>NC_137792.1:113244737-118431174 GCF_963383645.1 Muscardinus avellanarius | reverse complement strand
TGCTCTTTTGACACATTCTGCATACCTACAGCAGAGCACTTACATTGACTTGTAATATATCTACTTACAGGATTATTTCTCCAACAATACTGAAATCTTGGAGAACAGTTATTTATCTATTCATTTTTGTCTCTGTAACACCTGATTTAACACCTACGTGACACCTAGTTAGGAGAGGTGATCAACACATTTTTTTAATGAATGCCTAACTAAATAAATGCCTTCCCTCTCTTCAGCCTGATGTCTGAATTTCCATATTCTTCATCCATGCCTTCCCTTTCCCATGAATCATGTATTTTCTATTTTTATTTAATGTGTCTTTAAGACCTTCATATGTCCCTCTCCATCTCTCTCTCTCTCTCTCTCTCTCTCTCTCTCTCTCTCTCTGTACTGGGGATGAACCCAGGGGCATCCTACCTCCGAGCTACAGCCCAGCCCTATTTTTCATTCTTTATTTGGAAACAGGGTCTCACTGAGATGTAGAGAGCCTCACTAAGTAGCTGACACTGTCAGCGAACCGTGATCCTCCTGTCTCAGCCTCCCGAATGCTGGAATTACAAGCCTACATCACCACCCCTGGCTACAAAGACTTCCATCTTGAAGTAGTCCATTAACAGTGAACTTGAAAGTGTGGGTGTGTTTGTGTATAATATTTGTATATGATTTATACTGTTATTACTGAAATGGAATACACCTTAGAGTATATATGCTTCTGAGACCTTAATTTTGAGCAGAAAAGAAATGTTCTGCTTTCTGGTACAAAATTCCTTTATTTACTTCAAGAGCTCCCTAAAATATGTACTTCTTCCAGTTTACATTTGGACAATACAGAGGGAATAATGTATTATTTTCTCTGTAAAACAATGTGCAAAATGGCATTTGCTATATAATTACTTGTTAATAAAGAAAATAGAAGAAATTTAAAACCTTTATTCATGTAAAAATTATGTAAATCCTGAGTGGTAATTCAAGGCAATAATATAAAATAACTTACTTTGTGGAACTGGTAATCATTTGGCTTGAAAAAATATTAATGACATAATTTTATCAGATTTTTTGTTATTTGCCAACAGGATATGGATATTTTGTTTTAAAATGCATACAATAAGTCGGGCGTGGTAGCATATGCTTGTAATCCCAGCATTTGGGAGGCTGAGACAGGAGGATCGTGGTTCATGGACAATCTCAGCTACTTAGTGAGGCTCTTTAATACTCATATTGAGACTCTGTTTCAAAATGAAAAATAGAGCTGGGGGTGTACCTTGGAGGTAGAATGCCCCTGGGTTCCATCCCCATTACCACACAAAAAAAAATGCACAGAATGGTTCAGAGGAATTAATGACTTCACCTAGATTGGATACCTTGGCAGATCTAAAATCTAAACTAACATTTCTTGATTCTCAGACATGATATTATGAATTAAATAACTCAACCTATATTTTTGCTGTATTTAGAGTTTAAATGTTACTTTCAGACAAATAATCTTTGTGCCTCAAAATCATCTTTGAGATAAGGCAAATATTATCCTCGCCTTACAGATGAAAAGACAAAAGTGGGATGAGGTGATGGAGAGCCTTAGAGAGACTAAGGAAACTCATAATGTCAAATAACTAGTAAAGTAGGAGATCTGGGACTAGGATTCAATTCTTATTATAAATAGTATAGTAGATAACAATATACTACATAGGAATATAAATTATCAGGTTAGTAACAAAAATTAGATTTTATTTTGTTTTTTGTCCCCTCCTTACTGCAAAACAGTTCATTAACATTGTATGATTACAGACTTTGAGGAAGTTGAATGGGTAAGGTAAAATAGTCAATTGTCCAATGTTTCAAAATAACTTTGAACTTTGATTTGTGAGTCATCTTAATTATAGGGAATGATAAGTTTCTTATAATGGTATATACTGCTTAACCAAAAGAGAGGGGGGAATTGTGAAGTAAGGATTAAAGGTCGCCAACTGGGTGCTCAATTCGTGGAGACCAGTTCAAGTCTTGAGCAATTTGTTAGGTGTCTAGCCCTATGCTAGCGGTTCTGAGGGCTACGGAAACTGGTTAAGATGTGATTGCTACTCCTAAAGAAATTTTAGCTATCCAAATCAAAAGGCATAATGAATTATATAAAAAAGTTCAAAAGTGGTACAATTTATAATTAACAAAACAGAAGAATATGACTGGTGCAGCCAGAGAATGTCTTTATACTGAAAGCAGAAGCATAAGATAGTAATTAAAAGCAGAGACTCTGGTTCTAGATTACATACTTTTTTTTCCCTTGGTCCTGGGGACTAAACCCAGGGGTGTTTTACCTCAAAGATACACCCAGAGCCCTATTTTATTTTGTTTTAATTTTGAAACAGGGTCTTGCCAAGTCACTAAGACTGGCCCCTAACCTGCAATACTCCTGTTTTAGCCTCCCAAACCCAGGGACTACAGGCATGCTCCACGGTGAGCTGCAAGATTGCCTAAATTTAAATCCCAGCTCCACCAGTTACTGTGTAAATGTGGATAAATTATTTTAACCTCCCTTGTGTATCAGACTTATTACCTTCACAATGAGGATACAATTCGAGGTACCTCTGTGCTTTATATGCAAATAAAACATAAACAAAATAATAACCCAGGTTCTTAAGGAAGGTAGACTACAGTGGAAAAGACTAAACTAAGGAGACCAAATAGGATACTGTTACAGTGACCCAGGATGTAGAGATACAGGGTGGAGGGATATAACAAATACACAATTTAAAGGAAGAATGGGCTCCATTGGTGATGGACTGGAGATAATAATAAAGGAGAGGGAGAAGATATCTATTGTGGTTGTGGATGGGTCCTTAGGTTAACTCTTGGGAGGTCAGTTCAATTCTGGAACTTTTGAGATCACTTATGGTTCCATGGCTTTGCAATACAACAGATTCTAATCTTTTATGTGAGGAGCGGGGGGGCTAAAAAGGTTTCCCAGACCAGGGGTAACACGTGGTTATAATGGGTGAGGCATATTTTAAATCCCCCAAGCTTTTTATCACAGGGTTATGCCCCCTGGCAGTTGAACCAAAAACCCTGAGCAAGAAGTTCACATTAAAACTGATTAAAACTGGGTGTTGCGGTATATGTTTGTAATCCCTGTACTTGGGAGGTTGAGACAGGAGGATCACAGGTTCACAGTCAGCCTCAACAAGTAAGAGGGTCAGCTTGCAACTTAGTGAGACCCAATTTCAAAACGAATAAAATCAAGCTGGGGATATAGCTCAGAAGTAGAATGCCCCTGGCCTCCATCCCTAGTACCTCAAAAATTAAAAAAAATAAAGAATTAATTAATTTTAAAAATTAGACATTGGAATTTAAGACACTCCTTAGCAATGTATCACATACTTGGCAAGGTCTTCAAAGGAATCATTTAAGAATGAACTGGCTGGATTGTAGGACAGTATTATTGTAAGTTTTGTGACACTGATGTCTTTTAAAAAACAGTTTGCTAGGTGTTATGGCGCACGCTTGTAATCCCCGCACTTGGGAGGCAGAGACGGGAGGATTGTGCAGGTTCGAAGCCAGCTTCACTGGCTTACGAGACCCTGTTTTAAATAAATATAAAATAGGTCTGGGAGTGTAGTCCGGTGGTAGAAGGGTTTCCAGGAACCCCAGTACTACCAATAAATAAATAAATAAATAAATAATAAAAATTCGTTTGTTCCATGCATGATGACACATACTGTAATCCCAGTACTTGGGAGGGTAAGCAGGTTCCAGGCCAACTTGGTAACTTAGCAAAACACTGTCTTAAAAAACAAACAAAAACCAATAAAAGGAGATGTAGTTCAGTGGTAGAACAGCCTGGATTCAATACCCAGTATCATGCATGTGCATGTGCATGTGCATGTGCGTGCACGCGCGCGCGCGCACACACACACACACGCAGTTTGCTAATAAATTATTTTAAAAGTACTTGAAAATTCAATTTTTTTCTAATACATATATATTATATATAGTTGATTTTTATCTCAAATCTGTACAGTGAATAGTATGATACTATAAATGTTAAGCAAATTCCTGAGTTCATTACAGATTGACTTTGAGATATGCTCTCATGTGTTCAAAGATCAGAAGTGATCATTAACATTTACATAAGGCAAGGGACACTTTACACATATACATTTTCCTAAGTAATTTTACCTTCATTTGGAAGGAAGAAGGAATGTGCTATGATTCAAGTGATACACATTTGCCTTTACTTCATATTCTGACACAGTAACTGCTGCTCATCCCTTTCAAGAAAGATACCCATGTTTTCACTTTAAAACAAAACCAAAATCAAATTAGATACCTGTGTTCTATTTTGTCACAACACTCCACGGTTTTTCTTCATGGCATATTTTGTGTGTGTGTGTGTGTGTGTGTGTGTGTGTGTGTGTGTGTGTGGTACTGGGGATGGAACCCAGGGGCATTGTACCTCTGAGCTACATTCTCAGCCCTATTTTTTATTCTTTATTTTGAAACATGGTCTCACTGAGTTGCAAAGGGCCTCATTAAGTAGCTGAGGCTGTCCAAGAACCACGATCCTCCTGTTTCAGCCTCCAAAATGCTGGGATTACAAGCGTGCACCATTACGCCCGGCTTCTTCATAGTATTTATAATACCTTCTATTCAACTAGGTAGATGGGGAGATATAATTTGTCTGTCTGCTTCACTCTTCGGCTAGTTCCAGGGCAATTACCATATTAATTTTGCACACGAGTGTAGCACCAATTCATAAAACGATATCTGGCATGTGCTGGATGGTCTCCAGATAGGTTTGGCTAACTTAGTCTCTTTCCTGTCTTCTTCTTGCCTATAGTTCTCACAATAACTTACAGAATGCACTGGGAAAGCAATATCTTAGAGAGGAATTGCTTGAAACAGCCTGGACCTTGTTTCTGCTCCTCCTAGGGAATGTAACATCTTGTGTTAGGGAGAAAATTCCTAGACAATCAGGCCAGGCTTTGTTTCCTTCTCCCCTGATAGCAGGATGTCCTTCAAAACTCTTGCCCAGTGAATGATATTGTCAGGAGAAAACATGGCAATTCTGTGGAGAGACCTGAGGAGTGTTCAGATTTGGGGAAGGAAACTCACCTCACGACCTTCAGTGTCCTTGGTTTCCATGGCAAACAGAATTTCAGCAGTGCCAGAGAAAAAGACAGAGGTTTTATTTAGGAAAAGTGTGGTTACACATTCAAGGGAGAATGTGGGCCAACTCAAAAGTGAGAGAGGGGCTCTGGGTCTTGTCAATCTTTTTCTTATAGGAGACTCAGACTGGGGCGTGGCTAGGGGCATATGGTAGGGATGAGGTAACGCGGATGGCTGGTCTCCTTTCCTGGAATTCTCAGGTTTTCACCATTTCATTGGTGGGTGCTGGGTTGAACACAAGGTGAAAGTTCCTTTAGGATTTTTTTTTCTTGTCAAGAATTCCAGGAAGTTGAGACATGAAAATGGGGTACAGGGCTTGAGAAATGTGAGATTTCCTTTGGGATTTTTTTTGTTTGTCGAGCATCTCATAAAATCAGGTGCGAAGGTAGGTTGATTGTGGTTTAAAAGTGTAAGCCAGGACTTTTGTTTGAGGACTGAGAAAAGACCAGGCCAGATAGGCTTATATTAAGATAAAAAGTGTGACCTATTAAAGATGTTTGTCTAAGGAAGAGCAGGCTCTGCAGGGTGAAGTTAAGGGTTATGAGGTTTCTCAATTTTAAAACTATATTTCCCCTTTCCTTCCCAAGTCATCTTTTGTCTACCTAATACTGTATTTCTTCTATCCTACCTCAGTATTACTCCTGAGGAATAAAATCCATGGCATGCTGCACTCGGGATTCCTAGGGCGTGGAGCACCTGTGGTCAAGCCGTCGTTCATCCTAAGTAGCTTCCTTGAGCCTGGGGGACTTAAGCACATCCCATACTCCTTAAGTCTTTTGCTGCCATCCTCTATTGCAGAGTACTTGCTGCAAATGAGTGTGTTCTGTCTCAACAGATGGAGGCTGTTGGTAAAAGTGCAGCTCCCCAATGCAGCAGGCCCACATGCTAGGATCCCCATTCCTGATGGATGGCTGTCACAGTGATGATCTTTGCTATCCCCACGCAGTGGGAGTCCTCCCTCCGGGTTGATTACTAGTGAAACTGCTTTACAGCACACAGGCGCCCAGTACTTGTATCAGTCAGCATCTTCGCTGCTATAATCTAAAGACATGACTACGTAGCACAGAGGAAGGAAGACTTATTTACTCACAGTTTCAGTCCATGTGAGACTGGAGACTGCAGATTTCAGGGGATGGTGATGCGAAGGTGAGAAGAGCGGGAGGCTTCCCTGCTCAAATCATGGAGGCAGGAAGCAAAAGAGAGCTCAGGTGGAGGGAGCTCAGGGGGGAGGAGGAACCATATATAATCCCCAAAGCTCCACCCCCAGGCACTCACTTTCTCCATCAGCACTCTACTGGCCTGGATTTATCCACTGCCGAGATTATAACCAACCCCTACTGCATTTCCAGGAGGGCTCAGGGACACCCAAAGTTCAAACCATTGCAGAATTAATTTGATTAGAGAACAAAATGGAGGAGGAAATTTGGCACAAAGTCCCATAATGTTAGGCAAAGAGATGGAAGTGAGCAGCTCTGGGCTGTGTCTGGTGGGACAGAGCAGTCACGTGCAGCAAGTTATATGAACTGGATTTAGTACTAAAAGACCAGAAGCAAAAGGCTAAAGAAGTATAGGGCGCATTTCAGGCCACTGAAAGAAGCAAAAGCTGAGAAAGATCATGGTCTTATAACATTTATTTCAAGGATAGATAACCACCTTATAACAATGCTGTATGCTTTTATTTATTTATTTTTTGCAGTACTACCTCTGAGTGAAATCCCCAACCCTACTTTTTATTTTTATTTTGAAATAGGGTCTCACTAAGTTGCAGAGGACCTCACTAAGTAGCTGAGTCTGTCCGCGAACCCGGATCCTCCTGTCTCAGCCTCCCAAATGCTGGGATAACAAGCATGCACCACCATGCCGGGCTTGTATGCTTTTAATCATAAACTCACATTCATTCTTTATGTGTGTGTGTGTGTGTGTGTGTGTGTGTGTGTGTGTGTGTGTATTACTGGGATTTAAACCCAAGTGTTCTATCCCTGAGCTACACAATCACCCTATTTTATTTTTTTTAATTTTGAGACAAGTTATTACTAAATTAACATCCACTGGCCTCAAACTTTCAATACTCCCGTCTCAGCCTTCCAAGTGGGATTACAGGTGTACACCATCACATCCAGGAGCTTCTTCATTCTTTACAATAAATCTTTGAGGAAGGTATTATAAGCACCATTTTACAGTACTGGAGATGAAATCCAAGGACATTCTACCTCTGAGCTACACCCCCAGACCTATTTTATTCTTTACTTTGAAACAGGGTCTCACTAAGTTGCAGAGGACCTCACTAAGTAGTTGAGTCTGTCCGCGAACCCGGATCCTCCTGTCTTAGCCTCCCAAATGCTGGGATTACAAGCGTGCGTCACCACGCCCAGCTTTATAAACATCGTTTTAAAGATGAGGAAACTGAATTTCAGAGACACTAAGTAATATATCTAACATTACAGAATTTTTAAATGGCAGCGCCAGAATTCACATTCAGGACTATTGGACTTCAAAGCTA
This sequence comes from Muscardinus avellanarius, assembly GCF_963383645.1. Classification (NCBI taxonomy): domain Eukaryota; kingdom Metazoa; phylum Chordata; class Mammalia; order Rodentia; family Gliridae; genus Muscardinus; species Muscardinus avellanarius. The sequence continues at coordinate 118,423,517 of NC_137792.1, read as the reverse complement.
GCGTTTCTCACTTTATCTCATTGTTTCATTAGCTACTTAATTAGATTTTACTGTGATTTAAAGTATATACCCAGAGATCATATTGAAAAATAACAGAAATCCTGGCATGATGACACGTGCCTGTAATCCCAGGGACTCAGGAGGCAAAGGCAGGAGGGCTTTAAGTTTACAAGTCTGAAATGAATCTGAGTAAATTAGAGAAATCCTGTTTCAAAAGCAAAAGCAAAAAAAGAACTGGAGATGTAGTTCGAGGGTAGAGTGTCTCTGGGTTTGATCCCCAGTCCAAACAAATGATCAAACAATCACAAAAAGAAAAGTAGCAGAAGAAATAAAGCAAATATTCACAGTTAAATAGTTCCATACTATTCTCTAATATGTAAAAATCACAGGGAAAGTTGGATTTCAAATGATTATTGAAATATATTGTTGTAGCCTGGCATATGTGTAAATTACGGAGTTAATAAGAGAACCCTTGACTTTTTAAAACAATTATGTTAGTCCTGGTAGTTTTTAAAAATTCAAATTTAACATAAACTCCTAATTTTAAAAAATACAGACATATATACAGACCTAAATCACTTTTCCTTCTCCCAGTCCTACTTATCAATGGTAACCGGAATTAAGAGTTTACTGCTGCATTGTGTACATGACTGTACTGTTTTTTGTTTCTGAAAAAAGTGCCTATAATTTCCATTCATAAAGAATAGTTGGTAGTTATTTTGACAGTCGATTCAGAAGTAAATCAATGTTTTGCATTTAGTATGTGTGTTCCGAGAGCCTTTTGGTTATCATTGAAACGCGGGGTTCAAAAGGCCAAGCAAGTTCATAAAGTTCTCTCTTTAGGAAATATTTTTAATCTCCTCTCCCCTCTCTTTTCTCCTGTCCTCTCCTCTCCTGACCTCACTTCACCTTCCCTTTCTCCCCCTCCTCTACCTTCTCCTCTTCTCTTTTCTCCCTTTCTTTCTTCTTTCTTTCACTGAACTCACTGAATCAGAACACTTGGAGAGCAGATATCAGGAACCTGCATTTTTAATGACCTCATCAGGTGGTGCAGATCTGAGTGTGTTTTTTTGGCCCCTCATGGAGGACACACGGGTGCCATGAGGGAGTGCATGGAAAGGAACGTCATTTAAAGGGAGTCAAGGAAAGGCTTCTAAATAAAGTTATGTCTCCATTGAAACTTGGACTATGAGGAAGAATTAAATAGGCAATTGGAAAAGGGTAAATGGGAAGAGAGTGACAGCAAAAAGAGATATTTGACTGAATATGAGAGGGATAAAGTCTGCATTCAGGAAGTAAAAGAATTTCAATATATTAGCCAAGCACGATGGCACGTGGGTTCAATCTCCAATCACACTAAATAAATAATAAATAAGTAAATAAATAAACAAAAATAATCTACTCTTGAGACACTGGATTTTTTGAACCCAGAGACATTCTACTTGTGAGCTACACCTCAGCCCAACTTTATTTTTTTGTTCTGAAACAGGGTCTCACTAGGTTGCCAAGGCTAGTGTTGAACTTAAAATCCTTCTCTCTCAGCCTCCTGACCTAGTGAGACCCTGTTTCAGAACAAAAAAATAAAGTTGGGCTGAGGTGTAGCTCAGGAGTAGAATGCCCCTGGGTTAAAAAAAATCCAGTGTCTCAAGAGTAGATTATTTGTGTTATTTATTTATTTAGTGTTATTGGAGATTGAACCCAGGGACATTCTACCTCTGAGCTACACCCCCCCAGCCCTATTTTTTAAAAATTTGAAATAGGGTCTCATAAGTTACAGAGGGCCTTTCTAAATCACTGAGGCTGGCCTTAAACCTGGATTCCTCCTGTCCCAGCTTCCCAAGTATTGGGATTACAGGCTGTGCCTCCACAACCAGCCTATTTATTTTTAATTGACAAATATAAATCATGTACATCTGTGATGTGCATGATATTATGATATATACATATAATGTGAAATTATTAAAGCAAATAACCTCTCCAGTACCTCACATATGTAAAGTGAGAATATTTAAAATTTACTTTCTTAGTGGTTTCAAATATACTAAGCATCATTAATTATGGTCACCATGCTGTACGTATTCCTCCTCACTAAAACTCTGTATCTTTCACCAACTTCTTAATTAGAATTTAAGGTGTGTAGGGCCATGGCACGTTGAAAAGTGGGTCAAGAAGGCTAAGAAGGGAAATATCCCAAGTGATGTGTGTACATATAAAAAGTTTCACTCTGATTCTCACTATGATGTATAACTTTTCAAAATTACTCTGTATGATGTAGAATTATAAGTACTATACAATTTTTTACATATTCCTGGTTAATTTGATATTTCTTGTTTTACCCACACAAAATAATTTTCCCTAATTATACTAATTATTCCTTATATTCATACTTTCTTAGACATTTATTTCATCTTCATGGATCCTTACAACAGATCTGCGGAGACGGCTATTTCACAGATGAGAAAATGAGGTTCATTTGATGTTCATCTTTTTATGGCCTAAATATTACTAATAAGTACAGAACTGGGACGTCAGGTGTGCGCCACCACGATTGGCCATTCCTAGTCTTTTGAGAAACTTTCGTGTGGATCCCATTAGTGGTTGTAAAACTTACAATCCCACCAACAGTGTATAGTTCATTTCCCCCTTCCTTCTCAACAGAATGTATTGTTCTTTCTTGATAATTGCAATTCTAACTGGAAAGAGATTAAATTTCTATTTAGTTTTAATTTGCATTTCCCTGATTACTAAAGATGCTGAACATTTTTAATATATTCCTTGGTCAGTTGTTTTGTTTTAAAATTTTTATATTCTTTATATTTGGATCTTAATCCACTGCCAGAAGAGTAGGTGGTAAGATTTTCTCCCATTCTGTAGGCTCCTTGTTCCCATTTTTATTTCTCTTGAGGTGTAGAAGCTTTTTAATTTGATACAATCCTATTTGTTAATTCTTGCTATGTCCTGAGCTTAAAGACTTACTGAAGAAGTCATTGCTTGCACCTACAGGTTGGAGTATAGTCCTTCTGTTTTCTTCTAGATGTTACAAAGACTGTGGATTCTTAGGTCTTTCATCTATTTAGATGGCAGGTGAGAGATAGGGATCAAGTTTCACAAAGGTATCATTTTCCCAGCAGCACTTATTCAAAAAACTGTCTTTTAAGCCGTGTGTGGTGGCGCACGCTTGTAATCCCAGCACTTGGGAGGCTGAGACCAGAGGATCGTGCTTTGCAAACAGCCTCAGCTACTTAGTGAGGCCCTCTGCAACTTAGTGAGACCCTGTTTCAAAATAAAGAATAAAAAATAGTACAAAGGGTGTAGCTTGGAGGTCAAATGCCCCTGGATTCCATCCCCAAACCTGAAAAAAAAAAAAGGCTGTCTTTTCTCCAATGTTTTGGGCATCTTTTTCAATGATCAGATAGTCATATCTGCGTGGGGTTGTCTTTGCGATTTCTATTCTGTCCCATTGGTCTATAAGTCTATTATATGCCAGTACCATGTTTTTTTGTGTGTGGTACTGGGGATGGAACCCTGGGTCATTCTACCTCTGAGCTATACTCCCAGCTCTGTTTTTTATTCTTTATTTTGAAAGAGAGTGTCACTGTGTTGCAAAAGGCCTCACTTAGTAGTAGCTGAGGCTGTCTGCAAAACTGGATTCTCCTGTCTCAGCCTCCCAAATGATGGGATTACAAGCATGCGCCACCACGTCTGGCAGTGCCATGCCTTTTTTTTTGATATTAACATTCTATAGTATAATTTGAAGTCAGGTATCTTAATACCTCCAATATAGACCTTATGGTTCTAAATTACTTTGGCTATTCTGTGTCTTTTATTCTTCTGTGTGAATTTTAGGACTGCTTTTTCTAACTCTACATATAATGATATTAGTAATTTTATGGAAATGGCACTGAATCTCTAGATTGCTTGGCAATATAGTCATGTTAAAAATATTAATTATACCTATCCATGGACATGGGAGGTCTTTCTATCATCTATTGTTTTCATGTTAGAGCAAACTATAGAAATAATTTTTTCTGCCTATCATAGTTTCCATATTTTCTACAATGAGACTACTTTTTTGATATAATAAAATACAATAAATACTACTTTTGAAAGCAAGTGTTACTTATTGATGAATGTCTCCAAAGTATCTTAAGTTTTCTTTTCAGAAAACATGCCACTTGTCAGTTCTGCTCCAATCTGGATCCTTGTCTTCAGCCCTCTTCACTCTCCACGCTACCATTTTCTTCCTTCCTTGTTTGCATCTTATGAGATGAAGAGGTGGGGGATAAAAGAGCCTATGAATATAAAATGGAGAAAATATATGGGCTCTGAGGGGTAGGGAGAGTTCTTCAAAATTAAACTCTGTTTGTCATAGCTAAAAATTATCCAGATGCCCTTTTCAATTGGTAGTATTAATTTGCATGAAACCAAGCTAAAGTCAGAATTCAGAATAGTGTACTATATTTTACTTAGAATCTTCACAGAAAAGGATCATATATGTTGTAGATATTAGAGTTTAAATGCATTAGAATTCCCAGAATTTTAGATATATGGGATGGTGTTATTACAGTAATACAAAATATTTTAGTAGACAATATATACATTTTAAACTTTTTGAAGTAGAATTTATCAGGTCTTGACTTATAAAACTTACTATCTAGCCTAGCTCTTTAATAGCACATTAAAATTAAATTATATTGTAAGAATATATGTATGGGAAAAAATCTCAAATTTTAATAATACACAGTTTTATAAAATACAATCTTACAATATTTTTCATTTAGTCTTTTGTTTCTTAAGCTGAGCAACACTGCCACTTTGTGGCAAGCATTGGCTAGTGAAGTTTTTGTTTGAATATTCTAAAAAGCATTTTTTTCCCCTAATGTCATATCAATAACAGTGGATTTCTGAATGGCTGATGGATACAGTCTAATTTTGAGTTCCAAGATGGGGCAAGTTTCACTAATAAGTAACCTTAAGCAAGAATATATATATATATATATATATATATATATTCTTATATATATTATATATATTATATATATATATTCTTATATATATTATATATTATATATATATTATAGAATATATATATTCTTATATATATTATATATATGTATACGTGTGTGTGTGTGTGTGTGTGTGTGTACAATGTTAAAACGTAGTACATTTTTAAGAGAGAAAGCAAAAAATAACTAAGTGATCTTCAACTTATGTAAACTCTCATGAGCCAAAATGCAAAAGAAACTCCTTACTAATTCTAAATCATTAAACTGCATTTTCTAATTTTTCTCCTTAAAGGCATCAACTGGAAATCTAATATGTGTCTATTCCTCTAATAGAGAATAAAGCAAATATCATTCATCCCACAATAAATTATGCAAATTGTTTGATTCTATAAAGCAAACAGCAAAATTACTTTGCGTCTTTGCTGGCAATTCAGAAAATAAAACAAAATAAAAATAACTGGGTTTTCCTTACTTTATTTGGACTTTCAGCTTTGTGACTATGTCAAGTTACATAATCTCTCTACATCTTGTTTTCTTTTCCTGCAAGTGGAGATAATAATATTTCCTACCTATTGCAGGTTGTTGTGATGATTAAATTATATGATAAAAGTAGTCTTCCTTAGAACTGTGCCCGACACCACATGAAACACTCATTAAAATTTGGCTCTCATTTTTTATTAGAAAAATTGTGGATCACCAGGTGAGTTGGTACAGGCTTGTAATCCCAATACTTGAGAGGCTGAGACAGGAGGATCACAGATTTGTGGCCAGCCTCAGCAATTTATCAAGGCCCTTTGCAACTTAGTTTCAATAAATTTTTTTTTAATGAAGCTGGGGGTATAGCTCAATGGTAGAATGTCCTGGGTTCAATCTCTGGTACCACAAAAAAAAGAAAAAATTGTGAATCAAAATCAGCAATGTACTCTAATTTATATTAGGCTTGGCATAGCTCTAGAGTATGACTTGATCTGCCTGTCATGCTAAGATGGGCACTAATGGTTGTTGGGTTCTTTAGTTTATTTGAATGCTTACAGCTATAGAATGGGCCTTGGACACCATCCCTGTTCTAGTATTTACTAGAGTTGCAGAAATTAGTAAATATCTTAAAGTTTCAGTTGATTGATAAAATGGGAGACAACAGTACAAATATCACATGGTTGCTTTGATGATTGAAATACTGCAGATGTGAAGTTCTTAAAACAGTGTGGGACTTAAGTCAGCCTCAACTATGAAAAAACCCTCAAACAGTATTGACACCAGTTAATATACATAGTTGACATACACATTTATTTTCCTCAACTATATGTATATATAGTATATATATATATATATGTGTGTGTGTGTGTGTGTGTGTGTATTGTATTTGTATATATGCATATAGTTGAGGAAATAAACCAGAAGATAAAACGATAGAAGGAATACTAGGGGGAGGAGGGAAGGGTATCTGACCTCATAGATAAGGAGTGGAGAATGAGTAGAGTGCACAAGGTAGGACAGTAGGATGATAAAAGTCCTGGAAAGGAGCCAGAAAAGGTGGTGCACTGGTCTCAGGACTTGGGAGACTGAGACAAAATTGCAGGTTTCCAACTATCTTTTTGCAATGTTGTGAAACCCTGTTTCAAAAATTAAAAAAAAATAGGGTGGAGGGAATAGTTCAGAGGTAGAATACCCTATGTTCAATCTCGTTATCCCCCCCCCACACACACACACAGACTCTGGAAAGGGAGCCAGATAAACCTGGATCTCAGTCCATCCTCTCTGCTAGCTATCATGAGGCCTTTGCTAGGTACCAAAATTTCTTGAGTTTCCTCAGGATGGGGAGGGGGGTGACAGGATGCCTACAGGATTCAATAATAATGTAAAGTGGTTTGCACAGAATCAGTAAATAGTAGCTGTGGCTATTATTTTTTCTTTCTTTCTTTTCTTTTTTTTTTTTTTGGTACTGGGGATGGAACCTAGGGGCATTCTACTCTGAGCTATACCCCCAGCCCTATTTTTTTGAGGTATGGGGAATGGAACCCAGGGGCATTGCGCCTCTGTGCCATGCCCCCTAGCCCTATTTTTTTTATTCTTTGTTTTGAAACAGGGTCTCTCTGAGTTGCAAAGGGCCTCACTATGTAGCTGAGGCTGTCCGCGAACCACGATCCTCCTGTATCAGCCTCCTGACTGCTGGAATTATAAGCATGCACAACCACTGCCAGCTCTCTTTGTTTTAAAAAAGAGCAAAACAAGCAAGTTTATTAAATGTATGCATCGCACAAATGTGAGAGAAACCTCATTGAAAGGTAGCATCAGCAGTGACTGAGAACTCTGCCTCATAGAGTATCTTCAACATAGAGCAGTACATTTTTAGAGAAGTGACAAGATAAAGGGAAGCAGTTTGGGCTTCCAGATGTGGGAGAGGAAAAGAAAGTTTATGGGAGTAAATTAATGAAGTAAGGTCATAAACCATTAGGAGGAAATAAAGGACCAGTCAATTAGGCTATGTCTGGCCCTTAGCATTGGGAGAATAGACACGGGCTTTGTGATGTCATTATTATGATGTCATCAAGACGCCGTTACCATGCAGGCTGGGTAAGGTGATACCACTCTCCAGGATCATTTTCTTCTTCCTCTTCCAGCCTGAGGGCAGGGAAAGGCCAGATGACAAGCTGAAATCCAACCAAGCTTATAGCTGTGATCACTGGTGAAGTCATCTCCAGTAAGTTAGAGGCATCAATAACATTCCCTCTTTGTTTAAAAAATCAATTCTTATCTTCATAGAGGGGTGTCTCGAAGTTCAAATCAAGTTTAAAAACAAACTGGAAACAAGCCACAGCCTCTCACCACAGCACTGCAGTTAAGAGATCCTGTTCCATCAAGACACTTACTGGTCAGTCAGTCATCGGCCAACCCATCATCTACCAACAAGTTACATATCAACCAGCCCTCAGTTAATCAGACAAGATTCAACTTGACATGAAGCAATCAGGTATGAACCCATCAAGTTTACCAAATGTAAGCCAAGAAGGCTCAAGATTTCTTAGTATGAACGTAGACATAAACCAACCAAGCCTGAGCCTACCTAATATGAAGCAACTGGGCATGAAACAACCAGGCCCAAGCCAACTAGACAGAAGCCAAGCAGGCCCAAACTTCCTTACTATGAACTCACTAGACATAAATGAACCAACCATGAGCCTACCTGATATAAACCAACTGGACATGAAACAACCAGGCCCAAGCCAACTATGCAGAAGCCAAGAAGACTCAAACTTCCTTTCTATGAACTCACTAGACATAAATGAACCAACCACGAATCTACCTGATATAAACCAACTGGACATGAAACAACCAGGCCCAAGCCAACTAGGCAGGAATCAAGCGGGCTTAAGCTTTCTTAACACGAATCCACGAGACATACATGAACCAAGCATGAGCCTACCTGATATGAACCATCTGGCCGTGAAACAACCAGGCCCATACCAACTAGGCAGAAGCCAAGCAGGCTCAAATTTTCTTAGTTTAAGTCCACTAGATATAAATCAACCGAGCATAAGCCTACCTAATATGAACCAACTAGACATGAAACCACCAGGCCCATGCCAACTAAATAGGAACCAAGCAGGCTCAAGTTTTCTTGGTATGAATCCACAAGACATAAATGAACCAATGATGAGCCCACCTGATATGAACCAACTGGGTATGAAACCACCAGGCCCATACCAACTAGGTAGGAGCCAACCAAGCTCAATCTTTCTTAATGTGAATCCACGAAATGTAAATGAACCAAGCATAAGCCTACCTAATATGAGTCAAATGGGCGTAAAACAACCAATCCCATACCATCTAAGCAAGAGCCAACCAAATATGAGGCAACCAAGCATGAACCTACTGGATGTAAACCAACCAGACATGAGCCATATAGGCATGAGGCAACAACTACTCCTAGACCATCCAAACTTGTGGCAACCAGGTCTGAACCACCTAGACTCCAGTCAACTAGTTCTGAGACAACCAAGCATGAGATCATCAGGTCTTTGGTCACCAGACCTAAGCTACCCAGGCATCAACCAATCAGATACATGCCAACCACACTTCAACCAATCAGGAACCAGCCAACCAGGCATGAGCCAACTGAACCTGACCCTACCAGAAAAGGGTCTTTCAGATACAAGTCAATTATGGTCATGCCAATCAAGCAGGAGTTATATAGGCCTGAATCAGCTAGATAAGAGCCAATCAAGTGGTTTTCCATCAGGAAAAAGCCCATCATCTACAAAGCAACCAAGCAAGAATTCTTTCCAAGTTAGACCTGCAGAGGCTCGAGATTGCCCGGAAATCCTGCGCTTGATTAAAGTAAGCCTGTCTCTCCTTATTCCTCGAAGTTTCATGGTATTAGTGTAGGGCTGCAAGAGTACAAGGGAGGTATGGTCTGTCTGGGTTGAAATCCTCTGCTAACTATGACCCATGTACACAACCTTCTAGAAGTCACTAAACCCCCTAATCTTAATTTTTGCACATCTACAATCAAGATTATAGTCATTTGTATTTTAAAAAAGATGGTTGTAATGAATCACTGATATAATTATATGTACATGGCTTGTCCTATAATAAGGAGAAATCAACTCATGTAAACTTTAGGAACTAAATATGTGGCCTCTTCTAGGTAAAGTTTTAACTTTAAAAGATCTTAGAGAAAAGGAAGGCTTAATCAAACAAATGACCTACCAGGGACAGAATTCCAGATAGAGTGGAGAGATCCTCCTCCTCCTCCTCCTCCTCCTCCCCCTCCTCCCCTTCCTCCTCTTCCTCCTCTTCCTCCTCCTCTTCATCCTCCTCCTCCTCCTCCTCCTCTCCCTCCTTCTTCTTTTTGTGGTGCTGGGGATTGAACCCAGAGTTATTCTACCTAACTTGGAGGCATTGTACCTCTGAGCCACACCCCCAGCTCTATTTTTTGGGGGGTCTCACTAAATTTCTGAGGCTGGCCATGAACCTGTGATTCTCCTGTCTCAGCCTCCCAAATACTAGGATTTCAGGCATGTACCACCACACTGGCTAGATCTGTTACTTCTAAAAATACACATTCTTGTAGAATCTTATGATTGACTTCCTAGGAAAAACAAATAACAACAAAAAACCAAAACACACCTAACAAAATTTCCATAATATTTGAGACAGTTCCTTGATCTCAGAAATCCATCCACAGATAACCCTCAAGAGTCAGAGGAGCTGAATTAAAAACATCATACCTAAATATTTATTTTAATGGCTTTCCTAAAAATCATTCCAATGTAGTAAAAGAAGACATTAAATTGGGTGTGGTGGCACACACTTGTAATCCCAGCATTCGGGAGGCTGAGACAGGAGGATCGCGGTTCACGGACAGCCTCAGCTACTTAGTGAGGCCCTTTGCAAGTCAGTGAGACCGTTTCAAAATAAAGAATAAAATATAGGGCTGGGGGATACAGCACAGAGGCAAAATGCACCTGGGTTCCATCCCCAGGACCTCAAAAAAAAAAAAAAAAAGGAAATCAAATAGCCATAGTTACTGTACTAAAGTTCTGCAGCACTGAAGTAATTTTTCTTTTTCTCTTTTACTTTTTGTGGTATCAGGGATTGAACCCAGGAATATTCTACCTCCGGGTCACACCTCTAGCCCTATTTTGAAACAGGGTTTCACTAAGTTGCTAAGGGCCTCACGAAGTAGCTGAGGTTGGCCTCAAGCCTGCAATCCTCCTGTCTCAGCCTCCCAAATACTGGAATTACAAGCATGCACCACCGAGTCCAGGTGGAAGTCAGTCTTTTATGTGATGCACAACCTAAAGTTATGGAGTAAATATATGACTGACACAAGACACTGATTATAGCTATAGAAACCTTATGAAAATGATTTTACTGTGACATTTTCATACATGCATATATTGTAATTTTTTTTAGTACTGGGGACTGAATCCAGGGGCATTCTACCTCTAAGCTATACTCCCAGCCCAATTTTTCATTCTTTATTTTGAAACAGGGTCTCACTAAGTTGTCGAGGGCCTCATAAAGTAGCTGAGGCTGGCCTCGAACCTGTGATCCTCCTGTCTCAGTCTCCCAAATACTGGGATTACAAATGTGTGGTACCATGCCTGGCATATATTGTATTTTGATATGCCAACCCTTTTTACTACCCTCTCTTGCTCTAATCTCTCTCCCCTCCTTCTCTTGTCTCCTTCTGCTTCCATCTCTAATTTCAAGTCATTTTTTTCTTGCTTGTTTGCTCCACATATGAGAGAAAATATGTGATTCTTTCTGTGTCTGATTTATTTTGCCTAATATAAATGATAATCATTTCCATCTATTTTCCTGAAAACACGATTCCATTCTTCCTTATGGCTGAATAATCCGCCACTTTATACATATACACATATTTGTATATATAATGTACTGCTTTATATATTTTATACTCCATTATAATATTCATTATATATCATATTATTATATATCATATATTTATACATTTAATTATATATTTTCTGATGGCCCCAATAAAAATAAAATATCTCAAATTTTCTAGTGATGTTAGGATCTATTATAGGTCTTTAAGAACCTGCTTGTATTACAACCCTCATGACTGAATTACATCAGCTCCAAACATTAATTAATGAGCTCATTAGGGGACATTTCATGTCTAACTATAACAATGATCATTTATTCACCAATCTTCTCTTCACAGAAGCCAAAATGCTCAGAATACCATTGGGCTTCTAAACTTCTTACCATGTCTATATTATTTGGCATATGCTGTCCTACTTAAATATTTAAATGGGTAGTGGCTAACTGGGCAATGCTTGCATGTATGTCTACACAAGTTGTTTATCCCATTATGATGTATGCATACAATGCACCAATAAAAATATTTTAAATGCTTTTTTCCCCACTATAAAGTCCATGTAATTCTAGTGAACATCTCCAATTTTTTTTTTTTTTTTTTTTTTGGTGGTGGTACTGGAGGTGGAACCCAGGGGCTTTTCTACTTCCGGGCTATACTCCCAGACCTATTTTATATTTTATTTGGAAACAGGGTCTAAGTAGCTGAGGCTGGCTTCGAACCCGTGTGATCCTCCTGTCTCAGCCTCCCAAGCACTGGGATTATAAGGTGCGCCACCACGCCCAGAGAAATTTACCCATGAAAAAAATCCCAAAAGAAGAGTAATGAGGGGAGATGACCCCTACATATTATAAAGCTGTGAGTAATTAAAATATCATGGTACTTGACGATGGGTTATAAGACTTAATGCAGAGTCTAGAAGTTCTCTTAAATATATATGATAGAACACTATATGATAAAAGAGACATTTAAAGTCAGTGAATAAAAGATGAGTTATTAAATAAATGGAATTAGAATAACTGGGGACAAAACAAAGGTGAAATTTGACCTCACTTCTTAGATCAAAACAAGAAAATCTACATGGTAGTTCTGATTTACTTTTTTGAGATATACCATTCCTTGGTATGTATCCAGAAGAATTGACGCCATTATACTTTTGAGATATGCACAGACCAAGTTTCCAGTAGCACACTTTAAATGGCAACTTACAGGACCAGAGTAGGTGCCAAGAGAAGAGTTAATAAAGAAAATATGGTATACACATCATGGAATTTTATTTATACATAAATAACAAAATTATGTCATTTTTCTAGTAAGTTTATGAAATTAGAGTATATTATACTATGTGAACCAGAAAGTCAAGTGTCGTATGCTTTCTCTCATATGTGAAATCTAGTGGGAGGAAAAGGACACTATGAAAGCCCTAATTAGGATACATGAAGGCAAGCCGGGGAAGGATGAGGAGACGATAAGGGGAATTAGTGAAGAGTGAAATTGATCAAATAATGTTATATGCATGTACTGATATACCACAATACAAGGGAAAATACAAATGAACCAATTATTAGGAACTTAAGAGGAAAACAAGAGTGATTATTTTTATAACCTTCCAAGCCTGAGATTCAAATCATGAAAAAAATAAATTGAATGTGTAAAAGAGATATAGTGAAACATCACAATAAAAAAACAAATGTTCAGGTGGGCATGGTGCCGCGTGCTTGTAATCCCATGATTCTGGAGGCAGAGACTGGAGGATCACAGATCGCGGACAGCCTCAGCTAATTAGCGAGGCCCTTCACAACTCAGTGAGACCCCGTTTCAAATATAAAATAAAGACTAAAAAATAGGGCTGGAGTAGCTCAAAGGTAGAATGTCCCTGGGTTTCATCCCCGGTACTGAAAAAAAAAGTTCAATTTAACTGCCAAAAATACTTCATAGGCAAACACATGACAGACTTTTCTCTAAAGTCTACAAGCTTCATAATACATAAATTTTGTGACATCTAACTTGAATGCTCAGAAGCCATTTTTACTTTGCTTCCCAGTTTTTGGTTGTATTCAGGGCTATCAACCCATATAATTTTTTTTTTTTTTTTGGTGGTACTGGATTTCCTGGAAGCCCTTCTATCTCCGGGCCACACTCCCAGACCTATTTTATATTTTTATTTGGAAACAGGGTCTCTTAAGCTAGTGAGGCTGGCTTTGAACCTGTGTAATCCTCCTGTCTCTGCCTCCCAAGCACGGGGATTACAAGCGTGTGCCACCACGCCTGACCCTAAACCCATATAAATTAAATGACTTTTATATGCATTAGATACTGACATCCATCCATCCACCTAACACTTACCAACCGACCGACCGACCGACCGACCTACCTACCTACCTACCTACCTACTTTATTCTTTTGCTGTATTGCTCTTTTAGACTTTTAAGTTTTTAGATGATGGGGATTAAGTCTGACCCACTTGTAACACTTCCGAAGACATCATATGGCCAGAATTGTTCACTGAAAACTGCACAATGATTATTATGTTAAGAATTCATTACTATCCTCAGCTTGGTGGCACACGCCTGTCATTACAGCACTTGGGAGGCCGAGACAGGATGATCTCAGGTTGGAGACCAGCCTGAGCCACTTAGTAAGATCCTTAGCAACTTAGGGAAACCCTATTCAGAGCAAAAATTGAAAGGGCCGAGGGTGTCGCTGAGAGGTAGAGTGACCCTGAGCTCAAAGTGCCCCGAGTTGTGTGCGTATGCGTCTACCACTCTATACCCAATATGACGTATAATTGCAATGCCCCAAATGAAAAAAGAAATCATTACTAAATCATAAATGGAAAGTTTTCTCTGCTTTGACAGGAACTGGCTGCCTGTGAAAACATGACAGATGCAGTGAAGATAACAGCAATGGGTAAGATGTTTTGTGGCATTTTCGAAGGAAAAGAAACAAGAATGTACGCACACAGCTGTTAGACGTGTAGAAGCTGCTGGGCTTGGTATATGAAAACGATGCCATTAATAGCATATATAGAGAACATACATTTGATAAATTTGTCAGTGTTCCATTTTCATCCCAATTTTTAGTTGAAAGTTGATACTTAAGAGCTTCACACCTTTACAGATAAACTTCAAGCGGTTTTTCAAAATATACATCAGGAAGTGTTTTGGTAAAAAAAAAATATTAATTCAACACCTAGCATGTTGGTAGGCATCTGATGCGATGAAATGAAGAAAAAAAAAGCAAAGAGATTTAAAATATTTTCCAAGTGGTTACACCTTTGATGGCCAGCAATATATTAAAGAGATAGGCTAGCAATCTGTGACGAATTGGAACGTTGCAGTCAATAAATAGGAAGATTAAGAGAAAAGAAAGTATGTAAAATTACAAAAGGAAAACACTAGGTAAAGAGAATTATTTATAAGCCATAGAAGAATATGATGAAGGATATTCCTGAAACTGAATACTTTAGATTGCATGTAACGACAGAGAACATTCTACCAAAAAGAGATAGAGGGGTTCATTTTAGTACTAGGTGACAGATTCAGAAGAAAGTTAGGTGATTTATAGGGTGTTTTGTACTGTGCTCTAACTAACCAATTTTGGGTGTCTTGTTCAGAAATAGAACCCTGAGCTGCATATATCATGGATCACTCATCTCCTATGGCGATTCTTATGTTTTAACTCGTGGTAATTAACATCACCAGATACTTAAATAAAGAGTAATTAGTTGGGCTTAAGGAAATACTATGAAACATAAAATGAACAAACAGGACTCATGCAGGCAGTACTCTAAAATAACAAGCCTATATTGAAATAATATATTATTTCAAAGAACTCAGAAAAATACCACTCAAGGTAGTATATAACATCTTAAACAATAACAAAGCAACATCAAAATACTTTATATTCTCCATTTTCTGGCCTTAGAATTTCAATACACCTTTGAATTGCAGTAATAACATCATGAACTCCTGTTTTTAATCTTAGAAAGGACGTGTACTTTTCTAGAGGCAGGTGAAACACTTGATATTTTCTCTGCTCTTACCTATTACTGTAAACATCTCTAAACAGTGGTTAAATATACATAATATAGGTCATTTTAACCACTCATCGGCATACAATTCATGGCATTAAATGCATCCACAGTGCTGTTGCAACCATTACCACTATTAATCTCCCAAACTTTGACACCACCTCCAAATAAAACTCTGCAATTAAACTAATTTCCCATGCCTGCTGCCCTTCTCCTCCAGCCTCCCCCATAACTATTCTTCTACTTTCTGTCTCTATCAACTCAGCATGAATTTTCAATGTTCCTTCAAGTTATTCCCTGTACCAGAATTCCATTCCTTTTTAAGGCTGAATAACATTGCCCTCTATGCATAAACCCATTTTGTTTATCCATTCACCCACCGAGGGACATTTTGGTTGTTTCCACCTTTTTACACTTGTGAATAATGGTGCTATGAAACACTGGTGTGTAGGTATATGAGTTCCTACTTTCAATTCTTTTGGGCATATCCATACCTAGAAGTGGAACCGCTGGATCATATGGTAATTGCTTATTTTCTTGAGGAACCTCCATAATGTTTTACATAGCAGCTGTACCACTTCACATTTCAACCTGCAATGCACAAGGGGTCTAATTTTTCCTCATCTCAACCAAAACTTCTTTTGTTTTCTGTATTATTTTGTTTGTTTTGGGATAATATCTATTCATATTTCTAGGAACTGTGATGTTTGATGCATGTTTCTAAATGCTATTTCTTCGTGGTGAATTGACTGTTTTATCATCATACAACATTCTTTTCTTAATAGCTTTGACTTAAAGTCTATTTTATCTGTTATTAGTATAGCTACCCCAGCTCTTTTGGTTACAGTTTGCATAATATTTATCTTTTTCCATCATTCCATTTTCAACTGATTTGTGTCCTTGGATCTAGTGTGTTTTGTGGCTTCAATATATAGTTAGATCACGTTTTCTTAAATTTATTTTATCCATTTTGCTATTCTTTGTGTTTTCACTGGTGTTTATTCCTTTTACTTTTAATTATGAGGACTTGGGATACAGCTCAGTGGAGCACTTGCCTACCGTGAGTGAGGCCCAGGCAGCTCTGCAAAAACCATATGTAATTACTGATAAGAAAAAAAGACCTTTACCATTTTTCTTTTAATTTTCTATAGACTGAGAGCCATACAGTCTTTTCTTAATACTCATCCCATCCATTACTGCTTTCTTCTGTTTGGGGTTTTTTTTTCATGCAGCATTTTGATTCTCAAGATTTGCTCTGTTTTTGATTACTAGAGGGAGTCTCTGTCTGAGTCAGCCTGAGTTGAAAGCTTACTGTGGTCTTAAGTTTTACCTGGGCCTATATCTTTCCCTAGTCACTCATGGTGGCTAAATTCACATGTTTTGTTCTAAATGTCCTTTATAATTTTTTTTTAAATGTCCAATGAAACAGGTGTGGTTGTTAACTTTCCTGGAAGCTGCTTCAGCTTCATGGTTTGGAATAATAGCAACTAACCTCTAAGTCCTCACCTCAGTGGTCAGAGTGCCAGTACACAGTTAATAGAAAACCTCAAGATTTTTAAGACAAAGTATTTGTTGCCCACCGTGGCTCCAGCAAACTGCTTCAGATATGCAGACTGCCATCCCCCCAGCTGCCTGCCATGGGATGGAGGAATGGGGAGTGAAGGGCAGGCAGCTGGCACCACATTGATGGCTGAATTAGACCTAAATTAAATACACTTTCCCAGACAGCCCATCTCCTGAATGCTGCAAGTATTCAAAGAACTCTAGAGCTCCAAAATATTTCTTCTAAGTACAATTGTCATCCAGATGGAGAGTCAAATTCCTGGAGCTTCTTACTCTGCCATGTTCTCTTTCTCTGATATAAATTGACACAGTTTATGTGAATTGATATTTCAGATTTACTCAGGGATGGCTTTGGAGCAAACCCACTTTTCTACTGCCTGATTGCTGAAGTACAAAGTCAACAAACACCATCAGGTAAAGTAAATCTTTCCTTTCCAATTGAATG
The DNA here is from genome assembly GCF_963383645.1 of Muscardinus avellanarius. Lineage (NCBI taxonomy): Eukaryota > Metazoa > Chordata > Mammalia > Rodentia > Gliridae > Muscardinus > Muscardinus avellanarius. Next base: position 118,406,118 of record NC_137792.1, on the reverse strand, counting down.
GGAAGTGCATTTTCTATACTCTGAAAACAAATTATATATATAACATACTCCTCTACTGTTAAGCAGAGTATACATGTATAAACCTAGTTTTTTTTAAAGAAAAGGTGTGCTAAGTACTTATGCTTGTATATGCATTAAGATCTTGGAAGAGCTGGGAATGGTAGCACATGCTTGTGATCCCAGTACTTGGGAGGCTGAGACGGGAGGATCGCAGGTTCACACCCAGCCTCAGCTACTTAGTAAGGCCCTCTGCAACTTGTGAGACCCTTTTTCAAAATAAACAACAAAAAATAGGGCTGGGGGTATAGCTCAGAATGTAGAATGCCTCTGGGTTTGATCCCCAGTTCAGCCAAAAAAAAAAAAAAACCTTGGAAGAATATACACAAAACTATAAAAAGAATGCTTGTCTCTTGTGCTATAAGGGAATTAAAAATTATACATTTTATATAATGTTTATTATTTTGTCTAATGAGTATTACTTTAATAGTTAAAAAAGCATCAAAATTTTTTTTCTATTTGGTGGGAATGTTCTAAAATTTAAATTATTAACCTCTATCTGAGCTATCTTCTCTCTTCCTAGGCAAACTGACTGTTGGATTTGCCATGTACTACTTCACATATGACCCCTGGATTGGCAAGTTACTTTACCTAGAGGATTTTTATGTCATTCAAGCTTACCGAGGTAAAACTAGGGTTATAATATTACTTATACTTTAAAATTAAAAGGCATATTTTAATTTTTGGAGTAAAGATGGGCCTTTCAAACAAATATGCTTTTTCAGTTAGTTATGTAACTCCTTTCTATTTCATAAGCCTGATCACTCATTAATTTCCATCAGTGTTTGAATTAGCCATGTTAGTATAGCTATATTTTAAGTTTTAAAAAGTGCTTTTACAGGTTAAGTCGGTTTATTTTCGAAATATACCATGTTGGTGATAGTGACAGAGAGTCATTTCTGTTTCAATGATCTTTAAAATAACCCAAACTCTTTTCCATTACCTTTGGTACCACATTCCAATTAGGTAAAAAAAGAGATATGAGAGGCACTCAGGAACTGAGTGTCAACATGCTATTAAGAATATATAACAGCCGGGCGTGATGGCACACGCCTGTAATACCAGCATTCGAGAGGCTGAGACAGGAGGATCGCAGTTCGCAGACAGCCTCAGCTACTTAGTGAGGCCCTCTGCAACTCAGTGAGACCCGGTTTCAAAATAAAGAATAAAAAAGAGGGTAGGGGTGTAGCTCGGAGATAGAATGCCCCTGGGGTCCATCCCCAGACCTGCAAAAAAAAAAAAAAAAGAAATATATATATATATACAATCAGATACAGGGTTTATATTTTATTTCTTTTAAACTAAATCAAGTAACTAGGTAAGTAGAATTTTTAACATATGGTTTTCATTTGGCATTATCTATTTACAGGTCTAGGTATTGGAGCTGAAATGCTGAAGAGGCTGAGTCAGGTCTGTATTGTAATTAATACTCCTATTTTCTACATTCATTTTTCTTCATGAAATATTATTTAACAGGGCATAAATAGGTAATTAATCTTACTTAAACATAACCCTAATATGTACTTCAAATTTTTATCCCAATGAAATTGGAGTTTCAAACAAATTATATATGCTGTATATAAGTTGTATTTGATTAAAGCTGATTTATATACAATCCACATGCACACTATATACACTCTTAGCTATAAAGCAGAAGCAAGCATGAGGGAAATTAGAAAAAAAATTATCTGGAAAATAGGCCCACAGTGTGTATGCCGTTATAAAAGATATTTTTTCATTATGGAAATATGTAGATGAGAACATTTGTGCTTTTAACTAAACATTTTCTGTGAGGAATTAACAAGTCAATTTCAAGCTTTTACTATTTTTTATTTTTGTGGGTCTGGGAATGGAACACGGGTATTTAATGTCTGAGCTACATCCCCGCCCTATTTTTTTTTATTCGTTATTTTGGAGCCGGGTCTCACTGAGTTGCAGAGGGCCTCACTAAGTAGCTGAGGCTGTCCGCGAACCGTGATCCTCTGGTCTCAGCCTCCCGAATGCTGGGATTACAAGCACGCGCCACCACACCCGGCTTAATTTCAAGCTTTTAAAGAGAAGGGTTTAAAAACTTAGGACCGTGGGACATTTTGCTTTTTACAGTTATAGAGCAGTCCAGAAGATAAGTATGTATAGTTACTTAGAGGTATAATGTGTGTACAATGTATTATACATAATATACCTTCAATAAAGTGTTAATGAATGTACTTACAAATAAAAGTAATCTTTGCTTGTTTGTTTGCTTTTAAACAGATAGCGCTCATAACCCAGTGTAACTGCATGCACTTTCTCGTTGTCATTTGGAACCAGGCTTCTATTGACTATTATACTCGTAGAGGAGCTTTAGACCTTTCGTCTGAGGAGGGCTGGCATCTGTTTAGGTTTAACAGAGAAGAACTCATGGACATGGCGGAGGAAGAATGAAAGAAGCCTCGGAACAGCTCATCCATCCCAAAAGAGGCCCAAACATTTGAAAGTCACCCCAGTCTAACAGCAGTTGGACTTCAAATGTTGTAAAATACAGCAAGTGATTATAATATTCTTGTTTGAGTAGATCTTTTACCTTGAAACAGATTTTGCAGATAAACTCTCCATTATCTCCATTATTATAGTACACTATTGGCTAGAAACAGTGCTGATAACCCAAAAGAGAAGATAATTCAAAAATGACTCATATTTCGCTTTGGCCTATTTTTTTCCTACCCTGGTTCATCCAATTTAGGACATGGATTTTTTTTCACACTTTAACATCTGAAATTGGGATAAGTGTAGAGATCAACTTGTAGCTTTTTCCCCCTTTTTTATGTTCAATGCAATTTGGGTATGCCTGAATAGAAACAGGTCTGAGGTTAAAAGTTCATTTCACATACTGATACCAAATTCAGAAGAGCTTACCTGTGAAAAATTAGCAAGTGAAATGACTCATCTTGAGCAGCTTGTACCACTGTCCCCTTGACACTGCCCCAGGGTTACAATTCCTCTGAGCAACTAGAGCTCTTTCATCATACTTATCTTAGGGCAGATACCCCATATATCACTGTTACTTGTACATAACTATTTTGTTATCCCATAACCAGCAGCAGCCAGCATGGCAAACACTGAGATCCTGCTAGGTACCAGGCATTTCGTGGGTACAAGAGAAAGATTTAGCCACACCCACAGGAATCCTTATGGATGAGAAAATACTAATTATAATAAACTGGGTTGGCTATTATATCTAAAAGTGCCAAGTGTAAGGGAATGTGGAAGAAAGAACATCTTAATTCTACCTTGGATAATTGAGAAAGGTGACTGGAAGTGGATTTAAAGGATAGACAGAAAGTTTTAAGGTGGAATAGGACAAGACAGAAAAGCAGTCTGAGAGGAAATATTTACCTAGGCAGAGGACACGAGGCAAAAAGCATGAAGCATGTTCATCAAGCAAGTGGTATGTCATAAGTACAATATAAATACGTTCATGTGTATAGAGAAGGAAGAGTTTTAGAATGTAAGCTTGATTATAATGGGAAGGGCCTTGTATACCATGCTAAAGAGTTTTGATTCAATTCTGGAGGCAATGGTGAGCTACTGAAGATGTCAGAGGACAACTATTCCTAATGTCATGACAGATGAGCTAGAAGAATTGGGTAGCAGAAGCTGTTGTCTCAAAATTGTCATACACCCCTCACTCCTTACTTGCCTTCCTCAACACAGGAAGAAACGATATCCCTAATTTCCTTTTCTGAAGAGATTCTAGAAAGCATTTAGATGACTGATAAAAGGGGAAAAGAAGCGTCTTTTGCACATTTCACCCTGCTCCTTACTACTCTGAACATGCATGTGTTCTCCAGAAGTACAGCATCCATTTTGTGATCAAGATGACAAACCAGCAAGATCTGGAGATCAGAGTGGAAAATAAAAAGTCTAAGTCCTTGATGGCACTAATGAGCCACCAATCCTGTACTATTTCCAGGCTTTAAATATTTGTTTAAGCTACCATTAGTTGGTTTACTTGCATGAAGAACACATTTTGAAATTCTGAAAGAGTAAGATTGATGGTGAGTGTATTAGCCAGGAAACTACTATGATAAACCAAGAAAATGATGACTAGGCTTTCAATGAAAGCAGTGACAGGATTAAAGAAGGCAAAAGACTTGAGAAATAAGAAATAAGGAAAGGGAGGCAGACTGAATTTACTTTTAGGATACTAACTTTAGGATGTCTATGGGATGTTCACTGGATAATCAGAAATATAAGTCTATAGCACTAAAGAAATATGGAGTCTGGAAATATTAATGATAATGCCAAATAAATAATTGCTGATACCAGTGAAGTTGATTGAATAAATATGAGCAAGCATATAGGATGGAAAAAGATCAGCCAAGTGTGGTAACTCACACCTATGATACTAGTACTTGGGAGAATGAGAAAGAGGATTGCAGCTTGGAGAATAGCTTCAGCAACTTAGCAAAACTCTCCCAATAAAGCCTGGCGTGGTGGTGCATGCTTGTAATTCCAGCATTCAGGAGGCTGAGACCAGAGGATCACGGTTCGCGGACAGCCTCAGCTACTTAGTGAGGCCCTCTGCAACTCAGTGAGACCCGGTTTCAAAATAAAGAATAAAAAATAGGGCAGGGGGTGTAGCTCGGAGGTCAAATGCCCCTGGGTTCCATCCCCAGACCTGAAAAAAAAAAAAAACGAAGAAAAAATACAAACAACAAAAAAGACTCTCCCAATAACCTTGCACAAACTGGTTACAAAAGTTATAAAACAACAACAAAATGAAATGAAATGAAATAAAATAAAAAGGGATGGGTTGTAGCTCTCAGGTAGAATGCCTTTGGGTTTAATCCCGAGTATCACACAAATACATCCAAAAAGAATGGGAAAAGATCATGAGATACAGGCTGAGGAAGCTCAAAATTCAAGGGATTCAGTCAGCATAGAATGACGACTAACAAGAGAAAAGGAACAGCAGAAACCAAAGGCACGAGTGAGTGTCAAGGAGAAAGTGGCAAAGAGTCTAATGACATAAAAGCTCATGTAGATACAGAGGCCAGGATGTTACAAGTTAGAGAAAAATTAAAAGTGAGGAAATAAGAAAAGGACTTAGTTACAATGCAGGGAGAGACCTGTAGAGTAGAGCAGTGGAAGGGTATTGGAGGAGGGAATTAGGCAAAGGCAGAGGAAGGACTGAAAAAGAAAACAGTTCAAATACTATGGCAATATGTGAAGGCATCACTACCAATCTTACTAATACACACGTGGATTGAGCAAGGTGGGAGACAGAGGTAACTATACCAATGTGCATGTATGTTTATATCACATGGATCCTCACTATGATGTGTAGTTGCAATGCACTAAAAATAATTTAAAAAAGAAGTATGAAAAGAGAAAAGATCAAGAGAAAAGAGTTTGAAGGAAAAGGTAGAGTTAAGGAAAAGTTCTTGTGTTTTGTTGTGGTTGCTTTTGGATGAAGAAGGACTGAAGCTTTTTAGCTGTAGAGAAAAAGAAACAAGAAAAAAGAGAAACCGAAGACTAGAGGTTAAACAGGATGGAATATAGAGCTGAAAAAGAAGGGGAGGGATAGATTCAGGAATACAAATGGAAGCATTAGCCTTGTCAAAGGGGTATGGATGGCTGAAAGAGGGAAGTCTAGAGGGCAGATGGGAAAACGCTGTGAATGTCTAATAACTTACTGTATGCTCTATGAAATAGAAAGTACAGTCAACTCTGAAAGGCTTACGAGGCTTGTAATGCCTCTTTTGGGGAACAGAATAAACTGCCTAGGAACCAGTAGAAGGGGCCCACACAGCATGCAGTCCTCTTAAATAGTTAGAGATAGTTTCAGAAATTTAAGACAATTTAACATTAATAAGACAGAGACAAAGCCAAACCCATGTGTCATAAAGTATGAATATTTTATTATAGCTCTAAAAATGAAAAAAAATGAGAATACATCCTTTTACAAACCATTCTAATTTAACTGACATTACCTGAAAATTCTAGAGTCAATATGTGGGCATGTTTATGAGTAAGTGCACTAATATATATCGTGTGTGTGTGTGTGTGTGTGTGTGTGTGTATATATATATATTATACATACATATATATTCAGATTCTAGTTCCATTGCTGTTCATTTCTTCACTGTGTTTTTACATTCTCAGAAACGAACTCATAATTCATCAAATGTATCATAATACTTCCATGTTGTTTTATCAATCATTTAATATTGTTTGGATTGCATTCAGAGTTTCTGTTTTAATCATTTGCTTCATTGGTCAAACTGTACATTTGAAGATGTCAAGGAAAACCTTGACAATGTATACTCAGTATTTCAGTTACTCATCATATGATTTTTTCATCATTGTTTGCAACTTCACATATCTGGTAGTTCTCTATGCAGTGTTTCTGTGCAGTCTAATTCAGCTTCTAGTGCTGTACATATCTATATCATCTGGATGGGACTGCCCATAATCCATGAGGTTGGCATCAGGCATAAACTGTGTAGCACCTGAAAAATATTAAAATGAAAAAAAAAAAAAAACTAGTCATTTAACAAATTTATTTTTGGTACTGGGAATACAATAGTGAACAAAACAAAATTTTCTGCCAACATGGACCTAACATTTAATTTGGGTAAGATAGACTATCATGAAGTAAAATGTTGTAATGTATCAGACAGTGGTAAATACTATGCAAACAAAATAAAATAAGTTGCATACAGAGTGTTTGGGTGATGTGCAATTTTAAATAGGGTGGCCAGTTCAAAAGAACTACAAATTTCCAATAAATACATGAAAAACTGTTCAACATCAGTAATCAGAGAAATGCAAACATGGAGATTACATCAAACTCCAGTTAGAATGGCAATCATCAAAGAACAGTCAATGGTGGCAAGCATATGAGGAAATAGGAACTCTTATACACTGTTGGTGGGATTGTAAATTAGTACCGCTGCTATGGAAATCAGTGTAGAGGTCCTTCAAAAGCCTAGAAATGGCTGAGTGTGGTGGCATATGCCTGTAATCCCAATACGTGGAAGGATGAGACAGGAGGATCACAGGTTTGAATCTAACCCCAGCAACTTAGGGAGACCCTGTTTTTGAACGAATGAATGAATAAAATGGATTTGGGGATGTAGCTCAGAGATAAAATGCCCCTGAGTTCAATCCCAAGTACCCTCCTTTACACACATGGAGAGACCAGGAATGGAAACATCATACAACCCAGCTATACCACTCCTCAATATCTTTCCAAAAAAAGTCAAAATACAACAGTGATGCATGGATAACCATGTTTAGAGCAGAACAATTCACAATAGCCAAATTACAGAACCAAACTAGGTGGCTGTCAACAGATGAATGGATAACCAATGAAATTTCACTCAGCCATAAAGAACCACAAAATTATGTCACGTGCAGGAAAATGGATGGAATTAAACAATATTGTGCTAAGTGAGAACAGTCAGTATCAGAAAGTCAAGGGCCATATATTTTTCTCATATGTAGAAGATAGAGAGCAAATAGAAAATAAAAGGGGCTTTACATAATTGAGAATGACCAGTAGAATAGTGGACAGGATAGGGGAGGGGAAAAGGAAGAAACGATGAAAGAAATAGTTCAATTTATGCTGTGCCCATGTTGGAAGGTGTAATGACCAACCTCACTATCAGGTGCAGGGAAGCGTGGGTAGTAGGGTGGGACCTGCAGGGAATCATGCTCAATACCTGTGTGCATTTTGGTTTGTATGACTTTGAACTGTGATGTATAATTACAATGTACCAATAAAAGTATAATAAATTCATAAATTAACAAATTATTGGATCACCCAGCAAAGCCTTCTGGAAAGGTGATTATTTGACCTGAAACTCAAGGATGTAAAGCTGTGGGCCTTCTAGATATCCATGAAATGCCTTTTTACTTTTTTTTGTGGGTCTAGGGATAGAATCCAGGGGCATTCGACCTCCAAGCTATACCCCCTGCCCTATTTTTTATTCTTTATTTTGAAACAGGGTCTCAATAAGTTGCGGAGGGCCTCACTAAGTAGCTAAGGCTGTCTGTGAACCGCGATCCTCTGGTCTCAGCCTCCTGAGTGCTGGGATTACAAGTGTACGCCACCATGCTTGGCTTTTTATATTTTTTTAAATTTTTAAGGAGGGTGTCACTAGAGTTTTGAGGTTGGCCTCACATCTGCAATCCTCCCATCTCAGTCTCCCAAGTACTGATATTACAGGTGTGTAATACACTGCAGTACTGGGGATTGAACCCATGGGCATTCTAACGCCAAACTACACTCCCAGCACTGTTGTCTTTTTTATTTTAAAACAGGATCTTACTTCGTTTCTGAGGGTCTCACTAAGTTGCTGAGTCTAGCCTTGAACTTGTGATCATTATGTCTAAGCCTCTCAAGTACTGGGATTATAGGCATCCACCAACACACCAGGCACGATGTTATATTTGTAATAAGATGTTATATTTGCAATAAGAAGAGATTATGAGGAATTAGGATGGAGAAAGAGAAACCCTTTAGGAAGCAACTGCAGTACAAAAGGCGACATGTTGCTGAGTGCTTTACCTGTGCTATGTGAGAGAAACGATTTAACTTGCGAAACCAGAAGAACAGGGTTGACACTTACTGAGATTGGACAAAATAGAAGAAGCAGGTTTGTGGGAAAGCACATGAAATGGTTCTTTAGGTATTAATCTGTAACAGTTAGGAATTTTTAACCTGTGGTCCTTTGGGGGTCTCTGAGCTAGGATTCATTGTGATATTTTAGCTGGGATGAGAAAAATTTGTATTTATCTTCACTAATCTATGAAAATGGACAAAACTAAAGTATTAGAATTACCTTATATTTTGTCACCAACAGAAATCATAGACATCTCCACATTCCATTACAGTTACAGATTATCTCAAAATATTTATACTCATCACTATTTGAAAATTGTGGTAGTTACTAAACCTATTGTTATATATTATTTAATACACTTAAATGAGATAATTTATTGCCACATATTCTATAGTTTCATTTGAAAACATTTTGTAAAAGGCTCTCAACATAAAGGTAACCTGGACAGGTTTTCTCAACTGTATCTTTACTGCCATCTGGTGGAAGTAATTGCTCAGTACAACTAAAACTATACTATGAAAGTTTTTATCAAGCTGTCATGGGCATGACAAATAATTTTGTCTTTATGTATCAAATTTTTTTTGTGGGTCTGGGGATGGAACCCAGGGGCATTCGGCCTCTGATAATAAAGATGGAGCCTCATAAATGAAATCGGTACTCTTTTTTTTTTGGGGGGGTACTGGGGACTGAATCCAGAGGCATTCTACCTCTGAGCTACATCCCTGGCCTTTTAATTTTTTATTTTGAAACAGGGTCTCACTAGGTTGCTGAGAATGTCACTATGTTGCTATGGTTGCCCTGTGACCCTCCTGTTTTAGCCTCCCAAGTACTGGGATTAAAGGCATGTACCACCATGCCTGGCTATCAGTACTCCTAAGAGTCCCCAGAGCATGCCTCCCTCTGTTCTCTACCGCATGGGGATACCACACAAAGTCAACTGTCTACATCCAGAAGAGCTCCTTCACAAGAACCTCATGCTGGTACTCTGTTCTTGGGCCTCCAGACTGGGAGAAATAAATTTCTGTTATAAACAACATGGTTTATAGTATTTCTTTTAAAGGCCACTACCACATTAATAGTAAGAATGAAGAACAATGGCATCTCTCTTTCTGCCTGTCTCCTTAGAATGCGTTCATATACCAAGATCCCCCAGACAGTGGGTAAAGGCTTCTAGAGTTCAATTGTATAAAGACACATTAGGCAGGGATGATTTTGGTTCATCTTTTAAGGTTATAGTATGGTCATCTTCATCAAGATACTCCAGAATGGATAGTCACTTAAAAAATGACTAGACACATTATATGTTTTGGGTATATGGTCAGCTATAGGTTATTCGGAGAAAATCTTATAAAAACCGTACCTTACCTTGATTAGGTAAGAAAGGTAACAGAGGAAAACAATAAAGCTCAAATCAGGTTTGATATTTGGTGACAATTTTCATCAGAATATCTTAATCAGTGAGAGAGCAAAGAGCTAAAATTAGAGTCTAAATTCTGTTTTTAAATAAAAAAAAAACTACGTAGCAATTTCTAGGGTTGAGATGGAAGCAATGACAACATTTGGTTTTGTATATTTTCTAGTCCTGACTATTTAAGGAAAACTCATACTAATAGTTATCGAGTTGTTTTTGGTGAAGTGTCATTTTCTAAGAAACTCAAGTAGCCTTTATAAAAAATAGATAAATTAGAAAAAAACTATACACAATAAAAAGCCCTTGTACTTCAGGATCAGGAAGATCTAGGCTATAAACCTAGCACCACTACTTGCAAGCTATAGTAATTGGAGCATGTTATTTAAGCAACCCTTGAGTCTCAGTCTTTTTGTTATGCAATGGAAATAACTGTTGCTACATCAGTTTTTTGTCTTATTTTGTGGATGAGCACTGAACAACACAACTTATAGTACTTTGCATCATAGTATATGCTTCATAAAGGATAGATATTATTAGAATTCCTCACTTCTTCACCTGAGTTGGCCATATTTCCTTTGCAATAAGACAACTTAGTGGATTGAATCATTCATGTTACACATAGACGAAACTATGCAAACCAGTGACTGGTGAGTTTATGTGAATTTATTAATGTATTATTGAAATGGTATTGAGCACTCTGCTACATTCTTTTTGATCACAGTACAATAATGGCAGTATTTGTTTATAAAGCATAATTATCACTATTTCATCACACAAAGTATTAATCGCCAATACTGAATAACTGAAACAGAACTTTTTCTATTATTTGATGCTGAAAGTTCTCCTTTAAACTTAATAAAAATACAAATAGTAAAAACTGAGACTGACAAGACTGACAGGTAAGTAGCACATGAAATTGAAGCTGTATTTCTTTGAGTGACTCATACCTACAAATTGAAAGAACCTACAAATGCACATTTTCCTCCTCCTGATAAAAAAGCTCACATTTATAAGGCAATATTAAGTGTTTCACTCAATCAACCTGTCAGTGTTACACTCTTCTCCCACATATAAAGATTTGTATTATGAACTATGTGCTGATTTAAAAAATCCCAGGTACCTAAGTCCTTCTTAACTTTAAAAGAAATAAAAACTATGTGTGTATATATGTATACAAAATTATACATATAAAACCTTGTATATGTATAAAATTTATTAAGAGACATAAGTTAACACGAATTACAATGCTAGAAAATTATTGAATAAAAGAATGAAAATGAGACTGAATTATTCCAAACTAACCTGAGGTAGATTCTGCTTTGTTCTTTATTTCAGGGCTGAGTTCTTCTGGCAAAGGCACTGAATGTTTCAGGACATGAGTTGTTTTTGCAGGTATTTTTATTTCATCAGGGCTTCCTGGCTGTTCACCAACCAAAAAGAAAAAAAAAAGTCCTTTAAAAGTAAGTAATTTTACCAAAAGAATTAAATATCCTAAGAAAATTATAGTATGCTAAAATATTATGACTCCTTTATCTACTTTCATTTTATCACTGACTTCTATTCAGTATATCTATTACAAGCCAACACTCACTCAAACAAAACTCATTTATACCTCTCTGGTCCATTTACACTCTACCTTAATTCTTTCTTTAGGTTCAGGAAGTGATTCTTTTTTGTTGTTTTTTGTCCACAGTGATTTCACTGCTTCATAAGTTTGCTGGCTTATAGCATATGCCTTTATCCCAGTTACCTAATTCAAACAAATACAGAGTCAAATAAACATACATTTTGAAAAGTTAATTTAAGAACATTTAAAAATTCATATCAGGTATTTTATATGAACACTCAGTAAAAATAATACTAAAATATAAAGCACCATTTCCCAAATCTTATATGAAAAATGATATCTCATGTAAAAAGCTAAGATATAATTTGTATTCATAATACAACATGTAAACTTAAAATTATATCTACTTACTATCATTATTCTTATGATTATATTTTTTCCAGTCTTGGGATTGAGCACTGCACCACTGAGCTATATTTTCAACTCTATTTCATCATTTCTAAATTAATTTTCCAAATTTTTTGAGGTATGACCGACAAAATTGTTATCAGGTACAACATGGTGTTTTGATGTAACTATACCATTTTGTTATGATTCTTGCAGTCAAACTCATTAACAAATCCATCACATCACAGTTATCGTGTGTGTGTGTGTGTGTGTGTGTGTGTGTGTGTGTTCATAACACTTAGGATCCTCTCAGTAAATCTCATGTATTCAGTTCATAATTATTAGTAATAATTATACTGTTGTATATAGGTCTCATAATTATTAATAATTACATTGCTGTATATGAGTCTCCAGGACTTTTTGCCCTTCCTTCCTTCCTTCCTTCCTTCCTTCCTTCCTTCCTTCCTTCCTTCCTTCCCATCCCTTCCCCTCCTCACTCTTTATTTCTGTCGTTCTTTTTTGTGGTACTCAGGATTAAACCTTGGGGCATTCTATCTCTGAACTACACCTCAAGCCCTAATATTTATTTTTTATTGTGAAACAAGGCCTCACAAGGTTGCTGAGAATCTCAGTACTTGGTGAGGCTGTCCTTGAACTTGTAATTCCCCTGTCTCAGCCTCCCAAGTACTGAGATTACAATCATACACCAACACGCTCAGGTATGTTTTTTCTTATCTGTACATATCTACAATAGTTTAACTTATAAAGTAGGCATGTAAGATATTAACCAGAACTTCCAATAAAATAGGATAAAGAGTCTTTCTCAAATTTTATTGTATTATAAAACTTAGCAAATTCAACATACAGTTTTTTCCTTAAGTCAACTTTTACCTTTTCACTTAAAAGAAAGCACTTTACAATAAGCTTCTCTTTTCATATCTAAGTAGTGTACTCTTGTGTTTTAGGTCCATTATTGAGTAAAATAAAATAAGAGTTACCTGAACACAAGCAGAGATACCACAGCGGTTGATCTGATAACCCAATGACTAATGAGTAGGTAATGTGTACAGCATATATCCATGCAACACAGCAATTATTCTTGTTTGGGCATGATGGAAGAAGATTTTATCATACTACTCTTTATTGCACACACATTAAACATATGAGTTGTTTATTGGGGGAATTTGTCACTTAATACTTTTGGGTGATGTTTGACTGAAACCTTGGAAGTGAAACTACAAAAAGGGGGCAATATGTACATACACACACTGCACTTTAAAGCAGATGGCGTGTTGATATTTATAGATCTACCAGAATAGATGAAGTAGGTATGTATGTGCTAGCATGGATGGAAGTCTATGACAAATAACACAACTAGAAAAAAAGAGGTAACAGAAAAGATTATACACTACAATTTCAGTTATTTTTTAAATTGAAATTTTTAAGAAGTTAAACATGTATACCTTTAGTTTATTTTTCTTTATAAGTATGAATGGGATCAAACTGTATATTTTTTTCTGAGATTTAATTTTTAAAGGAGAATAATATGCCATAGAATATTTGCATATTAGTTTATATACTAATAGGTCTACTTTAAAAATAATTTCATAATTTAGTATTCTATAATGGACGTAATACAGTACAACTCCTTTAAGAAATTCTCTGATGATGAGTATATTTGGGGGTGGGAGGGGCCGAGTAAAATAAATGCTAAAGCTATCATCCTTACACACATAACTGGGATCATACATCCTTGTGGTTTCTCCTTAGAATATGCAGTAAAAAAGTATACACATTTTATAAAATGTGGTAGCACATGCTTGTAATTCCCAGTACTTATTTTTAGGAAAATTAACTTAACAGCTTTGTAACGATTCTGAAGAAAATGGCTAAAATATGACTGTTGTGAAATTTTTATGGAGAGAGGCATTTTGTAAAAGGCTGGGAGAAATAACAAAAATCTAAAATGATTCTGTACTTATCTTTTAAATATTTATAAGTATTCTTTTATTACAAAAAATGAAATGGGAACTTGTAAAAGATATATTATGTGTATATGGCTTATTATACGGAAGATGTTATGGATCTTCAAGAAGGAAACTAGTACTAAAAAAAGTCCAGTTTAAAATAAACATTTATGCTTTAATTTGAAATAAAAATTTGGATACATGTTTATATATTTTAACAACTTCCTGCTTTAATATTTTCAGTTGGTAATGATTGGTTCTGATAATGTCAAATCTACTGTACAAATACAAATATTCATACAGTTTTGGACAGGGAAAGTCATAGACTCTATGAAGTCTATTTTGGATCTCAGGTTAAAAAACCATATTCTTTATCATTTGTTTTAATTTAACAAACATAACATACAGTATTGTTATTTAACAGTCAAAATAAAAGCTAGGATTTCAGTTCTAGCAACTTAAGTAACCATCATTATTTACCATAAAAGTTTAGGAATTAACAATAACGACTATTATAAAATTTTTATTTAATATTCTATCAATTGCCTTGTTTTTCTTTTGTTAAAATAAAATGTAATATCTTATTTTTTTAAATAAAAAGATGCCTAGTATGACCGTATTCTTCTCCTTGTTGTTATACTTAGATATAGAATGGCCCCTTGAAGAGTTCATAAATTGGTTTCTGGAGCTGATGTTATTCAGTCATGGGTGTAATCCCAGTACATTGTGGATTTATCTGGTGGTGGCCTGGGTGAGTAGGGTGTGGCTGGAGGTGGGTCCCTGGGGTGTGGTTTTGGGGATTATATAAGTTTCTTCTTCCTCCTGTTCTCTTTGTATCTCTCTTGCTTCAGGGCTCCGTGATGTGAGGACCACAGCTCATGAGCTCTCCCTCTCTCTACTTCCCATGCCTATGACCTGAGAGCTGAGGTTCCCAGCCTTACACAGACTGAACCCCAAAACATAAGAATGTAATTATTTTTTTCTCTAAGTTATGTGGTCATTTGTTTCCATTAGAAATGGAAAAATTAAGCCGGGCATGGTGGCGCACGCTTGTAATCCCCGCGCTTGGGAGGCAGAGACAGGAGGATCGCGCAGGTTCGAAGCCAGCCACGCGTGCGCTGGCTTAGGAGACCCTGTTTCCAAATAAAAATGTAAAAATAGGTCTGGGAGTGTAGCCCGGAGGTAGAAGGGCTTCCAGGAACCACAGTACCACCAAAAAAAAAAAAAAAAAGAAATGGAAAAATTATAAAAATGCTGACAGACACATATGTATTCACCCAGTGATTTTTCTCTATATATACATAAAAAGACATCTGGAAAATATCTATCAAATTTTCACATTGTGATTTTTATGGAGAGAGGCATTTTGAGTAGTTATTTTTCTTCTAAAATTTTCTATTATGCTTATATTATTTAAGGATGAGCAAGTAACATTTTGATTTTAAAAAGCACAAAGTAATTACTTTAAAAGAAGAAAAGGTAGAATCAGTGGCAGTATCGTCCACTGACAACAGTAATGGAGAGGGAAGCAGGACACCTGTAGCTAGATGTGATACTAGGCAAGCCTGTCACTGTGAAACTTCTCTAAGCCAGTTTCCCGAGAATATATGGATATTGAAATAAGTGAGCTCAATGTTTTCTTTGAGCATCAACACATTAAGTATCTAATTCCAATGCCAATTCTTAGGAATAAGTTTAAAAAATATATTTATCATTTTACCCATCAATTATCTAGATTCAGTACTCATTTTCTTTGTTATAAACATTTATAGCTTGATTACACTGCCAACTGCAGAGTACATAATATCCTTTACAGTCTCTAAGTACTGAATAGTCAGTTGTATGACAATAAATAGTTACAGAACTGTAGTAATGAGAATGTAAGTACAGAAAGTCCTTCTGGTAATACGATATACCATTTCAAATATGAGAGAAAAATGTTAAATGTTGATAAGTAATGAAAAAAGGAAAGGAGAAATATACATATTCCAAAGCTATTCTCAATCTAAACATGTGTAAAAGTAAAATAAAAATTATTCAAATAATTAAAAGGATCTTTGGATTTATAGGGAAGCTTACAAGAAAATCACAACATATCTGTAATAAGCATTTATAGAAGGCATTTCTTTGCTCTATGTAGATTGAAAATTCAGTCTGTATATGTATATACATATATGGTTTCTAACCTTCCAAAGCCTCTGTAATCTATCAGTTCATTGTTTCTTGCTTTATGCTAATCTTCTGAACTGAACAGCTGCCAGTAGGTATAATTATCTGTTAATTAAAAAGTTGAATTTTATACAGCTCAACAATAGAAAAGTATTTTAGCCCATATATTCTAGCTCAGTGTCTCTCAACTTAATCCTCAAACCTGTATTTATATTGCTAATATATTTAAACAAATTCATCCTATTTATTTGTGATGATCATGTAATTAAGCATGGCATTTACCATGCTGAGATGCTAATGTGGTTTTGCTAACCTAAGAGTTGATACCAACTATATGTTTCTGAAAATTTTATGTTGCAGGTGTTGTGTGACATTTAAATATTGTCACACTGAGCATTTAAACAAATACTGAAATATTGCTATCACTTAAAAAGAACTTACCTTTGCAATTATTACTGACTGAGCTGGGTAGCAAACAGTTGCTCCTAAAGTGGTCAGACCTAGTGGATAAGCGATTTTCTTAAACCTAGAACCTATAAAATTCAAACAAATTATTAAACTCCATATAGATGTCATTAGAGACTTGATGTTCTTACATTCTACTGCATTCTTTGCTCTCCTTAAAGCTATCAACCTATTAAATTATTCTTTAGGTAGTAAGACCAATCAGGATAATATCCTTAAGGATCTCAATTCAATTAATACTTCTTAGCTGTCATGTACAACTTAAGAAGTGTTCACAATTTAATAATGATAATTATCTATCCAAAAGGAATAGATGATTTTCTTTTTTTTAAGCTAGGTAACTTTTCGTTTCCTAAGAAATTCAATGCTGTTAACAATTTTTTTCACATATCTAACAAAGCATGATAATATAGAGAATTAATCAACTACTGAGTTTGTGACAGCATATTAAAGTGAAACGGACTCTCTAATATAAGTTCTTTTATTATTAAGTACTTAACGAAGGTGAATGACCCAACTAGCTCATCAGTTAAGGACTTTAAAGGGTATATAACTACTTCACATGTCACTAATCTAGAATACGGAATAATAACTGCACTTCTAAAGGTGCCTTAATTAAGCATGAGATTCATTTTCATATCTTTTTTTCTTGAGAGCAAAATTGTCTGCAAAAATGTTCCTAATAGAATCTCACTGGGAACTCCAATATACAAAACCTGTGAACTTGCAGCAACTCTGATTAGCCCGGATGTGAGAAGCCAGTATCCAGCCCTGGTCATGTGGCTTTTCTTTCATCCTTATTCACCCCCAAACCTAAACACTTCCATGGAACCCTACGTTCTGTGAGATTGTTGTAAATCCACCACTTTTAGCTAAAGCTTAATTCCACATAAAAGTTTGTTCAACCCATAATTTAAAAAAGGAAACAGTCTAAGTGGTATATCAATAGACTAAAGTGAAAAATACCTGGCAATGTTTGTAGGCAACTTTGCAGTTTGGGGAAAGTTAAAAACAAGAAATTATTTCTATGGTGGTTTAACTATCATCGAGGAAGGCTTTTTTAAACAGTACTAGGGATGGAATGACGGATACTCTACCACTGAGCTACATCCTCAACTCTTTTTAATTTTTTGGTTTGAGGCAGGGTCACACTGAGTTGCCCACGTTGGTTGAGCCTCCTGACTCAACCTCCCAAGTCACTGCAATTATGGGCTTGTGTCACCACTCCCAGCCTAAGGATCTTTTATGTGATATTTACTTATAGATTGAGATTAGGGGAGGTTGGTAGACAATCTGCTTCAACATCTAGTTTATATTTCCTTTAGATTTAGGCTGTTTATGTAGTATGGGGGAAAAGAATTTAGGTTAACTAAAACACCCTATATTGCTCCTTTAGTCCTGATCAGTACTCCTCTTGTCTATACTAATTCTTAATTTTACAGTCCTAATATCTCATGATTAGATTGCTTTGATTCGACCGTATTCCCTGTTTTATGCTGCTCCTAAACTTGGCAGGTGGTAGTTTTTCCTTGATGTGTCATTTTTAAAAAGACTTATATTCATCCTCTCTTTGCCTAACATAAGAAGCCAGCCTACAAGAAAATAAAGTTATTTTAGGTTCAACAGTCCTGCTCCAATAATGAGAGAAGGACTCTAGACATGGCTATTAACTAGCTATATATTATATTTTAAGAAAACATCGAGTGATTTCCTTTCTTTTGACCTCTATTTGTAGCATAACAGGGTTATGTGAAAGTAATGTCTTTCAAACTTTTTTGACCATGACTCATGTTAAAAAAAGATACATTAAGAGCTATAACACACATACGCTTTACTTAAACGTTTCATGACATTTACCCATACTAAGTATGAAGCACTCTGATATTTGCTATTCTCCTCTATGTTTTCTATTTTACATTTTAATAAAATGCTTTCTGAGATCTACTACATTTATTTTACTGCCCACTAGTAGACTGAGATTTACAGTCTAAGTAAGCATCATCATGTTAGATTATTTCAGCTCTGACATTCAGAAAGAAGGAACATTTTCACTTATAAGACGATTATGAATTATTTACTAAGAAATTAAGTAATACATTTTGGACAATTTCCTTCAAAATTTAGGGCAGAAATAACAGAAGAAGTTGGATAGCACATCTCAAAACACAGTTAAACAAAAGTATTAAGTTCTAGTGTTCTACAGTGTAGTGGAGTGACTACAGTTCATAACAATCTATTATATGAACAATTAGGAGAAAGGTTCTAAACATAAAGAAATTATAAGTCTGAAATATAATTACCCTGTTTTGATTAGTACATACTATAGAAGTATTAAAATATCATATTCTATCCCACAAATAAGTACAATTATTATGGGCAAATTACAAACTCTTTTAAAATGTTTATGGAGATGAAATATTAATTATACTGATTTGATCATTCCACACTACATACATGTATTGAATTACTACACTATACCCCATAAATTTGTGCAATTAAAATTAATAAAAATTGTGTGTGTGTGTGGGGGGGTGTCTGGGAATGGAACCCAGGGGCATTTGACCTCTGAGCTACAACCCCTGCCCTATTTTTTATTCTTTATTTTGAAACCAGGTCTCACTGAGTTGCAGAAGGCCTCACTAAGTATCTGAGGCTGTCGGCGAACCACAATCCTCCAGGTCTCAGCCTCCTGAATGCTGAGATTACAAGTGTGCGCCACCACGCCCAGCAATAAAAAAATTTTAAAAAGTATAAAAATCTTATTTGTTGAGTCTTATTGCTATATGGGGTGATCGTGGTTTTTAATTATTTCCTACTGAAAAAGTTATAATACTTATTAAATTAGAAGTTTTTCATGTGTTAGAATAATAAATTCATGTGTTAGAATAAATTCATGTGTTAGAATAATAAATAATAAATACTGGTACATGCCAGTAATCCCAGTACTTGAGAAGCTGAAACTGGAGGAGGATAACAGGTTATGGACAGCCTCAGCAATTTAGTAGGATTCTCAACAACCCAAGGAAACCCTGGTTCAAAACAAAAACCAAAAAGGACTGGGGGTGTAGCCGAAAGGAAGAATGCTCCTGGGTTCAATCCATAGAAACACCAAAAAAAATAAAATAAAATAAAATAAAAAGTGCCATGCTACCCTTTTGTAGTCAAATGTTTTCCTTATTCCTAATCTCTGGGAACCAATGATCTGTTCTCTGTTCCCATAACCATAGTTTTGTCTTTTTGAGAATATCATCTAAAGAGAATCATACACAGACTGACTTCTTTCACACAGATTCATCAAGATTGCTCCATTAGTCGATAAAGCACTCCTTTTTGCTGCTGAATAATACTACTTTGGATGGATATGTCACAATTTAGTCTATCCATTTACCCAAAGAATATCTGGGTTGCTTCTAGCTTTTTATGACTAAGACTAGAGCTACTATAAACAACTGTGTACAGTTTTTAGATTTCTCCAGGGTAAATACCCAGGAGTGAGACTGTTAAGTACTATGATAAGTATATGTTTAACTTTATAAGAAACTGTCAAATTTTTTCCAGAATGCCTATCACTGTTACCAACAATGCATGATCATTTCAGTTGCCTAGATTCTTGACTATAGTCAATATAGTCAGTTTTATAAATTTCAGACACCTAAATAGGTGTGTTACTTATCTCACTATGGATTTCATCTGCATTTCCCTAATGACTAGTGATGGTGAAAATTTTTTTTTAAATCTTAATAAAAGTAAGCATAGTGAAGCCAGGTATATTGGTGCAAGTTTATAATCCCAGTACTTGGGAGGCTGAGACAGGTGGATGGAGGTTTGCAGCCAGCTTTGGCTACTTAGTGAGGCCCTTTACAACTTAATGAGACCCTGATTCAATATAAAGAGTTAAAAATAGGGCTGGGGTGTAGCTCAGAGTTAGAATGCACCTGGGTTCACTACCTGGTACCACACACAAAAAAAGTAATCATAGTGTACTATAAAATCTAAAATATTTTATAGTAGCTTATCTTTTATTATTCAATTAAAGGTTATAAGGTTTACTCATGACAGTAAAATTTAGAAATTAATATAATAGCAGTGAAAGAGAATATATTTTAAAAACTTACCTTTTCTTGCTGAAAACAATCCTGCCAATCCTGATACTGTAATCACTCCTATTTTTGGGAGAAAATCTCGAGGAGGATTCTTCAGATAGATATATGCATCTCAAGAAATCAGTTAAAAATTAATATAAGTGACTGACTATAATTGGACATTCTATATAGGTTTAATGCAGAAAGGTTAAAAAGATTATCTTAATGGTAGACAGTAAAAAAAAGGATGATTTAAACATTCTTCAACAGAATTATACAAAATGGTAATATGAGCAGCAACCTAAAATGTTAGTTATAATGGCTATAATATAGTTAATTGCAAAATAAGGCTCCCTTTCATAGTAAATTTAATGATGTTTATTTTCTTAATGATATAGATGATTATTACTCCTCAATGAAATATGATGCTAGAGGGTATATCATAATATTATGAAGTATAAATCCCTGATTGTGTATGTATTATATCAATCCATATAATGAACGTGCATTTGCATCAACTGTTCTAACATTGGTAGGATCCAGAAAGAAATGGAATAGATATGTGATTAAAGAATTTTGCTACTATACCGTGCTTGCAACTATTCGCCAATAACCTCAGAATAATTCCCTAATAACCTCTTGGTTGGTAACAGTTGTCAGGATAATGAGCATAGTCAGATGACAGTAAACAAAGTTCAGATGTCTTGGCTTTCTGGATATTTAAATTGTTTCTGGTTCCAAAATACATTCTTTGATTAGTTTAATGGTGGTCACACATATAATCATATTCCTTAAGACTGATGGGGGGATATAATTTTGAATTCTTAATATGCTACATAATAAGTGCTAAATAAGTGGTAGATACTATTACTGTGTTGTTATCAATATACTACAGACTATTTTCTGAGTTGGTAAAAGAATTAAATTTTATGATTTTTTATTTACTTACTTACTCATTCATTTATTTATTTCTGTGGTACTGGAATTGAACCCAGGGGCATTCTACCTCTGAGCTACAGCCCCAGCCTTATGTTTTATTTTGAAACAAAATCTCACTAAGTTGCAGAGGGCCTCACTAAGTAGCTGAGGCTGCCCATGAACCTGTGATGCTCCTGTCTCAGCCTCCTGAATACTGGATTTTACAAGCCTGGCAAATATTATGATATTTCTAAATAGGTGTGGTGGTACACACCTGTAATCCCAGTACTTGGGAGGATGAGATAAGAGGATCACAGGTTCCAGACAGCCTCTATAACTCAGTGAGGCCCTGTTTCAAAACAAAAACATAAAATAGATAATTTCTTACTAAAAATGGTTCACTCACCTACCTTTTCCAAGTTGTACTGTATCCATTATACCATTTTTCACAAAGACATAAACACTCTGAGTAAAAAAAGGGGAGAAAAGGACATCTACATTTTTAAAGCTGTTGATAATTAGGTAAAATGTCTTACATTTCTGAGATTATATTAAAAATTCAACTTAGCACTACACCCAAATCTAAACCCAGCTGTGTTATTTATTCACTATGAAGATACTTGCTCAACTTATCTTCTCTTCATTTACTGCTTTTCATTCTATTTAACACGAATAATATTTATTATTTTTCTCGTACAAAACATGTCTATACAATAAATAAGAGTGGTTCATAGAAAAGATACTGAAAATCTAAAGACTTAGCATCTTAGTTTGTAATGGCATAGAGAAATAAATGAAATTTGAATAAAGCATGGAGGGAGGTTTATTTTGCAGAGAAACAACATCTGATTAATAAAGATGCAATGACAACAACATAATGATTTTTGGAGAAAAAACAGAAAAAAGCCTAAAGAGCTTAATCTTTTTTTTTCTGTGCATTTGAAAAAATTTCAAATAAGATACTTATCTCAGCATAGAAATCATCCTTCAGAGACTACTCACTATTTACCTTTTTTAAAAACAGAAACAAAATCATCCATAAATTATGATTATATTAACTCATTAGCGGGACTGAAGCTTTAAAGCAAATCTTTCCTTTTCCCATTCTAATTTATTTTAAAGTCAAGAAAGACTATTATATCTGTTGAGTGGTAGGCACTATTTCATTTATATCATAAGAAATATGATGTCCCAAAATGATTTACATTGAACCAGGCTGTATGAACTGGAAAACACAATTCAAAAATACAGTCTCCTTTTATGAACTAGCTGTTATGAAACTATGCAATAAAAAAGAGATTTTCAAGGCAGAAAAACAGAAATAATTATATTACGTTATATAGTAAAGAAAGAATCATTACTGCCAAGCTATCTTGCTGTAGTAATTTTGTCTCATTTTAATGGTGAACAAAGATACAGAGGTCTGTCCTGTTCATCCTGGTTTATTACAGCAATACAAACCAGCATAGACCTTAAGTTCCACTTAGGTATTTCTCTTGAGGGTATGTCTTGAGAAATTTTCAAATTTAACATTAAAATAACTATTTACTAGCTGAGTATAAATCATTTAATGATTAAAGAAGAAAGCTAGTGTTCAGGGGAAAAAAAATCTCTTTAGCTGTGTTTAGGAATTCATTTTTACCACTGGGGGGCACTGCTACCTAAATTTTTAAACACTAAAGAGTAGGAGTAGGAATTGAATTTTCCCTACATGAGTCTAGGTTTCATGCAGAATGTGATTCAAATCAGGTATAATTTTTAAAAAATAGATTATGTTTATAGGAAAAATTAGAGAGGAGAAGTTGTTTACATTGAAGATGAAATGCATTTGAAAGTGCTCTTCAGCCTATTTGTTTCAGCATATTAACAGAATAAAGTGTTCTTTCGGTCTTAAATGGGGTGATAGTTGCGATAGCAATTTAAAGATCTCTCAGAAACAATTTACCTCAGTGAAGACACATCTGAGAACACTATGGAAAATTAGGTCTCAGGAGACTGAAGTCTGAATCATCTAGCTATTGGCACATATCCTCAGGGGGCATGAGTCAGACCATAATTAGTTAAAACATTTCCCTTAGACACCAAACTATTAAGAGTGTGTAGTACAACGCGTACTATTAGAATTGTATGAAAAGCACAAATTATCACAAATAACACCATGTACTCATCAGATGTTTGAAGCATCATCTGGAATGACCAAGAGTTCAGTGATTTGATGTTTCACCTAAGGATGTATTATTTTTCACAAATCATTAGAATTTTCTTTTTCAAAGAAATGGCTTAGAAACAACAAGGCACAAGGGTTCACCTAATAGGCTATATTTGGGGAAAAGCTGTATGGTTAAGTCAGAATGATGAAAACGCTGGTACCAATATTGTCATTAGGATACTCACATTGGAGATATTGATGCTAACATAGCTATGTTTATGTACTGATAATTAGACACAAGTGTTATATCAGCTCACTTCACCACTTCCACTCTTGGGCATGGCTGATTCAAGGCTCAGCATCAAAATCTGGTGCGCTGTACTTTGCCCAATAGCTGCCACTGCCTAGAATGGTTTTATGAGCTAGCTCCAACAACAAAAAAGCATTTCCCTTAGTCAAGTACGAAATAATTCAAAAGCAATCTCAGAACTCCTTGTAGAAAGTAATTCTCTGTACATGCCAGCTGACACAAATGCTTGCAAAACTACACTAATTTATGCAATAGATGTATAGAAGGTTAAATTTGGTTACAAAGTATTGGCTGCTACTCTAACTGATGGGTAGTATCTAGTTCATCTTCCATTAAAATAGGGATGGCCTTAGTTGATTTTTACAAAAGAATGCTATAGAAGTGACTTTTATGGACATATGAAGATATGTAAGAGCATGGCAAATTCTTCCTAGGGCCTATTGTACAATGTCTTTAGGAGCCCTGAACTGCACGTGTAAATTATATACCTCGCCAGGCGTGGTACATGCTTAGTAATCCCAGCATTCGGGAGGCTAAGACCGGAGGATCACGGTTTGGGGACAGCCTCAGCTACCTAGTGAGGCCCTTTGCAACTCAGTGAGACCCGGTTTCAAAATAAAGAATAAAAAAAAAAATAGGGCAGTGGGTGCAGCTCGGAGGTCAAATGCCCCTGGGTTCCACCCCCAAACCCGAAAACAAAAATTATATACCTCAAAACCACACTTTGAGATAAAATATAGATGATTCAGTCAATAATCCCAGCTGAACCCAGCCTTCCAACCATCCTTGGCAAAGTACCAGAGATGCAAATAAAGATGTCTTGGACTCTCTAGATCAGCCCATTTGTCAGACTACTACCACAGGGTGACCCCAGTCAATACGTCACCTGTCTGACTCTGATCAAATTCCCTACCCCCAAAATCATGCAATATAATGACTGTTATTTTAAGCCATTAAGTTTGGGAGTACTTTTTTATACATCAATAGATAACTTGAAACAATTCAAGTTATCAATATCAGAAACCTCTAATATTAAACCACTATCAGAACAGACTTACCTTGCACCAGCCAAAGTAATGACCAGTTGTAGTACGGATGGATGCAAAGCCCAATTGTAAATATCCAGGCTGCTCTTCAATATACTTCGATTGGAGAGGTGGGGCAGTATATATGGGAAGCTAGAGGGCAAAAGAAAAATCACTTCAAAACCATAAAATAGTTTTTCTAGCAGTATGGTAGACTGGAAATCCTCAACCTTCCTCCTAAGAACAAATAAAATTGCTGAAAAAATTGAAAACCATCTTATATGCAGGGATGAAGTAGTAAATTTACATTTCAGCAGAAATACCACTGAGAGGTCAGAAATTAAGTGATGCCACATATAGTATGACCCAGTGCTTCGATTACCAGGTATATTTTGAGGAAATTACCATACTTGACACACAAGAGGTATGTACAATAACATTCACAGCAAAACATTCCAATAAATCTGAGAACTCAAATGTCCATCAACAGTAAAATGGACAATTAACCTAATGTCATAATGAATGTCATAAAACATTATAAATTAGGGATTAAATAGAAAAAATTACATCTACATGGAAAATCTGGGTAAATCTCAGGAACATATTAAGTAAAAAAAAGGTAAGATACTGAAAACTGCATGCAGGTATGTTTCTGTCAATATTTAGTTTAAATACGTATACAACCCCAAATACAAATATTACAAATTTAGAGTACTGGTTATCTTTGAAAGGAACAAGATTGGCACACAGGGGATGCCATTTTGTTTTTCCTTTCAACTGGGTGGTAGGTACATGATTACGTTAAAAATAAAAATATTTTTGCTTCTATGTTCATCTTCCTATGATGTTTGATGAAGATGCAATTCAGAAGAATCAAGTTTAAAAATCCATAGTGAATGAGATAATTAATCGTATTGGATTTGATCCTTTACCGAAAACGGAAGATGAGATAAGACCTAGTAATATACTATATTCTTGAAAAACACCAAGAGAGTGAATGTAAATTGTCTTCATCACAAAAATAATAATTATGCAAGGTAATCAATCCATTTTTATTTATTAAGTAGCTAGATAAAGATATTCCACAATACATATATATTCAAATCATCGTGTTGTACAAGGCAAGTAC
The DNA here is from genome assembly GCF_963383645.1 of Muscardinus avellanarius. Lineage (NCBI taxonomy): Eukaryota > Metazoa > Chordata > Mammalia > Rodentia > Gliridae > Muscardinus > Muscardinus avellanarius. The sequence goes on along the minus strand of NC_137792.1, from coordinate 118,379,870 downwards.
ATACAATTTTATCTGTCAATTTAAGAAATTAAAAGGTATGGGGACCTGGCTCATTAACAGAGTGATTACCTCACATGTGCAAGAATATGTATTTGATCTCAGCACTGCAAAAAAAAAGCATCTGTTTGGTAAAACTTTTCCAGTGGTAGGTTGAAAAAGTCTTGTTTTCCCTTTAAATGACACTTTGCTACGCATACTAAGATTAAAGATTTAGTGTTTTCTCTTTTTGGACTAATGCTTGGATTGAAATTTACCAAGCTGACAACCACGTGTCATCAGAAAGGCATACTTTATATATTAAAAGTGAGTATTGTATATGAAATACATGTGCACTGTAGGTAGGGAAGTTTTCTCCCCCCTAGAATGACTCCTGTGCACGGATGTACTGGTGTTAAGAGTGGGCAAAATTATTTATGTATATGTTTGCCAGTCCTAATCCCCTGTCTATTCTTTATACTCCGCAGTTTCTAAATTTATTAATAATTATTCTTCATCTTTCTCCTATCCTCCTCAAAACCTACTGATTCTTAATTTATACCCTAATCTACATTACAGTTAACATTTTAAAGAAAAAGTCATTTGTGGTTTATGGTAAGCAAAATTTTGTATGTGTTTTTTTTCTAGGAGGGGCATCTAAAATTTTCATCAGACTTGCAAAAGGGTCAAAATGGTAAAGAACCAGTGCTTTAAAGTATTTTCCTTTTTAGGCATGGGCATTCAAGCAGAGTCGAAAGGTTTCGATAAAAGCATTTCAGTTCTATTGTGAGAATTTTAAGAAGCAGCCAGTAGGATGTTACTGTAGTCTCCACTGAGACAACATTCTCATTAGAGATTGGTGGCCTCAGGCTTAAATGCCACTTACTGTACAAATACAGTCTGTTCCTGACTCAGAAATTACTAGATTCAGGAAGCTATAAAAGCACATTAAAATTAAATTGAACCAAAGTAACTAGAACACTCAAATCGATATTTTTCTCTCAGTTATTTATTTCTTGGTGGGGTGAAAAGAAGCAAATGAAAATAAGTCAAGCTCATGTCAGAGGGAGGTAAAGAAGAAATATCCGGGAAGGTATATGTCTGACTGTTTATGTGCAGCCCAGTTAACCAGTCATTTTACTGATCTAAATACTGGAAATTTCATGGTTAAAAACGATTATCCTATGGTTCTGCAGAATTGTTTCACTAAAGGGAGATTTAATTATGGTCACTAGATGGCACTTACAAAGGCAGGGACATACAGATACTTTCTAAAAAGATGTTTTACAAGAAGTATTGAATTAGAAAAGGATTTTCTGGCTAACTACAACCTTACCAAAGGATTCGAATAATCACAATGCCTATTCATAAGGTATTCTGGTTTTATAGTAAATATATTTAAAGAGAGGTTTACCTCACTTTGCACAATAAAAGGAGTTGGAAGTGCTACATGTAAATCACATTTTCATCACTTCAAAAATTCTAAATTTAGATACTGACTTTGTGAATAGTAACTCGTACACAGTTGGCAAGACACTTTGTTTTGTTAAGTACTTCAATTAAATTCTAATTGAAGTGTACAGAGGGATACAATAAATATCAAATAATTCTATATATTACATAACAAAGATGCATTAATTTAAAATTCAGAAATATGGGAATTCACCTACTATGGACAAATGCCACCTACTTAGATTTTGAAGTGCATATAGGACTGTCAAGGAAGGCTTAAAAATATCATCCCTCTGAGATAAATAGAAAGAAGACTGAGAATCAGCAAGTATGTAGGGAAGTGAGTTTACTCATAAAAATTAATAATTTCAATTATTGTAGCTTTATATGGTTTGAAATCAGAAAATATACATCTTCTAGCTTTGTTCTTCTTTGAGACTGTTTTGGGTATCTAGAGTCCATATTACATATCAGGATAGATTTTTTCTGAAAAATAAATAAATAAATGTATGATAGTTTCACCTAAAAAAAAAAAAAGAAAAAATATTCTCTGGTAAGAAAGAAAGCAAAAAGAAATATTGAAATGTTATCTTTAAGTCATCAAAAGTTTGGTACCAAACAAATGAAACTGTTATGTGAGATTATCAATGTTAATATTGTATAAATTGCTATAATACTAGATGTCAACCAGTAAGCCAAGCGTGGGAAGGAGGGATGGGGAGGGAATAGGGTGGGGATCGGGTAGGGACTAACTGGGCGAGATGTGCATGTATGTCTAAAAAAGTATTTTCTTTATACCACTATGACGTATGAATACATTGCACCAATAAAAAATAAATTAAAAAAAATAAAAAAATAAAAATTAATAAAACTTTACACAGTGCTTAGAATAATGTCTCCTTCACATACAGAAGGATTTCAGGAAATGTTCTTTGCTGAATATACAAACATCACATTTTTGCGTGTCAGTTTGTCAATATATCAGTGTTTTTTGCCTCCTCACCTACAACTTCTAGAAATCCATCCTAAGGAAAAAGTTAAAGATATATATAGAGATTTAGGCACAAGGTCGTTCAATAAGCACCGTATAACAGCAAAATAACCGGAAATACTGTATAGTTCCAATAATTTATGAGTTGTACATTTGATGAAGCATATTTATACATTTATGTAATAGAATACTTGTGTGATTAAGAATTCTGCCCATTGTTAATGGTAGTGTCTGACATATTAAAAGCACTGTGTAATAGTGAAATAATTGGAAATACTCTAAATTTCCCCAAATTTATAAAAGTTGTACATTTGATGGGAGTACATTTATACAACAGAGTACTTACATGGCCCAAGTTAGTGGTGAAGTCAGAATTCAGACTCAGGCCTATCTGACTTAAGAATACATTAGTAAGCACTTGAGGTTGGAAGACATAAATAGCACCATGGTGAATTACACAGCTCAACAGGCTGACATGACAGGCCAGATTAACAAGATGAAATTTAAATAGACATAAATACAACTAACAACGGAGTCCAAAAGTCCAAACGCACAAGTAGAGACCAAGAGAAAACACAGCTTGCCAGAATTCCATGTATAAACATTAAAGGAATTTTAGAAAACTGCAAGTTTACTATGTCATGGTCAAAGGTTAACTAATGTGCACTGTTGCTTCTGCTTCTGAAAATTCCAAACAAAAACAAACATAAAACTAGTATGATCTTAGGTAGCATATATAGAATATAACACCTAGAACAAGAGAAAGAGTCTGATTCTTATCCTGTAGTAGTCAAAATACATATACCTAAAAAACCACTATTCAGGACATGTGTGGCAGAGAGCAATCACGAGTGAAAGAACTCAAAGATACAACACGAGGAATAGTTAAAGCGGCCAATATTTCTATCCAGGAATAAAATATTCTGGCTTATGTATGAAGTATCTTCCAAAGACTCATGTATTGAAGGGATGGTGCCAATGTAGCAATATCCAGAGGTGGGGCTCTAGGAAGTGATGGGATCAAGAGGGCTCTGACCTCATCGGTAGATTAATCCACTGATGGGTGAATGAACTTCTGGAAGCAGGAGGAAACTGTAGGCAGGGAGAGGAAGCAGGTCATTGGGGATGGCCCTGTATTTTGTGCCTGGTACTTTTTCCCCTCTCTCTCACTCTCTCTCACTACTTTCCTCTCTGTTTCAGCTGAACAACTTTCTTCTTGCATGTCCCTGTACCATGATGCCCTGCTTCACCTCAGGCCCAAAGCAATGGAGGCAGCTGGTCACAGTCTAAAACCTCTGAACCCATGGACAGAAACTGCTGAAACTATGGACCAAAAGAAATCTTTCCTCCTCTAAGCTGATTGTCTTATATATGTGTCACAGTATTCTATTCCCCAAAACAGAGATGACCTAAGAGAGATATTAAAGCCATTTCTAAAAAATAAGGTAACTTAAAAACAAAACAAGCTCGGTATGGTGACACACACCTGTAATCCCAGTATTGGAAGGCTGAGGCGGGTTTGAGGCCAGCCTCAGCAAGTTAACAAGACCCTTTTTCAGAATAGAAAGGGATGAGCCAGGCGTGGTGGTGCACGCTTGTAACCTAAGCATTTGGGAGGCTGAGACAGGAGGATCCAGGTTCACAGATGGCCTCAGCTACTACTTAGTGAGGCTGTTTGCAACTCAGTAAAACCCTGTTTCAAAAAAATAGAGCTAGGAGTGTAGCTCAGAGGTAGAATGCCTCTGGGTTGTACCCCCAGTACCTAAAAAAAACCAAAACCAAAAACAAAAAAACATAGTTTCTGTAATATCTTTAAATTATGCAAAGTTCTTAAACTTTTGTAGGTGTATTACCTGCTCTGGTCGTAAGAGCTGGTTTTTCGATTCCTCTTCTTTGGCCATATGTACACTTACAGATGCATAGATCAGACCCACAGGCATGGTTGTCAGCTTTCCCATCTGAGAAAGAGAAATCAAAACAACATTTAAAAGTTGTCCAGCCCCTGTGTCCTGTGCCCTCCTCTCAGTCCAGTGCTTGGTTCCTTGCTCGTGCGTGTGCTCACGGCTTGTGTTCTCAATCTCAGTCTCTTTCTTTCACACACACACACACACACACACACACACACTTTCTATAATATATATTTATATGTGTGTGTATATATATAATGTGGCATATTACAAGTTGATAAATGCTATGAAAAACAGAGGATAAATCAAGGATAAGGCCTAGAGTACTGGGTGATGCAGGTTGCATTTTATGTGTGTGTGTGTGGTACTGGGGATTGAATCCAGGGGCATTCAACCTCCAAGCTGCACTCCCAGCCCTTTTTATTTTTTATTTTGAAAAAGGACCTTGCTAGGTTGCTAAGAATCTCTCTATGCTGCCGAAGGTCTCCTCAAACCTGTGATCCTCCTATCTCAGTCTCCCAAGTGCTGGGATTAAAAGCGTGTGCCACCACGCTAGGCTAGGTTGTACAAAATTGCATCTTAAAAGACTAATTCTAAGCTGGGTAGCTGCGTGTGGTGGTGCACACTTGTAATCTCAGTACTTGGGAGGCTGAGACAGGAGGATGACAGGTTCAAAGCCAGCCTCAGCAGTTTAGCAGGGCTCTCAGCAACTTAGTGGGACCATTTCCACATGAAGAAATAAAAAAAAAATAGGGCTGGGGATGGTGTAGTTGAAGGTAGAACGGCCCTGGGTTCAATTTCTAGCACCACACACAAGAAGTACTAATTGTATTTCGATTACTCATAGGAAGAATTTGCTTCCATTACTAATCCTTGGTCTTTCTCTTTCCCAATGCATTCCACTGTAACCGTTTCGTGCTCAATCTAAAGCCAATAGTGACTGTTTTGGATAAAATTCAATTTCAATTACAAAATCCAGGAAAACTGCACTAACTAGAAGGAAACATAGGACCAATTCTCCAACATATAGGAACAGGCAGAGACATTCCCAAAAGACCCCTAGTACCCAGGAAATAAAGCCAGGACTCAATATAAGGGTCGCATGAAATTACAAAGCTCTGCACAGTAAGAAATAGTGGTTCTTAGTATTCTTCTCTTTCTCCTGTCAAGTTGCCTTTTCAGCGTTTTTAATTTCATCCTCCTGTAGGCATGATGGGTGGTAGAAGGGCGGGAACTGTTTGAAACAGGCACTCCCAACACTGACTAAGCTGTTCCAGTGCCCGGGCTGGCTGTACATGTGTGCGATGTGGGGGCCGAGAAGGGGGGCTCGTCTCGGTGCTGGTGTGGCTCCATTACACCCTCAGGGCTGGCAATATGCCCCTTTGTCCAGGGTCCACCTCAACATGCCACCCTTCCCCAAACAAGCAGCACGCTGGTCATGTAGTACAGGGGTGTATCTAAGGCCAATTTCCAATGTGAGCTCCGTGATTTGACCCCATTGCCATTAGAGAATAAGCCAGAGGCGGAGGGTACAGCCTGTGGGTAAGATCTCCTTTCCGGACTTAGGAACAACATTTCCAGCTGCCTGAATGCTGCATAGTTTGGACATTCAGGTTTCAAGGACTCGCCCAACTAGTGACTCTGGGGAATTGGCCACCAGAACATTTCCTCCTTTGACCTCAGTCAGCCCTACGGCAAAAGTACACACTTCAGTGAGCCCCATGCCAGCCAGCCTTTGTTCATATTCCCAGAACCTGGTCTGCTCAGTTCTCCTTCAACTTAGCTTGGATCCTGCCTACTTATTAAGACCTCCAGAAGCATCTACCCAGCTCCTTCAGCCCTGGAGTCACTGGCCAAGCAGGTTTCCAGGGACAGAACTGGGAGATCAAGTTGGGAGGAGAGGACGAGAAAACTCAGGGAGCCAACAGCTCAGAAAAGAAAAGCTGAACACTCCCCCTCCCCTATCCCACTAACAATGCAGCCCAGCCCAGAGGAAGAGGAACTCTCCCTCAGCCCAGGGCAGAAAGCAGAGCAGGAGGAGGACAACCAAGCAGCCAGGAATGCCTAACCTGGCCTGAGGAAGGCCCACCTGGCACCAGGCACATGTGAAAGGAAAGCAGTATGGGATGAGTGACTCAATCTCAGTCCATTCTCCTTGCCTGAATGGTCCTTTGAGGAGTGCTTTGTTATCTGTACAGGAATTGAGTCTGAGAGTTCACACCTTATTCTTTCATACACACACACACACACACACACACACACACACACACACCCTGTGGTTAGCACTGTATACTAAGTGGTGCCGGCCACAAAGATGACACTGGTTCAGGAGTCTGTGGGCTTATTCTTCAAAAGCCATCAGCAAATTGTGCTTAAGCATGATATACATTTTTAAAGAAAACAAAAAGGTATTTATTTATAAGATCTGTTTTTAACAGAGAAGAAAATTAAAAAGGATGATTCATTGATTTCTCTTTTTCTGTTTCTCTTACATGGGCATGTAAACAAAATTATTGTACAAGTCTTGTATTTCTTGCTATTTCTGTTGCTGGTTCTAGAAATAAACATTGCATTTTATGATCAACCAGATTAAAATTTGTATTTTAATACAGATCCAAAAATATAGCAAAACTGATGCCAACAAGTGTGCTTACCTAGGAATTTGAAACTTTTAAAAATAAAAAGTCAAGTTATTATTTAAAATATGTCAATTGTAGCAGGGTGTGATGGCACAGGCTTGTAATCCCAGCATTTGGGAGGCTGAGACAGGAGGAATGCGTGTTGCAGACAGCCTCTGCTACTTAGGGAGGTTCTCTGCAACTTAGTGAGACTTTGTTTCAAAATAAAGAATAAAAAATAGGGCTGGGGATGTTACTAGGAGGTAGAATGCCCCTGGGTTCCATCCCCAGTACTGCAGAAAAAAAAAGTCAATTCTTACACATAAAAACTATTTTAAAAATACACGACTAGACCTGACATTTTTGAAGACACTACTCCTAGATAAAAACTATTTTAAAAATACACGACTAGACCTGACATTTTTGAAGACACTACTCCCTAGATATAAGAAAAATACTTTTGAAGTATGCTAATATCTAAAGTTATTTCTACAATCCAGTGTTCTTGTATTATATTTATATAATTAATATAAAATATGTTATAAAAATCCTAAGTACTGATTGATTTTTTAATTATGACCTAGTGCTCCAGAATATTAATTTAGTGAGATAGGAGCCTGAAGTATTAATATACCTCTCAAAGAACCCAATTATCTACTCAGTGGGGTAAGGTCCATCCATTCTTTCTTAATGTCGTCACAGGCACCTTGACTCTTTTGGATGAGGCAATATGTAATAATAAAAAAAAAATCTAAGCTTAGGAATTGTACAGACGCAGTTTTGAATTACAGTTGTAGAAATGGCTACTGTCTAAACCTAAGGACATTACTTCAGCTCCTAAAGTAATGCTGCTCAATATGGTAATCACTACTCAAGTGTAGTTATTTAAATTCAAACTAATTAAAGTTTTAAAATGTTCAACATCATCACCAAATCAAAATTACACTGAAATTCCATCAAACTCCAGTTAGAATTGCAATAATCAATAATACAAACAAATGCTGGAGAGGATGTGAGGAAATAGGAACTCCTATACCCGACTGTTGGGGCTGCTAATTATTATAATAATTATGGAGATCAATATAGAGATCATTCACTTTGCAGTATCTGTCCAAAAGAATTAGTCAGAAAACTATAGTGATATATGCATATCACTACACACACACACACACACACACACACACACACACACACACACACACATATTTTTTTCTGGCAGGGGGGAGTACTGAAGATTGAACCCAGTGGCATTCTACCTCCAAGCTACACCCTAGCCCTTGTTATTTTTTAATTTTGAAACAGGGTTTCAATAAGTTGCTGAGGATGACCTTGAATCCTCCTAGCTCAGTCTCCTAAGTACTAGAATTACTGATGTGCACCACCATGCCTAGCTCATATCTATGTTAATAACAGCACAATTCACAATAGCCGAATTATGGAACCTACCTAAGTGCCCATCAACAGAAGAAAAAATAATGAAAATGTGGTATATATACACAATGGAATTTTACTCAGCCATAAAGAACTACAAAATTATGTCATTTTCAGGAAAATGGATGGAATTAGAGAAAATTATGCTATAAGTGAGGTCAGGCAGTTTCAGAAATTCAAGGGCCGAATGTTTTGTGTCATATGTGGAAGCTACAGAGAAAATAGGAAACAAAAGGGACTTTAGGTAATTGAAAGAGTAACCAGTGGAATAGTGGAAGGAGACGGGGAGGAGAAAAGGAGAAACTGATAAAAGAAAAAGTATTCTATGCCCCTGTATAAAGTTATCACTACCAATCTCACAACTATGTAAAGGGAAGGGTGGGTAGCAGGTTGGGACCTGAAGGGAAACACACCAAGACCTGTGTGCGGTTTTATACAGCTTGGAAACTTACTATGAGGTATAAATACAATGCACCAACAAAAGTATAAAAATGGATATTAGTTAAGATGTTATATGAAAAAACGAAGTTGTGTTGGAATTTCAGACCATTTTGATCACTTAAAAGAGGTGATGGAATTATCACTGAGTAACTTTTCAAATTGTCAAATGTTTATCATAAATAAAAATCCAAGGAGAAGAAAATTAAAAAGAAAGACATATAGAAAGTAGAACTATATAAGTAAACAATAAAAACCCTCCAGAAATGGCACAACGGATTGGCATATTATATTCACCTTATGCTAATCAGAGTCAGACAAATACTAAATATTGTCAAACTCAGTAATTGTATTTAAAAACATCTAATGGCTCTTTTTTTGCTGATACTGGGGATGGAATCCAGGGGCCTTCTACCTCCGGGGTACACTCCCAGACCTACTTTATATTTTTTATTTGGAAACAGGGTCTCTTAAGCCTGCTGAGGCTGGCTTCGAACCTGTGTGATCCTCCTGTCTCAGCCTCCCTAGCGTGTCACCACGCCCGGCTTAATGGCTACTTTTTACATGCATTTATAAATACATGTAAGATATATATATATATATATATATATATATATATATATGTGTGTGTGTGTGTGTGTGTGTGTGTGTATGTGTGTGTGTATATATATATATATATATATATATATATATATATATATATATATCTCACATGTATATATATTAGGTTCTATTTACCTTGTGGAGATGTAGGAGAGAAATACTGAGAGCATTCTATTGATTTGAAAAGATAATAAAACACCAATGAAAGATGTTCAAGATGTTGCCAGTTTAGAATTCAAATGCTATAAAATTTCAAAAGAATATTCAATAAACTATACAGCAATGCTGAATTAATCTTTCTAAAACACTGCTTTGTTCTTCTAGCTGGAAAAAAAAAACCTCTATTCTCCTTCCGTACATCCTGTGACTTTCGCTAAATTAACCTTCCTAGTCCCCAAACATGTTCAAGAACATTCCCTCCTCAATGCTTTCTCTCACTCCATCTTCCTTACTGGAATATTCTTCTGAATTCTGTACCTAACAGCACCGAGCACAGGGCAAGGACTCAAAAAAAATGAATATACTTACAGCCCTGTTCTTTCCTGAAGACCTAGCTCATGTATGTCCCACTAGCTTACCTGAAATCATTTCTCTGAAGTTATATACCTTTCATTTGTGTGAAGCACTAATCTAGTTGTTTTTTTTTTTTTTTTTTTTTTTTTTTTTTGCAGGTCTGAGGATGGGACCCAGGGGCATTTGACCTCCGAGCTACACCCCCTGCCCTATTTTTTATTCTTTATTTTGATACTGGGTCTCACTGAGTTGCAGAGGGCCTCACTTACTAGCTGAGGCTGTCCTAGAACCACAATCCTCCAGTCTCAGCCTCCCAAATGTTGGGATTACAAGTGTGCGCCACCACGCCCGGCTACTAATCTGACATTTTACCAAATATAAAGTTAGATTCTTTTTTAAATGTATACGATCTATTTTTCTACTAAAAGGTAGGTTCTTTGGTAGTCTTATATATCTTTGTATCCAAAAGACTACTTTTTAGAAATAAGGACCTCGAAAATAAGTGAAGAAACAATCCCCAGATTTCAATAAGGCAGTAAACATACAGAATCTAGTCAATGCTTCTATGCAACATTTATGGAATGTCTATATGCCAAGCATATGTGGAGGCAATAAACTAAACAGGTTAGGGCTAATCTAAAATTGTAAGACTGGTTTAGCGCTGTTATATTTTCTGAAAATCTAATGAAAATTATGAACTACCTTCTCCTAAAATGTACTCTGAAAATCTTACATATGCTAGCAGCTCTCTGGATTCTCTGAAGCATTTTCATACCCAATCGACTAAGTCCCACCATAAATAAAACTTATCACAAAATCCTCAGAGGAATGTGCTAAGAATCAAATATTATGATAGAAGAAAAAGTTCATAAATGAAAAAATGGAAGAGTACTCTCATTAACATTCCTTCACCAAATGTCAACCTTCTGAAGACCATTTCTACGTGGCCAACAGAGCAAGTTTGATTCTTAGTGGAAACAATTCTAAACTGACATGAAATGACAAGATGTATTCCTTCCTTTTTTTGGTACTAGGGATTGAATCCTGGGGCACTCTACCTCCAACCTACACCCACGACCTTCTTTAAAACAGGGTCTCACTAAGTTTGTAAGAATTCTAAATTGCTGAGACTGACCTCATACCTGTTGGGATTTTAGGCATGCACCACCATTCTTGGAATAAATGAAATTTCTTGGTCCAATTAATGTGATTATTATTATATTGCATCAAATACTTTAACATGTGTTACTTTCTATTTAAATTCATATACACATAACTGGTTTGAACAGCCAATAATGCTTTAATAAATGAATTCCCTAGGGAAAAATATTCCTTTATACAACTGCTTAACTATTTCTTTAAAAAATGTTTTATTTCATGGAGGCCCAAAGATGTAGTAGTAAGGGGGCTGAAAAGTTAGGTAACACATTTCCCCTTTCATTATGGAACTGTAAGACAACACACTCGGGCCTGTTTATAAACTCTGGATTACGAGATTTGTGTGGGGACCAGAGAGAAGTTGTGGTCTGCCCTCCTTGTTAAAGGAAAAAGTAGCATATCCATCTCTTAGCTGTTCTTGTTATTCTTTCTTCTTTCCGTTTTCCTGTACCCTTTTATTTTTTCCCTATAACCATTCGTTCCAAATTGTTTTACAATTCTCATTTTACCACCATTTACTGCTTTTTCTTTCTTTTTCCCAAGAGCTGCCTTATCAGCAAAAGGAGGGAGTACTGTGACTGGCTATATCAGTACTGTCCTTTCAGTGTGACTTCCTCGGTCTACAGAAATGATACACGTATTTCTGCAGAAAACACACACAGATGTAACAAATAAAACCTAACCTCTTCAGAAACATCAAGTAGGAAATGGGAGAAACAGAAATTGATTCTAAAGATCAAAGACTGCTCTTGAGTACACTAATGATTACTGAACTCAACATAAAATTGTAAAAGAGAGATTGGTTTTAAAAGTAAGGGTTGTATGTCAGGCACATCACCGTCTTAGTATGAGAAATTCAGTCTCAGAATGCAAAGGCTCCTTAAAGCTCTTTTGATCCAGCCACTTCTATGATGACACTAAAACCCCTTCCAAAACTTGCTACCATGTACCCCCACTGCTCTATGTGTGGCCTTCTTCAATACCAGTAACCTCCATCAATATATTGTTCCCCCCCTTTTCTTTATAGCTCTGTGGGAAAGTTCTTCAGCAGACTGGCTTGAAATTTGTCCATTTAATTTTCACTGGTCTACTTCAAATATCTGGGTCATACAGAACAGGTCTAGCCTTTCTTTCTCATGAAAACACATCTTAATTCCCCTTTTCTAACTTGTGAACTATATACCTGTGTCTCTTATACAATTTTCCAAGGATAATAAAGTTTCTGATAATAACAAGAGACACTAAACCCATCTTCTACTTAAAAAGAGATACTACTGTATTTTTTTCTGGCTGAAATTGAAAAGAGGAATAGGTGTTATTGCTTCATTTTGGAGATACAGCCTAAGAGCTATTTCTAACAGCAACATAAAAGTCTTACGCAAGGATGCCCTGTTTTAGAGTAATCACCAATGAGTCAGTAACAGAGGACTGGTACATCTCAGGGTGCTTATTTTCTCCAGAAAATAATGAGTAGGTGATTCATCTCTAAGTGAATAAACTATCATTAAATCTGTAGAGTACATAACCGAGTCTTTCAGCTATGGTATTATTTATTATACTGGTACATGAAAAGCAAATACTTTGCTGAAAGAGAAAAATTGTTTAAATATGCCTACATATTCTTGTAAAACTCTTGGAAAAAGATGGTGGTACTAAGAACAAATAACACAACTATAATAATTAAACTACAAAAAAATGTACCCATACAATTTAGGCCACCTGTATCAGCATTTCAAACAGTCTACTTCAGAGGACTAAAATGTTGAGATCAAAATAATGAGGGTCTACATCTGAATATGTGTAAAATTATGAATATGACATGGTTAAACTGGACAACCATTGGTGGGAGGGGAGAAGGGAAAACAGGGACGGGGTGGGGAGGGCACCAAATATAGTTTAAATGTATACTATTTATGTTCAATAAAAATATTGTTAAAAGAAAAAATAAAATAAAATAAAATAAAATAAAACAAAACCCCACTTACAAAAATAAATAACCTGTGGAAAGGCTATAGGAGTAAAATAGCTACCGAACTGTAAAGCCTTCGGCATCTCAATCCTCAAAGGTTTGGGGACTCTATTATGCCTTAATTTACACTCTTATCAGTTAGATGCTCTTAGAAGATCAATGAGAGTGGTACTCTCATTCCCACTCTACTAGAATTTTACCTCTTTCAATTTGGATTATTCTTAGAGAAACTTTCCTTAAGCCATGAAAACCATTTTACGCTTCACCAGACAGTTTTTTTCCCCCTAGTAAACAATCTCTGCAGTAACCTCTGCATTCAAATTTCTAGCTTAGTGCCTGAATGAAGGAGAAAGGATAACATTTTATACATCAAATAAATACAGTATATACTACAATTATAAAGATGATTTCTGTCATGAAAAATATCTTAAATAAGTATTCAGGGTCTGAAAGAAACCAGAATAATTCTAAAAAACAAGGCTACACATAAATATTTATTTTAATAAAATGATAATATATGACAAATTTCTATTCAACTTGCATGAGACTCCTGATGTTCACTGTCATAAGAAAGCTTATCAGTCTACTGGCATAAAGGATGTGAGAGTTAAATTGAGATCTAAAGATCAGAAGTAATATTGAACTACATGAGGTGCTGGGAATATAAAGATTTTTCTAAAACAGAATGACAACAGTAGCTAGCAATTATTGAACATTTGAAATTGCACAGATGTAGTGTTGTGAACATTGTGTATTATCTATTTAGTATTTCCTAGCTTATAACCCTGGGAAAAAGCATTACTCCATCCCAATTATACAGATAAAGCTGAGGCTTAGATAGGTTAAGTTATTTTATGGTAGAAAAGGGAAACTCAGGAGTCCAAAGAGGCATGTATATGCTTATTCATAACAGCATATTATCTGTTATGAATAAAAGATGGGAGAAGTGACCATAATATCCATAAAGAGAATGAAAAAAAATAAATGTGGTATATTTCTACCATGGTATACTGTACAGCAGTGGAAATAAATGAACTAGAGCTACGCATAAACACGAATTGTTCATGACATTCACTGCTGAGAGAGAACAGATTGCGGAAGAATATATGCGATATAAGCAAAACTTACATAAAGCTTAAAAGCATGCAAAACAATGGTATACAAGTTAAGGGATACATGCACATAGAGTAAAAGGCTAAAATCATGTATACTAATTTCAAATACTAATATCAGGAGATTGGCTATGTTAGGGTTCGGGGAGCAAGAGGAATACAATCAGGGTTAGAGGAGTGCACAGGAGGTTTCAACTGCATTTAAACTACTCATTGTAATGCTGTTAACTTTTTGCATGTCTGCACCATTTCATATTACATTTAAAAAATCATAAACCATGTAAGACTTGGTTCAAGGGCTTCCCCTTGCCTTCAAGTTAAATTCCAACTCACTTTGGCATTTCAGCACTCCACCATCTTGCCTTTTCTAACCCAATCTTATCTATATAAGTAAGCTTCAATTAGCCTTTCTGGTTGAGTTGGACTAATTGCCTTGAATTCCTAAAACATATCATAACAATATTCAACCCAGAGCCACTGCTGACAAGCTGACTCCTTCAATACTAATAATCTAAATATCAGAATTCCAGGTCTATGAGGCCTTACAGTTATAATACATGAGTCTCCTCTTACGTGAATTGCTAAGGATTTTCTTGTATATATTATATCATAATATTTAAATATATGATTTTATAATATCCATTTTATTTGTGTATGTTCTTAGCAGTTATTCAAAAACTTAAAAAACTTTGAGTTTCCTTAAAGTAGAAACTACTCTGTAGAACTTGTGTTCATCTTTATTACAATTAGGATGTAATCAGTATCTTTAAACTACTGATTAGAACTTGAAGCATTTTATAGAGCTAGAATCTTTAAATAAGTCAGCCTTAATACAATAAAGAATTCTTATATAAAAATTAAAACCAGAGATAGCCAATACAGGACAAATCAAACATCCTATCTTAAAATTGTATTAAAGATGCAATACTAAATAAAAAACATATACCACTATTTTGTGTGTGTGTGTGTGTGTGTGTGTGTGTGTGCACGCGCGCGCACGTGTGCTCGCGCGCACGCATGTGGTACCAGACGTGGAACCCAGAGGCTTTTCTACCTCCGGGCTATACTCCCAGCCCTATTTTATGCTTTATTTGGAAACAGGGTCTCACTAAGTTGCTAAGAGCCTAAATAGCTGAGGCTGGCTTCGAACCTGTGCGATCCTCCTGTCTCGGCCTCCCAAGCGCTGGGATTACAAGCGTGTGCCACCACGCTTGTCAATATATACCACTATTTGAATATGCAAAAAAAAACTGTAGTACAAATTCTGTGATATAAAATATAGAATAAGCCAGGAGCGGTGGCACACGTCAGTAATGCCAATAGTTAAGAGGCTGAGACAGGAGAATCACAGGTTAGAGGCCTGCCTTAGCAATCTAGCAAGACCCTCAGCAACATAGTGAGACCATGTTTCAAAATAAAACATAAAAAATAGGATTGGAGGTATATCTTGCAGGTAAAATGCTCCTGAGTTCAATCTCTAGTGCAACAAAAATAAAATAGAGAATAAATCACAATCAAATATTTCCTCTATCAATACAGGTAGAGATTTTGGTGTCTGGGTTTTGTTTGTTTATAAAGAAAGGATGCTTTTGATTGTTAAAAAAAAGCAAATAAGACACAGATTTTAATAACTGAGTCACAGTACATATTCCTGTGGATATTTTCTAGACTTCTCTCTCTCTTTCTCTCTCTCTCTCTCTCTCTCTCTCTCTCTCTCTCTCTCTCTCTCTCTCTCTCTCTCTCTTTTTTTTGGTGGTACTAGGATTCCTGGAAACCCTTCTACCTCCGGACTACACTCCCAGACCTATTTTTTATATTTTTTATTTGGAAAGAGGGTCTCCTAAGCCAACAAATCTGGCTACCAACCTGCCTGATTACCTGTCTCCGCCTCTCAAGGGCAGGGATTACAAGCGTGTGCCACCACGCCCGGCTAGACTTCTCTCTTGTTCTCCTGGAAGTTAAAACAGGATATGTATAGGGAATTAGAATATGAGTGTGCGGTACTTATCCTAAATGGGGTTCCCTGCGCTACTTATATCTGTGATTTGATGTATTTCATGATTTTTAGAAAATTCCATCATTATTTCCTCAAATATTTCTTCTGCCTACAGGTATATTATTAATATGAAAAGTTCAAATTTCATGTCACAATCAAGAGTTATTTTTCAAAGTATATTTTTTAGCTCGGGGGAGCTCACCAAGTGCTATATATATTCATGCCACTATCACTCTGCGCTACATTATGACATAAGCTACAGTACACCCAATAAAAGTCAATGAAAATAATAATAAAACATAAAATACCCTTTTGAAATGAAATTTTGAAAAATAATACATAGGTATATTTCACATTAACATTATTCCCTTCTTAGATATTAATATATTACAAATTTTATAATTATAATAAACTTTCCTATTTAAATATATTCAAATATAGTCTATGTCAAGGAATGCATAAATTCAGTGCCATAGAATGCACTTCTGCTGAGCATGGTGGCACATACTTGTAATCCCAGCATTGGGAGGCTGAGACAGGAGGATCTCACAGGTTCAAAGGCAGCCTCAGCTACTTAGTGAGGCTCTCAGCAACTTAGTGAGACCTGTTTCCAAATAAAAAATATGAAATAGGTCTGGGAGTATAGCCCGGAGGTAGAAAGCCTCTGGGTTCCACCCCCAGGTACCACACACACACACACACACACACACACACACACAATGTACTTATTCACTCAAACGCTAGAGTGCCTGCTGTATACTCTTAATTCCAAAGATTGATACAGTAAGATGAATACAACATGATCTCTATTAAAAAAAAACTCTTACTTTAGTGGGAAAAACATAAAAATATATGGAATATACAGTTATAAACAATATAATAGAGGTATGTCCTATGGGGAAACAAAAGACTGACTGACTTAGTGGGAAGAGACAAGGGATATATTCCTATTTTTTTCAAAGAAAAGAAGATAATTACAAAGGAAATAAACTAGCCAATTTACCAAATCTCAGGATAATTCAGAATTTAGCTTCAAAATATTTTCACTATTATTTAATCCATACTCCTCCAAACTTACTACTTAGTTCATTAGAGAGGTCTAAAATTGCTCGGTTTTAACTAATTCAACAAATATTTCCAAAACAAACAATTATATCCCAGACAGGAGACACACTATGTGTGGGGGCTATAAATAAGTAAAAGCATAATTCTTGTTCTCAGAGATTATATAATCATTTAGGGTAGGAGTCACATAAATATGTCACAAGAACACAATAGTAAAAAGACATGATGGAGAACTTTGGAAAAATGCTGTAGATAAAGTGTTTGATTCCTCCCTTTATTGAGTATAATATATATATATACTCAATATATACATTATATAATATATTATACGATTAATTATATATTATCTATTATATAAAATATATATTGAGTATAATATATATTTATATCAATATAATTGAGTATAATCCAAATCCAAGAACATTATATAGTAAATAACTGCATGATCCAGACCAGGCAGAGAGAAAACAGATGAGCTAAGGACCTCACAACTTGAAAATAACATGAAAGTGGCATCCTTGGATTTTCTGCTTGCCTCCTGTATTTTGAGATGGTGCTGGAAAGGCCTGCAACATTGAAATGACAATTTCTGTTGACAAAAACCCACAAAAGTCTATACCCTCACCTCAGGAGCTAAGATTGAGTGGAGAGCTTGGGCATCCACACTGGCAAGACTGAACACTCCCATCCAACCAAGATGATGTCAGAGAAGGAGGGACTTTTATCCTGTAAGGTAGCAATCAGCCTTTTCCACCAAGATGTCAGTGGACCCTACATGGGAACCCTGGATACTGGGAACCAATACTAATAATAATGAATCACTCCCCTTTAGGGTAATCAGAGAAAGCTTAGGGGAAAGCCAGGACTTTCACAACTATGGACTAGTAAAAACGTCACCGGAATGGTGGTATTATTGGAGCTGTGAGCAGAGCAATAACCAGGTACTAGTCCTCCACGCAAGGGTGGTAAGAACAGAAGCCTAGAAAGTCTTAAGTCACACCCTTGCTCGGGAATAGCAAGGAAGCTCTCTCTTCCCTGGATGTCAATAGAGGCTGAGCAGGAAACTTTGACTTCTACCCCCACTGGCAGGAATAAAGCACTACTGTTCACCCAAATAGTGCTAAAGGAAGCCAACTAAAACAGAAGTTGTGAATACAAGCCAGAGCTTTATAACACAACACCTAAAATGAATAGGTTTAACTGAAAACTGCAGCTCATTCCAAGAATAAGATATGGATTTGCATGAAAAGTAGATTGATAGATACAAATATGAAGGTGACAGAGATGTTCGAATTATCAGACAAGGATTTAAAAGCAATCATCCTAGAAAATTTCCATGGCATTTTATGAAAATGCTTGAGGCAAATTAAAAACTAAAATGTCTCTGCAAAGAAACACAGTCTTTGCAAAGTAATAAAAGATATAAAGAAAGCCTGGCATGGCTGGCCGTAGTACTTCATACCTATAATCCCACTACTTAGGAGGCTGAGACAGGAGGATTGTAGGTTCCAGGCCAACCTCATCAACGTACACAGAACTAATGAAAAGAAAAAAAGGAAGCTGGGTAAGGTGGGGGATGGGGGTAATCCCAGGAGAATCACAGGTTTGAGGCCAGCCTCAGAAACATAGCAAGACCCTCAGCAAGTTAGTAAGGCCCTGTTTCAAAATAAAAGAATAAAAAGGGCTGGGAGTGTAGCTCAGAGGTAGAATGCCCTTGGGTTCAATTCCCATTACAAAAAAAGAAAAAAATATATATAAGATATAAAGAAAAACCAAATGAAACATTTAGAAATAAACAAAACAGCAACTGAAATTTTAAAAATCCAATGGATGAACTCAGCAGCAGAATGGAAATGACAAAAAAAAAGTAATGGCTAAAATTTTCCCAAACCAGGAAAAAAAGATATAAACCAACAAATACAACGATCTGAACAAATTCCAAACTGGAAAAAGCCAGAGATCCTGCCAGGATAGATCACAAACAAACTTTTAACAAAGAAAAATACTGAAAGCAGTAAAAAAAAAAATCAACACTTTGCCTACATTGAAAAAATCAATTTGAGATACAGTAGATTTCTCACAGAAGCCACACACATCAGGAGGAATTAGCACATTTTTTAAGTGACAGAAGAAATTAACTGTCAATTCAGCATTCTAAACCCAGAGAAAAAGGTCCTTCAGGAATAAAAGAGAAATCAAGATATTTCTTAGTGAAGAAAATTTAAACCTTTACATATGGACCTTTGGGAGACATTTATTCAAAGTACAGCAGAAAGCACAAAATCATGTGTAAATAACAAGACAATAAACATTCCTAGAAACAATACTATAAGAGTTACATACAACAAAATGGTAGACTTAAAGCCTGGCACATCAGTAACTGTATTACATGTAAATTGTCTACATATACTAATTAAAAGACAAGTAATGGCAGAGTGGATTAAAAATCTCAGGCCGTCTAGAAGAAACTCACCTTGAATATAATATTGGCAGGTTGAAAATGACAAGACTAAAACAGACATTCCATATAAACATTAATCAAAAGAAAGGAATAGCTATATTAATATGAGATATGAGGATATGACTTCACAGCAAATTACCAGAGTCAAAGACAAGAAGACTGTGGTAGATTGACTAACAGTCCCCAGAGATGTTGATGTCAAAATTCAAAATCCCTGGGAGCTATGAATATATTTCCTTACATTTTATTTCCTTAAAAAATCTTCAGAGTTGGGCATGGTGGCATTCTAGTACTTGGGAGGCAGAGACAGGAGGATCACAGGTTAGAAGCCAAAATCAGCAATTTAGCAAGGCCTTAAGCAACTTAGTGAGACCCTCTTTCAAAATAAAATATAATGCAGGTATGGGAGTGTAGCTCAGAGATAGAACACTCCTAGATTCAATTCCCAGTAAAACACACACACACACACCGTTTAGTTGTGATTAAATTATATAGATTTTTAGTCAGCATATTCTTACTGCTGTGACCCAAAATACCTGACGACAATAACTTAGGGGAAGAAAAATTAATTTGCTCATAGTATTGTAGGTTTCAGTCAATGTTAGGCTGGGTCACATATGTGGAGCTCAGGGCATGGCAGCAGGAAGAAGAGATAGCACAATGGGAGGGGACTAAGGACATATATTACAGTCCCCAAGGCCATACCCCCAGTGACCCACCTTCTGCAGCCCCACATTACCTTGCTTACATTACCACCCAATAAATCCCTTAATTCATCAATGGATTCATCCGCCAACAAGGTTAGAATACTCATGACTCAATCATCTTACCACTGAACATATCTGCATTGTCAATACATGACATGACATTTCATGGGACATTCTTTGTCCACACCACAGCAGATATTAGGAGATTATTGTGAATCAATGAGATGGTTCATAAGAAGCTAAAGGAGATTTAACAACAGAAGATTACTATAGTGATGCAGCATGTTTAAGAGCTGCCAAGCTATTGTTGGCCTTCAATATGGAAGAACTGGTTATGGGATAAGGAATGTAGGTAGACTCCAAAAGCTAGAAAGGGCAAGAAAATGGGTTCTGCCCTCGAACCTCTAGAAGAAATGCAGACCTGTTAAAAACTTGATTCTTAACTTCTGATCTCCAAAACTATGAAGAAACAAATCTGTTTTGAGCTGAGACTGTGGTATTTTGTTACAGAGGCAATAGGAAATTAACACAAAGGTCAATTCACCAAACATCAGTTAAAAAATAAACTAAACATGATTACCTGTGGACTCAGTAATCACACTTCTGGTCATTTGTTCCACCAAAATGAACGTTATTTCCACAAAAAACTCAGTACACGATTCTAAATAGCCCAAACTAGAAACTTAAATTTGGTTATTGCCAATATAAGAAACTTGGTGAAACTTCTCCCCCTCAGAGAGATATCTAATGAGCTAGTCAAAATTAGGAAAGTCTCTAGACATCACTTAAAGAACGTCCAAAAATTAAGATGCATTTATTCAGAAAACTCTATGGAACTTGGTGTGTGTGCGTGTGTGTGTGTGCGTACATGCACACAAATATTTAGGAAGGAAATCAGAATCAGTATATGGAAGAAACATCTACTACCATGTTTACTGGGGCACTATTCACATTAGGCAAAAAACTGAAACAACCTTCAGTGTCCATCTCTGATGAAGACTGGATCAAGAAAATGTGTTATTTAAATACAAAGGAATATTATTCAGCCACAAAAAGAATGAGAGTCAGTAATGTGTGACAACATGAATGAAACAGGAGATCATCAAATGAAATTAGCCAGGCACAAAAAGACAAGTATCACATGAGCCCACTCTTATGTGGGATCAAAAAAGTTAATCTCACAGAAATAGAATGGGATAAGTAAAGGGTGATCAATGAATAATAAGTTATAGTTAAGTAGAAGTTCTGGGGTACTATTGTAGTATGATTTAAACAATAATGTACTGTACATTACAAAAAAACTAAAAGAAAGGATCTTGAAAGTTTTGACTATTAAAAATGACAAGCATTTGAGGATTTAAATAGTATACAATGCACACATGTATCATATGTTGCCATATATATACATATACATATATATATATATTATGCTTTTATGTACCAATAAAATTTAATTAATATAACTAAAAGTACTCTGGGTCTACCTTAAGTCACAAATTTGGGAGATTATCTTAATGTGATTAAATGTAAATACTTAGTAAAATTATAACATTAACATAACTTTTAGACTTCTCACCTATAAGAACTAAGAAGGCTGGTGGAAGAAGTACAAATTAAATAATAGTTCAAAATAGTATATGGTTAAACCCTGAATTATACTGAGCTTTGGTAGATTGGCTAATTGCTGTTCTTTATTTGTACATTTTTCCATTTCTTTGAAAACCTGAAAATGGAGATATTCCTTGTCTCTGCCCCCAGTAGACCATTTCTTTCTTTTTTCCTCTACTGTATATACCTCTATTCTGCTTAGACCTGCTTATTGCATATATTTTTTAAGTTTTTCTCACTGAATAAACTGAGAGGTTCCTTAAAAACAGAGACCTGTTTTACTCAGTTTTTGTCTTAAGGTTTTGAAATACAGCAGACATGAATGTTTGTTGAATGAATGAATGAGTCTGGGAAAACTGATCTGTGGTTTTCTTTCCTGTCATGTCCTTATCTAGCTCTAGTACCAGGATAATATACTGGCCTTGTAAAATCCATTTGGATGTATTGCCTCTTCTTCAGTACATTTTTTTAAAGAATTCAAGAAGCATTTGTGTCGGTTCTCCTTTAAATGTGTGGTAGAATTCAGCACGGAGGCCATCAGGACCTAGGCTTGTCTTTGATGGGAGACTTTTTATTACTGATTCAATCTCCTTACTTGTTATTGATCTGTTCAGCGTCTCTATTTTTCATGATTCAGCCTCAGAAGATTGTATGTGATTGGGAATTTATTCATTTCTTCAAGGTAACCCAATTTGTCAGCATATCATTTTTCATTGCAGTCTCTTATGATCCTTTGTGTTTCTGAGGTATCACTTATGTGTCCTCTTTCATTTCTGACTGCATTTGCGTCTTTTTATTAGTCTAGCTAAGGATTTGTCAATTTTGTTTGTCTTTTCAAAAAAACAACTCTAAGTTTTGTCGATCTTTGCTATTGCTTTCTAGCTTCTATTTATTTCTGCTCTGATTTTTACTATGTCCTTCTTTCTGCTAACTTCGGGCTGGGTTTGTTATTATTTTTCTAGTTCCTTAAAGTATAACATTAGGCTGTTACTTGGTATCTGGGCCCACTGAGATAGGCCTGGAATCTGAGGTCATGGGACCTGTCCTGGCACTAGGATCCATCTGGTACCTGGAACAACTGGACCAGGCTTGGAGTTTCAGTTCCAAGGATATG
The DNA here is from genome assembly GCF_963383645.1 of Muscardinus avellanarius. Lineage (NCBI taxonomy): Eukaryota > Metazoa > Chordata > Mammalia > Rodentia > Gliridae > Muscardinus > Muscardinus avellanarius. The sequence continues at coordinate 118,356,751 of NC_137792.1, read as the reverse complement.
GCCTATTATGGGGATCTCTGAAAGTGGGACTGGACTCTGGGTCTCCTTGAGCCTGGGGTCAGCCTACTGTTGGGGCTGGCCTGGAGCTTGGGGCTGCTAGTGTTAAATGTACAATGCTGGTCTAGCAGGCAGGTCTATAAGGGCTGGCTTGGTTTGGGAGACCTTGAGATCTAATCTGAGATCTAAGTACAGAGCAAGAAGGCCTGATTCTGTGAGGATGGATTCAGTACTGGGAATTTACTGGGGCAGGCCTTGACCCTAGTCTGTTAGAGCATGGGACTGTAGGGGCTAGTGTGGATAATGGGCCCATAAGAAATGGCTTGACACGGGGAAGGGATGGAGCCTATGTTCATGGGTGCCTGCCCAGTGTTTGAGGCTAGGGATACTGATTTGGGGCTGGAACATCCCTTTGGGGCTGCAGCAGCTAGTTTGGTGCTGGGTAGACCTAGATCTTGCATGCACAAGGGCTGACCTGTAAGCTAGTCCACAGGAGATAGCTTGGTGGTAAGCCTGAACTCTGCAGCAATGAAGTTTAGCTAGGTGCTGGAGGTAGTCCTGAGTCCTGGTCTGCTGGGGCCGATGTGGCCCTGCAGTAGGCTTGGGAACTGATTCTGTGGGGGCTAGCCTGGCACTGGGGTTGCTGGTGTTGATCGGGCACTAGAAGGGGCGTAGAGACTAGTTATAAGAGGCTGCAAGATCCTGCCTGGTGCCAGGGTGTGCCTGGAGGCTCAGTCCCTGGGTACTCACCTAGACTCTGGGGCTATTCAAGATCCTGCCTGGTGATGAAGCAGGCCAAGAAGCTCAGCCTAGGATGTGAGGCCGTGGGGGCCTGCCTAGAACTGGGTTTTACTGAATTGAGTCTGATGTTGGCATCGATGGCAAAGAAAGTCTGATGCCCCCTTTCCTCGCCCTTCTCCTATGCTGTTCGTTTTTCAGCACTGTGACAAAACATGTAAGACAATCAACTTAATCAAAGGTCTACTTTGGATTACAGTTTGAGGTTTTGGTCTGTCTGCTTGCCCCTGTTGCTTTTGGATTATGGCAGTCCAGTATATCAAGGCTAGAGTGTGTAGAGAAGGAAGGTTGTTTACCCCATGGCAGCCATGAAGCAGCTAGAGAGGAAGGGCCCCAAATCTCACCATCTCCTTCAGGGGCACATCTCTAATGACCTAACTTCCCCACACTTGGTCCCAACTCCATCACAACAGTGCAACAGGCTGCCTACAAATCATTTAGTATATGGGCTTTTAGGGACAGACAAGATCCAGATGAAAGCACATGTGGATGGCATTTCTCTCCTTCCTGTACTGCCTGGGGTTAGAGAGGAAGGGTGATGCAGACCCTGTAAAAGTGTCCTTTCCACCCTCTTCAACACTTCTTGATTCAGTGTTCCACTCAGGTGCTTAACCTCTCCCCTGGTTTCCTTAGCTCCTGTGTTTTCATACGTGGACACTTGTTTAAACTGATGTGTCGGGGGGAGGGGAGATGAGAAGAGATGGAGAATCATTCTACCATCTTGCTGATGTCCTTTCTAAGCTGCAGTTTTGATCCGTCTTATCACTGACTTCACTACCACTCTTTGGAACCATGTCCCCAAACCCTGATTTAGGGATTTATGTTATTTTTCAGGTCATACTGCTATTACTCTGTTCCTAGTCCCCGGGCTCTGGAGCCAGAGCTGTGACTCACCATCACTGGAGTCATGCAGCCATTGCTCTACACCACATACCTACTCCAGAGTCTAAGTTTCAGCTGCCACCACACTGCCAGTGTTACATGTCTGGTTCCACAGCACCTGAGTTGTGACCGTAAGTGGCTACACTGGGAGCTACACTACCATTGAACCCCATCCCCAGAGTCTCTGCCATTTTTACATCTGAATTTTAACTCCCATCCTCCTGAAGCAAAGCCGTCATGCAATGCCCAAGACACCTGGCCCTTCCCTCTGTAGATGCTGGGCACAAGCCAACGTCTTAGGCATTGGTGCCCCTGCCACAGCACGTATGCCTGTGACCAGTTCCCAGTTGCTGTGGCAGCTCTGTATAACCCCTAACCACAGCTCCCTAGATCTATGTTGCTCTGAATGCCTATACCTCAAGCACAAATTTTCTTGAGACTGTCTTATTTTATTTGGGTTGCTATAACAAAATACCTTAGGCTGGCTAATTCTTAAACAAGAGAAATTATTGCTTACAGTTTTGTGTGGTTTTGTTTGTTTGTTAGTTTGTTTATTTGGGGGTGGAACCCAGAGGCTTTCTACCTCCAGGCTATACTCCCAGACCTATTTTATATTTTATTTGGAAACAGGGACTCACTAAGTTGCTAAGAGCCTCACTAAGTAGCTGAGGCTGGCTTAGAACCCGTGTGATCCTCCTGTCTCAGCCTCCCAAGCATGGGTATTACAAGTGTACGCTACCACGCCCGGCCATTTGCTTACAGTTTTGAAGGCTGGGAAACCTAAGATTAAGGTGCCAGCAGATTTAGGGTTTAGTGAAGTCCTTTTCTCCACATCAAAGATGATATCTTCTTACAATGTCCTCACAAAGCAGAAGGGGGAAGGGGGAAGGGAACTCCCTACAACCTTGTTTCCTGTGTGTTCTTGTGTATAGTACTGGATACTGAACCTAGCTTAGGAACATTCTACCTCCAAATCATAACCCCAGAACATTTATATTGAAACAAAGTCTCAATCAGCTGCTGAGAGGCTTGCTAAGTTGCTGAGGCTGGCCTCCAACCTGTGATTCCCCCATCTCAGCCTCCAAAGTACTTGAATTATGGGTGTGTGCCACTGCACCTGATTCCTCACTTATAAGGTCAGGAGGCAGAGCCTGCATGAGTTAATGCCTTCTAAAGAGGCCCCATCTTTTAATACTATTATACTAGGTTTTAATATACAAATTTTGGGGGGGCATCAATATTCAAACCACCTGCAACCTGATCCAAGTAACACTACAACTGCTTGAGTGTCAGATGCAACTACCAGGGTCAATACGGGTCCATTTAGCTAAAACATCCCCCTGTAAGGCTGGAAGGGAAAAAGAAAGTAGGAGGGACCTAGCAGCCAGTACCACCAAGGACCTCAATAGCACTAGCAAAAACAGTCACCAAAGACGAGTGCAGCATTGGCTGCAGGGTTTGACACTACTGACTTCAACTGGGAGCTGCACAAAAACCATACCATGGAACTCTTCCTAGAACCAGAGAAACTACATCTCACCTAGCTGTACGCGAGTACTTTTTCTTTCTTTCTTTTTTTTTTTTTTTTTTTTTTTTTTGGTGGTACTGGGGTTCCTGGAAGCCCTTCTATCTCCGGGCTACACTCCCAGACCTATTTTTATATTTTTTTAATTTGGAAACGGGGTCTCCTAAGCCAGCGCGCGCGGCTGGCTTCGAACCTGCGCGATCCTCCTGTCTCCGCCTCCCAAGCGCGGGGATTACAAGCGTGCGCCACCACGCCCGGCTCGCGAGTACTTTTTCTAAACCTCAATCTTTCATCTGTAAAATAAGACTACTACTCATTTTTTACAGCCCTCAAAAGAATTAAACTGAAAGTAATATATGCAAAGCAAATGGCCAGAGTAGATGCTATATCAGTGCAACGGTGCTCCATCTCTTTTCTTTCTTCAGCCTCTTAAAATCTAGACTCTCTCTCTACTTAACAAGTAGTAGTTGCTGGTTATTTAATGGTCAAATAAAAAAGAATGTTCGAGTGTCTCCTTCTCTCGGCTTCACTAATAACACACTATTTTGATTTGCTTTCAACCACTGACCATTTCTTCTGTCTGTGTACCTCCTCCATAAAGTCTTGTTTATTCTCATCAAACTCAGTGTGCTCTATTTCTTCTTTGAACCCTCAGAGCACTTTTCGCTTCTCTTGATGTTAGATACTTCCCCTACTCTGAAACCACAATCCTTGGTGTTCTACGTTACCTCTTCGCTGCTTTATCCTCACTGCCTGGCACTTCCTCATTTTGAACTCGCTGAGTGACTAATATAAGTAAAACCTGTGCTAGCTATTAAAGATACAAAAGTTAAGGTGCTATAATTACTATCCTCAAAAAGCCCCTGGTTTAGGACAGTAGAAGAGACAGGTATTAGTCTTATTATTTGCAGTGTAAGAAATATTGTTATAGGATTATATCCAGAGTTCTCTGGGAATATAGAGAGGAGTCATTTAGACTAGGGAGGTCAGGGACATTCTCTTGGAAAAGGCATTTAGTGCATAGCAAATGAGAAGGCCATATACTGGTAGCCGTTAAATTAATAAATGAAATATGGTCAGGCGTGGTGGCGCACGCTTGTTATTCCAGCATTTGAGAGGCTGAGACAGGAGGATCACAGGTTTGCAGCCAGCCTCAGCTACTTAGTGAGGCCCTTTGCAACTCAGTGAGACCCTCTTTCGAAATAAAGAACAAAAAAAATGGGGCTGGGGTGGAGCTCACAGGTAGAATGTCCCTGGGTTCCATCCCTGGTACCTAAATAAATAAATAAATAAATAAACAAACAAACAAACAAAATATCAGTAGAAAGCCACTAGATGAGGATGGGAAAGGGCCTGAAGGGAAAGGCAGAAAAAGCAGGTAAAAAGTCGGGGAGAGCTGAAGCAAGTAGTCCGGTATTGAGGAAAGGTGGTTTCCTGAATGCCGATGGAGATGATACTGGAGGCAAGGCAAGGCGGGGCGTACCGATAAAGCCTTTTAGGTGAAGGAAGAACATAATCAGAGAAACACAATGAGATTTGCATTTTGAAAGAAGTACTCTGAAAGCACCGGGGGATATGGAATCCATGACAGGAGTCCAGTTATGAGCGTGCTGTGTTCCTTCAGATCAACTCTGAGCACCAGAACTGCCGAAATGACGTGAGAATGGCGAACAGCGACCGCTTCTGAGCCAACCTAAAATCAACTTCGGGTGAACTGAATTAACTCATATCCTTATCTCCTTCAAGCCAAGCACACGCACTTTACCCTTCAAATGCCCTACGTAATAAGTGTGTCATAAGTGATTGAAACCCTGGGCGCAGTCGGTTAGCGCGTGGTACTTAGTAAGTCAAAGCAACTTTTCTCATTAGAAAACTCAAAAGAAACACTTGGAGACTGAGAAGGACCACAGTACGTGTAAACTTGCGTACTGCAGAGAAACTGCGCGGGCCAGTTTCACCCCAAATGTCTGAACAAATGTCTGAACAAAGTCCTAGGGCTGAACCCGAGGCCCCTCCCGGGCCCGGAGAAGTCCGGCCATTTTCCCGATGGTCCCGGGCCGCGGTCCAGGAAAACCAGGCAGGGAAGCAAGAGGAGGGAGGCTGAGAAAATTCAGAAGTAAAGGGGATGCCCCGAAGTTTCCAACTTAGTTTTAAGCACTCCTGTTCTCTTCCACCTGCAACGCCGCTTGCTGCGTGGCGGTACTTTCAGGAGCCTGGAGGACTCCTTTCTATGGTTACCGGATGTTAGCGGCACAAGTTTAAAAGAAAAGACAAAAAAGGAGCCAAGCAAGTTTGTTTCCACTTACCCTGACGGCCGCCATCGCGCTGACCCTCGCCGCCCAACTTTTCCTACGGAGAGCGCGGAGGGACAAAAAGGCTCAACGCGCCCGCGACGGTCACGCCGCTCCAACCCGCTCCACCCTTTGCCCTTTGCTCCCCGCCGGTCTCCGCCTTCCTGCCACCCCTCTGACGGCTGCAGCAGCTCTATAGAAAGCTCTCTTTTGCCGAAAAACGGATTCCCCTGGGGATTGCCCCTCCCGATCCCGGATAAAGCCTTGCTAAACGTCCTTCATAGTTGAGTTGAAAGTCGTTTCCGCAGACGCACAACTTATTTGCTATTTTGGCTTTCAGGCATCTCTGAAACTAAGGATCCACTTAGGCGAAGAACTTGTTACCCTCTGCCAGAGAGAAGCAAGTTTATACATTCTAAAACGAGGTACCTCAGAAAAGCTGAAATGGAAGGGTAGTAGAGGAAGAAGGCTGAGGTTGATTAATGGAGGAGCCACACCGACCTCCGAAACTATGGAAAAGTATGAATGAAACATGGTCAACCTGGACACTCATCATTGGGAAGAGGGGAACGGGAAGGGGAAGTGGGGGGAGAGGGCACCAAGCACAGTCGGACTGTATCCCATTTTCAATATGTACCACATTCAAAATAAAGAAAGTATATGGGGAGATGTTAAAAAATAAAGAAACTTGAGGTTTCTGTGTATTTCAAAAAATAAAAATAAAAACAAAACGAGGTCACTGAGCGCACACTTTGTAGCAGACAGCCCTTGAGAGTTCAGAACAAAACTCAGTGGTTGGTTTTTCATAGAGCTGATGGGTCTGGAAGAAAAGGAGAGAAAAACATTAACAAAGGGCTACATGCTACAAAATATAATAAAACTGTAGGAGGAGGAAATGGGCGGTTGCTGATCAACCTAGATTAGATAAACACTCCCTGATAGATGATTTGAGAAAAGTCCTGAAGACATTTAGGGAAGACTGTTCCAGGCACGCCAAGGGCGGTGGCACATGCCTTTAACCCCAGTACTTGGAAGCCTGGGACTGGAGGATCTCAAGCTTTAGGACAGCCTCAGCAACTTAGCCTTCAACTTACCTTTTGCTTTGTCCCAATAAATAAATAAATAAATAAATAAATAAATAAATAAATGCTAAGATTAAAGTGTTTCACTATTTTAAATGTTTAAGCCGGGTATGGTGGCACATGCTTGTAATCCTAGCACTGGGGAGGCCGAGACAGGGGGGATCGTTGTTTGAGGACAGCCTCAGCTACTGAGGCCCTCCGCAACTTAGAGAGACCCAGTTTCAAAATAGAGAATAAAAAATAGGGCAGGGGGTGTAACTCGGAGGTAGAATGCCCCTGGGTTCCATCTCCAGACCCTCAAAAAAACTGTTTAAAACTTTCCTATTTTATTATCATTTTAATTGGTGCATTATAGTCATCCATCTTAATGGAGTACACGATGGTAGAGGTATACATGCACACATCACTCATTTAGCCCTTCCCCATTCCCACCCCAGTTCTTCCCTCTCCCTCCTCCTTGACTTAGTGATTGATATGTTTGTGAATGTACATCATGTAGATTAGGGAATTTCCCTCTCCTTGAGTTAGGTGGCCTTATATGCTCATCTATGATTTCTCCTTCTTCATCTACAATTCCTCCTATTACCCTTTTTCTCTCGAGCTTTCATCATTATTAACATATATTAAGCATAGAAATCAATGGACCTCACTGTGCCACTTCCATTGGTTGCTGTATCAAGTTTTTATCATACCCACTCTTCCCTTTGCTAAATTCTTTCAGTTTTCCTCTCCCTCCTCACCTACATCTCTCTCCCAGTCATAGTAAACTCTGTTCTACTTTCAGGTTATATGTTTTATTTTATTTGTTTTAAAATATGAGAGAAAATATGAAGTACTTGTCTTTTTACGTTTGGCTTATTTCACTTAACACTAAGCCTTCCAATTCCATCCATTTTCCTGCAAATTACAGGATTTCATTTTTTAGGACTGAATAATACAAATTATACATATGTATATATAACTATATGCATTTAATAATTGTGTTATATATATTATTATGTATGTTATTCACTTTATCCATTCACCTGCTGATGGGCACATAAGCTGATTTCATATAGCTATTGTGAATAGTGTTACAATAAGCATGGTATATAGATATTTCTTTTGTATGCCTATATATACACACACACACACACACACACGCATTATTTGTTCATGGTATATGATCTTAGTAATGAGCTATCAAATTCTACTTACAAGTATTTTGTGTAATTACAATATATTTACAATATATTCTATTTACAAGTATTTTGTGTAGATATGTCTCATATGTCCAGGAGTGGTAAGCCTGGATCATATGATAGTTCTATTTTTAGTTTATTTTTCTTAATTTATATTCCCACCAACAGTGTATACATTTCCTTTTTTCTCTATAACCTTGTCTGCAATTTTATAATAGCCATTCTAACTAGGGTAAGATAAAAAATCTCAAGGTAGTTTTTATTTTGCATTTCCCTGATGGCTAAAAGTACTGAGCAGGGTGTGGAGGCACATGCCTGTCATCTGGTACTTCAGAGGCTTAGAAAAGAGGACCACAGATTCAAAGCCAGACTCAGCAATTTAGCAGGATCCTGCTTCCAAATAAAAACTAAAATAGGGCTGGGGGTGTAGCTTAGAGGTAGAATGTCCCTGGGCTTAATCCCCAATGCCACACATACAAAAAAAAAATTCATTGGTTAATTTTAGGTGACTTCAGGTTACTTTTTTGTAAGGATTAAAGCAGAAGGATTTCCTTATTACACTGACTGGCTACTTCTGTTGACAGGGAAAAAAAAAAAGTTCTCTTTGGAGATCTACCTGTTTCCTTAGCAGAAGTGACTCCATTTTTGTTCATTCTGGTCTGCTGGGGTCTAGTGCAGAAGGGTGATCTAAAACAACGGCCTTCCCTAAATTTTGTTTTACACAAAGTGATGTTCAGTTTAGAAAAATGAACCTCTTTTGTTTTGGGGTGCACTTATAGCTCTAGGTCATTTCTGGATGCTCTTTAACCCTTCTCTCACTGGTGGAGACTGGCCAACAAAATAAAGCATTTTGAGGCTTGCTCTTCCGTCTTCCTTCCTCATCGGACCACTGACCTCATTAACAAGGATGATGGGAAACTCTTATCCCCTCCCACCACCACCTCCAAGGCTAAGGGAGAACATTCAATTCCCGAGGCGGGGCAGTCTTCTCACATCTTCTCTCTCGGCTGGTGAAGAACAAGAGAGCTCTTATACTTTCTTATTGCAATAAGATACGTCCCTGTTAGCAACCCATCCTCGCCGCTGAAACTTTCAATGGCTGTGTAGAGTGCAATTTGACTGTACTTGTCAGTTAACAAATGAACTCATCCTGGTTTCATAGATGTTGGCAGAAAAATATGAGATTCCTGTCAGAGAACAAGGAATTTATCACTCACGGCACAGCATGCACTGTGAACTTCCCGTCTGCATCACTTCTTCTTGCCTCCCCCGGTTTCAGGAGGCTGATTTAGAGGTGAGCCTGAAGTGGATGGATGTTTTACATCCAGTGGATTTATGTCACAGCTGAAAAGACCTGTAATCTTCCAGAGACAGTGCGAGCAAATGGGACCAGTCTTTTCATAATTGTCATTATCTTCACTAGCCTGGTCCAGGAAAAAAAAAAATTACCACCAATCCCCAAGTGACTTATATTTTTCTAAGGCTGCTTGCTATACACACATACTTGAAAATATAATATGGAACAAAGTTGTCACAATGTGTGTAGAAATGCCATGGGAATTTGCACCCAGCGGGGGCTAAATGAAAATTAGGCACTCGATTCCCCCTTGGAGCACCTTCAATGAACACTTGGCTTCATATCTCCACTGCTTCCTTTCAAAAGTCCTTTCTGTTTATAGTATCCTATTTGCTTAGTTGTTAAAGATATGAAGATGAAGCTATTATTCAGTATTTTGAATACATATTACACCATCAAGTTTGACTACCTGTTTTTATAGAAAAGACTAGGTAGATGGACAAAACCCAGCTCTTACAAACTCCTCTGGCTTCCTGTGCAATGCAGGGTCTTTAAAGTTAACCAGGAATCCTTCCTGTCTTTGCATTCAATTTTTGAACAAATGTTTAAGTTTATAATATGAATTAATTGGCATGGAACTGGAATGCCTGGACTACATTATTTTTTAAGCTATTCCAAGTTCATCTGCATATTTCTCTCTATTCTTTCTAGGCTTTTTTAAAAGTCTTTGACAGTGGCTTTTAGGCTGAAATGAAACCAAAATTTAACATCAAGAATAACAGATTTTTCAGCCAGGCGTGGTGGCGCAGGCTTATAATCCCAGCATTTGGGAGACTGAGACAGGAGCATCACAGGTTTTCAGCCAGTCTCAGCTGCTCCTGAGGCCCTCCACAATTTAGTGAGTTCTTGTTTCAAATAAAGAATAAAAAATAGAACTGGAAATGTAGCTTGGAGATAGAATACCCCTGGGTTCAATCCCGAGGACCACACACATACACAAAAGAATACAAAAATATTAGATTTTCAGATGGGCATGGTGGCACAGGCCTGTAATCCTAGTTCTTGGAAGGCTGAAACAGGAGGATTGCGGTTTCAATATCAGCCTTGGCAACTTAGTGAAACCTTGCTTAAAATAAAATAAAATAGAGCTGGGAATATAGGTTGGGGGTGGTAGAATGTCCCTGGCATCAATCTCCAATCACACACACACACACACACACACACACACACACACACACTAACAGATTTCCTCTGTTCCTAAGGGTATTGAACTTTAAGTGGCAATTATGTTACAGAAATTACTGACTGGCAAAAAGAAAGGGCTGTGGGGGTTGGGGAGATAAACACAGGTTGAGAGATATGAAGAGACTTAGAATTGGAAAAGAGAAATAGTATTACAGAGGCTATCAGTGTCAAATTGTGATTTATGAAAATCTAAAAGACTCCTTTAAAGTTTATAAATTTTCTTTTGTCTTGGCCAATGAATATTTTTTGGGGGGGAGCAATTTAAAGTCTGAAATTCTTTTTTGACACTTTCTCACACCAATAAAATACAGACCATTCAATGTTTGAAATTCTGCTCCTTTCTTGTCTTCAGGCCCCTATCAATGTGCAATTTTCTTCATCTCAAAAATTCCCTGAAGTGGCCGCTGTAATTCAAAATTATCTTCGATGAAATTATGTCATTTAGAACAAGTGCCTGAATTTTCATTGTAATGTAAAAAAAAAAAACCCCACAAGAAGTAGGAGTCCAGCACAGAAAGGGTGAAAAAAAGGTTTAGACTGAAATGAAGCTTGAGAATCTGAAAATAATTGATCCAAAGTTGTGCCTATGTAGCTCATTTTTTATGCTTTCCAATTTAATGTTCGAAATTTCCAAGTAGAGGGGCTGACCAAATTTGTAATTCCAGATAATACTGAAATATCTGCTAAGGATATTTATCCCAGAAGTAGACAAGTACGGATGAGATAAGACTGAGGAAAATGCTCATAAAATCTTCCTGAGTGACCCAAGGCAAAGTCTGACAAATGGGTGCCACTCTGAGAAAAAAAAAAAAGTGGAGTACTTTTCTTCTGGGAAAAAATCTAAGTTACAGATCTATTGGGCATGACCCCATCTCTTTCATATGCACTTATATTAAATATGGACAACAAAATGAAAAGGACAGGCAGAGACAAAGAGTTGATGATTTTTACAATGTGGTTATCTACTTAAAAGGATTCCTAAAAAGCGTTTGGGACTCTATGGAGATGAACTTAACTCAGTATTTGGAGAGTTCAAATAACACAAACTGAATTTTCACTCCATATGAGAACTTCCCTCAGAGAACCCCCAAAGAGGAGGCTTAAAAGAACTTGGTAGGGCACATTGTTTTGAGGGCAAAAGCTGTCAACCATTTTGGTGAGATCTTCGTCTTGACTGGATTGCAGTGAGGCTCCACAAAGTTGATTTTATTGCTTACTAAGGTGAGTTAGAGCACTAGTCAATAGAAACTTAACACTGTATCAGAGAGGAGACTGGCAGAATCATGGTATTGTAATAGTCTGTTTTCCATTATTATAATGAAATACCAGAGACCAGGTAGTTTATTTTTAAAGGTTTATTTACTTCAGAGTTAGTAAACTAACTTAATCCTTTCTGAGGATAGTATTTTCACTCACCTCACCTACTCCTCCTAGACCTTACCTCTTTTTCTGTGTGTGTATCTATGGTATTGGGAATTGAACCCAGGGGTATTCTACCTCTGAGCTACAACACCAGCCCTTTTTATATTTTGTTGTCAACAGAGTCTTGCTATGCTACTGAAAATTTTGCTCTGTTGCTGAGTTTGCTCTTAAATCAATGATCTTCCTGTCTCAGCCTCCCAAGTACTAGGATCCTAGGGGTGCACCAACACACCTGAATAGACCTCACCTTTTAAGGGTCCCACAACTTCAAACACCTACTACACTGGGGATTAAGCTCCCCACACAGGAATCTTTGAAAACACACTCAAACCATATCAAATCATGGCACTTACTGAAATTTTTAAAAATAGGCTTTTTTTGGTAAAGCATTTTGGGGGCTACAGCAAAATTCAGTAAACAATACAGAGTTACTATAGACCTTCCCCCAAATACCCCAAACACATAGCCTTCCCACTCTCAACAACTGGCACAGAGTGGTGTACGTGTAAGCACTGATTAGCTTACGTCAACACATCATCATCACCCAAAGTCCGTAGCTTATGTGGGTGTTCACTCTTGGTGTCACATATTCTATGAGTTTCCACTAATGGATATTCACTGTTATGGAATCATAGAAATAGTTTCACTGTTGCAAAAGTCCTCTGTGCTGCACCTATTTATATCCCCCCTAAGACCAGGCAACTGCATTTTACCATCTCCATCTTTTTCCCTTTTCTAGCAGGTCATATAGTTGGAGTTTTATAGTGTGTAGACTCTTCATTATTGGCTTTCACTTAGTAATATGCAATTTCATTTCCTCCATATCTTTTCATGGCTTGATAGCTTATTTCTTTTTATTACCCAATGATATCCTGTTGTCAGGATTATACCACAGTTTATTTCTCCATTCACTCCCAAAAGGACATTTTGTTTGCTTCGAAGTTTTGGCAAACACGAACAAAGCTGCTATAAACATCTGTGCACAGGTATTATGTGGACATAAGTTTTGAACTCGTTTGGGTAAATATCAAGGTGCACTACGGATTGTATTGCAAGGGTATGCTTAATCTTCCTAGGAAAGTGATAAACTGTCTTCTCAGCAGCAAAGAACGAGCGTTCTTGTTGCTTTACATTCTCATCTGCATTTGGCATGGTCAGCATTTTGATTTGGGGGCATTGTAATAAGCTTGTAGTAATATATCATTACTGTTTTAAGTTTTTTTTTTTTGGTGGTACTGGGGGTGGAACCCAGGGGCTATACTCCGATACCTATTTTATACTTTATTTGGAAACAGGGTCTCATTAAGTTGCGGAGAGCCTCACTAAGTAGCTGAGGTGGCTTTGAACCTGTGTGATCCTCCTGTCTCAGCCTCCTAAGCGTGGGGATTACAAGCGTGGACACCATGCTCTGGCAGTGTTTTAATTTTTGATTCCTTTATGATATGTCACGCTGAGTATCTTTTCAGATGCTTATTTCATATCTTTGTATCTTCTTTAATGGGATGTCTATTCAGATCATTGTTAATCAGGTCGTTAGTTTCCTGTTAAGCTTATTGAAAGTTTTTGGTTTGATTTAAGGCAAGTCTCTCAACACAACAGGCTTTGTTAGAATTGGGTATCATGTTATATTAGTTGTAGATTGGTGAGCAAAGAAAGGTGAGGATTTTTAATCTCTTGGTGTTAACTGTTCATCGATACTTTCTTATGAAGATTAATGGATCTTCCAGGAAGTTCTTAAAGTGAATGAATTAAGTTATTTGTAAAGCGTATTGTCTTTATAACAGTTTGGGATGCCGCTGCCCTGGGTTCTCATTCTTAGCTAGTTTAGGGGGAAAAAAGCCAGAACTGCACTGCTACAAGCTTAATCATCGTTTTATTATTATAAGGTAGAAAGGGGGACAGAACAATTAAAGCACTACATCAGAGGCGACACATGGAATGCCTTAAAAGTCAGACACTGAGGTCGCTCAGCACATAAAATGTTTTATAAGAATTCATTACCTCTTTTATCTCACCCTGCTTAGCCAATAGCCTTTTCCCACCAAAAAGTAGGTACTGGCCCATTATCATCTGCTGTGTGTACCTTTTTTATTAGCCTTTGCTCATCTTCACAAGGACAGATGGGTCTGACATCACTGACCAAAATGTCTTTCTTTCTTTCTTTCTTTCTTTCTTTCTTTCTTTCTTTCTTTCTTTCTTTTCTTCTTTCGTGGTACTGGGGATGGAACCCAGGGGCATTGCACCTCTGAGATACACCCCCAACCTTATTTTTTATTTTTTATTTTGAAACAGGGTTTCACTGAGTTGCAAAGGGCCTCACTAAGTTGCTGAGGCTGGCCTCAAACCACGATCCTCCTGTCTCAGCCGCCCAAATGCTGGGATTACAAGCATGTGCCACCACGCTCAGCTCAAAATGTGTTTCTTGGTTGGCAAGGTCCAGGTGCCATATGGTAGAAGCCCTCTTTGTTCTAAAAGATTAAAGCATGTATTATCCACTTATGTCCTTAGTGAGTTCTCAGCTTTTCCTTATCTTTATCTGCTAGAAATTATTTATTATATTGGAAATTTGTTTTATTTATTCTTTTTTTGTGGTGTTTTCTTTTTTGTGTGTGTGGTACTGCGGTTTCTGGAAACCTTCTACCTCTGGGCTACACTCCCAGACCTATTTTATATTTTTATTTGGAAACGGGGTCTCTTAAGCCAGTGAGGCTGGCTTCAAACCAGAGTGATCCTCCTGTTTCTACCTCCCAAGCGCGGGGATTACAAGCATGCTCCACCATGCCCGGCTCTTTATTATGGTGTTGATGATGAAACCCAGAGGCTTTCTACCTCTGGGCTAGACTCCAGACCTATTTTATATTTGATTTGGAAACAGGATCTCATGAAGTTGCCAAAACCCTAAGAAGCTGATGCTGGCTTTGAACCTGTGTGATCTTCCTGCCTCAGCCTCTCAAGTACTGGGATTACAAGTGTGCACCACCACACCTGGCCAAAAACTTGTTTTATAATAAAGAAAAGATGCAGGAATATAATATTTCAAAGTATAGAGGTTTGGGGGATATAACTAGTTTGTGTTATTAATAATTAATATTAGGTTAATATAGCTTGCTTTTTCATCTTTTAAGTTTATTCTAAACTGTTATGAGAACCTATATAATTCTTTTTCTAAGTGTGAGTGCCTGTGTTTTTTTTTGTTGTTGTTTTTTGTTTTTTGTTTTTTTTTTTTGGTGGTACTGGGGTTCCTGGAAGCTCTTGTACCTCCAGGCTACACTCCCAGACCTATTTTATACTTTTTTTTTATTTTTGGAAACAGGGTCTCGTAAGCCAGCGGGGCTGGCTTCGAACCAGCACAATCCTCCTGTCTCCGCCTCCCAAGTGCGGGGATTACAAGCGTGCGCCACTATGCCCTGCAAGTGCCTGTGTTTTAACGTTCAGTGTTCAACTGTGCTAACAGCCAACTTTTAGCTGGCCAAGGTTAACTTTGGCTGCAGCTTTTGACTGACAGCTTAGAGATAAAGGATTTTATTGTTCTAAGTGTGAAAGCTTGTTCTTAATAGCAATTAATACTGCCCCAATTGGCAATCAGTATAGGCTCAATGCCCATCCATCCCCCCTCTTTTTACTAACTTGCATACACCTGTAGCAAGGGAACAGGATCATCGAGGTCTCTATCTGACTAATTCCTTACTAAGAGGGGATAGAGTGGGACCCCCACTTTAGGGTGCATGCAAGAAATTTGTCTTGGGGGGAATTAGATGAGTGAATAATTTGAGTCACCACAGCTATCAAGGGACTCTGATAGATGTTCATCCTGTGTTTCGTTTATAGCACCATTTGAAGTCTAATAGCTTTAAGCTTGTTGGAAACAAAAACTGACTTCAAGATTTAGCAAGCATGGTCCAAATACGAGTTTAAGCAAAATGGCAACTGGGGGTTCCAAGAGAGGTAGACTTAATAGAACCTCACTAGAAAACTTTTAACTAATTTTTATTTTATTATTTATTTTTATTATATTTTACAGTACCAGGGATGGAACCCAGGGCCATTCTACCTCCAAGCTATACCCCCATTACTATTTTTTATTCTTTATTTTGAAACAGGGTCTCACTGAGTTGCAGAGGTCCTCACTAAGTAGCTGAGACTGTCTGTGAACTGCCATCCTCCTGTCTCAGCCTCCCAAATGCTGGGATTATAAACGTGCACAACCACACCTGGCTTTTAATTAATATTTAAATACAACCATCTTTATCACATATGCAATATTTCTTTCATAAGCTTTAATACTTTGATTTGTCAGCCTTTTAAATTTATTCTGACAGATTTTATTTATTTATTTAATTTATTGTGCAGTACTGGGTCTGGAACCCAGGGGCATTCTATCTCTGAGCTACACCCCAGTCCTATTTTTTATTCTTTATTTTGAAACAGGGTCTCACAGAGTTACAAAGAGCCTCACTAAGTATCTGAGGGTGTCTGTGAACTGTGATCCTCCTGTCTCAGCCTCCCAAATGCTGAGATTACAAGTGTGAGCCAGTACGCCCAACTTCTGAGATGTTTTATAAGAAAATATTGTTGCAGAATTCCTTGTCTATATGACAGGTCCAACAGGGCTGCTACAGTCAGTCCAACAGTGTAATGTTAAGGAATCACCAATAGCCAAAGTGTGGCCACTATAACTAGAGGCTGTTAGGTAGCATCCTTTAGCCACTGAACATATAAGTAAGGAGAAAAAGCCTAATGTGGATTCATCTACAGACAGAAGATGAATCTTGAAGAATAAGAAAAACAAGGCAGAATTAAAATAAGCAAAATTGGGTGGGGGTATAGGCTTGAAAGGTTTTTTTTTTTTAATCTAGCACAGAATAGCATTGTGGTCCACTGTGCATCTGGGTCAGTAAGTATAAAGATTTGGAACCACCAGATGGAGAGAGACTACTGCTTCACTGAATAAGTTTAACAAGAAGTTTACAGTGAGTAAGAGTCCTGCCTTTACCTCAGGTCTGAGAGGATATCACTTTTGCTAGGGTAAAGAGGACAGGTCTTGTAGCTTAATGAGGACAGGCTTGGTGTAGAGGGCCCATTCCACAACTTTGCCATCTGTCTGTTGTTGGGTCAATATCTATTTTTGTCAATGGGAAGCACCCATGTGATTCTGAAGGGAGAGCTAGTCCTACCTTGTTTTGTTTTGTTTTTGACATTGTATCTCTCCCCAACAGTGGAGCTGGAGTTTTTGGTATTACTAAGAAGGAATGAGAGAAGTGGAGGTTACCCCAGGAGAAGGCTAGTTCTTGAGTAAAAAAGTGTTCTAAGGGCTGGCTGGAAATGTCCTGAACTGTAACTTTGTGAAAGGATCTTGGACTAGGAGGAAGTGGTAAAGTGGAAAAACTGGCACCCATGTCTACTACCAATTACTTACAACCTAAAGTGTTTCTCTTTCTTTTAACTTACTTTTTATAATATCCCCTCATGGCTACAGAGGTCTACCTTTTATTTATTGGGTTTTCTTTTGTCTTTTGGGGCTCTGGCATATGGCCTGGATGGCCATGGGCCACAGATGACACTGAATCAAATTTATTCAGGTGGCCACATTGTCCACCCCCCATGGCAGGCCAACACCCCAAACACCACTGTTTAGCTCCTCTTTCCTAGGATACCAAATAGAGAATTAACCCTTGGATAGCTACTGCGTAAGGATAGAAAAAATCCACAAAGACAGGAACCTAGAAAGCTTCTAGTTAGATAAAACAAACAAAAAAATCAGAACAAAAATACTGCATGAAGAACTAGGTAAAAATTCATGAGCCCGGAGAAAAGAAAGAAAGGCCTTAGTTTCAGTAGAAATAAAGTTAAATTTTGCTGTAAATTTGCCCTGTCTTTATTAATTTGCCTCAAGGAGAATGTTGCATGGCTTAGATATGGATAAAAGTCCAAAGTTAACAAGAGATCAGAAATGGCCACCCAAGAGTGTTCTTTTCTCTTTTTGCACAGATTGCTTTTGGGTGCACACAAGGGCTATGTTTCTCAGGTCAAGGGTTCCCCAAGGCCCAGGAAACAGGAGTTCCTGTGGTTTTCATTGCTGAGATACTCTAAACAGTCAGCACTTTAGGTCATTATTTTTAAAATACAAAAATATGAAGGCTGGCGATTTAAACATCAAATAAAAACAGATAATCCAAATTGGCTGATCTGAAAAAAATCTGTTACATTCTAATGATATCTCATACTTTTATTCTATTAATACTTGTGAACTTATTTGTTAAAGACAAGTTCCATGAACTAAAAGGTGGTCAAAGAAAAAAAAACATATTCTTTTGACTGTACCCATTTTAAAAAATGAAATCAGACTCACATATTTTAAATATCAAGTACAAATATAGAAGACAAAACCCAGCAAACTTTAGTTAAGGCAAGATCCTGAAAGTGCCCACCCATCAACAGCAACTGCATAAGGTAGACTGATGTAAAACAAGACAATTTCACAGAAAGAGTTTAGAGCCTACATTCATAATCAAAAGCAAGGGAGTCAAAAGATTGGCCAATTAAAGTGTACCAATTCTCAAGATATGTGTTTAAAAGCAATATTTTATGCCTATTACATATTTCATAAAAATTAAGGGAGAGAAGGAAGAGAAAGAAAAAAACTAGAGACCATTAAGCTCTTGCACCACATTAGGACCATATTTATACTCTTTTGGTCCATGAAAGTAAAGGACAAGAATTTTACACACACATATATGCATAAATAAAACATTTAGAAACAGAGAGAAAAAGACCAAAAACATTTTAGTAGACTTACTAAGGTTGATGTTCCTGAAAGCCCCATGATCACCGAAGTCTTAGGTAAAAAGAATCTTCTAGAATGACAGTGTTTTGTCAATAGTACAATGGAATAGTAAAGCTAGGTTAATGTATACATTAAGCTAAGGGTATAGATGGTCATAGATGTTGTGGGAAAACAAATTAGTACAAGAGTGTTAGTGCAAGAGTGTTCTTACAGCATTTGTTATCCATGCAGTAAGATTTTTTTCATAGAGATATTTTTGAGTTGCTGTATTAAAAGTGCAGGCTTATTATTTAAAGTTACAATGCTGAGTAATAGAAAAAAATAAACATATTGCTAAGAGAGAAGATTTTAAGTGGTCACTTTATATGTTTACATATATCAAACGATCATACCGTCTACTATAAGTATAAATACTATTTATTTCTCAATTTAAAATATAGAAAATGTGATAATTTTATGAGGAAATAAAGACATTAGAGGGGATATTAATACAGGTATGATATATATATTTATATACATCTATATGTATATATTATGTATATGTATGATACATATACTCTATATGTATATATTATATATATGTATGATACATACACATACAGGTATATGTATTTATCCTAAGTCAATAGTGTCCTAAAGCTAATTAGGTCAATAAGTGGTATCATAAAATTGTTTAAAAAGGGTACAAATAAACCAGGCATGGTGGTGCATGCCTGTAATCTCAGTACTTAAAAGGCTGAGACAGGAGGATCACAGGTTTATGGACAGCCTCACCAATAGAGAGATCCTATTTTTAAATAAAATTAGAATAGAGCTGGAGTTGTAGTTCAAAGGTAAAATGCCCCTGGATTCAATCCACAGTACCACCAAAAGTAGTATATGACCTTAAGTTAATTTTTGACTTTTATTTACAAATATATATTAGTAATGACTATCAGAAAAACAGTAGATATATATTTGTAAATGGTTGACTGGACCTGGATGGAGATGGGAAGAAGTATGACAGGAAACTGTCATGATAATTAACTGAAGTCAGATCTGGAAATGAATTCTTCCTTTTCATTTGCAGCATTTCTATGTAATTTAAAAGTTACTTTAATTTGCATAGTCACATATGGTTAAGCTAAGCACTTAACCTTTTACCATTTGAATCTGATGTATGCATTAGTGATGTATGCTTAGTGACTGATGGAAGACTAAAAGGAATCTTAAAACTAAAAGGAATCTTTAGTGAGAAATCACTTCATAAATTCTTGGTGTGTTTTGACCTAAATATCTAGAACTGTTTGATAGGGGCGCCAAAACCACTTTATTATTACTGATAAGCTATAATTATGAGTTAAGATTTTCTGATTTGGTAGAAACAACAAATGCTGGCAAGGATGTGAAGAAGTGGGAACTCTAATACATTGCTGGCGGGACTTCAAATTAGGGCAACCACTTTGGAAAATACTATGGAGAATCCTCAGAAGAAGGAACAAATCTACCATATAATGCAGCTATACCACTTCTGGGTATCTACCCAAAAGATAGGAAACTAAACTACCAAACTAATGCATGTGTATCTATGTTCAAAGCAGCACAATTTACCGTAGCCAAACTATGGAACCAGCCAAGATGTCCATCAACAGATGAATGGATTACAAAACTGTGGGATATGTACACAATGCAATTTTACTCAGCCATAAAAAACCACAATTACATCATTTTCATGGAAATGGATGGAACTGAAGGACATTATGCTAAGTGAAATTAGTCAGTTACAAAAAAATAAGAAATCAGATGCTTTCCCTAATATGTGAGAGTTAGGGAGAAATGGGTCATAGGAGGAACTCTAGATGAAAAAGGAAATCCTATAGAGACGCAAACAAGACAACATAAAGGAGGAGAAAGGAGGGAGAAGAGGAAAATCTCTAAAACACACAGTGTACTTAAACATATCAATCACTAAGCCAAGCATGGGTAGGAGGAATGAAATGTGACTGGGGTGGGAATTGGGGAAGGGCTAACGGGGTGATGTGTGCATGTATGTCTATACCATCTTGTATCCCATTAAGATGTATGACTACAGTGCACCAATAAAAATTTTAAAAAAAGAAAAAAAAAGAAAGAGATAGGAAACATTTGGGAATCTCGTGTTACGAGTTCAGTGGTTGCCCACCCACCCAGTCATGGGTTCTTCTCAAATATAAATAATTGTCAGAAGAATCAGCTGGAATTTAGTGCAAGGCCAAACAATATATTGCAAAGACAAAAGTAACAGCACCTCGCCTGAAAGAGACAGAGAGCAGAGAGAACAGCAGTTTCCAAAGAAACTGGAGCGTCCCAGTGGAATGCCTCCCCCCAGGAATTTCTGATATTAAATAAGGTCTTCTGCTGCTTATCTAGTCTTTCCTATACTCAATTGTCCAGACGTACAGACCTTGGCCCACCTTCTTATTTACTTATTTATTTATTTATTTATTTATGCATTTATTTATTTTTTGCTGCCCACCCAATGCAGGTGTCAGCTCATTTTTTATAGTCTGCTTTGCATATTTGCTTTGTTAGCGCCTAAATGAGGGGATGCATGATGTTTCTGTAGCTCCTTGCTTTAATCCTTTATCATTACCAGGACAGTCAGCTTGTACTGAAATCGCAGGGCTAAGTTTTAAGGTTTGTAACTTTTTTCGTAGGACTAAGTGTGTCTGCAGGCAGCAGGGCTTATCTCGGTTGTTATGGTAACAGCCTGTTTTGCCTGCTTCACAGCTGCACTTGCTTTCCTAACAGACCCCATATTTACAGAGAAAGAGGAGGGAGAAAGCACATAGGCATATAGCTGCCTCAGTATGGTGTAAGGGGCTCCAGTTCTTTCTGCATTTAATTAATAATCAATATCAGGACACCTGCTCTCAAGCTTCATTTGTGGAATCTGACCTAAGGACAAAGGCTGTAGACAGGCAATTTGCAAAGAACAGAAAATATAAATGGTTGAAAAGATGAAAAATTTATTTAGTGAATAGTGCTATTAAAATAGCAATGACATACTGACAATAACAATTCCAAGTATTTGCATGCGTATGGAGAGAGGATTACCCTGGAGGCAGTGTAAATTTGTACATCTGGTCTTAAGGGAAATTCAACAATATCAAGTAAGATTTAAAATATTCATACTATATAATGTAGCATTTCTATTTCTAAGTATATATTCTACAGATGCTCTCCCACAAGATACAAGGAAATATAGAAATATTTACAAAGTTGCTTCTTGTAGCTTTTTTGTGATACCAAAGAAAAGGAAAATAACATAAGCATGGATGACATTAGAACCTATTTTGATATAGTCATGTTATGGAATATTATGAGACATTTAAAAATGAGGGTTTTTTTAAATATATACAGCTTTAAAAGAGCTTCAAGATATGTGATTGAGTGAAAATAGGAAACTTAGAAAAATTTATTTGGCTTTATATCTCATATACAGAAAGCAAGGCAAAGCAGAACACACACAGACACACACACAGACACACACACACACACACACACACACACTCCAATACGTTTTTCTTACATTGCAGATTTTTATATACTACTCTTTTTAACTAGGAAAAAGAAAAAAGAAAACTTCACTGGGATAAGGTGATTGACGTACGGCATCATCTGTAATTGAGCTGGTTCCAGATATTTTCATCCAATATTACAAACTACATAATTCCCCTTACTGATACAAAACTGTTATTACATTTAGATATATTATACTTTATTTTCAACATAAACATTTCAGTGGATCTTTTAACATTCTTACTGAAACTTGATAATCTCTTTGTGGGAGGAATTTCCATCAAAGACCTCCGGAGATCCGACAAACATGACAAAGTGAGAGACAGAACACTCTAGATGGAGTCTTCACAATAACATGAAAATGTCTCAGGAAGACAGGGAAATTATAAGCCCAGAAAAGGTAATTTGACAGACAGAAGAGGTAGAAGAGAGTGACAGGAGCAGGAAATAGACATTGAATCAAGCAATAAGTGGCCATCCGTAACACTGATGACCTCAGCAGAGGAGTGGGTGCAGACACTAGATTGCGATGGTTTGAGAAGCGAGTAGGAGGCAGGAAAATGGATTGCTACTTCAGGATGTTTGGATCTGAGAGAGTGATAGCTAGACGGAAATATAATCTCAAGGTGAAGTTTTAATTTTTACCTGGGATGAGAGAGTTTCAGTTGTGTTTATATACCAAAGAAAATGAATTTGCAGAAAAAGTGTGTAGGAAAAAAAGGCATAAATAAAGACTGCTGAGGCTGAAAGGAAATGAGAAAGTAACAGTATCTAAAAGCACCTGTAGAGAATTCAGCTCTGTGTTTATGAGTGAAAAATAAATTTCATTTTGATAATTTTAAAAATGCTTAAACAAAGGCAATAATACTACATTTGAGGAGAAAGACCACTATTAATGCTTTGTGTGATGTCTCCCATTACAATAGACCAATAGGCCATTAGACTACTGACAACATAACTCAGTGATGACTCAGATTAAATTTTATGTTTTGGATGTGATTTCTTTTCTGAACAATAGTAGAATTTTTTGTGGTACTGAGAATTTACCCAGGGGAGTTATACCACTAAGTTATACCCACAGTATTGTTTATTTATTTTTAATTAGGATTATTTTATGTTACCGTGAGAACCTGCGATCCTCTTGTCTTAGCCTCCCAAGTACTGGAATAAGCATACATCATCAAACCTGGCTAAGACTAGAACTTCTTGACTTTAATATGCAGCTATTAATCTAGAGAATATATTTTTCTCTATTCATGTTCATTAGTTTATAATCTGAGACAATACATTTTAGCAGTGATTATAATGCATCTTTCCCATTTTACCAAAGGAATATGCCCAAAATCCTACGAGACCCAAAATACTGTGTCAAGACATTGACTTACCGTGCTAGAACATTTACAATCTTACTGTTCGCCAAGGCATCACCTGGAACACCAGAATTTTTATGGTGCACATAAAGGTGGGATTGTGTTAATTGACCTAGGATACCTGGAAATTGGAAAATGCTAAATATCTTGGTAAAGCATATAGCTTTGCCTGGGAAGTGAATCCTGAAGAAATGTTTTGGTTTGCTTTTGCAGTAAAGGCATTCTTTAGTAGGAGCTGCTGTGGTCAGGGACATTGTGGGATTTCTCTGTAAAGTGAAAAATAAAATTCTGTACCTTAAAGTACCTACCGCCAGGAAGGAGCAACATCTGATGGGTAAGTTTATACTTTGGAGGCAGCATGTAATTCATACAGGTGCCTTTTTCTCCTTAGTTACTGCACAGCAAACTATTTCCTTGATACAGACTGAAAACCAGAGAAAACTCTCAAGATACTCCAGAATGAGGCCAAATGTGTCCTGACCTATTTTCCCTCATAATTTCAATGATCTAATTGTGCTTGAATGCCTAGTAAAGTCTGAGATATGACTAAATTTAAGTTCAGGCCAATGTCAGATAAAATCGTGATAATAGAGATTGCGAGTCCATTTTTGGTTGCTGTATCATAATACCTCTTGTGAAATATTGAGGCTGGAAACCTCAATATGACTTAGCTATACCACTCATGGGTATTAGTCCAGAGGAAGTAAAGTCAGAATATTATAATTATACATGTATATCCATGTTTCTAGCAGCTCAATTCATAATAGCCACATTATGGAACCAACCTAGGTGTCTATCAACAGACGAATGGATTACAAAATTATGAGATAAATACACAATGGACTTCTATTCAACAATAAAGAAGAACCAAAATATAACATCTAGAGGCAGCCAGGTGTGGTGGCATGCACTTGTAATTCCAGTATTTGGGAGGCTGAGACAGGAGGATTATGGTCCCTAGACAGCCTCAGCTACTACTTAGTGAGGCCCTTTGCAACTCAGTGAGACCCTGTTTCCAAATAAATAGGGCTGGGGGTGTAGCTCAGAGATAGAATGCCCTTGGGTTCCATCCCTAGTACCACTATATATATATATATATATATATATGTATATATATATATATATATATATATATGTATATATATCGGATGTAACTAAAGAATATTATGCTAAGTGAGATTAGTCAGTCTCAGAAGTTGAAGAGTCATTTGTTTCTCTCATATGTGGAAGCTAGCAAGAAAGTGGGAAACAAAAGAAACTTTGAACAAATAAGAAGAGATACAGAATAGGGGAGGTGATTTGAGGAAGAAGGTGGGATCGGGTGGGGGGCCTTGATGGAGGTTCAAACAATCCTATGTACACTTGTGAAGCTATGAATACCAATTCCAATATTATGAATTGGGGAAGGGAAGGAAACTGGGTGGTATCTGGAGGGAAAGGCACTGGGTGCTGTGTGCATGTATGTTTCTATCACACTAAACCTAAATGTATGGTTACAATATGTCTATGAAAGTATATTAAAATATGTTTGTTTAGCTTACAGTTGTGAAGGCTGAAAATCCAACATCAAGCAGACCTATCAGTTTGGCCTCTGGTGAGAACTTTCTGGGGAAAATGGGAAAAGTAATGGATTACAGAAGAGGCCAGGTGTGGTGTGTGATTTGTAACAACTCACTCTTTCAGGATTAACTGGGGTCCTGTGACAATAATCCCTTTTGAGTGCAGCTCCCCAAATGATCTTAACCACTTTCCATGAAGCCTCTTAAAGGTTCCACTAGCCCCAACACTGCCACACTGAAAGGGGAAGTTCTAGCATTTGTTCTAGCAAATGTTCACATTTGGAGGTCAGATTCAAATCATATCCAAACCATAGCAGAGATCCAGAGGACTTTGGAGCAAGACTAGGAGTAGTGTTCAGCTGTTCCTTTTCTGAGACCTACCTCCTACATTGGTGTTTGACAATTACAGACATCATGTACTTAGTCAAGTAACACCAGACATCCTATAATGCCTGTCATGTAAGGGATATTTTTATCTGCTTAGTCACAAGGCTGGATGTCTCAGCAACAGAAAATCATTAGATTAAATCGTTGAAGACAGTGCTTGTGATCTGAAAAGATATACATAGGCAACATCAATAGGTTTACCTTAATCCTAATGTGTATAAGTTTTATGCTGCTATCAATCAATTCTCTCTAAATTAACATCTAAAGCTCAATGGAGACTGTCCTGTAACCAACTAAGTGATAATAAATAAAAGGTTCTTTCCTGGTTTATAGCTGGCTCTTTCTGATATATTGACACTCGCCAAAAATAAACTCTTGTCGTATTGCAGCCTCTCAAAAACGTGACCTTGAATAACAATGGAGAAATTATATTCTTCTAATAGATGAAAGTTTGAACCATATATCTTATATTCTACCACTCTTGAAATTATGGATGACCTCAGGTTAGGTTTTTAACTGATTTGGGAGAAATAGCCATTGACTATGTAGTTAAGGACTTACTCAAATGTCACATATATAGTTTGTATTATTTGGTAGGTTATTTATGTGTGTGGTATTGGGGATTGACTCAAGGGACTATGCCACGCACCCGGCTGGTAGTTTTATTTGTACTTAACATGCAACATGCTAACAAATATCTGGATCTAATCCTGATAAAACTGTAGGAAAAGTGAGTGCAAGAAATGATAATCACCTGGAAGATGTGGACTATGAGAATGACAAGCAGTGACTGAAGTGTTTCTATTGCTGATATTTAGATGCAAGTTACAATGCCAGTTTGGTTTGGAATCCACTAGCATATGGATTGGCACCTTTGGGGATGTATTCAGGAAATGTTGGAGATCTCTTTCTATATATATGTGTCTAAAATGAAGAATATCATGTGTCAGGAAAACAGTAAAATATACTGGATTGAAATACACTAAGTCTTTTTCTTTTTGGGGGGTTACTGGGGATAGAACCCAGGGAATTCTACCTCTGAGCTACATCCCCAGCCCTATTTTGTAGTCTTTATTTGTAAACAGGGTCTCACTGAGTAGCAAAGGGCCTCACTAGGTAGCTGAGTCTATGCTTATCTCATTTATTCTGAAGTGACTCAATGTGAAACTCTGGCAGATTTAAGTGTGCAAGATGAGGAAACTGATTAACACAGTGATTTTACTAAAGTGACACAATTTTCATTGTGACTGAGTTGCTATCAATATCCAAATCTCTTGGATTTTTAGTACATTTTATTCCATATCATGTTGTTTTATATTTAATCTCTGTCTCTGCTAAATACTGCTTTTGTGAGTTTAAATTTAGGGTTTCTTCTGCTAAATTAGAACAATGGAAGTATCTTTTCAATATGCAGAGGGAAATTAAGTTAATATAATTTTTGTAATACTGGGGATTGAACCCAAAAGCACTCTATGAGTTATAACCTGCCTCTTTTTTATTTATTTATTTTTATTTTAAATCAGGATCGCAATAGGTTGCCGAGGCTAGTCTTGAAACTGCAATCCTCCCATTTTAGCTTCCCAAGTACTAGGGTTATAGGTGTTCACCACCATGCCTGGCAAGTTAATAGAATTTAAAAAAAATTATTAGTTCATTGTAGTCATACATCTTATTGGGATAAAAGACTTGTGGAGACATACATGCACACATCATCCAATTAGCCCATACCTGATCCCCACTCCATTCCTTCCCAATCCTTCCTTCCCATGCTTGACTTAGTGACTGACTTTGAGATGTTTAAGTACATCATGTGTTTAGAGTTTCCCTCTTCCCCCTCCCATCCCCTCAGTTAGGTCGCCTTATTTGCTCCTCTATAGGATTTCCTTATCCAGCTAGAGTTCCCCCTGTTACCCGTTTCTTCCTAGCTTTTGCATATTAGGAAAGCATCTGATTTCTTATTTTTTGTGACTGACTAATCTCACTTAGCATAATGTCCTCCAGTTCCATCCATTTCCCTGAAAATGATGAAACTGAGTTTTTTTAATGGCTGAGTAAAATTCCATCGTGTACATATCCCACAGTTTTGTAATCCATTCATCTGTTGATGGACATCTTGGCTGGTTCCATAGTTTGGCTATGGTGAATTGGGCAGCTATGAACATAGATACACATGCATTAGTTTGGTAGTTTGTTTTCCTTTCTATTGGTATTATACTCCACAGCTAGGGCTGGGCTAGTAGTCTGATTTCTCCCTGTTCAGCATGATTGGGTGGTCTGTGGTGATCCCAGAGATCCTACTAGTTGGGTTTAGTATTAAGCATAGGTCTCCCCCCATACTTTCCACGGATCAGCGCCTGAATCTGTCTGAGCCTCTGCTATGTCGAACAGCAGACCCCCCTCCTACCTTCTGTAGTTGTATTGCAAAGTCTCAGACCCAGGGAATTTATTGGGGTTGCACGAGTCCCTGGGTGGGGCCTCTGGGCTGAGCATTTTTTTTTTGCGGGAACCACAACTTCAATTATGGTGTTGAGCGCCGCTCTGGATCTCTGGAGGGTGTTGTAATCTCTGCCACCACTACTCATTCACTGGATTGAACTGTAAAATCTCATTCCCAGGGAATTTATTGTGGCTGCGTGAGTCCCTGGGGGTTCAGGGTTGGGAGTTCTCCTGTGGGGACCGCAGTTTCACTTACAATGTTGGTGCGCCTTGGTCTGGATCTCTGGAGGGCATGGTAAACTCCACCGCTGCTGGCAAGATGGCGCCGCTGTGGTGCCCTCAGCCATAAGGCTGGCAGGTTTTTCTTCTGGTGGTAAGCTCCACTCTGAATCCCTGAAGAGCGTGGTGAGCTCAGCTGTTGGAAGTTGTAGCTGGTCTTCGCCCAGGAAGAACTGATGAATTACAACTGACTGATCTGCAGCTGCTCACTTCAGCTCCTTGTTTTCCTTTTTGTCTGTGGAGTCTGGTGCTGTGAAGCAAGATGGCGCCAGCACGGCGCCCGCCGCCACAAGGCGGCAGGTTTCTTTTCTGCTCTTTGGTTGGTCTTCTAGTCTTTTTCTCTGTTCATTGTATTCACCATTTTTATTCCTCTACTGATAGTATTTTCTGGATTTATAGAGCATTGTTTTTGAGGCAATGGAGAGTGTCAGCAGTACTCATAAGCGTTGCTTCTCTCAGTCGCCATCATCCTTGAAGTCTCTATTAGCATTTTTCATGCTTAGTTTTCTTTTCCCCCAATAAATATTTTATAGTATTCAATAAAAAGAACAGCGACCTACAGATAATCTGTTGGATATGCTTTCTTATGCTTTTCTTCCTTCTTTATTTTCTCCTTCTATGGAGGCCTTGAGAACGAACCTCCCTGATCTCTAACTACAGGGGTGTAATTTACCAAGGGGCTTAAGTGCTGAAGACCAGAATGCATTGCTGTATTTGCACTAACATCACATCTCCCACTGACTACTACCATCGTGTGACTGTGTGTGGCAGGGAAATGATGACAAGCTCATTCCTGAGGGACATGGGATTCTTCTGACAAATGTCTTGGCATAGCCTTGCTGAAATTTCCTTATATTGAAAAATAGTAGAACACATCTACCCAACTTCTCTTCCCTCCTTCCTTCACTGAGGTCTACTGGCTCTCCCAGGCTTTCCCAGATCCCTTCCTAGTTCCTTTCACAGATGTTTCTCCTGGTAAAAGCTTCATACATCAAACCACATCCTTGCATCTACTACTCAAGAGAATTCAGATGAACACATCTTCCCTTCCTTCATTTAACTTCCATTTGTAAACAATTCAGTTCTAAAATCAATGAGTGGGTAGAGCAAGATAAATGATATGAGGGTACATGACCCATAGAATGATGAGAATGTCTAAGAGAGGTGTGGTAATCCAGTGTGGGGAGTCAGAACCAAAGCAGAGAGTGGAGGGCATCCTCAAAGAGAAAATGTTACAGCTAAATCAGGGCAAAGAGGGCACCCCTGCACAAAGATGGCCAGACAGAGGAGTGAGCCCAAGCTCAATAGGAGAGAATCCTTGCTGAAGGATGACCCTACAAGGTGACTGAATCCAAGCAGGATTCGGGAGACTGTCACATAAAATGGCTTGAGGTGGGTAGACAGAGCCTAAATGAGATGAGGAAGGTATTGATCTCTTTGGAGGGGTGGCCTGGAGCAGGAAGTCAGAGTTTGAGTAGGATGAGGATGGCTTCCATGTTGCCTGGAGGATATGTTTGGCTCAAACTGGACACGATTTCAATCAGCATTCTCTCTGCTGTGACCAAAATGCCTAATTACAACAACTTTAGAAGATTTATTTGCTCACAGTTCTAGAGATTTCAGGGGTTCTGTCTATGTTGTCAGGTGAAGTCTGAGGAGCTCAGGACATGCCAAATAAGGCAGTGAGAGAGATTAAGTTTTCTGCAGAAGAGAGAGAGAGAAAATCCCAATTGTGATTTGGTGACTTGGCATGTAAATGTAGAAGGACTATATATATAGTCTCCAAGGCCACACCTCCAGGGATCTCTCCTCAGCAATAGCCCTGCCCCCAACATGGCTGCCTTGTCTATATAGTGAGGTCTGGGGAACATTCTAATTCCAAACCATAACAGATATTCAGATTAGGAACAGGAAAAGGACAGTATCTGTAAGGGGTAGGGGCAGGGGTAGGGATGCATAAATGAAAGACGGGTATTTAATCCAATAAGTATATTAAGTATAGTTAAAACCAGATTTCTCTCTGGCATTACAAATGTGATAAAAAAAGAAAATGATAATAAACACTGTGTTTCTGGATTGGAACTAGAGGTATTTATGTAAACTCATAGTTTTCAAAATATATTAATAAATATAAAAATCAATATAGATGTAAGTGCATTTTATGCTTTTATTTCTGTGTGTATATTTGTCTATCTGTCCATCCTGCCTCTAACTCTGTAAACTAAAACCAGCCATACCTCTCTATTTTTTATTTTTATTTTATTTTTATTTTTATTTTTTATTTTTTGGTGGTACTGGGGTTCCTGAAAGCCCTTCTACCTCCGGGCTACACTCCCAGACCCATTTTTATACTTTTTTTTAAAATTTGGAAACAGGGTCTCCTAAGCCAGCACCCGCAGCTGGCTCCAAACCAGCGCAATCCTCCTGTCTCCACCTCCCAAGTGTGGGGATTACAAGCGTGCGCCACCACGCCCGGCTCTATTTTTTAATCTAATTAAAACCCAGATCTTGACCTCTAATGACCAAAATATTTATTGGACAAATGGTTGATTCCAAGGTTTGGGCAGGAAAAATAATAGATGAGACTGGAACATCTTGTGCCAGAAATCCAGGAAGTATAGATAAATGATGGGAACATGTTGAAAGAATAAGTTGTGAAGGGCATTTGAACATAAGCCCACCAAGTGTTGTGTGCATGTATGTATGTCACTATCACGATGAACTACACTATGATGTGAGACTACAATCAATGTATTTTTTTCAATGTATAAAAAACAACGAGAAGGTCGGGCATGGTGGCGCACGCTTGTAATCCCCGAGCTTGAGAGGTGGAGAGAGGAGGATCTCGCAGGTTCGAAGCCAGCCGCGCTGGTTCCAGAGTCCTGTTTCCAAATTTAAAAAAAGTATAAAAATAGGTCTGGGAGTGTAGCCCGGAGGTAGAAGGGCTTCCAGGAACCCCAGTACTACCAAAAAAAAAAAAAAAAAAAAAAAAAGAAAAGCCCTTGGGTTCAGTTCCCATTTTAAAAAATGAGAATTAATTATAAATCATTGAGTAAAACTAGAAACTATGCATCCTTACAAATATGAACAAATGAGGAAAATTTAAAAAAAATCTGATGTGGAACAGAATATTAAATAAGACAAATCAAGACTGTGTGTCATCTGATTGGATGCAATGAAAACACAATATACTTTGATATTTTTGCTGAAGATATATAACCTCAATCTGATTTTGAGGAAACACCAGATAAACCCATATTTAAAGACGTTCTAAATTACAAACAACCGAACTTGTAACATTCAAGTGAGTTAAGGTCATGAAACTAAAGGAAGATAGAAGAACTGCTCTAAGTTGAAGCAAACTAAAGAACCATGACATCTAAATGCCACATGTGATTCTGCACTATATCCTTCTGCCACAAAGAGCATCATTGGGAAACTTAGTGTAACTTGAATAATGCCTGTTATTTGTCTGGTTTTGAATGATATATTGTGGTTATATAGGTAAATGTTGTTGTTTTTAAGAAATACTAAGTTATTTGAGGGAGATGATGAATTAGGTCAACAACTTAAGTCTTACTCGGTCCAGAAGCAAAACTGTTCTCCTCTGTAGAGTTTTTTTCCTAAGTACTCAATTGTTTCAAAATAAAAGTAAAAATACAGATTTCTATGACTGATCCTCACAAATTCTTTCATATCAGGGTCTAGCCTCACAATTTATCTCTTATCTACTTCAAGAGATTTTGATGTATCTCTCAGTCTGAGAGTCAATGTGTTAAAGAAAACTGTCTTATCAACAAGTTTAACAAGAATAATATATAATTTGATTTCTTTGCTATGATTATGTTATGTTAGGTTTCATGCCCAAGAGTTTACTGTTGTTTTTACAGAGAGAATATTCTAGAACTATTGTAGCAATAAACTATACATAATATTTTACAAGGATATTTTGTTATAATAACACAAATAAGGACTTAAGCAGATTTTCTATGTGAATATTTTATTCATAGCTAGCATTACTTCTTAAAAAATGAGATAAAAGTGGTTACCAGTTGCTGCCAGAATAGTTTTTCCTTACCACTCTGATTATTTACTATTTCTCATCTAGATTGTAAGCTCCAGGAGTGTATGGATGGGTGAGTTTGTTTCCTCACTATTATAGTCCCTAGTGTCTTCTTAGCATAGTACAGTTCACATGGATGGTCTTCAACTGTACATTGAATAAAATGAATGAATGCCAAAGCTCTCTTTTCTCAATTTGTTGTGGCAATTCTCTGTTCAATGAAATATTACTACTATTAGGATTCTGATGCTCATTTTTTCCTTGGTTTGATTAATTTTACTCCATATAAAACATTCAGCTTTTTAAATCATAAAGACAACAGAACCATTAGACTAAAATTGAGACTAAGGTAGTTTGGTCTTTCTTTATTCATCATCACTGTCTCATAAATGTAATGTATTTGGAATAAATTCTAATATGTGTAATACATCTTTGTATGCATTTATATGTATATGCTAAATATATCAAAATTTTCTCTATGTCTACCCAATGCAAATGAGTAAACAGTACCTTTTTGGAGTTACTTTAACCATAGTGGGAGCTCTGAAGTGCTTGAAGTCCCCAAAGGGGTAAATCAATAGGATCATTTAGAGGTTCTTGATCTGGGTGCCTTCAGCAATTACCTGTATTCAGTATTCTTTGGGTCTAGCTGGAATACTGAAGTGTGATGGAAGTTTCTGCTTCTCAGAAATTGTAAAGTTGCTTAATAAGCTTGGTTTATACATGGCTAGGTTGAATAGTAAGTTATTCCAAATTTAAAGTAGTGTCATGCATCTTGCTTGATAGTTTGTTTTAATGACTACTTTTTTGTGGGATATGACTTGAGTTTTCAAGCTTTAGAGTGATTGACTATGATTATCTGCTTGAAATTAAAAATATATGAATTAGAGTTGTGCTATAGAAAATGTTTGCAAAATAAATAACGGAAAAACACAATATTTTAATGCAGATGACACCATTTATTGAAATATAAATTTACAAATGAAGTTTTAAGCAATAGACAAATTTGAATATAGGAAGAAATATGTCACTTTCACTATTATGCCAAATATATATATATACTTTAGCAGATTAATGTGTTAGAAAAAAAAGACTTTTATACATTTTTGCAGTGCACCTTACACATCATTGTAATGTATTGGAAAGTAAATGCCAAATGAGGACACAGTAACATTTACCATCAGTAAATTTTACCAGACACAAAATACTAACAAGGCAATTGGCAGAAATCTGATAGAATCAAATGGCATCAATCACAGTATCACAATTTACTTGAAGAGAAGAAGAACAACGACTAACACAAGTTACATAAACCAGAGTACAAGTCTCAACATGGTACAAATACAAAATTGAAAATACTTGGGAGGAACAACATTATCCAGGAGTTGAAACTTAATTTTCAAGATGTAAGAGGGGAGTGAATTAATTTTTATTTCTGTAGCATCAAACACTTTCTTTAGACAATGAGATCGGTCCAGCTTATATTCAAGAAAAAAATTCAGTTTCTGTTAAAGAAAAACTGGGTATTTGCTGAAATCATGTATCTAAATGAGCCATGTGAAACATTCAAAGCAAAGAAAAATACTTAATGTTGATGTTGAACACTAACTCTACTTCTTATTTATAACTGATTTGGGCACAAACATCAATATTTGAAATCTTTATTCTTCTGTTTACCAACTTAGTAGAGCAAAGGTTTAGAACCAGGGGTGTCTTATGGACAAGAATAAAGTAATATTGAAAGTTGAATAATACATTTTAAAAATAATTCTGTAGTAAAATAGAAAATAATTCTAATGGAATTAAGAAAAATATTGTGGTATTGACTCTCTCAAGGATTGTATATAAGTGCTGTTACTGATGCATATATTTCTTTCCAAATAACCTTTTTTTCCTGTATCTCACATACATATGTATGCACATGCACACACACACAGAAAAAAAATTAAATTTTAGATAAAATTCCAGGGAATAGAAATTATCTGTCGCATCAGGTGCAAGATGTATTTTGATTCTTATCTTTTAAAATTGTTCTAATGAGTGTTTGGTGAATTTTGCTACAGAAATAAACTGATTTTGTAATTTAGGTTTTAAATGATGATAACCCCTCTATAATATTTCTTATTTAAATTTATGTTAGTCATATATGAAAATACCTGTTGTGAGCTTTTCAAGATTAGGATAATTTTATAGACTGAGCACCAGCAGTTCTATATTCTAGTGCTGAGATAATTCAACCCCTGAATAAAGGAAAACATCACATCAATCTACATCACACTTTATTTCAAGATACAATATAGGCCAAAGTACACATGTCATATATATATTAAATTATCACCTTGAATGGCACACTGTTTAAACATATCACAGCAAATATTTAGTAAATGAGACACAATTCAAGAATGGCCAGCAACTAATGGCAATACACATTTTCAAAAATTGAACACAGCCATCAATGAAAAATGGAAAATGTTTCATTAATACCAGTGTAGTTTGCTTTTACTGTCTTTCTTTGCTTTGAAAATGAAACCAAGTTGTATCTACCCTTTATTTTTAAAAGGTGGAAATTTAAATTCATAGTGAATATTAAAATCTCAAACATCACATTGGCTCTCACTGATATTGGAATCAGAAAAGAGCTGTTTTCCCCCATAAAGACAGATTTGTTCTCTAGTCACTGGTGATAAGTGTAGAAAAAGAGAAATGTGGAGTCACTTACTAGAAACATACTGACTTAGTCACAACACAACCAACTAAAACACTTGGTTTGAGAGTTTAATGAGCTTAACGGTTTGAGAATGTGTAATGTGTAGAGGTGTTTTTACCAAATTTTGAAAATAACGGGTAAGTTAAAAGTAATAATACTACTTAACAATTTTTTCTTCTTCACAGATTTTTAAATCTCTCTAAATACTGCATATGTATTGGAATTTGCTCTTATTACATAGGACCGAAATGTTAGGTTTAAGGAGTGAACTGTGAACACTATTCCTCTGCAGAATTAAGATTCTCAAATTTATGTGTATTTATTTTGAGGTATTATGAAATTTAATATCTTATGATCTTCAAGATTGTTGGAATTTTGGGGATAAATCAGTAATATTAACTATTGATATTTCTAACACAGTTTAGTATTAACTCTAAATTTAAATGTCACTGCGTTTTAGAGTGAGTTTTATTTTGAAGATGATCTTTTATTTTACTCTAATATATGTATAAGAATAGAGAACTTGGTTTGTAGGTGAATACTAGTTGTATAATATGATGAAATCTACTAGAGGTGAGTCACCTTTAAAAATAAACTCTTAAAATATTACTTTTTAATAGCAAAAATATGCTCTAGGTAATTTCACAAAGTGCATATTTTATCTTTTTTCATCAACATATTTTACAATTTGGATGAAGAAATTGGTGATGTTCATTCACTAAAAGAGCCTAAAATGAGAACTTTATTTGTGAGAGGTAATTTATAATATGTGAAAAAAGGGAAAATGTGGGTCTTTTAAAATCATTCAAAAATTTAAATTTTTAAATGAAACTAAAACAGAAAAAGGCTTGAAATAATATACTGCATATGTTTTTAGTAATCTGTAACAAGCTGGCCTAATTAATCTATTTTCACTATCAAGGATTCTACTTGGGGGTACATGGTATTTAGACCCCTATGTTTAATGTAATAACTTTCTTTTGGTGGCATAAATATCGTGGATGTTAAAATTTGAGATACCTTGACATATTCTGGAAAATATCCAACTTTTGAGTTTTTATTTTCAAAAATTATTAAAAGTCTGAAATGGGCATTTTTACTCATTCATGTTCTTCATCTTAGTCTTTATTCCATCCTGATCTCAGAAGGTCGCATTTGAGGCACATTTATAATTAATGTTCGGATGGAGTTATAGGGTTAAAGATAGGGTGAGAAGTGGGACAGTAGAGTGTGGAGCAACAGTTGGGGACAGAGTACGAGGGGGGTAAAATTTAATTATTTTAAGGTTTATTTGTTCATACTAGTAAATAATAAAATTGATTCAAAAGAGCCAATTAGCAAAAATATTGCCTTTAAAATAATACTTTAAAGAAAACGTCATTTACTTTAAAGGGTATAGTTTTATTCTAATTTCTGTTTTCATCTTGTTTTTTTTTTATCCTCTCACGTTCCACAAGATTGTCTCTCACCTCAGTGAGGCTCTTTGCTCTTGAAATATTTACTGAACAAGGCACATATACTTTATACCCGATGATCTGTTAAAAGCACTTTGTTAGGTTTTCAATTTTAACTTCTAAAATATACTTAAATAATAACCATGAAATGGAAATAACATGTGTAATTAATTAAGCTTTCCTGCTAGTTAATGGACTTTAGATTAAATAATGCCTACTGTCTATATTGTTTCTTTCTTTAAAATACCATTGTATATTCAGTTGCTATTAGATTGAAGATCAAAAGAAATCCCCTTGTCTCTTTTTTGGATACATTTTTCTATGTTTGTATATTTAAGTTTTATAATGACTCTTGATACTGTGGTTTTAAAAAATAAGTCAAGGAGGTTTCACTACATGTTTACATCCTCAAATTTGAATTTTACTTTCTAATTATAGACAGACCATTATTAAATAGTTCAAAGAGGTCTTTGACAAATTGTTAAAGTTTCTTTGTTCTAATGGATGATGTCTCCACTTAGACTGCTTCAAAATATTCTGAATTAAATAAAATGCTTTAGGAAATACTTTTCTCATATAATTGAAATGAGGTGGCTGTTATGTAATTTGAACACTACTATTGTTGGGACTTAGTGGGGTATTTTGGTTATAATTTCTCCTTAGCTCCATCTATTAACATATTAGGAAAATATTTTTATTTTCTTAATTTTAGAAGATTTAAAAAGAAATAAATATTATTTAGTAAAGAAAATGTTTTGATTCTTCTGCTAGGTAACTGTGAATTAAAAATTACTTGGGCTCTTCTGACCGTACACTGTAAAATTTAATTTAAAAATGCAAGTCATTTTAGTATAATCAGGGAACTGGATGTGAAAACATATGTAAAGTTAGAATTTTTCTCTTACTCTCCCTGGGCGGGGCATACTTCACATTATTCTAGAGCCTTAGAAGGAAACAAGATGTCTAATTATGGTAGTTACGCAGTAAAATATCATTGTTTTCTGATCAACTGTTCTTTCTTGCACAGTACAGGATCAGGAAAAGTGTGAGGGTTCTTTCTTCTACCTTATGCCTTTATAAATTTTTAGCAACTAACTTTCTTTTTATTTTAAAGGGTATAGATTTTTAATGTGGAAATAATAAGTATTGGCAGTTTTAACCTATCTTTTATGCGCTAAGAGCAATTGAATTAGAAATGGTTTTTATTTTCCTCACTACTCTGCCATCAGTTTTGCAATTTTCATGCTTTGAGTTTTCTTTAATGAAGATTTCAGATTCGATTGATGTGAATTTTGTGATGAAATTTCCTTATTGAATGTATTCCATGCTCTTTACTCTCTCTTCTGTAGAGTTATGGAGATTACTGAGTGACTTTTAATAGTTCACTTGACATAGAGAACCCTACGAAGACATGCCACAATCTTTGAAGATAAATGATGTGTCACTGAAACTTTTACATTGTTCAGTTTTGAACTAACACTAGTGAGCAGAATAACACCAATGCTACAAGTAACTTTCTTTACAAAAGATTGAGAATTATCTCCTTAGACCATTTTTACAATTCATTCTTTATCTAACAGTTTCATTCAGTTTCTTAAAGTTTTACAAAGAAGCAGCTGGCCATTTTACAAATAATTTTTTTATATTTAAAGTTAAGCCACTAAACACAATACCCAAAATTAAACAGATCACAAAGCATGAGAAATAACACTCAAAGAGCAGGGTTTCGTTGTCGATGATGGTGGTATTTTAGCAACCATCGTCAATTATATATCGTTATATATAATTGAGCCTAATTTTATTTGCTCTCTTTCATTTCACTCGGTTTTAGGTAAATGTTAGTTCTTTGCAAGTCATCTCTTAGTTCCCACCTTACTTTACTATTTTTGCACTCACAAGGTGGTTCCCTTTGAAGTATAGAATGTAGTAGTTCTGTCTCAAGAAGTTGGTGTGACAAGATATCATATAGAGTCAACTATCTGGTAAGCAAAATGAGCTGTCAGTTTGGTTTTCTCTCAATTAGGCATTGGCAGTAACTGAAGTATGGTAGCCTATATCCTTCCATTACTTCTGTGGTTTTTGCCACCCTATACAAGATTCAGGTTATTCAAGTCTGAAATGGTATCCCATCTTCTGGGTTAGTAAGAAGTAGTAGAAAGAATCTTACTACCTCTCTTTTATCTTTGAGGCCAAAGCCCTGGTTCAGAAAGCACATACTGAACCAGAGGAGTGAAGGGAGGGAGGCTAGCCAGCCTCATTACCTCCTCCTTCAAAGGCCATATGAATCCTGTGTGTGGGCAAGCATTTGCCCTCAGACCAGAGATTACCACCCCTCGCACTATGTGTTAAGGCACATAATAAGGGGTTAGGTGGTAACCTATTATTTAAATTGCCCTTGGTTTTATAAAAACAACAGCTACCATTATTCAGGAAAGTGGAAAATTTAAATGTACAAATTGAATAGTGGCCCATATGCCCTAAAACTCTGCAGAAAATTTATGTGTATGACTATAAAATAACGAGATTATTTCCCAAAGAAATTTTGAGTTAATCTCATTATGTTCTAGTCATATTTTATTTATCTTAAAGGATCTGTGAAAGAAATGTTTTGAAAACCACATTTTATAAATGACTAAGATTATATAATTTTAATTCCATGCAGATCATCTGGGCCAATAAAGTTGTCTTCTCTTTGAAAAGGGCATTCTAAGTCAGATATTTAGTAAAATATTTCAATAATTTCTCCCTTTTGCTCCACATCTTTTTATGCCACACAAATTTAGTACTTGGGAAGAATAAACAAAATTAAATTTCAAAAGAAAAGTATTGTTTTAGCATGCAATATTTTAGGCATCCTGTGGTGCTGTTAATATTTTCTTACTCATATTATTTACAACAAAACCACATCTACTATTTACAGGTCTACAGTTGTGTGTCTCCTTATGTTTTAAGGCTTCCAGTAAATATTTACAATTTTGTCAGATATATGTCTCCAAAATAAATATGTGTATTTAATGTTTTTAGTGAGTTTTCTTCAGAGGTCATGTCTGGATGTTTCAGAGAAAGACTGTATTTAAGAATCTTCTGCCAAATCACCTGGCTTACTAGATTTAAGTCAATAAGTTTATGTATTGAAGTCAATAAGTTTATTTAAGTCAATAAGACTGTATCTATTTGCCAAGTAGTAATCTCGGCTTGAAGGAGTAAGTGTATTATTTCTCCACAATGCATCTCTACAATCACATTATCCCACAGGTAACTGATGGTTGCCATACAGAATAAATTAATAAATAAGCGCCAATTTAGTCAAAAATGTTATTACAAATAAGTTATGTTATTACAATAAGCATATTTATTTATTCATTTTTGTATTCTGAACTTAGATGTCTTTTTGGCTATTTTGGTTGGTCAGATTTAGTACACTTCAATTTGGATGTGAAATGTCTTTTGATGTAACATGCCAGATTTTATAACTGGTGCTCACCTATCTTTGAGAGGTCAGCAAGTGGAGAAGATACAATATGTTTGGCAGATCCAGCATTATCACGAAGCGATTCAACATTACCCATTGGAATTCCAACCCCGCTGCCTGGGAGAATTACACCATTGCCTCTACGAACTTCAGGATCATCCATGGGTATTCCAACATTAACCATAGGGGTGCCACTGACGTCAATTTTGGGAATGTTAACACTGTCCTTGGGAAGTTCAGCCTTTTCTTTAAGAATTCCAGTTTTTCTCCAGATTGTAGACGGACACTCAAATCTTGGATTGATAGGACGATACTCTGCAGAGCCTGAAAACATGGCCTTTTGCTGGGCTTCTTCAATGCTATCTCTTTCCTTTGCATTTCCTAAAATATGAAAGTAAAAGTTGTCTTAAAATAATTGAAGATTGACTTCTGTTTTGAGAAGAAACTGTAAGGATGATAGATAAGTTGTCTTTTTTTTCCAAATTTGGTACCAATCCAATCACCTTAAAAATTTAAAATTACATGACAATGCTACTACAGTATGTAAAATTTGTTTAACAAAATATCTTCATAAACAGTTTGGAGTATAAAAGATGCACAGAGAAATAAAAATGGTGAGATGATCCTGCCTAATGACCAGAATTTTGGGGGCAATAAAAAGTGGAGGAGTGAGAGTGGTGAGAAGCCAAAGGGCTTTGTGGAACAAAAATGTTTGGTGTGCAAATTTTTTAATCTTTTGCAGTTTGAGAAATTAATGCAACTAAGAATTCAGAAGCTGGGCATGGTGGTGCATGCCTATAATTTGAGAACTTGGAAGGCTGAAACAGGAGGATTGCAGGTTTGAGACTAGCCTCAATGATTTAGACAAACCTTGTTTCAAAAATTTAAAAAATAAAAAAGGATGAGGGTGTATCTCAGAGGTAGAATGATCCTGGATTCAATCCTCAGTAACATACGAAAAAAAAAGAAAATAAAAAGAATTCAGTGGAAACATGATATTAGAGAATGGGTAACCATGAGAATGGAAACACTCAGGAATTTGCAGAACTCTCGAGAAGATTGAATGTGAGATTGAGGTTGAGTCAATTTTATGAACATTTCAAAGGATAATGTGCTCTCAGCTGACTTTGGCTTATACTTAAATTTTACTCTCTGATAAATCATTTCTCATATACAGAAACAAATAACAGATTGGGCCAAATCATAATTTCCAGATAAAATTTGGGTCAAATTGTCAGATTCTTCTCTGAAACTATCTTTTGTGCTTTGGTGATATCTAGTTGGTGAAACAATTTTCATGAAGTTATAACTCTACCATGAGTTATAAAGGAGAATTTCTAATACTACTCTTTGGTATCCATAGTAGCATTGTATATGTGTTTAAACAGTGGCGATCATAAAAACAAAATATTGTGCTATAGTTAATAGCAAACTTCAATTTAAGATTTAAAATATACTATACATTATAAAATACATTATGTTCTTCTATTAAAATTACCTTTAATCTGGTATAATGGTTAATTTGTCAGTTCGTACTTTCTAGGCCCTAGAATGCTCACATACATAGGGTGCTCAAATGTAGAAGTTAATTGTTTGTAACCAGTAGGATCATGCTCATTATTCAATTCATTTTACAATCTGAGTTCCTATTATTTAGATACTGAGTAATGAGTGTGTTGGGGGGCAATTTTTCTATTATTTATTTATATTTGTGGTGCTGGAGAATTAACCCAGGGACACTCTACCACCAAGCTATACCCCTACCCCTTTTATATTTTGAAAGAGTGTCTCACTAAATTGCTGAGGCTGGCTTCAAATCTGTGGTTCTCCTGTCTCAGGTTCCCAAGTACTGGGATTACAGGTTTGTGCCACAGTGTCTTGCTTGAAAGTAAATTTTAAAAGAGTAAATGGATTCCACGGTTCTGATGTTAAAATAAGTCTGCATATTTTAAGTGATTCTCTTCCATGATTATTAAATATAGTATAACCGAATTTATCCCAATTAAGGTCAAACTTTAGGCACTAAATATAAGGCTTAAAATTGCAGTATGTTCGGGGGATAGAAAGAGGTTTCTATGGAGTATGCTTGAAAATCAATTTACTGATGGAAGTCTACTTGCATGGAAAATTATACATAATTTACAAAAGCAGTTATGGCAAATTCAAAATTCTTACCTCTTGTAAGCAGAGCACGGTTCCTTGGGTAGAAGAAGGATGTCTCCTTCTGATTGAATGCGAAGTCATGTTCATTTAGTTTTCGGCTCCTGCCATCATTGTATCGTGGCAGACTGTGACTGCGCTGCTGCCGGAGCTTAGGTCGTGGGGGCAGCAATGGGAATGGGCCTTGCAAAACATCTTGATATGGATCCTTGGGTGGGGTAGCTAACTGACTGTTCACCTCTCGTGCTAGGGGTAAGTAGTGAGTCTCTTTCTCCTCTGTAGGAATAGTTTGGATAACGTGGAGCCCTTCACTATTGAGTGGTGCTTCTAAGAGCTCTGCCCAGGAACGGCGAAAGATAGATCTTTCTCTAAAAGGATACATGCTTCTTGCTACTTCCAGGTCATCACTTCCTGGGGACTCTGCATTTTCTGGAGATTCCAGCCACAGATTTCTTGGGGTTCCTGAGCGACTGTATTCTGAGGATGGTGAAGATTTATTTATTAAAGCCTCCAGGTGTATAAACCCAGTGAATTTCAAAGCTGGAATTTCTGTATCATCTATCTCCTTTCCAGGCACACCAGCAACAAGTATTGCGGTGCCTTTCCCCCTTTCCTCTGGACTGACAATTCCTGTAACGTCTAAGCGTTGAGCTTCTAGGAACCCTAAAACTATAACTCGTATTTTCTCTAGGCGAAGAAGGCCTGAAGTTTTTGGTCTTATAAGGGCAATGCTCTCTAACTCTTTATTTAGTGGAGGGGTGGTGATCATCGCCACCTGACTGATACTCCCCAAGTCCCTCTGATGGATACCTTCTCGGTTGTTTTGACGGGGGACCAAAGTTGCTTTCTGTTGTTTTTGTCTTCTGGCTTCTTCCCGAATTTCCGCATCAATAGGACGGAAATAGATAAACTCATCAGAAACATTTTGAGCTCGTCTGTATTGA
The DNA here is from genome assembly GCF_963383645.1 of Muscardinus avellanarius. NCBI lineage: Eukaryota > Metazoa > Chordata > Mammalia > Rodentia > Gliridae > Muscardinus > Muscardinus avellanarius. Next base: position 118,313,876 of record NC_137792.1, on the reverse strand, counting down.
AAGTTAGGATTGACAGAAACAATCTGGAAGAAAATTTGAATTCAAAAACATAGGTATTAACATTGTATGTAAAATACAACGTAAAAACATTGTATTAACACACTTAATACCCCCTTCTGCTTCTGACACATGTTATCTTAGATCTGCAAATCTAGGAGAGTGTTCAAGTAGATACTGAAGACATACTTGGATTCTTTCAAGTTAATAGAGAAATATAAGGAATCCCCAAGAGTATTACTTTTTTTCTTCAGGCAATAGATTAAATGATCTAGTGTTTTCGAATGTATATTTTATAACTTAATCAAAGGCTCAATCCCTTTTGCTCTTCCCCAAAATGACATTATTCCTTGGCCAATAATTTGGAAAATAATATATAATTCTTTCATAATATATAAGAGTCTATTAAAGGTACTGATAAATCTTTATTAATATGTAATCACTTGAATAATGTCTTTTATTTGCTGCATACTTTGACATTGGGAGCCTCATTGACCCTGGAAGGAATGCCTCTCCCAGGGTTGGCCAATTTCTAGAGATAGCAAAGAACCTGCTAGTGAGTAAGCACACCTTTCAAATGAAAATTAATCAGTCCAGAGTCCATCCTCACAATTACATCACATTCCTGGTTATTATCTACCCACCCTAAGTACTTCAGGGCCAGGTACCAAACAACTAGGACAGCACATATACCTCAGAATACATTGAAATTATTCAAATACCTGTTTGAAATGCCTCATATCATGCTTCCCCATGTGTTTCTCCCTACGCCAAGTGATATGCCATGCCTCTTTTCTTGGGATGTGGGATATAGAAAACGATTTTTTTTGTGTGGTACTGGGGTTCCTGGAAGCCCTTCTACCTCTGGGCTACACTCCCAGACCTATTTCATACTGTTTTTTTTTTTTTTTAATTTGGAAACAGGGTGTCTTAAGCCAGTGTGGCTGGCTTTAAACCTGCACAATCCTCCCGTCTCCGCCAACCAAGCGCAAGGATTACAAGCGTGCACCACCACTCCCGGCATGAAAATGATATTTTCAATAACAGTCATCTCTCGTTGTCTTGGCTTTATTATATGTGCAATGATATATAAATAATAAAACTCCCACCAAAACATTCACATATTGTCACACTCTTTTAAACTATCAAGTTCAGTAAATTTTAGTATATTTGCAGTGTTTTACAATCATCACTACTATCTTACTCTGCAAGATTTTCCTCACCCCCAAAAGGGAATCCCAGGAAAGCAGCAAAAATGGACCAATAAAAGCTATTTCCTTCATTAAAACAATAAGAAAACTGGTTAAAAATTGTCATAATAGACCTTTTTTTTTCAGAACTCCAGAAATTAACTTGCAGCTATTTGGGGTCATTTATTCAGTAAAATGACTGGAGCCTTAGAAAGAATAGCAAGCTGTGTTAGATTTTAATTTGTCCTATTCCCATCATTACCGTCTCCAGTTCTATAATAGTTTTGAAAACCAACGACCTGTAGTCATGGTGAAAACCAGGTGCCTAGCAGGCTTGGAAGGAGTGGAAGGGGGTTAGACTCCTTCAAAGATTTATTCCCAAAGAATTATAATTAATTGATCTGCCTGGCATCCACTTATCTACTTTTTCTCTCAAGAGATTTACCTATTCTGATAATTTTATGAAATAGAATTATGCAGTATATTGCCTTTTGTGTCTGGTTTAGCATAATGTTTTTAAGCATAACCATATTATGGCACACATTGGTTCTTCATGCCTTTTTATGGTTAAATAATATTCTAGTGATGTATCTGTCATACTCTATCTGTTTATTAGTGGATGGAAATTTGGGTTTCTTCCCCTTTTTTTGTGAAATAACACTGCAATGAACATTCATGCCTGTTTGTATGGACATATGTTTTCATTTTTCTTGATGTACCTCAGAACAGAATTACTAGATGTAATTGCATCTATATTTAATCATTTGATAAAATGCCAGAATATTTCTCAAAGTGACTATACCACTTCATATTCCTGAGATGTCATTATAATTATTCTTTTTGTGTATGTATGGTACTGGGAATTGAACTCAGGAGCATTGATCACCAAGATACACCCCAGGCCCCCCCCCTTTTTTTGGTGGTACTGGGGATGGAACCCTTCTACCTCTGGGCTACACTCCCAGACGTTTTTTTTTTTTTTTACTTTTTTATTTGGAAACAGGGTCTCTTAAGCCAGTGAGGCTGGCTTTGAACCTGCGTGACCCTCTGGTCTCTGCCTCTCAAGCGCGGGGATTACAAGTGTGTGCCACCATGCCAGGCACCTCAGGCCCTTTTTATTTTTTATTTTGAAATATGATATCACTAAGTTGCTGAAAGTCTTGCTAAATTTCTGAGGCTATCCTCCATCCTGTGATCCTCCTGTCTTGACCTTTCAGGTACTGGAATTACAAGTGTGTGCCATCTCATTTGGCTCCTGAGAAATGGTTTAAAAGTATGACTTTTTTGGGGTGGTAATTGGGATGAAATCCAGGGACATTCTACCTCTGAGCTATACCCTCAGCCCTATTTTTATTCTTTATTTTGAAACAGGGCCTCACTAAATTGCAGAGGGCCTAAGTAGCTGAGGCTGGCCACAAACCTGTGATCCCCTATCTCAGACTCCAAAATACTGGGATTATAAGCATGTGCCACCACACCTGTCTGAAATTTTGTTTAACTTAGTCTTTTTTTCAAATATTATTTAGTATGCAACAATTTTATAGAACCATTATATTGCTTTAGGACCATTTTATAAAAGCAATCTGGAGGAAAACCTATTTTAACCAAATAGACAATAACTTACTCCCATTTTTTACCCCCAAAATAATAGTAACAGGAGACTATTAAGTACTATTTTTTTCTCCTAAAATTTTTCACAATAAAAGGAAAAAAGTTAGAATATGGCTTTGTGGGGACCTAAACTCATCTTCCAGTTGATAACATAGCATAAAATGGATAAATAGTATTTAACCAGTATGGGTAAACAATAGTTTTCAATGTGATGCTTTTTTTTTATTAATTTCTTTGGTTCTGATTATACAATGATCGTATGATAAAAGCCAGAGAAAATGCAAGAGAAATAGTGCCCTTTAGAAACAAGTGCTAGCAATAGTAAGTGGGTGTTTTGAATTTTACAATAGTGTTTTTCTCAGCTCTATTTTATGCCCTTTAGAAATGTGAAGGAAGTTTTAAAAACCTACGGGAAGCTTGTAAACTTTTGAGATGAATTTATAAATCAATTTAAAAATATGTGGATAAGAACCTTGTTTGATGAAACTATATTTTTTCAGTCTAATTATGTGGATATCATCTTTTCAATGTTCAAATAAAGAAAAATATACATGTGCTAAACATCCACTTATACTAGTTCTGGTCATACCAGCTAGTACTGCAAAGTATAAAGGAGGTAAACTACTGTCCTCCTCCTTTTGCTATTTCTTTCTTCTTTTGTGCTACTGGTGATTGAACCCAGGGGTTTCTACCACTGGGCTACACCTCTGGCCCTTTTAATTTTTGAATTTTGAAACAGGGTCTCCATAGGTTATCATACTCTGGCCTTGAACCCTGTGATGCTTCTGTCTCAGACTACAAGGTACTGAGATTACAGGAGTGCATCACCATGCCTGGCTCTTTGTTATTTTTCTCTTTTGATTCTGCTCTTCTATTTTCTGGAAGGGGCATTCCTAATTAACACTAAGATTTTTTAATGTAGAAACTGCATTGTGACATGAATGCAAATTTTTATTGCTGCATACACTTTTAGACAATGGGAAATTGGAATATTGTATGTGTGGCTGCTGCTGAACAATGTTAAAATGATGATAGTACTTACGGTAGTAGCTTCATGGCAGGTGTTACACAAGATCACAGGAAAGTCTCTCTTCAGGGACAAAACGCAGTTTGTATAAACCATAGCACCTATACGCCTGTATTCTGTAAGAAAAAGATAGGGTTTTGAGTTTGACGAGTCTATGCAAGGTTAACTTGTAGGCTGACTCGTTTTATGATAGCCTTAAATATATAGTAGAGTTTGAACAGAGGGAAGGTGGCAGATAAAAGAGAAATTCTTTTGGTCCTTTCTCCCCTCTAACATACAATAGCCTACTCAGTAAGGACAGTGGCTGCTATTTTCAACTAGTCTGAACATTTTGCTTATGTAGCTAGTTCTATTGCTGTGTTCAGGCTTTTGCTAAATAACCATATGGAGATATTGCTTTCTGATATATTCAATCAATCACTAATTTTAAGATAAATGAAACTGAGCTCAACTATGGAAATAGTGGTTAATGCACTATGCAGAGCCCGTTCTTCTGCACTCTTCATTACTGTGTAAGTTTGTGCCTCTGTGTGTTGGGGGAATATTTCACTAAATAATTAGCTGTCTGGAATAGCTCCTTTTAAGTAATTTTCTCCATTAATTTATTTATTCATATTCTGTAGCTCTGCTCTAATTCTGCAATAAAGTTGTAGTGTGACTTTTTATCAGTAAATAATGGAATTTGGTAATTCATTTATGCTTGCTTTTTGATGAATATGCAAATTAGTAAAAATTATATGTATTATTTCTGCTAAAGTATTTTTACTTTGTTTTTTTCTCTATTACTTTTCAGACTGGCTTACGTGTAAGATTTTTGCTGTTGCAGTGCTGGGGATTGAACCCAGAGGCATTCTCCTTCCAAGCTCTTCTACTTCCATCCCTATTTTATTTTTTATATTTGGAAACAGAGTCTCACTAAGTTACTGAGATCTTCACTAAGTTGCTAAGGCTGGTTTTGAACCTGTGATCCTCCTGTCTGAGCCTCTCAAATTCTAGAATTATAGGCATGTGCCAACATGCGCAGCCAACATGAAAGATTTTTAAAATTTTGCCAATAGCAATGAATCCTTGGGAATGTTTTACATAATACTTTTTGTATCCTTGGTCTCAAAATTACTTTATAATTCATTCTTCTCTCAATGTAAATGATTAAGCAATATTTATTGTTTTACAAGTGTGCTAATTCTAGGATCTCTATATATTACTATATTGACTTAGCCTAATCCTGATTTTTACCCTTCAAGAACATTTCACCTAGAAACAATAAAGTTGTTATTTGAAAAATTATTTAGGGCATAGAGATACATGATCCACTATATTTTTGACTGTGAAATCTCAGGTTTAAGCTATAAAATTAAGCTATTAAGTATGTGGTGAGAGATTTGTGAAGCAAAGAGACAAGTATATAAAGGGAAATTGTGCCAATAAGTTATTTGCATTCTAATTAATAAATCCATGATCTTTCCAAAGATTAGATACTATTTACATCACTTTTAGCCCCATTTTAGAAATTAAGCTATGTTGATGCTTTTTAATATGTCCTGAAAAAAGTATTTGAAAGGTAATTTTCTTGTCTTTATTAAATACGTTATATTAAAATTTCTGGCAAAGTTTAGATGATGTCATATATGGAAAGGTGTTAACGATGAGTTCATGTTTAAATCATGTTGTCACATTTTTCTAAACTGCACAAATCTTTGGGACTTTGAAGTCCTTACCTGCATTAGCTTCTGCATCTCCAAAGGAGGATCCATACGCTAACTGCAACATCTTACCAACCCAACTGAAAAAAAAAAATAGAATGGAGGAAAAAAGGCAATAGTTACTAATAAGAGCCAATAACTATTGAATGACTATGATGTGCAAGACACATTTAATGCATCAATCATAAGAGGTAGGAACTATTACTGTTCCTGCTTACAGATGAGGTAGCTGACATTCAGAAAGGTTAAATAATATGCCTGAGTTTAAACAGCAAATGGTAATGCTCATAACCCAGGCAGTTTAGCTCTACAGCCCACATTCTTTATCATTACAATATATGATTTATCTTTTTTCAATTTACAATTTCTAATTATCATTAGAGATATATTATAATTCAAAAGGATAAGGCATTGACATAAAAACAAAGAAGTTCCATAAATAATAATTTCCTTTAAGGAAAATTTAATTAATAATAGAATAATAATCAGAATGTTAACAAATGAAGATCATGATTTGTGGCCAGTATCAATTACACAAGAAACTTATCTAATCATAATATCAGAGAAAGCTGTATCATTGGCGACTGCATACTTTAAGTTTCCATATCGCTAAAATTAGGAAGCTAAATACTAATAAATACAAATCATCCTTATATCTGGCCTAATGTTCAAGCTGAATTAGAACTGACCTGATAGTGTGTATAGAGGTAAGACTCAGTCATGATTTCTTATTTCTAGTACCCATAAACCATGGTATTAAAATAATGTCAAAAATTTAGTAAACTAAAAGAACTCAACTTTATAGTAAGTGATTTCATCCAGAGACTGTTAGCAATTTTATCAGGCAAAAGCTATGTCTTTTGATGCCTAAGATAGAAACTTTCCCTCAAAGCAGCTCAGTTATCCTGTTTTTGAAAATACTGAAAACAGAATGAGATTATCCCTCCTTTCCCTAATACAAATATAAATTTTTTTTGGTGGTACTGGGGTTCCCGGAAGCCCTTCTACCTCCGGGCTACACTCCCAGACCTATTTTTACATTTTTATTTGGAAACAGGGTCTCCTAAGCCAGCGTGCGCGGCTGGCTTCGAACCTGCGCGATCCTCCTGTCTCTGCCTCCCAAGCACGGGGATTACAAGCATGCACCACCACGCCCGGCCTACAAATATAAATATTCTATAATTGATTTTATTGAAATGTAGGAATTGATGGGTAGGTACTAACAAAGCAAGAAAGAAATGACCAGTTTGAATAATAAAGAATATTACATGTTCTATCCAGAAATATTATCATCCTTGCAGTCATTTTGACTGCCTCAGAAAATACAGCTTAGATTTCAGTGTTTAGACTCAAATATTTACTATTATGTGATTTTAGTTTTGAGGGTGAAAACACAGTATTTGAAGCAAAATAATAAAGAAAGTATAGTTCGTAACTATGAATTGGATTATGATGGGAAAATCAATGCTGTGAGATAAGTTTATTTTCAGTTGTCTGGATATTATTATTGACCTGCATTGATAATATTGTATATTTACAAGTTTCTGCTACTTTCTTGGAAACAGACAGTAGTACTAAAATTCTCTATTAGGATTCCTTTAGGTGTCTGTGTTTTAACTCTACAAATATTACACATATCCTTTGCATAGCTATTAAATTAATAATCTTTAGTGATACAAATTTGATTCCATTTTGTAGTTACATATTATAATGTAAATATTTTGCTAAAATCTCCTCGTAGGATGAAAAAACTGGAAAATAAAGATTAAACCATATTTGTGTGCAAACTATGCAATAAATAGAGAGTTTTTGGTAAAAACTATATAAAACAGAATGTTCTTCCTGTCTCTCAATATTAAGTGTTCAATAGCCACATGTGCCTAGTGGCTACTGTATTGAGTAGTGTAGATATATAATATTTTCATTATTGCAGAAAGTTCTGTAAGACAGCCAGGCGTGGTGGAGGATCGTGCAGGTTTGAAGGCAGCCGCGCAGGCTTAAGACACCCTGTTTCCAAATAAAAATATAAAAATAGGTCTGGGAGTGTAGCCCAGAGGAAGAAGAGTTTCCAGGAACCCCAGTACCACAAAAAAAGGAAAGTTCTATAAGACAACCATTGCCTTAATGTAAGGGAGAAAGAAATTTTTATATTTTAGATGTTGGTATTTTTGACACAGAATTCAAACATTTTCATATATTTACTGGCAGTATTAATGTAGATTCAAATTAATCTCAGACAATTGATATTTCAAACTTTTACAAAACTACAATCTTCCATTGCCCCTTTGAAAAAGTAGGTGATAGCTAAGATATTAAAATTAAAATTACATTCCCGAAAGAAAGTTAGAAAAAATATTATTTAGAAGCTAAAAATTTTCTCAAGTGTGGAATTAATGTAACCTACAATGTAGTGTATTTAAGTAGAGATTGGTGTTTCTAATTTTTTTGTATTCTGTGTTATGACTAGGAGAAATCTGACATTTGTTGGAAATGTGATATCAATAACATTGTCAGTATCCAAATAAATTATTTTAAATGTGTATGAAAGTTGTAAGAAACTAAGCATTTTCCCTGTTGAGCAATTATTAATGTCCTCTTTTTCTTAAAATATTATGAACTTACTTTTAGAAAACAAAAGCTTTAAAAATTACTATTCCTATATTAAGGTTAGATAATGTATTTGATAAAATTATAAAATGTTTTAATGTAATTGTGGAAGTAATATTCTTATTATACCAATTAGTCATCCCTGAATGCGCAAATTCTAATGGAGGAATTGGAATTTTGCATGCACACCAGTATTTTCATAAAATTAATTTTTACCTGTCTAATCAGATCCAAGCAATTAAAAGAGTACAATTCTCATATTTCCATACATGTTGTGAAATTTATCATAGACTATCAATATTTTAAAAATTAAAATAATATAAATTTTCTTACACACATATTTACTGATCATTATTTAATAATCTTATTTTCCTTTTTAGAATATAAACAAAACTTGAAAATAAGTATAAAAATTGTGTTAGAGTGAGTAAATGGAGATTGTATAAAGTTCAGTAGTATTTTGAATAATTTTCCTTTTCCTTCTTTCTTTATTTTATGGTACTGGGTATTAATTTCAGGGGCATTCTAACTGTAAACTATTCCCTCAGCCTTTTTTATATAAAAATACAATAATTCCACCCACCACAAAGTAATGAAAACTCTTGAACATACCCTACTACTTAGGCTAATGCTTTTTAATAGCACCTCAGTGAAGGAAATGTTCCATGCTGTCCAGTACAGTAGTACTAACCATTTTTGGTGACCGAGCACTTGAAGTATAGTTGTTAGAGCTGAGGAAATGAATTTGAAGTTACTTTTTGGGTGCAGGGGATTGAACTCAGGGGCATTCTACATTCAAGCTACACTCTCAGCCATTTTCTTTTCTTTCTTTTTTTTTTTTTTTTGAAACATATGCTCCCTACTTTGCTCAAATTATTACTAAGTGAGGCTGGCCTATAACTTGTAATACAGGCATAGGCCTAGGACTGAGCTACCAGTCCCAGCTTTTTCTTCTTTAAATATCTCTATTGAGGCATATTTGTATAGTTAACAGACTTAAAGGACAAAGATCCCTTCAGGACAGAGGGTAGATTTGCTTGTTTTCTGACCATGTTGATAAGAATGTCTCTCTCTGGGGCAAAGTTTTGGCAGGCTTGGTAGCAGTTCCATCAAAAACTGGGGTTGTTCAGCTGCTACAAAAATCAGTTGTGTGTGGCAGCCACCTGATCTATTCCATATCTCTCTCTGGGGGATTTGGGGTCATAGGAAACCGACATTAGTGAAGTTTATGGGGCTTGCTGTGCCTTTGTCTCAAACACAGGAGTCACAGTCATTCTGCTAGCCTGCACCGAAACTGATGGGCTAAATGGTAGGCTGACCAGCTGGGTAAAATCTTAGACTTTGCATGGTTCTTGGTAAAATAAGACAAATTAGAGTCCAGTATGAATATTCTGAGAAGCTACATACACCCCAGAAGATGGAGGAGAGGCAGAGACAGAACACTGGTGGGGATAAAAGGAATGTGAAGTGTAGAAAACTGGAAAAAATTTCATTGTAACAGTTCCTAATCCATATCATTTCTGGTTAAGCCTAGACCTCAAAATAGAGGATATAAAAACTAAAACACTTGAAGACAATAGTTCTTCAGACTAAAAGGGATGCTTAATTAACTTTGTAACCTTCACTCAGCTTTTCTTAATTTTTGTCAGTTCTAGAAGTCTCTACATTATATTTTTTCCTACTGGTAGGTGGAACTGCTGTCCTCATTCCAATTCCACAACCCTCTTTTCCTTGCTTTGTATTCCATTCCTAAAGCAATAAATATTTTATTCAAAATTCATTTAAAACCAATCTTTCTTACACTTTGCTGAACCTCCAGATATCTGCCACCAACTCTGCCCTTCTGAGTCCTCTCTCCCCTCCCCTCCCCTCCCCCTACTTCCTGATTTGGGAGCTGTACAGTGTGTGCTGTCTAGAAGAGTAGGGCAGAAAGTTTGATGCATAGAAAGTAATCAAAGGCAAATATTCAGTTGAACTGATAAAGTATTGCTATGGCAATGACAATGGGGTATATTTTGAAGTTACATGGCATACTTCCTAGTCTACCTCACAGACCTGACTTCCATGTGTACTTCCATAGAGGCTATCTTATATAGACAATAATTGCAAATTTAGTACTGAGATAATACTCTTTAAAGTAACTTTTGATAATGTTTTTGTCAATTAATTTTTATAAAGATTTAAAGCCTTCAAAATTCAATTTGGAGTTAAAACCAATGAAAAACTTAAAGAACTGTCAGAACAGGACAGGAATGTAGGAAGAAATATAAAGAAGCTAGTAGTCTATCTGACAAATATATGCAGTTTAGTTATTGTTCTTTAGAAAACCAATGAATTTTTGGAAATGGTGCTAATATGAGACATAACTGTGGAGCAGAACATTTTTAAGAATTTCTATACAAATATTGATTGTATATATGGAAATGTAAAACAAAATAAATATATCAAAATAGCAATGTTGGCCATGTCAATACTTTTCTATGAATTAAGTAAAGTATAAGAGAGTTTTCAAGTTTTGGTAGCAAATCTCATACATGGTGGGTTACAGTTTCATTTTACTGAATACTCTTTGGTTATGAAAATATCCTGTTTCAAAAGTTATTCTCTAATATAAAAGTTATTCTCTAATATATCTGTTTAACCAGCTTAGGAAGGCAAGATAATAATGATCTGACAATACAAAGCAGAGAATGTAGGTGTCTTAATGAATCTTGGTTTTGGTACTGAGAATTCAACCCAGGACCATTGTATCTCTGAGCATTGTATCTCGAGGGTCTGACCCTCAACCCTTTTTAATTTTTTTAATCTTTGAAACAGGGTTTTAAGTTGCTGAGAGCCTTGCTAAATTGCTGAGGCGGGCTTTGAACCTGTGAACCTCCTGTCTCAGCCTCCCAAGCACTGGAATGATAGGTGTGTATCACCGTGCCTGGCTGGGTTTACTAATATAGTAAAATAAAATGTGTAACTCATTGGTAGGAACTTTTAAATATACCTTGCATGGTACCAAAGGACAACATAGTTTGTGTGCTTTTGAAGGAATAAACTGTTCATATCACTGTGGTGACTACAAATTTAAAAATCTGCACTTAACATTTTGTAAGAACATTAAAAAAGAAAATGTTTATGTTCCTTATGTAGGAAGCACATATTATACTAAAAATTTTGAGGTAATATTTCATCATGTGGATGAGTCTTTCTTCATGTGGATGAGTCTTAAAAATTATTTTGCCAGATGAAATGCCATTTTTAGCAATCTTTTTGACTGGGTTGGGCATCAGGATCATGCAATCCTGTGAGTTCTATATAGGAAAAAAGTGTAGGCATGATCTCAATATTCTTTCTGTGATCAAATCCTGTGGAATATAACTTTTTCATTCCCAGTGTGGCTGTTTTCATTTAGGATGTAATCATTTATTACCAGGTGACATATATGTATATTTCATTGCAGTACTGGGGCTTGAACCCAGGGGGCACTCTACCACTGAGTTACACCCCCAACATGTTTTTATTTTCAATTTTGAGACAGGGTGTCCCCACATTGCTGAAGCTAACTTTGGACTCGTGAACCTCATCCCTCAGCTTCCTGAGTCACTGAAATTACAGATATTTACAACCTATATTACAGGTTACAACATAGCAAATCACAACATAGCAAGGGCCTTGCTATATTGCCCAGGCTGGCCTTGAACTCTTGATTATCCTGCTTCAGCCTCTTGAATATCTGGGACTATAGTCACATTCCTGTTCACAATAACATATTTTAATGAGTGTCTATGTTGCCAATCTTGCCACTTTCAAATCCATTTTCAACACTGCCATATAGAATGATTTCCATAAGGCATTAAGAAATTCTCAGGGGTAGAAGGGTTCCATCCCCAGTACCACCGAAAGAAAGAAAGAAAGAAAGAAAGAAAGAAAGAAAGAAAGAAAGAAAGAAAGATATTCTCATCATAATCTGTATTTAAAAATTTTCATAGCTCTCCATCACCTGCAAGATAAATTCTAAATTTCAAAGCTGCTTTAAGTCCTCCCCAGGGAGAGGTAAACTTTGTTCAGATACACAGAAACTTTTGTGTTCCTCTAATACAGCATATATTATAATGCATAGTCATTGTCTATTTAAATGTTCATCCACTTAACCAGTCTGATTGTTGATGGCAGGATTAGCCTTGATAATTTTTGTTCTCTTATTTTGTCATTTTGTCTTCTTATTACATATTATATTAGATATTAGATATTCAAAATTTTCTGGATGAGTGCATACATTCATTAAAAGTTAAATAATATAATTTATTCAGTGATTGAAATAAAAGGATTATAATTCTCATTTCTCTACCTAACCTAAATTTTAGGTCAAAAACATTACAGGATATGAGATATTACACCACAATAAAAACAAAAAGCAATATAATGTGAATACGTTGCGTTATTCTTCATTTGACAAGCCCTCAATGACAGTTCAAAGCCACTTTAACTTTCATCTGACATAATGTAATGCTTCTCTTAGAGTTTAGTCATAAGGGCATATTGCTTTCTTCAGCTACAGTCACTATAACACTTTCATTATAGATAATGAACTGTCAAAATTTTAGGAATAAAAATGATACAAACATCCTTTCAATGTGGTATCTTATTGAAACCCATATTTAATTCCACAGAGAGACAGCCTTATTTCATTGCCCAAGGCAAATGCTGTCAAGGCAAAACTGGCTTCCATACTGCCTTTTTCACAGTTCATACTAATCAAAGGTCATTCATAACTTTAGCTTTCAGCTTAAAAAATGTGTGCAGTGGAATAGATTAATATATATCAACTATTCTTCATCTTCCATCACTCTGTCTAGCCAAAGTGTCCCATTTAGTTATCTAAGAAAAAGAACACCTCAGCAACTGATTCTTTAATTCCCAGGACTTCTCTTTCTCCTTGGCAGGAGTTGACACAGTTATGGATCTTGAGGGGTTTTATCAGGAAAGTCATCAAAATCAATATAAATATAATGGGATTGTTGTGTCTAAAGTGATTCTCCAACTTGAGCTTTCATCAGGATCATCTGAAGGCTTGTTAAAACACAGATGGTACCCAGGATTTCTGACTCAATCTCAACTGGGGCTTCAGAACTTGGATTTCTAGCAAGTTGCAGATGATTCCTATGCTGTTGGACTGAGGGCATACTTTAAGGATCTTTAGTTTAAACTAAAAAAATGCAGCATAGGTCAGAATCCTTACTTACAGAGAGAAAGATAATTTGGGTTTAAGACCCCTCAAATATTCATACATATGCTATTTTGATGATTTTATGTTAATTTCTCAATTAAATATTCAGTGAATGAGCCAGGTATGGTGGCACATGCTTGTAATCCCAGCATTTGGGAGGCTGAAAAGGGAGGATCACAGTTCGAGGACAGCCTCAGCTACTTACTGAGGCCCTTTGCAACTCAGTGAGACCCTGTTTCAAAATAAAGAATTAAAAAATAGGGCTGAGGGTGTAGCTCAGCGGTAGAATACCCCTGGTTTCCATCCCCAGTACTGCAAATTAAAAAAACTCAGTGAATGGGTTGGTCAATGTCATCATCTTGTATTCAGTACAATCCTAAGTATCATGAGGCATACAAAAGGTCACTTAATTTTTTTAAAACTTTGTTTTTGTTGGAAAGACGCTGAGAATGATGCCAAATAATTCGTCCACAATGTAAGACATAGTTGAGTGTTAGTGTTGTTATTCAGAAAAATAAGTGCTATAAGGTTTCAGAGAAGGGTCTAAGAATTAGACTTGAATTTCTCATGGTTTCAATCATATTGTAGTGTGTGACAACACTTCCTTTTAAAATCTGTTCAGTAGTACACTAATGTATGTACCTTTTTATTCTTTTATCTATCAATGGACATTTGGGTTGTTATCTACCTCTTGACTATTATAAATGGTGCTGCTATGAACATTAATGTGTGAATATATCTTAAAACTTTGCTTTCAATTCTTTGGATATGTATCCACAAGTAGAATTATTATATAGTAGTTTTTGAACATGTCATACTTTTTTCATGACATTTGAACCATTTTACATTTTACAATCACACCAAAAGTGTACAAGGGTTTCACTTTTTCCACATTCCTGACAATATTTATTATTGTTGGTTTATTTAAGGGTCGTCATTCTAATGGGTGTGAGGTGATATATCACTAAAGTTCTGGTTTGCATTTCTCTAATGTATGGTGATGTTGAGCATCTTTTCATATGCTTGTTGACCACTTGTATATCATATTTGGAGAAATGTCTATTCAAACACTTTGGCAATTTTTAAAATTGGGCAATTTCTTTGTTGTCATTGCTGAATTATAGTATTGACATCATATCCACAAATATAAGGCATCTTCTTATTTACCTGCATTTTCTTTAATTTCTTTAGGTAGTATTCTGTAGCTTTCAGAGTAGACATCTTTCACTTTCTTGGTTCAGTTTATTCCTAAGTTTTATTTTTTTAGATGGTATTTTGTAAATGGGATTATTTTTAATTTCCTTTTATAACAGTTAATTATGAATGCATAAAAACAAAATTGAGTGTGTGTGTGTGTGTGTGTGTGTGTGTGTGTGTGTGTGTTTTACTAGTGATTGAACCCAGGAGTGCTCTATCTCTGAGCTGCACAACTGGTCCTTTTTGTGGAAAATTTTTTCTTTTATTTTTTTCTTTTTATTGGTGCACTGTTGTCATACATCTTAATGGGGTACACATCACTCATTTACCTCTTCCCCAATTCCCCACTCCATTCCCTTCCTACTTCTCATATTTGGCTCAGTGATTGACTTTTTAAGTTTATGAATGTACATCATGAACATTAGGGAACTTCCCTCTTCCCTCTCCCCATATATATATATTCTTTTGAGACAGGGTCTTTCTAAATTTCTAAGTTGCCAAGACTATAGTTGAATTTTCTATCCTCCTGTCTCAGCCTCCCAAGTACTGGAATTACTAGTATGCACCACTGTACCTGGCTAAAGCACAATTGATTTGTGTATACTCCAACTTGGTTGAATTTGTTTAATCTTTCTCTCTCTCTGTAACTTTAGGATTTTCTACAAATAAAATTGTCATCTGTGAATAGAGATAATTTAACCAGTTAATTTGCAAGTTAGGTGTTTTTATTTCTTTTTCTTGCTTAATTCCTCTGGATAGGACTTCTAATAATATGTTAAATAAAAATGATGAAAGCAGGCATTATCATCTTGTTTCTGATTTTACAGGGAAAGCTTTCATTCTTTTGCCATTAAATATGATGTTAGCTGTGGGATTTTCATATATGGTTTTCATTATATTGAGGCAGATTCCTTCTGTGCTAAGTTTGTTGGTTATCATGGAAAGGTTTTGAAACTTGTCAACTACTTTCTCTGCATCAATTAAGGTGATCATATGATCTTTGTTCTTAAGTCAGTGGATGAAATTATATTACACTGACTGATTTTTATATGCTGAACTATCCTTGCATTCCAGAAATGAATCTCATGTTGTCATGCTGCATAACATTTTTATTGTGTTGTTGAATCCAATTTGCTAGTATTTTCATGAGAATTTTTAGGTCAGTATTTACCAAGGATAATGGTGTGTTAGGTTCCTGTAGTGGCTTTGTCTGGCTTTGGTATTAGGGTACGTCTGTCCTTGGAGAATGAGTTCAGAAGACTTCAACCTCCCCAGTTGTTTTGAATAATTTGAGGACTGGTGTTACTACTTCTTTAAATGCCTTGGATAATTTACCAATGAAGCCATATAGTCTAGAAATTTTCTTTGTTGTGAAGCTTTTCTTTAATAATTCAACCTTCTTACTAGTTTTTGATCTGTTCAGATTTTAAATTTCTTCATTATTTTTGTCTTAGTAGCCTGTGTATTTCCAGGAATGTTTTCACTTTCCATAGGGTATCCAATTTGCTCACATATACTTGAATTATTTTCTTAATTCATTTTACTTCTATGATAACAACTGTGATGTATCTTCTATCACCTCTCATTTTATTTATTTGAATATTCTCCTTTTTCTTGTTAATTCAGCTAAGTGTCAATTTGTTTGATCTTTAAAAACACCACAGTTTCTTAGTTTATTCCCCAACTCTTTATTTAACGTCTGCTCTAATCTTTATTTCTTTCTTTCCTTCTAGATTTGGATTTAGTATTTGTTTAGTTCCTCAAAGTTAAAATTATAGTTGTCCACATAAAATCCTCCTTTTCTGTGCACATGTTTATGGCTATAAACTTCCCTTAGAGCACTGCATTTGTCTCATAAGTTTCGGTATATTGTATTTTCATTTCTTCTGTCCCAAGGTACTTTCTAATTTCCTTGTGACTTAATTATTTGATTTATTGTTCATTTAAAAATGTGTTGTTTAATTTCCAAATATTTGCAGCTTTTTCAGTTTTCCTTCTACTCTCTATTTCTAGTTTTGTTCCAATGTAATCAGAAAAGTTACTTTTTATATACTTTTATTGGTGCATTATAGTCTCACATTATAATGTAAATCATAGTGATCGTGACATACATGCATACAGCACTTGGCAAGCTGTCCTCTGGCTCCCTCTCTATTCTCCCTGTCCCATTCCCATTCCTGATACCGAATATTGAGATTGATATTGGTATTCTCACAAATATACCTAATGTCAATGGAAGTAATTCCTTCATCAATCCTCCCTTCTCCCCCTTCCTTTCCCCTCGACTACCTTACTGGCTTCTCTGAAGTTTTTCTATTATTATCTAAAGTCCTTCTGGTATCTCTATTATTCCCTAGCTTCTGCATATTAGAGAAAACATATGGCTCTTCAATTTCTGTGACTCCTAATCTCACTTAACATAATATCCTTCAGGTCCATCCATTTTCCTGCCAATGATATAATTTTGTTCTTCTTTATTAATGAGTAGAATTCAACTGTGTCTATATCTCAAAATTTTGTAATCCATCATCTGTTGATGGACGTCTAGGTTGGTTCCATAGTTTTGCTATTGTGAATTGTGCTGTCATGAACATGGATAAGCATATAATACTTTAATTCTCTGATTTCAGTCCTTTTGGAAAAAATACCTAGGATTGGTATGGCTAGATCATATGGTTGATTAATTCCTAGTTTTTTGAGGAATCTCCACACTGATCTCCATAGCACTAAACTAATTTTCAATCCGACCAACAGTGTAGAAGAATTCCAATTTTCCAAATCTTTGCCAGCATTTATTGTTGTTTGTCTCCTTGGTGATGCCATTGTAATTGGGGTTAGATGAAATCTCAGTGTAGTTTTGACTTGAATCTCTCTGATTGATAGTGATTTTGAACATTTTTAATGTATTTATTGGCCATTTATATCTCTTCTTTGAAGTGTCTATTTAGTTTAATTTCTGATTTCTTGATTGGGTTATTTCATTCTTTACATAAAATCTTTAAGTTGTATATTCTAAACATTAGTACTGTATCAGAGGGATATCTGGCAAAGATCTTCTCCCATTCTGTAAGCTATCTCTTTAGACTGTTAATAGTTTCCTTTGATGAGCAGAAACTTTTTAATTTAATGCGATCCCATTTATTAATTCTTGTTTTAATTTACCGAGCTTTGGGGTGTTGTTGAGGAAGTTTTTGCCTGTCCCCATATATTGAAGTATTGGAAAATGTACTTTTAAGTAACTTTTAAAATTTACTGAGACTTGTTTTGTGACCTAACAAGTTATCTTGGTGAAAGTTATTTTTTAGGAGTTTTCTTAAGAAGAATGTGTTTCTGTTCCTGTGGGGCAGAGTATTCTGTCTATGTGTTACATCAAATCATCTATAGTTTGTGTCTTCTTTTCTTATCTTGCCTGGTTGTACTATGTGTTATTGAAAGTTGTGGTATTAAAGTTATGTCCTATTATTTTTATGTCTACTTCTCCCTTGAACTATGTCAAAATTTGCTTCATGTATATATGATATCTGATGTTTGGTGCATAAATAGTTGTAATTATCTTACGAAGACTATCTTTTTGTGTGTGTGTGGTAATGGGGTTCCAGGAAACCCTTCTACCTCCAGGCTACACTCCCAGACCTATTTTTACACTTTTTTAAAATTTGGAAACAGAGTCTCTTGTGCTGGCTTCAAGCCTGTGCTATCCTCCTACCTCCGCCTCCCAAGCACGGGGATTACAAGCGTGTGCCACCACGCCCAGCCCCGAAGAATATCTTTATGTTATGAATTTTATCACTTTTAATAGTTTTTTTCTTGGAGTTTATTTTGTCTGATATAAATTGGGCCATTACTTAAAAATCAAATTTAGTTTCATTTGCACAGAATGCTTTTTCCATCTTTTCACTTTCTACTTTTTTTGGTCCTTAGATCTATAGTGAATTTTTTAAATAGAAAGAATATAGTTCTAAATTGTTTTTCCAAAGATCAATTCAGCCAATCTGTCTTTTTATTGAGGATTTTAATGCATTTAAAATAATTACTGTTATAGAAGGAAACATAGTGCTATTTTGTTAAATTTCGGAGATTTTTTGTACATCTTTTCTTCTTTTCCTAATTTCATTTACATTTCATTGATAATTTTGTAGTGACACACTTTGATTCCCGTATCATTTCTTTTTGTGTATGTTCTATAGATATTTTCTTTGTGGTTACTATTGCAATTACATAGTGTATCTTAAAGTCATAATGCTGTATTTAAATTGATAACCACTTAATTTTCATCACATTTATAATGTATACTCCTATATAGCTTCACTTCTTTTTGTTATTGATATCACTAATTACATTTTCATTATGTCATATACCAATTATTATAATTTAAAAATATTTTTGCCACTTACATTCTATATACAAATTAAAAGTGAATTTGTGCACCCATATTATATTAATATGTTACTATATTTCTATGTAATTACATTTATCGAGAAATGCTATATTTTCCTGTGGATTTTTGTTACTGCCTAAATGTTTTTTCTTTTTATTTTGAAAGACTCCCTTTGGCATTTCTTGCAGAGGATGTCAAGTGGTAACAAACTCCCTCAGCTTTTATCTGGGAAATTCCTAATTTCTCCTTCACTCTTCAAGGTCAGAATTGCCAGATATAGTATACTTGATTGGCATTTTCCCCCAGGACTTGTAAAGATATTTTACTCCTTCTAACCTACAGTGTTTCTATTGAAAAATGAACTGATAATGTTATGAAAGTTTCCTTATTTGTGATGAGTAATTTTACTCTTGCTGCTTTCTTCTTTTTTTAATTTCTGACAGTATGATAATATTTCTGAATGGGCCATTTTTAATTATTCTTGTCACAGTTCTTAGAGATTTTTTTAATCTGTATGTTCATTTTCCCCCTCAGATTCAAGAAGTTTTCAGCCATTATTTCCTCAAACATGCTCCCCCCATTTCTTTCCTTTCTTTTTTGGCATTCCAATAATTAATATATTAACTCTTCAATTTTATTCATTCTTTTTTTTGCTCATCTGACTCAATGATTTCAATTGTCATATCTTCAAGTTTGCTTATTCTGAGCAAGTCTATTGTTGAACACCTCTAATGATTATATATATATATATATATATATATATATATATATATATATATTACTGGGGTTCCTGAAAACCCTTCTCTGGGCTACACTCCCAGACCTAATTTTTATATTTCATTTGGAAACAGGGTTTCTTAAACAAGCAAGGGGCTTCGAACCTGTGTGATCCTCCTGTCTCTGCTTCCCAAGCAAGGCGATTACAAGCATGTGTCATCACACCCGGCCAGTTTACATATTTTTAAATTCTCATTTTGTTCATGCAGAATAATTATCCTGATTTCATATAGTTGTATATGGCTTTTAAAATCTCTCACTTGACATCCTTTTCACCTTTTTTAACTATAAAATATTTTTTTGGTCAGGTAGGTACGTTAGGTACCTAGTATCCAGAGTTTTATTTGATCCTTAAATTGGCCCATATTTGAAAATTTTACCAACTCCTTCAGTCTTTATAGATAGCTAGCTTCATTAGGAGGATGACCTTCACTGATCATCCCTACTAAGGGGTCTAGGACCTCTCATACATTTTTCTGAGGAAGTGTTTTCTCTGGACTTTTTTCTCAGAATTCTGGATCCTCTTGTTCCTTTTGCTTCTGCCTGGGGAACTATAACTTTAATCTGCTGCACTGATTGTACTATTTTCTTTAGCTTCTGAACAAAGTCAAGGACCCCATAAACACTCTCAGTCAAGAAAGCCATATTACAGTAGTTCTTCAGGCAACCTCAATAATAGTTGAAAAGTTGGATATCTGATGGACCTGTTTTTCTCAAAGAGAAGGAGAATCTCTTGTGTGGGAAGTTTTCTCCTAGTTGTGCCACAATAGGTTGGGTGGGGGTGAGGCATGACAGGGTTTGCAAAATACCATGGATATTTAATTCTTTTTAGTGGAATTTCTTTATGGTTCTATATTCAGTGGATTCTATATCTTCTCAATGGATCTCTCATGTTCTTATAAAGGTAATCAGGTACATATAATTGTACTTTCTACTTAGTGTCTCCTGGGCAGAGTGAGGGCCTGGAGATACCTTGTTCACCATCTTGTTGATATCATCTTCATTGATTTCTTTTAATGTCAATCTAGTATTATATTCTTAGTATGAAACTCACTTGGTCCAGATATGTATTTTATGTATTGCTGGATCTAATCTGACAAAATTTCAGTGAGAATTTTGGCATCTATTATTATGATGAATATTTATCTGGTGTTTAATTTTCTTGTAATATCTTTGTTTGGTTTTGGTACCAAGGCAATGCTGCTCTCAGAATATTTCTGAAAGAGCTTTATTAGCCATGAGTATTATTTCATCATTAAGTATTTGGTAGAAGTCACCAGTGAAGCCACCTAAACTATGAATTTTAGTTATGGTAAGGTTTTTCACTACAAATTCAAGTTTTTTAAACAGAAGTAGTGTTATTCAAACATTCTAATTCTTTTTGCATGAGCTTTGAGAATACCTCATTGTTAAGTTTAAATACCTATAGTATGTGTACTGGTCTTGATGTTGGCAATTTGTACCTCTAGTGTTATTTTTTTCTGGGACCAACTAACAGCTGTAAAATTTTGTTTATCTTCTCAAAGAACCAGATTTTGGTTCCATCAAATTTCTGTACACTATTTTGTTTTCTATGTCATCAACTTCCCTTATCTTTGTGGTTTCTTCTCCTATGCTGAATTTAGGTTTATATTTTTCCTCTTTAGTTTTTTAAGATAACTGACCTGGGGCCTTATTTTCTAATAGAAAGTTATCACTTTCTATTTAAGTACTTCTCTAGTGGCAGGTCATAAATTTTGATATATTGAGATTTTTTTCTTTCAGTTCAAAATACCATATAATTTTCATTTTTGCTTTCTTTTTGGTCTATGGGATATTTAGAAGTAAGTTATTTTTGAAGATTTGGAGATCTTTATGTAATTGATTTCTAATTAACTAAATCATGGCCAAATATAAAAATTGTATGATAACATTAAGAATATTTGATTTACTATTGATATGACTTGTATCATTTGAAAGTGTGAGGCAGAATATACTGTGGAATAGCTCTTATAAATTTCCTTACAGAGAGGCATAAATGTAATTTAAAGCTGTAAATAAAGCAAACTACCAAGGCTACATTCATAGGTATCAATAATTCTTCCATTTTGACTGAACTGATAGGTAAGTCAATAGCATATGAAAGTATTTTTATATAATTAGTTAATTTCTTTATGACGTTGCATCAATCAGTTACCTATTTTTTGTGGTGCAGGGATTGAACCCAGGGGTATTTTACCTCTGAGCTATACCCCCATCTCAATTTTTATTCTTTACTTTGAAACAAGGTCTTACTAAGTTGCAGAGGGCCTAAGTCGCTGAGGCTGTCCACAAACCTGGATCCTCCTGTCTCAGCCTCTCAAGTACTGGTATTACAAGGGTGCACTACCACACCCAGATTTTGGTTTTTAAATATATTGGATAGCATATTGTTAGAGACAAATATGAATATTTTCATTTCTAAGACTGAGTTGCTTTGTGTATCACAGGTTTTACTAAATTCTGAAACATGAATTCTAGTAACTATTACTTCATGTTTTTAGATTAGAATACCTAGTATTTATTCTGTAATTTTTTATCTTGATATACCTTTTCTCCCTAATTTTGGTCCTTTATTTAATACTCTAGTTAATAGGTAGAGCGAATACTTTAATTTTTCTTGTACCTTGCTTAATCTTATCTGCTTTCTCCCTTTTTGTCAGGATATTTATCATCCTGTGTTAATAACTAAAAGTCAAAGAAGATTCAATTATCTTCTAATTCCCATTTTACAAGCACATAAGAAGGATATTCTGAATTGTTTTAGTCTATCCCATTAATCAAAAAGGCTTTACTCTCAGGTAAAAGTAGTTTGTAGCTGTGTCTCCCAACCTTTCTATTTTCTATTTTACTATGACTGATTTCCAAATAGAAACAAAAGGACATATAGACTTTCTGTAATGATTTAATATATCCAAATTAGTTAACCTTAAGAATAATTGCGTCTTTCTACATTTGCTGTCTTTATAAGTAATAACACCCAGAAGATAACACAGTTGCTCTGATTTAATAATTCAAAATAATTCTGTTCTTAGTGGAAACCAAACTAATGTACGCATGTCTATGTTCATAGCTGTACAATTCACAATTGCCAAATTATGGAACCAGTCAAGATGTCCATCAACAGATGAGTGGATTACAAAACTATGGGATTTTATGTACACAGTAGAATTTTATTCAGTCATAAAGAACAAAATTACATCATTTACAGGGAAATGGATGAAACTATAGAACATTATGCTAAGTGAGATTAGACAGTCAAAAAGTAAAAAAAAAATTGGATGCTTTCCCTACTATACCAAAGCTAGGGAGAAAAAAGATCATAGGAGAAACTCTAGACAAAGGAGAAACCATAGATAAGCAAATAAGGCAACCTAACTGAGGGGGATGGGAGGGGGAAGAGGGTAATTTCATAATGTACAAGATGTACATTCACAAACATAGCAATCACTAAGCCAAATATGAGAAAAAGGGAGGTGGAAGATAATAGGGTGGGAATTGGGTAAGGGGTAAAATGAGTGATGTGTGCGTGTATGCCTGTACCATCTTGTAATCTATTAAGATTTGACTATAATGCACCAATAAAAATGATTTTGTTCTTCTCTTTTTATGCAATATGTGCTTAGATTTGTTAGGTAAATCATAGATGAACTTGCCCCCAAAATCCTAATCGCTGACAAGTGAACATTAAAATCCATGTAGATTATATGTATGTGTGTAAATATTTCTTTTTCAAATGCTAATTGGAATAAAACCAAACAAATCCATAAACCTATAAATTCTTTGGAGAGCATTGTTCTTTAGTTTTAAGTTTAAATGGTGTTGTGTAAATACACTGATAAGTCTAATAATTTTATATCACATAATGTCTAAATTAAAAATATTTTATTGAAAGCATTATGCTTTATTTAATTAAAATTGTTATATATATGAGGGAAAATTGGAGTTATACAGTCTTAATAGTTACTGCCAGATATGGAGTACAACCCTAAATTCATTTAGTGTCTCAAATTTCACATATATTAAAATGATTAGCACCATCTTTGAAAAAAAAAATTTGTTTGGTGGTATGGGGGTGGAACCCAAAGGCTTTCTACCTCTAGGCTATACTTCCAGACCTATTTTATATTTTATTTGGAAACAGAGTTTCACTAAGTTGCTGAGAGCCTCACTAAGTAGCTGAGGCTGGCTTTGAACCTGTGCGATCCTCCTGTCTCAGCCTCCCAAACGCGGGGATAACAAGCATGCACCACCACCCCTGGCCTATCTTTTAAATTTTTATTAAAATATACATTGAATTTTATCTGGTGAAAATTATATTAGATATGATTATAAATTAAAGTAAAATCAAATTTACCTTATAGAGCTTTCATATTGGATATTATTATATCACAGCTTAGACTGTAGGAACTATGTTAATTTAGATGACAATTTGGCTATGATCTTTTAAACTCAGTATAGTTTTAATCATCAATGTTTTCAAATTATGCTATTTCATTTTTTTGTGGTTCTGGGGATTGAAACCAGAGGTATTATACCTCTGAGCTATACCCACATCCTATTTTTTTTTAAACAGGGTCTTGCTAAGTTGCTAAGAACATTGCTAAGTTGCTGAGGCTGGCTTAGAACATGCAAATCTCCTGTCAGCCTCCCAAGTATTTCCAAAGGAAATAAAATAGGTAACATAAATCTCAATGGTTTATTTTCCATTTTTCCAGTTGTATATTTAAACTAAATTATGATATTTCTATATAGCCACATATTTTAATTAAAACACTTCTCTATCACTCTATCATGTGGCCAATAAAATCATTTGAGGGACTTGAAACATTTTCAGAGAAAAAATAATAATCTATAACTACCTGATTTTAACTAAATGATCTCTGAAAAAATTTTCAATTCCATAAAATTTCAATAAAATGTCTAAGAAGTACTAGGTTCTTGTTTTATATTTTATTTAATTTTTATTTTTTGGTGGTGCTGGGGGCGGAAGCCAGGGGTTTTTCTACCTCCGGGCTATACACCCAGACCAAATTTTATTTGGAAACAGGCTCTCACTAAGTTGCTGAGAGCCTCACTCAGTAGCTGAGGCTGATTTTGAACCTGTGCAATCCTCCTGTTTCAGCCTCCCAAGCACAGGGATTACAAATATGCGCCACCATGCCTGGCTTGTTTTATATTTTAAATTAATAACTTCAACATTTCAAGTTCAACCAAAAAGATATAACCTATAATAGTTCTAAAATTACTTTGAGTAAAAGATAAAACAATTATGAGGAGAACAAAGCAGACATTAGGATTCTTTGAGTCTATGGTAGTTTTACTATTGGCTTACTGACTGTGGAATATATTCATTTAGGTTGTACTTGCACTTTGAAAGTTTGAATGGAAAGATAGGAGAGGAGGAAGGCTGAACTTGATTAATGAGGGTCCACATCCAAATATGTGTAAATGTATGAATATGGCATGGATACCCTGGATAATCATTGGTGGGAGGGGGGAGGGGAAACAGGGGTTGGGGGGAGAGGACCCCAAGTACAGTTTAAATGTATACCATTTATTTTCAATAAAATATGTATAAAAAAGAAAGTTAAGGAAGAATGGGGTATCTCTAATAATTGGGCTAAAGAGCTTTGTTTTAAAACACTCATTGTTTTGATGTTTTATTTATTTATTTATTTATTTAACTTTATTTATTTATTTTTTTGGTGTTCCTGGGGATGGAATCCATGGGCATTCTACCTCCAAGCTACACTCCCAGCCCTATTTTTTAATTGTTTATTTTGAAACAGTGTCTCATTGAGTTGCTGAGGCTGTCCACGAACCATTAACCTTGTGTTTCAGCCTCCCGAATGCTGGGATTATAAGCATATGCCACTATGCCTGGCTGATGCCATTGTTTATTATAGCCAAATGTCTCAGCTTCAGACAATCTTGTTATTCACTTACTATGGAATGACAGAATTTAACTCTTCTATATATCATTTAAAGTCTTTAAAGGATTTAACTCTTCCAGTACACCTTGCCTCCTTCTTCAAGAACACAATAAAAGGACAACAAACAAGATCGCCCTTAATCCTTGCCCTTTGTGCAAACTTGCCTGCATCCCTACCTATTCTTAGTTTTTATTTACTCCTTTTTAATGCCTAATTCTTCCTGTATGTACTGTCCTTGATCTTATTCCCTTATACCTCACTTGGTTTCAACTGCTATTTATTTTACATTGTATTTTAATCTCTTCTTTATTGTTTTTTCTTTTTAGCCTATAAACATATTTTATCTTTTCCTTTACATTAAACAAAACTACCTTTAATTCTGATTTTCTCTCAAATGCCAAATATCTTTCTACTTTACATTTTTATCCAGTTTGTTTCCAGAGAGACCCTAGCTATACTAATCACTATTCTATTTTCTGGGAAGATCTACATAGCTTCTCTGATAATAGTTAGAATTTTATTTTATCCTCATCAAAAGTTATTACTTAAGTGCTGTCAAGAAGGAGGCTATTTTTTCTCTAGACAGTAAGAATGTTGTTGTGCTTGGGTCTCAGAGGCATAAATTATAGACAGTAGAAATGTGACAATATTAAATTCAACATAATTAAAATTGAGAGTGGGCTATATAAACTCACTAAGGGAAGAGTGACTCTTCCTTCTGGCATGTTGAATACAAATGCAAGCAATTTTCCCTTTGAAATTATAGGTAATTTAATTTAATTTTAATTAAACATGAACATAAGAGCTTGTTATAGTCAAAGGTTCATTTATGATGTTAGTCAACACACTTTAAAATCTGCAGGATGTAGTTTAAAATATCAATAAGCTTTCCCTAATTGGAATTAATGTCTTAGAGTGCATATTTTATTTACATGAAACATTTTTGTTACAAAGGGAAAATTGCATTCACCCACTTCCATAGAGACTGTGTTTAATAGACAAAGAGATTAAATATGATCTACCTGAAAAGATGATAAGCTTTATACTCAACTGTCACAGAACTGCAGTTAGTTTATGGACAGCAGAATGATCAATACAAGCAAGAAATGATTTGCTAATTTTATTTTGCATGCTTTAAAAACTTAAGCAAATGCAAGTAAAATTAATCATATGATATATATTTATTCATTTCACAAATCAGTGTCAGCCTGAAAATGTAGCTCAACATCTGCTTCAATAAAGATAGTGTCGACCATTCCCCAAGGCTTTCCAACAACACAGGACAATGGTTTATATTACACCTTCTTGTTCACTCTGTAGTCTTAAATGTCAGTGCAAGTGTAGAGGGTATTAATGAATGTTGTATAAGATATCCAAAGTTATTTTGGTTTTTAGTTTTACATTGAGAAATACATGAAAATAGATATTAGACAACCCTAATTGATAGTATTTGGTCCTTACAGCACATTTTAGGCAAGAAAATTTTAAGTTATGGGACATAGGCAATGATGCTTGTATCTATAGATATTTACATATATTATCACCTTTGGGGCCACCGTCTTATATACAAATCAGTTGCAGGTATTAAAAGCCACCCCTAATTCAGAAAGTGTAACATTTTTCCTTTCTTAAGGACACAATTCTGTATGTTGATTGTGCTTATACATCTTTGCTACAAATCCCAGGAGTATATCAAGTAATTATGCTATAATATTGCAATTTGCCTATCTTTCTAAACTTTTTTTTTGCAGGTTCTACTCAGCCATTAAATGTTGGGATACCTCAGGGTTCTCTTCTCACTCTTTTACCTTTTATCTAAAAGCCAGTGGTGCTCAGAATTCTGGGAGCACAAGCATCATCACCACCAGAACGTTAGGTCAGTTTCCATCCTCCATACTAGACCTACTGAACCAGGTACTTTGGGGAAATTTGTGCTTCTTGATAAGCCGTTCAGTTGATTTTAATGCACACTCGAATTTTAGAACCACTCTCCTAGATCTTATTACCTATGCCTAAGCTTTAATACCATATCAATGCAGATGATTAACAAATTATACCTCCAGTTCAGTTTTTTCTCCGAGCTCTAAACTCAGATGTATTGACAATTGCAACTCCATAGTATGTCTCAAAGTACTCCATACTCAATGTGTCTAGTGTTCCCTATTCCAATTGAAAATTACAAGGAAAGCCATCTTGATATACAAACCAGAAACTTAGCAGTCACCAATGACACTTTCCTTTCCCTTATTTCCTACAGCCAAGTGTGTTGGCTTTACCTTCTAAAGATAACTCAAATATATCTGCTTGATTACTTTTTTGCTGCCACCATTTTAGCCCAAGAAAGGCTATATGCCCATTTCTTTACATGTCCTTTGCTACTTCTTTCAATATTTGCTTTATCTGACCCAATTACTTATTTCTGAAAAGATTTTAATTCCTTGCCTTTCCTCTGGAAATAGGCTAAAATCCTCAACCTGATGGTTTATAGGGTTTCAGGGTCTGGATGATATTTGCCTCTATAGTCTTATCTTACTTGATACTACTCCTTTTCATTCCAGAATACTAGGTTTCTTTCAGTTAATATAACTCTCCTTGACTACATTCGGCTCTATTAAGATTTAAAAAAAATGATTTTACTTTTTTTTCTTGGTGGTACTGGGGTTCCTGGAAACCCTTCTACCTCCGGGCTACAAACACACACACACACACACACACACACACACACACACACACACACACTTTTTTTTTTGGAAACAGGGTCTATTACACCAGCGCGGCTGGCTTTGAACCTGTGAGATCCTCCTGTCTCTGCCTCCCAAGCGCCCAGCATGATTTTACTTTTAAAAGTAACATGTCATTGTTTTTATTTCTGGACATAGCATGGTACCTGACTATACCAGAGCCTAAAAAATGTATATATTCAATCAATAAATGAATAGAAATCACTTACTAATTCATCTCATCTGAGCATTCAGCAGCAAAATAGAAATTCTTGATTCTTGCATGGGTAGCTTGGAAAGCACTGAAGAAAAAGAAAACAGAGAATTCAGTTTTCATTACAACTGTTGAAGCATTTAACATTGTAATGTACAAAGAGTCATAGTAACAATCTAGTATGATCCTATTTTGTATGTAAGTAAACTGAACTCTAGAAAGGATTATTATTGTAATGTTAGCTATAGAGAAATAATACTTATTTTTAGTCCAGCACTCTAAGAATTTTCTGTCTGTTTCCTAGAAGATTGAGTTCTTTTGATTTTAAGTGAAATATCATAGCACAAAAGGGATGATATATGATGATTTAATAATAACTGCGTTTTTGCTCAGATTCTACATTTCTGCTGAACAGTTAAAGTCTTCCTTTATAGATTTTTTTTTTGCTGGTTCTGGGGTTCCTGGAAGCCCTTCTACCTCCGGGCTACACTCCCAGACCTATTTTTATATTTTCATTTTGGAAACAGGGTCTCCTAAGCCAGCGCACGCGGCTGGCTTCGAACCTGTGCGATCCTCCTGTCTCTGCCTCCCAAGCGCGGGGATTACAAGTGTGCGCCACCACGCCCGGCTATAGATCTTTTAAATGACAATATTTTTCATTTTTCCATTGTCATTTGTAGACTTAGGTAAATATGGCTCTCTTGCTGTGCACAGCATATGTAAAGCCAATGATGTACCTATGCCTGTGAAGTTGTATCTGTCTGTCTGTCTATCTGCCTGGCTGCCTGTTTGCTTGCCTGTCTACCTACCTATGTATCTGGAGAAAGAGCACGCATTTGAATGGTAGTAATATTTTTCATAAGTGATAATAAAAGGTACCCTGATGGAAAATTTATTGTTTGTCATTGTTTTCTAAGGATCTTACCTTCCTTAACTCACTCAAATATTATTCATTGAGGTTAATAATAGTCATATATGAATGCAATCCCAATGTCCAATATCTTACTTGCATACTAGGGTTCTATGAACATAAATGTCAGTAGAATTAACAAAAATTTTCGATGTAAATCCTCCATTCATCAATAACTACATTTTATGGTTTCAAATTTCCAGAAATAGTTAAATAAACAACTATATTCTAGTAGAAGAAATAAAAGATACAGTGTAATAAAAATTTTTAAAAAGTCCTGGTAAAAGAGATATCTCCAAGAGCATTTGTTTTAATGTAATTCATAACCTAGATTGTATTCTATAGTATTAGAGGATTTTTTTAAAGATTGAGATTCTTTCTGTCAAAAAATAAACTTATACATAATTCCTAATGCAGTCTCTTCTTAGAAAATATGACATTACTTTTGATCATCTGCCTAGGAACTTAAGCTCTAGGTGGTTCTCTTGTAGATAACACAGCCACTTTACAGAGCTGAAAATTTCCTGATATCCTCTTCTACATAGTAATAGCTCTTTCTATAACTGTCTTGTTCCCACAATTACATTCCACTGTAGCAAAAAAGAATAATCACACTACTTCGTTTATTAGGAAATTATTTCAAAAGTAGTATTAACTTTCAGCTAATTTAATACTTTTCAATTCAATATAGATTGTGAACTGGACACTATGTTCTAGGTACCATGCTGTCACTGGTGGAATAATTCTAACATTACTTACATGTGTAATAGGATTTTGGCCTATATCAGGATAGCTTCTTATGGCACTAAAATCTTTATAAATCTATTAGCATACTACAGATTAAATTTAAATTACTTCTTTGAAAGAAAGCCTTTTTCTTTGCATACATAATATATGACACATGATATATGACATATAATAAGTAATATGTAATGTATAATATATATCTTATGTAATAAATATTATGTCTATCTCTTTATTTAAAGTTCAAGTAGCATGATGTGAAGTTAAGAGCTCAAGATTTGGTGCTGGGAATGTAGCTCACTGTTAGAGTATATGCTTAGCATGCAAAACACCCTAGGTGAAATCTTGAGAACTGAAAAAAAAGAGTACACGCTTGCTCAAATCCACACTGCATTTTACCAGCTGAGTGACATGGGCAAGTTAATTTAACCTCTCAGTTTTATCCATAGTAAAATAATGCCCCATGGTGTTGTACTAGATGAAATAGTATATGAGAAGTGCTTTGCATACAGTACCTGGTATAGCATATATACTAAAAGGGGAGAGGTGATCAGAATTTTCAAGTAATTTAAAGGACAGTAACTTTGTTTAAAGGACTGCAATTTAAAAGGGTCTTATCACACATCACTGTAAACATTGCCACTTTAGCTTAAAACATTTAAAGTTTCTACTTTTGATTCTAGCAAAAGGGATGGGTTGGCTATTCTGTAAAATACGGATGTGCAGCAAAATGTACGACTTTTTCCTTTTGATAAAATCAGATCTGCCATTCATTAATTCAAATGATTTTTGTGTCTGTGTATATGCTTCAGTTTATAATATGAACTTTTCCATGAAGCAAACACAATGAAGAAATACCAATCACTTTTTCCCTGTGTAATTTACCTTTGTAGGTTTTTGCCTTGCTTATAATTCACAGCTTACATTTTCATTTTATTGCTGACCTTTTTTGTGGTACTGGGAATTGAACCCAGAAGCATGCTACTGCTGAACTACACCCCCAGCCCTTTTATTTTAATTAATTAATTAATTTATTTATTTGGTGGTATTGGGGTTCCTGGAAGCGCTTCTACCTCCGGGCTACACTCCCAGACCTATTTTATATTTTTATTTGGTAACAGGGAGCCAGCAAGGCTGGCTTTGAATCTGAGCGATCCTCCTGTCTCCGCCTCCCAAGCACAGAGATTACAAGTGTATGCCACCTCGCCCAGCCCCTTTTTATTTTTTTAAACAGGGTATTGCTAATTTATTATACACTGGCCTCTAACTTGTGATCCTCCTGTCTAAACCTACCAAATACTGATTACAGGCATCTGCCTGTCTTTATTTCTGAAGCTCTGTCATCAACACAATGATGAGAGTTTTACTTCATACTTGCCAACTTTCCTGAGATGTCTCTTTTGGGCTGAAGCATTTACCTAGATAAGTGCTGATTTTTTCTACCTTCAATTCAGCTATAGCCTGTGGCTCCTATGGTATATATAGGAATATCTTCGTTCCTTTCTATTATGAAATGATGCGAAGACCTTTAAGGAGCCCCTTTCTGTGTGCTTGCTTAGAAGTTGTCATTTCAGGACTTTGCTAATAAAATTCTACTTGTAACATTTAAAAAGGACCTTTTAAAATTCTATGAATACAGTTTAGGCTTAAAGTCTTTTCAAATTTACTTCCTTTATTCAAGTTCTCATGATTAAGGATGGCAAATGGAGATGGAAAATCATTTCAACTAGGTGCGGTCCACCTGCCTGTAATCCCAGTATTTGGGAGGCTGAGAGAGAAGTATCACAATTTCAAAGCCAGCCTCAGCAACTTAGTATAACTGTCAGTAACTCAGTGAGATCTTGTTTCAATATTTTTAAAATAAAATAAGGATGGGGGTGTAGCTCAGAGGTAGAATGCCTTGGGTTCAATTCCTAGTATGAAAAAAATAATATTTTAACTTGTTCTTGGCTTGCACAGGTTAAAGCAGAGGGAAAGTGTGTATCTCCAGCATGATGATTTTTAACACTTTGGCAAAAAATATAGGTACTGGACTAGTTGTTAGTTTTTATATGCATTACTTGCTGATCTACTCCCTTACTAGTACCTTGGAAGATTAGTTTATTTTTAATTTTTTTTAACAGAATAACCTCCAAAAGCATCAAAATAGTTAAAATACAAAGGATTTTTATAGAGAGCAAAATATAATTATATAAATACTCCTGTAATTTGCATTTATATTAAAACCAATCTTATGTGAAAATGCACAAACAATAGTCTCAACAATCTTGCTTCTTCTAGTGCATTGGTTCATCATTTATGCATGTTATCTTTAATTTACCTCATTCTGGATATTTAAAAAGTGGGGTTTTTACTGCATCAACTGCAGATGACGTTTATTACTCAGCAATTTTCTCCCTATGCATTCTGTGTCATTAGGACAAACATTTGATGCACAATATTCATTATTTTCCATATGAATCTCGTTGATTTTGCTGCTATTAAAACTAAAATATCCTTATTCATGTAAGGATAAACTTTGTTCCACTTTCAAACCTTTTGTTTTTACTGTGCATTTAAATCAAATTTAGTGAATGTTCTTTCCATATCAATGTTACATCGATCATAGCCAAATCCTTCAGTGTTTCAATGTGTTTTTGTTCCCTAATTGTAAATATTTTGAAGTACTCTGTTTCTGTTCTGTTTTTTTTTTTTTAACCCGGTCTGGGGATGGAACCCAGGGGCATTCGACCTCTGAGCTACACCCTCTGCCCTATTTTTTATTCTTTATTTTGGAACAGGGTCTCACTAAGTTATGGAAGGCCTCACTATACAGCTGAGGCTATCCTACGGTCTCAGCCTCCCGAATGCTGGGATTACAAGCGTGCGTCACCACGCCCGGCTCTGTTCTGTTGGTCTTTATAATAAGTATAAATATACTGTATTTGAGAGTTTATCCAAACACTCAATGCTTTTACAAAAATGAGAAATTCATCATTAAGTCATAACCCACCAGTAGAAATTTAAAAATTACTATTATAGCTTAAGGCACTCAGTTTCTGAAAGAAAAAAGGGAATTACAGTGTAAAAAGATAAATAATTCAACATAATATAGGTTGAGGTTGTGGCTTATCTAAATAAAATTAATGGAGTAGGGAAAAACAATAACAATAAAGAGGAGAATATTTACGATTTGTAATAGTCATCAATTAAAAATATACCATCCTCTTTGTGATAAATTTATTCTCACTGAATAAATTCATTCTCACCAAAAATTACTGCTCTAGAAATCCTTTGTCTAAGAAATCTCATTATTTTAAATAAAGCTTAGCTATTATTTGTTGAAGTAAGGATTTTCTTGGTATTATTTCATGTTGTAAATTATTAATTCATAATTATCTTTCATAAAAACACTATTTCAATTTTTCAATTTTGTAGATATTCATATATATAATATTATAAACCTAATAGAAATATTTTATTATTCTTTGGTGGTACTGGGGTTCCTGGAAACCCTTCTACCTCCGGGCTACACTCTCAGACACCTATTTTTTATATTTTTTACTTGGAAACAGGGTCTCTTAATCCAGCGAGGCTGGCTTCGAACCTGTGCGATCCTCCTGTCTCTGCCTCCCAATCGCGGGGATTACAAGCGTGCACCACCATGCCCAGCTAGAAATATTTTATTCTATAGAATTGCATAATATTTATATCACACAATCAGTATTAGTATCTTTATCAGTTTATCTATACAGGAATTAATTAAATAATTAGTTCAGATAACATATTAAAGAGTAATTTAGATCATTTAACCATAGCAGTAGATAAAATACAATGAAAAACTAAAAATTTAACTGTTTTTCTGCAATGAAAATTCAGTGCTAGGTCAAGTGTAGAACTACACACTTGCAATCTCAGCATTTGAGAGTCTGAGATAGGAGGATTGTAGCTTCACATACAGCCTCAGCAACTTAGCAAGACCTTGCTTCAAAATTAAACAAAAATAAAATAGGTCTAGGGGTATAGCTTAGAGGTAGAATACTCCTGTGTTCAATTCTCAGTATCACAAATAACTTCACTTCTACCACTTTTAAATTTATACTTACGAATTATAGCTCACTCTCCTCAAATGTAAGATATGGAAACCTCTGCATAATATTTTATCTTGCACATATTTATTTTACAAATATATGTTCCTCAGTTTTCCATTTTATTAGATGGCTCAGAAGATGCTGACAGCAATATTCATAAATAATATCACAACATTTACTTTAGAGCCAAGATCATTTTATTGGAAAAAGGGCACATTCTGTTGATATTTGCATTATAAACCAAAGTTTATTACAATGGTTGCACATCTTCTTTCTTAATGGGTCATTTATCCATTTATATATCTTTGATTTGATGGGACCTTAACTCTAGTTGAACCTGATTTTGAATTTTTAGTTTCCTTAAACAACTGGGCTACAAAATTGAGATATTTTCAAGTTGAAAATGATATCTAATCTCTGGTATTTGTATGAATATATCTAACATTGAATCTTTTTCTGGTGTTTATATATTTATTGAACTAGATCTACAACATAAAAGAAGGAAAGTAAAACAAAGCAGGAGCATACAAATGGGGGCAAGCGGTCATTTCCACTTGTGTTTGGTGGATCACTGGAATGCCTGCCTATTCTGCTCTCCCAAGAAAGCCTCATTGTGCAAATAATAAATATTTTCATATTCTTCTAGAATGTTTTTGCTGTCATCTTAACATCTGAACCAAATTCAGGGGAGGTAGGGTAGGAGTTTATTCCAAGTCTGTGGGAGAATTTTATCAAAATTAAAAGCAGCGATTAAAAAAGACAGGCATAGTTATTACTAAAATAAATATAGTACTGCCAATGATTCACTAAGTTCTACAATGACTTGATTTCTGTTTTCCAAGATGAAAGAGTAGGTAGTAAACTAAAAGAGTATAATCAATGGAATCCATTAGATGGCAGAGGCCAACTTTCATTCTAGAAAGTAAACCAACAGTTTCCAGTCCAGGGAGCTATCCGTTAAAAAATATAAATGAATTCGGGCATGGTAGCATAAACCTGTAATCCCAGTAGTTGGAAAGCTGAGACAAGAGGATCAGAGACTTGAGGCCAACCTCAGCAATTTAGGGAGACTTTCAGCAATTTAGCTAAACATTGTTTAAAAAAATAGTAAAAGGAATGGGGATATAGCTGAGTGGCACAATGCCCCTGGATTCAAGATTCAGTCATCAGTAGCAATTTTTACACACACACACACACAAATTTGAAAGTAAATTATTAGAGACATGATCCATATGACTGTATATTCCTTTTCACCATTTAGAGAATTACTCCTAGTGGCAAGTGATCTGGGCCTTTATGTAGCTCAACTACCTTCTACTTTAACACTGGGTTTCTGTCTTTATCTCTGTCACTGGTAGATAAATCAAAATTCTGTACATCACAGACCAGATGTGGAAAAGTTATGGTCTCTTCAGAGCTATACAGAGCACATAGATAAGTACTATCTAGACACACTTTTTTTTTTTGGTGGTACTGGGGTTCCTGGATGCCCTTCTACCTCCGGGCTACACTTCCAGACCTATTTTTACATTTTTATTTGGAAACAGGGTCTCCTAAACCAGTGCGCGTGGCTGGCTTCGAACCTGCATCATCCTCCTGTCTCTGCCTTCCAAGTGCGGGGATTACAAGCGTGCGCCACCACGCCCAGCTAGACACACTTTCAATTTCAAACCAACAAAATGCATGCACTTTTACTGGTGAAACTTAAGAGAATAATTTGCTTCTACTTCTTATTAAATATTTAAAGCCTTCAGGATACAGCTTAAGATATTAAAGTGGAGACATTATATTGCCATCCTCAAGAGCCTATTCTGACCATTTATTCTAACTTATAGGTAATTCAAACACTTCTGCTTCTGCTTAAACACACATTTTTGCAATTTTCTTTCCAAATTTTCAATTGTCTTCATATAATGGAAAATACTACATTTTAATAATGGTATCACCCTCTCTACCACTAAATCACATCAATTTCCTTAAATTTTCTCTATGTAATCTATTTTTATATTCTTTTGATGAGATTTATTTCTCTTCCCTGGATCTAAAGTTTAAACTCATCTGTTCTGAAGTCTAAGACAAATATGCCACAAAAAGAATCTAACACAATACAGGA
Source organism: Muscardinus avellanarius (assembly GCF_963383645.1). Lineage (NCBI taxonomy): Eukaryota > Metazoa > Chordata > Mammalia > Rodentia > Gliridae > Muscardinus > Muscardinus avellanarius. The sequence continues at coordinate 118,277,449 of NC_137792.1, read as the reverse complement.
AGTATGACATTCCGTTATTTACAGATATTCATCCTTTCAATAAATAGCAGTTCTATCCTGGCATCTCTCAAACGTGTTAGTTTTAAACTATAATATCAGTGCTGACTGATAATATATATCAGCACTGATATTATAGTTTAAGTGGACAGATTTGGCTTACCATATATATTTTTTCCTGTTATTTTTGATGGTAGTGGATTTTGTTCATAAGTTGCTAAATAGACTGAATTTCTTCAAAATTTGGTAGAATCATTAACCTAATTAATCAAATACCTTCTGGAATATTTGTCAGAGCAGATGGAGAAGTCATTATATTTCTTTCTGGTCTATTGACTGATTTCCTATAAACTCTTAATTGACAGAGGTCTAATTTGGCTATATTAAGTCAACAAAAGGAAAAAGAACAAATTGATTCATCTTCTAAGCATGGTGATGATTTTATGCATAATTCTTTATTATAAGTATAGGAAGAACATGTAATTTTTTTTTTTGCGGTTCTGGGGATTGAACCCAGGGGCATTCAACTTTCGAGCTACACCCCTGTCCTATTTTTTATTATTTATTTTGAAAGCGGGTCTCATTGAGTTGCAAAGGGCCTCACTAAGTAGCTGAGGCTGTCTGCGAACCACAATCCTCTGGTCTCAGCCTCCCAAATGCTGGGATTACAAGCGTGTGCCACCACGCCCGGCTAAGAACATGTAATTGATGAACACTGTGAAATAGTATGTACTGTAATATGGCAAGATAAAGACTTCATTAAATTAAATTGAGGTGATTTTTCTCCCAAAGAAAAATAACATTTTCCAGGTAAAGGAAGGTTAAAACATGAACTAGAGTGATATCATAATCTGAAAGCATTATAAAAATTGTTAATCATATGCAATTATTAACAATAAATTCAAATCAGCATAATTATGAACACCAGTAGTCTAAAGGACCAGAAATATGACTTCTAGAAAATTTAACATTATAAATATGCACTGTTTTATTTTTATTGGACACTACTAATTTGAATTCTGAATTTAATCATTTACTATTACTTACTGGCTTCTTCTGCATTGTGGAGCTAAGCCAATTCGAAATTCAGGTAGATATATGAAACCGTCAGCCTTGGTGTCCTACAAAAAACGAGAAAAGGAAAGAATGAAAGAATGTAAGGAAAGGACGTAATAGAGTTAGACCTTGAAATGAACAGCTGAGAGCCAGGTCACCAGTGTTGTAATGAACAACATTTTTCTAGACTGCTTATTAAAGAATATAGTTTGCATAGCATGCACTTGAAATAGCTTTCTGCAAAGCAAATGGACCGTGCATTTATTAAACCAGCGATGGTAACAACAAACTCTTATGTTAATGATTATACAGAGTTACTTCAAAATACGCAAACAGCTTTCAGCATCATTAGGGCATTCAAAGCAGACAAACGATTTATCAACAAAGGCCAGCAAACACAGTGTTTGTAGCAGCATTAAACACATGTTTACGCTTTAAGTTATCTAATATAGAACGGCGACTACATATACCAATTTTTTCAATTTCAAAGCTCTTCAAAAATATCTAAGAATGAAATTGCAAAGCATGAAATTGTTAAATGTATGCGCATCAGAGTGCAGTATTTGGAAAATAGTCTTTTATTCCCTGTGCCTTTCTTATCTTACCTGTTTCTCTCCCTCTTTCTGGTATTATAAGAAATCCATCAAATTTCTAAGAAATTGTCATGAAATGATACAAGTTGGACTCTTCCAACTTATTTACAGAGCTTAGTAAGGTCTGATCATTGTGATTCTGTCCATGCTTACCAAGTCACTTGTTCTTTCTGAGTCACAATTTCTTCAAGGATAAAAAGGGGAACAGATTATTGACATGCTGTAATGTTTGTAACATGTGTTGTAATTACCAAGGGAAAAGGGCCTATAGAAGTATTCAAGGTATGTGAAAATATAAACCTAGCAATCACTGTATTAAAATCAAAATCTCATACATGTAATAAAAACATGACAAAGTGTCACCTCGAAAAAAATGAACCCATTAAAAAAGGCACTGGAACTTTGATTAAGCTTGAATAAAACTAATTAATTGTAGAAGCATTCTGTCAAGGAAATGTAAACAGCAGAGAAAATTCACTATTTTTTCCATTTAATTTAGACAAGGATTAGATGCATAGTGTTTACCATGGAAAACAGTTTAGAATGATTTAATATTTCATAATTGCTCTTAAAACTTTCACATTTGAAGTAGAATGTTTCTCAGATTGGCTGGGAAATAGGGAAATATGATGGAAAATAACATTTATTGAGGACTTATTGAGAGGCCCTGCCCCCAAATACTTTATATATTAAGTCATTTAATACCAATGACTAACTATTCATTAATTCAACTGTTATCCATTAAGCACATACATTGTGACATATGAAGGAGATGAATTGTTGAACTGGTGTGGGTGAGCTTGGGGAGGCAGAGTTAGTACTTGTGAAAACTTATCCATGAGGAGAGATATTAATCTAAGATTTAATACAAGTGTGTGGCACATTGTGAAGGAAGCATATAATGCTATGATTGCTAATAAATATTGATCAAGTTGGTGGAGAAGGTTCAGAGAAGACTTTACTAATGGAGTGATTATTAAAATGAGATCAGAAAGATGACTAGAAGTTGACCAGGCAAGGAGATCATGGAGTACTACAGGAAGAAGGAAGGGAATATACAAATGTTGGATGACACATGGCACATTACAAAACATAAAAGAAGGCCACTGGAGCTGGAACGTAAAAACACAGGTTGCATGATACCAGATGTAACTAGAGAGGTAAAGATCCATACAAGGCCTGATGGTTCATGTTATGGAGTTCTTTTTTTTAGTCCAAAAGTAACAGTAAGTTATTGATGAATTTTAATAGGTGAATTAAGCAGAAAAATGGAGTGAGGTATGGTAGTAAGTACATGATCAAATCTACATCTTACAAAAGAATCCCCTGATTAAAATGGTAAAATAAAATAGAGGGAGGTCAAAGTGAATGTGCAGGGACAGGTTGGAGACTATTGAAATGGTTCTAATGAAAGATAATAACTTAGTGGCAATTAATGAATTTAAGCAATATTTAGGAGATAAAATTGGGCCAGGATCTATATGGATTATAAGAGGTGAAAGAATAGTGGGGGATATTGAGGAAGATTTCTTAGCAGAAAATCACTAAAAGGAGATACGATTAGATGATGAAGTTTATTTTGCACATGTTGAACAGGGGGCACTCTTGAAATATCCCAGAGGAGAGATCAATTGAATTTATGAGTCCTCAATCTTAGACATGAATTTTGAAGTAGATACAAACGTGTTAACTCTGTGCCAATAGTAATTTAAGGCATAGACACTGATAAAATAATCTAGAAAAAAGAGTTGAAAATAAGTAGAAAACTGATTTCTGAAGAACTCTAACTTTTAGTATTTTGAAAGGGCAGAAAAATCCTGCAAATGTGATAGAGGAGTGGTGTGAGAAAAATAAGGGGAACTCAAGTGAAATAATATCTGAAAATATCTGTTGGATTTAGCAATGTGGAGGCTCGTGGTAACCTTATCACAGTTATTCTAATGGAGTAATGGGAATAGAACATATATTGGATAGCACTTAGGAGTGAGAAGGAAAGACAAGAAAGATAAAGTACACTGTCAATAATTCTGGCTGTGAAAGTCAGAGTTAAGGTGAAAGCTGGGGATGTCTTCTGAACTCCAGACTTTTCTCTCCACTGGGATAAATTTAATGGAATCTTATAATCAACATGTCCAAAACCAAGCTCATTACTTGTCTTTTCTGCCTCACAAAAAACCTGATTTTCTTGATTTGCTTTCAAAATCAGTTAAAGGTACCTTACTCATCTCACTTTTGTTTAAATGAAAAAATTGCAGCATGTTTTAAAGTCTGTGAGACAGATCTGGGTGAGAGGCAGAGAATCAACATAGAAGAAAAAGAGGGATGAAAATATTTGGCAAGTATTATTACTTGCCTTGAGAAAAATGAAGAAAATGAGTCTCAGAGAAGTTGAGTAACTTGCCCACTCTCTTGAAGCTAATAAGTCAAAGACCCTGGATTACAAACCAGGTATTTTTGTTTCAAAATCATTCATTAAAATGTCTTTAGTAGACATTTTTTAGAAAGAAGTAGAATCAGTAACATTTCCTAACATTAGATATTATATGCATACCTTTTCTTTTTTTTTGACAGAAATTTATGCCTTTAAACCTAATACAAAGATGAAGTGACTATTCTCACTCAGTGACAGACTTTCCTTCCTGGTACACTTACATTCAGATGTGAGAACCAGTAGATTGTTGAGTTTTTCAAAATAAACCAGTATCTTTTCCAATTAAAAAAGGAGATTCCTCTAGACTCTTTTTTTTTCCAAAGCCATCCCTCGCATTTCCCATGGCCCAATTCAGTACAGGCCATTGCACAATATCGGGTTCTAACACAAAAATATCGGTCTTCCTCAGAGAAAAATGAGGGCAAGACCCTTCTAAACCAAGACACTGCAAAAACAAACATAGGAATAAAATGTTAATTTGGATATCAGACAAGGTAGGTTTTAAATTATCATAGCATTTTCACAAGTTTACAATAATCCAACAATCCATAAATATTGGACACAATCTTTCCTCTGAATACAAATGGCAGTATTTTAATCTTTTATTTACTTATAGCCATTTGTGTTTCTTATTTTATTATCTATCTCTTAGCCATTTGGTTTTTCCCACATTGATCTATTAAGCTTGCCCTTACTAATGGACATATTAAGGATATTAACCTTTTGTCTGTCATATATATCACAAATAATTGTCCCAAAATGTCTTGCCTTTAACTTTTATTTATATTTTGTATATATATATATATATTTTACTATTTAAGTTACAAATTTGAATAATTTATGTTTTCTGCTTTTGCTGTCATGCTTGCATTTATTTTTATATTCAAAACAATAAATATGAAATTATTTTATATTACATAATGTAGTGATCTATATATATTTATTATTTCCAAATGTTTTGATGTTTGCTCTAAATTTTTTATTTAATGATTTACATTTCCCCCACTGATTTGAAATATTTATTATACTTTTGAAATCTTATATCTTGTCTATTCCTTTATTTTCTAATTTATTTTATTAAGATGTCTATATATTTTTATTTTTGCTAGTGCAGTAGTAATATTATTACACACTTAGAGTATTTAGGATATACTAAGGTAGATTTATTCCTAATTTCTTGGATTTTTCTCAAAAACTTTTCGTGGATTTTTCTCAAAAAATTTTCCTAGATAAGCTTTTAGAGTTAGAGTTAATTGCCAAACATATTATATTTAAACTTTCATTGAAATAATGTTATATTTAAAGTTAATTTGATGTTATTCACATTTACAAGATTGAGTATGTTGACCCAGGAATATGGCCATACTGCTCATCCTTTATCCAAGAATTCCTCCCTAAAATGTTTTGTATTTTTCCCCATATATGTCTTACACAGTTCTTACTAGTTTATTCTTGTATACTTTACTGTTTTGTTGCTAATTTAGAAAAATTATATTTGTGGCTATTATTGTTACAACAATTTAGGATCTCTTATTCTATGTGCAGGTACATATCCTGTAACTATAAAGATTTACCTAAAATTTTTTAAAAAAGCTATCATTTAAGAGAAAATAAGTTATTGGACAGAAATTAATCCTCACTGGTACAAATATATAGTTAAGAGTATTAGTGAAAGCAGAATGTGGCGCTCTGTTTCTCATTCTTTCAAAGCATTATAATATACTAAACATGATTTTTTATCTCAGAGTACTTATATGGACTGAGTTCTCCCTTAATACATTAATTATTTTCTTTAAAAATAATGACAAATTCATTTGGCATATAAGATGTTTTCTAAAACATCTTATATTAATTATAAATGCCTTAATTTGCCATTGTAAGTTTATAGTTGAACTTTTAAAATCTCATCACTCCAGAGTCCAGCATGTAACAATTATGTTAATTACCAAATTCTAGTTTTATCTGAACTTTCACAAGGTACTGCTTATATGAGCAAGTTCTCCAACAGGTTACAGTCGAATAGTCCCTCATATTAATTCACTTCTATTGGAAGAATTTATTATCAAAGTATAGTATTCTTCATAAAGCCAAATAAAGATCTATATTTTTCTTAAGATCAGCTACTTCTTAAGAGCATATTACTAAAGAGAACAATTTAAGCTAGAGCCCTAAAACCATGATATTGCTTGTGCAGTAGGGCACTTTTTTCTCATGTGAGTATTCATAGGTATAAATATGTGGGGAACATGAGAACTCTAAGATTGTAATAATTTTGCAAAACGGCTGCCTCTAATTATGGCCATTAACCTTTCCTTCTACTGTGGAAGTTTTTTCCCAAGTAAATCATTTTCCCTTTTAATGAAATTAGAGAAATTTTCAGCTAAAATGATTTTTGAGATGATCTGACTCAATCCTTTGATTTATTGGTAAAGAAATAAACTCAACGGAAGTCAAATGATATTTGCAATGCCATTCCTAATTAGTGACAGACCTTGACTAAGAACCCATGTTTTCAATCATACTTGCTGCCTATCTTGGTCCATTATCCTCCAGTGAGATTGGTTAGAATTCCCTTAATTTAAAAGACTGTACTTGTGTCATTTCAAGGGTAAATATTCTTATTTTTTTAAATATAACTTTTGAAATACAGATCTTCTTACTAAGGTAGGCTGGGTAAATTGTCATAATAGCCAAAACACATTCAAATATTAGAAATAATAATATGGTGGGTTTCTTATAAAAATTATCTCAAAACAATATTCCTGAAACTCAACTGTCAGGAAAAGAGGCTAAAACAAAGTGGATTCTTTATTTGAGAATGATTTCCCTATATTTTCTGCAAGATGAAAATGAAAGGATTTGAAGAAATACATTCATATCTAAAAGGTAGCTTTGCTAGATTTTTAAATTTCCCCTTACTTGATAGTTTTAAAAAGTTAATCTGCAGTCACATTATTTTACCCATTTTTATTTTTTAAACCTAATTTATTTATTTTTTTTGCGGTACTGGGTATGGGACCCAGGGGCATTCTAACTCCGAGCTATACCACCAGCCCTATTCTTTATTCTTTAATCTGAAACAGGGTCTCACTGAGTTGTAAAGGGCCTCACTTAGTAGCTGAGGCTGTCCGCGAACCCAGATCCTCGTGTGTCAGCCTCCTAAATGCTGGTATTACAAGCATGCACCACCATGCCCAGCTTAAAACCCAATTTATTGTTCTACATAATTAACCCAATTTTATAATCTAAGTAGCTGGCACAATTTAACTTATAGACCAGTAAGACTAAACCATCTAACTGATGTTATCATTATAAACAGGTAAGCCCAGGCAGAAAACATAAGATTTGGATAAATGAATACTTGTAAGTGCTAGTCATTGCTTATATAATTTTATTGTGTTCATTTTAAATTCCAGTAAAATTATATTATGAAGTTGGGGTAGTCTGAAGATCGACTGACAAAAGGAAAATATATGTACATTCAACAAAGTTTGAGTCATGTCCAATTCTTAGACCCTAAGTGTGTGCACTTCTCTGGATTAACCATTGCTATCAGGAAATTTTCACATGGCATGCACACATAAATGGCTATCTACTCATGCGACCATTCTTTCAAAATTCTATAACATCTCTGATATATATATATATATTTGTCAATGTTCTGCTTTAGCTCCCCAATATAAGCAGCAGTTGGGAGAAATGCATGTACAGGGAACAGCAGGGAACAAAGCCAACAAATAGAAACTTACAATCCAGCCAGTTTTGGGCTTTTGACTTCATGAAAAAATTTATAAAAGCCTACAAAGGAAAGGACATGCAAATTAACTAATTAATTAATCATGTTGAGTGTTTATCATTAGTTTGCTATCTCCGTTAGTTCAGGCAATGACATTCAAACTGTAGAAGAAATATTATAAGCATAGTAAAAAAAAAAAAACTAAGAGCACATAAGAGATTATTTAACCAGGAATTGCTAGTAGATGTGTCAACTAACTTTTCAATGAGAATTACTAGTAAATTGATTTCCTCTATAACCTTAAAGCAATGGATTAGATTAATAGGCTTTCTTCTAATAAACTCTCCTTGAGTTGAGAATAGAATGGTGGTTTCCAGTGACTTGGGAGAGTGGCAGGGGTTAGAGATGGGGAAAGTTTGATAAATGGGTACTAAGTTACAGCTTGACTGGAGCCAGAAGCTCCAGGATATCATCGCACAGTATGGAGACTATAGATAACTGTTATGTACTGTAAATTTCAAAAACCTGGAAGAAAGGATTTTGAAAGTTTTCACCAGAAAGAGTTGATAAATGTTTGATGATATAAATATGTTTAACCTGATTCAATCATTATGCATTATATACATGTATACAACATTACATGTTACCTTACTAATATATACATCCATATGTTCTTGCATCAGTTAAAAAAAGACATAAATAATTCTCCTTGAATTTCTGAAGAAAATCTCTATTTTGTCTTGTTGTATCTTTTAAATCACTATTGGGATCAACTTATTATACAATTCACAGTTTTAAATTTTTATTAATAGTTGTCCATTTTGGTAATTTCTTTCTGTGTTTGCTTTTATTTTAGTAAAGCTATACTTTTCCAGAAAAAGTTATATAACATTTTAGAATGATCTATAAAAGTATGAGAAAATATGATTCATAAAAATTTTTGTGTCGACCTCCTTTTTATTTTAGGAGAAAATTTGGTAACTTTTCATTTATTCCATTATATTTCAAATTATTATCAAGTTTTTAAATAACATACATGCATTTCATTATATAATTACTTTGATATTTTTAGAACTCCCCGACTAAGTTGCAGCTCATTGTCTCTCTCTGAATGACTTAATCACAAGTTATGAGTAATGGAACTCTTCAACGCCTGATTAAACTTATGAACTCATTTTCAGAGTAATTTTTATTGCATAAAATAAAGCCCATAGAATTATTGTGGAAATCAGTTATTTTTAAGTATAATTCTCAAAGTACTAAATAATTTTCAACTAAGTAAAAATCTAGCAACAAGTCTAATATTTATTGTAATTTTGAAATCCTGGTGAATAGAAATCACATTTTGAGATATCTGCAATAACTAGAATGTAATCTGAAACTTCTTTGGTGAAAAAGTCACAATTACTGTTAATGCTATTCTGGTCAATTACCTCATTCACGTACAATAAAAAGTATTGCTAAATTTCAGGTAGAGTTTAAAGAATACAGGATGTATTTTTAAACTGTCTAAGTTCATGGAATCACCCAATCATTATCTATGATGGAATATTTGAGGGTCTTTCAACTCTAAGCTAAGAACTCTTATCTTAAAACACAACTCGTCTATTATCAAGAATCACTCATTCATATAACAGTTCAAGTAAATATTTCTATTTCCTAAGTATTAAATAGAAAATGCAAATTATTTTATTTATTTTTAATAGAATCATGCCTTCTCAAAAATGGTATTGAAGAGAATGAGCATAATATACAGAAAACTGACCCAGAGAGAAGAGAGATAATTCAAGGAACATAAAAATAAATACTTCCTGAATTTATTCCCAGAGAAATCCAAGATCACACTTGTAAAAAAGAAAATAAAGGAAAAGGATATTGAATAGCCCACACAGCAAATCATAATCTTTCCTGAAATAGAAATAGAGCCCAGGTTGGTTAATTCTGCTCTAGTTAAGTACTATAAAAGGAAGGATAGATTCACAGAATTGTCATAATGTACCCAAACTCCAAATAACAGCCACTTTCCATTTTATAATTAGCTTAAAAGAGTCATCTATATTCACTCTCTATTCTGTGAGAATTCCAATAATCTATTTTAGCCCATTAAAATCAATTGTAATGTTGTAGTCTACACTTGATTTAAAATATTATGGGTATTTCTTTCAAAAGAGAGTGTTCCAAATATGAAAGCAATTGGTTGATTGAAATTTTCACTATTTGGGCTGAACATATTGACATTTTATGGAGACAAGGATAAACTGAGAAAATGGCAAAATACCTTAGAAAAAAAATTGAAATACTGATCTCAGTTTCTATTTTTAAAATGCAGAAATTCATTTAGAAAACTAAAGAAAAGAGATTTTATTTTGAAATTTAAGTCAATTATTTTATGTAAGAATTTAATTTGTTAGTATAATTTCCCTGGAAGGCAGCCAGAGAGATCTAATATACAATTAAAATTTAAAATGGAAACCATTAACATTTGATGATGTATGTCTTTTGAAAGTTTTAGTGTAATGAGTTAACTAAATTATTTTAGGTTTTAGCTTTACCATTTCTCTTTATTTTATTTATTTATTAATTTTTGGTGGTACTGGGGTTCCTGGAAGTCCTACCTCCGGGCTACACTCCCAGACCTATTTTTGCATTTTTATTTTGGAAACAGGGTCTCGTAACCAGTACACATGGCTAGCTTCGAACCTGCACGATCCTCCTGTCTCTGCCTGCCAAGGCTGGAGATTACAAGTGTGAGCCACCCATGCCTGGCTTCTCTTTATTTTTAAAATTATAATTGGCTAGATATATTATAGAAAAGCAGTGAAAAGCTAAGGTACTCTATTTAAAAAAATTTTTTTTCGGGTCCTGTGATGGAACCCAGGGACATTCGACCTCCAAGCTACACCCCGTGCCCTATTTTTTATTCTTTATTTTGAAACTGGGTCTCACTGAGCTGCAGAGGGCCTCACTAAGTAGCTGAGGCTGTCTGCGAACCGCGATCTACAGGTCTCAGCCTCCCGAATGCGAACGCTGGGATTACAAGTGTGCGCCACCACACCTGGCTGGAACTCTTATTTTTAAAAGTGGGAAATTCTAAGAGTTTCAATCAAATTTTCAATTAAGATGTTCATTCTTCATTAGTTATATAACACTTCTACAATTATTACTGAAAAGACTTAAGAATGAATTACAGGTTCTGTGACTAAAAATCATCAGTCTTATAAAAGGGCAGGCTTTTAATAAGTTAGAGTTATCACTTTTTGTGGTTCTGGAGATTGAATCTAGGAAATTCTACTTTTGAGCTGTATCTCCAACCCTTTTTATTTTATTTTTATTTTGAAACAGGATTTCACTAAGTTACCATGCACTGTCTTCAAACCCTTGATCCTCCTGTCTTAGCCTTCCAAATACTGGGATTACAGGTGTGCACCACCAAATATAGCACTACTTTGAATTTTGCTTGTATGTTAAGAGTGAGAACAGCAGTTTAGGTAAAATGTTTAGTCAAGAATTAGGAAATTCTGACTTTAACACTTGTACTATTTTCTAACTTGCTGTCTAAGCTTTGGTATATCTCACAAACATCTTTATATGCATTAAATTTGCTTCTCTATAAGTAGGTCTATTTTCATAGATCATAGGGCCTACAATAATGTGTGATGAGGTAGATATTGAAGCAGTTTTGTAGAATCATTCTTAAAATAGGACAGAGATAAGTAGCTTTGCCTCCAGTATTAGTTCCAGGTAACTTGTGAGATAGTTTTCCCATTGTTTGAATTCTTTCCATTCCCAAGACCTTTTTTTGACATTTTTTCAAATTTTTCCTTCCTGTCAATAGTACATCAGGTCAACTTTGGCACTATGATTTTTCTTGATGTCCTGTCTCATAGAGCAAGTTTCCCCTAACACTTTTCAAAGCTATCATGGCCAAATTAAGGGTGACCTCGATGTCATCTATTTTCTTAACCTTAATCTTGTCTTGAGAATAAGGCTGGAGACATTTTGAAGACTCTCAATTGTCAAATTTCACTTACCCTCCACAGCCAGTAACAACACTGTAAGGACCTTTACAAGTCTATATACACAGATGTCAGCTTTAAAGATAATCTGGACATGGTGGTACACACTTGTAATCCCAGTGATTGGGAGGCTAAGAAACGAGGATCGCAAGTTTGCAGCCAGCTTTAGCTACTTAGGTGAGACCCTCCCCAACTTAGTGAGACCCTGTTTCAAAATAAAGAATAAAAATAGGGCTGGAAGTGTAGCTCAGAGGTAGAATATCCCTGGGTTAAAAACCCAGTACTGCAAAAAAGGCATTCTTTTAAAAATCAATTAAATATGAATTGTATATAGGACTATCTTGTTGAGAATGAAATATATAAAGTTATCTTGTTATCATGTCATTGTTCTCTATAGAGTCTGTTCATCTTTACCAAACCATTACAAATATAATGAGAAGCAGTATATTTAATGATTTTAGATGAATTATGGTAAAAATTTTGTTAGCGATATTGACAGTAATGTTGCATTTTAAAAAATATGTATTATTGCACCTAATTTTCAATATATATTTTAGTCTTTAATAATGATTCTCAGAGGTATATAATAATGGACTTTGATTCTGATCAGTTGAAAAAGTAATTAACATATAGATAAGCACTTGTGGATTACTTTCTGAAAAGCTCTTATAGTAACTACTGAATTTCCTTCTAGTTTTATCTCAGATCGAAGATATGATATATTGATGATTCAAGCATTTTTGATGATTGGACAAAATACAGAAAGAGAAAATGAAAAGGTCTATGTTTCATATTCTTATTTGTGGAATGAAATGATCATCTAAGATTTTAGAAATACATGTTAGTTAATTACCAGACAGTTTTAGGACTGACACATGTTAACTACTCACCCAAGAGAGTAACACTAAAAAGACAAGGACAATTACCGAATTAATTGAATGCTAAACAAAATTTTATATCAGTCCTCTTGAGGGAAATAAAATGAGGCCCTTTTATGGTGTCAAATTTTATGTCTTATATATCACAAAAACACAGTGCAGCTTTGAATGATCAGAGTGAGTTTTGCTAAACAGAAAAAAATGATTAAGGCTCCTAAATGTGATATATGGTCAGAATAGTCACTTGGAATTGCTTAGATAAATCACATTCCATTTAGTTGTGGAGAAGTTTGCAAAAATTTTGGCATCACAGATTATTTAATGTTCATTCCTTTCTCATTTTTATACTTTATTTTCCACACGTAAGAAATTATCTCTGTAAGTTCCTAGCATCTTACATTTCTCATTTTCTTATTGCATGTAACTAAATCTGTCCTTACTAAACCTCTTTTTTAGTTCATATTTATGAAAATCATTTCGATGTCCCAGGTTTATAAACATAGTTTCTAAAGATTTGGCCCATTTCAGTTCATAACTCCTTTCTGGTAGTATAATTATCATTATTATAAATATATGTTACTTTCTTTCCCCAATCTACAATAGTATTATACATGCTGGCACAGGTGCTTAGAGCTCAAGGTTTCACTACAATGAAGCTTGAGATAAAAAATTTAGGGATATAGAATACCCAGAAAAAGGAGATGTAACACAAGGTTTGTAAATCACATGTAAAAAAAAGTTACATTGCATTCAAAGAGTACTGGATTCATCATTTGACTTCATTCATTAGTTCAACTATATTTTTTAAATGCCTACAAGTACCATACACTCTTCTAGGTGCTGGAGCTACAATGGTTAACAAAGTAAAGTTCTTGCTCTTATGCTCTCAAGTTTAAAATTTAAAGAGATTGAGAGAAAACACGTGAGTAGATAAATAAATTCTATGATTTCTGGTAGTGATAAATGCTAACTTGTATCTGGTGTTTGCCTTCCTCAAGTAGGAACTAGTGCTGCCAGCTTTCAAAGGGAAACCTTCCAAAGGGAACACATCTTATTAAAGTATTCAGGTTCCTTCCACCTCTTCACAACTCACGCTAGAAATACTATTCTATAGAAAGTATCATTTAAAGGCAGTGCTCCAAATTCTGCTCTCAGAATTTCCCACTAGAGAAAATATGACCAACTAATTCATAATTGGGAACTAATTGTGAATAATGGTTATGTATGTTACCCTTCCAGAGTTATAGACATTTTACAGCATTTACTGTTGCAACCTCAAGTGAATAAAGATTTCAGGTGCTCTTGCTTCCATTCTTCCCACCCTCATCTCTCTTCCTCTTGCTCTCAATTCAAAACATGTCAAATTCAACACTGAAAAAAATTCTAGCCCAAACTTGTAGGAAAAAAGGAGAGAAACATAGCTGACTTGTCCTATCTGATTTTGCCTTTCATTTTCCTTCAAAGTATTTCTTTAGTTCACAATATATGTGGACTATAGTCTCTGAAAAATAAAGTTGGTCAAATATTTATGCAAATATACACTAGAGAAATATTCTATATAGCACTTCCATTCTTGATTTTGCTTATTGTGTAATATGTTTCTTAAGTTCCCTAGGTACTGCGGCGATATCTCATATACAAAGAAGAATCATTTCCTAACTCACAAATGGCATCATATATTGCAATTTATTTTTGTTGCAATTGGGAGTTTCAAGTTCAATAATGTTTTAAAAAAATAAAAAGGCAGATCATTTATATTAGTTATAAAGCTAAGTTTTTTTTTTCTTTTTTCTTTTTTTGCGGGTCTGGGGATGGAACCCAGGGGCATTTGATCTCCTAGATACACCTACTGCACTGTTTTTTTTATTTTTTATTTTGAAACAGGGTCTCACTAACTTGAAGAGATCCTCACTAAGTAGCTGAGGCTGTCTGTGAACCGTAATCCTCAGGTCTCAGCCTCCAAAATGCTGGGATTACAAGCGTGCATCACCATGACCAGCTAAAGCTAACTTTTTTAGAGTCATCAGTAAGGTTCTCTAAGGCACACAGATATATTTGTATATACTTAGTAGAAAATAGCAAGCATTTTTTTAGTTTATAATTCCATTGCTAGATTTTGAAATATTGTCTTAAATATTGAACTCATTCTTCCTTAGAGCATTTGGCCTAACATTCTAGGACCTTAGACTATTGAGATGAAGAAGTGAATAGTTAATATTGACATGGTTTATGGACAAATATGTCAAATGCAATTGACTTCAAAGTGAATATATTTGTTTTATTACCATATTAATATTTTAATTAAAAAGTTGATTTGCTTAAATATTTCTAATACTAAACTCAAGATATCGAGTATTTTAGGACTTTTCTTTCATATCAAATGAATTCAAGGATCATTAATTATTTAATTCATTAATTTTGAGGACTTTTTGCAGTGCTGGGAATTGAATCCATATCCTAGTGTATGTTAGGCAAGTGTTCTACCACTGAGCACCAAATTTTTTTTTCTTGAAAGAAGTTAAAATAGTAGCAGGATTTGAGCCATATGTTGGATAATAGTTGAAAATTGGTCAAAGAATGCTAGAATGATAAACCAACAAATTCAGAAATAATATTTTACTGAGCTGAGCATGTGGCACATGCTTGCAATCCCAGTACTTGGGAAGTTGAGACAGGAGAATGCGGGTTCGTAGCCAGCCTCAGTTATTTAGTGAGGCATTCTGCAACTTGGTGAGACCCTCTTTCAAAATAAAGAATAAAGCCAGTGTGGTGGCGCACGCTTGTAATCCCAGCATTCGGGAGGCTGAGACGGGAGGATCACGGTTTGTGGACAGCCTCAGCTACTTAGTGAGGCCCTCTGCAACTCAGTGAGACTTGGTTTCAAAATAAAGAATAAAAAGAAAAATAGGGCAGGGGCTGTATCTCAGAGGTTAAATGCCCCTGGGTTCCATCCCCAAACCTGCAATAAGCAAATAAATAAAATAAAAATAAATAAAAATAGGGCTGGGGGGTGGAGCTTGAAGGTAGATTGCCTCTGTATTCAATCCCCAGCACCAAAAAAATTTTATAAAAGAGTTTTTTAGGAGATTTTAAGAGGCCTATTTAAGAAAGTGGTACAGCTTAAAAGAAGATTGCGAAAGGGGGTTGGTTATGTTTCATAAAAAGAAAGGCTTTGAAACTGGCCATTTCTTGGAAGTTGAAAATGACCATGAGTTTTCAATATGGCAAGATTTATTAGGTAAGATTCATTTTTTATTATTCATTGGAAATCTTCCTCCTCATGCATATGCATTTTGGGGAGAAAACTACCACTTCCAGTCCCACAGTTTAGTGCTCCTTGGATGTTTTCCTCAATGTTGGGAACTTTCTTGCTGAGAAAGAGGGGTGGTGTCTAAAACAGTGATTGAATCTCCATATCTCTTCTTATGAGGGCTGGCCAGATCCTTTGTCCCATTACTTCCCCTGGAGATTTTTAATTAGCTTTTTCTGATAGTTTTTTTTTATTGGTGCACTGTATTCATACATCATAGTGGGATACAAACTTTTGTAGACATACATGCACACATCGCCCAGTCAGCCCCCACCCGGTCCCCACCCCATTCTCTCCCCATCCCTCCCTCCCATGCTTGGCTTAGTGGTTGACATCTAGTATTATAGCAATTTATCCAAAATTAAAAATGATAATCTCACATAACAGTTTCATTTGTCTGATACCAAGCTTTTGATGAATTAAAGATAACATTTCAATATTTCTTTTTACTTTCTTTCTTACCAGAGAATATTTTTTTCTATTATTTTAGGTGAAACTATCATATATTTATATATTTATTTTTCAGAAAAAAAATCTATCCTAATATGGAATATGGACTCTAGATACCCAAAACGATCTTGAAAAAGAACAAAGCTAGAAGATATATATTTTCTGATTTCAAACCATATAAAGCTACAATAATTGAAACAGTGTAGTACTATTCTAAAGGCAGATATATAAACCATTGGAGTTAAATAAAAGCCTAGAGCTAAATTCTTCCCTATATTGTCAAGTTATTTTTGACAAGGTTTCCACGAACATTTGGTGGTAGAAATAATATTTTAACTAAATATTGTTGAAACATAATAATTACATGGAAAAGAATAAAGTTGGACCCTTACCTAATCCCATATACAAATATTAACTCAAAATAGATAAAAGACCTAAATATAAATCTTAAGACTGTAAACTTTTAGGAGAAAATCTGGGTCATAAAACCTCAAAATATTGAAATTGGCAGTGATTTCTTGGGTATGATTTCAATGGCACAGGCAACAAAAGGGTAAATAAACTCCCTAAAAAATAAAAAAAATATTGTATATCCAAAGAAAATGTAAACAGAGTTAACAGTTACTAATAGAATGGGATAAAATATTTCCAAATGCTATATCTGAAGGTGTATTAATATTCCAACTAGAAATCCTAAAAATTGACAACAATAAAGGCAAACAATACCATTTAGAGATAGGTAAAAGACTAACATAAATAATGAATCTCCACAGACAACCAATCTTAGTTGACTGTTGGATGGAAACTCTTGTTTCTCTGGTTCTGGTGTGTGTTACCTATTTCTTCTTTGTAGTTAATCTCTTTGAGTATTTTCTCTAGTGCTGGTTTTGAAGACAAAAATTCCTTCAGTTTCTGTTTGTCATGGAAGCTTCTTATTTCTCCATCTAATTTGATAGAAAGTTTTGCTGGGTAGGAAATTTTTGGCTGGAAATGTTTTCTTTCAGAGTTTGGAATATGTTACTCCAAGCCCTTCTGGCTCTCATGACTTGGTTTGGGAAGTCTGGAGTGATTCTAATTGTCTTGCCTCTGGATAGTTCTTTTTTGGTGAGATTTGGAATTTGGTGAGAGCATATTTAGGATCAGAACATTTGATATGATAAAACATCATCTCCATATCCACTTCTTATGCCCTTAGAGTACTCATGATATATTCTTACTCTGATAAAAAAAACCTGATTTGAGGAAAGGATCTGATAGATTTGCCACACATAAAAATGATGTGTAAAAATTTAACATTCCATTCATCAGTTCTATTTGCATTTCCATGAAGGGCAAAATCTCAAACCAACGGAATGAATTTTGATTTAAATATTAGAAGTGTGACATCATCAATCAACCAATGAGGGATGGATTTGGAAGGCCTCTATTTAAAGCCCTTTCTATTTAATGAGTTTAGAAATGTGAGAGAATGAATATGCTAATGGGCATTGGCCAGACTTATATGATCATAGATCTCTTATCTACAATTTCTGAAGTAACCAGGCCAGGTAGCCAAACATAACCTGTGTTGCAATTGGCCCTGAATAGTTAAGAATTGGTTCATAACTAACAGCTTTTCAAATTTTTGTCCTCTTTTCCAACTCAGGACTGACAAGAGATAGCCAAATAAATTTCTCAAGCCAATCACATAGAATTTCTTGCTTCTAGCCAGTCACCTGCTTCCAGCTTCCCCATGTCCACAATCTACAATCAGAGAATACCTGAATCCTATTTATTTATTTCTTTTACTATGAAGCTTTCCAGCTCTCCTTGCCTGCCTTTGATTCTTTGCCATGTATGAGTGATGGTGGCTGATTCTCTTGCTATATAGCAAGCTCTGAATAAATTGCCATTGCTTATTGTCAGCTGGAGGTTATGATTTTTATAAACCTATTATCTAGGTATTTTAGAGCCCAATTTTAACTGGTTATGTACATTTTGACCAACTAAGAAGCATAAAAATGTACAGATGGCCAAGCACCACTTAAGTCCAACTAATTTTCATTTTATGGAAGGGCCTGGAAATGAGTATTTTTATAACAAGCATCCCAGGTGATTATTATACACAGCTATTCTGTGGAAATCTTAACTAACATTTATTGATTGTTTATGAACACTCTTCCCAGACTAGGAGATAGCAAGGAACAAAACTGTCTACATTAGTTTTAATATTTCCCAAATCCATTATCTTTCTTAGAAAACATTAATAACAAATGACATTTATTAAGTCACTTTTTTTCTAATCTCTGAAATGGGTCACCTCTCCAGCATTGTTCAAAATTCCTTAATTGAAATCAGCAGTCACTAAAGAAGCAGCATTACCACAATGCACAGCACAGAATCATTTCACAAGAAGAAAATTGTTTGCTCTTAAATACAAGGCCAATATGACACTGGCTTGGGAAAGCCCTTCTGATTCTCTTCTGACAATAGAAAACTGATCATTTATTTGTGGAATTTTGATTAACTCTGGTGATGGGCCTTTTGGCAAGGCAGAGGCTTTGAATGAAGTGGAACATGATCCAACTAAGACAACACATTGGATCTTGTGTTGTACTGAAAAATCAAATAACCCAAGACAAAATGACACTTTCAGAAAGATTCCTAACTATCAATTTCCTAATAGAGTACAACTGAAAAAAATTCTAAGCAATGATTACTAAGTGACTGCTTGGCAATATTAAAGACATATTATTCTAATTACCCCTCCCTTGAAGATACCTGGGATATTCGTTAATAAAGCACAATAAGAATCTAAAGTCAATGAAAAACAAATATGAACTTATTTTGAAGCAACACAGGCCACAAATAGTCTAATATATCCCATAATATATATATATATATATATATATATATATATATCCAAATAATTATTTTACTCTGTTTTTGTTAACTTTGTTCTCAGTATTTAATGGAACTATGTAAATTTATGGATGATAAAGCATTAAAATAATTTCACCAAATGACTAGGAGTTATTTATTGTCTACTATAAATCACTTTATGCACTGAAATAAAGCCTAGAAATAGAACTAAAGAAAGAAGAGTCGAAGGAAATTTCTAGCAAACAAAAGTAATATATTTTCCCCAATTCAATGAAGTAATCCACTTTGATTGAAAATATTTTTAAAATCCCAATTGAGACAATGTTTGAATGTGGATTGGGGCCACTAGGAAGAAAGAAAAAAGGATGGCATTTTGGCATCCACTGATGGTAGAGATGTAGATGTTGGGTTCTATTAGGAATAGAACTGAAGGAATCACAAGTTAAGGAATGGTTGTGATTTGGTGGCAGAACAGGAAGTTCTAATTTCTTCTTGAATATAGATATTTCTTTTTTTTAACAATTTTTTTATTGAACATAAATAGTATACATTTACACTATATTTGGTGCCCTCTCCCCCCCGCCCCCGTTTTCTCCCCCCCCCACCAATGGTTGGCCAGTTTAACCATGTCTTATTCATAATTTTACACATGTTCAGGTGAAGATGCTCCTTAATCAAGATCGGCCTTTCTCCTCTCCTATCTTTCCATTAAAACTTAGCTAGTATTTCCCCTCTAATATCTGGGGTCCTACTGGTATCCTTTGTGTTTTCTAGTTTGGGCATATTAGAGGAAACATGTGTATCTTCTCCTTCTGCACACAATGGAATTCTATTCAGCCATAAAGAAGAACAAAATTTTATCATTTGCAAGAAGATGGAAAGCCCTGGAAAGCATCATGTTAAGTGAGATCAGCCAAGCACAGAATATAGATATTTCAAAGACAAAGAGGATATTAACTCCAATGAAGTGTAAAGAGCAGAATAGGGGAAGAAAAGGCATATAATTTTTCAGTTCTAGACAATAAGTTTTTAACCTATTGAAACTATACTCAACCTTGAGGGAAATATGCCACTTTGTCTTGGATTAAAAATACCTTTTTAGTCTCTCTACACCTATGCTGCTCCTAGATTGATAAGCAATTGGCAGAGTTTGATGTAAATCAGATATAAGGTGCAGATAAAATTAATGAGAAAATATGCGTGCATTTCAACAAATGCATTTAATTTTTATTTTGCTATTTCTCTATTATAAAGTATAAGTCAAATTACTTGATAGTTCAAAACTATCAAGGTCCTATATAAAATTTTACAAGAATACATAAAATATACTAGTGTTTTTCACTAGTATTAGGACCCATGCACAGTGCTGACATAAACAGAAGAGACTCCTTTATACTGTTTGTTTTGACAACTTTATTACCCAAGTTCCCTAAAATCATATCCAAGATGCCCAAACATATAAATACATTTGAGTGAGATTGTACTTTAAAATATGGTCTATTCTATGAGGATTTTATGTTCTAAGGGACATTTTGAAATACTGAAATACTCATTTACATAAAATTTCTCACTGCATCTATTTTATATTCACCAACATTTTGGAGGTCATCTTGTAGTTTCTTTTGTGTTTATGTTTGATATCTATATATGTTTTAATGTTCTACTTGTTGCTTTCTGAGTCACAAATGTACTTGCAGCTTTTGACAAAAATAAGATCAAGAATAAGCACAGCAGATCAAAATTCAAATAATTACTGTTTAACCCACTTTCCCATAATCATGAAAGGAAGAAGACAGTGCATGATTTGTGAAGGTATTCTTAATTCTAATTTATTCCACTATTTGGTAGCAGGTGGAAATAATCAACAAACAAACCACAGCATATTCTAAAGATGTTCAGAGGCTCTAGAGGTTTCAGGCCTTGCTATGAATAACTTTGACCTTGCAAACATAGGCTCTTTTTCTCTCATATCCACTAATTCTCACACTATTTTTTCTAGCAAAACTAATAATCCACTCAATATTCTCATTAGCTCATCTTCAGTTTTATAGGCTAAACATTGACATTAAAAGAACTGGACAATAGTTTTGCATGTCAGAGAAAATTGATAATGTTGATTACATTTTGCAAAACTTTAATGCTTATATATGTGGCTCTAATATGAACATCATGATTTCTACTGCTCAAAATATCCTAATGTAGCTGGGATTGGTGGCATATGCCTGTAATCATAGTACTTGGGAGGCTGAGATAGGAGAATGGCTGGTTCAAGGGCAGCCTCAACAATGTAGCAAGACTCTTTAATAACTTAGAAAGACCCCTGTTTCAAAATAAAAAATAAAATAAGCTTGGGTTGTAACTTGGAGGTAGAATGCCTCTGGGTTCAATTCTCTGTACCATATAAAAACGTCCTATTGTCTTTAAATATTCTAGCTATTAAAGTTTTTTCATATTTCTACTATTTTACAGTTAGCTCCTCCAAACATACATAGATTTATCCTCACTACAGTTAAGAACAATGTCTTTAATAAGTTAAACATTGAAGGTGGTATATTTCATAAGGATTGTACATTACAAACCAAATAGCAAGCAATGATAAAATATTCTAAATATTTTGTTACATAGATTATCTTTATTGGCTACCTTTAGAACTAGAAACATACTAACTATAGTAAACTAGGGTTACTGTTCAAAGATTTACTCATTGCATAAAAGAAGGATTCACCTCCAAATCCACTTAGGAATCTCAGTGTTAAAAGCACTTAGGTTGAAGGAGAAATATTAATGGTTAATTATGAGTCAATATAGTAATCATTAGAAACTTTCAAATGATATAACTTGAATGTTACTTTATAGGTTTACATCTTTCAAGTTTTTTATATTCATGTTTTTTTTTCCAGAAAGGGCCTGGTCCTACTTTCAAAAGTATTAAGTTTTATGTTCTTTTCAGATCCTGAACATATTCCTGAATCTACTATACACTGTTTGAGATTTACTTTTATTCATGCTATTGATATTTTAGAGATTTTAACTGAATTCAGCAACAACAGCTGCAAAAATATGGAAATATGTTCATACAGAACCTTTTTTGAAACTTTGTTATTAAATAGGCAATTTGGGAACTTTTTATTAATGACAATGTTGTCTAAGCTTAGTTCAGTTCTAGCATCACCTTTCACATGTCAAGTTTAATTTTTAAGAAAGAGCTAAAAATTTCACACTTGCCTTTTTATTCTTGTAAGTTATTGAAAATTACTAATTTCACAAAACAATATTAACAAAGAAAACTTATTTTTTAATTTGTAGTCTACAGCACTGATTGGAAAAGTGAGCTGTGTGTCATAGTCGTGAGGAATCAGAGTGATAAAATGGCAATGGTTTAGAAGAAATTAATTACCATCGTTATATTATTTTACATGTTGACATATGTCTTTAGTTTCAGAAATAAGCACAGGATCATGATTATATTCAATCACAGATCATTACTTTAAAAAATTTACTTAACAAATGTTTTCACTTAGTTTAGCTAAATAGCAGAGGATAAAACATCAAAACACAGTGTATATTTTAGGAAAAGTTATGCAGAAAATATGAATTTGAGTACAGAAAATTGGGAATTTTGTTTTTCTCTGGTATTTATTTATTCTTGTTTTTTTTTTTTTTACTTTTTTGGGTACTGAGGATTGAAATCAGGGGCATTCTACCTCTGAGGTACACTCCCAGCCCTATTTTTTATTCTTTGTTTTGAAACAGTCTCACTAAGTTGCAGAAGACCTAAGTTTCAGAGGACCTCACTAAGTAGCGGAGGCTAGCTACAAATCTGCGATCCTCTTGTCTCAGCCTCCCAAGTACTAGAATTGCAAGCATGCACCAACATACCTGTATTTTTATGGTATTATAATAGCTTAAATATTTAATGCAAGGCCACAGAAATATGTTACAAAGAATAGAGTGCTCTATTGTTTAAAATAGTTTAAATGAAATACAGATATACTTAAAAATAATTACATAGAAATCATAATCTTTTAAGTAGAATCACTTTCCAGTTAAGGCTTCACTTGTTTTGACTTTATTATTTGAGCTAGAAATTATAAATGGTTTACTAAACACATTGAAAACATATGTCATGGAAGCAGGGGAATGCCCAAATCTTTTAATGTAATAAGGAGAGAGAAGCCCACACATCTAGAAACAAACTACCTGAAAAGCCTACTCTTAGAAATGTGCCATATTTTGTTAGCCAAACAATGCTGATATCTTTTATCTAGGTAATCAGTATGATAACTTTGATCTAGTTCCAAACACTAGGAGATTAATAAATATATAAATGAAAACAGACATCCAAGAACCATCAAATATTCAAGGAAAACAAACACTAATACCCAGAGGTAACTCTCAAAGGAAACAGAGTTTATAGAGTAAAAGGAAGACCTTGAAACCCTTTAAATGTTTTCAGAGATATTTGAGTAGATATTGTATCCATTAAACGCTACTCTGCTTACTTTCCAATGTCCAGACTGTTATCAAATGGTCATTAGAAATTAAAATCTGATCATAAAAGTAAGATACTTAATCAGTGGAATAAATAGAAAAACTGCAGAAAAGACAATAACATTAGTGAGGTAGAAACTCTAGCCAAGGAACCTCCAAAAACAAATTATCAATGAACAAAGCTACGTGAAACATGCTTAAAAATATAAACCCACAGGACTAAATACAGAAGTGAACACTGAAAAAACTTCCATAAAGAGAAAATGAAAATAATCAGCTTATTACAGAGCTTATCAGAATACCATGGGTCTTTTCACTGATACCGAATGCTAGGAGAAAAATGATCAGTATTTTCATAGTTCTCCAGAAAACAAATTAGAACCTAGAGTTTTATAACCAATACAATTGTCATTTACGTGCGAGTCAAAATACCTAGGCATGTAGAATTCAGATTATACAATATGCACAGGCATTCCCCCCAAAATTACTTAGATATGTATATTCTACTAAAAGAAAACTGAAAGAAGGAAAACATGAGACATGAGGAAGTATACTAAAGAAGTAAAAATGAAACAAAGCACTAAACTATATGAATCAATTTAAACACTTAGTGATATTATGGTCTTGAAGCTTAAGAATTTTTAAATAATATTTTTAAATAAAGAAAAGTAAAAGCATATTTAGTAGAAGATAATACTGATATGGATACATGTTGACTTAAATAATAAAAGCTTAAGTTTATTTTTTTAAAATGTTAAGGTAACAACTAAAAAAAATAAGCATCATTGGTATATCCTCCAAACCACTAAAAATTAATAAAATAAAAATAAAGAAAAGAAATTAATACATTATGTGCAAGCAGAAAACAAAAATAAGCAAAATAATAGGAATAAGTGTAAAATATTAGTAATATGCATAAACAAATGTATTCTATTAAAAGAATCTAATTTCAGTGCAATGTTTTCATATTGTATTTGTTATGTCTTTACTCAAGCACAAATATTTCATTTGCTCACACTGAGTTAAAAAGAATTTCAAGGATAAGCAAGTATGAAATTCTGTTTGATTTTGGTGAATCTATTCTCTCTAAATGCAAATGAAACATTTTTAGTTAGAATTAGTAAGAATGTAAAAAAGAACTGTTCTTAAATTCAGTGACTATTAAGATTATTTCAAAATTTTAGGTTAAGAAGCTGTTCCAAAATCTAATGTGATATGTATCATGGATTTTAGTTTTTCTTAGAAGATAATTCACAGCAAAGGTTTTTTGCAGTAATGGGATGGAACCCAGGGGCATTGTACCTCCGAGCTACACCTCAGCCATAATTTTTATTATTTACTTTGAAACAGGGTCTAACAATATTGTGGAGTGCCTCACCAAGTAGCTGAGGCTGGCCGCAACCCTGCGATCCTCCTGTCTCAGCTTCCTAAGTACTGGGATTACAAGCGTGTTCCACCACTTTTGAGTTGTTTCATTAATAGCTCAAAAGTAAAGAAAAAATTATAAAATTTAATCATCCATTTGTTGACTGATCATTATTCCATTTCACTTCAGTTACTCATATAAATGAGTGTAATATTATTTTTCAAGTGTCAATAAATTTTCTCACTTGTTTACAGTTTCAGTTTCTCTGTGTCCCTGTCTATATTTGTCTCTCTTCTTGATCTACCTTTATGATTTTAAATATACTAAATCTTTTCTAATAAAATCACTCCTAGTTCTATGAGCCCATATAACTTTCTGTGAGACTGTTAACAGCAATACTACTTGTCATGGCCTCGTCCACCCCAATAACTACTTCATTGTCTTCTAGCATTCTCTTTTTGCCTTTTTAAAATACTTTTATTGGTGCATTATAGTCTCACATAATATAGTTCATTCTTTTCACAAGCCAGAAACCTAGTCTGCCCAAGTTATGTTGGCAGCCTGTCCTCTCCCATTTCCCATATCAAATCTATCACCAAATTCAGCTGTTTCCCATCTTTCGTATATCTAGATTCCATCCATTTCTCCCCTTTTTTGCCGTTACTATCCAGGTTCACAATCATACTCTTACCACGTATTACAGGTATGTAATAATAACCTGTTTCATTTCTGATATTGGTAATTTCCCCCTTTGTTAGTCTTGTTACACATTTTTATTAATCTTTTCAAAACATCTTTTTTACTTCATTAATTTTTTCTGTTGTTTTTCATTTCATTGGTTTCTGTTCTCATCTACATTATTTCTTCCTTCCTTCTATTTTGGGCTACTGTGTACTTTTTTCAAGGTTCTTAAACTGGGAGTTAGTTTATTCAATTGAGTATTTTTCTCTTTTTCTAATGTAACCATTGAGTGGCATACATTTTCCTCTCAGTGGTGCTTTACAAGTGTAGCACTCATTCTGACATGTTTTTATTTTCATTTAGTTCAGTGTATATTTTATATTCCTTGGGATTTCCTCCGTTAGTCACAGTTTAGTTAAATTTTGTATGATTTTCATTCTTATATATTACTTGAAAATAATGTGCATTCTGCCACATTTTGGTGGCATGTTCCATGAAACAGGACAGATCATATATTAGGCCATTTATAAAAATCTCAAATAATTTATAATGGAAATCATGGTCCCGTCTCTTAATACAGAGAAATCAAAACTTAAGAAATTTATTTATTTATTTATTTATTTTGATGGTACTGGGGTTCCTGAAAACCTTTCTACTTCCAGGCTACACTCCCAGACACATTTTTATACTTTTTTTATTTGGAAAAAGGGTCTCTTAAGCCAGCGAGGCTGGCTTTGAACCTGCGCAATCCTCCTGTCTCCACCTCCCAAGCGCGGGGATTACAAGCGTGTGCAACCACGCCAGGCAAAACTTAAGAAATTTAGAAGAAAACAATAATAAGAAAATATCCAAAACAACTTGAAATTAAATCACATTCTTCTAAATAAAAATAATAAAATCTACTCTTTTTTGAGAGTAGTCAAAGAAGGGGTTGGCATATGTGGTTACTTTCACATTAAGTTTGAATTCTGATATTCATTTGGGAAAACTGGTATTCATTTGAAGCGGAGATGCTCTTTATTATTTTTGGCACTGGGGTTAGGAATGCTTGCTTCACACTAGGGTCTCTGCTGATAATTTTATGGTTAAGAGGGATAAAATTGTTTCCTCAGTAATATTCCAAAGTTGTTCAACATTGACACAATGAACAGGGAGGTGGCCTTGCTAATCACTAGGTGGTGGTGAAAGTTCTAGCATTGTACTAGGCATCTTTTGATCTGACCCAAAATAGGAGGGGAGAGTAGATGTCCCAGTGCCTGCTGGGGCAGGTGCAAGTCTGGTCTCCCCATGTAGTCTCCACTGACCTGGAGCAGGGGAGCATTGCCACATGGCAGGGATGGAAATACTGTCTTCCCTCCTCGTCTTATACAAAGCTATAAGGATTGGGGTGCTTAATTTCTACTCTTTCTAGAGTAGAAATTGAGGTTTTTCCATTTACTTTGCCTTTGCTGAGGGATGAGAAGCTGGGGCTGCAATTTTATTTATGCTTAGCTGGAATAGTGTGTTTATTGTCTAACATTTTTCTATTTCTATGATGCTCTTTTACCTGTTTTTGTGTATTTGTTTGATTAGCTAGAGAAAGCAGCTCGTGTTGGGACTGACTTATTTGTTGGCCATCTGTTGTCATATTCATGCTGCTTGCTCTTCTAGCATCTAGTCCAGGATTCATAAGGCAAAAAAAAAAAAAAACCCAGGGACCTCACCACTGTGTTGTTCCTCACATCCTGAGGTCCCTAATTGGTTTGCCTTCTTATGTACATTTTTTTGAATCTTATTATGCTTTTTTGTGTATAATGTCCAGGGTTTTTATTTGTACTAAGTGGTAAATACAGGGGAATACCTATAGTCACTCTTCTTGGAAGCAGAAGTCCAAAGAAAGTTACATATAAGATTATGTCATATCTTAAATCGTTTTACATAGCTTTTAAAATAAACATTGAAATACTTAACAGAGACAATTTCCTATTGATTCACTCATTTATAATGGCCTACCAACAGATCAATTTTTAACTGTCTTTCTTCATGTACTCCAGAGCTTCTGGCTGTTTTGGTGTATTTCCAATGTGCCATGTTACCACCTGCTAGACAATATTTATCTATGCTATTTGTTCCATTTTAATTGCAGCATATCCACCCTCCTACTCATCTTTCCACTTCCTTTACATAGTTTACTTCTATTCTTCCTTCACTCTCGATCTATTACCATCTCACGGATATTCTTTCTTACAGTCACCCCACCCAATTACCTCTGAGGCACAAACAAAGTTCTAGCATAGGAATATATATATATATATATATATATATATATATATATATATGTATATGTATATATATATATACATACATATATATATACATATATATATATATATATTTTGTGTGTGTGTATACTGAGTAATATTTTTAAAGAATTCACTTCAATTTATAATTACACACATTTATAGGTGTGATTTTAAAATCAATATCTGTTTCACTGACTATAATGTACACAGCATGAAAGCAAGGATTATATCCTTCCAAACATTTGTGTTTTGCAATAAACGTAATAACAAGCAAATGGTAACTAGACTGTGGCTAACTACATAAAATGATGATAATTTGGATGTAGAGAGTAGAAGGGAAGTCTCCTAATGTAGAGCTTTAATGTAAGGGACCTAGGATGGAGTAAAGAGTAATTTCTTCCTCTTCAAGTGACTTACACAGTCTGCCACATTTATCAGTGAAAAAGAAAGTAAAAATACACTTATGGAGTGACCTGTATCATTTTCCGTAGCCAAGTTTTCAGGATGCCCTAGCATTCTACATTTCCTTTTCATCTGACACACATCCTGCTCTTCATATTATACAAACCTATCTTCTAAAGTTCTCTGACTCTTCTAGATAAGGTTCGGACTGATTTGAATTTTGGATAAAGCTCTGTTGGAAAATATTTGGGAAAATTTATATTTTCTCCAGTACAATTAGTTTCCAGTCATAGTTGAAGCCTCTGGATATGATATTATCAGTTTTCAGATTATTGGAATCTAACTTTCAAATAAAAATATGACTGGTGTTTTTCAATGCCAAGTTTATTGCAGAAGCATGCTGCATCCATTCTTTTAAAATTACTTGTATTTTTGAATATAATATTTTATAAACACATACTTTACTTAGGTAAAACAAATGTTTTAGGAAGGAAGAAATTAAATTGAATGTTTCTGAAGGCAGTTTTGCCTGTACAACTTTCCTAATAAAATTCCTGCCCTCTCTTATCATTAATATTATTTTTAGCTCAGTGAGAACAAGTAATAGTGAGTATGCATGTTTGGTTTAAATAAAGTAAATTAAAAATGCTCTTTTGTGTCAACATAGAACAAAAAACTTTAAATTCTCCACATAGAAAGAAAAACAAAATTCCCATGAGGTAATAATATCAACAAATGTGGTAGAAATGAAGCATTTTCCCAAAACTTTGATAAAGATCCTAATATTTGTGAATAAATAGTTGATGGCATTTCTTTTTCATTTAACAAACATGTATTGTTTGTCCATTATATGGCAGGCTATGGTTCTACTTCCATGTTTAAAAGTTTGGTTGAATGCTTTTCAGTCATTCCTTATTTCATGCAGTTAAGAGGCCTTCCCCAGACCCTTCTATGCTACTTATGTCTCCAAAAGATTATTTAAGTAAACAATGCAAGTTCAGCCATCAATCTTTATCTAGCCATGCTTTGTCAATCTAACATTTATTTGTAGCATTTGATTTCCTTCTTAGAAAAATAAGAAAAAGCTATAATAATTCATCTCATTATTAGACTTCATAAAATGCATGCTAGGGTAGCCAATTTCATTGTGTTCATATTTACATGCTAGCTTTGTTCCTTTTATTTTTAAATTATAAAAGCAATACAGGCACATGATGAAATGTTTATATAAATATTCAAACGAAAGAGAAGTACAAGTTGTAATTAGTAAATATATATTTGTTTTTTCCTCTTTCCCAATATCAATAATTTGGTGTGCATACTTCCAAACTTCTCTTAATGTATATGCAGAATTATATTCTTTTACATTTTATACAAAATCATAAATATTCTAGAAATAATAAAGTGAATATATATGCTTTGACATGAAATGCTGATCATAATGGTAGTGGAAAAAGTGACTTTTAGAATAATATAAAAAATATTTGCAAAAAATTACCGTCAAAATGGAGAATCCACTATTTTCATCTTCATCATTACTAGACCTAAAGTAAAGAAAAAGACAGATTTTAAAATTTACAGAAATGAAAAATTAAAAAAAATTATAAATTTAAATTGAATATTCTCATACTTTCAAGTATGCAAACACCCAGCCATGTAGTAATATAAAAATTGCCATCTGGGTATTTATAAAACCAAACCTTAAAACTAGTCCTGGGGCTACTTTCTATAAGATCAGTTTCCAAAGATGAAATTATAAAAGAAATAGAGAAAAGTCTACTGTCTTGACAAGTTTATATGTGTCATGTATGTGTATAAAAATAGGAATAAGTAGAGAAATTTTATTTTAGTGGTCATATGACATTGGAAAGAATGTTAAGATTTTCAAGTGACAAAAGTATTTATTAAATTGATTTTACACAAAACAAGCAATAGAGTTATTCATGGGCTTTTACTTTGAAAATACTATGAAAATATGCATTTTAACCTGTGAATAAGATGAATTATGATGAGTCAAATTTTTATATTCAATACAAGCAAAATCAATTAAATAAGATAGCTATTGTCAATGGAACAATGTAAAATAAACTAGTAATGGCCATTGAGCTATACATAACTTTCTGTGAATATTTTTTTTTTTTTTTTGGTGGTACTGGGGTTCCTGGGAACCCTTCTACCTCTGGGCTACACTCCCAGACCTATTTTTATACTTTATTAAAATTTGGAAACAGGGTCTCTTAAGCCAGTGCAGCTGGCTTCGAACCTGTGTGATCCTCCTGTGTCTGCCTCCTAAGCGGGGGGATTACAAGCGTGTGCTATCACGCCCGGCAATTTCTGTAAATATTTGATGATGGTTCATATAATTTTTTTATCACCAGCCTGTAATTAGGCAATAGTGTTTACTTATGATTTTCTGAGATCAAAAATAAGAAAAACAACTGTCATTTGTATTTAAGAGGATGGTGTGCTATGGCTATAAAGTGTATTTGTTGCAATGGTATTCATACATTGCTATAATATTCTGACTTCAGTTCCTTTGGAAGATGCCCAGGAGTGAAAACTTGGTTTATGAACACTGTTATCTCTTGAATATTTGAAATAATAATAAATTATTCCATATTTGTTATTTTGAGGGAATATATTGAAACAATAATGATCTTTTTAGAAGATAACTTTATTGGTTTTTATCTGTATTAGTTCAGAGGAATACATAATGCTTTCTTCTCATATTCTCCCCAAATTAAAGAAATATGGGGACGAATGAAATTTTTTTATTTCAACGGTTCCTTTTTATTAAGAGGAAATGTGCTAAAAATCACAAGATATAAGATCCTTTCTTTAAATTCTTTAAAATAATGACTACATGATATTTTCAGACTCACACTTGGTGACAAATGTGTGCATAAGAATAAAATTGAGTCTGGTGTGGTGGTGGATGCTTATAATACTAATATTTGGGAGGCTGAGACAGGAGGATCTGGGTTTACAAGCAGTCTCAGATACTTAGTGAGGCCTTCTGCAACTTAGTAAGACCCTGTTTCAAAATAAAGAATAAAAATAGGGCTATGCGTGTAGCTTGGAGGTAGAATGGACCTGAATTCAATCACCAGCATCACACACATACAAAAAGAAAAATGAAATCTTACTGTAAAGATATAATGTATATTGGACTTATATGAAAGGACATATAAAAGAAACTTACTGTGTAGATTGTCTTTCCTCAATATATCCTTCTGCTGGTTTCACAACAAGCTCCACTGCAGATCCAAGAACAATTTCCCCTTCAGGTCTCACAAGAGGTCTTCTTGCTGGTCCCATAGCAAATCCCTGTGCAGGTCTCATGTCATGTCTCCTGGAAGGACTCACGGTATGTCGCCTTGCTTGTCTCTCCACATATTTTCTTGCTGGACTCACGGTACGACCTCTGCCATGTTTCTCAATATATTCTCTCACAGGACTTGCAGCACGGCCTCCTATAGGGCTCCTTGCCAAAGCACGTTCCCATCTATGTCCCTTTACATGTTTCTCAGCAAGTCCTCTTGCAGGAATCATAGCATGACCTCTTGAAGGGCTCACAGAATGGTATCTTGCAGGATTTGCCAAGGGTACTCCTGCAGGCCGCGCAAAATAATCTCTTGCGGTGCTTATGGAATGTCCCCTTGTAGGACTGATGGCATGTCTTCTTGAAAGTCGCTCAGCATGCGCTGTCGCAGTAATTACAGCAGGACCTCTTGCAGGACTCATAGCAAGTCCCCTTGGAGGGTTCATGACATGGCTTGAAGTAGATCTCTCAGCATATCCTGTTGCAGGACTCAGAGCAGAGTCCCTCTTGGGTTTCACAGAAAGTTCTCTCTTAGGACCCCAAGCGGCTCCCTCTGCTGATCTCCAGACAGGTCCCTCAGTCACTCTTCTGGTTGTTTCTCCCATAGGTCCTTCCAAAGGTGCTTCTTCAGCTCTCAAAGCACCATTACCATTGTCAAGAAACTGTAGAAAACAAAAAGAGAATAACAAAGGATTTGTTGTTACAATATAACATTTCTAAAAGTTAGTAGACATATGTTAAGATTACTAAGGGAGTTTGAGTATAAATAAATATCACATTTTAAATTACTAAATTACTTTAATAATTGGTTTATATTTCAACTAAATTGGAGAACATAGAAAACTAAGATATATTCATGCATATCTTGGTTCTTCCTGTGAAGAAATCATACTACATATTTTTGTACTGAAAACAGCTGTTAATCATTTAGTAACTGTTCTGACACAAGTTAAAACTTTCGAAGTATAAAATTGGTTATGTTGCAATCAATGTTTTAGGCATTTAAAACTCTTCAAAACACAGTTCTAAAACCTCTTCAAAACACATTTTTATACCAAGGAAATTAAAGCCAGAAATTGAGCATAAATACTTTCAGAGGTGTGGTTGTTACATGCATGTGATAACAATGAAATATGTTATTTGACTAATATTTTATATAATTTTTATTTTTGAAATATGCACAAGACTTATATTCTCAAAGTTAAAATTAAATTAAATACTGAAAAAGAGACTCCTGAAATTAAATACAAACATAAACAAGTGAGCCTGTAATCCAATCATCAAATTAGTGACAACCCATTCAGTAATAATAACTGAAATAATTTTTGATGACTATACTATATGGATCCTTAGTTGACATATATTCTGAAAACCAAAAAGGATTCCAAAGTATTAAATTTTCTCAATTGGATTATTATCAATAATTATATTGGATTAGTATCTATTATGTGCTTGTTATAGGCAATACAATTTTATGTGTACTGTATGAGTTAAATATACTGATAATTTTGTCAGCCAGGTGTCTGATAGTTGGGAAATAGAGAAACAAGTTGGAATGGAGGACATGAGAAAGGGCTCTGTGATAATAAATTCGAACTAGATCTCTCAGTATGAACCTCTGATTTAAACAAACATATATACACATACAAATTTTCTGGATATGTTTCCTAAAGGAAGATTATAAACAGTTATATGGCAACAGCAATGAACATACTTATTGACTAAATTTCAATTTATTAATACCACTGCAAACTAAAAGAAGTTAGTATCCCTTGGAGCAATGGCTGATTCCAAGTCTGGAACAGAACAAGAACAAGGTAATCTTAGGACATGACATCTTGAGACAAAGACGACCATAGGGACAAAGGGCATATGCTCTCCTGGGCTTTAACATACAGTCACCAAAACAGAAAATCACAAGGGTCCTTAACTTTTTAATTGCCGTGATTGGTGCTCTGATCTACTGCCCACCTATATGCTCTCTTAACAGGTACAAGTAACTCATCCTTATCACAAATGTTTATATAGAAGGTGGCATCAATATGAAGACTAGCATTTGTCTCCAACCTGACTGACTGATCTTGCATACTCAGAAGTTAAAATTCTCTACCAGGAAAAGAAAAAATAAAACATATTTTGGAATATACCTAAAGCCAATTGACATTCCTGCATTCTAGTCCACTCCCACCACCTTTCCCTCCAGTAGTTCTCCCCTTTGTTCTGGGAGCCAGTCTGATAATCTCTTGTTCTGTGCTGTGCCTCCCTTTGGCTGGAGCAAGAAGTCCCAAATAAAGAGTCATGTTCCAATGACATTTGTGCCTCTCTCTGACTTTTATGGAGAGCACAAGACCCACAGACCTGCATCAGTCTTCCTGTATTTAAAAAACAAAGGCTGAATGACTACTGGGACATATCAAATGATGTAAAAACTAGTTTGAAGAGTTACTGACTAATCAAATTTGGAACTAAAACACCAAAAACATTGGCTACTATGAATTGTGATGTTATAAACATGCATGTGCATGTATTACTATAATAGCCATATTATGGAACCAACATAGGTGTCCATTCCCAGATGATTGGATTACAAAATTATGGTATACACACACTGGAATTCTACTGAGCCTAAACAATATCATTTGAAGGAAAATGGATGGTCCTGAAGGTCATTATGTTAAATGTGCTTAGCCAATCACAAAAAGTGAAGGGCCATATGTTTTCTCTCTTATGGGTACACTAGGAAGTAATTGGGATACAAGAGGGACTTTAGATAATGAAGAAAAACTCCAGTTGAGCCAGGGAGGTGATCTAGGAAAGTGGTGAGGGAGAATCAATGAAGGAATCACTTTCATTGACTTTGGGGACATATGTGGGAATATCAGTAGCAATCTTAATACTTGTATGGGGAAGGGGAGGGAGTGGGGAGGAAACCAGTGGGAGAATTCAAAAAGTGCTCTGTGTATATATGCCACTATCACCATAAACTACATTATGATATGAGACTACAATGCACCAATAAAAGTATAAAAATTAAAAATGGCTACTGGCCCAAACCGCGAGTGTCAGCCCCATTCAACACTGCTGACTTCAGCACTGCAGCCCTAAGAAATCTCACCAAATAATCCAAGAACTTGAAGTGCAGAAAATGGTGCTAGAGCTCCAACATCAAGCACCATGCTTCAGGGACACAGAAAATGATCCAAATGCTCATGAAAATGCCCAATGGAACTTTCTCCAAAATAGATCACATCCTAGGCCACAAAGCAAGCAACAGCAAATTCAAAGGATTTAATATAGTTCCCAGCATCTTTTCAGACCACAATGGGATGAAAGTAGAAATCAACAACAGGAATACCCAAAGAAAATATTTAAATATATGGAGATTAAATGATACACTGTTGAATGATGAGTAGGTCAGATCAGAAATAAGGGAAGAAATAAAGACATTTCAGGAATTAAATGAAAATAGAGACACAACTTAACAAAATCTATGGGACACTTGGAAAGCGGTGTTAAGAGGAAAGTTCATAGCATTGAGTTTGCACATAAGAAGAACAGAGAGTCGTCAAGTAAACAACCTAACGACATATCTCAAGGACCTAGAAAAACTGCAACAGTTTAATCCCAGAGCCAGTAAAAGGAAATAATTAAATTTAGAGCAGAAATAAATGAAATAGAGAATGAAAAAAACAAATCAAAGAATCATCAAAACAAAAGGCTTGTTCTTTGAAAAGATTAATAAGATTGACAAACCTCTGGCCAACCCCAACCAAAAGAGAAAATCAACTCAACTTATTAAAATAAGAAATGAAAAAGGAGACATCACCACAGACAGAGGGGAAATTAAAAGGATTATCAGAAACTATTTTGAAAATGTATAATACAATAGACTGGAAAACATGGAAGAAATTGATATATTTGTAAGCACATATTACCTACTTAAATTGAACCAAGAGGACAGAGCAAGGCTAAACCAACCAATAGCAAGCAAAGAAATAGATACAGCAATAAAAATTCTGCCATCAAAGAAAAGCCAAGGCCCTGACAGGTTTACAGCTGAATTCTACAAACCTTCAGTGAAGAATTAATCCCAATACTTTTCACTTGTTCTGGGAAATTGAAAGAGATGAAATTCTCCCAAAATCCTTATAGGAGGCCAGTATCACATTAATACCAAAACCAAATAAAAATACCTCAAAAAAAGAAAATTACAGACCAATATCCTTGATGAAAATAGATGCAAAAAGTCTAAACAATACTAGCCATACACATTCAAAACCATATCAAGAGAATTGTACACCATGACCAAATTGGTTTCATCCCAGAAAAGCAAGGCTGGTTCCACATATGGAAATGAATTCATGTTATTCACCACATCAATACATGTTATTCACCACATAAATAGAATTGAGAACAAAAACCACATGATCATATCAATAAATGCTGAAAAAGCATTTGATGAAATCCAACACCCATTCATGATAAAACACTGCAGAAAATTGGAATAGAAGGAACGTATTTCAACATCATTAAGGCAAGATACAATAAACCCCAAACCAACATCATACTTAATGGGAGAAAAACTGCAATAATAATTTCCTCTAAAATGAGGAACAAGACAAAGATGTACACTATCACAACTCCTTTTCAAGATAGCCTTCAAGACTCTTGCCACAGCAATAAGACAAGAGGATATCAAAGGAATTCAAATAGGAAAAGAGGAATTAAAACTATCCTTGTTTGCAGATGGCATGATCCTATATCTAGAAGACCCAAAGAAATCAACCAAAAGACTACTGGAGGTGATTAACCAATTCAGCAAAGTTTCATGATACAAAATCAATCTAAAGAAATCAGTTGCTTTTCTATGTGCCAACAATGAATCCACAATGAAAGAAATAAAGAAAACAATTCCATTCACAATAACCTTAAAACCAATAAAATAGCTAGGAATAAACCTAACCAAAGATGTAAAAGACCTCTACAATGAAAACTATAAAACATTACAGAAATTGAAGAAGACCTTGGAAGATGGAAAGGTCTCCCTTGCTCAGGGATAGGAAGAATAAATATCATCAAAATGGACAATCTGCCAAAAATGATCTACAGATTCAATGCAATTCCTATCAAAATACCAATGGCATTTTTCATAGACCTATAAAAATCAGTCATGAATTTTATATGGAGAAAGAAAAGACCCAGAATAGCCAAAGCCAAAGCAATTCTTAGAAATGAGAACCATGCAGGAGGCATCACAATTCCTAACTTCAAATTATACTACAGAGCAATAGTAGTAAAAACAGCATGGTATTGGTACAACAGGCACACAGACCAATTGAACAGAAGATACAGAAAGAAGCCCACATACCCATAGTCAATTGTTCATTGACAAAGGTGCTAAACTCATATGCTGGAAAACTGGTTATCCATTTGTAGAAAGATGGAACTAAGTCCTTACCTCTCACTACGCACAGGGATCAATTCAAGATGGATCAAAGACTTAGAAAGTAGACTAGAGACTGTAAAGTTATTAGAGGAGTATAGGCTCAACACTCCAACATATAGGCACATATAGTAACTTTATCAACAAGACCTCCAAAGCACAGGAAATTAAAGCAAAACTTCACAAGAGGGATGGCATCAAACTAAAAAGCTTCTGCTCATCAAAGGAAACCATCAAGAACTTAAAGAGAAAGCATATATAAGGAGAGAAGATTTTTACCAGCCACCACTCTGGTAGAGGGCTATCCAGAATATTCAAAGAGCTCAAAAGACTACACTAGCAAAAAAAAACAATCAAAAAATGGGCAACTGAATTGAATAGACACTTCACAAAAAAAGAAATACAAATGGCCAAAAGATACATGAAAATATGTTCAACATCATTAGCCATCAGGAAGACGCAAATCAAAACTACACTAAGACATCATCTAATCCCAATCAGAGTGGCAAACATAAAGAAGTCAAATAACAACAAATTCTGGTGAGGATGTGGGGAAAGAGGATCTGTTTTACATTGTTAGTGGGAGTGCAAACTAGTTCAGCCACTATGGAGATCAGTGTGGAGATTCCTTAGAAAACTGGGAATGTGTCCATCATATGATCTGGCTATACCATTCCTGGGTATGTTTGTAAAGGGATTGAAATCAGAGAACTATAGTAACTAACATATGCATACCCATGTTTTTAGCAGCAGAATTTGTTATACCCCAAATATGGAAGTAACCTAGGTCTCCATCAACAGATAAATGGATTGCAAAATTATGGGAAATACACACAATGGAATTCTACTGAGCAATAAAGAATAACAAAATCATGTCATTCACAAGAAGATGGAAAGATCTGGAGAACATTATGTTAAGAGAGGTCAGCCAAGCAAAGAAAGAGAAGGGACATATGTTTTCAGCCCAAATTAGAGAATATTGTGGATACAAGAGGGACTCCAGATAATGGAGGGGAAAACTCAGCAAAACTGGATTGGGTAGGAGAGGAAGAAAGCTGAGGTTGATTATTGGAGGAGCTACATTTGAATATGTGCAAAAGTATGAATGTAGCATGGTCAACCTGGACACTCATTGTTGGGAGGAATGGAAAGGGGAAGTTGGGGGGATGAAACCAAGCACTGTCTGAATGTATGCCATTTTCAATATAATCCATATTAAAATAAAAAAGAAAAAATAAGTTATTCTGCTTGTCAGAAACCAAGGCAGGATTAAAATCTGGTTTTCTCACCACTTAATCTAATGGTCTTTGCATTAAAAATACTGTATTCTGATCTTGGAAATCAATTTTTCATTAAACTTTATGATCAAATCATATTCCTAAGCATTTCCTTTAAAGTTTTGGTTCATTTTTTAGGTGTAAATGGAACATCTTGAATAATAGGAGGACACTGTATACACAGTTTAGAGCAAGATATTTTGAAAGGTAATTGCTATATTTTCATGTTCTGTCAGCAACCAACATATTTAAATGATTAAAACTTTAATGTGTTCAGCCAGAAAGTCAATGTTGTTTAAATAGCACAAACTGACTTGATGATTTGTCAAACTAATCCTGTGAATAATAAACATTAAATAAATGTATCCTATTGAAAGTTTAGAGTACACACTACAGTGTAAAACAGCCTTACAAATCTATCTGTAATGAGTGGCGACATCAAAGGTGTCTATTGATAGTTGCTGAAACATTGGTGTGTCAAACAGACTAATTGTTGAATTAAAATCACTTTACAAATTCTTTAAAAATCCTCTAATATGAAGTAAGGAGTAAATAGAGAGAAGAAAACTGAAATCAAATACAGTCTAAATAGATTTTTCAGGATTCAGTTAGTGGCCATTGATAAGTAACTGGAAATTTAGATGCTTATCAAAACGATGAACTGATATATAGGAGAGCATCCTATATATGATAAAATTATAAAATTTATCTTAAGCCGGGTGTGGTAGTGCATGCTTGTAATCCCAGCATTTGGGAGGCTGAGACCAGAAGATCGTGATTCACATACAGCCTCAGCTACTTAATGAGGCCCTCTGCAACTCAGTGGGACCCAGTTTCAAAATAAAGACTAAAAAAAAATTGGGGCAGGAGGTGTAGTTTGGAGGTTGAATGCCCCTGGGTTTCATCCCCAGACCCGGAAAAAAAAAAAAAGGATTCTGACACTTTTGAGTGTTTAACTAGAAGAGATGCTTTTATTTATTTCCTATAAAAATTTTCAACTTTATATTTCTTTTGATAGATTGTAAAACATATCCAGAGCCCCAGTTCCATCTTTGGTACCGCCTAAGAAAATCAACCAAGACTCCCTTAGGATTATGTTTTTACTAATTAGCTTTGCCTATGGAATACTAGTTCTTAATCTCTTCCCCCTAACCTAACATATCAGATCAACATGATTCATTCCTAACAGCAACACTGGCTCATTAGGAAATTAATAGAAAGATGGGGAGCAGACAGTCTTATACTATTTCTGGTGTAGGGATAAATCAGAATCCAAGAAATAGCTTTAGTATCTGAAATAATCTCCCTAAGGCAGGATATAAGTCATTTAAAAAGAGGTACAAAGGAGATATAAAGGAAGAACAAGGAAACAATGTTTTTGTGGTAATGGGGATTGAACCCAGGGACATTCTACCTCTGAACTACACTCTATCCCTATTTTACTTTTTATTTTTGAAATAGAGTCTCACTAAGTTGATGAGAGCCTCACTAAATTGCTGAGGCTGTTCTTGAGCTTGTGATCCTCCTTTTTCAGCCTCCCAAGTACTGAGATTACAGGTGTGTATCACCCCACTTGACAGGAAACAATTTTGATTTAAGGCTCTGCATATTTTTCATTCTTGTCTCGAGTAAATTAGGTAAGCATAGAAAATTAAATATGCCCAGACACTTAGCATTCCAAACCAATGTTGCTCTGAGGATTAAATGACCTGGCATCAATTATATAAAAATACATCTGTAAACAACTCAAACAAGTGGATATTTATTATATTGTCTACTATGTAAACTGAATTTGCTCTGCTCCTAATAATTTTGTTATATATTTTCCTTATAAAACTTTATTGTGTATTAACATTTTATAAAAATACAACTTCGAACAGAATCTGAATATTATTTTTAAGATGATAGCTATTATCTACTATACAGATAGGTGATAATACTGACCCCTATTCATTAAATAGAACTGACCATCTGTGTGTTTGACAAATGAGATTTGGGGAAAATCAGAAAATAAAAGAAGTGAGGAAAAATAAAACAATGTTTTGGCTCTTGTCCTCCAATATTAACCAGAACCCAGGGAATGATGGAACTCCTTTAAGTGACCTATGACTCTGGTGAGCTATCTGATCTCCCAATTTTCAGAGACTAGGAGCCCCAAGTATATATTCTACAAATAGTGGGTTACGAGAAAAGGGAATATATCCTGTATTTACAAAGTAAGACACACATTTAGTAAGATCCTGACCCATCCCAGCAGATGGCACAACTGGTAGAGGAAAAGAGTTTGAAGGAGCCACGGTTCTTCACAAAGTCCCAAAGAAGAATCCAAGGTAAAACCTTTCTCAACAAAGACCCCAAAGGCACAAGAAACTAACAGGTGAATCAATATGTGGGATTGCATTAAACTGAAGAGGAAACTATCAAGAACCTCAAAGGAGAGCCAACATATGGGAGAAGATTTTTGTCAACTACTCCTCTGACAGAGGACTAATATCTAGAATATACAGAGAACTCAAGAAACTCAGTACTAAAAAACCAAAAAACCCAATAAAAATAGGCAAGTGAACTAAATAGGCACATCAGGAAGGATGAAATTCAAATGGCCAATAAATGCATGGAAAAATGCTCAATATCATTAGCCATCAGAGAGATGCAAATCAAAACTACCCTGAGGTTTCAAGTAGAATGGCAATCATTTAAAACACAGATAACAGCAAATGATGGTGAGGATGTGGAGAAGATGGAACTCTAATACATTGTTGGTGGGATGGCAAATTAGTGCAACCACTTTGGAAAATAGTATGGAGAATCTTAGAAGAATGGAAATAAACTTACCATATGATCCAGCAATACCAGTTCTGGGTGTCTACCTAAAAGAAAGGAAACTAAACTACCAAACCAATGTATGTGTATCAATGTTCATAGCTGCACAATTCACCATTGCCAAAGTATGGAACCATCCAAGATGTCCATCAGCAGATGAATGGATTACAAATCTCTGGGATATGTACTCAATGGAATTTTACCCAGCCATAAAGAAAAACACAATTACATAATTTACAGTGGAATGGATGGAACTGGAAGACATATGCTAAGTGAGATTAGTCAGTCACACAAATAAGAAATCAGATGTTCTTCCTAATATGTGAAATATAGGGAGAAAATGGGTCATAGGGGCAACTCTAGATGAAGGAGATTCTATGGATGAGCAAATAAGGAAACTAAAATGAGGGGATGGGAGGGGGAAGAGGGAGATTCTCTAATGCACATGATGTACACTAACAAATATATCAGTGTCAATCCTCAAGCCAAACATGACAAGGAGGGAGAGGGAGGGAATGAGGTGGGATTTGGGTAAAGACTATTTGGGTGGTGTGTGCACATAAGTCTTCACAATATTGCATCCTATTAAGATGTATGGCTACAATGCACCAATAAAAAATTTTAAAAATTCAGTATGGAGAGGTCAGCATTGTTCATAGTCATCAGGTTTATAGGTGAGGTAAATCTTAAGAAAAGGTAAAAAATATGCAGACAAAGCAAAGAAGACAAAAAGTGGAAAGACTCACACAGCAAAAGCCTGAATTTAAGGAGTTAACAATAAAACATAGAGGATGTATGATAAATTATTGACAATTTATAATAAACCTTTGATAGATAGGCATGACTTGATTATCAGTGTATCCTATAGCCCTCAAAGTGTACCTGGTAATTATTAGTCAAAAAGAGGTGTTTATTTTTAAGTATATTTGGAATGTAGCTCCTATTTTGAAATTTAAGGGAAAGAAACAGTTTTTTTCCGTTATTTCAGTTTATATTTTTTCAGTTATTTCATTCCATATTTTTCATATCTCTTGGTATGTGCAATTAAAACTCTATACTATATGCTGAGCTTTTTTGTTGGGGGAGGCTTCAGAGATAGCCTCATTACATTCTATTAATTCATCTCTAAATTTATTTTGGTAAAAGATATCTGTTAGCATTTCTTCTAGGCTAGCAAGTCTGAATGGGATAAACAGCAAATTAAGGAAACACTTTACAATACTGATGAGTCTTAACTTTTAATTTTGTGTACCATACTCAGAAAATAATAGCAATAATGATAAACAGCATTAATAATAAGACAAAGATTTATTGTGGTTTATATTAAATATTGAGTGCTCATTACAACATAAGAGGTATATATTATAATATTTGTTTAAAGATAAGGCCTTCTTCTAGAAACAAAAGCTTACACAAAAGATGAAAATAATTTCTAGTTGAAAGTCTAACTTCACTTTAAATCATTAATACCAAATTATTTTTATGATTGTTAGAAAAGACCACAGTGTATCTTTTCCTAATTCTATCAGAAATTAATAACATGGATGGAACAACTGTAACAAGGTAGTCTGAAGCAGCATTGTTGGCCAAAATAGACAATAAAACATGGTCATTTAATGGGGAAAATATTTGTGAATAACCATATAATAAACAATGCTTAGGGGTGTTTATAGCTTTTCAAAGTTATTTGCTCATATCCTCAAAACTGATTATACTTTTCTCTTTTTCATCTCAAAGTATTCTTTTCATAAATCAAGGGCAAAGGTCTTATCTGCTACCTGCCTGGAAACTGAGCTTCAACAATACTGTACAAAGAAACCAGTGAGTTAAAAATAATAATGAAAAAAATTTTATCCTTAGACTACTTTAAATATTTAGTAGAAAATATTGGATATCATGACCATTGAAATATTAAAATCTTTGCCAATGAAAGTACTAAGAATGACAAGGATAATACTCTCTTTTAAAAAAATAAGATAGATTCACAATAATGCTCATTTTCAGCCTATGTGTCTGCTAAATTTTTAATGGCATATTTTTACTGTTTGACACCTGTAATCGCTTATTTTAATATATAAATTTAAATATTTAATTATAGGTTGTGATTGTTTACCACTCTGTAGCTGTGTGATCATAATGAAGTTTCTGGGCTAACCTACGCTTTAGTTTCCTCCTCTGTAAAACTCTAACTTCATGGAATTGTGATAATTAAATGAGCTATTGCATGTAAAACACAAGTGCATGTCAGATACTAAGTGTCCATTGAGTGTTACTAAATGCCTGCTTGACAATTTACTCTGAATTTTATCTTTTTCCTACATTCAACACTGCTATCACCTCAATCTTGTTGTCATATCATATTCTATTTGCAAACTATATTCAGGAGTAAAATGAAGCAGTGGAAATAATAGTGTTGATTTTTCTGGCATTTTGCGTAATACTCTCACAGTTTGCAAATTTATTCACTTCTTTCTGGTTCAGAGCTTGATACAACTACCTAGAAATGGGTTTTCCTGGCCTACAATAAAACTTTGTTTGCCTAATCATCTAGCACTTTGTAGCCCATTTGGCTATAACCAGTTTCTATTGGTGATATTGCATTCATGGCATGGAATAAAATAGCTCGAGTGGTTGTTTCTACTGCCACTCCTACTTCATTTTCTGCTTAACTACATATATTTTTATTCAGAAAGTACTAAGATGGCAAGTATGAATAAATACAAATGATTTCTAACTTTAAAAGAACTGTAACTTATAATTCAGTTGTTTATAGGAAATACTTTCTTATTAAACTCACTCTAAAAACTCAGGTGGCTGGAATCTTAAGTACGACCCTCAAACAGAAGTTATATAGTGTGTGTGTGCACATGTGTGTGCATGCATGTGTTTGAATAGGCTCTCTGTGAGAGGGTAAGAAAGAAATGTTGGATATATACTGGGAGTCTGGTATCAGCATCCAAAAAAAATCACATTTGGCTTAGAACAGCTTTGTTACTTTCTGATAGAGCAAGACAACCAGGGACATATAGTGACTACAAAATGGAAAAGAAAGGAGATGACAGTGAATAAATGAGGGCTTCTTTACAGTAAATTTTTGGTATTTGAAACTTTGAAAACCTAAGCCTGTAATTGTACATACATGCAGGAATGTTTGCATGTGTGCATGTGAACCTATGAGGTGAGACAAACCAGAAATTTGTAGCATATAATGTAGAAAAAAGTTTTTGTTTCAAATGGACTTAGATTATTAGCCACAACATATCGAGATCCAGTTATATGATAAATACAAATATTTCAGTAATCATGCTTATTATTCTACAATTTCCCTCTATCTCCACATACTGTATTATTGTTTGAAATAGCATATCTGTTGGAACTCATGTTCTAAAGGAAGCTATGCTCAGAGGTGTGTCCCTGGGGGTATGGCTTTGGGGACTGTGTATGTCCCTTGTCCCTATCCTTCCTTTCTGTGCTTATTATCATCGTGCTCTGAGGTTCTATAGCTCTGATTTCTGCTTGGTTGTGGGAGTAAATGGACTGTATATATGAACTGAAATATCCAG
Source organism: Muscardinus avellanarius (assembly GCF_963383645.1). NCBI lineage: Eukaryota > Metazoa > Chordata > Mammalia > Rodentia > Gliridae > Muscardinus > Muscardinus avellanarius. The sequence continues at coordinate 118,232,470 of NC_137792.1, read as the reverse complement.
ACATGTAAGCAAATAAACCTCTCTTTCTCTAAGAGTTGCATGTTGAATATTTAGATCAGTGGCAAGAATGCTGAGTGAAACATGTTTCTTCTCTTGCCTTTATCTCCAAAATACTCTTTATTACTACATTCTTAACCCCCATATTTAATTTAATCAAGGGACTACTATATTGCATCAAAGATTTCCAACTGGGGAAAATATACGACATTGAAATTCCTATAAAAATTTCAATGGTATAAAAATTTTCTACCATAAGGGAAGTAACAAAGATGGTCTTTACTTTGTGCTTGGGTATCTTTAGAAGCAGATTGGTTGACATACTCATATAAGGCAAAAACTAGAATTTTGTAATATGCTTATTTAATGATTTCATATGTTTTGTCTTTGACAACCAATATACCCAAGTGCAACTTAAACATTTTTAAAACTATACTATTTGTTCCACTAAGCATAGAAAATGGAATACATTCAGACACAACTGGCTCTGTTTATTTTAAGCCTGAAAAACATGGCACATCACACTTACTGTGCAGATGTTGAAGGCAAGGTAAGCATACTTGTGTTCTTACAGCAAACATTTTCTGGATTTAAAGTTCTAGTAAAATCCTTTTGGGGGACCTAAAAAGGCTAAAAAGGCTCTTCATCCAATTATTTGTGATTTATGACTTTGAGTGACAGTATTAAAATTATCCTAGTTTAGTCTTTGTCAATTAATCTCACATTGACTTTTATCAGAATTTTTGTACCTGCCGTGATGTGATACATCATATTCTATTGCTACATTTAAGGAAGCTGGCCTGAGGAACCTTGAACAATTGAAAAAAATCATATGTGACTTTGAAATTCTTACAAAGAGAAGCTCACTGGCACAGATTTTCTGCAATAGGGACAGTCACAAAGATAGTCATTACATTACATTGATCTTAGAGCAACAAGTTCTTTGCATTGCTCCCCTGTGACTTTGTAGGATTTTGTTTGGCTTAAGAAGTTACACATAGTATAGATAAATAGGAGAAGACTATATTCAATTTGTCATCTTCAGTTTTTAACAGATTTGATTGTTTTCTCTGAAATTATTTAGAGAACAATGGACAGGCCCATTTTTTGCAGGGGATCTTTGTTGAGTTGCTCAGTATGTACTTATTCAGTTATATTCAATTTGAGATCTTTGACTAATTCCCCAAAGAGAACCCAAATCAGTGCTGCTTTAACTCAGTTGAACATATTTAATATACTATTTTACCTGGAGGCATAGCTCAGTGGTAGAGCATTTGCCTATCAGGCATGGGGCCCTGAGTTCAACTGACAGTTCTGAAGAAAAAGAGACCCTATTTTAATTGACAATACAGCAATAGCGGGCCATGGACACACTTTATTGTTATAAAATTATGATCATGCTGACAAATAATAGAGTGATTTTAGGGGAAGTCTGGTGCACAGGTGGCCCTAATAAAGTAATTTAACAATTAACAGACCTTGAACACATTGTCTATATCTTTGGATAGGACTTGGTGCTGTGGTATCTTAGTTTAAAAATCTCTAAAAAAAACATATATTTCACTGTAAAAAATACAGCATACTCTTCAAAAGCTAAGAGTGGCAAAACTATATGTGAATGTACTTATTTAAAGGGATTTTCAGTAGGGCATTGCTTTGAGTATCTGGAATATGTGAATACTGTTTTTACCTTGCGAAATATTTAGCTTTGCTAAGATTTATTTCAATGAACATTAAGCAGAATAATTAAACTTATTAATGTATTCCCAGGAATATAGGATCACAAAGAAAAACCTTAAAGGAAAGTCTACTATTTAATGAAAATCCAGCAACTTTTGGCCACTTCTGCCAGTTTTCCTTTTGAAGATATTATATTGCAACTTTAGCCTTTCCTGAACCAAGACTTATCTGTAGGCTTCCTAAAATATCAAGATATTTATGAAGTCTTGTTTAATGGTTAATTTTAAAGCCATTATTAGAGATGTTAAGAGAACTTTGATACAAAATGAAGAGCACATTTGTTTGGTAGGTTAAAGACACTCAGTGCTGAGGATGCCTATGTAACTTCATACTTATAAAACTCTGGTTGGAATAAACTTTTTATAAATGCGTCTTCTACTTCATCTTTGTTTTTCTAAAATTCTATTGTAAAACAAAAATGACCACCTTTTTTGAGTGTACCAATGCAATTTTCTCAAGCATATTGGAATCTGTCAAGGAATTAAACTGATTGAATCGTTGAGTATATTTTATTTATAAATAAAACTAATTTGCATGGTCTAACTTTAATAAAAGTACAATTATTTCTAATTTTGTTTCTTAAATATGGAATTATGCTATTTTGGATAACTTTAAATAACACTCATCTCTTAGTTTTGATCTGAACATCTAAAACATTTTTAATCATTCGGGTAACTCAGCTAGATGTCATTTTATTTGTTTTCATATAGCTTCTGCCCTACATGACCACTTGTCTAGTAAGTGTATTCTGAATTCTTTCAGAGGTAAGCAAATCTATACTTTTATTAGTCTGTTTTTGGAGCATACTATATTGTTTAATTATTAAAGGCATATGGAAGAGGTGAATAAAAAATAAAAATGGTGTGTCTTGACTTTATCTTTTGATACTATGTTGGCTGTTTTTGTTGATTTATGTTTGCTATAACTGTTTATTTCTTTTAGAGTGAATTGACCTTATTTCTTTAAATGGAAAACACCATTGTTCTCTCCATTACAGTTGTTTGTGATGGATATGTGAACATGAATGAAATAAACCTGAAAACTATGGAGATATCAAAGCTCTAAGGAAAAGTAATCATCCATTATTCTAGAAAATTCTTTGTTAGTAAATGAATACAAACTACATTGTTTCCCAAGCTAGTCATAATTTAGTGTCATGTTCTCCTTATCTCCAATGAAAATAATGTGATTATTTTTTATTGTGTAAGCCTGGTCGAAAGATGAGAAAGCACATACCCAAGCCATAATTTGTATTTGACTACATATTCTATTAAAAACTTATTTTCAAATTATATTTTGGAAAAATCAATACTTTGAATTTAAAATTTTTGGTTTTCAGGTGAAAGTAGTCTACTTTGTAGGTAGTTTTATCTTAAATAACCCCCACTTAGAAAACACAGTTCTTAGATGCTGTGATTTGAACTACAAAATGATAGCTACATCCTTTAAAAACAGTACGCTAAAACTAATAACTATATTCTTATTCAGCTATAAACACCAAAGGAGATACCAATGGTTTAATTTCATTTTGGTTATTAGAATGTGTGCTTCATTCTAAATGTATACTTAGTCAACTATATATTCTAGGGAAAAACAAAGCAATTATTTCAACTTGAACATTTATGTGCAGACATTACAATCCAAATTAAATGTATTTGCTTATCATGACTAATGAAGTATTACAAGCTAAAATTAAATGACTACCAAATTAATTATGCCCCAATGATAACATGTTGGTAAAGTTTAATCAAAAAGAATATTAGTTGCTGTTTTCAAAAATACTTTATCAAACACTTATAAATTTTAATTTCTGCATGCAATTCAGAGTGCTAGAGGAAATGTCTCATAAAGACATTTTACTCATCACATAATTTTACTTATCAGGAGAAATAAGGTAAAGAGCAGGTTTTAAGTCAAAAGTAGCAAAGATTTGGGGCCTTTTGCTTCCTAGCATGCTACCAAAGCATCTCTAATTCCATCTATTTAAATGAGAGATTAGCATATCACATCTATTTCAGATTGTCCTCTTAATAAAATCAGATATTTCAGAGATGGTTATTTCTAAATGACTTTCTCCATGGTAGTTAAGGATTATTTGGATTTATATTTTCTCTGTCCTTAGAGTGAAAGAACTAACACCAGGACATGTATGGATGAGAAGAGGCAGGTAAAAATTATGTTTGCCCGTGACTAAGTTTGAATTTTTGAGCTATGCAGTGCTTACAGAGTAGTAGACTAGTAATTCATAGTACATTCAAAATTATTTTGCTATTCATCATGTGTATATCAGATGGATCTTTCAAATGGAGAGACATATGATTGGCTCTAGGGAGTCAAAATAGAATACCAGACAACATATCTACTCTCTATCATGGCTTGCATATTCAAATAAAAATAATACATTTTAAGCACTGTTCAATTACCTAACACTGAATTAAAAGAAATGTAGAAGTTTAAAATCTACATTTATATAAACTTACCTTAAGAAACTGATTCACAGCCCCTGATGATATGGCAAACTTCACAATATCTGGTGGTTCAGCTTCTACTATAATGTCAAAACTAGGAAGTGGAATATTTGGACTAGAGTGAATCTTTAAACTGGCAGGATCCTTGATGCCAATTTCATTCTGGATCCTAAAAAAATCTTTTAAAAGGCCAGATTCCTTGGCATCAAGGAAATCCTTGGATCCAGTGACATGCTTAAAGGTAGAGGAGCTCATGGAACCAGCATAATTTGTTAAGTTAGCACCAGATTTTGATTTATTGAAAATTGAATCATTTCTATCAAGCTTAGATGGATCAGAAAATATAGAGGTGGTCAAATTTCCAGAATTAGAAGTATAGTTATTGCCAGAAGTAAAAGTAGGGGAATGTTCATAAATAATATCAGTAATAGAAGAATTGGAACCTATTTCCAATTTAGGACTAGATAGATAATTGCTGGTACTAGTAGAATTAGGAGCATTCTCAGTATTTATCTCACTATAATTAGGATTGATGACAATGTCAGAGTCAATGAAATGAGTAAATCTAGGGACATAGTTAGTATCTGAGGCATAACTGGTCCCAATAGTATACCTAGGGTTAATATTACCACTACAACTGGTGGTGTTGCTGGGGTCAGAGGCATTAATAGTGCTAGCTACAGGGCTGAGTGTAGCAACAGTGCTGCTTCTCTCAATGTAGTTTGCTTTAGCTACAAAGCTAGACCCTACTTCATCGGTAAATTCTGGGAAATATGCAAGGTCTGAGTCATAATTTAGAGAATCTTCATAGTTGTGACTAATAGCACTAGTGGATCTTATATCATAGTTGGGGTCAGCATCACTGTAAAGATTAATTACATTGTTTTGACTAGTGGAATTACTGGGCTTAGCATCATAGATAGAGTCAGGATCTTTGTTGTTGTTGGGGCCAAGATCATTCTTGCTAGAGCCAAGACTTTTGCAAGTAGATCTGATATTCTGCAGGCCAAGGCCAATGTTGGGGCAAATGTTATTTTCTGGCTCAGTGGCATTGCTGGGGTCAGCATCATTGTTGGAATCTGAAATGTAGAGCATCCCAGTATTGTTTTTGATCTCAGAGGTATAGTTTGGGTAAGTGTCCTTGTTGGAATCAGCAGTATTATCCTGATTGACACCACTGGTTAGGCCAAAAGCATCGTCTACATCGTTGGTGTGCATATCCTCCTCAGCATCATTGTTAGTTGATTTATTAATGTTAGAGTCAGGTTCACTGTTTGGGTCAGTTCCATTGTTAGGGTCACCATCACTGTTGGAATCAGCTCCACTTGGAGGGCCAGCATCACTACTCGGATCAGATCCATTGTTGGTATCAGTATCATCTTCAGAATTGCTGTCTTTGGAATCAGTGTCATCAGGGTCAGACTTATCTTTGGGATCTTTCTTATCTTTGGCGCTGTCTTCATCTTCAGTATCTGTTTCTTCTTCAGTATCTGTCTCATTTTCAGAGTCTGTCTCAGATTTGTGATCTGTCTCATCTTTGGGAAAAGGCTTTTCTTTAGCATTATCCTTATCTTTGAGATTTCCAGCACTGACAAGTTTAATCTCATTGTCAGGATTGGATTCATCTTGAGGTTTGGCTATAAGGTTGAACTTGTTCTTACTTTCAAAGCCAGTAACATTGCAGATATTGCTGATATTATCTGAATCAGAGGTAGTGAGGGCGTCTGTGGTACTCTGAGAGTTCATAGGATGTGTATCTTCAATAGACTCTAAGAGATTTTGTAGAGTTGAGCAAATTCCACAATGAATATAAGAAGCTGAACCCAGGGAATATTTATAATCTTCCTGGTGTAGAGGACAGCGGATTCTTTTAGGATGCCTATGATCCAGAGATGAAAATACAGCACTCTTTTGAGAAGTGCTACAGTATTCAAAAGATCTGGAGCTTATAGAACATTTAGACTCCAAGGGATCTTGGAGATCTTTAGGACAATCATGGTCTGATTCATCATCAGAATTAATGCATTTATGAGAAGTAGACTTACTGACTTCTTCAAAACATCTGTGGCATCTTTTAGCTCCTGTGACCGAAGTAGTCTTAGGGGGCACAACAGACTTAGGGCTTAAAGAAGTTGGACTGCTGACAGGTGCTGAAACATCAGCAGAGTAACCCTCAGCACCCAGGAAATGAACAGAATTTTTGGTACTCTGAAAACTACATGAGTATCTAGAGTCTTTGCAATGGCCTTTATAGGCAGCAATTTTACGGGTGATTCTTCTCTGATTCTTTCCTTCTGAGAAAGTATTTGAGTCGAGAGAAAGGTTGTGGCTCTGGTTCTCTAACTTTGGCTGTGAGGCTTGTTTGGCACTGACAGTCGGAGATACTTCTTTGAATCTCACAATCTTGTCATCACTCAGGTATCTCACAAGTTGAATTCTGGAAACTGATAGAAAAGAGTAAATTATGAGCAAGACTAGCCAAAAATATAATGAAATCTGACATTAATTCTTAAATTACAACATAAATCTTTGCAAGAAAAAACATCATTTCAATATTTCAAGGGTAGACCATGACCATAAATTTTCTGCTCATGTAGGTGTTATTTTGAGTTTACTCTGACATAAAAATGAAACATGACTACCTCAGATGTGTATCATCTTCAGATTCAAAGAACTTATTTTTGGAAGAGAACTCATTGTATAGAAATTAACATAATGATGTGACCAAAATAAAACTTGGTTTTTTTTATTTACATAGCTTGGTTACTACACACACACACACACACACACACACACACACACACACACATAGGTGTGTATAACATTACATTTTGCTTCTGCAATACTAGTAATTTATTATTTTTTGGAACATCCATTATACTTGAGAAAGAGTCTAAGAACCCTGAAAGGTAGTTTTCACTTAGACACTGAAAGTGAATTTTTATAGAGAAAGATATATGCTTTCACATCCACTTTCCCTTAAAGTTAACAAAAGTTTGTAAGAGAAGATTTTAATTGTATATATAAATATAAATATATATTAATATATATTAATTAATATATATAATATAATTATTATATATTATATATTATATAATATTATACATTATATAATTATATTATATTATATATAAGATATATAATATATAATATATAATATATAATATATAATATATAATATAATATATAATATATAATTATATAATTATATATTATATAATTGTAATTATATAATATAATAATTAATATATTTTATAAATACCTAACTTAATATATATATATTAATTTAGGTATTTATAAAAGGTACACCTTTAATTAGGCTACTCTGAAAAATGTCCATTAGCATAGGTTAATATACCTTTGCCTACAATGAAACATTTTGTTGTAAATCCTTCATGGATTTTTTCTATAAATACAAGAACATACTTTTTATGTATGTGAAATCATTATGTTGCCTCTGATAGAATGATAGTATTAAATAATATTTATATAATGGAAAAGATATGATCTCTTGGTAGCCTATATTTCCTTACTTAAAAGTATTAAGTATAAGAATTATAAATATTCATTTTCTATCCTAAGCTGAATGCCAAAAGTATTGAAGATGATGATTAGTTATTTTCTTTATTATTATATGGTCCTTGGTAGCATGTATTATATACTTTACAAATACATTATTTTGTTTTTGGTTTTTTTTGTGTGTGTGTTTGCCAGTTTGATTGCTCTATTCCCAGTCCCTCTCCCAAGCTTCTTCCCTTGTACATATCTGCTCTCTTCTCCCCATCCATTCTTTTTTTCTTTTATTTTCTCTTCTTTTATCTCCTTTGTCTTGTATTAAATTCACTTCAAATCACTATACTAAAAACTTTACATTGGTTACCAGAATACTATTAAATATTCACTATCTCTAATATCTACTATATAATACCTTACTAAAGTCATACTCTCATTTTATTTGACCCTATCTGTGGCTTTACCCTATTCCTGCATTTACAACTTTATTTTCCCTCCTCACTCTCATCACTGTTGAATAGAAAACAACTTGCTTTTGGATATACCAGCTGATATCTAGAGACTAAGAGAAATCTACGAAAAGCAACAGATACAAACTTCTTAAATCATAAGAAGGAGGGATAAAATAGAAGCAATGAGCTCCCACACCATAATAACAGAACCTGACAACATAGAATTTCAGAGATCTCCAGAAAGTCAAATCAGGCTTGTAACTGTAGAAATAATACAGAAATTCCAAAAATAATTTAGAGAGTCTGAAAGAAATAAAAGTTACAATCATTGAAGTGAAGGCATTAATTCAAACTATAAACAACTGATTAGACCACATGGAGAATAGAATCTCACTCCTTGAAGACAATCACTCTAAAAATGAAGGCATAGTATATAACCTAGAAAAAGTTTGACAGCATGAATTTGACATTAAAGAAATATGGGCCCATTTCAAAAGAGATAACTTAAGAATAATTGGCATAGGGACTAGAAGGTGAAAGCAAAGGGATCAACAATCTTTTTAAAGAAGTAATATCAGAAAAATTTGCAAACATAGAACAAGAGGTCGATACACATGTACAGGAAACTTATAGAACCTCCTTTAGACAAGATCAGAGAAAAGGTTCACCATGCCACATAATAGTCAAACTGACCAACGTAGAAGCGAAGGAGAGAATCTTAAAGGAAACAACAACAAAAAAAAACAAGTGACATTCAGAGACAAACCAATTAGAATCATTCCAGACTTCCCAAACCAAGTCATGAAAGCCATAAGGACCTGGATTAATATATTCCAAAGACTGAAAGAAAACAACTTGCAGCCAAAATTTTCCTACCCAGCAAAACTATGTCTTAAATTAGACAGGGAAAATTAAAATCTTCCACATCAAACGGAAGCTGAAGGAATTTCTGTCTTCCAAACCAGCACTAGAGAAAATACTCAAAGAGATTAACTGTAAAGAAGAAATAAGTAATATACACCAGAACCAGAATAAAAATAATTCCACTCAGGAAACAACTAAGTAAAGAACAAACACTACTGCAAACAGAAGTTAAATCTCAATATGTTAGGAATTAAAAGCCATCTCTCAATAATCACAAGTCTAGCCCCAAAGCCAGTAGAAAGCGGGAAGTTATTAAAATCAGAGCAGAAATAAATGAATTAGAGAATAAAATAATACAGAAAAATCAACAAAATCCAAAGCAGATTTCTTGAAAAAATTAACAAGATAGATAAACCAGTAGTCAACTTACCAAAAAAGAGAGAATAAAGCTCAATTATGAAGACAAAATATAAAAAAGGAGATATTATCACTGACAGTGTAGAAATCCAGGGGATTATCAGAAACTACTTTGAAAAAGTATACTCCAACAAAATGGAAAATTGGGAAGAAATTGACAACTTTCTAGGTAAATACAACCTTCCTAAACTGAGTCTAGAAGATATAGAAAATTTAAACCAACCAAAAGCAATCAAAGAGATTAAAACAGCTATAAAGAGAAAAGAAGAGCCTAGGAACAGATTGTTTCCCAAGTGAATTTTATACAACCTTAATAGAAGAGCTAACCCTGATTCTTCTCAATCTATTTCATAAAACAGAATAAAATGGGACTCTCCTAAATACATTCTATGAAACAAACATCACAAAAATACCAAAATCAATTAAAGACAGCTCAAAGAAAGAAAACCAGAGGTCTATATAATTGATGAACTTGGATGCAAAACTGCTGAACAAAATACTAGCAACACACATTTAAAACCAGATCAAGAAAATCATATACCATGACCAAGTAGGGTTAATCCCAAGGATTCAAGGCTGGTTCAACATATGAAAATCAATCCATTTAATTCATCACATAAACATAACCAAAGACAAAAATCACAAGATAATTCCAATAGATACTGAAAAAGCATTTGACAAAATCCAACATCCATTTTTGCTAAAAGTACTGCAGAGAATCAGAATAGAAGGAACATACCTCAACATCCTAAAGACAATCTACAATAAACTCACAGCCTACATCATATTAAATTGGGAAAAACTTTGAGAATTTCCCCTAAAAATAGGAACAAGGCAAAGATGTCTATTATCAACACTTCTTTTCACTATACTCGTGAGACTAGCCAGAGCAATAAGTGAAGACAATGAAATCAAAGGAGTACAAGTAGGAAAAGAAGAACTCAAATTTTTACTATTTGCAGATGACATGATACTAAGAAGAGTCAACAAACTCAACTAAAAGTCATATAGAACTGATCAACAAATTCAGCAATGTGCCCAGATACAAAATCAATCTTTAAAAAATCAGAAGCTTTTATGTATACCAACAATAAATCCACTGAGAAGGAAATTCAGAAAACACTTCAGCTCAGGATATTTCACAAATATAGAATACTTAGGAATAAACTTAACCAAGGAGCTAAAATACTTCTACAAATAAAATTATAAAACACTGAATAAAGAAATCAAAGAAAACCTTAGATGAAAAGATCTTCCATGTTCATGGATAGGCAGAATAAATATCATGAAAATGGCCATGCTTCCAAAAGTGATTTAAAGATTCAATGCAATACCTATTAAATTACCAAGATTATTCCTCACAGACAGAAAAATCAGTCCTTAAATTCATTTGGAACAACAAAAAAACCAGAAAAGCCAAAATAGTGCTCAGCAACAAGAAAGCAAGGCTGCCTTTGAACCTGTGTGATTCTTCTGTCTCAGCCTCCCAAGTGAGGGGATTATAAGCATGTGCCACCGCCCCCGGTTTTATTCTTTATTTTGAAATAGGGTCTCACTAAGATAAAAGTATAATTTTGATATTATAATATTTATAATCAATATATAATAATATTTAATAGATTCAGCTGGATTTAATTTTGATTATATTAAATATATGTTAAGCATATATTTTTAAAAATTTTTTTATTTTATTTTTATTGGTGCAATGTATTCATACATCATAATGGTATAAAGAAAATACTTTTGTAGACATACATGCACACATCGCCCAGTTAGCCCCTACCCGATCACCACTCCGTTCCCTCCCCATCCCTCCTTCCCATGCTTGGCTTAGTGGTTGACATCTAGTTTTATAGCAATTTATCCAATATTTATGTTAAGCATATTAAATAAATCAATAATACTGAAGGCCAAAGGAAGAAAATCAGATTAAAAATTGGATAATATAACTTTTCCTTAGAAAAGGATATTTGCTTTTGTATTTGATTAAACTCTTGAAATTAGTATTATATCATATTACTAACATAAAGAAACCAGAGTACAGTGTTTATTAAATTTTCATTAATCTCTGTCTATCTACAATATGCATGTCAAGTCAAAAATTCTTTTCATTCACATATAAAAGTTTTGAGTGTAAAGATGTTGGGTAAATAAAGTATATGTGAGAAGAAAAACCATGACCTAAAGGGAGGGAAGGTTTAATTATTTCATCTAATACAAAATTTTTTTCCAGTATTCATACTCTACACCCCTTCATGTTATTAATGACTTTACACAGAAATTTTGGGGACTCAGAAAACAAGAACCCTAAGGAATAATATTTAGATGTGCTAAGCATTTTTGAAGTAAAAGAAACTGGATGATCTTAGAAACTGCATTAGAATGAAGGTGTCTCTAACTAGCTCTTATTCTCCTAAGACCAAGGAGGTGCTCACTCTATCTGAAGTTCCCTTATCTAACTGAAAAGTTCTTCAAGAAAAAATGTAGAGAACCTACATTCCCTACCTAAAATCTCATTAAATAGGGAAGCCTAACTCAAGAAAATTAGCAAATCTCTACCTATTTTAATTGAATATAGCAATTATTCTGAGAACTGGCACCTAAGGAATTTATCTAAATAATAAGAAATCCTTTCTTGATAGTGCAGCCTGCCGTTCATCTTTCTGTAACTTGCCACCACCTCTTCCAGAGACCAGAGGAACATTGTCTAAGTCTACTGTATGTGTTTGGAGTCCATTCACTTCTGTTAAAATCATTTAGTATCCCGCTAAAATTGCCAATAGCACCCCCACTTCCTTATTTTCTATGAAGAGAGTATTTTAGCTTCAATTATATGACCCTTCTCTGACTTTTATATTTCATGTCGTTCTCATGCATATATACATATTAATAAATCTGTATGCTTTTTGCCTGTTACTCTTAATTTTATTTCAGCAGTCTTAAACATTCATATGGAAAAGTAAAATTTATCTCTTCCTTAGGATTCAATGATATATTTTGCTTTCATGAGTGGGGTGTGTGTGTGTGTGTGTGTGTGTGTGTGTGTGTGTGTGTGTAAGAGAGAAAGAAGTTAGAGAGAATGAATTCTATTATGATGATGGATTTTTGAACAGTTTAAGTTAAAAAAAGGGAGTGAGGGAGGAAAGGGTAAAACACTATAGTCTATGTACTAAATTCTACTACTTTCCCTAAATCATAAAGCTTACCAAGACATTAAAGAATTAACATGGTAAGCCTGAGGTTGCTGTACTTAGAAAATCATATTGACAAGGTTGGTCCTTGGCTACCATCTAGGAACTTGGATTTGAGGAGGATTCCTAACATTTGCAGAACTGATCAGTGGCTCACTGTGCCTATAGTTTATATAAACAATATAGTTTATGCTAAACTCTAAGTTTTTTTTATGATCCTGGGGTCCTGGAAACCATTCTACCTCCGGGCCACAATCCCAGACCTATTTTATATTTTTATTTGGAAACAGGGTCTCTTAAGCCAGCGAGGCTGGCTTCAAACCTGTGAGATCCTCCTGTCTCCGCCTCCCAAGCACGAGGATTACAAGTGTGCTCCACCATGCCCAGCCTAAACTCTTAGTTTTCTGGGAGTCTAAAATTTGGGTATGTGCTAGGCAGAAAGGATCTGCATGACTAGCTTTCAATTAAAACCCTAGGCATTGAATCTCTAATAGGCTTCCCAGGTAGATATTTCAAATATATATGCTATCAGAATTTGTTTTAAAAGGAATTAAATTCACCCTGTGTGACTTCACAGGGAGAAAACTTGGAATCCTCTATTTGATTGATTCTGGATTTTTTTCTACCCCCTGTATACTATTTTCCTTTTATGATTGTATTTTATATCTTTTCATTGTAATAAGCAAACATATCCATGATTACAAATATATGACAAGACCTGTTAGTCATCCAAGAGAATTTTCAAACCTGAAAGGTTGTCTTAAGGACACAATTGTTTTAAGAGAAAAATTGTCTTAAGGACAACTGACATAGTTGAGGTCAGAGATAGGATTCAGTAAAATAATTCTGACACAGAAATATGGGAAAGGATTTGTTTGATCAGTGGAAGGATAAAAGGACTAAAGTACCATTGGTGCTTTTGTGGCTATGGAATCATTAATAGTGTAAAATAGAAAGAAAGCTGTTGTAAGTTTCCAGTGGAATTTAAATATCCCAAGCAGAATTGTGTAGTTGGATACACTCACTGCTTTTGGGCATGCTGAGTAAATGAGAAGGAAAAAAAGTGGATTCCAAGTGATGCTTTTGGTTTTGTTGTCTTGTAGGTGATAATGAAAAGGCCTCGAATTTCCCAAGTGTAAGCTTCAGATGGGCAAAAATGCCTAAAAGTTTGTGTTGGTATCTCGGGAAGAAAAAACTTAAATCAGTTATGACCCCATCAAAGCTTTGGATAAAATCAGAAAAATAGAAGGAAGGACTCCAGTTTCTATGGTTTAGATATATTGCAGGATGTCTCCCAAGGTTTTGTGTGTTGAAAATAAATCTCTATTGTAATGTATTAGGAAGATGGAAAATTTATCTGTCTATGGTGTTTAGAGGTATAGCCTTTGAAAAGGAATTAGGATTAAAGTCATTAATGTGAACTATTTTGGCATTAAATCTGGTGGTTGAATTACAAGATAGAGAGATGACTTTTATATTTCATGTCGTTCTCATGCATATATACATATTAATAAATCTGTATGCTTTTTGCCTGTTACTCTTAATTTTATTTCAGCAGTCTTAAACATTCATATGGAAAAGTAAAATTTATCTCTTCCTTAGGATTCAATGATATATTTTGCTTTCATGAGTGGGGTGTGTGTGTGTGTGTGTGTGTGTGTGTGTGTGTGTGTGAGAGAGAGAGAGAGAGAGAGAGACAGAGAGACAGAGAGACAGAGAGACAGAGAGACAGAGACAGAGAGACAGAGAGAAGTTAGAGAGAATGAATTCTATTATGATGATGGATTTTTGAACAGTTCAAGTTTAAAAAAAAAGGGAGTGAGGGAGGAAAGGGTAAAGCACTATAGTCTATGTACTAAATTTTACTACTTTCCCTAAATCATAAACTTACCAAGACATTAAAAAATTAACATGGTAAGCCACAATGGACATAGTTGAGGTCAGAGAGTGGGCATGCATGTGCCCCCCTTTTCTCTCTCACTGTCAGATATATTAAACTACCTCAGGATGGGACCATCACCAGAGGTGTCCCCTTTACCTCACACCTCCAGAACCATGATCCAAAACAACCCTTCTTTTAAAATAATGTAGACTGCCTCAGGTATTGCATTATAGTAACAGAAATGGGCTAATTTACCTATCATTTCTTTAGCCTAGTTGCTACTGTCTTAACTGCTTCCTTCCACTCTGTATTCCAGCCAGAAGCTCTCTAAAGTTGTAGTGTTAGTCCTGTAAATTCTAAATGTATTCCTAGATATTTGAGTAATCTTTCATGGGAGAAAACTAAATTTTAATTATTAAAAATATATATATGTGAAAAACTAATATATATGTGAAAAAAGTGATGTAAATGTTAAACAATTGTAGTTTTACAAATGCTAGAGGAATTTTCCAGCTCAGAGAAATGATTGAAAACCAGTTAAAGGGAACCAGGCGTGGTGGCACACACTTGTAATTCTAGTACTTGGGAGGCTGAAACAGGAGGATTATATGGGTTTGAAGTTAGCCACAGCTACTTAGTGAGGCTCTCAGCACCTTACTGAGACCCTGTTTCCAAATAAAAATATAAAGTAGTTCTGGGAATGTAGCCCAGAGGTAGAAGGCCCCTGGGTTCCATCCCCAGTACCATACACACCAAAAAAAAAAAAAAAAAAGTAAATGGGACACAATTCCCTTGATTTTTGTCACTATTGAACAGTATAAACTTTAAAAATGCTTTGAATATTGGATATAGAAAACGTATCCATACGTATTCTTTACTTTGAATATTGGAAACAGAACACGTATCTATATTGGTCTTTTTTCTATCATTTTTATCTATTAAAGCTTTTGAAAAAGGCAAACACATAAAACAGTGGTAATTTCTAAGTGATACATGCACTTGAATTTTAATAAAAAGAGTTTTTAGTTGCTAATGAAAACTTGTGACATCAGATGTCCCTCTCTTAGTGCTTGATCATTTTTCCACCTGCTGTACATATTTTTCAGCAGGCCAATTTGAACTTTAAGAATGGAAATATTAAAAGGCTTAGGAGAATGAAATACTGTCATTTGCAGGAAAACCAGTGGAACCAGAGATCCTGTTAAGTTAAATATGTCAGACTCAGAAAGTTAAGGGCCTTATGTTTTCTTTGATATATGGCATATATAGAGAAAAATGAGAAAAAAGGATCTCATAAAACTAGAAAAGAGATCAGTATAGTAGAGGCAAGGGGTGGGGTTGAGTGAAGAGGAGAGGGCAAAAGAAGATACTGGGTAATTAAATTGGACAAATTATGTTTGTTCATGCACAAATATAACATAATGAATCTCACTTATTATGTATAATTATAATACACCAATGAAAATGAATTTTAAATGTCCAAGAAATACTTTTTTCACTTCTACGTGGAGCACAGTTATCTGGACTTACAATGTTTTGCTTTTGTGTTTGCTAAAAGAAAGCCATTTCATTTTTGCTTGTGTAATACTGAATACATAGATCTTTTATTGCCTAGACCTGACTTAGCATGGACTTCAATAAGTCTGTCTGTAAGGTGTATGAATCTCAAAACTAGCTGTGTCAGTGTTCTGGTGAAATTACTATTTGGCCACAAACTAAGAAAATACCTTGGATTATATCTGGATTGTCTGGGTCATATGCAAATGCACAAAATGTTTGTCCTATGGTGAACCCATCTATAAACAAATGCTAATAACCTCTATATTTTGGATACAGAGACGAATCACATCCTCAATTTGTGTTGTTTGCCAAAGCTATGAATTGGGGGTACACATGCAAAGAAAGTTAAGTATTCTTGACACATCTAACTCTGAACTCGTTTTCAGGTTAAGCTTTCCAAAATAGTGACAGCTTGTAGCAGGGAACTAATAGCCTGAATTTCTTCACCTTTCTACTGATGTATTAAGATGGGAATCTTTCTACTGGTATATTAAGATGGTTAAGATGGGAATCTTTTTTTTTTTTTCGGTACTGAGAATGGAACCCAGGGCATTCTACCTCTGTGCTACACTCTCATCCCTATTTTTCATTCTTTATTTTGAAACAGGGTCACACTGAGTTGCAGAGGGCCTCACTAAGTAGCTGAGGCTGTCCTCAAACTTTGATTCTCCTGGCTCATCCTCCGAAATGCTGGGATTACAAGCGTATGCCACCACGCTTGGCTAAGATGGGAATCTTAACATAGAAATTTGATGTGTAATGAAAATAAAAACTACAATGGTAACCAAATGTTGGATTTAACAGAAAATATGTCTAAGTATATACTTACAGATATGTTCCAAAACTAAAAGTAATGATTAAAGAAGTAGAGAAAGAGCCGGGCGTGGTGGCGCACGCTTGTAATCCCCGCACTTGGGAGGCAGAGACAGGAGGATCGTGCAGGTTCGAAGCCAGCCGCGCGCGCTGGCTTAGGAGACCCTGTTTCCAAATAAAAATGTAAAAATAGGTCTGGGAGTGTAGTCCGGAGATAGAAGGGCTTCCAGGAACCCCAGCACCACCACCAAAAAAAAAAAAAGTAGAGAAAGCTGATGACAATGCCATCTTAAATAATATTAGAAAAGAAAAATGAAAAAAAATCAGTAAAGAAATTATTTATAAATAGAAATTCTGAAATTAAGAATTCATAAGTATTTTCACAAGCATATCAAAGTAAATCACTAATCCAAACATGAGAAGGAGGGAAGGGGAGGGAATAGGTTAGGAATTGGGTAAGGGCTAAATGAGTGATGTGTGCATGTGTGCCTCTATCATCTTGTACTTCATTAAGATGTGTGACTACAATGTAACAATAAAACATTAAAAAATCCACAAAGAGCTCAATAGTAGGTTGGAACATAGAGAATGAACTAGCAAATTTGAGACAGATGCTGTAGATTATAAAATCTGAAAAAGCAGAGATTAAAAGATAACAGAAAAGGTGAACAGAAATTCAGAGAAATGTGGTACACCATTAAGTGCACCATTGTATGTGTAATGGTAGTACTAGAATAAAGAAAAAAGAGCTAGATATGGTGGCACATGCCTGTAATCCTAGTAGTTGGGAAACTAAAACAGGAGGATCACAGGTGTTCAAAACCAAACTCAGCAATGTAAAGATACTCTCAGCAACTTAGCAAGACCCCATTTCAAAATAAAACATAAAATAGGGCCATAAGTTTAGTTTGAAGGTAGAATGCCTCTGAATTTAATCCCCAGTAAAAAAAAAGTAGAAGAGAAGTTGTAGTCTAAATATTTCAAGAAATAAAAGACATCTATGTAAGGAATATATAAAATGGCCAAACATAACATTAAAGGATTATTAGTCATTAAGAAGATGTAATCAAATCCACAATGAGAGATCATTTCCCACTCACTAGGGTAGCTGAAGTCTGATAATAAAAAGCACTGGGATGGATGTGAAGAAATAGAGACTGCTGGTAGAAATGTAAAATTATGCAGCCATTTAGGAAAACAGTCCAGTAGTTCCTTGAGCAATTAATCATGCAGTTACATATGCAATTCTACTCCTAGATGTGTACATGTGTGAAAGTGTTTATGGCAGCTTATTCATAATATGCAAATGATAGAATCAACTTGAATGTCTAACTGATGGATATATACACAAATGTGATATATTCATACTGTGTAATATTATTCAGTCAGAAAATGAAATAACTGACATATACTAAGGTAGGAAATAACCTTGAAAGCATTATACTAATTAAATGAATATAGATAGCACCATGTATTATATAGGGAGATAGCATAGATTAGTGGTTTTTGTGGAGTTAGGGGAATGGAAAGGTATAGGTATATAATAAATATAGATATAGTGTTATCTTTTGTAGTAATTAAATGCTAATAATATAACTGGTATTGTTGCTCACATATGTGAATATGTTTAAAATCATTTGTTTTTATTATTTACTTAGGTTTAATACTTTTATTGGTGCATTATACTCTTAAATCATGCATACAGCACTTGGTGAGGTTTCCCCTGGCTCTCTCCCCACTCCCTGCCTTCCCTGTAGATACTCTTGTGGTTGGAATTGAGTATTCTTACATAGGCACATAATGTCATAGGAGGTGTTTCCCTCATTAATTTTACCTCCCTTACCACCAACTTTTCTCTAGACCACCTTCTTAGCTCCACTGGAGTCCTTGTTCATTATCAGAAGTCCCTCTGGTATCTTGACTATTTCTTAGCTTCCCCACATGAGAGAAAACATATGATACTTCATTTCTGTGTCTGGCTAATTTCACTTAACATAATATTTTCTAGATTTATTCATGTTTCTACAAATTAAATCATTTGGTTCTTCTTAATTTCTAATTGTAATTCTATTGTGTATATTTTCCATAATTTTGTAATCCACTCATCTATTGATGAACACCTAGGTTGGTTTAATAAACATGTATATGCATGTATTACTATAATATTCTGATTTCAGAACCTTTGAAAAGACTCCAGGAGGATTCATTGAAGTCAGAATACAGTAATACTGAAGTGTCAGTTTAGTCCAATTGTCCATTTCTTGACTGGGATATTAGCATTTTTAATTTTAAGTCTTTAAAGTAATTTCTTCATTCAAAATATCAGCCCCCTATCAGAGGAACAGTTAGCTAAATCACACATTCTATCAGCTCTCTCTTTAAACACTTCATGGTTATAGCAGCTATGTCAAATCAGAAGTGCCTATAAGTGTGTGTATTTGTTTCTATATCTTCTATTCTGTTCCATTGGTCTATGTGTCAGTTTTGGTGTAAATACCAGGTTGTTTTTATTATTATAGCTCTGTAGTAGAATTTAAAGTCAGGTATTGTGATGCCTCCTGCATGGTCCTCATTGTTAAGAATTGTTTTGGCTATTCTGGGTCTTTTATTTATACATATTAAATTTAGAATTGATTTTTCTAGCTCTGTGAGGAATGACATTAGTACTGTAATAGGGATTGCATTGAATCTGTAGCTCACTTTTGGTAGAATAGCTATTTGATAATATTTATTCTGCCTATCCTTGAGCATGGGATATCTTTTCATCTTCTAAGATCTTCAATTTCTTTCTTTAATATATCATAATTTTCATTGTAGAGGACTTTGAGCTCTTTGGTTACATTTATTACTAGATATTTTATTATTTTTGAGGTTATTGTGAATAGACTTTTTATTTCTTGAACCATTTTGTTTTATATGATCCTTGGTATATTTTACCTTAGAACTGTTTAAATATCACCTGATGAGCTTCCTTATAGACAATATCTTATACATGTTCTGCACATTGGCGATGCAGCAGTTGTTTTCCTTGAATATATTTGTTATTAGCATAGAGAAGGGACAAGCATGTCAAAATCTTACTTAATTTATATTACTTATTGTGGAGTGGACATGAGAGGAGTAGTACAAAGAATATTTTTTTTTCTTTTTGTATTTGTTATACATATGTTTTGATTATTAATGCAAAAATAAACCATCAACTAAGATGTAAAACATCATATATCTCAATAGACATTTCTTCAAAATTAACAGCATAACAGCTGGATGAATTATGGGAACTATATGACTTAATTAGGATAGACCTTTTGGAACCTTTTACTTACTCTTTGTTAGACTTCAATTCATGTGCCTTTTCCCTTTGATTATTTTACTTCTAGTTAATTCTAGCATTTAGTATTACCATATATTGAGTTCAATGAATCCTCTTAGAGACATACTCTACCAGAATACTGTCTTAGGAACCCATAACAAAACAGGTTGTAACTCATTTTTTAAATATCAATAAGATGTGATTAAATACATAGGCAATTTCTACTGAATATACTTACCTCTGTTATCTGTTTGTTGCACAGAAGATTTTTCTTCAGTTTTCTTTCCCTTGCTAAGTGGAGAAGGCAGTAAAACAGGCTTCCAAAAACCTAGAAACATATCAAATAGACCATATTACTTTTAATTTCCTAATAAGATATCATTGTATAGAGAAGGAACTTATATTATTCAGTAATGAATAACATGTTTCTAATTATATCAAGTATATGTGTTATAATGGTGATCCTACTCTCAATTTTTATGGTTTATTAAAATATTGAAAACTAAGCTTAAAATATTATGTCATATATTTTCTTTTTCCTTTAAAAATTTTTTATAACGTTAAGCAGATTCTCAATTAACTCTCTCTAAAATGCCTATAGAAAATGTTTGCCTTAATTCTAAGGTGGAAAATTTTCTCAAAAGCAACAATTTAGGGTCCATAAACAGTCATAGGAGTAAAGTGACTCAAATTTTTGCCTTGGAAATAAAGAAAGATTGTTTTATCCTCTCTTTACCAATCACATAGAGAAACAACAGATAAAATGAATGCTGCCTTTAAATGTGTGTATTAATTTTGGCTTGAAGTCGGCTTTGTTATATATAAAGATAGTTGCCCTTGCTTGATTCCATCACTTCTTATTCATAAAAGGAACCATCCAAAATAAATATATAACCATAGCAAATATTTATGCCCCTAATAATGGTGCACCTAACTATGCTAAAGAAATATTTCTTGACATGCATACCCAGACAAACTTCAACACAATAATTCTGGGAGACTTAACATACCTTTCACAACATTAGATTGGACTTCCAGACAAAAAGATTAGTTAAGATACTTCAGAACCAAAGAACACTATAAACCAATTGGACCTAACAGACATTTATAGAATATTTTATCCAACAACAGTTGAAGATAAATTATTCTCAGCTGCTCATAGAATCTTTTCCAAAAATGAACATTTTAGAAATAAAACAAGGATCAGCAAATTCAAAACTATTAATATAATTCATCATATTCTTTCATATTATAATGGGCTGAAAGTAGAGATCAACAAAAATATCCAGAAAAATCAAACAAATACATGGAGATTAAATAATATGCTACCAAATGAAAAGAGAGAAAAAAAGGAAAATATACAATTCCTAGAATCAAATGAAAATAGAGACATAACTTAGGAAAGTCTGTGAAGATAGTGTTAAGAGGAAAATTTATAACATTGAATGCCCACCTTACAAAAACAGACAAACTCCAGAAATAATCTAATAATACTTCTCAAGACCTTTGATAAAGAGGAAGTAACCCCAAAGCCATAAGAAAGAAAACAATCAAAATCAGAGTAGATATTTATGAAATAGAAAGCAAAATAAAAATATTCCAAGAACTGATAAAAGCTCCTTTTCTGAAAAGATAAATAAGCTTAGTCAACCTAACTAAAAGAGAGAACAGACTTAAATTTCTAGGTTAGGAGATTAAAACGGAGATATCACCACAAATAAAGTGGAAAAACCTACTTAAACTGAACCAAGAGGGTAGAGAAAACCTAAACAGACCAATAACAAGCAAAGAGATTGAAACAACAATAAAACATCTCCCATCAAAGAAAGTCCAGCTGGATGTTACGGCATACACTTATAATCTCAGTAGTTGGGAGGATGAGACAAGAGGATGACAGGTTCACGGCCAGCCTCAGCAACTTGGTGAAACCATGTTTAAATAAAAAGAATAAAAAATAGAGCTGGGGTGTAGCACAGAGGCAGAATGCCCCTGGGTTCAATCTTCAGTTTCAGTAAAAAAAAAAAAAAAAAAAAAAAAAAAAAAAACCTCCAAGTCCAGCCAGTTTCCCAGCAGAATTCTACAAAACCTTTATAAAAGAATTAAGTTCAGCTGGGTGTGGTTGTGCAAAGTTGTAATCTCAGTATTTTGGAAGCTGAGACAGGAGGAATTGGGTTTGTGGCCAGCCTCAGCTACTTATTGAGGCCCTCTGCAACTTCATGAGACCTTGTTTCAAAATAAAAAAATAAAAAAATAAAAAATAAATTGGGCTTGAGGTGTATCTCGGAAGTAGAATGCCCCTGAGTTTAATCCTCAGCACCACAAAAAATAATAATAAAAATAATTAACTTCAATGCTCCTCAAATTATTCAATGAAATAGAAAAGAAGTAATACTCCCAAACTCATTCTACAAAGCCAGCATCATCTTAATCCCCAAACTGAATAAAGGTATTTCAAGAACAGAAAATTACAGACCATTATCACTGATAAACATAGATGCAAAAATTCTTAAGAAGATACTAGTAATTCATACTCAAAACTACACCAAAAAATAGTACATGACCAAATGGCTTCATTCCAGAGATAAAACAAATAATCAAAAACACAATAATAAATGTTGGTGAGGATGTGGGGCAATAGGAACTCTTATAGTGGGACTGCAAACTAATATAGCTGCTATTGAGATCAGTATGAAAGTTGTCGGGGCCCGCTCGGCTAGACCGGGATGGGGTGGTGGCTCAAGATGGCACCTAGGCATGTTGCCAAGTCACAAGGCTCACGAGGCTGGCGGTGCCCTGAGCCTGCGCAGTGAGCCCTATCAGGCACCCTAAGGATGATCAGTGACGCAGCACCTCGTGCTACCACCAGCCCGCCTATGAGAGGGTTAGAAATGTGCATGCCCTAGCTGTGGGAAGCTTGGGGTTGATGGGGTGATGAGGGAGGGGTTATGAAACTGATATATATTTGCTTGCTGTGTGCATTAAAGGAAGGAAGCATCATCAACAGGCGTTTGTGTGTTCTTTCCCAGGGCTCTGCAGGACGGAGCCTTATTTGGAATGAAATAACTATGTTTCCAGAGGAATGAAAGAATATTATACTGATACATGTGTATCCATGTTTATAGCAGTACAATTCACATAGCCAAATTATGGATCCAGCCTAGGTCCACTGACCACAAAGCTGTGGTATATTCAGATAGTGGAATTTTACTCAGTCATAAAGAACAAAATTATGTCATTTGTGTGAAAATGGATGGAACTTGAGAATATTATGCTAAGCGAGATTAGCTTGTCTACAAATATACAACTATTTGTATATTTTCTCTCACATGTGGAAGCTAGATAGAAATTAGGAAACAAGAGTAACCTGAAATAGACAAGCAGAGACTCCAGTTGAATGATGGAGGGGTTTTAGAGGAAGGAGGAGGGAAGATAGAGGCATAAACAAGGTAACAGTTAAAACAATGGTATGTGGGTATGTTTAACTATCAATACCAACAATTAAAAAAGATGTGGGTATTATTCATTTGTTAGTGAAATTGAAATAAATATTTCACAGTAACATTTTATTTTTGTATTATGCATATGGATTTTTATTTATTATTGAAAAAGGTAGTATCAAGTAAGATACAAAAAATCTATGCAAATATTTCAGCAGATAGTCTGTCAAAGAAGACAAAATACAGGTGGCAAAAAGCACTTTTCTTACACCTGTAGCTGTCAATTTAAATTCTAGGATTTAAAAATAACATTTAGATTATTATGGGTTGATATTTTCAATATAAAATAGCAAAAGATGACTGAAAGAAATTAGCAAAGGCTTGGTTTTAAATATGTAATTGCTTCAGCCTGTGAACTGACTATATAGCAATGCATGCTTTATTTTAATAACAACCTAACATTAGATAATTTTAATACAACTATAAGAATTTAAAGTATAAATATACTCAGAAAGTATATTTAATTGACTAGTTGCATGTGTAATAATATTTTTCTCAAGTATATTATAAACTTCATGATGTCACTAGTGTCACTGAGATAATACTAGTTGTCACTAATTACCTATGTGACATTGACTGAAGAAGTCTGATTGAGCATCAGTTTTATCATTTTTGCAGCAGGTACAATAGGACCATATTAGTATTGCCTTTTCTAACTAAGATCATGGGGTTAAAAATGCTGAGATACATGTATCATAATTATACTTGACTTCAAATGCAGGCTCTGGAATTAAACTTAGACTCAAAACCCAGGACATCATTTGAACTATTGTTAGCCTCAGTTCTTTATGAGAAATGAGTATAATGTATACCTCTTCAAATTGAGAAATAGCCCAAACTTTCAGTTAACAACACAGACGATGGAGCATGAGTACACATCCTATTATTTATTGTGTTACTTTGGTAAATTATATAATTTCCTTGTGCCTCACTTTCTTCATTGGTAAATAAAAACTATAGTATCTAAATTCCAGGGTTCTGAGATTTTAATGCATTTATACATGTAAAAATATAAATTAGTATTACAATTGGTAATATTGAGCTAGTACTAACAAATAAGTATACATAAAACATTTAGTAGAGGTCATGGCAGTGCTATATAAAGCCTATGTATTATCTGTAAAGGGATATAACAATAGTCAAGTGGCATTATATATATTATAGTGTATGATTTGTGTAGCATAAATTGTGACACAGTATGAACACTATCAATTTTAGCTGTTATTAGTCAATTTCAGTGGTTATTAGTATTTTCTTATTTTTATTTTTATTCTTTTTGGTGTACTGGGGATTGAACACAGGGGCATTATATCTCTAAGTTACACCCCCTAGTCCTTTTTCTATTTTAAAACAGGGTCTCACTAAGTGATTAAGGGTCTTCCTATGTTGTTGCAGTTGGCCTTAAACCTGCAATCCTCCTTTCTCAGGCTCCCAGGTGCTGATAATACAGCCATGAACCACCATGCCTACTTTGCTTTTATTATTTTTTCATAATAATATTTGAAAGGTTTAAATGTTTTATTTAAGGCTGTAATTTCATGTATTTATTATAATATATATATAGTGAGCACATAGTAGGCATTCAATCAATATAATTTTATAAAGCATATCAACATAATGCAGTTGAATCCCATGTGTCTTTCTAGCCCTGTGCATCTGTTATTGTAATTCATTGAATATTTATCAGATGTTGTTTGAAAATATTAAAAAGCTGAAATAAGATGAGAAATTTAAATCTTTATAGCCTCTGTACTGATTAATGCAATTCTTGAGGGATTGCTAATATTACCTCATTAGAACAGAATGATATTAGATTAGAGATGAATTAACATAGTGTTCCTAAATTCAAATCCAATGAAAACATTGTTTTAAGGCTTTTTCCTTTCTTCATAAAAGGTAACAGACCTTTATCATTATCCTGCCAAGAAGCTGCTTTAAAAGATGATCTCAGAAATTAATTTCTCACATTTCTTCCTTCTAATAGGATTCAATTTCTAACTAGAGGGCAGAGATTTTCTCAGGGAACATAGAAAAATCATGTGAATATTTTCCTTCACTATTCAAGTAAAATCTCATATTTATTTCATTTGGACTGATATATTTAGGGTAAACTTAAATATCTGATAACCAGCGAAACATCTGGATAACACTTTGTAGTGGAAGATGCCCCTACAATATGTAGAATACCTTATTTTGTTGAACTTACTACTCTGCCATACTAAAAGCATATGACCTCAGGGAAATGCCCATATTATTTGGACAAATTTAAAGGCTAATTATATTGAAATAACATTTAAATAGGAAACACTGATCATATATTGGACACACATTCTTTTTAATACTGTGTTTGAAAGGAGTCATAGATGTTTATAGAGGCACAGAATTCCTTAAATTTCAGAGGGAAGTTTTCATAGAAATGTTTAAGGACAGGTTCTTAGTTTTCTTTTGTTTTTTTTGAGCTAAAAGGCTCTGTGAAAAACATCTAATGAAAAGAAGGAAACAGTTTGAGATTATAATCGTTCTTTTATCACAATAAGCCTGCCTTAATAAATGGCCTAGGAAATGGAAATTATTATGATTTCTTGTGATAAATATTAGTAGTACAATAAATACCCAAAATTTATGGAAAATTATGGAGCTTATAACTTTTTGAGAGAAGAAACAAAATTTGAAATTTTATATAGTTAGGCTTGTATATTTACCTCTTAGACAATAATTAATAAAATTTATGAACAATATCTATTTATTCATTTCAGAATGATGAGGAAATATATTCAACATGGTATTTCTTAGGCCAGAATGAACTATCCTTGCTAAGGATTATTTAATTGTCCTTCTTTTAAGATAAAAAGCAAAAAAGTTAGCTAAAGAAAGATGGTTTGCTCAAGTTTTAAAATTGAAACGAAAATTGAAGATTAAATGATTAACTGAATTTCTGGTGAAATGGCCTCAGGCCTAAATCTGTCAAAGATACTACCATTTTAGAAATGGCATAATGCTACTAATTAAACTTGTAAATCAATCTGTTTTTAAAGGCCACATACATTTAAACTTACCTTTGGGACGATTTTCCTTTTTGCGAGCACCAAGCCTTTGTGCCTCGTTTTCTGACTCAATGTGGTGTCGTTTATTGTCACATGCAATTCTGCGCTGTTTTTCACTGTCATACTCTGAGTGATGTCTGTCTCTATCTTCATCCATTTTACGTCTCTCACTTTCAAATTGTATGTGAAATGGTTCCCTTTCCGTCTTTATTAGGCATCTTCTGCTTCTAAATTTACTTTGATGTTTTTCATTTTCAGAGTTTGTGTTATTTTTCTTGGAATTAGAATCTTGGGGACTTTCAAAGTTATCCTGATACTTTTGAGCATCACCCTGAAGTCTTACAGATCGATACTGATATCTTCTAGAGCTCTCCCAGCATCTACTATTGTCTAAGTCCAGTTGCTCTCCTTCAGAGTCTATCCAGCTTCTTTCAGATTCAGACTTTTTGCTCATCCACATTCTTTCCAACCCGGCGGAACTCTGGCAAATTTCAGCCTTCCTCATTTGTTTCACAGAACCAGAGTCCATCTCTGGGCTTTCAAAATCAAAGTCCAATGTATGCCTTTCAGAACGAGAATCCACAGAGAATCCTTCAGTATGAGTGCTTAACTGGTGTGTTTTTGGATCCACGAGACATTTCACAGCGGCCGAAGCCAGCTCACATCTTTCAGGGTCTGAGTCCATCTCACATGGGTCAGAGTCAGAGTCGATCAGATATCTCTTAGTCCTAGTCTTCTGGTGTTTTTCTTCCCCCACACACTGTAGCTTAGCTGTAGAGGCTGAGTCAATTTGATCTTTTTCTGTGTCTGAGTCCATCATATAATTCTCAGAAACAGTCATCATCCAGAGTTTTTCAGTATCTGTCAATTTTTGTTCAGATTCTATCAGGCGTTTTATAGAATCTGAAGCCATCTGACGTTTCTCTGCCTTCGATATGCGTTTTACAGATACAGAAGCCATGGGGCTTTTTTCAGAGTCTGAGCCTATCCCTAGCTTTTCACTATCAGAATCAATCAGGTATTTTTCAGTGTCAGAAAGCACAAAACCTTTTTCTGAGCCTGAGTCCGTCCAGCGTTCCAGAGAGTCAGTGTTCACCTGGCACTGTTCAACCCTCACCAGGTGTTGTTCTGTTTCTGGAAAGTCTCCCAGGGAGGTTGAAGTCACTTGGTACTTTTCTGAAATTAAAAGGGGCTTTGTAGGAGTAGAGTCCCTGGGATATTTTTCTGAATCTGAATCCATTTCCGATAGTATAGAGTCAGAGTCTTTTGAATGTTCTGAGTCAGAATCCGAACCAATGCCTCTATCAGAGTCAGAATTAATCTCACATTTTTCAGAACCAGAGTCAATATTAGGGGCATCTCTTTCAATTATTGTTAGGTCTTGGAGACTTTTATAGTTCAGCGAATGGCCTGAAGTTACAGATGCTTTTGTATGAGAAACTTTGGTTTCAGATTTGTTTTCTTCATCATGCTTCAGCGTAACTGCTCTGTCATTACTTAAAGAAAAGACAAACAAAAATACTTGTTTAAGTATTCATCAAATCTTAGTAAACATTTCCCTGGGAAAATATTATAAAGTACATATTTTATATGCCAGAATGTAAAAAGCAAGAGACAATGCTAGTTTTTTGTTAAAATAATTGGAAGACTATTAGTTCATAGATTTTTTTTTAATTTTTTTTGAGGATCTGGGGATGGAAACTAGGAGCATTAGACCTCTGAGCTACACCCCCTGCCTTGTTTTTTATTCTTTATTTAAAACAGGATCTCACTAACTTGTGGAGGGCCTCACTATTTGCTGAGGCTCGCCGCGAACCGGGATCCTCACGAATGCTGGGATTACAAGTGTGCGCCACCACGCCCAGTGGTGCATGGATTTTATACTCACTTGCATTTCCCTACTAACTGTTTTCCAATGTACCTGAAAATAATTGCCTAACTAGGATTCTGTCTTGCCAATAATCATTTTATTTTTCATATCCAATAAATATTTGGGAGATCTCATAACATGTTAAATCTATAGTATAAAATAAAAGTTGACTATTTTATATTATACTCTAAATCTTTATTTAGATAGACATGATTATCAGTGAGACTTACCTTGGACTATTGAGTCTTTCTGAAGAAACATATTCAAATTTGTCAGGTACTGTTTCATTTGAAAGAGACACATCTTGAAAAGGAGATTCAGGTTCACTTGCTGTACTAATTATTATTACTGGCTGCAAAACAAAATAAATCATAAAGCTCTAACTTCTAAGTAGCATTTAACATGAAACACAACACACTAAAACAGTTAAACTGAATAGATGATACTATATTTATTAGTTGTCCTTGTGTTTAATGGATGATCATAGAACTTCCAAAATGAAACTTCAGACACAATATTTAAATGTAAGGACAGGCATGACAGGCACATACATAAAAGGGTGAATTCCCAGTGTTCATTTTTTGACAAACTAATATCCACTTTCTAATGCCACATTGTTGCTATACTACCCAGTCCCTTGTTTGTAGATAATTGGCAGTTAACCCAAATTGGGTAAGTCATATTCTCTTTTCATAGATATTTAGAGTTATATTTCAGAAAAGACATTTCTGTAAGCTGTTTGAGGTGAGGATATGCAATTTCAGAGTATAAAAAGTCATTTATGTCCTATTCATAGGTACGTAGTACTTGGCCAATGTGCAAATAATACAAAGAATAAAACAGCCATACATATACATACTGGAAATAGAAACAAGAGATCATCTGATTTTAGAGAAAGAGAAATAAAAATATTTTGTCTAGGTTTCTGATATATTTTCCAGCTCCTAATTCTAGTTCTTCCTAAATATCAACTCTACTTTCTGCTCTTGATTTCTCTAAAATAAGTTTCCACCTCCTATCCCATTTTCTTCAAATAAGAATGAGTGAGGTTCTGTTCCATTTAGCCAAAATTACCTTTCTTAAAACAGCAGAATTTTTGTCAATGTTTTATTGTTAATTTTAAAGTGGAACATATATAACAGGTGTGCTTTTTAGGCACGGAAGATCCAAGAAAAGGTGAAAGCAGGTTGAAGAATAACCAAAATTAGTTTCATATTATGAAGATATTTCTTTCTCTTTGATGAAACATGAATAAGAACTAATAGACATTATAATGTATCATTTAAAAATAAGAAAAATATCCTATAAGTTTTAATATACTTTAGAATTAACTGCAATAAAAGATTTGGAGTCTCACTTCTCAGAAAATAACCGTGGGGCTGAAATAAGATAAAATTTAATAGAAAACATTCATTTTGAAACTAGTAAAGAATTTTAAAATATAAATGATTAATAGTTAAAAAGAGAAAGTATCATTGATTTATATGGTAAAAAAACAAAAATATTAAATTTCTATACACTAAAAAAATCGGGTGTTCTCTCTAAAATATGGAAGTTAGGGAGCAAAAGGATGATAGGAGAAACTCTAGACAGAGAAGGAGAAACCATAGATGAGCAAATAAGGCCACCTAACTAAGGGGGATGAGAGGGAGAAAAGGGAAATTCCTTAAGTTACATGATGCACATTCTTAAACATATCATGAATCAGAAAGCCATACAGGAGAAGGAGGGAAGAAGGTAATGGATTGGGAATTGGGGAAGGGCAAAATAAGTGATGTGTGCATATGCCACTACCATATAGTAACCCATTAAGATATATAACTAAAATGCACCAATAAAAATCAAAATGAAATAAATGAATAAATAAGTACATAAAAATTATCAGAACATCAAAAACCAGTGATAACATCAAACATCCCAGAAATGTGTAGAGTCTCAGAATTAGAAAAGAGACAATAGCAGAAAACTTATTTGCTTCAGTGAGCTTCAAGAAGCTATCATGAATATACTTGAACCAAATGAAAAATAAAATAGAAAACCTCAGAAGATATATAAATAAAAATTCTCATCAAATAAATAGAATATATAAAGAACAAAACATACATTTTAGAACTGAATGATCTGATAACCATAATAAAATAGGTTTAAGAGCAGAAGGAAGAAAACTGAGAACAGAATCAGTAAACTTGAGGATAGAAAAATAGATATTAACTATTGTTAACATTAGAGAAAATGTAGACAGAAGAAAATGAATAGAGCCTGAGGGATAGGTGAGGCTACAAGAAAAGATTTAACATTTGTGTCTTTGTAGTTTCAGAATTGTAGAAGGAAGAAGAAAGGGCTAAATACATTCAAGAAAATAGTTGCTGAAATCTTTGCAAATTTTGCAAAAAAAACCCCTAAAATTCTAAGAACTTTAAAGAAGATAAATTATTTCATTATAAAACTCAAACTTCTGAAAACTAAACAAAAAATTAAATGAAAAAATTTACAGCAGTGAAAGAGAAGAAATTAAACCGTATGTGTAAGGAAAAAACAGTTTTCATTATTGACAATATATTTCTTATCACAAGTTATGAAGACCAGCAGATGGAAGTGGCAGATATTTCAAGAGAAGGAGGCAAAACATTGTCAATCCCTGTTTGTCTAGTAGAAATATCACACAGGAACAAGGGGGAAGCTAAGACAATTTCAAATGAAGGAAAAAATAATTTCTTTCCAGAATACCTTCACAAAGAAATGGGGAGGATAATACTGAGGGAAACACTGCCACTGAAGTTATATACATATGTGAAATGATCAATGCCAATCTTAATATCTTTGGTGAACAGGAAGGAGTGGGAAGGGAGTTGAAGGGAAGTACACCAAGTGCTTTGTGCATGAATGCCATTATCACTGTGAACTATATTATGATGTGAATTTATAATGTACCAATAAAAAGTATATTAAAAGAGTAAATGATAAAAATTAATGTAACATCTAGAAATAAGTATAACAGAAGTATAACAGAAAGAAGTATAACAGTTGGAACTATTTTTAAGAATTATTATAAGTCATAACTGCAAGAATACAGTTAAATAACTCAAATTCCCTAAAAGGGCTTTCTGCATTATCTTTTTCAATAATATCCTTGCTTCTATAGTAATAAAACTAACTTAAAATATAAGTATTTCCCCCTTTTCAAGCAATTAGTTTAAGTACAAAATGAAGCTATGAAAAATGTTTAAAATGTCAAGCCACATATCAATATTCTTTAGCTATTAGTCCATATAAAAATAAAATTTACTTTCAAAAGAAAATATTTGATACAGGTTTAAGGATCCCTTATCTAAAATGTTGAGGATGATTTTTTTTTGTATTTTGGAGGTTTTTAGATTGGAGCTATTTTCATCACATACTAGAATAACTTTGGAATGTGACCCAAGTATAAAAAATTCATTATTTTCATGTACAATTCATTATTTAATATACTATTTCATATACATAACCTGAAAGTACTTTTGTGCACTATTTTAGTGCACCTGCATGACTTTTCACATGAGGTCAAGTGTATAATTTTTTATTTGTGGCATCTTGTTAGTACTTAAGTTTCAATTTTGGAACAGTTCTTATTTTTAATTTTCTGATTAGGAATGCTCAACCTGTAAGTATTATTTTCAGTGAATATCTCACATACAATTTTTTTCCAAACATACAATTTTCAAGAAGCTTTGTAAGGTAATGCAGATGAGAAATGATACAATGTAAATGTCAAAAGCAAAATTCCAAGTTGTGGAAGTAATTAGTTTTTCTTGGAATGAAAGTAAGCTCAAAGTTGAAATCTGAGACATGGTAATTTCCATGGAATTAGTAATAAAAATCACGTTTTAAGAAATAGTAGTAATTCTGTTAGTACAGAACCAATACTACAAGGAGAAAATTACAAAACTAATTTGAATATTTTTCTATTTTCATATATTTAATGAACATAGTCCTTGGGTCAATATTGGTAACATCACTGCTGAAGGTAAATATTTAACAAAAAGAATGAAATAAACAATAATAGGAAATTAAAGATATTAATTGGTTAGGAAAAACATTAAAATAGTATTTAATATCTGTTGCTTACAAATATATTATGGCTAAGAACTGCTAATCACTGATGTCAAGCACCTGCCATAGAAATTGTATGTAAAATTTGTTAATTTACTTAATTAAATGCATAGCCAGTGTATATACATTAAGTTTTTTGGTAAAAATAACTTGGCCAATTTGTAAAAAATAATTATGAATTTTTTTGGTAATTCTTTATTTTGAAGCAGGGTCTCACTAAGT
This sequence comes from Muscardinus avellanarius, assembly GCF_963383645.1. NCBI lineage: Eukaryota > Metazoa > Chordata > Mammalia > Rodentia > Gliridae > Muscardinus > Muscardinus avellanarius. The sequence continues at coordinate 118,199,538 of NC_137792.1, read as the reverse complement.
TACAGAGGGCTTAAATAATTAGCTGAGGCTGTCCACGAAGCGCAATCCTGCTGTCTCAGCTTCCTGAATACTGGGATAACAAGCATGTGCCACCATGCCTGCTAATCATGAATTTGAATAATATATTATATTGATTAGCTCAAATTGTGTATTTGAAATCACCTATGAGACAGATTTGAGAGTGAAAAATTGAGAATGCTCAAAAGATTAAATTATATGAATAGATACTTCTCAAATGAAGAAATTCAAATGGCCTACGAATTTATTTCAACCTCATTAGCCATCACATAAACACAAATAAAAACCAGAATGAAAATCATTTTATACCTATTGGAATTACCATTATAAAAAACTCAAAAATAATATATGCTGATAAGGATTTGAAAAAAGGAAACTTATACACTGCTTACATTGTATATGAAATTAATATAATGACCACCTGCTCAAGACAACTTGAAGAATTGAGTTGTTCCTTAGTTCAGGTCTATGAATTTTGGTGGAATAATGTTAGGTTTTCCAACAATTTCAAACTATCTAACAATTTGGATTCCTAGTTTCTTCCTAAAAAATATGATTTTATTTTCTACCTGTGCTCTTGATCTATGGTTTGAGAATTTGGACTCTGGGCTATATGTATCTTGTTATTATAAATTCAAACATATCAACATAGCAGAAAGACCCAGAAAAAAATAAGTTAGTGTTGTAGATGTAGAAAACAAAAAGTATTCTATCTCTGTTTGCTTTCAATTCCTTTATGTCATATATATATATATATATATATATATATATATATATATATATATATAAAATGTTTTAGGTTTGGACACAGAGTAAAGCTGTTATATACTGAAATGCAAGGATTTTTGTCTGTAGTATGGGAAAAATTACAACTTAGATTCTAAAAGGAAAAAAATTATAAGACTATTCTAATATATATTAAAGCCAGGCGTGGTGGCGCACGCTTATAATCCCCGCGCTTGGGAGGCTGAGACAGGAGGATCGCGCAGGTTCGAAGCCAGCCTCAGCTACTTAGTGAGGCTCTCACCAACTTAGTGAGACCCTGTTTCCAAATAAAACATAAAAAATGGGTCTGGGAGTATAGCCCGGAGGTAGAAAGCCTCTGGGTTCCACCCCAGTATCACCAAATAAATAAATAAATAAATAATTTAGCCCCAAGAGGGAAATATATTGATAAACGAAAGTGCCTCAATGTTTGGATCCAGAAAGAGAAGCTATGTGATCCTTCCCAAAAGGAAAATTCAACCCTCACAAGAAAGAAATTGTGCTTGAATTATTTTATTTCAATAAAGAGAATTTATTATATTTATATTTATATGTAAAGTAATTTTAGGTAAAGTTACCTAATTACTTTTGGTCTAGAATTTAGAGACATATTTGAAAACAGTGTTTGAAACCTGAACTACTCATTTTTCTATAATTAAATAATAATTTAATACTTGTATTCATATTTTGTAATTATACAGGATATTGATATGTACATGGAGGAAGACGGAGTGGGGTGAGATGGGGAGGGAAATAGACCAAGTGATACATGCATGTATGAATGTATCATTAAATAAGATTGAATGAATTGTTTTTTCAACATTTTCAGGGACCAAGAGTTCATAAATATAAAGGTAAGTGGAGTTGTGAGCTGTTCTAAGCAACTTATATTTGGAAGTGAACCATAGGATTTATTATTTGTAATTAAAAATGAACAAATAGAGCAAAAATTACCATTATTAAATCATTTCTTTTCTTTGTGGTGCTGGAAGTTGAACCCAGGGCCTCTGCACTCCATGCGTGAATCATTGTTTTACATTTATTTCACCCTTCATTCATAGGGTCCTATGTTACAAATGCATATTTAAAGGTGTCCAATAGTTTCCTCAGGTCTCAAGCCAGCACACTGAAATATTGACAGCTAACCTTTAAATATTCATAGGTTTTCACAGGAAACCTCTATAAATAATTTATCAAATCCTCAAGGGGGAAATGATTCAATATATTCAACTTTAATTTTAAAAAGTGAACGACTAAAAAATGGCTGAAGAGATTCTCAACGGAATCCAGGTAGCTAATAATTTGACACAAGAGAGACCAAATCATAAAGGGTCTAAGGATTCAGGGGTCACATCTGCTTTATTTGACCCCATTGTTGCCACAGTTTTTACCCATTCTTTGCACTGTAACCCAAGCGACATTTCTAAAGTGCAAATCTGACAGTTCCATGATTAAAATCCTTCAATGGCATTCCGTTCCCCTTACGATAAAAAGAAAATCCCTTAGAACATAAAATATGAAGCTTTTGATGATCTCTTTCCAGCCTGCTACTTTAATCTCATTTCTGCCCACTCATGTCCCTTCACTCAATCCTAACTCAAATAATCTTTGCTTGGGTAACTCATAGTTATCCTTCAGTTCTCACTTTAAATATCACTTCCTCAATGTTTTTATCTCTCATCCCATCAGACAAGAATAAATTCTTTTACTATTATGAGCCTGGTAATTTTTCTATAGAAAACCTAGCTGTATCATAATTTTTATTGTCTTTCACCCCCAAGGAAAACAAAGGTTTCATAGTGGTATGTATTTTATTTTATTCACTGAATTAACTGACCTATCCACATGTACATGGTCAAGAGCTCAGTAAATATTTGCTAAAAGAATAATTAACTGACACACATGTAGAACATTATTTTATCAATTTTACTAACAAATACTTCCCTTTACCTTTTTTTTGCCCCCCCCCCCCGGTCTCACTCCACTAACCTAAAATCCCTCCTCCTCCCACTAGCTTCTTAGCTCTGAAAGGAAAACATGAATTCACAAACTAGACTATATCATTTTGGAAGCATGTTAAAATTCTAGAATTGGATTTAAAATTATTGGTATGATATTATTAAATACGAAATACAAATTATTTGAACTCTGGTCCTTCTAAAAACAAAATACCTCTTTACATTAAATAATTATAAAATGTGCTTATATTTTTATTATGTGAAGACATTTTATCCTTCCCTCACTTCTTGCCCCTCTTCCTTTTGCCTCATTTCCTTTCTCCCCTTTTTTGTTAAACAGATTTTAGAATACTGCTGTGAAAAAAAAAGAATACTGCTGTGAAATACTGTTTTAAAATTAAAGACTGAATATTAATGAAATCTAGAAAACACTTATTCAATAGAAGAAATTCAAAGTAAAGCACTTTTAATGTATAAATAGCCAGGTATGGTAGCACACACCTGTAATCCCATTGGGAGACTGAGACAGGAGGATCACAGGTTCAAGGACAGCCTCAGCGAGTTTGCTGGACTCTTGTTTAAATAGAAAAAATAAATAAACAAAGAGCTGAAGATATAGCCAAGAAGTAGAATGCCCCTGGGTTCAATTCCTTGTATCACCAATCAGAAAACAAATAAATATACAAATATTGAAAAATCTTGGTAATATTTCAACTGTCATGGATGATATCAGTGAGTGTTCTATTTCATATACACTCACATTAGTTATTCTGTAGAATAGAGATATTGATTTCATCATTTTTTCGCATCACTTTTTTTTTTGGTGGTACTGGGATTCCTGGAAACCCTTCTACCTACAGGCTATACTCCCAGACCTATTTTCTATTTTTATTTGGAAACAGGGTCTCTTAAGCCAGAAAGGCTGGCTTCAAACCTACGTGATCCTTTTGTCTCCACCTCCCAAGCATGGGGATTACAAGTGTGCACCACCATGCCAGGCTTCCGCATCACTTTTAATCTCAAACTATACATAATAAATCTATATTTAGTGTAGAGAACAGTAGAATTGAAAGGCTAAACGTGATTTAATAATCATAGTTGTACTTCCTTAAGATATTTATCAAGGAAGGAAACTAAGAAGTGTTTACAGGTCTTTGTTGTTGAAAGTCCAAATATGAATGAAACCTTAATAAAAAATGTGAGGTAGATCGAAGAATCCCCATCTATTTTCAAATGGTTTGGGAAGATTTTGACAGGTCACAGGTCACAGTGAAGTACTGTTGAATGCTTACATCAAAATTTGTAGTATAATGCTCTGTTGGCTATAAACCTTATGTTTAATATGTTAACAAGCTTTACAGTTCAACTAACTCAAGACTCTCAACCTACAGTAAAGTAATTAATTATTGGAAAGAAAAGGTTGTAGATCTCAACATGGAAGTCTAGCCTATGTTCATAACTTTTTGCTTTATGAATACTATTAAGTGAAAACAATGCCTTGTGTTCAGGCTTACCAAAAACATTGTAGTGCCACTTCAGTATTGCTATGCTGAGAAAAGTTACTTTGTTACAGCACATACTAATAAGTATAATTTTATTGCACATGACTTGAACAACTAAAATTGATTTTCATCAAAGAAATATACTAATTTATCATTATTCCTTATCTTTGTATAACATATTTTTCAAAATGCTTTCATGTAAATAATTCCATACTTTCCTATCCCAAAACTATGAGGTAAATGGGATAGTTATTACTATTATCTTCTCACAGGTGAGGTATGTGAAGGGGAGAAATAAGACAGATTAGTTGATTAATATATCTTACATAAAATGGTGTGGGTTGGGGTCAAGACAGCGGATGCAAGTGATGCATAAAACAATCCATGGAAAGAAGTTTCTCTTAGCCTTTCTGAGGTAAGCAAACAAAGCAGGAACAAATAACTTCTCATCCAACAACTGGGCTAACAGTCTCTGATTCATAGGGCAAGCTCGCTTGGATTTATGCAGCATCCATTTGTGTTCTGTCTTTTTCTCTTCTTCTCTTCCTATGCATTCATTTCTCTAATGAGGACACCACAGTCATTTTCCTCTCCACTTCTGATTCTTCTCTCTTTGGTACTGCTTCTATTCCACTATTATCTTTATGACCTTCATTCTACAAAATAATAGTGTTCATCGACATAAACTGTCCAACCAGGAGTGAAAACTCTGAACTTCAAAGTTAGAGCTTCAAGAAATACTCTGCTGCCTGTTGTGCCAAATACAAAACAGGATGGAGGATAACCCACTGAAGTCCATCCATACACTACACAGTGAGCACTAGAAAAGGCGCATCATCCTACAGATTGGAAGTGTGAAAAGTCTGGCCATTTTAGAGAACACTCCCAGTATCAAACAATACTATTAAGTTGAAGACAGAACACCTTGAATAGACAATAAACTACACAAACACACAGAGATTGAATGCTACATTACTATATGAAGACTGGATTTAAAAAGAAATAAGGGGAGAAATTTAAAAAAAATTTAGATTCAAATAAAAACAGAGAAACAATGTACCAAAATCTATGGAATATTTTAATGGTGGTGTTAAGAGGAAAATTTATAGCAATAAGTGCCCACATAAGGAACACAGAAAGACTCAAGCAATCTAATGCTGCATCTCATGGCCTTTGAAAAGCTGGAATAAACTAAACCAAAAACTAGAAGAAGAAAGGAAATAATCAAAGCAGAGCAGAAATTAGTGAAATAGAAAACAAATAAGATCAATAAAACAAAAACCTGTTTTTAAAGGGTAAACAAAATTGACAAACCCTTCAATCTAAGAAAATGGGAACAGACCCAAGTCATAAAGATGAGAGATGAAAATAGTTATCACCACAAATACTATGAAAATACAAAACCTTATTAGAAGCTATTTTGAAAATTTATACCCCAACAAATTAGTTAACTCAAAGGAAATTGAAAAACTCTCACACATTTATAAATGTTCTAAACTGAACCAAGAGGGCAGAGAAAACCTCAACAGAATAGGAAGCAAAGTGATCGGAACAGCAATAAAAGGTCTCCCATCAAAGAAAAATCCAGGTCTAGATGGATTCCAGGTGAATCCTACAAGATCTTTAAAAAACTATGTCTAATGCTCCACAAATTATTCCATGAAATAGAAAAAGAAGGAAAACTACCAAAATCACTCTATGAATTCAGCATCACCTTAATCTCCAAACCAAATAAAGATACCACAAGGAAAAAATTACAGAACAATATCATTGATGGACATTGTAACAAAAATTTTCAATAAAATATTAGTAACTCACATTCAAAATTACATCAAGAAAATAGTTCATCATTACCAAGTAGACTTCATCCCAGTAATGTAAGGCTGTTTTAACAGCAAATCGATAAATGTAATTCACATTAATAGAACTAAGCACAAGAATCACATGACTATCTCAATAGATGTAGAAAAAGCATTTGATAAAATCCAATACCCTTTCATAATAAAATGTCTGAGGAAATTAGGAATAGAAGGAATCTTTCTCAACATCATAAAAGCTGTATATAATAAAACCAAAGTCAGCATCAGTATTAAATGGGAAAAAATGATAGAATTTTCCTTAAGATAAGGAACAAGCCAATGATGCCCACGGTCACCACTCCTATTCAACATAGTACTTGAAACTAACCTCAGCAATAAGACAAGAGAAAGGAACCAAAGTACTACAAATAGAGAAAGAAGAACTGAAATTATCTTCATTTACAGATGACATGATCCTTTACTGAGAAGATAAAAAAATTCAACCAAAAGACTTCTGCAAGTGATAAGTAGTTTTAGCAAAGTAGCAGTATACAAAATCAAACTATGAAAATCATTAGCATTCATTTAAACCAATCAAGAATTCACTAAAAAAGAAATACAGAAAACAATTCCATTCAAAATAGCCTCAAAAAGGATAATGTACTTAGGAATAAATCTAACCAAAAAGGTAAAAGACCTTTATAATGAAAACTATATATCACTAAAGAAATAAATTGAAGACTTTACAAGATGGAAAATCAACCTATGTTACTGGATAGCCATTTTTCCAAAAGCAGTTTAAAAAAAAATTCAACTCAATCATTATCAAAACACCATTATGATTTTTCACAGAGAAAATTTTCACAAAGAAATCAATCAAAAATTAATTTGCAAGATCAAAAAACCGATAATAACCAAAGATAGTCTAAGCAATAAGAACCATGCTGGAGGCATCACTATAACAGACTTCAAATTGTTATATAAAGCGTAATAGTAAAAAGAACATGGTATTGACACAAAAACAGGCACATAGACCAATCGAACAGAAGACTAACTAACAAACAAATCCTCACATCTCTTACCAGCTGATCTTTGATAAAGGTACTTTCTAAAGAAAGGACAGGTTTTCAACAAATGCTGCTTGAAAAACTGGCTCAAAGACCTTAAAATTAGACCAGAAACTTTCAAACTGCTAGAAGAGAGAATAGGACCAACTCTCCAACATATTGGTACAGGTAGAAACTTCCACAATAAGACCCCAAAAGGTCAAAACTTAAAACAAGAATCAGCGAATGGGAATAGCATGAAACTAAAAAGCTTCTGTGAAGCAAAAGAAATCATCAAGAATGTACAGAGAAAATACGTAGAATGGGAGATCTGACAATTTATATCCCAATATGATGTAAAACTTGCAATGCACTAAATTAATTAATTAAACAAGAGCTAAAAAATATAAAAATGTGGTACTTCATGAATCAGAACCATGGTCCCTTCTTTAACTCCAGATTGACTGCTCTTTCCACTGTAATATTTGGAATTCCTTATAAAAAATACAAGAGTAGTAGATGAACTGGCAAATATTTATGTTCAGCATTCTCAAGATTCTAAGGTTTATGAAGGATAAATCAATTATTGTATCTGAAGGAAGTTATATTTGATGTACAAAGCAGTATCTTCACATAAAAGAGAAATAACTATACAAGTTATTGCATGAAGATGAAATCTTATGATGATTTAAGCCAGAATTGAAAGAACATGCCTGTAATCTCAGTTCTTGGAAGGCTGAGCCTGGAGGATTGCAGCTTTCGAGCCAGCCTCAACAACATTGCAAAGCCCTCAGAGCATGTATTTTTTTCAGTAACCTATATATTTATTTAATTGGATATGTTCAATATTTTGTGTAACAGAACAACAAAACTTGATTCCTTTATAAAGGATGATTAACATTCAAAGAGGAGCATACTTTTGAAACTCAAATATGCCATAATAGATTGTGTGAACCTATATTTAGAGGATAAAGGACACATATAGTAAGAGTATATCGGCATACCAACAACACATAAACAGGGAAAATGTGTAGATGGTGTTTTACATAAGAAGAAAACACTTTGTAAGAACCTGATTAAATTTCAAAGATAACTTTTAATATCCTGATTGCTATTTCTCATCAGTTATAATATGCTGTTAGTTTCTATTTTTATATAATTGAATAGTTGTGCATTTTAAAAGACAAAATCAGTAACAACTATCTTTTCAATTAGCACTACAGAGACCAATAAAAATATAACCTAATGAAAAGTCTAGTTTTGTAAAAAAGGGCGGCACAAATTTAAAAGTAAAAATTTAAAAGGTCATTATGTTTTCAATGAAGAGACTATACAACCTTTCACAACGGTCATCTTAAAAATTGAATTAATATTTACCTTATGCTTTGCTCTTCCAGAAACCTAGTTAATCTAAAACAACCAGTAACTCCCTGGCCTCACGTTTATTTAAATAGGCTAATTCATATAAGATTTTGTGGAAAACAAATGGGAAACCAAATAGAACTTTGTTGTGAAATAAGCGTATTATGGCAATTCTGTAGATAAATGCTAGGGATTAAGAAGCAGAGTTGTACATGGAAAAAGAGCATTAGCTCTGGAGTTAGAATGCTGTCATTTAATAACTACGTGACTTTGAACAAGTTATTTGTACTATATGGATCAGTTTCTTCCTAACATTTATAAGCTTGGAACAAAAATTACATCAGCACTTAGAAAAAAATCCATAAATATTAACATTTATTAATTAGACCTACACTTCAAAGAGTATTTCTTTGGCAAAAATGTGACAGTCCACATAACTACTCTGAAATGGTATGTGGATTAGAGACTTTAAGTGTCTAAAAAGTAAAATATCCTTTTATTGTTCTAGTGACAAATTGGTGCTTATAGCAATACTTATCTTCATATATGTTTACTTTTTATTTTATTTATTTATTTTTTGGTGGTACTGGGGATGGAACACAGGGACCTTCTATGTCCGGGCTAAACTCCCAGACCTATTTTATATTTTATTTGGAAACAGGGTCTCTTAAGCCAGCTGAGGCTGGCTTCGAACCTGTGTGATCCTCCTGTCTCAGCCTCCCAAACGCGGGGATTACAAGTGTGCGCCACCATGCCTGGCATTCATATATATTTAGAATTACATTTCTTCTAAATAAACTGTAAAGAGACAGATAACTGAGGCATCATTATCACATATGTATGAGCTTTTGCATTCATATCCACTTAGATACATACAGTTATCAACCAAGAAAAATACACTTCTAAAATGAGTGGAACACCCAGGAAATCACATGATAATAAATGAATAATGGTAATGCTTTTGAATTTGATATCAGTTGGTATTCTTTTCGGTCTGAATCATTCAAATTTTAAGATAAATCAAATCAAGACTATTTATCCACATTTTCCTTTATAGAAAACACAGCCATTACTTAGTAGGACAAGTTTATAATTTTCTTCTGCCTTTCAATGTTTTATAACATTGGTGTTATGTGGTTCCTTTTAAACTATAGTCAGCTGTTTTTCTATATTGTAAATTAATATTATAAACTATAAGATAAGAAAATTGCCAATATGTGCTTTTGAAAAGTGGAGTGATTGAGAATGATTTATTCAGTGTTCCTTAATATGTTATTCTTTACGTAGCTTATATCAGAATGGAAGTGATAATTTTCTAAATATCACTTCTGAAATGACTTCTGTTTATGTACTTAAATATTTTGATATTTGCTATGCACATATATTGCTTTGTGACTGTCCCAAAATTATTGAAAAATATCTTTGTGAGTAAATAGGTATGTTAAAGTATTTTTTCTTCTTGCAGTACTGGAGGAATGTAGAAAGTTCACTTTTTGAATTCCAAAGTGGAAGTTAGAGGAGTGTAATAGAGTATAATTATTGTACAATCTTGCAATCTTGTCAGATATATATTCTTAAATATATTATTTTAAAATATAGCTGGGCGTGGTGGCGTATGCTTGTAATCCCCTTGCTTGGGAGGCAGAGACAGGAGGATCACGCAGGTTCGAAGTCAGCTGCGCTGGCTTAAGAGACCCTGTTTCCACATAAAAAAGTATAAAAATAGGTCTGGGAGTGTAGCCCGTGGGAGTGTAGCTGGAGGTAGAAGGGCTTCCAGAAACCCCAGTACCACCAAAAAATAAAATAAAATAAAATAAAATAAAATAAAATATATTTGTTTTATCCTGAAAGAGTAAATGATACCATCCAATCACAAATAGATTCTGAGCTCTCCTTTCCTTGGACACAAATAATCGAGATAGTAGAATAAGAATACCACAAATCACTATGCTTCATCAGGATTTTCTTGGAATTTTGTTGTCCTAATCTCTGAACTTGGTGGACCAAATACTTCTGTTTTATACATAGTGGTTCATGAATTTCTGAATTGGCTTACTCTGGGACACTGACCATCTATCTATCCCTTCATTCATTCAATAAACTATTTTCTACTATTTTCAAGGTACAATTGTTACTTGATAGAATTACACAAATCAATAATAAAAGTGGCACAGACTCACTAGGATACAGTGTGATGAGTTTTTTGACAGTATTATTTACAAAGTGTCAGATGACCACAAAGGAGAAACTGATGGATTGTAACTCAGGTGTCAAAACAAATTTCACAAGAGAATTGGTATTTGAGCTAAATGTCGAAGAGTAAGAATTACTCAAGCAGAGAAAAATGGGGGAGAATCTAAGCACAGAAAAAAGTATGAAAAGGCATAAAAAGTATAAAATCAGAATTATGTTTCATAAAAAAGATATAAAAAGTGGAAGGATATGGAGTATTTGGGGATATAAGATTAGTTGGATTTATGACTAACTGGACTACAGGTCATAAAGTTTCAGGGGATGAGTTTGAAATTTTGTTCATATTTTCAAGGCTTGTGTACATTATGCTAAAGAAATAAAGCTAGTAAAAGTAGCAGAGAACCAGGGAAGTTTGGAAACACAAGAACATTACAGAAAAACTATGTGCTACAGAATGTTTTATGAGAGGAAGAATCAAAAGGACAAATGTTAAAAGTTTGCCACTGTCGACTAGGGAAGAATTAAAGGGCACAGATAGTTACCAATAGCATGTAAGCTCTTCAGTCAATAACTGAATGAATTCATCTGAATTGTTCTAATATTCCTACAGGGGAAATATTAACTACAGTCCATGGTAGCATAGTTCTGTGTCCAAATGATATTTTAAGGAGAACAATTTTATCTAAGTCCTTAAATTCAAGTTATATGTTGAACATGCGTCAATTCATGAAGTTTGTATTTCCTGCAGTAGTGACTTTCTAAATGCTTACAATCGAGTAATTTTATTGACTCACCATTGGTTTTTTTCGAGTTGGAGTTGTAGAGTCAGGTCCACGTTTCATTGTAAATCTCTTTGTTTTAGGTTCAACAGCAACTGGCTAAAAGCAAAAGTGAAAATATTAAATATTGAAACTAAAGTACTAGCAAAGAAAAACAAATATAGTTGTTTATAAAAGGGTCAGGTATAACAACTAGCCTTGTAATATTTTCACAAAAATACCAGATCTTAAACTATATACATTTGCAATGGTGATTATATAAACAACTAGTTTACTGAGACCTTCTTATATGTTAGCTATTATTCTTCTGTGTATGTACGTGTGGTACTAAGGATTGAACTTAGAGGCATTCTACCTCTGAGATAAACCACCAGCCCTATTTTTTATTTTTATTTTGAAACATGGTCTTTCTAAGTTGCTGTGAGTCTCACTACTTGCTTAGGCTGTTCTTGAATCTACAATCCTCTTTTCTCAGCCTCCCAAACGCCAGGATTACAGGCATGTTTCACCATGCCAGGCAGCTATTATTGTAAGAGTGTCATACAAGTTAACTCTTAATCTTCAAAACAACCTTATGAGATGGGTGCTAATACTATACATGTGAGGAAGTCAAGGCTCAGAGAAGTAAAGCAACTTGGCCAAGGTCATATAGCTACTAAAAATGGGATTAAGATTTAAAAGGTGTCTTTTAATCATTAAACTAGCCCAGACTAGTAAATATGGAGAACTAAATGTAACCACGTAACCATATTATTAATATATAAAAGTACTTATTTAATAATTTTATGTGGAACATGATATATACTAGGCTCTATTTTTAGTGCTTTTTAAAATATAACTTAAATATTAACTTACTTAATATGGCTTAATGTAATATTAATATGAATTTATTTATATGAACATATGAAGAAATACACTATGCAAAATATATTGAATTATTATAACTTAATATTCTGTTAAAATGTATCATTAGTATTCTTAAATAAGTGTATTAACTTAATATGTATAAAAATCTTTATATCCTAGAAAAAGGGATAAATTCCCTGAAAAATACACATTACCAACATTAAATCATGAGGAAAAAATATATCTGAACAGACCAATAATAAATGATGAGATTGAATCAGCAATAAAAAATTTCCCAGTGACAAAAAGCTCAGGAATGGATGGATTACCTGTTGATTTCTTCCAAACAGACAAAGAAGAATAAAGCCCATGTTTCTTAAAGTATTCCAAAATATTAAACAGGAATAAATTATTCCATACTCATAATATAAGGTCAGAATTATTCTGATACTAAAATAAGATGAGGACATAATGAAAATAGAAAACTGCAGGCCAATAGTTTTGGAGCAGGGCGTGGTGGCACACGCTTGTAATCCCAGCATTTTGGAGGCTGAGACTGGATGATTGTGGTTTGTAGACAGCCTCAGCTACTTAGTGAGGCCATCCACAACTAAGTGAGATCCTGTTTCAAAATAAAGAATAAAAACTTGGGCAGGGGGTATAGCTCAGAGGTAGAATGACCCTGGGTTTCATCCCCAAACCCGCAAAAAAAATAATAATACAACAATCTCCAATTAAATATTGGTAAACTAAATTCAACAGAGCATTTAAAAATTATCAATCATGATCAAGTGGGATTGATAGTAGGGATACAAGCATAGTTCATCTCAAATGATGCAGAAAAGGTAGTTGATAAAATTCAATATATCTTTATGATAAAAATAGATATAAAAGGAACATACTTCAAAATAATAAAGACCATTTACTATAAACCAAAAGCTAACTAACAGTATATGAGGAAAAGCTGAATATTTTCTGTCTTAGATCTGAGACTAAACAAGGATGCATATGTTCACCAATTTTATTCAACATAATACTGAATGTCCTAACTGGAGCAATTCAGTAAGGAAAAAAATACAAAATCAAAGATATCCAAATTGGAAAATAAATCAAATTGTCACTGTTTTTAGATGACATGGTCTTATATACAGAAAAACCCAAGAATTCCACCTAATATGACTAATAAATGAATTCATTGAAGTTACAGAATACAAAATCAACATACAAAACAAGTATCATGGCTATTCAGGAGACTAAGGTGGGTATACCCTAAATTTGAGGCCTGCCTGATGATCTTAGTGAGAACCTATCCAAAAACAAAATGAAAAAGGGGACTGTAGCTTAGTCATAGTATACTTTTAGAGAATATGCAAAGTCCTGAGTTTAGTCTCTGATACTGTTAAACAAAATCAGTAACATTGCTATATGTCAACAAGGAACTATTTTAAATAGATTAATAAAACAATATCATTTACAATACTTACAAAATTAAAACACCTAGGAATAAACTTAACCAAATAGATGAAAAAACTGAAAAATGAAAACTATATGGATTGGAAGAATCAATATTTTCTAAATATCCATAATATCCAAAGTAATCTTCAGATTTAATGCAATTTTTATCAAAATACCTGTGACATTCTTCACAGAATTAGATAAGTCATTCCTAAAATCTTTATGGAATCAGAACAAAGAAGCAGGGGGGTTCACACTGACTTCAAGATATGCTACAAAGCTACAGTAATAAAATAGCATTGTATTAGCATAAAACAGACCCATCTACAAATGTAACAGAATATAAAGACTGAAAGTAAGTCCACACATCTGCAGCCAACTATTTTCAACAATATCCTGAGTATATACACATAGGAGAAAAGACAACCCTTTCAATAAATGGTGGTAGAGAAATTGAATAACAACATTCGGAATGATAAAACTGGATGCTAATTGCTCAAGAGTTACAAATATCAACTCAAAATCTATTAAGTACTAAAATGTAAGAATTGAAACTAGTAAAAGAAAACACAGAAAAAATGTGTTTTGGCACTGAAATGGGCAAGGGCTTTTTTATATAAGCCTCAAAAGCTCAAAAAACAGAATAAAATTATATCAAGCTCAAATATTCTATACAGCAAAAGAAAACAGTCAACTAACTTAAAATAAAAGCCATGGAAACATTTGAAATTATACATCTGGCAAGAGGTTATGAGGAAATAAAAGAAACTCAGAAAATTCTATAGATCTAAAAACAAATAACCTTCTTAAAATGGGAAATGAACCTAAATTGAAATCACTAAAAATAACAACATACAAATGTCCAACAGCTCTATGAAAAAATACTTACTATCACTACTTATCTGAGAAATGCAAATCAAAACCCAATGAGATGTCACTTTACTCTAGTAAGAAAGACTTTTTCAAAAAGATAAAAGATGACAATAGTGAGGATGCAGAGAAAAAGAAACCCTTGTACCTTGTTGGTGGAAATGTTAACACTACACCTTTTAGTAAAAATTTCACAAAAGAAATACAAATGGCCAAGAAATATATAAAAAATTCTCAACATCATTAGCAAGAAGGGAGATGCAAATGAAAACTACACTGAGAATCCATCCAACCCCAGAAGTCAAAAACGATAAGTGCTTGAGAGGACATGGAGAAATAGGTACTCTTCTACATTTCTGGTGGCATTTCAAATTAGTGCAACTACTACAGAGATTCCTCAGAAATTTGGGGATGGATCCACCATGTGATCCAGCTATACTACTTCTGGGTATCTTTCCAAAGGGACTGAAATAAGAATATTATAGTGATACATGAATATCAATGTTTATAGCAGCACAATTCACAATAGCCAAATTATGGAACCAACCTAGGTGTCCATCCGGATGAATGGATTACAAAATTATGGGATATACATACAAAAGTATTCTACCCAGCGATAAACAAAAACAAAACCATGTCATTTTCAGGAAAATGGATGGACCTGAAAAACACTATTTTAAGTAAAATTATCCAGTCTCAGAAAATGAAGGGTCATATGTTTTCTCTCATATGGAGAAACTAGGGAGTAATTTGGGATATAAGAGGGACTTCAGATAATGAAGGAGAACTCCAGTGGAACCAAGAAGTTGGTCTAAGTGAAGGTTGGTGATGGGAGAGGGAGAATTGATGAAGGAAAAAGTTCCATTGACATTCGGTAAATATGTGAGAATACCAATGCCAATCTCAATATCCTGTTTGTGGAAGGCAGGGTATGTGTAGGGAGCTGGAGAAAGCTCGCCTAGTGCTGTGTATGTATGTCACTGTCGCTATTTACTACAATAAGATGTGAGACTATAAGAGTACAATGCAATAATAAAAGTATATAAAATGTCCCAGATGTTTTGATATGTTGTATCTCTATTTTCATTTGTTTCTAGAAATTTCTTGATTTCACCCCTTCTTCTATGACCCATTCTTCATTTAAAAGTGTGGTGTTCAGTCCCCACATGTTTATGTGGTTTCTCTGAGTCTTCTTATAGTTGATTTCTAATTTCATTCCATTATGGTTGGAAAATATACAGGGAAGTATGTCACATTTTTATAATTTGCTTGTTTTCACTTTGTGACCCAGAATGTGATCTATTTTGAAGAGGTTCAGTGAGCAGCTGAGAAAAATGTGAACTCTGCTGTAGCTGGGTGAAATATTCTATATGTGTCTAACAGGTCCATTTGATTAATGGTGCTCTTTAGGTATGAGGCATCTTTACTGACCTTTGGTCTAGAAGATCAATCTAATGGTTTGAGAGGTGTGTTGCAGTCTCCCAGTATTATTGTATTGGGATTTATATGTGACTTAATGTCACAAAGCGTTTGTTTTATGAAAGTAGCTGCACCTAAGTTTGAGGCATAAATGTTGACTATAGTATTAAGAGGAAAATTTATAGCATTGAGTGCTCACATAAGAAAAACAGAAAATCATCATATAAATAACTTAATGACATACCTCAAAGCCCTTGAAAAACAGGAACAATATAACCCCAAAGCCAGTAGAAGACAGGAAATTGTTTAAATCAGAGCAGAAATAAATGAAGTAGACAGTAAAAAAAAATACAGAAAATCAACAAAACCAAAAGCTGGTTCCTCAAAAATATTAACAAGCTAGATAAACCACTAGCCAATTTTACTAGAAAAAGAGAATCAACCCACATTATGAAGATAAGGGATGAAAAAGGAGAAATCACTGCTGACAGTGCAGAAATCCAGAGGATTATCAGAAACTACTTTGAAATACTATACTACAAAAAAATGAAAAATCTGGAGGAAACTGACAACTTTCTAGGTAAATATAACCTTCCTAAACTGAGTAAAGAAGACATAGAAAATTTAAACTAACCAATAGTAATCAAAGAGATTGAAAAAGCAATAAAGAGCCCAGAACCAGATAGCTTCACAAGTGAAAATTTTATAAAACCTTTATAGAAGAGCTAAGCCCGATACTCCTCAATCTATTTCATTAAATAGAGAGAAACGGGACTCTCTCAAATACATTCTATGAGGCAAACATCTCATTAATACCAAAACCAAATAAAGACAGTTCAAGGAAGGAAAACTACAGGACTATATCTTTTATGAACTTAACGAAGGAGAAGATCTCTACAAAGAAAACTATAAAACATTGAAAAAAGAAATCGAAGATCTTAGAAGATGGAAAGATCTGCTATGCTCATGGATTGGCAGAATAAATACCATAAAATTGGCCATTCTTCCAAGAGATCTACAGATTCAATGTAATGCCTATTAAATTACCAAGATCATTCCTCACGGATATAGAAAAATCAATCCTTAAATTTATTTGGAACAAAAAAAAAGCCCAGAATTGCCAAAGTAGTTCTCAGCAACAAAAACTATACAGTAGGAATAAATAAAATAAAACTATGCAGGAGGAATAAATAAAATAAAACTATGCAGGAGAAGTCAGGAATACCTGACTTCAAACTATATTACAAAGCCACTGTAATAAAATCAGAATGGTTTTTATAACATGCTGCTTTTATTACATGGCACAAAAACAGTACATAGACCAATGGAGCAGAACAGAAAACCCAGAACCAAGTCCAAACACTCACAGACAATTGATTTTTGACAAAGGGGCTAAAAACTACACTGGAAAAAATATAGCCTGTTTAATAAATGGCATTGGCAAAACTGGTCAACCATATGCAGAAAACTGGAAATTAATCCCACTTTCTCACCCTGCACAAGAGTCAATTCAAGATGGATCAAAGACTTGGAAAGACATAGACCTTGAGGCTCCTTGAAGAGGGCATAGGTCCAACACTGCAACACATAGGCACAGATCAAAACTTTCTAAACAATACCCCAAAGGCACAAGAAACTAAAAGGCAAGTCAATACGTGGGATTACATGAAACTGAAGAGCTTCTGTTCAATAAAGGAAACTGTCAAGAACCTCAATTGAGAGCCAATAGAATAGGAGAAGATTTTTGCCACCTACTCCTCTGATAGCGAACTAATATCTAGAATATAGAGAGAACTCAAGAAACTAAACACTAAGAAAACAAAGCATCCAATAACAAAATGGGCAAGTGAACTAAATAGACACTTCATGAAAGGAGAAATTCAAATGGCCAATAAATGCATGAAAAAATGCTCAACATCACTGGCAATGAGAGAGATGCAAATCAAAACTACCCTGAGATTTCACCTAACTCCAACTAGAATGGCAATCATTCAAAACACAAACAACGACAGATGCTGGTGAGGATGTGGAGAAGTGGGAACTCTAAAACATTGTTGGTGGGATTGCAAATTAGTGCAACCACTTTGGAAAACAGTATGAAGGATCCTCAGAAGAATGGGAACAAATTTACCATTTGATCCAGCAATATCACTTCTGGGTATCTACCCAAAAGAAAGCAAACCAAACTACCAAACCAGTGCATGCATATCTATGTTCATAGCTGCACAATTCACCATTGCTAAAATATGGAACAAAGATGTCCATCAAAAGATGAATGGATTATAAAACTGTGGGATATGTACACAATGGAATTTTACTCAGCCATAAAAAGACACAATTACATAATTCTCAGAGAAATGGATGGAACTGGAGGACATTATGCCAAGTGAGATTAGTCAGTCACACAAAAAATAAGAAATCAGATGCTTTCCCTAATATGTGAAAGCTAAGGAGAAATGGGTCATCAGAGGAACTCTGATTGAAAAAGGAGATCCTATAGAGGAGCAAATAAGGCAACCTAACT
This sequence comes from Muscardinus avellanarius, assembly GCF_963383645.1. Taxonomy (NCBI): domain Eukaryota; kingdom Metazoa; phylum Chordata; class Mammalia; order Rodentia; family Gliridae; genus Muscardinus; species Muscardinus avellanarius. The sequence continues at coordinate 118,181,002 of NC_137792.1, read as the reverse complement.
GAAGGGATGGAAGGGGGGAAGAAGGAAACTCTCTAAATCACAGGATGCACTTAAACATACTGATGTCAACCACTAAGCCAAGTGGGGGAAGGAAGGGGTGAGGATTGGGTGGGGGCTAACTGGGCAATGTGTGCATGTATATCTACACAAGTTTTTTTTTAATCCCATTATGATGTATGAATACAATGCGCCAATAAAAATTAAAAAATAAAATGATCCTAAATAATGACTACAAGATGTTCATTGTTATGTTGTCTTTCTTACTCCATTCATGCTTTGAATAGAGGGCGCTTCATTGATTAAAATAACAGATGATAATAGAATTCTTTATTTGTAAAACCAGTGTAATAAAATCTGTCACAAATGGGAACAAAGAAATTGCTAAATTGTAAAACAAATACTTCTATCATTAGCAAGAGGATAAAAAATAATTAAACTTTAAAATGTAAACCACAAAAATATGTAAAATGAAATGTAAAATTGAAAACAGAAAACAGTATGAGAGTTCTTCAATAAAGTAAATATACAGATAACATATGAATCTACAATCCTACTCCTAGTTATATACCCAAAGGAAAATTCTATCACTTTGTCAAAGAGTTATCTACATCCCCATGGTTATTGGGGCATTATTCACCATAGCCAAAAAATTCAAACAACCTAAGTGTTCATCAATGGATGAATGTATAAAGAAATTGTAGTGCATATGTACAACATAGTACTATCTGATAATTAAGAAAAATGAGATCCTGTCATTTGTCATATAATGGACAGAACTAGAGATCACTATGTTTAAAGTGAAATGAGCAAGACACAGAAATACAAAGTACCATATAGTCTCAAGGGTGGGTGAGGATAGAGGGAGAATTAATGAAAGAAACAACCAGTGAAATTATGTACATATGTGAGAATATTAATGCCAATCTCACTATAATATATGGGAAAGGGAGGTGGGGAAGAAGCTGGGAGAATGCTCACCAAGTGCAGTGTGCATCTATGTTACTATTACTACCCATTATGATGTATAACTATACTGCACCAATAAAAGTATAAAAATGAATAAGAAGAATAAAGACATTTACAAGCCATAATAAGTAAATAAATCATTCTATTTTATTTTTAAAAAACTGATCTTGTAGAAGAAAATATAATTATAGTTATATGGGGGAGGGGTGGGGATATGTTGTTCATTGTATATTAAGTTATGCTTAGCTAAAAGTAAGTTATGATATACTGTCATATAGTAGGATGAATGTAGATATTAATTATGAATTAATTTCTTATATTTTTGTGATGAGAACATTTAAAATCTGGTTTCTAAATTTTTAAATATAGAGTATGTTATTTTATTAATTGTAGTTACCAGGCTGTACAATAAATCTCCAAACCATTTGCAGATAAATATTTAGCATGGATAATAAGATGACCTAAATAAATATACCCTAATAGAAAGATACCTTAGATGGAGAGCCTACTTCACTTATAAAGAATGCCAAACCTGGAGAGCAATAGTTGCTCTGTGTTGTATCTTGTGATCTATTATTTTAATATCTGAGCAATAGTTATATATAATGATTAATAGCACAGCATTAAGGGACAACAGTTTTGAATTCTGGATCTAATATTTATAAGATGTATATCTTTGTGTAAAATGAAACTCTGAGTCTCAGTTTCCTCATTTGTAAAACAGTGGTATTACTAATAATAATAGATTGAATAAGATAATGTGAATACAGTGTCTTATACATAGGAATCACAAACTTCAGAATATGAAAAATCACCAGATTAATGAATGTACACCTTGGGAAAGATATCTTTTTTTTTTTTTCATCACTGGGGATGGAACCCAGGGAGGGGGCATTCTACCTCAGAGCTACATTCCCAGCCCTATTTTTTATTCTTTATTTTGAAACAGGGTCTCACTGAGTTGCAAAGGGCCTCACTAAGTATGCTGAGGCTGTTTGCAAACCACAATCCCCCTATCTCAGCCTCCCAAATGCTGGGATTACAAGTGTGTGCCATCATGCCTAGCTAAGATACCCTCTTTTTAGGAAAGGCCTTAAACATTTTAACAAGTACCAGGTCATGAAAAATGGTGATCTGGTTCCTTCTGTGAAAATGAGTGGTAAAATTTAAATATGCTTTTGAGAATTCAAATACATTGTACTTAATTGGGTGAATACCAATGAACTTTCATTACAGCATTTCAATTAAGGTCAATAAATCATTAACATGTTAAAATAACTTGTGAAAAATCATTCACAAATTTGTTGATTCTTCCTTACTATGGACATAAATTATTATTCTGATACCTTTAAGCCCAGCTTTTAAAATCATGCTGAACCATTTAAAATACTTACAATTAAATGTAATACTTGTTGCAGGGTGTGGTGGTGCATGCTTGTAATCTCCCTGATTGAGAGGCGGAGACAGGAGGATCACACAGATTTGAAGCCAGCCTCAGCTGGCTTAAGAGATCCTGTTTCCAAATAAAAATATAAAAAAATAGATGTCTGGGAGTATAGCCCAGAGGTAGAAGGGTTTCCAGGAATCCCAGTACCACCTAAAAAATTTAATACTTGTTGATTTTGATTATGCCAATGATCTGTTGATCTGTTATTGCTGTCTTAGCAGAACTTCTCAAGAGAAAGCCCAAATGTTTGGGCTAATCTGATAGGAAAATATACTTTGATTAGCTGAAATTCAGTTGCTAGGTTATAGAGCTGACAAAACTTAGGGAAAGGGGTGATTTCAACCATTATTTTATTATTTTTGTAGTAGTTATACAACTTAGTCAAATAATTAATACTATCAATTTATGGTCTTTACTAACTCCATAGGTGAGTACCGAAAGTAGGATAGGTGAGATTGACTTTTAAGATGCATATATATGCAAGAAGAATATTCATTTCTTTTTGGTAGGAATGATACTTTTTAATGCTATAGTGAGATATGCTTTCTAATATTTCATACCATTAAAATGTTTCCAATGTTATCTTTTTAACTTGCCATATTGAAGTAAATAATATGATTTTAAATTAAATATTAAGGCTATAGCAGGAAGGAAAGATATATACTAAATAGTTAGCCATGAATACTTCTAGGGGAGGAGGGATGTTCACTTTTTACTTTACACAATTTTATAATTGTTGGGTAAAACCAAATCAGTCAATAGATGAGTTGAAAATAAATTCTGAAGTCAAATCTATTTGATGAGTGAAATAATTCACATTCAGGCTAGAAACAGAGCATTATAAGTCCTATTTTCTACACCATTATATAATATGTATCATTATATATTTTATGATTTCATAATAATGTATATTATGAATTAAACATGTGATTCGTAATAAAGTTACTCATCTAGTATATTATATTATCTATTATCTATTATATCAAAGATTAGAAAATATATTTATAACCACAAAAAAGTGAACACATTTTTATTTCTTTAATTTTTAAAATTTTCTTTCAGATTAGTGCTCATCATATTTCTGATTATTCATAGTTAGCTGACAAATATTATCTTTTTAAAAAAATTTGTAAAGTTTTTCAATTACTCTTTTTTCTCTTTGCTTTAAATCTTCTGTTTAATTAGAGACTATACTATCAAAACAGTCAATGGAATTCAATAATGTTTTAATAGCTTATTGCAATAGTATTTTTAGAATTTTTATAGACATATGTAATATATTATTCTGTACCAAAACATTCTGAAATGGGACACTTTGGAAATGTATTTGTATATGATGATATTCATCATAAATATAGAAAAATAACTAAAGGAACAAGCTATTTTCTTTAGCTAAGCCCTATAAGCTAAGCCTTCTAAGACTTCCAGCAAATCTTAGGTAGAAACAACTTTTTATTTATTCTTAATCTTTATTCTTACCACATAATAGGGACTATATAAAAACAATTTGAAGTAAATTGATAATAAATCTAAACACTTGAAGAAGAACTGATGTAAAAAGTATAAGATTCAGAAATACTATAAGAAATACATTAATAATTTAAATATTTAAAAATACATTTAAATATAGTACACTGAAATTTGGAAAAAACACTAATGGCATATGGATCCACATATTACATGGCCCACAGAAATTGCCACATATTAACATGTATGAATTTGAGTTTGAGTATGGGATCCTAACTAAATTTAAAAACTGGAAGACATTGGAGCTAACCTAAACCTAAACCCGCTTTAAGATAAGAACATTAAGATCATAAATATATCAAATGAATCACTCAAGGACACACAGCAAAATATACTGCAAAGATTAAAATTCTAGTTACTACATTTTTGTACCAAATTTTACACATGGTTTGATACATGATAAAGGAACGTTATACCAAAGATGTAGTAGGTACCATAAGAGGTACTGGTATGGTGTACTATGAATAAAACTAAAATCACTATTAGTCCTCTTCTGAGAAGGAATAACTTTAGTGTAGTAATTAAGAAAATTGAACCTGGAATCAGATGACCAAAGTTGAAATATTACTTAGCAATGTATTTGCTATGTAACACTGAGCAAGTTATTCCATGTCAGTATGTCAAGTTTCTCATCTCCAGAACGGGGCTAATAATAAGCATATACTGAAGTGAATTAAATTAGTTATTAGACAGATTTTAGAACAGTTTTGGTCTATGGTGAATACAGCTTGTTCTTCTATAGGTTATATTTATTTATTACAAATTAGTTCATAGTTTGTAAAAGGGAATGTTAGCAACATAAATTTGAAGTTATGTTCTAAAATTTTCCTTAGTATACTAATGTTTTGAAGTGATTATGAATAAGCTTTGTTACAATTATAGAGAAAATTTTAAGCTATATATAAAGACATTAAGTAAGAGCTAAAAATACAACAAAAATATCCTTGGTTAATGCCAATAGCACACTGCTCCGAACTTTTTTTTTTCCTGTATCTTCATATCTTCATTATTTTTTGAGCAATTTTGTAGAACATGAAAATTTCTTAAGCAGCACATATATGGTAATATAGCAAAGGGCAGTTATTCAATAAATGTTATTTGTTCTTATTTTTTAAAGGTTAATTAATAAAGACTTCATGAAAGGTATTTTTGGATAGGCTTAAAATAAATAGAAGAAGTGGTATTGTTTCTGGCCATGGTTGCCTTTGCCTATAATTCCAGTTATTTGAGAGGCTGAAGCAGGACTATCAAAAGTTCAGTGCCAGCCTGGGCAGTTTAGAAAGACCCTGTCTCAAAGTAAATAAGTAAATAAATAAATACAGATATAAATGAATACATAAGTATATAAGTAAATACATAAAACTATAAAGGTCTAATGATGTAGCTCAATGGTTGAACACTTGTCCAGTATGTGTGAAGCCCTGGGGTCAATCGCCAGTATTGTAAAAAAAAAATGCTGACGATCGTTTTAGGAAGAGGGAGCAGCATGAAAAAGAGGACATGGTGAAAAAGGCAGTAGTATGCCAAAGACATTGGGTTGATTCAGTTTTTCTGGAAGGAAACAAGATTAAGGAATAGGATATTAGAAATGTAGGTCAACCCTAAATTGTTTGTCTAAAAATAATAAAGCTTTTTGTAGACTCTGAAGAAAGTTACATCTTTGACTTCTCAAGGCATCTGATTGATTTACTCTATGCTCAGATAAAATGATTTAAGTTCTATTAATACCAATATCATTTTCTTAGCCATTTCACTAATTTGACTTAAATAATATAGAAATAAAGCATGATATTTGCCTTATTTCTTTGTGTAAATTTGCATATAGTAAGCCTTTGAGTTTAGATACAAATAAAACACACAACTTAAGCAGCAACCAATGAAAAATATAGGATAGTTGCATAAATAAACTTGAATGAGTAGAATAAAAAAAGAAAAAATTAAAAACTTCTATCCTTCCATTTCTAGTCATAGAATAATTCAACTATAAATATTTCCTACTCTACTATATATCTCCCAGCTCTAATCCCTTAACATTAAATTACTGATATTCTCAATTTGTAACTTCATTGCCATAATCTGAATTCCCATTCCTTCAAAAGCAAATCCAAATCTTTATTCCTCATTTCAATCCTTTAAAACTGCCACAGCTTTCATTCTCATCACATATCCACCTTTTAAAAGATATACTATCATAGTATTTGCTGATCCAAATGTATATTTTTATAAAACTATGAATGAGAGAGTGAAGCAAGAGGATTCAAGTTCAAGGCCAGCTTCAGCAATTTAGGAAAACCCTGTCTCAAAGTAAAAAAACATAAGGTCTGACCCGAAGCTCACTGGTAGTGCCCCTGAGTTCAATTTTTATACCTGAAAAATGAATGAATGAACATCTTTTTTGTTTTGTTAATAATATTCAATAAGAATACAAATGGGCAAGTCCATTTTGGTTGGAAGTACATTATGTAAAAATCTGAGTTAATTTTTACATAATAAATTTGAGTTTCATATGGTAATGAAACTATTTTGTGAAGAAACATGAAAGCCTTTGATGAATATACACTTTTTAAATTTGTTTTTCAATTCTTTAAATATCCCATATCCACTCTGCCAACTAGATGGTCTAATTACCATAGTAAGAAAGAAAGAAAGAAAGAAGAGAGATAGAGATAGAGATAGAGATAGAGAGAGAGAGAGAGAGAGAGAGAGAGAGAGAGGGAGAGAGAGAGAATAAAATGATAAAATGCAAGGTGTATCCCTAAGGGTTCCTGCTCCCTTGGAAGGTTCTGGGGAAGAAGAAAAGGATATGGTGCCTTGAAGGGCCACCCTGTCCAGCACATATATTTCCAGTCAACTGTCTCACTGTGACCCCCTTTTTTGTCATACTGGTGATCAATCTTAGGATTTCTCACAGGCTAGTCAAGCTCTCTGATGCTGACTTACATTCCTAGACCTTTAAAAATAATTTGAGACAGGGTCTCAATAAATTATGGAAATTGGCTTTGAACTTGCACTTCTACAAGTCTCCCTCATAATTGAGATCATAGGTATGCAATACTGTGCCCAGTTGTGCCTCATTTTCACCTTTAAAAGTCCTTCACATCTTATCTCCTTATATAGATATTTGAAATGAAGACTCCTCCATCTACTTCAGGGCTTGTTTTGAATAAAATTGATTCTTTCCACCACTGTCTCCTGAATTTTGGGTTGAGTGGTGGGCAGCATAAACATTTATCTCTGATGACATTCAAACATTATAAATGATGTGAATAAGTCAAATTCATTGAACTGATAGATTACTTATACTTCAAACCTAGATGATAAGTTACTTATACCCCAAACCTGCATATTCCAAATTTGAGGAACAATATAATGTGCAGTATATAACATTGAAAAGAAACATTTTTGTCACTTTCTATAATGAAACTTTTTTTCCTTAGCTGTCTTTACTGGGAACAAAATCAATCCAAAGTTTTCCTATCATCACTATGTAAAATATTTTTTATTCAATGCTATCAAATTGAAAAAAGTTGTTCAAACTGGACTTTAACACTGAAAATTTTCTAGGTCTCTATTGCTTAATGAGGGTATAATAGGTTCATTTTGTCATTGTTTATTTTCTGCTCACCACTAAATGAAGATAAAAATAAGCAAATGATGGGCCTGAAAAAATATCAGAATCAGTGGCAAAGTATGAACATGTAGTCTAAACACTGAAATGATCCTTTCTGATTTTTGTAAACAAATTCTTTCTCATTTACCTTTATGCTTATATTTCAAAGCACCCAATTAGATATTTAGCAAACATATTACATTGATGGGTTTTAGTTGTAGTTTTAGACTTGATTACTTAGTATTAAAGTTTTCTTTAAATGTAAATAAAAGGCTGAAAAGGCTTAGCACTCATCTAACATCTGGTTAAAATTCATCTTCATTTGGCTTCCAGAAATTTCTGTGAAATAGTCTCAAAGCCAGACCTATTTCTTATTATTGTATTGTGTCCTGTATTTTTTGTGTGTATGTGGTACAAAGATACAATACACAGAGAATGCATATTGGCCTCAAATAACAAAAATTATTTTGTCTAGCTAAAGGACTATTCCCATTAGCACTTCAATATGTTATTTTCACCTACATTTGGGTATTCAAATTGAGCAACTTTTCATCAAAGGTAATTTCATGAATAAATTAATGATCCTTCATTTGTTGACAGTGACTATGCTTATAGTAAAACTATACATAAATATAGACTCTAGGCTTATTTCCTTCATGGAAAAATTATAAATAATGAACACATACAAGCTAGTTAGTTATTAAGTGTATTTATAGTTATAATAGGTTTTTGTGTTCCCAGTCTGATAAAATTTCTAGAAAACTGAATACAAGTCATTAAAGTGCTGCCAAACACTGCAAAGGAATAATAATACCATTTTGCCTCTATTAAATTTACTTCCAGTGCCTAAGGAGATCTAGTTCAGGACTTTTGACCATTTGTTTACTCAACAGCCTCCAAGACAATGTCATCTCCAAGATGAAATTATTCACTTAGGATGCTCCAGGCTATAAATGGCTTGGGGCTTGGTTACTTATAGAATGGCTTTAAAGTACAGTGCCCTTAAGCATCTGTTATTCTAAAATGACTCAGAAACAAGGCAGTTTTACATGGAATAAGGTCATTTTCCCCACCTTTATTTGAGACTACTAAGTACAATTTTGACTTAACATCTATTTTTAGAAGCAAGGTTTAACCCTTATTTCCCACTTTCTATATCCCAAGCTTAGGGCTAAGGATGTAGCTCAATGGTAAAGTGATTGCCTAGTATGTGAAAAGCCCTATGTTTACTTCCTATTACTGCAAAAAAGATAAAAATAGAATCCTAAGTTCAGCCTTAATTTTTAACTTAATTTTTTATTTTGTAATTTTAGGGAAATAAAATTCATCTTTTCTCTAACTATTGCTTTTTATGGTTAAATCTGTATCATAGATAATAAAGGTTAATACCTGTGTTTTACTTAGTTTCCTTGAATTTAAAATACTCATTATGCCAAGATGCTACATTTTGGAGTATCATGTTCTAAATCCTAACATAATATCTCTTACATTCATTCTTACACTTTTTCTTTATTGTTGTCTTAAGAATTGCAGTCCTGGTATTTATTTCATATCAGGCATGTAGCTAGTAGGGAGAATTTTTGCAAACTATGCCTTCTAATTCTGTTCTTATTTGGGAAAAGAGATCACCATTAAAATTCAAAGGTATTAAGAGTATACACAGTGACTGGTGGATAGCGGAGAACATTAATGCTTGCTCCTCTCTTCCTATGTTATATGTTCATGTAATAGAAAACATTCTGTTTGGTTTCTTTGCCCTCAGTCATTTTATTCTTCAATTTATATGATTACATGCTCCTAGCCTCTAATCATTTTCATACTTAAAAACCTTAAATGATTCAATTGTCTAAAATTAGAATGTATTTTTGCAGTACTGAGGACTGACCTAAGGGCATTCTAATTCCAAGCTACACTCCCAGCCCTATTTTTATTCTTTATTTGAAAGACGGTCTTACTACATTGCGGAGGGCCTCACTAAGTAGCTGAGGCTGGCCAAAAACCTGTGATCTTCCTGTCACAGACCCCCAAGTACTGGGATTACAAGGGTGCACCACCATACGTGGCTAGTAATGTATTTTATACTAGTAATTTTTTGGGGGGGTGCTGGCGATTAATCACCAGAGTGTTCTACCCCCAAGCTAATTCCCTAGCCTTATTTTCTATTTTTATTTTGAAATGGTCTCACTAAGAGTAGGAAAAAATTAATTTGTATATATGGGTAGTTATAAAATTCCTTTCCATAGTGCAATTGACAAATAAATCAAGTGTTTTTGTACCCACACATTAAAACCATTCCTAGTTTGGATTAAGCTCTTTGGTGTTTGGGCAGATTATAGGGATTAATGATGTAATATAACATTATAACATGCCAAGTAAAATAAATAAAATTAATTAAAACTGAGGAAATATAAGCATATGTTCCCTTTTAATGTATCTTTGTAAATATCTACATGAAAATATAAATTCTATCCTGAAGAGTTCCAAAGTGTTAATGGAAATATTTTATGTGGGCTTTCTATTAGAACTATGCAATTAATTTGATTTGCTATGGGTTTTGCTAAGCATCGAAAGAGTGATAAAGTTATACTCAGAAAGAGAGATAATATTAATAAAAACCTGTGGCTCATATTTAAATATTAGCTAACTATTTTAATGTATAAAAGGATAAAATCATAAAACCTCTAAACAGTTTCAATCAGATTTCTTTAAACAAGTCTTTTATTTGGCCAGGAAAGTTTGTAGAACAAATATATTAGAAGCTTTGATAGAAGGAACACACTAAATAGTACAATGTATCTATATTCTTTTATCCTAAAAGGTCTCTTTAAATTTGATTCTCAATCATTGTTGTGGTGTTATATAAACACTTGAGTTTCCTTATCACTAAAATAAGATGATAATAATATTATATCATAGGGTTTTGTAGCTAATGTAAAGGTGCCCATACATACAAGTGTGTGTGTGTGTTGTGTGTGTGTGTCTGTTGTATGTATATCTTAGAACAGTACCAGGAACATAGTAAGAAATACTTGATGATTAGTATTAATATTGGAATTGTTATTATCTAAATATCTCAAAAATTTAAGATGATTTAAAAATTGAAAGCCAGAACCTGCAAGAAAGCTTTCTTGATTCTATAACCTTCACAGATATGAGTTCTTTATTACAGAGTCCATAATGTCCCAATATCTATTTTAATTATCTACTTAACTTATTGCTTATTAACATCTAAGTTATGTATTAATAATATATCTTATAACTTTCTCAATATGAAAATATTAAAAAAACAATCTATTAAACATTAATTACTGTTACAAATACTATATTTTGAAAAAAGCTTTCTTACCCATTATTCATAAGCAAGTAGAGAATGAGTTTCATAAGTTTAGAGGAAATATCAACTACTTATTTTTGAGTAGAGATACACTTAACCTTCCCCTTTGGACTTTTCTTTGAAGTAAGAATATTTATAAAGGTAAATGGAAAGGAGTACAGTAACAATGAAATGATAAATATATCACTTCTATGAATAAATAGTAAGAATTATAGAATATGAACTCCATAAGCTTTGTTTATTAGAAAGGGATCACTTTTTGTTCACTTTATGTAGGAGAGTTTAAAACATATCTTCTGTGTTCAGTTATTGATACATACATAAATAAAAAGTGAAAAGTGTTTTCCCTTTTTATTCCTGGTGAGCCAAATCCACCATAATCACAAGAGTACATCATCAAGTGAATAAAAATAATTACTGGAGGTTGTTCTTTATAAAAATTCAGGATTGAATACTGTTATGGCAGGTTCAAGTAAGGAGAAATCAAGACTACTGACTACTAAATATATTAATCAGAAAAGGATTTACAATATAATTTCAATTGGAAACAATTCTGAACCTTGATATTGTTTTATTGTTTTACTCATTGAATAAAATGAACAGAGAAGCTGGCACAGTGGCATGAGCCTTTAATCCTGGTACTTGGGAGGCAAGGCAAGAAGATTGAAGGTTCAAAGCCAGCCTCTCTAACCTCTGTGAGATCCTAAGCAACATACTGAGACCCTGTTTCAATTAAAAAAATAAGTTCCTAGGTGTATAGCTAAGAGGTAGAATACCTCTAAGTTCAAGTATACAAAACAAAGCAACACACACACACACACACACACACACACACACACACACACACGGACAATAACATTCACTAGAAAAGTTTTGTCATAAAGCATTAAACTGTAGCATCTTGGATATCAAATAGAAAAGTTATTCCTGGGAACTAGAAAAAACTTCATATGATCACTTCTTATAAATTCATGCACTAAGAGACTAAGAGAAACACTAGCATGAGTTCTAACAGTTTAAGGTCATGTTACTGGGATGACACCTCTGATTCTTAAAATGTTTGCCTGGAAAAGCTCAAATTACCAGGAAAATTAACTATTTGTTCCAGACAAAATCTGGCATAGGACAATGAACTGCAAACTTTCTCTTAAAGGAGTAACTTTTAAAGACCTGTCAAGTATAAAAAATTTTAAAAATCATAAAATTATTGTAATTATAAATTAATTTTCTGCCTATTGAAATAAAAATAATTTACCACCCGGAAATATCTTCCCAAGAACTTTGAAACCATCTCTTTTAAATGCAACTACTCAAGAATAACTCTTCCTTTCAGTCCCTGTGAGAGCAAGGGCCCAACTTTCATGGTCACCTTGCTTTGACTTGTACCACTACCTTCCTTCCATGAATATAGGAGAAGTTTGTCTCACCCTGGAATCATACTCTGATGGCCCAGTCACATGGAACAAACCCCTTCTTTAAAGTCCTTTAGTACCTTTTCTTAAGCATATTCTTAGCAAGTATGTTTTTGCCTTTTCTTTTAGTGTACTTGAACTCAGGATTCTTTGAGGCCTTTTCTTTATTGCAATATTTACTACTACATAAAATTTGATCTTACCCACTTTAACAAGCATCGAACTTTGTTTATCTTTGACACTGTTGTTATATTTTGAAAAAGTACACTTAAATTTTGTATTTGAGTGGTACTTCAAGAATCAATTTAAATTATCACTATCCTTTGAATCATTAGTATTTTAAGGAAACACCGACAAGAACTTATGTTAAAATTCCTGAACTGAAAAAGAATTTTTTCTTTAAAATTTCAAATATATAAGGCAAAGTGAATCCCAAAATAATTTAAAAATGAACTACATTACCAACAATAAATTTTGTGATTTATTGCCTTTGATATTTTCTAATGTTAACCTTTTTAGCTTTTTCATAAATTCCATAGTATTACACTAAACATTTCTATTTTATTTTTTTTTTTGCAATACTTGGGATGGAACCCAGGGACATTCTACCTCCAAGCTATACACCCAGCCCTGTATTTTTTATTATTTATTTTGAAACAGGGTCTTACTAAGTAGCTGAGGCTATCCTTGAACTATAACCCTCCTGTCTCAGCATCACAAATGCTAGGATTACAAGAATATACCACTCATGGCTTCTATTTGTTTTGATAGTATTTCATACCTGACAAATGAGTTATGTAGTTTGAAACAAAATTATGAGAGCACTTAAAATGTTTTGAAATCTTAGAGAAAATATTTAAAAATAAAAATGTTAACTGTGGTAATAGGCTCCAGAATGAAGCATTCATTTTCCTTTAAAAGTACATTCTTGCCGGGCATGGTGGCACATGCTTGTAATCCCTGTGCTTGGGAGGCAGAGACAGGAGGATCGCGCAGGTTCGAAGCCAGTCGTGCTGGCTTAAGAGACCCTGTTTCCAAATTTTAAAAAAAGGGATAAAAATAGGTCTGGGAGTGTAGCCTGGAGGTAGAAGGGTTTCCAGGAACCCAGTACCACCAAAAAATAAAAATAAAAAAATAAAAGTACATTCTTTATGTCATAGAAAGCTTATTGATGGCAGTCATCAATAAGTCATTTCATCTTAAATAAAAGAATATATGACTAATTAATTCAGAGCAATTTTCAACATATAGCCATTTTTTCTTTTGTCCATTTTCATCTCATTCAAAGCCTTAAAAAAGTAGGTTTTAGTAAAAAATCGCAGTGGATGATTTTTTAAAAAATGATTGTCTTGTATTTCTATGTATGCAGATAAAATGTGAAAATGATTTATTTTTTTCTATGTATGCAGATAAAATAGTGAAAAGGATTTATTTTTTTTCTATGTATGCAGATAAAATAAAATGTGAAAAGGATTTAGTTTAAACATTTTAAATAATTATAATATGCTAATATCAGTACTTGTGAGGATGAGATAAGTAGATTGTAGGTTCAAGATCAGTGCCCAGTAACTTAGTGAGAATCTGTTTCAAAAACAAAACAAAACAAAACAAAACAACAACAACAACAAAAGGATGGGAATTATAGCTCAGTGGTAGAAACCCCTGGGTTCAATCCCCAGTACCACACACACACACACACAAAGTCATATGCTTAAGTAGAGAAAAAAATGAATGAAAAATGTGTTAGTGAAGGAAGAAAAGATTGCATTTATTCATTTTTTTTAACTTTAGAGGTGGTTGGGAAACAAATCACTTAAAATCATCATTATTAGTTCTGAGAGAACAATATGCTTTCTTCTAATCCTCTGTTGCCCACAATATATAAAACTGTTTTTCTCTCTTGCACACAAAAATATTTCTACTCTTTTATGTTTGTCCACAATTCCCAGTTGAAAATGGCTCTGAATTATTTAGGCATATGTTGTTTTTATTTAAGATAAAATGATCTGTCAAAACAAATGATCTATTTTGGAATCCATGACTTAAACATTTCTTAGAATCAGAAGCATTTGTGAAAAATTTAACTTAAGAGAAAGAAATATGACTTCATTATTTACATATATTGGAATTTCTTAGTGTTGATGGCAAGCACTTATTTTCTGCTGGACAAAAAGTGGCACTACCACAGAATCATATAGAGTAAAAAATTAGTATAACCATATCTTCTACATACTAATTATCTCTTTTTTGAGATAAATTATTTGGGTTATATACCCTCAAAATAATACTTGAATTGACTGTTATTATTTTTACCACCCATAGTTGATCAATGAGGGATTCATTTAGAATGACAACATGATTAGATAACTAAATGTTTATCTTTTACTGGGTTCAAATATTTCTCTTACAATACAATTTTGTGTTAGGCTGTAAACATGACATATGATCACATCATTATTTACAAGATTCCTGACATAAAATAGATACTCAATACAGTATAATATCATTGATTTATTAATCAATGACTGAAAACTTTGATTTATTCCTCTTTGAGAATACATTAACTTGAAGTAAAGTATATGTTTCTTTGTAATTTTCACATTTTTTATTTCTACATAAGTTCATCATGCTTATTTGTCTAAACTATCTCTAGATTCATAGTAAATTTGTATTTCAAAGCTAAATCCCAAACACTTAAATCTTTATATTTTTTGATAAATAATAATTATTCCCATAGAATATTTGTACAGATTTTATTCAGTTTTGAAAATTGTCACTTGTTATGTTTCATTTATAATTCTACTTTTTGGTTGGAAAGAAAGAAGAGAGATAATTTTGTTAGAATATTCTGTAACAGCTTAATAGATTAAACAGAATATTTACTAGGATTTTAATTATAATAACTAGTACTTCCATTTCTCATTTTTATTGAGCCTCTCATATATGTTAAACATAACTTTATTGGGTAAGTATCATTAACTTTATATTTTTGAGAAAACTAGCAGCAGGTAAATAATTCTTCTAATGTTACATGTCTTAAATTTTATGGCAGCACTTTCATTTGTGCAAATAAGTAAGTTGTGTGAGGTTCGGTGAATTGACAATGGTCACACAACTAATAAAGCCAAGACTACAGCCTATATTTTGTAACTTCTAGTATAGTATAGTACTATTTACAGTACCTTTTTTCTATAGACAGACCAGTTTAATTATAATTAAGTTTTGACCTGAGGTAGAAGTGCAGGTAAAGATACAGATTGGGAGTTATTGGCACATAAATAATAGTTAAAAACTGTGGGAATTTCCCTAAAGTGAAATTACATAAATAAAAACACCGATTCTCAAATATTGGTTTGCATCAAAATCATTCAGTTTATTTAAAAAATTGTACATTCCTAGGTACCTCCTCTACAGATTTTCATTCAGAAGATGTGAGGATACTGTTCAATAATCTAAAATTTTTGTGATACTGGGAATTCAACCCAGGGGTGGTCAAACACTGAGCTACACTCCCAGTCCTATTTTATTTTTTTTATTTTTGAAAGAGGGGGTTAAGTTGTAGAGGGCCTTAATAAGTATCTGAGACTGGCTGCAAACCTGCAATCCTCCTGTCTCTGCCACCCAAGTACTGGGATCACAAGGGTGTACCACAATGCCTGACAAGAATCTGAATTTTTAACGTGTCTCTAATTGATTCTGATGTACATAGTCAAAAGACCATGCCTTAAAACATTGATGAGCCAAGCGTGGTGGCACATGCTTGTAATATCCGTTCTTGGGAGGCTGAGACAGGAGGACCAAGCAGGTTTGAAGCCAGCCTCAGCTGGCTTAAGAGACCCTGGTTTCAAATAAGATATAAAATAGGTCTGGGAGTGTAGCCCGGAGGTAAAAGGCTCCTGGGTTTCATCCCCAGTACCACACACACACAAACACTGATGAAAGGGAGCAGAGGAAAATTAACACCCCTTAGAAAAAAGTATAGAAGAATATCTATATAAAATAAACCATCTGGTTCTAATAAAAACACTAAAAATAATGAGAAGTCAAAGAGTATGCTTACATAAAAGCAAATGGAAGACAGAGTTTGAAAGACACAGATAAAGACTAAAATTTCAGTAAAGCAGTTGGGTCAGAAGCTTGATTTGTTTGGGTTGAGCAGTGGAAGTAAGGTGAAGGATTCATAACATAGATTGTCCTTCTAGGAATTCTGACTTAGAAGAAAGGATAAAAGGCAATGAAATATTTTAAAGAAGAAGGAAAATCAACTATCATTCTACTTGAAAGGATGAGAAAGACTTGAGTGGGTGTATATAATGAATTAGAGGATCAGGTGCATAAGAACAAAGTTAAAAGTTAAGCAAAAATAAAAAGAATCAAAGTGTTGGAATTTGTGAGAGGATAAGAGGATTATATTCAGAAAGGATAACTCTCTCCCAGTGTACCTGGAGGTGATGAGGTAAAGTTGCCTGTGAGTACGATTAATTTTATAATCCTGAAGCTGAATAGGTTCAAACATTTTTCTCTAATTTGAGGCTGTGTTATAATTATATGTAGACAAGTTTAAAGTTGTTTTACCTTTCTGGTGAAATTAATATTTTTGTCTTACCCAATAGCCATCTTTATCTCTGCTTAAGCTTTTCTTTTTTGTAACTGGGAATTGAACCTAGGCACATTCTACCTCCAAGCTACATCCTCCTGCCTTATTTTAGTTTTTTTTTTTTTTCGGGACATTCAACCTCCAAGCTACACCCTCTGCCCTATTTTTACTTCTTTATTTTGAAACAGGGTCTCACTAAGTTGCAGAGGGCCACACTAAGTAGCTGAGGCTGTTCGCAAACCACTATCCTTCGGTCTCAGCCTCCGGAATGCAAATGCTGGGAGTACAAGCGTGCGCCACCATGCCGGCTCTTATTTCAGTTATATTTTGAAAGATTCCCACTAGGTTGGTGAGAGTCTCCCTACTTGTTGAGATTGTCCTCAAACCCGAGATCCTCTTGTTTCAACCTCCCAAGTGCTTTACTGGGATTACAGGCATGTTCCACCATGCCCAGCTTAAGGTTTCTATCTTAGTCTATATGTGAATTTTCATTTAGTAATTGTTTATATGGTATATCTTTTACTGCTATTTTAAAGCATTGTATTTTTATATTTTAAGTGTATCTCATTTAATCTACCTCTAAGGCCATTTCTTTTCTTCCTATTGTGGGCTTCTTTTTTCTTTTAATTGGAGCATTTAGTCTTTTTACATGTGATCTTATTACTGATATGTTTGGATTTAAATCTACCACCTTATTACTCATTTTTAAGTTGTCTTATTTTTCCCTTTTTCTCTCTTCTTGTTTCAATTTGGATTGTTTCTATTAATTTTTCCTGTATTGAGGGAAAACTATACATTATTTTATTAATATTTTATTGATTACCCTAAGTATCCATGGCTACTCAAAGTATTCTTTTTCATTTTTTGGATAATGCAAAGACCTTAAAACATTTTAACTCATTTACCCTCCTCCCTCCTTACCTTTTACTGCTGTAATGTGTTTAAGTCTATACATTTTAAGCCCCATGTTATTATTATTGTTTTGCACAATAAATAATCATTTAGACATATTTACCATTTTTGTTGCTCTTCATTCTTTCCTGCATCCTCAAACTTCCATCTGGAATCAGTTTTCTTCTTTTGAAGAAAAACTCTTAGTTGGGTGTGCCAGAAAAATTCTCAGTTTTTTGTCCATAAAGTCTTTATTCACTTTCATTTTTAGAGAATATTTTAAAGGACATAGCATTAAAAGTTGGTCGTTATTTTCCTTCGACATTTTCTGCTCATTTATAAAAAGAACATTCCATTATTTGTGATGTCATTGTCTTCTGTATCGCATAGCTTTATAGTCTAGGTTTCCTTTTCCAGATCTTGGTCCCATATTTTTTGTTGATTGTTACCTCGCCAATGTCTTTAACGTTTTTAAAATTTGTCAAGACTTTCCTGGATGTTTTCAGTCAGAAGGTTGACAATACCAACTTCACCACTATTTGTGGTAGTCCCAAGAAGTTCATAAATGATTGGCCCAATATTTTTGCTGAAGAGGGAGGTAAGTTCATATGCTGAGATTAAAAGGTTTCTGGAGTTGGATGAAGAACTACTTTTTGGAGGCTGGTGAAAATTTGAATTAAATTCTGAGAGAAGAGAGTTGACCCCAGATACTTAAATAGAACATAAGTGATATTAATGATCCATCTGAACTTGATATAAATGACAAGGAGAAGGATATTGTCATCTGTGTCTCAATTTTTAATTTTTTAAAAATCGGTAAGATTCCTGTCATATCACAGAGTCATTCTGAGAATGAGATGAGATGATGGAATGGATTTCAAAAGAACTGATGCATTTTTAAAGAACTATGAGGTGGTAAAAATATTGCCTACTTATATGCATGTATATTTTAAGACATTAATACATTAAATTATCTTCTCTTATTCAAAAGAACAAAATGAATGAATTTTTGTCTTTCATGGTTTAATTTTTAGGATCATGGGAACTCTTTACATTTTTGTTCAGAGAACTGGCATTCAATGCCATATTCTTGTAGCCCTGGTAGGACCATTTATGGAAGAAAGCCTGTAAGTAGGCAAGAAACTGATCATAACACACTCGAAGCAAATGAAAGAGAGCATGGAAAAAAAAGAAGATGGAGTATGAAAAGAAGAAGCAAAAGGATTACGAAAGCTCCAAATTATACTTTATTCTTCAAATCTGAGTTATGTCTCAACATAATGAAGCTAACACAACTGTCTTGCTCAGACTAGATATTTGTGTGAGCATAACAGGATGAGTGGTCAAAGGATTACTTCAGAAAGAATCATCCAGAACACAGAAAGCCTAGTTTGTGCCTGATCGTAGGCTCCTAGTTCTCTCCTAGGTCCTGCTACTTGAATGGAGAAGTCAGAAAAGTGATTATAAGATTTTCCTTCTAAGCCTAGATGAACAACATAATCTAAAAATAAACTGAAACTTAGTTCTTTAATCACCATTGTCACATGGGAATAAATAGAATCTGAAAATTGTTTTCTAAGGGTAGAAGAATGAGGCACTTTTTGGAGCTAAATGCAGATTTCCAGAATATACTGTAATGACACATTTGAGATCACAATCCAGTCCTTTTAAGATTATGGAATTTTACAGTGAAGTAGCCTTCTAGCCATGCAATGTTTCAGCATATAAACATGTATTTGAAATTATTTTGTATCATTTTTATATTTGGAAGTGTTTCCACTATTAATTTACTTTAAAACAAACAAAAACAAGCCCACAGAGTAGCCTATTGAGAGAGAGAGAGAGAGAGAGAGAGAGAGAGAGAAAGAAAGAGAGAGAGTGTGTGTTTGTGTGTGTGTGTGTGTGTGTGTGTGTGTGTGTGTGTGTGTGTGTGTTACTGGGAATTGAATCCAGGAACATTATACCTCTGAGGTATACCCCCAGCCCATTTTTTAATTTTTAATTTTGAAACATGGTCTCACTAAGTCAGGAAGGGCATTACTAAGTAGCTGGGGGTGGCCATGAACCTGTGATTCTCCTGTCCCAGCCTCTCAAGTACTAGAATTATAAGCATGTACCATTACACCCTGCTCCTACTGAATTTTTAAATGTTAAGAGAAATATTGAATAAACTTTTCATTCATTTAGATAATTATAGTTACTTCTTAATTTTTCTTGTTGTTGTACACTAAGGCTGAATTTCCTTGGCATCTAAATATTTCTGAGTAACTTTTTTCTATTAGACAAATTGATTTATACCTCATCTATTGATTAGCATGTTATATACTATATAAAAAGTTCTAATTAAATTGTATCTCTAAATTTTGTTTTGGATTGTTGATAATCAGAGTTTGTATAAATATCAAAATTTCTTAAAATATGATAAATTTAATTGAATATAGTATAATTGATCACTCACATAATTTAAATATTGAAAATACTGTATTTTAGACAGTTGCCATAAAAACCAAAAGAAACTCACTTAAAAATCATAGCATACAATACATATCTCAGATTTTATATGAATTTTTGGACTATCATAATGAATACATAATAGATTTTCCCAATCCTTGATCAAATCAATGAACACAATTATCCATACACACAAAGCACATGCAGAAAGCATGGTAGATGGAAGATGAGTGTGACAAGATGTTGATAGTGATTATGCCAGTTTGCAAATCCATTTCCTTGGACATTAAACAATAGTCTCATATGTAAAACTTATTCTAAGTGAAATAGGCCTATATTTATGGGTCAGTTTCTTTAGTAGTCTAAATGTAAGCATCCCCTAACCTTTTCAAATATCTCAAAGTAGTTACAAATTTATGGTCAGTGCTTATTCAGATATAACAATAATTTAGATACTTGATACAGAGGGAATCATACTGGCTTGCTACATTCCTGGACCACACAAAAGCCATAGCTACAGTATTTAAATTTGACTTCCAGAGTTTTCTTCTTCCATGTTACCTGTGCCCATGGAGTTGGAAGAACTGTTAAAGATAAGGAGTGAAGCCAAAGAAAAGTAAAAAGAAGAAAAAGCATACCTAATTTCAGAGATATATTTACCAGAAAGCCAACAAAGCTTCAGTTTTAAGGTCCTTCTCTGTTCCAAGGCTTTGAGAACATTTGATGTTTTTTATGTTTCAGCTTTTTAAATTCATAGTTTATTGTGATTTTCTCATTCTGAGTATTAAATTTGGATATCATTTTGTATTCATAATTTTATTTTGTAAAAGAAGGACCTGAAAACTATAACATTCAGGCTTTTCAACACCTTGATTCTCCCCTTTTATGTATGCTTAACCAATAGTATAATTTGATTTTGTATCTTCCAAACTGCCCCTTTTCCCATGACACCAATACAGAAAAACCTACAGTTATAAAACAAATATCTTAATGAAAATCAATAATGGCCAGTCAATTTTCATGTTAGGAATTAATGAAGAACTAGGCAAAAAATATATACTAATTAATGACTTGTTTGAGAGGTCACTGTGGAAGGAAATTTGACTTTGGTCTATTAAACCATGTTAGAATTATAGAGTTATATATAAGTGACCTCAGGTATCATTTGCCCAACTCCTACATTGTATATATGAGAAAACTGCTGACAATAAGAAAGCATTACTAGCTGAAGTTCACAACGAGGTGATAAAAGGTAAAGTAGGAATTTTAAGAAAACTAGTTCATTCTCTAATATCTAGTCATTTTTAATTTCTTTGTTTTTACATTTATAAAATTTATTTCCTAACATGTTTTAGATATGTATATTTTGCAAAGTAAAGTTCTATTCTGCTCTCTATGACTTATGGTCAAAATATTAAAAATATTTTAAGTCAGCATCAGCCTATAATGCCATATTCATTTTGCATACAGTTTATAATTTAATGGTATCCTAGATTCAACTGAACAATAAAATAACAATTCCTGTTTTTATAAATCTATCCACTTTTTCAAGTTATTAACTGATTATTTCAATCCAAACAACTCTATATTAAGAATCTCTTCCAAATCTCTTTTACCAAGTTATTATGTTAAATTACGTTTTTCATGCAACTTTCATAACAATTTAACTATGAAAACATAGATGAAAGTAAATATATGTCAATAGATGAAAATACTAGCATGATATCTGAAATGTGATTTCAACTTGTAAATTGAAATTTTTTACATTAAAATACTCTTTCTCTTGGGGTAAATCTGAAGGTTATTTTGCCCTTTGTTTACAGAGATGTAAGTCATAACTACATTACTTTTAAAAGTATAGGAAACTTACAGACATATAAAGATGGAAGCATAATGTGATTGAACTAAAATAGTACCCTTAAAAGTACTGGCTTTTAAGAACTGACTACTTTGAAAGTTAATTTTTTTAATTTATGATGTTAAAATAGTATATTATGCAAATCTTTATAATAAATTTGGTACATGTACATATAAATAACTTAATAACACACAGCAATGACCAGTGAAACATCAGTAGTTATGTAAACAAGGGTTATGAACAAGCAATTCAGGGAAAGGATATAAAAATGTCTAATAAATATATAAGAAAGTATTTATCATCATTATTTATAAGAGTAATATAAAAATTACTAGCTTTATAATAAGGTCTATTTTTTACTTAGATAATACTAAAGGATCATAAATGTGTTATACTTGTATTCTACTTTTCTATTGACACAATCTTTTGGAAATCAATTTTAATATATATTAAATTTAAAAATTACTCTAAGCATTGGTCAATAATTACATGCCTAAGATACTCATTCTGAAAAATCTTAATGTATGAATTCACATAATTATATGCATCAAAGCAGTAGTTATAATAACATGTCAATATTTTGAATGCCAGCAATAAAAAATGTCAAGTAAATTATCTTATATCTACAATGGTGTAAATGGGTAAATATTGTTAATAGTTGAAACATTTAAATGTTTTTCTATTTTTTCTACATTTTTCTATAATGAACATTTAAAACTTTAACTTAGAAAAATATATAAAAATGAAGTTAAATGTAGAATATATAACCACATATAGCATATAAAATACAAGAAATTAAAGCAAAAATAATATATTTTATAATTCCAGCAGAAATAAGAAAAAAGAAAACTCGGTACTAGTTGGAATGTAGCATTAATTTGTAAACTTCTACAGATATTTTAAAAATACTAATGTACAAATAATCTTAAACCTTATAATGTCACCATACTCAGAATTTTAGGACTATATTCAAGAAAATTAAATGGCTAAAATATTTTATATGTAACATAAAAAATTATATCAGTTTTACTTGCAACATGTGAAAACCTGTAGCCATCTAAATCCAAAAACAAATGAATAATAAATTATAGTATACAAGTTCAATAGTATATAATGCATTTACTTAAAAATAATATAATGTCTATATGGGAAAATAGATGAGATTACATCATTTTAAATACTCTATATACTTAGAAATATTCGAAGGAAAGCAAAATAAAACACTCAGAGATGATTGATGTGCTAAATTAGAGAGGATTTGTAAGAGTTTATAAACTTTTTATTAATGCTTTAAATTAATGATTAATCTTTGTTTAAAATTGCTTACCACTTTCACCCTTGATGGCCTCTCTTCAGGGTTAATGGATGCTGGACGTGGTGTCTCTAGTCTTGGAATATCAGGTGGCAGAGAAATTATGTAGTGACAAATTTTAGTCACACCCTTGCACTAGAAAAAAAAGAAAAAGAAAAATGCGTGAAACTCATATCAGTTGTTAATGGCATGCTAATATGTGTTTGCCATAAGTTTCACTTTTACGATACTAGAAGACTCACAAAAAGAATGAAAAATATATGTATTTAACCAACAAATAATTTTTTTTCAGAGTGAGGTAAATGTATAATATCAAAGTATGAAATGGTTCTGTGTTTCTTCAGAATCTCACCCATGGAGAAACAGGATATTAAATTTATTATAACATCCATAAATATCTCTTTCCTGTGGATTTATTTCAAAATATACTTCTGAAAGAGATTTTTTATAACCCTGTATATATGGTTTCAGTAATAATATTACTATATGTTTGAAATATAGCAACTTCCCTTATAGAAATTAAAATCATACAAATTTTAATATTTTGATATGATTCAATACATAGAATTTTATTTTAAAGTATCAGTTAAAGGTAAGGGAAGGAACTAAAAATTCTAATTTATAAATAATTTATAAAGCCGGGCATGGTGGCACACGCCTGTAATCCCCATACTTGGGAGGCTGAGACAGGAGGATCGCACAGGTTCAAAGCCAGTCTCAGCTACTTAGTGAGGCTCTCAGCAAATTAGTGAGACCCTGTTTCTAAATAAAATATAAAATAGGTCTGGGAGTATAGCCCAGAGGGAGAAAGCCTCTGGGTTCCAACCCCCAGTACCACAGAAAAAAATAATTTATAAATAATGACTCAAGATCCAAGTATGGTGGTACATACTTGTAATTTCAGCATTTGGGAGGCTGAGACAGGAGGATGGTGGTTCGCGGCCAGCCTCAGCTACTTAGTGAGACCCTTTGCAACTCAGTGAGACTCATTTCAAAACAAAGAAAAAAAATAGGGCTGGGAATGTAGCTTGGAGGTAAATGCCCCTGGGTTCCATTTCCAGTACCACAAAAATATAATTATTCAATATACCACCTACCATTTATTGATAGGCATATCAGTAAATCTTAGGGTAGAAAGTATAACTTATAGATAACTCCTTGAATCTTCATCACTTGGCACAATTAACATCTACATAAAGCTACAGACATATTTATTAATGATAAGTATCATGGCATAAAATTAATTCTCAAACATTTTCAAGGGATATGTAAAATGAGTAACTATTAACAGTGGCTTTAGATAATGTAGTTATTAGAAAATGCAGTGACTTTTTGGTTAAAGAAAACAAATGTTCAACATTTCAACACATACGCACAGGTAAAAACTATCTCAACAATACCCCAAATGCAAAAGAAATTAAAAAAGGTCAATATGTGGGATTGCATTAAATTGAAGAGCTTCTGTACAGCAAAGGAAACTATCAAGAACCTCAACAGAGAGCCAAAATAATGAGAGAAAAGTTTTGCCAACCATTCTTCCGATAAAGGACTAATACCTAGAATATACAGAGAACTGAAGAAACTCACAGATAAGAGAACAAATATCCCAGTAAAAATGGGCAAAGGAACTAAATAAACACTTTACAAAATAAGAAGTGGCCAATAAATGTATGAAAAATGCTCAAAATCATTAGCAGTTAGAGACATGCAAATCAAAACTACCCTGAGATTTTCCCTAACTCCAACTAGAATGGCAAACATTCAAAACACAAACAACAACAAATGCTGACGAGGATTTAAAGTGGCAATTCTAATACATTGTTGGTGGGATTGAAAATTAGTACATACACTCTGGAAAACAATATGGAGGATCCTCAGAAGAATGAGAATGAACCTACTATATGATCCAGCAGTATCACTTCTGGGTATCTACCCAAAAGAAAGGAAAGCAAACTACCAGACTAATGCATGTGTATCTATGTTCATAGCCACAGAATTCACAATTGCCAAACTATGGAATCAGCCAAGATGTCCATCAACAAATGAATGGATTACAAAACTATGGGACATGTACACAATGAAATTTTACTCAGCTAAAAAGAAGAATAAAACTATGTCATTTACAAAGAAATGGATGGAACTGGAGAACATTATGCTATGTGAGATTAGT
Organism: Muscardinus avellanarius; assembly: GCF_963383645.1. NCBI lineage: Eukaryota > Metazoa > Chordata > Mammalia > Rodentia > Gliridae > Muscardinus > Muscardinus avellanarius. The sequence goes on along the minus strand of NC_137792.1, from coordinate 118,155,427 downwards.
CAGCCACAAAATGTAAAAATTGTATGCTCTCCCTAATATGCGGAAGCTAGGGAGAAAAAGGGTCATAGGAGGTGCTCTAGATGAAGGAAGAAAAACATATATGAGCAAATAAGGCGACCTAACTGAGGGGGTGGAAAGGGGGAAGAGGAAAATTCACTAATATATATGATGTACTTTTACAAACATATCAAAGTCAGTCACTAAGCCAAACATGAAAAGGAGGGAGGTGGGAGGGAGTGGGTGGGAATTGGGGAGGAGCTAAATGAGTGATGTGTGCATGTATGCCTCTACTATCTTGTACCCCATTAAGATGGATGACTACAATGAACCAATAAAAAATTTAAAAACAATGAAAAATAGCCTACACTCACAGTGACTTGAAGAAAACCATAGCTAAAATTCATATTCACTCTCATATACAATGTATATTTTATTCCTGGTAAATATTTCAATTTGATATATACACTATTTAAAACATAATTTTAAAGCATAATTTTATAAATATGGCTTATATAATCTATATGCATAGGTTATTTTTTAAGAACAGAATCAGGGAATATTTAGGATAGCTATTATATTTAATCTACTCTTCAATTTGATATGGAAAAACATAGCCTGTTACAATTTAAGATTTAAGGTAAGGACCAAATGCCAATGTTATTTGCACCTCCATCTCTAAACCCAATAGCTGGTACACAATGAATAGTTGTTAAATGTTTAATGAATCAATGAAATTCATTTCCAATAGGAACTTTGGGCTCTAGCCAGCTACTTTATTGTCATACTATAATGCTCATTCCTGTCTCTGTAGTTTTCTTTTGGATTGAATTCCCCCACCTTCTCTGATTGTTTCTTGGCTTCAATACCCAATTAAAGACTAATTTTATTTGTGAAATATTATTTTTTGGTGTGTGGTACTGGCGATGGAACCCAGGGGCATTCTACCTCCGAGCTACGCCTCCAGGTCTATTTTTATTCTTTAATTTGAAATGGGGTCTCTCTGAGTTGCAAAGGGCCTCACTAAGTAATAGCTGAGGCTATCTGAGAACTACTATTCTCCTGTCTCAACCTCCTTGATGCTGGGATTACAAGCATGTGCCACCCTGCCCGGCTGTGAAATATTAAGGTTATTTTAGCCTTCTCTACGTGTGTGCGCGCATGCGTGCACACACACACACACACACACACACACTCACACACACACACACTATATATATATATACATATAAACACACACACACACACACTACACACACACACACACACACACACACACACACACACACACACGTTTACTTTCCAAGGTTTCTTTTACCCATAGTCAGGTGTAGCTAAAAAATATTAGATGTAAAATTCCAGAAATAATCTGATTTAAATTGTGTGCAATTCTGAGCGGCATAATTAAATCTTGTGTTTTCTCCTGCCATTTTGCTTCATCCTGCCAAGGATGTGAATAACCACCTTGTCCAGTACATTTATGATGAATATACTACCTGCTCAATAGCTATTTTGCAGCCGCCTCAGTTATCAGATCTGACTGTTGCAGTAATTCAGTGATTGTATCCAAGTAACCCTCGCACAGTAGCCTAACACTACATTAATACCTACATCATCCACCTCCTATCCTCACATGGATATTTTAATCACCTCACATCAGAACAAAAGTGTGAGAACAGTAAATTAAGACAGAAAGAAGAGAAACTATACTCATAGCTTTTATTACAGTGCATTATTGTTTTATTATTAATTATTTTATTTAACCTCTTGCTTTGCATAGTTTATAAATTATAATTCACCATAAATATGTCTATATAGACAAAATAGTATATATCAGTTTCATTATATCCTTGGTTTCAGGCATCTACCAGAACACTTGGAATATGTCTTCAGTATATAAAGGGGAACCCGTTATTAACTTAGATATAAGTTAGTGAAGAAAAATATCTTTACCATTTTATGTTAAAATCAGCTAGATCAATAACATAAATGCAAAATGCCAATTTTTAGGTTTTTTGGGAAAATACTTGAAAACAATTCTCGAGCCTTGGAACAGTGAATGATTTTCTAAACAATACCCCCAAAGCATTAGGCATAAACAAAAAATAAGGGCCAGACATGGTAGTATATTCTTGTAATCCCAGTAATTGGGAGGCTGAGACAGGAGGATTATAGATTGAAAGCCAGAGTGCAGTAATTTAGCAAGATCCTGTTTCAAAAATAAAATAGAAAATTGGGTAAGAGCTAATTGGGTGATGTGTGCATGTATGCCCTACCATCTTGTACTTCATTAAAATATATGACTACAATGCAGCAATAAAAATTTTAAAAAATAAATAAAGTAAGGTTTGGGGTATAGCTCAAAGCAGATGTCCCCTGAGTTCAATCCTCAGTAACAGAAAGAAAGAAAAAAGAAAGATCATAATTTTCTATAAAAGCACATATTTTTGTCTATTAATTTTAAATCCTAAACTGGGTGTGGTGGCACATACTTATAATTCTACTACTTATGAGACTGAGAAAGGAAGATCTCAGGTAGTGGCTCTCAAGCTGAGCATGCTTTGTTAACCTGATTCTGTGTTCCATGAAAACATATATAAACCTAGGCAACTGGGAACTAAACAGGCAGTGGGGGGGGGCAGAGACTTGAATCAGAGGTCAGGAGAGAGATTTACATCTATTCTAAGGAGGCCTTAATCCAAGAAGAAGAAAGACCTGCTAAAGTCACCATATTGGCTTTGAAGCTGGAAATTTTTATTCACTTTCTGTTAAACAATTTTTAATGTATCTTTTTTCCTTTTGTGTGTGTGTGTGTGTGTGTGTGTGTGTGTATGTGTGTGTTTAATTTCCAGAGTATGTGTCTCCCTGTGCTTTTATTACCCGTTATTATCAATCACTATTTTTATATGTTCTCTATTTTTACCATTATTTTCTTTTACTTTTAGTATTTTTAATTATCTTTTAAATTTTTTATTCTACTTAAATCTACTTTCTATGTTTTCCTATTCTTGTATCTTTCACTCTATCTCTTCCCTCTTTCTCCACCCTTCATCATTGTTTATGTGATAATTTACCCCTGTAAATACCAACTGACTTGTCTAAACCCCTTCCTCAGAGGCAAGACAGTGGTGGGGAACTTTGGATACTAAGGAGATTCCAGCCAAAAGGCTGATCCATCCCACACAAGAAATTTAGACACATAGGATATAAACTGCAGTGATCCACGCTGCTGAATCTATTCCCTATCAATGAAGTAACAGGGGTAATGAATATATAATGCCTGTTCACCTCAAATTGTGTATAATGGTTTCCTTTAATTCTTTTTCTACTGAACCCATGATTCAATCTAATGGTCACATAAGATTATACTTATTGCCACTGTTATGGTTTGGATGTAAAATGTCCCACAAATAAGCTCATGTGTTCTACAATGCAGCCAAGTTAAAAGGTGGGACATGACGAGGTGGTAGATCAATGGGAGTGGGGCTTTAGTGACTTTATCAGTCCCCAGTGCTCTCATATGATGTTATAGACTAAAGCTGAGTAAATTCCTTTTATATATTAAAAGATAGTGGTAGATGTTTTGTCTTTCACTGAAACATATGATAATCATCAAGCTGACTAACAACCTGACATGTGGCTTGGTATTTCAAAGCCTCTTTTCATATCCCAGCATAAAAATAATTCAGAAATTTTATCTACATATAATTTTTTATCCTGTCCTTTATCCTACTCAAATTTAGTAACTCTTAGGAACAACAGACATCACTTATAAGGCTGCTTCCTATAAAACAAATATATAAATCATACTCATTTTGTTCTTCATGAGTTTAACAACTTTAAACATCATGTAATTCTATAAGAAAATACAGATCAAACACACTGAATGGAGAACAAATTATCTGTGTGAGAGATCAGATAAACAATCATCTATTGTGTAAAAGCAAAAGGTTTCATTCACTAAAATAAATATTGTTTAAAAAATAATTCTTCCATAAAGTAGGCTCCTTTTGGTCTTGTGTTTTATTGAAGTAATATTCCATGAATGTACAGGATACTTTTACAAAGTAGATTACTGGAAGAATCTATTTTTGGCCTTTTAAAAATACAGTCTATGGGCTGGTAATATAGCTAATTTGTAGAGCACTTATATAGCATACAAATAACCCTGCTTTAATCCACAATATTGTAAAAATATAAATAGAAAAAAGTAAACAAGAAAACATGCAAATTGTCATGATAAAAAATTAAAAAATTTTAAATGGGACACAGAGTCCTCTATGTGTACTGTCTCATCTGCTGATTATCTGTGTAACATGAACAAATCATTTCATTTTCCTATGCTTTATAGTTGAATAAAAAGAACCTATTTGGAAAGAATTATAATGTAGCAAATTACAATGTAATATTGAGTTAACATTACTTTTCCAGTAGTTTACTGGAAACAAATAATAATGACCAATAAATTTGTCCATTAAGTCTTTTATGTACATAAGCAAATAACTTTGGAGAAGTTTCAGATGTACTTCTTTTAGTGAAATCTGCTTGTAAAAATATCTATAGTTAAGTTCCCAGGTTCTTCTACCAAAATATTTCACTAACACACTAGGAGGAAATGTGTTTATTAAACAATTTTGTTTATTTATTTGGTAGGGGGGTTGAATCCAGGGTCATTTTACCTCCATCCATACTACGGTCATTATATATATATTTCAAAAAAAATTTTGCAGTACTGAGCAAGTATCCCATGGGCATTATACCTATGATCTATACCCCTGCTCTATTTTTATTATTTATTTTTAATGGGTAAAGAAATGTTGGTTAAAACCCCAAGATCCCAGAAAAAGAAAAAAAACAGATAAATAGGATTATATAAAAATAAACAGCTGCTGCACAGTAAGCAACAAACTCAGCAGAGTGCAGATACAACTTATAAAATGGTATAAAGTATGTGTCATGAGTACATCTGACAAGAGGTTGTCATCTAGAATGTTTAAGATACTCCAAAAATTCAATAGCAATAGCATAAACAACTCAATTTAAAATAGGAAATAGATGTAAACAAACATTTCACAAAGGAAGACATAAAATGTTAAAGAGATATATGAAAAAACATATAATAATGGAAATACAAATCAAAACAATAAAGATATATCATTTAACACCATTAAAATGGGGAATATAAAAAATTCTAAAGATAACAGGGGATGTGGAGAAAAGTGAACCCTTGCATACTCTTTGTATGAATGCATATTAGTGAGCCATTATAAAGAGCAATATAGACATTTCCCAAGAAATCAAAACTAGAACTACTGTATAATCCAGTACTTCCTCTTCTGTGTATATATTCAAAGGAAATAAAATCAACATATTGTAGGGACATCTACAGTTTAGATGCAATGTTCATTGGAGAACTGTTTTTAATACCTAATAAGTAGCAAACCATGATTTTCTATTAAGTGATAAATAGATAAAGAAAATATAGTACATATACATAAAGACATACTTTTAACCTTAAAGAGAAAAATACTGTCATTCAAAGCAATATGGGTAGGACTAGAGATAATAATGTTAAATAAAATAACTCAGACCCGAAAGAAAAAAATACTGTGTGATTTTGTTCATATATGGAATCTTAAAAAGTTGATCTTACAGAAGTTGAGAGTAGAATGGTGGTTACCAGAAGCTGGGGACAATGGGGTGGATGGGGGAAGTTTGGCAACAAGTGCAAAGTTACAGTTAGATATGAACAAGAGACTCAGGTATTATTGTACAGTATGTTGAGTACAGATAAAAAAAACTCAGTACTTTGAAAGGGCTGGAAGAAAGGATCTGAAAGTTTTCACCACAGATATTAAATATTTGAAAAGATAAATGTGTTTACCCTGCTTTAAATATTATTCACTATACATTTGCTTTGAACAATTAATGATAAAGCATTAATATGTATAATTTTAATTTCATTGTGTATCAGTTAAAAAATTCAAAAGTAAAAGAAGACAGTTGTCTGCTTGTAAGAACACTGTCAACTAGCTTATTTCCCCCTCTTCCTTCTTCAGTATTCTCTATGAATTCAATGTTCCCAAACTTCATTTCAATTCACCCTTAATAGGTCCTTTAAATGGATCAAAAATTTCTTTTAATGTTAAAAATAAAACGTAAACCAGTCACCAAAAAAACACACAAACACACCTATAATTTCAGTGCTTGGGTGACTGAGATAAGAGGATCACAGGTTCGAGGTCAGCCTCAGCAATTAAGAAAGATCCTCAGCATTTGATCAAGACTCTGTTTCATAATAAAAAAATAAATGTTTGGGATATAGCTTGGAGTAGATTGCCCTTTTGTTCAATCTCCAGTACGAAATAAAATAGGAAACATATTATTTAACATTCGTACATCTCACAGATAAATTTTCACATAGACAAGGAATAAGTATTAAACCCAAATAAATTACACTAAACACTAGCACAAAGAAAAAGTAATGTTTTAGACAAGTCTTGTTTTTTGTGCATGATATGATATCTAAAGTGGAATTATTATTAGCTGGTTTTTTTGAAATCAAACATTGCTAAATATTGGAAAAACTGATCTTAAGGCATGTGTTATCATGAGCGTTTAATCCTCAATTAACCAAGAGAATAGACTTTTCTATATTTTATAAGTCAAAATTATTTGAAATTATTTTTATCAAATATTGACTAAAAGAATTCATTTTAATTTGTTTTGTAGTACTGGGGATGGAACCCAGGGGCATTCTAACTCTGAGCTACACCCCCAGCCCTATTTTTAATTTTTATTTTGAAACAGGGTCTCACTGAGTTGCAAAGGGCCTCCTCACTAAGTAGCTGAGGCTGTCTGCGAATTGTGATCCTCCTGTCTCAGCCTCCCAAATGCTGGGATTACAAGCGTGCGCCACCATGCCTGGCTAGAATTCATTTTCATAAAATGCCACTCATAGATAAATATTTTCTTCTTCAATTAGGCCCACCAAATGAAACGTCAAATCTACATCTTTTGGCTTGTATTCCTAGGTTCATTTTTTTTTTTTAGAAAAAAAGTCTGATAATACCCTGGGACTTATCAATTTCCAGAGGTATTTTAGATGAGGATGATATAATTATAAAATTATTTTTTTTTGGTTTCTAGATTAATCTAGTACTGATTTGAAGAAAGTTTAAGAGGATAAAACACTCGTGACTATACATGCCTTAAGAGCTTGGGGTTAAATTATTTTAGATTCAGTTTCCTACACAAAAAATATTCAGTGCAGATATAAACCACTTTATTTTTATATAGGATACTAAAGAGACATTGTTACTTAAAATTCTCATATCAAGAAAAATATGATGCATAGGACATATTTTATATCATAAAACAAAATATTTAAGGCCACTTACCACATCTATTATATCAGATTCCATTTCATGGCTGAGGTCAGACTATAAGAAAAAGAAAAAGGAAGTTGGTGCTAATTGTTGATATAAAATCTGTTGTGAAAAGTATTCTTCAAAACTTGATTGGCACAACCAAAATGAGAGTCTCTGTGTTTGAACAAATGTCATTACATATTTTCATTTATTGTGATTCAAATGCATATGTACTTATTCATTTATTTTATATCTCTTGTGTTCTATAATTTTTTGCTCCCTTTACCTTACTTCCTTGCATTATATTGAATAAAATTGTCCACATTCTATTTGTGCCCCCTTTATAGTCAAGACATTACATATTCTATTGAACTATATTAATGTAAAAGCTTTAACAGGCAAAGCAGACTTCATTTGGATAATCAATGATTATATCTTTCTCTGATTAGAGCAATACTTTAAGTACTTTGTATTTAGATTTCCTTCTTCCATTGTTGATTTTTATCATTATCCAATATTTTAGTCCCATCTTATCTTATAAAGATAAGAAATATTTTAATATTTTCAATATAACCACATCATTTAAACTTTTTATTTTATCATAAAACATGTAAGGGCATTATTTACAGGTATACAGCTTAATAACATTTTTAGATATACATACACACACACACACACACATATATATATATATAGTAGGCATAGTCACAACAGAAGCATATATAATTTTTAACAGGCCCAGAAAAAATCCCCTCATGCTCTTTCCCAGTTCAGTTCATATTTCATGTGGCAGACAATATTCTGAATCATCTCACTATTTTTATTTTTGTATTTTGAGTTACACTTTTGTATTTTTGAGTTACACTTATAGTGTAACTCATAAAAAGTTAATATGCGACCTGGAAGCTATCAGAATCTGGTGGCTCTCAGAGACAAACCCCAACAAAGAAAAAGCTAAATCCTGTCAAGCCAGTGATTTCAAAAAACCAACATGAAAAAACAATCACATTCTTCTCTCCATGCTTGAATACCTCAACACTGCAAATCGCCACATCATGCAAGCAATTCACTTCACAGGTAAAGGTATTCACAGGCTGAGTGTGAAAATATGGAAAATATTTCATGTGAATGAAGACTGAAAACAAGCAAGAATAGCAACTATCATACAACAAAGAAGACTAAGTCAAAATTTATCAGAAGAAACAAAATGGGTGATTTCTTACTGATAATCCATCAAGAAGACATAATGGTAGAAAATATTTGTTCTCCAAATATGGACATACTCATTTTTTTAAAAAAGGAAGTCTTCAGGAAATTAATACTCAGACCCCAACACAATGATTTTGGTAAAATTCAACTCATCTCTCATACCACTAAATCAATCTTCCATATAAAGGATCTATAAAGACTGTTCAAACCTAAAGAACACTATAAATCAAATGGATCTAATAGACATATACGGAAATCTTCTACACTGTTAGTTGGATTGCATGTTAATGCAGCCATTATGGGGACCAGTGATATTTTCCTCAGAAAACTCGGAGTGGATCTACCATAGGACACAGCTATATGACTCCTGGGTATCTTTCCAAAGGGACTGGAATAATATTATTATAGTAGCACATGCATATCAATGCTTATAGGAGCATAATTCATACTAGCTAAATTATGTATCCATCCACAGATTAATGGATTACAAAATTATGGAATATACACAATGGAATTCTACTCAGTAATAAAGAACAAAATTATGTCATTTGTAGGAAAATGGTGGACTTGTTGAACATAGGTTAAGTATGGTTAGCCAATCACAGAAAGTAAAGGGTTATACGTTTTTTGTCATATGTGGAAGCTAGGAAGCAATTAAGATATAAGAGGCCAGGTGTGGTGGCACACACTTATAATCTCCACACTTGGGAGGCAGAAACAGGAGGATCGCGCAGGTTCGAAGACAGCCTCTCTGGCTTAAGAGACCCTGTTTCCAAATAAAAATATAAAAATAGGTCTGGGAGTGTAGCCCAGAGGTAGGAGGGCTTCCAGGAACCCCGGTACTACACACACACACACACACACACACACACACACACACACACACACACAAGGAGGCAGAAACAGGAGGATCGCGCAGGTTCGAAGACAGCCTCTCTGGCTTAAGAGACCCTGTTTCCAAATAAAAATATAAAAATAGGTCTGGGAGCGTAGCCCGGAGGTAGGAGGGCTTCCAGGAACCCCGGTACCCCCCACACACACACAAAGATATAAGAGGAATTGTGGATAATGAAGGAGAAACTCCAGTGGAATAAGAGAGGTGGTGTTGTGGAGGTTGGGGGCAGAAGAAGAAGAATTAATAAAAAAAACACTTAATGTTATTTACATATTTGAGAATACCAGTTCCAATCCCAATATCTTGTTTGGGAAGATGAGGAGTGGAGCTCTACCCAAGGAAAAACTTACCAAATGGTGTGTGGATTTATGTCATTATCACTATGAAATACTTTATGTTGTGAGACTACAATTAACCAATACAAATATAAAAATATAAAAATAAAATAAGAGAGTTAATCAATGTAATAGAAGAGAAAATCCTAAAACAGACAAATAGACACAAAATCAATCAAATTTTTGTAGACAAAAGCGCAAAAGTAATTCTATGGAAAACCTGTTTTTTTTTTCAAATTATTCTGTGACAAATGAATTTCCACTCTAAAAAATAGACACTTAAGCTGGGTGTGGTGGCACATGCTTGTAATCCCTGCATTCGGGAGGCTGAAACCAGAGGATCGCTATTCGTGGACAAACTCAGCTACTTAGTAAGGCCCAATGCAACTTAGTGAGACCCTGTTTCAAAATAATGAATAAAAAATAGGGCAGGGGGTGTAGCTTGGAGGTCGAATGCCCCTGGGTTCTATCCCCATAACCCCCCAAGAAAAGAAAAAATAGACACTTATCTTGTACATTTCACAACAATTAACTGGCAGTGTATCAGAGAAATTAATGTAAACTCCAATATTATATAAAACCACTAGACAATAAAATAGGAAAACTTCTCACTAACTTTGGGTTTGGCAATGAGCTTATAGATAAAATGATAAATATACAGTCCTTGACAGAAAAGTAATTAAGTTTGAATTCCATTAAGACTAGAAATTTTTGTGCTTAAGATGACACTATTAAGGTAATAAAAAAGCCACAAACTCAGAGAAAAATCTCAAAACAAATATCCAATACAAAGATCTTTTAACATTCAACAATAAAAAATGACAACCCAGTTAAAAGGGACAAGGGGTCTAAAATAATACAGAACCTAAGATATGTATGAATATCAACAAAACTTATGAGAACTTGCTTAGTGTAATGTCAGATCATTGCCAATTAAAATAGCAATGAGATACACTGAACATATATTACAATGGCTAAAATTCAAAACACTGAAACTGCTAAATGATGGAGGGGTTGTCAAACAACATGAACTTTCATTAATTGCTTATAGGATAAACAAATGGTACAACAACTTTAGAAGTTTCTAGCAAAGCTAAATATCTTTATAATGCAATCCAGAAATTACACTTTAGATATTTACTCAAATGTGTTAAAACTTACATCTACAAAAATACCTGTACCTAGAAATTATATAACAGCTTAACTTGCAATTGCTAAAAATTAGAAGCAACCAGGTGGTTCTTTCATAGGTAAAAGTATAAACTGCAATACATCTATACAATGAATATTATCCAGCAGTTTTTAAAAAGTTGAATAAAACCATGAATAAGATAAAGCCCATCTAAAGAGGCTACATTATATATATATTTCCAAATACGGGGAAATATGTATTCTGGGAAAGACAAATGTTTAGAGGCATTAAAAAGTTTAGCTGTTGCTAGGTACCAAGGGCAGGGATATAGAAGGTAATGATAAATTGCTAGAGCACAGGTGATTTTTAGAGGACTGAAACTATTCTGTATGAATCTGTAATGATGATACATAACACGATGCATGTTACCCATAGAATTGTACAACGTAGAGTGAACATTAATACAAGCTATGGTTAATAATAATGCCCTAGTATTGGTTCATCCACTTAAAAAAACTGTATCAAAATAATGCAAATTAACAAGCAGGGGAGAGGTAATATATGAGCATTCTCTTTCTTTTCATTTTTCTTGAATTGCAAATGTGTTCTAAAATAACATTTATTTTTTGTGGTACTGGGGGTGGAACCCAGAGGCTTTCTACCTCCGGGCTATACTCCCAGACCTATTTTATATTTTATTAGGAAACAAGGTCTCACACTAAGTTGCTGAGAGCCTCACTAAGTAGCTGAGGCTGGCTTCGAACCTGTGCGATCCTCCTGTCTCAGCCTCCCAAGCACAGGGATTACAGGTGTTCGCCACCATGCCCGGCTCTAAAATAACATTTATTAACAAAAGAAAAAATGGTGCTGCCACCATGGAAATCAGTTTGTCTCATAAAAGGAAAATAATATATGATTTAGCAATTCTACTTCTAGGAATATATACCAAAGAATTAAAAATAAGTAATCAAATAAAACTTGCATGCAAATGTTCTTAACAGCGCAATTAACAATAGCCAAATGTGGAAAAAATACAAATAGCCATGAATGGATAAACAAAATGTGATCTATCCATACAATGAAATATAATTCATCTGTAAAAAGGGATTAAGCTATAGTATTGATACATTCTACAATATAGATGGACCTTCAAAATATTATATAGAGTAAAAAGCAAGACACAAGAGGTAACATACTATATGTATTTACTAAAAGAAATATCTAGAATAGGAAATTGTCTAGAAACAGAAAGCATATTAGTGGTTGCCAGGGTTTTCAGAAGAAAGAGAAAAAGAGGAAGTTATTGTTTAATAAATAGGAAGTATCCTTTTGTATTGATGAAAATATTTTGCAACTATAAATAATCGTTAAAATATTTGAATGTATTTTATTACACTGAAATAAACATTCCAAAATGTATTTATATAATTTTTGCCATAGCTAAAAAATTAAAAAGGAAAGTAAGGGATCTACATTTAGTTGTGGTATCTTCAATTAGCCCATTTTTATTCATACAAAGTTTCCATAAACTACATTATGGCCACTTTGTTTAGGACATCACAAATGTGTGTACATTCAAAGCATAAGCTGCAAGAATCTTAAACATAACCTACTATGCAAAAAAGCAGTGGAATGAGGCAAATCTGGTAGATATGTTTCCCATATGAACTTAAATTTAATAATCTATAAAAGTAGAAAAACAATGATTGCTTTTCAGGGTTATTAAGAGAATTAGAATTAAACATGGAAATTAACATATTATTTTATTCAGCCAAATTTCTGAACTATATTATTTACTGACCTCTGTTTTTCAATGCATAAACAAGCCCCAAATTTTATTGTTGATTACATACTCTATAAATCAGCAAAATATTTATATATTTTCATTATGGGGATTTTTATTCATCAACATTAATAACTGAAATATAGAATTTCTGGCTAATATTAAGTAGCAAGTGAAGGGAATCTTTAATGTTACCATTAAAAATGAATATATTATATGTAAAAATTTGCCTCAGATATTATTAAAATGAATAATAAAAAGACCTTCGGGTAGTTGTTCTCCAACTTCACACTGTATCAGAATCATCTGGGGCCCTATTCCCTAAGTTGTTTATTCATATAGTTTTAGGCTAGGCCTGACAACTAGCATTTCTAACAAGTTCCCAGGTGCTGCTGATGATAAATATTGCCTTAGGGTATCATTGTTAAAATTTTATATTTGAGATCATAACAAGGAAAATAAACATCTTATGGTTATTTCTAAACACTAGGAGAATAAACATTTTATGGTTACTTCTAAACACAGGTAATGAGAATATTGATTCACTAAGTTTATTGCTCCTATATATTTGATTAAGATGCTCTTAATTATTTCCGATTGAATAAAGATATTGAAGTTGTTACAAAAAATGTGGCACATTATTAAATAATTACACTTTAATAGTCTTCCATGTTTAGTTAGTAACACCAAACATTAGTTTTCACTTTGGTAGCTTTTAAGTTATTATTTAAAATTTAAATAGCTGGAATCTTGAAAAATTAATATTTCTTATACATACCACATGACCATTATAATCAAAAGAATAATGTTTATTCTTCTGGGAAGCAGTCACTCCATGTTTTAAGTTGTATTTATTTATGTTTTTTAAGTTACTGTAAAAATGTGTTAATCTATATTGAGAAAAAAAGCTATTTTTCAAACTTTTTATTACTCCATATTTCTGAAACTCACATCTATTCTAGGCATTTTACATGTACATATATTGAAAAAATTTATATAGCAACTTTCTCCCGAATCAGAATTGATTGGCACATAGATTTAAGCTGGAGTTCCCACTGTAACTTTTCTTATTTTTAAGCTTTTTATGATACTAGATGATGATTTGAGTCACAACAGGTTATATATTATATAAAGCAGCACAAAAATTCAGGTTTTAAAACATAAAGCAGTTGAATAAGACATGAAAACTGGAAAAGGGAAGGCAGATAGTGATGATGATATTATCATTGTACTGCTTCATCAAAATAAAGAACTGACTTTCAGATATCAGTGTCAGCTGTATTTAACCACACACCTAAGTGGCAATAAATAAAAGTCATTTTTCTCAGTACTGGGGATGTAACCCAGGGGCATTCTACCTCCGAGCTACACCCCAGCATTATTTTTCTTCTTTATTTTGAAACAGGGTCTCACTGAGTTGCAAAGGGCCTCACTAAGTACCTGAGGGTGGCCGTGAACCGTCATCCTCCTGTCTCAGACTCATAAATGCTAGGATTGCAAGCCTGTGCCACCATGCCCAGCTCAATAAAAGTCATTTCTGACATTAATAAATACAAATATAAATGATTTTCTTTATGCATTGTATAGGGTGTAAAGGAAAATAAGAATAAGCTTGATCTATATTCAGTCAGTACTATATGGCTAAGAGGAAGGCCTGTTAGGAAGCTAAGCCAGTTTATTTTGAGCTTGATGTGATATAATATTTTTGTCAAGTTGGAAGATGACTCAGAGTACCTAAGAACTGCAAAAGAAAAAGATTAGAGACAAGGACTTAATTTTTGGAAACCAAAATGTACAAGACACTGATACCAGAGGTCTTACAATCATAACTTCCACTTGCTTCACTGTGGAAAATTTATTATGGTTCTGAATACAAACATGGATGACCAAAAATAAGAGGGAATCAAACTCTGCTTATGTTAAGATAAATTCTACCCTGCAGTGGAAATTAAATAAGGTATCTGATTTTATTGTAGTGTCTTTGATAAGGCTGTAACTTTAGAGAAAATATAAAATCTCAAAGAGAAGTAGAAAGGAATTCCTGAAACAAAAAATTATACATTCAGAAATGCAAGGGGGGATATGGCACAAAGGAAAATATTACTTAAGCTAGTTATGAGATAAACTCTCCTTTATAGAATGTACCTTCTGCCATGAAATTTTACAAAATTGCTATGTGCCATTAAAAGGCAACTCTTCAAAACAAATATTGGTGTATGATATAGACTACAATATACCAACAAAAAGTAAAAATAAAATAAAATTTAAAAAAAAGTAAAAGCTCCGAGGAAGGGCCTCACTGTTGCTAGTGTGATATGGGAGTGTGATATGGTTGACACTTGTTGAGAAGATTGTAAACTGAATCCAGATGCTGCTACTGAAATCATCTGTCACTGCCATGGTGAAGAAAGATAGCTGAGGGTGGTGCAGACCAAAGAGCCAACAGCAAGAAGCTCGTCCCTTCCCCTAACTTCACAGTGTCCCTCACAGAGAAAGCAAGAAGCCAATCACAAAGCAGAAATACAGATTTTTTTTTTACAAAGTAAGTATAGAATGGTAGGTTGGAAGCAGAAAGGAAAATCTTTTTAAGTGTTATTTTCATAAGGTACCATTGAAGGAAGAGGGAAAAATTTAAAGAAAAGAATAAATGTATATGTATGTATGTATGTATGTGTATATATATATATATATATATATATATATATATATATATATATATATATATACCAAAGCTTGGAATTTACAAGTATGTTTTCTTTGCCCACAAGTGATAAAATATGTCCACATGAAATGCAAATGTTGTCACTAGTCATTTTGACATTACCCTACACTATGAAGGCACAAGAAAAATGAGTTCTTTTATAATACAAATTCCACTGCTAATATTAAAATAAGCCTTTAGTTTTTATGGTAATATTCACTTCAAACATATCATGTAAATTATTTCTGCCTAATAATGTGAGACAGGAAGGATATGTATGATTCCTAAAAATAAAATATTTCTAAATTTATGTTGATTTGGAACAACTGTTTTGTTTTATATCAGAACAACTAGGAATTAGTTAACAATAAGTGGCAAATCTACAAATGTAATTCATAAATGTGTTTCTTGGAATAGTATATATTTGTGACATGTTAGTTACATAAAATTTATATGAATGATGTTCATTATTTTTTTTTTGGTGGTAATGGGGGTGGAACCCAGGGGAGTTTCTACTTCCAGGCTACACTCCCAGACCTATTTTATACTTTATTTGGAAACAGAGTCTCACTAGGTTGTTGAGAGCCTCACTAAGTAGCTGTGGTTGGCTTTGAATCTGTGCAATCCTCCTGCCTCAGCCTCCCAAGCACTGGGATTACAGGTGTGTCACCACGCCAGGCTGGATGATGCTTATTTTTAAAGTGGATTTGTAGATTCACCAAAGTGTTTGGTTCTCATGCCAGGATACATAGTGTAATTTATTGGGAATCTTTTAGAAAATAACAATATCCAGGCTCATCTCATATCAATCAAATCTAAAATATCTAGAGGTGAGGATTAGGCATTAAATTTTTTTCTAAAAGTTACTCAGGTAACTTGTATGTTAGTAGGGTTGAAAACCAATAATCGTGAATTATAACCTTGGTTGAGATGTATGAAGCAGGTTTGATTTAGCTCCCTAGGTGATATTTTCATATTGTATGATTTGAGGACCATTCCTTTAGAAGTTTTTTTTTTGTTCACAGATGACTTATCTATTGAACTATTATGTATTTTAATCTTTATTGCTTAATAGAGATTCTGAGGAAGGTTGGGGACTTATACTTGTAGATCAGTCTTCCTATAAAATTCATGGAAGTATATGTTTAATCAAACTCTCTTAGTTTTCCTTAAAGGAAAAGATAATGATTGAATGATCAAAAGCTAAGTCTTCCAATCAGCTTTATTCATTTCTTATGCTCTTGTTCCAAAGGCAGAATTTTCCCTGTATGTTATATAAAAATTTTGTTTATATTAAAGACAGAAAATCTTTCTGTTGATACTTTAAAATAGTTATCACCAACCTCCATTATCCAAACTATTCCTTCATCATTAATAAATTTCATTCTATTCTTTTGAACCCCTATCATAGTCTAGAATGATTTAGCAGTTAAATGTTGCTTCTCTATTCTAATTTTTTTTTTTTTTTGGTGGTACTGGGGTTCCTGGAAGCCCTTCTACCTCCGGGCTACACTCCCAGACCTACTTTTACATCTTTGTTTGGAAACAGGGTCTCCTAAGCCAGTGCGCGCGGCTGGCTTCGAACCTGCGTGATCCTCCTGTCTCTGCCTCCCAAGCGCGGGGATTACAAGCGTGCGCCACCACGCCCGGCCTTCTGTTCTAATTTTTTTAAAGTGAGTTTTTATTCTAATCTTCTCATGTATCACAATGCCAGCCAGATTCATTATCTAGAAAAATGTTTTCTCTGGTTATTTTACAGATTGGATTAACATGTTTAAGGAAGTGAAATTTAAAAAAGGACTAGTTATATAAAAAAGGGAAATTAGAGATTGAGAGTGCACAGTGTCAAACATTTTTAATACAGAGTGCAAAGGCCTTGTTAAGAGAATATCCCAATAAATCATTTTTAATATTTATTCAAGTTAAAGATAAAATCATGAGATTTGAAATTTACTCTTCTTTGAAATCTTCTATATTTCCATTACTCAGAAGAGAATGGGAAGCAATAGTTAATGATGGATCCAAATAACATTTACTTAACATTTAAAAATTATATATTCAAGCTGAGCATGGTGGCACACGCTTGTAATGCCAGTGCTTGGGAGGGTGAGACAGGAGGATCACACAGGTTCGAAGCCAACCTCAGCTACTTAGTGAGACCCTGTTTCCAAATGAAGTATAAAATAGGTCTGGCAGTATAGCCTGGAGGTAGAAAAGCCCCTGGGTTCCACCCTCAGTACCAAAAAATTATATATTCAATAATTTAATGTTATTATCTTCTTGTTCAGGGATCAAGTTCAGGGATATTGATGTACTATATATAGTGGTTAGATATAGAATATCCTCTGAAAGGCTCATGTATTAATGTTCAGAGTTGATGTGATCATGTCATGAAAGTTGTAATCTCATTACTGTGTAAATCCATTGTGTTTCGTCTACTACCTAGTAATCTAGGCAAGTGGGGGTGTTGCTAGTGAAGGTAGGTCCCTGGTGGTGTGTTTTTAAGGACTGTGAATTTGTTTTTAAACCCTCTTGCTTGCTTGCTCTCTCTCTTGCTTCTGGCCTCCATGATGTGAGAACAGAGACTTATGTACTTCTTTTTTCTGCTTTTTATCACTGAGATCCATAGACCCCTACCTCACATGGACTGAACCCTGACATTTTCACAAACTGTGAACAAGTTCTCTTGTGAGTTGTTTTGGATTATAGCCAGGATAATGTTAAATGAGACACTGTTGTTTAAAGGCAACAATGGTAGATAGTTCAAATTCTAGTGTAATGTTTTTAAATCAGAGGCAATTTTCTTTCATAGGAGAAATTTGGCAATGTTTGGATATGTTTTACTTGGTGCACAATACAAAGACAGCCTCCTCCCAACAAAGAATTGCCAAATTTAAAATGTCAATAGTGTTGATGTGAGGTTGTAAAGCTATGCCCTTGAGTAAGAACATCTGGGTTCAAAATCTTGGCCTCACAACTTCATAGCTGCAACATCAGGCAAATTACCTTACTCCTCTTGTCCTTGTTTCCACATTTGTAAAATGGGGATAAGATACCTATCTTATGAAGCTGTTATTTGTTACAGAGGCCAAAATGTTAACATACACACAGTCCTTGGCATTAGTAAGTGCAATACAGTGTTTATATGACTGCCAGATAATTGCAGATCTTGGTAATGATCACTACTGCTTGTCTAGCCAGTATGTGGGAGGAAGCTAAGGGAGACTTCAAGCAATTTTCATTACTTATATGTATCTCTACATTGCCTATAGGGTTGGAGTACAATTGGGGAAAGCAAAATCTATGCAATGTGGAAAGCTGACCTTGACAATCATATGTGCATAATCTCACTATGAATGTCATTGGGAAATACCAGTGAAACGAATCTGAAAGCTACCATTACAAACTGAAGAATCATGTGACTACATATGAGAACTGGTGTGAGAGAGTGCCTTATACTTTTAAAATAACTATCTTGGAGTATTAAACTCGCAAAAGTAACTTCCCTTTTCTGAGCTTCTTTTGGTCTAAATGGTCAGACAGGTAAAATATAGACTATAAATTCTTTAGAGACATTTTTATGTGTGATTTCTAGAACTGAATATATAAGGCTTGTCTTCAATACTTCTAAGTACATACTTTTAAACCTTTCTCTTCAGAATTTATGCCCTTATACTATAGAATGTCCCTGAACTTATTTTAACATACCTAGTAGTTGACAGTACCTTGAATAAAACAGATGTTTATTTGTCTTTAAGGTTCCCTCCATAAGCACATAGCAGTGATATGTAAGATTGTGATTACTGAAAAGAATCATTTGCATAGTGCAGAAATGTATTCAGTACTATTTCTCATTATTGCTGAAGAGCTGGGGTAGTGCTAGACATGTTTATTTGACAATTGTTGCTTATTTACTGCTTAGTTACACTATTTCTGAGTTTTCAATTGAACACTTTTTGCAGCAAAATATATTTTATTAAAATTTCAAATTTTAGTCTGCCTGCCTTCCTTCTTTCCTTTCTTCATTCCCTCTTTCCCTTCTTATTCTTTTTCTTTCCTGCCTTCCTTGCTCCCCTCCTTCCTTCTTTCTTTTCTTTCTTATAGTGTTAAAAATTGAAGCAAGGGGCATTCTACGTATGAGCTACACACTTAGCCCTTCCT
Organism: Muscardinus avellanarius; assembly: GCF_963383645.1. Classification (NCBI taxonomy): domain Eukaryota; kingdom Metazoa; phylum Chordata; class Mammalia; order Rodentia; family Gliridae; genus Muscardinus; species Muscardinus avellanarius. The sequence continues at coordinate 118,135,844 of NC_137792.1, read as the reverse complement.
TTTTATGTTTATTTGGAAACAGACCCTCGTTAAGTTGCCAAGGCTGGATATGAACTTGGAATACCCCTGTCTTAGCTTCCCAAGTATTGGGATTACAAGCATTTGCCACCATACTCAGCTGGATTCTTACCTTTCAAAGGAGTTACTTATAGACAGGTGGACTTTCCACCTTTAATCAGGCAATGCTTACACAGAAATTCTAGGTAAAGAACATAATGAACAACAAAAAGTAGGTTTAAGGAATTTTCAGGATTCTATATAAAATATGTATTTAACAGAACAAGATTTTTATGGGGCAAATGAGGAATATAGCATGAAATTTCCCTTAACCCAATTTCTAGAAGACTCCAAGTGATGCAAACAGATCTTTTAATTTGAAGGCATTTAGAAGCCAATGGAATAACTATAGTTGAGTTTTAAGAAAGTTAATGTCATAGAGTATATTAGTTAAATTTTATTATTTGACCCAAGAGATTCTATAGAAATCTTCTTCTTGACCATTTTTCTCTTCATGATATGAGACAGACAATTGCTATGGGAGTCATAAAATCAGTGAAAAAGGTTTCTGGAGTGGGTAAGTTTAATAAATTTGTACAGAAAGCATGGGAGACTAAATTAATATCTGTAATACCTGCCACTCCTGTCTAACCAGTAGTGGAAGAACTGAATCAGAATTGTTTCTCTTGGGTGGCCATTTAAGTTAGTCAAAGGCTTGTTAGCTGTGCACAGTACTGCAATCTGATATCCTGGTTACTTAAGAAGATAAAGCAGGAGGATCACAAATTCAAGTTTTGGCAACTGAGACTCTGTCTCAAAAAATGAAAAGAATTCCTAAAATACCTGACTGGTAGACTGCACCTGGCTTCAATTCTAAGTGTCAAAAATAAAAAAGTAAGCCAGGCATGGTGGTGCACGCTTGTAATCCCAGCATTTGGGAGGCTGAGACCAGAGAATCTAAGTTCGCGGACAGCCTCAGCCACTTAGTGAGACCCTCCGCAACTTAGAGAGACCTGGCTTCAAAAGAAAGAATTAAAAAATAGGGCATGGGATGTAGCTTGGAGGTCAAATGCCCCTGGGTTCCATCCCTAGACCCGCAAAAAATAATAAAAATAAAAGGTTGGTTAATAATAGCAATGCATAGTAAAAACTGCAGTTTTGTGGACTACTTATTTTTGTTTGTCAGTTTTAAGTTATTAGCTTTTAAAATCTATACTTTAATAGTAAAAAACTTAAACAAAAATCAGTGACAATTTTGAGACGTTAAAACAAAGTTTAGGGGATCCAAGATGGCAGAATAAAGGAAGGCAGAGTATTTCAATTGCTCTAAGATTTGGAACTCAGCCAATGTGAAAACTGATTCCTGGCAAAAGAAGAAAAGTATTCAGAACTCAGCAGAAGGAAGATATGTGAAATATGGCTGAATTTGAGGCAGCATAGAAAGAAAGGGATGGAAAAAATCTCCAGCTGTCTCATCTGGTGAGCTGAGAGAAGAGGCAGAAACCATCTTGGTGAGTCCACACTGAAAAAACCCAAAGCCAACATAATATTGAATGGATAAAACATGTGAGAATTCCCTTTAAAATCAGGAACAAGAAAGGATGCCCACTATCACCAATACTTTCCAATATAGTACTCAAGAATGATAATGCAGAGTGATAAGGCAAGAAAAGGAATACAAATAGAAAAAAAATAACTTAAATTATATATTTTGCAGATGACATGATACCATATTTAGAAGCTCCCAAAAATTCAACCAAAATACCTTTGGAGAAAAATAACAAATTCAGCAATGTATAAGGATACAAAATCAATCTACAAATATCAGTAGCCTTTCTATACATTAACCATAAATCCACTGGAAAAGAAATTGGAAAATAATTCCATTCACAATAACCTTTAAAAATTAAATACTTGAAAATGAATCTAACCAAGGAGGTAGAAAGACCTATGCAATGAAGATAAACACTAATAAACAAATCTAAGAGTATCTTACAAGATAGAAAGATCTCCCATGTTTTGGGAAAGGCAGAATAAATAGATCTAAATATTTATTCCAGCAAATGTGATCTACAGCTGCATGGAATTTTTCACAGAGCTAGAAAAATTAGTCCTAAATTTCATATGGAAAAGCAAAATATTCAGAAGAGCCAAAGAAATTCTCAAACCTATAGTAGCATGGTATCAGCATGAAAACAGAGACATAGATAAATGGAACAGAATAGAAGATAAAAGAACAAACCAACACACTTATAATCAATTGATTTTCAACAAAGGTGCCTAAAACATATGCTTGAGAAGATAGTCTTTCAACAGTGATGTTGGAAAACTGTTTATCCATTTGTAGAAAAAAAGAAATTAAATTCCAACCTCTCATGATACACAAGTGTCAACTCAAAATGGATCAAAGACCTAAAAATTAGACCAAAAATTTTTAAATCACTAGAGAAGGACATAGATCTTATACTACAACATATAGGTACAGGAAGAAAATTCCTCAATATGACCTCCAAGGCACTAGAAATTAATAAAAATATAAACAATTAGCATTGATTAAATTACAGAGTTTCTGTGAAGCAAAACAAAACAAAACAAAAACCCAGAGAGCTGACAGAGTGGAAGATCTTTGCCAGCTACTCCTCTAATAGAGTACTAATATCAAGAATATACAAAGAATGTAAGAAACTTACTGCTAAAAACATAATCAAGAAATGAGCAAATGAAAAAAAAAAGATTTGGGTAAGTGAACTAAATTGACACTTCACAGAAGAATAAATACAAACGGCCAATAAATAAATAAAATGTTCAACATCAGTAACAATCAGGGAGATGCAAATCAAAACTACACTAAGATTCCATCTAACTGAATTAGAATGGCAATGATCAAGAAGTCAAACAACAATAAATGCTGGCAAGAATGTGGGAAAACAAGGACTCTTCCACACTGTTGAGGGAATTGCAAATTAGTGTGGCCAATATGGAAATCAGTGTAGAGATTCCTCAGGAATTTGGGAATGGATCTACCATGTGATCCAGCTAATCCAACTCTTGGCTATCTTTTCAAAGGGTCTGAAATCAGAGAATTACAGTAATATATGCATATAATGTTTATAGCAGCACAATGCACAATAGCTAAATTATGGAACCAACCTAGGTGTCTATCCACAGATGAAAGAATTACAAAATTATAGGATATACACACAATAAAATTCTACTCAGCAATAAAGAACAACCAAATGGTGTCATTTGAAGAAAAATGGATAGATGTGGAGAATTTTATATTACATGAGATTAGTCAATCACAGAAAGTTAAGAGTCATATTCTCCTCTCATATACATAAGCTAGGGAATAATGTGGATATAAGAAGGATTTTAGATAATGAAAGAGAACCCCCAGTGGAGCAAAGAATGTAATCTAGGGGGTGGTAGTAGTGATGGTGAAATCAATAAATGAAACCCATCGCTGGGCGGGGTGGTGCACGCTTGTAATCCCCGCACTTGGAAGGCGGAGATAGGAGGATCATGCTGGTTCGAAGCCAGCCTCTTTGGCTTAAGAGACCCTGTTTCCAAATAAAAAATATAAAAAATAGGTCTGGGAGTGTAGCCCGGAGGGAGAAGGGCTTTCAGGAACCCCAGTACCACCAAAAAAAAAAAAGAAAAAGAAGAAGAAGAAAATAAAAAAAGAAAAAATGAAACCCATCCACTGATGTTATCCAGATGCCACCAGTGCCGATCTCAATATCATGAATGAGGAAATGGAGGGAGAAGGACCTGGAGGGAAGCTCACTGAGTGCTATGTGAATGTATGTCCCATTACTCTGAACTACATTATGATGTGAGACTCAAATATATCAATAAAATGATATTAAATGAAAATAAAAACAAAGTTTAATGAGAAAGAAAGAATAGTGAAGTAAGATAGAAAGGCAAGTTTGGGAGTTTAGGTGATATTACCATAGACTAAGCCTAAAAAAAGGTACTGTCTATTTTCTCTCTCATTTAGTCAAATAGTAGGACTGCATTTTGATAATCCTCTGACCCATGTGAAATTTAAAAATACCATATGACATCTTATGCTAACAAAGTGAACTGGAGAAATGAGTGTCACTTCTGGCGAGAAGCCTTACTGTATAATTCCACACATTTCCTTTTCAGACTTTCCTGATTGTTTGAGCATGCATTAAGAATGATTATTCATCATCCCGAGTTTCTGAGTACCTACAGTGAGCAGAATGCCTCTAAAAACCAGTTTTTTATATCTATATCAAGAGCAAGAAATTAATCTTTTTCACTTCAAGCTCAGGTTTAGCAAACTAAATTACATTAACTAAATCTAGCCCATGACCTGATTTTTTTTCAATCCATGAGCTAAGAATATGTTTTGTTTTAAATGGTTGAAAGCAATAACGTAATGTTATAGTGGCAAGTGAAAATTATGCTAAATCCAAATTTATATGTTCAAGACTGATATTTTATTACATGAGAACCATAATCTTTTATGTATTTTTGTGTTCATGCTCCAATTTTAAGGTTGAGCAACTACAACATAGAATTTATGTAATACTCTCCTCACTGTATTAGTACTTTTAATTAGCACATTACGAATCATAGTGATATAATTATAAATTGATAATATGTCAGGGTAATATTACTTTACTAATAATATTAGTAGCTGGGCATGGTGGCGCATGCTTGTAATCCCAGCGCTTGGGAGGCAGAGACAGGAGGATCTCACAGGTTCAAAGCCAGCCATGCATGAGCTGGCTTAAGAGACCCTGTTTCCAAATCAGAAAGTATAAAAACAGATCTGGGAGTGTTGCCCGGAGATAGAAGGGTTTCTAGGAACCCCAGTACCAACAAAAAATAATATTAGTAAAATATTACTATTGATATACCATGTATAATGATATTTGTTTTAATTTCATTATTAGTACATTCTCTCTTGTTAAAATGGGAAAAGCAAAAGAGTGAACTTTGAAAATAACACTTTTGGAGAGAGAAAAGTGTTGAATCACTGCATATTTACTATTCCCTGAGACTGATTCAACAATTGTGCAGGTACATGATGAGATAGAGGAGTAGAATGAAAGCACTAGAATACAACTCAGAAACTCAGAGAACAGGTGAAGTACAGAAATAGTGTCTTTGAGAAAAATAAGTCTTCACCAGCATGTGGAATTTGTCTGCTTTGTGTGTGAGGGAAGCTACCCTTCAATGAGCAGGAAAAAAAGGAATAAAAATTGCAAGATTCATGAAGACTCCATTATTGGGGACATGCATGCAGTATGAGAACAAAGATTTACAAACAGAGCAGCAAAAGAGCATGACTGAAAGGCATACCTGCACTCCTAGGCACTTCCCTCTGATTTCTCTGATTGCCTTTCCCTAGGAAAGGGAGGGACACTTTTTTTTTTTTGAGGTACTGGGGATGGAACCCAGGGACATTCTACCTCCAAGGAACACCCCCAGCCCTATTCTCCTTATTCTTTAAATTTCATTTTTAAACAAGGTCTCGCTGAGTTGCAGTGGGCCTCATTAAGTACCTGAGGCTGTCCACGAACCACCCTTCTCCTGTCTCAGACACCCGAATGCTGGGATTACAAGCATGCGCCACCACTCCCGGCAGAAAGGGACACATCTTAAAAGAGACATTTTCTAGGATGTTTGTGCCAAACATCAGAAATCCTGGCACACATTTCTGTGACTTCTTTATTATTTACTATTTTTTATACCCACACACATCAGCTATACTTTGGAATAGTTGCTTCTGTCCAGATCTCAAGCAGCAGAGTTTATCCAGGTACTTCTAGAGTCCCCTTGTTGTGCAGGTAAAGGGCAAGAGAAGGGATGTGCTATTTATCCCAGGGAATCAGGCATGTACAAACATACTGCATTTTCTAGTATTCATCCTGCAGGATTGTCATAACCATCCTAACTGTCCTGGAGAAAGGTGGGTTGAGTGATATGCTATTAGTCCCAGAAATGTTCAGACTATATATTTTACCACATATCACAAGACTGCCATTGCAGGAAATATTGGAGAACAGGGCCAAAGTCACTTGGCTCATTCCCTTAAAGTCTACAAAGAGTGTTTAGGTGCTTAAGAATACCATAGAAATAGAGCAGCTGCACAGGCTCATGTCATAAGCAGGCAAGACAATGTAGCATGAAGTATAGGAACCTCAGTACTGGGCAGCATTTGAAATAGAAGAGTGATCTAGAAAGGTCAAAAATTAAACATACAGCTGAGAGGGCTGATTCAGTTTCTAACTCTCTGTGAAGAGACACTCAGAGGTTAAACAGCTGAGGCTTGAGAACTTAATGAATGTACTCTGACTCCCAATATGTGGTCCAAGGCTGAAAGGCCCACTAAGAAATCTTTCCATGTCAAACGCCTCAGCAAGGAGTAATTTTAGATTCTTTAATGTTAGTTTTCTTATTTAATATTATCTTACTAATTATTTTATAGATTTCCCCTCACTATATGATATTGGATCCCTTAATCCATTTTACGCATTTTTCTTTAATGTCATAATGTGTTAAATGTAACTATTCACCCTATTTTTATAATCTCTTCCTCACAAATTTTTTCTCCTAGCTTTTTCCTCTGTTTCTTCCCATCCCATTCTGTGTTTTGTTTCCTTTTGGTTATCCCAATGCTGGGGATTGAACCCAGTGGCTTGTGCCACTGAGCTACTGCCCTAACCTTTTTAGTTTAATGTCTTGAAGTTGGGTTTCCCTAGATTGGCAAGGCAAGTCTTGAGATTGTGATCCTCCTGCTTCAGCCTATAAATATTATGGGATTTTAAGTATGTATCACTACTCTGGGCTTTTATCTTTTTTTCCTTTTAATGTTATAATTTGTTAAATAAATTTATTAATTTTTATTTTTCTTGGGTTTTTTTCTATACTCTTCTCTTTTCTCTATCATCACTCTTCCTTCACCTTTCTTTCTTCCCTTCCCTACTACCCTGTATTTTGTGGTTACTTGTACTTTTTGGTACTACTTTATGTGTTATTTTCTTTTTTCTTCTATTTGATGAAGCATTAATTTTATTCATCAATTTTTTTATTTTTTCTATACCACCCACCCTCCCTTTTCCCTCAACTTGATTTTTCTTATTCTACCATGGTCTCTTTGCCCATTCTTCAAGTTTTTTTCCTTTTGTGTTTTATTTTTCTTTTATTTATATGCTTTGTTTTATAACTATATTTAAAACTAAATTTTAACTAAGTATAAGGTATTATTCATCTTTTCCACTTCTGTACTAGTGGCATTTTAGAGAACATTTTAGTAAGTATTTATAGTGTATTGACATATGTTTTTCTCTCAAGTATTCACACGTACAGGTGATCATCATCGGCTCTCAAAGTGGTGTTAGAGATTGATCAAGGAACTGTAAATACATTGAGTGAGTACTTTGGCAGGGGGTTATTCCCCTGATTACAGACACAATACAAATAAGGCAGCTTACTGAACAGATCTACATATAATACTAGGAGAGAGCTATATCCAGCAGATGGGCAATCCTAGGTATCCAGGAAACATGAGAAGATACCTCCAGAAGTTTATAACATCTCAATAGTAAAATCTACAGATTTAGAAATGGATTAAATATCATACAAAGAATCCAAAAGTTTATTGTTAAAATAATCAATAAAGTAAAATATAAAAATGAATGAAGAGAAAAATGCAGAATGTGAAAGAGCAGAAAAAGTTTTAGACAAATTTACAGAGCATGCTAAAATTTTAAGTTGTGACAAGCCTTTTTATAGTACTACTCATTAAAAGGCACTATACAAAAATATTTGAATTTATTACGAGCTATTTAATCTATTGAATCAACTATTTGTTTTATTCTAATAAATTTAACATCACTTTTGTGAATTTTTGTTAGGAAAAGCCTAATATCTGAATTTGTCCTATTACATAGCATTGTGATGGATCAACAGTGGTAAGTTTTATTCTGAATTTTTATATTCTGTGCCAAAATTGAAAACTTCCTAGCTGAGCATGGTGGCACGTGCCTATAATACCAGTACTTAGGAGCTGAGATAGGAAGATTGAGGTTTAAAGATAGCTTCCAAAAGTAGGGAGTACTCTCATAATCCTAGAAAGACTTTTTCAAAATGGTTTGTTTAGAGTTAGATTGCTTCTGGGCTCAATCTGAAGCACAAAAATATGAGAAAATTTTCTGATTGAAAATAAATTTATTCTATTACTGCTGTCAAATGCTAAATGACTGGAAATTAGTTTTGATGCAAACTTCAAAATATTTCTAAATTAGTTCAACTTAAATTACTAGGTAAAGGAATTATTTTAGGAAGAAAATACTACAATAAATAATTTCAGTGATAATTAACATTATTTGAATCACATGTAATGTCAAGCTACTTCATAAACTTTTAGTGCTGTCAAAATTTAAAATAAGAAGTAATTTGCAGGTATTTTCTGTGACCAAACTATAGTCCAGCAATATTTTTTCAGACCTTGATATAAGTGCAAAGAAAATGTAAGTGTTTCAGAATCTATTTAGTTTGCAATTAATGAGCTTCCATCTAAATTTTAATTGGAAGGAATTAATTTGCAATGTAATTTTATGCTAAATAAATATCAAGGGAAAATCTAATAGAATTCTAGAAATGCTTTTCCAGTGATTAATATGCTTAATTAAAATAATTGGCTATTGGATTAATATGAATATTTGGTAGTATCTATTTATGTAAAAGCACATTTTCAAAGATGAAATATGTAAAATTTCACTGTCTGTCTGAATTAATAGACAAGCATTTGCAATCAATTTTAATGAAAAGAAATTCTAATATTGAACTTCAATGAAGAGAAATGTTATCCCACAAAAATAATTATATTATTCCTTTTAGTAGACCTATACCAGAAAATATCATACTCAATCATTACTATAATTTTGTCAATGAGAATTTGTTTTTTTCTATTCTTGTTTAAGTACATACATAACATCAAAAATTTTATCTCTTATCTCACAAATCCTATGGGCATGGAATAGTTAGATACAAATGTCCCCTAAAGAGCTCATGAGGGTTGTAATCCCAGCAGTGGATAAATCCATAATGGATTTACCTGGGTATGGCTACAGAGGTGGGATCTTGGGGTGTCGGCCTTGTGGATTATATATGGTTCCTCCCCCTCCCCACAGTCCCTCTTTCTTGTTTCTGATCTCCATGATGTGAAGAGCACAGCCCACATGTTCCCCCTCTTTCTACTTCACACCACAATGCCGTGAGATCCATGGTCCATGGCCTTACATGGACTGAATCCAAAACTAAGAAAATAAATCTACTTTCCTCTAAGTTACATGGCCAAGTTTTTAGATTATGGTTATAAGAATGCTCACTGGAATGGGTCATTTACAGAAGAAAATGCAGATGTTGGACAGACAGCGTGGCATATGCCTATAAATCCAGAACTTGGGAAGACAGGAGAATCACATGTTAAAGGCCAGATCAGGCAATTTAGCAAGACCTTGTTTCAAAACAAAAAAGAGGATTGGGGCTATAGCAGTGGTTATATTTATTTAATAAAAGGCTTCATATATATATATATATATATATATATTCATATTCTAAAGATCTAATAAATCAAATACTAACACTTTAGCTTGATGTTGGACCTGAGATTCTGTCTTTCAAAAAAGATCCCAGGTGATAATGATGTTGCTGGTACAGAGATGACACTTAAGCAGTACAATTCTAATTTATATTACAATTCAGATGTTTTGTTTTTTTATGTCAATTTTTACAGGCTATATTTTTCTATTTCCTGTGCATTGTCAATTTTGGCTTAAAAGGAGTATTATGAACAACTTTTTATATGCAGAATCTGTAGTAATGTTTTTCTTTTCATTCCTGATAACATATTTATGTGTCTGAGTGTTTTCTCTATAAAATAAGTTTGTGCTTATAACCATTGATATTACTTTCAAATAAATTTTGGAGGCTTGTCTTTTTGTGGTACGGGAGATTGAATTAAAATAAATCCCACTTCTGAGATACACCCCCAGCCATTTTAATATGTTTTTTGGACAGGGTCTCACCAAATACCACTTGCTGACCTTGAACCTGGGATCTACCTGTTTCAGCCTCTCAAGTACTCAGATAACAGACAGGCACCACAAGATAAGGCTGAGGTTACTTTTATATTTCATTATTGTATACATTATCATGATTATATATTATTTCTATCTTTAATTACATTTACTATGATATAAACCACAAAAATTATATATATTCATTGGTTATCATGTGAGGGTTTGTAAATTATGCAGTGCTTAAATCAGGTTAAACCTATCCACTCATTTTTCATTTATTTATGGTGCAAACATTCATTTATTTATGTTGAAAATATAAATTATTATCTCCTCAACTTTTTGAATGTAGGGTACATAATTATTTTCTATAGTCACTCTACTGTGTCACAACACAGCAAAATCTCTTACTCCTATTATTTTAGGCTTAATTTCTTATTATTTTACTAACTTTCTTGATTTTAATGTGAGATAATTGATTTTAAACTCTTATTTTCTATTGACTATAAACTCTATTAATCATTTTAAGTACGAGATGCCTGCTGCACATTTGGTACATCATATTTTGATTGTCGTGCAGTTCAAAATATTTTAAAATTCATTTTGTGATTTCTTCTTGCTGTCTCATAACAATTCTTGCATTAAAATGTATTTCAATTTCTCTTTACCTTCCATATATGCAAGAAAACATATGACCCTTCACTTTCTTAGATTTTCTAATTTTACCTAGCATAATAATCCTTAGCAGAAGGGGATCTGGGGAGGGAGGTGAGAAGGTGAAGAGAATTAATGAAGGAACAATTCAAATAATGCCGTACTCATATATGAAGTTATCAATACAAATTTAAATATTATATGAGGGAGAATAAGGAAGTAGAAAGGAATCTGGCAATTATGTAATTGCGTTTTTCTTTATGGCTGAGTAAAATTCCATTGCGTACATATCCTATAGTGTTGTAATCCATTCATCTGCTGATGGACATCTTGGTTGTTTCCATAGTTTGGCAATGGTGAACTGTGTAGCTATGAACATAGATACACATGCATTAGTTTGGTACTTTGGGATATGTACACAATGGAATTTTTTCAGCCATAAAGAAAAATGCAATAAAATCATTTACAGGGAAATGGATGGAACTGGAGGACATGCTAAGTGAGATTAGTCAGTCACAAAAAAGAAGAAATCGACGCTTTACCTAATATGTGAAAGCTAGGGAGAAATGGGTAACAGGAGGAACTCTAAATGAAGAAGGAGATCCTATAGAGGAGAAAATAAGGTGACCTAACTAAGGGAATGGGAGGGTGGAAGAGGGAATCTCTCTAAAGCACATGATGTACTTAAACATATCAAAGTCAATTACTAAGCCAAGCATGGGTAGAAGGGATGAGGAGGGAATAAAATAGGGATTGGGTAAGGGCTAATTGGGTGCTATATGCATGTATGTCGTCACAAGTCTTTTATTCCATCACAAAAACAAACAAATAAATAAATAAATAAATAATAAGATGCAAAAAAAAGGGATCTGGAGGGATACACACCAAGTGCTATGATAGTCACAGTGCACCAATTAAAATTAAATTAGTTAATTGTAAAATTTAGTACTCCATGTAACAAATGTATTCATAGATAGATATAAATATATAGAAATATACCAAGGTTTAAAAAACTCTGTTTATATGACATGCCTTTTTCTTTTTTTCAATCTTTCATTATATTTAAGCTATGCATCTTTTCTTTTATGATGGTACTGGGGATGGAACCCTTATATCTCTGGGCTACACTCCCAGACCTATTTTTTATATTTTATTTGGAAACAAGGTCTCTTAAGCCAGCGAGGCTGGCTTCAAACCTGCGTGATCCTCCTCTCTCCACCTCCCAGGCACGGCCTGGCAAGCTATGCAGTCTTTTTCCTTCTGATTGAATTTTTCTATTCATATGTAGTAAAAATTTGAATATATTGAGATTATTGCTTCAATAGTACTATTTTATTTTTTGCCCCACTTTCTATATATTTATCTTATTCTCCTTTGTTTTCTTTTTTGAATTAAGCATTTTATGATTCTATTTTACCCCTCTATTATTTTTAAATTATAAATTTTGGAAGTCAAACCCTAGATATTATAGCATGTGACTTTGAATTAAAAAAAATGCAAGGGTGTTAAAACATTTCTCCTCTGTTTATTCTGTTCTTTCCTTTTATGGTACTCTGCCATGCAGTTTAAATTTATATATCTTAAAAATCTCAAAATATTGTTTCATAGTGTCAATCCTCATTTAAATCTTAAGTATATATCAATCACTTCCTTTCTTGCTCATTCTTTCTTGCATCTCTATATTTTCATTAGGAATTAATATTCTTCTGAATGAAGAACTCAATCTAGTATTTCTTTTTATGTGGTAAGCTTATGAATTCTCCTAATTTTTGTTAGACTAGGATGTTTTTATATCACTTTACTTTGTGAAATATACTTGTTCTGAGTGCATAATTTCAGATAAGTGATTTGCTTTTGGCACTTTGACATTACTATTTCCTATTTCTTTTTCTTCTGGGTTCCATTGTTTCTCTCAATCATAGCAGTCTTATTATTGCATTTCTAATGTTTTATTTTATTTCTGACATATTTTATATTTTTAATATAAGGGTTTTGCTATGATAAAAAATTAGCTTTTCTTTTCTAGATTTGAGTTTATAGTGCTTCTCAAGTCCGTGGCTTAGTTTTTCATTCATTAAATAAATAAATAAAAATTGTTCTCACTTAAAACATTGCTTCTACTTCATCTATCTTATATACTTTTCTAAGTCTCCAGTCATATGAATGTATACATTTCTTTAATACCCCATACCTATCTTAGGGTCTTTTCCATAGTTTTTAACCTTTGTGTTTCTTGGTGCTTCAGTCTTCCCATTTACTTTTTACTATATATTTGATTTCCTTCTTCTGTTGAGTTTTTAAGGTCTAATGTTAAACCTTTCATTGATATTTTAAATGTTAGTTAATGCATTTTGTAGCTATAAATCTCAATTTGATTATTTTCTATACTTTCCAGAACTCTACTAAAGATTTACATCTCCTCATTATATTTCTTGATTACATTAACCACATTTTTTTCAAAAGCCATTATTGATAATGGTAATATCCAGATCTTTTTCTGTGGGTCTGTTTCTATTATTTGTGTCTGTCTTTTGATTTTCAATTAGTTTATTTAATTTTGAAGTAATTCTATTATTGCTATATAATAAAAATATTGCCATTTTGGTGACTTTAAATGTACCATTCAGTGGCATTAATTACATTTTAAAAGTTATGTAGCCATCACTACTATGCATTTCCAAATTTTTTAATAATTCAAACACAAACTCCTTACTCATTAAGCATTAACTTCCCATTTCTGTTTCCCTTCAACTTCTGGCAACATATAATATATGTCTCTAGGAATTGTCCCATTCTGAATTTTTTCATATCATAAGTCTACAATATTTGTCCTTTGGGATATTTTAACAAGGTTCATCCATAATGTAGCCTCCATTCAGAACTATATTTCTTTTTATAGCTTAAAAATCTCTCATGTATGCATCCATTCATTTCTTGATGAGCACATGGATTGTTTCCAGCCTGTAGCTATTTTGAATAATACTGCAATGAACATTTGCAAACACATACCTGTTGTCTCATAGTTTCTAGTTGTTTTTGGTCTGTACCTAGAAGTAGAAATGCTAAGCCATAGGTAATTTTATGTTTATTTTTTATATATTGCCTAACAGTTTCCCATAGTTCCTGCACCACTTCACATTTAAACTAAAATGTAGAAGGGGTAAAATTTCCCTGTGTCTTTTTCAACATTTTGTATCTTTAAAAACAATTATAGCCAACCTAGTATATGTTAAGCAGCAGCATCTATTTGTAGTTTTGATTTGTACTTCTGTAATTACTAAACTATTGAGCATCTTTTCTTGAGTTTATTGGCTATTTGAATATCTTTTTTGAGAAATGTCTAAGTCTTTTGTACAATTTTGAACTGGACTATTTTGTCTTTTTGTTGATGTTACAGGAGTTCCTTATATAGCCTGGGTATGAAATCCATATGAGATATGTGATTTGCAATTATTTTATCTTATCCTATAATTTCTCATTTCTTAATATTGTCTTTTGATGCACAAAACTTTTTAATCTTATCAAGTACATTTAATTTTTTATTTTGTTGCTCATGATTTATCCTATCCAAGAATCCATTGTCAAATACAAGGCCATCGATATTTATTCCTTTATTTTTCTCATAAGTTATGTGTTTTATTTATTTATTTTTTTGTGGTACTGAGGTTTTTAGAAGCCCTTCTCCCTCTGAGCTACACTCCCAGACCTTTTTTTATTTATTTGGAAACAGGGTCTCTTAAGCCAGCGAGGCTGACTACGAACCTGCGCGATCCTCCTGTCTGCGTCTCCCAAGCGTGGGGATTACAAGCGTGCGCCACCACGCCAGGCGAGTTATGTGTTTTAAATTCATATTTAGGTAATTTGTTAATTTGGGTTAATTTTTATATTTTGTGTGAGATAGGGGTTTGATATCATTAGTTTAGAAATGGAAGTCCCATTGTTACAGCACAAATTGTTGAAGAGAGTATTATTTAAGTTGCATGGGCTTGACTTTTAACAAAAAGTCATCTGTGCATAGTTGTATGGCATTATTTCAATTCTATGGCATTGATGTATATTTCTATCCTAATTCCAGAACCACACTATTTTGATTACTGCCATTTTGTATTAAGGTTTTAATCTGGAATAGCAATTTCACTCTGATTTTATTTTTCCTTTATTGTTTTGGATATTTTATAATTTTGTAATCCCAAATGAATTTATGGTCAGCTTTTCTATTTCTTAAAAAAAGGGGGGTGGAATTTGCCAGGTATAGTAGTATGCATGCTAGTAATTTCAAAACTTGGGAAGCTGAGACAGGAGAATCACAGGTTCACAGCCAGCCTCAATAACTTAGTGAGGCTCTCTGCAAACTAGTGAGACCCTGTTTCAAAAATAAAGAATAATATTGCTGGCCGTAGTGGTGCACGCTTGTAATCCCAGCACTTGGGAGGCTGAGACAGGAGTATCACACAGGTTTGAAGCCAACCTCAGCTACTGAGTGAGGCTATAGCTAGGATATCAAAAAGCCCCTGGGTTCTACCCCCAGTACCACCAAAATAAATAAATAAATAAATAAATAAATAAATAAATAAATGTTAATACATAGGGCTGGATTGGTGGCTCATAGGTAAAATAGCCCTGGGTTCAATCCCTAGTATTGAAGAAAGAAAAAATTTAAAATGTAGTTAGAATTTTTATAGGTATTGAAAATATTGTCTACCTGACAATGAACATTATTTATTAATATTGACATGAATATTATTTATTAAAGTCTTTAATTTCTCTTAGCCATGTTTTATCATTTTTAGTATATAAGTCTTTCATATCCTTGATTAAAATACCTAATTATATTATTGTTTTGGATGGTATTGTAAGTAAAATTGTTAATTTAATTTTCAGATTGATCATTGAGGGTATCACAGATACACAACTGATTTTTGTATGTTGATTTTTGGCCCTACAATTATTCTAAGCTTATATATTAGGTATAATAACTTGTGTATTCTTTGGACTTTTTCAGCATATAAAATCATGTAATCTGTATATAGAGATAGTTTTACTTTCTCCTTTTCAGTTTAGATGCTTCTTACTTCTCTTTCTTATTTTATTGTCATGGCTACATCTTGCAGCATAATATTCAATAATTGTAGTAAAAGCAGGCAACATCTTGTTCCTGATCTGAGGAGAGAAACTTGCAGTCTTTCATCATTGTCTATACAAGGCTATGTGCTTTTCATAAATATGACATATGGTACTGAGGAAGTCCTCAAATATTCTTATTGGTGTGAGAGGTTTTTTAATCATGAGAAGACACTGGATTTTTTGAAATCATTTTCCCTATGAATTGAGTTGATAATGTGGTTCCGCCACTTCATTCTCTTAATATATACTAGAATGATTGATTTTTATATCAAACAAACCTTAAATATCTGCTATAAATCCCACTTTTTCATAACATATCTTCATCATATTCTGTTGACTTGGGCATGCTAGTATTTTGTTGAAGATTTTCCATATGTCTTTATAAGGAAAATTATCTGTAACTTTTGTGTGTGCTATCAACTACTGACTTTAGTATTAGAGTAATTATGGCCTCAATAATGAGTAAGGTAAGCTGGGCGTGGTGGCGCACGCTTGTAATTCCAGCATTCGGGAAGCTGAGACTGGAGGATAACAGTTTGTGGATAGCCTCAGCTACTTAGTGAGGCCCTCCGTAATTTAGTGAGACCCTGTTTCAAAATACAGAATAAAAAATAGGGCAGGGGGTGTAGCTCAGAGATAGAATGCCCCTGGGTTCCAACCCCAGACCCACAAAAAATTAAAAAATAAATAAAATAAATGAGTTAGGAAGTATTCCATTCTATTTTTTAAAGGCTTTGATGTTATCCTTTTTAAAATATTTGGCAGAATTTATGAAAGAAGCCATCTTTTTTTTTTTTTTTTGGTGGTACTGGGGTTCCTGGAAGCCCTTCTACCTCCGGGCTACACTCCCAGACCTATTTTTACATTTTTATTTGGAAACAGGGTCTCCTGAACCAGCGTGCGCGGCTGGCTTCGAACCTGCGCGATCCTCCTGTCTCTGCCTCCCAAGCGCGGGGATTACAAGCGTGCGCCACCATGCCCGGCGAAAGAAGCCATCTTATTCTGAATTTTATTTGCTCCAATGTTTTGCACTTAAGATTCAATCTGTTTATTTTGTTATTGGACTGTTGGAATTTTTTTTGCTCTTCTTCAGTCAATAAAAGTAATTTTCATGTTTCTAGGAATTTGTATTTTTCATCTTGATTATCCAATTTGTAAGCAAACAATTACTCATGGTTTTCTTTCCTGATCACTTTTTATGTGCATAAGGTTAAAATAGTATCCTAAATTTCATTTTTATTTTGTAATTATTTGTCTTCTCTCCTTTCATTGTCAATCTCATTAGGGCTTTGTCTCTTTGTAATTAATTCTTTTATTTTTATTTTATTAGTTACTTTATTACATGGTTGTTATGCATGAAAAACTCTACAGATGATTTGAAGTTTGTGATAATATTATCATTCATTAGAGATAATTTGTTATTTATTTATTTTTAGTTGGTTACAGTAGGGGCAGCTCAGGTAACGCAATGAAAGATTAATTAAAAGCTGAGCTCCAGCTTTGGGGAGAGCTAGTTGCATTCTGATTTATCATTAAACTTAGCTTGTTGCTCTCAACTAAAAGTTTGACCATATGAGAACACTCCATTTTTCCACTTAGGTTTATAAAACTAAAGCTCTGGTCAGCTTTTTAGATTCTTATCAATCAATTTATACTAAGCCTCTCAGCTTCTTGGGTACCTATTTTGAATGAATAAATACTTCCCAGGATAAAACCAGTGCCAGTTATGAGGTTCATCATTCTGGCTTCCCTTCTTTATGGGATCTTATGACTATAAATCTCATCTTGTTGAAATATATTTTAAATGCCCTCAAAAAGAAGTGTTGATATTTTCGTTTCTAGATTTTCCATTTTCTTCATGGAATGGTTGGGCTAATTACAATCTGGAGTGAGTTTGCTAGAAGTAGTAGCCTAATTTTGAGGATTTTCATTAAAATGAGATAAAATTTTCTATGTTCCTTTTCCACAGTAAAGCAAGAAATGTTAGGGGCATAAGAGTTTTGTATAAATTCATAGAAAATGCACCATATTTTTTTAAAAGAAATAGACAATACTAAAAATGTTTTTAAAAGAAATGTTAGGGGCCAATTTAGAAGAGGACCTCTAAAATTAAGAACCCTATCTGGACATTAACACAGAAAAGAGGTGGATAGCAGTTACCCATGTTCTTCCTGGTCTTCTACCATTTGCCATCACCTGAAGAAGAAATTTCATCCAGTCGAATGGCTTGAGTGAGTATTTGAAGATTATAACCTTTATTATTTCTAGCTCATAGAACAGTGACAAGCAAGTAGTAATTACCATGTAAATATGGCGTATGCTCACATTTAAGCAGGCTAGGAACTAATTTCCAAATATATATATTTACTTCATGAGAGAGGGTCTTTTTATTTTGCCCAGGCTGGCCTCAAATTCTTGGAAAGAGTCCTTCTTCCTGAGCCTTTCAAGTAGATGAGATTGTAGGCATGCACCAACATGCAAATATTTCTTACACCACTTGCTATGTACAAACATTATCCTGAAAAATACTAACAGAAAGTGATACATGTGCCAGGCATGATGTTGAATACCTGTAAACTCAGTACTTGGAAGGCTGAGACAGAAAGATCACCGGTTTGAGGTGAGTCTTAATAACTTAGCAAGAACCTGTTTCAAAATTAAAATATAAAACGGGCTGGGGTGTAGTTTAAAGTAGAATATACCTGGTTTCATTTCCTAGTACCAAAAAATAAAAGGAAATAAATAAAAATAGAGAGGTATAGGATGGTACCTGGCTTCAAGAGATAGAAAATCTAATTATTAATGCATTATGTACACATTAAATTTTTTAAAATATTTGTTTAAGTATCTCAATATTGCACTAAACTTTGAGGGAAATTATTTTGTCTTATTTTTATCTCCTCTATGAAACCTACTAATATTTGTCTGTACAAGACAGACCCTCAAATAAGTATGGAATTAAAACAAAAAAGCTTCATATGCCAAATTATTGAAAATAAGAAGTACAAAAGGATTCTCCTTGCTGGATGGATGAATGTATGAGTGAACGTATGAAAAAATGAATGAAAAATGAATTAATGAATGAACAAATTAGTTCCTAAGGGATTTACTGTGCTATGATAATTGGAGAAGTCACGGGGCATTTACTGGAACAAGTAATAGGATACAAAGCATAGAGGTTGAATTATAGATAAAATATTTAAGGCTAAGTCAGTCAAACATGTTAGTTGTTATATAAGGGACACAAAAAGTAGGATAGGTTAATAGATTATTAGAGACTACAGAAGAGTTTGAATAGTACTTTATCAAGTTTAGACAATATCCAGGACATTATGATGATTCTTTGGAGCTTTCGATCAGCTTAACAGTTACTTTAGATTAGTCCAGCAATAATACTAAATTCCAACTGAATAGTAGATAGATTTGAGGTGACAACTCTGTCAGTTATACAAATATTTCATTTATCTCCAATAAAATATAGAGCTGAGTTCCAGTGTTGGCACTGGAAATGATAAAGATAGACTGTGTATAAGTTATTTAATATAAACTTATTGGGCATGCTTAATAAATGAGTATGAGAATGTATGGAGCACAACACAACAAAACTATGTCTTACCTGCTCAGAGAAATGTTTCAGTAATGTGATATGTTTAATGAGATGGCTTTTCAGACTGGAAAATTCTGACATGCAATCAAATGGAGGCCTGCCAGGGAAGGATGACAAAGAGATTCCATCAATCTGACTTTCATTGTATATTGTATCTTTAAGCCTTCGGAAACTGAAAATTTATAATCTACCATGCGTAAATCTTTATATAAAATGTGAGATAATTTAGCTAATTTTTAGATATAACTATATTCTATAAAAGTAAAAGAAATTTCATGTAGAAGGTAATAAATGCAGTATTTCTATGGCTCTGAAATATTCAAAAGATGGTATGAGCACAATATATAATAGTCATTCCTACTACTATTTATTGTACATACTTATTGTAAAATTACTGTGAAAAGTTATAAGGCAGAGTAATTGTTATATTACATCCTTTCCTCAACTTTTTTTAGTATAGAAATTGTTAAAAAAAAAGTAAAAGAAGTCAGGGAAAGGGTCAAATATTAACTTGAAAAATAATGTGATATTGTAAGATTCATAAAATCCTTTTTTCACTTCTAGCCAAAACATTAATATCAGAAGTGAAAAAATTGTATTTATATTATAATAATTCATTGAAAACATGCCTTATTATTTATATATAATTTAATCCTTAATAATATGTCTTTTGGGGGGCCTGTAAGCACAAATATAAATACATTTAGATGAGGTTGTAAAACCTATGTAGTGTTTTTGGAAAATGATCATCTACTTCATCTGCATATTAAGAAGGTTTCAAAAATAGAGAAAATTTTCAGAATGTAATTTGTAAAATAAATTAGCAATCTTTAGAATGCTTAATTCATATCTATTGTCATAACATTTTAATGTTTTCCCCTTTTTGTTTTAGAAACACAGAAATGAGATCAATATTAGGATAAATCATTTTCCCTAGGATTATAACAATTTAATTTCTAAGAAAAAAGAAATTTTTTATTCGACACTCTAACAAGATATTTGGTAAGGAAAAATGTTATCCTTCTTTAGGGAATTAAATTTTTTGAGTCCTATATATATATTTTTTAATTCATATAACTATCTTTCCAGAAATGTCAGACAAGTCTCTGATAAATCTTTCAAAATATATGGACTTTCCCAGGAGGCAAATGCAAAATGAAAAGTGATTAAAGGTAAGGAATTTAAAAGTACTGAGGTGTCTTATAACAATTATACCCAGTACAAGACATACCATTGTGATTTTATGTGTTTTATTCATAACATTTGGTGTTCAGAGATATGTATTAGAATGTTTGATGAGTCTTTAGTAAAAATCTTATTCAGTATGAATCTCTCTTATTCAGTAGTTAATACTTTTTAAGCAATGACTATGAGAATCTGTGCTGTCATAAACTAAATTTTCAAAATCTTCAGTTAAAGAGAAGATGCTAAGAATGTTTTTTCATATTTGAAAGATGTTATATTATATATGAGGTTATTTTGAATAAACCATCTTATTCTGAAGAAGACAGCTAGCTGTCTTAAAGACTATTTATTGTAGAATATAGGATGAGCAATATAAGGTCCCTACTTTTACATGGTCCCACTGATAAAAGCAAATAAATCCTTAAAATTGAGGAATTTAGTGAAAATGTGCCAGAATATTTCTTAATGTTTGATACTATGATGTGAATCTTAGAGTAAGACTACTTTGATAAAATGAGAAAATTCTATAATTCAGAGTTACCAACCATCAGGTAAGCAGAATATAATTAATTTGGGGTGATTCTCTTTTGATACAACTCTATTCTGTTAATATCTTTGCTGTATGCCAAACATCTTTTTTTTATTTTTAACAGATCAGTAAGAGAACAGGTAACAAAGTGGTGTGGTGAAAAGTAAGATTTCCCTTTTTGTATTTCTCTTACTAAAAATAAAACATGCTTTTATTTCTATCTAACCTCTCTTATCTTTGTAATATAATACTTAGCAGAAACAAAAGGTCTATAAGCAAAGCTCTGAATATTCATAAAATGTATCCTTTACATATATAACTAGGAGATGACAAGTGTCTTTCATTGAATCAAAAACGCTATTTTTATAAAAGATGATCAAATATCTCTTTATTTAAATGGAATTATATATATATAATGGAATGTTGCACATTCCATGAAAATATTCAGAGCACTTTTAAAATATCTGTAAATATCTTTGAAAGAAAGTGTGGAAATAAAATCTAGTCCACACATAAGGTTTCTGAGGAGAAAGAGGGAAAAAATGCAACTATCTTACGGCTTTTAAGATGTTTGGTGTTACCTTTCCAGAATGCTTAGTATCATCTTGACCATATTAATCAGTTCGAGAGTAGCTGTAAGAATATTATGAGGTGGTTGTTCATTAGTGCCATGTAGACTACGTGCCCTTCTTCTTTCGGATATCATGACAAGAACACGGTCAATAGCAAGCTCAAGTTGTTCACTTTCATTTCCAAATCTGGTAGGCATCTTTTTGTAATTCTGAAATTAAAGTGGGAGTTTGGGGGAAAATGAAGCAGCACTTTTCTAACATACTATAAATATG
The DNA here is from genome assembly GCF_963383645.1 of Muscardinus avellanarius. Classification (NCBI taxonomy): domain Eukaryota; kingdom Metazoa; phylum Chordata; class Mammalia; order Rodentia; family Gliridae; genus Muscardinus; species Muscardinus avellanarius. The sequence continues at coordinate 118,113,839 of NC_137792.1, read as the reverse complement.
GAATAGGATCAATACCAACATCATTTAGCCAAATTAATATAAAAGGAATGAGAAATTATGACCAAGCACTTCCTTTTAATTATTATTTCCAATAATAACTTGTAACACTCTTGGTAGTCAATGCATTATGAGGATGAATGAAATAATGTTAAGCCATGGAAAAATGATATATGTAATGCTATAATGGTAGCAAAATCTATTAAAATTAGGGTATGTTAATTCAATATTTCTATAATTATACGCCTACTTCATTTCCTTTCTGGAGAATAAACTTTTGAGAGGAGAAACCATACCACTGTATATTTTGGAAAGAATTGGGCATAGATATAGGGACAAGAAAGAAAATCATATACTTGTCTTAAATCCCTGGAAATTATGTATAGTCTTTTCTGAGACCTGATAATTTTAATATATTTTATTGGTACACTGTAGTCTCACATAATAAAGTAGTTTACAGTGATGGAGACAAACATGCACACAATATTGATGATATTTCCCCAGCTCCCTCTCCCATTCCCTCTCCTTCCCCCATATATGATATAGAGATTGACATCTATATTCTCACATAAGTATATAATGTCAGTTGAAGTATTGCCATCATTAATTTTCCCTCTTCCCAATACCTTTCCCAAGACCATATTCTTGGCTCCACTGGAGATTCTCCTCCATTACGTGAAGCCCTCTGCTATCCCAATTACTCCTCAGCTTCCACATATTAAAGAAAAACTATTATTATTCACTCTCTGTGACTAGCTAATATCACTTAACATAATATTCTCCAGGTCCAAGCATTTTTTGGAAATGACGTAACTTTGTTCTTTTTTTTTTTTTTTTTGATGGTACTGGGGTTCCTGGAAGTCCTTTTACCTCTGGAATACACTCCCAGACCTATTTTTTATATTTTTATTTGGAAACAGGGTCTCTTAAGCCAGCACGGCTGGCTTTGAACCTGCTCGATCCTCCTGTCTCCGCTTCCCAAGCGCGGGGATTACATGTGTGCGCAACCACGCCCAGCTTAAAAAGCCGGGTGTGGTGGCACATGCTTTTAATCCCCACGCTTGGGAGGCTGAGACAGGAGAATTGCACAGGTTCAAAGCCAGCCTCAGCTACTTAGTGAGGCTCTCAGCACTTAGTGAGACCCTGTTTCCAAATAAAATAGAAAATGGGTCTGGAAGTATAGCCCGGAGGTAGAAAGCCTCTGGGTTCCACCCCCAGTACCACCAAAAAAAAAAAAAAAAAAAAAAAAAAAAAAAAAAAAAAACATATATTAGCTGTAATACTATTGAGTACTGGTATTTCTCTTTGCATGAACATGTGTGCAAATACTCTCATCATGTCTTTTATTCCAAAACCTCAAGATACAGGTAGCAGAAATAACCATTTTCAATAATGACTCCACATAGCCTACTTTTAATCAGTATGGCTCCAGTTTCCATATCCAATGGGCAAGAAGTAATATGTGGTTTACTATGTAGTAATTAAAATTAGCAGATCCCCTTGTTTTGGAAAGTCATGGGCACAGGAATATTTTCATTATCTAATAAATAGTTTTATGAGTATTTTTTAATTTGATCCAGTATTTAATTTTGTGAGAAGTTATATTTGTATGATTTCTATCAAATCAAGGAACCAATTATGCATATCTTCAGTTACCACTTCTGCTTATAATCAATTATATAATATGTTCAAACTTCACCATATCAATTTGTTTTACTTATCAAAAATCAACTAAGAAAGGTTAACTTCCACTTTCCTGATGTTTTGGTAATGTTTACTTCATACAAAAAAGGTTGCTTTATATTCGCTGACTGGCAGAGTATTTTGTATATTTAAGAATATTTTTCAATTTTTCAAATGGTTTTGGAATATTAAAGGAAAGCATTAGAAATAGAAGGATTCTACTTTCCTTAGAATAACATTATTTGTAAATGATATTTATCAAAATATGAGAAATAATATGCAGTTCTTTCCACCTTCTGCTTTCCAACATTTTCTAGCCTTTTAAAATATGCCGGGTGTGGTGGCACACTTGTAACCCCCGCACTTGGGAGGCAGAGACAGGAGGATCGCACAGGTTCGAAGCCAGCCTCTCTGGATTAAGAGACTCTGTTTCCAAATTAAAATATAAAATAGATCTGGGAGTGTAGTCTGGAGGTAGAAGGGTTTCCAGAAACCCCAGTACCACCCAAAAAAAAGATGAAAAAATCTAGGATCACAGATATAAGTTATTATCATTAATGTTATTTGGGAATATAATTCACAATTCAAAAGCATTTCAAAGTTATATTTTAACTTTATAACCATATAAACAATTTTACAAAATTTATTAGTTCCATTGCTTATTGACTGACATTTTTGTGCTAGAAATTCCTTGTTCTTGAGTTATTTTTTATATCTTGGTCAGGTGACATCCATTTCCAGTAATTACATTAATTATATGGGTAATTTATTTCTTGAAATTATAGTTTAAATATTTTTAATTGCCCATTCACATGATTGTTTTCCCAAGGTGACACAGATACATATTTGAAGATCTTATCATGGAAAGAGACACCTCCTGATTTTCAGTGCTCTTTCAAAGGGCCAACTACATTTAATAATCTAGTAGAAAGACGTATACCACACCACTGTCACTGTGGTGAAAATGAAAGGCATTTAATCTAGGTCTGGTGTGAGATCTAAGTTTGTTCAAATCACATCAATGCCTTTTTTTCAAATTACATCAAGTTTCTTTTTTGTGTGTGTGGTACCAGGGATTTAACTCAGGGACAATATACTTACAAGCTATATCTCTGGCCCTATTTTTATTTTTTTTATTTTGAAATAGGGTGTCATTAAGTTGCAGAAGGCCTCACTAAGTAGCTGAGGCTAGATGTAAACCTGCAATCCTCTTGTCTAGGCTCCCAAGTAGTGAGATTATAAGCTTGTGCCACCATGCCCAGCTAAGTCTTAAAATTTTTTTCTTTTCTTTTTCTTAGATTTTTTCAGTTTCAAAAATGTGGACATTAATGTATGTTTTATCTACTTACAGGACTTTAAAATATAATAAATCTTAAAGCTATTGTTTATATACAATATATTCTAAAAACCACAAGTTTAGATATTTATCAGCACTAGATTATAATAGAAACTTTAAAACTTTATTTAAAAAACTTCAAAAAATTAAATATTTAAAACCTTTAATATCATAAATTTGGATAAACTTCTAATGTAGTTTTAGAAAATTCTGTTATAATTTAACACTACAAATACTGCATTTTTTATTTTTCACAAGACTTTCTGAAAGTACAGAGTCAGAAATATGCCTTTTTTGTTTTAAAATTATTTTCACAGAGAAAAAACTGTTTTTCAATAATTTCAAAACATCTAGGTCAAAAAACATACTGAGGCAATGAAAGCTCAGTGGTGACAAAACATAATTATTTTATCAGGGATAGCCAACAGCAAATATTGTCACTTAATTGTAAATGGGACGGTCTTTCCAGAACTTCTAAAAGTCATATATATTAGGATATTTATGTAAATGTTTCATTATTAGTTATACATAGCAGTAAAATCATAATTGTGTCCAAAAAGTGTTTCTCAGTGTTAATTCTTCCAACAATACTGAATATTCTTTGACATAATAAAGACCAATGTACCAAAAATATTTGGTTACTGCAACTACCTTTTTGATCCTTAAGCACATTAAGAATCCAAAATGACAACTCTTTTCCGATTAAAATTTGAGTTACAGACTTCAAATTTCATTATGACTCATAAAATGAAGCAAATCAAGTATTATTCTATTGAGAGTTAGCTACTTTTTGCTAGTATTTTTCTTCATTAATTTGAGTATAGAGCTTTCAAAATAACTTGAGTAGAGATTACAATAATGGAACTAGAGATACCTTGTGTATTTTGTTAAGCTTCCAGCTAAGCTATCGTTTTATCCTCTTCTCTATGCAACAGTTTATTCCAAATATTAGTTTTTCTAGAGTATTATGTGTACTTTGTGTTCTTACATTATTCTTTCTAATATATGTGGCACAGTTTTAACCACTGAAGAAATTGCAGTTGGAGAATTGAACAGGTTCATTTAGAGGATATCAATCTATAAAGAGAAGTCTACCTGATATTTTCTATTTAAAATACCAGACTCTTCTCAAGGGTTTCTAAAAAGGCATTGTGAATTTGTGATATAGAAAATGTAAAATTTTTCTTTCAGTGGATACCATCATTTTGTAGAAAGATGGAGAAAATATATTTTATCTCATATTATGGAAATTGATTATTGCTAAATTAAGACTAATGTTGCTTTGTTAACATCTTTTATCATAAATAAGATGTGCTAGTCTCCGAATCTGACTTTAGATACATTAATTAACAAAGAAGACAAAATGTTTGTTTTAACATCTGTTTAATATTTTGAATACTTAATATAACACCTAACTTTCCTTTTTCCTGAAACAAACACTGATTATACATAAATATTAATATCTAAATATGGAAAATATTTTTGTTTTCAGGATCTGGTAAACAGCAACATTAATGAAAGAAATATCGTATTGAGAGTCTCCTAATGTTATGAAAATGGAATTATATCGGATAATTTTTTCCAAAGGACATAATCAAAGTCATAATCTATATGGTACTTGTAAATGCCAGACTCTGATTAAATATTTCCACATTGCTTTGTGAATATCTGACATAAGCTCTTGATCTTTCAGAAAGATCATTCATAACAGAAGCAGTATACTTTAAATATCTAATTAGTGGTTTTTATTTATCAAAGCATAGATATTATAGAAGAATTCCCATTCTGATTTTCTTTTACAGTACTCGATATGATGTCAGAGATCTGAATTCAAATCTAACCCCTAAAAAATTACTAAAAATATAATGTATCCATTAAAGATTTAATTTTCTCATTTTTAAAATGAAGATACTTAGTGAAAATTCTAAGTTTTAAATACGGGCTTAAGTTTAAACCCCTTGCTTTTATTTTTGTATTTGTATTTATTTGTTTGTTTATTTATTTTTTTGTGTGTGTGTGGAATTGGGGATGGGATCTTGGGGCATTCTACCTCCGAGCTACATCCCTGGTCCTATTTTTTCATTATTTTTATTTATTGAAACAGGGTCTCACTGAGTTGCAAAGGGCCTTGCTAAGTAGCTACGGCTATTGCGAACCGCCATCCTCTGGTCTCCACCTCCTGGATGCTGGGATTACAAGCATGTGCCACCATGACTGGCTAACCCCCTTGCTTTTAGTTGGTGAAAAAAATGGGTTAATAATGTAAAATAACTCTAAAACTGTAAATTAATGTATAGATATAACCATTTTCATTACATCATTCAAATTGTGACAATAGTAATCAGATACTATAAAATGACATAAAAGGTCTATGATAAAAATGATAAAACATGAGCCGGGCGTGGTGGCGCACGCTTGTAATCCCCGCGCTTGGGAGGCGGAGACAGGAGGATCGCGCAGGTTCGAAGCCAGCCGTGCTGGCGTAAGAGACCCTGTTTCAAAAATATAAAATAGGTCTGGGAGTGTAGCCCGGAGGAAGGAGGGCTTCCAGGAACCCCAGTACCACAAAAAAAAGATAAAACATAAATATTTATAAAGAAAAATAGATGTTTGTGTTCTTTTTCTAGCGTAGTTTATTTGTAAGATCTAAAAAGTTGTTTACATGTGCCCATTAACTTAAAAATGTTCAACTCTAATATTCATTGCCTTTTCTTTATCTACTTATTTTCTCTTCCATATATTGCTTTCATAAATAATCCCTGGCTATCATTTTATGCTTTCAACCATCTTATAATTTCTTTCATCCCTAGCTAATAAACAATGCAAAATCATTAGTTTTCATTTTCAGACATCCCAATGTACCCTTTCTTCTTTAATATATCTTCTTAATTCTTTCATTCATGTGGGCATTATAACTAGTAATAAATGCCTTCTTACTTTTCTTATACTTTATTTATAATCAATAATATCTAACTAAATAAAAAGTGATTATATCAACATACTATTTTTAAGGCAATAACTTTAACATAAAACACTAACATACCAACTCCATAAAGCAGAAAACCCTCCCCCAGGGCTATAATGAATATTTGATTAAATTTCCTAAATCTAATGAGAGCTAACATTATATTACCAATTAAACATGGAACAAAAGTAATAGATTTTATTATTGTTCCACCATAGTTGAAAATTCCACAAATGATAATTCTTTTTCTATATACATGATTTTTGGCTCACATCAGAAATAGCTACTAAAATATCTATGGTAATGATTTGCATGTTTGGGTCTAGCTACTTCTAGGGGTTATTTACTCTGCCAAAGACTCTTGCCAATCAACATGGAGAATGTGTTACATTAAAAATAATGTTTAATCAAGTCAAAGTATCTCATATTTTTAATATTAAATTTAAGCTTTTTCCCAAAGTAAAATAGAGAACTCAAATATATTAAACAAGTTTTAGGAAACTCAATCTGCAGTGATAATTAGGTGATATTTGTACTTCTTCAGTTCACACTCTTGAAGTGTCATAAGCCCTTCCCTCCCTGAGGACTTGGGGCAATGCTTGATTGCCACACCAAGCTGCACTGATTTCCAATCTCAGTTCAAAGTCTAAACATCCTGCATGGGACACACAAAACTTTCTACAAGGGAGTCCAAAATACCACCAACCAGTCCAGCTCACCCTCTTGTCAGGTAAATAATAATTGGAGATTTCATAGTTGATATTTTATGTGCCAAAACACAGCTCTTGAATCTAGATCTTTCTAGCTTTTCAGTATTTTACTTAGCAATAAATTTCAACAAATAATACTTCTGTTTGTGTTAATGTAGCTCACAAAACTGGTGGTATCTTGATTTTTAGATAAGGGCAAACAGTGGTGTGTTTTCCCAAACTGTGAAATGTGTTAAATGTTTCCAAATGACATCTTGCCCTTTAATCTGTACTCTGGACATTCTGGTTCTTTTCTATTTCAGTGTATTCATATAGTAAAAGAAGACACTTAGCCTAGTACTAGGAACAGAGCTATGAATCGATGAAATGTGTGTGGGTAGAGGATTTGTGCTTGTAGGCCACTAAATTTAAGCCCTACCAAACTTCAAAGCTGTGGTTGGCATCATAGTTTATGGTACACATTTATTCCACAATTTATAGCAGGTTGTGAGGTGTATTTCAGATAAAAGGCTTTGGTTTCTCTGATGTCTTACAATAAATCACACACAACATGCCCTGATACACAGTCACACAGTCCAGCATACTTATGTACTTTAAAGTACTGTGATGAACAGAGATTTTTCAACAGGTAGCACTCAATTATATCTTTCAGAATATACTGTGTACTTTCAATATAAAAATACTCAAGGAGCTTTTCAATTCTTTAAGTTCCCATGAAGTGAACATATGCTTTCCAGGGTTCATAGAGCCATTACCACTGTAAACAGGTGTTTAAAGTATATTTTGCAAAGCACTCTTCCCCCAGTTCCAGAATCATCCACAGAAAAGCTGTTCTTATTTCATGATATGCTGAAGGACCTGGGTCACACATCATATCATATTATTTTGTAAAGATATTTTCAAAAAATAGAAAAATTGCTTGTGTTTGGTTGTATGCTTCTCTCTGGATTGAAGATATGAAACCAATTTCAGCCGGGTGTGGTGGCACACGCTTTTAATCCCCGCGCTTGGGAGGTGGAGACAGCAGGATCACACAGGTTCAAAGCCAGCCTCGCTGGCTTAAGAGACCCTGTTTCCAAATAAAAATATAAAAATAGGTGTCTGGGAGTGTAACCCAGAGGTAGAAGGGTTTTCAGGAACCCCAGTACCACCAAAAATATAATAAATAAAATAAAACCAATTTCATAGAACATATGCCTCTTCACTGTGCATTAAAGATGTGTGCTTTCTCATAGGTCCATAGAGTAAAGTATCTGCATTGGACAATACTTATGTGGTCTAGGCAAAGTCTATGAATTACAAGACAGACCATATTAAATGAGAGTATTTTTCTTGATCTCCTTCTTTATAAGGGTTCACTTTTTTTCTTATGGCCAATATGATTAAGAGCAAATAGAGAAATCCACAAAGGAGGTACTTCTACAAAAAATACTTAGAATTTCTGAGCTGCCTATAAATGGTCTGAAAAACTTTCATCTTTAGATCTATTTTTTACTTCTCTCTAGACTACTTGCAATGTCAAGGACCTTTTTTATTTCATAGGGGTAAGTACTTCAAATGTCACAATGATTTGTTTAACTCCCAGGACATGGAAAACTTCTTGGAATCCCTAAGTTCTCTTCATCAGAGATTTTTAAAAACAAATGTTAAAAATAAATAAATTAAGAAGAATAAATGTTTCTTTATACAATGTTGTTTTGGTTAACCTCCAACTCATTTAAACATCACACTTTTCTGTTTGGAGAGGTGGAAACAGTGGATGATTCTGGAACTGGGAAAAAAGTGCTTTGAAGAAAATAATATATTTTTATCCAACATTTTTACTATTTGTAGCCTTCTAGAGATTGTGACTTAATAATATGCTGATGTTAATATTTCTGGTTCTTTATAATCATATAAGTTTAGTTCACTCAACAAGTTGAGTGTCAGTAACGTGCCTCATACATTTCAATGCTGCAATCAAATTGACAGAATTGCCGTTGCACTCATATAGAATATTCAGAGAAGATAGTCAAAAAGAAGAAAACCGAAAATAAGTTCAAAATGTTTCTAAAAAAGGGTAAAACCAAAATAGGTTCACATAAATTTCATCCTTCTACATATTCCTTAGGATTTGGATAATGCCAAAAGCACAAATATACATTAAAATGGCATTCAGTCTCTCTCATTCAAATTAATATTGCATCTTACTCATTTGATGAACAAGTCATATTTTGAATGTTTCCCTCATATTACAGTTAGTAATAAAGAGGCTTCTATTCATAGTCCAAAATAATACTAATTTCCTATTGAGAGAATAGAACTAAATGCAGAAGAATTTTCTTATGGTGGTATCTATACCTTTTGTAGAGCTGAAGAAATAGAGTTTTCTGGTAGATATATTTTTATTTAGACATATTGAAGTCATCATCTAGGTTGAGAGAGAGAGACAGAAAGAGAGAGAGAGACAGACAGACAGACAGACAGAGAGAGACTGTATGTGTCCTTACGGATTTCACATGTTGAAATACAAACGCCCCCTCCAAATAATAGTATTGAAAGGTGAGGCCTAAGAGAATTAAGTCATGTAGTAGAACACTCATGAATGGAATCAGTGCCTTACAAAAACAACACAGAGAGACCTTTTGTAGTGGAGACACAGGAAAAAGATGTGCATCATTGAGGAAGGAGGCTCTCACTAAATAACATTTGTGAACACCTTGATTTTGGGCTTCTCTGTCTCCAGAATTGTGAGAAATACATCTTTATTTTTTTTACAAACTAAAGTGGATTTTATTACAGCAGCCCAAGTAAAGTATCACCGAAACACATCTCTCTCTCTCTCTCTCTCTCTCTCTCTCTCTCTCTCTCTCTCTCTCGGCATATTATGTGCTATATATAAATATATATTTTTCACAGAATATATTTATGTGGTATATGACTGTTTAGCCTTCTACTTCAAAGTCCAATTTTTAAGTGATTCTACCTCAACTAAAGCTTTCAAATATATTATACTGTGTATAATATCTTACAGATTTTAACAATATTTGCATGTATATAATATATGCATATAAAAGGATAAAGTACAGATATACTTAAGAAAAAGTTGAGCCTAAACAAACTGAACTAAAGAGAAAAATATATTTTCATTTATTTATATTACTGGGGATTGAATCCACAATGTTCTGCATATAAGCTATACACCCAGTCCTATTATATTTTTTATTTTCATTTTGAAATATCTCTAAGTTGTGGAGGCTGGACCTGAACCTGTGATTTTCCAGCATCAACCTCCCAACTACTGGGATTACATGCATGTGCCACCATGCACAAACTTCATATTTTTGTAGTAAAGGTTCAGCCATATAATATTGCAAGTTTATTAATGATGGAGTTTGGGGAAAATTATTTGAGGATGAGTGTCTTCATATGATTATACATTGGCTTCCAGTAACAGCTCAATGGAATTTTAGATTCCAGAGAGTTTATAATTAAAGATGACCTGTATTACTAGGTAATAAGTACTAAAATGTTGAGATTGGTAGGATATGCTAAGAGACATTGGTTGTTTACTACATATTCTTTCCTTCTCGTGTCTAATAGATGAAAAATAATGTTGCAAGCCTGACATCCATTTGTCTGTTTTAATTTCCTCCTGACAGAAAATTCATGGGAGAAACATCAAGGTACCTCAGCTGAAAGGCCATACAGATACTCTTCATCCTACAATGAAGTTATGTCCCAATAAAGTCATCATAAATTGAAAAGCATAAATCGAAGATGCATTTAATATACCTAATTTACTGAACATCATTACACTACTGTTGGGAAAAATCATCTAACAGAAAGTGCTGTGTGCATGTATGCCACTATTACTACGAACTACACATCATGATGTTAGACCATAGTGAACCAATGAAAGTATAAAAAAGATATATCCATACAAGGAAATACTATTTAGCCATTTAAGATGATAACTTTTGGTATACTTTATAGTAAAAAGATAAAACTGTCCATGAAATAAATAGGTTAGAAAAATATATGTAAATGTTATTTGATACTGAAAAATAATATCTATTTTATACATGTGCATAGAAGTGACTGAAATGATTGCAGTAAATTATTGATTATGATCATCTCCAGTAATTAAAATTGGAAGGACTTTGGGTTTTGTTTTTAAGAAACAAAAATAAAACATTCATTCAATAAATTACATTAGATATACAACACAATGTTGAATATAGTAGAGAACAATTTATTATTATTATTTTTTGTGGTACTGGGGATGGAACCCTTCTACCTCTGGGCTACACTCCCAGGCCTATTTTATATTTTATTTGGAAACAAAGGCTTTTAAACCACAGAGGCTAGACTTTTAAAGTCACCATTAGTTATTACTATTATGTCCTTAGAAATATATCACATCACTTTCTGGACTTCATCACACAATTTACAGATTCCTATAATTTCTCAGCCTACCTAATGTTTTTTTCTTTTTTTTTTTTTACTTTTTCTACCACTGTTCTTCATTAGCCATTAGCTTGCAGAGCCACACCCCTGACTTCATTAGTAAGAATGGAAAATAGATGGATTCAAACAAACCACAAAGGAGTATCCACCATATATTGGCAATTAATTGTGTATAGATATCCTACCAGTGGGATTTCTAAAAGTTCATGGTAGGTGACAGTTCCATATGGCTAAATAGCCAAACACATCAAACTGTAAATAGCGTTTTTGTTCAAAGAAAACCTCGTATTGTCTATTACCGATGACCAATTAAGTCTTCATTGTACACTGCAAAGGTACTTTAATTTATCTTTAAAAATATACTAGGTTGATATGACAATAGTGGAAATTAGATCCATTAATGAAAGAAGCCAGTAATTTATAGATTTTTCACTGTGAAATTCAATGATGCAGGTATACATATGCACTCTATGTACAAAATAACTGATAACCTAGGACCAATTGAAATTTACTTCATATAGAACATAGTTGACTAAATATAGCTTTATAATAATAGCATACATTGAATACCTACATTATCATTATGCTAGGCACTGGATTCAAGATCTACTTTTCTAATTCTCACAATAATGCTGAAGAGATTTTGTGTGTGTGTGTGTGTGTGTGTGTGTGTGTGTGTGTATGTGTGTGTGTGGTACTGAGGATTGCAGGGCATTCTACCTCTGAGATACACCCTCAGTCCTATTTTTTTCTTTATTTTTGAAACAGGGTCTCATTAAGTTGTAAAGCCTCATTAAGTAGCTCAGGCTGGCCATGAACCTCCCAAGAACTGGGTTTACAAGCTTGTTCTACCACAGTGGGCTAGAAATATGTTCAATCCCTATTCCATAGACGAAGAAGCTGAAAATAAGAAAAGTTAAATAACTTGCCAAAGATCACAGAACACCAAAAGTGGGTTAAAACCATCTACTTTAAATAAAAAGGCTCAACCTAATAGCTTCCCTCTTAACATTTTGAGCACTGACTCTTAAAGATGAATAAAACATTTCAAATTAAACATATCTAGCATATAGATTCAGAAAAAAAGGTGGGAAGGGCACCAGCCCTTAACAGAAACCAAAGTAAAAGCTAAAATAAGGGGCAGTGGTCTCTATTCTTTACCTATAGAGAAGTTCTATGGTAAGCAAAATCATGCCCATCCAAAGATGTTCATTAGATAATCCCCTAAAAACTATGATGTGTTCTGTTACATGGCAATGGGAATTAAAGTTACTGAAGAAATTAAGTATGTTAATCAGCTGGCATTAAAACAGAAAAATTATTCTGGATTATGAAGGTGGGCCCAGTGCAATAGCATAGGCCTTTAAAGCACAACAGGAAAGCAGAGAGGAAGTCATTAAAATGTCATAATGAATAAAGAAAGAAAATATTATCAAAGCATCAGAGAAACTCAACCATTCATTGATGGCTTTGAAAATTAAGGAAGAGAGCTATGAGGCAAATAATTTGGGGCAGATTTTAGTAGCTAGGAATGACCTTCAGCTGACAGACAGTAAACAGAGGCCCAAACCCTAAAACTGCACCAAACTGATTTCAATTCTGCCTACAGTTTAAATGAATAAGAAAGTAGATGCTCACCTAGAACATCGAGATTATAGAAGCAGGCCAGGCATGGTGGCACATGCTTTTAATCCAGCACTTTGGGAGGCTGAGACAGGAGAATTTTGTTTGTGGACAGCCTCAGATAATTAGTGAGGCCCTTTGCAATGCTATGAGACCATGTTTCAAAATAAAGAATAAAAAATAGTGCTGGAGGTGTAGTTCAGAGGTAGAATGGCCCTGGGTTTCATCCTCAGTAGCACACACACAAAAAAAAGAAAGATAATGGAAACAGTCTTGGAAATATCTTGTTTTTAGTCCACTGAGACTTGGACTAGACTTCTGCTTCATAAAGCTACTAAGGAATAAATAAGTGCTGCTGTAATCCATTAATTTTGTGGTAATTTGTTTAAGTGAAAATAAAAAATAATAAATTTAAGATATCTATTTCAGGGTTACTATCTGAGATAGACAATTCTTGATACCATTTCTATGCTAGAATCTCTCTACATCAGATTTCACATTTCATAATTTGTTTCCCATCTTGATATTCCCTGCTCTTATAATATATTATAATGTATTCATTGTTTAAAATCATTGAAATTTTCTTAAGTAAAAATGATACTAAAATGTAGGTACAACATGTCAACATATAGACACAGTTAGAAACTTCCTCAATAATACCCTCAAAACTTAGATAATGGAGGTGAGACACCAGTGTAGCCATGGAGGTGGTTTTGAGGAGGAGGGAAAGTGAGAGAGGGAGACTTACTGAAGAAAACAATTCCACATACATTACGTACATATGTGAGAATACCAATGTCAATCTTCATACCTTGTATGAAGAATGAGGAAGATGGGGAGGGAGCCAGGGGAAATTTCACCAAGTTCTGTGTGCATATATGCCACTATCACAACAAACTACATTGTGACGTGAGACTACAATGCACCAATAAAAGTATTAAAATTACAAATAATCAATACTAAAATACCACTCAATACATATACCTTTGCCTTGGACCACTTAACAGATTCTCTTTTTTCTTCTTTTGTTTTCTTCTGTGGTACTGGGGATGTAACTCATGGGCTTTCTACCTCTGGGCTACACTCCCAGATCTATTTTCTATTTTATTTGGAAACAGGGTCTCACTAAGTTGCAGAGAGCCTCACTATGTAGCTGAGGCTGGCTTTGAACCTGCACGATACTCCTGTCTCAACCTATAAAGTACTGGGATTACAAGCATGCAACACCATGCCCAGCTTCACTTATAGATTCTTGATGAATCAATAAAGCTATCTACTGTCCAGAAGTGTGCTAAAGCTGGCTCTTACTAACTAGCAAGAAGTAACTGTTAAATTGTCAGGAATTCTGTAAACAATTTGTTAAATAGTCATTATCAAAATAAATTAAATTAAAATGAATAATATTCAGATAAACATGATTAAAATAAATAAAATGATAAATTAGTTCAATTAAATACATAAAATTTAAATCTAAATTATATTTAAAACAAAGGTAATAAATTCTAAAAACTTATCACCTTTATTTTTTAATATAATGCACAAATAAAGGTATAAAAATTGATGCATTGTGGCTGGACATAATAATGTATTTAATAGTGATGCATTAATATCTGCAAAAAACATTATATTGTCTATTTCCTTCTTTCATGCCTTATTTGCCCTCCTCTCCTTCTTCTTCATGATAGTGAGATTTCCAATGATAAGTTCATATGTGCACACAAAAACCTTAATTATTATTTTACATTTATCTATTTTTGCTTTTGAGTTATTTATGTCTAATTTATTTGTATGATGGTGTGCTACTCGACATCTCTTCCCAACTCCATCATTTTCGTAGCTTGAAATCAGCCACAAAAATATTTACACCATAGAAACTGAAAAGCACTACAAATCAGGTTTTTATTTATTGTTTTGTTGTCTAGATTCATGAAAATGGTGAATGTTAATAACAGATTAAATCTAGACATGTGACTTTCATGCCTATAGATACTGTATTGAATATAGCCAAATTAAATTGAGAAAAATTCTGAATTTCAAAAAATATAATTTGATTTAACAATGTTATTAATTAATTAATGAACTTTAAGCACCCATATTCATTTTTGCATTTTTGTTTTTCATTGTTGTAAAAATCATCTAACATTCATGATGAAATTATACTCATTAATTACATAGTTGGATTATAACACAATTAATAAAAAATTAGTGAAAGCATTTCCTGTGAATGAATAGGCTCTGTGAAATTTACAATTAATAATACTGTATATTTATTATTATTTGTAAATTATGTGGCATAAATCTTCAATATTTATTACATATATATGTATCTAAAATATCACACTGTTCATAATTGTCTATATATCATAGCTATTTTTACAGAAACCCTGTTGTTAAACATTAACCAATACAGCACTGCTTTATCCTTTCACTATTTTTAATTATGTCTAAATATAATATCCCTGCATTTTAAAATTGCATTGCTATTAACACATAACAAAACAAAAGCGACAGTGTTTTTATTTCTTTTCTGAGATGTGGCAATTACTAAAATATAAATAAAATAAATCTATAAAATGTTTCTGTAAGCCAGGCGTGGTGGCGCACACTTAAAATTTCAGCATTTGAGAGGCTGAGACAGGAGGATCATGGTTCTTGGACAGCCTCAGGTACTTAGGCTCTTTGCAAACTGTGAGAGCCTGTTTAAAAATAAAGAAAAAAAATAGGGCTGGGGATGAAGCTTGGAGGTAGAATCCCCATGGGTTCAATACTCAGTACTGCAAAAAATAATACTTCTATACATAAAGCCAATAATAGTTTACTTGGCCCCATCATTTAAAGGATTAGGACACTACATTAGAATTTGAAATTGCTGTAATCTCTATTCCTGGATTTCCAAAGCATTACAAACATCTTTATTGACACTCCAGCTAATTATCTTTATCACCATATAGGAAAGGCTATGGCTTTTCACTGTTTCTCAAATATGTGCTGTGCTTTCCAACTTCTGTCCTTTGAACAAGCACTTCTTTTTACTTGGGATGGAACATCTTCACAAACTTCTAGGTGAAGAGTTTTATCCATAATATACCCCTAAGCATTTGACTATCAATTCTGAATCCACTAATCTGTCTCTTCTAAGAAACCTTATGGAATTCTCTTTGAGAAGGGACTTCTGGCCAGGCATGGTGGAACATGCTTGCAATCCCAGTACTGGGGAGGAAGATACAGGAGGATCACAGGTTCGAGGCCAGCCTTAGCTGCTTAGTGAGGCTCTCTGCAAATTAGTGAGATGCTGTTTCAAAATAAAGAATACAAAATAGGGCTGAGGGTATAACTCAAAGCTAGAATGCCTCTGGATTCAATCACCAGTACTACAAAGAGAGAGAGAGAGAGAGAGAGAGAGAGAGAGAGAGAGAGAGAGAGAGAGAGAATTCTGTAGCCTGTTTCAATATATCAAAAATAGATATGTTATATATGCATGTTGTCCCTTCAGCAAAACCTTTTTTTCTTGTTTGGGTCTAAATAAAACACCATGTAGGAAATAATAGGAGAAGCATTTTATAAAGTTAAAAACATATAAGTGTACATATTTTATAAATTATATATATACACTTTTATATTAATATGAACATTTTACATATGATAATATTTTAAACAAATTTAAGCATTTATTATTTTATGTATTATGGTCATAATTTTTCAGGATGGTCAGGCTTCTTTCCATTTTATTCCCACCACCTGTTGTTTTTGAACAGCAATAGCAAGAGGATTTGATTGCCTGAAATGAAGTAGGAAAGTAAAGAATGCAGAAAAAGGAACTGGGGAGCTAGCATTAAGGATAGGTATTAAATGCATGAGGGACTTTCAATGGTAGATTCAACAGTCTGATTTTGACCTGCTAGATTATTGCACAAGGGAATGTTATGATGACGATACTGTCAAGGAAATATGACTCAACTATAGAGTTAAATAGGAGCAGAAAACCAGGAAAACATAAAGTAAGAGCCCTTAAATAATTATAATTAATAATAGAGCAAAGAAGGAGGGAGAAAATGAGGAGAGAAGCTGGTAGAGTTGTGAAGGAGAAAAATAGGGGAGAGAGAAAAATCATGGTAATAGCTAACATCAGTGCTATGTGCAAAAAAACCTAACATTAGTTATCTCAGGTGATATAACAATTTTAGCACTATCATTATCTCTATCTACAGATAAAATGGTTTAATCTCTGAGCTACATTTGTGCACAAGGTCATATAGATAGTGTTATCTGGAATGTAAATTCAGGCAACCTGACTCCAGAACCCACACTCTAAATCACTCTGCTGAATAATTTAGACAGACATAAATCCTTTGAGGTTTACATATGTCCCACTAGTTGAATGTATTTCCAATAGCATCATTGAATTAAAATAAACAACCTACAGTCAAAAAACAAATGTTTGCATAAATATATGTGATAACTCCAAACAAAGTTAGCTCAAAACATTTAGATAAAACTTTACTTTAGAATTCTAATTTTGACATTTACTTTACAATTGCATTATATTTATGTTTCCCATTGAAAAACACTATAGATAGTAAAAAATAAACAGTAGTAATTGTTGTGAATCCCAACAATATCAGACCTCAGGAGAAGTTTTAAGTCAATTTTCAAAAACGAATGAAGAGAGAACGCTTCATAATCTAGGCTTTGTTGAAACTACTGATCTTATTCACTGTCAATA
Organism: Muscardinus avellanarius; assembly: GCF_963383645.1. Lineage (NCBI taxonomy): Eukaryota > Metazoa > Chordata > Mammalia > Rodentia > Gliridae > Muscardinus > Muscardinus avellanarius. The sequence goes on along the minus strand of NC_137792.1, from coordinate 118,096,353 downwards.
ATGGAGATTCATATTTTCTAATTGACATTTATATATCCAATTTGTTCCTATTAAGGATGACATCAACATATTTTAAATCTACTTAAATTGTGAACTCATACATACAAATAATCTATATTAAGTTGATTACTTACAAAGCAATTTACAAATGAATTTTTAATTTTCATTTTCATATCTACCTTGGCTAACTATATTCAATGATTCTTCGCTGATGTACTGTGACTGAACATGGATAAATTAACAACAGTTTTATGAAATACATCCATAATTTAATAGTTCCTCTGTATCTTCACTTGAAAAAATATTTTTAGTACAAAAGTAAATTAACAATAAGAAAGTCCCTGGTAAACAGACATATTTCATACAAGACAAAAAGAAAAAAACAGATTAATTTCCACTAAGTAGAAACTTTATACACTGTAGTAAAGACACAAAATAGTATGTTCTTTCTAGTAAAGGACCAACGGCCTATACATCATACACATTACACACACACACACACACACACACACACACACACACAGCTTAAACAGTACAGAAGAGAAGGAAGTTGGCAATGCAGCCAACTACCATGACATCCAAAAGCTCAGGGCCAAAAGAAATCAGGTGCTAGGACTTTTATAGAAACAGCATTAACTAGTCCTCATGCAACATGAAACAATTAGTCATCCAGATGGATACATCTGGATGTTTGGTATACTGAAAAGATCCCATTTGACTCACTTTTTCCCCACATTATAGGCATCTGTTAATAGTAGCAACCTAAAAATAACTTATTAAATATAATTCGAACCATGAAATAATAAAGCTGAATATATCTATATTATTATCTTATATTTTAGTGTTATAAAAAGCTATTTTTCTTTAATTTTCCTCAATAGATTTTTTATTATTACTACTGGTTTCTTACCTGGTCTTCTCCTTCCATAGCTGCCTCGTTTTCTTTGCTCTAAAAGGGGAAGGAAGAGGAAAGAAAACAAAATAACTTGTAAAAAATATAGCCAATGAATAAGAAATATGATTTTAACAAGACAATGTTAAAAGAAAAGATGATCTATACAGGCAAGTTATACATAGTATATTTTCAGTTCTATTTCTCTGGGAATTAAATTTAGATGAATTAATACTATTTTATTACTATTAACCATCTACAAATTCATGTAACTGTATTCACATTCTAACAATTTTTCTGTATCCTTTACAAAATTTACATTCTTATAAGATTTGCAAAGCAACTCTTTATGATAAAAATTTCCTTCTCCAAGCTTCTGACAGTTGTCCCATTCAAGATTACCAATTCTGCTTCTGAAATAATATGTATATATTTTAGTTCCCACCTCTAATGCCAGAAAACCAGAGATAACATTCACCTGAATCTGGAGACTTGAACCCTTGGCAATTTCATCTCTCAGAAAAAAACATGGTAAGAATAGTTTTTCTGGTCCAAATTTCAAGAAGTAACTATTCAGAAGTGACAAAAGCTTTGGGAGAGTGACCATGTCATCTTATAGTTAGCAAGTAGTAGTGAAGGAAGAGGAATGGTAGGCATAGTCAGACACATGTCTTGCTATTAATAGAATGACATTTCCAGCAGCTGTCCAAATAGTTCAAGTCCCCCATCACAACTGTAACTTACCTCAGAGTCTATAAAATTAACCAGCTACCAATTTTGGAATTTAAATAACTATGAATGAACTTGAGTAACTTCACAATTTACCTGATAGGATAGCAGTATAATTTCCCTAACTTTTGGTTTAGCATGCAATCTGCCATCATGGAACAGATATCTAGCCAAACAGGTAGCAAGGCATTCCTTTTTCTATTAAACATTTTAGCTATTTTATCTAATTTTACTTTTCCTTATTCAGTCTAAAAATGAGATTGTATAAGAAAAAACAAAAAGAAAGTGTAATTTTAATTGTAACACTTTATAATTATTTGTTTTTTTTCTTTTCTTCCTAGAATGTTGAAGAATAGACAGAGAGGTGAACTTTATTTGCAAATATATGTTGATGGTAAGACAAAATAAAAATTGTAAAAGTTAACAGATATGAAAATAATTTGCTCTGGGTGAGAAGGCTTAGGCATACAAGGAGAGTTTAGATCAATTTTCACATGGTAACAAATAATGGAAAAACATAGAAAAAGTAATACAGGTATAGATTTAGAACAGAAAATTAGGTCATAACTATGGCAATCACAGAAGGCATAGTAGACTACAGTCTTTTATAAATAGTAGACTATTTATAGTTTATATTCATAAAAATCTCAAATTAAAAAGCTGTCGTATTATTGTGCTGTAACATATTTATTTTCATATCTAAGTACTTCTCTTTCCCGCTACACTAAGTCTATTTTAGCTGGCTTGAAGGACACATTCCTATAGTCCTAGTACATGGGAGGCTGAGATAGGAATATCACAGGTTCGAGGACCACCTCAACAATTCAGTAAGAAGATCACCAATTTAGTAGTCCCTGTTTCAAAACAAAAAAGCAAAATTATGGGTAGGGGTGTAGATCAGAGGTAGAATGCCTCTGGGTTCAATTTCCAGTATCTCAGCAAAATATTTTATTAATTATAATGCTAGTTCCTCAACTTTTGCCTGTGGTACTTAATGAATAATTTAGCTGAGAGGGTTTTTTTTCCCTCTCACCTCTATCAAATCTGTTTGGAGCTTCTGAAACCTAACTCCACTGCACTGGGGAGTGGGGAGGAGTGAAAGGGGTTTTAATGAAAAATCAGAAACATTTACATGCCAGAGATGGGAAATAAAGCTTTTAATTGTATTATTTTCTTCTTAGAGAACCTTTAAGGAGAATATCAAGATAGTAAATTGATTTGAATGAGTTAAATCTTGAATCCAAGAAGTCAGTTACTGATCATTTGTTCCAACTGCTGAACAGTAAACCATCTGCTTTGTCATCATTTAAATCACATTCCATTCTTCTAACATAGTTACAATTTACAACCATTTGTTATAGCAACATGGGACTAAGAGGCAACTGGATACATTTTTAAAGAAAGCTGTAAGGTAATCTCTACATTTCACAGGGTTGAGGGAAGGAACAATAGCCTCAGTATCTGAAAATACTGCTTGGCTGCCTAACTTCACTGGAATTTTTTTACTCTTCTATATGAAATTGTTCCACCATGGAAGTAAAAACAGAAATTCACAATTCCATTAGATATTTCAAGAGGAATAATATAAGAAAATGAACTTTAAAAATGTCTAACATTCTGTGGCAAACTTCCAAATATATGAGATATTAAACAAAACTGAACAATAGTGGCATGAGGCAAAAATAAAAGTGTTCTTTTATCTTTTTCTGAATTTCTCTGACAATAAGATAATCCATAAAATAAATTATTAACCCATAGGCATTTTTGTACTGAAAAGCTGGGTGAAAGATACCATAATTAAGATTTCTTTTGAGAGACTGATGGATTCAGCCTCAGATTTCAGTATGAGCTAATTTTCAGAATAAAATTAGAAAAGAATACAAAAGTAAATTAATTTTACAAATAATAAGGAAAAATTCATCTGTCTTAATTATAATATGCATTTTTTAAATATGGTTTTAATTATTCCATTTTTTGTTTTTGAAAAAAAGTTCTTACTTATTATTTCCAAACTATTACTTTTACTAGAATATATGATTGATTTTGAATTTTAGCAAGATTCCTGACTGTATACTGATACTAATTATAGTCATCTGTGATACTAAAAGGAAATATAAGAGAGGTTAAGTTTAGTAAATCTCTAGTGTTTCATCCCAGAAAAAGAAGCTTCCTTACTCCTTTAAGGGAGCTGTTTAGTTTCTACTTTTAATGGTATTATCTTTTTTTTACACTCCCAGTCCTATTGTTTTATTCTTTATTTTGAAACAGGGTGTCACTAAGTTCTGGAGGGCCTCACTAAGTTGTTGAGGTTGGCCTTGAACCTGTGATGATCCTCCTGTCTCAGTCTCCCAAGTTACTGGGAATACAAGCATGTGCCACCATGCATGGCTCTAATGGTATTATCATATGCAACAGTAATTATTGTCACATAATTTAAATTTTAATTATATTAATTATAATTTTCAGTTCTTGACTGGTATACAATTTTAATAAATATAATTTGATTCGTATCCAAATTAAGTTTCTGTATCCATACTATCAAATGCATGTGAACATATGTACACAAATCTATACAATCAATAATCTGTTATTTCCTTTGATACTGTTGTGGGCTAGTATTGTTCCTTGCTCAAACATTTCAAACAAATTCAGGAAAGAAAAATAAATTTAATAAAAACAGATTTCTTAGTTCATGCACTGATGAAAAATCCATTGAATATTTTCTAATTTCTTAGGGCTATATGGTAAAACAAAAAGGGATTATATATAAATATTTGTCAGTAAGTGCTTCTTTATCTTTCCAGAAAAGAGGGATCTTCTGAAAGGAACTTAATCCTAATGAAGTGTTAAATAATGAATTACCCTACTTTCTTAACCACTGAAATATGAATATGAATGAAAATTAAAATCCAACAATTCCTATCTCTCATGTATCTGAGTTTATATATACATGCATGATAATATAGTACATAAGACACATTTTATTAGAAAGGTTTAGAAGTAATATAGATATGTTTGTTAATGGTTTACTAACCTATTTTCCCTGTTACATATGCTTCATTTATTATGGGGGAAAATATTTTGCCTTAAAGATCACTGCCCAAGAATGTGTAATATCAGTTATCTCTTTGTTAAATTTGACCCTGCTGACAATGCCCTTATTCTCAGGTATATTTATCTTAACTTCTACTGATTTCCTGGCTCCTCAGTGGCCTCAAGACTCATCTTCATTATTCTCTCCTTTACCACTATAATAATCCTATCTCTGTTTCCTGCTTTCATTGGGTCATAGTAATACTAAGTGAAAAGACCAGAAATGTAAACCCATCCTCAAAATGTATTCATCAATAAGTTATAGAGCACAACAAACATTATGACCCCCAGTCTCTTCATCTATATAATGTACGTGATAACATCTATTCCTGTTTCTTTCTTAGCTAAGTTGTTGTGAAAATCAGACTAGACTATAGAATAGTGCTTTATAAGCTTTTCTGTGCCACATAAAGCCAAGTAACACTATTAAGAATATCATCTCAAAGTCGAACTTCTGATCTTCCTTATCAAATTCCCCCCTTCATAAGGAAGCTTTCTGCTCCCCTACAGATTTTCACTATTCCTTCTATAGTGATAGGCCTCAAAATTGTAATTCTAAACCTGATCTTTCACCCTCTAACAATACATAAATCATATTTTAGTTCTATAAGATTGTAATACTGAGTTTGCTAGAAAACTGTTTTTCACCACAATTTCTTCTCAACCGTGCCTTTATTTTTCTTTTTATCTTTTTGTGAGATATTTAAAATCTCTATGCATCTGTTCCATGTATCCACTTTCCATTTGATGGTAATCAAATTCTGACAAATTTCAACCAAATAAAGACCAAGGAGTATAGGTAAATTCTATCACTGCTGATAGGTGTCCTTTCATTCTTCACAATGTATCCTTCTATGGAGATACAAAATTAATTCCTTACCAAGACATGAAAATCAGATCAGAGACCTTGCAGCTCTTTGAAGAGGGCCTAGGTCCAACACTTCAATATATAAGCACAGGTAAAAATTTCTCAAAAATACCCCAAAGGAACAAAAAATTAAAAGGAGGATCAATATGTGGGATTGCATTAAACTGAAGAGCTTCTGTACTGCAAAGTAAAATGTAAAGAACCTCAACAGAGAGCCAAATGAGAGAAAATTTTGCCAATTATTCCTCAAGTAGAGGACTAATATCAAGGATATACAGAGAACTAAAAAAACTCACTGCTAAGAAAACAGCCCAATAAAAATGGGCAAGAAAACTCCATAGAAACTTCACAAAAGAAGAAATTCAAATGGCCAATAGATGTATGAAAAAATGTTCAACATCATTAGCAATTACAGACATGCAAATTAAAACTACCCTGAGATTTCACCTAACTCCAATTAGAATGGCAATCATTAAAACTCCAAACAACACCAAATACTGGTAAAGATGTAGAGAAGCGGGAACTCTAACACATTGTTGATGGGATTGCAAATTAGTACAACTACTTGGGAAAACAGGATGGAGGATCCTCAGAAGAATGGGAATGAACCTACCATATTATCCAGCAATACCACTTCTGGATATCTACCCAATAGAATGAAAATCAAACTATCAAATGGATGTATGTTCATAGCTGCATAATTCACCATTGCCAAACTATGGAACTAGCCAAGATGTCCATCAACAGATGGATTAAAAAATTATGGGATATGTACACAGTGGACTTGTTTGCAATACTTGGTGTTGGACCCAGAGTCATTCTACCTCCAAGAAACACACCCAGCACTGTTTTATTCTTTAATTTGAAACAGGGTCTCACTAAGTTGCAGAGGGCCTCACTAAGTAGCTGAGGCTGTCCTCAAACCTAAAATCCTCCTGTATCTGCCTCCCAAATACTGGGATTAGAAGCATGTGCCACTAAGCCTGACTACACAATGGAATTTACTCAGCCATAAAGAAGACAAAATTACGCATTTTTATGGAACTGGAGAACATTATCCTAAGTGAGAGTAACAAAAAGTAAAACATTGGATGCTTTCCCTAATATTTGGAAGCTAGGGAAAAAGGGTCATAAGAAGAACCTGTAGACAATGAAGGAGAAGCCATAGATGAGCAAATAAGGTGACCTAACTGAAGAGGATGGGAGGAGCAAAGAAGGAAATTCCCTAATGTACATGATGTACATTCACAAGCACATCAAAGTCAATCACTAACCCAACCAAACAGAAGAAGGAGGGAGGAGAGAGGGAATGGGGTGGGAATTGGGGAAGGGCTACATAAGTGGTATGTACATGTATGCCTCTACCATCTTGTACTCCATTAAGATGTATGACTAAAATCACCACTAAAAAAATTCCCTAAGAAATCATTTGCTATTTAAACCTGTGCTCTAATCACTTTTTCTAGATTATTTCTAGATAATATTCTCTTGAGCATTTTTCTTCTAATGGAGTTATCACCATTCCATCCTGGGAGACCAAATGTATAGTGAAGATCTGATATGATACTTGACTCATTTTCAGAATTTGAGTCTGAAATAATATTACAAGTCATTGTTCAACCAGATATATAAAAACTCATCTATGACCACTAAGGACATATGTAACCTTCATAGTTTGATCTTCAAAAATATTATCACAGACCATACATATCTCAGGGAATACATAGGTTCTCATAACACAACAACATAATTCTTTGATTACAGAGACAAATGTTCTTTTTGTATTTCATAATGTCTAAAATAAGGATGTGATTTCTGAACCATGTAATAAAGCATTAGCATTGGAACAGTTTAATTAGTAGTGTATTTTTTCTTTCTTAGTGGTAATTAAGTAATGACACTTCTGACCAAGAGTGGTATTGTATGTTGAACAAAGTATTTCCTATAGACTTAGCTAACTATTTAGGTGCAGTATCTTTCGTGAGACAAATGCCAGACACGATAAAAGTGGTCATGAAACATTTAGAAAGTGTAGGCTTAAAAAATCTTTAGGCTCCTATATTACTCAATAAATTTGACAGAACTTTTATGCATTACAACTCTTTTTTCCTCTCATCAAAAAGAACTCCTTTGAAACATAAATGCACTGCTGGGGATGGTAACATGGTAGCATAAGCATAAGGAATAATTTATGATATTATATATAGAACTACTGATTTCAAAACCAAGATTACCTATAGAGTTTTCTTACTTGAGAGAAATATATTGTTTGTGATTGCACCCTGCCAAATATTTTTAAATGGTATTCTACTCAGCAAGAAAACAATTATTTGAGCCCTTAATATAATCAACAATGCCCACTGTAAAGTTTCCATGAAAAAAACATTGCTTAATCTAGCTGATTTGTTAAAACTGAGCCCTCTATCACTGACTTTCATTTCATTCATTGTCTACAGATTCTCATAATGTTAGTTAATAGTTTCAGTTCAATATTCAACTAAATGAAATGCAAAGTATAATTAAAATATACACATTGCCACTCTATTATAAAGTCTAACTATAATACAAAGGAAAATGGCAAAGATACTCATAAGTTATATTTTAAAAGGATTTTTTGACATTTTAATTGAAAAGGTGAAAGAATAAATTTCATCGGAATAGATATGGCATATTAGTATATTTAAAGATCTACGAGAAATATGTGTTTTCAAGTCTGTCAAGATGAGCAATCAATCTTGGGAATAATTAGGCATATGATATTATTTGGATTATTCACACAAAGATAATCAATAAATATTTCCTGAGTGAATAGAGATATTTTAGTATGATTTCATGACTGAAAAAAATAAAAAAGCCAAGTTTTTCATCTTTTCAAAATAGTTCTAGGCATTTTCTTATACAGTATTTGTTATGGTTTAGGTTTAACTTGGCAATTGAATAAAATGGTAATTCTCTTTATAGGTGCAGAGACAACTGTTTGCAATATCATGGCATTCCTTGATGAAACTCCCTCCTTATTTTTTGCTTCTTTCTGAGTCTCATTAATTATAGCTGTCCTCTCTCTTGGTTTTATAAGAATTTGTCTAATTCCCTAGGATATCCATCCCTTATTTTCATGTCTTGAAAGAAATATCTTTAAGTAAAATATCCTTGAATTTTTATTTTTATTAATTTTATTGATACATTTAATTTTACTAAAAACAATGGGATACATCATCTCTAAGGAAGACCAAAAAGCAGCAACACCTCAGAGCTAAGATTCAAACACAGAAATTAAAGGGGCTTACTAGAAGTCTTAAACACACTAATCAGAAAGAATAGCAGTTATAATTATCATTGAAATAGAAAGATGAAAACTACAATTTAGGCCATGTAGCAGACAAAAGTACATTTCTTGACTTTAACTCATTTCTGTTAACTGGAAAGACAAGCAATTAAAATTACTTTACTCACCTTTTTAATGATATTAGCAATTGCTTTTAATAGTATATCCTGGTGGTCAGTCCGGGTTATGCCAAGTGTACAAAGTCTTTGCCGAGTGATGCTTAGTAACTTTTCCCCATTGATTTTTGCTTTTTCGAAGCTTTCTCCATACGCTAAGAAACTATAATCCAACCCTAATAAAATAAATAAATAAAAGCGTTAGAGAATTCAAGAAAAATACTTCCTTAGAAAACTATACAATTTGACTGAAGTAAAATTATTTGTGGTGTTTTTGTCATTATCAACTAATCATTTACATTCTATACTAAGACTCCATTCAAATTTAGCACCTTTCGTTAGAAAGGCTTAGAAAGGACAAAGTTTGGTAGTTCATTACAGAAATACTTCGGTACAAAGTTTTATTAAAAAAGAATCACTGCTAAATATACAGGTATGATGAGATTATAGTTTAAGGCAGAATTATAATCCATTATCATAATATCAAAAGCTTAACTGAATTGAAATAAAATGTTTTTAATATTTGGGCTTATATCAGCTAAGATTTTATACAATTAATGTATGCACTGTCTCAGAGTACTACATGATGTGTGATGTGTCTATACTGCAAAACATCATATTGTACTCAGAGTTTCCCAAATTTACTTGGAATACTGCCCCTTTACAGAAGAAAACTATACAACGACCCCTGGACATCTATCTTCTTTAAGTGAGTAAACAAAAAGATGCAGTGACAAATTTTCATTTTTTCATGTATCTACGTTTCATTCTATAATCCCTCCAGAAGAGTTATTGCCCACTTTGGGAACCTATGTTATAAATGAACATGATTAATACATACAATTTTACCAGTCAATTAAAAATAATTGAAAAATTAAAAATAAGTTATTTGTTTTTATAATTATTAATACCTATTAGCTGTAAAAATATGTGACTTTTCATCCATGTATATGCCATTGACCATGTTTGCCCACTCTTCTACTTTCTCCCCATCCCCTCTATCTCTTTGCTTCCCAGCCTACTTTCTGGTCCCTAAAATCTTAAAAAAGAAAGAATCTGTATAGTTAATGTATGTGATTGGGAAGGATATAATTTCTTAGGCAAACTGCCTCATAACACTGGTCAAATGTAAAGATAATCTATAATTTCTCAGGTAAGTTTTTATCAAAATTCTGCTGTCATAACTTAGATCTATTTAAAGAGAACTAAATATCCATAAACAACATATTATGACATATTATATAATGGAGAAAATAAACTAATAGTACTGGAAATGAATGGACGCCTAACTTTGAGTAAATGAAAGCATCAGAAGAGCCAATAAATTACAGATTTATCCATATCTGATTTATCATATTAATAGAAGTACAGTATAAATAGTCTGAAATTAACTGATGATTTGTTTGATATTTGTTGTTGATTTTTGTGTTAAATTGAATATGGGTAATATAAGCTGATTAATACACTTTATTTTTCCTAAAATTAAGTAAGGCTTATGTTTATATTTATAATACCTTATTATTTACTAACTAATTGGATAATATAAACAAGATTTTATGAAGAAGACTTAAACTGATTTTTATAAGATGTCAAGTACTTTACAAGTATATATTTCTTTGAATTTATATGCTAATGAAAATCATACTTGAATTCTTGTCTGTTTATTAAAGGAAGACATCTAATAACCTCTATTAGTTTAATTTGTTAGTTTAATTTTCATTATAACATGCATTTTATTTTTAAAGACTTATTAGTTCATTTCAATTATACATCATAGTGAGGTTCAATGTGATACAAAAATACATGCACACGGTTTTTGGTGTATTTTCCTTGCATTCCACCCAGCTCCTCCCTACTTGTATATGTTGGTGAAATTGATACATATTGCCAGAGTGTTATTTGAACTGTTTTCTTCCTCATTCCTCCTTTTTCTCCTACCCAACTCCATTCCCCAATCCCCTTTCAATATTCTACAGGTCTCTCTCCACATTATTTAAAGTCCCTTGTGTTTCCTATTTTCACTCTAATTTCCACATTAGAGGTTAACAACCCCTGATTTTCTGAGACTGACTGATATCACGTAGCATAATATTCTGTAGTTGTATCCATGTTCTTCAAATGATATAATTTTATTAATTATAGCTAAGTAAAATCCTGTTGCTTGTATATATTATACTTTTCTAATCCATTTATGCACTGACAGGCATCAGAGATTTTCCCATAATTTGGCTATTGTGAATTGTGCTGCCATAAATAGCAACAGGCATTTTAAAGGCATAAAGATAGGCTGAGATGGGGGGTCACAGGTTCAAGGCCTACAACTCCATGGTAGTAAAATTTTCTGTTACATGTTAGAAAATAACCAGGAATATTATTCACAGAATTGCAAAGTGCATACCTAATAGTGAGAGTCTTCTTTCTGTTTATTTCTTAGGTGTATCTATTATTTTCTTCCATTAGGGGTAAGGTTAGGTGTTTAATATGAAAGATTAAACATTATATGTATGTATAAATAAATCAGAAATAACAATAATAATTTATAAAACTACTTTAAAAGAAATCTGTAAGCTAAATTTCTGACAGCAATTTTCCTAGCACTTCATAGATAATTTTGGAATACTTCTTTCATTACAGTGTTTAAATATGATAAAATATAAAAAACTGTATTCATCATTTTGATGCTAACAATTGGCTAGAAAAATTATAAAATTAAGTGTATATATATATATGTGTGTGTCAAATAAAATGATATATAGGTTCTAATAGGCTGATGGTCATATATACTTGGAACTCTGCTCAATAATTATAATCAAAAGTTAATCCCTTAGGAAGAGAGATTTTGCTTTCCTTTACTCTTTATGAAGAGTAATTATAAAAAATAGAAAGGAGACATGGAGAGTAATTTATTGAGTTTATATCCTAAATATTTCAGAAACCCCAGGCTCAACATTTTGTTTTATTAATTGAAGCAGATACTTGCATATTCTAATATGCTGTCAACAGACTTTTGGAATAAGTAAAAAATTTGTGAAGTATATTAATTTAATAAAACTATTTTCTATAGATGAGTAAAAATCAGAACTACAGGGAGAGTGTAATTGTAAATTATCTATACACAAATGGTCCCTTTTCCTTTTCTTTAACAAACTCTTTCATTAAAATTTACTGAGAAGCTGAGCATGATGGCACACACTTGTAATCCTAGCATTCAGGAGGCTGAGACCAGAGGATGGAGGTTCATGGACAGCCTTAGCTACTTAGCGAGGACCTTTGCAACTCAGTGAAACCCTATTTCAAAATAAGGAATAAAAAATAGGACTGGCAGTGTAGCTCAGAGGTAGAATGTCCCTGGGTTCCATCCTCTGTACCCCCCAACACACACAAATAAAATTTACTGAGAAAATATATGATAGATAAGCATATGAACTTAAAAGAGGTTCCATGTCTTCACAAACCAATAATCTGCACACTTGGATCAATGGAGTTTGAACAAAGTCAATACATAAATTTTTTGTCTTCATGTAATTATTGAGATATTAATTACATAATTAGTAAGTCGGTCTTCTTAACATATTTAGCTATAAGTTTAAAAACTTTGCTAAAGTAAAATATTTTATATTCTATGGATAAAAACACAGTCATTTCTTCAAGGAAACATAAAGGCTATAGAGATTAATCTCAATACTAAATAAAATCCATCACAAACATACAAGGAAAAAATTAGCATAACTAAGAATTGATTAAAATTCTACAGTTCATTAACATACCATTTTAAAATGAGAAAACTCATTAAAGGCACAAAGCTTGTTCTCAATATCTGGTATGTAAAGATTCAGATTTTAAAACTATCTATATTTTGATATACTTTCTCACAAATGGAATGGTAATGCTCAAATTACTACTAAGAATAAACAATATGATTAAATAACCACTTATCAATCTGAACATTTGTGATTTTCAAAATAATTTACATGGCATTCACACCCACACTTATCCAGAGTTTCCATTTTTATCCCATGTCACTTTGCCCCAAGAGCACATCCTATTAATAATACTGATTAACAAGTTTGGTGAAAAGTATTCTTTTTTAGATATTGTATGTATAGAATATAAATTTGAGAATGCATGTGTTTGTGTAAATTTAATTCTATTATCCTCAATATATGAAACAATTCCTTTCTACCTCTGGGCTATACTCCCAAACCTATTTTATATTTTATTTGGAAACAGGATGTCACTAAATTGCTGAGAGCCTCACTAAGTAGCTGAGGCTGGCTTAGAACCTGCACGATCCTCCTGTCTCAGCCTCCCAAGCGCGGGGATTACAAGCGTGCGCCACCACGCCTGGCTCCTTTACTTATTTTAAATTCATATATATGGCAAGAACATTTAAAATTACTATTTTAGAGCCAGGCGTGGTGGCGCACGCTTGTAATCCCCGCGCTTGGGAGGCTGAGACAGGAGGATCGCGCAGGTTCGAAGCCAGCTGTGCGCGCTGGCTTAGGAGACCCTGTTTCCAAATAAAAATGTAAAAATATGTCTGGGAGTGTAGCCCGGAGGTAGAAGGGCTTCCAGGAACCCCAGAACCACCAAAAAAAATTACTATATTAGTAATCAATATTTTGATTAGTGTCCATCAGTGAATGAAGGGATAAATATAATAGTACATACATATGAAAAACTCCAAAAGAGAAAACTGTATATAAATAGGTGATGAAATATTATTTATCCTTTAATAAAGGAATTTGTCTTTTCCAACAATGTTGAAGAACCGAGATGACAAGAAAAACAATGCTATTTTGAGCTTTCATATTTGTATATGTGCTATGACTTTATCTTGGAGAGGACAGGCAAACACTGCAACTGCAACACATTTAAGGGAAAAATCTATATATTGCAGTTGTATTGATCCGAAATTGTCAAAGGAAATTTAAATACAATAGTACAATTTAGAATAGATACATCTACAACCAAAATAATTTAAATTTTCTGAAACTCAACAATTAAGAAAATTATACTCATCAAAATGTAACAAGAAATGATAACATATTAAAATAGAAAAAATAGGGCCAAAAATCATCAAATGCATTTGAAAAATCCCCAATATATTAAGTTGCAAACAGCAAATATTTGTTAGCATTTAATTAAAAATTATTTAAATTAAAATTCATAAAATCTATATGTAATGAAGAATAGACATATTTATTAGTAAACTACAGATTTAGAATCCAGATGTAGCCAAGAATTTCAAATATACAAACAAAACTGGCATGAAAAGATAAAATATCACTTAGATTTAATGTTACAGAATAATCATTTGTAAGAGAGATGCTAACCATCTCTTACATTTATTATTTATTTATTTATTTATTTATTTATTTTTGCAGTATTGGGGATGGAGCTCAGAGGCATTCTACCTCTTGAGCCTCGCCCACAGCCCTATTAGTTTTTATTTATTTTTTATTTTGAAACAGGGTCTCACTGAGTCACAAAGGGCATCACTAAGTAGCAGAGGCTGTCCGTGAACCTTGATCCTTCTGTCTCATCCTTCCAAATGCTGAGATGATGAGTGTGCACCACCAAGCCCATCTTAGACCCTTACTTTAAAAATAGTTATATACATCATATACATTCACAAACATATCAAAGTCAGTCACTAAACAAAATACGAGAAGGAGGAAGGAAGAGGAAATGGGATGGAAATGGGGAAAGGCTAAATAAGTGATGTGTGTATGCATGCCTATACCATCTTGTACTCCATTAAGACGTATGACTACAATGCACCAATAAAAATAAAATACAATAAAATATTATAAAATTACATTAATTTAAAGGTAAAAACATGATATAAAATTTCAAAACTAAATGAACAGAGTATGAAAAAACTCTAGATGTTGGGAATTATATTTAAAATGACTACTCAAAATTACATGCAAAGTTTATTCTCTGTTATCTCCTTTAGTGTGATTATGAGCATGGACAATGAAAAATAAATGTATGATCTTTATCTTACATGTATTTAAAATTCTAAGGAGGCATGTTACCTTGAGTGTATATGTATATGTGTTCTTTTTTCAGCAGATATATTTCCTAATATTGGATTGCTTAGATTAATATATAAAATATTAAATTTCAAATAATGAGGTTTGAGGGAAGGTTGATTAAAATGTTCCTATAACAGGGAGATGTTGGTCAGAAGATACAAATTTTCAATTTTAAGATAAGTAAGTTCTGGGCATCTAAATTTTATCATGGTTAATATAGTTAATAATATGCAGTTTAACTTGAAATTTGTTAGGAAAATTAATTGTAAGTGTACGCCCACACATAGTAACTATGTGCAGTGAAATGTGTTAGTTTAGTTATGGTAATCACCTCACACCATATATGTATATCGTCATGACATTCTACACCTTGAATATGTCTTGTTTTTATTTGTTCATTGTGCCTCCAGAAAGCTGAAAATTTAAAATATTTCCATATCAATTGACAAATTAGAAGAGGAACTAAAGAATTAAAAAATGGTACTTCTAAAAAAATTGTTTTTGTGATCCAATTTTATGGTGCCTAGAAGATATATCTTCAGCTTGACATGACTCATTTCCAAGACAGATTCAAGATTAAATTGTAAAATAGAAAAATCTGGTGATAGTGTACTTCGTATTTCCCTTTCAACTCTTTTAACTGTCAGCTATTGAATTATGCACTGCCATCCAATACCACAACTCACACCTGTCACATTGGAATATCACTTCAATGAGTAGCATTTTTGTGGCATTATCTACTGTATTTTTATTATCTTTGCATAGAAAACAATACTACTATGAGAAAATGTCTAAAAATGCCTGGACTAGAGACAGCTGAGTGGCAAAGTGCTTGCATAGCATGACTGAGGCTCTGAGTTCAATTCCCAAAACCAGAAAAAAAAGGGAAAATAACATAATTCTCACTTTTGATTAAAATAGAGACAGAATGATAAACTATCCCAGCTAAAATAAGCTTAAAACAATGCATTCCAAATTAATTTTTTCATACCAAATTAAAGATTTTTCTTAAAGGTGTAGTAGTATATGAATACAACTAACATTAATAAATTATATATCGTGAAATATTTAGAAGAAATGATACTGAAGGTATTCATAAGAAATGTAAGGAATGAATGTGCTAATTAACCTGAATTGATTGTTATACATTAGTCAAAACATTACTTTCTTCATAAATGTGTGAATATTATGTGTGAATAAAAGTATAGAAAATAAACATTAAACATGATTTAAAATTTTACTTTGACATATTTTAGATATGAATATAAAATAGCAAATAAAACATGTAAAATATTCAGTTGTTAATGTCCTAAAGAATCAACATTAATCAAATATTTTATTAGGTTGATATTGGTAAAAATTATGTGTGGGGATGTAATGTTTAAAAAATATGAATTAATTGTGCAAAAATTGATGAATATCAGACAAACCACTTCTAGCTATTTAGAGATGTTCAGAGTGATATTGGTTTGTGGTACTTAATTGTATTTGTACTAAAGTAGAGGTTCCTCATAAGGCTTTTTCTAAATATCTGAATATTAAATTAAAAACTTCAAAATCAGTTCCAATTTTTATCATACTCTTATTGGTGTTCTGCAATTGTACATCAGAGGTTCAGTGTAATACAAACATAAATGCACATACCACTTGTGTGTGACTCCCCAGATCCCATCCCACACCTCCCCCAGTACATGTTAGTGAGACTGGTAGTGATATCTTCATTTATGGACATATATGAAGTGTTTCTTTCATCAAGCCTTCTTTTTTCGGCTCCCGATCTTCCAACCCATCCCCCTTGCATTATTATAGTGGTTTCTCTCCTCATTTATTTAAAGTTTTTTTTTTTTTTTTGCTTTCTATTCTCTCTCTACCTTCCACATACGGGAGAAACACTATGACCTTTGATTTGCTGAAATAGACTGATCTCACTTAGCATAATATTATCTATGTGTGTGAACAAATGTATGAGGTGTATTTACTGAATAGTTAAAATATATCTAATATAATAATATGTAATGCAACAAGAGTGCCGAGAGGCTGAGACAGGAGGACTGCACGTTTAAATCCAGTTTACACAAATTTAGTGACAACCTGTTTCAAAATAAAAAATAAAATAGGGCTGGGGGTGGACCTTAGAGGTGGAAAGCCCCTGCGTTTAATCCACAAAAAAGTACCAGAAAAAATGTTTGCTTTATGTTCCATCATACTCAGACAAAAATTAAAACAATATTAAAATACCACAGCCTTTATCCCTATACCCCACAAAAATTAGTCCCAAACAAAATGCCATATGCTTCAGGAATTATAAGTGGCTGTATGATGGAGGGAATGGTGACACACACCTGTCTGTAATTTCAATACTTGGGAGGCTGAGACAGGATGATCACAGGTTCAAGGGAAATCTCAGCAGAATAGTGAAATTTTTAGCAACATATAAATACCCTGTTTCAAAATTTAAAAAATAAAACAGGGTATCACTGTGTTAATAAACCAATTAGTATAAATAGACTAAGCACATACCATATTGTGTTCTATAGTTTATTGATTAATGAGAATGCATGCAGAGATAAGCTAAAGACTATCTTCAAATAAAAGGAAGTATTTCAAGAAAGCTAGCTTTTCTGCTAAGAGTCTAACAGCAAGAGCAAGGCAACAAAAGGCATCAAGTCCCAGATAAAAATAAATATATATCAATAGTAAATCTCTGTATATGATTAAGACACTTGTGCCTTAGGTACCTTGTATCCCCTAATGAAGGTCAGGAGATACAATTTACTCACACATCTTGTTTTTTCTTCTAGAAAGAAAATAACCTCAAATCATTACGAGAAATACTAGAACCTAACTAGTCAGTATACAGGTAGTAATTGCCCACCTTATGAAAGTGAATTTCAATGATATTTTCAGAGTGTTATTTTAGAGTACTGAAATAGAACTTTGTGTCTTAAACCAAGTGAGTTTCACTGGTCTCAAGCTGGCAGTATAAAATTGCCACGATGCACATTATCTCTGCTATGAGCCACTTATACCAATGATTTCTGCCCAATTCAGCTGTCACTATGGAATCTAGGAATTCTGCAAGAAAATTGCACACTATATTTGCCTGAAATGCAATAGGGAGAATTGAGATGCCTATCAGGATGCTCTCAATACAACTTGACAGGCTGTCAATACAATCTGACCAGCCCACAAAGTACTATACCTTGAAAGGAAATCCATTGTCTCAGTTTTCTGTTCAATAGTTTATATATTCCCAGTAAAGAAGATTAGTTCATAAAGTTTTCCACAACTAAAATTCATTCTAATGTTAACATTTTATATGCTTTGGAAATGTATATTTCTAAACATTTTCAAGATAAAACAAGAAAACTACTCTTTATCTAAAATATCCTGAATGCAGACAGCACAGCAAAGGCCCTTTACTTATGCCCAACTTAAAAAACAGATATCCTTTTCCTCTCTCCCTTTCTCTTTTCCTTCCTTTCTTGTTCTACTGGGGATTGAACCAAGGAGCAGCCTACCTCTAAGCTATATCCCCAGGCTTATTTTTAATTTTTTATTTTGAAACAGGGCCACCTTAAGTTGCCAAAGGACTTACTAAGTTGCTGAGACAGGAGGATCAAACCTGCAATCCTCAGCCTCCCAAATACTGGGATTACAGGCATGCCCCACCACATCCAGCTTTACTCTTTACTCTTGGCTCTAATATGTAGGCACAGATAATATTTTTATCCAATTTTAATCCAGTTTCTATCCTTTCACTAACCAAATAATTAAATAATAATTATTACAATTTTGGATTTGTTTCAATTATTTTCACTTTTACCTTCAAATCTTCAGTGGAGATGATAAATAAACCAAAAAAATGAAGTAAACCATCTTGCTAGAATATTCTAAGTATTTTTACATTCTAAATCCAACCAGAATGTAAAATCGAAATGTATGGTTGTGAATTTTTATTCTGTACCAAGGTGTCCAGATGAGGAAGCAAATGGAGAATAAAATTATGATATACTCTGCCTGAAAAGAGATGAGACCTGGTGTGGGACTGCATTCCCTCTGGAGGAAGTGTGCCCTTTTTCTTCACTTAAAACCAGTCAGTACTCCCAAGGGATCTAAGTGTGCTCAATGGAAAGCCATATTTCTAATTTGCTGCTTAGAGAGGGCATCTTCTGATTTATCCAGAGGTGCCCAGAAGTTAGCAGTGCTTTGCAGAAACTATTCTCCCATATTAAGCTGCTATTACAATTTGCATTCATATCCCTATGTCATATAATATACGTATATATATATATGTATATTAACTGTTATCTGTTTCATTTTTATCTATGCATGCTTTCTCTATCTAGCTCATATGCATTGTGACTAGGGACTGTGATTTATATGGCTTATGGCATCCCCTACAGCATCTAGATTTGTACACAATTATTACTTAATAAATGGATGTTTTTTGGTTGAATGTGGTGAATTTAAATACATGACACAGACCAAAATAGGAATGCAATCATACTTGGAGTAACTATAAATCTACTGAAATTCTTATTTTTAGTTTCTTGAGAAATTGTTAAGGGTTTTTATATTTTTTGAGATGATGTTAAAGTTTCTTCTAAAGTGAGTGAGCTTCAAGTCTTCTCTATTTTGTGTATGACAATCTGGAATAAAGTATTGTGCCCCATATATCTATATGGGGTGTATTGTATCATTGAATTGCTAACGTTGGTCTTATGCATACAGCCCTACTTGAACACTAAAACTCCTCTCACACTTCTAGAGGTAAATATCACAAAAGTGTGGCACCCGTTCTGCTCTGGGTAACACATTATCTAGAGAATGAGAAGATAAGCCATGAAGAGAAAATATTTTAACAATACATATCTGATAAAGGGTCATTATCCAAAATACACAGAGAAATTAAAACCTAATAATGAAATGAGAAACAACTCAGTTAAAATTGGCCAAATACCTTGAAAGACATCTCAAAAATGAAAAGATATAGATGGCAAATAAGCATGTTGAAAAGATATTCTAAATCATACAATCAGTAAAATGCAATTTAAAAAGAACATCAAGACACCACAGCATACCTGCTAAATGGCTAGAGAATACTGTCACCACCAAAAATACTGGTTAGCCCCCCCCCTCCTCCTTCTTCTTCTTCTTCTCCTTCTCCCTCTCTCCTTCTCCTTCTCTCTCTCTCTCTCTCTCTCTCTCTCTCTCTCTCTCTCTCTCTCTCTCATACACACACACACACACACACACACACACACACCACACACCACACACCACACACACACTTCAGTCTCTGTTGAAATATTTCCATTTCAGTCTCTCCTGTTTCCTCTAACTCCTGACCTCTCACTTCCCTGAAATGGAAGGATTTCAGCTGAAATGAAAGACTGTTCCAGAGAGGTGGCCCCACCCTGACCTAGGACTTCGAGCTCCTTTTGCCACCATGGCTGCACTAAGACTTTGTACCATGGTCTCACAGTGTCCACCATGGAGGAAGAGAGGACTCTGAACTCTTGGTCTACACTTAGCTGTGAGGAGTTTGTCAATGCTATGGACAATCTGAACTTGCCTAGACTTCAGCAAATTGACATTGCTTTCCCAGTCAACATGTGCAGTGGGGTGCAGACTACACCTTCCTAACCTGTGGGGTGTCCACTCTGTTTTTAAAAATGCACTAGGTGGGGCCAGGGCAGAGGGTCTCCTTGTGCCTCTCACTTCCATCCCACCCTCTACTAGTTCCTCAACCTTCTTAAATAAAAACGAGGCTTTTTTGCCATGAAAAAATAAATACTGGTTAGGATATGGTATAAAGGAAGTTCCCATTTATTGGTGCTGGCAGAAATGCAAATTGGCAGAACCACATTGGAAGACAGTTTGAATGTTTCTTAAAAAACCAACTAAACATACTCTTACTATAAAACCCAGCAATAGTGCTCCTTGGTATTACCTTAAAAAATTGAAAACATTTCTATGTAAAACACAGCAGTTTCATTTCTAAGTGCCAAAACTTGAAAGTAACCAAGATATCCTTAAAATTAATGGCTAAGTAACTGTAGTATATCCAGACAATGGAATATTATATACTAAAATTTAATGAGTTATCAAGCCATGAAATGACATGGTAGAAACAAAAGCTTATCTAAAAATTCAAATACTATAATGATCCCAACTGCATGACATTGTTGAAAGTGAAAAGTATAGTGACACTAAAAAGTTTAATGGTTGCCAAGGGGGTAAGGTGGGATAAATAGGCAGAACACAGAAGATTTGGGAGCAGAGAAACTTTTCTCTGTGTTTCTTTATAGTAGAAATACATTATCATATATTTGTCCAAACCCTTAAAATTTATAGCACCAAATTTGAACCAAGTATTTATGGTCTTTTGGTGATAGTGATGGGTTAGCATAGGCTTATCAAGTCTGATTAGAGATATTAATAGTGGAGGAAACTGTCCAGATGAAGGGATAAAGGATATATGGAAGATTTCTGTGCTTTTCTCTCAATTTTACTTTACACATAAAACTGTTCTTCAAACATCTATTATAGAATGAAATTGTTGAAATTATTATATATGTTATTCATTATATCAGGAGGAAACCCAACATTTTATATATTTATTGTGTACCAATAAAAACAGTCTATTTAATAATAATAATAATAATAATAATAATAATAATTATACATCTATAATATTTAGTCCTACTAGTGACAGTTAAGTCAGAATATACTCCAAATAACTAAAAGCTACAGAATTACTGATATTTAAAGCAGAATACATATATTTTATGATTTGGGGAAAAAATAAAACCAACATGTCAAATATTTACAAGTAAACCAAATCTGAGTGAAAATTTAAAACACTCTATTTACTCAAAGTAAAGATTAAAAAAAATCATATATATTCAGAAGCCCCAAGCCCCTATGAAATAAACTGCTGCATGTTATTACATCAATTTAGCCATGAAATAATTTTCTTCAAAATTTTCTGTTTTCTAGTTCAAATTTTACAAATGTTTTTATATGGAATTATATCTTATGAAACAGTGCTCAAATCCTAAAAAATTTAGTGTAAAGATTTTTCCATTATAATTGGATTTTACTTTCTTGCAAGTATTTTCCATAAAATTTCTAAAATGCAGGAATTTCAAAGGCAAAGGAATCTTATATTCATCTTCTGAAATTGGATATTATGATTTGTCATTTATCAAATTAAATTTGAAAGTCCTGTCATATTGTAGGTACAACAATATGTGTTTGGTGTGTACATGAGTATGTATGTGTTTAATTTAATAAATTTAACCAGATATATCAGGTAACACATTAGTATGTGTGTGTGTTCTGAAACATTATACTTAGGTTATTTCCTCTGTAATTTTTCTCATTTAGAAGATTTCTGTAAAAAAGATATAACTTTCAAAATATAATCCCGGTTATAAATTCCACATGCAACAATAAATACAATAAATACTCAATTGCTTATACTTAATACATAATGTAATTTAAAAATTTAAAATTTATTTAAAATAAGTTTACGCAAGTGCTTTGTACACTTGGTTCTTGGACCAGTTACATAAAAATAAATCCGTGTTATGGTTAAGAATACAGATTGTTAATTTCCATCCTTCACCAAAACAGCAACACTAAATCAGAATCTATGGAGTAGATTGGACTTTGCATTTTAACAAGTCCCCTAGGTAATGTTTATACATATTAGAATAAAAGCTTAACACTTAAATAAAAAAGTTTAGCATTTAAATAGAAACAGCTGCTGTAGCAACTTGAGAAGCAGAATCAGGCTGCTGGTATAGACCAAATTCAATATTCCAGCATCCAGGGACAGATTGATCTGTACCTTCTTTCTGATTTAGGCCAGCTTAACAACAATTATGATGGTTTACTGCTGTACAAGAACACCAGTAACATGGAGAAAAGGATAAAAATAGTTAAGACAATGAACAATGACCAAATTTAGTATAGAAACCATGAGTTACTCTTTGCTTCTAATCAATGAGGGAATCTTGCTAATTCTACAATAGTTACTCTTTATCTATCAAAGACAGAACAACTTCCAATTTATGCCAAAAGTGTTCTTGCAGGAAAACAGTCTATCTTCAGAAGGAAACATGAAAAAATTTCCTCTTTCCCTGATAAACTTAGGCTAAAGTATGTGGTTTATCTTTCAAAGAAGACTGATAGGTGAAGAGGAAGGAAAAAATTTACATAAAATATTTTATAAATGAACTGTTTTTAATTGGTAGTTAATTGAACATGTATATGGTATACAATGCTATGCTTTGATACATGTTAATGTGTTGTGATTAACTCAAAATAATTAAAATATCACTTCATATACTTTATATTTTAAAGGGGAGAATGTCTAAAATTTATTCTTATAGCATTTTTGAAATATATATTATTAATAATAGTCACCATAAAATAATAAATTTTTAAAAACCGCCATTCTTTCTGTTCAATTGAAACTCTGTACCCTTTAAGCAACATCTCTCCATTTCTTTTACCTCTTCAGCCTCTAGTAACCACCATTCTTCTGTCTACTTCTATGTCTACGTTTTTTAAAATTTAACATATGCATGAGATGATGCAGTATTTGCCCTTTTTTGTTTGTTTATCATATTTAATGTTTCCAGATTCATTTGTGTTGGGACTAATGACATAATTTTCCTTCCTTTTTAATCAATTATTATTTCAAACTTTTCAAATCACAGCATTCTGTTTTGTTTATGAGTATAAAAATCCTATTTTCTCCATTAGTATAAAAGTAAAATGAGGAAAATTCTTTTGAAATATTAGTATAAATCTCATGAGCTCATAGTGAATGGGAGACAGGAGGCACCTATCTTCCTTTCCTTACTCTTTCTTGACATTAGCCATTCTCAACCCTATTCCTACAATTCTAGCCAACAAAATATAATTTCAAGTGATTTTAGTTGATGGAGACTTCATGCCCACAACAAACACTGTAATGAAAAAAGTGAATGTAATAATCAAAGATAAATTTAAACAGTTGAATGATATTTAGTGTAACCCTTGGGCATTTGGCAACAGAGAAGATATACAGATTGATCAAATGAATATGAGTTATTATAAAAATAAATTATGAACTAAATTATGTTGTGTGCATGTGCAGATATATAATTATCCCACTACTCTACATTATTATAATATACAAATAATTTTAAAAACATGGTTATTGAACACTTCATTAGTCACTGCACCAAAAAATGATGGTTTACAGAGAAATGGACCACCTTTTCATTGTGTATGGTAGACTCACAGAAGATATAGTGAAACTCACATTAAGAATATATCTTTTAGGAAGTGACTTTTGGCTATTTAACCATCTAATTATATAGTTATGAGAATGCATATAATACAAAATACATATAATACAAAATGTGAAACCCATTTGTATTAATAAACTACATGGTGGGCTAGGCCAGTATTTATCAAATACTCTTAGTGACAAAGATTCTGCTTTGCCGAACTTTAGTAAAAGCATCTGTTCAACTAGAACTTGACCTTATCAGTATCTTTGTCCTTTTTGCCAAACCCAGGTTTAGAAAATAATGCAGCTAAAAAAAATTGAGAATCTTTCCCTCTACCTTTGATATCCATGCAAGTTTCTCTGGACCATACCAGTGAAACCCAATCAGGTTTTTCTTTGTAATTTTGTAAATGTAGACTCTCTTGACCTGCCTGATGCTGTATATCTCGAATCCTATCTGTTCATTTCAGAGTTGAGATAAATATCTCTCCTCTCTTGTGAAATACCATTGAATAAAATCTTCTTTGGTATTTCTCTTTTTTTGGTGGTACTGGGGTTCCTGGAAGCCCTTCTACCTCCGGGGTACACTCTCAGACCTATTTTTACATTTTTATTTAGAAACAGGGTCTCCTAAGCCAGCGCGCGTGGCTGGCTTCGAACCTGTACAATCCTGCCTCTGCCTCCCAAGCGCTGGGATTACAAGCGTGCGCCATCACACCCGGCCTTCTTTGGTATTTCTAACAAGTGACTAGTGTAATTTTTTTCTTTAATATTAGTAATGAAGTACTAAAAATGTGAAAATTAAAATGGTCCAAAAAGTTTCTCTCACAGCTTGATACACTGTTTTGAATTCCAAGTGCCATATTTCTTTTTAATATTAATGATATACACTTTTCCTGTCTCTTCAATTTACTGAGTCAGAAAATGTTCAAAATCAACCCAAAGAATAGTAACTAAAATTATATAAGACAGTATTTTGTTTTAGAAAAGAATGATTGTCCAATATTAGTCAATATAATCCAACTCTTTTTCATTACTTTTTTCATAGTATAGTATTTTCTACCCTTTAACTATCAAACTATTTGTGCCTTTTATATTAAATTTTTTCTCTTATGAACATATATAGTTGATAATATTTTAGAATGTACTTTGCCAATACATAATAAATGGGATATTTAATGTATTTACATGTAATATAATTACTAATAGTATAGAGTTTGTTCCTTCACTTTATTGCGTATATATTAAATAAGAACACACACATACACACATTCCTTAACTACGTATGCCTACGACTAGATCTAGTCCATTAGATAGAATATATTACAAAGATAACCATAGATACGGTATGAGTCAGTAACTCCACACTGAAGAGACATCCATTTCATGGAATGAAATGGAAAGCAAGTACACGTTAACAGAATACCAATAATAAAAGCATAGGATCAGTGAGGAGAGGATGTGATGAAGTAAAAAACTATAGAAAAGCTAAGTAAAATTTAAATCAAAGAGAAATGTTTTCTATTTTACAATTGTTTGTTTAGTCTATCTATAGGCCAATAATTTGACTTGATAATTAGATATACATGATCCAATTTTTATTGTAATGAGAATATTCTAATGGATTTTCTCCAAGAAATTCTAGAGCTTACCTTTAGCCTTCAGTCTTTATACCTCAATATGAATTAGCAGACTTTCTCATCACAAGTGATATGTTCTTCTCTTTATAATTTTTCATACTAAATACAAGGCTTAATTTTATTGATATTCTTATTTTCCAAATTGTATGACCTCATTTTCTTTTCAATAAGCTACAAATAGTCTATTCTTAACCATGAAATAACTATTAAGTGTTCTGAATAAGATAAAAAGCAAAACTAAATTATAAGGATGAAACCCCACAAAACTAATATTTTTTCAAGATACCTCATGAATCCAAGTGTTGCATTTATTGCCAAAACTTTCAGTGTTATTCACTGGTAACTCCATACCCACGACAGAAAAACACCTGAATAAGGTCAAAATGTACCCTTGAATCAAGTCTGGTACAAAGGACTAAAATGGATGGAGTACTGAGAGATCAGTCTTTGAAGAAAGGCAGTAAAACCAAGCAAATTATTCCAATACCCATATTTATTCTCTTCTCTTTGTGATTGTTTCCCTTTATGCTTTCACCAAATATACAAGTCGACTCTTCCCTTGGTGTATTCTCATTATACTGATAATTGGCTTAAAATATTGCATTACATCAATCCATGTAATTCTCTAGTCTGATCAAAATATATTTTCTCTTTGTTTGTGAAGCTTGTCCAGATGTTAGCTAAGTGAAGTGGCCATCATAACCCTTATTATGGACTTTAATATTTGTTTTTTCCATCTGTACATAAGTCTGTATATATCTAAAATCTAATATAATTTTCTCCTTTTTTATATGACAAGTACTCAGGAGAAAAGAGAGCCCGCTTCTGAGAATAATGAAGGCAAGAACATCATGCTCCCTCTTTGCAGTGAAATTCTTATTCCAGATCAAAAGGGTGAATAGCATGGAATATTTTAAAAAATAGAATTCTAGCTGGTTAAGTTAAAATATGGAATGTCCCTAATATATATGGCGTCTAGTCCTATAACATTTGATTGTGGATTAGATATATTTTTATTCATTGTAAGTCCTCATCTCTCTGTATTTTCTCCTGATTTTATCAAGCCAATTCTATTAGCCTCAGAGTAACTAAATGCAATTTTAATCATCTGCCTATGTACTTTTTGTACTTCTGCCATTTTAAAATGGCTTTATCTAAGGAAGAATTGTTTATAATAAAATGCTGATGTATCATTTGTAAGTCCAGCCATCTATCACTACTATTATGAAAGGAGTTCCGAGATTCAGAAAAGTTTCTAAAGTGATTGCCTCATTCTGTATTCTAAACAGGGGTTTTACCAAAAAAAAAAGATCATTTTTAAGATTTGAATGTTTCTTCATGAGGATTTACAAAATTGTCTCTTGCACAAGGAACTAAAACACAGTGCATGTTCTCTCTATTTAGCAATGACATCATTAGCCTCAAGAAAGAGATTTCAAAGTCAATACTATACAACATTACTTTAACTTGGCATTGCCATTATAAAATAATACAAAAATTAGAAATTAATAGAAATAAATATGAAAGGATAAACAATATAAAAGTTTGGAAACTGAAAAAAGAATGTGAATTGATTATAGCTAAATCAGAGAATAATTTATACTCAGAGAATATAAAAGCATAATAAACTAAGAACTGTTTTCTTCATTGTGAATAATTCAGACTACATAAGCTACTGTTAACCTGAAGTTTAAAAGTTCCCAGAATTTGTCCAATATATGAGAAAAAACAATTGCCTGTAAGGAAATATTACAATTTAAAACATTTTTGGTGGTATTGGTGATGCAACCCAGGGACATTTTACCCCTGAGCTACACCCTCGGCCCTATTTTATTCTTTTATTTTGAAAGATCTCACTAATTTGCAGAAGGTTTCAGTAAATATCTGAGGCTGGTCATGAAACTGTGATCCTCTGGTATCAGCCTTCCAAGTATTGGGATTACAGGCATGTGCCAACTCATTTGGCTAGAACTGAAAATATTTTTTCAGGTTTATAAAATAACCTTTATTTTTTAAAGTTAATATATGCACTATAGGAAACAAAAACACAAGAAGCAAAGAAAAAAGTCATCCAGTCATGAGCAGCTTAGTTGGCTGCGGCCTTCTAATTTCTGAGTTGACATACACAACATGCCATTTATGAGATCAAGATCATAGTATATATCGTACTTTTCAACACATCAATATTCAATTCAAAATCCAAAAGCTACAAGAGTAATTTCAATAACCAAGAATATAGTGCACCAACTCAACCTGTCAAAAAAATTGTAATCCTGCCTTTCTTGGGATGAAAATTATACTGAAGATAGAAAGAACAACAGGTCTTTGGATAGACATACTGGCAGAGTTGAGTAAAATACTGCATTCCCTTAATGCTCAATTTTTTTTATTTTTTATTTTTTATTTTTTTTCTTAATGCTCAATTTAAAAAGAGATATAGAGCAAGAGTATACCAGCATGTTTCTAAGAGTTATCAGATTTCTAATACTAAAATATTAGCTTGAAATCATGTTACCAGTGAATTAAGGTGTTACTATGGGACAGCAGAGAAGATGCACACACACCAATGGTTCACATCAAAATCAAAATGTAAATCTGAGAAACACTTGCTCCCCACTTCCTTCTACCCCTCTGCATCCAGCTGGATGGACAAGTCCAATACACACTGCCCAGAAGTGTAACAATTCCATGCCCAAGATGCACCTTTCTTTACAATTATAACAAAAATGTATTTACAAGTTAGCTAATTCACTAAGCTTTACTTATTACCATACACTATCACATCGGGACATCTACGAAGTTAAGGTGTTATGACATAAATATGAACTTTGTGCACAATGAACACAGAAACTTATGGTAAGAATCTAAAACTATCTTCCAGGTACAGAGATACTAACAAGGAGCGCTTCCCCACACCATTCTTTCTCTCCCTCTTCCCCATTCCAGTAACATGTAGTAAGTACAGGACCTCCCCTAGCTCCAAGACATGGATTAACAAAGGTCATCCCAAAAGAGAGCTCTTCCTAAAAATTAACAAAAGGACAATTATATAGGGATTATTTTCCTACTTCTAACATACTTTGGGCATTAGAATTTATCCTTTAATACTCAGCAATTATAACTAAAATGTACATATATAACAATGGCTTAGATAATATGAACTAATCTATGGGGCAAAGAAAGCTTAGTCAAACAGCATATTCTCCAAGACATCAAGTTTAATAATTCTATTCCCAAAATTCAACCATTTCTATGAAGTGAAAACAATAAAAAATACTAAAAGAGCATAACTTTAGCCCTCTACTTTTCCCATGTGCCATGTACTTTTAAAACATCCAGAAAGCCTAGATGTTTCCAACAAGTACTTATTTCTCACTATCTATACTGTAGCAATGAATAAAGTGCACATATATACTTAACAAAGGCTATCATTTAAAAGTGTATTTTAAATAGAAACATTCGGGCCTAGACCCCTTCACCTTCTCATCTTATCAACCCAAGGGTCAGATATATGCATCTGCAATGCTTAGGACTTTAGTACTTTCACTTCCTAAGGAGTTTTAAGTTTAGCCTTTCCTATGGATTTTAACACAAAGTGTACTTAGTGTATTAGTTTACCACTTTTATCATATACTGGAAACCTCTTTACCATCTAGAAAGACTAGATGTTATAAATTAGGACTCATTTGTCCAAGAATCAGACAATTTATTTCCAATTTTGCCACATATATACCATTTTTGCTTTATTTAAATCACTAAATTTTCCAAGTTCATTTGTTTATTTAATGATTGTACCTGCATGTGTATGTGTATGTACACACATACCTATTCTCTTGTTCTCAACTAGCCTTTTATGAATTAATCTATAAGAAATTGAAAAGGATACAAAGCAGATAAAATATAATTTTAATATTTAAGCAAGGTATGTGGCCATTACCAGTACTGGAAAATAGCTCTTCCTAACATCTCAAATATGACTTTAATTTTATTAGGGAGGTACTGAGAGTTGAACTTAGACTTCACACATGCTAAGCAAGTACTCTATTAATGAGCCATACCCTCAAGCCCCCAAATTTGATTTTAACAGTCAACAAACCTATCAAACTTTTAGTCAGGTGAGAAAAATATAGAAAGAATACAAGACCACTGTGTATAGATATCCAGTTATATATATTGGATCTGTTGACTCCATATACATGAAGTTGTAGTAACATAATATTCAAGGCTACTACAAAAGAAGCTACTGCCTTGTATAAGCATAGCAGAATAGCTTTTTAAACAATTTTGTTTTTCATGATGTATGACATGAACATAACCCTGAAATAGAACTCCTTCAAAATTAGCTTAATCTGAAAATTAGTGAAACCACTTTGGAAAACAATGTGGAGGAAGATCTTCAGAAGAATGGAAACAACCCTATCATATGACCTAGCTATACCCTTCCTGGGTATCTACCTCAAACAGTTAAAACCAAACTATCGAAATAATGCATGCATATCTGTGTTTATAGCTGTACAATTCATAATTGTTAAACTATGGAACCAGCTGAGATGTCCATTAACAGATAAATGGATTACAAAACTATAGGACATATACACAATGGAATTTTACGCAGCTATAAAGAAGCACAGTTATGTCATTTGCAAGGCGGTGGATTGAACTGGAGAATATTGTGATTTAGTTCACTCAACTCTATTACTGTCTTCTTTCTCAAATGACCAGAGAAGTCACTGCTACAAACTATAATGTTTTTCATCATTCAGTGAGCTACAAATTCCATACATAAATATTAGTAAATATTAAATCAGCACCTATATCTGTAACTTACCAAGGCTTGGGTTCTGGGTCATACTTCATATCATATATGTTAAGTAAGTTAAACTTTTTGAACCATAACTGTAAATTTTATAAAACCACCAAATTATTCTTATATGAAAGAAAGTATATCCAGTAATAGAATTGACTTTTACTCTAATATCTAAGATTTTAATATCATATTATCAATAACTTTAATCATTCATATCACTGGAAGTCAATACATTGTTCTTCATCTAAAATATTAAAAAACTGACACAATGTATTTAAACATATTGAAGTCCACCACTAAGCCAAGCAAGGGAAGGACAGATGGGGAGGGAATGGGGTGGGAATTGGGTAGGGGTTAAATCAGTGATGTGTACAGGTATGTACACACAAGTTTTTTTACCCCAATATGATGTATGAATATAATGCACCAATAAAAAATTTAAAATAAAATATTTAAAAATTGAAAGTTGATGTTTAAATTCTCAAAACAACAATTCTCCTTCTTTCCCCAGAATACATGTGTACCTATACCTTATGTTTAAACTACCATCCATTCATTCCTGTACCATCTGAGAAAGTGGCTGCATTCTTCCAGACACAGAAATTATAACCAAATATACTGGAATTCTCTTTAAATAAATGAATAAAAACACACAAATATTAAATATCATGATGTGTTATACATTATTATTACTGTCTGTGGAAAAGAGTAAGATGATCCCTATCATTGAGTTGCTTAAAGTCTACCTATTAAGACAATCATGCAAAAGGCATTTTGGGAAGGTTTTTTCTTGACAAATACTTGAGGCAGTATTTATCTATGAGATAAAATATGGGAGGCATGCATTAGGGCTGGATATAATGAGAGAATATCATATGTAAAATAGATCTAGAACCCAAGAAGTGAAAGAGAATAAATGTAGTCCAAATTATAAGGAAGAAGCTCTTCTCCAACAAATCAAAATTATTCTTTGCCTTTTAGAGAGGTACTGGAATGTTCCAGGTGTAGAAAAGTTCAGCCTTAGAAGATAAAAAGATTCTATGCCAAAGTCTTATAGAAACAGCAGAGCCCTCTTTTGTTGTTGTTGTTGTTGTTGTTGTTGTTGTTTTGTGGTATGGGGGATTGAACTCAGAGGTATACTAACTCTGGGAAACACTGCTAGACATTTTAAAAATTTTTAGTTTGAAATAAGGACTCCCTAAATTGCTGAGGCTGGCCTTGAACCTGCAATCCTTCTCTCTCAGCTTTCCAAGTACTGAGATTACAGGAGATCCTGGGCTAGAGTCAGTGCTATCTTAAAACAAGCTAATTGCAGATTAGTTGGTATACTACAATCTAAACTCCACTTCAACATAAGCCTTACTAATTCATTAAGGATGTTAAAACATAAATGCAATAATTTACAAGGATACAGGTTTTGGAGACACAAAAATCCTGTTACTAAAATAATTTCTGAGAGAAAGAATATAATGACATTCTGAGAGCAACCTCGCATTTCTCAAAATAAATATTTCAAAGAAAACAACATATTCTTTTAGCATCAAGGTGATATTTATCTGCTTTTAACATCTAGATTATATTAGCTATATTAGTTTCCTTTAAACATGAACAGATATCAAGATGACTAATAAAACTTCAAGAGATCTGAAAGCACTTCTACCACTGGCATTTTCATAATTTCATCCAGCCATCCCATGTCCAATCTTATTACCTCTATTTTCAAGTCTAAAGTGTCCAGCATAGCAAAATGTTAGTGTTTGATATATGAGGTTATTTTGTGTGTATGTGCAGGAAGTCAAACACAGTGAAAGGGCAAGCTAATATCTCACCAATCCATTTAAAGGGTCAGTAAATACTGACAACATGAGATTAAGTTCATAGTTAAAAGAATAAAAAGCAAATGTAATATTGGGTACACTTTCATGGAGGAATATTATGTAGAGTAGAGGTTAAGATATATGACTCCAGAATTAGACTCTTTATGCTGGAATTGTGGGCATATTACTTACTAGCTATGTAATTTTGCCAAGTTATTTAACATTATCTGTCCTTATATTTCCATAAACTGTTGTTTTAATGGATAAATTTAACATTACAAGAAATATGCTCAGAAGAGAGTTCAGAGTACAGTAATTCTGACTAAAATTGAACCAACTAGTAATATTATAGTTCTTCATTCTTAAACCATTTTTTCAAAAAGATCAGGTTATTTTCTGTCTTCTATATAGTGTGCTTATATGTCCCATCTCCATTTATTGCTCCAAAAAACACCATTTTTTATTTTTCACATATAAATAAACAAATTTTAAAGAGTGAAAATTTAAATATAAAGAAGGCATTTAATGTTTCATGTTTCTTAGGAATACCTCATAGTGCGTAAATCTCAATACATAATTTATACTAATAAGTAGGAACTCAATAATTTCTTATTTGTAATTGAAGTGGAAGCAGTTTCTTTACAATTTGTAGTTATTTGATTTTCTTCTCTAAAACATTATAAAATGAACAAGATATCTTCTCTGATATTATAAGCATTTTTATTATTTCATTTCATTATCATAGTTCCCTAATTATAATGTAACCAGATAATTATATAATTTATACTTTTGCTAATGATCTATATATACTATTCAATGTGTATTAAAATATATGTATTTGCAATCCTGGAATTCTGAAGATTTTTAATTTGAAAAGCTGTGGTTTTGTGTGCTGCTTTCTTTAAAATTGTGTTCAAAAGTTTGAGTATATATAAAATGTGATCATAGTGTCCCATAGAGTTTGGTATATTGTGTACCTATTTTCATTTAATTTTATGAGATGATTTTGTTTTCAGAATTCTCACATTTTTATTTATTTTTTTCTTGGTAAACTCTTCCTCTCTGTGTGGGAGTTCTATGTCTATGTTTTAATCCCCTTACAGTAAAGCCTATGCTGGGTATATAAGTTTCCTTAATGAATCTATCTCAATATAATCAGAGACTTTGAAATTACTAAAGGATGGCATAGGTCTGACACTAAAACATAGAGGCACTGGTAGAAATTTCCTCAGTAAAACACCCAAAGCTTTGGAAATTAAAACAAGGACTAGAAAACTTCAGCAAAACTAGAAAGGAAGGGTAGGAGAGGAAGAAGGCTGAGGTTAATTAATGGAGCAGCTACATTCAGATATGTATACAAGTATGAATGTAGCATGGTCAACCTGGACAATCACTTTTGGGAGGGGGAGAAAGGGTACATGGGGGGAGGAGGGCATCAAGCCCTGTGTGAATGTATGCCGTTTTCAATATGCTCCACATAAAAATAAAATAAAATATTAAAAAACATGACTAATAAATAGGATAGCATTAAAATTAAAATTTCTGCTTATCAAAGGAAACCATCAAGAGTCTGTATAGAGAGCCTACAAAATAGAAGATCTATGCCAGCCATTTTTCTGATAGAAGAATACAACCTAGAATATAAAAAGTACTTAAAAGAGTTAACACTAAAGAAAAACTAATAATCCAATCAACAAATGGGCAATTGAACTAAATAGACACTTCACAAAAGAAGAAAAAATGTACAATACATACATGAAAATGTTCAACATCATTAGAAATCAGAGATGCAAATTAAAACTACACTGAGATTTCATCAAGCCCCAATAAGAATAGGTTCTATTGGCCACTATTTTAGTAAAAATTCTTTTAATTTTCCTTTTTCTAAGAAAGTCTATTTCCTCTTAGTTCCTGAAAATAGCTTCACTAAATAAAGAATTCACAGATGACAATTCTTTTCTCTCCCCTATTGAAAAGTGTTTCTATTACTTCTCTTTCATTTATGAATGTGTTGTATAACTTAGTATATTTTAAAACATTTTTAATATTCTTGAAGTTAAGAATGGTTGATATTTTCAATTAAAAAAAAACAGGCCTGATAGTACTTTGGGAAATGCTTGCAAGGAAAGTATGATTTCACTCTACTTTTTTTTTCCTATTTCTTAGAATAACAAGTACTTTCTTTTAAATGCACTAGTGGGCCCCTGGTTTATTAAATTTTTAAGATTAACACTTCCAAGGTAGAACCAATTGCTTATATCTAGTTTTTGACTCAGAATATTTATAAACACAGGAATACACCATTTCCTCCAAATTGAAAACCATGTATGATGTAGTAACATAATTTCTTTTGTGGACAGATATAGTTTAGTGAACTAAAAATTGGCCAACAGTGAAAAAATTACTGGGGTATATAATTTAGTACCTGCAAATAATTAATAGATTTCAGCTACAAAGAAACACCCTCCTCCCCTGAAGAATTATTATTCCTCATTTGTGTTACAAATTACACTTGTAATATCCCAGTTGCTCAATCGAAAGTGCAAAAGTACTCTCACACACAGACACACAACTCACATACATACATACTGATAAAAGTAATATATACACACATATACATATACATATATAAATGTACATATATATAAAAGGCCTCAGAAAATACTGATTATTCCTTTTTATTGTATCTTATAAACTTGATCTATCTTAGAAGTATATATTCTTTACAATGTACCATACTGAACAAAGTCAGTTAAAAATAAAAAGAAGGGTGAATTCATTCAAAACACTCCCCTGTGCCACTCCTGAATGGCATGGGTGCTGTAACTGTCTTCTGTATTTCTATCTTTTTAATAAACTCCTTTAAATCTACAAAAAAATAAGAAAAATAATGTTTTTTTCTCAATGTGTGCTAAGACTATACTTTCAGAGATCATTTCTATAGTTCCTCAATGTGTGCTACTGTATATTTATATGCAAATATTAGTTTTAATTTAGATATATAAAAATGAAGTTATAATAAAACTCCTTCCTCCCAAACAATATATACCAAAATACATTCAATGTTTTAACAATTTACCACTGTGTGATACATATTATAAGGTCAGCCTATAAAACTAAATTTTGTATCACAGGTTCAATTAACTAATAAACACAGTCATTATTTCTATTAAAACATGTAGCAGCTAGATTTAGATGTGGCCAGGTAACTTTATTAGTTTAATACAAATGTTCAATTTTCCTGTATAAATTGTACCTAAAGGTTAAATTTCCAGTTGAAAAAAATAACTCTTTTAAACTCATATCCTAATTAATACGTCTTTTGACATTAATGAACACTGTTTCTATGCAAAACTCTATGTCTTAGTGTATTAGTGTTAATAAAAAATTCAGACCAAACTATATATAATAATATATTATCTCTAGAAGCTGAAATGAAATAATGAATACTCCAAAGTCACCTTTTTTTTTCCTTTCTACCATCCATAACACAGTTATTGTGATAATTACTTTTTTTGGCACTCACCCGAATAAGGAACATGACAAAAATCATTTAAATTGTCTTACTTTAGGGATTTCAAAAATCATAAAAAGAGATTGACATGATTAAATGGAAATAAAGTATTTTTTACAGTTGGATGGGATTAGTGCTATCAAACATATAATTTACTTGACTTATAATGATATCAAATATATATATATATATTATAGATATAATACTAGCTATCAAATTTATGCCAAGACCTTTGAACCAAATTTCCAATGTTTAAAATGAATGTGTTCATATTTCAAAGAGAGAAATACATAGTTCAATTAAAATGTCAATTTACCACCATGTCTCCATTCTCCAGTCGAGAGCCTTGTATATAACAGAATATATAATTTTACTTTTAGCATTAATTACACAAAATAAACATCTTAAATCTCTATTACTTAGTACATATGAAATTTCAGGTACTTTATTACTTCAAATGTGATCACAACCACCACTATTACTACAACCACTACTATTACCATAAAATAGTTTTACAAAGTGATTAGTATTATTTGACTTTAAATAGTAAATTCATTTGATTATTTCAAATATATTTCAAGTACACAATTTCAATTTTACACAATTTTTCCTCGAATATGTTATAAATTTAATTGTATCCCCTGAAATTCATGTTAAATCCTAACCTCTAATTTGGCTGTATATAGAGATAAGACCTTTAAGGAGTTAAAGGCTAGATAAGGTAGGTCATGAGGTGAGGCCCTAATTTAATAGCATAGGTTTCTATATTAAAAAGAAGAAAAGATGCCTGGAAAATGCATACAAGCAGAGGAAAGGTCACATGAGGCAGCAGTTTGAATGCCAGAAGAACCTAAAACCAACCTTGGTTACATCTTTTATTATTTTTGCAATACTGGGAATGGAACCCAGGAGTATTCTACCTCTGAGACACACCCTCAGCCCTATATTTTATTCTTTTTTTTTGGTGATGGTACTGGGGTTCCTGGAAACCCTTCTCCAGGCTATACTCCCAGACCTTTATTTATTTATTTTTTTTATTTAGAAACATGTCTCCTAAGTCAGCGCGGCTGGCTTCGAACCTGCGAGATCCTCTTGTCTCCACCTCCCAAGCCTGGGGATTACAAGTGTGTGCTACCACTCCCGGCTTATTCTTTATTTTGAAGTAGGGTTTCACTGAGTTGCAAAGGATCTCACTAAGGAGCTGAGGCTGTCCTGAACCCCTAATCCTCCTGTTTCAGCCTTGCAAATGCAGGGATTACAAGCATGCACCACCACACCGCTCCCTTGCTTACATCTTGATCAAGGACTTTCAGACTCCAGAACTGTGATAAAATAAATTCTTGTAGTTCAAGCTATCCAATCTGCAGTATTCTGTTATGATGGTGAAAATAGAGCAGCAACAGATTTTGATACTGAGAAGCACAGCTCTGCTATAACAAGCATCTAAAAATTATGAAAGTGGCATTGGAATTGGGCAATAGACTCTAGAAGAGGTCTGAATTGCATGTTGGAGAAAGCCTAGAATGCTTTGGAGAAATTGATAAAAATGGATGATTAAAGTATTTCTGGTGATTTCTCATATACAAATAAAAAACTTGTTTTGGGAAAGTAGATGAAAAGTGATTATTGATTCAAAGTGACTTTAAAAAATCTTGGGTGATTTTTTCCTAGTGTTTTGTGGGTGTAGAACTTTTGAGCAAGAAATTTGAGTCTCTTTAGCAGAGGCTTCTAAGCAATGTATTGAAGGTTCAACTTACATATTCCTTATTGTGTATAGCAAAATACAAAGGAAAGATATAAAGGGATGATTAAGCCAACAGAAACAAATTTGAGAAGAATTTGAAAATTTTCAGCCAACCTATACTGAAAATAATGAGAAAGCATATTCTGAAAAGAGCACTTAGGATGTGACTATAAAAAAGTACTCCATAAATATGATGACATTTAGGTTTCTATAGTCCTTTTAGAAAGAGTTATGAACAGAGATGGTATTATACCAGCAGAGATACTAGCAGTTTGAATAAAAAAGATAGAGAGGGGATGAGATAAGGAAGGATTTACAGATTTCTGAGTATGTATAGGATAGGACAATTGATATGTCATCTATGAATATATCATATTTTTCACAAAAAGAACCACTCAGAACAATTTAGAAATGTGCATGGCTGTGGTTGCTATCACAGGTGCAAAACACCAGTGTCAGTTTTCTTTTGTTTCAGGGGTATGGGCCACTCACTTCCTCAGCTTCAGCTTCAACAAGCTAAGATTTCCACTCAAAGGAAAATGATCATGCTCAAAAGTACAAGGTTACTGTCCATGACCCAAGGGGCAGGACCACTCCCACAGTGGGAACAGAAGGTGAAGCCATTACTATAATCGGCCTGGAAAGATGGGCCACCACCTCAATGTGCCTAGAGAGAAGAACATCAAGATAAAAGAGTTCCTCAAGGCTTTAGATTTAACAAAATTCACCTTGCTAACATTTGGGATTTCCCGAGACTCATCACCCCTTTAGCTTTTTCTTTTCAAATAAGAATATCTATCGTTTGTATGTCCCTGTTCACCATTATATCTTGGAAGTGCATAGCTTGTTTGGTTTCACAGCTTAACAGCTGAGATAGAATTTCCTCTCAGGATTAATCAAATATTGAATTTCAACCATTTCTTATTTAGAATATATATTGATGAGATTTTGCACATAGAGTTGATGCTGAAATGTATTAAAACATCAGGCCCTATTGACGTACAGTAAATATATCGTGCATGGAAGAAGAACATGAATTTTGGAGGAGAAGAGGGCAAAATATTCCTAACTCAATTAGAGTTCTCCTGAAATTTATAAATTGAAATGTAATCTCTAATGTGACTGTATTCAGTTATAAGACCTTCAAGGAGGTAATTAAAGTTCAATAAGATCATAAACTTAGGATCATAATTGAATACACTTAATGTCCTTGTATAAACAGAAAAATTTGGCAGGAGTGTATGCTATGTGGAAATACACAGAGGAAATGCCATGTGAGGGTACAGTTCAAAGGTAGCCATTTGAAGGCAGGAAGAAAGCTTTCACCAGGAAACAACAAATCTCTGACCAAGCTGAGACAGGAGAACAGTACCCTATACCCCAAAACAGCAGAAACTCTGGAAAAAATACCAAAATCTCATATTTATCAACCTGAGACTTACTCCACAGACAGGACACCAGACACACAACCCCCTAGCCTATGGTGGCACTGGACAGAAAAAGGTAACCAAATGACCAAACCCTTCATTCTCCCTATCTCCCCATAGCAGAGGTGAGTGTGTAACCCCCAGGAAGGTGAGCGCAGGCCCCACACCATCACCATGGATAACTGAAGAGATCATAAAAATAGGGCTGGGAATATATGCAGACTTTGGTTGCATGCCACAAAAATTTCTGAGGAAAATACTAGGCTTAAAAGCCACATACAAACCCAGACATTTCTGTGGAGAGCATGGACTCTATGTTTGCTTTGGGAAGGCCCCTGCACCTTAGGCTCCATGCTTGGCACCTATACATACAGAGGGAGACACCTGGTATAAATTCTCACTAGATGCTCTAGCACTGTGGTTGCACACTAACTTCTTTTTTTACAAGTTTCTGAGCAAGCAGGAACCTTTGGAACATGCTCAGGAACCTACAAAAATAAGTGGACCTTAAGCAGGGCTTCAGAAGCTAAGCATGAGAGTTTATTATTGTTATTACTACTGGTTTTAGTATTCTTTTTATTTGTTCTATTTGTTTTGTGTGGGTTGGTGTTTGTTGTTTTTGCCAATGCTGTGTGTTTGATTGTTGGTAGTTTTTTTTTTTTTTTTCCTTTTCCCTTTTGAGATTTTTTTTCTCTTTTCTTCCTCCTTCCTTTTCTTTGGCTTCTCTCCATTTTTGCAGTGCTAGGGATTGAACCTAATACCCTTGTGAGCACTGGTTAAGTGCCCTGCCTTGCCATTAGATTATACCAGCCTAGTACTGCCTCTTCCCAGAAACCAGATGCCTGGGCCTGTTCCTCCCTGTTCCTCCACCCCACTCTGACTCATTAATAAAGCAGGAAACTCTGCAGGCAGGGGAGAAGGCTTGAACTAGAGCTTTAGAGCAGCATTCACATCCCTTTTAAGAAAGCTTCAATTCAAGAAAAAAAGGAGCTGGGCGCGGTAGTGCATGTTTATAATCCCAGTACTTGGGAGGCTGAGCAAGAGAATCACGCAGGTTCGAAGCCAGCCTCAGCTACTTAGTGAGGCTCTAAGAAACTTAGTGAGACCCTGTTTCCAAATAAAATATAAAATAGGTCTGGGAGTATATACTGGAGGTAAAAGGCCCCTATATTTGATCATCAGCAGGAGCAGGAGGAGGAGGAGGAGGAGGAGGAGGAGGAGGAGGAGGAGGAGGAGGAGGAAGAAGAGGAAAGGAAAACCCAATAAGGAACTATCTGAAGCCACAACCAACATAAATCAGCTCTTAGCCGGGTGTGGTGGCTCACGCTTATAATCCCAGCATTTGGGAGGCTGAGACTGGAGGATCATGGTTCATGGAAAGCCTCAGCTACTTAGGCTTTCTGCAACTTAGTGAGGCTCTGTTTCAAAATAAAGAATAAAAATAGGGCTGGGGGTGTAGCTTGGAGGTCGAATGCCCATGGGTTCCATCCCCAGACCCGCAATAAACAAATAACATAAATAAATAAATAAACAAACTCTTCTCCAACAAGGATATTTTACTCATTTTCATTTAAACAATTCTTAAGGCTCCCCTTTTTTCCTTTGCTTTTTTTTCCTTTCCTTTTGTATGTGTATGTGCTAAAAACTGTGTTCTAGTTTGACTCCTAGTGTACCTATTTGCTTGTGCCTTGTATTTCATCCATTTTATTACTATATATAAATATTTTATATTTTGAACTTAGTATAAAGACTTATACAACAAGAAATAAGTTTGAATTATCATATTACAAAATAGTGTAGTTTTATTCTTAAGATTATGGACCTAATTATTGTGTGGTGTTATGAAAAATGAAATTCAGTAGATTGAAAAAAATGTTAAAATTAGTCTTTTACATGTTACTAGTTTACACCTGTTATCTATGTAATTCTTAATGATATGGTAGTTTTAACCATAAATATCCATTAAGGTTTATACTAAGTGTGGATTCTGGCTGTCAACTGAAGGCTGTTATTAAGAAAGTATATTGTACTTTTTTCCTACTTTGTTTTCAAGTATCATACAGAGTAAATCTAATTTTGCATCTTCAGCTTAGCTTGGCCTTAAAGACTCTGAGAGACCAATTGTTTTACATAGTAAAGAACTCTTCAGACCATTTTCCTCTTAGGATGTCTCCTCGCTAATCATTCAGTATTTATTTGAGTGCTCCCCATGATAACAAGCAAGGTATGGTAGATAATGTGATACTTAAGGGCAAAGTTTCTGCCCTCATGGAACTTATGGACTCATAAGGGGAAATAATTAGATACAAAATATGAAACTATAAATTTGATATGTGTACTCATTTAAAACATGTAGTGTATGAATAAAACTCAAATTACATAATATACAATTTAAATAATTTAAAATGTAACATGTACATGGAGTCTCTTAGCAAAGTGAAGAACTTAGATTGGGGATCAACTATTCAGAGAAGATGATATTGATAAAAAAATCTAAAAGTTGAAAGTTGGGGAAGAGAATTTCAAGTGCAAAAATATAATATTTATTTATTGATTAATTTCATATGCTTTTATTGGTTCCCTGTAGTCTCACATCATACTGTAGTTCAGGGTGATATGGACATATATGTGCACTGTAGAATATTTATGTATTTAATTTTGCTGTACTTGGGATGGAACCCAGGGGCATTCTATCTCTGAGCTATACCCCCAGCCCTATTTTTAATCTTTATTTTGAAAAAGGGTCTCACTGAGTTGTGAAGTGCCTTCCTAAGCAGCTGAGGCTGGCCGTGAACCAGGATCCTCCTGTCTCTCCCTCCAAATGCTGGGATTACAAGCGTGCACCACCATGCCAGGCACACTGTAGAATATTTAAAGGATCCAGAGTAAGAGAATGTTTCCTGTTAAGATGAATACTAATAAGCAGCTGTGTAATTAGGTTTTATCTATCAACACTTGTGGCTTTGTTTTTATAAAAAGGCATCCCTTTAATATCGAGAGTTTCAAAATTCTGGTATTCTTCAGTTAAATGAGGTGTCAGGTTTGAATATTTTTTTCCATAAGTTAGATTTGCTATATTATGGGTCATAGTAGGATATGTTTCTTTAATGCACTCATAATTTTGGTATCTGGCAAAGTGTTTTCAAATAAGTGCCATAATAATTTAGTATCATATAATCATTTTATAAAAAGGAAAGTATATGTTCAATGGGCTTCAAAATCAAATGGAGCTGGGTTCAGTGTGCTTAGGGTAGTGGTTCTTGATAATTTGTTTTCTGAATCACTCTTTTAAAAATTGTCAAAGACCTCATATAACTATTGTTATTACAAATTATATATAAAAGAATTTTAATTTATTTTGTAAATTAAAATTGGTATTTTTAAAATATTATTTATTTATTTATTTATTTATTTATTGTGGTATGGGGGGGTGGATCCCAGGGGCTTTCTACTTCTGGACTACACCCCAGCCCTATTTTATAATTTGCTTGGAAACAGGGTCTCACTAAGTTGCTGAGAGCCTTACTGAGTAGCTAAGGCTGGCTTCGAACCTGTGCGATCCTCCTGTCTTAGCCTCCCAATTGCTAGGTTTACAAGCATGCGCCACCACGCCTGGCTAATATTGGTAATTTAGAAATACAAATTTATTATTTCTCTTAAAGTGATAATATACTTATCACATATTAACATGTACCCTATAGAAAATAATTGTTTTCCAAAGTGAAAAATAATGAAAATAGAAGTGTTGACATCTTTTACTATCTGGCTTAATAGAATGTAGTTGG
The DNA here is from genome assembly GCF_963383645.1 of Muscardinus avellanarius. NCBI lineage: Eukaryota > Metazoa > Chordata > Mammalia > Rodentia > Gliridae > Muscardinus > Muscardinus avellanarius. Next base: position 118,053,257 of record NC_137792.1, on the reverse strand, counting down.
ATTATGATATTTTTATCTGTTTATAGACTGTGTCATAAACTTGTTTGAATTGAATATGAAGAAGTATGGCATAAGGACATGTATCTGACAAAGGAGGGCCTCAGAGGTTTCATGAAAGGTCTCAGGGACCACTCTAGATTTTTGTATCACATTTTCAGAACCCCTGGGGCATCTAGGAACCCCAGTACCACCAAAAAAAAGTATAAAATAGGTCTGGGCATGTAGCCCAGAAGTAGAAGGGTTTCCAGGAACCCCAGTACCACCAACAAAAAACCTAGTAGAATTAAATAACTCCAAATGCCAGTTACTTCTGATAATGAGTTAAAAGGGTTTTAACTTTTTCTATGTCTTTTTCATATATTTATAAATGTTTATAATGAACTGATGTTAAATTTATTATTAAAATATATGTCAAAATGCCTATTTAACTTCTATTAGAGCATTAAACATGGAATGTTAATTGTTTTCCTAATTTTATTGGTATTTTAAAATTATACTATATAGCAAGAATGAAAATAATACATTTATATATGCATAAATTACTTGGTGCGCATCCCTCTGGATCCCACCCAACTCTTCCCTCCTCCCTCCCTGTACTTGTTAGTGAGATGGGTGTTTATACCTTCATGAAAGAATATAACATTACTTTGATCTGATTCCTTCCTCAAGCCTCTTCCTTGATCTATCCCCTTGCACAATTCTACTGGTTTCCTTTCAAATGAGTCTTATTTCCTGTCTTCTTTCTAGCTTCCACGTATTAGGAAAGACTGCCTTAGCCATTCTCTGATGATTATAACTTAGTAGCATGTTCAGTATAATTAGAGGAAGAATTGAGGTTAAGTTAGAGTAGTGCTTCTCAAACTTCATTTTCTGTTTTGAACCACATGGTTTTCTATTTTAGATGCAAATTCTGATTCAATATCTGGAATGGGGCCAGAGACGCTGCATATCTAAAGAACTCCCAGGTGATAGAGATGTTAGTGTAGGCATACACAAGTGACGAGGTATTTTGTATAAAGTCTACTAGTTTTTATGTCTATTTTCCCTAATAAATATAAGTACTTTCAGAGCACGGCATATGGATCATTCTTTATACAATCTCCTAAAACCTGACATAACTCTACATAAACTAAATATTCACTACATATTTTCTGGAACTGAATTTAATTGAATGTGAAGTTAAAATATCACAAAGGAATTGACAGTTATCAAAAAGTTAAAGTATTGGAAAGAGAATTATCCTTCATGCCAGGTGAATCTAGGTTTAAGCACTTGTTTTATCACTTACTTGCTGACCTGAGTTTGGGCAAGCCACTTTTATATCTAATCTGATGTCACTTAACTCCTTAGGTATAATAATATATAATCTGTCTCCCTGGTGATCAAATATAATTATTTAATTTTGTATATTGATTGAAAAATAATTTTCCTAAATTTTATCCCTAAGACATGATAAACAAGAAGCTTTTTCAACATTTGTAAAAATGAGTTAGAAAATTTCATGGAAAATAAAATATTCTGTAATTTTTAATTTTAGCATTCTTAACCACCCAATACTTTAAAATTTACTTGTCATCTAATAGCAAAGTTTATACTTTTCCTGAAATGAAGAATGTGGTTACAATATTAATCAATATAATACTCAAACATGTTTTTGAAAGTTAAGCCACAAATTTCATAAAAATTCTACATACTTGAAACAGTCCTGCTTTTGCAACAAAAAAATGACTGTAAAATTTTCATTTATCTATGTCTTTGATTTAAAAAGTAGTAAAAATAACTATAACTTAAACATTTTAGAGTTGCTTATGACTTATTCACAAGTCCAGCAAATACAGTTAAATCAAGACAATTTTTCCTCTATGTAAAACTTCAGAATAAATATATAATTTTATACATCTAATGAGAAGTGACAATGAGATGAAAATTTAGAATATATTATCTTATCTATCTAGCTAATGTTGTCAAACATGACAACTCTTGAAATATAAAATTCCAGAAAATTTGGAGTGCTAAATTATACAATGATTATCAATGAAAATTTTGGAGTCCAGGACTGAGAGAATGTTATTTTACCAATATGTAGTACTTATTAGATGTAGAACCAGGAATGCCTAGAAAAAATAATCCACAAGTATATAAGAGTGATTGTGTATAGCCACAGGGATACATTAGACAAACTGAAGGATCATAAATTAAAGAGTTGGAAAACATTTTGCTTGGAGTGGAAGAGAAATGATGAGGACAAAATAGCCTAAGTGTAGAGTAATATTTCATATAATATGGAGTTTGCAGAAAGATTTGTCTTCAAATATGCCTGGGAACTAGTAAGTGACTCTACTGCAATGAATACTATGAAAGTCATATTTGTTCCTTCTATATTATGTAAGGTTTTGAGAAAGTTAACAACTTGACCTTATTTATGAGGCTTAATTTTCTAAATAATCTGTTTGCAATCTTAGTCTTTATATTGAATAATAGTAGTGAAAATACAAGAGGCCAGCTATTCTAAAAATGGAAACATGAAATGGAGAAAATCAAGTTTTACTTCTGTTTTTGATTTTTAAACTCTTGACATTAAGTATAAGGTATACATCTTTTTATGCTTAAATATTTTAATGTTTTAATAGGGGAAGGAGATGTTTTTAAATACACTTTTATTGATTCACTGAAATGATATGAGGTTCAGAGTAATAATAGAAACAATAATGCATACACCTGATGTGTTCCCCTCCAGATCCTGCCTCCTCCCCATACATGCTATTGAGATTGGTATTGATAATATATATTAAATTAGCATTGTTTGAACATTTCCATCACCAAACCTCCATCATCCCTTCCACACTTAACTCCTCAAATCCCCATCCACTGTTATACTGGTGCCATTGTATATTGGATGCATCTAACTTGCTTTTTGTTCTTAAGGGGGCTCACAGCCAAGGTTAAACCTTGAGTTTCAGAGAAGATTTTGAACTGGACTTTGAGCAGTGCTAAAGCTGCTAAGATTATGGAACTCTTGTAGATGGATTAAACTCATTCTGCACTGTGAAGTGGCTGTTAGATCTAGGGTACAGGGACAGAGTATTGTGGTTTGGATTTATAATGTCCCCTTCACTCTTACAGAAACAAGGTAGCAATATTGGAAGGGGGTCTAGATGCTAGGTATGTGCTCCTGAGGTTGTAGTATTAATAATTAGACATGACCCCTACTTCCTTCTGCTCTATCTCTGCTTCTGGTCTTTATGATGTGGAGTGTAGTCCTGCCCTTCCCCTCTCTCCACTTCCTGGTGCCATAAGCTGGGATCCACAAACTGGCCTCATGTGTTCTGAACTCAAAATCTCCAAGGAAACTGTGAGTAGATAAATCTTCCTTTCTCTAAGTTTTATGAAGTCAATCCTTTTGGGGTTATAGCAGTTAAAATATTTGCAAAAACAGAATGTAAATGAACAAAAACACTATGGAATTTAGTACTGAAGTTGCTCAGAAGACGAATGGAAACACCATATGACCCAGCTATACCACTTTTCCGAATCTTTCCAAGATAATTAAAGTTAGAATACTATAATGACACATGAATATTTATGTTTATAACAGCACAATTAGCAATATCCAAATAGTGGAACCAAACTAGGTACCCATCAACAGAAGAATTGATAGGGAAAATGTAAAATATATATACAATAGTGTTTTACTCAGCCATAAATATAGACAAAATTATGTCATTTGCAGGAAAATAGATACAACTAAAGGATATTATACTGAGATAAAACTGCCTCAGAAAGTAAAGGACTATATATTTTCTCTCATATGTGGAAGCTAGGGAGAAAAAATAGGACTTTATAAAAATGAGGAAAGATACCAATAGAAGTTATTTGGAAGTGAGAGCAAGAGAATGGAAAAAAGGAGTCGAGAAAGGAAACGGATCAGATAATGTTACATTCATATATAGAGGTATAACTACCAATTTCACTAGCATGTAGAGGGAGGAGAAAAAAGGTAGAGCAGCATATAATGTGGAAAAAACACACCAAGAGATGTTGTGTCCATGTATTAATGTATCCCTTTGCATCTCAATATGATGTATAATTACCATACATGAATAAATTTTAAAAAAATATTTAAAATATACGAGCATGCATCGAACATACAGCACAGGAATTGAACTCTTAGGCATTTACCCACAGAAAAAAATAAAAAGTCATGTATATAAGAAAAGTTTTACATGAACATGTATAACCTAGTCCTTCTCAAAAGCCAAGAACTATCAACAATCAACGTTTCCTTTAGTGCATGATTCAACTATCCATAAACTATCCGTAGCATTAACTACTACTTTACAATAAAAATTAATGATTTGAACAAACTACAAGCAATAATTGTATAATACCTGCAAATAATAGTGTTAGATGGGGAAAGGCAGAAAAGTGATTACACAATGTTTAAATCTATTTGCATAAAAATTTAAATTATTAAATTATTAAAATTAAAAAGAGATTAAGATGCCCAAATATATGAAAGTGGTTTGTTAAGAGGGAATTGGATGTGTCTATAAAAGAACAGCCTGAGGGATGTTTATGATGGAAATACTCTGCCTATTGACTGCATCAATACCAGTATTCTTTTCTTTTTTATTGGTGCATTATAGTCATACATCTTAATGGGGTACAAGGTGTTCGCAGCATACATGCACACATCACTCATTTAGCCCGTTCCTATTTTCCACCCCATTTCCTCCCCCTCCCTCCTTCTCATGTTTGGTTTAGTAATTGACTTTGATATTCTGTGATATTTTACTATAAAGTTGTATAATGTTTCCAAAGTTGGGAGCTCTGTGATAAGTACATATGATCTACGTATTATTTCTTATAACCGAATGTAAATCTATAGTTTTCTTTAAATAAAAAGGTTTAATTTTAAAACACCTAAAATAAAAGATTTTCTAGAAAACAAACACTTTTAGGTTCTCCTGGTGTGTTAATGTCTATAAAGTGAGCAATTTCATGTTTTTATTGCTTTTGTATCAAAGGCATAGAAAATCACATGACATAGAATATGTATATTCCTTACAGTTAAGTGAAAATAAATAAGAGACAAAATAAGTATAATGTATGTCACATTATAATTTTGCTCGATTCTCAGGACTTCCATATGATTTTACTAATACAAAGAAAAGATTATCTACAGTAATATAATTTTATCTAATCTTTGTCCTCAAAGAACCAGTAATAAAGCATGATGAAGTGCTTCCATTAGCTTTGGTTCTAGGCAATTTCAAAGAAAAGTGAGAAGTGAGATTGTAGGATCATAATATAGTTATATTTTTAAGTTTTTGAGAAACCTCCATTATGTTTGAAAAAATTGAATTTTAAACAAACTTAAGTACGTGGGATTCTGTTTTAATTCGGGAGAATGATTTAAATTCCTGATTTTATCTTAATGTCATATTCTATTCATTAAAAGGTATCAGGAAAGAGCAATGAGTGCACTTTAGAAAACATCAGAAGTCAGAAAAAAATGGACTATACATGAGGCTCTGACACTAACAATCTGACAATGTATGTGAACCATCTCAGCCTCAGTTTCCTATCCATAAAATAAGTACATTTATATGTCTTATGTTTCTTCTCTATGTGTCATTCTGTGATTCTGTCTTTCTAGTCCTTTATCTTGGGACAAAAATATGAAGACCAATGAAATTTTACCAATTCATACTCTTATCATTTTTGGTACTGGGGACTGAATCCACTGGCTTTCAACCTCCAAACTACACCTCGAGCCTTTTCTATTTTTTACTTTGAAATAGGGTCTTACTAAGTAGCTGAAGCTTGCATTATAGATGTGTGCCACCAAGACTGGCTGGTGTTTTTATCATTTTAATCTATTTAAATTAATGGGTCCATAAAAAATAAGTAACTAAGAAAATAATCATTCATAGGATTGAGTATAGCATAGTTCAATAATTTATATCAATTTCAATAAAGTGGGAAATAACACTACACTTTCTCTGAGGTAAAGACTTTGTGATCCACACTGTCATTTGGCATAAATCCTGAAATAAAAATTGCTCTTTCAATCTGGATCCAAATAACTAAGTATAAAAAGATTATTCTCCTGGGACAGGGTACTACACACACTAATTGAAAATCAAGGTACTGCAATGCATACTTATTAGAGTCCTTCAACAAAGCTGTTAAAACAAAAAGTATTGCCCTTGATTCTAAAGCAAATTAGTATTACACCAATATATTTAAAGCCTAATAAACCAGGTGTGTGGTGGCACACACTTGTAATCCCAGCATTTGGGAGGCTGAGATAGGAGGATCTCAGTTTGTAGACAACCTCAGCTATTACTTAGTGAGGTCCTTTGCAACTCAGTGAGACCCTGTTTCAAAATAAAGAATAAAAATAGGGCAGGTGGTGTAGCTTGGACTTGGAAAGCCCCCTGAGTTCCATCCCAATACTGCAAAAAAAAAATAAGCTTAGTAGACATATATCCCAGTATGTTGCAAGATAAAAGCAAAATGATACTTTCCTTCCAAAATATTTGTTCAAGATTAATTGAAACAAAGATATCCATCATCTACAAATACAAGATTAATTTTCCTTTTCTTACCATCTCAACTCCAATGCACAGATATGTTTCCAGCCAATGAGAATTTTTCTGTCTCAACATTATTGTGGTACAAGCACTTCTCTGTCAATTTCAGGTTCTTTTTTTCTTTTTTCTTTTTTTCTTTTTGCATGTCTGGGGATGCCAGGGGCATTCTACCACTGAGCTACACCCTCTGCCCTATTTTTTTATTCTTTATTTTGAAACCGGGTCTCACTGAGTTGCAGAGGGCCTCACTAAGTAGCTGAGGCTGTCCGCGAACTGAGATCATCCAGTCTCAGCCTCCCGAATGCTAGGATTACAAGTGTGAGCTACCATGCCCGGCTTAATTTCAGGTTATTAATGAATGAACAAAATTGATCTGTCAATATTATTGACAATTATGAACTAAGATTAAATAATTTTTTTTAGTATTTTGATCAGTTTGGGTCTTTAAAGAGAACAATAGCCATGCTGTATTTTATCCAAACTATTAAACTGTTCTTTTTAATGTACAAGATGGCCAATCACTGGTGTATACTGGTGGGTATGTAGAAAGCTACACTGTAGCCATAAATTTAGCAAATGCTGAAATTTGTTTTGGATTTTTTTTTAGTCTGGATTCAACAGCAACACCAGAAACAAATTCAAAATTTTTAGAGACCTCTACAAGAGAAAGACTACAATTTTCCTAAATGTACGACTTAATTCAAAAATTTCCATTCCAACTTTTCATATGGTATTCTAAAACAAAGAGTTGCTATGCCACACATATAGTCTACAACACCAGTAGTATTTTTCATTTCCTTTATTAAATATTCTATTTTCAAAAAATAAAAAATCATAAAAATAAAATCTGAAAATTCAAATGCTCAATTCTCTCATTTGATCCCCAACTGAGTTAATATTTATAGTTCTCTAATAAGACTTTTTCTTTCTTTGATTGATATTATTATGACTCTCCATTTTTTGCCACTTACAATTTTTGAGGTTTTGTAGTAACTAAGAAATACAGACCTATATGTTAGCACTTGCCAACTCCTGTGCATAATATTTTAACAGTTTTTAAATAAAACTAAATTTCTGACAAACTTATTTAATGACTGTGTTATAGTATTTTCATCTCTCAATAATAAAGCATAATGCTGTATGATATCTTAACAGCTGGCATTATTTCCTTTTTTCACTGCCTTCTTATATTTGCATAAAATCACCATGATGCTCTGTTTTTATCTCCCTTCAATTGCAATATGCATTACAGTAGCATGCAAAAAAGATTGTGCTTCAGAAAGTAGAGTATTCTCTTTTTACCTGTACAGTCTCATTTGAACAGAGAAATACAAAAAATAATAAATCTGGGATCAAAAGACTTGGGTCTTGATCCAAGCTCTGTTGTGTTCCCTTGGCAATTCAGTTCATATTCTGAGCTTCCATTTCCCCTCTACTAAAAAAAGCTGATTGCCAGGGTAAACAACCAAAAAGTTCTGCAGGAAAAAAGTCAAATTACTCTAGATGTACTACAAAGTCAAGTTTGTGCTAAACTGTATCTGTAGGATTTAGATTGGCTTGTGCTCCATAAAGGGAGATCTATATATAGCACATTAAGCTCTAGCTATTATAATCAATTAAGAGGGAAAGTTAGAATCAGAGTTCATGACTGTGAGCATGTATTTTTATTTTCTTAAACACATTTGGCAGATGATAGATGACAGAGACAGATATCTACAAGCAGAGTCTCAATCTTCACAAAAGCTAAGTAAGATTAGCATTATCCCATTTTGTAGGTGGATGAACTGAAGCTCAAGAGGATAAAGAGCTAATCTAAGTAAATACAATTACTAAGTGATAATATGATTGAAAAGTCCTTCACATTAGGTCATATTACCTCAGAAAACTACTTGCAAAGTCTTATAAACATTATAAATCCACTGCACAGAAATAAAAGCAAGCAACTGAAAAATAAGAAAATCAGATATTTTCTTCTAATACATCAAATGCAGTATTTAGCCTATTTATGTATTTTACTAAAAGTTTAGTATTTTGAGTATCATAATGTCACAATTTTATGGTTTAGACAGACTTCTTTCCTTGGATATTAGAAGTGGATCAAAAATATAGAACTACTTAAAATCATAAATTTGTGACTTAAACTCTATGTACAAATAAAATATATAGGAAACACAATGAACAAATTAAAGTGCTGAAAGATTCTAAAGGATACAATCTAGTTTCTTCGATAACAGTAAGTGATAATGGGAAAATAATAAAAAATGGAGAGAAAACATAGATTAAAATAGATTATAAGCCCTATCAATTTACTGGAATATATGAGCCTTATTTTGACCTTTATCTAAACACATGATAACATACATATATGCAACACTTGGTGGGCCTCCCACCTCCCCATTTCCCCCCTTCTCAATACAAAATATTGAGATTGATGTTAGTATATCTGCATATGTACCCATAGTTGATGGTAGTATTTCCATTAATGAACCTCAGCCTTTCTCCTCCCCTTCCTTTAGACCACCTCTCTGGATCCACTGAGGTTTTTCCTCCATTATCAAGTGAGATTTATAAAAACATTGGTAACAATTGGTAAACGGTGAATTTCATAAATATCTTAAAATATTAAGCAGTTGCAAGTAAATACAAATAGAATGGTAGTGTAATTTTTATTTTTAGTCTTTACCTTTTGAAGACACATGTTTAATATCCCTTATCCAAAATGTTTGATATCATAAGTATTTCATATTTGAGTTTTTATATTTTGGGATATTTGAGTAGACTTCACTCTTTTGAATGTTCCTAATCTAAAAACCTTAAAGCTAAAATGCTATGAAATCTGTAACTTTTTGAGCATCGTGTCTACACTCAAAAAGTTTCAGATTTGGGGGCATTTTAATTTCATATTATCAGATTAGCAATGATTATCCTGCACATACTTAAATGTTTATAGCTGAAGTGACGATAACAGGAATTTGTTCTAAGAGAAAACAAAATAAAGTCAAATGGATAGAATTGCTAGTAAACAAGTTTAGCCATACATTTGTAATTACTAAAGCTGAGTAATAAATGCATTTTTTGTGGGTCTCGGGATGGAAACCAGGGGCATTCTACCTCTGAGCTACACCCCCTGCCCTATTTTTTATTCTTTATTTTGAAACAGGGTCTCACTAAGTTGCAGAGGGCCTCACTAAGTAGTAGCTGAGGCTGTCCATGAATCGCAATCCTCCAGTCTCAGCCTCCTTAATGCTGGGATTACAAGTGTGTGCCACCATGCCCAGCTAATAAATGCATTTTGTAACTGCCTCTACCTTGTATGAATTTGAGATTTCCACAATTTAGAAAATAAAAACAATAGATTTGGGGTTTAGGAGAACTTGACAAATCCAAAGATAAAAACATGTCAATTGTGAACATCATTTATAACTATCCTTTATTTTCAAAGTACTGATAAAATTAGCAGTTGTTATTACTTATATTCTAAATATTACTGCTAAGTCTTTATGAAATAATGAAACTATTACATAGTGTATCATGTACCTCATTAATATAAATTTAAGTAGATCTTAAAAGCTAAAAATGTGATAAAATTATCCCAAGTCAATATTTTCCCTACCACAAAAAATAATCTACATGAAGTTCAGTGGGCTTGTTGTACTAAGAAATATAAACATCCATTCATTCCCAGAACAAATTTTAAAAGTTTATACCTAAAAACTCTCCCCACATACCTATCTTTCCAAACACTATTTTTCCTTCTTCTTAATTTGTACTTTAAAGTGAAAAACAACCAGATGAGTCAGTCCTCTTTGGAGATCAAAATTCATTTAGAATTCATTAGCCATCGTCTTGAATGCCCAAAGAAATGCCTAAAACCAAGTATTTTCTGTAACATATTTCTTAAACATTCTAGATATTCCCATGATATTATATGTAAATAGTACACTGTCAATTATACTAATTGCATTCGCATTAGAATCATCAAATAATTATTTACACTTATTCAAAATCTCCAGCATCCCTTATAAAAGCAGTGTTCTAATTTCTCAGTGCGAGTGTTGTTTTCAGATTAAACATATCTTTAAATCACTGCCTTCCTCCGAAATGTGGTATTTTTCAGTTTAACTACTTTTCTCCCTCACCAAACATTCTAACATACTTACATTCTAAATATTACTGCTAAGTCTTTGTCATTCAACATATTAATTCTTTGTCATTCAACATTTTCCTAATGACTATAATGACTATAACACTGAAAGTATAAGTCCAGAAAACAAACAACCAAAATCTTTATCTGACAGTATTTTCAAATGCTTAATATTGCCTGCCTACCTCCTGCTCACTATGTTCTCACTATGTTGTTCTCATCTGTTTGCTCTTTTCACAGAAGTAAACACTGTAATTTATACATGAATGAAATATCCAAACATACACATACCATAATTTATCTACCTTTCATTCCTCAAAGTAGAAACTCCTTCATAGGATCCTTTTATGCAAAACATACATTACATGTACATACATGGAATAGGCTGAATAATGGCCACACAAAATCCATATCCTCATTTATAAAACTTGAAAATTAATAGCAATGGGACTATATAGATATGTTTAAGTATCTTGGGACTGGGGAGATTCTAGATCATGTAGGTGGGCCCTAAACATAATCACGGTGACTTTATATGATAGAGGCAGAAGGAGATAAGGACAACAGATGAGTAGTTCAAGTGACATTGAAAACGAGAGATTAGAATGATGCAAACCAAAGAATTAGGAGACATTCAAAAAACATCTAAAAAGGCAGGCAACCAGATTCTTTCCTGGAACCTCCAGAAACAACCTTGACAAAATCTTACCTTTGGCTAGGGAAGCTGATTCTGGGCTTTTGGCCTCCAGAGGGGTATGAGAATAAGCTTGTTTTTGTCCACCAAATTTTTAATAATTTGTCAAAGTAGCCATATGAAACTAATACAATATACTTAAATGAACTGTAATTATAATAATTAGCTAAGTGAGTGGTATAGAAAACTACAAAGTCAAGATTAAAAGAAAAACATACAAAAGGTTCTCTACAGATCTTTTCTTGAAATTATGATTCACTCTGACTCACTGGTGAGAAATAATGCTCACATTTATTTTTTACTCTGATGAGGAAAAATAGGAGGTTTATATGCAGACAATCAATATATTTTCAATAATCATTCTTGTTTTAGTGTGGTGGGTTTTTCATGTGCACCAAACATGACAAATGCCCCCGTATTTCAAATTAGTTTGACATTTATTATAAATGAGGGGAGGAAAAAGTTACTTATAATTTATTGGATAGGTGACAATATGAAACAAGCACACACGCTATGAGTCTAGTGCCAGATATGGTCAACTTCCATTCAATTTTCTCAACATAGGAAGAGGTCATATCGCTAACTTCTCTATTATATAAAATATTATTGTTTTATTCATCTAGGCATAGTAATGAACATATCACAAGAGGACTGGCATCTCCCCTTCAATTGATTCACATTTGGTTATTCTACGTTACATTTAATATCCAGATTTACCATAATACATAATTTCCATACCCCTCCTAATTTTCTTAATTATAGCTGCCTTTTCTCACTAATGGAAATAATATCATGGGATTATTTTAACTTTATAATTATTTAAATGGATTGCTAGCATAGAACAGAATGGAAAAAGTGATAATTTAAGAGTTATATTTTTTAAAGTTTAATAAAAGCCGTTCTTGGTGGGAAACCCTTGTAATCCTAGTAATTGGAAGGCTGAGACAGAAGGATTGCAAGTTCATTGCTAGCCTCAGCTACTTAGTGAGACCCTCTGCAACTTAGTGAGACCCTGTTTCAAAATAAAGGATAAAATATAGGGCTGAGGCCAGGCGTGGTGATGCACGCTTGTAATCCCCGCGCTTGGGAGGCGGAGACAGGATGATTACGCTGGTTCGGAGCCAGCCTCGCTGGCTTAAGAGACCCTGTTTCCACATAAAAAAGTAAAAAATAGGTCTGGGAGTGTAGCCAGTGGGAGTGTATCCCGGAGGTAGAAGGGGTCCCAGGAACCCCAGTACCATCAAAAAAAAAAAAATAGGGCTGAGAGTGTAGCTCAGGGGTAGAATGCCCCTGAATTCCATTACCAGTACTGCAAAATGTTTAATAAATATATTATTTGATATGATATTATAATTGTAATAATATATTTATAGTAAAACTTGTAATATTAAAAAATTAGAGATTTTAGTTAATGTGTTCAGATTTTAGCAAAAGGTAAATATCAAGCCCCTTCTTGACTGAACTCTTTGGTAACTCTGAAAATATCTGAATCTATTTTTCTCTCTTAGTGAATATAATCTGGCTATTATAATTTAATTTCTCTTCAATATCAAGACATTAAACTTTTCAGAATAATCTTAAAATCAAAATATTACATAAGGTGATAGTAGCCCATGGTATGAGATTGAGTCCAGGTTGTACCAATATTAATAGATTCCCCAAAGATTTTTTTTTTATGTATGTCTGTGTGTGGTACTAGGGATGGAACTCAGGGGCATTCTACCTCTGAGCTAAATGCTAAGCCCTATTTTTTTATTCTTTACTTTGAAATAAGGTCTCACTAAGTTTCAGAAGGCCTCACAAAGTAGCTGAGGCTGTCTGTGAATGTGATCTTCCTGTCTCAGACTCTCAAGTTATTGGGATTACAAGCATGCACCACCATGCCTGGCTCCCCAAAAGTTATTTTTTCAATATCTGTTAAGTACATATATATTATTGTGCTATTTCTCTTTCTGCCAAAAGTTATGTGGCCTAAAATAATGAAAAGTAACTATAGTATTTCAATAATTAAAATTTATAGTAATAAATGTATTAGGTCAACAACAAAACACTTATAGATTGGATGGCCTGAATAATAGAAATGTATTTTCTCACAACAATGGAGGTTAGGAGACTGTATAGAATGAAGTTTTAGAATGTGTAGCTGAATAGAAAGAACTTACTATAACTTGATGAAAAGTACAGTTACTAGATGGCAATGAATATTTTTCTTTATCAAGATAAATGTGAGAGCTGTTATTAGAAGAGATGCAGTGTTAGGCATGAAACTGCTAAGTCCATAGGTCCTGGTTCTCCAGATATAAACCTACTCATATAAGAAAGGATGCCCTGGAATCAGTAATTCATACACATATAGAAGACTTACCCAAGAATTTATCCCAAAGCTTCAAGTTAGAGTCAAAAGAAACATAGAATAGATCTCAGAATTTCCAATCAAACGACTACATTGTAGAAGTCAGTATCATTTGAAGATATATCAGTGTACTCCACTTAAGTATATGGCAAGCCGGGCGTGGTGGCGCACGCTTGTAATCCCCGCGCTTGGGAGGTGGTGACAGGAGGACCGCACAGGTTTGAAGCCAGCCCCGCACGCTGGATTAGGAGACCCTGTTTCCAAATAAATAAATATAAAATAGGTCTGGGAGTGTAGCCTGGAGGTAGAAGGGCTTCCAGGAACCCCAGTACCACAAAAAAAAAAAAAGTATATGGCAACTTCTAGACTCGATCAGATGTACTTATTCAAGGATGTCATGTGTTGGAAAACTAGTTATGTAACCACACATTATCTTCAAGTTGGATCAAAGAAGAAATCACTGGTTAGGAGATTAATAAATTTCAAGTTTATATATTCCAGGCCTTCTCTAATTTTCAAAGGATGAACTTTAGGGAAAAAAAAACTAAAACAATTTCAGAGAAATGATCTGAGGTAAATGAATAAACGGTGAAACCATAAAAGAAAGATGGATTCAGGTAAATATTTTCAGGATGAAGGAAAAATATCTCTCTATAAAATGCTAATGTCAAATTTTAGTAATTACCAAAAGTACTAAACTAAAATTATTGACAAAAATAACATATAAATTATGAAGAGTTTGACTGAAAACAGTTTGAAGATCTAAATTATTTCAAAAGGGTTTGTTTAGTTCTAGATTTTGTAAAAATTTTCTATAATATTAAAGTTCTCAAAATAATCACTAAAATAATAGAGTACATATATTTAATATAAGTAAAAAGAAAAATATATGAAATATATTTAAGAGAGCCTGGAATTAAAAATGGCAAAGAAATGGGGGGATGGAAATAGGTGAGGAAAATGTAATATATTAGTAACTAAATTAAACAAATATAATAAAGTAATCATTTAATGGCAATAATTGTAGCAAACAATTTAAAAATCCTATAATATGCTATTGATGAGACAGTAACAATGCAAAAGAATGGAAAAAGATGAAAAGTGAGTGACTAAGAAAAATACACAAGCTATAACCTATAAAATTTGAAGATACACTACTGAATGAAAGAAGGCAGACATCAAAAAAGGATACATTCTCATTCCATTTTCAAAAACAAACAAAATATGATGGTTACAGAATTAGTATTAATCTATGTATTAAATTGTGTCCCCACCCAATTAATTTGATGAAGTCTTTACACCCAATGTTATAGAATATGAAGTTAAGACCTATGAGTGTTCAACAGAATTAGAAGAGGTTATGAGGGATAGGGTCCTCATAATGGGATTAGTGGCATAAGTGACCAGAGATCATAAATTCTCCCTTTATTGATGATGTGACCATCTAAAAGCCTGGAAGGGAGGCCTCAACAGAAACCAAATATGTCTGGAATCTTAATTATGGATTTCCTGGCCTCTTGAACTGTGAGAAATAAATGTTTGTTGCCTAAGCCATCCAACCTATTATATTTGCTAGAGCACCCTGCCTAAGACAGATATCTCTGGGGGAATACAGATAGGAAAGTAGCAGAGATAGAAATGTTTGGGACTATTGCAAATGTTTTATCTGTGGAGTTAACCAAACATATACATACATAAAATTAAATAAGTTGTGCACTTAAAATGAGAGAATTTTGTGCACTCTGTTGTATATACATTGCCTAAATAAGATAACTTACAAACATATTAAAAAAGTTGAATAGAAAATAAAACAAAGTGGCCTTTCTCCTAGACTTACTAGTGTATTTGAAAAACCAAACTAAAATCCATTAACTCAAATGTACCTAGACAACCTCCTTCTTTTTATCTAACTTCATCTGTAATTCTGTTTTGATTACTCCTTCAAAAAGATTTTAAAAGAGCAAGGAAAAAAAACTAATGAAGAGGGGAAAATAAAGTTGATGGAAACAAATATATTACAAGACAATTTATGAGTAACAGAAAAGGAAACAAAACATTAGTTATCTACATCTTTAATAAGAAATATATCCAAAAGAATTAAATGTTACAATTATGATTTGCACACATATAATTATATAATATATAAAGTGTTTCTATACACATTATAATCTTTTCTGACTCTTGCATAAAACCTGCTAGGGAGGAAGATTATATTTTTTTTTCAGATGACAATGAAGGAACTGAGACTCAGAGTAGTTAAATGGCTTGTACTGTGTCAGAAATGTGTCAAGGTAAATTAACTCTGTTCTCTTTACAACACCAGAGGGAACATAATTGTGTTATGTTGAGAACATGAGAAAAAAATTGAGATAGAAAAAGTATAGTTTTGTCTTTGGACCAACCTATGACTTAGGGAGATGATCAAGTTACAGAGATTGACTTCTAAATATTTGTAGAATAGCTACAAGAACACTTGCCATGAATATAGAATTTAACATGTAGTCCAGAATATATTTTTATAATTCAAGTACTTTAGCAGGGCATGTTGGCACATGCTTGTAATCCCAGCATTTGGGCGGCTGAGACAGGAAGATTGTGGTTTGAAGACAGCCTCAGCTACTTAGTGGGGCCCTGTGCAACTCAGTGAGACCTGTTTCAAAATAAGAATAAAAAATAGGAGCCGGGCGTGGTGGCACATGCTTATAATCCCAGCATTCGGGAGGCTGAGACTAGGATCATGGTCCACGGATAGCCTCAGCCCTCTGCAACTTAGTGAGACCCTGTTTCAAAATAATAAATAAAAAATAGGACAGGGGTGTAACTCAGAGATGCCCTAGGTTCCATCCCCAGACCCGCAATAAATAAATAAATAGGGCTGGAGGTATAGCTCAGAAGTAGAATGCCCCTGGGTTTCATCCCCATTTCTGCAAAGAATAATAATAATCTTAGTACTTTAGGTGAAAGTGAGTAAATTCAATGTTTTGATGTTTAATTTCTATTTATTTTCTGGTTGGATTTATGGAAGTGAAATTTTTACTGTAAGTTTCTAGCAAAATTCTATTTATTCTCCAAATAATCATGTAGAATCTTAACACCTGGCTCATTTTATACATACATACATACATACATACATACATACATACACACACATACACATGTATATGTATGGAGAGAAAAGGAAGATATTTCCTATAATAAATGCCTGAGATATTGACTCATAAAAATAATAGGTTCATTATTTGATTCAGTTTCACAGGATTCAGTCCCTAGTTATTTGATCTCATTGATTTAGGTTTATGGTGATGAAACACATCATGGCTGCGAGCACATGGCAGAGCAAAAACTTTACTCACCTAATGGGGAGAGAGTAAAAGGAGCTAAAGGTACAAAGTCACATAATTCCTCCCAAGAGCATGACCCCAATGGCCTGAAAACCTCCCAATAGGCCCCACCTCGTGAAGCTTCCACCAATTCTCAATAGTGCCAATCTGAAGGTCAAGTCTTCAATAAATGGAACTTGGGACATTCCAGATTCAGACAATAGCTAATAACTAGGTATGCTCCCCTCAGTCACTGAAAGTACTTAGTCGGCCACATGCTTAACTCTAGAATTATTTTTACCTAGTAGTACCTCAGATACTCCATTTTATAACACACATAATATAAAATGTTTAGGAGTATAGATGACTATTAGCTCAGAATCTGAAAAGAGCTTGTTGGCATTTGAATATTTTCAATAATGCTTCTCTGAGAACATTCTCTTTTGAAATTGCTAACTGAAATGAAGCTGAATAGAAATATGTCATTTGATGCAACCTGAATCCCCTTCAGTACCCAACATAGTGTTCTGTATATAGTTTCTGTTAATGAGAAAACTGAAGAGAGTAAAAAATTTGTTCATTAGTTTTGGTCCATTTTGCAAATGATATTTCCATGATGATTTTGGTACCTAATCCATGAGGGAGTTAATAAAGATACTCTACCCTACCCCTATCCTGCAAAAGAAAAACAACTAACTCTTTATTCACTGATAGGATCTAAAAACATGTTTAACAATAAACTTGAAGATAATGCCTAGAATCCTGAAAATGGTACATGGATCACTCAATGTTGTCAATGTTATAAAAGTAATAGGATATAATTGCATGTGTTTTACAGATAAAACTATCTATAGGAAAAGTTGTCTCTGGTTAGTGGGACCATAGAGCTTATTAATGATTCTTATTTTCTTATTATTGTTCTCCATATTTTAATATGCAATATATAACTTGTATTTTTAGGTGCATCTAATGATTTATTAACCGTATATGCATCCCATTAGAACTTAGTCCCAATTAATTATACTGAAAGCATTAGTTTTAGAAGCACTGCTTCTAGATAAACTCTACATGTAAGGTACAGTCCATATAAATTTAAAACTAAAATATATTCATTACTAAACCACTCTGAAAGCCCATACATTTTAACAAGCACCATTTTCACTGTGTTCAAGTTAGTGCTTTATTGTGCTATGTGAATATCACTGTTATAGCTAGAAAGAGCTAGACAGGTTCCTGCTTGGAAATACAAATAGCTGAATTCCCATTAATTATTGAAAACTGTTTTGTACTAAAGAAAACCTGCTGGATATGATGGCACATGCCTATCACTCCGAGTCTTAGGAGGTAGAGACAGAAGGATTGCAGGTTCAAGACCAGCTAGACCCTGTTTCAAAATAATAAAACAATGAAATAGGGTTGGGGCATGGCTCAGAGTCAGTATGCCCCTGTGTTCAAACACCAGTATCACACCCAGGAAAAGAAAGAGATAATTTTCATAGAATAAACTTTCAGAAATCAAGGTTGAGAATTATATTTTCACCTCATCCAGAATAGTTCTATGTAACTAAGATAGCTTTCTTCTAGGAAATCAATAACTAACATGCTATATTCCCCAAGGCATGGAAACTGACCAAACAACAAAAACTGGCAAAGAGATATCATGAACAGTTTAGGAAATTGGGAGACTCACGGCTAATTTCAAGAAGCCATAAGGCAGATAATGATCCAATAAAGAGTAAAGTATTATAAAGATTTTCCAGGGGTTGTGTGATGAGAATGCTTAACAGCTCAACTGATGCTAGCAGCACTTCCTCTGCAAATAATGGCCTCCTTCCTCCCACCAGCTCCCTGATCTGAGATGAGGGAATTGCATATGAAGTAAAATTTTAAGCCAAATATATAAATATTTTATATTTGATCAACGTAAGCTGTATCAACTGCTGATTTTTGTATATCTTTATTTATTAATAAGAATGAATGCATGTCCTCTCTGATGAAAGAGGTTTCCCTCATGTCTCCAAATCATTCATTCCCTTCAGTTTACTTGCAATTTATGTATGCCACTTATATTAGATATAAACCTTTCTTGATACCTCACTGAAAATTATGATTTAGTGTTTTTGTCAAAGTTGGCATTAGTGATTTAGACATATGTGGGGTTTTATCGATTTGCAATGTTGTGGATATTTACCCAGAGTATAATCACTCTTATAAGGCACAGGCATGTAAGAGTCATAAAAATGTCTCAAATTCAAAAAGCTACATTGGAAATTAAAACTAATTTTAAAAAATCCTATGATTTAGTGTTTAATGTTTTCCTTATCAGAGAGTAAGAACACATGCAAAGTACTTATAACTCCAAAGAAAACTTTATCTGGGTCCTGCATTTCAGATTTAAGATAATTACTTCAGTGATGAATAAAAGGAATATAAACACAAGCTATAAGAATCTTAAAAGTAACCATACAATTATCTCTATTGAGGTTTGTCATGGACAACATCTGAAAGTTTAAAATTACATCATATATGCTTTGCATCTTATTTCACAAAAATTAAAAAACAAACCTTGGAAGTCTTCTGTTTTCAAATCTGGCATGTAAGGAGTTTGAAAATTGTAACTACATCCTAATACAAAGTAAAATTTAGGTAAATGGAAAAAAATAACAATTCTTCTTAGGTCTATCTCTAGACAAATAAGTCATAGGGCAAACCATTGTCCTCAAAATCTAAGATAAAGATAGAAAGATAAAGAGAATCATAGTCTATAAGAATAAAAACCCAGGATCAAAAAAGCCTTAGTGGGAACCAGTGTCAGAGTAGGAAAAGCTGAACCATAATTAATGAGATAATGGAAAAAGTTCTAATCAAAAGGGGATTCTCAAATTTTTATACATTTTGCCACTTGGAGTGCTAGCAGGTTCTCATAATGAATTTCAAAGAAAAATCTCCTCATACTTTCTTCAGAGAGAGGGAAAATGTAACCATTTTGAAATAAACCAGATCATTCTGGATTCTCTTAACAAGGCCTGCCCTCAAAAGAAACTACTGCATTGGGACTATACATCAGTGGAAGATTATGCTTAACATGTGAAAAGCCCTTGATTTGGTCCCCAGCACTACCAAAGATGAAAATTAAGGGAAAAAAAGAAATTGCTTTACTAGAGACTTGTCTGCATATCCCCTATAAAACTCATGTTGAAATTTAATTATCTTTGTGATTATATGTCTATACCATTATGAATGGATTGGAGGGCCTCATCAGAGCAGCAAGTAAGATATTTAAATGGGATCCTCAATAAGGACTAAATTTGGTCCCTTTTCCCTTTGGGTCTATTGTGCTCATTTGCCCTTCCACCTTCCATTATGGGTTAACACAGTGTTAAGGATCTTGCCAGATGTCAGTGTCATGCACTTGGAATTACCACTCTCTAGAAAAATGATATAAAAATTTATATTGTTGGTAAATAACCAACCTCAAGTATTTACTATAGCAACAGAAAACTGACCAAGACACTAAACTCTATACTCCAGCATAATGTGTACTTTACAATACATATAAAATGAAAGTATAAAGTCTATAACAAAACTAAATAAAGCAAAAGCCTCTAGTTTCTACCATATCTCAAGGAAATTTGGGGTTCAATATGCACATATAAAAATTGGATTCAAATTAATACGTTGATTTTATTAAGTTTTCACTATTCAAATATAAAATTTAGTATTATTATATTCTCAGTCCTCTTATAAACAAGTCATTACCAGAAATTGATGAAGATCACCACCTTATATTTGTCTAAACCTCATAAACTCTGGATTGCTGGGGGCATGGGATGGTCTAGGGAACATATAGAAACTTCATAATATGAGGCTTTCCATTAATGACAGCAATATTAAATCAGCCTAAAATCTAATTTGGAAGAATGCTATCTCCTTCCCATCAACCATTTAAAGCAAAATATAAGTCATCAGAGAAAAATGGAAATTATTACAAAATGTGGTAGGAACTACCACTGTTAAAAGTGTACCCTTAGAGAAGGAAAATGTTAAGGATACATTTTTATAAACTTTGTCAAATAAAACTGTATTTTGAATTGATATTTCTAAATATTTTGGAGGTAATGAGGCCAAGGAAATATATTATAGTTTATGAAAATTCCAATGTATGAAGTTTATGAGAACTAATTCCCTCATGATATTTTGAAAACCTCAGGGTCTTCTAGTTAGTCAGGTAATACAGTAGAAACTCAATACATAAAATTTCAGTTGTATAATACTTTAGTTATATTTGTTCTAACTTTTTATTTATAGGATATAACCAGTCAATAACTAAACCCTTAAGAAATTATGGAACATAGAGAAATAAATTAGAAGTAGAATAGAGAATGTAAAAGGTAAGCTCATAAATAAATATCCAAATGAATTTATTAACTCCCTAATTAAACTTTTCTGATAATCTAACACATTTAGCATAAAATGTAATTTTAACATATTTAAAATAATAAAAACACCAATTAAAATGATATAAACTACTAATGATAAATATAAGCTAATGTAATTATAAAAATCCTTTTCAAATTATAGATTTTAAGTCTGTGAGAATGACAATTAGTTTATCAGATTTGTGTCACTCTCCCTCCACAAATACAATCAAAAGTGAATATCTAAATTGACTTGTGCTTCAATGATTCTATCAAACAGCAAATATTTCCTTGAACTTCAATAGATCTCTCTTAACACTTAAATTATAATGTAGGTATAATCTGTCAGAACTGGAACAGATTTTAGAGTGTTCTAACCTTGTGACTTATTGATGTTGCTGACATATTAGAAGGACTTAATTAAAGCCATGTAATAGAGATAATATTAGACAGACTCAAAAGAACAAGCTGATTTACTGTTCCACATACTATCAGTGTGAGTGGGATGTTGTGTCCTATTCGGAAAATAATAAAAGTCTACCAAGACCTTGAGGTAACTTTTAAAGAGAGTAATAAAAAAGTAGACCACTAAAGAACATCATAATCAAATGGTAGAATATTATTAACTATAGTTATATATGTTATATCCTCATAATTTATCATCATTGAAAGTTTGTATCCTTTGGCTAATCTCTCTTTCTATATCCCTCACTCTTAGCCCCTGGCTATCAATCAATCAATCTATATCATATATTAAAACAAATTCACAGAAATAGTAACTAAGTGTGGTTATATGTTAATTAATTTGATGATGGTAATCAGTTCATAATACATACTTATAGCAAATCATGTTATATACATTGGATATTCATAATTTTTATTTGTTAATTATACTAATAATAAATCTGAGAAAAAGTAGCATTAAGTGATAAGATCATTCTGAATAGGCTGAAATACTGATAAGACATTTAAGATTTCCATCCATGAGAGTATTTACTTTTAATTTTATTGACACACTTGTTCTAAGTAGAGGAAGCTGGTAATGAGAATTCTGGAACAACCTCAAGGAGGGAGAAGTTCAATTACAGTGACATCTGTTTTTCTCCACAGAGGAAACACATCGACTAAAGTTTCATGAATGAGCATTGCTGGGTCACCTCAACTGCTATGTGTAGCTCTGGGCATTGCAGACTTCTGGTAGCAAATATGCTTGGCACTTTTCAGTGATATCCACATAATTCATATGATATCGAAATAAATAAATGATATCCATATAAGGTAAGGATGTTAAAAGCTGTCTTTGCTTATAGTACTTGCCACTACATAGTCAAAGGAAGGCTCAGAACATCAGCAAACATCTACTTGTTCTTCCCCACTCTTTTTGTAAGAAATGCCAATGAATTCCTGTAAAAAAATGTGCTAGAGCAGATGCTATACACAGAACTCTTTCATATTATTTTAAAATAAAGGTATTTGCATGTGACTTCCAATACTAAATCAAAGGAGTGTTTCTCTTTCTTTCTCTCTCTCTCTCTCTCTCTCTCTCTCTCTCTCTCTCTCACTCTCACTCTCACTCTCACTTTCTTGCTAGCTCTCCCATTCTTACTCTAGTTGGGAAGCCAGCTGTCATGTCATGAGAACACTCAAGAAACCCTATGAGATATCCATGTGGCAGGAACTGAGTTATTCTCATTCCAGCAATAATGTGTCAGGAATTAAAATGAGACATTTTGGAAGTAGAATATGTAGCCCTAGGGAAGCCTTCAGATGACTGCAGCTTCTGGCTAAGACCTTAAATGCAACCTCATGAAAGACCCTGAGTCAGAATCACACAACCAGGCCTCTTTTAATTCCTGACCACAGAAACTGAGATCATATATATTTATTGCTTTAAGCTACTAAGTTTTGGAATAATTTATTACATTGCAATTTATAACTAAATGCAGATACTGAATCCAGGGGAAAATTTGATAATAGGGAGGATAAAAAGTGTTTTTCTACAGACTGTTTATTGTTTTCAAGAAAGAATAAATCCAATAATTGTATTGTGGTAAAGTCAAACAAAACCCTTGACCAATGATATATGTATTACTATGAGGCAAATGGGTATTATATAACTTCAGATGTTAAACCTTGAAGATGAAACAATTTTACTTGTTCAATATTCTGGCCAAGATAGCATATTTTGAATCTAATCATAGGAAAGCATCAGAAAAACCTAAATTAGAAACATCCTATTAGAAAATAAAAGGAAATTTAATTTTTAAATATATTATAAAACAATTAGGCCATGAAAAATCCTGTTCAAATAGTTAAATCATCAGCTGGGCGTGGTGGTGCATGTTTGTAATCCCAGGATTTGGGAGGCTAAGACAGTAGGATTGCGGGTTCACAGACAGCCTCGGCTACTTAGTAAGGCTATGCATCTTAGTGATACTTTTTTTCAAAATAAAAGAAGAAAAATAGGGCTAGGGGTTTACCTCAGAGGCAGAATCCCCTGGGTTCTATTCTTAGTACTGCAAAAAAAAATAGGCAATCATCATGAAATAAAAAAAAATAAATGTTAGCAAGGGTGTGGAAGAAATAGAAATTCTTCTACACTGTTGATGGGAGGGTAAATTAGTTCAGTCTCTATGTAAAGCAGTGTGGAGATTCCTCAGAAAGCTTGGAATGGACCCACCATATGATCCAGCTCTACCACTCCTCAGTATATTTCCAAAGGGGTCGAAATCAGAGATCTACAGTAATATATACATACCCATGTTCATAGCAGCACAATTCACAGTAGTCAAACTATGGAACCAACCTAGTTGTTCATCAACAGATGAATGGATTATAAAATTATGAGAAATACACACAATATAATTCTACTCAGCAATAAAGAAGAACAAAATTATGTCATGTACAAGAAAATGGAAGGACCTGGAAAACATTGTTCAGTGAGATTAGCCAGTTACAAGGGTCATATGTTTTCTCTAATCTGTGCAAACTAGGAAGTAATTGGGATACCAGAGGGACTCCAGATAATGAAGGAGAAACCTCAGTAGTACCAGGGAGGTGGTCTAAGGGAAAGGGAGGGGGAGTTTGGGGTTCATTCCTGAAATAATACCATTGACTATGTGTACCTGTGAATATACCAATGTTAATCTCCATACTCTGTATTAAGAAGGGGGAAATGGGGAGGTGGGGGGGTCATCAAGTGTTGTGTGCATGTATGTCACTGTTAACATGATTTACATTATGATGTGAGACTATAATATACCATTAAAAGCATATTAAAATAAAATAATTACCTGGAAACAATATCTGATTTAAAACTAAATGCTATTCTGGAGGAAAGAGAAATGCTGGAAAGAACATTTTTTAGTCAATTCACAAACTGGAGTACAAATGAAAGAAGTTGATAACTGTACTATGGTATGTAAGAAAATATTCTTAGGAAACATAGCATTAAGTATTTAGGAGTAAAAGATCATGATATACACAATATACCTTGGAATGTTCCAGAAAAAATGTGGAGGGAGTAAAGAGGGGAGAAAGCATATACAAATAAAGTAAAAAACATTAAATATTAACAATAAATATGTTTGGGTAAAGAATAGTGGGCATTTTTTCATTATTTTCATTTTCTGCAACATATGTTTGAGAAGTTCTAAGTAAAGGGTTTGTGAAATACATATCTTTACAGTGATAGATACATGAATATAATAAATGTGCTCACACTTCACGTATGGCAATACATTTGGATGCTTTTTTAATTCCATACCAGTCACAAAAATATTATGTTAGATTACTGGTTTATCATTACTGTAACAAATAGGTAATTGTTCTATACATGACAAAAGGCATTGTGGCCAAGTTATAATTGCAATAATAAAATGAAACAAATATGAATAGTTTAAAAAGTACATGCAAAAATTATGTGGATATAATGTGAAAAGCTGTGTTTTATCTAAAATTTTCTTTTTAATTAGTCTTTATTAGATCTATGCTTTGAAAATATTGTAGCTAAACATTGTTTAGTGTGACATTAAATAATATCAACATTTTTACTCTCTTTTATACATACCAAAAGAAGACACTATAAACTCAGAAACGTAATATGAATTTATTTCCCAATGGCAATTTCTCTATTTTTTTTTGTTATTGAGGATAGATAGAAACCCAGGGTCATTGTACCTACGAGCTACACCTCAGCCCTATTTTTTAGTCTTTTTTTATTTTTTGAAACAGGGTATAACTCAATTGTGAAGGGTGACCCCCCTAAGTAGATGAGGCTGTCTGCAAACATATCCTCCAGTCTCAGCCTCCTGATTGCTGGGATTATAAACGTGTGGCACCACACCCAGCTAGATGGAGTTTTATGAGGATTCCACTTTCCTGTATCACACTACTCTCTTGCATCCCTACTGTATGCTAGCTGCCATGCTTCGAAGCTATGGAAACAAGTTGGGCATGGTGATGCATGCCTGTAATCCCAGTACTTGGGAGGCTGAGACAGGATGATCACAGTTTCCAGGAGACAGTCAGTAATACAGTGAGTCTCAATAAGCTTGTGAGACTCTGTTCCAAAGACAAAAAATAAAAAAGACAGAGGTAGAATGTTTCTGGGTTCAATCCCTAGTACCACAAAACATACAAAACACTGTAGAACCAGTTGTAGTTATCTCAAAATGGTATTAAATTAAGGCCAAATTCTCACCGAGAACCTAAGTAGAGGGAGATAGATACAAAGAAGGGTGACAACTTTATTTTTTTAATAATTTCTACAACTGCACTGCTATTCCATGGTAGTATAACATGCAAGAATAAAAAGACCATAGTAAGTTGTCTCTGAAGCCTCTTATTTGAACTCTAAAATAAGGGATATTTTAGATTATTACCCTAATTTCATAATTTATTATTTATACATATCTGCTTCCAAAATCTTTGTTTTTATTTTATTTATTTATTTTATTTTATTTTATTTATTTTTTGCGGGTCTGGGGGTGGAACCCATTCAACCTCTGAGCTACACCTCCTGCCCTATTTTTTATTCTTTATTTTGAAACTGGGTCTCACTGAATTGCAGAGGGCCTCACTAAGTAGCTGAGGCTGTCTGAGAACCACATCCTTCGGTCTCAGCCTCCCAAATGCTGGGATTACAAGCGTGCACCACGACGCCCGGCTCCCAAAATCTATGTTTTTAAAGGACTAAACTCTAATGATTACATTGGTGTTCTTGCTGATTTATTTATTTTTTTTTGTGGTACTGGGGATCCTGGAAGCCCTTCTACCTCTGGGCTATACTCCCAGACTTATTTTTATATTTTTAGTTGGGAACAGGGTCTCTTAAGCCAGCATGGCTGGCTTCAAACCAGCATGATCCTCCTGTCTCCGCCTCCCAGGCGCGGGGATTACAAGTATGCTCCACCATGCCTGGCTGCGCCACCACACCCAGCCTGATTTTTTAAATATACCTTTACTGGTATACTAAAATTATGTATCATAGCATAATTTTATGATAAATAAAAAATTGTATATATTTATGGGTGTAATGTGATACTTGACACATGTTTACATTATAGAGTGATTAAATAACACTAAGATATCCATTATCTAACACAAACCATTTTGTAGTAAAGTATTTAAAAGATACTCTCTTAGCAATTTTTTTTTTTTGGTGGTACTGGGGGTGGAACCCAGGGGCTTTTCTACCTCCAAACTATACTCCCAGACCTATTTTATACTTTCAGACCTATTTTATACTTTATTTGGAAACAGGGTCTCACTAAGTTGCTGAGAGCCTCACTAAGTAGCTGAGGCTGGTTTCAAACCTGTGTGATCCTCCTGTCTCAGCCTCCCAAGTGCTGGGATTACAAGTGTGTGCTACCATGCCCGGCTTCTTAGCAATTTTTAAATATACAATATAAGTATTATTTATTAACTATAGTCCCCTTTCTATAAAACAGATAACAAAAACATATCCTTCTGTCTAACTGAAACTGAATTATACCCTTTGTCTAAGCACTTCAGCTTATTCACAATTTTCTTCTAGAATGATAAAATCAATATTGTCATAGTCACTATAATAGAATGATTCTCCTGAAAAAATACATCCTGCAAAACCTATGATTTTGAGAACATGATTATCTGTTAAGAATGGAAGAGGCTGCTAACTGTTCATTTCTATGACATTTTTAAATTTTCTAATTTTGCAGGCTCCTCAGTTTAAAGCATAATTCCAGCCTGACAATTATTTCTAAAAGAAAACTGTCTCCTAATTAACTATTAATATAAGGTATACCTTAGTATTTTATGTTACTAAAACATATATATATATATATATATATATATATATATATATATATATAGCTAACAATCTTACCAAAGAGAAAATAATGTTAGTGCTTCTGATATAATTTTCTATACCAGAATTTACATAAATGCCGTAATAGGTTAAACCATACTTAAAAAAGAATAATAATGAAATCTCACATTTATTTTTTCTTTACCACTCCAAAATACTTATTTTTACTTTTCATTAGAACTCTTAGAGAGTATGCCCGTATTGCCAATTAGAGACATAAAGAAACCTGAGGTCTAAGGGTCAAATGGCTTGTCTGTCATTCGAGCAGGGTTTATTGGTAGACTCTAACCTAAAACTGATGTCTCCATATTCTCAGTCTACATCCTTTCAATTTATTCAGGGGTTTCTCTCTATAAAATTTTTTGTGGTACTGGGGTTTCTGGAAACCCTTCTATGTCTGGGCTACACTCCCAGACCTATTTTATAATTTTTATTTGGAAACAGGGTCTCCTAAGCCAGCGTGGCTGGCTTCGAACCTGTGTGATCCTCCTGTCTCCGCCTCCCAAGCGTGGGGATTACAAGCATGCACCACCACTCCCGACCTCTCTATAAAATTTAAATCACATTTTCTTTAACCACAATCCAAGAAAGTCTTTTATTTCATAAAATATCAAAATGAAAGACTAATATATTTCTAAACAACGGCAGTCCCCAAACAAGAACATTCATCAAAAGAGCATTTGAGTCTCAGACTGCACCCAAATTTTAGTATATGATGCTCTCTATATAATAATCTTAAACTACTCTATTTAAACATGATATCCTGGATATGCTAAAATAAAAGCTACATGAAAATTCTCAGGTTAGCCTGCTCTGGTTCTTACTCTATAAATTGGCTGCAAAAAGGACTTCTCCAAGTCAAATTTGTCTAATCATCTGTGGGTTTTCTCTTCAGATAACAGAAACTTTTCATCTTTATAATAAATTTATAACTCACCATGAATCAGAGACCAACTCAAAGCTAGGATACTAGTAATAAAAGCTTTTCTAAAATCTTGTATTTTGTGAGAAAATTAAAAGTTTGAAGTCAGATGCCTATAATTCATGTCCTGCTTATTTAAATTACTTTCTTTTAAAATTAATGTGATAAAATGCATCCATTTCACCAAAGAAATGTTAACTAAATGTGAAAACTTAAAAGTTTCTGGTCAAAAGGGAAATTTTACAGTAAAAATTAAGAGGGAAATATTAAAGTCCTAATTATATAATAATAATAATAATAATAATAATAATAATCTATTAAGCATCTGCTTTCTGCAATAAATTTTAATGCATGCTGTTAGATACAAAGATAAATAACATGTTAGCTCTTGTCCTCAATGAATTTAACATTTAATGAGACAGACACAAAACATACATGTATAAATATACACAGAAACTCAGAAATACAGTATTAGTCAGAAAGTGCTTCAAGAAGCTGATAAAATGATAAGGGAGCACAGGTATGGATGGTACTTCTACTTGCATTTGTAGTATTTTCAGTTAATTCTGAGTGCAAGGTCTGATGGCTAGACAGAAATAATTCACAGGAGAAAAGCCAGTAAAAATTGATAAAATCTGGGATTTCCTTCTAAAATCAAGAACCAAGGTCATAGACCCTAAACAACCAAGTGAGACTGGCTTTAAATTGTTTAATTTTTCTAACATTAAACTATAAAAATTAGAAGCTGGGCATGGTGGCACATGCTTGTAACCCCAGCATTAGGGAGGCTGAGACAGGAGGATCGCTGTTTGAGGATAACCTAAGGTACTACTTAGTGAGGCCCTGTGCAACTCAGTGAAACCCTGTTTCAAAAAATAAAGAACAAAAAAATAGGCCTGGGGATGTAGCTCAGAGGTAAATGCCCCTGGGTTCCATCCCTGGTTAAAATATATATATATATATATATATAAATTAAACCTTGCCAGGCATGGTGGTGCACGCTTATAATCCCTGCACTTGGGAGGCGGAGACAGGAGGATCAGGATGGTTGGAAGCCAGCCCCACTGGCTTAAGAGACCCTGTTTCCAAAAATGAAAAAGTATAAAATAGGTCTGGGAGTGTAGCCTGGAGGTAGAAGGGCTTCCAGGAACCCAAGTACCACCAAAATAAATAAATAAATAAATAAATAAATAAATAAATAAACCTAGAATGTTAATAAAATGGAAGTTTGTCTTCATTTAAAATGGCTCTGTACTACATTATAATGAGAGACTATAATATGCCAATAAAATTATATAGACATGATAAAATAAAAGTAAATGGTTCTGCATATAAATAGCTTTTAGCACAATTATAATTATTTTATAATAAATTTAAATACATATTGATATACTAAATACCATATCAACTTAAAGTAAAAAAATGTACTGCACTGAAGCTGTTTATTTTTACATTTATATAGCTATTTAAAAGAGAAATAAAACTTGAAAATACACTATAGTTCTGTAGTTCTATTATGTTCATCTTTGTATAGCCTAATCCAGTTTACTTAACATAGAAGAATATGCTAACCCATTTTTACCAGTGACTATAACAGTGTAAAGTAAAACAGTGTAAAGACTAAACAGTGTAAAGATGCTAAACCATCTTTACCAGTGACTATAACAGTATAAAGTAAACACTGCAGTATTATAAAATGTCATAATAATGAAGTCTCTTTGGAAAAAATTGTATTATTGTGCCGGGTGTGGTGGCTCATGATTGTAATCCCCCACATGGGAGGGGGAGGCAGGAGGATAACGCTGGTTCGAAGCCAGCCTCGCTAGCTTAAGAGACCCTGTTTCCAAATAAAAATAAGTATAAAAATAGGTCTGGGAATGTAGCCTGGAGGTAGAAGGGTTTCCAGGAACCCCAGTACCACCATAAAAAAAAAGAAAAGAAAATTCGTATTATTAAAAATACTAAGGACTGACAACTTTTCCCAGTCAACTTTTTGGCTTGCTGTTAATAAAGAAAACTGATGAAGCCTTTAGATCTCTCCTCCTTATATTAGTAAATATATTATTTGCTGGATGTCTGTTAATGTGAACACCAAGTGATAGAAGCAGGCATAACCTTTGCTCTCAAAGGTTATGAGTATTATGTATTAATCAAGAATAGTACATTTTATAAGCACTAAGTATTAATCAACTGTGATGCATTTAATTAGTAATAAAATTGAGTTAATTGCATTTAACTTCCCCCTTCATTGTACCTATTCTTTTATACAGTTTATACTCTTTAGTAAGTATTGGCTGCTTCCAGTAGAGGAATGCAAATTGTTTCTGCATTTACTATCATTATTTTAGAATGGTTGGTTGCTTTCAATAATATATTAATTCTCTTAAGTCCAAAATATACACTAATATATTAATTAAAATTTAATTAATGCATTAATTGCAATATTCATACAAGAAAGACATTAAGACAAGGGAATTTTTCTTTTCTTTTTTTGGGGGGTATACTAAATTGAATCCAAAGGCATTCTGCCTCTGAACTACACTCCCAATCCTATTTTATTTTTTATTTCAAAGCAGGGTTTTGCTGAGTTTCCAAGACTGGCTTTAAACCTACAATTCCCCTGTCTTAGCTTTCCAAGTATTGAGATTCCAGGCATTTGCCACCATACCTAGCTGACGTGGGAATTATTCTTGTAATGTATGGCATATATATATATATATATATATATATATATATATATATATATATGTATGTATATATATATGTATATATATGTATATATATGTATATATGTGTATATATAGTGTGTGTGTATATATGTGTGTGCATATATGTGTTGTGTGTGTATGTATATATATATATATATATGTATATATATATATATGGAACTCTGTATGGAACCCAGGGGCATTTTACTTCTCAGTGACAACCCCAGCTCTATTTTTTATTCTTTATGTTGAAACAGGGTCTCACTGAGTTGCAAAGAGCCTCACTAAATAGCTGAGGCTGTCCTCGAACCTGGATCCTCCTGTCTCAGCCTCCCAAATGCTGGGATTATAAGCATGTGCCACCATGCCTGGCTTAAAATTATGTCTTTTTATATATGGATATCTTGTGAAATCTGAGCAACTGAACAAGAAAAAGAAGTGTGACACAGAAAGAAAGGACTCTAAGAGATTTCAAAACACCTTACCTTCTACCCATGCACGAACTTCAGTCGGAGAGAATGTCACAATAGTATTTCTTTGGGAATCATGAAACACGTGTGCCATCTCTCTGGATAAAGAAAATCTTCAGTTTTAAGGCTTAGATAATCTGAACACCTAGAAATGAAATAGTATAACTTAATCAGAGTAAGGCATTATATATTAATAGAGACTGAATTATATTACCATGTGCTATAAAGTCTAGGAGCTTGAAGGAATATAGCCCACCATTAATTAAAAATATTATTTTGAGCACCTGTATAGTAAAAAACAAAAATTCAAATATAAATCAGTCACAGGTTCTATCCCATGGTAATTGTAGACCTACTAAAGATGATTACAAACTCATGTTGCTAATTAACTTGAGACAAGTACTATGAAAATAATATGTTAAGACTTTATGCTTAACTCCAAAGAAATGAGCTTTTTGGTGGTACTAGGGGTGGAATCCAGCGGCTTTCTACCTCCGGGCTATACTCCCAGACCTTTTTTGTTTTTATTTGGAAACAGGGCCTCACTAAGTTGCTGAGAGCCTCACTAAGTAGCTGAGGCTGGCTTTGAACCCATGCGATCCTCCTGTCTCAGCCTCCCAAGCGCGGGGATTACAAGCGTGCGCCACCACGCCCGGCCAAAGAAATGAGCTTTATGCAACAGGTGGCACCTGGGTCCAACTAAAGAAGATTAAAAGAAGAACCTTTTAAAAAGAGGGTATCTGCCATACCTACATCATGAGTATCTTGTAAGACCCATGAGGAGGAAAAATGAGAAATAAAATATTTTCTAAAAAGTAAGGCATACATTACAAAAGTGTGAATAATTAAAAACCTTGTTTTTTGTTGTTGAAGGTTGCAATGCCCAAACTACATTACTCAGCTGTAATATAAATCCACATTAGGGAAGATACAAAAAGGACATATTAATGAAAACTGTAAAAATAATATTGTGTTAGTGCAGATACTCTCTGAATGTTTTTCTACTTACTGATGTTTAAATTTTATGCTTGTGTATGTTGAAATGTCTTAAAATGTAAATAATTAAGGTTCATTTTAATCAAATAGTCTAAATCTCTTTTAAAAGTTGTTTGATATAGATCTCACTTTCTCAGTCTAAGTAAGATCAAATTAGGTAAATTATACTATCAGACGCCTCCCCCTTTCTTTAATGACAATTTACCCAGGCCCTGCTTTGCACAGCCACTTCTTGAATTATAGCAGGGTATTTTGCATTTAACTTGCCCCTTAAGAAAACTGGGTTTGGATTAGAATCTCTTTTTAGACTGCAGAAATTACTGGGGTGTGAAAGCCTCTCTAAAGGAGATCTGTCTAATGTTGGAGTATTCTATGTATACACTGTTTAATAAGGTAGTGTCTAGTCCTATATGGCTATCAAGAAGGTAAGATATGGCTAGTGATAATTTGAGACTCAATTTTAACTGTGTTCAATTATAACTTATTGAAAATTAATTGTTACTGCATTGGACAACTCAGTTTTAGAGCTTCCAGCCAAGTATTGGGGTAGCATTAATTGGTGGATGACCTACAGACTATGAAGTGAGTAGAAAGATCTGAAAAAATCTTGATTTTTTACTCTCAGATTACCTTTTATATTAAAGTGCCTGGTGATAGAAGTCCACTGGCACTTTTAAGTCAGGAGGGTAACAGACGCTGTATGGAAGGAGAAAGGTAGGAAATAAAGGAAAGGTAGGTTCCAAGAATAAACTGTGAAAGCTTTTCTCAGTTACAGAGAAAAAGTGTAAAGTTAGTAAATCAGTTATTGAAGTTCTGGCATTCAGCACAAAATTTGTTGTAATAAAAAGGCAAACATTTCATTTCATTCAAGTACATTCACTAAATGGTTGATGCATGCTTGCTGTGTTTGCTTAATTTAAAACATGTATATGTGTTTTGCATGATACTAAAACATCAACTAAAAACCCTCTAATTTTAAGGAAAAGGATTTTTGGTATGCAGTGAGGATAATTTTGCCTATTCATTTTTTCTATTGAATATGTACATCATTTATATTATTTCTCTAATATACCTAAATATTTTGTATTTTTGGCTTTTTCAGCCTCCGTCGTTTTCTTCCTTTAACTCTATATAGAAGGAGAACCTTGTGGTATTTTTTCTCCTATTGTAAATCCACTGTATATTTTTGTACAAAATATTTACCTAGGGTTTTCATCTTAGTTCCTAAGAACCCCCCAAAAAGTGGAAAAAATTCTGGCAAAAAAAAAAAC
Source organism: Muscardinus avellanarius (assembly GCF_963383645.1). Classification (NCBI taxonomy): domain Eukaryota; kingdom Metazoa; phylum Chordata; class Mammalia; order Rodentia; family Gliridae; genus Muscardinus; species Muscardinus avellanarius. Next base: position 118,019,013 of record NC_137792.1, on the reverse strand, counting down.
GGTTAGTGGAAAATTTTCCTCAGAGTTTATTCCTATAAATGTTGACTAGCTTTGAAAAGAGATAATTAACCTTGCTTTATGTTGAAATGCTTGGGACTATAGACCTGTGTGGGGTGCTAAGCTGGAAATTGAAGGGCCCCTAATCGCTAGCATTTTAATTAAGCATAATGTGCTTTAAACACATAATAGAAGAATTACTAACAATATCCCTGACTATAAGGTGCTAAGGTTTTAAGCAAACCTCCCCCAAAAATCTAAAACGTCAACTGACCTAACCATAGTAATTTCCAAGAGAGAATTATTTAAGTAAAGCTGGGGGGGGGGTCATAAAAGTGAATCATAGACTCAGGGGATTAAAAGACTCGAGGTGTTATCTAATCAAGGCTAACGATTCTACGGTTGGAACGGCCGCCATAGAAATGGCCAGGGCTTTATGAGGTAGCAGCACGTGCTTGTGGACAGCCAAATTTCTGAGGGGAATTTCCCCTGCCTTTGAGCCGAAGTCCTCCCTCTCACAACTCACGCCCCCTTCTCCCTCTTCCTTACTTTCGTCGTCGACCCGCCTCACGCCGTCCATGTAAAAGTCTCCTCAGGCTTTTACCTCAGACTGCCATGGGCACTCCCACCGCGTCCCTCCAAATTGCCCGTTGGGCAACCTAAAGGTTCCCGCACGCCCTTTCCCCGATCCTCACCCGGAGTTCCCCACCAGTCTCTGGAGACTTCCATCTACCGGGTGAAACTCCGCGTCAAAGTACCCGATTCGGGGAATCCGCCCCCCTGCGGTCGGGAGACCTGGGGCCGCTGGATCACCCGCTCTCTCCTCGCCCTCTGCCCCCTCCCGGCCCCTGCGAAGTAACCGCTTTCACCTGAGACGGCTTGCCGCGAAAGCCTTTCCCAGAGATGCTCCTCAGAGCTCAAAATGCCTCCCTGCCTCCCCCTAGAGCCGCTCTGAGGCAGACAACCTCGCTACTTGCCTCTTCCCCTATCCCATCTGTCCGGCCGCCTCAGGGCTGGATCCCCTTGGCCGCCAACCCCGCCCGTAGGGTCGAGGAAGACGGATCCCAGGCGCACGGCGCCCCGTCACCTATCGCCCTCGGCGAGCGCCAGGGAGACACGGGCAGTGGCGATATGACGTCGCTGGAGCTCGACACAGAGCGGGGGAGGGGCGGGGGGAAGTGGTTGGCGGGGCAACTGGCTGTCGTCCTTTCCTGGCACTTCAAAGCTGGTGTGCAAAGTTTGCTTTCCTCCAGCGACTGTCCGAAAATCCTTGAGCATGCCTTAAGTATGCTTGAAAAATTAAAACACTCGCGGGACACTCTGGCAACCGATGAAGCGGAAATGCATCGGAAGAAAACTAAGCAAAGAGCAACAGGTGGTCACAGATTTCAGAATAATAGGGGCCGTCGTTGGAATGCTGAGACATCTTGAGCCAGCCTCAGAGAAGAGGCGCCCCTCCGTAGTATCTGTGGGAAATCCACGTTTCCTTTCTACTTTACAGACCAGAAAACTAAAGCCCAGACTTGCAGTGGGCATGGAGCGGGGGAGAGCTACAACTACAGTTCTCCTGCAGCCTTACCCACTGTTCTTCCCACTCGGGATTAGCTCAAATAGTTCCCATAATAGCGTGCTGTGGATGTTAAATAATGCTTCTATAGAATGATGCACGCTAGTACTCAGTGTTCAGAATAATTTAGAATATTTTGTTTCATCTGAACACAGATGCTCAGCAGAACACTACATCCCCTGACCTTGTGAATTTTCGAACCCCGTTTGAAACAAAGCTAAAATTATCTGCTCATCATTTTGCGTTCTCCCTCAATATCATAGATGAACATTTCCTTTCCTGCATCAAGTGTTCTTGAAGCCGTGGGCGCCAGACACCGTATCATGATGGTGAAAGTACTTATTTGAAAGTCCTTAATCAAAGGAACTATCTGAGAGCTGTTATAAACTAAATCAAAATTTCTATTAATATTCCTATTTACTAGAAAAACATTTTCCAAGAACTCTGTGTTCCAAACAGAGGCTGTCTGGTCCACCAAAGAGAATTATTGATTGCTGAATTTGGTTGAAATGAACCTGAAAAATAATTCTATTTTTTCCTTCATTTTACAAATGAGGAAACTGAGACTCGGTACTAGTGACGTGTTCCAGGTCACAAAAATGGTTTAATGGCAAAACTAGAAAAAGCCCAGTCACAAACCCAGTGTGGTACTCCCAACAAACCCCAAACATACCTGATTTAAACAGCATCTCGGGCCATTGTAGGAAGTTTTGTGAAGTCCTACAGAGATATCCGTCTCCTAGGATCTAGACAAAATCAGTAGGGAAGATAGAGCAAAGCAAAATCAAACGAGGCATCCAAACAGTAACAATTAGAGAGGAAAGCAGGTGGTGTTGAGTGGACAGACGTAAAAGCAACATAGAAAACAGTGTTTTCCAGATGTAAACATCCAGGAATCACTTCAGACAAAATGAAATTAGAAACAAGCAATGGAAACATGCTGTCTCATGTCCACTTTTAAAGTGATAGATGCTTGCAGCCTTCCTTCAGCTGTCTCGAGGCCTCTTTCCTGATGCTCATATCTACCACACAGATAAAAGCTAGAGTTGCTGCTTTTGCTGCTACTGTTGTTGTTATTATTGTTATTTACTATTGTTATTTATTATTATTATTATTATTAACATCACTTTGAGGTGCCCAAGGCCAAAATGATCTTACTTCTGGATATTCGAGTGTATATTCAAAAGCCTATGTATTGAATTAAGCTCAGTCAGAGCTGGCACATTCAAATTGTAGAAATCTTAACTTTTATTATTTAATTAATGGGATTTTTTTTTCTTTGGAGCAAGGGCATAATACTTCATTTGTTTTTATTCCCCAGGGTTTCAGCTTCGTGCAAGTTAATCTGATAAACTAATCTGTGCTAATTTGTTGGTAATTGTTGCCAACATCCCTCTTAAGATATATGTAATTTAGAGGGTAGCTTTATGTACTGAATGGTAATCAGGGAGACCTGGCAACATTTAATTACTCCTCCAGCCCTTTTCTGTTTGTTCCTTAAAAAATTATGTATACATGCATATATTTATACATGTATATATAAAATAAAACAAGCAGAATAAGAATGAAACAATATAAGTATATAATATCATCTAAAATCCTGTAATTTTAACTGAAAGTGTTTTAATCTGCAGTGAAGATAATGAATAGTACTAGGGCTTATGAATACCATGTCACAGATTTCAAAAGATATTCAAATGCAGTTTCTCATTTCTTTCAGCCAATAATATACTATTTGCCAGTAAACAAGACTAAATTCTTATGAATATATATCCATTGCTGCATTTTACTAACAGGGCCAATTAAGATCATGACTTGATAATAACTATTAATAAAAATTTAATAAAAATCAATAACTCATTTTGATGAATATTAAAACAACTTATAATCTGATTAATTTCATATTTCTTCTGGGAGTTATTTTTGCAAAAGAATCCCTAGCAAAACCTCTATAATAACAATCATACCAAATATTATCATAGAAATTGTCACCTTCTTAAAATAGATTTGCCATTTTGAAGATATCGGAACAACAACAGAGTAATTTATCTCCCCAGCACCTCCATTTTTCTCCTGTCTCCTGTACTTTGTGAGAAAAATCCTACTCCATAGCAGAAAAGGGTAGAAACCTGATAGCACATTTTTCTATTGTATTGATATGAATGAGATCATGAATTCAGTTTAAATATAGAATCACAATTAATTAATATTACTCATTTCATCTTTGTAAGGCTCAAGTGCCTCAGACAAGATAGACCTCTGATTTGTATAAACAGAAAAGGTCCCACTAAAAATCTATTAACAGCATGGTGACTATGGTTAATAACATATTGTTCGCCTGAAATTTACTAAGAGTAAAGCATAAAAACATAAAGAGAAACCTTAAGTATACTAACCACAAAAGAAAAGAAAAAAGGCTAATTGTATGAAGTGACAGATATGTAAATCAGTTTGATTATGGCCATCATTTTACAAAGTGCACCTTAAATTAGTCACATTGCACAACCTATACATATATATATATACATATATATATATATATATATATATATATATATACACACACATACATAAGGTTTTACTATGTTAATTATGTCCCAATAAAGCAGGGGAAAATATCAGTGAAAATTCCTACTTCCCAAACATTCAGCCCTGAAATTTAGCCTTCCCAAGAAAATCTAACTCTCCAGACTACAAAATCATAAATATCCTTCTGAGGACTTAAATAAAACACATTCTGAATACACACTTTAACTCTTAAAATATCTGTTCCTTATCTTGAAAATATTAGCCAATATAATCAGCAACGACAAAAAACGCTTCACTTTTTTTCTTTCCTATTTTCTTCATTGATTTATCATACAAGTCAGGCACAGTTGCTTATCACGATTCAACTCTAAATTCATAAGAAAGAGTGACTCACCTATGAACAAGCAGCAGGTTGTCACGTTCAGGAAAGAATTCAAACAACACTGACTCTTCCAAATGAGAGCGCTTAACACTAGGTCTGCACTCTGAGAAATGCTTCCCAGACCCAACCTACTCCCCTAAGCAACAGCCTTCATCCATCCACTGGTCATTTCTCTCCCTGACGTTATTTGTTGTGAAGTAGTAGCATCCAGTCACATGGGGCTGCATAAGAGGGGGGTAGGTAGGTAACAAGTACCTTACAAATCATCCCCTGCATCTCTGTGATGCCATTTGAGTTGCAGAGACTCTCTACTTATATTATCTCATTTGAGCCCCATAGCAAAGTTTTGAAAATTGTTGGGTTGAGAGACTATTATATCCATCATAAAATGAAGAAACTAAAACTCAAGGAGGTTAAATTATTTGCCCAGTACAGCACTATGAACTAAAGAAAAGGTCTGAGACATGAATTCTGATTTTAAAAATCCTGTTTTCATGTCCTTTCTGGCACATCTCAAATAGGAATATTAGGGAGGCTTAATGAAGCTTTTTCACAATTTGTTGCAATTATTTTAACATTCCCTTCAGAGATTAATGGAAAATTAATTGCATTCCATAAACAATTTGGCTTTCTAGGTAGTACAGTATCCTGCACCATTCTTACCTCGCCAAAACTCTAGTAAGAGTTTGTATTCTCGTTTCTATCCCTCCTATTTTTCTGACAAATATGAACCTCCCTTTTTGCACTGCCTTGATGGTATACTTTCTTTCTTGAAAATAAACTACTTCTCAGTGTAGGTGATCTCAAACTACATGCATATCCATCTCCAAATCTGTTTTTATCAAATCAAATAACCTGTCAAAACTAGCCCATTTGAGTAACTTTTTGTGTACTGGGGATGGAACTCAGGGGAATTCTACCTCTGAGTTACACCCCCAGCCCTATTTTTTATTCTTTATTTTGAAGCAGGGTCTCACTGAGTTGCAAAGGACCTCACTAAGTAGCTGAAGTTGTCCACAAACTGTGATCCTCCTGTTTCAGCGTTCCAAATGCTGGGGTCACAAGCATGCACCACCACACCTGGCTTTGACTAAATTTCTGTTATTTTTTCTCCTTACAAAGATAGAGACAACTGTTAACAACACACACGAATGTATGCACACACAGAACATTTCATAATTAAGAGATATGGTAAGCAAATCCTGACTAAGTCATCTTATGTTTGAGTGGGATAGCCCAAGAATATTGGAAAAGCTGAAAAATGTAAGAGGTTCAAAATAGTAATATCCAAAATAATGGTATCCACAGGAAAATATACTAAGCACATTGATTAGAGGTTACTGATAAATTTGAAGTGGTAGAAGCAGAATCCAGATTATGAGCACTAATAAAAATCAGTTACAATTATTGATGCTACATGCCAGTAACTATGCTAATAATAGCTGTTAAAGTAAATGTACAACATATATGTATATTATTGAACATATACAAAAAGCCATATACCATAAGTTTACAACTCAATAAATTTTCTCAGATGGAACATTCTTATATAACTAGCATTAAGGACAAGTATTAGGGCTGAGAAACATGATATCATTTGTGCAAAGAACTTTTAAATTTTTAGTTTTCTCCTCACAACAATTCCATGAGCTAGTTATTCTTATTTCAGTATCCTACATGAGAAAACTAGCTAATGCACGTTATGTTTAAGATTTCACAGCATATAAACATCAGAGATGGGCTTGGCATATTTCTGTCTACCTGTAATATTCATGCTACACAACTACATTTTAAAGAGTTAAACAGTGATATAAAGAATTAGACTAAAACTTGAGTAGGGGACAGAAATGAGGGGCGATTTGAGAGGAAGAAGCTTATCAAAGCCAATTGCTGTCCTGAGCACGGGAAGGCGGGGAGGAAGAAGGAATGGTGTGGAGCCTGGGGGAGGGCTCCAGGAGTGCTGTATACATGTAGACTTCTATCACCCTGAACTGCATCAAGATGTATGATTGCAATGGTCCAATAAAAACTGCATATTATATTCACAAAAAACATTCTTTAAAATAATTATAAACTACAACTAGTGGGAAGGGAGAGATCAGGGATACAATAAAGGAAAAACATAAGTCCATAAAGAGTTAACCAGGAAAAGGAGAAACAGGCATTTTTACAAGAGAGGTGAGAGAGAATGAACATAGAGAGTCACACTTACGTGAAGATTTGTAGAGGCAAGCAGGAAACCTATACTGAGATTGAGAGGCATGACAGTAGAGTAAATTTTAAGTGTCATTTCAAGTAAAAATGATGCTTTAATTAAAATTAATTGATGTAAATGATAATAATCCAGTGATATTTATTGAACTCTTAAAATTTACCCAGCACTGCTCTTCGTCATTTTATGATATGGCTCATCTACTTTAAATAGCCCCGGAAAATAAGAGTAAATGGTACCCCCATTTTAATGATCATGAAACTGAGGTTAATCATAAGTTAACTTGGGAGTGGCAAGAAATGACAAGTGACAAAGAATGAGAATGCTGTCAGTGAAGATGAAAGCATGCAGAATATAGCAGAGTCGGAGATTAAAAACTATCAGCCCTGTATGTATTAGAAGGCATTGCATAGTTTTATATAGAAACAAAATTAATATTAATGATGATTTTGTAAGTTGCATATGTACGACCCTTTAAATGACTTACCCAACAAAGATTTTCAAAAAAGGTGTTACTATCTTAAATAATTTATGCAAAACAAAAACTAACATACAAAGGTAAAACTTCTTTAGCTTTTATTATCCAAAATGACACCTTTAACATGGACTCTAAATAGTTTGGACTTTGGAGAACACACACACACACACACACTCACACACAGTAAATTGTGAGAATATAAATTGAGAGTAAATATTTAGAACTGTTGATAGCAATACAAAAATTAAAGGCATAGGCTTGCATTTTGGAAAACAAAAGGAAAAGAAACAGAGTTAAACATACAGCTCAAGTTCACACAAATAATAATAGGAGGTGGATTCAGAATTTGTACCCAAGTCTTCAGGTTCCAGATTCCTTGCACACAGGCAGCTATAAAAGTATTTTTTGACCAGAGAATGGAAATCTCAATGCACACGATAATTAGAAAGAATGCCAGAGAGGCAAATAGGTGAGGCGGGAGAAAAGACAGAGTATTGGGTAAGTAGAAATAAGTTCAGTGGAAATAAAACATGAAAAAAATAGGGAAAGTGAATTCTCCCTTTTGTGGATATTCTAATGCATTGGAGTTATTTGTTTTTTAAGTCAGGGAGAAAGATCTGAATTAGAATCTAAATATTTGTTCATTAGAAGTGTACTAGTAAATACAGGGGATATGTAAATCATCCCAATGAGAACCATTCTGCAGAAAGTCCACATGTTACTAATTCTAGAATTCATTACTATATGGCTAAATGTAGAATGTTTCATATGTTGAAGTCAGTGGTATTAATTTGAGCTACATCTTCCACTTCTCTACTCCAATTAACACCATTTATTTTAAAACCTCTTCCACAATGTGCAGTACACTTGCAGACAATGTACAGGTCTGTACAAAGTGTTATATGAGGGTGATGGCAAACACATATTATCCATCAAATTACCTAGTTGCTAGTAGCCCGTTGCAATGCATGACATTTTAACTGCTTTTTGGGGAGGGGTTAATAACTAAATCTAAATATTCTAGCAGATAAAAATCAAATCTCATTTGTGCTCATTAACACACTAGAGATTTAACAACTTTGTATCCAAGAAACTGAGGCAGAGGACATAAAATTGAAAATTTTAGTGTGATAAATAGCTAAAGGGAAAAGGTATCAGGAAGACACTGTACTTCAAAAGCTACTGGAGCAGAAAGGTCAAAAGTTGGGCTTTAAAAAAGCTTGTCCTGCTTCCTGGTTTGACAAGAGGGATAGTAATATGCTACAACTGTGCCATCTATACGTTTTTATTCTTTAAATCTCAAAAGAAAATCCTTTCAAAAGAAAGCTTGGTATTTATTCTGGCTTCATTCTTGAGTAAATGTGTTCTATCAAACAAACCAAATAGGCTTCCTCTTCAAAGAACACACTGCCAAGTATTAAAGGGAGAGAGACTAATGTCAAAATTGCAAATGCTAAAAATATCTGAAAAGTGATACATATAGCATTGTTGAACACTTGCTCTGTTTTATCAGTTGAAATTCTATAAACTCTGCCATCGATTTATAAAGAAAGTCCTCAATGTTTTTAATGTCTAAGTGTCATGAGAGAGCAGTGTCTTCAGTATAGCAAATATAGTTACATATAGTGGAAAACTGACTGTATTATCAATATTTCTTATTTGCCAAAGAAATGGCATGATAATGGCATAATAAGTTCAGGGACCCCAAGTGTTTGTTCCTGGGGACAGTGTATCCTCTTTATAATCTCAATAATAATATTTTTGCCTATCATTGCACCTAATTTATACCTACGATTTTGAGTTCAGAACAGAGCTTGAACCTCATATTCTTCATTGTTAAAACATGGTACAAAGCTTTAGTGACCAAACATAACAGTGATAACATAAAACCGGACATATAGACCAATGGAAAAACTATAAAGCCAATAAATACTTCCATGATTTCATGCTCAATTTATCTGCAACAGAGTTTCTATGAATATACAAATGGGAAAAAGAACAGTCTCTTCAATAAATGGCTTTGGGAAAACTAGATATACACATGCATAAAAAGGAAATTCTACACACTTCATATAAAAATCAATGCAAAGTGAATTAAAAACTTCTAGAATAAAAACATTATAGCTAGCCGTGGTGGCACACGCTTGTAATCCCCGCACTTGGGAGGTGGAGACAGGAGGATCACGCAGGTTCAAAGCTAGCCGTGCTAGCTTAAGAAACCCTGTTTCCAAATAAAAAAGTATAAAAATAGGTCTGGGAGTTGATCCCGGAGGTAGACCGGTTTCCAGGAACCCCAGTACCACAATCACACACACAAAAAAAACACATTTTAATATGAGCTCAAAGACAAGGTAACAAAAGGAAAATACACAATGGAGTTGTAAAAAACTAGAAAGCTTCTGCACAGCAATGGAATTAATCTGATGTGATGAATTTGTTAATTACCTTGATCTAATAATTTAACAAAGCATACATATATAAAAATCATGTGTGCTGGACATGGTGTCCTATGCTCGTAATCCCAGTATTTGGGAGGCTGAGACAGGAGGATTGGAGGTTTGTGGCCTGGCTCAGCATATTAGCAAGACACTCAGCAACATAGTAGAACCTTGTTTTAAAAAATAGGGCTGAGGGCAGAGATCAGAGGTAGAATGCCTCTGAGTTCAATTTCCAGTAGTGTTCACACACACACACATACACACACACACACACACACACACACATTTTGCACTATAAATATATATATGATTTTAACCATCATTTATATTGTAATAAAGCTAAGGAAAAACAAAATTAGACATCCAATTTATAAAATATCAAATGTAACTCCACTTGCTTGAACCGACAAAATAGTGATTTGCCTTATTCAAATAAGATATTTCAAAAAACGTTAATGTTGTGCATTGATTCTGAATGTATAGATTTTAAATCATTTATTGAATTGTTATTTTTCCTAGGTGGGTTGTGAGTATTTGACTGTGGCTGTTTATACTACATTTAAAAATCCTACATTAGCCTGAGAAAAATATTAAGGACCTCATATCCACTTGTCTCTGACATTGACAAATTAATCTCCTCAAGCCTTTGATGATCTAAATTATTTCTCTGGTCTGAGTTTCTCAGTTTTTTTTTTAATTTTACCCAGAAATTGGACAGTCTTATTCTGCTGTATTGCTTAATTGCCTTGAGCAAGTAACTTAATATTTCTGAACAAGTAACTTAATATTTCTGAGCCTCTATTGTTTCATTTGCAAAATGGAGCCAATAATACCTTAAAGTGCTGATTTTATGAATCAAAAATATAATGATGTTAAAGTGTTTTGTATAGTTAATGTAAGGTAAACAAGTAAAAATAAGGAATATTTCTTCTTTAAACTAGTTTTCCATTCTTCCTTAATAGCATTATAAGGTAAAAATATATTTTTTCATGTCAATAAACAAACTATGTAGAATGACTTTATATACACATATATGTATATATGTATGTGTGTATACGTATAAATATATGTACATATGTACATACATACATACATACATAGAGTCTTTGAACAAAGAGGAAGCTTAACAGGGACATTTAGAAAATAATCCTCTACACTGAATCTTCTCTCTCATGCACAAGACCCTAATGAGTCTCATTAGGGCATATATACAGACATAGATAAGAGCATATTGCTCCTCACGGTATGTATTTTATGATGACCACTTGACCTATGATTTTCATAATAATTTAACAAGTTGCAGTAGTAGTAGTACTTGGTAGAAAAATACTGACATTCCTAGGGGGCTTGACAATTTGACAATTTAACTAGCTAGAGGATTGCAGTAGGACCACCTCAAATTACAGTGCCATTTAAATTTTCTATTGAGAAGAAGAATGTACTGGAGGAAAGAGTGAAAAGCTAAAACTGAGTTTAGTGGCTGAGAACTCACATCACCTGTTTAATAATGACTATGCTTTTGGTACAAGGTCCTCATAAGTATTACATCTGAGTTCATGCCAGGGGCACAGCTGACATGAAGGATAGGACTCTGACATACGTTCTCAAGCATTCCGGGGCTATTTTTAACTGGAACAGTAAATACCTCATCTTGTTTCTCCAATTGTGTAGTAAGAATAGCATGGAGAAAACCTAAAGAAGAGTATTTATGTGCCTCATAATACCCTATTGATTATCTATCAATCAATCTATCTTTCTCTATTTCTCCTTCTTTATCCAATTAAAAATATTAAGTTGCCCTGAGTCTCATTTTGCTACTGAGGCAAATCTATATTTTAGGTCTCAGTTCAGGCAATCCATACACTCTCTTTGCTAGTTTTTAGAATTCTAATATGTCATTCCCTACAAAGGAGAATATAGGAGATAGGACTAGGAAATTCAAAGAAAGAATTTTGAGAGAATAGAACAGAGTGCCACTGAGTTCAATACACATAAAAGTTATTGTATTTGCCATTGTTCCCACAATTTAAATGACTGTTTTAAAAATATTATACAAACTGAGTAGTTCACCGTGCTATAAGAACACAAAGCATGCAGCTGATTAAATGAAAAGAAAAAAATTGAAAAGGAGTCATGGGAGGCCTCTGTGATAGGAATACTAATAAGATCCACTAACGTCACTGATATCTCTGCTTCCTCTCCAACCATTCCTCATTTATGAGCCCGTTTGAAATCAGGGAATTACATGCTAAGGAAAACCATTTATCCAAGCTTAATTGATCTGAACAAGGATCAATACAGCCCAGTTAGTCAGTTTCCCAACAGAATTAATTTATTTTATTTGAATTTTTGTCTTTGGATCACCAGTTAGGAATATAGAGCTCAAGGAATAATTCTAATAAAATAATAAGTTGCATTTGTGAAAGAAATTTTTATATATGAACAATCATTTCAGAACATGATTTTAATCCAGTTGCTCTGTAAATAATCACTGAGGTAATCAGCAACAATTCTGAATAACTGGTTTTATAAGGAGGTATTGCCAGACTGGGCACAGTTTATTTTTTAAACTGAAAGTTGTTAACCATGTTCAACTCAGTAAACATGTCAGTTCTGTGAATTTTAGAATAAATTTATTTTGAACTCTACCTAGAATGTACTATTTTTTCTATTAAATGTAATTTATAATACAACAGAGTTTTACAAATCAACTCTAGGCAGTTTGGAAAATTTTGAGATAGGTGTTCAGGGTTATATAATTATTTTATGTATTTATCTCCATTTAAAATTAACCTATGGATAGAGAGGTATTAAAAAAAACATTTGACTATTTCAGAAGCCCTGAGTTCAAACTCTAAGCTTAATGCATAACTTTTTGTGTAATTTTGAATAAGTCGTCTAACCACTGTCTCTGCCAGTCAGTATCCTCATCTGTAAAATAATTTAAACTACATGATTCCTTGTGTGTAGCATTCTATGATTTTTACTACATTTCTACATTTTTTGTGGTACTGAGGGTGGAACCCAGGGGCTTTTCTACCTCTGGGCTATACTCCCAGACCTATTTCATATTTTTTATTTGGAAACAGGGTCTCACTAAGTTGCTGAGAGCCTCACTCAGTAGCTGAGGCTGGCTTCAAACCTGCACGATCCTCCTTTCTCAGCCTCCCACGATCCTCCTGTCTCAGCCTCCCAAGCGCTGGGATTACAAGCTTATGCCAGCACACCCAGCTGATTTGTACTACATTTTAAGGAGAAATCAAGCCAATGGTGACACTGCTTTGAATAATTTTTACCTTCGTACCCAACCACAACCAGCAAGGGAAAGGTGATTACATTCTTCTACTTTTTAAATAAAAGTATATAAATAAGCAGATTCCCTAGGTACCTAGGGAAAGTTTCTGGAACTGTTCCTACACTTGCCCCTTAATTTCGTTTATCATGATAGTATGACAAAGGGAAAGCCACTATGTCTACTACCACTGAAAATGTCAGCATTCAAATATACAGGAAGCAGTGAGCCTCCCTGTTTTTAGTAAACTCCTACTGTGATAATGATGTCAGCAACCATAATTAGAATGCTTAAAGATGTTACATGTTTATCTCATTTAATTCTGACAAAATTTCTCTGAGATAGGCATGGTTATTTCACAGATAGGGAAACTGATACTTTAATTGCATAAAAACATAAAGGCCAGAGCTAATATTCAAATGGAGAAGGTCCAAGTCCAGAGTTTTCACCGTTAGCCACTGTGCAAAAAATGAATACTTACTGCTGTATCCAGTACAGTTCTAGGCACTAAGTGTATGGAGACTGGGAAGATTTTTACAGAAGCTGTGGTCCCTGTAATCAAAAAGTAAGAAATGAGCCAGGCGTGGTGGCACACACTTGTAATCACTGCGCTTGGGAGGCTGAGACAGGAAGATCGTGCCTGTTCGAGGCTAGCCTCAGCTGCTGGCTTAAGAGACTCTGTTTCCAAATAAAATATATTAAAATAGGTCTGGGAGTGTATCCCGGAGGTAGAAGGCTCCTGGGTTCCATCCCCAGTACTACCAAAAAAAAAAAAAAAAGTAAGAAATGTGTACATGCAGAAAGAGCAATTATGGGTACATTTTGGAATGTGCTAAATAATAATTTTGAAGGAATAATGCCATATTATTAAATTTCTAAAGGAGAACCCTTAAAGTACAACTTTTTCAGAATCATGGCATTGAAAAGCAGTGGGAGCCAGGTTCGGCGGCACAGGCTTTTAATCGTCCTGCTGGGGAGGCAGAGACAGGAGGATCCCTCAGGTTTGAAGGCAGCTGCACTGATTTAAGAGACCCTGTTTTCAAATAAAGAAAATATAAAAATAGGTCTGGGAGTGTAACCCGGAGGTAGAAGAGTTTCCAGGAACCCCAGTACCACCAAAAAAAAAAAAAAAAAAAAAACCGAAATAAAGAAAGAAAAAATAAAAGAATAGCAGTGGGAAAGCTGGGTATGTGTGCTAGGCCCTGTGTTCAATCTCCAGCACAGAAACAAAATCCAAGAAAAAAACCAATGGAAAAGGAAGGGAATTCAATAAATTTCTCTGAAACAATTATTTCAGTAAATTAGAAAACAACAATGTTGTGCCGTCATTCACACTTAATATCAAAATTTACTCTGAATGAATAAAATTATTAAGTGAAACTTAGAAATAAGGGCAAATATTTGCTGGATCTCAAGATGGGTAAGGATGTATTAAGTACTACTGAATAAATGCATGTGGCAAGAAAATATTTCTAAATCATCTGGATGAAAATGCCGTAAATAACAACAAAGTCAAATGACAAATTGGCAAAAATAACACTTATAATAAATATAATAACAAAATAATATCTTTATTATATAAATATCTTGCATCTTGATGATAAAATATTTTAACACCAAGTTGAAAATGGGCAGAGGACGTGAATAAACAAAAAGAAATATGGAGGACAATAAATATATACTGCAATTAAAACTCAGTAGCACCAAAGTTATTCACATTAAGTAAATTACATACTGGATTATTTTTGTTTTCTTAAACTGTATACACATATATACATATGAATATAAAAATATGAAATAAAATAATTTCAATGCACTCCTTCAAAAGCATTAAATGGTACAACTTTCCTAGAAAGTAATTTGGAAATTTTTCACTCAATTTTATAATTTCTGAAAGACAATCAAAGAAATGAGCAAATATTTTTATTTGTGTGCTAAAAAACATTATTTGTAGTCTGGCATGGTGGTACATGCTTGTTATATCAGTACTTGGGAGACTAAGACAAGAGGATAGAAGGTTCACGGCCAGCTTCAGCTACTTAGTGAGGCCCTTCACAACTTAGTGAGATTGTTTCAAAATAAATAATAAAAATAGGGCTAGGGATGTAGCTCAGAGATAGAATACCCTGAGTTCAAACTCCAGTATACACACACATAAACACACACACACACACACACACACACAGAAGTAAAACATGTTAACACACTTATGTGTGTGTATATGTGTATGCATGTATATGTATATATGTGTATATATGTATACATATTATATTAGTGTCAAAAGTATATAAAATATTAAGTTATGATTACTATTTTTTTGGTGGTACTGGGGTTCCTGGAAACCCTTCTACCTCTGGGATACACTCCCAGACACCTATTTTTTATATTTTTATTTTGAAACAGGGTCTCTTAAGCCAAAGAGGCTGGCTTCAAACCTGCAGGATCCTCCTGTCTCTGCCTCCCAAGCACGGGGATTACAAGCGTGCATCACCACACCTGGCTTTAAGATATTATTATCTGTGCTAAAAATGTTAACAAGTTTATATATAGGTTAATTTATTTAGATTTAACCATTCTAAAATGTATATATACTTCTAATCATTGTTTACATGATAAATACATGTTACATTTGCCAATTAAAAATTGAAAATATATTTTTAATAGCTCAATTTGTTTGAGGAAAAATGTTCCATTCATTTGTAATCAGAGCCACTTGCTACAGTTATCAGACAACTCTTTCAGATAAGCCAAATACTTCCTTTTTGCAGGCATAGTTCTTTAACAACCAGGACCAGCATAATATTTTAAAAGTTATCATTTTCCAATTTGATTAGTTTTATTTGCAATAAAACTTAACTGGGATAAGAGAATGAATTTCCAAATTCACTTGATGCAGCAAATGTAAATATATTAGTAGAGAGGCAAAATAATATATATATATATATATATATATATATATATATATATATATATATATACCTAAGAGCACACAAAACTAGTTTTCAGGAAGCTTGAGTTCTGTGGCTATTTACTTATTTTGAAATGGACCTACAGTCTTCAGTGGTTAAGAGGAGTGAATTAAGTGATCTGAATGGTTTATTTCAAGTATACCATTGAATAGGTCTAATATCAAATATCTTAAATAATGTTCTTTCTGACAGCTTTCTCTCCCAATCATTTACGTGCTTTCTGGGAGGAAATATCAAAACCGGGATTTTCCTAAGAATTGTGAATCTTTAATAATAACATCTTTTATAACTCAATTTAACAAGGAAAATGTGATGCCCAAGTTCATGTTATTCTGAGAAAATCAATGTTTTATATTCTAGAGTTACATTCTAATTTACATGTTACTCTGAGAAAATCAATGCTTACATTCAGTTTTATTGATTTTTTACCTAAGGAAGGATTCCACTTCATTCCACAATGTTCCTGTAAGCGTAATACTATAAATCATGCTCTGTTAGGAAAAAGAATTCTAGTGTTGGATTTTAATATAATCAATTGAATTTGACAAGAAAAATGCATAATTAAGTAACCTGTAGGTTTTGAAATGCTCTAAATTAATACCAATATCTTCTATCATAAGTTCTTCATATAATCTGAGATTTTTTACATTTGTTTATATTTTATTATTATTATTATTAATTTGTTGGTATAATTACCATGATAAGGACAAGCTTTAAAATAACTGGAAGAAAAAAAACAGATATTTCATGAAACCAAATAAATGGCTATTTAAAATCCAATGAGTCAAAATTTTATTATGGCCCAAAAGTAGAATCTGGTTTTAAATTTCTAACTCTGAGAGAAAATATTTGTATTTAGTCACAAATAGTAGTGGTTCAAAGACAAAATTTAGTGTGATATTTCTGCTGGCTGCTCCAGTCCCCAACACACTCACCTTCCTTTTAATTCCTTCAGATATTCATTCTATTTTACAATCTAGACGGGCCTTAATCAGGAAAATGAATTTCCAATAAACTCTCGACTGCTAATGATTTGCTTTAAGGTGTTTCTGTGCCCATCGGGTATTTAAAATGTAATAAATGAGTCTAAGTCGCTAAATATGTTCAAGGTTCAAAGGAAGCAATTTAAGTAATCCCTCATGGATGAATTCTAGGCTGTTAAGAGATATTTTTGTAAGTCTTCCCCACCCCCAAATTACACCATAACATTTCTTTCTAAAGCTCATTTGGTCACAAGGCTATAGAGTTAATACAAAAAATATTGCTCTTCAAATAAAAAGGCAATGTTGTTATTTATGTGTAAATTAACCAGAGGTATTTTAATATTAATATCTCAATAACAATTGAGATATATAGCAGTGTAGCAAACTTAAAAAATGATGTCTTCTGATATTTTCTAGTTAACGCATAGGAAAATATAGCAAGGTATTACGTAAAGCTATCTAATTAGTAATGGACTTAGAATCAGCCAAAATATATGAAAGGTTATGGCTGTTCAATTGACACTATTAAAAGGAAATATTATTTGTTTAAGTAGCAACTATAGGTATTTGACATATTTGCCATACCTCTCCCCAAAAATATAAAGAACATTTAGGATAATACTCCAAAAATATGAGATGCCCAAAGGCAAACAGCATTTCATAATAACAGAAAGAAATTACTAATATACAAGACATAAAATCATACTATCAAAGAGATTTGAAGATCCATACTGACCTCTTAAAGTAATGAAATATTAGCAGAACTATTGAGTTTTGATGTCATATTAAAGAGGAGAGTTATTTTGTTAATCCTCTATTTGTTTTTGAATACCAAGAAAATTCCCACTTTACGTAAAAACTAAACCTACATTCACATTTGCCATTAAAAATGAAACATTCACTCTAGACGGCTTAATTGTTTAAATATATAATGAACAATTTCAGAAGATTCCTTGTGTATCCCTTCACGGCTATCTGGAATTTTCTTCCTCCTTTCCTTTTTCTTCTAGCTTCATCTCTAAAATAATTAATAACTAAATTTGTAACTGCCACAGGAATATAGATTATCAAGGGCTGCACTTAGGTAACTCATAGTCACCAAGTAAGTTTATAGTCTTAGTGATCTAATTATTTTATCTGTAAGAAAAGGGACTTCCTACAGTAGGAGAGATAAATTTGGCGTTGATTTTCCTATGTATATATTAATTAGATTGGCAAAGGTTTTGGTTAATTTCTGAAATGGCTGTGCCTGTCAGAATTGTAGTGATTGACTATTAAAAGGAATCAAAGGGCTGGATAGCTTGGTGATGCAGCATTTGCCTAGCAGGGACCCTGGATTCAATCCTCGCACCACAGGAAAAAAGGGAACCAAAGCATAAAATAACTAATAGAAATAAAGAGTGATCGGAAATGACCTCCACCAACCAGAATTGGCAAGTGATTTCTCACAAAGTCTAAATATGAAGAGAGGTGTTACAAAGACAATAATATCCCCACTGTCTTTCATCAAACACAATCTCAGACTTAATAAACCAGGCTTTTTTGCTCATGATTGAATCGTGACAAACAGTTTCATTCATGGTGTCCAAAATGTATTTGTAGTGTAAATCATACAGGTAAACATGATCATGAGAGCAGAAAATTTTAACCATGCATACCACCCCTCATCTTTCCCGTTATCTCCAACTACCCTTACTGTCTGCTTAAGGGTTATAGAATTTTTGTGACTAATATAAGTTCTGGCAAATTAATCATGTTTTCTGTGACTGCAATGCATAACTGACATGTGCATAAAACTGCCCACACTCGGTAACCTTGGTCATTTATGCTCTTTTTTGTGTATTAAATTCACACCCTCTAGGTACATTTGTGGAAGTTAGAAATATCTAACATATTTTTCTGTGATAATTTAAGACAGTATCAAGCAGACCATTGACATAAATAGCTTAAGTTTCAATTAATAAATTATCCTCACATTTTTTAAAGTGCATGAGGCCCTTTGTCCTCTCTCCCTTGCCCTCGTAAACCTAATGTAATATGCAATTAAGAAGATAAATTCTCTATACCCACTCCAAAATTAGTCTTTTAATATAAATTTTGGTTAAATATACACAATGGCAATACTATTTTGAACCCCCTATTTATATACACAAGCAAGAACTGATTTTATTTTACGAATCAGTCCTAAGATACTACTCAGTAAAGCAGAGTTTGATTCATTTAATAAGAGCAATTTCCCACCATCAGCTAATATGTCATCCACATTACAAGTGTTTCTTAGCATCTGGCTGCTACATTTTTGCAATTTTTATTTACAGTTTTCTTATATTTTTTCAATTTCTTATCTTATGCAAAATAAAAATTTCAATAATGACAACACATTTAAATAGTTGGGATTTGAAATTTATTTTTTTGTTTTTTACATTTACTTATCAGTTAATAACAGAAGGGATTCAAACCTACTTGCTGGTGGTAGTCCTACATAATGCTATACATGCTCAAAACTACCTTATAGATCAGCAGGGAAATTACAATTAATGTCACCTAGAATTTTAATTAATAATCTATTCACTGGATTGTCTAGGGACTCTGTCTTTTATTTTTATTTTTATTTTATTTTTTTCTTTTGTCCTACTAAACTTCTAATCCTGCTGATTAATTTTCCACCATCTTCTACATTTTTAAACCCATTATTAGTTGTAAAACCAAATTAGAGCTTTCCATGGTACCAAAATGTTTCATATACATCTATTTTTCTTTTTACTTGTGAATTTATGAAACTTGTACCCACTTTGAAAATAGAGACAAAATATTAGTACCTTCTTTGATATGACTAATATTTTTTAGACTTTATTTTGATTTTATAGTCAACTTCTAATTAGCCATAGCACCAGTGTGTAAAGATAGCCTAGATAATTGACATTAACTCCTAAAACACCTTGAAATTCTGTTTCAACTTCTGTTATTAAATATTTTCCTATAGAACCAAAAAGTTGTAAAAATAAGATGTATAACATGTTACCATTACCTGTCCAAGATTCAGGGAGAAAAAAGGAGCAAAAAAGCAGAAGAGGGGAGAAAAGCAATAATCCAGAAACTGTATAATTAATCCCTAACCTGAATTGAATGTTGTTAGCAACATTTTAAAAAAATCCTATAACTGCTTATTAAATGAATTTCCTTTTATGATAGGTACATTATAATCAGTATGCAAAAATTGCCTTGACCACATATATTCAATGCTTCTCAGAGTAAATGTGCTTTCTAAATAGGCTTAACATTTAGCTACAGCCTTTACTTAAACAATTAATCAACAATTGAACAGAATATGCCACATGCAGTTTTATTCTACTTTTCCTACATGTACCTGGCACATGGTAAACACTTATTAAATACCTGGTGATTTGTTCAGTTGTTGTTCTGCATTAGCAATGAAACATAATGTAGTCTGCTAAAAACCATTTGGGTTAGCCCTCTCTAATGAATTTTCCTTTCAGCATATTAGTTCCTATTTTCCAAGGAAAATCTTATCATTACTGATTTTACACACACACACACACACACACACACACACACACACACACACACACACGACATGCTGGCCAAATATTCTTTAATCCTCTAAATCATGTCTACACTCAATATATAATTATATTCATCAAAAATAAAGAACAGAAACCCCACTACTCTCATTGCTGGAACAACCTGATTTTAAAAATCAGATGTCTGACTGAATGCCAGAGTTCAAGAGCCGTACACACAGAATTGCATTTCTGGTTATACACCCATGACATTCTCGAAACAGCTGACTTTTTACAGTTGCATTGTAGATCTTAAATGAACACATTTAACTCAAAGGAGCAGCCAGAATATGTCAGGTCATAACAAATTAGAGTTTCTAATTAGTCTTTGGCATTGCAATATTTTTAAAAGGTAAGTCTCAGCCAGTGGCTAAGTATCAGGCATTTTCTATGGAGGCAGTAGATATCACTCGAATGCCAGGAATACTCTAGAGTTTCATCTTGATTAGTAATGAAATAGCCATCTGCCAAATGCAGGCAGTAAAGTGGCATTAATCAGGAAATGACAAGAAAGTTACTTCTGAACTAATTGTCCTTCTGATATATGAAAAACTAAAGCATTGTGATATTTTTGAATCCTTTAAATGCATTGCTTGAAAGGAAAACACATGTGCTGTAGCACTAGCAACATAAAAGGCAACTACTTTAAAATATAGTTTTCTCACTTGTTTTGAGTGGGAAAATATATACTGGTTAAATATATAGCCAATAACCCTGAAATAGTTACATGTCTCAAAACACAAATTTAGTTTATTAAAATGAACTTTGCTTATTCTTTCACTCATATTTACAAACCTACCTACAGGCACTACAGTGAGATAATATCAAATGTTCTTATTTAATTAGTGACTTGCAGTGGGCATGTTAGAGCACTGGAAAACTCATAAGTCTTAGATTGCTCAGTGTTTTCCCATTATTTGTATTGATTTACAACTGAAGAACAATAACATGAGAAGTCTAATTGCTTGCTAAGAACAAAAATATCATATGGAGGTGGCAAACTAAACACTCAGAAAAAAATACATAGGTAGTACCAACAACAGGCATGCATTAGCCAAAATGTAATCCAGTTTTCTCAAAGATGTTAGTGCATTCTTGAAAAGTAGCAACAAGTGTTATTTGTCAAGTAAATTTTATCACGCT
Source organism: Muscardinus avellanarius (assembly GCF_963383645.1). Taxonomy (NCBI): domain Eukaryota; kingdom Metazoa; phylum Chordata; class Mammalia; order Rodentia; family Gliridae; genus Muscardinus; species Muscardinus avellanarius. The sequence goes on along the minus strand of NC_137792.1, from coordinate 117,997,442 downwards.
AGACTTTTATTCACCCTTTAATGTCATCATAAATCCTCTTTTGCTCTTCCCCTATACAGTTTTGAAAATGATCAATATTGACAACTTTTTTGGCATTTGACATATCTTGCATTCACAGGTATCTAACATCTATCTAGTCACAACACAAATCATCTTGGGTGAAATCGTTGGGGCAATTAGCCCCAACAGCTGGGGCCGGACTGGACAGCTACAGTGCTCTGGAAAGAAAAACTGAAACATTTTCATTTCTCTAGGAAATCTGAAAATTTATATTAGCAATGGGTACCCATATATTTATATTTCATGAAAATGAATAAAATTAGCATCATGATGACTGATTTTTGCTATGTGCCATGAGTATTGAGAAATCACAGTCCTTCTGCGTCAGATAAATTCTCTTTTTCTGAAAAGTGAAAATCTCTTTAAAAAATCCCTAGTGTAACAGGTATGTGAACAGTCTATTCATGTCCCATTCCAAAAAGCAACAACTTTACTCTCCACAGAAAAAATAATAAATATGCCTTTAATTATATTGTAATAGTATAAAATCATGCAGAAAACAATTTTCTCTAATGTCATTTTATTGCCTCCCATTTAAAAATACTTCATTCAAGTCCAGTAAGAGAGTTGTGAACATTTTACCTATCTTACTAATATTGCACTTAGTGCACTTATATATACAAAGAAAATATTTTCTATTTTCCTACCTATATGTTGTGAACTACAGATAAACAGATAGGTAACAGTTTCTAAGTTTTTTAAGAAATTCCCCTAATGACAGTACTTACAGAAAAGGCAGCCTCTGTCATTTTCTATCACAATCCCTGCACTGAGCAAAGACTGTACTTTCCATTATAATAGTGACTTTCCTAAAACAGGCATTTTCAAGACAAATCCACAGTAAACAAGGAAGAACCTGGACAATAACTGAAATCACTAACATTAGCAAAATCTTTTCTTCCAGACCTTATCAGCATTCCCAGAATCCCGACTGAGAACTCTCCACAAGTGCTGCATACATGCATGATTTTTAGCTGCACGATATCATCTAGTTTTAAAGAGGAATAAAATCATCTAATCCAAGAGATTGAAATCTACACAAACATAAAACCAATATATCATTCAGCACACAAAGAGGTATACAGACTTGCCTGTGTTTGTCTATTGAAGAATTCAATTCTACCCGCACTTCTGGCTAAGCAGATTCCAGCAGCATGCTTGCTGTGAAGCTCAATCAGCCCCGTTTAATCAGGCTTAAGGGAAACTACTGTATTACATAGCATATGAATACATTCAAAGTAAACTCACAGATTACTACAACCAACAGGATCTACCATTCCCACCAAGAAAACAAATCATAAAATGATATTAGAAGCAGAGAATGCAAGCAAAATATATAGAAAACATCACCTTTTGTCCAAGATGTGCTGAAGTGTCTCGCTTGCCTAACAGTTTCAGTGATAATACTTTCTCATTGCTACCAAAGGAAAAGAGGGGGGAGGATAGAAAAGGAGAAGAGCATAGGGGAGAGGAGAGGAGAAAAAAGGGGAGGAGAGAAATGCTTCCCTCTCCCTCAGAGCATGACAGAGAAGGGAGTGCTGTACCAGTTTATAATATACCCCACCGTGAGCCTTGAGATGTGTGTGTGTGTGTGTGTGTGTGTGTGTGTGTGTGTATTAATTATTTTGTACCAAACCAATAATGAGCACAATTAGCCCCAGTGGTTACCTATCACACTTCTCCTGCTATATAACACTCTCAACCAATTTGGAGCAGCAATATTTTAATCAAAAACTACGCTAATTTATATGCCCTTACAATTAGTGTTTTTCCCAAGATCTACTTATTAGACTTCCAGAAATATCATAGTATAGGTCCCTTGTAATAATTCAGGATAGACTCAAAGTTTTCAGGAGATGTTTCAGAACCTCTCTCAATGTAGGGGACAATAGAAACTGTAACTTGCTGAGTGTTTTATGTTTTCTAAAAATGGGCTAATATTCAAATTAAGTTTGGAAGGGGTAAGAGGGAAATTCTTTAATGCACATGATGTACATTTATGAACATATCAATCAGTAAACCATACATGAGAAGGAAGGAGAAGGGAAGGAATGGGGTAGGAATTGTGGAAGGGATAAATGAGAGATTAGCGCATGTATGCCTCCACCATCTTGTACCCCATTAAGATGTATGACTACCATGCACAAATTAAAAAAGAAAAAAATAAAGGGCTATATGCATATAATCATTCTGTTGATGTTAGATATAATGCTGGATAGTTAGATCTTTATAATTCAGGAAAAAATCTCCATGAACTTAGAAGACATGATCCTAAGATAAATTTCAGAATATTAGATTCAGAATTTAAGGATAGAAAGAGCTAAAATAGGCCATTTGAAGAAGTCTTCTCTTGCCAGTGTTTAAAAATGTCCCTTTCTCTCCCAAATTCTTAATAGCACTTTGGCACTGCATGGAAGTTTTCATTTCTACCCCGAATGTAATCATAATAAATTATATAATAATGCTAAATGTATAAATCTCTTCTCATCCTTAAATTATTTTCCACAGGTAGGTCTGAGTGCCTACCCAGAGTAGCAGGAACATAAATCAACATATACTCAGCCAACCTTTTATAGGATGAAAGAATAAACATATTTTTATAATATATTCGCTCATAATATTTTAGAAAGATAAAATATATTCATTTTAAATTCTTATTTTATATTTTCAAGGTATACACACAATTAAGAAGGAAACATTGCTTCTAGGAATGTGCTGGTGTGTATTTTGCACCTTTGCAGTTGTGATCCCAAGCATTCTCTTTTGCTCAGAGGGATTTGCAGGCAGCTCAGCGTTTGTTATCTCATTGCCTAAAGTGCTCTGCCACGTTACCATGCCCAGAAAGGCATTAATCGAGGGCCACTTTAAGAGATATATCAGTGTAGGCAATTTTCTGTCTGTGATGGCCAAGTTAGAGAAAAATCACTCATGGTGACTAATTTGCTATATGACTGCAGTAAACTTCGGCTATGAGGAATCTTCGGGAATGAGTCATTCTAATCATTGTGGTCTTCTAGAGAGTTGAAGTGCATTTCTTCAACATCAATATTCTTGAAAAATAAAATCGTACTGCCTTATTTATTTTAAATAAAGCTAATTTATAATTAGATCAAAATATAAATAAAAACTAACAAATGTCTTTTTTTCGTGTTTTTGACAAGTTAAAATTTAACACCAGAGATGACACTGCTACTCCTTAGGCTTTTCCCCGTCATTTTAGAAAGATAAAATCTACAATTTTTTAGATTTTTGGCTAAATATCTTAATGAGTTAGGGTTATCATTCAGAATCTGAATAGTGTACTATATTATTGTACAATGATGCCCTCCAGGACTGATTTGTTCTATGCTAAATGACCCAAGATTGCTGTTCTTTGTGTTTTTGTTTCTAGGCATTATTGCTTTTCTGTCTTTTCTCCATCTCTGTCAGACTGTCAGTTTGGCTTTCAGGGTGATTGCCTCTTCCAGCCCTTCTTTCCACTTATAATGTGCTGAGGATTTGAACAACATATATTCAGTATCCTTGGATGTATAGAAGAAAAAATAAAGTACTGATTTTTAATGATCATTTCTGTTGCTCAGTTACATTTATTATTTTTTACTTTCTTAGTTCCAAATGCTATTCTTAAAGGTAGGGCTCCTGAATTACTAAGTCCAGTTAAATAAAGGTAGGGCTCCTGAATTACTAAGTCCAGTTAAATAGAGTTAAAAGTAGATAACTCTTAACATATTGTCTCGGAGGCATATATATTTAAAGTTCTCATCTACTTCTCAACCAACTTGCATGAAAGAGGATAAGAGTAAAATATCTTCACAGCATGGGTATTATTAAGTAACCGAGATAGTCATCCAGCTCATGTAAGTATAGTATCCATTATAACGATGACCATATGATCCTTTCTACTTACTAGTCTCTGTGGTACATAGGAAGTTTTGTACTCAGGAAAAATACTTGAAGAAAGTGACAGTTCTATCCTTTTAAAACTAATGAAGATAAATCACCTTAAAATGTAATGAAGTTACAGGTGATAAGATTTTTAAGTGCAGTTTCTTCCAGCACATAGCCATATTAGAGTAATTCATCTTTCTGTGTGGTTACACTGGATTAGGAGTCAGGAGACCTGGGTTCTCATTTTGGATCTGTCACTAATATACTGTATGGCCATCAGGAAGTCATGTAACCCCTATATCCTGTGTTCAAGTTTCTTGGTCCTATGTATCCTAGAGGATAATTGTGATGACAATGTGAAATTATGTACGTAGAAGCCATTTTTGTGAAAAAGATAAAATCCCTTTACTAATGTGAAGTATTATTTTCACTGTCAGCAAAATTTCATAGGGAAACAAACACATCATATTGGATCATAAACATTAAAACTATAAATAAACTAAGGAACGACCTAATTCAAAGGTAGAGGAACTGAGACCCCCAAATTAGATTTTAATTACCTATAGTAATCTATTTAATAGAAAACAATCAGAAATAAAACAATCTATGATTTACCTGATGGCTTTTGTGTCTCCTTCCCTGTTCAGTCGGTGCACATCACAGCACAACTACGGGCAGCTAAGCAGTGTACTATAAAAGGCAAACTAAAGAGACCTGTGAAAGGCTGTTATGTTGGCTCATTTTTTTATCAAGTATGGAGCACAGTTCATTGTTCTCTTTTTGTTGTTTGTTTGTTTGTTTGTTTATAAAGGAAACCACACAGAGGGCTGACCAACTCAGCAGATTTATCTGCAGAGTAATTGTCTATAAGTCCAATCTGCAGTGAGTAAACATTTTAATTAGCCTTTTGTTTATCTGGGGTTTATGCAAAGTCCGTTGGAAAACTCAGATCTTTGGGAATTATTGTGGGCCTCAAAGAACAGGCATCAACCTAAAGGTAAACAGAGGGCAGAGAGAGATGTAGGGATGAGCTACTGTTGGGATTCTCAAACTATTCTAGGGTAGGTCTGGGCTGTAGAACTTGAGCTATGAGGGGATTTGGGCTATAAAGGGAGAAAGAAAGAATGTGCAGAAGGAAGAATAAAGAGAGCAGGTAAAGGGGTTCAACTTATGCTAGGAAATTTATATGTATCATTTGATTTTACAACTCCCAAACAACTTAGAAGTGCTTATTATTTCAATTTGAGTGATAAAGTAATAGCCACACTCAAATATGCGCTAGGCACTATGATAAGAACTTCACATTAATATTACTTCTTACAATAAAATTGGATTATCAATCTCAAATTATTATAGTATTATCTATTATTATATATTGTTATGCTATTTTCTCATACTATCTGATTATTTTCATTCTAAAGATGAAAATAGCTTAGAGAACTTAAATCAAACTAAAGATGAACAATCCAAATGTAGTGTAACACTCCTATAATCTCAGCAACTCAGGAGGATGAGACAATTGGATTATATATTCAAGGCCATCTGAAACAACTTAGTAAGTCCCTTGGCAATTCAACATGACACTTAAATTTAAAAAATAGAAGTAACCTGAAATTTTAGCACAGAGGTAGAATGCTCCTGAGTTTAATCCTCAATACCAAAAAAGGGGGCAGGAGGAAGGAAGGGAGGGAGGAAGGAAGAAAAGAAGGAAGAAAGGAAACCAAGGCCAAACAATGGTTAAATTAAATCCCAAGTTCTACTTCAAATCCTAGCATTAATTTAATCATTTAAATTTAAACTATAGTGTGTCTTGAGCTCATTTAGAAAGAAAACATAATAGACCATTATATCTGAAGGATAAAAGGGTCTTAGACTGCCTTCCATGATGCCTATATGTATGGAGTAGATAGAGAAATGTAGATTAAATGACAAACAATCAAGGTGAATTAAAAATAATAAAGCAGTTAAATCAATATGTTAATATTGTATATGTTTCTCCAATTGCTTAACTCTTACATGTATTTTCATTTATTGATTGATATATAATCTATATGCAACAAACCACATATATTTAATGTATATAATTTGATGAGTTTGGATACATGCATGCAGCCATGATACATACAATAACCACAACTAAGGTAATTAATATGTCCATTACCTCAAAAAAGTCTCCCTTTGCAGATTTTCTTTTGTGGTAAGAGCATGTACCATGAGACCTACCCTCCATACAAATTTTAAGTGCATAATTAAATATTACTGACTACATTAATAATATTATACAGCAGTTCATTAGAATTTATTCATCTTGTATAACTATAACTTTATACCCATTGCACAACTTCCCATAAAATGTAATAACCTGAAAAAAGGAGGTATATAAATATTTTATAAATGGCATAATGAATGAATAAAAGTAAAATTTAGATCATTCATTCACTGTCAGGAAGATTTATGGAGTACCTAATAAATAAAAACCTCTGTGAGCAGAATCCTGTTTTGAATCTCAGCTTCACCACTTGATGAATGAATTTTTGTTGTTATTTTTATGATACTAGGGATTGGACTCAGAGGCATTTTATCTCCCAGGTACAATCCTATTATTTATTTATTTATCTATTTATCTATCTATTTATTTATTTGTTTAAAACAAGTTCTCAGGGTCTCACTAGGTTGCTGAGTGTTTTGCTATATTGCAGAGTCTATCCTAGAACTTGTGATCCTCCTGCCAGTCCTCCAAAGTACTGGGATTACAAACCTGCACAGAATGAATTTGAACCTGTTACTCAATTTACCTCTGTGAAACAAAATATATGCAAAATATATTATAGGCTCATATCTTAGTTATCAGACTCAAGCTCGTATCTTGGTACCAGGTACAATAATTGTGCTATTAGAGAGAGAGAACAGAAGTGCACATTGGATCCAACTCTAAACACTAGGCTGTATGATATATTTTCCTAGACACAAGCATAAGAATGGCAGTTAATGCTTTCTGAGCACTTATTATATCTCAAGCAATCTCCCTAGTGTGCTTTGTATATTATCTTCTTAAATACTCACTACAACCCTCTGAGGTAGGTAATGATATTGTCTTCAGTTTATCGTATAAGGAACCTAAGGTTCATAGTGTAGAAAGTGAATACATCTTAGTTTTTCTATTAGTAGAAAGAGCATTGAGTAAAACCAAAAGTCAGTATTTTTAGATTCAATCCTTAACTTGTCCAATAGTGTAGCTGATGCTCTAGCCTCTAGCTATGAGTTGACAAAAAATGCACATTTTCACCCCCAAAACCCTGAAAATAATACACTGTCCCTCAGTCTTCGACTCTAGTTTCAAAGGCTCTTGAAAAAGAGTAACCTGACTTAAGTTCGTGTTCCTAGTTGCAGGAGGGAGATTTAAACCCCTTAAAGAAAAGTATGTCATGTATTTCATATGTTTGTCTTTCTTGGTTTATTTCCAAGTAAATCAGTAGCCAAGATAATAAGTCTTATTCCCATTCCCATTTGAAAGGATGTGGGCTTTTCTGCCCCCTACCCCACCCTACCACAATCCCCTTCCTGGAGCACAGATGGTTTCTGCTAATGGATGAGCTTTCAAAAGACCAATTTTGATTTTCTTGAAGTTACCACTGTTGTCTTGACTTCTCATGAATGAAGCTATAAATAATGGAACACGTGGCTATAGATTTCATGCTGCTCACACATTCCAATTAAGGTTTATGTATGAACATATTAGTTAATTAAGATCACACCAACAACAGACATCAATACTTCTTGTTTATTTCACAAATACCCTCTTCTAAAGATCTAGTAATGTTTCAGAAAAGAATGGTAAAATAGAAAAAACTACTGACTAGTAGTAATGATAAATAACATCTATTTATCACTTACTATGTTCCAGAAACTACTTTAATCACCTGTTTTCTTCAGTGAAGTGCCACTGTTATCTCAGTTTTGTAAAAAGTCAATCAAGGCCCAGATAGGTTTGAAACTTTGGTAAAATACACAGCTAAGTGAGGGGAGAGCAAGAATGCAGTTAGGTATTCTGGATTTAAGCCTACAGTCGCTATTCAACATTGTTTTTTAATCTTAAAAGTTTCATATTTTGAAGAAAGCTAAATTCTAATCATGGCTTTGATTCTCCCTGGCTATATGACTTTAGTCAAGTCATTACAACTCTTTGTGCTTCTATTTCTTCATCTGTATAATGAGGTTGTATTAAATGTTCTCAAATGTCCCTTTTGGATTTAATATTCCATGATTATGTGCATACACGTGCACACACAAAGGTTTTCCTGTAGAGTAGTCCTTCATTTGCATAGTAATTATCACAAGCGCAAAGATAAGTACTGGCATTGCTTTCTCATAATTAAATCCTATATGAGTACCTATATATCATCCTACCCCTTTCTATCCGCATAGCTAATTATAAAGGGACAAGTAAACAAGAGGGGGTTGTAATTCACTGTGTCCTATTTCTATTTGTATTATGTTGAGAACCCTTCTGATAGGAATCATCATAGTTCAATAATAGCTCTTATTTTGGGCCATTCACAACGCTGCCTATGTCTTACCCTATTATCCTCAAAGACACACATATTCTTTCTACTTTGAATAGGGCAGAAAATAATTGCATGATTTCCTGATATAGGTGTCTTTTTTAGTTTTGTTTTAGTGTCTAGTCTCACATGTTTCTGTCCATCTGCCCCTCTTTACAAGGAAAATAGGCAAGGTTAATAGTACAGAAAAATGTTGTGACCTTTTTGGGGTCTGCATGTAGCTAGAGGAAATCTTGGTGACCATCCTGCTGAGGATTTGGGGATATCTAGTAAAGTCAATAAGCATTCCATAATTTCATCTTGGAAAAGGAACATTAAGGTTTATGTTTGACAAATGCTCTTGAACTGAAACCTTTTCCCAAAGAAGAATAACTTGTGTATGTATGTATGTGTGTATGTATATGTGTGAGTGTGTGTTTCTTGTATGTGCCTCACATGTATACATGTGTGTGATTTAGTTGATTTCTATATCAGTAGTCTCTAGGCTAAATCCCAGATTTGCAAAGCCCCAATTTTAGTGGGATGTGGCACATTACAAACAAATTATATACTTTCAAGAAGGAAAAAAATGAAAGCTGTTTTCAAGAGCAAAGCTTAAAATTAAAGCAACGCATCTTTTAAAATAAGATTTATTCATTAAGATGTTTTCTGTATTTATCCAAAAGAATTACAGTATGCTTTTGAGACACATGAATACCCATGTTTATAGTAGCACAATTTACAATAGCCAAATTATATAATCAGCCTAGGTGTCTGTCAGCAGATGAATAAATAAAGAAAATGAGTTATATATAAACAATGGTGTTTTATTCAGCCAAAAAGAACAAAATTATGTAATTTGCAGGAAAATATATGGAACAAGACAGTATCAGGTTAAGCGAAATAAATCAGACTCAGAAAGACAAGTGAAATAGGTGGAAGCTGCAGGAGAAAAGAAAAACAAGATCTCGTGAAAGTAGAAAGGAAACCATAAGGATAGGGAAATGCACTTAGTGGGAGGGAGAAATGGAGAGCAAGACGAGGTACTAGGGAGTGAAAATTAACCAAGTAATGTTATATTCCTGTATGGATATTGTGGAGCATGCAACTGCCAGAGACAGGTTAACATTTGCCTTGGAAAGGTCCAAGGGTCATGGAAAGCCATAACTTCACTTCTGAACTCCCTGAAGGCAGCCTGTTCCTCCAAGGTAAACATTCCTGTGTTTCCTGCCAGCACCAACTCCCAAATATCTCGCTCGTCAAACATTGTCTCAAGGATTTTCTGCACATCCTCAATGGTTATATTGCTTACCGTTATCACAAAGACTTTCTGCAGTTGTTCTGCAGTTTACTGAGTTGGCCTTTACTTCAAGGACTCTCTGCAGTTTACCCAGATAGCCATTACCTCTAGGTCTCTCTGCACGTTACCCTTTAGACATTCCCTCACAGACTCTGCACATATAAAGTCCAAATTTCAATCTTCCCATTTTTAATATGGCAATAAGAGCTGTGGGCCAGTGTTCAGTGGGGCGAACTTCACTTAAGAGTAAGGTTCCCTCAACTGCCCCTTTCAATCTGAACACTGTTTCTATACCATTCTTTTTCTTTCAGGTATTCTATGGGATGTTATCCACAGAATATGCCATAATTAAACCCACTATTTCACAGAATTAATATGTGCAAATTTAAAAGGAGGGTTTTATCTTTTCTTAGTTTATCACTGGAATATTAAATATCTTGGTGTTTCCTTCTTCTGTTCCTGTCTGACACATAGATAAAATAAGGTAGCTTAAAGATTTAACACAGCAACATGATTGGGTAGAAAACAATGGAAGATGTAAATAATGTACCTAAATAATGTTTAATTTTCATAGCACTTTCACTTATTATCTGTATGAATTTGTTTCTTTACTGATCTGGATCTCAGTTTCCTCCTACAAAATGATAGAAATTGGTTTTCCATAAGACTAAATAACCAATATGATATGCTAAAAATAATTATTCTTATTTAATGCCTAATCTATCAATTTAATGAAACAATATTTTTGTAATAACAATAGCAGATTATAGATTGATAGATGTTAGATATATAAATACTATGTTAGACCTTATTATATCCATGCAATGATTGTATAAAGTATTAGCATCCCAATCATTCCTATTTTACAGTTGACTAAATCTAAGTTTAGAGAGATTAAAAATGTATTCCAAGGTCACACAATTTATCAGGAACAAGGAACCACTTTAGCTAATACCATCTCATGCCAGAGTTCAAGCTTTGCTATATGTGAGTCGGTGGTTATAGACCATTTCAACCATCTTTGAGGATTGGTGAGCTGGTGGGTTGATTTGGTAGAATCGATGAATAGAGATTGTGTAGAAAGTGTGGTATTATAACTAAAGATGTATGCCCCTACTTTCTCTTTGTGGAAAAGAGAGAAAACTAACATAAAATTCAGGAAATCAAATTATGGGGTTTTTTTGCTGGTAAGGATATGAAGAAAAAAGGAACCTTTGGACACTGTTGGTGGGAATATAAATTACATTAGCCACTGTGGAAAGTAGGATGGAGGTTTCTCAAAAACTATAAATAGAACTAGCAGATGATCCAACTATTCTACTCAAGTATATAGCTGAATGAAAGGAGGTCCACATACAAAAGAAACAGCTGCATATTCATGTTTGTTGTGGCACTATTCATATTAGCAAAGATATGGAATCAGAATAGGTCCCTTGTTAAGAAAAAATTGATAATAAAATATGGTATAGATGCAATGTGACATATTAAGCCATAAGTTAGGGTGTAATACTGTCATTCACAGGAAAATGCATGAGACTGGGGGACATTACGCATAATAAGTCAGGCACAGAAAGATAAATATCACATTTTCTCTCTCACATGAGTAAAGTAAAATTAACTAGAAAGATTACTAGGAACTAGGAAAGGTACTGGGGAAAAGGGGAAAGGAATGGCAGACGTAGACAAAGGCCAGATGGACATGATCAACGCACAACATATGCATGTATGGAAATACCACAGTGGATTCCATTAATTTGTACAATTGATATGTAAATAGTTATAATTAAAATTTTGTTTGTAAAGAACTAGCTCTTTAAAATTAAATATTTAATTCCTATATATTTCCAGTTAAGTTATTAAATACAACATTACTGGTAACCCTTGTTCTTGATGGACCTTTGAGGTAAAAATAAGAAGAATAGAAGGTCAAGGAAAGGACACTCTGTTACTTCACCCTTCTTTACCCCAAGTCACTTTATAAGCAGATGCTAACTTCTAGAGGTTTCATTAGAAGGCACCGATGCTATTTTTTCTGAAATGAAATTAACTCAAATTAGATGTTAATAACTAAAGAGATTGGGGTTGCATCTGAGAAAGGTCAAGGTAAGTAAAAGAACTAAACAAATAACCTAGTCAAGAGTGGGCAAGTGAAACTTTATAAGTAAACACTTCACAAAAAAGAAATACAAATGGCCAAGAGATGTATGAAAATATGTTCAACATTATTATTAGAGAGATAAAAATAAAAACTACCCGGAGATTTCACCTAACCCCAATTACAATTGAGGCCATTCAAAACACAAACAAGAAATGCTGGTGAGGCTGTGGAGAAGTAGAAACTCTAATACATTGTTAGTTGAATTGCAAATTAGTCCAGTCACTCTGGAAAACAGTGTGGAGGATCCTCAGAAGAATGGGAGCAAACCTACCATATTATCTAGCAATAAGATCTGGATATCTACCAAAAGAATGGAAATAAAACTACCATAGTAATACATACATACATACATACATACATACATACATACATATATACATACAATTGCCAATATATGGTACCAGCCAAATGTCTATCAACACTTGAATGGATTACATATCTATGGGATAAGTACACAATGGAATTTTACTCAGCCATAATGAAGAAAAGAATTATGTCATTTGCAGAGAAATGGGTGGAAATGGAGAACATTATGCTAATTGAGATTAGCCAGTCACAAAGAGTGAAAATTGAGAGGTCCTTCCTAATATACAAAAACTGGAGAGAAAATGGAACATAGGAGGGACTCCAGGCAAAGGCTAAACCTTAGGGGAATAAAGAAGGTGACCTGAGAGAGATGGGAGGTGAAAGAGGGAAATACCCTAATGCACATGATATACATTCTCAAACTCATCAAAGTCAATCACTGTACTGAACACAAAAATGAGGAAAGCTGGAGGAAATGGAGAGGGAATGAGGTGAGAATTGGGGGAGGGCTCAGTGAGTGATGTGTTCATGTATGCCTCTACCAAACTGTACCTCATGAAGATGTATGATTACAATGCACTAATAAATTAAAATACATAATAAATAAATAAAATGTGAAAAAATAACTAAATAGTGAGGTTAGTATCCTGAGGAAGATGAGCCTGGGGAAATAACTGTTACTGTGTCTTCAGACCTGTCCTTCAATAGAGTTACAGTCTTAGACAGAAATAATATCATGATCACTTAAAATATGTACTTGAAGATATAATAGGAAGATTATTACTCCAACCAAATTAAATATCTCTCAAAAACATTTTATGTCCTTTTACTCCAACTATTTCAACAAGTGACTTTCTGATTCCGACTTGGTTTCATTCCTTATGGAGAAAGAGAAGATTATGTCTTGGACAGAAAACACAATATGTAAAGTGACTAATAAATTCTGATACTTGTATCAGATATAATACTGGTACATAAACAGTAGGGAGCAAATCAATATTTTTTGAACTTGGATCAAATAAGCTGCTTTTTATCGCAGACAGATCTCAGAGTTGCCAACTATTCAATATGTGTCAGTAATCTCAAAAGACTCTTGATATTCAGGCCAAACAGTACCTCAATTTCATTACATCAGTAAAGTAATGAAATCAGCAATGTTTCCCTCTGCTTCCTTCATTCTATTTTCACTGGTGTTTTTACCTGACTAAGGTGCCTTTATTCATTCAGACATCCACTGACATTTCTAACAAGTACTGATTTCTATGGCAGGTGTTTGTTAACATTGCTTTTCTTTCACAGTTATCAACATTTTAAGTTGTTCACTTACCCTGCCCAACTAAGAGTAATAGAAGCAGATGAAAGGGAGTAAGGCCTTGAGAGAATACCTCAAATTATTCCCCTTAAGATAGATGTGGTGGCACATGCCTGCAATCGCAAAATTTGAAAGGCTAAGACAGAAGAATCATAGGTTTGAAGCAAGCCTCAGCAATTTTATGATATCCTCAGCAATGTAGCAAGATATTGTTTAAAAAGTAAAAGTAAGCTGGGCGTGGTGGCGCACACTTGTAATCCCCATGCTTGGGAGGCTGAGACAGGAGGATCGCGCAGGTTCGAAGCCAGCCTCAGCTACTTAATGATGCTATCAGCAACTTAGTGAGACTATGTTTCCAAATAAAATATAAAAAAATAGGTCTAGAAGTATAATCTGAAGGTAGGAAGCCCCTGGTTCCACCCCAGTATCACACAAAAAAGTAAAAGGTACTGGGGTTGCAGGTCAAAGGCAGAATGCTCCTTAGTTCAATCCCCAGTCTCTCTCTCTCTCTCTCTCTCTCTCTCTCTCTCTCTCTCTCTCTCTCTCTCTCTCTTTCTCTCTCCAGTCTTACTTTATATCATCAATTCAAAACCGTTCTGTTTCCTAAGAGAGAGTATGCATGTATGCATATGGGAAAAGAGGGGGGGGAGGGAGAGAGAGAAAGTGTGTGTGTGTGTGTGTGTGTGTGTGTGTGTGTGTGTGTTTGTGTGTGTGTGTGTGTGTGTGTAAGAGAGAGAGAGAGAGAGAGAGAGACAGACAGACAGACAGACAGACAGACAGACAGACACAGAGAGATTTCCAGTAAACAGTAGGGAGAAAAATATTAATTTTGTTCATGTATGCAATGTCTAGAATACAAACTTCAGAAGAATCAAAAGCAACTCCACACCAAAAGCACCCTCTACACAAAATAATCTCAATCATATCTAGCAACAAGATAGACACTGGACATACAATTAAACAAATTTTATTTGATTTGTCTATACAATTGTGATATTAATGCTCAGGGGTCTAAAGTTGACTACTGTTTCTGTTTGAATCACTTATATAAGCATAAAATATTAATGGTTGCATAAACAGTGTCCCCTGAATTAAAAAAAATTCTGGGAGGGAAGTAGAATATAAATCAAGATCAAAACAACTATAGAAGAAACCTGTTATTTGAAGAATTCCAAAGTCTGAAAATATCATCATTAACTTATTTATATCAATCCCTAAAATTTCACATCATCTTTTTAGATTGATTATTTTTAGATTGGTTACAAAATGAGATTATCTGCTGTAGGTAACACACTGGTTGATTCCTTTGCTGATTGAATTAATCGGATATCCATCTTCTTTTTATATATGTATATATTAACATATTGTTGGTGATTTTATCTAATAATGTTCAAAAAGTATTATATTGAACTACTTTCTGTAATCCAAAAATCTGTTCCCTTCATATGTTCCTTATTTCTGTTAATGGTTTCACCTGCATTCGAATCATCAAATCTTGAAAGTGTGTTTATTCATGCTCCTGTTTTCCCTGTTTTTATTTCCCCTTTAACTATAAGGTCATACATTTTCCAAGGCATATCAATTATATTTCTGCAATACATGCTCTATAGCTAACATTTCCCTCACCATATTTGTATTTTTAATTCTTAACTATTATTTAAGGCTAAAAGCAAATGCTACCTTACCAGAAGTCTACCATGTACAATCTTAACCCAAGGTCACACAACCAGCTAACAATGGAACTAAGATTATATATTGTCTTTTTTTTGTGTGTATGGTACTGGGGATGAAACCCAGGGGCTTTCTATGTCTGGGCTATACTCCGCAGACCTATTTTTTATATTTTTTTATTTTGAAAGAAGGTCTCACTGCATTGCTGAAAGCCTCATTAAGTAACTAAGGCTGGCTTCAAACCTGCATGATCCTCCTGTCTAATCTTCTAAAGTACTGGGATGACAAGTGTGCACCACCATGCCCAACTAAGTAATTGTTTTTTTTTTAGGGGGATGGTACTAGAGATTTAATCCAGGGGTATTCTACCTCCAAGTTACACTCCCATTCCCATTTTATTTTTATTTTGAAATAAATTCTTGCTAAATTGCTGAGTCTGGCTTCAAACCTGTTCTCCTCCTATCTCAGCCTCCGAAGTACTTGGATTACAGGTGTGCATGACCACAGCCTGCTATGATTGTGTCTTAAAAGCATGAATTGCTTTCAGACATCAAGTTAAATACATTAGTGACCTCACAAAGTTAACAGTTCAGTTAAACAAATTTGTCAACGAGAGTTTCAGTGATCATAGCAATGGACAAAGTTATTTGGATTATTCAAATACATTACACACTGAAGGACCTTAGAGACTGCACAGTATGCGCCTTGACATTGCACTGAGGCATTTGTTCCCTCTTCTCTTTGGAATACTGCTGATTTCTTATCCAGCACAGCTTCTTGTAAGTATACTTGGCTTTCCTTAAGAACAGCATCATTATAATTGGTATAACAGATGGACTTCAGATAATGCAGGAAAAAATCTAAAGGAGCCAGGGAGGTGGTCTAGGAGAGAGGGGAGTAGAGGGAGAATCAATGAAAGAATCAATTCAATTGACATTATGCACCTATGTGAGAATACCAATGTCAATCTTCCCTAACCCTGGATAAGAAGGGAGGGATAGAAAGGGAGCTGAAGGAAACCCCACCATATGCTGTATGTATTTATATCATTATCACTACAAACTGCATTATGACATGAGACTATAATGCTCCAATAAAAATATTTCAAAAGAGAAACCAGGGGAATGCAAATAAATACTATATTGAGATTTTGTCTAACTCCAATTGGAATGAAAACTATCAGGAATTAAAAACAAGCTGGACATAGTGTTGCATGTCTGTAATCCAAGTAATTGAGAGGCTAAGACAGGAGGACCATAGGTTCAAGGACAGCCTCAGCATGCAGTAAGACTCTCAGTAACCTAGTGAGTCCCTGTTTCAAAACAAAAAGTAATATAAAAACATGGCTGGGGAAGTAGCTTTGATGTAGAATGTCCTAGGGTTCAATCTCCAATACTGCAAGACATAATTAAAGCAATAATAAATGCTGGTGAGTATGTGCAGAAATAGAAACTTTTATACATTCTTGGTGAGAACGCAAACCAGTACAGTCAGTATGCACATCATCATGGAGGCTCCTCCAAAGACTAGGAATTAAACACACTATTACCCAGCTATGTCACTCCTCACTATCTTTCAAAAAATTAAAATACAATAGTGCTATACGTGTATTCATGTTTATAGTAGCATAATACACAATAGCCAAACTATGGATCCAACTTAGGTGTCTGTTAACAAATGAATGGATAATGAAAATATGGTATATACACACAACAGAATTTTACTCAGCCATAAAAAAGAAAAAAAATTATGCCATTTGCAGAAATGTGGATAGAACTAGAGGATATTATATTAAGTGAGATCAGTCAGTCTCAGATAGTCAAGGGTCAAGTAATCTCGCTATCATACGTGGAAGAATAATTTCGATAATTGAGGAGAGTGACCAGTAAAATATTGAAAGGGGATAGGAGGAAGGATATGGGGAAGGAAAAATAAAGAATTGATGAAAGAAACAGCTCAAATTATTCTGTGCTTTTTTCAGTTGACATTCTCAGTGCTACAATCCAAACTTCCAGCCCACCATAATTTAAAAGAAGAAATATGCCTTTGCTCACAGTTCTGGAGATTTCGGAGGTTCAGTCCATATTAGGCCAGGTGAAGTCTGTGGAGCTCAAGGCATGGAGAAAAAGTACACAAAGACTCTGTTTTTATATCCTGGGGGCCAGGAGCAAAACCGAGAGTGCAGGGAGGGAGTTCATATATAATCTCCAAGGCAACACTCCCATGAAACTCTTCAGCAATCAACCTTGACATCCAACATTGTTGCTTTTTCCCAGGTCTAGGAAAAACAAAGTGAACATTCCCAAAGGAAGAAAATATCCTAAAGAGTCCCATTGAGAGAGTTAGGGAATATCACTCGATTGCTGGAATTGATTTTGCTATTTCCTTGTCATCAAAATAGAACTGAAAAAAATTTCTGGGTGGAAGGGTTTCTGGAATCTAGGTCTCAGTAAAGAAAAAGAATGATAATCCATAATTTGACTGTTGAGGAATTCTATGAATGATGTAAATAATTCTCAATTAATAATCAAGTACTGTACCACATAAATGGAATGCAGAATAGCCATTTTGAACATAATTGTATTCCTGGAAAAGATTACCATTGCCCAAAAGGACGTTTTTGACTCAAGATGACAGTGATATTTAACCAAGTTTTGTGATGGGATGAAGTAGAAATTTTTTAAGTACCACATTAGCCTGGATGAATTTGCTGTTCAGTTAAGGAGCCTAGTATCTTATCCTGTTAACCCTTAGGCTTGTACAGACTAAATCTGACCATAACAATGCCCATATGTGAAGGTATCACCAGCAATTTAACTGTTACATTTAGGGGGTAGTGAGGTGTGACATAAAGGGAAACATACAAAGACATGTGTACATATTTGTACAACTTTGAACTTCACTATGATGTATAATTCCAATGTACCAATAAAAGTATAAAAGAATAACAATTAGAAGTATCACAAAGTTTGATCGTTGTTTGGCTTATTGGATTTATTATGAAGGTGGTTTAAGTGGCACAAAATTCTTAATGGCAACTTATGAAGGTAGCACATTTTCTTTGGGACATAGTGTTTTCAGAAATATTTTTTCTTGGAATTTTCTCATTGATATTTTTTTAGCCTGCAAAAGAATAGGGTTTGACAGAGTAAGATACTAGGTTCCTTAACTGAACAACAAATTCATTGAGGCTAATTTGGTAGTTAGAGAATTTCTACTTCATCCTATCATCACACTTGTTTGAATACCACTGTCATATTGGGTCAAAAACAGCCTTCTGGGAAATGTTAGAGCTTTGCCAAGGAATGCTGATTATGTTCAGAATGGATATTCGGCATTCTATTTAATTCAAATGGTGCAGTACTTGGCTATTAATGGAGCATAAGAGTCTATCATTCCTAGCTTTATTCCAGGAACTATTTAACTAACAAATGAAGAAAGCTTATTATTTTTCTTTCCTAAGGTCTGGCTTCTTGAACATCTTACACTCAGAAGCTCTTTTCCAGTATTTATTATTGTTTTATTTTTTTAATTGTTACCATTATAATTAGAAATAGATAAAATCTCAGGGTATATTTTTGTTTGTTTATTTTTATTTTTTGTTTTTTAATGGTGCATCATAGTCTCACATCATAAAGTAAATCATATTATTATTGTTATAGATGCAAATGCTCTTGGTTGCTCCCCTCCCAATTTCCCTTCCTCCCAAAACAGAGTACTCAGATTGACCTTGGTATTTATTAACATATATACACATAGTCTATGGCAGTATTTCTATTAATTAACACTATTTTTAGTGTTAAGTCTTTCTCCACCTCTGCCCTTTATCTCCTCCCTGGCTCCCCTGAGGTTTCTCCTTATCATCTGGATTGTATCCCAATTACTTCCTGTCCTGCACATATTAAAGAATGCATATGACCCTTCACTTTCTGTTATTGACTGAATCTCACTTAACATAATTTTCTCTGGGGCCTTTCATTTTCTTGCAAATGGTGTAATTTTATTTTTCTTTATTGCTGAGTAAAATTCTATTGTATGTATTTCCAATAATTTTGTAATCCATTCTATCTGTTGATGGACACCTAAATTGGTTCCATAGTTTGGCTACTGTGATTGACTACACTTTGATTATCAGACCTTAATGACTCTGAATTTTTTTTCCACCACTTTCCCACAGGAGAAGGGTTAAAGTGAGTAAGGCTTTGTAGATAAATTTCCTGGTCACCCAAACCAATTCCATCTCTTCTCCTTTACCACAGATGCGCAGGTCAAAGTGAGTCTTTGCAGGTCCAGTCCATCCCAGTTGACCCCAACTGCTAATGTCTAGCTAGCTACTCTATACCAACTCCAGCATGAGCTCACCAAGATGGCTTTTGCTAACCTGGTGAGATGCATGGAGTTATTTTTTTTGGCCTCTGTAATTTGTGCTGCTTCCAATTCAACTATATTTTGATGGTCTTTCTTCTGTTGAGTTCTGATTGCTTTTCTTCTCTTGCCAAGAAGCTCTCTTCCCACTGGTTGAGTTCTGATCACTGGAGCTTAATGCATTATCTTCCTCTATTCAGACGTCTTTAATCTCAGTGTCATTAAATGTGTTCTTCATAGCACTTGTTTTGATTGAATAAGTATCTAAACCACAGATTGAACTTGGATGATATGTTCCTCAAATCCATATAGACTTTTTTGTGTCACTTGCTGGTTGAAAAAAATTGAGTCCTTTGTTGTATAGAATTTACTACATTCTTAATGAATTCATCCTCAAGTGCCTTTACATTGCATCTTTTTCTTTCTTATTTCTTATACAGTGGTAGTTAAAGGATTTGATTTGGGGTTCATTATTTTTCTTTGTAGTTTCTCTGTTAACACTGCATCTTTTCAAGGTAATCATCAATTTATCTTATATTCTACCTATACTCCAGACATCATAACTCTAATGAAACAAAAAAGTTTAAGAAAAGAGATGAAAAGGTGATTCCAGGTAAATTTCATAGGAATTTCAAAAAATAAAGAGTTGAAAAATAATAAACAATAGTACAATTTTATAATTTATCTAGTATATCCAATATCTAACCAATAATTGCTTTAAAACAGAAAATCTGTGGAAAACACAGAAAAAAATTATCCAGAAATTCATTCCACACGTTGAATAAAAAACACACTGTGGCTTATAAAATTGGAAACACAAAAGGATATGGGTGGTCTTCATTGAAATAATAAAACTCACAGTATGCACCTATGATAAAAAGTGATTTATACAGTCTGAAGCAGTGTAGGCCCAAGTTACTCACTGCATATGGAGAAACTGAGGAACCAGTAGCTGGTCGAATTGTCCAAGAGCTTTAGTCTCAGAATCAGAGCAACGACTACAGCAGTCCCAGTCCAAGATAGAATGGTCTGAGAATTCTCCAGAGAAACAATGATGAAAATCCAGTTCAAAGATCTGAAGGATGATATCCCAGGTAAGAGGAGACATGCTTTTCTCAAGAAAAAACGTGCATGCATTCATGTTGTGTTCTCCTTTTTATCCAGGTCTGGCCCCTATCAGTATAATGCTGCCCACATTCAGGTAAGGAGTTTCCTATTCAGTCTGCCATTATATAAGTCAATCATCTCATTAACACACCCAAAATCACATAATCTTAGGTGTTTCATAAACCAGTCTGATTTCAGTCCAGATTAACCATTACACACCTTGAACACAGTCGTAGTTAAAAACAATGGTTTTATTACTTATCATGGCATGGCATAACAGGCACCTTAGGAAACTGAAAATATTAGCTTCATAAAATTAGTAATTTTTTCAGCTGGGTGTGGTAGCATATGCCTGTAATTCTGGTACTTGGGAGGCTAAGACAGGAGACTAGAAGCCAGCCTCTCAAGCAATTTAGTGAGGCTCTCAGCAATGCAGAGAGACCCTATATCAAAAACCAAAATAAAATAGGGCTGGGTGTGTAGCGTCAAGGTAGAATGCCCATGAGTTTAATCCTCAGTATCACAAAATAATAATAAAAATGATAACAATAATTTTTTCATTAGCTTTTTCTGAATTGTTATATCTCTGACAGTTAATGAGTGTCTTTAAATTTCTTAGGCAGGTATGGTGATGCACATCTGTAATTCCAGTACTTGGGAGGCTGAGACAGGAGCACCAGCCTCTGTTTAGCAAGACATACAGCAATCAAGCAAGAGTCTGTTTCAATACAAAAAATCAAAAAATAAGACTAGGTATGTAGCTCAGAGATAGAATGCCCCAGGGTTCAATCCCTAGTACCACACAAAAAAATCTCTAAGGCTTATTCTTTGGTGCTATATTCTTATAATAACCTCTACTAAATTTTTTACCAATATACCTTTCTATGTACAGTATATTCATTTAGGCATACACAGAAGTATACAAAATTTCAGTCCTTAATAACTTAAATTATAATTAACTTAGCCGAGTGTGGTGACACATGGCTTTAATCCCAGTGATTGAGCAGCTGAGACAGTAGGATCACAGTTTGAAGCCAGAACCACCAACTCAGTAAGACCCTGTTTCCAAATAAAAAATAAAATTGGAGCCAGTAGTAGTGGCACATGCTTGTAATCCCCGTGCTTGGGAGGCTGAGACAGGAGGATCGCGCAGGTTCAAAGCCAACTTCAGCCTACTTAGTGAGGCTCTCAGCAACTTAGTGAGACCCTATTTCCAAATAAAATATAAAATAGGTCTGAGAGTTTAGCCCAGGGTTAGAAAGTCCCTCGGTTCCATTCCAGTACAGCTAAATAAATAAATAAATTCATAAATAAATAAAATTGGGTTGGGGGTGTATCTTAGAAGTAGAATGCCTCTGGGTTCAATCCCCAGCACCTCAAAAATTTAATTAACTCAATGAGATTATTAAGTGAAACAATACACCGTGATAAATTTACTACTCTTTATTCTGAATATTGTTAGAATGTAGCCATAACAACTGAATAAGTTTTTTAAATAGTTAATTGTTGAAGTTTCTGAGGAGAGGGAAATAGGAAATGAAACAGAATAAAAGAGGACAGGTTGCCAGCTTTAGGCAAATAGCTAATTTTTTTCTCTCTGTAAAAACAGGGAAGAAAGTTTAGATAAAGAAAAAGGTTTTGACATATGCACTCACAAAAGAGTACCAGACAGCTAGTTTGAAATAATATGGGTCCTTGACACTTTTCTAAGACTTAACAAGTAAAATGTCAGCATTTCTTAGTTTCTGAATAGTAGAAACAAAGTAGACAATGTTTCCCAAATTAAACAAAATCATCTCTCTCCAAGACAATTAAGACAAATTCCTCCTAAGAATTTTTCTTGTTTCTGGTATCTTAATTCTTTAAAAATGATCAGCTACATATTGTGGTTCATGAAATACAGTGATTTGTCAGATTATTTTGTTGTTACTCTTTATATAATATATCCATGACTTCTGATCTTAAACCATCAGCATAAAAAATGGAAAGTCCACAGAAATATGAATGTCAGGAGGTAATCCTGATTGCTGTCTAAAGGTGCTGATTAGGGATACATTTTTAAGTTTCTCATATTTTGTACAAGCTTTAGCTAAAGAACTTTAAAGGAGGCATTTTAGTACAAATTACATTTACAGATCTCCACATAACCAACTAAAGAAAAAAGACTTTAAATCAGTTAGAATTTTGTTTCATTTTTGTTGTAAGGCATCTTTCAAATAAATAATTGCCTATATCAAAAGTTCCTCCAAGTAGCCACTCTAATTCCAACTTGTTTCTATGAAATTATACTAGTTACAAATATATACACAAGATAATATAATACTGAGAAACACAAAGAATTTAGGCTTTTTGCTTTGAGGCTAGTTTTAGATTGAAAATACCCCATAAGATCTGCAACATTTGTAAAGTTAATGCTTGTGTGACTTTGTGTCAACATAATTTGGCCAAAGACTTTTCTAAGAAGCCAAGTAGCCAGACAAACTTCCCAATTCGGGGCAAATAGAACTAAAGTCAAAACTGTTTTATGGTGATTCAAACAAGACTAGAAAAGTTTTCAAAATAGTGACCTGAGAAAGACGTTTTCCAAAGTTCATCTATCTGAAAAGAATCTTTCTGAACTCCTGAACCCTGGGATGATTTTAGGATGGCAAATAACTAAATATACCACTAGAAGATTTAAGTGTGATTACCTGTGTAGAACAGGACGGTAGGGTAAAGGGGTGGGGACAAAAGAGTGCTATCTTCACTATTGATGTGCACTGTTTTGTTCTGTTTTTCACTATTGGAAGTTTCATAAAAATTGAAAAATGTTTAAAAATGAAAAGAAAATTCTTCTGAATTTAAGAACATCTTGAATCTTTAGAATAAAAGACCACAAAATATCTGTAGAAAAATTAGGAGCAGTCAACAGTAAGATATATCTTGGTGAAGTTACAGGCTATTTTCCAGAGAAACTCACATCAGACTGGCCTCAAATTATTCTGAAGCAATGCCTAATGTCAGAAGTCATTGGAACAAAATCTACACAGTTCTCGGAGAAAGAAAATGTCATCCCAAAACAACACCACATCACATTTTCTTTCAGGTTTAGAAACAATAGTCAATTACAGAATAGCATTTCATAGAATGCAGAAATCATGAACCTTTTCTAAAAGTATGGTGATCAAATAAAAAAATAGGAATTAAAAATAAAATCCTACTGAAACAACTCAAAAGAGAAAGATCAGATAATCTAATTAAAATGGGTTAAAGCCAGGCGTGGTGGTGCATGCTTGTAATCCCCGCGCTTGGGAGGCTGAGACAGGAGGATCGCGCAGGTTCAAAGCCAGCCTCAGCTACTTAGTGAGGCTCTCAGCAACTTACTGAGATCCTGTTTCCAAATAAAGTATAAAATAGGTCTGGGAACATAGCCCGGAGGTAGAAAGCCTCTGGGTTCCACCCCCAGTATCACCAAAAATGGGTTAAAGATCTGAATATACATTTCTGAAAAGAAGATATTCAAATAGACAATAGATAAATAAAAATGCTCAACATCACTAAGTATTAGGAATATGCAAATCAGAATCACAATGAGAAAACTCTTTATCCCAGTTAGAATGGCTATTATGAAAAGGACAAAAATAAGTGCTAGAGAGGATGTGGAGAGAGGTGAACTATTATACACTATTGGTGGGAAAGTAAATTAGTGAAGCCATTATGGAAAATGATATGAATGTTCCTCAAGAAATTAAAAAATCAAACTACCACATGATTCAGCCATCCCACTACTTGGTATATACCCAAAGAAAATCAAATCAGTATGTTAAAAAGATACCCATATTCACCACACTCACATTTTAGTCATAGCACTCTTAACAATAGCCAGGATATAAAATCAACCTAAACATTAATTGATGAAGAATGGATACATAAATTAGTTGAACTGTGTGAAGTAACTCATTTTGCTATTAAATTCTATATACATAAGTATAAAATACCCCATGAGTCAGAAAATTAGAGCAACGAGCTGCTAAACTTGAGAGCATGTTAAGATCTTATGAATAATTAAATGTTTTATTTAATGTAACTCTGCAGTGTGATTAACTTGCTTGTAAAACTTTCTGAGATGACATATTCCAGTAACTATTCAGTAAAAAGAAATAGGTAAATGAATTTTTGAACAATGGGACAAATTTAATTTTTCCCCACTATCTTTATTTAGAATCTTTATTTATATAAAAGATTCACAGGTGGCAAGCACCAATATGATTTTTATTATATGGAAAATAAATTTTGAGAAGTATTCTGAACTTCTCTTGTTTTGGTGGGCTGAGTCACAAAATTTTTTGTTTAAACTCTGTTAAATTAAAAGTTCAAAAAATATACTAAGGAAAGGGGAGAGGGAATGGGGTGGGAATTGGGGAAGGGCTAAGCGAGTGATGTGCACATGTATGCTTCTACCATTTTGTACCCCATTAGGATGTAGGACTACAGCAGGGCATGGTGGCGCACACTTGTAATTCCAGTGCTTGGGAGGCTGAGATAGCAGGAGGATCGCAGGTTTGCAGTCATCCTCAGATGCTTAGTGAGGCCCTCTGCAAATTAGTGAGACCCTGTTTCAAAATAAAAGAATAAAAAATAGGGCTCAGACTGTGGCTTGTAAGTAGATTGCCCCTGATTTCTATCCCCAATAAAAAAAGAAAAAAGAAAAATACATTGTTTACTTTCTCTCAATTGCAGCCTTAACAGTAATGCTCAAAAAGTTTATCCTAAAAGAACACTAAAAGAATGAGGTCTGTCTTAAAAGTATTTGAAGGGCTTTCCTGTGGAAAATAAATACTTATTTTATGCTTATCTTTTTAAGAGAACCTAAACAACAGATGGAAAATGTAAAGTTATAGGTTTTAGTTCAATACTAGAAATAATTTTATAAAATTGTCAAAAAGTTATGCACTAAGTCTTATGAGATAAATAATCCTTGTAATTTGGAGTACTCAAGCAGAACATGGTTGATCAACTCTCAAAACAGTTATTCAAGGAAATTCTGAAGTTTTACTTTGCTTAGTAAAGAAATGAATAAGTGGTTGGGCTATGAGGACTGAAGAATCTGCCAATTCTAAGATTTAAATTATTTTATGTTAGAGAAAATTCTGTGAGAGAATATGACTTCTAAGATGCCTCTTAAATATATTTGGCTTCAAATAAAGCTAAAAGGAAAAAATAAGCTTGGGGAAAATCTTTGCAAATTATGTGATATGAAAAAGTGATATTTATATTTAATATATAAATAAATCATACAAGACAATTAGAAAAATATACACCACAGCAGAAAGAAAAATGTCAATTCTTTAAAGAACAAATATAGTTGTCTAATAAGCATAATACATTTTCTCACACCAATTCTTTATTTTTATTCTGTTCCAAGATCCCACCAATTTAGTTGTCATGTTTCATGAATCTAATCTTGGATGTAATGGTTTCTCAAACTTAATTTAAATACATGCTTAAAATAGATTACTCTTTGCTGTGGCATGTTGTTCGGACAATTTATTTGGAGGAAGTTTATTTTATCTATTAATTTGATGTGATGCATTTTCAACAACTACAGTATTCATGTTAAATCCCCAATGATGATGATAGCTGAAATCATTCACATAAAACCTCCAAAAAGAACAAAAGTAACTCATCAACTTAAATTGTATAACTATTAATAAGAATGGATTCTGTCCAACATCCCACTACTGTCTAGCCCTATTTTGTCACAAATTGCATTATTTATATATCAGAAGACACATTTATGTCCTTGATCTTACATATTGACAGTGTTATCCTACTAATAATGTTTCACCTTTCTATATGACCTCCCTTAATGTCAAACTGTTATAAAAGTTCTAGGAAGAGCCAGGCGTGGTGGCGCCCGCTTGTAATCCCTGCGCTTGGGAGGCGGAGACAGGAGGATTGCGCAGGTTCGAAGCCAGCAGTGCTGGCATAAAAGACCTTGTTTCAAAAATATAAAATAGGTCTGGGAGTGTAGCCCGAAGGTAAAAGGGCTTCCAGGAACCCCAGTACCACCAAGAAAAAAGTTCTAGGAAGAAATATTGTGTATAGTACCTTATACATACTAGACAAGGGGTAAAAATAGTGACTTGATTTTAAATAGTGGTTTTAAAGCCATTTTAATTCATGAGATCACAAGGAGCATTCTATGTAATCAAGTTCCTTATTGAACCGGGCGTGGTGCCATACTCTTGTAATTCCAGCATTTGGGAGCCTGAGAGAGGAGGACGATTGAATTATGTATATTAACTCAAATGTAAGTGATGGTAGTTCATTCATACCATGTGAGTGGAATTTACTAAACAAAGATTACTATGGATTGAATGTTTGTCTCCCTCCAAAATTCATACAATAAAGTCTTAATTCTAATGACATGGAATCTGAAGGTAGACCTTTGGGAAGCGAATAGGTTAATCTGAGTTCATAAGGGTAGAACGCTTATGTTGGGATATTTGCACTTAGGAAAAGAAGGAAAGACCAAATAAAATTATGTCCATACATAAAGATATCATTACCAAAGTCGCTAATATATATGGGGAAAGAGGAAAGAAAAGCAGAGTGAAATATGAAGGGAAACTCACCAAGTGATGTGTTTGTATCACTTTAAATCTCTCTGTGAGCCGGGCATGGTGGCACGCTTGTAATCCCCGTGCTAGGGAGGCAGAGACAGGAGGATCATGCAGGTTCTGAGCCAGCCTCGCTGTCTTAAGAGACCCTGTTTCCAAATAAAAATATAAAAATAGGCCTGGGAGTGTAGCGCGGAGGTAGAAGGGTTTCCAGGAACCCTAGTACCACCAAAAAAAATCTCACTGTGATGTATAATTACAATGCAGTAATGAAATTACAAAAGACCAGAGCCCAAGTTTTTTTTTCCAAAATGTGATGATACAGCAAGATAGTGGCCATTAGCAAACCAGGAAGAAGATAGTTCATCAATCAGCACACAGGTCATGATATTCCCAACCTTCATAACTGTGAGAAATAAATGTCTATTGTTTACCCACCAAGTTTATGGTAATTATATAATAACCCAAGATGACTAAGGCAGATGATGTTTTAACAGTTACAACAATCACTTGGAATGGAAATAAAGTTCTACAATGGAATGTGAGAAGCAGAAGATGAAGCCTCTCATCTTCTATGTCACTATTTTAAATCAATCTTGAATTTATGTTCATTTAGGTAAGCTATGAGGAAAAGTTTCCAGATATCCCCTCACCAATTAATTGGCTATTGAAAAGCCATGTTTCTTTTCTGCTTCATACAATTCACAGCTACAATATCAGCATACTCTATAAGCCCCTTAACTAGTTCTTTGCTCTTGGCTTTTCTTAAGTTTCTTGCAACTCTAAATATCTAATATATGTCATTTTCAGTATGGTCCACATTATGTTGTGAAACTATAGTGCACCAATGAAAAATTAAAAATAAAAAAATAAATGTTTGAAGCAAAAAAATATATTGTAAGTAACCACCTTTGAGTAACCAATTGTATTAATTAAATCTAACTGGTTAGTATACATTATCTATATTGTGTTAGCATTGGTACAACAATTAAGACATGAGCTTTCAAGTCATGCAACAGCTTCCAGGCTTGATCTATAACTTGCTATCTGTGTAACCTTAAGCAAATAACTAAATTTAATAGAGTTGTGCTTCCTAATCTATTAAATTGAGATAATAATTGAAATTAAAGAGTTTCTGTCACAACTAAATGGCAGTAATGCATTTAGATAACATTGTTATTACAATAATTATAAAATAATGTAAAATTATAAAATATTGAAATTCCAGTTCTATTATTTGCTGCTACCTTACTTATACTCTCTATATTTCCTCAAAATCACAGGTGCTGAGTCAGCAATAGCAGCATGTGCCTATAATGCCAGTACTTAGGAAGCTGAGACAGGAGGGTCACAGGTTCAAGGACAGCCTCAGAAACATAGTAAGACTGTTTCTAAATCAAAAAGTCTGAGGTTGTAGCTTGGAGATATAATGCCCCTGGCTTCAATTCTCATTACACACACACACACACACACACACACACACACACACACACACACACAGTCACACGCTGATAAAAGTACATCTTCTGTGGGGGACATTACCAATACTCCTCTAAAATTAGTTCTCTTTCTACTTGTGGATATGTAGAAGAAAATACTTTCCCAACCACCAACCCCATGAACTTAGACATAAGTGTATAAGTAGTAATAGTCAACAAGATGGAAAGAGTACTTACTTGTTTTCCTTCCAAACCAAAGCATTTAATTACCAATATTTAATTTTTATCTTTTTTTCTCTAACATAGTAAAGCCTATAGTTTCCTACTGACATGGTGGTATAATACGACACTGAAGTATTTTCTATCTGGGTGTCTGGATGAGGGTGATGAGAGCAAAGCCGCCTCCCTAATTTGCTGACTAAATGGGACATGTAGGATGAGTACAGTATAAACCTCTATTGTTATAAACCACTGAGATTTGGAGGTGCATTTTCAGTGCAACCTAATCTAATCTGATTTACACATCCACTTTTCATAGTGGTTTCTTGCAGGGTAAAATGTAAAATATAAAAATATTCATCTCAGTATAAATCACTTAGTATAGTAGCTAGCTAGAAAGTATATTTGTAAATATTTGCAGTTGCCTAGACTTTTAGGCCTTTGCTTATGATTTGGCAATTCTGCACTTTATGAGGCGTCTCCCACCTCTGACCATAGAAGCTGAAAATATGTGATATTCCCTTTTCCATTCATCCTTGCAAGTAAGGAATGAAAATATTTAGCCTCTGTCAATTGGTATCACCCAACCTGAACTTTGAATGAAAGCTAGTAATGTGAGGACATCAGAGTCATGCAGAAATAATTCTGGTGATGGTCAGTGGCTATAGCAACAAATATGTCCAATTACTGGATGGAGTGGTGGCATAAATTTTTGACTTAGAGATGCAACCTATGAAACCCAGTTTTTTCCCTCAAATCATTAGGCTGAGAGTGCATGAATTATCCTTTTATGCATAATTTTTGCCAGAGTAGATTTCTCTTTCTTAGAACCAAAGACCCTGATACATGTACTTAGTCTTTAATATAGATTATCCATTTTTATTTTCCATTAAATAAGATACGTTGTAATTTTCTAATCATATAAGGTGATAATGTCTTATTTGTCTGCCACTCTACAGAGCTTAGCAGAGTGCCAGTCATAGAGTAAGTAGTAAAAAATTGATGTAAAGTTTAATAAAGATTTGCACAAATAATTTCCAGGAATTTAATTGACCTCTCCTTACACCGTCTCATTTCTAGAGTTTTTTGCCTTTTATTATCATCTATTCTTCCTTTTCCAAAGATTTTTGCCATGAAACATTAGGGTCAAAACAGATTTAAACATTTTCTATTTATCTAAATTCAATGTATGGATATTTCCCCTAACAGTATAGCATAGTTTTTCCCTGTCCTTTTTCATATCAGGAGAATAGCATTGAGATTAAAATACAGAGTTAATAGAATAAACTTAATTCTGATAATCATAAACCTGGTTTTAGTTTTTACCTAAACGTCTACATTTGGTTTTGTCTGGTAAGATAGCTTTGCTACATCTCCCTTGTAATCCTTCTACTGAATGCCCCATTTATGAGTAACTGTATGTTTGGCAAACCTTGAAGGCAGAGCCTCTTTTTCCCTTTCTATATATGACTTTACACCAATGTTAACAACTCCACGCACATGCAAATGCAGGGTAATTAATGCAGTATCTTGTACAAAGTACACAGTAGATACAAGATTGTGGAACAAGCCTTATTATTTTCCCCCTCTGCACATTCATTTAAAATGATATGTCCATGGTACACACACCCTGAAAGAGCTCTGCTCTGCTAATGGAAAATCATTTGATGCATTGCTTTTTTCTCATTTTCATTTGATTGTATCTGTATTCAGGTGAAACTTCTGGGAAATTTCCTGAATTAAAAAAAAAACTAAATGTTTACTACACTAATTTGCCACATAAATAATGGTTAAATAGAAATAAATGCAATTATGTGCAGATGTTTTATCATGGGCAAAATATAGTAGCCAGGGTATAAATAGTTCCATATGTGTGTAGCTGTTTCTTCATGTGAAAAACCTGATGGATTCTCTTTCTGCAGAAAAATGTAAACAATCTATTAAAAGGCCAGCTATTCTTTGTCAACAAACATAGAAGTCTTAAAATATACATGCTTTTTCATAAAGCAATTATTCTCCTAAGGATTCATACTAACAAAATAATAAAATATGTGTTTAAAGATTATTACATACGGTCTTTAATCATATTGTTTATAACTGAAAATGTATAAACAAAATGTCAGGCAATAGAAAATTGTTTATGTGATGTTTATATAAATTATAGTAAGTCAACATGGACGTATAGTATACTGCCATTGAAATCATGTAGAATAATATTAGTTGACATGGGAAATAATCACAATCTAGAACTAAATTAAAATAAAGGCTTCAAAGCTGGGCGTGGTGGCACATGCTTGTAATCCTCGTGCTTGAGAAGCTGAGACAGGAGGATCACACAGATTCAAAGCCCGCCTCAGCTACTTAGTGAGGCTCTCAGCAATTTAGTGAGACCCTGTTTACTTTTTTTCTCTTTTTAAATTTTTTTTGTTTACGGGTTTGGGGATGAAACCCAGGGGCATTTGACACCCACTGCCTTATTTTTTATTATTTATTTTTGAAACAGGGTCTCACTAAATTGCAGAGGGCCTCACTAAGTAGCTGTAGCTGAGGCTGTCCATAAACTGCCATCCTCTGGTCTCAGCCTCCCGAATGCTGGGATTACAAGCGTGCACCACCACAACCGGCGAGACCCTGTTTTGAAATGAATTATAAAATAGGGCTGGGGTGCAGCCCGGGGCTAGAAAGCCCCTGGTTCCACCCCCTGGTAACACAAAAATAAAAATAAAAAACAAAGGCTTCAAAATAGATGTAGAGTTTGATTATGTCTTGGGGTAAATACATAAATGTTCTATAAATGTATCATAGGTATTTAGAAATAGGTAAAATATTAACAATGGCCGGGCGTGGTGGAGCACCCTTGTAATATCAGTACTTGAGAGGCTGAGACAGGAGGATCATTGATTTGTGGCCAGCCTCAGCTACTTGGTGAAGTCCTCTGCAACTTAGTGAGACTCATTTACAAAATAAAATGAAGTAAGGCTGGGAGTGTAGCTCAGTTGTACAATATCTCTAGGCTCAATCATCGATCCTGCATAAAAATAACAATGATTATCTTTGGTACTCTTATAGATAATTATTAGTCATTGTACCATTTTGCACATTAAAATTCTTGCATTTGGCATATATTTACTATTGCAATTAGAACAATTTTAATAACATCACTTTTGGTAAGAACATAAATTCATATTGCTTATATATTGCCTATTGAAAGATAAGGCAGCCCTTTTGAGAGTGCCTGGCAGAATATAAATAACATGCTTTGGATATATGAAGTTCACCTGCAATGTATTCGAGAATGAAGGAAACCATATTGCTATTTAAACTGAGACGAAACTAATTTCTGCAAGTAAAATAAACAATTTAGGAGCAGCATTGTTGATATTCAATCCTGATTATTTCTATTCTTCCTGATTCTTACAACTCATAGATTGTGAGCTTTTGTCTCTCTACAGAGAGTTTCTGTGACGAATGGGGTTGTGTTCTTTATAAATTCTCTGGAAATCAGATCAGATTTAATAGTCAGCTGCATGTCTTTCTTTTGTACCTCATAGAGACTTACTAATAGGTGTCAGAGTCAGTGACTATGTGTAGCCATGGCTGCAGGACGAATCAGCCCAGGAGCTGATTAGAATTAGAGTCAGAGCCAGGTTGGGGGATAGAATTATGAAGAGCTTGTTTTTCCAGCACAATCAGATCGAATGTACACGTTGCCTAGACACTTCTTAGGATGAAGCATGTGATGTCACGGTATATGTACTTTAAATATAAAGATGATGAGGTCCGGGCTCTCAGGAATTTATAGTCTTAATTAAATCCACAGGAAATGATGATTCATAACAATTCCCTCAACTGTGCATAGCAGGTTGTTCCAGAAAGCAGTCTGAACCAGATATATGCTTATTTACTCCAAATGTATGTATTTCATTTTTCAAAATAATCAATTTTCATCATTTAAGAGTCAAAATACTTTGTAAAGAAAACACTAGTAATGATGTGCAAACCATTTACAGAGAAAAAAAGAACATACATGTATAATAATCACACATCAAAGGACTCCCTGGGGCTTTGTAGAAGCTTAGAATTTTCAATTTGATAGTACCTTAAAACACTTCATTCTAATTTTCATCTTTTTCCCCGGTTTGATGGTGAACTAAATTTCCCACTTTAACTCTAAAAATGCCCTAAGTTTTTCTTCCTTATACTATGTTTTCAACAACCATACCACCTGTTCACTTGGAAAAGATTTTGAAAACCTTGTAAATGAGAAACTATGTGTATCTTACATCTACTTTAGAAATGTACAAATAGGTATAAGTAATTAAATAATTGATTCATGGATCTAAAAAGCAGTACTGTGTCTTAAAGAGACATTGGCAGCCATGGCAGCTTATACTATTAAAGAAATAATCTCTGCTTACTTAAATTACAAACTCAGTTTTAAAAGGATAAATACGACAAAGAGAGATGTAACATCAGCGTTTCTTATGCATGTGAAGCAGAGGGAAGTATGTCTGTAAAGACTATATAAGCAAAAATATCCTCAATGCTGGATATTCTGTCTACAGTGTGAGACTTCTATGTATTTCTAATATCTAAAAGGATAATTTGCACTTTATTAGCTCTTGGTTAGGCATAAGTGAAAGGCTGCTTTCTCTGATGAAGACCACACAATGCTTAAATATGTCTGGAACCTGGAGAAATCTTCTGGTTAATGCCATATTAAGAGAATGTCCATATGCTCATTCAATGCCTTTGTATTTTCTACAATGGCAGTTCTCATGTGCAGCACTGAACACCTGGTGCCCTTTAAAAAGCAAACAGCATTTCAGATTTATTACGGGACTTCTCAGTGTACTTCAACTTGTTCAGAAAGGCAGTCTTTGCAAAATATTCTTTTCTCATTAAATGTAACCAATTGCAGTGATGGCTACCTTGCAAACAACCAAAAAGCACCAACAAAAAAATAAGTAGTAAAATAAATAAATTAAAACAGTTTTGAAAGAATTTTAGTTCTTGTGAAATTGTCCTTGACAGGTGTTACAGAATGAGCAATTTGGTCATGACAAGACACCTACTAGTGTACTTTAAAGCACTGCTAGAAAAATAGGGACAAATTTGCCTGTGATAGGTATATATAACATGTTTTCAAATGAACCAATAAGATATAAGCCTAGCATAAATTCACGTATGTGTTTTCTAGTATAAACAGAAGTATGTTTTTCTTATTGGGATAAAGTAAAATTCTGATTTTGTCACCTATCCTTCCTATGATATCATGTCATTATAAAACCAAGAAAATAATCTTGAAAATAGAGACATAAAATCTCAACTTGTACAAGACTCACATCTGAATTATATGCTTTCTTCTGTGTTTCCATGGCACATTGTGTCTTTTTATTAGCACTTCTTGTATGGTATTGTAATTAGACTTTGTGTTCCTATCTTATTGGTTGTTGTGAAAATTAAATGAAATAAAATTCATATAGCGTGTTGCATAAAGTAGCCATTTAAATAACTGGTATCTTATATTGGTGAATTATGTTTCTTTTTTATACATTATTTTAAGGAGTCTCAAAAATACCCCTTATTTGGCAAAACGTCCCTCTGTGACTCCTTAATAGATTGATGGGATGAAGCCCTTGACTGCTTTACTTTTTATATTTCTGTTCATTTTATGTTTCTTTCTTTCCATCTTCCTATCCTTCTTTCTGTCCTCTCTTACTTCCTCCCTCCTTTCTCTTTTCTCTTCCTCCTTCCTTCATTGCATGTTCTGCCAAAATTCCTATTGTGGTAGTATTGTTTGTTTAATATCTTCCTTTTTCTTTATTAACAAGCCCGTTTCTATGTGCCTACTAAAATAACTCTAGTTTCAATTTCCATGTTTAATAACTAAAAGTAGCCATGACACATAGTTCTGGCCAATGAGATGTATGAGGAAGTCCCTAGGAAAAACAATAATTTCTACTATAAAAGGTGAAACCTTGGTAGGAGAAAGTCCTTAACCATTTCCCCGCTTCATATTACTCCAATTTTCATGGCAGGACTTCAACTGTAAGGCTCAAAGAGACAGGACGCAATAGGCATGAGAGCAAAATTAATATTTTTAAGAATGGAAAAGGAGTAACTTAGCAGGAATCTAGATCTTTGAAGACAACACTAAGCTATAGGACCAGACCTTGGCGGCCTACTTCCAAACTCTGATCTGTAAGACCTCCTAGTAAGGTTTTCTATTATTTTTCAGGAGAGTACATTCTAAAATGATAACAACAATCTTGCTAAGTGGGATAATGTATAACTGGTCTTCCCTGCTCTCTCAAGACATTTGCAATATGAAAGCTCCACAGAAAGCTTTATGATAGAAATGGTGAGGGAAGAAACTTAGAGCATTGTTTAGGAAGAATTAGTTTGAAAGTATGTTCAGAGACAATATGAGGGTATGGGTACTTCTTGAAAGGAATGGTTTCATTTCAGGAAAAAGGAATAAAAGACAGGCATAGGCCACTGAGCAATTTGTTCAGGGGTCAGGGGCTAAGAGTTTCAGATCTACTGAAGATTTTTGTTAGCACATTTTGCTATGACTCCTGGTCTTATTTTATAACAGTTTTCATAGCATATCTGATGGAGTGAATCAAGTGGGAATTACAATTTTATGCAGTAGCTAAAGGGCATAGTTGTTACACTTGTCTGTCCAGGATTATTCTCAATAGTTATTTTTTTTCTTCCCCCATGGGCTAACATCTGCTTCTTCGTTTATCTTAGAAAATGCTAAAAAGCTTTTTACCTAGGATGTACAGTTATTATAAAGTCAGCCATTATGTATTTAAGTAATTTGGCCCTGATTTTATCTCCAAATAGTTCTGAGTTTTATGGTACACAGCCACTGGCCACTTAGCCTTGTGCCAAGTAGACAATATATTTTAAAATGGAAAAATCTCCCAAAAGTAAGGGCTATAATTCATATTAAAGATAAAAGGACCTTTCAATTTAATCAGTGATGTCAACACTAGAAAGAGATATTTCTAGTGTTATACTGAAATGATATGCTATGATCAATAAATTATTTATTTTTCTCGGTGGATTAATCTGCTACCTACTATTTGTTCCCAATTATTAAGGAACTGTGATTCTATGCTAAAAATAATTTACAGATATATACAGAAATGCATTAGAAAGATGAGAAGCCCATGAATGTAAAAGTATCATTATTATTGGGTTTACCTATCATGTATTATTGTATAATTCCTATCAGTGATGCACCAGTGAAATAAAAATGTATAAATACACACTGAATGAAATTTTAATTTTATATACTTGCTAGCAGTATAAATATACACTAAACAAAATTCTAATTTCATATATTTGCTCGCAGAGGGAAAAACAAGAATATTTTTAAAATCATCACGTTTTTAGATTTCTGAGAGAGAACATGTTATCTTGGATTCAGACATACTCACATTCACTACTTATCAGTTAAATTGCCTTGAACATGTGAGTTAACTTTACCGAGTCTCTACTCTCTCCTACATAAAGTGAGAACAATATTTTACGTCACTATTAAATGATTGACATAAGGATTATACAATCACACAAGGCCTAGCACTTAATTGAACCAATGAGATGTACGAAATTTAGGTGTTTTGGGTTGAATTCTGTCATCGTCTCCCACAAAGAAACATATTGAATTCCCAACACCCAGTATCTCAGAATATGATCTTTGTAGAAAGAGTCATTTGAGATGTAATTAATTAAGACAGTTTAGTGGGATGGGACCCTACTTCAATATGACTGGTGTCTGTATAGATAAGAGAGCAATACAAAGGCACAGGGGAAACAGGTGGAATGTCATGTGGTGATAAGGCAGAGACTGGCAAGTGACCAGAAGCTACAAAGAGGGGAAAATAGATTTGCCTATAGGTTTGAAAGGAAACCTGGCCCTGCCAATACTTTATTTCAGTCTTTTAGCCTCAAAAACTGTGAAATGTTACATTATGCCATCTAGTTTGGGGTACTTTGTGATGGCAGCCCCAGGAAGATAATACAATTGTTTTTCTTTTTCAAAAGTCTATATATAGCTAGGTAGAATGGTGTATGCCTGTAATCACAGTACATGGAAGGCTGAGACAACAGACATGTAAATTTGAGGCCAGCCTCAGCAACGTATTGAGATCTGTAGTTCTGAGGCAGAATGTTCCTGGGTTTAATCCCCAGTACTCCAAAAAAGAACTATTTATCAAATAATTTTGCTCAATCAGATCCCTAGAAAATAAACATATTGTAAGTACTATATTGAGCAACTATTATATGGGTTGTAAATGTATAAGTGATCAGGAACAGGTGTAGTCCCTATTTACATGATGTTTATAATCTTGTGGAGTAGATAGACAGTAATTATATAATGACATAAAATAATGGACTGTGTTGAGAGTACAGATTTTAGGACAAAAGTGTGTGGCAGGGAAAAGTTAATTTTTAAATTTTATTGGTGCACTGTATTCATACATTTTAATGGGATTCAAGATAGTAGAGGCATACATGCACACATCACTCATTTAATCCTTCCCCAATTATAATTGAACTTAATTTTTACTATTAGCTCCCATTCTATCAAACTGTAGTAGTGCAAACTTAACCTCAATCTATTTGTGGTTTCTTTATCTTTACCCAGAGTTGAATCTGAGTTCCAGGGTTAGGGTGGAGGTTATGTGATAGTTGTAAGAGATAGGAGTGTCCTAGGATTTCATCCTAGGATGAAATCTGCTAGGATATAGCTCATTTCTATGTCCTCTCTTATTCATAACCTGAAAGGTGTATTTGACCTAGGTCTATGTATCTATCTCTGCCTCTGTCAGACACACAAAACACTTCCATAAGACTGTCTCCAGCCTAAACCTGTTTGTAAACATATCAATCAGCTACTTGGTATATTGGGATTTTTTTCTGTCTCTCTAGGCTCTATCAGGGAAGGCAGACACTGGATTCTCTTCATTCAGACATCCTATCTTTGTTCTGACTGCTATAATAAATTTCCTTACAATCAGTAATATATAAACCAGAAATAAATGTCACCAAGGGAGTAAAAGACATCTACAATAAAAATTATGAACACTAAAGAAAGAAATTGATGAAGACCTTAGAATCTGGAAAGACTTTCCATGTTCTTCGATGGACAGATATAATCAAAATAATATTGAAAAGTTTCTGTTCATCAAACAAAACCATTAAGTCTGTAGAGCCCACAGAATGGGAGAAAATCTTTGCAAGCTACTCCTCTGATAGAAGATTAAAATCTAGAATATATAAATAACTTTAAAATCTTAACACTAAAACTCCGAATAACCCAGTTAAAATGATGAACAACTAAACTAGACACTTCACAAAAGAAGAAATACAGATGACAAATAAATATATGAAAAAATGTTCAACAGCATTAGAAATTAGAGAAATGCAAATCAAAACTTCACTGAGGCCGGACGTGGTGGCGCACGCTTGTAATCCCCACGCTTGGGAGGCGGAGACAGGAGGATCACAAAGGTTCTAAGCCAGCTGCGCTGGTTTAAGAGACCCTGTTTCCAAATAAAATATAAAATAGGTCTGGGAGTGTATCCCGGAGGTAGAAGGGTTCCATCCCCAGTACCACCAAACAAACAAGCAAGCAAACAAACAAACAAACAAACAAATACTTCACTGAGATTCCATCTAACTCCAAATACAAATAATAAAAAATGATGGAGAATATGTGAGAAAATAGAAACTCTTCTAAATTGTTTATAGGACTGCAAATTAGTACAACCACTATAGATATCAGTGTGGAGTTTTGTTTGTATGACTTTGGACCTCATTATGATATATAATTACAATGAACCAATAAAATTATAAAAGTTTTAAAATAAAATAGAAATGAAAAGAAGCATGTCATATAAGAGAAAGATGATCACAATAGGCCATACAATAAGGTATGTATCCAAATAAAGTAACAAAATTTCCTATATTACTATGTTCTTATTTATGTAGTACTTACTTGAGAAGATAATTTTATCGAACTCTAATATTGCTTCTTTTATTGTAAGCTATAAAAATTGAATCAATCAGTTGAGATTAATTGTGGATATTTATACAATGGTGTAAGAGAAAGAAAATTAAGGCACTAGATGTTATAGAAGCTGCATCTCTGTAAAGTGCACAATAATATCTGTTTTGTCTGTGGTCTTTTCAACTGAGCATCACTTTACCACTCTTATAATAACTCTACACTTTAACAAAATGTAACTGAAGTTTACAATGATAAACTTGATATGGCTTTTGGGTGATATAGGAAATAATAATTTATGATATATTTTATTAATTAAAAACTGGATAACTGGCCTATTTTATAGCACTTCTAAATTATCCAGTGCCTACTTAGCAACTCACACTAATTTTCTGAGCAACTTCAGTAGAGAAGATTTAACAGCTTACAAAAATGAAACAACTAACATGTGAGAAATAAATTTAAGATTTCTGCAGTTATTAAAAACATCAAAATAATTGAGAGTCATCTAACCAAGTTTTCAGAAATTGCAAAAAATGTGCTGACTAATAATAAATGTCATATATCTATTTCTAACAATTATTAAAAGGCACTATTCTGTATTAAAAAGAATTGCAATGATATGTGGATTCATTTGACTCTGTATTTGAAGTTCCTGTTTCCATGGATTTAACTGAACTCAGATAAAAATATTAGGTAAAAAATTATAACTGTCCTAAACATGTACAAACATTTTATGTCATTATTTGCTATACAATGTAACTATTTACATAACATTTACATTTTACTAGATATTATTAGTCTAGAAATTATTTAAGGAATATGGGAGGATGTGCAAGGTTATATGCAAATACCACAGCATTTTATACAAGGCATTTGTACATCTGTGAATTTTGCTATCAACTGAGATTCTGGAAACACTTCCGTACATATACTGAGGAACAACTTTGAGTAAATCTTAATTTCTGGTATAATAAAAATAAATTGTGGGAGATATTACACATGTTGGCAAGGATATAGAAAACACTTGTACACTGCTAGCGGCAGTGTAGATTAGTAGAGCTATTATGAAAATAGTATAGAAGTTTCTAAACAAGTTAAAAATCAAACTACCATAAACTAAGCAACGTTTCTTCTGAGCATACTCCCAAGCAAATGACATCACTAGCCTGTGACAATACCTACACTCCTATATTCATTACAGCTTTATTCACAATACCAAGATATGGTAGCAACCTAAGTGTCCAAAAACAGACACCTTGATTGGAAAAAAAAAGATAACTAAAATAGTCAAAATCACAGAAACAGTGATTAAAAAGATAGTTGTTAGGGGCTGAGGAGAGGAAGAAAATGGAAAGTTGTTGCTCAATGGCTATAAAGTCTCAATCATGCAAGATGAATAGGTTCTGGAGAGCTGTCATACAATATTTTACCTATAGTTAATGATACCATATTGTGTACTTCAAAATCTGTTAAGGAAGTAGGTCTCAATAACAAAAATCCCACAAAGGAATATAGGAAATTTTTGGAAGTAGTGAATAATTTTAATATCTCACTTGTGTTGATGGTTGACTGGGTAAATACAAACACACTAAACTCTCTCTCTCTCTCTCTCTCTCTATATATATATATATATATATATACATATATATATATTATACCTGTGCCTTTTAGTATATATAAATTTTATAAATTATACTCAACTAAAGGAATATGATGAAAACCAACCTATTACTGTATTTGTGGAGTATGGAGAACAAATTGCTTAAGAAGGAAGTGTGTAAACAGAGATCAATTAGGAGGTTATTCTGCCTATCACAGGCAAGACAGTGGTACTTTTGAGGTAATGTATTAGGAATAGAACTGATTAAACATAGGGAAATGTGAGATAGTAACGTAGGGGGAGAATTAATAAAAATTACATTTACGTTGCAGGCTAGCACACCTATGTTTAAAACATGGAACACTTTCCTCCACATGTGTTTTGTTTTGTTTTAGTTTTGGTATTGGTGGCAAGAAAATCATCATTTCTGTCTTGGACATGTTAAATTCCAGGTACATATGAGCTCTTGAATAGGCACATGCAATATGGATCTCAAACTTCTGAGAGCTCTGGTCTTTGTCTAACTAAATATCAAATGTTATATATAGGAAAGTAAATCTGATTTCTCTGCCTCTCAGAAGTACTTACCTTATGAGTAAGAAACTAATTGTATGGTGTTG
Organism: Muscardinus avellanarius; assembly: GCF_963383645.1. Taxonomy (NCBI): domain Eukaryota; kingdom Metazoa; phylum Chordata; class Mammalia; order Rodentia; family Gliridae; genus Muscardinus; species Muscardinus avellanarius. The sequence continues at coordinate 117,956,224 of NC_137792.1, read as the reverse complement.
TGGGAAGGATCAAGTTCAGACACTTTTGACTTTGAATCATTACTTTATTACTTATTGAGTGGTCCGAGTAAAAAGGCCTTAAACTTTCAGAGGTTGTGTTTGTTTATATTTAAAGTGAGGGTGATAATATATGCTCCATATATCCCTGGGGTTTTGTGAGCTTCAAGTGAGATAGAGTATTATGAAAGGATGAAATCATTGCATATATTTCAGAGGTAACAAAATGCTTGTTGACTAATGCCTTTAAGTTAGAACCATGTATTTTGAGAATCTGAAGGAATAAAAGAGGTTATACACTAAAATCCATTTTCAACTGACAGGTAAATAAGGCATAAAGCAATTGTGAAACTTGTCTAAGATCACACAGCTGATTTTGGGCCAAACTGGGGATTTGTAAGCTTCCACCTCACAGTCAGAAAACACGATTTGGTTTGTTGTATGAACTGATTTACCATTTTGGTTAACAAAGACTATCTTTAAAGTGTGTGATTATTATTGGTAATTCATAAAGAGTGTTTCCTGTCAGGAAGATGTATACATGTTTGTATGTATGTGTTTATGCCCACACTCATGCACATGTGTATGTGTGTATAGAGTAGAATCTGAATATAGATATGAAGATTTTCTGTTCTTTGCACCAATTATGTTTTTGAAAATGTTTTAAGGTTTCTTGTCTCCTATTTAGACACCAAAAGCACCAAAGAACTATAGAATATATTTATTCAAACCACTGACACATGGATAGTTTTGACTTTATATATATCTCATATATTTCAATATAGAGATGACCCTTTATTATGAGAAAGAAAGTTCAGAATTTCCAGGGAATGTTTTAAGACATTGTTCCACAAAACTCAAGAAAACCATCATACAATAGATGTTGTCCACTTTGACCTAAAATGAAGTAGCTAAAGAGTTACAATTGATAATACCTTCTGTTGGATATAAATTATGGCTAAGATGATATTTTTCTACTTGCTTTCTTTGTTCTTTATTAAAAGTTATTTTAAATTCTGTGGAGCTGTAAGGTTTTTTTTTCTTCCTCAGCAGGTTGGAACTATTTTGAGGCTAAATGGAGTTTGTCTATTTTGTCCATAAAAAAACCACTCCCCCTCCCATATTCTCTCTTTCCACACATGGGCACTCAATGCTATTACACTGCTTAGTACATTGAAGGTATTTGATACAGGATTGCTGAGTTCAACTTCGCAAAGTATCTAATACATAATCCACTGTTTTGGGAATATACATCTAGATGGTTGGATCAACAAGGGCAGACTCAGTTTGAACAATATAATTTAATTGGCTGGGCTAACATAATTTAATGAGCTGTGATAAAGATACTATTTAAGCAATCATATCAGTAGTGTTTAGAAGAACCGCTTTAAACTAGTGGACTATGAGAAAGCTGGGAGTTCGTGATTCAAGATTAGTCAACAATATAAAATGATCACCTAATCAAAGTAGAAGAGAGGGAGAGTAAATATGAAATCCAGAAGGAATTTTGTTTTGGTGAGAGAGAGTCCTATGAACTGGCTTTACATGAATGATTTAGGGTGGAGTTTTCTAGCAACTTATATACAATTTGACAAATGCATGTAGGTCTTGTCAATATATATGTTATCAAAAGATAGGTATTTTTTTTGGAGGTTTTTGATGTGTGTGGGTATGTTTCTGTGTGTGAGAGAAAAAGAGATTAAGAATGGGAGAGTGACAGACAGAAATAGAGATGAAACAACTTCTTTTTTCATTAATTGTTTTAGCCTATCCATTCATGCATACAATGTAGATTGAACAAATTTTCCCTAAAGTACACCCATTGCATATGCAGATAGACCTGCCCTTACTCTGCCCAGGCAGAGATTCATCCTCACTAAAAAAATATATAGGGAAGAGAAATAGCAGTTTGCTTGCATCTTGGAGTGAGGTGCCTGCTGCCAAAAGGTGAAAATTCTATTTAATAACTTGGACTTAGATTTGGCAAGACATAAATCCATAAAGCGCCTTTGACTGTCTTTGTTAAAGCTCAGGATTCTAAAAATGTGCTACAAAACCCTCTCTCTGCTAGAGATTTTAATTATAATTTTACACCTATGTCTCATAGGAGGAAAGGAATATTTTGTGTAACTCCTCTCTGTATTGCTTCTTCTTTTGGCACAGGAGAAACTATTTCTGGCAAGCAATGGGATGTACTACAACAGTTTCCATTTTTGTGCTCTGAGTAAATTTAGTTAGCTTGACATCATTTCAAATTCTGCTTATGGCCTTTGCCCTGGTACATTTATTCTTGGCCATCTAAATATGGGGGAAATGTCAACATCCCAGGGGGACTAGTGTAATGTAACATACACAAAACCATAAAATCTAGCATCTTTTCCCGTTTCTTTTAAATCAAAGACCCAGAAGTTCCCATGTGACTTTGAGAGTACCATTTAATTTGAGGAAGGTAATGTGTTAAGATCAATATGAGAATATAGTACCAAGGGACTGTAACTTTTTGTGTATTTTTTGATGGGAAGGAAAGTGCGTTTTGCTTAACATTAGCAATTGTGACACTAAATTTTTGATGGGAGAGTATTTGCCAGCTTAATAGATTAAGATTTTTTTCAAAGGCAGATTTTATGATAAAAAATGGTTGACCAGATGTTAAATTATTCAATGATGTAAGAAGGTTACATGGTATAAGAGAAAGGTACTTGAACTGGGAGTCTTAGTGTTATGCTTTGAACTCAATACCTGATTTTGGGGATAATGAAGAAATATCTAACTTCTCCGGAATTCAACTTTTTGTTAGTAAAATAAAATAGTGGAGAAGTAGGAACTCTGATATGTTGTTGGTGGAATTGTAAATTAGTGCAATCACTGTAGAAATCATTGTGGAGGATTCCCAGAAGAAGGGGACTATACCAGTGTTGGAATACATCCATCTGTTGATGGACACCTAGATTTGAACTGATACACACAATGGAATTTTACTCAGTCATAAGGGACAAAACTATGTCATTTGCAGAAAAATTAATGAAATTAGAAAATATTATGTTAAGTTAGATTAGCCAGTCTCACTTGTAGTGAATAGTTGTATGTTTCTCTCAGACGAGAAAGCTAGAGAGAAATTGGGCAACAAAATAGACTTCAGAAAAGGAACACAGATGACAATGTAGCAATGGAGGTGGCTTAGGGGAGGGAGGAGGAGGGATGTAATGAAAGTAATAGTTCAAATAATTTTATGTACATATATTAAATTATCAATACCAATCTCAATGATATGCATGGGAAAGGGGAGAGAATGGGGAGGGATCCAGAGGGAAACACACCTAATGCTGTGTGCATGTACGTTCCTAATATTACTTTATACCTCATTATGATATATAATTACAATGCATTGATAAAAGTATTTTTTTAAATTTTTTTTTGGTGGTACTGGGGGTGGAACCTAGGGACCTTCTCCGGGCTACCCTTCCAGGCCTAGTTAATATTTTTATTTGGAAACAGAGTCTCTTAAGCCAGAGAAGCTGGCTTCGAACCAGCACTATCCTCCTGTCTCCGCCTCCCAAGCGCGGGGATTACAAGCATGTGCCACCATGCCAGGCCTGATAAAAGTATTTTTAAAAGAAAAAGAAAAAGAAGAAGAATGAGAATGAACCTACTATATAAACTAGCTATACCATTCTCTTTCCAAAAGAATGGAAACCAGACTACCATAATAATGCACACATCTATATTTATAGTAGAAAAAATCATAAGTGCCAAACTATGGAACCAGTACAGATATCTATCAACAGATGAACAAATTATAAAATTATGAAATATACACAGAATAGAATTCAACTTATCCATGAAGAACAAAATTATATGATTTTCAGGGAAAATGGAACTAGATAATATTATGCTAAGTGAGATTAGTCAGTCACAGAAAGTGAAAGGTCTGATATTTTCCCTGCCATGTGGGAGCTAGGGCAGAATTAGGGACACAGGAGGGACCCTAAACAAAGGAGAAAAACCCTAATGGAGTGATAGAGAGGACCTATGGGAGGGATGTGGGAGTTGTGAGGGAGACTTGATGAGGGAAACACTTCAGTGGACATGATGTGCATACACAAGTGTAAGAATGCCAATCACAATGTCATGTACAGAGAAGGCAATGGAGTGGAGTGAGAGCTGGAGGAGGGCTTACTGAGTATTGTGTGCCTGTATGCCTCTATCACCCTGAACTTCATCATAATATATGATTACAAAGCAACAATAAAAAATAAGTGGGAAAAATAAAATAGTGGAGTTACATAACAACTATGGTCATTCTCAACTCTGACATTAAATAATCATGTAAATCTCAATGAAAACTTTTCTCTCATAATATTCCATAACCTTATGGTATAATGCTACCTAAAAGCTCTATTCTTAGAGTGCACAACTCAAAACAGGAAAAGTGAATAAAGATTAATTTGGCCTGACATTTAAAGAGAACAAGTGGTTACTAAACAATTTCAAAGATGAATACCAAATATCCAAAAGAAAACAAATATTACACATGGCCAATTAGACCATCATCCATCTGAAATAGTCAATAGACAAATACCCCAAAATGGCAAGGACAGTCTTTCTCTAGTGAGAAATCAAAATATCTTGTCTATTAAGAAAGGAAAGTCTTTTGAGGAATCTCCATAGTGGTTGCAATAATTAGCAATCCCACCAACAGTGTGTAAGAGTTCCTCCTCCATATGCTCACCAGCATTTACTATCATTTGCATTATTAATGATTGCCATTCTAACTGGAGTTAGATGGAATCTCACTATAAATTTGATTTGCATTTCCCTGATTGATAATGTTGAACAGTTTTCCATGTATTTGTTGGTCATTTGAATTTCTTCTTTTGAGGAGTTGTCTATTCAGTTCAATTACCAATTTTGATTGTATTTTTGGTGTTAATTTTTTATTTTAAAAACAATTATATGACCCAGCCATACTACTCTTCAGTATTTTTCTAAAATAATTAAATTTAGAATACTATAGTTTTACATGCATACCCATCTTGATAGCAGCACAATTCACCATAGCCAAATTATTGAATCAACCTAGGTCTCCATCCACAGATGAATGAATAAAGAACAAATGATATATACACACAATGGGCTTTTACCCAGCTCTAAAGGAGAACAAGAACAACATTATGTCATTCGCGGGAAAGTGGATAGAACTAGACAGTATTACTTTAAGTGAGATTATCCAATCTCAGAAAATCAAGGGTCCTATATTTTCTCTCACATGTCAAAGCTACAGAGAAAATAATAAAGAAAAGGGATTTCAGAGAAATGAGGACAGAGATCAGTAGAATAATGGAAGGGGACTGGGAGAGGGAGGCAAGGGGGGAAGGTGGATTGAGGAAGGAAAAAGTTCAAGTAATGTTCATATATTTATGTATTACTACCAATCTAATATGTGCAAATATGAAGGAGGGGGAACAGGTTGGTATGTAGAGGGAAATAAACCAGGTGATGGGGGCATGTGTGCATATATCACCTTGAATCTCATTATGTTGTCCAGTTACAATGCACCAATAGAAGTATAAAGAAGGGAGAATAGAAGATAGAGAATGAGCTCAAGGAAATCCTAATTTATAAAATAAGTAATCGAATATTCATAAACCTTTATTCAATGCAGTTCACAATCACTATAGTTTAGAACCTAATCAAATTATATTTTTATTTCTCTGCCTCCTTCTCCTCAATCTCCTTTATTCTCATCATTCTAGGTTTTCTCCAGTCTTCATAGCACTATCAAACAAATATTCCCAAAATCCTTTTTGTATCATCTTATTTGCCTTAGGTCAATGACATTCATTGGTTGACTTCCGAATCATATCACAACTCCTCTGTTTGACAGATAAGACTTCTTTTTGACATGCTATTTTATTCTTGTTAACCTTTTCTTATTCTTCCAGAATATACCTCTGCTTTGGCCAGATTTGCTTCATTAAAACTATGATAATATTTTATATATTTATCGTTTCTATATTTTTATTAATATTGTTTATATATATTAATATTATTTCTATTATTTTCTTAAATAGAATTTGTATTCTATTTGAGAAATATTTTTCTGTTAACTCATTGACGTCAAGTCCTTCAAATTCTAGCTTTTGACTCATTATCTCCAAGAAGCTTTCTTTAATCCAGCCACACTCCAATAGTTATACTGATTTCCGTTAACTTGGCATTTTAACTCAAATATTTAGTTAAGTTATCTTAAATAATTTTAAAAGTTTTTTTCTTAAATACTGCATAGTCACTGAAAAACTGTAGAAATGCAGATAAGCTAAGAGGAAGAAATTTAAAACTAGTTGACACCAAGAAAGAGATCTCAAACTATAGTGTGTAGAAAAATCATTAATTATATTGTTAAAATTAAGAGTGCCTAGCCTCACATACAGGTTTTTTGACAGAAGAAGTTTCTGATAGGGACTGGAAATCCACATTTCAAGTGCCTGCATGGTGCTAATGTAAGTAATCTCCAGGTCACATAATGAGAAGTAGTGCTGAAATAGGTCAGAAGTTCTCATTCTTCAGAGAAGGTATCATCATTTTAAGGTATATGGAAATGAAATCCATATCTATCTTATTCAAATATGTCACTTATTCAAATATGTCCTACAGGTCTTTGTAGGTTCTCAATCAACATTTCATGATAAAATGAATACATTTGCTTGAGGTAATAAACTTTATTTTCTCTTTTCTAACTTTAAGTCATTCATGCTTTTAAAAGTGGCTGAAACAGAGGTATATAGAAAGATACAAATGACTGATTTGTTCATGAATGCCTCTACCATCTTGTACTCCATTAAGATGTATTACTACAATGCACCAATAAAAATATTAAAAAATAAAAAAGAAAGATGTAAATATATATTTGTATACAAAGAAAAGCAACCTATCATCTGCTTCACAATCTGCATTTCCTTCCCATAAGCACAAAATATTTAATGAAAGCTTAGTATATCCTAGCCAAGATTCTCATAACTGAATGAATTTGTTGAATTATGAAATAATTGAAGTGAATAATATCAGAAATAATTATTGATATTTTGTACATATTCTCAAATATAACAATGCTACTATTAATAGGGAATTCATAGAACCTAAGTTTTACACCCTCCAGAATATATGAAAAATTTTGAGGTCCACTATGGATCTCATTATTATGTACAATAAAATTAATTTTTAAAAATCTTGAGGTCCAATAGTGAAAAATTGTAACTTTGATATATATGTAGATGAACACTTATCAAAATTTGGATTAGATGTGGCAGACAGGAGCAGTGAAAGAGAGGAATCAAAAACAATTTTAAGGCTGTCAGTCTAGAAGAATAGTTGAATGATGGTGTCAATGGTTGTAAAAGCCAGAGTGCTATCTGGGGATGAACTGAATTCCTTTTTGACAAGTTAAATCTAAAGTATCAGGAATTCATAAGAAAGGATTTATTAAGAATTCAACTGAAGTTAGCATTGTAAAGTGGAGGAAAGAGACTTGTCTGGAGTTATAAATAAAACATTTTGATTCTAGCTTTGCCACTGTTTATATGGTTTTGGAAAGTCATAGTTTATAAGATTCTCAAGCTTCCTCCTCTGAAAATGAGAATAATTAGTCTATTCTGATTACTTCATGAAGTGTTGCAAGCACAGAAGATGTGTATAAAATCACATATGATGTAAAGTTGATAATAATTAAATTAGGTACACAAGTGAAACTGAATATGTAGAAAGCACATTGTACATTTCAAAGAACCTTTAAAACATGATGATGATGATGATTAGTATAATTTTTCAACACCCATAGAGTATTATACTAATAATCGTATGAAATGACCTGAGAGACATAATTATAACCTTTCAAGATGTTTATAGTCATATTCCAGCACTAGGATCATAGGCAATTGCCAAGAAATTTCTACATTTAATTTCAAGAAAGACCTTGTCAATTCCTCTGTGTGTATGTGTGTGTGTGTTTGTGTAGTTTTTATTAACAATTAACGAATTACAATTCAGTTTTTCTCACTTAGTTTAGCTTGTGAGAACCCTGCTCATTTAGGCCTTGGTACTTTGTAAGGATATCTTTTATTACTTCTTGAACTGCTGTCATAAAAAGGGTTTCTTTCCCCAGTACTGGGGATGGAACCCAGGGGCATTGTACCCCTGAGATTTTTTAGTTTTTTTTTTAATTTTTATTTATTTTTATTTATTTTTACATGCCTATAACCTAACATACATAATAGAAATATAGTATATATGTAGTTTTCAGTGTTCTTCTTATTTTAACTTTTTTTATTGAACATAAATGGTATAAATTTAAACTATACTTGGTGCCCTCTTCCCTCCCGCCCCTGTTTTCCCTTCCCCCCTCCCACCAATGAATGTCCAGGGTAACCATGCCATATTCATAATTTTACACATTTTGAAACAGGGTCTCACTAAGTTGTGAAGAGCTTGCTAAGTAGCTGAGGCCTTCCACGAACTGTGATCCTCTGGTCTCAGCCTCCCAGATGCTGGGATTTCAATCATGCACCATCACCCAGCATAAAAAGGTTTTATGTGTCTGACAGACTCGAAAAGGCATTCTTGCCTCCGGTTTTAATAACCGTACTCGACTTTTTCATATCTATACAAATGGGGATTTAACACATAGAAACATTATTGTTCCACATGACAACATCTCTTTTCCTTTTCCTATTTTTTTTTACCCCTACCAACACCATTTGAATGAACTGAAGCAAGCTAGGCATCTAATATCTTTTAGGTATAGTCTTAGTTTCTCTTTTCTATTTATTTGTTTATTTTTTATCGGTGCATTGTTGTCATACATCTTAATGGGGTACAAGAGCTCTATACTTCATTAGTAAACATATCCACAAATATACACTATTAACAACAGCAGCACCATAGTTAACAATAATAGGAAACATTTTCTGCTTTTCCGTGGCTCTCTGCATTCTATTCAGTTAGAAATTTCTGTGTATGAACTATGTTCAAGGGACCATACTACATTGCATAAAGTAAGATTAAAAACAAAAAACTAGCATTTTTGAACATCGCTTATTGATTAGGAACTCTTCCAGGGGATTTTACTTATAACTGTCATATAAGTATTATTAACTTAATTTTTCTTATAAACAGATTCATGGAAGATGTAAAACCTTTCCAAGATCTCTGCCTTCAAGACATCAATTGTGGTTGAACAGATGAAGCTCAGAAACATCAACAGTTTACAAAAGGGAATAGTGATATGAGATAGTATGTATAATTTTTAAGAAGTTTATTAGAAAGATAGAAATACAGAAAATAGAAATATAGCTCCATGCCAATGGAGGGGTGACTCGAAATGAATACACCCTAGTATGTATAATTTTAGGAATTAAGAGTTTTTGGAGATTCTTATGAGCTTTAGTAATTGATAAAGGCTTCAAGAAAGTGTTAGAGCTAAATTGATTATATAATGGATAAAGCTGGGATATGTGTGATGCCAAGAGAAGGTACTCCAAGACGGAAGGAAAGAGTGTTGAGGGTTGATATTGTATATTTGATGAGAAAACCAATAAGACCAGAGCAGACATGTCTTCTTGGAGACAAATAGGAAGGGGCCACATTTTAGAGAACTTTAAAATTCTGCTGGCAATGGGGAGGGCAATCAATATAGGTTGTGATCAGGATTTAATAGACAGTAATTCCATATTTATTTATTGAGAGCCAAGAAAGGCACATGACATGATGACAACAGAAATGACTAAATCTAATAGGAGCAACATTAGGAGAACTTCTAGAAAAGTTATATCATAATCTAGTCATCAATTGATTTAAATTTGCGGCCTAGGGTGCTAAGTGTCAAGAAGAAAGGAAGAAAATACAAGTACATTGTAATGGAATGGATTGGACTTAATTATTCTACATGTATCAAGAGGGTACAGTGGCAGGAAGGAACAAAGTAGTATCAAAAGCATCTCCAATTTTTTTGTGTTTGTTTGACTAGAAAATGTCATGAATAAAAATGACACTTTCACTACGACTTCACTTAAGGTGCTCTGGATCTCGAGTCTGTGGTATCTCAGTCACCACTTCTACTTTACTGGGTTGTATTGCAAAGTCTCAGACCCAGGGAGTCAAGCGAGGCTGCTTGAGACCATGGAGGTGCCAGGCTGGGTGTTCTCCCACCAGGAGCTACGACTATGGTGTGATATCTCTCTCCACTGGGTTGGACTGCAAAAATCTCAGACCCAGGGAGACTATCAAAGCTGTGCAAGTCCCGGGGGATGCAGTACTAGGATTTCCCCTCTAGGGGCTGCAATTTGACTCACAGTTGTTGAGTTTGCTGACGTGTAGCTGTTGCAGACTTGGTGAACTCGTGAACTTGCTGCTGCCACTGCTGGAAATATGGTGTCCCCCATGCCCTTAGCCATGAGGCTGGCGTATTTCTTCTCTGCGGGGCATACTGAGCCCGTCCTCTGGGAGGGGACGCTTTTAGACGCTCCTTACACTGAAAAAACTGCTGAATACCACCCGGCTGTTCCGCAGCTGCTCACCTCAGCTCGCTGTCCACCCCTCCTCTCTGGAGCCTGGTGGGCTGTTGAGTGAGCTGATTTGGAGCCGTCCAGTGTACTCACCGCTGCTGCTGGCAGTATGGTGCTCCTGCCACGTCCTTGGCTGTGAGGCTGGCATATCTTCTCTCTGGTTTTGAGCTCCATTCTGAGTCCTCCTCCTCTCTGGAGCCTGGTGCTGTGAAGGAAGATGGTGCCGGCGTGGCTCTGTGCCGCGGCTCTGGCTATGGCACTGAGGGCTTGTTTCTTTTCTCGTGTCTGGTTGTTCTTCTAGCCTTCTTTTTCTCTGTCCTTTGTATTTACATTTTTATTTCTCTACTTGATGGTGTTTTCTAGCTATGAAAGATGCTGATTTTGTGGTAATAGAGATCAATTGTTAGTGGGACTCATAAATGCAGCTTTTCTCCATCACCATCTTCCCGGAAGTCTACACTTTGGAAATATATGCTAATTTAAAATTAAAATATATTGCCTGTATGATATTGAGTTATGTTCTTTTTATTCCAACTCTCTGCAATGTTTTTAGCATGAAAGGGTGTTGAATTTTGTCAAATGCTTTACCAGCATCAATTGAAATGATCATATGATTTTTATCTTTGGTTCTGTTTATCTGGTGAATTTCATGGATTGCATTTTATATGTTGAAGCAGCCTTGAAATCCTGAGATGAACCCAACTTGGTCATGGTATATACTTTTCTTGATGTGGTTTAGAAATAGAGTTGCTAGTACTTTAGCAATTTTCCATTTAAGCTCATCAATAATATAGGCCTGTAATTTTTGTGAACTGTCTTTATTTGGTTTTGGTATTAATGTGATGTTAACTTCATAGAATGTATTTGGGACAGTCCTGTTTCTTTCTCTTTTTATGGAATAGATTGAGGAATATTTGGATTAGATTTTCTATAAAGGTTTCATAAAATTTACTTAGGAAACCATATAGTCCTGGGCTTTATTTGATGGTAGGCTCTTTATTGCTGCTTCAATCTCTTTGATTGTTATTGGTTGGTTTGAATTTTCTATGTCTTCCGGGTTCAGTTTAGGAAGGTTGTATGTGTCTAGAAATTTGTAAATTTCTTATAGATGTTCAATTTTGTTGAAGTATAGTTTTGTTCAAAGTAGTTTCTGATAATCCTTTGGATTTCTACACTGTCATTGGTAATATCACATTTTATATCTTATTTTATTAATTTGGTTTGAGTCTTTCTTTTGGTTAGATTGGCTAGTGATTATCTATTTTGTTTTTTTTTCAAAAAACGATTTTGCTTTTGTTGATTTTCTGTATTTTTCATTCTCTACTTCATTTATTTCTGGTCTGATTTTAATAATTTCTTGCCTTGCTTCTATTGATTTTACGGTTAGACTGTTCCCATTTTCCAAGGGCTTTGAGGTGTATCATTAGGTTATTTATTTGGTGATTTTCTGTTCTTTTTATGTGAGCACACTGTGTAATGAATTTTCCTCTTAGTATCCTTTCAAGGTGTCTTGGGGATTTTGATATGTTGTGTCTCTATTTTCTATTGTTTCTAGGAATTTATTAGTTTTTCCCACAGCCTACATCATATTGAATGGAAAAAACTGTGAAATTTCCCCTAAAAAGAGGAACAAGATGGGGATTTCCATTATTACCACTTCTTTTGATTATAGTAGTTGAGACTCTAGTCAAAGCAATATTCAAGAGAAGGAACTCAAAGTACAAATAGATTAAGGAGAATTAAAACTATTCATATTTCCATATGGCATGATACTTAGACGAGCCAACAAACTCAACCAAAAGGTTTATAAAACTATAAAAATTCAGCAAAATGTCTGGATACAAAATCAATCTTAAAAAATCAGAAACTTTCATTTATGCCAACAATAAATCCACTGAAAAAGAAATCCATAAAATACATATACAAAGGATGTGTTTTTCTCCCCTAAAATATTTATGAATAAACCTTACTAAGGAGATAAAAAACCTCTACAAGGAAAATTAGAAAACATTGAATAAGAAATTCCAGAGGACCTTAGAAGATGGAAAGATCTTTTATGCTTTTGGATAGACAGAATAAATACCATCAAAATGGCCATTTCTCAAAAGTTATCTGCAGATAAAATGCAATGTCCACTATATTACCAAGGTCAATTCTCACAGATATAGAAAATTTTATTTGGAATAACAAACAACCCAAAATAACCAAAGTAGATCTCAGAAACAAGAATCCTACAAGAGGTATCACAAGCCCTGGCTTCAAACTATATAATACAAAGCCATAGTAATAAAAAAACAACACAGTATTAGCACAAAAACAGACATATAAACCAAGGGTACAGAATAGAAGACTTAGAAATAAATCTGGACACCTACAGCCATTTGATGTTTGAAAACGGGGGCAAAAATATACTGGAAAAATATAGTCTCTTCAACAAAAGGGTGTGGCAAAACTGGTTAACTACTTACCTAAAAATATACATAAACTCCACTTTCTCACCCTGCACAAGATGGATCAAAGGGTTGAAAATCAGAACAGAAACTTTGCAATTACTTGAAAAGGGAATAGGACCAAAATTCCAACACAAAAAATAGCAAAAATCTTTCTCAACAAGACCCCAAAGGCACAAGAAATAAAAAGGAAGAGATCAATATGTGGGATTTCATTAAACTGAAGATCTCTGTACAGCAAAGGAAACTATCAAGAACCTCAACAAAAAGCTGACAGAATGGGAGAAAATGTTAGCCAATTATTCTTCTGATAGAGGACTAGTATCTATATTATACAGAGAACTCAAGAAACTTACCACTAAGAAAACAAATAACCCAATTAAAAATTGGGCTGGTGAACTAAATGGACACTTCACAAAATAAAGAATACAAGTGGACAATAAATGTATGAAAAAATGTTCAACATCATTAGCAATCAGAGAGATGCCAATAGAAACTACCCTGAGATTTCACCTAACCCCAATTACAAAGGAAGCCACTTAAAACGCACAGAAACACAAAAAACAAAAATGCTGGCAAGGATGTGAAGAAGTTAGAACTCTAATATATTGTTGATGGAACTGCAAATTAGTGCAACCACTTTGGAAAACAGTACGGGGGATCCTCAGAAGAATGGGAATGAACCTACCTTACCAAACAACCAAAGTAATGCATGTGTATCTATGTTCATAGCTGTACAATTCACCATGGCCAAACTATGGAACCAACCAAGATGTCCTTCAACAGATGAATGGATTACAGAAATATGGGATATGTACACAATAAAATTTTACTCAGTTATAAACATGAACAGGTTCAAGGCCAGCCTCAACAATTTAGTGAGATTCTCAGCAACCTAGCAATACCCTGTTTCAAAACAAAAACAAAACAGGGCTGGAGTATAGAATGCCCCTAGATTTAATTCCCAGTGAGAGAGAGAGAGAGAGAGAGAGAGAGAGAGAGAGAGAGGGCAACAGAATAAGGATCCTTAATAAAATACATACACCATGTCTTTATGCATAATTGACAACTTACATTACAATGCACTATATAATTTACATTTATTTTAGTAACTATGGAACCCCATATACTTTTTGAGGCAAAATGCCATCTGTTGAACAATAATTGTTAATAGGAATTGAACATCCAGGCATTTGTTGTCTTTAAGTAGGAAATGAAAAACTTTTAGGTTTTGCAAAAATAATCTTGCAAGCTCATTACTAAAAGGAATTCATTATTTTCTTAGTATAGAAGCAATATAGTAAAGTACAGAGTAGAGAGATCTCTAACCTACAACCTGTTCTATTTTATTTTAATATAATTTTATTGGTGCACTGTATGTATATATCACAGTGAGGCTCAATGTGATATGAACATACATGCACACAGCACTTGGTGTGATTCCCACCAGATCTCTCCACACCTTCTACTTGCTCCCCATACATGTGAGACTGGTAGTGATAGCTTCATATATGGACAAAGAAATATTTGAATGGTTTCCTGTTATTTTAAAAGTTTCTTACCTTGGAGAAGTCTCTTTTCATATCCCTGGGACAGATTCCATGTTACTCTCCAGTTCTAACAGTTTACAATTTAATAAAAATTATCTCTGTAGAATACATTTAATTCATGGGTGCCAGGTTTATTTGAGAAGAAAATAACTTTCTGTGGAATACTCATGAGTGTAGATTTCAATAATTTCTTTTTTATTAGTGCATTGTTGTCATACATCTTAATGGGGTACAAGATAGTAGAGTCATACATGCACACATCGCTCATTTAGCCCTTCCAAATGTTTGTTCATAGATGCGTATATAATGCTGTTTACTTAATTTTATCAATTGATTCAATTATTTGTTATTCCATGTAATAAAAGAGTAGTAGGATGGGAATAGGGCTCAATAAATTTTCCATACCTATCTTTTGTTATTCATTTATGGATATAATGTAAGATGTTATGTTACAACAGGACAACCTTTATAGACAAAGCTTCTTTTTTGCACTCAAGGATTATTTTTATATCATCAATATTATAAACTCATATAATTGACTCAAAATACCCACTTCTAAATTACTTGATAAAATGTGTCCTTGGAAAATACTGGAAGATGGATGACAGTGTGAATGGCAACTTGCTTCTGAAATGTGCAGAGTTTATTGCAGAGTTAGTTTTAGTTTAGTGCAGTTAGTTTTCTCACTACTGTGATACATAAACCTGACAACAACACCTTTGAGGAAGAAAATTTATTTGCTCAGAATTCTGTATATTTCAGAGGTTCAATCCATGTTAGGACAGGTGGAATTTGTGGAGCTCCAGACATAGTGGTAGTAGACAGAGAGAGAAAGAGAGCAAGTGTTCTGCTCTCACAACAGAGGCCAAAAGCAAGAGAAAGCTATCAAGGGAAAGATAGACCTTATACAGTCCTCAAGGCCACATCCTCAGGTAACACTCCTCAGCAACCATGACCAGCATCCATCGTGGCTGCCTTGTCTACCTGAGGTCTGGAAGACATTCTAAATCCAAATCATAATATCCATATTAGCATTATTCATATTACATGAACTAAATAAGAATATATTCATAAACGATCAGGCATTGGGATGTTTTTTATAGGTTCTAGAGTTTCCTAGTAATTACTAAGCCCTGATAATTAAAATAATGCTAGTATTCCCAGGCAAGCCCAGCAATCAAAAGACATAGTGACCACATCACTGTCTCTTGTGTTTCATTTATTATTTAATTCAATAAATAGACATTGAATATTTACTATTCTAAGTATCTTTATTGCTGTGTGAATTTGAAATCCTATTGAAGAACTTATGCATTCGGATCTAAATGAAATGAAGAGGGCTAGGAGTGGGGTAAATATTGGCATTTACTAGAAGGCATCTGAGTAATCTCAGAACTCAGTGATTTACAAGGTAAGTCTATTTCAATCAGGATTCACAGGAGTAGTCTGAGTTTAATGAGCAAATTTAGTAAAGCTAAGTTTGTTATCTAGATGTCAGGCAGTGAAATTCTTAAGTGGTTGAGCCAGAAATCAGGAGGTCAGGTATCTTATTAAAAGGTAGGGCAGTAAAAACTGAATTGTTAGAAAAATTAATGAAGAAATCACTTCCATTGACATTATGCACATATGTGAGAGTATCTATACTAATCACAATATATTTTATGGGGAAAGAAGGAAATGGGGAGGGAGCCAAGCTCACTAAGTGCTATTTGCATGTATGTCATGATCATGATAAATGCTTTATGATGTGAGACAATAACGCATGAGTAAAAGTATAAAAAATTTTAAAAGAAAACATATGTCAAAATAGTAAAATCTGTTCCTCATAATTATGCAATGACTATTTCACAAACTTTCTCTGAAAATTAAATGAGAAATAAATTGTTAAAAAAAACTTGATAAGTGGCTTCCATTGATACCTTTTTTAGATGACTTTGTAAAGTACAATAGCTTTAAACATTCTTTATACTTTGGTGATTACCACATTAATATGTTCAACCTATATTTCTCCTCTGGTATTCAAACTCCTATATCCAACTGGCCAAATGACATCTCCACTAGATACTGAATTCATATCCAAAAATAACACAACCAAAATGAAACTCTTGATTTACACTCTTCCATCCTGATCCTTCCTCAATCTTTTTCTTATCCAAAAATCGAAACACCATCATTTAGTTTTTCAAACAGAAATTTAGAAGGCATTCTTCTGTTTTCTTCATTGCTAAGTGTACCTTTCTGCATTTGGTCCACTAGCAAGTGCTATCATTTTTTTTCCTCCCTTTGTCTCCTGCACTATCATCTAGCCAAATCTAGCATCAAGTCTCACCAGGACTTGAGAAATTATTTCAATTCTTATGTCTCTGATGCTATTGTTGCCCCCTCTAATTTTCTACATATCTGAGAGTGGTCTTCAGTTATATATGGGATCCAGTAATTGCCCAATGTATATTCCTTATTATCCTTAGAATAAGATCCTTACCCCTCACATAATTACTTACCACTCTTCTCTTTTCTCACTGTGCTCTGTACAACCAGCTTTTTTCTATACTTTCACTATGTCAAGCTTATTATTACCACTCTGTGGAACTATTTGCTCCCAGGTTTTCCATATGACTAGTGCATTTTTATAATTCCTGTCTTAAGTGAAACACAGCTTTCTCATAGAGATCTTCCTTTCACACCTGATCTAACGTAGTCCCCTTCAACCCTCATTTATTTGCTTAATCGCTTGTTTCTCCTTTTTCTTTAATGTAATCTGTAAGGGCATGGATTCGTTCTGTGTCTTTAGTACTTAGAATTGTGCCTATCATAGAAAAGATAAACAAGAACTGATTCTTGACTGACCAAATAGAAAAGTGAATGTATAAACAAGGGAAATTTACTCTGAGCTCTAGGTGTACTTATTCCCTCCAAAGAAAATGTTTTACAGATATCAGACTAGAGAACTAAGAAACCAGCAGTTTTCTAATAAAGGAGACAACGGAAGAGATTAGTTATATTATACCAATTCAGAAGCATAGTCAAAAATGTTATCAAAGAGCATTGCATCAAATCTAAAAAAAAAAATTCTTAAAAATCTAGTAGGCATCTATGTTAAGTTTCTGCACAGACAGCAATTCCAGGGCATGAGAAGCTTTGTAAGATAAAAATGAGGAATATTATTTTCAAATACTTATGCTAAAAAGTTGCACCATCTTCTGATGAAATTAGGGTGGTGGAAAATGAGAAATAGTATTTCTACAAAATCCTTGGATTCTCTTCAAACTTCCATATACTTTTGTGCTTTGTGGCTTAGCTGCCTAAAGTCTGTTTCTATAGATGTGGAAATAGCAATTTAGTAATTGGCTATCTTAAGGCTCTAGGGCTGAATTAGCAGAAGAACCAGCTGTTCCAAAAAGCTATGACAAGAGATTTCACTTAGATCACAGCAAATCACCCTTCTTGTTAGACTCCCACGAGATCCAAACATCCTTGAAAATGTACAAGGAAATGGATTGTTATACTCTGATTTTTGAGAAAGGAATCTATGTGGAGGGCTTTTAAGTAATTTGGGGGTTATCTTACTTTTGTCAAAACAAAAAGCAGGGACATCAATTCTGTGCCTAACTAGACAGGTATGTGCTAAAGTAGATACTATAATTGTATGGCTTTCAAATATAGCTATCATTTTCCTATTTCCTTTTCTTCACAAATATTTTAATGTCTATTTTATTCTTTAAATTAATGGTTACTTCTACCATTACACATAAGGTATTATAAAATAAAAATTCAATGGTAAATTTGGAGTTTTTTAGATGTTGAAAAAGCATTTGACTGTTCTAGGAGTTATATCCATTTCAATTTTTTGGCAAGTTTAGGCTCACTAATTATTTTCTTGCTTAGCTACAACTACTTTACTCTAATTTCCAAGTGACTACCATTGGCATCTCAGTGTGATTGCTTCAACCTCTTCCAAAGTACCAGTATGGATTTATGACTTCTTGCTTTCTCTTATATTAGCAAAAGAACAGTGGGCAATCAAAAGGTATAGCTATTTGGAAGTTCTTGAGATTGGGGGATGCTGGTTAATCTGAAAGTCTGGCTAAGACATAAGAAAAATTTATTGAATATTCTGAAATATCCTTTTATTGTGGCCAATTTTTCTCAGTAATTGATTAACATTTTTATTGCAAGAAACAGAATGACAGCAATATCACCTCTGATTTATTTTATTAGTTAAGAACTACCTCCACAATTTCTTTTTCTTTTTTCATGGTGCCTTAAGATAACTATTTCTTGTGGTACTGAGGGAAATAAGAAATACATGTGCTTTTCTCTTTAAAAATGATTATAATGTTTACTTCATTATTAACAAAGTCCATTATGATACAATCCATTAGTGCCCTAACCCTGTGAGGAAGTTAAAACTTTGAAAAGGAAAATAAAGTCTCGAATAAATCATTTTCATTATTTTACCTTTGGGGAATTCTGAATCAGCACACTTTACACAATCCACTTATTTAAAAAGAGCTATGTTTAGAACAGACATAGCTGTAGTGCAGCAGCTAAAAGTGCTTATGTTGTTGCTCTTCTAATATATCCATCTAAATATGCAAAATACCAGAATATCATCCCCTAAAACCAAATTGTTGTATGGAGCTTATTAGAGTAAAAGGAGAAAAAAATGGATATTCCTAAATTTCAAAGTACAGTCTCCCTCAAGTTGTTTTCAATGTACATGCAGCCTTCTTGATAAGAATGATTTTCTCATTAGTAATGAGAACTGCAGACACATTTATCATGCTATGCTTCCCTATAAATGCATAACCAGCTAATGCAGAGGTTAGGGCTAATTGTACTTACACCCATTTTGTGCCATCAATATTAAAGTTTTTATTTTCCCTCCCACCTCCCCTTGTGTTCTTGGGATTGCACTACAAAATTTGATTATTCTGGTGTCATTGAAATTCCCCGCAAGTTTGCAAAAAAGGTATTTGCATTGATTTTATACTTAGGGAGCCTAAACTAGGCAGTTCACATCTTTTGTATAGTTAAAGTATCTGAGTATACCAATAGCTACTACCATTCTACCAAACACTACACATATTGATTACTTGTTTATATGGGTCCTTAATAAATGGATGAGAAAAATCTTTGTTCTTGTAATGTGTATTAAAATTTTATTCAAAATGTGATTGACACTACACTAGGAGATATATAGTATTTAAAAAACAACGCTTGTTCTTAAAGAGATCACACTCTATACAGAGACAGACCATTGAAATATTTTTAAAAACAGAATAATTATGCAAAAGATATCATTAGCTACTAAATGGGTGATACACGCAGTAATAGCTATAACAGCTCAATGGAGGAAGTAATCACTGTAATTTGAAGTCAAACAAGACTTTTGGAGGGCAAGTAGGTCTAGCACTGACCAACAGATGATCAATAGGACTTATTTTTCATCAATTTTAGACAATATTGTGAATATTAATTCTGATTTTAGAATTACTATGTTATTTTGCTCAGCTGCTTTTAAAAGTGAAATAAATATTTGCTTTTTATAAACCTTATATATCCTTTTTTTGTATATGCTATTTTTCTTTGTGGCACTGGGGTTGGAACCCAGGGGCATTCTACCTACAAGCTACACCCTCAGCCCTATTTTTTATTCTTTATTTTAAAACCAGGTCTCACTGAGTTGCAAAGGGCCTAACTAAGTAGCTGAGGCTGGCCTCAAATCATGTTCCTCCTGTCTCAGCCAGGTTTGTATATCCTTTTCTAACTGTGAATCCTTAGTATTTATGCATGCAATATTATATTATTTTCTACTTTCCATATATTGCTTAAATTTTTGCTTCAATATATTGTCATTTTTCATGTACATGGTTGCTACTCAGACCCACTGTTACCCTGAACTAAGTGTTTGAAGCTTTTAGTGGCTAAGATTTCCCACAATGTCTGTTGTTCTTTTCTTCACCTTCCACTTAATACCTAAGAAAACTTAAAAAACCTAAATATGAATTAGTGTGATTGTTATTCATATTTGAATATAAGTTAATTGCATGCATGTCCTGTTCCAGTATATTGTAATCTCTTTGAGAACTGGGACCATGTTTAATTCATGTTTGTGTAATCCCTTCCCTGTTATACGCATTTAGCGTGGTGACCACTCAATAAATGTTTATTGAACTGAAGCCAATATTAACTATATAGATATGGGAGAGAGTAATGGCAAAACTCATGAGAAATTAACAAGTAAGCAACTTAAATTCAGATATTGTCTTTGGAAATATTTTTGTTTGGTGAAACTATTTGGAAGATACATATTCAACTTGCTGATCATATTTTTATTATGTTCCCATTTGTATTTATGATATCCAACTAATAATGTGCTATTTTAGATAGTTTATATAAATATATGTTTCTACACACAAATACAATATTAGGGCTTTGTTGGAAGAATATACATGCTTTACATACTAGTGTTCACTTATTAGTAATCAAGAGACAGGTTTTCCTCATGAATTTAAATCAGCTCTATTTCTCACCATCTTTAATACATTGCCTCAGTGAGGTGATGCACAAAAAAGCTATTGGATATTTTTAGAATTCATCAATACCTACTTACATGAAGTTTCTCAATACTATAGATTTCATTTACATTCTCTCTGCCCCATATGTCACAGTAAATAATGAGTTTGGTTTTTGTAAGTAATTGAGTAAAATTTTATCTCTTTTGCTGGGTCTTTTCAGTTGAAGATTAACAAACTTTTGAAAGAAGAAAAATAATGGCAACTCCCATAAGGAATTCTAACATGAATTAAATTTAGGAGTGTCCTATTAAACTCTGCCTTATAACATAAAGCTTTGAAATATATGTAATAATTATATAAAATCTCCAAGTTTAAAAAAGCAATATGGGACCTCAAAATATACTGTTTGCTAAGCCAGACATGATGGCATATGCCTGTGATCTTGAGTGGCTAAGAAAGGAGGATTGAGGTGCAAGGCCAGCCTCAGCAAATTAGCAAGGCCCTTAGAAATTCTGTGAGACCCCTTTTCAAAAAAAAGCATAAAAAGTGCTGGGATGTAGTTTAAAGCTAGGATGTTTGTGAATTTAATTCCAGCAACAATATATATTGCTGGCTAGAATTAGTTACATCTTCTAGACCACCTGCTGGGTCACATATTGAATGTATATACAGGTATTGTACTGATAAAAACCTGTCAAGATTCACTTTGAAAGTTATCTGATCAATTGGAGTGTAATTACAGGTCCATATTGATTTAATGGTCTTATACATAATTCTAACAAATCACTGATAAGCCAAAGTTATATATGACAAATAACAATGCTTATGCAAGTTACAGGGAGACTTAGGGAGAATCCCACTAGATATATGACATTTCTTTCAAAAAATGAAAGAGAATCTTGCACACGTCAGCATTTAAAGTATCTCTAGTCTGTAAAAGAGAATATGTAATGTGGTTCTGACACAATAATATTCTTCCAAAATTTTATTAAAATATTTAAAAAATAAGTTTGTGGAGTTTGTTCATTATCTTCGTTATCATTTAACTATTCCATGAACTTGAAACTTCAAATTTCTTTTGGGAGTCAACTAATGTGAAATGAATTTAACACCATATGAAATGTATTCTTGAATGGCTACTGGTCACTATTAAGTGAGATGTAAATACAGCACTCTGCTCTTGGGATACAGACTTAGCAAATTTTAAAATAGTTACTTGCAAGTATCCAGTCATTAAAGTATTTTTTCTTCCAGCCTGGGTCTTCTTTAAGAGCAATTTCTCCTTTTTCCACCTTGCACTCTTTTATTAATCATACAAGCATATCTCAAATCTCACAGTATCCTTTCTTCATTTATTCAATAGAATTTCTGTCTTAGGTATGTGGTTGACTCAAATAAGAAACAATATCTGAAGTAATCATGGGGAGGCAGTAAAAAACTTCCAATAAACTATAAAATAAAACTGTAATGGTTGCTCTTTAAGAAAGTAACATGGGCCTAGCATTTGGGAGGTTGAGACAGGAGGATCGCAGTTCGGACACAGTCTCAGCTACTTAATGAGACCTTCTGCAATTTAGTGAGATCTTGTTTCAAAATAAAGAATTAAAAAATAGGGATGGGGTGTAGCTTAAAGGTAGAGTGCCCCTGGGTTCCATCCCTAGTACTGCAAAAATAAAAAGTAATATGGGCCAGGCATGGTGGCACATGCCTGTAATCCCAGTATTTGGAAGGCTGAAACAGTAGAATTGCAGTCTCAAGGCCAGCCTCAACAATTTAGTGAGATATTGATTTAAAATAAAAAAAGAAATGGTGATGATCAGTGATAAAATGTCCCTGTGCTCAATCCCCAGTACCACAATAAAAAAGTAACATGGTACTCTGAGAGCTTCAAATTGAGTTGATTCTGGGAAATTTTCTTTCAGTGCTAGGCAGAGCTTGTCACTACCTTCTCTTTGTGTACTATTCACTTCCCTGTGCTCTTATACCATTTGGTGTAAATTTTACTTTTGTTAATTTTTATATCTTTGTTTTACTGTCGTTTTATTTATTTTAATACATACTCATTTTTAATTGACACACTAATTGTACAAGTTTATTATTATGATGCATTATTGCATGTATGCAATGTATAATGATGGGATGGATACATATTTCCTTTATATTACTCATCATATTATATGGATTTTACCATGTGATTATCATCTTAGAAAACTGTGAGTTCAGTCTTTGGAGATCGGCAAACGTGGATTTAAATATTGTTTCTAGGATTTAGCTGCTATGTCCCTGGTCAAATAACCTCTCTGAACTGCAGTTTTCTCACCTGTAAAATGAGGATGATGGAAACTTTCTCAGTGTGTGGATAAGTATTAAATCATATTACATAATTGTGTAAAGCATCTAGCACAGTTATGGGAAAGAATTCTCTTCCTCATTGGTTAGAGGCCTTTTGCATACATTTTTTGTTCCTTAAACAGTGCCTAATCCATCATAGCTGCCTGATTCATATTACTAAATAAATTTTCAATATCGAATGGCCCAACTTTTAGACAGAAAGTATTTCTGAAGGCATATACTAATACATTCTGTAAGATTCGGATTGTGTATGCAATACATCTTTATGTGCTTCAGCTGCTGACTAACACTTTTAACTACAAGATATTGTTGAATGCATAGGTAAATTTCTTGTAAGAAGCTGACCTTTCTTCAGCAGCCCCAAATGAGAGGAGTGGAACATTCAAAAAGGGGAAAATTACTGGCTGCCTTTATTAATCAACAATTATCCAATTTTGTGCCAAGCAAGAGAAATATAAGACATGATTTCTGCAGTTAAGGAGCTTACAATCTAGTTGAGACGACTGACTCATGAAACTATTATAACAATTAAGTGCAAAATTGTGTGGTGCTGGTTCTCAGTGCAGTGGGAGTCCGGGAAAGGGAGAAATCAGTGTGAGCTGCAGAATGTCAGGAAAGGCTATTAAGTTAAGGCTTCAAATGAAAAGGCGATTTTTCAGGCCTAGAAAGACAAATGCAGAAAAAGAGAGATTATAAGACTTTCATTATGCCATTGTTCTTTGCTTTCCAATTCCATACTTGAAAAAAAGATATTAACTTACACTTCACACACTTCAACTTAAATGTTGTCTTTTATAGTTGACACAAAATGCTTCCTCACATGAAGCCTGTTATAAAGAATTTGTAATTCATAAGGTAAAAAGAGAGCAGTATTATGTACTATATATAATAAAATAATCATCATTAAGTGCTTCACAAATTCATCATATGATGGAGTTTGATATGAGTTGCAAATTTGAAAACCTAACAGCTATGTAAATGTTTGAGTACTGTAGAAACCAAATCCAATAATAGAACTATTTCTATTAAAATGATTTTACTTTTAAAGTATTAAATTTTACTACCGTGTTTCAGGTTTTATTTTAAAAAACAAATAATTGACTTTTTTCCTCTATTTTATTCAGTGCTAGGGATCAAGTCCAGACCCTTGCACATGCTAGTTAAGTGCTCTACCACTGAGCTACATGCCCAACCCTTGGATTTCATTTTAAATCAAATTATTATTTTAAATTTCTGATATCTTGTCACTTTTCTGTTTATTAATTTGATACTTTGTTTTTCACCAGAATTAATGAGTTGGTTTAAAGATAAACAAATTTTAGAAAACTTGTAATCCCAGTGTATGACTGGGTATATATGAATTCATGTGTACAAGATTTAGGTAAGCTTAGAGTTTCACTGCTCTCATATTTGGCAGAAGCAAGTTTATTACTTCCTATAAATATATCCTGTGAGGCTACAAATGTGTTTCATCTTTTCCCATGTTATATGTTAAGTGTCTGTGGTAAGGGGTTATCAATAATACAAAAGGAACAAAAATAAACTCCCAAAATGTAGATGATTCTAGAACAGATAAGAAAAGATTGGCACATTTAGAAAAATGATCATGGCATATAGAAATCTAGTATTCTATTTGTGAAACACTTATTAATTATTCTTCAGGAATAGGATATGAAATGTCCCTGAAATGTTTTGTAGGGCAATACCAGGATGCAAAAGATAACGGTTCTAAATCCTTCGTTTTATATTAACTTGGTTAATGGAAGGGAATGGATGACTGGGCAATCCGAAGCACCAAGTAATCCAGCCATCATTCCAATTTAGACTAATCCTGTATTTCATATTTCATGTGTACATTTCTTTACTGAGTAGACATGTTCCTTGATATTTTGATGTAAATATATGCATATACATATTTGAGAAATCATATCTCACATAATTAGAGATAGATAATTATGAAATACATTATTTTAAAATTAAAACAATCTCTTTAATAAGTCAAAGAGAAGTGCACATATAAAAAACTATCACAAAAAGAGATGGTGATGAGTGTTATATCTGAAAATGCAAAATAATTTTCTTCTTATAACTTTTATATTCTGTGCTATTAGTAATGGAACTGAGAGACATTCTAGCTCCTAGCTACACCCCAGCCTTATTTTTTGTTATTTATTTTGAAACAAGTTCTCACTAAGTTCCAGATGGCCTCACTAAGTAGCTGAGGCTGTCCATGAGCCGTGATCCTCCTGTCTCAGCTTCCTAAGTCCTGGGATTACAAGCGTGCACCAACACGCCTGGCTCATATGACTTTCTTATACAGAAACTACAATGAAATATTTAAATGTAGCTCTGTAAAGACTTCTGTGAGGAATTTAACTACTCTTGCTTTGGGAAGATCCTAATTAGAATAGTATATTGCTTATAAATCCTAAGGTACATAAGCTTTAGTGTGTTCCTAAGACTGTCTCAAATATCAAAGGTCTCCAATAGAATTTCACAGAAAATACATTGTGAATGAGTTTACTGTGTTGAATACCAAAATAAATATTTAAACTACCAAGTACAAAATACTATGAGAACATAATAAGAGAAAACACAATATGAGAAAGAACTTTTTGAGTGAAGGATTTGGCTATAGCTTCACAGACAATGTCCTATTATTTAATTTTATGTGGTATATGGTTAGAGTATAAGATATGTAGGTGTTCAAAAAATACGGAGGAAACTAAATGGTAGACTAGGAACAAATATAAGGCATTAATACTCTAATAATGAGTTTGAGTTTTATGCTATATGTAATAAAGAAACTTGAGTATCAGAGTAATAAGAATGGAGCTACATTTCCTGGTACATTTTATTTTCTAACATGGACACTGTTAAAGTGGAAATAAATGAATGGCATGGAAAACCATTGTGTACATTCAGTAGTCCAGGTGAAAAATAATGAGCACCTAGAATATAATAATATGCCTTTGAAATGGTAGTTAAATAGTTAAGTAAAAGTTGCTGAAGAAAATTACTAAAAGGCCTGACCTAAGGGCTATTTTCGATTCTCTTGCCCAAGGACTAAAAACAAGATGTCCTTGGTGGTCTAGTGGTCCCTCCCTGACCAGGTCAAGAGGACATTCTATGGGCTCTAGCAATTGTGGTAATATTCTGGGAAGTTACGGAAAGTATGTCAAAATATAGACCCCCAACCTTGAGATAGTTGCCCAGAAACATAGTAACCAATCCCTCTTGAACTTATAGATAATGCTATAGATTTTCTAAGCCAATCAGGGTAAAGGTCCTAAGAACTGTCCAATCAATAGAGGCTCTTTGTCTAAAAGGGGATAAAAATAAAAACCAAAATGTTCTCTGGGTTCCTGTACTGAACCGCTGTGTCGGTTTATGTCAGGCACCCAAGCTTAAACTTGAATAAAGGCTCTTTGCTTTTTACATAAGGATTGGCTCCTTGGTGGTCTCTCTGGGACAAAGGAACTGGGCACAACACATTTAAGGAAAGGGACCAGATAAGAAAGATTGCAAAGGCAAGAGCAAATGAACTTGCTAACCATGTAAATGTATGACTGTCAATATGGCAGTCATTAACAGAGTTGGGATAGAGAAAGAGATATAAATGCAAAGGAGATGACTTCCATTTTTATGTGAGTTTGATATAACAATAAACATTCAGAAATCACTTGGAAATATGTATTAGTCGATCAAACTAGGAAGCCTCAGGGTGATAGAAAAAACACCATTATTATTACCAAAATTAATGGTAATAAGAAGCTTTTAAAATTATGCTTTACTCAGAAGACACTTTTATTTGGAAATTTTTAGGACACTGGGAGAAAGAACATATAATTTTATTTAGTAACAATTATCTCTATGCTACCAACATTATAAATTATTTTATTTACAGAATATCTGAAGAGTATTATCTTTTTCAACTAGACATTAATAATTTAAAAAGCAAAAGGTATTTTAAAATATATGAACAATTATCTCTTTCTAGACTTAATCAGTTGTGTATTATTTGAGGCAGAAGGAATAGTAAGAATATCTATTTATGCTATAATTAATATCCTGTTGACACATGAATTATAGGAAACTCAGCTGCCATCTCAAACAAGTATTCATTTATATTTGGACCATAATTTCTTACTGAGAGAAAGAAATCTGAGGGTTTTTCTAAATCAAATGTCTTAGTACTCAACTAATATACTAGATTAAAAATTTAACAGCATTTTGTATATAATAAAGAACAGTAGCAATGTAAATACTTCAAGAAAAATCCTTCTAAGATCTAGCTAATCACAAGGCCTTTTATTTGATCTCATCTGAACTGTACAGTGGAACATTTAACCCCAAACAGTTTTAACATGTGAGATTCCTTTTTACTTACTTTTTAGTTACTTTTCCTCTAACTTTTGAGGCCATCTTCCGAGTTTAAATTTCAGAAGTGTACAGGGCTGAAGTGTAAACCCCTAGAGAGAGCTTAGGTTAAATAAAATAGCTGGCAAGAATTATGCTGCTTGTGGTGGGTGTAATGAAATGCTTTCTTGGCTTCTGAGGGAGTGGCGGGAGGAATTAGTACAGAAAGGTGCTACTAACAGAGAAAAACCTCATTGTCTTTTATATAGAGGTTAAGTCTGAATTTGTTGCCTTCATGTTTAAGTGAGAACATAAGAAAAAGTGTCATGCTGCTATGAAAGCAGGAAGGAACTGGAAATTGAATTTTCTTCAGCAGACCTTTGCTCTGCAGTGACCACCGCAATAAGTTCTGTGATGATAGCAGTCTTATTGTGAGCGAGCCAGGAAAAAATCATTATGACTACTTGATTCTCAGACCCCAGCTCTAGATATCTTAGGGGGAAAAAGTGTTACTCCCTAGAATGAAAATATCTTGTTTGTAAACCCAATTTATGTGAGTGTATGTCACTATCACTGTAAACTACATTATAAAGTGAGACTAAATGCGCCAATAAAAATATAAAATATAGAAAATTCAATTTGTTATGATATATGCATTATGTATCAAAACTCAAAACAACAAAATAGCTAAGAGTAATTTCAGCTGGCATTGACCTATGTAATGTATACCAGGACAATGTCTACCTCTAGAATTCTCTTTTTAAAACCAAAGACCATTTAAATATGTACGTATAAGACTGGAAATCTTGAAAGTATACAGCATATCATTTCTTTTCTTTTTTCTAGACAAGGAATGTAACTCTATTTTTTTTAAAAAGAAGCAGCTAGATGAAAATATGGAAGATTCTTCTTTAAAGTCCATCAGCTACAAAGCTGACTTAGGAGTGTTTTTTAATGTTTTTATTATTGTTATCATGTATTAATTATACAGATTAATGGATTTCACTGTGACATTTTCATACATGTGTATATTGTGCACTGATTATATCCATCATCCTTTTTATATTCTCTTTCTCTTCTTTCTTTTTTCCCTCCCCCTAGTTCCAATTTCATTCTCTAATAGTCCCTCTTCTAATAGTCCCTCTTTGATCTTAGGTGTGTGGGGAGGAATTTATTTATTTATTTATTTATTTATTTATTTATTTTTGGCAGTACAAGCATGAGTCACCATGCCCAGATTTTGGGGGAATTTAAATCAATCATTTTTTATGTCTTAAATTGAAGCATGGTTTTTCTAAGTTGTCCAAACTGGCCTAGAACTTGCAGTCTACACAACCTTATTTCAGTATCCTGAGTATTGGTATCACAGACACGTGCCATCGTGACAGGCAGTGTTGTTTTTTTTTAACTGTCCACACAGGAGAGAAAAAATGTGATATCTTTCTATATTTGGCTTAGTTTACTTAACACAATGCCCTCCAGTTCCATCTATTTCCCTGAAAATGACAGAATTTCTTTCAACTTCATGGCCGAAATAATATTCTATTGTGTATGTATACTATATTTTCTTTATCTATTCATCTAAGACAGACATCTAGGTTGAACCATATCTTGTTTACTGTGAATAGTGTTGCAAAAAATACAGATGTGAAGGTATCTCAAATCTCTGTCTCCTCAATATTTATCCCAACACCTTCCCATGGTCAGAAGCACTCCTACTGATTTAATTCTAATTTGCGTAGAACAAGCTAGGGCTGTGTGATCCTAATCCACCATCAGGAAGTTTGAGCATATCATGTTATTACATATGCAGTAAAAGCATCACTGTTCAACAGAGTTAGAGTTCGCAAAAAAAAAAAGTTCTAAAATGAAAAGAATGTCTTTAAAATTGAGAATTCTAGCTGGGAAAGGAGGGTACATAGCTGTAATTACAGTACCTGGGAAGGTGAGACAGGAGCATCTTAAGTTCAAAGCCTTAAAATATGCATATCTTTGACCCACAAATGCAATTTTAACTTTTAAAACAATCAAATATTTGAACATACATTATGAACAAAGGTACTAATATCAGAATTAAAATGTTACAGAATTTAA
This sequence comes from Muscardinus avellanarius, assembly GCF_963383645.1. NCBI lineage: Eukaryota > Metazoa > Chordata > Mammalia > Rodentia > Gliridae > Muscardinus > Muscardinus avellanarius. The sequence continues at coordinate 117,926,345 of NC_137792.1, read as the reverse complement.
GACAACCAACATGTCTAGCAACTGAGGATTGTTTAAATTATAGTAGACTACACAATTGAATAATAAACAGTAATTAAAAGCCATATTGATAAAATTGTAGGTATATGTCATATATAACATGTTTTGAAATAAACATACCTGTTGAATGGTAAAAAAAAAGCGCCATATTGTAAGGGAAAGTTCATTTTACATTGAATGAAAGTTTGCAACTTATTATTAAAATATAATTAAAAATTATCTATGTGCAAATAGAAATACACACACACACACACACACACACATATATGCTTGAAAATTGTATGCCACAAATTACCGACTTTTGTTTTCAGTATTTATTTTTCAAGTTTTCCTTTTTAATCATCAATAGTTTCAATACTTCTGCTATATATCAATCATTTTTAAAATTTTTATTTGGATAATATTGAAAATGACATACATTCACACAGTGCCTGGCCCCTGCTTTCCCTTACCCCCCAACAATGAGTGTCCAGGTTGTTCAGGCTACAATTCATACTTTTACATATATTTGAATGTAACTCCTTTATTAACCTCAGGCTTCTTCCTCTCCTACCCTTCCTTTCTAGCTTTGCTAGATAATGGAGGTTTCCCCTCCATTATCTGGATTCCCTCTGGTATCACAAATACTCCCTAGTTTGGGCATATTAGAGAAATCATATGTCTCTTCTCTTTCAGTGCTTGGCTGTTCTTTTTCATTTCAAGTTTTCTAAATTGAAATATGTTAATCAGAAAAGCCATATATTTAATTTTTAAAAACCTATAATTTGTATAAAAATACAAATATTAAAAAGCAAAACAACTCCTAGCCAAGTATGGTTACCCACACTTGTAATCCAGGCACTTGGAAGACTGAGACAGGAGGATCTGAGGTTGGAAGTTATTCTTAGCAATTTAGCAAAGCCCTCTGCAACTTAGTGAAAACCTGTTTCAATATAAGAAATAAAATAGGGCCGGAGGTGTAATTCACAGGTAGAATGCTCCTGGGTCAAATCCCCAGTACCACATAAGAAAAAAAAAACCCAAAAACTAATTCACACAAAATATTTAACCTATAGTATTGTATAATATTGCTGTTATTATCATCTTCATTGGTATTCAGCAGTTTAAAATGTTCATTTTTGTACTTCTAACTTAAAGTATTCTTGCTTAACCAGCATTCTTAAGATAGCTCATACATGTGTCTTATCTGTCCAGAAGGCAGGGACCAGGTGGGTCTGTGTTTGAAGCTATACCCCTCAGTACCTGGGACAATAAGAGTATTATTGTACCCATCCCTGTGAAGGAAATCAAGATAAGGACTAGCCTTGTCATTTTTATGTTGCTCCTGACTACAGTTATACTACCTAGGAATTTAAGAAAATACAACTGACTAACCGGGCGTGGTGGCACACGCTTGTAATCCCAGCATTTGGGAGACCAAGACAGGGGAATCACCATTTGCGGCCAGTCTCAGCTACTTAGCGAGGCTCTCTGAAACTTAGTGAGAATATGTTTGAAAATAAAAAATAAAAAGTAGGGCAGGGGTTGTAGCTCGGAGGTAGAATGCTCCTAGGTTCCATTCCCAGTACTGCAAAACAAAACAAAACAAAACAAAACAAAACAAAACAAAACAAAACAAAAAGCCTACTACTGACTTAACTAGATCCAAGATGGAACTACATTCAGTAAAAAGAAACAGTACAATTAGTACCCTTTTCCCATATTTCTTCCCCTCAGACTATTTCAGTTGTGTTGGTGTCATCACAACAGCTGGAGAGCCAAAAAATAACTGCAATGAGAAACTTTCATGATGACCTCAATGTTTTAATGCCAGTACCACAGACATACTTTATTAAGGGGAATTCTTTACTCATTTTTTTTTTTTTGGTACTGGGGGTGGAACCCAGAGGCTTTCTACCTCTGGGCTATACTCCCAGATCTATTTTCTATTTTATTTTGAAACAGGGTCTCACTAAGTTGCTGAGAGCCTCACTAAGTAGCTGAGGCTGGCTTTGAACCTGTGCGATCCTCCTGTCTCAGCCTCCCAGGCGCAGGGATTACAAGCTTGCACCACCACGCCCGGACTTCTTTACTCATTTAATTTTAATGTAAAGAATTTTACCAAGGTTGGCATATTTATATGTCATTAATATTAACTGGTGTATTTCTGGCTCAAATAATTAACCATGCCTGAGATATCTTGATACCCAGATGTAATTCAGAGTCAAGGAGGCTGGCTCAAATGTTACTTGTCCTGTGAAGTCTCTCAGCAAAAATTAATTGCTCTTCTAACACATGTTTGTGGATTTATTGAACTGTAGCTGGTACCTATGCTTGTGATAATATATAGCCTTCATGAAAATATGTTTTCTGAATGATTTAATGAACACCTATAGAAAACTGGTAGCATAGCCGGTGTAGTAACACACTTATAATCCCAGCATTTGGGAGGCTGAGACAGGAGGATCGTGGTTCGCAGACAGCCTCAGCTACTTAGTGAGGCCCTTTGCAACTCAGTGAGACCCTGTTTCCAAATAAGGAATAATAAATAGGGCTGGGGGTGTAGCTAAAATATAGAATATACCTGGGTTTAATCTCCAGTACTGCAAAAAATAAATAAATAAAAGAAAAAGAAAATGGTAGCATAAATAAAAGGATTGAGAAAAAGGCATAGTTCAATATTCTGTAGTAACACAGTAAAACAAGAGATAGTATATTCTACCCACTCATTTTATATGTGAGCTGTGCTTTGCAGCATTATATTCTGTGATGATATTGTTTTGTGTGTGTGTGTGTGTGTGTGTGTGTGTGTGTGTGTGTGTGTTACTGTGAATTGAACTCAAGGGCATTGTTCAATCCCAGTCAATTTTAATTTTTATTGTAAAACAGGGTCTCACTAAGTTACCAAGGCTAGCCTCAAACCTAGGATCCCTTGTCTCAACCTCCGAAGCACTGGGAGAAAAAGGTGTATACTAATATTCCTAGCTGGAATGACACTGTTCTAAATCTCATTGAATGATATCTTAAAACACCACATAACCCTAATTACTTAATAGGTCTTGTGACACTGAAAATCTACTATACTCCAAGGACACACAAGATGTCAATTTTAAAGACATCTAGAAACTAAGACTCAAATTACATGATGTAATTCTATGGTCTCAGTCCCATTTGAGCATCAGCCAGAAGAAGAATGTGTCAGATCTTTGAAGAGCATGGTTATCATAATAACTCTAAATAATGAATAAGAAATTAGATAAATAGCATCTGAAATATAATGATTCATAGGTAGTAAATTTGTTTTGAAAAATTCCTAAAATTATGAATGAAATTGCTTTTAATTTTGTTTTCTCATATTATCAGATTTGGGTATCATGCATATTCTGTTTTCATGAGTTGAGTCTTGTTTTCCATTTTTTTATTCTCTCATAAAGTTCTACAACAAAAAATGTGTCTTTTTAAAATATTTGGTCAAAATCACCATCTAAGTTCCAAAAACCTGGGGTTTTATTGATGGAAACGTGTTTCACAACTTATTCGGTCTTATAATGGTCATAGTACTTATTCAGGGCACCTTGCTTTTGAGTCAATTTAAAAAATTTTTATCTGTGGGGAATTTGCATATTTCTTCCACATTTTCAAAATTACTGTCACTAAAAGTACTAATTATAGCTTCTTCTTCTAATATCGATAATATAGTAACACACACTAACAGACACTCACATATATATGTGTATATATATATTTTTCCCACATAGAAATCTGTAGATCACTTTTGGTAGAATGGCCATTTTGATCATATTTATTCTCCATATCCGAGAGCACTGGAGAATTTCTCATCTTCTAAGATTGTCTTCAATTTTTAGCATTTAATCATTTTAATTGTAGATTAGAAGTCTTTTACCTCTTCAGTTATATTTATTCCTAAGTATTTTATTGCTTTTGATGTTAGTAATGTAATTATTTCCAGATATGTTTTAGTGGATTAATGGTTGGCATATAATAAACCTATTGATATTGTACCCTGCTACATTGTTGAATTTGATAATCCGCGCTAGGAATTTTTTGGGTTACTTTTTATAGGTCTTCTAAGTATAGGGTTATATCTTCTGCAAATAAGAGATAATTTCAGTTCAAATTACTTATATTAATTGACTCTTCTCTTCCTATATCCTTTTCTCCCTTTCTACCTTATGTCATCCTTCTTATCTCCCTTACTCAACTATCTGAATAAATATTTTCAGAGAACATGTCATATATGATTTCAATATTTTGGAATTTACGAACATAATACCATTTGCCTCCTACATTACCTTAGGAAATTGTTTTGCCAAAGGTTTGGAAATTAATAGAGTAAAAAATTGGGGGGATCAATTTTCTTACCATCCAATATCCCTTCTCTTAGCAGCAAAGATAGATATTTTATATTTTATTATGTCATCATCCCACTTCAAGATACAGATTTCTACATTATCAGAACTAAATTAAAGGAATATCTCTTCCATTATTTAAAATAAATATGAATGTAGAATATATTAATGTACTCTATAGATGCAATATCAGATATTTTTTCGGAACGTATATTGAGTTGAGAAGATCATTTTATTCAAATCTTCTATATATTTATTGATTTACTTCTACGTGTACGAATTGATATAATTTGTCGTGCTTTATTCATATTAAATCCGTGCTATTAGATCAATACAAGTCAGGTGTTTTTCACATATTCTTGGACTGAGGATGTAACTGGTGGATGTGTAGATGTATATTGTAATGTTTCCGGCATTTCTGGGTGTGCTATGGTGAGACCATTTTATTTTATAATCATAATACCAGAAATAAAAGTCTTCCAGACTTATATTTAAATAATCTCCCAGTTTTATATGCAAAAAGAACTTTCCAATGAGTAAGGCGAAACTTTCTATGAGTCTGGGATCCATTCTTGCTCATCCAGCCCAGTATATATAGCTGTTAAGGAAAGACTCGGATACCTGAAATGTACCAATGTGCCTCCTTCATCTAAGTTCTTTTGGTACCAGAATTGTGCGTGTGTGTGTGTGTGTGTGTGTGTGTGTGTGTGTGTGTGTGTGTTGCTAGGGATTGAACCCAGAGGATCCCACGTTAGGTAAGAACTCTAGCACTGAGCTATAAACCAGCCACAACAGAATTTTGTAAAGCTGCTCATATGTGATTTCTCGGGGTTTATCCTATTCCAATATTTTCTATTCCTATCTTACCACATCAATCATCTGTAAAGTTAGGCAGAGTGCAATATCTTCTTAACTTTATAAAAGTTTCTGCATGAAATTATTTGTATGCTTAACAATATGTCTTTGAGCATTCCATTTTGTCTTAATCATCATCATTATTTCTCTTCTTGGGGAGTATAATGCAGAAAGTGAGTGGGTGGTGGTGTAATGGTAGTAGAGTTTAAACTTAACCGAAATTATCCTTGTCTTATTCCTTGAAAAATGTGCCTTACTGGGTTTAAATATTGTTAAGAAATAGCAGAATTTATTGCCCTCGGATCATTTGTAGTATTTCAGTGATGGCATGCCTGATAGAAGTTTATATTTCCTCCTAGTAGTTTTTTTTTTCCTTTGTAGTGCTTTTCTGGATCTGGAATTTACCTTTAGTCATTACTTCAGATAGTCATGCTTATTTCTAGAAATTTCCTTACATATGCTTGCAGTGCCCCAAATACTCTCACCTTTCTTCTTTTGTCAAGATATGGTATTACTTAGTAGAAATTTGTCATTTTTAAGGTAGAATAATCATCTAATACATGGTATTATTTGGAAGGTGTTACAATTCAGATGAAAATGTCTTCATACATACAATATAGACTTTAAAATTGAATAATTTACAAAATTTTAATACTTTTATAACTCCCTAAACTTGTGCATATAGTTTCTTTAAAAGAAGTACACTTAGTGCTAGTTGCAGAAGAAACTGAATTTTCCCATACTTAGTGAGAATTTCACACATGTTGTGCTATAATATGCTCATTCAATCTATGTAAAACGAGTTGCGTACTCTATCAGTTCTTTCAGTCTTTCTGATGTCTTAGCCTTTCTTTTGGTCTTTTATTAAAAGTTCAATTCTTAAGCCAAGCATGGTGTTGCACACTTGTAATCCCAGCATTGGGGAGGCAGAGACCAGAGGATCAACGTTCACGGACAGCCTCAGCTACTTAGGTGAGGCCCTTCACAACTCAGTGAGACCTGTTTCCAAAAAAAAATAAAAATAAAAAAAAACTAAAAAATAAAATAGGGCTGGGGGTTAGCTAGAAGATACAATGCCCCTGGGTTTCATTCCCAGTACCACAAATAACAAAAATGTTCAATTCTTTCTTCATATTTGACATTCACCATAGAGAAGAAAAGTGTACCATTTTAGAGAGGCACTTAAGAGTGTGATCACTTAGGATTTCATCATATATATGATAAAATTATATATATACACACACACACACACACACACACACACACATACATACATATAATCCCAAACTGAAAACTCAACAAAATTGTTTTTGCTTCTATTTTAACATCCACCTCCATTCATCTTCTACACCTTTCATGGTCTCTGTGCCTACCAGGTTTCTAAGTCTACTTTTAATTCAATAAACGGGCTGATATGCTACTGGTAAAGTACAATTTAGTGTTAATTTTTGTAGAACATTGAGTAGTAATGTGACAAATTGTTTCCTTTTTATTCTCCTTTCTGTAGTGCAAGATAAATGGCGCTGAAGAGAGGTGTCAGTCACAGCCCCAGACACAGGTAACAAATACACAGCAATAAACACTGAGTAAAGAACTTTATTTTTTTCTGAGGAGCAAGGAACCTGGGACCCTCTTACCAACCTTCCAGTGACCTCAATAAATTCTGGAGACTCCAAGCCTTCTGAGATTCTAAACCCTATAATGGTCTGAAACAATGTCCTGAACCTTGATCCCTACAGCCCACTATGCAAGAAGGAAGACAATTAAAAATTTTCATTACCTTGACCATTTCTCAGAATATGAAAAATGTATTTATTCAAATGATCTACGGGCCTCTGACATACAGATACATTTGTACCACTACCACCAGACTAGTGGAGGAAGGCTATCTTTTCCTGAGCTCTCAACATTTCTTTCTTGGGTATAAAAAAAAGTTAAATTTTTTCTTTGTCTGGTTAAAGAAACCCACATATGATTACAACTCGCCTTTTTATTAATTTGTTCATTCATTAAACAAATATTTAGTGCCTTTTATATATCAGGTACTGTTCCAGCTTCTTGGACTAGAGCTATAAATAAGACAGACAATACACTTTCCCACACAGAGCATATGATCTACTGGGTGCAATCAAAGATAATTATCAAATAAACACTACAATTCAGTATCATATAGTCATAGTTGTGTGAGCAAATATAGTACTAAGATTGTGAAAAGAAAGTATGTTCTTTTGTTTGGTAGGATGGGTAAGGTAGAATGAGCATATTATAAATTACTGTAATCATAAGTATTTATTACTTTCAAGGTTATATTGTAAATCTTCCCCAATTTCAGAATAACAAGTTCAACCTTTCCCGAGACAGTGATTTTTTAAAAAACATTAAAGGCATTGGTCATTGTTTTCAGATGAGTTTGTGCAAAAATCCCAAAGTAGCCTCACTAAAAAAAGGTGCTGTCCGGGTGTGGTGGCACACTCTTGTAATCCCCGCGCTTGGGAGGTGGAGAAGGAGTATCTCCCAGGTTCGAAGCCAGCCTCCACTGGCTTAAGAGACCCTCTTTCCAAAAATAAAATAGGTCTGGGAGTGTAGCCCGGAGGTATACGGGCTTCCAGGAACCCCAGTACCACCAAAAATAATAAAAAAATAAAAGGCACTGATCTACAAGCAGGTCTAATTCATGGAACTCTAAAAGAAAGATCCTGTGCTCTTCTTTTTTCTTGCGGTACTGGGGATGGAACCGAGTGGCATTTAATTTGTGAGTTATAAACCTAGTCCTATTTTTATTCTTTATTTGAAACAGGGTCTCACTGAGTTGCAAAGGGCCTCACTAAGTAGCTGAGGCTGTCCTCAAACCATGAACCTCCTGTCTCAGTCTCCTGAATCCTGGGATTACAAGTGTGGGCCACCATGTCCAGCTCCCATGGTCTTTTATAGATTTAATACCCCCTTTTTGCTTCTTCGTTATTGTGGTACTAAGAATTGAACCCAGGGAGATTCTACCTCTGAGCTGCCATGGACTATATCCCAGACCTTTGATTTTTTGTTTTGAAACAGGACCTCGCTAGGTTGCTGAGAGCCTCACAACACTACTGAGACTAGTTTTAAACCTGATATTCTCCTGTCACAGCATCCTAAGTACTAGAATTATAGGCATGTATCACCATGTCCAACTTAATGCCCATTTTGGCCAATCATTAATTTCAGTTCTATAATATTTCACACATTTTTTTCATGCACTTTCATTTCTGCAGATCCTGCCTCTATATCTGATAACCAAGTTCCAAGTATTACTTTAAACTTTCAATCAGAACTCTGACTCATTTTATGCTGTCCCTGCCAGGCCCAGCTTGGACTAAAAACTCTCTTTCCCAATATCCTTTCACGTTACATACCTCAAATTGATTTTTTTGAAGATATACCAGCTAGTCCCAGCTTCTCATTATGTAAGAGTACATTGTATTCAATATACTTGCTAAGTAATTGATTCTACTTAAAATATTATTGTGGTACTGGGGATTGAACTCAGGTTGGGTCTACCACTGAGCTAATACCAAGCCCTATTTTATATTATTTTATTTTATTTTGTTTGTGTTCTGGGTATTGAACTCGGGGGCATTATATCTCTGAGCTACACATCCAGCACTTTATTAAGGCTTTTTGTTTTTTTATTTGGAATAGGGTATTGCTAAGTTGCTGGTGGCTTCTCTAAGTTTCTGAGGCTGTTCTCAAACCTGTGATTTTCCAATCTCAGCCTCCCAAATACTGGGAAGAAAGGTATTTACCACCACAGTGGGCTATATTTTCAACTTTAAAAGTGAATTTGTAAGGTACAAATACAGTGAAATTTTTTACTGCTTCCAAATACAAACTTATTTTTTCATATATACCTCATATTTTAATAGTAACTAAAATTTAACCAATTTTTCCCAGTTAATTGCAAAGTAGTCCTTTATACTCTGTCCTCATATAATTTTCTCATAATCTCAGTGTTGTTCTGGTAAATGTTTTACAACTAGCTCTCTGGTGAAGAAAAATCATGATTTGTACTATTTGCTGATTATCATGCTACTATCCCAACCATAGTTGACTTTAAATTACTGCTGTAAGGTTGATGAACATAAAGTTGAACATAAAGAAAGTTCAACATAAAGATGAACATATAATCAACCTTCTTGAGCAAGTACTTGCATGCTCCATCACATCACTGCCACTATTCACCTATTTCTATCCCCAAATCATTATTGCAAGGAAGGCAAGGAAAAATGATATTTAAAGCGCTTAAAATTGTCAGATCTCTTTGGATATAGTGTTTTTAGGAATAAAAGAAGTGCTATAGTTAGTAAGGGAGATAAAAGACTACATTAGTACTTAAAACTTAAAGCAATTAAAATGGCAGGTCAATTTATTCAGTGTATCAGATTTTCTAGGTTTTAAAGATGTAAAAACTGCTTTTGAAATTTCTTCACAGAATTTTAAAATTAAAACATTATGTAAAGGACAAAATCAGTAGCAGGTTACCATAAGCAACAGCTGTGCATAGGCCAAATTGTCAGATGAATATGTTAAATGTTAAATAAATGGCTCTTGACATGATAATTGCCGAATCCTAATTAGAAATCTAAATGGGTAATAGGGTAACACTGTATATTTAGATTTTTAGAATAAGTTATATTGCCTCACAGCTCGAACCAGATCATTAAAGTTTTGTTTTTTTATTTCTTCTCATTGGTAACACCAAATACATTTGGGATGATGAGATGGAACTCAATTATAGTGCTCAACAAAGGGATATATATCAAGATAACACTACATCGATTCTTATTCTGAAACTGAGATTTTGTTGTTGTTATTGTTGTTGTTTTGGGTATTGGTGATCGAATCCATAGGGGCATTCTACCTCTACACTATAACCCCAGCCCTATTCGGGTCTTGATATGTTGGTGAAAGTTTCACTAAGTATCTGAGACTGGTCTCAAACTACTGAAGGTCTAATTAAGTTGGTAAATCTAGCCTCCCAGCTACTACTGTGGTTATCCTGTCTCAGCCTCCCAAATAATGGGAATTATAGGCATGCACCATTATGTCAAGCTTGGAGACTTTTATTGAAGGAAAAATAACAAGACTTAAACTTTTGTACAAAATTATTATAAATGATGATAGAAAAGTTTTAAGCTACAGTATAATATAGTATAAAGTTGTGAAAAGGATTCATGAAAATTTCATTACCAAGAACATTAGCTATATGTCACTTAGAAAATTTACCTTAATAGAAACAATGATTCACATTTAGGCTTGAGATAACAATGTTATCTTTTTATATGATTTTTTTAAATTTTATTCTGTGGGTGCACTATATTCTCACATCATAACGTGGACCATGTTGAAAATGGCATACATTCACACAGTACTTGGTTCCCCCCTGCTTCCCCTTTTCCCTCCCTCCCAATACTGAATGTCCAGGTTAAGAATGTTATATTCATATGAATACACATATTTGAATGTAGCTTTTTCATTGATTAATCTCAGCCTTCTTCCTCCCCTAATCCTTCCTTTCTGGCTTTGCTGAGGTTTCCCATCCATTATCTGGAGTCTCTCTAGTATCCCTAATACTCCATACCTTGAGCATATTAGAAAAACATATGTCCCTTCTCTTTCTGTGCTTGACTAATCTCACTTAACATAGTGTTCTCCAGGTCTGCCCATGTTTTTGTGAATAACATGATTTTGTTCTTCTTTTTTGTTGAGTAGAATTCCATTGTATTTCCCATAATATTGCACTTTATTCATCTGTTGATGAACTCCTATTTTGGCTATTGTGAATTGTGCTGCTATGAACATGGGTATGCATATGTTACTGTAGTTCTGATTTCAACCCCTTTGGAAAGATATCCAGTAGTGGTATAACCAGATCATATGGTGGATCCATTCCTAGTTTTCTAAAGAATCTTCACACTGATCTCCATAGTGGCATAAGTAGTTTGCCCTCCCACCAACAGTGTAAAAGAGTTCCTATTTCCCTACATCTTCGCCAGCATTTGTTGTTATTTGACTTCTTTATGTTTACTTCTCTGATTGGTGTTAGATGGAATCTCAGTGTAGTTTTGATTTGCATCTCCCTGATGGCTAATGATGTTGAACAGTTTTTCATGTATCTATTGGCCATTTTTATCTCTTCTTTCGTGAAGTGTCTGTTCAATTCAGCCGCCCATTTATTAATTGGATTATTTGTTTTTGCTAGTGTCGAGTCTTTTGAGCTCTTTGTATATTCTGGATATTAGCCCTCTATCAGGAATGAATTTCACATGGAGAAAGAAAAGATCCAGAATAGCCAAAGCAATTCTCAGCAATAAGAAATATACAGGAGGCGACACAATCCCTGACTTCAAATTACAATAGTAATTGAAACAGCATGGTATTGGTACAATAACAGGCACAAACCAATGGAACCGAATAGAAGGTACAGAAACAAACCCACACACTTATAGTCAATTGGTCGTTGAAAAAGGGGCCATATTCATATGCTGGAGAAAAGACAGACTTTTCAACAAATGGTGCTGGGAGAACTGGCTATCCATTTGTAGAAAGATGGAACTAAATCCTTACCTCTCACCGTGCACAGGAATCGACTCGAGATGGATCAAAGACCTGGAAATCAAACCAGAGACTGTGAAGCTATTAGAGAAGGGCAGAGGTTCAGCACTCCAACTGTGCTAGTTACTAGCACAGGTAGTAACTTTCTCAACAAGACCTCCAAAGGGAAGGAAATTAAACAAGAATTAACAAGTGGGATGACATCAAACTCAAAAGTTTCTGCTCATCAAAGGAAACCATCATGAATCTAAAGAGAAAACCCACAGAATGGGAGATCTTTACCAACTAAATGAGTGATTTTTAAACTTATCTAATGACTCTGAACTTTTTTTTTTTTTTTTTTTTTTTGCACTGGGGATTTAACCCAGGAGTATTCTAACCCCAAGCTATGGCCTAGTTTGTTTATAGTTTATTTTGAAACAGATCTCCTTACACTGCTGAGAGTCTCCCTAAAATGCTGAGAAGGGTCTCAAACATGCAATCCTCCTGGTTCAGCCTCCTAAGTACTGGGATTACAGGCATGCTCCATCACACCACACACAGCTGACTCTGAACTTTTAAGAGTTGTACTTTCTTTGCCTTTTTTCCACAACTGTGCCTGAACCCAAAATTTTGGTTTTAGCATACTTACTTCTTTTCTATCTTCTTTGGTAATTACATGGAGAACAAAGTATGTATTTGAATGCTTAAAAAACATCTGATTTTTTGGTCAAAGATAGTCTCGACATATCCCTTAATTTTAATTGAGGATAACTTGTCCTCTCTCAACTCCTCAGATATTCTAGTTCTTTTAGGGATAAATATGCTTTTAAATTATTAGTACCCATGTGATATATGTGTGTGAATTAAAGACAATCTTGACTTAAGAGATTCTGGAATGGCGCAAACTTCATAGTGCTAAAAACTAACTAAGGCCTTTGTAGACAACTTCTCTGGACTGCTACCATTCTTACAACCAAATAATTCATGGTGCATGTCATCTCCAATCATTGAACAGGAGAGTTATTAACCTAGAATCTACAGACTCCAGCGAGTCCACAGATCTTCAGAAACTCCATAAGTACTCCCAACTGTAAGAAATAAGATTCAAACTAAGTGTAATGATGTGTGCCTGTAATCCCAGTTCTTGGGAGGCTGAGAAAAAGATCACAGTTTTGAGGATAGACTCAGGAATGTAGCAAAACTCCAGAAACCTAGAAAGAACCTGTTTCAAACAAAAATTAAAAAGAGCTGAGAGTATAGCTCTCAGAATGAATGCCCCTGGGTTCATTCCTCAGTAACACACACACACACACACACACACACACCAAAAAACACTATATATTAATATATATTCAATATATTCATATATATGAGAAATATATAAGCCATATAATATTTATATATATTCATAAGTAATATTCATTTATACAAGAAATTATCCAAGGCTTTGTCATATTATTAAAATATGCATTTGTACATTTTCTTTATCCATATTTTATATGATCCATATTTCATGCAATCCCCAGAACACTGGGAATTAATCTACAGTGTTCTGCAGAGGTTATTTGTGTTTTCAACAATTTCCCTATCCACAATCTCCCATCTGGTTGAAAACCACATTAGAATTTAAAGAAGGCAATTAAACCTTACCAAATAGAAAACTTCCTTTCCAATAGCAATAGGATTCCAGATGCTTTCAGAAGTCAGTCAATATAAATATACAGGTTCCCTAGATATTTGGTAAAATGTTACAAATAAATTTAATATGGAAATTGAGAAACAAGACTAATCTTTATAATTAACTCGAGTGACACATATAAATAGACATCTTCCTGGATGTATACAAACATGTTGAGGTGGGTATTTGCTATTGCATAATTAACTGAGAATAACTGAAGATTCAGTATTTTACTTTATACTGGTAACAATAGCATAACAAGAGAAGAAAACATTAAGAGCCATATCAGGAATATAACTATTGACATGTCAAAAATAAAACCCTTCTCTTCAAAAACTGATCACATTTATAGCTGTCATTTTTTCTACACCTACTCAGTTGCCACCCCCACCTCATCCAAGGACTATTGTACAATTCTGCATTTTTCTTGAAGTCTTTGCTCTACTAGATTATGAAGATTTTAAGGCAAAAAATCATGTTCTAATAAACTCTATGTGGAAGGCACATGAAGAGCAAAATATTTCTGGGATGAAATTACCTTCATTATTCCCCTCTTATAATTTCAGCTTAATAATATAATTCTCAACATTTATCTTAAATAATAATTCCTTGGGAGGTTTGCCAAAAAAGAAATTGTTGGGCCTCTTCCTCAGAGTTTCTGAGTCTCTAGGTGGAACTCACAATTGTGTGTTTCCAACAGTTTCTCAGGTTATATTGATACTGCTGGCCAGGGGAAAATATGCTAAGAAGCATTGTCTTAGGTTAAGCAGAAACAAACAGAAATGGTAATAACACATCTCAAAAACCACAGTGAAGCTCAGAAATAAGTTTCATTTTAGAAATGTTCTAGTTGACAAATTTCATTACTATATTTTCTGTAAATGAGTTACTTTTATTTGTCAAATGTAAAATAAAAAATTAGTGTTTTGCAGAGGCTATTTACAGATTTATTAGTGTAGGACAGGAAGTACTAATTATTCAGGGGAATTTTTCTGTGACAGGTTTACTTTGACCTGGACACGGTAAAATGAGTAAAATTCCTTCAAAAGGCATCTCTTTTCCCTGCTTAATGAAAAGAAAAATAAAGAATATACCAAATACCAGAAAAGGCATCTCTTTAAGTACTAAAATACTAAGAAAATAGTTACTATCATGGAAAATTGAAGATCATTACAAACCTGTAAACTTGACATTGTATTTTTATTTTTAAATTTTTTCTTTCATCCTTTGATTGAGGACGTTAATTGAAAAGGACAATAACCGATTTTAATTTTTTCATCAATTTTTCATGCATGATTTTTTTCTGTACGTGTATTTGTACATGCACATAAAATAATTTGGTCAATTTCATTCCTCGGTATCTCACATATTCCTTTCCTCTTCTCTTTTCCCTAATCTCATCCTCTACTTTATGGATATATCTTCTATTTTCATAATTTCCCCCTGTTTTCAATAAAAAATAAAATTTTCCAGCTTATATATTTATTTTTCATCTTGTACTTCTGCAAGTCTTTTGTAAACCTAATTGGGAGCATTTGGAGAAGTTTCAACCTGGGAGCGATTTAATCTGATTCAAACTTTACAAAGAGTATTTTGACTGATGGTAAGACAAAGCTTTGAAGGACAAGAGTGGAAAGTAGGAAAGCATATAATATACTTTTACAGTAATTCAAACTAGTAATGATAGTGACTTTGACATAATAAGGAGAAAGAGGTCTCAGATTTGGGATGTGTTTTAAAGGCACAGCTTTCAAATTTAATGAGGGCTTGGATATAGGATGCAAGTGCAAAAAATTAATGAATAAATTCAGGAACTTAAATTCTAATTTTTGTAATCTGACTTCGTATAGGTCTTCTCCTGTCACTTGGGACTGTGCTCTTCGAGGATAGGGACTGCTCTTCTTTTTCTCTCATATCACCTTAGTTACAAGTACACCGTAGATACTTAATAAATGTGGTAATTCAGCATCAGTAGGTCAACTTCTAATCCTCCAGTTTCATCGTTTCTTCTTTGAAATGACTCAGATTCTATCATTTCTATTCATTCCCGCCCTTAACAGACTGCTCAAGACTGAAATCATGTAGAAGTGGGATTAGGTCTGTAACTGTTGATAATTCTAACTACAGCCTATCCCAATCTGATTCAAAATATAAATTAATGACTCAAAAGTTTGCTTTCAGTGATTCATTCAAGAAGTACTTACTGGCTTGTCTACATTGTACCCAGGACTTTTCTAGATGCCAGATAATAAACAAAAGGGATAAAAAAAACACACCCTATCTTCAAGGAGCTTAAATTTGTAATAACTAAAAATACGTAGTATACTTGATAATCGCTGTGATTAAGAAAAGAGAAAACAACACAACCTGGTATTGGGAATATTAATAATATCTAAATTTTAATTTAGATAGGCAACATCTCTTCTAAAACATTACATTTGAACAAATATTTAAATCAAATGAAAGGTTAAATTATACAGATATCAAAGGACACTATAGTACGAGTTCTCTGATATGGACAAGAACTTTACTTTGAAAATTGGAAAGAAGGCTATAGTAATTGGTTAGTTAGTGGCAGGAGGTGAGATCAGACAGATGGCAGGGCCAGATCTTTCAGGACCTTGTAGATTTGGTTCGAAATTTGCATTTCAGAGTACATCAATATGAAAAAATTGGACAATCAAACCGAGACTGATTTGAGTTTGTTTGGAAAAAAAATCACTTAAGTTGCTTTGCTGATCCTTGAATGTAGATGATTGAGGTCCCTTTCCCTGGGGCCTTTGGTGGTTTCTAATCCAATTAAAGTTTTCTGTTTATTCTCAAAGGCTTTTATTATCAGCATATCTCATCTCCCACTAACCTACACCATATGCCCTCTATTTGTCAAGCTGTTTTCATTATGGACTTACTCACATCATATATATTTATATTCTCTCCCTTCATCTATTGCCTATCTTTAAGAGAGTGGCTTCTGTCCTCTCATTCAATAGTCACATTTCAAATATAGAATGTTTCCCAACTTTCCCATCTTACTGATATCTCTAGTCATAAAACAAGATAGCCCTTGTTTGTAGTTCATTACCAAGCATAGAATCATGCCCTTTTTTGTGTTGATGTTTATTTTGTGCTTAATATTACATTCCAAATGATGTTGACTTTTATAATAGCAGAGAACAAATAAATTCTACTTCTTTCTTGGCATCCAGCAAATTTGGGGAGTGTATCAACTGTTGACCGATGTGGCTTGACTTTTTTTCTGTAATGGTGACTTCATGCAAAAAGTAACTTCTGGCAAAACAGTGATTGAGGTTAGGTGAAGGGAACATATACTTTCTTGCCTCAGTCACCACAGTGAGCTAGTCACATACAATAGGACACTCACTTATTGGAAAATTCCAAAGACTCCATGGGCACCTTCTTGATTTTAATAAAATTGAATTTATACCTGTCCGTTGAATGTTGACTGTTTTTCTTTTTGGTAGCCCTTGCTTTTGGCAATGTCAAACAGTTTTGTTGAGGGGGAATCTCAAGTTGCAGACCAGGCAGCACCTGTATAAATGGCTGTCATGTTAGTACTAGTCACAGGGATGCTGGATGTTCACAGCTATTCAGGGAGAGAGAGGTACCGAGAGGCCTGGCCATAAATCTAGCTGATACTTGCTGGGAAGAGGCAGCCCCACTGCAGGGAGCCATCTCTCTTCCCCCTCCCCATTCTTGGGTTCTGGGCTGAGGCCAGGGACTGTCCGGAGCTGATCTCGGGCTCCCATTGGCCGCTGTCTTTTGTGACGTCACGATCATGATGAGAATTGATGATCGGACACGCTGATTTCATTGTCTGAGGCGGCAGTGGAGACCCAGGAAAAGTCCCGCTGAATCCGCCTGTCCCAGCACTGACCTGATCTGGGATCCTCTGATCCCTTTCGTGACAGCACCACGCCCGAGGTAAGCACCTAACCTGGGTGAGTGTGAAGGGCGAAAGCGGGCGGGCAAGACACTGGGATAATGCTGTGCCCAGTGGGGGGCCCGTAGGTACTGTGGCCTAAAGAGGCAGCCAACAAACTGGTGCGGCTTCTGGGGAGCCAAATGCTTCTATCCTCAGATCAAAGGCTGGCAGCAGCGTGAGGTTAACAAGGAGCTGAGGCTAGGGATACAGTGGTCATTGCCAGAGAGCAAAGGACTCTGAGAAAGAGCAACGTTTGGGATGCACAGCTGGCCCAGTAGAAGGAGGAAGTGGCGCTTCTGCTCTGAAGAAAGGAGGGGTTTGGACTCCACCACTTCTAGATTTCACTGGACAGCAGATTTCTCACAGCCCTACTCTGATGTACTGAGGGCATTGCGCGTGCGCTTTTTGGTGTGTGTGTGTCTGTGTGTTAATGGGGTGGGGGGAGTTTACAGCGAGGAGAATGGGCTAGGAGTTTGCGCAGGCGCTTTTTCCGTTTCGCCGAAGGGGGTGGGGCTGAGCCCTGTCTTGGCTGAGAGTGGGAAGGGTTAGGAGATAGGCCTTGAGATAAAAGTTTCAAGTGCCAGTTTTTGTGGAGGGATTTGTCATTTACTTTGAAGCTGGCCTACTGAGTATACTCAGTCCTGAAATGAATCTCATAAACTTAAGGCACATTCTTAATCTACAGATATTAGGATTGAAATAATGAAAAGACCTCGGATAAGAATTTGAGGAATAGAAAGTTCTGAAATGAAAAACGTGTTTGCAGAAAAAAATTAAAGCCACTAATTATTCAAATGAATCCAACTTTGAGTCTTCAAGGAGCTCGGGTTTGGGGTGACATCCATGGGTTTAAATTTAAAACTCTTTAGAAAAACTCAAAGTGATATTGTGGAGACCCAGAGAAAGAAATATTTTACTCTCTTGTCTTTTCTTCTTCTTGATTCCTCTCATAAATCATTAGGTCCTCTCTCAGGTTTCATATTGTTCTTCTTTCTTCTTTCTCTGACTCTTGTAGAATCAAGAAGTCAAACCCTATTTTGAAGGATCTCGTCCAACCCACCTTCACTGAGAGGGGTATGCTGCTCAGCCATTATGAGGAACAGCCTGCTCATCTGTTCTTGGTGGAGAAATTGTGCAGTAGATTTATAGATTCCCTTCCAAGATCTGATCATGGATTCCTTTTCAAAGGAATCTGGGTTTTTCTTCACTTCTCATAGTTAAGACATTATCAAATCTGGACAAACTTCCCTTTGAAAATCTTCTTGCATCATTATGCCCTGACATTACAATATAAGCACTCATCATTACCCCTCAAGTCATCAACTAGGCCCCGAATTCTTAACTCATTCCACCAGATTAATAGTCTGTGACCACTTCATCATGATTTTTTCCAATCAATATATTCTTGGCTCTCTGTTTTTTATTGTTCCAATCCAAATTCCACCTGAATTTCAAAGACCCTCATAATTTAGCCTCACTGAATCACAGGAACATTATTTTATTTTATACTTCAGTGCCCAGCTCTCCTTAATGTTTCCCAAACCATCTACCTCCATGATATTGATAATTATGCCACTATCATCCCCTTCACTTGTGATGCCTTCTCTTAAATTTACATAATTCCAGTCTTGCCCCCATTGGAAGCTCAAGTTTTACCTCTCCATGAGACCTCTCCATGAGTACCTACAAGTCTAGCCCAACCTTTCATTTGAGATTGATTTCTTTGAAAGTTGAGTGAGATCACTTTTCCTAGCATTCCTACATTAATTATTGTATAACCTGTTTCTTATAACCCTTTTTATTGTCTTCATATTTGTTTGGAGTTGTGTGTGTGTATTAGACTGGACTCCTCAACTGAATTTTATACTGTTCCCTAACAATTGGAACCATTCCATCTACTTCTTTATCATCTGCCCACAGCTTCTGGATGACTAATCACAAGATCTATAGCCATCTGAGTTATTTTTCCCCCTAGAAAACAATTTCTAGCAAAGTAATATTGTTATAAAGAGCTGTATAAATGTGGAAACATATCCATCATTGGTCAGGCGAGGGATTCTCCAGTGACTAAATAACCCTAAATATAAGTCAGGGAAAAGGCATTATAGAGATCTCTGTATAGTGAGTGGCCTTCACATATATCATGCTCTCATAAAGCAGACCAAGGAAATGTTACCCCAGAAATAGTTTTGTCTGTAATTTTTTCAGTTTGAAAAATATAATTTTAGAAACATTTCATTTCTCCATACTTCTCATTTATGGTATTGTGTCATGTATATTCTCTTGAAATGTACTATTTACTCAATTGTATTTCATGATAACCTTCAGTTTTTGTTTAACCTTAATTATACCTGATAATTCTCATTTTTACATCCCTTGAATTATAGCTGATCACTGTGATGGTTACCACAATTGCTATTATAAAATATGTTGACTGTAACTTTCCTATCCTTTGGGCTTCAAACTTTATTGTTTGAAAAAACTCCAGTTTTACTTGAATGATAGTGTAATCATGGTTTTTATAGAGAGGCGTTTTGCAGATTTTATTTCAGCTGCTGTTTCACTTTGAGGCATCATCCCCATATCACATAAAGTTTTGTGCTTTAGGTATAAGAATAAAATGCAGACCAGAAGGGTGTTGTAATATATAAATTTGAAAATCATTCTCATAGATTATGGTATGTGAACTATAAATGTTAATTTTTATGATGGGAAAATCCTCTCTCCTTGACCTTTTCTCACATAATGTACATTATGTTAATTCCCTCAAAACTGTTTTACCTTGTAGCCAGATTATATAATAATTAATAAGACTTTGCTAGCCATTTACCTATAGACAAGTAGACAATATTGTTCAGTTAGGTAACTATGTATAAAAATTATGCTTAAGAATATGCTGTTGATTTTAGAGAGCTTAAAATAAAACTAAAATAAAAATGAGAGTGTGCTGTTTGTGTTTGAAATTTTATATTACAATTCCCTCTGGAATGTGAGGATGGCATTTAATTTTTTCATTTAAGTGGTAGAGACTGAGTTGGAAGAGATGTTCTCACAATAAGCCAGTCTTTTCATTTTACATATTAGGATTCAGAAATTCAGAAAAGTATGAAGTACCTTACCAGCATTACTCCTGGACATTTTGTTAACAACTTTATAAGTGTTATTGCATTTAAACTTCAAAACATCACTGTCACATGGTTTCTAGTATTATTTCCCATTTGACAAATGATAATTCAAATTCTCAAAGCAATTGACTTACCTAGAACCATACAGCTTTAAAATGTCACACCCAAGAATCAGATAGAGGTGTGTTTGACTCATGATGAACAAGCTATGGTTGAGTAAATTAAAATAATTATTTTTGTCAGATATTTAGCTAGGAACTAAGTCACTAGAGTCCAAGCTCAAGGGGCTGTGTTGTGTGTGCTATGTTTTTCATGAGCACAGTACGACTTCTGACACTTTTAAGAAGTCAGTGATTTCATAGCTAGACCAAATGGTATATACTTATGTATATTTTAAGTATTTTATTGAAGTATGTTAAGTCTTCAAATATGTATTTTGTATAAAATACATTCTTAAAAACTGTACAGAGGATATTTTGTTTTTATACAGAATAATCCACAATACAATAAAGTTTTTGAATTATTGATTCTGTTTTAATTGTGGAGTTAGCTAAAACTGAAATTGGTGGTGTCATATACTTGCATTGCATGCACTATATCTAGATATACTGGTTTGGAAGAGAAAAGTGATATAAATTCTGTATAAGAAAGGAACTAGAAGGGCTGGGAATGTCACTCAGTGGTAGACCACTTGCCTAGGAAGGCCAGTACCTGGGTTCAATACCTAGCACCACACAAGTAAAAGGAACTGAAGAGTCTAGTATATTCAGAAACTGTCATTGACACTCTGAAGCCATTCCAGTAGCAAACATTTCAAGAAAATAAGTTGAAACTTGTCTGTGCAATAAAAGTCATCCTGTGCCAACTAGTAGCAAAATTGCCTGGATTAAACATGAAATCTAGGTACACTTTAACTGGATACATGAGATTGTGCCATGCCACTCAATTAAACACTATATTTTATATCTGTGATTTATAACAACATCTATAGCAATAAACTGTTTACGTTTTTGGTCTGCTTTTTTTCTACAGCTAGACTTAATGTTTAATTGGATTAATGCTTAGAATCATTAACCTATTTTTTAATCAAGAGTTTCAAAGATTCAAAAAACTACCTTCTTAGCTTCTCTTCCTATGGAATCAGGGACATTTTAAAAGTCCTTAAAACAGCTATGAAAACATGCGACTTACATTCCCTCCACAGACATTCTTCTCATGGATGCAAACATCTGTGCATGGTGCTTGTGAAAGATCTTATAATTAGCAAGGGGCAGAACCAGAACCTAAACGCAAGTGTCATTCTAGAGGCTATGCAACTGACTGGGAGACAGCGAGTTAGAATGGGGCATATCTCTACTGTATTTTTTTTTAAAATGTGTTCATGTGTATCTGCTCCATAACCTCTCGTTCTTTGACATTTTCATATGTATATGCATGGATGATATTTAGAAAAAGAGATCATCATGTCAGCCTTCAACAGCTTCAGCGCTTAAGATACATATACCCATATTTTCTCCTATTGTCAAACCAACTGATGGTGAAAGCATTTCTTCACTGAGTTTTATGAAACAGATTATAAGATTATGTGTTTTATACTGCACTAATTTATTGCTTTAATACTTGCTTATTTGGTTAGCTTGATCTACCTATTGTGTGTTTTATGGATAGAATAGCTATGCCATTTGAGAAAGTAATTATCTGAGACCCATTTTCTAAATAGCTTTGCCCTTTCATAGACCAACAATTTGTTGTGTTGAAATCTCTTTGACAGACCAACAATTGGAAGAGACCTGGGGCATTGTAAAATGTGGAAGAAGAAATATATTCTCCATTAGTAGGAAGTGTTACATTAGGTATTAGCATTCTCAGCCTTGACTCATTTCCACTCTTCTAAGATAATAATATACCCACACAGTTATTTTTGAAGATACATGCTATTTATTAAAGTAATCTCTCAGGCATTTTATTTAGAAACACTGGGCTTACTTTTGTCATCAATAAATGGTAAAAATATTGATTATTAGTTTGAAGTTTCTCCCTTAAGATAGTAATAGTTAACTCAAAAGGAAATTTTATAAAATTTTAGTATTGACTATGATATGGAACCAATTTAATTTTGGGTTGGGTTTGGCACATCTGTATCTTTTAAATCCTCGCTATTCAAAATGTGTTCCATAGAGTAGCAATATGGGCATCACTTTGAAATTGTTTATTATAAGCTGAAAACTCCGTGGTCCTACTCAAGACAACTGAATTAGAATCTGCTAGGTGGTTAATATGCCTATTGATGTGTGAGAGGAACTGATGCAACGTGTAATCTAACTTGCTGCACGACCTCAACTTTAAAAAGCTGGTGGTCATAAAAAACAAACTGAATTTTATTTCGTCCATTTTAGCACGTGTAAATAAATATGTAATCAAATGTTTTTCCATTGTATATTATCTAACTATATAGATCAGCTTTGCTTCATTCTGGACTTAATACTATCTCATTGTGAGAATAGCTTTACCTATGTGGTAGGGAAAATTATTACATTTTTGGTAAATCCACTGATTTTGGTGATAACAATGACCTCATCACTGAAATGATATTTATCTTAATTACTTGACCTATTAAAGAGCATCACAGGAGAATATAGACATGTTGGGAGTACCGTCACCAATATCTTTTAGGGGAACTGTTTATTTTCTTTGTTGCTATAACCAATTACCACACAATTAGTGGATGAAAACAATATGTGTTTATTATCCTATGCTTTTAGAAGTCAAAAGTAAAATAAGGAGATCAATGTGTTAAAAATCAGTGTCAACAGGGATTTTCTTTCTGGTAGCTCTAGGGAAGAATCCATTTCCTTGCCTTTTCCAACTTTTAGTGGCTACCCACATTCCTTGGCTCATGGCTGCCTTCCATGTACAAAGGTGGCAATAGCTGATAAAGTCTCTCATATTGCCTCACCTATTCTAACAATTCTGCTTCCATCTTCTGCATTTAAAAGCACTTGTGATTGCATTGATCACACAGATAATCTAAGATACTCTCCTTATTTTGTGGTCATCTGATTAATAAACATAATCTCATCCTCCATTTTAATTCACTTTTTCCATGTAAACTACATATTCAGTTTACATGAATTGGGATATAAATATTTTGGGGGAACATTGTTCTACCTATTATAAAAAATTGATTCTTTTGGCTGATAAAGAAAGACAATATCTAATCTTGTTATCGGGGTATTAAAAGAGTTCATTAGTTAGTATTATGTGTTGAATTATAGCCATCCTCATTCATGCTATAATCCTAACCCTAAGCATCTGACAATGTATCTTACTTGTGAAAAGGTCATTGTAGATGTAATTAGCTAAAAATTAAGATGACGTCATACTGGTCAAAAGTGGGTCCCTTATCCATGTAGGTAGTATTTTATAAAAGGGGGACAATTGAATATAAACACACATACTGGGGGAATGTCATATGAACATTTGGATAACCATCTACAAAGCCAGAAGAGAGGCATGAAATAGATCCTGACAGCTCTCAAAAGGAGTCAACCTTGTAAGCATAGTGAGTTCAAACTTAGCTTTCATAATTGTGAGGCAATGCACTTCTGCTGTTAAAGCAAGCCTCCCGTTCTTGATATTGTTATTTTGGCACTCCTAGAAAATTAGCATAGCCAGGATTGTTCCTTAAGATACTTAAGTTTCATAATCCTCAAAAGCACCTATTTAATAAACATGTGTTCTATAGTATGCTAGGTATCAAACAAAGTGACTTAGACATTAAAGAACTTTATGATATACATTTGTTTAGTAAAAAAACAAGTTAATATATACAGTATTTCATTTCTCTGGCCCTTGGTTTTTTTCAATGGTAAAATGATAGTATTACCTTTATTATATCTGAGGATATTCCTAACTTTAAAGTTTATGCCTCTGTTATTTAATGAGTTATTAACTCTATACATTAAGAAAAAGTTTTCTTTGGGGGGTGGTACTGGGGCTGGAACCCAGAGGCTTTCTACCTCCTGGATATACTTCCAGACCTTTTTTAAAATATATTTTATTTGGAAACAGGGTCTCACTAAGTAGCTAAGGCAGGCCTCGAACCCGTGCGATCCTCCTGTCTCAGCCTCCCAAGCACAGGGATTACAAGCGTGCACCACCACGCCTGGCTAAGAAAAAGTTTTAAGTGCAGGTTAAGTCCTTGAAATTGTGTTAAGTATTTCTTCAGGAAACTCTCTGAACTACTACCATATCAGATATTTATTTCCCACTTTTTGACCTTTTACTTTAAATAGAAGTAAAATCATTATAGAGAGACCATGTTCTTCTGACTCTATTGACCCCTTTAAAATTGGTTTAAGACTTATGTTCAAAACATGGTACATTAATGGTGCTATGTATAAAATGCACAATAAATAAGTGAGTCAAGTGTTAAATATCTGTGATGATGACATGCTTATGTATCAACTACTTTTAAGAGCAGTGACTTGAAGAGAAAAGTGTTTTCTTTTTCTTTTTTTTTTTGTGGCACTGTGCATGGAACCCAGGGGCTTTTCTACCTCCAGGCTATACTCCAAGACCTAATTTATATTTTATTTAGAAACAGGGTCTCACTAAGTTGCTTAGAGACTCACTAAGTAGCTGAGGCTGGCTTTGAACCTGTGCGATTCTCCTGTCTCAGCCTCCCAAGCTCTGGGATTATAAGCATGTGCCACCACGCCCAGCCGGAAAGTGTTCTTTTAAAGAAGATCTGTCCTGCTTTTTCAGTACTACAAATATACAAAGTATATTGAAGTAATGCATGTCTTCACAATTCACAGATGCCTCAGTCAAAATTCTCATTGATATAATACAAGACAACTGCTCGCACAACTTAAAGGAAGGAAGATTTATTTGCCTACAGTTTTTTGGAGATTTAGAAGTTCATTCCATGTCAGGAGGGTGGGCAGAGCTCAGGGTATGGTGGCAGGAAGCAGAAAGAGGGAGAGCACAAGCCTCTGCTCTCACATCATCATGGGGAGCAGAAGCAGGAGAGTAAGTGGAAGAGAGAACTATGTATAGTTTCCAAGTCTCCCAGGAACCCCTCTTTAGCAACTAAGGCCTGTTTCCAACATTGCTACTTTATTTTTGTTAGGGCTAGGGTGACATTTTAAATTTGAACCATTACAAGAGGTGGAGCTGTGGTTTATAAATAGCTCTAATTATCCTTTTGAAAATGGTTATTGCATTATCTGAATTAAATAACACTGGTAAAATAACAACTGCTGAATATGGTTAACATCAGACAATGTATAATATATTCTATACATTCAGATTTGGCCTAGTTATCACCAAGGAATAAATGGTAATGAAAGACCCAGAAATATGTTAATTTTACAACAATCTCTCCCTCTCTGTCTCAGGTCTAGCCAGTTGAAACCATTAGGAACTAATTCTAGTTCTATTCTTCAAACACATATCTGCCTATGATTTGACAATAACATAAACTATCTATTTTGTTGTGCTGGGGATTTAACCTAGAAGCATTCTACCTCTGAGCTATATCCTAGCCCTATTTTATTTTTTATTTATTTTTTACTTTTTGTGGTACTGGGATGGAACTCAGGGGCATTCTAACTCTGAGTGACACCCCAGCCCTATTTTTTATTCTTTAGTTTGAAACAGGGTATCACTGAGTTGCAAAGGGCCTCACTAAGTAGCTGAGGCTGTCCTTGAACTGTGATTCTCCTGTCTCAGCCTCCTGAATGCTGAGATTACAAGCATGCACTACCATGCCTGGCTATTTTTCATCTTGAAGCATGGTATCACTGAAGTACTGAAGTGCACACTGGCCTTCAAACCTGCGATATTCCCGTCTCAGACCCCTAAGTACTGGGATTACAGACGTGTACTACACATAAGTTTTCTATCTTAATGCATGCCTCACATAGGGAAGTATATCATGAATGAGGTCTGTACATATTTAGGAGTCCAAGGACATGTATTCAGAGTTCTGCAACTTTTATGACAATTTTTTAATTTTTAATTTTACTTAACTGCTAATCTTAAAAAATTCCCTACAATATCCAGATAGACACTCACACGCAGCACAGACAGAGCCTTTTCACTAGGTAGAAATTTTTCAGTTTTAGTCATAACAATTGAAAGACATCTGAATAAGAATCGAATATATTAAAGTTTTTGTGTTTGTGTACCTTTTCCAAGGGAAGAATAAAGAAGGGAATTTCCTGATGATTATCAGATTTAGGGTTTTATTCTACAAGGAATTTAAGTAACTTAGCAGTTTCTTATTCTATTAAAAGTATTATTTTTATTTTTAATTGGCAACATGTTGTATTAAATGTAAACAATGTGGAATTGCTGATAATTAACCAATTAACTTTATTAAATATATATATTTGGTGGTACTGGGGTTCTTGGAAACCCTTCTACCTCCGGGCTACACTCCCAGACCTATTTTTATACTTTTTTACTTGGAAATAGGGTCTCTTAAGCCAGGACGGCTGGCTTCCAACCTGCGCGATCCTCCTGTCTCTGCCTCCCAAGCGCGGGGATTATAAGCGTGCACCACCACGCCTGGCTAATATGTGTATATTAATTAACATATAAATTCCACTCTTTTCAAGTATGTAATACATTGTTAACTATAGTCACTTCTTTGCACGATATATCCCTTGAATTTATTTCTTCTTTCTAACCAACACTTCATACCTACTCAATCCCAGCTCCTGGTAACCACCATTCTACTTTCTAGTTCAATGAGTTCAGATTTTTTATTTCTCTTCCTGTGTTTGGCTTATTTCACTTAGCATAATGCCCTCCAGTTTCATCCATATTGTTGCAAATGAGAAGATTTTTGTCTATGTTAAAGCTAAATATTCCAATGATAAATATCCACTCTCAGTGGACACTTAGGTTGATTCCCTAATATATTGGCTAGTGTGAATAATGCTTCAGTGAACACATAATTACAGATATCTCCTCAACATACTAATTTCATTTATTTTGAGTATATAACCAGTAGTGTAATTGTATTTTTAATTTTTCAAGGAACTTTCATACTGTTTTATATAATGGCCATATGAGTTACATTCCTACCAATAGTTTACATAAATTCTCTTTATTTTGTAGGATTAAATTTATGCTTCCCCTATTTGATTAATTAAATACATGTGCCTGGTTGTATATTGTTCTACACTATAATGTTACCTACTTACCACTAGATGGTGTGTTTGAGGGAATCTACCTCTAACCCCTGAAGAGTATGATGTGTACTTAATCATTTTTTGGTTAAGAGTTTTGTAGGCAGATATAAAATCAGAAATAAGAAATATTACAATCTGAATTGCTTATCTCTTTGCTTATAAGCAAAGCTACCCTAAATTCTTCTTCATATATACTGTGCAAAATCTGATTCCAGAAATACTAAGAGAATGTAGAATGTAGGTGAAGAAATATAACTTTAACCTTTTGAAACAAATATAACCACCAATAAAAATTCCTTTGGAAGTGTAGTGAGAGAGTGATAAAATAAAATTATGTGAATGATGCAAAAAGTTTGAAAGGATGCTAATAAGGATAAATTCTCAATATGGTGAAATACAAGTGATTATTTTGACATAATGAATACTTTATAATCATCTTTCCAATGTGTGACTATGGCAAATTATATAGATCTTCCTTCAACAGTAAATAAAATTCAGCCTACATTTTAAAGGCATTAACTTAGACTGTGAGTTTCAAATTGTGAAATACTAGGAGTCAATGCTTGTAGCAGTGTACTTTGACTAGTGAAATGTAGAAGTGATTGAATTGCACACTTTGTGCATGTAAAAAATACACAATTTAATCAATAAATCATATGAATTGAGGTATTTATTTAGTTCATCAGAAGACGCTATATTTCACTGGTCAGTGGTGCTCATATGTATTTTGTATAGCATTGTATGAAAATAGAGCTAAAGACATAAATCAGCTATCCTGTTGAGGCCCCATTTATGTTTCTGATTATCTGTTTTGAGATTAATCTTCTTCTTTTATAATAATATAAATTATGATACCCAAGGGTATGACTAGGTTCTTAGAGTCTATGGGTATTCTTAATTTTAACATTAACATGGGATAAAAGTAAGTGTCATTAAAAGATAATGAACTCATCATTGATGAAACACCCTAAGATTTAGGATATTCACTTACTAATATATTTCCTTCTTTTAAGAAAAACATTAACCTTCCTTAAAATTTATACACTAGTGATACAGGATAAAAGTGTGTATTTCTATGTCATATCTCTGTAAATGTATATATTTGTATATATTTATGTGTAGATCTTGCACATAATATTGTCTTATAATTTATGAACATGTAACTATGAATATATATTTATCTTTCATGTAGCCAGCAACCATGAATACTAATTACACAGAATATTTGTGTTTATAAAAATAAAGTCAATGAACAATTTCTTTGTGACCTGACAAAGTCATATAAATATCTGTTGTTTCATATTTTTATGTAAATGATAGATGGCAATTGAGTCTCTGAGAAAAAAGATGAGATGTATGGAATGTACTTCAGTAAAGTATAGCTCAATAAGCAGATAATAAATAACCTGTAATAGCACTGGAATGGACAGAATGTCTGCTAATAGACATTATGCTTAGATGCTGGAATTTTTTTGTGCAACATCAGGCAAGTTAATTGTAAAATAAGGTAAATAGAACCACTTTCATAAAGGTAAGAATTATTTGATGTAAATGATAGATTAAAGTGAAAGTTTCTGAGCACAGATTTACAAAAGAAATTATTTTGTACATCTTCAAATTTCATTAAGATTGAAGTATCTGTTTATAACTGTATATTGAATAAATCTTTCACAACATAAAACATCATTTAATAGCTTGATTTTAATATAAGAATTCACCTAGTTTAATATAATATCCTTTTGTTTTTCAATATAAGTTGACAGCAAATTCTGCAGAGGCATTTATTCACATATGTGAACACCATTACCATTAGATTTGTGCTTAATTTTTGCATTCTTTTTTTTTTTTTGCGGATCTGGGGGTGGAACCCAGGGGCTTTTGACCTCCGGGCTATACCCCCTGCCCTATTTTTTATTCTTTATTTTGAAACCGGGTCTCACTGAGTTGCAGAGGGCCTCACTAAGTAGCTGAGGCTGTCCACAAACTGCGATCCTCCAGGTCTCAGCCTCCCAAATGCTGGGATTACAAGCATGTGCCACCACGCCCGGCTTAATTTTTGCATTCTTAAGCTTTTACTTTTTAATTTTTTATTGGTGCATTGTAGTCATACATCTTAATGGGATAAAAGATGGTGGAGATATACATGCACATATGTCCCAATTAGCCCTTACCAATTCCTGCCCCATCCCTCCCCCTTCCTCCTTCCCATGCTTTGCTTAGTGATTGACTTTGATATGTTTAAGTATATCATGTGCTTTAGAGATAAAATTCTCATGCATTACTTCATGCATTACTATGGTAATCTGATTTGATTATTTTGGGTAGATACCCAGAAGTGGTATAGCTGGTCATATGGTAAGATCTTTCTGATTTTTCTGAGGATCCTCCACACTAATTTCCAATGTGGTTGTACTAATTTGGAATCCCACCAAAAGTGTATCAGAGTTTTTACTTCTCCACATCCTCACCAGCATTTATTGTTGTTTGTGATTTTAATAGTTGCCATTCTAATGGTGGTTAAGTAGAATCTCAGGAAAGTTTTGATTTGCATCTATCTCACTGCTAATGCTGTTGTGCATTTTTTCATGTATTTGTCCTTTTGTGAAATGTCTATTTAGTTCACTTCCACATTTTTATTGGGTTATTTGTTTTTTTGTTTGTGAGTTTCTTAAGTTCTTTGTATATTCTAGATGTTAGTCCTCTATCAGAGGAACAGCTGGAAAATATATTCTCCCATTTCGTTGACCCTGTTTCAAAATATAAAATAAAATAAAA
This sequence comes from Muscardinus avellanarius, assembly GCF_963383645.1. NCBI lineage: Eukaryota > Metazoa > Chordata > Mammalia > Rodentia > Gliridae > Muscardinus > Muscardinus avellanarius. Next base: position 117,895,827 of record NC_137792.1, on the reverse strand, counting down.
ATAGAAATGGCTGAGTGTGTTGCTCAGTAGTTAAACTCCACTCAATTCAATCCCCAATACTGAAGAAAATAATATAGTAATTTAGTTACTATAGACTTTCACTAGAGTAAAGGAACATGGTATTGATTCCCAACTTTTATGGAATTCCTCCAGCATAATCAGAAAATAAGTGTCACAAATTCTATAAGTTGAGGTCAAAATGATAGAGATATAGGTGAGATTCTTAAGTCTTCCCAAGCTGGCCGTGGTGGCACATTCTTGTAATCCCAGCATTTGGGAGGCTGAGACATGAGGATCGCGGTTTGAGGACAGCCTCAGCTACTACTTAGTGAGGCCTTTTGCAACTCATTGAGACCCTGTTTCAAAATAAAGAATAAAAAATAGGGCTGGAGTGTAGCTCAGAGGTAGAATATCCCTGGGTTCTATCTCCAGTACCACAAAAAGAGAAATAAATAAAAATAAAAAATAAAAATTAAGTATTTCCTGAAATCTCTTGTCTTTATAAGATTTGAAGAGAGAGATAAACTGCAAAAAGCAGATGCAAGAATGAAAACTCTTAAGGAGGGGACAAATACCTTTGCATGATTATTAGAACATAATTTAATGAATCATGTTTATAATAATGTCCCAATTTTATAAAAAATGGTTTAGCATTCTTGCATTTAAAAAATATAGTGTATACTGTATGTAGCACTGAAATATTTCTATTGGATATAGTTATGAAGTGTCAAATAAATATAGTTTCATAAAATAGTTATGAAAATAAATATTTACTATTGCTTGAAGAGATAGATACTTTAGATTCCCAGGGTGACACATTGCCCAAGATATCTTAGAAATAGTAATGTAGTGGTAACTTGAGAAACTTCAATGATCTTCAAACCAAATTATTCAGGACTAAACAGTACATAATTACACATGACACATGCATTTTCATGGTCAAGAAAATGTATATGCCAAAAGAAAATGCCTGAAAATATATTATTATTATTAATATATTTCATTTGTGCCAAATTTTAACAATCTACACAAAAGCATAATTGTTCATATTTTTATTTATAAAAACCTGAGAAATAAAAGTGGTTCTGTGCATGTTTTGTATTTTTATTTAGATTTCATTTTTTTGTATGTGGTACAAGGGATTAAACCCGGGAGCATTCTACTTCTGAGATACACATGTAGCCCTACTTTTTATTTTAAAATAGGATCAACTTGCTAAGTTGCTGAGGCTGGCCTCAAACCTGCACTCCTTCTGTCTAAGCCCCAAGTACTGGGATTATAGGCAACCACAACCATGTCTGTCTGTTATTGAGATTCTTAACCATAATATCAGCCCCAAAGTATTAGTTTTTAGTGAAAGCTTGATATGTATAGGTTGAATGTGACAAGAAATAAAGTTCCTTAGATTTTATATGATTTAAACATTTTATTTCTTATTTTTTATTTTTGGTGGTACTGGGGTTCCTGGAAGCCATTCTACCTATAGGCTACACTTCCAGTCCTATTTTCTATTTCTATTTGGAAACAAGGTCTCGTAAGCCAGCGAGGCTGGCTCCGAACCAGCACGATCCTCCTGTCTCCACCTCCCAAGCGCGGGGATTACAAGCGTGCGCCACCACGTCTGGCGTATGATTTAAACTTTTTAAATACAGTGGTAGATTTCTAATTTTGACTAGGATAGAGTAAACCCAATACAACCTTCTCTCCTGGTGACTAAAGCATAGATCTTTACAGGAAAATGTAAAAGTAACTGCATGGGGAACCTGAAAACTAAACAAAAGGAAGCATAATGGGTGTCAGAATTTAGAAAAGTGACATTACATAGGGGAGCTCTCCTGTGTTTTCCTCCTACCTTTAACCAAGGTTGGATCCTAATCATGGAACTCTGGAGTGGTACATTGTTGACTAAAACTACAATAGTATGCATGTATAACAACAGTGTGGGGATATAGGAAATTAATTTCTGTCTTTCTGTCCCTCTCTTTTTATTCTTCCACTTTCACCTCATCAATTGTTCCATTTGCAGATCTGTGCTTCATTGACAGTGGAACTACTAAATAAATTAACAGAAACCCCTATGTTTTTGCTAGATTACCAGAAAATGTGAGCCCTAATATTAGAAAATATGTGAGGAATGCCATGGAGGAGAGAGCTATAGAACAAATCTTTAAATACTTGATATAAGCATGTATAAAGCTCAAGATTGCACTTAAGATGCCCATCAGTTGAATACATCTAAAGCAGCATAGCAAAGGCTTTGGAGATGGAAATGACATTGAAATAATCACTCTAGTGGCAGTAGTATGGGTAAAAATTAAAGCAACATAGCAAAGGATTTAAAAACTGAACCGTGCTCCCCACAGAAGGCCAAACAGAAATAACAACCTGAACCTGAGCTGACATTCTGCTAACTGTATCTCCCCAATTCAACTTTATTCAAAAGATTCTAAAAAATAATATACCAAAGTACCAAGATACAATCTAAATTTAACAATAAGAAGTGCCCACACCAATATAACTCAGATATTCAAATTATATTGAAGCTGATATCATAACTATGCACCCTTACATGAAAATAAACCACTCTGGAAAACACTAAAATATTAGAGGTTATCAAAAGAGTAATAGAAACTATAACATAGCACAATATGAAAATTATAGAGCTAAACAATTCAATATCTGAAATTTTTAAAACTTTGGTATGGGCAGAATAACATAATGGTGATGACTGTGAAGCCTCAGTGAACTTTATGATGAATTAATATAAATAACAAATTCACAGTTATACTTGGACACTTCAACATTGCTCTTTCAGCAGTTCATAGAAATCAATAAGGATGTAGGAGATCCAAACAACACTATGAGCCAACATAACTTAATTGACATTTTTTAGAACTGCCCAGCCAACCACCAGAGTTTTCAATCCTTTAAAATTTGCATGAAACATACACCAATAACAAACATATTCTGGGCTGGGCTATAAAACCTTTAAAAATTTAAAATATTAAAACCACACCAAGTACATTCTCTGACCATAACCAAACTAAAAATCAATGAGATATCTGAAAAAGACCCTGACTATTTTAATTAAACAATATATAATGGAAATTAGCAAATGTTTTAGCTGAATGATAACCAAGTAATCTATCAAAATTCATAGAGTGAAGCCAAAGCACTTCTTAGAAATAAGGTTATAAAATTAATTCCTTTTGAAATAGTATACGGGTTTTAGATCATCAGAATAAGCTTCCTTCTTATGAAAATGGAAAAGAAACTTAAATCCAAACAAAGTTGAATGAAGGGAATATTGGAGCAAGAGATAATGAAAATGAAAAGACAAAAATATTGAGACAAAAACTAATGATGCTGATTAGATCTAGTTCTTTCAGAAAGTCAATGCGAGTGATGAATGTCTCCCTAAGTTGACAAACAAAAAGAAATTAGTTACCAATATCAAAAGGGAAATATACATGTCACCACAGACCCTACAAACATTAAAAGAATTACAAAAGGATAGTAAGCAGTTTCACATTTTTGAATAAGGCAGTTTAGATAAAATTGGCCAATTCGTTGAAAGATGCAAACTAACAAAATTCACACAAGATGAAAAAATATGAAAAATGTAGAAATGTGATGTGTAGTGTATAATTTTTGAACAAAGAAATACTCATGCCCAGATGGCTTTATTAATGGTTTCTAACAAAAATTAAGGAAAACATTGCAGAAATCCTGTGTAGTCTCTTCCAGAACATATAGAGTATCTATTTCCCAGTTCATTATCCCAGTACCAAAACCAAATGTAGTACAAGAAATGAAAGTCACAAACACTCTAATAAATATTGACTCAAATGCAGAACAAAATATTTACAAATCAACTTAATATATATGTAAATGAAGCAACACCATGTGAGGTTTATTGCAAAAATGGAAGATTGTTTCAACATCTAAAAATCTATCAGCATAATATACCATATAAAAATGTTTAAAAAAAAGCCAGGTGTGGTGGCACACACTTGTAATCACAGCTGAGACAGGAGGAACACGGTTCGTGGACAGCCTCAGCTATTTAGTGAGGCCCTTTGCAACTCAGTGAGACCCTGTTTCAAAATAAAGAATAAAAAATAGGGCTTGGGGTGTTGCTCAGAGGTAGAATGCCCCTGGGTTCCATCTCCAGTACCTCAAAAATGTTAAAAAAAAACTCTACAATTTTCTCCATAGAAATAGTAAAAATGATTTAACAAAATTTAACATCAATTTGTACTAATGACTATAATATTAGTAATAAAACACTTTTGGACGAATAAGAATAAAAGGGTATTTAACCTGGTAAAGGGAAGTTCTAAATGACCTATAGGTAACATCATAATTAATAGTGAGAGACTAAATCCTTCCTTTCAAAAACAAGAGAAAATAAGAATGTCACTTTATTAAAACATATTCTGTAATTGCAGCACTTGGGAGGCTGAGACAGGAAGATTGTGCAGGTTCGAAGCCAGCCTCAGCTACTTAATGAGGCTCTCAGCAACTTAGTGAGACCCTGTTTCCAAACAAAACATAAAAAATAGGTCTGGGAGTGTAGCCCAAAGGTAGAAAAGCCCCTGGGTTTCAACCCCAGTACCACAAACCAAAAAAATGTTTATGTTCTAGATCATAGTGTATTGAGGCCAGATGGATAAAGTCATGGGTATTGGAAAAGAAAAAATAAGCCTATGTGTATGAATAACATGATCGTGTAGAAGAATACCAAACAAGTAACCAAAAGGCCTCTGAAAACAATATAAGTTTTGAAAAGTTGCAGACTAAAAGGTCATTATACCAAAATAAATTGTATATCAATAAGTTAGAAATGAACAACTATAAAGTTAAAAATAGCGCAATGACTAGTACCTGTGATGGTTTGGATTTAGAATGTCCTCTAGACCTCATGCTGTCGTCATGGCAACCTGCCATGTTGGAGGTTGGTTTTGGTTCCTAAGAAGTGGCCCCTGGGGGTGTGGCCTTGGAAAGTATATATATAGTCCCACCTCCCTTGTTCTTTCCCTGCTTGTTAATGCTCTCCATAATGTGAGGGCTGAGTTCCTCTTATTGTGTTCTCTGTTTTCATCCTCCATGACAGGGGAGCAGAGTCTCTCCCTCCTGAGCACTCTCTTTTTCTCTCCTTCTGTTTCCATCATGTAACAGGAAGGTCCCTCCACCTGTGTGTTCTCGCCAACATGCCCTGAGCTCCAAAGATGTCACCCATCCTAACATGGAATGTAACCTCTGAAATCTCCAGAATTTTGGGTATTTTGGGTCACAATATTACCAATTCTGACTGAAACAGTGCTCCTAAAAGACGAAAAATATATATGCATAAGTGTAGCAGAAAATGCATTGGATCTCTGTGCTTAATAGCTATAAATTTCTAGAAAAAATCAAACATATAAATAATTATACAGTTGTATTAAAATTATAATACTTAATATTGTTAATATGCCAGTTCTCCATAATCTGGTCCATAGAGTCCATATAATCTCAATCTAAAGCAGCAGGGTTTTTTTGTAGTTTTCTACCTACAAATTTATATGAGAATAAGAAAACATCAGATAGTCAAATTTGAACACAATCCATAAAATAAAACAATGCATAAAAAGATAAAGGTATTTTGTAAAAATTAAAAACATCTGTTCTGTGAAATACATTGTTAATAAGAGCATAAACTCTAGAAGGAACCCCCTTTTTAAATCTGTATCTATAAGATATAATGAACCCTCAAAACTCAATAAGCAAACAACTCAGTAAAAAAAGAGAAACATTTGACTTCTTCCAAAAAAGACATATGTAATGCACACAAGTATATTAAAAGATGCTTAACATCATTAGTCACTAGGAAAATGGAAATAAAAACCACAATAATGATATACAAGTATACTTCTATTATAATGACATTTTAAAAAATCTGAAAGTAACAATTGCTGATGAGGGAATAAAGAAACTGAAATTTTCATCAAATATAGGTGAGTAGGTTAATATGCATAGTCACTTTTGTTTGTTTATTTATTTATTTTTATGTGGATCATATGGAAATTAGCATACATTCAGACTGATATACACAGTAACTTTTGGAAACATTTATCACCTTCTCATAAAGTTCAATATGAACTTATCATGTTACTTGGCAGTACTTTCCCTGGGTATTTATTCAAGAGAAATCAACCCTTACTTATACACAGAAAACTGTATACAAACATTCTGTGAACCATAAGCTATGATTGTCAAAAACTTGAAAGAGTCCAAATGTCCCTCAGTGGACAGACAGATTAATGAGGAACAGTCATATAATGAAATACTACCCTATAGGGGAAAAAAACACAAAATATTGATAACACATAACAACATATCTGGATCTCTGATGCATTCTGTTGAGTAAAAGAAGGTAGGCTCAGGTGTCTACCTAATGTAGGATTCCACTTAGATGTTATCCTATAAAAGTCATAATTATAGGAATAGACCAGGAATTGCCAGGACTTGAGAAGGCTGGAGGGGTTGATTACAAAGAAACAATATAGAAAAATTTTCTGGAGTAACAAAATTATTCTGTATTTTGATTTTGGTGGTAGGATTATAGTTATACATATTTGTCTTTTTTAATTTTTTATTGATGCACTGTATTCATACATCATAGTGGGATACAAACTTTTGTAGACATACATGCACACATCGCCCAGTCAGCCCCCACTCGATCCCCACCCCATTCTCTCCCCATCCCTCCTTCCCATGCTTGGCTTAGTGGTTAGCATCTAGTATTATAGCAATTTATCCAAAATTAAAAATGGTAATCTCACATAACATTATTTGTCTTAATCGTAAAACTGTACACCAAATTGGTGTGGTGGTGCATACCTGTCATACCAGTACTTGAAGAAGCTGAGATAGGAGGATTGCAGGTTCAAGCTCAGCTTCAGCAATTTAGCAAATCTGTCAGCAACTTAGAGAGACATTTTTCAAAATAATAATAATAATAATAATGGAATGGGGTGTGGCTTGAAGGTAGAATTCCTCTGGGTTTAATCTGCAGTACAACAGCAACAAAAATAGACAGCAAAAAGCATGTGTTTCAAGTGTATATAAACTTAAAAGTGAGTAAATAATAATGGATAAAAGGAGAGTATAAGCCGGGCGTGGTGTCACATGCTTTACAAGTTAAAAAAAATGAGTGTACATATTCTTATTGGTAGCAATTCAGATTGGTAGGCAACACAAATTGAATAGCACAGCATTTTAAAGACCAGAAAATGCATGCTTAAGAAAATTAAGATATTTAACAAATAGCAGTGGAGCCAAGCATAGCAAAAAGGTTGACCTATTTCTATGGGCTGGCATGTGCCAAGTGGGTGGTATGATGTATTGAATGTTAGACTAGAAAATCTTGGCATAAGACTAAATGGCTCGTTTCTTTAGCATCTAATCACCTAATTCAGCCCTCCTCCCACTCCAACTCAATAGCCTCAATTTTCATGGTACCAATGGCTTGTCATTGTATCTTCTATATAGTTAAGAACCCAACTTTAAAAGTGAATATTTTAAAAACTGTTTTATGATTAATTTTTGCAAATTATTAAGAACTTTGGATGTGCATATGTGCAGGCATTTAATATCTTGTCACTTCATAGACTAAGTTAACTAGGGTGGATGGAGATAAGGACAAAGCTATCTTGCTCAAATGGGGTTATGTAGTTGTGTTAAAGAATGAACTTCAGCTGGGCATGGTGACACATGCTTGTAATCCCAGCATTTGGGAGGCTGAGACAGGAGGATCGATTCACAGACAGCCTCAGCTACTTAATGATGCCTTCTGCAACTCAGCGAGAACTTGTTTCAAAATAAAGAATACAAAAATAGGGCTGGGGGTGTAACACGGAAGTAGAATGCCCCTGGGTTCCATCCCCAGTGCCTCAAGAAAAAATAATGATTTTTGTAAAAAGGATGGATTTCATATAATTTGAAATAAAAACAATAGCTCTCCTGAGCAAAGTTTCATGTTGCTGTTGCTACCAATTTTAAAGGGAAAACTCACAAGGTTAAAGCATTGCCTACTGTGAGAATTGTAGACTCCAGAAATCTGTTTAGTACTCAGTCACCTATATTTTGCTATTGGTTATCCGTGGGGAAGAACACATTTTGTTTTTTAAAGTTTATATCATACTTGAGTAAGTATAACAGTCACAGACAGCAACAGAAAAAAATGTCTGCATTATTAGGACAAGTATCATCACACTTTTGGATCAACCATGTTTTCTGCACTCCAGGATTTTTGAAGTAGGTATACCCCTGCAGAGGAAGATCAGAGCCATTACCCCAATTCGTAAATTGAAGTTTGTCATCCTCCTCAGAGGATTCCAAAGAATCTATTCCAAAAAATCTTGTTTCTAAATCTACATTAGAGGAGGTATTTCAGACGTTTAATTTTCTTCTGATAGTAGCTGAACCATTTGGACAAAGGAACACCAAATTGCTCTGAAAGCTAGCAGCCATGATAGTAAAAAGATTCTTTGTTGGATACTGTCCCTACTCACTGGTCTAAACTTCCTTGAATATTTTTTCAGATCGCAGGTAAAAGGCTTATATTTCCACATTACTGTACGGCATTGAACCATTCTCTTAATAAACTTAGTTGAGTACTTTGTTTATGAATATTTCAGGGAGATACTCTATATGCATCTTTTCTTTGTCCTCTCTCACGCCTGACTACTCTAATCCATCTGAACATTAGTCAGCAAAGTGCTAATGTGAGCAAGATAGAAAGTCAGGTGTACAAATTACAATGTATGGCTGTATGACTCTGATTTCCTTATTAGATGGCTTCATTGTTCAAAGCATTTAGGGTAATGAAAATTATTTTATTTCCATACCAATGTATTGTTTGTTTGCATACACAGTGTATTAGAAAAAATCTGGTTTGTCTTACAGTGTTTTCGTTGTTATTTTCTTAATTTTGTAGAGACATTTTTGGGAAAGGTTTTCTGTTTATCAACTTTTAGGAATAACATTTTCAAAATAACAGTTTTAAACAAGCTTAAATTCCTTTAATGAATTCCAAGAGTTCTGTGTAAAATTGCGCTATTGTTCAACTTTCTAAAATAGAGTTTGACTTGCCTTTATTAGATTCACAGAGTTTCTTGCCTTGATATTAAATACCTCATGTACTGGCAGGAAAAAAATATATTCTTATTAATCTTGTCTAATTACGATGCTGTCAATTTAAACTAAAAGGCTCATATTTTGTGAAGTGTATATGATTTTGAATTTGCATTTATATACTGTAGTTATTAAAATAATTATTTTGTTTAGTATTACCACAGCAAAGAAACTTTCACAGTCAGTATCCCTTCCTGTTTATTTTTAAATTTTAAAGAGAAGTGTTGTTTTAATATATAAAAGAACCCCTTTATCCTGGAAAGAGGAAAAATATAAGCACCCTTTTGTTCCAGGGCACAGCTTCTGACTGTAAGACATATGCCAGATGCCTTGCTTGACAAAGAACAGTGGGTGTCCCTGTTGATAATTGACCACGTATGGCTACCACCATCTCTGCTTTTACTAGCCATAAATATTTATTTCAGTGAAAGAACCTTTTTGTCCATACACTGAGACTAACCAGATAAAGACTTTATTTTTTTAAATTTTTTTGTTTCCTATCTTTTTTGGTCTTCAAAGTTTGTACTTTTTCTGAACAAATTCAATAAGTGTTTACATCACATATATATATTTCTAGTGAGAAGCTGTCTCCCTTTAGCACACAAATTTTTGCCCATTATTGGCAATTAATTCATTTAAAGAAATTTGCAGCTTGGAAGCAGATCAATTGTATCTAAAAACAAAGTGTACAAATTATACACATACCAATTTTTATTCCAATTTTCAGAGTATCTTCTTTTATTTTTAGATGAATCTACGTTCTGTATTTACTGTAGAACAACAAAGGATTTTACAGCGTTATTATGAAAATGGAATGACAAATCAAAGTAAAAATTGCTTTCAGCTCATATTACAGTGTGCACAGGAGACTAAGCTGGACTTCAGTGTAGTCAGGGTAAGTACTGAGGTCTTGCACTCGAATTTATAGCCTTTTATTGCAAGTGATATTTGCTTAATATGAGAAAACTATTCAGCTTATGAAGTACTAGTTTTATAAACACCTTCATCTCCCTGTTATAACAACAATAATTTTAATAAGCTTTGCAGTTGAAACATATCTTTTAAGTATCCCAATTCTTTGAATTAATAAATATTTTTAAGATTGCTTGTTGATCCTCTGTTTTCTTTAAATCCCAAACGAATCAAGATTCAATATCCTAAATGATAGCAAAATAGCCATTTTCTTAGGGAATTCTGTGTATTTCGCTTTTTTGTTTTTGTTATAGTTGAATTTTGCCTCAGGCATTTATGACTGTAGTATTTTTGTCTTTTCAGGAAAACCTAGTCTGTTTTATGAATACCTTCTCCTTCTAAGTAAAATGCGTGCATTTTAATGGTTAGTAAGTAAGAGACAGGAAATCCCAAGGGTAGAAATTATCATAACTGTACTTGTTCAGATGTAAAAAATCAGAGCTGCTATACATTCGTGAAAGGCAATGAGAAGGTGATAGGAGGCAAGAAATAAATCGAACAGAGCTAGTCACTAATGTTTTTGAATGCATAGGCTTTTCATGTTTGTTTACACATGCTACAAATCATCATAGCTTGAAAACTTACTGATTCAAACATGAGCAACTTCCCCATCCTTGGCATTCATTAGGGCAATTTGGTAAAGAGAAAGGATTTCTGTTCTGAAGTTTATTTTACTGTTTCACGTACTTTCCAAGGCACTGGATATTAAAGAAAAACTTTTGATAAACAGAATTATTTAGGAAATATTTCTGAAAACTAAGAGTTTTATTCATCTTCATATAGGAAATTTTGCCACCAATTCTAAGAGAAAATATCCAGGTTATCTGTTTCTTTTTTTTTGAGATCACCATTATATATAGAATTGTGTAAGAACTAGAAATGTCTCCTATTGGTAGCTCCAAAGGCAATGTTTTGGATTACCTTTACTAAATATCAGAGAAAAATGTTTACTTGCCTTAGAAAATCAATATAAAATATTTCAAGTTAATGAGATTGCATTGAAGTAAAACTTTTCCTTCAAGTAATTATCTTGTTTTTTTCCCTTTTATCTTACCATTACTTTAAAGTGAAAAGTATTCCCATGTAGCTGTATTTTGGGTTTTCATATTTACAATGTATGATTACAGTGTTGCCCTCATAAACTACAAGATTGTGCATGAATATTGAGTTTGTTAAAACACAAGTATTTAATTTGTATTCCAAATGATGTGGAAATCTAAAACAATGATAATGAAATATGTAAATTCTTAGAAGTACAATTATAAGTATACTATTAAATAAGAAACTGTATAAAATAGATTCATTATCTTTATTCCAGGACAGTATAAATTGTACAGAATTCAGTCTTCCTAATGTAAATCTCAACACAGTTTTGATGGATTTTCCATTCTGAAGAAAAGAGAGTTATTTGTAGACTCACAATTGCACAACCATATTTTGCTAGGCTTCTATGTTTAACTTGACAGACACCTTTCTTTATTATTATTATTATTATTATTATTATTATTATTAGTTGTTGTATTTTTTAGAAAGAATTCCATTTCCACTGTATTAAGAATTAATCCAACCAGGCCTGGTGGCTCACGCTTGTAATCCCCACGCTTGGGAGGCTGAGACAGGAGGATCGCATAGGTTCGAAGCCAGCCTCAGCTACTTAGTGAGGCTCTCAGCAACTTAGTGAGACCTTGTTTCCTAATAAAATATAAAATAGGTCTGGGAGTATAGCCCGGAGGTAGAAAGCCTCTGGGTTCCACCCCAGTGCCTCCAAAAAAAAAAAAAAAAAGAATTAATCCAGCCGGGCGTTGGTGGCACACACTTGTAATCCCAGTACTTGGGAGGCTGAGACAGGAGGATCACGGTTCACAGACAGCCTCAGCTACTTAGTGAGGCCCTTTGCAACTCAGTGAGACCCAGTATCAAAATAAAGGATAAAAAACAGGGCAGGGGGTGTAGCTCGGAGGTCGAATGCCCCTGGGTTCCATCCCCAAGCCCACACACACAAAAAGAATGAATTAAAATATAAACATAACTTAAAATATTAAAACATTCAAGTAAAAGTAAGAGTAATAGGATAAAGAAGCAGAATAACAAAGAATGAGGCATAGCAAAATAAAAACATTCTTAGTATACATTCATTTATTGTGTAAAGGGGGTGGGGAGGAAAACAGACCAAGTGATGTTGTGTGCCTGTAGGAATGTATAACCACAAAACTTACAGTCATGTACAATTACAATATATCAAAAATTAATTTTAAAACAAATAAGAATATAAACCAACAAAAAAGGAAAAGAGATTTAGAAAGAGTGTATTTCTAAGAGAGAACTTAAAGAGGACACCAAGTGTTGATAACTCAAATACCTTTTCTTTTTTCCTATGTGGTGTTATTTTGCTAATTTCTCACCTCCAATTCTTATCATATTGATTTATTTGAATTGTTTTTTTTCTCTTCTCACCAATGAGGAATTTACAATGGGAATCATTTACATCTAATAAGTATTGATAAATTTTGGATCTTATAACTGAACAACTTTTTGTAAAATATAATTGAATTATTCAAACCCTCAGACAATGAATTTTCTTTTTCATCATTTTAAGTTGGGAATGTTTCTTAGTATGTGATTTTATATTTTTCTTCTATAGAGAATATGGAAAATAATTGAATCCTAAATTTTGACTCAGGGTTTTCATTATGGCAATTATTATACTGTGTTATAAAATAATTCTCACAACTTGATAAGGCACGTCGGATTTTCCAACTTCATTAAAGAACCTCAAATATCTATTTAGTGATTTTTTGCATTGATTTATGTTTCATTTATTTTTTTATTTTTCCTATTTAATGAGCAATGTTTAGTGAACATTTCTAGTTTCAGCACTGTCAGGGTGCCTGCCATCTGCAACCTCTATTGCCAATGCCCCTTTTATTTGTTGTTTGTAATTTATTGTAGCATACTGAATTTGGTTAAATTATTTATAATATTGGAGAAAGTGGGTTTTAAGGTTAGGGGTTGTCCTATTAGTGAAGTACATGGATCCTGTCACATCCGTGTGGTGTGTATTCTGCAAAGTGAGGTCCTTATGCTGCCAGGTAGCTGAGTTGCTAGGAGGATGATATTATTCTAGTGCACTTTACTTTTTGATGAGTATGGAATATAAATAGCTCATAATCAATATAAGCAACTATCCATAATATACATCTACTGATATAAACTATAAAAACATAATCCAAACTATATAGAACTATATATGTAAGCCATGACTTAGCAATGTAGTCAGATCACAAACTTCCTGAGTTAAGGCAGGAGGTAATATGTAATGAGAACACAGTAGGTAGTGGATTTTATTGCAAGGTGGCCCAGAAACTGTCCTCCAGATATAACAATTCTGGAATTAACATTCTACCAATTTATTATTGCTTTCCTATTGAAGTGTTTTGCTATAATGCTCACATATTTTTGAAAAAGTTCTGTACAAGCACATCATGCTTCCTTCACATATTTTTGTTTTTACTTGAAAAGCCATAGCATGGAAACTTAGTTTGAATATTTATAAAATTCACCCTTATGGACATTTTATTTACAGACCTTTTTTGAAAAATATCTCTTTTGAGTATATACTTTAGAAATTTATTTTTCTCTTTTGTCTCCTGTAACAATTATATGTTCTGTGGCCTGAATTTTATCTCCTGCGTTTTCATGATTGTAAATCAGAGTAAGTATAAAGTGATCACTACCTCATGTGAAGTAAAAGGGAGCATCACAGTTTATTTGTGGGAGAAATTTTTCTTTGTGGAAGAAATGATTACAAAAGTAAAATGTCCAACAGACATGAGTTTCTGGAGTTTCTAGCCATGATATCTGGGGTAAAGGAAGAAGAATATGCTCTGAAGTCAAGTAAAAATGACTTTGAATCTTTACTACTTTCTAACAGTATCTCCTTCTACCATTTACACATTATTTATGAACCTCAGTTTATTAATTTATACATGCCTATTTACATACATATACATGTGTTGCATAAAACACATACAAGAAGATTCAATATATGTTAGCCATTATATAAAGTATTAGAATGACATTATTATGTATACATAAACATTGTCAAAATAAACATTGAAAAGTTGATAATTTATGGGGCTATCAAAGATATATCCAAAAAATGTTAGACAAATACATTCTTCACCTCATTTGTGCAATACTAGTTTATTTAATGTTTCTATTCATTCATTTATTTTAATACTTTGTAGATTAATGTGTTTTGGAAGTTTATCATAGTGTGAGCATTTTGGAATAATTACAAAGTTTGGTAATTACATCATACACTGTATTATTTCTTATTGCATATTTTAAGAGGAACCATGATTCAGCACAATAATACTAAGATAATTATAATACATTACTTATATAAAAGTATATATTTTGTAATCAAATCCTAAGTGCCAACCACTGGTATTGTTTTTTTATTAATAACATTTTTGTGCTTAAAGAAAGTAATACATATTCATTATACAAAATTTGGTAAGTACAGAAAAGTATAAGAGAGAAAATAACTACCATAAATTAATGACAAACAAAAAACTGCAATGTATGACAAAGTGTTATTAGCTTCAGTAGAAAATTGCTCTTACAAATCAGTTTAAAAAGACAAACACCCCAATATAAAAATAGGTAAAGGTAATGGATGAGAAATTCTATCAAGGAAATATGGTAACCATAGAAATTCGAATCAAAACAGCAATTAATAACCTTTTATTAACTCCCAGATTAGTGGAGACTACAAAATATGCAAACTATTGGTGAGTGTGTGAGAAAAACAGAACTCTCATATGTTGGAGGGCATTTGGAAAATATGAGATCTTATGATTGCATTCTAATGAACCCACAGCATAAGGCATGTACAGTGAGGTATACTGCAATATGGTTTATAATAATATTTCTATAGATAGAAGTATGTAATTAAACAAGTTATGATATAGCCACACACGCTAAGTTTTGAAGCCTGAAGGTTGCAAATGTATATTTGTTTAGTAAAGCAATGACAATTTTCTAATGACATTAAAGAGCCTATCTTTTATATTCTTCCAATATTTTGCTTTTATAAGTAAATATGTGATGAACATCATTACATATGATTAGTCTATATCTGTGATTACTTTTAGGATAAATTCCTAGAAAATTATTTACTAAGTCAAAGCACAGAAGAATTTTTAGAATTTTTGATACATACTAATCATATGTTTTGTAATACATTTACATTTTATTTTCAAAGTTTCTAGATATTTATTGGATGAAACCTTAATCAACTTTGCTTATATACTTCAGTTACTTTTCATTTATTGTTACTTTTCCTTTTACCTTTGGATAGGCCTTGATTTTAGGAAAGATAAGACTACAATTTATCATATATTCTTATTAAATATTTATTACATTTTAAGATATAGATACATTAATAAAGGATTTTATTAGTTACTTATATTTCTAAGTAAAATTTTAAAATTTTCTGAGATTTTATAATCTTTAATGCAATATAAAATATAGAAAAATTTCAGGACTTTTCTGCCTAAAACTATTTTGACACTTATTTTAGAAATTGGTTTTTCTTTTTTTTCTTTCTTTTTTTTTTTTTGGTAATACCCTTTTTTTTATCTTTTCAGACGTGGGTTGGCAATAAGCGAAGAAAAATGAGTAGTAAGAATTCTGAGTCAGGAACAACTACAGGAACTGTTTCTGGTACCTCTTTGGTTTCTCCAGACATTACAGTCAGAAATGTGGTTAATATTCCTCGACCCTCAAGTCAACAGTCTTCTTGGACCTCTGCCAATAATGATGTCATTGTAACTGGTATATACAGTCCAGCCAGTTCATCAAGTAGGCAAGGGACGATGACCAAACATACAAGTACACAAATTACAGAAGCCCATAAAATTCCTATTCAGAAAACAGCCAGTAAAAATGATACCGAGTTTCAGTTGCACATTCCTGTTCAAAGACAAGTAGCACACTGTAAAAATGCTTCTCTGCTCTTAGGTGAAAAAACAATTATTTTGTCAAGACAGACAAGTGTGCTAAATGCTGGAAACTCAGTATACAATCACACAAAGAAAAACCACGGAAGCTCTTCAGTGCAAGCCTCTGAAATGACAGTACCTCAAAAGCCATCTGTGTGCCACAGACCTTGCAAAATTGAACCTGTTGGGATTCAAAGGTCATATAAACCTGAACATACAGGCCTGGCAACACATAACTTATGTGGACAAAAGCCAACTATTAGAGACCCTTACTGTAGAACGCAAAACTTGGAAATCCGTGAAGTGTTTTCACTGGCAGTCAGTGATTATCCCCAGAGAATTCTGGGAGGAAATGCCACACAAAAGTCTAGCTTAGCAGAAGGATCTTGTTTGTCCATTGCAATGGAAACTGGAGATGCTGAAGATGAGTATGCCAGAGAGGAAGAGTTGGCTTCGATGGGAGCACAGATTCCAAGCTACTCAAGATTTTATGAGAGTGGCAGTTCCCTTCGAGCTGAGAACCAAAGTGCAACTATGCCTGGACCAGGAAAAAATTTGCCAAATTCACAGATGGTGAACATGAGAGATTTGTCAGACAATGTACTGTATCAAAACAGAGATTTCCACTTGACACCACGGACCTCATTACATACAGCCCCTAGTACAATGTACAGTAACACAAATCCGTCACGGAGCAACTTTTCTCCACATTTTCCATCATCAAACCAATTGAGATTATCACAGAACCAAAACAATTACCAGGTAATGTATGAACTTATTTAATAGAGGTTATTGAAAGCTGTGTTTGGTTTTAAGGACTGTTTTTGTACACTTGGGGCCTGTGTCAATTAACTCATATTTTGAAATAATTTGAGTTTTTTTCTCCTCACAGTGATGGTTTGGGGTCAACTCCTTGAAGAGTTTTGTGCTTTCTTTGTCATGTTTAAAAATGATGAGGTTTTTTTCTTTAAAATGGAATGTAGTCATTTTTATAACATGGCAGCTTTTCCCTGACATTTAAAATGATTTTGTTCAGGAAATGGTAGCTTTATGGGAAGCATGGCATTTCCCATATCTAAAATAGGATTAAATTGGCTAGGCTCATCCTCTTGAATATAGATTATTCTTGTAATGGTTTTTACTTGCAGTCTGGGGATATGTCTCTAAACGAGTGGTTCCTTCCCTGGGTCCATAGCCAGGCAAGTCAATCATTTCCCTAGGTGCTAATGGCTGAGAAGTCAGAGCCTGTGGTAACTCACACAATTGGGTTTCTTTTCCCCTGAAAATAAATGCTTCAATAAATTTTAAGTGCAGCATTAATCAAATAGCCATTTATAAAAATGTTTATAGAGAAATGACATATTGAGAATACGTATTAAAGGATTTTACACGTGTGAACAAAATAGGAGTTATTTCTTTACTATTTCACATATCCAATTGTTTAGATAGGCTCTGAATAATCCTTTCACAGTAAGGTATAAGCCTTCCTCAGAATATCTCTTAAGACCACAGATCTTCCCTCTGAAAAAATCTGTTTTAGAGGATTTGAATAACAGGGCATGGATGTTTGCCATTTTTCCTTGCTCCTGGCTAGACCTTATCTGTTCAACCACAATACTTAAGGTTTATCAGGATTTAAGGTGCTTCCAGGCTATTCTCAACTAATTTAAAGAACCATCTTCTCTTAATTCCCTCCATTTTACAGCTTCCTGATTCAAAATGAAAAGCAATAACATACTATAAGAAGTACCCTTCAGGCACCTGGCTCTAACAGAAGAATTTGATCATTGTGATTAATAGTCATTTCTTATTGAGAATTGACTCATTTTTCTGTGTATACTCTTTACTAAATCATGTTTAAAGTTAATCATACCATGAATATCCTCTCCAATGGTCCTGCTTTCATTTGTGCTGTGTGTGTGTGTGTGTGTGTGTGTGTGTGTGTGTGTGTGTGTGTGTGTGACTACAGGTTAAACTCATCTGAGCTACACTCCCAGCCCTACTTTATTTTTCTTTATTTTGAAACAGAGTCTCACTAGGTTTCTGAAGCCCTCACTAAGTTCACACTTTCTTGCACCTCATTAATGTCTTTAATGTTATTCTTAATCATAACAGTAATAGCCAGGCATGGTGGCAACATGCTTGTAATCTATCTCAGCATTTGGGAGGCTGAAATGGGAGGATCGTGGTTCGCGGACAGCCTCAGCTACTTAATGAGGCCCTTTGCAACTCTGTGAGACCCTGTTTCAAAATAAAAAATAAAAAATAGGGCTGGGGTGTGGCTCAGAGGTAGAATGTCTCTGGGTTCCATCCCAAGTACTGCAAAATAATAATAATAATAATAATAATAATAATAATATTTACCATTTGTTGAGGGCCTATCAAATGCTAGGCTTCAGTATTATTTGATATACCCCATCTCATTTTATCTTCATGATGATATACACAAATAATCAGTTATTCCTTAACTACTTCCTCAGAATTACACAGCTAGTAAAGGACAGAACCAGGATTCCAATTCAAGAATACATTATTCGTATATTGTTGTGTCTGCTTTACCATACAGCAAAACTATTTCAACCGTGTTTGAATTCACAGAAAGCCTGAGAATGCAGAGTTCAATTTTTATTTTTTCCATAGGCCTACCAGTACCTTACAGATAATTTCACCTCTGGTTTTACCGTTTTAGTCTCCTTGCTTTTTTTTTTTTTTTCTGGCAGAACTTTTAAGAAGCCACATGTTTCTAATAAGTGTATATGTATAGGGATTGAACTCAGGGACATTCTACCTTCCAGTCACATCCCCAGCCCTTCCTTTTTATTGTGAAATAGGCTCTCAATAAGTTGCAAAGGGTTTGGTAAGATGTTGAGGCTGGCCTCAACCTGCAATCTTCCTGTCTCAGCCTCCCAAGGGCTAGAATTATAGTTATGCGTATTTTATTTATATTTTAGGGCAATAAAATTTAGCAACCACTTTTTGAGTAGTAATCTTTTTAAAAGAAAAGTTGCCTGCTGGGTGCTGCGGTCCAGTCCTGTAATCCCAGTACTTAGGAGATTGAGGCAGGAAGATTGCAGGTTTGAGTCCCAAACATAGGAGAGATCCTAATTAAAAAAAATATCTGAGGGATGTAGCTCATTGGAGGGATGCTTAACATAATCATATGCTCATAATATGATTATAATATGATCATATGAGCATAATCATACGACCTTGAATAAACCTAGTTTCAAATCCAGGTACCGCCACTTTCTACCTGGGTGACTTTATGAAAATGACTTAACCCAGTGTTTTACGGTTTCTTCATTCCTATGGTGTAATTCACAAAGCCTGCTTCACAAGAATTCTGTAGCATGAAATGATACAATCTGTGAAAGTCTCTCCACACCTTCCCTGGTACATGGAAAAGTAATGAAACTCTATCACTCCAGGTCTCCTTTACATTCCATGTCATCTTGAGGGTCTACATCTGGACATGTGTAAAATTATGAATAAGACATGGTTAACCTGGACAACCATTGGTGGGAGGGGGAAGGGAAAACGGGGGCGGGGGCAGAGGGCACCAAATATAGTTTAAATGTATGCTATTTATGTTCAATAAAAAATTGTTAAAAAATAAATAAATATTGCAGACCCCACAATTATCATAGGGTAATTGAAGAAACAGCATTAAACAATGGCTAAAACTGGAGATCAGCTATTATCCTTACCATAACTATTAAAAACCAATGTATTCCTATTTTTATTATACCTCAAACACACTTGAACTGAGACAATACATGTCATGAAGGTCTCACCTTCAAGATCCCACTTAATACTAGTTACCTCCCAAATGCCCCACCTCCAAATACTATTAAATATTACTAACACATAAATTAGAAGATTAAGTTTTCAACATGTAAGCTTTGGGGTGGACACTTTCAAAACAAAGCAGAACTGCTACTACTATACTCCGTAAGTTTTATTATACTATAGTTTCATTTATTATCTGTATATTTTATTTCCTTGATTTTTCTTGGATCCATTGTTTTATCAGGAGCATGTTATTTTAAATTTTGCATAATTGTGAATTTTTCTAATTTCATACCATTATAGTTGGAACAGATACTTGATACCATTTCTTTTTTTATTTTTAGTGGTGCATTGTAGTCAAACATCTTAGTGGAGAACAAAATGGTATAGGCATGCATGCACACATGATATCATTTCAATCTTCTTATATTGACTGGTTTTGTGGCCTAATATATGATCTATATTAAAGCATAACCTGTGTTTTCTTGAAAAGAGAGCTGAGGGTGATAGCATACGCCTGAAATATCAGTACTTGGGAGGAGGATACAGAAAGATCGCAGATTCAAGGACAGTCTCAGCAATGTTGAGATTCTCAGTAATGTAGACAGACCCTGTTTCAAAACAAAACAAGTTGGAGCTTTGAGGTGGAATGACCCTGGGTTCAATTTCCAGCATCACACATGCATGAAAATAGTACATTCTGTCTACTGTTGGAAGGAATGTTCTGTATATGCCTGTTTGGTTCATTAGGTCTATGATGCTCTTCAAGTATGTACTTTTCTTAATGATTTTGTACTTTGATTATCTTTCAGTGGAAAGATGATCTATTTTTATACTGCTATTTATTTTTCCCTTCATGTCTTTTAATATTTGCTTTACATTGCACTTTGGAAAGTATACATTTATACTTGCATATTTATAATCACATATATATATTAATGGTATATAAAATGATACATTAATTAGTATATTATATAATTATATATCAATGTATTAATTATATATTAATGGTACATTTATTTATATATTAGTTTTATAATAATATATACACTTATAATGTATACTATGATTCACACATATATATGTATATATGTAATACTGAGGAGTAAACCTCAGGCTTCACAAATGCTAGGCAAGTGCTCTACCTCCTCTACCTCTGAGCTACACCCTCAGCACCTATTTTATTCTGAGACAGGTCTTGCCCAGGCTGATCTCAAATTTGTGACCCTCTGGCCTTAACGTTCCTAGTAGCTTGGATTATAGACATGTACCATTGTGTCTGGCCATTACAACTTGTTGATGAATTGATCTATATATCATTATATGGTGAACTTGTTATGGCTTTGGGCAGATTTTTAATGAAAGACTGATAAAATTAAAGCCACCCCTCTTTTCTTTTGGTTATATGTAATATGAGTTTACATCCCTTAAATCCAGCCTATGTATGTCCAAGTGAATCTCTTCCAGGCGACCTACTGTTGGATCTTGCAGTTTTCTAAATCCATTCAAACACTGTGTCTTTTGAATACAGAATTCAATTAATTTATAATATTACAATTTCTTAGGCTTTTTTCTAACTGATTATTTTGGAGTTTATTTCTTCTCTTGCTGTCTTCCTTTGTGACTTGATGGTTTTGTTGCAGTATGCTTTGATTCCTTTTTGTTCATCTTTTCTTTATATACTAGTTTTCTCCTTTGTTTAGCATGAGGCTTGCATAAAATATAAAACGTTGTCTTAGAGCATTTTTCTAGTGAGCCTAATAACATGCACTTCTTCAGGGGTATTTTCTTGAGATTTGTTTGTTTCTTTGAATAGGTAATATTTTCCATTTATCTATTTTGCTGCATACATTGTGAATTTTTATATTGGCTATTTGGAACAAAATAAACACTCCCAGTCTTTGTATTCAGGTGCCATACAATTTGAGACATTCACTAATTAGCTTGGCATAAAGTTAAAAGGTCTCTTGGATTTTTATGTCTTCCCTGTTACATTCTATTTCTCAATAAGGATCTTCTTTGTCCATGTTTCTGTTGGTTGGCTGCATCCTTAAGAAAATTATATACCTTACCCATGGCTTCTCATACCTTCCCATAACCTGAAATCTGAGCTGTGCCACTTTTGCTATCTGAACTCCAAATTAAGGATGGAGGTCAGTCCTTCCAGACAAGTTAGAACATTGCAAATAAGTGAAATTCCGTCTGGTTCTTGTTCACAAAAGAGACTGGGGATTAGGCCAATATTTTCTAAAAAAAAATTTGTTATGCCATACAAGGATGTGTGACAGAGGCAAGTAAAAATACCATGAAATTTCCTAATGTCCATGATGTACATTCATGAACATATCAATCACTGAGCCAAACATGAGGAGGGAGGGGGAGGGAATGGGGTAGGAATTGGGGAAGGGCTAAATGAGTGATGTGTGCAAGTATGCCTCCACCATCCTGTGCCCCCATTAATATGTATGACTACAGTGCACCAATAGAAAATATAAAAAGATTAATTCAATCAGCAAATATATATCAGGTGACAATCATTGCCTTTTGGTTCAATACCCAGTGCCAAATTAAACAGTTTTATTCTCACTACCTTACTATTAATTTTTCTTGGAAATAACTATCATTTTAGCTTCCTAATAAAATGTTAACTACCTAAACAAATTCCCTACAATTATGAATATGGTATTTTATTGATTGGGTACTTGCTTAATTGATCTAAGTCTTAAATGATTTTTCTAACTACCATAAAATTATTTTATTCAGTCACTAGTTATTTACTTAATGTCTCTATGTGGAGACAAGGGTCTAGAATTTCTTTTCATTCATCTTACTGACTTCTTTCTGTAGCTTGTTTTTTAAATTATGGAGTGAACTGAAAAATAGAATTAGTGTAATAAATGGCCAGGGTGTTTGATTTCTTTTAAAAGCATATCTTTAGGTTCAACAGGGAGCTGTCTGCAAAGTAGACTTATTCATGGTAAGAACAGTAGTTCAGTCCAGCAAAGATGGTAGCTCGATAAGAGCAATAAATCTTTTGCTATGGTTTGGAGAGGTGATCTCTATACATGTAAAAAAAAAAACTACTTCATTTCAGTTATAAAATTATATTTAGAACCTAAAGCTAACAACTGACAATTTGTCTTCTGAAATTAATAAAGAACTCCCATAGTTTTTCAAATGTCTATCTTTTTACATGAATCAAATTAGATCATGTTTTGAAATATTCTAGAGTATAAGTATAATTTCATAAAATTCAAATTTAAAGTTGTACACCCCCAGTGCTTTTCAATCAGAAGATAATCATTACACTTATTATTTTATTTTACTTATACCACCACTTTTAACAGCCAGTATTTCAGGAGTCAGGAATCTCACAATTTTGCTGATTCCTTTTGTGTGTGTGTAGTCCTGGGGATTGAACCCAGATGTAATCTATTTCCAAACTACACCCCCAGCCCTTCTCAATTTTTTTTGAATCAGTATCTCTCTAGGTTTCTGAGAGTCTCACAAAGTTGCTGAGGCTAGTCAAATCTTCTATCTCCCTGTCTCAGCCTCCCAAGTACTGAGATTACAGGCCTGAACCACCACACCAGGTTTGATTATTTTATAATTTCATGGTAAAAATCTTGAATATTCAGTTTCCCTGTTTTTTTTTAAACTGGGCGTTGAATATTGGGGTACTCTACCACTGAGCTACAGCCTCCAAACTTTGGTTTTTTTTATTTATTTTGAGGAAGGACTTCACTAAATTCCCTACGCTGGCCTCAGACCTGTGAGTCTTCTGCCTCAGGTTCCAGAATCACTAGGATTATGGGCATGAGCTACCATATCTAGCAGCTTCCTTGATCTTAAATTCTACTGGTTTGTAAAATTTAACTACTAGGAATATGTAGAAAATAATCCCCCAAATATTTTGGTTGTCAATTCCAAGAATTGTTTAGGCTAAAAAAAAAATTTCTAAACACTTTGTTGCCTATTGCTTAATAGAAGAAAAAAAAAAAAAAAGCCTGGCATGGTGGCACACGCTTGTAATCCCAGCATTCTGGAGGAACAGAATGGATCGTGGTTCAAGGACAGCCTCAGCTACTTAGCGAGGTCCTTCGCAACCCAGAGAGACCCTGTTTCAAAAATAAAAAAGACTAAAAATAGGACTAGGGGTGTAGTTCAGAAGTAGAATGCCCCTGGGTTCCCCATTACTGCAAAAAAAAAAAAGAAAGAAAGAAAAGAAAATGTACTTAAAAATGTTACTTGCTTATTCCAAAGTGGTAGTATTCAAAGTACTTTGTATAAATAATATAATTTCTTAAAGCTTTGCCAGAGAATTAGTGGAGAGAAGAGGGGAAATGATTCTTTATATATGCGGGGTCATTGTTTTTTCTTTGTTCCACAAAACATTGTTCTCAACAAGAAGCAGTTTATCCCCTCCCTCCAGCTTCTTACTTACCCCATGTAACCATCTCTTGGATATTGCCGCATTTGGCCTTTTGTTGAATTTCAGAGTCATACCTCGTGAATAATGAAGGCCAAATTAATTCAATCAATCAGCAAATATTTATCGGGTGGCTATCACATGCCCAGCAGTGTGCTCTGTGCTGTACAGTTCATAATTGAAAAGCACCTAGGAAACCCTGCCAATTAAGTGGAATGATTGATAGCTTGTGATGCTCAGCTAACATCAAAACAACTGATGGAGAGCTAAAACATTGATTTATGAATCTTTTACAGATGATCTTTGCTGAGATACCCAGTTATTGCCTGGTTTCAGTTAATTGAATTCCATTTAATAAGATGCTAATTAATAAAATTCTCGATTTTCCTAGCTCACATAAATTGCAGTATGTTTCCATTAGTAGCAATACATAGATTGATCTGAAATTTTAAAAATAGGTTACTCAGCATATCTGCATAATTGTCCTTATAAACAAGATTTTTTACATCAAGTGAATGCTTTTTTATATATAATTCCTGTATGACTATTAATAGTCATACGCAAGGTCTAAATGATTTGTGATAGTTAACTATATGTGTGCCTTCTTGTGTATTTGCCATCATATAAGCTAATGAGTGTATGTAATGTATAATTAATATTCTGATATACAGTGCATGGTTTTACATAAGTGGGCTACAGTTGGATTCAGAAACCTTAACTATGCATACATTGTGACTCTAATTTACATCCAAATAAGTGTGTTACTTCTTTTAGTGTTTCCATTCTTAGCATTAAGACACAGATTTCCAACAGCAAGCACTTGCATTTGCATTTAAAGTTGTGATCCTCCATTAGGTTGAGGAGGTCAACCACTTTGAAAGGTAGTTTTATGACGGCCATAAAATGAATATCGCCATTATCTCTGCACCATCTAGTTCTTTTCTATCTCATGCATAAAACCTTTCTTTAGAAGTATGTTTTATATATTTATTTTCTCAATACCTACCTCCACTAACCTAGTTTCAGGCATGGATTACCTTGTGCCCAAACTATTATAAGAGTTGCTGTAATTCCTCAATTCACTCTAGGTACACATAGATAAACTGAGTTCACTAGTATATAAAAATACAATTCTGACAATATCAGACATCTGCTTGAGAACCATCAATGTCACCCCAACTTTGATCAAATTAGTTATAAAGGTACCTGATATTCATGACCTCCACGAAGTTATCCCCATCTCCCTTTACAGTTCTAGTTGAACTGACTGTTTACCAAACACACCGTATCCTTTTATTCCAGTGTCCTCATATTTTTCTCTTATAATGCAGTCTTTTTATTTTTCCATCAAAATCCTTCCCATCTTTTAAGTTTCCCACCCACAAGTAGGTATAATTTTATCATATTTTGAACTTTTACATTTCATTTTTATACCTCATTATGCCATTTATCATAGCTTTCTTTTTGTTGTTCATTGTTTGAGCAGGGGTCTCACTGTGTTGCCCCGGCTGGGCTCCAATGAGCAATCCTCCTGCCTCAGCTTTCTAAATAGCCGGGACTACAGGTGTGTGCCACCACACCTGACTTTCTTAGTTTTCCTTGTATTAAAGTCATCCTTATACTTGTCTTATCTCTTAATATCAAATCATTGTTCTTGCCCTCCACGAAATTTTGTTTCATCTTTTTCATTTCCTGTAGCACAAAAGTAGCACCATGTACAGAAGAGATATCTGATAGACATTTGAACAGAATTCAAATTAGTGTTACCTTGGAAAGTTTCCTATATATACTTATTTTAATAATGTTCAATTTTGCCAGAAACTTTTTAAAAGTTCTTTTACAATTGCTTTAAGAGCCTGTGGGATTCTTCTAAATGCTCTCAGTGGTGACAAATCATCATCATTTGAGGAAAAAATTTGATTTTGGAAAATAGAATTCATTCTGAGCTGCATTTGTGAATAGTATGAATGTTCAATCTGGGCTGTATATTTTCAGTTAAAATAAAAGAAGTGTGAAGTAATGAGGCAATCTTTCTGGTGAGTCATGAACTGACAATTCTAAAAGTTCCCAAAATGCTTTAAGCAATGGCAACATCATTATCATAAGTTTATAATATACTAAATTCTCTACTTTGAAACCTTGAGCATTTATTTCTATGTGAAAGTGCTAAAATATTTGTTAAATCAGCCTTGTCTCTTTGTAGATTCATTTTGCATTTTTCAAAACCAGGCTGTTGAAGGTACTTTAGAATTGAAATATCATTTAAACAAGAAGTATATTGCCCTTTCCAGTTGAATACTATATTTTGTAGCTTTGAGTAAGTGAGAAATGTGTCATCGATATTACACCAGTACATTTATCTGTACTCTAGTTCAGAAAAGCATATAAATTAAACTACTCTGCCTAACTCTCCCTAAGTTTTGATAGAAATGTAAGGTACTGGAGAAAATAGACTTATATAGTAGAGGTTAGTTAAATAAAATATTTGGCTATCATTTAACTTTTTAGCAGTTAATGTTTTGAGGTTCTGTTTTATTTGGAATTCACAGGGATCAACATATTTTTTTCCAGAAGGTCCATGTAACCAGTTTTGAAATTATCCTTGTTAAGGGACCAGACTGTATGAACAGATAATCCAAAGCAAATTGGATATCTCTATTTTTCTAGAGTATATTACGTGAATTAGTTTAGCAGTTTTACATTTCTCATTGATGCTAGCAATCAATTGACTTTACAAACCCATGTAAGTATTGGTAGTAAGAAAAGGATATATACATTTTAAATTTTTTTTCAGAAGTCTCTTTAGCACCCTCAATTCATCATTTAAAAAGATCAGTTATTTGTTCCTTGCCATGACCCCAGCATTTGTTATTTTGATGTAATCAGATTTTTCTCCCTGAGTAAAAATAAAAGTAAAATACTATTCTTAAATATTATTTGGAGTTTATATCATTTTATCCTATTCCTTGCATATGTTTGGAGCTTAAAGTAAAATGATAAGTTTAGTGGCCAAGGATAGTGATAATTTACCTGAATACTTAAATATTTACATAAACTTATTACTCCTTGCCTGTAGGCATAATGCTATATACCTATCACTGAATTCAGGTTACCAAAGACATCGATGTTTGATTGAATAACATATTACTAACACTACCAGCTATGAAGGGTGATTTGACTTGTCATTTTCTCAGGAGATACGTGTTTGAGAGGGGAAAAGAGAGCAAGTTCAGAGTATGGCATACTATCCAATACATGTGTGTCCCATGGAAAAGCATGGTTAAGTCCATGACATCCCAAGCCACAGTTCACAAGACCACATTGGTCTTTGTAAAGACTCCCTAGAATTCCAGTGGAGTAGCATCAATCTCTTTTCATGGCAATGCTTAGGTAATAAGATGTTTCTGATTATTTGCCTTATTTTATTTTATTTTGGTGGTACTGGGGTTCGTGGAAGCCCTTCTACCTCCGGGCTACACTCCCAGACCTATTTTACATTTGGAAACAGGGTCTCTTAAGCCAGCAAGGCCGGCTCCAAACCAGTGCGATCCTCCTGTCTCTGCCTCCCAAGTGCGGGGATTACAAGCGTACGCCACCACACCCGGCGGTATATTTTATTTTAAAAGGCACAATAATATGGTTAAATAGAATTTTGTAAAAGCATTGTTTCCAGTTTGGGGGTAAGTGAATAGGTAGACAATAGAGTATTGGAATGAATGTATCCTTGGCTAGCATAATATTTTGCTCCATTTATTAAGGTCAAAATGTTCCAACATTTCTGAAAAATTACTAAATAGTACTTGCTCAAATATGCAATGCATGTGTTTTACTGCAATACCTGCTTGAGGTTGCAACATTGCTAAACTTCACTACCAGCATTAAATGCTTGGCTATCCTGGGTTCCATTCCCAGTACTGAAAAATAAATGATAAAAGTTAAATCTCAAAGTAAGCCCTAAAACCGGGCGTGGTGGCACATGCTTGTAATCCCAGCATTTGGGAAGCTGAGATCAGAGGATCATGGTTCGAGGACAGCCTCTGCTACTTAGTGAAGCCCTCCACAACTTAGTGAGACCCTGTTTCAAAATAAAGAACAAATAGGGCAGGGGATGTAGCTGGGAGGTCAAATGACTCTGGGTTCCATTCCCAGACCCGCCAAAAAAAAAAAATGCTTGGCTATAACTCAAAAATAACAGAATTTATTGAACACATTTTTTATCAAGAGAGAGTTGATGTATAGATGATAATGCCTAAAGCTTCACATTTTCTTATATTTGCAATTATGCATTATTCATACAAAAGAATATTTCCTTAAATCAATGATCTGTTATAATCTACAATTCATAGATGAATAAATAAGGCAATGTAACTGAGGTGGATGGGAGAGGAGATTAGGTAAATTCCCTAATATACATAATGTACATTTACAAACATATCAAAGTCAATCGATTACGAAGCCAAACATGGGAAGGAGAGAGGGGGAGAGGGAATAGGAAGGGAATTGGGGAAGGGCTAAATGAGAGATGTGTGCGTGTATGCCTCTACCATCGTGTGCCCCATTAAGAAGTGTGACTACAATGCACCAATAAAAAATTCAAAAATTCACAATTCACCACTTCCTAAGGAAAGGTGGAATGCAATGTGAATAGATTCTAATGAGACCACAGAATGGAGAAACAATATTCATTCACATTATACACCTAAGGTTTGTATTAAGAAAGCACATAAAGTAATAATCATATTAGCCAGTGTAGATTTTGCAAAGTTAATACAGGTAAAGTGTTTAGTTTTATAGCATACACCTTTCATTCAAAAGATCTCTTTGATGATGCCTGATTTAAAAAAATTACAGAATGTTCCAGAAGAATTCTACAACTTTATAGTGTTGCAACAGTTTCACTTATTCTACTGAGCATTGCATTTTTATTTTAATAATTGTATTGTCTGTAGTTTTCTAAATTCCCAACAGAGTACCAACAATTCTAGAGTTCCACAATATTCTAGAACTTTTATAGAATTTTTAGAATGTTGCAACATTTATACATTTTTTCCATAAATCAAGGCCCTTTAAATCTGAGTTAAATAAAAAAATGACATTGTCTACTTGAGAAATATGCTCTTAATGCAGATTCATCTTGACTGTATGTATGAAGTTTTCGGTGTTGATCAACATGCCAAGTAGTGTCAGTATATATGTTACTGAGATTCCATTTGTTGTTTTCACAGATTTCAGGAAACCTTACTGTGCCTTGGATTACAGGGTGTTCTAGAAAAAGAGCAGTAAGTAATCTTTTATTTAAAACAACATATGGATTTCCTTTCATGCTTTTAGTAGAAATGCCATTGAGGAAATTGTCATGATTTTTCTAAAATTGGCAGAAAACCTTGGCAAGACTGAATTGTCCCAAAGGACATATTTTGAGTTCATATTTATGTATCCTACAAGGATAACCTTAAATATAGTAATGAACACTAAATAATCTATTTACATTTTTCTGTATTTAAAAACATTCAAAACGAATCTCACATTTAATTAGTCCAGTTAATTTGATTATATAATTGAATCATGATTAATACAGAACATATAAATCAATATTAAATAATTTACCATACCAGTTTTAGTGCAATTTAGTATTTAGAAGTGATAAGTAAGCTGGACGTGGTGGTGCACACTTGTAATACCAGCATTTGGGAGGCTAAAATAGGAGGATCGTGGTTTGAGAACAGCCTCAGCTACTACTTAGTGAGGCCCTTTGTAATTTGGTGAGACTTTGTTTCAAAATAAAGAATGAAAAATTAGGGCTAGGGGTGAAACTCAGATGTAGAATGCCCCTGGGTTCCATCCCCAGTACAGCAAAAAAGTGCTAGGTGATATTTTAACAGTCTTATTTTTTT
This sequence comes from Muscardinus avellanarius, assembly GCF_963383645.1. Taxonomy (NCBI): domain Eukaryota; kingdom Metazoa; phylum Chordata; class Mammalia; order Rodentia; family Gliridae; genus Muscardinus; species Muscardinus avellanarius. The sequence goes on along the minus strand of NC_137792.1, from coordinate 117,865,558 downwards.
TCTTTGGCATTCTGCTGCAACTGTTCTACTGTTTATAATGTGCATATAACAGAACTTCAGTAAAATTCTGTTTTTTTAAAGAATCTAATTCAGTTAGTCTGCTTAGGACTCATAGATATACATTTTAACAAATATCTTGGGAATTTTTTTGTGTGTGTAAGTGATGATGGAGATTGAACCCAGGGTCTTTCAGCTTCCGAGCTACACTCCCAGTATATTTTAGTCTTTGTTTTGAAACAGCGTCTCAGTAAGTTGTAGGGTGCCTCACACAAGTTGCTGAGGCTGTCCTTGAACCTGTGATCTTCATGCCTTAGCCTTCCAAATACTGGGACTACAAGTATGCACAACCATGCCTGGCTTTGCCAGATACACACACACACACACACACACACACACACACACACACACACATATATATATATATATATATATATATATATATATATATATATATATTTTTTTTTTTTTTTTTTTTTTTTTTTGGTGGTACTAGGGGTGAAACCCAGAGGCTTTCTACCTCTGGGCTATACTCCCAGACCTTTTTTTAATATATATTTTATTTGGAAACAGGGTCTCAGTTGCTGAAAGCCTCTCTTATTAGATGAACCCGTGCAATCCTCCTGTCTCAGCCTCCCAAACTCAGGGATTACAAGCATGTGCCACCATGCCCGGCCTTCACCAGATATTTTGATGTAACTGGTACATAGATAGGAAACTATTAAAAGGGTTTAGCTATAAAAGAGACATATAGGATTTTTAAAAGATAATTCTGGTTACCATATGATGGATGGAATTGAGATAAATTTGTAGCGAGGACTTTTATATTTAACAATATTGTTTATATTCCTCTCCCTCTTCTCTTGTCCCCAAAGTAGAACTGGATAACTCTAGAAATAATACAAGAGACCAAAAATAGAGAACTCTGAAAGGTGGAAAGAAAAAGGAGACTGGTTAGGGACTCCCAGATTTGAAATAATCATGTTATTTTGTCCTCCCAGTTGATAGCAGATCAACTATCTAAGCAAGGCAACTCATGACTACCAATCAGCAGAAACTATCTTAGTTAAGTTCATTCTTCCTCAAGATGGAGCAGGAGTTCCATAAACAATATGAAGTAAGACTGGTAATTTTGGCAAGGGAGAACAGTTTAAAGTCCCCATCTTATCGAGTAGGCAGGGAAAGTACTTTTCTTCCCAATGGCCTAGACTTCTCGTGCCTCACCTGGAGGACACATCAGGCTCAATGCCAAGGGGGCTGCAGCAACAAAGAGCAAACTGATATGGGCTCCTCTTTGTCCCTAGAAGCTAGATAATTTTTTTCCTTCACAAAGTGGAAATGTGGTGGCTGGTCAGTGCCAGCAAGATGGGTAAAGAAAGCCACAACAAAAACCAGCCAAGCCCTAGAAGTGCTCTATGCAACCCTAAAAAATGATGAATCCATTTTCTGACTTTGGGACAATGGTTTGTTGAGTAGCAAGAGCAGGAGAGTCTCATTTCAAGTGCAAAGTTTAAGGCCCTTCTGTTGCATTAGGTGGCACTATAGCAAGATCAATGGAAGAGACAACAACATCAGATACATATATGGTATTAAATAATACTGCAGAGATTTGGAAAATTTAAATATAATTGAAACCATAATCCATAAAAGTAGCCCAGGACCTGTGTGCAAAACATTATGGGGTGATGTCCTGCTAAAATAAAAGGGTTAAATAAGACTAAAAATTTCCCTAAGGTAATGACCAAAATGTCTAGAAAATAACTGAAAATCATATATCATACAAAAATAGGAAAATAATAGCATGAATGATAAAAGCAAATCAACTGACACAAACCCTGAGTTGAATCAAATAAGGTAATGGTCTGACATATTTTAGATCATCAATTGCAAAAATATTTCAACAAGCAATTACAAATTATGTGAAACATAGAAAAATAGAAAACATCACAAAAGCAGAAATTATCGAAAAGGACCAATTACAAATTTAGAACTGACAAACAGCTAATATAAAAAAACTTTCTATATGGCTCAAAGTTAGACTGGAAATAAAAGAGGACAGAATGTGTAAACTTGAGGAGAGATTAATAAAATTTAAACAAATATAATAAGAGTATTTTCAGTCGATTTGGAGTAAAAATAGTGGGTTCAATATGTTGTATGGTAATTATACCTCAAGAAGGCTTGAAAAACAAATACTCAATTTAACCATTGGAAAATCTAGGTATTTGAATATGCTTTTTATGCGGTAAATCTTAGAGAATTTAAATTTAGATGTATTGTGTGGGATGAAAATTTAAAGCCCAAAACAACCTGTGCTGTAAGTGTATGTTGCACACAGGATTTCAAAGATCGTATGCTAAACAGGATGATATAAAATATGTTAATGCCGGGTGTGGTGGCGCAGGCTTGTAATCCCGCACTTGGGAGGCGGAGACAGGAGGATCATGCTGGTTCGGGGCCAGCGCTTAAGAGTCCCTGTTTCCAAATAAAAGAAATATAAAAAAATGGGTCTGGGAGTGTAGCCCGGAGGTAGAAGGGCTTCCAGGAACCCCAGTACCACCAATAAATAAATAAATAAATAAATAAATAAATAAATATGTTAATATTTTTATAAATTATGGTAAGAATGCTTAACACAATATCTACTGTCTTAAAAGTTAAACAATCAAATATTGTTAATTATAGATACAATATTGTTCAGTACACCTATAGAACATTCTACATTCTCAATGTTATATTTTTGTTTTAAAAATGAAAATTGCATATATTTTAAATTTTAATGTGATTTTTACATACATATATAATTGTTATCTTTTTGTGCTTTTATTGTTGCATTATAGAGTCACATCATAGTGTAAATCACGTTGACAATGACATATATGCACACAGCACTTGGTGGGCCCCCTGCTGGCCTCTCAATTCCCTATCTCCCAATATAGAGTATATTCACATGTATACACACAGTTGATGGTAGTATTTCCATTAATAAACCTCAGTCTTGCTCCTCCTCTACCCGTAGATCTTCTCCCTGGCGCCACTGAGGTTTTTCCTCCATTATCTGGAATCCCTCTTGTATTAAAATTACTCCCTATTCTGCACATATTAGAGAAAACCTATGACCCTTCACTTTCTGTGTTTGGCTAATTTCACTTAACATAATGAAGAATATCAAAGAAATTCAAATAGGAAAAGAAGAATCAAAATTATCTTTGCAGATGGCATGATCCTATATCTAGAAGAACTACAAAACTCAACCAAAAGACTACTAGAGCTGATTAATTCTGCAAAGTAGTAGGATACGATATAAACCTGTAAAAATTAGTAGCTTTCCTATTTGTCAACCATGAATCCATGGAGAAAGAAATACAGAAAACAATGTCATTTACAATAACCTCAAAACCAATAAAATACCTAGGAATAAACCTAACCAAAGAAGTAAAAAATATCTACAGTGAAAAATATTAAACATTAAATAAATTGAAGAAGACCTTGGAAGATAGAAAGATCTGGCCATTCTACCAAAAGTGATCTATAGAATCAATGCAATTCCTATCAAAACATCAACGTCATACTTCATAGATCTAGAAAAAATCAGTCATAAATTTCATATGAAGAAACAAAAGACCCAAAATACCTAAAGTAATTCTCAGCAATAAGGAGGCATCGCAATTCCTAACTTCAAATTATACTACAGAGCTTTAGTTACAATAAGTAACTAATACAGCATGATATTGCATAACAACAGGGATACAGACCAATGGAAAAAAAGTTAATTGATCTTCGACAAAGAGGCCTAATTGTTAACTCTTTAATGGTAAAGTGTCTTTTTTATCATTATATCTTATGTATTTATACAGTTTTTATTTCATATTTGGTTTTATAATATGTACAATTTTTTGTACTTCATTCATCCCTGTTTTCTTTGCCTTCTCTTGAGATTCATTACATTCTTATTGTGTTATGTCTTCATTCTTTTTTTTTTCTTTGTGTATCCATAGGTATTTTTTGTGGTTACCATAAGATTTCACAAAATGTGTGTGTGTGTGTGTGTGTGTGTGTGTGTGTGTGTGTGTATATATATATATATATATCTTAGAATATTATATATATAATCATTTTTGTGGTACTGGGGATAGAACTCAGGGGCATTCTACCTCCAAGCTATACCCCAGCCCTATTTTTTATTCTTTATTTTGAATCAGAGTCTCACTGAGTTGCAAAGGGTGTCATTAAGTAGCTAAGGCTGGCTGCCAACTGCGATCCTTCTGTCAGCCTCCCAAATGCTCAGATTACAAAAGTGTGCCACCAAGCCTGGCTTATCTATATCTTAATATTCTAATTTGCATGGAATATAATTTTCCATCTATTTACCTTCAGTTCATGTGTCTTTGATGCTAAAGTGAGTCGCCCTGTAGATATAGTCATGTTTTTAATCCATTCAGGTACCCTTAGACTCTGTGAGGGTGTGTGTGTGTGTGTGTGTGTGTGTGTGTGTGTGTGTGTGTGTGTATCTGGTGCTTGGGATTGAATTCAGGGGCATTCTACCTCCAAGCTCTACCCCCAGACACATTTTGTTTTGTTTTGTAAACAGGGTCTTGATAAGTTACTGGAAGCCTTGCTAAGTTGCTGAGGCTGGCTTCTAACCTGTGATTCTCCTGTCTCATCCTCCAAAGTACTGGGTTTACAGGCACGTGCCACCACGCCCAGGGACACTTAAACTTTTCATTGGACAGTGTAATCCATTTATGTCTAAAGTAATTAATAGGTGAGAGCTTACTAATGTCATATGTTCCACTATTTTCTGTTTTGTACTTCATTCATCCCTGTTTTCTTTGCCTTCTCTTGAGATTCATTACATTCTTATTGTGTTATGTCTTCATTCTTTTTTATTTTTTCTTTGTGTATCCATAGGTATTTTTTATGGTTACCATAAGATTTCACAAAATGTGTGTGTGTGTGTGTGTGTGTGTGTGTGTGTGTGTGTGTGTGTACAGGGATTTAAACACAGGAGCATGAAACATCTGAGCCATACATTTAGCCCTATTTTATTGTTTGTTTTGAAACAGTCTCACAAAGTTTCTGAGGATCTCCTTAAATTTCTAAGGCTGGCCTTAAACCTGTGATCCTTCTGTCTTAGCCTCCCAAGTACTGAGATTACAGGTGTGTGCCACCACACCCAGCTTACATCTTATAATTTTTTTTCATTCTTTCTTTTGATGGTACTGGGGTTCCTGTAAACCCTTCTACCTCCGGGCTACACTCCCAGACCTATTTTTATTTGGAAATAGGGTCTCTTAAGCCAGTGCGGCTGGCTTCAACCCTGCGCAATCCTCCTGTCTCTGTCTCCCAAGCGCGGGGATTACAAAGCGTGCACCACCACACCCAGATCACATCTTACAATTTTAATAGTTAATTTGAAGCTGATAGCAACTCAACTTTAATAATGTGCAAAAAATTTACACTTATACCTTCCCTCTTTATCTTATCAATATTATGCTTTATACCTTTTTATATTTTGTGTATATATTAATGAATTGTTTGTAGTTATTTACAATACTTTGAACTTTTATATGAGAGCTAAATTATTACGGTATCTACATTTGCCTAGATATATAACTTTACCAATAGGTTTTATGTTTTCATATGTTTTCATTTGTTGTTTAATGCCTATCAATTTTAAATTGAAGGACACTTTTCATTATTTCTTCTAAAGCGGAGCTAATGGTTATGAACTTTCTCAGTTCTTATTTATATTGGAAAGAACTTATTTGTTCTTCTTTAAAAAAGACATTTTCTGGGTATTCAAGGTTAACATTTCACTTAAATTTTAGCACTTCAAATAGATCATCCCATTCCATTTTGGTCTTCAAAGTTTATGGTGTGGAATGTACTGATTATCTATAGGAGCTCTCTTGTATATGGCACATGGATTTTCTACTGCTGCTTTCAAAATTGTCTTTATCCTTGACTTTTAGGAAGTTAATTTTAATGTCTCTTGGTATTGACTTCTTAGGGTTCATCCTATTTAGTATTTCTTGAGCTTTATTAATTTGAATGTTCATCTGTCTCCTTAGACTTCAGGAGTTTATTTACTTACTTATTTATTGCAGTACTGGAGATTTAACTAAGGTGCATTTTTAACTCCAAGCTACACCCCCAGTCCTTGTTTTTATTCTCTATTTTGAAACAAGGCCTCACTAAGTTGCGAAGGCCCTCAATAGGTAGCTGAGGCTGGCCACAAACCTGTGATCCTCCTGGCTCAGCTTCCCAAGTGCTGGAATTGCAGGCATGCACCACCATGCCTGGCTGGTAGTTTACATCTTTATTTGGGTAATATTTGTCTTATCTCACTCTTCCTCTTTTGAGACTCTTACCATATGTATTTTGGTTCACTGGATGGTATGCCATACTTCTCTTCGCATTCTTCACTCTTTGCCATTATTACTTTTTTTTGATCCTCTGACCTCACAATTATAAGTGACATGTCTTTGAGTTCGCTGATTCTTCTGCTTGATCAAGTGTACCGCCAAAATGCTGTGGTTCATTTTAGTTCTATTATTATATTATTTAGCTATATAATTTCAACTTGGTTCTTTCTTGTCATTTCTATCTCATTATTACTATCCTCCTTTCGCTCATGCATCATTTTTCATGGTTTATTTTAATAGTATTTCTGTGTTCCTCTGTAACTTACTGAGCTTCTTTAAAATATTTCAGATTTTGTTAGACAATTCCATAGGTATCAATATCTTTAGGGTTAGTTAGTAGAGATTTATTTTTTATCAATTTTATTGCATTTTCCTTCCTGTTTCTTAATATTCCTTATAACATTCACTTAGTGTCTGCTCTTTGTTTTAAAAAGGCCCTTTCTCCCCTTTACTCACTTATTTTGAATGAGGAAATCCTTCACTTTTCACTCTGGCTAGGGACAGATGGTTTGTTTTCCTAAGTGCCCCATTTATCTAGTACTGTTTTATTTTTCCTTCAGAGGCTCATAATCTCTTTCTTCATCTTCTGTTTGACTTTCAGTTTCATCAATATCTCATTTTAGACAAGATACAGACTAGAACTTAGATAGTATGTTGAAAGACCTGGATATTTAGAATGCCCACTTCTCCCTCCCAATCAGAGAAGGGAGTTAATTCTGTACTTTCTCTAAACCTTGCATAGCCTTACTGGGCACAGTTGCCCCAAATATAGAGACTATCTCTTTTTTTTTTAATGTTCTATTGAGGCAGAGCTTAATTCGGCTCATCAGGAAGCACACTAACATGACAGGAACAATGGAGCCAAGCTCCGCTCCTCTCAATTTTACAACAGAGACCTCAATTCTACACCTTCTCTAAACCTTGAAGAGCTGTACTAGCTTTGGGAAAATGCCTGTTCCCTCTCTATCTGTCTCAGGAATCTGAGTTCTGTTAGTTCTTTTAGCCTTTTCTTTGAGACAAAATAGAATCTGACCCATTGGTGTGTACTGAAAGGTCAAGGACATTAGATGTTTGCCCTCTGCCAAGGAACAATCACAATTTATTTTGACACAGAGCTGTGTGAATTTGAGGGAGGGGTCAATGCAGGCAAAAATGTAATTGTTCTTCTTATCCAGTTTGGTGTAGCTGGTAGTGGTTTTGTTCTCTGGGAGCATTGTAAATTTTTTTGTGTGGGGGGGGGCTGGGGATGGAACCCAGGGACATTCGCCATCCGAGCTATACCTCCTGTCCTATTTTTTATTCTTTATTTTGAAACCGGGTCTCACTGAGTTGCAGAGGGCCTCACTAAGTAGCTGAGGCTGTCCGCGAACCTCGATCCTCCGGTCTCAGCCTCCCGAATGCTGGGATTACAAGCGTGCACCACCATGCCCGGCAGCACTGTAAATTTTTAACTGAATTTTAGGCCTCTCATAAGGATATATATTTTTTACTTGTATCATTGTTAAATCTGTTTACATGGGGAAATAAGAGAAGGGACTTCCTATTCTGTAATCATACTGACATCTGAAAGGGATTTATTATTAATTTGAATGTTAATTGTATGATAAAATAAAAATGTGGGCAAATTTAAAATATATATTATTAAATTAATTTTATCTATAGTTTTTTTTACTTTTTAAGTTTGCTACCAGAAAAATTAATCTATGTATATATTTTATATTGTGTTTCTGTTGTACTACACTGGGACTCAATGTACCAGGCATTGTCCTTGATCTTATGGATGCATAATTAGAAAAACCAGATATATTACCTACTTTCATGGAATTAATGATCTAGATCTAATAGGAAGATAATTAGTAATGAAATAATCATATAATTAAATATACATGGCAATTATGACAAATGAGTGTGTGGCTCAGTTTCTAGGTTCTTCTAAAAGCACACTTTAGCTACACAATAAAATAGAATCACTAACCCGAAAAATTCCTCCACATCTACATCCCAAAAAATAAATCTTACTAATGTCAACATCCCTCAGCTGAATCCTACCAAGAACACCCAAGATTGGTTAAGCAAGTTCAACTTAATCACCTATCATAGCAACAGAAAAGAACAATTATGGAAAACCATGACATTTCGCTGTAAGAGGATGGTAGAAATAACATTTTAGAGGATTTGGGTATTGTTTGGGTTATTTGGAGGAGGGTACCATGAAGTTGGAGTTTATTTCTTATTTAATCACCGGGCATTTTGTGGGTAGCATTGCAATCTTAGCTTCATCAGTGATTAGAAAAAAATTAAGAAGTAGCCTGTTTTACAGAGTCTCAGAGTAATATGGTTTTATTTATATTTAAATTAAATGTACTGTAATTAGTATATAAAAAAGTGTTCATGAGTGTAGAGCAGCAGCATATTTTAATACATGTAAATATTTTATTATGTTTAAATAAATTAAACATATGTATTTCCTCAAATATTTATCATTTAATTATGGTTAAGAAATTTCAAAGTGCTTTCCATATACTTTTTTTGAGCTTCCTTATTAGAATGGAACTTTATATTCTAATAATGAATATAAAGTTCATTTTTGTCATCTGTAATCACCATTGGTACTATAACTTCTTCCTTCTATCTAATTGTAACCTAATATCCAATGAGCAACTGTGCCCCATCTCACCTTCCCCCTTATACTCCCTAGCATGTGGTAACTACCATACAATTTTCAACTATTAAGAAAACAATTGTTTTATATTTCATATATAAGTAAGATCAGGTAGTATTTGTTTTCCTTTGTCTGGCTTATTTCAGTTAAAATAATGATCTCCAGTTTCATCTTTGTAGGCACAAATTACAGGATTTCATTCTTTTTGCACTGAAATGTATTCCATTGTATATATGAACTACATTTTCTTTATCTATTCAATTACTGATTAACATTTAGGTTGTTTCCGTTTCCTTGCTATTGGAATGGTGCTGCAAATGAGCAGGGAGTGTAGATATCTCTTTGACATATTTGATTTTATTATGATACATAGTCAGAAATGGGTTTACTGGATCACACGGTAGCTCTATTTATAGTTTTGCACAATGACTATCAATTTCAATTCTCATCAACAGTGTACAAAGTTTCTCTTTTCTCTACATTCTCACCAGACCCTGATATTTCAGGCTGTTTGATGATAATCATTCAATGGGGTGAGGCAATATCTCATTGCAGTTTTTAATTATATTTTTCTAATAACTAAATATACCAAACATTTTTTATATTTCTGCCATTAATTTGTGTATTTTCTTTTGAAAATATTTGGTTAGGAATATTATACATTTTAAATTAGATGTTTTCTATTGAGAATTTCAAGTTTCTTATATGTTCTGGACAATAACTTCTTGTCAGATAGATAGTTACAAATATCATGTTCACTTCTGTAGGTTGTCTCTGAAATCTACTGGGAAAATTCATGAGAAAAGTTATTTCCTTTCCTGTGAAGAAACGTTTAGTTTGATGGAATACCATTTAATCATTTTTTACTTTTGCTTCCTGTGTTTTTGGAGTCTTGTCCAAATGTTCTTGCCCGTTCCAATATTGTTAAACATTTCCCTATGTTTTCTTCTAGTAAAGTCAGTTACAGGTATCACATTTAAGTATTTAATCTATATCTAATTGACTTTTGTAACTGGTGACAGATAGGGGTCCTTCTTCGTATGGGAATCCAATTTTGCCATCACCATTTATTGAAAAGATTTCCCTTTCTCCACTAAATGTTCTTAGCACATCTGGCAAGAAATCAGTTGGTTCAAGTGATAGAAGCAACCTAGGTGTCCATCAGCAATTGAATTGAAAAATAAAATGTGAAATAATACACATAATGGAATTTTATTCAGTCACAAAGAATAAAAACATGTATTTTGCAAGAAAATGGACAGAACTGGAGAATATCATGCAAAGTAAATCAATCACACTCCAGAAAACAAGGGCCACATATTTTCTCACATATGCAGAAGCTAGAGATAAAATAAGAAAGAAAAGGGACCTCATGAAAATGAGGGGAGACACCAAGGGAGTAGTGAAAGGGAGAAAGGGACATATAGGGGAGGAATCAGACCAAATAATGTTATTCTCACTAAGAAACTATCATTATGAATCCAACTCTGGTACAATTACAGTGCACCATTTTTTTAATTACTTGCCTCTAGATGCATGGGCTTACTTCTAGATATCCTATTCTTTTAAATTGGCCTATGTGTCTGTATTTATGCCAGCATCATGATATTTTCTTTGTAATATACTTTGAAATTAGGTAGTCTTCTGTCGCTCAGCAGAGCTTTGGCTATCCAGAAATTTTTGTGATTTTATATAAATTTTAGGATTTTTTCTAGGTCTCTTAAGAATATCTTTGGAACATTGGTAGGTACTGCAATGAATCTATATGCCACTTTAGGTAGCATAGACATTTTAACAATGTTGATTCTTCCAACTCATGAACACAGAGTGTGTTTTTACTCTTGTGGGATATATATATATATATATATATATATATATATATATATATATGAATAATTACTAGCCTACGAGTGTCAGGCAAGCTTGTAATAAGCCATGAACATCATATCTGTTTGGGTCATCAGTGACTGCTTTATTCTTTCTCACCATTATATATCATGACTTCATTATGAACGCTGTACTTAACATTCTATTTACATAAATGTTACTATCCTTATTGATCATGTTGAAAGATCATCTTTGTGAAATTGATTGACAGTTAAAATGATGGTCCATAATAGTAAGGGTCCATGTAGGAAAACAGAAAAGGCACTAGAGATAATTTACTATAATAAATTGTTTAGACAGGTTTTAGCAAAGAAAATAAACAGTAGCAGAAAAAATACAAATTCAGAAAGCTGTTGCTTAGGGATATAAAAAGAAGAAATTTGTATTTTCAGAACCTTCAAACTTATAGAATGGGATATAGCGAACTCATAACTTTGGATCTACTACCAGATAATGCTGGTAACTTTGGGACCAGAAGTAAGCTGGTTCTGGGGTTGTTGAAAAACAGGAACCCATTTGTAGCATTACCAATGACGAGTGTCCAGATAAATGGCAATCCCTTGAGAAAAAAATGATGAGAAGTAGATGCCAAACAGAAAGAAACAACTGTCTTTTCCACCTTCCAGCCTTCCAGTCCTCCCTATGATTTACCTTTGGAAGACTATCATGCAAATGCAGTTAGTAAAAGTAGAAATGTGGTTTGTGGAGTCTCCAAACTGAGCTTCAGAAAGATGAAGACTGTTTGCAACTTATGAAATAGCTTTAGCCATCGATACACAATAAATGTAGGATTTTTCTTTTGCTTCTTTTCTTTTTTTTTTTTTTTTTTTTTCGGTACTGGGGATGGAAGCCAGGGGCATTGTACCTCCAAGGTACATCCCCAGCCCTGTTTTTTAGTCTTTTATTTTTTGAAACAGGATCTCACTGAGTCGTGAAGGGCTTTGCTAATTAGCTGAGGCTGTCCACGAACTGCAATCCCATCTCTGCCTCCCGAATGCTGGGATTACAAGTGTGCGCCACCACGCTTGGCTTAATTTCTTGTATTAATCAAGAAGCATGAAAAGACGGTGTCATCCGTTGAATGGATCTAGTAAAGACTCCAATAGAATTTATTGAGTCTTGATGTTGCCTAAAATTCTGACCACAGAATAGTAGTTTTTCTGACTCTTTTTAATATTTATTTTGAACATTTAAAGAAGTTTATTAAAAGGTAGAAATACAGAAGACAGTTACAGCCTCATGTTAGGGTAACACGAGGGGGTACTTCGAACGAAATCACCCTATTTATTTATTTATTGGTGCATTGTTATCACACATTATGAGGTACAGGATGTGATTGTTTTTTATTACACTATTTTATGTTTGTATATGATTAATTTTACTGTAATTCAATAGTAAAGATAGTATATTTATAGTATTTTATAGTTTAAAGATATTTATAGATTACATTAGTTTTTCTATTTTTAATTGATACATCTTAATTTTTATATTTCTGGAGTAAAATTTTCTATTTTGAAAATCTGTAAAATTTCTAATGATTTTGGTCTTTCCTCCTAAACATTGTCATTTATGTGTTGAGAATATTCAAAATTCTCTCTTAGTAAATTATTAACCATTGTTAATATTTTGAAAAATATTAGAGAATCCTAGGAATTATTCCTCACATTTAAATATAATTTTGTTACTGTTAATAAACCTCTCAGTATTTCTTTATTTTGCCTTCCTATTCCTAGCTTCTAGTAACCATTGTTCTATCCTCTACTTCTATCAGATCAACTTTTTTTTAATTTCCACATATTAGTAAGAATAATGCAATATTTATCTTTCTATGACTAGCTTATTTTACTTAACATAATGTCACCCAGGGCCATCTATCTATGCTGCTGCAAATGATAGGATTTCATGCTCTTAATGGCTAAACAAAATGTTATCATATTGTTACCATATTTACTTTATCTCTTCATGGATTGATGGGCACCTAGGTTTACTATGTAAGTTGGCTATTGTGAATAGAGCTGTAGTCAACATGAGAGTGTAGCTATCTCTTGAAAATACTGATTTCTTTTTCCTTTGGGCATATGCCCAGTAGGAAGATTGCTGAATTTTATGGTATTTCTATTTTTTGTTTATTGAGAAAACATCAGACTACATCAGAATACCCAATGGAATAAATGTAATCTTCATTCTCTGGCTATTTAATTAACCATATATACAAAGAAAATGAGTGATGGTATGCATTTTACATAAGAGGGTAAATAATATTATAAGTGTCCCTTGCCGTGAAATAATACTTAATTCCCTTTATTTTCTCTACTTCACTCACCCAGCATTTTAAAGCTCCTGCTCAAATCAAAGTACTTAACTAAGGAAACTTGGAGAGTAACAGAGTTAAAAGTATAATATTTACATTACCACTCCTGCTTTTTCCTTTTCACTTATTTGTACCATTTGTACCTCACTTCTATAAACAGATGAATAATATTTTAATTCATATTAATGACAATCTCAAAATATATCCATCCATTCAATTATCCTTTCAAAAATATATATGAGGAGTGCCTACTATGTTCCAGACATTCATCCCTAGGCACTTGGCATGTATTAGGAAGCACACAGACAAAGATCCCTGCCCTTGCGGAACTCATTTCATAGTCAGGGGAAATAAACAGTAAGCAATTAAATACAATAATCAAATGAATTATGTATTAGATAGTTATAAGTGCCGGAGAGAAAATGAACACAGGGTAAGAGGGATCACAAGTGCTAAGGGATGGGAGATTGAAGTATTAAATAGGCTTCATTGCAGAGAAAGAATATTTACTGTACATGTTGATAGTTGACGATTTCATTACTCAAAAGACTTTGCCTTTGCAATTTTGGCAAAGTAATATGCAATTCCTTTAGCATTTACTCTTAGGAAATCCGTGAGGGTTAAATATTTCTTATATATGAATTATTTGTCCATATTTAATCCTTTTACACGAGGATGTGCTTTCATAATAGAAATCCATAGAAACCTTCTACTGTAATATCTGCAGTATAGGGGCTTCGGTTTCATTTCTGTACTGTGTTTAGTATCTATGTAATTTCTGTTTTTCTTTTCTTGTTTCTTTTCTGGTGCTTATGAAATCGAATCCAATTTCTTCTGACATTAGAGCATGCTATTGCCTGGTTCTACTCTTGCTTGTTTAAATGAATTTTGTCATGGAGGCTGTGCTTCCTTTTGTCATTAGCACATTCTCCAGATTTCTCACCTACACTTTCACTGTTCTCACTTCCTTTCTTATTATCTTTGGGCTCAAAATATTGCCATTGCACTCTACCTTTCTGAAACTCCATAACATTTACTGTTTTTGTCATATGTTGCATCTAGTTTCATTTAGCATCCATTTTTTGTTTGTATATCCTGTCTCCACAGCAAGCCTCTCCTGTCACCTCTGATACTTAATAAAATTTGGAGCCTTTTCCTATAAACATGTTGAATTGAATTAATACTTTGTTATGTTACAGTATTTTATGTTTTAGAACCTTCTATTAGCTCTTTTTATTTCTTGATCAATTATTGGACAAAAACAATTTGGTGATTTTTCAAAAACTGTTCTAACTTTTCCAAGTTTGTTTAATCATACAATTGTTTTAATGTCCTGTAAATATAATGCAGTTATGTCATCAGGAAAACAGTGGGAGGTGAGTGATATAGCAATCACGATGATGTACATATTATAACAACATAATATGTTTTAAAGTATTTCTAGCTGGGCGTGGTGGCGCACGCTTGTAATCCCTGAGCTTGGGAGGCGGAGACAGGAGGATCGCGCAGGTTCATAGTCAGCCTTGCTGGCTTAAGAGACCCTGTTTCCAAATAAATAAATATAAAATAGGTCTGGGAGTGTAGCCCAGAGGCAGAAGGGCTTCCAGGACCCCGGTACCACCAAAACAAAACAAAACAAAACAAAAAAGTATTTCTATAATTTATAAATTTTTATAATCTAAGAAGCTAACATGATCAATTCTTTATTTTTTACTGAATAAGATGGTTAGAAAAATTCACTGTCAAGTAATAAAGGCTCTCTTTTTCAAAGGGGTAATCAAAAACTAAGAATTATAATTTGTTAATGATATTACCATTGTAGTATATTTAGAGGTGCTTTAAAGAAGCACACCATTTTCCTTCTGTCACTCCCATTCCAAATTAATGTGCTTTATTTCTGACTTAGTATTAATAACTATGTAGCTGGTAAAACACATCCATCTTCAATTGCTTGGGTGTCATATTAAATTCCTATAAAAGTCTCATAAATCACATTTTCATGATAAACATTTTGAACTGTTTGCCTACACAAATACTTTGTTTTAAGGTTAAAGGAGCTTAAATTAAGTTTAAGAACTAGGTTTAAATAACATTGTGTATCTGTTGATGGAGACTGAGTACCTGGCTGTATATTACAACAGAATGTTGCCTAGGCTGGTTACCAAGTCTCTGCTTTATCATTTAACATTGAGCTATTGAACAACTCAAACTTGTGTATTAAGGTGCTTGGTGTCCACTCCATTGCAGTATATTTAAATGAGTAAAAACTAGAATCACTACATTGATTTTCTTGTATTTAAAACTCAAAATCTCAATAAAAAAACCTCAAAATTTCTTTTAGGTACTGATTCCTTGTAATTTGTAAAATATGAAGTAGAGATGTGGACCTTGATGTTCTTGTAGTGATATAGCTCCTGAATGATAATGTTATAATACATTGTATTTTTGTTGTTGTTGTTGTTGTTGTTGTTGTTGTTGTTGTTGTTTTTGGTGGTACTGGAGTTCCTGGAAGCCCTTCTACCTCCGGGCTACACTCCCAGACCTATTTTTACATTTTTATTTGGAAACAGGGTCTCCTAAGCCAGCATGTGCGGCTGGCTTCGAACCTGCGCGATCTTCCTGTCTCTGCCTCCCAAGCGTGGGGATTACAAGCGTGCGCCACCACGCCTGACTAATACATTGTATTTTTTTTTAAGAATTGACAGTCTCAGCCATGATCAGTGAATGGTAAGAGCATTTAGTCTAAGCTACTAGGTCAAGCCTGAACTATCCAAGCTAAAGTGGGATGATTGCATGAGCCCCTGAATTTGAGACCAGCATGGGCAATATAGAAAAACCTCATTTCAAAAAAGTTTTTGAGCTTTTTTTTTCTTTCTTCATTTTTTTCTTGCCCATGCTGAGGATTGAGAATTGAAACAAGGGCCTTGCGCATGTTAACCATTCTACCAACTGAGCTATGTCCTCAGCTGTGACCTTTCTTAAAGTGTCACATAAAGTACAAAGGACATTCCATTTCACTCTTATTTTTATGTATCTGTATTTTAGAATTCCCTTATTTTACAACTGTATTACAGGATGCTTCAAAGTCGAAGTTACTAAGGTTACTAAAAGTTTGACCAGAATCTAGAATCTAGCATGTTTTTTTCTTTTCCTCCCTTTCTTTCCCTTCTTTCTTTCCTTTATTTCTGTTTTAGTCCTCTCTCTCTCTCTCTCTCTCTCTCTCTCTCTCTCTCTCTCTCTCTCTCTCTCTCTCTCTCTCTCTCTCTTAATTTTATACTGGGGATTAAACCAGGGGCATTCTACTTCTTCCAAGCTATATCCGAGCCTTTTTTTAATTATTATTTTGAAACAGGATCTAAACTTCTGGGTCTTGATATAAACCTATGATCTCTTCTGCCTCAGCCTCCAAAATCCTGTGATTATAGGTGTGTTCCACCATGCCTGGCTCGAATCTTGCATTTTCTATATGCTACTAGTATGTACAATAGTCTAAGATGATTGATAAAAGTGAATATGTTACTGTGACCAATTTCCCAAGTCTTAATGGAACAAATAGCTCTGGACTTTTAAAAATAATTCCTCTGCAAGTATAAATTGCATCATAAATGCATTTTAAGCTTAAAAATAAAAGTACTATTTTTTAAGATTACTCTGAAAAAGAAAGCTTCATACGAAGGTAATGTTATAGTGTCCTTAGTATGAAAACTCCATGTGCCTTCTAGCTTTATATGTTATAAAGTGCTATATGCCCATTAGAATGGTTAAATCTAAAACACTGAGAACACTGATGAGGTGCAGTAGTAATTCACAGTTAGTGTTAGTGAGAATGCAAAATGTTACAGCCACTTTAAAAGATGATGGCTGGCAGTTTCTTACAAGATTGAATACAGTATTATCATATGACCCAGCGATCGTATTCTTAGGTATTTACTTAACAGACTTGAAAATGTATTTATATTGAAACCCTTCCTACAAATACTAATAGCATCTTTATTTATAATTATCAAAAAGTGGAAACAACCAAGATGTTCTTCAGTAGAGGACTAGATGAACAAATTGTGGCACATCCATATAATGGAATACTATTCACTGATAACAAGGATTAAGCTATCAAGTGATGCAAACATGCATGCAAGTGTATTAATGAATCATAAATACATAATTCTAATATAAGAACCCAGTTCTACAGGCTACAAGCTGTATGATTTCATTTACGTGCCATTCTGGTTTGGAAACTCCAAACTAATTTCCACAAAGGTTGCACTATTTACATTTCTACCAGTGTGTAGGCAGAATCCAATTTCTCCACATCCTCATCAACTTTTGCTAATTTCCAGTTTTGATTATAGACATCTCAGTAGGTGTGAAATCATGTCTTATTGTGGTTTATTTTCCCTAATGAGAAAAACATCGAGCATCATTTGTGCACTTGCTAACCATTTGTGTATCTTTGGAAAAATGTCTGAGCAAGTCACTGCCCACTTTAAAGTATACTTTTAAAAGTTGGGATATTTGCATTTGTGTTAAGTGTAATGTTTATTTTTGTTGTAATGGTAACCCAGAAACTACTTCCAATGACCTCTGAGCTACACCCCCTGCCCATTCTTTTTATTCTTTATTTTGAAACAAGGTCTCACTGAGTTGTGGAAAGCCTCACTAAGTAGCTGAGGCTGTCCGTGAACCGTGATCCTCTGTTCTCAGCCTCCCAAATGCTGGGATTACAAGCATGCGCCACCACGCCCAGCTGATTGAGATATATATATATATATATATATATATATATATATATATATATATATATATATATATATATAATTTTTTTAACAGGGTCTCACTAAGCTCTTAAAAGTCTATGTTGCCAAGATTGCAAGATTGGAGCAATTTTTTTTCAGGGGTGGTACTGGGGGAATGGAACCATTCTACCTCCAGGCTACACTCCCAGACCTATATTTTTATATTTTATTTGGAAACAGGGTCTTTTAAGCCAGTGAGGTTGGCTTCGAACCTGCGCGATCCTCCTGTTTCTGCCTCCCAAGCATGGGGATTACAAGGGTGCGCCACCACACCCTGCATGGAGCAAATCTTTGATCTTCGTATCTCAGCATCACAGGCACATGCCACCACATCTGTCTATGTTTTCTTTATATGTTCTGAATACTCTACTCTGATCAAATTATTTGCAGAAGATTTTGTCCATTTTATGATATTTCTTCAACTTTTTTGATAGGATAACTTATAAAAATTTTAATAAAATTTAATTTATTTTGTTTTTATTTCCTCCCTATTTCAATGTCATATTTAAGAATTACTTTGCCAAATGCAATACCATGAATAGTTCCGTATGTACTTAGTTATGAGAGTTTTATAGTTTTAGCTGCTGTATTTAGTTCTTAGATCTCTTTTGAAGTAATTTTTGTGTGTGGTATGAAATAGGAGCCTAGCGTCATTCTTTGAATATGGCTATTTAGTTGTTCCAACATTCGGTATTCAACAGTCTTAACATAATTGTCAGAAATCAATTAATCATAAATCCGTGAATTTATTTCTGGACTCTCAAATGTATTCACTGTCTTTCTACCAATGCTGCTGTGGACTACTTCAGTACTATTCCTTTGTAATAAATCTTCAAATCAATGAATGTGAGTTCTCCAACATTATTTTTCTTCTTTATGATTGTCTTGGTTATTAACCGTTGATTGCTATTCCATGTGAATTTGGGATTTAGTTTTTCTACTTCTGCAAAAAGAAGTGGTAGTTTATATTTTTATAGGAACTGCAATGAATCTGTGTGTTGCTTCAGAAACAAAACTACCATCTTAACAATATCAAGTTTTCCAATCTGTGAACATGGGGTGTCTATTGATTTTTTTCAGGTGTTTAATTATTTTAACAGTGCTTTAGAAAAAAATTGAGTTTTGAGCCTCCTAGTTACATTTATTCATAAATGTTATATTATTGTTGATACTATTTAAGTGGAATCATTTTTAAAATTTTCTCTTCTGGTTTTATTGCTGGTATAAAAATAGAGTGGATCTGGGGTATTAATCTTGTATTTTATAACAATATCTGAATTTGTTCATTAGCTCTATGGGCCATGTTTGTTGATTTTTTGGAAACTATTTACACATAGGACCATGCCACCTGCCAATAAATGTAATTTTACTTCTTTCTCATTTAGGTGCTTTTTATTGCTTTCCCTTCCCTAGTTTTACTGGCTTGAACTTTTAGTACAAAGTTGAATAGAAGTGATGATAATAGGGAGTCCTAGTCGTGATTAAATGTGAGGATAAAAAAGAATCTATAAAATACGATGAATAATTTGAAAGGCAAAGTCTACTGAAGTTCAAATTTATATTACAGAACCCTTCACTATATACAAGTTTTCAGTGAACACATGTGCAAACTTATAACCAGTACTGATGAATGTACCACATATATAGAATACACACAAAATTGTTATTGACTGGCTAACAGAAGATGTTATCTTGTGAAAAATTTAACATCAATTTCTCTCATTTAAGACAATGGAAAAGTTCATTTCATTAAGTATATCATAATTGTGTATTATACCTAGATATGAATTACTTGATCACTATGCCTAAAATGTACATAATGCTTAAAAATGTAACAACATTTTATGTTGTTTAATTGTGAAAGACGTGTGCAATTATTTACGGTCCCTTAATGTTTAACTACTTAATTGGCTACTATTCTAAAATGCTTTTTTTATACTGGAGATTGAACCCAGGCTCTTTCTACCTCCAAACTATACACCAAACCCCTTTTATTTTTTTTCCTTTGAAACAGTGTTTTGCTAAATTGCTTCAAACCTGCAATTACCCTGTTTCAGCCTCCCAAATACTAGGATTACAGGTGTGCACTCTCTCATCCAGCTATATTTTTGCCTCCTTATAAAAACTTTGTTGTAACATATTAATTATACAGAATAGTCTGTTTCATTATGACATATTCACATATGCACATAACATTTTTAAGTATTATTCTCCAATACTTCCCCTTGCCATCCTGTCATCCTTCTGATCTGTTTTTCTTTTCTGGTGGTCTCCCTTCTATTTTTATGAGAATGCTCAAATTTTCCTTTTCTCTCTGGCTTCCACACATGAGAGAAAATGTATAAGACTCATCTTTCTGAGTCTGGCTTATCTCCTTGTTCTATACTATTTTGATATCCTTATTATTTTCTATCCCAGCAATTGCTGCCTTATTATATCTGCACATTCCAAGACATGTACATGTTCATTCCCTTGTATCAATGAGATAATGTTGCATTTACACTGAAACTATGTGGTCCTTTTATTTGGAAAACATTTTTAAAGTGAAATTACTTTTTACTGTTGGTTTTCTATATTGATTCATTTTAATTAATCTCTTTCTGATTTTTTTTTCATCACGGAGTGAAAATGGATGCTTATAACCAGTATCTAAGAGCTGTAAGGAATTAGCAGTAGATGTGGTAGAAATATAGACCTGACTGGATGCCATATTTTAGTAGCTGATAACAGATTCACCTTCAGCTCAAAAACTGCTGTAAGGAAATGGTCCCCAACATTTAATTTAGTCAACAAATATGGTTCTTTATAGGGCACATAGAGGCAGTACCAAAGTGAATGTAGATGCCGTCACTTAAGTATCTCTATAAAAGCTAATGAAGCTATGTCAGTACTCTTATGAATGGTGACAACGCAGGAAACCAGACAGCTATCTATCATCCAAGTGACATCTATGCTCCACAGAGGCTGTTATTTAAATGCAAATGGAGAAACTCTAATCTACACCCCCGTTTTGAATACATGCAAGTGTATTATTTCTAAAAGATGCAATTATAGGTAGGGTGAAATGCCTTCCCCAAAGAGGCTGGGAAAATTCCCAGCATGCTCAACTACTACTGTTTTTTTCCCTAAGATAATAATATATTCCTTCGTGTGTGTGTGTGTGTGTGTGTGTGTGTGTGTGTGTGTGTGTGACTTTTCTTTGTTTATTAATCTTCCCCTAATAGCACCTTATAATTTTGTCTTACTTAGGATAGAGGTGAGTGTGTGTAGTGGGTAGGTATCAGAAGTGACTAATGTTTATTAGGTCTCTGAGTCTGATTATTTTGCTTGAGTTTTCTCATTTAATCCTTCTATAAATCCTAAGAGGAAGGTAGTAGCTATTTTAAAATAAAAAACTAAGCATCAGAGATTAAGTAATTTGCCTATAACTAGGAATATTCTAATCTATTTTAAGATTTTCTGGATCCATTATTTTACACTTAGGGGAAAAATTGAAACTCACTTTCCATAATCAACTCTTAATCCTTACCATGTGCCCATCATAATCATAATCTGAGCAGCCTATGGCTTTCAAGGGTTATTTTGCTGGAAAATACAAATTTTGTATGATAAAGCAATTGGCCTCACTGTGGGATGTTTTGTTTTGTATTTTCTAGTTTTCTCTTACACACAGAATATTACCAGCAATTTCTCATTTTTTTTAACATTCTCTTCTAAGTTTAGAGAAAAAAACATATTTATTCAATTCTGTCCAAAGAGGATGAATCAGTTTCTCCGGGAAATTTCTTAAGAAGCCTTGTTATCTGAATTCAGTGCTTTTAAGCTTAGTTTTGATAATGGGAATTTTAGCTCCACTCTGCTTGTCAGTGGAAATATGTTTTCTATTTCTCTTACATTCTACTAGCAGGGAATTGTGACTGAAAATTCTTGAGATGAGAAAAATGTTAGTTAGGTAACATCAGTAGAAGAGCTAGAGTTCGCTGTTGGTCTTTTTAAGAAATGTTAAAACAAAATTACACATATATGGTTGGGATGTAGCTCAGTGCTTAAGCTATTGCCTTACATGTTCAGGGTCCCTGAATTCAGATCCCCACATTGGGGGTGGGGGGTAGGGAGAGAAAGTATAGCTAGTTCTCATGTATGGAGCCATAAGAAGGGATTTGGGCCAGGGGTATAAAATGACAGCACAGATATTCCCTAATTTATGGTAGTACAACTTGTGATTTTTTTCACCTTGTGATGGTACAGAATAGACATTCAAGCCAGGTATGGTGGTGCATGCTTGTAATCCCAGCACTGGGGAGGCTGAGACCAAAGGATCACAGTTATTGTACAGCCTCAGCTACTTAGAGAGGCCCCCTGCAACTTAGTGCGACTCTGTTTCAAAATAAAAATGCAAAATAGGGCAGGAGGCATAGCTCAGAGATCAAATGACCCTGGGTTCCATTCCCACACTCACAAAAAAATAAATAAATACACATTCAGAAAAAAAATGTACTTGAAATTCTGAATTTTGAAAATTTCCCCATATCCATATATGACAAAGTACTCCATATATACAAAGTATATATGCTGGGAAATAGTAGCAAGCCACAGTTCCCAGTGCTATTATAAGGGATACCTGTCAGTACTCTATAGTGTACTTATTGATATGGTATTTAATAGGTTAAGATATCAAATATGTTTATATCTTAGAGTATTTTAACTTATGATATGTTGATTGGCATGCAACCCCGTGATAAATCAAGAAGTATTTGTATTTCAGAGTAAAAAATCAGATACCCCTTACCCAGAGGCCTGTGCTGTAAACTGAGAGAAGTTCTGAAGAATACTTTATAATCTTCCATGGAGAGATAAGCAGTATTAGCCAGAGTTCTCTATAGAAATAGAACAAGTAGGATAAATAAAGACAAATAATTGTCATACACATTTATGGAGGCAGAAGAATTCCATGATTTGAAGTCTATAAGGCAGAAACACATGAAAGCTGATGTGTAATTTCAGTTGGGGCCTAAAGGCCTAAAAGCTAGGACAGTCAATGGTATAAGTTCCAGACTCAAAGACAACAGGCTAAAGACCTAATGATAACTTATTTTTCAGTCTGAATTTAAAGGCTAGACAAGATGATCCTCACCTCAACAATCAGATAGGAGAAATTTTGTCATGCTCGTGCTATTTGTTCCACTCAGATCTTCATCTGAATGACTGAGGCCCACCCATATTTGGGGAGGGCAATCTACTTAACTTGATCTACTCACTTGAATGTTAATATCATTCCAATAAGGCACACTTAGGAAAATTTTGAAGGACACCCAGTCAAATCGACAGATACATAATTGAAGGAATATAATTCAAAATGTTGAGGACTAGAAATTATCAGAATGTAAAAATAATTCTCTTATTAAAAGGTATTAATATCAGAATATTATATATATTAAAGTCTTAAGCAACCCAAATGAACAATGGACAAAGGATCTAAATAGACATTTCTCCCAAGAAGATATACAAATGGCCAATAAGTATATGAAAGAATGCTCAAAAGCACTAGCACTAGGGAATTGGAAGTTAACACCAGAGTGTGATATCACCTCACACCAATGAGGACATCTACTATAAAACACACACAAAAGACAGAAAATAATGAGTGTTGGTGAGGAAACGGAGAGATTATAACCTTTGTGTACTTCCTGACAGAAATATAAAATGGTCTGCTCCTATGCAAAAACAAAACAAAGGTTCTTCAAAAATTTAAAAATAGAATTAACCATATGATCCATTAGTTCTACTTCTGAGTATGCATTCAAAAGAATTGAAAGGATGTTCTTGAAATTTTGATTTGTATTTTTCTGATAGCTAATAATAATATATATATATATATATATATATTACATATATATTTATTTATGGGCCATTTGCATTTCTTTTGAATAATGTCTACTCAGATCATTGATCCATTTTTAAATTAGATTACTTGTTTTTCTGTTGTGAAGCTTTTTGAGATCCATTTATATTCTGAATATTAAACCTCTGTCATGTAAGTATATAGCAAATATTTTCTCCTATTCTGTATGTTCTCTAAGTACTCTGTTTTCTTTGCTGTACAGGAGTTTGTTAACTTGATTTAATTCCATTTATCAATTTTTGATTTGCTTTCCTAGTCTATTAGAGTATTATCCCCAAAAATCATTGCTTGTATCAATATCTTCAAGTATTTTGCTTATATTTTACTCTATTTGTTTCAGAGGTTCAGGCCTTATGTTAGGTCTGGAAGTCATTTTGAGTTTATTTTTATACAGAACGATACATGTGCTCAAGTTTCTATCTTCTGCATGTGTCTATCCACTTTTCCCAGCACCATTTGTTAAAGTCTATTTCTTTTGTTCAGAGTTTGCTTTTAGCCCTTTGTTGTACATCAGCCAGTGGTAGATATGTAGTTTTAGTTTTTGATTCTTTATTTTGTCCCAATGATCTATGTGTCTACTTTTTTGCCAATATCATGACATTGGGCTCTATTGTATGTCCTTAAATATACCTCTAGCTTTGTTCTTTTTGATCAGGATTGCATTGGCTCTTCTGGATATTTGTGTTCCTATGAAATTCAGGATTTTTGTCTTGTTCTATAAAGAACGTCATTGATATTTTGATGAACCGTGTATGAAATCTGAAGGTAACTTTTGGTTTTGTGTCCATTTTAATAATATGAATTATGATGATTTGTGAACCTTTTATTTGCTTGTGTTTTAAATACTACACAAATAAAAATTCAAAGATTATCAATACAGTGAACCATCAAACTACAACATTATTTTTTCCTCTCTTATCTCTCTGGTTTTATGGTTTACTGTTTTGATAATGTTTGTTTCTTTATTATTTCGCTTTGTGTATCTATTATTCTAGTGGGATTTATCCTTTCACATGCCATCATGATGATATCTATCTATTTCACATCTGGATGCAGGACTCTTTTGAACCTACTTTATAAGGCTGGCTGGGTGATCATGATTTTCCTCAGTTTTAGCTTAGCTTAGAAGGATTTTATTTTTCCTCTCATTCTGAAGAATAGCCCTACTGGTGATAGTAATTTTGGTTGACAATTATTTGCTTTCAGGATTTATAATACATTGTTCCATGACCTCTTGGCATCTAAACGTTTCTGCTGGGAAATCTGCTGTTAGTCTAATGGGGCTGCCCTTATTTATGTCTTAGCGCTTTTCTATTGCAGATTTTATAAATCTTTGTCCGGCACATTGAGCAGTTTAACTATAATATATCTCCATGTCTCTGTTCATGTTTATTTGGAGTTCTGTAGGTCTCTTGTACCTGGTTGTACATGCCCATGTCTTTCTCCAAATTGGTTTTCTGCTATTATTTGATTGAATAGGCTTGTATGCCCTTAACTTTTACTTCTTCCAATTTAATTTCGCCTGTGATTCAGATGTTTGATATTCGAATGGTGTCTCAAAGATATAGTATATTTTTCATTCTTAATTATTTTCTTTATTTCTTTTTTTTTTTTTTTTGGTGGTACTGGGGTTCCTGGAAGCCCTTCTACCTCCGGGCTACACTCCCAGACCTATTTTTACACTTTTATTTGGAAACAGGGTCTCCTAAGCCAGCGCGCGTGGCTGGCTTTGAACCTGGGCGATCCTCCTGTCTCTGCCTCCCAAGCGCGGGGATTACAAGCATGCGCCACCACGCCCGGCTTATTTTCTTTATTTCTGACTGTGCTTTTTCAAAAGTCCTCTGGCTCTTATATTATTTACTCTATTCGGTCTAATATGTTGTTAAGATTTTCAACTAAGTTTTAATATGGTTTATTGAACTATTCACTTCCTAAACTTCTGATTGGCACTTTATCCAAATATCTCTTTAAGCTGGGCATTAAAGAGGTGGCCTAAAATCCTGGTACTTGGGAGATGGAGACAAGAGGACCACAGTTTTGAGACCAGTCTTTGCAATTTAGCAAGACTCTCATCAACTTAAAGAGACTCTGTTTAGAAACAAAAACTAAAAAGTACTGGGGGTTTAGCTCAGAGATAGAGTACCACTGGTTTCAATCCCTGGTACCACAAAAAATTAATTTAATATGTAAAATAAATATTTTAAAATTAAAAATATATTACTGAATTTATATATATTAATGAATTTATGATTCATATCTTTCATTCTCATTTTGAATTTATTTGTTCATCTATATTATCTTTCATCCTATTGTGCTTTTTGAAATTTTCATTTTATTCCTCATTTGGCATTTCATCTACTTGTATACCTTAAGAATTTGTTGTTCTAGAGGTAGGATGTTTAGGTGTTGTATTATATTGCTTTTTCATATTTGTTGTGTTTCCTTATTAAAGTTTGTGCATCTGGTGCAATGGAAATCTCTACTATTTTCATTAGATGGCCTTCTTAATGAGTGGCTTTCTACTAAAAAATACTTCTTGGGGTACTTGTTTCTACTTCCATGTTGAGTTTATTTCCAGTGAGGTACTATTTAAAGGTACTCTGTAGCTTCTTTGATTATGATCAGTGAGTATTGGCACAGTGTATACTGTACTGAATTAAAAAAGACTATCCATATTGGCTTTGTTACTTGAAGGGGTCACTGGTCCTTGCTGCTTTAGTAGTGGTGAGGGTCTACAAGCATTTCTCCTCTGATCTGACATAGTGCAAATCATGATACTTTATAGGGAGAGATGGGAGAAGGAATCACACCACCCCTGCTATGGGACTCACAGTCAGTTTTGTCAGCAATGTGACAGTGAATGACTTGGAGGACCTGTGTAGTTCTGGTGATAGCAAACGCTGTGAGTTGTTAAGATAGGGGAGAACAGAAACTATTATGCATTTTTTACCTCATTCCTAGGTATTAAAAATATAGTCCCTTGGTATCTGCAGGGCTTTGGTTCTATGGCATATTATAGATACCAAAATCCATGGATGCTCAAGTCTCTTATATAAATTGCATAATCTAATGCCAGGCGTGGTGGCGCACACTTGTAATCCCAGTGCTTGGGAGGCTGAGACAGGAGGATCACATGGGTTCGAAGCCAGCCTCAGCTACTTAGTGAGGCTCTCGGCAACTTAGTGAGACCCTGTTTCCAAATAAAGTATAAAATAGGTCTGGGAGTATAGCCCGGAGGTAGAAAGCACCTGGGTTCCACCCCAGTACCACCAAAAAAATAAAAAAATAAAAATAAATTGCATAATCTATGTATATAAACTATGAGCATCCTCCTGTATGCTTTACCTCTAAATTATATATAATACTTAATAAAATATAGGTGCTATATAAATAGGTACTATTTTGTATTGTTCAGGGAATAATTACAAGAAAAATTGTGTTCATATTCAGTATAGACAAAATAACAATAAGCCTAACTACACAGTACCTAAGATGCAAGTTGATCAATGTCCAAACAAATTCTGGAGAGAGACTGAGTATCTGTGAAATAGCCAGAGATTACAGCAGAGTATGGCTACACATTACTTCACTCATGTGAATTCAACATAATACTCAGTGCTGACAATTTAAAGTTTTGCTTTTCTTAAATTATCAGAAATTTTTTACAAATACTTTCAATCCATAGTTGGTCATATCCATGCATGCAAAACCCACAGAGACAGAGGCCCATACTTATTTATAAAAATAATGTGACTGGGAATGTTGCTTAGTAGTAAAGTACTTGTTTAGCATGTCCAAGGCCTTGGATTTGGTCTCCAGCACCATGTTAAAAACATTAAATGCAAGCCGGGCGTGGTGGCACATGCTTGTAATCCCAGCATTTGGGAGGCTGAGACAGGAGGATCACAGTTTGAAGACAGCCTCAGCTACTTAGTGAGGCCCTTTGCAACTCAGTGAGACCCTGTTTCAAAATAAAAGAATAAAAAATAATGCTGGGGCTGTATGTAGCTTAGAGGTAGAATACCTCTGGGTTCCATCCCCAGTACCGCAAAAATAAATAAATAAATAAATAAATAAATAAATAAATAAATAAATAAATCCACATATCCTTTGTTCACTAATTTCACTTTGGCTAATGCACTCTAAAATTAAGATCATATATTATGTGTCTTGATATTTTGAGAAAACCAAGGGAGCTCCACATACCTTCACATTGTGTTCCTGCAGTTAAAATACAGCAATTCAAACAACCTTCTTTATCACAGGCATGTGACATAATACCCGTGTATCCCTGAGTAGCAGGGCTCTGGTTTTTGCTAACCCACAGAATTATTTAAAGAATTCAATTACAGCCTCCAGTAAGAATCAGATGTGATACTACTGCCTTATTACAAAGTTTGCTTCCCTCTACCCCTGCTTTTTCACATTGTTCTCGATTACAACCTCACGTGGCCCTGCATAGCATATAGTATTCTTGGACTGTGAGTACATACGTCTGATACACTACTGTTGATCTCATCTGTCCTATATTGGAAGGTATGATTTCAGAAATCCTTATAACTCTGGTAGTAGGAATCCCTTCCTTTTTAATGGGAAGAAGAATTAGCAACCAAAATACACTTTTACGTCAAGCGTAGTGGAACACACTTGTAATAAGTACTTCCAGTACTTAGGAGGCTGACACTGGAGGATCAATGCAGGTTTGAGGACATACTGAGCAAATAGTGAGACTCTCATCTACCTAGCAAGACCCTGTTTCAAAAGAAAAGTAAAGTAGGGCTGGGGGAGTGGCTCAGAGGTAGAAAGTCCCTAAGTTCAATCCACAGTACCACAAAAATGAAAAATAAAATTGCTCGTAGAAAATTTTCATCACATATTACTACAAATAAGATAAATATGAGTATGGATATCTAATTTAGCTTTGTTTTTCAATGCTATTAGCACGAAAACTACCTAAATGATCACCAGTAGATAACTTTTATGGAATATCCATATAATGTAGCACATTGTGATAGCTAAAGAAGTCTGAAATATATAAAACATTAAAAATAGAAATACCATATGATCCAGGAATCTAGTTCAGATATATATATATATATATATATATATATATATATATATATACATACATACATACATATATATTGCAGTGTATATATATACAAAAATTTGGAAGCAAGAGGTCCAAGGGTTCCCTACCCTCCCATTATTCACATAGCCAAAACATGGGAAAACCTGAATGCCTGAGGTATGAATACATGAAGAAAATGTGGTGTGTAAGTGTATGTGTGAATAATATTCCATGTTATAAAGGCATTATATATAATTTTACTCTTTACAAAGAAGAAAATCTTGCCATTTAGCACAACATGGATGACCCTGGAGGACATTATGCTAAGTAGAGTGAGCTAGTCACAGAATGACAAATACTACATGATTTCATTTACATAAGCTATCTTTTAAAATAGTAAAATGAATATAAGCAGAGACTGGAAAAGTGGTTGCCAAGAGCAGGGGAGAGGAGGAAATTAAAAAAAAAACTGATGTTCAATGGGTATAAAGCTTTGATTACACAAAATAAATAAGTTCTAGAGATTTTCTGTACAACATTGTGATTGTTAATTAGTTGTACCATATTACAGACTTAAAATTTTGTAAAGAAGTTTGATCTCATTTAAAATTTTTAATACACACAAAATTGAGATATGTCTATGTTGATGTAGAAAGATATCTGAGGCACACTATTAAATGGAATAGGTAGAGTTTGTAGTATCATGCCATTTGTTTTTTTCAAGGACATAGGCATTTTTATTTTGAAATCCTACTAAGGAAACTACTGCCAGTAGTTATCTTTGGTGTCAGAATTGCACATTTGCAAGTAAGGAAGAAAGAGTATAGCCAATTTTATGCCTTTCTGATCATTTTATTTTGTTTCCTATCAAGGGCTCAGGGTATAGCAATGAGGTAGAATGCTTACCTAGCATGCACAAAGCCCTGAATTCAATTTCCAGCACTGCAAATAAGTAAATAAATAAAATGTAAAAAAAAAATGTGATCTCTGATAATCAAGGAGCTTATAATTTAGTAGAATGAGGAAGGAACTTTCACAAAACAGTTTTAACATCCCAAAAGCACAAGCTATTTTCTAATGGTGGTTCTGGATAGGGCAGGGCTGTGAATACCCCTGGAAAAATGAGCAGAGAAACTGAGGGACATGTTAGTTGAGTTAAAAAAAAAACTTTAAGTGCTGCATTTCCCAGGGGTTTTACCTAAATACAAATATATAGCTTGGTTCCATACTTAACTAAAATCCATATTTAGAACAGAAAACTCTGTACCTCTGTATCAGAGTTTTATCACCTAGTGCTATTTTTAAAAGAAAACCAAAGATTCAAATTCCTAGAAGTTGACTTGAGATGAGTGAAAAACGCCAGAAGATTTTGTCTATTGCCTTTCAATAAAGCAAAGTGAAGTCAACACTCTTACCTGGTTACTTGAGCCAAACCTCAGATTTCACCTAGATTGCTTGGGTTACTGGGATGCTACTCTTTTTCCAGAATTAACAAAATAACTGTCTGTCTCCTTTAAGCTAAGCCAGAAGCTTTGACTCCAGGAGGTCTCATAAAGTAAAGGTGGTTTCAGAGTCCAAAAAGGGCATAAAACTGACTTCCAACTTTAGGCTGACTTAGGGAAGAATTCACCTTCTCCTTTAAATGTCCACGTTTTTTTTTTTCCTTTTCTAAATGGGTATTCACAGTTTTAGTGCTAATTGATTTTTATTACCTAACTTATTTTTCTTAGTTAAAATATGCTCTTAAAACTTTAAAAATAACTGCTTTTCCCCATAAGCTTCCACTTAATAGACATTGTCATAATAGGTTGCTTCTAGCATTGCTAATGCTAAGACCCCAGCACATTTTTAGCAAATCAAATCAAGTTTTATTTAGTTCAATTTAGGGGATGAATCAGCTTTACATGTCCTCTAAATGAATTACAAATTAATTGGCTGAGTGTGTTTAGTGTTCTCTTCATTATTTCTTCCTTTCTGACAGTAATGTAGCTTTACTTGCACTGGAGAATTTGGTGCAATGGAAAATTATGGGAATATTTATGTTGGATATTTTAATGAATCATTTGATTCTTCCTAAAATCTTATAAAATTTATTTTGCTCTGTTTTGAGAACTTAACCCCACAACTATTGTATAGTCAAGGTAGGACAAAACCCTGATTTGAATTTTTTGTTGTAAAAAAAGTGGTGTTCCTCTTGATTAAAAAAAAAACTTGATAGCATGTTTTGATTCATTTATTGAGAGTGTGTAATTTAATATAATATCTGTACTTATAATGAACGTTACTGAGGGTGTTTTAAAGTAGAGAATACAGATTTAGCTAATAATCAAATTTATTAACATATATACAACGTTGTTGGTACTAAACTGAGAATCCATATATTGCTTTTCTCCTTAGTGGCTAAAATTACTTTTCAAAAAGTTGTAGCGTTAAAACAAATTTATTTGCATTGCTTAGTAGCACATTAGATTTTATCTAGGGCAATCCTTTTTTATGTTTTAAAGTTATGTTTTATATATTGTATATATTATTCTCCACTGTTACCTGAATCTGATGGGAGGTGTTTTTTAAGTTTAAATCAGAAAGAAAGTGTTAAAAGCAGTGTATAGTCTAGAAAATACTTGAGGACTATCCTCTGTGTGGAACCAGACTGTATCTTCATAGGCAGAAAGCAAAAGCAGAACTTCATATTTCACACAACATTTATATTTAACTCATTCATAGTCTCAGTTCTCTCTCCCTCACTTCTCTCTTTAATCCCCTCTCTCTCTTCACCCCCAACTCCTACTTTCTTTCCCCCATGCCTGTCACCCTTTCTGTCTCTTTCTCTCATTACAAATATATACATACACACAGGACTTTTCAAGATATATACTTTCAATTAAAGACCATTTTCAGATTTTTCTGACACTTTTTGAGATAATTGGGGACATCATAGGGATAAGATTTCTGGAAAAACTGTATATATTTATATATGTAACTCTGCCATGTATCTATTGAATGAATCCTTTGACCTTTCTTTTCCAGAAGCCTTATCAGCAAAATCAAAACCTACCATGTTTCTAATTTACTTCTTACAGGTGCTTCTAGGATTCACTGACTTAAAATAGTGTATGTATAAATCCCAGAGTTTACTGGATATAAAAGCCCAAGAACTAAAAAGTTAGGCTTATTATTAAACTTTCTGAAGCTATAAATACAATTTTATAGCTGCATTATCCTCAAATTTATATATTTACCTTTTATTTTGTACTGGGGGTGGAATCCAGGGGTATTCTACATTTTAGCTACAAAACTGCTAGCCCTATTTTTTTTTTTTGAAACAGGATCTCACTGAGTTGCAAAGGGCCTCACTAAGTAGCTGAGGCTGTCTGCGAACCACGATTCTCCCATCTCAGTCTCCCAAATGCTGGGATTACAAGCCTGTACCACCATGCCTGGCTCACATATTTACCTTTTCAGTTAATTATCATCATATTAAGGAGGAAGTCAATGTCTGGGTTTGTATGGCAAGTATAGATTAACATAGCAAAATACAACACAATAATGTAATGTGTCCTTTGTTTTGTTTAATTGTGTGTAATATGTGAATGTGAATTTGTGCATTCTAAAAAAAATTGAAAGAATATGAATTAAAGTGTTGAATATTCATTCCAAGTTTGCAGTGTTTTAAATTCTCTTATTTATTTATCTATATTTTCTACAACAAACATGTATCATTAATATAATTAAAATCACTTAAAATCAATCAACACTTTAAAATTGCTACCAGTTATAAAATTCAACTCATTTCATTGCAGCACTCACTATTGTATTTTGGAAACAAGAATAATGGAAATGCTCACTTTCAAAATGAGGGAACACAGAGTAAGAACTGTGAAATGTATTTATCTGCTATTGTATGATGAAAGTCATTTAGCACATCTCACGCCGATTATTCTCTCTATAACATTGCTTCCTTTGAGTACTCTAATTTTTAAAAATAAATTTTTCAGCTACAGGACCGTACTCAGTTCAGTGACCAAGACTTAGCCACCCTTAAGAAATACTGGGACAATGGCATGACTAGCCTGGGCTCTGTTTGCAGAGAGAAGATTGAAGCCGTTGCAACTGAATTGAATGTTGACTGTGAAATAGTTCGGGTAAGCCATTTTCAATATTTTCACGCTATAGTTGATGAGTGAAATAAATTAAAGCTTTAAAATCTACATTAAGTACTGCAAGCAATACCATGAGTAAGATGACAACCCCTAGAATGGGATTTTTATTTCAAATTACATATCTAATAAGAATCTTGTATTGCAAATACATAAAGAAAACTTTGTAGGAAGACAGGCCAAATATCTGTGCAGACATTTCTCAAAAAAAGTATAGAAAAGGCCAATAATGAGATGAAAATAATGATTAACATCATTGTCATTATGGAAATGGAAATCAAAACTACAATGAGATATCACCTAATACTCAACATGATGGTAATAAAAAAGGACCTAATAACAAGTGTGAGGATGTAAAAACATTATGACCCTTCCCCCTTTTTGATACTGGGAATTGAAACAAGAAGCCTTTTACCTCTAAGCTCCATCTCCAGGCCTATTTTATTTTTCTTTTGAAACAAGGCCTTACTTAGTTGACGAGGGCTTCACTACGTTACTGAGGCTAGCCTCAAACCTGCGATCCTTCTATCTCTGCATTCCAAATACTGGGATTACAGGTATATACCACCACAACCGGATAAATTGGAACATCTATACACTGCTAGTGAGAATGTGAAATGTTTTAGCCACTTTGGAAAACATATCTGAAAAAGTTTACATAGAATCATTTTATGACTCAACAATTCTACTTCTGTATATAGAGTCAAAAGAATGAGAAACAGATATTCACTCATAAAGTTACACACAGATACTCATAACAGCATTATCCATAGTAACCCCAAAGTAGAGACAGCCCAAATGTTCAAGTGAATAGATTTACAAAATGTGATATATGTATATAGATGAATATTATAGAGGCATATAAAGGAATGAAATATTGATGATACTACAAATTAGATAAGCCTTGAAAACATTAGAGAAAGGAAGAAGGCTAGTCATAAAGATTTCATATTTTATGATTCTATGTGGAAGGTATATAATAGGCAAACTACGGAGACAGAAAGTAGATTAGTAATTGCTGAGCAATGAGGTTAGGGAGTATTAAGAAATGACTGCTGATAGATATGGGTTTTTTAGGTATCATGAAGTAATTCTGGAATTAATTGTATTTGTTGTATATCTTCGAGTATATTTAAACAGTTTAATTTTATGCATTAAATGAGTGAATTGTATAACATGCCAAATATATCTCATGAATGTTGTTTAAAAATCATATGATCTAAAATTCATTTCATATATTCATGTAATATATGATAGAGAGAAATACACTGATTTGTTGTGGGAATAGTTTTTATCCTATCTGAAAGACATTGATGCAAGGTTTAGATAGTGGAGGTGCTTGTAAATATTTATCAATCAGCCTTTTAGGAAAAGTAAATCCCTAGTTTTACCACTTGCTGATTTCCATGCTATAAAGAGCCACATGAAAGAAAAGGCATGATGACACACACCTTAATTCTCAGCTAGTCAGGAGACTGGAAGCAGGAGAATTCAAAGTTTTAGGCTAGTCTGGACAACTTAGTGAGACCCTGTCTCAAAATGAAATTTAGAAAATGGACAGGGGTTGTAGTTTAGTGATAGAGCACTTGGCTATATTGTTTGAGGCTCTGGGTTCAGTCCCTAGCACTGCAAATCATCATCATTATCATCATCATCATCATCAGCAGCAGCAGCAGCAGCATCTGCCATAGCTAACTAGATGTGTTGTACAACTCAGAGATGAGAAGAGATACTAACTTAGCTCCTATGAGCAAGTATGAGTGGCCTTCAGCATAAGCTGGAAGATCATACCAGAAGATCAAGAGGGAAGTACTATTAAAAACAAGTGGCAAGCCAGTCAGGAGCTATGGTACACACCTGTAATACTAGTACTTAGGAGGCTGAGACAGGAACACAAGTTCAATTCCAGGCTCATGCAATTAGTGAGACCCTCAGCAACTTCCTGAACTCCTGTTTCAAAAATAGATATATTCATAAATTAAAGACCAGGTGGGCACTTCATAAGTGGAAAGTACCTAGGTTCAATCACCAGTACCACAAAAAGTGACAAAACAACACTCTTGTAGAAGGAATAATTTTTTTCATATACACATGAAAAACCAATACAGAGATAAGTTGTGGAGCATAGACTTGTCAAAATGAATACTGTTCCAAAAATAAATACCGTTCTATTCAAAGCCTTGCTCTCTCTTGTTAGAATCCGGATGGGAAATCAATTTCAATCCTGTATTTACTGAGCATGCTATTATGTGTTGGTGTACACTAACAAGCAGAGAGAAATGCATTAGAAACTTCCTATTTTTAAGAAGCTTAGAGTCCAGCAAGAGGGATGATACAAGAATACAAATGACTAAAGACCGCATTGATGTGAGATCCTAGTATGCAGAGACTACGCAAAAGCCAAGAATAGCAAAATATAGAGCATGTGTTGTCATTGCCATTTTTATTTTTAAAATCAAAGTTATACACATGCATAGCTTAGGTCAAGTACTGGAAAACTTTCTAACAAAATTATTATTGTGTGTGTTACTGGGGATGGAACCCAGGGGCATTCTACCTGTGAGCTACAACCCCAGCCCTATTTTTTATTCGTTATTTTGAAACAGGGTCTCACTGAGAGGTGAGAATAAATACAGAGAATAGCCAGGTATCTCTCTCATATCTGTTTATCTTGCTGTTGCTTGATTTTTTCAATGTTAAACTTGATTTTTTTCAATGTTAAATAATGTTTATTGATTTTCACTATGGCACATGCAAGGCTTTTTAAAAATCTTTTAAGTTTGTTTCATTGATCATTTCACTTACGTGGATACTTCCTTTCTCTTTGTCCTCCCTTAATATTGGATAATTTGATATTGAATATAAATATTATTATGACTATGTAAAAACTCCACATCCTTGAATTAAGTAGTACAATATCATTTTCTTCATTCTTTCTTTTTATTTTGGTACTGGGGATTGAACTCAGGGGCATTCTACCTCCAAGCTACAACCCCAACCTTTTTTCTTTTGTTTTTTTTTTTTGTAATTATCAACATATATTTTAATACATACAATCTCAGAATATTTTTTCTCTTTTATTATAGTATATATAGTTATTAAACACATTCTTATGGAGTACTAGTCCATTTTATTAATAGTCTATAAAATAATTTCAGAAAGAGAAAAGGCAGTTATTTAATATAAAATTTCTTGATTTTGAGTCCATAGTGGTTTGTGTATATGTTAAAGATATTGAAACACTCTTTTTTCAGATTAGTAGAACATTTTAATGTAAACTATATTGCATATACTGCAGAGTATGAGTTGTCTTAAATGTATGCTGAGAAATTTATTTTTTTATTGGTGCATAGAATTCACACATCTTAATGGGATAAAAAGTTTGTGTAGATCTACATGCACACATCACTCTATTGAAACCTATCCCCTCCCCAACCCATTCCCTCTACTTCCCACCCTCCTGTTCTTGGCTTAGTGGTTGACATTTTGAAATAATGTGTTGCTAAAATTTTGAGGCTTATCTCAAACCTGCAATCCTCTTGTTTTTGCCTCCCAAGTACTGGGATTACAGGCATGTGACACCACTCCTGACCATTTTGCTTTTCTTAAAAATACTTTTATTGGTGCATTGTAGTCTCGCATCATAATGTAGTTCATAGTGATAGCGACGTCCACGCACACACCACTTATAGCTGAGTGTTCCCTCAGCTTCCTCCCCTCACTCTCTTCCCCATACAACATATTGAGATTGGCATTGGTATGCTCATGTATGTACATAATACAGTAGAAGTTTTTCCTTAACTGATCCTCCCTATCCTCCACAACACCCTCCTCTAGACCATCTCCCTGATTCCACTGAATTATCTAAAATCCCTCTTATAACAAATTGTTTCCTTCACTTTCTGTGACCTACTAATTTCATTTAACATAATATTCTCCAGGTCCATCTTTTTCTTGCAAATGGCATTATTTTGTTCTTTTTGATTTCTGAGTAGAATTCCACTGAGTTTATCCCATAATTTTTGATCCATTCATCTGTTGATGGACACCTAGGTTGATTCCATAATTTGCCTATTGCAAATTGTGCTGCTATGAACATGGGTATGTATGTATTACTAAAGCATTTTGATTCCAGTCCCTTTGGAAAGATAGCTAGGAGTGAAATAGCTGTATCATACGGTAGATTCATTCTCAAACCTCAGGAAATTAAAGCAGAAATTAAAATGGGATCGCATTTAAAAAAGTTTATGTTCATTAAAGAAAATCAAGAGTCTAAAGAATGAGACTACAGAAAAGAGGAAGATATTTACCAGCTATTTTTGCCTTCTTCTGTATAATATTATTTTGCTCCTCTGGAGTTCATAATTTACTTAGTTTTCATTTTTTATGTTTATATATTTCCTCATTTACTTTTCTATCTAACTTAATACTAATGTACCTTCAAGCCCATTCCCAGTTGAATATATCTCCTCTCCATTCATTCATAAACAATGGGTAATTAAACAATTTCATCATGTTAAAGATATATTTCTTGAAATCTGATCTGCTTCAATCTGAATTGGTTACTCCCTGTACCTGGAATATAAATGGTAACCTGAGAGTCTCTGTCCTTTTACTATATATTCAATAATGTATCTTTCAATTATCTGACAACTTTCCTTCTGACTTTTTCATTTTTGCAAAATTTTATATCTAATTGTTCACTGATATTAAAAAGGAACATGTGCCATGATAGCTGCTTTTTTTGCCCTAGGGCTTGGGACTTTTATATTGCAAGAAAGAAGAGACAAGAACAGGGTCTATTTAAAAATATGTACTTCCCAAATGAAAGATATATCCACAGAGTTCCTGGTTAGTGTTCTCTTTATCAATGGATTTTAGGCACACTTATAATAAAAAATGACTGAAGCCATTGATATATGGTCCCTATATTGCCCCCTTCTCCCTTGGAGGCATTCTAGATATCATCCATGGTTTTAACAAGCACCATGCCTTCAGGTACATAAAGACCTTCATTATTAAGTGCAGACTACTCTTCATATAGAAAGTCCTAATATGCAAAAAAGGAGGAAGAAATTATAACATTTTCCTCTTGCTTTATACTCTTCTTTTGTCTAATAATTTTCCAGTTTGGCAGCATGCTTGTGATAGAAAGAACATTTGAAGAGGTGATGTGTTTTAAGAGCATTTCTTTGGTAATATTTGGTAACTTACTCTAAAGAAGTACATTCGCCACAAAAAATATGTCCTTGAAATTTTAGGAAAGTACTTATATGTTTTTAAATGTAATACACCTTCTAGTTACTGATCATCAGTTTTAACTTTGCCTCAGAATGTCTAGTCTACTAGTGCTTGCTTATCATATAATCAGAAAATTTTAGATCTGTTTTTCCTTGTTAGGTCTTATAGTCCCCCCTTATCCAGGGGAAATACATTATGAGACCTCCAGTGGATGTATGAAAATGTTATAGTACCAAATCATATAAATTCATATATATACATATATGTGTGTATATATACATATGTATATCTATGTATGTATGCATATGAGGTGCTACTAAGGAATTGTTGCCATGATAACACTATGGATGTGTGTATGTATGTATATATATATATATATATATAATATGTATAATATATGTGTCTATATAAGTATCTATGTATATGTTTACATATATATGCACATGTATACATATAGGGTGCTAAAAAGGGATCTTTGACATGATAGCACAATGTATGCACATATATGCTATATTTTTCATACACATACATACCTGTGATAAATTTGAATTTTAAAATTAGGCACAGGCAGGGGTCAGGATAGCAGAATAGTGATACCCAGCCCTAGTGTGCCCCACCACAGAATGAAAATAAAGAAACAGGTGTGTAACTGCTTGTGGAGGTAAGTGGCTTTGGATAACCAATAGAAATTCACAGCTGACAAAATAAAACTTGGCAAATGCACCGACTAGGACTAGGAAGAATAGCAAAGCAAGGGAACAAAATACCCCAGTACCAGGCACTTGTTAGTTATGTTAGGAGAAGGGAATTCTTCCCTCTAAGAGAGTTAAGATGAAAAGGAGAGACATGATGTGTTACAGAAGGCTGCACACTGTAGAGCAGCAGCTTAAATAGGTGACATGGAGTCTTCACAAGCCAGCTTTAGAAAACAAATTTACTGCGTCTTTCAGCAAACTCTCAGAGTGTTATAGCCAGGAGTCATCTTGAGAAGAATCCTATTATCAGAGACTAAACTGCTCAAGGAGTAAGAAAACTCAGCATAATCACACTTCAGGGTCCCCAGCACCCAGCTGCATTGACTAGGCAGGTAGTCACACAAAAGACAACCATGCCTGGGGGAGTGTCTCTGAAACAAACCTGCTGACAGTTTTATGCTGCCTGGACTGCAGGCTGTGACAGGGAGGGGAGTGGAAGGCACAGCAGTTTGCCAATCCTGTACCTGCATGGATTCATAGGGGAAGGGCACTTCTTTTTTATTTTATTTTTATTTTTTATTGATGCATTGTAGTCATACATCTTAATGGGATGCAAGATGGTGGAGACATACATGCACACACCACCCAATTAGCCCTTACCCACTTCCCATCCTATTACCTCCCCCTCCCTCCTGCCCATGCTTGGCTTAGTGATTGACTTTGATATGTTTAAGTACATCATGTGCTTTAGAGAGTTTCCCTCTTCCCCCCTCCCATCCCCTCAGTTAGGTCACCTTATTTAC
Organism: Muscardinus avellanarius; assembly: GCF_963383645.1. Taxonomy (NCBI): domain Eukaryota; kingdom Metazoa; phylum Chordata; class Mammalia; order Rodentia; family Gliridae; genus Muscardinus; species Muscardinus avellanarius. Next base: position 117,825,611 of record NC_137792.1, on the reverse strand, counting down.
TCCTCTGCAGGATCTCCTTCTTCATCTAGAGTTCCTCCTGTTACCCATTTCTCCCTAGCTTCTGCATATTAGGGAAAGCATCCAATTTCTTCTTTGTTTGTGACTGGCTAATCTCATTTAGCATAATGTCCTCAAGATCCATCTATTCCCCTGAAAATACCACAATTGTACTTTTTATGGCTGAGTAAAATTCCATTGTGTACATATTCCACAGTTTTGTAATCCATTCATCTGTTGATGGACATCTTGGCTGGTTCCAGTTTGGCTATGGTGACTTGAGCAGCTATGAACATAGATACGCATGCATTAATTGGGTAGTTTGGTTTCTATTCTTTTGGGTAGATACTCAGAAGTGGTATTGCTGGATCAAATGGTAGATTTGTTCCCATTCTTCTGAGGATCCTCCATACTGTTTTCCAAAGTGGTTGTACTAATTTGCAGTTCCACCAGCAATGCATTAGAGTTCCCACTTCTCCTCATCCTTGCCAGCATTTGTTGTTGTTGTGTTTTGAATTATTGCCATTCTAGTTGGAGTTAGGTGAAATCTCAGGGTAGTTTTGATTTGCATCTCTCTGATTGCCAATGATGTTGAGCATTTTTTCATGCATTTATTGGCTATTTGCAATAGCCAATTTCTTCCTTTATGAAGAATTTCTTCCTTTATGAAGTGTCTATTTAATTCACATGCCCATTTTTTGATTGGGGGAGGGCACTTCTAAAAGCACCAGGACAATTACTTAATCTGTACATCCTTCCTCCATCACAGAACTCAATGGTTCAATTACTCCCTTCTACCTTGGAGGCATTCTAAGTATCTATCATGGTTTTAACAATCATCATGTCTTCAGGTACATAAACTAAAGACCTCCAGTACAAATAAACACCCTGCATTATCCACACTCCTATAAGTGTTGGTGGGTGAAAGGGCTCTTTGGGGCTCTGATATTGACCATGTCATTGGATAGACTAAAATCTTCCAGAATGATTATATTCCTGGTACTGTCAACATTCTGCCTTAAGTGGTTCAGCAAGAAATACAGGGCTCAGACTACATACCACTCCCACTTACTTGGTAATGGCTAACAAAAATTACCAGCTGCATTTGCAAACCCACCGTGTCTATTTATTTATTCATAATACTGGGGATTTAACACAGGGGCATTCTACTTCCAAGCTATACCCCTAGCTGTATTTTTTTTTCTTTATTCAGAAACGGAGTCTCACTAAGTTGTGGAGGGTCCCGTGTTATTGAAGCTGGTCATGAACCTGTGATCTCAACATCCCAAGCACTGGGATTATAAGTATGTGCTACCATGCCCAACTATTTTTATTGTTTTAGAATTTTATTGGTACAATATAATTATAGTTGAGTAAAACTTCATACTGTGAATATACCATATTTTCATTACCCATTAATCTGTTAATGGACAACTAGGTTGGTTCAATAATTTGGCTATTATGAATTGAGCTGCTCTGTACATGGTTATGCATATATCACTATATTATTCTAACTTGAATTACTTTGGAAATTTACTAAGGAGTAGTATACCTGGTCATATGGTGATTAAATCCCTAGATCTGCAGAATCTCCATGTTGATCTCCATAATAGCTGTTCTAATTTACAGCCTCCACGAGAGTGTATAAGCATTTCTTTTCTTCACATCCTCTCTAGCCTTTATTTTTGTTTGTATTATTGATTATTGTCATTCTAACTGTAATTCATCTGAAGCATAAAATTAGAAACAATGCCTACATGAAAAAGGACAATGGATACAGACATGGGTTAGTAAAATTTTAATTTGAACAACCTGTTCAAACACTGGAATAGGAAAAGAAACCTGTTCAAACACTGGAACAGGAAAACTTGAAAAGTTTTATTTTCCATATTCTTGAAGTTTTCATGAAGATACTACACGAAAACTTAAAGACCTTAAAGGATTGGATGATGCCCATCCACATTGATAACAGTTATCCTCTTACTCCACTTATTCAGATGGTAATCTCTTCCAGAAACACTCTAATAAACATGCATGCATGACTGTTTTATGACCTATCTGAGCATTCATTAGCACAATCAGTTAGACACATAAAATAACCATCACACACTGCTATGATAGATTAAATACCTTATAAAAAAACATACATTTTCTTTCTCACAGTCGTGGAAGCTCAGAAATCCAAGGAAAAGGTACTGGGAGACTCAGTGTCTGGTGAGGACTAAGTTTCTCAACTTCCCTAGTCCTTCACTGTTACTTCACATGGTGGAAGGGTTGAGGGTCCTCTCTGAGGTCTCATTTGAAAATGCATGTATGCCACTCATAAGAGATTGCTTTCATGGACTTTTTAGTTCTCAAAGGCTCTACCTTCTAATACTGTCACCTTGGGGGTCAGGAATTCAATATTTTAACTGAGGAAAGGAAATATAAATATTCAGACAATAGCAGTTTGTAAGATTACTTCCATTTTCTATGATTCTATAAAAATGTGATAAACCCATTAACAATGTGTTTATATATTGAATAACTTCCCACTGCCTTTTATTTTTATTTTTATATTTTTAATTTTTATTGGTGCACTGTAGTCATACATCTTAATGAGATAAAAGACTTGTGGAGACACACATGCACACATCATCCAATTAGCCCATACCGGATCCTCACCCTATTCCCTCCACAACCCTCCTTCCCATGCTTGGCTTAGTGATTGATTTGATATGTTTGTTTAAGTACATCATGTGCTTTGGAGAGTTTCCTTTCAATTTTGAGAAATATCAAAACAGGAAGTACTTTAGCTTCAGTAGGCAATAAAATCTCACGTAGTTCCATTATTTGCATTACATATTTTACCTTCATCATTGTATGTTTCATAATCAACCTTCTCTCTCAAGAAGGTTGCAAAGCCGGACTTGGTGGCACACACTTCTAATCCCCGCGCTTGGGAGGCAGAGACAGGAGGATCGCACAAGAGACCCTGTTTCCAAAAAGTTTTTCAAAAGTATAAAATAGGTGTGGGAGTGTAGCCTGCAGGTAGAAGGGCTTCCAGGAACCCCAGTACCACCATCAAAAAAAGGAGATTGCAAAAGAAGTTGAAGATAAATAGAAATTTGATTTTCACTTTTCATTTTCTTCTCTTTTCTACAGCTTTTATCACCCAAATTAATCAAGAAGCATCCTTAGGAGACTGACATCTTCCTCTTTTTGCATGCAGCATCATGTTCACAACATCAGTGGCTAGGATCATTGTAAAAATTATCTTTTTCATTACAATTCGATAAGTGTTGGTATTCACAGATATAAAATGGGGAAACACATGTCAATTTCAATGTGCTTTAGTAAGAAATTGTAGTTCTTTGCTCTTTCTGAAGTCTACTTAGTCCATTTTCAATGCAGCAATGAAATTGGAAATTATAATGGAACTCTATTTTTAAATGAGTAGTTAATAAAGATAGGAATATATATATATATATATATATATATATATATATATATATATATATATATATGGCACTAGGGTTCCTGGAAGCCCTTCTACCTCTGGGCTACACTCCCAGACCTATTTTAGGTTTTTCTGTTTGAAAACAGGGTCTCTTAAGCCAGCGTGGCTGGCTTTGTCCCTGCACGATCCTCCTGTCTCCGCCTCCCAAGCACAGGGATTACAAGAGTGCGCTACCATGCCCAGCTGTTAAGTATATTTTAATTTTGTATTGGATGCTTTTATTTGTGAATCTTTGTTTCAGACTTAGCATTTAGTTTTATGTACTAAGTACATCAAAAACACTAAATTTTCTAAATCTGAAGACTAAATGCTCCCCAACAAAAACATAGAATTACTCTTTTTGTACTGACTTAATAGTTCTTTTTTCTCCCAATTATTTTTATATTGGTGAATATAAAATTTACTTAATTCATATTTTTATTTACATTAGAAAGTACCTACTGTGACTTTGTATTTATCTAGGCCCATTTGTACAGAAGAAATTCTACTTGGCATACAAATAATGGTATCATAATAATTCAATTTATTCGATTAAGCTTTGTATAATGTATGACATTTTGGCTGAGGTCCATTTTTTCTATGTATATTCAATCACTTCAGTATTATTCTTGAACAAATTACTCATACCCTATTGAATAGCCTTTGCATCTTTATCACAAGTCAGCTGAGCTGAACATACTCTTCTAGGCTGATTTTTAACATTTCTAATTTAATAAGTCTTGGTGTTACATATGTGAATTACTTCCACTTTATTTTTCAACATTGTTTTAAGTATAGTAATCTATTCTTTTTCATGTCAATTTCATATCTTCTATATGTATTTTAATTTTTTATTGGTGCATTGTAATCATACATCTTAATGGGATACAAGATGGTCGAGACATACATGCACACATCTTGGATTTTGATAGGAATTTGGTTAATTCTACTAATCAAATCTGGAGAAATTTAAATCTTTAGTCTATTGCATCTTGTGAACATAGAATGTTTCTAGATGCATTTATAAAATATTTTATTTCTTTCATCAGTGTATTTATTTTTGGAATACAAATCCATTACATGTTTTGTTAAGTTTACACCTAAGGTTATACTTTACTTTTTTCTTGATTGAAAATAGTAAGTTGGGCGTGGTGGCACACACTTGTAATCCCAGCATTCAGAAGGCTGAGACAGGAGGATCGCTGTTTGTGGACAGCCTCAGCTACTTAGTGAGGCCCTCCACAATTTAGTGAGGCCCTCTTTCAAATTAAAAAATAAAAAAATAGGGCAGGGTGTATAACGCAGAGGTCAAATGCCCCTGGGTTCCATCCCCAGACCCGCCAAAAAAAAAAAAAATAGTATATTTTTATTTCAATTTGAATGTGTTTTTACTGCATAGAAACACAATTGATTTTTGTATGCTCATATTGTATCCTAAAACCTTACTAAATATACTTAATAATTATAAACATATTTCTTGGGATTATCTGCCTTAACTACCATTTATGTCTTCCTTTCTGATCTGTATATCTTTTATTTCCTTTTCTTAAATTGCTACTGGTTAGAATCTCCAGTTGAATATGAGTTGTCAGAAGAGATTTTTTTTCTCCTGTTCTTAGAAGGAAAACACTTTTTTGCCATTAAGCATAATTTTAGCTGTAGGCTTTGGGGACTTGAAGATTTGGGAGTGAGGTTAATGATAAGTGTTCTTAGTAGGTAGAATGCTATGCAAGCAATCTATTTTATATTGTGATAATTTGTAATTTTCAAGAAATTGATTCATTTCATCCAAATTATCAAATTTGTGTTGGTAAAGTTGTTTATATTAGTCATTTATCACTTTTATGTTTGCAAAGTCTACAGTGATATACTTTGGTTTATTCCTGATATTAATATTTTGTGTCTTATTTATTGTTTTGCTAGTCTTGCTAGATATTTGTTCATGTTTTCCTATTTTTAATATACTTAATTTTTAAGCAGTTTTAGTTTTTATGTTGTGAGAGGCCAAGGGGATAGATACTTGAACTACTGACTGGAATAAAATATTTTCCCACCACATATGTGACCAAAAAAAGAAACTCACATGTAGAATATATAAATAACTCTAAAATACAGTATCTTGTTTGTTCAGTTAACTACTTCAATTAGACAGTGAAGAGAGATTTCACTGAAGAGGATATACAGATGGCAAATAAGCACATGGAATGATGCTCAACATCACTAGCAATTAGGAAAACCAAATTAAGAACTCGATGAATCTCAGTGGTAGAGTGCCTGTTTAGCATGCATGAGGCCCCGGGTTCAATCCTAAACATCAAAAACAAAAGAAGAAAAAATTTAAAAGAACATGCTGAGCTGTATATAATGGTGCATGCCTAGTAATCCCAGTACTTGGGAGGTTGACACAGGAGAATTACAGGTTCAAGACCAACCTCAGTAACTTAGTGAGACCCTGTTCCAAAATAAAAATAGGACTGGAGGAGTAGCTTGGAAGTAGAATGCTCCTAGTTTCAATCTCCAGTAACACACACACAGAGCACCCCTCACACCTACACATACATATACACAAAGGACTTGTTGAGCCATCGCTATGCACATATATAAAAACAGCTAATTAAAAAGTTAATGACAATACTAAATACTGGCAAGAATGCTGAGAAACTAGATCTCTCACACACTGCTGATAAGATGTCCTCTAGGAAACAATTTGGCACTTTCTCATAAAATTTAACAAGTAATCATATTACTCAGAAATCACACTCTTGTTCATTTATCTTAAAAAATTAAAATGTATGCATTTAAAAAATCTATTCCCAGCTGATCATAATATATAATAGGTACAAACTAAAAACAATATGCATCCTTTAACAGGTTAAATATTAAACAAACTTGAGCATACATATCGTAAAATACTATGTGTTGATGAAAAAGAATAGACTACCTAAACACACAACTGTAATGATTATAAAGGGAATTATACTGAATGAAAAAAAGACTAATTTCCAAAGCTGTCATGCTATATGATTCCATTTGTATAATATTCTTGAACTATATATTGAAGTGGAAAACAGATTAGTGGTTGACAGGAATTAAGAATAGTGGGATAGGGGAAAGATATGATGTAATAGAAAGGAAATAGAACTATACATACAGATTCAATAGTATTGATTTTTCTGGTTTTGATATTGTGTTATAATATTATAAGGCATAACTTGGAGAAATTGGAGTTAAAAATTCACAAGGCCAATTTTTGAAATTTTCTGTGACAAAAAGTTTCCAATATAAACTTTTAAAAAAATGTTGGTCCTTAAACCAATAAAATGAAAATTTGTAATTCTTTAAAAACCAAGGTAACAGTTATAGAGCCAAACAAATTAGTTAGATGGCACATTTTCACCTGGAAAATAAGATTGGAAGTGGCATATGAACTGTAGTTATAGCTGTATGCCTGATTTATTTGGAAAAGTAACCAACTGGTTTTTCCTTTGAGAAACTTGAACTGTTTTTCTCAGAAATGATGCAAATACAGAAACAAATTGATCTGTAATATTTATATAAATATTATTTTTCTGCAATAAATTATTTTTAAATAAACACAATTATTTTTATTTTAGCTTATTGACATAAAATCTATTCATCTCTCTACTTATTTATTCTTTTTAATTTCATTTTATGCAGCATCCATCCATTGTTTGAAATGCTAAAACTGTTAAGCTTTCTGTATTTACAAAACTTTGTTTTGTATTTCTCTTATAAAGACTTGGATTGGGAATCGAAGAAGAAAATACCGTTTAATGGGAATTGAAGTTCCACCTCCGAGAGGAGGCCCTGCTGATTTCTCTGAACAACCCGAGTCTGGTTCTTTGTCTGCACTCACACCAGGAGAGGAAGCTGGGCCTGAAGTAGGAGAGGATAACGACAGAAATGATGAAGTATCCATCTGTTTGTCCGAAGGAAGCTCTCAAGGTACTTTATGTGCTGCACTTCCTAATAACAGCCTCTGTGAATTCGATGCATTTTTACTTGCTTTTCAGCTCACTGCACTTCCAATCTAGAGGTTTCAAAACATTTGACCAAATACTTGAGAGGAAACAGACTTATTTTTTAATGCTGTACCTAAGCATACCCCCATACCAACTCATCATAAGGAACGGTCATCTCCTTCAAAAATAATCTCTCACACTTTAAAATGTTATTTATACCAAAAATCTATACAATATGATTAAGAAAAACAATAATAATTGTTTTATTAGAATTCTTGTCAATTTAGGTTAGAGTTTTATAAACACTGTAATAAAAGAGAATATGGTATGTAATAAACTGGCCTCTAGTTCAACAAACTGGGTGCATGCAAGTTTTAGCTTTTCCTCTCTTTATTGGACTTCAGACAAATCATTTAACTTATTGGGCTTTAGTTACCTTACTTGCAAAAAGAATTAGACTGGATCATCTTAATAATGATTCTTTAAATAAAATTGCAAATAATAGCATGGAATTGCACCATTTTTCCATGAGAAGCATATTTCTTTTGAATTCAAGCATAGAAACACATCTGATACCATTTTACTAACATTTTCATTAATGCTAAATTTAAATATGAAATTCATCCATTATAATTGCATACTTCAATTACTTTAACAAATTTTATAGAGGTGTACAGTCATCACTATTGCTAAAATATGATTTTACATCATCTTCATCATGCTAAAAAACTTATATAGCCCATTTTAAGTCAGGGACCCCTCCCACCCTCAGGTCTAGTCAACCAATACTCAGCTCTTTTACTATGAAAATGCATCTTTTCTAAATATTTCATAAAAATAAATTCATACATTATGTAATTATTTTGTTTATGTGATTGAGAAACAGAAGCATGCATTTGCTCATTTTTTGTTATTTCATTGAGCCTTGTTCAGGATATTGACACATTATTTTATTGTTAATAGTTTTTGATTGCCTTTTAATTTTGCTTATGATGCCTTATGATGTCTTAATTTTTGTTTAAAATTTTTATGTTGCCTAATTTACCAATATTTTCTTTATAGATTTTTTTTTACTTTGGTGTTATGATGACAAAGTATCTTCTTGTATCACAGTTATATAACTATGAACCCTATTTGCCTCTGCTATTCTTGTGATCTTATTTTTTGCACTTTGATATTTATTTCACTAGAATTTCTTTTTCCTTAATGTATATGAGGAAAAAGCCTAAATTTATTTTCCACATAGTTAACTGATTGTCTTTATACTATTTGGTAAGCAATACATCATTTTCCCAGTGAGTTTAAGTGTAGCTTTTCCTCACATATGCATACATACACATGTGTGAAGGTAAAATTCTAGAGTTACTATTACATTGCATGGATATGACTGTTTATACTTCTGTTTTTATAAAATGTCTTAATATGTCATAGGACTCTTGTTATTCTTGGCTCTTGTAGTACATTGATTCATCTAGATGAACTTAGAATTGTTTAGTTATACATTTTCCTAATTTCTTCCTCAATGTGTATTTACTGGCATTGCATTAGATAGATAAGCTACATTATGAAAATGAATCCAATTTGACATGTATTGAGTTTTAGGTGATAACAGAACATTCATGTAGAGCTGTCTAGAAGGCGCTTTATACTATGCATCTGGAACTCAGAAGTGAACTTAAGAAATGAAAAGAAATAAAACATGTGGGAGACACCCACACTAAGTCCCAAAATACCTAGCCATAGAAATAGAAAATGTAACTAAGAGAAAGTTTAAAAAAAAAAAACAGACAATTGACAAGGGCTGTGCATTGAGAAACATGGAGATTCTGGGACCAGAGGAGGAAAAATAGAAGCCATTCACAATCAGGATGAACAACCATGATGAACCAAAAAAATTCGCAACCAGGATGGCATGCTATTACTAAGACCAAGGAAGGAGAAAGATCTTAGAAATAAAAAGGGTCATTATCTCAATGATCTTATAGAGGTTGAGTAGCAAGAAGGAGAGGCTAGTGAATCCAATATTTTACGAGTTCTTTGAAAAACCATTTAATTGTGTGCATGGTGAGTGGTGAGGAGGAAAGCAGATTGCAGTAGGTTAAGTCATAAAAGAGAAATAAAAACTTTCCCTATTGAGAGGATTATTTAAGACCAGATATTTAAGTTGGGTGTGGTTGTGCATGCCTGTAACTCCAGTACTTGGGAGGCTGAGACATGAGAATCTCAGGTTTAAGATTCTCAGCAACTTAGTGAGACCCTAAGAAAAGTAGAGAAACCCTGTTGCAAAACAAAAAATAAAATAAAACTGGGAGTGTAGCTGATACCCGAACACTCCTGGGTTTAAACCTAAGTATCACACACACACACACACACACACACACAGAGAGAGAGAGAGAGAGAGAGAGAGAGAGAGAGAGAGAGAGAGAGACAGACAGACAGACAGACAGACAGACAGACAGACAGATATTTGAGTGTTATCAATTTCTCAGTATAAATATTCAAGCCTTCCCCCCAAGTGTTATTGATATTGATGAGGATGACAACATAATTTAATATACAGAAAAACTGAGACATTTAAAAGTCATCTAGAAAAAAAGAAGCACTTCATCATTTCCAATTCCCTTATTTCTAATATAGATAGGTCCATTAAACACATTTTTGTCTTCTGTCAATCTCACTAAATTGTACATGCCTGAAGATACTTGGAAATTCCCAGCAATACATGACAGGATCTTTAGAGTGTGATGTCTGGCAGCTAGTTGAGAGGGAGTGGGGTAAGTAGGAATTTGTGTGTTTCTGAGAGTGGGTGAGAGAGCTGTGCGGAAATATTCTGATAATGGAAAGTGCAGGGCCCCTAAATGGAGTTTCATCCCCGAACTGCCACTTCTCCACTTAAAAGAGAATTTTAGAAAATAAGTAGTCAATGGAAAAAAAGTGAAAGTTAATTTTAAAGTCTGCTTTAATGGTCGAGTTTTAATAAACCACTGCTCCTACACTGGTGTCCTTTGTCATATAATAGCATGTTCTCTAGACAGCTGGCATAGTAATCAAGACCTAATGAGAAAAAAAAGAGAGAATTTAATGTACGAATCAAAAAACGCTTGATGAGAAGTACGATTGCCTAGAATTTCTCTCCGAGGCTTATTTTTCAATGCTGCATAACAACCTTCTCATTCTCATCAAAAATTGCAAGAGAAAAGCATTTTCAAATACTGAAAAGAGTCCTTTTTTGTGCGGTTTCCTACTAGCTTTATCTTGTTCTCTTCCTCATTTTGCTAATGGAGAATACTAATCTGATTTGTTTCATTGTGTGATCATTTTTATAATGGTTAAGTTGATTGTAATACTGATAACAAATCTTTAAAATATGTCAACCATATTCTCCTCTACTTTATGAATATATGGTTAGATGCATGTGTACTTTGAGATTTCCATTAATTATGTATCTTTTTTTCCTGTGGCACTGGGGGTGCAACCCAGGGGCTTTTTACCTCCAGGCTACACTTCCAGTCCTATTTTATACTTTATTTGGAAACAGGGTATCAGTACGGTGCTGAAAGCCTCACTTAAATAGCTGAGACTGACTTTGAACCTGTGCAATCCTCCTGTCTAAGCCTCCCAAGCACTGGGATTACAAGTGTGTGTCACCACACCCAGCTCAATTATATATCTTAAATATACAAAGACAGAATAATCAGTAGGTTATACTACTTAAAAAACCCAGCAACTGAAATTCAGAGTCCTTATAACACAGCTGTTGATTCAATAATATAAAAATCTTCTCAATGTCTCAAAAGAGGAAATATCTTCAAATTAGTGTTTACATATTAAATGTTAAAAGTTTATTTAAAAATCAGAAAAGTTTATACATACATCTAGATAAGCAAAAATAAGGATTTTCTAAATACAGTGTGTGTGTGTGTGTGTGTATGTGTGTGTGTGTGTGTGTGTGTGTGTGTGTGTGTGTGTGTGTTTTACTGGGAATTGAACCCAAGAGTGTTCTGTCACTGAAATACACCCCAAACACTTTTAAAAATTTTTTTGAAACAAGGTATCGCTGAGTTACCCTTTGCAATCCTCCTGTCCTAGCTGCCCACGTGATAGAATTACAGGCATGTGCCATTGTGTGGGATTAATTGCAGGTTGTATAAAGCAGTCTTTATCAGAGTCCACAAAAAAGTGCTGCTGATCTTTTAGCAGTTTCAAATCCATTCCTTTGTTTCTGAGAGGGCAGATTCCTCTCTGAAGGAGAGCTTCTGACTTATTTCTAACTTGCATTTTTCACCTCCTACCTTCTCTTCTTCCATTGCCTTTCCTTGTCCCTATAGGATTGGAGTGAAGGGAAAGGAGGTATGGTTGCTGGTGATTTTTTTGCCCCTTCCACAACTTCAGACTGCAGAAAAAATAATAATTGGATGGCTGACTTCCTTAATTTCAAGTTCTGTGTCTACCAAAATATATTGATATTTGAGCAATTATAAAGAATTTTACTATCCTGAAAAGCAAGTTGCTTAAGGTATGGGAACAATTAACATCTATAGCATTAAATTTTACAGCAAAGCCTCTTTTTCAGCTATACATATATTTATTATGGGGGCATGCACACTGATATAATTCTACATACAGCTACTTAGTGTTAGGATAAGAAATCATATAGAGTGCCCTCTAGAGTTTTAAATGATTAATAATTTTACTTATTTTTCAATTAACAGAGCTGTTTTTCTTGAGTAATTACCAGATACATTCACGGTGTTTATCTTTTAAACTTTCAGTAATAGAGACACAGTGTATAAAAGGAAACCCTTCTTTATTCAACATATCACTTCACCCATTTTTTTATTTTATTTAAATCCTTAGAATAGTTTTTATTTAAATCTTCTAAGATAATCAAATCATACATAAATATGTTGCCAGGAAAGAGCAAAATTATGAGTAAATGAGAACGGGAATATAAGGCAAACCCATAAGGAATAGTACCATAAATGATCTTGTTGATGAGCAATATAACCCCTCTTCTCGGGCCACCAGTGCTAATACCAACTCTGCAGCTAAAGCTCATGGCAATTTTCCTTCCCTTCGTTTCATTTAGTCTCTGATTATGTAGGACTTGAAAGGTCTGTGATTTGAAATGTCTGAATAATGAATAGGTAAATGTTCCTCTGTCTAGAAACCATCCTTTAAAAAATAAATTGGCTTTTTTTATTCCACATATAAATGAGATCTTGCAATATTTTTCCTTTCTGTCTGGCTGATTTCACACAGCATAACATCCTCCAGGTCCATTCGTGTTGTAGCAAGTGGCAGGAGAAAAGGTCAAATATACAGAGGTAGAGAATAAAACTGTGGTTATCAAAAATAGGAAGAAGAAAATAGGAAGGCTTCAGTCAAAGGATGAAAAGCAGCAAGTATGTAGAATAAATCAGTGGGAAAATCTAATGGAGAACATGAGGACTATGATTAATGGATAGAGTACAGTACTCAGGATTTCTGCTAAATTATTATAGCTGCTATTGCCTGGGATGGGGGAGGTTAATGATGTCAGATGATAGATATGCTAATTTATTTCACTATAGTAACTACTATATTCATGTGTAATATAACTTAGTATTACATACTATAAATATATAAAATAAAATTGATTTTTAAAAATCTAGTGAAAGATAAAATAGAAATTGTATTTATACAGAAAATTGCATTGAAACTTTGCTAAGGTTTTCCTGGATATCTTCAACTTGATTCTCATATAGAAATTGAATACGTGAGTTGTTAGATAAGCCCTGTTTTTCTTCTAATCATTCCCCATGCTGATACAAAGTACTCTTTTATATCTTTACATGGGAAGTAATAGACACAGAAAAATCTTGGGAGGGCTGATAAATATTTTTGTTCTGTTTTATATGGTAAAATAAAAGTCACTTACTAAGGAAATAAGAAATTCTACTAGTATTTATCCAAAGAGTCTCCATGGCATAGCTCTGTAAGAAAAAAAATAGAAACATTACAATTTTGGTTTTCCAGGGGTAGGGTCGAGAGTAATCTAAGAAAAAGGGACTAACATGCAGATACTCACTGCCTTGAACCAGCCACTACATATAGCTTAGCACAGAGATTTTTTAGTATACTCGGTTTTCTGAATTAATAACTTGTCTTAATTTTTCTTCCTCTATGTTAAAATACTATATTTGATCATAAAAGGAGTGTGCCTTCTTTGTAGAAAATGTTTGTGATATAAATAAATGTGATTCTACCCTTTAGTGATAACTCTTCTTAAAATGTGGGAGTGAATATTTTGCCAGTTTTCTTTGTGTATATACAGGAGAATGTTTTCTTTTTATCCCATTGCATCTTTACAATGAATAGTCTATTTTCAAAAAACATATAATTCTATCCAGATAAAATAATGGCAATGTTTTGGTGTAAAGAATGACACTCTTATTTTCTCCATTAAAATGTATTCATTTTTTCCTTTACAAAATTAACAATATATGTTCCTACATGGTAGGTTCTGCAATATTCATTTTTTCATTTTCCAGTAGATCATGAATATTTTTCTTGTTATTAACTAGTCTTTTATTTTCATTTATAATGCCTTTGGATTATTTATTGTAACAAGAGGTCCCAATAGTTTCTCCAATCAACCATTGTTAAAGATATAGGTTGCTTGCATATTTTTCTATTAAAAATATCACTATGGAGACCAGTCTTTTATGTGCACTCATCCACATTTGTTTCCTTAAGATACATTGTTAGATATAGAATTGCTCATCAAAGCATGTGTGAAGTGAATTTGTCATTTTGTGTCTTTTTATAATAGAATAATTACTTAATCTCAAAGGTTTGGGCTATGAAAAATAAAATCATCATCACTTTTTTTTTCTAAAGAAGAGCCCAGTGATGGTGTTTCAAATGAGACCAGGGCTCATAAGGAGGAGGACCACCATGCAGTATCCGAAGATAATGTGGTATGTACAGTTTGAAATTCTTTTCTCATTAAGTGATGGATTTCAAAGACATGTTTCCAGTTGATGACAGTATAAACTCTATAAAAATAGTTTTATTCTGCTTTACAAACCAAAACAGAGTTTTTCCCAATGAACTTATAAATCTTAGAGTACTTAATAAATAATATTTAAAATACCTCAAATGTTTTTCACTTGGGAGACATGCAAATAATAAAAGCTTAATACTTAGTACAAGTATGACACTTTATACATAACAAGTTATTTTTCCTCAACACACTTTGCCAAGAGCAGATTTTTTTTCTCATTTGACAGATGGCAGAATTAAAATGAAGTTGAGCCCAAGATCATGAAGGAAGCCTTTGTTAGTTCTGGTGCTTGCATCCCAGGATTTCTGACTTAAGTTCTCTGTTCAGACCATACCTATCTACACTCTTTGGAACCTTTTCTTTTTTATACTTAAATTGAACTCTGTTAGCCATCATAAAAATCACAGTAAATGAATATAGAAGTATTGAAGGTTTTTGAATAGCAGACAGAGGCAGGCTGTGTGTGATTAAACCAGTTTTCTAAAATGTAAACATATAGTGATGTTCCCTTAAGAGCTGTTTTAGCAGCATCTGTTTATACCATAAAGCAATACAAAAATCAAGATAGTATTTTAAATGTCATAATTAAGAAAGAATGGCATCCTGCTTTTTTATTTTTATTTTTTATTTTAAATTAGTTGTTTGTGCTTAATTGCAGCTACAGTGGATTTTTCCATTCCAAAGTGTCTGTGACAATCAAAATTTACCTTGACATCCATTAATTTATTTATTTGACATTATAATATAATATTGCATCATTTATTTTTTAAAAGTGAGAACATAAAGTATGCAGTTTAGCTCTCATTTGCTAAATAACAACAATATATAGCATTGTTTTCCACATACTGAATATAACTTAGGATTGCACTTTATAGTTAAGTCCTGGTTAAAGTCTATACTTGATCCTCTAACACTAAATTCAACGGGTTGTTTTCCTAAACTATCTTTGATTCTGTGACAAAGTCACATTTTCATCCAGTGGCTAGTAATAATAGTATTCATGATTATGAATTTTGTTAATATCCTTAAATTCAACCAACCATTAATCTTCAGCTATAGATTTGAGTTATATTGGGCATGTTATATAAAATTGTTTACAAATAGAAGCCTATTTTCTCCTAAAGACATGCTCATTTTTAGCCTGAAATTTCCTCTCTGTATTGAATCTCCCCTGCAGCCGACATTTGAAGATAATGAATGAAGTCATGGCATGGGATGACTCACAGTCACTTAGGCACCTAATTTTTCAAGAACAATTGATTTTCAGAGACAAAACTCCAAACTTTCAAAGGTTGATCTCTTCTGCCTGTAACTTTTGAGTGCCCCCAATTATTCATAGATGACAAATCACACAGACATATAAGACCTATTTACATGCACAAATCTATATAGTGGCCTTTGGTGCTTTCCTTCCTGAATTGCCTAGCTCCATTTTCCCAGAACCAATTCAAATAGGTAGAGAATCTGAAAAACATCAAGAAAGTACTATATCTGAGGTCTAGAAAGAGCGAGCATGATTAAGCCCCAAGTTTATAGTGATTATAATAGAAAACAAAACATTAGATTCATCTCCGGGCAGCAGTAGAAAGCAATTTCATTGCAGCTGTCCTTCTGACTCAGAAACCTGCAGGTCAGAAACCCTGTAATGGTATCATATCCTTTTAGGCAATATATCAAATATGATCAGCTCAAGTTTGCTTGTGATTTTTAATCAACATATATATTACTGGGTAGGAAGCCTAATTTCAAGTTCTGCCTACAACCTGCTGCTATTAATGTGTTTGTTCTTAGTAGACTGTCTAGTGACTAAATCTAGCTTAGTTTGTGTCTTTTGGAAATTTTCCTTTGAGTTTGCAGGAGCTAAAATGTTTAAAGGTGTTTTTTCTTAACAGTGTTTCTCACTTGCAAAATAAAAATTTAAAGCTAAATTCATTTGTCTTTTGTTTTTTGTTTTTGAAAATAAAAGGTGAAGTGATTAAAACACTTGCCTTACCCTCATGTTTGGAGCTTATTGATCTTTTTTTTAATCAGCACTAAGCTGTTTTGTTCATTCTTTTGACAGGTATTTAATTACTGCCTACCATGTACAAGATACTATACAAGCGATTCTGCACCTTAATTCTAAAACTAGGAGTAGTTTGTATTTCTCTTTTTCTCTCTTACCTCCTAACTCTCTCTGTTAATGTCCAGTGAAGCCAGGCGTGGTGGCGCACGCTTGTAATCCCCACGCTTGGGAGGCAGAGACAGGAGGATCGCACAGGTTTGAAGCCAGCCGTGCTGGCTTAAGAGACCCTGTTTCCAAATTTTAAAAAAAGTATAAGATATGGGAGTGTAGCCCGGAGGTAAAAGGGTTTCCAGGAACCCCAGTACCACCAAAAAATAAAATAAAAACTAAAATAAAAATGTCCAGTGAAGAAAACAAATCACCATGCAGTTTTTATGATATCATAGCTATCTGCTTTTGATTGCCTATCTAATGGAGTCCGGTAAATATATGCATTCTTAAAAGTTGTGTTCGTCTTTAGAGTACATACCATGCATTGATAATTTACATTAAAACTAGAGTCATGTGAAGTCAGAAAAGGAAGCCCTTCCTATCAGTAATGTTTACCATCAAAATAGGTTACCCTTACAGGAAGTGAGTTCCATGTCACTGGAGGGCGCTATTTAAGCAGAGTTTGAATTCATATTTTTCAAAGATTGTGAAAAAGAATTTTCTATTTTATATAATATTAAAGTAATTTCCTATTTTCTAAACCATCAGTTAAAGAAAGTTAAAGAAGGTAGCACAAAAACATACTGAGGAGCCATTCAGTTATCAGAGTTTATTCCAGAAAACCCCGACTGGATAATTTAAGCATTAAACTTAAAGGTATATATGTATGTATATATATATATATATATATATATATATATATATATATATATTCCCATATATATTTTCCCATATATATATTTTCCCATATATATATTTTCCCATATATATATTTTCCCATATATATATATATATGTATATATATATATATATATTTTCCCATATATATATATATATATAATATTGTTAAATGTAGTGATAAAGATCTGAAATCTATATATATATATTTATACAAATTTCTCTATTTGTGTTACAGAAAATAGAAATTATTGATGATGAAGAAAGTGACATGATAAGTAATTCAGAAGTAGAACAAGTGAATTCTCTTTTGGATTATAAGGTAAAAGTAATTTCAGAATCTGAATTTATATGAGAAGGTATTAAGTGAGGCAGACTTTTATGGTACCTATGTTACTTCCATGTAAAACATTACGAATTCTGGGACTCTGCGTGTATTCTCTCTGGCAACATGAATATTGGTCAGAGTGCTGGGTGTTTTTTTTTTTTTATTACTGCTGGCTGGTTTAAATGGTTAAGATTTTGAGCAAAGAGTTTGCTAAACTGGAGTAAATATTGATGATGTACAGTAAGATAGTGAATAGTGATAGTTATTATGAACTTTATGGCAAAACCTTTTAAAGCCAATGCTCATTTTTAAATAGTGGTAAAGGGGAGAGTGTGATGATACATACCAGTAGTCCCAGCTACTCAGGAGGCTGAAGAGGAAGGATCACATAAGTGCATACACTGGATGTCATATAGCGAGATTCCTTCTAAAAAAAAAAGGTGATAAAGGGGGATTTTTCCCCAGTGGTTCCTGCTAAATGCAACTTCTCTTGGAGACCATATTTTAAAATATAATTATATACCTGTTGGAAAAGTTTGAAAAGATTTCCAAAGCAAATACAGAATGAATGGAGATGAACTTTTCTTAATGTCACTTGTTACTAAAGGCTTCCTTTGACCATATATACCATACATGATACAGTTTTTATTAAATTTTTACATATCTTTCAATCTGTATGTCAATATATTTTCTTGATATACTTACCGATGCATAAGTGCCGTCCCTCCATTATTCAGTATTCGTTCTTACTAGGTAACTTTGGACCCTTCTAAAATTTTGGCCAAAGAGTACTTTCCAAATAAAAAGGTTCCTCTTTTGGAATATCATCAGTGTTCAAAGCACAGTCTAGTTATTTCAAGATGTTAACAGAAAAATGGCATTTAATCAGAAAAGAC
Source organism: Muscardinus avellanarius (assembly GCF_963383645.1). Classification (NCBI taxonomy): domain Eukaryota; kingdom Metazoa; phylum Chordata; class Mammalia; order Rodentia; family Gliridae; genus Muscardinus; species Muscardinus avellanarius. The sequence goes on along the minus strand of NC_137792.1, from coordinate 117,806,988 downwards.
AACAGCTGTCATTTTCTGAAAAATATTTTCAGTTTTACTATAATTGAAATTTATGTCACTCAACAGATTCTGTTTTCCAAATGTTCATAACATGTCAAACTCTAAAATATTGAACATTGTAAACACAGAAGGAAATTGTCTTTTGAAATGTATTTGCTAAGTGGTCAAAGAGCACAATACAACCTTGTATTTAAACTGTATTTCCAGCTAACAGCATTATAAAGCTGTAGGTTCTGAAGTACAAAAGATTGGGCTAATTTCTCCTACATAGTCATATACTATTTCTAAATTCCCAGTTCAGGATTAAAATGATTCTGCAGGCCAATACTTGGCACACACTGTGGAAACTACAGACGAGAAGAGTGGATTGAACAGCTGTTAAGTGTGCTCCACTTAGCACTCTGAAACAGGTCAGATAGGGTTGGGCTAAAAAATACAGAGGATTCTTTCCAGTACCTCTTCCCTCTAAGGTGGTAGTCTACATAAGAAGGTGTGGAGCTGAAAACCAAGGCAGGCTGAGCAGATACTGAGTTAGGGAATATTAGCATTTTTACTGAACTGCAAAGGACATCTTAGTAACACAGTGTTTTCCATTATGATCAATATTGTAGGAACAGGGTGTCCTTCACTATCCTAGTAGCAATACCTTTTATAATTCATCAGCATTGTATATAAAATTATTTTCTTTATATCAAAAATTGGGACCTATGTAGAAAAAATCTTTGTATAATCATTATAATTATTTTTCAGCTATTCCGAGCTCATCAGCATTGTATATAAAATTATTTTCTTTATATCAAAAATTAGCACCTATGTAGAAAATATATCTTTGTATAATCATTATTTATAAATATTTTTCAACTCTTCTGAGCTCTGTTACCTGAATTATAAAATAAGAATAAGTGAAACCTCATATAGTAGCTGAATGCTAGTTTAAAATACCCATACCAATTTAGAAATGTAATGTCTCTGAGAGAAAATTTCTGTACTCTATTTATATATGTGTACTAATGTTCCTTATTTGTGAATGAAGAACACTTTGTTGATGTCTTAAGTGCATTCACCACAAGCTTCTTGAAAACAAAGACTTATTTTACTCATCTATGTGTTACCTAGTTGGAGATCCTGGCACATAGATGTTTAGTAACTACTTGCTGACTTAATTCATCTTTGGAAAGAACTTTAATGCTATGTTACAAATGCTCCTTTATGTAAAATCAATTATGAAGAGGAGCTGAAGCATTACAAAATTAATCTTTTATCCTTGGGATTTAGTTCACCGAAATGAAAAGACCATTTTCTATACTATATATAATTACTACTATACAACTATCAATACTCAGTTTGAGCAGTGGAATTTCTCACTGAGATACATCACTAGAAATCCATATTCCTAGGAGTCCTAATTCAAAATGCTTATGAGACACGTTGATGAGTTGGAGCAGAAACAGGCATAAACTAGCAAGTCAGGCTTGGCATTCATTAATAGGCTTTCCAGAGATTAAGTCTATGGTCTACATGGAAGCTTGTGTGCGCCCTGCAATCAACTTAGAGTATTGACAAAGCTAACTGGGGATGCAGGGAGGATTTCAACAAGAAAAATAAGCTAGCTCTTGTTTTGTGAAATTCAATGACTGATATTATCTTCCTAGTTTCTTTCACAAGTACTCAATTTACTTAGGAAAATCTCTAAAGTACATATAAATCACATCCTGTAATCTAGGAAGTGTTTAATAGGCTTGCAAAAAGCAGCTTCAAGAAGAAAGTGTCTGCACTATTAAATCATCTTAAAGCTGTTTATACATTTTAAACATTTCATAAGTACAGAGATGTGTTTGCATGAGAAATTAGAGACCTGCATACCAGAAGATTCTTCGTGACTTTTGCAAATGTGATTTAATGTTTTAAAAATGTTTTCTGATGGACTATGTGTACAGTGCCAAAGGACTGTGCATTCAAATCAGACACTACTGAAATGATAGCTATCTCTTGTTATTCAGAAAGACTTCCTGGTCAGCACTTTACTAATACAACTGCTCTGACAATGGATACTAATAAAACAAACGTTCAGAATTAGTAAAATGTATTGTGACCGGAGTCTGTTGAATTTTATTATAATGCTTACTGGTAATTTAGGCTGTTGTATAGTGCCTCTGGATAGAAATTTAGTTTGTCCAGATGTTTTACTTGATATTAAGTGGTTTGAAAAGGGAGCAGTTTTATTAGATAAAATAAATACTAAACTGAGCTTTTAAAATAAATGATGCAATAAACATGTTCATAGATGGACTGTGATTAATACCATGGTATCCTCGCAATTGAAACAACAAGATAGCCATAGGATCAAATAACTTTAATGTATTTTTATGCAGTTTTTGTAAAAATGCTGCTAAATGTCCTGCTATACACCTTGTGACTAGTTTTCTAGCTAAAAAGAATATTCACAGCTTGCCTTCATGGTTTTTGGCAAGGAGGCTGTCTCATCATTCTTTTTTAATAATTTGTATTTTTATTATAAATTGTCTTATAGTTATTAATAAGGTAGAAAGTGATGCCATGATTATGAATACAATGTGAAATAATTACAGCAAGCTAATTCAAGCACACTTCACCTCAGAATTCTTTTTTGTGGTAAGAACATCTGAAATTTGTTCTTAGTGATTTTGAAATGAGCAATATGTGGTTATTTACTATATCTATCACTTACACTATTCAGTTTTGAAAAACACTTTTTTATTTGCAAAAGCATGGGAAGAAATAGAAGGCATTATGTGAAGTGAAATAAGCCATGTGCAGAAAGAAAAGTACCTCAGGCTCTTGCATATACATAGAATCTAAAACAATTGAACCAAAGAAGCAGAAAATAGAATGGTGGTTATCAGAGACTGAGAGGGGAGGGGATGGAGAGTAGATTGGCAGTCGAAGGGTATTTGAGCCTTAAGTTTTAATACAGGAGGAATAGTGGCTATTGTTATCATTTTGAAATATTTTGTAGTTTTTTTTCTTTTTTATTTGTTTTTTGTTTGTTTGTTTGCTTGCTTGATTTGTATGTGCATTTGGTTCTGGCAGTAGAACTCAGAATCTCTAGCCTGTTCTCTACCACTGAGTCACACCCCTATCTATTATTATTTTATAAGATACAGGTGTCGTTATGTGGCCCAAACTGTCCTCAGACTTTCAGTTCTCCTGCTTCAGTTCCCATGTAGCTAAGACTATGTGCCTGCCACCATTCTTGGTTATATATTTTGTATTGTTAATCAGGTTTACTGACACAAGATTTCCACACAGGAAAAAAATACCTTTTCAAGTATTCAATTAGATGAGTTTTGACAAGTGAACATAGTTGCATAAACACCACCACAATTTGTTTATCTGCTTACTAATAATGAAAGCTTGGACTATTTCCAGTTTAGGAATATTATAATAAAGTAGTTATGAATATGCATTTATAAATATTTGTAGACATTTGGTATCTCTATTTGATAACTACCTAAACATAGGAATACTGGGTGTGAATGAATGTGTTGAATTTTATATGAAACTGCAAACATGTTTTCCAAAGCGGCTATACCAATTTACACTCCCACCAGCAATGTGTGAGATTTTTAACTGCTCCACATTTTCTCCAGTACTTGGTATTGTCAATCTCTTTAAATTTAGCCTTTGTAGTATGTTAGTAGTATTACCTCATTGTGGTTTTAATTTGCATATCCTTAATGAAAAGTTATATTAGATATTTTACATGCTATTGGTCATTCATACATCTTCTCTGATGAAGTATGTGTTAAAACATATTGCCTACTGTTCAGTAATGTATTGCTGGTCCTATACTAGGGTTTCAAAAGTTCTTTATGTATTCTGGAGACAAATACATTTTCATATATATGAATTGCAAACATTTTCTCCCAAGATGTGATTTGTGGTTTTATTTTTTTATTGGGTTTTTTGAAGGGAAATGTTCATGAAGTCTCTCTTATGTTTTATAATTTTTGAGACCTATTTAAGAAAAAATTTGCCTTATCCAAGGTCACAAATATTTTCTTTCATTTTCCTATAGACATTTTACATTCTTAGGTTTATAAGATTGAATTTTTTTGCATGCAGATTTACATTATTCAATCACTGTTTGTTGCAGATCAATCAACCATATGTGTGTGGGCCTATTCCTGGGCTCTTTACTGTTTCATTGATCTTTATATATACCTTTATGTAAATATTATATCATTTGATTGTCATTGTTTTAAAACAGTAAGTCCATTAATTAGATTCTCATGGCCACTCTCTTATTTGATCCTTAAGCTATGGATTACAACATAATATCCATTTTCCTGATGAGTAAACATAGTCACAAAGAAGTTAATTGGCCTACCTGTGTTTACACAGTCATCACTGTTCCTAGCACTAAAATATCTCTAACTACTAGTCTAATGTCTTTTTCTATATAACTAACAAAAACAGTTAAAAGAAACTAAGTGGCACATAATTTGTACACAGTGGTACATTTGGAAATATCTTCTGAATAATAGACTACTCAGCAAACTATTTCGTTTTAGTGATTCCAGTCCCTCCTTAGTTCAAAATAACCATTTTAGTTCTCAGCATTTGACTTTCTTAATGACACATTCAGCGTTGCTGCATCTGTTAGTGCTCTTGGGGTTAATTGGACTCTATCTATTCTTAATACTAATCCAAATGCTTAATTAGGTTTGATATAAGAGGGATATTTTCAAGAAGAGAACTATTTCTTGGTTTTTCTCTTACTGAAATTTGTTTGATTGGATTTTTAACCTTGTGTTTTTTATTGGTGATTTGCTTAAAGGCAGCCTTTGAGTATCATCATAATTTCCTTCTGTGCTTTATATTTTCTTTATTCTAGTATTTTATTTTCTTTATTGTCCTAATTTGATTGCTTTTTAGAATTTTATTGTACATTAAGTATGTATGGTCTCAAGTTTACATAGGGTGATTTTATTGTTTGATGTTGTATCTTTCAGAATGAAGAAGTCAGATTCATTGAAAATGAGCTAGAGATTCAAAAGCAAAAATACTTTAAACTTCAGACTTTTGTTCGAAGCTTGATATTAGCTATGAAATCTGAAGACAAGGAACAACAGCAGGTAGGTCCCAGAAGGGACCAGTAAGCTACAATGCATCATGTTGAAAAATGTCATGTCAGACTTGAGTTCTTCATATCTTTTTATTTATATACTTCTTTCCTGGTTGGTATAGAAGATGTGATTCTTTATGATCTTTTTACACATGGTTTTCTTAAAAATACATGTTAAGATTTTTTTTAACTGCTGTAGTGGGAAATCAAAATAACTGATTAACATACATTTTGTATATTGAATAGGAAAAACTAGTTTTAAATTTTAATTTTAATGTAATACCTCAAAATGTTTGAAGTGATGGGGTTACCATAACTAGAGAGATACAATTCAGGGATATTTTTATAAATGAAAAAGGTGAGGCATTTATTTACTGCTTCTTTGGATTTTATTTACCTGCTATCTCCTTACTAAAGTTCACAAATGTTTAGAAAACTTATGTTTTGTGATGTGCTGCTCAATACTAAAAAACTCATTCAAGACAGAATTTAAGTATAGTGTTCCAGTCCACACTAAAGATGAAATGTCTTTTGTTCACTGCTGTGGATTTTTATTTATAATTTCTTCCAAATTATATATTCTGTCTCATATTTTCATTTGAAATCCTTATAATTAATTTGTGTATAATTTCAAGTGGAATATGTATAATTAATTCATCTTGAAAAAAGAATTATAGAATTATATGAAACGTTGCATTTAATACTAAATGACACCAACTTTGCCTCTGAATTAGATAGTACTTTGCTGATTCCTTCTCAGGGAATTTCTATATGAGTAGTGTGAGACACAGGTAACCATTATGCATGAAGAAATATAAGAAATTTGTATTCAGCAAAAAATGTCAGGAATACAAAAATTCATCCCTTATGCCCAAGGAAGACTGCATATGCATAACCCATCCCAGACATCTCCAGGGAAAAAGGTTAGCGTCTTAACATGCCATAATTCTCCCTTCTTAAAGAAAAAAGTCTTTATGTATTTAACTGATGTATTGAACCACAAAATTTAAACTAGAAGAATTTACTCTTGAGGCTCAAACCAGCATATATATTATGTGTCCAGTTTCATGAATTTTATTCCCTCAGCCTTGTCTATTCACCAGCATCCCTGGACAGTAATCTTCAGTTATCTTTGCCAACTTTATTTGAGCATATTGCTTTATTAAGTGATTTATATATGTTCTGTGACATATTGAAAATGTGTTTGTTTTTTAGGAACCTAAAACACAGATTTTAAATGAATAAGACTAGTAGTCGTGAACAGAGTCCCAAGAGTACTATAAATTTTAAATAACTGTAAAATAACCTCTACAAAATTAGGTCCAACTATAGAAATAACTTGAAGTGTGGTCCTAGTCTCAAAAATAATAACATAGTTTTGAATTCAGTAACTAGTAGTTACCTATGTCTCGACATCTAGGAATAGCACAAAAATTTCATTTTATTTTCTAACACTAACCTCATTTTTAAATTAGTTCCTTCTTCAAGACCATTAACAAATAAGAAAAGCCAATGTATATTCTATATTTCTCTGTCTCTTCTACATTTCCTCTAGTAGAAGACTAATGAACTAAGATATGGACAAAAAGTTGACTTATAGAAACAAGGATACAAAACTTGTACTAAGCAGGGCATGGTAGCACACACTTGTAATCCCCAGCTTGGGAGGTGGAGACAGGAGGATCGCGCAGGTTCGAGGTCAGCCTCCCTGGCTTAAGAAACCCTGTTTCCAAATAAAAAGTATAAAATGGTTCTGGGAGTGTAGCTTGGAGGTAGAAGTGTTTCCAGGATCCCAGTACCACCAAAAAACAAAACAAAAAAACAAAAAAACAAAAAATAAAAAAAATCTTGTACTAAATATTATAGCCTATATTATCAGCACTCAAAATAGAAACTATTGATGTTTTCTTATTTTCATTGTTGACATTGAGTATAATGGATCCTAAAATATTTTTTCAAAATTTGGAAGACACTACTAGTAGTATACAAAAATAATCTAGGTGATCTTTTTAAGTTACTGATCTTTTATTATACTGAAATATTTACAGACTTATTTCTGGAGTTTTATTTTACATAATAGAAGAGAGCCATCATGTTATTGGTTTCTTCCTTTTAAAAAGGCCCAAGTGTTTTCTAATTATTCTTGATTTGGATAAATTGGGTGACATGAGTGGTCCATAGAATATTTTGAACTAATGAAGAAGGTCAGGGTTTTAAGAAGTACTCTTGAAACATTAGATAACCCACAGGTTTTATTTTAATCAATAGCAATTTTAAAATCAAAGTTATATTGCCAGAGTTGTTCTAAGTCATTAGTTAATGGTCTTTCTTCCCCTGATAATTCTCTAGGTGTTCCTAGCCAGATAAATTGTCTTTCTTGAACTTCAATGTTTCCGCATTTCCAGGAGAATAAGAATGATTAACATTATAGAATTTGGCATTCACATCGTAGAGCCCAGAATCAGTGTAACAGATATTGATCATATATTTGGGAAAATATTTAATAACCTCTTGGGAAGAATGACACTTGATCCATTGATAAGAAATCTATAATAAAGTTGTTTGTGTTTATTTTAGTGTCTGTGGAAATGACAGCTCCAACAATTGGCATAATCCAAACATTTGTTCATTGTATCAATGTTGTGATCAGTAAGATATTGAAATAATTTGTAAGTAGACTGTAGCATATACTGCCTCAGATATTAAGCTTTTTGATATTTCTTACTACATTCATTTTAGTCATTCAACTACATGTAATGCAATGACAAAGGAATAAATAATACTGCTTCTCTGATTTGCAGGTCTCTCCACTAGAATTTAAAATATCATTAAATCTCCGCATTCACTTGACTTTCCAGGACTCTAAGCACATGTTCAGTGAGTGTTAATTTGAACACTTCTCCTTCTTTAATACGGCATCTTCAAAATTGCATAGTGAACTAAATCCAGTGTTACATTATTCATATTCTGATTAGGTACTGTCAGCAAAGTTTATTTTCACCTGGACTAGGTTAGCGGTAACCCACTACTCTAGAAAAAAATAATGACTCTCTGTCCTATTACTGGAACACAGTACCTTATAATTTGGTGACTTTACTCTGTAAATAGCTTGGTTTCATCAAGAAGCTCACGGGCAATTTGATAATATAACACAAATAACACCTTTTTAATAGCTTGACAGAAGGAAAAATTTAATCTTGCCTCTGTGCTATAAGGCAAAAAGTATTGGATTTGTAGCGGCTACTTCTTTTAATAAAGAGAAGAGGAAAACACTAGCTTATTTCAACAGTGAGTTTCATGTTCTCTAATGTGCCCTGTCTCTCTGTTCCTTAATTGGATAGTGGCAAGCTTTTATTTTTTCCTGTTCCCTTGGTCCTTGTTTACCACTGCACCCAAAGCCCACAATACAAGTAATGCTGTCTAAAAATTGCCAGATATGCGACATTATTTTTAGTATTGGGAGCAGCAAATCAATCATTTAGTTCCAATTTCTTATGGTCAAGTGGGCATCAGCACTGTCAGCCACATAAAACTGATTAATCATTTATTTCTCTAGTTTAGATGCATGTTCTACAACTCCAGATGAAACCATTAGGCCATGGCAAAACTTGGTTCATGGTGCTTGGTTTATCCTAATTACTCTAGCAGAGAAATGAGCAGCCCTCCAGATACATCATTACAACAGCTAGATTCAATGGTTCAACTGGCCCTAGTGGGTGCTTGGCCATCTGTAGATATGGGCATAATCTAAAGAAAGGGGAAAACATCACTTGGTCTTTTCAAGTTGTTAAAGTTTAATCTAAAATAGAATAGCTGAACTTCTTGCTTAACTGCTAAGTTTACTCTCCCAGTGAAGAATAAAATACTCCTTTTTGTTAAATGTGGTTCTTTCTAAAGGATAGCATAACTAGGCATGAATATTTTAATAAAGAATACAATTCTAAAGCCATTTAGCAGTGGTCAATGAACACTCAAAACTAGTATGAAAATCATTTACCTCAAACACTTCAAAGCACTTGCTTCAAAATAATTGCTCATTGCCCTCCTGGTTTTCCACTTATACAAGGTTATATGCTACATAATCCACACTCTTAACATCTAGTATTTTGTTACCTCCTTAAAAGTCTATGAATAACTTTTCTTTTAGGAAAGGTATTGTATAAGATCCTGAAAGATAAATGTTTTCTTCTTTAAATCTACAAGAACAAATCAAAACAAGAGGGCAGCAACGATTAACATAAAATTACAAAAAAATCTATCCACCTACTAATCCAAAAACTTGATTTTTTTTCTGACTCAGGCACTGCTATCTGATTTACCTCCTGAATTAGAAGAAATGGATTTCAATGATGCCTCGCCGGAGCCTGATGATACCTCATTCAGTGTGTCTTCTTTATCAGAGAAAAATGCCTCAGACAGTTTGTGATTTGAGGGGTGGGGGGATACAATGCAGTCTCTTGACTGCCTAATAGATGTGCATTCCAAGATAACTGTATTCTGTTGCCCAATATTCTTCAGTTTGAAAAATATTTCGTTGAAACCTTATGTGAAGGATAGACAAGATGTAATGGCTACAATGCACAAATGCATGCATGTGAAACTTACTTAAAAGCATTGTTTGAGAGTTTTTCCCCAGCTGATAGGATTCTAGGAAAAAAACTAATTCTGAGCAATTCAGATTTGAAGTTAATTGTGTCTAACTTCTGAAATATTTTCCTTGATTTTATAGAGAAATCTTGGTAACAGTTTTAACCAGAGACACACAAATAGAAACATTTCATTTACATAGCAAGTTGACAGAGTTTTTTAGTCTTGTTATTGTAGCCATTGCATCTTTCTTCCTCTCTCATTTTACTATCCTCCGTATACACTTTTGCTCAGGAGAGTGGACTGAAATTTAAAAACAAAACTTTAAAATGTATTTTACCTCGATGAGTCCTGGAATTATTTTTCAAACCCTATGAGAATTTGACTTAAGCTAATTATTAAAACTTGAAGTGATTACTAATACGTAATTGTAAATTATTGGTATTTCTCCTATTTAACTCAATTATTTGTGGCAAAGGGGAAGACACCACGGAAAGTTAATTCACCAACATAAAGTCAAATAAATCATTAAGTGTACAGAAACAAAATGTTGTAAAAATTTAGTTTTAATGGGAATTCTACATTGCTGCAAATGGCAAAAATTGATAAGATCTCACATTATATTAGTAAATTTGTGTAACTGGGTTAAATTAAATATTGCACAAATATTTCAGTTTATCACCATCTTTGCAATATTTTTCAGTTCCTACATTGTATGAAACAGGAAGGCAAGGTAAGCCACTGAGATTTTTTTAAAAAATCTAGTCACTCAACTTTGCCACAAAGTTTACCTCATTTTCATGTGAGGCCTGTACAGAGCCATCAGTCAAGGATAATATCCCAAAAGTGTTATAGTACTTTTATTGTAAATCACAGTTCTTGGAATTTCCTGGATACTAGTCTATGAATACGTACTTAACATGGGCTTATACCCAGTTGTTCTATTAGTAGGTACCAGATGGTAACACACTGTAGTCAGCTCTTTGCCTATCTTCCCTTTCAGGGTACCAGATGGTATTATCAAGACCTATAGAAGGGAAACTGCCATTTTCTCCTTACAGTCAAAGTGTCATGTATTTGTGAGTGGGCAGTGTGGAATTGTATTGAATGACCAAATTATTATCTGTCCATAAAAGACTAATGAAGTAGATAAATGACTGTTTTGATCATCAAGTTTCTATTTCACATATTTTGAAACTTTTAATTAAAGCCAATTCAGATTTCAGAATTCACGAAGACTATTTTATGAATACAGAAAGCAATCATGGATATCTTTAACCTTGAAATATCTCTCCCCTACATAAGTAGTTAAGATTAATTGATGGGCCTTCATTTGTCAATTACTTGTCTGATTTGATATTGCTGCCACACTAGTGCTATGGTTTCTTTGTTAGCAGAAACATTTCAAATCCTTAGGTATGCTTCGTTTTAACTGAAACCCTAAGGTTCTTTGTAAACAATGACAAGTCAAATTCCACTCAGAAAAGAACACTGAGTAACAGAACCTGAGATATTAGGATTAAATTCATCGAACCCACAGATTTCCATGAGATTGAATCCCCACTACATGCTGCAAATATAGAACCCATTTCTTTAGTAGTATGAATGAATTCCATACCTTCAAATCTCTCCCGTAATCTCCTTTCTAGTTACTGAGTTTATCTTCCAACTCAAATTTCATCGGCTTCAATATAAGCCTCTCCTTAGTTGATTCTAATTGAAAGTAAGGATAGGTTAGTCTTTCCTACATATTTTAACACTGAGGATTGTATTTTTTACATGTTAGAAATTAGTCACTGAATCAAAAATATTCATTGAGCTCCTGCTATTTGGAAGGCACTGCAAGAGACATTGAATTTCTCAGCAAGCTGAAGATTTTAAAAAAAAACACTATTTCTTATTAACTTTTTCAACAATTAATAAAACTTCTTTAAGTAAAAATTGTAATAAATTTAAGGATTATGTTAATTGTGATTCCTAGAAGGAATGCTAGCTTAAAATTTGGGGAGGAAGTGTCGATGATTCCTGGCTCCTGTATAAAATTCCATTAAAAATGAAACTAAATAAATCATAACAGTACACTTATGCTTACTTATATCTTGACATTTGTTTTTCTGCACTACAATTATTTATCTTATCCTTGGAATTAAAACAATTCTAAAATAAAATGTGGCTCTACTATAGCGGGAACCATGAAAGTAACTATATCCAGAAAAAAAATGTATAATTGGCCATTTGAAATTATGCAACATATATCCATATATTTTGTTTTGTTTTGTTTTGTTTTGTTTTTGCTGGCTGGGGATGGAATCCAGAGGCATTTGACCTCCAAGATTCACCCCCTGCCCTATCTCTTATTCTTTATTTTTGAAACAGTGTCTCACCAAGTTGTGAGAGGTCTCACTAAGTAGCTGAGGCTGTTCGCGAACCACGATCCTCCGGTCTCATCCTCCCGAATGCAGGGATTACAAGCGTGTGCCACCAGACCCAGCTACCATATATTTTGAAAAGATGGCATGGTCAAGTAGTAAAAATTATTATGGAGCTGGGGGTGTAGATCATTCCTAGAGCATTTGCCTAGCATATGTGAGGCCCTGCATTCTAGCTTCAGCATGTGCCCAAAAATATCTTGAAGAAAACATATTTTTTCACATATATTGAGTGGATTTGGTATTGAGATACTTTAGAGGAGGAAAGATATCTGCTGATGACTGCTCTTATAAACATCTTCATAGCCTGGTGTGGTGGAACATCTTTATAATCCCAGTGCTTGTGAGGCTGAAACAGGAGTATGGAAGGTTCAAGACCAGCCTCAGCTACTTAGTGAGGCCCTCCACAACTTAGAACTTGTTTCAAAAAAGAAAAAAGAGTAAAAAAATAGGACTATGAGAGTATCTCAGAGATAAAATGCCCCTGGGCTCACTCCCCAGTACTGCAAAAAAAATCTTCACAGCTGAAGATAAAAATCAACTAGTGTTCCTTTCTTTAGAACTTTGGCAATAATAAAACAGACCATAGGACTGAAAATATAACTCAGTCATGAGTTCATGCCTAGCACACATGAGACTCTTGATTCAGTCCCCACCACTGCAATGTGTGTTGCACATATACACTCCTAAATACACACACACACACACACACACACACACACCCCACAACCCACCACCACCACCACAACCACTGCCAAAAAGCAAGTTAAAATATAATAAAATTATTTTCTGTTAACTACGTTTGGATGTCTTCCTTAAGCTTAGGCTAACCAAGCAATTTCTAAGCCAGAAATGTATGTTTAAGGGCACTTACCTCCCAAAATGTATACTAAAAGAAAACAAACAAACAAAACAAAACAAACAAAATAACAAAATATAAAGAAGACACCCTCTTATTTCAGCCAAGCTAAAATTAGTCACAAGAAAATGAGAATTGCAGTTGTCCCGGACAATAGGAAAATTAACACATAAAAAAAACCTTAAAAGAAAATCGGCCTCTTCATAGAACCTGGGATGTTTTCTTGTAAAGTGATTGTTGGAAAATAAAAGGCTGTGGTCTGATCACATCCTGTGTTTTGCATACTACCAAGACATCCAAAAACAAAAATATCTATTTTTGAGGGCCTTCAATATGTATCAGTATTATATGTTTGTAGGAGAAAATGTTAAATGGTGGAATGCCAGGCTCTATAACTGACTTTGTTGTCTATTTTGTAGAGGAGCATTTAGCCCATTTACAAGGGAGAGTTTCTACATCTCAGTTGGTTTATAATCATTTTTTAAGAAAAATTCTGAAAACTTTTAACTGCAGCCACTCTTCTACATTGCAGTGATGGCATACCAGGAATATTGACAATTTTTAATGTCTTAGATTTTCATTAAGATCCTAAAATTGGAAAATTGTGATAGAATACTTTTTAAGGACGTTTTCGTTGCTATTGTATCTAAATTATGTGTATATTTCTCTGTGAAGTAGGTGTTATCCTTGGCAGACAGCACTGCATCATGCCCTTCACCAATCTCTATGTTCTGTAATGCTATAATGGAGGAGCCTACAAATGGGTGAAATTATAGTCAACAAACCATTGCTTAAAACAAACGTTTATTAAGAGTGGATTTGCTAAGGGGTAAAAGAGGTTAAAGTGATATTTTCATGAAAATATAATTATGATTTTTCCATTGAAGTGTATACTGAGTATATATTGCTTGACATTGAGATTTTATTTTGCATTAACTTACTGATTCTTTGTAGCAATCCTACATCCCATTTTACTGGTACTACCTCTGAAGCATACTATCACCTTAAAACCACATCAGACTGTAATGTGAATTTTTGTAGGGTTTTTATTTAATCTTTTATAGAGGCAATAAATGATTTCCAGCTAATAGACATCTATTTCCTTTTTAATGTTTACTTTTCTAAATCTTTGTGTTGTATTTTCCTCCCTTAAATCATATCCTTCCCCAAAAAGTTTCAAAAAAGAGAAATACAGAGAATTACATGGTATTTGGGGTCAAAAAATGGCAGATAATGGAGTGTACTCAACTGGAAATTTGGTTAACTTGCAAGCTGACATGCATATAAACCAACATTACTTGATAAGAAAAACTACTCCAACAGCAGTGGAATAAAATGAATATTTCATAAAAGACAACATATTTGCCCACAATAACAGATTGAAATGATCAATCAGCCAGTAAATTGCCACAGTATAAACAGAATATTTTATCACAACAGATGTTTTAATGTGGCAGTATTGCACCTAACTTTTCCTGCCTATAACATCAGCAGAGCATGATTTAATTTGGATGAAATATGCTTATGCCTTCTTTGTTAAAGTCTTATCTCAATTAAAACTCATCATATTACCTAACTTGCAAGGAAAGAAAAAGAAAGGGCAAGGGGTGTGTTAATAACATATCAGCAGTTTTCCTTCCCAGTTGATACATTTTCAAAAACATTGCAAGGAAAACATCACATACAAACAGGCACTACAGAAGACCCAAGTCTTCTCAGATTGTCGGAAACATTAATTTAAGATGGTGAAATCTTTTGCCAGGCATGGTGGTACACACTTGTCATCCCAGCATTTGGGAGGCTGAGAAAGGAGGATTACAGTTCGAGGACAGCCTCAGCTACTTAGTGAGGCCCTCTGCAACTCAGTGAGACCCTATTTCAAAATAAAAAATAAAAAGTAGGGCTGAGGGTGTAGCTCAGAGTTAGAAAGCCCTGGGTTCCACCCCCAGTACCACACAAAAAAAATAAATGATGGTGAAGCCTTTTGATTTTATAAATATAAGTGGAGATCATTACAAATCTATTTAAAAGACAAGTCAATGGATGAATATTTCCATAAGATTGATTGACATTTTCATATCCTTTGAAACTAGTTTTTATATATTTGCTTATATCTTTTTACAGAAGTAATAGATTTTATTGTAGAGATTTTGAAAAATGTGGAAAGTCTAAAGAAAAATAAAACTACTTGGAATTCTACCACCAAGCAATAATGATTTCTAACATCTTAGGATATTTCATTTTAGTCATTTCTTCTGCCTATTACATATCTTTAGTAAAACCGAGGTTATACTGAATATAGCTGTGTCCTACTTTCCCCGTATCACCAAGGTATTTTATTCTCAATTATATTTGGATCTAATGAAGAAAATCATTTTTAAAATGCATACATGAATAAAAAGCAAAACTTCTATTGATGAAAAATCATTTCTGCTGGATAATTAACATGTGTTTTTACAAGAATGTATGCCGCTATCACCCTGAACTTCATCAAGATGTATGATGATAATGCACCAATAAAAAATATAAAAAACAAGAAAACCGTTTCTCTTAACCTAGATTTAAAGTACTGGAGTTTATTTACCATCACTATAATGAAGTTACTATACTTTGCAAGCTATTAGACATTTCTCTAAGTTTATTTGTACCGAAGTAATGTTTTATCACCTACGATAGCAAACCATGCTGTTAAAAATAGAACAAAATAAATTTAATACCTATATTGACGTATTATAGTTTCACAATGTAATATATTTCATAGTGACACTGATAGTAACATACATGCACTCAGCACTCCGTGGGCTTTCCCCCAGATCCCGCCCCACTCCACCTCCCTGTCCCCTTGGTCCGCTGGAGATTTTCCACCATGATCTGAAGTCTCTGGCATTCTGATTATTCCCTAGCTTTCCCATATGAAACAAATCATATGATCCTTCACTTTCTGTGACTGGCTAATCTCATTTCACACAATCTTCTTCAGGTCCATCCATTTTCTTGCAATTGACCTGATTTTGTTCTTCTGAGTAGAATTCCATTGTGTGTATATTCCATCATTTTGCAACCCATTCATTTTTAGATGGACACCTAGGTTGGTCCCATAATTTGGCTCTTGTGTATTGTACTGTTATAAATGTGGATATGCATATATTACTATGATTTTCTGATTTCACTCCCTTTGGAAAAATTCCTAGTAGTGGTATAGATGGATCATATGGTGGATCCATTCCCAAATTTCTGAGGAATCTCCACACTGATCTTCATAATGGTTGCATTCATTTGCGATTCCACCAACAATGTAGGAGAGTGCCTATTTCCCCACATCACCAATATGCAGCTCGAAGTAATTACTCTTCAAATAATTCATTTTGAATGCAAATTCGATTTTCTCAAAAATACTTTTATTATCTTTATCATAGTTTTTTCTTTCAACCAATTCATTGGAAAGTTTTGCCAGCTCTTAATTTTGCTGTGAACTTACTAACAATATTTATATTTCCATTTGATGAAATAATACAATGTAAAGACTGTTATACTCAGATTCCTCGTTTGTGATCCAGGCCATACATAAAACTCTAATCTTTTCCAGTACTTAAGTCAATGTCATGATTAAAAGGGAAGGTTATTAATTCTTTCAAGCTGCTTAGAGATCATTGCAGTGAATGGCTCCAATAATGCTGGAACTGGCATCAACAATTGTTAGCTTAAATGGGGTAGCTCACGGTTCTAAGACCCAAGACACAGATTCCATTCAGATCAGGGAGAAATATAGGTAAATACAGTCAACATTATACATTGCTTAAATGGATATGATGGATGCTGGGAAAGTTCTCCTATCCAATCTCACCTACATGCCACTGTTGCAAGTTTATTAGTAGTAATTTATTAGGGATAATTTGTTAAGAAATACAATCATCGCTGACAAAGATAAAGGAGCCTCATAGGGTTACATTCATACCATAGTGACATTTGCTTAATCAGCTGCATTCTTTACAACACTAGGTCAAGAGCAGGGCGCTAAGAGAAGGATAGTTCAAGAGATGGGTGATTAAAACTAGACAGCAATTAACTGAGAATCACTAGGAGTCCTTGGGAGGTCACCACAATGGAGGACACTAAGTGGATGGTGAACAGGAAAGAGAGGATTGTAGACTCTAAAATTTGAAAGATTAGAGGAATAGATAAGTCAGGTGTGGTAGCATACGCTTGTAATCCCCGTACTTGGGATGCTGAAAGGAGGATCACAGGTTCATGGCCAGCCTTAGCTACTTAGTAAGGTTCTCAGCAACTTGTGAAACCCTGTTTCAATTTAATACATAAAGATCGGAGGTAGAATGCCCCTGAGTTCAAGTCCCAGTACTGCAAAATAAATAAATATATCATAAATAAATAAATAAATGGGATATGCAATAGTAAAGTTCAGGAATTGGGTTTAATTATTGTAGAAGTTAAGCAGTGAAGTTAAATTCCAATTTTAATACTAATTGGTGATACTCTGTATCCAAATATAATGTAAAATAGGTCTGAGAGTGTAGCCTAGAGGTAGAGAGCCCCTGGGTTCCATGTCCAGTACCACACCCACACAAGAAAAATAATCTTAGGAATGTTTTCTCTAGTTCTGTGAAAAATTTCATTAGTGTTTTGATGGGCATCACATTGAATCTATATACTGCTTTTGTACTGGACATTCAAAAACATTAATTTCAGCCAGGCGTGTTGATGCAGGTTGGTAATCCCAACACTTGGGAGACTGACACTGGAGGATCCCAGTGCTCAGACAGTTTCAGCTACTTAGTAAGGCCCTTTGCAACTCAGTGAGACTATGTTTCAAAAAATAAAAAAATACTAAAAAACAGGACTGGGGGTTTAACTCAGAGGAACAATGTCCCTGGGTTCCATCCCCAGTAGCGCAATAATTAAATAAACAAACTAAAAAAAAAAAAAATAGGGCTAGGGATGTAGCTCAGAGGCACAAATGTCCCTGAATTCCATACCCAGTAGCGGGAAAAAAAAAACCAACAACACATTAATTTCAAGCTGGGTGCGGTGGCGCACACTTGTAATCCCAGTACATGTTAGGCTGAGATAGGAAGTTCAAGGTTCGTGACCAACCTAAGATACTTTGGCCTTCTGCAACCTAGTGAGACCCTGTTTCTAAATAAAGAATAAAAATTAGGGTTGGGAGTGTAGCTCAGAGGTAGAATATCCTGAATTCCATCTCCAGTACTACAAAAATAAAATTAATTTTGTATATTCACGCACATGGAAAGCCATTCCATCTTCTACTGTCTTCTTTAATTTCTTTTTCTGTGCTCTATGATTTGCATTTTAGATGTATTTCATCACCTAGTTTAGGTTTATTTCTAGAGTTCTTTTTTGTTTTTTGAGATTATCGTGAATGAAATTGTTCTGATTTCTTTTTCAGTGGATTAATTATTGACATACAGGAAAGCTACTGATTTTTGTATGTTGATTTTTTATTCTGCTACTTTGCTGAATTTGTTTAAAAGCTCGAGATGTCTTGATGGTGCTTTTGCTCTTCTGTGTATTGGGTCATATTACCTGAAAATAGGGATAATTTGACATCTTTCTCTATCTTTATCATTTTTATTTCTTTTCCTTGTCTAATGTCAATAGTGAAATTTTTATTCTTAAAATACAGATTTTATGGACAAAATCCACTGGATCAAAGTTGGTATAGAGTGTCAGAAATTGAAGAAATTTTAAACAGTTTCTGATTAACTTTCAAGAAAACAAAGAAATCTTTTTAGATAACACTGTAATATAGTCTTCCAACTGCTACGTTAATACTTCAAGTGATGGGTAGCTCACTCGATCAGAAGGCAATCCATTCTATTATGGAGTCCCTTAAACATTCTAAAGACCTAAAATCTAACTTTCTGTAACTTCTACCTACTAATCCAAATTTCCCCCCTTAAAGAGATACAGAAGAGTTCTTCCTTTTGTGTATGAAATCTCTGAAAGACCCTGAAGTCAATAGGCGTGGCCTCTTTCTCCATTCACAAATGTTCTTCCCTAGCAAGCATTTTTCCACACAAATAGCCCTAGTTCTTTCCAACAATTTCACATTTGACTTTACAAGCAGACCTTAAATCATCCTGACCTAGAACAATAGTTGAAGCTGTGTGCCAGAAAGGAAATCACATTGCAGATAAAATGTAGGCAGGTAGGATAAAAGTAGAGCTAGTAACAAAATGGTCCTAGATTTCTATACAATTAAAGATTACTGAGCTTCAAGTCAGGAAAACACTCAAACCATACAACAAAGGATCTTGCATCTTTTCTCTTTATTCAAATTGGTGTCCTACTATAATTTGGGAATCTGCATATATATATAATCTAATGTTTCTAAGTGGCCAGACATGATTGTTCTCTCTCCTTATAATTCTCTCAATTACAGGACAATGACCACTTCCACTTCTTAAATTCTAAAGCACAATATTTACAAAAAGAACAATCCTTCTGTTTTGAGGAAGCATTAAGTATGACTTCCATTATGTCTATGCTATGAAGATGCTTGTTTGCAGTTAGATTTGAATTTCTGCAGAATTGTAGAAAGTGTAATATAAAATAGACTTATCTTACATAGGTTAGAAATTATCGTTTTAAAAAATGAATATTTTAAGAATGTTGGTTATTTCTACCAAAAGGAAATATTAAAGGTTAAATTTTCAATGCATTTGGAATGCAGGCCAAACTAGAGATTAAGAAACTCTTATTAGAAGTGAACTCTGAAACTTAATTACTAATCATGCCCATGTTTCTACAAGAGTATGGCCATCTCTAAATGATAGAAATGGTGGTGGGAGTAATAATACTCATATTGCCCTTGAGTTTCCACACTGCACCTACATATCCAGTCAAAGGGTTAAATAGATGCTGAAATCCAATTTTTGCACTCCTTCCCAAGATCTGCACCTTGGAGATGGAGTAATCCTAAAGCCAGGCAAGGAGGTGCACGTTTTTATTTACAGTAGTACTTGAGAGGCTGAGACAGGAGGATCGCAAGTTCAGGGCCAGCCTTTTCAACTCAGTGAAGCTATTTGCAACTTAATAAGATGTTTCAAAATAAAAGAATAATATAAAAAATAATATAGGACTGGAGATGTAGCTTGGAGGTAGAATGTCTCTAGGCTCCATTTCCAGTGCTACAAAAAAAAAAGGCAGCCTAAAAGTGGCACCCTTTGGCAATCTCTCTAGCTAGTGCAGGCTCTGTTTGATAGCTTGTATAAAGACATATTAGGAACTTCAGGGCAACATTGTGCACTATCCCTTTGTCCTTCTTCAGATAGTGTGTTTAAGTGAAATAAATTCTTAAGTATAAGTGAAAACACAAAATAATGCATACATTTGGAGCATCAATTAGTGATATATATGTGTCTATGTATATATATATATATATATATATATATATATATATATATATATATATGCATTCCTGAAAGAAGGTATCACACCTACCTGCCTACCCTTAAAATTGGGCAATGAGCTGAAACTGACTCCAGTTACCTCCTACTTATATCTTTCTTCTGATCATTAGTCTTTTGGGAAGTATTTGTTCCAAATCTCATTTACATTTTCTAAGCCAGGGTTTGATACCATTTGATTTGTACTGCTCTATGGAAATTTAAATAAGCTGGGACATAAATGAACATCTGTTCAGAAGCATGAAGGGCAGTTAAAAATTGTCTTCTGTTGTTCCCTCTTTCAGTTTAGAATCCCGATTGCTGGAAACAATGAAAAATTTCCAAATATACCAAGAGTATTCTCCACAGGGTCATAAAACTGACCCTTAAGTCCCTACCTTTTGTTATAATTGGATTTTAAACTAAAATCCCACTGGTAACAGCATTAAATTCTCAGGAAATAATGGGTCTAGGGTGAACCTTTAAGTCATCAAACCTAATCCCTGCTTCTCTGCAGTCTTGCCTAAAACTCTTCAGACAGGATTATTGTTTGGGTAAATTATCCTGACATTCCATAGTATGGACTCGATAATTTTTACTTCCTCTGCATCTTATGTCCTAGGTATATTGGACTATTTGCATTTCCCAAGCGTACATACACCTTCCTACCTTCTATGGTTTTGTTCGTCCTGCTGCTTCTGCTTAAGATCTTTTCACTCTATCTCCACTTGTCCAAACTTTGCCCATATTTCAAATTCCAGATCAAATGCCAACCCCATGATGTCTTGGACATTCTCATAGAACTTTACTCATACATCTTTCACCTTTCTATTTACTCTCCTTATTTGTTAGAGTTTGCACACTTTCTATTAACCTTTGCATCCGGTGTCTTGCTCATAGTAGGAGCTCAGTAAATATTTGTCAAACACTGTCAAATGTTTTATATTTTCCACTAAATATCAGCAATCATTCATCCATTCAGCAAATATTTACTGGGAATACTGCCCTGAGCATGGCAGACAACATCTCTATCTTTTTAAAGGTTTCATTCTAGTGGAAGAGACAAAAACTAATCAATATATAATTAAGGGAATGGTAAAGTGCTATGAAGGTTGAAAACTCCTTGAGTGCAGGGAAAGTGTTAGATTCATCTTTATGTCACCATAGTGCCGAGAACATAAGCCTTGAGGGTTTCACATGCTTTCTATTTTAACAAAAATAAATTAATGATCATACCTTACATTTTTATTGTGATTATCAATTTCAAAGCATTTCTTCATCTTTTCTGATTTGTTCCTCACAATATCCTTGTGGACTAGATATTATTTTCAGTGTTCTCACTTTGAGATGAGGCAGATAAAGATCCAAAACCTTCTCTATTTTATAATAAAAGGAGGTTTCCACTTATTCATTCATTTATTCGTTCAAGAAATATTTATTGATGGTCAATGGTGTCGAGGAAATAGAAAGCTCAATGAGACCTGCTCCTAAAGAGTTTAGGATTAAAAAGTGGAATTATTTAGAAATACTTGTAACCCAAAGCAATATGACCTCAGAGATTGAAGAATGGTATCAGTGTGTCACGCGGATGTTCAGAAGAAGGAGAGTTTCCCTCTGACTGAGAAGAATCAGATAAAGTTTGAGGAAGTATTTGAATACTTAAACCAGGTCTAAAGTTTCCTTCATTTATAGTGGCAGTCTGGTGATAATCTCAGATGAGTTCCCACTGAGAGAAATGGCCCTGCCATTTTTTCTTGCACATTATACAAGGCATGACTATAAAGCAGTGGGACTGATTTCCTCCTGTGGCTCATAAACTCGCTCTGCTGGCAGTTCCCAAAGAGAACCTTTTGCATTGTTTAGAGCAAAGGCAGTATCATTAGAATAAAATGTATAGCCTCCCAGCCTTATTACATTGGAGGCAACACCACTCAATTTGACTGTACAGACCCAATACTTCAGAATAAATGACAACTCATTTTCAGGTAAGGATTACTTTTTCCTAACAAGGATATTGTTCCCTGGGTGGTTACATCATATACCAGGAGCCGATCTTCTGTATCATACCACCTTAAAGAAAAAAAGTGAAGGGGACTGAGGATTGAGGTGCTATGACACATGGCTTTTGAGACTCCTGAGACCCTTCTGAGTAAGATGAAGCTCCTGAGTCACAAGATATAGGAAGCCAATAGAAAAACATTTAGAATGAGATTGCATAACTATAGATGTGAAAGTACAAATGGAGAATTTTGAGTGAGGTATACTATCTTCTTAAACTTCAGTAATTTAAACGACCATAATAAAATCGTTTTACACAGATTGTATTAGTAAGCCAAATGTCAAAGTCAAGTCATGTGTAAAGATTTAAGCATAATATTATATTGTGTTTAAATGTATGCATCAAACATATGCATGTATGTAATGTATGTATCAAATTTATACAACGATGTAAACCTTTAAAGTAAGTAATTAAAATGAATTTGAGAGTGGATAGCATGACATCTCGTGGAAATAACTTATTTAATCACTGACAAAGTATTTTTTAAATAAGCTGATCATTCTTTCTGGAATCTTTTCAAAATTTTG
This sequence comes from Muscardinus avellanarius, assembly GCF_963383645.1. Taxonomy (NCBI): domain Eukaryota; kingdom Metazoa; phylum Chordata; class Mammalia; order Rodentia; family Gliridae; genus Muscardinus; species Muscardinus avellanarius. Next base: position 117,783,996 of record NC_137792.1, on the reverse strand, counting down.
ATAAAATGATATAAAATGCACCCTCTTAAGCCATCTTTAAGTGTATATTTTGGTAGTGTTAGCTATAGTCATTCTGTTGACAAATATCTAGAATTTGCAAAATTGAAACTCTGTTCATGCCAAAATGCAACTTCCCTTTGACTCCTAGAAACCATCATTCTACTTTCAGTTTTCGTGAGTGTAAGTGCACTCGCCCTTCTCCATCTTTGGTTTCACTTCCCATAGTTTGTTACCTGCTATCTGTCCAGGTATATTAGATAATTCCATAAGTAAACAATTCATAATTTTAAGTAGTGTATCTTTCTAAGCCACACCATTCTATCCTACCCTGAATATGAACTATTCCTTTGTGACGCATATCCACACTGTATATTCTAATCATCTATTACTTTCCAGCTCTCTCTTTTCAGACAAACTATTACAGTATCATGGTACTTAAGTAACCACTATATCACTACAGGCCCCAAAGCCCAAAGGAAGTGATTCTGGCAGCTTTTGATACAATATAATTGTTATAATTCTTTCATTTTATTATTAGTTATAGCCATCTCTTGCTGTGCCTGATTTATAAATTAAGTTTTGTCATAGGCATGTACATATGGGAAAAACAGAGTAGATATAGGATTTGGTACTGTTTGAGTTTTTAGGCATCCACTAGGGTGTCTTGAAATGTAGCCTCTGAAAATAGGAGAGGCTATGTATTTGTCTTTTTGTGATTGCCTTATTTCACTTAGAATAATTTCTTCAAAGATCAGCCATGTTGTCACATGTTACAGGATTTTCTTCTATGTTAAAGTTGAATAATATTCCACTGTATATACATATATGGCACTGGTATATACAGTGGTATATACTATATATATACCATATTTTCTGTCAATGGACCCTGAGTCGGTTTCCATCAGTTGGCTTATTGTTAATAAGGCTGCAATGAGCATGGTTTCAATTATTTTGGATACATATGCAAAACTAGAATTTCAGCATCTATACTAATTTGCATGTTTTGTCCTTGAGGAATCTGCATTCAGTTTTTCATAGTGGATACAACAGTATACATTTATACCAACAATACACAAGGATTTCCATTTTTTCTACATCCTCCTCAACATTTGGAATTTTGTCCTAGTTTTTGTTGTTATTGTCGTTGCTGTTTTAACAAACAACAACAACAACATGTGTATGAGGTGATATCTCCTTGTGATTTTTATTTGTATTTTTTGAATGATATTAAGCATCTTTTGATACATTTCTTAGCAATTTGTATCTCAGCTGGTGATACACACTTATAATTCTAGTTACTCAGGAAGCTAAGGCAGGAAGATCCCAAGTTGAAGGCCAGCCTGGGCACTTTAGAGAGATCTTGTCTCAAAATAAAAAAAATAAAATTGACAGCGAATGTAGCTCAGTAATACAGCACTACTGTGTTCAATTCCTAGTGCCAAGGAAGGAAGGAGGGAACGAAGGGACGAAGGAAGGAAGACAATTGTATGTCTTTTTAAAGAAAAGACCTATTTTAATCAGGTTATTTGGGTTTTGTTATTAAGTTGAAGGACTTTTTTATATATTCTGATTTTAACTTCTTAGCCATATTATCAATTAATTTTTCTGTTGCATAAGTCATCTTCTCTGTTGCTTATTTCTTTTGATGTACAGAGGGTCTTTATGTTTGATGCAGTCTCACTTGTCTATTGCTTTTGATACCTGTGCTTTTGGTGTCATAGCAAAGAAATCATTGTCAAATCTGATGTTGTGAAACTTCCCCCTGTGTTATCTTCTAGGAATTTGTAATTTTGGGTCAGATGCTCAAGTCTTTAATCTTTTAGAGTTAATTTTTGTATATATTGTAAGATAAGGGTCCAATTTTATTCTTTTCAGATATATATCCAGTTTTACCAGCACCATTTGTTGAAGAGACTATCTGCCCTTATCTCACTGTGTGGTCTTGGCATTCTTGTGCCAGACCATATATGCAAAGGTCTATTTCTGGGCACCGTATTCTGTTCCATTGGTCTATGTGTCTATCTATATGCCAGTGCCACATAGTGGTTTTTTTTTATCACTGTAGTTTTTGTAAGATACATTTCAATCAGAAAGTGTGATGACTCCAATTTGTTTTTATATACTTTTATTACTATATTGTAGTCTCACATCATAATGTAGTTCAGAGTAATAGAGACCTTTTTATATTAAACATCAGTGTCTCTGGTATTACGAACTCAGGTGACTGTTGGCTGACAGGGAAGTGACCATATTAAGGATTTTATGCTTTAATTAACATGGATACATAACACAGACTGAAAAATACAATAATAAAATGCAATTTGGTATTTTAAGGTGCCAATATGATTTCACATTTTGCAAATTCAGAAAATAAAAACATCCAGAGATTATAGTACTCACATAAACTCATGTTATAAATGGATATCTCTACTTGGAATAAAATCTGAAATTCCTAAACCCCTGACATAAACAGCAGCCATCAGTTCTCTCAAAACTAGTTATTTTTCTGCCTATAATGAAATATTTTCTCTACAAAGTGCTCACTCAAAAGAATCTCTGAACATATTGAGGCTAATTCTATCTGATACCAAAATAATAATTCTGTCAGTGAGGTGGAAAGAATATATCAAATCAATGGCTGGACAACTCAATTGATCTATAAGCCAAGGCTAAACAACCAATCTGATACCCTCATCTACCTGCAACCTTTAAAAAGGCCAGCATTATGATGGTGAGTGATTGATCACTATTCCATCTCTGAAAACCATAAGTTTCCAGAGATTCATTTTAAGGATTGGGCAAAACTCAATTTGTGAAATGAAAGGGATGATACTTTTCCTTAACTGGGTTTATTTTCTGTATTCTCTAGATAGAGTCAACACAGCAGTACAGCTGCATTCATGCTCATACACAATCGAGGGGCCTCCCTACGATCCTTTCTGTGTTTTCATTATATGGATATGTAAAATTTCTACTTAAGCCAAGTAATAAAGTGAAGCACAGCTGAGCTTGGTGGTACATGCCAATGATCCAGCACTTGGGAGGCTGATACAGGAGGATCACAGATTTAAGGCCAGCCTTAGCAATATAGTGAGACCCTCAGCAACTTAGCAAAACTCTCTTTCAAAATAAAAAAGTCGGCCGGGCGTGGTGGCGCACGCTTGTAATCCCCGCGCTTGGGAGGCAGAGACAGGAGGATCGCGCAGGTTCGAAGCCAGCCGCGCGCGCTGGCTTAGGAGACCCTGTTTCCAAATAAAAATGTAAAAATAGGTCTGGGAGTGTAGCCCGGAGGTAGAAGGGCTTCCAGGAACCCCAGTACCACCAAAAAAAAAAAAAGTCAAAAGGGAGCTGGACATGGTGGTGCACACTTGTAATCCCAGTACTTAGTAGGCTGAGACAGGAGGATCGCAGGTTCATGCCCAGGCTCAGCTTGTTATGGCCTTTGTGAATAGAACATTAGATTAGTGTCGGAGGTGACATTTTATGATTACCCAGTCCCATGATTACAAAATGCTGGACTTATCCTGGTCTATCAGAATTTTCCACAATTTTAAGAAGCTGAATTATGCATACAGAATTTTTTTTGTGGTACTGGGTATTGAATCCAAAGACATTCTTTCTCCAAGCTACATTCCCAGACCTTTTTTATTTTTTGTTTTGAAACAGGGTCTTGCTAACTTGTTAAGGATATCACTAAGTTGCTGAGCCTGACATTGAATAGATAAGCCTCTGTCTCAGCCTCCCAAGTACTGAGATTATAGTTATGCATCCCATGTTCAACATAAAGATGAATTTAAGTAACTACTTTTCAAAATATCTGATCTAATTTACAGTTCTTTGATCCATTCTGAGTAGACTCTTGTACAAGATGAGAGGCTGAGTTTTAATTCCATTTTTCTACAAATGTATAACCAGCTTTTCAAGCACCATTTGTTGAAAAATCTGTCTTTTCTGCAATGTTGGTTTTTTTTTTTTTTTGCAGTACTGAGGGTGGGACTTGGGGGCATTCTACCTCTGAGCTACACCCCTATTCCTATTTTTTATTCTTTATTTTGAAACTGGTTTTCAATGAGTTGCAAAGGGCCTCACTAAGTAGCTGAGGCTGGCTGCAAACTGTGATCCTCCTGTCTCAGCCTCCCGAATGTTTGGATTCCAAGTGTGTGCTACCAAGCCTGGCTTTACAATGTATGTTTTTGACATCTTTCTCAAAAATCAGTTGGCTATTAGTATATGTATTTGTTTCTTTTACTCTGTTCTATTGGTCTATAAGTGTTTTCTTGTGCCAATACAGTGCTTTATTATTATAGCCCTGTAGTCTAATTTGTCAAGGGGAGTGCTAACCTTCTCTCCTCTCATACAACAGTCTGTAGTCTAATTTGAAGTCAGATATTTTGATGCCTCCCACGTGGTTCTTATTGTTGAGAATTGTTTTGACAACACTCCAACATATAGACATCTTATTGTTGAGAATTGTTTTGACAACACTCCAACATATAGACAGTGGTAGAAATTTCCTCAATTAAGACCCCCAAAGCTCAGGAAATTAAAACAAGAATTAATAAATGGAATGACATTAAACTAAAAGGCTTCTGCTCATCAAAGAAAACCATAGTCTAAAGAGAGATCCTACAAAGTGGGAGAAGATGTTTTCCAGCTACTACTCTGCTAAATAATATCTAGAATATACAAATAACTTAAAAGATTTAACACTAAAAAACTCAATAACCCAATCTTGATATGGGCAATTGAACTAAATAGACACTTATCAAAAGAAAAAAATACAAGTGGCCAATAAATAAATAACAAAATATTTAGCATCACTAGCAAATTAAAAATTACACTGAGATTCCATCTAACTCCAGTGAGGATAGCAGTCATATATGCATATCCATGTTCATAGCAGCACAATTCACAATAGCCAAATTATGGAACCCACCTAGGTGTCTGTGAACAGATGAATGGATTACAAAATCATGGAATATACACACAATGAAATTCTACTCAGTAATCAAGAAAAACAAAATGATGTCACTTTCAGGAAAATGGATGGACCTGGAGAACATTATGTTAAATGAGATTAGCCAGTCACAGAAAGTGAAGGGTCATATGTTTTCTTTCATGTACAGAAGCTAGGGGGTAATTCAGATACAAGAGGGATTTTAGAAAATGGAGGACAAACCCCAATGGAGGGAAAATAAATGAAGAAAACACTGTCACTGAAGTAATGTACATATATGAAATTGCCAATGCCAATCTCGATATTTATATAGGGAAAGGGGAGGAAATCCACCAAGTGATGTGTGTTATGTATGTTTCTACTACTTTGAACTACATTATGATGTGAGACTACAATGTGCCAATAAATGTATATTAAAAAAGAGCAAATAATGATAATGTCTCCCCAAAATAAATAACTACTTTTTCTACATTGTATTCTTCTTACTTCTCAGTTCAATAAATTTTATATAATAAATCAATGATTTTTTGAATAATATCAATAACACCAATAAAATATTTAGTATGTGCCAGGTGCCGTTCTAAACACTTTATGTATATTAACTAATTTAAACTTCACAACAACTCTTTAAGACAATTACCATTTTGTCTCCCATTCAAAGATAGTGGCAATAGTAAATGGTAAGGTATTTTCAAAAGTTCTCTTTTGAAGTATCCTTATTGATAAGATAAAAATTAGGCAACCTTATATTTTCACCCCATCATCTTATTAGGGCAGAAAACACAGAGAGCAAACCAACTACTTAAAAGTTGAGGAAAGTAAAGCCTGAAAAGGGAAAATCAATTGTCCAAGAACACATAGCTAACAGAGCAAAGGCTGGAACTAATGCTCAAATATTCTTTCATCTAGACTAGCCCTTTTTCCTGATAATCTAAACTGCCTTGCAAGCGAACTTTTCAACAAGCATATTTAAAATGTTAACATTCAGTTTTCCCTTACTGCACAATGCTGAGAGGCTTGTTCCTGCATTTGATAACTGTCAATTGAAATCCAGGCCCTGGAGCAGAACGTTAGACTTGAACCACCTAGATTCTCAGGCAACCGTTGTTTCCCTTTGGGCAAATCAGGCACCTCGCATTCTTTGGGCCTCCCTTAACACACGCAGCAGCTTTGTGGGCATTTCTAACCAGGCTGTCACCCAAAGAGTATACCTGTCACTCAGGCACTGAAAATGTTCCGCTCTGCCGTGAACTAAAATAGCTCATCTGCCTTTGGAATTCCCTTCTGCAGAAGGATTCTGCCTGAGGCCCTAACCTTCAGACATCTGTGCAAGACATATATATTTTAGTTTAATTTCTGCCTGAGCTTGCTATGCTGAGACTTACTGAGAGTGCTGTCCTAGGGGTTTTTTTTGTTTTTACTATGCACATATTTCACATATACATTCTGTTTTTACTTCTTATTTGAGGTGAAGTCAGGACAAGTTTGTCACTGTTTGATTTTACTATACTCATGACCCCACGTGCTTCCTAAAATGCTCATCTGGGTTATATTTATTTCCTTTGGCTGAGAATTAAAGATAATTTCCTTTTGGAAAATGTCACACTATCTGTAGAGATAATTTGTCACCCCTAAGCTGAGAAGCCCAACTCTAACTTTGAACCTATTACAGGAATAGTAGGAGGAAATGAATAACATATTGACTCCGTTGTGCTGTTTAATTTGTTTGAAGTGGCTTATGATTTCTGATTTACCATCTTAGAAACTGTTTTGTAGCCAAGATATAAAGCAGAAAATCCTATTCTCATGAGAGTATCTGAATTAGGAAGATATCTCCTAATGGCAAGAACATTTTACAAAGCAGCTCTATGACATAACAATTAAAGGCACATGCCTCATGGTTTCTCTCATTTTATAATTCTTAGATGGTATCCACCTATAGGGTCGGCTAATTAGCAGCACCACAATTGGAGTGAGTTTGGGCAAGATAGACAATAAATGCTGTCTATCTTGTATTAGAAGCTCTTAAAGCTTTACTAGGGGAAACAGTAAGGGGTATGCATATGGAGAGGATTGGGGTAAGTAAAGAAACAAATGAATCAGTAGCTCTGCTCCTTCTCAAGGAATCTACCAGATATTAGAAACTCACCTAGATAAGTATGTATTCTTCCTTATTAAGTCATCAAAGCTTTATCCACAGAAAATAGAATAAGAAGCTGGATCTTAAAGTGGCTTTGCTGTTAGCACCATCCAAGTGGCTCTCCACTATTCTTGGCCAGCCATGCCTCAGGATGAAGTAGATGGCCAGACTCCACTCCATGGAGTGACCCGAAGAATTCAAAGTATCCTTCCTGCTACTTCCCTTCTATAATAGATCACAGGGCTTTGTTAGAATATAACTGTTATCTGACATGAGGATCACAGTACAAAATCTTCAGTCGCAGCCACCTCAGATGGCCGTTCCTTTAGTAGTGTCCCTCATAAGGAAATGGACAGTGGACAGACAAATTTTGGTTATGGAAGAGGAAGGAGCAGACAGCAATGGTAAGTAGAAAAGGAAAAGGGAAGACAAGAGCAGCACTGCACAGACCTTTCTGCCAATGGGCAATGTCTGTCATAGGGGGCACAGACAAGTTGAAAACAAGGTACCAGAACCCAGAATAGCAAACTTCAACTATAATCTTGATGTCATTCTCTGTATCTTCTTGGACAGACTAATTTGGGAGATACGTGCGTATCAGAAAAGAATGCAGGACTTCCCAATATCCTAGCTCTCATCCTGATCAGAAGAGCAGCTGCTTCTAAATAGGAAAGTTACAAAGCTAACCACTCTCTTTCCTCTTTAAATTGCACATTAACCATGGAAACCTAGCTGATTCTTTTGCTGAGCAGCCACAAAGTCTTACTTCCACCCCTATGGTCTTTTCTGCTTTGTACTTTTTTCATTGTTATTCATGGCCAGCCTGGATTCTTATGTTAAGATTTAAATGGATTTAACTCTGGCTCTGGGCATGACAGAGGCTATTTCTACTGCAATCTGAATCTGAAGATTTACTGGCAAACTGTTTAGAATTCCAAAGGGGTCTCTGGGCCTCCCTTTGACCCTGCAGGCCTAGAGAGCAGTGAGGTGAGAAGATCTTTAAGTCCCTACCGCCACCCCCTCACAATTGCCTGCACTCTGACCATAAATCTCACCTCCATCCACACAGCTGAAAGAGCGACGCATTGGTGACAACAGGGAGATGTTTGCAGCATGAAGAAAAGTGTGAAAAACAAACCTTCCGTGTGGACATGGCCAGTTAGATGGGTAGGGAGTAGAAAGTATTCCATTCCCAGCCTCTGACCTAACTCCTTCACTTCCCCTCCCTAGTGCTCTGACCTGGCGTCGTGCTTTCCGGGGACATTATTATTTCAGCAAAGGCATTTTTAGAATTTATAAGTCATCGCTTCAAAAGGAAAGCACGTGATTGTGAAGGAGGGGTGTGTAGGATGCCTACGCAAAGGACTTTACCTGAAGAGAGACAAATGACAGGATAATTGGCTTTTCTGTTGATCATTTTTGTTTCAAACTAAAGAATGATTCATTGGCCAATTACAGCCAGAAGAAATGAACTGAACACATGAGTGGGCTTATAGGAGAATAGAACTTCAGCCCAGTCAAAGTTAGCTAACAGCTGGCTATTTGCTGCTTGTCATGGAGTGCCTTGAATCTATGCCTCTCTGCCTGTCTTTAAGGTAAAACTTGATAATGAAGATGTTGGAGGGCTGCAGGGAAAAACGAGTAGAATTGCAGTACAACAGGGACAATAGGAATCTAGGGAAGACACCGTGAAGAATCCTGCATCTGTATTGTTTTGTGTCTGGCTGATGTCACAATGCTCAATGTGACAACATCCAGACATCCAATCACAAAAACGTTGCTCAGTGTTGGAATGTATAGACAATTAAATTGAGAGAAAGGAGCTATGAGGACTGGCATTACTGCCTTAGAAGAGTCAATTCACTTTCTTCAGTACCAAACTAAGGTGGTTAGCTAAGAAGATTTCCAAGAAATCTTCCTCCAAATCAAACATTTTGTGTATAGCAGCCTGAATTTTCATGAGCAATGGAATTTTAATAATCAAGCTATAGCCCAATAATTCAGCTCAAAACAAAATGTACAAATGTGCTATGTTAAAGCATTAGAGGGAGGGTAGTTTTTGAACTTTCTTCCCTCTTCTGAGGCTTATTGATGCTAGTCTCTTAGACTTGGGTATCCCCAAACTGTACTTGTTAAGATCCTGGTATATTTCAAAACCTACTGCCCCTGAGATTAATTTCTCAGTGGTACGTTTTCTTATACTCTTAAGCAGAAAATAAAGTCTGAGTGTTTGTAACACACTATATGCGTCTCTCTTAATGCACTAATGACAGATCTTCATCTTGTTTGGTTGTAACATTTTTATCTATCACACTGAGACTTGAGAAAGATCTTACTCATTTCAGTGTCTTCCATGCCTTCTCATGCCTAGCATAAGGGATGAGTTCTATACATGACATAATGCAACTTTCCAAGCCAATATCAAGATGCATCCCATCTCTGAAATGTGAAAGCATTTCATAAAGGAGCAAAATTCTTATATTCAGAATTATTTGAATTTGTTTACTTTTGAATTTATGAATTTATGTTTTGAATTTGTGTTTATTTGAATTTGTGTTTACTTGTATTTATGTTTACTTTATTTGACTTTGCATTTTATAATTGTATAATTTCACACTTTTTCTAAAATTTTATATTTCAGACCTATAAAAAATTACTTACAAAAAATTACTTACAGAAAAATTGAAAAGCTTGTTCAGCAAATTCTTAAATACCATCATCATGGTCCCCAATTGTCATCATCTTCCATAACTATTGCACAATTAAAAAAGCAGAAAATTATTAATACCATTGTAGTACCTAATGTAAAGACCTTATTTATTTATTTTTATTTCTGTAATATGTGGAATCAACCCAAGGACTTATGTGTTTCAGGCAAGCATTCTGCCTCTGAGCTAACTCCATAGCCCTTTAAAGACTTTATTCAAATTTCACCAGTGGTCTCACTAATGTGCTTTTTTCCTATCCAGCATCTGATTCAAGATCTTAATTTCCTTTAAAAATGGAGTACTATCTCCATGTCTTTCAGGATATCAACAATTTTAAAGAGTTCTAGATATTATTTTGCAGATGGTTCCTTAATTTAGGGCTATAACCAGACTATAAATTTCAGAAGAAGTACCATGGAAATAATAGTGCATGCTTTTCAGCGCACTATTTCAGGAAACATGTGGTGTCTATTTGTCTTATTATTGATGGTGTTAACTTTGATCATTTGGGTAAGGATTTTTCCACTCAGCCATATATTTTTCTTGATTATTATCTCTAAAGAGATACTTTGAGATCATTTTTCCTAATGTTTCATCTCCACTGATTTAAGAATGCATAGATGACTCTTTTTATTTTATTTTATTTTTTAGTACTTAAGGTTGACCCAGAGGCATGCCACCTCTGAGCTATACCCATGCCCTATTTTCTTTTTATTTTGAATCAAGATCTTGCTAAGTTGTTGAGGCCTGGTCTTGAACATGCAATCCTCTTGTCTCAGCCTTCCAAGTACTGGGATTAGAGGCATGTACCAACACATCTACCGCAAGATATTTCTTATGTGAAACAGTTATTACTGTGGTGTTTGCAAAAGAGTGATTTCCAATTTCCATCAGTTTTCTATACCTATTAGATGAAATTATGGTAATACATATGATATTTATCTTCTCACTCATTTATTTACTAATTCATCAATTTATTTTAATCAATATGGGCTCATGCATTCACATTTTGATATATCAGAAATATATTATTATTGCTTTTAAATGTGGTTCTATAAAATAGTTAAATATTTGTCAACATGACTATTGGTAACATTTGAAATAAGATAATTTCTGCATTGGATATATGCAGTTATTAGAAGTTTGGGTATGAGCATTACCTTTCTGAAACTACAAATGATAATAACAAATAGAGATGTTAAGCATGAGTCATATTTTATACGCTTTCTTTTATCTGAGTTAAATTTTAAAGAGAAATTTTCAAAACTGATTTTATTCAGTTCTGTTTTCTTACTTAGGAGTAGCTGCTAAGAGACCTTAAATCTTAATTAGAGATTCTTTACCCAAATAACAGGAGGCCCAATTTTATTAAACAACATCAAATTATAGGACCATCTTGCACAATACCACATACCCAGTAAATATACAAGAAGTATTTTGTTGTTGCTGCTGTTTTTGTTGTTACTGAAACAGGTATCTCTGATGAAATCTTGACAGAATAAAAGCCCAGACTTCTGCTTATTACAAGTAATTTTCCTTTGGGTCATATGTTCAGACACTACTTTCTTTGCCATTGTAGCTATTGAGTAGTGAACCAAGGTCTTTGTATTTAAAAATTGTCTAGAGGCACTGTTCACAGAAATAGGATGTAAATAGTGCTGGCATTGCTTCAAGATGAGATTGAACACTGGTGTTTGTCTCTATGCTAAATTCAGCCTTGCATGTAGACTACTAAATAAACACATTCATCTCAACATAGATCCTTATTAAATACTGATAAGTAGGACAGAAGAGAAAACAGAGCTTGGTTCTGGGTCATGACCCTGTAGGGAGGGAACTTAGAAATTGGAAGAATGGTAAAATAGAGAGCTGTTTGCATGAGCCAGTTCTATCCCTGTGACTCTGAAGCAGAAAACAACTCACAGTTGCCTTCAAAGCAACAAGGTGAAGAAAGTCATTTATTAGATGAAACAGAAGGAAGAAAATAGTTTATCTCCTGCATATTCTGGCCTGACCTCAGAGCTGCAATCTGAAGAGTTTCTTCTCGGGTAAGTAAGGTTATTCCCTCTAAGCACGATATAGCAACAAGTATTTCTTTTGGGAATGCAATCCTCAGGGTCCTAATTATTTAGGAAATAGAAATGGCTTGTGGTGTAGTAGACCCAGAACTGGATGCAGGTTTTGTAGGAACTAAAATATAGCATTTTGTCTTAAAAATAATTAAGTCACTTTGGTAAATTCCACACAATCATGTGAGTATGTGAACGCACATATAAGGCACCTCTCAGAGCCTTGAGAGTCACCTATGCAAGTCAGGGGCACTGAAGCTTTAACTTTATTAGCTTCATAGTTAAGCTGCCTCTGGGTGAATCCATAGCATAAACTTTGAAAACAACCTAGAATGAGGCACCAATAGCTTTTCTAGCTAATAATTCATTGTGGTTTATGTAAGATATTAGGTGTGTAAAAACTTAACAAGGAAAGATTTTATCTCACCATTTTAAAGCCTTAAGCCAGCCTAAATCATATCCTATGGTGTGTTTTTTTTTTAATCTGGGTTTTAGACTTTCTTTACAAATCTATTTTAGGTTTTAGATAAAGTGTTAAATATTAGGTCACAAACTCTATTCATTTTAATGATTGTTAACATTTAACAGTTACAGGAAATATAAAATAACAGGAAATAACAGCATATTTATTTCATGTAATTTGAAGGCTACCACAAGCTTTGGAGTAAAGAGATGACTAGATTTTAGTAGCTTTCTGAAAGATAATGGGTACTTCCTATAGAATTAGATTCAACCTGGTCAGAGAATGTAGGCTGATAAAACTGATACTAGATATTTTCATTTGCTTAAGAAACTAAAGAAACAATATTCCTTCCTGGGAAGTCTGACATAAGATAGGTGACCAGAATATGTTCACATGCACTCAGCTACTTTTCTCATTGGCAAAATGGAAAGAAACTATTATAATCCTGGATGATTGGTGAATACTTTCAAGATTAAATTAGTTTGTGTAGAACATTTAGCATAGTGCTTTGCACACATAATCATGTGTTACTTCTTTTATTGATACTGTAATTATTTGGTACCTATCTTGCTAGCAGGCTGATTGTCACATGCGTGAATGGGAGAGCAAGAACCCCCTTACCTTGTCTCCTGTGATGCCAGAAAGGGACTTAATAATGACCTCGCTGCATTTAAAGGAGACAATACTGTCCTCAACATATGATACATTTTTCTATATGAATTTATGCAGTCAGGATAAAGGCCCCATCCTTGGTTTCCTAGACTAGCCTTATTTTAAAGTAAACCATTCATTTCTTCATGTTACTTGACCGGATCCCTGCTTCAATCTTGCTTCACTACTATTTCCCCTCTACAACTCCCTCCTCCATTCCATTCCACTATTCTACTGGCCTCTCTCCTGGTTTATCTGAAGTCCCTTATGTTTCCTACATTCTATTGTCTTCATGTGAGAAAAAACATAGAACCCTTGACTTTCTGAAACTGGTTGATCTCACATAGCATAATATTCTCTGTTTCTGTTCATGTCCCTGCAAATTTCATAAGTAGACCCAGCTATACCACTGTTCAAAAGAGTTAAACTCAAACTACTATAGTGATATAGGCATATCCATGTTTGTAATAACACAATTTACAGATTATGGAACCAGTATCGATGTCTATCAACAGTTGAATGAGTGAATGAATGAATGAATGAATGAAGAATGTGTGGTATATACACTTAATGGAATTTTACTAAGCCATAAAAGCTGTAAGAATCCTGATGCAGATTAGACCATATTATACCAGGTTTGTTGTTCAGGGGTTTTATTGGTAGCATTGCCTACTAGTTTCAGAAAATCTCAGAAAAAAAAAAAAACACTGGTAACACAATGTTGGTCCTTATGGGAAAACACAGATGCCTATGATGTGTAATCATTGGCCTTTGAATATATTCAAAATTGATTTACAAAAAGTTTATACCCTAGAATAATGGTTCCTCAGGAATTAGAGACAAGTGAGAATTGGAAAAATGTATAAGCTAAGACAAAAATATTTTCTTGCTTGCTCATATTAAAAACAGGTATGCCGCCAGGCATGGTGGCGCATGCTTGTATTCCCCACGCTTAGGAGGCAGAAACAGGAGAATCACGCTGGTTCAAACCCAGACTCGATGACTTCAGAGACCCTGTTTCCAAATACAAAATATAAAAAATAGGTGTCTGGGAGTGTAGCCTGGAGGTAGAAGGGTTTCCAGGAACCCCAGTACCACAAAAAAACCAAACAAACAAACAAACAAAAACAAAACAAAAAACAGGTATGCCCAATCAGTTATTCACCACAATTAGATAGTGGATGGATAGTAAATTACTGAATTATATTTCATTTACCTTAAATCAATGCAATGTCTATTCAATAATCATTCCCAAACTCCAAAAGTTAAGAAAGAAAACTTAAATACAAAATACATTTTTTTTTCAGAACAATGTTCTCCTACAACTAAGAAGGATAACTAGTTGGTTAAAAGCTGTGATTGCCAATTGAACCAGCTACTTGAAACTGTGAATCAGAAACATTAACGGTGCTAATAGGATCCCAGTCATGAAATCAGGAAAATCTATCTGTGCTGAGATTTTTCTTCCCTTGATGTTAATATTTCTCACTCCCTTCCCCCATACTACTCCCTATATTAGCTTCCACTTCTTAATATCGTACAAGTGTTTGTTGAATGGATGAATGAATAAGTAAATGATAAATTTGGAGGCTTTAGTAGTTTAACAGAGGAAGGTGTTTGGGGAGAAACTGCTTTCTCACTGCAGCCTTAAATCACTTTCTATGGGACTCTTCCTCTCCTCTTATTGCATAGTTCTAAAAAGCAGGAGAAACTTAAGTAGATTACAAGTCCCTTAATTTTATTTGGACTTTCCAGTTGCTAGTTTCCTTTCAGATCATATACTGGACCAAAGACAGATTTGTGAAGGGAAAGAACATAATGTTATTCTTGGTTATTGGTTCAGGTACAAAATCCATACTCATTTTGGAAGAGTGGTGACATGTTACCGGATATTGATACCTCTTCATAGTCTCAAAGTCTGTTTGTTGATATAGCCTTTCCACTGGCCTAGTTTATTGTACTTTTGCCTGAATCAGGACAGTGAAAGACTTGTTCATCTGACAAGTATGTCAGTTATAACAGGAACTGCAATTTCCAGCTCTCAGGGGAAGTCACACCTTGCTGGAATGACTAAAGCAATAAGAAAGACAGACAGGCTCTGGTTGCCTAGGGAAATAGCAAAGTGAGGACAGTGACTCACACATCATAACAGGGTTTGGGGAGAAATGGATACCACTAATACATTTTCTGATTTTCATACTTCCATTTCAAGGTAAATAGTTTGAAAACAAATGAAATAGTTGCGTGTGAACCACATTGTTTCTTAACGGATAGATCCTTCTCAAAAATGGCCACTGTTTTCCCAAGAGGAATTAAAAGGGCAAAGCTCCACATTTAGATGTCCTGAGTTAAATATTTGGTTGACCTCTGCAGTAAATAAGTCAAATAAAGAAATTTATACCTGGGGCTTTTACACTTCAGACTATAATAGATACCAACTCCTGGGATAAAGCTTGAATTATATATCAATTGAATAGAGCTAGGAAGTTCCCTTTGTTTTAATGGGGATCACTGATACTTCTAAAATGAAGAAAATGGATTCTATCAACCTACCTAGGAATCATACATTTTATGCAAAGGACGTAAGAGGATGTCTTACGGAACATGAAAATCCTAAAGGTAGGATGAACCAGATGGTTCTCTGTTCAAGTAATTGGCATAGAGGTTGAGGCCAGCAGGGAGGTTACCTATCTCCCACATGGGGTTTTCCCTGCACTCTAAATTTTGCTCTACTAAATGCTCAGAAGGGAGGTGGAATTAAAAGTAGCAAGGCCTGGGGCATTGTATCTCAACGACAGAGTGCTTACTTAGCATCCATAAGACCCTGAGTCTACTTCCTAGCATTGAAAAAAAAAGGAAACAGCAAGATTGGATGGGAAAGTGTTTAACTGACATCTAACACAAAACACATTTGGCCTAGTCTATCTAATCCACCTTTTTTATTGCCTCCCTTTGTTTTACTAATGGCATCCCCATGCATGGTGGTACCCATTGTATCTTTTTTTAACCACTGTTTTAGGTTGTTTCATTTTGACAAGTACTAGGGAGTGAAGACAGGGTGCTCCACCACTGAGCTACATCTCAGACTATTTTATTTTTAATTTTGAGACAGGGTCTCACTAAATTGTCAAAGCTGCCTTGAACCTGCAATCCTCCTGTCTCAGCCTCCCAAGTACTGTAATTTATAGGTGTATGTAGACTTACCATAAAACTGAAGTTTTCAGAAGCCTTTCTTTTCTTGACTCTCTGTCCAAGGAGTGATGTTATTGCTCATCAGCCCCATTCTCTGTAAGAAAGCTCAAAGTGCAGAAGCTATTTATACTTCTTTTGCAGTTATCCAAACCTATGTGTACCATGTTTTGACATATGAATTTGAAATGGTATATTTATTATCCTCAAAAAAGTATCCTCATAAGATAGGCATTAGCATTCCATTTTACAGATGAGAAAATCCAAAGTCAACGCTTAAGAATATTTTGTAACTAAGGTCACAGAACTAGGTGGTGAGGGTATTGATGTTTAAACCCATGTTTGCATTTCTAAAGTTCACTTTCTAAGTATGATGACATACTTCCTGTGAGAAGCCAGGATATCTGTTTTGGATCTAGGCTTTGCCTCTAAATTTTCTGTGGTGTCCTAGTCAAGTCACTTTGTGACCTTTAAAATGAGAGGATTGAGCCAGGTATGGTGGTGCACACCTGTGAAGTTTAGACCGGAGAATCAAAGGTTCGATGCCAGCATCAGCACATTACTAAGACCCTCAGCAGCATAGAAATACTCCTTTTTCGAAATAAAAAAAAAATTAGGGCTGGGCTTTTGTTCAGAGGTAGAATGTCCCTGCCTTTAATTCACAGTGAGGGGGGGCAGAGAGAGAAGAGAAGAAGAAGAAGAAGAAGAAGAAGAAGAAGAAGAAGAAGAAGAAGAAGAAGGAGGAGGAGGAGGAGGAGGAGGAGGAGGAGGAGGAGGAGGAGGAGGAGGAGGAGGAGGAGGAGGAGGACTAGCTTTAGCTTATCTTTGTTAGGCAATACAACCTTGGCCTCTGTAATGGTTTGAATTTAGAATGCCCCCCAATTTATTCAGAATGACATTATCTATCCTGAAACACCTCCTTTATATAATGGCCAAGGCATTTCCTTCTGTTTTAATGGATCTTAGTGACATTATAAGAATGAAAATTCCAGAAGTCTTTCTTTTCTTGACTGCCAGCCCGGAGAGATACATTATTGTTCATCAGTCCCATTCCTTGTAAAAAAGCTAAAAGTGCAGAAACTCTTTATACTTTCTTTCTAGTTCTCCAAACCTATTTGTAGACGTGTACACTGTGAGAATGCTGTCTCTTTATTAATCCAAAATCAATGAGTGAAATATTGAACTTTTATCAGTAAGAGACCCACCAGCAACTTATTGTCTAAGTCTTTCCTTCGTTTCACATTTGTAGTCACAGTGCTTATTAACTACCAATATACTAGAAACTCAACTTTATCAGGAACTGAAGGTCCCTGGTCACATTGTGAAGGAAAAATCTTAGAATGTTATCCCGTGAAGGAGGTTCATTATAATCTAGTCAATCCCTCTTAACAACTGAAGAAACTGAGCTCAGGAGAAGGTGCATCAAGGGTTATCGAAGACATTGGTCTTCAGAGCTTTATCTCCATCTACCTCACTTTCCAATTCCCAAATCTCTTCTTTTTTAATACCTTTTCCAACACTTCCCCGGGTTGTAGATCTGCCCAGTTCATGAATATAGTCTCTTAAGAAATCAATTTCAAACTTTCTACTCCAGTTTCTTCTGGCTCTCACAACCTCCAAAAGGTCAGCCTTATGGTGAACTCTAGAAGCACCCTGTTCTCAGAGATTTTTTTCCAATAACATGCTGCCCTCCTACCAAAATAAAATCTAAATTTCCTGAGACTTATTCCATGCCCTTAGGACCTTGCTCCAAGCAAACCCGCTAAAGCTAATCTGAAAAACTAATGAATGTTAATGGTGTGAACTAGTTAATGTGCTACCTCTTCCAGCAATGATATTTGCATTTCAACTGAGATTTTTTTTTCCAGGGAAAAAGCCAAAGAATGACTTTGCTGAGAATTTTCATGGGGAATATCATTCTGGGCTGGCCCCTTTGACCGAAAATCACAAGATAAAACCTGTCATTGTGCTAACATTGTTAGCCACCTCTCAGGATTTCTTTGTCCAGTAAATTAGTATAAAACTATTTACAAAAGGATTTGAATGTTTCTTCTTAAAATGCCTACTTCTTTAAAGAATTTTAAAAATAGAAACTTCTTGAAACAGACTCTGAACTTCAAGGAGAAAGTCATTTGTATGGGGTGCAGAAAGTCATTTGAATGGGGTGCCAAGACTTCCTGTGGATCCTACTTCAGGTTAAACACAAAATCAAAATATTTTTCTTTCATGTGACAAATTAAGCTTTTACTCAAAAATTGTTTGTTCAGATTTCTTCTTTTTCCTCCCCATCTTTGTTCAATCTCCTAGCCTCTAGTTAGTGTTTTACATGACTTGGGTTTTCCTTCTCTTTCCTATAAACTCTCCCTCTTTTACAAAGGCTCCTTTCCTTCTTTGATTAGTTTCTTTACCTGACTCATCTGTCATTTTCCATATTCTTTCTCACATTTTCTCTGGCTCTCTTTGTATTTTTTTTCTCTTGCCAACCTTGGAACCTCAGAGTGTAGAGAAGCCCCTAATGGGTTGCTTTTAAAGACTCTGGGGAAAGCCCATTTTTCAAAGAGAAAATTAAAATACTTCTTGTAAGGCAGACCCAGGGTCCCAAATGTTAGGGAAAGGTAGTAAGTCCCTTCATATGCGTGAATTTTTCATCGGTGGGATCGACCAACTGTTCACTGAAAATATTTTAACTGAATCTGTGCTGAACATGCACAGGATTTATTTATTTATTTATTTATTTATTTATTTATTTATTTATTTGCAGTACTAGGGATGGGACCCAAGGGCTTTCGCAGGCCACACCCCCAGGCATTTTTTTAGTCTTTATTTTGAAACAGGGTCTCACTGAGGTGCAAAGGGCATCATTAAGTAGCTGAAGCTTTCTGAGAACTGCAATGATTCTGTCTCAGCCCCCAAAATGCTGGAATTACAAGCGTGCACCACCACTCCCAGCGATTTTTTCATGTCCTTATTTTCTAAATGATATAATAGAACAACTCTTTACATAGAATTTGCATTATATTAGGTATCATAAGTAATCCCGAGGTCATTTAATGTAAGAGGGAAGGTTGCATACTGTTTATATGCAAATACTATATAGAGGTGAATGTGGTCCTGATTTTTAAAAAAATGGGAGGACTTGAAGATATTAGTGCCTGCATTCTCTACAGGTGAAATATCAAAGAAATTTTAAAAATATCAAATGTTCAAAGTGTTCTTTACTTCTCAACCATGCCCCCACACCACTTGGAATTGAACCTTTGAACCTAGGACTTTAATGCATGCTGGGCAAGCACTTTACAACTAAGCCATATTCCTAGTCCAATCCTTATGTAATCTTAAGCTTAATGGCTTTCAGTTTACCATGCTCTTTAATTTCTCTGCATCATAGTCTGTAAGAAGAAATTTGCTTTTCTTAGGCTGAGTGCCCACATTTCTCCTTCACTCAGCAAGTAGGAAATTCAAGACAAACTGATCCCGCTTCTTCTGTAAATTATACAAACTTGAATGACTCTCACCCTATATTATGTTGTCCTCAAACCTAAGGGGTTATTAGTGTAAGCTGAGGAGCTTGTTAATGTGCAGTTTCCCAGTCTGCACTTTCTCAAGAGATTCGTATTCAATAGGTTTGGAATGGAACTCTGGGAAATGCATTTCAGGTGACTCTAATTGAGGTTGATCCCAGGATTACACTTTTTGTGATGTTGCTGTGTAGGTGATAGGATATTTAAATACCAAGTACTCTGAAAGGCCAAGTGTAATATCTTTTTTTTAAATTTTTTATTTATTTATTTTTTATTGGTGCACTGTATTCATACATCATAGTGGGATACATACTTTTGTAGACATACATGCACACATCGCCCAGTCAGCCCCCACCCGATCCCCACCCCATTCTCTCCCCATCCCTCCCTCCCATGCTTGGCTTAGTGGTTGACATCTAGTATTTTAGCAATTTATCCAAAATTAAAATGATAATCACACATAACAGTTTCATTTGTCTGATACCAAGCTCTTGATGACTTAAAGATAACATTTCAATATTTCTTTTTACTTTCTTTCTTACCAGAGAATATTTTTTTCTATTTTTTTTAGGTGAAACTATCATATATTTATATATTTATTTTTCAGAAAAAAAATCTATCCTAATATGGAATATGGACTCTAGATACCCAAAACGATCTTGAAAAAGAACAAAGCTAGAAGATATATATTTTCTGATTTCAAACCATATAAAGCTACAATAATTGAAACAGTATAGTACTATTCTAAAGGCAGATATATAAACCATTGGAGTTAAATAAAAGCCTAGAGCTAAATTCTTCCCTATATTGTCAAGTTATTTTTGACAAGGTTTCCACGAACATTTGGTGGTGGAAATAATAATCTTTTAACTAAATATTGTTGAAATATAATACTTACATGGAAAAGAATAAAGTTGGACCCTTACCTAATCCCATATACAAATATTAACTCAAAATAGATAAAAGACCTAAATATAAATCTTTAAACTATAAACTTTTAGGAGAAAATCTGGGTCATAAAGCCTCACAACACTGAAATTGGCAGTGATTTCAATGGCACAGGCAACAGAAGAGTATACAAACTCCCTAAAAAATAAAAAAAAAAAATTGTATATCCAAAGACAATGTAAACAGAGTTAACAGTTACTAATAGAATGGGATAAACTATTTCCAAATGCTATATCTGAAGGTATATTAATATTCCAACTAGAAATCCTAAAAATTAACAACAATAAAGGCAAACAATACCATTTAGAGATAGGTAAAAGACTAACATAAGTAATGAATCTCCGCAGATAACCAATCTTAGTTGACTGTTGGATGGAAACTCTTGTTTCTCTGGTTCTGGTGTGTGTTACCTATTTCTTCTTTGTAGTTAATCTCTTTGAGTATTTTCTCTAGTGCTGGTTAGAAGACATAAATTCCTTCAGTTTCTGTTTGTCATGGAAGCTTCTTATTTTTCCATCTAATTTGATAGAAAGTTTTGCTGGGTAGGAAATTTTTGGCTGGAAGTTGTTTTCTTTCAGAGTTTGGAATATGTTACTCCAAGCCCTTCTGGCTCTCATGACTTGGTTTGGGAAGTCTGGAGTGATTCTAATTGGTTTGCTTCTGAATGTCACTTGGCCCTTTGTTTTTGTTGCCTTTAAGATTCTCTGCTTGGCTTCCACATTGGTCATTTTGACAATTATGTGGCGTGGAGATCCTTTTCTCTGATCCTGTCTTAAGGGAGTTCTATAAGTTTCCTGGACCTGTGTATCAATCTCTTGCTCTATGTTTGGAAAATTTTCTGCTATTACTTCCTTGAAGAGATTGTTGATCCCTTTAGTTTTACTTTCTTTTCCCTCCTCTATTCCAATTATTCTTAGGTTAGCTCTCTTAAAATGGGCCCATATTTCTTCAATATCAGATTCCTGCTGTCGGATATTTTTTCCTAGATTAGAAACTATGCGTTCATTTTTGGAATGATCATCTTCTAAGAGCGAGATTCTATTCTCCATGTGGTCTAATCGGTTGTTTGTGCTTTGAATTGAGGCCTTTACTTCATTAATTGCATCCTTTTATCTCTTTTTGGCTCTCTCTGAGTTCTTTTCGAAGCACCTCTATTATTTCTACAGTTATTTTCATGATTTGATCTTTTAGAAATCTCTGAATTTCTGTTTTATCGGGTTCTGATGTTGTGGGGTTGTGAGCATTTATTGCTCCAGTGTTCTTCCTCTTTCCCATGATTTCAGAAGTTTGTGCCTTCTCTGGGTTCTTCCCTTGGGTCACTATGACTTCACTTAAGGTGTCCTGGATCTCGATTCAGTAGTATCTCAGACCCCACTACTCCTTTACTGGGTTGTATCACAGAGTCTCCGACCCAGAGAGTCGATAGAGGCTGCTTTAGACTGAGGGGGTGCCAGGTTGCACGTTCTCCTATGGTGTGATATCTCTGCCACCACCCCTCCCCCACTGGGTCGAGTCCCAGGGAGTACAGTACTGGGATTTCTCCTCTGTGGCCCGTAATTTGACTCACTGTTCTTGAGTATGCAGATGTAGCTGTACTGGATTCGGTGAATTCTCTGCTGCTGCCGCCGGTGACAATATGGCGCTGCTGCTACGCCCTCGGCCGTGAGGCTGGTGTATTACTTTGATTTCCACTCTGAATACCTGCAGCGTGTGCTGAGCTCAGCCACTGGGAGCTTTAGATTTTACCAGCGGCGAGAAATCCCGCCTGGCTGTTCCGCAGCGGCTCACCTCGGCTTGCTGTAGCCGTCCGGTGAATTTGCCGCTGCCACCGGCAATATGGCGCTGCTGCCGCGTCCTCGGATCTCGTCTGTGGCTCTGAGCTCTGTTCTCAGTCTGCTTTCTCTCTGGAGCCTGGTGATTTTTTTGTTTCTCTGGTGATGGTGTTTTCTGGCTATGAAAGGCGCTGATTTTGTGGTAATGGAGATTGGTTGTTAGCGGGGCTCTTAAGCCCCGCTTTTCTCGGTCGCCATCTTCCCGGAAGTCCCCCAGTGTAATATCTAAAACTGCCAACTCAACAACCAGGAGAGTATTTAGGCAAATGGCCTTTCTTCTGCATAATTTTGCTAAGAGACACATAGAAAATAATGGCAGCACATTTGCCTGCCCTTTGGTGTCACCAAGGCCAATGAGCAGAATTATATCTTATATTCTCAGGCATAGAGATTCAAATGATGAAGGTAGAAAAGCCTTTATATAGTGTCAACTAAATTTTACATATTTTTCTCTATATTTTACATATGGAGAAACCGTGGCCCTAAAGGGAAACGTGACTTGGCTAAAAAGTAGTATCTGGGCCAGGACTAGAATTCAGGTGTTCTAACTCAAATTTTATTATTTGCTTTTCTGATAACTTAGATTTCCATAAATCAATCTTATTTTTTCCTTTACATCTATTTCTTTCATTGATCTATTTCAATATAAAAAAATTGATGTTGGAAATGACCAGACATTTTGGAGTATAGTTAAGGAAGCAGAAGAGAAGGAGGAAGATGAATAGCTAAATGCATTA
The DNA here is from genome assembly GCF_963383645.1 of Muscardinus avellanarius. Taxonomy (NCBI): domain Eukaryota; kingdom Metazoa; phylum Chordata; class Mammalia; order Rodentia; family Gliridae; genus Muscardinus; species Muscardinus avellanarius. The sequence goes on along the minus strand of NC_137792.1, from coordinate 117,760,781 downwards.
TAAACCCCCTGCACCACAAAGCATACTTTAAAATACCCAGGGCTAGGCCCTATAAGACTGATTATGACTTAAAGGTCAGTATAATAAGACTATATATCACATATTATATATTATATATAATATTGATACACTTATTTTTGACAGTACTGGGGTTTGAACCCAGGGTTATTCTATCTCTGAGCTACACTCCCAGCCCTATTTTATTTTTTATTTCGAAACAAAGTATTACTAAATTTCTGAGGGCCTCCCTAAACTGCTGAGGCTGGACTGCAATCCTCCTGCCTCAATCTCCCAAGTACTGGTATTATAGGTGTGTTCTACCACACCCAGCTCCAGTAAAATATATTTTTACATTTATAGACCTTAATATTTTTATCTTCAAATTTAGGTAATGTCTTGAAATTATCAAATAATTTCAAAAGATATATCCAGGTAGGGTGAAACCAAAGTTATTTATATAAAATATTTTGAGCAAAATCATTAGCTGCTTTCTTATGTTAAAAGTTAAAGGCAAGAAAGCACTTCACTAAGCAAATTTTACTGTATTACTTCTGCAGAGTTAAATAGCATAGGGCAGTAGTATAAGCCTGAATTTAATTAAAACTCGTGATAGTCTGAAGCAAAATTTGGATTTGCGCAGTCTAGCTATAAATCTTCCAGAAGTTACTGCAAATGTAAAGGTAAATAAATGTTCTCTTTCTTAAGTTTCCATATATCTCCTGGAATCAAAGTTATATTGATATTAGACTACCATTCCTGAGGGGAAAAAAGATTTTTTTTCTTTGCTAAGAGATTTTTTTTGCTTAATATAATCCTTGTGAGATAAATTAGAGCAATTCATTTCAACTGAACCAGCCTTGGTAAATACATATGATAAAATACCCAGTTCTCTGCTAGGTACTGTGGGGGAGAAAAACAAACGATTACGCTTACACTGATTCAGCATTTTGTCACCTAGAAAATGTGGTAACATATATCACCTCATCTAACCTTCTCATTCTCTGCTATTCCAGACATACGAGTTAGGCAAAACAGGCATTATCCCTTTTACAAATATGAAAGAGAGGCAATGAGAAATGATGAGTCTAGTGACCAATAAGCATTAGATATTTGTTTCCCAATGGCAAGTTTTCTTTGCTGGTCTCAAGCAAAGAAAATACTTTCTTTGCTGGTATTAAAATACAATAACAAATTTCTCAGATTAATTTCCCATGGTATAATATGCAGCAGGCAGAAAAGATAGTGTCTAACTCAGTTATCTTCAGATCACCATACTTAGACCCAGGACCTAGCTCTGCACCTGTACTCCCAATGTCCCACCCAAGGCCGTGCTGTTTTTCATCTGTTCAGGGCCTCCTCGAAATATCTATTTTGGAACCGCTTGTTCTCTAAATTCTGTTTTCTCTCTTTCCTTCCTAGTCAATATTACTCTGTCCAGAGCCTGTAACCCAGTCCCTCAGGGCACTTTGCTTCTTGATAATGAATCTCTCTAAGGTGTTAATAAGTGCTAATGAACTAATGCTTTACCATCCCAGGGAACGTAATTTGCATTTTAAGTGGGGACTTTTAGAGAACCAGTGCTTCATCCTGTTCATGTCACACCCTGAACAAAATCTTCAGAGGCTCCCCATTGTAGAGCAAATTAATTTCAAATGTCTCAACTCTAGGGAGTTACTTTAAAATATCCAGGGCTAGGCCATATAATCTGATCCCATTCCAACCTTTTCAATCTTTTTCTCCCACAATTCTACCCTGTGTGTCCAGCAAACCAGACTACTCCCTTGGTCTCAAATATGCCCACTAAGTTAACCTCTCCTCCCCATAAATACTTCCCTAATACCTGACCACTATTCAACCTTCAGCATCTCAGCTACTATCAGATAGCCTTTGACTTCAGATTAGCTGTGGGAGGATTGGAGGGAGATTGAAACAAACAGCAAGATAGAGTGCCCACCCATTTAGGAAGGTGGGAAGGTTCCAAACAAACTTTGTCAATCTCATACTTTTGCCTGAAAATATGTTTGGTAGTCACCAGTTAGGAAGCTGTCTTCTAGACTCAGACTAGCTTAGAGAAGTAGACCCAGAGGTATCAGACTCAGGAATACCAAGGATATCCCTAGAGGTCATAAAACCGAGGCCTCCTGAGAGGAAGCAATGTGACCAAAGTCATATAGCTAGAAAAGTGACCAAACCGGAACTTGCTTTGTATTTCTTGTATCTCCCAGTTGGAGGAATACAGCCCTGTGAAGATGTATCTTGTCTGTGGACCAATAGCGTTTGTTCATGCCATCCCCCTCATCCGGATTTCACCTTTGCCCTAGAGTTTGCTCTGAAACAACTACTTAATTGTTCTACTGCTAGCAATTTTCTTTAAGTGACAGTCTCTCAATTTTATACAGCATGTATTGATTTCCTGCCTTCAAAGATGAAAAAATAGTACTCTTATACTTACTATACTACCTTCCAGTCTTTTCTGATTTTTGTGAGATCTACATATGTATGTTTTTATATACACACACATATATATACACACATATAATCAGACTGTGTAAAATTTACAACTTTATCAGAATACATGACATTTTTCTTTCTATTCTGTACTTTCTTTTTTTGTGGTACTGGGGTTCCTGGAAGCCTTTCTACCTCCGGGCTACACTCCCAGGCCTATTTTATATTTCTGAAACAGGGTCTCTTACGCCAGCGCGGCTGGCTTTGAACCTGCGTGATCCTCCTGTCTCCAACTCCCAAGCACAGCAGGGATTACAAGCATGCGCCACCACGCCCGGCTTCTATTCTGTACTATCTATTCTGTAATAATCATAAACCCTTTGGCATTATCTCATGGCTATGATGAAACAAATATTCACTACCAATGCTTTCTCTATAACTCCACCATTCTTTGCAGTTGGTCAGCCATTCACCATTCACTACTTTTAAATTAAATCATCATCAGGTAGGTTTTGTTATTTTGTTTTTTCTCCCCCAAAGAAGATTACTGGTTGCTGTATATTCTGAGTTCTTTCTTGTTTTAGAATGTTTGCCTGTTAAATTTACATTTGATCTAAAAATTGGCTTGCATTATTGGATCACACTGCATTCGAGAATATTGGGAGATGTTTTTCCATTGTATTCTGACATTAGCTGTATCTGTAGAGAAATATTTGATCATCCCATTTCTCTTCTTTGCATACATAATTTACTTTCTGTGTCTGGCTGCCTTTTTACTTTAAACATTTAATAATGTCATCAGGATGTTACCTAATATCAATAAATCGATTATATTCACCTGGAACATAGAGTTCAGTCTTGAAATTTGCAATTTTAGTGTTTTTATTAGTTTACAAATTTTTTCTCCTGTTATATCTTCTAGTACTTTTTCTCTTCCACTTATGAAAAAACAGTAGTCATTCTTTTAGTATTATCATTACTATTTATCTGTTTTTCATCTTTATTATTTTCTCTCTATGTAAATATCCTTTATTTTTACCCTCTTAAGTCTCTGTGATTATCTCAGAATTTTTCTCTATTCCATTAATTGGGATTTTAGAAGTTCTATTGAATTTCTTGCTATTTCTTTTTTTTTAACAATTTTTTATTGAACATAAATAGTATACATTTACACTATATTTGGTGCCCTCTCCCCCCCGCCCCCGTTTTCTCTCCCCCCCCACCAATGGTTCTATTTCTAATAAATTTTTTGCTGTTGTGTTTCCTCAATTTGTTTCTTTAGCTTTTTAGACATTTGTTAAACGCCTTGTTTTCAATTTCTTTGAATATATACCTAGAAGTAGAATAGCTGGGTCATATGTCAGCCAAAAATGTTACACCTAAAATAACTACCCTTCAAAAATGAAGCAAAAATTAAGAGGGCCTCAGGTTAAATTAAAGGTAGGGGAATTTGTTGCTAGTTCATGTCCCCCACCACAAGTGGGGTCCATTATACTGAACTGCAAGAAAACGATATGTTAACTCAAAATCATACAAAGAAAAGGTCTCTAAAAAAGGAATTCTGTTGATAAATATAAAAGTTGGTATTGCTGCATTTTTGGTTTATAATTCATTGCTATATTTGTTTCTTCTATGATTTGAAAGACAACTTTCTACAGCAATAACAATAAACCTGTGTTAATGAGCACACGGCATATAAAGCTTAAATTTGTAACAATAGCAAACTAAAGGGGATGTACTGAAGTAAAACTACATTGGTGTCTACTCAAGCTGGATTACTATAAATTTAGTATATTAACTATAACTCTAGGTAATTACTCAGAAAATAACTGTAAGACTGTAAGATATATATATGAAGGAATTGAAATGATACACTAATCAAAAACAAAAGAAGGCAGTATTGAAGAAATTGAGGGGAAATGTTATATATATATATATATATATATATATATATTTGTAGAAATAAGTCATGCAGTATTAGTAAACATCTTAAGTATGAAGGTATTAAACTCACCAATTCAAAGAAATTGACAGAATAGTTAAGAGTAATGTTCTTTCTAAATGATGCTCACAAAATATTCACTTTTTACCCCAATACACAAGTATGTTGAAAGTGAAATGATGATTAAAAGATATTCCATAGAAACAGTTAAAAAATAAAAATGTTGGAGCCAGGCATGGCGGCACACACAGACCTGTAATCCCAGTCCTTGGGAGGCCGAGACAGAAGAATCCGGGTTTGCAGACAGTCTCAGCTACTTATTGAGGCCTTCTACAACCTCGTTAGACCCTGTTTCAAAGTAAAGAATAAAACATAGAGCTGGAGTTATAGCTCAGATGTAGAAAGCCCCTAGATTCCATCCCCAACACCACAAAAAAAAAAAAAAAAGCGGTGGGATTCCTATACTAATACCAGATTAAATAGATTTTAAAACCAGAATGGTAGTGAGTTCTGTATATAACTCACTGACACAGCACTGGCTTAGCATATACAAGAATATATGTAGCCGGGCATGGTGGCGCACGCTTGTAATCCCAGCATTTGGGAGGCTGAGACCTGGAGGATCGCGGTTCACGGACAGCCTCAGCTACTTACTGAGGCCCTCTGCAACTCAGTGAGACCCGGTTTCAAAATAAAGAATAAAAAATAGGGCAGGGGTGTAGTTCAGAGGTCAAATGCCTCTGGGTTCCATCATATATATATATATAATTATATATATGTTTGATGTCAGCACTGCAAAAAAATGAGGAATGTTTATAGGATTAAAATATTATATAATAATAGATAGTTTAATATATCCATAATATAATACTTGTAAATATTTACATACTTAAAAGACTTTCAAAATATATGAAGCAAAACATGGCAAGAATGGGCTATAGTATAGTTAGTAGTAGAGTGTATCCTTAGTGTACCTAAGGTCCTGGGTTCAATCTCTAGTGAAAGAAAGAAGGAAGGGGGGGGGAAGGAAAAGGAAGATGAAACAAAGAAAGAAAAGAGAAGTAGAAAGATATAAAAGGAAGGAATGGAGAAAAATGACAAATTGGAAAGAAGATGTGGATCGTTCGACAATAAAAATAGAGGTTTTATACTACTCTATAATCCAACTAGGCAGGACAAACATGTGCAGAATATTCTACACAACAGACTGCACATTCTTCTCAAATCCAGATAGAATATTTTCCCCAAGCCAGATGTCAGGCCTCAAAAATTCTTAATAAATCTAGAAATTCAAACACACAAAATATTCTCCCTCATTACAATTGAATGAAGCTAGAAATCAGTAACCGAAAGAAAACCAGAAAATTTACAAATCCATGGAAATTAAACAATGCATTTCTAAATAACCAGTGGGCAAAGGAATAAATGACTAGGGAGATTAGAAAATACCTTAAGAATAATAAAAATGAAAACACACCATACCAAAATGCTTGGTATGCAGTGACAGCAGTGCTCAGAGGGAAATTGATAGCTGCAATTGCATATATTAAAAATGAAAAAAAATCTCAAATCAACAACCCAACGTAACACCTTAAGGAATTTGAAAGAGAACACACTAAATTTAAAGCCAGCAGAAGGAAAGAAATGATAAAGATTATAGCAGAGATAAATGGAACAGAGAAAAGAAGCTATCTGTAATCCAATTGGGATGTGGGAAGAGGGAATTTATTCTTGACAGTTACTCTGTTATCAGGACTATACACACAATAATTCCATTTATTGCAGAAAGCAACCTCATGAAATAAGTATGTCACCACCATTTTACAGAGGAAGAAACAATGGTTCAAAGAGGTTAAAAAATTTGCCAAGAGCAGACAGTAATCTGTCAAGCTAAATTCAAATCTTGGTAGACATGAGTCAAAAGCTGTGAGGATATGGAGGAGTGGGTATATGAGGAGGGGATAACCAGAAACAGAACTGATCAAGCATGATTAAATTTAGATGTGGGCACCTAGAAAATTAGATGTGGACAAAAATTCAAGGGTGATTTGTGTTTTTTTCGTGTGTGTGTGTGTGTGTGTGTGTGTGTGTGTGTGTGTGTTGTTTCCGGGATTAAACCCAGGGCCTTGGACATGTACACCTTCCCAGGCCCACCCTCAGATTTTTTTCATGAGTGAAAGTGTAGACTGTGGTGTTAGTTTTGATAGTGAGAAGTCAGAAGCAGCTGGTTTTGCAAAAAGAATAAAATTGATTTCGTCTAGGTAGGCCATACTGAGCTTGGAGTACCAAAAGAACACATCTAATTGGGTTGTCACATGTGTAGAACTCAAAGGTGTATCTAACACTTGTTGATCACCAACTGTGTGCCAAGTGACTTACATATAAACTTTCATTTAAGCCATATAAACATTTAGGATACATCACACTGGTGATGATATTGAAAATGAAAAGGGGCTCTTGCAAGGGAAAAATCTACTAGATGAAGTCATTGCCTGGATTTGGAAAAGCACTCAACATCTCAGATCTGTGTGCCTGGTAGAACAACACGGTCACTAACATTTACAAAGGGAAATAATAATACTTTATATATTTAATATTGCTTATGGGTAGCAAAGCATTTTCTAACTGGGACCTGGCTTAGAACAGAAGATAATGACTCCGGTTTGGCATTTCATGGGTTTGAAGTGGCGTCAAAATGTCGGTGTGGAAATGTCCAAGAGGCAGCTGAGATACAGATTTGGAATTAGTGTGATAGGATAGGACTTCAGATATAGATTTGGGAGTCATCCACATAGATGTGATAGTTGAAGACATGTTAGTGGGCAAGATCTTAAAGCAAGAGAATGTGGAGGGAAAATAACTCCCGGAATAACTCTTGGCCTCACCAGTGCTCCAGGCCTTTTTGGTATGCCAACCAATGGCGTGAATTTCTTTCCTGGAATATTACTCCCTGAGAGTAATTTGTTATTTATGACACTGAAACGAATATACCCAAGGCTTTCCCTACTTGACAGCCAAGCCTGGCTGAATCCTCCTCGGTAGATTCAGAAGATTTTTTGCTTCATTGTTATTGGTTACCAGGCTTGTCTCCACTCTTAGAATAGAATGTTCCAGTTGGGCTGGTGGCTCACACCTGTATTCACAGTACTTGGGAGGCTGAGACAGGAGAATCACAGGTTTGAGGCTAGCCTGGGCAATTTAGTGAGGCCCTATTTTAAAATAAACTAAAAAAGTTCTGGTGGTATAGTTTAGAGATAGAGTGATCCTGGTTCAATCTCCACTATCACTGTTTTTTCTTTTGTGTGTGTGTGTGTGGTGCTGGAAATTTAATCCAGTGGAATTCTACCCCGAAGCTACACCCGCATCCCTATTTTGAAATAGGTTCTCACTAAGTTAGGGAGGGTGAGGCTGGCTGCGAACCTGTGATCCTCCTGTCTCAGCCTCCTAAGTACTGAGATTACAAGCATGTACCAGCATATCCGGTTTACCACTCATTTTTTAACAGAATAAACCATCCACTTTTCCCCTGGAAAACTTAAATTCATGAACTGAGAAGCTGCATGTTTCCCCCAGATCTTTAGTTTCCTGATGGAAATGGTAGGCACTCTCTCCCTTTGACTTAATGACTCAAAACGTTATTAATAAGCTTAATATGACACACCAGTCCTCCCAGAAATCAGGAGGGTGAGGTAGGAGTATCACTAGAGTCCAGAAGTTCAAGAATATCCTGGACAAAACTCTATCTCAAAAATTAATTAAAACTCAGTGTGGTGATTTACTCCAGTAATCCCAGTACTTGGGAGGCTGAAACAGGAGGATTGCAAGTTTGAGGCCAGCTTCAACAAGTGGTGAGACCCTCGTCAACTTAGCAAGACTCTATTACAAAATAAAAATGAAACAGGGTCGGGGGTATAGCCTGGAGGTAGAATGCCTCTAAGTTCAATCTCCATTACCACAAAAAATTTAAATAAAACCTAGACGGGTGTTGTGGCTGACAGGAGAATTGTGAGTTCAAGAACAGACTTGACAAGGTAGAGAGACTCTTAGCAACCTAGTGAGACCCTGTTTCAAAAAACTGAAAAGGACTGGGAATGTAAACTGGGCGTGGTGACACACCCCAGTACTTGGGAAGTCCAGACAGGAGGATGGCAGGTTCGAGGCCAGCCTCAGCAACTTAGTCAGGCCTTCAGCAACTTAGTGAGACTATTTTTCAAAATAAAAGATACGGTTGGAGATGTAGATTAGAGACAGAATATCTCTGAGTTCAATCCCCAGTACCACAAAAGAATAAAAAAAAAAAACCCTAATGGTGCTCTACATTTGGCTTGACGCATTCCTTTCCATGTAATATCAAATAAAGAACTGACTCGGTCTTTTCTTGTTTTTAATTATTTTCTCAGCTGATGCTGGATAGCTAATTATTATGTGTTATTAGATTCAAACTGTTAAAGCTAAACTAAACCTTATGTATCAGCTTGACACCTTCATTTTTTATAATATGGAAACTAAAGCTGAATAGAATGATAGAAAGCTATAGCACTTCATGCTGATTAAAGGTATAATTTCCCGCACACTTGTAATCCCAGCATTCGGGAGGCTGAGACCGGAGGATCGCGGTTCGCGGACAGCCTAAGCTGCCTAGTGAGGCCCTCGGCAACTCAGTGAGACCCCGTTTCAAAATAAAAGAATAAAAAAAATAGGGCAGGAGGTGTAGCTCGGAGGTTAAATGCCCCTGAATTCCATCCCCAGACCCGCAAAAATAAATAAATAAATAAATAAATAAACTAATTAATAAATTAAATAAAGGTATAATTTCTGCACTCAGATAGGACTGGATTTAAATACTAGACCTGACATTTACTAGTTGCTTGAACTTCAGTTCTGAAACCCCACATAGGCTGTTGGTTATATACAACACCGAACAACTTTTTCAACCTCTCTGAATTTCAGTTACCTAATCTATAAAGTGATATTAGTTTCAACCTTATAGGGGTATTGGAACTATTAAATGGGATGGGGTATAAAAATACTTCCTATGTTGCTTAACACATAGTAATATTTAATGCATGTTTATCATTATTTTATTATTATTGTTATAGTGAGGAAGGAGAAGGAAGTTGCCCAATTTTATACCAGAATTAAATGACACATCTGGGGCTGAAATGCATATCAAAACTCATAGTTCAGTAATATTTTCTCCACGTCAAGCCATTTCTCCAGAAAAAGGTTCTTAGAGAAATCTCCAAGTCATGTGCAACACAACTAAATTATAGTATTTAATGTAGATATCATTATTTAGAACATTCCTGAGAGTAAACACTTTTTACCACAAAGCAGTAAAACACAGAAGAAATCTTCATAATTCACTATCAGCATAAAGTAAACCACCAAGAAACTAGAGAAATAATACATTAGAAGGTGGAAAGCTTTTTCAGCATTTGGATTTGATTTTGTTTCTGCCCAGTCTTCCCTGTCGACCTGTTATTTATGGGGTTACAAATGAACTAGGGGCCAAGGGCATCCTGAAAGGTCCAGGTTTAAAATGGCTTTTGAAGAAGAGATTGTTCCTACCTTCTATAGCTTTGTGAGGCCAACACATTCCAGGGGTCCAAGAAAAGGGCAAGAAAGTGGGGGAAGGGTTGGGCCCAGAGGGGAGAAGCACAGCAAAATAGCCAGAGGAGGGGGGACTGGAGCATGGCAAAGGCATCAAACACAGTGGGCTCAGCAAAGAGCCAGGGTTCCAATTTAGATGCAGGAGAAGACTTAGAAGTGATAACTGTTTCACTCTCAGAGAAGAGACCAGATGATAAAGAGATAGGAGTGATTCTATCACTTCACTCCTTGGCTCTCTGGTAGAGACAGAATTCACCTACAGGATTCTTAATTTCTTTTAGCTGTGATCCACACGCTTAACAATCCATTTCTTTTACTTCGTGCAACAGGGCATAGTTATTTTACAATCTAAAAGCTTATATTTCATCCTACCTTTGTCCACTTATGTCAGTGGATCTTAGTTTTCTCCATTATACTTAAATAAATAGTTATAGAACTGAGGTCGTTAAATCATAAGAGAGAAAAAATGAAACAAAATTGCTTTTCAAAGTAGTGGATTCAAAATATGAGGAATTTTACTACAACTTTATATCCTTTTAACAGCTGTATGATTAAAGAACTTAAAAAGTTTTGCCTGGCTGTTTCAATGTGTAGTGATTTGTTCAATCAACAGCCATCCATTGAGTGCCTATTGTGTGTAAGACTCTGTGCTATGTGGGTGCAATGCCATTTACTACATGGAGCTATTTGATAACATATTTAGTTCCCTTCCTGTGATTCTCTTTACACAATCTATTTCAACATCTGCTCACCATCTCACACTTTTAGCCCTTGGCACAGTATCGTGCTACCACCTGGGCCCTACTCTGTCAAATGCATTTTGTTCCTTCCATTTCCATGGAGAGCAGGGATGCTTCTAGTTGTTTCTATAAATGAGAAGCATGGCCTATGTCAAATGAGCCCCCAGATGCCTCTGATAGGTGCCAGTTTGACAATGGAAAGTCCTGCCAAAAGTTCATATCATTTTCCCGTGATGTTCTCATCTCCTGGGACCATAGATCTATGGTGGAGAGCAGACCTCTTTCTTGGCCTGCCAATCCAAGACTTGTGTTATATTCTGGGACAATAAAATTTGAACTTGGAATAAATACTAAAGTAAGTGAGCAGGAAGCATTAGAATATAAAAGAAAGAAGGGAGAAGCATACCTACCAGCCATACCACCAAGACAGAATGTGAATTGGGACATTTGAATCTTCAAACCAGACAGGTGATCTCTATATTCTCCTCAAATAGGACATCTGTCCCAAGGCTTAGTTAGGTTTAATCCCACACCCTGCTAGAAGCTCAATTTTGAACCCTTGCCATTTCTTATCCTAGAGTTCTTGATTTTCCATACCAAGGGAAATGCTGACAGTTGGACCTTCCGGAATTTCAGATATACCGTGATTTCTCTACTTTGGCTAACTCTTTGCTTATAGCAGAACTCTTAACAAGATCAATTTGGACTGTCAGTTTTTCTATGTCTTATCTTTAGATTCCACTTCTGCCCATGCCATTTAGGATGTTGAGTAACCAAATTCTGCTTGCATGTTTAGGAACCTGCTGTGCTATCTGCTTTTGTATAAACCTGGTCACCTAAGCATTAAGCCCACTGCCTATTATAATTCTGTTCATATCTTGTACTCTAATTTTAACATAAAACTCAAGTGTCTGATACTAGATTTCCCCCTTTGTGTTCACCGTTTATTTGAGTTCTTTGTTCTGGATTACTTGTTCTGTCTCCATAATTATTCTCATATTGGCTGTGAGTAAGATTGCTCTTCAGGGCACTCTTTATGCTTTGCTGGCAGAGTTGTCTGTGAGAACTAAGGAAATCAAATGCAGTTCCTGAACCACAGGCATAAGATGGCAGCTTCTGACTTTTGAGACCAAGTCTCACCATCAGTTAGGAAGCTGACCACATTCAAGTAACGACTACATAGACAGGGTTAAATCAAACATGACCAAAGATTTGGAAGTTCTGACTTTTGATTGGTTAGAGCAGAGATTCCTGGAGCCCTGCCACTCCCAGAAGGGTATAAATGGGCAACACAGAATTAGAATCCTCACAGGTGGTAGAGAAAAGACCAACAGAGTGGCCCACACATGCTTAGGAGCAGAAAGCAGTGATCAGGTAAGATTTATCACTGTTGTGGTATAGTGACAATGTCACTAAAATGTGTGTGTGCTTGTGTGTGTGTGCTTGTGCATGAATTTTGGAAACAGTTAAAGATTTGTGTGTATGTGTGCATGCACGCGCATGAATTCTGAGCACGGAGAACTCCCTAAGCAAGTCTCACTCACATCACAGATTTCTCCCCTGGAGTAGTAGATTGCTACACTTTTCTTTCTCCCCTGTCTGACACCTATCACTGGTAGGTTGTCCCTGAACAGTTGTTAGTGTGTATATACAGATGAAGTATTTTCCTGAGGAATACTGGGCTTCTCTAGGAGAGACTAGAGCTGATGGAGAATAACTACAGTCAGCTGGCTCCATTAAGGATCAAGCTGGCAAGAAAAGGGAAGGGAGAGAGCTCCTGTTCCCAAGCCAGATATGGCTCAGAGGGAGCGACCAGGGAGTTGAGAATTCTTTGCCAAAGCCGGGGAGGCCTGGAGAGTGATACCAGAAGAGTTGGCATAAAACCTATTTGGATAATAATTCCTCACACTTGTACAGTGCTTTATGCATTGCAAAGTGCTTCCACATCCGTGATTTCATTGGGCTCTTTTAACACCTCTGTGAGGTGGTTAGATCCGGTGTTAGAGGTAAAGGAACTAGCTCAAGGTCACAAAACGAGTCAGTGACAGAGGTGGAACTGAAAAACTGGGGCTTCTGCTGTGTCCAATGCCCTCTACAGCAGCAGCAGGCTGGCAGCCTTTGGACAAACGTGAAGGGAAAATCTCTCTGTGGTAAGTATTTTTTCAAGAGTGTTCTTAGAACAGAATGGAAGCCCCTGAGTGAATGGCTAATTTGCCATTGGCTATTCCTGGGGACTTGGGCTACTTTTCTCAGTATACTTGAAGAGCTTTTCAGAATTCAATTTTGCTTTATTAGTAGCTAGTCTCTCTGCTATTTCTTAACAGGTAGTTATTAGTATCTGGTCTCTTTCTTTTCTTATAGTGCTGGGGATTAAATCCAGGGCCTTTCATGTTCTAGGCAAGTGCTTTACCACTGAGCTACATCCCCAAACCTAGTTACTTGTGTGTGTGTGTGTGTGTGTGTGTGTGTGTGTGTGTCTGTCTGTCTGTCGGTCTGTCTTTCTTCTGTATGCAGTGCTGCTGGGGATTGAACCCAGAGGTATGCTATCTCTAAGAGATACCCCCATACCTTTTTCAAAACATTGTTTTCTTTTGTTTTGAAAGTCTCGCTAGGTTGCCAAGAATCTTACTAAGTTGACCAGTGTGGCTTTGAACCTGCAATTGACCTGTCTCAGCCTCTAAAATACTGGGATTACAGCCATGTGCCACCGCACTGTACTACTGGTTTCTGAAATAAGAATATGTTAATTTCTGCTGTCCAAGCTAATACCCTCACTAAAATCACTATTTTTTTCTTCCTGATTAGCATTGTCAGTAAACAGCAGGTCTAATATCCCCTGTGAGGGTGAAGAGACTGGTTTCTGATCCCAGATGGGCATCTGAATTGTGATTACAGTTTCTACGGAAGACCAGGATTGACATTCAAGAACTGAGGAACTCAGATTGAACAGATAATCTATGTTTGAATCATTTTCTTCAAGTTCCACTCTGATTATTAAGGTAAGCTAAGAAAGTAAGCATTTCCTCTCCCTAAATCAGTGGGCTGAACTAACTGTTCCTAGAATATAAGTGGGGCTGATCTCTTTTGGGATGGTAACTTTAAAGCACTCTCTAGGTAGGTATAGATTGAGGAAGGCATTTATTCAACCAGTGATCTGAAGTGTGAATGTGCAGACACCTAAATGTCCCATTGCCACTCTGTAGACATCCCTACCTCCTACACCAAGATAAAGAAGACAGCAGTAGCCTTGACCTTCCTCTCTTTCAGACATGCGACATCTGGCTGATTTCTAAGTGACTACTCCTTCACTTTCAGACTTGGTTGGTTGTTCCCTGCTATCCAATGCTGATAGAGGGAAAACACAATATGCTTTCCCTTGGATCTTCAAAATAATAGGGATGACCCTGCCTTTGAGAATGTTATTTGCACAGTTATACGTGGACAGACTGCACGTTCCTCCCACTGCATAGTTGAGATGTGGCTCTTCAGTCTACCCACAACTACAGAAATAGCTCTGCTTTTTTATGGAATCAAGAAAGTCTCTGGCTATTGAAGGCAATCTGACAGCTGCCCTAGCTTTAGCTTTCCCTGGCTCCTGAGATAAGTCATTGCTGTTTAAAACCAAATGAGAGCATAAAAACAGAGTCCTTGAAACAAATTCCCAAAGTGCATTATATATAATCATGTAGTAACTTATACTTTGGGGAAATCTAATTTATATTATTCTGTCCCACATGGTCTCATGTCTCAGTTAATAAAAACACTAGAAGTGCTATTAGCTGATGATTTAGTTGTGTGCCTCATCAAAATAAGAACACACACAATCTTTATTTTATAGACCTTAAAACTTTTGTTCAAAGATTGTTGCTACTGGGTTCTGTGCATCCTCTTTTCCCTTCCTCCAAGCATCCAAACTCTTCCTCAAAGGTGGTTTTCTGCCTTCCTTTACATACCAAGGTTTGTTAGTGTCATTTTTCAAACACACCCCTCCCCTAAGTAGTTACACAAAAGATCTGGTATAGCCCATTCAGAAAACTGTAAAATAGATTGATCTGAACACCATAGCATTTTAAATGACATTAGCTTTAACTTATATTGACTTGGTTTGTTGGTTTTGCTGGTGGTGATATTTTCCACTTGGAGACTCAGTTTTATAGTAGCCTTTTTTTTTTTTTTACTACTGGCAAGCTGTACTCATAATCAAGGAGAGAAACTTCAGTGACCTTTTATGCATACTGTTATTAAGGCAGGTTTCCTTCTATAACTAATTTCTTAAACTAAATTAAGATATCATTCACTAATATTTCTTAAATTTCATGTTGCTTCCCTTTACTCTTTCTTTAAAATTGGCATCAGGCCAATTTTCGCTCCCTTCATTTTGTCATCTGCCAATTTAAAAAGGATTGCTTTTCTATTTTTATTTGAAACCCTGATCACCATGTGAATAAAATAGGAGAGTCATAATTTTCCACTGTAATCAACGGAGAACTACTATATTTAGTCAAAATGGTTAGTCACCTATCAACCTTCCTGTTTCCATAAGCCACGTTTTGTCTGTCTTAAGAACAGGGAGATTATATTTTTTCAATTCAGATATATTAGCTATAAAGCATTATATATATATATATTACATATAATATATTACAATATTAACACATTAATAAAATATGTATTGAATATATATGTATATATCATAGAGTAATTTTCCCATATTCTGAATTCCCTATCTGTAACTTGGATCACACAATTCAATATTGTTTTCTCTGTTTTTCAAATTTGAAAGACAAAATACAACTAAATTATTCAAATAAGAGTTCTCCTACAAGGATTGAGAAAAACATGGCATTGAGACAGGAATAAAAATAGTATAATATCTACAGTAAACTTTTAACTCATTCCTTATATTTTGTGTGTGGGTACATATATATACATGTTCATGTGTTATGGTTAGATATAAAATGTTTTAGGAAGTGATCCTGTATTAATGTTCAGGGTTGATGTAATTAGGCCATAAAGATGATAATCTCATCAGTAGGTAAAGTTATTGCGATGAATTTACTGGGTGGTAACCTAGGCTAGTGGGGTGTGGTTTTAGAAGACGGGTCCCTGGACCTTAGGAACTGTGCTTTGTCTTTGAATGCCTTTGCTTGTTTGCTTCTTCTTGCTTCTGATCTCTATGGTGTGAAAGCAGAGGCCTTGTTTTTTCCCTCTGCTTCCCACCACCACGCTCTGAGATCTGCAGACCCTGGCCTCACATGGATTGAACATGAAATCTTCACAAAACTGTGAGCAAATAAATCTTCCTTACTCCAATTTGCATAGGCAGGCTTATTGGGTTATAACAGTAAAATTACTGACTTAAATATTAGGAAGATAATGTAAATCAGATCATATAAATCCATAATGTCACCATGTTCCACAGTTTGGTGGCACACACATGTAATCCCAGTACTCAGAAAGCTGATATAGAAGGATCATAAATTCAAGGCCACCCTCAGGAACTTAGCAAGACCCTGTCTCAAAATAAAAAAATAAAAAGGGCTGGGAATATAACTCAGAAAATGCCCCTGGGTTCATGCCCCAGTACAAAAATAAAGAAAAGAAAGAAAAAAATTCAAAATGTTGCCAGGAGTGGGACACACCTATAATCCCATTACTTGGGAAACTGAGACAGGAGAATCTGGAGACCGAGACAGAAGAATTGCAGGTCCAAGATCAGCCTCAGCAACTTAGCGGTACCCTTTTTTTCAAAAATAACAAATAAAAAGGGCTGGAGGTGTACCTTAGAGATAGAATGCCTCTGGGTTCAATCCCCCCCACAAAAATTCAAATATTTCTCTTTCTCAATGAATCTACTCCTTTTCTTGACCTACTTATTTCTATCAATTTCATTCTCCTAGTAACCCAAACTAGGAACTTAGAAGTCATCTTTTCCTCTTATTCCTTATCCAACACATAAAATTAGTTGCCAAGTCTATTTCTGAAACATCTTCTATATTTGCCTTTTCCTTTTTAATTCTACCACCATCATACTAGTTCATGTTTAGTTTTTACAAAACGGTTACTGAAATACTTCAACAGACTCTTTTGTCCCTTCTGTCCCTTCATGCAATTTAACATAACCATTTTTTTGGCATGCCTGCCTGTCTCCTTCTTACTATTAGAGTAGGTGTTACTTAAAGGCACCATGATGCCTTGCTTATGTTAGGAACCCAAATGGATGAAATTAGATTGGGATTTGCCTGTATGTGTAGAATTGAGAATTAGGGTTCAGACCTTAGGGTTTAGAATTCACATAACTCTTTCCACTTTATAAAGTCAAGTAAAATTAAAATTAATCTGGCAATTGACAAAAAGCGATGGTTCAAAACTTCATTTTCAAATATTTACTTATCCTTATTAGCTCCTCTGAAGAAGTTCACTTCATCTGAGGAAAACATTTCAGGAAGAAAATATAAATGTATTGTGAGTGAAATGCCACTTCTCTTTTTTAATACATTCTTTTAGGGAACATTTGTTTTCATTCATTGTCTCTGTCTTGTGAATCAAAGTTGAATTCTGAGCTATACTTCATTAATAACTGGCAATAATTACCTAGATGAATTGTTATAAACCATACATGTCCACTAAGCTTATAGAAATAACCAGGTTTTCTCCCTCCCATCTCACTTTCCTGTGGCTTCCTCATAGGAATGAAAAAAAATGTTATTCTACTTCTGACATGACTTAGGGTTCTCAGAAGAAAAACTCTATGAATTCAGAGCAATGTGATGAAGCTGTCTCTTGGGAAGAAAACAGAATGAAAATGAGATCTAACTGGCTTATTTCTGTATAATTATAGACTTGTGTTGTTAACTTCTTCGAAAACCTTTGGAAGTAGTGTTTATCAAGTAGTCCCAATGTAAAGAAATTATTGAGTGAATAGATAACAATTCCAATATTTCTTCCCACTTATGTTACAAATGTACTGAGTGGATTCTGCCAAATACTTAATATAAAACATAATTTTCTCCTCCTGCCTTATTTTCCTTTCCAGCTGTAATTATACATATAAACCTCCCTTAAATTCACAATTCTTCCAAATACAGATTACTGAATTTTCTTTACACATTATCCCTCCACCTTTCCATCCACACTCTCTATTATTTCACTTTGAGTCCCTCATAACAATACCAATTTACTTCTGTAGGGTATTTAGAATATATACCATGTTTTTCTTGCTATAAATCTCTTCTGTTTTCATTCTAAGCACAAATTCACTAGCATATTTAATGTATAGACACTTCATTTCTAGCTGGATGTTTCATGCCCCCGGGTTTCTTCTTTTTGTTCATATTATATTGTTCCAGTATAAAAAACCTAATGCCCCATGCTTACATTGTCAGCAGTAGCTGTGCCTTGATTCAGACTGATTATAGCCAAGTCCTTTAGGTCCACATGACAAAGAGGCTGCTGACATCACCATTGATTGCTCTGTTTCTCCCACGCCAAAGCAATCTGTTAAATCAGTGCAAAATTGATTTTTGCAACTTGAAGCTACAAGGATACAATTGGTTTCTAAGCTGTCACATCAATCAGATATTTTAAAAAATCGTTAGCGAGTCTGGGTATAATGCATGGGTGTGGCCACCCACATGATTAGGTGATGTGTTCCCTCTACACACATTTTTTCCTTGATGATTACATGTGCAGAATAAAAATATGCAGAAAGGTATACCAAATTGTGTGAGCTACTTCATGTAGACTCTTTGTTGTGAATCTCGGGGCATTTACTGTGGCAAATTTCAAAGCAATATCCCGCTGCTGAATAGGATAGGTCCTACTGGTTATTTCATGATAATAAGATCCTATAGACATTTTTGACCAGTTTCTTTCTTCCTTTCTCCCTCCCTCCCTCTCTCCTTCCTTCTTATTCTTTCTTTCTTTCTCTCTCTCTCTCTCTCTCTCTCTCTCTCTCTCTCTCTCTCTCTCTCTTTCCTTTTTCTTTTTTTTGTGGCAATGGGAATCAAATAATCCAGGGATATTCTACCTCTGAGCTATACCCCTATACCTTTTTTATTTTAATTTTGAGATACAGTCTCCCTTAATTACTGCATGCTGGCCTGAAACCTGGGATTCTTCTGTCTCAGCCTCCCAAGTACTGGGATTACAGGTATGTGCCACTGTTCCCAACTTTTGATTAGTTCCTTATTTGTGAGAATTAACTCTTGCCTTTGATCTGCTGCTTTTTGTAGTCCTGTTGAGTAAAGATATTATTCTCTGGGCCTTTACAGTTATCTTCATTTTATACGTTTTATTGAAACTTCTTTTTACAACAGACTACTGAGCTTTAACTGTGTCAAATGTACTCCACCACAGAATTTTTTTTTGTGGTACTGGGGATGGAACCCAGGGGCATTCTCCCTATGAGCTACACCCCAGCCCTATTTTATTATTTATTTTGAAACAGGGTCTCCCTGAGTTGCAAAGGGCCTCACTAAGTAGCTGAGGCTGTCTGAGAACCACGATCCTCCTGTCTCAGCCTCCCAAATGCTGTGATTACAAACGTGTGCCACCACACCCAGCTGAGGATTAGCTTTATTTTTACAAAGACATATAAACAAATTTCTACAATTGTCATGTTCATCAAGCATTTTCAGGGCTTAGACAGTATGAATAACTTTATACTGCTGAGGAAGACAGGATCTCAGCTTCTTTTCCATAAGAGATTTTATGAAGCTTTCACATGCATTGGGACTAGGAATATATTGTTTCCTAGAACTATCCATAAGCATACATAGAGGGAATTAGAAAAAATTATATTATAGTAAAAAATGAATATAAGACAACTAAAATGAAGATAATTTATTTCAAATTTCGACTCCATAATCTTTTCTTTTCCTTTTTATGTTTTCTGCAGTTCTGGAGATCAAACCCAGGGTCTAAAACATGTTAGGCAAGCACTCTAGCACTGAGTTATAGTCTATTTTCAGGCTATGTCCCAAGCCTTTATTTTTTTTTGTTTTAAAAAAGTCTCACCATGTTTCTGAAAGTATGGCTAAATTCCTGAGGCTGGTCTCAAATCTGTGATTCTCCTGTCTCAGCCTCCCAAGTATTGGGATTATAGGAATGTGCCATGATACCCAGCATGATTTTATTTTGAGACAGGGTTTGACTGTGTCTCCCACGCTTCTGAAATCTTCCTGTATCAGCCTCCTGAGTATCTATCTGTAGTTACAGATATGTGCCACTGCGGCCAGATATCAACAAAATATTATGAGAGAATAACTAGGTTCGTGGCTGGTTGGGGACATTATTATACTTAAAAGAATGAATGAAAGACAATAAAAATTGGTCCTGATTGATACTCCTTCCTGCTGGTTTCTGGTTTTCTAAAAGCAAACACCCATGTATAAGAAGATCAGCACTTCATATCATATTATTTTAAGATCAACTATTTTTAATTCTACTATGTTCATGAGGAAGGAGAATTCTTTAATTCTGCCCTTTTCATTCTCTCCCCCCTTTTTGGTACTGGGGATGGAACCCAGGGGCATTTTACCTCTGAACTACACCTCCTGCCCTAATTTTTATTCTTTGTTTTTGTAACAGGGTCTCACTGAGTTGCAAAGGGCCTCACGAAGTAGAGGAGGCTGGCCACAAACCTCAATCCTCCTAGCTCAGTCTCCCAAAAGCTGAGATTACAAGTATGCGCCACCACACCCGGCTTCCATCCCCTTTTTATATTCAGGGTAGTGTCTCTTCTTTGATCTACAGACTATAAAAAATTATAAAATGATATAGTACATCCCAGGAAGTTTTATGTAACTATAGCCATTCATCCTCACTCTAATCTCCAAGAAGTTTATCACCTAAGAGGATATGGTACTGCTTTTTGTTTAACCAGAATGAGAAAATTATTATTTTGATTTATATTACTATTTGGGTAATCAAGAAAGCCCCCCTCTGATTAGCCTGGTATAAATTCTTCATAACATGAAATCAATTGTCCAATGTTATTACAGTGATTTGCTTTTGAACTAGAAATATCCTGATAAGATGGAACAATCTACTTTGTAGATTGTCACTGAGACCTGATCTATACCCAGCATTTGTAAGCCTTCTCCATTTACCATGCTGATGGCTGAAAAAGTTTCTCCTTTGCACAAAACTGCTTACTTAATTGCCTTATGTGCTTTAAAAAACGTACCTACTGAGACATAGCTGTGTGCACCAGAGTGAGAGAGACCTGGAAATTGAAGGCCGGGTTTCATGTTCTGGCTTTGTTGCTGTGACCTCAGGCATACTCCTTAACCTATGGGAAAACAATCTGAAACTGGTGGTTGCAATGACTAACAGAGTTGATGTTTCTGAAAGTGCCTTGCAAGCTGTAAAAGTATCATATGAAGTTTGGATACTGACGATAATAGCTGTATCTGAATTTTTTACCATATTAGAAGCTTTGCATAGTCACCAAATACTTTGTATTTCAGCTTAATTTCATTGAGTTGTTATCACAGTTACTTCTCAGTGCATCTAATGGTCATGATCCTTCAGGGTCATATAATTAGAAACTTTATTGAAACCTAATTCTTGGTGAACTGAATACAGTGAGATATTGCCTCTTGTTTTAAATCAACCCTATGTTTCTTTTAGGTAAATTGCTCCTAATTTGCTGATGAATGTTTTGGCAATTACCCTATTTTGGACAAAAACATTTAGAATCACCACATATATTTTAAATTAAATATGTGTCCCAGTCATTCTACCTTTTGTAAACAAAATGAGATGATTCAGATTTTTCTAAAAGGCATATAATATTTTTTGTTTCATGATTTCCAAAAGAATTTGGTCTTAGTGTTACATTTAATGGTCATCTTTAATGACCATCACTATTTTCAATTATAATCAAAGCCTTAAATGTCACAGAGTAAGCTACCTGTCTTTATCTTTAAAAATAATTTGATATATCTTTACAGCTAAAACCTTGGCTAAACCAATATAACTCAGAACAGTGAAACTCAGCTCTCAAGACTAATTTTGCCATTAAGTTTTTGTAGTATAATCAAGGAAACAATACACCATCTCCTACTCTTCATTTTAGTGGAATAGAGCTAGTTATTTCCCCAACACTTTTATATAGATTATAATCATACTTACTCTGAAAGATTTCCTTCAAGTGTGACAGTTTGAGGGTAATTTAAATTCTCAGTATTAATGATCTCTTGTCTTCCTGTGAAAAGCCATTGATTCAATTGCAGCTTTCAGGTGAGGCAGAATATATTTTTTTCCATTAGTAATCTGCCCTTTCGTCTGTTTTCTCCATTCTTCTATCTGGGCAGTCAAGTGTCACTAAAGGAAGTTGAGATTCTTTATAAACCTCTATCACATATCCAAACCCCTTCTAGTATTCTCAAGTCCCAAACTTCAACCTTTTCCTCATCACATTCCCTCTCAGTAGTCCTTACACTGACATTGACAAATAGATGTTTGTATAAATGAGCCACTTCAACCTCTCACCATGTCAATTCTCTATCTTTTCACTCTTAATCATTTCCACATTTTCTTTTATCTATGGCACAAGTGTCCTTCATTTATTTACTTTGCTAACCCTTATCCCTATGCCCTTAATTCTACTCTTATTCTGCCTTTACAAGAATCTGGCCTCATCTGTCATCAATGTCAAGAGATAGGCAAGGCCTACTTATATCAAAGAAAGTAGGGAAAGTTTTCTTCCTTCCTTTATTTTAATATCTTTTCCTACAATCTCACCATAGGGACTGTTTCCAACATAGATATAGTTCCCTCCACTAATGATCATATTCACAAGTACAGCTAACATTGGTCTGTGGTATTAAAAATAGATTATTTTAAAGAAATTATCCATTGGCCCTCCTCAGGAATAACTATACTTCCGATTAGAGGTGAGGGAAGTGCTGAAACCTATCTAGAAACTCTTAAATTAATAAATCCATAAGGATGAGATTTAACCATATTGAAGGACATAGTTTAATGAATGTGCCTTTCCCAGCATCTCTTGAATCACTCCAGATAAATTACCAGTTTTAGCTACTTTAAAATCAACCCTTCTCACCATTCATAATGTTATTCTTGCCATAGATTGAGTGTAAACTTTTATAATTATTTGGTAAACTTTTAGCATTCACGTGGTGAAACTTGATGTTGTTAGTGTTCTTTTAACCGAGAATAATTTTGCAATAGCTCTAGATACTGGAATATAAGCATCTTGTACAAAAATTTCTTGAACAATTCAGAGTTTAGTACTTTCTGATAGCTAATGGGTTTGGATATTATTCTCTTGTTCAGATATTCCAGTTGGTAACATTTGGTCAATTGTTTATTAAATAATTCCCCATTTTTATTAAACCACATTTGATTGTGGGTCTGGGGATGGAACCCAGGGGCATTCGACCTCCGAGCTACAGCTCCTGCCCTATTTTTGATTCTTTATTTTGAAACAGGGTCTCACTGGGTTGCAGAGGACCTCAGTAAGTAGCTGAGGTTGTCTGTGAACCGCGATCCTCCAGTCTCAGCCTCCCAAATGCTGGGATTACAAGTGTGCACCACCACGCCCGGCTTAAGCCACATTTTTAAAATTAAAGTTGTTGTATTGTTTCCTAAATGCTTTCCTCAAATCCCAAAATCTTAAAATTGATTGCCTACTGTTCCACATACACACATACACAACTTGGAACAGTTATAATCAGAATAACTGGAACTATTTTGGGACTTTCTTTTCTTTATTTTTCTGTTTGTTTGTTTATTTATTTATTTATTGGTGGTACTGGGGGTGGAACCCAGGGGCTTTTTTTTTTATCTCCGGGCTATACTCCCATACTTATTTTTATGCTATATTTGGAAACAGGGTCTCACTAAGTTGCTGAGAGCCTCACTAAGTAGCTGAGGCTGGCTTCGAACCTGTGCGATCCTTCTGTCTCAGTCTCCCAAGCACTGGGACTACAAATGTGCACCACCACGACTGGCTGGACTTTCAATTTGAATAATCTTCTAAACAGGTAGCTTGTCTTTCCCTTTTGCCCATCTCAGCTCCTCCCCTTTGAGCATGGAACTTGTGTAAAAATCCCAATTTTAATTGAAATTATTCAAGATTATTCATTAGCACTTTTTATAAGGAGTGCTGTGATATCTATAATATCTATTAATATGGAACACAAATTTCTATATGTAGGCTCCAGATTAGGCTATTCTGTCTTCTTTTTTAGACATAACCTTTAAGTACTGAAACTGAAAATAACTAGAGTTTAAAATAGATTTACTGTGGTTTCTTTTAAACACTTTACTTTTTTTCTTTTTTTTTTTGTGGCACTGGGGGTTGAACCCAGGGCTTTTCTACCTCCAGGCTATACTCCAAGACCTATTTTTTATACTTTATTTGGAAACAGGGTCTCAATAAGTTGTTGTGAGCCTCATTCAGCAGCTGAGGCTGGCATCAAACCTGTGCGATCCTCCTGTCTCAGCCTCCCAAGTGCTGGGATTACAAGTGTGCGCCACCACGCCCAGATTTTTAAAATACTTTAAATACTCAACAAATTATATGACATGTAGCTCTTGGAGGGGAGCACCACCGGAATTCTGTCCAACAGAGCATTAGTAGCCTCAAAAATTTATGGTAACATTAATATGCTATTTTATTATTTCAAACATCTATAGATTCTTTCCTTCAGATACCACTTGCTCTTTTTTGTTGTTTTGTTTGTTTGTGTCTTTTTTTTTAATCATTCCAAGCAATGGCTCCATCTTTGACTCATTAGTTACAGAGACTTCTTTTACTTTTTGTTTGGTCCCTATTTTTCTGAAACTTTGTCTAATGGCACTGATTTTAGCTGTCGTTAGCAAGTGTTTCTTCTACAATGGCCTGTTGTCAATATATAATATTTTTATAGCATACGTTCCTATTCTGAATAGGAATGGAAAGAAGGGGCTCGAGAGGAGCTGTAGGGATCCATTTGTTTTGTTCTTTTCTAGTTGAGTAGCTTAATAAAAATACCATAATTCCTCTTGCCTTTTTTTAAAAAAAGAGTGAGTCTAAGGAAATGTGACAGGGTAATGTGTTGACCTTCTCCAGATCTCTTTTGAAATGACTACCTTGGCGGCTCTTGAACTCTTTTGTAGTACCTAATCACTAGAGAGTAGCAATCATTTCCTTGTCCACATGTAACACTGGCTTGTGATGAGAGCAACCATCTTCACTTTTGTTTTTACCTCTTTTTATTTTGTTCATGGTAATCAATGCATGGGCTTTCTACATATTAATTTTATTTTGTTCTTTATTGAGATTAAAAGGAATTTAGTCTCCAACATTTCATAATGAGAACTGGCTTTGACTAAAGTTTTACGAGCATTGCAGACATGCAGAGAAGTATCAGTTGCTAAATTAAAGAAATAGCTCGTTAGCCAGGAATAATGGGACATGCCTGTAATCCCAGTGCTTAGGAGGCTGAGAGAGGAGGATCAGAGGTCAACGACAGCCTCAGCAAGTAGTGATACTTAGCATCCTAGTGAAAACCTGTTTCAAAATAAAGATAAAATAGGGCTAGGAGTATAGCTTAAAGATAGAATGCCTCTGGGTTCAATCTCCAGAACCAAAATAAAATATAAGAATAAAAGAAAAAAATTTAAAAAGGGAAAGAAAAAAAAAAAAGAAATAGCTCCCCACCCCAACCAGATTGTTGCTTGCCTTCCCCCACGCTGTCCCTCCATCCTTCCTTTCTTGAGAACCTTAAAGAGGAATGTATGGTTTGGGAAATTGACCTAGATGAAAATCCTTCAACTCTTGATCTACATGGCTCGGAGATCTAGGTAAATCTTTGAAATCTAGTGGTAGACCATGATCTAACTGTTGAGGACAGCTGACCTAGGCAAGTTGACCTATACAATGCCACATTTGGAGAAGATTGTTAATATCAGTTTTAATTTTTTATTGATGCATTGTAGTCATACATTGTATTGGAGTACAAGATGGTAGAAGCATATATGCACACATCACTCAAATGACTAAGAATCCCACTAAGAAAGGAAAAGCAGCACAACAAGCATAGAGGAATTAAAAATATATTTAAAAAAACAAATACAAGAAGCACTGACTCATCTTGTTCTATCCCAGCTGCTATTCTTCATAAGGGGTTATGATTGATTATGCAAGGTGAATGGCATATCACTGCCCCTGTAAAAGATGACTAAGATGTTATCTTTAGAAATCTCTATCACCTTCCTCTTAACCAGGGGTTCACACCAAACTTATCATGAAAATCATTATCAAAAAGTACCAAAAATATGTTTTGCTTTATTTAAGGTAGTTCTTATTTCAACCAGATTAGTTTGCTTAGCTTGAGCAAGTCAGAAAAAGAGTCACAAAGCCTTTGTGCAGTAAAATATTATAGCTTGAAATTATAGATAATAAAATGGATGGAAATGATAGTAGGGATTCAAGAGTAGGAAAAAGCATAATAAGATGGAGAAGGAATTATGGCAGAAAATGTAAAGATAAATAATGAAGATTATAATAATAAAGAGAATTATAGTCTGTACAGGAAATAGAGATGCAAATTTATTGCCAGGAGATTTAGAGAGTTCTAAAATATGTATATAGTTTACCAAGAATAGAGGAAGAGAAATAAAATATTAATATTTCCTCCCTACCATGACTTCCAAAATAATTATTTTCTGGAAGAAATGAGAAAAAATACAATTATTCCAAAACAAGAAAAAAAGAAAATGATACATCTTAAAGTCATAAGAATTTGACTACGGTGTACATGGTAAAAGGATTTAATGAAAAGACCTTAAAATAGAAAAATTGTGAGAATGAGAGGAAGATATAAAAGTGAGGAAGGAACGGGGAATAGGATGGGTAGAAAGTGACGATAACTAGCATATTATGAACCAACACCTTCTGGGAAAACAGGAACAGGGGAAGGATTTGCAGCTCCAAAGTTATTGTTAGGTAAAGTGGATTTTAAAACATCTGAAATCTTTGGGCTAAATTCCAAACTTTATACTGCTAAAAAGCTGATCAAAACTTACTACCTCTGAAGTTTTAAGTTCTTGGTTTATGCTCCCAGAAAAATAAACTCTCAATTAGAATCTTATTTAACAGTAATCTACCCACCTCCACAGTATTCGCCCAGCAGAGCAGAACAGAGCAAGCACTGAATATGGATTAACTAGCTTAGGTTTTCTAATGATTCAACCCAATGTTAATGGAAATGTGTCCTTTTTATAACTGCCTTAAGTGATGAATAATGAACTGCTTTATTTACCTCTCTATATACCTTCATATCTAGTTATAGTAAACTGAGCTCTGGGCATGTTCACAAACAAGGGATTCTGATTTGGGTGCTAGTTTATCCTTAGGGCTTTTTGTTATTACTGCTTAAAATTATGAGCCATTCGATTTTTCCCTTGCAGCTATAAGAGGTAGACTCCATCTGAAATGTGAGAAGACAAAGCCAATAAGGCAAAATGGCAGTGTGAAGATTCAGTTTGTAGCTTATAATTTCCTTTGACAATTGACACTCTTGTCAACAAGTATTTATTGATCACAGAATTCAGACTGAACTTTTTTAAAGCATCTAATTCATATTGTATCATGTTTGGCCGGTTTATAAGGTGTGCAGTGATAGGCACAGGGTGGTTTAGCGATTTCTATTCTGTAAGTCAAGGAAAGGGAAGTAGCTGTTGTAAGGGAATTTTGTGTCCCTATTTTCAATTCAATATTTTCTCTGGTTTTTTTCTGCTTTACTCTTCAGACTCTACTCTTTTTTTTTTTTTTTTTTTTTTTTTTTTTTTGCGGTACTTGGGATGGAACCCAGGGGCATTCTACCTCCAAGATACACTCCCAACCCTATTTTTTATTCTTTATTTTGAAACAGAGTCTTGCTAAGTTGCAAAGGGCCTCACTAAATTGCTGAGACTGGCCATGAACCTGTGATCCTCTTGTCTCAGCCTCCCAAATAATGAGATTACAAGCATGTACCACCACAACTGGCTCAGATTTCACTCTTTAAATTAGCCCAGGGATTATAGTCATAGAAACAATAAATAAAATCTAAAAACCAATTAAACATTATATCTACCCCCAAAACAACTGTTCCTTCTAAAACTACAACAGTTTCTGCCAGGCTGGATACCCAAAGCCTCCAAATAAACTGAAAGCTTGAATCTCATCCATTACTCAAATAGAGAAACTCTTGGAATATGTGTTTGTATACACATTGAGCTTATTGGGTTAGAACGCTGAACCAGGCAGTTTGTACATTTTGTGAAATATTTGTCAAATTCAAGCTTATACCGTGTTTCTAATTTTGTATCACTGTTGCAAATTTAAGAGAGTTCACCAATTAGGAGAATATTTATTCAAGAGAAAGAGCAATATTTGCCTTGATGGCCATAATCATCTCCAGGAATGTTAAATAGACTATTAATTTTGAAGGATATTTGGGGTTAAATCATTATAAGCATCAGTAAATGATTCCATGTAGCCCAAGTTAGTGTATACTGTTCTGAGGAGGAAAACATTACTCATGTGTACATTAGCATTTTCATTTATACTGCAGTAATATATCATTCCTTTTTTTTCTTGATGCTAAGGAATGCTACTGCAAAATACACTCCAGAATGCAAGTAAAAACCGTTGGCTGACTTTTAAGAAGCTGCTCATTTAAATACAACTATCAGCTAAATTCTAAGGGCAACATGCTTCATAATCTCTGCCTATTTGTTCACTCTCTCCCAAGAGAATTGATATTTTCTGCTTCTTTGTGTGGTTACTTATTGCAATTTTCTTATGCAGTGCTTGGTGGGTAATTAGGCAGATGGACAGGAAGGGTTCTGAGACCTCTATCTGACAGCACTGACTCAGAAAAACAAGGGTCATTGGTTACAGTGGATTCAAAGAGTGATCATTTAGTCTCTGACGATGTGGACTATGAATATATGTGTAGGTGTGATGATGAGGGAGAACAGAGACCTAGAGAGACAGACAGGGAGCTGGGGAGCTTGTAGTGATTCATGGAAACTCTAAAAACAGAAGTGATTTCGAAAGCAATGGGTGAGAGTCTATAACATAAGCCCATTTAACTCATCACTAAAGAGAAATTGTTGTGTTTAATGCTACCGAATATTTTTTCCTTCAAAAGCCTTTTGTGGATGACATTTTATTTTTTTAAATTTCTCTGATTGATTCTACATAAACTGGATCTTAAGCTGGAAAAACGTGAGATGGTGAAATAAAAAATAAAGTAAATTTTAAAAAAACATTCCCCATCCATTATTTGACTTAATAACAGCAGGGAGAAAATGGATTTTTCTCCATTTGAAATAAACAAAAAGAGCTTTCAGAATTGTGTTTGTGGGAAATAATTAAACATACTTTGGACTTTAGTGCTTTCAATTGAGCATACGAGCAGTTCTCAAATGGGTTTAGATTCATCCATGGTATTAACATTTTAAAATGCCATCCCTAGCATGTATGTACGTTGCAGAGTGCAGCATAATGATTTGATTAGTGCAGTGGTGAGTGGATCTCTGCAAGGGTTGTGCAGAGGCCTGGCACAGCATATCCCCATTTGGCCTTTTCTTACAATGCACAAACACTAATTGGGTATTGCCAGGAATATAGTATTGAAAGGGGCACTGAACCCAGAGTGTCCATTTGCCCTTAAGTGCTAACCAGTGTGATCCTTTTACTGGTTTACTTATTCTTTCAGCTTATAAAAAGATCCTATTGCAGAGGCTCTTGAGAATATATACATAATTAATAACAAAGCCCTCTTTGTCAAGGTACTTAAGCATTTGCCAAACAGGGAGAATCACATTATTGGGAGGGAGGAAAGAGATGGTCCCAGGCAATATTTGATAAACTATAGATGTCATTTTCTATCACTGGCTGAATTTGACAGGATATGGGATTTGGTAAGTAATAAAAAGGAGAGGGAAATAAGACTGTGTGGTTGCTATTTGTAACAAAAACTCAGGAAATTCTGGTTGCCATCTGGGCTATATAATTTTAGGGGCAGGGGAGAAGATCACAAAACTACATCTCAGATATCTTTCCTCCAAAGAGGATGAAAGTATCACACTTTGGAGTTAAGAAGATGATGAAGGCCCTTATTGTCCTCATTCACTATCTCAAGGTGGAAACTCGTTTGGCTGTTATCAACCAATTAATAATATCTTACCATGAGTTTTTTTTTCCCTCAAATCAGTTGCAATAGCCTAGCAAGACTTTAAGTGAGTGAAAAATAGACTGAGAAATATCCAGATCATAGGTGGACCTTCCAGAAAAAAAAGGTTTGAATAGGAATCTGAGAAGTTGGGGAGTTTATAAAGTCATTCCACCTATAGCCCAATATAAAATATAAGTTTTTAAAGCACTTTTTATTTTCTAGATATTAGTCCTCAATCAGAGGACTAGCTGGCAAAGACCTTCTTCCATTCTATAGGCTCTTTTTTAGACTCTTGATGGCTTCCTTTGATGAGCAGAAACTTTTTATTTTAATGCCATTCCATTTATTAATTCATGTTAAATTTCTTGAGATTTGGACATGTTATCAAGGAAGTTTCTATCTGTGCCTTTATGTTTGATTGTTAGATCTATGCTCTTTTCTAATAATAAAATCAAGAAATGAGCAATTGAACTAAATAAACACTTCACAAAAGAAGAAATACAAATGGTCAATAAAAGCTGGGTGTGGTGGTGCATGCTTGTAATCCCAGTACTTGGGAAACTGAGACAGGAGGATCACAGGTTTGCAGCCAGCTTCAGATAGTGAGGCACTCTGCAACATAGTGAGACCCTGTTTCAAAATAAAGAATAAAAATAGGTCTACGGATATAGCTCAGAGATAGAATGCCCCAGGGTTCAATATCCAGTACCACACACAAAAAAGAAAAAATGGCCAATAAGTATATGAAAAAATGTTCAACATAATTTTCAATCAAGGAAATCAAGGAGACAGATGAGAAAGAAATCAAAACTATATTGAGATTCTGCCTAGCCCCAATTAGAATGGGAATTCTCAAGAAGTCAAACAATAATAAATGCTGGGACGAATGTGGAAAAATAGGAACTCTTTTTTACATTGTTGGTGGGATTGCAAATTCGTACAGCCACTATGGAGATCAGTGTGGAGATTCTCCAGAAAACTGGGAATGGATCCACCATACAACCATTATACCTAGACTGTGTATCTTTCCAAGGGGACAAAAAAAAAAGACTATTATAATGACACATTCATATCCATGTTTATCGCAGCACAATTTACAATAGCCAAATTATGGAACCCGCCCAAGTGTCCATCTACAGATGAACTGATAACAAAACTATGGGATGTATACAAAATGGGATTCTACTCAGCAATAAATAACAAAATTATGTAATTTGTAGGAAAATGGATGGACTTGTAAATATTATGTTAAATGAGATTCGCCAGTCACAGATAGTGAAGGATCTTATGTTTTCTGTCATTTGAAGAAGCTAGAAAGTAATTGAGAGAAAAGAGGGATGTTAGATAATGGAGGAGAAACTCTAGTGGAGTCAGAGAGGTGGTATTGGGAAAGGAGGAAGGGGAGATGAAGAATTAATGAAGAAAAGACTTTCACTGAAATTATGTACATGTGTGAGAATATCAATGCCTATCTCAATACCCTGTATAGGGAAGGGAGGAGTGAGGAGGGAGCCAAGGTAAAGCTACCAAGTGTTGTGTGCATGTATGTCACCACCACCATGAACTACGTTATGAAGCAGGGCTATAATATACCAGTGAAAGTATAAAAAAGAAAATGCAACTTTAAGTAATAAAATGTTTTAAATATATATGTGTGTACATATATATATATATATACACACACACACACACACACACACACACACACACACACACAGAGTATGTACTCTAGAAACTAGGGTAAAACTGAATTAAACAATATTTGAATAACTGAAAGACCTGGGAAAATCTAAGAATATAATTATTTCTTAATTTATCACTTATTTTAGGAAAAAAGTATATTCAAACCCTTGATAAAGATGAGTGCACTTTTGGTTATATCATGATGTACACAACTATTTTTTTGTCTTTTAGCAGGTAACCGCAAAAAAATGAGCATGATCTCAACATTGATTGTGTGTTTTCTTTTTTATCTAAATGAGGTGGTTAAGCAGAAGGAAACATATAAAATAAATAAAAACAAAGTCAATAGAGGCCTAGGCATCATAGGACAGGGGTTGGAAGAATAGGAGAAGAAGATAAAAGCACAAGGGCCCAAATTTCATTTTCCTCTTTTATAGCTAGTTAGGCACACTAGCCAAATCTAAGGTATGGTTCTCTTGTATATGGCATCTATTCTCTTCAGCCTTTGTTAAGCAAAGGACGGCCATGTTAGTGAAAGACAATATTTAACAACCACAGGCCACCTCCTCTGCCTTTCTAGTCCTTTTCCTTTCAGGGTCACAGACAAGGAAGAAAGATGCAAACTGGCCTTTCTCACAGGAGGCCAGGATATTGTTCTCCCTTTGAGGACACTGAACATAAAGATGAGGAGAAAAGTTTTGAGAGAGTAAAGTAGAATTTCAAGTAATTGAAATTAGTCTGTTAAGTTTGGGGGTTTGTTAACATGCTTTGTGAAAAGCCATGCATAAAAGAATTATGGAGGGCTGAGAAACTCTTTGGTCTCTATGGTGTAGGTGACTATGGAAGTTGAGGAAAAAATATCAGCTTTAACCCAGTAGAGTGAGTCAGCAGGAAGTCAGTCAGCTTGCAGAAATCCCTTACTATTAATCTTAAAATGCCTTTGCATGGAATGTGGCTGTGAAAAAGAAAGTGACATTGATAAAAAGCTGGAAATTGAATACCATGTATAATTCATTGTGTTTTAACCCTTGAACACCCTCATTTGCAGGCATGAATTAACATGGAGGGGAAAAAAAGAACATTGACTATGTGTGGTCCTGAATAGAGAGGACCAGAAAAGACAAAATCATTCCTAGTGCCCTGTTAAAATGCATGTTCTCATCTTCTGACATAGATATTATATTATTATTATTATATGGCTCATTAGCTTATTTGTTGTTTTTTTTTTTTTTTGAAGTATCATTCCTATAGGTTTAGAACTAGAACTATGGGACTCTTCTGAAAATGGACCCAAATAATTAAGATGGAGACTAGGCCCTAACACAATTAAGGCTATTCTTTCTGAAGAAGATAATGATAAGTGATAATGTAAATGTTGTCTGCAAAAAAAATGAAGTTTATATAGAGAAAAGCGTGATACTGATCACTTGTCTTCTATGACCACAAGGCTTTGTAGAGGAAAAAAAAACAATAACTCAGTTTTAAAGCAGTACAGATATAGGTGGGCAAAAACATTTTTTAGCATCAGGATGAAAAAACAAAACCCAAAAACCTATGAGAAAAAACATACAAAAAAGTTGAGGAGTCTCTAAGAGCCAGTGAGGAATCATAATCAAGAATATGTAGAATATATAGGTGTTTGCTATGTTTGTGATACTTTGTTATAAAGATATTTTAAATAAGCAAAATAGAATAGTGATAGAATTCTAAGATAGTATTTTACTTTTAAAATTATTCTGTATTTTCAATAATCCTATAATAATTACTATGTTTTTATAATCAGGTAAAATGTTATGAAAATGTTAATGCTTAGAGACAAAGAATATACCTCTATTTTCTTTAAATTGAACATTTCTGCATTTCCTTACCAAAACCATTTTGATAATTTGTTTTTTTCTGTCTTCCTTCTTCATTCTGCTAAGATTTAAAACCTTTATTCAATAGTCATTATTAAGTGCTGATCTTAAGAATATGAGTACGTTAAGAATATGAGCACAAGTATGAGTGAAATGAGACTTCTGCCTCCACATTACAGATGATCCCTGACTTGTGATGGCTTGACTTTATGATTTTTTGGCATCATAGTGGTACAAAAGCAACATGTATTTACTTGAAATTATGCTTCGAATTTTGAACTTTGGACATTTCCCTGACTAGCGATATGTCTGATCCATTTTTGTGATGCTGGGTCGTGGCAACAAGCTCTAACTCCCAGCCAGCCATCTAATCATAAGAATCAGTATCTTACAGGGTAATGTGTTGCCTAAATATGATGTTTGATAAGTTAAGGGTATTAAATACATTTTTAATTTATGGTATTTTCAACTTAAAATTGATTAATCAGGATATAACCCCAAGGTAAGACAACGAGCATCTGTACTTGGAAACTTAAGGGAACCAGAGACGTAAATGAAACAATGGGGTAACGATCACAGAAGAGTTATGAATAAGCTGTTGTGGAAGCTTGGAAATGTAAAGTCCCAGAAGGGTTAACATTAAAACTACAGGAACTAGCCAGGCATAGTGGCGCACGCTTGTAATCCCCTTGCTTGGGAGGCAGAGACAGGAGGATCGCGCAGATTCTAAGACAGCCACACTGGCTTAAGAGACCCTGTTTCCAAATTAAAAAGTATAAAAATAGGTACTGGGAGTGTATCTCGGAGGTAGAAGGGTTTCCAGGAACCCCAGTAGCACCAAATAAATAAATAAATAAATAAATAAATAAATAAATAAATAAAATAAAACTACAGGAACAAATCTGTAGATTTGCATAGGAAATGTTCTAGGTAAACAGAAAAATGTGCATTTTAGGCACAGGAAGTACTATTTACAAAGGCACAGAATTGGGAGAAGGCTTATCACATATAGGAAATGGTGAAAAAATTCTATGAAAAGGAAGAATGATTCAAAGATGACTTCTAGATTTCTGGTTAGAACAAAGATGGTGAGGCCATTTGCTGGGTTTAGAAACACTGGGAGAGTAATTAGTTTAGTAGTCTGAGGTTGGAGATGGAAATTTTCAAATTCAGTGAATATGAATTGCACTGAATATGTTGAATGTAATATCCCTGGGGAAGTTTAAGTGGGAGATATACTTTCTGAGAGAGATCTGAGTTAGAAAGAAATTTGTGACTTATTGGCATATAGAAATAAGATCACACAGAGAAGAGAGTATAAATGAGGAAATTCAAGGACTGAGGATTAAACACTGAAAATGGTAACATTTAAAGGACTTTTAAAGGAAATAGTGCCCTGCCCCCTTAAAGTGAAAAACAGAGGAGTATGGAGGATCTTCAGAAGAATGAGAACGAACCTATGATCCAGCAATATCATTTCTGGGCATAGCCACACAATCCACGGTTGCCAAACTATGGAACCAGCCAAGATGTCCATGAACAGGTGAATGCATTATAAAATTATGGGGTATGTACACAATAGAATTCTACTCAGCCATAACGAAAAACAAAATTATGTCATTTGCGGGGAAATGGATGGAACTGGAAAAAATTATGCTAAGTGAGCTTAGTCAGTCACAAAAAGTAAAAAATTGGATGCTCTCCCTATTTCTGCAGCAGCTATGGAGGAAAAGGGTCATAGGAAGAACTGTAGATGAAGAAGAAACCATAAGAGTAAATAAGGCAACCTAACCAAGGGGAATGGGAGGGGAAAAGAGGGAAATTCCTAATACACATGAAGTACATTCACAAACATGTCAATCAGTAAATCAAACATGCAAAGAAGGGAGTGGGAGGGAATGGGGTGGGAATTGGGGAAGGGCTAAATGAATGATGTGTGCATGTACGCCTCTACCATCTTGTACCCATTAAGATGTATGACTACAATGCACCAATAAAAAAATTAAAAATAAATAAAATGTATTTCATAAGAAGAGAGATTGGTGAAAACATTGAATATAATATTAAGGTATTACTTACTTAAAGCCAGGTATGTGGGTGCAGATCTGTAATTCCAGTATTTGATAGGCTGAAACAGAAGGATCACAGGTTTAAGATTAGCTTTAGTAACTTAGCATGACTCTCAGCAACCTAGCAAGACTATATGTTTCAAAATAAAATAAATAAAAATGGCTGGGGATGTAGATCAGAGGTAGGGTGCCCCTGGGTTCAATCCCCAGTATCACATACAAATAAAAAATATATTGATTGTGGAAATGTAAATGGATCGATGGAATGAAAATAATGCTGTAGTAAGTTGAAGAATGAATTAGAGGAGCAGACATCAAAATGATGAGCGTAAACAACTCTTTAAAGAGACTTGGCTATCATGCAGAAGCAAAGAATGTTGCAATAGCTAGAGGAGGACCAGAAGAACAAGGTAAGCCATGTTTGTTTTTTTAAGGATGGACATTTAAACATTTATTCAGTGTTGGGAAGATCCAGTAGAGAAGCGAAGATTAGATATAACAGAGAGGAGAGAGAAGAGAGAGTCAGTGTACAAGTGTGTGCTTGGGGTGGGAGACTCCATGTAATGGTGGCAACCCTGAGATATCAAGAAGCATTTGGATCAAGCGAATGAGCGGAAGTATTGACATTGGGCCAGATGTGGGTCATCTCTTCCATTGTGTTATAAGGGAGGAGGAGGGACCGAGTGCTGAGTAAGTAAATTTATAGGTGGTGTGGCAGAAACTTTGGGGCATTTTCTTAAGTTGAGTTTTAACTTATCCACATGGGAAAAGGTGAGATTGTCTGAAGAGATAGAGGAATGATAGTAGTAGGAGAGTAGAGAAGGTTTGAAATAGCTATTATAAAGACAAGAAGATAGGAATGTTACTAGGTAACATTAAATGCAAGTAGACACCAGGGATGAGGTTCAGATTGATGGGAACACCCATGCTCACAGCATGGGATGTGTTTCCCTCTGGATCTCACCCACCCCCTCCCCCTCTATGTCTATATTACTGAAATTGCTATTGATAATTTATATTGAGAGATGGCTTATATTTTATCATGTTGATGCTATCCTAAGTATACTAAGTAAGAAAAGTGAGGAAACTGGCCAAAAGGAATTGAAGTAATACATAATGGGATCTAACTTGCATAGAGAGGTCAAATCAGGAATAGTCTCATCAGTATTCAACTTTCCCCCTGATTTGAATTCAAAGAAAATTATCCCCCAAGCAAATACTCAAACAATAGAATTTTTAGTTTATAGGTTCCTCAAATATTCCAAAACATCAGTAACTTTTATTACATGGTGAAGCCATTGGGTATTTTACAGTCTTATGAGAAGGGCAAAGATAGAAATCATGTACTGGAATTAACAAATATTAGATCTAAAATTCTAAATCCCTGAAACAAAAAATTTAGCGGGAAAGACTTGGTCAGTATGTAAGAATCTAGGATGTCAGAACAAGTAGTAAAACAAAAGCATGGGTTTAGACTTAGCGAGATGCTATAGGCATAATGCAAAGTACTAGTAGTAGCTTCCTTTGTTGTGCCAGCTCTGACTTGAACAGGTATGTTCAATTGACTTGAAGGGATAAGGGCAGTGATAAGGGAAGAAATGAATAAGACTCAGTAATTGATCTGATATAATAGAAGAAGAAAAGTGGTGAAACACAGATGGTAAAATGTTATAATCAGGGGAGATGAGAGGGAAAGAATTTGTACATGAAAAGTGATGAGTTCTGTTTTGTGCTTGAGGACTCTATAGTAGTGATCATTAGCTAGGCAAACATTTTCAATAGGAACTACAAATATGGAAGCAGCCTGAATATCTTTTGCTTTTTAAAACATAAATATTAATGCAAATTAATGAAAATAATGGAAATTTGTAGAAAGAGGAGGAAAGAAAGACCCAGGTCATTAAAGCCATGTCTGTGTAGAAGGAAGAATAGCCAGTGAAGTGCATAAAGAATGAATATATGGTGACAGCTAGGTGTGGTGACACACATCTGTAATCCTACAATTTGGGAGGCAGAGATGGGAGGACTACAGGTTCGAGGCTAGTCTTAACATTTTTTTTTTTGTGGTAATGGGGATGGAACCCAGGGGCCTTCTACCTCTGGGTTACACTCCCAGACCTATTTTATATTTTATTTGGAAACAGGGTCTCTTAAGCCAGCTGAGGCTGGCTTCCAACCTGCACGATCCTCCTGTCTCAGCCTCCCAAGCGCAGGGATTACAAGTGTGTGCCACCACACCTGGCAAGTCTTAGCAATTTAGTGAGATCCCTCAGCAGTTTAGCAAGACCAGGTTTCAAATTTAAAAAAAAATAAAACAGGGCTGGGGATGTATCTTATAGATAGAATTCCTATGGGTTCAACCTCCAGTACCACCCAAAATGACTACAAGAAAAGAAAAAAAATCAAGGCATTCAGTCATATGGTAAAAAGAAAGAGTTTAAAGGTAGAGATGATGGGCAGCAGCATTCTATTATGAGGAAACTTGGGTATCTTTGGAAAACTGAGAGAACAGTTGTCCTAGTTAGGTGAAGGAGAAGTGAAGAGACAAATACAGGGAGAGGTGAACAGAAGGAAAAGTAAGCTTATGTAGATTCTATGAGAAGCTGGACCATGGGAGGTAAAGAAAATAAGGCACTACCTAGAAGAACCAGTGAGATGAAATAATTGTTGTTTTGAAGTTGTTAAAGACTGAAATATTTGATTATGCTAGGCAAGCGTGGTAGCATATGCTTTTAATAACAGTACTTGGGAGGCTGAGGCAGGAGGATCACAGATTCGCGGCCAGCCTCAGCTACTTAGTGAGGCTCTCCAAACTTAGTGAAAATCTGTTTGAAAATAAAGAATAAAAAAAATCAAGCTGGGGATGTACCTTGGAGGTAGAATGCCCCTGGGTTTAATCCCCAGTACCGCAAAAAATAATCTAATTATCATCATGTGAATGCCCTGGTTGTAACATCTTCTAGTTATTTACTGAATCCATTGAGGCTTCGACCAATGAGCAGAGCCAATAAAGACCTTCAGTTGATTGCACATTGGTATTAGAATATTAATGCTGCTGCCATGTCAGCTCATGTTTAATCATTTATTATTTATCTTGACAATTTTTTCTTAATTTCATTTTTCAAAACAAATTCCCAAGGGTTTATATAGCAGTGGAAATGATTAAGTTATAAACACACAAGCTAATTTGATAATAATATTTAATGATTCAAACTAACAGTTCTAAGCCTTACTACTTGGAATTCATTTATCTGACCCCTATCTCTAGATGTAGAAATGCAAAAATATTCCTCAATTTTTCTACACATAACTTATTCAGAAGCAATTAAACTATATAAATACACATTAGAACTGGAGAGAGAGGAGAGAGAGAGAGAGAGAGAGAGAGAGAGAGAGAGAGAGAGAGAGAGAGAGAGACACTTTTTCAGGGTAGAGTAGGAAAATAGTAGAGGAAAATATGAGTATCCACTGTTGGAAACTAGAAAATGTTCCGTGCCTCATTCTTCATTATATTTCTCCCTTTATTACAGTGGTGGACTAGTGGGAAGGACACAGCCATTATACTCAGAACTATTTCAATTCTAGTTTGAGCTATGATACTGAAATTAGTCATGGGTACATAATATCTTTGAACTTCAGTCTTCTTATCTGCAAAAGGGGAATGGTGATATCTATTTTGTAGAATTTTGAGCATTTTACTAGTTAACTTATATAAAAATATATAGCACATTACTGAGCTCAGATATTTTTCTTTTCTTGTATTTTCCTCTTATGTGGACCTAACTACACTTGTCTATAAGATCAGCCACTATTTACTTGTCTATAAAATCAGCCACTATTTTCATTGATTTTATTTATATCAAAGTGCTTATAGTTATCTATTAATACAAGGCATTATAACCAGCAATCATAAATTTGGTGGCCTTAATAACTGATTCTGAGAGCTAAAGTAAAACATGTTTTTAAAGAATATATTTGAAAAATAAAGGGAAAAGACACCATCATATAGTAGCAGCAACATTTTCCTTTAAATGGGGAGACCTCTATTTTTTCTATTACATTACATTATTGGAGAGAGTTGAAAAGGAGGGAGATAGGGATACATTAGTTTGATGGAGGAAAATTTCTATCACCTATCCAGTCCTTAAAATGGAGGTCCCTCCTTTTAGCAGATTGCTTTGCAATCCCCCTCATCACCAAATGTTCCTTAGAGAGGATAAAAACCTATTTTCAAACAAGTTATGTGAGGGCATTTAAATAAAATAGGAGTGATATTATATATATATATATATATATATATATATATATATATATAGTATGGAATCACTCTTTTAACTATTTAAGAGAAATAGTTTAATATATGACTGGTGATAGCACATCTCTAAATAATTTAATATGTAATTGATGATAGCACATCTTCAATGTCAGCTGCCTTGAATCTCATTTTGGAATTAGGTGGAGTATAAATCATAAATAAATAAAATATAAACGGAACATCAGACTCCAGCTGTCTTCTGTCCCATAAGCACTGTCTACGTGCTTTAAATGGCAAATTAACTTCATCTACATCCTTACTACAGAAGCTAAATTACCAGGTAACTTTTCAATTCTTAAATACTTCAATCTTCTCAAATCCTTAATACTTTGGTAAATATTTTTAAAGGTTTACCACAAACTTACATTAATATAATACTATACTGGATTATTATGACTTAACATGCATTGAGCGCTAATATACTAGATGCTGTGAATTGGGTTCACAGTCCAAGTTGATTACTCATGTTGATATTTGTAGTATCTAAATGCAGTATAATTAGAGACAATCTAATTATTGATAGAGGGGACATGGCCAATTGGCTGGTGGCCCAGAAGGCTTGGGCTGAGGTGGAAAGGTCTATTTATGCCAGGAACTGCCCAAAGATAGAGACAGCTCTGAGATGAGAATGCCAGGAATTTAAGTAAGAAAGGGTAAGTGAATATCCCAGGAGAAAATAGAGGAAGAGGAAATAACTCAGCCTATTTTCCCTTTTTGTGCCTAAGGGACTGTAAGGTCTAGGTTTTACAGGGGGTGTAATCTCATTTACGCTTTCTTCTGCATTCTCTTCCTCTTGTCAGAAGAAAGGATTGACCTAGAGCTACTGACTGTTTTTGTTGCTATTGTTTTGCTTTTAATGTATTAGTCAGCATTAAACTCTCTGCATCCCCAGAAAGCAGGGGTTAAGGTGAGATCTTCTACTTTGGGAATGTATCCCATCATCCCACTCTCCTTCCTCATATAGTGAATTCCTGTGTTTCCCACATTCACCACTGTTCCAGTCTCACACTCGCGACCCAAGTCACATGTTGTTTTTTTTTTTCCAGGCTGTATTACAGGGGGGACACACTTATAGACAGTAGCCAATTTGAGGCACAATGAATTCTAGAAGGACACAAAGTGGAGCATCTGGCCATAGAACTAACTCCAAATTAAGCCTGTACTGTTGCCTTCCATTCTTCCAACATCAACAGAGAGCTGAGAATCAGGTAAGAAAGTCTAGAAATAAGGCTTTGCGTTTTATTAGGCTGTGACTAAAGGGCAGATGAGCAGGAAATGTTGAAAGTCTGTGTCAAGTCTGTGTACAGACCCATCAAGTAGATATTTTATGTTTGAAACTTTCCTGAAGTAATTTACACAAGTTCAATAAATTTTGCCTTTGTCCGTGCTGGGGTTTGGGGAGGTGAAATAAGATCAGGATTTCAAAAAAAAAACTTGACAGGCTGAAATGGGTAAAAATAAACAAGACAAAGTCTATTAGGGAAAAGCTCACTTAGAGAGGTATGCCAGATTATAGAAATGAGTACAAGATGGTCTTTAAGTTGTTATGTATAAGGATAGTAAATAATTGTGTTGGAGCCCTAGGTTAACAATACCAGGCACAATGTTTTATGGTCATAAATGGTAAATCTTATCTTACATAAATATACAGATATTAATAGCAAGAGGGGGGCTGATATGTAATCTTGGAATATTCCGTTAGAGTTTCATCATATCTTTCCTAAGTTTCAGTATCTATGATCAAAGAGAGGTGTGGAGTATTTAGAAAAGGCCCAGGGTAAGATAACCCAAGTGATTCCTTGGACAGTCTTGGAAAATTGTCCTGATAAAATAAGGTAAGAGAACTGAAAAGTTAGCTTAAGTACAAGTCTTCAAATAGTTGGAGACATATGGTATGAGGGGTGAGAGTGATGGATCAGGCAGCTGTTTAACATGACCACACAAATCAGACCAGATGAGACCAGCTGTAATTATAGTGGCAAGTCAGAACTTTGTTTTCTAAGTAACATTTCTCCTTACTCCAAAATATCAAAGAGTTAGAATCATGCAAAAATAAAGGTAGATAAAAATGTTCCTTTTTGTGATATTTATGAATAAGATAAATACTTTTATAAAATGATTTTAATACAAACTGGCCATATAGTAAAATGGGCCTATTAGTAGATTTTTGGGAAGTCTTTTAAGTAGTAAGTCTGTGAAATAAGGTTCATTTACCAGGTCAAAGGGGAAAATTGGATTTGTAAATATGCATTTTGTTTCTTATTATAATTTTGTCCTCAGGGGTGTTTTCAAATTAGTTGGTTTCATAGACTATAAGATTTCCCAAACCTATTTTACATTTGTAAATATTTAACACCATTTTTATATGGCTACACATTTATCATTTATTTATTCTTACTTCCTAGGCTGTGTTCTAGCAAAATAAAAATGATACAAGTGAAAATATTTCTAGTTAATCATCACATTTCTGGCTTATCAGACTATTTTAGTTCTTTTTTATTGATGCATTACAATCGTACATCTTGTTGAAGTTCAGGGTGATAGATGCACACAGTACTCGTTGAGCTCTACCTCAGTTCCCACGCCATTACCTCCTCCTCCCCTTCTTCCTGGGCTCAGCACAGTGATTGATTTTGGTAAGTTAGTGCATGTACATCATGTTCATTGAGGTATTTCCCTCTTCAAGTCTCCCTACCCCCTCACCTTCCTCAGTTGAGTTCCCATCCTTCACTCTATTAAGATTTCTCCTCTTTTTTCTGGAGTCTCTTCTAGGTCCCAAATTTTCCCTAGCTTCTGCATAAAGGGGAGAACATCTGACCTTTCCTTTTTTGTGACTGACTTATCTCACATAATGTTTTCACATAATATAGCACAATGTTCTCCAGTTCCACCCATTTCCCTGCAAATGACAATTTTGTTCTTTATGGCTGAGTAGAATTTCATTGTGTATACACCCCCCATAGTTTCGTAATCCATTTGTCTGTTGATGGACATCTCAGATGGTTCCATAGTTTGGCAATTGTAAATTGTGTAGCTATGAAGATAGATATGCATGTATTACTATGATAGTTTGTTTTAATTATTTGAGTTGATAACCAGGAGTGGTATAGTTTTCTACCTCTAGAATTTTTCTATGTCCAAATCACATGTTCACAACAATTGGCTAAAATAAAATAGGCTACTAAGGTGTTCTTAACTAATTTTTATTCTGTAGTGACATATATTCTCATAACTTCAAGAGATAAAATAAAACATTTGAAAAAAGTGAGAATTTTTAATGGTCTACTAAACTCACTAAGTAAAAATGATTGAGCACTGTGCCAGGCATGTTGAAGGGATGTTTATTTTTCTTTCTTCCAATTTCATCATGGTTATATCTAAATGTATCAAGGCTGGATGACCAAACAACTGGTAATTTTAGGCAATTAGCCACTTGTTTGGGCTTAAAGATAATCAACACTCATTTTTGACCATTTTTTTTCACTGAAATTTTCAGTGCAAATTTCACTCAATTAGTTGCTTTATGCCAAGTGAAGTGGAGAATTGGAGCAATTATCCACATGATTTAAACAAAAAGATGGCCTCTTTGACCTCAATTATAGTACCTGGATATTTTAAGTGAAATGTGAGTTTTGCTTGAAAGCTGGAAAAAGGTTGGTGTTAAATATTTACAACAGCAACATTTGTTTGCGAAACTGTTCAAATCCTTAACTTCTGCATTGGTTTATGTGAATTGAACATTAACTGTAATTAGTGGTAATTAATAAAATGAATAATATAATGATTCCTGATAAGAAAGACATTGTTAGAAGACAAAGCAAATCTTTAAATTTTCTATATGAGAACAAGTGTATCAGGAAAGGAGAAAAGATGACAGATTTTAAGCTGTGTCTTGTATTGATTGCTGTAGTATTATAGTGAAAATGTGTAATAAGGAAAAAAGGGATTCTAAAATTAGCACTTGAAGTGACGAGTCAATATGGAGCATACTAACAAGTAAGTACAGACAGGGGTGGCTGGGTAATAAGAGGGGCTATTTACTGCCGCAAACATACAGCTTTTCTTTAACATCGGTTAGTTGAAACTGAGCAGAAACAAGGCAGCAACAGTCGTATTGCTGAAGATCATTTTAAAACAATGGAAATGCAACATAATTAAGTAATCACCATACCTTAACAAATTCAGAAATGAGGAAAACAAACCAACCCTAATAATGTGACTGTGGAACAAGTTGTAAATTGAATGAATTTAGAATTTTGAAACTGAGGATGTCTATACAACCACAAAACCCCAGACCATATAATTATTTGAGTTTTGGCCCATTATGACCAATACAGATCAATAACAGGATGGATATATATATTTGTAGTTACCAACTATTAATGTGGCACCTTCTATCCTAAATTTCTCCCAAATACTAAGCATTTTATGTGTTATCTTTTATAATCCTAACTACTCCAAAAGTTAAGTTTAATCACACTCATTTAAAAATCAAAGTAAAGAAAGCTAAGAGAGTTTGAGTAACTTGACTAAGGTCACACAGCTAGTTTGTGGTACAAACCACAATTTAAATCCAAGTCTGTCCGATTCTACGTCATATTGATACTTATTGATGAGAGAGAGGAAAAGTAGACATTAAAATAATTGTCAGTTAATAAGTGCTACCATTTATAAATTTAGTATGCTGAGAAGATATTTTTGCAACCTATTTTGGAATATTTACTATCTATGTGACATTGGACCAAATTTTCCACATTTATAGAAAAAAACACTAAAGCAATGGAGAGTTTTTTGGTGTTTTCATCTTTATCACGTCATTTCA
Organism: Muscardinus avellanarius; assembly: GCF_963383645.1. Taxonomy (NCBI): domain Eukaryota; kingdom Metazoa; phylum Chordata; class Mammalia; order Rodentia; family Gliridae; genus Muscardinus; species Muscardinus avellanarius. Next base: position 117,716,106 of record NC_137792.1, on the reverse strand, counting down.
TTGATATCTTTTTTTCCTCTTAAGATATTAAGAAAATAGACATATACAAAGATATGTGTAGTAAGAGAGGTAGTACAAACTAAAGATATACATGATACAAATGATAAAATTCAACAATTATCTGAAGAGCATCTGCTAAATTCTACTCCACTGGATAATGGATATACACAATTGTGAACAAAAGTAGATGTAGCCTTGCAATTTTATAGCTTGCATTTTAGTGTGAAAATCAGACAAATTCAAATAAACTCATTGTAAACATATGAATAAAACTGTAAGTGCTCTAAAGAAATGGTGTTTGGTACTGTTGGAACAAAAAGCAGAGGAATTTTCCCTAAGCCTCTTACTTCTTACTTAAGAAGTCTTCAAACAGGGTGCTTAAACTTAGGACAGAACTTAGAAGTCATTTGAATAGATAAGGAGGGGAAAGAAGAGATACAGGAATGATTATATATACATATATATATATGTATATATATATGTGTGTGTGTGTGTGTGTGTGTGTGTGTGTGTGTCCTTAAGCAACATGGCATAGTTGAGCAAATATCAGATGTAAATATGTAATTATCAAAAGTTGAATCTAAAAAGGTATGCAGGCACCAGTTTATATAGAATCTTGTATGCTAATTGGATTTAAATTTAAGCCTTCATATGATGGAGTGTCAATGAAAGTTTTTAAGCTAGGGAGTAACAAAATCATTTATACCTACTCATATATTTTCCTTCCTTTCTTCCTTCCTTTATTGTACACTTTACACTAATGAAATCTATAATCACCAATTGTCTAAAATCTTTAAAAATAAGTACATATCCAAATTTCAGTTTTCATTTATTCTGTTCTATAAAATGACTATTCACTCTTGAGAAAATAAATTATCTCACTTAAGTGTTAAATATTGCTAATTTCCATCATTTAAGTACCTGGATAATTATATGTGAAGGAACAAAGGGAAATGGTAGAACAGGCAATCTATGGTTAAACTCTCAGGGTTAATTCAGTGGACTTGAATGGAAATGATGAGATTGAAAGTCCATACTTTGCAGAAACATTATTCATTATTCAAGCAAGAATTCTCTCTCTCTCTCTCTCTCTCTCTCTCTCTCTCTCTCTCTCTCTCTCACACACACACACACACACACACACACACCACACACACACACACACACACACACACAATCTTATTCCTTTATCCAAGGCACAGAAGGTGCATTCAGTGATAAACATTTTTATGCCTCATGACTTTTGCACATCCTGTTTCTTTTGCCTAGAACATCCTTATCTTCAGTAATTTCTCTCCCTCTATCTCTATCTCTATCTCTCCCCCACCAAGTTTTCCTCCTGCTTTCTTTCCCTCTATCATCAGGGTAAACATATTTAATGTCAAGCAAATTTTCATTTTCCTTTAGACATATCTCCTGGAAATCTTCCAAATATCTCCCTTGTCCAGCCTAACCACTCATTGCTATAGCACTGAACATTGTATCCTCTTCTGCACTTTTAAATAACTGTATACCTTATTTTTATTTTTAAATTTTTTATTCGTGCATTGTAGTCATACATCTTAATGGGGCACAAAATGGTAGAGGCATACTTGTGCACATCACTCATTTAGTCCTTCCCCAATTCCCACCCCAGTTCCTCTCCCTCCCTCATTCTCATGTTTGGCTTAGTGATTGACTTTGATATGTTTTTGAATGTACATCATGTACATTAGGGAATTTATCTCTTCCCTCTCCCATCCCCCTCAGTTAAGTCACCTTACTTTCTCACGTATAGTTTCTCCTCAATAGTACAGAGTTCTTCCTATGACTCTTTTTTCTCCCTGGCTCCATATATTAGGGAAGGTATCTAATTTCTTACTCTTTGTGACTGACTAATCTCACTTAGCATAATGTTCTCCAGTTCTTTTATATACCTATTCTTCTGTACTCCTCCTGTACCTCTACTAGATTGTTTTTATTCTAACTTTGAATTTTTAACAGTTTTAGGTTTATAAAAAAAACTGTGAAGATGTTATAGAGTTCCCATGTACCGTACCACCACCATTTTTATCACTGACATTTTATATTAGTATTGTGTCTTTGTCACGGATCATATTAATACATAATTATTGACTAAATGTCACACTTTATTCATATAATAATTTTGACTGAATATTACTTTTTTATTCTAGGCTCCCATCTAAGATAACATGTTGTATTTATTAGACTGTTTATTGACATGAGCTGCTATGTCTTGTACACTTTACTATTAACACTACCTACTAACATATCTATAGATGTTTAATAAATATTTGCTGTGTGGATAAAATAATGAATTTGTAAATTGGTAAATGATATTATATAAAATATCATCAAAATCATCAAGTATAAAGAGATTCCTTCCCTCTGCATATTTTTCCTTTAGAGAAGACAGCAGAGATAAAATAGTCTCTGTTGAAGACAACAGTTCTCTCGCCTGATAGTGATATCACAGAATAGACTGGTGACTTTGACCATATCAACTTAAAGAATTGCATTTTCACATTCCACTATACATGATCAAATCTCCAATTACAAAATCAGAGGCTCAAAATGACTATGAATGTCACCTGGGAAAATGATCCATTGAAACAGAAAACTAAATAAGCAAATGGCATAGTAATTCCTTGAATTTCTGTTATACTTTATTCTGGGCAAAGCTTTTTTACATCTGTTATTTTATTTGAGTTCACAACACTCCTATAAGATATGATAATAGTTAATGTTTTAAAATACCACCAATAGCAAGAGTGCTGTAGTGATGCAGGTCTAATAAAACTTACAATGGCCAGATTACAATAGCACTGCCCAGTAGAGACTAATGACAAATATTATGCTGGTAGGTGAACAGAACAGAATCTGGAGGAAACTTAAAGATCCCTGTACTTGCGCATTTAGGACTTTAGGAAAGGAAGATGCCAAAAAGCATGTGGACAAACAAGGCTGTCAACAACCCTTTCCTCAGTCCCTCCTTTCCTTCCTTCCTTTCCTCCTTTCCTTCCTTCAACCTTCCCTCCCTCCTTGTTTCCCTACCTTGATTCCTTCCTTCATTTTCTTCTGCTTAATTTTATGCTGCTATGGATTGAGCCTGGGATCCTAAGCATTCTAAGAAAGTATTCTTCTACTGAGGTACACTCCAATCCTGACATTTAATTTCTTTTTCTACACAAAGTAACTATGAATGAGGTTCTGGGATTTTCTTTGTGGATTTGGTTCTAGGCTGTACAAGTATGTAATAGAATTAGTAAGTGTAATTTTATTTGATAATAATAAATAGTGTCCATGGGTTTTTTTACCTGAGGAAATGTACAAGAAGGGAAAGTAAAAAGATGGAAACTAGGGTTTGGCAGAATTATCTTTTCTTGACTAAGGGGATTTTAAGAAAGAGCAAATGCTGCAATGGGAGAATTTCCCAAGCAGACAAGTTGTACTGATAGAAGATTGTAGCCAAATATTGCTGGCAACAGAGTGTCTAAGGGCTTCCCTTAACTAATACTATGCATCAATGAACTGTTCTGGAGCTATAAAGAGTCTCAGCCTTTGGGGATGAGAGTGTCAGCCTTGCTTCTCCTCCCAAATCCAAGTTTCAGAAAACATTTTGGAGATTTTGACAGGGTTTGGAAGAGATTTAAAGGACTGGGAGTTGTCACTCTCTGAGTTATCCTTTGGATCATGCCACTCCCTTGCTTGCAACTTAGCATTTGGCCAGGGTATTGATTACTCAACCTTACTAGGGGAAAAGTACTGGTGATATAAAATAAGTTTATGACTATGGTATTTTAATCATTACTTCTTTCTATAAACTATGCTTATTCATTTTATTTAGTTTCAGAACAGATAAGAGCAGAAACCATCATAAATATTTTACTACAAATTCTTATCAATGATTGAAAAAGAAGACTTGCCAGAGCCTGCATCAGTGATGATACACAGTTCGTTTCTATAATGGTTATAAAGTCAAGTTGATTAAATATTTTCTGGCAGCTTGATTTTTATCTCTGAAAACAAGATGGGATTATTTATCATGATGAATGAATATTTCTAAATCAAGATCTTTATTCAAGTAAATAGAACACACCGTATATGATGGATCTAATTCTAATGTATCCATTATGCATATAAATCAAAATGCAGAATATTTTTAGAAATACAAGTAGGAAAGTAAAAGTAATCTGCTTTTAAAATTGTGAGCATATTATCTTCTATGGTAGATGGAGATCATCTAATCGAAGCAGAGCCCTGTGCTTCTATTACAGGTTTAAGTGTTGGTTCTAATCAAGTTGAGATCAATAGTGCACTGTTCCCTTTCTATAATGCACATGAAATAAATGGCTAACAGTAATTCGGCCCGAGTAGAGAGAGCACCTTATCAGAGTAAGACAATTAGGACTGATAAGCATCATTATTTGAGAAGTTATCATGAATGCAGGGACCATATAGATAAATTCTAAGGATTCCTCTCACCTATTTATTCATTCGTGTAGGGTTTATTAAACAGCAAAGCCTTACATCTCAATGGAATAAAAAAAAGAACGATTCAGCACACCAGGGAGAAAAGTATAGTGTGTGTGGGCAAATGGACTGAACTTTCCTGTTTCAAATAGCAGATGGTGGCCATGGGTGAGCCATTATTAGGCCTCACATTCTGAAGGCCTCTGTCTATTTGCTGATGCAGGATTAAAATTCTTACTGAATAGATTTATGCTATTGACTCTCTATGTTACTGGAGCTCAATATTGCAAAGATAAGTTATTTACTGCACATTTTATGATAGCAACTACATTTTCAGAGGTTTAAAGAGAGTGTAACCTCAAGCTTTTTCTATTTACATAAATTATTGATGATTGCTATCCTTTCTAAGCTTAGTGGGTACCAATCCTTCGCCCCAATGAAGGAGAAATGTGTTTAGATTTGAAACTACTATCTTGTCCAGGTATATAAGTCATTATCTCAGAATGTGTAGAATAGAAAGATTTCTATGTGTAACTGGATATTACAGGAGTCATTTCTTTGTTGAAATCAAGAGTCTTATCAGATGTGATACTCCTCTGTCTGCTAAATTCCTCATATTAAAAGCATGCTTTTGGTCAGTAACGGTATATTATTTCTACCACCTTCATAAACTTGGAAAATGGATTATTTTTAACATATAATATATTCTAAATAACACTGTCCATTTTATTAAACATCAGTATTCTAGAATCACTTCATGATAGTCTATTTGAAAGAGAGTAACTCAGAATATACATTTATCACTATATCAGAAGTGTGTGTGTGTGTGTGTGTGTGTGTGTGTGTGTGTGTGTGTGGTGCTGGGGATTGAACTCAGGGGCATTCTACCTCTGAGCTATACCCTCACCCCATTTATTTTTAATTTGGGAACAAGGTCTTGCTATTTTGCTAAAAGCTCTCATAAATTGATGAGGTTGGCTTTGAATTTACAATTCTCCTACCTCAGCCTCCCATCCACCATATATGGTAGTTCAGTGGATTTTAACATTCCTAGTGGAGTAAGATGGCCTCCTTGGAATACGCTTAGCTGCAGAGAATAAAGTGACATATTAGAAGGCAGGTGGAAATGTCCAAAGGTCTTAGTAGCAGTTAACAGGTAGAAATCAAAGTAGTGTTAAGGAGATAAGTGAATATTTCTCAAATCTAAGGAGGAACTGTAAGGAGAAGATATGGGAACAAGAGAGTAGGGGAGGAAATATAGAGTAAAGAAGGGGACCATAGGATATGGGCTAAGCATGGTAGGAAGGGAAGAAGGTAGTAAGGAGGGATTTCTTAGATGAAAGGGAGAGATTGAAGGGGCAAAACTGGAAAACGAGGAAGATCAAGGGGGCTGAAGGATCCTGAACCCAGAGTGAAGTAACAAGAGAATAGGAAGGCACCATTAATTTATCTACTAATTCAACTACTAATTTATCTTCAAAAACAAGTATACTTAATATTAAGCAACAGGAGAATTAACAATGGCATGTAGCAGCCTAGTTGGGAGTAATGTTCTTTGTTGAATAGAGTGGTATTATAGCCATAATTTCTTTTTTGTGTGTGTGAGAAGGGTAAGTTGGCTTTGTGTTTTAATTGTTTCAAGTAAATGTTCAAGGCTAAATGGCGACTTAGACAATTTCTTCAATCCACAACAATCAGGATTAAGTACAAAAGTCACAAGTAAATATTTTAAAATGTCTAGAGTGATTTGTTTTTTATTAATTTTTATTACTCCTGGTTGGGAGTAGTGTTCTTTATTGAATAGAGTGGTATTACAAACATAATTTCTTTTTTTGAAGAATTTTAAAATATCACTTCTTTTTTTCTAAAATATTTCCATTTTGAATTTATATAATATAAGAATGTAATAAATGTAATAATGTGGTAATCAAAAAATCAGTAGCATAGGTCCAAATCGTCATAAGAAACTACAAAAAGCATTATATATAAGAAGTAGTATCATCTTTTATTTTAAGAAATATTTCCAACATCAGGATATATTGTATCTACACAAATAGCACATTTATTTCTATGATATTAAATATGACTACTTCATTTTAAAGGATGTGTATTTGTTTTTACCAAATATACATTTTAACCACAAATATTTCAAAAACATTCTTTTTTTGTGGTGCTGGGGATCGAACCCAGGGGCATTCTACCTCCGAGTTACACCCCCAGACCAATTTTTTAATTCTTTATTTTGAAACAGGGTTTCACTGAGTTGCAAAGGGCCTCACTAAGTAGCTGAGGCTATCCACGAACTTGCGATCCTCCTGTCTCAGCCTCCCAAATGCAGGGATTGCAAGTGTGCACCACCATGTCCGGCTTCAAACACATTCTAAAGTAAAGGAATCTAAGAACATTCAAATGATTATGCTGGTATAAATTAAAGAAATGTGAATAAAATACATTTAAGAAAGTTCAGTCATTTCTCTACCATTTAATAAAGCAATTTAAGGTATATTGTGGCTATATTAAAATCTAAAGTGAAATATATAAATGTGGATGTGTTTATTTCTGACAGAATCCATCAAACTCTCTTTAGCTAGAACATCTGATTCCAGGGTAGAGCATTTCAGGGCAAATGTTCTGGGCCTCTCGTCAGATATTCTGCATTCTAGGGAATGTGTTGCTTGTGCTACACAGATACTCTGAAAGGACAGTGACTCAATATGTCAGTGAGAAGGAATATCAAGTGACATAATAGGCAACTGCTAAAAAAGATTTGAGGTGTTCTTTTACAAGCAGCACATAAACGCCTACACCCAGAGTAAAAGTAACAAGGGCTAGTTTGGTTACAAAGATTTCACCCCTTTTATATTCTCCTCTGGCCTCAAAATGCCCTTTGTAAAATGTATTCTCTGTACTTTTTTACTCTACCTTTAATGCTCTTAACATAACCCTGGGAACAGGAGGGATTAAAAAAGGCCATCTGCATCACCTTCTGACCTTCTGTGGAGTGGGAGGAGGTGATCAAGGTGGTGAGAGACCAGTGGGTGCCAGAAAATCAGGAGCCACAAACCTGCAAGATAACAATTCAAATTAAGGATTGAAATTGGTCAAAAGACATTGGTTCTCAAACCTCAAATTTGACCAATCAGGAGGAGAGTATTCCCAGGTATATCTCTCCCATTTCAGCCAACTTCTGTCTCCTATTTTGGCAAGCCTCTAGAAGGTGAGTCTGATGCCCTGCCCATTGGTAGAATGCCTCTAATTGTTTGGGCCTAGACACTTTTCTATCATTCTTCTAGGAATAAAGATTCTTTTTTTCACTCTTCACCAGTAACAGTAGATATTTAGATATTTAATGGTGAAGTCAACATTGTAATGGTGTTCTCTCCAGATTCTGCCACCCAGTATCATTTATGTAGCATTTTTGCCTTTTCTGTAACCATAGCTGTATCTTCTCTTCCAGGCAATATTCAGGATGCTTTCTTTTTATTCTACTTTGCTGCCTGTTTTTCTTATGATTGACATTTGTAAGTCGATGGAAAACAGCTTGAGAGTGCAGATCAATTTTCCTTTTCCCTGGAGCACCATGAAGTTCTATAATACCATGCTATTGCACATCTGACCTTTGGCAATTCATTAATGAACTTTAACTTAATTCTCCTAATTTTTAAAATGTCTCTTGTCCCCATGTACTGTTACAGGTGAGCCCGTGTTTGCATTCTATCTCTTTTTGAAAGGTTTGTCATCCTTTAAATTTTAGGCTGCATGGTTGCACTGTGTTCTCAGCTCTCTACTGGGCTCAAGAAATGATAAGACTTTGCTGCTTATGTATCTTTATTGTTGTTAGAGCAAAACAAATGTGTGTGTGTGTGTGTGTGTGTGTGTGTGAATGTGTTTTACTGGGGATTGAACACAGCATCATCCTACCTCTGAGCTATACTCACAGCCCTTTTGTTGTTTGTTTGTTTGTTTGTTTGGAAACAGTCTCATTAGGTTTTGGGGAATCTCGCTAAGTTGCTGAGGCTGATCTTGAACCTGAAAACCTCCTGTCTCAGCCTCCTAAGCACTGGAATTACAGACAGTCACCACTATGCCTGGCTTGGCCACTATCTTTTCACATTGTAGAAGGAAGTGAAACTCTGGTTGATATCTTTTAAAAAGTGAACTTTATTAAAGGCAGCTGAAAAAGAGAATATATATGACTTTCCCTTAATGACATACCTCTCTCTCTCTCTCTCTCTCTCTCTCTCTCTCTGTATATATATATATATATATATATATATATATATATATATATATATGCCTACTTATCAATTCTAGTTATAAAATGTGTTATTATATTAATATTTTATAATTTTGGAAGATCTCCAAATCTCTCAATCTGAAGTATTCATGTTCTTGTTATGTATTTCATCATTTGTCATATGATAAAAGGTTTTAAGGGTATGACATTAAGTTCAGCTATAATAACTACTTAAGAAGATTTTAACTTTTCTTCAAATGGATTAAAATTCACGAGACAAGAAATACTATTGTTGGATGCCTAATTAAGAGTAGGTTTTAATCTTGATTTAATTAAAATTCCATTCAAATATACTAGATCATATTCAAAAGCATAACAGCAGAGATATTATAAATTGTGTTGCCTTTGAATATTTTATGGTTATATAGGATTCATTATCTATGACTAGGTTAACACATTATAAGGTTATTTCATATAACATTCACTTTAAACATCTTTAAACTAAATATTAGGTCAAGTAAAAATGATTTTAGGGGAAAGGATCATAGCTCAATGGTAGAATATGCACTTAACCTGTACCAGGTCCTGGGGTCAGAGTCTCCAGTACCCTGCCCCCTGCCAAGTAAAGGACCCAAATAAAATCTGAATCACTATGTGCAAAAAAAGGATAATAAATGAATAATTCTCATTCATTGGAATAATTATCATTCATTAGAAAACCAGTACAGTTGAATCTTTGTATTCTTGAGTTCTGTAAACATAGATGTAGCCAACCACACACACACACACACACACACACACACACACACACACACGCACACACACATACACAACAACGTTTGAAAAACGTGTCACTCCTGAACATGTACATATTTTTCTTTATTTCCTAAACAACACAGTATAACTATTTACAAAACATTTACACTACATTAGGTATTATTTGCTATCTAGAGATGATTAGAAGATATTGGAGGCTGGGCATGGTAGCACAAACACTCCTGTAATTTCAGTATTTGGGGGGCTGAGACAGGAAGATTATATTTTTAAGAGCAGCCTCTGCAATGTATTAAGACCCTGTTTAGAAATAAAGAATAAAAAAAGGCCTAGAGGTGTAGCTCAAAGGTAGAAAACTTCTGGGTTCAATCCCAAGCACGTGCACACGCACATGCACACACACACACACACACACACACACACACACACACAATTACATAGGAGGATATAAATAATACATGGCTCAAAGTCATTCATGGTCGTTCAGTGGGAATCTGTAAGAAAAATTGACAAATATTTTAGTATATTATACAATAACGCAGATATCTTGTTATAATGTTTTTTCCACAACCCTTTACCTTGGGCCATCTACCTTTAACATTTTATATTGGAGGGCAAGTAGCAAACCCATTTAAAATAGAGATGAAAAGTCATAATAACACAAAGCCTGAAGAAACCAAGCATGTTGTCTTTAACTTAGCATAAACAGGATTATTGTCTTTAGGATTTTGAACAGGACTCATAGATCTTCCAGTAATTTACATGAGTAGGAATCTCTGCTTTAGTGTCTGATGGTCCTGGACCTGTAAAACTTCCAGAATGAAAGGTTTAGCTACACAGCATATTATAAGGACTTAACTGGATGGAGGTTTGGGGAATTTGTGTCATATATTATTTCCTCTGTTAGTATAAAGCTAGAAGTACTATTATAAATAGCTTCAGTATACATCCTTTTTTGTTACCCCTGAAATAACATATTTGCCTCTGATTATATTGTTCTGCTGACAGTTCAGGACCAAGAGGGTATCCTTATTTTAGGCAAAGATAAGTTTTTATAACATTATTTTGCTGTTAAGATCAGTCAGAACTCCTCAGGGTTCCTCTTAGGGATTTTGTGAGGCTTTTCCTCTACCAGTTGTGCCTTTTGCCAAGACAGGTCATGGTCATGTATGCCATTTGACTTCCCTTGAATCATAGGGGGCATTCCCCACTTCAATGATCTTCCTTTTTGCAGAATATATGTTGATGGTTCCCAGTCTCTGGGGCCTTTGTGATCTTCCTATTTGAGAGATCAGATGGCTTATCAGAGTTGCAGGGCCCTTAGTGAGGTTTCATTTTCCCCTTGGTCTTGTTCAACCTTGGGGGTAAGGGCCAAAGTATTGGCTGTTTTGGCTTTTTTGCTTTTATTTTTTGATTATTCTCTTAGACTCAGTGGTTGAGCACCAAGAAGGTCAGTTTCATCAATCCATTTTAAGCTAACTTGCAATTGACAGCTATCATCCCCAAGCACTGTTTGGGTGTTGTATTTTTCTTAAAAGTTAAAAGACTAGAGTTACATAAGTTTAAAAAACACATCAAAATTATTAGAAGCAAAACAAATACCATTCATATATTTACATAAAAATATTGTCATGATACAAATAGGAACATAAAAATATAAACTTGGGAAGGCTATCACTATTTCCAGTTTTGCTTGGACACCATTAGCTTGGTAAATTTGGGGGGGGGGATTTTGTATTTTAGAAGTCCCATATAGTTTGGAAACACAAATACCTAAAACATTATTGTTTTACATATAAAAAGTAGAGACAACAGGGAATTATCTTAATAAAATGTAAAATTTTCTCTCTATACTTGTTTCTGTAAAATTTTACCAAAACCATATCAATATTTAAGAAAACCTAATTGTTTCAAACAGAATCAACTTATTTTACCATTTAAATAATTCCTTTTGTCATGGCAAATTTTCATCTGTCAGTATGGTCAGAGGGGCCACATCTGATTTACTTTGCTGGCACAGCCTTAGATTTTTCCTTAACACAAACACCAGACCCTTTGCTCTCCTCCTGCAAAACAGTTCCAGCTGCAAGACAATGTCATTATTTATATTTTCCTTTGGTTGCCATTTTCTCTGTGTTTTAACCTATACTATCAAGCTCAGGCACAGAAAAAAAAAAGACTAGGCATTTTTTCTTTAGTATCTGGGGCTAAATGGAGCACCAGTTTTATAAGATACAATCTAAAAAGGCGCTAGTAGCCAGGCGTGGTGGCACACGCTTGTAATCCCAGCATTTGGGAGTCTGAGACAGGAGGATCACGGTTCACAGACAGCCTCAGCTACTTAGTGAGGCCCTCTGCAACTCAGTGAGACTGTTTCAAAATAAAGAATAAAAAATAGAGCTGGGTGTCACTCAGAGGTAGAATGCCCCAGGGTTCCATCCTCAGTAACTCAAAATAAAAACTAAAAAGGTGCTAGTGACCTATGCAGATGGGGACTTTTCCATCTCAGAGACAGAGGAGAAAAAAGTGTCCTTTTCATTTCTCTCACTGTCTGCCCTAAAGCATGCTGTTCAGGTCCTAAACTTGATTCTCATTCATGCATGGCCATTGGCAGAACTAGTCTACTGGATTACTACTGGTTACTAGTGAGACTCTATAGAGATAGCACCTGTTTTTGACTATGGGTTACATATAGGTATATGTCCACAGTGCTTGCCAGATAGATGCAGATATAAAACCTGTTTTCAGATGAGATAAGGTGCGTTCAGGGTGATGTGGTGGCGCACGCTTGTAATCCCCGCACTTGGGAGGCTGAGACAGGAGGATCGCACAGGTTCGAAGCCAGCCTCAGCTACTTAGTGAGGCTCTCAGCAACTTAGTGAGAACCTGTTTCCAAATAAAATACAAAATAGGTCTGGGAGTGTAGCCCAAAGGTAGAAAGCCTCTGGGTTCCAGCCCTAGCACCACCACACACACACACACACACACACACACACACACACAACCTGTTTTCAACTATGGGCCACATATACATATGCGCCTGTGGTAGCATATATTGCTGCCTTACCTGTAAATTCCCTTTGTTGCCCAAGGGAAATGTCCTTAGTCTATCTGTGTTTAGTTTTTAGGATAATAGCCAGTAATGGAATAAAATTCAGTTGTATAGCCCAACTCCTGGAATCATTATATTTTTAGTTATCTGGAGCAATAAATTTGGCCTCTTTTGGGGGGGGGCTTGAAAATCTCTATGCAGCTGTATTAGATAAAAATTTAGTGGGGGCATTTTATTAGTCTGATCACTATTTCCAAATTTTTAAAGTACTCAGTTAAAGAATGGATAGATGGACTCATCAAAGCAATGTATACAAAATTACACATTTAACAAAACTCTGATTTTCTGCAATCTGTGTTGTCTTTTAGTAAAGACCCCCAAACAAGGCTATACAACAATCAACAATATTGTTTTACTATATACCAACAATTTCGAAGGTCATTTAGTAGGTCCAAATGTTATTTAAATCCTAGGAAGCAAAGCACATTTTAAAGCATTAATTATATTTTATTTACCTAATTTAACAATCAAATCATAGATTACCCTTGAAAATTCAAGACATCAGATAAGCATCATTCGCATCTTAAAACTTTAAAAGCAGTTAACATTGTATTTGAAAACATTCTACAGAGGCAAACCTACGATTGATTCTTTACCTAGGATAAAAGTCATATATTAATTTTAAGGACATTATATTTTAATTTCATGCACAAATCTTAAATGCACTCAGTTGTCATTTAATTTTTTTGTGGGTCTGGGGATGGAATCCAGAGGCATTTGACCTCTGAGCTACACACCCTGCCCATTTTTTTATTCTTTATTTTTTATTTATTTTTTAAAATTTTTATTGAACATAAATCGTATACATTTAAACTATACTTGATACCCTCTCCCCCCTCCCACCCCTGCTTCCCCTTCCCCCCTCCCAGCAATAAAACAATGATTGTCCCGGGTAACCATTCCATATTCATAATTTTACATTTATTCAGATGTGAACCCTCATTAATCAAGTTCAGCCTTCCTCCTCCTCTAGCTTTCCATTCAAGCTTTGCTGGTATTTCCCCTCCATTATCTGGAGTCCCACTGGTATCCTTTGTGTTTCCTAGTTTGGGCATATTAGCGGAAACATATGTACCTTCTCCTTCTGTGCTTGGCTGGTCTCGCTTAACATAATGCTCTCCAGGACTTTCCATCTTCTTGCAAAAGGTATGCTTTTGTTCTTCTTTATGGCTGAGTAGAATTCCATTGTGTGTATTTCCCAGAGTTTTGCAATCCATTCATCTGTTGATGGGGACCTGGATTGGTTCCATATTTTGGCTATTACAAATTGTGCTGCTATGAACATAGGTATGCATATGTTGCTATAGTTCTCTGTTTTAAACCCCTTTGGAAAAATACCCAGGAGTGGTAGAGCTGGATCGTATGGTGGATCTATTCCTAGCTTTCTTAGGAATCTCCACACAGATCTGCATAGTGGCTGAACTAGTTTTCACTCCCACCAACAGTGTAAAAGAGTTCCTCTTTTCCCACATCATAGCCAGCATTTGTTGTTATTTGATTTCTTTATGTTTGCCACTCTGACTGGGGTTAGATGGAATTTCAGTGTAGTTTTGATTTGCATCTCCTTGATAGCCAGTGATGTAGAACATCTTTTCATGTATCTATTGGCCCTTGGTATCTCTTCTTTTGTGAAGTGTCTATTTAGTTCATTTGCCCATTTCTTGATTGGGTTGTTTGCTTTGCTAGTGTAGAGTCTTTTGAGCTCTTTGTATATTCTGGATATTAGTCCCCTATCACAGTGGTGGCTGGTAAAGATCTTTTCCAATTCTGTAGGCTTCCTCTTTAAGTTGTTGATGATTTCCTTTGATGAGAAGAAACTTTTAAAGTTTGATGCTATCCCACTTTTTAAGTCTTGCTTTAATTTCCTGAGCTTTGGAGGTTTTGTTGAGAAAGTTACTGCCTGTGCCAATATTTTGTAGTGTTGAACCTATGCTTTCCTCTACTAACTTCACAGTCTCAGGTCTAATTTCTAAGTCTTTGATCCATCTTGAGTTGATTCCTGTGTTAGGTGAGATATAGGAGTTTAGATTCATCTTTTTACAAATGGTTAGCCAGTTCTCCCAGCACCATTTGTTGAAAAGGCTGTCTTTTCTCCAGCGTATGAGTTTGGCCCCTTTGTCAAATATTAATTGACTAAAGATGTGTGGGTTTGTTTCTGTATCTTCTATTCTAATCCACTGGTCAGTATATCTGTTATTGTGCCAGTACCATGCTGTTTTTACTACTATTGCTCTATAGTATAATTTTAAGTCTGGGATTGTGATGCCTCCTGCATGTTTCTTATTGCTGAGAATTGCTTTGGCTATTCTGGGTCTTTTCTTTCTCCATATCAAGTTCATGATTGATTTTTCTAGGTCTCTGAAGAATGCTGCTGGTATTTTAATGGGAATTGCATTGAATCTATAGATCAGTTTTGGCAGAATGGTAATTTTGATGATATTTATTCTGCCTATCCATGAGCACGGGAGATCTTTCCATCTTCCAAGGTCTTCTTCAATTTCTTTCTTTAATGTTTTATAGTTTTTGTTGTAGAGGTCTTTTACATCTTGGGTTAGGCTTATTCCTAGGTATTTTATTGGTTTTGAGGTTATAATGAATGGAATTGATTGTTTTATTTCTTTCATTGTGGATTCATTGTTGGTGTAAAGAAAAGCCACTGATTTTGTATCCTGAGACTTTGCTGAATTTGTCAATCAGCTCCAGAAGTCTGTTGGTTGAGTTCTTTGGGTCTTCCAGATAAAGGATCATGTCATCTGTGAATAAGGATAATTTTAATTCCTCTCCTCCTATGTGAATTCCTTTTATTTCCTTCTCTTGTCTTATTGCTACAGCAAGAGTCTCAAGAACTATATTGAAAAGGAGTGGTGATAGTGGGCATCCTTGTCTTGTTCCTGACTTTAGAGGAAATCCTTGAAGTTTTTTCCCATTCAGTATAATGTTGGCTTTGGGTTTACAGTATATTGCCTTAATGATGTTGAAGTACGTTCCTTCTATCCCAATTTTCTGCAGTGTTTTTAACATAAATGGGTGTTGGATTTTGTTGAATGCCTTTTCAGCATCTATTGCTATGATGATGTGGTTTTTGTTCTTGGTTCTATTTATGTGGTGGATAACATGTATTGATTTGCGTATGTTGAACCAGCCTTGTTTTCCTGGGATGAACCCAACTTGGTCATGATGTATTATTCTCTTGATGTAGTTTTGAATGCGTATAGTTAGTATTTTGTTTAGAATTTTTGCATCTATGTTCATTAAGGATATTGGTCTGTAATTTTCCTTTCTTGAAGTATCTTTATTTGGTTTGGGGATTAATGTGATACTGGCCTCAAAGAAGGAATTTGGGAGAGTTCCATCTCTTTCAATTTCCCGGAACAAGTTATGAAGCATTGGTATTAGTTGTTCACTGAAGGTTTTGTAGAATTCAGCTGGAAACCCATCTGGGTCTGGGCTTTTCTTTAGTGGAAGAATTTTTATTGCTGTTTCTATTACTTTGGTTGCTATTGGTTGGTTTAGGCTTGCTATATCCTCTTGGCTGAATGTAGGTAGGTTAACTGTGCTTAGAAATCTATCAATTTCTTCGATGTTTTCAAGTCTATTGGAGTATAAATTTTTAAAGTAGTTTCTGATAATCTTTTGAATTTCTTCACTATCTGTGGTGATATCTCCTTTTTCATTTCTAATTTTGATAATTTGAGTTGATTCTCTTTTTCTTTTGGTTAGGTTAGCCAGGGGTTTATCAATTCTATTGATCTTCTCAAAAAACCAACTTTTTGTTTTATTGATTCTTTGAATTGTTTTTTTATTCTCTATTTCATTTATTTCTGCTCTAATTTTAATAATTTCTTGCCTTCTGCTGGCTTTAAGAGTAGACTGTTGCAGACTTTCTAGATCCTTGAGTTGTGTCATTAGGTTCTTTACTTGGCGGTTCTCTGTCCTTCTTATGTGGGCACTCAATGCAATAAACTTTCCTCTTAATACTGCCTTCATAGTGTCCCATAGATTTTGGTAGATTGTGTCTCTGTTTTCATTTGTTTCCATAAATTTTTTTTATTTCTTCCCTAATTTCTGCTCTTACCCATTCATCATTCAATAGTGTATCATTCAATCTCCATTGAATAATTTCAATAATTATTCAATCTCCATTGAATAATTTCTTTTGAGTTTCCTGTTGTTGATTTCTACTTTTATTCCATTATGGTCTAAAAAGATGCAAGGAAATATATTAAATCTTTGGAATTTGCTGGCACTTTCTTTGTGTCCCAGGATGTGGTCTATTTTGGAGAAGGTTCCATGGGCTGCTGAGAAGAATGTGTATTCTGTAGTTCCTGGTTGAAATATTCTGTAAATGTATATTAGGTCCATTTGGTTTATGGTTTTCTTTAATTCTAAAGAGTCTTTACTCATCTTTTGCCTTGAAGATTGATCTAGTGGTGTGAGAGGCATATTAAAGTCTCCCAGAATTATTGTATTTGGGTCTATTTGGGATCTGATGTCCAGAAGGGTTTGTTTTCAAATGTGGTTTCACCAACGTTTGGGGCATAAATATTTACTATCTTTATATCTTCTTGGTGTATTGTTCCTTTTAGTAAAAGGAGGTGCCCTGATTTGTCTCTTCTGATGTGTTTTAGTTTAAAGTCTGTTTTGTTGGATGTCAGGGTTGCCCTGCTCTTTTTTGGTCTCCAGTAGCATGATATATCTTTTTCCATTCTTTCACTTTCAGTCTGTGAATGTCTTTGGCTGTAAGGTGAGTTTCTTGCAGACAACATATATTTGGATTATGTTTCTTGATCCACATTGCCAGTCTATGTCTTTTGATTGGTGAGTTAAGTCCTTTGACGTTAAGAGATATTATTGAAATATGATTTTTGTTTTCTGCCATTTTATGTTCTGTCTACTATTGGATGGATTGGTTTTTCTTCTTTTCTTGAATGGCCCTCTTATTGACTTCCTCTCTTCTCTGGTTCTGGAGTTTGCTTCTTTTTTCTTTATGGTTTATTTCTTTAAGAATTTTCTCTTGTGTAGGCTTTGAATTCATGAATTTTTTAAGATTTTGTTTATCCTGAAATACTTTTGTTTCACCATTGATTTTGCATAGTAGTTTTTTTTTTTCTTCCCCTCCTGCAGTTCAAGGTTCCTGGTTTTCTTTCAGCGAGGTTCCTGGGTCAGTTTTGGTTTCTGAGCTATATTTATTTTGTTGGTTGAGACACTGCTTTCTCGTTAGTTGAACTTTATTTATTTCAACTACTTAGAAGTGCTGTGTCCCTCAGTCGCCATTTTGAATCCTCCTTATTCTTTATTTTGAAACCAGGTCTCACTGAGGGCCTCACTAAGTAGCTGAGGCTGTCCGAGAACCACGATTCTCCAGTTTCAGCCTCCCAAATGCTGGGATTACAAGTGTGTGCCACCACAACCAGCTTAGTTGTCATATTTAAGTCCCATAACCTAAGAGGCATTTGGTTTTATTTTTTATGAGTTCTTATTTATTAATAATGCCAATTTTTGGTACCATGTAGAAAATATACATATACATTATACACATATCAAAACAAACAACATCAGCAGGTAGGAGACAAGAGAGTTACAGATATTTCTACTCATAATGAAGCCAGATCTAGAGCTTCCAGAAATCAAATCACATCCTGTCATGGATTTTATCATATGACACTGGTATGGCGGAAAATTGTACAGTTGGCCATGGTTGGGCAATATGCCAGTCATGGGTGACACCAAATCAATTAATTCAGATAGCCATTTTCTCTCATAATGGCAGACAAACACACCAATCACCACCACTGATCATCCCTCTTCTTATGATCCCCTACAAGAGATGGTTTCTGTCTTTTTTAGTCAAATAGGACACATAATTAACTGCTGAGTAAAGACAGCAGGAGTGAAAGGCTTAAAGAGCTAGAGATCCAGATATCACAGACTGAGTCCAACTGTAAGCCACATGGGACCAAAGTGCCTGATCTGAGACTGCAAGAATGTGTGGCAGAAACCCCAGAAGAAAAAGGTGGGCCGAGCAAGCCTTGCAGAGGATTCTTATGCCCATTTGACAATAAGATGTTAATTAAGACCATAACTATAAGTCTGAAATTATCTAGTTCAGTTAAACAGAAGTCCTATTTTTATTTTTTGCAGTACTGGAAATGGAACCCAGGGGCATTCTACATCTGAGCTACACCCCTATCCCTATTTTTATTCTTTTATTTTGAAACAGGGTCTCACTAAGTTGCAGAGGGCCTCACTAAAGTAGCTGAGGCTGGCTTTGAACCACGATCCTCCTGCCTATGCCTCCAGAATCCAGGGATTACAAGTGTGCGTCACCACACGCAACATAAATCATATTTTAAAAACTAAATTCTAGTGGAACCTACTGAGCAAGCAGGTCAGGAAGTGTCCAAGAAAGTTCTTTATCAGTACTTCTGAGGTAGAAATTCTAACCATATGCTTTATTTTAGGTGATAATAGTTTTACAAACTATATGCAAGATGCAGTTATTAAGCTAGGCAAACTGGTTGATGCACAAGTTTATAACTGTAATTATTTTACAGATTTAGGAGTATGCTTGAAGTTTGAGCAAAGTAACATAGCTACTTTCAAATCCTTAACCAAAGGATATTTTATGTTCATCTTGGAAGGAAGTCTCCTTATCAAAGATGAAAGATTTGGAAATGACCCAAATTATAAATTTTGAGTTAAAAGAGAGACATTGAACAACTAGTCAAATTGGAGAAATCAACCTCAGTGAACAATATTGTGAAGAATATTGCAGCAATATTACTTTCACATCTGATGTTATTGCTTTGACTTATAAAAATGCATCTATTTCTTCGACTCTGGCTAGTTATTATATTTATTTATATTATCTTTGAAATTAATTTCCTGTTTAGCAGATAGATCATTCTAACATTCTGGCAAACCTAAGAATATTTTTTGGAAAAAAACTACAACCAAGTATTCTAATCTGATTTTAAGTTATATAGAAATAAAAAGAAAACAAAATTTTGTCATTTTGTATTTTGATTAGAGATAATATAGTAACACTCCTTTGTAACAGATACCATTATTACAATAAAATGAGGTTAGAGTTTTAGCGAAATCACAAAGTATAAGTACCTTACATAGAGAACTGAAGAGTTAGACTATAAATGACTATTACTACCCCCCCATTTGTAGTATTATTAAGGGATTTTGCTCTTTATATATTATATAAATTTAGTTGTTGTCCAAAGGGTGAAATACTATGAATTATTATCATATTTGTAATTTATTTTGCTTAATTTCAATCTTTTCATCATACAGGCAATAGTGTGCTTGCATTTCACAA
Organism: Muscardinus avellanarius; assembly: GCF_963383645.1. NCBI lineage: Eukaryota > Metazoa > Chordata > Mammalia > Rodentia > Gliridae > Muscardinus > Muscardinus avellanarius. The sequence continues at coordinate 117,696,180 of NC_137792.1, read as the reverse complement.
GTATATATGAATTTCTTGCTTTTTTGCAATTGATTTGTAGGGACCAAATACTATTCAATATTGTTAGAGAATGAAAATTTTCTGAAATACCTATTCTTTAAAGATTAGCTAAGGATGGTGGTGAATTCCTGTAATCCCAGGACATGGGAGGATCACAGGTTCGAGGCCAGCTTCAGCAATTTAGTAAGGTCCTATTTTGAAATAAAAAATAAGGGCTGGGAGTGTAGCTCAGTGGTATATTGTCCCTGGGTTTGATCCCAAGTACCAAAAAAGTAAGTACATACTAATCTTTAAACACTTAAAAATTTTTGTGTTTCTGTACATGAACCCCCACATTTTAAAACCAGGAAGTCTCCAAAATAAGATATTTTATTTTATTTTTACTACTACTTCTATGCTCTATGTATGTTCATCATTTTCCATCTATTTCGATTACAATCTTTGGGGAAACAGGCAGAGAATACTGAGATTATGCAGTTCTTTCTCTAATTATATCCTAAATATGTATTACTTTGCATATGTCACACTTTTGACATTGGGGCCACAATGTAGTGACTGTGGGTGGTCTGTGATCTGTTGATCAAAGGCCTATGGTTCATATTTCACATACCTTAGTGGGACCAGGTTGAGTCAGTCAACTTTTTCCACTTAAATTACATGACTACCCAGTTTCACCTTTGACCCTGGTCACCCAGTGTGTGCCATTTGTTATAGAGTTTAAAAAAATCAGTGTGGAGGTTTAAATAGATCCTGTCTCTAGTCCTGAAAATATTCAGAACACATGTTTTGATGGTAGTGAAACCTATACTGTCATCTTTTATTATAAGCAATGCATTATTTGAAACTAGATATAGTGCATCCCAATTCCAGAACCACCAAAGTAGTGCCAACCATTGTGTAATTTTAATTCTATGCTCTGGCAATTGAAAATCGAAAAATGCAGAGGCATATAGAAATTTTTAGACTAAAAATTTCTTGAAGACTGCAGAGAAACCAAAATCCTCTGCTGTGTATAATTTGCAGAAGACATAGAAACTCAAGTTTTCAGTAATACCTGCTTTTATGCTTAAATAAGTAGGTGTCATATTTTTACAACAGTTTCAGTGCCTTCTGGGAGTGTGGAAATGAGGTCTAACAGGCTCCACTTACTAGCATTTTAACATCAGACAACATATCTCTGAAATAGTCAATACAGAACAAATAAGCATTAAGATCCACAGAGTTAACTCTTATTCATTTTTTGCATCAGTCCACAGCTTGAATATAATGTTTAGCTAAAGGAGAAAAGTATTTGTCCATCGAATGTATTTTTTGAACATCAATCATAAAATGTGAAAACAAGGCTTGATAATTCACTGTATCAAAAGCTCAAAGTTAAGCCACGTAATGATGGTACATATCTTTAACCTTGGTAGTTGGGAGGTTGACAGGAGGATTGCAGGTTAAAGGCCAGCTTTAGTAACTTAGTGAGATACTGATTTAAAATAATAAATAAATAAATAGATAAATAAATAAATAAATAAATAAATAAATAAATAAAGTCTGGGTGTGCAGCTGGGAGTTAGAATATTCCTGGGTTAGCCAGGTGTGGTGGCATAAACTTGTAGCCCCAGCATTTGGGAGGCTGAGACAGGAAGATCATTGTTTGCGAACAGCCTCAGCTACTTAGTGAGGCCCTCAGCAATTCAGGGAGACCCTGTTTCAAACTGAAGAATAAAAATAGGCCTGGGGGTGTAGCTCACAGGTAGAATGTTCAAAGGTAAAATACACCTGGGTCCCATCTCCAGTACGCAAAAAAATAAAAGTTCTCAATACCCCCCCCAAAAAAAAGCTCAAATTTGCTGGTAAGGAAATATACAAAGAAGTACTGAAAAAGTGATATGGAAAATATTATGAAAGTATAAAGAAATGGCTGACTACTTTTCTGCAGAGGATAAGTGGAGAGTTGGTATTGGAAGGAAAATGTAAGATCAGAGAGGCTTCACAGAGAATCAAATTGTGTAGAAGATTTGGCATCAGACACTGGTTTTTATTCTAGATTTGCCATTTAATAGCTTGGTATTGGAGAAAATCACCTAACCTTATCCAGGCTCAAGTTACTTTTTCTCTAAAATACAGATAATATAAACTTTTATAAATTGTTATGAAAGTTAGAAAAATTAATAAAGGACATACACCTGAATAATAGTAGGTTCTTAATATGTAGTAGTTCTTAGTATTGATTTAGATTATGAATAAATTGCATAAGATGCTTGGGAAAGAGAAAAGGCATGTACATAACTTTTACTAGAATATGTGATGGGAGATAATGAAGATAAAACAGTAAAGAATGAAAACATTTGTATTCAGAGCTAATGAGTTTGGTTATTTTACTAAAGATGAGGGAGAGTCTTTGAAAAATTTTAATCAGTGAAAGATTGGATGCAAGATATCATAAAATTAGAGTCAGAAAGACCAGTTAAGTCTGTCTATCACTAGTTCAAGGAAATATTCTAAAAGATGATTTGGGGTAATGGAAATGGGGAGGAAGTAGATATTTTAAAATATATGATATAGCCGGGCATGGTGGCTCATGCTTGTAATCCCCACGCTTGGGAGGCGGAGACAGGAGGATCACACAGGTTCGAAGCCAGCCGTGCTGGCTTAAGAGACCCTGTTTCCAAATAAAAAAGGGTATAAAATAGGTCTGGGAGTGTAGCCCGGAGGCAGAAGGACTTCCAGGAATCCCAGTACCACAAAAAAAAATAAATAAAATATATGATATACAGTTAATGAGACTTTCTAACTCATTGAATGTTTTGAGAAATAGGAGTCTGGAAAATCATAGAATGAGGAAGGGTTTTCAATTCACTTCTGAAGAAGGAAGAGATGTATGCATGGTCGTATACTTAAGAGAATGTGTTTGAAATTATTTAGAGTCTTCATTTATTCCACTTAAAATAATAGTTATGTTTCATTGCAGAAATACTACTGTTGAATATGTTGTTCTGTTTTACCTGGTATATGTGCTGAAAACCGAAGCACAAAGATTCTGAATTCCAAAATATCTTTGATCTCAGTAATATTGGGGATTATGAATTTGTACAACATATAAGACATTAAATTATAAAATATTAAAATAACCAATATAATGATAGTAGAAATATCTAAGTTCACTACTTAGAAAATTGCCAGTAATTGGATGTTCTTGTAAATAGGCAGGTACTCAGTTTTATATTCCAAGGGTGAGGGGTAGGTGAGGAGGGAGTATTTTCCTGACATGTCTAGACATAGAATAGCCACAGCATTTGTAAAAAACTGAGTCCATTAGAAAAAAACCAAGTGTCAAAATCAGGGAAACTAAGTTCAGTTATCAAGAAGTTAGAGATGACTGAAAAAGGACAAGAAAAACACCGGGAAAGAAACAGATATTAAGGGTAAGGTGAGAATTCTGGACAGTTGCTACAAATAAAGAGGATAAACCTGGAATCTATGGGGTTTAAACTGGATGACTGGTGTAAAGCATAGAGTTGAAATGGACTGGCATGGACAATTGGTGCCTTATATCTGGAAGGGACCTTTCAAAAGATCATTTACCACTAGTATCCCTTTCTATTTTACAAACGACTAGCCTGGAGTTCAACTATCATTTCTCCATCATTTAGGTTGTGGTCAAACCACAACATGCATTCACATTTCATTTTGCCTATCTGACACCACAAGGAAAGAGTATTTTAATTTATAGTAATCAGGAATGACTTTTCAGAGAATCATAAATTTGAATTGAATGACAATTGTATTTTGTAAAAACTTAATCCCCCATAGATGTCTGAAAGCATATGTGAGTATATTTTCCCATTTCAAGTACGTTGATGTCAAGTACAGTTTTAATTTTTTTAATCTCCAGGTCAACTAGGCAGTATTTTTTACACAGTATTGCTATGTAAATGACTAAATCTCTCCCATTTCCAGTTTTAAAGAGGGTAGAATCAGATGACCCTTAAATTTTCTTATTCTGTGGTTTAAGTTTGTTTCTCCATCTGCTAGGGCAAAATAATTGTCATTAATGCTCACTGGTTTTAATTATTTAGGGATTACTAAGGCTAGGTCATATTGATTTAAATTTTTCAAGGAATATATCTTTTATGTAAAGATATCTGAATTTATTATATATATATATATATATATATATATATATATATATATATATATTGGTGGTACTGGGGTTCCTGGAAGCCCTTCGACCTCCGGGCTACACTCCCAGACCTATTTTTTATATTTTTTATTTGGAAACAGGGTCTCCTAAGCCAGCTCACGTGGCTGGCTTCGAACCTGCGCGATCCTCCTATCTTTGCCTTCCAAGCGTGGGGATTACAAGCGTGCGCCACCACGCCGGGCTAGATACATATTTTTTTTTTTTGGTGGTGGTACTGGGGTTCCTGGAAGCCCTTCTTCCTCCGGGCTACACTCCCAGTCCTATTTTATATTTTTGAAACAGGGTCTCTTACGCCAGCACGGCTGGCTTCGAACCTACGTGATCCTCCTGTCTCCGCCTCCCAAGCGCGGGGATTACAAGCGTGCGCCACCACGCCCGGCATAGATACATATATTTTGGAAAGACAAATTACAAAAATTTTATAGCAACAATACATTTAACAGTAGTTAAGAAGCATAAAGTAAGATGTGTCTCTGCATTTAGGTTGGTTAGGATTTAGTGGGAATTCACTTTTTTCCTTTTAAAATAAGTTTTCATTGGTGATTAATCATTTAACAAAATAATGTGTTTTATTGTGGCATATTTGTATATTCCTATAACTTAATTTAATCAATCTCATTTTTAGTACCTCCCCACATCTCTTTCCCTGATATTCTCCCTTTAAGGGTTGGCTCTCTCTTCTAAGTAAATAGAATGTTGAAAATGAACATATATTGTTACATTTTATTTGTTTAGTTAGTGCTGCGGTTTGGACCCAGAGCTTCCTGCATGCTAAGCCTATATTCTATCACTGAGATACACCCCCAAAGTCAGTTAAATTTTATGTATGAAATAAAGAAATATACATTAGTAAACATGACAATAGTGAAGGACAAATTCATTAAGAAAACACTGAGTGCTGTACTGTTATGAAATTTTGTTAGGTGCTGAGGAAATAACTAAGGAAATGTACCACATGTTCATTGGTATTATGAAGATAAAAAGCTAGAGAGTAATGGGGATGTTGTTTTAAATAAGATGGTCATGGAAGGATGCTCTGTGAAGCAAAGTTTGGCTGTCTAACTTGAAGGAAGGTAGAAGTCATTACTTGCCCTGGAGAAGACTAGGGAAGGAGGGGACTGGTTGGGGTCAAATCAAGAGTTCACTTTTGAATAGGCTAAAGTTGACAGATTGGCTAACTAAGTAGGGATCTTGCATAGGCAGTTGCATGGCCAATTCTTGACTTCAAGAAAGGGTTTGTGTTTGGAAGTAATTTTGGACATCTTCAGCTTACAGATGGGATTTGAATCATGGACCTGGATGGGGTATAGATATACACAGAAATCTCTGAATGTCCAGCAGTCAGAATTGTGGAAGACTAGGGCTGATCCTTCAAAGGAGACTGAGAAAAATCCCCAATGATTTAGGAGGAAGACATTGTTTTGTCTTGGAGGCCAAGGGAAGAAAATTTAAAGAGAGGTGTCAGGAAGTATATAAAATTCTACCAAGTGGTCAGCAAGTTGAATTTTCTAACACCATGCTTTTTGCTGATGGAGATCATCCAGTAGAAGGAGGAATATAGATAATGTGGAAGAGAGGAGGAGAGTTCCAGAACTAAGGTTTTAAATGAGCAAGAGAGGAACAAAACTTAGAGCTTCCAGGGGTTGGCCTTTAGTTAAGAACACTGTCAGTTCAGCCAGACATATATGATTCACGTTTATGCACACACTCTCAGTTAAAAAGTTTATAGCGTCATACACTCATTACCTTCAACTTTGTCACTTTCAGAGAACTATATTCCCAAAGCGTACTTTTTTTTTTCTCCTGGATTTTAAGCAGAAAAAGTGGGAGGACACTATTGGCAATTCTTGTTTGTAATTCACTGCCAACCTCTGTGGCCGGCTTTGCTTCCTTAGCTCTCAGAAACAGATGGTGAAATAAATGGAGGGCATAGTTCAGCTTTCTCCAAGCACTATACAACAGCTCTAGATGTAGGAGGGGAAAGAGGTTGGTGTGAATTTTATGTAGAACATCAGAAACCTCTCCAAGGCACTGAGCTGATTTAGGAGATTTTAAGTCTCTTTGAAGTGTCAAAGATGGAATAACTTTTTTTTTTTGAGATCTGAAGTGTTTTGCTGAGGATTTGATCACTCATCGCCTGTGTATAAGAATCTACTTTATTTTCTTTATATAGCTAGTGAGGAGCGCAGTCTGGCTTAGTGTAGCAAGGCACTTCGAGCATTTAGCGAAGGCAGAACATTTCTAATTATTGTCCCTACAAACCCAATATTCTCAAGTAGGAAGGGGGAGGGATTAGCAGCATTGGTCACCTTGCCTTCCACACCACAAGTAGAGTGCAACAAATGGCATTCACCTGTGTGTGTGTGTGTGTGTGAGAGAGAGAGAGAGAAAGGGGGGGGGGATAGCATGAGTGCATACTCAAGAAATGTGTCCTCTGTAGCTTGAGGGCAAACATTTGGAGCATCTTAAGATGGACAAGCAGGGGGTTGGGTGGGGGTGAAGGGAGCACAGGTATACTAATTTCTTTTAAATCTATTCTCTTTTGCTTAACATATAATAAACTCAGATCCCAGCCCCATCATTTGTCACTAAGTACAGAAATGGGCGTGGCTCGGCCTATAGGACACCTGTTTTTTTTTTTTTTTTCTTTTCTTTTTTCTTTTTCCGTGAGTCCTGTAAGTGAACAGTCCTGTTAGCCCTCCTCCCCAGGCAGTGATTCCTCCAGGGCTGGGACGGGTCCCCAGCTCCCGCATCCTTGGGGCCAGCGTCCTGCCAGCCCGGCTGCTCCGGGTCCTGCGAGGGCCTGCTGAGCATGTGTGGGGAGCGGCGCGCATGCTCCGTGGAGTGGGCAGGTTCGGCGCGGCGCCGCCAGTGGCTTTTACTACTGTGCACCCGCCTCCCCGCCGGCAGCCCCCTCCCCTCCGCCCCCCCGGCACGCGGTCCCCGCAAACACCCCGCCCCTCTTTCCCACCCCTTCACCCCGGGCTGGGGAATCTCCATTGACGTTGGGGTGACGCCGCTGTGCCGCCGCCGTGGGGGGTTCCAGGCGCCGCACAGGTAATGCCGCCGCTGCCGCCATATTGACAGAGTGGGGAGCGGGGAAGGGGCCGGGGGAAGCGGCGGGGGGGCGGCGGCGGCGGCCCGAGGCGCGCGCTCTATGGGAGCCGCGGCGAGCGGCGGAGACCCCCGGCTGGGAGCCCGCGAGGAGCCCCGCGGCGAGCGCAGCGGCCGCTGAAGGCGGGGCCGGGGTCCGGGCGGCGGCGGCCGGCGGGGCGGACAGGATGCGCGGCTGCGCCGGCGGGCTGCGGCTGGCGTCCGAGCGCGCCTGAGGGGGCGATGCTACCGTTTGCTCCTCAGGAGGAGCCCTGGGACCAAGAAATGGAGGTGCTCGGCGGCGGCGCGAGCGGTGGCGAGGTGAGTGCGGCGCGGAGCCCGGCGCGCCCCTTCCCGGGCCGGGGCGCGGGCGGCGCTGTCCCGACGGCGCCTTCCTCGGGGAGCGGGCGGGACCGGGGGGCTCGGCGGGGCAGCCAGCCCGGCCTCGTGGACGATCGCTCGCCCCTCGGGCCACGCCGGAGTTGCTGCCACTAAGTTTCTCCACTTTCCAACCCAAAGCGGGACTGGGGGGCGCGCGGGGCTCCCGGCGTGACTCGGCCCGTCCCCGCGCCCGCGCCCGGCTGTCTTTGCTGGCCGGGGACACTTGGAGGGACGGCCGCGGACCGCCTGTAACTCTCCGTGGCACCCGGCGCGCTGCAGGAGCCGGCGCCACAAAAACACACCAAGGTGACAAGTAACCCTGGGGACGTTGACGCGCGGGGACCGGTGTTTCTTGGGAACTTAGCTTTTTCCTCTCTTTGTGGCTTGTTAGGGATTTTTGTTAACAGCCCAAGTCCAGACGAACTGGCTGGCAGTCGCGTTTATCAAGATTCGGGTGATGATCTGCTGCTTCATCTCAGGCCCTTTTTTTCCCTCCTCTCCTTCTAATTTCCCCAGTCGCTGCCCCCCCACCCCGTACCCGCCCCCAGTCAGTCCAAAAAAGAGGACTCAAAGTAAGCCCCAGCCCTGCTAAGAGGAATCTTTAGTTACACTTAGTGAGGTTCGACCAGAATGTTGGGGCTCGCCTCTCTTCGTGCCTTCTGCTGAAATTGGTCCAGCTAGGCTATAGGCAGCTGCATCGTGAGAACTTAGAGGTGCACAGGTACTTTGTTCTTATAATAATACAAAAACGGGCTGCATGTAAACGTTTACTGCGATAGAAATACGGAGCCTTTTCTGGTAACTTAACCAACAGTGTGCTACTCCAGCAGAGGCCACCATACACCTCCTAAAAATAATTGGCAAATGCCAGATTGCTTCAAGGTAGGATATTTGGGGGAAAGACTTGTACTCCTCGAAATTTCAAAGGTGCAACTTTGTCTTCAAGTGCTGGACCCTTCTTTAAAAATACACTCTAGGCTGTTACTTGATTGTCTTATTTTCTTCTAAGAAAATCATCTCAACTGAGGTTACATCGTGTGTTTGAATAACATGCAACAAGTAATGCAGTGGAAATAAATTCACAAGTACCCTGAACTTAGACCCTTTACACTTAGAGGAAATATTTGATCGCTAAAATAAGCAATAGCAAAATATGTCTTAAATTTTACATCTCTTAATAATAGGATAAATGAAGACGGTTTAATTTCTTCTTGAGCTGTGGAATTGCTAACTGCTTGCACAAATTTTCTAGCAAGAATATTCAGTCGGAGAGAGATTTTGTATTCATGTATGTAATCTACTGATGTATAGTCACAGACATTTAGTTTACAAAAACGATTAAATGCCTTAATACAAGGATAGGCTAGAATATGGAAAACCTTTTGCATGCTCTGGCAAATAGTATTGTTTTTGCTAACTTTAAATATAGTGTTTTTAAATTGCGGTTACCACATATAGTTTTTAATGTTTGCAGTATGTTTTAGGTATTGTAAAATTTAACAATATGGCTCTTTACCTCAGCAATTTGGAAGAATACTCAAGTGGAAATTGTTAATCCATATGAAAGGTGAAGGTAATGTGGTGAAGATAGTATTTCTGCCTTCTTTGTCTGAAAGAGTTATGATTGGTTTTATTTAACCTTGCAAGTGATTTAAAATTACTCTAAGTGGAAATGTATTGCTACATTTGAACAGACCCATTTATTACAAGAGTGTTTTTTTCAAAATGATATACTATTGATAAGAGGGAAACAGTTTTTGCTTCCTAGGGTTTATATTTATGTGTTCGTTGATGTTGGTTTTAGAAATACTAACTTTCAGTATGAAATTACAATCCACAATTGTGATAGATTTTAGGACTAAGTTGTTTTCATAAATGGTTGGAATCCTTAAAGAAAATATAGGTAAGATTCATTTAATTTTAATTTGAAATGAAATATTTTTGTCAATTTTTTTGTGTGGGTTGAATTCTTATAAGATTAAACATTACAAATACTACCATGTACACTGGAGACATTTTCACTATCTCACTTGTCTTACCTGCAAGAGCAGTCGTTAACCTTTGAATAGCCATTCAGAAGTGTATGTATGTATGTATGTGTGTGTATGTGTGTGTGTGTATATATATATATACATACATACATATATGTATATACATATATACACATACACATACACACACACTATATATATATATATATATATATATATATATATGTGTGTGTGTGTGTGTGTCCTAAACATGGTTTCCCACAAGAAAAACTTGTAATGAGAAGTTATATTTTTAGACCAGTGCCAAATAGAAAAAGAAACCATAATGGTAATGAGCCTGAATTTGTCCTATGAGAAAATGTGTCAAGTTTTCAACCAAAAACTCCTTGCAGTGAAAGATGGAGAATGGGCCTGAAATTAGGAAGCATAGACTCTGTTGGCTTCTGGGAAAAGAATTCTTGGAAGAAGGGAAATAGATTAAGCAAGAAGCTCTGGTTGTGAAAGCCCTTGCAAAGACTGTCTCAATTAGGTCTACTGGGAATAGGCATATCAAAGGGTATCGCCCCTCAGGCAGCCACAATTTTAGCTCTTGCCTGGATTCTGTCAGGATCAGGGAAGAGGTGTTACATGAGATGGAGTATTGGTCATTAGTGGCCAAAGGTCATAAAGAACAGGCCGTTTAGCTCGGCATGGAGGCACACATTAATAATCCCAGTACTTGGAAGACTGAGAGAGAAGGATCATAGGTTCTCAGCCAGCCTCACTAACTGAGATTCTGCTTCGAAATAGAGGTGGGAGTCAGGCATGGGTAGTGCACACTTTTAATTCCAGCCCTTGGGAGGCTGAAACAGGAGAATCGCACAGGTTCGAAGCCAGCCTCAGCTACTTAGTGAGACGCTGTTTCCAAATAAATTATAAAATAGGGCTGGGGGTGTAGCCCAGAGGTAGAGTGCCCCTGGGTTCTATCCCCAGTACCACAAAAAAAAAAATCTTAAAAAAATTGACGCAGGGCTTGGTGGTGCACGCTTGTAATCCCAGCACTTGGGAGATGGAGACAGGAGGATCGCACAGGTTCAAAGCCAACTTTGCTGGCTTAAGAGACCCTGTTTCCAAATAAAAGAAGTATAAAATTAGGTCTGGGAGTGTAGCCCAGAGGTAGAAGAGTTTCCAGGAACCCCAGTACCACCCCCAAAAAATTGAGGTGGGGTTGTATCTTAGAGGTAGGAGGCCCCTGAGCTCAATCCCCAGTAACTCAATACACACACACACACACACACACACACACACACACACCTGTTTGAATAAGATAAACTTCATGAAGATAAATTTTCATGAATTAGTGACATGAACATTAGTTTGTGTACTTAGTTGTTTTGTTTAAAGAGTGTTTAATTCCTTATGGAGGAATTGATTATAGATTTTTCAAATTGTGAATCATATTAAATTGGTACTTTTAATGTTTTAGCAATATTGGTTTTGTTAAGAAAGTTAGTTTGGAGAGTAAGGTCACTGATTAAAAAATGTTTGTAATTAAGGCTAGAGACTTTCAAAATTCAACAAGGATAGCAATTATATTGCATATTGGGAAAAACATGCATTTTAACTAAATTTTTATGAGACCTTTTAGCAATAGAGGAAGGATCATGTACTTTGGAAACAGATAAATCGGAGTTCCAACCCCACTCCCACTTCATGCTAGCTGTTGTGACCCAGTACACAATACCTAAGCTCTATGAACCTCAGTCTGTGTGTGTGTGTGTGTGTGTGTGTGTGTGTGTGTGTGTGTGTTTCAGGTGGTGGGGGCAATATAAGCAAAAGCATAGAGGTGTTCTGGGATGAAGGAAAGATGTGATATTTCTAGGATCTGTCTGTGGTGTAGGAGTGGGGCCTTGATGTGTGATGAGATAGGGAATGTATTAAATGTAGGACACACCCAGCTTGTATAGGGCTTTTAAAGCAAGCTTAAGGGTTCCGTTTTATTTTATAAATGGGAACCATGGAAGGTTTTTGAGGATGTGAGTGACATCAGATTTGTGCTTTGAAAAATAACTAATAGTAGTGTGGAGATGGATTGTAATAGGGGAGATAGTAATGGCGAGGAATAGCAGCTATTGTGTTAGTGGAAATAGTAGTTCAAATTTTGAACTAGGACAGGAAGAGTACAATGATGACTGATGGGAGAGATCTGGCAGTGCTAGAATAGCTAAAATATAGTAACTGATTAGATGCTGGGGAATAAGAGCAAAGAATAAATATAAATAACTGTGCTTAGGAATATGGTGGTAGTAATTCAATTTAACAGGTATTTAATATATGCCTGCCAATATATCTGTGCTAACCACTAGACTAATAAAAAGATAAATAGATCTTTGCAGCAAAGGCAGAAAGCCAAAGTGAACTTCCCCCCTCTTTAATATTATCTTGAACAATAGCAGACCACTCAGATCACACTTGGCATGCTTTAAATCTTTACTACTGAAAGTGAATGCTCTTATTAAAAGCTAAAGTTTTTCATGCTTTTTAAATAAACCTTTGGACTGTAATTCTGGTTTCAAAAATGTTCATCTTAAATAGCAGCCGATAGGAACAGTGCTGTTTTGGAAATAGTGACCAGTACTCCTTTCTGGAATGTGAAAAATAGAACAAGGACATCCACATTTGTTAATGCTTATACTGAGTTTATGTGGAATAGACCGAAGGGAGGGGCCAGAAGGGCCTTAGCCCCTCTTCTGCACAGGTGTCTTCCTAGTTGCTCCAAATCTGTCTTTCTTTGAACCGCTCTAGTATGGAAATATTCAGGTCAGTTCCTTTAGGGCAGGGCCTTTATATTTGCCTATCTTGACTAATTCATCAAGAGAGCTAATCATTACCTCCGTGTTCCATAATAAGGCCTACCAATGATGCAGTCGCTTTTCTGGGTTGTGTTGTTTCAGTATGATTCCTCTCATTGTCTCTCTCACATATAATTTCAAGGAGGAAATCAAGATTTTTTTCTCCTTCCCGTAATTGCTTTCTTGGTGCTATTACTATTTAGTAGCAGTTCTGAAGATTTGGTAAGCACATGGAATCTGGAGGTAAGCCTTGCAGTATTTTGTCATAATTTGTCATACAATGTATATTCATCTTTTTTTATTTCCAAGAATTATATATTCTTTCTGATAGTTTTTTTCTTTATATATTTTCTTTTCTTTTCTTTTTAGGTGGGAAAGGAGTCAGACAGGAAAGAGGTTTAGAGTTAAGCTTTAATCTGGCTTTTGCAGATAATAGAGAGGTTTTCTGAGTTGTCTTGAAAGCATTGTATATAACTGATTTTACTGCTGGAGTTTAACCTGTGTTTGTACATTTGAAGTAGCTGCTGCTGTATATGTGTCATTTTAATGCATTGCTTCATTTCATAAAGTATTTGAAATGGTATGGGGAATATGATTGGAAAACAGACTCCTAATAATCAGGACTAGGAAAAATATAAAGTAGAAAATGTATGTAAAGGATGGAGGATGGATGTGGAGGGTGAAACTGAACACAGGTAAGCAGGCTCTAGGGGTCTACTACATGTTTAAAATATAAATTATAAATTTGGCCTTGAATTTCCTTGGGCTGGTTGTTCTCAATGCTGGCTGTATATTAGATTAACCTGGGAACTGAAAAAAATTATCCATGACAGTGTGCCACTCACAGATATTAACATTTAACTAACTGATCTGGAGGGGGTCTGAACAGCATTCCCCAAGCGATTATGATATATAGCTCTAGTAAAGCAACCACAGCTGTAGGCCACAGTAAAAAGAGAAACACTCATGGAGTTTTCATTATCCAGCAAGAAAAAATATATATCCGTTTCTAAGCTAGCAGTTAAGAAAATAAATTTTCTCTCAATTGCGTGTGTCTTATTCTCTTGTTCTTTTAAGATATGGCTGAGGAAAAAGGAGGTATTTGCACTGTCTTGTATGTTCTTGCTATTTAGTGTTGAGGGATGTGCTTTCCCATAATACTAAAAATTAAATTGTAGTGTCCTAGCTGATTAAAAAGTAGTTTAGCCATATATTTAACTGGTAAAATAACCTTGGCACTTCATTATTGGCTAAGTAAAAGGATAATGGCTGATTTGAATAATAAATAGCATTTACACCTCTAAACAAAAAATCCAAAAGCTAGGGATAATTATCTTTATTATAGAACTCCTCAACTTTTCCTATGAACTCTTCAGGGACAAACTTCAAAAGGAAATATGGTAAACCTACCATTATAAGTATTTTACCCTAAAATACTTGAAAATCTATCTTCTCCTAAATTTACAGATAAGGAAGCTAGAGATAGTACATTTACTGAGCTGTATTATAAACTACTAGATGTTATTAGAACTTCACATAGATTATCATCTAATTGTATTCACCCTTCAAAATACCTTGACAAAAACAAGGTGTGCCTTTTTAACAGATGAGAACACAACTAGCACATCAGTGTAAGCATCTGGAATTTGAAACTTGACTGCTTTAAATTCATTCCTTTTCCTTTCTACATTGCCATCTCCCCTAAAGGACAATATTGAAGATAAGGTAAGTTTTTGGCAACCATAGCAGACCAGCAGTCAGATCTGCTGATTCAATAGCCATGTATCTACCCAATTTAAACAAAAGTCAGTAAAATTCCAGCGAATGTGTTTTCTCATTTTTATAGATACTGACAAACATTCAAAATTTTGTATGTAAAACTATAGCTCCTAGATCTGTAAAACAATTTTGAAAATGAACAATATGATGCAAAAGATAATGACTGGACATTAAGGTTTATCTTATAACTGCATGAAAACGGTGGTATTTGCGGAAAGATAGGTATAAATAAATGGAATAGAAGAGAGACTCTAGAAGTAGAGACACATAAATATGCTCAACTGGTTTTTCAGAAAAACGCAAAACAAAACCAAAATAAAGGTCAAGGATTCTTTTAAAATCCAAGGATTTTTAGGGGAAAATTTGCTGCCTTTCTCTAAAAGGCAGAACTTAATAAGAAATATTTAGACTTTCCTTACTGAGGATTCTGGGAAAATTATTAAATAAAATAATTTGGCTATTTTCACACAGGTGAGGTTAGTTATTAAGATGTGAGAGGAGAACATGAATGCTTCTAAAAATGTAAGCTAGATAAGGAATGGAATTTATGAGTTCATTAAATTTCTCAGGAAAAAAATGGACAAAACTTCAGAAAACAGGAGAAAAACTTTATATATAGAGTAGAGATGTGGACTGAATACCAGGTTTCAAATACCTTTTTTTTCCTTACATGCAACACTATGAAAGATTTGGGGTATGTGATGAAAAAAATTACACTAATTGAAAATAGCCAAAATTCAAAACTAAGGAAAATAAATCATTAGGTCTGATTTGACAGAAACCCTTTATATTAATGATTATTCATGTGGGGCAGCTGCAGTGATAAATGAGTGCTGTCCAGAACAATTCCATTTCAAAATTATATGGACATATATAGAAGACCCCATATTGATTATATAGTTATATACAGGAATGACAGAACATACATAGAAATGATTTATATTTGATTTCATACTCTGTTTTTCAAATGGAGAAGAGTAGCTCTAGAACATCTTGCAAAATCATCAAACATTTACTGTAGTTATCATATATAGGACAATTTTGTAAGAATAAATGAATACTTACAAAATCTCTTAAAGGAAGTAAATATGGATTTTCAAAAACACACGATCATTTGGCAGCATCAAATCTATAACCAGTGTTAGTTTGGTTTAATTTGGTTCTTTTCTATGAGACTGCATGGATCGATCAATTTATTCTTTTTTTCTTTTTTATTACTGTGCAGTATTCTATTTTGTGTATTTAATGCAGTTGCTTTATTCATTAATTATTTGAAGGAAAAAGCCTTTATACAAATGTGTGTGCAGATACTGGTTTGAAGTACTTTCGTTTATGCTGGCAAATACTTATGAGTGGGGTTGCTGAGTGAGTTCCAGGTTCTCTGAATATTTATTTCAAATTTAGAATATATTTAGCATCATGAAGAGAATAGAAATTTTCTTTAGGATTATCTGGAAGAAAATGCATCTCAGAAACCTCCATCATCATGTAATAATTTTCTTTTTTAAAATTTATCAGTGCATTGCAGCTATATATCATAGTAAGATTCAAAATGACACACCCATATATGCACACATCTCTTGGTGTGGTTCGCTCTCCACCGTACTCCTCACCCCTTCTCCTCGTTCCCTGTACATGCTAGTGAGATTAGTAGTGATAGGTTCATATAGGAACCTAGCATTATTTGGTCTATTAATTTCCTTAAGCTTCCTTTATGTCCTTCCTTTCTCCCTCTCCTAACCCCCTTGCATTATTCTTCTGGTCTCTTCATTTTCATGAACTCCCTTTCCTTTACTATTTTCGCTCTAGCTTTCACATATGAGAGAAAACAAGTGGCCCTTGATTTTCTGAGCCTGGCTGATCTCAATTTACATGATGAACTCATAGACCAATAGAATAGAAGATACAGAGACAAATCTACACAGCTACAGCCATTTGATTTTTGACCAATGTGGAAAGCGAACCACACCAAGAGATGTGTGCATGTGTGCATATATGGGTGTGTCACTTTGAATCTTACTATGATGTATAGCTGCAATGTACTTATATAT
The DNA here is from genome assembly GCF_963383645.1 of Muscardinus avellanarius. Taxonomy (NCBI): domain Eukaryota; kingdom Metazoa; phylum Chordata; class Mammalia; order Rodentia; family Gliridae; genus Muscardinus; species Muscardinus avellanarius. Next base: position 117,679,859 of record NC_137792.1, on the reverse strand, counting down.
TAAAAAAAGAAAATTATTACATGATGATGGAGGTTTCTGAGATGCATTTTCCACAAATGATTTTTGATAAGGTGCCAAATATATACCTTGGAATAAAGATAGCCTTTTCAACAAATGGTACTGGGGAACTGGATATCCATATGCAGTGTTTTGAATTTTTGCTTGTATTTGGTGTTGTCAGAAACAGTCATGGTGCTAAAAAATGTATCCATTCTAGTAGGTGGATGGTGGTATCTAATGGCAAATGTTGATAAGCATTTTATACACTTACTTGACATCTGTATATTTTCTTGGGTAAAATTGTCTTTTCATACCTGCTTACTTTCTAATTGAGTTTTGAGAGTTCTGGAACAAGTCCTTTTCAGGTATGGATTTATAATTTTTCTCCCATTTTGTGGTATGTATTTTTATTCTTTTAACAAAGAATAGAGATTTTTAATTCAATGAAGTCCAGTTTATCAGTTCTTTTTAAATGAATCATATTTTTGGTTTATATTTAAGTATATTTGTCTAAATACAAGGTTATAAACATTATTATATTTTTTTTCTTAAAGGTTTTCAGTTGCATGCCTTAGTTTTCAGGCATTTTGTCTATTCTCAGTTAATTGTTGTATATGTTGGGAAGAATAAATGGAAGTCTACTCTTTCCACATGTACATTCAGTTTTTATCCTCTTTATTGAAGAGACTATTTTTCATTTAGGTGCCTTTGCACTGTTCAGAAATCATTTGGTCATGCATGTTTGGGTTTCCTAGTAGTTTTAATGAATTAAGCTTTGGAACTTTAGAATTACACTTACTGAGCATGGGTTTATGGTGCTAATCGGATTCTTGAAGTTCATTGTGTTAGAATTTAATGAACTATTTTATTTTGAAAGACAAAATCATTTCTGGTGTTCATTTGCTTTGTAGTCATTAATTCTCAAAACATTAAGATACATGACTGTTCTTAGCCCCTTTTTAAAAATAGATGTTCTTTCTCACTCTGCAATTACACTTTTCTGTTTATCCCCCTACCCATATCTATATATTATCCTTACAGTTTTATTTTATTAAGCAATTGGTAGCCTGTTAATTTGCTGAATACTAGTCAAGAAAGCTATATAACTTAAACTTCATTTCATACTCTAGACACTATTTAACCAGAAAATGGAAGTCTGGAATGTTAGGGTTTAGTCATCATAAATTTAGATTTCTTTTTGCTTCTTTAATTTTTAATTTTTAGAGCAATACCCCATGATACTTTTTACAAATATATTTTATTTATATATTTTTAATTGGTGCATTGTAGTCATACATCTTAATGAGATAAAACACTTGTGGAGACATACATGCACACACCACCAATTAGCCCTTACCTCCCCATCCCTCCTTCCCATGCTTGGCTTACTGATTGACTTTGATATGTTTGTTTAAGTACATCATGTGCTTTAGAGAGTTTCCATCTTTCCCCTCCCATCCCCTCAGTTAGGTCGCCTTATTTGCTTCTCTATAGGATCTCCTTCATTTAGAGTTCCTCCTGTTACCCATTTCTCCCTAGCTTTTGCATATTAGGGAAAGCATCCGATTTCTTATTGTTTGTGACTGACTAATCTCACTTAGCATAATGTCCTCCAGTTCCATCCATTTCCCTCTAAACGATGTAATTGTGGTTTTTTTTATGGCTGAGTAAAATTCCATTGTGTACATATCCCATAGTTTTGTAATCCATTCATCTGTTGATGGACATCTTGGCTGTTTCCATAGTTTGGCAATCTTTAATATTGACAAATAAAGATTGTGTTTCTGTGCATATACACACATGCATGTGTGTGTCTTATTTCATTCTGTTTAGAACCATTTTGAACAAAGGAATAAAAAGGATAGGCACTCTAAAAAAGCAATTATAATATTTGGCTTCCACCACCAAAAAAGGTAAGAAGGAAGGTCACTTGGAAAATCTAAAACTGTCCTTGTTTTTGAGCATTTAATATTTTATAAAACAAAATATATTATTAATTTTTTTTCTTTTCTTCACAGGTAATAGGAATGGAAGCATTAATATGAATATATTAAAATAAGGATAGCTGGTTAATGTCATGAGTCAAGGATTATTAAGAAGGAATCATGAGTTTTTTTTTAAATAGTAAAACTTAAATTATATGAAAAAGAAGTGAGTCAGATTCCTTCCTTTCTACATCTTTGTATAAGTGGCTTCATCATAAAACTGAACTGCCAAAACATTTTAAAATGTAATACATAGGACAAAAAGTGAATTTTTAGCAAACTTTTAAAAATGCGTTTGTTGTAAATTATTCAAATTTTATAAACAATTCCCTTTAAGTTGCATTTTACTTAAAATAATATCTTCATACTGTACAAATACATTTCAAGTATTGACAGGGCATCAGGCATGGTGGCACACAGTTGTAATCCCAGTACTTGGGAGGCTGGGACAGGAGGATTGCAGTTCGAGGACAGCCTCAACTACTTAGTGAGGCCTTCCCCAACTTAGTAAGACAGTGTTTCAAAAAAAAAAGAAATAAAATAGGGATGGGTTGTAGCTTGGAGGTAGAATGCCCCTGTGTTCCATTCTCAGTACCAAAAAATAAATGAACAAATAAAATAAAGGGCATAATTGAAATAATACCTCTTTGAAAGTTCAAAATCCTTGGTTTGTAATAAAACTACAAAGTGTAAAAACAAGGAGAAAACTATCAGCACCGTTGGTTGCAGAGGTCAGTCCAGTGTCTTAAAATGTTGCTCAACAAATTACAGAGAAACATAAGTAGAGTCAACATATAGTGAAAATTAAATATTTGCATTTTGACCATTTTACATTATTATTATCAGTGGTCGTTTCTCTTTTCCCAGTAGTAGAAATCCACATCCTTTATAATATTGCTCTTGAGTCAGCTATTTTGTAGTCACCACTTGTGTATTTCTAGAATCATCATTTTCATGTGTTCTCTTCATACTGTCTGTGGTTCCAGAATAAAAAGAAAGCATATTCCTTTTGCCCTAAACAGGAGAATAGGATTAGTTCTGTGAGAAACATTTACCTCTTTTAAGCCTGATTAAATATACTAGGTGCCTCCTACCTTCCTCCATGAAAGTGGAAATACGGGAATATTGTGCTAATCAAGTTGATTATTCATCTTAAACTTAAGGAAGAGTAACAGTTGTTTAGCCATCTTCAGAATTTTTAGAAGCTAAGTACAGCCTAGAATATAAGAGAAGCATTCTGGAACTATAATACCTGAGTTCAGATTTTTGACTCTATATTATTTATTTTTGTGTGATCTTGGGCAAGTTACTTAACTTCGGGTCCCTTAGTTTCTTTATCTGTAAAATGGGGCTAAATGTAGAATTTAATACACATAAAACACTCAAAAGAGTCCTATTAGAAGCACTCAATAAATGTTAGTTATTACTTTTAAATGTGTGTCATTTACAAGCCAAATTATTGAAGATAAATAGGTTTCTACATATAGAAAATCAACTATTGCATGATGATTAAGCATCCTATATAATTATACACTGATTAGTATTTCTTCTTCTTTAAAGACATTTTATTCATCATATACCTATCTCTTTCTTGACCATGTGGCTTGAAGTTTGAAATATTTTATTCCTTGATTAGATACAGTTAGACTTTTTTCTTTATTTATTGCTCAAGAGAACGGTTCTGTTTTTATTGAGCTTCTCTTTTCTATGTTTACTGAGATTTTTCAGTAGTCTATTGACTCATGATTTCCTCCAGTCTTTTGACAGCAATCTCTTATTAACAAAAAAAAAACACCACATATTAGGTAGGATTTTTTACTTCAAGCTAATAGTTGTGTATAGCTGTTGAGTTTCAGCTTTTATTCGTGTACAAACTGATTTTATTATTTTAAAATTCTTTTATTCCTTTTTTCTCCATTGTTCTTGAAATGACAGAAGAATGATATGTGATATTAGAAATTGTGACTCAGTGAGACAATTTGCTTTATCCTGTCAGTAGTTTGCTGTGTATTCTTGGATAAATACTATTTAATTATTCCTTTAAATACCAAATAGAAATTGATTTGTTTATGATTACATTGAGAAGTATATAAAAGTTATACTTTGTATATAATGTTTGACAAGAATAATAAAGTAGTCTTGAGCAAAATAACTTTAAAGATTTATATGTCCTAAAATCACCCTGATGAATAACTTGGTGGTCAGTTTAAACTTATTTCACATTTTCAGGTATTTTAATGGAATTATGTGGATTGCATATCTCTAAGATTTATTTATTTATTTATTTATTTATTTATTTGGCAGTGCTAGGGATTGATCCTAGGACCTTGTGCATGCTAGGCAAGTGCTCTACCATTGAGCTACATTCTCACCCCACACAGTGTACATGTATTGTGTGTAAGTAAACTTACTAAAACACATATGTTATAGCCTGTATGAAAATGTCCAGATGGCCAGTGCCTTGACTTTGGCAATACTTTGGAGCTATTCAAAACCATTAAAGTCCTTAGCTCTGATTTCAGCTAAACAGAGTAAACAAATTCCTGCCTTAATAGAAACCAGGAAAGATGTTTTTTCTGTCATTGAATCAAAATGTGAAAACTGTAGATGTTCCAGTAGATTGCTAGGCTTAGATTAATTCAGTAGTAACCTAGTAGTAGTGCAATTATTAGGCCTTTGTGAAGCACGATGATACTAAATTGATTTTAATTCTAATATCATTTTATATGCATTCGTCAAATGATTATAAATGTCTACTATATGTAAGGTGGATTAGTTTCATAATAGGGTTAATTTGGTTATTGCTCTAGATTTCTGCCTTGATAACTGAAATTTATTAACTGTGTATGTATTCTTCCATACTCACAAGGAAATGTCTAAATAGGGCAATATATCATATTATAAATTTCAACAAATTTAGGTCTATAGAAAGTTTTTAAAAATTTGTAAGCATTAATATTTTAATTCTTGTGGCTTATAGATTAGGTAGCAGATATTTTACACCCTTTTGCTTTTAAAAGCATTAATAGATGATTTTTTATTGCTTAATCTGTCAAGAAAGTGGACCCTCAACAAAAGAAAGAAGTGGGGTGTGGTGACACATTCCCATAGTCTCAGCTACTTAGGAGGTTGATGCAAGATGATCTGAAGTTTAAGGTCAGCCTGAGCACTTTAGCCAAAACTTATCTCAAAAAAATTATATATATATATATATATATATATATATATATATATTTTCAACCCCCAGTACCACAAAGCTAAAGAAAAGAAAGAAGGAAGGCAATAAGACAATGAAACCTCAGTGTGTACATCAGTTCCTCCTCCCTCCATTCCTTCCTTCCTTTTCCTGTTTGTTCTTGTTGAACCCATGACCTCACTTATATAAGACAAGTGCTCTACCACTGAGTCACATACTGAGCCCTGTGACAGATGTATACAAACAACCCTTTGGAAATATGGGCTTGGTTAGACAACAAAGAGCTGCCTTTAGCCCTTTAATTTAAAGTATGATGCCCATTATTCAAGAAGGTTATTAAGAAGACTGTAGCACATCTATTTATTTTTCTAAAAATAAAACATCTGAACATAGTGATGTTTGAATTAGGGTAGTATTTTGGAAACTTACCTATATTGTATAAATCTTAAATTTTGAGGATCATTGTCTTTTTATATTCAGAGACACATATGTGCTATCATCACTATTTCAAGTTTCACATCTTAAATTCTATATTCTTTGAAAGAAGTGTACTTGCCCTTCTTTGCAATAAATCTTTTAAACACGGGGGCACAAATTAAAATATTAAAAGTGATTTGGCTGAATTTTTGCCAGTTTCAAAAAGTGAATATTCTTAGGCATTAGTCTCTTAAGATTATCAGCTTCTAAAATATAGTGCCTTTAGGAAGATATATTCACAAATTTCTGCCAACAATGGTCTGGCTATCTCATTTGCTTTCAACATGTATTTGAGAAAAAAAAGAATCAATTTTCTGGTCTTTTTTTTCAGAAAAAAAAACTTACAAAGGTTCAAGGGACACTGTAGTAAAGGTAACTTGAAAATTCAGGTTGAGTTTTAGGAAATTATGAATGCATTCTAGGTAAAGCAATATCCTCTGTGTACTGTGACAGTTATTAACACAGAGTAGATAATTTGAGTTCTTTAATTGCTAGGCCAACTAGATACTCTACTTGTACAGTTTTTTTTAGTTCATACTCATAAAAATTCTATGGTTTAGAGTAAGGAATGGTAAACATTTTCCAAAAAGAGCCAGATAATAATATTTATAGTGTGTTCACTCCATATAACTTATGTCACATTACTTATCTTTTTAAAATAAGCCATTAAAAGATTTGTATGTGTGTGTATGTGGAGGCATACTGGGGATTGAGCCCAGGGCAGTTCTACCTCTGAGCTACATCTCTAACCCTATTTTATTTTTTATTTTGAAGTGGGGTTTTAGCAAGTTAACAAGGCTGGCCTCGAACCTGCAGTCCTTCTCTTTTAGCCTTTCATGTACTGAAATTACAGATGTTAGCATGCCCCGCTGAAAAGACTTTTTAAAAAGTAGTTATTAGAGCTGTTTCATGAGCCATGTAAAAATGGGCACGATTTGGCCCGTGGGCTATAGAATAAATAAGTGGTTTTATATTGTGGGTTGCAAGTTTTATTAATCTTTTAAACATAGTTTAGGGTTTGTAATATAACTCTAAAAGTCTTTAAAATAATTTCCATGTAAGATGTGAAATATGAGGAATTTTAAAACACCTATTTGAAACAAAATCTTATGACTAACCTAAGCTATGCAGTTTTAAAATCATTTTGAATGAGTTCAATTCCTGTTACCTTTCAGAATATAAAATTAGAAATCAGAAATGACAAGCAAAATTACTTACTGAAAATACCTTTTCAAATTAGTTTTGAAGTTTGCTTTTAGGTATTTCAGGTAAAAAAATAAAATCTAAGGGAAACTATGCACTAAAGTTATTTAAAATTTTAATTCATTCATATTCCAAATTTAGTCATTCTAATTCCACAATTATTTTTCTAGGATCACTCATGTTTCAGGTAATATGCTAGTTACTGGGGAACAAAGAGTAATAAGATGTGATACCTTTTCTTAGGGAGCTTATATGTGTATATTGAGATTGAAACAGATGCTTAAGAGTATGACAGTCTTTTTTGATAGAAATGTGTGTAGGTTAAGGTGGAGGGAAAAAGGAAAGCTGTGATCTTAAGTCTTGATAAAGTGGTGAATACTCCAATGGATCATCTGTATTTAACTTCCACTGTTTTTATGCCTGAATTTCAACGTGAATGTGTTGTATCAGCTAATTCATTTTGCAGCAAAGCCTCATAATTGCTTTTAAATACCTAAAGGATAAGTTTGGAAGTTGTATACTCTTTCTCCTTCTTGAGATTCTCTTAAACAGTCAGGTTATTCATATTGTTTACAACAGAATTGACCTTTCTTATTAACTCTTTCTTGAAGCAATGACAATGACTAGGTGGGGGTGTTTCAAAGGACTAACCTATAGGGGTAAAAACTAAAGGACTATAGTATAATTAGAAAGGCAGAATGTATCAAAGAAGGTACTTAAAATGAATATTATAAGTACTATCACATTTTTCATAACAGTATAGTAAGCATCAAATTCATTCTAAATTTTGAAAAACATAGAAAGTTTACTGGGGAAGTGGCCATAACTATTAAACCTTTGAAAATATTTGGTAGTTTAAAACCTAGCATACAAATTGAAATCTTTTTATGGAATACAAAGAAAAACAAAAAACACCTTTAGTTTTTTAAATGCCCTACTAAATGTCTAGAAGATTTGATAATGTGTTATAATAAAAATATATAAGATATTTATTTATCTCCAATTTAGGATATATATGTGTGTATGTATCTGCTTTAGTCAGAATTCTCACTGCATGACCCCAAAACACTGATACATGTCAGACATAGAGGAAGGTAGATTTATTTGCTTATAAATTTAGAGAATTTATATCAGGTGCCAAGCAGGGGCCATGCTATAGGTCCTTAGGGCATAACTGCAGAGGGTAGAGAGAAGGAAAAGGTCAAAAACAGAAGATTAGAGACAAATGGACAACTAGGCTGGGCCAGGGCACATATTGTACATGCTGTAATTGGCCACATTTGAGGATCCTCATTGGAACAGCCCCAGCACACTCTGTACCAAGCGACATCTCCAGGGACCCACCTCTGAGCATAGCTATCTCCTGAGCATGCAGTCCTGAGGACATTTTATCTTCAAACCGTAACACTCTACCCCCAGCACCCAGGACCTCATGACCATACCAAATGCAAAATGCATTTAGTCCATTCATTAAGAGTTCTACAGTTTTAAAAATATGCTTAAAAGTCCAGTCTCCTTAAAATTAAAGGGACACTTGCAGCTGTGAGACCCTGTAAAAATAAAGTTACATACTTCCAGTACACAGTGGCACAGTGTAAACATTTGCCTTCCCAAATTTTGGGGACCAAAACAGAACTGAAATCCCGCAGGGCAAAAGTTACACCCTGCAGCTCTACTTCTGGCATTGGGAATGTATCCTGGTGAGATGCATATCTAAAGGGTCTTAGCAGCCCTGCCCCCATGGCCTGGGCAGTTGTACTTGGTAGTGAAGATGCTCTCCTAATCTGTCTCTATCACCAGCAGCTGGCAGATTTCCTCAGCAGGCATTTGATGCTTCTAGCATGTCTTACATTGGGTTTTCCTTGCAGCTTCTCCTGTGCCTTTACAGGTTTACGAAAAGTGAACTCAGGGCCTGCCTTTTTGTAGGGATTTTAAATCTACCTCACAGTACTTTGCTTCCAAAGCCTTCCTTTTTAGTCTGGAGTTGGGGGTGGGCTATATAACTCCTTTACTCTAGAATTGTCGACAGCATTATGTGAATGCCAGAAATGACTTCTAGCATGGGCAGTAGTTATACCTTCTATAACCATGGCTGCTGGGAATGAATATGAGTGCCTCTTTCCAAAATGGCTGCCCTTGGGTGCACTTCTATGATCATACCCTTCGGCCTATATTGGTCCAGATTCTGCCAAATTTTGAATGATCCTGATAACATTCCTTTCATTATTTCTATACATAACAGGTCATCTCCCTTCAGCTTTCTTACTTTCGTTCCCAGCCCCATCTCTCAGGGCCTCAGTTTTACAAATGCTTTTCTGGCTGAACTGCATATCTTTAAAGTCCCTCTGCTTTGAGTTGCCTTCCCAATTTTCATATAAAGCCTAAGTCAGGGCCAACATTAATTACTGTGCTACATTCTGGATGTCTTGTTTTCCTGAGACTTTTCTCACTAGATCAATAAGTCTATCACCTTTAAATTCACCCTCACCCAAAGCTTTAGGCAATGGGCAAAATGCTGAAAAGTTCTTTGCCAGAATGTAATACATGTGTTCTCAAATCCGTTTCCTCATAGAGTCCTCTTCACCCTCTAAACTCTCATAAATATAGCCTTTACAGTCTGCCTTCTTTTTGCCGTTCTGACTCTTCCAAATTCTTATAAGCCAGCTCCAGAGACTCACAGTCTGAATAGTTAAACTAAGATATAGCAGTGACCCCCTTCACATCTCTGGTACGAGCCTCTATTTTAGTCAGATTTCCTGTAGCTATAACCAGAACACCTGACAAGAACACGAGCCTCTATTTTAGTCAGATTTCCTGTAGCTATAACCAGAACACCTGACAAGAACACCTAACAGGAAGAAAGGTTCATGGCTTCAAATGCTTTAGCCTATAGGGCTGGCTTTCATGCATAAATCATGATGGCACTGGTGCTGGCAGCAGTGCACATGGTGAAGGACATAGCTTTCCCATTATTGTGGATAACAGCAGAGAGGAATGAAGAGAGGAAGCTCTAGATGTATATAGTCCCTGTGACCATACACCCAGTGACCTGCCTCCTCCATCCATGCCGCACCACTGAACATTGCTGTATTGTGGACGTGCTTTCAACACACGGGCTATTGGGGGACCTTTTAAATCCAAATAATAACAATATTTTTATGAGTCGGTTTGGTAGATTCACTTGAGGTTGACCAAAAATGATTCTATTGTTATTTTAAAAGTAATCTTCTAAAAATATGGCATATACAAGCTAAAACTATTTGGCCAATAGCTTATGATAATGATACAATAAGTTTAGATTTACACATTATTATATATATAGATAGCATTATTTATTTTTGGTGACTTTTTAGTTTATAATTTTTTGGGTACTTGGGATTGAACCCAGGGCTTTCTACTCCTGAGCTACACCCTACACATTTTTATTTTTATTTTTGGAACAGGATCTTGCTGAGTTGCCTAGGGCCTGGCTAAGTTGCTGAGGCTGACCATGAACCTGCAATCCTCCTGTCTTAGCCTCCTAAATACTGGGATTACAGGTGTATACCACCATGCCCAGCTAAATTTATCTTATTTTTAAATGATTGATAATAATTGTATATATTTATGGCGTAGAATACAATATTTTGATGCATTTATATATGTAGTGATCAAATTAAGGTAATTAACATAATAATCACCTCATATTTATCATTTCTTTGTGGTAGAAACATTGAAAATCTTTTCTTACATTGAAATATGCCATATATTACTAAATAGTGGGCTACTAATACTAGATTTTACTCCTATCTAACTGTATCTTTGTGCCCATTGACTAATGTCTTCCTTTCCCTTCTTTCCACATGTACTTCTCAGCCTCTGATGACCCCTACTTTCTATCTTCAAAAGATTACCATTTAAAAATTTAACATTTGGCCGGGCATGGAGGCGCACGCTTGTAATCCCCGCGCTTGGGAGGCAGAGACAGGAGGATTGTGCAGGTTTGAAGCCAGCTGCGTGCACTGGCTTAGGAGACGTTGTTTCCAAATAAAAATGTAAAACTAGGTCTGGGAGTGTAGCCCGGAGGTAGAAGGGCTTCCAGGAACCCCAGTACCACCAAAAAAAAATTTAACATTAGTGAGATCCTCCTTGAGATGAAAATGTGGATTCTAACATGATTCTAAATCCCAAACTTTTTTAGTGCTAATCTGATGCCATAAGTGGAAGATTCCACACATGACCTCATGTGATTCATTGTAGTCAAAACACAGGCCCACTAAAAACCTTGTAAAAATAGCTTCAAGCTATGTGTATAAAAAGTATATGAAATATAAATTTGTGGTTTAGACTTGGGTCCAATTTCTAAGATAAGTAATAATGTTTTTGCAAATATTCCAAAACTACAAAAAAATCATATTATTTGTTAAAGACAGATTTATTTAGGAAAGTGGGGGATACACATTCAGGGGAGAACCTGGGCCATCTCAAAAGAGAGTACTTTTGGGGTCTTTACAGTTCTTATTTTATAGGAGAACCCTGTGGAGGTATAGGTAGAGGTACACGGCAGGGGTAGAGGTCTGGACTTCCATGGAATCCTCAAGTCCCAGTATGGATGGGTGGTGGCTGGGTAATATCTGAGCTTGGCCTTCCTTATAGATAATTTACTAAATATCTCAGGAATCTCAGGTGGAGAGGAGGGCCTGTTAAGGATTTTGTCTAAGAAAGCGAAGGCCCTTTATGGCAAAGGTAAGGATTATGAAGTTTCTGTAATCTTAAAACTATAATTCCTGTTTCATTTCCAGTTTGTCTCCTTTTTAACCTATTATTTTTATTTGTCTTATCCTACCTCATTTACCCCCTCTGAGACTTAAATCCTTTAATCTTAAGGGTTGAGGAAGTGTGAATGTCCATGTTCTCTAGCATCTTCAAAGCTGACAAGGGAGGAGGACCTTACCTAGGCAGTGGTAAAAAGTTTCATCCTGATTTTAAGGAGACAGAAACTGGCCAAAGTTATTAAGTTGTGTTCTTTACAGTCAGGTCAGAAGCTAACATTACAAGGACACAACTTCAGGAACATGAGGATCAGTAGGTGGTCTTTTTATGTGCCTGAAATTTTAGTTGTGCCCATTGGGCCAAGCCTGCCATCAGAGATGCTTGAGTGTCCACATCCATAAGCCAGGCTATGTGATCTACAAAGGCATTCATCTGCTTTTCGATGGTATTGCAGTTGCAGCAGGCATCTACATAAAAAATGGACATGGTAGTATATTGTACAATAACCCAGACATATGTTAATGCATTGTACAATAACCCAGATATATCTTTACCGTGGACCCCAGTGATTAGCATTTTAAACTGGAAGCCAGGTAGCTAACTTATTTGTTTATATATAACATTTTTAAAAGTCTTCAAGGGATATGTACAATTTAGTGTATTGGCTGCTATGACACCATTCATTAGTATTAATGATTTGGTTGCTGTAAAGATTATATGCCACATAATATTGAACCCTATTCATTAAAAATGACGAGCAGATCTTACCTTCTGAATGTTCTACAACTGAGAGTTGGAGAGCAGTCAGGAAATAAAAGAGCTAAGGAGAAAAGAGGCAGTAATTTGGTCCTTGCTCTCCAAGGTCAAATGAACTCTAGGGAATGAATGATGGGACTCCTAAGGGCTCTGAAAATTCTGTTAAGTCACACAACCTCCCAATTAGGGAGACTGTAAAGACCCCAGAGACTAAGAGCCACCAATGCATATTCTGTGGAAAGGAGGATCATTCAAAAGGGAAATGACCCCAGTGCTTCAAGAAAAGCTGTTTGGTCAGCAAGACCATGACCCACCCTGACAGATAGCAAATTTGGTTGAGTAAAAGCCTCACAAAGTCCATAAGAGTAACTCTGAGGATCCTTACCTGACCTTAACAGTAAACAAAAAAAAATGAAAATTTCTATTTTCCTAATATTGGGCAAACTACTTGGTCTTGAATACCCAGCAGAAAAGCATATCCAAAAACAAGTTTGCTATTCTGGGGAAGAAGAAGAGTCATACTCATGGAGTCATTTAAGAGCCCACCCACAGAATTCAACTAAATAATCCTCTGATTTCAACATATATTCCACATTATAATGTATTATGATACTTTGTATTTTTAGGTTCACAGAAGAAATATAATATGGCACTGATGCCTAAAACTTCTGAATCTTTATAAAATGTTATAAAACTAAACTTGTCTCTCTTGAGGTTTCACAGGTTCAGGACCACCAGACACTGTAAATGGAAAAAATTCTACTCCTCTAAGGTGCTGGAAGTTCTGTGAGTCCTGTTTGAAGTTAACAAATATTAAAATCTGTTCAAGTTTTTCTCATGTACGATAAACTAGGCATCTTGATTCTTTCCACTCTTGTGGAACTTTTTCCTTTTGATTATGGGAATTCTCTTCTAAACCAGGAACCTTCGAGACGATGCAAGACTTAATTGGGTCTCCCATAAAGTGAGAAAAAGAATACAGTAACCTTAAACCAAAAGAAAATATGCTTGGTTTATAGATGAGTCTGCCATATATGTAAATGCAGAAGGTAAAAAAAATGAAATTTAAAATACTTTCAGCTGCAAGCATTTCAGATAATGGATATATTTCTCCTTCTTTGCCTAGCTTATTTCATTTAATATAATGAACTGTAGGATCTCATACTTGTTTCATCTAATGAAATAATTTTATTCTTTCCTTATGGCTGAGTAGTATTCCATTGTATAAATGTACCACGTTTTCTGTATTCATTCTTTATGTTGATGGACATTTAGGTTGATTCTATATCTTGGCTGTAAAGAATAGTGTTAACAGTAAGCATAGCGGTAGAGTTGTTTCCACAATGGACTCTTATTTCCTTTGGATATGTAGTCATGTGTGACATAATGATGTTTCGTTCCACAGTGGAATTCATGCATGCTGGTGGTCCCATAAGTTTATGTTTCCGGGTGATGTAATGCCTATCTTAGTTTATGTAATTATATTCTATCATGTTAATGCAATGACAAAATCACTTAACAGCACATTTATAAGTACCCATTTACATGTTTAAGTAACACATGACTTTATGCATAGTATTGGGATTGTTGGATCATATGGCAGGTTTATTTTTACTTTTTGAGAAATTTTGTACTCTTTTCCACAATGGCAATACTTACCTTTGATGAGTTATCAACTAAAATATTTCTTATATTTTTTTCTGTATTCTGTTTTTGGTAGAAAACGTCCATGTATCATGCTTTGAGCATATATCAGACATTATGCAACTGATGTAGAAACTTTATATTATTCTCAACAACAATCCTATTGTCCTAATCACCATTATCACTGCTATAATCTTAAAGACTGACTTAGAGGAAGGAAGATTTCTTTGCTCATAGTTTTCCTTGGAGATTTTTGAGTTTAGTCAGCATGAAGCTGGGGACTGCAGATCTTAGGGCAAGGCAGCAGGAAGAAGAGATGGAGAGTGTAAGGCTTTGCTCCTCGCATTGTAGAGGCTGGAGAGTGTAAGCAAGCGAGTGGATTCCAAGATACAAGCAGAGTCTAAGTCTACAACCCCTAGAGACCCACCTCCTTTAGCCACACCCCACCAACTTAGGTTACTACCAAATAAATCCATTTCAATGGATTTATCTACTGATGAGATTACAACTCTCATGACTTAACTCTATCAACCTTGAGCTCTTCAGGGGTCTTTCTATATCTAATTATAACACTTTTGTTGTTTATTTCACAGATGAGATTGACACTAAGAAAATTTTAAGAACTTTTCCAAAGAAGTATAAGTAAAACTTTATAATTTGAATATAGTTCTCTTTGGCACCAGAGCATTGATTTTTCAAACCACTGTGCTATGACTGTTTCAAAAATAAAGCTTTCAAAAATAAAGCTTATTGCCAGGCGTGGTGGTGCACGCTTGTAATCCCCTGCACTTGGGAGGTGGAGACAGGCAGATCGCACAGGTTCGAAGCCAGCCTCACTGGCGTAAGAGACCAGGTTTCCAAATAAAAAAAAATTATAAAAAATAGGTGTCTGGGAGTTTACCCCGGAGGTAGAAGGGTTTCCAGGAACCCCAGTACCACCAAAAACAACAACAACAACAACAAAAAAAGTATATTATCTGTCCTCAAGGATCTTTAGGTCTATATGTGGGTGAGAAGAAATTTAACTGATATGGTAAAATTACTTAAAATTTTTAATTGTTTTATATCTACAATATTTACTATTTGAACCATTTTATATACCTGTAGTTCACCTGTATTAAGTACACTCACACTGTAGTGCAGCTAATCTCCACCACTCATATTATCTTGCAAAATTGAAACTTAACACATTAAACAAAAACACCTCATTCTCATTCTCCTCCCAACCTCTTGCAAGCTCCATTCTACATTTGGTCTCAACTCTTCTAGGTACCTTACATAACTTTTTTTTTATGACTAGCTTATTTCAGTTTGCATTATCTTTTCAAAGATCATCCATGTCATAATTTTCCATTTTGTTAAGACTGAATACATTTGATTGTGTGAATTTACCTCATTTTTGTGTATTCAAGTGTCAGTGGATTCTTGGATTTTCCAGCTTTTTTTTGCCATCATGAATAATGCTGCTCTGAACATGTGTGTACAAATACCTCTTTGAAACCCTGCTTTCAATTCTTTTGGGCATATACTGTTTCAGTTAGCATTCTTACCACTATGAACCAAACACCTGACACAAACAAAATTTAGAGGAAGATTTATTTGCTCCAGGGTTCTGAGTATATATATCACTGTACACTGGATCTAAGCCATAGCCAGGACTGGAAATGCTTAAGGCATCATGGCAGGGAACAGAGAGCACAAAGGTCAGAGAGACATGCTACAGCAGGGTGGATCCTGGAACAAATGAATATACCTACATACATGTTTGCGCACGCACACACACACATACATACATACACACATGTACACACACTGTACCTAGACACCCCAGGGACTCCTCCCAGAAATCAAGTTTCAAGATTGGGACAGCTTTCTCCAGTGTATGAGGTCTGGGGGACATTTAAAATTTCAAACATAAGATATATGCAGAAGTGTAATTTCTATACAGTATGCTAATTTGATTTATATTTTAAAGAATGCCTATACTACTTTCCATAGAAGCTATACCATTTTACATTGTCACCAATACTATATAAAGGTTCTAATTTTTCAACCTCCATACCTCTGGTAGAATTATTTGCAAAAGTAAATGACAGGATATGTTTTGGGATTAGTCTACATTTGACTTTTATCTTATATATTTTTCATACAAACAAATCTGTCCATTTGATAATTCATGTTCAGAGGAGTAACATAAGATACTGAAATATCCTTGATTATTAAAGGAGCATGAAATTATGTTCTATGTACTGTGTTTATTAAGTTCGTAATTGATTTTTAGAAAGCAAGATTAATGACCAAAAATATAACTCCTTAATCTCAAGTTAATTAAAACCAAAATTAATTATGTAGCCATATCAGTCAAATAGTTTAACAAAAATTTGGCTCTGCTTGATTAATTTTCCTAGGTCACTTAGTTGGATATAATTTACAGTTTCATGTTTCATTTGCCAAATGAGAGTAAAGACATGAACTTATAAACAGACATATTTAAAAAGTATTAAGCCATAAAATCTGCCCCTAAAACTCTGTTTCAGGGGAGAATTTTAAACCATAGACACTTTCTTGATATTAGAGATCGAACACAGGTGTATTCTACCTCCAAGCTCACCTTCCTGGGCCTTTTACTTTTTAATTTGTAACAGGATCTCAGTAGGTAGCTGAGCATCTCTGTAGATCAGGCTGGCCTGATTCCTGTGATTCTCCTCTCAGCCTAAGTACTGGGATTACAGGTGTTTGACACTGTACCTGGCTTAAACCACAGACACTTTTGTCCAGTAATATTGATTATATTAGTTATGTACCTGAGAATAACAACTTACCACAAATTTAGCAGATAAAACCAAGATACTTTGATTATCTCATAATTTTTATGGACCAGGAATCTAGGTATGACTCAACTAGGTCCTCTTCATAAGGACCTACTTGAAACCTATAGTTAAGGGTTCTGGATCGCCTGAATTCTTATAGAGAGGCTTGAAAGGGGAAGAATCTACTTTTAAATACCTTCAGATTCTTGGCACAATTCTTTTGCTTGTGATTGTAGGACTGAACATCCTGATTTCTTGCTGATTGTTGACTGAAGTCTTCTCTCAGTTTTTAAGACGACCTGTAGTTTCTAGAGGATGGGCACCATTTCTTGTCGTGTGTGCTTCCTCAATCTGACCACTTATTTGAAGCCAGCAAGGAGAGTCACTAAAGTTCTTTATGATAAAATACAGCAGTGTAACTAAAATCCCATCAACTGGGCCATAGTTTTTTGGTTGGAATTTAACCATAACTTAAAATTCACACAGAGAGGATGTAAATTATCCAAGGGCATGAACACCAAGAGGTGAAGATCATGAGGCCCATCCTCAAGTTTGTCTGCCACATTGATAAACTATGAAAGTGTCTTTGTTTTCTTATAAGCTTAAATTTATATACTGACCTAGACTTTTATTCAAGATAAATAGGGGACCCACTTCTAAGTTTAGATCTATTTTGTTCAATTTATTTAAATAAAGTAAATAAGTTGAAGAACTTTTAATGAAAGATGTCAGTAGCTAATATGCAAATTCTAAGTTTAGATCTATTTTGTTCAATTTATTTAAATAAAGTAAATAAGTTGAAGAACTTTTAATGAAAGATGTCAGTAGCTAATATGCAAACATAAAGCTTACTTGAAACAAAAATTCTTAACACCATAAAATTTTTCAATATATTTTTAGCACTAGTTATACAAAAGTGATGATTTTGTTAGCTAGGTACATTTTGAAGATCCTAGAGACTAGTTTTAATTTTATGATAGTATCAAATTTGTTGTGCAAACTGGTATCTTATGTATGTTTTGTTAATCATAGTTTATATCACCCATATTTCTTCTTCTTTCCTACTTGTTCCTTCTTTGTATCTTTCTCTACTTCTTCAGTACATGTTTAATCACATGAGCTGTCACATTACCCCAGTGTTTAACACTAAGGAATAGATATTTATCATAGAATCATGGCCAGATAGTAGGCCTTTTTAAAAAAAATATTAAAGTATATATTTAGACAAATATAATATTATATACATATATATATGTGTGTATGTATATATATATACATATATATATATATATATATATATATATATATATATATATATATATATATACTTTCTCACATCACCTAGAATTTTAGGGCTCTGAAGAGGGAAACAGTTTTCTCAGTTCATTTTATCTGATAAGCTGTTTTTGTCAATTAGTAAAATATGATGTATTTGAAATGATCCATGTGATTCTTTGAGGTCAGGTGATTATAGCAACTTGATTTTGTATTTGTCCAGAATAATTGTGCTTTATTTTCTTTCTGATAAAACAAAATAATATTCTTCACTATACCATGAGAGAAGAGTCTGTTCACTAGGGCTTTGGAGTACTTGTATAAATTATTATTTCCTTTATAATTATTAATCAGTTTTCCAGAATCTTCTGTAGAAAAGTATTTCTTCTCCATCTGATACTTCATTGGGATAAATAACATGTTTGCTTTTATTTTCAAATTACAAATTACATTTTTTGTGGTACTGGAGGTGGAACCCAGAGGCTTTCTATCTTCGGGGTATGCTCCCAGCCCTAATTTTATATTTTACTTGAAAATAGGGTCTCACTAAGTTGCTGAGAGCCTCACTAAATAGCTGAGGCTGGCGTCAAACCGGCGTGATGCTCCTGTCTCAGCCTCCCAAGCTTGGGGATTATAAGCGTGCGCCACCACGCCCGGCTCAAATTACATTTTTGAAGTAAAAGTTTACTGTCCCCGAGAATTTCTGAAAATTTCTTGTTTTTTACATGGGTAAAATTGATCTGTTTTAGTAAAAATCAGTGAGTATTGTGGTCTTACATAGGAAGGAGTATTCTTATATTGAAAACCTGGTACCCCAAAGGTAGATGAAGCGGAAAGGATATAGTGTTCTGCTTCTAAATGCCATTTCTTGTGACTGAAATGATTTCCAGGATAGAATGATCTTTTTCACTCATTCAAATTCATTTTATTTCTAGTTCCTTCAGACCCACAGCTTCATGATAAATTAGTCATAAGATGGTATTAATAGGAAGTAACCAGTAGCTAGGTAACAGAGGATAGCAGTATTTTTCTTTTTCTATATAAAATTCTTTTTTCTGTGCACAACCCTTTTCATATGGACAATCCTTACAGTTACTTTTTTTATAAAATTTTAATTTTCAATTTTTTGTCTTATTGCCTTCTGGATAGTTTCTTTGAATGCTAAATTTTAATCATGGATCTGTCATATATTTCCCCCGCATTTTCTATTTGTTTTATTGAGGTAAGATGATAAGGTATGAACCAGGGAGAAAGAGCAGATTTAGTGGGGAGGGTCACAGATTCCTTTTGGTATTGATTATATTTGAAGCACAAGTGAGATAAACAAATAAAAATGTCAAGTAGGCAGTTGGCTATAAAGATGAGAAGCTCAGAAGTGTGGTCTCTGAATAAATGTGTGCCTAATCAGTATATTAGTTGCCTAGGGAAAGCATGTGGAGTGAAATGAAAAGGGGACTCTAGTGCATTTCCTGAGGATTTATAGTGTTTCAAGGATATAGAAAAAGAGCAATTAAAGAAATTGGAGTGAAAAAAATGAGAATGTGAACTTGCAGAAGCCAAAGACTCAAATAGGAGAATGTTCACTTGTGACATTCTGCAGAGAAATGAATAAGGACCAATATACCCATTAGCAAAATAACATAATTGTTTACTTCATTTAGTTTTCATTGGGATTTTTTAGAAGAAAGATGCTAGTTAAAGGATGTTCTGTAATTTACTTTTCAGTAAAGTTGATTGATTTAGAATTTTCATACAGTAAAGTTCATTCTTGTTCATGTTTTGGAGGCCAGTCAAATAGATCGTATTGTGTAACTACTACCACAAACAAGATACGGAATAGTTCCCTCAACCCACCACAGTTCCCACAAGGTGCTTCTTTATACTGCACCCTCACCCCTGTCAAGTACTCATAGTCCTTTATAGTTTTGCCTTTTCGAGAATGCTATGTAAATGGAATCACACATTATTTAGCCTTTTGAATCTGCCTTCTTTTATTTATAATATTTGATATTCCTTCATGTTATTGAATCTATCAATTATTGATTATTTTATTGCTTACTAGTATTCCCTATTCTTCCTGGAAACCAGTGATCTAAATTCTTTTCCTTTAGTTTGCCTTTTTCAGTGAAAAAGAGTCCCCCAATATTTAGCAATTTGCGGTTGGCTTCTTTGAGTTAGCAAAATGCTTTTAAGATTCATCCATATTTTCAGAAGTATTGATAATTGACTGACTACCTTTTAATTTTTATTTATTTATTTTTCATTGGGTACTAGTCATGGAACCCTGGGATGTTCTACCTCCATGCTACTTCTCCAGACCTTTTTATTTTATTTTTGTTTTACTTTGAAACAGGATCTCATTAAATTGTTGAGGCTGGCCTTGAAACTGTCATCTGCCTGTCTTAGCCTCTCAAGTACTAGGATTTTAGGCATGTGCCACCACACCCAGACACTCCCTTTGATGAGTAATATTCTTTTGTTTATTCCTTCACTAGATGAATGATTCATGGATTGTTTCCAATGATACTTATGAATAAAGTTGCTGTAAACATGTACAGATTTATTTGCTAACCTAAGTTCCTGTTTATTTCAGATTAATATTCTTTTACTGCTTTCTTGCCTTCATTATTTCTCATGAGGAATCTGCAGTAATTCAGTGCAATGTTTCCCTTTTGTAATTTTTTTTTCTCTTTTCATGAATTGTTTTCTATCTTTTTCTTTTTATTTACAGTAGCTTAATTAAGATATATGGCTTTTCTGTAATTTTATTATGTTTGGAGTTCACTGAGTTTATTGAAAGTGTAGATTTATGTTTTTCACCAAATTTGGGATTTACAGCCACTTTCTTTTAAAGATAGCCTTGTTGAGATTATAATTCACCCATTTAAATGTATAACTCAATATTTTATTATATTCACAAATAAATGCAATGATCACAGTTTTTATCTCATAAGTAAAGAACATTGTTCCCCTAGTTCTTACCTATTTCTCCATACCTATTGCCCTAAGCAACCGATAATCTATTTTCTGTCCTTATACATTTTTCTTTTCTCAACATTTCAGATGAATTGGATTGCCTTTAATTTTATAAGTAACTTTTTTGGTATCACTCTGTTTTTATATGATATTAATGGCATGGATTTTAGACCATTTGGTATTGTACCACAAGACTCTTACTGTTCACTGGTTAATTTTTTATTTAACATAATATTTGTATGTATTTAGGAAGTACAATGTGTGACATCTTGATTAGTGATTGACTTGGTAATGAGTTATCCATCACCTTAAATAGTTACCACTTCTCTTTGGCAAAGACCTTCAGATTCTTCTATTTTGGTAGAGAATGCAACATTGTTAATTATGTTCATTCTGTTGTGCCACAGAACAACAGAAAGAATTCCTCCCAATTTATTGATCTTGATATCTTATCCTTCCCTCTTTCCTCTTACTGCAGTTCTCCCCCGCCTCTGGTAACCACTATTCTACTTTAAACTCTCATGATATTGGCTTTATAGGGTTCAAATTCCATATATGAGTGAAATCATATAGCATTTTTCTTTCTGTGCCTGAAAATTTTACTTTTGTCTTCCAGATTCATCTGTATTGTTGAAAATGACAAGATTTCATAATTTTTTTTTACTGAATAGCATTCTATTATGTATAAATAACAAAATTTCTGTTTATTCACCTATTAATGGACATTTAGGTTGATTCTGTATCCCTCTTTATTGTACTAAACAGCAGTGCAGGTGTCTTTTTGACATATTGATTTTATTTCCTTTAGGAAATAAAAATAAACTAAAATAAAATCTCAGCCAGTGGTGAGATTGCTGTATCATATAGTAGTTTGTTTTAATCATTTTCACTTTCTTCATATTTGCATTATTTCTCCTTATCTAATTTCACTATTTCCTATTGTATCTGCCTTTTATTGAACCCATCCAGTATTTTTTTTTAGTTTCACATAATGATTTTAGTTCTAGAATTACTTACATTTGTTTTTTATAGTTTCTCTTTCTATGCTGAAAATGCTTTATAGCAATTCAGGAATATTTATTTTTATTTACAAGATCATAGTTATAATAGATGTCTTAAACTTCTTGACAGATATTTGAACATTGGAGACATCTTGGAATTAATACGATGGATTTGTTGGTTTTCTTTAGCATGCAATTTATCTTGCTTGTTTCAGACCCCCCAATTTGGACTCTCCCACTCTGGCTAATTGCCCCAATGTTAACTACTTTTCAGAACATTTGTGTCACTCAGTGTATGTGGCATTTCAGTGGTTAGTTTGAGACTTGAGCAATGGTTGATAGCACTGTTCAGTTCTCACAGTCTTTCTTCTTTTCTTTAATTGCATTCCCTATACATGCAGTTTGTTATTGAGAACAGGACTTGCATTAGTTCATACATACAATTAAGGGATTTCTTTCTGATATTCTGTCCTATTTGATTTCCTCCAAATTATCTGGTCCCCCAGAGTAATTTGTGCCGTCCAGAAATATGTGGTTCAAGTATCAGTCATTCATGCTGTCACATCTGTTGTACTTTGGGGTTGTCCTTAGAGTTAAGTGAAGAAGAGAGTGAAAAATTTAAAAGAGAATACCTCATACTTTTCTTATTACAGAGACCTCTTTACCTGCTTCCTCAGGACACACATAAGTTTTATCTTTGGTCAGGGCTTGAGTAGGGATGAGAATCAAAAAAGAGAAAGGGGGGAGGATTTAGAAAACTTAGGTTTTCCATATATTAGACACCCCAAAAGTGTATTTTATCTTGGTTTTGTGTCTACAAAATGGGATTTCTCTGGGAATTTTGTTCAAACCTACAGTACAGATACATGACTCAGCCTGTTCTTATTTCAACTTTAAGGGGAAAATATGAAAAATACATTCAGGGAATATATCACAGTCATTTTTCAAATTTTGATCTTCCTCCCTATTAATATTGTTTAGTTTCCAGAGTCCTTAGGGAGTTTCTTTTTGTATTATGTCTAGGTTTTTAGTGTATAGTACGGGTAGAGATAGACATAATGCGTTTATTTCCTTCTGGCTGTCATCAGCAGCTTTGTTTAATTTACTTTCTGATTTAGTTTTCTGTGAATTCTTTTAAGTGAGCAGTGATAAATTCATTCTTTCTAAGACAGTTTTTTATTGCTTAGTTTTCAAACATCTTAGGTCAGTGATTGGCATAATTTCTCCATAAAGGGCCAAATAATAAATATTTTAGGCCTTGCAGGAATAGAGTGTCTGTTACAACTGCTAATTTTGCTGTTGTAGTGTGAAAACAGTAATAGATACTGTGGCTATGTTCCAGGAACATTTTATACAGAAACAGGCAACAGGCCATATTTGGCCCATGGGTCATAGTTTATAGACCCTTAATCTAGGTCTCCTATATTTACTTTTTTCTTTAATTAGCAGTAAAAGAATAATTACCGAGTGAGCTTTTTATGTTTAACTTTATTTCTGTGGTTGATTATATCTGTCTCTTATAATTTTTCATGAAGTTTGAAGTGAACTTTCATGAAAGAAGAGGATTTTACAAAGTACAATTATATAAAACTCTTCCCATTCTAATATTTTCAATATTCACAGAGATTTCCTCTATAACCTTTTTTCATGTCATCAACTTTTGGTTTAAAACAATATTATTGAAAATAAATAGTTCATAGTATGTGATCATTGGTATTAACAAGACCATAAACAATGTGAAATGAAACTATAATGCTCTGAAAAAGCAGCATTCTTAAAGACAACCTGTGACTCATACTGTTCCTTTTCTAAGTACCTTCTGTATGCCCTTTATTATTATTTTTCAATAAGTGTTGACCTTGTTAGATTTTGAATGTAAATGACTAGGTTTATATTTTTCTTACCTATTACTTTTAATACTCTTGAACTTTAATTTTTGAACAATGTTTTTCAGATAAATGGTCAAAAAATGGTTGATGAACCAATGGACGAGGGAGAAGCAGATTCTTGCCTTGTAAGTATTTATTGTCAATGTATTAAGCAACATTTTTAGTATTTAAGGAAAGGTAATAATGGGAAAGGAGAAAAGCTTATGTCAGTTAAAGATACTTATTCAGGTAAATGGGTAATAAGCAAATATAGTAAATTCAGTTATTATTAAATCAACTATAGTTCAAAGTATAGAACAGATTTTCTTGTGGTGAATTTTTATGCATGGAATATTTGAATAGCTTTATTAAATATAACTTTCATGTGATTAGATTCACACATTTTAAGTACAATGATGTTTTATTGCCATTATATGAGTAACTGGACTACTCTACCATAGAATCCTCTGAATTAAAATAATAATACTCTTCAGTTTCAAGATAGGAAGGAGACATAAGCTGGAAATGGTGAACTATAAGATAGTCTGAAATAATTTAAAATCCATTTTCTGGCTTTCAGAAAGGATTAAATCTAAATCACTGCAGAAATTTCTAACTACTTTTCAAGAAGGTTTAGTTATTAGGTCATTCTATGCAAGGCCTATGTACTAGACCCTCATTTTACAAGTTCTAGTTTTATGAAAGTGTTCTTAAAATTTAAGGGAGTATCTTATTAATGTAGTCATCTCCATTTGTGTTGTAATTTTATGGCTGCCATTTCTATAGTTAAATTCATAGAATTTAGATTACTGAGATTTAGAGAGGTTGTAATATATAATAGGTGATAAAATTAGCAAGTAGTAAAATCAAGACATAAAATACAGTATGCCTTCCCTTAGGTTACCTGTGTATTGTGTAGACTGAAATAATTTTAAAAATAATGAGAGCACCATCTTTTTATTTAATTGTGGATAAAATCAACTTCAAATTATTTCTTTTATGAAACATATTCATAAGTGGATTTATATCACATGGAAAAAGCCTATAGATTTAAAATGGTTTTGTTCTTTTTATATACTTTTATTGGTGCATTTCAATCTCACATCATAATGTATTTGAGTGACATACAAGCACACAGTTTTCTCCTAGCTCCCTCTCCCCTACCCCTCAACCCACCCTCATACATGATTTTGACATTGATATTCTCACGTGTGTACATAATGTCAGTGGAAGTAATTCCTTTATTGATCCTATCTTTCCTCTTTCCTTGTTCCCTTCCCCTGCACCACCTCTCTAGTGCCACTGAAGTTTCTCCTCCATTCTCTGAAGTCCCTTGCACATATTAGAGAAAACATATTAACTATCACTTCTGTGACTGGCTAATCTCACTTCACTAAGTGTTTTCCAGGTCCATCCATTTTCCTGCAAATGACATAATTTGTTCTTCTGTACTGAGTGGAATTCCATTATATGTATATCCCATAATTTTGTAATCCATTCGTGTATTGATAGATACCTAGCTTAATTCCACAATTTGGCTATTATGAATTGTGTTGCTATAAACATGGATATGCACCTATCATTATACTCTTCTGATTCTAGTACCTTTGGAAAGATATCCAGAAGTGGTATAATCTGGTGGATACATCTCCAATTTTCTGAAGATTTCCACACTGATCTTCTTAGTGACTGCACTAATTCGTAATCCCACTAACAATGTAGAAGAGTTTGTATTTCCCACATTTTCCTAGTATTTATTGTTTTTTTAACTTCTTGATGATTGATATTTTAATTGGGGTTAGATGAAATCTTTATAGTTTTGATTTGCTTATCCTTGATTGCTAATGATGTTGAACATTTTTTCACATATTTATTGGCAATTTGTATTTCTAATTTTGTGAAATGTCTTTTTAGTTCACTTGCTCACTTTTGATTGGATTTTAGTGGTAATTTTCTTAAGTTCTTTTTATTTTCTATATATTAGTCCTCTATCAGAGGAATAGCTGGGAAAGATGTTCTCCCATTCCATAAGCACTCACTTTAGACTTTTGTTAATTTCCTTTGATTAGCAGAAACTTTTTATTGTGAAGAATGCCATTCCATTTATTAATTCTTTTTTTAGTTTTCTGAGCTTTGGGAGGTCTTTTTTGAGAGTACTGGGGATGGAACCCAGGGGCATTCTACCTTTGAGCTACACCCCCAGCCCTATTTTTTATTCTTTATTTTGAATTTGTTAATAATCCTCAGAAGTCTTTTGGTTGACTTCTTTTGAATCTTCTAAGTATAGGATCTTGCCACCTGCAAGTAGAGATTATTTCATTTCTTTCTTTCACATTTGCATTCCTTTGATTTACTTTTCTTGCCTTATCACTCCAGCTAGAATCTTGAGTACTGTATTGAAAAGGAGAGATGATAGTGGACATCCTTGTCTTGTCGCTCATTTTAAAGAGAATTCTCACAGTATTTTCTAATTCAGTATAATTTAGCTCAGTTTTAGATCACATGTTTTGAATGCATGGGGCACTGTAAAATAAATAGGTAGGTTTGAAATTTAGGTGTTGCCTATGTGGCCTGATGCTGTTTTGTGATTGTATGATTTTAAAAACTATTTTACTTCATCTCAGCTATGGTTTATTTAAACTTTATTTGTCATTTAGTTCCTTTTCTTCAGGTAAAACAAACAAAATTAAATGAAATGCTTCTCACCATATACACCTAGAATATGACTACAACTGTAATACACACTAATAACATTTTTATATATCTGTATTTATGAGGAAGGAGAGTTTCAGATGCTGAAATAGAGCATTATGATAGTAAATATTAATGAAGATAGCCTTATAAAATCTGCAGAATATTAGGCAATAGACAAGAATAGGGTGGGGAAGCACATGAAATAAGAAAGACCAACATTGGAAATGATGACAGAGAACGGTATCTGATACTTTGGCTATAAAAAACCAAGTTAGTGGCATACAAATAATAAAACACCTCTGAAATAAGTAACTATATATGTGTGTATATCATTTATATTTGTTTATCTATATAGGTTTATTGATCTTAGCAGTACCTAAGTAGTGTTTTTCAGTCCTGGACATGTATTAGAATCATTTGATTAAAAGTACATATGCCTGAGCTCTGTTCTATTTCTACTGAAATGTAATCTCTGAGGTTGGGAGCTAAACAAGTATATAAATTAGTAGTTCTTTTACAAGCAATTCTTACATGCAGCCAGAGTATTATAAACTACTATGTACTTAAAGGCAAACAAGTAATAATATTGTCATTTAATATACAGTAGTTGTTTGCCTGGGAATGTATTATTCATTTCAAAGGTAGATGGATAAGCACTAAATTAATATTAGCATTTTAAAAATACAAATTCTGGATTTTACGTTCTTCATTTGTATTGAATGTAACACAGCATAATAATACTGGTGGTGAATATATGAAAGTTTATTTATATTCCTCATACTCTAAGGAAAATGTTTATTTTATTACAGTTAGAAATATTATGACAAAGTTAGTAATATTCCAACACAGTTCCACAAGCCAGAATGAATATCCAGCTTTCCTATGCTAAAATTAATTTTTAATATTTTTTCTATTTTTTGAAAAGTATTTAACATAATTCTTTCTAGGTCTGTCCATTTAAGCCAGATTCAGAAAGAGTCTGTACATAGTCTTTCATGGAATCTAGAGAGAGTAAAGAGAAAAAAAGGAATCTCATGAAAACATAAGCGAGAATATTTGTATAGAGTAAAGGGACGAGAGGGAGGAGGACAGGGCAAAGAGAGGTACTGGGGAATGAAACTGATCAAATTTTGTTGTATACATAACAGATTTGCAAGATTGAAACCTATTATTCTGTATAAATAATATGTACAAGTAAAATCAAATACATTTTTAAAATTTTTTATTTTTCTTATTTGTTTTTTTATCTTTGAAATATGTTATTAATATACTCAAGGTCTCAATGTTTCAATAAATATAATGCAGTTATTACTAGAGTCAAGCAGATTATCGTAGCCATTGTTTCACATACGTTTTGTGTATGTTTGGTTAGATTATTTATTTATTTATTTATTTATTTATTTATTTATTGGTACTAGGGATGGCACCAAGGGGCATTCTTCCTCCAAGCTCCACTCCAGCCCTATTTTTTATTCTTTATTTTGAAATAGGATCTCACTGACTTGCAAAGGGTCTTACTAAGTAGCTGAGGCTATCCATGAACTGAGATCTTCCTCTCTCAGCCTCCCAAATGCTGGGATTACAAGCGTGTGCCACCATGCCCAATGAGAGCTGTCTTTCTAAAAAATATTTTTCTTCCTTCTAATTTTATAAAATTGAGAGGATTCTTTGACTTTCTGCTCCTAAAGTTAAAAAAAATACTGTGTTAAACATTAGTAATGTAGTGATGAATAGTGTAATACCTGAATTCAAGAAGTTCACAGTCCAGTGGGAAAGAAAGACAAGATTTTAAGATACAGTATAACTGTATTTTATGCCGACTTTGTACTGGAATTAGTGGTCTTTCTTAAATAATAACATTTTCCTGTTAAGTGCTCTAAGGTGCTGTTGATGAAAATTGAGTTATTTTATTTTTAAAAGATGAATATCTGTAGATTTTAGTAAAGGATATAAGGGGCATCAAGCATTTTCATTTGGAAGACTTGTTTAGTTTTGGCTAAAATAATTATAGTAAAGTTGTTTCCTAACTTTTTAAATACTTCTTAAACTGAATCTCATTATCATGTACAATTACAATAAACTTATAAAAATTATATATATAAATATAAGACAGGAGAGGTGGCACATGCTTATAATCCCAGCTTTCAGGAAGCTGAGAGTGGAAGATTGAGGTTCAAGGACAGCCTTAGCTACTTAGGCCCTCTGCAACTTAGTGAGAACCTGTTTCAAAATAAAGAATAAAAAATAGGGCAGGGGGTATAGCTCAGAGGTAGAATGTCTCTGGGTTCTATCCCCAGACCTGAAAAAAATATATAGAGAGAGATAATTTCAAAAAGTATAAAGATTAAAAAACTGATGTCAGCCGGGTGTGGTGGTGCATGCTTGTAATCCCTGTGCTTGGGAGGCGGAGACAGGAGGATTGTGCAGGTTCGAAGCCAGCCTTGCTGTCTTAAGAGACCCTGTTTCCAAATAAAAATATTTTTAAAAAATAGGTCTGGGAGTGTAACCCGCAGGTAGAAGGGTTTCCAGGAACCCCAGTACCAAAAAAAAAAAAAACCAAAAACAAAAACTGATGTCATTCTTTTGATGATTTTAAATATACCAGGTACCTAATGTACCTTCTTAACCATAAAATAGTATATTGTGTTGAATATAAAATCAAAGGCTTAGGAGAGGACCTTAGATACCCATCAACAAAACCCCTCTGTTACATAAGAAAACTGAAGTAGAGAGCATTGTGAGATTTGGTCAAGGGTGCTGAGCTTATGTATGGCAGAGTGATGAGCAAAACAAAATATTTTTGCCATTCCTCTAGAGCTCTATCTACTAGATAAAGCTTCCCAAACTTCCTGCTTTGAAAAGCAATAATAAGTTCATAATATGTGGTATAAACTCAGTATACATTCTTACGGTTGCAATAAAAAATGACAGAGAAAGGAAGACTTATTTTCTCATAATTTTGGAGATTTTACAGGTTCAGTCCATGTAAGACCAGGTATGTTGAGCTCAGCACATGGCAGCAGGTAGCAGGTAGCAGGTAGGAGAGAGAGTGAGAGAGAGAGAGAGAGAGAGAGAGAGAGAGAGAGAGAGAGAGAGAGAGAGAGGGAGGGAGGGAGGGGGAGGGAGGGAGGGAGGGAGGGAGGGAGGGAGGGAGAGAGAGAGAGAGAGAGAGAGAGAGAATAAATGAGAGAGAATGAGAGAGAATATAATCCCCAAGACCACACCCACAGAGAACTCTTCTTAGCAACCCCTTTTCTCCATATAGTATATTGACATTGGCATTGGTCTTCTCACATTTGTACGTAATGCCAGGGGAAGTATATTCTTCATTGATCCTTTCTCTCCCCTCTGTACCTTCCTCTAGACCACTTCTCTGTCTCATTATATAAAGCAATGTTGTGAATCACTGACTACTTAAAGAGGTCTTATGAAATGATATATAAGAAACATCCATTGACATACTTAGAGTTGATTTTTATTAATTTTTGATTGATATATTAATTCCTAATACCTAAAATTCCTCTGCCTGTGTACTTCTCTTGAGTACATGATTATTAAACATTAAATTATTCAAGAACATCCTTACCATCCAGACCGGAATTAACATGGTATAGTGGAAAGCTATCTAGATTTCTAGAAATTATGATTAACTAGACATTTGAACTTAAACTCTGTCTCAGCGAGAGGGTTGGGGGATATATCTCTTCAGTATCTGTTAATTTTATGATTTGGATGATATATCTCTTCAGTATCTGTTAATGTTATGATATGTAATGGATCTGATAATGTTATGATATGTAATGGATCTGAGAAAGTCATGGTGGTTATCTGTATGCTAAGTTAGAAAAAAGGGCCATGATATTAGTAGTTCATAGAACATTGCTTAGACTGAGGCTGTTGGGTATTATATGATTTGTCTTTCAAAAAATGGAGCTAATCACAAGGTGTTCGGTCTATATTTGAAAATTGTTTAAATTTTTTTTATAGGATGAAGGTGTTATTAAAGAAATTCCTATTACTCATCATGTTAAGGAAGGATATGAGAAAGCAGATCCAGCGCAGTTTGAGTTGCTCAAGGTTCTTGGTCAAGGATCATTTGGAAAGGTAATGGATATTTTTTCTACATTCGTTTTTCTTCTAAACATTTAGCAAAAATGTATATACATGCATCAAAATCTGATAACCGTGTCATTTATAAATTTCTCAAAGGATACACACATAGCTAACTCTTTAAATCTATTTCTCTTGTTCTCTTATTCATATTTATTTTCACTTCTCTGTAATGTTAAGGTTTTCTAATCCCAATGGTAGTTTGATTTTTATGATGAATGGTATTCCTTGTTGCCATGTTCTTCCTGGCCCAAACACAACTTGCTGTCTCCTGATGATTTCATCTAAATCTCTTAGCTCTGTGTTAGAAGTTGGAATTTTTGTCTTCATTCATGAATGAATGTATGAGTTAATCTATCATCTGTTACAGCCAAATAGAATGACAATGTATAACATAGAACAAAAGTTGGTACTAGGAGATATGGATTATGTGAATCTCCTGCCTTTAGGAATTTAAATTTTAAGAGAGAAAGCAGAATTGAAAAAAATTAATTCACATGCCCATTATTAAAATTTTTTATTAAGTTCTCAATAACATATATTTCTTCCATTTCTGTCCTTCCTACACCTGAAACTTAAGACATGAAAATTATTTCATACATATAGTAAGTAACATCCTTTAGGAAAGTTAAGGGGGAGAAAGATAATTAGAAACTACTAATATAATGGTAACTGAGTTTGAGTTTCAAAGGGGAAATGTAAGAGAATTGAGGAGTGATTATTTATAGTGCTCTGAAACATTTTAAAACAAAGGCATTTATTGAGTACTAACTATGTGCATAATACTTCTATGAGCAGAATATAAAACTTATTGTCTTAAAGTAACCTGCTTGATATGTATGTAGTATAGACTATTATACGTGAAATATATAGAAGCATTTTTAGGACACAGGACAAAATGAGATGGACTATAGCTTGGCAATGGATTGTTACAAGAAGATGTATGAGGACAGGGAGATAGGACTTCAACAATTTGCCAGGAGAGACAAAGTCAAAGGGGCTACTAATAGATTGGTGTTTCTGGTGGGTAGAGGTGGTTTTAAAAGTGACCTGTAGAGTAAGCATGTATACTTTGAATTTTTTTTTTTTTGGTGGTACTGGGGGTGGAACCCAGACGCTTTCTACCTCCGGGCTATACTCCCAGGTCCATTTTTTTATATTTTATTTGGAAACAGGGTCTCACTAAGTAGCTGAGAGCCTCACTAAGTAGCTGAGGCTGGCTTCGAACCTGTGTGATCCTCCTGTCTCAGCCTCCCAAGCGCAGGGATTACAAGCGTCCACCACCACGCCCGGCTACTTTTAATTTTTAATGTTTCTGAAATTGTTATTTTAACTATTTTGTACTCCTCAGCTATTTTTATGATGTTTATTTTAGAAGAACAGAAATTAATTTCTTTTATATACCAAATGTATGCATATTTGACTTAAATGACATCACACCAGGAAAGCATTTCAAGCCGTTAAATTTAATCTTTATTTATTTGATTTAATTATTCATGTATGCATTTATTTTTTCACAGCCTTGTTCTATAAAGAATTTAAGGCTTTCATAGAGAATGCTAAATAAATTAACATTAAATGTAAGTGGCAAAGTTGTTAGAATAAATATCAGAGCAAGAAAGATTGGATGAAGCTAGAAATTTTTGTTGTTCAAAAAATGTATGACTTAGGCCTCTAAGTCTTCTAGAAGTTGGCCAAAAATGAAGACTTGAGTTTTCTGGAATATATTATGAAGAAACTGATACATTCACATATATGACTATTGACAGTAATCTTTAAGGTAGAAACAAATGAAAAAGACAAGGAAAAATTCTCTCGTGGCTATATAAAGAATGCTGTATAACCGTGAAAATTTTTCAATAACATTTTTACATTAACTGTAGAAACATGCTGACAAGTTATCAATTGTAGTCCTTAAATTCAGGGTACACTTAGCTTTTTGTAGGAGCTTTGGTTCAGCAAGATATTACTAAATCTCTTTAAAATTTTAATGTTAAAATATAAAATAGTGATCTTGACGAAGTTTATAAACCGAAGAAATATTAAGGAGGTGGCTTTTTTTGCTTCTCAGGAAGTGAACATACTTGCTTGTCATTATTACATCATTTGCGTAGGCATTGTGTGGGTGTGACTTGTTATATGCTGAACCTATTCAGGAATTTGGCCAAGGCGGTGAATCAGATAAGTGTAGGAGCAATTCCAAGAAATTTTGAGCTGCAGAATTGTCTTTAAGTTTTCTTCAAAGTTTTCATTGTTAAAAGTCAACAAATAGGATTTCAGCTCATATAATGTGTTGTGACATTAAATGTCTTTATAGTCTATATAATAGGGAAAAATACTGATAAGATCAATTAAGTTATTCTTTCGATAAATAAGCATTATGATCATGAAGGGTTCATATAAAATTCCTTATTATGCATATTAAGTATAATGCTATTAATGACCATTATAAGAACATAGAAGAACAAAATTATGTCTTTTGCAAGAAGATGGAAAACCTAGAGAACATTATGTTAAATGTGATCAGCCAAGCACAGAAAGAGAAAGGACATATGTTTCTTCTAATAGGCCCAAACTAAGGGAGTATTGGGGATACCAAAGGGACTCCAGATAATGGAGGGGAAACCTCAGCAAAGCTGAAATGGAAGGGTAGGAGAGAAAGAAGGCTGAGGTTGATTAATGAAGGAGCTACATGTGAATATGTGTATAAGTATTATTGTAGCATGGTCAACCTGGACACTCAGTGTTGGGAGGGGGGAAGGGGAAACAACGAGGTGGGGAGGGCACCAAGCACAGTCTGAATGTATGCCATTTTCAGTATGATCAAAATAAAAATAAATGTAAAAAATAGAAAAGAATGACTTGAAATATGAATTTTACTTTTTAAAATTCCCTCTTAGGTTTTTCTTGTTAGAAAGAAGACTGGCCCTGATGCTGGACAGCTGTATGCAATGAAGGTGTTAAAGAAAGCTTCCTTAAAAGGTAAGAAATTACAAAGTGCATTGAAGCTAGATTTTCTAAAAGTTCGTTTTAAGATATATGCTGTGCATTTCTTTTATGACCGAAATAGATGCAGTTTCTTTTAGTATTAGCACATGTTATATTTTAGTAGCCAGCAAGTGTTATTTTTAGGACCTGATAGACATATATGACTTAATTAGGTGAGACTGTACCTCAGTAAAAATTTAATGCGAGGAAATGTGACATATTTCATTTATGACAATCTGAACTCATTATTTTTTCAAATTTTTTTCCTGTTTTACCTATGTTGGTATTGTCTATTTAGAAAGAATAACCATCCACATACAGTTTATACTATTTACTTGTACCACTGAGGTTCATTTTAATTAATAAGCTCATTTGAACAATTAAAGACTAATACATAATAAATGTATATTAGTCAATACATATTTGTACCACTTTAACCCATCTCTAGGTATAAATTTAATTACTTTATTTTCTAAATATATGGTTATTATTATCTGAGAATATATAGAATGGAAATTCAGGTAACCATAAAGTTATACTTTATATTTTTATGCTTGATTAGTAGATTATAGATTGAATATTTACTTAAATTATAAAAATTTGTAATATATTCTGTGTGTAAATTTTAGTTCGTGACAGAGTTCGGACAAAGATGGAGAGGGATATACTGGTAGAAGTAAATCATCCATTTATTGTCAAATTGCACTATGGTATGTAGTCCTTTTTTATTTAGAAAATTGAAGAAAATTAAGATTTCCTTTCAGATAACATTATGACAAAATACTCCAAGCTTGTATAATAAATCAAAAGTGTAAAAATGTATTTATTTGAAATATGTATCAATATCTAGCTTTCAGTTGTGCTTCTTTCATTGTCTAAGTTGATTAACTTTTCTAATGTAACAAGATAGTGTGTTCTAGTTTCTTGCCCAGTGGTATTTCTAGAAATTACCATTTCTAGTATAGTAATTACTAGATATTTCTATTACTAAATATTCTATTACTAAATATTACTAGATATTTCTATACTAGAAATATCACTAGAGGTAAAATCTCTAGTGATCTTAGGTGATATACTACTGTGATAATTTATGTAAAGCATTTGTGTGTTTATTTATAATGACCATATTGATTATATTTCCTGGTTTTGTTCAAGAGGATCATATAGTTGCTTATATTAGTCTGAACTTTTTTTATACTTAGGAGGAACAGATTATCAATAAGAAACACTGGGCATAGTGGAAAAATATAAACTTTGTAGTCAGACATTTCTGAATTTGAATCATGGCTTCATTGTTAATTTAATACATGGATGAGATTGTGAAGTGTGGCTTCCTTGAGGAACTAATGATAGATGGATCGATGGATAGATAGATAGATAGATAGATAGAAAGAATTACATTAGTGGTAGTCTACTATTGTAATTTTTTTTTTTTTGGTGGTACTGGGGTTCCTGGAAGCCCTCCTTCCTCCGGGCTACACTCCCAGACCTATTTTATATTTTTGAAACAGGGTCTCTTACGCCAGCACGGCTGGCTTCGAACCTGCGCGATCCTCCTGTCTCCGCCTCCCAAGCGCGGGGATTACAAGCGTGCGCCACCACGCCCGGCTACTATTGTAATTTTTTAAAAATTGTTTTACTGATGCATTGTAGTCATACATCTTAATGGGATAAAAGACTTGTGGAGACATGCATGCACACATCATCCAATAAGTTCATACCTGTTTTCCATCCCTACCCTCCCCATCCCTCCTTCTCATTGTTGGCTTAGTGATTGACTTTGATGTTTGTTTCAGTGCATCATGTGCATTAGAGAGTTTCCCTCTTCTCCTTTCCCATCCCCTCAGTTAGATTAAAAGTTAGAAGCTATTGATTTCATTCTTAGTGTAATTTTGACAACAGTATGTTAAAATATTTACATATATATCTATGGGTATGTATATGTAGTCATATACAAACATTTTTATGTGTTAACAAATACTTGTACATATTTCTATCCGTTATTATTTCATTCCCTATTAACAGAGCAGCTGTATCTAAGGACCTCCTTGAATCTTCACTATGCCATTAGATTAATCAGTAAACACCTAGAGTATTCAAAACATTGGATTGAATGCAGTGGGATGTGAAAGTAAAACAGTCTCTGACCTCAGGAAATGTATAAGCTATGGGGAACACAGACAAGTAAATTCATTAATTATAGAAATTAAAATGGAATAAAAAGGCATAAATAAAGCGCAGTAAGATCTCAAAAGAAGTAGCAAATAATTTTGTTGTGGATAGACTTAAGGATAAGATTGAGAATTGTAGAAAAGGAAAACTCTTGGGAAACTTTAAAGAGGAGATAGCATTTTTGTTGAGCTTTGTAGAATGAAAGCTTTGTAGAGTTAAAGCTCAGAAATCTGTAGTAGAACATGATACTTCATAAATCAGGAAAATGTTATTGATAAAAGTTTCAGCGTAAAGCCACATGCAAAGTTGATTATGTTCAAGGACAGAATTTATAGCTATTTTAATACTGGGTTAAGTGCTGGTTTTAATTTTAAGATAATGTTATCCAGTAGTGGAATATGTAAGTAAATACTTAATTGCTTTATATTGTGATAAAATTATAAGCATATATATTAACTTAAAGTACATTAATCTTTTTAAGCCTTTAAGAATGTTATATTACTACATTATGGTTTCCAATTAGCCTTTCAGACTGAAGGGAAGCTGTATTTAATACTGGATTTTCTCAGGGGAGGAGATGTATTTACAAGATTATCCAAAGAGGTGAGTATCTTTAACTTTTTACTGTATTCTTTTGAAACAGAACTGAGAAAAATCACATTTTTCTTATAGAATTTTTAAATGATACTTATTCTTTGTTTCATTGTATAGTTTTTAATTGTGTGCCAGTTAGTGGTGTTTTATATCTGCTTATCATGCAGATCATATCAGTGTGCTACTCATTATTCTCTAAGACACAAGAGCTATATGACTAACTGGATGAAGTAGATAGGAGCAAGCCTAGGACTTTGGCTACTCAAGCTAAGTGAATACTTCTGAGTAGTGTTTAATTTATTCATTAAAATAGTTTTATTAAGGTATAATTGACATACAATAAACTACAGACATTAAAGTACACAGTTTGATGATAAATTTTGACATTCATGTAGACCTTTGAAATCATAATTTAAATAAAAAGAATTAGCATATCTGTCACCTCCAAAAGTTTTCTTATGTGACTTTGTAATGCCTCGTTCCTATCCTAACCCCACTGAATCTGCTTTCTGTCACTATTTAGTTTGCATTTTGTAGGAGTTTATGTAAATGGAATCATACAAAATAGATCAGTTCTGTTTACTTTAAATCAGCATAATTGCTCTTATTCATCCATATTGTTATATGTATCAGTAGTTCATTCATTTTTATTGCTGAGTAGTATTGCCCATTGTATGGATACACTATGATTTCTCTATTCACCTGTTGATGGATGTTTGAGTTGTTGCAGTTTTTGGATATTACCAATAAAGCTGCTGTAAACATTCATGTACAAGTGACTGTATGAACATATGTTTTCATTTTCATGGGTATAGGAGTATAATGACTGGAACAGATGATATGTGTATGTTTTAACTTTTAAAGTCACTGGCAAACTGTTTTCCAAAGTGGTTATGTAATATTTACATTCCTGCCAGCAGCTTATAGGAGTTTCAGTTGCTTCACATCTTTGCCAATGCTTGGTATGGTCAGTCTTTTTTAACTTTTAGACGTCTAATAAGTGTACAGTGGTATCTAATTGTGGTTCTGAATTTCATCATACTAAGTATGACTAATGATTATGAGCATCTTTTCCTGCACTTATTTGCTACCTTCTTTGGTAAAATATCTGTGTAAACATTTTGTATATTTTAATTGAATTGTTTGTTTTCTTATTGAGTTTTGAGAGTTCCTCGTGCATTTTGGTTTTAAGTTCTTGATCATATATTTGGTTGAAAATATTTTCTTCTGGTTTATCTTTTCAGTCTCTTAATGGTATATTTTGACAAGTAGAATTTTTCAATTTTGATAAAGACCTATTGGAGTTTTTTCCTTAACAATTTGTTTTAATGTCATATTTAAAGAATATTTTACTCATCCCAGATAAAGCTATTCTCATACATATTCTAGAGGTATTTCAGTTTAGGAGGTTTCACATTTATATTTCTGATCCATATTGAATTCATTTTAATATATGGTTGTAGATATGTGTTGAAGTCTCTCCTTGCATATAGATACCCAGTGTTCTTTCATCATTATTGCAAACTACTATCCTTTCTTCACTAATTACATTTTTGTTGAAAATCAATTGATTATATATGTGAAGGTCTACTTCTGATTACTATATTCTATTCGTTGATTCATTTGTCTTTATAACAATACCACACTGTCCTAAGTATTGTACTTTTATAATAATTTCTTGAAATCAGGTAGTAAAATCCTTGAGCTTCTCTTTCCTTTTTGGAAGTTTCTTTTTTTTTTTTTTTGGCTTCTCTAGTTCACTTGCATTTCCATATCTATTTTCAAATCAACTTTTCACTTCCAAAAAAAAGCCTTCTGGGATTTTGATTGTGATTACAGAGAATATATAGATCAATTTGCAGATAATTGACACTTTTTGTACTCCTATTAGTGCATTATCATCTCGTATAATAATTAAATTATAGTGATAGTGACATGCATGCACATAGTACATGGTAAGCTTTTCCTGGCTCCCTCCCCATTGGTATTTTCACATATGTATATAATGTCAATGGAAGTGATTCCTTCATTAATTCTCTCTCTTCTCTCCCTCTGCCCCCTCACCTTCCCCTAGAGCACCTCCCTGGCTCCACTTTAATTTCTCCTCCATTATGTGAAGTCCCTCAGGTATTCTGATGACTTCCTATCTTTCACATATATATGACCCTTCACTTTCTGTGCTGGACTACTTTGCAATCCCATGCCTATCTCTGCTTTCTACTTTCCAAATGAGATGTCCGTGGAGCTATTTTTAGTCCTCTACTCTGTCCTGCAAATGATTCTGTCAAATGATTTTTCCCATATTTATTTAGATATCATATGTTTTATTCTTTAGCTTATGAAAATGGTAAATTAAATTAATGGTCAAATGTTGAACCAATAATTTGTGGATACACCTCATTTTGTCATGATGCATTATATCTTTTGAATATTGTTGGGTGATATTTGCTAAAAGTTTAATAATTTTTGCTTCTGTTTTCAAGAGGGAAATTTGATCAAAATTTCCTTGTAGTAGTTTTATCTGTTTGTGGTATCATCATCTTATGACCTCATAAGATGAGTTAGGTGGGATATTTCCTCTTTGACTTCTTTGAAGAGTGTGTGTAGACTCAGTGTTAATTGTTTTAAAATAACTGATGCACTTCACTAGTGATTCCATCTGAGCCTGAAGGTTTCTTTAGGAGAAGGTGTTTATATGCAAACTTGATTTGTATTAATAGACTTAGGGCTGTTTCTTTGGTTTGTTTTTGGGTGAGCTTTTCTAGTTTGTGTCTTTCAAGGGATGTACATTTAAACAAATATATTAGCATAAAGTTGTTTATAATAGTCCCTTCTCTTTCTTTTTGGTACTAGGGACAGAGCCCAGGGGCATTCTACCTCTGAGTGACACCCTATTCCTATTTTTTTTTTTTTATTCTTTGTTTATGAAGTAAAGTCTTACTGAGTAGCTGAGGATGTCCGGGAACCACGACCCTCCTGTCGCAGCCTCCCACATGCTGGGATTACAAGTGTGCACCACCACACCCGTCTCCTTTCTCTTTTCTATAGCTATGGAATAATTTAGTGATGTTACTGCTCTCATTGCTAATGTTGGTAACTTATGTCTTTTCTCTTTCTTGGCCTGCTAGAAGTTTATCAGTTTTTTTCTTCTCAAAGAACCAGGTTTTGGTTTCATTGATTTTTCTCTATTTTATCACCATTCTCCTTTTCATTGTTCCATGCTTTAATCTTTATTATTTCTTACTTTTTGTTCTCCTTACTTCTGTTTCTTTGTTTTTGTTTTTAAGATGGAAGCTTAGGTTATTTGTTTGAGGACTTTCTTCTTTTCTAGTGTAGGTATTTAGTGTTATAAATTCCTCTCTAAATACTGCATTAGCGATATTGCACAAATTTTGTTATTTAGATTTTTATCCTCATAGTTCAACATGCATTATAAATTCCTTTTACTTATTTGACTCGTGGGGCATTCAAAATGTATTATTAAATGTACTTATATTTAGTTATGTTCAAGTACCTAATACTGCTTTCTAATTTATTTTCATTTTTGTCAAAAGTATACTTTATATGGCTCGAATTTGCTTCCATATACTTATATTTGTTTTATGCTTCAGAATATGATGTATGTTAGTAAATACTGCATGTGC
Source organism: Muscardinus avellanarius (assembly GCF_963383645.1). Classification (NCBI taxonomy): domain Eukaryota; kingdom Metazoa; phylum Chordata; class Mammalia; order Rodentia; family Gliridae; genus Muscardinus; species Muscardinus avellanarius. The sequence continues at coordinate 117,639,714 of NC_137792.1, read as the reverse complement.
TTTTGAGAAGAATGCGTATTGCTGTTGTTGAGTGGCGGAAGATTCTATAAATGTCAATTAGTTCAGGTTGGGTAATTGTGGTATTTAGTAAACTATAATCTTTCTAATTCTCTATTTGATATTTTATAAGTTAAAAAGTTTGATTGATACACAGTACTTTTATATGTGTGTGTATATATATCCATAATTTTGAAACAGGTTAACATCTTTGACTATAATTATAATTTGTGTATTTCTTGATTTCTATCTATTTTTGCTTCATATCTTTCAAAGTTATGTCATTAGGTGTATATGCCTTTAAGTATTATTCTATCTTGATGAACTGACCATTAACTTGAAATATACTTTGATATTTATATAGGATAACTAGATGCTTTTTGAAAAACAGTACTGACTTTGTTTATCTTTCTCCTTACTTAATTTTAGTCAGTCCGGGTCTTTATATTTTAATGTGTTTTACTTAAGAACATATAAACTTTCCTTGTTTTTTTATCCAGCTGAAAATCTTTAATTGGGGTGTTAGACCTATTATACTTAATATAATTATTAATATGGTTGGGATTAAATCTACCAACTTGTTCTGTATTTTCTTTTTTATTTTGTCTTTGTTTCTTCTGAGTTCATAATTATTTTTAAAGTTCATTTTTTTCACTTTCATTGGTTTGTCAGTATTAACTATAAAACCTTGTTGTGTTAATTTAGTAGTTGCTTTGGGGTTTACAATTATTTTTAGATTGGAGTCAGGCAACTATGGTATTTAGGCCAAATTTTACCAGATTTTCTTTGAAATAAAGTTTCATTGGAATACAAGCATACTCACTTTTCATTATCTTTCAAGCTTCAATAGCAGCATAACTTGCATAGTGACTTTATAGGATGCTTATACATTGTGATATTTTTGCATGTAAAATCCTTTTTATTTCTTTCATTTTATTTTATTGTTGTGGTACTGGGGATGGGACTAGGAGCATTCTACCTCCAAGCTATACCCTCAGCCCTATATTTTTATTCTTTATTTTGAAACAGGGTCTCACTGAGTTGCTAAGAGCCTCACTAAGTAACTGAGGCTGTCCATGAACTATGGTCCTCCGGTCTCAGTCTCCCGAATGCTGGGATTACAAGCATGTGCCACCATACCCGGCTTGTTTTTTTTTTTTTTAAACATTTACTTAGCCTTGTTAAGGAAATCAGTTATTTTCTTGAAAACACATTAATTATTTGTGGCTTTGCTTTTGTTTTTCAGTGCTAGGGATTGAATGCATGGCCTCATGCCTGCTAGAGAAATGCTCTACCATTGAGTGATACCCACAGCCTTAGGATTTGCTTTTATGATTTATTATGTGGAATTAGGGCAGCATTTAATATAGGGTTAATTTTCCTCAGTTTTGAAGCGTGATATTTCTTAATACTCTAACCAATATCCTCCAAATTATGAGGTATTTTATTCTCACTGTAGAGAACTGGAGCTATCCTGGTCCTTTGTGAACTTAGTAGATACTTTCTTTGAATCCTTCTTTTCTTGGGCTAAGGCAGTTTCTTTTGACTCATGATTGGTAACTTCTTACTGAATGACAGATACTGTGAAGTTTACCTGAGTAGGTGATAGATAGTTTTGTATTTTCATCACTATTATTGATCCTTTCTCTGGAATGTAGAACTTATTTCGTATCTTACTATCAGGTCTTACTTAAAATTTTATTAGACTGGACCAGAATATCATTTAGTTAGAGATTTTCTTCTACTACTGAACTAAAACCCTTTCTTTAATATATCTGCTACTGATTGTATGAGGTTTTCTGCTTTGACTGGAGGTAACAAAGAACTATTCCTAGTCCAGTGTGTTTCCATGGATTGGTCCCTCCAGTCATTGGTTCTTTTCTGGTTCGGGTTAGTGTTCTACTTACATGGGTCAGACATTTTTCTGCTGAATACTTGAGACTGTGTCATCCAGAGTTTTCTCTGCAATTTTCTTTGCTTCAGTTCTTTATCTGGTGAACTCTTTATTCTTTCTCACAGAATCTTTAAATTGACTCATCAAGTTAGTTTTTCAGGTTCCACTTAAATTAGTCCTCCTCACACTACCACTTGGAAACTCTTTCCAGGTAATATGGTAGAGCAATTGTAGGGCACGTGTTGTCTGTTCCCATCTCTCAGTATTCACTGTCTTTTGTTACCAGATGTCCAGTGTCTTGAAAAATATCATTTTATGTTTTTTGTCCTATGTTTTAGGTGTTTCAGACAAGAGAATAACTCCTGTCCTTGTCTACTTCATCCTGTCTTGAAATGGTAGACTGGGAACAACATTTTAATTGGGTAATAGTGGTTCAACATCTCACTTCCAGAATGTATAAGATCAAGTGTAGGAGAGCTAACATTGATTCCCAGAGCTCTGGACCTTTTGGTGAAAAAGGAACACTATCTTTTTAGGATGCTAGCTCATGCTTAAGTGGCTAAGGTCTCTGGCTTATATCTGTCTACCTCCAGTACAGATAGTGTCATGCATGAATATGCATTGTGTTCTTGTTATAATGTTCATCATGGAACAGAATTCAGTATGTGATAGGGTTTGTGTAGATACCCCCTTCCAAGAAGGGTCTTTAAAGGACCTTGTTAAGAGCTGGTCTCAAGGTATAGAGCAACAACAGTATGACAAGGCTCCAGCATTCATGATTTCTTATGTTAGATTGTAGAAGTGTCACATGTTTTTGAAAAGTTCTTACTTGTAGTCATTTCTAATTTTCTTTTAAACTCTTCAGACCTCCATTCTCGATGTGGGACTATCTAAACCCATACTAGCACAGAGATGCAGTCAGTAAGTTTTGATTCCTAAGTCTGGAATTCAATTAGGTAAGATCAAGCATTTTAAATGCATTTCCCAAAAGACAATAAATTAGTTTATTCATTGAACAGGCTTTTAAAAAATAATTCAATGTTTACTTCTATAGGAAGCATATTATAAGTAGTTATTTGTTGTTTATACTTCATTTGTGTATATAAAATTGTTAAATAATCAAAAATAATAATTTATTTCTTAGAAGTAGACTTTTGAGAGTCCATTTTTATGTGCTAAGAATTTTTATACTGTACTTTATTTATATTTTAAAGGGAAAGGTACCTCCCCAAATATTCTACCAAAATTGACACATAGACACAAACATAAATATGCAAAATTTTTAAGCTGTGCCCTACTTTTCTAATATCAAGAAGTGGTAAAGTTGAGTGATTATTGGAAAGCTATCAGTTCTTTCAAAATTAATTTATTGGCTTAACACAATTACATATAAAGCCATAATAGTAATACTTGCATGTTTGAAATTGACATAATTATCTTACCATATATCTAGAAAATTAAATAAATGAAATAAAGAATTTTGTAAAGTCTAATGAACACTCTTTCTGTGCTTTATTTCTTATTTCAAACTTTATAAAATTTTGAGCCTGGAACAGTGGTGTGAACATAGAAGAACCTTGTTAAAAAAAAAAAGCCAAAGCCTGGGATGATAGATCACTCCTATAATCCCAGTTAGAAGACTGAAACATTAGGATAGCAAGTTTGAAGCCACCCTCAACAACTTAGTGAAACCCTGTTTCAAAATAAAAAATAAACGGACTAGAGCACTCTTGGATTTAATCCCCATTGAAACACACACACACACACACACACACACACACACACACACACACACGGCAAAACAAAACAAACAGCAACAAATGATATAAAGTATCTATAAACAAACCATTACAGTATCAGTGTAAGATTAGAAACATGTTGTATAGCACAAAATATATGGTTTTATATGACAAATTATTATGGATAAAGGAATTTGTGACATATACATTTTCAATAAAAAGTATTTGAAAAATTTGTTAGAGATTTTTAAAATATTACTTGAAAATACCATCTCTGTCACATACAAAAATAACATTTACTTATTTTAAATAGCTAAGTCCAGAAAATAATTGCTGTATTCTAAGAGAAAATGCAACTTAAAATTTAGTTGATATTGAATGGAGAAGGTCATATTTAGCATTATGTTAATGAAGGAAAAACACACAGAAATGGTACATAAATTTGACTATATAAATTCAAAACTAATGAACATAAAAACACAAACTTGGAAAATAGTTGTATCTAATATGATGGCACAGGAACATTCTTAATATTTTAAGGCCTGTAGCTGTCGATAAGATTCTAAGTTAATAATGGAAAATATGCAGAAACATTACTGGTGATTCATGAAAATACAAAAAGTCCACTAAATATCAAGAAATGTTTAGCCTGATGATAGAAATTTAAATTAAATAAAAGTTGGTCCCACCTTTGTAAATCAAATTTGAAAAGATATTTAAGTGTATATCTGTTGCTGTCATAGAAGTGGTAAGACTTCATAAATTGCTGATGGGAGTGGAAACTACTGTAAGCTTTTTGGAAAAGAATTTTGTTGTATATATCAGAAATCTTGGAGTTTTGATACGTTTTGATTCAGTATTTCCTCTTTTATTTATTAGAGTCCATTTTGGGTAGATAATCATACAAATAAGTAAAGATGCATGCATATTTTATTGTTATTTAAAATAGTGAGAAACTGGGATAAAAGCATGAAGAGAAGGGGAACATTTAGGTAAATCATGGTAAATTGATTTTGTGCAGCTATTGAAAACTGTATACAAGTATGCCTATCAAAAGTATTCAGTGTAGAGTAAATAATACATATAGTATGATTTCAAATATGTTAAAATAGCACACAGACTTATACAAATGATTTGAAGGGCAATAAGAGCAGTTTTCCTCTTACTAGGATTTTGGATGGTTATCATTTTGCAGGGGGATTTATGAGTAAGACTATTAACAAATAGGAAAACATTATTGGTACTCAGCTTAAAACTTAGAAAAAAATGTATTATAGCATATGGTAGGAGCAGCTTCTGGGTGAAAATGTCATTCTGAGGGATAAGTATTCTTGAGTTCAAACCCTGAGCCTTCTTTCTACGTGTGTTATTTTGCAGTTACTCACTGTGAGTCTCTTTCTCCTTATATAAGATATTGATAATAGTTCCTTCATAGGGTTATTTGGAAGATTGCAGTAAAATAATGAGTATACAATGCCTGGCATGTAATTAATTGCACCTGGTGCATAATTGCTACTTAGTAAGCTCTGAATTTGCATCTATCAGGAGATTTTCGACCAAGATGAGTCCATGACAAGATGATTGGTTTGACATAAACAATAACCAAGGCAATATATTCTTATGTTAGAGATGTAAAAATTTTTATTTAGGGTTTTCTTGTGTTATGCTTCAATGAATATTTTAATCTTTCTTGCCCAGATATTAAATAAATAACAAACATTTTAATCTTAATTAAAAGTCATATGAAAATGTTTATATATTCTTGTTATTCTAATTTTAAATTGAAGTTCCTGAAACTCAGATAATGAACAATATTTGTTTTCTGTTGGTCAATTTGAAAAGTAAACTGTGACTTCTCAGTCTCTGTAGTTTTCACTAGTAGCTTAAATGTGCATTGTAAAATGCAGTTGCCATAGTTCTAAATGGGCAAGCTGGTTATAGGAATATATGTTATTTTGCTCATGTTTTGAGCCTTCCTAATAATCCAGTGTTTTTTCAAAAGAAAACAACCCATGTCTAGAATTTTACTTTTGTTTATCTAAAGCCCATACAAACTCTAAAAATAATATATAATAATTGAGTAGTTCCCAATTCTGTATGCAAATTAGCACTTGTAAATGAATATAGATGTAGACATAATAATACATTATGGTTGCACATACATTTTATAGTTTACAAAGCCTTTTTCTACATTTAGGTATATATAACAAGATATATTTATTTTACAGATTTAAAAACTGAGGACCAGAAGGCTAAGTGAAATGTCTTATGTTACACTATTAATTCTGATTTCAAGTCTAGTGCTCTTTACATTTTCTCCTATCAGCTCTATTCCAGGCACAGTAAGACTGAAGGATATAATGCCTTTTAACTTTTAAACCTTACTAACAGAAGCTCAGAGCTAATGCTTAGGTCAGAGATGAGTTTAGGATTGTATGAAATCTAAGGGTTACTACAGGGGTGTATTGGAGGATTTGGGCCAGGTGTAGTAGAACACACCTCTAACCCTAATATTTGGAAGACTGATACAGGAGGATCACAGGTTTAAGGCCAGCCTCAGCAACATTGCAAGATCCTTTTTCAAAATAAAAAATTAAAGAGGTGTTTCTCTAAGGTAAAATGCCCCTGGCTTCAATTCCCAGTCCACCAAAAAAAAAAAAAAAAAAAAAAAAAAGAAACAGAAATAGAGAATTTGGGTTAGTATAGGTGAAAAAAATGAAATTACTATTAAGTGATAGTAGTGAAAGAGAAAATAGTAGAAAAAATAGAATTATCAGTGTTAAAATATTTTATCTATATCAAATACTCTGGGGTATCACAAGATCATTAAAAAGATGAGTTATTTGTAGTATATTTAATATAAGTAGATATTAAAAACAACAACAAATATTTTAGAAAGACATTAAAATGTCTAATTTTTAAGAGCAGAATTATTGAAGAAGTTACTTCATCTATCTAGAAGGTATACAACTCTGCTATTTCCAATAATTATGCCAATTGAATAACAATCACCTCTGCTTATTTTCTTATTATTTGCCCCAATTTTTATGCTTACTGGTTTTTAAATAAATATTTTAAAATAATCAATATTAGAAAAATACCAAATAGTAAATTGTTATTTTCTTTTAGGTTCTGTTTACAGAGGAAGATGTGAAATTCTACCTTGCAGAACTGGCACTTGCTTTAGATCATCTGCATCAATTAGGAATTGTGTATAGAGACCTGAAGCCTGAAAAGTAAAACTATATTCTCCTTAGTATATTTGTTATCTGTATTTCTAGAATTCTATCTACATTTTGTTGTACACTATTACATTTTTCAAAATTAACGAAAATTCTATATGAATTATATAATTACACGACACTTATTTATAAAAGGTTATCTTTATATTACGCACCTTGATTTTAAATTAGTCATTTTAAATTTTTCTAAATTATCAAGTAGTGACTTATTTTAAGTTTATGATAATTTATATGTGAATATTTTGCGTAATTATTTCATCCCATTATACTAAATGTGAATTTTGATTTACAGCATTCTGCTTGATGAAATAGGACATATAAAATTAACAGGTATGCAGATTTTCTTATGCACTAAACTCATTATATATTGCACATTATTTTAATATACATTTTTCTAAGCCTATTTTCTTTCTTCCTCTCAATTTGATTTACATTTTGTGTTTTTCATGAAGTAAAATTCAATGGAAGGTTATATATTTTGCATTATATTTTAATTATAATTTTAAAATTATTCAATAGAGAAAAATATGTTAATTCAAATGATAGTTGACCTCTAGGTAAAAAGACATGATCAGTCTAGACTGAAGAATTTGTCTATCCCAAATACTCATCACATTTGGAATATAGTGACACCCTCCCTCCTACCAATTGGTCTTGGCAACCACTTATGTGTTCTATATCTCCACTTTTTTTAGAGTGTTATATAAACCAATATTGTACGGCTATGCAACAGTCATACCTCTGAGCATTTATCTTTAAGAAGTAAATACTTCTGTTCCACAAAAACCTGTCTACCTGTCTATGAATGTTCACAGCTCTCTTATTTGTAAAACCCCAAGACTGGAAATGACCCAAGTGTTCTTCAAAGGGTGAATGAGTAAAGAGTGATACTTTCATATAATGGAATGCTAGTTTGGAATAAAAAATGAAAGTGTTGATTCTTAAAGTAATTTGAATGGATCTCATGGCATTATCCTGAGTGGACCAGTCTCAAAAGTTCATGTATGTTTTCAGTAGTACATTTTGTGTTTATTTATGAAAATGGTAGAACAATAATAAAATGAAGGTGTGTCTTTTCAGAGAACTTTGTATTATTACAGCTTAAAAGTAAGTTGCTCTAAATTTCTTAGTACACTGCATCAAGGTAAAAAAAAAAGTATTGAGCGCTTGCCTTGAAAACAGAAATGAATGTATCAAAGTTAAAATGAAGTTTAATGTAACTTATTGATCCATAGCCTGTTTCTCGATTTAATACCTAGAAAATCCAGACAGATTTCTAAGAGATTCAAAGCAGAAAAGAGTGAAAAAAGATGAAATAAGAGTTTTGAGATTTTGAACATTTATTTTATAGCAATTGAATTTTAATTGAAGAACGAATTGAAGTTTAATTGTTCCTATCATTTTTTTCTTAATAAATTTTACTTGTTTTTTCAGAAGTATGAAAATGAGATGGGAGAAAGTAGAATAAACCATACCTTTATTTCTCCATTACATTTAAGTTAATTGTGTGAATAATTATGCTAAGTTGTTTTATATTTAGTCTTCTAATTTGAATTCTGCTTTTTATGGCTTTTAGAGACATAAACTGGCTGAGGAAGAAAGAGTAGTTAGGACCAATGTTAATTTATAAGTGAGGAGCACAGGGTATTTAACATGAAGAACTTGTGATTTATAATTTTTAAAATACTTTTGTTGGTTCATTGTAATTATACATCATAGTGAGGCTCAAAGTAATACAAACATATGTACTTGGTGTGTCTCTTCTGAATCCCACTCCCTCCTTCCCATACATATTAATGAAATTTGTAGCCATTTCTCAACAAAAGAAATAAAAATAGCCAATAAATATATGAAAAAATGTTCATCATCATTAGAAATCAGAAAAATGCAAATCAAAACTACACAAGATTCCATATAACTCCAGTTAGAATGTCAATCATCAATAACATCAATTTTGTGGTACTAGCGATTGAAACTAGAGGCATTCAACCTCCTAGCTATAACACCAGCTCTTCATTTTTTGTCTTCAAACAATCCTACTGAGTTGCTGAGACTGGTCTTAAACTTTTGATTGTAATCTGTTTTACTTACAATGGCACCAGTATTTCTTTTAAAAATAAACAATAATGATTATTAGATTTTTATAACTTAGAAACTTATAAAATAATTTTACATTCAAATTATTTATAAATGTTATAATTTATTTATTATAACTTACTTCAAAGTTTTGTAGTAAATAGTAAATTTCAGGATTAAACCTCACACATAAAAATCCCTCACAATTGTTTCAATTAGTTTTTTTTTTGTTGAAGTGTATTCTTTACATCAAGAATTTTAAGATTTTTAATTTTTTCTTTAAATTTTTCTATTCATTATATATCTTTTTAGTTTTTCGCTCCCGTTTTTTACCTTCTGTGCTTTGCTTCTTGTGTTTTTCCTCCTTCTTGTCCTTCTCTTCCTATCTTCTTTCCATTTTAAATGTGGTAGTCAACAGTAACAGACTGATTTTTGCTTGGCATTGACACCAGTGGCTGTGTGGAATGCAGTAATATGGAAATGTCTAACCTAGGAAGAATCTTTTCCATCACTGTAAACTTTACCAGAGTAATCTTAGGAGAGAGGTGTTTTTCACCTCTCAATTTAAAATTCCTCCAAAATGGAGGAGTCCTCCAGGAATAGACTCAGTGTTTGGCAGACTACTTAGAATGGCAATGGACTATAGAAAAGTTCCTGTTATAACTGTTTTTGAGTCTTATTTGCCTTACACTGAGGTTAAGACTGTATAACAAAAGATGAGTAAAATGAGAATAGATATTCCCAGTTGTTTGCTTACTTGCTAATGTATTGGTATTGTATGTGTGACTTATTTTTCTTATCTCTTTCCCATAGTTTCTTATCCCTCTCCCATAAAAACTTTATATGACTTGCCTGTTAGAAATATGTTTAATTATAATATTCCAGTAAACAGTTATAATTGGACCACGGAATTGAAGTTTCTGTGGTTGCTATAAAAATGTGTTTTCTGAGGGACATAATTTATGGGTCACTTCTATAAAGAGAGGGAATAAAATCAGAAATTTAAATCAAATATTACTTGCGTATTTAAAGAGAAAATGTTTGCATAAGAAAATAGATTTTAAGTAGTTTTTATGATTACTTGCAAATTTACTACTGAAATTATTCTTATTTAATAATAAATATTAATTAAATGATTATTTTCTGGACATGCTTTTTATTTTGGTGGTGGTACTGGAGTTCCTGGAAACCCTTCTACCTCTGGGCTACACTCCCAGACCTATTTTTTAAATATTTTTATTTGGAAACAGGGTCTCTTAAGCCAGCAAGTCTGGCTTCACACCAGCACAATCCTCCTGCCTCTGCCTCCTAAGCGCAGGGATTACAAGCGTGCATCACCATGCCCGGCTCTAGGCATGCTTTTTAAATTTAGTCTTAGAATCATTTAAGTTGTAAAAATGTGAAGTACTGATACTTGAGGCTGGCTGGCTGGCTGGCTGCCTGCCTGCCTTCCTTCCTTCTGTCCTTCCTTTTATATTGCTGGGGATTGAACCCAGAGGCATTCTGCCTTTGAGCCACATCCAAAGGCTGATTTTATTTCTTTTTTTTGGAAACAGAATCTTGCTAGTGTGCGAGAGTCTGACTTACTTGCTGAGGCTGTATTCAAAGCTGTGATCCTCTTATCTCAGCCTCCCAAGTACTGATGTCCCCTTCCTTTATATGGTTTATTTCTAATAAATAAATACATAAATACTGAATAGCACACTTCTGAATGATGAATGGGTCATAGAAGAAACAAGAAAAAATTTAAAAATCCCTAGAAACAAATGAAAATAGAAACAAGATTAAAATTTCGAGGACACTTTGAAGGCAGTATTAAGATGAAAATTCATAGCACTCTGTTCACAAATGAGAACAGAAAATCACCAAATAATCTTGTAACACCTGAAAGCCCTTGAAAATCAGGAACAGTCTAATAGATTAATAGAAGCTAATAGAAGACCAGAAATCATTAAAATCTGTAAATTTTTTTTGCCGGGCATGGTTGCTTGTAATCCCCACGCTTGGGAGGCAGAGACAGGAGGATCGTGCAGGTTCGAAGCCAGCCTCGCTGGCTTAAGAGACCCTATTTCCAAATAAAAATATAAAATAGGTCTGGGAGTGTAGCCCGGAGGTAGAAGGGTTTCCAGGAACCCCAGTACCACACACACACACACAAACACACACAAAAATCTGTAATTTTTTTAAACAGCGTCTTGCTAGGTGGCTAAGACTCTTGCTGAATGTCTTAAAGAGTATCAATATGGGCTGGGATGTAGTTCATATTTGTTGCCTTGGAAGTGCAAGGCCATGGTTTCTATCAGTACCCAAAAAAAGTATCAATATGAAGCTTAGTGTGGTGACACACTCCTGTAATCCTAGTAGTTGGGCGACTAAGACAGGGAGATTGAAGATTTAAGGCCAGCCTTGGCTACATAGTAAGACCATGTTTCAAAATATAAAACAAGCTGGGGATATAGCTCAGTGGTAGAGCACTCCTAGGTTCAGTCCCTTGTACCACACAAAAATATTATCATTATGAAATACAGGCTGCTCTCTATAATTTTCCTCATTGTAGCTGTTTTAAGAGCAATTGTAGGTAATCCATAAATTGTTTCAATGTTTAACACATCATGTTCTTTATTTTCTTAAGTTTTTCAATATACTTTAATAATGTTGTTACAGATTTTGGACTCAGCAAGGAATCAGTAGATCAAGAAAAGAAGGCCTACTCTTTCTGTGGTACAGTAGAGTATATGGCTCCTGAAGTAGTAAATAGGAGAGGCCATTCCCAGAGTGCTGATTGGTGGTCATATGGTGTACTCATGGTAATTAGTAATATTTTTCTTAATGATGCCACTATGTGATTGATATTACTTTAAAGTTTATTGTACTTTAAATTTTGAAATATACTGGGTAAGAAAGATGATTAATGTTTAAAACTGTGTGATTGTAGCCAGATGTGATGGTGCATACTTGTAATCCCAGCATTTGGGAGGCTGAGACAGGCGGATCCTGGTTTACAACCAGCCTCAGCTACTTAGACCCTTTGAAACTCAATGAGACCCTGTTTCAAAATAAAGGAAAAAAATAGGGCTGAGGGTGTAGCTCAGAGGTAGAATGCCTCTGGGTTCCATCCCCAGTACCACACACACACACACACACACACAAAATGTGTGATTGTCTAGCTGTCATGCAATGAGAATTAGGATTTTAGTATTCTATTTTAAAGTTCCTACTAAAAATGTAAATGGTAGCATTGTTACATAAATCATTCATATATGAAGCTAAGAAACATACAGATTCTATATTTCAGAATGCTGAGATTAGCATTTTATGACATTTTAATTAGATATCTTAGTTACCATCTTACCATATACTATATTGCACCATTGTTTCAGGCGTGCCCTAGAGAAAGATGAAATATAATACAAAACAATTCCTCTCCTTAAGACGTATTACATTTCATCTCCCACAGTAACTACCATAGTGAGTATTTAATAGATGCTTAATAAATACAGACTAATTTGATATGAGAGATTAAGCATAGGATTTGTAGTAGTAAGTAATATGACAGAGGAATGATTGTTGAATCACACATAATTTTCTTTTGAAATCTGATAATCCATTTTGCCTCTTTGTCACCGAATGACACTTTTTGACACATCCATATGTTAAGTTCCTATTAATAGAAAGGTATCTGGGGAGGGCAATAAGATGGGAACTGATTCAAAGTACAATATTTGGCATTTCCCCTGACTTAAGGTTGGTGAAAAACTAGTCATAGCTAAATAATTTTTTCAGAAGTATCTTAGGAGTTTAGGGAAGACTTTGTAAAAGAACATGTAAGAAAAGCGGAGGAGTGGAACTTGAGCCCTGAAGGATAGGTAAAACTTGAATAGTTGCAAGTCAAGAAGGAACATATTGTGGTCATATTAGCTGAGGATTGGAGAATGAGTTTGACCAGAGTGGTGAAGAATGAGGGTGAAGTTTGAGAGAGTGGAATTATAAACCTGTAAACATTTTCATGTAATTTTATGGATGGTAGTAAACTATTATAGATTCTTTTTTTTTTTATATATTAAATAATTTTATTGGAAATGAATTGGAAAATTAGTATAAAATTATCTGTAAGTCAACTGCCATTCACCTTATCTGTGATGTTTTTATATACTTCAAACAACGGTATGTAGAATTATATACAAAAGTTTATACCTTCTTTGTTTCACCTCACAGGATACTACAAACATTTCCTTGTGACTGTATAACTTTTCACAATTATCATTATATAATGTTCACAATAACTATATGAACTCAACATTCATTTGTTCAAAGTATTTTTAGAACACTACTGTGATCTAAATAAACTCTATGCTATGCACTATGGACACATTTTCTTGAGAATTTTTCATCAATATCTCAAATTTGAATTGCCAACACAGGCAATTCAAATACAAAATAGTAGATGAGGTGACAGAAATAGGCACACAGTATTTTGACAATCTAGAGAAGGGGCACTTTGGTAAATTGGCCAAAATCACTGAATTAAATGATTAGTAGATGAGTAAAGTCATGTTAGCAGTTGAGTATTTCTAAGTATAAGAGACACAGATATAGGTCTTGGCTTAAGAAACAAAAAAGGGCACAGCATTTTACAAGGGATACAATAAATTTTTTTAGATAAACCTAAAATAGAAAGGCACAGTGATAACAATGAGCTTGTACATCTAAACAGGGCCAAATAATGGCAGACATATATGCTAGGGGCAGCCACCGACAGAATTTTGTTTGTTTTTGCTTTTATGGTACTAGAGATTGAATCCAGTGGTGCTTTGCCACTGAGCCTACACTCTGAATTATTTTTATTTTACATGTTGAGATAGGATCTTGCTAAGCTTGCCAGGCTGGCCTTGAACTTAAGATCCTCCTGCCTCAGCATTTTGAGTAGTGATGATGATAATGATGTTGTTGATGATGATGATGATGATGATGATGATGTTGATGATGATGATGATGATGATGATGATTTGAGGTACTGGGAATGGGACCCAGGGGCATTTGACCTCCGAGCTACCCCCCCAGCACTATTTTTTATTCTTTCTTTATTTATTTTTTTTTATATAACAATTTTTTTATTGAACATAAATAGTATACATTTACACTATATTTGGTGCCCTCCCCCCCCGCCCACATTTCCCCCCACACACACACCAATGGTTGTCCAGGTTAACCATGTCTTATTCATAATTTTACACATGTTCAAGTGTAGACCCTTATTAATCGAGACCGGCCTTCCTCCTCTCCTATCTTACCATCCAAACTTAGCTAGTATTTCCCCTTCAATATCTGGAGTCCCTCTGGTATTCTTTGTGTTTCCTAGTTTGGGCATATTAGAGGAAACATATGTATCTTCTTCTTCTGTGCTTGGCTGATCTCACTTAACATAATGTTCTCCAGGGCTTTCCATCTTCTTTCAAATGATATAATTTTGTTCTTCTTTATGGCTGAATAGAATTCCATTGTGTGTATTTCCCATAGTTTTGCTATCCATTCATCTGTTGATGGTGATCTGGGTTGGTTCCATATTTTGGCTATTACAAATTGTGCTGCTATGAACATAGGTATGCATATGTTGCTGTAGTTCTCTGAATTCAACTCCTTTGGAAAGATACCCAGGAGTGGTATAGCTGGGTCATATGGTGGATCTATTCCCACCTTTCTTAGGAATCTCCACACAGATCTCCATAGTGGTTGAACTAGTTTGCATTCCCACCAACAGTGTAAAAGAGTTCCTCTTTCCCCACATCCTCGCCAGCATTTGTTGTTATTTGATTTCTTTATGCTTGCTACTCTGACTGGGGTTAGATGGAATCTCAGTGTAGTTTTGATTTGCATCTCCCTGATGGCCAGTGATGAAGAACATCTTTTCATGTATCTATTAGCCCTTTGTGTCTCTTCTTTTGTGAAGTGTCTATTTAGTTCATTTGCCCATTTCTTGATTGGGTTGTTTGTTTTGCTAGTGTAGAGTTTTTTGAGCTCTTTGTATACTCTGGATATTAGCCCCCTATCAGAATGGTGGCTGGTAAAGATCCTTTCCCATTCTGTAGGCTTCCTCTTTAGGTTATTGATAGTTTCCTTTGATGAGAAGAAACTTTTTAGTTTGATGTTATCCCACTTGTTTATTCTTGCTTTAATTTCCTGAGCTTTGGAGGTTTTGTTGAGAAAGTTACTGCCTGTGCCAATATGTTGTAGTGTTGAACCTATGCTTTCCTCTACTAGCTTCACAGTCTCAGGTCTAATTTCTAAGTCTTTGATCCATCTTGAGTTGATTCCTGTGTTTGGTGAGATATAGGGGTTTAGATTCATCTTTTTACAAATGGTTAGCCAGTTCTCCCAGCACCACTTGTTGAAAAGGCTGTCTTTTCTCCAGCGTATGTGTTTGGCCCCTTTGTCAAAGATTAATTGACTAAAGATGTGTGGGTTTGTTTCTGTATCTTCTATTCTAATCCACTGGTCAGTATATCTGTTTTTGTGCCAGTACCATGCTGTTTTTACTACTATTGCTCTATAGTATAGTTTGAAGTCTGGGATTGTAATGCCTCCTGCGTGTTTCTTGTTATTGAGAATTGCTTTGGCTATTCTAGGTCTTTTCTTTCTCCATATGAAATTCATGATTGATTTTTCTAGGTCTCTGAAGAATGTCACTGGTATTTTAATGGGAATTGCATTGAACCTATAGATCAGTTTTGGCAGAATGGCCATTTTGATGATATTTATTCTGCCTATCCATGAGCACGGGAGATCTTTCCATCTTCCAAGGTCTTCTTCAATTTCTTTCTTTAATGTTTTATAGTTTTTGTTGTAGAGGTCTTTTACATCTTGGGTTAGGTTTATTCCTAGGTATTTTATTGGTTTTGAGGTTATAGTGAATGGAATTGTTGTTTTTATTTCTTTCATTGTGGATTCGTTGTTGGCATAAAGAAAAGCCACTGATTTCTTTAGGTTGATTTTGTAACCTGCGACTTTGCTGAATTTGTCAATCAGGTCCAGAAGTCTTTTGGTTGAGTTCTTTGGGTCTTCCAGATAAAGGATCATGTCATCTGCGAATAAGGATAATTTTAATTCCTCTCTTCCTATGTGAATTCCTTTGATTTCCTTCTCTTGTCTGATTGCTGCAGCAAGAGTCTCAAGGACTATATTGAAAAGGAGTGGTGATAGTGGGCATCCTTGTCTTGTTCCTGACTGTAGCGGAAATTCTTGCAGTTTTTCCCCATTCAATATAATGTTGGCTTTGGGTTTGCAGTATATTGCCTTAATGATGTTGAAGTACTTTCCTTCTATCCCAATTTTTTGCAGTGTTTTTAACATAAATGGGTGTTGGATTTTGTCGAATGCTTTTTCAGCATCTATTGCTATGATGATGTGGTTTTTGTTCTTGGTTCTATTTATGTGGTGAATAACATGTATTGATTTGCGTATGTTGAACCAGCCTTGTTTTTCTGGGATGAAACCGACTTGGTCATGATGTATTATTTTCTTGATATAGTTTTGAATGCGTATAGCTAGTATTTTGTTTAGAATTTTTGCATCTATGTTCATTAAGGATATTGGTCTGTAGTTTTCCTTTCTTGAGGTATCTTTATTTGGTTTGGGGATTAATGTGATACTGGCCTCATAGAAGGAATTTGGAAGAGTTCCATCTCTTTCAATTTCCCGGAACATGTTATGCAGTATTGGTATTAGTTGTTCACTGAAGGTTTTGTAGAATTCAGCTGGGAACCCATCTGGGCCTGGGCTTTTCTTTGGTGGAAGAATTTTTATTGCCATTTCTATTTCTTTGGTTGTTATTGGTTGGTTTAGGCTTGCTATGTCCTCTTGGCTAAGTGTAGGAAGGTTAACTGTGCTTAGAAATCTATCAATTTCTTCCAGGTTTTCAAGTCTATTGGAGTATAAATTTTTAAAGTAGTTTCTAATAATATTTTGAATTTCTTCAGTATCTGTGGTGATATCTCCTTTTTCATTTCTAATTTTGATAATTTGAGTTGATTCTCTTTTTCTTTTGGTTAGGTTGGCCAGGGGTTTATCAATTCTATTAATCTTTTCAAAGAACCAACTTTTTGTTTTATTGATTCTCTGAATTGTTTTTTTGTTCTCTATTTCATTTATTTCTGCTCTAATTTTGATGATTTCTTGCCTTCTGCTGGCTTTGGGAATAGACTGTTGCAGAATTTCTAGATCCTTGAGCTGTGTCATTAGGATCTTTACTTGGTGGTTCTCCGTCCTTTTTATGTGGGCACTCAATGCAATAAACTTTCCTCTTAGTACTGCCTTCATGGTGTCCCATAGGTTTTGGTAGGTTGTGTCTCTGTTTTCGTTTGTTTCCATAAATTTCTTTATTTCTTCCCTAATTTCTGCTCTTACCCATTCGTCATTCAATAGTGTATCATTCATTCTCCATGAATTTGAATACTTTCTTTCGAGTTTCCTGTTGTTGATTTCTACTTTTATTCCGTTGTGGTCTGAAAAGATGCAAGGAATTATATTACATTTTTTGAATTTGCTGGTATTTTCTTTGTGTCCCAGGATGTGATCAATTTTGGAGAAGGTTCCATGGGCTGCTGAGAAGAAAGTGTATTCTGTAGTTCCTGGTTGAAATACTCTGAAAATGTCTATTAGGTCCATTTGGTTTATGGTTTCCCTTAGTTCTAAAACGTCTTTACTCATCTTTTGCCTTGAAGATCGATCCAGTGGTGTGAGAGGCGTATTAAAGTCTCCCAGAATTATTGTATTTGGGTCTACTTGGGATCTTATGTCCAGAAGGGTTTGTTTTACAAATGTGGTTGCACCCATATTTGGGGCATAAATATTTACTATCATTATATCTTCTTGGTATAGTGTTCCTTTTAGTAAAAGGAGGTGCCCTGATTTGTCTCTTTTGATGTGTTTTAGTTTAAAGTCTGTTTTGTCGGATATTAGGGTTGCTACCCCTGCTCTTTTTTGGTCACTGGTGGCATGGTATATCTTTTTCCATCCTTTCACCTTCAGCCTGTGAATGTCTTTGGCTGTGAGGTGTGTTTCTTGCAGACAGCATATATTTGGATTATGTTTCCTAATCCACATTGCCAATCTATGTCTTTTGATTGGTGAGTTAAGTCCTTTGACATTAAGAGATATTATTGATATATGATTTTTGTTTTCTGCCATTTTGTGTTCTGTCTACTCTTGGGTGGTGTGATCATTCTTCTTTACTTAAGTGGCCCACTTATTAACTTCCTCTCTTCTCTGATTCTGAAGTCTGCTTCTTTTTTCTTCCTTATGGTTTATTTCTTTAAGAATTTTCTCTAGTGTTGGCTTTGAATTCATGAATTTTTTGAGATTCTGTTTATCGTGAAAGACTTTGGATTCACCATTGATCTTGAATAGTAGTTTTGCTGGGTAGATGAGCCTTGGTTGGAAGTTATTTTCTTCCAGGGTGTGAATCACATCATACCAGTCTCTCCTAGCATTCATAACCTGGGTTGTATAGTCTGGGGTGATTCTTATTGTTTTGCCTCTATATGTCACCCGTCCTTTTGTTCTCACTGCTTTTAAGATTCCTTCCTTGGCCTCTATATTGGTCATTTTGGTTATTATGTGGCGTGGAGTGGTCTTTCTTTGGTCCTGTCTCAGTGGAGTTCTGTATGCCTCCTGGACTTGAAGATCGAAGTCTCTTTCCAAATTTGGAAAATTCTCTGAGATTATTTCCTTGAAGATATTACAGATGCCCTTGGTCTGTACCTCTATCCCTTCCTCAATGCCTATTATCCGTAGATTAGGGCGCTTCATATTATCCCATAATTGCTGGATGTTTAGGTTTTGTTGCTGTAAAGATTTCTGTATATCGCTGACTGTGTTTTCGGTTTGGGATGTACTGTCTTCTAATATTGATATTCTGTTTTCCATTTCATCTAATCTTCCAGAGTTTCTTTCAATTGCTGTCTTCATTTCACTTATTGCCTCTTTCATTTCATTCCAGACCTCTTTCTGATTCTTTTTTAGTGTTTCTAATTCACCTTTAACCTCCTCTATACTTGTTTTGAATCCTTTCATCATATTGAACAACAAGATTCTGAACTCCCCTTCTTGCATTTCTAGTAGGTCAGTATTCGTGATTTCTGCTGTCTCTTCGTAATTCCTGGTTCTCATATTTGTAGCGTTCTCTGTCCTGTTTTTCTGGTTTCTACCCATCGTTCGTGAGTATTATGCTTAGTCAAATCTTAATATTAGGAGTTGGGGTATCGGCTAGTCAGCAGAGCCTTTCCAGTGTTGAGGGTGGGTGATGTGGGAGGAGCTGGGGTGATTAGTAAAGGAGTCAGATTAGGTAGAGGATATGTTTAGGTTGAGAAAGACTTTGAGTATCGTAAGGTGAAATCTTGCTAGGAATGAGAGAGAGTTAACTACTAGGACTCTTGTCGTTCGTGGAGTAATTATGAATGTAAGAGATACTTAGAGTATTAGACCAGGAGGTATATTATGTGGAAAAGTTTTGGGGGGGAAAAGTATGTAGGGTTAGTGTGGGAAGGTTTGTAAATAGGGGTGATGGAAGGAGCAGACAGACACAAAAAAAGAATAGAAAAAAAAATCCACACAAGATACCAAGACTATTATGTAATCCTAGAAAAAGGGAGGAAGACCAATCAAAGGAGCAGAATGAAAATAAAGGAAGGAAAGAGGAAGAAAGAGGACAAAAGAACAAGAATAAAATAAAAGGAGCTAGCAGCTGTGTGAAATAAAAAAATAAGGCAAACTATCCAATATATATATATAAAAAAACAACATGTGAAAGTAAGAGAAGTATGGGGTGAAAGAAAAAAAAATAACACAGCAATAACCATACCAAAACAAAAGCACTGTAAAAGCAATATAAAACAAAACATCCACATTAAAAGTAAAATAAACAGTCCTCCTTATTTACGCATATGGGGTCAGGCCTATATAATATGTGCGTATGTGATTGCTTTAGTAACTTTCAGAATACCATCCAATGTCTCTTAGTTTTCTTTGTACTCTATTTTTTTATCTTCTTAGGTCACTCTGGGTGTTTGGACACCTTCTCTCCTTTAGCTGCTTTAGGTTTATGTGTCCGGATGTCTGGTTTCACTGTTATTTGATTCTATACAATTCACAGGTTCTGCGAAATTCTAACCTGTGGTCAGTACCTCTGCACTCACCACCCTAGACTCCAGCCTGTGCTTCCCTACGACACGGGTGGAGCATGACCAAGGTATAATTAGAACCTCCCCCTGAGGTCCTGTGCAGATATTGTGGCCCGATGGATTTTCCTGTGTCTCTGGAAATTCCAGCTGGGTTAGCCGGTGTGGTCCCAAGATGTACCCTGGGCAAATGGGTGCTGGTTCCTGGGTGCCCACGCTTGCTGCCAGAGCTCTGCCTATTCCAAGGGTGCAGGCTGGGTGTGCTGCTTTTACTGGAACCAGGAGTGAGTGGATGCAGCTGTCTGTTGCTGCTGGTATGCTCTTCCAAGGTGTATTGAGCTGAGTTCTCGTTCTCGCTTAGAATTAAGCCTCTGGCTAGCAGGAGGGTGGGAACACCCAGCGGTGGGCCAGGAGTGCAGGATAGGTGCTCAAGGATCCAGTGCGTGGTGCCCAGTAAAGGCCTCTGCCTCCCGCGGGACGTAGAAACTGGGGGTGCCCCAAGGAGATTTCCAGTTTACACAGGGCTTTCGCAGCCTTGAAGGCAGTCTCTGGCAAGGTGGCGGGGGGGGGGGGAGCTAGACACCCAGGTAGGCTCCAATTTAGTGGAGAGAGTTGGACAGGCAATGACTGCTAGCAGGGAACCGGGGTGCCGACAAGGTGCGCAGAGGGGAGTGCTCGGGTCTGAGGCTTGGGCGTGCTGGGGGGTTGGAGTGCAGCGCACGCTAGGGTCCGCACTTCCCGTTGCCCGCAGGTACCTGTCTTTCTTGGTCCAGGATTCGTGGGAGTCTCTATGCTGTTGTGATCCAGTCGCTGGTGGGCACACAAAATTCTGACGTGGGAGCTGCTCGCTGTTTTCAGTCCCGGATTATCTTGCTGCGGGACTATCGGGGCTATCGGGCAGGCAGCTCCGCGGGCCCGCGAAAGCAGCCCGCGGCCGCCGATCAGCGTTTGCAGCTGGTCCGGTGTCCGGGTCTATGTTCTTCTTCTTCTTCAAGTTCAGAGTTCCCCCGAGGTACCAGGATTTGTTTTGGTTCCTGGTATGTATTTTTTATTGTTGATTAAGACACAGCTTTCTAAGTATCTGAAGTTTTATTTGCTTCAGCTACTGAGGAGTACTGTGTCCCTCAGTCGCCATTTTGAAAAACAACTATTATAGATTCTTAAACCAAATGCTAATTAGAGAAAATTTGTACTTTAGGAGGATAATCCTTGACAACATTATGCAAATTTACTAGAAATGGAAGAAATTAAAAACAAGGAGAACAAAAAGCCTTTTCTAAGACAGTTGTAAGATTATAGAATTTAAAAAAGAGGAAAGCTCAAAACACATTTCTAAGGAAGACATGACTAACATTAGAAATAGATTAAGTGGGTGTGGTGGCTCATGCGGTTAATCCCAGCATTTGGGAGGCTAAAACGAGAGGATCGTGGTTCTCGGATGGCCTCAGCTACTTAGTGAGGCCCTTTACAACTAAGTGAGACCCTATTTCAAAATAAAGAATAAAAAATAGGGCTGGGGATGTAGCTCAAAGGTAGAATGCTCCTGGGTTCCATCCCCAGTACCACAAAGAAAAAAAAAACAGATTAAGTGACATGGATGAAATCAAGAGTAAATGTCAAACATAAAGAATGGTAGATTAGTAGGAAAGAGATAGTTAATAAAAGATGGTGGGGAAATATTTTATTTTTATATAAAAAGGAGAGGAAACTTTCCTCCCTGGCTCCAATGAGGATCTCCTTCTTTATCTGGAGTCCCTCTGTATCCCAAATACTCCCTAGCTCCAACATATTAGAGAAAACATATGTCCTTTCTCTTTCTGTTCTTGGCTAATCTCACTTACATCATGTTCTCCAGGTCCTTCCATCTTCTTATGAATGATATAATTTTGTTCTTCTTTATTGCTTAGTAGAATTCCATTGTATATATTTCCCATAATTTTTAAATTAACCTGTTGAGGTTGCTGTACATTAGTAGGTAACCCCTTGGTGATAAATTAAGAGGGACAGTGGAGAGAAAATCAGAATCACTTGGGGAAATATATATACATATATATACGTGTGTGTGTGTGTGTGTGTGTGTGTGTGTGTGTGTTCATAAATGCAATTTTCCTAACCTGTAGTTTTCTTGAGGGAAGTTAAGATTCTTATACATTTATCCTTTCCCTTATTCTCTATTTGTCACTCCCACCTGTTACCCATTCAGGCCCCAGTAAGGAACCATGACTATAGATTTGGGAGGGAAAATAGAACTAGAGAAAGATAGAGACTGGGTGGCAGATTTGGAGTTGTCAAGATAAGAGAGCTTAGTAAATAAGCTAAGAAACTGTGAGTTCAGATTCATGAGCACAGGTCTAAGACCAGAGCCATTATTGAATCTAAGAGTTAAAATTTAAGTATTAAGAATATATAAACTTTTTCATGGACTATAATGATCTTTTTTTAGACATAGTCTTTTAATTACAATTATTTAATGTTCTCATTTAAGTCTGGAAAAATGAATGTTTTCCTCGTGCTATGTGCAAATACCTCATTTTTTTTGAATGGTATTAATGCACACATGTGCGTGCTTTTGTGTGTGTGTGTGTGTGTGTGTGTGTGTGTGTGTGTGTGTATGTTGTTTTAACGTTTTTGGTTCTTGTTTTTTTTTTTAAGAGTAAGAAGGAATTAGGATGGCTGAATTTTTCTTGGACATATATGAGATTGAACTGCTTTGGTATATATTTTCCTTTCCTGTTACTATTAAACATTTGCTTTAAAAACATATTGCCACTTTCCACTTCCAGAAATGGACTGTTTCACACTCTTTATTTGGATTGTAACCTTTTTTATCATGGTTTTCTCTTATACTGTACCTCTACTTCTCTAAATAAACCTCATATATTTGCCAAAAATTATATAATTGTTCTAAAAGGAAATCCTTCAAGTGATTGTCAAATGACTTTGACTTTGGAAACGTAGATATATTAGAACTGAAAAGAATTGGTTGATTTCATCTGCTACAAGTCACCTATCCGTTCAACTGTATATACTGAGCAGAGTATCAAAACTGTAATTCCTTTATTGGCCTAGTTTTGGGTCCTGTTTTGACAAATTCTCATATAATTTCTGCATAATGATCACATAGAACAGTTCTCAATTTTTTCTAAATAACTTCATTGTATATTCTAAGTTGACTAAGTTGACGTTATGGTTATCTTTTTGTTTTAGTTTGAAATGCTTACTGGTACTCTGCCATTTCAAGGTAAAGACAGAAATGAGACCATGAATATGATATTAAAGTAAGTATAAATACTCTCTTTTTATGTTTTAAAAAATTTCTTCCCTTCAGTTTTGATCAACTTAATGTGTTTTAAATGAAAAGAAAAAAACAGTTTTACTATTTTCTTCTTTCATATAGGGGGCAGTAATTGCCATTGTAAAAGCAATTATAAGAATTAATTTTTAGATTTGTCAACTTTTAAGTGTGGCCAGATATCACTAAAATTTTCTAAATCCTTTTTCAGAGCAAAACTTGGAATGCCACAGTTTCTTAGTGCTGAAGCACAAAGTCTTCTAAGGATGTTATTTAAAAGGAATCCAGCTAATAGATTGGGTAAAATGACAATACACTGCATATTTTGGGATGATAATTATGTCTTTATACTTTCCAGTTTAAGATCATTTACTTTTTCTTATATTTCTGTCTAGAATTATGTATTTTGTGTATGTATTTCAGAAACAATATGCTATGTCCATAATTAAAGTATGGAGTAGTTAATCAAAATTTAACATTTATCATGTATATACATATATCATATATATTACCTCTCTTGATATAATTCACAGAATTTTACCTCATATAACCAATCCTTATAGATTTGAAGATAATTGTTTTGTCTCTCTTAATATTTTCTTTTTGTTGTTGGTACTGGAAATTGAACTCAGATCCTTGTATATGTTAAGAAAATATCCTTCCACTGAGATATAACCCGAAGTCCCCTGTTAATATATTTCAAACTAAATTATATTTTAATATTTTACACATTATTTGACCACTTTCTAAGGGCCTTTCTCTGGATATAGTTGTGATATAATTGTGATCATCTATATCTTACATGTCCCTGTGTTAAAATTGTAGTGTCACTTTGTTCCCTGTAGTATTTAATTTAGCATATAAATATGATTGAAGTTGAATTATAAGTAAAAGAAAATATATTGACTTTTAATATTATTTTGAACCTGGATTTTACTTGACTTGGGTGTCACTTTAGTATTC
Organism: Muscardinus avellanarius; assembly: GCF_963383645.1. NCBI lineage: Eukaryota > Metazoa > Chordata > Mammalia > Rodentia > Gliridae > Muscardinus > Muscardinus avellanarius. The sequence continues at coordinate 117,615,340 of NC_137792.1, read as the reverse complement.
CATGCTTCCTATGCAGTACAGCATGAACATCAATTTTCTATTGTAGTAAAGTAAAAGGACCAATTCATAAAATATCAAAGAAATCATAGATGTTTCACTTTAAGGAATCTATGAAATATGTGCAATCCTACTTATAGATAACAGCCTAGAAGCCATGTGGAAAAAACATGCCAGTAAATTCTTCTTTTCATATTACAGGTTCAGAAGGAGTTGAGGAAATAAAAAAACACCTGTTTTTTGCAAATATTGACTGGAATGTAAGTTGAGTGGAAAGTTTATTTTTAAATAAGTATATTAAAATGAACAACTTATGAGTAAATTATAATACATGGACTTTACTGATAAAATCAAGCCAACTGTTTTATATTTAGTATAAGATATTTATTTATAGGTATTTTATATCATGGAAACTACCTAGAACCAGCAAATATATAGGTAATATTTAGTAAATTTATTTATCCATATTTTAGTCAGATTTGTGTCACTTTGTCCAACTATGGGACAAGCACAATTTAGAGGAAGAAAAGTTTATTTAGGGCTTATAATTTCAGAATTTTCTGAGTGTACTCCATGGTCAGCCATATTGTGGCAGCATATGGTTTGGTGGCAGGGCTTTAGGGCATAGCAGATGAGGAAAGGCCACACTGAACTCAATGATAACAGTAGCAGACAGAGCAACAAGAAGTGGCCAGGACAAATATAGTCCTCAAGAACCTGCCCACAGTGACTCATTTCTTCCAGCCATGCCCCATTCTGAACCTTGCCATATGCATATGCTTTCAACACATGAGCTTTAGGGGGCAATTTGAGACTCAGACCATAACAATTTTGTTTGCCCGTTAAATACTGTAAATATTATTCCCCTGTTCTCATTTGGGGAATGTGGAAGAGGAAGGAAAAGTGGAAAGGGAAGGAAGAGTATAATTTACTCTTATAGAAACTGAATTATAGAGAATCTAATGTTTGTTTAATTTTAGACAGTTCATTATTATGTACTAGAACAAATTAAATTTATTAAGTATTTTACTACAGATATGTCATTAAATTTTGAGAAGATATTAAAACAGGAACATTGACAAATTTTATTTAATCATGTATAGAGATTTTTAAAATTACTATCCTCAGACTAATAAGCTATTTTAGAACTCCTCTTTTTTGTTTTATATAGCAGATTTATATAGTTAATATATTAATAATCATAGTTAACTATTTCTGATTGTCTAGTTTTGAAATTTAAATGGTTTTAAAAGGAAAAGAGTATTTTTTTACTTTTATTGCCAAAGTATAAAACTTATTCACTGACCAAGGCATTATTTTAACTTGCTTATAGACCAAATTTCAATAGAAAATGTTTTATTTTTTATAATTTTTATCTACTCATATGTTGGTGGATACCTAAGTTGGTTTCTTAATTTTGCTATTATGAATGGTTCTGCTCTCTGAGTGTGCATGTATCACTGTAGTGTTCTAACATTAATTCTTTTGGAAAGGTAGAGAAGAATGTATATCTGTGTCAGATGGCAGTTCCATTCCCAGTCTTTTGAAGAACATCCATACTGATCTCTATAGTGATTGTATTAATTTATGATGTCATCAGCAGGGCATAATGGCTCATTAATGTAATCCTTTGAACTGTTTTTAGTTGCTTTCATTCATTTCTGCTCTGATATGTACTAAAATATTCTACTAATTTTGGACTTGGTGTATTATTTTTCTAGTGCCTTAAAGTACCAGGATAGGCTGTTTACTTTGAGATATTTCTGAGTATTTTGGTACAGACATTGATTGGTATAACTTCCCTCTTAGTACTGCTGTTGTTCTGTCTCGTAGGTTTTGGTGTGCATATATATTTTCTTTTGCTTCAAGAAATTTTTGGATTTCTTGCTTTATTTTTTCTCTGATCCAGTGGTTTTTCATATGTAAATTATTGAAGCCCCATTCATTTTTATAGCCTTTGTTTTTCTTGTGAGTGATTTCTAGTTGTATTGCACTGTGGTTGAAAATGATACTTTATATGATTTCAGTGTTTTCAAATTCATTGAGATTTTTTGTGCCCTTTAATATAATGTAACCTGTTGAGGAGAATATGTATTCTGCAGCTGTTGGGTGAAATGTTGTGTAGATGTCTGCTAGATATGTTTGGTCTAGGGTGCAATTTAACTCTGCTGTTTCTTTGTTTTCTTTGTAGATATTCTATCTGGATGATCTGTCCATTACTGAGAATGGGGTGTATAATTTCCTAAGTATTATTGTATTAAGAGTCTTTCTTTCCCTTTAGGTCTATTAATATTTGCTTTATATATTTTGATGCTCTGATATTGGGTACATGTATATTTAGAATTGCATCCTCTTGCTGAATTAACTCCTTTATCTATAATGACATTTTTATTACATTACTTCCTTTGTTAATGTTTAATCAGATAGCAATACAACTATTCATATTTTCTCTTGGATTCTGTTTGCATGGAATATTTTATCCTGTGCCTTCTCTTTTAGTCTCTGTATTGTTAGTGGTGAAGTGAGTTTTTTGTAAACAACCTATAGCTTTCCTGCCTGTCTTCTTCAGCACAATTTTTGCTTTTTTATATTCAAAACCAGCACTGTGTTCTTTGACTTGATTTCTTTAGCTCTTGCGAAGAAAGTTTGGTGCATGAATAGCTGTTCAATATGGTATATCTGGAAAGGTTCTTACTCAGCTGCCATCTTGCTTCTCCCTTCTGTGTTTTTTTCCCCAGTACTGGGGATGGAACCCAAAGGCATTCTACCTCTGAGCTACACCCCTAGCCCTATTTCTTATTCTTTATTTGAAACAGGGTCTCACTGAGTTGCAGAAGGCCTCACTAAGTAGCAGAGGCTGTTTGCAAACCCAGATTCTCTGTTCTCAGCCTCCCAAATGCTGGAATTACAAGTGTGCACCACCACGCCCAGCTCCCTTCTGTGTTTTTAAACACAAATTGTAACATGTTAGATTATTAGATAACACTAAATTATTCTATGATTGAAGTCCTAAAGAGTATGCTTAATATTTTATGTGAAGATAAGATGTATTAACATTTTTTGAAAATAGCTCAATTATTGATTTTTAACACCTTGAGCAGCACTAGTTATTTCAGCATTGTGACATGATATATTCCATATGGTTATAGAATCAGTGAAAATTCAAGTCAATATTTTATATCTAAAGTTGAACATCTATATACCAGTGAATACAAATTGTGGCATATCTGCTATTTCCTGGCTACATTAGATTTTGGGAACTATCTAGCAGGGTTTGGAATTTGGTTAAGAGGTATCTGAAGGCTGTGGATGTTTCTTTTATGTGGTTGTAAGCCTTCTGTTAAGAGCTATGAGTATTATATTCTACCTTCCCTTACTAAGTACAGGTTAAGTATACCATGTCCAAAATGCTTGGGATCAGAAATGTTTCAGATTTGGGTATTTGTATATGCATAATGAAATAGCAATAAAATTAGAGTCCAAACACAAAATTCATTTATGTTTCATACACAGTTTTACAGAAGATTTTTACTGTGGAGGTATTTTGGCTATTACGTGTCACATGAGGCCGTTGTGGAAGTTTCCACTTGTAGTTTCATGTTGAAAAGTTTGGGATTTTGGAGAATTTCAGATGTCAGATTTTTGGATTAGGAATGCTTCTCCTATATTTTAAAGTGTTAAATATTTGTATGTTATCCTGTTACTCTTTCTAGAAATTATATAAAAGAGAAGTCCAGCCTCCTTTCAAACCTGCTTCTGGAAAACCAGATGATACTTTTTGTTTTGATCCTGAATTTACTGCAAAAACACCCAAAGGTAATAAGATTTATGTGTATTAACGGAGCTTTTATTCTAATAACAAATAAGTAGACTATATTTTTGAGTAAAAAATCAAAAAAGAATGGCAAGTTTGCAGAGTTGGCTTGCCCCTTCGCGAAATATAGATTCCATAAAAAATATTTGCTTGTTCTTTTGTCAAGTAGAGTCTTAAATGGGAAATATTACTAGGGAAGCAGAGTCTAGGGCAAAGGGTGACAGTTTTTTTTTGTTCTGTAAATCTTTGGGCATGTTAATGATTTAAAGGGCAGTGGATTAGAGATATGAGATGCACTGTACTTATCTAGTTTAGAAATTACTGTGGTTTACTTTTAGTGGTATCTACTCCCTTCATTCATTCAACAAATATTGAATGTCTACTATTCACTAAGCAATGAGAATGCAGTTAACAGTACAGACAGAAATTACCACATGGAGCATGTATACTAGGAGTAGGAAACAAATACACTATATAATATATATATATATATATACACACACACATATATATATAAACATTATATACTCTCTCTATATATAAAGTACATATTGGCATTTAATGGTTTTTCACTTAAAAACTGCTGACCTTTTATGTCATAGAACTCTCCCTAATTATAGTTATATAATTATTTGAACATTAGATTCTCCTGGTTTGCCAGCTAGTGCAAATGCTCATCAGCTCTTCAAAGGCTTCAGCTTTGTTGCAACTTCTATTGCAGAAGAATATAAAATTACTCCAGTCACAAGTGCAAATGTATTACCAGTTGTTCAGGTAAATTTTACTTAATTACATGATTTGGCTTAGAGATATATCAGTTTGGGGATAATTATTCTTCTCAGGTATTAATAATGAATTTTCTATCTTTTTAGAACGTGATTTTTAACTACTTCATCTCTCAGTATGAGTTAAAGGTGTTTGTGTATATATTGAAAAAAGCAGCATCAACCTTTAATTATATTCATGTCTGTTGGCAAAAATGTTAGCATGATTTATAATCTAGTTGATTTACTTTATTGGCCTCAGGAATCTAGAAGCCTACATTTTAGAATTGGTTGAGTCTGTATAAGCAATTAATAAATATTAGTAAACATTTATAAGCATGTGTTATTTTTTAATTTTTTAATATTTTTAAGATTATATTTAGGATGAAAGATTTCATTCACTTTGGGTACATATGTGAGGATATCAATGCAATTTCAATATCTTGTATGGATTAAGGGGAGAATGGGGAGGGAACCCGTAGCAAAGCCCACCAAATGCTTTGTGTATGTAGGTCACTCTCACTGAATGACATTAGAATGTGGAACTACAATGCACAACAAATATATTATAAAAGAAAATGGAAAATATTCTATGATCCTTAGTTGTTTTTCTTTCTAAAATAAAAAAGATAAATGGAAATGCTGCACAGTTTGGTGAAGTATATGAACTGAAAGAGGATATTGGTGTTGGCTCCTATTCTGTTTGCAAGCGATGCATACATACAACTACCAGCATGGAATTTGCAGTGAAGGTATTGCCTCAGCCTACCTTGTTTATTTGATGTATGTAACTTAAATTACAGGTTAACTCACAGGTATGTACAATAAAAAGAGTGGAGATTTAAAGAATGATGAGAAAGATCTCTAAGACTTAATACTTTTTCCATTTAAATTTCTTTGCAAGATTTTATTTTGGAGGAATAGTGTATTTCATTACTATTTTGCTTTTACCTACTCTTATTTTAACTTAGTATGCCAAGATTGGATAATACTTATGATTACAGTTCATTTAGATCAAATTATCATTTAGTATATTCTCAGTAAAATGAAATATAATGATAAACAAAGTGCTATGATTTAGTTTTTTGTTAAATTTCCATTATAAGGAATTTATAAATGTTAAAATAATGAAATAATAATCATCAATGAATTTTAATTATTCATTTAAAAATACAACCAAATTGAAAATTATTCATTTTTAGACAAAGAAAATCAGTTTCCTTAGATTATTTTTCTTTTGTTTTTTTCTTAGATTATTGACAAAAGTAAGCGAGATCCCTCAGAAGAAATTGAAATTTTGATGCGTTATGGACAGCATCCTAACATTATCACTTTGAAGGATGTAGGTATTTTGAAATCTAAGTATCAGCTATATTAGGGAAATTATGGCCTAGACATTTATATGAGTGGTATTTTTAATGTCATGCTACAAAATTTCAAGACCTTTAAATTTGCCACTTTAATTCTCTTCTCCTATGATTTTATACTCCTCCTCATAGAATGTCAAAAAAGTACTATCATGGTTGGTAAATGAGTGTCTTGATTACTTGAGTATATTCTGGCGGTTAACTTTACATAATTAGCACCATTTATTTTTCTATAGCAATATAAATATAGATGATACAGGAAAGTTGGTATCAGCCAGATTTTATGGCAACTTTACTTTCTTGTTTATACAGCATTTGGTTGTAGCATTACGGATTGATCCTTAAGTAAAATAGTATTATTAGCCTGTAGTTTTGTAAATTAAACATATAACCCATACATACCCCCCTATACACATACACACACACAAACACACACATCTCACATCCCCTAAGTTAAAAATATAGATATTTTTCTTGTTTATTTTCTTTGACATACTGTTGAATTCAGTATAAATTTAAGACACATATCAGATAATAGATAAATAATATATTTACAGCCAGAAAAAAACTGTTAGTGAAGAGAAGAATCAATAAAATAATAAATATGAGGTAGATGTCATTTGAGCATCATAGAATTCTACTTTTTCATTTATATCCTTTAATGAACTATAACCTACAACCTCAAAACTTCATAAAATTATATGTTCAACATGGTCTCATAGGACTATTATGTAAGAGGATTTTTTTTATCCAATTCAACCTCAGTACAGTTTGTACTACATTAACAGTACAGAAATAATGTGGTTTTTTTTAATGTCAGAGGTTCACTGGCAAAGAAAAGCAAATACAATTTAAACATTTCAGAATTATAATTAGAGCTAATAAAAGAAAAACTTTCCTTTTCAGGTCTTTGATGATGGTAGATACGTTTATCTTGTTACGGATTTGATGAAAGGAGGAGAGCTACTGGACCGTATTCTAAAACAAAAATGTTTCTCAGAACAGGAAGCTAGTGATGTACTGTATGTAATAACTAAGACAGTTGATTATCTTCACTGTCAAGGAGTGAGTTATAATTATATTTTTCTCTATAATTATGGGACCTATATCTTCCTAAAATTATATATAGGAGATGATGCTGCCTAAAGTAAATTACTTTTTCTGTCATTGTGTATTTAATAGCAAATATACTAATAGAACTCATGTCGTGAAGGTTATAGATTTATAAAACTGGCTAATGCTTTATTCTCTTTTGGCTGTCTGTTGACCTTGATTTAATGGTAGGTTAGTTTTTGAAATGGTTTTAGCTATATACATTTGCCTAACCTTGCCTTTGAAACTAATAAACCTAATCAAATTTGAAAAAAGTGAAGTATACACGAATTAACCAAGGACATATTGTGAATATTATTGAAATTTTATTATGCTTAACATAATGTGTGGTAGTAAGAGGACTGTATGTCTTTACCTGTGTTCTCCTTTCTCCTAATATTGTAAGAAATTTAGATTCTAAACATTTGAGATACTCCTATATTAAATTTTGTGGTACAGAAGCAGGCAGGCTTATTATTTTGCTCTCTGTCCTTCTCTGCATGTCCCTTCCTTCCTTCCTTCCTTCCTTCCTTGCTTCCTTCCTTCCTTGCTTTCTTGCTTTAGGTAGTGGGAATGGAACCCATGGGCATTCTACCTCCAAGCTACACCCTCAGCCCTATTTTTTATTTTGTTGCAAAAGGCCTCATTAAGTAGTAGCTGAGGCTGTCCACGAACTGCGATCCTCCTGTCTCAGCCTCCAAAATCTCTCTTTTATTTTTAAGGCACCTTAAGCAAGCACTCTACCACTTGACTATATCCCTGTTGCCTTCTAATTTTATTTTGAGACAGGGTGAGGCTAATTTTCCCAGGCTTGCCTCGAATATGTCATCCTCCTGCTTAAGCTACCTGATTAGTTGGGATTCTAGGTACCCAACTCTCTCCAGCTATTTCTGTCTCTTCATAAAGAAGGCAAATGAAATGAGTTACCAAAATTCAGCTTTTATTATATATCTGTGAATTTAAAACTGTTGTATTCACGTACCCTTTTAACTATAAACAATAAGAATAACACTTCAGAACTGACCCAGTGAAAGTTATATATGAATTAATCTTATAATTAATACAAGTACACTAATAAATTTTGTGCGTTGTTTCATAAAGAACATTTTTAGTACTTTGACATGAATTTCATACCAAAGGAGTAGAGAAGTTCTATCATAATTCTTCTATTGTCTTTGTCAACATCATGTAAAGGATCGCCAGAATTATTGAGAAAAATGATAAGCATTTCTTCTTAGGTTTATTATTTTATAAACTCAGTTTTTATATAAATTGAATAAGTTAATAGACACATTGAGCATAAATACGAAGCATTTTAAAAGGTGTTGCAAAATCAAACATGAGTATGACTTGGTTCTTAAACTACTTCCAATTTTGTTTCCTGCTGATTAAAGGTGGGACTGGATTAAATGAAGTGTATTATAGTAGCAGGAAAATCATCACATAGTGCATTCCAGAAATTTTTCCAGTTCTGCATGTCCTTTATTATTTCTATTTTTCTTTTGGAACCCCCAAATTTTGGCTGAAAGTTGCATGCATTAAGAGTATGTTTTGTTTTAATTCATTGGGAATAGTTTTATAATAGCCACTTAAAAACATTCATCAGTTCATGGTTCATCACAGTGTCAGAATTAATTTTATTTTTTCTTGGGACTGTATTCTGTTTCCTTGTTTCTTATGTATCAGGTAAATTTTAATTGCATCCTATTATGATACTAAATTATGGAGATATTTCTATTGTATATAATTGTTTTTATTTTAATTGTTTAAGTGCTGCATTAATTTTCTTCTATGCATTTTCAACTCAGGGGTCATTTCTGGCTCTTTCAATTGCAGTATTCCCCACACTCATCAGTAATATTTTCCAGCATCTCTTTTCTCATCCTCTGGGCAATAATAGTTGGGATGTTCCACATGTGTCTTCATCACCACTATCTATCATAGGGACTGTACTTAATCTCAGGCTAAATGACAATCAGTAAACTCCCTGTATTTCCTCCTTTCTTCAAGTGCATGGTCCTCACCATCTGTTTCCTTTCACTCTCCCTACACCTTCAGAGAGTTGATCTTTGTATTATAGCTAGGTTTCAGAGTTGTTGTTTGTTTGTTTTTTTACTATAAGTAGGGAAATGTTGGGTCTCTAATATCCAGAACTGGAACTGAGAGTCAAGGTTGAAGATGAAAAACAAAAGTGCTGGCTTGAATAGCAACTGGAGTATCTATTTGATCAAGATAATTTTCTGTGTATACTTTAGGCCACAGGTTGGAGAAAATGTCATTTGTGAAATTTTGTAATTGGGAGTTTCTTTTTTTTGATAATATAGTGAAATGCTTTATTTTACAACTATTTATAGCAGTTTAATTTTTTTTAAATTTTAAACTAAAGGTGGTTCATCGTGATCTCAAACCTAGTAATATATTATACATGGATGAATCGGCCAATGCAGATTCAATAAAGATCTGTGATTTTGGATTTGCAAAACAACTTCGAGGGGAAAATGGACTTCTTTTAACTCCATGCTACACTGCAAACTTTGTAGCACCTGAGGTATTTTTAAAGTTTTAATTATGTGCCTTTCATTCTTTTTCTTTAATTGAAATATATTATTTCATTCATTTCTTATAGCACAAAGGTAAAAGCTGAGTTATCTGTTCTCTCCCAACTATAGGGCTCTTTAAATTAGTACATTGTGATGATACCTGATATATAATTATTCCGACTATGAGCATTCACCCAATCAAAATGTAATAATTAGACTATTCTATTGGGCTCTTTACTCGTTTCATAATTACAAGGTTTTAGAATTTAGAGCCATGGTAAAGATAGCCAAAACTTCAATATACTGCATATTCCAAAGAAGGAATTGAGGTACCTTATATGATTTACTCGAGTCCAACCCAGCATTCACTTAGTAACAAATTCAATTTGTGCTTAGCATGCAATAATAGATATCAGTTAGTATTATGCATAATATGTAAGGGTAGTACCATTTCTAATTGTGTTTAGGAAGTATGTGTATGTGGCATGTGTGTGTGTTTTACTGGGGATGGAACAAAACCCAGAGAAAATCTACCTCTGAAGTGTACTCACAGCCCAATTTATTCTTTTTTTAATTCTGAAACAGGATCTCATTAAGTTGTAGAGGGCCTCACTAAGTTCCTGAGGCTGACCTCAAACCTGTGATCCTCTTGTCTCAGCTTTGCAAGTACTGGGATTAAAAGCTTGAGGCTTTTTATTCTAATTCCCAGAGAAAATAGTTTCACAAGAGTTTTTATAAGCAGTGTATATATGGAACTCTTGGTAAAAACATTCATATATAGATCTCAGGGTACAGAATCCTCAGCAACTTAGATCCTGTTTCAAAATAAAAATATAAGGATGGGAATATAGCTCAGAGATAATATATATGCCCTAGGTTCAATTCCTAGCATCACAAAAAAATCTTATTTTAAGATATTGATATTGAGGAATAGGCATTAATATGCTTTATAGGCTTTATTTAATAAGAAATTTGCCCTATATGAAACTATGCATATATCTAGAGAATATTGATTTAGCATATATTTTAATTAAATTCATCAAAAATGAATGTACAAGTTTTCTCATAATAGATAGAAACTAAGATTTTCAAAATAAAAATTGAGACATGATTTAACAAGGATATATTGTACTTTCCCCAGGTGCATGAGATAAGAGTTTGGACATAAAAGTAGTTGCCTTCCTAAGACATTTCCATGATTTTGTAGGGTAGGAGGAAAGAATATTTGATTTGAGATTAGGACTCTTTTGTTAAATATAAGATATGGTCATCATAAACATTCTAATAAATTTATGGAATAGATATAGCAACAGAGTTATAGCATTTACACTTTAATGGTCAAATTTCTTAATGTTGACTTTATCTTGTGGACCTGAACTCTGGCATTATAGAAACTTCTCACTGGAAAAAGTTTAGAAGTAAATATGTCCCAAATGAACATCTCAAAAACAGACATTAAAATATAAAATATATGTAAGTCTATGTTTGTATTAATGGTTAGGTGAATATTTTAAGATTAATGATTAGACAAACATTTTAAATGAGCACGGTAGAATACAGCCCATTGATATTTTCTATCCTGAGAGACCTTCATTATAGTAAGACACTTTCACCATTGTATACTGAAGGTTTTCAGGTGGGCATGTAACCACTTCTTCATAACGAGTGCCTGAATTCACTTTGGGTAGTATTCATATTTTCAGAATGCTTTGAAAGGTTTTATCAAGTGCAGAATCCCCTGCTAATAGTCAACAAATATTTTTAAATTGTTGTGGATAAAACACAGAGTTCTTTTTGGTACGGATTACTTCTAAAAGTTCAGACCCTGCCAAAAGGTATTTGGGAAGTAAATAAAAGACATTATCTCTTAAACTAGAATTACAAAGATCCAAGTATTCATGTCGGTATCTTAAGAAATAAGATTTGTGAGGTTATATATTTATTACTTCATCACAGTGCATTAAGAGTCCTGGTTTGTTAAAAGAACAACTGCTTATTATAATTTTAGCTTAATAGAGATTATTTATTTACTTTTTAGGATATGCATTACTTTAGTCAACCTTTTAATCTTTAGTTCGTAGACGTATTTTACTATATACTTATGTCACAAAAGTTAATATATCTCCAAATTATTTATCCTTATATAAAACCAAGTCCATTATATTGTATTATCCAACCGATATTTAATACCTACTGAATCTAAGAATGTTCCTGAATTAATGGAACTTAAAACGGAGGAGTGTTTTGTCTGCAGCTCTTGATAAAGTAATACTTAAATTACCCTGCTTTGCCCTGGCTTTGGGCTATCATTTTTTTGTTTTTTCCCCCCGAATATGAATTTAGACTCTAGAATAAAGGGAATAAATATCTCTATGTATATTACATTTGGGGATTTAAGAAGCCAAATGGAAGAGTAGGTTATGACATTCTATTTTTCTCTAAAACAAGAAGGTATGGAACACAGCCTCTGTAATATACTTTTTCATTCCTGCCATTTACCCTGCCTTGTTTCTTTTATGACTACATATTTTCACTGTTGCAGGGCATTGAAACTAATTCTAGAACAAAAGTGAATGCATACAAATGTGCTTAAGTGTGATAAATCTAAAACAAGTTTTTCTGGGTTGGCCCTATTTAAGCAGTGTGTTGTCACCTGTGCAACTCTGTCCTCATAACTAGGAAGGTTCTGAAAGTATAAGTTTGTTTTGTTTGACATTGACTTGCTGTTTTGCCCAGGCTTTCCTCACACTCCTGGGCTCAAGTGACCCTCCTGCCTCAGCTTCCTGAGTAGCTGGGTCTACAGGTACATGCCACTGCACCTGGAAAGGAGGCAATGGAAATAGGAAATGCCAATAGCTGAATTGCTGATTAACACTCATCTAACTAATTCTTAAGACGTGGCCCTCAAGCCTGGCTATGCATTTAGTCACCAGAGGATTTTAAAAGGTTACTAAAGAATACAAGGATTCTCAGAACTTTGAACGGTGATTAGAAACTGAGAACAGATAGGGGAATAAGAGAAAGAAAGGTTTATATTTTACCAGAGCATTCCAACTTAGATATACTGTAACATGAATAGTTCGGTTCTACTATGGCATTTATTAGAGCCATTGTAATATCTACTTATATTATTTCTGAGGCATGCACAAACACATGTGGTTTTTGATAGATGTCTTATGTTTCTCAATATTGCACCTGTGTATTATAACTACACGTTGAATAGGAAAAACATCTTTAATTTTAAGTTAATTACATAATTTAATTTTTGCTTTTGTTAAATCCAAACATTAATATTTTAGCTGTTTGTAGATAAAAAATTCCATGCTAGTGGTTATACAGTCTCCAGTGTTAATGCATTAATAATGTTTCTATTTTGTTCCTGTGCCTAGAGGCTTTAGCAGTGGGCTTGTTTTCCTAAATGAAAAAACATGGCCTCATTTTATCACTTTATATTACTAACAAACTTTATTAACTTTATAGAGAAATCTCGCATGAATATATAATAAAGATATTATTTGGTTCCTATTAGTACTGGGCCCAAAACAAAACAAGTTACATAAATTATTGCATGAAATATTAATAAAGCTATTGAAAATATATCAAATATGTGTTTGTATTTAAGAAATATACTGCTGTTTTTAAGATATCATCCTTATATGAAATATAAATTTGTCCTTTTATAGTAAAACATTATTCTACCATCTCTGATATAGTAAAGATGCAGTTATCATAGATATTAAAAGCACAGGCTCTAGAGCAAGAAAGCCTGTCCTACTACGGACTAAATTGGTGATGTTGAGCAAGTTACTTAACATCTGTCTCAGTTTCCTCATCTTCAAAATTAGAACAAGAATATATCTTCATAAAGTAATTTTTAAAATTGAAAGCCTTAGTACTATTTATTTATACATATTAATATTAAGGTTTGATGTCTGTATATCTGGTTCCTAAGGAAACGGATGAAACCTCATTGAGGTCAGGGATTACATCATAGACTGTTGTCTTTTACCATGGCCATGTGCTTCAGCTTATAATAATACCCATTTAATCACTGCTTGCTAATTGCAGAATATTTTGCCTTTAAAACTAAGTGTATACAATTATTTAAAATTTAATATCACAAATGTTTGTGAAATTATGAAAAGAAAAATGACTTTATTTTGAATGAGAAAATTGAATTTATACTGAGTATGACCACATAATGAGTTTTTCTTTCTTAGGTTCTTATGCAACAGGGATATGATGCTGCTTGTGATATTTGGAGTTTAGGCGTCCTTTTTTACACAATGTTGGCTGGGTAAGAAACTTACATGTCCATGTAGTCATGTGAATTTCACCTGTATACCTTCATCTAGAAAAAAGACAAAAATAACCTTAAGAAATATCCTATTAACATTAAAATATTATATTACTTATAAAATTAAAAACAATGTGTAGAATGAGGCACTGTTAACATAGTAACATAATTAGAAAACAGTTTCAACTGGAATAAAACTTTAAAGAGAAAGTGTACATTTTAGTTTGATTTTTTATTTTGAGTAATACAATTACTTTATAATGTATTTACCTGATCATAAAATAAGGGCATTTTTTAACAGGAACTTGCTCTTTGAACTTATTGATATTAATTTAATCTTTTAAATTACTTGAATCCTGGCTCCCTTCACAATAAATTTACTAAGATCATATTTAATGCCAAATTTACAAGCAATATTGAGCAAAACTAACCTTCAGAAACACACACAGCTGCTCTCTCATGAAAGGATAAAGATAAACTCAAATCATATGTAGTAAGAATTTTACCATGTTAAAGTTGCAAAATGTACAAATAAGATAAGTGCTAACTTCTGTTCAACAATGAGTAGTACTCTCAGTTATAAGTAAAATATTATGGCCACAGAAATGATTCTAATAAAGGAAAAGGCTTGAGTATTTATTTAAGTGTAACGTTTTAATTAAATTGGATTTTTTGTTTATAGTACTGAGGATTGAAAGCAGGGGCATTCTACCTTTGTTGCACACCTCCAGCATTATTTTATTTTTTAGTTTGAAACAAGATCTCACTAAGTTACTGGGCACTGGCCTTGAATCTCAAAACCTTCTGTCACAGCCTCCCAAGTACTAAGATTACATGTATGCACCATCATTGCTGGCTAATTAAATTTATTTTAAGGAGTACATAAAATTTACAAATATTAATGCTATGTTATAATAAATTGACATTGTAATAACTGCATATTTCAATTTTATGTACCTTTTAGATATTACTAACTTATACAGAATACTTAATTATGAACCACAGCAAGTGCTGAAGTTATATATAACTAAAGTTTAAATATCAAATACAATGAATACTTATGAACACTGTTAGTTTGAAATCATAGTATACTATTTCTAGCTTGCTGCTTTCGGATATTTTTTATAACTAAATAAGAAGTGATTGTGTATGATTTTAGGATTATCTTAATATGTACATAGGGAATTAAGACATTAATATTGCCAGGCATGGTGGTGCACAACTGTAATCCCAATACTTAGGAGACTGAGCTGGGAAGATTGCAGATTTGTGGCCAGCCTCAGTAACTTAGGGAGGCCTTCCACAAATTAGTGAGACCCTGTTTCCAAGTAAAAAATAATTTTGAGCAGGAGGTGTAGTTCAGAGATAGAATTCATTTGAGTTCAATTACCAGCACCACACAAAAAAGATATTAATGTATATTTGTTATGCTTTTATCCATAAATCAGTATTCCAAGCTCAAAATTTGAATAATAATTTTAGTTCCCTATGTTAAAATAGTGCAAACATGACCTGTCTTTCTATGATCAATTTTTTAAAAAAACATTTTGTTTATAAATTTTCTTCCCAATTATGAATAATTTGAGTTACATAATGACTTTAATGACTGTGGATTTTTAATCATATTGCTATAAGTATTTAACCAATTTATTTTATAGACATTCATTAAAATATTAATGATAATATATTGATAATAACAATAATAATGTAATTATAATATAACCAGTGCAATTAATGATATGTTAATAAAGCCAACACAATACATTGTAAATATATGAAATTAACATTTTCTTCAGAGTAACTATATTTGTTTACTAACTTATGCCTGGGAGAATAAAAAACATGTATTTTGTTAAAGTATAATTTTATGATTGTAACTTTACATGCAAATCCACTCTTATTTTACATTGATTAATAGATCAAATACAAAAAATGTGTACAAAATTCTCGTATCTTATACATAATTGTATTAAATTCATATTTTAAACAAAGTTTATATGAATAGTAAGAAGAAATATCAGATGATCTTAATTTTCTGTAGTAAATACTTACATATAATCTTTATTGATTTCAGTTATTACTGTTATATATGTTACTCTCATATCTACTAAAATATGCTTTATTCATAGCTATACTCCATTTTCTAATGGACCCAATGATACTCCTGAAGAGATACTGCTACGTATAGGCAATGGAAAATTCTCTTTGAGTGGTGGAAACTGGGACAATATTTCAGATGGAGCAAAGGTAGAAATATGAATAATTTTTGTGTTTGTGCTAAATTGCTAAAATCTTTCTGAGTTAGTATCTGCATTCGTGGAATATCTAATGGTGTCATGGCAGTATTTTGTGTTATTGACACATATTAACTATATACATTAAAGAGTATCACTATGACATTTCCATATATACATGTATCATACTGATCATGTCCACTCTCCTTTCTACCCTCTTTTACCCTTTCTTCTCTTCTCCTGCTGGCCCCTAACAGTCCTTCTACTTTCAGGTCATCTTTTTTCTTCTAGCTTCTACATATGAAAGAAGACATGTGATATTTGTCTTTAACTGTATGGCTTATTTCACTTAACATTATGTCTATTTGGTTCCATCCATTTTCTTCCGTCTTTATGCTTAAATAGTACTCCATTATATATGTTTACCATATATTCTTTATCCATTATATATCTTACCTATTTGAATAGTATTATAATAAATGTGGGTATGTAGGTAACTCTTAGGTATGCTGACTTTATTTCCTTTGTATATATACCCAGGAATGGTGTAGCCAGATCATATGGTGGTTGTAGTTTAATGTTTTTTTTTCCAGGATCCTCCATACTGTATTATATAGTGGCTATACTAATTTACGTTCCCACCAACAGTATATAAGAATTCCCTTTTCTACATATTTTTACCAGCATTTGTTATTTTATTTTGATTTTTATAATAGTAATTTTGATTGGGTAAAATGAAATCTACATGTACTCTTGACTTGTGTTTCCCTGATGGCTAAAAATGTTGATCATTTTTTATGTATTTACTGTCCATTTGTACATCTTCTTTTGTGGATTGTCTAATGTTTGGATTTGGTCCTAATTCCTTTTTGCATCTCTCTCTAATAATATTTATTCTTTCTCAGGCTCTTGTTTATTTTTATCCTCTTCTGTGTATATGATTCTTTTAATTATTTTCTACAATGCTGGCTTAATGGTCATGAATTCCTAGTGTATGCTTATGTTCGAAGGTTTTTATTTTTACCATAAATTCTGAATTATAGCTTTGCTGTATTATATAGTAATCTAGGTTGGCAGTTGCTGCCTTTCAAGCGGTGAAAGACATTATTCTGTTTCCACCTGGCCTTCATACTTTCTACTGATAAATCTGTTGTTTTGATGGGTTACTTTTGTACACAGTTTACCACTCCTCACGTTGTTCCGAATTTTTTCACAGATTACTTACAACATTGTGGCAAATGTTTTTTTTTGTTGTTGTTTTTCTTTTCCTGGTCATGTCCCTTTGATATTCTGGATGCCTCTAGTACCTGCATATGCATCAGCTTTCCAAGATTATGGAAAATTTTATATTTTATTTCACTAAGTAAGTTTTTTGTGCCATTAGCCAGTATCTCCACTTCTTCCTCGAAATATAAGTCTTAAATTTGGTCTTTTAACTTTGCAACAGAGCCCTTGTATATTCTGTTACGTTTCTTCTTTTTTCTTCATTACTATTTGTATGTTCTAGTTCATTTTTCTTATATTGAGCTCTGTATTCTTTCGTATGCTTGATCCAGACTATGAATAAGAGTTTTCACAGAGGTAAATTGATTTATTAGCTTTTCATTTCCAAGATTTCTATTTGTTTTTTTAGAATCTTTCTTTATTGAAATACTCCTTCATATACTGTATTGTTTTTCTAATTTTTTAAATTTTTTTTATTTGTGCATTGTAGTTACACATCTTAATGGGATAAAAGACTTGTGTAAACATATATGCACACATCGCCCAAATTGCCCTTACCTAATCCCTACCCCATTCCTTCCCCAACCTTCCTTCCCATGCTTGGCTTAGTGATTGACTTTGATATGTTTAAGTACATCATGTGCTTTAGAGAGTTTCCCTCTTCCCCCCTCCCATCCCTAAGTTACGTTGCCTTATTTGCTCCTCTATAGGATCTCCTTCTTCATCCACAGTTCCTCCTTAGCGTTTGCATATAAGGGAAAGCATCCAATTTCTTCTTTTCTGTGACTGACTAATCTCACTTAGCATAATATCCTCCAGTTCCATCCATTTCCCTGTAAATGATGTAATTGTGTTTTTTATGGCTGAGTAAAATTCCATTGTGTACATATCCCACAGTTTTGTAATCCATTCATCTGTTGATGGACATCTTGGCTGGTTCCATAGTTTGGCTGTGGTGAATTGTGCAGCTATGAACATAGATACACATGCATTCGTTTGGTAGTTTAGTTTTCTTTCTTTTGGGTAGATACCCAGAAGTGGTATTGCTGGATCGAATGGTAAATTTGTACCCATTCTTCTGAGAATCCTCCATACTGTTTTTTAAAGTGGTTGCACTAATTTGCAATCCCACCAACAGTGTTTTAGAATTCCCACTTCTCCACATCCTTGCCAGCATTTGTCGTTGTGTTTTGAATGATGGCCATTCTAGTTGGAGTTAGGTGAAATCTCAGGGTAGTTTTGATTTGCATCTCTCTGATTGCTAATGATGTTGAGCATTTTTTTCATGCATTTATTGGCCATTTGAATTTCTTCTTTCGAGAAGTGTCTATTTAGTTCACTTGCCCATTTTTTGATTAAATTATTTATTTTTTAGTGTTGAATTTCTTAAGCTCTCTGTATATTCTAGATATTAGTCCTCTATTGGAGGGTAGGTGGCAAAAATCTTCTCCCATTCTGTTGGCTCTCGATTAAGGTTCTTCACAGTTTCCTTTGCTGAACAGAAGCTCTTTAGTTTCATGCAATCCCATATATTAATTCGCCTTTTAGTTTGTTTTGCCTGTGGGGTCTTGTTGAGAAAATTCTTATCTGTGCCTATGTGTTGCAGTGTTGGACCTATGCCCTCTTCAAGGAGCCTCAAAGTCTCTGGTCTAATTTCCAAGTCTTTGATCCATCTTGAATTAACTATTGTACAGGGTGAGAAACTGGGATTTATTTCCATTTTTCTGCATATGGTTAACCAGTTTTGCCAACACCATTTGTTGAAAGACTATCTTTCTTTCAGTGTATGATTTTTTTGTCAAAAATAAATTGGCTGTAAGTGTGTGGATTTGTTTCTGAGTCTTCTATTCTGCTCCATTGGTCTATGTATCTGTTTTGTGCCAGTACTATGCTGTTTTTATTATAATGGCTTTGTTGTATAGTTTAAAGTCAGGTATTGTGATTCCTCCTGCATGGTTTTTGTTGCTGAGAACTACCTTGGCTATTCTGGGTCCAATTTCATTTAGTTGAGTTTTTAAACTTTTTAGTGGTGCATTGTTGTCATACATTTTAGTGGGTACGAGATGGTATAGGTACTTGTATCCTCATTTTATTAATTAATCATTTAAAATATTGATACTTTTTAAATTCTTTGAAATTTTCTCCACTTTGATATAGTGAAGTTTTGGGGGTGTATTTTTGCCTTATATTCATACTACCTATATTTCTGGGTTGAGATACATGCATCTGTTGGTATGGATATCTCTTCCACTCTTACATGTGGATTCTTTTAATGAGCTGATTTATCTTTACAGTGTTTCTCAGGTTGGAGTTACAGCTCAGCATTAAAGCACCCAACTCTATGTAGCCAAAGGGCTATGTTCAATCCCTTGCACTAATAGTTGAGTCTTTGGAGTGATCCTGTAGGTGTAAGATGAGGCCCCATAAAATGGTCATAGGAAATGGATGGTATCAACTCATTTCCCTCCTGCCCTACAAATGGCATGTCAAATGTACAATCAGGACAATACTGGATTCAGTCTTCTGGAACAGAGACAGTGTGGAGCCAGCAGCTAGCCATGCTGCAAACAAGTAAACAACTTTAGATTTAGCTTAAAAGAGAAAACTATAGATTATTCTCTAAAACTGTTTGATAGTATGAACTTGTTAAAATTTGGTTAATATTTTTCTTAGGGAATGGTGATTTTAAAGTTTGATATTAATTTATACTGAGGGTTAAAGTTAGGGTTAGGGATGTATTTTTATTTTGAGCTGTATATCAGGAGAATCTACTTTGCTTTGGGAAGTCAGTCATGATTTGCAACTAAAAAATTGACCATCTTGCAGGTTAAGGCACATGTAGACTTGTACACCATTTATACAAGATCTTAGCTTTAAACAATTTAATTGGATATTTTGCTTTAGCTAAGTTGAGCATATATAGTTTGCCTCAGACAGTCCTGATTTATGCCTTTCATTCATATATGTCCTAAATTTGGATAAGAATTTTTATGGCTATCATAGCTTAAACTGTACTTAATATCAGTTAAATTTGTTCAGTGAATATATAATAAAACTTTGATTTTATATTTCATTTTGAAGTTGGATTTTTATTTTGGAAAGAGGGATTTATATACTTCATGAATGTTGAATTATTACCACAAACATTGAGCAGTTTCTGTATCCATGTGATAGTTACTAACTCAAGAAGAAAGTTGTAAGATTTATATAAAATTTAGGCATCAATGTTGAATGTAATAAGTAAAGTATGACAGACAATATAGTTTAGCAATTAGTAGTATCACTCAGGAGTCAGATAGCCTAGAATGCATAGCTTGACTCTTATTTACGAGTTATATATCCTTGACAATGTTGTTTAACCTCTTTGTGCCTCAGTTTTCACATCTGTAAATTTAAGGGTTGTTACAAAGATTAAACAGCTGTGTAAACAAATTATATATATGGCATTTAGTAAGTATTCAGTAAGCATTGGGGATATTTTTGAGAATATATAAGAATTCTAAGAATGAAATGTTAATTTTTCAGCTCATCTTTAACACTAGAGTCCCTTTTTATTAAAATTTAAAGCATTAGAGTATTTTCAATATTTGCAGAAATGTGTCTCCTAAAATTCTTGTTCATTCTCTCACCTTTATCATTACCTGTGTACCTTTTAATAATCATTCAAAATCTTCAGGCAAGTAGAAAAGGTCAGATAATATTTAAAGAGCACAGTAGCATGTTTTTCCTAAGATTAAGTCTGTGTAGGCTATTTATATGTTGAAGCATACTTTGATGAGTGTCTTAACCTTTAGAGCCAGACCAGATTTTTTAAAAACAAATGTACTGCAGTATAATTGATACACAATCCAATGCAAGTATATAAAGCATATAATTTAATGTTATTACATACTTTTGAAACCTTCACAAAAATCAAGATAAAGAACATACATATCACTCCTAAAACTTTCCTAATATTCTTTTCTAATCCTTCTCCCATACGTATCTCATATCACCAACTCACAATCTCTTATTTCCCTCATTCCCTGGTGACCATGGACTTGTGGCCAGAAACTAGGTTATATTTTCTAGAAGTGATTTTAAACGAAATCACAATCTATATACTGTTTTGCTATCATTCACCTATCATAATTATTTTAAATCCATCCATCCATGTTTTCAAACACATTAATAGTTTATTACTTGAAATCTGTTCACTTGCATTTTTTTATTTTTATTTTTTTTATTTTTTTGCCATACCAGGGATGGAACTCAAGGCCTCACAGATGCTAGGGAAGTATTCTACTACACTAAGCTACATTGCATCCCTTTTTATTTTATTACAAGACAGTGTCAAGCTAAGTTGCCCAAACTGGCCTTGAATTTGAGATCCTGCTACCTCAGCCTATTGATTAGCTGGGATTAGAGTGTCTACCACCAGGTCCACCCAGATATCCAGTCACATCTTGATGAGTATTTGAGTTTCTTGCAATTTTGATAGTGTCAATAAAGCTACTATGAATATCTATGTTTGTGTGGATGTTTTATATAAGTACCTAGGAGCATGAATAGGTCATATGTTTAGCTTTTTAATTAATCACTCTCTTATTTTCAAAGTGCCTATGCCATTTTAAATTCCTATCAACATTTAATGAGATATTTCATTTTGCCATATCGTTTGTAGCCATTTATTTAGACTTTAAAAAATTTTAGTTATTTTGAAAGGTGTATAGTATCTGGTAGTGATTTCATTGTCATCAATTTCCCTAGTCACTATGATGTTTAGTGTTTTTCCTGCACTCATTTGCTATCCATTGATCCCCCCCCTTTTTTTTTGGTGGTACTGGGGTTCCTGGAAGCCCTTCTACCTCCGGGCTACACTCCCAGACCTATTTTATATTTTTGAAACAGGGTCTCTTACGCCAGCGCGGCTGGCTTCGAACCTGAGCGATCCTCCTGTCTCCGCCTCCCAAGCGCGGGGATTACAAGCGTGCGCCACCACGCCCGGCCTTGATCCCCCCTTTCTTAAGGGATTGTCTTATTACTGAGTTTTGAGAGTTCTTAAAATATTTTGGAAACAAGTGCTACTTCATATATATAGAAAATATTTTCTCTCAGTCTGTGAATTGTCTTAAGTATTTTTCAAGGCTCAGCTGTTTCTAATTTGATAAAATTCTAGTTATCAAATTTTTCTTCTATGTGTCCTGTTTTGGTATGATAGCTAAGTGATTTCAAATATTTTGTGTGCTTTTTTTCTAAAAGATTTAATTTTAACTATTACTTTTTGTCCCGTGGTCCATTTTTATTAAACATGTTTATGCAGTACAATATAGTCAAAGTTCATCTGGGCATGGTGATCCCAGTTTGTAATCCCAGCATACGAGAGGCGGAGACTTGAGGATAGATGTTCGCGGACAGCCTCAGCTACTTATCAAGGCCCTTTGCAACTCAGTGAGATTCTGTTTAAAAAAATAAATAAATAAAAAAACTAAGAAATAGGACTGGGGGTGTAGCTTGAAGATAGAATGCCCTGGGTTCCATCCCAAGCATTGCTATATACATATATAGTCAAAGTCCATTTTTCCATATGGAAATTCATTTGACCTATTACCACTTGTTGAAAATATATTTTCTCCACTGAACTGTATTTGTGTATTCATAAAAATCAACCATTCATATATCTATATTTATACGCGTTTTTCTGTTCCATTTACCTCCTTGTATATTTTTTCCCCATTGCCACACTGTCTTGATAAATATCGATGTATATTTAAGTTTTCAAATCAGGTTCAATAGTCTCCTCTTATCTCTAGTTTTTCTTTCTGTGGTTTCAGTTAAATATGTTCAACTGTGGCCTAAAAATATTGAGAGGAAAATTCCAGAAATGTACAATTCATAATCTATAAATTATATACCATTTTTTGGTGGTACTGGAGTTACTGGAAACCCTTCTACCTCCGGGCTACACTCCCAGACACCTATTTTTTATATTTTTATTTGGAAACAGGGTCTCTTAAGCCAGCAAGGCTGGCTTCAAACCTGCATGATCCTTCTGTCTCCGCCTCCCAAGCGCGGGGATTACAAGCATGCACCACCACACCCGGTCCAAATTATATACCATTCTGATTATCATGATATAAAACTTGCTATCTCACAAGAAGGGTGTGTATAGTACAATAAGATATTGGGAAACAGAGACTACATTCACATGTTCTTATTATAACATTATAATTCATCTACCTTAATAATGTTGTTAATTTTTTCTATACCTAAATATAATAAATATGAATGTAAAGGTAAAATATAGTACCTTTATGGTTCAATAATGTCTACAGTTTCAGTCATACACTGGAGTCTTGGGATATATTCTTTGTAGATACAGAAGAAATAATGTACTGTTAGTCTTCCAACTGTGTGTGTGTGTGTGTGTGTGTGTGTGTGTGCGCGCGCACATGTGTGTGGGGGTGTGGGGGGTATACTGGGGATTAAACCCAGGGGCATTCTTTCTACCACTAAACTACACCCCCAACACTATAATTTTGAAGCAGAGTCTCACTAAGTTGCTTAAGGCTGCCTTGAACTTGAGATTCTCTAGTCTCAGCCTCCCAAGTACTAGGATTACAGGTATAAGTTTTGATTTGCATCTATCTTATGCCTAATGATGCTGAACACTTTTTCATACACTTATTGGCCATTTGAACTTTTTTCTTCTGTGAAGTGTCTATTTAGTTCACTTGCCCATTTTTGATTGGGTTGTTTTCTTAGCGCTGAGCTTCTTGAGTTCTCTATATATTCTAGATAATCGACCTCTGTCAGAGGAATAGTTGGGGGGAAAAATTTCTACCATTCTGTCAGCATTCTGTTGAGGTTCTTGATAGTTTCCTTTGCTGTATATAGCTGAATTTTATTTGCTAAAATTTGTTTTGTAATTCATATCTATGTTCATGAAGGATATTGTTCTATTGTTTCTTTTTTGCAGTGTCTTTGTCTGATTTTGATATCAGAGTAATGCTCGTCTCATTAAATGAATTGGAAAATATGTCAAACACATTAGCACAATTTTTCATATTTCCTTATTATGCTATTAATATCTGTAGACTCCATAGTGATGTCTACTTTCTCATTTCATCTGTAGTTATGGATTTGTTTATTCCTCTGCAGTTTTAATGTTCTTTGCTTCATGTATTTTGGTCCTCTGTGTTTGGCTTTTGCTGGGGATTGAACCTAGAGGCATTCAACTTCTAACCACACCCTCAACCCTTTTATTGTTTTATTTTGAAACAGGTTCTCGTTAGGTTGCTGAATGTCTCACTACTTGCTGAGGCTGTCCTCAAATTTGTGATCCTCTTTGTCTCAGGCTCCCAGGTACTGTGATCTTAGGCATATGCCACCACACCTGGCTTGGAGATCTGCTTTTATATGAATACATCTTTATACGTTTACCCCCTTGATGGGTTATCCCCTTTATGATTATAAAATAAACTTCTTTATACCTGGTAGTATTTACCTTTATTTTTGAAAAATGGGACTGCATATGTCTCTTCGACATACTGAATTCAGTTTCTTTGGATACATAACTAGTAGTAATGCTAGATTTTGCAGTAGTCCTCGTTTTAATTTTTTATGATTACCATTTCGGTCTATTTCATTAAACTTATTCATCTTATTTTAGTATTCTGTGTTTTTCTCATCTTTACTTTTCTCAGTAGATTGTTTTGTTTGATTGTCCTCTTTTGTAAATAATTTCAACCAATTACATTATCCTTTAGATTCTGATATTACTTCTTAGAGTGTTTATTTCACTGCTTTTGTTATTGATCAAACGTTTGCAAGTGATGATTTTTGTTTCTCCATTAGAAAATGACTTGTTTAGGAACATTTACTTCATTTTATAAACAATTATAGGGATAGTTTTATTGAAAACTGTTACAGAATTTAATATGTTTTAAATTGAGTTATGCTGTGAGGGCATGTGAAATTCAGAAGATTTTTGCTTTACCAGTTCAAATAAGTATGTTTATAGTTACCCTTGATATCAAACTTAAGATACTCAGACCACTACTATGCTAGCAGCCAATTGCTAACATTTATTTATATTTAGCTTATTTTAGTATGGTATGCAGTATGTCTCTAGTTATTGAGTGGATTACATGGGACCCTACCTTCTATGTTATGTCTGTATACACATATGCTTACAGCTTTATGCAAATTCCACTTGCTCCATTCTTTGCTTGATCATTTAGCGCATTCCAGAATAAATCATGCCACTTCACGTTTTCCTCCACTATCACTAAAGATATTCCAGTTCCCCAGTCTTGACATCTACAGATAATACATTTGTACATATACACTTACAAATAATAAATTAGGGCTCATAATATATTAAAATAAGTTTCAAGATTATTTTTGACCATTAGCTTTGTATATATTTTGTTTTTCAAATTTGTAAGTAAAATAGAACAGATTATAAATTGTTGGTGCGTTTATATTTTGAGAAAATGTGAAATGGTATATATTTATTTTTATTTTCATTAAGGATTTGCTTTCCCATATGCTTCATATGGACCCACATCAGCGATATACTACTGAACAAGTACTAAAACACTCATGGATCACCCACAGAAACCAGTTGCCGAATGATCAACCAAAGACAAATGATTCACCACATGTTTTTAAGGTAAAACATGAGTATATTTATTTCTTAAAGATACTTTTATCTTTTATATATAACAACTGTGTATTCTTCTTGACTTTCTTTACAATCCACTTTCTGATGATAAAATAAAAATAACATACTTGCTTTTTCTTGGTACTGTGGATTAAACCCAGGATCATCTTACCTCTGACATTACACACCCAGTCCTATTTTATTTTTTTTAATTTTGAAACAGGGTCTTGCTAGGTTGCTGTGAGGGTCATACTAAATTCCCGAGGCTGGACTGGAACCTGAAATCCTCTCTTAGCCTCTCAGTTACGAGGATTATAGGCATATGCCACCATACCCAGCTTTTAATTGTTTTTGAAAGACACTTAAGCTATGAGGTCAATAAATGCCGAATTTCATATAAAAACAAAAGATTTATATTAGTGACTACATTGTGAGAATTTATTCTGATTTTTATATTCATAGACATTGAGCCTAAATTTTAAATTTTAATGTTTTCACAATTTTTCTATAGATCATAGTTACTTACATGAAAAATATGTAAGTAAAGAGTCATTAACTTACCAGGAGAGTATCAATGCACAGAATACACTCATTATTTTCCTGGGAAAATATTTTGTTCTAGATAAATGTTTCACGATATAGTGTGGATTTTTTTTTATATCCAGAGATTGTTACTCAATTTGTAATGTTTTTGTGTTATTTTAGGGAGCAGTGGTTGCCACATATTCTGTCCTGACTCACAAGACTTTTCAACCAGTCCTAGAGCCTGTTGCTGCTTCAAGCTTAGCTCAGCGACGAAGCATGAAAAAGCGAACATCAACTGGCTTGTAAGATTTGCAGTGTTCCTCAGCTAAACTGGATGAAGAGAAAATTAAACATGTGGCTTTTTACCCAATCCCATATCAAAGGCATTGTTTTCTGCTACATTACTTGAATATTCTCTTTAAGTCCCCCTTTTTAGGGAGAGTAAAATTTTAAAAACACATATACAGGTCCACAATATTCATACTATGTTGTTTCACAGTAATGTCCAAGTGTTTATTTAAACATATAATTGGTGTCCATAGGTCATAACAATTTCTCTGCACACTAGTTTCTAAAATTTATTTCAAACAAAGTTACTCTATTATTTTTTCTAGTTTCATACGACATTATGGTTTAGGGAATCATCAACTAATCAAAATGCTTATGGTATAGTGCCAAGCAATGTCAGTATTTTTTAGTATCAGATATTGGATGATAGGCTTTTTTTTTTTCGAAAAAGAGAAACAAGTATTGTGGGAACTTGTCGTGTATAACCAAAGGACTCCATTCATTTGACTCAGTGTAGTTATTAAAATGTACTCATAATAGACTGGTGCCAGAGCAAGATACGTTTGTATTAATACATACATTTCTGATATGATTGGTGCCAAAATCTACAAAAGAATTAAATCACCAATAAAAAATGTGTGACACAGGCCTGTATATTATCCATAAGTGGCTTCATCTAGAAAAGATTTCCATAAGGCTTCTAACATTCTGCTTCTAATAAAACTATAGTACATGTGAGGTTTTTTTAGCCAAAGGCTTTATATTGGTGTTGTATTCTTCATAGTTAAGCCTTTGAAAATAAAGTAAAATGGTGTTGATGCTACTTGATGTTATGTAAGCTGACTTTCAGGTTGACCAATTTGATTTCATCATCATCTGTCCCCTTTATAAATGAGCTACACTGTTGTTTTTCTGGATTCTCTGTGCTTTGAACTACAGTGTAGCATATTGATCTACCTTGAATCCTATGGTTATATAGTTGAAGTTTTACTGTAGTGGACTTGTGCACATAGCACATATGATAATAGTATAATGTATTTCAGTGAAATTTAGGCAATGATACATGATAGTTATACTTCAAGAAGATAAAATAACATTTTAAATATTAAAATAATAAAGTAATATTAATGACTACATACAATTTGAATACATTTAAAATCATATTTATAAAAAATCAGGCCAAATTGGTCTTATTATTAAATTTATGATTGAGAACCACTGTGTAATATGTATTGTTTTCTCTAAATGCTGAAATTTTAAAGACTCATTCTGTGTTGTTGAAAATACCATTACTACTACTACTGACAGAATTCATGAATGTAATCTGGAGGATATCACAGTTTTGTTTAGTTAATATAAAGAATCACTTGTGTGTATTAGGTGTACTGTTTGTTGTGTATTTTATTTTGCTTAGATCAGAGAGAGTTGATTACTTAATATACAATTTAGGGTAGGAGACATGTAACTTTGGTATTTAATAAAATAAACAATACATATTCTCTTTATAATGTAAGTGATCTATGCCCCATGCGCAAATATCTTTTTCCTGAGTGTGCTATATAAAATATGCGTTCTTATTTTGAGGTATCTTTCTGAAATAATTAAAAGACATTAAGTAACATCTAACACCACATGGAAACACTACATACACGTGGTTTGACTGCTATTTTATTTTATAGATTTTTATGTTTTAACTTGTCTTTCTTCACTTTTCATTATTATAGTAAGTACGGCATGTAACAATTTGTATCCCTATATTTTGAGTTATTTTTCCCTTGCCATTATTTATGGTGTTAGGCCTCTCTTCCTATCACAGTTGATATGACAAACTCTAAGGTATAATTCAGATGTTGAACTTTTTAGAACAAATAATATTTCCATGTATGAGTTTCAAGTAATAAAACTAGAGGAAATGAAATTGGAAAGTAAATAATGATTACAAAATAACCTTCAGGCTGTCTATAGCCAGTGTTTTTTTTAAAGTAAATTATCTCAATTTTCAGTTACCTTGCTCAAAAGGGTCGTGTCGTATAGTCCCTTCATGAAAGGAACACTGCAAAAATTAAGCAATGAATAGCATGATTTCTTTTCACCAAAGTGAGGATTGACAATGTGTAAAAGACACAGGCATGCTAACAGATGTGCCCAATAATTGTGAAAGCTTTCTGGAAAATTCAATCATGCTACCCTAACGGTGGTAGAAGGACAACTTTATTATAAGAGAAACTTCAAACTACACATTCATTTTGTAAATGGAACCCAGTTAGGGAGGCCTAATCTTGTCTATTTTGGCTAGAACTCTGTAGCCACAAATACGGATTTGAATGGAACATTTTTTATGAGGTATCTATAAATGATCAGTAAAAAAGTAATTTCAAACTTTAGGATTCTATGGTTTCAACTGTATTTATGAACAATTATTTCGCATTGTTTTCTTTCTAGTAAGTTGTTGATAGCATTTAATAATAACAGTTTGAGGATTTGTATTACTATTGTAGAAGGGAGACAACACAAATTATTTTTCTGAAAAGAAGGCACCATATTTGTTTATATAGACTTATCACTGTATTGTCCTGAAGCACATATCATTTTGAACAAACTTGGGATACCATTTGCAAGAAAATTCGAATGCAGTACTGGTGACTGTGTGGAAAACAGTGGGTTCATTCTTTTCCTGAAGACCAAATTTTTGCCTATTTTGCTAGACCCAGGATTACCTCAACATTGTTTTTGTAATGTATTGCTATTGATAATTAAAGATAGTAAACATTGTTGATAGCACCTCAGTTTAGCTAAAAGAGATTCTATATGTCAGCAACTTACAAACTTTAGGAACTGATGCTTGCTGATTTTAATATTTCCCTCATTGAGATAATATGCTAAAATAGTACTACCTACAGAAACATATTCATTCATTTTAAATAGTATAATTCTGACCATAAGAAGCCCTTCATATATGAAGAAGGAAAACAAATCAAACCATTTACCTTGACTCTAAGTCCCACTAGACAAGTTATACCTTTTTTAACAAAGTTTGACCTTGGCACTGTCTACATCCTCTTTTTCCTGGATTTCCAACACTATATGCTATCCTACATGAGCACCTCATAGCAGTACTCTGTCATTAAGGTTGACCCTATCTCCAGAATTATTCTCTGTGCCTAAAGGACCTCATTCCTTTCTCCTTTCCCAGATCAGGAATTAATTCTGTCAGGACAACTATTTTCAGATAAAAAGATGAAAGGAATGCTAGTTCATTAAATTAATCCACATTTTTCTCATTCAGTGATTAATCCACACTTTTTATTAGTGGCTAATACATAATTGGCATTTTCCAAGGAATATGAATATATATATATATATATATATATATATATATATATATATATTGAGTTTCTATTGCAGGAGTTTTAAGCAATTTAACCAAATGAGAATAATTTTAATATTAAATTTAGTTATTATCAAAGTCTTTTGTTTGCTTGCTTGTTTTTCTTAAGGAACTTACACAATATAGGTCTCAGTGTCAGATTTTCCAATAAACATGCTCCTTTTTTGCATATTTTTTTCTAATTTTCAGTTTGCATTTTCTCTTAAAATCTTCCACGCTTTTTAGTAATAATGAACTTCTGTGAAAAAATGACGTGGATGGAGGCAGAGTTTGGTGGTCATTTCTGTATATGTTGCTGTTAAACATATGCATCTTTATATTCTTGCTTCTCAAAGGACATCATATGAACATAAAGACATTTACCCCTCACCCCACTGTATTGACAGAGAAATGAAACTACAGAAATTTTTAAAACAAATTATGCATGGGTCTCAAGATTTTAGACCTTTTGACTAGATTTCAAGATGGAGAGATCAAGTTTATCAAATGTTCTTTTATAAGCAGAATATATACTATGACATACAGATTGTCCAGCTGCAATTACATTTTAGAACATTTTGTATATTTTAAAGCTTATTCATGCATTTTATCATTTATCTCAAGATCAATGATTGCTGAACTTATTAGAATAAATTGGTTTTGTGCTACATGCTTTTCTCTACAGGAATGTCTTGTTAGCATTGATAGTGATCATTCACCTCATACGTTATACTCGTAAATGTGCCGTTCCTGGTTTTAGTCCTTTAATATAGTAAAATCTGTCATCAAACAAACTCAACTTGTTTGCTAAATACATGAAGAAACTATGCTTGAATATAAAGTAGGTCCTAAATTATAGGCATAAGTCTCTTTGAAATATGAAGAAAAATATAGAGCACTAATAGGATACAGAAATTTAAGCTCACTCCTATTGGCAAATTGTGTATCTTTCAATTATTAAGTAGTACAAAATTTTTTCATAATGCCTAAAAATTCAGACACAGACACACACACACACACACACACACACACACAAAATAGCCGAGCTAGGGTTTATTCTGTATTTATATTTCTAAATTCTGGAAAGCTTTGGATTAATGTTTTGATTTCATTGTAGTTGTCTGGTTATGGGAACTAATTTACTCTTCAGTAGATATTTATTAAGCATCTAATTTTATGTGGGACAGTTCTAGACATAATACATTCATTGTATTAATTTCTTAATAATTGACATTGTGCAACCAATTAGATTGCTTGCTTTTTCCTGTCAACTAATATTACTCAGATCACATTTGATTTTGCAAATCTTTCTCTCTGAAATTAATACCACTTAGAGCAAAAAATATAATTTTAATATGATAAAATTGTTTATTATAAACAGCAAGAAAAGTCTAACAAGTAGCCACCATTTAAAAATGTATAAATTAAATATTAATTAAATATCCAAATGGCAGCATGGCTTGGAAATGAAATATTATCTTGCATTAAATTCTATAGTACAAAAAAAGGGGAAATGTGGTTTTCCTTTGATTTTTTTTAAAGTAGTAGTTTAGGTAGTTGTGAACTACGTAGGCTTTATGCAAAGAGAGTATAGTTTGCTATAGTCACATTTTTTTTTAGAAATTGGATTGCCACTACTTCCCAAGCATTGTTGAATCCATGTGCTTATTTTATGATACCCTTGCATCTCATTGCACTTAAGACAGAAATGGTGTTAAATAGGAGTTTTGTGTACATTTGGTTCACACGTAGTTAGAAATGTAAAAACTGACATTGAAAGAAAAAGGTCCTTAGTGTTCAGATAAATGTATTTTCATTTCTTGACTATATTATAGATTTCATACCAATATTTATATTTTCTTTAGACCACAGTTCTTTTGAAAATTGGAGTTTTCATTCATTGTACCACATTTTTCATTGTGTAAGACAAATTCAAATAGTAAATTTTAGTGTTTTCCCTCACAGTGCTGCTAAAGAAATGGCTATCATTTTGAATTTACAACATGCCAAAGATAACATAAAATTATATTTATTTTTGTTCTTGTTAAAACTCTGTGAGCAACAGTTATCAAGATATGTTAAATTACTGGCATTTTCTGGGTTCTAAATAAAAAGGCTGCAACTTTCTAACATTTTATACTTGACCTTGCTTGATCATTTATGGATATAAAATTGCTTTTTAAAAAAACAGCTTATTACAGAATTAATTGAAAGTTATATACTTTGTTCAGGAGTCAGATGTAACTTTCAATCTATGTTCATATTAATATGCTTATGCTGATATATTGCTCATACTTACATGATGCTTCATATTTCCTGAACTGTCTTATTTTCCCCACTTTAAGATTTTTCTTTTAAATTTTCACTTTGACAAAGGAATTTAAGAAAATGAGCATGAAAACATCGATTTTTAGAATTTATCAGGAGAATGCATTTGTCTGTAAACCCATTTTGACCCATACTTCCAGATATGGAATAACTATAAAATTGTAAATATGTAATTATGTAATTGTATTAATTTAATTAATATATTTAAGCTCTCAATTATTATTTGCAACCTATCTTAATACACCTGTGTCAAGTGAAATATTCACAGAATTGGAAACTTGGGACTTGATGGGTTAACGTGACAATCTTTACTGCAACAACCCAAATCTTACTCTCTAAGTATTAGCAATGTTCTTGTAAATTTTGAATCAAGTAAATAATAGACATTTAGCCATAACTGAAGTTGCGCATTGCTAGACCATGTTAAATTATAACAACTATATATGTACACAAATTTGATTTCATATGTGATTCAGAAATCCACTTGGTATCTGGTTATCAAAATCTTCATGTTAGGAGGCTGAGACAGAAGAATCATGATTTGCAGAGAGCCTCAGCTACATAGTGAGGCCCTCGGCAACTCAGTGAGACCCTGTTTCAAAATAATAAAAAATAGGGCAGGGGGTGTAGCTCGGAGGTAGAATGCCCCTGGGTTCCAACCTCAATACTGTGAAAAAAAAAAAATATATATATATATATGTATGTATGTATATGTATATGTATATATGCATACACATATATATATACATACACATATATACATATATATGTATATGTATATATACATACATATATATATACATATATATACACACATATACATACACATATACATAAAGAAACAAAAGGTTAAACCTACAAATAGTGTGGGAAAACATGCTATAATAATGGAGTAATGGTCCTTTAGAGTATGTATTTGTATTTAATTTTGAGTTTTAGAAACATTATTTTTGTATATACAAAATAAGATTAAGCCAGTAAGAATATGTAAATGGGGCTGAAATAGAAACAAATATATTTTAAATTAAAAGTGTAACCAAGCTAAGAAGAAACAACAAAAATCTTAGCATAAGTAATTCATCATTCCCACCTAAGAACTATACGCCGTTTAGGGTTGTGGGCTTACTGAATAATTCAATAAGACTTTATTCTGCATGGGGAATAATGTTATAGTATATGGACTTTGTATAGGAATGTACATTTAAACATAGTGTGTGTATATATCAAAGATAGCTAGTAGTCAAATGGTTAATAGCAAACAAAATCTGCTACCCAACACCTATTTGCTTATTCTAGTTATAATTCAACAATTTCCATTAGAAGTATCCCAACTCTTTATACTTCCAACTCAAGTATTTTTTAAACAATCGACTAGTATTGGGAGTTAAAAATGAGGGAAGGTAAGATTATACTTGTTGCTATCATGTCCTCATGTAGCGCCAGACAGTGGGCCAGCAATAAAGACATGTCTGAGAGATGAAGAAAATGGCCCATGACATTGACTGAGACACGGAACCACTTTTCATGCTTTTTTTCTGTGTATGTGGTACTTGGGATTGGGCCCTTTTCATGTGTATTTTGGAGCAGGGTCTTCTTAAATTACCACCTGCTGGCCTTGAACCTGTGGTACTGTGTCTCAGTCTCCCATGTAGCAAGATTACAGGTATGAGCTACCACACCCTGCTCACTTTGAATATTTAAGTAGTTCAAGTTAGGTGTTAACACTTTCATTTGAAGAGGTCCTAATGAATTTGATGCAAAACCATGTTAAATTATCCTTGCCCATGGTTATTCATATGTTAAATACTTAACAAAATTTTAGTATCAGAAAAATTACCTCCTGAGAAAAAATGAGTTTTCTTGAATTTTCTATCAGGAAGCTCAGAGCTAAATTTAACGTTCAAAATAAATGATCGGTTAGCCCTGGCTGTTGGCTTGCTTTTCCTTTTCATATTTTTGTTTTTATGCTTTAATGTAAGTAGCCTTATTGGATATGTCAGTTGCTGTAAACAATCTTGACTATCTTTAGAAAGAAAATAAAAATCAGTCATGGTGTGTTGGGCAGAAATACAATACTCATTTGTGGAGTAAAAATACATCTATTAACAAACTATGTGATTTTTGTCAGAAACTGAGAAATCGGATGTCAAATATGGTGGCTTACTTTAAAATAATTTATTAAAACATCCAAACCAGAATACCTATATTCAGAAGTATATCAACATGAAAATATTAAAGTAGGAGAGTAAAGAAAGAACTGGTGCCTGATTTATATGTAAGCATGGAGGTCTGGCAGAGGGATGATGAGCAGACCTATAATGAAAGATTTCCTGATGCTTACGTAGAGCAGGTTCAAGGTTCTAGAAGAGGCCAACAGAAAAGGACATAACATTTACCTTCAAAAACAGATCACCAGAATTTTAGTCAGTCTGTTACTACAGTGAATACTGGGAAAGTCATGTGAAAAGCAAATTTTGGTCTGCTGCTTTTACCCTCCCAGTTACTACCCTTCATCAGTGGATAAACCAGTTGCAATGGATTTACTGAGTGGTAACCTGGGCTGGTGAGGTGTGACTGGAGAAAGTGAATCCCTGGGGATGTTACCTCAGGGACTGTGCTTTTGTTTTGGAATCTGTTTGCTTATGTTCTCTTCCTTCTAGCCTCCATGATGGGAGTGAGAGAACCTTGCTGTCTCTGCAAACCAGGCTTGACAAACTAAACTGTGGAATCTCCAAAAACCTGTGAGCAAATAAATCTGCCTGCCTCTAAGTTGTGTGGTCAGGTTTATTGGGATGTAACAGTAAGAATTCTAACTGCGATAGAACGTAACACACATGTACAGTAGAATAAGGATTGCCTGCCTGCCCTAGCAGTGGAGTACATCCCCCAGTCTGCTGATCTTTGATCTGTGGTTTGCTCCCTTGGAGTATGTACTCCATAACCATATCTGAAGCATTTAGAAACCCTTAGCAGACTTCTCTCATTAGCATCCTACTTTCTCTCAGTGCCCTCTGAATACCAGAGATTAATTTAGGCCAGTGGATCTCAGAGTGTGCCTTCTGGCCCAGCAACATCAGTATCATCTGTAAACTAGAAATGTCAATTCTTCAGCCTACTTCACACCTACAGTTTCAGAAAATCTGGAACGAGGACCCAGTAACCTGTGGTTTAAAAAGGTGATTATTCAGCTGATTTTGGTGTATGCTCACATTTGATAACTACTAGTTTGGGTGTTGAATAAACAGTTATTTGTCAGGTTTGGGGATTCTGATAGTATGGCACATTTAAAAGTTTAACATTTTTATTATTAGCAAAACATTAAATGCTAGCAACTAAGCCCAGAAAGTTAGCTAAATCATAATTTTAACATAGAATATATATATATATATATATATATATATATATATATATATATATATTAACTATAATTAAGTATCCAATATGAAGCTTATTCTCTTTAGTAGACAAAATATATCCAAGATCTGAGCTAGGTATTTCTATTTTCTCACTATTTTTTCTTAGAATCATATAATCCCTTTCCTAAGGTTTTTATTTTTATTGAATTACACCAAAATAAAAGATCTCTTTGTTGCCATTATCATTTTTATAAAATTTGGTTTACTCTAAACTGGATAGATAGTATCCATATAGATTGGTACCATTCATAAAATTAAACCTGGGTTATTTTCCTTAAAAGTTTAATACTTTTATTGATGAATTATAGTCTCATATTGTAATGCAGTAAATAGTGACATACATGCACACAACACTTGGCAGGTTTCCCCCTTCTCTCTCCCCACCTTCCCTATACAAGATACTGAGATTGGCATCAGTATTCTCACATATGTACATCATGTCAATGGAAGTGTTTCCTTCATTAATTCTCCCTTCCCCCATACCACCTCCCTCACTCTACTGGGGTTCTCTTCCATTGTGTAAAGTCCGCCATGTATCCCAATTACTGTCTAGCATATGACCCTTCGCTTTCTATGACTGGCTAATCTCAACATAATATTCTCCGGGTCCTTCCATTTTCCTGCAAATGACACAATTTTGTGCTTTATTGCCGAGTAGAATTCCATTGTGTGTCTATCCCATAATTTTGCAATCCATTCATCCGTTGATGGACACCTAGGTTGGTTCCATATTTTGGCTATTGCGAATTGTGCTGCCATAAACATGAATATGCATGTATCCCTATACTATTCTCAGTTCAGTCTATTTGGAAAGATACCCCTGTCATCTTGTTTATGTTTAAGCTCATCAGTAAGCCATCTCTTGGCAGTCATATTCCTTTTTATTCTTAATAATTTTATTGATGAATTATAATAATCCAACACAATGAGGCACACTGTGTGCCCTCCCCCAACTCCCACCCCACTCCCTCACCTTCCCTGCACAGGACATTGTGACTGGCATTGATACATTTGTATAACATACAGTGAAGTGTTTCTCTCTTCTAGTCTCCCTCTCCCCTCTTGCCTCCCATTTTCGGTGCCCTCCATCATTTTTTTTCTTGCAGGTCTGGGGATGGAACCCAGAGGCATTTGACCTCTGAGATACACCCCCTGCCCTATATTTTATTCTTTATTTTGAAACCGGGTCTCACTGAGTGCCTCACTAAGTAGCTGAGGCTGGCCGCGAACTGCGATCCTCAGGTCTCAGCCTCCCAAATGCTGGAATTACAAGCCTGCGCCACCACACCGGGTTTGCCCTCCATCATTTGATGAGGGTTTCTCCTCCTTTGTCTAGAGTCCCTCCTGTGTCTGTTTCTCCCTAGCTTCCACGTGTGAGGGAAAACATCCAACCTTTCATTTTTTGTAACTGAACAATCTCACTTAGCATACTATTCTCCAGTTCTATTCATTTCCCTGCAAATGACATATTTTTTCTTCTTTATGGCTGAGTATGTGTATATTCCAAAATTCTGTAATCCCTTCATCTGCTAATGGACATTTCTGCTGGTTGCATAGTTTGGCTATTATGAATTGTGCAGGTACAAACATAGACATACATGTGTTAGAAAGTTACTGCCAAACCTACAAACATAGACATACATGTGTTAGAAAGTTACTGCCAAACAAAATCCAACTAAGGAAAGGGAAATTGAACTAAACAGACACAAAATAAATACATGTGGCTCATAAATCTATTAAAAAATGTTCAACCTCATCAATTAGCAAAATTCAAATCAAAACTAACCTGAGATGTCACGTAACTCCATTTACAATGGCAATCATTATAAACACAAACAATAATAAATGCTGACAAGGATGTGCAGAAGTAGGAACTTCAAAACATTGTTGGTGGGACTGCAAATGAGTGCAACTTCTTTGGAAATCAGTGTGGAGAGTCCTCAGATGAATGGGAATGAACCCGTTATATGACCCACATATACGACTTCTGAGTTTCAATATCCAAAGGAATTGAAGTCAGAGTACCATAGTAACATATCCAAGTTCGTTTTTATCTTGGATGATTTTAGATGGCTCTCTTCTATGCTACTATTACACTGTAAATATCAAATTATTTTCCTTTTATAAGTTTGGGACTTTAACAATTATGATCTATGATTTTTTTTCCAAATTGACTCAATAAATCTAGAATATGTGTGACTCTCCCCCAGTATTCCCTTTATTCTCTTTCACAAACTTCAACATGATATATGACCTATTTCTCAAGGTCTCTACCACTTTCTTATCATTGGGAAGCATTTTCCTGTTCATCAAAATTTAGAGTGTCAGTTTTCTTGTGCTTTTCTGTCTTGTGAAAGATGAAATTTTCAACAGGTCAAGTGACAAATTTTTAGGAGCACTGCTGTTATCAAAATGACACTTCATATTTGAAGTCTTCATGATGGTTGACATTTTCTGTCAGGAATGCATCTTTTCTTGAATCTCTTGTGAAGAAACCAATGCCTTTGGTTAGGTTGAGTATTTTCTAGTATATTATTATAATTTTACTTGGATTTTCTTTTGATTATCACTCACATATCTAAGCACATTACTGTGAGGAGTTTTTTTTTTAATTCTATATAGATATATAATTTAGAGCTGTCATGACATGTAAATACAAAGAAGCCTTCTGAGGTGAGCTTTCTATTACTAAAGGTATTCAAAAAAGGACTGATGACCACTTTTCTTTCAATTTTAAAGAGAGGTTAAAAATAGGATTTTTTTATGGTGCTGGGGATTGAACCCAGGGACATTCTACCTTCAAGCTATACTTTTAGCCCTATTTTTATTTATTTATTTTGAAACAGAGTCTCACTAAGTTGCAGAGTAGCTGAGGCTGTCTGCAAACCTCGAATCTTCCTGTCTCAGCCTCCCAAGTACTGGGATTACAAGCATGAGTCACCACACCCAGCTAGCATGGGATTAAAATGATAATGAAAGTGTTTTACAAAATGAAGTATGTAATGCTAAGTATAATGGTAGTGCTAGTATCACTTAATTTATTTGGATTTATTTAATAGGATATAATTTTATGTTTCTGCATAAGGTTCTTATGTTTTATAAATTTTACAAATATAATTTATATGCATAAAATTCCAGGATTTTGTTCTTCAAATTTTAAAGAAATTTTTACTGAATTTATTCTTCTCCTATGTGTAACCTTACATACTGCTCTCAGTCCCTTATTTTTTTTTTTCATTGTAGATTATGGTACAGTAACGGAAATTCTGCTTATGTATGCCCTTATCATGTGAGCTGATACTGTCCCAAATCCACTTTCTCTTCCAATGTTATAATATTAAACTGAAACAATACATAAAGGTTAAAACCCTAATCCTCTCTATTCAAGCCATTGAAGTGATTTAATCAGTTTTTCAAAGGAATTTAAGAGAAGAGTCTGGAAAAAATGTAATACCTCCCATACAGGCTACTTGAAAATATAAATTTCATTTGGTAATTGATTTTTCATTAATGTCAGAATGTTGAGAGAGAATTAAAATGTATGTCACCATAGAAAAGTTAAAGATTTTTTTTGTAATTGATGTCATAAAATAGAAATTTGAAAAGTAAATGAACACTTTCCCTCATCAAGCTTTTTTTTTTTTTTTTTTTTTGGTGGTACTGGGGTTCCTGGAAGCCCTTCTACCTCTGGGCTACACTCCCAGACCTATTTTTACATTTTTATTTGGAAACAGGGTCTCCTAAGCCAGCGAGTGCAGCTGGCTTCCAACCTGTGTGATCCTCCTGTCTCTGCCTCCCAAGCGCGGGAATTACAAGTGTGTGCTACCACGCCCGGCCTCATCAAGCTTTTTAAAGAAAACATAATTGAATGTTCCTTTCAAAAAAGGCACTGGGAGCTGTGCGTGGTGGCGCACACTTGTAATCCCAGCATTTGGGAGGCTGAGACCAGAGGATCTGGTTCACAGACAGCCTCAGCTACTTAGTGAGGCCCTCTGCAACTCAGACCCTGTTACAAAATAAAGAATACAAAATAGGGTAGGGGGTGTAGCTCGGAGGTCAAATGCCCCTGGGTTCCAGCACCACACCCGCAAAAAAAAAAAAAAAAGACACTGGGATCTTCAGGCAAACTAAATGTGTAAAGTACATTCAGAAAATAATTTCATTAGCAGGAAGATAAAAGATAGAATTGGTGTACTTTTTTCCTATTCCTTCTTCTGAATAAAACTAAAACTACTGAACATTATATGTAATATAATATGACTCTAGAAGGTGGAAAAAAGTTTGACAAGGGACCTTGATATCTGAAGAAAAACACAGTGGTGAGTTCCTTGAATTTTTTAACTCATGTATACCATATTGATTACGGGAGAAACTAATGACCAAAAATGTGCAAGTTTGCAGACAAAAAAAAGTCTGATCTCTATCACCAAAGTAACATGAAATGGAGCTGAATAAAATATTGAAAATTTAGACAATAACTGTTATACCACATCAAAACACCCCCACACACACACAAACACACACACACACACACACACACACACACACACTCAACAGATCCACAGATCCATTCTCACCCCAGCCAACAAAAGTCAAAGGGGAAATTTCAGACTTTCTTTCTTACTAGGCTGTAATGAGAAATCCCAAACTCCCCACCGGAATGGTTTTCAGAGCAAGTGGCGTCAATGGAGAGACATATGGAGACACGGCGTTCACCTCTGCCATGCAGTAAGGAATCCTACCTAGTGTCAGTGTATGCTCTCTGGGGAGATTGGGAGGCTGGACTTTCATCTATATTTTGAAGTAACAAGGTGCCTCTCACTCTCCAGGACTGGAGTTATATCAGATGAAACAGTGGGGAGCCCGGTTTTTGGCTATCATTCAGTACTAATGAGGCATTCCCACTTTCCTTGTGATGTTAGTGAAGACCACATGAGGAGCAGTAATCAGACACTCCTCCATCCCACTTGGGATGTTTGAATGGAAACCTAGTGGGGAGGCTGTAAGACTTACTCCCTCCTATCAATAAGGAGGATTTCTCTCCTGTGGGTGTCCACAGAGGCTCAGTGGGGAACATGAATTTCTACCCTCACCTTGTACTAACTAATGAGATGACAATTTTCCCTGTCAGAAAGTTAGCCAAAACAGAAGATTAAAATAAGTTCCAGAGTCTCAGGTTTCAATAAAAAAAACCATTTATTATACCAAGAACAAGAAAGGTTATAACTACATGAAAAAGCCAATCAATAGATACTATAAATATGTCAGCAATATTATACTTACTGACAAAGATCTTAAAACAGTCATTATTAAAGTAAAATGCTTCATCCAGAAATTATGAGCAAAACTGAAACAAAAGAAATAAAGTTCTAGCAAAAAATATGACATAAAGAATCTAATGAAAAGTTCAGAATTAAAAATAAAATTACCAAAATAAAAATTTAAAACCACCAGTGGGTGGACTCAATAGTAGAATGGGAGAATAAAGAAATCTGTTAATAGAAATATAAAAAACATAACTGGACATGGTGGTGCACACTTGTAATCCCAGCATTTGGGAGGCTGAGACCGGAGGATCATGGTTCGAGGGCAGGCTCAGCTACTTAGTGAGGCCCTCTGCAACTTAGCGAGACCCTGTTTCAAAATAAAGAATTAAAAAATAGAGCAAAGGGTGTATGTAACTCGGAAGTCAAATGCCCCTGGGTTCCATCCCAAGACCAGGAAAAAATATATATATATGGAAAAGAGGAGGTAGAAAAATCAAACTTGATTAAGAAGTCAAATAACAACAAATGTTGGTGTGGGTGTGGGGAATTAGGAACTCTTTTACAGTTAATTCAGCCACTATGGAGATCGGTGTAGAGATTCCTTAGAAAACTGGGAGATAGATCCACCATATGATCCAGCTCTACCACTCCTGGGTATCTTTACAAAGGGATCGAAATCAGAAAACTATAGTAACATATACATACCCATGTTCACAGCAGCACAATTCGTAATAGCCAAAATATGGAACCAACCTAGGTCTCCATCAACACATGAATGGATTGCAAAAATATAGGAAATACACACAGTGGAATTCTACTCAGCAATAAAGAAGAACAAAATCATATCATTTGCAAGAAGATGGAAAGACCTGGAGAACATTATGTTAAGTGAGATCAGCCAAGCACAGTAAGAGAAGGGACTTATGTTTTCTCTAATATGCCCAAACTAGGAAGTATTAGGGATACCAGAGGGACTCCACATAATAGAGGGGAAACCTCGGCAAAGCTAGAAAGGAAGGGTAGGGGAGGAAGAAGGCTGAGGTTGATTAATGGAGGAGCTACACTGGAATACATGTGTAAGTGTGAATGTAGTATGGTCAACCTTGGCACTCATTTTTGGGAGGGAGGAGGGGAAGTGGGGAGGGGAGAGGGCACTAAGCACAGTCTGAATGTATGCTTTTTTCAATATGATCCACATTATGATGTGAAACTATAGTGTACCAATAAAAGAAAAAAAGAAAAATCTCATATTTGGCAAGAAATATACTTACAGATTTAAGAAGCTGAGTGAACTCTGCAGAATGAGCTCAAAGATATTCAGCTCATTAAATTTAAAACAGCCAGTGTAGAGTCTTTTGAGCTCTTTGTATATTCTGGATATTAGCCCCCTATCAGAGTGATGGCTGATAAAGATCTTCTCCCATTCTGTAGGCTTCCTCTTTAGGTTCTTGATGGTTTCCTTTGATGAGAAGAAACTTTTTAGTTTGAAGAGATCCCACTTGTTAATTCTTGCTTTAATTTCCTGCACCTTGGAAGTCTTATTGAGAAAGTTACTGCCTGTGCCTATATGTTGGAGTGTACATCCTATGCCTTTCTCTAATAACTTCACAATCTCTTATCTAATTTCTAGTTGATTCCTGTGCATGGTGAGAAGTAAGGATTCAGATCCAACTTTCTACAAATGGATAGCCAGTTCTCCCGGCACCATTTGTTAAAAAGTCTGTCTTTTCTCCAGCATATGAGTTTGCCCCCTTTGTCAAAGATCAGTTGACTATAGCAAAACAAACAACCCAATCAAGAAATGGGCAACTGAAATGAATAGACATTTCACAAAAGAAGAGATACAAATGGCCAATAGATACATGAAAAGATGTTGAACATCACTAGCCATCAGGGAGATGCAAATCAAAACTACACTGAGATTTCATCTAACCCCAATCAAAGTGGCAAACATAAAGAAATCAAAGAAAACAATTGCTGGCGAGGATGTGGGGAAAGAGGAACTCTTTTACACTGTTGGTGGGAGTGCAAACTAGTTCAGCCACTATGGAGATCGGTATGGAGTTTCCTTAGAAAACTGGGAATAGATTTGATCCAGCTATACCACTCCTGGGTATCTTTCCAAAGGGGTTGAAATCAGAGAACTATGTTAACATATGCATACCCATGTTCATAGCAGCACAATTTGTAATAAACAAAATATGTAACCAACCCAGATCACCATCAACAGATGAATGGTTAGCAACACTGTGGGAAATACACACAATGGATAT
This sequence comes from Muscardinus avellanarius, assembly GCF_963383645.1. Classification (NCBI taxonomy): domain Eukaryota; kingdom Metazoa; phylum Chordata; class Mammalia; order Rodentia; family Gliridae; genus Muscardinus; species Muscardinus avellanarius. The sequence goes on along the minus strand of NC_137792.1, from coordinate 117,571,900 downwards.
TATTCAGCCATAAAGAAGAACAAAATTATATAATTTACAAGAAGATGGAAAGCCCTGGAGAACATTATGTTAAGTGAGATTAGTCAAGCACAGAAAGAAAAGGGACATATGTTTTCTCTAATATGTTCAAGCTAGGGAGTAGTGGTAATACCAGAGGGACTCCAGATGATGGAGGGGAAATCTCATCAAAGCTTGAACGGAAGGATAGGAGAGGAAGAAGGCTGAGGTTGTTCAATGGAGGAGCTACATACGAATATGTGTAATAGCATAAATACAACATGATTAACCTGGACACTCTCTCTATTGGGGGGGGAGGCAAAGGGAGGGGTAAGGGCATGAAGCACAATGTAAATGTACACCACTCTCAATATGTTCCACTTATAAAAAAATAAAAATTAAATTTAAAAAATATAAAAAATAAATAAAAATGATAAATGGGAAAAATGATAGCTTACCTATAAGGAGAAACCAAAGCAAATGGCATGGATAGCTCGCTAGAAACGATAGATGTCAAAAGAATATGTCACATTTTATCAAGGGCTAACGGGAATGGTCAATATAGAAACAGAAATATCTGTCGAGAATGAAAGGGGAAATCAAGAAATTTTTTGATGAGGAAAAACTAAAAGAATTTGTTGCCAGCAGACCTACCCTAAAGAAAGGACTAAAGGAAGGTCTACAAACAGAAAGGAAAATTTTCCAGAAGAATCCTTGGAATATGAGGAAGAAAGAAAGAACAGAGTAAGCAAAAATATAGGTAAATACATTTGACAATATGTTTTATCTTGAGGTTTTTAAATTATATTTGATGGTTGAGTAAAAAATGATAGCACTTTGAGATGAGGTTCTAAATTCAGGGGAATATTAAAGAGAATTATAAATGGAGAAGATAAAGTGATATAGATGGAATTTCATTTTCTAAATTTATGACAACAGCTAAGATGTTTGCATTAGTTGATGATAATAAATTATGAACATATAATACATAGAGAAAACACTAAAAATCCATAAAAGAGATATATTATAAATAAAATGAGATGGAAATCTATAAAGTACATACTTATTTCAAGGAATTTGAGAAAAATAAAATAGGTAGTCATGGAAAGTAAATAGATACAAAAATTAAATGGCAGTTTAAGCCCTAACAGTTCACTAAGAACATTAAAGGTAAATTAATTATACCAATTATAAAACCAATTGAGGAAGTAAATTAAAATATGACCCCAAAATATATGCTGTCTATAAGAAATGTACCTCACATATAATAGTATAGGTTGTCAGAAAGTAAAAAGATTGAATAAAAGATAAGTAAACAGGAAAGCAGGAGTAGCTTTATTAATATCGGATAAAGTAAACTTCAGAGTAAAGAAATAAATAAGACATTATACCATAGTAAAGGATGCAATCTCCCAAGAATATATAACAATCCTAAATATGTATGCACCAAACAGTAGAAATGTAGCTTATATACAATAAAAACTAATAAAACACGATGGGCGTGGTGGCGCACGCTTGTAATCCCGGCGCTTGGGAGGCAGAGACAGGAGGATCACACAGGTTGGAAGCCAGCTGCGCTGGCTTAGGAGACCCTGTTTCCAAATAAAAAATATAAAAAATAGGTGTCTGAGAGTGTAGCCCGGAGGTAGAAGCGTTTCCAGGAACCCTAGTACCACCAAAAAAAAAAAAAAAACCCACAAACTAATAGAACTTAAAGGAGTCATAGAATACCCACAATTATAGTTGAACACTTCACTATCTCCCTCTATAATTAATAAAACAACTAAAGATAAATGTAGCATGAATATAGAACTCAACAATACCATCAACCAACAGGTCTAATCTATATTTACATAACATTCTATCTAAAAACTGCAGAATACAAATTTTTTAAAGGAAAACAGAACATATACAAAAATAGACAATATCTTGATCTTTGAAATAATGTTGATACATTTAAAATTATTGAAATCATACAAAATATCTTCTCCTACCACAATAAACCACAATAAAATCAAACTAGAAATCAGTAAGACAGAGATAACAGGAAAATCTCCAAACACTTGAGAAAACATACAGAATAAGGTAACTATAGATAACAATAAACCAGAAAAAAAGATTGGATAGTTTCACCAAAAATTGATAAATGTTTGAGAAGACAGATATCTTTGCCCTGATTTCAACCTTACAAAATATATAAATATATCAAAACATTAGATGACACCCCATGAGTACAAATTTAAAGATAAAACGTTTCTGGGCCAGAAAAGAAAGCTCAAAGTAACCCAGAAACTTATCGAACACAGTGAAAATGAAAACAGCTAAAGCAGTACTCAGAGAAAAATGAATAGCACTGCATGCATACATGAGATTATAAATCTCCAATCAGCAATCTAAGATCTCATTCCAATAACCTGAAGAAAAATCTCAAATCAGTACTCTAAGCTTCTATACCAACCAAAGAAAGAACAAAATTAATCCAAAATCAACAGAAGGAAGAAAATAATAAATATGAGTAGACATCAATGAAATTAGAAACAAGAAACAATAGAGGGAATCAATAAAATGTTATTTGAAAAGATCAATACAATTTACACATCTCTAACACAATTGCCAAAGAGAAACGAGAGAAAGCACAAGTTAACAATATCAAATATGAAAGAGGGCATATATGTAGAGATTCTGCAGGTATCAGTAGGCTAGTAAGGTAATACTATAAAAGGCTCTGCACATACAAAATTAACTACTTTGATGAAGCAGTTTAAGCCTTTGAAAAACACAAATTATCACAACTCACCCAATATGAAACAGATTATTTCAGTGGTCCTATAAATTAAGTATTTAATTCCAAATACTTCTCAGTTTCTTTTCTGAATCTGAAATGACTTGTTAAAAAAACTGGCCAAGAGAGTACAAAAAAGAAACTATATGTCAACATTTCTCATGAATATTGGTAGAAATTCATTTAAATTCCTTTGCAGGATATTTTTGTAGTGTTTCTAGTAAAAAATAGTTTCGAAGAAAATAATGAAATTCAGTATTTTGAGTAATCTGAAGATGTGAGATGTAATGTGCATTTTTGCCGTAGCTCAGGACTTCATTTTTTAAAAATTTTTTATTGGTGCACTGTAGTCTTACATCTTAATGGAGTACAAGATAGGACGTTCAATCAAAGTAAGATCCCCATGTAAATTAAATATGCTGATATAAGATAAATTATCAAGAAAAATTATTTAGTACCTCAGAAGAGACTAGTATATGGCTTTCAAAATCATGTATTCATCATTTCCATCATATTAAGAAATGAGAGGGCTGGGGTATAGCTCAGTGGTAGGGCACTTGCCTACCATGGATGAGGTTCTGGGTTTGATCCTCAGCACTCAGAAGGAGAAAGCATAGATACGAAAATAAGGTGACCTGAAGGGGATGGAAGGGGAAGAGGGAAATTCCCTAATGTGCATGATACACATTCATAAACATATCTATCACTAAGCCAAACATGAGGAGGAGGAAATGGGGTGGGAATTGGGGAAGGGATAAATGAGTGATGTGTACGTATATACCTCTACCATTTTGTACCCCATTACGATGTATAACTGCACCGGACGTGGTGGTGCACGCTTGTAATCCCAGCATTCAGGAGGTGGAGACTGGAGGATAGTGGTTCGAGGATGGCCTCACCTACTTAGTGAGGCCCTTTGCAACTCAGTGAGACCCTGTTTCAAAAATAAAGAGACTAAAAAATAGGGCTGGGAGTGTAGCTCAGAGGTGCAATGCCCCTAGGTTCCATCCCCAGTACTGCAAAATAAAAATGTATAACTATAATAAAGAATAAAAAATTGAAATAAAATATTTATAAAAGGGCTGAAATATATTTCAGTGATAGAATGTCCCTGAGTTTGATCTCCAGTGCTACTAAAAAAGAAAAAAAAAAAAAAAACAGAGTTTGGGAAGTTTTAATTTAATTGACAATACTTAAATCATTAAAAATATTTTACTTGTATATGTAAGCATATAAAATAGAAATATTTTAGTTTGCAAAATGGATTGAATTGAATGCCATTGGATTAAAAAATCAGCTTCAGGCTTTCTCAACTTTGTTTGATGTACCTGCTCTGGGTAAATTTCAGAGGTCTTATCCCTTACCTTTCAGTACCCAGATCTATATGGAATCCTTGTCTTAAAATTTTAAAATCTTGTGTTTTAATGACAAAAATGCATGCTTACAGCAACAAATTAAAACAATTCTGAAATGTTTGAGTAAGAAAACAGTCTCGCCCACTCCTACCCCGTTTTTCTCCATTCCTACCTCTCAGCAGTAATCTGCATTAATACTTTAGATTATATTTTTAATCCTTTCAGGCAAAGAAAAGTAATTTTATGCATATTTTCCAAGTATAGGATTATACCATACATATTTTACAAATCTTACTTTCTTTTCAAAGGTACTGGCTGTACTTATTTAATACACTGTGTCCCTGACAAAGAGATGGGGACCACTAGAGGACTCCTGGGACTTAACTCATCACTTTTTAGCTATTCAGAAATTGGTGTGTGCTTATCAGTTTCAAAAAGCAGGTGCAGCATCACAGCCAAGATGCTAGATAACAGAAATTAACAAACAACATAAAGGATAAAAGTGTTGAGAAGTCACTGAAAACAGCGAATTCTCAAGTCCCTTGACTTATTGCAAAGATTATCACAGAGCAGATATATGTTTACAGGATGCGGCATCCATATTAAAAAAAAGTCTAATTTGGCTTCAGGCTGACAGACTGGCCTTGCCTTCCTCAGAAGCCAAGGTCCCTTCACAAGAGTTAAAAATACTATGTTTATAAATAAAGTTGTGGATGGCAATTTCAATATTATGTGTATGGAGAGGGAGAGGAGTGGGTGGGATCTGGGGGGAAATGCATCAAGTGATAGAATCAAATGATTCTATCACTCTGAACCTCACTGAGATGTATAATTACAATGTACTTATTTTTAAAAGAAGAAAAATACGCCTCTTTATATATATATATATATATATATATATATATATATATATATATATATATGTTATTGGTTCATTATAGTCTCACATCATAATGTGGATCATGTTGACAGTGACATATATTCACACAGTACTCGGTGCCCTCCCCTCCTGCCTCCTCATTTCCCTCCCTCCAGATACCGAGTATCTAGGTTAAGAAATGTTATATTCACGTGTATACATATAGTCGTAGGTAGCATTTCCATTAATGAACCTCAGCCTTCTTCCTCCCTACACTTCCTTCCTGGATCTACTGAGAATTTTCTCCATTATCTGGATTCCCTTTGGTATCACAAATACTCCATAGCTAGAGCATATTAGAGAAAACATATGTCCCTTCTCTTTCTGTGCTAGGCTAATCTTAACATAATATCTTCTTACGAATGACATAATTTTGTTCTTTATTCTGCTGAGTAGATTTTCATACCTGGCAGAGAGGACATCATGATCATACCTCTTTAAATGTACCTGAAGCCAGTTGACATTCCTAAACACCTAAGTCTCCCCTTACTAACATTTCTGATTACATGAACCAAAACTAGTTTTCTCCTTTGTCCTAGGATCCAACCTGACACTTTCCTGGATCAGTGTTGTGTCTCCTTCTGCTTTAAAAGTCACAGAAAGCCGGGTGTGGTGTCCCATGCTTGTAATCCCCGTGCTTGGGAGGCAGAGACAGAAGGATCGTGCAGGTTTGAAGCCAGCTGAAGCTGGCTTAAGAGATCCTGTTTCCAAATAAAATATAAAATAGGTCTGGGAGTGTAGCCCTGAGGTAGAAGTGTTTCCAGGAACCCCAGTACCACCAAAAAAAAAAAAAAAAAAGCCACAGAAAGAGAAGGGACATATGTTTTCTCTAATATGCTCAAGGTAGGGATTATTAGGGATACCAGAGGGAATCCAGATAATGGAAGGGAAACTTCAGCAAAGCCAAAAGGGAGAGGTAGGGGAGGAAGAAGGCTGAGGTTAATCGATGAAAAAGCTACATTCAAATATGTGTGTAAATATGAATATAACATTGTTAACCTGGGCACTCAAGTTTTGGGAGGGAGGGAAATAGGGAAGTGGGGGAGGGGCACCAAGTACTGTGAAAATATGCCATTTTTAACATGATCCACATTATGATGTGAGACTATAGTGCACCAATAAAATAATAAGTAAAATAGTCCAAATAAAGAGTCTTGCCCCATGTTGTTGTGCCTGGCTGATTCTTTTGATGGAGAGCAAAAGAACTCACTGGTCTGCATCAATAATACATAGCTCATTCTGTTCAATGACTGCCTATTGTTCCATTGTATGGATGAACAATAATGTATTTAATTAACTAGTCAGCTACTGATGGTCTTTAGAAGTATATCCAATTTTCCCATGTCCAAATAATACTAGAAAGAATGACCATATACATTTATATGAATATTCATGTATGATAGGATTTTAGAAAGGAGATTTCTGGATCTTGGGCTCATTATACATACACATTTAAAATTTGGACTTTAAAACAGGCATGGTGGTGCACGCTTGTAATCCCAGCATTCGGGAAGCAGAGACGGGCGAATTGCGGTTCGCAGACAGTCTCGCTTACTTAGTGAGGACCCTTACAACTCACTGAGACGCTTTTTCAAAAATAAAGAATAAAAAATTAGGGCTGGGGGTGTAACTCTGAAGTAGAAATGCCCCTGAGTTCCATCCGCAGAACCGAAAAAAAAAAAATCTTGGACATTAATGCCAGATTTTCTTCCAGGAAGTTGTTAATTTTTACTCTCACCAATAACATATGTGAGTGCAACATCTTTTTTGCCTAAGAGCTTCAACTATATATTATTAGTTCCAGTTATTATGATTTTGAGTCTCTGAAAATGTGGGACCTACCTAATGTATATATTCAAACTAGCTCAGGACAAGATATTCTATAGCTTGAAAACCAGAGTGATAAACAAGGTTACTTAGGTTTACCCAGGGGTGCTATTGAATTCACTGTTGAAATAGTACGCCTCGACATTTGGCTGGAGTGTAGGACAAACAAGTCCACAGAGGGGATAATATATTGAGAAAATAAGGAGTGTACAAGGCACTGGCTGAAAATCTGATAGTGGAGCAAGAGAAAGTGGGTGGTAGAGAAAGACAGATAAGATGTTGGAAGTTGAAAGTTGAATACCTTGAAGGTGTGATGTGACTGCTTCCATGTTTCTTTACAAGACAGAAGTAGATGAGAGTAACCTACTCTGGCTTGAGATACTTAGAGTAACGAATGATGTTACTATCACTTTAGAGTAACGAATGATGTTACTATCACTATGAAGTGAACTGTAGAATTTTTCTTTTCAGAATGGTAAGTCTTGGACAAGATCATAAAGGCCAACCCTTCATAAAATAGTGAATTTATTTTTAATATTCTTCTTAAACTGTCACTTTACTTGAATAATTTTCACCCTTTCAAGCCCAGTGCCCTGGCTTCTTGAACAATCTTCCTAGAGACTTCATTCTACCTCCCTAACTCCTCATTCAAGGCTAAAACTTATATCCTATTCCTTCAACTAAACCACCAGTTCCATGTTCTGGTGCCATTAAACAATTGGTTACCTGATGAATTCACCACTGAAGTTTTTCTCACCAGAACACACTTTTACTTCATTCTTAACATTTGTATTTCAAGCACCTTGTTTGGCTAATGGAAGAATTGGTGTTTTTAATTAAGCAGTAATTTCTCCTCCCTCTCTCTATCACACAACTTAGGCAACCAGTGTTTATGAATAAAGATGTCTAAAAATCATTAAGGCTTCCAGGTTCAAGAAAATATAGCTGAGGTCCCATGTGCCTTCAGCAAACTTCAATATTCAGTAAGTATATACTAAATCAATTATTGCTCTTCCTTTCCCCAGGAAGTTTGTAAAGTTTTAGCTGTGGGGGCTTTAGTGATGTAAGCATATCTGGCAAGTAATTTTCAACCAGTTATAGACACGGAAATAGCACTTTCTTTGTCTACAGTCATTACTCAAGCACTGTTGTGTCATCCTCTTTGTTCAGAGTTTATGGAAGCCACTGGATTATTGCCAGGCCACAATTTGTTGTTGTTGGTGGTGGTGGTAGTGCCGGGGATTGAACCATAACAGGGTTGTACCTCTGAGCCACACCCCCAGCACTTTTAGATTTTTTATTTTGAAACAGGGTTTCCTTACTGAGTTTCTGAGGCTCTCCTGGAACCTGTGATCATCCTGTTTCAGCTGTCTAATTACTGGGATTATAGGCATGTGCCACCCTGCCTGGCTCAGGCTACATTTTAATGACTAATTTCTATGTTTTCACTAGAAGATTTTGAATTGGCAGATAGATGCCTCATAAGGGAAACTAACTCTAAATTTTATCATTTGCTATGGGTTTATAATATCAGTTTGTGTTTTCTTGAATGTGTCAGAACTACAAGCCCCATTACAACTTCATTTAGAATAAAAATTATTTTTATTATAGTTAGCATAGGAAACAGAAAATAATACAAGAGATATAAATAAATTTTGGTATCTCAAAACCCCAAATTGGAGTCTTAGATAAATGGAAACCTTAAAAGACAGTAGACCTATAACTTGAAAGGGGTAATAATTATGATGACCATTTATTAAGTGATTTCTATATGCCAGACATTGATAAAAATTTTTTATTTCATTATTCACTTAAATAACATAACTTCCTTATAAAGCAGACATTGTTATTATCCTTATTTTTTCTGATATGGAAATGGAATCTTATAAAGGTCAAGTAAACCATTTTGGTCACACAGCTAATGAGGGACTGAGCTTAGATTTGGATCCAGCTTTCTCTGATGTCAATTGATTATACTCAACCACTGTTCCATATGACCTCCCTCGTGTAGATCTATGACAATTTGTTAAAGATATGGAAAAGTTTCCAAACAAAGAAAATATGGAAATTTTTGAAGGCATAAAGGAGCTTGAATATGGGTGTGTGTTGTGTATGAGTGTGTGTGCATACATGTGTGTAGTGAGAAGAAGGGAAGAGATTCAATCCGAGTGGCATGGTTGTGCATGCTGGTCCCATTTGGCAGAGCAATTCTCAGGGACTTCGTAGCAGTCTTTGCAAAGGCCAACTCTTCTTTATTTTCCTTTTACAAGCAGTGAGTCAAGCTACCGTTTAAGTTTATGCTGGTCAAGAGGTAAAGCTAATGAAGTGATAGAACTTGGTTTCTAGGCTGAGGTTTCAGGATTAAATTAAATATTAGGTTCTTACTGTGGCAGAATCCTGTTACATTAAAAGCTAAAGCCAAATGTACAGAGTCAACACCTGAATTGGTCAATTCACTTTCAACTGAGTTTCAGTGCTACTGCAGAGCAAAAGAGGAAAATGATATGCTGTTTTTTATAAGTAACTTATAACAAACTCTCAAACCTCTTATTCATAGCCTGTTCACAGCTAACTTTTGTACGAAGGCAGTTTTCACTTGTGATTCCAGGAATTTGTAATAAATCAACAGGAGCCCACTCTCTTCCATATACTCAATTCATTCATTGGTGTGCTTTTTAAAAAGTCCATTCAGAATTCTAGTTTAATAAGGGTCTTTTTACTCACTAACTTTCATGTGAACTATAAAGTTAGGAAGGCCCTTTACCTGGGTTATCTAAAGGCCTAGGCTTATTTATTCAATTGGTCTAAAGAAGCGCTATTTTTATAGAGCTTAATCTGTATTTTCTGTTTTTTTGGTCTAAAACACATTCTAGGCTGGGTGTGGTAGCATATAATTGTAATCCCAGCATTCAGGAAGCTGAGACAGGAAGATCACGGTTTGTGGACTGCCTCAGCTACCTAGTGAGGCCCTTTACAATTCAGTGAGACCCTGTTTCAAAATAAAGAATAAAAAATGGGGCTGAGGGTGTCGCTCGGCGGTAGAATGTCCCTGGGTTTCATCCCCAGTACTGCAAAAATAAATAAATACATAAATAAATACATAAATAAATACATAAATAAATAAAGTAAAACAAAAAAACAACAAAAAAAAAAAACTCTAGGGTAAGCCCTTTCTCTCTCAGTTTTGTTTCTTCAGTTTATTGTAATTGGTTTTAAATGGCCAATCATGTTCTTTTCAGAGAAAAAGGTGTGCCACAGTCAGTTTTAGCTAAGTTGGTTAATTAGATGACCTATACTGGCCCATCTACCTTTAAATTTTGGAAATACTCTTAAATGACCATAATTTGGCTGCTAAAGGGCTATATTATAACCATGTGATATAAAATAGTTGTTAAGCATTTTGATTCTGACTACTCAAATTCAAATCCGATAACTACCAATAACTTTCTGGTGAAATTGGGTAAATCATTTATACTAATATACCTTTTTTTCACCTGTGAATAGGGCCTCCTCAAAGGGCTGTTGTCAACATTGAATGAAATGATGAAGCAAAGTGGTTATATAATGCTTGACACATAATATAAACTCAATATATATTAGCTATAATTTGGAAAATTAAAATTATCAAATGGATTTCTTTGCAATGGTTATATGTCACACATGATACAGATTCTGATTTATAATAAAAAGTCCTTTTCTAGTATGGGATCAAATCTAACTTCTGAATTTGAAGACATTAAGAAGCTCTTCCAGGTTGTCAGTTAAGGGCAAAATCATCCATTTGATCAACAGGCTAAACTGAAGGTAAGGCTGAAACTCATTTATATAATTTTTTAAAATTTTTTAAATTAATTTTTAATTTTTAATTTTTTTATTTATTTTTATTGGTGCATTGTAATCATACATCACATTGGAATACAAGACTTGAGAGGATATACCAGCACACATCATCCAATTAGCCCTCATCCAGTCCCCATCCCATTCCCTCCCCCTCCCTCGATCCCATGCTTGTTTGGTGATTAACTTTGATACATATGTTTATGTACCTCCTGCTTTTTAAAGAGACTTCATCCTCCCTTATGCCATATCCTCTGATTGGTCACCTTAATTGCTTCACTATAGGGCCCTTTCTATAGCTCGAACACTACCTGTTGCCCCTTTCCTCCTAGTTATTGCTGATTAGGGGAAGCATCTGGTTTTAATTTTCTGCGATATTTCTCTGTGCATGCCGCGTTGCAAATACCGATCCCACTCTTGATGGTCCCAGTTGTGGCCTGACTACCCGGTGGACTGATCCAGACCTCGCTGGCTTAAGCAGCGGCCTTGCCTTGTGGGAGGCCCCGGTTCTGGCCTCGCTGGCCTCTGCACTGGCCTAACCCCTTGGCAGGCTCCGATCCCGGCCTCAGAGGCCTCTATAGCAGACTTGCCTCACGGAAGACTCCGATGCCGGCCAGTGGCCCCGGCACCAGCCTAACCTCTCAGCAGGCTCTGATCCCGGCCTCGGAGGCCCCAGCACTGGCCTTGCCTTGCAGCAGGCTCCGATCCCGGCCTCGGAGGCCTCAATAGCAGCCTTGCCTCACGGAAGACTCTGATGCTGGCCGCTGGTCCTGGCATCGGCCTAACCCCTCGGCAGGCTCTGATCCCGGCCTCGGAGACCCCAGCACTGGCCTTGTCTCGCAGCAGGCTCCGATCTCGGCCTCACTGACCGCAGCACCAGCGTAACCCCTCGGCAAGCTCCGATCCCAGCTTCAGAGCCTCAATAGCGGCCTTGCCTCATGGAAGACTCTGATGCCGGCCGCTGGCCCTGGCACCGGCCTAACCCCTCAGCAGGCTCTGGTCCTGGCCTTGGAGGCCCCAGCACTGGCCTTGCCTCACAGCTGGCTCCGATGCCGGTCATTGGCCCCGGCACTGCCCTAACCCCTCGGCAGGCTCTGATCCTGGCCTTGAATGCCCGAGTAATGGCCTTGCCTCACAGTTGGCTCTGATGCCGGCCATTGGCCCTGGTACCGGCCTAAGCCCTCGGCAGGCTCCGATCCTGGCCTTGGAGGCCCCAGCACTGGCCTTGCCTCACGGTAGGCTCCGATCCCGGCCCTGCTGGCCCCGGCTCGGGCCTAACCCCTTGGCAGGCTCCTATCCCGGCCTCGAAGGCCCCAACACCGGCCTTACCTCATGGCATGATCCAATCCCGGCTTCACTGGCCCCAGCACTGGCCTAACCACTCGGCAGGCTCCGATCCTGGCCTTGGAGGCTCCAACACCGGCCTTGCCTCACAACAGGCTCCAATCCCAGCTTTGCTGTGTCCGTCGCCAGCCTCACCCCTCGGCAGGCTCTAATCCCAGCACCCTCTTCACCCAACAATTTGTCCCACGTTCTCGAGGGTGTGTGGTACTAGCATTCTGCATCTGGGGTCATTACTTCAAAGGTTCTAGGTGTAATGCATTAGATCTCTGCCTCCCCTGAGTACTGGCCACTGCCAATGCCACTGTCACCACCATTTCAAATCTTTCCCAAGCTCTTTTTCCACTCTGAATGTTGTCCAGTGTTCCTAAGCATGCATGACGGTAGCATTCAACCTTTGGTGTAATTTCTCCAAAAAAAAAAATAAGGTTGGTAGGCTCCGATTTCTGATTTTCCTGAATACAAGTCTCCACCACCAACACGGAGACCACTTTCAGCACCGCCTTTCTCCTTGGTCTCCACTAAGTCTCTCTCCTTACAGGTGCTGTCCAAGATTCTTAACAATGTACAGAAGAAGCAGTCCTCCTTAGTGGGGAATATTTCCAATAATTCCAGTTCATTTGGTAAGTTTTGTCTACATCTCCAGTATCCTGGCATCCGCCACCTCCTTGACCCCTCTCCGATATTTTCCTTTTTTCTTTTTCTTTTCTTTTTTTACAGGGTCCTTCCGGGTGGAAAGGGGTTCGCCTAGGGGTGCCCCACCAATGCCTGCCCACCCGCCCAGGTTTGGTGCCAGGGGCCCGGACCACAGGGTCTTTCCGGGTGGGGAGGGGGTCTTTTGGGGTGCCCTGGCCAACGACTGCCTACCCGCCCAGGGTCGGAGCCAGGGGCCCGGACCACAGGGTCCTTCCGGGTGGGGAGGGGGTCGCCAAAGGGTGCCCCACCAGCGCCTGCCCACCCGCCCAGGGTTGGGGCCGGGGGCCCCCTCATTTATATAATTTTAAGAACAAATGTGCAAGAGGGTAATGGTTGCCAGCAATAACAGAAGGCAATGTAAATAATTGTAGAAGGATTAGTGAAATGTTTAATGAAAAATCCTATTTAACATGCATTGGGAAGCTGAGCGCATACATGCATGCTTGTAATCCCAGCACTTGGGAGGTTGATATAGGAAGATCACAGCTTCCTGGCCAGCCTCAGTAACTTAGCGAGGCTCTTCACAGCTTAGTGAGAGCCTGTATCAAAGTACAAAAACTAAAATAAAATAGGGCTGAGGCTACAGTTCACAGGTTGAATACCCCCAATTTAAATGTACGGTCACATCACAACACACACAAACACACACACACACACACACACACACACAAGCGTTGAAGAAGACCTAAACAACACTATAATAAACTAGACTAAAGACATCTATGGAACACTCTACCAATAACATCATAATATTTATTATTTTAAAGTGAACATGGAGTTATATCCAGAGTACACCATATATTAACTTTGATATATTTTCAAATCAGGTACAGTAATGCATACCTGTCATCCAAGCACTTGAGAGGCTGAGACAAGAGGATTGTGGGTTCGAAAACAGTCACATCAATATAAGGAGACACTCAGCAACTCAGCAAGATGCAGTCTCAAAAAAAAAAAAAAACTTAAGGAAGATGGCGACCGAGAAAAGCGGGACTTAAGAGCCCCGCTAACAACCAATCTCCATTACCACAAAATCAGCACCTTTCATAGCCAGAAAACATCATCACCAGAGAAACAAAAACATCACCAGGCTCCAGAGAGAAAGCGGACTGAGAACAGAGCTCAGAGCCACAGAGGAGATAACCGGCCTCACGCCCAAGGACGCGGTAGCAGTGCTTTACTGCCGGTGGCAGTGGTGAGTTCACCGAACGGCTACAGCGAGCCGAGGTGAGCCGCTGCGGAACAGCCAGGCAGGATCTTTCGGTGCAGGGAGCATCTAAAGCTCCCAGTGGCTGAGCTCAACACACGCTGCAGGGATTCAGAGTGGAACTCAAAACCAAGAAGAAATAAGCCAGCCTCATGGCCGAGGGCGTATCAGCGGCACCATATTGCCACCGGAAGCAGCAGCACCGAATTCACTGAGTCCAGTACAGCTACATCTGCATACTCAAGAACAGTGAGTCAAATTGCGGGCCACAGAGGAGAAATCCCAGTACTGTACTCCCTGGGACTTGACCCAGTGGGGGAGTGGTGGTGGCAGAGATATCACACCATAGGAGAACTTGCAACCTGGCACCCCCCACAGTCTAAAGCAGCCTCTATCGACTCTCTGGGTCAGAGATTCTGAGATACAACCCAGTAAAGGAGTAGTGGGGTCTGAGATACTACTGACTCGAGATCCAGAACACCTTAAGTGAAGTCATAGTGACCCAAGGGAAAAACCCAGAGAAGGCACAAACTTCCGAAATCATGGGAAAGAGGAATAACACTGGAGCAATGAATGCCCACAACCCCACAACATCAGAACCCGATAAAACAGAAAATCAGAGATTTCTAGAAGATCAAATCAGGAAAATAACTGTAGAAATAATAGAGGTGCTTTGAAAAGAACTCAGAGAGAGCCAAAAAGAGATAAAGGATGCAATTAATGAAGTAAAGGCCTCAATTCAAAGCACAAACAACCGATTAGACCACATGGAGAACAGAATCTTGCTCTTAGAAGATGATCATTCCAAAATGAATGCATAGTTTCTAATCTAGAAAAAAATATCCGACAGCAGGAATCTGATATTGAAGAAATATGGGCCCATTTTAAGAGAGCTAACCTAAGAATAATTGGAATAGAGGAGGGAAAAGAAAGTGAAACCAAAGGGATCAACAATCTCTTCAAGGAAGTAATAGCAGAAAATTTTCCAAACATAGAGCAAGAGGTTGATACACAGGTCCAGGAAACTTATAGAACTCCCTTTAGACAGGATCGGAGAAGAGGATCCTCACGCCACATAATTGTCAAAATGACCAATGTGGAAGCCAAGCAGAGAATCTTAAAGGCAACAAAAACAAAGGGCCAAGTGACATTCAGAGGCAAACCAATTAGAATCACTCCAGACTTCCCAAACCAAGTCATGAGAGCCAGAAGGGCTTGGAGTAACATATTCCAAACTCTGAAAGAAAACAACTTCCAGCCAAAAATTTCCTACCCAGCAAAACTTTCTATCAAATTAGATGGAGAAATAAGAAGCTTCCATGACAAACAGAAACTGAAGGAATTTATGTCTTCAAAACCAGCACTAGAGAAAATACTCAAAGAGATTAACTACAAAGAAGAAATAGGTTAACACACACCAGAACCAGAGAAACAAGAGTTTCCATCCAACAGACAACTAAGATTGGTTATCTGTGGAGATTCATTATTTATGTTAGTCTTTTACCTGTCTCTAAATTGTATTGTTTGCCTTTATTGTTGTTAATTTTTAGGATTTCTAGTTGGAATATTAGTATACCTTCAGATATAGCATTTGGAAATATTTTATCCCATTCTATCAGTAACTTTTAACTCTGTTTACATTGTCTTTGGATATACAATATATTTTTTTATTTTTTAGGGAGTTTGTATACTCTTCTGTTGCCTGTGCCATTGAAATCATATCCAAGAAATCACTGCCAATTTCAATGTTGTGAGGTTTTATGACCCAGATTTTCTCCTAAAAGTTAATAGTCTTAAGATTTATATTTAGGTCTTTTATCTATTTTGAGTTAATATTTGTATATGGGATTAGGTAAGGGTCCAATTTTATTCTTTTCCATGTAATTATTATGTTTCAACAATATTTAGTTAAAAGATTATTATTTCCACCACCAAATGTTCGTGGAAACCTTGTCAAAAATAACTTGACAATATAGGGAAGAATTTAG
Source organism: Muscardinus avellanarius (assembly GCF_963383645.1). NCBI lineage: Eukaryota > Metazoa > Chordata > Mammalia > Rodentia > Gliridae > Muscardinus > Muscardinus avellanarius. Next base: position 117,555,951 of record NC_137792.1, on the reverse strand, counting down.
CTCTAGGCTTTTATGGTTTATATATCTGCCTTTAGAATAGTACTACACTGTTTCAATTATTGTAGCTTTATATGATTTGAAATCAGAAAATATATATCTTCTAGCATTGTTCTTTTTCAAGATTGTTTTGGGTATCTAGAGTCCATATTCCATATTAGGATAGATTTTTTTTCTGAAAAATAAATATATAAATATATGATAGTTTCACCTAAAAAAATAGAAAAAAAATATTCTCTGGTAAGAAAGAAAGTAAAAAGAAATATTGAAATGTTATCTTTAAGTCATCAAAAGCTTGGTATCAGACAAATGAAACTATTATGTGAGATTATCATTTTTAATTTTGGATAAATTGCTCTAATACTAGATGTCAACCACTAAGCCAAGCATGGGAGGGAGGGATGGGGAGAGAATGGGGTGGGGATCGGGTGGGGGCTGACTGGGCGATGTGTGCATGTATGTCTACAAAAGTTTGTATCCCACTATGATGTATGAATACAGTGCACCAATAAAAAAAAATCAAGCAAAAAAAAACTTAAAAATGGATGGGGGTCTAGCTGAGAGGTAAAATGCTCCTGGATTTAATTCCCAAAACCAAATTTGAATAAAAAGTAAGAAGTTTATTTCTTCACCAACCAAAAGGCATATTAAAAGGTGTTTGACATCTCAAATTACTAGAAAAACAGAAATCAAAACCACAATTAGATATCTCCACATACCAGTTAGGATGGCTATTATTTATTAAAAGATGTAACAAGGATGTTGAAAAACTGGAACCCTTGTTCGCTGTTGGTAGGAATGTAAACTGGTATACTTGCAATGAAAAACAGTGTACAGTATAGAGGATTTCTAAACAAATTAAAAATAGATCTACTGGTAGACCCAGCAATTCAGATTTCAAAGAAATGCTTGTACTTCAAATTAAATGCAGCATTATTTATAGTAGCCGATATGTATAAACAACATAAATATCCATCAACTGATTAGTAGATCAAGAAAATGTAATATATGTATACAATAAAATATTACTCATTTTAAAAATGACAGATAATTCTGATGTTTTCAGAAACAGATGATTCTGAAGGACATTATGCTAAATGAAATAAACTAGTCACAGAAAGAAATAGAGCATGATTCCACTTATATGAGATATTCCAAAATAGTCAAACTCATGCAAACAGAATAGAATGGAGGAGATTGCCAGGTCCAGGACGGGGGTATCAGGGATGATAAACAGTTGCTCTTCAATAAGTATGAAGTCCAGTTACCTAAGATGAATACATTCTAGAAATCTGCTGGACAACATAATACCTACAGTTAACAATACTGTAATGGTGCACTAAAACATTGTCTAGAGGTCAGGTGTGGTACTAGGAAGGCTGAGACAGGAGGATTACAGGTTCATAGAAAGCTTAGAAACTTAGTATGATTCTCAGTAACCTAGAGAGATACTGTTTCAAAAAAATATTTTAAACTTCTGGGGGTGTACATAAAAAGTAGAATGCCCCTGGGTTTAATCCCCAAAACCCTTCTCCAAAAGATATTAAGAGGATAGATTTCATGCTGGATAATTTTACCATAATAAATAAAAAAGGAATAAACATAAATTTAAAAGTATTTAAATTATGTTTTTGGATCACAAAAGAAAGAAATTAGTAATCAATAGCAAAAGGAAATCTGGAATATTTTCAAATATGTAGAAATTAATTTATACCTAAAGAACCAATGATTCAAAATGTAACCACAATGGAAATTAACAAGAAGAAAATCCAATCAATTCCTGGGCATGGTGGCACATGCCTGTAATCCCCAGTATGTAGGAGATTGATAAGGAGGATAATAGGTTTGTGGCTAGCCTCAGCAACTTGTTTCCTCAGTGAGACCATGTTCCAAAATTAAAAATAATAATAATAATAAGGGCTGGGGAAGTAGACTGGAGGTAAAATGCTCCTGGTTTCAACCCACAGTATTAGAAAAAAATTCCATCCATGGACTGAAATAATTAATACTTTCAAGATAATGATACTCTCTCAAATAAACCTTTAGGTTCAACACAATGCCTGTTAAATACTCAACTTCACTTTCCTGAGAAACTGAAAGCTGATTATATAATTTGTATGGAAATATAAGTAAGCCAGAATAGCCAAATAAGTCTTAAAAATATGAATAAACCTGCAATGCTCATACTTCATATTTTAAAATTTACTACAAAGCTACAGAAATATAGATAATGGGCTACTGGCATAAGAATAGGCATGCAGATCAATGAAACAGAAATAAAAGCCTAAATGCACCCATATATTTGTGGTCAAATGATTTTCAACAAGGATTACAAAAAAATTCAATGGGGAAATAAGTAATTTTTCAACAAATGGTTCTAGAATGTAGTAGAATGAGCATGAATTTTGAAAACATGCTAATTAAACAGCCAGACACAAAAGGTCACATACTATATAATTTAATTTATGTAAAGTGTCAAAAATAGATAAATCCATACAATCAAAAATGTTTCCAGGACCTGAAAGTAGGGAGAAATGTGGAGTAACTGTTAATGCAAGTATCGGATTTCTTTTGGAGGTGATGAAAATATTCTTGAATTAGATAGTAGTGATGGCTGCATAACGGTATGGATATACTAAAAACCACTGAATTTTACACTTTAGATTTGAGAGTTATATGTTGTGAGACTTTAATAATCAATGAAGAAAAACATTTCTCATGAAACTGATCATTTTGAGAAAATTTGAGAAAGTCCTTTTTACTAAACACTAGAGTTATTCTAGAAATATGCAATGAGAACAAGGAATGAGATCCCACCTGAAGAAATATTTTTCTCTATACATTTACACATGCGTCTATATACAAGGAAGGCTCTCAGATGATACTTAAGAAATGAGTAATGGTAGTCATTGTGGAAAGGGGATCAGGGATGATATGAACAAAAAAGATAATGAAAGGTTTAATTTTAATTATATGCTCTTTAGAAGTGTTTAAATTTGTGTCATGTTTTAGAAATAACATACATCAAATTAGTTTGAGAATTCAGTATTAGCACGTATGGAATCAGATGGGAGTCTATTAGAATGCAGTTCTGGTGACACTGCTGCTAAAGGTTCTGATTCAGTACACCTGGTATGGGCCTGTAGCATTTAGCTTTCTAACGTGTTTTTAGATGATGCTGATACAGGTGATTCTAAGAACACACTTTAAGAAGCACTTCTGTAATAAATGCCTTTTCCCAGAGAGCAGGGGGTAAAATGACATGACACAAAATGATTCCCAAATAGGTATTAACTTTAGGAAAATTTGTGTCATATTGAGCTCTCGATAATTTTTTCTTTGAATTTTCTTTCTACCTTCTTGAAGAAGAGAAACACTTGGCAAAAGCATCTGAAATGCCAAAAGGTTAATTTGGGGTTATTTTTCTTTTCTTTAGTTTCCATAATGCAGAACTAGTACTTCCATAGTAAGAATATATTTATAAGAAAAAAAGAATACACACGCACACACACACACACACACACACATAAACACACACACCTCATACACAGAAGCACAAACCTCCCACACACACTAGAAAACACAAATCTAATTAGTTTACCCTGAGCCTCGGAGAGAAAAAAAAAAAAGGCCTGAAACTCAAAAAATCAAACTGTTCCAACAAATGAAGTACTTAAAACAGTGGATTGACCTTTCAGCCACCCACACACACCCTCAGTCACTCTCCCCTACACACACACACACACACAGGGCATCTGATATGTTCATTCAGCTATAAGAGCATTTTAATTAGCAACACCAGCAAGCTTGACTCATTCTATTAGGAAATAAATTTAGGAGGGGAAAAGGCTGAATGAGGGCGTTTCGGTGTGGCAATAATCAGATAGCTTTCTTGTGTTTCTAGAAGCACTGATCAGCATACAAATAAGACCACCTTACGTTTCCACCCTGCATTACAGTTTTGCAGAACACTTTCATATTCTTATCCATTTTGTCCTGAAGCCTTCCCAACAACTTCGTAATGTAGATGAGAAAAAAATGAGGCCTGAAGAGGTTGGAAGACCTGACCAAAGTCATGGAACCAGTTAACATCATCCAATTGTGTATTGTTTACATCCTATGAGAAGGATCAGAAGGAAGAGAACTTGTGTGTGTAGGCTACACACTCAAACTACAACATTTGTGCATGTTGTACACATAATGGCATTGAATAGTTTCAAAAGATAGTGCAATTACTACCTCCCTTTTGCAGGTTGGGAAAAAGTGAATTACCCTTAGCCACCAAGCTAATAAATTCCAGAGCCAGAATTCAAACATTCATTGATGCGATTCCAAACAGTGTTGCTTCCTTCTAGAGGGAAAAGGGTTAAGGGATAGAGAACTTTAGTCCTAACAATTGGGGAACAGATTGATGTAAATGGAAAAATCAGTTGCATTTGTGAAGAGACACTAGTGTCCATCAGTAGGCTGTGGTCCTCCCAGTAGTCCAATTGGCTTGTCCTTGGCTTGCTTTGTTCCTTTCTCCTAAAGGAACTATGACTGGTCATAGATGTGTTTTCTGTTTGTGCACAAGGACTCTATGTGCTAGTAAAATTTTCCACAAAGTACTTAGCACATTATTAGTCACCCTGTAGCTGTCCCATACATGCTATTAACTTGCTCCCAATATATAAAAATCCTAGATTTAAAACACTTTCTTTGGAGAGTACTTATTTGTATAAAATTATTTGGTAACTCTTCCCAATGAAGTAGACAATCAAATGTATAGACAAAAGTGGTCAGGTAGACTTTTATAAGAAGGCATCTTCTGGGCATGTTGGTGCATACCTGTAATCCCAATATTTGGGAGCATGAGACAGGAAGATTGCAGTTTTGAGGACAGCTTCAGGAATTTAGTGAGATCCTGTTTCAAAAAAAAAATCAGAAGGGCTGGGGTATAGTTTGGAGAGAGAAGGCCTCTGGATTTAATCTGCAGCACAGAAGAAGGATAAGCAGAAGAAGAAATAGAAGAAGGAGAAGGAGGAAGAGGAGGGGAGGAGGAGGAGGAGGAGGAGACATTTATGATGGTGTTGCAAACACTAACCAAAAGAAAAAAAAAGAGATGTAGTATGTGCTGTTTATTTTCTATTGATTTCTGATTTAATAATGGGGACATAATATTCAGAGAAGGAGGGAAAGCATGGGCAACAAATGTAATGAATGCAAATTAAAGAAAAATAAAATGCTTGGGCTGGAAATATAGCTCTATGGTCGAACTCTTGCCTAGTATGAGCAATATTTGAGTTTAATCTCAAGCACCACAGAAACATAAAAGCAATCTCTCTCTGTCTCTCTCTCTCTCTCTCTCTCTCTCTCTCTCTCTCTCTCTCTCTCTCTCCCTCTCTCTCACACACACACATATTGATATTGTCAACCATTTCTGTACCACTTTGGTGAAAATATTGATAACAAAATTGTGGTAAAAGGGATTACAGAATACACAAATGCTACTCAGAAATGCTCCTAATGGATTCTGGGGCTGCCAAGGTAAGCTGTGTGCAGCAGAGGGGAGCTTGTGATTTACTTTGCTCTGAGTTAGTTCCAGCCCCAGGAACCCTGGTTCTCTTAACATCCCCAAATACATACTCATTATGTTGTCTTCCTTGCACTGTTGCACTCAGACTGTGAGATCCCTGTGTCCTCCACAGGTCAAAAACAGTTCCCTATATGGTAGTCACAAAGAAAAGTTTATTGAATAAAATAAATGAATAACATATGAATAAGTGGTCTAGCAGTATAAAAGAGTTCAACAAAAGAGATTTTTGAGCAGACATGAAGAAATATCATAAATAAGGCTGCCTTTTAGAATATTATTTTAGAGCAGTTTATAATTTTGAATAGGGGAAGGGGAATGATTTGGAAAGAAGAGGAAGGTGATAGCTGTGTTAGTGAGAGATGGAAGTAGTTAACATTAATCAAGCCATTACTATATATTGGAATTTTTCTTTTACTATAATTATTATATATTTTACATTTACATAGCAATAAAACCCAACACCCAATATTATTATTTTATTTTAAATGGTTGTTTTTTTGGTGGTACTGGGGTTCCTGGAAACCCTTTTACCTCCGGGCTAAACTCCCAGACCTAATCTAATATATATATATATATATATATATATATATATATATATATATATATAATTTGGAAACAGAGTCTCTTAAGCCAGCAAGGCTGGATTCAAACCAGCACAATCCTCCTGTCTCCACCTCCCAAGCACGGGGATTACAAGCATGCGCTACCACGCCTGGCTAAATGGTTGTTTTTGAAGAAAATAATGCTCTTTTTACAAAACTAAATGTTTCCCATTGCTCTTCAGTATTCCCAGCAAGTTTACATTTCTAGCTAGTTTAATTTCCCTGTAGCTTGAGAAACTACCATTAGTATTCTTTATATAATGTGGGTGTGCTGGTAACAAATTTTCTAAACTTTCATTTACCTAAACATAAATTAATTTAACGTTCATTTTTGAATGATATTATCTCTTGGTAAAATTTCTGGTCAACAAACATTTATTTTAAAACTTGGAATATGTATTATGTATTATATTTCTGTCACTGTGACAAAAGACATTGACATAAATAACTTAAAAAGCAGAGAGATTTATTTTGGCTCAGGAATTTGGAGATTTAAGGCTATGGTCAATTGTTTGCATCATTTTTGGGTTCCATTGTTTCCACATTGAAGCATAAGGATGTGGTAGAAGATAGCATATCTTCTTGATGTACTGTTCCCTTGATCAACACATAGTGTCCTTTTTGTCTCCTCTAATTTTGGCTAAGAGTATATTTTGTTAGAAAACAAGTACAGCTACTTCTGCTTGCTTTCTTTTTTATTTTTTTCTTTCTTATTCTTTTCTTTTCTTTTCTTTTTTTTTTTTTGCAGTAAGTACTGGGGATAGAACCCAGGGGTATTCTACCTCTAAGCTACATCCCCAGCCCTATTTTTTATTCTTTATTTTGAAACCGGGTCTCACTGAGTTGCAAAGGGCCTCACTAAGTAGCTGAGGCTGTCCACGAACTGTGATTCTCTGGTCTCAGCCTCCCGAATGCTGGGATTACAAGGGTGTGCCACCATACCTGGCTCTGCTTGCTTTCTGATCTCATTTGTTTTAAAAACTTTTTTCCATCCTTTCACTTTCAGTCTGCTTGTCTTGGCAGGGGGGGTGATTTTCCTTTATGCAACAAATTGTTTGATCTTTGTTTTTAATTCATTTAGCCTGTCTGTGCCTTTGAATTGGAGATTTAAGATCATTTCGATTCAGTTTTATAACAATGTATGTACTATTTCTGTCATTTTATTGATTTCCTTCTGATTACTTTGAATGTAGTTAATTTTCTTTCTCTATTATTAATTTTAGAAGCTTGCTATTTTGCTGTATTGATAATGTTTGATTCTTTCCTATTTTTCATTTGCATGTTTTCTCTTCTAGTGGTATTTATTCTTTCATGTGTTCTTATTATTGCATCTGTATTTCCTCCTCTTCTGGATGTAGAATTCCCTTAACCATCTCCTCCTGTAATGCTGGTCTAGAATTTACTTATTGTCTTAGTTTATGATTACCTTGTGTTGTTTACATTTCTTCTTTGATTCTGAATGATAAACTTGCTGGGTATAATAATCTTGGTTGGCAATTGTTTTCTTTCAGAACTTGAATATAGTTCTCCATGCCCTTATGACCTTTCGAATTTCTGCTGAAAGTTCTGCTACTAACACGAGTCAGCCTTTAAATTTTACTTATTCTTCTAATAACTTTTGATATTCTTTATTTTTTCTATATTTTTGTTGATTCAACTATAATGTGTTATGGGTAAATTTGTTTCTGATCATGACTATTTAGGGTTCTAAATGCCCCCTAAGCCTAAATATTCAGGGTTTTTTTCCCCCAGGATTTGAATTTTTTCTGCTATTGTTTCCCAGAATATGTTTTATACACTTGCAGCATGTAGCTCTTCTTTCCTCCATATATCAATTACATAGATATGTGTATTCTCTTGGATTTTATTGAGTTTTATTTTTCCCTTGTGATACTGGGGATTGTACCCCTGGGGTATTCTACCTCTGAGCTATACCCTCAGCTTTTTTATATGTGTGTCTTTGTTGTTGTTTTGTTTTCAAACAGAGTCTTCCTGGGTTACTGAGAGTCTTTTTACATTGCTGAGGTTATCTTTGAACCTGCAAAATCTGCCTGCCTTAGCCTCCCAAGTACTGGTATTACAAGGGTATGCCATCACACCCAGGTTCATTGAACTATTAAACAATCATTCTTTTGAATTCTTTATCCAGCATTCCATCTATTATTGTGTATTTGAGATTAGTTACTATGGAGTCTTTAGCTTTAGTAGATGATATTTATTTTAATTGGTGCATTGTAGTCATGCATCTTAATGGGGTACAAGATGGTGCAGACATACATGCACACATCACTCATTTAGCCCTTCCCCAATTCCCACCCCATTCCCTCCCCCTCCCTCCTTCTCATGTTTGGCTGATTACTGATTGACTTTGATATGTTTGTGAATATACATCATGTACATTAGAGAATTTCCCTCTTCCCCTTCTCATTCCTCTCAATTAGGTTGCCTTATTTGTTCATCTATGGTTTGTCTTTCTTCATCTAGAGTTCCTCCTATGCCTTTTTCTCCTTAGAGTCCACATATTAGGGAGAGTATCCAATTTTTTACTTTTTGTGACTGACTAACGTCACTTAGTATAATGTTTTTCAGTTCCATCCATTTCCTAGATGATATATTAGTTTATTTTTTCATGTTTCTTGCATAGCTATGTGATATTTGTGAATCTATTGGGATGTATATATTTTCCACTCTCATATTTTGGCCTTCATGGTATGCGGCTTTCTTCTGCTAATGTAACTTGAGATACCATTTTTTGTGCAACATTAAGTTTATTTCTAACTCCATAATATAATCTCCCAGTACCTTGTTTGGTGATATTCATGGGTTAGAGCACAGAGCATACCATATCAGAGTTGGAGAAACCCCCCTCAAGACATGTAAGGGTGGGAACACTCTGGAACTTTAGGCAGATGTTGTGTAGGCAGTAGGTGCACCCTCTATGTTTACTCCTCCTATAGGAGTGGTAGTCCCTATCAGGAGTTGGAAATTTCCACAGGCACTATTAGTAGTATCTCTGTTATTTGAAAGCAATTCTGATGCTGGTTTCTTCAGTCATGTTGAAGAGCCTTAAGCTCTTTTGCTTTGCTTGGAAAGTGGTACAGATATCTGTGCATCACATGGAAGTGTAGGTGCTGAAATCACAGCAGTCTCTCTTAGGGATTCACTTTCAGACTCATTAGCTCAACATGATTTTAAAGGGCACAGCTATGATTAGTGTGGAGAATCCACATAGATGGAATGTCATCAACCATTGTTCTTTACTCTCTGTGGTGTTATCTGCCCAGGAACAAGTCCTCAGTCCCCCATATCTCTGACTGCCTCAGGATGGTTCCACAGCTGAGGGCTAATGCCCTCCTTTACTTTTTTGGTACTTGGAATTGAACACAGAGGCATTCTATTTGTGAGACATACCCCCAGCCATTTTTATTTATTTATTTTTATTTTGAAAACAGGGTTTCATTAAGTTTCAGAGGGCCTCTCTAAGTTATTGAGGGTGGCTATGAACCTGCAATCCTCCTGTCTCAGTTTCCCAAAATCTGAAATTAGAGATGTACAACACCATTCAAGGCTCTCCTCTTTTTTTTTAAGTAGAAATATCTCTCAGGTTTGGGGCATGGCTTATTTGTAACCATAGCTGGGTTTAATTTTTCCCAGCTGTATTGAGAGTATATCTAATAAGTAGAGCACTGGACTAAATGAAGGCCCTGGGCTTGAGTCCCATTAACACAAGAAAAAAAATAAAAGAGAGAAAAATAATTTTAAAGATAACAAAAATTAGATAAAGAAAATAATTAACAAAGAAAGCAAAGAGGTAAAATATTAAAATAGAGGGGGATAGTCAGGTATGGTGACACCTGTAATCCTAATATTTGGGAGGCTGAGGCAGGAGGATCCCAGGTTCAAGGCCAACCTTCAAAGCTTAGGAAACCCTCTGCAACCTAGTGAGATCTTGTTTCAAAATAAAAGAATAAAATAGGGCTGAAGTGTAGCCCAGAGGTATAATGTCCTTGGGTTTCATCCCCTGTGACAAAAAATATGAAGAAGAAAAAAAATTCTAATTGAAAATTAAATTGAAGTTAGAAAAAATAATAAAAAGATGGAATCTGGGTGTGGTTGTGTACACGTATAATCCTATTACTTGTGAGGTCAAGACTGGAAGATTGCAGGTTCAAGACCAGCACATGGCAACTTAAATAGATCCTATTTCAAAAGAAAAATGTCAAAAGAGCTGGAGATGTAGCTCAGGGGTGGAATGCCCCTGGATTCAATTCCAAGCATAAAACCAAAACAAAGAAAAGATAAAATAGACATAGGAAAAAATGAGTCCAAAATTCCTCCTGGCCTAGTTACTGGAAAACCCTTTTCTTGTATGGAAAGGTTAAAATACTTCAGGTATGGGGGGTAGCAGATCATGACTGGAGCTTGTTGTAATTCCATTTGACTCTTATGAAAGGAATTGGGGTGGTATGCAGGCTGTGCCCTGTGTTTCTTGCTGAACCGGTTAAGGTGGATGTTGACTGTGCCAGGAGTATATTCTCTCTGGAGGGTTTTGGACTGTGCAGCCCAGGGTGTGGCAAAAGTTGGAGCAATAGCGAGCCCTTCTTGCCAACCAACTGAGTTTTGGAAAAATGTAAACTGATCCAGTCATAGGCTTACTCCAGTGGTTTTATTTTTTGCTCCTGGGGGGCATGGTAAATGTTAAAGCTGTGGCATATCTTCAAGATGCCTCCAAGAGTTTGGGGACTTATTGAACCATGGAGTTCTGTGCTGGAGAGTTTTATACAATGACCTAGAGAGAAGCTAACCTTCAGTCATTCAACCGCTGTGCCTTCAGACATGGCCCCTTATGAAGCCATAGGAGACTGGTGTTGGCCCACATCTCAGAGATCAAGATTGCTGGACCATCCTGCTCACTGTCGGAGCCAGCCGGCAAGAGTACGGGTTCAGAAGAGAGGCGTGAGGATGAAGAATTTTTAATTATAACATGGGGGAGCCGCCAGCCTACTATCTCTACTGGTCGACCCCTGTTCGTGGATAAATATTTCCTACGGGTCGACGACTATGCCTGGGTCAGTATTCTCTATTGCGCCGACACTCCTGGCCAACACAACTTCTGGGTCAATCTCATCTTTATTGTGCCGACGCCGACTTTGTTTTTCCAGAGGTATTTATACACAGCTACAGGTCAATCAACATTCTCGTGCTACCATCACCAGAATACAATAAAGACCAATACAAAACACATACATTACAGATAGGCCTATCAGTACCCTCGTGTCATCACCACCTGATCCTCTCTCAGACCTCTTTAAACTTTCCATAACCCCAAACCTTGTTGACTCTGGGCAAAGGACAATCAGCTGAGTCAGAGACACCAATCTAGAGGAAAGCCTTAATGGCTCCCCACAGTCCACCACTCCTTTTGCCCCCACAACTCATGTTCCCCAGGGTGGAAAACTTGTATTGAGTTTGTTTCATGTGGCCTCTGCCTGCCCAATCATTGCAGAGATATTTCCACAGGGACCCCAAGGTGTGATTGTGCTGAGTTTCCTGATCCCCTCCAGAACAGTTTAGTCTTGACAACAGAACCCTTCTTAGAATGGCTCCTAGCTATGGCACTCTGAGAGTTTGATGAGAGATAGTGACTTTCTTCTCTAAAGCTACTTTGCTGGGAAGAGTCCTGTTCACTTATTTATTTAAGCTGCTTTTTTTCAGGGTGCAACGGCCTTCTGTGCCATACTGAATTTATATTTCAATTTTACTCTCTTGGAGGAAAGAGTTACCTTTCACCTACATCAGTACCTAGTGTCAGGTGTTCTGCTTTTCTGGTCTTCTTGCTTCATTGCTATCCCTAGACTCTAGAAATTGCTGAATTCTGCTTTCTCTGTTGTCAATTTCCAGTGCTCATACATAGTCAGTCACTTCCAAGAGCAGTGACATATCTGTTGCCTTGGTTTTATACTGTGGAGTACTAAACTAGTGCTGGGTGTCTACTATTTGGATCTCTTTGCTTTTTTGGCACTGGGAATTGAACCCAGGGGCATTCTATCTCTAAGCCACACCCTCAGCCCTATTTAATTTTTTTCTTTCCAAACAGGGTATAGCTAAGTTGTTGAGAGTCTTGCTAAGTTGTCGAGGCTGACCTGAAACCTGCAATCCTCTTGTCTCAGCCGCCCAAGTACTGGGATTACAGACATGTGCCACCACACCCGCCTAGGAATCTTTTGAAAATGATTTGTAATCATGTTATTTAGTGATTACAAAACCTGAAGTAATCATTCTTATTGCTTTCATGATACAGATGACATAATAGAGGCACAGAATTCTTAATTAACTCACAAAATTTGTGTTAGAATCTGAATTCAAACTTAGGTCTGTCTCACTCAAGAGCCCTTGATTGGGTTTTTATACTTAACGAATTTATACAAATCATTAGGAGAAACCCCAACCCTAGAATTTTTCAACAAGAAATGAAGATAAGTATATGAAGAGATTATTGACAAAATATACATTGTAAAATGTAAACATATACACATATATGCAATCATATTAATAGATTAATACTAAATATAATCTATTAATTATTGCAACAACCTCATAAGATTGCCTTAATAGATATACTTTATAGATGAGAAAACTAAGTTATGCATTAATCAAGTAAATATGGAACTACAACATCGAGATGAGAAATCATGTAAACTGTGGGATTTGGTTGATAATGTGACAATATTGCTTCATGTATTACAACAAACAGAACTTTCTAGTGGGGAATGATGCTGGTAGGGAAGGCTATGCATATGTGGAGGAAGAGGGAATCTGGAGATTCTCGGTATTGTCTGATCAACTTTTTGTGAGACTAAATCTGCTCTAAAAACAAACACACCAAAAAAATTCTAGAAATTAACAACAAAATCTGTAAGAAACCAGGTACCTGTAGTCCCAGCTTTTGGGATGCTGAAAAGGGAAGAGATCATTGAGCTCAGGAGTTGGAGGCCAGCTTGGGAAAAAACAATGAGACCTCCATTTCAACAACAACAACAACAACAACAACAACAACAACAACAACACTAACAGAAATGAAGAATACCTTTGACGAGCTAATCAAAAGACAAGGCACACTCAAAAAATAAATAAGTGATTTTGGGGATATATCAATAGAAACTCCCCAATATAAATAGCAAAGTGGAAACTGAATGTAAAAATCAGAATAGGTTTTCTAAGAACTGTGAGATGATCACAAATAATATAACATGCAGGGAATTGGGAAACCATAAGGAGAAGAAAGAAATAGAAGAAATATCTGAAGTACTAATAGCTAAAAAAATAAAAAATTAATGACCAAGGAAAATAAATACCATAAACAAATGTGGGTATACAATATGAAAACTGTAGAAAATAAAGGAGAAAGAAAAAAATTTGAAAGAATCCAGAAGAAGCTACCTTTCCTACAGAGGAAAAAGGATAAGGATTAAATTGTAGAAACAATTAAGTGAGAAAATATTGAGAAGAAAATGAGGTGAAATATTCAAAGCATAGGAAGGGAAAAATCACCAATCTATAATTCTGTATCCAGTGAAATTATTATTCAGAAGTGAATACAAACAAAAAAGACCTTTTAATTTTTTAATCTTTTGTTGGTGCATTGTAGTCATACATCTTAATGGAGTACAAGATGGTAGAGGCATACAGGCACATATAACTTATTTTAGATAAACAAAAAATGAGAGAATTTGTTACTAGGACATCTACCTAGTTAGACAAATTCTTCAGAGGTAAAAACACTAAAGGTCAGAAATTCAGACCTATCTAAAGGGAAAATGTTAGAAAAGGAGTAAATCCAGTTAAAATAAAATAAGATTTATTTTCCTAATTCTTATCTAACATAATATAATTTGTTCAAAATAATAATGGCAACACTCTATCAGATGATTACAGTTTATGAATAAGTGAACTGAATGATAGCACTGTTATGTGGAAAAGGAGAGAGGAATAGGAAATAATCTCCTTTAAGCTAAAGTGCCTGTCCTCCCCCCTATTTAAAAATAGTGGTAAAATATACATACCGTAAGGTACATAAAGTATATCATTGTTATCATTTAAGTGTGCAATTCGGTGGCATTAAATGTTAAGTATTCAAAATTTTGTTTCAACCATCACCATTTTGCATTTCCAGATCCTTTTCATCATCCTAAGTGGAAATTCTGGCTGTAAAACCGTAACTTCTTATTTCCCACATTCCATCGTAAGCTCTTACCGTTGATCTTTATATGAAATAGACGGGAAATTCCAAGAACAGCGGGCTTAGACATTCAAAATCTAGGTGCTGAAACCCATTCCCTGTGAGAAGTAGGATACTTTTCTTGCCTCCATGTGTGTGCTTCTTGTGACTGTGTCTGGAATTATACGGCTGTTTTCCATGCTTTATCCACTAACCTCTTGGGGTTTGCTTGCCTGCAAGACATGTCTTTATGATTTCTGCAAATTGTTTCTCTGACATTGACATTGGTCTCAGTTTCATGAACAAAAACCATTTTATTAAAGATTACCTTGTCTTCTTTGGCCCACACAGCCCCTCAAAAAGCAGGGATTAGTCTCACCAAGAATGCCTTGACAATGCTGCCATCTGGCGGCCGAATATGGAAATGATACGGTGTCTCCAGCGACTGTTTTTAGTTTACTAATTAAGTTCTTTTTAAATTTGTTTTGCTTAAAGAATCCTATGTTATTTCAACCTTTTTGCTTTCTATTGGTTAGTTAAGTTTTCTATGTTTAATTGGTTCGATTTAGGTAGGTTGTATTCGTCTAGAAATCTGCCGAATTCTTCTAGGTTTCCCAGTTTATTGGAGTGTGGATTTTTGAAAGTTTCTGATGATTCTCTGAATTTCCACCTTATCTGTGATGATATCTCCCTCTTAATATCTTATTTTAGTAATCTGGATCAATTATCTCTTTATTTGGTTAGGTTGGCTAAGGGCATATCAATCTTATCTTTAAAAAATGTTCAACATCATTGGCAATAAGGGAGATGCAAATCAAAACTACACTTAGATTCCACCTAACTTCAATTAGAATGACATTTATCAAGAAGTGAAACAATGAGCCAGGCATGGTGGCACACCCTTGTAATCCCAGCATTTGGGAGGCTGAGACCGGAGGATCATGGTTCACAGACAGCCTCAGCTACTTAGTGAGGCCCTTTGCAACTCAGTGAGACCCTATTTCAAAATAAAGAATAAAAAATAGGGCTTGGGGTGTAACTCAGAGGTAGAATGCCCCTGGGTCCCATCCCCAGTACCGCTAAAATTAAATTAAATTAAATTAAATTAAATGTATGCTAGAGTTTGGTATAGAAAGAAAAGTCCACTTCCTTAACACACTGTAATACACCTCTAACTTCGCTGGCATGAACTCTCCTGCAAAGGAGAGGGATTTGGTCACATTTTGATAAAAGAGAGAACTAGAAATGATACACAGCAGGAGAGGAGAGGAAGACCCCATAATAAGCTTTATTGTGGTTATTTATTTATTTATTGTGGGTCTGGGGATGGAATCCAAGGGCATTTGACCTCCGAACTACACCTCCTGCCCTGTTTTTTATTCTTTATTTTGAAACAGGGTCTCACTGAGTTGCGGAGGGCCTCACTAAGTAGCTGAGGCTGTCCGTGAACTGTCATCCTCTGGTCTCAGCCTCCCGAATGCTGGGATTACCAGTGTGTGCCACCACACCCAGTTTATTGTGTTTATTTAAAAGGAATGTTGATAATAAACATTTGAAGATGGTCACAACATATGAATAATGACAAATAAAATTTCCAGTATATTGTTCTTAGTAGCTTCCTCTACTAATACATAGAACTATTTTATTAGGAAGTGGGTTGATTTAATCAGGGGAATTCTAACTTGGAGCTTCAAATAAGGAAAAAAAAACTATGCTAATGAGACAATTAGGAAGCCGAGCGTAGTGTCACACGCTTGTAATCCCAGCATTTGTGAGGCTGAGACAGGAGGATCGAGGTTCGCAGAGGCTCAGCTATTTAGTGAGGCCCTTTGAAACTCAGTGAGAACCTGTTTCAAAATAATAGATAAAAAATAGGGCTAGTGGTGTAGCTCAGAGGTAAAAATGCACCTGGGTTCCATCCTCAGTACCGAAAAAAAGACAATTAGGGATTAGAAAGGGATCTATCCAAAAATAGAAGAAATGTTTAAAATGTTAATAAAGCTAATGACAATGAAACAGGATATTTGACATATAGACTATGATAGTTTCATTATATAAAATAAAGCCAGGCATAGTGGCACATGCCTGTAATCCCAGCACTTGGGAGGCAGAGACAGGATGATTGCAGATTCAAGTCCAGCGTCAATAATTTATGGAGACTTTCAGCAACTTAGTGAGATCCCTTAAAAAAACAGAAAGGGCTGGAAGTGCAACTCATAAGCAGAGTGGCCCTGGGCACAATCTCCAGTAACACGCGCACACACACACACACACACACACACACACACACACACACACACACACCACAGCTTAGTATTTCAATATGTAATATGATTATGTGAAGTAGCTATTGAAATGAACTGATAAGAGTATGGCATATTATTCATCACTTGGAACTTTTAGGAAATGTACTAGTATGCAGACAAGATGTACATTCTAGAAAGATTGGGGGAGCTACAGGGCTGAGAACAAGAAACGAAGTTTTGAAAATAAAGCGAGCTTCCTGTCTGCATGTATGAGTGGTGATTGCTTAATCAAACATTTTAAACACTGAGGACTTATTCTGTGGTTCCCAAGAATCCGTGTACAGCTTAAAACTGTAAAAAAAAAAAGGGGGGGGGAGTAGTTTGTGTATGAAAATGAACCGATTACACTGGAACCACAGCACCATTAAAAAAAAAAAAAAAAAAATCAGGGCTGTACTGACCCCTAGTGGAAAAGAGCAGAATGCCACCTTAACTCTAAAGAAATCTAAAGAAATTGGAGGAGCTCAAAAGCTCCAACAGCAAGTAATGATAAAGGCAATGGAAATGTTAATCACCCTGATTTGATCAGGATATATTGTAGATGTGCATTTAATGATTTCATTGTAATCCATATATAAGCACAATTATTATATATTAATGCAAATGTAAAACTAAAATGTTTAAGGAAACGGAAATGTTAACTACGGTGATTTGATCATTGCACATGACATACATGCATCACATTTTCACATTGTACCCCATAGAACTGTAGCCTTATAATAAAATCTTATTTAAAACGTTAAAAAGTGAAGGACGTTGAAAAGAGAACTCAAAAATGTGTAACTGTGCTTTGAAAGAACTTCCACAGACATTACTTTGGAGATGGTTCAGGGCTCAGAAGAAAAGGTTTTAGACATGCAACAAAAGAATTTGTTAAAATTCTAAAGATAGGGGGTGAGCAAGAGACCCATTCATGAATTTTGTGAGTGTCTGATGGAGAAATTAGGATCTTGTTCCTTGGTGAATATCCAGTATAGGCATACTGATATTGTGTCTCTTCCCTTTTGAGGAAGGACCTTAAAACAGAGTAGCATTGCTAACTAGAAAAAGGCAAAAATCACTACCCTCTCATCTCAATTTCCTGTGCACAGGAAGCAAGGAAGACTGAGATTACTCAATTTCCCATGAGTCTAAGCTACCTTGCAGAAAAAGATTCAGGCAAGGTCAACAAGACCTAACAGGTGTTTATACACCGGCAACTGGGGAACGCATGAGAACAGACTGCCAGCAATGAATATGTAACGTGGCACATTCCTTTATGAGGTCTCCTATTATATAAAAAAAAATCTGCTGGGCATGGTGGCGCACGCTTATAATCCCAGCATTTGGGAGGCTGAGACTGGAAGATCACGGTTCACAGCCAGTCTCAGCTACCGAGCGAGGCCCTTCACAACTCAATGAGACCCTTTTTCAAGAACTAAAAAGACTACAAAATAGGGCTGGGAGTGTAGCTTGGAAGTATAATGCTCCTGGGTTCCATCCCCAGTATGGCAATAAATAAATAAATAAATAAATAAAATAAAACCATCTCTGGAACGTCAGAAAAATGGACTAAAAATCAGAATGCTTAAAAAGAAGACATTCATATATAAACATTCGATTTGATCATTGCAAAGGAAAAGAATGTTCTTTGCAATAAATTGTGCTTGATCCATATAGTAGAAGCAGCAAACCCTGTCCTATATTTTACATATACACGAAAGTTTATTCTAACTGGGTTAACAGTGACTGTAGGTGTGAATTGTGGACAGGTAATAAGCATGTAAAACAATTCGGCAGTAGCTGCTTCAATATCCTCGCCTATTCATTGTATTATCTATCATTTGGGGGATTGGTTGTATTGATCAATTTTCCTCCTCGATATGAGTTGTATTTTCATGCTTCTTTTCATTCCTTCTACCTTTGGATTGGATATCGGCCATTGTGAATTTATTGTTGGGTCCTGGATTTTTATTTTTAGCTTTGTTCTTGGACACAAACAAGTATTTAGCAACAGTTTGTTCATTTTAGGAATTGATTTTTTAATATTTTTAATTTGATACAAGATGGTACCAAAGTATTTTATTTCAGTAAAGGGATTATACTCTAGCCTGCAATTTAAACCACTGAACAGCTGTCTTAGAGGGCAGTGTCATATATTCTTCATATTTTGCAACCAGATATTCCCACTGATGATAACCTCTCCAATCGAACCTACTTGAATGTTTATTTATTTTGATTTATCTTTAGTGGAATCTGGGAGAGGCTGCAGTTATAATAACGAATTTAAGTATAGAGGTTGGGATTTAATAAAAGTCACTGTTCCTTCTCCAAAGAGCATTAGTTAGTCAGATACCATCGAGTGAGCCTCCACTGTGAGCAGGTGCTGAAGCATAAGATTGCCAATGAACAACTCCTTGCTTATTTAACATGTCAATGAATAGCTGGGATCCATGCTCAGATTGAATGCAACCATCATTTATTTCCATTCACTTCATCTGTACTTGTAACTTGCCAAGTTGATATACTTAAGTTTGAACTGATAACTTTTGTATATTGTACCAACTTGTTTTTCATTGAATTTTCATTCCTTCACTGGTCTGTTTTCAAGGCAGTTCCTTTCAATGGACTTCCTACTTTTGGCCATAGGATGGCAGGATTGCCTAATATATATGCAGTCTAGTGCCACAGCCATATACAGTTAAATGGAAAAAAATCTTATGCCTTAAGTTGTTTTTTAGTCCTTCTTTGCTACCTCAGGAAGGTCCAGATATTTAGGATTAGTTTAAACTAAGAGAGTTTTTGAAACATTCACATTTCTGAATAACACTGTAAATCAAGTCAGAGTTTTTCCTTGAGGAAACACCCTTTTTACCCTTTCCCCACTCCCGATAATGTTCCCCACTGGACACAATTAAACATGTGTATTTTAGGACTCAGCATTTCTTTGTAATACATAAACTCAACTAGCGATTCACTGCAGTATTATTGTGATCAATGATACTAAGTGAGTTGATATCTAAAGATTAGGATTTGCACAGCTAATGCAACATGTTATGCATAAACTAGAAAAGACGAAGTTATATAGCAAATTTATTAACTTTTATTTCCAGAAGAGACATGTAACATCACAGATAAAATGAAGCTTCACTGTTGGTCATCTAGCACTTACTGTAAGTGTACTGTTCATTCCAGATTTTTTTTTATTTCGGGGGAATATAATTATTATTATTAGATGAGCATTATAAAAATAATACATGATGCTTTACATGGTGGCACATGCCTATAATACCAGTAATTGGGAGGTGGAAACAGGAGAATGACAGGTCCAAGGCCAGCCTCAGAACTTAGCAAGGCCCTAAGGAACTTTGTAAGACCCTGTTTCAAAAAAAAAAAAAATAGGAGTGGGGAATGTCGCTCTGAGATAGAATGCCCCTAGATCCAATTTCCAGTTTTAATAATGATAATAATACATGTTTATGGTAAAACAAAACAAGACAATGAATACGTGAGAAAATGTAGGCCTTCTCTTCTCAAATCCCATACTCCAGATACTATTTAAAATTTTTTTTTATAATGGGATTCATTGCAGAAGCCTACTGCAATGAATGTGAACAAAATGAGCACACTTTTGCAAACAGAATATTCATTTCATCTAATTCACAAAAGCTAATAAGATGGACATTCGAAAGCATTGAAATTATATTTATCATTTTTGGTGCTAGCAATTGAACCCAGGTGTGTTCTAGCTCTGAGCTATGCGCCCAGCCTTTTTATATTGAAATAGGGCCTAGCTAAGTTGCTGAGAGCCTTGCTAGTTGCTGATACTGTCTTTGAATTTGTGATTCTCCTATCTCAGCCTCTCAAGTACTGCGATTACTGGTGTGGGCCACGGCACCCAGATCAGATATTCACTATTAATAACTTGACTTATGTCTTAGATAACAAAACTATATCGTTTATTTAGGTCCTAATTTGAGCTCTCAACACTGAAAAGCTGAATACATAATGAAGGAAAGGTACAAGAATACATGCAGGTCCACATCCTGACACTGCACTACTGAGGCTGCCCTTGCACCTGTAATTCTACTGTATCTTTGAAATTTTAAACTCTCTTTTTCATTTGGATACTTGACTTTAATTTCCCTAAATGATGCTATCTTCCTTCATCTTTTTTGATTCTTTGGTAGGCGATATCCCAACTCAATCAGCTGCCATAGAATCTCAGAATTTCTCCCCTCACTTGACAAGTGCCTTGGTTTGGCCAGCCATAGCACTTTATGAAAGAAGTTAGATCCTTCAATGCACCATTTGTTTTGGGAGTCCCTGTGAGATGTAGAGGAGAAAAGAGAACAGAACACTCTAAATGGAAGTGCGCATAGCTGCTCAATAAACAGGAGGAATGGTGAAACTCATCACCCATTTTCTAGAAAAACACCTTACCCAACTCTTCCTCACTACTTATGAAAAACTTGGAGGCAGATAAACAAAAAATTTTGAGTAACTGCAACTGCGTTTATTTACAGTTATAGAGATTTTTTATTTGCTAAATGGCCTGAAAAAGGGCATAGTTTTGTGCCCATGTAAGGGAAATGGTATGTGTCTGTTCTCAACAACCCAGTAGTAGTTCTTAACAGGCTATTATACTTCCCTGTTATCATTGTTTTAAGTCAAAGGAGTGTTGGAGCTTTTATGATAAAAAGTGTGAGGAGGCTTGGTTTGTGTTTTAGAGTGATTGTTTTGTTAGTAGAATGGAGTGTGAATTGGAAGGGGAACTGTTGCAATAACCTGCACCTGGGGGCTAGAAATAAAATAGAAGCTGAAATGCCTGGACTAGGGCAGTAATGGTAAGACTTGAAAGGATGGAATAAGGAACTGAGACGTAAGCAAATTAAGACCAACAAGAAGTGGTACTGTCATCTATGTTGATGATCAAATAAAAATCTGGATACTTTTTGACTACTCTCAGTTCTTAACACACTGTCCATTATTAAGTTTTATTTCAATTTGATCTTCTAAATAAGTTAATTTTCTACTATCTACTTCTACTGCATAGTTCATGAATGTATTTTGAAACATGTTAAGTAGACACTTAATTGAATAAGGTACACTAATTGTTTTTTACTGTACCCAAAATAGGCATCATTCTGTTGCTATGCTATAATTGTTATATGATTTCTCAAAAATGACATGAAACAACTACATTCAGAATCTATGGCTATAACTCTCAAAATCACAAAGATGAGTTTATTGTTTAATGTATTGTTATTCTCTTCCAACATGCTTTGTAAATTTTTTTATTGGTGAATTATAGTCTCACATCATAATGTAAATCATGTGAACAATGACATATATGCACACAGCCCTTGATGCCCCCTCCCCATTTCCCCCCTACCAGTAGAATACTGAGACTAACATTGGTATATTCACATATGTACACATAGTTGATGTTAGTATTTCCATGGATGAACCTCAGTCTTCCTCCTCCCCTTTCCTTAGACCACCTTCTTGGCTCCACTGAGGTTTCTCTAATAGCCTGCTTTGATTTTCTTTCTTTGTATCTTTTATGTATTTTCTCTAAACTTTTGCTTTGTGATTATCATAATGTTTATATTAAATATCTTTATTTTAAGTTGATAATAGCATCAATGTTACAAGAAATATACAACTTTACCTACCACATTTTATGTTTAAATGTCACAATTTATAACTTTTTATAATGTATATTCCTTAAAAATTATAATAATTATAGTTATATTAATAGTTTTGGTTGTTAGCCTCAGTATTTGAGATCCAATACAACCATCACAGTACTAATGGACTTAGCATTTGACTATGTTCTTAAACTTACCACTGAGTTTTATACTTTTCTATGTCTTCATCTTATTAATAATGTTCTTTTCATCCAGCTGGAAGAATTCACTTTATCATTTCCTATATGGCAAGTTTTGTTTGATGAGACAATTTTTATTTCTCCTTCTTTCTGAAGGACAGCTTTACTAGTTAAAATACTATTGGTTGGCAGTTTTTTCCCTTTAAAAACTTGAATGTTTCATTCTACTTTGCTGGCCTGAAAGGTTTCTGATGAGAAACCCACTGTGATGTGATTGTTTTTGCTCTTGCTGCTCTCTAAAATATTTCTTTATCTTTTTTATATTTTCATTATATCTCAGTAAACTTTTGCGCGGGTTGAATTTGGAGCCTTCTGAGCTTCCTGTACCGAGTGTTAATTTATTTGCCCAGATTTAAGATGTTTTCAAACCTTCTTTTCTTTTTTCTTTATTCTTTCTTCCTTTTTCACTCTTTCTTCCTTATACTAGGAATTGAACCCAGGGACATTCTATTTCTGAGTACTACAATCCCCCCCAAAAATATTTTGAAATAGGTTATCAATAAATTGCTGTGAGTCTCACTAAGTTGCTGAGATTGCCCTTAAACTTGTAACCCTACTGTTTCAGCCTCCCAAGGACTTGGATTACAAGTATGTGTCACCATATACTATATGCAGCAATCTATTACTTCTTTGAATAAACTTTTTGTACCTATTCCTTTTCTTTATTTTTGCTGGAATGAAGACTGAACCCAGGAAAACTTTTCCCTAAAGCTACACCCCCAGGTCTATTTTTTATTCTTTATTTTGAAACAAGGTCTCACTAAATTGTGGAGGGCCTCACTAAGTAGCTGAGGCAGTTGTAGAACCTGAGATCTTCCTCTCTCATCCTTCTAAGTACTGGAATTACAAGCATGCACCATAACACCCTGAACCTATTCCTTTTTTTCAAGTAATTTCCATTAAGTAAATCTTCACTTTCCTAATGGTGTCCAATAGACCCAGTAAACTTTCCTCATTACTTGTCATTTATTTTTCTTCTCTAACTGGACATTTTCAAATAATTTATCTTTGAGTATTCTTTCTGGTGAAAAAAATTATGCCACTTTATCTGAAATCTTTAATTAGTTTTGTGGTGGCTTCTGTGTTGTAGTTTTTCAACTGATTGATATACTCTTTACAAAGGTATTCTATATAATCTTTATGTTTTTGTAATTTGGTGCCTTAGTTAATGAGAACCTGAGATTATTTTTTTACTCTTGTTGGTGCATTGTCATTACAAATCAGAATGAGGTTCAAAGTAATAGAAACATTCAAGCACAAAGCACTTGGTGTGTTTCCCTCTGCATCCCATCCCACTCCCTCTCTCTCCTTGTACATATCATTGATATTGGAATTGGTAACTTCATATATATATGCATTATTTGAACTCTTATGTTTTATGTACTATGATAACTTCATAAAAATATCATTATTTGAACTGTTTCCTTAATCACATATCTCTTTTCCTCTTTCACCTATTTTATTCATCTTTTTGTTTTGATAATTTATGATATTGGTAATATTTTATTACTTCTGATCCGTCTTGTGTATCTGCTCTTCTTGTGGGATTTATGCTTTCACTTAATAATGGTAACTATCTTTCACTTCTTTTGTTTGTGTGGAACTGGGATTGAACCCAGGGCATTCTACCTCTGAATTATATCCTAACCCCATTTTAATTTTTTATTTTGAAAGAGGATCGCTCTAAGTTGCTGAGGACTTTCTAAATTGCTGATACTAGCCTCATACCTGTGATCCTTTCCCAAGTACTGGAATTGCAGATGTGTGCTTATACATCTGGCTCCTTTCACTTCTTAATTTAGAACTCCCTTAAACATGTTCTGTAAGACTCTTTTGAGGATCCTGGATTTCCTTGGTTTTTCTTATCTTGAATGGTTTTTATGTTCCCTTCAGTACTAAAGAATAGCATTGTTTGATATAGTAATCTTGTTAGACTTTTGTTATCTTCCAGATCTTAGAATTTTACCCTGTTGCGTTCCTGCTGGCAAACTCCTGTTAGTCTAATAGGGTTTCCCTTAAGTATGCCCCTAAATATTTTTGCCCTTAAGTACTTGATTTCTTTCTCTTTCAAAATTTTAATTATCTTCTTTTCCTGTACTTTAGGGGAAGTGTGACTATAATACTTTGTGGTCATGATCTTTTCTGGTCCTATCTATTTAGGGTTCTATGAATCTCTTCTACATGAATGACCATGTTTTTTCGACAAATAAATATGTTTTTGCTATTATTTCATTGAATAAATTACCTGTATTCCTTAACTTTCAATTCTTCACCCTTGGATATCCTGGTGATGCATTATGCAACTTCAGGTTGATTTCTAGCTGGAATCCATAGTGTAACCTTCCTATAGCTTCTTCAGCTGTGATTAGTGAGTTTGGGTACTCTATGTAACAAATCAGGATTAGAAAGACATATTGAGAGCATTGTTAGTCATTTGCTTTGAGGACATCTCGGTCCAGCTTGGGAGGGGCACAAACTGCCCACACAAGTAAAAATTGTTTGCAGGCAGGCACATTTTCAAGGACCAAATGGAACTAAGAACCAGGGACCTGACTAGTAATCAAAGACCCTGAGAGTTTCCTCATTTACCCTTTCCTTGCCTGATTCATCTATAGTCATATAGATCACTATATTATTGTTATTCCCTGACTCACCTCATGATTGCTTTGATATTTCCTGTGATTAGTAATATCTTATAATTTTTAGTTATAACCCTCAATAAAAGCAAGATGCTAGTGGGAGAAATGCAGGAGTAGAGATTATTTCTTTCCTCCCCAGCCTCTCCAACTGCCATGTTGACTTCATTGGCATTCATGTGAGAGGCTACTTTTCATCAATCAATCAACATCAATTTCCTTGGATGCGCACACCCAGGAGCTGCATGGTAACAGGGCATTTTTTCTCCCTTAATCCTTCAGGTGAGGTGCCTTTGATGGTGAGTGAGAATGGGATGCAACCAGCTGGATGGAGTTTTTCTCTGGGTATATTTTGGTCCTGTGTCCTGGGGGCTGGGTAACAGCTAGAGAGCAGTATTGCTTACTTAAGATTGCCACAGCAATCCTCCTCGGCAACCATTTAGTTTTTTCACTAAGCCATTAGTGACAGGTGCCCATGGTTGGAACTGGGATAAAAGGTGACAGGAACTGCATAAGTTATTGCCTTTAGTCTTAGCTGTGACATGAATCCACATGACCCTTCTTATCAGAATGTAGGTTCCATGATCTATAGGTCCTTGAAAATGGCACTTTTGGTTTCCTTCCACATAACACTCATCGCTCACAGTGCAGAGGCTCCAATGCATTTGAGTTAGAGTCACTCTACTGATGCAAGTTTGCTACCTACAGAGCTAGCAAAGTGGATTGACTATAGAATTCCCAAAATTGGAATACAAGGGTTTCTCTCATGTAGAGCTGTTCAAACTCAGAAGATAGGTTCCTTATAAAGATGGCTCCAAGGCCGGGCGTGGTGGCGCCGCTTGTAAATCCCCGCGCTTGGGAGGCTGAGAGAGGAGGAGGATCGCGCAGGTTCGAAGGCAGCCTCAGCTACTTAGTGAGGCTCTCAGCAACTTAGTGAGACTCTGTCTCCAAATAAAATATAAAATAGGTCTGGGAGTATAGCCCGGAGGCAGAAAGCCTCTGGGTTCCACCCCCAGTACCACCAAAAAAAAAAAAAAAAAAAAAAAAGATGGCTCCACTGGAAGATATTAAGAGACCTAGTTCCAAAGTATTGTGAAGGTTTCAGGTCACTTATCTAGTTAGGGTGCAAGCCTGTGAGTGATATAAATCTTTCTAATGAGTAGGATTGCAAATATCTACATGGATGGAGTTGCTGGTACTCTATCTTTCACCCTCCACCCTTGGCTGTGGAGATGAGACAACATATATGGGGCTATTTTGTTTCTTGTACTATGCTGTTCTTTTTTTTTTTTTTTTTTTTTTTTTGCGGGTTTGGGGATGGAACCCAGGGGCATTCGACCTCCGAACTACACCTCCTGCCCTGTTTTTTATTCTTTATTTTGAAACTGGGTCTCACTGAGTTGCAGAGGGCCTCACTGAGTAGCTGAGGCTGTCCGCGAACCGCGATCCTCCAGGTTTCAGCCTCCCAAATGCTGGGATTACAAGCGTGCGCCACCACGCCCGGCTCTATGCTGTTCTTTGAAGACTGAATTTTACAATGTTCATATTTTTCCCTGTTGATCTGCAGTTACGCTTCATTTCTTATTCATTTCGACTCCTGTTGTCCTGGTCTAGACTTAAATATAATTAACTACTTTGCCTCTTATATCTCACTTCTGAGATCTAATTTTACACAGTGTCCAGTGTTACTTTCCTTCCAATTTCACCAGAAACTAAATTTGATATGATTTTTCACAGTGAACTCCAAGCTCTCTTTTGGCAATGCCATTTTAAGTTTTCTTTTTATGAATAAATCTGCTTTTTAAAGCCAGAGAACACAGTTTGAGCACCTGGAAATGGTGCACACTAGAGAAAAATAGATAAGATGATTTAGAATCATTATAGTTGAAATTTTCCACATAAGATGTCAAACACATGATTAATTCTACTTCCAATTAATGAATGCAAATAAATATATTTGCTGCTATAGGCCAAATGAAATTTTTCTCTATATTCTAACATTTACTACTAAGTTTAATTTTCTAAGAGGAACACATTGTAAGCCTTAGGGAAAGAAAATAATTAGTTTTTAAAGGTACTTTAATGAATTATAAAATGTCTTTTAAGCATAAATGAATAACCGATAAGTGCCATTAAGTGATTTATTTTCTAAAATATATAGTTTTATTTGGTCCATTTTGTTCCAAACATGGTCTTAAATCATTTTGGATGTAATAACACAAGGACTCAACTAAAGATTTAATTAAGTTTTATTAAATCATTAATGGGTTTATGACTTCATTGAAATTTCTGGACTATCAGCAGGTGAACAATGAGCTACCCTTTGTTGTGAATAAAAGCTGTCTAACATAAAAAATAGGTTTCCATAAATTTAGAGACATATAGTGCTTTATTCTTCCACTCTTCCTCACCTTTTTGTCCTTTTTCTTTCTTTCTTTCCTTCTTTTCCTCTTTCTTTCTTTCTTTCTTTCTTTCTTTCTTTCTTTCTTTCTTTCTTTCTTTCTTTCTTTCTTTCTTTCTTGTTGGTATCCCCCTTCCTCATTCCTCCTTTTCCTTCTCCTCTTCCCCTAAACTCTTTTCTCTTTCTCTCAACCCCAACACTATCATTTTTCTATCCTACCCTTCCCCTCTACAAGCTACCTTCCTTTTCTTTACCCTTCCTACTTATGCACCTTTTTCCCTTCAAATTTATACTTAATCATTATTGTCTAAATTGTTTAAGATAATTACTCTTATGCTTAGTTTTATCTTGACATGCAATATACCTTTCTTTTTAAAATTTTTAAATTATTTCTATTTCTGTTTTGATTTTTATACTTTTATTGGTGCATTGTAATTATACATCATAGTGAGATTCAAAATGATACAAAACACATGCAAACAGCACTTGGCACAGTTCCTTCTACATATGTTTCTGGTTTTAAATAGTTTCATTATTGTGTGCCTTAGAATCATTTTTACATTTTTCTTTCTTTAGGCTTGTTGATATCATTGTATAAAAACAATGACGATATGTTCTCTAAGTTTCAAGTAAACAATAAAGTGGTATTAAACATAGTCACAATGCTATGCATTAAATCCTTAGAACTTACTCCTCTTAAAATTGAAAGTTTAAGTTTACCCTTTAATCCACATTTTCCCATTTCTCCTTCACTGTAATCCCACTTTTGGCAACTTCCCTTCAACTATCTGCTTCCATGAATTCAAAAGTCTTAGATTTCACATATTGTTGAGAGCACAGTTCACTTAGCAAAATGTCCTCAAGGTCCATACATACTGCCACCAATGTCAGGGACTCCTTTCTAAGAGCTAAATCCTATTCTGTATCTGTCACATTTTCTTAGTCATTCATTCACTGATGAGCATTTATGTTGCTGCTGTGTCTTGGCCATTGTGAATAGTGCTGCAGTAAACCTGTAGGCCTGTTGGCATTGTCAAGCCTTTCCAACCAGTTTGGCTTAGAGGCAGTAAGACACCCGCAGGGAGCGACTGCCTTGTAGAGCTAGGGTGGGCCCCTTTTTGGCACCCCCACTAACACAGCTCCACTGACTAGCCCCCGTGGACCAGTCAGCAAACTGCTGCCAGGAGCTAGTTCAGACAGAAATCCCCACTTGCAAGGCTTAGCCACAGCCATAGAATAAGTGTCCACAGATTGGCTGAGGACAGGTAGCGCCTCCTATAGCTAGTGCAGGGAACAGCATAAGCAGGCTTAAGTACAATTCATGCTGGTGGCAGTCTATGACACTGTCCATTTGTGGTTTTGCAGGCATTTTGAATACAAGAGTTCAAGGGTCATTGGCACTACAAATAATTTTATTTTTCTCTTAAGGGTGTGGAAGTTATGCTTTCATTCTCTGTATACTTGTTTGTTTGTGGGTCTGGGGATGGAACCAAGAGACATTCAACCTCAGGGATACACCTCCTGCCCTACTTTTTATTCTTTATTTTGAAACAGGGTTTCACTAAGTTGTGGAGGGCTGGCTGCGACAGTGATCATCCTGTATCAGCCTCCCATATGCTGGGATTATAAGTATGGGCCACCACGCCGAATAAAAAATGCAGAATAAAAAATAAAAAATTACAAAATTACAGAATAAAAAATAGGGCAGGGGATGTAGCTCGGAGATCGAATGCCCCTTGGTTCCATCCCAGAACAGATTCACACACACACACAAAAATGTGAAGTAAAAGAAAAATTTAACAAAACATAAGGGCACCCTACAGAACTTGCTACATTTGAACCTAAACTCAGAGTTTTCAGCTTGATGCTCCTGAATAGTGGATTAATGCTACATTATTTTGGTCGGAGTAGTTTAGGTTTTTAATAGATAAAACACATCTCTGTAAATCAGCCTTATAAATATTATACAAAAAAAGCTCTCGGGACCCATGAAGGACTTGCTTTTATTCATTACAGTTCCACAGAAGTAGAGATGCTCAGATGAGAGTATTAGTTGGTGCTTACGAAGGTAAGGCCATTCTGTGGAACTAAGTGCTCAGTTGTTCTTTAAAGCAGCTTACGAATCCACTCCGCTTCCGGCTAAAAAATAAGGCAGAGAAACGAAAAGAAAAAAGAAAATCACTACTGATTATAGACAACTTTAAAAGTCAAAGATATAATGTAAAAAACTATTAAAACTATATTAAAATAACCAATAATAAGTCTAAATTCTGTCACATTAATACAAATATTTTTGCATGCAAATGGCACTGTGTAGTCTGTCTCTGTTCTGAAACACAGATTTTTTTTGCTAGATGCAATTTCATATTATTTTTTCCTACTTCTGGCTTTTAGAAGTCAGATTATTTGATTTTTATTGGCTCATTGTATAATACTATAGTATTATCTATCCTTTCACTGTAATTCTTAAGGCTTTATCATTATCATTTCAATGAATACTAATTATTATTTCTCACATTTTACCAAATCATTTTTAGATTTAGTTTAATTCCAATATTGTTTTCTTAAAACCAAGACTGCAGTAACTATTATTATGCATATGTCTTGTTTTTTACAACACAAGTTTTTAATTAATTCATTATTTTTTTTGTGTTTGTGTGTGGTACTGGGGGTGGAACCCAGAGGCTTTCTACCTCTGGGCTATACTCTCAGACCCTTTTTATATTTTAGTTGGAAACAGGGTCTCACTAAGTTGCTGAGAGCCTCACTAAGTAGCTAAGGCTGGCTTCGAACCTGTGTGATCCTCCTGTCTCAGCCTCCCAAGCGCTGGGATTACAAAGCATGTGCCACCACGCCTGCCTAAGTGTTTAATTTAAATACCTTTATAGGAGAGTCAAATAGTTTTGTCTCATTTATGACTATACATATTTCCACATAGGCCCAGACGAGGGTTAAGCCTGTTTATGCTGGTCCCCTTCTGTAATCATCAGTGAATAAATGTACCACTCTCCCTGGAATTGCAAGCCTTCACCAATGCTCCAGGCCAAAAGAGTACTTTTTAAAAAAAGAACTAGAAATACAGGACAGAAAGGGAGAACTGAACAGTAAGGAATCTAGGAAAAATAAAATTGCAAAGATAATTAGTAAAATAAAGAAAAACAAACATGCAGCCATAACAGGAAGAGGGAAAAAGAGAACATGGCCTAAATCTTCATTATGACAGAAAACATATAGAAAATGTGTAAAATTAAGATGTATTCATATGAAAACACTATTTAGAAATATGAAAATAACCAATGAAAAAACAAAAACAGGACCTTATATGTGCCAGGCAAGCACTCTACCACTGAGCCACACCTTCAGCCCTAGTTTGTATTTTAAATATATCATAACATATTATCACAGTGGCATAAATAAATTACCTCTCATTTCATGACTCTATATCTCTAAAATATCTAGAGAATAAGGTTGTCCCTGGTAATTGTTTTAGTCCTTCCTAAGAAGACTTCTATCTGGTAATAATTTGTACTCAATGTAATAATTATTTCTTGTATTATGATGGTTCAGTTCTTTCTTCTGTCTCATTAGTAATATTTTATCTGTTTTTCATCACAATTATGGGCAGGCATATGATCTTTCTGTCTCTGCAACATCAAGGAAAGGCCAAACTCTTCCTACTATGCTAATCACATCCATTTTAGTTTATAGTTCATCTAGTTCAATTTCTCATTTTAGACTTGTCAGACCCCAAATGGGGAAATGATTTTTTTACCTTATTTTATCATGAAGCAACACATATGCCAGAAACAAAACAAAAAATTTTGAAATAGGCCCTACAGTTCTTATGTATTTAACTTTAGTTTGTGTTTTGGTTAATTTCACCTGAAATAAATATTTTGATGTGCTCTCCAATTTTAGACAAATAACATTAATTTTCCTTGAATGGGAGCAAGGAATCAACTTGTAGCCTCTATTTTTTCAACATTTATGATTATTTAGATCATCTTCTTTGGCTCCTAATTAATTATAAAAATGATAAACATTTTGAGCAGTTTTATTATTTTTAAAATTATTTATTGGTACAAATTACATATATATATATATATATTTGATGGTTTTCATTGTATCATAGTAATATCTGGACAAAAATATAATGTATGGTTTGTAATGTTTGCCCAAAAGGCTCATGTAATAATAACATGATCCCCAACGCAGTAAGGTTCAGAGATGGGGCATAGGTAGAGGAAATGGGTCAGGAAAAAGCCTCAGGTCATTCTTGTACTTAATGGTGAAGCAGAGGAAGATAAAATGGAGGAGATTAAAAGCTATCACTAAGTAGAGAGTCAAAGAGGTTAAGTAAAGCAAGCTTTTCCAGGAGGAGAAAGTTAGTTTAAAAACTGTTAGATTGTAGAATAACATGAGGAAAGAGAAAATAAATCAATGGATGTGGCCAGAAGAAGATGTTTGATAACCACTTAAGAGTAGTTTTAGTGGAGGGGTAGAGATGAAAAAAGGCCTAACTATACTGAGGATATTCTTAGGAATTTTATTAAGGAGTCTTGGCATGAATATTCACAAGCCTTTTTAATTAAAATTATTTCTCAATCATATGTTTTCTTGTATTTTACTTTATTTTTGTAGTATTAGGGATTGATTCCAGAGGCATTTTACCCTAAGCTACACTTCAGGTCTATTTTATTTTTTATGTTGAAACAGGGTGTCACTAAGTTGTAGAGGGCTTTCCTAAGTTGCTTAGGATGGCTGTGAACCTGTGATCCTCCTGTCTTAGCCTCCCAAGTACTTGGGTTACAAATGTATTCCACCATATTCAGCTTATTTTACTTATTTTTAATGGAAAACTGCTTGTGGAAAATAATAGAGTTATTTGAGGGTCCTTTTCATGTTTACTTTAAAACTTATTCACCAGAGTATTTTTATGTCTTGTAAGTTTTGTAGACTTAATGCCTATCCACCCATTTACTCAGTCTTTAAGGTGGAAGATAAAAGTCATGCCCAAAAGTGAGTCATTAAACACCTTTGAGTCTCAAAGCCTGTTTCTTGGTATCAGTAAAGATGAGGGCTCATAAAAAATTTAATTCAAGCCAGGCATGTTAGCACATACTTGAAATCCCAGTACTTGTGAGGCTGAGTGGAGGATGGCAGGTTTGTAGCCAATCTCAGCTATTTAGTGAGGCCCTACTTAGTGAAACACTGTTTCAAAATAAAGAATAAAAATAGGGCTGTGGGTGTAACTTAGAAGTATAATGTTCCTGGGTCCAATAGCCAGTACTGCAAAAAAAATAGATTTGGCTCATACTAAGATTAAATAACTTAATTTTTCACATCTAAATAACCATATATTTATACCTGCTATGCCTAGATTTTTGATATTTGAGCTTTTACTGTACTCAGCAATTTCCCAGGGAGTATCTTTATATCTCATTTAAATTTGCCCTTGTAAAAGTTTTAGTCAATTTAACTTTCAATTTTTCATAAGGAAAAACAGTCATTTTCTGCAAAATGACCCTATTTACAAATAATTTTAAATGTTTGCAACCCATAAGCCGCTTCAATGCTTCTCAAAATTAGTATTATTTTCTTAAATTTTTAACATTTACTTTTCAATTATTTTAAATACTTTTGACATACTCATCTTTACCTTTGGGTCCCATATCTGTCAATATTATGGCAAAAACTAAAGTGAATATAGCAATTCAAATACTAAGAATCTTTCATTTCAAAATCAATTTGGTTGATTTGTGCATGTATGCATCTACCATCTTGTACTCCATTAAGAAGTACGATGACAATACAACAGTAGAACAAAATTTAAGTAAAGCAGGACTAAACATACCAAAGGAGCATATCTTTTTTTTGGAGGTGGAGGAGGCATCTTGCACCGACAGAGACGTTTGATTTTAGGTGATGGTAGAATAGGCTCACAAGGAGGGAGTGGTGGTCTTTCTCTTGACGGAGGAATTCTACCTGTAGTTTGTATTTTTTCTTTCTCCTTGAAAGTAGTCTTTTTGGATGACATTCTGAGTCCTCTTTTCGGTTCCAATACTCCCTTCCTCGAATCTGTGGATGTGGCATCTGAGTCATCAGTTTTCTTTTTAGCCTGAGCTTTACCTTGTGACTTGTCAGATTCAGCCTCAGACTCGGTGTCCTTCTTTGCATCCTTCTTTGAGTCCTTCTTGCCCTCTTTTGAAGGTTTCTTTCCCTTCAGTGATTGTTTCTTACCCTTCTTGGCCTCCACTTCAGATTCACTTTCAGTAGACTCTGCAGACTTCTTTGCATCCTTCTTTTTGCTATCTTTCTTTGAATCTTTCTTTTCCTTTTTGCCCTTTTTTGCATCCCCTTCTGATTCAGAATCAGCATCAGTAGACCCTGTGTCCTTCTTCATAGATTTCTTTTTGCTATCCTTCTTATCCTTCTTGTCATCTTTCTTGCTCTTCTTGGCCTCCACTTCAGATTCAGATTCAGTAGAGACTGCCTCTTTCTTAGCATCCTTCTTCTTGTCATCTTTCTTTGAAGGTTTTTTACTCTTCTTGGCATCCTTTGAATCTCCAGATTCAGCATCTGTAGAATCTGCATCTTTCTTAGCATCCTTTTTTTTGTCATCTTTCTTTGAAGCTTTATCCTTCTTTCCATCTTTCTTTGCATCTTTTGAGTCGCCAGATTCAGCATCTGTAGAATCTGCATCCTTCTTTGAACCTTTCCTCTTCATACTTTTTCCTTCCTTCTTTAAATCTTTCTTTGCATCCTTTGAGTCTGCAGATTCACCATCAGAGCCCTTCTTTGCATCCTTCTTTGTGTCCTTCTTTGCATCTTTCTTTGCAGGCTTCTTTGAGTTGTTCTGTGAGAAATTCTTTAACCATGTATCCATATCCATGGAGCCAGCAATAGACTCCTCTAAACACATCATTAAATCCACATTTGAAGGGATTATGGAACAAGTCTTTGATTTGTCATCAGAATTTCTCTTTGAGTTCTTAGAATATTTCTTTGAATTTTTCTTTGCATATATGGATTCAATAATTGTGTTCTTGAAATTCTTTGAATCTTTCTTGTCTTTGATTGTACCTGTCTGGGTGGCTATGTTAGACTCCTTGGATTCTAGATTTGTTTCTGATTTGGGCTTTGGCTTCTTAAATATTTCATTTTCATATGATGACTTTGATGGAACTTTATCTGCTTTATTTTTTCTTCTAGGTTTATCATATTTTACTATTTTGTTGGATTCTAGATTTGGTATAAATGGGCCTATTGTTTTCTTGGAATATTTCTTCAGGGCTGTTATTTTTTTATCTTTGGGCATTCTAGTTTCTACCTTCATAGTATGGGTTTTGGGAGTATAATGATGTCGGAATGAAGTCTGTATCTTGGAAGCTAGGGAAATGGATGGCCTTTGGAAAATTTTTCTAAAAGAATGCCTTATCCATATATGAGCTGGCTTCGGACCTTCCTCTATTTTTCTTTTGTCTGGACTCTGAAAAGGTTGGTTAGAACAATGATAAGCATTTGTAAATGAGAATACACACACACACACACACACATACACACACACTCACACACACAATACATAGAATGGAATTCAAGTATGTTCTACCATTGAGCTATGCCTTCAGCCATTTTAAAAAAAAATTAAAAGAGGTCCTAAGTTGACATGCACTGGCCTTGAAGCTATGATTCTCCTATCTCAGCTTCCCATGCACTGGCATTATAGGCATGCTCCACTGCAACTGGCTGAGTTATCCTTTTTTATACTACCGTGTAAAATGATTTATTTTTCATTATTTATTTATTTATTTATCTATTTATTTATTTATTTTGCGGTACTGAGGATGGAACCCAAGGACATTCTATCTCCAAACTGCATCCCCAGCCCTATTATTTTTATTCTTTATTTTGAAACAGGGTCTCCCTGAGTTGCAAAGGGCCTAACTCAGTAGTAGTTGAGGCTGTCCACGAACCACGATCCTCCTGTCTCAGCCTCCCAAATGCTGGGATTACAAGCATGTGCCACAACACCCAGCATTAACCATATATTTAAAATTACAAAACTATTTATATTACAATCAGCAGATATTTATCAACTGTACCAGAGATGCTACCAATGGAATAGCTAAGCAGCTAAATACCACCAGTAGTATGATCTAGGAAAAACATTTAGCTCTAGATATGAATTAGCTGATTATGCTAGAGATGATGACACCTGTGAGAGCAAAAGTCACCATATGCTAACAGAATTTGAAGAGTAGTAGTATATAAAAAATAGGGGAGGATTGTGGGAATCCAATTACATCTTTTCCATCAAGTGAATATCTTAGCTTAAGCTCCATTTTATAAAACTGCCATTGTATAACCTTGTGTGCACTGTTTGTTTTTTTAAATATAGCATATCCTGGGAATTAGAAGTGTCAAACCCTACTCTGGCATCCCCTTCAGCCAATGACATAAGGACTGGCAGATAAGGCTTCTATTAATAGGAGGATAGCACAGGAGCCCAATGCTGAAAATAAAATACACACAGTTTTCCTCCATATTGTTCTTTTCCACCTAATTTTACTGTTAGCAGAATCACTTTTTGCAAGAATATTTTACTTGTCTTGCTGAGACAAACAAAGGAAAATAATTGTTTATTCTCTTAATATTATATGTGTATCATAATTCCACTTTGGAAATGAGATGACTTAGAAAAATTTAGTATTTCTTTAAAAATTCATATTAGGATAGGATTAGGTCTGTAATGTCTATGACATTCTAGGGCCTATCCTCACAATAAACAGGGTTATTTTCAGAACTTCATCTGGGACTAAGTTAGCCAGAAACAAGATAATAGTCTTGAGGTTTGTCATAGAAATTCTTAAGAAAGTTATAGTCCTCAGACCTAATCTTACTTTTATTCTTGCTATCAAGGTCTTTGGTCAAACTGAGAAGACAAGACCTTAATTTTGACCCTAAGTACTATAGAAAATAAGGACATAAAACAAAACAAATCTACATTAATCTACATTGATCTACATTAATTTGTGTAGCAGTGGTATAATTTATTTTCAGCTCATACCCAAATACTTGTCAAATCTGGTGATAAGAATTAATTGGCCACAAAGTTGTAGTTTAGATTTTCTTCTTATACTATTTTCACTTTCTAGTAGAACCAAATGTTTAGATGTGATCAAATGAGGATCATGAAGAGAAGCATGAAACTTGGACCACTAAAGACAAAGGGGTGGCCCTTTAGTAAAAGCATTGATCATAGTTTTGTTTTGGGATGTACTTTAAAATATTTTAATAAAAATATGTGATCTATATATGCTGATTTTGTTGTACTAATTGCTAGGATAATTCAACTTCATATAAGCAATATAAAACTTGAATCTCCTAGTATCAGTATCCTCTATACTAGATTTTTAAAAAATGGGGGACCCTGAGACATTAAGATTAACTCTTGTTCTAAGTGTAAATTTTAGATTTTTTTGAAACTGGTGACCATTTTCTAATAGATGCTCCCAGATATGCATTAGTCTTCCAGCTTGCCTACCCCATTAGCTATTTAATAACTTTGATGTAGATTATCATGTACAAATAAAAGTTTAATCTGAAATAGCTGGAGACAATCTGTCTATAAAAAATTAAAAAATCTTCTCCCAGGTAGTAAAATTCAAATTATATATGCTTTATTTATATATGCTATATCAACTTAGATTTAGTTTACAAAATATATTTTTAGTACTTACAGGAACTGTGATTTCGAATTCTGAAGGTCTTGATCTCGCATTTCTACCTGGCATGGGTGGATTGGGAAATGTCAGAGCAGAGTGTTCTTGATTGCATGATTTTTCATTAATTTCACTGACTAAAGGAATAGGAGAAAAAAAACAGTTTGCAGTTAATAGCAAGGCTTGCATTGACATGAAAATATTCATGAGTAAAATACATTATTTAAATTAAGAAAAATTGTAACTCAAAGCATAGCTTTACTTCTTGGAGTTTGTAGTTTATTTGCACAAAAATTGGGTAAAATAAAAGCCAATTTCTTTTCTAATTTTCGGTTATGTTTAAAACAATATTTGCAGTTTTATTTTCTAGATTCAAGAAATTTTCACATGAGAGAATAGGAATGGAGAATAAAGAAAGATCCACTATTTTCTTTCAACTGCCTCCATTATGCCCTCTGTCTTGGCTTATTTTTATTATTTCATTTTGGATATATTTGCAAATAATAGAACTGGTTATTTATTCTATAGATTATACTATAACTAACATAATACTAAACAAAAGTCCTCATTCACTGACTCTTATTCTGACTGCTTAGTTTTGTACTCTTTTAACCCAAATGACATCCTAAACCACAGAAATTAGGTACAGGGAACTCTAAAGAATGACATCTACATACTTGATGGCCTCCAGAATAATCAGGAAGACCAAATTATCTGAAAATAATGTCAAAAGAGGAACTTTGGAGAAAAATCAAGATGATTCTCTTGGAGATGAGGTGACTAACGAAAGATGTCATCATTTTATTCAGATATTTAAAGAGCATCTATTTGGGAGAGTAGTAGTATTAATGACTCAACTACAACTGATACCATGAATAAAGTGATCACTATGTGTCAGAATATGTTCTATGAACATTATATGTATCAATTCATTTAATCATTACAAAAGCTCTTTGAATTAGATGATGCTCTTTCCTCCCTTAAATGTGGAAAAATTGGATGAACAGATTGAATTCCTTTCTCCAAACATAAAATTATTAAGTAGCATGGTTAAGATTCATATACAAAACATTTGGTTCCAGAGACCATGCTCTTAATTATGTTACTGGAATCATTTTATGCTTCCTGAGGCAAGAACTAGAATCAATGGGAAAGTTGTAGCATTGTAGGCAGATAGCAGCTCAATATATAATGAGAAGTTCCCAAATTTGAAGCTATTCAACAAATGGTCTGTTCAGTAACTACATTCAACTCTCTGACTATATTTGCTTTCCCCACTTTGGGTTTGTTATTGTAGATTTTTGAATGCAAGAATTTATGCAAATAAGATTGGCTTGTGCTATGAGGAAGAACTGACTAAATAAACCTTTCATTTAAAACCAGCCAATACAAAAACTCACATAAAGTTCAGAAACATTTTACACACACACACACACACACACACACACACACACACACACCAACATACACCCATTAAATTTAAACAAAATCAGGGCAATTAGCACATTTAACCAGGGATACTAATCATTTGTTGCTAAAAGTATCTTCAAATGTAAAATATATTGAAATTCAGAGATTACATACTTACTAATAATAGAATTGACATATGTTCTGATGCTTACTTCTTGCCTTTTAAGAAAGGAAAACACTTTAATTAAATTTACACTATGGATAATAGTAAGAACTACAATTATTACGAATATTATTCAGTAACAACACTTTGAGAATTCATTCATTCTTTCATCATGTTCTTAAACACAAAACAAAATAAATAAAAATAGTGAAGTGTATTTTTAACTTATTTTGTAAAACTCTGGCACCCAGCACCCAGCACAAAGCTTAGCCAACATTTATTAGTAAATAACTACTATCTTACTTAAGATAAACTTTAAAGACACTGATCAATAAAATAATCTGGTGGTTATCAACAAGAGCTAAAAATGAGAATTTGTAAATTTAAAAATATATAAACATGCCTCCAGGCTTATGAATCAAAATCTCTGGCCGGGCATGGTGGTGCACACTTGTAATCCCCACACTTGGGAGGCAGAGACAGGAGGATCACACAGGTTCGAAGCCAGCCACGCACGCTAGCTTAGGAGACCCTGTTTCCAAATAAAAATGTAAAAATAGGTCTGGGAGTATAGCCCGGAGGTAGAAGGGGTTCCAGGAACCCCAATACCACCAAAAAAAAAATCTCTGGGTTTGGTTAATCAAGCCTGTATTTAAAAATCACTCCTAGGTGGCCAGCAAGGTTGGGATCAGGGCTTGCTGTGAGGCAAGGCCAGTGCTGGGGCCTCCAAGGCCGGGATTGGAGCCTGCCAAGGGGTGAGGACAGTGCCAGGGTCAGCGAGGCTGTGATTGGAGCCTGTCATGAGACAACGACAGTGCTGGGGCCTCTGAGGCTGGGATCGGAGCCTGTCAAGGGGTGAGGCCAGTGTTGGGGCCAGCAAGGCCAGGATTGGAGCCTGCCATGAGGCAAGGCTGGTGCTGGGGCCTCTGAGACTTGGATCAGAGCCTGCCAAGGGGTGAAGCAGGTGTTGGGGCCAGCGAGGCTGGGATCGGGGCCTACTGTGAAGCAAGGCCGGTGCTGTGACCTCCAAGGCTGGGATCGAAGCCTTCCAAGGGGTGAGGCCAGTGTTGGGGCCAGCGAGGTCAGTAACAGAGCCTGTCGTGAGGCAGGACTGTTGCTGGGGCCTTGGAGACAGAGATCGGAGCCTGCCGAGGGGTGAGGTTGGTGCCAGGGCCAGAGAGGCCGGGATCGGAGTCTACGAGAGGCAAGACCGGTGCCAGGGCCTCAGAGGCTGGGATCGGAGCCAGCCAAGGGGGGAGGCCGGTACTGGGGTCAGCAAGGTCAGGATCAGTGCCTGCCATTTGGTGAGGTTGTAGCTGGAGTCAGCAAGGCCAAGATAGGAGCTAGCCTAAAGACAAGGCTGGTGTTGGAGCCCCCGAGACTGGGATCGGAATCCGCCATAGGAGCCAGCGAGGCCGGGAGCAGAGTCTACCGGGTGGCCAGGCCGGTGCTAGGGCAAGAGTGGGATTGGAACTTGCACAGCGGCATACACAGAGAAATATCACAGAAAAAAAAACAATCGGTTGCTCTCCTTAATATGCAAAACTAGGAAGAAATGGGTAATAGGAAGGAATCTAGTCCAAGGAGGGCCCTATGGAGGAGCAATTAAGGTAACTAATCAGAGGGGATGGGATGGGGGAAGATGGAATCTCTTTAAAGCACATGATGTATGTAAATAAATATATCATCTTAAACACTAAATCAAGCATGGGATTGAGGGAGGGGTAGGGAGTGGTATGGGGATTGGATAAAGGATGATTGGACGATGTGTACTTGGATATCCACACAAGTCTTGTATTCCATTGTGATGTTTGACCACAATGCACCAATAAAAATGTATTTAAAAAATCACTCCCAGGTGATTTTTTGTTCTTGTGGTACTGGAGAAATAACCCAGCAGCATTCTACTTCTGAGCTATATCCCGGCCCTATTTTATTTTTTTTATTTTGAAACAGGGTCTCACTAAGTTGCTGAGTGAGAGTCTTGTTAAGTTGCTGAGGTCTTCAAAACTGTGATCATCCTGTCTTAGCCTTTCAAGTACTGGGATTACAGCCACTATACCCAGCTTCCCAGGTGATTTTGATGTTCAGCTCTGTTTCAAAACCACTGCTCTGAATAGTCTTGAAAACAAAAATTTCATAGATTTCTGAAATTGTTTACGGTTATGATTTTTTAATTTTCAAAGGAAATTTATCAATGATCTATTAGTCTGTAGTGAGAAGACATCCATACAAATCAGTGACTATATCCCTGAGCTGTATCCCTGGAAATTTAATAATTTAGAAATCTGTCATGCTGGCTGGATTGCTACCTTCATACTTCAGAAAAAATATTTTACCTGCATGAACTTTGTCTTCATGTTCATAGTCTATCTGTGACCTAAACTTAATTTTTCAAAAACTTCCATCAATATACCATTTTGAAGCTGGGCGTGGTTACGCACGCTTGTAATCCCAGCATTTGGAAGGCTAAGACCTGGAGGATTGCGGTTCACGGACAGCTTCAGCTACTTAGTGAGGCCCTCTGCAACTCAGTGAGACCCAGTTTCAAAATAAAAGAATAAAAAGTAGGGCAGGGGGTGTAGCTTGGAGGTAGAATGCCCCTGGGTTCCATCCCCAGACCCGCAAAAAGGAAAAAAAATCTTAGAAAAGAATGTACAAAAACTAAAATTAGGAGAAATATGAAATATGGGTCTGACGTTGGAACCCAGGGGCATTCAACACCCGAGCTAAACACCCTGCCCTATTTTTTTATTCTTTATTTTGAAATCACTAAGTAGCTGAGGCTGTCTACAAACTGCGATCCTCCAATCTCAGCCTCCCGAATGCTGAGTTTACAAGCATATGCCACCATGCCTGGCTATTATGAATTATTTTTATACACTAAAGATATTAACACAAGTAGCCAGGTGTGGTGGCTCAAGCTTGTAATCCCAGCATTTGGGAGGCCGAGACAGGAAGATCGCAGTTGTAGACAGCTTCAGCTATTTATTGAGGCCTTTTGGATCTCAGTGAGACCCTGTTTCAAAATAAAGAATAAAAAATAGGGCTGAGGGTATAGGTTGGAGGTAATACGCTCCTGGTTTCCACCCCCAGTACTGCAAAAAAAAAAAAAAAAAAGATGATATTGACACAATGATTAGAAAACTAACCGATATTGAGAATTCCAGGTCTGGTTGTCTTGAATGACCATTTCTCCCAAACACCTAGGAAAGGAATAATAGATATTCACAAATTATTCAAAGAATAAAGTGGGAATCGTAGCCAATTTTGGGGGAGCATACCTTAATACCAAAACCTCACAATATAAGCAAATAGAAAGCCAAATCACAGGCCTATATGCCACATAAATGAAAAATTCCTAAGCATATTTGGCAAATTCAATAAATAGGAAGAATATTAGATCATAACCAAGTGGGGCTTATTTCAAATTAGTTTAGTATTTGAAATTCACCATATTAAGACACTAGAATAAAGAAGGGAAAATCATGTGATCACATTAACATGTAGAAAACTCATTTGATAAACTTCAAACTTATTAATCATGATATTCATAGCAACCAAAGAATAGAAAATGTTCATGAATTTAATAAAGGGAATCTACATACATTTTATCCTAAATGTAATACTCAGTGATGAAAACTTGGCAACTTTTCCCTTGAGCTCAGAAATAGGACAAGGATGTCTACAAGTGCAACTTTGATTTAATATTTTTTTAGAGATTTTAGCCTGTGTAATAAGAAAAAAATCTTAATGTAAGATTAAACAAAATGTAAGAATAGAAAAGGAAGTTATAAAGTTCATTATTTATAGGGAACATGTCTTTTTACATAAAAAATGCAAATATCTATAAGTTTCAACTATAAATAAGCACATGTAGGAAAATTATTTGATGTAAAAGAGAAAATTCAAGAGTCAATTATATTTCAATGTACTACTATCAAAGCAATTTGCAAACATTTTAATAATACCATTTATATAATTACCTAGCAAATATTAAATATGTAGGAATACATCTAAATAATATGTGAAATGCCTTTACAGTGAAAAGTAGAAACCAATATTAAAATAAATTGAAGCTAATATAAGTAGATGGGCACATATATGATCTTCAGAGATTGGAAGACATAATAATATATAAAAATCACCCCCAAATTGTTATACTGATTCAATAAAGTATTTTGTAAAAAAATTTATAACTGACTAGATATAAATTTTATATCAAAGTGAAAGTGCCAAATATATGTATATATTAATATATACATATAAAGACAGTATATATGACAATTGGGGTGTGAAACATACATATATATATATATATACATACATAATTAATGTAGAAACTTATTTTAAAGGGACAGAATTAAGACAATGTAATATTGACACAAAGACAAATGACCAATGTAAAAGAATAAGGGGTATAAACAGAAACCTATGTAGATACAATCACAAGAATTACCTATAAATTGTGTTATGTTCTAGGGAAAGGTGGTGTTTTCAATAAATTTTATCACATAGTTTGATATATACAAGGAAACAATGTGATTCTTGATCTTTAACATTATATAATAAAATTAATCTCAGATGGATTGCAGACCTAAAGCTGAAAGATAAAGCAAGATTGTTTCTAGGAGGTAACAAAGGGAAACATCCCAATAATAGTAAAGTAGACAAATATTTCTTTAACTGAACGCTAGAATCTATAACCTTAATAGACTAGAATGACAATTTTAACTCTTGTTATCAAATTATGAACCATACCACTATTTCCTTCTGCAATAATGGAAATGTCAAAAATGAATAGAATAAAATACAATTTTTTGACCAACATAACAAAAACTCTTGAGAAAATGGTAGAGCCATGGAAGTGCTAAATGATATATATTTTTATTGTGTTTTATAATGTTTTTATTTTTAAAATGAATGTGCAAATACACCATATTGTTTATTTATTTATTTATTTTGGTGGTACTGGGGTTCCTGGAAGCCCTTCTACCTCCGGCTACACTCCCACAGGCTACACTTTCAGGCCTATTTTTATACTTTTTTATGTGGAAACAGGGTCTCTTAAGCCAGCGCGGCTGGCTTCGAACCTGCGCGATCCTCCTGTCTATGCCTCCCAAACGCGGGGATTACAAGCGTGCGCCACCACGCCTGGCCACCATATAGTCTTTATAATTAACTCATTTTCTTCTATAATTAGATCTGATATGAAAGATTGAGTAAATATTTGTATGTATTCAATTTTTCAATTAAAATATTGTTTAAAATGTCATTGTTAATGGAACAAATGTGCAATGAGATAGCTTGGATAATTCTTTCAAAGAGTCTTACTACAGAAAGGTAACAGAAAATGGAGTGGCAGGTGGCAGAGGCTATGTCATGAAGGCGTTTTTAAGTGATAGAAGTTACTAATTTTTGGTATGATAATAGGCGTGATCCACAAAGAATTAAGAAATAAAGATGGCATAGAAGAACATGAGTTAATTATAAAGACTTTATCCTTTAAGTAGTGA
Source organism: Muscardinus avellanarius (assembly GCF_963383645.1). NCBI lineage: Eukaryota > Metazoa > Chordata > Mammalia > Rodentia > Gliridae > Muscardinus > Muscardinus avellanarius. The sequence goes on along the minus strand of NC_137792.1, from coordinate 117,511,533 downwards.
AAATCCATGGGCCACAGATGTGAATTTAATTGTGTCATATCAAAAGATATATTCAAGAATGATCATTCATATAAGTCATCAGATAATAAGACAAAAGCACTTTTGGAGAGGACGAAAGTGAGGCCTACAGAAAATCATTGGCAAAATGGAAAGCGATCTAGGAGTTAGATCATGTATATAACAAGGAAAGGTAGCAGTTGAGATACTATGATGCTGGGCGTGGTGGCACAGGCTTGGAATCCCAGCATTCGGGGAGGCGGAGAAGGGAGAATCACGGTCCATGGCCAGCCTCAGCTACTTAGCGAGGTCCTTTGCAACTCAGTGAGACCCTGTTTCAAAAGTAAAAGAATAGCCAGGCGTGGTGGTGCATGCTTGTAATCCCAGCATTCGGGAGGCTGAGACAGGAGGATCACGGTTTGCAGACAGCCTCAGCTACTTAGTGAGGCCCTCTGCAACTCAGTGAGACTCGGTTTCAAAATAAAGAATAAAAATAGGCAGGGGGTGTAGCTCGGAGGTCGAATGCCCCTAGACCCACCAAAAAAATAAAAAAAAGTAAAAGAATAAAAAAATAGAGCTAGGGGGTGTGGCTCGGAGGTAGAATGTCCCTGGGTAACACACACACACACATACACACACACACACACACACACACACACACACACACTATATGATGCCGGGCGTAGTAGCACACCCTTGTAATCTCAGCATTCGGGAGGCAGAGACTTGAGAATTGCTGTTTATGGACAGCCTCAACTGCTTAGTGAAGCCCTCGCAACTCAGTGAGACCCTGTTGCAAAAAGTAAAAAGAGCCAGGCGTGGTCCCAGTTTAGGCTTGTAATCCCAGCATTTGGGAGGCTAAGACAGGAGGATCCGGGTTCACAGCCAGCCTCAGTACTTACTGAAGTCTTTACAACTCAGTGAGACCCTGTTTCAAAATAAGGAATAAAAAAAATGGGCTGGGGGTGTAGCTTGGAGGTAGAACACTCCTGGGTTCCATGCCCAGCACCGCAAAAAAAAAAAAAAAAAAAAGCAAATAACAAAAACTAAAAAGACTAAAAAACAGGGCTCAGGGCGAAACTCAGAGGTACAATCCCCCTGGGTTCCATCCTCAGTACCGCGGGGGGAAAAAAGATAATATGATGACATGAGATTAAAAAACAGGCAATTTGGAGGAAGTAGAGAAGGAAAATGCCCTGGAAGTGGTACTGAGGAACAAACAGGTGCTTATTACACTTAAGGGTCCAGTAGCATGACAGTAGGTTGGAATATGAGAGAGAAAACACCATCAATTCTAGAGAGACGGGCTTCAGATAGAGCAAGAATGTGGGGATACTGAGGGGGCAGAGGAGGACTCTGAGGGTTTGGCTGACCACAGTGAGTTTCATGGGAGCAATGTCCAGTAGCGGCATAATCCTCAGGCCTTTGTGAGGTAAGAGGGAAGTGCAGCTAGAGGCAGGAGCAAGCTAGAAATGTCTTAATATTAGCACAAGTGATTTTAAGGCCACTTTAGGGAACTCAATTTTTATTTATAGATAAAACCATACTTTTTCGTTCTTTCAAGCTTCACTAAATTTTCTTTTTCTCAAAGTAGTACATGTTCATTAAAAAGTCCAGAAATTATAGAAATATATCATTCAAAAGGGAAAAATTCCTTTAATGTCATAGAAAGTAGAATGATTCTTCAGAATTTGGGTTTCTGAGTCAAATATTTTCTAAATTTTCTTTTTATTTTGATATTGCACACCTTCACATTTACTTTTCTGTAAATTCACTATTTATATGCTCAAACAATTTTGTGATACATTGATTTTATTTTTTTACTGATTTTACAATATATTTAGGCTATCTCATGAAAAATGTCCATGATTGTCATAGGTAAGATGGATTATATTACCACTTTCATATTCTAAACTCAATATACAATGATATTAACTGGTGGCACCGAGTCAATGTGACCCATATTGTCCTAATTTTTATTACTTCAAACAATATAATTAATGAGAAGATTGGCTCTTAAAATAAAAAACAGCAATGAAATATTCATCCAATAAAGATGGTAAATCTATTGTTAATCCCATATGAATACCATCTAATTTTATACATTACTACTCCTTTAAATAACAAGCCCACTATACCGTTCTTTTATTATATCAAAACAATAGTATGCTATAATTTGCCTTATACATGAAATTAAATATACCCCCAAATTTTTGTGGTACTGAAGGTGGAACCCAGGGGCTTTTCTACCTCCGGGCTATACTCCCAAACCTATTTTATCCCCCTTTTTTGGGGGGAGGAACAGTGTCTCACTAAGTTGCTGAGAGCCTCACTAAGTAGCTGAGGCTGGCTTTGAACCTATACGATCTTCCTGTCTAAGCATCTAAGTGTGAGGATTACAAGCATGTGCCACCATACCTGGCTCCTACCCAAATTTTTAAATATGATACAATCTTACTACATCTTATCCTTCTTTACATTTTAAAGTACCTTCACATACATTAATTTCTTCATTTCTCCCTAAAACAAGATGCCATTATACAGTAGTGAGAATTCAGAGAGAAAAACTGGTAAAGATTATACTGAAATTTTGTGAAAGAGCCTGAACTAATTAAACTTCAAATCAAAATACACAAGATATGATGGAGATTTCATATCTCTCTTTAAAGTACAAATTTTAATCTATAAATACAATAACTATGAAACAAATGTTCTTTATACTTAAAGAAACAAATATAGAATGAAACCGAAGCCGTTAGTCATTAAAATACTAAGAAAATACATGAAAAAGAGGACTTACAACCTTGAAAGAGACATTTCCCCTGCTTAAATGTTGCCAGGACTTCAGCACTATAAGTTAACACTGGTGATGTTGAGTGATGACATCATAAAGAGACTGTGAACTACAGCAATTTAAAGGGAAACACAGTATTTTACCATATATAGATGTTTCTGAAATGTTTTAAAAATTGAGGCATGTTTATACAGTTTTGTACTGTGTACTAACAAAATCAGCTATTCACTGATTGGTTCTATCTACCTGTGTACTAATTATCTAGGTTTGTAAAATGTCAGTCTATTTAAGACTAATTTTGAATGTGTACACACATGTTTAATTTTCATGTACTTTTAAAGTTGCTATTCTTTTTTTAAGTTGGTCCATTGTAAATATATATCATGATGAAGTTGCTTGATAGAGGCATCTATACACATAGTGTTCGGTGAGCCCTCTCAAAGTTCCCACCCTACTCTCTCACCCTCCCCATTGAAAAACACTGTGATTGACATGAATAAGTTTGTGTATTTACATCGTATCTGTTGAAGTGTTAACCTCATCAAATTTTCCTCCCATCTTCCACCTCCCTATATAAGGTCACTTCCCTCATTCCACTAAGGTTCTTCCTCCTTTGTCTAGTGTTCCTCCTGTGTCCAAATCTCTCCCTGGCTTTCACATATGAGAAAACTATCCAATCTTACACTTTTAGGAACTGACTAATATTTTCCATTTCTATCCATTTCCCTGCAAATGACACAATTTTGTTCTTCTTTATGGCTGAGTAGAATTAAATTATCTGTATATTCCATAATTTTATAATCCATTAATCTGCTTTGGACACCTCAGCTGATTCCATAATTTGACAATAATAAACTATGTTGCTATAGACATAGATATGCATGTGTTACTATGATAGTCTGGTTTCTTTGGGGTAGATACCCAGTAAACTTGGTTATATGGTAGGTTCATTCTCATTCTTCTGAGAATCCTCCACACTCTTTTCCAAATTTGCAATCCCACCAACAATGTATCAGAGTTTCTGCTTCTCAACATCCTCATCAGTATTTATTACTATTTGTGTTTTTATCAATTACAAGGTTAGGTGAAATCTCAGGATAGTTTTGATTTTTTTAAATTGCTAATGATTTTAAATACACACACACACAGATGTCATTTGTATTTCTTTTGTATTTCTTTTGTGAAATATCTATTTAGTTCACTTGCCCATTTTTATTGCATTTTTTTTTTCTTTTGTGGTACTGGAGATGAAACCCAATGGCATTCTACATCCGAGCTACAACCCTAGCCCTATTTTTAATTCTTTATTTTTAAAAATATATATTTATTGGTGCATTGGAGTCAAACATCACAATGTATTATAAGATTTGTTAGGATATCCAAGTACACATCATCCCATCAACCTTTATCCAATCCCCATCCCATTCCTTCCTCTTCCCTCAATCCCATGCTTTATTTAGTGTTTAACATTGATAAATTTATTTACGTATATCATGTGCTTTAAAGAAATTCCATCTCCCCCCATCCCATCACCTCTGATTGGTCACCTTAATTGCTCCTCCCCTTCTTCCACTAGATTCCCTCCTATTACCCATTTCTTCCTAGTTTTGCATATTAGGGAAAGCATCTGATTTTTAAAAATTTTCTGTGATATTTCTCTGTGTATGCTGCTTTGCAAGTTCCAATCCTACTCTTGAAGGCCCCAGCACTGGCCTGGCCACCTGGTAGACTCTGCTCCCTGCCTCGCTGGCTCCACTACTAGCCTTGCCTTGTGGCAGGCTCCGATCCCAGCCTCGTAGGCCCCAGCACTGGGTTTGCCTTTAGGCTAGCTCCTATCTTGGCCTCGTTGGCTCCAGCTATGGCCTCACCAAATGGCAGGCACCGATCCCGGCCTTGCTGACCCCAGCACCGGCCTTGCCACATGGCAGGCTCTGATCCCAGCCTCCTTGGCCCAGGCACCGGCCTTGCCTCACAGCAGGCTCCAATCCCGGCCTCACTGGCCCCGGCACCGGCCTTGCCTCACACCAGGCTCCAATCCCGGCCTCGGAGTCCCCAGCACTGGTCTTGCCTCATGGCAGGCCCTGATCCCGGCCTCGCTGGCCCCAACACCAGCCTCACTCATCGGCAGGCTCCGATCCCAGCCTCGGAGGTCCCAGCACCAGCCTTGCCTCAGTGCAGGCCCTGATCCCAGCCTCGCTGTCCCTGGCACTGGCCTCACACCTCAGCAGGCTCTGATCCTGGCCTCGGAGGCCCCAGCACAGACCTTACTTCATGGCAGGCCCCAATTCCTGTCTCTCTGGCCGTGACACCAGCCTCACCCCTTGGGAGGCTCCGATCCTGGCCTCGGAGGCCTCAGCACCAGTCTTGCCTCATGACAGGCTCGGATCCCTGCCTCAAAAAGTAGCTGAAGCTGCAGGTTTATTTCCATTTTTTTTACATATGGCTACCCAGTTTTGCAAACATTTGTTGAAAAGGCTAGTTTTTTTTTCCCAGCATGTGTTTTTGCCCTTTCTGTCAAAAATCAAGTGTGTGGGTTTGTTTCTAAATTTTCTCTTCTGCTCTATTGATTAAAATGTCTGTTTTTTATGCAAGTTCCATGTTGATTTTGTTATTATGGCTCTACAGTATAGTTTGAAGTCAGGTGATATGATGACTCTTCTATGATTATTATTGCCAAGAACCATTTAGGCTATTTTGAGTCTTTGGTTGTTCCATGTGAATTTTAGGATGGATTCTTCTAGATCTGTGAAAAATGAGGATGGTATTTTAATAGAGATTGCATTGACTTTGTACATACTTTTGGTAAGATCACCAATTTGATAATATTTCATTCTATTTATCCAAGAGCATGGAAGATCCTTCCATCTTATAAGATCTTCTTCAATTATTTTCTTTAGTGTTTAATCTTTTACTTTCTTGTTTAGGTTTATTCCTAAGTACTTTATTGTTTTTGAGGTTACTATGAATGGAATTGTTTTCTGGATTTCTCTTTCTGTAGTTTCATGGTTGGCATATAGAAAAACATCTGATTTATTTTAGATTTATTTTGTATCCTGACACTTGGCTGAATTTGTTGATCAGTTATAGGAGTCTTCTGCTTGGTTTTTATTGGAGGAAGTCTTCAATGTATAGGATCATATCATTTGCAAACAGAGGTTGTTTCAGTTCTTCTTTTTCTATTTTTATTTCTCTGATTTCCTTCTCTAATTGCTCTGGCTAGAGTCTTGAGTACTATATTGATAAAGAGTGTGATTGTGGGCATCCTTGTCTTGTTTGATTTTAAAGAAAATTCTCAGTTTTTCTGCATTCAATATTATATTGGCTTTGATATTGTCTTTATGATATTGAGGTAAATTCCTCCTATTCTGATTCTCTACAGTGCTTTTACATAAATGGGTGTTCGATTTTGTCAAATGCTTTTTCATCATCTATTGAAATGATCATGTGATTTTTGTCTTTGGTTCTCTTTATGTGATGAATTACATGGATTGCTTTTTGTATGTTAAACCAGGCTTGCATTCCTGGGATGAACTCTACTTGGTTGTGGTGTATGATTTTCTTGATGTGGTTTTGAATGTGTGTTGCTAGTATTTTGTTTAGCAGTTTTGCATCTAAGTTCATCAATGACATGCTTTGTTTTGGTTTTGGTATTAATGTGATGTTGGCTTCCTAGCATGTATTTGGGAGAGTCACATTTCTATTTCATGGGATAGGTTGAGAAGTATTGGGATTAACTCTTCTATAACAGTTTTATAAGATTCAATGGGAAACCATCCAGTTCTAGGCTTTTGTTTGATGGAAGGCTCTTCATTGCTGCCTCAATCTCTTTGGTTGCTCTTGGTTTAAGTTTTGTCTTCTTGTCTCAGTTTAGGAAGGTTGTATGTATCTAGAAATTATCATTTTCTTCTAGATTTTCCATTTTGTTGGAGTATAGGTTTTCAAACTAGTTTCTGTTAATTCTCTGGATTTCCATGCCATTGGTGGTGATACCTTACTTTTTATTCCTTGTTTTAATAATTTGTGTTCATTCTCTCTTTCTTTTGGTTAGATTGGCTAATGGTTTATCTTAGTTTTTCAAGAAACCAGTTTTTGAATTTGTTGATTTTTGTATTTTTAAAATTCTCTACTTAATTGATTTCTGCTCTGATTTTAATAATTTCCTGTCTTCTACTGGCTTTGGGGTTAAACTTCCTGTTTTTCAAGGGTTTTGAGGTGTGACATTAGGTTATTTATTTGGCAATTTTCTGTTCTTAATACTGCCCTTAAGATGTCCCAGATGTTTTGATATGTTGTGTCTTTTATTTCTAGGAATTTCTTAATTTTACAGCTTACTTCTTCTATGGCCCATTCTTCATTTCAGCTGGGTGGTGTTCAGTCTCAATGTGTTGATGTGGTTACTCTGGATCTTCTTATAGTTAATTTCTAGCTTCATTCCACTGTGGTCTGAAAATATTTAGGGGAATATGTCACATTTTTAAAGTTTGCTTGTGCTAACTTTGTGGGCCAGGATGTGCTCTCTTTTGGAGAAAGTCCATGAATAGCTAAAAAAAATGTAAACTCTGCAGTAGTTGGGTGGAATATTTTGTATATGTCTAACAGGTACATTCTGTTTATGGTGTCCTTTAGGTCTGAGTCATCTTTACTGAACTTTTGTCTAGCAGATCAGTCTAGCAGTGTTAGAGGAGTTTTGAAGTCTCCTGTTATTATTATATTTGACTTAATGTCACAAATAATTTGTATTATGAAAGTGGCTGTAGCTATGTTTGGAACATAAATGTTGACTATCATTATTTCCTCTTGCTGGATTGTTTATTTTACCAGTAAAAAAAACTACCTGCTTTGTTTCTTCTGATAAGCTTGGGCTTGAAGTCTAATTTGTTGGATATCTTATTTGATACTCCTGCTTATCAAGTTCCATTGGCATGGATTACTTTGTTTCAGACTTTAGTTTGTGATTATCTTTACTTGTAAGGTGTGTTTCTTGCAGGCAGCATAGATATGGATTCTGATTTTTAATCCATTTTGTTACCTTTTATCTTCTTTTGTGGATTCAAGGCCATTTATGTTCAGTGTGATTATTGAAAGATAATTTTTTGTGGTACTGGGAATAGAACCCAGGGGCATTCTACGTCCGAGCTACACCCCCAGCCACATTATTTATTCTTTATTTTTTGAAACAAGGTCTCACTGAGTTGCAAAGGGCCTCACTAAGTAGTAGCTGAGGCTGTCTGCGAACCACAATCCTCCTGTCTCAGTCTCCCAAATGCTAGGATTGCAAGCATGTACCACCACAACCAACTGAAAGATAATTTTTAATTCCTAACATTTTGTGTTTTAACTTCTCTTTGAGGTAGTGTTTGTTCTTCTTGCTTAGTGTTTTGTGTAATAGAAATGATTGTTTCTCTGATTTGGGCATTTATTACGTATTTCTTTTTTGTAGTTGATCTCTTTGAGTATTTTCTCTAGTGCTGGTTTGGAAGACATAATTTTTTTCAGATTGTCTTTGTTGTAGAAGATTTTTAAAAATTTCTCATGAAATTTGAGAGATAGTTTTGCTGGGTAGGAAATTTTTGGCTGGAAATTGTTTTCATTCTGAGTTTGGAATATATTGCTTCAGGCTCTCCTGGCTTTCATGACTTAGCTTGGGAATTCTGGAGTGATTTAATTGGTTTTCCTCTGAATGTCATTTGGTCTTTGGCTTTTGATGCCTTTAAGGGTCTCTCCTTGGCTTCTACATTAGTCCATTTGACTATTATGTGGCATTGTGAACCTTTTCCCTGATATTGTCTAAAGGAAGTTCTATAAGTTTCCTTTACCTGTGTATTGACCTCTTTTTCTATTTTTGGAAAACTTTCTGATATTCTTTCTTTCTTTTTTTTTTTTTTGGTGGTGGCACTGGGGTTCCTGGAAGCCCTTCTACCTCTGGGCTACACTCCTAGACCTACTTTATATATTTTTTATTTGGAAACAGGGTCTCTTAAGCCAGCAAGGCTGGCTCCGAACCAGCGTGATCCTCCTGTCTCCACCTCCCAAGCGCGGGGATTACAAACATGCCCCACCATGCCTGGCATCTGATATTATTTCTTTGAAGAGATTGTTGATCCCTTCAGTTTCACCTTCTATTCTCTCTTCTATGCATATTGTTCTTAGGTTAGCTCTTTTAAGATGCACTCATATCTCTTTGATGTCTAATACATACTGTTGAAATGTTTTTTTTTTTAATTATATACTGCCGAAGGCCAGCTTAGTCCAATCGGGGCGCAAGTCCACTCGCGATCGAGAATCTCAGCAAAGATGGGGAAGGATAGAGTGAAATACTGCAGCCTCTTATCTGCAGTGATTCTTTCCCTTTTAGGGACTAAATTTCTTTAAGTCCCTAATGATGGCGCTCTTGGAAAGAACCTGATATGGACAAGAGCCTTTTGAGCTAATGACACTTTATTATAAGAAGCCCGAAAAATTTATACCCTTCACCAGTAAAGTTAATAATAAGAGAAAAGGAAGTGAATGCAATCACTGTGAAACAATAGTGAATGACATGTAAACAAAGGTAAAAAAACTAGTCCGGCTTTCAGCTGGCTTTTGGCTTTCAAGAGATTAACTCCGGATCTTCTCCCTGATCTTGCAGACAAGCAGTTCCAAAGGGCAATCTTCCAGAAGAAACGGGCACGCCCAAGGCTTGGAGGCTTCTCGGGGAATCTTCTTTTACTTTCTTGGAACTTTCCATCTTTTGGGCTCAGTCCATATGGCAGGCATGGGGGGATGTGGCGATTCAGGTGGATGTGATAAAAAGTTCTTCCAGGTGTTGCCGCCTTGCCCTCTAAAATCTGAAAGCTTAAGCAAACTCACAACACAGTTTGGCAGACAAACACCAGAAATACCATGTAGTTTTTAGATTTAGTTGTCAGATATACTTCCTTAGCTGTGAAACACTTTTCCCCAAACGATAGGCTTATTAGAAACCTATTCATCTTATAAATAATCCATATTCCTATTCCAGACCCTTTGCAATATCCTTTCCTGGGCCACGTGGCTCCCCTCCCATCTTGGGCAGGGCTCATACTGGGTGTAAAGGTCAAGAATCTTCCTAGCCTTCAGCTCCATTGTATTGGGCAGTATCAGTTGCTCATAAACTGGGTTGCTTTGATGTTACCCCCAACATTTGTCTTCCCGTATCTGGGCAGGATCACAAAGAGAGGTAAATGGAGGCATCCGGTCGCCTCCCCCTCTAAGTTAGTTAGTAATTAGGTTGAAGGTCAGAGATTGAGAGGAAATCTGCATTTGTAATTACTGCCTGGAATGCTACCACTGCATCTAATCTCTAAGTTCTTTTACCATCTGAACAAAGCCAAGGACATTTAGAGGTTTGGACAAATTACCAGAAATTTTGTTTTCCACGGACTCAGTTTCTCTCACAGTCCTGATTTTACACCACCGGAGCAATTCATGTGGAGAGTTAAAAGAATCATTACCAAAAGAATAGTTATGAAAGAATATCTAAGAGTGGAGAGTACTTTCAGCCAGCGACCACACCTTCTCTCGGGGCTATTTCTCACTTTGAGATTCTGCCTATGGACTGCATGAATAATAATAATGCAGATGCCAAGGGGGCGTGGCTGTTGCTAGCATCTGCAATATACTATATGTTCATTTCTGGAGTTAGTGTCTTCTAAGAGTAAGATCCTATTTTTCATGTGGTTTAATCTATTGTTTGAAGTTTGTATTGATGCCTTCATATCAATGATTACATCCTTCTCTTCCTTCAGAGCTTCTTTTTTATTCCTGTTCAGTTTTTTAGATTCTTTCTTTGTTTATTTGTTCCTTTATCTCTTTATGGGTTTTCTCTAAATTCTTTTTAGAAATCCTGTATCATTTCTACTGTTAAATTTCTGATTTGTCCTTTTGGCAATCTCTGCAGTTCTGTGTTGTTGTGTTCTGTTATTGTGAGGTTGTGGGAGCTCGTAGCTCTCTATCTATTCCTCCTTCAAATGATTTCAGGTTTCTTAAGTGTGCATCTTTGTTGTTTTGATAGCTTTCTCTCACTCTGTTCTTGTCAGCTAATATATAGAAGGGCAACGTGTGTTGTTTTCAATGGTGAAGGTTGAGTGAGGAGGAAGATGATGAAGTGATAAACATAAAAGGTAAAGCAGCAGACAGGATTAAATAGAATGAGAGTTTCAGTTTGGTAAGGTAATATATGGTATAGATTAGAGATAGTGAATATGTAGTAGGAGTCTAGTATCTAATGTATAATATTTAGTATAGTGATATGACATAGATTTAATACAAGACAAAGAAAGAAAGAAAGCAACAAAAAAAGGAAAAAGGGATGGAGAGAAGAGAGTAGATATGTACAAGGGAAGAAGGGTGGGGAAGAGAGCGAATAATCAAGCACACACACTCACAAAAAGATCAAAACAAAATAACAAAAATACAAAATCCTACAAATATAATAATAGTGAGCAGACATGACCCCTGAAGTTATCCTGGGTTTGTGTGGATTCTTTCTTTTAGCTATTTAAGATTAACATTCTTAATAGGTTCACAAGCATGTTCCAAACCCTCTCATTTGCTCTGTAACCTAAAGTGATGATGTAAGTTTATAGTCCCACTTTTTGATCTCCTTCAATGATAGGTACCCTGCCTGGGTGTCACTCTGTGCAGATGACAAGTGCCAAAAACACCTTTCCCCCTGTAAGCCTGGTTCTTTGAGATGTCAAAAAGAACCTGTCTCTGAGATTTTCTCGGTCTATGCAGATAGCCGGTATCACTGGGGTTGGATCTAGTGTTAAGTGCAGGTTTCCATGCTTTCCACCTACACTGAGTCCACATCTTTCCCTGCCTGCATAGATGGCAGGTGCCACTAGGATCGGACCTAGTGTATATGCAGGAGTCCGAGTTATCCACAGCTAGGGCTTAGTTAATCTGACTTCTCCTTGGTCACCATGATTGGGTGGTCTGTGGTAATCTCCAGATGCCAAGCTAGGGCTCTGAGCCCTGGGGATTGTAGGCTTTTTTGCTTCATTGTCCCAGGGGGCTATCTGATAATCTGTGCCTCTGCTGTGTTGGACAGCAGACTCCATCCTCACCTTCACCTGGGTGAACTGAAAAGAAGTCTCAGATCCTTTGAGTCTATGGTGTGCTGCTTGTATACCTGTAGCCACACTAGGGGTGTCTCCCTTGAGGATCGTGTTCTCCATAAGTAATGGCTGGTTAACTTATGTTGTAGAGCGCTGCTCTGGATTTCTGCAGGATGTGGTGAGCTTGGCTGCCAGTGATGCAAGTCATTGCTCGGGTCAAAGAAGGTGGGGTCAACCACTTACAACTCCAATGACCTGCAGCTGCTTACTTTGTTTCAAGTCATTGGCTTTTTTGCTGGGTTTCTCTGGAGGTTGTGGTGCCAGCAGTTTCATCAGTCCTGGAGCAGTAAGGTAAGGTAGTGCGGCTGTAGCCTCCATGGCCAAAGTCAGAGGTGGGAGGGGTGCTCTTCTGCTCTCTAATATGCCTTCTAGCCTTGTATCTATTGCCTTTCAATTCTCACTGCTCAGTTCAAATTTATACTGGTTTCTTTTCTTTATCAATATATTGCTTTCAAGGCAATAGAGATCTAGTGTCAGCAGGTCTAGTATGTGCTGCTTCCCTAGGTTGCCATCTTCCAATAAGACTTCATAAAAATTCTTGAGTATTTTTGTTTTTAGTTCCCAACTTCCGTGAAGGTAGTCCGGAATGTGGAATGCAGCTCAACTCAGAGTTGCTGATGTTAGTTGGGGCGGGTTCACCTTATATTCTTACTATCTTCCTACTAAATGGGAGATCTTCACCATCTGAAAGTCTATATATCTAGAATATAAAAAGAAATTAGCAATAACAAATACAAATAAAAATATGCAACCAAACTATCAAAAATGTGCAACTGAACTGAGAAGAAGTTTTTAAAAGAAGAAATACAAGCTGTCAAAAAGTCCAACATATTTAGCATTCATTTAAATGCAAATAAAAACTACACTGAGATTCCATATAACTCAAGTTAGAATAGTAATCATCAAAAACACAATAAATGCAAGTGAGGACATGGAGAAATAGGGGGATCACTAGAGTTTTCTCAGAAGAATGGTAATAGTACTAATATATGACTCAGGGACTACACTCCTGGAAATTTTCCTAAAAGAATTAAAACCAGAATATTACAGTGATACTTGCATATCAATATTCATAGCAGCACAATTTACAATAGTCAAATTATGAAACCATTCTAGATGTTCAGCAACAAATGAATGGATCGGAAAATTTTGGTATATACACACAATGGAATTTTATTCAGCCATAAAGAAGAAAAAAGATCAAGCCATTTACAGGAAAATGGATAGAACTTGAGAAAAGCATACTGGGATTAGCCAGTCTCAAAAAATTAGCAGATGTATGTTTTCTCTTATATTTGGAAGATAGATATTTGGAAATAAAGGTAACATAAGACAGAAGAGCAGAGACCCCAATGGTGTCATTGAAGGGGATTGGAGAAGGGAGGAGGGGAGACAAAAATATGAAAGCTGTTGAAATAATGCTATGAATGTATACATAATTAACAACTTGAATCTCAAAGTCATGTATGGTGAGGTTGAGGGAGGTGGAGGGGCCTGGTAGGGAGTTCACCAAGAGTTGAGTGCATATATTTTTCTGTCACTCTATACCCAAATATAATGTAATATTGTAATGCACCAAATAATAAAAAAGAAAAGAAATAAGAGAATAAAAATAAAGATACTAAAGGAAAAGGTAGAACATATAAAAATAGTGAGTGAAAGTTGTAATTCAAACAAAAAATACAGTAAAACTCACACATACTCATACACACATATACACTGTGATAGTCTGGATTGCAAACTTGACTGGATTGTGAAACATCAAAGATTAGGTGATTTTGCATGTGCTAATGAGATGATTGGCTTATGTAACGGTAGATTGAAGGGGAAGTTTTGCCATGAGTGTACTCAGCATTATTCTGATAGGTTCGGGACCTGGATAAAAAGAAATAGAAAGCTGTGTGAGGCGGATGTATAATTTTTTTTTCTGAGAAAAATGTCTGTTCTTGTTTCCTTCAGCTCTTTGATCTGGACTTTCACCATCATTTCTCTGGATAGTTTCTTGGCCTTTCCATCTTGGACTCATACTACATTATCTGTAGGTCTGATTCTGAAATTCTGGCTCTTTGACTCCTTAACCACCTGCTGGTTCCCCTGGCTCTATTAATTCAGGCAGCTACTTGAGACTGTAATTTCATTTGATAAATCCTCCTTCACCGTCCATGTGTCCTATGAATTTTGTTACTCTAGTGAACCTTGACTAATACATTCACACATAGACAAGAAAAAGAAAGAGAACTTTAAGAACTGATTAACAGAAAGTGTAAAAATTTTCCCTATTACAGAAGAGCTGAATGAGAATTCCTTGTTGGGTTTTACTTTTTTCCTGGATGGTGGCCTCCTTAGAAGAGATACAAATGTTGTTCCTGAGCTCTGATTCAAGGCTTTGATCCCCTGTCTCTTATGGTTTCTGGTTGGCAGGGGTTATCTTATGTGTCCTAGGGGGTGGGTGGAGGTAGGTTTGCAGAGTATGCTCAGCTTGAGAACCAAAGGGGAACATGGGCTGGGGTTCTGAATCCTGTGAGCTCCCTCAGTTCTTCTCTACTGGAATGGAAGGTGGAGCATATTGAGGTAAAAAGGGAGTTACAGCACCCTTTAGAAGGCCTGCCCTGTGGTGGGCTGAGCATTGGTTTTTAGAGAATTCCTTAGTACTTCAGGAATGGGGTGGAGCAAGTGGAAGAGTGGGGAGGAGCTGGCTGTAGAAACCCTCTGCTACTGCTGGCTGCTTGAAAAAGACTCTTCTGAACTGGGGATGTAGCTCATTGGCAGGGTGTCTGCCCAACATTCATGAGGCCCTAGGCTCAATCTCCAGCACCACATAAAAAGAGGAGAAAAGAAAAAGGAAAGTTAGAAGAAGAAAGAAAGAGAGCAAAACAAAACAAAACAACAACAAACCTCTCAACTTTTGTTCTTTGCTTGGGTGAGGTTCAGATATTCCCTGCTGTTTAAGGCCCAACTGTTACTATATGTTACCAGTCAGCTCAAGCTTTCCCACATGCTGGGAAACTTGTAAAAAAAATCAGTCTCCTGCCTCCAGTGCTAGATCCTATTCAGTGACAAGTCCTTCTACACAGTGAGACCCTGGTTGGTACTTGTTAGGATAAGCAGCCCAGTCACACCAAAGATGGCACCTCTCCGGCTTCTCTTCCGGATTGTGCTGGCTACCTCATAGCCCATCAAAGGGGGCCAGGGATGCCCAACAACTAACACGCTCACTGGGGTATGAACCACCCAATCAGTAAACGCCCTGTACTTCATGCCATCTTCTGCTGTGAGCAGAAGCCCCCTCCTATTTTCAAAAAATCCCCAGCTCCCTATAAAAGGGAGCTGGGCTGTCTTAATAAAGCTTTTGCTTGCTTGCTTGCTTATCTCCAACGGCTGGCCTTGGGTTTTTTCTGCACTGGACTTTCACTTTCAGTACTTCCTTAGGCTGACATGGGTGCTGGGTGCCTACTCAGCCCAGGAGCACTAAGCTCAGCACTTTCTGCTGGAAAGATCTGGGCTGCCTTTGCAAAAGGACTGGGTTGATTTGTGACTTCCAAGCCTAGAAAAGTTCTTAGAATTTCATGTGCAGTGTGTATGCAAGTTCAGAGTACATTCCCCTCCCCATGCTCCATTTAAGATCTCTTCTCAATTACACACTCCTATGGATTCTGAACTTACCTTGGCTGACCTGAACTTACCTTGGCATGGTAGATCTAGGGAGGGATCCGAGTAGTGCATATGGGAACATTTTTTTCTCTCTGATGTCACCAGCCAGGTAGCTCAACTCCAGGTTCTCACAGTGTGACAAATGCAGGCTCACCTTAGGGTCTTTACTTCATTGCCATCTTCCCACATCTGTCCCTCTTGATAGATTTTCGTACTTCTGCTCACATGGGCGCTGGGTACCTCCTCAGTACGGGAGCACTGAGCTCAGCACTTTCTGATATATACACATTCTATTGTTTTAGTCATCATTCTGTCGCTATAAAAATTCATGAAGGAGCAATCTCAAGATCTACTCTCTCCTCCAACCTTCCGTTTTTTTCATGCTAGGACACGATGTGGGGACTTGGAGATAATACAAAGCTTAGACCTAGAAGACCTGTGTTCCTCTCCAGTTTAGTTCTTACTAGGGAAGT
Source organism: Muscardinus avellanarius (assembly GCF_963383645.1). NCBI lineage: Eukaryota > Metazoa > Chordata > Mammalia > Rodentia > Gliridae > Muscardinus > Muscardinus avellanarius. The sequence goes on along the minus strand of NC_137792.1, from coordinate 117,495,478 downwards.
ACAGCCCCCACCGCCAAAGGCTTTGCAGAAACATCCTACTTGATAATGTCAAAGAGAAAAGGCTTTCCTGCCCTGGACCACAGCCGCATCACCTATATGGAATTGTAGTTCATCTGAGACGAACCAGCGGAAAGCTGAAAAGCACACTTCCCAGAACTCACTGCGCTTCTCTCCACCAATCAGAAGCACAAGCTGAGCGTGGTGGCGCAGGCTTGTAATTGCAGCATTCGGGAGGATGAGACCCTGTTTCAAAGCAAAAATAAATAGGGCAGGCGGTGTAGCTTGGAGGTAGAATGCCCCTGTGTTTCATCCCCAGACCCGCCAAAAAAAAAAAATAAATAAAAATAAAAAAATAATAGTAATAATAATAAAGCTAAAAAGTAAAAAATAAAAATAAAAAATAAAAAATAAAAATAAATAAAAAATAAAATAATAATAAAAATAAAGCTAAAAAATAAAGCTAAAAAAATTTAGCCTTGGAAGAAAGGGGAAGAGGGGAAAAGGGGGAGGAGGGGGAGGAAGAGGAGGAAGAGGAGGAGGAGGAGGAGCTGCCACCCGGTGTACAAGTAGTTTGCGCTGCTGGGGAATTCACGTGGAGGTCAGATTGGAATCAGATGTGAGTGGGTCAAGCAGAAGGAAACATGACTGCCAGAGTGTTTGAGTGCATTGGCAAGTTTGGCCTGGCCTTAGTTGTCGCAGAAAGCGTGGTGAACTCTGCCTTATATAATGTGAATGCTGGGCACACTGCTGTTATCTTTAGTTGGTGCCGCGGCGTCCGGGGCATTATGGTAGGGGAAGGTATTCACTTTCTCATCCCTTGGGTACATAAACTGATTTTTTTTTTTGCAGTACTGGAGATGGAACCCAGGGGCATTCTACCTCCGAGCTAGACCCGCAGCCCTATATTTTAGTCTTTTTATTTTTGAAACATGTCTCACTGAGTTGCAAAGGGCCTCACTAAGTGGCTGGAAAAAATCATCTTTGAGTGCAGCTTTTGGCCACACAACATACCGGTCAGCACTGGCAGAAAATATTTGCAGAACGTCAACATTACCCTGTGCATCCTCTTCCGGCCAGTTGCTAGCCAGCTTCCTCGAATCTTCACCAGCATCAGAAAGGACTATGACAAGCATGTGCTGTGGTCCATCACCACGAAGATCCTCAAGTCAGTGGTGTTTTGCTTCGATGCTGGGGAACTGATTACCCAGAGAGAGCTGGTCTCCAGGCAGGTAAGCGATGACCTCACCAAGTGAGCGGCCACCTTTGGACTCATCCTTAATGACGAGACCTGGACACATCTGACCTTCGGGAAGGAGTTCACAGAAGTGGTGGAAGGCAAACAGGTGGCTCAGCAGGAAGCCGAGAGGGCCAGATTTGTGATGGAAAAGGCTGAGCAGCAGAAGACGGCAGCCATCACCTTTGTTGAGGGCAACTCCGAAGCAGCCTAGCTGATCACCAACTCACTGGCCAATGTGGGTGACGGCCTGATTGAGCTGCGCAATCTCGAAGCCACCGAGGACATTGCTTACCAGTTCTCACGCTCTCAGAACATCATCTACCTGCCAGCAGGGTAGTCCGTGCTTCTCCAGCTGCCCCAGCGAGGGCTGCCATGTCAGCTGGGCTGCAACCCTGAGAATTCTGAACACCACCTTCCTTCTGCCCCCACCCAAGAAATCACTGTGAAACTTCATGATTGGCTTAAAGTGAAGGAAATAAAAGTAAAAATCACTTTAGATCTCTAGTTATTAAATAAAGTTTTCATTCTTCTCACATCCATCCTCGTTTTAATCTACCTCCCTACCCAAAACTGACAAGTGCCTATGCAGACTGGCTGTGGGTCCTTTGGGGCCTGCGGACACTCCAGCCTAGGCTTTGGCAATTGGCAGAAGAAGAGCAGGGCAGTGTGTGTGATGGATGGGGGAGCACAGCTGGCAGCCCAAGTAGACCTGTAGCCTCCCACCTGTCATTGAAGATTTGAGAACAATGGCACACAGGGAACCAAGAAGGCAGGCCTCAGTTTTCCCTGGCCATCCTGTACAGAGGCAGCTGAAGAGGTGCTGGGAAAGGTCAGGGAGGAAGTGTCTGTCTCTTACTATAAGGCCTATTTCCTCTAACTGTGGTCAGTGGAAGCAGGTGTGTATCAACAGGGCATGGATTGAAGACTCTGCTCTTGTTGAGGTGGGTGAGACTGATTATGCTGCCCCGCACCAGGGTCCTACACTGTGATGGATTTGGATAGTGAGAGGAGGTCTAAATGGAGCTGTGAGTCCTGTTGAAGTTTCCCCCACCCCATCGTGGTTCTACTCAAACACCCAATGGAGTTCCAACTTAAATGATTGCATCCTGCTGGGGCTGAACAGCCTGCCAGAGACTTTCACATCCTGCGTTCTCGCTGCTTGCTCTCAGGCTGCCCTTCTTCAGGACTGTGCGCATGCGCTTTGAAGGAAACAGTCATGGGAAGAAAACAAATATGTTTAACCTGCTGTCAATAAATGACACCCAGAACTTCCAAAAATAAAGGAAAGAAGGAAGAAGGAAGGAAAGAAGGAAAATACATGAGGTAATCAATTTACAATAAAAATATACTTTGATTCACAGTTTGAATATAGAATGTCCACTGGAAAGCTCATGTGTGAGAATACAAAAAATATTCAGAGGCAAAATATCTGAATCATGAGTGTACTGATCTCGTTAGCTGATTAATCCGTTGATGGATTAATGGATTTTTCTGTGTTAAGGTGGGCAGATAACGTATGGTTTGAGGCTAAATAGGAATGACTTCAGGCCCTGCAGATGTAATCACCCATGGTGGTAAGACCTTCTCATGTAGCAGCAGGACTGCTGAAGGCATGAGCCACATGGGGACATGCCTCAGGCCCTCTGAAAGTGAGTGCCAATGGCATAAGTGTCTCTGGAGCCACGGGCAGCCTACCCTTTAAGCATTAAAATTTTATTTTTAAACGTTTATATTTAACTAGGCACATGCTTGTAATCCCAGCATTTGGGAGGCTGAGATAGGAGGATCATGGTTCAAGGACAGCCTCAGCTAATTAGTAAGGCCCTTTGCACCTCAGTGAGATCCTGTTTCAAAATAAAGAATAAAAAATAGGGCTGGGGTTATAGCTCGGAGATAGAATGTCCCTGGGTTTTATCCCCAGTACTGCAAAAAAAAAAGTTTATATATTATGTAATACCATATTTTGTTTTAGAAAATAAAAGAAAAATTTGATGTAGGATACCAAGATACTTTCCACCTGAGCAAGTCAGTGTATCTCAGAAAGTAGCTCAATTGCATTACCTTAAGAAGGAAAGCAATACTAAGCCATTAAATTTTTAATTCAAAAGTTAAAGCGAAATTAGACCAGAAGAATCACAATCATATATTTGAATGGAATATTAGCTATGTATAATGAACCACGAATTTGTAATTCAACTTTCCACATTAGTTTCTGAATTTATATTTTTCAGTGTCTGTTCCTTTTTTAAATAGTATTTCTCTCTTTTTCCTCTACCATTTTAATGAATGACTGGATCTAGTATCATTTTCTTTTTTTGGGGGGTTTTCACACTCTTTTACTTTTATATGTTTCTGTGTCTTTATGCTGTAAGGCATAATACCCAATAACACAGAGTCAAATTACACAAAAATAATGTTAATATATTCAGTCTGACAATCTGTCTTTATCATGGTATTTTGTCCATTTACATTTAAATATTAATATTTTGAGGTTTAGATATACCTTCTTATTTTTTTAAATTTATTTATTTTTTTATTTTATTGGTGCACTGTATTCATACATCATAGTGGGATACAAACTTTTGTAGACATACATACACACATCACCCAGTCAGCCCCCACCCGATCCCCACCCATTCTCTCCCCATCCCTCCCTCCCATGCTTGGCTTAGTGGTTGACATCTAGTATTATAGCAATTTATCCAAAATTAAAAATGATAATCTCACATAACGGTTTCATTTGTCTGATACCAAGCTTTTGATGACTTAAAGATAACATTTCAATATTTCTTTATACTTTCTTTCTTACCAGAGAATATTTTTTTCTATTTTTTTAGGTGAAACTATCATATATTTATATATTTATTTTTCAGAAAAAAAATCTATCCTAATATGGAATATGGACTCTAGATACCCAAAACGATCTTGAAAAAGAACAAAGCTAGAATATGTATATTTTCTGATTTCAAACCATATAAAGCTACAATAATTGAAACAGTGTAGTACTATTCTAAAGGCAGATATATAAACCATTGGAGTTAAATAAAAGCCTAGAGCTAAATTCTTCCCTATCTTGTCAAGTTATTTTTGACAAGGTTTCCACGAACATTTGGTCGTGGAAATAATAATCTTTTAACTAAATATTGTTGAAACATAATAATTACATGGAAAAGAATAAAGTTGGACCCTTACCTAATTCCATATACAAATATTAACTCAAAATAGATAAAAGACCTAAATATAAATCTTAAGACTATAAACTTTTAGGAGAAAATCAGGGTCATAAAACCTCACAACACTGAAATTGGCAGTGATTTATTGGATATGATTTCAATGGCACAGGCAACAGAAGAGTATACAAACTCCCTAAAAAATAAAAAAAATTTATATCCAAAGACAATGTAAACAGAGTTAACAGTTACTAATAGAATGGGATAAAATATTTCCAATTGCTATATCTGAAGGTATATTAATATTCCAACTAGAAATCCTAAAAATTAACAACAATAAAGGCAAACAATACCATTTAGAGATAGGTAAAAGACTAACATAAGTAATGAATCTCCGCAGATAACCAATCTTAGTTGACTGTTGGATGGAAACTCTTGTTTCTCTGGTTCTGGTGTGTGTTACCTATTTCTTCTTTGTAGTTAATCTCTTTGAGTATTTTCTCTAGTGCTGGTTTTGAAGACATAAATTCCTTCAGTTTCTGTTTGTCATGGAAGCTTCTTATTTCTCCATCTAATTTGATAGAAAGTTTTGCTGGGTAGGAGATTTTTGGCTGGAAGTTGTTTTCTTTCAGAGTTTGGAATATGTTACTCCAAGCCCTTCTGGCTTTCATGACTTGGTTTGGGAAGTCTGGAGTGATTCTAATTGGCTTGTCTCTGAATGTCACTTGGGCCTTTGTTTTTGTTGCCTTTAAGATTCTCTGCTTGGCTTCCACATTGGTCATTTTGACAATTATGTGGCGTGGGGATCCTCTTCTCCGATCCTGTCTAAAGGGAGTTCTATAAGTTTCCTGGATCTGTGTATCAACCTCTTGCTCTATGTTTGGAAAATTTTCTGCTATTACTTCCTTGAAGAGATTGTTGATTCCTTTGGTTTCACTTTCTTTTCCCTCCTCTATTCCAATTATTCTTAGGTTAGCTCTCTTAAAATGGGCCCATATTTCTTCAATATCAGATTCCTGCTGTCGGATATTTTTTCCTAGATTAGAAACTATGTGTTCATTTTTGGAATGATCATTTTCTAAGAGTGAGATTCTGTTCTCCATGTGTTCTAATCAGTTGTTTGTGCTTTGAATTGAGGCCTTTACTTCATTAATTGCATCCTTTATCTCTTTTTGGCTCTCTTTGAGTTCTTTTTGAAGCACCTCTATTATTTCTACAGTTATTTTCCTGATTTGATCTTCTAGAAATCTCTGATTTTCTGTTTTATCGGGTTCTGATGTTGTGGGGTTGTGGGCATTCATTGCTCCAGTGTTATTCCTCTTTCCCATGATTTCGGAAGTTTGTGCCTTCTCTGGGTTCTTCCCTTGGGTCACTATGACTTCACTTAAAGTGTTCTGGATCTTGAGTCAGTAGTATCTCAGACCCCACTACTCCTTTACTGGGTTGTATCACAGAGTCTCCGACCCAGAGAGTCGATAGAGGCTGCTTTAGATTGTGGGGGGTGCCAGGTTGCACGTTCTCCTATGGTGTGATATCTCTGCCACCGCCACTCCCCCACTGGGTCAAGTCCCAGGGAGTACAGTACTGGGATTTCTCCTCTGTGGCCCGCAATTTGACTCACTGTTCTTGAGTACACAGATGTAGCTGTACTGGATTTGGTGAATTCTCTGCTGCTGCCGCCGGTGACAATATGGTGCCGCTGCTACGCCCTCGGCCGTGAGGCTGGCGTATTTCTTCTTGGTTTTGATTTCCACTCTGAATCCCTGCGGCGTGTGCTGAGCTCAGCCACTGGGAGCTTTAGATTTTACCTGCGGCGAGAAATCCCGCCTGGCTGTTCTGCAATGGCTCACCTCAGCTTGCTGTAGCCGTCTGGTGAATTTGCCGCTGCCACCGGCAGTATCTAGTATCATTTTCTTTATACAGCCTTTCCTTTCTTTGTCCTTCAGACTTCAGTTTTTACCAGGAAAAGTTTATTATTTATAATTATTTATTTGAAATCTACTATATGGCAGATTATATTGGATTCTAATGATTTAACATTAAAACATGATCCCTCTTTATCTTAATGGACATAGTATATATAATTGTTTTCATAGAAATTTCCATTTTTCATTATTCTTTAATGACAAAGCTCCAATTTTATTCTATTGTTCATCCTATACCCATCTCACCTAGAAAAGGCCAGTCTCATCCAGTTCTCTATCTCTGTATAAACTATTGTTGCTTTAGGCTCTTGTTAAATTTATTTTGCTCGTGAACAGTTTAGGTGTTAAGCATATCATTAATTTCTAGTCCATGAGACATGAGACATGAGAGAAGGTTTGGGGGAAATATTTTCTCACTCCAGAAAAGACAATCTATCTTTACCTACCAGAAATCTTCATGTCTGGTTGCAATTCTTGACACTTTTTCAAGAACAATCTTGTTAACAGAAGAGAGACAGACTAAAAGTGAAATCAAAAAATTCAAGTGACAGAATCTTGAGATAGAAATTAGGTTCATGCTGACATTGATAATCTGTTAATTAATCAACCTTCAACTCTATTTAGAATGATTAATGACATTATTGAGTAAACCTACCTGAGTTAGCATTTTTGATACTTGTTACTGACAGTATCATATATAATACATAGTCTAAGAAAATAGAGAAACTTATGGTAAACGGCCAAGAAACTCTGGAGAAAAAGGCCTTTACATTTATTAATTTAAAATTATTAGTCCTAGAATAACTAGATTGCCTATTCAAGAGCACACAAATAAGCCACAAAAAGTCACACTTGCTGATTATTTGCACATCAAAAATTCACTACTGACCCTTTGTCTTTAGGTCATATTTGTTTTGTGTGATCAGTGGTAAACTTGATGTAATAGTTACAGTGTCTTGTGGAAGTCTGAAAATTATTTCACCAGTATTAGAGATATTGTTTGTGAACATAAGACTGATGACTAATGATCTGGAGTGTCCAGACCATAGCTTTGCTTATTTGAAATCTAATCAACTGAACTACCCTGCTATTGATTGTATATTGCCCTTAATATGCTGCGAATAGTCAATATGTTAAAAAAAGAATACTATTTTTTATGTTTATGGGATTTCCATCCCTATAATCTTTCTGTGCATTTTAAATTGTTTTATCCCTCTAGCAATTTGAATTATATTTATACAAATTTTTCTATTTTCAATCATTCTGGTTATACTAGTGTTATATTTTCCCATAAAAATTGGACTGCACAAGTAAACCACCAGTTTTAATTTTTAAAGTTATGTCCCCTGAGATGTCTTCATAATGTACCATCCATTTTTTTCTTTTCTTTTTTTTTCAGTACTAGAGATTGAACCCAGGGGACTAATACCTCCATGATACACCACCACCCTATTTTTATTCTTTATTTTAAAACAGGGCCTCACTAAGTTAAGAAGGGCCTCACTAAGTATCTGAGACTGGCCACAAACCTTTGATCCTCCTGTCTCATCCTCCCAAGTACTGGGATTACAAGTGTGCGCCGCCATGCCCAGTTTGCATCACCTTTTTTTAACTGGCAGCTTAGATATTTTATGTTGAGTTTTCATTCTCATGTTAATATAAAGATTAAAACCACTGCATATAAGTTGGCTTAATATATTTGGTAATGAGTAATGACTGATATTTCTAGTTTCCTTAGTGTTCTTGAGCCAAGAAGTTAAAAACCACCTGGATATTTCCAAATTCATAAAACTTACACTTGTATTTGGAATCTTCATTTGATATAAGGGAATATATAAAAGAAAATAAAGTACCTGATACACTAGAAGAGGACAGGCCAAGGACAGAGATTAGCAAACAATCCTCACTGAAAATAGAATAATATAACTTTTATTACTTTTATAAATATCAACAAAAATGTTTCAGTTTTAGTCTTAAATTCAACTGGAGAAAAGCCTGGATCTTCTTTTTTTCTTCTCCCTGGTTTTTTATTGTTATAATTAAATAATTATAGGCTACATGAAGGGAGCCAGAATGACATTTTGTTCAATTGTAAGGTCTAATATAGTCTAATTAGGATATTGCTGCCTAATTCTTGATGTTTATTGAAAGTTTTCAATTTATTATGCAAAAAAGTTACAATCATATACACAAACTTTAGATATTATAAATTTGATTTGACTCACTTGTGTTATGTAATAGCTAGTCTAACTTTACATTGGTTTAAAATTTTATTACTATAAATCCTTATTAATACTAATGTTGACATAAGAAAATACAGTAAAGTCACACCTATTACTTTATTTAGGATAAAAATGAAAAAGTCACAGATAGCAAATTTTGTTTGTTAGAGGTGTGTACTAGGCCTTGTTTTATTTTAATCAGGAAGTCTAAAGCAAGGTCTAGGAAAAAGTAGCATGTACAAAGTTTAAGGAATTATATATATAGGTGTCATAAAAGTTCCTAGAGATGGTTATTTGTTTTTATTAAAAGTGCCCATGACTACCAAATTTCAAGGTCTACTTTTCTAAATTTAATTTTAGGATGATAATTGCTGCTACTTCAATAGGTTTGAATACTCCAGTATGCTTATAATAATCTCACCCATATCTTCAGTATAATCCTTTCTCCCAATCTTCAGGCTCTCATTTCTAACTTTTACCTATTCATTTATGTACATCAAAGTTACTTAAATTTCATACATATCAAACTAAATTTATTACCTTCATCATCACCTTATTCTTTTGGTCAATGATCTTATCATTGATCCTGTTGCTCTAGTCAGAAAACTAGTATGAATTCTTAATTTCTCATCTCTCAACACCCCCTTCTATTCCAATAATTCATCTCTGTGGTTTACACTTTTCAAATATCTCCTAAGCTTATTCAGTTTTTTCATCACTAATTTTCCTGCCAAAACAAAACCAGACAAATTTAAAATCCTTAGATTAGTCTCATAATTTCCTAACTAATCAACCTTTAATTCTCCATGTTCTTATCCATTCTAACCCATATTGCAGCAGAATTGCCTTTCCCAAACAAAATTTAATTTTGGCAATCTCTTAATGATCTTCTAATTAGAAAAAAACATGGACCTATGCCATTATATAACATGACATTCCTCTATGTTATGCCTACCAATCCAGACTTAACACTAATCTATCTATACTCTATAGTTCAATCATATTTAGCTTCTTTCAGCAATGCAGATGTTTCATGATCCCTCTTACTTGCTGGATTTTGCATCTCAGGCTCTCTTCCTTTGCAGAATAGTCATCCTCAACCCCCATGTCCAACATACTCATACATATGTTGCTACTTAAATCTTACTTGTGGATCCTCCAGAATTCAGTTTAGATAGTCTTAAACTATGATACTCTCCACAAATTCCTTAGTTTTGTTTTGTAAAGAAAATAAGTGGTAATCGAAACCAGGAATTCTCTACTTCTGAGCTATACCTCCAGCCATATTTTATCTATTATTTTGAAACAGTATTTTAGTAGATTGCAGAGGTTAGTCTTAAACCTGTGGCCCTTATTTCTCAGCCTTGATACAATGGGATTACATGTATGTATCGCCATGCCCACCTAATCCCTTAGGTTTTGATGACATAGTCTCTTATGTGTTGACATAGAATCCTGCGTTTATTTTTATGATAGAAATTGTTATTTTCTATGTCAGAACACCATTTCATTTTTTGTAGTAGTGAGGATTAAACTCTCAGGTATTATATCACTGGGCTATATCCCCAGTTTAATTACCATGTACTTACTGGTCTCAAACCTGTGATCCTCCTGTACCTTGCATTCTAAGTACTGGGATTACAAGCATGTATCACCATGCCTGGCTCATTTATTTTCTTTCCTGTATGCCTCACTAAATTTGATTTCTTGAAGGACAAATACTCTGTTTAACAATATTATTGAAGACACAAATACAGCATATGGCATATGTTCTAACTGGTCACGTGTGTTCTGAATATTAGTATATAAATATTATTAATTCTATCAATGGTTATATCTTCATTTCTCAAATCAATTTTATCTAAAAGTAAAGACTTAATAACTTTGTTTAGGTTGAACTTCACTGTATGTTGCTGAAACCATAAGAAATCTCAGAATTATATTTAGAAAGATTGATGTGGAATCTGAAATTAGTAATCTATCCTCTGTCTATTATCTAATGCAATGTTACTTAAAGGAGCACCAAAAGTGACCCGCATGAAAAACACATCAGGGCGTAAATTAGTCATTTTGAATTCTCACAACAAAGTACAACAGATTGTGGAGAATAAATAACAGAAACGTATTTTGTCATAGTTCTGGAGGCCGGAAGTTGAAGAGTAAGATGTGATAAGACTTGGTTTCAAGTGGCGCTGGCACTTTTCTTCCTGGCTTGCAAATTGTTGCCTTCTCACTGTGTCCTTATATGGCCTTCCCTCTGTGCACAAAGGATGAGCAAGAACTCTGGTATCTCTTCATATTCTTAGGAAAATACCTAATTTTTTGTATTAGGATCTCACAATTATGATTTCAGTTAACCTTAATTACTTTACTAAAGGCCCTATTTCTACACGCACTAGTATTTGTGTTAGGAATTCAGTCAGGATTATTTTTAAGGGATAACAATTGCATTCATAACACTGTGTTTCTCAGTATTACACATTCTTAGGCCCAAGTCTAATACTATTAAATGAAAATGTCAAGAAATTTTAGTGTAGAAATTATCTGCATTTTAATAATAATTATAGATTATTTTATGTGCACTGTAATTTGAAGACTACTGATCTACTGTGTGATAGGTCAGCTTTTAGTACTTTCATGCCTACTTAAGTAGAGCTTTTCTTCTTTGACAAGTGTTCCCAGTTGGTTGGATGCAATTCTATCATTATTTCAGGTTGAATGAGATTTTTTAAAATCTAGAGCAATGCCAGAATAAAAGATACTGCCTTTCAAATGACATTGGATTCAGAAACAAAGGTTTCTGAAGCCATGGTTTAACAAAGTAGATTCAGACACAAGTATGCTCTAATTCTTTGGGGACTTCTAGCCATTTTTCTGGGAAATAAGACCCCTTACTTTATCCAGAGATATCCCAAAAATGATCTCTTTCCCTCTAGACTCCCTTGTTAAGGTTTTATTATTCCTTAAAGTTCAACCTGCATCAGGACTAACAAGTCCAGGAATTAAAGTTATTGACCTTTCTTCTCTCATTCTGATGTGACTCCTTTGTAAAGTCCTTGATTTTTTATTGCCTAGTTAGAAAGATATCATTAAAAATGCTGTTTCTTTCTGGCAGCAACTGGTTCTGGGTCTAATCACTCATACATAACAGAGATCAAAGCATCAGTCAGTGACACAGGAATGATTTTCACACTATTAAATGTACAAACTTTGCTTCTTATTCACATTCATCATATTTTCAACAATCTTAAAGCTCTCTTTTGGTTTACCTTTTTCTAAAGTTGCATAAAGCTGAAGGCCCAAAAGAAAAATAATAATCCAATTAGAGAAGGGAGCCAGGATTTATATTTCTTCCTTCAAGTTAGTATTAAAACTCGCCAAATACTTTGGAACAATGACTGGGTAGTAGGAAATATGACATCTTGGTCAACATTCTCACTGCTGTAATCCAAAGGTCTGACTTCATAACTTGGAGGAAGGAAGACTTGTTTTCTCACAATTTTTAAGATATTGAGATTCCATCCATGTGAGGCTAGGCTGAGAATCTGAATCTCAGGGCATGGTGGCAGTAAGCAGAGAGAATGACTGGTACAAGAGCTTTGCTCTTCAGATCATGACGGCCATAAGCAAAGAGAGAGAGAGAGAAAAGAGAGAGAGAAGGAGAGAGAGAGAGAGAGAGAGAGAGAGAGAGAGAGAGAGAGAGAAAGCAGACCTGTGCACAATACCCAGGCTACACTCCCAGTTACCCACATTCTCCAGCTAAGCTATGCAAGATAAGATTTCCACCCAGATAATGGATTTATGTTGAGATTACAATGATGAGAGTACCTTATGACTGAGCCATATCATCCTTGAACATTAATACATGAGCAGTTTAGGGGTTACTCTATATCTGACCATAACACATGCTCTCATGTTCCAGTTTGTACTGTAGATAAAGTCTTTAAGTATTATAACTCTCATTCATTCAGAGTAATAGCTAAAATGTGTTGAACATTTATTATATGACAGTAATTCTGTTAAACATTTTACATACTTACATTTTTACATCTAATGCCCAGAAAACTCTCTTGAGGTCCATAAGTTACAAAGTCTTTAACTGCTAGAACATAATATCCAATTCAAAGCGATGTAAAAAATTCTGTGATTTTATTTGCCCTCATCATATAGGAAAATAGCTGTATATCTTCCAAGGGTCAATTTTTTCACACAATAGCATAGGAAGATAGGAGAGGCAAAAACGTATCTTATAACATTTCTAATTTTTTATTTAGAAGGAAAATATTTACCAGAATCCTCTATCATGTATCTACATAAATACCATTGTCAAGAAGGTGACACATGTTGGTAAACTGACTACAAGAATAGCTGTTAAAATGTATATTGTCATTTTCAGTTTTCTAAAATGGATAGTAGATTTTCATGACAAAAAAAGAGGAATGATTGTTACATAGGAGAGAATCAGTCTTACACAGATATTGTAGTGAAATGAATGGTGGCCCTATTCTGTATCTTCTCTTCTTTTCCATTGGTCTGGGTGCCTTTTTTGTGCCAATATCATGCTGTTTTAATTACTATAGCTCTGTAGTATGATTTGAAGTCAGGAATTATGATGCTTCCTACATGGTTTTTTGTTAATTAAGAATTGCTTTGGCTATTCTGGGTCTTTTGTTTCTCCATATGAAGTTTATGACTGATTTTTCTATGTCTATGAAGAATGACATTGGTATAATTACATGGATTGCATTGATTCTGTAGATAAATTTGGTAGAATGGCCATTCTGATCATATTGATTTTGTCTATCCAAGAGCAAAGGAGATCTTTCCATCTTCCAAGGTCTTCTTCAATTTCTTTCTTTAGAGTTTTATAATTTTCATTGTAAAGGTATTTTACCTCTTTGTTTAGGTTTATTCCTAGGCATTTTCTTGGGTTTGAGGTTATTGTGAATGGTATTGTTTTCTGTATTTCATTCTCTGTAGATTCATGGTTGTCAAATAGAAGAGCTTCTGATTTAAGTTGATTTTGTATCCCACTACTTTGCTGAATTGGTTAATCAGCTCTAGTAGTCTTTTGGTTGAGTTTTCTGGGTCTTCTAGATATATGATCATGTCATCTGCAAACAAAGATAATTTTAATTCTTCTTTTCCTATTGGAATTCCTTTCATATCCTTCTTTTGTCTTATTACTCTGGCAAGAGTCTCAAGGATTATATTGAAAAGGATTGGTGATAAGGGCATCCTTGTCTTATTCCTGATTTTAGAGGGAATTCCTACAGGTTCTCCCCACTCAATATGAAGTTGGCTTTGGGTTTATTGTGTATTGCCTTAATGATGTTGAGATACTTTTCTTCTATTCTAGTTTTCTGCAATGCTGTTTCTATTTCTTTACTTGCTATTGGACAGTTTAAGTTTTCTATATCCTCTTCTGTATCCTCTTGGCTCAACTTAGGTAGGTTATATGTGTTTAGAAAACTGTTGATTTCTTTCATCTTTTCTAGTTTATTGAAATATAAATTTTCAAAATAGTTTCTGATGATACTCTGAATTTCTTGTTTGTGGTAATGTCTCCTTTTTCATGTCTGATTTTAATGATTTGGCTTGATTCTATTTCTTTTGGTTAGGTTGGTTAGGGGCTTGTCAATCTTGTTGATTTGTTGATCCTTTGTATTGTTTTTTTTAAATTCTCCATATCTGCTCTGATTTTAATTATTTCTGCCTTCTGCTGGCTTTGTGATTATACTATTCCTGTTTTTCAAGGTCCTTGAGGTGTATAATTAGGTTGTTTATTTGGCAACTTTCTGTTTTTCTTATGTGAATACTCAGTGCCATAAATTTTCCTCTTAAGGCCACCTTCAGTGAGTCCCATAGATTTTGGTATGTTGTATCTCTATTTTTGTTTAATTCCAGGAATTTTTATTTCTCCCTTCATTTCTGTTCTAATCCATTCCTTATTTAAGAGTGTATCATTCAATATCCATGTATTTATGGAATTTCTTTTGATCTTCCTGTGGTTTATTTCTATTTTCATTCTGTTGTGATATGAAAAGATACAGGGAATTATATTACATCTCTTAAATTTGCTGGTGTTTGCTTTGCGTTCAGGATGTGGTCTAATTTGGAGAATATTTCATAGGCAGCTGAGAAGAATGTGTATTCAATTCAACTGTTGCTGGTTGAAATATTCTGTATATATCTATTAGGTCCATTTGAGTTATAGTGTTCTTTAGGTCTGAAGAGTCTTTACTCACTTTTTGTCTTGAGGTGATGTGAGTGATATGTTGAAGTCTCCCAATATTTTTGTATTTGGGTCTGTCTTCCACTTATTTAAAATACATCCAAGGGACAATTTTTTAGGAATATCATGATTTAAATTTTCTAATGTCTGAGATATGTATCCCTCCTTATATTTTAAAACTGAGGGGCCAGCAAGGAATAGGCCAGGGCTTTAAAATCAAAAGAAGCTTTAAATATTTGTTTAGTAAGTCATTTTTGTTATGTTTTGTTTTAACTCTTAAAATACCTGAAAAGGTAAAGATTTATGCCTCAGAATTTACCCTTTAGTCCTATTGACAGGGAATGGAAATGCTGTGTGTGTGTGTGTGTGTGTGTGTGTGAGAGAGAGAGAGAGAGAGAGAGAGAGAGAGAGAGAGAGAGAGAGAAGGATAGCAGCCTCTGTTAAGCAGGCAGCTACTACAGTCTCTGGTCTTTCAGAAGTCTCCATAGCTCCATAGAGGAAAGGTAAATGCGGTTGGAGGTGGCAAGGAAAACTTTTCCTCTATGTACAACAGGATCCTGACTCCAGAGAAAAAGGAGGAATAGGAAGAAAAAGAGGCAGTTCACTGTCTAGTGAGTCTGAGGGGTCAGGCTTCCTGGAAGAAGTATGGAAAGGCAACTCACTCTTTAGTGGGGTTAGGGGCTCAGGCCTCTGAGAAAGAGTATGGAGAGGATACGGGGCAACTATGATTAGCCCCCAAGTGATTAGGAATAATAGGTATATCTTTTACTCTTGCTTAATGAGGTAATTTAAAGTTTTTATAACCTGCTCCCATACTCCTAAAGCAAAAATTCCTCTATCTGGAAACCATGGGAAAAACTGGATTACTATCTATATGAGAGGAAGTTGTTCATCTTTTATGTGACATTGATCCATCTTTAATAGCTATTATAGTGCTTTAATAAAGACCTGCTGCTTCCTGTTCAAACTATTACCCATGATAGGAAACATCTCAGTGAGAGTTTCACTCATTAGTGACTATCTCAGTTGGGTGCCACTACTCCTTACTGGAACCAACTTAATAGGACCTCTTGGTTTCTCTCTTTCTCTGAATGAGCAGCTTGTAATACTGAATTCTCTGGTTCATTCCTCTTCACATGGGGCAACACTTGCTGGGCTTTGTACCAGCGGGGCACACAATGACACAATAAAAATGCTCTTGAGCCCAGGCGTGGTGGCACAGGCTTGTAATCCCTGTGCTTGGGAGGTGGAGACAGGAGGATCACACAGGTTCGAAGCCAGCCTCTCTGGCTTAAGAGACCCTGTCTCCAAATTTAAAAAAAATATATAAAATAGGTCTGGGCGTGTAGCCCGGAGGTAGAAGGGTTTCCAGGAACCCCAGTACCACTAAAAATAGAATGGTCTTGAGACTTTATTCCTGATCTCAATGATGTTAGAGGGAAAAATAGTATGAGGGTCAAACTCCCCAAGTGAAACTCAGTTCTTCCTTTTGTTATATGATTTCAAATAGGTTGGTTGTATGACCAAAGAAATTTCTTTAGGGAAATCCCTCTGCTGGCAATGAATTAGCTATATCAGAATCATACACCAGTTGGGGGATCCTTTATAATAAAATGAGGATTGAATGAAGTGGATTAATTGGAGGCAGAGGGACTGGCGAATAGAGGATAGAGATATTTTTATGCCCATCAATTAAATACATTTCATGGTCATATGTTGTGTTTATAGGACTGACTTGACATTGAATATCAGAACATATCACTTTATGCACTTCTGTCAATGAAAGACAGAAAATTTAAGAGTATGCAATATGAGGTGCATGACATGCCAAGTAGTTGTAAAGAAAGCAAAGAGAAGCTAAGAGCCCCGGCACATGCCCGTAATTTTACTAATAGGGAGGCTGAACCAGGATGATTGGCTAGCTTTAGTGATAAATAAATACAGGTGGAATTTTAATTGTAGCTTTGGATTATTTGGTTCCCTAATTATAACACGAAAGACTATATGTTCATCTACAATTTTTGGAGCAATATATGTTACTAAGAAGGAAAAGTTGAGCCAGGTGTGGTGGTGCATGCTGATAATCCCAGCATTTGGGAGGTTGAGACAGGAGGATTGTGGTTCATGGACAGCCTCAGCTATTTAGTGAGGCCCTCTACAACTCAGTGAGACCCTGTTTCAAAATAAAGAATAAAGAAATTAGGACTGGGGGTATAGCTTGGAAGTAGAATACCCCTGGGTTAAATCCCCAGTAATGGAAAAAAAAAGAAGAAAAAGTTATTAAAAAAAACAAAAAGAAAGGATGATATATATTGTTGAAAGCTATAATATTTGCTTTAATAATTCACATTTGTTACTGAAAATATTGTCCTTGTCAGCACTTTTTTAAAAATATTGATGATAGTAAATAGCAGCTCAGAATAGAATTAAAGTATTTTTCTTTAAATTCTTCCTCCAGCAGTCTCCTTTATTCTGGGAATAAGTCCAATTCTGGCAATCTCATGTGTGTTAGGGTGTAGAATATTTCATTTAAGGAATATCAAAGCAGTCCTGAGGGGCTCTTGAAAAAGGACAGAAGCCTAGGAGGAAGACTTTAAAATGTTGGCAAAGAGACAAATAAAATACACTTTATTTTTTAGTGAATGTGGAATATTGTGTAACTGTGTTTTAGAGATTAGTCCCAATGTGTAATTAACAAAAAATGGATTGTTTTGACAAAGAAGGGAGCATGCTTACCCATACCTCTGAATAACAAGTATTCAAAATGTCCTTTTTATGAAGGTTCTCATTCATAAATTTAGATTTTTTGCTTTTATTAGCCAAACAACATTTGAATATCTTGAGAAATGGAAACCAAAATTGTTTTTCTCTTCCACTGTATTTCAAGTGAAACAATTAAATTTATTATCTTCATTCATAATTCAAAAGGTCTCTAGCTAATAGATTATAGAGGATGGGGTTTGGTATTCTCTTTCATAAAGAAGCCCCTTTGAAAAAGGAATGTGAAGCTAGGCTTTGAAATTTTTTTCCCCTTCAGAGCACAATTTGGAGAGAATCATGAGTTTTCTTCTCTTGCCTAAGATCTCCATTTTGTATTTTCTCAGTCATCATATACATGCAATATTCTCATTTGTTAAGTAAACTGCTCAGAACTCATTTCACTTGACCAATGATAATATCTCACTAGGAAAAGGAGAGATTAAGCTAGTCAAGAAAAGTGCCTTGTTTTTTTCTAGAATTGCCTGGGTTACTGGATTTTTCTCCTTATTACTGAGCTCAGAAATATTGGTTTTAGCAAGATTATCATGATCCAAAAATTCCAAAATAATTCTTTGGTTTTGAAAGTTTCTGTGGATATAACCTGATTTTCATAAGTGAACTTCTGAGATAAAGGTAAAAATCCTAAAAAATCTCTAAAACAAAATGACTAAAGATGATGAGTAGCTAAATATGAATATTTTTATAAATATCAATAAGAATTAGCTTAATATAATATGGTAGCCAGCCCATTTTATTATATTAATAATCTATGTATTTAGTATGTCTTCCATTCTTTTTTTCTGCATAAAATGAGAAAATTTCTTCATCTGAAAAACTAAATTTTTCACTAGGTCAGAAGAAATGTAAATGGAAAACATATTTATTTCATGTCATTGTTTTTAATTAAATGACCAAGTAGACCCGGGCATGGTGGTGCACACTTGTAATCCCAGCATTTGGGAGGCTGAGACAGGAGGATCGTGGTTCGTGGACAGCCTCAGCTACTTAGTGAGGCCCTTTGCAACTCAGTAAGACCCTGTTTCAAAAAATAAAGAATAAAAAATAGGACTGGAGGTTTAGCTCGGAGGAAGAAAGTCCCTGGGTTTCATTCCCAGTACCGGGAAAAAAAAGACCAATTAAAAGACACATATAAAAAGCAATATATGGCATACTGGATGATACTTTCTATAGATATGGTAATATTCTCTAAAAAGATAATTATTCTATCAGTGTCCTAAAGAAATGGAGGGATTTCTATGAGGAGACTGTAAGGAGATAAATTAAAAATGTTTTTCTAAGTAGTCAAATATTTTTATATAATTGCAGGGATTACTTAAGATGCATCATATAAATGTCATTTTTTATTTAGTTTATTCTTTCTTGTATTAACTGATCAATAATTCCAAAGACACTTAAGATGATTTCCACTAATTAAAATGTAACTTTTATGTATATGAAATTATTAAGGTAAAGACTAAAAATATGCTAGGATACAAACCTTGGCTATCACTTGAACACTAGCATTTTCTTTCTATTCAATTTTATTATAGTTTTAGTATTATAAAAATAATTTAAAAAGGATTGACAGTCTAAATAAAATGTATTCATAGGTTACATACTTTAACTATGTATTGTATTTTCTTTGAATATAAGGATATTAATAGACTGATCAAATAACAAACATAACAAAAATTTAAAAATATTTGTATGCAGTCATGTATCAGGCTATGCACTGAACATTTCAAGTTCATTATCTAGTGCAATTACACTATTACCTGAAATGATAACTGAAGTATTATTATGTGATTTTGTGCATAAGAAAATTGAGATTCCACAAAAAAGATAAGTAACAATCAATTTTCTAGTAAGAGACGAGAATATAACATGTGCCCATGTTTTTCTAGGTCTAAAATTTATTTTGTTTTCTGGAAGAGAATACAAGATAAGCTTACCAATTCCTTTTAGAAGATAGTGGTTTGAAAATTTTAGTTTTAATTCTTGGTGAAATATGGCATGGAGTGTTAAAAAAATTCCTAAAGTAGGTAGTGGTCTTTAATATTAGAGAAAAAAACCTTTGAAAGTTAGACAAAACACCAGAAAAACATCAGGATGGGAAGACTCATGCCCCTAATATCCCATGAAAACATGAAAAAAACTAGAGACTAAAACAATTTTATAGGAACTTTGGAAAGTACTTGAAAATGTACAGTAACCATGTGTATGTCCAATGGAAAAACAGCCACATTCTAAACTTCAGAAAATTTTATTACAATTTTATTTGCCCTTCTACCATTCTTTACCAGTACAGCCTGATCTTAATTTGTAGGACACAGCAACCCAGTTCCAATTTATTCTCTCAAACCTGAGAAATTTCAGAAGAGCTTATTTTCAAAGTTATAGCCTCTTGGTAGCTGCCTGAAGAAAAGGTCTCTGTTTTGCATAACTCAGAGCTGAAGAAAGAAAGTGTTGTAACTCATTACAGAAAGGAAAATAAAATTATACTACAATATCTTTGAGGAACATTGTTAGAAAAATTTCAACAAAGTATCAGTGAAATGAATTCAACAGCACATTAATGGGATTCTTCACAATGACTAAGTGAAATTTATTCCTGGGATATGAGAATTAATCAAGCTGCACAGATCAATAAGTGTGTTAACACCACATTAACATAATGAAAGACAAAAATAATGATCTCAATAGATGCACAAAAAGCACTTGATAAAAATTAATTTTTTTCATGAGAACACTCAACAAATTAGATATGGCAAGAATGTGCCTTAATATAATAAAAGGCCAAATGTGACAAACCCAGAGCTATCATTGTATATATTGATTAAAAGTTGAAACTCTCTCTTCTAAAATTAGAACTTTGGACATGATGTCACAAACCTATAATCCAAATACTTTGGAGGCTGAGACAGCAGCATAATAGGTTCAAGGCCAACCTCATCAACTTAAGGAGCTCCTGTTTCAAAATAAAAAATAGTGTTTGGAATGTGGCTCAGAGGTAGAATGTCCATGCATATAATCCCCAGTACTCCCCTCTGCCACACACATTACATAATCGGAACAAAATAAATATTCTCACTCTTGCCTCTTTTATTCAATGTAGTTCTGGAAGTTACAGCTAGAGAAAAATTAGGAAAGAAAAAATCATGTAAATTGAAAATGATGAGGTTAAATTGTCTTTTCTTTGAGGGTGACATAATTTCTTTCTTTCTTTCTTTCTTTCTTTCTTTCTTTCTTTCTTTCTTTCTTTCTTTCTTGTTGGATGGAATCCAGAGACATTCTACATATGAGATTCCCCCAGCCATTTTTTAAAAAATTTTGAGTACTAATAATTTGTAGAGGGTCTCCCTAAATTGCTGAGGATGACCTCAGTCCTGTGATCATCCTGTCTCAGCCTCTCAAATACTGGAATTACAGGCATGCACCACCACTGCTGAAGGTGATATGATCTTAAAAGAATAATTCCATGAGGAATTTGATGTATGAATTAGCTAATGGAAATTATTATACCATGTGAAATATTTCTAACTCAATTGCTAGTTTATAATTTAATTCATATTGATACTTCAATACAAGTTATTGTAATTATTTCACAATGTATTCAGTCATGGAAACATTAATTATAAAACATGATAACAAAATTAAGCCTATAAGCAATAGTTAAAAATTCAACCAAACAAAGGAAGCATTAATTCAGGAAAGGACAGATGAAAAACAGGTACAGATACACATAGGACACAAATGGAAATGGGCAAGTATAAATTATCTACTATCATTAAGCATGTTCAGTATAAGTGGATTAAACTCCCCAATCAAAATACACAGAATTGATTTAAAATTATCTAATTATGTCTTATTTATAAAAAACTTACTTTATAAGTACAAAATAAATTGAAAGCAAAAGGAAGAGGATATTTCATGCAAATTGTAAAGAAAATAATAGAGATAGTGACATCAGACAAAATAAAGTTTAAAATGCTACAAGAGATTAAAAGACTTTATGTATTGATTAAATTTTTAATTTTATATTCAAATACACAGATGTAAGTAGATATGTATCAAACATGAGTACTCCAAAATATATGAAGTACATATAGATATCATTGAAGCAGATGCAATGATAGTGGAGACTTTAAGACCCTACTTCTAATGAAAGCTATAATAAAACAGAAGAACATTAAGAAATAGACAACTTGAACAACACTATAAACCAAATATGTCTGACAGACATATATAAATCATTCCAATAAACAACAGAACAGTACATATTTTCCATAAGTACACATGGAATATTCTCCAGGATAAATATGTTAGGTTAAAAAAAACTAGTCTTGATAAAAAGATTGAAATCATACAAAGTGGGTTTTGTAAACTAATATAGATAACAGATATTCAAAAGAGAAAATCAAATAGGAAATTTGAAAATACTTTGGGATTATTGGATATAAAAATATGCTAAAACTAGAGGACTTCCGGGAAGATGGCGACCGAGAAAAGCGGGGCTTAAGAGCCCCGCTAACAACCAATCTCCATTACCACAAAATGAGCACATTTCATAGCCAGAAAACACCATCACCAGAGAAACAAAAAAATCACCAAGCTCCAGAGAGAAAGCGGACTGAGAACAGAGCTCAGAGCCACAGAGGAGATAACCGGCCTCATGCCCGAGGACGCGGCAGCAGCGCCATACTGCCAGAGGCAGTGGCAAATTCACCAGATGGCTACAGCAAGCCGAGGTGAGCCGTTGCAGAACAGCCAGGCGGGATTTCTCGCTGCAAGTAATATCTAAAGCTCCCAGTGGCTAAGTTCAGCACACGCCGCAGGGATTCAAAGTGGAAATCAAACCAAGAAGAAATACGCCAGCCTCATGGCCGAGGGCGTGGGA
The DNA here is from genome assembly GCF_963383645.1 of Muscardinus avellanarius. Classification (NCBI taxonomy): domain Eukaryota; kingdom Metazoa; phylum Chordata; class Mammalia; order Rodentia; family Gliridae; genus Muscardinus; species Muscardinus avellanarius. The sequence goes on along the minus strand of NC_137792.1, from coordinate 117,473,032 downwards.
GTGGCGCCATATTGCCACCGGCGGCAGCAGCAGAGAATTCACCGAATCCAGTAGAGCTACATCTGTGTACTCAAGAACAGTGAGTCAAATTGTGGGTCACAGAGGAGAAATCCCAGTACTGTACTCCCTGGGACTTGACCCAGTGGGGGAGGGGCGGTGGCAGAGATATCACACCATAGGAGAACGTGCAACCTGGCATCCCCCACAGTCTAAAGCAGCCTCTATCGACTCTCTGGGTCGGAGATTCTGTGATATAACCCAGTAAAGGAGTAGTGGGGTCTGAGATACTACTGACTCGAGATCCAGAACACCTTAAGTGAAGTCATAGTGACCCAAGGGAAGAACCCAGAGAAGGCACAAACTTCCGAAATCATGGGAAAGAGGAATAACACTGGAGCAATGAATGCCCACAACCCCACAACATCAGAACCCGATAAAACAGAAAATCAGAGATTTCTAAAAGATCAAATCAGGAAAATAACTGTAGAAATAATAGAGGTGCTTCGAAAAGAACTCAGAGAGAGCCAAAAAGAGATAAAGGATGCAATTAATGAAGTAAAGGCCTCAATTCAAAGCACAAACAACCGATTAGACCACATGGAGATCAGAATCTCACTCTTAGAAGATGATCATTCCAAAAATGAATGCATAGTTTCTAATCTTTGGAAAAAATATCCGACAGCAGGAATCTGATATTGAAGAAATATGGGCCCATTTTAAGAGAGCTAACCTAAGAATAATTGGAATAGAGGAAGGAAAAGAAAGTGAAACCAAAGGGATCAACAATCTCTTCAAGGAAGTAATAGCAGAAATTTTTCCAAACATAGAGCAAGAGGTTGATACACAGGTCCAGGAAACTTATAGAACTCCCTTTAGACAGGATCGGAGAAGAGGATCCTCACGCCACATAATTGTCAAAATGACCAATGTGGAAGCCAAGCAGAGAATCTTAAAGGAAACAAAAACAAAGGGCCAAGTGACATTCAGAGGCAAACCAATTAGAATCACTCCAGACTTCCCAAACCAAGTCATGAGAGCCAGAAGGGCTTGGAGTAACATATTCCAAACTCTGAAAGAAAACAACTTCCAGCCAAAAATTTCCTACCCAGCAAAACTTTCTATCAAATTAGATGGAGAAATAAGAAGCTTCCATGACAAACAGAAACTGAAGGAATTTTTGTCTTCAAAACCAGCACTAGAGAATATACTCAAAGAGATTAACTACAAAGAAGAAATAGGTAACACACACCAGAACCAGAGAAACAAGAGTTTCCATCCAACAGTCAACTAAGATTGGTTATCTGTGGAGATTCATTACTTATGTTAGTCTTTTACCTATCTCCAAATGGTATTGTTTGCCTTTATTGTTGTTAATTTTTAGGATTTCTAGTTGGAATATTAATATACCTTCAGATATAGCATTTGGAAATATTTTATCCCATTCTATTAGTAACTGTTAACTCTGTTTACATTGTCTTTGGATATAAATTTTTTTTATTTTTTAGGGAGTTTGTATACTCTTCTGTTGCCTGTGCCATTGAAATCATATCCAATAAATCACTGCCAATTTCAGTGTTGTGAGGTTTTATGACCCTGATTTTCTCCTAAAAGTTTATAGTCTTAAGATTTATATTTAGGTCTTTTATCTATTTTGAGTTAATATTTGTATATGGGATTAGGTAAGGGTCCAACTTTATTCTTTTCCATGTAATTATTATGTTTCAACAATATTTAGTTAAAAGATTATTATTTCTACCACCAAATGTTCGTGGAAACCTTGTCAAAAATAACTTGACAAGATAGGGAAGAATTTAGCTCTAGGCTTTTATTTAACTCCAATGGTTTATATATCTGCCTTTAGAATAGTAGTATACTGTTTCAATTATTGTAGCTTTATATGGTTTGAAATCAGAAAATATATATCTTCTACCTTTGTTCTTTTTCAAGATTGTTTTGTGTATCTAGAGTCCATATTCCATATTAGGATAGAGTTTTTTTCTGAAAAATAAATATATAAATATATGATAGTTTCACCTAAAAAATAGAAAAAAATATTCTCTTGTAAGAAAGAAAGTAAAAAGAAATATTGAAATGTTATCTTTAAGTCATCAAAAGCTTGGTATCAGACAAATGAAACTGTTATGTGAGATTATCATTTTTAATTTTGGATAAATTGCTATAATACTAGATGTCAACCACTAAGCCAAGCATGGGAGGGAGGGATGGGGAGAGAATTGGGTGGGGATCGGGTGGGGGCTGACTGGGCGATGTGTGCATGTATGTCTACAAAAGTTTGTATCCCACTATGATGTATGAATACAGTGCACCAATAAAAAAAATCGCAAAAAAAAAAGAGCCAAAGACAGCAGCAGCCTAGCTTCCTATCTACTGAAATGGAAAATTAATACCGTGTAAACCATGTAGTTCATCAAGTAATCAATTTTGTTCGTTTAAATCTGGTTTTCGCACTATTCTTCATTATCTTGGTTTCAGCACCTAAGAATATAAAAACGTGATGTGATCAACATTTGGGAGAATCAGTGAACTAGCAGGTCTATGCAATCGCTCTTTCTTTGGTTTCGATGGAAAAAGAATGGTAAAGTAATTTCTTCCTTTCGAATCTTAAGATATCATAACAGATCAATTTCCTAAGAAACTCTGAGGTTACCTGCAAAAATGACCAATCCATGGCAGACATCGGTGTTCCGAATTACGCAGCCACGCAGCAGAATTTTATCAGCATCTAGAGGAAAACTCCTGTTTCTCCAAAATAAAGTTCCTGTGAACTTATCTAGCCGGTTATTGGGTTCTTCACATTCAATAAAATTTTGAAAAAAAAAAAGAAGATACGATCCCCATAATCCCAAACCAAAGAGTTTTGGGTTTTCAACAAAAAGAACTCAGTCAAGCAGCTAACACTGAAAACAAAGACATTTTTCATACGAACCGTCAAACGTGGCCAAGTTCTCTTCTCTTTGGAGGTACTGGTCTGTGATTTCAAGGGCCATTTTGAACTTTAAATTGGTTTCTCTAAAGGGAAGGGGAAAAAGAATTAACACATTCTGGAGCTCCAAGGGGGACACAAAGAGAGTTGCCTAAATTTACAAATGCTGGCAGCAAAGGAGAAATCAAAAAAAAAAAAAAAGCTAAAACTAATGGGATATAACACAAGCAGTTAAGGCACATAGGAGTCTACTAAGCCATTAAGAAGAACAAAATTGTGTTATTTGCAGTAAAATGGATGGAACTAGAGGATATGCTAAGATTAGTCAGTCACAAAAAATGAAGGCTCAGATGTTTCCCCTTACATGTTGAAGCTAGAGAGGAAATACGATACAAAAGGGTCTCCAGACAAGAAAGAAGTGACACTGATATAGTGAAGAAAGGGAAGTGGGAGAGAGTAGGGTGATCTGATGAAGGAAACATTTCAATGGACACAATGTGTATATACAAAAGTATTAATGTTAGTCTCAATATCATGTAGGAGGAGAGGGAAGAGCAGGGTGGTAACCAGGGGAAGACTCACTAAGTGAAGCAAGTATGTGTCTCTGTCACTCTGAATGTCATCATGATGTATGATTACAATGCACCAACAAAAAATAAATAATAAAGAAGAAATCCCTCAAGACAACAACTTAACGTTATAACAGAAGTATAAAAATAAATTAAACTCAAAATTAGCATGAGAAAAAATTAAAAAGGATTGGAGCAGAAATAAGGATTTAAAAAGTAATAAGAACAAAAGTTGGTTCTTCTACATGATCACCATAATTGACAAATTTACATTGATTTTTACTTTGACTAATGGGAAAAAGAGAATCCAAATAATTAAAGTTGGAAGTGTGGGGAAACTACTACCAAGTATTAAAGGGCAGAATAGGACTTAAGAGCAGGAGGGGATTTGGGGTATGACCCAATTATTTTATACTCTCTTTATGGTGTGCTGCATAAAATTTATAAACTAAATCATGAAGTGTTATAAAATCTGAACAGACAACAGATACAGATAATGAGATTGTATCAGTGATAAAATGTCTCCCATTTAAAAGGAAAACAAGGATAAGATGGCTTCATTGCCATAATTGTACTTTCAAACTATTTCAGGAAGGTATGGGGGAAAAAACAGAGCACATGTTATTCGTATATATAAATGTACCACTATGAATCTCGCTATGATGTAATTGCAATGTACCAACAAAAAAATTTAAAGAAAGAAAATAATCCCATTTACAATAGCTAAAATGTGTACTCAGGAATAAATTTATTCAAAGAGGGAAAAGACTTCTACAATAAAAACTGTAAAATTTTGATGAAAGTCAAATGGGACACATTAAAAATGGAAAGACATCTTGTGTTCATGAATGTAAAGAGTCAATCTTGTTAAAAATGTTCATACTAACCAATATTATCTATAGTCAATGCATTCCTTATGAAAATAGCAAATATATTATTTATTTTATTTATTTGTCTTACTCTCAGAATCTTTCTAAATATTTTCTACCTCTAAAAATTATTAGATATGATTATTTTGCCAAGCAGATTTTAATTTCAGCACAATATATATGAGCGTTAGTAAAAACATCTAAACTTTGGTTTCTTAGTCATTACAGTCCATATTATCTAACACCATGGAAAGAGTTGGCAAGATAAATTCTTCATGGTAGATTTTCCTGGTGGTATATCCTTTCTTAAAACACAAGTCTCTTAAGAGCCACGAATCTTATACTAATCAGAATAATAATTAAAATTATAAGAAGTTAAACCATTTTCCATCTTAAAATAGGCTTTATCTTTGGAGTAAAAATATGGTTATAGGAAACCTAAGTGTAAGTGGATAAACTTGAATAGTTACAAAGTAGTAGGAGAGAGATTGAACAGCTGGGAATGTTCTTGTAACTTAAGAAAGTTTCTTCTTTATATGTTTTATGATTATGAGAGCCTTAAGTGTGAAAGGAAAGAAATATCTTGAGATACATATGGCTAGACTATATTAATATGCTATTGCACATCTCAGAATAGTTGTGTACATTCACCCCTTCCTTTCTATTGAATGATTTATGCATTATATTACATTTAAGGTGTAATTAAATGGTTACATGTAAACTAATCCATTTATAATTCTAGGACAAGTGGTAGTGTGCTTTAGGAAGTATATTCCTAGGAATAATTATGTTGCCAAACTCAGGGAATTATCTAAAATTTCTAATAATTAACATAAAGAAGATATTTTCAAACTAGACTTATATAAAGCATGCAATGCAGGAGACATATATCTATTTAAATTCATATATGTGCATATATCTGTTCTAGAAATAACAGGAATATGTCCAAAGATATTCTCCTTAAAAGGCTAAGCATTGAACAATAAGAATGTATTAACCAGATAAAATATAACCTTTTTCTTTGTTAAAAATTCCTTACCTCAATTAAAACACAACAATTTAATAATGAAAATACTTAAGGAATAACTTTTGGAACACATTAAAAGAACTATTGTTTTGTTACATTAATTCCAGTATTATAGCCTGATTTTTCAACTTAAAATCTGATGTATGTAATTTCTTGAAAGCATATAAGGCATCCAAACTCAAAATAATATGGCAACATTATTCAAGAAGTAGTTTAAGTCATTTTTTAATCTGAACTTTGGGATATGTGAGAAATAACAGATTAATTAATAAAGTTAGGTATTAATTACAGGTAGACATTCTGAAATAAACTATCATTAGGTGAGATTATCATTGTACAAATGACATAGGTTTCATGTGTTTCTTACACAAACTAAGAAGGTTATGAGGTTACTAGATCATAATATAGGAAGTTCATTGAAGACCTAACATAATTTTGCAGCACATGAATATGTATGTATTTGGGGGTTAATGATTAGGTGACATATCACTTGTGTTCATGTAACAGTACTTAATTTCTTCCCATCTACACTTCCACTGAAGCAAGAGACCTTTTCCCTCTTGGCTGAGAATGCTGGCTGACCCAAGTTTGTGGTTGAATGCCTAAAGAAGTTTCTTTTGGGAATTTACGGAATTTCAATATCTGCATCTCCTTATGACTTCTGTAAATGGAAGTTATTGGTAAGTTCTTGTTAAATATAAAAACATTCTGTAAACACAGAAACCAGTTCTTGTTCCTTCATTTTTACCTTTGATGTTTGTGGTTGAGTCAAAATGTATGTGTTGATGAAGGTTTCAAGAGTTTAATTGAAGAACTGGAAAATGGTAGAGTAGTGGCACCTAGTGCATACTCACCACTGCCCAACAGTGAACTAAATCAAGAGTTGTAGAGCTGCACATTAAGAGAGAAGAGGGGAAAGGCTGAAATGCAACTCAGGGAGTCAGCAACCAGGTGAAACTCAGAAATAGTGTTTTATTTGGAATAAGTGTTAGAGAGAGGAAAAAGAAATAGACTGTGTCAGTGCCAACTGCATGGCTACTCAGTAGTTGAGTGAAAGCTCTCTTTCAGAGAATTAAAAGAAGGAATCATAAGGATTTAAAGAAATGCAGATTCTAACATTGAGCAGGTTTTTAATCTGAACAGATGGTAAATGAGTTGACATGAGGAAAATCTTACTTGGCACTTTATGAGTTTGTTGAAGGTTGAGAAGAGAAACCATCTTAAAAGGGATTTCATTGTCTAGGCTGTCTTATAGGAAATCAAATATTCCTGCTGGGCATGGTGGAATACACCTGTGATCCCAATGCTTGGGAGTCAGACAGGAGAATTGGAGGTTCAAGGCCACTGTCAACAATTTAATGAGGCTCTCAGCAACTTAGCAAGAACCGTGTTTCCAAATAAGAAATAAAATGGGGCTGGTGGTGAGACTCGGAGGTAGAGTTCTCCTGGGTTCATTCCCTAGTAACACACACACACACACACACACACACACACACACACACACACACTTATAGCACTCTTTTGAGCTATTATTAATCTCTTATTTTTATATCCCCAGGATCCAGTGGCCACTTTTTCTTTGTTTTCACTTGGTCATTCATGTCCAGACCAAATCTCAGCCTGATGGGAACACTGGAGCACAGCAAGATATTGGCAAGTCTTTTGAAATGGGCCATCTAGAACTATGCAGGCATGTGCATACCTGCTGCAGTTTCACACAGTTTAACATTTCCAGATAGAGGGATCTCAAGTACTAGGATTCATTACAGAAATTTCTGAGACAGTTTAGCCACAACAGAGAAAGGGAGGTAACCCTGGTAACCCTAAGGGAAAAGTGTCTCCCACAGAGGATATAAATATATCCTTTGCACCAGAGATACCCTTTGGGTACAGGGCTGAAAACACTCAGAGCTATTCCCTTAGACCCTCCTCTGTTAGGAGCACATACGAATGTGCTATGAATATCACCAACATAAACAATTATAATAACAAAATAAAAGATAAAAGCAGAAAATCCATTTGCCATTTAACTAAAAAATTGGGAAGAAATCAATTTCTAGACATATATAACCTACCAAAATTGAACTAAAAAAATAGAAAACCTAAATAGACCAGTCACAAGAAATAATATTGATGCACTAATAAGAAGTCTCCTAACAAAAAGAGCTCCACACCAGATGGAGGCACAGCTGTTTTTTAGCAGCTGTTTAAGGAACTAACACCAATATTCCTTCCCAATATGACCCTGATACATGATAGAGAAACATCAAAAGAGGAAAATCACAGACCAATGTCTTTGGTAAACATAGATGTAATTTAATTCAAATCAAAAGTACACTGAGATTTCATCTTACTCTAGTTAGAATGACAGTCATCAAGAATACAAATAACAGTAAATTCTGGTGAACATGCAGGGAAGAATGAACCTTTATGAACTGTTGGTAGGAATATCAATTATTATAGTCAATATGAAAATCAGTGTAGTATTTTTTCAAAAGTCTATGAATATAACTACCACCTATCTAGCTCTACTGCATCCTGGTATTTACCTAAATGTATTAAAATCAGCATATTACAGTGGTACGTGCATACCCATATTAATAGCACACAATGCACAATAGCCAAGTTATGAAATCAATCTAGGTGTCTGTTGACAGATAAATGTTTAATGATATTTAGTGTATATTCAAAATGGAGTTTTATTCAGCCATAAAAACAATGAAGGTATGCCATTTACAGGTAAATGTATGGAACTAAAGAGCATTGTGTTTAGCGAAATAAGACAAATTCCTATATGGAAGCTAGAGAGAAAAAACAAAAAAATAGCATCTTATGAAAATAGAAGGGAGACCAGTAGGATATAATGAGGTGATGAGGGGAAGGAAAGGGTAATTGGAAGTGCTGGAGAATTAAACTGATCAAAGTATGTTACACTCATGTAAAATATATAACAATGAAACCCATTGTTTTGTATAATTGCTAGACACTAATAAAAATTGATAAAATATTTTCATTGAACTCTTCCACATATCTTATTAAAAGTTTCCATTTATCTAGTTTTATTAGTATACAGTCTACATTTCTTTTTGGCATTGTGCCTCCAACTTTATTTTAGGCTTTTCATACCACATTCAATCCCCAAGACAGTTTTTCCTTGATTCCTCAATCAATCATCAAAACTTATTGGTCATAACAGAATTCTATCAGACATGAAGAGTAGAAGAGGTCACTTTAAAAGTTCAGATATATTTTAAGTGTTATAATAACTATAGCTATTTAATGCAAAAATAATTTTATATAAATTAAACCTCCTTTGAAAGGCAAAATAAAATCTGTTTACTGTAAAATTATTAAAACGGTCTCATAATAAATTTTATATAAGAACAAGTATATACTGCTTAAGACCCTTTTGCTAGAAGCAAGAAAGGGTACTTAATAATAAAATAATAAATTAATAAAGAAATAGAAATTATAACCATATATACAATAAACAACAAACACCAACATGTATAAAGCAAACATAATTGAAAAAAAATAACTATTCAATAATAACCCCACATTTCAATACCTCAATTTTAATAATGATAGAATAATTGATTAAAAGATAAAAAAGGAAATAGAAGATTCCAACAATGATAGAAAACTATTAAACCTAAAAGATAGCTGTAGAATACTCAACAGTGGCAGAATATACCTTTTTATCAATTTCACATGGATCATTCTTCCAAATAAACCAATATCTTTTACATATATATTTTACATATAAAATATATAAAAATATATAAAATTCAAAAATATATAAAATTAAATGACATATTTCTCAATTGCTAATGAAACTAAGGAGAACAAAAAAGAAATAAAAATATTTTGAGATAAAAATGAAAAGACAAGATACCAAAATGTATGGGATGCAGTGGAAATAGTTTTTAAGGGGACATTTATAACTTTATGTATAAATAAAAAATAAGTACCCTACATAAAAGCCTAAATTCATACCCTAAAGAAATAGAGAAAATAGCAAGCTAAATTAAAAGCAGCAGAAAAGAATACATAAAAAGTTTAAGGTGAAATAAAGTTAGAATACTATAACTGTAAATGTATAGCCATGTTTATAGCAGCACAATTCCCAATATACAAATTATGGAATCAATCCAGATGTCCATCAACAGATGAACAGATAACAAAGATGAGGTACACACACACACACACACACACACACACACACACACACACACACTCAAATTTTACTTAGCCATAAAGAATAAAATTATGTTACAGGAAAATGTATTGAACTAGAGAATATTATACTAAGTGATATCAACCAGTCTCAGAAAATCAAAGGTTATATGTTTTCTTCTCATATGTAGAAGCTAGAGAACAAAACAGGAAACAAGAGGGATTTGGGGTAAACTTGGAGAAAGACCCATAGAATAGTGGAAGATGATTTGGGGAGGAAGGTGGGGAGTAGGAAAAGGAGGATCAAGGAAATATTTCAAAGAAAACAAATGCTATATCCATATACAAAGACATTATTACTGGTTTCAGTAGCTTGTATAGGGGAGGAAGGAATAACAGGACAGTATGTGAAGGGACACATGCAAAGAGCTGTGTGCATGTATGCCTCCTGCATGGTTCTTATTGTTGAGATTTGCTTTGGCTAATTTGGATCTTTTGTTTCTACATATAAAATTTAGGAATATGCTTCTAGGTCTGTGAAAAATGACGTTGACATTTGAAAAGGGATACCACTGACTCTAGATCATTTTTGATAGAATGCCCATTTGGATAATATTTATCCTACTTATCCATGAGCATGGAATATCGTTCTGTGTTTCAAGATCTTCTTCACTTTCTTTCTTTACTGTTTTATAATTTTTATTGTAGATGTTTTTGACCTCCTTCATTTGATCTGAATGAATGCTGGAGTGAGATGAAATATCAGTGTTGTTTTGATTTACCTTTTCTTGATGACTAAAGATATTGGATACTTATTTTATATGGTTATCCATTTGAACATTTTTGAGAAATGTTTGTTCACTTAATTTGCCTATTTATTGAAGACATTTTTTGTTTAATGTTGAGCTTCTTGAGTTCTTTGTTCTTTCTATTAGTCCTTTGTTGGAAGAGTAGCTGGCAGAGATATTCTCCCATTCTGTCAGTTGTCTCTTCATTATGTTGTTTTTTTTCCTGGACACAAGTTTTATAATTTGATGCCATTACATGTATTGATTTATTCTGCTATGGCCTGAACTATAGGATTCCTATTCATGACATCCTTGCTTACATCTATGTATGCTGAAGTTTTTACTCTTTTTTCAGTTGCAGGATTTCCGGTCTTATGCTTAAGTCTTTGCACCACCAGAGCTTACTTATTTTTTTCACATGGGGACCTAGTTTTATTCTTTTTTCTATGGATACGCAGTATTTAGAGCACCAGCTGTTAAAGAGGCTTTATTTTCTCCATTGTATGTTTTCAACGCCTTTGTCTAGAATCAGATGATTGTAGCTATGTGAATTTTTTGTTTCTTTTATTTTGGTTCATTGTCTGTTTTTATAATAGTGCCATGCTGTGTTTGTTCTCATGTCTCTATGGTATAACTTGAAACTGGGTGTTGTGATGTCTCCAGAATTATTATTATTTTTTGCTCAGAATTTCTTTGTCTATTCTGGGTCTTTTGTGCTTCTGTATCAGTTTTAGAATTATATTTTCTAGTTCTGTGAAAAATCATTGATCTTTTAGTAGAGTTTACGTTGAATCTGTCAATCACTTTTGGTGATGTGATAATATTAATTATATTAATTTTCCTACTAATGGACATTAAAGATTTATGCATTTCTAATTTATACTTCAAGTTATTTCTTCAGTATTCTATAATTTTAATTGTAAAGGTTGTTCACATCCTTGGTTAGGTTTATTTCTGGGTATTTTATTCATATTGAAGATATTGTGAATGGAATTGTTATCCTGAGCTTATATCAAGTGGCCTGAACTTATATCAAGTGGATTTCTTATTGGTGTCGTAAAAGGTACTGAACTTTGTACATTGATTTTTGTCCTGCAATTTTGCTGAATTTCTTTATCTAGAATTCTGGTGGAACCATTATTGTCTTCAAATTATAGGATCATATCACCTACAAATATGATAATTTGGCTTTTTTCCTATTTGTACTTTTACATTTTTTTCTTGCTTAATTACTTTGGCTAAAATTTTAAGCACTATATTGAAGAAGAGTAGTGAGAGTGGACATCTTTGTCTTATTCTTGATTTCAGAGGAAATGCTTTTAGATTTTTGCTCTTCAGTCTGGCAATTCTGATAGTGAGTCATGGCCGTAGTGTCTAGCAGGGGCACTGGGAGGTGATCCTTGGCTGGGGCATGAGGCTTCAGTGGTGGACCAACTTCCATAGCATTGTTTTGCTCCAGTTCACTCTTGGTGGTAGTGGTGATGAGGGATAGGGCTCAGCAGCCTTTTGCTTTCAGACTTCTCACAGTGCAAGTTTTTCAGATGGTTCATTTCAAAGGCCTCTCCTATGACAGTATTTATTGGTATCTCTATGCAGGATGAAGTTCAAGAAATTTAATTCCTTTCAGAGCTGCTGCTCAGGTGTGGTCTCTAAAAACTGGCTGCCCATCATAGTTTTCTGCCAACAAATTGAGAGGAGTTGGACATATCTCATTCACCAGTTGTCTTTCCAGCCTAATGAACTCAGTCTAAGTTTTCCTTCTACTATGGTTCCTGAAATAGCCTTGCCAGCTTTAATGCCCCCTTAATCTCCCTTTGTTACCCCTCTCCCTCTCCTGATGTTGCTGGTTATGGTTCAAGGCTAACAATTTTTCTTGCTTTCTGTTCCAGTATCTAGAACTTCCTAGTCTCACCAAGTGACAGTGGAATTTGATATCTCAGTGCATTTACTTTTATATCCACCTATCCAGTCAGCTGTTCTCTCACTGCTTTGATTCCAAACCACAGAGAAGTTGAGATCCCCCTCAACATCTACTCCACTGTGTTGAGCTCTCCTCCAATTCTTCTAATTAAGATATACAGATGATCCTAGGTGCATAAAAAGATTCTCAACATTAGGAAATACAAACAAAAAACTGCAAAGAGGACCAGTAGAATAGTGAAAGGGGACTAGGAGAAGAAGGAGGGAAAAGGAAAAGGAGGCTTGAGAAAGGAAACAGATGAAAATAATGTTATGTTCGCATATGAATGCATTCCTACCTACTGCACCAACTTGTGTGGGGAGGGAGGGGTGAGGTGAGACATGAAGGCAAAGATGTTGTGTGCAAACCTGAAGATATTACTTTGAATCTCACTACAATGTACAACTATAATGCACCAATAAAAAACAAAACTAAATAAATAAAAGCACACGAAAAAATGAAACTACTCCACAGCCATTAGAATAGCTACAAGGAAAAGAAACAGAAGAAAAAAGAAAATAAGTATTAGCAAGACCCTCTCATATTGGTGGAACAAATATAAAATGATACATCTATTTGTATGTGTGTGTGTGTGTGTGTGTGTGTGTGTGTGTGTGGTTCTGGGGATTGAAGCCAGGGGAATTCTAGCTCTGAGCTACACTCTCAGCCCTGTTTTATTTTTATTTTTAAACGGGGTCTCAGTAGATTGATGAGTCACTATTTGCTGAAGCTGTCCCAAAACTGCAATTTTCCTGTCTCAGCCTCCCAAGTACTGGGATTACAAGCATGCAGCAACACACCTGGCAGAGAGGCATCTATTGTGGAAAACAGTTTAGTGGATCCTCAAAAAGCTAGACAGCCTCCCACAAAATGACTCAAAAATTACACTCCTAAGAATATGCACATGATATTTAAAGACATATATCTATACAAACATTTGTAAATTAATGCATATTCAGTTACAAATTAGCCAACATGTAAAACAACTTAAATGTTCAGCAATAGATGAAATAAATTGTAGTATACTCATGAAATGGAATATTACTCAGTCATTAAAATGAGTAAAGTACTAATGCATGCCAAACATGGATGAAGCTTGAATTTGAAAATATTATGTTAAGTAAAGAAATAAGGCACTAAGAGCCACATGTTGTGTGGTGATTAAATTATATAAAATATTCAGAATTGGCAAATTAAGACAGAAATTAGATTACAACTCCAAGGAATGAGGATGTACTGTTAATGGCACCAGGGATTTTTTTTGGAAGTAAATTACTAGAATTAGATAATGGCTATTTTTGCATAGCTTTGAGAAGTGTACACTTTAAAATGATGTATTTTATGGTATGCAAACTATATTTAGTTAAAAAGAATATGTGTTTGGAACTAGAAGTGTCAGCAAATATTAAGAGCTATTATTAGTCCATACTTAAATCAAGATTTTTAAATATCTCTTCCCTAAATATTTGCAATTTATCCTATCTACTTTCATACTTCAAAGAATATTTGAAATTATTTACATCACATAGTGATTGTTTAATACTCAAATGAAAAACTGCAAAACATAAAGAAGAAAGGGGAAATTTTAGCAGTCAATAATCAGATAGGGTTTTGAGATGTCTACCAACCAATAGCAAAAGGGAAAACAAATGTATACAGCCCAAGGAGTTATATTGCTCATTTGGAGAGATAAAATTTTCGTGGGTCTTCCCAAGAGGAATGATGTATACTATGGTAAGATCACAGTGTTATGAATAGACAATATATATAACAGGGATTTTTCACTCAAGTGTCTGAGCTTTCCCAATAAATGCTTATTGCACTGATAATTAGTAAGGGAATTTTGAAATATGACATCAAGCATATTAGTAACAGACAGAAAAACAGTTGAGAAGTTTGGCTTGTGCAGAAAATTGTCATGTTGATTAAGTATGTTTATATAGCTTGGGGCTTAGGCTGGGAATACTAATCATTTTGTTTTGGTAGGACCACTGGAACTTTGGTGCATAGGCTTCCAATTTAACCATGGCACGAGCTGTCCGAGAGAGTCAGGCTTGCATAAAAGCAGGTCCTCTGCCTTTTAAAGGTGTCAGTAAAAAGCTCCAGATTTGTCATAAAGAGAAAAGATTAGAGAGCTATTTCTCTCTGAGTAAGTTTTTTAGGCCTCATGTTTAGGGTTAGAAAAAAATGGAAATACCTATCTGTGAGGAAACTTAAGTCATTTGGACTTTTGCCTTGAAAGGAGATATAGTTGAATCCAGGCCATTTTGATTCATCCTATTGAAGGTCCCTTCCAAAGAAAGACTTCCCACTGACATTGTTCCTCTATAACTAGCTGCTTTGTCTATCCCTCTGGGTGTCCTCTGGGTGTTGGATACCCCTCAACATCTGAATTATTTATAATTTCACAGTGAACAAGATAAGGCACCCATATGCAACAAGTTTTCCAATGTTTAACATAACAATATTACAATAATTAATTGCATCTAATAATGAATATAGGTATATATTAATGTATGCTGTTCCACAAGTATGTCTTATTGTACTGCTTCTTTATAAATATACCTGAAATTTGAAAGGAAAAAGTGATTTCCAGTTTGAATGCTATCTGGAACTATCTTCTCCTGGATAAGCATGAAGTCATTTAATCTATAGTTACTTCACTGTGCCACTGCCAGATGAATCCCTCCCCCATCTCCTTTCCCCTAAGGAGCAGCTGGGGTTCAAATTGCACACTTGTTGTCTCATTGGAATTTTGCTGTTTAAATATTTCATGTATCCATGTATAGATTTCATACAAGCCAGAGAAGGACATCTTCATGAGAATGCCATTCCCAAAGCAGCCATCACCTGGGGTGCATGGTAGCACTTGTTCCTTTTCATTTGTTCCTCATAATGTTCTGCTTTTTATCATTCACATCCAATCTCAAGAACTTTCCAGAGTGATTTAACAATGACAATCTAAACCATTTCTGGGACCTCCACAATACAACTATCTGACTTATCACAGTAAAGATTTAGAGCCATCATTGCTTTGCTTTCGATGAATGTTAATTTTCGGAAACAAACAAGTTCTGTTTTAGGACTCTAAAGTTGTGTGTGTGTGCATATGCACATTCTCACACGTGTGTGTTTATGCACACATGTTGTGTTTTTTCATCTGAATAATCTAGAACATAGGCTTCCACATAATCATGAACAATTGTCTCATTTTCTAGAGTTGTTAGAACATAGATCCACAAACAGAGTGATTGTGTGGGGAATCTAATTTAAGCATCTCTTCTTGGCTTATAGATGAATGTCTTCAAGTCCACATGTCATTGCTTGTTATTTAGGAATGTGTATCCATACTTTCTCTTTTTATGAGGAAAAGAGTTGTTTAGGATTAAGGCTAATCCTCATAACCTCATTTTACCTTGGTGACCCTATCTCTAAATAAAGACTTGTTCTTAGGTATATATCTTAAGGATATATTTGGATGTATAAAAGTTCAGCCTATGGATTGGGGGTAGGGACACAGTTCAACACATAACACCGACCCTGACTTTACGAAGAAACTGCCTATCCTTTGATGATAATATTTTATTTCCATTTTTTGCTGGTGCATTATATTCATATATCTTGATGAAGTTCAGGGTGATAAAGGCATACATAGCACTATTTCCATTTCTTTAAAAACATGAATAAGTAGACAGCCAGTTTGTTTACTTAACTGTAAGTATGAGTTTTGTTTTTCTCATAGAATTTAAAAATTATGAATTCAGTCATCTGATTGGCGGGTTTTTTTGTTTTTGTTTTTTTTTTTTTTTTTGGTGGTGGTACTGGGGTTCCTGGAAGCTCTTCTGCCCCTGGGCTACACTCCTAGACCTATTTAAACTTTTTATCTGGAAACAGGGTCTCTTAAGCCAGCATGGCTGGCTTCGAATCTGCGCGATCCTCCTGTCTCCGCCTCCCAAACACAGGGATTACAAGTGTGTGCCACCACACCCAGCTGATTGGTGTTTTACAGAATTGAACATTTAGTATTTGGAGAAGAAACATCAAACAGAAACAAATGGTGGCATGATGCGATTCTTTGATTTTCTTTATTATTTTGGAACCTGATATCATGAGATTTTGATGTTCTTCTATGATGGTTTAGGATAGAAATAAGGCCAGATGTGGTGGCAAATGCCTGTAATCCCAGACCTTGGGTGGCTGAGACAGGAGGATTGTAGGTTTGAGAAAAATCTCATCAATGAAATGAGACTCTCAGTAACCATTGAGTCCCTGTTTCAAAACAAATATAAAAACAGAAGCGGTCTGGGGTATATCTCAGAGGTAGAATGCCTCTGGGTTCAATCCCCCAAAGTAACACACACACAGACACACACACACACACACACACACACACACACACACACACACACCCCAAATTCAGAACTTTATTTGGGAAAACTTTTCCATAAGCTGCCTAGTGTAAAGAAAGCTTGGAGCAATGATTTAAACAATTTTTGTAGTGTATTATTAGCCTTGAAATCTAGACTTGGGAGGTCAATAGGATTTTCAAGGTTTTATTTAACTTTAATCTTGTGTTGTATTTGATTTAAAGTGAAGTAGACAATATAAGAGGGTCTTGAATGAAACAAGAAGAAAAAGTTGGCAATTTAGTTGGAAAAAAATGAAGGAACCAATTTTTGATCCTCAGTATTAAGGGGAATAGAAAGAATAGAAAGGGAGCTTCTCTAATTTTTTGTGTGAAACTAGACATTATAAATCTCACATTCAACCAATTAAGGTTTCATTCTTTTTGCATGTGTATGGGTCTGAGGATGGAACTCAGGGGCATTCTACCTCCGAGCTACACCCCCTGCCCTATTTTTATTTTTATTTTTTGAAACAGGGTCTCACTAAGTTTCGGAGGGACTCCCTAAGTAGCTGAGGCTGTCCACAAACCGCGATCCTCCAGTCCCAGCCTCTCGAATGTTGGGATTACAAGTGTGTGCCATCACGCCTGGCTAAGGTTTCATTCTAGCTGAGGATAAAGCCAAGTATTAAAATAACTTCTGTAAAATATTTTTAAAAACTCGGTTAATCAAACCAGGAAAGTACAGTGATGTCCTATGCTATAGCACTGCCTGATAAGAAATTAAATAATTTTTGGCAAGCATGTAGTATATAGTTGAAGCTTCTATACTTTTATATATGTTTGCCTATTGTTGAGATTAGTCATTATATCTGTTCTATAGCTTTTAAACAGAAAATTCTCTACTCTGAGTCCTGCTTTTATCTGAAAAGAGGCTATTCTATCATTCATAGCTATATGTATATATTTTATCTAAACATATATCTTAATTATTTTATTGTTTGTTGCATTGTAGTTTTACATCATATAAGGGTATAGAGTGACAGAGAAATATATGCACACAACTCTTGGTTTCCTTTGCTGCACTGAAACTTTTTGATTTAATGTTATCTTATTCATTAATCTTTGATTTCATTTTCTGAGCTTCCGGGGTCTTATTGAGGAAATTTATACCTGTATCTATATGTTAGAGTGTTCCTCTGATGTCCTCTTCTAGCAGTTTAAAAGTTTCTGGTATAATTGTAAGGTCTTTGAGCCTCAGCTACTTAGGAGGCCCTTTGCAACTCAGTGAGACCCTGTTTTAAAATAAAGAATAAAGAATAGGGCTTGGGATGTAGCTCACAGATAGAATGTCCCTGGGTTCCAATCCCCAGTACTGCAAAAAAAAAAAAAAAGAAAAGAAAACGGAAAGGTAAATATAAGGACAAGCAAGCACACGCACACACACACACACACACACACACACACACACAACAACAACAACAACAACAACAAAATAATGCAACCCTACAAATATATGAATACTCAACAAACCTGGCCTCTGCAGTCTCTCACTGTGCAGATGCCAAGTGTCACTGATACCTTTCCTGCTGGAAACCTGGTTTTCTGAGTCTCTCTCAGTCTATACAGATGGTTGGTATCAATGGGGCTGAATCTAGAGTTAAGCATCAGTCTCCCTTTACACTTTCCACCAATGAAGAGCCTGAGTCTCTTCCTTCCTGTGTAGGTTGCGAGTGTCTCTGGGATCAAACCCAGTGTATATGGAAGAGTCTCTGTTCTTCACAGGTAGGGCTGAGTTGATTTGATTTATCCCCATTCACCAAGATTGGGTGATCTTTGGTGATCTTGGAGATCCTACTAGTTGGACATAGTGTTAAGCATAGGTCTCCCTCCATGCTTTCCGCTGATGAGCAGCCTAAGTCTCTCGGAGCCTCTGCTATGTCCAACAACAGACTTCACCCCTACCTTCACACACACAGAGTCTCAGACCCAGTGGGTTTATCCTAACTGCAGGAGTCCCTGTGGGCGCTGTGCGTTATAAGCATTCTCCTTCAGAGATGGCAGGTTCACTTACTGTGTTGTTAAACATCACTTTGAATCTCTGGGAGGCACAGTGAGCTCAGCCTTCACTGCTGCAATTTGTAGCTGGTGTTTGTGCAGGAGGAACTGAAAGCTTACAATTCCAATGAGCTGCAGCCGCTTACTTCATTTCACACCATTGGATTTTTTCCTGTGGGTCTCTGGCAGTTGGGTGTGGTGAGGCAAGATAGTGCCAGGCAGGGTCATTTTCTGCTCTCTGATTAGCCTTCTATCTTTTTTTCCTGCTGCCTTTCACTTATTGTGGTGTGCTCTTTTTAAAGTTATGGTGCTTTCTTTCTTTTGTCAGAAGCTATGTTATGGCAATGGAGACCAAGTGTCAGCAGGACTGATATGTGCTGCTTGCCTTGGTTCCCAACTTTCTGGAAATCTCTAACAAAGGAACACAGCTCAACAGCAAAAATAGGCTTTATTTTAGAAAACAAAATAAACAACAACAACAATAAAAAAAAAAAACATGGCAGGGAGCAACTGACCAGGGAGAGAACTGCCAGAGTCAGAAGCTTGACCTTTTCCCTGCGGACTTTGGGCTTTGGATGGTGTTAGGAAGGGAATGGGGATGTAATAGTAGTTGTGTAAGATACTGGTTGGTGGGTTCAGGACCAGTAATGGGCATTTCCCTCTTATTTCAGTCTTTTTACATAGTATATTTTCTTTGTTCTGGGTCTTCTCTGGCAAGACTTCTCAATGCCCACCCACACATGTGGTGGTCTTCAGCCAGTCCACAACCTAAGTTGGCATTCTTAGCTTAGTGATATGCTGCTGTTACTGGGTTTATATGGGAATATGTATTGTTTTGTAAGGACAGCCTGCTAGCAGTTCCTGATCTTTGGTGGTCTTGGGGCTGGGATACTGCTGATGTTGCTACTGGCTACCTCTCCGAAATACTTTTTAGCCCAAGCCAGTCTATTTACATGGACTTTGCAGCTGTGGATAGTGGTGTCAGTGGAGATGCTTGCTAGTATCATTTCTCTGCTGCAGTGGGTGACCTGGTCTATATAGGCTGGTCTTTAGAGCTGTGCAGCAGGGGGGATTGGGAGTGTGCTCAGCATCACTCAACACTTATAGACACTGGCAACTGGGTCAGTGGGAGAAATGGGACTCTAGATTGGCCTGGGAAACCTGTTTAGGGGCATGTCTTCTCCTTGATCACCACCTAGAGCGAGAGGAATCCCTTCAAAACTCTGTTCAGCTCAGATGGCATCATGGTCAGGTGCTTTTTGCTTCTATAGCCAGTGGCCCAGCAGGGAGAGAAGGATTTCTCAGTAATTTCATCCCATTAAGGAATGTAGTCAGCTTTCTGCCATTGATTAGTGGAAGAGGGAGGACTCTGAATTGTTTCCGGTTACCATAGGCCTGAGCAGGGAGTGTCAGATGGCACTTGTGAACAGGAAGGGGAGGGATACTCAAGGAGGCCTGGTACAGGGTTTGTGTGGGTTCTGTAGGTTTAGAGAGAGGGGGTTGGACCTTGCAGCCTCATCTTCTCTTTCAGCCCAAGGAGTGCCCTGATTGGGCAGGATGGAGAAGGAGGACTCCAGCACCATGCTAGATTGCCAGGGGAACTGGAGCCTGAGCAGCCTTCAGCAGTTCTTCAGGTGTTGGGAGGGGTAGAGCTGGGTCATGTGCCTGGCTTTGCCTCCCCGACTGGATCTGACCCTACTTGGACAGCACACTAGTTTACACTATTTGTAGAGGACAATGTCCCAGATTATGGTTGGAGAAAGATCTGAATCAGGCACAGGCTACACAATTGAGTCCTGTAGGCCTGCTCCCTTGTTGTTGGCTGCTCTCCATATCCAAATGAATGGTTTCTATGGATCAGAAACTTTTAGGTTGGTTTTCAGATGATGAGTTGTTATTTGTTCCTGCCCTGCTCACTTACCTCAGAGAGGCTAAGGAAAATTTCCTTTAGTCTGTTTTCTTACAGACCTCTGGGCTTTGTGTCTGTTATATTCACTATCCTGAGAACTCTCCTTATCTTAATATTTTGACATCAATTTGTTTTGAAAGACCGCTTAATTTGTTTTGAAAGGATACTTCTTTTGTATTCTCAATTGTCATTATATATTTTTAGATTATTATTGTCTAGATTATTACTGCCAGGCAGTCTTGTAAATAAGACAAATTAAAAGAACATCATTGGTGATGATGATGGTAGGTGTATGTATGTCAGAAGAATATTCCTATTTGACATTAAATGTTTAAGAATCAGTACAATTCCTAAATGAAACTTCAAAATAAAAAGTGGACAATTACTCAAGTTTCAATGAATCTAATTCATGGTGAAGTAAAATTTCTGGCTACACTGAGTTTTCAAATGGGAGGACTGAGGAGAAAAGTTGCTTTCAAGGTCATTTTTCTTCTGGAAAGAATTCATTTCCTTGAAGTTGTAGGACTCACATTCCTGTTTTGTTGCTGGCTGTCAAAAAGGGAACTCTCCTAGGTTCTGGAAGCCACCTACATTCTTTTCAGGTCACCCTTCCATCTTCAAGCAAACAGCAATGCAATTAATTATCTTCATATTTCAACCATCTGATTTATTCTGTCTCTGACACCTAGACCCAGAATAAAAGGACTTATGTCAGACTCACCTAGATAATCTTTCTATCTTAAAATCAACTGTACTATATAACACAGCCTACTCTTAAAGTGAAATCTATCATAGTCTTACATATTATGAGGTGTATGGACCTCTGGGAGCAAGGATCTTGGGGGCATCTTTGAATTATTCTTATCTTAAGAAGTTACCAAATTCTTATTTTTTATAATTACTATTCTCTTAATTCTCCTCCTCTTTCTCTTCTACCTTCGGTTACTACTGCTACTACTACTAGTACTACTAACAATAACAACAAGTCACACATTTTGTGGTGCCATAGATTAAATCCAGGGCCTCACACTAAATAAAGATTCTACCACTGAGCTAAACACACAGGCCAACAACTAACATTTCTGAGTCCATATTATGGGTTCAGGAACTGTTGTAAACACATTGCATATGTTAACTTATTTAATCCTCACACTTTATTACCAGTAATGTGTTAATAAATCTTTAACAACTAGTACCCTGGGGGGACTCTACTGTGAGGTATTTTATGACTTCCATGGTGCAAATATTCCCCCATGGTCAATTCAAGATAGCAGTATTATACCACTCTATGCAGAGTTGGAAGCAAATGTACACTAACTTATCATTACTTATTTCCTTTATTCAGATAAAACACATATAAATAACCTTAAAACCTACATAATAGTAAAATGCACTGAAATGTTTAGGAAGTACAGTAAATAAAATTAACTCATACAGTAAATCGCCTCACTGCTACTCATTAGGTTACAATAAAAAACCCTCAAAGATAAAGCCAGCTTCAATTTTAATAGGAAATAATTTGCAAACCATTTTCACTTGTAGCTATAAAATGCCCTATCATCCTCTTCTATGAGTGAATACTCTTGTCTTACTGAAGAGCAGTAAATCATGCTAGGAACTTTGTTATTTGAAATTATAACAGAACAAAATATTCTGTTCCAGTCTGTAAAATCAGTCATTTTCATTCTTAAAAATAGCCTTGACTTCCAGTTTACATGTAGAGATTCAGATCTATACTTAGTAGTATAGATTTATAATTAGTAGTTCTAAAATCAAAGGGCTCTGAATATGCTACACAGTTCATACATGATGCTGGCATTTTGAATATTTTGTTATTTTATTCTGGCTCTTGTTTAAATTTATTGGCAAATGATATTTTGTTCTAGCAAACAACCAAATTTTCACACGTTTTTTTTTCCCTTTCATTGATAGTGATTCCGAAGTTTGTACAATATTCAAAGCCTCTGCATGCTATGCAGAGCAACTCTCTCATGTGTGTACCATCTAGTCTAGGAAGAGGTGGAGATATTAAAAAAGTCAATTACTTGATTTGGTATTAATGTAAGATCTCTACTTAAATAGCTAATGGGTGAGGCCAGATACTCAGATAAAGTACGAAGAATGGCTTTCTTGAAATGCCTTTCTTTCTGCAATTTCCCTAACTCTCCCCAGATTCAAACTGCCTTTTCTCTGAGTCTCTGGCTAGAATGCTAAATCTTTACTATCATTATTCTGTTATACTCTTCCTGTGAATTCCTCTGCCTCCAAGATAAAGCAACTAGAGGACAGAGAGGAGGAATGTGGATTTCCTCCTTGCTCCTTGGAACCATAGTTTCTTTTACCCGATAGAAAATTGTTCTTTATTCCTGAGTAGAATTCCATTGGATGTATTTCCCATATTTTTAGTCCATTCATCTGTTGATGGACATGTAGCTTGAACCCATAATTTGACTATTGTGAATTGTGATGCTATGAACATGGGTATGGATATATTACTGTAGTTCTCTGGCTTCAAACCCTTTGGAAAGATACCCAGCAATGATATAGCCAGATCATATGGTGAATGTATTATCAGTTTTTGAGGGAATATCCACACTGATATCCATAGCAGCTAAAGTAATTTGAATTTCACTAACAGTGTAGAAGAGTTTTCCCACATCCTCACCAACATTTAGTTTTATTTGACTTCTTGAGGATTGCCACTCTGATTAGGGTTGGGTAGAATCTCAGTGTAGTTTTGACTTGCATCTCCCTGATTACTAATGATGATGAATATTTTTTCATGGATCTATTGGCCATTTGTATTTCTTCTTTTGTGAAGTGTCTATTCAATTTAGTTGCCTATTTCTATTTTTTGTGTGTGTGAGTCTGAGGATGGAACCCAGGGGCATGTGACCTCTGAGCTATACCCCCTGTCCTATTTTTTATACTTTATTTTGAAAGAGTCTCACTAAGTTGTGGAAGGCTTCCCTTAAGTAGCTGAGGCTGTCTGCAAACCACGATCCACCGGTCTCAGCCTCCCAAATGCTGGGATTCCAAGGGTGCGCCACCACGCCCGACCAGTTGCCTATTTCTTGATTCAGTTTTTTTTTTAAGTGTAAAGTCTTTTAAGTTCTTTGTATATTCTAGATATTAGTCCTCTGTAAGAGGGATAGCTGGCAAAGACCTTTTTCCATTCTATAGGCCATCTCTTTAGATTCTTGGTTGTTTGCTTTGATGTGCAGAAATTTTAGTTTAATGTCATCTCATTTTGAAGAAGTTTCTACCTGTGCCTATATTTTGAAGTGTGGACCTATGCTTTCCTCTAATAGCTTCACAGTCTCTGGTATAACTTCCAGGGTTTTATTTATCTTGAGTTGATGCCTGTGCAGGGTTAGAGGTATGGATTTAGTTTCACATTTTACAAATGGATTACCAAAATCTGGAGAAAATTATATTAAGTGAAACTAGCCAGTCACAGAAAGTGAAGGCTCATATGTTTTCTCTAATACATGCATTCTAGGAAGTAATTGGACTAGCAGAGAGACTTCAGACAATGGAGGAGAAACCTCAATGGAGCTAGGGAGGATGTCTAAGGGAAGAGGAGGAGGAAGACTCATGTTCATTAATGGAAATGCTACCATCAACTGTGTGCACATATGTGATTATACCAATTTAAATTTCAGTACTTTTTAATGGGAAAAGGGAAATGGGGAGGGGGACACCAAAAGCTATGTGCACATATGTCACTTTCAACATGATTTACATTATGATTTGAGGCTATAATGTACCAATAATGGCACATGATAAAAATAAAAAATTGACCATTCCTTGGAATTTTTGATCCTTTGCATTGTTCTTTTAATCTCTTTTCCATTTATTTCTGCTTGATCATTATTCTTTCTTTTCTTCTACTTGTTTTAGGTTTGCTTTGTTATTGTTGTTTATGACCTTAAGATACATTACTAGGCCATTTATTTCAGATCTGCCTATATTTTTATGTTAGCACTTATTTGTTTTGGGGGTTTTGTTTGTTTGTTTGTTTTGGTTGTACTGGGGTTCCTGGAGACCCTTCTACCTCTGGCATACACTCCCAGACCTATTCTTATATTTTTATTTGGAAACAGGGTCTCTTAAGCCAGCACGGCTGGCTTTGAACCTACGTGATCCTCCTGTCTCCACCTCCCAAGTGCAGGGATTACAAGCGTGCGCCACCACACCCAACTATGTTAGCACTTATTTTTATAAACTGCAATCTTCTTATGTACAGGCCAATGTATAAAAACAATTACAAAAGACTTGAAAATACACTTTTCTAACTAAGATATAAAAATGTCAATCAACTACAGTAGAAGTTGTTTACATATTTGATCATAAAGGAAATTCAAGGTGAAAGCACAATGAGATAACCTCTTCATGCAAAATTAGGATTTTTATAATGGGATAATATTAGAAATTAATAAAAGTGAATAAGGATAAATAGGAAATATATATTGCTGATGAGGATTTAAAATGAAACAGCTGCTTTGTAAAACAGTTTGTTTCTTAAAAACGTTAAATAGAATTTTCATATGACCTAGCATCTCCACATGCATTCAACATTCCATACATTCAGCAGAAATAAAAATTTAGTGTTCACAATAAAACACATATTTTATGTATTTACATAAAGGTATTTATATAAGCCTTATCTATTACAGTCAAAAGAAGAAATAATACAAATGGTCATGAATGGATGGCTGGATAAACAGACTGTGGTATATCCATAAAATGAAATAATATTCAACCATAAAGGAGAATTAAGTGCTGGTACATGCTGTGACCTTAATGGTGCTCAGGCACATTAGGCTATGTTAAAGATGCCAGACGCAAAATATCACATGTTATATGATTTATCCAAAATAGGAAAATCTGTACAACAAGGAACACAGATTAATGGTTGCTAGAGGATGGGGAGAAGGAAGAATAGGGAATTATTACATAAAATATAAAATACTCTTCTGCTGTAAAGAAAATTTTTGAAGACAGAAGATGGTGATTGCATAACATTGTAAGTGTACCAAGTACCACTGAATTGTTCATTTATGATGATTAATGAGATGTTATTCAAATTTTATGTAAATTATAAAATATTTCACTTGGGAGTAGGCCAGGATTTAATTCCTTTCTACTGTCATAATCTTTCAATTTGTGGCATGAATATACAAATCATTATTTTGGACACTTTAAATTTTTGTTTTCTATTCAACTTATTAGTTTTGCTAGATATTGGAAAAGATATTTTATCTTGTTTCATTTTATTACCTCTGAATTGAAATCCTTAATAATCATATTGGAGAAAATGTTGGCAATATATTCCAAGAACATATATATTTTGAATAATAATTTGACATTTGGAAATGTATACTAAGCACATAATATTTAAAAATATTTAAAGTATTATTTAAAATAGAAAACGTAAATAACTCAAATGAAGAAAAATGGTTATTTAAGTTAAATGTACATATATGTGTGATATATAGTCACATAAAATGTGTTTATGAAGTTTTAGTGACATGGAGAAGTAGCTAAATATATGAGAGAAATTAAGATAGACTAGATATAAAATATGATTTGTAATATTACTGGGGATTGAACTCAGGGCCTTTTGAATGATTAGCAGGCACTCTACCACTGAACTATGTCCCAGCCCTTTTAATATTATTTTAAGCACTGAAAATATTAATAGAAGAAATAAAATGCATAAAATAGTTAATTCTCTATGGTAGCATTATGAAAAAGTTTTGTCTTTGTACTTTATATTATTTTCCAACCTTTCCACTATAAACATATTTACTTATGTAACTTATTATATTGGAATATAAACCCAAGAATGGAAGAAAAATTCAACTGTATTTGATTTTGAGATCAGGATAAAATGAAAACTTTGACAATATTAAGTATCAGAAAATTGGAACACATTTTTAAAATCACATTTTTTGACTTTTTGAGGTACTGTAAATTGTTCCTAGCAATTCAAGTAATAATTGAGATGAAGAAATATGCTTTTTGCAAGTTAGTTGAAATCTACCTTTTATGTAAGTCATTACTAAGGCATGATTCATATACAGCCATCACCTTGCATTGAAATGGTTGTAAACAATTTGTATTCCTTGTTTGATATTCTGACTCACTGTCACATTTTAATTATTCACAAGGTTTCTATGCATTGCATTTTACCAAAGATGCAAGCTTTAGAATCACTGGTATTTTGAAAATCCAAAGCTGGGGTGATACATGCTCAGGTGCTAATTTATTTACATCAATTAATTTCAGGCCTCTGATGTAAACCAATTAGTATTCAACACTTAATGGAGTCATTATCTGTCAGATTAGCTTCTAGGAATGCTTGTCACTATTACAAGTCCAGGCACCAAAACTTTGCTAATAAAAGTAGCAGAATTAATGGAGTGAACAGCATAGATAATGACTTAATGTGGAACATACAGTATAGAAAGAGACTGATTATCTGTCTCCAAAAAATAAAGATATCAGAGAAGCTGGTACTCATTTCCCCAAAAATGAATGTAGAAAATTTTATCAAAAATAATAGAAACCAGGCATGGTGGCACACACCTGTAATCTTGGTACTTGTGAATCTGGGACAGGTGGATCATACGTTTAATGCCAGTGCATACTAACTTAAATTCTATTTCAAAATAAAATAGGGCTGAAGGAGTACCTCAGAAGTAAAACATTCCTGAGATCGATCCCCAGTACCATTACACAAAAATAAAAATAGATGTTTGTAGACATTGAAAAATTGTGTCATAATTATTCGTGTCCAACTTTACATAGGCATTTCTAATAAGAAAAATGGCCTACATGTGAAGGAGGTGGGTTACAAAAACTTTGTTACAATTGGAGGAAAAAAAAGCAATGCTCATAAGAACAAATCATGCTGCAACTTTCATGCATCACCATTGGTTACAATAATAATCTCAGAAATAGAATAATAGTAGAAAATGTATTTTACTTTAAAGAGAATATAACTGAAGGTTGATTAATCATCAGTTTTTGCATATACAACAAAATCTCAAAGTTGTAAAAATTCAGAAAAGTGAAGTAAGCTTTGCTCAGGGTATAAGTTTAATTGAATTAGCATATAATTCAATCTCTTAAGAAGTGTTTTGTTGGAATGCGCTGAGAAATTTTCTTTCAAATTTGAGCTGTTCTTATATGATATTATTATAATATCTCTATCTATTTTAGCACTGTCAAAAAGTTATTGATTATGACTTGATGAATGTCTGGACATTTGCTATAAGGACAGTCTTTAGTTTTCATGATTTCATAGTTGAGATGTCATTAAATTGAAAATATCCTTGGAGGCCAAGTGATCTTGCAAGGACTTTTGTTTTTCTTTTCAATTGTCCTAGTGTGAATTGCTATTGATATTGACAGTGTTGAACTTTCTCTTAACCAATCCAATCAACAGCATAAAGGATATTTTTAGAGTGTATATGCAAAGATTTGCAATGTCTAGAATTGTCTGGTTTATCATCCAGCTTCCTTGCCCTAACTCAGACTTAATATATTAGAATCTCTGGAGTTAGACCCAGAAATCTCCAAATTAAGCAGTTATAACAAATAATTCAGACATAAACAATTTTTTGAAAACTAGTATATTCTGATGTTTCCCAAATCCAAATTGGTAGCAGAACATCTATTTGATAACTGATTTCTATGCCAAAACTCAAAGGTTAGTTCAGCTAAAGGATTGGCTCTTATTCATAACAGGCCAACTATTTTAGTTTATTTATTTATTTTTATTTTTTTATTTTTTGGTGGTGCTGCGGTTCCTGGAAGCCCTTCTACCTCCGGGCTACACTCCCAGAACTATTTTTACATTTTTATTTGGAAACAGGGTCTCCTAAGCCAGCGCCCGCGGCTGGCTTCGAAACTGCGTGATCCTCCTGTCTCTGCCTCCCAAGTGCAGGGATTACAAGCGTGCACCACCACGCCCGGCAACTATTTTATTTTATAAACCAAGAATTAAGGCCCAATTAGGTAAGTAATTGCAGTGGGATTGAGAAAAAACTCATGCACTTAGCCCTAAATTCAATGCTGTTCTCATCAAAGTGATAAAAATGAATGAGAATAAAATTTGTGATATTAAGTATTTAAGTAAAGCAAAAGTAGTTGATGAAAGACAAAATTATATGGAGATCAGCTTTATTGACTATTCAAAATTAATTTTCAGTATATGTATTGTAAATAATGATTTAAAGACTGAAATTTCGAGACTTCTCTTTGCATGGTTTAGGGTATAAACCATGCAAAGAGAAGTAAAAATAATATTGAAAAAATACTAAAAAATAATATTGAAAAAATACTAAAAATAATATTGAAAAAATAACCTTGATATTATAATTTAAGTAATGTTTAGTATAGCAATTCACAAGTACAAATGTTTGTAGATGACATTAATTTTTAAAACATATTTTGATGTTTTTATATTGTGCCAATTTTATGTATAGCAGCCTCATTATGAAACTTTAAAGAAAATGATATCAACTAGTCAAACGGACATTTAAATATTAACCAGATGCTGTTAAGCATTCTTTCTATAATTATGTACTGAAAAGACAATGATTTATTAGTAAAGTATGATAATCTGGTTGTCACTTTTCCTTTACACCCTTGAAAATATTACATTGCACAGTCTAATTAGCATTGAAACCAGAACAGATTCAACCAATGAGACATCAAGTCTGCCATGGTGTCAAACAGTGGCTAAAATTGGATGCTTCACTGAAAATCATACCTCACCCCACCCCCAATGAACCTAACTGTGAAATTCTATATCAAGGAAGAAAATGTCTTCCTGACCTCAGCTGGTGATCAGCCTATGCCCTAAAGCATGAGGATTAATAGTCCTTGTAATTTTATCCTAGCAAGTGTGCCTGCAGAACCTATTCTAATTCATATATATCTAAGCTTCTTTTTAAAGTCTCCCAATGATATTCTATTGGAATGGTTTCCACAGACCATAGGAAAATTTCTCAGCACCATAGATAATAGACCACTGCTAAATATATTTGCGGAAATAAAGAAAAATGAAAAATAAAAACAGTTTATATGCTTTAAATGCAAATGAAATAACAAGAAAACGAGGTATTTCCTTGAGCACATAGGAAAGAATATAACTTTGCTTTGTATTCAGAAATCTAGGCCTTAGACTTTCTTAAAGGCTATCACTTAATATTTTTGTTTGATAATAGGCAGTGGATTGTTTAGTAACTTCCATGCTAAGGAAAAATTTAATTACACAATGTAGAATACTGCCCAAAGATTTGGAAAATCATTAATTTTATATTTTCCCTGAACGATCACTCTCTCTTCATATGGAAATGATAGTCCATAACTGGTTCTCATTTAATCCAAGTTCTGAACATTGTTACTTTAATGGAATATATAGCCTAATGGATTTGATTTCTGATTATCTCAGTATAAACATAAACTTAACTAATAATACTCTGATTTTAGTATAGCTATCTTGCCCTTGTGCCCTGAAAAAGCATTGTGATAATTTTTCTTACATTTACAAATGTTATTCAGTGTACATAGACTCTTACCATAATAAGTTGAACGATATTTGTCTTTTTCATAAAAATCTACTTTCTTTCCCAATGTAAGACTCTCTGATAGAAAGTTTTCTTGCCCGTGTTTT
This sequence comes from Muscardinus avellanarius, assembly GCF_963383645.1. Taxonomy (NCBI): domain Eukaryota; kingdom Metazoa; phylum Chordata; class Mammalia; order Rodentia; family Gliridae; genus Muscardinus; species Muscardinus avellanarius. The sequence continues at coordinate 117,442,696 of NC_137792.1, read as the reverse complement.
AATGTCTCTGTAACTGGTATTTCCTTAACTCAGTTCATTGACACCTTTAAATCAGTCAAATACCTATTATTAGCTCTTAGAAGAGCACCGTGTGCTATCCCAGTCAGGGAGACTACACATATGCCACTTTCATGCAAGACCGTGATTAATTATATTCTGGATACAAAGTGCTTTTGGAGATATTATAGTTGGAGAGAGTTAATATGACCAAGAAATCTGGGTCAGTATTTGGAAGGATGTGTTATTAAAGAGGATAATTTGTTACAAAGAACAGATTCATTATCTAGTGTTTCTAAGTGGACTAAAATAAAGAAGACTTCAGAACAGAAGCAACTCGAAGATATAGCTACTTTTCAAGTTATATACAAAGCCATTTGGTTCTGGTGTTTTATGGTATAGTTCCTCTAAGTATGTGGTTTATTATGGTCACTCCTGTTTACTTTATCTTCCATTGTGACATTTTCCTTTTTTACATTTAAAAAAGACATTTAAATAAGAAATAAGATGTTGGTTATGATTTTTTTTCTCAGATTGATTGAAGAACATAGATTGATGGTCAGATTGGATGTTTATTATACAATACCTAATCCTCATATGCATAGTTATGGTTGAATGGGGACAAAAAAGGAAAGGAGTGCAATTTGGCACAAAATAAATCAGTGGCTATTGGCTTTACAAATACATAAATTTGTGCAATTGAGGTTTTAATTCCTTCAGTGAAATATAGTGGTAAATACAACTGAAAGGTAGGTTGATATTAAATTGTAGTGAGTCTTACATGCTAATCTAAGAAAGATAAAATTTTCTTTGTATATCACAGAAGTTTTCAAAGCTCTTTTTACAGATGGGTACCATAAAATATTAATATTTTATAAATTTATTGGTGCATTTTAATCATATTGAGATGCATAGTGACTCAATTGCATATCACATATCATTATTTGGTCTGATTCATTCTTCATACCTCCCCTTCCCTTTTCCTCCTCAATCCCAATGCATAATAGGTACATAGTGACATATTCACATATGCATTCAACATTATTTTATCTGATTTCTTTCCTATAACTCCTCTTTCCTCCCCTCCTTCCTTTCCCAATCCCCTTCTAGTACTCTACTCGTCTCTCCTACTTTTAAAGAGATCCCCTTTTTTCCTTGTTTCTCTTTAGCTTCGACATATGAGAGAAAATACAGGGTCCTTGATTTTCTGAGTCTGGCTGATTTCACTTAACATGATATTTTCCACTTGCATCCATTTTCCTGAAAATAGACATAATTGTATTCTTTTTAATGACTGAGTAAAACTCCATTGTGTGACTATGACACAATTTCTTTATTCATTCATCTGTTCTTAGGCTTATACTTACTATTCTGCATTCACCATCCTAAGTAATTTGTGAGCAATAATTCATTGAAAATTATTAGGAAGTTAGTTCTGAAATCAAAAAGACATGACTTGGAGGACAAGGCTATAAATGTGGGTAGAGGTAGAGATTTGAAACTATTCTAGCGGTTTTGAACACTAAGAAACATGAGTACCTAACCTAAAGCTCCAGAAATCAGTAATGTAATGAATAAGGAGAGTTTAGGAGTTAGATCTAATAGCATTTTAAATGTACAAAGTGTAAAGAGGAGTGGAATGTGACTTTTTGGTATTGATCTTAATCAGAATAACTTGATATGATTCCAGCCAGAGGACAAGATTGCTGTTCCTATCTATATCTATGTATTTTCAATTGTGGCTTTCACAACATTCCCAATCATCTGAAACAGTAGTTAAAATACTAGAAGGTGTACCAAGCCACTTAAACATAGATTATATGGAAGAAGCCTTGATGAAAATAGAAGATATATATTCTGTGGAAGATTTGAAAATCTGGTCTCTCACTTCAGGGAAATTCACTGCCTTAGTTCATCTAAATGGGAGGAAGTAAAGTCCAAAGCAAAGCATTTATTATTGAACACATTCAGCATGTATAAATGTACTATTCAACTTCAGATTTACAGGCAAGAAGTGAACAGAACTTGTGCAAATTGTCAGAGTTCTCGTTCCTGATTTTATGTGCTTTGAGGCCTACTGCCTTATTCTGTAGTCACAGACATAAGAGCAATAAATGCAAACCTAAATGAGAAAATGGAGTCACCAAAAGTTTTGTCTATATCAAGCATCAGTCCCTCAAAACAATCACTCCAGCTTGACAGTGTGAGTCTCTGTATAATGGTAGAATGAAACTTCATGATGGTTTTCAGATGAAGATGTTTCCAAAATATTGTTCATACAACGAGACATAACTCTACAGATACTGCCTATAAGACAATCCAAGGCCATACTTCATTAATTTGCAAGAGTACATGCTTTAAAGGAAGCATCCGAATTCAGTATTTGCATTTAAATATAGTTTTAAAAGACTTGAAAAAGTGATACATTAAGACACAAAAGATGACAGAAAAACACTCATTTTCAGAGAAGTTTTCAGAGAAGATGAGTTTATTGAGGTGTATGAGGGACATTAGGTGAAAAGGTTTGCACGAAAGTATGGTCTGTTACTTGGAGGAAAAGTTAAGGTGAAAAAGATTTGAAAGTCATCCTTCATTGCTGATAGAAAGCATGTAGTACACGATAAGAAAGCCTAGTAATAAATTCGGATAGAATGTTGGGAAAATTACTATTAAAGAAAGTGAATATAGGATAATGGCTCTCTAGATATGAAAAGGAATTTAAAGATCATGTACTGTAACATTAAATAAAATCCAGAGGGAAATGGCTTTATCTGAGGTCACAGCATAAGCTAGACAGAATTGACAATGTTAGAACACCAATAAATTGGGGAGGGGGAGCCATAATAGCTCCATATCACGGAAAATTAGTGAAGAGAGGGTTAATTGCAAGTATATTGAACAAAACTAAAGGATGTTTCAGTATGATGAAGCCTCAGAAAAGTACATGAAATTAAGCAATTAAAAGTTTACTGTTGGATGATTTGTATTATTAAAATATTAAACTATTCTTTATTTTTAGTTGGACTGGTGATTTTATTATTGAGGAACAACCAGCCTCACAAGTACTGGAATTACACATGTGTGCCACAGTGCCCAGATTAAGCTATTCTTTCTTGAAAAAAAGTCACCATTCACATAGTAACTATAACCAACTGTTCTTACTTTTTCCTCCATGGCCAAGTATTGTTTTATTTCATCTCTGTTTATCTTGTATCTCATTTACTTCTTTTTCTTCATCTCTCCTTTTTTTCTAGCTCATCTGCTTTCTCATCTTTTTTAGTACAATGAATATACTGCAGTTTGGTGTTTTTCAACACCTTATGCTTTAAAAGTATTATTAATATATTTTTTCTTTCTAAATATGCCAGCTAATATTAAAACTTCAAAAATTACTATTCTCTGATTTCTGTTGGTGATTTCATACATAAGTTTTCTATCTGTATAAAGTTATTTCCCTTTTGCTATTTTGTATAATGTGCCTTATTATTATTATTATTATTATTATTATTTTTTTTTTTTTGGTGGTACTGGGATTCCTGGAAGCCCTTCTACCTCCGGGCTACACTACCAGACCTATTTTTACATTTTTATCTGGAAACAGGGTCTCCTAAGCCAGCGCACGTGGCTGGCTTCGAACCTGCGCGATCCTCCTGTCTCTGCCTCCCAAGCGTGGGGATTACAAGCGTGCGTCACCACACCCGACTAATGTGCCTTATTTTATTTCATTGATTATCATCCAGCAAACAGTATGTCTTTTTTTATTTACAATACTAGGTATCAAACTCAGGTACTTGCACATGCTGGGAAAGCATTTTACTATTGAACTGCACCCTCAACCCTTAGTAATCATTGTTCAAATGATGAAGAGAACACTCCTACTGAATTTTAGCTCTATCAATAATACCTCTGTGAAGGTCACTTGACTTCTGCCTCCTAAGTTCCTAGTCTGTCAACTAAGAATAATGCCTTTGTGTCAAGTTTTAGAAAATGATTGTTGGGAGTGTTGGGAAAGTAATATGGACATTATCTATGAGAAAATATCTAAGTGATTTTGAGAAATAAAGTTATATGCTGTAAAAACTTGTTATTAAATTTATGTACAATTATTTCATGGAAAATATAGATCTTCAGGGTCACCATAGATTAAGTCATGTACCCTAAAATTCTAAGTTTGAGGAAATTAAGTCCAGAGATAAATTGTTTATCCAATTACACAGCATAAGCTATTGTCCAAACTGAGAACACTAGAATTCTGATCAATTAGAAACAACAAAAGTTTCATATCACAGAAAATTAGGGAGAATAGAGTTGATAAGATATATTATAACTTTATCATTTACTATATATAAAGTTAGAGGAAATTATTTAACTTTTCTAAGTTTCAGTTTCATCGCAAGCATAAAGAGCATAATAAGCATTCACATCCTATGAGGAGTAAAAAGTTATATATAACATATTCCTCATATACATTACACTTCATGTGATGGTTTTATAGTGTCTACTGCGTTAAATCAGTTTTCTCTTCATTTCCACACTAAGATTTTGCTTATACAGTACAACTTTATGTCCGATTAACGAGCAATGCTATCTCTAGGAAAGCAGCACACTAAAAAAGTAGGTATATTAGAGATTTAATGAGTAGTCCACTATAGATTAAATACATCTCACTGACTCAGCAAAAGTTAAGATCAAAGGTGTTTCAAATTTGTTTAATCTTCAGAGGATAGCCACTACCCTTTCTGATATATTATGTGACAATATCTCCACAGATACTCAAATACAACTTACCCTTCCCTACAATGAAATAAATCAGAAATTAGAAAGCCTGATTTTTTTTAAAAAAGCAGTCCTAATTTTTCTATGGAACTCCCCCCAAAAAACCCAGATAGCTAATCTTGAACAAAAATGAAAAAAAAAATCTGTAAGCATTTATCTACTTGATTTCAAAATATACTACAAACATCATGGTATTGTCATATTGAAAAGAGCATGGTATTGTCATAAAAACATACATATTATATTAAACAGAGGAACAGAATAAATAACCCAGAAACAAATTGATATATTTAGAGCCAACTGATTTTCAACAAAGGAGCCAAGAAATTACTTTGGAAAAAAGATAGTCTCTTCATTACAGAGTTCTGGAAAAATTGAATATCTACACAGAGAGAAATTAGTTTAGGTCCTTATCTCTTACCATATGTAAAAATCAACTCAAATTGGAATAAAGATTTAATTATAAGACTCATAATTGAAATTTTGAGAAAAAAAACATAGGGAAAATGCTTCAGTACACTGGAAGTAACAAGAATTATTTTGGATAAGATACCAATAACATAAAATAAAACCAGAAATAAATATGTGATTACATAAAATTAAAAGGCTTCTGCACAGCAAAGGAAATAATCAAAAGAGTAAAGAGACAAGTTACAGAAATGGAGAGCATATTTACAAACTATGCATTTTACAAAGATTAATATCCAGAATCAATAAGAAACTCCAAAAACTCAATAGCAATAAAACCTATAATCAAACTGAAAATGTTCACTATATCTAACTAGACATTTCACAGAAGAAGACACACAAATGGTCAATGAGTGCATGAAAAAAATGTTCAAAATCACTATCAGGGAAATAATATCAAAACCAAAGTGAGAACTCATCTCACCACTATAAGAATGACTGTTACTAAAAAAGACTTAAGTGCTGACAAAGATGGTAGATAAAAGTGAACCCTCCCACATAATTGATGTGCATACACATTAGTACAGCTATTATGAGAAGCAATATGAAGGTTCTTCAAAGATTAAAAATAGAACTAACGTGATTCAGCAACCCAGCTCCTGGATATATGCCCAAAGGAAATAAAATCAGTGTGTCAAGGACACATCTATACTCCCGTGTTCACTGGCAGCACTATTCACAATAACCAAGAAATGGAGACAACCTAAGATCCATCAAGTGATGCATGAATGAAGAAAACACACTGGATACATACTAGAATGGTATTACACCATTAGAAAATAATCCTGGCATTGGTAACAACATGGAAGTAAATGGAGATCATTGTGTTAAATAAAATATTCCAGGAAGAGAAAATCAAATACTACATATTCTCTCTCATAAATGGAGTATAAACATGATTTCATAGAAGTTGAGAGTAGAAGTGGTTATTAGTGATTAGTGTTAATAGTAGGTATGGATGGGAAAAGGTGTACTAATAAATTCTAAAAGAGTAAGAATCCCTGGTGTGCTATAACACAGTTTTCTTTGTTGCACAGTGCTTTTAAGTTTAATGTCATCCCATATATTGATACACCTTTTAATTTCTTGTGCCTTTGGGGGTCTTGTTGGGAAAGTTTTTACCTCTGCTTAAGTATTGAAATGTTAGACCTATGCCCTCTTCAAGGAGCTTCAAGGTCTCTGGTCTGATTTCCAAGTCTTTGATCCATGTTGAATTGACTCTTGTGAAGGGTAAGAAGGTGGGGGTTATTTCCATTTTTCTGCATATGGTTAACCAGTTTTGCCAACACCATTTGTTAAACAGGCTTTTTTAAAAAATTATGTATGTTGTGAAATAGTGTGTCCCTTTGGCTGGAAGGTTGTGTGTGTGTGTGTGTGTGTGTGTGTGTGTGTGTGTAATAACCTAGTGTGCCAGGAATAACCTGGTGGAAATGTTGTGGGTTATTGTTATAGTAGAATACTAGTGACAATTCCTAGCAGGTAAAACCCTAGTTGGTGATATATTTCCACTCCAAGTCAAGGAAAGGAGTCAATGTCTTTCTCAGAAGAGCAGTGTCATTATCAAAGATAGGGGTAAAATACTAGAGAGAGAAGACTCTGCATTCAGAAATGACTTGAGAAAAAATAAGATAGGAGGGGAAGCAAAATGGTTTAGGATATTAATCATAAGTGAAGTAATAGTCAATGATTATGATTTGTGGTAGAAGGTGAAGAGTAAGAAGTGAAAAACTTAAACTGATTCTTTAAATATTTATGTTTCAACAGAAAATATATATTTATTATTTGAATTTGCAGATTTTATAGATTTATTTACTTCCTAATAATGTAAATATGAAATTATCTAATGTTTACTCTTCGATTCTTCTTTTTTTTCACTTTTTTTTAATTGGTGCAATGTATTCATTCATCATAATGGTATAAAGAAAATATCTTTGTAGACATATGATGGGGTGTGTCTATACAGCGCCTAAGGAGATTCGGCCTGAGCAGCCTACGGCCTAAGGCAAAACTTTAAGTAAAGTGATTCATTAAAAAAGGGGCAAAGATGGCGCCTGGAGGAAGCTAGGAAGGCGTGGTTTCCCCATTCATTATGGGTGGGGAGACTGAGTGGTTTTTCCCTTTCTACCTTTAAAGGAGCTTTCCGCACACATGAATGGCTCATGTACTGGCCTGGGATTGGCTGTAAACTACGTGCTAGTGATCTTTATCCCAGATAGGCTAGGCTATTTCTCATGGGAATTCCCCTCGTGGCTTGGTGCTATATAAAGGATGGCTTGGAGAGAAATAAATGAGATCTTGCTTGACTTGACTCCCGGCTCGTGGGTTTGTGTTCGAGTCGTCGGTACTCATCATCTCGCCAAGCCCCGTCAGCTGTCGGGCTGGATTCCCGACAGACATACATGCACACATCACCCAGTTAGCCCCTACCCGATCCCCACCCCGTTCCCTCCCCATCCCTCCTTTCCATGCTTGGCTTAGTGGTTGACATCTAGTTTTATAGCAATTTATCCCTTATACTATGTAGTGAGACTGCTGAACTGTCCTGTTTAGTATTGAATACATGGAAAAACTGTTGTATTAAGATTTCAGAGCTGGGCCAGGCCAGATGATTTTGGAAAAAGTTATCATAGCAAGTGCATATTGACTAGAACATGTAATTCTGTTTCTCAAGAAATGTTTAATTCCAAATAAAATCTTTTTTAAGTGATAGGCCATCTATAAGCACATTAAGGATTGCATCAACATATAGACTTAAAATTGTACTGTTAGTCATATGTCTGTTTTAAATTATAATAGTAAGTGCTGCTAATATCTTTAAGTATAAAATTATTAATCCTAATTTTTCATGTGATTGAATTTTTCTTATAAACAATGTATATATCTTCTTTCTAAACTATGATTTTTTCTAAAACCTTGAATAAAATTCTGAAAATTTTTTCATTAGTTCCTTAGCCGTCCTTCTATGAGAGTTGACCATAGAAATAACATACAATGTAATTAATCTAAGCTCATTACTGTGTTTCTCACATGAAAAAGCGGCTTAGTATGTCATATCCAATTCATTTAAATAAACCATTTACTAATAATGGTGAAAAGAATTTTCCACCAATTTTTCTTTTGCTTCCCAAAATTCTGCAGTGAGAAAGATTTACTCTAAGATACTTTTCTCACACTGAACTACATTATGATGTGAGACGACAATGTTATACATTATGTATTTAAGTGAATAAAATAAATATCTTTTCCTTTCTTCTCATTTGCACTTTTGTTTTGTTTTTGTTTTTGCAGGTCTGGAGATGGAACCCAGGAGCATTCTACCTCTGAGCTACACCTTCTGCCCTATATTTTTATTCTTTATTTTGAAACCGGGTCTCACTGAGTTGCAGAGGGCCTCACTAAGTAGCTGAGGCTGCCTGCGAACCGCAATCCTCTGGTCTCAGTCTCCTGAATGCTGAGATTACAAGCATGCGCCACCACGCCCGGCTTCATTTGCACTTTTTTAAAAGAAAGTAATTTTATATTTTACAGAACTAATAATTTATTTCTTCAGGATATTTATAAACATAGCTTGTTTTAGTAGATATCCTAAATGCTAAGTATAAATATCATGTCACACAACCCCATCACCTATTGACTTAACATGTAGAATCATAGACTCTGAGTTAGAAGGCAGACTGGAAAATTGGTGGTGTGTGCTTTTCATCTAGTCTACTTCAGATTCTCATTCCAGCCTCTTCTCCACATGTGAGGCCTTTCAAATATTTAAAGAAATTTCTCACAGTCCATTGTGCAATATAGGAACAGATGGTTAGGCAACCAGCTACAAATCTCCAGTTACCTCAGTTTATTAATACTCTTTTTAGAATGTGGCACAGCATTCCGAATTCATTCTGAACTCTGTATTCTGATTTGGTAGGTGAAGACAGCGTGATCTTAAGGGGAAGCCATGATATGCTATTTGGTTTATATTGAACTTGTTGTCAACTGAACTCTCCAGTATTTTTTAAATAAGTCACAATTTTGTACTTATTAATTCTTTTAAATCTAAATGCATGACTTTCAATTTGATCAATTAAAGTTCACAATTTTAGTGTTATCCATGTATTTATAATAAATAATTTCCTAAAACAAGAGTCAACAAACTTTTTCTGTAAGAGGTACAAAGTAAGTATTTTCATTTTTGCCACCTATAGGGTCTCAAGCAAATGTTCAACTTTGCCATGTGGTTAAAAAACAACCACAGATAATCCATAAAGCAATAAGTGTGGCTATGTCCCACTAAAATAGTATTTATAAAAATAGTGAGCTTGATTTGGCTATGGGATTTAGTTTGCCAGCCTCTACTGTAAATGTTGTATTCAAAGTATTGTATACATATGCTTAACTTTGTGTGTGTGTGTGTATGTGTGTGTGTGTATGTGTGTGTGTGTTGCTAGGGACTGAACCCAGGGACATTCTGCCTCAGAGCTATACCCAGCCCTATTTCATTTTATTTTTATTTGGAAATAGGCTCTTGTTTGTTTTTAATTTTTTTATTGGTGCACTATAGTCATACATCTTAATGGGGTACAAGATGGTGGAGACATACATGAACATATCACCCAATTAATCCTTACCCAATTCCCACCCCATTTCTTCTCTCCTCCCTCCTTCTTATGTTTGGTTGGGTTAGTGATTAACTTTGATATGTTTGTGAATGAACATCATGTACATTAGGGAATTTACCTCTTCACTCCTCCCATTCTCTCAGTTAGGTCACCTTATTTACTCATCTATAGTATCTCTTTCTTCTTGTTAAGTTGTTTAGAGTCTAATTAAATTTCTTCTTGTTAAGTTGTTTAGAGTCTCATTAAATTTCTGTGGTTAGCTTCAAATCTGAGATCTTCTTTCTCAGCCTCCCAGATACTTGGACTATAGTAGTCCTGTGCCACCATGCGCAACTATATAAGCTTATCTTTACTCTTTTTGGAAGAAAGTTTATACTACTTTTGTTAGATTATTAAAAGGACTTAGATTCCCAAGTAAGATAATAAACATGTACTATAGGGAATCTCTCTGTATATATTTGGCTAAATTTTGTATTCATTTATAAACACAGTGATAGTACTATTTTATGCCTATTGGTTGTCCTCCTAATTTGTTAATTCCCTCCTTCACTCTGAAAAGTCTCCTAATTTGATTAAGAACTATTATATTCTATATAAATGTAATCTTCTTTAGGTCTTAAAATTTTCTGATATTTGAAATTTATTTAAAAATTTCCTCCATCTAAACATTCAAGCACATAACCTTCCAAAAACTTACCTCACCATTTTTCTCTCTATTAAATGTTTAAATGCTAGACTAAAGGAATAAGAGACAAAGGACTATTTTGCTGAGCCACAAGATGCTTTAAATTAGCTCTGTGTTGAAAGGAATTTAGGAGCAAACAACGGAAACAAAGAAAAAGACAGGGACTGTTCAGAAAAAATGGTACTGAGGCAGGGATAAAGGGAAGCATAAACACATGGTCCATCTTTGGGAACACTACCACCAAATTTGTGGGATTTTTAGTCTCCCAGGTCTGTGTGGAACAGAAGGAAAATGTTTCACATTTTGAGACCCTCCTGAGGACTTTAGAAATTAAAAACAGAAGACCTTCAAAGGCTTTGAAAGTAGTAGAGGGATGGAGTTCTTGGATTTTTGCACTTATTTTTTCCAACTCTATGACTTTATAAGTCCTATAAAAATCTCTGGTCTAAATAGAAATTGAGATAAATCTGCTTCTATGATAAATAAGCTTCCAGATATATTCATTCTCTCTCTGCATTGATATTGACAAGTCAGTTTCCCTCTCAAGGCTTTAGCTGCCTCATTTCTTAGGTAGAATAATAATCTGTGTGTTGGCGTAGAGAATTTTTACAAATCTAAGAGTAGATTGATAAGCTGATATCTGAAAATGTTACTTTTTCCCCTTTTTATCTGTCTTTACTTCAAATTATAGGCTAATCTGGTCTCCAAATTCATGCAGTCATTCAGAGTGTACATATCTTTAATTATGAATCAAAATAATTCTAAGAATCTTCATAGGGATTTTACTATATATTACAAGGGAAATAGATGCAATGTACACAGATTATGAGAAATGCACTGGCAAAATCTTCTCCTCTACAAAGTATTTGTGACTGTGAACTCTAAATGAGCAGCTGTTTCCAGGTGGAGCTCAGGCATATTATTTTAGCAAGGTGCAGGTGCTTTCCATCCCAATATAACAAACTATTCTTTACCCAATATCAGTCTGAACTTTAAAAATTAGATTATTCCTCTAAAGACTTGAAATATTAGAGATGGGTTTTAAGGAAGCAATAATAATGTTAATCCCTTCTGTGTATATTTCATCATGCTTCATTATTTACAAAGCCCTTTGAGTCAAGCAAGGCAGGTGGAAGCATTTTCTATTTACAAGTAGAGAAACTGAGGCCCTAAAATGTGAAGACTTTGAAGATGTAAACGAAACTATAAAATCACTAGGACTAAAATCCAGGTGAGTTTTAAGGTCATTGATTTCTTTTGTCTGGTCCATGTTAAGCTTATCTCTAAGATAATCTAGTGGTAAATAACAATACTTAGACAAAATCGAAGTAAATAGAAATAATTTAAAGATAAAATTTCTCATTACCATTAAGGTTAAAAGTAGATACCTGCATTTAAAAATAAATACATTGTGTATATTTGAGATTTGCAATGTGATGTTATAGGATGTGTATGGTTTCTACGTATAGTGATTTTTGAAGTGAATTATGTTATAAATACAAAGAGAATATAAAATAGTAAAAACATACTTTCCTAAAAAGATGGCCATTATAGAAAAACAAAAAAATTTATCATCTCATATAATTAATGACAGGAGGACCTAAAATCTAGTTGTTTAACAAAAATTTCTAATACAATTTTGCTAATTTTAGCCTTCATGGTATACATTAGACCTGTGCACCTGTTTATCCTATATATCTGGTATTTTATATCCTATGCCCTATAGCTCCCTCTTTACTCCTCCATCCATGATAATATGTTACATTCTCTATCTGTACATATGTGTGCTCTTTTATTATATGGAGATCATGCGATACTTTCTTTTCTAGGCCTTCTTGTTTTACTTAGCATAATTAGCATAATATCCTCCAGGTCCATTTGTGTTGTAGCAAATAGAAGATTTCCTGCTTTAAGCTTGATGAAAATCCATTGTGTGTCTGTGTAGCAAATGTCAGCTGTAAAACTGGGGATCCTGTCATTTGTCCTAACATGTATGTATTAACACACACACATACAAACAGAGAGACAATAGAATATATATCACTTTCTTTAGCCATTAATCCATTGATGCTCCTTTAGATTGTTTCCATATATTGGCTATTATGAATAATACTGCAATGAACATGGAAGTATACACATTTTATAAGGTGGGGATTTCATTTCCTTTGGGTTTCTGGGTCATATGGTACTCCTATTTTTACTTTCTTGGAAACTTCTTACTATTTTCCAAAATTCCTATACCAATTCATACTCACAGTATACTAGAATTACTTTTTCTCCACATTATTCATTTATTTTTCATATTAATTTTTAATCTATTATTTTTTTAATTTATTTTTATTGGTGCCTTGTAATCATACACCACATTGGAATACAAGACTTGAAAGGATATACAAACACACATCATCCAATTAGCCCTCATTTGGTCCCCATCCCATTCCCTCCCCCTCCCTCAATCCCATGCTTGTTTGGTGATTAACTTTGATACACATGTTTATGTACCTCCTGCTTTTTAAAGAGGCTCCATCCTTCCCTATTCCATACCCTCTGATTCGTCACCTTAATTGATTCACTATAGGGCCCTTTCTATAGCTCGACCACTTCCTGTTGTCCCTTTCCTCCTAGTTATTGCTGATTAGGGGAAGCATCTGGTTTTAATTTTCTGTGATATTTCTCAGTGCATGCTGCGTTGAAAATACCGATCCCACTCTTGATGGCCCCAATTGTAGCTTGGCTACCCGGTGGACTGATCCAGACCTCGCTGGCTCAAGCAGCGGCCTTGCCTCATGGGAGGCCCCGATTCTGGTCTCACTGGCCCCGACATGGGCCTAACCCCTCAGCTGGCTCCGATCCCAGCTTTGGAGGCCCTAGCACCTGCCTTCCTCACGGCAGGCTCCAATGCAGGCTGCTGGTCCCGGCACCGGCCTAACCTGATGGCAGGCTCCGATCCTGGCCTCGGAGGCCCCAGCATGGGCCTTGTCTCACGGCAGGCTCAGATGCCGGCCTTGCTAGCTCCAGCACCGGCCTAACCCCTCTGCAGGCTCCGATCCCAGCCTCTGAGGCCTCAATAGTGGCCTTGCCTCACGGAAGGCTCCTATGCCAGCCGCTGGCCCCGGCACTGGCCTAACCCCTCAGCAGGCTCTGATCCTGGCCTCAGAGGCCCCAGCATCGGCCTTGCCTCACGGCAGGCTCCAATGCTAGCCTTGCTAGCTCCAGCACTGGCCTAACCCCTTGGCAGGCTCCGATCCTGGCCTCGGAGGCCTCAATAGCGGCCTTGCCTCACGGAAGGCTCCGATGCCGGCCACTGGCCACGGCACCGGACTAACCCCTCAGCAGGCTCTGATCCCGGCCTCAGAGGCCCCAGCACCGGCCTTACCTCGCGGCAGGCTCTGATCCCGGCCCCGCTGGCCCCAGCACTGGCCTAACCCCTTGGCAGGCTCTGATCCCAGCCTCAGAGGCCCCAGTAGTGGCCTTGCCTCATGGCAGGCCCCGATGTCAGCCATAGACCCCGGCACCAGCCTAACCCCTCAGCAGGCTCTGATCCCGGCCTCGGAGGCCCCAGTACCGGCCTTGCCTCATGGCAGGCTCCAATCACAGCCTTGTTGGCCCCGGCACTGGCCTAACCCCTCAGCAGGCTCTGATCCCAGCCTTGAAGGCCCCAGCACCAGCCTTGCCTCACGGCATGATCTGATCCCAGCTTCACTGGCCCCAGCACCAGCCTAACCACTTGGCAGGCTCCAATCCCGACCTAGGAGGTTCTAGCACCGGCCTTGCCTCACGACAGGCTCCAATCCCAGCTTTTCTGTGTCCATCTCCAGCCTCACCCCTCGGCAGGCTCTAATCAGAGCACCCTCTTTGCCCAACCATTTGTCCCACGTTCTCGAGGGTGCGTGGTGGTAGCATTCTGCCTCTGGGGTCATTACTTCAAAGGTTCCAGGTGTAATGCATCAGATCTCTGCCTCCCCTGAGTACTGACCACTGCCATTGCCACTGTCTCCACCATTTCAAATCTTTCCCAAGCTCTTTTTCCACTCTGAATGTTGTCCAGTGTTCCTAAGCATGCGCGATGGTAGCATTCCACCTTTGGTGTAATTTCTCCAAAAAAAAAAATAAATAAATAAGGTTGGTAGGCTCCGATTTCTGCTTCTCCTGAATACAAGTCTCCACCGCCAACGCAGAGACCGCTTTCAGCACCGCCTTTCTCCTTGGTCTCTGCTAAAGTCTCTCTCCTTACAGGTGATGTCCAAGAAGCAGTCCTCCTTAGTGGGGAATTTTTCCAATAATTCCAGTTTATTTCGATAAGTTTTGTCTGCATCTCTAGTATCCTGGCATCCACCACGGCCTCCTTGACCCCTATCCAATATTTTCCTTTTTTCTTTTTCTTTTCCTTTTTTACAGGGTCCTTCCGGGTGGGGAGGGGGTTGCCGAAGGGTGCCCCGCCAGCGCCTGCCCACCCGCCCGGGGTCAGGGTCAGAGGCCCGCACCACAGGATCCTTCCGGGTGGGGAGGGGGTCGCCTAGGGGTGCTCCGCCAGCGCCTGCCCACCCGCTCAGGGTCGGGGCCTGAAGTCCGGACCCTAATCTCTTATTTTTTGATAAAAGTTATTCTTTTGGGTATAAAGTGATTTGTCCAGGTTATTTTAATTTGCATTATCATGATCATTAGTGATATGGAGCACGTTTTTACTTATCTTTTGGTCATTTTCATTTCCTTTTTGAAGAAATGTCTGTTTAGGACCTCTGCTCTTTTAAAACTGGGCTATTCTTTTGCTATTGAGGTATGAGTATTCTTTATAAAATGTGAATGCTAACACCTTATCAATTACATAGTTTCCAAATATTTTCCCAATATATAGGTTGATTTTTCATTCTGTTTCCTTCACTGTACAGAGGCATTTTTGTGTGATGTAATTATATTTATTTAGTTTTGCTTTTGTAGATTGAGTTTGTGGTATTAGAAGACACATGTTTGTAATTCCAGTAATTGGGAGGCGGAGATGTGAGGATCACTCAGGTTTGAAGCTAACCTCAGCTACTTAGTGAGACTCTCAGCAACTTAACATGACCCTGTTTCCAAATAAAAATATAAAATAGGTCTGGGAGTGTATCCCAGAGGTAGAAGGCCCCTTGGTTCCATCCCCAGTACCACAAAAAATGTTTGCCTTAAGAAGAAATGTACTTTCTAAAATATCTAATCCAATGTTATTGATAGCTACCATGATCTATTTAATACCTTATAATTGGTTAGTGGGAATACCATGGCTTAAGGCCAAATACTCAATAAACTGAAAATCATCACACCAGGGTACCATTGTGAAAAAATTATTTAAATGTTAGCACTAATATAGTGGTAATGGCTGCCACATATTTAGTTCTCTATGAAGTTATTTTAATTGAATATTCTGTCCACTGGCAGAAACATTCTGACAATTGTTTCCTGGCATACTTTCCTTCAACAATTTCTTATTAAGAGTTAACACTATGCTAATCTCTCTGTAATGTAGAAGTTAAGTAGAAGGGATAATCCCTGACCCAGAGAAATGTATGCCATAGCAAGGAAAATCAGATTAACTCCAGGATACATGTGAAAATGCTATAAATCAGAATACCACCACTGTTTAGATCATGTGCTATAACAAATTTATCCTTGGATGGTATAGTGACTTTCCTGGTGTGCACTAGGTAGAATTATCTGAAGTAAGGAATAGACTATGCATTGCATCAGAGTCCAAGGAACATTTAACACTATCATGTTATCAGAAGTCTATAATTCTTAATAGCAGAGGTTAGTATAACAGATTACCTTTGTTTCAAATCTGACTCATTCACTAATGTGGGCTCAAGTTCCCTTAGCCTCAGTTCCTTATTTATAAGATGTGGCCAGTAATAGTAACTAGATCATATAGTGGCTCATAAGATTTACGTAAGATACTGCATAGAAATATTTAAACAGAGTCTGGAACATAATACATGATGAAAAAGATAGCTACCATTAGTTATATCTGTTTTAGATTAAATTATGTCCCTCTATCATATTATGAATTCTTAAGTCCCATTGTTTCAGAATGTAACCTTATTTTTGAAAAATAATCATTATAGATATGATTAGGTATGATGAGGCTATGCTTGGGTAGGATGGATTTCTTATCCATTATAACTGGTGTGCTTATAAAATGGGGCAATTTGAAATGGGCAACAAGATTGTAGATTAAAAGGACACACATTATCATAGCACTCCAAAGTTGAATTAAAACAGCAGTTCTACAGTGGCAAACTGAGATAGAAATGAAGTGGAAAAACACTGGTAGGCAACCCAGAAAGCTAGCAAGCAGGTGAAAACCAAAAGTATCGATTTCTAGAATAGAAGGAGAATTAATATAAACAACAGATGGTGTTAGCATCCTGAAAGTTCTAGCTCCATGGAGGAGGAGAAGCTCCTATCCAACAAGAGGAAATAAAATCTTTCAATGAATTTAAGAAATGCAGATGCTGATTGCTGTACAATACAGTTGCAATTTAAACAGAAAAACTCAGGAAACAGCAAGATTAATTGGTGCAGAAAAAGGCTCTAGCAGTCACCAGTGAAGAAAGCTAAAGACAACCAGAGAAGCAGAGATCAATGAAAATGGCTTTGTGTAGGCCAGGCATGGTAACCCATGCTTTTAATCCCAGCATTTGGGAGGCTGAGACCAGAGGATCACGGTTCATGGACAGCCTCAGCTACTTAGTGAGGCCCTCTGTAACTTAGTGAGATCCTGTTTCAAAAATAAAAGAATAAAAATAGGGCAGGGTTTAGCTCGGAGGTCAAATGCCTCTGAGTTCCATCCCCAGACCCGAAAAAAAAATTTAAAAAAAGAATATGGCTTTTTGTGTTTTTGCTTCTAGTGACTAACTAGGTATCCCTACAATTCAATTTGTTTTTCATACTGCATTTTTTATTTTTTATTTTTTCTGTCTCTTACCTTTCTCCCTTTCTCTCTCTCTCTCTCTCTCTCTCTCTCTCTCTCTCTCTCTCTCTCTCTCTCTCTCTCTCTCTCTCTCTTTCTCTCTCTCTCCTTTTTGATGTGTTCAGGGTACACTTGCTTTTTTAATATCCAAGACCAAACAGATACCCAGGCTCTACTTTTCACAGGATTGATATATACCTGTACTGTGAGTTTGGGCATAAAATTGAAACTGTCACATAGAATGGGGAGAAACTCAGGGTAGCCACCAAAGCAGCTGGTAGGTATTCTAGTTGGAAGAGAGGTATCTTCTGCAAGTATCAAAGGATACTTGCAGAAGAAAGTAGAGGTCTAAATTTTGGGATAAACATCATGGCTAACTGGTGGATAACTTGGATTTATCAAGATCAGACAGAAAGAGGTGACCCCCCATAAAACCTCTCTTTTGGAGGGGCTGGAGAATTATGACACATCCCAAATATCTCCCTCAGAATGTGAACTGAGGTACTCTGAGTCAGTGGTGAGATGCAATCCAGATCAGATTAATCTAAAGATAGAGCAGATGAAATGCCTGGCTAGAACCCTTAATCTGCTTGCCTTCCTATCCTTGGACACAAGAGTAAAGCCATTTTAAGAATGACATATGCTTTGATGTAGGCAACTCTGTACCACTATAGCTGACCAAATAGGAAGAGGTGATGATCAGCATACATTCTTCTCTAGTAAGTTTGGACCTTTTGGTTGAGAACTGAGAACAATCATAAAACACAGTATCTATGTCTCACAAAATTCCTTATAGTTAGCAAATTTGAAACTGTTGAAACAAAGGCCTCTAGTTCAAAAATCTCAGCAAGAATAAACCCAAATATATATATATATATATATATATATGTATATATATACACATATATATATGTATATATATATGACAGATAATGCATTGATTACTTGATATTAAATGCTCTCTCTTGTACTCTCAGATTTTGTGCTTTTTCAGAGTCCTATTTTATGTATTTTGTCAATTAATTGTATCTTCTCTCAATAACTTTTTTCTTATCCTCTATATCATTTCCCTTCTTAATTCTTTGTATTCTTCTCATTTTAACTTATGTCTCTATTCAGTTCTCTATCCTTATATTGTTTTCTTTTCATTTTGCTCTATTTTAGGGTTTTTTCTAATTCAATTTAGTATACTCTCATTCATATGTGACCCTATAAGCCTATCCTAAATTATTTTCTATCCAGCTGCCCCTTTGGTCATCAAAGTTATGTACATCATTAGTAATACTGGCTACAGCAGAGGTTGATATATGCCTTGTTCTTAAATTATCACTGTTATTTGTGGTTACTCTCTATTTTGAAAGAGTACTGGTTGATATCACTTTGATAATGCTGGTCAGATGTGTTGATCAAAGCTATACATCCAACCTTGGAATTATTAAAAAGAAATAGAATTTCACTAAAAATGTCCACATAAAAGGAACCATCTCAACAGATGTACTTATCTAGGAACACTTAGGAAATCTGAAAACATAAGGAAAGAGGCCAAAAAATCCCTTTACACATTTTTAATTTTACAATAAGTTAATCTACAGATATTGGTGTGTATAAAGTCTAAGACAAAACAAAGTAAAAAAAGGTGGTTACAATGTATTAAAATATCTAAGGAATGAAGCAAGAAAGAAAATATCAGAAGTGAAATAACAGTTCAATAAAATGATAGAAATTTAAAAAATAGCCAAACAGAAATTTTGGAAATAAAAGATTTAATAAATTGAATACAAATTTCAATAGAAAGTCGCACAATTACAACTATTTGCAAAAATTTTATATTTTGAAACAAGGTATATGAACATGAACAGTAAGTCAAGAATAAGTAAAATAAAGTAAGAAATAATGCTCAAAATATATAAAAACTCTGGGAAAAGTTAAATAAAAATTTTAAGAATTATTGAAAATGAAGAGGAATTTGAGTTAGATGCTAATGACATTGATAAGTCTTTCAGTGATATAATAACAGAAAAATTTTCCAAACATAGAGAAAAGATGGGCATGGGCATCCAGAACAGGAGGCGTTCAGAACAAGTAGACAAGATAAAAAATAACCTCTCCCTGACATATTGTAATTTAAATGCCTAACATACAGGACACGAATTCAATTTTTAGAAGCCTCAAGAAAAAAATCAGGCACATTTAGAGGTAAGCCAATCAGAATTACATGGGGACAGAATAATGAATTCCATGGCCTGAAAGAAAATAACTTCCAAGAATATTTTCATACCCCGCAAAGCTATTCTTTATAATATAATGAGAAATTTAAATATACAAATGAACTAAAACAATTTGTGACTACTGTATCAAAACTTCAGAAAAAAAAATTAAAGAAACCCTACACACAGAAGATATTAAAAACAATCTTCAGAGTTCATAAATGGAAAATATTCTTATAAAAATATCTAAACAAATTATAAAGGCCAAATTAAATATTAGCAATAAATAAAACTGGCAGGGATTAATAAATTGCTCTATAATAACACTGAATATATTCTACAATTAAAAGATATAAGCTGGATGAATGATTAAAAAAATTAAGTCGGGGACTTCCAGGAAGATGGTGACCAAGAAAAGCAGCGTGTACGAATCCTGCTAAAACTCAGTCTCTGTTGCCACAAAATCAGTGCTTTTCATAGCCAGAAAACACCATCAGCAGAGAAATAAAAAATGTAAACACAAGGGACAGAGAAAAAAACTAATAAAAAGAACAACCAGAGATGAGAAATCAAGCCCGCAATACGGCAGCGGAGCTGCGCCGACACCATCTTTCCTCACAGCACTAGGCTCCAGAGAGGAAATGTAAACAAGGAGCTGAAGTGAGCAGCTGCAGACCATTTGGGTTTAATAAAGCAGGTCTTTCCACGCAAAGAACGCCTATACCTCCCAGTGGCCAAGCTCATCACGCTTTCCAGGGACTCAAAACGGAGCTCAAAACCAGAAGAGAAATACACCTGCCTCACGGCTGAGGGCATATCAGCGATGCCATATTGCCAGCAGCGCCAGCCTCACAGCTGAGGGTGTGGCAGTGACACCATATTGCCAGCAGCGACAGTGAGTTCACTGCGCCCCACCACAGCTCCAGATCTGCGCGCACAATAACCGTGACTGTAATTGCGGCCCCTAAAGGAGAAATCTCTGTACTGAACACCCAGGGACTTACACAGCTTTGATAATCTCCTTGGGTCGGATATTTTGCAGACCAACACAGTGAAGGAGTAGCAGTAGCAGAGATACCACACCCTAGTCGCAGCTCCCGTGGGAAAATGTTTGCCCAGCCCGGCACCCCCATGGTCTCGCGTAGCCTTGATTAACTTCCTAGGTATGAGACTTTGTGATACAACCCAGTAAAGAAGTAGTGGCAGCTGAAATTACAACAGACTCGAGTTACAGAGCACCCTAAGTTAAGTGGTAGTGACCCAGGGAAGGCACAAAATTCTGAAATCATGGGAAAGAGGAACAACAATAGTGCAATGAATGCTCACAACCCCGTATTATCAGAACCTGATAACAGAAATTCAGAGATCTCCAGAGGATCAAATCAGGAATATAACTGTAGAAATAATACAGGACTTTCAAAAAGAATTTAGAGAGAGTCTAAAAGAAATAAAGGAAGCAATCATTAAGGTAAAGGCCTCAATTCCAAGTATAAACAATTGATTAGACCACATGGAGAATAGAATCTCGCTCCTAGATGATCACTCCAAAAATGAATGCATAATTTATAACTTAGAAAAAAAATCAGACAGCAGGAATCTGATATTGAAGAAATATGCGTCCATTTTAAGAGAGCTAACCTAAGAGTAATTGCAATTGAGGAGGAAAAAGAAGGTGAAACCAAAGGGATCAATAATCTCTTCAAAGAAGTAATAGCAGAAAAATTTTCAAACATAGAGCAAGAGGTCAATACACAGGTCCAGGAAACTTATATTACTCCCTTTAGACAGGATCAGAGAAGAGGATCCCCACGCCACATAATTGTCAAAATGACCAATGTGGAAGCCAAGCAGAGAATCTTAAAGGCAACAACAACAACAACAAAAAAAAGGCCAAGTGACATTCAGAGGCAAACCAATTAGAATCACTCAACTTCCCAAACCAAGTCATGAAAGCCAGAAGGGCTTGGAGTAACATATTCCAAACTCTGAAAGAAAACAATTTCCAGCCAAAAATTTCCTACCCAGAAAAACTATCTATCAAATTAGATGGGAAAATAAGAAACTTCCAGGACAAACAGAAACTGAAGGAATTTATGTCTTCAAAACCAGCGCTAGAGAAAATACTCAAAGAGATTAACTACAAAGAAGAAATAGGTAATACACACCAGAACCAGAGAAACAAGATTTTCCATCCAGTAGACAACTAAGCAAAGAATAATATATTCATGTGTCTATAGGTTAAAATCTTTGGAGATTCATTATTTATTTAAGTTTTTTACCTATTTCTAAATTGTATTTCTAAATTGTATTGTTTGCTTTTATTGTTGCTAATTCTTAGGGTTTTTATTTGGAATATTAATATACCTTCAGATATAGCATTTGGAAATATTTAATCCCATTCTATCAGTAACTTTTAACTCTCTTTACATTGTCTTTGGATTTACAATTTTTTTTATTTTTTAGGAAGCTTGTTTATTTTTTGTTACCTGTGCCTTTGAAATCATATCCAAGAAATCACTGCCAGTTTCAATGTTATGAAGTGTTATGTCCCAGGTTTTCTTCTAAAAGTTTATAGTCTTAAAATTTACATTTAGGTCTTTTATCTATTTTGAGTTAATTAATATTTGTACATGGTGTTAGGTAAGGGTCCAATTTTATTCTTTTTCATGTAATTATTTTTCAACAATATTTAGTGAAAAGATTATTATTTCCTTCACCAAATGTTCTTGGAAACTTCGTCAAAAATAATTTGACCATATATGGAAGAATTTATTTCTAGGCTTTTTATTTTACTCCACTGGTTTATATATCTGCCTTTATAGCAGTACTGCATTATTTCAATTATTGTAGCTCTATAAGGTTTGAAATCAGAAAATGTACATCTTCTAGCTTTGTTCTTTTTCGAGATTGTTTTGGGTATTTAGAGTTCATATCTCATGTTAGGATAGATTATTTCTGAAAAAAAATAGATGTATGATAGCTTTACCTTAAAAAATAAAAAGAAAAATATCCTCTGGTAAGAAAGAAAGCAAAAAGAAATACTAAAATGTTATCTCTAAGTGATTAAAAGTTTTATATCAGACAATTAATCTGTTATGTGAGATTATCATTGTTGATTTTGGATAAATTTCTATAATATTAGATGTCAACCACTAAGCCAAGCATGGGAAGGAGGGATGGGGAGGGAATGGGGTGGGGATTGGGTAGGGGCTAACTGGGTGATGTGTGCATGTGTGTCTACACAAGTTTTTGTCCCATTATAATGTATGAATACAGTGCACCAATAAAAAAAATTTAAAAAATAATAAAATAAAAAAATCAAGCTGGACGTAGTGGTGCTCACTTGTTATCCCAGCATTTGGGAGGCTGAGACCGGAGGATCGCGGTTCGTGGACAACCTCAGCTACTTAGTGAGGCCCTTCACAACTTAGTGAGACCCTGTTTCAAAATAAAAGAATAATAAATATAGGGCAGGGGGTGTAGCTCAGAGATCGAATGCCCCTGGGTTCCATCTTCAGACCTGAAAAAAAAATCAAAACATGACTATGTATAGCTTACAAGAGACTCATCTTACAGACAAAGACAGCCACAGGCTGAAAGTGCAAAAATGACAAATGATATTTCATGCAAATGAAGCCCCAAAATAAGTCAGAGTAGATAAACTTTTATTTGTTAAAAGGGATTCCAAACCAAAGTAAATAAGAAGTGACAAAGAGGATCATCTCATACTCCTAATGGGAACATTCTAACAAGAAGATATAACAATAGTATATAGAGAGTACCCAAATATCAGTACACCTGATTATATAAACTTAATCCGTAAAATAAAGTCTCAGGTAAATACCAATGCAGTAATAATGAGTGATGTTAGCACACCTCTTTCTATTTAGAAAGTAAGAAATACACATTCGAGAGAGAATGTGGGCCACAGCAAAAGTGGAGAAGCATGTTTGAGAGTGGAAGGCTCTTTTTTTTTAAAAAGAAACTTTTAGAAGTGCAAGCAAGAGGATATTTCTGAGGATGATATAAGTCATGTAATCACAATATGATATATAAAGAGTCTGGATCATCTTCTAGGCCCTGACAGGATTTCACTGTTTATAATAGGTAACAATTTTGTTTAAACTGTTCAAGGAGAGATAACAGTGCCCTAGGAGATTGTTTTTTTCATTTAGACTATTTACAGGTAGAGTAGTTAGCAGTGCAAAAGGAGATGACTCATTTGTGCAGTCTCTGCTGTATGATCAGCAAATACCTCCTTGAGGATAGTTAATAGTGCTCAGGGTAATGTGTAAAGGCTTATAAATTCCTCAGAAACTTTTGAGACTAACAGGCTTGGCTGAGTAAGGGTATTGGGGAATTTTGTCACAAGGTTTCATATCAAATTTAGAGTTTCCTTGTTTTTCCTTAATATCTCTTTTCTAACTCTTCCTCTTCCTTCCTTCCTTCCTTCCTTCCTTCCTTTTTGTGGTACTGGGGATTGAACCCAGGGGCATTCTACCTCTGAGCTACACCTCAGCCCTACTTTTATTCTTTATTTGGAAATAGGGTCTCACTAAGTTGTGGAGGGCCTCACTAGGTAGCTGAAGCTGGCCATGAGCCTGCTTGCCTCAGCCTCCTAAGTACTTGAATTACAAGCATGTGCCACTACACCAGGCTCCTAACTATCTCTTCTATCTCATTCTTTTATTTTGATCTCTTAATCTTAAGGGTCGGTGAGGGGCATACTTTCATCTTCAATGGTTGCTTCTCACTGGCAAATAATATTGGTCCTGCCTATCCAGGGATCAAAAGTCTAGTCCTAACTGATCTAAAGGAGACATAAAAACTTGCCTCAGTTGTTGAGATGGATTCTTTACAGAGTACGTTTTTAGGATAGCTTCTATTTTTTTTTCAGTGAAATAATAAACAATTGAGAATGAAGAAAAAGAAGACAATGTTGGATAATTGAAAAAACAAGCTCTTGTTTTGGAAGACTTAGTGTCAGAAATCGGCCTTGCAGTAAAAATATTAAGCCAAATGAGCCAATGAGTATACCATTGTCAATGTATGAAAAGTGGTCATGATTCTGAAAACTACCTGTTGATATGAGATTGTTGGATTTGGACACAGAACTGATAGAAATGGTAGAGACAGTGATAGTGGTGAATGCAGTGTTTGTGATTTCTGAAATGGAAGATGGCATTATGGTGCCTCCAGCCACCTTTCCAGAAGTAGAAAATATGAGAAAGCAACTCATTATGAGTATTGCTTTCTGTAACATACAGATTTTGAGCTTCAGAGCTTAATTCAGTTTACTTGTCCACTTACTTAATTTTGTTATTTTTCTTATTTTATAAAGAAATTTTTCTTTATTAGTAGATTTACTCTGAAGAATAAAGGCATGTATCAAATATTGTATCAGAATTATTTTTATTAGTATTACCACTAGTATCTTTCCAAGTGTCATTGAAATCAAACAATGTAGATAAAGCCTCACAGTGATCTCAGCTTCCAGAAAAGTGTTCTACTTGATGTATTAACAATTACTCTGGTGTAACTCTATGCTACTTTGCCAACACAAAAAGACAACCCTGGCTACATTGAGTAAATCAGAAAAAATGTTTGCTTGAAAGCCATTTCTGCATTAACTACCTATGATGATACCCAGCAGGACTGGTTTACATTGCATATAGAATATGATTATAAGGATAAAACACAGCAGAAGATTTATGATTGCAACTTTGCTGAACAAAAATGGGATGATGACAAGCATATAAGTGAACTACTATGCATCTGGGTGTACTTTTAAGGGTAAGCTGCATTTTATAGTATTTTATTCTTTCCAGAACATATTTACAAACATTATCTCATTTAATTCTCACAGTCTTATGATGTTGCTAGGAAAGAGTTTATTCTACACATACTAAAGTAAAAATATATTTCAATCATTATTCTCAGGATTATGACCTAAAGTACCTGATGACCACAACTTAGAGAAAGGAAAAAGGAAAGTGTATTACTTATAGCTATGAAGATTTCCATATATATATGGAATATATATATATATATATATATTCCATAATCTATTTTACACCAGCTGTTGAGCAGAAATGAGGACTACAGATCCTTAGGGCATGGTGGTGGGAAGGAGAGAGAGAGAGAGAGAGAGAGAGAGAGAGAGAGAGAGAGAGAGAGAGAGAGAGAGAGAGAAGTCAGAAGCTATAGCTGGGTGGGGCCAGGACACACACACACACACACACACACACTATACCTGGCAACACTCCAAAGACATAAATAGCCACAGATCTTTAGGGAATCATCTTTCCTAGCTTTGATTGTGTTGCTTCAATGAGGTTTATAGTGCTTCTGCCAAAAATTGCAAGACTATTTCCAGAGTAAGGACACTTTAATATTAATTAATTAACATCACCTTGCAGATAATTTAAATTTAAATCCTCAAACCAGGTTAAAGCAGATTATTATGAATTATTAGAGAAAATATTTTAACAAAGATCAAAGGGCAAAACAAAAACAAAACTTCCCCATTATCTTTTCATATACTGATGAGTAGATATTTTATAATTGACATATTCACTGAAGTTAACATTTATAATTTCTAGCTTTAGATGAGAACCTTCATTCCAATTACTGTGTGTTAACCCAAGGTCACTAAAACTGGACCCGTTTAATTACTGAGATGAACCAACTCCTCTCAGGACAGCTGCAGATTCAACTCATGGTTATTGCACTGGTTTTGAATTTCCTTTCTATTTGTGGCTTGTAGGCATTTCCTTATTCTATTAGGAGTTCATATATGATGATTTATATGTTATACCCACATTTTTAAATGTATAGTAGACAGAATATTCTCAAGGCTTTTATTTTGCCATATTGCAGGAAATTGAATCATAGGTTTATTATTTTAATTGCCAAATAAAAATAGTATATAGATATGATGTACAGCATAATGCTTTCAAATATATATGTATGTATATGTGTGTATACATATATATTCATCCTACTTGCCTACTTATTTCTATTCCTCATATTTCACAAAGGAACTCTCCTTGCTTAGCTATATTCACTACTCAAAAGTTCAAATAAGGACAGTCTCCTACACAAAACATCATGATATACACACATATACATACATACACATATATTTCAAAAAATCATGTTGTACATTATGACCATAATTTTAATTTTATTGGGCAAAGAAATATATATTTGTGTATGTACACATATAAAAACATATGTAACTAAGTATCTATACTAAGCATATTCACATATTCAGTATACAAATATTGGCAAAAAATTCAAAACAATCCATAAATTATTTGCAAATAAATTAGATAAAATTAAGGGCAAAAATGATGTATGCATATATGCCTCTAACATCTTGTACTCCATTAAGATGTTAAACTAAAATGTACCAAAAATAAAAAAGAATACTATTAATGTGATACATAATCTGAACAAAATTTTTTAACAATCTATCCAGAGAATGGAATATAAGAGGCACTCAGCCCTCAAAGACTTCTCCATAAGATAGAATTAAAAGAACTGGAACATACTGCCCAGTAAGGTAAGTGACTATAGGAGAATGCTGGAGCTCATTAGTGGACAGAGACTTGAAGAAACGCAGAGACACTGAATAGTGGAATAGAAGGTGAAGCAAAGTCTGGCACAAATTGCTTGGATGCATGACAGAAGTTCTTCCTAGGTGAGGGTAGAGGTGCAAGAGTTTCCATGAGCACTATTTGTACTGGATTCAGCACATTGCAGTATGGGAAGCCATTAAGGTTTTCCCCTACAAGAATATTTCTGGCTCAGCTGACTGTCCTTCGCCCAGAGTCAACAAGGTTTGGAGTTATGGAAAGTTCAAAGTAAGAGGTCTGAGAGAAGATCAGGTGGTGGTGGCACGAGGGTACTGATTAACCTACCTGTAATGTATGTGCTTTAGATTGGTCTCTATTGTATTCTGGTGGTGATAGCATGAGGATATTGATTGACCTGTAACTGCATAAATACCTCTAGAAAAATAAGCCCATTGTCGGCCCAATCGAGAATACTGACCAAGAGTAGTCATCGACCAGTAGAGATATTGACCCAGGAGCAGGGGTCGGCCAGTAGAGATAGAAGGCTGGCGCACCCCCCCACACACACATTAGAATTAAATATTCTTGGAATCAAATTCTAAGAGTTGAATTCTTCTTCCTCATGCCTCTCTTCAGAACCTGTACTTTTGCCGGCTGGCTCTGGCACTGCAGAAATAAAAGCTAAACAGATAATTGTCCTAGTATATGCACTTCGAATTAGCTGTGGAGAAGGTATTTCAGTTAGCATTCTCACTTCTATGACTCAAAATACCTGACAAACACAATGTAGAGGAGGGAACATTTATTTTTCATATTTCTGGAGATGTCAGAAGTTTCAGTTTATGCTGGTACAGATCAAAACTGTGGAGCTTAGTACAAGGCAGTGAGAAGCAGAGAGAATAAGTAGAAGGAATCTGCTTTCACACCATGAAGGCCCAAAGCAGAGAAAGAGAGAGCAAGAGAGAGGGGGAGAGAGAGAATGCACAAGGTGAGGAGGAAGAACTATATATAGTTATCAAGGCCATAACAAAATGGCTGTCCAGTACATAGAATGTTTTCACAATGCTGTAACTTGGAGACACCTTGAGAAGTGTCCTACTGTCTGAGTTTGCTGCTTCAAGACTCAAAGGTCCCTGTATTTTCCTGTCTCTTGGACTGTACCCTAATATCTTGGTACTGATTTAGTGGAAAGCAGCCTCATGGAGTTTTTTTTCACCTTGGGGGAAACCATAACACAAACTTACTGAGAGTTCCATGCAGTGGAAGATGAAACTGTGGCATATTTGGTAATAGAAAACTTTCCTTTGAAAATGACATCTTGGAGTCTGGCATGGTGGTGCACGCTTGTAATCCCAGCATTCGGGAGGCTGAGACCTGTAGGTTCATGGTTCGCGGACAGCCTCAGTTACTTAGTGAGGCTCTCTGCAACTCAGCGAGACCCGGTTTCAAAATAAAGAATAAAAAATAGGGCAGGGGGTATAGCTCAGAGGTCAAATGCCCCTGGGTTCCATCCCCAGACCCACAAAAAAAAAAAAAAGAAAGAAAATGACAGCTTGGCAGACCAGCTATTAGAGCCTCTGGGAATGAACAATTGTGCATAATGGCAAGTGAGAGACAGGACTAGGAACACCAGAATAATGGGTGATAGATTATTCGAGCTCACTGCTATCCCTGAACCCAAACATGGGTGTTTGAGACTCCATTGCCTCTTTCCACTCTTAGGGCATAAGAGGTCATGCCTCATAGCCAGTGTTACCCCTGCCCTTCAAGAGTGCAGCACAAAGAGCTCTGGAGAGAAATTTGGGGAAGTTCAGTGGGATAAACCACTAGATATTTTTATATCTAATCTTGTAATGGGGACTTGCAAAGTTTCAACATGTTTGTCTCAAATCACAATTTTCCTCTATTCTCTCTCTCTCTCTCTCTCTCTCTCTCCCTCTCCCTAGTCCTGGAAGTTCTGGCATGTGCTATGCCTGGCTAACTACATTTTTTTCTTAAAATCATTACCTCCAGCAGTTATTATTACTCCACTAGTTCATTTCCTTGGCATTAAAGTGAAGATTTATTTTATCTGTAAATATATATATATACATATATATATATATGTATATATATATATATATATATATAGTCATTCTTCTGAAGATGTCTCTCAGTAGTGAGGCACAATGCAAAAAAAGAAGTTTTATCTAAATAATTATTGAAACAAAATGTCAAAATTTCATAGAAATTTACATCATACCTGCAAATCTAAATGAACATTGTTAGGTAAAGTGGTGAGGATGGTCCCTCATAATAGGCTTAGTGCCATAAAAGACAACCACAGAGCTTGTTCTCTTTCTCTCTCTCTCTCTCTCTCTCTCTCTCTCTCTCTCTCTCTCTCTCTCTCTTTCTCTTTTAACAGTAACTCATCAGGTACCTTGACCTTGAACTTCCCAACCTACCTATAGAACTATGAAAAAAGAAATTTCTGTCATTTAAACCATCCAGTTTATGATATTGTGTTATGTCAACCAATCTGACTAGTACATTCCCCAAGTAACTACCTTATACCATATGGCTCTATTGGAATGATTTAAATGTCTCATTCTTTAACACATGGTGTCCATTCATTCATGATTTTCTGACACCCTCAAATGTTCTCCCGTGACTCAATTTATAAAAATCCCATACATCCTTTAATTCTACCTCAAATATTACCACCTTCTCTATGATGTTTGTCAGTTTTCTCAAACCACAATTAGTACCTTTAATGGTTTGTAATTTTAGAAAAATATATAATTTTTGTGGTATGTGGGCTTGAACCCAAGGGTGATTACCTTTGAGCTACACACCCAGCTCCCTTTATTTTTGTTTTTGAAACAGGATATCTTGCAAGGTTGCTAAAAATCTTGTTAAATTGCTGAGGCTGGCCTCAAACCTGTAATTCTCCTGCCTTAGTGTCCCAAGTAATGAGATTAAAAGTTTATGCCAGCACACCTAGCTAGAATGATGTGTAATTTATTCTTTTTTATCCAAGATGCTTTAAGAATGACTGTCAGAGCCCCATTAAACTATAAATCTATAAGGACAAAATGTTTCATTCCTTTTTCTCTCTATGATTTTCAACATGGAGCTTACTTTCAAAAGTAGGTATAAATGTTTGTGGAATTAACCAAATTTTTAATTTCTTAAATTTAAGGGTTAATGTGATTTGACAGTATATTTTGTTTACCCTTGTCTCTTTTATTTGGCACAAGAGATGTTATTGTCAACCACAAAGAGGGTTAATTCTTTTCTAAGAATTTGCTTTTGTTCATGTCTATACATACACACAGAGGGACAAATGTTATGAGCGTGCAATCTGTGTGGTTGCACAGGGCCCCAAGCACAGAAGGGCTCTGTGGTTGGTTTAGTGTTCTGCTGTCACTACCTCAGAACTTCTAATTATTATTTACTTATTTATTGGTACTGGTGATTGTACCCAGTGGCATTCTACTCACCGAGCTGCACCCCCAGCCATTTTTATTTTATTTTGAAACAGGTTTTTTTTTTGTTGTTGTTGTTTTATTGGTACTGGGGTTCCTGGAAGCCCTTCTATCTCCGGGCTACACTCCCAGACCTATTTTATTTTTTGGAAACAGGGTCTCTTAAGCCAGCGAGGCTGGCTCCAAACCAGAGCGATCCTCCTTGTCTCTGCCTCCCAAGCGCGGGGATTACAAGCGTGTCCCACCACGCCCTGCCTGGAAACAGGATTTTGCTAAGTGGCTGAGACTCACCTCAGAAATGTGATCTTCTTGTCTTGGTTTACAAGTACTAGAATTACTGGTATGTGCTGCCACATCCAGCATAAATCCCAATTACTTTATCTTTGAACTGTGTTCAATGTTTATAAGCGAAGACTGGTCTTGGGTGTGTATGAGCATATGAAACAGGAAACGTGAATGGTATGCATATTTACCATTTACTGCCACTCTATTTGCATATAGCATTCATGATGCCTCATGAGTACAGAATGCTGATGGACACAGAATGTATGGGAGGTCAGACAAGTTCAAAGCAAATTGCATTAATGTCACTATGACTAAGCCTAGCCACTGAGATGCCCTGAGGACCTCATTTCTTTTTGCAGAAGAATTTAGTGCAAATGCACAATGAAGGCAGTCATGTGATGAGAAACAGAAACAACCAAAAAAAATCATAGTTTTTTTATGTTATTTCCTTTTATGAGCCAAACTCTTTCCCTGAAAAGAAGTGCACAGAATGAAAAGGAAAGATAAAAACTAGGCACAGTTGCCAGTAATCAAAGCTACCCAAGAGGGTGAGAGAGGAGGATAGTAAGTTCTAAGTCAGCTGTGTAACTTAGTGAAACACTGTCTCAAAAAAAAAGGGTGGGCATGTAACTCAGTGGGAGAGGTGCCCCTTGGCTCAATTCCCACCCACGACCTTCCAGTTCTTTATTTCTGACTGTAGGTTTTCAGCTTTCTTCTCAGTGGTAAAAATATATTTATAGTTGGCTCAGATTTTTCCCCTGCTATTTCAACTCAGGGTTGCCCCAAATGAGTTAGTTTGTGCCAATCATTCCTATAGACACTAATAAGTTTTATAGGATAAGCTTTGTAATTAACTGGATTGAATGTGAATCTTTACTCCATTCTCTATTTCTTTAGTCATCTTCAATAAAACTCCTTGTCTCTTTAGCAAAGCATTACACTCAGAAGTTGTGATTCAATCTGTGTGGGACTAAGAATCTGACTTTGTGCTCAGTTCCCCGGTTGACATAGTGCAGCTAGTATGCAGAATGGTATTTGAGAAGCTTTGGATCAGATAATTTCTAATTTGCTTTTGTGTCCTTAAGGGTTCGTGATTCTATGACATATAGGAGCTCCCCACATCTTTGTTTTCATGTGCTTTAGAATGAGGTCCTTTTTGTTCCATTTAATAGGGGCCAAATTGTTCTCTATAATTCTTTCTTTGTAACATACTATGCAGGTAGAAGCAAGACTTTCTTGGCCTAAGATAAAAACAACAAAATAATGAGCTTGTTAAAAGATTATAGAATGTACCTGTGGTAGCAAGTGACACTAGAGAACTTTTTATGTAGGACTATGTTTAATGTATACATATATGACCTAAGAAGTTGTACTTCCAGAAATAGTTGCCAATATGTTAAGCCCTATTCTTCTGGTATGTGGCATTGGTTGAATAATTGTAGAACAATCATAAAATGGAAAAGGCCATTTGTATAGACAATTGGATATTGGTAATGCATAATCTGAGTCTGTCAGTTACCCTTTAAAATGGAAAATAAAATATTTTTAATAAGACCTCAAATTTCTATTCTCTCAAAAATCTAGCCTTATAAGGATGTGAAAAGGTTTTGGGAAGTGGGAGAAGGGATGGAGAAGACTTTGGAAGCAGAGATCGTAGAGGTGAGTTATGTGTGTGTGAAGTGGGGAGTAAGTTGGCAGATGGCAGCAGGGCAGGATGCAGGCAGAGAACAATTTGAAGAGAAATCAGGTGAAAACAGGGCACAAAAATGAAGTGAAGATGCACCATTTCACTTTTATCAAAGACACCTATTGTGAGTGTCCCTGTGAATACTCTTACTTTGGCTTCCTGCTACCCTGCTACCCAGATGTGATTGTTGCATTAATTAAAGGACATTATGAGAAAGCATAGAGTGAGCCTATTTTTGCTATGTAACATGTCAACCTTCATTATTATGACCCCAAACAGTTACTCATTGGTAATTAATATTTATTTCATAATTTCTAATTGTGAATGTTGCCAGGGGGTTGCTGAAGAGCTCGGGTTTCAGTATTAAATAATTCTGTCAAATTGTCCTGCTCTGCTTCTTGCTCTGTTGGTTTCCCAGTTATTTCATATCTCCTGCAGCTACACTCACATGGTGGGGGAATCAGAGTAGCTCAGTAATCAACAGATCAGCATCCCAAACAAGTAGAAATTCATGATTTTGTTCTGTGACTACACATTCCCTGGATAGAAGAGCAATGAGATGATATGCTGGATATTTGTACCTGATACCCTTCTCTCTTAAATGTCAGAAGGGGTCAAGTACATAAAGAGGAGCCATCATTTGGATATTTCACTTTTTATGTCTTGTTTTTCACCAGCAATTTTTAAATCATATCTTTTCTCTCACATATTGTAGTTATAAGCTTTCTCATTTAAAATAGTGCATGATAATATGTCATTATGATAATATCTATAAGGAAACTAACCAAACTACTGAAACTAATCTCTGTTCAAGTTGGTAATTGAGAGGCTTTATTTTAAGGAGACCAGCAAAAAATGCACTGTTTTATAAACTGGTAGAAAGGTTCTTAGATTAAGGAACATTTCCTTCATAGTAATATTTTTCTTGATATTGGAAGCTGAACCCAATGGCATTCTACTCCTAAACTATACCCTCAGTCCTATTTTTTTTTTATTTTGAAGCAAGGTCTTAGTAAGTTGCTGAGAGCCTTGCTAAATTTCTGAGGCTGGTCTCAAACCTTCAATCCTCCTGTCTCAGACTCTCAAGCACTGGGATTACAGGCTTATGTCACCATGCCCAAATCCTTCAGAGCAAATTTACAAGCTAAATATATATACCAAATAGACTTCTTTTAGGATTTTGTGCCAATGTAACCCTTAGAATGAGTATTTAATTCCTTGAAATGTTGTTTTGTTGTTATTTTTGAAAGATCTAAGGGTTTGGAAAACTGGAGTACTTTGAAATGTTCTTAGTAACCTGGTTTAAATTTTTTATTTCCAAATTTTAGATACATGCAGAGGAGGGTTTGAGAGCCCTGAAAAGTTATTTTATATTTGCATCTCATATGCATAGAGGTAGAGAATAATGTGAATATTAATTTAAGATATTTGTCATCATTCCATTACTCC
Source organism: Muscardinus avellanarius (assembly GCF_963383645.1). Classification (NCBI taxonomy): domain Eukaryota; kingdom Metazoa; phylum Chordata; class Mammalia; order Rodentia; family Gliridae; genus Muscardinus; species Muscardinus avellanarius. The sequence goes on along the minus strand of NC_137792.1, from coordinate 117,408,542 downwards.
TGATATCCCACTCCTCATTTAGATACAAAGAAAAGGAAACAGGTGGGGACTAACTTACTGGTGCCTGACACTACTCTAGTCTCTTTACCAATGCTCTACAAATGGATATCCAATTTTCCAAATGCCATTTGATGAAAAGGCTGTCTGTTTTCCAGCGTATGTTTTTGACAACTTTCTCAAGGATTTGCTGGCTAAAACTGCATTTGTCTTTGTATCTTCTCTTATATTCCATTGGTCTGTGAGTCTGTTTATATGCTATTAGTATTTTGTTACTTAAGCTCTGTAGTATAACTTGAAATCAGGAATTGTGATGCCTTCCGCATTACTTCTGTTGTTCAGAATTTCTTTAACTATTCTGGATCTTTTGTTTTCCATAAGAATTTTAATACTGTTTTTTTCTAGTTCTATGAAGAAATTCATTAACATTTTGATAATTGAATCATATATCGCTTTTGGTAATATAGTCATTTTGACAACATGTATTCTGCCTTACCAAGATATTGGCAGGTCTTTAAATCTTCTAATGTATTCTTATTTTTATTTTGTTAGTATTCTATAATTTGCATTGTAGATATCTTTTTTTGTGGTGGTGGTACTGGGGATGGAACCCAGGGGCTTTATACCTCCGGCCTACACTCCCAGACGTATTTTTTTATATATATTTGGAAACAGGGTCTCTTAAACCAGCTGAGGCTGGCTTTGAACATGTGCGATCCTCCTGTCTCAGCCTCCCAAGCGCGTGGACAACAAGTGTGCGCCACCACGTCCAGCTTCTACCTCCTTGGTTTGGCTTATTCCTACATATATGTTGAAGCTATTGTGAATGAATTTTTTTCCTAATCTCTTTTTTAGCAGATTCGTTATTGGTGTACAGAAAGCTATTCATTTTTGTATTTTGATTTTATAGCTTAATACTTTACTGAATTTTTTATTAGCACTAAAAGTCTTCTTGTTGAGTTTTAAGGGTCTTCAAAATGATCACATCATCTGCAAACATAATTTCACTTCTTTTCCTCTTTGTATCTTTTTAATTTTTTGTCTCTCGTGTTGTATTTCGAGATTGGTTTCATCATAAAGTGCAAGAATGATGGCACTCTATATGAAATACTCTTTTTCTCTTCCTCCCTCCTCCCTCCTCCTCCCTCCTCCTCCTCCTCCTCCTTCTTCTTCTTTCTTCTTCTTCTTCTTCTTCTTCTTCTTCTTCTTCTTCTTCTTCTTCTTTTCTCTCTCTCTCTCTCTCTCTCTCTCTCTCTCTCTCTCTCTTTTCCCGGAAGCACTTCTATATGCATATAGATGCTATAATTGAAAAGAAATTAAGTGCCAGGTATGGTGGTGCATGCTTGTAATGCCAGTACTTGGTAGGCTGAGACAGGAAGATCACAGGTTCAAAGCCAGCCTCAGCTATTTAGTGAGGACCCTCTGTAACTTAGACCCTGTTTCAGAATAAAAAAAAATGTAAAAAAGGCTGAGGGTGTAGCTAGGAGGTAGAATAACCCTGGGTTCAATACCCAGTACCACAAAAAAAATTAAGTAAGCAAATGGCTTCAGATTATAATATTTCTGTCAAGCATTATGTTCTCTTTTACTTTGAGAATTATTTCTAATTTATTTCTCATTTTAAAAATCCATTTTACTTCAGATTAGGGTGGTGAGTGCAGAGGTACTGACCACAGGTTAGAATTTCGCAGAACCTGTGAATTGTACAGAATCAAATAAAAGTGAAACCAGACATCCGGACACATAAACCTAAAGCAGCTAAAGGAGAGAACGTGTCCAAACACCCAGAGTGACCTAAGAAGATAAAAAAATAGAGTACAAAGAAAACTAAGAGACATTGGATGGTATTATGAAAGTTACTAAAGCAATCACATACGCACATATTATATAGGCCTGACCCCATATGCGTAAATAAGGAGGACTGTTTATTTTACTTTTAATGTGGATGTTTTGTTTTATATTGCTTTTACAGTGCTTTTGTTTTGGTATGGTTATTGCTGTGTTATTTTTTTTTCTTTCAACCCATACTTCTCTTACTTTCACATGTTGTTTTTTATATATATATATTGGATAGTTTGCCTTATTTTTTTATTTCACACAGCTGCTAGCTCCTTTTATTTTATTCTTGTTCTTTTGTCCTCTTTCTTCCTCTTTCCTTCCTTTATTTTCATTCTCCTCCTTTGATTGGTCTTCCTCCCTATTTCTAGGATTACATAATAGTCTTGGTATCTTGTGTGGATTTTTTTTTTCTATTCTTTTTTTGTGTCTGTCTGCTCCTTCCATCACCCCTATTTACAAACCTTCCCACACTAACCCTACATACTTTTCCCCCCCAAAACTTTTCCACATAATATACCTCCTGGTCTAATACTCTAAGTATCTCTTACATTCATAATTACTCCACGAACGACAAGAGTCCTAGTAGTTAACTCTCTCTCATTCCTAGCAAGATTTCACCTTACGATACTCAAAGTCTTTCTCAACCTAAACATATCCTCTACCTAATCTGACTCCTTTACTAATCACCCCAGCTCCTCCCACATCACCCACCCTCAACACTGGAAAGGCTCTGCTGACTAGCCGATACCCCAACTCCTAATATTAAGATTTGACTAAGCATAATACTCAAGAACGATGGGTAGAAACCAGAAAAACAGGACAGAGAATGCTACAAATATGAGAACCAGGAATTATGAAGAGACAGCAGAAATCACGAATACTGACCTACTAGAAATGCAAGAAGGGGAGTTCAGAATCTTGTTGTTCAATATGATGAAAGGATTCAAAACAAGTATAGAGGAGGTTAAAGGTGAATTAGAAACACTAAAAAAGAATCAGAAAGAGGTCTGGAATGAAATGAAAGAGGCAATAAGTGAAATGAAGACAGCAATTGAAAGAAACTCTGGAAGATTAGATGAAATGGAAAACAGAATATCAATATTAGAAGACAGTACATCCCAAACCGAAAACACAGTCAGCTATATACAGAAATCTTTACAGCAACAAAACCTAAACATCCAGCAATTATGGGATAATATGAAGCGCCCTAATCTACGGATAATAGGCATTGAGGAAGGGATAGAGGTACAGACCAAGGGCATCTGTAATATCTTCAAGGAAATAATCTCAGAGAATTTTCCAAATTTGGAAAGAGACTTCGATCTTCAAGTCCAGGAGGCATACAGAACTCCACTGAGACAGGACCAAAGAAAGACCACTCCACGCCACATAATAACCAAAATGACCAATATAGAGGCCAAGGAAGGAATCTTAAAAGCAGCGAGAACAAAAGGACGGGTGACATATAGAGGCAAAACAATAAGAATCACCCCAGACTATACAACCCAGGTCTTGAATGCTAGGAGAGACTGGTATGACGTGATTCAGACCCTGGAAGAAAATAACTTCCAACCAAGGCTCATCTACCCAGCAAAACTACTATTCAAGATCAATGGTGAATCCAAAGTCTTTCACGATAAACAGAATCTCAAAAAATTCATGAATTCAAAGCCAACACTAGAGAAAATTCTTAAAGAAATAAACCATAAGGAAGAAAAAAGAAGCAGACTTCAGAATCAGAGAAGAGAGGAAGTTAATAAGTGGGCCACTTAAGTAAAGAAGAAAGATCACACCACCCAAGAGTAGACAGAACACAAAATGGCAGAAAACAAAAATCATATATCAATAATATCTCTTAATGTCAAAGGACTTAACTCACCAATCAAAAGACATAGATTGGCAATGTGGATTAGGAAACATAATCCAAATATATGCTGTCTGCAAGAAACACACCTCACAGCCAAAGACATTCACAGGCTGAAGGTGAAAGGATGGAAAAAGATATACCATGCCACCAGTGACCAAAAAAGAGCAGGGGTAGCAACCCTAATATCCAACAAAACAGACTTTAAACTAAAACACATCAAAAGAGACAAATCAGGGCACCTCCTTTTACTAAAAGGAACACTATACCAAGAAGATATAATGATAGTAAATATTTATGCCCCAAATATGGGTGCAACCACATTTGTAAAACAAACCCTTCTGGACATAAGATCCCAAGTATACCCAAATACAATAATTCTGGGAGACTTTAATACGCCTCTCACACCACTGGATCGATCTTCAAGGCAAAAGATGAGTAAAGACGTTTTAGAACTAAGGGAAACCATAAACCAATTGGACCTAATAGACATTTTCAGAGTATTTCAACCAGGAACTACAGAATACACTTTCTTCTCAGCAGCCCATGGAACCTTCTCCAAAATTGATCACATCCTGGGACACAAAGAAAATACCAGCAAATTCAAAAAATGTAATATAATTCCTTGCATCTTTTCAGACCACAACGGAATAAAAGTAGAAATCAACAACAGGAAACTCGAAAGAAAGTATTCAAATTCATGGAGAATGAATGATACACTATTGAATGACGAATGGGTAAGAGCAGAAATTAGGGAAGAAATAAAGAAATTTATGGAAACAAACGAAAACAGAGACACAACCTACCAAAACCTATGGGACACCATGAAGGCAGTACTAAGAGGAAAGTTTATTGCATTGAGTGCCCACATAAAAAGGATGGAGAACCACCAAGTAAAGAACCTAATGACACAGCTCAAGGATCTAGAAATTCTGCAACAGTCTATTCCCAAAGCCAGCAGAAGGCAAGAAATCATCAAAATTAGAGCAGAAATAAATGAAATAGAGAACAAAAAAACAATTCAGAGAATCAATAAAACAAAAAGTTGGTTCTTTGAAAAGATTAATAGAATTGATAAACCCCTGGCCAACCTAACCAAAAGAAAAAGAGAATCAACTCAAATTATCAAAATTAGAAATGAAAAAGGAGATATCACCACAGATAGTGAAGAAATTCAAAATATTATCAGAAACTACTTTAAAAATTTATACTCCAATAGACTTGAAAACATGGAAGAAATTGATAGATTTCTAAGCACAGTTAACCTTCCTACACTTAGCCAAGAGGACATAGCAAGCCTAAACCAACCAATAACAACCAAAGAAATAGAAATGGCAATAAAAATTCTTCCACCAAAGAAAAGCCCAGGCCCAGATGGGTTCCCAGCTGAATTCTACAAAACCTTCAGTGAACAACTAATACCAATACTGCATAACATGTTCCGGGAAATTGAAAGAGATGGAACTCTTCCAAATTCCTTCTATGAGGCCAGTATCACATTAATCCCCAAACCAAATAAAGATACCTCAAGAAAGGAAAACTACAGACCAATATCCTTAATGAACATAGATGCAAAAATTCTAAACAAAATACTAGCTATACGCATTCAAAACTATATCAAGAAAATAATACATCATGACCAAGTCGGTTTCATCCCAGAAAAACAAGGCTGGTTCAACATATGCAAATCAATACATGTTATTCACCACATAAATAGAACCAAGAACAAAAACCACATCATCATAGCAATAGATGCTGAAAAAGCATTCGACAAAATCCAACACCCATTTATGTTAAAAACACTGCAAAAAATTGGGATAGAAGGAAAGTACTTCAACATCATTAAGGCAATATACTGCAAACCCAAAGCCAACATTATATTGAATGGGGAAAAACTGCAAGAATTTCCGCTACAGTCAGGAACAAGACAAGGATGCCCACTATCACCACTCCTTTTCAATATAGTCCTTGAGTCTCTTGCTGCAGCAATCAGACAAGAGAAGGAAATCAAAGGAATTCACATAGGAAGAGAGGAATTAAAATTATCCTTATTCGCAGATGACATGATCCTTTATCTGGAAGACCCAAAGAACTCAACCAAAAGACTTCTGGAGCTGATTGACAAATTCAGCAAAGTCGCAGGTTACAAAATCAACCTAAAGAAATCAGTGGCTTTTCTTTATGCCAACAACGAATCCACAATGAAAGAAATAAAAACAACAATTCCATTCACTATAACCTCAAAACCAATAAAATACCTAGGAATAAACCTAACCCAAGATGTAAAAGACCTCTACAACAAAAACTATAAAACATTAGAGAAAGAAATTGAAGAAGACCTTGGAAGATGGAAAGATCTCCCGTGCTCATGGATAGGCAGAATAAATATCATCAAAATGGCCATTCTGCCAAAACTGATCTATAGGTTCAATGCAATTCCCATTAAAATACCAGTGACATTCTTCAGAGACCTAGAAAAATCAATCATGAATTTCATATGGAGAAAGAAAAGACCTAGAATAGCCAAAGCAATTCTCGATAACAAGAAACACGCAGGAGGCATTACAATCCCAGACTTCAAACTATACTATAGAGCAATAGTAGTAAAAACAGCATGGTACTGGCACAAAAACAGATATACTGACCAGTGGATTAGAATAGAAGATACAGAAACAAACCCACACATCTTTAGTCAATTAATCTTTGACAAAGGGGCCAAACACATACGCTGGAGAAAAGACAGCCTTTTCAACAAGTGGTGCTGGGAGAACTGGCTAACCATTTGTAAAAAGATGAATCTAAACCCCTATATCTCACCAAACACAGGAATCAACTCAAGATGGATCAAAGACTTAGAAATTAGACCTGAGACTGTGAAGCTAGTAGAGGAAAGCATAGGTTCAACACTACAACATATTGGCACAGGCAGTAACTTTCTCAACAAAACCTCCAAAGCTCAGGAAATTAAAGCAAGAATAAACAAGTGGGATAACATCAAACTAAAAAGTTTCTTCTCATCAAAGGAAACTATCAATAACCTAAAGAGGAAGCCTACAGAATGGGAAAGGATCTTTACCAGCCACCATTCTGATAGGGGGCTAATATCCAGAGTATACAAAGAGCTCAAAAGACTCTACACTAGCAAAACAAACAACCCAATCAAGAAATGGGCAAATGAACTAAATAGACACTTCACAAAAGAAGAGATACAAAGGGCTAATAGATACATGAAAAGATGTTCTTCATCACTGGCCATCAGGGAGATGCAAATCAAAACTACACTGAGATTCCATCTAACCCCAGTCAGAGTAGCAAGCATAAAGAAATCAAATAACAACAAATGCTGGCGAGGATGTGGGGAAAGAGGAACTCTTTTACACTGTTGGTGGGAATGCAAACTAGTTCAACCACTATGGAGATCTGTGTGGAGATTCCTAAGAAAGGTGGGAATAGATCCACCATATGATCCAGCTATACCACTCCTGGGTATCTTTCCAAAGGGGTTGAATTCAGAGAACTACAGCAACATATGCATACCTATGTTCATAGCAGCACAATTTGTAATAGCCAAAATATGGAACCAACCCAGATCACCATCAACAGATGAATGGATAGCAAAACTATGGGAAATACACACAATGGAATTCTATTCAGCCATAAAGAAGAACAAAATTATATCATTTGAAAGAAGATGGAAAGCCCTGGAGAACATTATGTTAAGTGAGATCAGCCAAGCACAGAAGAAGAAGATACATATGTTTCCTCTAATATGCCCAAACTAGGAAACACAAAGAATACCAGAGGGACTCCAGATATTGAAGGGGAAATACTAGCTAAGTTTGGATGGTAAGATAGGAGAGGAGGAAGGCCGGTCTCGATTAATAAGGGTCTACACTTGAACATGTGTAAAATTATGAATAAGACATGGTTAACCTGGACAACCATTGGTGTGTGTGGGGGGGGAAATGTGGGCGGGGGGGAGGGCACCAAATATAGTGTAAATGTATACTATTTATGTTCAATAAAAAATTGTTATATAAAAAAATAAATAAATAAAAAATAAAAGTCTGAAAAAAAAATCCATTTTACTGGCATATTGTAAGTATGCATCATAGTTAATTTCAGAGTGACAGAAATGTACATGCATACAGCATTCATTGTGTGTTTCCCTCCAGATCCCTCCCTACTCCTTCCTCCACCTCATAGATACTATTTACATTTATAAACACAGCTTCATATTATAAACAAAGGATGACTTGAATTTTCATTATCAAATACCCTTTTTCTCCACCCTACCTCCCTTCCAAATCCCCTTCCCTATTCTACTAGTTTCTCCACTCATTTATCTGAAGTCCTTTTTGCTTCCCAGAATTTTTCTAGCTTCCACATATGAGTAAAACCATATGACTCTTCACTTTCTGTGACTGGATAATCTCACTTAGTATAATATTCTCAATTTCTATCCACTTCCTGCAAATAACATAATTGTGTCCTTTTAATGGCTGAGTAAATTTTCATGTTATTCTTAAGCCATAATTTCATAATTCATTTATCTTTTGACAGACACCTAGGCTAGTTTTATTGTTTGTCTATTATGAATTTTTCAGTGCTGCTGTCAACATGGAAATACACATAGCACTATAGAAATCTTACTTCAGTTCCTTTGAGAAGGTTCTCAAGAGGTATATGGCTGGGTCACAGGTGGCCCTGGGTCACAGGTGGCCCCATTTCTATTCTTTTAAAGAAATTTCATAGTGGCTGTACTAATTTCAAATTCCACCAACAGTGTATAAGGGTTCCCATTTCCCCACATCCTTGCCAACATTATCATTGTTTGTATTCTTGATGATTTCCATTCTAACTGGAGATAGATGAAATCTCATTGTAATTTTGATTTGCATTGCTAATGATGATTTCTAATGATGTTGAACATTTTTTATATATTTATTGGCCATTTGTGTTTCTCTTGAGAATTATCTATTCAGATCCATTGCCCATTTTTATTGGGTTGCTTTTTACTGTTAAAATTTTAAGTTCTTTATATATTCTAGATATTAACCATCTTTATAGGTGTAGCTGGCAAATATTTTTCCCATTCTGTAAAAAATCATTTTGTACTTTTCTTAATATAAAGTTGTAATATACAACATGCAAACTACCAGTACAATGCAGCAAACATTAGGTGTTGCCCAGTAGGGACAGGTAGGGGATTAAACCTGAAGCTGTAAACTGTGTTCAGATTTCCAATGTCAGAGAAAGCCACTTTTCAATTTCACCTTTTTCTAGGGAGAGAGATTCAGAGACTGTTGTGGCTGTGGTGTAAAATTTTTAAAATACCTTATAGCTTTTTTATTTTATTTCCCTATCTTCCTTTTCTCCCCTCTGTCTTGATTTTATTTCTGTTGTAGTAATAAAAATAGAGAAAAAACAGGGCTTTCCTCTTTATTGTTTATTTCTATCTTGGCCATCAGATGGCTGAGTTTTCAGAGACATGGTTGCAAGTGCCAATCTCTTACCATATATTTTGTTTTGAAAAAAACATATTTTGCCTAAATATTAAAAGGTATTTTAAATTTTTCCATATGTATGCTTTCACTGATTTTTTATAAAATATAACCCATAGTTTCAGAAAGCATCTCTTTGCAAATGAGCAGAAAGAATCTTTTATGATAATTTTGGCAGTGTCTCCATTAGTGAAACTGAAAAGAAAAAGAATGAAACAACAAAAAACCTGGAAAGTAGTTTGATTCATTTTTCCTAAGGAGGTACATATCCAAATACTGATCAAGTTTCTCCAAGAAGTTTTTCCTAATGATTTCCACTTCACCGATCTCTGCTTCCCGAGATCCTGTATTTTTAGATATTTATAAAGAGCAATTTTAGGACAACATAACTTGCCCAAGGTCACATAACTCTTAAATGTTAGATCTGAAATTTAAAAATAGGTGTGCTGGTATTAGAGCCTGCTTGAACTCTTAGTCTCAATTCTATACTATCTTCTTATAACGGACTTCAATACAAAGAAAAAGCTTGATTAGGTAAATTTATAACTCTGAAATCAAAATGGAAGAGGGCTGTACCTATTTGTTTTCTTTTATCACATGATTTTATTTTGAGTATTCAGTATTGTCAATGACTTTAAAAATTGTTGGTTTGAAGGAGGAGATTACCTGAGAATATTTAGATGCTTATGTTTCAAACAAAAATTCTAAATTTCTCAGTATTTTCTGAAGACACCATGGCTAGGGAGAGAGAATAAGTTATTAGAGAAATATTCCATGTCAAAGTTCCTGTCCTGGAAGCCCCAAGGGCAGACTAGATGAAACTCACTAGATAAACGTGGCTGACAACAGCACTGGTCACAGAGGAAACTCATTTCTGTAGCTACTCTAGCTGTTACTGGGCTTTGTCTTCATTATACTGTTTATATTTTCTAATCCACTGGTAATTTGTATTTCTGTAAATCTCTTGATTTTCTAACTTAATCCATTATTTATCAGTATTCCACAATGTTTTGACATATGTTTAGGCTTCTACTCCCTGGGGATGATTCAAATATCCACAGCCTTTGTTTCCCAGCCCTCCCTACCTACAAGAAAAAGAAAGATGATAAAATTGTAAAACTTAAAATAAAAGAAATAAATATTCAAATACAAGTTAATTCTTATATAAATGAGAAATGAAGATTATATCTACATTTTAAGATTCAGGCTGATGAGTTAGCTTTAACTTTTCTAGGTCTCAGCCAATTAGTCCAACTTTGCTGCTTCATAACTGAAACTTTTAGCAATTCTACTCCTTTTTCCTGGGCACATTTCCCTCATCAATAAATGATATGAATAGAACAGCAAATCAAATGGCCCCCCAAATGGGTTGATTTTGGCATTCTTTCATACTAAATTGAATACCAGCATGGAATTATTCATGAGTATTTCTAACTGGTACGTATTTTGACCTCCCAATGTTAATCTATGTCCCTACATACATATCACCAAGGGAAACGAAATTATAATAGCTAATACTTATAACAGTCTTCACTATGTGGCATTTAGCCAATTCCTAGGTACATGATCTGCAAAAAAAAAACTAGGAATAATGTACTATCATTACCTTCATTTTATAGCGAAAGAAACTCATACCCACAAGATAGACTGAAACACTTGGGCAAATTAATGTGAATCAGTAACTGGTAGAGTTACACTTTGAACTCAACCAACCTGGCTCCCAAGATGATGCGCTCAAATTCTATACCACATTATCAATGCTTCTTAGAAACAGTTGGAGAAATAACAAATTTTGCTTAAAAATGTGCAAAGTGAAATTTCAAAGAGCAAATATTTACAATCACTCTTCTCTCCACAGGATTCTGAAGCTTTTATACAAATGCTCATCAATTGTTTTATTGCTTTCCTTTATAAATAAACTGTTTTTTAAAACAAGCATGTTTGTACTTTTTGTTTGCTTCGTATTTTCAAAACTACCTTATTGAAAACATGGTAATAACTCACAAAAAAGGATTGTGCCAGCACAGGCTCAATTCACTTGTAAACAGCCACAGCCTTATGAGGAGAAGTGGTTTACTCTCATCTGTATATTTGCAACTGAGCTCTTGTTTGATATTAGGCTATAATGTATCATTTACCATTTAAAAGTCACATGTTTAATATCTTTTTAAAAGCTATTGGGATTGCTTTCTCATAATAGAAAAATTTATCTGTAACTAAATTGAATTTTTTCAATTAAAGGATACACTCCTTTACTCTCTTGAATTTAGGTAATACCCTATTCCTAAAGACTGATTTTAATGGTAGGCAAAATTGTTATTCTCAGAGTTTTCACATACATGCAAATTCACACACTCTATTTGACCATTTTTCTATTCTTTCTGGAGATAATTAAAGGGCAATCTGGTGCCTTTACTGCACCTCTCCCAAGTTGCCTGTAGGTTCACATTTACTGGTAACTGTTTTACAAGGCAAGAGATCAGATGAAGGTCAAGTAGTAATAATTATGATCCCCCTTGCTGGCTGAGTCTACACATACACATTGAAGTGGATAATTGAGACAACTATCAAGATAATTCAAGGCAAAAAGGATTCTTGCTTCAATTATCTGGCTATTCCAGATGAGTGTGTTTTGAATTGAATTATTCACCTAATTGCTTCAATTTTCCACTTCACTTTGTCTGGGATGCCCCCAATTTGCTAAGGTGTTGAGCTGATGAATATACCTTCCAAAATCTACTATCTTCTTTTTCCATTTACCAATTTTTTCCATCAACTTTTACAAATCCAGTCGTCTGGAGGAAATGTAGGTTCATTTAAATTTGTTGATTTTTAACTCCGGTGTGACTTTTGGCAATGGTACCTCTCCATGCCCAATGGAAAATGTAAAAATCTCATGGAACTGGTCTGTGAAATGATATTTTCTAATTAAACTGGGCTCAGTGAAGTCTGGAAAAACAGTGAAGCTTAGTGTCAGGTCCTAGAGATGGTCCTCCATGGTGATGATGCTGGATACTCATAGTATATGATTAATGTTCATCTCTAGGGCTGCCAACCCTGGAACAATCTTCTCTTTGCCACAAAGCCTTTCTTGTTCCTGTATTGTTCTATAAAATTGACTAAAAGAATGCCATCATTTTCAAGAGAAAAATGCCCTGTGTGTTTGTGTATATATATATTTGTGTGTTGACTATTGCTGCTCCTGAAAAATATTTCCTCTCCAGAGCACTAACTGTTAACAGGCAGCAGACACTAGTTGCAAAGAACACCAGGAGAAAAGTGAAAGGTGAAAGAGTCTAGTAGAGTTGCCTGGAGCTGCTGAATACTTATTAAATGAAACTGTCAAGCTGATTTTCAAAGGGCTCTGATTTTCAGAGACCTGTTAATGAGTTGAATTCATTTTCCATGCCAATTACTTAGAGTCCAAGTTTTTACAGCAGCCTACTGTTAGCCTATCCTGTAAATACTCTCAACTGCCTATGGAGCTCTGATGGAGCCACACAAACTCAATAGCTGAGCAAGATTTCACTTGCGAATAAAGACTATGTTGTTAGATTGCTCACCATCGTGCTGAAAGGTAGTCATCAAACCAATTCTGTCTTTCTCTATTTCCCTTGTCCACATAACATGTTAATGAACTTGTTGATGAGCTATAATCATAGTGGTAGAATTTCCAAAACTGAACTGACAGCCATATCAATAAATACTGTCTTTTAACTATTTTAGAGTCCCTTTAGTATGGGTGTAAGGAATTGATGGGCTATCTTTGGATAACATTTAAAAATTCATGATGCTGTTTTAATAGATTATGATTACAGTTTTCAAATTTCTTATTTTGTTTATGTTTTTCTCCAGGGTAAATTGAAGGGCAGAGGTCAGGTGTCACATTAGAAAATGCAAAATTAGAGCTTTCCTATTTTCCACCCTCATCGTAAGACCCAAAGTTAGAAGTATATTTTGTTACAAATTTATGAGGCTTATGAAATGTTTTTCTTTTCTAGTGGATACAGTGAAGAAATACAGAATTGTGTGTGATTTGTAGTGATATTTAGCATATTTTCTCAGGCTCAGAATCTTGTAAGGACACATTAATAATACAGTAGTATTGCTTTACAAAATCTCTCCCTAAAGCATTAAAACATCAACATAAGACAGGTGTAGAGATGCATGCCTGTAATACCAGTACTTGGGAGACTGAAAGAGGAGGATCACAGGTTTGAGAAGAGCCTCAATAACTTATAAAGGTCTCTGAGACTTGGTGAGACCCTGTTTCAAAATAAAAAGTAAAACAGGCTGCAAAACAGGGTGTAGCTCAGAAGTGCAACACCCCTCGGTTCAATTCCCAGTAACACACAAACAAAAAATAAGTTCAATGACTCATGATCAGAAAGTGGCCAAAAGAGTTTTCTTTAGTAAAATGTAAACTTGATGAACTTTCTTTTTACATTGTGTGGCTGCTTAATGGCAGATTTTAAACTCTGATCCTGGGGAACAAAAATGACTTCATGGGTATATGACTTGTGCAGTCACAGTGGCTCGACACTCAGAAAGGATCTCTGTGCTTGAGAGTTAATGCTCTGCATTAATGGTCTTGAAGATCATAGGAAATTTATCTTTGAATTGTATTTTATATGTGAAGCTCAATGTTACAGAAGAGATAAATGGGGCTTTGAATATGTCCTCACCTGCATTTGCTTCTCCTCTTGCCTCTCTAGGCCATGTTCTAGGCACTCAGTAATTGGCCAGCAACCACTGCTGTGTTCAACCCTGGCAAGTAGAGTTGAGGTTCCTGTAAGTCTTAGGTTTGAACATGGGGGGTGCCATGCATAACATGATGAGTTTAGCAGGTGTATAGATTAGAGTGACCCTCTCTCTTTCTCATCCATTGCCTCCAGTTCAGGAGTAAGTCCTGGTGTGCCTTTGCCTTTGAGTAATCCTCCATCTACTCTGGATTGGGAGAGTGGGCACCAAGAAATAGGTACTTTTCTTGATTTCCTCCCTCCCTCCAGAAGATCATGGCAAGTTGATCCTATGACTGGCAACGGTTAGAACCCTGAAGCAACTGGGCACACACCAAGTTATGGGGCAGAGTCGTCAGCATGTACTTACCCCCCTAATATTACGCTCCCTGGTATTACATTAAATAGCAAATTTAAAGCACCATTACAGGGCAAGAAAGAAAGAGACACCATTAAAAAAGGAGAAAGCCCTGCTTTTTATATCAGAGGTTTTGTGATTTAATTTTGTGCTAGATGCCACAAATTATGCATTGAATCTTGATGGGGATATATATATATATATAGTCAGCCAACCTATTTCAGGTGGCAATCTGAAGAGCCCACAGGAAAGATAATGTTATTAAGGATTTTTTAAGTTGAGCATGCTACTGTGGCTCACATCCTACCTAGGGTTCAAGAGACTGGATTTGAGAAAACTGCCAGTGAGGTCTTCTTACTCTCTGAGCTTTAATTTCTTCTTTAGTAAAGGAAGGGTTATTTTCTTTCTCCAAAGACTTTTATATGCTAAAATTATAGCTTTCTGTAAACATTTTGTCATGAATATTTTTTTCTTTAGCAATCAAAGTACCTGACAATAATCGCCTCTTTCTTTATCAGTGGTTCTTGGCTGGAAAATTTTTGCATCTCATAGGGCATAATATTTGGCAATACCTAGACTGCCAAATATCAGGATAAACATTGGGAAAGGGAGTATATACTAATGACACCTAGTATTTAGAGGCTGGAAATACTGCTAGGCCTTTTACAATGTACAAAGCAACTTTCCACAAAAAAGAATTATCCAGTCCAATATTGGTACTGGGGAATGAACTCAGGGGGTGTATACCTCCAAGCTACACCCTCAGCTCTTTAAAATATTTGATCTGAAACAGAGTTTCTCTAGGTTGCTGAGGGTCTGGCTAAGTTATAAAGGCTGGCCTCAAACCTGTGATCCTCCTGTTTCAGGCACACACCATCATGCCTGGCTACACCAATCATACTTTTAAACTGTTTACAAGTAAACAATGCATTCTAACAAAGCTAATCACCACTTTCAAAAACATTAGAATGTATAGGGAGGATGCTACTTGCTAACTCCAAGAACTATTTACTCATTAAGTTATTACTATATTCATGTAGTCAAGATCTTTACTAAAACCCTACCATTTGCCATGCCTTCATAAAGTGATTTTTTTTCAAAATTTTTTATTGGCGCATGGTAGTCATACATCTTAATGTAGTACAAAATGGTAGAGGCATACATGCACACATGACTCATTTAGCCCTTCCCCAATTCCCTCCCCATTTACTCTCCCTCCTTCTTCTCATGTTTGACTTAGTGATTCACTATGATATGTTTGTAAAATGTACATCTTGTACCTTAGGGAATTTCCCTTTTCTCCCCTCCCATCCCCCTCAGTTAGGTTTCCTTATTTGCTCATCTATGGTTTCTCCTTCCTCATCTAGAGTTCCTCCTATGACCCTTTTTTCTCTCTACAGTGATTAATAATATAGTCTACATAGGATCTTGTTGGGATACTAATACTTGTAGTGAGACATGCACAGAAAACTAAATCATAATTGGGGCTAAAATGTAATAGCTATAAAGAAAGTATGAAGTAATAGTCATAGAGTGTAAAACAAAAAGGAGAGTGAGAGAAATATTCAGGAGTTCAGGAAAGAGAGAATTGGTTTTTACTGGGGTCATCACAAAAGTTTTGAATAATTAGTGATTATTGACCTGGACTATATTCATGTGGTAAAATTCGGAAAATGTGTTATCTGTTATGTTTTGAAGAAAATGGCGACACCCAAATGAGTAAGGTAAAAAGAGCAAATTCCTTCTTGCAATCTGATTCTGTAATGTAATCGCATACATATTTTTATTAGTGCATTATAAACACATTGTGATAAAGTTCAGAGTGATAGAGGTATAAATGTACAGTGCACTAGGTGATCCCTCTCCCAGTTGCTACCTCACTCCCTCTCCCTCCCCACCTTCCCAGTGCAGGGCATTGTGATTGGCATTGTTAAATTTTGTGTATGTGCATTATGTCCATTGAGGTGTTTCTTTCATTGACTGTCCCTCTTCCTTTACACCTCCCTCCACTAATGGTTCTCCTCTTCCTTACTGAACTAAGGGTCCTCTTTTCCTTTTCCTGGAATCTCTTTTGTGTCCCAGTTTCTATCTAGATTTCATATATGATGGAAAAGATCTGACCTTTTATTTTTGTTTAGTGACTAGTCTCATTTAGCATAATAATCTCCAGTTCCATCCATTTCCCTAAAAATAATATAATTTTGTTCTGCTTTATGACTGAGTAGAATTTCATTGTGTGTATATCCCATAATTTTGTAATCTATTCATCTATGAGTTGATGAACACCTTAGCTGATTCCATATTTTGGCAATTGTGAATTGTGCTGCTGTAAACATAGATAATAATGCAATAGTATATTGAAGGGACTTTTTATTGCAACTATCAGAAGTCCAACTCAAACGAATTTAAGCTAAAATGGTAATTTATCCTAGGGATCTTTAGGTATCTCATGGAATTCAAGGACAATAAATAAATAAAAATAAGATGTGTGCTAAAAACAGTGGAAAATAGAGGAGTATTCTGATTGAATTTCAGAGTCTAATTCTAGTGATTCCTGAGATACAGTTTCATTTTCCTTGAATCTCAAAAATTATGGAGGGCCTTGTTGGGTTTGTTGTCCATCTTGGACCAGTCAGAGGTGAAGCTACCAATTATACTCATAATTCAGCACTCTGCTTCTCTGTGAATGGAATTGGAGTGGGATGGCAATTTCTAGAAATGCATTATGCAGGAACAGAAGAGAAATAAGCAGGAGAGAGGTATCCAAAAAATATAGTTGACTCATGTAATTCACATGACTTCATCTAATTCTCTTTGTAATTAAATGATAAACTTTAAATTTGTAGTGGTATATGTCCAACATTGTTTGCATACATAGATTGTCTCACCTAAACCTAAAAAATAGTTCTAGGAAGAATGTACTGTTATTATTATAAATCTTACAGATGAGTAAACTTATTGTCTAAGATGTAAAACAACTTGAACAAGGTAATAGACAAATTTGACAAATTAGAGAATCAAGATGTGCTTACTCATTGAGTACACGATACTGGTTCAAATATGTTTGTAAAATAGTTGCAAGGCCAGCTTCATGAACACATAACCAGTACCATCACACAAGGCCATATGTATGCTCAGAAGATCTGAGATGTAGTCAGGATTTAATAATCTGTGGTTTCCGCCTTGAAATTCTTGATACTTAATACCTAGGCTGATCATAGACTCCAATAATCCTCCCACCTCGATCTCCCAAATGTCTGGGACTATAAGCATATGCCATTGCACACAGCTGAATGTCTATGGGTGTGTGTTTGTGTATATTATTGTATATTTAACCAAGGAGTGGTATATTTCTGAAGTATTACCTCAGCCCTGTTTTATATTTTATTTTGAAACAGGATTTTATTAAGTTTCTGAGGGTCTCACCAAGTATTTGAGGCTAGCCTGGAATTTGTAATCCTCCTGTCTTGGCCTCCCAAGTACTGGAGGTACTTGGGAGCTCTAAAATCCTTAATATTTTCATCTTTGAATTTGTTTTGGATGATGGGACAATGGAGCATGAACTGGAGGTATAGAAACTTGGTTCATGTGTGTCTTAACCTCCTGTCACCTCCCTGCATCCCTGTGAATACCCCTATGTCTGAGAAAGTGGGATATTCTGTAGGAAATAACAAAGCCATTATAAGTTGTGAGAAAGATAATGAAATAAAGAAAAAAGTTTACATTATTTTATCTTGAACAGCATTACCTTACCACCACCACCCTGACTTTTGAATAAGAGGTACTGCATTTTCAGTTTGCATTAAGTCTTGTAAATTAAGTAGCCAGCCCTGAATTAATCCCTGCTATTAAGAATACAGAATGTGGACACAGAGTTTCTGTGATCTAACCTAACTGCCTGTTGGGAAGGAAAACAGTGTAGTCTAGCCATATCTGTAAGAATAATTAATAAAATTAGACACTATTAAAACAGGTGTATTGTGCACAGTGATTTGGAGTGCAAATTCTGGAACAAATCTCAACTGACACCCTATTCTTCCTTGATGTGTGTCCTTGAGAAAATTAGTTAATATTTCTGTGTCTTCATTTCTTAATATAAAAAGGCTGTAATATGAGGATTGCAGGTTTGAAGCTATCCTCAGCAACTTAGTGAGACCCTGTTTCAAAATTTTAAAGAAAGGACTGGGGTGTATCTAGGAGGGAGAGTGCCTCTGGATTCAACCCCCATACCAAAAAGAAGAAGGGTGATGGTGATAATAACACTTATATCATGGTGTTATTATGAGAAGAAAATGAGTTGAGATATGAGACGTACTTTGATCTTTGGTATTTAATAAATTCTCTTTAAATGTGTTTATTCTAAATGACTATGGATTCAATAAATGAGAAAAATGCTTTAGTCTAATTAATGAATGTGATCACAGAGCATGTGTTCAAAATATTTCTACTGATTTCAACCCTGACTTTAAATATACTAAATCTATAGCCAGGTGTGATGGCAAATGCTTGTAATCCTAGTACTTGGGAGGCTGAGACAAGAGGATTGTGGTTTGAGGCTTCTTGGTAGTCATTTGCAACTCAGCGAGACCCTGTTTCAAAATAAAGAATAAAAAATAGAGCTAGGCTGTAGCTTGGAGGTAGAATGCCCCTGGGTTCCATCTCCAGTACTGCATATATATATATGTATGTATGTATGTATATATGTGTGTATGTATATATACATATACACACACATATATATGTATGTATATATACATATATACACACATATATGTATGTATATATACATATATATACACACATATATATACACACATATATGTATATATACATATATATACACACATATATACTAAATCTATAAACGTTCTTATATAAACAAGAAAGTTATGTTAGTTTTTCAGAATATATTCACAATGCTTACTAAGTCAAGGAGGTAGTAAACTACTTTTGCATTCAAGGTAGTAAACTTTTTTTTAATTGGTGCATTGTATTCATACATCATAATGGGATTAAAAAAAACTTGTGTAGACATACATGCACACATTGCCCATTTACCCCATACCCAATTCCCATCCAATTCCCTCCCCATACCTCCTTCCCACACTTGGCTTAGTGGTTGACATCAGTATTCAATATGTTTACTTTTATTACATGAAAAAATGTAATAGTGGCACTGTACAGAGCATGCTCATTTAAAAAAAATATTTGGGGCAAGGCATGGTGGCATGTGACTGTAATCCCAGTACTTGAGCCCCTGAGACTGGAGACTCTCAAGTCCGAAATTAGACCCAGCAACTTAGTGAGACTTTTTTTCAAAATTAAAAAAAAAAAACAATCAGTGCTGGGGTGTAGTTCAGAGTTAGTATCTCCCTAGGTTCAATTCCCAGTGCTACACACACACACACACACACACACACACACACACACTTTAAAAAAATTTATTGGTGCATTATATTCCACATACACACTTTCAAGAAAAATATTCTAAATTAAAATGAACCTTATTAGAAGATTCAGTTCACAGGCTTTTTAAAAAATTGTATTGTTTACTTTTGCAGCCCAACAGGCTGCAATTATTAAATGCTCACAAAAGGGATCATTGTCCAAATTAAATTGCTTACATAAAGCATCTAGCTTAGTTTCTGGCACCTAGAAGTAGGTGCTTGATAAAATAGCCATTATTATTAATATTGGAATCTGGTGAAGCTTCAGTAATGAGGATGTATAATTCAGTGCTCTGATCACTGGGTCATCTCTTGGGAGTGATTGAAACTGAAATTCTTGTAAAGGATTTCAGATCACTCATTATGATATTGCATTTTATGACCGAATAAGTCAATGGCTATTACCTTTTTTGGAAGAAAAGTGAAGAAAGAAATGTTATGAGAAAGGTCACAGATGTGAATTTTATGGACAGTTTTATGAAAAAGCCATTAGATGGCAACAGTAGTTCACAAACCTGTCCTGCTATTCAGTACTTTACCTATAGGTGCTGACTGACTGTAAAATTAGAAACATGGAATCCCTAGACTTCTAAATCCTGTGAAAGCATACAACACAGAGTCAGGCACATAGAAAGCACTTGATATGTGCTGATCCAGCTCCCTTCCCAGTCTTGCAAGTGAAGAAATGAGAGTGACTTCTCATAGTTATGAAGGTAATTTTTCTGGTTCAGTAGGATTTCAAAAGTCTATAAAATGTCTCAGAGGATTCGGATGATGACCTCCTCTGTTTTGAAATAAATCGTTAAATCCTGAGAGAAGAGTTTGGGATGTAAAACAACATGGATATTAAGAGTTCCTTTTCTCTGAAATGCAGAGCAACCAAAGGCAGCCTATACAATAGTGTATAGAAAATTTGTTCTGTGAATAAAGAATCACAAATCTCTGCTGTTAAAATCTCCCATTTTGTTAACCAATGTCTCTGCCAGGAAACATTAAATAATCACACACTTTCCCAGAGATATATGATATTTATCCAAGCCGGGCGTGGTGGCGCACGCTTGTAATCCCCGCGCTTGGGAGGCTGAGACAGGAGGATTGCACGGGTTCAAAGGCAGCCTCAGCTACTTAGTGAGGCTTTCAGCAACTTAGTGAGACCCTGTTTCCAAATAAAATATTAAAAAGGTCTGGGAGTATAGCCTGGAGGTAGAAAGCTTCTGGGTTCCACCCCCAGTACCACCCCCCAAAAAAAATTATCCAACCATTTCTTGAAAGACAGGAATCTCTCCGTGAGGCAAGGCCGCTACTGAAGCCTCTGAGGCTGGGATTGAAGCCTGCCAAGGGGTTAGGCCGGTGTTGGGGCCAGCGAGGCCAGCATCGGAGCCTGCCGTGAGGCAAGGCTGGTGCTGGGGCCTCCGAGGCCAGGATCAGAGCCTGCCGAAGGGTTTGGCCAGTGCCGGGACCAGCAGCCGGCACCAGAGCCTTCCATGAGGCAAGGCCGCTACTGAGGCCTCCGCGGCCGGATCGGAGCCTGCCGAGGGGTTAGGCCAGTGCTGGGGCCAGCGAGGCCAGGATCAGAGCCTGCTGTGAGGCTAGGCTGGTGCTGGGGACTCCGAGGCTGGGATCAGAGCCTGCCAAGGGTTAGGCCGGTGCCGGGGCCAACGGCCGGCATCAGAGCCTGACAGGAGACAAGGCCGCTACTGGGGCCTCCGAGGCTGGGATCGGAGCCAGCTGAGGGGTTAGGCTGGTGTCGGGGCCAGGGAGACCAGAATCGGGGCCTCCCATGAGGCAAGGCCGCTGCTTGAGCCAGCGAGGTCTGGATCAGTCGGGTAGCCAGGCCACTACTGGGGCAGTCAAGAGTGAGATCGGTACTTGCAGCGCGGCATGCACAGAGAAATATCGCAGAAAATAAAAATCAGATGCTTCCCCTAATCAGCAAAAACTAGGAGGAAAGGGGCAACAGGAAAAGGTCGAGCTATAGAAAGGGTCCTATAGTGAAGCAATTAAGGTGACCAATCAGAGGGTATGGAATAGGAGAGGATGGAGCCTCTTTAAAAGCAGGAGGTACATAAACAAATGTATCAAAGTTAATCACCAAACAAGCATGGGATCGAGGGAGGGGGAGGGAATGGGATGGGGGCTGGATGAGGGCTAATTGGATGATGTGTGCTTGTATATCCTCTCAAGTCTTGTATTCCAATGTGATATATGATTACAATGCACCAATTAAAAAATAAAAAATTTTAAAAAAGAAGAAAGACAGGAATTTCTTCTCTAGCATCTTTAACAAGTTTTACCTCCTTTAGTTAAAAAAATAAAAGAAATCCTTAGATCTTTCAGCAAGTGTTCACATGGTATTATTTTCTGAAACTTCCAGATGTAACTTATCAGAGTGAATATTTATGTGCCCAGCTACAGTAGATTGGATTATTAGTTCGGATCTCTCCCTCCCTTGTTAACAAGATTATGCACATAGTTTTCCAGAAACATTTGCATTTTCTGCTCATTGTGGGTAGAAGATACTTGGCTTTTTGACTTGCATTAGGTAATCAAGTTTAACAAAAATCATGCCAATAAGCATTTAAAATGGAGTACATTATTTGGTTTGTCCTCCTGCTTTACTGTAATACACCATGATAAATACGTACCCTGAGTAGCTTCTAGTAACCTCCAATAGCCATTCATTACTCATGTTGTTAAGAAGAAAATAAGAAAAAATGAGGAACATATATAACTCCAATCCATGATGTATAAAAGCCCATTCACTATCATTCCATACCCTAAAGAGAGGCTTACCAAATGATCCAGAGTTTCTGGCACGACTCATTATACAGTATAACTACCACTATAGTCAATACATTAACCAGAATTCTTCACCCAGTGGTTGAATCCTGAGCTTAGCCATGGAGGAGTTCTCCAGAATCTAGGTTTCTTTCTTTGCTTCATTCCTTCCTTTCTTCTTTTTTTCCTTCCTTCCTTCCTTCCTTTCTTTTCTATTTCTTTTTTTCTTTTTTATTTTCTTTCTCCTTTCTTCCTTTCTTGCTTTTTTCCTTCTTGTATTAAGGGTTGAACTCAGGGGCCTTCTTCTACAGAGATACACCTCCAGATAATTTTTGGAGATTGATCGCCCTAACTTATGAGGCCTAGCCTTTAATTTGCCATCCTTCTACTGCAACCTCCAAAGATGATGGGATTATAAACCTGTGTCACCTTTGCCCCTTTTTATTTATTTTATTGAATGCTCTGGTGTTGTTTTAGAGGTATGGATGAGTGACAGCTTTAAGTTTTATGTCAGTCTTTTTGATGAATCTTCATCATGTGAACTATTAAATGACCTGAAAAGATGTCACACTGGGCTTTTTACTTCATCTTGCACAACTTATCCTAATACTATACAAAATGACAATTTATTCATATGGGGATTTTCTATGGAAGTGATGGTTAGTGTATGAGATAGTTTCCTCAAGTCTTCTTTTAATCTTAAATTCCCTTTAATATCTACAGAAACTGGCTTCAAGATCATTTTCTGTATGTTTGCATTTAACTTACATGCAACAATTATATTTTAGCATAATCTACTTTTCTATATTTTCATAAAGTTGCTGAAAATGGATCTGAGGAAAAATTTTTTAAAGATTTGATATGCGTGGGGGCTGGAATATTAGGAGCCTCATTGTTGAGGGATCTGAATTAGTTTTCTGGTTTTTGCATTTATGTTTCACCTGCAACTATTATGGGTCCCTCAAGTGCATCTATGCTTTGCCAATAAATATCCTTAAAATGGGCAAGTGGCTAATTGTACACATCAAGGGCCAATTGCAGAAGCAAAAATGTATACCCTAAAACAAGATCTCTTTAACATGTTGGGTCTTAGGGTAATGTACACATACTGTGTATTTATCACTTAACAAAAGAGACATCAATCATTATCAAATATCAGCAAATATTTATTTATGTATGTATTTATTTATATATTTATTTATTAATTTATGACTATTTCGAATTAATCATAGTGTTATGTGTGTTGGTGATATCAAGATGGAATAGAATCCATTTCTACCTTGAAGAAGATGAGTTTTGCTAATTTGTGTGTATGAAACAATGCTAATAATTAAAGACAATATATTAGAGCTTGGCTTTTTACAAAATATGTTTAAAGTAAAATAAGATAGATTTTGGTGTCCTAAATCAACGTTGTTTCAATGTTTTATCATTATAATCTTTATAATTTAGGGAATAATTGAGAAAAAGAGAGAGAGAGAAAGAGAGAGAGAGAGAGAGAGAGAGAGAGAGAGAGAGAGAGAGGAGAGAGAGATTAAAAAGTTCAAGGGGATTTAACAATATAAGAGAAAGAGGGAGATAAAATAGTTTCTCTATTTTATTTACTTATTCATTTATTTACTGGTACTAGAGATTAAACCAAGGGGCATATTACCTCTGAGCTACACTCATAACCCTATTTATTATTTTTATTTATTTTTATTTTATTTTTTTATGTGTGTGTGTGGTACTAGGGATGGAACCCAGGGGCATTGTACCCCCAAGCTACACTCCCAGCCTTATTTTTTAGTCTTTTTTATTTTTGAAACAGGGTTTCACTGAATTGTGAGGGGCCTTGCTAAGTAGCTGAAGCTGTCCGCTAACTGTGATCCTCTGGTCTCCACCTACTGAATACTGGGATTACAAGCATGCACCACTATGCCTGGCAGCCCTAATTTTTATTTTGAAACAGGATCTCACTAAGTTATATAGGGCCTTGCTAAGTTGCTGAAGCTGGCCTCAAACTTGTGATCCTCCTAAATCTGCCTCCAAAGTACAGGGATTACAAGAAAGCATCACCATGCCTGGCTTAATATTTATTTTTATTGGAATTTTTCATCTGTTTATTTATTGCTCCAGGCCTTATGGTGTTATAAAACTGTAGAGACTATGAAGGGGAAAATGAAATTCTTCTTTTATTGATGTTCTATCTCCACTTTTGATATTAAATAAAGCCTATTTGCTGTGTTGTTCAACAGGTTTGAAAATGTTTCAAGTGTCAAATCCAGAATAAAATAGGAAAAGTAGCTACTTGAGGAGGCGTGGACTGCTTTAAATTTTAACTTTTAAATGTCAGGAATAAATGATTTTGGTTTTTTTTTCTAAATGATTGATCAATATGGCAACTGACCTGTAATTGCAAGCAATTCTTCTAAAGCTTCAGAGTTATTAGAATATAGGTTATCATACAATTCTGACTCATCCCTGTAATTCTGTTCATAACCTCTTGTATCCATGGGGACTATATCTTAATACTAATAGCACCAGAAGTCTCATAATTGAGTAGCTTCAACCATTTCCCCCAATTCATTTGCTTTTCTTTTAAAATGCTTACAGGACATGGGAAAGTAGTATTTCAAAGACCTGAAAATCTCTTTTCTTGCTTTTTGGATAAGATCAAGTATAGCTTAGGTAAGCATTTATTGAGCTTCTGCTATTTGCTAGTCATTGTCATGGAAAAAAGAAAATTCAAAGTCCAAGCATTTAGTTAACTTTCAACAGTGTGGCCATTCATATAGTTAGTCTAAATTAATTTATTCACATAATCAAACTTTTTTATGTGTGATACTGGGGATTGAATCCAGGGGCATTCTACCTCTGAGTATATCATATTTACTCAGAGGTATATCATATATATCTCTGAGTCCTATATATAGGACTATTTTTTATTCTTTATTTTGAAACAAGGTCTACTAAGTTGTTGAAGCTGGCCACAAATCTGTGCTCCTCCAGTGTCAGCGCTCAAGTACTGGTATTATGAGTGTGCACCAGCACACCTGACTAGACATATTTTTATTCAAAAGTCAGGGTTGTCTAAATTTTTAAATATTGGGGACTAGAAAAAAAGATAAATTGAATCACTACTGAGGAAAGAGATTTGGAAGAGACTGGAAGGTGATGTGATAATGATGGTCTGGACTGAGAAGGTAGAAAAAGAGAAGATGCAAAAAGCAGATTTTAATACTATTTTAGCAAAATATCTGTGTCATTTAAATGCTAAAGTATGCAAAGATAGATTTTTTTCTCTTTTTAAAAACTCCCTCCCAATGGAATTGTAAGGGCAGAGATTTCTAGTTTTTCTCCAGGGCCTATTCCAGCATTAGTCAAAGAAAAGGGTAGATGCTCAGGAAACACTTCAATAAGAACACTTATGGAATGGAAAAGATTATAGATATGTGCTTAAATTATGGATAACTGCTGCTTTTTTGCCTGTGTAAACATTACATATATTAAATATAAATCTAAATATATACACACATATGTCTGTGTGTTCTCCAAAAGACCAGAATCTTAAACTGCTCTCCATTATACAAACTCAGCCAATGAACACAATGTATTAAGCTAATACCTACTTTTAATTTTCTCTTTTACATAAACACTTTCAGTAGGAGCATTCACTCTTCAATTAATTACAGTCATTTCTACTCCCTATTGTCTAATGCCCAGTATGTGAATCTCCCTTAAATTACTTCTTTTGAGTTTATGAGGCTGTCAAGTACACCATTTTTGTCCCAATTTCAACTCATAGTTCAAGAATTGTTCTTATGTATGTTTTTCCTCTTCTCCCCCACCCCAATTTCCTTATTCCACAAACACTATTTAACTATTTACAATGTACCAAACCCTGTGGTAGGCAGAAGTTAAAAGGCTAAGACATATTTTCTCTCAGTCATGAAACCTCACTGTAACAAATTACCTGATAGAAACAATTTAAAAAGACTAATGAGACAAGTAGAGTGGCATACACCTATAAACTCAAGACTTGAGAGGCTGAGATGAGAGGACCACAGGTTCTAGGCCAGCCTCAACAATTTAGCAAGGCCCTTAATAATCTAGAGAGGCCTTGTTTCAAAATAAACAAAGAAAAATGGCCAAGGTTTTATTCAGAGGTAGAATGACCCTGCGATGAATACCAAGTAAAAAAAAGAGGACGTATTTATTTTGTTTTACAGTTTCAAGTCCATGGTCATTTGGCACCATTGTTTCTGGGCCTGTGGTGAAGGAAGATATGCTAGCAAATGCACCTGATGGAAGAAAGTTGCTCACCTTGTGACCACTTGGAAGCAAAGAGAAAGAGATTGAGGAAGGGGCTGGCAACAAAATATACCCTTCAAGAACATGCCTTCAGTGTCCTACTTCCTACAGCTAGGTCCCAACTTCTAAAGTTTTTACCACCTCCAAATAGACCACAGGCTTGTGATCAACATAGCCTTTGAGGGACATTTTAGGTCCGAACCATAACAGTCAGAGAGATGGGCAGATAAATAAC
This sequence comes from Muscardinus avellanarius, assembly GCF_963383645.1. NCBI lineage: Eukaryota > Metazoa > Chordata > Mammalia > Rodentia > Gliridae > Muscardinus > Muscardinus avellanarius. The sequence goes on along the minus strand of NC_137792.1, from coordinate 117,381,488 downwards.
CTATTATACTGTGACATGACTGAAATTATGTATAGCATGCTCTAAGAATACTAATTCTTTATCTGCTTTATTTTCCTCTTTAGTCATCTTTTTTTTTCTTCTTTCACAATTTTCATTTCTTTGGAGCTTATAAGTATGTTTAATTCAGAATTTAGATAAAATACTGGGTCGAAATTTCTGCTCAACCAGAATAAAGTTGACCTCCTAGACATTCATTTATCCTTGCAAAATGTCGTGAAAAAGCACATAGACTTTGTAATATAATATAGGATTAAATTATTATTCTGGCAATGAATATAATACAATGAACATATTGCACACTACATAATACTTAGTTTGTAATTATTACTAGTAGCTTTTGTTTTTTACTCATTTAAAGTAATGAATACATATCATATTTTAGAACTGTCTCTGGATTATGAGAAAATAAGGCACATCCCATAACTTCATGGATTCAAAGTCTAGTAGTGATCATTTGACCTAAGAAAAATAACTGAAATTATTGTTTTATCATTTTATCAATGGAAAATAATTCTGTAACAAAACTACAAACAGATTTTATTTCCTTTATATCATAAAGGGATCAAAATGATTTATCAAATTTCATAACTTTCATTTTTTTACAGTACTGGAGTTGGAACCTCTGAACTATACCACCAGCCCTATTTTTCATTATTTTGAAACAGGGTCTCACTAAATTGCAGAAGGCCTCACTAAGTAGCTGAGGCTATTCTCAAACTGTGATCCTCCTGTCTCAGCCTCCCAAATGCTGGGATAACAAGGGTGCACCACCATGCCTGGCTTCCTAATGTTCGTATTTTCAAGCTAAAAATTTAAATATAATTCAAAGTTGTTAAATTGAGTATAGAACACAAATAGACATGGATTCCCAACCTTTTAGACTTTGCTTACAATCAAGGTTATCAGGTAGTAGGAATTTCTAATTCTAGCTCACATAATTTCTACATAATGGAACCTTAAGATAGCCTAATACAGGAAACAGGCACACAACCATCGATATGCAAATATACACCAATATGAAAAAAACCAACAACACTTGATGAAAAAATTAAAAGGACAAATACTCAAGTCAAACTGAGATTACTTTGGTTGTGTGTTCTGTAGGGAATGAATGTAGTAGAGTGGTTAAGAGCACAGACTTTAGAACAAGATGCTCAAGTTTGGAATCCAATCTAGCATTTATTAGCTATAGTAATGTAGACAATTTACACTGCCTCTCTGACCTAAGTGCCCTCATCTGCAAAATGAAAATAATAATAACCCTACATCTGATGGGTTTATGAGTTTTAAAATTTTTATTGGTCCATTGTAGTCATATATCTTAATGGGCTACAAGGTGGTGGAGATGTACATGCACACATCACCCAATTAGCCCTTTCCCAGTTCCTGCCACATTCCCTCTGCCTCCCTTCTTCTCATGTTTGGCTTACCAGGCGTGGTGGCACACCGGGAGGCTGAGACAGGAGGATAGTGGTTTGCGGACAGCCTCAGCTACTTAGTGAGGCCCTCCAAAACTTAGTGAGACCCTGTTTCAAAATAAATAGAATAAAAAATAGGACAGGGGGTGTAGCTTGGAGGTAGAATTCCCCTCAGTTCCATCCCAAGACACTCAAAAAATAAAAAATAAAGTATATCATATACTTAGGAAATATCCCTATCCACTCTCCCATCCCCCTCAGTTAGGCTGCCTTATTTGCTCATCTATAGTTTCTCCTTCTTTGTATAGAGTTTCTCCTATGACCCATTTTCTAAATGAATTAATATTTTGGGTAGTGGTGCATACTAAGTTTTATATAAGTGCCAGCTGCTATTGTTGGTTATATCCGAAATGTAAAGTGTCACTTCACTGTAAAGGCAGGCCAATTTGATAAACATGGCATATTAAAATGTAGAAAATAGGGATCTTCATTGTGATCACTCTTAGAGGACAAGTGAGTTCATGGGATCAGGGGCTCAAATATGTAGATCTTCCTCTTTAAAACTGGGACATCATGAGGGTAGCTAAATAATGAGTAGGTTCAGGGAGAGAATAAGTCTTTCAATGGAGAGGGTAGGAAAGAAGAAGAAAACTTTAGGTGATAGGTCTTGGTAGGGTGCTATAAGACTTGGAAAACCAGGAGTAACTGAATAACAATCTCAGGGATAAGGGCCCCAGATGAATTTTACCCTTTTCAAAATGTGTCTCAGAAGAATCTAAATACCATTTATTATGAAAACCAATCTACAGGGTCTTATTACATTAGGATAAAATTCTAGACTTGGAATGACTCTAGAAAACTACTGTATTTTAAACTGGGTCATTATGACAGTCAACAATTCATTTTCTCCAAATTTAGTGTCTGTCTTCTCCAAAACTGCTGGGAATAGAAAAGAATGATTCATCTAATACCAAAGCAATTTAAAATGTTATCTTTCAAGTAAAATTCTGTATTAATCTCTAGGTTTTAAATTGTGTTAGATGTTCAGTACTTCAGTTTTTCCACAACTGAAAGAGAATGGCAATGATGGTCCTTAAAATGATGTACTTTTAAGTATGGATGCTATTAAACTGCTACTGTATTTTTCTTTGCCTTTACATTATAAAAATCACTATTCAAGAAAAACCCTAAATGCCCTTTCGTTCCTCTCTGGTAGAAGAAATTCCAGTTGTAACAGAAGAGGTCAATTTCTGTTTTTCTAGGATTCATAGTAATATTGGGAATCTTATTAAATTTATTTTCAAAAATAAAAAGGATATATATATTTTATCAAGGCAGTAAGACTAAAGCTGATATCTAACAGTCAGTGTGATTTACACCAAAATATTTCAGCTTTCCTTGAAGGAGAAATTTTAAATATAGTTAACTGGATGAAAATGATATATGGAAAGTGATTTTTCTTTACTCATAATAAGGCCTAACATCTGACACAACGATCAGACAAAAGAATCATGCTTCTACATAACACTTAATTATGCTATGAAGCTCTAGATGCTCCCAGATATTATACAGGCAAACAATTTATATCAGGTATATAACAGATGTATAAATAATAGCACAGACAGCTACAAAAATAACCTGACAAATGAAAATCAAATCAGTTATCAGTCTTTGGCTAGAAAGGTTAGGATGGAATCACCTAGTTCATGGTAATGCATTTGTGGATGTTCAGAATTTCCTCAGTTCTCTCCAAATCATAAAATGTAAGCTGTCACTCTCAGAACTGGACCCTTTAAACTGAGCTTTTTAACAATTCCTTACTAATCCTGCCTACAGTATGAGGGATCTAGGTTTGTATTCTTTTCCACTATTCTTGCAGTTACTGTCATTGGAACAAACTAATCCATATTATACAATTCTGTATTCTCATTACAAATTTTGCCTTGAAAATAGAATTGTTCTTGTCTTTTCTATTTTTTCTTGTGATACTGTTTATTACTAGGATGAGATATAATAATCTTAATGCTCATTCCAGTCTGTGAAAGACTATAAACATTTAATAGACTCATAAACATAGACTTTAACCTTTTCAATATTCTACATTTTGATTGGCTACCTATATTGCTTTAATCTCTATAGGTTACTGAGACTGTAAACAGGAAGAAAGTGGACGAATAGTGAATCACACCACAAGCCATGAAAAGGCCAAAATTGTGCAGTTGCTGATTTTTCCACCTACAATATATTTCACAATTTCAGGGAAACCATCTTAAATTTAATTTAGAAATAGCTGTATAAATTAGTTGAGTCTTTTTCACTAAATGATATTGAGCACAAAGAAGATATTTAACCCTCTTTTCTAGGAATTCTTATATCATTATAGTGGAGTTACTCTTGGATTATTGTCGGGGCCCACTCGGCTGGACCAAGATGGCACCCAGGCTTGTTGCCAGCGTGGATTCAAGATGGTGCCTAGGCTTGCAGCCAAGTCATGAGACTCACAAGATGGACGTCTCCTTGAGCATGCGCAGTGTGCCATGCTACGTGCCTGCAGAATGATCAGTGACGCAGCACCTCATGCTGCCACCAGCCTGCCTATTAGAAAGTCAGAAGTGTGCATGCCCTAGCTGTGAAATCTTGGGCTTGGTAGGGAATAGAGGGAGGGATCATGATGCTGATATATATTGTGCTTGTTGTACGCATTGTCAGACATATTAGAAGAGACATATTGAGACATATTAAGGATCCATTAAAGAAGAATTCATATTTCAGCTGAAGAGGTGTCTGTGTCGTTCTCTAAGCCCCTGCGGGTCGGAGTCTTAGGGGACGATAAGGGTCTTGAATCCACGCTGGCAACAAGCCTGGGTGCCATCTCGGTCCAGCCGAGTGGGCCCTGACATCTCCCCCTTTTTGTTTTATTAAAATAAGGCTCGGGATCGTGCCTGTCTTAGGTTGTCGACCCTCAAGGACCATTCTTACCTGTCATTGGGAGAAAAATAGCATGATTGTTTCCCTGTCTTAGGTTGATATGGTCCCAGGGACGATCTTACCCATCACTGACTACCGATCCAGCATATTGAGCCATATGTGGGGAGATGAGCCAGCTTCAAGGGATGCCATAGCTTGCACCAATATGTGCTGTTGTTGCAGTGTGCGTTGTCGAGTTCGTCTGATATATCCAACCAGGAAACAGCATGCTACCACCAGCAAGAATGCCCAGAATGCCATGCCACCCCAATCTTTTAAGAAACCCAATGTTCCATGTATCAAGCCCATCCATTGTTGTACTGTGGCGACTTCTACACAGGTAGAATTAATTGCAACGATGGACACTCAAAGCTCAATCATGGTGTGTTCAAATTCACGGCTCCAAGTCCCTAGAAGCATCTTGCTTAATTGCCGAGACAAATTACCTGCATGGGAGAAATTCTGATACTGCACATACGTTATACATAATCCAGATAATTTATGAATACATGGTACCATGGCCATTTGCCCTAGAATGTCAACCTGTTCTTGTAACAGGTCTACTCTTTGATTTACCATTAATATGCCAGCTTTAAGTTGTCCATTTATTTGAGCTTGCTGAGCCATGGCAGTAGCCGCATGTGAGGATAGGGCATTCATAGTGGCTGCAGTATTTATAGACGTCGCCAAAGCGGCAGCAGCTGTAACTGCCGCAGTCACAGAGGCCACAATTACAGCAATAAGAGCAGAAATTCCAAAACCTCTCTTTTCTCGGTTCAGCAAAACTGGAAGGGAATTTACATCCACTCTTATTGGCCAAGGAACTGCTATAGGCAGTCGCATTACTACTGCCCAAGGGTGCATAGAAGCATTCCAGCAGAAAGTTAGAAAACAGGTATCAATAAAACAACCTAGACTATCATTAACTAAGTAATTATTAGAAACAAGCCAAAAAAATGGAGTAGTTACACAAACAGGAGTGGGTCCAAACGGGAGTTGTGGTCCCATTGAACAATTTACTTTGATGCTATCCTCAAAAGTATCGGAAAAATTCTGAGAATAGCTGCAATTTTTTACAGTTCCCCCTAAAATCATAGACATAGCTGTTATATCAGTACAGCCTCCTGCTATCCCACAGAGAAGCCAAATATTAAAAGGATTGGGCGGCTTATACTGTATAGGATTTTGATATGTATAATTATATCCTGCCCAAGTATGATTGCGCATAGTAGATATGCCTGGAGAAAACTTAAATCATAGCCTGAAGAGGCCCAGACTACCTTGGAGTCTTGGCAGTCAGTCCATTTAAATGGCCAGCTACGTGGGCTATAACATTTTGGAGCCCACCGCGGCTGCAAAGGAGCTGTCTTATTTTCGGGATGTCCATATCTAGAAAATGCTAAAGGAGCATATCCTTCTAAAACAGTAACATTTCCTATGGGACTGGAATCATTAAATGGCTGAAATTTTCCCATAGTTTGATTATATAACTGCACACATGGATTAGGACTATCATAGGTATCATACAAAATTTTATTAGCATAAAAACATAAACTGCCACTTAAAGTTATATTAAAAAATACATAAGGCCTAATTTCTTCATCAAAAGGAATCCAGGGCAAAGTTAAGGAACTATTGGTCGTAAAGAACCGAGGAAAAATGGTGGCAGTGGTGGACACAGGTAAAGGAAGAGGGAAAGCAGAAATAATTCCCCAAAGATCTTTTTCACCCATTCCAATGTTGAACATTACCAACAGAGTTAGCCATATCCATTTGTTGCTTGGCATCTTCCATTGGTTCCTGTACATGGCGCACCAATCTTTCAGGAACCCAAATTGGCGAGTCTTTGTCCTGTGGGAAAACACACACCGACCCTCGAGCCCACGTTAGCACTGGATCCGGACCATTCCATGCTCCTGTAAGAATATCTTTCCACATTGCTTGCCCTGCATAGCGCTCATGAGGCCTGTAATGTCTTTCCGCTGCTGTTCGTCCATTGGCATCCAATGTTAAAAAATTTAGAATAAATAATATAAGATTTAGTTTATCTTTTGGTGTGGTCCATTGAGCCCCTATCCCCCTTTTTTGTTTTATTAAAGCTGACTTAATAGTGGCATGGGCTCGTTCTATTATGCCTTGGCCCTGTGGATTATATGGTAATCCATGATTTAATTGTATAGCCATTTGGGCACAAAAATGAGAAAATCTTTGAGAAACATAAGCAGGTCCATTATCAGTTTTAATTTGGTGAGGGATGCCCCAGGCAGCAAAAGCTTGCAGACAATGGGAAATTACATGTTGGGCCTTTTCTCCAGTATGAGCAGAGGCAAAGATAACTCCGGAATATGTATCCACGGAAACATGTACATATTTAAGAGAACCAAATTCAAGAACATGTGTGACATTCATTTGCCATAGGTGAAGAGGTCGCAAACCTCGAGGATTTACTCCTGTAGTAGGCTGTGGCAATAATGTCAAACAATTTTTGCATTGCAATACAATGCATCGAGCTAGTTCTTTAGTGATTTTAAATTTTAGTCTCAGTGTTTGGGAATTTACATGAAATTTATTGTGAAATTCTTGAGCCTGTAAAACTTTGTCTTCATTTGAAAAAATAAATACAGTTTGAGTATGAAAATCTGCAATAGCATTGCCTTCAGCAAGTGGTCCAGGAAGTCCTGAATGAGCTCATATGTGGGTTGCATAGAAGGAACATTTTCGGTTCCAAATATATTGTTGTCACTTAGCCAATAATAGAAGAATAGTAGATTGTCCCTTAATATGTCCTACACATTCAAGGCTATTAAGTGCCTGTACCACATATAAGCTATCTGAAATTAAATTAAATGGAGTGGAATCATAGAGCATAAATACTTGAATCACTGTCAAAATCTCTACTGCCTGTGCTGATGAATGGGGAAAAAGAAAAGTTTGTGGATCTGAGTCTTCTTTGAATATCACTCCCATACCTCCTTTGGATCCATCTGTAAAAATATTTGGCTCTCCAGCAATCGGTGCAGATAGAGTGATTTTAGGAAAAATAATAGGATGAGCCAAAACAAACCTGAGCCATGGATGTTGTGGATAATGATTATCGAATTGTCCTGTGGCCATTACATGAACAATGGCCCAGTCAGAATTGGTGGCAGCTAGAGTGGCAAGCTGTCCTTTAGTATATGGAGTGATGATAAGATCAGGCTGCATTCCAAATGCAGTCAGAGTTGCCTTTAATGCCTTAATAATTACTTGTGCAACACAGGCTGGATACCATGGCAACACTTTTTTTTTTCAAGGCACACAGGAAATGCCCCTGGGGTGGGTAAAATTTTTTTGCCCATAGGCTAACCTTGAGTTTCTTCTATCTGTCAAACTTTCCCTTCTCAATAAGATACGGCGGCGGACTAGGAGAGGGAGGGGGAGGAGCGGAAGGTTCAGGATGTTTCTTTTTACTGTTATAAGACACTTGGAACCTGCGCCAAGATTCTAACAAGGCTTCTTCCTCCTTATCTCTTTCTGGTGGAACAGGCCATGTCTCTTGTTCCTCGGAGGAATCGGAGGAGTTGCTTTCAGAGGACTCCTCGTCCCTGTGAGAATCTGCCTGTTGACCTTGCTCTGAAATCTCTTCTTTTGCTTCCTCTAAAGCATTAGAGCCTTCAGCCAGAACTTGACTATACCTTCCTGTTTTATCTGCCAGGCATGCTTTAATTAAACTCCAGATAGCCAATGTCCCAGGTGGGAGAACCCCTTCGGCATCGGTCTTAAGAAGATCCTGACCGAGACGTTTCCACTGAGAAATATTAACATATCCTTCTTCCAAAAACCATAGAGCTATCGTTTTAACTGTGCTAAGAAAATTTTCTAAAGTGGCTGCTTTCACTTTCACTCCTCCCTTAGACAGAATGTTACAAAGAGCCTCTTTGACCTTCATGGTAGCAACCTTAGACCCCATGATAAGTTTTACTTTGTTACAAACTCCTACACCCCTATCGTCGCAATCACCTGCGAGCTTATCATCGCAATCACCTGCGAGCTTATCGTCGCAATCACCTGCGAGCCTATCGTCGCAATTACCTGCGAACTTTCACAGCAGTCCCTCCTTATCCGCGAGCCTTATCTTATTTTGTCGCTTACCTGCGAACTTTTTGCTACGTTGTTTTTCCCGGGTTTCGGCGCCACTTATCGTCCCCTAAGACTCCGACCCGCAGGGGCTTAGAGAACGACACAGACACCTCTTCAGCTGAAATATGAATTCTTCTTTAATGGATCCTTAATATGTCTCAATATGTCTCTTCTAATATGTCTGACAATGCATACAACAAGCACAATATATATCAGCATCATGATCCCTCCCTCTATTCCCTACCAAGCCCAAGATTTCACAGCTAGGGCATGCACATTTCTGACTCTCTCATAGGCAGGCTGGTGGCAGCATGAGGTGCTGCGTCACTGATCATTCTGCAGGCACGTAGCATGGCACACTGCGCATGCTCAAGGAGACGTCCATCTTGTGAGTCTCATGACTTGGCTGCAAGCCTAGGCACCATCTTGAATCCACGCTGGCAACAAGCCTGGGTGCCATCTCGGTCCAGCCGAGTGGGCCCCGACAGATTATTTTCCTTAATGAGAATAAAACTTATTAGTGGTTAAAATGGTTAAGCTAAGAGAATAGCAATCATTTTTTTCTTTTTTTTTTTTTTACCCTGTTGTACTGGGGATCAAATTCAGGGGCATTTTTCCTCTGAGCTATATCCCCAGCCCTAATTTATTTATTATTTTGAGTCAGAATCTCACTAAGTTACTACAAGCTGGCCTCAAACTTGCCATCCTTCTGTCTCAAACTCCCAAGTAATGGGATTTCAGGCGTGCACTATGCCTGGCTATATCAGTGTTTCTTTCCTAAATATTAGGTTGGGAAATCTCTGTACCTACCGGCAATTTTCATCTTTGTTGTGACAATACTCTTGTGTTTCAATGTGTTGTGAGGTGTGTCAAAAAGAATGTGTTACCATGGTAGCTATAATACCAAAAAATGTGCAACTTATTTGCATCGTTAAATAAAACAGAAAAGATTCTAGGTTGTCTAGATAACACCATTCTCAAGTTCTTGCATCACAGTTAATGACCAGAGAATTGCACTTAATGCTGCGAATAAACACTGAGTGTGCTGCTCACATAAATGTCAACTATAACCTGTGTTACAGTGGGGAAAATATATATATTTTTGAAATACTGCAGTAGTCAATGCTGAAAAGGAAACTTCCTTTGATTGTTAAATATATTTTAAAGTACTTAAATATACTTTGGATTATAGAACATAGAAAGTGAGAATAAACAAGCATAGCAATGAGAGCTATTATCAAGTGGACACTTAACTATGTAACAAGAACAAATCTAAGGATTTTTGCAAGGCCAGGTATAGTGGCACATGCCTGTAATCCCGGTACTTGAGAGGCAAAGACAAAGAAATGGAAGGTTTCTGGCCAGCCTCAGCAACTTAGTGAGACCTTGTTTCTTTTTTTTTTTTCTTTTTTCTTTTTTCTTTTTTTTTGGTGGTGGTACTGGGGTTCCTGGAATCCCTTCTACCTCCGGCTACACTGCCAAACCTATTTTGTACTTTTTTTTTTATTTTTGGAAACAGGGTCTCCTAAGCCAGTGTAGCTGGCTTTGAACCTGAGCAATCCTGCAATCATCCTGTCTCCGCCTCCCAAGCACGGGGATTACAAGCGTGCACCACCATGCCTGGCTAGTGAGACCTTGTTTCTAAAAAAAAAAAAAAAAAAAAAAAAAAAGGGCTAGGGGTCTAGAGCAGAGGTAGAGCTGATACTGGGTTCAATTGCCAGTACTGAAAAAACTTTTTACATGGATTACATTCTTTTACATTCTTACATTTCCCAACAACCCTAATTAGAAAAGTGTAATTATTATTCTCATTTTACAAGTGAAGAAACTGAGACATAGGTGTTAAAGGATTTCCTCAATCTCCCAAAGCTAGTTCGGCCTTAGACCTGGAATTCAATCACAGAGCAAACTTCCAGAATACAAAAAATACATCCCTCAAAGCTATATTGATTTCAAAATTCCAGCATGTGATATGTAAACAATAAATATTTTTTGAAACAGTGTAAGAGTCTCAAATTTTTACTCCAGGGAATCTTAGTTTTGAGGTGTCATTCCTTGGTCACCCATTTAATTGTGTTGCTGTTCTCTGGGCTGGAGTTGGGTTGATAATGCTCTGATTATAAACAGTTATCTCAGCAAGTAGCATACTACAAGACAACCAGAAAGCATTCCAGGTAGATTGCCAGTGTTTTCCAGTGTCTGAATATAGGATTGAGGGTCTAATAAGTACCAGAGAAAGAAACCTATTGCAAGTTCAGGAAAAACTAAGAAAATGCTGATTTTATTCATACAGTATTTCTCTATATACATCAAGAAAGAAAAATGCAATAAAAATGAAGGGAGAACATTTAGAGTCATGCAAATTACTAAATAACTGAAAAATAATTGAGTCAGCTTTTCATTGTTTTAATTTTAACATTTTTGTGGTACTCGGAATTGAATTGAATCTAGGAGAATTCTACCAGTCATCTACACTCCCAGCCCTTTTGTTACTTTATTTATTTATCTATTTTTATTTTTAAAAAGGGCTTAAGTTACTGTGTACAGGCCTTGAACCTGAGATCCTTCAGTCTCAGTCTCCTAGCACTGGAATTACAGATTCCCGGTTAAACTTTTTTTGTTGTTGTTTTAATGTTTTTGGCTACATTCTGCCTCCGAGCTATACCTCCACCCCTACTTTTTTATTTTGAAACAAGATCTCACTAAATAGCTGAGGCTGGCCCCAAACTTGCAATCCTTCTGCTCAGCCTTCCAAGTATTGGGATTTCAAGATTGTGCCACCATGCTCTGCTAAAACATTTTTAATTGTTAAAATAATGTTTTAATTTTTAATTGAAAAATTTCTGGAGATAATCATAGACATTCATGTAATTGTAAGAAATAATAAACACCCATGAACCTTTTATCCAGTTTTCCCCAAAAGTAAAATCTTGAAAACTTAGAGCACAATACTAAAACCAAGATATTGACATAAATGCATCTGGGTTGCCTTTCACTGTTGTTATAAAATACATTTGCTCATTCCAATAGGATCCATTGGGGGTACTGCTCACTACCGCTCCAGTACTACTCTACCCAATTTCAGCTCTGTCCCCTGAAAAGTATGACTGGTAGTAATGGAGAAATTGTCCTGGAAGGTGTAGCTAGGAAAAGAGCATAGCCATGAGATTTTCTACAGTGATTCTAAACCTTTTCCTGAAGATACCCATGCTCCTGCATCTCATTATTCTGTGTTAACTTCAGATAGTAAATGCAGGCCAATTGAGAATGATTTTCTTATTCCTCTGATTATTTTTTATCAGTGCATATTTTCCCCAAAATAATTGGAAATTTTGAAATCGTGCTGCAACCCTTGCTTTATTGAATGCATTTTAAAAAGGGAAAATACATAAAGAAAAGAAAAAGAAGATAGAATGCATTCCATGCTTAATAAGTCTTTTGTTAGAGATTCAGGTTTCTTCAGGCTCTGAAAGTCATCCTAACAAGTTAACTAATCATACTTTAAATACCGATGCCATTGCCCCACAAGTTGCTGAATTCATAGAAATGAATTCATGCCTTGTTAGTCAACAGAAAGATACAGCTGAAAATCTCGATGAAGCTAGCTTTTATTTGGGGATGATTTGGTTACAAAAAGCTTGCAAGTTTTTTTTTTTTTTTTTTTTGTCTTCCTTGTTTTAAATCGCAATACTCTTAAAGTTTCCAACAGGAATTGCTGGTCTGAAAATGTGTTTTTCATGCTTGTCTCTGCCTATGTTTTTACTATATCATAAATCTCCTGCAGTGGAATCCATCCTGGGAGCAGAACCATCACCCAGAATCTCCTTGTTTTAGAGCCTGATTCCTAGCACCTGCTGGTGAGGTTTTCTCTCCTTTTCTTAAGCATAAGTTACTAATTGCAGAATTCTGAGCAAGATTAATTTTTAATTGGGAAAGCACTGCAAACAAAGGGGAAGGAAACAGTTCACCTTGCTTCAGTTACCTGTCATTTATCCTTAGTTCTCTGAATGGGGAGTAGAGGGATAGAAAATAGTTTTGAACAGCTTTAAATATGCTCATCCTTCCACGTTCCAACACTTTAAAAAATTTTCCACACTAGCCGGGCGTGGTGGCACATGCTTGTAATCCCCGCGCTTGGGAGGCTGAGACAGGAGGATCACACGGGTTCGAAGCCAGCCTCAGCTACTCAGTGAGGCTCTCAGCAACTTAGTGAGACCCTGTTTCCAAATAAAATATAAAAAAGGTCTGGGAGTATAGCCCGGAGGTAGAAAGCCTCTGGGTTCCACCCCCAGTACCACAAAAAAAAAAAAAATTTTTTCCACACTAAAATAATTCAAGTTCATCAGATCTATGTTTAGTTATAATAACTTACAAATAACCATTCAGTGCCTAGACATATAAGTCAACCAACAATTCCATGTACTGAAATAAAGCTTCACAATATCATTAAAATAACAAACAAATGCTATGTTTACGTATGAATGTATATTATAAATTAACAATAAAATATAGAGTAGTGTCACCCACATTTACAATAGTATGTTAGAAGTATGGAGAAGGGGGAGTTAGTATCAGGGTAGTTATGAGCATAGCATTTAGTTGTGGCTATTTCTTATTCCCTATCTTACCCTAGGCATTATTAGTTTTTCAAAGAGCTGTCTTTTCCTTAACTCCATATTCTTCACACCATATTTCCACAAGTTTATGCACAAAGAAGGAACTCAAGGAATATTTGTCAAGTTCAATGTTGTTGCTCTTTTTATTCTACAAACTAATAAAAATATTTATTCAGCAAAAAAGTGTTGGGTTTTGAAATTCCTATGTTTGCATGTGGAAAGGCGGATAATAGCTTTAAGCTATTACTGATTCTGCACCTAACCTATTCTTGTCACTTCTTAATTTGACACCGAGCTTTGCGAACACTGCAAAATTCTGCCAGCTAGAGTCATGGAACCAGGGTCAGGGCAGGTACGAAAAGTTTAGAGCAACAACTATATTCGAGTAAATACTCAGCTTTATTGCAGGTACATTGATTTTTATATAGTTTTAGGAAAATTCTTTAAAATGTTTGCATACTATCAGGAGGTTACAATACTATAACTTGTGCTCCTTTCTCTGAAAAGAAGTTACCATTGGTATCACATGCCTTATTGTCAGAGAGGTTAAAAGTGAGCAAAGAAATAAGTAAGTCTATTAAATTATTATGGGTCTCTCTGTCCTGGAAGGTTCCTGTTACTTTAATTTCTGTAAGACATTCCAACCTCCCCATCACCACCTTTAGAACAACTTGATCATTTTCATAGAACACACACTGAAACATGGATGATGGTGGAGAAGGGGGAGTTAGTATCATGGTAGTTATGAGCATATGACAGTTTCAATTACTACTTTTAAAGCTAATAGTTGAGCTGTGCATGGTGGCGTATGCTTGTAATCCCAGCGCTTGGGAGGCTGAGACAGGAGGATCGCACGGGTTCAAAGCCAGCCTCAGCTACTTAGTGAGGCTCTCAGCAACTTAGTGAGACTCTGTTTGTTTCCAAATAAAGTATAAAATATGTCTGGGAGTATAGCCTGGAGGTAGAAAACCTCCTGGGTTCCACCCCCAGTATTACACACAAAAAAAGCTAATAGTTCAGAGGATACCTAATTGGTTCATATACACACCCATAGGCATACAGACATTTTTAAATCTACACACACACACACACACACACACACACACACACGCATATATACATGCACCTGGGAGGTTTCGATTTAAAAATTGATGACCGTTTTCCCATACAATAGTTTTCTATGAATGGTAATGATTTCAGTTGAAAATATTGCATGTTTAGAGTGAACAATTAATTTTTAATTTATTTTTTATTTGTATGTGAAACATATTAAAAATGGCATACATTCAGACTGTGCTTGGTGCCCTCTCCCCTCTCTCCTCCCCCCTCTTTCCCCTCCCAACAATGAGTGTCCAGGTTGACCATGCTACATGCACGCTTACACACATATTCGGATGTAGCTGCTCCATTAATCAATCTCAGCCTTCTTCCTCTCCTGCCCTTCCATTCTAGCTTTGCTGAGGTTTCCCCTCCATTATCTTTTTTTAATATTGCTGGTCTTTCAGTTACTGAAATACTTGTTTTCCTGGAAAAGACTTAAAGACAAATTTAACTAACAGGTATCAAATGTATGTGAACTCATTTTCTTTGACTTTTTTTTGCCCACATGGCATGAGTTTAAAATGTAGGCCTCGATTTCTTTGAGATGTGAGCCCATGCATTTTCATACTTTCACACAGCAATGAATGAGACCCATAGCATATAGTTCCCTTCAATTGTTCACAGGATGCCTATTGATATTAATGAGCTTTTTGCCTGGATTGAGTGTGGTCATTCTGTGTGGCCTCGAGTGGTCATTTTGTTGTGATTTGCATATTAACTGTTGCTCAGTATACTGTGTACATCATTTCCAAAGTGCATAGGGACCCCTAGAGATGAAAGGTAGTACATAAATTGAAAAGACTGTTATTTTTAAATTCTTATATTTGTGAGTAGTACAAAGTGCAAATTATGCACACAGAAAAAGCTGCAGAAAATAAAATAATTTCCAGTCAGCAATTTTGAAAATATCCTGTTGTTCTGACTCATTTTAATCTAAGAAAAATAAAGCTAGTTGATTTTCTCCTTTATGTGTGCACACACACACGTGTGTTTGTGTGTGTGTGTGTGTGTGTGTGTGTGTGTACATACACACACATGAATACACATGTATGCAGTGTTGGGGACTTAACTCAGGGGCTCTCTACCACTAAGCTATACTCTAAGCCCTTTTTAATTATATTTTCTATTTTGAGACAGGGTCTTATTATGTTACTTCTTGCTGGTCTCGAACCTATGATCATCCTGTTTTGGCCTCCCAAGTACTGAGATTACAAGCTTGTACCTGGTTTAAGCTAGTTAATTTTCTAATCCAACAGAAGACACCAAACTAGGACATCACACAGGCAGAGCACTAAGGGAATTTCCACCATTGGAGAGAGGCTGGAGCTCTCAGGCTGGGCAACAGGCCTTTGTCCTGAAATCCATTGCAAATCAACTTCCTTACACCTGACCTAAGGCAGCTGGAAGAGAACCTCTGTGGATCCAACACCGCCCCTCATCCATGGACAATGATGGTGAAAGGACTCAGTGGGGGTGAAAGCTACTTTGAAAATTAATTTAGTTTCACTTTTGGCCTAAAATCTAGGGGAATCAGGTTTTCTCTCCTAGGAAATAGCAAGGACAATGAAAGTGGCTGAGAAAAGTATGTTTATCTAGTATTTTAACTAGTCTCAATCCAATCAAAGGCTCGGAATTTAGAATTTCAGCTGAAACACACTCAGCTCCTTTTCATACGATGAAAGGAACTCATTTGTAGAGAACTGCTCTTCACTTGGAAGCAAGTCAAGCCTTGTTCCTTAACAGGAGCTACTGTATATTGTTCTGAACTGACACAGTCTCTGATTATACCAATATGTCTCACAAATCTGATTTTCTTTCCGTTTATTTTTTAGGCCACTGCAGATTTAAGACAGACCTCTGACTTTGATTCTGACCTTTTCTACATGCATAAATTCATATACTCCTGTGGCAATATATTTTGTGGAAAAATGTAATTAAATATGAATACTACCAACACCTTGATAGATAGACGATGAAGGGTAGATATTAATAAAAATAATATTCCTCTGTGCAACAAGTCTATCCAGATGGTACTTTCTATAACTGGGAATCAGGTACCATTTGAAGCCCAACAAACTACTGTACACGATCCGTATTCTCTCTGTTTTTTGTGCTTTAAAACATGATGTCAAGAAGTGATCTTTGCAAATAATATTGATATCTGCATGGTTTTATGTACTCAGATTAAATAATATAGGAGGGAAATATTTTAACAAATATAAATTATGTGGAAGAATCTTTTACTATTAGCCTATGGAGAGGGATACTAACATCTATTTATAAGCTAACTGTTATAGCAGGCTTTTCTATACCTGTTTCTCCAATTGAGACAAATATGAAAGATAATCAGTGACACTATAATGAGATCCTATAGCCTTTAAAAATAACTGAGAACCATGAGATAAAATCAATATTAAAATATTTATATGACCCCCTTCCTCCCAGGAATGTCTGATGTAATAGACATTATTTACAAGATAAAAAATGGGAGCAACCAATTCAGTTTGGTTATTTTGGAGTTGGGAGAGGGTCATTCAAACTAGATTGACATTTTAAAAATTAAACAAGCGTTTGATGAGGTGAATTTTTTCTTACTTCAACTGGTTGTTCTAGAATGGTGTGGACACAGCTTAAGTAGTTAGAGAGATGAAAAACATACCCAATGGACTGGTCAATGAGCTGATCTCTGTCTTTTCTATTTTGGAAATAGTCTCATTTTATTCTTTCTGTGTGTGAGAAGGTGGGGGAGAGTAGAGGGTATTTGTTAATGGTTATGGGTATCTATATACATATACTAAATACTATTGAGTTTCACACCAAAATAGGATGCCCCATATTCCCTTCTTTAAAATATAAGGCCTTATAATGATAGGTCCCTTTTGGTAATTGAACAAACCATCATCCTTGGAAAACATCCAAGATGAACCCGTTTCCTACCAAATCTTCCTTGGTAATAGTACTGTAAAAAGAGCCCAGTATACTAACTTATGAGTTAGATTATGTATGACTGGGTGTAAAGTTTACACAAATATCTATGAAAGAAAATGCGACCTAATATATATTTTCACTGTAATGACCAAAGGTTTAATTTTGTGAATAGGTCTTTGTGATTTCCCTATTCTTTTCAGAGGTGGCAGAAGTTAACTGGATTTTGTTTTTGAGACTATATTCTTTTTTAAAAACATCCCATAATTTTGGAAATGTTTCATTAACAGTGTCCCTAAGAACAAGTACTTTCATTTCATCCTATTTATAAAAGCCTAAATATATTTAAAACAAATTTTATATTCCCTTTTCTTAATGTTTTAAAATTAACCTCTGTAAATGAATGAGATGGATGATTACTACTTTAAAAACTACTATCTGGGATGGGACATGTATAAAGAATTTTCTGCCCTTTCATTGTACAGAATGTATGAGTGATATAAATTTAAATTGTATTGCTCTACACTCTTACTTTTTCTTTCTTTTTAAACTTCTTTTAAAAAAACTCATGTTTGGATTTTTAATTATCAAGTCATGGAAATATGCTTTACAATTCTAAGGTTCTATGTGTCTTTAAAAAGATGTCAGATGGAAAAGATATATTTTCCTCTTTGAAAAAATACTTTTTAACCTCTAGCCATTTTCTACTTTTCTATTATTCATGTTCTCTTTTTCCCTTCCTAAAAATACTCTTTTAAATAAAAAAAATGAAATTTATGTTCTACTTACAGCCTACAGGCAATTAAAGCAACAACAACAGCCTGACTTGGGAATAAGGGAAATAACTGAATGCTAAATACTTCCAAGGGAACAGTGCTAGATTTTATTAAAGACAAACTCAGCTCATGTGTTA
Source organism: Muscardinus avellanarius (assembly GCF_963383645.1). NCBI lineage: Eukaryota > Metazoa > Chordata > Mammalia > Rodentia > Gliridae > Muscardinus > Muscardinus avellanarius. The sequence goes on along the minus strand of NC_137792.1, from coordinate 117,363,408 downwards.
ATTTAGGCAAGGGTTCCCCTACCCTTTCCTTTTTAAAGATAATCCAATTTCCTGGGCCAATATATTTTGCCTTTTATTGTTGGAAAGACAAATTCTCGAAGTTAGTCATTTATTTCCCTTTTGTTATGAATGCAAAAAGCCAGAAGTATAAAGACAAACTCTCTACACATATATGTACCCGATTTATATATTTACCTTTGTTTACACATCTGTAGCATATGTATTCTCACTCTTTTCACATTCTATCCCCTTCCACAACCTTCCCATTTTCTATTGCTCTGATGTAGTGATGGAAAGAAAACTTTTTGCCTTCACCCTCTCAAATATGCTTAATCATTGTCATTCCTTTTGAATCCACTAATTTTTATTTCACAAGAGGGAGGGAGAAGGAGAGGGAGGGAGGGAAGGAGAGAGGGAGAGAGGGAGAGAGAGAGAGAGAGAGAGAGAGAGAGAGAGAGAGAGAGAGAGAGAGAGAGAGGCTACTGTTGGGGAGGACTGAGAGAAACCAAGAACAAAGCTGCTTCTCCTAATAAGGCTTTGGTTGGAAGTAGGAGTAACAACAACCTCGAGACAAGAAAAGCCCCAGGCAGAAACATACCTCCTGATTTTTAATGAAAATATGTTCATGATACAAAAAGCTTGATAAGAAGAGCATCATAAAAGCTAACTAGGCCTTAGTTATATTTTAGGAAAAAGAGGCATTAAAGAAAAAAAGGTTGATACATATGTATAAAATACATATATCAGTAATCTATGTCAGTAAAAAAGTGATGTTATGACTATAATTATCCATTTATATAAATATCTCCTAAATTTGCATATGGGTCCATTGAAGAGTTCAGAATTCATAAGTCAATTTCTGGACACAGGTCTTTAGTAAGTAAAACTATAACTTTTTGATCAATTCATATTTTTACAGGATATTAAATGAAAGGAAAGTTAGTTAATATGAACCAAAAGAACCAACAGAGTTACTACTATGTATTTTGTGCTAAAGATAAATCTCTATAAAATCGCTATTATTTTAAAATAAGATATGTCCATGTGCATACACAGCACATGTGGCATATTTCATATACAACACTCATGTGTGTGTCATATCATACAGCTGTAAATGATTAGTCAGGTTGAAAAATGCAAAATATTACATGTGATAACCATTACCTATTAACTGATTACATAATTTGGCTTTGTCTAAAAAGTCACCTATTTCACAGTGTAAATTGAGGATGGTTTTACTGCTAGAAAATTATCACTAAATGTTCCATTTATTGCTTCATATGCACCTTCCAAAAAAGTTGGATAAGTCATTCCTGTACATATAAACCCTTAAAACAGAACTGCTTTTATTTGTTAAATTACTCCTCAGACACCACTATGGGTAACAGTGTCTTATTTTATAGAAGTCTCATAAAATGAAATAATACAAGTTTAATTTTATGTAGGAGTGGGAAGAACATGTAATAAATCAATACTTTCCCCAAATGTCTCCATGTAATTGTTTTTTCTTCCTCCAAATTCAGATAAGGATGGACTCAGTCTTGGTGGGGAAAACAGTTTACTCAGGTTTCTGAGCCCAGGGGGAGCTTTAAGGAGAACACTCACCCTTACCTCTAGTCATCTTCCCCTCCATCATCATGGGGAAGGGGCCTCTTGCCAGAAGTGCACCTGGCAGGAGTTGGGGAGAAAGAAGGACAGATAAACCTTGGGAATATGGAAGCCTTAGGAAGGTTTGGGTCTAGTTTCAGGAGGGGCAGGTTAGAAGACACTGGTTGACTCTTTTTGGAGAACATTAATAAAATATAAAATCACATCTTCTGAAATAAAATCTATCCCCAACCTTCCCTACTTGGTTCCCGTCGTTCAGGAACATTTTTGTGAACCCAGACTTGGGCAAGCAAACAGGCCTTGTTTCACAGAAAAGTGTATTTTAGGACTGAGCTGAAAGGCCAAAAGTCAAAGGAAGAGAATCAAGAATCAAAACAATGACTAATGATTTCTAACCTGAAGTAAAGCAGACTTGCTGCTCACAGGGAACATGCCTCTCTTTAACCGCTCCACTGCACGCAGCACACAATAAGGCCCAAAAGAAGGAAACAAATATATGTATTTTTTGGAAAAATGTTTTATTTAAACCTTTTTAATCTTTTACAACAATAAAATATTGCGTAAATATAAACCCCTTGACTAAAACTGTTCACATCAAACATTACAGTGAATTGTTTTCTTTCCGACACCCAACTCATCTTTGAAAGAATTTCCTTTTAAACACAACGCAGACTTTATTGAAAATAAATAATTGTTGGTAACTGCAATAGGCAATTTGAATAAAATAGTTGAAAAAGCAACTCTTAATGAAAATAGCGTTTATTATACATCAGTTACTAAATGAATAAACTAAATGATCTTTCTTAAATTAATAACTTCAAAAATGTTTAATATACAAAACTGTACAATTATAAAGTCGGCAGAAATATTTGGGTTAACTCAGATTGGAACCATAGCATTGAACTGCAAAAAAAAAAAAAAAAAAAAAAAAAATCAAAACCAAAAAAAGAAAAAAAACCATTTTGTGAAACATGAACTCAATTTGGAAAAAAAAAAATCCCAACTACCAACAGGATTGACAAAAAAAAAAAAGTAAAAGGGATTTGAATTAATACATGCTCTTCAACCTGCAGCTGGGGGAGACACTGTGTGGTGAACCAGAGGCCTGGCAGCCCATACTAGTGTATCCTCCACAAGGGGCCCAAGGCTTTCTGTTCCTTAGGTAGTTTGAAGCTTTGTCTACAGCAGCTGTGCCAAGAGGCCAACCGGATGACCAGCCCCAGCATGTGGAGCCTCCCACCAGGTCTGGCCAGCAGCAGCCGCTGGATGTTGGGCGCTTGGCGCCCCAGCATATGTGTGCTCATTGGGAATGAGGTGCACCTGTGAACCTGGCCTGTGGGCAAGAGAGCTTAGCAATAAAGCCACAGCAATTGTATATTTTTGGGATCTCTACACAGCCTAGCGAGAATTTTTTTTTGTAATTTTCGTTTTTCTGTATACAGTATTACGATACACACAGCTATCTACACACACACAGGTTTGCACGCGCACCCACGCATACACGCACAGAGACACATACACGCGAGGAGAGAGAGAGAGAGAGAGAGAGAGAGAGAGAGAGAGAGAGAGAGAGAGAGAGAGAGAGAGAGAAGGGATCTAGTAGCCCTGGCGCTTGCTAGCTAGCTCCCTCAATCTTCGCTCTGAGCTTCCACCAACTGTGCTTATCAGAGACGCCGAGGAGGCTCCCCACGAGCCCACTCACAAACAGTGGTATATACACAAGAGAGGAGGGGTACGAAGCTGGACCAGAATTTCTGTGACCTTTGTCAACCATTTCATTGTTGTTCTGCACCGAGCAGAGAGTGCCCGTCCGCCCACACCCTCCTCCTCCCTCCTAGAGGGTTTCTCAGGCTAAGAGGCGCGTTAACCGAAGGTGAATTGAACTGAGAATGAACTGAGAAGCACTGGCCCAGTCTATGTCCAGCATCTCTGTGTCTTGGTTTCCAGCAAAAACAATCGCTTATGAAGGCAAAGTTTTTCGCCTACGATAGCCAAGGTGGGGTGGCTCGGGCAGTCTACCTGCCTAATACCTAATATAGGGGCCTGCGGGGAACGCCAAGAGCAGGCATCCAGCCCTGCTGGGTGCAGAACCCTTCCCACAGCTCAGGCCACCTCCTTTGCCTAGTGCCACCGCTGAATCCTCTGCTACCAGCATCTATGCAATGGAAGTCTGTGGGAGCTCCACAGTTCCAGGAAGGGAGACAGAAAGCTGCGAAATCGCCTCTCCTACTTAGCGCTAGTTTGCAAACCCACTGGGCTTGCTGTTCCGCCCATCCTAGGCACTCCGCCCACGGGGGAAAAATATCACCAATATCATCATCAACAATTCTCTCCATTGTATCCTCTCCTCTTTATACAGATTGGGGGGGGGAGGGTAGTGGATTGGTGGGGAGGGTTTTCTCTCCCTCCTCCACGCAGACTCCCCTCCCTTTTCTAAGCAATTAAAAAACCATCAGCTCAGTGAAGGAATAATAATAATAGCAATAATAATGTGGAGTGGTCGATTAGATACAAATTATCTCACAAATATTGTGTACAGTTTGTAGTAAAACACCGCAGACACTTAGAAATGCTATAGAAGTTCTTAAAAAAAATGCAAAACTAGTCTATTGTAAAACAGATTTCACCTGAAATACAGCTGCTACAACCAAGGCGCTGAAAGGTTATTCAGAGGCACACATCTGTCTTCCCACCCCTTCCACCCCCCAGTCCCCCTGTTACCCCACTCCTTGCTCTTCCTAGAGAGGAGGAGTGACCAAACAGACCTTACTCAGAGTAAACAATATATATTGATCTGCAGAAAAGATTGGAGGGAAATTGCCCGGCGGCAGAGAATATGAGGACCCCTCCTGACTGCTTAACTGTGTATCCGAGTTGAGAAGCCTGAATGTGAGTTTGAGTGTGTTTTCTTTCTCAACATAAGTTACAATCCCCTGTGAGAGAAAGAAAAGAAAAGAAAAAGGACGGAAGGAAGGAAAGAAGCTAGAGGAATCGCAAAAATACAGAGTGTTATAAGGAAAGGAAGAGAAGGAGAAAGAAATCCGCGCTGCTCCCAGTGCGGCCAGCCGCCTCCTGGCTTCCTCCAGTCAGAGATCGTGGCACGACGTGTCTGTTTTCACGGTGTGCGAATAAACCTCGTGCGGCTGCTGATCCCCTGGCGGAGTCATTCTTTTCTCTTTTTGTCTTCGATTACAGAACCAGACACGCACCACTTCTTTCTCCAACTGGAGGCTGTCTGCCAGGGAGGAGATCTCCTGCGCGGCAGGCTTGGGACACTTGAGGAAATGCGTCTCCAGTACGCCCTTGACACTCACCTCGATGGAGGTTCGCTTCTTGCGCTTGCGGCCCTGGGCAGCGATCTTGTCGATGCTGGTCGGGCTCCCAGTGGACGAATCCGCTTCTTCCAGCCACTTGTTCAGCAGGGGCTTCAGCTTGCACATGTTCTTGAAGCTCAGTTGCAAGGCCTCGAACCTGCAGATGGTAGTCTGGGAAAACACGTTGCCGTACAGTGTGCCCAGCGCCAGCCCCACGTCTGCCTGCGTGAAACCCAACTTGATTCTTCTTTGTTTGAATTGTTTGGCGAACTGTTCCAACTCATCAGAGGTCGGCGTCTCCTCGTCGGAGTGGTCCTGGCAGTGATGCGAGCCCAGTTCGCCGTGGTCCGGGGGCTCCCGGAGCACTGGGTGCAGGCTCTGTGTGGAGGCGGCGGCCGGTGGTGGGGTGAGTCCCCCGTGCTCCAGCATGCCGCTCACGGTGAAGCCCGGCTGCGAGTACACATTGAGGGGTTGGCCGCTTGAAGTGATGGACGGGTTTGGAGCCGGGCTCGCCCCCCAGGCATTCGGGTGGTTAGTGTGCGGCGAGTGGTGAGCTACGTGTGGCGAGCGGTGATGGATGATCGCACCCAGTTGCAGGTCTTCGCGCCCAGGCTTCACATCCTGCTGGTCCAGGGGGCTGGTGGCCAGTGTTGAAGACCACGGGCCCCCGTCGCTCAGACTGGTCACCCAGTGATGCCCGAGGGGATGCCCATTGCTGGGAACTCCCTGCAAGTAATCACTTTGGAGAAGTTTCTGAGGATTGCGGAAAGGACTCCCCTGCTGCATTCCCGCAGAGTCCGCATGGACCAGGGAGCTGGAACTGAGAATGCTGTAGGGATTCGAGGCAGCTGTGGCCATGGTCGGTGAGGATCCCCTACTAGTTATAATGTGGCAAAGGGAGCAGCTTCAGCCTTTGACATCTACCGTGCGGGGGAGCCGAAGCCGCCGGCGCGGGTTACCGGCACCCGCAGGGGCCAATCGCAGTGCGTCTTGGCCTGGCCAGGCGTGAGCACAGCCAATGACGGCGCGGGAGGCTGAGCTCGCTTTCCAAATTAGGCTGGCGAAGCTCCGGAGTTTCAGTGAGACCCAAGCAGGAAGTGAATCAATCTTTTGGCTCCATTGGCTGCCTAGCCCGGAGTGGTGGCGGCTCTTTTGGTTAACCCTTTCTACTCCCAATCCCCAAGAGTATGCGGGTATTTATGATGAAGGGAAAGGACGAGAGGGGTGTAAGTATTGGAGTGTATAGGAGAATGAAGCGTCTAACTAGGATTTGAAAACTTTTGTTTTATTTATTTAGATTAGCATAGTGAAATAAATAAAAAGTCAAACAAGTTTAAATATCATTTTGATCTTAGTGAATAAAGATTTTTTTATACTCTCTTAGCGATCTGGGTGCCTGTGTACTGGGGACTACAAAACAGATCGCCGCCACAAACTTTGAGCAAAGTAAATTTTTCGATAGGAACCCAAACTGATGTATGATTCCAATAAGAGCTATTTCCATTTATTCTGTTTATTTCATTTTGTCATTTATAAGAAACTCGATCCCAACAGCTGAAAGTATCTAGGAAAGAGATGCCTATTTTCTTCTGAAATTGTCATATAAGATACGAAGAATTGAAAGATTCTGGGAAAGTACCATTTAATGATAACATTCAGCTATTTTGAAGTCGCCTTTGCAATTCAGTTGGTCAAATGAAAGCCTTACAGCCCCAAGTCAGGTCCCATCAGAGGTCCCGCAACTTGTCAAGAGGCTCGGCTTGCTGAAGCTGGCAGCCCGCATTCACACTCAAAGCACTCAGCGGACCCACTCCCAATAGGCACAGAAGGCAATATTCTAGACTCGTAGCACGGTGCTGTGCCCTTGAAAAAAAATAGTTTAAAACATTCATCCACCCCTTCCCTGCCAAACTGAAGAAAATGTAAATCATTTAATATGCCGAGAGAGAGAGAGAGAGAGAGAGAGAGAGAGAGAGAGAGAGAGAGAGAGAGAACACGAACACGGGAGAGAACTGCTATTTGGCTTCAAGTAGCACTCACCTCCTCTTCAATTTCTATCAAACTTGAATTTGCTTTCAGCTTGGGGAAGAGGACTGTTTCTAAATTTCTAAATTTTGGTTAAAAAGCGAGTAAAGAGTACATTCTCCTAAGCTTTTGTAAGTTAGAATAAGACGGATCTATGTGCTCCTAAAGCCAGACGCAAAGCATTGCTTGGAAGCTGAGTTGGGGAAATGCACGGATTTTAGATTTACTGTAGCTGGGAAAAGGCAGCACCCGATATGCAGCATGAAATCTGAAGTTAAAAAATGACCTTTAGTAGCATAATTTTGGAGGTAACCTAACTGGGTAATTATATTTGCACGTACAGAAGACGGCATCAGAGTTCCCTTATTGGTTTGAAATTCCATTAAATATATTGCAAGAGCTCCTAGGTTAAGCTTGATTTAAATTTGCATACATTTTCATATATTTAGCAGAAATAAAAGAAGGCTTGCAGCTACCAGAAAGTCATTAAGGCATTAGTTTCTCTAAGAAGACAGATCTGAAGAAAATGCAAGAAAAATGAGAAAAAATAAAAACAAGGTGAGCTTATTCTGCCATTCCTTTATATAGCTATAAAACATCTATTTCATATAAAAGTAGTGATTACTTATGAGAATACAGAGCAATAGGAACGGATATTGTTAAATTTAAACATGTTTCTGAGACAGGAAAACCTGGCATCGGATTGAGATCTATTTCTTTGTTTTGTTCTTTAAAATGATAAACACTTCATAATTATTGGCAGAGAGGATCATTTGCCACCTTCCCCCTCCTGCTCCCTCACTGAAATGTAGCTTCATTTGTTGATGTTCTATTGTAAGGACTTATCTGCTTTTAACCTAGAAATTGATTTTTTTTCTCTCTCTCTCTCCTTCCTTCTCTCTCTCTCTCTCTCTCTCTCTCTCTCTCTCTCTCTCTCTCTCTCCCTCTCCCTCCCTCCTTCCTTTGCTCCCTCCCTCTCCCTCTCTCTCCTCTCTCTTCCTTTTCTCTGTCTTTCTCTCTTTTCTGCAGAGGAATTTCTTTTCTTTCTGCCAACTATGTGCATCTACCTTTACAAAATGCAATCTTCTTTATGCCTGAACTTCTGCTTCCCGAAGAAATAAGAATTTACTGAAACTGAACAAAAATAAAAGTTTTAGATGCTCCTTTAGGCTGCCTATTCTAGGATCCATTCGACAGGTAGTGTCTGGTCAGCTTAGAGGTATGAGGGAAGTGCGTGGAAGAAACAGTTTGTGCAAAAATGGTCATGATCATTGCCATATTGTGATTGTTGGTAGGTTCCCTGCCCCCACTTCACAGCTGCATTTGGGTGAAAGAGTTGCTAATCTTAGTCTGGCCATTCAATGGGTTAAGATAATTATCAACTGATAATGTATTTGCATGAAGAAGGGAATTCTTTTCTAATTCTGACTTGCCTGAGTTCTTACAATCAACCTTCCCCTTACTTGTGGCCTCTGCTTTGGGCACCCGGTTTTTGCCAGCCTTGCAGAAGTGGTTCAGACCATTTGGTCTGAGATCAGGGGTGGGGGAAATAGAAATGAGGGGGCATCTATGCCCGGGAACAGGTTTTTCACACCCTTGTTTTACAGTCTTTAAGAATAGCTTTTGTCAGGAGGCAAAACCATTGTCATCATCTTTTTCCCCCCTCTTACTCTCATTTTAAAAATTGTTACATGAATACAGTTGCTGCCTATTGAAATCAGGTACAATCCCAACCTTTAACAGCTGTCAGAGAATCGTCTTTTGCATGCAAGTTGTTTTGTTTTGTTTTAAAGAAAATATCTGCATATAGTCAAATCTTGCTGTTCTAACTAATCTACTGGAGAGGTTTCCTTGGCCCTTTCCTGTCAGTCTAACTTCCCAAGTGTAACAGATGCCGCTCTCAAGCGCTCCTTTCTGTGGCTTCTCTTTATTCAGCCTTGCATATTTCTCCCCATGATCTGGGTTTCCATAGAGAGAGGAATAAAAGGGGGGACCATGGTCACAAATCCCCTGCCCCATGCAAAATAAAAGAGACTCATTCAATAGACAACCCTGTCTGGACATGGGAGAAAAATAAGTCCATGTGAAGCTACTGTTGCAAAGAGCTGGTAACTTATTTTTCATAGGCTGCATTTTGCCTTAAGCACTAAGTTACCACTGGCAAATCTGTTATTTTTTTTTCGTCAGCTGTTCTAAATGCACACCTTCCAGTGCTTCTCATCCAGATCTTGAAGTCCTCTCTGTATCTTTATATCTGATTCTCCCACCTCCTCTAGAGCTCTGGCTTGAATAAAATCATAATAGCTATCAAACTTTCTGGGCTGGGGTAGCTAAAAGTTGCCCTAGAGATGAGCCCAGCTTTGAAATGGATGACCTGTAATTGTCGCGAATTCACCACTGATCTCCAGTAAGGCAGCACAGGTTTCGATGCCTTTGGCACCATCTTCATTCCTGATTGAGTTGCCTTCACACTTTAATTTATCCACCCCCCTTGATTCGTTTTGAAGAGGGCCATTTAGTTCAATTCTGAAAGAAAGTCAGGTTGGGTTGATTTATTTATACATTTATTTATTTGTCACTTGGAGGATGGTAGTGGCTCCTCTTCCACACGAGATTTCAGTGTACAAGCTCCTCATCATCTTTGCAGAGACTCAGACCCCTCTCTTTCCAAGCAAGGAAGGACTCACAAAAGAAATTAAGCAGATTAATGTGGTTCAGGTCGTGCTCCTGTGGAAGCATGCGAGCATGGCCGCAGCTGGGCAGGCTGCACCCAAGCTCTTTGGAAACGCGCCCCAGCCATGGGGATTATGACTCTTGCAGATTTCATATTTGAGTGTAGATTAGAAAGAGTTCTCATTATGCGTACAAATTGAGAGAGGGTAGAGGAAATAGGTCTGGCGACAAAGCTGGCAGCCTGTGGGGGTGGGGATCGGGAAAGGAGTCCAAAAGGCCAGATTTGATTGTGTGTAATACAGCATGAAGCTCCAGATAGTAGGACGCAGTACATAGGCATGACCTCAAGATTGAAATTGTTACCTTTAGCACAAGTTCACTTTGAAATCAGGAAAAGTTCGATTGGGCTTGATAGGGGCAAGTGCATTTTCTTTTTTAAAACCCAGGAGCTCAAAAGGGAAGGAAAACAATTGAACAGTTTCTCAAAGCAGCAGAGAAAGAAGCTTTTTTTCCAGGAATCCCTACACTGAGCTCATGAGACTTTCTCTCCTGTGCAAGGCATAGCTGTCCCTCACAGCACCAGCCCACTGTAGCTTCACTTATATTCCTTTCTTTCTTCCTTCCTTCCTTCCTTCCTTTCTTTCTTTCTTTCTTTCTTTCTTTCTTTCTTTCTTTCTTTCTCTCTTTTCTTCTTTTTCTTCCTTCCTTCCCTCCATTTTTTTTGTTTTTCAAACTGTAGTAGGGGAAGGTTAAGGGGTTCAAAATATTTTAGGGGAGATTTAAAAAAATAAATTTAGATAGCACCAGCAGATACTGGCCAATGCTGACTGAAGATTTAGGGTCGCCATTGTATTTCTTTGAATATGAGGAAAAGGATCTTCAGAGAAAAGGGAAGGGGGAAAGGGAGCAAGTGCTGCAGCAATAACCAGGATATTAAAATATGCTTCATGGAACAGTTATAAGAAATACCCCAGTCTGCTTCAAGAGCACTAGTTATTTGCTAACAAAATGAAAGGTCTGTGGGGGAAGTGCTGAGGCAGTGCTTGGCTGGGGCCAACTGCCCCATGGGATGGTTACTGGAATGGCAGGGACAATAGAGTTGCTAACTACCAAGGGAGATGATTCTTATCCCACCCCATCCCTGTGTTGGCTACATTGTTTTGATCCACTCTCAGTTTCTCTTCTGGGGTCACCTCTTCCCTCCGTGTTTCCATTGTTAGTGGATAAAACCTGATCTTACAGGGGAGTTCCTGGGAAATAGCACCTAGGGAGATAAAGTATGCTATGCAGCATGACTATCATTTTTCAGGAATCAGGATTTGGGATGTCTAAGAGTCCTGTGGGCATTTGCCAGTTACTTGTTTTGCACTAGCTAGATAACGCCTAGCTTCCAGGAACTCAGTTGACAGTTTTACAAAATGCAGACGCCATGTAGAATTACACTTTTATCTTTTTTTTCCTTTTTTAAGACATTTCATTTTTAATTATTTTTATGTTTTAAATTTATTTGGTACATCACGATTTTACATCATATTTGGAGGATAGTCAGAAAAATACATGCACCCAGCTCTTGATATCCTCCCCATCTGGTCCCTCCCCCCATCTTCACCCTATGGGTATGTGTCTTTGAGATTGAATTGGTAATTTTGTATACATTCAAAGCAGTATTTCAACTGTTTCATTCCTTATGACTTCATCCTCTTCCTCCCTTTGCTAATCCCCCTTACTCACTCCTTTGGAGTCTCTGCTCATCTATCTGATGTTGCCCTTATTTCAAAATGTCACTCCAGCTTCTACCCTTCTATAGCTATGTTTTTTACTGGAGTCAGAGAATGTTTCCATATTTAAGCTGCTGTGGTGGTTATTGTATTGATTTTGGTTAGTAAAGTCAGAAATGTTAAAGACATTTAAAATCCAGAAAAAGAGTTTTAGCTGCATGATTAATCACAAGGCATATAGATATATATGATCTCTTTAAACTCTACATATTGGTATTTGAGGCAGCAATAAGCCATCCAGTTAGATGCTTTTTATGAGTCACATTAGTAGTTAATGAAACCGCCCCAATTTGACATTCATTTCCTTCTTCATACACAGATTTAGGATCTGACGTACAAAATTGTACAAATGTTTGGGCTTTATTCATAATTTATTTATAATTTTGTGTTCCCTGCATGTCCTCCCTCTCTTAGGCCCCTTAGTAAACATATCTGAAATGATGAACATTCCAAGTCCAGTACAGTTATGGAACTATGAGACCTTGATTATATATGAAAATATGGGCTGCTTCTAATAAAGTTTTTAGTAAGTAATTTGCTGTTTCCAGGGCTTTCACTACTATTTTGGAGTCTCATAGTGGGCAGGGCAAGAATCTATCAAATTTGAAAATGAGCAAGTAATCAGATTTAATCTGTTGTCATAATTCAGAAACTTCAATTATTATTATTTTTCAAGGAAGAAAGGAAGAAAGGATAAAGAAGGTGACTTAAGGCTATGAGAAAAATTTATACACACACACACACACACACACACACATATATATATATACATATATGTATGGAGGGAGAGATAGAATATATATATATATATATATATATATATATATATATATATAGAGAGAGAGAGAGAGAGAGAGAGAGGTAGGTAGATAGATAGATAGAAAATATACATTGATAGACCAGACAGAAACAAAAATTACTTGGAAAATATCAGCAAAGCTTTCCATTTGGGAATTTATTTTAAAGAAAATAATGCTTCCTCTTTTTTGTGTTATTTTTTCTTGAGAATGGGATGTTAAATTCAAACTGTTTTTAAAATCTCCATCTCCTGTTGCTTTCCTTTGGGCTGATGTCTCTTGCACTTTCCTCAATTCTGGATTTTAGGAATCAGATTGGCTCCTCTGTTTGAAAAATAAGTTTATTTGATCTTGTATCAAGGTTTCAGTTGCCTGTGGATACATTTGTCTAGTCAGGATGTGGTGTAAGGGCATGCACGTGTGTGTCTCTGTGTATATTTTATATTCAAGAACCTTTAGGAGTACCTTTTCATGTTATAAGAACTCAAGCAGCTATAGCAGTAGAGCCTCGTCCCTCACCAGGGTCCCTTTCTTTTGTGGGTTTAGTCCTGGTTCCCTGGATGCAACTTTAAAGCATCATACTCTGTCCTGGTATTGCTGAGGACTGAAGTTCCTCCCATCTAAGGGCCACTATAGTCTGAATCAAAGTGCTGCCCCAAAGCCCCAGAAATGGCCATTGTTAGAGCAGATACATTCTGGGCAGCAACAGTGACCGTAGGCTTCAGGAAGATAAGACCCAGTCTTAGCTTCCTGAACAAAAATTGAATAGAAGTAATATCGTCAGGGCTCTGGGAAGTAGTGTTCAATTGAGAAATCATGTGTTAAGATAATTCAGTGTAAGGCAGTTGGAGGAGGAAGTACATGAGTCGTGTGGGGGCAACATGGTAGCTGGTGAAAGGACCTTACTGTCTCACTGCCCCCTTACCTCTGCAACCTAGTCTAGTATTCTATTTGGAGCAGGATCTGAAGGGTGGTGGCAAGAACAAACTCCCACTGTGGAATATAGAGGAAGGGGATGAGTGGATATAGGTCCAGAAGCAAGCTGCTCTAGCCCCAGGGGTATTTCCAAGTGTTCAGCTGCTTTGTTTGCTTTTTTTTTTAAGGGCCTTAGGCTTTTTTGGCCTGATCTAGAATCCTTGTCCCTGGGCAGCCTTGACTTCTTGCCTGGGAGCCATCCTAGGCTCAAGACCCTCCTCTTTTTCTGGCAGTACTTGGGTTGGAACCCAGGAGCATTCTACCTCTGAGCTACACTCCCAGCCCTATTTTTTTATTCCTTATTTTGAAACCGGGTCTTACTAAGTTACAGAGAGCCTCACTGAGTAGCTGAGGCTGTCCGCGAACCGCGATCCTCCTGTCTCAGCCTCCCAAATGCTGGGATTACAAGCGTGTGCCACCACGCCCAGCCCAAGACCCTTTTTGACTCTTAAACAATCTTAATTTCAAAATCTCCCTTTCTAGGCCTGAAAACTCATCTTTGAGTAAGGCATTCAAGGTACTGCTTTCTCAGTAGGTAAGCTCCAGCTTCCTGACGAATGCTTTGTGTCAACACAGCCCTACCTTAGTATCCCTTTCCCCCTGAAAGACAGCATGACCATCAGTGTGTGTGTATGTGTGCACGCGCGCGCGCGTGTGTGTGTGTGTGTGTATTCGGGTGATAGTCACCCTAAAAATATTATGTCCAGGCACAAAGATGTTAATTCAGATCACATGGAGTGCAGCAGGACTTAAACCTTTCCAATCCTCATTTGAAAGAACAAATTTCATGTTTTTAACAATTGCCAAGGACAAAAGAACCCTAGGCTCCTAAGGAAAAAATGTTTAGAACAATCTAAATATAAACATTCAGATTTTGCTGGTGCATCGTAAATATTCCTTTTATCTTATTCAAATTACAGTGAGATTTTTTTTCGTTTTTCCACCTATCTTCTTCCTGCTACTTCTAATTTTGAGAACAATTGGGATTTCTATTTGCAGTTCATTTACTTTTAACTATAATATTTCCCCAGGTATTTGATGTAAACATATGACATTCTTCTTCCCATAAGCAAATGTATCTCACACACCTTTGTATGTGTGTGTGTGTATGTGTGTGTGCATGCGTGAATAAGGAGAGCGAGAGAGAAATGAGTAGGACTGAATCTTTGCATACTGAAAAACGAATCTATTTGAGTGTAAATTGCCTTCAATAATGATCTCAAATCTGAGTATGAATCTCAGCTCTACAGAAGCTGAATCTTAGAGCTGTTTAGGCTTGGTTTTCTTTTAAGTGAGTTGACAGTTTCGCAAAGAACTGAGATTTGTCTTATCCAAACATATTTATGATGAAAAGAAGCATATAAGCCCGCTTTTATGCCCCTCTGAGTAGAAAAAGTGCGTTTTTGAACATATTTTGTATGTTTTCCATATCAGTCACGAAACTGCAAAATTTTCTAAAAAGGAAAAAAATAAGTTCCATTACACAATTAGAAATACTTTGGGAAAAATATAATTTTTCCCTAAATTTATTAGTACAAATAGAAAGAAATTAAGTTTTCTGAAAACACTTTTAGTGAATGCATTATAAATGTATTTACTTTTCTCTTTTCATGTCTTTAGAACAAATCTCATACCAGTTATGAAATTCTGTTTAATAATCTACCCTATCATAATTTTAAAAGTTATATCTGTACATGCTATGAAAGAAAATAGTTATCAGAAGGTGTGTAGGATATTGAAAAATAATTTGACAAAGTATAAGGGATTATCATTAACTTTTACTGGCCTTTAAACACTCATTATAAACTTATTCAAATACTTGTTTAGAAATAAAAATGATCTTTGTAACATACAGTATACCAGAAAGCGGTATGTCTTTATTAGATGGTGTTTACTTTTGGAGGTGATTTTGGAAAGTAAGTAACATTCATAAAATAAGATATCTCTGATGAATGATGGAAGATTGGTGAACCGGATACTTTTCGAACTTACAACTTACGGTCTTATAGTTGGACACACTGTTTTCGGGTGTGTTGGATTATTTCTCATTTAGTGGGTCTGCAAACTACTTGGAAATGACTAGTAGTGTGTAAGTAGATTGCAAGTAAACCTAGTGAATTAAGATGATTCTCTATCAGTTTAATTTATGTTTTATAGTTAGTTTAGCATTCTGATTTGATTGCCTTAGTAATGTGAATTGCCTACAGCTGCTGATGATACAGCTTTAATTCTGTTTTAAAGGTCATGTAAACATGTGCCTGTAGCATAAGGAATGCAAATTCAATTCCCTTTTAATGTTTCCTCCCATTCACTTCAGAGCCTTCACCTAGAAAATTAGCCAGATTTAATATAAAACTATTTTAATGTTCTGATTTCATTAAAACCCTTTTTCAATGCTTTACTTTTCCTTTTACAGGGTAAAGAAGTCTTCCTCCGCTTTGCAGTGCGTAGCTCATGCAACATACATCACATACTGAAGGCAGAAAAAACATTTCTGTTAATATCTATTTACTTTTCTGATGCTTTTACTAATAAAGAGCTAAGAACTTCATTTCAATCTCCCTGTAGTTGGAGGTAAAAAAAAAAAAAAACCAAGACACACAAAAAACTAGATAATCTAGCCATATTTTAGACCACAAATGAAGCAGACTATTATGCAGGTATGTGGGATCTTCTAGTTCCCAGTAATTTTCTTTTACAATATGGGCATATCATTAAAAATATATCGGCAGGAGAAAATATTTAATATGTAGTTGACATGGAGCAGAATTTTTTTTTGTTCCAAATGAATACACAAATCATACAAGGCCTCACGAACTGATGGCTTAAAGATTGGTTGCTATGCAGAAAAGTTCATTTTTACATTATTTTTTAAAGGTAATACTCCCTTGAGATTGGCAAAAGGTTGCACCACTAGAGCAGAACAAAAGTTTTAGAAATGTACTTTTGAAAATCGAGAAAGCCTATACACATTATGCAGTTGTTAGTGGAAGAGACAGTCATGTGGGAATGAAGAAAGTGGGATGTTAAACATACAAGTTGAAATAAAGTAGAAAGTTTGACCTAATGTTTGTGGCAAAACCATTGTGTTCTTTTATAATTTATATCTCTGCTTTTCATACTTCTCTACATTAAAGTGTGTTTGTGCTGAAATTCAGCTGGAGATCATGTTGTCAGGTACCTTTCCTCTTAAACTGGATTGGTCAAGTGGTAGGAGTGTGAAAAAATATATAAACAGAAGAAATGTATACACAAATAAATTTATTTGCTAGCATACTGGCATTATAACAAAATAAACGCACATATAAATGAAGCCTAAACGTGATAAGTCTCAAATGCAGTTTCTCTCAGTATTGAAGAGCAGTAATTCGAAAGATTGGACCTCAACCTTGAAAGAGAACTGATGTTCTATTGTAATAAATGCGTTTCGTCCTGTGTTTGAGTTTTAAAATTCAGTGCTACGCACAACATATAAAAAATCATGAATGCCCAAGGAGGAGAGGGCTGTGGATGTGGATATCTTACATGCTGATTTAAGTGGTTAATTTTTTTCAAATATTGTATCTGGCTTGTTTCTTACACTTTTGAAGCACTTCTCTTCTTCTTCCATTTCTAAATAGGAGGAATCAACATACAAAGTTTGAAGCCTAGAAAAAGTACTACGTTTTCATTTACACTCTGGACTCTAGCAACATAACACTGCAGAAATAGCTGTCTGGTGACAAAATGAGCCTGAAAGTAAACGTTTTTCTTTCATTTGTCCCAATTGCCTTATGTCAATGTAAGTCAGAAAGTTAGAGCTGAAACTGTGGGGAGATGGATTTGTTTTGTTTTAGTTTTGGATAATCCTAATGTCAATGCGCATAAGTTCCTTCTTAGAATGAAAGTCACAACATGGAAGGCTGTGTTAAACGCTAATTGTAAGAATCCCCATGATGTTTTACCTTCAATAGAAAACTTTTAATTATATGATCATTTTTAAGGAAATTTAAATTTTGTGATGATTCGGCCCTACATATATTTTTTAAGCATTTGGCATTTTAAACATCAGATTCAAATAAACAAATTTATAATTTTATCCTATTTGAAATTTTAAGGACTCTTCTCACAAAAGTATCCTTTTAAATAGAACTGGACAGTAAATAAAATATACCTCCCAAACCAGATCACGGCACAAAGCTCTACAAGTTCTGTCTGAGCCCAGTGATGATCACTCTCATTTGGCTATTGCATATTTGATGTCACCTTAGTCAGACAATACACATTCGCAGGTGTCAATTTCAATGTAGGAACACATTTTTTATTGTGATATCAATATCATTATGCTGAGATATACAAACAGAGATATAGCTGAAAACTGGCTATTTCATCCCTGTGTACTCTTGTGCTGAAAGAAAGAACACTATTCACATGTGACCAACACGTGGCTCAGGGAGAAGCTTTATCTGGAGTAGCTCAAGAAAGGATTTAAAAAGTATTTATCAACCGCCTCCTCCACTCGAAAAATCTTGGCATTTCTATTTAACAAAGGCATGCTAAAATCCACTTGTAAAATTGTTAATAGCTATGCTTCTTTAACTTGTATGTATACACATACATATCCTAAAAACAAATCAAAGCATGTTTTTAATGCAGTTATACCTATTGTCACTTGTTTCCAGATTTCTTTCTATTGCAGCCACTTTCTACAATTTTCTAATGCCTCATAACTTTTCCTATTGAGCAATGGCACTTTATATTTGTCTTCTGAGAATGAATTATTTGAATGCAAACCTGTTATACAGAAGCAGTTTGGGGCTGGTTCTATTAATTTTAACCTTATCACTACTTGGCTTCAAATATGAAGAGGTTTAAATGACTTTATTAAATTAAAGCTTACATTATAAAGTACCTGTGGTAGCCTCCTGTCAAATCTCTACTTTATGTAGCCATATAGATGGAAATTCTTTGTTATGTCTATTCAGAGAGAATTTACACATTTACTTAAAACCAACTTCATTAGAATAACTGCAACAATGTGCTTGAAAGAATGAATCAGGATTCGACATTTTCTAATAATGTATGTTCTTGTATGTTCTACTATGTGTTTTTCTTCGTTATCTTCTTATATCTGAAGTTCTATTCCCACCCCCCTTCCCTCCACCCTATGTATTTGATCATTTCTCCAACTCCCTTGGCTGAACCAATCTCTTTTCATGCAGAGGATAAAAAGAGAAGAACTTCAAAGTAGGTTCAGGTAATTAACAGCTGAGGGGAATATAATCTAAACCATAGGCCCTGCTTTGCACCCAGGCTGGCTCTCTGAGCCAGCCGGCAAGGGAGTGACTATTCCCTATAGCATCTAAATCTGCTTCCTCTGAACAGCTCTGCCAGGCCTCCAGTTATCACATCTGCATTTCAAACACCATGGCTCTGGCATTAATTATTAATTAGCCTACAGTCACCCTAGAGGATTCAAGTTCCAGTCTGCACATACTTATTCATTGACCTCTATCTTAGTTTTTGTTGGGGGAAAAACTCAGTAGAATGCTTAATAATTTCCTTTCTCCTAGACCTTCTCTTCTAGTTTCATGAGAGGAAACAGTATATTTTCCAAGTGGGAATAATCATAGAATGTCCCCAAAATTTGTTTACAGTAAAATGCTCTGTCAAAAGTTGAGGGGCATACAAGGAATGAAATGATTTATATACAGTATTAAGTGTTGAAAGACGCTTTTAATGTTCAACAAATTGACTGGCTGTCATTTCCACAAATTGAGAGATATAGTCATGAGACAAAGCCAAATATTCTTTATTTTTAGTAAGAGCAACTGCATAGCTTGTAATGTGAACTAGATTCCATCTTTGGGTAATAACTGGCTCTGATCAGCAAAATTGTTTGCTGTTGCAGCTAAAAGCAGGAATGTCCAACAAAACTATAAACACAAATGATGTTTTTAAGAAGGTAGATCTTTTCATCTTTCATTTATCTAAACAAGAAATCCACAAGAGCTCATTTCTTACCAGTAAATATTTGACATGTATATTATTGTGTTATTTGTTGCAAATCTTTGGACCAAAGTGTGTATGACTTTAGAGAATTGCATAATGTTAATTGAGTAAGCTGAGTTAAGCTGAGCTGAACTTGTGTCTCAACCTGCTATTTACTACTTGGCAGTAAATCCTATATTATCTCTTAAACTCTGACTTCCCTTTAAGAAAATGAGGGTAGCACGAGACTCACCTTATGGGATTGCTATTAGATTTACATGATATACCCAATTAGTATATGTTCATCATAGTTGCAGATGTATAGTCACGCTCAGTAGGTATGTGTATATATATCCATTATTTAGTTGTAAAATTGCTTCACACTTTTAAGTTACTAAGACCATTGTCCCTACTACCACTCACTTAGCATCGTAATCATCTAGTTTGCATCTAAATCTTGTTTTATTACTTAGCATTCTGGAAGTTCTATTGGAACCTAGTCATCACTGTTGAAAACCTCTTCCTTTAATACAAAAGGCTCTTCAGGGCTTTCTCAAAATTCAAATTTTATCCTTGGTCTGTGGAGTATCCAATGGAACCACACCCCTTGTAAGCTATTTCTTTCCCCTTAAATTCATCCAGGAACCCCTTCCAGAAGAAATGTGGCCAGAGTGGGATTGGCGCACAAGTCTTGTTACCTGTGCCAAGACTGGGAGTCTGTCACAATAGAAGTGAAAACTTTTTAACTTTCCCTAAATTAAAAAAAAGTTAAATCTTTTTAACTTTCCCTAAATTTTTACATTTTTCTCTGCTTTCAAATATATATATATATATATATATATTCTATATAAATGAAATTGAGATACTACTTTATACATAATTGTATTTGCTGCCTTTTAACTTAATATTTATGATTTTCTTATGTCATTACAAATTATTGCAAAATATTTTAGAATTTCATGACATATACTTATGAAAATACCATAATTGACACAAACATGACTTTTTTATTTTGTATACTATTACTACAGTATAATTTATATTTGAACTCAAATCTATTCACAAAGCATTTCATGATCATTTTTTGCCCATGGAGACACACACACAAATGTATACATACACATACAAATTGTGTTTCTGCTACCTCATCTATTACTGATGCTAGGAAGTATTGCATTATGGAAAAATAATAATCCTTCTATATACTGGTCTGCACTGATAAAAATGTTTCAAAGTATAATGAAAAACACAGAGTCTAAGTTGCACTGTTTAATATGCTTGATCGAGTTTATAAAGATCCATTAGTTAATACTCTTTAGGACAAATTGTATTTCAAATTATGAACCCCTTATCATCCAGTAAAAATTGTATCTTTATGTCTACAAAATTAAACAATAGGGTTTCAAAGACAAAAGAGATTTTAAATGTTCATACAGTACAGGCCCCTGACATAACATTTTGAATTATTTGTTTATACAGTACCACATCTATAACATTACCATTTAGTACTACTGGCTGAAAAAGAAATGAAATTGGCTTATCATGACTTGTTTTTAGTGAATCTATGATGGATCCTAATGAATACCTCATGATTTATTCAGGGCTATAGAAAATTTTTTTAATAATCTACTTGGGAATTGTATTGGGAATCAATGATAAGTCTATTGGAGTCTAGTTTTTCATTCTTGTAGAGATAGTTGTTATCTATAAGTTGGCTGTCTCATAGTTAAAAATAAGAAATGCTGAAGTTGTAGAATTATAATTTTATATAGTTAATCAACAACAATGTTATGCAATAAGAATATTGCCAAACTAGCA
This sequence comes from Muscardinus avellanarius, assembly GCF_963383645.1. NCBI lineage: Eukaryota > Metazoa > Chordata > Mammalia > Rodentia > Gliridae > Muscardinus > Muscardinus avellanarius. The sequence goes on along the minus strand of NC_137792.1, from coordinate 117,342,450 downwards.
CTTAAATGTAAATCTTTAGGAACCACTGCATCTGCTAGTCAAGATACTACAGTAGAAAATGAGTGAAGCATAAAGAGAAATAAGGGTGAGTGGGTCAGGATTAGACCAGGTGACTTTTCAGATATTTAGTGCACAGGTTCTAAAAAATAATTTGTTTTGCACCTTGGTGTTGGCGCATGCTTGTAATCCCCGCGCTTGGGAGACGGAGACAGGACGATAGCGCAAGTTCGAAGCCAGCCGCGCTGGTTTAAGAGACCCTGTTTCCAAATTTAAAAAAAGTATAAAAATAGGTCTGGGAGTGTAGCCCGGAGAAGGGTTTCCAGGAACCCCAGTACCACACACACACACACACACACACACACACACACACACACACAATAACTTGTTTTGAAATTATTCTCAGATTAAGACATTTTTTTCATCCAATTATAACTTTTTTTTTTGGTGGTACTGGGGATGGAACCCAGGGGCCTTCTACCTCCGGGCTACACTCCCAGACCTATTTTATATTTTATTTGGAAACAGGGTCTCTTAAGCCAGCTGAGGCTGGCTTCGAACCTGCGCGATCCTCCTGTCTCAGCCTCCCAAGAGCGGGGATTACAAGCGTGCGCCACCACGCCCGGCTCAATTATAACTTTTTAAGATGCATTCAGAATTTTATCTTTGGAGATGTCTTAAGTGACAGATATAGGTCCCATCAAACTGCATTGTTTTTCATAGTCACTGTTTAGAATCAGCAGTATTAAGACATAAAAAAAAATTTAGTCTGTTATATTATTCAAATATCTCAAAAATAGTTTGTAAAGCAGTCTGAAACTTTATCCCAATACAATTTCAAGTGGTTTTACAAAAAACTAGAAATATGTACAAGTGTTTGTAAGTGCTGATTGATACGCCTATGGAGATGATGAGCTAGGATAACTTACCCAGAGAGAGTGCCTGGTTTGATATACATAAAATCATAACAACATATCTACAAGTATCAAAACAAGCAATGGTCAGTCAATGGTTTAACAAGTGAAAGCTTTACTATGGCTAATAAAAAGTTTGTGAGGTCATATTGTTGTATAGATTTTAAGGACAGTAAGGAAAACACCTGGCTCCTGCTGCCCCAGTAATAATCTACTCCACGATGTTAACAAACATATTTAATGAATTATATTTAGTTTTCATGATATGTAAAAGGAGCCTACGAGTTATACTGATTCATATTTGAGTTCAAATATTATCCTCCTTCGCCATAGGTTAAAGGGAACACCATTGGAACTCTAAACCATTGTTTCTTCTTTAGGAAAACTGTATTTAAAGGACACAGTTTACTGGATTATCATACAAATAAAAACAAAAAAGTATTTTGGCAGTTTCTAGATCTGTGCCTGTTACCTGGTAGATCATTCAGTAAGAATCAGTTATTATAAAAATAACTTTTACATAATAAAATAAACTTTTATTATGTAAAAATAACTTTTACATAATAAAAACTTTTATGTAAGCATGCATTTGACAGATAACAATTTTATCTCTAAATGGCAAAAGACCTATAAATTTACCCACTTTGATGGGAACATTCATATTCCATTCTTTGGTTCTTTCAGCATATTGTAGTGAATATAACTGATATGTTTCTTAATCTTGGATAATCACAAAGAATTCTCTTCTCAGTGCTCTGCCCTCTCGTGGTGATGCCCTTGGGCTAATGAGGGATTAATTTCCACATTTGTTCCATTCCCTAAATTGTTCCAAGCTGTGCTTTACTAGATTTTTACCTGATTTTTCCTTTTAAAAAACTTTCATAGCTAAATATACCTGCCTGTAGTAGCCTTGACCTCATTTTCCCCCATTTTTTAACCTTCTGTAGGCTCATTAAAACTGAGTATAATGCGAGCCAACTTAAGTTTTTCTTTACAGTCTGTGATGTGAATTCATATCCAAGATCTCATTTGACATTTTGGAGAGAACGAATATAAGTATCTCCATTTTACAGATGGGAAAGTGGAAGCTCAGAAAGTTAAAAGATGTGCCCAAGACTTTACAGCCCAGGTTGGGACCTGATATTCTGATTACTGACTTTGTAAAATCTAGTTTGACTAATCAGAGAATTTGTCTCTACAACTTATTGTGAAGTATATCTTACATGCCACATAAAAATATAAATATACAACTAAAATTATAAAGCATCTTCATATAATTCCACATGTCAAAAATGAAATAGAATAAAAATTGCCAACAGTTATATAAAAATGCTCAAAATCACAAATTATTTGGGGAATGCAAGTCAAAGCCACAATGAGATACTATCTCACCTCTAAAAAAATGATTTTAATAAAGCCAAAACCCAAGTTCTGGTGAGAAGGTGGAGAAAGGACAAATCTGGTACACTATTAACCAGCATGTAAATTAGTTGTAGCCATCATAGAGAACAGTATGATAATTCTTAAAATAAACTAGCAATAAAACTACGATAGGATCCAGAATTTTTACTGCCTAGCGGTATGTCATAGATATCTGAACTTCCATGTTTATTTGCAACACTGTTCACAATGAACAAAAATAGAATCTATTTAGATGTATGCTAATGGATGAATGGATGAAGGAAACTTGGTATACTTGGTATATACATACACTGGAATATCATTAACCCATTGAAAGAATGAGATCTTATCATTTCAGGCAACATAAATGAAATTGGAATACCTTATGTCAACAATAATGAACCAAGTCCAAAGGCAAATACCCTATGATCTCACTCATATGTGGAATCTAAAAAGCTTGGTCTCACAGAAGTTGAAAATAGAATAGTGGTTATGAGAGGCAGGCTGAGGAGAGTAATGAGGAAGAAAAATGAAGAAATATTGATTAATTGTTACAAAATTACAATTCAGTAGGAGAAATAAATTATGGTATTCTACTACACGATGGGGTGATTATGAGTAATGACAATGTTTGTATATATTTTTAATGCTAGAAGACAGGATTTTGAATATTTTCACCACAAAGAACTGATAAATGTTAAAGGAAATAGATGTGTCTATCCTGTTTTGGACATAACAAATAGATACATGTATCAAAATAGCACATGATGTCTTATAAATATGTAAAAATATTGTGTCTATTAAAAAAATAAAGCATTGTTAGTACCCTAAAAGTTCTGTGTAGCCTGTCTTGTATGTAGCCCTTTTTCTAATTAAGCATGATCACCCTTCTGATTTCTTTGATTTGCTTCTAAGTTTTTCTATTCAAGTGTGCTCCCTAAATAACTGTGATTTTTCATAATTTAATTTTACCTGTTTTGAATATTATGTAAATGGAATCATATATTTGTTATATTTGTACTTAGTTGCTTATACTCAACATAATATGACTGAGTTTTATTCACACTGGTGTATTAGTTGTAGAAATTCATCAGCATTGCTGTATAGCATTTCACTGTGTGAATATACTATATTTTATTTATGTATTTATATCATTGATGGACATTTTTGTTTATAATTTTGGCTATGAGGAATGCTCTGAGCATTCTTGCATATATATATTCATATTTCTATGAAGCATATCTAAGCTCATATTTGTATTAGGCATATCTATCTAGAACTAAAGTTGTTGAGCTATAGATATCTCCAATTTTACTAGATTATTCCAAATTATTTTCCAAAACAGTTGTGCCAATTCAAAACCCCCTCACTCCAACACCCATTCAGGGTTTGAGATTTCTCACTGTTCCATATTATTTCCAACATTTAATATTTTCATAGTATAAAATTTTATCCAATGAAATGGATGTGTATAACATCTAATGATTTTAATTTGAAATAACAATTTCTAACAAGGAAAGCTAAACACATTTAGTATATTGGATGGTTGAATAGATTTATTCAATTTGAAGTTTTCATTAAGTCATTTGCACATATTTATTGATTTTCCTTATTTTTCAAACTTTATAGCAATTGTGTTTTTGTTCTGAAAAGGATCCTTTTGTAGGATTTATTTTTCAACTCTTTTATTTTATGCTTTACTTTTGTTTTACTCTTTTATTGGTGCATTTTAGTCTCACCCCATAATGCAGTTCATAGTAATAGTGACATGCATGCACACAGCACTTGGTGGGTTTTCCCCCGTCTCCCTCCCGATTTCTCCTCCTTCCTCATATAGGATAAAGAGATCAACATTGGTATACTCGCATATATACATACTGTCAATGAAAGTAATTCCTTCATCGATTCTCTCTCTCTACCCTCCACCTTTCCTTAGACCAACCCCCGCCTCCACTCCACTTGGGTTTTTCTTCCATTAGTTTACACCTATGAGAGAAATCATATGACCTTTCACTTTCTGCGACTGGCTATTCTCACTTAATGTTATCTATGTTACCTTTTTATCCTCTTAATATGTCATTTAATCGAAATAGACTGAACTTTAAAAGTCAAATGTATTAATCTTTCTTCTTATGGTAAATAGTTTTCATGTATTAAAATATTTTCTTGTTCTGATAGAATAAAATATTCTCTTATTAACTGGAAGCTTTATAAGTTTATTTCACACACAAGACTGTAATATTCTTAGAGTATATTTTGCTAATTATTTGAGGTAGGATTACAATTTTGATTTTCCTATAGGAAAAAGTGGTAATTTCATCATTTTTATTGACAGTATTGACTTGCATTCCTAGCAGTGTATAAATCAAAGTATCCTATATGCATTTGTCTGTTTCAAAGTTCTCAAATTTGTCTCATTGGTGTACTTATATATTTTTACAAATGCAGTTTTTATTTCTACAATTTTATAAATAAATTTGTTCCAGTATGATTTTTCTAAAACTGTCAAGCCTATTCCTAGCCTTTTGTTTTCCTATATAAATTTTAGAATTATCAAAATTTTTTACAAAAATCTCACTGGGTATTATTAGGATTTCATCAAATTTTACCTTTTAACTATATGGGATATTATAATGGTATATTGTTATATATTAAAGTCTTTAAATTTTTCTGTTAATAAAGTTTCATATTTTTCATAGAAATCTTATTCATTTTTTGTGTAGTTACTCACAAATATTCTATAAATATTTGTTGCTCTTGTATAGAAATACAATTAATTTCAATTGATTTTTGCAACTTGTTTTGTTTCCATTTTCTTTGATAAACTTTTTAAATGTTAATGTTCTTCATACATATTCAGTTAGATTATCTATGAGCACAAGCATACAACTAGAAATAACAGTTTTATTTATTTCTTTTAAATATGTTTAAGCCGAGTGTGGTGGCACACACTTGTCATTCCAGTACTTGGGAGTGAGACAGGAGGATTGCGGGTTCCCAGCCAGCCTCATCTACTTCGTTAGGCCCTCCTCAACTTAGTGAGACCCTTTTTTTAAAATAGAATAAAAAAGCTGGGCATGGTGGCACACGCTTGTAATCCCCACACTTGGGAGGCAGAGGCAGGAGGATCGAGCAGGTTCAAAGCCAGCCTTGCTGGCTTAAGAGAACCTTTTTCCAAATAAAACTATAAAATAGGTCTGGGAGTGTAGTCTGGAGGTAGAAGGGTTTCCAGGAACCCCAGTACCAACAACAAAAAAAAAAGAATAAAAAATAGGGCTGGGGATATAGCTTGGAGATAGAATGACTTTGAGTTCAATTCCACAATACATACATACATATATACATACATACATAGATACATACACTGATACATAAAATGTTGAATACTGGATTACTTTTTCTGACTATTCACTGTAGTACTATAGGATTATACAGCACAGAACACTGTCACATGGCTTGCCTGTGCAGCATGGAAATCAATATTATGCATGCATTATTTGAACATAGGCTTTAACTATTATTTGTTTGTTTACTAAATCCATGTGTTCTCTATATGAGAAAGAGTATATTTAAGATGGCATTGGTATTTCACATTGGACTAAGAAAAAGAATTATGAAGCCAAGCAAAGCTAGGCAACCAACTCACATCTCTCATGTAATATGAACAATAAATGAGTATTGCTGAAATATTATAGTCATTATAATAAAAAAATAAATTATCATCTTTCTACATATTAGTTTTGTGCCAGCTTTTAAACTATATCTCTGCTTAAATGTAAACTTCTGTATTCTGCTTGTGGTGCCAGGGTTGAAGTTCTGCACCGCATGTTTTTCCTTTGCAAGCCGGTTCTGCATTATATTTCTCCAAAAGTGAGCACTAAGGGGTGTTTTAAGATTGTAAAAGGAGAGAAGGAACTTGGTTATTCCTCATCAAATCCTGTCCATGTTAGTATCACTCCAACACCCCAGCAGTAACATTTGGTTTCAGTAATAGTTGGCGCCAACTATTCAAGCATTTCAACTAATCAAGCATTTTTCCACACTCCTAGAATGAGTCTCATTGTTCTTCCATAAAAGCTAATAGCATAAATCTCAGTCTTTAGCTCATCTTCAGTTATCTAAGTCCCAACTTCATGAAATATCTCTAGGCTTCTGAATACCACCACTCACCAGGCAGGACCCCTCAGAAAATTGTGTCCAAGTTTCTCAAGGCTTTTCTTCCAGGCTTCTAGGTTTTGATAATCCTAAACTCTTCCCATTCTCTCCCATCTAAAGGCTATTATCTGTTCCTGAAGGTACTGTCTTGTTTCCTCAGTGTTCACATTTTACTTTTTAACTCTTCTATACCATGTTTATCCAATTCACATTATTATATTTTCTCAGATAAATTATTTTATTGACTTATTGTATTGACTAGAACCTCCAGCATAATGTTTTTGTCTTATTCTCTATCTCAAATTGAAAGCTGTAGGTACTGTCTTGTTTCCTCAGTGTTCACATTTTACTTTTTAACTCTTCTATACCATGTTTATCCAATTCACATTATTATATTTTCTCAGATAAATTATTTTATTGACTTATTGTATTGACTAGAACCTCCAGCATAATGTTTTTGTCTTATTCTCTATCTCAAATTGAAAGCATTCAACAAATCATCAATATGATTTTATAGTAGGTTTTACTAATTAAAAAGAAAGAAAACATTGATGAAGTTGTCTTTAGTTAGTTTTATTAAAAGACTTTATCATGAAAGAAAATTGATAATTATCAAAATTACTTTTGTTACATAATCACTTTTTTCTCTTTTAGTCTGGTATCAGAGATTTCTGAACATTAAACTGATATTACATTCCTTGGATAAAATTAATTTGTACATGTTATATTATTATTTTTGTACAATAAAATTAGTTCATAAATATTTTGTTATAATATTTGCATATACTTTATAGGTTGGCTGGTGATTTTTCTTTTTGTCTTCATATTTGTTGTGAAAAATTCTTAAGAACTACCGTATTATCCAACAATCCAACTGTTGGGTATTTATCCAAAATAATAAAATTCTGCAAGTTTGCTGAATATACTTTGATTAAATAAAATCATTTAAATTTTCTGAAGAGTTTTTGTTATATATTTAAGACTTCCTTCTTTTTTTTTTAAGAAAACCACTTTGTTCTAATAAACTCACAAAGAATATCACAATAGATAATTTAAAGAGGCCACACAAACATTTACCCAGTCCCAAATTCTATGCCAACTCAGTGAACTTCTATAGTTAGAATATCCTCCTCCACTGACATTCTGAAGCAGTGAAGCTATTAATACTGAGAGACTTAATTTATGGTTTTATATATTACACTTCATTACCAATTATGTTTTCATGCTAAAGTAACTTGGTCAGAGCCGATTTTCTGTTCCTTTGATTTGAACTTCTTGATTAGAGTAATCCATTTGCCATTCTGCACTGTTTCAGCACTTCATTGAAACCCTCAGAGCTTCATGGCACTCTGCTTCTGGGCACACTCTAAAAATTGTTTTATCTCAAAAAAGCAAGGGCTACCAGACTTTTGCTGCTGCTGCTGTGCCAGCTGAGGCTCTTGGTAAGTGATGTCAGGTCTGGCAGGCTCACTGCTACCTCCTTCACTAAAGCCCCCAGTGATGGCATGGCCCAGCATGTGTCTGACAGCAGAGTCCATGGCCACACCAGCTGCAGTGGTTGCCATCTGGGCCATTAGACCTGGCTGTTGGGCTGCAGCCACAGGTGATCCAACTGCAGATGGTGGGGCTGCTGCTGCTGGCTGAGCTGCTGGTGCTGGCCTAAGTGCAGCTCTCATCTGAGGGACCCAGCTGGTTGGAAGGGCCACAAGGAAAGTGTGACTTTGGCTTCCACGTGGTATCTTTACCTTTAGTGTGCAGCAGTGTGGCATCTCAACACGTTCTACTCATAAGATTCTAGCATCGTACATATACAGATAATTTTACTTTTTCTTTCTTTCTTTCTTTCTTTCTTTCTTTCTTTCTTTCTTTCTCTTTTTTTTTTTTTTTGCAGTACTGGGGATGGAACCCAGGGGCATTCTACCTCCGAGCTATACCTCAGCCCTATTTTTATTCTTTATTTTTGAAACATGGTCTCACTGAGTTGCAAAGGGCCTCTCTAAGTAGCTGGGGCTGTTCTCGAACTGAGATCCTCCTGTCTCAGCCTCCCAAATGCTGGGATTACAAGTGTGCACCACAACATCCAGCTTACTTTTTCTTTCTTGATTGAATTTTTGTCTCTTTTTCTTTTTTAAGTGCACAGACTAGAACTTCTAGTGCTACAAGGAATATAAATGACAAGAGTGGGAAAGTTTGCTTCTATTCCTGATTTTAGAGGAAAAGATTTCAGCTTTTGACCATTGTGTGTGACATTAGCTGTAGCTTTTCATATATGGCATTAATTTTTTAGAGCAATCTCCATTTCAGTTATGTTGTTTTATCACAAATGGTGCAGATTTTGTCAAATGATTTTTCTTCTTCCACTGATATTATCATGTAATTTTTATCCTTCATTGTGTTAACATGGTATATCTCATCAAATAATCTTAATATGATGAACAAAACTTGCATTATTCAGTAGCAATAAACCATACTTTATCATGGTAAATGATCTTTTTAATGTGCTGTTGACTTTGTTTTGGTAGCATTTTGTTGAGTATTTTTAAACTCTGTATTTGTTATGGTTAGATATAGAACATACTCTGAATAGCTCATGTGTTAATGTTTAGTTGATGTAAATTAAATTATGAGTGTTGTAATTTTATCAGTGGATAAATCCATGTTAATGAATTTACTGGGTGGTAACCTTGGCAATTGCAGATGGATAAATTGCGTGGAAACTCTGGGAGTGTAGATTGAGGACTGCACTTTTGTGTTTGAATTCCCTTGTTTGCTGGCTGTCTCTCTCTTGCTTCTGGCATCCATGATGTGAGAACAGAGTTCTTTCTCTTTCCCTCACTTTCTCTGCTTCCCTCACCATCATGCCCTGAGATCTATAGACTGCAGCCTCATATGGACTGAAACTTAATTGTCCAATAAAATAGTGATTAAATAAATCTTCCTTCCTCAAAGCTGTGTGGTCAGTCTTTTTGATTATAGCAGTAACAATGGTGGGGATCACTGCTGTTTCTAAGCCTGACCATGTGAATTGTGAGTCTTTGGAACTGGTTTGTGAGAGGAAGTTGGAAAGGCCAGACTGTTAATAGAAAGGTAGATGGTAGTGACAGTGCTCAGAAGAATTTGGAGGGCAAAGGACTTTATAGAAAAATGGAGCAAAGGCCATATGTGTTTATATTCTGGCAAATAATTTATAGGCTTTTTCCCTTTACCTGAAATTTTGTGTGAGACCAAATTTAAAGATGATGTGATTAAAATGGCAGAGGAAATCTTCAAAAGAGCAAAATATTCAAATTGGATTATGAATATTGTTGTCTGCATTCAGCTATTTGTACACCAAATTTTGGGAGTGGAAAACAAAACTGAGAGACTTTATAGATTTTCAGTTTGACTAGAGAGGCATGTGTAAAGCTGGAGCCCAGAGAGATGATGCTGTGGAAGAAAGTAAAATGCCTAAAGGTGGGGGGGTCTAATGTTTTGCATAGGAATAAAGAAAATAATGTTTTCAGGGCAGTTCAATCTCAAGACCAGAATCATGGAAGCAAGGGCCCCCTGTGAGGTGGGGGCTATGATTGAAAAAGTCTTGTCATCTGTCAGAACTGAAACATACTAAACAGTAGCCATGAAGCCAAGTCAGTGGTAGGCTCAAGAATAGCTGTGATTGAAGAGGGCCTAGTGACAGTGATTAGAAAGGGTGTGACTATCCTTCTTGCTGGCAGTTAGTTTCAGTGGTCATGTAATGCTTGATTTTCTGGAAAAAAAAAGGTGTCATGGTGCCTCCAATCCCCAGATTTCAAAGGAATCCCTAAAAGCAGGCCCAAATAGGGCAATTTGTGAAGAGGGGTTGGTAAAGTCAAGGCTGTAAGAAAAACCCTGCAATTTATAAATGCCAGAAATGTGAAATGAGCTGTGAGCCATTGAGCCAGGCTGGAAGAGACAGTATGTTGTCCATTACAATCAACCAGATCACAAGATAAGGGTTGCAAAAGTTCCTTGGACATCATATAGGACTCCTATGTGCCTTAGATACCAGAATGGAACTACAGAATTAAATGGTTGCCCTGCTGAATGTCAATCCAGTTTTTGTTCCATTTCTTCTTTCTATGGGTTATTCCTCCCTTTTTGGAATATAAATATTTACTCTGTGCCATTGCACATTGGATACATATAGCTTGATCTTTAATTTTAATTTTTTTTTATTTTAATTTACAGGACCTCACAGCCAAGAGCTCACCTTGAGTCCGAGAAGAGTTTTTGGACTTTGGGACTTTTAAGAAATGATGGAATTATTAAGACTATGTACATCTTGGAGATAGACAAAATACATTTTGTATTCTGAAATGGAAATAGGGTCTTCATAGGCCAGGTGTGGTTATGGTTAGATATAGAATATTCCTTCAGGAACACACATATTAGTGTTCGGAGTTGATGTAATTAAATCACGAGGGTTGTAATCTCATTGGAAAATAAATCCATATAGATGGATTTGGTGGATGGTAACCTAGTCAGGTAGGGTGTGGTTGGAGAAGGTGGTTTCTTAGGGGTAGTAAACTTGGGGACTGTATTTTTGTGTTTGAATTTCTTTGCTTGCTTGTTGGCTATCTCTTGTTTCCAGCCTCCATGATGTGAGAACAGAATCTTTACTCTCTCTCTTTCTCTGCTTCCTGACACCATACCTTGAGTTTTAGACTCTGGCCTCACATGAACTGAACTTAAGTTGTCTGAAAAAAACTATGAGAAAATCAATATTCCTTCCTCAAAGCTGTATGGCTGATCTTTTATACTATTGACAATGTCGACTGAGACAATATTCACCAAGGATATTGTCCTTTTCTTTACTTGCAGGGTTTTATTTTGTGGCTGGTATCATAAAATAAATGTGAAAATATTCCTTCTCCTTCAATTTTTTTGGGGGGAAAGAGTGCTATGGTTTTAATGTGCCTCCTAACATTTTTGTGTTAAAAACGTAATCACTGATACAATGGAGTTGGAAGACATGGCCTAGTAAGAAGTGATCAATAAAGATCAATAAAGCTCTGTCCTTTTAAAGAGATTGCTACCTTGATGGGTGAATTACTGCAAGAGTGCCTGTATTGTACATGTGTTTGGCTCCTATTTTTGCTCTTTCTCTCCCACATTCCCTTGCATTTTGGCCTTCCACCATGTATTTGGTTGTGAGTCTTACACGATTCTGGCACATTGATACTAGACTTCACAGCCTCCAGAGTTGTAAGACGTATTTTTTTTCTTTACAAATTACCCAATCTTTGGTATTTTGTTATAACAACACAAACTAGAATAAGACAAATAGTTCAAGAATAATTAATATAGTTTTTTCATTAAATGGCAGAATTTGCAAATGAAAATTTTCATATCCTGGGCTTTTCTTTAACATTTTGATTTCTCAGTCTAGCTTCTTAGAATTTGTAGATCTTTTCAGACTTTTCTACTCATGATTAAGTATTGGGAGATTGTATGTTCATAAAAATTGATTCATTTCCTTTAGGCTATTCATTTGTTTTTGGTGTATAATTATTTATAGTAGTCCTTTATAATTTCTATCACTTTTATTCCATCAGTTTTAATATTTCTTATTTCATTTATATACATACATTCTCTTAGCTAATATAACTAAACATTTATACATTTTATTGTTTGTTTTACAAAAACCCAAGCCTTGTTTTCATCCTTTTTTTTCTATTGGTGTCCTATTCTGTATTTCATTTATTTATATTATAATCTTATTTTCTTTTATTTTCTAACTTTGAGCTTAAGTTTTTTATTTACTTAATTTCTGTAGGTAAAGGTTGTTTATACAGGACATTTCTTCTTTTATAATGTAGGCATTAAGTAGTATAAACTTCCCTTTACTACTGCTTTTGCTACATACTATAACTTTTATTATGTTATATTTTAATTTTCATTAGCCTCAATATACTTTCCTTTTCTAATTTTCTTTTGATTTATTTTTTACCTATTTACATTACATGAGTATCTTGGTTTATTTTTACATATTTATAAATTTTCTAGCTTTCTTTCAGCCATTAATTTGTTTCATTCTCTTATGGTTTGAAAATAGACTTGGTATGTTTTCAATCTTTTTAATTTGTAAAAACTTGTCTTGTGACATAAAATATGACATGTCTGGATAAAAAATCAAGCCAGAAGATAAATAAAAGGCAACACTGTTCACAATAATTTGAACAACATTATAGACCAAATGGACTTAATAGACATATAGAGAACATTCCACTCAAATACATGTGGGAGACATATTTAAACTATCACACTCTTCCAAAAAATTGAAAAGGAGTAATATTCCATGTGTACTTAGGAATAATGGGAGTTTCAGTCCTGTTGGATCAAATGTTCTCTATATGTCTGTCACATCTATGTGGTCTATAAGTGTTGTTCATATTATTGTGAACAACATTATTTTTTTTATGGATCTTTCATAATCTGGAGTATTAAAGTACTCTACACCTATTGTACTCCTATCAATTTTGATCTGTTAATGTTTGCTTTCCATATTTGTGTGCTCTGATATTTTCTGCATACATATTTATAATTGTTATATCTTCATGATGAATTAATACTTTCATAATTATATAATCTTCTCTTTGTCTCTTAAGAGATTTTGTCTTAAAGTCTATTCTGTTTTTATGTATTGCCACTCAAATCTCTTTTGGTTACTATTTGTATAGTAATATCACTTGAATCCTTTTATCTTCACCCTAGGTGTGCTATTAAATTTAAAATAAGCCAGGGCGTGGTGGCACACACTTGTAATCCCCACGCTTGGGAGGCAGAGATAGGAGGATAACACAAGGTTTGAAGCCAGCCTTCCTGGCTTAAGAGACCCTGTTTCCAAATTTAAAAAATATATAAAATAGGTCTTGGAGTGTAGCCCGGTGGTAGAATGGCTTCCAGGAACCCCAGTACCACCACCACCAAAAAAAAAAAAATAATTAAAATAAATCTCTTATGGGCAGCACATAGTTGGAAAATTTTAAAAATCCAATCAGCCTATATATATTTTGACTGGAGAGTTAATCTATTTATGTTAAGGTAATTATTGATAGGGAAAGAGTTGCCATTACCCCTTTCTTGTTTTCTGTCTGTTGTAGGTTTTTTCATTCATTTTCTTAATTGCTATCTCTTTGTGTTTTGTTGATGTTTTGGGTGACATACTTTGGTTTCTTTCTCATTTTCTTTTGTGTATATTATATAGTTTTTTTGTAGTTGCCATGGTGCTTACAAAAAACAAAGTTACAATAATGTATTTAAGATACTAACAATTTAACTTCAATTGTATGCAAATACTATATACTTTTATGCCCCTCCACATGCCTTTTCATATCAGTGTTGCAAATTGTATTTTTACATTTTGGATTTATTAACATATACTAAAGCAATGGTTATTTTTACACTTGTCTTTTCAGTTCTGTAGCAGAATTAAGAGTGACTTATGTGTGACCAATATAATATTACAATGACCTGTTTTTCTATATATTGATCTATCTACTATATATGAGTATATTATTTAGTTTTGATATATTTGTGAATTTCCCAGTAAGCTTTATTATTTTATATATATTTTTTTTGACAGGTACTTTTCATGTCAATTTGAATGATTTTCTTTGGACTTTCTTTTAAGGCAGATTATTAACTTTTGTTTACTTGGGCAAGCCTGATTTCTTCTTTGTATTTGAAGGACAGTTGCTGGATGCTTTATTACCTATAGGTAGTTTGCCTTCTTTCAATACTTTGAATATATCAACCTACTTATTTCTACCCTGCAAAGTTTCTGTCGAGAAATTGATATGCAGTATTATTATAGTTCCCTTGCATGTAAAAAGACACTTTTTTATTGCTGCTTTAAAAATACTTTCTAACAATTTGGTTATGCATTTTATTTTGGATTTCGTTGAATTCAGAGTAGAGTTTATTAGCTTTTGGAACCTTAGTGTTTAGCTTCTGATATTTAAAAAATTTAATGCCATATTTATTTTACAAAGTATTCCTGCATTGTGATTATAAATAATAATGAGGTTTATAGTGATAGGTTCATATATGTGTATAGCACAATTTGGTATTTTTCCTTCAACACATCTTTTTCTTTGCATCCCCTAATATTTTTCCACTGCTCTACTAACCACTCTATTATAATGAGATCTATTTTTTTTCCTTAACTTTATTTTTCATTCTATCTTCTACATATAAAATTTTTTGAGTCTAGCTTATCTGAGCATGATTTTTCTCTAGTTTCATCCATTTTCCTGTAAAAGACATAATTTTGTTCTTTATGGATTGATAAAATGCCATTGTGACTATACACTATATATTTTTATTATTTAGAGAATACTTTATTAGTTTCTAGAATCAAATCCACGTAGATAAGCTCTTAGATATTTAATACAGTTAGTTACCCCTGTACAAATGGAAAAAGTAAGTTTAACGTTTCTAGACCAATATGGCTATTAATTTCTGAACAATGCCAACTCAACACAGTAAACAGATACTTATCAAAGTTGACAGCACAGCTAAAGTTTCCAAAAATTCAAATTATATATATATATATATATATATATATGTTTATATTTATATTTATATAAAAAGATCAATAATAGCAGTATGTTATACATCAATAGCAGCAACACCTTTTCCAGGTTCTGCAGTCATCTGACCAAAATTGTAGAGACATCCAGCATTTTGTTGAGGGATGCCTAGATTGGTATCATAATTGAATATTGTGTAGTTTGTTTATAATAAGTTTTTACCCATTTCTATATATGTTGTATCATCATAGTATTATGACTTTACTTTTTATTGGTACGTTATAATTGCAGATCTTGATGAAGTTCAGTGTGAGAGAGTCATACATGCACACAGAAATCACTGAGCCCTCCACTAGTTTCCACTCAATTCCTTCTCCCTCCCCACTTTCCCATGCTCAACAATGTGATTTGCATTGATAACTTTATGTGTATGTATATTGTGTCCATTGAAGTGTTTATGCTTTTAAGTCTTTCTCCCTACTCCTGTCTCTCTCAGTTAGGTCCCTTCCTTCACTCCAGTAAGGTTTCCCTCCTTTGTCTGGAGTCCTTCTGTGTCCTAGTTTCTCCCTAGCTTTACTCTATGAGGGAAACCATCCTCCCTTTCACTTTTTGTAACTGACTAATCTCACCTAGCACAATATTGTCCAGTTTCATCCATTTCCCTGAAAATGGCATTTTATTCTATATGGCTGAGTAAAATTCCATTGTGTGTATATCTCATAATTATGTAATCCATTCATCTGTTGATGGACACTAGCTGGTTCCATAGCTAGGCAGTTATAAATTGTGCAGCTATAAACACAGATATGCATGCATTATTATGGTAGTTTGGTTTCAATTCTTTTGGGTAGTTACCCAGGAGAGGTATACCTGTGTCATATGGTAGTTTTATTTCCACTCTTCCGAGGACCGTCCACACTTTTTTCCAAAGGAATTTCATTAAATTGCAATTTCACCAAAAATGTATTCGAATTCCAACTTTTCCACATCCTTGACAGCATTTATTATTGTTTATAATTTTAATGATTGCTATTTTAAAGTGGTTAGATGAAATCTCATGGTAGTTTGATTTACATCTCTCTGATTACTAATGATGTTGAGCATTTTTTCAAACATGTATTGGAAATTTTATTTCTTCTTTTGTGAGGTGTCTAGTTTGCTTGCCTATTTTTTGATTAGGTTATTTGTTATTTTTTTGCAGTGAGTTTCTTAAATTTTCTGTATATTATAGATATTAGTGCTCTATAGGAGGAGTAGTTGGCAACATTTCTTTCCCATTCTGTTTCCTCCCTGTTGAGACTCTTGATGGTTCCTTTTGCTGTACAGAACTTCTTCAGTTTAATGCAGTCCCATATATGAATCTTCATTTTAATTTATTGTGCCTTTAGGGTCTTAGTAAGAAATTTTTACCCATGCCAATATGTTAGAGTGTTGGTTCTATGCCCTCTCAAGTATTTGTAAAGTTTTTTGTTTAATTTCTAGGTATTTGATCTATCTTGAGTTGACTTTTGTACAGGGTGAGAAAGTGGCAAAATCAATTAAAGAAAAAATCCATCTATATGCTCTTTGCAAGAAACACACTTTCCAGGTAAAAATCCACTCACAAATTAAGGAAAAGGGCTAGAATAAGGTAATCCATGCAAATGTAACTCAAAAACAAGCAGAGGTAAAAACTCTCATATTAGGCAAAATAAACGTCAAGCCTAAACTTATAAAAGAAACAAAGCAGGTGATTTTTAATGGTAAAAAAAACTATCCAACAAGAAGATAAAGTTATATTTGAAATTTATGTTCTAAAGATAGGTGCAACCACTTTTATAAAACAAACTCTCTGTGATACTAAGTCTCACATAGATGCCAATACAAGAATATTGAGAGACTTCAACACTCCTATTACACCAGTAGACTAATCTTCCAGACAAGACATAAGCAAAGATGCCTCAGGCCTAAAGAACACTATAAACAAATTGGTATATATATATTATTAGATCCAACTATGACCGAATACATATTCTTTTCAGATGCTCCTGGAACCTTCTCCAAAAATAGACTGTATTCTGTCTTTAATTCTTTTGGGTAAATACCAAGGAGTGGTGTAGCTGGGTCATATGGTGGCTCCATTTTTTTTTTATTTTTGTTTCTATAAGGAACCTTCGTATTGATATTTGTAGTTGCTCTATTAATTTACACTCTCACCCAAAATGTATAAGTATTCCTTTTTCTCCACAGCCTCAAAATAATTTATAATTATTTGTATTCTTGATGATTGTCATTTAATGAGAGTGAGATCAAATTTTAGCATTAGCATTGTTTTGGATGTTGAACATTTTTCCTAAGTTTGTTGGCCATTTTTATTTTATCTTTTGAGAAATCTTTATTTGGTTTAATTTTCATTAATTTATTGGATTATTTGGTTTTTACATATTACATTTTTTTAGTCCTTTATGTATTTTGGACAGGATTCTTCTGAGAAAAGAATATCTGAGAAATATTTTTCTCAATTTTGTAGACTGTCTCTTCAAAGTCTTGATTATATCTTTTGTTGTAAAAAAAACTATGTAATTAAATTACATCCAAATTATTAATTATTTATTTTATTTCTTGAGCTTTAAATGGCTAATTGGGACAGTTGATAGCTATACCTATATGTTGGAGAGTTGACTATATGTGTTCTTCAATTAATTCCAATGTTCTTCGTCTAAATCCTATGTCCTTGATCTATGTTGAGTTGACTATTTATAGGGTGAAATATAGAAATTTAGTTTCATTCTTTTTACATATAGTTATCAAGTTTTTTTCCAGCACTATTTGTTTAAAAGGTTGTCTTTATCCAACACATTTTTTATTCATTTTCAAGAATCAGATGACAGCACCTATATGGGTTTGTCTCTGTGTCCTCTAGACAAATCCATTAGTCTATGTGTCTGTTTTTATGCCAGTAACACCAGCTTTTGTTACTATAACTCTGGGGCATAATTTGAAATTGAGAATTGTGATGCCTCCAGCAAATACTTTTATTGCTCAGAATTGCTTTGGCTATTCTGGGTCTTTTATTCTTCCATATGAATTGTGGAACATTTTTTTCTATTTTTGTGAAGAATGTCATTGGTATCTTCATGGATTGCATTAAATATATATGTTGTTTATGTTAATATGGTAATTTTAACAATATTTATTCTGCCTATTCAAGAATATGAGATATCCTTTCATCTTCTAGTGTGTTACAATTTCTTTCTTCAGTGTTGTGCAGTTTTTTTTAATTTTTTTTGCGGTAGTGGGTATTGAACCTATGGGCATTTTACCTCTGAGCTACACCCTCAGGCTTATTTTACTCTTTGTTTTCAAAACAGGGCCTCACTAAGTTGTTGAGGGCTTCACTAAGTAGCTGAGGCTGGCTGTGAATCTGTCAGCCTCCCAAGTAATGGAATTACAAGCATATGGCACCATGTCTGGCTCTTGGAATTTTTACTGTAGAAGTCTTCTATCACCTTCTTTGATAAATACATTCCTCAGCATTTACATTTTTTTAGGTTTTCTGGATCAATTTCCCTGATTTTATTTTCAGTATATTTGTTATTGCTATATATAAAATGTTGTTTATGTTTATTTTATATCTTGATTATTTATTTATTTACTTATTTATCAGATATAGAATTCATTTGGCGGAGTTTTTGTGTGTGTGTGGTACCAGAGATGGAACCCAGGACATTGTACTTCTGAGGTGTATCTCCAGCCTTAGTTTTTAGTTAGATTGTTTATTTATTTATTTATTTATTTATTTATTTATTTATTTATTTATTTATGGTACTGGGGATGGAACCCAGGAGCACTTTACCTTCAAGCTACACCCCCTACACATCCTGTTTTTTAGTCTTTATATTTTTTGAAACAGGGTCTCACTGAGTTGTGAAGGACCTCGCTAAGTAGCTGAGGCTGTCTGCAAAACGCAATCAAATAAATATATGTTATTAAATAAGCCATACCACATTTTAAGAAACTGTCTATAGTTTTCCATGTGCCCCTTAAGAAACCAGGTATTTTTCATATGATTGACTTTTAGAAAGATTTTGAAGTTGGGGCTTGTACATGTAATTAAGATCAAAGTATATGTATACGTACTGTATTTGAAAATTTCAATTGTAATTTCCTATACATTTATTAAATAAAGTGTTGTTTTGCCATGTGACTTTTTAAAAATGAAACCATATACTCCCTTAAATTTTTTTCAGAAGTAAGAAAATCAAAATAAAAAATAGGCCGGGCATGGTGGCGCATGCTTGGAATTCCCCACGCTTGGGAGACGGAGACAGGAGGATCACGCAGGTTCGAAGCCAGCCCTGCTGGCTTAAGAGACCCTGTTTCCACATAAAAAAGTATAAAATAGGTCTGGGAGTGTGGCCCGGAGTCAGAGGGCTTCCAGGAACCCCAGTACCACCAAAAAAAAAGAATAAAAAATAGGGCAGGGGGTTTATTTCAGAGATCTAATGTCTCTGGGTTCCATCCCCCAGACCCACAAAATCAATCAATCAATCAATCAATCAGTAACAAATAAAAAAGAGTAAAAAATAGGACTAAGAGTGTAGGTTCGAGGAACAATGCCCCTGGGTTCCATCCCCCATACTGAACAAAAAATGATGAAAGTGGGCATTCTTTTATAATTTTAGAGGAAATGTTTTCAGTTTTTCTTTTTTAAGTGTGATGTAAACTTTATATTTTTGTATGCAGCTTTCTAATTTTGAAGTACATTTCTTCTATCCTTAATTTCTTCAGTTCTTTGAATATGATAGGGTACTATGTTTTATCAAAGGCATTTTCTGCATCTAGTTAGATGATGATATTAAAATATCTATGATATTTCTTTTTTAAATTTATCATTTAATTCCATTATGATCCATTATGAATACTTATTTTATGTATTTATTTATTTATTTTTATTTATTTATTTTTTTGCGGGTCTGGGGATGGAACCCAGGGGCATTTGACCTCCGAGCTACACCCCTTGCCCAATTTTTTATTCTTTATTTTGAAACCGGGTCTCACTGAGTTACAGAGGGCCTTACTAAGTAGCTGAGGCTGTCCGTGAACCGCGATCCTCCGGTCTCAGCCTCCCAAATGCTGGGATTATGCCCGGCTTATTTTATGTATTTAGAATCACTGATATCTGGGCATAAATATTTACTGTCATTATATCTTCTTGTTGTAGTGTTCTCTTTATAAGCATTATGTGACCCCCTTTGTCTCTTTTGCTTTAGTTTGACTTAAAGTTTGTTACATAAGAGAGTAGCTACTCCTGTTGCTTTCATTCTCTACTTGAAAGGAATAATCTTCCCATTCTTTCACCTTTAATCTGTGGTTGTTTTGCCTTTATGGAAATTCTCTTGTAAACATTGCCTAGTTGAATTTTATTTTTAAGCCAATCTGACAGTCTAAAAGCCAATCTGTCTTTTAATTGGAAAGTTGAGACTATTTACATTCAGTGTTACTAAAGAGGTCTTTATTATTTTCTGACCTTATGATTCATCTCTCATGTTTAATTTGGTCCTAATTATTCTTTACTTAGCTACTATTTTAGTGATATTCATTCCTTTTTAGGCTCTGAAGTTTGTTTTAAATTTCTTTTGTGTGTATTGTTACCTTCAGTATTTTCTATAGTGCCGGATTACTAGTCGTGAAATTTTTAAATTTATGCTTACTTTGGAAGTATGTATTTCTCCTTCTATTCTAGAGATTACATTGTTGGATAAAGAAATTTTGGTTGGTAGATATTTTCTTTCATAGCTTAGAATACATCATTCTAAGCCCTCTTGGCCTTCAGAAAATGTGGTACGAAAAAAGAAATTGTTCTAATTGGCTGACCTCTAAAAGTGACCCGATATTTTTCTTTTGAGAATTTTAATATTCTAATTTTAATTCTATATTAGTCATTTAATTGTGTGTCTTTCAAAAAGTTGTTTTTGGCTTTGTTCATTTTAAGTTCTGAATTCTTGTATTTGAATATACATGTCATTTCCAATGTTTGGGAAATTTTTTGATATTACTTCACAAACATGAATGATCTTAAAGTCTTACTACTATTTCACATGTCTTGAATATTTATATTATGAAATCTTATTTTTTATCTTTGTTGCATTATGCTCATGATCATATACCTTTGAGGCTTGAAATATGTATGTTTTCTAAGTGGTCCAATCTATTATTGGTACATTAAAATAAGTTTTAAATTTTTATTGAGTCGTTTATTTCGAGGACTTTCATTTGTTATTTTAGGTTCTCTATCTCATAATTGAAACACTATTTCTCTTTCTGTATTTTCTCTTTTAGTCCATTTTTAGCTCTTCTTTAATATCATTGATTATTTTAACCATCACCTTTTTGAATTCTTGGTCTGCGATTTCATCCCCATCAATATCTTTGAGTTCAGTTATTAGGGATTATAGATTTTTGGAGGCATCTTCTTAGCCTGTTTCTTCATGTTTTCAGAGGTTTTGAATTTACCCATCTGTTCAAATGGATTTCTCTTTCTCTTTTATGTGAAGGACCTTTAGTGAATGTTTATCTTTTGCAATAATCCCTGTTATAGGAGTATATATTAGTGTCACCAGGTCCTATCAGCCTATTAACTGTGCTTTGTTTATTCTTCTGAGACTCTTTGGGAGGAGACAGTTCCTGCTCATAAGAGTGGCAATTTAAAAACTAGCCAAAAAGCAATGTGTTTCATAAATAATATTGTTATTTTTATCTATACTTTTATTAACCAAAGAAAAATCATTTGAGAAATATAGAGTAGGCTGAAGAGTTAAATACTAATGTTAGTATAATTGGTTCTAAATTGTATTGAAAGAAGGGGCAAAAAGAAACAAAGGTAGAAAAGAAAAAGATAAGAAAACGGGATAAAAAGGGGGAAAGGACAAAAATAGGGCATGAAAAAAGAAGTGAGAGAAGCAATGGGGATAGAGTTGAGGAAGAAGAAAAGAGGTATTGAGGAGAAAACAATGACTTTTAAAGACCATATAAAATAAGTTGGATTCATGATAAAAACATATAAAACACACGCTAAATCTAATTAAACAATACTGCAATTGCAAAAACAATTATACTCAGACTTGCTTTTTTCTTTGCTGAATTATTTAAAAATAGAGTTCTTTTCTTACATGGTTTCCTGGTTATAAAAGAAGAAAAAGGCTTGCCCTTTTGGATTATTATGCTTTGGATAGGTGACAGAGGGCAGAGGAGTGGGACAACCAGAATCTCGAGTGAAGAGCCATGGCTAGGGCATGTGACCAGGAGACTGAATTCAGGGCTGTTGTTAGGGTGCGGGAGATCACTGATAGCAGGGGTATGGTGGCAGCCAGGGACACTGACCCCAGGCTCTGCCTTTTCTTCCAAAGACTTGGCTGCTGTCAGTTTTGGAGATATGTGTTGCACTTTAGTCTCTGCTATTTCTCCTCCTAGAGGTGCTAGTCTGGAAGAAGAGCTGCCCACAGCAGATGCACTGTTTCCCAGATTCTGCCCTTTCTTTTTGAAGCCATCTGGTGGCTGCCAGTATCAGAGGTATATAGTCCACCCTTTTTTCTTGTCCTCCTCTAGTGTGTGTGTGTGTGTGTGTGTGTGTGTGTGTGTGTGTGTTCGTTTGGCATTTATTAGGCTCTGTCCTACACTGCAAAGGCTAGGGCAGCCAAGATGCAGGCTGTTCTCTGAGAGCTGTCTTCCCTGGAAAAAGGCACAGTGCAGGAGGCCCGTGGCAGCAGTGCATTCAGGTTCCCATGGTTGGCTGTCACTATCAAGGGAGCTCTAGCCTATTACCAGCATCTGATATATGAGCTGCTCTCTTTGCCTCTCCCTCTCTTGCAATATAAACAATGGAGGCCTGCAATAGTGAATGGAGAGCTGTCAGCCCAATGGTTTCCAGCAGAAGGGTTCAGCGGTGGCAGTAAAGGCACCCGCTACCCCATGTGATGCTCCCTAAAAGCCTCACCGTATTTCTTTAAATAAGATTTTTTTTGTTTCTATCTCTCACTAAGGATTAAACTGGGGGGGGGCATCCTACTTCTGAGTTAAACTCCTAAACCTTTTTAATTTTTATTTTGAAACAGGGTCTTGATAAGTTGATTAAGCAGGCTTCAAATTTGTGATTCTCCTGTCTTAGTCTCCCAAATACTGAGATTACAGGCTTATGCCAGTGTTACTGGCTTCTTTGTATTATTTCTATAATGCTTAGTTTGGTTCTCTTGATGTCTTCCATAAAACTTTTTGCTTTTTGTAGCCTTTCTTTTCTATGGCTATTTTGTTCCTCTGAGTCCATAATTTCAAGTAACCTGCTTTTATTTTTGTGGCCCTAAAGACTGAACCCATAGGCATAATATCTATGAGCTAAACCCCTAGCCCAACTCCATTTCTTGTTTTGGAAACAGGGTCTTACTTAGTTGTGGAGGGCCTCACTAAGTTGCGAAGGCTGTCTTTGAACCTGGGATCCTCTTATCTCAGCCTCCTAAGTACTGGGATTCCAAGTGTGTACCAACACGCCTAGCTTAGTAACCTGTTTTTGATGTTTATTTTTTTCTTTTGTTTGATCAAGTACTCTGGTGGACTCCACTGATAACTTATGTAGGTTAGTTATTGTATTTTTTTTGTGTGTGTATGATACTGGGGATTGAATCCAAAGGCTACACCTCCACTGAATCCTTGGAGCTACATCCCCATTTTTTTGGTAATTTTTTTTAAAATAAGGTCTTGCTAGTTTACTGAGAGTCTTGATAAATTCATAAGGCTGGTCTCAACCCCATGTTCATCCTGTCTTAGCCTCCCAACTACTTGAATATCAGACAGGTGCTACCACTCTTGGTTCAATTAATGTATTCTTTACTCCCAAAACTTTTGTTTTTTAAGTTTTTCTTCTTGTTTTTGTTTTCAATTGTTTCATGAATATTTTTAAACCCATTAAGCATCATTATAATTGCTATTTTGATTTCTTTGTCAGGTAAGTCATATGTCTCTATTTATTAGGATCAATCTGTAGTCATTTATTTTGCTCATTTTTGCAGCATGTTTCCTTGTTTCTTTGTATACCTGAAAACGTCATGTTGGGATTTGTACATTTGACAAAACAGTCACCTTTCCAAGTCTTTATGGACTAGTTTTATAAATGGGAAAATTTTCACCAGTCATCCTAGGTAGAGATGCTCGGAGCTCTTAGAAGCATTATTGATGTGCTGTGACTTCTCTTGGTCTGGAAATGCAATTTTTCAATTGGTCTGGCTTCCTGGTGTCTTTTTCAGTAGCTATTAATCTATTGCTCCCTCTGGTGTCAATTTGTAGCAGTCCAAGTTTTCTGGATACAGAGCAGCATCACACACCAGTCTCTTTTGTTCTCAAAAGCCACCTCTCATCCAAATTACGCTGTATTAGCACCAGTATCTCAAGTGAGATGAGAAAGATGCTAGTATCTCAGGTAACACACTGAAATACAGGGCACTGTTTGCAAATTCCATTTTTCTCCCTCCCTTCCATCAGAGAAATCTCAAGTTCCACATCATCCTCTAATTTTGCTGAGTCATTCTACCAAAAGGAAAGGACCCTTCCTGCTCTTCTTTGTTATCAGTGCCCTCCCAGATAACCAGTTTGCCATGTTCATCAACATTATGATTGGGGGAAGGCAGAAGCCATTGTTTGGGGATAGCCCTCTGAAAATTCAAAGCATTGGACTGATGTTCTATGGATTTTCCCCTCCTCTCACCTCTCCAGGAGGTCATGAGACTAGACATTATTTCCTGGCACTGAGCTGTACTGGTTTGTAGGAGATGCTGATGATGGTAAGTTTAATACTTCTTAACTATTTCAATATGATTTTTCTTGGCTTTGTGCTTACCAGGGATATAGCAACTTCTTAACTATATTTTTGAACTCTCTTAACAGTATTTTGGTCTATATATCATGGTGAAATTGATGGTTTTGAAAGAAACAAGGCCTATGATTTTACTTATTTCTGTCTTTTAAAAAATTCTCTGTTTGTGGGATTTTGATATGAAGGACACAGTAGCTTCATAAAAAAAAAAGAATTGTACAACGTATATGCTTTCTCTGCTGTTTTGCGAGACCTTGTATAAGACTGAAGTTACTTAATCATTGCAGGTTCGATGGAATTTACAAATGAAGTCAACTAGTGATTGATTTCCTTAGTGGGAAGTTATATTTTTTTCCATTTTCTACTGCAAATAACTGCAATGCCTAAGACAGACTAAATTGCAAAGAAAAGAAGCTTATTTTAGCTCATGGTTTGGGTTTAAGGTGAAAGGTTGCATCCACTGATGACCTTCTTGCTGTCAGAATCACAAGGCCTTGCAGAGCGCCACATGCAAACAGACAGGGAGCATATATAGTAGACCTTCTTTTCCCTTTCCCTCTTCAAATAAAGATTCCAGTATTCAACCATGGAACTTTTACCCTAATTACTTTACCTAACTCTAATCATCTCCCAAAGGCTCCAACTCTAAATATCATAGGTGAATTAAGTTTATACCCTATTAATATCTCACAGTGGGGATTAAATTTCAAAACATGATTTCTTGTGGGACACATCCATAGCATATGCAAATCATAGCAGAAAATTTTGTTTGTAAATTTGATTTCCTTAAACGCTATAAAACAATTCATTTATTTTGATTACTTTTATGGTTATTATTATGATTTGGATTTAGAATATCCCTCAGACCTTATATGGTAGACAAGGCAACAATATTGGAGGCAGAACTTGGTTGCTGAGGAGAGATTCTTGGAAGGAATGGCCATAGAGACTATAGTCCCTCCACCACTTTCTCTGTCTCTGTCTTTCTCTCTCTCATTCTGGCCTCCATCATGTGAGAGTGGAGTTCCTCCACTTCAGCACTCTCTGGTTTCCATCACTATACTCTGAGGTCTGTAGACTTCACCTGGATTAATATGAACGAAAAACCTCTGAATTCTACAGAATTGTGAAGAAACAGAACTTTCTTCCTATAAGTTACAGTTGTCAGGTATTTGGGGTCATGCATTCATTGAGAATGCTGACTAAAAAAGGTAGTTTTGTTAACATGTATGTTTCTAGGAATATGTTCAACCAGTTTTAAATTTGTTGTGTCATACATTTATAAACAATCATCTTTTATTATCTTTGTAATGACTGCAGGGCTTGTAGTTTGGGCCTTTATATTTGCAATACTGATTACTTGTGCTAATTTTCTTCTTTTTCTTGATCTTTTGTCAGATGTATGCATATTGTTAACATTTTACCATACTAACTTACATTTGTTGGTCTTATTTATGGTAGGATTGTATCTCTAGAGATTTCTTTATTTTATTTTCCAGTTTGCTTTGGGTTATTTTGATATCAATATATTAATTTCTTAAGATGGATTATTAGCTAATTAATTTTCAAATTTTCTTCTCCTATAACATAAAAATTTTTATCTAATCATTTTCTCTTGTGTTGTATTTTAACTTCTTCCTACTGGTTTTTGCATTGATAAATTTCATTGTCTTTTAGATTTAATTTTATTTTTCTTTCACAAGTGATTTAAATATATATTTTTTATTTCCAAATGTGAAGACTTTTTGGATATAGTATTATTGGTTTTAAGTATCCCTATATTGTTTCCTTTTGTATGCATTAATGTTAGTTTTCAGACAGCACATATAGTTTTTTAAATTAATTGTTGAATTGTTATTTTACATGATAGTGAAACTACTAGTGAAAATTCATATTGAATATATAGTTTTTATGTTCAAATATTCCATGTATTTCTGAAAAGAATGTGTTATATAGTTTGTTGGCATGTATGTAAACATTTGCATAAAGCAAACTACAATAATTGTATTATTTATATCAGCACTCATTTCCTTTTGTGGTACTAGAAATTGAAACCAGGGACAGTCTACTTCCAAAATATACCCCTAGCTAGCCCTTTTTGATTTTGTGTTTTGAAACAGGCTTTCTCTAGGTTGCTGAAAGTCTCACCACATTTCTGAGGCTATCCTCAAAATTATAATCCTCCTGTCTCAGCCTCCCAAGTACTGGAATAATTGGTATGTACTATCATTCCCAGCTCTATTTTTTGTCATTTGGACTCTCCTCCTCTTCCTTCTCCTCCTCCTCCTCCTCCATCTTCCACATTACTTATATAAATTAATAAGTTTCAATGAAATTTCCATTTATGTATATATCATTAAGTGATAATGTTTACCCTCTTTTCTACCTCTTTTGCCCTCCCCTCTATTTCCCGTTACTCACAGTTCTCTTCCTAGCTATTAATACTCCCTCTTCTACTTTTAGGTCTCCTCTCTCTCTCTCTTTTTTGAATTTCCACAAATGAAAAAAAAAACTTCCTTGTCTAGAGTTCCTCCTATGATCCTTTTTCTCCCTAGCTTCCCTATATTAGGGAGAGCATCTGATTTTTTACTTTTTCTGACGGACTAATCTCATTTAGCATAATGTTCTCCACTTCCATCCATTTCCTTGCAAATGACCTAATTTTGTTCTTTATGGTTGAGTAAAATTCTATTTGGTACATATTCTATAGTTTTGTAATCCATTCATCTGTTGATGGACATCTTGAGTGGTTCCATAGTTTGTCTATGGTGAATTGTGCAGCTATGACCATAGATATGCATGCAATAGTTTGGTAATTTGGTTTCCTTTCTTTTGGGTAGATACCCAGAAGTGATATTGCTGAATCATATGGTAAGTTTGTTCTCATTCTTCTAAAGATCTTCCATACTTTTTTTTCAGAGTGGTTGCACTAATATGCAGTCCCACCAACAATGTAAAATAAGGTGACCTAATGGAGGGGCATGGGGGGGAGAGGGAATTTCCCTAATATACATGATATATATTCACAAACATAAAAGTTAATTATAAGAAGAAGGAGGAGGAGGGAATGAGAGATGGCATTGGGGAAGGGCTAAATGAGTGATGTGTGCATATATGCTTCTACCATCTTGTTCTCCATTAAGATGTATGACTACAATGCACCAATCAAAAAATTAAAAAAACATAAAATATTTATCATTCTGTGTCTTGCTTCTTTGCCTAACATCATATCCTCCAGTTCCATCCATTGTCTTGCAAATGATAAGATTTTGTAATTTTTATACCATATTATATTAATCTATATGTTGATTTTAGATAATTATTCTACAATAAACATGGGCATGCAAGTATTTCATTTGTATGCTGACTTCAATTTTCTTAAATATATACCCAGAAGTGATATGAATAGATCATATAGTGGTTACATTTTTAGCTTTTTAATGAGCCTAAATACTATTTTTCATTGTGCCTACACTAATTTATATTCTTGACAACAGTGTATAAAGATTTTTTCCTCCATATTTTCAATAGCATTTGCTATTCTTTTCATATATAATCACAATTCTGTTTGGAGTGAGATGGTACCTAACTGTGCTTTTGATATGTATTTCCCTGATGCCTAAGGACATTGAACATTTTTAAGGCTTATTAGCCATTTATATTTTTGTTTTAATAACTGTCTGATGGATCACTTGCAATTTTTTATTGGATTATTTGTACACTTGTTTTTTGAGTTCTTTTTATTCTAGATACTAATTCTCTGTTACATGCATAAACAGAAAAAAAATTTTCTCCCAGTCTGTAAATTGTTTAATCACTGTGTTGATTTTCCTTTGCTTTGCAAAAGCTTTTTATTTTGATGTAATACAATTTGATATCTCTTGCTTTTGTTTACTAAAATTTGGAGTCTTACTTAGGAATCCATTGTCTATGTTAACATCTTGTAGTGTTTCCTCTAGGTTTTTTCTAGTGTTATGATATTTCAGGCCTTACATTAAGATCTATTGTACATTTTAAGTTGATTTTTCTACAGAACGAAAGTTGGGGGCCATTTCAATCTTCCACTTAGAATATCCAGTTTTTCCAGCACATCTTTTGAAATGGCCCATACTTTCTTTAATGTAGGTTTTTGTCATTTTTATCAAGAATCAGTTTATTGAATATACATAGATTAATTTCTCTTTAATTTTTTTCTCCTTAATTTATCCATTAATATTCTGTTTTTTTGGTCTATTCTTATTTTTATGCAATACATTACTGTTCCTATAACTATGACTGTGTAGAATATTTTTAATAAAGTTTTGTGATGCCACAATCATTGAAGTGTTTTTGAGGATTGACTTAATTATATAGTGTTTTTGAGTTTCTATATGAATTATAGGGTTGTTTGTTCTAGTTATATTAACAATGTCACTGATAGTTTTCTAGGGCTTACATTGATTCTATAGATAACTTTCAGTAGTATGGGCATTTAATAATATTAATTTCCCATTCCATAAACATGGAAAATCTTTTGACCTTAAAGTTTCTTCTTCAGTTTTTTTTATTATTGTTCCACAATTTTATCATAAAGGTCTTTTGCATTTTAATTAGATTTATCCACGTTTCTTTTTATGAGTTTATTGTGAATGGGATTCTTCTCTGAATTCTTAGAAATTTCATTATTTTTGTATAGAAAAGCTATCACATTTTGTATATTATTTTTTATTCTGTTACTTTACTGAGTTTGTTTATCAGTTCTATTAATCTTTTGGTGGAATGTTCAGATTTTTCTGTGTATAGAATCATATCGCCAGTAAACAGAAATGACTTGATATTCTTCTTTTCTATTCATATACTTTTTATTTTTTATTTTATTTTATTTTTTGGTACTGGGGATGGAACCCAGGGGCATTCTACCTCCGAGCTACATCCCCAGCCCTTTTTTTTAGTCTTTTCATTTTTGAAACAGGGTCTCACTGAGTTGCAAAGGGCCTCGCTATGCAGCTGAGGCTGTCTGCGAACTGCGATCCTCCAGCTCTGCCTCCCGAATGCTGGGATTACAAGAGTGCACCACCACGTCTGGCTTCATTTTCTTAATTAATTACTTTGGCTTAAATTTCTAGTACAATATTGAATAAGAGGGATGGGATTGGACACCCTTTCCTTGCTTTTAACTTCTAACAAAATATTTTCAGTTTTTCCCATTCAATATGGTTTTGGGTATGGGTTTGACATAGAGTTCCTTTATTATGCTTAGACATGATCCTTCTATCCCTATTTATTTAATGATTTCATTACAAAATGATGTTGAATTTTATCAAAAGGCTTTATGAAACTCTTAAGATGAAAATGTACAAATATACATTCTTATTCTGTTTTATCAATTACACAGGTGTTAAAACTTTTTTCATGATTCTGAATTTTTCCAGTTTTATCCAGTTTTGCTTTAAGTGCATCTTTATCTAGAACTTTATTTTACCCTGTTGAAATTAATGTTTAAGTGAAAAATTTTATAGTTATTTCTTTGTTTGTACTAATCTAATAGATCCATGGCCATATCTTTTTTTTTTCATTTAGTGCTTTAATGGTCTTTTTCTAAGATTTTAATCTTTCTGCATTCTTATGCAGAGATTGCTTATCATTTATTTTTCATGCAGTCTAACAATCTTATTTTTCTTTAAATGGTAACATTTAGTTCGTTCATATTTAATGTAATTAATGAAATATTTGGGTTTTATATCTTCCACTTTATGCTATGCTTAAAATAATGTATGCCTTTTATTTTCCTTCTATGTCTTGTTCTTAATTTATCAATGTTAATTATATTCTCCATATTTTAGTTTGTAAGTAATACATACTTCTTTTAATTTATTTAAGAAATTATCATTTGTAGCTTTAAATTATAAAATTTGAATCATAGTATTTTTATATTTCTGTAAAAACTTTATAATGCTTTAAGTCTTTGTTTCTTTTTTATTCATTTATTTTTTATTAGTATGTTATAATCTCACAACATAATGTAGATCATGTTGACAATGGCATACATTAACACAGTACTTGGTGCCCCCCCCTGCTTCTCCTGCCATTTGTGTACTTTATTGTAATACTTCTCTACCTATTCTCTTTCCTCTTCCTTTTATTTTCTCTCTCTTTCTCTCTCTACCCTCACATATACATTATCATTCAATATATAATCTTTCATAAAATTCCAATATTAATGTGAAATTTTCTCCACGTTTTCCACTTTTTTCTTCTATGTTTTACCTCTTCCAGTATCTTTGACCATCCATTTGGGATTATTTTACTTTCTGTCTGATGAATGATTTACATTTGGTGTTAAAATGTTTTTTTGCATACTTTCTCAGTTTTGTCTGAAATTATTATTATTATTATTATTCATTCTTAAAGTATAGAATTCCTGATTATGGAATTCAAGTTTACTAGTTATTTCCTGAAGCACACTGAAGACAATTTCCTTTTGTATTTTGGCTTTCATTAATGCTCTTAAAATCAGATGCCTTCTTAACTACTATTTCTTTGAAAGTAGACTTTATATTCTGACAAATTTTAAAATATAATCATTTTTTAAATTTTTTATAGTTTCTCTATGATATGTGTCGTATTATAGTTTTTATTTATTTATTTTTTAATTGTTAAGTTGTGAATTGAGAGTGATTTACAAAAAATCTCATTTATAGATTCTTCTAGTATTGACTAAAATTCATTTCAGATTATTTTTTCTGTTGTATTT
The DNA here is from genome assembly GCF_963383645.1 of Muscardinus avellanarius. NCBI lineage: Eukaryota > Metazoa > Chordata > Mammalia > Rodentia > Gliridae > Muscardinus > Muscardinus avellanarius. The sequence goes on along the minus strand of NC_137792.1, from coordinate 117,310,857 downwards.
TTCAGTAAATTAATCTTGTTTTTAGCTACTTAGCTTTATTTTTTGATACTGGAGATAGAACCCAGGGACATTATACCTCTAAGATACACCCCCAGCCCATAATTTTATTCTTTATTTTGAAATAGGGTCTCCCTAAGTTGTTGAGGGCTTCACTAAGTAGCCAAGGCTGGCTGCTAACCAGTGATCCTCCTGTTTTATCTTCTCAAGTATTGGATTACATTCATGTGCTAACATGTCCAGCCTTTATTAACTTTTGATAATTGTGAAGCCCATTCATTCAATTTTTAATTGATCATATTATTTTTAAAGTCTAAAATTTTAATATGAATCTGTACATATCTGTTATTTCAGTTTTCTGCCTAGATTGACCAATATAAACATAGTTGTTTTATAGTTTGTGCTTCATAATTTCATCATATGAATGCCCTATGTCTCTGAGATTTTTCTTTTTACTGAGGATTTAACACAGGAACATTCTACATCTGAGATAAACCCCTAGCCCTCTTTAATTTTTTTTTTATTTTGAAATAGGGTTTCACTAAGGTGCTGAGGTCCCCGCTAATTTGCTGAGGCTGGTCTCAAACCTGTTTGTTTTGGTTGCTCTCTTTTTTTCTTTTGCTGCTTCTACCTTATGAAGTTTACCTTCTTTGTGTGTCTAGGAATCTACAAAGTGTTCTGGACACTAATTATACTTTCTAAAATTATTTGAATCCTAGGTTGGCTCTTTCTCCAAAGATAATTTTACTTTGCTCTTTCACTTTCCTAGAAACACTAGAAAATCAGCAAGCTCAAGGCTTGTTATATTTTTGTCCTCGAATTCAGACTAAGTTTTTTGAGGGTTAGTTTCCTCCTCTATGGCCTATATAATTAGAGATTAATAATTTTTTCCCAGTCCAGATCATGAAAAATTGTACCAGACCTCCATCTTTTGCAGACCTTGGACTTTGAATATTTTCTGCCTAGTTCACAAGGCAAACAAATGCTCAGTTCAGTCTTCAGCTGCTTATTCTAGATCTAGAAATACTCCATCATTAAAATTGCTATTGATTTTCTGTTTCCTACAGCATCACAATCCAGAAATTTCTCATCATCTTGTTATGATTTTTTATGCCTTTAAGATTATTGTAAGATACATTCTAAGATTTTTTTGTTTGTGATTTTCATGAGTTAGAGAAAAATTGGATAAAATCATTTTCTCTGTCATTATAAGGAGCATAACTCTTCAGGGGTATAGATGACAAATAGCAGTTAATTGAACTCCAGATAAATATTTTAAAAATTTAGCCTATTTATATGAACACTTTGATATTTAGCACTGTATTTTTATTACTTGCATCTAGTATAGAACTTGAAGTTTGTACACAATTTTTAATGAACGAATCAACTACTAAATAAAAACAGCATAATATTGAGGGATAGGAATTCTACATCAAATTTTCTAGATTAATGGTAAGGTTTCTGTTTAGAAAATAATTTTTTATCTCACTAAATATATTTGAGCATGTACTTAAATGGATTGTTTTCTCACAACAGCTATCCTTCCCAGGAGAATTTTGGTAACCACAGTATTCTAGGATTTTATCTAGCTATGTTTCATAAACAACATAGAGGTATCTTTTCAGAAAGTATGGCAGGCACTATATAGAGTAGTTAGTGCTAACTTATTGGAAAATATAAAATGAGATCAAAGAGATGCAAAAATTGAATTCTATTTGATATTACACTTCACAGAAGAAGAAAGGAATTGGCCTATTTAAATATGGTATCAAGAAGTGTGACGTATCTAGGGAACTTCTAATTACTTTGTTCAACTGAAATGCAGGTTGAAAGGAGGTAAATATAGTTATCAATGATGGAAAAGTAGGTAACATAATTGATTTGGCCAAAGTCATACATCTAGTAAGAAAGAGTGATTATTTAGTCTCTTGGGTTGTGTGGCTCCAGAGACCATATTTGTCCTGCTATTTTTTATGACTCATTTTTGAGTCACAATATTTTTTGAAATAAAATCTTTCCCAGAATATGTATATTAAGATCTAACATGCTTTAGTTGAAAAAGAGGCTATAGATGGCAGTTCCTTAACACCTCTCTGGTGAAATCCAGTACTCTACTTGCATTCTTTCCTCCATCTCTTTACTTATCCAACACATTGCTTGGACACAATTTTATGAGAATGCTGAAGATATAATGACTAATTTATTTGGGAGAATTCAGAGAAAATTTGCAGAAGAGGTGATATTTTAGCTGATACTTGAATGAGAAAGAAACATTTATCAGATAAATAATAGAGGAATGGGACTGCAGCATGGGTGGGGAAAGAAACTGATGATTCTAGAGGAACAATTCTGAAATGATTTTTTTTGCACAGGAACTAAGCAATTAACTTGTAAGCAATGAGGAAGTATGAAGAAGTTTTCATCAGATGAGTGCCACAAAAATTACTTTTTAGAAAGATGCTTCTGACAGCAGTGTGTAGAAGATCAATAAGTTCAGAAGAAGGTAAATCACTTAGGGCATAGTTTTCTCAGTAAAAGTGAAGTGACTTTGAAATTATGCCTCCACGACAAGCTGGCTGTCCCTCTGAATAGAGGGGAGTCAATGGAAGTAATGTAGTGTTATTTGATTATTCAGTTTTGAGGCAAAGATATTCCAATTGTCTGTAAAACACATCATCTGATGAGGTATGTCACAAGGCAAAAGTAATGCTTTGTTTCATATTTTATTTGATAAATTGGCAGTAACTTCCTGACTGATTTTACAAGTATTATTTATAAACTTTAAAAAGGGGGCTCCAAGTTGCTTTGATATCTTTCTCTTTGCTTTGGAATTGGCTTATGTATTACTAATGGTTTCACTAGCAGGTAAAGGGAGGGAAGGACAACAAACACCATCAGCACGTATGTTGGCATAAGAGTGAACATCACTGTGATGCATAATTGTAATGCACTAATAATAGCTAAAAAAGAAACAGCAATTCAGCAAAACTGGGCAGTGGTCTTTGGCCACATACTTTTGGCATTTTTCAGGACTGTTTCACAGTATCATTCAATACAGTGTGCATAGGTTCTTGTGTATGAAAACTCTCTAGATTTGTTTGCATCTTATAAATTTGGTGATGTATAGAGAGATGGTGAGGATATCCATTTAAATTTATTATAAAATATATTTTTACTTAAAATAATCTATTAAACCAGGTGTGGTGGCGCACGCTTGTAATCCCAGCATTTGGGAGGCTGAGACTGGAGGATCGGGGTTCGCGGACAGCCTCAGCTACCTAATGAGGTTCTTTGCAACTTAGTGAGACCCTCTTTAAAAATAAAGAATAAAAAATAGGGCAGGGACTGTAGATCTGAGGTTGAATGCCCCTGGGCTCCATCCCCAGACTCGCAAAAAAAAAATTTATTTTTTGTGGTACTGGGGATGGAACCCAGGGGCTTTCTACCTCTGGGTTACACTACCAGACCTAATTATTTTGGAAACATGGTCTCACTAAGTTGCTGAGAGCCGCACTAAATAGCTGAGGCTGGCTTCGAACTTGTGCAATCCTCCTGTCTTAGCCTCCCAAGTATTGGAATTACAACCTTGCACCACCATGTCCAGCTTAATTTTTGTATTCACTCACATATCATTTTATTTTAATCCAATTTGCCACTGCTATTTTAGTCTATTACATATCCTATATTGTTAGAACTTTATACTTGGGTAAACTTTACGCTGGAAAGGTTTTCAGAAGAAGAATGCCAAAAACTTTGCTGTTTATAAATTATTTTTAGTAATTATTTTAAAATTCATTACAAAGAGTCTGATGCAGAAAGAAGACACCAGGAGTGAAAGTGTTCTTGCTTTGCCGATGAATGTGGTTTAACTTTCTTGTGTATGTTATGTTTTGAATTTATTTTTTGCGGGTCTGGGGATGGAACCCAGGGTCATTCTACCTCTGAGCTACAACCCCAGCCATATTTTTTATTCTTATTTTGAAACAGGGTCTCATTGAGATGCAGAGGGCCTCACTAAGTTGCTGAGGCTGCCCGCTAACCGCGATCCTCCTGTCTCAGCTTCCCGAATGCTGGGATTACAAGCGTGTGCCACCACGCCCCTCTATGTTTTGAATTTTTAAAAATATACTCTTACCGATGCTTTGTAGTCTCATATCATGATGTAGTTCAGAGTGATAGGAACATATATGCACACAGCGCTTGGTGAGCTTCCCCCCTCATTTCCCTCCCAACAACATTCCCATTCCCTATACATGATACTGAGATTGACATTGCCAATTATTCATATGCACATGACATCAGTGGAAGTGATGTCTTCGTTAATTCTCCTTTCCCACCACTATCCCTCTACTTTAGACACCCTCCCTTGCTCCACTGGGGTTTCTTTACTATCCAAAGTCTCACTGGTATCCCAAGTACTCCCAAGATTCCACATATGAGAGAAAACACACGATCTTTCACTTTCTGTGACTGGCTAATCTCATTTTACATAATGTTCTCCAGATCTATTTTCCTGCAAATGACATAATTTTGTTCTTCTTTATTGCTGAGTAGAATTTCATTGAGACAATACCTCATTTCATTATGTGATGGATAAATTGGTTGGTTGCATTATTTGGCTACTATAGATTGTGTTGCTATAAAAATGGATATGCATGTATCATTATGATATTCTGATTTCAGTCCCTTTGGAAAGATACCCAGGAGTGGGTCAATTGCCAGTTTTTGGAGGAATCTCAACAATGATCTCCACAGTGGCTGTGCTAATTTGCAATCCCACTAGTGGAGAAGAGTTCCTATGTCCCATATCCTCACCAGAATTTTTAGTTGATTTCTTGATAATTGACATTATGTTTGGGGTTATATGGAATCTTAGTGTCATTTTAATTTGCATCTCCATGATTGCTAAAGATGAACATGTATTTATGTATTGGAAATTTATATTTCTTTTTTGTAAAGTGTCTATTTAACCCAACTTCCAATTTCTTGATTGTATTATTTTTTTCTGCAAATTTCTTAAATTCCTTGTATATTCTAGATATTATTCGACTATTGAAAGAGTAGTTGGCAAGGATCTTCTCTCATTTTGTTGACATTCCATTAAAATTTTCGATAGTCTCCTTTGCTGCACATAAGCTCTTTTATTTAATGTAATTCCACTTATTAATTTCCATTTTAATTTCTTGTACCTCTAAAGTCTTATTGAAGAAATGTCTACCTGTGCCTGTATATTGTAGTGTTGGACCTATGCCCTTCCCTAGTAATTTCAAAGTCTCTATTCTAAGTTCCACATCTCTGATCCATTTTTAGTTGACTATTGTGCATGGTAAGAGGGTGGGATTTAATTCCATTTTTCTACAAATAGCCAATTTTCACAACACAATTTGTTGAAAGAGCTGTCTTTTCTCCAATGTATGTTTTTGGCAACTTTGCTGAAAATTAATTGGCTATAACTATGTGGATTTTCTGTATCTTCTTTTCTCTTCCATTGGTCTATGTGTCTGTTTTTGTGCCAATACCAGGCTGTTTTTATTACTTTTACAGCTGATTAACAAATTCAGAATATTTGTTAATCAAATATTTGCAGGATACAAAATCAATCTACAGGAATCAGTATCCTTTTTGTACACCAACCATGAAACCACTGAAAAAGATATCCAGAAAACAATTCCATTAACAGTAACCTCAAAATTAATAAAATGCTTAGGAATGAATCTAACCAATGAGGTAAAAGCCCTATATGACAAACATTGTAAAACACTAAAAAAAGAAATCAAAGAAGATGTTAGAAGTTGGAAAGATCTCTCACGCTCTTGGATAGGCAGGATAAATATTATCAAAATGGACATTCTAGCCAGAAGTGATGGTACACACTTATAATCCTAGTACCTATGAGGCTGAGAAAGGGGGATCACAGGTTCACAGCCAGCCTCAGCTACTTAGTGAGCTCCTCTTCAACTTAGTGAGACCGTGTTTTCAAGTAAGAAATAAAAGCTGACTGGGAGTACAGCTCAGAGGTAGAATGTCCCTGGGTTTAATCCCCAGTGAGCCACACACATCCACACCACCTCCACACAAATTCTACTGAAACTGACCTACAGATTTAATACAATTCTTATTAAAATATCAGTGATGCCGGGCATGGTGGTATACACTTTTAATCCCAGTACTTGGGAGGCTGAGACAGGAGGATCTGGGTTCGCGGAGAGCCTCAGCTACATAGTGAGGCCCTTTGCAACTCAGTGAGACCCTGTTTCAAAAATCAAAAATAGGGCTGGGGGTGGGGTGTAGCTTGATGGTACAATGCCCCTGGGTTCCATCTCCAGTAGTGCAAAAAACTAGGAAGATCAGTCTTAAATATTATATGAAAAAGCAAGACACCAGAATAACCAAAGCAATTTTCAGCAACAAGAACCATGCAGGAAAACCACAATATCTGACCTTGAATTTTACTACAGAGCTATTGTACTATATTTTTAATACTATATATTTACTATAGGAGTGTAGTTTAAAATATTAAGGCACAGATAACTTTGTACCAAATGCAAACTTTAGGTTGCTCCTGTATTTCAAGTTATAAAGGAAACAGAAGGAATTTTAATAATTTCCAAGAGGTTGATTTGGTGAGAATTATACCATTTCATTTCCAAGGTCGTCTGTCAAAGTCCATCTTAAATGACTGAGATATATGACAGTGCTGCACATTGAAACAAAAAAGTTCCTATCAAAGAGCCTTCAAAGCTTAAGACTGTGTTCTTCACATCTTATAGTGAAAGGTTTGTTTTCCCTTTGACTTCAAGTAATGGTGCTGTTTCTTCCCTTCACCTACTGGGATTGGATTAATACTATTTAATTATCTTTCATTGTTTTCATTTTTCTCTTTAATGTGAAATTCCTGAATTTTGAAGGCCTTTTTTTTCGGGGAGATACATGTTTGCATGCCTATTTTATGTAGTTACAAATACTTTGTCTGTCCATTGTGTTATTTTCATGCTAGTGATAAGATGCTTGGAATGTAGGTCTTCCATCTTCGGCTATGCTTGACTTTCTTCCCCCTTTTCTCTTTTTATTTCTACCCCTCCTTCTTCTGCAGGGGGTATCTAACACAGGGCCACACACATGCTAGGCAAATACTCTACCTCTGAGCTACATTCCAGCCTCTTATGCTTCCTTCTTTGTATGCATTTTTCTGCTTTCTAATATTTTTTTTATCTCTCTGGTTCAGTGAAGCAGGCAGTTGGTGATGAGGTGAGAATAGTGATATGAAACATCCAATTTTATTTTCCAGCCCCCAGTCTTTATCTATAAGATATCAACATATGTAGCTAAAATATAAAACTGCACAATTTAATTTATTTCTGTCGAAGAGTGGTGCATTGGAGATGGCTGTTGTTTGCACACAAAAGTCAAACTCAAAATTGTCACAAATTTTGGCAGCTAGATGTTCAAATATGACCATTACTAAAAATTAAGTTATTTGGACTTACATTAAATAAGTTAAAACAAAGACAAAAGAAATAAGCACTTATAACTTTCAAATTATCTTGCTGTAGTTTACTATTTCTTATGCTCTCTCAGGTATATATATCTATTGCTTCTACAGAGTAGGAATGTTAAGTGTGCCACTGTACATTTAAACTCTGCTATCAATGATATATTTCTACCTTGATATGGCTGTACTTACAATTTCTGTATTAAGAAAATAAGTGCTACAAATCAAGATTTTATTTATTTATTTATTTTGGTTCTTTAACCTGGGGATCAGCAAACTACTGTCCCGCAAGCCAAACCTATCTGACCAATGGTTTGTAAATAAAATATTACTGGAACATATCCAGTTCTGGTTTTAGTGTTGTAACAGTGAAATTGAATAGTTATAAAAAATACTGTGTATCTTGCAAAGCCTACATGTTTATTATCTGTTCTTCCACAGAAAATGTTTTACAGTTCTACATATAAACTTAAGAAAATGTCAGAAAAATATTAATAATGAGGATTGTATTTATACCTGCAATGTGTCCTTAGCTTCGATAGTGTGATTAGTATAACTTCACACACAAAACCAAGTTATTATTCTTATGGTATTTGAAAACTATTATCCAATTCAGTAAAAATTGCATTCATTTCATTAATGGGTTAGTGAAGTTTTGACTTGTGTTTTCATTGTTTCATTTTTCTTGTTAACATAAACAAAAATATAATTCAGTGTTCATGCTTGAACTACACTTGTTCACTGACTGTAGGTATAATTTGGCTATGGATACAACTTTTTTGCACATATCAACTAAAACATTCTTTGAAAGGCAATTGATTATATCAAATGTAAAGTACAGTGAGTATTTTATTTTCTGTAAATTATATTCTACACATCCTTATTTTGTGGTACTGGGGGTGGACCAGGAGCTTTTCTACCTCCAGGCTATACTCCCAGACCTATTTCATATTTTATTTGGAAAAAGGGTCTCACTAAGTTACTGAGAGCCTCACTAAGTAGCTGAGACTGGCTTTGAACCTGTGAAATCCTCTTGTTTTAGCCTCCTAAGTGCTGGGATTACAAGCATGTGCCACCACACTTGGCTATAATCCTTTTTAACATTGAAATTTTAATTGAGAAACATATATGTAAATATTTTTAGAGAGCTGGTTGATAAAAACTTATCAAAGTAACATATTATAAAAACAATATATATAAGCTAGGCGTGGTGGCGCGTGCTTGTAATCCCCACGCTTGGGAGGTGGAGACAGGAGGATCACGCAGGATCGAAGCCAGCTGCGTGCGCTGGCTTAGGAGAACCTGTTTCCAAATAAAAATGTAAAAATAGGTCTGGGAGTGTAGACCGGAGGTAGAAGGGCTTCCAGGAACCCCAGGACCACCAATAAATAAATAAATAAATAAATAAATAAATAAACAATATATGCTTGATTTAATTTTCTTTGTAGAGTTCTTTTACCTCCTTGGTTAGGTTTATTCCTAAGTATTTTATTTTTTGTGGGATATATTCAGTGGATTTATGGCTGGAATATAGGAAACCTTTTGATTTTTCTTAGATTGATTTTGTATCCAGACACTTTGTTGAATTTGTTGATCAGTTCTATAAGCCTTTTGGTTAAGATTTGTTGGATCTTCTCCTATTTATACTTTTTAATTTTTTTCTCTTGTCTTATTGCTCTGGCTAGAGTGTCAAGTACTATATTGAAAAGAATTGATGATAATGGACATCCTTGTCTTGTTCTCGTATTTAGAGAGAATTCTTGCAGTGTATTCCCATTTAATATGATGTTGGCTCTGGGCCTATTATATATTGCCTTTGTGATGTTGAGGTATGTTCCTTCTATTTCAATTATCTGTAGTGCTTTTAGCATAAATGAGTATTGCATTTCATCAAATGTTCTTTCAGCATCTTCTAAAATGATCATGTGATTTTTGTCTTTGGTTTGATTTATATGATGAATTACATGGATTGTTGTTTTTATTTTTTGCATTTTGAACCAGCCTTGATTTCCTAGGATGAACCCTACTTAGTCATGGTGTATGATTTTCTTGATGTGGTTGTGAATAGGTGTTGCTAGCCTTTTGTTTAGCAGTTTTGCATCTAAAGTCATTAACAGTATAGGCCTATGGTTGTCTTTTCTTGAGCTGGCTTTATTTGGTTTTGGTATTAATGTGATGTTGGCTTCGAAGGATCCTCAGAAAAATTAGAACAAACTACCATATGATCCAGCAATACACTTCTGGGTATCTACCCAAAAGAATGGAAACCAAATGACCAAACTAATGCATGCATATCTATGTTTATATCCACACAATTTACAATTGCCAAACTATGGGACCAGCCAAGATATCCATCAACAGATGAATAAATTATAAAACTATGGGATATATACACAATGGAACTTTACTCAGCCATAAAGAACAAAAATATGTCATTTGTAGGGAAATTGATGGAACTGGAGAACATAATGCTAAGGTAGATTAGCCAGTTACAAAAAGTAAAAAATCAATGCTCTCCCTAATATGGGGAAGCTAGGGAGAAAAAAGATCATACAAGAAACTCAAGACATAGAAGGAGAAACCATACATGAGCAAATAAGGTGACCTAAATGAGGGGCATGGGAGGGGGGAAGAAGAAAATATCCTAAAGTGCATGAGTTACATTCATAAACATATCAAAGTCAATCATTAAGTCAAACATGAAAAAGAGGGAGGGGGAAAGGAATGGGATGGGAATTGGATAAGACTAAATGAGTGATGTGTGCATGTATATCTCTATCATTTTGTACCCCATTAAGTTGTATAACTACAATGCACCAATAAAAACTAAAATAAAAACAAAAATATATACTGGATATATTGAGAAAAATAAAAATAAAGTATAAATAATATTGTATTTTGACCAGTTTTGAATATAACTGGATTGTATTCAGGTAAGGGTGTTTTATTTCTTTCGTCTCACAACATGTAATACATGCGATACCCAATCAGCTAACATCTTTAAGTCATAAATAATGATTCCTTCCTAAAACAAAGCCTTTATACTTACATAAAGTTAATTCTCAAATATATTTTCTGATCTTCTCATGACACGTTGAAGGATATAAGACAGAAATGGTTAGCTCCATTTGACCAATAAGGAAATGGATGCCTCCAAAGATCTTGCTACTCAATTTTTTTTTTATTAGAAGCCTCTCATCACTTTGGACCTTGTTAAAAATGCAATACTTCAGATGCACCCTAGACTTTTATCTCAGAAATTTCATGTTAACAAAACTTGTAGGTGATTCCTGTGCATATAAAGTAGACCAAGAAATTCTGGGAAGAGTCTTCTTCTACACAGAATCTTAATATACTATGCTTTCTCATTTCAAAATATGAAAATCTAATATAGAGTATCCCACTTTCCTAGATTAAATAAACAGAAAAGCTTTATTCCAATGTTTTTGCTTTTAACTATATTACTTAATTTTGTTTCCACGAGATTTTCCTGAGACAAAGGTATTAGCATTGTTTTTCCTATATCAATGATAAGTTAATAATAGTACAGACGACAGATTCCTGATTTAGCCAACTTTAGACATTATGTTAGTGAGAAACTGATTGTGTAAGGTCTTTTATTAAGGTCAATGAAGAGACATGGTGAGCATGAGTAACAATTATTTGACAAACTCATGTGGCTAATGTAATTTATATGGATATTTTATGCTCTAGATCCACCTTCTTACCTCCATTCTAAAAACTTAACAAAAATATTAGCAATATAAGGACACTAATCTGGATATGTCTAGTTAGTTTTGCATAATCCATGCATCTATTTATTTAATTTTAAATATATAAAAAGATATTTCAATCTGTATTCGTATTTTGATTTATTTGTGTTTCTAGAGATTGATCCCAAGGCTTTTTTGCAAAAGCTAGGCAAGAACTTTACCACTGAGCTATATTCCCATGCCTCAACCTCTAAAATTTTTATTTGTAAACAATACTCAACTGCCAAAAATGAAAAATCAAAATGATGTTAAGTGTGTCTTAATTTTAGCTAAAATCAATATACTAAATGCATTTTCATATCAATATAAATAATTATATTCATATATATATATACATACATATATATATTCATCCACTGGAGAAATGGAAACAGTGGATAATTAAATATATATCTTATATTCATTTTCAGAGCAGTGTAACTATGTAGCCAAAATAATGGAATATATCCCTCTATACTAATTTATTGCATATGCTATATTTTTAATTTGAATGTTAATATATGAAATCCAAAAACACATTGATTTTCTTATAAACTTTCAGCTTATATAAGTTACTCTTTTCTGTTCCTCCATCCCCAAGAAGTGACACACAAATACTTGTATAGGGAATCCATTAATTTTGCATTTCCTAGGTAGCATTTGAGAAACAGTGGGTTTCCACAAAAGTTAATTAATTTTTACAAGCCTAAAGATTGAAATCCAGGGATCACTTGGCAAATTCTCTTTAAACTAAGCACAATAATAAAAAGAAAACGAACAATAACTGTTCTTTTTTTTTTTTTTTTTTTTTTTTTTGCGGGTTTGGGGGTGGAACCCAGGAGCAGTGACCTTCGAGCCACACCTGCTGCCCTAATTTTTATTCTTTTATTTTGAAACCGGGTGTCACTGAGTGGCAGAGGGCCTCAATAAGTAGTAGCTGAGGCTGTCCACGAACAGCGATCCTCGGGTCTCAGCCTCCCGAATGCTGGAATTACAAGCGTGAGCCACCACGCCTGGCTAACAATAACAGTTCTAAAATATCACACAGAGGAAGAACCAAGACTGGATATACTGTGTATGTATCTCAAAAACTTCAGTGAAAATAGCTTTCAGAAGATTTATGCTTATTATGACTGTGAATATGTTCCTATTAAAACCTTCAGCAGGCCTGGCATGGTGGCGCACGCTTGTAATTCCCGCGCTTGGGAGGCGAAGACAGGATGATAGCACAGATTCGAAGCCAGTCTCGCTGGTTTAAGAGACCCTGTTTCCAAATAAAAATATAAAAATAAGTCTGGGAGAGGAGCCCGGAGGTAGAAGGTTCTTCCAGGAACCCCAGTACCACCAAAAAAAAAAAAAAAAAAAAAATTAAAAATAAATAAATAAATAAAAACCTTCAGCAGATGCTACAAATACAATTTTAAATGGATTATTTAAATATATATATAATATTAGTTAAAACGATAATAATAAAAGTTACTAGATAACAATTTTAATATACTTTTAATATCTGAAGGATTGGAAAATTTTAATATATTATGATTACAATTTTATAAAAATTTGATGTATTTTCTAGGAAATTTTAAGTAAAATTTGATACGCAAATGATGGATCACAAAATTAGTATGATAGTACTAACAGTAAAGAGCAATATTTTATATGCTCATTACATAGTTTCCTATTCAAATTTTTATCTGCTTCTAAATAATAATTTGTTGAAAAATTAATAAAGGTTAAAACAGTTTAAGTGGTTGCATTATGGTTGTTTTATTCCTTTACTGCTATCACATGCTAAGATTTTAAATGATAATTGTTTTCCTACAGTTTATGCTGCATTTTATTTATACCACATATATTATTTGTTGTTTTTGCTAATTTGTTTCTCTTCTTTTAATGGCTAACTTCCCATGAAGTAAAAGAAAAGTGCATAGTCGAATTGGTAAATACAAATGATTTAAGTGTGCAACTTGAGAATACCTATTTGAAAATAGCATTCTTTGTTTACTAGTAACTTCTAAGATCCATTTTATCTTGTGATTATCATTGAATATGTGATTAAATTTACCAGGAACTTTTTATTTCTTTATTATGGAGATAAATAATAGAATAAACAATGAAATTTGATATATGTGATGATAGTATTAAATGCACAAGAAGACAATTTGAAAGTAAAACCTAATTTTTATTTCAGTTACCAGGAATATGTTCTGAGTCAGCCTTTCAATGAACACAAATAGATATGAGAACATATAATTAGAAGCAAAGTAAAATATTTGATAACATAAAGAAGTACCTAACTCCATAAGTCTTATATGGTTATCTCTACTATCTATGGTTTTTATTTAGAAGACATTTTGGCCCTGTTGTTTAGCATATCATTTCAAACCTTCAAAATTACTTTAGCCCTTCTCACACAAACTTCTCAAGTAAAACATGCATGTGCTCATGATATGCAGAAATATTAAAGTTGTATATCAGAAAATCCTTGGGAAAATAGAGGCTGAATTAACTGAGCCAATGTTCCAATGCACAGTGACATGTCAGGAGGAAGGATTATGTTGTGCGAGTTGTTATAGCACCAAGCAAGGCTGGGTGGCAGTTTTCCAACATCTCCATATTTAAATGATTGAAAAGGATGTTCCTGACATTTGAGAATGATACTTAGGTTTAAGTACAAATTTCTGTCTGCACATTTCCTGTAACCATTTTCCATATTCTAGAAAACACCCAGTTATCCATCAAATTTCAAATTTCAGACTTAATGTATTGTCTTGTAGAAAAACAACACTACACATTAATATCAGCGAATTGTGAGGAAAAGTTAAAATATCCCTACTGATTTACCTTGTGCAGTCCTTTGAAGTGTTGCTGCTCATAGTCATACTTTGATTTTTTGTGAAGGGGGATTAAAACAATTTCTGTGATTTCTAATTAATTCTTCTATCTTTATCCACCAAATCAAATTAGACTGCCATTCTTTTTAAAATTCTTTTTGGTGTGTTGTTTTAATATTCCATTTCTTATATTCTGTAACATACCAAGAATGCATAATATAAATTCTTTTTATACAATTAATCATGCTTGGAGAACACAAGATGATAAATATTTTAGTTTACACTGGAAGCATCAATAGATTTTTTGAATTATGATATTTTTCCAAACCTACTTATCTGTTTGAATTGACTTTCTGTGTATTAGCTGATAGTCTTATGAAGGCAATAAGGAACTTTTGGACATTGTTTTTCATTTGAATAAAGTCCCATGCATTCCTGAGTCCAAAAGGCTGATTTCCTTGGGGAGTCATTATCATGCCACTCACATTGTCACTCACCTACACTGTTGAACTTACTATCAAATAACCTGCAAAACAGTACAAGTTATTATGAGACACAGGGCAGATTCATGATAAACTAAATTTGAAACAAAATAATGAATTCTTGACATTTATATGGTCTCTAATAACATGGCTACTAATTTCATCAGATCTAATTACAAATCAGGAAGTTACATTTACTCTCTTTATATGGTGTAAAAATCCAGCATATATTTCCTATTTGAATATGACTTAGGACTATTTTATTTGTATTTCCATATAAGAATAAAAATTTGAAAATATTTTTAAGTCACCACACTAATTTCCAGAGATCATCACAATCCTTTGTGCAGATTAAACATTCGAAACCCTTTTAGTCTGTACAGATTTTTAAAATACTATCTTCTAACAGCTTTTATAATCATTCTATGAAAAAGATTTGAGTTGTTTTACATTATGATACAATGTTAATGGAACACATTATGAAAATACACCCTACAACTCTGAAACTCAACAAACCATAATAAAAAGTAATGTTTTTAAAAATGTATTTGGTTGTTGAGCCTCTTCTTATCCTTATGGGAATAGAGTACACATTTTTCTATATGTGTTCAAGCTTAATTGCTTCTATGAAACACTTCTCAGAAATAGGAAAAATACATATTTTAGGTTTGATCACTTTACTCTTTAGAGTTCGCCCATAAAAAAGCCTTGGTAGTTGAGACCACAAATATGAAAGTAATCGAAGATACAGGGGGAAAAAAGCCTTTAATATTTCAGTGATTCAGTGCTAGGAATAATACTATTTAAAATTGATAGAAATTACAGGACTGTATGTAAGTACTAGGAATTTAAGTTATATGAGCATTATAGAAAATAATTGATGAAGAAAACTAGTGTTGTATATTTTTATTTAGTTATTTATTTTTAAATAATAATTATTTAAATTACACATATTGATATACATATAATGATTTTGATACAATATAATTTCTATAACGATCAAATCAGAGTAATGAGCATTTTCATCTCCTTAGAATTTAAAAATATTTTTGTTAATTAGTACTAATTAAAGAAATAGGTTTTAAAATATTTTGACTAGCAAGTAATATGTGTATATATTGCAGCATATCACTTAATGCTAATCATATCACAATGTTTAATATTTCTATCTCCTGAGACTTCCGGGAAGATGGCGACCGAGAAAAACAGCATTTACAAGTCCTGCTAACACTCGATCCCTGTTGCCACAAAATCAGTGCTTTTCATAGCCAGAAAACACTATCAGCAGAGAAATAAAAAATGTAAACACAAGGGACAGAGAAAAAGACTAGAAGAACAACCAGAGACCAGAAAGGAAACCAGCCTGGATTGCGCCAGTGGACTCCGCACCAGCACCATCTTGCCTCACAGCACCAGGCTCCAGAGAGGAAAGGTAAACAAGGAGCTGCGGTGAGCATCTGAAGATCATTCGGGGGAAATTCAGCAGTTCTTTCAGCACTAAGAACGTCTAAAATACCAAGTGCCCAAGTTCATCACGCCTTTCAAGGAATCAAAACAGAGCTTAAAACCAGAAAAGAAATACGCCAGCCTCAGGGCCGAGGGTGTAGCAGTGGCGCTATATTGTTGGCAGTGGAGGCAAGTTCACCACACCCGCGACAGCTCCAGATCAGTGCACATAACAACTCTAAGTGAAATTGTGGCCCCTAAAGGAGAAATCCCAGCACTGCACCCCCAGGGACTTGCACAGCTTTGATAATCTCCCTGGGTCTGAGATTTTACAGTCCAACCCAATGAAGGAGCAGCAGTGGCAGAGATACCACACCCTAGTCGCAGCTCCCCGTGGGAAAACGCCCAGCCCGGCATACCCATGGTCTTGCAGAGACTTGATTAAGTCCCTGGGTCTGAGACTTTGCAATACAACCCAGTAAAGGAGTAGTGGTGGCTGAGACTACCACAAACTTAAGATCCAGAGCACCCTAAGAGAAGTTGTGGTGACCCGGGGAAGAACCCAGAGAAGGCACAAACTTCTGAAGTCATAAGAAAGAGGAACAACAATAGAGCAATGAATGCCCACAACCCCATAATATCAGAACCTGATAAAACAGAATTTCAGAGATCTCCAGAAGATCAAATCAGCAATATAACTGTAGAAATAATACAGGACCTTCGAAAAGAATTTAGAAAGCGTCTAAAAGAAATAAAGGATGCAATCATTGAAGTAAAGGCATCAATTCATACTATAAACAATCGATTAGACCACATGGAGAATAGAATCTCGCTCCTAGAAGATGATCACTCCAAAAATGAATGCATAATTTCTAACTTAGAAAAAAATTAAGACAGCAGGAATCTGACATTGAAGAAATATGGGCCCATTTTAAGAGAGCTAACCTAAGAATAATCAGAATAGAGGAGGAAAAAGAAGGTGAAACCAAAGGGATTAATAATCTCTTCAAAGAAATAATAGCAGAAAAATTTCCAAACATAGAGTAAGAGGTTGATACACAGATCCAGGAAACTTATAAAACTCCCTTTAGACAGGATCAGAGAAGAGGATCCCCACGCCACATAATCGTCAAAATGACCAATGTAGAAGCCAAGCAGAGAATCTTAAAGGCAACAAAAACAAAAGGCCAAGTGACATTCAGAGGCAAACCAAATAGAATCACTCCAGACTTCTCAAACCAAGTCATAAAAGCCAGAAGGGCTTGGAGTAACATATTCCAAACTCTGAAAGAAAACAATTTCCAGCCAAAAATTTTCTACCCAGAAAAACTATCTATCAAATTTGATGGGGAAATAAGAAGCTTCCAGGACAAACAGAAATGGAAGGAATTTATGTCTTCAAAACCAGCACTAGAGAAAATACTCAAAGAGATTAACTACAAAGAAGAAATAGGTAATATACACCAGAACTAGAGAAACAAGATTTTACATCCAGCAGACAATTAAGCAAAGAATACACAGTATTTGAAACAGAAATAAAATCTTAACTGTTATGAAATAAAAGTTAAATCTCAATAATCACACTGAATGTAAATGGCCTCAATTCCCCAAAAAAAGACATAAAGTGGCAAATGGATTAAAAACCAGAATCCATCCATCTGCTGCTTAGAAGAAACACACTTTACAAGAAAAGATACTAACAAACTCAAGGTAAAGAACTGGAGCAAGGTAATTCATGTTAAGTAGCCATCCTAACAAATGTAAAGTAGTATTTCACTATAGTTTCTATTTGTATTTCCTTAATGATTAGTTATATTATGATAATGATGAGTGATATTCATGTGTTTATTGGTCATATAAAAATCTTTGGAGATTCATTATCTATTTTAGTCTTTTACCTATTTCTAGATTATATTGTTGACTTTTATTGTTGCTAATTTTTAGGATTTCTATTTGACATATTAATATACCTTCAGATATAGCATTTGGAAAAAATTTATCCCATTCTATCAGTAACTTTTAATTCTGTTTATATTGTCTTTGGATATACAATATTTTTTATTTTTTATAAAGTTTATTTATTCTTTTGTTGCCTGTGCCTTTGGAATCATATCCACGAAATCACTGCCAATTTCAATGTTGTGAAATTTTATGACCCAGGTTTTTTTCTAAAAGTTTATAGTCTTAAGATTTACATTTAGGTCTTTTATCTATTTTGAGTTAATATTTGTATATGGTGTTAGGTAAGGGTCCAATTTTATTATTTTTCATGTAATTATTATTTTTCAACAATATTTAGTGAAAAGATTATTTCCCTCACCAAATGTTCTTGGAAGCCTTGTCAAAAATAACTTGACCATATATGGAAGAATTTATGTCTAGGCTTTTTATTTTACTCCACTGGTTTATAGATCTGCTTTTATATCAGTACTACACTGTTTCGATTATTGTAGCTTTATAAGGTTTGAAATCAGAAAATATACATCTTCTAGCTGTGTTCTTTTTCGATATTGTTTTGGGTGTTTAGAGTTCATATTTAATCTGTTAGGATAGATTTTTTTCTGAAAAAAAAATGTATTATAAAACCCAAACATTTCTATCTCCTGATCGATCATCGCTTTGTATTTGGAGACTAAGTTATTCTTTTAATTATTCATAAAATTTATAGTAATTATTGTAAATTATTATCATACTATGTGCTGTAGAACAAAAACTTAAGGCTGTTTTGGCCCCTATTATCCAACCACCTTGTATCATTTTTCTTCCTATCCTTGTTGACCTCTACATAATTATGCTCAGTATAATTCCATTGTGTGTATTTCCCATAATTTTTCAATCCATTCATCTGTTGATGGAGGCCTAGGTTGGTTCCATATTTTGGCTATTATGAATTGTGCTGCTATGGGTATGCGTATGTTACTGTAGTTCTCTCATTTCAACCCCTTTGGCCAAATACCCAGGAGTGGTATAGCTGGGTCATATCGTGGATCTATTTCCAGTTTTCTAAGTAATTTCCACACTGATCTCCATAGCGGCTGAACTAGTTTGCACTCCCACCAACTGTGTAAAAGAGTTTCCCTTTCTCCACATCCTCGCCAGCATTTGTTGTTATTTGATTTCTTTATGCTTGCCACTCTGATAGGGGTTAGATAGAATCTCAGTGTAGTTTTGATTTGCATCTCCCTGAAGGCTAATGGTGTTGAATATCTTTTAATGTATCTATTGGCCATTTGTATCTCTTTTGTGAAGTATCTATTCAGTTCAGTGGCCCATTTCTTGATTGGATTATTTGTTTTGCTAGTGTCGAGTCTTTTGAGCTCTTTGTATATTCTGGATATTAGCCCTCTATCAGAGTGGTGGCTGGTAAAGATCTTTTCCCATTCTGTAGGCTTTCTCTTTAGGTTCTTGGTGGTTGCTTGTGATGAGAAGAAACTTTTTAGTTTGATGCCATCCCACTTGTTAATTATTGTGTTAATTCTCTGCGCTTTGGCGATCTTGTTGAGAAAGTTACTGCCTGTGCCTATATGTTAGAGTGTTGATCCTATACCCTCCTCTAAAACTTTACAGTCTCTGGTCTAATTTCGAAGTCTTTGATCCATCTCGAGTTGATTCCTGTGCATGGTGATAGGTAGGGATTCAGCTCCATCTTTCTATAAATGGATAGCCAGTTCTCCCAGCACAATTTGTTGAAAAGGCTGTCTTTTCTCCAGCGTATGAGTTTGGTCCCTTTGTCAAAGATTAATTGACTATAGGTGTGTGGATTTGTTTCTGTATCTTCTATTCTATTCCCCTGGTCAGTATGCCTGTTGTTGTGCCAGTACCATTTTGTTTTTACTACTGTTGCTTTATAGTATAATTTGAAGACCAGGATTGTGATGCCTCCTGCATGGTTCTTGTTCCTGAGAATTACTTTGGCTATTCTGGGTCTTTTATTTCTTCATATAAAAATTTATGACTGATTTTTCTAGTTCTATGAAGAATGTTGTTTAATATTTTAATGGGAATTGAATTGACATTATAGATCACTTTTGGATGAATGGCCATTTTGATTATATTTATTCTGCCTATCCATGAGCAAGGGAGATCTTTCCATTTTCCAAGGTCTTCTTCAATTTCTTTCTTTAATGTTTTGTAGTTTTCTCTGTCGAGGTCTTTTACATCTTTGGTTAGGTTTATTCCTAGGTGTTTTATTGGTTTTGAGGTTATAGTGAATGGAATTTTTTCTTTATTTCTTTTATTGTGGATTCATTATTGGTATAAAGAAAAGCAACTGATTATTACTTTAGGTTGATTTTGTATCCTGCAACTTTGCTGAATTGGTTAATCAGATCCAGAAGTCTTTTGGTTGAGTTCTTTGGGTCTTTTAGATAAAGAATCATGTCATCTGCAAATAAGGATAGTTTTAATTCCTCTCTTCCTATGTGAATTCCTTTGATTTCCTTCTCTTTTCTTATTGGTGTGGCAAGAGTCTTGAGGACTATATTGAAAAGGAGTGGTGATAGTGGGCATCCTTGTCTTGTTCCTGACTTTAGAGGAAATTTTTGCAGTTTTTTCCCATTCATTATGATGTTGGCTTTGGGTTTATTGTATATTGCCTTAATGATGTTGAAATACGTTCCTTCTATTCCAATTTTCTGCAGTATTTTTTTTAACATAAATGGGTTTTGCATTTTCTCAAATGCTTTTCCAGCATCTATTGATATGATTATGTGCTTTTTGTTCTCAGTTCTATTTATGTGTTGAATAACATGTATTGATTTGCATATGTTGAACAAGCCTTGCTTTTCTGGGATGAAATCAACTTGGTCTTATTGTAGAATTTTCTTGATATGGTTTTGACTGTGTATAGCTAGTATTTTGTCTAGAATTTTTGCATCTATGTTCATTAAGGATATTGGTCTGTAATTTTCCTTTCTTGAGGTATCTTTATTTGGTTTGGGGATTAATGTGATACTGGCCTCATAGAAGGAATTTAGGAGAATTTCATCTCTTTCAATTTTCCAGAACAAGTTGTGAAGTATTGCTATTAGTTTTTCTATAAGGGTTATGTAGAATTAAGCTGGAAACCCATCAGAAACTGGGCTTTTCTTTGATGGCAGAATTTTTATTGCTGTTCCTATTTCATTGCTTGTTATTGGTTGGTTTAGGCTTGCTATGTCCTCTTGCCTCAGTTTAGGTAGTTTATATGTGCTTAGAAATCTATTGATTTCTTCGATGTTTTCCAATCTATTGGAGTATCAATTCTCAAAATAATTTCTGATAATCCTTTGAATTTTCCCTCTGTCTGTGGTGATCTCTCCTTTTTCATTTCTGATTTTAATAATTTGAGTTGATTCTCTTTCTTTTGGTTAGGTTGGCCAGGTCCGAGAATTTAGCAAAACTGAGATTAAAACCTAGATTTTAACACTATGTCATGCTTCCTTCTTGATAGCAATGATTTACAATTAAATAACACGACCATTTCCCTCTAAAATTACTCCTAACAGATCTTTTCACTACCAAAAACTTTCTTTCCTGCCTTCTCTGTTATACTTTTACCTTAGAATCTTATGATATACAGGTATCTTTTTTCTTGTTACTAAATTTTTAATAATAAATAATATTTAATGTAGTTAGAAACTTTTCGTGTACATATGAGATTTTAAAGAAAATTGTTTTAGAATCATAAAATAATTATGATTGCATGAATGGTATAAAATTTTTTCTCTCTGTCCTTTGCTTTCCTCCGAGTGTTACATATCCTCCTGAAACACACTATCCTAAACGTAGTGCATGCAAATACATGAAACAAAAGAACTGTATGCTTTTTTAATCTTTTCAAAAAGAGAAAGAAAACTAAAACACAAAAGCAAACATGAAGAGGTAAGATCTTGTTCTCAAAGCCTAGAAGAGTAGAAGACACAGGAGAGATGAACAAAAGTGGAAAGGCTGTTTCCTTTTTTTGCTCACTGCAAACTCTGCTGAAAAATCAAAAAAGAAACTACCCAGTAACACAATAGTTCCTCCAACACATTAGTAGTGATGAAAAATCAGCAGCAGGCCAAGAGATAATATAGGTACTACATTGAATAAAGTCAGAAGGAAAATGGTATTTCTTTTTGTGTCTAACTTTATGAAGTGAATGACGATGAGTTAATCAGCATAGGTAAGATTTTTTGAAAGGTCTGCTACTATATAATCAGTATTTTATGACTGAGAAAGTCTACAGAAAGTATAAGGATTCAATTGAACTACTGTCTTAGATAGTAAAAATTTACTCAAATTATTTGACAGAGCTTATTATTTTGCTCATTGGCTGGATAAGGCAACATTGTATGATTTTCCCCTGTAGCCCAGCCCTTATGTATAAGGGTAGAAGTAAGAGCTGTGTTTTGCTCCATGTATAGCAGAGTATACTTTAAATTTTGGGTGACTTTTTATGTTTTGGCAACCTTTAAATTTTAATATTTATGCCAGGCATGGTGGCGCATGCTTGTAATCCCCGTGCTTGGGAGGCGGAGATGGGAGGATCGTGCAGATTTGAAGCCAGCCGCGCTGGCTTTAATAGACCCTGTTTCCAAATAAAAAGTATAAAATAGGTCTGGGAGTGTAGCCCGAAGGTAGAAGGGCTTCCAGGAACCCCAGTACCACACACACACGCGCACACACACACACACACACACACACACACGAACCCCAGTACCACATACACACACACACACACACACACACACACACACACACAAATTTAATATTTATGAAATTTTGTGCTATTTAGAATAAAGTAATATATTTAATTTCACATTTAATTCTGTTTTATTTTATGTTACATATAGAGGTACCAAGGAAGAAGAACATAATATTTTTGATATATAGGATTTATAAATATCTTAATCCAGTTATTAGTGCCACACTTGAAGAGGGTCATTGGCAAAATGAAGTCTCTTTATGGTGATATAACTATATTCTCTCAGTCAGTCAAGTCAGTCATTTAAAAAGTAACTTAAGTGGCAGGAGAGTGACTAAGATGATGAATGATCAAGAAAGCCCACATCACATGAGGAATATATAAAGGATATTTAGCTTGAGAAAAGATGACTCTGCTTCTATAATGAAGGCTGGGAGTTGAGGGCTCTGAAAGAATTTAGGTCCTTGAATATCCTAAAGACTGTCTTGAAGGAGAATTCAACTTTATATTTATGGCTCCAAGGGGCAGAACTAAATCATTAAATAGAAGTATAACAAAGGCAAAGTATATCAAAATTCAAACAGAAACTTTTTAACATTCCTAGCTGACCAAAAATGAAGTGGACTCTTCTCAGGAGATAACAGATTCCCTTTTACTTCAGGTGTTCAAACATTTGGATAACTACATGTAGAGGTATTGGAAAGAAAAATCAGATGTTGGCATGCTAAAAAGAGCAAGTAAAATGTAGTGAATTTTGGGGGCCTTAACTTATTCACTCATATTTATTGTAAAATGTCTTTTCCTTTTTAAAATAATGGTATAGATGGAAAATTTTAATACTACTCTTAGTTAGCCAAGGATATTGGCAACTCAGTGTTATTCATTTCTCTCTCTCTCTCTCTCTCTCTCTCTCTCTCTCTCTCTCTCTCTCTCTCATAATGGGGATTGAACCAAGGGACATTCTACCTCCAAGATTCACTCCCAGTTCTTTTATTTTTATTTTGAAACAGGATCTCACTAAGCTGCTGAGGCCAATCTTACAGGCAAACAACATCATGCTCAGCTATATTCTTTTAAAAATATTCATTAAAAGATGATTAATTGAAATAAAAATGGGAAACACTGAAATAAATAACTTCCAGTTTTTACCCCATGTTCAGTGTCTATGATTACAGTTTTTAAGAGGGCAAAGAGGAAATGGTGGTGGTTTCTTTACAATCATTGAAAAGAAAGTAAGTAAATTTATCATACTGACTTTCCTTTTTAGACTGGTCTGATCAACATGAAGATTCTAGACTACTGAAAGGGAAGGTAATAACTACTGAAAGGGAAGGTAAGAGAGGCAAAGTATACAGAAGATATTTAAATTAAACCCTTCCTGTTTCAAAGTTTTGCTGTTGTTCCCTTTATTCTGTGTTTGTACCTACTGCCTGTGTCTTTTGTCAGTTTATCTGGGAGACTTTTTAAAAATCTTACTATTTCTGAAATTTTAAATAGTTATTCATTTAAAAATGTGTGCGTGTATGTCTACAAAAGTTTGTATCCCACTATGATGTATGAATACAGTGCACCAATTAAAAAAATACAAGAAAAAAAATAAAATAAAAAAATAAAAATGTCATTAGTAATTGGGTCAATATTGCTTGTAAGTGAATGAGGCTATGCATTTTGGTATTTTTTGCAGTGCCAGAGCCTACCACCTGTCATTTTACCCACTTCTTAACATCTTGTTTGGCACTGCTTTGTATTGAATGCAATTGGTGCTGATCAGATTGTAGCAATTTCTAGGATAAGAGCCTTGCCTATGATCTTCTTGTAATCATGATTGAGAATTTTGTCCCTGTACAAAAACATTTCACTTCTATTAAATGGCCACTTTCACATAGAACGTCAAAAGATTTAAATCCTTGTTAATATAGGTATTGTTTATTTGTAAACAATTGGTTAAAATACAAAAGTAAGAGTTTTTACTGTACCTGGTGCTTAAGTACATGGTACCTATAACCTTAGCAAAACTTACTGTTCTTAATCATAATGCATATAATTTAGAATCTAAAATCATATGACACATATATGATAATTAGCTCCATTTCTTAGAAGTTTAATTCATTGTTTCCTTCCTAAAAGATGAAGCAAAATACCTTGACATTAGTGTCTATTGAAAATACTCTATAATAGTTTATGAGGAATAATTATTTAATATATGTTAATGTACCTCATATATGAAAAGTAATTTCAATCAGTTAATATTGAGTTTCAAGAATATCCTTTCTAAATATGTTTCAAAAATAGTCCACACTAAATAAATTCAGTTTGATTCAATACATTTTATATAATTTTGCTATTGGAACAAATAAGAATGAAATAACTTAACAAAACGTCCTATGTGATGAGTTCCCAATGAATAAAGGAAAGGTAATTTGGTAACCAAATCTGGAGACTCTAGATGCTCAAAATTCCATAACTAAGCCAGATATGGTGGCAAACACCTGTAATCCCAGTACTTGGGAGGCTGATAGATGAGGAGTGTAGGTTTGAAGTCAGCCCGAGCAATTTAATGAGGCTTTCAACAACATAGCAAGACACTGTTTCAAAATAAAAAAATAAATGGGGTGCTGGGTGTAGCCTGGATATAGAAGGCCTCTGAATTTCACCCCCAATAACACACACACACACACACACACACACACACACACACACACACACACAATTCCATAACTAAATCTACTTTTGGGGGTTGCTTTTCAAAAGCAGAATCTTCAAATACCTCAAAGCTGTCTTTTTGCTTTATCTTTACAAAAAGTTAATAAAAGTATTTAAAGTTAAATTGGAGCATTTATTTTATTTCTTAAAATATTACAATAATCCTATCTGTCAAAAGGTGACAACTTCAAGTGTTTTTTTTATCAGTTGATGTTCCAGCTGCTGGTGTCACTATGGGATAGAAGAAAAGCTGAGCAACTGAGAATTAAGAGCCAAATAAAATCTATCAAGTGACACTGCTGCTTTTCTAAGCATGTAATTCCATTTCTAATTAATACAGTTAAAACCTCATGAGATGTCCTTCTTACACAATTATGCTTTCAGCTTTCAACAATGATAAGATGCACAAGTAGAAACTACATCTATTTTATTGTGAGATATTCAATATTCAGTCAATCCTTTAATAACTATTTGAAAAACATTTTATGCCAAGCACTATTCTGTAAACTGGGGAAAAGAAAATAGAAAATGTCCCCCTCCTCCAGGGAGTTCATAATTTGATAAAATTGGAGACAGGTTGAGAAACAGTTACTGTGCATTTAATCTCATCTTTATTCAACAACTTTTTTATGGTACTGGGGTTCCTGGAAACCCTTCTACCTCTGGGCTACACTCCCAGACCTATTTTTATACTTTTTTAAAATTTGGAAACAGGGTCTCTCAAGCCAGCACAGCTGGCTTCGAACCTGCGCGATCGTCTTGTCTCCGCCTTCCAAGCGCGGGGATTATAAGCATGCGCCACCACTTCCGGCTATTCAACAACTTTTTTTTTTAGAATTCTCAGAATAGTAATAAACAAAAACAACAACAACAAAACCCTGGGTATTGTAGGTCACATAAAAGGCAATTCCCTGGCTTTTTAAAGTTTTAAACAATTTATTGCATTTGTTGTGATTATCAAACAGGAACAAACAAGAGAGCATTGTTTTAATAGCCTTCTTTTGGCTTATGGCCTCATGGCCTATAAAAAATCTTTTCCAGTTTTGTCCTGATTTAAATCTATGTGCTCCTTAAAGTCACTAACAGTTTTCTCCACTCACTTGATCTTCACGAGTGTAGAGGACATACCTGTTTTGCCTCTGATTGTGTCAACAATGATAAGTGCAGTGCCTAGCTCATAAGTACTCATTAAGTAATGAATGAATGATTATTAAAATATGGTATCTGAAATAGTTAGAAATTTTCTTTCCATTTTAAAGAAGGAGTGTTAAACTTGTATTTTCATGTTAATGTTTATTTGAAAAAAATGAGGGAGGCCATTAAATGCAGTTATCTTCCTGGAGTTCTTTGCCTATATCCTGTCCCTGCAATGGAACTGAGGAAAGATCAGCAACCAGGTGTCTCATTTCTAAAATATTACTGACCCCCTACTTTGAAGCAATAAAATATTTGAAATGACCAAATTACCATTTCAGGTATATAATTTTTCATTTGTGATGCATTTTCTTTCCAAATGGACTCTTCAAACACATTTGAAAGATGATTTGTTATGAATAGTTATAATGAGAAATATCTCAAAATTATTAACAGCAATATTGAAGAAAATATTATCTTCTAAGAGAAAATTTGAGGGCTTTATTATTTTCCTTGCCCACTACTCTTTTAAAAAATGTTCTGAAGTCAGGTGTGGTGGTGCATGTTTGCAATCCCAACATTTGGGAGGCAGAAACTGGAGGATCACAGTTCACAGACAGACTCAGCTACTTAGTGAGGCTTTTTGCAATTCAGTGAGACTCTGTTTCAAATATAAAGAATAAAAAATAGGGCTGGGGGTGTAGCTTGGAGGTAGAATGCCCCTTGGTTCTATCCCCAGTACCATAAAAAAAGTTCTGAGCCTTATTTTACCATACAACTATATATCCCCATGATAGATCATTTAGAATCTCTATCTTCCACCTCAGTTTCCTCTCTCCTATCGTTCTTCCCCTCTCTTCCCCTCTTTCCTTCTAAAGGCACCTATCCTACTTCATTTAGTTCCCACTTAATTACTTACTTAAATGATGACTTTGTCCTTTAATGTTTACAGGACCAGTGTCTCAAACCGATTGACTTGTTTTCTGATAAAATTCCCCATTAGCTCTTCTCATTTGTCTTTTGACGTCATCAGTATTTTCTTGCCCAAAGTTAACTTATAGCTCCGCTCTATAGTCATAAGATACTGTTACCTTGATTACTCATATTTTTCCTGCTGTTCATAATTTTGCTTATCCTGTGAAAGATTTCCATCTGTTGAGAGCTTAAAAATCATTCTCTTGTTCTTTCACTTTCCTCAATCTTGTCAGATGTTGAAATGATCTTTTCTTTGTCAAGGCTGTATGCTAAGTTTTAAGGAAAACAAGTAAGCAAATATGGTGAGAACCGCATATGAGTGCTTTGAAAGCCAAGCATTCATAGGAAAACAATATACTTCAATTACAGATTAGATAAATGGCAAATTGATATATATTCTAGCCACACATTATGTTTTAGGTAGATATTGATAAACTGAGTTTTTAAAATTTTGCTTGGTCTTAAGATGTTAATAGAAGTTACATTTTCCACGTCCACTGTCAGCTTGCTAGTTGGATGTCAGCAAATTGTTTCTGTTTCTCATTTCATTTATATGTGTTTTTGTTGCGGGTCTGGGGATGGAACCCAGGGACATTCTACCTCCAAGCTACACTCCCTGCCCTATATTTTATTCTTTTTAATTGGAAACAGGTTCTCACCATGTTGTGGAGGGTCTCACTAAGTAGCTGAGGCTGTCCGTGAACCACGATCCTCCAGACTCAGCCTCCCGAATGCTGGGATTACAAGCATGTGCCACCACACCTGATTTTCATTTATATGTTTTAATTTGCTTCAAATTATACCGTGACATTTTATCTTATTTTATTTCTGGTAGTAGAGGCTGAACTTGGACAGTCTACCTCTGTATTATACCCCTATGCCCATTATTGTTATTATTATTATTTTTTTTAATTTTGAGATAGGATCTCACTAAGTTCCTGAGACTAGCACTGAACCTGCAGTCTTCCTGTCTCAACCTCCTACATAGTGAAATTACAGGTGTGTTAACCACATTTGGCTTTTATCTCATTTTATTTTTTGAATAAATTTGTATTGGTGCATTGTAGTTATACATCTCAATGGGAAAAAAAAAACTTGTAGAGATATATATGCAAACATCACCCAATCAGCTTCTACCCAATCCCTAATCCCTTCCCTCCCCCCCTCCTACCTATGCGTGGTTCCCTGATTGACTTTGATATGTTTAAGCACATCATGTGCTTTAAAGAGTTTCCCTTATCCTTCCTCTTATCCCCACAGATATGTCACCTTCATTGCTCCTCTATAGGGTTCCTTCTTCATCTAGAGTTCCTCCTGTTACCCATTTCTCCCTAATATTTTGCACATTAGGAAAAGCATCTGGTTTCTTATTGTTTGTGACATTTCACTGTAAATGCCATAATTTTGTTCTCCCTTATGGCTAAGCAAAATTCCATTGTGTACACATCCCATAGTTTTGAAATCCACTCATTTGTTGAAGGACATCTTGGCTGGTTCCACAGTTTGGCAATGGTGAGCTGTGCAGCTATGCACATGGTTTTTCATGCATTAGTTTGGTATTTTGGTTTACATACTTTTTCTAGATACCCAGAGGTGGTATTGCTGGATCATATGGTAAGTTAGTTTTCCTTCTTCTGAGGATCTTCTACACTTTTCTCCAAAGTGGTTGCATCAATTTGCATTCCCACCAACAATGTATTAGAGCTTCTATTTTCCACACTTACTCCCACTTACTGAAAACCTGGGGCCTGCTTCCCAGCAAAGGGCCAGCGGGTTTCTTCAACTGTGTGGCCAGGAAGCAATAGAAGCTGCCACTGCCTCACCTAATCTCTCAGCAGATTTTCAGACCCAAGTGACCTCTATTTAAAAAAAAAATCAGGTTTTTATCTCAGTTTAGATAAAGTCCTGGATGTTTCGTCTATAGTATAGATGCAGTCTTATAGATCAATACATTTTCTATTTATTAATATGCAATTAGTAGTAATAATAACTACTATTATCTGAATTAACTAAATAACTAATACTTTATTTGATGCAACTTGAGCACTCCAGAAAAAAAACTGAAAGATGTCACAGTTATATGCACTAGAGTTGAAATAATTTTTTTTTTTTTTGGTGGTACTGGGGGTGGAACCCAGAGGCTTTCTACTTCCGGGCTATACTCCCAGACCTATTTTATATTTTATTTGGAAACAGGGTCTAGCTAAGTTGCTGAGAGCCTCATTAAGTAGCTGAGGCTGGCTTCGAACCTGCGCGATCCTCCTGTCTCAGCCTACCAAGTGCGGGGATTACAAGCATGCACCACCATGCCCGGCTGAGTTGAAATAATTTTTAACAGATTGACTTTTTTCCAAATGCAGATAATCTTATTTTATTCATGGATATATGTTTTCCTTATTCATTAGTATCCTTTGTTTTTATAGTCATCATAATTAAGAAAATTAATCAGGTATCAAGTAATCGTTTCAATTGCACACAAGGGACAGAGAGTGTCATTCCAGGAGAGTTCTGAGAATTTGTGAGCAGAAAAGGTTCACAAGTTTCTGCTATCAGTTTTCCTGTTAAAGTAACAGTTTTCAACAGAAAAAAATAAATTTGTTGGTTAGCATAATCACCAAATCTAGTTTTCCAGCATTTTGTTCACAGATTAAATTTCCTCCCAGAGAAGAGAAGGGGTTGTGAATATGACAAATGATATCCACCACTTTATATGTTTAAGAATAAAGTGTATGAACCTGGTATTGAAGCAGGTAGTAGCAAGTTTCGTATGAGTAAGAAACCTAGGGTGACCATTTCCCATTCAGAAAGTTTTTAAGAGGAAATTATTATTTTTATTGATACTACAATAAGGGAAGTTGGTATAACCTGTGACTCTCCCAGGAAAACCGAGTATGTAGTTGCCTAAAGAAGAGTGCAAAAGATAGAATTCCTAAAGATAGAAGAGTGTAAAGGAGATCTCAAGAGAGTTTGAATTATAAGTAAAAGTGAATGTGAAATATTAATTTAAAAGAGAATTCACAGTATGTGAATCTATAATAAAAAACACAAATTACGAATATTTAGTTCATAAGTCATCTTGAGTTAATAAATACATATTTCATGATCTTTGAGTTAACAGAAGACAAGCAAAGTCAAAATGATTGCCATGAAATTGTGACATTTACTTAGAATTCACTCAGATTTTCAAACTTTGACGATTTTATATTTCAACCAACATGGATACAGTGACCAAGATTAGTGAAATCTTGACCCATGCCTCAATTTTTTGTTGTTGTTGTTGTTGTTGTTGTTTTGTTGTTGTTGTACAGCCTGAGATCCAGTAGAGGGAGCACATGTTAGTACATGATAAAGTACTAGTTAGAGTAGACCTCTATGGATATCTACAATAATAAGAGCATGTAAACAATAACCTCTGACTTAACTGTTGGCTTATACTTCATGAAGATATTACCATAAAGATATGTTTTTAAAACAAAATGAATCTTACTCTTTCTTTCAATAAAACTTTCCTATCTGTGAATATTTCATTAAATGAAATTTTTAAATTTTTATAATTTTTTAGGATACATTAATTTATAAAATATTTTGTCTGGGTCTTCTTTTATTATAATCAACTAATATGCTAAATATAAAAACTATATATATATTAATTTTGATGAAAATGGGAAATAACTATTTGTATTGGAGGAATCATCTTTGGTTTTATGTATTTGGATGCATCTTGACCAACAAACGATACTCTAAATTCATGAAGGCCTAGGTCAAACCAACATTATAAACAATTGTTCTTGATCTTCAACTCAGTTAAACTAAATTATTATAGTAGAAGACTCTTTTCTTGTAAATACAAAAGATCTTTGTTCTTCAGTTCACTAATGCTAGCACA
Source organism: Muscardinus avellanarius (assembly GCF_963383645.1). Taxonomy (NCBI): domain Eukaryota; kingdom Metazoa; phylum Chordata; class Mammalia; order Rodentia; family Gliridae; genus Muscardinus; species Muscardinus avellanarius. The sequence goes on along the minus strand of NC_137792.1, from coordinate 117,279,489 downwards.
TATTGTTTGAAAAGGGAAGTTACCAATATTCAAAAATTATTTACTTACTGATTTTTATTTTCCAAAGTAGAAATAACTTAATTTTTGTAACAGTAAAGTTACAAATTCGTAAATTATAATTCAAGTTCAAGAATTATAAGCTACAATTCACAAATTGTAGGTTATTTTCAGTTTTCCTATGTTACAAAGTATGCTAAAATGAGCTTTCTTTTTGGTACATGTGTATTTAGGATAAGAGCTGAAATATTGACAAATTATACATATTTAAGGATAGAATCATTACTATTATTTCGATGCACAGTGTTTTACAATTGTTCTACCCATAAGTACATATTTACAAGTATTCATAAATATAAATTTCCATAAAAGGATCATACTATATAGATTAATTGCAACAGAGTTTTAGCAATATTTCATGGGCATTCTCTCATGCTAATAAATAATATATCATCATAAATTAATATACTTTTATATGAAAGTAATTGTTTTATATATATTAGTATATGGTACTGGGGATTGAAATCAGATAAATTTTATCTCTGAGCTACACCCCTATTATTTTGCCTTGTACTTGGAGACAGGGTCTTGCTGAATTGCTAAGAGCCTTGCTAAGTTGCTGAGGCTGGCTTTGAACCTGAAATTCTCCTGTCTCAGCCTCCCAAGTACTAGGATTACAGGAGTGTGCCACCATGCCCAGACAGAACATTTCTATATAGATAAATACTTAGGTTATTTTCAGTTTTCTTATGTTACAAAGTATGCTATAATGAGCCTTCTTTGAAATGTTGAGTGAAAGATATGAACGTTTGTGGAAAATAAGTGGTTTTATTCTTAGCATTAACAAAGGTTTCTGTGATTACTCTTTTATAGTCACACCCACCTTCCTCCTCTCTCCCAGCCCCTGATTACTGACAGTCAGTAGCATTTTCTCCATCCTTAAAATATTGTCATTTCAAGAATGTTATATAAATGAAATCATACATTATATGACCTTTTCAGATACTCATTTTTAACCAACATTGTTCCCTTGAGATCTATTCAAGTCACGTATCTGTAGTTCACTCCTAAACCTGGAGTGGTGGCAGAATGCTTGTAATCCCAGTACTTGGGAGGCTGAGACAGAAGGAGCTCAGTTTCCAGGACCTCAGCAAGTAAAGAGACTTCCCTCATTCTAGCAAGACCTTGTTTCAAAAAAAAAAAAAAAATAGGGCTGGAGGTGGAGTTCAGAGGTAGAATTCCCCTGGGTTCCATCCCCAGTGACACACAGACACACACACACACACACACACACACACACAGAAAATTTATTTTTTTCTACTGCTGAGTAGTATTCCATAATATGGTTGCACTACTAGATTTTAAACATTCACCTACTGAATAATATCTAGATTTTTTACAGTTTGAAACTACTAAAAATAAAGCAACAATAAAAATTCATGTGTAAGGTTTTATGATAAAGTATATTTTTCATTTTCCTGGGATGAATATATAGAAATGCACTTGTTAGATGAAATAATAGTTGCATGAGGTGTATATGAGTCAGGTATGGAAATGATGTGTGCTTCATTTTCTGCCTATATATTTTTGGCCAGACATGAGATAAATGGTCTTTCCTAAGTTCAAGGAGGTCTGGGAAATAGTCTTTTTGTTTTGGAGAAAATGAAATAGGTTTTGATGAACACATACTAGTATCTGCTATGCATAGTGTGAGTTTCTTATTTACCTAGCTAAAATTTGTGTGATTCTAATTGGCTAAATCACTTTTATATTTGCAATCTAAATAGTGGCTTAGTTGTTAGAGTTGGAGGTAAGTAGAGTTAACTAATTTCCAGGTAATTTTGTCTGTCTCAGATGTTATTTTCTCTTAAGCACCTATGGCACTGAAAAGCATTGTTCTAGATATAAAATATATTGAAACTAAATATCAAAATATTGTTGCATTCTTTATCCATTTGGGTGCAGAATGAAGCATTGATTTGTCACATTTTTTACTTGTTTATGTTAAAATATGCTAATTAAATTCTTTGATCATTACACAGTGTATACATATCAAGAAACATCACATTGTGCTCCACAAACATGTATAATTAAGCTGGGCATAGTGATGCATGCTTGTAATCCTAGTACTTTGGAGGCTGAGACAGGAAGATCCCAGGTTCATAGCCAGCCTCAGCTACTTACTGAGTCTCTCCACAACTTAGAACTTGTTTCAAAATAAATAATAAAAAAATAGGGCTGAGGGTGTAGCTCAGAGGCAGAGTGCTGCTAGGTTCAATCTACAGTGCTAAATATATAAATATATATAATTATAAAAAATAAAACTAAAATTTTAAATAACTCTATAGAGTATATTAAATCAAATGAGTTACTTGAATGTTATTTATTCTCTTTTACTCTGAAGTTATTGTTTAGCATTATTTCCTCTTGCCTTTGCTCAAGTTTTGTTCCTTGGTACTCCGATTTTTTATTCTTTATTTTGAAACAGCATTTTTTTAAGCTTCTGAGGGTCTCACTAAGTCACTGAGACTTGCTTTGAACCTGAAATCCTCCTATGTCTGCCTCCCAAGTGTTGGGATTGCAGGTGGTTGCCAGCACACCTGGACATACATTCTTTAAGAAAAAATTTAACCTTAACTCTGAGAGAGTCATTTCTTATTTTTATTTTTAATCAATTGGTTAAAATTTGGTTTTATAGGTTTTCCTAAATGGGAAACATAATTTTCTCTTTCACTTTACTTTGTTTCCTCAGTTTGTGCATGAAAATATACTCAACATTGCAAAATATATAGTTTCAAGTAAAAATGCATAAAATATTAGAATTTGTGTATATTGAGCACTTACTTTGTTACAGTTACTGTCCTAAATGTTTTATGTGTATTATCTAAAGATATTCTTTCTGTAGTCTATAAAATATATGTTACTATTAGCCGGGCGTGGTGGCGCATGCTTGTAATCCCGGCATTCGGGAGGCTGAGACTGGAGGATTGTGGTTCGTGAACAGCTTCAGCTTCTTAGTGAGGCCCTCTGCAACTTAGTGAGACCCTGTCTCAAAATGAAGAACAAAAAAATAGGACAGGGGGTGTAGCTCGGAGGTCGAATGCCCATGGTTCTATCCCCAGACATACACACACACACACACACACACACACACACACACATGCACGCACGCACACACGCCGCGCACGCACACAAAATATATGTGTATATATATGCATATATATGCATATATATGTATATATACATATATATGCCACCATCATTTACATACTAAAGTAGAAAAATCTAGGACTTAGAGATTAATAATTTGCATTAGATCAGAAAGATCATAAGTAGAGGCACACAACTTGAACATCAGTGTTATTTTACTCCATATTTTAGGCTATTAACAATGATGCAATCATGTATATCTCACATTCTGAATTTTTCCCTTGGGAAAATGTCAACCTCTGGAAAATTTTAATTATTACCCATCAATTGCATGCTATTGGATTTCCTTTTTCTCTATAGATATGTCACTTCCTTTCTTTTTGTGGTACTTGGTATGGAACCCAGGGGCATTCTACCTCTGAGCTACACCCCCTGCCCTATTTTTTATTTTTTATCTTAAACAAGTTCTCACTAAGTTGCAGAGGGCCTCACTAAATAGCTGGGGCTGTCCGTGAAACACAATCCTCTTGTCTCAGCCTCCCAAATGCTGAAATTATAAGCGTGCCCCACCATACCCAGCGATATGCCACTTTCTTAATAGTGTACTCTGGATTGAAGGCCTCTGATGTGAATAGCTATTCCCTGTCACTTCTGAATTAGATATCCACCCTTGTTCTCTGATAAATTTTGCTTTTATTGTACTCTTAGCCTGTTTCCTGTTTTGTCATAAATATTTCTGATGATCTTTTCTGCCTATTTATCTCAGAGAGTTAAAATTCATCTCTTCTTTCTCCAGCCCTCATCAGGAAAACCCTGCCCTTGTTCATTCAGCAACTTCCAATATCTCCCTTTAAACACCTTCCAAGAGGAAGAAGATGAAGCAAAGAAGACTTTCTGATTTTCGCCTTGTACTACAGCTGGGAATTAAGTCCAAAGATGGGGTTTAAGTCTTAATTTGCAACAAAGTGCTGCAAGATCTATGCAATTCTCTTAGATGATGCACAGGATAGAGACACTTGATCATTCTGATCAGTTCAATTTACTATATGTGGAAAATGAGTTGATATTAGGAAGATTTAAAATTGTTTGCACCAATAAAAATATATACATAATAAAAATTTTATGTTGGGATGATTTTGACACCTCTTTACCACCTTTATAAATAAATCCTACAACAGTCAGGAAAACTCTCCTTGTCTCCAGAATCAGCCTTCTTCTGTCTTGCCAGACATGTAGGGTATTATGCTAGTTATCTAATTCTCTAAAAGTTTCCTTCCAAGCAGGCTCAAATACATTCTCAAAACTGCTTTTTTAAAGTATGGTGGAACACACTAAGTGCTGTGTGTATATATGTTTTTATAATTTGAATCTCAATATGATGTTTAATTACAATTCACCAATAAAAGTATTAAAAAATAAAAAAAAAGAAGCCAGGCGTGGTGGTGCAGGCTTGTAATCCCAGCATTTAGGAGGCTGAGACAGGAGGATTGCAGTTCCTGGACAGCCTCAGCTATTTAGTGAGACCCTTTGCAACTCAGTGAGATCCTGTTTCAAGAAATAAAGAATAAAAAATAGGGCTGGGGGTGTAACTCGGAGGTTGAAAGGCCCTGGGTTTCATCCCTAGTACCACAAAAAAAAAAAAAAACCCAAAGTATTAAAAATTTAAAAAGAACTTGTCAAAGAGTAAAAATAAATTAAAATGTGATACGGCTGACATTGGTGACTTGTTTGCAGGATAATTATGTTTTGTTACAAAGAAAATTTTAAAATATCAGTGAGAGATTTGAATGTTAGAAAAATACATATAATATAGCAAACCCGTTTTTTAATGGAAACAACGACATAGACCTTTGGGAAAATGGAATATTGGGTAAAGTACTAGGAAGTAGTTTGAACAAATGTAGAGCAATGTAAAATTTGATGGGAGTGTGTGTGTCTAGGGATGTAGTGGGGATTGAACTCAGGGGTACTTTACCACTGAACAATTCTCCAGCCCTTTATTTATTTATTTTTTTTATTTTCAAAGAGTCTCACAAACTTTCTGAGGCTGACCTGAAACTTGAAAGCTTCCTGCCTTGGCCTCCCAAGTACAGGGATTACAGATGTGCACTACCAGGTCCTGATGGACATTGCTAATTTTGAAGTATTCCAATGTATCTACTTCTACCCTTGTTGCCTGTACTTTGGGGTCATATTCAAGAAATTGTCAAATACAATGTTGTGGTGCTTTTCTTCTATGTTTTATTCTAAGAGGTGCATTATTTCAGCTTTGACGTTTAGGCCTGATACATTTTGATCTAATATTTGTATCTGATGTAAGTTAACACTTTAAATTTATAATTTTGTATGTAGCTATACAGTATTCCTAATGATATTTGCTTAAAAAATGTCCTTTTCCCATTTGTATGTTCTTGGCATCATTTTCAAATATGATTTGTCCATGTATTTGAAGATTTTTTTGGTTTTCAGTTCTACTACATGGGACTGCAGGTCTATCTTTATGCCATTTGCACACTTTTTGGTTACTGCACTTCTGTAGAGAGTTTTGAAATCAAGAATTATAAGACTTCCAATTTTGTTATTTTTCAAAAGATTTCTACTAATTGAAGTCTTTTGAGATTCTATATGTATTTTATGATGGACTTTTACTACCTGTGCAAAGATATACAATGGGATTTTATAAGGATTGCAATATTAGCTGCTTTGGGAAATAGTAATGTCAAAATATTAGGCCTTCAAATCCATTAATATAGAATATTGTTCAATTTATTGATATTGATATTGTGAAGTTTAATAATTTTTACTATGCAAGTCTTCAGTTTCCTAATTTTATTCCTATATATTTTATTCTTTTTGATGTTATTATTAATGGAATTGTTTTTATACTTTTTCTTGGATTTTTCATTGATAGTGTAAAGTCAACTAATTTTTGTGGTTTGGTTTTGAATTTTACAAATATATTGAGTTCTGTTATTAGTTATGACACATTTTATTTGTGGAATTTCTAGGGTTTTTTTTTTTTACATATACTATCATATAATCTGCAAAACAAGGTAAACAAGCCAGGCACAGTGCACCATGCTTATATTCCCAGTACTTGGGAGGTTGGGACGAGAGGATTGTAGGTTCCAGGTAAGCCTCAGCAAATTAGATAATGTTTAAAAAAAATTAAACAAGACTGGGGGTGTAGCTTCAAGGTAGAATGTCTCCGGGTTCAATCCCCAGTACAAAAACAGCAAATCAAAAATAAATTAAAAAAAAGTTCTAGTTCTCCTTTCCAATTTGAATGACTTTAACATTTTCCTTGTGTGATGATGATAGCTAATACTTTAAATAGTATGTTAAATGGAAGTGGCAAATGGAGATATCTATGTCTTGTATCTAATCTTAGAGAAAAAGCTTCCAGTCTTTTATCACATTACAACAACACAGACAATATACACACATACTAAAGTAACTATGTGAGATTTTAGGTATCTTAATTAGTTTAATTATGATATTTATTTTAATTTATAATATTTATTTAATATTTTAATATTTTTATAATTATTTAATATTTTAAATATTTATTTATTTTCATTTATATTTAAATTATAATATTTATCTGGAGGAAGTATAGAGATAGCTCAGCAAACAGGTAATAAAATGACTTAGGAATTAGGTGAAACCTATTTTTTTATTAAAACATTCATTTTGCAGAGTATTTGTGAGGGATAAAGGAGATAATGCATGTAAATCACACAGCACAATAGCTGCCACATGGAAGGTACCTAACAAATTCCTTTTCTCTTCTTACTAAGGACAGTATTGTTTAGTTATACATCACTAGTAACCTTTTGTGGCAATGTTGACTCAGTTTCTAAGGGGAAATTCTCAAGGTCATGTTCTTACTATTGACGTTCTTTTTTTCTCAACTATTCTGACCATTGGCTATTTCCTGACTTGAATATTCATAGAAACCAAGGCCCATGTTCTTTAGCTCATTTGATTCTCTCATTTCCAGCATCCTTTATGGGTTGCATACATAACCAAGCCTATATTTCTGTCAATTTATTCCATGTTCATTTTCTCATCTGTTCTTGAAGAATGGCATTAATATATTTCATTGTCGTATCCCAGAGACTTCCAAATGAAATAAAGTTGCAGTCCTACTTCCAACTTATTTCCTAACATTTTCTCATCTTTCACTCATAAACATGATTTTTAAAATGTTTTATTGGTCAATTGCAGTCATATATCTTAATGAGGTACAAGATGATAGAGGCATACATGCACATTTCACTCATTTAGCCTTTCCCGAATTCCTACTCAATTCCCTCCTCCTCCCTTCTTCTCATGTTTGGCTTATTAATTGATATCGATATGTTTGCTAAAGTACGTCATGTGCATTAGAGATTTTCCCTCTCCCCCACCTCCCCCTCAGGTCACCTTCTTTGCTCATCTATAGTTTCTCTTTCTTCATCTATAGTTTCTCCTATGACCCATTTCCTCCCTATCTTCCGCACATTAGGGAAAGCATACAATTTCTTACTTTACATGACTGACTAATCTCACTTAGCCTAATGTTCTCCAGTTCCATCCATTTCCCTGCAAATGATGTAATTTTGTTCTTCTTCATGGCTGAGTAAAATTCCATTGTGTTCATATCCCACAGTTTTGTAATCCATTCATCTGTTGATGGACATCTTGGGTGGTTCCATAGTTTGGTAATTGTTAATTGTGTGACCATGAACATGTACTTTGGATTTCAAAAGGAAGGGAAAGGGTAAAAGAATCTGTAGAAACCTGAACTTAGAAATTAAGGAGTAGACATGTCATAAAGCGTCTCTCCCACCTGGTGGGAGTGATGAAAGCTGAAATGATCTAGGTGTGGTAGTACTCTCAGATGCAATGTGGGGTGTTAAATAAAAAACAAGGGTAGGGTGGATGCTCTCAAGGCAGATTCTGAGTATTTTTTTATGAATAAGGGATAATAACCCAATAAGTTAAGATTTCTATGAAAACAGGTATAAAGGTTCAGTGTGGAAACTAAGATCAGTGTGGAAACTAAGAAATTCAGAGTTGAAAGTCAATACAAGATATTTATTTTCCATAAGAAGGTTTCCCTGACTGAATTGACTGGAGGAGTGTTAGAAAATAAAGCTTAGTAAGCATCATGAGATTTAGTACAGAGAATCTACAGGGAATCTGCAGAGTTCAAATATTATGATGGGGACTTTCTCCTGGAGAGTGTCTAAATACTTATAAATGGAGTGTTGACATGATGGAATTAGAAGTTACATAAAATTCACATTTCAAAGCACTTGGCATATTTCCAATTTTAATTTGCAACTATTGTTTTCCTAACTTAAACATTTGTTTATTTAATCATTTATTTTTTTCTGTGGATGATTGAAACATCTGTCAAGTTTGCCAGCAAATTATTGAAGTATGTGATTAAATTCAGTATTAGTTGAATACAACTTTTGCTACTACATACATTATCCTTGATTTCTTGCTATCAGTATCTAACTTGTATCATTAATGCTTATTTTTTCCTGGTTGTAAAAATGATATGGTTTTGAAGGGGAAGAAAATGAAATGGAGCTATTTACATTGGTAAGAGAACTTTTATGTTTTTTCTCTCACATAAGAGTATTTCTCAAAATTTCTACGAATAGCAGAATTACTTGAGTGCTCTTCAAAATGTAGGCTTACAAAACCTACCCATAGACCCAGAGGCACAATCTGCAGGAAGGGGAGTTCACTGGACTTTTGAAAATTAGTATTATTTTCAGCTGGATGTGGTGGTTTACACCTATAATCAAAGTACATGGAAGACCAGTCCATGGTAATTTAGCAAGACCTTGTTTCAAATTAAAAGATAAGACTAGGGGTAAAGCTCAGAGATAGTCCCTGGGTACAGTCCCCAGTACTACATAATTTATATTATTCTTAGTTGAAAAAATAATTGAATACATTTATGGAGTACAATGTGACATATATATATATATATATATATATATATATATATATATATATGTGTGTGTGTGTGTGTGTGTGTGTGTGTGTGCGTGTGTGTGATATATATACCTGTGGTGTGGTATAATTAAATCAAGCCAATTAATATATCTGTAACCTCATTTGCATATTACTAATTATGAGTTGAAATTTACTCTACAATTTCTTTGGAAATATACAATGTATTATTGATAACAGTTACCTGCTTTGTGATAAATTTCAAAACATATTCTTCCTCTCTATCCTTTTACTCACAACATATCATTACGTCTATCCACCTCTACCCCCTGCAGATATTTCTTTGACATACTTATTTCATTACCTATGAATATTCATTTCCTATATTTTTAGTTTAAAAACTAAAATATTATAATTTTATTTTTAGTTTATATGAAACTGAAAATAATTATAATATATTATTATATTTTTAGTTTTTAAAAAACTTTTATATTATTCCCCATAATATGTGTATTGCTTTCCATTACTACCAACAACATACAAAAGAAAAATCTCCTACTCTCTAAATTCTCACAAAAACTTATCCTTTGACTTTTGATAATAGCCATTCTAATAGACACAAAATAATAAGTAATTGTGGTTTTAATTTGCATATCCCTGATGATTAATGATATTCAGAATCTTTCAATATATCTACTAGCAATTAGTACATCTTCAACTGATAAATGTCTATCCATACCTTTTTCCCTTCTAAACAGTTCAAATAATGCTATGTTCATATATACAGGTATCACAATCTCACTAACATGTATGCAGAGGAATGGGTAGCATGGTGGAACTTTAAAAAAAAATACCAAGACCTGTGTGCACATATTTTTTTTTATCACTTTAAACCTCACTATGATGCTTAATTACAATGTACTAATAAAGATATTTTTTTAAAAGATGACTGAAGAAATACAGGCCCAACAAATCTCTTTTCTTGATATTGAATTTAGTTCTTCTTTTTACTTTAACCCATGAACATAAATATAATCAGCAAATATTTTCCCTATTCTACAGATTGTCTCCACTCTGATGATTGTTTTCTTTTCTATGAAAAAGGTGTTTAGTTCAGTGTAATCCCATTTGTCTATTTTTCCTTTTGTTTCCTGTGCTTTTGGTGGTCCTTTATACTTTCTTCTGCTAGTTCCATGTCTAACATTAAAATCTTTAGCCCATTTCTCATTAGTTTTGTAATTGGTGAGAGATAGGGGTCTATTCTCATTTGTCTGCATATGGATATCCCATTTTTTCTAGCATCATTTATTGAAGAAACTGTCTTTTACACATTTTAGCACATCTGTTGAATATCATTTAGCTATTAGTATAAATGTATTTCTGTGTTCTCTACTTTATGCAATTGATTTGTCTGTTGCTATCTTTGTAGTATATTAAGTTAGATATTATCATGCCTTCAGTTTTGTTCTTTCTGACAAAAATCATATTAGATTTATTTTTTGGTTTCATACAAACTTAAGAATTGTTTTTCTATTTTTATAAAATATACATTTGGAACTTCAATATGGACTTTGTTGAATACATATGTAATTTGTGTTCATATGAATATTTTAACAATATTAACTCTTCCAATTCCTGATTATCTTTTAAATTATTTGTCTTCCGTTTCGTTCATGAATATTTCAGAGTCACCAGTGTAGAATTTTTTTACCTCATTGGTTAAGTTTGTCACTAAGTCTTTGGAACTTTGGTGAATTTACTTGTTTTGTGGGGTTTTTCATATAGTTTATTATTAGTGTATAGACATATTACTGATTTTTGTATGTCAATTTTGTATTTTATAATTTTACTGAATTTGTAAATCCTGAGGTTGGTTTTTTTGGGTGGAGTTAGGGATTTCTAAATGTATGTTCATGTTGTCTATGAACAAGGGTAATTTAATTTCTTTTCTAATTTGAATGCCTTTATATTTTTCTTTGGCTTATATATTTTGGTTTAGACTTATTTTACTATACTGAATGTGGTAACATTGGGCATAATTGCCTTGTTCCAGGTCTTAGAAAGATAGCTTTTAATATTTTATTGCTGAGTATGATGTTAGTTGTGCATTTTCATATGTGTACTTTGGAACACTACTGCCATTTATAATTTGTTGAGAATTTTTATTATGAAAATTTTTCAATTTTGTTGAATGATTTTTCTGTATCAACTGAGATAATCATAGCTTTCTATCATTCACTCTATCAATGTGATATATCACATTTATAACTGAGTATTTTAAGCCACTTTTGTATCTTTAGGATAAATTCCACTTTATTATAATGATGTTTTTAAAGATCTTTTAATTTTTTTGCTAATGGTTTGTTGAGCATTGTTGCATCTATACTCCTCATAGATATTGTCCTATCCTAAATTTTTTCTTGTTTTTTTTTTGAATGTCCTTTTCAGATTTTTGTATCAGGATAATATATGTAGTGTATATTTTTAATTTTCCATACATTTAATTAAATGATTTTAAAAATTGTTATTTGAAAATGTTTATAATGAAAATATGTTAATATTATAACTAGCATCTTTTTTTAAAAAAATCTACTTTTTTTTTTTTTTTTTTTTTTTTGCGGGTCTGGGGATGGAACCCAGGGGCATTCGACCTCCAAGCTACACCTCCTGCCCTATTTTTTATTCTTTATTTTTTGAAACCGGGTCTCACTGAGTTGCAGAGGGCCTCACTAACTAGCTGAGGCAGTCCTGAACCGTGATCCTCTGTTCTCAGCCTTCCAAATGCTGGGATTAAAGCATGCGCCACTACACCCAGCTTGTAAAAATCTACATTTTATTCTGTGAAAAATCTTTGTGGTTCTGGGGATGAAACCCAGGGGCCTTTTTTCCTCTGGGCTACACTTCCAGACCTATTTTTAAAAATTTTATTTGGAAACAGAGTCTCACTAAGTTGCTGAGAGCCTCACTAAGTTGCTGAGGCTGGCTTCAAACCTGTGCGATTCTCCTGTTTTAGCCTCCCAAGCGCTGGGATTACAAGCATGCGCCACCGGGCTCAGGCAGAGAAAAATCTTAATGAGAAGAATTGTATAGTTACATTTCTTCCAAGTAATTTAAATATCTGATTAAGTAAAAATAACTTATAATCAAAGCATGATTTAATTTAATATTTGGAAAGTGTTCACTGAGTTAAGCACATCTAAATAGTAGTATGTTTCATTATACAATATTTAAAAGCCAAATTGTTTATATCACCACCCAAGTAATAAGAAAAACACCCAAGTAGTAAGAAAAATTTTAATATCTGGGAAACTATGAAGCTCATGGTGGCAGATTAACAATATTAATATTTCCTTGAAGGATAAAATATTATCATTGTCAACAAATATTTCTTTATTTCCATTGAAGTAACAGACTTGATTTCCTTATTTTGAGAAAAAAAATCACCAAATATCTGTTAGTCACCATACTTTGTCTCTCAGACATTCTCTAAAGTAAAATTATTGTGTTATTTTTTTTTGCAAAGTGGTTAGCAACATATACCTCAAAAACCTTCCTTTCCTGAAAACAATCATTGTGTCTCAGTTTACAGAAAAAGTATTTCCTGTACTCTTTCTATTTTTAAAAAACCACTTAATATTTTATTCTCAAAATTTCAATTAATAAAATAATGATATTTACTACTTCATCAACAATGTAAATTGTAATCGGCTAGTACCTATTTGCAAGTATGTGGCAGTAAAACATAAGTGACTGCTCTGATTTTCGCAAAGGTACAAACATCTTACCCCCCCCATTATTTTTACTAATCATTGTGCATGTGTTCAAACAATGAAAAATACAAATAATCCCTTATAATTTTTATAGAAATAAGTTTGATTTTACATCTAATAGAGTCTTTGGAACAGCAGAAGTCCTTGTGCTACTACTGGAGCACCATACTTGAGAGTTAGACAAAAAGGGAACTTGTGTGAATTGGTATAATTAGGGAAGAACTTCACAGAGCTATTATGAAAATCTGGCTTTATAATAATTAAAGCTCAGACAGGAAAAGAAGGCATTTAAGTGTTGTCATCTGCATGAGTTTAATTGTTGTAGTATCCTAGAGAACTACCAAGGGATCTGATGTAAGATTATATACTAGAAAAAAGTTGAAGATAAGCTCCCTAAATAGGATTGGATATGACTATCAAATCAGGTACTCTGATTTTGAGTGCTGTCAAAATAAAGAGGTAAGAACTTCTGCATGTTAAATTAAATATTAGCAAATAGGGGACATAAAATGCTCAGTAAAATATAAATCCTTAAAACACACCTACAATATATTTGACTTGACAATTTCCTTTTAGCCATTTATGTGACCTTCTCCCTAGTTGATCACCTTCTAAGCCACAAGGCAAAGTATCAGTAAATTTTTGAAGATGGACACAATACCATGCAACTTCTCAGATCATAATGACATAAACTAGAAATAAATAGCAAGAAGATAGTAAGAAATTATACCAATATGTGGATATTAAATGACACATTTTTGAATAAGGACAGGATCATAAAGGAAATAAGGGAGGAAACTTCAAAATTTCTAGAATTAAATGAAACTGAAGACACAGTTACCAAAATTTCTGGGATACTCTGAAGGTGGTGATAAGAGAAAATTTTATAGCATTGTGTGCCCACATTAAAAAAAAACAACAGAAAGATTCCAAATAAACACCCTAATGACACATCTCAGGCCCTAGAAGAACAGAAACAAATCAACCCCAAGTCCAATAGAAGGCAGGAAATTAAAACTAGAGCAGAAATAAAATAGAGTATAAAAAATACAAAACCAATAAAACAAAAGTTTTTTTTTAGAAAATAAACAGGATTGACAAACCTTTAGATAACCAAAAGAGAGAAACAACCAAATAAATAACACAGAGACAAAAAAGAATTATCCTCACAGATACTGCAAAAATTTAAATAACCACCAGTAGCTGCTTTGAAAGTTTGTACTCCAACAAATTGGAAAATATGGAAGAAACAGACAAATTTCTAGACTACTACAATATTCCTAAATTGAATCAAGAGGCCATAGAAAACTTTAACAGGCCAATGTCAAATAAGAAAGAAAAGCCTAGGTCCCACTGCATTCTGAGGAGAATTCTACAAGACCTTCAAGGAGGAGCTGTCCTATGATTCTCAAATTATTTCATGCAATAGAAAGAGATGGAGTACTTTCTAATTCATTCTATGAAGCACATCATCCTGATACACAAAGCAAACAAAGATATCTCAAAGAAAGAAAATTGAAGACTAATTTCCTTAATCAACATAGAAAAAAAATTCTTAATAAAATACTAGCAACTTGGCTGGGCGTGGTGGCACACACTAGGAATCCTAGCATTTGAGGCAGAGAGTGGAGGATCGTGGTTTGTGAACAGTCCCAGCTACTTAACGAGGCCCTTCATAATTCACTGAGACCCTGTTTCAAAAATACAAAGACAAAAAATAGGGCTGGGGGTATAGCTCCAAGGTAGAATTCCCCTTGGTTCCATCCCTGGTACCGCTATAAATAATGAATAAATAAATAAATAAATAAATAAATATATAAAATGCTAGCAACTTGAATTCAAAAACACTTAAAGAAAATTGCCCACCATGGCCAAGTAGGTTTCATACCTGGGATGCAAGGATGGTTCAACATACACAAGTCAATAAATGTAATTTATCATATAAACAGAATGAAAACTACATGATCCTCTGATTAGATGCAAAAAAGCCTTTGACAAAATTTTATACACTTGCATGCTAACAACAATGAAGAAACTAGAAATATAAGGAAAATCTAAATATTATAAATACAGTTTATGATAAATCCAAAGCCACTATCATACTGCATTCTGAAAATGTGGAAGAATTGTTAAAATCAGGAACAACACAGGGATGCTCACTACCACCACTGCTATTCAACATACTATTTGAAAGTTTAGCTAGAGTAATAAGAGAAGGAAATTAAATAGATAAAAATAAAAAGGAAGAAGTGGAGTTATCTCTATTTGCTGATGAAATGACCTTATACTTAGAAGATCCAGTGAAAACTAAGACTGTTAGAGTTGATAAGCCAATCAGTATAGTAGCCAGATACATATTTGACTTACAAAAATTAATAGCTATTCTATACACCAATCCTTTATCCACTAAAAAAGAAAAATGGAAAAAGATTCTATTTATGATTGCTCCAAAAAAGAATAAAATACTTAGAGCCAGGTATGGTAGCACATACGTGTAATCCCAGTACTTGGGAGGCTAAGACAGGAGGATCACAGGTTCATGGCCAGCCTCAGCTATTTATGAGGCCCTCTGAAACTTAGTGAGACCTGTTTTAAATAAACAAATAAAAATGGGACTGGGGGTATACCTCAGAGATAGAATATCCCTGAGTTAAATCCTCAGTAGCTTAAATAAATAAATAAATAAATAAATAAATAAATAAATAACGTAAATACTTAGGTATAAATATAACCAAGGAAGTAAAAGACCTCTATGATCAAAACTATAGAACACTGAAGAAAGAAACAGAAGACCTTAGAAGATGGAAAGAAACTCCCCATGTTCATGGATAGACAGAATAAACATCAAAATGGCCATACCAATAAGAATATACAAAATTACCATTCTACCAAATGAAATACACTAATTCAATGCAAACGCTGTTAAAATATCACCATTATTCTTCACCAAAATAATAAAAGGGTCCTAAAATTCATATGGAAAAAACAAAAGACCCAGAATAGCTAAAGTAACTCTTAGCACTAAAAATCATCCTGGATGCACCAAAATATCGGTTTTCAAACTGTACAACAAAGCTATAATAATAAAAATAGCATGGTACTGGCAAAAAGACAGACACATAGATCAAAGGAACAGAATGGGAGATACAAAAATAAACCTTCACACATATAGCCATTTGCTTTTTGACAAAAGGGCCCAAAACCGACACTGAAGATAGCCTTTTCAACAATGATGGTGGGAAACCTGGTTAACTTTATGTAGAAAAATGGAACTAAACACCAACCTTTCACTCTGCACGAGAGTCAAAATGGATAAAAGATGAAGAAATTATACCAAAGACCTTGCAGTTAGTAGATAAGGGCATAGAACCAATTCTCGAACACATAGGCACAAGCAGAGACTTCCTCAAAAAGGCCCCCAAAGCTCAGGGGGAAAAAGTCAGTAAGTGTGATTGAATTGGATTAAAAAAGCTTCTGTGCAGCAAAGAAAGCTATCAGGAATCCAAAGAGAGAGACTACCAAATGGGAGAACAATTTTGCCAAATAATCTGATAGAGGAATAATATCCAGAATAAACAAACAACTTAAAAAACAATATTAAATAGTGAAAGAACCCAAATAAAATGAGCATTTCTTTTCAAAGGAAGAAATGCAAGTGGCCAATAAGTATATGAAAAAACGTTCAAAATCATTAGCAATAAGGGAAACACAAATCAAAATGACACTGAGATTCCATCTAACACCAATTAGAATGACAATCATCAAAAAGTCAAACAGCAATAAATATTGATGAGGATGTAGAGAAATCAGCACCCTTACATACTGTTGATGAGATTGCAAATTATCATAGCTGATGTGGAAGTCAGTTTGGAGGTTCCATAAAAGACTGAAAATGGAGTCGCCACAAAACCACATAAACTTTTGGGGATCTTCCCAAAGGAATTGAAATTAGATTACAATGGGGATTCATGCATTTACATATTTATAGCAGCATAATTCACGATATGCAACCAGCTTCACTGTCCATCACTAGATGGATAGATTATAAAATTATGGTCTATACACACAAAAGAGTTCTACTCGGCCATTAAAAAAAAGAATACAATCAAGTCATTTGTAGGGAAATGGATGGAACGTGAGGACAGTCTACTTGGATTAGTCTGTAACAGAAAGTGAAGGGCCATATGTTTTCATGTGAAGCTAGAAAGAAACTAGGAAATAAAGAGGACCTCAGATTCATGAGGGGAGACACTAACTAGAATGGGGAAAGAGGACCTGGAATAGATTGAAATGGGGAGATGGGGAGGAAAAGAGAAGATCTGTTGACAGAATTCATTCAAATAATATTATGTAGCCGGTCGTGGGGGCACACACTTGTAATCCCAGCATTTGGGAGGCTGAGACCAGAGGATGGTGGTTCGCGGCCAGCCTCGGCTACTTAGTGAGGCCCTTTGCAACTCAGTGAGACCCTGTTTCAAAATAAAGAATAAAACATAGGGCAGGGGGTGTCGCTCAGTGGTCGAATGTTCCTGGGGTCAGACCAGCCAAAAATAATAATACTTTGTTTATACATGGAACTATCTGTATCTATTGATGTAAAGACTATTTATGGGGGATGGAAGTGGGTGGGAACTAGACTGAAACACACATGAATGCTGCATACATGTATGTATTTGTCATTCTGAACCTCACCATGGTTATAATTACAATGCATCCATTAAAAATGTAGGGTCCTGCCAAGCATGGTGGCGCACACTTGTAATCCCCGCACTTGGGAAGCTGAGACAGGAGGATCACGCAGGTTCCAAGCCAGCCGCGCTGGCTTAAGAGACCCTGTTTTCAAACATAAAAAAGTATAAAATAGGTCTGAGAGTGTATCCCGGAAGTAGAAGGGCTTCCAGGAACTCCAGTACCACCAAAAAACAAACAAACAAAAACAAAAATGTAGGGTCCTTCATGGTTTATCTAAACTATTAATTTTTTCAATGATCTTATTGTAAATTAGGTGGAAATGCAAACATAATTTTTCTAACTGGAAAACATTTGCAGATAAGTGTCAAACCAGCTATATATCTTCACAAGTATCACTTCAGCAGTTTTAATTAACAGGTTTGCTCTTATTTAATTCAATCATTCCTCAATATTCTATAACTTGGGTTCATAAAGAAAATATTCTGAGACTATTCCTGACTTTTTTTTTCTTAACTTGGGAGAGGTTGATTGCTTCCATGCTCTGTATAGTCCTGTGAAAATATCAGTGCTTTCTCTCAGCATGGCCTACAGATGGAATGCTGTGAAGGCGACCACATACGACCCTTTGCCATGAATGCATACTGATTTGAGACAAAACAGAATATCAGAAGGCACTAAAAGTCATGTCTGAGTGCATATGATAACTTTGGTAATTTTTTTGGCCAAAGTGAAGAAGACTGCATGCATTTTCATTAACTGACTCTAGTTTGCCCATATAGTAGTGAAAGCAAGCAGTATTTGTAAGCAAATTGTGTATAAAATTTAGTTGTTTAATTCTACTAATGAGTCAAATAAATAAGACACATACCCTTGCATACACACAACTAAAACGACAGATTAATTATATTCAGTGAATTGTTTTTTGTTTTGGCTCATAGGTAAATATAACTGGCCCTTTCCTTTTTTCCTTTCCATTCTGCAATAAACCTACCTAAACATTTTATAGCAGTAAAGTAGCCCCAAAGAACGTAAGGTTTTATTTAATATTTAGAGTTTTTCTTCATTGGTTTGATTTAAACTCCCAGTAGGTTAGAGTGTTTGGAGAGATCTTTACTTTTATTAAAAAGAAGGAAAAGGTCTTTGTGAATATCCCTGTGAGATAGTGAGAGAGAGACACGGTGCATATGTGCTTGTATATGTGTGTGTGTGGTTGTGGTGTGTGCGTATCTTCTTCAATGTTTTTCAGATACAGAATATTTTAATACAAGGATTTAAGAACAAATATAAATAAGGCAAATTTGTAATTTTTGAATAGGTCTAATGTTATTAATTTATATTTGACTCATAAAATGGTTTGTTATCCTTTAGTGATGGTAGAAGTATTATTTTCCAAATAAAACTGGCATTATCTAGACATATTTCGTCAGAAGTTTTAAATGGAAAATTCACTTTCCATTTTAAAATAAAAATAAGTTATTTGAAAAATTATGTTTCTTACATTAAAAGAAGAAATTTTTAATTATTTTACTTCATATTTTAAAATTAGTCTTGGAATGAAATTATGCTTTTCCATAATGCTGCAGATTTGAGAGTGCATCTCATCATTGCAGTAGAACTTGTTTTTACATATCTATGACAATGCTTACTAAAACCTCCATTCACTATTATACAACTAACTAGAATGTCTTACTAACCTAATATTGCCACATTCAGCAAATAAAAATAAAGGACTTTCGGGAAAATTACGTAATTTATAGAATAAATAGGTGTCAAATACTGCCCTGTATTTTAATTCACATCTCTATTGTCTGAACTTCAGCATTATGCTGTGTCATTCAGAAAATGACAGATGAAGACTACAAAATAACAGCACAAAAAAGCAAAATAAAGACCTATTAGAAAACTAGTAAAACAAAAGAAAAACAAAAACAAAATTCTGGACCTTAGCACACATCTATTATCATCTATGAACCCAAACTGCCAACCAATTGAATTCAGGAACCTGTATTCTTCTAGATGCAATAGTGTTTCTAGTTCTAAATGGTGAAAGGCAGATCTTTATTAAAATCCAGACATTCAGATGCCAGTGAGTTTTGTAGACAGACAAACCTGTCTGCTCCTGATTCTTAACTTTCAATTCCTCACCTCATTTCTTGCCTTTTATGATTGGGATACATACTACCTACCTATATAGTTTGCTATGAAAATTAAAGTAGATGATATGTGGGAAGTGCCTGGCATGTTGATATCCACGTTTCTTCAGTTAAATCAAAGAAGATAATCATATTTACCAAATATTAGGGGGAGTACATTATAGACTTTTTCTTCCTTTTTTTTTTTTTTGGTGCTGGAGATTGATCCAGGGACATTCTATCTCTGATCTACATTCCAACCCTGTTTTTTTTTTGAAACAGGGTCTTACTAAGTTGCTAAGTGTCTTGGTAAGTCACTGAGCCTGGCTTTGATCCTATAATCCTCCTGTCTCAGCCACCCAACTACAGGCATATGCCACTATTCCCGACCTTTAAAAAGATTTTTTTTTATAAAAATACCAACTATAAACAAGGGTAGAGATAATACTAACAATGGTATGGCCTATGAGAGTGGCTTGATGATAGATAAGTTACTTTGCATGTGCAAGGTCCTAGTTCAATCACCAGCACAGAAAAAAAAAAAAAAAAAAAAAAAAAACAGGACTGGCATGGTGGTGTATGCGTGTAATCCCAGCATTCAGGAGGCTGCGACAGGAGGATCAGGGTTCACAGACAGCCTCAGCTACTTAGTGAGGCCTTCTGCAACTAGTGAGACCCTGTTTCAAAGTAAAGAATAAAAATAGGGCTGGGGTGTAGCTCAGAGCTAGAATGCCCCTGGGTTCCATCCCCAGTACTGCAAAAAAAAAAAAAAAAGCCTATCTATATGGAGATACAGTAACAATATTATCCCATGTACTTTATATCCAGATTAAATAATTATTAACATTTGCTATTTTATCTTCTCCTTTTTATTCAAGAGAATTCTAAAGCACAGTGTATATATATATATATATATATATATATATATATATATGCTTTACCCATGCATATTCAAGTATTTTTGTTTTCCAAAAATTAACTAGAAACTGGAATAGCCTCTCACATTATTTAAACTTTCAAGTTAATCTGAGTATATTATAAACTACATGCTAAAAGAAAATAAGTAGTGGAGTACTCAGGTTACAGTGCTTCAGACTGTAAAAGCAGACTGTTGCAAACTTAGGGTTTGCATAATAAAAGCAGAAAAAACAGCGTTCACCATCTCAAAATTAAAATCAGTTTCAAAGAAAATAAAAACAAAATTCTCAAGAAACGGACTTTTACTCACTATCACAAGTGTATTTTTAATTCTTTGGGAAGAAATTATGTATTTGGTGCTAACAGAAGACTGTTACTGGATGTATTTTATGCTTGAAAGCCTTTAGCTTTTAAGATGTTTTGAAACCTATATAATAATAAATGAGCTGAGTTCCACAAAAACAAATGTGAGATTATTCTCCTAACAGCCTGTTTTTTCCATCCTCCGTGTCTATGTAAACTTTAATGCTAAATGTGCCATTGCTGACTTTAACATATAATTTAAAGTAAGTTTTTCAATTATGGCAAAGTTAAAGTCAAAAATAGAATATATACATATGCTTTTTCTACCAGAATAAGTACTGGGAATAGGAGATTTTTTAAATAATATGAACTCACAGAAAATCCTCTGAATTCCAATGGGAATAGAGTGGAAAAGAGGGAAAGATTCAGGTTTGGAAGATCTAGAATGCATTCTCAAGTTGTGCTACTAACTGGCTGGATGGGAAGAACATGGATGATGTGAAGATGAATGCCTTCCATCATAAAGGCATTACATATCACACATTGTTTTTACTGTTATATACACCTACTTGTTCTTCTAGGAAAGAATTCCATGGTTTATTGAAATAGCAAAGCTTCCAGGTGATTTGGAGGTTGCTGTGGTAACTGTTTCTCATCTAATAGTGGAATACAAGAATGTAAATAAGGGTACAAGTTGAAGGTACCAATGCCCGAGGGCAGCCTACAAACCCCTTGTCTGTTTTGGCATATATTTGCATGGTTTGTGCAGTTTTACCCACATAAGCTTGCAGCCAGATGCCTCTGTTTTCCTCCCTTCTCTTTCAACTGAGCCAGTGAGGGCTTGTACACTCTTAGAGGTGAGGTGATAATGGAGAAGGACTGGCCAGGGGAGGGGGAGAAAGATTGATGAATTTGCTAAATAAGCCTAATCCAAATACAAAACTAGCTATATTTTATACTTTGCTGTAAATAGTGTTTAAACAGAGTAGTTAGAGATCTTTTTAAAAATCAACGAGGGCTTTGTCCTTTAACTGGGAATTTATTAGTTTCTAAATTCAATAGATCTGCATCACTAATGTGAGTCAAAGCATCCCAGTCTGCTCAAATACTTTTGATTTTGGCATCTGAGCAGAACTGTGCTGGAATGTATGTTGTTCCATACGTGCAGGTATTATTGAACTGGAAATAGGAAACCAGCCCAAACAGTAACGGATGTCTTCTCTACTACCAGTTTCTAGTTTCAAGTTCAATATCTGCACATACCAACTACAATCAGTGTTTTATTTAAATATGTAAATTTCTACAATTTACACCAGTGAATTTTAGAAATAGAGCCTTTATGGGGCCTCTTTTCCTACTTGCCTCTGCACTACATTTTAAAATTCTCTTCTGAAGTTTTTTTTTTTTTTCCCTTCACCACGGTGCTTGAATTTTGCAAAGTAATTCATGAATGCAGCTAAAAAGAGAAGCCTTTAACAGCTAATCTGCATTTTTGTTTCAGCATAATATCGATCTGACAGTAACAGTTTTGATAAGGTGCACTTTTTACCGGGTGGAACAAAGAGCAATAAATTAGTTTTGAACTTTTGTGATCTTGTATTATAAAGAGTCTATAACAGATGCTATATTCAAATCAATTGTCAAAGTGAAGAAGGATTAATAACTGTTGTACTATATAACCTTTTACATAGCTGGAGCCGGAAGGAAGGGCACATTTAAAGATCTACTGCCATATTTCATATTGTAATTCTTAATAAAGACCCTTTTATTATAGAAAAGAAAAAGAAAGAAGGAACAGCTTACTCTGTAGATTTGTTTATAGAACTGAATTTAAATTTATTAGAATATTCCCAAATTTCCATGGCATAATAGAGAGACGATTTTGATGACAGACCCAGAGAAGAAAGTTCCCAAGAATCATTTTGCATTATGAGGTTAAAGGACAGATTAAGTAGCAGAGATGCTGCTTTTCAGACATCACATGACATTATTTTTTTCTTGCTTTATAATTGGTATCTTTTGTCTGAAATTTTCTACAAATTTCAGGAGCCACAGAGTTATTTATAAATGACTGTGGAACTGGTACTGCCATTATCCAGAGAAAGAAACTGAGTTACAAACTGGTTAGGTAACTGCCTCAAGATGGTCACCCAGCACAGTGAGTCTGTACTATATTTTAGTTGCTAAATGAAGAAGAAACCCAGACCTTCAGACTCCTGTGCTAAACCGCCATACTCAAATTCCTTCCCCTTAACGTTTATAGCTTTATCACAAGACTTCTAAAGTAAAATTTACCTCAGAAATTCTTAAAAATTTTTCATAACAAAGGCAAGAGAAACTTTTTTATGTCAAAGATCATTAGAATTTAATTCAGCCTCACAAAGAAAAAAGGGGGCATTTGGTTTTGGATTGCAGCTTGGCTGTAAGACATTGAAAATATTCTAAATGATGAGGAGTCAGATAGCTTTCTCAAGATGCAGAGGTCGAAATATAGTGGCAGAATAATGGTTTCAGATGGACTTTAGAACCAGAGTCAAGGAAATATTAGAGAAGTAGGAGTTAGCAAGCATCTGGCCTACAAAGTGTTACTACACTCCTACTAGCATCCCTAATCATTTGTGATGTTCTGGAAAATTCCCTTCCTTTGTGGATCCCAGTTTTCCTATCTTTAAAATGAAAAAGTTACACTAGAAGAAGAGACTCCCTCTAAAGAATTGGAGTGGTGGAGGTCACAAAAACTGTCGATGAAAACTCAGCCAGCCCAGATGTCCATCAACAGATGAACGGATTACAAAACCATGGGATATGTACACAATGGAATTTTACTCAGCCATAAATAAAAACACAATGACATCATTTTCAGGGAAATGGATGGAACTGGGGGACATTATGCTAAGTGAGATTAGTCAGTCACAAAAAGTAATAAGAAATTGGATGCATTCTTTCCCTAATATGTGAAGAGAAATAGAAAACAGGAGGAACTCTAGATGAAGGAGATCCTATAGAGGAGCAAATAAGGGGACCTAACTGAGGAGATGGGAGGGGGAGAGGGAAACTCTCTAAAGCACATGATGTACTTAAACAAACAAATCAATCACTAAGCCAAGCATGGGAAGGAGGGAGGAGGAGGGGCATTGGGTAAGGGCTAATCGGTTTATGTGTGCATGCATTCATTTCTCCACCATCTTTTATCCCATTAAGATGTATGACTACAATGCACCAATAAAAAAAGTTTTTAAAAAATGCCAGGCGTTGTGGCGCACATTTGTAATCCCCGCGCTTGGGAGGCGGAGACAGGAGGATCGCGCAGGTTCGAAGCCAGCCTCACTGGCTTAAGAGACCTTGTTTCCAAATAAAAATATAAAATATGTCTGGGAGTGTAGCCCGGGGTAGAAGGGCTTCCAGGAACCCCAGTACCAATAATAATAATAATATAAAAAATAAAAAAGAAAGAAAAATAAAAAAGAGTAAAAAAAGAAAACTCAGGACCCCAGAAAGAAACCATACAGCAACTTCCACCCTCACACATATTCACACTCCATTTTAACAAAAATTTGAGATGTGTAACTTTGCTAGAGCTCATATGTGGATTATAAGAGCACTGAAATTTTGCTCTAATAAAATCTGATTGTTTTTACATTTCAATTAAACAATGTTTCTTAATGCCCACAGCATAGTAATAACGATGACTGCTCAGTGAAATATGAAAAACTTGGAGGAGCAGAGCTAGCCCTCAAGATTGTCCTTTTTGGTGGTCTCACATTCTTCCAAGACTTCAACCTTTCCCAGACCTATAAACATATTGAGAAACTGAAAAATTTTGCTTTAAAATATGAAAATGTAATGCCAATATAAAAGTTTGCACATGTATTTACATTTCTAAATAACATATCAGCTAGTAATTGGCATTTTTTTTTTTTGCATTTTTATTTTTCTGTGGTATTGGAGATTGACTCCAGGGAAAAATCTACCTTCGAGGCTTATGGCCAGACCTATTTTTTTTTTTTTTTTTAATTTGGAAACAGGAGCCGGACGTGCTGGCGCACACTTGTAATCCCCACCCCCCTTGGGAGGCGGAGACAGGAGGATCGCACAGGTTCGAAGCCAGCCTCAGCTCGTTTAAAGACCCTGTTTCCAAATAAAATATAAAAATAGGTCTGGAAGTGTAGCCCAGAGGTAGAAGGCCGCTGGATTTCATCCCCAATACCACCTAAAAAAAAAAAAAAAAAAAAAAGATAAATTTGGAAACAGGGTCTTGCTAAGCTGAAGAGAGTCTAAGTTGTTGAGGCTCCCCTTGAACTTTTGATCCCCCTGTCTCAGTCTCCGAAATACAGGGGTTCAGGGGTGCACCATCATGCCCGACTGGCAACTTGTTTCTTAAATAATTACAAATCTAAATCATAACGTACTGTTCCCAAAAGAGAAAAAATCATACTAATAATTTTTCCAAAGTTTTCTAACCCAAATTATATTTAACTACAATTAGACATGATTTGATTTTTAAAATTTGATGTAGAATAGGGTTTCAAAATATAAGAATGTCTAAGGCCTAACCAGTCTCAAAACAGCTTTGATCCAAGACCAGCCGTACCCTGGAAGGAAAATGGATTTTGTGCCATAGCCTGAGAATTCTTTTTCTTTTTTTGCAGGAAGTTGGAAGGAGTTGTAGAAGTAGAGAGACCTATAGTGAACCATATGCTCTGGGTCCTGAATTTGGCCAGGAAAGTGGTTGAGGGCCACCTAACATGCAAGTAAAAACCGCAGAAAACAGGAAATGGTGCTGTTTTAGAATTTCAATGTAGTATTTTCCTTAAGGTCTCTGGGTGTGCAGTTTTTAATTAACTCTTTATTGTAAAAATTTTTCAAACATACAAAAAACTGAAAGAATATATAATGAACTCTATATATCACTACTTGCACTTACTGATCCTTAATATTTTGCCTTATTTGTTTCATTTAATGTTTTTTCTACATTATTTAAAAGATAATTTTAGACCTCATTACATTTTACCTGTCATTTGACCTCTATATTTTTTCTAAAAACCCAGGGCATTTTTTTCATATAATTACATTATACTTATCAGACTTATTAATGAATAATTCCTTGATATAATTTAATTTCAAGCCCATATTTAAATTCTCCAACTATCCTCAAAATGTCTTTAATAGTTCAGTGAAATAGAATCTAAGAATATATCATGTACAGTGTTTTTCAGCTAACAGAACCCCAACTTATTTTTTCTCTTTACAAACTTGTGGTATTAAAAAACGGGGACTATTATTTTAAAGTTTGATCTTATGGATTTAGTTACTTCCTTTTTGTGGTATTTAATACATTCTTCATGTTCTTGTATTCCTTTAAACTGGAAGTTAGCTTTAAATTCTGCATATGATTTTTGATAAGTATATTACATAGGTGCGGCTTCATGCATCATGTTGCTTTTTATCAAAAGGAACATAATACATTGTTGTACATTATTAGTTATGATGGTGAGTGATTGTTGGTTAAGGTGGTAACAACTTGATTTCGCTATTGTTAAGGTTTTGAATTCCACTGCAACTAGCACATAGAATTACAATTTTGGCCATGCTTTTTTTGAAGTATGAAAGGGTAAGGATAAAAAAGTATACAAAATTATATCGTAAATATAGTTATTACTTTTTAAATTCTTGTCAAAGTACATTTTCCATGTTTTATGCTTAAGCCTGTCCTTTCTCCTTTCCTATACCCTTACTTTCCTTGAAAAATATTGGCAAGTAGCTGATGGTATGTTATTTTAAAAAATGTAGTTAAAGAGAAAGCCCAAGTACTTGATTTTAATGATTATAAATAATGAAAATTATGCAAAACATTTTAGGCAACTGTTTTAGAAGAAAATAGCAGTTTTTAAGATCATGATGTAGGACAGAGATTATTTGAGAAAAAAACTGCAAAACAATTTTTAAAAGTTTACCTCCTTTCTTAGTAAAGTGTAGTACTGATTTCTATGAAGGCATTTTTCTTTTGCTCAGTGGCAGCAGAGCACACCATGTGATTGTGATTATGTCTTTTCTTTCTTTATGTTTATATATTATTTTTGCTTATTTCATTGGTCTAGAAAGTATTGCTAAAACTGCAGAAATACCTACTTCAGTTCTGTCCTCAGTTGAACAGTCATAAGCAGCTTTCGTATTTAATGGAGAACAATTTTAACAAACAACTGGAAAAAAATCACCAAAAATTTATTTGAAGAAAATCTTTCTAATGATTGATTTTAAATAAATTCACCTGCCTGGTTGAAGATTTGAATGTCGCAACAAAAGAATCTGAAATTGCCTTAGGGAGTAAGGTCAGGTGAAGGTTAATCAAAGGAAGTGACAGTGAAATGGCATTCATGGGTTTTGGTAAATTTTTAATCAGTATACATACACACACACATACACACACACACACACAAACCTGCACACACACACACACACACACACACACACACACACACACACACACAAATTATAGTGGCATTTGAACACAGGCTTTTTAGATACAGTTTTATAGAATTAAAACTGCTTTATTTTATTCTTATGATTTGGCTTTTCATTTGTATTTCAGTTTCAAACTAGAATTATGAAATATGAAGCATAGAGAAGATTAAAATAGTTATGCGGTATAAAGCTAGTCAAATAATTATTTTGTTTTGAGAACGTGATAAATTTTAGTAGAATGTTGAAACTGAAGACTTCATGTACTTAGAATTGTGGAGGGAATTAATAAGGAGATGTATGCGGAATTTTTATAATCAAATATTTTTTTCCTGAAAAAACATCTTTGGAAATGGTCAGTGCCTATTCTCAGTATACACTTAGCTAAAATTGGTAATGTGACCCGTTACTATAAGCTTACTATAAGCAAATTTTTTTTTTATCTTCAACAAGACAAGTTTTTATAAAAGAATACTTCAAGTAAGATGTTATGTATGCTCTTGGACAAAATTTAAGTACTTAAGCAGACTCATTAAATATTTATTCACCCCCATTTTTCTTCTTTGCTTTTTTTTAAGTAAAAGGCTAAATTACATGAACAAACCTAAAAATGTTTATTTAAGTTTGCTGCACTTTATTTTTCAAAAAAGAAAACTCTGATAAGTTTATTTAATTTCTGCATCAATCATTTTGATTCTTTGACTTAGCAGAACGGAGACAAATATTAGCAACTATTACTGCCTGAAACAATTGCCTCAGAATAAGACAGCAATTTTTTTTCTTTTCATAATTCTGTATACTATTAATGTCATAAAAGTCTAAAGAAATTCTTTTATGGTTGTGGAGAAGGGATTTTTTTCTTTTCCTATTTCTACTAAATATACTACCCCCAAAGATTAAGGTTTCAGTTCATTGATAATTAATTCCCAACATATAAAACTGGAAGAAGTAACCATTTCCCCCTTCTAATACCGTTAGATCACTAACAATTATTATATTAATTTTCTAATGAAATGTCTGAGGAGCCTTTCTTATATTAAGACAGATAACTACAATACTATTCATATGAGGACTTACTGGTGAATCTTTGTAAACGTAATCAGAAGGGATTATAAAAACCTTTACTGAACAATGAGCCTTTCATGTGAAGTGAAACTTGAATTTTACACTTTGTTGGATTTAATAAATATGGAAAGAAAAGAAAAGCAGTGTTTCTGTTATAACTTCGCCAACATTTTTTTCTCTGTAAAAATCTGTTTTCTCTTTTGAATATTCCCTCTTGTGGCACAAAACAAAGTTACTCATTTGTACAGAATGAAGATGGCTAGTTTACTATAGCATTTCTATAATCTACGATTTCCCCCTTCCTGTAAATTTTTTCATTATATCCCCTGGATGTGTGGACTGTTAATTAATGGGTTTTTTTTTCTGTTTGTTTCAAAATTTAAGACACCAAAAGAAATGGACATTTGTTAACTCAGTTAAACAGTTTATCAATTTAGTAAAAAGAAATTAAATCAACAACCTAGGAAAAACTGTCTAATTGTTATTATTCATTATAACATGGCTCTGTAACTGATTTTTATATTTTTATTTTTGGGTGAAAATACATTCACTTAGTTTTTAACAAAGAGAAGAGACATTAGAGTATCTAAGTAGTTAGAACTATAGCTTTCACAGAAGGGAAAGTTAGCTAAAATAAAGTGTTAGGGAAAAATCTGAAAGTACTTTATTCTTATTTTATGATAAATGATTATAATTTAGGCCAGCCCTAAGAAGTATGGATAACCTAAAAGGGAATTAAAAACTGGACATGATGGTGTTATTTGATGACCAATAGTTTATTCTGAGGAGTGTGTGTGTGTGTGTGTGTGTATGTATGTATGTATGTAATTAATAGAGTAAATTATATGTGTCTAAATAGACTAGTCACACAGTCTCTGAGTTTATTCTTTTACTTACAAGAATATGGCAAATAATAGGATTATTCACAGGATTATTGTGAGTATTTGAATGGGAAGAAATAATTTTATGTCCCATGTCACTGAAAGCCTTTATACATGTATAAAACAAAATGACAAATGAAAGCAATTGTCCAGAAAATGGGGAAGAAAACTCACTTTAGTCCTAGTCATCTTATGATTTTAAAAGAAATGTTTGTTGTGACTTTAGTCAGCTTTACATTTACCTTTCTTCTTTATACAAATTGTATCAAAATTAATTTGCTCCCATATAAACAAGTTCAAGTGCTGCAAAATGCTCCTTTATTCCTTTTAGTGCTTGAAACTATTATTCCTTGTAGGACTGAATAGGGTTCATCACAACCTGACAAAAGTCTAGCAAAAGCTTCTTTCTCTGTAAAGTGAATGTAATAACCTTTCCTTTGTCTGACTATAGTGAGGATGAAGCGCTATAATATATGTGAATATGCTTTATTGATGAAAAGATGTTCTACAAATGTTCATTGTTTTTCCTCTTATTTATGCTGGCTTTTATGCATGAGGTATATTATCATGAGAGTCGGCCCTTTGAAAGAAGTTTTCTGTTTGTGGGCCTCTGTTTACATTGAGCCAATAACCCACACCTGGTTTCCCTTGTGGCAAAATTAGGTGTTTGCCATTTGACTTAGGAGGGTGATGATTGCAATTTGTATCATAGAATAGAAGTGATGTTAATTGGCCTATGTGAAGATAAGGCTTGTTTCCTTGTTCTCATTAATGCCATGATTTAGCCAACAGAGCTAACCAGTCACGGACTAAATGACCTAGCCACTGACTTCTCGGAACATGTTTTGTTCCCACACTCTCTGGCTTCTCGCATTTACATTTAACTACATTAGCAAATAAGAATATATTTATGCCCCTAAAGGTTTCCAGATCATAAGAAGGCTGATAATAACCTTTATCTTATGTAAAACTGTTTACAAATGTGCACGAAGATTTAAAAATGTATAGTTTAAGCAACTTGGCAGTGTGTTTAATATATATGTACCTCCCAAGTTTTACCCAGCTGGAAGGAGGAAACCCTAATGAATTTTCATGCCTCTTGGAGAGCTAATGACAATATTTGTTAGTGAAAGGATTCTTTTGGGAACTCTCCACGAGAGAAAAAAGAACTCTTTTCCTTGGGCTGGTGAAATTTGAAGAACAAATTTAAATAGCAACAGTGTTGTCAAAAGAAACAGATGTGGCCATATCTGAGGTCATTTCTTACAGTATCTAAAATTAATTTACAGTAAAATATCTACCTAACTAGGGGCTAATTTCTTTTAAAAATTTCTGAACTGGAAAATGAGCTCACCAGCTTCCTGCTTCAAATTTCTCTTTGTAGAACTGATCAAGCGGAAGGATGGGTATTATCTGAAATGTTGATCTGGAAAAAGAACATTAACAATAATGGCATTTCTTCACGGTGTTCATTTAGAAATATGAGTGTAGCAAGAGTGTGTGGATAGAAGATGCCTTCACTTACAACACTTCTTTCGTCAATGGGGTCATCAGACGGTCAGATATTGTGCCACCCGTGGGCCATTTAGCAAAAACTAAAGCCTTCTTTCCAATCTCTAGGACTTATTTTATTTTCTTGGAGATTGGTTTCCTCTTGGCAATGTTCCAAAGTGCTAATTCCATGGGTTGAAAGTATTTAAAATGGAAAATGAAAATCTATCTTCACTTCCAGTGGCTGATTAATTTGCCACTAGAGGTAGGTGAGGAACAAGATGCCATTTTCCCCCCAAAGGAGAAAAAAAAAGGAACATTGAGGCACCTATGCTGCAAACTGATCCTAATTAAACATATTTTAAGGAACATGTGAGGGTGTTAGAAAAAATATAATTACCAACGAGCTGCATCTTCAAATTGATGATTTATTTTTATTTATTCATTTTGTGGTACTAGAGATTGAATCTCTGAGCTACACTGCCAGCCCCATTTTTTTTTTTAATTTGGAAACCAGACTTAAATTGCTCAGAGCCTCATTAAGTTGCTGAGTCTGGCATTGAACTTGCTTTTCTCCTGTCTCAGCCTTTGAAATACTGGGATAACAGGTGTTCACCACCACACCCAGTTCATGATTTATTTTTCTAACATAAAATAATAGGATTTCTTATGTTTATCATCATGCTATTCTTTGACTCATATTAAAAATATTGAAAGCATTCATGGTTTTCATTTTTGCTCTATGATCCCTTGCAGAAATATATCATCACTGGGAAGACGTTACTCCTCGTTTACTGATAGTGCATGCTACCTTACTAATACAAATCAAAGTTTTGGCAAATACATATGACTGTGAGTTTTTGGAATCCCAATTCACTATTGTCGAATTTTGAATTGAAATCAGTTTATTCAGTACTATTGAAGGATGTAGCATAGCTAAAATTCTTAATCAACAGGTAATTTAATATAATTACGGTAATGTGGAAGAAGGGTGACACATGTTGATAGTTTTTTAGTTTTGTTTGGCTGTTGATGCAAAGGTTAATGCTGCAACAAGAAGTAGATGTAGGATGCTATAAGAAATGAAAAGACCTCTATACATCATCTAGTTCAAAACACTTATGTGAATGATAGGAACTGATACATAATAAAGAAGAATGTCTCATTAAAGACACATAATTTATTAGTATGTAGTTTCTCAGACCTGTGGTTTCTTCTACTATACTCTGCAAATGTGTAAAAGTTAACCCCTTATTTTTGTTAACCTATATATTTTGCCATCCATCCCCTTGACCTATTGTTGATCAGTTTGCTTGCTTGCAAACTTGAATTCAAGCTCATTTGACTCTAAAATGAGGCTATAAACTGCTAAATTACGCTGTGGTTTATTTGCCCACCCTTCTACTAAAATGAATGGTTTATTTGTCTACACCATATACTGTTGGCTCATTCTAATATTGTGCATACTCTGGAAACCTTTACTTTTACATGACTAATAATTAAATTTAGTCTTTACTTGAATGATTGATTTTAATCAATCATAAGTAGAAAATTTACATTTCTTTTATACTTCATTCTGTATATTTTGGTCTAAGCTTCTAGATGTTTGAATGCTGCTTTATTTCCTACATTTACATTATCTGTTGAGTTGACCAACAATCTATTAATATCTATTAATATCTTTATTTAAATTATTTATGTATAATTGAGTGTGATGGTGTATATATGTAATCTCAGTACTTGGGAGGCTAAGATAGGAGGATCAATGGTTTGAATCCAGTGCATTTATCTTACTGAGACCCTGTTTCAAAATAAAAAAGGGCTGGGCATATATCTCATGGGTTGAATGAATATGGTTTCAACTCCCAGTACCACAAAGTAAACAAACAAGTAAATAATAAATAAATAAATAAATAACCTATACATACTGAACAGAACAGGAAATTCCCAAGTCAGTATAGATTCACTAATTCATATTCTTTTTTCTCTGTGAGAAATTTTGTTGGAAACGCTTTATCTGGTCAAGGAAATTTTTATATACTTCTGCTAAATTAATGACTGACCCTGAGAGTTGAAGTAATTTTTTGATGTGGTTCTAGATAGTCTTACTAGTCTTTAGTTATACAAAAACACACATACATACACACACACACATGTACATATACATATGCATACATACATATTTATACACATATATATTGTTTAGTCATGTGCAACCTCAAGTAATAGTAAGATAAAATGCACATCTATGAAGGTCTTTTCTAAAAGAAAGCTACATTTTGGCAATAACACCCGCCCATTAATTCAACAACCATTTATTGAACAAGGATGGAATACCCTTAAGGCTCTCATAATCTCATAAAGAAAAGAACACTATAACATAATTAACTATAATAACACGCTACAATGTTTTAAAAAGTACAAATAGTATGCCTTACTGGGTCGTGAGAAATGGGTTCTTTTTAGTTGAGAAGGAGAACAGGAGTGATTATTAATCTAATCGCCCTTCTAGAAGGGAGATTGGCTTAATTTGGAAGTTGCCTATTAATGTATCTTTGGTAAACCTTGGTGACAATTTCAACCTGAGATAGAAGAAAACACAAATAATTAGATGCATTTTTCTGTCACAAGTATCACTTATTGAATATTTGACAATTATTCTGTGCTTTCTCTCAAAATATGTTTTCTCATTTAACTTGAAAGAACTAGCTACTTTAACACTTTTCCTTTCCATTAACATTAGGGAGCATTTCCTTTATTTTATGGGTCATTTACATCACAAGGGATCACTTTTTAAAACTCTACAAAAAAAATTCAATAAAAAGGAATATTTTTGCTGCTAATATTTTGTCTTTTTGAAGGAATAATAATCAAATTAAGAGATAATTAAATTTTCCTCTACAGGAAAACTGAATATTGATCATTTCTTTCAAATAAATTTTGACTCAATATAGTGTTATCTGATCTGTATTTTTAAAAAATGTAGAAAAAAGGAGGTAGCAAAATATAACTATGAAACACTAATTTGATGTAATAAATCCTAGGTACTTTTATTTATAAAACAAGAGAAATATAGTTCTTAAATTGTATATTGCTCCATTTCTTTTTTTTAAGATAAAAATCTATTACTAAATTATGGCGATTATATAGAAAGGAGAGAGATACATACATACATACATACATACATACATACATGACAAAAATAGAAACATGACCTGAAAAAAAAACTGTAATGACAACTGTCTTAGATTGATAATTTTCTCTATGCAGAAATCATATTACTTATTTTTTTTGGCCCACTCTTTTTTCATTATTGGTGTTTAGTACACTGCCTGGTATGTAACTGGCACACACTGTCACATAAGTGATTCATAAAAAGGCATTTGGTTCATGTGTTGATTTTTATGTAATTTATGTGTTTATTCTGATAATAAACATTATACAAAATGTAAAAACAAAACAAAAACATCGGAATGGTAAAGTGTTGAAATACTACCAAAATTTTAAGTAATTTGAAAACAATTATGTATCTACTGTCTTTATTAACAAGGTCTTAGTATTCTTGTCAAGAGTACTTCCTTTGGAGAGATGGTAGTCAAAGCCAGATTGGAGCACATTGAAGATCAAAGGGAAAAGGAAAATTGAAATGAATATGTGTAGCTAAGAAAAATCATAGGAGGAAAACACTTTAGAAATATAAGGTCTTAAACACAGAGTTTAGGGAAAACAAATTAGGTAGATGGATAGGAGAATATGGGAAGACACATACAAAAAATTGAAATAATTTGTTATGAGACAAATTTTCTGTAATTTTGACATATTGTCAATTAATTGTGGTAGTCAGACTTCTTGGAGCCAAAGTTTGAAATAGTCAGATATTAGACCTTCAAATTATACCTCCAGTACTATTTTTGATTCTTTATTTTGAAACAGGGTCTCACTAAGTTGTGGACGGCCTCACTAAGTAGCTAAGGCTGGCTGCAAATCTGGATCCTCCTATCTCAACCCTCCATGTACTGGGATTACAAGCCTGTGCTACCATGCCTGGCTCACATAATACATTCTTGATAAACATTTATTGAGTGGATAAAACAGAATGAATGGATTAAGGTAGATATGGGCTAAATTTTAGGATAATCTAATTGCATTAATATAGTTATGAAGAAACAAGCTGACAAATTATTTACTATACTAAATCAATGTTAATGACTAGGCCACACCAAACAACTCAATTTTGACTTAATAATAGATAATAATGGTAATAATATTAATAATAACGGTAATAACAAAAGTATTCTTATAATAAAACCATATGCTGAAATTTTTCTAAAACAAAATTTAAAGAAGGGATACTCTCAGATTAATTCATTATCTAACTCAACACCGATATTTCACATTTCAAATTATCCTAATATTCATATAGTCTAAATTTACTGCTAAAGACACAGGAAATAGGGAGTAGAAAAAGGAAAAGGAGTAAGATTGCCATAATAAGTGATGAAACCTGAAGGAAATAACATCAAGACCTGTGTACATTCTACTTGTATGACTTTGAAACTAAGATGTATAAATAGAATATATCAATGAAAGTATAAAAATGGCCACATACAGTTACTATCAAGAGAGATGGTTACAAGATTCTAAAAACCAAACATTTGACCTTTTGGACTAATGTATAAGATTGTTGTCTGGAAGGTCAGCTTTATATTATATAATTCAAGCTTTGTCTCATACTATGTTTTTCTTTCTGTGTGTCTGCACATTTTTTTTTACTTTAACATTCATTATTCTAACAAGTGGGCTTTTTCCATGTATCTTTTATTTTATAATATAATTATCTCTAATTTTCTTCATATGGCTTGTGTATAGACACAGAGATTATTTTTTTTTAATTTGTGAAAAGTAAAAGAGTTGCCATATTAGAAGGGAAATTCTAGAAAACTTTTAGTTTCTGAGAAGGCAAGCCTAACAATAAGGCAATTAAATTCTCCATCATAAGCTACTCAAATTTAGTCATGGACTTCCCTTTGGGTTCCATATTAGATTGCTTCAGAGCATACCTACATATCTATGACTTTCAACCTATGTATGTATGTATGTATGTATGTATGTATATATTTCTCTTTCTATCTAATCACCATAATGTAGTAATAGATTTTTATCTTCAAAACAAAGAAATGGTATAATATACAATTTAAGAACTATATTTCTCTTGTTTTATACACAAAAGTACCTAAGATTTATTACATCAAATTAATTAGCATTTCATAGTTATATTTTTTCTCCTTTTTTCTACCTTTTTTGAAAATGTAGATCAGACAACACTATATTGAGTTTAAATTTATTTGAAAGAAATGATCAATAGTCAGTTTTTCTGTAGAGGAAAATTGAATTATCTCTTCATTTGATGATTATTCTTTCAAAGAAGACAAAAAATTAGCATCAAAATATTATTTTTTATTGGATTATTTTTTGTATCTATGTATATGTAAATGCATACATACACATATATACACACATATATGAAACAGTTATGCATATATTTCTTAAATGATTGACCTTTAACCCGTGTTTATTTTGAAGTAATAATCCTTGAGATATTTTCATGTTCTAATATTAGTCTTTTTATTCTTTTCTGAATTCGCAACTCTGTGCATACTGTATGTAAGTTTAGTGGCTTCAGGTCTGAAACTTGATTTTTTTTCAGTATAGCTGCATTAGCATTCAGCTGTGAGTATGTAAGATAATAGTATTAAAAGCAACCTTCCATTCTGTTGTCATGGATGCAGCACAACCCAGTGCTGGTGACACTATAACACTAGTATTTGTACAACCTAATTTTTATCAACCAATTTTAATTTTATTACATGTAAAATTCTATCACTAAAACCTTGCTCTTTATTTGATATTTGAGACATTAAAATTTTAGAATCCACTGGCATTTTTTAAATTTAATAATCCTCTTAAATGCTCTTTATAGCACAATATCTGTGTTATTATTAATAAAAACAAGAGTCATAAAAATATAGCTTCTTATACTGAAGAAAATTTATTTTATTGACAGATTCAGTGATTCATTATATATATTTTGTGTGGGAAGAGGTAGTAGTATTCTATAAATAAATGATAAAAAGTATTTTTTAATTTTTAGAGAACCGTATAGTTTTGCAATATGCTGTTAATAAAATATATACTATCTGTTCTAAAGAATGTATTTTATCAGAATAAGTACACATTTCCTTGGTGCAATTAATCTTGCACCAAGTGGAAAATTTGCTCTCAAGGGTGTTTGCCCCAGACCTTATGGACATGTCTGGACCTTGGAAAACAATACACAGGCTTTGGAAGGCAGGGATTTTAAAATTTATCAAGAATTTAGTTTTTATTACCAAATAATACAAAGTATACATAGTGACAGGGTAAATGAATTGGCAGATAGCCAAATCGAAAGCTGGTTGCCTAGAAAGTATAATGCCCCAATGGTTCTCTTTTTGTTTGTGAGTATACATTTATTTGTTCCTATTGTGAGTAAAATACCCTCTTGTGATGTTACTGCATAAAAGAAGTCTGCGTCCTTTTATTTTTCTCACAAAAAGAGACAAATGGCAATTTAACTTTGCAATAACAAATAAAGAGATCTCTATGTGCTAAAAACAATATTTTTATTCTCTGTAATTTAAATCTCATAGTCTGAGTTTTTACTATATGAGAGCACATTGTAATAAGCTACTCTCTGAGGATCCAATGATATTTTTGATGATTTTTTATTTAATGCCCATTTTTCACAAAATTTGAAGCATAAAATAAAAATTTAAGAAAAGGAATTTCAGAAGTAGCTCTCAATGTTCACCTACAATGTGTTAACAATAACATATTTTGATCCTCTATGATTAAATTTGTCTTCCATTTTTCAGTCATTCGAACCAGACAGTTTGACTTTTTTATGATTTTACCAAACATCTACTATCTTATTTACATAGAGATAGCTCAGATTGTGTATTGTTTTGGCTGAGGGTGACTAGAAAGGGGGAAGGTTATGGGGTGGAAGAAATCTGTGCCCACTCATAATTAAACAACCATGAAGCTACATGCATCAGTCAGCAAAAGCGGGCATCAACATTATGGAGTGAAAATTAAAGAGCCAAACACCCGAGTGTCTACTGTATCTGCCTGCTGCTAGACAGTGAAGCATGGAGAACAGGATACACCTCTATGGATGGATAGCTTTCCTTATTAAAAATACACAGTGGGAAGCACAGTAGGGGAACGTACTAAAACAAGGCTTTGTAGTAATTTCCTTTAAAGAAATTTCCCAAGATAGCAACTTGAAAAGCTTTTAATCTTATGACTTGCTATAGAGTGTGCTTTGCATTAGGTGGTATTTAAAAATTCCATTAGTTTGCAACAGATCTGGTAGAATTTTCTAAACTCTTTTCTTTTTCTTTTTTTGCTTTATAAAACATAAGCTATCCAGACTCATTAAAATGCACACATATTTGTGAGTCTTAATCCCTGTGAAAAACTTTCTCAATGACTTATTCGCTATTTTCATTTTGGATAAAAAATTGCTTTGGAAACTGGCATAATGGCATCACTAGATAAAATGATGAACTTTTATGGCTGCATTTACTGCTTCATTTACTCAATGTTTCCTATTGATTGTTATAAACTGCACAGAAAATTTAACTGCTACAAACCTATGTCATTCCAGAATATTCATCCCTAATATAGCTGAAAAGATATATTTCTAGTACCAGTTTTATAAGTTAGGGGTGACATATCTTGTGGAAAGTGTTTCTTTTGAGCTTGAGTATGTCCGTTGTTTACACTGTTATTACAATTTTTAAGCAGTCAAGATATTGAGAAAGTACTATCTAAAACTACCACAACAATGTTTTGTGAATTAAAATTAATGGAGCATGGTTCAGCATCCTGTAGATATTTTGTGTTCCTTAAATGAATCTTTAGTAATTTGACCAATCTTTTCTAATATAATGAATCTATTTATAAACATTGTACTTTTAGATAAATTTTAAAGTTTCAGTTACAGTAGCCACAAAATGGAAACCGATACTGTTTTGAGCAAGTTAGCCACAGACAGATTTAGAGATTTTGGATCCTAACATCAAGCATAAAATATCATATTAAAATATATTTTAAAATTCGTATTTGCTTGTAGATTTACATTGTTTGACCTCAAGATTAGAGATTCATGAATTTCACATGAGTCTTTCAGTAACTAACAAAAATAGGGCTTAATAAAATCTGACTTGACTAGGTAGCCAATAATATATAGTGCAATATATAGATTGCAGCATACTATCCTAATTAATCTTGATTTTCAGACATTTTATTTGTGTTTCTTTTAGCAGCTACACTTTAAATTCCTTCCTTTGAGCAGCTCTATTTTAAAATTACACATGGAATGCTATATGCTAAAGATAGTATTTTTACCATCTTGTTCGGTAATGTAATTATGATTTATATTTCATTTTCCTCATAAAAAGGAAGTCATGATAATTGATAAACATAAGATGTGAGATAAAAATCAGTGAAAAACTCTCCTTACATGATATCTTCATTTTAAAATGAAGCTATTTTTAATACACTGGTACTAATTCTGAAGATGGATTAAACAAGAAATTTTAGTTATATATATATTTAGAGAGTAACATTTGTAAAATTTGATGGTATAGTTTTGGTTTCTTTTATTATATTTGATCATTTTTTCAGTAAATTTAATCTAAAATTTCACCTAAGTACTGCAATGAAGAATTTCAAAAAGGACTGAATTATGTCCCTAAACTCTGCATTTTGCTCATTTGATTTTTAGCTGTTTTATATTTTTAAAAAACTTTCATTTCTACTATGAATATAATCCTATGTGTTAGGGATAAAATTTAATTCTGGTTTAAAGTGGAATAACTTGGATTCACAAAAAGTAATATTTACTGGCTTTTAAAATTGATTTGTCATTTTTACTGTGGGTATTATAGTATGCCACATATGAAAATGTATATATATTTAAATATCTGCAAGTCAAGTTTTCATAGTTTTGAATAGTTCAGGATTCTCAAAGAACAATAAGGACAAAGAATGGATGAAATGGTTATTAATAAAATTAATTTGTAATATAAAACTCATACGCCCTCCCATTAGTTGTACTTTTTATTTATTGCAATCGTAAAATCAATAAGCATGTTAGTAGTTACAAATTTTTGAAAGAAAAATATCCACTGTTGCTTGAAAAATAGAAACATATTTTTAGTTTTCCTTTTAAGTTAAAAATCTGATGCTCATAAAGTAATTTAAAACAGTTTTCATGTCAGTAATGCATAGCTGTTACTTATAACAAATATATTTTGTGGTTCTTATAAAATTATCCAAAAGCAAAGTCTTAAAAACATGAAATATTTCATGAGGAGAGGATGCGTATACATTTATATATTTCCAAAACATCTTTGTAAGCGTATAGGAAAAGCACGTTTTGACATTATATGCATATACTACAAAAATGATCTAATTTTATTTGTTTTATATATTTGGGGGTGATTAAAGAATTCCTGTAGGGAAACAGTTAATCTATTTTTAACTAAAGCTTTACTTTTGTAATCTATCCAGTGCTTCAAGTTCTGTCATTGATCTATGATTTATGTGATTTAAACCACCTCTTGGCTGTAACACTGGTTTCTGTCCAAGATGCTGAGTTGAATACTAATTACAAGATCAAATTTATGCTGTTGGGCTAAGCAGCTGAATGAGTTCTCCATGAAGGACTCCCTTTTCCATCCTTGCCACAGTTGAACCTTAGGGAAGTTTTGTCAGAGAAAAGGATAAGAGGAAAAAGAAATAAAATAGTTTGTATATTTGCAAATATCACACAATTATTTTTGAACCACACATAACCAGTCATGAATGAAGATGTGTTGTGCAGATAGAAAAGTAAACAGTACATTTATTGATTTATTTTTTGTGTCGGTGTTTCCATGTATGAAAACATAGAATTTACACTCAAATCAATATGCATGAACTCATTTGAAATTCAAGTTAAATTAATAGCTAAGAACTGCTCCACAGGGTGGCAAAGCTTCCATTCTTTAAACGTACTTCAAAATATTCAAACAACAACATATATTGGTCCATAGATGACCAATTATTCTATTGGGAAGGAGACTAATTTGTTGAGGGAGTGACTCAAGAAATAAAGGTACTTGACTAATATTTCATCCTGAGCAATGATAAACAAGTAAACAGAGTTTTTTCCTCTTGATTATATTTGGCAATATCTGTAGAAAATTTTGGTAGTCAAAGTTGGAAGACATGATACTACTTGGTATCTTGTAGGTAGAAACAAGAGGTATTACTAAATATTCTACAATGCAAAGGGCAACTCAAGACAAATAATTACCCAGGGTCATATGACAGTAGTGACATTGTTTAAAATCTTGATCTAGAATCACTTCCTCCTTATCAAATCTAGGCAAACCCCTACGTATTGCTAAAGTAACATAAATTGGTGCTTTTCACTTTAAAAAGTCATGCAAAAAACTGATATGTAAATAAATGGCAAGCTTGGAGAAATGGGGTGTATCTGTGACTAGCAGCCCAGTTGTAGAAGAATGCAAACACACAAAGGACTCAAGTGTGATTTTCTCAGTTTCAATGAGGCCTTTTTTTTTCTTTTCTTTTCTTTTTTTTTTTTTTTTTTTTTTTTTTTGGTGGTATTGGGGGTGGAACCCAGAGGCTTTCTACTTCCGTGCTATACTCCCAGACCTTTTTTATATTTTATTTGGAAACAGGGTTTCACTAAGTTGCTGAGAGCCTCACTAAGTAGCTGAGGCTGGCTTCGAACCCGTGCGATCCTCCTGTCTCAGCCTCCCAAGTGCGGGGATTACAAGCGTGCGCCACCACGCCCAGCATCAATGAGGCCTTTGACTTATATTTTTTAGAAAATTCTAGAGCTTTCCTCCCTATATATGCATGCATACCATCCCCAATCCCTCTTTTCTTTGAACACCGAAATACACATTTATGTATTAGTATCTACATCCACTTCCATATATATATATATATATATATATATATATATATATATATATATATATAAATATATATATATATATTCTTGGCTGCAGATGGATCAAATTCTTTTAGGCATCTTTGTAATTCATGGCAATTATACAAATGAATCTCTCTTGGGGTGATGGGCATTGAATCTTAAGACAGTTTCATTATTTAACCATTTTTTTTTTACTGTTTTGTCAAGACAGAGCTATATACTAG
Organism: Muscardinus avellanarius; assembly: GCF_963383645.1. Taxonomy (NCBI): domain Eukaryota; kingdom Metazoa; phylum Chordata; class Mammalia; order Rodentia; family Gliridae; genus Muscardinus; species Muscardinus avellanarius. The sequence goes on along the minus strand of NC_137792.1, from coordinate 117,237,390 downwards.
ATAGAATTTACCAGATAAACAGTGCACCTGAGAAGTAAGGTATAATTTTCACACTGGAATAAAGGTGAATTGAGGGTTCTGATTGGTCTTTTTAATATTTTTACTGGTGCGTTGTAGTCATACATCTTAATGAAGTACAAGATGGTAAAGGCATGCATGTACACATAACTTATTTAAACATTTTCCAATTCCCACCCCATTTCCTCCCCTTCCCTCCTTCTCATAGTTGGTTTAGTGATTGACTTTGATATGTTTGTGAATGGACATTGTGTACATTAGGGAATTTCCCTTTCTTCCTCCCATCCCTCTCAGTTGGGTCGCCTTATTTGCCCATCTATATTTTCTCCTTCTTAGTCTAGAGTTCCTCCCATTTACTCCTAGCTTCTGCATATTAGGGAGAGCATCTGACTTCTTATTTTTTGTGACTGATTAATCTCACTTAGCATAATGTTCTCCAATTCCATCTATTTCCTTGTAAAATGATGTAACTGTGTTTTCTTTATGGCTCAGTAAAATTCCACTTTGTACATATTCCATATTTTTATAATCCATTTATCTGTTAATTGACATCTTGACTAGTTCCATAGTTTTGCAATTGTGAATTCTTTGGCTATAAACATAGATATGCATGCATTAGTTTGGTAGTTTGGTTTCCATTCTTTTTGGTAGATACCCAGAAGTTGTATTGCCAATTATTCCTCTAATAGAGGACTAATATCTAGAACATACAAAGAACTGAAGAAACTCAGTACTAAGAAAACAAATAGCCCAAGCAAAAAAATGTGGAAATGAACTAAACAGACACTTCACAAAAGAAATTCAAATGGCCAATAAATGTATGAAAAAATGCTCACCGATCTGAAAGATGCAAATCAAAACTACCCTGAGATTTGACCTAACTCCAACTAGAATGGCAGTCATTAAAAACACAAACAACAACAAATTCTAGCAAGAATGTGGAGAAGTGAGAACTCTAATACACTGTTGGTGAGATTGCAAAAGAGTGCAACCACTCTGGAAAACATTATGGAGGATCCTCAGAATAATGGGAATGAACCTATCATTGGTCTTTTAAATGGAAATAATCAGATGGATGAATGTGTGTGTGTGTGTGTGTGTGTGTGTGAGAGAGAGAGAGAGAGAGAGAGAGAGAGAGAGAGAGAGAGAGAGAGAGAGAGAGAGAGAGAGAGAGAGAGAGAGAGAGAGAGAGAGAGAGAGAAAGAGAAAGAGAGAAAGTGTTTCAGGTTGGGGAAGCATTATTCACCACAATGGAACTGGGCCTACTAGAAAAAAAACAGAAGCAAAATCAAATCATTTCCAGCTTTGTCACTTTATGCTAAATATATATTGTTTTTTCATCTGTAATCTTATATTCAGAGTTGCAATATCATAGGGTTGTTAGTGAGTTAACTAGGATAGTGTATGTAAATCTAGAGTAAAGAAATAAAGAAGAGATTTCATTATTAACTTCTTAAATATGCAATTTCCATTTAGAAAACAAATTATTGAGAGAAAGTCCAGTTTTCTGGCACAATTTAAAGACAGTTCTAATATTGTAGGTGACAAGTTGACCCAAAATAGAATAATAGCTTACCTTTAATAACAACTTCCTCATTGACTGCAGCACTGGGGCTGAAGCTTGAAGCAGGTGACATCTGGAGAGCCAAATAAAAATACGGGGTTCTGGTAGCAGGCAGAGAAACCAGTAGCTATTAGGGCTTTTGTCAAGGGTTAGTATTTGGAGAGCTATTCCAAGTGAAGAAATTTATTAGTGCCATAATTGGCCAGCTTTTTCAGAACAAGGGAACTGATAGAAAATAAAAGACACTATTTAAATGTACTGTGGGTAGTATCATTTGGAGTCTACCACCACACAAATTTTTTGTAAGCACTATTCCATCTATCCTTTTACTGCTCTTCCTTTCCAGAACATATTTAAATATAAGGTATTGAATTTTATATAAAAGATTTATAGGCCAGGCGTGGTGGCGCACGCTTGTAATCCCAGCGCTTGGGAGGCAGAGACAGGAGGATCGCGCAGGTTCGAAGCCAGCCGCGCGCGCTGGCTTAGGAGACCCTGTTTCCGAATAAAAATGTAAAAATAGGTCTGGGAGTGTAGCCCGGAGGTAGAAGGGCTTCCAGGGACCCCAGTACCACCAAAAAAAAAAAAAAGATTTATACACATAAGCAATCCATGACTTTTCTCAGTGAAGTCCATTGACCTTATGTTTACTAAAATTTTAACCAGTACAATAGTAAGATAGGTTTGAAATTCTTCCAAGTTGAGAGCTATATTGTCATATGTAAAGGAATTTAAGAGTAGATATGAACCACATCCTATTACAAATGTCTGTACTTATATATAAAAAGGAAAACTGGTAGCAATAGTGGAGATAAAAATAATATTGCTTGTGTCTTCTCTTCCCATCTGTAGAGCAAATCTTATTAATGTTGTAGATTATAGGATAGTGGGACATAAAGTAATTTGAATTGGACCTCAAGTAATTTGAATTGGACCTGTAATTCTACTTTAAGTTAGATTCTACTTTAAGTTAATTCTACTTTAAGTTAGATTGTTAATGTAGTTAATGTAGTTGAATGATGCATAGCTCCAGAAACTGGTTAGTAGTAATTTATTTCAATTCTCTGTATAAAGATACTACTATACATATTTAGATATGATTTAATCCTTTTCATTATAAGAAAATCTGCACTGTGGTCAAATACATTACAAAATTTTGTTGGTTCTGCCTCAAAAAAGTTCAGACCCTAATTATCTTTCATTTGAACTATTGAAATAACATATTAATGGATCTTCATTATTACATTTTCTCCTTATTTTATTTTTATTATTTTTTTGGTGGTACTGGGGTTCCTGGAAGCCCTTCTGTCTCCAGACTATACTCCCAGACTTATTTTATATATTTTTTAAATTTGGAAACAGGGTCTCTTAAGCCAGCGAGGCTGGCTTCGAATCTGCGTGATCCTCCTGTCTCTGCCTCCCAAGCGTAGGGATTACATAAGCATGTGCCACCATGCCCGGCTTTCTCCTTATTTTAATTTCTTATTCATATTCAAACAAAAATTTAGGTTGGAACAATTTGCTCCTCCTTCTCCTCCTGTTTCCAAGGAAAGGTAGTCATCTTTTTCTATACATGACTGCACCTAGATCATTTGTAAGTTATGAATGCCTAGGGCTGTTTCAGTCAACATTCTTCTTGATATAACCTAAAACAACTAACTGATCAGACAACTTACACAAAGGAAGATTCATTTGTTTACAGTTTTCGGAGATGATCAGTTCAATCTGTGTGAGTCCAGGGTTTGCAGATCTCAGGGCATGGGAGCAAGCAGAGAGAAGGAGAGAATCTCTGTAATCACATCATGAAGGCTAGAAGTGAGAGAGACAAGCAAGGGGATTCAAATACCAAAGCACAGTTTGTAAGATCACAATTCCCAGGCACCAATTTCTCTAGCTACATTCACCTGCCTAGGTTACCACCCTTTAAATCTATTACAGCCGGGTGTGGTTGGCGCATGCTTGCAATTCCAACATTCGGGAAGCTGAGACCTGAGGATTGTGGTTCGCGGACAGCCTCAGCTACTTAGTGAGGCCCTCCGCAACTCAGTGAGACACTGTTTTAAAATAAAGAATAAAAAACAGGGCAGGGGGTATAGCTCGGCTGTCGAATGTACCTGGGTTCCATCCCCAGACCCGCCAAAAAAATCTATTACAATGTTTTTATCTGCTGATGATATTATAACATTCATGGCTTAAAAATATCAATCTTAACATTAGTACATGAGATCCTCAGGGGAAATTTTTTATCTAATCATATAATTATGCCCCTGGCCCCTGAAAAGCCCATGGCCACTACATAATGAAAATGCATTTAATCCATCTCCAAAAGTTTCCAAAGTCTTAACAGTTCCAGTATTACTCAAAAGTCATAAAGTCTAAAGTTTTCTCTGAATCAAGGTAAACTCTTGATTTTGAGCCCCTGAAAAAGAAAATAAAAATAAAACTGATATTTAACAAGTGTTATGTACATCTATGTCACTATCACTCTGAACTATATTATGATGTAAGGCTACAATGCACCATTAAAAGCACGCATAAAAATGTTTTGTAAAAAAGACAATTTACATACATCCAATGTACAATTGAACAAACTAAACATTTGCATTTTAAAAAGGAGGAATATGGCCACAAGTGGAATAAGTGAGAACAAAAAAGGATTGAAATCTAGCAGGGCAAGTGTTTAATCATGCAGTTTCATGTTTGACATCTGGGTCACACGGTGGTGATATTCCATCTAAAAAGGCCTTAGCAGTCCCACCCCTGTGATCTGGTTTATTAAAATGAGCATTATACTTGCTCTTCCAGCCTGGTTCCATGGCCTTAAGATAGTTTCATGATTCTGGAACTTCTAACTATCTCATTTTTTTCTTGCAACCTTAACTTTACCCTCACAGCTTCACAAATTGCCCAATTTGGACCCCTTGCCAGGATTTTGACCCTGCCACACATGGCCTGGCTTCCCAGGCCTTCCTTTGAAATCTGTGAAGAACCTTTTTTTTTGCCAGCAAAGCCACCATTATGTGTGGGTCCAAACTGACCTGCAGGAAAGATAGTCACACCATTTTCAATCACTGCTGCTAGGCCATTTTCAACTATATCTGTAATTGGGTCTGTCTCAAGTCTTGCCGCCACTGTGCCTATCTTAATCCTGGCAGCCAGCAGGCCATTTTAGATCATAGCCACTACTGATGGGTCTTCGTTTCCATAGTTCTGCAGTTGTGATTGATCTGTTGTGACCACATTCCTTTCTTTGTTCCTATGCAAAACATTACACCTCCCATCAATTATATTACACTTTCACAGCATTTTCTTTCTGGGCTCCAGCTTTATGCACACCTTTATGGCCAAACTGCAAATCTACAGTCTCTCTGCTTTGCTTTCTGCTTCCAAAATTTATTATAAAATTGGCTGAATTCAGGCATCAACATCCAAAATTCAGTTTGGATACTTTGCTGTTTTGAGATTTTCTCTGCAAGTTTAATCAGTTCATGATCTTTCAGTTTAGCCTCACAAAGTTTCAAGACATGGACAAAATGCCTACAAGTTCTTTGCCAGAATATGTCATGTATGATCTCTACTTCTTTTCCCTATAGAGTCCTCTTTACTCTCTGAAATCTTCTGAGCAAGTCTATATTATCTACCTTTCTAGCCACATTCTGGTCCTTACAACTTCCTTTCACACACCAGTTCCAAGGACTAATGAAACATATGGTCAGACTTAGATATAGTAGTGACCCTGCCTCTTTTGTACCAATTTATGTCTCAGGCAATATTTTTACTGCTATAATCGAAAACAACTGACGACATACCACAGAGAAAGAAAAATTTATTTGTTCAATTTTTGGAGATTTGGGGTTCAATCCATGTGAGGCCAGGTTCTGCAGATCTCAGGGCATGATGGCAAGAAGCAGAGAAAGGAATCAAGCAAGGATATACTCTTACAGCATGAGGTGGAAAGCAAGAGATAGCTAACCAAGGAGGGAATTAAACCACACAGTCCCCAAGGCCACACCCCCAGGAACCCACTCTCTCTAGGCACACCACACCTGCTTAGGTTATAACTTAGTAAGTGTATTAAAATAGACTCATCAACTGATGATATTACAACCTTCATGACTTAATTCCAGCACTTCAGGGAATATTCTATATCTAACCATAGCAAAACCCCACTTACAAGGGATTTGGTTCATAACCTGGAGTAAAGTTCACTAGTGTAATTTTTAACAAGCCTTCAGGTTATTTTAATGATTGACTTCCTTTTATCACACTTTAAAAAGCAATAGTATCCTGAAAATTTTTCACAATCTTTACTAAGATTTTCAATAGTAAAGAGCAAAATAATAATTCCTATTTGAAAATTAAATGTGCACATATGTTAATGAACATCACTGTCAGATCCTTCCTTCCAGAATAACTGGACCTATTGCTATAGGGAAACACTCAAATATACTCTAAATATACTCTACTAATTGGGTTGTTTTATTAAACAGCCTTTCCAGATAATCTGGAAGGCAATGATAACTAGTGTTTACAGTGATGACTCTGCAACACTGTAAGACCTTAAAGTGAATTCTAACTCCTAAAAATAAAATGCAGGTAGAATCAATATTGTAATGATACTTGTTTTTCTTACATGGCTTATTTTATGTCTTTGAATACTAGGAAGTCACATATGATGAAAATGTAACTCATTCTTAGCAAAGAATATATGAAACATTATGTTCTACTTTTTAACCTCTGAGTAAAAGGACACCTACTGCAACGATTTGATATTTTTATTTTCACAATTTTTTAAAATTCTTCTGTGTTTTTGAAGATACTGGACCTTGTATTAAACTAAATTTCTCTTCTCTCTCTCTTTCTCTCTCTCTCTCTTTTCTTTAACCCCCACAACTGGTAGATCCTGGTTGAATAGCAAATCAGTAACTCTGACCAATTTTTAATTGCTGTTGTTCAGCCTAAGATACAATATCAAACCATGAGATAACAAGAATTAAAATTCCCTTCATATGTTAAATAATATTGAAGACTATGAAAATAAAGAACATTTTTCTTATTCAATCCATAGTTATATGGCACTTACTATATACATAGCACTGTGAAAAAAATTCCTAATTTTCATCATATGGCTTAAATATTGTGGAGGTAACAAGACAAATACATTAATCAAATATTCATACATATAACTTTCAATTTCTAATGGGTAGAGAAGCCAGTAGTGCTATAAAACATACAACAAGGAATGTCTTTCCTAAGATGATATATGAGTGCTGAATAAATGTTAAAAAGTTGAAGAGGAAATGGTAAGAATGCTATTAGTTGGACAGTCTGGAGCAGGATGGATGAATCATGGTACTTTTAAAGAATCAAGACTCTAATATAGAAGGTTTGCAAAGACTGAGAGGAATGCATCAGATATGTGGTAAGCAGGGTAAGTATGGCTTAGTTCACACAGGTACAAAGGAAGATCTTTAAGGGATCCTAAACAGGAACGAATGAACTTATATAATCAAATTGTCACTTTAAAACTCTTTAGTTAATGTGTAGATAATTGACAGAAGGGTGCCGGAATGGAAATAGAAAGACATGATAGGATATTACTTTAGTAGTCCATATGACAGATATGACATTTTTAATAATGTGCTGGCTATAGAAGAAAGAGGTGCACACATTAGAGTTATTTAAGAGGTAAAGTTACAGGCTTTTGAAACTAGAAATGTATTTCCTGAAGTGAGAAATACTTTTTAAAAGAATTATTGTATTAGTGTATTGCAATTGTACATCATAGTGAGGTTCAACGTGATAAAAAGATACCTGCACACAATTCTTTGTGTATTTTCTTCCCCATTCTACCTTGCTTCCCCCTTTTCCCTTCCTACACTAATTAGTGTGATCCATAGCATTACTGTCACATATTAACATAATATCATTTGAACTTTTTCCTTCTTTGATTGTCCCTCTTCCTCTTCATTACTCTGTACCATCTCCCTCTTCATCTACTGTATAGGTCTCTCTTTACATTATTTAAGCCCTTTATGTTTCCTATTTTTCTCTCTAGCTTCCACATAGGACATAAAACATGACCATAGATTTTCTGAGACAAACTTATCTCATATAGCATAATATTCTCCAGTTCCATCCATTTTTACTACAAATTAAATGGGGAATACTAAAAGGGATAGAGGTCTTCCCCTGTGGAGTGAATAGGTAGGAATTAAGTTAAATTTCAGGCATATTTGAATTTGATTTAATAACAGGATTTGTGGAGTAGGTGAGACATACAGTAAAATTGCTAGAGTGCAAATAATCACATCCACAATAGTAACATATGAATAGGTGGTTAAACCTTTAAGTAAGATGAGAATATTATGACAGAGCTGAGCAATATTATTGCCCCCTCTGGGAACACATGGAGTTAGACTTGATAGTTTGGTGGTGTAGTAGGTCTTTTTTGTGAAGTTTCAAGCTCTCACTGGTAGAACCCAAAAAGAAGTAAGAATCCACCTATCAATAAAGTTAACTGAGTTCCTCACACTACTGATGTCTGTGATACTGAAAGAATGGAAATGACAGATGTAGATGGTTAAGGCCAGTTATATCAAGTGAACTCTTGACAATGATCAATCGTAAATTTGCATTTATTTATTTATTTATTTATTTATTTATTTATTTATCTATTTTAGTTCAAAGAGGCCTAGAAGTAGCCATAAGAATGAGCTAAAAAGCAAATAATATGTAAGGTAGCAGGGTCTTGGCAAATACTCATTCACAAGTCATGAAGAGGAAGAGGGACAATCAATGAAGGAAACAGTTCAAATGATATTATGACAATATGTGACGGTAATGCTATGGATCACACTAGTGTAGGAAGGGAAAAGGGGGGAGCAAGGTAGAATGGGGAAAAATACTGTGTACAAAGAACTGTGTGCAGGTATCTTTTTATCACGTTGAACCTCATTATGATGTACTACCGGAGCCAGCTGGCAAAAGTACGGGTTCCGAAGAGAGGAGTGAGGATGAAATAATATAACTCTTAAGAATTAAATTCCAAATATGATTTATTCCTAAGCATGGAAGGATCGCCAGTCAACTCCCGGATCGATATCTCTACTGGCCGACACTGGGGCTTCTTCTCTTGTGGTATTTATAGTTTTTAGCTTTAGGTTACCCTGGAGGGAAAAATTCCAAAGTCTGGGCAGGTCAAACAATACCCTGTTGCCAGAAACAATACAAACCTAGTCTTAGCTGAGACAGAACGATAGCATGATAGCATCATTAGCATTAGTAACCTTGAAGATTCCAAGGCCCCTAACCTTGTTGACTCTGGGCAGAGGACAGTCAGAAGTATGCTTTTAGTAAAGATAAGGGGAAGACCTTAATGGCTCCCCACAATGTACAATTGCAATACACTAATACAGTAATTCTTTTAAAAAGTATTTCTCACTTCAGGAAATACATTTCTAGTTTCAAAAGCCTGTAACTTTACCTCTTAAATAACTCTAATGTGTGCACCTCTTTCTGGGAACTATAGTCAGATGAAAGCCTCCCAAATCTAACAACAAACATTACCAACCTGCTCTATCTCAATTTCTCCCATTCAGGAAAAACCTTTCAAAAAATAATATCATGAATGAAAATTAGCCCAGAAAAAAGACAAAGGTAAGAACAATAGAAGAATAAATCCTTGTTTGACCTACTATGCTTCAGAATGAAATATTTATTTGATTATATATCCTTGATCATTCCAAAGCTTCTTATAAAAGTCAGACCTTCCATATTAAAGAAACTAGAGAATTTAGGCATCAAATGGCAGTATTGGTCAATATATATATATATATAATCATTGAGATAAATAAGAGTTAAAATAATTAGAAAATTGTTGCATCTTTTGAAATTATAAGTTTATTAAACTTAAAATATGATATAAAGGTTTTTGTTACCTTTCTGTTACCCTGCTCAATTTCATTAAAAAGCAGCACAACAACAAAATTTTCTGATCCTTTGTTAATGCTAGAAATATATGAAAATTGTCAGTCCTGTTGTTCATCCAGACCAGAATTTGGTTTCCAACAAGGATATTTTTCTTTGTGTTAGTCATCTTTGTGTTGCTGTGACTAAAATGCCTGACATGAACAATTTAAGTGAGAATATATTTATTGTGTCTCATGGCTTCAGAGGTTTCAGTTCATATTTGGTGGGATCCATTGTTTCTGGGCTTGTGGTGAGGTAGAATATCATGGTAGAAGGGGCATCATGGAGCACAGAAATTCGCCTTAGTGCAGTCAGGCAGCATAGAGAAAGAGAAATACAAAAGAAGGGGCCGAGGACAAACTATAGTATAGCCCAAAGTCACACTCTCAAGTACCTATTCCCTTCAACTAGGCCCTACCTCTTAAAGCTTTGACCATTTCTGAATAATGACATCAAACTATTATTCCACTGATGAGATCAGCGCCCTCATGATTCAATCATTTCTTCAGAGCTCCACCTCTGAGAGTGTGTATTTCAGATCCAAACCATAACAGTTTCTGTTTCTCTTCAGAGGAAACCTAGGTGATCTTACAGCTTTGCATCTAAACTTGAACTTATCTAGAATGTAGGTGGACCATATATTTAGTATACTGTAGTCACTGATTGAAACAGGGCTGAGGTGAGCACTGCTTCCTACCAGTCCTTCTTTGTTTCCAGACACTTTGATTACTCAAACAAATTGGTGTTAAGATGCATCATGGATATTTCAAAGCTCTAAGGAGCGTATTTATAAATCATGTTTAAATTATTGCACTAGGTAACATTATTTTGACTACAGATTACTTAAGACAATAAAACATCAAAATAGATATGGCTTTGCAATGTTAATTTAATTTCTCATATTCAATTTCACTGTCTCTGGAGAGATATGTTGCATGGAATTGTGAGAATATCAAGTTTTGTTTTTAAAATTCTAAATCTTGAGTCGGTCTTGATGGGACACACTTGCAATCCAGGAAGATCATAAGTTCAAAACCAGCCTCAACAACTTAGTGAGGCTCTCAGCAACCTATAGAGGCACTGTTTCCAAATAAGAAATAAAAAATTGGGTAGGAGTGTAGCAAATGCCTCTAGGTGTAATCCTCAATATCAAAATAAGTAAATAAATAAATAAATAAGTTTACAAGACAATATGGCTTTTGCAGAAACACTTTTAAAATTATCTTTGACTCATCATTATTTTCTCTCATATCACACATGCCAGTCAATCAGCTAAGTCTGTTGTTTATAGCTACAAAAATACATCATGAATCTGGTCACATTCACTTCATACCTTCCTGCAATCCTGATGCAAGCCACCATAATCTCTTCCTTGGATTCCTGCAATAAACTACTAATTAATCTATCTCTTCTCCACCTACTAGTTAATTCTCAACACAGAAGCTAGAGTGATTCTTTTAAAATTGTAAATCATATTATTCTTATGCTTCAATCTCAGTCAAGGGATTTTTTTCCTTTTTTCTGAGAATTGAGCCTAGAGGCACTTTGCCTTTGAGTTACACATCCAGCACTTTTTAATTTTTATTTTGAAACACGGTCTTGCTAAGTTACTGAGAATCTAAGTTATTGAGGTTGGCATCAAACTTACAATCTTCTTTTCTCAGCCTTCCAAGTACTGGGATTATAGATGTGCACCATGACACTCCACTATAAAAATTATTAAGGTTTTATGTGTTATATAGCACTCTGGTAGTTTGGTTAACCTCTGGATCCTTTCTCAGTATATTCTTATTATATGACATTGAAAAAGAAATACAAAGTAAGCCAATTATTTAAAAAAATGTAACCAAAATACTATTTGGTGGTACTGGCAGTTGAACCCACTGGCATTATACTATAAACTATAATCCTGGTAAATTTTATGTATGTTTGATTTTGAAACAGATTCTCACCAAGTTACTGAATGCTGGTCTTGAACCTCCTGTCTCAGCCTCCAAAGAAATGGGATTACAGGTGTGCTACACCAAACCTGGTAAGAAACAAAAATATTTTTGAAAGCAAATTTATAGAAGTAACAGTATTGAATATGTTGAAGGCTGTGCTGAAAAAGATCTGAGAGGGGGAAAAAGGAAGCAAGAAAAGGATAGCACTGTAGGATTTTCGAAGATGGTGGTGGCCGCTGTCCCAGTGGTGACTGTGGCTGCAGCAATGATAGCTGGCAGTGGCCAAATAGGACATGTATTTCTCTGAAAAACCCTGGACATCAGATTTTGGTTTAATATCTGATTGGGACAACATATAGAGACATTTATAGCCATGACTTCCTACCTAAAATATAAGAGAGAAGAGACTGACTTAGATGGTTTAGATGGTGGTGGCAGCCAGTATTTAGGAGAGGTAGATAAATCCAATCCAACTTGCCTTGAACTATAGGAGAAATCTCCTTTAAAAAAAGACTGCTTCTGCCCCACATTCTCAGGAATTCTGGACAACATATTATGTAAGAAAAATGCTCGGGAGGAGGGCGAAGATGGCGGCGGCGGCGGCAACGGCCAGTATCAGGGAGGGGCAGGTAGATTCATTCTAATCTACCCTGATCTTTTGAGGAAATCTCCCCAAAAGTAGACTGCACCTGCCCCACTTGCTCAGGAACTCTGGACAACATACTATGCAAGAAAAATGTTCGGGGTGCGTCAGATGGAGTCCTGCATAGTCCAGTCAGCCTGCGCCGCGAGTCCTGGGAGACAAGGATGCTCCCAGCCGCTGCCTCCTCTGCACAGAGCTGGGGCTGATGCACTCAGAGCAGCAGAACCTGCTCTCCGTGGTGAAGCTGTGGGCCTCCGCTCTTGGCGGGGAGATAAAACACATTGCTACTAAGTACTTGGGCCTCCAACTCCTGAAAAAGACACGTACTCTTTTCTTTTATTAAAAAATATTGACTACAATGCACCAATAAAATACATATAAATATATTGAAGAGGGAGGAAGATGGCAATGCCAGCAGCTGCAGCGGCAATCATAGCCAGAGCTGTGTAGGTTGGCAGCGACTGAATAGGACATCCATCCCTCTGAGAAACCCTGGACAACAGATTTCGATTTAATAGCTGATTGGGACAACACACAGAAACATTTCCAGTCATGACTTCCTATTTGAAATATAGGAGAGAGAGTGGAAAATGGCGGCATTAGAGGCAAGATGGCAGCGCAGCACCCACCAAAGCAAGAAAAGTGATTTGGGGAGGGAAATCCCAGAAGAGCTCAGAAAGCGGACTGCTCCTGCCACACATGCACAGGAATACTTAACAACAACATAGTCTAGGAGAGACTAAGAACTAAGAAGGCGGCGGTGGCGGCCAGTATTCAGGAGAAGCAGACAGATCCAACCAAATCCACCTTGAATTTTTGAAGAAATCTCCTAAAAAGTAAACTGTTCCTGCCCCATGTGCTTAGGAACTCTGAACAACATATTATGTAAGAAAAAGTTTCACAAAGACGTACCAAGATGGTGGCAGCCAGCATTCAGGAGCTGCAGACAGATCCAATCCAATCTACCTTGAATTTTTGAAGAAATCTCCCCAAAAGTAGACTGCTCTTGCCGCACATGTGCAGGAATTCTGGACAACATACTATGTAAGAAAAATGTCTGGGGCAAGTCAGAGGGAGCTCTGCCCGTATTGCTGGGCCGACTTGCTGCACTGGCGTCCCAGGAGACCTCACTTCATGGCTGCTGCGCTTATCTGTGCTACGCTGGGGGCCAAGTTGTGCTTGGAGCAGTGGATCCTGCTCTCCATGGTGAGGCTGCGAGCCTCCACTTTCAGTGGGGAGATAAAAATCCATTGCTGCTAGGGAATTGGGCTCCCAGCTTCTGCAAATGACATGTTCTGTTTTGTCCAACTTAAAGATTATATATATATATATATATATATATATATATATATATATATACATACACACACACACTTTTGGGGAGATTTCCTCAAAAGATACATTAGAATGAATATATATATATATATATATATATATATATATATATATATGGAGGGAAAAATGGGAACCTCTGTAAACGTCCTGCCCACAGTGACAGGGACCAGAGCCCACTGCATGGTGAAGCTGGGTGGGCCCAGAACCTGTTGTGTGCCATGCCTGGATACCAAAATACCAAACTAATACATAAACAACCATGTTCATAGCCACACAGTTCATCACTGCAAACTATGGATCTGGTCAAAGATGTTTTTCAATGAATGAGTGGATTTCAAAACTATGGGATATGTACACAGTGGAACTTTGCTCAGCCATAAGGGAGAACAAAATAATGGCATTTACAATGAAATGTCACAAAAAATAAGAAATCAGACGCTTTTCTTACTGTGCAAAATATTAGGGAGAAATGGGTAACAGGAGGAACTCTAGATGAGGAAGGGACCCTATAGAGGGACAATGAACGTAACATATCTGAGGGGATAAGAGGGAGGGTAAGGAAAACTCTTTAAAGCACATGATGTACTTAAACATATTAAAGTCAATCAGGAAGCCAAGCATGGGAAGGAGGGAGGGGACGGGTTAGATATTGGGTAGGGGCTGACTGGGTGATGTGTGCATGTATATCTCCACAAGTTTTTTTTATCCCCTTAAGATGTATGACTACAATGCACCAATAAAAATTTATATAAAATTTGCTTTGTAGAATCTGGACAACAAGACCCTACTCAGTCATATCTAGGAACTACCATAATTTTGAAGTAATGATAAATATGAATGGTACTTCACTATAACAATTATAAAAAATGGTGGCTTCTATTGTTGATTTACAAGTATTAATATTACTATAGGTTTTACATTTATATTTGAAAGAAATTTAAAAGGTTAGACGTTAGAAATTAGTTACAATAAAGAAGTATTTTTTTCTGCCTCTCTTCACAACCTGAATTTTATCAAAAATGATAATGATTAAATCTGTAGAGTCTACAAATTTGCAAACCATCCCTGTAGAGGTTGGGGCAGGGTGTACAAACAGAAAAAATTAGGAGAACATCCCTAGGAAGAGTCTGGAGAGACCTAGGGTCAGCAGTTTTTATTTTCTGCTTTTTTTCTTTTTGTGAGTGCTTGAGATGTATAATTAAGATGTTATTATATATATGTAGAATAAATATGAAAATGGCTTTTCTTTGAAAAGTGATCCAAAGATTCAGTGCATTCTCTATCAAAATATGAATGACATTCTTCACAAAGTTAAAAAATCAGTACTAAATTTCATATGGAAAAAGAAAAGACTCAGAATAATCAAAGCAATTTTCAACTTTTCTTATGAACAGTGGAGGACATATAATACCTGACTTCAAATTCTACTACAGAGTAATAGTAACGAAAACAGCATAGTTTTGGTACAAAAACAGGCACAACGACCAATGGAACAGAGCAAAAGATACAGAAACAAACATGTATAGCTAATTGATTTTTGACAATATGTCAAAAATATATGCTGTAGAAAAGACAGGTTTTTTTTAACAAATGATACTTGGAAAACTGGTTAAGATTTGTAGAAAAATGGAATTTAATCCATGTCTTTCACCCTGCACAAAATTCCACCCAAGATAGATCACACATCTGGAAAATAGATGAGAAACTTTGAAGTTACTTGAGTATGGCATAAATCCAACATATAGGCACAGGCAGAAACTTCCTAAATAATACCCCCAAAGCTCAGAAAATTAAAAGAAGAATTTGTAAGTGGCATTGCATTCACCTAAAAACATTCTGTTCATAAAAGACCATCAAGTGTCTGAAGAGATGGCCAAAGGAAGAAAACATTTGCCAGCTAGTCCTCTGAGGGAGGACTAATATAAAAGTGTGCAAAATATTTAAAAGAATGAAGTCTTAAAAACATAAGTACTCCAACCAAGAAATGAGCAATAAATCTAAATAAACACTTCACAAAATAAGAAATACAAATGTCCAATAAATATATGAAAAAATGCTCAACATCACTAGCAATTAGGAAGATGAAAATCAAAAGTACACTGAGATTCTACCTAACCCCAATTAGAATGGCAATCATCATGAAATTAAATAGCAATGAAAGCTGGCGTACATGTGAGTAAATAAAAACTCATTTTTACTGTTGATGTGATTGCAAATTAGTGAAGGCACTATGGATATCAGTTTGAAGTGCCCTAAAAAAACTGGAAATAGATTCACTATATGATCCATGTATGCCACTCTTAAGTATCATTCCAAAGATACTGGATACATACATATCCATATATTCATCTAGCACAATTCATAATAGGCAAGTAATGGAATCAACCTAGGTGACCATCAACAGATAAATGGATTATAAAATTATTGGATATACACACAATAAAATTTTACTCAGCAATAAAGAAGAACAAAATTGTGTCATTCACAAAAAAATGGATGGACTTGGAAAACATACCTTAAGTAAGATTAGCAGGTCAAAGATGAAGGGTCATATGATTTCTCTCATGTGAAGAAGCTAGAGAGTAATTGGGATACAGGAGGAAATTTAAGTGATGGAGTAGAAACCCAAGTGGGGCAAGGGAGGTAGTCTAGGGGAGGTTTGGGGTAGGGCAGGGAGAATTAATGAATTTGAGAATATCAATACAAATCTCAATATCATGTAATTGGAAGGGAAGGGAATGGGGAGGGAGCCATAGTGGTAAAAGCTCATCAAGTGCTGTGTGTATGTATGTCACTATCACTATGAATTACATTATGATATGAGATTATAATACACTAATAAAAGTATAAAAATTACGTCATTTTAATTAATTTAACTTTTCTTCAGCAAACTGTAATAATTTAAATAAGCTTTATTTTTATACTTTTTTATGAGTTCAGAACTTTCTCTCTCTCATTGGTTACAACAGAAAATAGTTTTCCTATCAATTTAGAAATGCCCTTGTCAAATGGCATTGCATTGTTTTACTTATAAGTATTATAAATTGCAGAGTCTACCTCTCTTTTCTCTGTACTCTCTTCTTTATAATTTTATAGAGCCAGTAATAGGATACAACATTATCTGGGGGTTAACTTTACATAAAATTCTTAATTTGAAGGAACTCAACATATTATAAATGTAGAAATTATACAGATCTTGGAAAAAGTCAAATTAATTAAGAATTAAAAATATTGTAACTGCTTATTATTTTCTTTAATGAAATTATTTCATACATATATGATGATTATTTAAGAAAAATAAAATAAATTAGAAATATGTTTCAATATTTGTAAAAATGACCACACAAGTTTAGCTTTTTCCTTGTGACCATTTTTAATAAATAATTAGAAAAAGAAACACAGTAGAGAGTTTCTGGTGAACTAGGTATTTAATTGACTTTTATTTTCATTAAAAATTATCTGTTTATTTTTATTACAATTTTCTTAATAAAATTTTTAGTAAAAATGCAGGGAATGCAAAGAGGTAGTAAAATATCACCAATGAAATATGAATTTTAATGAGAAACTGAATTTCAAAGAATGACTTAAAATTAGAAGGGTTAAATCAATTTGACTGATTATGACTTGTTTACTTGAATCCTTAAATTATTAGGATAGTATATAAATATTTTATTCAGGAAATACAGTGTTTGAAGGACAAAATAGGCTATCATCTGTCAAAAGGAGAATTTATTTAGAAGACTAGATGAAGCAATGAGGATAGCTTTCTGAAAATGTGTTGCCAATATTGGAAGGAAAAGATTCAAAGTGCGTGTTTTACTTTGGGTGGGCTCAGTCTTTTAGCTTTCTGTGCAATATTAGCTTATTAAGATATTAACCTAGAAAAATTTAGTAAGTTAATTGCTTGTAAAATCATAGCATATAGGATATTTGTCTCTCTCATTAGTGGTAAGCAGTAGCTAATTTTTTCAAAATATGTGCTCTGTGCCCAGTCATGAGAAATTTTATATAATTTTTTTTCAAATAGGTGATACTGGCGATTGAACCTAGCCATGTTCTACCTCTGAGCTACATCCGAAGACTTATTTATTTATTTATTTATTTATTTATTTATTTATTTATTTATTTTAAAACAGGGACTTGGAAAGTTGCTGAAACTGGCTTTGAACCTGAAATGTTCCTGTCTCATAGATATTTTGTTCTGTGCCCAGCTACAATTTCTTTCTTAACCAACCATATGAAGCAGATCTTTATAAATCATCACTTCATAGATCAGGAAACTGAGTTTCTGAACAATTATTTAATTTGCCTAAAATTATAGTGTTTCTAAGTGGTGAAAGTAGGATTTGAATCAAATAAGCTGACTTTAAAACTCATGTGTTTAAAAATATGTTAGATGAATAAGGCATATTTTTACTTTATTTCAACCGAGTTATCTACCATTCATTATTATAAAAGTAGCTTTAGTGTTGGACCTATGCCATTTTCAAGGAACTTCAAGGTCTCTGGTCTAATTTCCAATTCTTTGATCCATCTTGAATTGACTCTTGAATACAGTGAAAACACGGGGTTTATTTCTATTTTTCTTCATATGGTTAACCAGTTTCGCCAACATCATTTATTGAATAAGCTATCTTTTTTATAGTGTATATTTTTGCCCCATTTGTCAAAAATAAATTGGCTGTAAGTGTGCAGACTTGTTTCTGAACCTTCTATTCTCTTCCATTGGTCTATGTATCCATTTTTGTGCCAGTACCATGCTGTTTTTAATATGGTTTTGTAGTATAGTATAATGTCAGCTAATATTTAGAATATAAGAAAACTCAAAAGAAACTCAGCACTAAGAAAACAAATAACCCAATCAAAAAACAGGCAAGCGAACTAAATAAACACTTCACAAAAGAAGAAATTCAAATGGCTGATAACTATATGAAAAATGTTCAACATCATTAGCAATTAGAGAGATGCCAATCAAAACTACCCTGAGATTTCACCTAACTCCAACTAGAATGCAACCATTCAAAACACAAACAACAACAAATGCTGGTAAGGATGTGGAGAAGTGGGAACTCTAACACATTGGTGGGATTGCAAATTAGTGCAACCACTTTGGAAAATAGTATGGAGGATCCTCAGAAGAATGGGAATGAACTTACCATATGATCCAGCAATACCATTTCTGGATATCTACCCAATGGAATAGAAACCAAACTATCAGAACGAATGCATGCATATCTATGTTTATAGCCACACAATTCACAATTGCCAAACTATAGAACCAGTCAAGATGTCTATCAACAGATGAATGAATTATGAAACTATGGGATATGTACACAATGAATTTTATTCAGCCATAAAGAAGAACAAAATTTACAGGGAAAGGGATGCAATTGGAGAACATTGTGCTAAGTGAGATTAGTCACAAAAAAGTAAGGCATTGAATGTTCTCCGTAATATGTGGAAGCTAGGGGAAAAAAGGGTCATAGGAGGAACTCTAGACAAAGAAGGGAAAACTCTAGGTGAGTACATAAGGTGACCTAACTAAGGAGGGGGAAAAGAGGGAAATTCTCTAATGTACATAATTTACATTCACAAACGTATCAAAGTCAATCACCAAGTCAAACATGAGAAGGAAGCAGGGGGAAGAAATGGTGTGGGAACTGGGTGAAGGCTAATTTAGTGATATGTGCATGTATGTCTCTACCATCTTATACTCCCTTAAGATGTATGACTACGATTCACAAATAAAATGAAAAAAACCTAAAAAATAAATTTAACTTTAATAAAGGATTACCTGATCAAATTCCTGCGTTCAGATAACAGTGTACTAGATTAATCAACACCTTTAAACCTAAAATGGAGGAAGTTAATAACTACTTAATAGGGTTGTTTAAAAATTAAATTTATGTAATTTGTGCCAAATAATGTGGGATGTACCAGATCATATGTTATGTACCAAGAAGATACATTATTTTATTTAAACTTTTAAAGCAATAATGGTTTCTGGGCATGGTGGCACATGCTTGTAATCCCAGCATTCGGGAGGCTGAGACTAGAGGATCACGATAATAATAATAATAAATAATAATAATAATAATAATAATAATAATATCTTGAATTTGCTGATGGATTTACATAAATTAGGCATTAAATTAAATATTTTTGTTGACAATCTTTTTACAAGAACATATTTAATACTATTTCCATTATGTTAATTAAACCACTGAGGTGCAGTAAGATTAAGTATATTTCCAAGCATCACACAGCTACATAAATTTCAGAGCCATTATAGAAACCGAGACAGTGTAGTGCCTTTTAAAGTCAATATCAACCAGACCTTTTATATGCCTTTAGTTTTGTGGCACTCACCCCTATCCAATGGTGATGTAAAGTGACCAGTTACCACCCACTTGGTCTCCATAGAAATGATTATACTATTTGCAGTAGTAAAACTTGATCTTTTCTTTTCCAAAAAGAATGCGAACAAACTTATCCTACTCAAAGAGCAGTAAGAATGCCAAAGTTGGTGGAACACAATGAGCAAGGGAGGAAGTGGTAAGATTAAAGAGAGTGAAATAAAGAGGGACAGTGCAGGCAATAAATTTTTAGAGAAATAGAATAGTACTAGGAAGAGTAGTTAGGTAGTTATTACAATAATTACTTCCTTGTCCTCATCTCCCTATGTGTTGATTTTTTATTCCACTTAGTTCTTTATGTGAAATTAAAAGAAAATTGAAGTTGCTCAATTATCCATTAAAGTCAATGACAAGTCTCATGAGCCCTTTCTAAGATGGTGTAGATGTTTTTGTTCAGAGGAATAATACAGTTAACATTTTTTCCCAAATTGCATGTTTTACCTTTAGCATTAATCATTTTCTAGAATACCAACAACCTAAACCAGATTGTTAGACTGTATTTATCTTCAGTATCCACAGGTTGACTTTGAAAGTTGCTAATGGCTACATAAAAGTTTATTTATGAATTATTAATCTGTGACTCAAATAGTAAAACAGCTTGCCATGAAAGTTTACTTCTGAAAGTAAATAACTATTGCTACACTTTCTGGATACTCAATGCCTGGGATTTACTCTTTTGTTATTCACTTTTGAAGATGTGTGGCAAGATAGTTAAATTCTCTGTGCATCAGTGTTTTCAAATGTAAGCTATGTACAAGTTATATATTCACTTATTTCCTAATAGGACGACGTTAATAGCTGCATGTAAAATATTTAGGAACAGTGCCTTCTATTATATAAGTGTTCAATAAGACTTTTTCCTGTATTCAATATTTGAGTGGTCAGTATTCATAATTTTTGGTCATGAATGCCTTTTCTGCACTTAAGAACAATTTATTGGACATCTAGTATTTATTATACATCTTACTATGTGTTGAGGATAAAGAAAAACTAAGGCAATTTTATTTGTAAAAGAGGTTTAATGAATAATTGTGCAAGCAGACATGTGAACAAATTCATAGAGGTGAATGCTAGGAATTCATTCATAGGTAAATTATTAAGTGCAAGTATCGTCCTGAACTATGAATTCCATCCTCTGCCTTGTATGAGCTGGGCAAGTGAATCTTATCGAGATCAGAGTCTGTTTTCCATTGTCCCTCACATTTTCTAAGAAATGTCATTTTGCCCAAAGTTTGGTGAGTTATTCAGTGGTAAAGGAGAATTTCCTTTCTTCATGCCAGCAAAGTGTGCGATATCACCATTTAATGAAAACGTCATTTTTTATTAAATAGCACATTGTGAAAGAATTTTGCACTATTTAAAAGTGGTTCAGCTGCTTTCCTTACTCAGCATTGTATAACATCACCATAGGGCTAAGGGTGATTCCCCAAGTAGCTGAACAAATCTCATCATTTATGTAGAAAAAACATTCAGCATGTATCTCATGGCTCCATCTTCCCAAATCATTTATTCTTCTGAAAGGTTCAATATGCACTTGGCAGTGTTTTCTGCTATAAAAATATGAATTATAAAAAGTCATACCAACCAAATATTTAAATGTGAATAAATTGGTAAGTGGCATGACGTGCATTTTGTTAAATAATTTTTATTAAGAGCATAAAACATTCAGCATTAATGCCAGTAAAGATAAACTAAAAAAGAATACATAAATATTAGATAGAGAAAACCACGAGGACCTTTTATCCCTTGGCAGGTATTTTAATTCTATTTTTTCATAGAGAACAGATTGTATTTGATTGAGAATTAGGTAGATTCATTGTGGCATTCTGTCCAATGTGTATAAGAAAAATTGCAGTATAACCCTGTATAGTACAATTTTATGAGACCATATGTTTGTGAATGCTGTGATAAAGAATTATTTTTCTGCCAGGATCAAAATATATATATATATATATTTTTGCATGTCAAAAATATAATTATGAATATATATTTTTTGCGGGTCTGGAGGTGGAACTCAGGGGCATTCAACCTCCGAGCTATAACCCCTACCTTATTTTTTATTCTTTATTTTGAAACCGGGTCTCACTGAGTTACAGAGGGCCTCACTAAGTAGCTGAGGCTGTCCACGAACCGCGATCCTCCAGTCTCAGCCTCCCGCATGCTGGGATTACAAGTGTGCACCAACACGCCCGGCTAATTATGAATATTTGAATATATGTTTACTTTAGTGAGTAGTGAGTGGACATGTTTTATATATTTACATAAAAGACACTACTTTTGAATTATAGAATAAAGATACTTTAAATAAACTTCTCCATAAAATCAACATAAAAAACCTGCCAAAAATTGTCAAAATTGACTTATATTGAACTTTTGTAAATATCTTGAAAAATCTGAGGAACACCTATTTCTGTAAGACTGCTTAACTTCGGTAAAAAATAGCAGGCTGTGTGATGGGTTAATATCTACCCTCATTTTTCTATTCTCAGTCCCATGCTGACATTGAAAATAAGGAAACTTGTATCTATGGCACTTATGAAAACCATTAGTCTTGTACTTACTGTAGAAAGCAGAACAGGTTTGACCTTCTGAAAAGTTCCCATACCCAGAGCCTTATGACTATTTAAACTCTCTCAGCCTGGAAAAGACCCAGTTATTTGGTGCTGTTTAACTTATGTTTCTTTATGAGGCTGACACCTATTGGGGCTAAGAATTGTCTGAATGAAAACTTAAAAGGAATGACCGGGAAACAAGATGTCAATATATGGTTTTGATATATCACAGTGGTTCTTTCAATCCATAAATATATTCAGATCTGTGCAAGCTAAGTTAAGATTTGAGAGGGTCCCAATTTTTCACTTTTGGGTAGCACTGAGATGCTGTGCAAGTGAAAGCTTATTGGCAGAGATGTAAATTGCCTGAGTATTGAAAGTGGGCCCCAACACACACAGGTAGCCACTTTGCAAATGTGAGAGGATATTGACTCAAGTCTTTTAAGGAAATATCTGCCCAATCATTATCTTTCCTCAAATTAACCAAGCAGAGATTTCAGTGGATGCACACAATGAGAAATACAGATTTAATAGAATTAGTATAGGAAAGTCACTAAACAAATAGTAAAAATGTAAAATGATTCATTTGAGGGGATTCTTATAACCATATATATCATGTGATATTTTAGATGTTCAAATTTTAAGAAAAACCATGAGGCATGTAAAGTTATAGTAATTATGGCCTACACACTGAAAAATATAATACAATTGAAACTGTCCCTTAGGTAGTTCTGATTTTGGACTTTCTAAACATAATGACTTTAAATAAGTTATTACAATATGTTCAAAGGAAACCACACTGATTGAATTAAAGAAAAGTATGAGATTTGCATCACACCCAGCAGATATCAATGAAAAGGCAAATTTTAAGGGAAGAACGAAAAGAAATCCTATAGTTGAAAAGCACAATTACTAAAGGAAAAAAAACCTCACTAGATAGACTTAACAGCAGTGAACTTGTAAAGAAAGAATGGGGTAATTTTGAGGATAGGTAAATTAAGATTAGCCTTTCAAAAAAGAGGAGTGAATAAAAATGAGCAACACTTCAGATATCTGTAGAACACCATGATGTGTACCAAAAATAGAAATCCCAGAGGAAGAAAGAAAAGGCATCATTTTATAATGATAAAAGAATAATTGCAAGAGAAAGATATAAATATTGTATATGTAACAACAGAGCCTACAAATGCATGAGACTGAAACTGGTAGAAATGAAAGGAGAAACAGATAAAGGAACAAGAATATTTGGAGACTTCTGTACTTTATTATCAATAATTGATAGCACTATCAAGTACAGAGAAATTGGCAAGGACATATCTTCATCCTTTTTACATCTTTAAACAGAAAGTTAGCAAGAATGTAAAACAAAACAGTGAGGAACAGTGGTCCATGCCTGTAATCTCAGTGCAAGGAAGGCTGAGACAGAAAGATCACAGGTCTGATGCCAACTCTTATTCAAAATAAAAATAAATGAGTTTGGAGGTATAGCTCAAAGTTAGAACTTTCCTGAGTTTAATCTCTTGTACCTCCCTCCCATACACATGAAAGAAAAGCAACAAAAAGGCTTAAAATTCCTATTTCACCCAGTAATGATAGAACACAGATTCTTGTGAAGCACATGCAATATTTTCCATGATAGGCCATATATTTGGTGATCCATCAAGTGACACCTAATTTAAGTACCTTTAAGTTATACATACAAAGTATGTCTAGGAACAAAATGGAACTTGATTATAAATCAAGAACAAAAGGAAACTGCATAATCCATGACAATTTGGAAATTGAGCAATTTGTTTTTTGTGATACAAGGAATGGAACCCAGGGGCATTCTACCTCCAAGCTACACCCCCAGTCCTATGTTTTATTCTTTATTTTGAAACAGGGTCTCACTGAGCCGCAAAGGGCCTCACTAAATAGCTGAGGCTGTCCTCAAACCCGGATCCTCCTGTCTCAGCCTTCCGAATGCTGGAATTACAAGTGTGCACCACCACATCCAGCTTAGCAATTTATTTCTTTATCTATTTTTATGGTTTTAAAATTGACAGAAAAATCATATTTATTTATCACATGCAACATGATATTATGAAGAATATATGTGTTGTTAAATGCATAAGACTAGCTAACTTATGGTTTACCTTTCATAGTTATCATTATTAAATGTGAGAACACTTACTTATTCTTTTAGCAGTTTTCAAAAATACGATATTTTGTTGATAACTATAGTCATCATGTTATACCACAGATTTCTTGAATTTGCTGTTCCCATCTAACTCAAATAATGCCTTCTTTGATGATCATCACTTTAGAACTTCCCCAACCATTCAGTCCCTGATAATCATAATTCTATTTTTTACTTATCTGGAACCAACTTGTTTATATTCCATATGTGGATGAGAACATGTGGTATTTATAGTCTCTCTATGCCTGGTTTATTTAACTTGATGTAATGTCTCCCAGGATCATGAATGTTGTTCCAAATGAGAGAATTTTCTTCTTTCTTAATATTGTTACACTGTATATAGTAATACATTTTCTTTTTTTTCCTTTATCTGTTGATGGAAACTTGGGTTAATTCTAACCTTTCCTACTTTCAATAGTCTTACAACATATATACTAGTGTATATATCTCTTCAACATACAGATTTCATTTCCTTTGGGTATATAAACAGTAGTATCATTGCTGGATTGAATGGTAGTTCCATTTTTATTTGGAGTAGGGGAACTCCACAGTTTTCCATAATGATTGTACTAATTTACAATCCACTAAATGTGTACAAGGGTTTCATTTTATTCAAGTCTTTATCAATACTTGTTGTGTTTTTTCTTTTATATTTATATTTTTGTGGGTATTTTAAATATACTTTTATTGGTATATTGTAATTATACATCATAATGAAGTTTGGAGTCATAGAAACATATACACATGTATCACTTAGTGTTATCCCATCCCATTCCTTCCCCTTTTATTTATGTCATTGATATAAATACTGATAAATTTGTATATGTACATAGCATTATTTGAACTGTTACCTTCAAAAAATGTCCTGTCCCCTCCCACCCCCCTTTTTGTGGTACTGGGGATAGAACCCAAGGGCTTTCTACCTCCATGCTACACCTCCAGACCTATTTTCTATTTTATTTGGAAACAAGGTCTCACTAAGTTGCTGAGAGCCTCACTAAGTAGCTGAGGCTGGCTTCGAACCTGCGATCCTCCTGTCTCAACCTCCCAAGCTCTGGGATTACAAGCGTGCACCACCACGCCCAGCTCCCCCTTCCCTTTTTTAAATCCCTTCTATTGCTCCACTGAAATCTCTCTTCCTTTACCTGAAGTCCCTATTATTACCTAATTTCTCTCTAGTTTTCACATATGAGAAACACCATACAACCATTTTCTTTCTGAGACTGACTAGTTTCACTGACTATAATGTTCTCTAGGTCCATCCATTTTCCTGCAAATGATATAATTTTGTTCTTTATAGCTGAGTAAAATTTCATTGTGTGTAGATACCACTATTTTGTAATTTACTTATCTATTTATGGACATCTAGGCTGGTTCCATAATTTGGTTATTGTAAATTCTGTTGCTAAAACATGGATATGCGTGTATTACTGTAAAATGGGAGTAAACATCTAAATTTTAATTTGTTTATTTCCCACATTTGAAATACTATTTTTTTGTGGTACTGAGGATGGAACCCAGGGGCATTCTACTCTGAGCTACACCGCCAGCCCTATTTTTTATTTTTTACTTTGAAACATCTCACTGAGTTGTAAAAGCCCTCACTAAGTAGTAGCTGAGGCTGTCCATGAACCACGATCCTGCTGTCTCAGCCTCCCAATGCTGGGATTACAAGCGTGTGCCACCACGCCTGGCTTATTTGAAATACTTTTCAATGACATACTTGGCTAAGCTTCTTTACCATGTCCTTAGGCACGATACATCTTCAACCAATGACTTTACAAGATTTTTCCTCATCCAGTTTTTCATACATTTTAGCCAGTCCCCTAGCTTATTATTGTTATCCACCTTCATTTGGTTAATTTTATATTTCTTGCAAAGAACTCCACAAACCTGACAAATGTAGGTTCACCATAGTTGGATACAAACACATTAAGTTTGGCTTGGTGCTTGTAAAATGCTTTGTCAGTTTTGCAAACTCTATGTGTGAGGCCATTGTGAATGAAGTCAAGTCTTCAGAATGTATTTTAAAGAGATATTAATGCCCAGTAGACCTCTAAAAACAAAGACTTTTCAGGTATGGCCAAGGTTATAGGTGAAGCCAAATTAATTTTGTGTATGTGTGTATAAAAAGTGGTATATGCTTATAATTTTTATGTGAAGATAATTTCATGCTTATATACATTTGTTGAAACTCATCAAATTGTACACTGCCAATATGTGCCATTTAGTGTACATTTATCATTTCTGAACAAATTTGCTGCAAAGTTAAGTTTAATAACCTAAAAATAACTAAAATAGGACAAGTCTCAGTTTCCAATGCATAGCATGAAAGCTATCCAGATGTACAGATCTGATTACCTCAGAAATAAGTTTATGAATATTGCCAACACAGTAGCTCATCCTTAATGCTTGGCTCTTTGCCATGGAAGAGTTAGATACATATTCTGGATTAACTGACCTTTTCAAAATCATTGACCAAGAAATAATTTTGGTATTGTATATTATTTGAAATATTTAATCATGTTTGCTAGAAACTCATTTTTAGTAGTGGTTCTCCAGAACTAATAGGATGAGTATAGAAATAGAGATGGGTTTATTTTGAGGAATTAATTCCCATGATTATGGCAGATTCTAATTCCAAAACCTTTATTGAGCTATTGAGCAGGAGACCCACGCAACAGAGAATGTTGCAGTTCAAGAATGAAAGCCATCTGTGGAGAGAGTTCATTCTTACTTGAGGAAAAGATCAGTAAACTGCTACCTGTAACTAGGCAACCTGCTTTACTCAGAATCATGATTTAAATGTTAATCTCATCCCAAAATCACTCTCACCAAAACATCCAGAATAATATTAGAGCAAATATCTTGGCATAGGAAGCTTGAAATATAAAATTAATTATCTCACCTTGTCACTATTTCCCCCTTTTAGAGATGGCTATGAGATATAGATTCTTGGTAATATAGTTATTTCAACTCTTACCTATATTTGTTTAACTCCATTAAGTATGCATTCAGTTTCTAGGTACAAGTACAGATTAAATAGTTTTCCTAATGTCTGTATTCTCATTAAGCCCATTCGTGGACACATGACTCAGGTTCTGTTTCTATAGAGTTTTGTCTTTATTTGTCTTATCTATTTGTTCAAAAACTATTAATAAGATGCTTAATATTTACAGAACACCAATAGAGTGCACATCAGAACTTGAACATAACTGAGATTCTACCTCCATGGAACTGGTTATCATGAGGGAAAAAGTCTCTTGTTTTTTTCACAATAGTCTTTATATCATGTTTAAGTGAATATCTTATTTTATTTTATTTTATTTGGAGGTTGAACTCAAGGGAATTCTCCTCTGAGCTGCACCTGCAGCGCTTTTTATTTTTATTTTTTTTAATTTTCATACAAGGTCTTAGAATGTTGCTAAGAGTCTCACTACTTGCTAAGGCTGTCCTTGAACCTGCAATTGTCTTGTCTCAGCCTCCCAAGTACTGGAATTACAGGCTTGCACTACCATGCCCAGATGTCATTGTGATTTTAATTTGCATTCCTCTGAAGATTGGTAGTCTTGAGCCTTTTTTCAAACCTTTGATCAATTGTAGGTCTTCTTTTGAAAAATGTCTTTTTAGATCCTTTGCCCATTTTTAAATCAAGTTATTATCTTGTTCTTGAATTATTTGTGTTCCTTACATATTTTGGTTATTAACCTGTGTCAGACATATAATTCCCAAATGTTTTTTATTGTGTAGATTGTTGCTTTACTACTTCTGTTTCTTTTGCTGTACACTTGATTTTGATATAATCTTATTTGTCCGTTTTTGCTTGGGATGCCCATTAATCATTTAAAAATTGGCATATAAAAACATTGTCTAGAAGAATGTCACAGGATTTTTATCCTATATTTTTCAAGTACTTTCATAGATTCATGTTTTTAATTTATACCTTTAATTTATTTTGGATTGATTATAATGTGTGGTATGAGATAAAGGTCTGTTTTCATTCTTCTACATATATATTTCCAGTTTCCCAACACTATTGGAAAGACTTTTATTTTGCATTATAGTTCTTGGCATTTGGTCAATAATCAGATGTCTGCAAATACAGAATTATTTTTGTGCTCTTGATTCTGTCCCACTGGACTATGTGTCTGTTTCTTTGCACAACCATGCTGCTTTGGTTACTGTGTTAGATATTTTGTTTTTGTGACTAAAATACATGACAAGAATAACTAGGAGTAAGAGAGATTTATTTTGGCTCATAGTTTTAGAGGTTCTGTTTACATGTTTACATTTAGCTAAATAAAAGGTCAAAACTTCATGGTGTGCTAAAAGAAAGCTGCTCAGCTCATGGCACCTGAAAAACAGAAGAGTTGGGAGAGATGAGAAAGAAAGAGAGGGAGGGAGGGAGGGAGAGGGAGAGAGAGAGAGAGAGAGAGAGAGAGAGAGAGAGAGAGAGAGAGAGAGAGAGAGAGAGAGAGAGAGAGAGAGAGAGAAAGAGGAGAGACTGGAAGCAGTCAAGAACAGATACAGTCCTCCAGGTCACACCCCCAGTTACCCACTTCCTCCAGCCATTCTTCACCTCTGAACTTCGCTCTCTTTCCTAATGCATGAAGTTTGAGGAACAATTTAAGATCTTAACCATAGCAATTACTACAGCTTTTTAGTTTATTTTGAGGTTAGGAGTTATGATGCCTTCTTTTTGTTTTTATTCAAGAATGCTTTATTTTGGGGGATTTTTCTTGAACCTGGACAAATTTTTGTACTTACTTGTATTTTTATAAAAAAATTTACTGGAATTTTGAGAGGAATTGCATTGAATATATAGAATGTTTTGTGTGTTTGGGCATTTTAATGTTTCTTTCAGTATGTTAACATATGAGGTTTCTCCACTTATTTTTGTCTTATTTAATTTCTTTTATTAATGTATTATAGTTTTGGTATAAAGAGATATTTTACCTCTATGGGTAAATTTAACCCAGGTATTTTTGCTAGCTATTATAAATGGTATTATTTTCTTAATTTTTAAATAATTCACTATTTAAAGAATTACTACTGTTTTGGGCTTATTTGTATATGCAATGTTCCTAAATTTTTATAAGTTATGAGTTATTTTTGTGGATTCCTTAGTTTTCCTGTATAGAAGGTCATGTCATTTGTAAACAGGAACAATTTTGCTACTCCTTTTGCATTTTGATAACTTTTATTTCTTTACCTTACTTAATTGTTCTATCTAGAAATCCCGGTACAGTGTTGAATAGAAGTGGTGACAATGAGCATCTTTGTCCTGTTCATGATATTAGAAGAAAAGCTTTCAACTTTTCACCATTGAGAATAATGTTAGCAGTGGTTTTGTCATATATGACCTTTATTGTGTGGAGAAAATTCCTTCTATACCTAATTTGTTGAGTGTTTTTATTTGGAACAGATATTACATTTAGTCCAATTTTTTCTGCATCTACTGAAATAAATTATCATATATTTTGTGTTCTTTATTCTACTAAAGTGATGTATTTGTAATTCTTGATTTTTTGAGTATATTTCTATATAGCCACTTGAACAAAGGATAAGTTGCACATGAATTTAATATTTTAAGCTGACATAAAATAAACCACATCAAGTTTTGAGACAGGCTGTTGAAGTGCTTAAAGAGAAAGTTAAAGATTTAAGTATTTCAATTAGGAAATATAAAAATATTAAATTACTAATCTTAGGTACCACCTTAAAAACCTATAAAAAGAAAAAACAGCCCAACTACAGATAAAGAGAGGAAACAAAGATTAGAACAGAAATGAATGAAGTAGAAAACAAAGTAACTATAGAGAAGATGAGTGAAACAAAGTTATTTGAAAAGATCAATAAATTTATCAAATCTTTACATAAATGAGGCTTGTTAAAAAAAAGACACAGACTGCAGGACTAAGGAATAGAACAGGAGACATTATTAGTGACGATTTAGAAATAAAAATAATCAGGAAGAAATAATATGAAAATTTTTAGGTCAACAAATCTTACATCTCTGGAAAAGTGAAAAAATCCCAAGTAAATTACAAATCTAAAATATTCACTAAAGAAATAAAAAGTATAACAAATAAATTAGTAATAAAAATTTTTCCACAATGATAAGCTTATGCCCAGATGTCTTCATGGGTGAAATTTATTAAATATTTAAATGGAAAATAATACCAATATTTAATTAATTCTTCCAAAAATTTAGGATAGTGGAGGTCCCTGAGCCCGTTCTATGAATCCATTATCATACTTATCTAAAAACTAAATAAAAAATAACAAAAGCTAGCCGGGTGTGGTGGTACACATTTATAATCCCAGCATTTTGGAGGCTGAGAAACGAGGATCACAATTTGCAGACAGCTTCAGCTACAGAAAACCTCAGCTACTTAGTGAGGCCCTTTGCAACTGAGACCAGTTTCACAAAAGAATAAAAAACAGGGCTGGGGATGTAGTTCAGAGGTAGAATGCCCCTGGGTTCCATCCCCAGATCCCCAGTATCACATACACATACACACACACACACACACACACACACACACAAATATATACATACATATATATACATACATATATATAAATTTCAGATATATAAAAAGTAAAAACCTGAAAAATATTAACTAACCAAATCCAAAACATAAGAACATTGAGAAGCATAGAAATATTTATTACTATTATTATTTTGATAGTGGAGATTGAACCCAGAGGTATTCTACCTCTGAGACACACACAGCCCTTTTAATATTTTGTATTGAAACAAGGTTTCAATAAATTGCTTAGGGCCTTCCTAGATTGCTGAATTTGTCCTTGAACCTGAAATCCTCCTGTCTCAGCCTCCCAAGCACTAGGATTACAGGCATTCATCACCAAGACCAGCAGAAAAATATTTTTAAACTATTTGGAAACTCAAAGATGGACAATCTTTCAACATTTGAATTAAATCATATGTTAATAGTTTTTTAGTGAGAGAACGGGGCAGAGACTGAATAAGGGCTAATTGGATGGTGTATGCATGTATGCCTCTCCCATCTTATACCCCATTAAGATGTATGACTAAAATACACCAATAAAAAATTAAAAATAGTTTTAGAGTGTACTGTATGGCTTTACATTGTGCCCCTGCCCCCCAACTGGAACTAAAATTAGTCATGTTAGCAACTACAACAGTTTGCAAAATTCCAACCATTAATTACTCTTTGGATTAATGGTGTGGAAGGCTTCCATATACATAGTAAACAATTAACATATTATTTCTTTATTAGCCATAACATCTTTATTTAAACTAGTTTATCACATTAGTTCCACATGCTCAGAGAAGAAAAGAGGCTATAGGATGGAGAGAGACAATGTTTGTAAGGAGAAAAATCTCACTTGAACCAGATAGGTGCTTCTGGGTAGCCAGGACTCAAACCAAAGCCTTTCAGTATGTCAAAGTATTAGCAATATGTTCAAAGTATTGATTTGGGGGGTCACAAAATCACTAGAAAAGAGGTTAGGAGAAAATTTTTGAGAACCATGATACCTGAGCCTGAAACCTTAAAAGAGGTCAGGATGGCACCTGGACCTCACGGCCTTTGAATCCTTTCAAGGTCCCCACACAGTAGTTTCCCATCCACTTCTTTACATTAAATGACATCCCGCGTCTCATCTCAGTTTGACTATAGGTGGGCCCCACCTGAGATTGTGCAGAGGGGGTATTGGGGCTTAGAGTCAAAGGAGGCATTCTACTTGACTGTTTGGACTCTTGGCTTTGTGAGGAAGACAACTCACTTCTAGTCTCTCCTACTTTACTGAGTATTAAAACATCAGACATGCCACTTAGTCTCTTTCTCTGTGTTTCACTTTTCTAATTTAAAAAGTGAGAATAATAATAATGCCACTTTCCTGAGGTCATTGAGAGAATTCAGCGGAATGAAACTGGCAAAATTCGAAGAGAGTTCTATAAATGGCACATGCTATTAGTTGGGATAATGACAATGATGAAACACTTAGCAAAATGTCTGGAATATGGTAAGTAGATAATAATTATCTGTTATAAGCAATTATTACTGACATACATGATGATTGTACCTTGTGTGAGACCTGAGAGGACTGCCTTGCCATAATGAATACTAGCTTTAGCTACTCCCAAAGTTTCCCCAATGTTCTTTCCTCCACGTTCTATTGTGGGCTGTTCTGCTTTTCGTGACATTGACTCATAGTGATTCTTATACTTTAGTAGGAATCAGAATCACCTGAGGAAAAGGGAGAAAATACATGTCCTGGCAAAACTTCAAAGGTTTTATTCAAAAATTCTATAAGTGCCTTTCAAAAATATGAATTTTAAGTGAGTACCATAGGCAGTACTGATGCAGGTGACTTTTGGAATGCATTTTGAGGCAATCTGTGCTAGAAACTCTCCAGTTGCCTTTTGGGAATATGGTGGTTTTCTGGGTTGTTTTTTCTTGTCCGTCCAAGATCCTCCCTCACCAACTGTCATACCCATGAGAAGAAAAGGCTGGGAAAAATTCCCACAAAGTCAGCCAAGATAGGGAAGAAGGTTTAATAGATACCAAGGGAAGAAAAGATTTGAGGGGGGCAGGAACAGGCCCTTTCCAATTAGGTCCATGTGGCTGCCCCTGGCTCAGTGGGTAGTCAGGGAGCCACAGTGCTTCTCACACTCACTGAGTTGGAGAAAAAGCCAGGGCGCAGCTGGAGATTGGTATTCTGTAGTAAGAGCCTTGGCAGAGCTTAATGAACAAAAATGTGGTAACGCAAAACCTTGCTAATTCAGTCTAATTGGGGGCCTGAATAATTTTTTTAATTAAAAATTTTTAATTAAAAATGATAGAATAT
This sequence comes from Muscardinus avellanarius, assembly GCF_963383645.1. Taxonomy (NCBI): domain Eukaryota; kingdom Metazoa; phylum Chordata; class Mammalia; order Rodentia; family Gliridae; genus Muscardinus; species Muscardinus avellanarius. Next base: position 117,203,928 of record NC_137792.1, on the reverse strand, counting down.
TTTAAAGGCAATTTTATTACAGTAAAGGAGCTACAGCAACCCCAAACAGACTAACAAAGTGTTGCCAAGTAGTGGGCCTCTGGGAGCTAGTGTAATGAATTGAGAATTATTTGTCATCAGGAATTTGTATGTAAATGGATTTGTATGTAAATGGATGCTTCAAAGGTGCTTGAAAACAGTTTGTTCTTTTAAGGGAGATAAATTTGCCCCTGGTAATCATGTTTGCATGATTTTACTCACATCCACCTCTCCCATTCCTTTGCCAGCTATGCCATCCAGCTTAACATTCCAGTAGCATTCATTCAAGTTCATTTGTAAATTATTTGAAGTAATAATTTTCATTTGGAAATTTTCTAGGTCACAATATTTTGTAAAGTGTGGACTAGAAGGGGGCTTAAAGATCAATAAGCCGAACATCCTCATTCGAACACCCTCATTTTACAGATGGGGAAACTAAAACTCATTGTAAGGATGAGTCTTAGAACTGAGACAGAATTGAGATAGAGCCAGAATTAAATCCCACAGCTAAGCACATTTAGTAGCCTGCCTCCTACTGTATGAACCATAATACTTCAGAAAGAATCCCACCTACTAAAATGTGAATAGACAAGTAATATTTTTCATTATCATTTTTCTGTTTAACAATGTACTTTGTTTACAATGCAAATATGAATTAATGAGATTCTACATGAGTATGATCAGATCCATAAGGGATCAAGATGTAAAATTCCATTTGAGTATAGAATTTTAACATATTAATTACTGAAAGAAAAAAAACATTATTGTTATTTGAGAATGCAGGCAAGATATAGGAAGAAACAGAAACCAATGGAGTGGGTGAATGGCATGAGGTCCAATAAGAGCTCTTGTCTTTAGGAAAATCATGCCAGCAAGGTATATTTTTATTAACCTCTACCTCACTCTACCCACTTGCTCTCTCTCTACCTTATCTCTTTTTCTAGGATATATAAGGAACATTATAAAGATGGGAATTAATGCCAAAATGTTTTGGCAATGTCATTCTTACTTAGTAAGAATATGTACATTCCAATGTTCATTGCAGCGTTATGACATCTAAGATATGGAAACACACTAAGTTCTCATCAACAGATGGATAAAGAAAATGTGATATATATACAGTAGAATATTATTCAGTATTTTAAAAGAAGAAAATTCTGCTGGGCATGGTATTACATACCTGTGATCACAGTACTTGAAAGGCTGTGACAGGAGGCTCTCATGTTTGAATCCAGTGCACAGTAATTTAGCAAGACATTCTTTCAAAATAAAAATAAAATAAAATAAAAGGGCTGGGGGTGTAGTTTAGTGATAAAGCACCACTGGGTTCAATTCTAAGTAATTAACCCACACATAGACACACACAGTAATTTGTCATTTGAAACAATAGGATGAGGTCATTATGCAAAGTAAAAAATAAATATTACACACTATCACTTATACATGAAAGTAAAATAAGTTGAACTCATAGTAGTGGAGTAAACTTAGGGGTACCAGAGGCTATAGGTGGTGGTGGATGGGGTAAGAGGAGATGTTAATAAAAAAATAGAAAGTTTTAATTATACAACAGGAATAGATTCCAGTGATTTACTGCACAGCATTGTGACTATAGTAAATACAATATATTTTAAATTTTTATTTACTTAAAATATATTTTAAAATGTTCTCACCACAAAGAAATAATAAGCCTGTGAGGTGATGTATTAATTGGCCTGATTTAATCATTATGCAATATACACATGTATCTATCCAGATGTGGTGGTGCACACTTTTAACTCCAGCACTTGGGAGGCTGGGACAGGAGGACTGCAAGTTTGTGGACAGCCTCAGCTACTTACTGAAACCCTGTTTCAAAATAGAGAATAAGAGCAGGCATTGTGGTGCAAGCTTTTAATCCCATCATCCAGGAGGCTGATACAGGAGGATTGTGGTTCCAGGACAGCCTCAGCTACTTAGGCTCTTTGCAACTCAGTGAGACCCTGTTTCAAAAACAAAATTACTAAAACAATAGGCCTGGAGGTGTATCTCAGAAGTACAATGCCTCTGGTTTCCATCCCCAGTGCCACAAAGAAAAAATAAAAACAGGGCTGGAGGTGTAGCTTGAAGATAGGATGATCCTGGTTTCCATCGCCAGTACCGAAAAAAAAAAAAAATATATATATATATATATATATGTGTGTGTGTGTGTGTGTGTGTGTGTGTGTGTGTGTGTGTGTGTATGTGTGTCATTGTACTACATAAATATATGCAATCAATATATTAATTACAAATAAAATAAAAATTTAAAGAGTCCTAAAGGACATGGTTAGAAGGTGTAATCTATAGACTAGAAAGCATCAATAACCAGACACTGAATCTGCCAACACTTGGATATTAGACTTCCCAGCCTCTAGAAACTGTGCGAAATAAATTTCTGCTGTTTATAATTTTCCCAATCTAAAGAAATTTGGTATAGCAGGTCAAGTAAATGAATTAAGACAGTATGCTCTAACTTCAAAATTTCTCATCTTTAAGATTACCACCATCTTTTCCAGGATGATTACAATAAACACAACTGGTATCCATGCTTCTAGTCTGTTTCTCTGTAGTCTCTTTCCCCAAAGTATTCAACCCAATCTATTATAATTCTGAATATTTTACTTTTGTTTAAAACCCATAGCTTCTAATCCTCATTACATTTATAATTAAATGTAAACATTAGCCCTAAACATTTTGATCTTTGCCTACCTCCTTCTGTTTTTCTCATCCCACCTTCCCACTCAATCACAGTGTTCCTACCTCATAAGCTTCCTCTTTTCCCTCAAACACATCAAACTCATACTTGCTTTTGCCCTTTGCCTTTTCTCTTCCCTCTTTGTGGAATGCTCTTCACCAAGATCTTTGCTTGAATGTCTGTTTGTGCAAAATACCTTGAGGTAGCCCCTTCTGACCTTCTGAAGTAGCCATTAATGTTTTTCTATAATCTTATGATATTTTTGACATTTTAATGGCCAAAATTTTAACTAAATAACCTTATTTGTGCATTCTCTGTCTGTCTTGTACCATTATAATAAAAGTTCTTTGTGAGCTGGCATTCTGTCTTTCTCATTCCCTGTTGTAAACTCAATACTACAATGGTGCTAAGCACAAAATAGACAATATATAGTGTTAAATGAATAATTATAAGTAAGTATTGTCTTATATTGTGCAGAATGAACCTTGAAACCATTAAATATACAAATCAAAATAAGATATCTGATAATGCCAAAATGTTGAATGTATAACACCAACAATTACTTAATGGAAGTCTTCAGCAAAGCTATTATATGCAAAGGCTTTAGTTGGAAAAATGACACCTTAATCTGAAAATTTGCAATCTACTTTGCTTTTGGATTACTTAAATCTGATATCTTGATGCTTGTACCTTTGAAAATAATTTCTCTAGGAAATTGTAGAAACAAACGTGTTGTTTTAAAATGGGAATGGATTAAAATGCAATATTATGTAATAACTCCTTGACATCAAATCTAGAATTGAGGATTCATATTCTAGTTTGAAAACATAAAACAAAAGATTTTTGTTAATAAGACCAATCTAAAGTGGTATTCTCTGCTCTTGATTCTATTTTGGTGTATTTTTTCCTGTCTGGCACTCTACAGGACTCCTTTACCCAGTCGAGTTCTTCAAATTGAATCAGTTTATTCTATCACACACTGCCAAAGATGTGGTATTTGTTTGGCATAGTAAAAAGGTTAGTTATTAAAATGACAAATAAAAATTATGCATATATGTCCAGATAGAACCTTCTATCTAATGTCAGAAAGAAAGTGTATGGGTGCTACTTCTAGCCATTTCCTTCTTTTATAACCCAATAATCCTGTGGAATGAGCTTTCCTACATTATTCTAGAATGTATGATGACTAAGTCTTGTTGACATAACTGACTATGCCAAGAATGTGTGCTTTGGATGGCTTAGAGTCTCCAAAGGACTGAGTCACACCCCAGAGGTTTCTAGGAGCTAGGCCATTTATTTTCTTGTATTATTGAAGCCATGGGGCTAAAAAGCTTGAAAATATTTTCCTTTTTTCTCTCTCCATTCATTCTTCTCTCTCTTTCCTTTCCTCTCCATTCTACCTCAATTTTTAAACCTCATATATTTATTCTGCTTCATATTTAAGAAAATAGGGTTTCTTCTGTGCTCTTTTTGGAAACTACTTCATAAGTCAGTGATAATCAACTATACTCCGTAACTTTTTTTTAGCTACTGCTATGTGCCAGTAATGACAGGCAGCATGGTGTTATATTCAATTTTATTCTCAAAACTCAAGGAGACTCCAATGTGTAATTTCATAATCATCTTGAGAGTGGTTTGTAGGGATTGAGTGGAAGGGGTAAAATAGATGGAATCTAAGTCACCAGCTCTGTTGAACACACATGTAAATGTTCTGTTCAATCAAGGCAGAACTTTTTTTTACCTCTCTTTTTCTTTGGTCTTCTGTGTTAGATATTTTCTTGAAGAAAGATATCCACCATGGAGGAAATTAAAAATTACTGGTATTGTGGAAAGAATAGTTATGGGAATTGGATGAACCTTAGTTCAAATATTAGTTTTACGGCTCTGGATTAGAAAGTTTATCTGTATATCTTTGACTGAGTTTATTTAAACCCTCTAAGCTATAGTATCCTCATGATTCAGTTGCAAATAATATTTGTTTTCACATATTTCTTATAGGTGGAATGAAAAAAAGATAACCAATTTAATCACCTTTAACCAAATCTTGCACACATTAGACAATCAGTGAAATTTAATTTAAAAAGGCAACGTGAGAAAACAGTAAGTAAACATTCTCATTTATATTAGCAAAATGGTTATATTTTAGCTAGAACAAATGAATCAGTATATCAAAATTGTTTATTATTTTGAATTTAAATATTTTATTACACTTCATAACAGTGCTTTGGGATTTTCAGAAGACCAGTTGTCCCTCTTATTCAAAACATTACTAAAAATTTAATAACAATATCCTATATTTTTCCATTTGGCTTTTTTAAAGGGCTACATATGAGCCTCTAGAAAGCTACTTGTGGCTCCAGAATCTTAAACTGATAGTTCTTGTCTTGAGAGTTAATGAAATCAATTCTCTCCACTGAACCTAGTGAAATAAAATTACTGTACTTATCCTACTGTATAGGGAAGCCCACCAGTCATTCTTATTTTCTCTGAGATAATTTTTCCATCATATCTTAGTTATTCTGATACCTAACAGTAAAACAGATTTACTTCCCATGCAGTTTTTTACAGGTGTGTTCCTCTTCCAAGAAAGCCAGAATTGGATGTTCTTTGAACACTTAGATATTTCCCCCTGAATTAATTCATACAGAACACCCATATCTTGGGAGCATCTTGTGTCACCAGAGGATAAATCCTTCTCTTTCACATGGACATTTGGCTTCAATGTTTAAATTTTTGATTAAGATAATTGTACAATGGAAAAGAAAAAGTATTCCTTCCTCATGTACTCATCACAACTTGAAAAAATTATCAACATTCTAATGTTTTGTTTCATCTATGGTTAGGATGCTTTTAATGCTAAATACTTAGATAAAGTAATTTCATTTTAAATAATCTGGTATAATAGTAGTGAATACTCAGATATTATACTTATTTTAGTGCAAAGAAACATACATTAAGTGACTTTCAAAAAGTTACAATATTAGAGCAAAGATGTGTGCATGTATGACACTATCACTTTGAACTATATTATGTGAGACTATAATGTACCAATAAAAGTATAAAAAAGATGAAATTAAAATCCTGGATTCTTGATCCCCTTTCTCTACCTCTTAATTTGTTTTTAGAATCAGTTTGCTTCTCTCCTCAAAGAAAAGAGAGGAGCTTATTTCATCTTCAGAGAGTTATACAAAATCTCATTTTTCTTTGAAGAAAACTCATTTAAGCCGTCAGATACAACATCTTCATTTATGTAATAGCTTCTGTTATGCCTGGCTCTTCTTGGAATAAAATTGAATTTCTAAGCATACTTCCTGCTTGATCAATAAAATTTGTCACCATCCTGTGACTATGTTTTCTGCTTACACGGCTATCTGGAGTACCATTTGACAAACTCCAACTTTAGCAATTTTGTGCCCAAAGTTTACCTTCAAATTTGGCTCCCATTCTACCCTCTCCTTGTTCTGTTCTTCTGTGCCTACTTTAACTTGACTTCCAAAACATAGTATATTTAGCTGCCTTTCTACTCAAACTGCCCTGTCTTTTCACATCTACCTTCCCAATAATTGCTAGTGTGTTTGTTCCACAATCTTGAGTAACAATTATAGATCTCTCAGCTAAGCTTCTGATACAGGGTAACTTTACCTTGTTGTTGTATAGTACATCATAAGGTTTAGTTATGCTTGAAAAGAAGCATATTGGATATTAAAATTTAATAAAATATTTTGTTTGTCTGATTTTTAGCCCATAAGTCTCTTTGTTCCTAATAGTAGGAGTCACTTGATGTATGAAATCAGCTCTGCTTTCAATCTCCAGTAGAAAATATGGGCTTAGATAGCAAAAATACAGTTTCACAATACCATTCACAAAGGATCAAATACTATTGCCATCTATCTGATGCCAATCATACCCTAGGTTTGCTAATTTGTCCTATGTCTTCATTTCCTACATTTGAATCCTTTCTTTACTGACCCTATTCTTGTAGAATCAAGGTCTTTACTTCCTTTTCAAAAAGTTTACAGTTCTTGTTTCTGAATCCCAGACGACTACTTGGAATCTCACTAGCTACTAATAGTACTTCCGTGAGATAACTATTGTGCATAGACTTCAGAGTTTCACAGCCAATTCGATTTCATATTTCTGTTGTTGTTTTATTAGCTAAATTTAAATAATACTGCTGACTAATAATATATAACACTGAGCCCTACGTACCAAGATCAATTTAGTCTATAAATTTTTTCAGACTATTAAGTACCTTATACTTAACTTGAAGGCTGAGGTAAGTAATGTTATTTTTCCTGAACTTCTGTTGTTTATTGCCTTATCCTTTGAATATTTGGCTTCCAGACTAGATTTTCTTTCTGAGTCTGTCTCACTTGTACAAATCCCTCAACCAACATGCACATCACTCGTGTTTGATCTAGTTTTATGCATTTGCCACATTCAGTCCAAATTAATTCATTTAATAAGGGCATGTATGACCATGCTACAACATATACCAATGATCTCTATGTAGTGTTCCTAGAATGATCAAGAACTTAAACATTTAAGGTCTCTGGTTACAAAGACTGCAATTCAAATATTAGTTACATGACTTCTAGCTGTGTGATCTTGTTCTCAATTTTTCATTTATAAAATGGGTTTAGTAAGAATAATTACAGTCATAAGGTTATTTATAAGGATTAAAATAATTTCACATGTAAAATATGGAATGCAGTCTTGGCACATGAAAGCTTCAAAGGGTAGATAATATTAGCCTCTATGCTTCATGTCCAGTGTTGTTCATTGAATGTTATTGGATTGTTTCTTTAATATTCATAGTTAGATAAATGAAACTCTCTGTGAAAAAAAGGATTTTTTAAACGTATAAACACTTTTGACTTCAGAATTTCCTTTAATGAGTTAAGGATTTTATGAACAATAACCCCAATCTTCACATACCAATAATAATACATTTATAGAAAACAGTTTATTTTTATTCCTGAATGAATATTTAAGATGTTGATATGATGTGGAGAAAAGAGGAACATGATAATAATTAAAATAGTTTAGAATCAACTAGTAGAGCACTTGACTTGCCTCAGGGTCACTGCCAATGAAAACTAAATTTTAAATTAAAACTGTAAAATTGTAATAATTAGCATTAGTAACTAAAAATGAGAATATATTTAAGACAGTAATTGAGTAGAGCTCCTAAAAGCTGTATCTTTGGGCCATGTGCATTAGTTTCCTTGACTGGTTCAATATACACTTACAGAACCAGTGGAGGTTTTGGTAGTTTACACATTGCTTAATTCCTTATAATTCTCAATTAGCCAACAAACTTATCCTAAATGCTACTAATAGAAAAGTCATTCAATAATTATCAAGAGCTATATTAAAAATTGCCACATCTTTGATCTCAAGAAGTTTTCTGTCCAGAGTCAAAAGAGACCTAACATGTAAAAAGGTAAAAAATACAAAAGAACAGACAACTATAAAAGGATGAGTTGATAAAAGACAACATGATTTTCTGTAACACAAGGAGGGGTAAAGGCAATTGGTTACAGAGAAGTTCAGAGGATGGCATATGCATTCAGGTCAAAGTGGCCTGCAGAATTTTTTCTTGGAGGAGAAAGTTCAGGAGTTGGTTTGATAAGTAGGGTTTGAGCTATTTTAAATATATTTCATCTGTTTTCAAAAATGACCTATTCTAGTCTTATTAATAAAATAAGACACTCAAAATTTCAAGAGAGTACAGCAGGATCAAAGGGTTGAAGACTGGGAGCTATAGGTCTCATAACTTCCAATTTCAACAATTGTTAGGAATTCTATAGCATCAGTCCCCACATCTCCTTTGTTCACACTCTCAGAAATTTTCTGGAAATCCCCATCTATGGAGCACAGAAGTATTTCTCAGTTCCCACTGAAGAACTTTGGGAAATGTTTGAAATTTACCCAAGTCATAGTCATCCTGATTGGAAAATGGGAAGCTGCCCTAATCCTCAGGGATGCTGGCTCACAAAGGAGCTGGATAGTGTGAAATAGATTACACATGCTCATTTGTTATTTTCATCGCTAAAAGTACTCTTGCCACTGCTCTTGAATTTTCTAGCCATTCATTTCGAATTGCCTGAGCCAGATGAAAATCACTTCCTTCTACTCTTCTCTGGGCTCCAGATGCTGTTTACAAGATTGAAAAAGTGTGGTGAGCTCTGCAGAATGTGACAGTCCTGTATTTGGATATTTACATCAAGAAGACTGAGCCTTCATGTATTGATTATCAATTTTTTTTTATTCTGCTCTGAACTATTTGAGGTGAAGATGTTTCTGTTTAGGAAAAGTTGTCATGGACCTACTCATTACACATTTAGACCGAAAACAAATTAAATCCAAGCTGCCACTGGACCAAACACTGGAAAATGTATACTTTCTGCTCCTGTAAGTCTTTTACTTGGCATTTGCAAATGAAAACAGTTAGTGGAAACAGTGCTTGTTATGGCAAATTAAACTTCACGAGAGCTTTGAGAATTAAGAGTTTTAAGTTCTATTTCAAATATAGCTTGGATTACATAGCCCTCTAAATAACTCAAAGCTGTACCAGGTCAACCCACTTTGTGAGACCTCACTCTCAGTCATAACTATGATTTTAAATTTCCCATAATGTGTAAATGAGGATCTGATTGCACATGAACAACACATTTGCCTCAATAGAAAAATTAATTTTTATGTCATGAAAGAAGCTGATTAATGATGTTGTCACCCTATACTCTAACAAAACAGTACTGCATAAAACACTAATATTTAATTATGCATCTTAGTTTCATGAGAATTTTCAGGAAATTAACTGACATGAGATACTAATGGGTCACTGTCTTATAGGCTACATTCATTGTATTATAAGAAGACTGTAAAATGCCCTTTAATTAAAACAATTGATGTTGATATTCACATTGTCATTCAAATGGATAAATGAAAAATTTATAAATTGTGTGTGCTATCTGTAAACCAATGAAAAATTAATTGTTCTAGTATGAATAATTTTAATAATAAAATCAATTTTCTATATCTATAATTTAAAAATGGTAACTCTGAATCAAATAATGATGAAAATATATTATGAATTAATGAAAGGCTGTCTTTCTTTTAAGTAAAGTTGAAAAATCATTAATTAGGAAAAGAATATTTGGGTCAGAAAAAAATAAATCTACAAAGGCAATAATGGTTTTTTTCTTCTCAAGATACCAGAGTTGTCACATGTATATTCTTTACATAAATGTATTTTAAGTAATAAAGACATAAAATGTACATATTGTTGGAGTACCATGTAATGTTTTGATGCATGTATATATTGTCCAATACTTAAATCAGTTTAAAATATCTTCAAAAAACATTTCTTTATGGTTCCAACTGTCAAATTTTTTATCTAGTTTTTAAAATATACAGTACAATTTAGTTATCTATCATAACTTGGTGTGCATTTCCTATTCATTCTTTCTACTACACTTCCTAACTTCTAGTAGTCACTATTTTACCCTCAACTTCTATGAGATTGATTTTATTAGATTCTACTTATGAGTGAGATCATGTCATACTTGACTTTCTGTGCCTGGCTTACTTAATTTAACATAATTTTATGGATGTTCTTTGCACGTTTAATATTTTCATTTTTAACCTGAAATATATCCAAGAATAAAATAAAACACGCTTCTGATAGTGAATACAAGTTACTGAAGGACATGTAGCAATAATTTCTAAGAAAATTTTATATTACAACAAACAATAAGGCAAAGCATTATTCAAATTATTGTTAAATGTCTATTCACTTGTAGATAAGTGGTCTTGTTTCTCACTTTTGCAACTTATCAATATCTTTTTTCCTGAAGCCAAGAATTGTTTCCCTTTGGTTCTAAATGAAATAGCAGTTATTATATCTTTAACAGTACAACCATATCCTGTACAGAAGAGTGGGGTATCAACAATATTGTCTTTCTGGAGTAATAAAACATTTGCAGAAACCACCCTGTCATAGAAGGCCAAGAATCTCATTCATATTTAATTAGAAATATACTGAAAAATTCTTCTTTACAATTCTTATTTCTCTTGCTTTTACACTACTGTTGATTTTTTGTAATCTCAAGAAAGCCTTTCATCACTCTTTATATATAGTTCCTGTCACAATATGATCAACTTTTTGAAAAAAAAAGTGTTCAGCTGATACCCAGTTACCTTTTCTATGAGATGAAAATCAAGCGTGTTTGGATTTAAAATATTCTTATTTTTTAAAAGTTCAGTGCCCTCTTGCTACCTATAAAAAACTGTTGTGGTGAAAGAATGAGAAATAACTTTCTGACAACTGGTTCCTGAATGAGCTGGGAATAAAATATAGGTTTCTTGGCTCATAGTTAAAAAGACAACATCTCATTTGTTACACCTGAGAATAATCCAAATAAAGTTGCCCACATATTAATATTGCTAAATAAAACTTTCTGATTTCTAAAATTATAATTAATATTGCTTTGTCTATAGTATCCTATTTGAAATGGATTCCAATCATAGAAAATTTCCTGAAAGAATACATAATGAGTTATAATCTATAGATTAAACTGAGGATCAATTTGTATATACAACATAATTATTTAGTAAAAAAATGAATAAAGAATGGAAAGTGTGTGTGTGTGTGTGTGTGTGTGTGTGTGTGTGTGTGTTACTATAGATTTATTCCAGGGACATTCTAACTCTGGGCTGCATCCCCAGAACTTTTTATTTTTTATTTATAAACAGGATCTAGCCAGGCATGGTGGTACATGGGAGACTGAGGCAAGAGGATCACAGGTTCATGGCCAGCTTCAGCTACTTAGTGAGGCCCTCCACAACTTAGGGACACCCTGTTTCAAAATAAAGAATAAAAAATAGGGCTGGTGATGTAACTTGGAGGTAGAAAGCCCCTGGATTCGATCCCTAGTACCACACATACACACACACACACACACACACACACACACACACGCAAAAATAAATAAAAGGATCTCAAAAGGTTGTTGAGAGTCTTGCTAAGTTTCTGAGGCTTGCCTCAAACCTATGATGCTCCTGTCTCAGCCTCCCCAATACTAGAATTATTGGCATATACCAGTACACCTGGCTAGAAAATCCTTCTTTAACATAGAAGTTAAAGTAATAAATGTAGAAAGAATGATAGTAATAGAAATTACCACTGGTAAATATATTGCATGGTAATTAGATAAGAATCATCAATTAATGATAAAATTAGTGTTCAAATGTACTGGGAGGAAAAGGTTATGTGCATGACCTCAAAGTATCTCCCTGCAAGATGTTTCTTAATTACAAAGAGGAAACCAGAAACTTTATAGTGCAAAATTCTGGTACATAGTAGTTTAATCAAAACTTCTGGGTTAAAGTAACCAATAATGAGGCATGCCAACATCAGGAATGTCCTAATGTAATGCATTAAGAGAGGAACAGATATCATTTCTGCAATGTTTGCCTAAAAGGCATAACCTAAATTTTATTACTAGAAAAGCTTAGGCAAAAGCAAATGGTTAGCCTTTACTCTTCAAATGTGCCCAAATCGTGAAAGACATGGAATACAAAGGAAGTATTACAGATGTAAAGAGATTAAAGAAGCATGAAATGTGTAATACAAGATTAAATCTGGAACAGAAACAGAAAATGAGTGGACAATTGGCAAAATTCAATGAGGTCTAGAGATTGGAGTATTGTATAAATGTTAATTTCCTGATTTTGATAATTTTAATGTGGTTATTAAGAAATATATTAATTTGGGAGTCTCTGGGGCAATAGTATATAACATTTCCCTGTACTCTTTTGAAACTTTTTTATATGCCTGAGATTATTTCAAATTAAAAATAAAAGCAAAATAAGACCTTTTCTATCAAACTTTCTTTTAGAATCAGGATAAATAAATGAAGTTGCTTTTCAAAGGCCCAAGAAGCCTACCTTTCCTGAGGAACTCATTATTTTGATGTATTTATATCTATATTTCAAATATATATTGAAGTTTAAGTAAGGTAACCTCACTCTTCCATATCTTCATCATATAAGGCCTTATCACCAGGGATAAACATATCTATTTTCCAACATGGACTAGAAATAATAATTTCTTACACTTAACATTTCAGGAAACTAAACCAAAATACATGTCAGTGACATCAGTGTCCAAATCCTATTGTCTCATTCCACTCCAAATATGCCTTTATGAAATTTCCAGTTTATTTATTTATTATTTATTATTTATTTTGTGGGTCTGGGGATGGAACCCAGGGGCATTTGACCTCTGAGCTACACCCCCTTCCCTAATTTTTTTTCCTTATTTTGAAACAGGGTCTCACTAAGTTACAGGGGGCCTCACTAAGTAGCTGAGGTTGTCTGCGAACCATGATCCTCTGGTCTCAGCCTCCTGAATGCGGGGATTACAAGCTTGTGCCACCACGTCTGGCTTGAAATTTCCAATTTACAAGTTACTAAATTATATTGTAAAGATAAAGTATGATGAGAATAAAAATCAAATAGGAGGCTTCTCAATGAAATATTCCTTTGAACAACTTATTTATTTATTTATTTATTTATTTATTCTACCTCCAAGCTCTACCCCAGCCTTACTTTTTTTTTATCCTTTATTTTGAAACAGGGGTTCACATAGTTGTGGAGGGCCTCACTAAGTAGCTGAGGCTAACCCCAAACCTGCAATCCCCCTGTCTTAGTCTACCAAGTACTGGGATTACAAGCATACACTATCATGTCCAGCCTGAACATGTTTAAAAAATGAGAAAATATTAACATATTAATAACTTTTTAATAAATGCTCTACTAAAAAGTAAAATGTAGGAATCAATACATTTTCAAGAGTACTATCTATAGAAATAAAACCCAGACATAACAATAATAGTTATTATTATTATTATTATTATTATTATTATTATTTATTGATCATGTGCTATCTTTCCATAACTATGATATGTACTTTATATAATATTTCAAGTTTGAGTCCTAGATTCTTATGAAGCATGTAGTAGTACTATTCATATTTTGCAAATAGGAGAATTAAGACTGAGAGATTTTAAATAACTCTCCAGGGCTTATATCCAGCAAATACTCAGTGATAGATTAATTAATAAATTTATTCATTCACTTATGGTACAGGAATTGAACTCATGAGTGCTCTACTATTGAGCCAAAGTCTAAGACATCTTTTTTTTTTAATTTGAAAAGGGTTTTGCTAAGTTACCATTTGCTGGCCTCCAGCCTACCATTCTCATGCCCCAGCCTGGCAAATACAGGGATTATTGGCACGTGACTCCATAGATGGCTTGCCTCACTGACTTTATGAATAATTTATTTCTATATTCATTGTTCATTGTGTTTCCACAAACCTGTACTGACTAAAACTGTGTTCAAAATAACTAAGGAAAAACTAGAATAAGTTAATAATATATTTTAATTATAAAAATAATATCTGAACCATCTAAAATTTGTATGTTATTAAAACACTATATTTAGATAGTTGGCTTTATTTTTTACTTTTTTATCAAAGAATGACATCTTCTAGAATCGAGACTCGAATATGAGTGCAGATATTTTGGATATTCTAGGCATGTGGGAACTGAAATCTTGTTTCAAATTAAAATGGCTGAGGGTGTATAATTCAAAGGTAAAATGCTCCTGGGTTCATTACCAGTGGCAGAGAAAATTATTTTTGATAAGTGCAAGGTGTCATTACACACGGTGATAGAATTCCATTCTCTAATATTTATTCCACCAGAATAAGGTAGTAAGTTCTCCATTTTTCTGTATTTCTCCATTTATGTCTAATTTATTTGCATGAAAATTAAGCTTTTAGGTTAGTTAAAATTGGACTGCATATCATGAAGCAGGTAAAATAATATATAAAGAGGATAGTGAGGAAAAGCATGGCTTGGTGAATGGTTACTAAAAACCCTGGTTTGCTCTCTTCTGTCTCAAAGAATGAAAAACATTCTTAGAACCTCTTCTGTTTTAAGAAAATGCATTTAAAGAATAAAGGTCCAAACAAGCAGAAACATTCCTGTGGATAAAAACAGAAATTTTGTAGGGGGAAGGAGTTCCTTTTTTGTCTTTGTAGTTTGGCAGCTGTCAACATCTCAAAATATCATCTCACCCAAACTGTTGAAAGAAGGAAACCCTTTGATTTCCCCCTTGAGACACCAAGACTGAAAATGGAATCTTTGTAGTTCCAGCTCCATCTCAGACAGTACCCTCACTTTATATTCTAGTTGGCAGAAACATGTAATTCCTAAGTAGTTAATTAAATAAGTTTTATCATTTTAACTTGTTTTCAAAAAGAAAAAATAAAGTAGATCTTTGACATGCTTTTCTCTTAAGAGACTAAACATCACATTTCTTGCATCATTAATAATGCAAATTAGTTTTTGTTTGTGTCTCATATAAGATTATAATTACAAGTAAATATTTAATGCCCAGATCATAAAATCAAACCTAATACTCAGAAATTGTGTCCTCTAGCTATAGGAAGTTAATGCGAGAAAAATTGCAAGCACTAAGGTTGATTATTTAACATTTCTTGGTTTTACTTTGCTAGTGGTAGATTATTTTGTAGCTATTTATTAAACAGTATTATATGCCTATAAAATGTATTCCAAATCTTTATAAATACTAATAGCATTCAATGTTTCATTGAACATTACTAAAAAGTGAGTATATATAACATCTGACTTTTTAAAATTAAATTTAAGAACTCTTAAAGCCAAAATTTCAATAAAATATAATTCAGGAATTTATTCATTGACAATATTTTTGATACTTCAGCTAATTTTTTGGAATATTTTCATTGGTATATTATAATCTTACAATGTTGCATCATAATGTACTTAACAGTTATAGTAACACAGCACTTTGTGAGCTTTCCCCCAGACTCCTTTCCCAGCCCTCAGCTACCCTATATACAACATTGAGACTGACATTGATATTCTCACATATGCACATAATTTCAATGGAAACTATTCCTTCATTAATTCTTCCTCCCCTTACCTTCTCCTAGACTCCCTTCATAACCTCCATTGGGGTTTCTCTTCTATTACCTAAAGCCCCTCTTTATTCCCATTACTCCCTAGCTAGTTTCTCTATATGAAAGAAAATATATGATCATTCACTTTCTGTGACTGTCTAATCTCACTTAAAATAATGTTCTTAGTTCATTTAATATGCAAAACTATTTGTAGTATTTTAAGCATTATTGGATTTTATTAGATTTGGTAGCTTCGACTTATCAGTTTGGTAAAATCTATCAGTTTGGTAAAATCATTCTGTAAGATGAATGTAAAACTTTGCCTGAAATAAAATAATCATTATTTTAGGACTAAATTTTCACAATTATTTAGCCAACTTCACCTTTTATATGGAATGGTATGTAAGTGTAGAATATAATTCACCAGTGAATCCCCTCATTTTAAGGTAGGGTTTAGTATTGAACTTATTAAAGAAATGAAAAATCTGCTAAAAAGTTTTTATTTTCTATTGTACTTAATTGTATATGAATGCCCAACAAATATATTGTTATGTTGTAGTGTGATAATAAAATTAATGGCCTAAGCTAAAGAATAAGTATTACTCTGATGATAGACACCTAGGTTGCTTCTATATAGTGATTGCTGAGAATAATTCCACAATGAATCTGGGAGTGTAGATAGCTCTTCTGCATTCTGATTTTAATTCATTTTGATAATTACCCATACTGGGATTGCTGCTAATTCTAAGTTTTGTTTTCTGAAGAACTTCCACTCTGTTTTCTATATTTATAAATATTTATAAGTACATATATTTATAAATATATGTACTTGCCAGCAGTGAACAAAAATTCCCATCTTTCCACACAGGTGATATATCACCTTCTCATTTATAAATACAATAGAATATCATTCAGCCTTTAAACAGGAAGTGATGTTTATTTCATATAAAATAGATGAAATAAGGCACAGGAAGACAAATTAATTAATTTATATGTAGAATCTAAAAGTTTAACTGGCAGAAGTAAAGAGTAGAATGTTAGAAATCGGATGCTTTCCCTAATATGTGAAAGTTAGGGAGAAATGGGTAACAGGAGGAACTCTAGATGATGAAGGAGATCCTATGGAGGAGCAAATAAGGTGACCTAATTGAAGGGATAGAAAGGGGGAAGAGGGAAACTCTCTAAAGCACATGATGTACTTAAACAAACATATCAAAGTCAATCACCAAGCCAAGCATGGGAAGGAGGATGGGGAGGGAATTGGGGGGGATCAGGTAATGGCTAATTGGTGATGTGTGCATGTGTGTCTCCACAAGTCTTTTATCCCATTAGAATATATGACTACAATGCACCAATAAAAAATTTACAGAAAAAGATTAACAGAAAGATTATCCCATTAGGATATATGACTACAATGCACCAATAAAAAAATTAACAGAAAAAGAATGTTGATAATCAGAAAATGGGGAAGTGGGATAGATAGGAAAAAGGGAAATTTTGATCAAAAGGTACAAAACTTCAGGTAGATGAAACATGCTTTACTGATCTACTGGACAGAATGAGGAGTATAATTAATAATACATTACATATTTTTCAGTTGCTAAAATATAGTTTTGAAACATTTTTCTACAAAAATATCAGTATTATATATACTTGTTAATTTGCCTGATCTCATCATTCTGCATTGTAAAATGTATCAAGTATAATTATTGTCAAATATTAGAAAACAATTGTTTACCCAGAAAAGCATTTACATATACATATTGATCAATATGATAGTGCTAGATATGGTTTAAATTTATATGGATAGGTTAAAATTTGAGTTTAATAACACATTGGGAATATATTTGGTCTTGTGTATTTTCTAAGCCTATTAATTTAATGAAATACTTTGAAATAATGCCATATATATGCAAAAACTGAAATAAAAGCTAGTTACTATATGAAAATGTACAGTAGACAAAACCAGAGGAAATTAGTAATTTCTGGATTAAAGATAAATACAATACTAATTTTCTTAGTCTTAGTTTTGAGTAGTGTAAATTTTAAGTATTATTAGATTATCTTCTTTTAGAAAGGATATGAGAGATCCCATTTAGAAGAAGAAAATTACATTACCTTTAAGTATTTTTTTTTTGGTGGTACTGGGGTTCCTGGAAGTCCTTCTACCTCCGGGCCATACTCCCAGAGCTATTTTATATTGAAGCTGGGCATAGTGGTGCATGGTTGTAATCTCAGCATTTGGGAATCTGAGACAGAAGTATCACAGTTCACGAACAGCCTCAGCTATTTAGTGAGGCCCTTTGCCCCTTTGCGATTCATTGAGACCCTGGTATGTATGTATGTGTATGTATATATATATATATATATATATATATATATATATATATATATGCATTGTAGTCATACATCACAATGGAATACAAGACTTGTGAGGATATAAAAGCACACATCATCCAATTAACCTTTATCCAATCCTCATCCCATGCCCTCCCCATCCCTTGATCCCATGCTTGATTGGTGATTAAATCTGATACATTTGTTTACGTACATCATGAGTTTTAAAGAGATTCCTTCCTTCCCCATCCCATCCCCTTTGAATGGTCACCTTAATTGCTCCTCTATAGGGCCCTTTCTTCAATTAGATCTCCTCCTATTACCCATTTCTTCCTAATTTTTGCGTACTAGGGAAAGCATCTGTTTTTTTTTTTATTTTCTGTGATATTTCTCTGTGTATGCCACTTTGCAAGTTCCGATCCCACTATTGACAGCCCTGGCCCTGGCACTGGCCTGGCCACCCAGCAGACTCTGATGCTGGCCTCGCTGGCTCCAGCACTGGCCTTGCCTCACGACAGGCCTCAATCCTGGCCTCCCTGGCCCTGGCACCAGCCTCACCCCTCTGCAGGCTCCGATCCCGGGCTCACAGGCCCCAGTCCCAGCCTTGCCTCACGGAAGGCTCTGATCCCAGCCTCGCTGGCCCTGGAACCGGCCTAACCCCTCAGCAGGCTCCGGTCCCAGCCTCGGAGGCCCCAGCCCTGGCCTTGACTCACGGTGTGCTCTGATCCCGGTCTCCCTGGCCCTGACACCGGCCTAACCCCTTGGCAGACTCCGATCCTGGCCTCGGAGGCCCCAGCACCAGCCTAGCCTCACAGCAGGCTCCGATCCCAGCCTCACTGGTCACGGCGCAGGCCTAACCCCGCGGCAGTCTCCAATCCCAGCCTTGGAGGCCCCAGCCCTGGCCTAGCCTCACCAGCAGGCTCCAATCACAGCCTCCCTGGACACTGCACAGACCTAACCCCTCGGCAGTCTCCGATCCTTGCCTCAAAGGCCCCAACCCTGGCCTTGTCTCATGGCAGGCTCTGATCCCGGTCTTGCTGGCCCCGACACTGCCCTAACCCCTTGCCAGGTTCCAATCCTGATCTGGGAGACCCCAGCACTGGCATTGCCTCACAGCAGGCTCTGAAACCAGCCTTGCTGGTTCTGGCTTCTGCCTAACCGCTCAGCAGGCTCCAATCCCGGCCTCTGAGGCCCCAGCACCGGGCTAGCCTTACGGCAGGCTCCAATCCCAGCCTCGCTTGTCACAGCACAGGCCTAACCCCTCCACAGGCTCCGATCCCGGCCTCAAAGGCCCCAGCCCCGGCCGAGCCTCACAGCAGGCTCCAATCCTGGCCTCAGAGGCCCCAGTCCCAGCCTTGCCTCATGGCAGGCTCTGATCCTGGCCTAGCTGGCCCCAGCACCAGCCTAACCCCTCGGCAGGCTCCAATCCCAGCCTCAGAGGCCCCAGCACCAGCCTTGCCTCACGGCGGGTTCTAATCCCAACCAGGCTGGCCCCGGCACTGGCCTTACCCCTCAGTAGGCTCCAATCCCGGCCTCAGAGGCCCCATCTCCACCCTTGCCTCATGGCAGGCTCTAATCCCAGCCTCGGTGGCCCCCGGCATCAGCCCCACCCCCCTGCAGGCTCCAACCTCATCCTCAGAGGCTCCCCATGGAGGCATCCTCATGGTGTGCCCCAATCCCAGCCTCGCTGCTCCCGCCACCAGCACTGGCCTCACCCCTCAGCAAGCTTCGCACAGAGCACCTTCTTCACACAGCATGTTGTCCCAAGTTCCCAAATGAGCGTGGTGGTAGCGTTCTGCCTCTGGGGTTATTTCTTCAAAAGATCCAGGTGTGTTGCATCAGATCTCTGCCTCTCCTAAGTACTGGCCGCTGCCGTTGCCGCTGCCTCCACCATCTCAACTCTTTACCAAACTCTTTTCCCACACTGCATGTTGTCCAGTATTCCTGAGCATGCGCGGTGGAAGCACTCCACCTTTGGGGCAATTTCTTTAAAATATCAGGATGGGTTGGATCAGATCTCTGCTTCTCCCAAATACAAGCCTCCACTGCCATTGCAGCTGCCGCTGCCAATACCACCTTCCTCCTAGGTCTCGCTGAGCTCCCTCCTTACAAATGATGTCCAGGACTCTTAAGCAGATAAGGAAGAAGTAGTCCCCCTTCACAAGGAATTTTTTTAAAAAGTTCCAGGCCAGTTGGATATGTTTTGTCTGCATCTGCAGAGTCCTGGCTGTCACCGTGGCAATCTTGACCCCTCTCCAATGTTTTTTCTTTTCTTTTCTTTTCTTTTTTCTTTTTTTTTCATTGTTTTCTTTTTCTTTTTTTTCTTTCTTTCTTTCTTTTTTTTTTTGAATAACAGAAGACTGTATCTGTGGTTTGAAGAGGTTGTAGGATCGGGCACTTGGTAGCAATGAATTTTTTTCTCCCTTCCAAGAGTGGAGTCCCTCAGCCTTACCGCACAGAGCAAGATATGCTGTTCTAAGTGCATCAAGGCCGGGCATAGCACAGCAGCTTTGTTCCTCAGTACCCACGGCTCGGGCCTCCCACCCGGCACCGGGCCTTCCCAGGAGCGGACCAGGCTGCCCACTCCCAGCCCAGCTCCAGGCCTTCCCGGAAGCAGGCTGGGCCACCTGCCCCCAGCCCAGAACTAGGCCTTCCCGGGAGCAGGCAAGGCCGCCCAGAGACCCTGTTTTAAAATAAATCATAAGCTGAGCATGGTGGCATACACTTGTAATCCCAGCATTCAGGAGGCTGAGACCAGAGGATCACGGTTTGCAGACAACTTCAGCTACTTAGGGCCTCTGCAACTCAGTGAGACCCGGTTTCAAACTAAAGAATAAAAAATAGGGCAGGGGGTGTGGCTCAGAGTAGCTCTGGATTACATCCCCAGACCCACAAAAAAAATTATATATATAGTAGGACTGAGTGTGTAGTTCAGAGGTAGAATGCCCTGGGTTCCATCCCCAGTACCACATACACACACAGAAATTTGAATTTGAAATAGTTTTTTATTTTATTTTTATTTTTATTGGTGCATTGTAATCTTATATCACATTGGAATACAAGACTTGAGAGGATATACAAGCACACATCATCCAATTGGCCCTCATCCAGTCCCCATCCCATTCCCTCCCCCTCCCTCGATCCCATGCTTGTTTGTGTTTAACTTTGATACATTTGTTTATGTACTTCCTGCGTTTTAAAGAGGCTCCATCCTCCCCTACTCCATACCCTCTGATTGGTCACCTTAATTGCTTCACTATAGGGCCCTTTCTATAGCTTGACCTCTTCCTGTTGCCCCTTTCCTCCTAGTTTTTACTGATTAGGGGAAGCATCTGGTTTTAATTTTCTGCGATATTTCTCTGTGCATGCCACATTGCAAGTACCTATCCCACTCTTGACGGCCCCAGTAGTGGCCTGGCTACCCGGTGGACTGATTCAGACCTTGCTGGCTCAAGCAGCGGCCTTGCCTCACAGGAGGCCCCGATTCTGGTCTCGCTGGCCCCGACACCGGCACTGGCCTAACCCCTTGGCAGGCTCCGATCCTGGCCTCGGAGGCCTCAGTAGTGGCCTTGCCTCACTGCAGGCTCCGATCCCAGTCTCACTGGCCTGAAATAGTTTTATCTAAGAATCACATATTCCCATTTGAACAATGGAAAATCTCTGCCAGGGCCTGATTTTCACCCAATAGCCTAGACAAGTTCTAATGGCCTGAAGTAGGTTCTAAGTTGCAAAGGGCCTAAGTTTCTGAGGCAGCCTGTGAACATGTGTAAATAATCTATTTATTTCAAAATTACCTGTTGGCAACTACTATATATGAGCCAGAGCCCAAAGCCCATTTAATCACAGGGGAAAAAAATAACTAGTAATACAGATAGGAACTCTTCCATCAAAACTACCTGAAGTCTAGTAAGAGAAGAAATGAATTGAACAGGAAATCACAATTACATGTAATTTAGCTATTTTGAAAAAAAAAAAGAGATCACTTTAGAAGGAGTGTTTCTTCAAGTCTGCAGAAACTGAAGAATAATCTTTAAAGTAATCATATAAGCGGACTTGGATTAGAAAGCATGAATTTAAAAATGCATGTTTGAGGCCAGGAGGAATTTTGGATTTATTCTTTCCTATGTCTATTGATATTTGTTTTATTTTTGTACTTGGGATTTAACCCAGGGGTGTTTCACCCCTGAACTACAGCCCTATCCCGTTTTACTTTTTTTTTTGAACTGGATATAGATAATTTATCATGTTACCATGTGCTGGTCTTGAACCTGCAGTCCTTCAGTCTTGGCCTCCCAAGTACTAGGATTACAGGTGTGCAAAACCATGTCCAACTTTAATCTGTTATTATTTTTTCTAATTTTAATTTTCTATTCAAATTTTTCTTTTCTCATGCCTTCCCCTTTTATTGGTATAGGGGATGGTACCTAGGAGCCTTCTACTTTTTACTTATACCCTCAGCCCTTCTTTCATTTTGAAGCAGGTTCTAAGTTGCAAAGGGCCTCACTAAGTTTCTGAGGCAGGCTTTGAAGCTGCAATTCTCCTGTCTCGGCCTCCCAAGTACTGGGACCACTGGTATGTGCCATCACGCTTGGCTGTCCCTCTTTATTTTAATATAATTATTTTTCCCGTTTGCTCCCTTTCTTAATTCTATATTTTTATTTATTTTTAATTCTCTCTCTCTCCCTCTCTCTCTCTCTCTCTCTCTCTCTCTCTCTCTCTCTCTCTCTCTCTCTCTCTCTCTCTCCTATTTATTCTCCTGTGGATGAATGTCAAACCTAGGGCCTCACTATGGGCCAGTGCTCTACTTCTGAGCTACAGACTCAGCACAAATAGGAGGAATTGAGCCCGGCTCTGGTCACAACCAAGATACTTCTACTTAAAGAAAAGGGGGTTATCCATGCATAGTAGCATATACCTGTAAACCTAGTTCTTGGGAGACTGAGATAGGAGGATTTCAGGTTCATGGCCAGCCTCAGCAATTTAGTAAGGCCCCCAAATCTTAGTTAGATCCTGTTTCTATATAAAAAATAAAATAGGGATGGGGTTGTAGCTCAGAGTTATAAGAAGTAAAATGCCCCTATATTGGATCCACACACACACATGCAAATAAAATAAAATAAAATATATAAAACTCATGTTTGTGTTAAGAAAAGTGCATTTCATAATCAGTATGTTGTTTGATATATGTAATATGAGAAGTTATTGTTTTGTCTATCAAAATCCTTTTCTCCTTTTCTATTGATATTGAACAAAGTAGGTCCACACTTCTTTAAAACTTTTATCTCTTTTGGAAAAACATTTATTAATCTGATAAATGGTTTCATATAATTATGGTAATTAATAGTAATGTACTAAATTCCCTCTTGGGATAATTTAGCAAGGGTCTCCTAAGACACTCTCTCAACTCAAATAAATAAATAATGGTCATAATTTTAAGCATTGTGTTTTAGGCTAATTGAAAAAATATTTGACTGTGTGTCAAGACAGACCTCAACCCCTGTAATTAGTTACCCACCTATTCTGTCCATAGTCAACCTGAGGGATACCAAAAGAGATATTTGTCTCAATCATTATCCAATTTGACACTCATAATAACCGTTTAAAGAAGATAGGGCCAGAGTTAAAACTAGTAAGTAATAGAATACACAAATATATCCCAGATCTTCTCAATCCAGTCTGTAAGAATTATGAAGATTTCTAGTATCTAGAATTGACACCATCCACACTGACAGTTTCATGGGACTCTCTATTTCACCCTTATACCTGCAAAAGAGTCTCTGTCTTCCTTATTTTCCTTGGCCACTCAGCTCATAGAGCAACTGTACACCTATTATATTGGTTCTTGGTAGAGGAGGAGGTTAGGGCTGGCTCTTCTATTCAGCCATCTTTAATTTTCCACAATCCTATTTTTCTTTATTAACTTATATCTTCATCAATAATTGGGTTATTTCCATATATTGGGTGTTTTAAATAGTACTGGCAGAAACATGAGAGTATAAATATTTAAGACATTGATTTAATTTCTTTGGGATATATACCAGGAAGTGGGACTGCTCCATCACAGACAGTTGTATTTTTAATTATTTGAGGAACCTCCACACTATTTTCTATGGTGTCTACTATTAGTAATGGTATAGTATATTGTACTTCAAAATTTAGTCTAAAGTCAGGCATGGTGGCGCATGCTTATAATCCCAGCATTTGGGAGGCTGAGACAGGAGGATCGCAGTTCTCAGCCAGCCTCAGCTACTTAGGCCCTTTGCAACTCAGTGAGACCCTTTTGCAAGACAAAAAATAAAATGAGGGCTTAGGGTGTAGCTCAGAGGTAGAATGCCACTGGGTTCCATCCCCAGTACCACACAAAAAAATATGTTCTAAAGCTATATCTCATGTTAAATTGTTCTTACAAAAAATTAAGGGGATTTTTAGAGGTGGCAGATTTCTTTAGTTGCTTCGTTGTGATGAAGATATTATAGATATCTGAGTGTGACTAAGCTCATCAAGTTGTATACATTAAATGTGCACAATTTTTGCATATATTAATGATACCAGTGTCATTTAGCTAGATAGAAATATGCAGGGTAGAGAATATGACAGAAAGGAGCCTTCCTGAGAGAAAATACTGAAATTACCTCACCCAGTTCTGTCCAGAGATTTCCAGCCTATTACATTGCAGCTTTTAATTCCCTACATGACACGATTGTATGCAGTCACACTAAGTTGTGGAGCAAAACCCAAATTACTATGCATTAAAAAGTAGTAGAATTTCTAGGTGATAAAAGAAGAGACCATGTGCCAGATGAGAGCCCCTTTTCAGTTGTTCTCTCCTTAACTCTGGTCAGTGACCCTTCTGAGGACCCTACCTAATAAAGCTTTTTCATTTCTACTGTATCTCCAAATAAAATCTATTCTACAAGTGAAATCTTTCAGGGAGACAAGAACTGTGACAAACTCATGGTCCCATAAAAGCATAATAAATAAAAAGAAGAGATACACAAAGCAACCAGAAAGAAGCATTGCAATAAGACTAAAACCAGAGCTACATTAAGCTATGCATGACATTAACAAATGACATCAAACATCAACAGAAAAGTAGCCTATTACATGTAAGTGAGCTTTCCTTTAAATATAGGCATTGGCTGCCTGCTCTTTAAATTTACTTTTTAAAAATATTACTTAATTTCAGCAATATTGAAAAAGACTCATTTTATGCTATTTGTCTATCTATCATTTACATAGGCATAAGCACCAGTTATGCATGCATACAATTTTGAGTCTAGTGTTTAAAACAGTAATTAAAATTCACTCCACAAATATTTGCTAATCATCTTTTATAAGTCAGACACTGTTATAAGTGTGGTGGTTGCAGCAGTCATCAAAAGAGAAAAGAATCCTGCACTCATGGAAATTACATCAAGTAGAAGAAGCAGATTTGAAATGATATGAAAAAGACATTATATATATATGTATACATTAAATATATAATGATAATTTCTATGTCTACCTTACTACTACATCAAACATCCTTTAAATTAATCCATATTTACCAAAAAAATGAAGTAATGAAGGAAAGAATTCAACACTTCCCTGATAAATTTATAAACATATAACATAACATGATAGCATAAATATTGCAAATACCAAAAGCATCATTTATCGATTCAGACACCAAAAGGCAAATCTTCTTCTCTAAACCTCTCAATTTTTTTTTTACAATAAATCTTTCTGATTGTTCTCAGGTTTTTCAGTGTACTTTGGTAAGTGATATTCAAAGGCTTCAAATAAGCAAGAAATGATGAGGAGTATCAGCATTGAGGATGTAAGAAACCTTCTCTAAAAAGCTCTAGCAAGTATGCAAGTACCAAGTATTATCATTTAAACTAACATTGATGGGTTCTTACATTGCTAATTGAATACAATGTGTTTTCTTCAACCTTCTCCAACCTCATTTTGAAATCTATTTGCCATGATTCAAAGAATAGGTTCATTAATGTGGTGCACTTCAAAATCAGATTTTGACAGAATTATTTGAAGCTGGCAGAGACTCACATCTCTTTTATAGGCTTTTTGAAAGCTTCTTTTGCTAAAACTACCATTTCACAATTTTCCACGAGAAATATATAAGACAGAGAAAACCTTGATGACATTGACATGAATCACAAACTTAGTAAAATGTCACACCTAGATGATAATGTTCTATTGAAGCTGTTTAGACAATACTCTTTCATTGAGCTTAGTTTTCCAGCTGCTCAAAACCTATCATACTTATGCTATTTTGCATGTATGATCAGCTTCTCAAGTCAATAGAGTCAATGTGGTCAGCTTATTAAAAAGAGGAAAAATACAAAACTCCCATAACATCTGTTCAAGTGATAGTTGCATTAATATGATATTCAAAATTAAATGATTTATCTACTGATAAAAAACCATCTCTCTCACTGTACCAAAATTGATGTTACAGTTGATCAAATATACTCAAGGAATCAACTTGAAATATAGCTACATCATTGTAAAGTAAATGGTACATTTATGATGCATGGAAATTGATATTACTGCAACAAACATGGGATTGATTTTCTTTTTTTATTTTTAAAAATTTTTATTGGTGCATTGTAGCCATACATCTTAATGGAGTACAAGATGGTAGAGGCATATATGCACACATCCCCCAATTAAGATGGTAGAGGCATATATGCACACATCCCCCAATTAGCCCTTACCCAATTTCTGCCCCATTTTCTCCCCCCTCCCTCCTTCTCATGTTTGGCTTAGTGATGGACTTTCATATTTTAATATACATTATGTCCATTAGGGAATTGGGAGGGGTCAATTTTTTATATCTGTTTTATTTTAGCTTAACATGTGTAATAATCTATTTTAAGTACTTTACACAAGTCTACTTTGGTGACAGATCAGACATTAAAAGTATATCCTTCACCAGTGCCTGAGTCCATGATATATATTTATAAATAAAATAGTAAAAATGAATGTATTAAGATAAAATGTATTCAGATCCATGCAATGGAATTTCTTCACAAATCAAACATTTTTTATGTACAGAAAATTACTCCAACATTGGTAATTACATATCTTTAGCACCTATGTAAATGAATGTACACAATGTTTTCCACTGGAGATTTTTATCTTCATTACTTGATGTATACACTGTAGTCAAAAGGCATAGCATTTTAGGCTTCACCTGTTGAGGTGCTAGAAATGCCAAATCTCAGACTTAACTCAGGAACTGTGAGAATCTATGTGTTAACAAGTTCTACAGGTAACTCATATACACATGAAGATTTGACAAAAACAGACTAAATACATTCTATCTGTTCCATCAGTGTTAGTCAGTGGATAAGTGTGGTCTATGAATGCACTAACATATGGCATTTAAAAGCAAAAATTATGAGCAAAATTTTAAAAATTTTGTAGAATCTTGACATTGTTAAAATATCCAAATATTATATTATTGGTGGAATTAAATTATATTTATCTCTGCTTTTTAAAATTTTTCTTCTAATTTATTTTTATATTATTTTGTAAAAAGCACACTTTGTGATATATATATATATATATATGTATCACAAATATATATATATATATATATATATATATATATATATATATATATATAAAGACACTTTGCCAGAGGGAGTTTGAAAAGCACTGTATTAGATCATTTAATTATCTGATACCTGAGGTAAGTGAAAATTTTGCTTATACTGAAATATACTTGTCATGAAACTAGCTGTGATTGCTCTCCAGAAATTTTATTTAAAATATTTTAGTTGATATGAGGGAAACCAGCTTTACCAAAATCAATTTGTAAAAAAACTCTTGATGAAATATTTTGTAAAAGATGCATATTTCAAAATCAAGATAGGGATTTGCTAAAGACTATAATTTTGTGCAAAAACTTCATAAGTACAAGGTAAAAATAGAAATTATCATCCTTATGATTGGAAAAGATCTAATCACCAAGGTGCTGTCAATGTACTTTCCATCTCTGCCTGAGTGAAGAGGAGTTAAGAGAGTTCTAACATGTGGGAGCTAAAACTTACTGTGAGTCATTTCAATGAAATGCAAAGAAAGGCAAAATTTACAGTTTAGGTTTATGTGCAAAAATGTGACATGAAGTTGTTTTAAATTTATTAGCCAGGCATGGTAGTGCATGCTTGTAATCTCAGTACTTAGGAGGCTGAGACAGAGGGATCGCAGGTTCGTAGCCAGCCTTAGCTACTTAGGCCCTCTGCAACTTAGTAAGACCCTGCTTCAAAATAAAAAATAAATGGGACTGGGGGTGTATCTCAGAGGTAAAATGCCCCTGAGTTCAATTCCCAGTACCACCAAATAGGGAAAAAAAGTCATTAATGAATATAACAGAGGGACTGCCATCAAGAAGCTTAGATTTAGGGGAGAAAGATAATTAAAAATTATAGAAGACTCAAACAAGTCCGTGCACTTACAGTCAATTGTTTTTTGGAAAAAGGGGCCAAAAAATACACTGGAAAAAAAAAGATAGCATCTTCAACAAAAGGTGTCAGCAAAACTGGTTAAACATATGCAGAAAAAGAGAAATAAACCCCACTTTTTCACCCTGCACAAGAGTCCATTCAAGATGGATCAAAGACTTGGAAATCACAGCTCCTTGAAGAGGCGTAGGTCCAATACTGCAACAAATAGGCACAAATAAAAACTTTCTCTACAAGACCTCAAAGGCACAAGAAATTAAAAGGCAGATCAATATGTGGGGTTGCATGAAACTGAAGAGCTTCTGTAAATCAAAAGAAACTTATCAAAAACCTCAACAGAGAGCTAACAGAATGGGAGAAATTTTTGCCAAATATTCCTCTGATAGAGAACTAATATCTATAATATACAGAAAACTCAAGAGGCTCAGCACTAAGAAAACAAATAAGCCAATCAAAAATGGGAAAGTAAACAAATAGACACTTCACAAAAGAAGAAATTCAAATGGTCAATAAATGGATGAAAAATTGCTAAACATCATTAGCAATCAAAGAGATGCTAATCAAAACTACCCTTAGGTAAAAACATAAATCCAACTAGGAAGGCAATCATTCAAAACACAACAAATGCTGGTGAGGATGTGGACAAGAGGGAACTCTAGCACATTGTTGGTGGAATTGCAAATTAGTGCAACCACTTTGGAAAACAGTATAGAGGATCCCTAGAAGAATGGGAACAAATCTACAGTATGATCCAGAAATACCAATTTTGAGTATCTACCCAAAAGAATGGAAACCAAACAACCAAACTAATGCATGCATATCTATGTTCATAACTGTACAATTCACAATTGCCAAACTTTGGAACTAGCCAAGGTGTTCATCCATCAACAGATGAATGAATTACAAAACTGTGGGATATATATACACAATGGAATTTTACTCAGCCGTAAAATAACACAATTACATCATTTACAGGGAAATGGATGCAACTGGAGGACATTATGCTAAGCGAGATTAGTCAGTCACAAAAAATAAGAAATCGGATGTTTTCCCTAATATGTGAAAGCTAAGGAGAAATGGGTCATAGGAGGAACTCTAGGTGAAAAAGGAAATCCTATAGAGGAGCAAATAAGGCACTCTAACTGAGGGGATGGGATGGAGGAAGAAGAAAACTCTCTAAAGCACATGATGTTCTTAAACATATCAATGTCAACCAAGTCAAGCATGGGAAGGAGGGATGGAGAGGGAATGGGGTGGGAATTAGGTAGGGGTTAACTGGGCGATGTGTGCATGTATGTCTACACAACTTTTTTTATCTGATTATGAAGTATGAATACAATGAACCAATAAAAAGTTTAAAAAACTATATAAACTAACATTTAATACATTTGATCTGAGAAAATTATATATTCATATTAAAACATATAGCTGTAAAAACAATTTATATTGTATTAGTCAAGGAAGACTTCCCAGATCAAGTGATATCTGAGGTAAAATTTAAAAGATAAATTGAAGTGAGCCAGATGAAAGGAACAGAAATTTTTTTACTGATAAGGAACATAGTATTCCTGAACACCTTAAGAAGATATTTTCATAAAGAATAGGACACTGTGCCTGGAACATTCTAATGATTTGGCTTTAAAATGTCCCCATAATCCTCATGGAAACAAGATAGGCATGTTAGAAGTGGGGCTTTATTCTAAGGAGGTGGTGTGGCCTTGTGGTGTGGCCTGGGGATATTTATATGGTTTCTCCTCTCCCTGCTTGCTCTCTGATTCTGGCCTCTAGCATGAAAAAGCAGAGTAAGAGTATGAGAAAGAGTAAGAGAAAGCATGCTCTCTCTTTCTGTTGCTTCCACTGTGCCCTGAGCTCCGTGGACCTGGCCTGATTTGTACTGATCTTTAAATCTCCAAAAAGTACAAGCAAATAAATATTCCTTCTTCTAAGTTGTGTGATCACTAATTTTGGATTATGGCATGAGAATGCTGACCATGACAAACATGGAAAGAGGGAATGCCAGAAGATGTGATTGTCCTCCATGTTGTGGAGGGTAATGGTGAGTCACAATTTTGAACTTTATCCAAAGAAAAATAAGAAAATATGGGATGAAGACAGGCAGGTAATGAAATGATTAAAATCAGATTTGGGGTTAAAACTTCAAATATTTTGTATAAAATAGTTTAAATGAGTCGTGATCATCTTGAGATAGGACTATGAAGTATTTAAAAAGGCACAGGGAGTATTCTAATCCACTCAAAGTGAATAAATCTGAGGTTTTGAAGAGATAAATGAAAATTTTTCTCTATTTTTCTTGAATTCAGTCTTTAGAAACTGTACTTATAAGAAGTAATTATTTTAGTAGTAAACTATACACTCATCTGATTTAATATAGATTTAGATATAGAATTAATTTTAAGTTGATAGGTAGATGGTAATCTGGCTTAATCAGAATAAGGACTTTAATAAAAACTCCAAGTGAGATTAGATATGTCTTTAAGATACTTTCAAAGCAATGAAGGGAAGAAAGGATAGTAAGAAATCAAGAAGCCAAAATAAATAAATTCTGCAGTGGGGACCCAGAGCACTGAGACAATTTTTTCTGCTGAAGAATTTGCCATTCCCAGAGAATATAAGTTTCTAGGGGTGAAAGTCTAGGATCTTCATATGTTAAAAAGTCTAATGCAACTTCTTCCCAATAAATCCTGAACAATAAAAATCTATACCCTTAAGGAAAAACTTTTGAGAAATAACTCAGTTTATACTCTTCAAAGTGCCACAAAATTTTACTGATCTACTCAGGTGAGAAGGTTGACCTATGTTAGAGAAAGGTGTCTGTGAAAAGTTGTAACTATAATTTAACCCTTCTGTGGATATATAGCCTATCAGTTGACAATTTCTGGCTATGATTAGAATATAATGTGATCTGGATGTAATATCATGCCTAAGCGTATGATAAAATTATTAAATCTTCTCTGAATGAAAGGCATATTTTATCCTAGACCTCAAAATTTGTAAACCGTTATTCAAGGACAACAAACATTACCCATTCAAAAATAAGTATTCACGTGCAAGAAACAAGTCAGCATAAATTAGAACCAGCAAAACAACAGGCAGAAAAAACTTACCCACAAACATCAAATATTTGAATTTTCAGACAAATCACAAACAAATATGCTAACATATATTTAGCAAAATAAAATCCCATAAGCAATATTGTTAAATGGCCTCGCTATTTGAAAACAAAACAAATAAAATTTCTAGAAATGACAACATGCCATAACAATTTAAAAAATCAGTGGATTTATTTCAAACAAATTTGACATAGCTGTAAATTGGAGGAAAAGCTGAAAGAAATTTTTAGAATGCAGTACAGAAAGCCAATGGAAAGACAATTTTAACTGCAACGACTATTAAGAGATAGAGGTAAATATTTTCTTTCTGAACATAAAATATCCAATATTTTATTTCAGAGTTTTCATTTATTTTTTACCACTGCCTAGAATGCTTTTCTATCACTGTTCCTCAGTGGATAGTGAATGCATACTACATAATATAATAAATATAATATAATATGCATTTTATATATATTGGTAGATGCTGATAGTAATATATATAATATTAATATATATTTAAGTAATATAAATTTTATATTTTTGTTTCGTATACATATATCAGTTAATCTAAATATATTATTTGTTATAAATAGTATGTATTATATATGCATATATGATTTTTGTGGCATTGAGGATTGAATTCAGAGAATACAATCAGTGAATTCAAATTTACTAAAATTCTATTTAGTGAATTTGAGGATTGGCATTCTACCACCAAATTAAAGTCCTAGCCAATTTTATTTTGTGATATTTATACTTTTTGTTTTGTTTTAAAACAGCATCTCACTCAGTTTTTGAGGGTCTTGCTATGTTGCTGAGGCTCACCTCAAATCTGTGATCCTCCTGTCTCAGCTTCCTAAATACTGGGATTACAGATATGTATCACCATACTTGGCTCCATATCTTAAATTAGTTTATACCTGATTGTTTCTCATTATTGATATTACAAACTAAGTGGCATAATGCTAGAGAGAACTTCTATGACAGATGCTGAGTGTTGAATGCTTCAACTAATGATCTTTTTAAATGTATGATTTTACCATATATATTCTTTCCTACAAATTTAGGAAAACAGAAAGGAGAAAGAATCCCTTTCTATTGCCATATTGTGGACAAACAAAATTATGGACGTGTAAAGATTAAAAAAAATAATTGAATTGACTATAGTCTGTTTCCCTTTGCTATTCAACAATTTTATGGTTGTCAAATAAACCAATTAAATATGGGCAAGTGAACTAAATAGAGACTACACAAAAGAATAAATTCAAATGGTCAATAAATGGATGAATAACTGCTTAACATCATTGGCAATCAGAGAGATGCTAATCAAAACTACACTGAAATTTCACCTAAATCCAACTAAAATGGCAATCATTCAAAACACAAACAACAAATGCTGGCAAGGATGTGAAGTGGGAACTCTAAGACATTGTTGATGGGATTGCAAATTAGTGCAAACACTTTGGAAAACAGTATGGAGGATTTTCAGAAGAATGGGAACAACTTACCATATGATTCAGCAATACCACTTCTGGGTATCTACTGAAAGGAATAGAACCCAAACTACCAAACTAATGCACCATATCTATGTTTATAGCCAATTCATAGTTGCCAAACTATGGAACCAGCCAAGATGTCATCATCAACAGATGAATGGATTATGAAAGTGTAGGATATGTATACAGTGGAATTTTACTGAACCATAAAGAACACAACTATGTCATCTACAGGAAAATTGATGGAATTGGAGAACATTGGGCTAAGTGAGATTAGCCAGTCACAAAATATAGGAAATTAGATTCTCTCCCTAATATGTGGAAACTAGAGAAAAATTGGTCATAGGAGGAACTCTAGAAGAAGGTGAAACCATAGATGAGCAAATAAGGTAACCTGAGGGGGATAGGAGGGGACAAGGGAAATTTCCTAATGTATATGATGTACTTTCACAAACATCAAAGTCAATCAGTAAGCCAAACATGAGAAGGAGGGAGGGGGAAGGAATGGGGTGGAAATTGGTGAAGGGTTGATTAATTGAGTGATATGTGCATGTATGCCTCTACAGTTTTGTACTCCATTAGGAGGTATGACTACAATGCACCAATAAAAATTTTTTAAAAAGGCAACTGTGGCAATCATGGCAGTGATTGTGGCAAAGTGTCTTTGTAGTCTTTCAATCACAGGTGTAATGATCCTATCTTAATATTAAATAAAATATTTATTTAGCTTTAATCCCTATATCATAAATGTACACACCTTTAAAGTGTATAGTTGTTTTTGCTATACTGTCAGAATTATGACATCATCACCACTATCTATTCAAAAATATCTATATTGCATCAAAGAGAAATCCTGGAGATTATTTAATCTCCACATTTGAGACATTTCCAATATTTTTCTGCTGTTTATATCTAGTTTAATTTCAATGTGTTCAGAAAGATAGAATTTTATTATAATTAAATTTATTAATGTTTTGTCACCTAATTGTCAGCATCTTAAACTTACTACATATTACTATACACTTAAATGAAGTATAAGTCCATTTACTTTAACCCCTTTAAGTTTTCAACAACGTTTTGACATTTTAGTGTGTGTTATCTTTGGAGAAAAGGAGAACGATAAACACCGTGTCCCTGAAATGCTTCTTTTTGTTTCTAAGAATTTAGACAAGATAAGCAAATGAGATCAACTCTGGGATGGAATGTTCAAGGAAATATTAAATATGTACTTAATGGTACTGGAGTTGAACCCAGGGGCATTCTACCTCTGTGATATACCCTAATCTCTTTTAATTTATTTTTAAAATTTTGATGAAGGATCCCACTGAGTTGATGAGGATGGCTTTAAACCTGTGATCTTCCTGTCTCAACCTTCCATGCACTGGAATCACTGATGTGCACCACCATACCTGGCCAGGTAAATATTATCTTGATGGATATTTACTTTCTCTCATGAATTCTGGAAATTAGGTCAAATTAGTGTTACCTTTGAAAGGTTTCTTTATTGCATGTATCCCAAGGAACTTTGGATGCTGTTCATATAATATAACAAAGCAAGATAACTTACTTGTGTCACTGCTTCTGTTTCAAATTTATAAAACCCCTCTGCCAGTGGTAACTGGTGTGGAATTGAGGGCACCATGGAGAGAGATAAATGCCACACTAAACAAGACATTGTGATGAATTGGGATGTTATTTTCTGGAATAATGTCACAAGGAACAGAGGCATTACTTGGTGAATCACTGTGAGAGCTAGAGGTGCTATCTGGCCAGCCTGTGCTGGAATGAACTAGTACTTACACTGCACTTTCCTTTTCCCTTAAGTGAATCCCAAGGTATGTAGCTGAGTGAGGAAAAGCAGGTTGATGTCTTCTGCAGGCCACATGCCAATTCATGAAGCTGCTCCATTGGGGTTCAAGGTCCAGGTATGTGACTGTCCTTCAATGCTCCCCATCTTCAAATGGGAGCTGATTATCATGGTAGAAAAAATAGCTGAGAGCAGGCATAGTGAAGCACACTTGTAATCCTAGTACTTGGGAGGCTTAGATAGAAAGCACGGGTTCTGGGCCAGCTTCAGTTACTTAGTGGGACCATTTTCAGCTTAGTGAGACCTTGTTTCAAAAGAAAAAATTAAAAATAGGACTGGGGATGCAGCTTGGGGATAGAATGCCCTGGATTCCATTATAATACCACACACACACACAAAAAGAAAGAACAGCTGACCCAAAGCCCAATGTGGCTGTACATGTCCCATGAATGTAAATTAATTTTGGCAGAGAAAATGATGATATTAGTGAGAAGTGGATTGGTCAGTGCCAGGCAAGAAGTAGAAAATAAAAAGCTGCTGCCCATCTCTTCTGGCGTAATACTGGGCATTTTCTGTTCTTGCTGTATCATGCCTGAGAAGATGATCACAAACACATGTATTAAGATAGTTATTTCTTTCCCTTCTCTCTTATTTCTCTATTTTTCAATGTTTTCTAATATATATATATATATATATATATATATATATATATATAGATGCTTTAAGGATGAATATTATTGAATTCTTTCATATTTGCCAAGAACCTTATCAATTCTATTCACTTTCATTCTGTGTGGATTTAAAAAAAAGCTATCAATCATTACAATGAAATTCTGGGAGAAGCACTTTGAGTAAGCTGATAGTAGTCTAGATATTAACTTGAAAGGTAATATACTGTTGATCTCTGATTCTTTTCCTGCCCTAAAGAAAGAAGTGAAAATGGTGATGACATATCTTTAAAGGAGAGAGAAGGCCACTGACAATTCCAAATTGCAAGAACTAGTTATTTCATTCAAGGACTCAGGGGTGATCTCATTGAAAGATGTTAAAAAAGGCATGAAACACTGTTATAAAGTTCAAGAATTATCTATCTTATCTACTCTCAAACAGTTTCAGTTTTTAAAATTACTAAGGTACTGGTACTACTTCATTCTGTATTTAGCACAGATGTTTACACATTGTGCCATTTAGTGAAAAGTGGAAGCATTTAGTAAAAATATGGGACTTGGAACTAAACTCATCAAGGCCTTTTCCTAAACACAAATAGCTGTTAAGCAATTTTAATCTTTGGGCATATTAGTCCAAGAATAATC
This sequence comes from Muscardinus avellanarius, assembly GCF_963383645.1. Taxonomy (NCBI): domain Eukaryota; kingdom Metazoa; phylum Chordata; class Mammalia; order Rodentia; family Gliridae; genus Muscardinus; species Muscardinus avellanarius. The sequence continues at coordinate 117,167,641 of NC_137792.1, read as the reverse complement.
CTATTAACTGGATGTTTCTTGCTATTCCATTGGGCTTATATATTGCCTAGGGCAATGGAAGCCCACAAACAAATTCCCTATGGATTTTGATTATAGAAACAGAAAAGAGTAGAAACATGATGTGGTGCCTTAGAGAAATGTTCTGTGCTACATATTTGGTACTACAAGAGGTGGAGACCATTATTAAGGCTATTATAGTTATGGTGCACATACATCTTCCTATCAAGATGGATGTAGTAAGCTATTAAAAAACCTTATTTCAGGTCACCATAAATGACACAAATGGCATGCATGTTTATAGAAACAAAGCACATTTACCTTTTTTGGCTTAATTTTTTTCATATTTTATTTTTTAATAAGTGGAACATATTGAAAGTGATGTACATTTAGATTGTGCTTCATGTCCTTCCCCCTCCATTTTCCTTCCCCCTCCCAATAGTGTCCAGGTTAATCATGTTATATTTATACTATTACACATATTCGTATGTAGCTCCTCCATTGAACAACCTCAGCTTTCTTCCTCTCCTATCTTTTCATTCAAGCTTTGCTGAGATTTCCACTCCATCATCTGGAGTCCCTCTGGTATTACCACTACTCCCTAGCTTGGACATATTAGAGAAAACATATGTCCCTTCTCTTTCTGTGCTTGACTAATCTCACTTAGCATAATGTTCTATAGTTCCTTCCATCTTCTTGCAAATGCTATTTTATTCTTCTTTATAGCTGAATAGAATTCCATTGTGTGTATTTCCCATAATTTTGCAATCCATTCATCTCTTGATGGAGATCTAGGTTGGTTCCATATTTTGGCTATTACAAACTGTGCTGCTATGAACATAGGTATGCATATGTTAATGAGGTTCTCTGATTTCAACCCCTTTGGAAAGATACCCAGGAGTGGTATAGCCAGATCAAATGGTGGAACAATTCCCAGTTTTCTAAGAAATCTCCACACTGATCTCCATAGTGGTGGAACTACTTTGTGTTCCCACCAACAGTGTAAAAGAGTTCCTCTTTCCCCACATCCTCACCAGCAATTGTTAGATTTCTTTACGCTTACCATTCTGATTGGGGTTAGATGGAATCTCAGTGTAGTTTTGCTTTGCATCTCCCTGATGGCTAGTGATGTGGAACATCTTTTTATGTATCTATTGGCCATTTGTATCTTTTCTTTTGTGAAGTGTCTATTCAGTTCAATTGCCCATTTCTTGGTTGGGTTGTTTGTTTTGCTAGTGTTAGAGTCTTTTGAGCTCTTTGTATATTCTGCATATTAGCCCTCTAACAGAGTGGTGGCTGGTAAAGATCTTCTCCCATTCTGTAGGCTTCCTCTTTAGGTTCTTGATGGTTTCCTTTGATGAGAAGAAACTTTTTAGTTTGAAAAGATCCCACTTGTTAATTCTTGCTTTAATTTCCTGCACCTTGGAAGTCTTATTGAGAAAGTTACTGCCTGTGCCTATACTTTGGAGTGTCGATCCTATGCCTTTCTCTAATAACTTCACAGTCTCTTATCTAATTTCTAAGTCTTTGATCCATCTCAAGTTGATTCCTGTGCATGGTGAGAAGTAAGGATTCAGATCCAACTTTCTACAAATGGATAGCCAGTTCTCACAGCACCATTTGTTGAAAAGGCTGTCTTTTCTCCAGTGTATGAGTTTGGCCTCTTTGTCAAAGATCAATTGACTATAGATGTGTGGGTTTGTTTCTGTATCTTCTATTCTGTTCCACTGGTCAGTCTGCCTGTTGTTGTGCCAATACCATGCTGTTTTTACTACTATTGCTCTATAGTATAATGAGAAGTCTGGGAGTGTGATGCCTCCTGCCTGCTTCTTGTTGCTGAGAATTGTTTTGGCTATTCTGAGTCTTTTATTTCTTCATAGAAAAATTATAACTAAGTTTTCCATGTCTCTGAGAAATGTTGTGGTATTTTAATGGGAATTGCATTGACTCTATAGTTCATTTTTAGCAGAATGGCCATTTTGATGATATTTTTTCTGCCCATTCATGAGCAAAGGAGATTTTTCCATCTTCCAGGGTCTTCTTCAATTTCTTTCTTTAGTGTTTTGTAGTTTTCTCTGTAGAGGTCTTCTACATATTTGGTTAGGTTTATTCCTAGGTATTGTATTGGTTTAGAGGTTATAGTAAATGGAATCATTTTCTTTCTTTTGTTGTGGATTCACTGTTGGTTTAAAGAAAAGCAACTGATTTCTTTAGGTTGATTTTGTATCTTGCAACTTTGCTGAATTGGTTAATCAGCTCCAAAAGTCTTTTGGTTGAATTCATTGGATCTTATAGATAAAGAATCATATCATCTACAAATAAGGATAGTTTTAGCTCCTCTCTTCCTATTTGAGTTCCTTTAATTTCCTTATCTTGTTTTATTGCTGTGGCAAGAGTCCCAAGGACTATATTGAAAAGTAGTGGTGATAATGGGCATCCTTTTCTTGTTCCTGATTTTAAAGGGAATTCTTGCAGTTTTTCTCCATTCAATATGATGTTGGCTCGGGTTTATTATATATAGCCTTAATGATGTTGAAATATGTTCCTTCTATTCCAATTTTCTTCAGTGTTTTTAATATAAATGTATGTTGGATTTTGTGGAATGCTTTTTCAGCATTTATTGATATGATCATGTGGTTTTTGTTCTTAGTTATATTTATGTGGTGAATAACATGTATTGATTTGCATATGTTGAACCAGCCATGCTTTTCTGGAATGAAATCAACTTGGTCATGGTGTACAATTCTCTTGTAGTGGTTTTGAATGCATATAGCTAGTATTGTGTTTAGAATTTTTGCATCTATGTTCATTAAGGATATTGGTCTGTAATTTTTTTCTTGAATATCTTTATTTGGTTTGGGGATTAATGTGATACTGGCCTCATAGAAGGAATTAGGGAGAACTGCATCTCTTTCAATTTTCCGGAACAAGTTGTGAAGTATTGGTATTAGTTCTTTATTGAAAGTATTGTAGAATTCAGCTAGAAACCCATCAGGGCCTGGGCTTTTCTTTTTTGGCAGAATTTTGATTGCTGTTTCAATTTCTTTGTTTCCTATTGTTTGGTTTAGGCTTACTATGTCCTCTTGGTTCAGTTTAGGTAGCTTATATGTGCTATCTATCTATTTCTAAATCTATCTTTCTTCCATGTTTTCCAGTCTGTTGGAGTATAAATTCTCAAAATAGATTCTGATAATCCTTTCAATTTCCTCTCTATCAGTGGTGATGTCTCCTTTTTCATTTCTGATCTTAATAATTTGAGTTGATTTTCTTTCTTTTGATCAGGTTGGCCAGGGGTTTGTCAATCCTATTAATCTTCTCAAAGAACTAGCTTCTTGTTTTGTTGATTTTTTAAATTCATTTTTTTGTTCTCTATTTTATTTGTTTCTGCTCTGATTTTAATAATTTCCTGCCTTCTGTTGGCTTTCGGATTAGACTGTTGCAGTCTTTCTAGGTCCTTGAGCTGTGTCATTTGGTTATTTGCTTGGTGACTTTCTTTTCTTCTTATGTGGGCACTCAATGCTCTGAACTTTCCTCTCAACACTGACTTCAAAGTGTCCCATAGATTTTGGTAAGTTTTTTCTCTATTTTCATTTAATTCCAGAAATTTATTTATTTATCCCCTAATTTCTGACCTTGTGCACTCATCACTCATCATTCAATAGTGTATCATTCAATCTCCATGTATTTAAATAGTTTCTTTTTGCTTTCCTATTGTGGATTTCTGCTTTCATTCCATTATGATCTGAAAAGATACAGGGAATTATATTACATCTTTTGAATTTGCTGGTGCTTGCTTTGTGTCCCAGAATATGATCTATTTTGGAGAAGATGCTATGGGCTGCTGAGAAGAAAGTGTATTCTGTTGTTCCTGGTTAAAATATTCTGTATATGTTTATTAAGTACATTTGTTTTATAGTTTTCATTAGTTCTGAAGAGTCTTTACTCATCGTTTGCTTTGAAGGTCTATCCAGTGGTGTAAGAGGTGTACTAAAGTTTCCACTATTATTGTATTTGGGTCTATTTGAGATCTTATGTCCAAGAGGGTTTGTTTTACAAATGTGGCCATACCTGCATTCTGGGCATAAACATTTACTATCATTATATCTTCTTGGTGGATTGTTCCTTTTATTAAAAGGAAGTGCCCTTCTTCGTCTCTTCTGATGTGTTTTAGCTTAAAGTCTGTTTTTTTTTTTTTTTTTTTGGTGGTACTGGGGGTGGAACCCAGAGGCTTTCTATCTCCAGGCTATACTCCTGGACCTTTTTTTATATTTTATATGGAAACAGGGTCTCACTAGGTTGCTGAAAGCCTCACTAAGTAGCTGAGGTTGGCTTCAATCATGTGCGATCCTCCTGTCTCAGCCTCCTAAGTGCGGGGATTACAAGCGTGCGCCACCATGCCCAGCTAGCTTAAAGTCTGTTTTGTTGGATATCAGTATTGCTACTCCTGCCCGTTTTTGGCCCCCATTGGCATGATATATCTTTTTCCATCCTTTCACTTTTAGTCTGTGAATGTCTTTTGCTGTAAAGTGAGTTTCTTGCAAACAGCATGTATTTGGATTTTATTTTTTAATCCACATTGCCAGTCTGTGTCTTTTTTTTGGAGAGTTAGGTCCTTTGTTGTTCAGTGTTATTATTGAAATATGTTGTTTGTTTCCTGTCATTTTGTGTTCTATCTTCTATTGGATATAGTATTATTTCTTCTTACTTAGGTGCCCTCCTGAGCAACTTCATCTCTTCTCTGGTTCCGGAGTCTGCTTCTTTTATCTTCTTTATGGTTTATTTCTTTAAGTATTTTCTGTAGTGTTGGCTTAGAGTTCATGAATTTTTTGAAGTTCTGCTTATCGTGAAACACTTTTGTTTCTCCATCAATTTTGAATAATAGTTTAGCCGGATATACCATTTTTGGTTGGAAGTTGTTTTCTTCCAGGGTCTGGATCACATCATACCAGTCTCTTCTGGCATTCATGACTTGGGATGTATAGTCTAGAGTGATTCTTATTGTTTTGCTTCTATATGTCACCTGTCCTTTTGTTCTCACTGCTTTTAAGATTCTTTCCTTGATTTCTATGTTGGTCATTTTGATTATTATATGATGTGGGGATGTTCTTCTTTGATCTTGTCTTAATGGTGTTCTGTATGTCTTCTGGATGTGAAGACCCAAGTCTCTTTCCATTTTTGGAAAATTCTCTGAAATTATTTCTCTGAAGAGATTATGAATGCCCTTGGTCTGTAACTCTATTCCTTCTTCAATGCCTTTTATCTGTAAGTCACAATGCTTCATGTTGTCCCATAGTTGTTGGATGTTTAGGTTTTGTTCCTGTAATGACTTCTGTATACTGTTGACTGTGTTTTCAGTTTTGAATGAACTCTCTTCTAACAATGATATTCTGCTTTCCATTTCATCTAACATTACAGAATTTCTTTCTATTGCTGTTTTTATTTCATTTAGTGACTCTTTCATTTCATTCCAGACCTCTATCTGATTCTTTCTTAGTGTTTCTATTTCATCTTTCATCTGTAGACTTCTTTTAAAGCCTTTTATCATATTGTAGATCAAGATTTGGAACTCCCCTTCCTGCATTTCTTGTAGGTCAGTATTCATGATTTCTGTTGTCTCTTCATTATTCCTGGTTCTCATATTTTCAGCATTCTCAGTCCTGTTTTTCTGACTTCTACCCCTTGTTTGTGAGTATTATGTTTAATCCAATCTTAGTATTAGGAGTTTAGAGGTATCAGCAGGTCAGCAGTGCTTTTCCAATGTTGAGGGTTGGGTGATGGGGGAGGAGCTGGGGTGATGGGTGCAAGAGTCAGGTTAGGTAGAGGATATGTTTAGTAGAGTAAGAACTTAAGTATGATAAGGTAATATCTTGTTGAGAATGAGAGAGATTTAAATAGTATGACTCTTGTAGTTAGTAGGGTATTTAAGCATGGAGATATGAAATACTTTGAATATTAAACAAGGAGATATAGTACGGGAAAAAGTTTTGAGGAAGACAGTAGATAAGTTAGAGTGGGAAAGTTTGTAAGAGGGGTGGGGGGGAGAGCAAACAAACACAAATAAACTATCAACACAAGATACAAAATCTAACTATTATATAATCAAAGAAAAAAAAACCAACCAAAAGAGGAAAAATAAAACAAGAAAAAAAGAGTAAGAAAGAGGAAAAAGGACAAGGATAAAATAAAATAAAAAGAATTAGTGACCGTGTGAGACCAGAAAACAAACTATCAAATATATAAAAAAAACCCAAATAAAAGTAAAAGAAGGGGGAAAAAAACAAAACAAAACAACAACAAAAAAAACTGGTCCTACTAATTTAAGAATATGGGGTCAGGTTCATATAATAGTTGAATGTCTGATTGCTGTGGTAGCTTTCGTAGTATAATCTAATGTCTCTTAATTTGCTCTGTACTCTATTTTAAGCTTCTTAAGCCACTCTCTGGGTGTTTGGACACCTTTCTTTCCTTTGACAGCTTTAGGTTTAGGTGTCAGGGCATCTGGTGTCACTGTTAATAAATTCCGTACAAGTCCCATATTCTGTGTATTTCCATACTGTAGTCAATGCCTCTGCACTCTCCACCCTAGACTCAGGCCTGTGCTTCCCTATTTCAGGGGTGGAGGATGTTCAAAGTAGTCTTGGAACTGCCCCCTGAGGCCCTGTGCAGGTATTGCATCTTGATGACTTTTCTTGTGTCTCTGGAAATTCTAACTGGGCTAGCCCATGGGGTCCCGAGATATACCCTGGGCAAAGGTTTGCCGTAGGGTTCCAGGACCCACACAATTACTGCCAGGGCACTGCCAGGTCCCAGGGCATGGGCTGGGTGCATGGCCATCACTTGACCTGGGTGCGGGTGAGCGCAGATGCCTAGCACCTGGTCCTGAGCTCAGGAAGGGTGCACAGGGCTAGAGCTGGACCCAGGGCACAGGCTGGGCGGTCTAGACTAGCGCTGAGTCTCCGGCTGTGGGGTGGGCGCAGACAGCCAGTGGTGGGTCAGGTGTGCAGGGTGGGCACAGATGGGTTTGGGAGTGCAGGCGTAGCACAGTGTCTAGCACTGTTCTCTGGCTCAGGCAGGGTGCACGTGGGTAGCGCTAGGTCCCAGGGCATGGAGCGTGCATACACGGCTAGTGCTAGACCCGGTACATGGGCTGGGGGCCCAAGGATAGCTCCCAGTCTCAGGGTTTGGGTGGGACACACACAGCTATAGCCGCCCAGGGAGCAGGCAGGGCCTGTGAGATTAGTGCCCAGGCTCGGGCAGGGCGCACTGACTAGGTGCACAAGGTGAGCGCTGAGTCTAAGAGTGCAGGTGGCACAGACAACTAGTGTGGGTCCTGGGGCACGAGCAGGGCACAATAGGATAGTGTTGGGTCCTGGGGCAGGGGACAGGCTCCCAGGGCTAGTGCCAGACCTGGGGCACACGCTAGACCCAGAGCTTTTCTGGACGCACTCAGATACCTGGCTTCCTTGATCCAGGTGTCTGGAGGACTCACTGTGCCTCTGTGGTCCGGTCTTTGGTGAGCACACAGGCTTCTGGCTCCGGCACCGCTAGCTGCTTAAGATGTTGGAGCTGTATGTCTGTTTTCAAACTCTTGGGTTATTTTGCCATGGTGGTGTCAGTCAAGTCCAGGGATTGAGGTTTGGGCCGGCAAACCGCGTTGGCACTGGCGGGCTGCCCGGCTGTGTCTGCAGCAGGTCCGATGCCCAAACTTTTTTTTTTTTTTTTTTTGTAGTGGATCTTGTATTTTAGGGTTTCTGGATTCCCTCTGCCAAGGTTCCTGGATCTGTTTTGGTTCCTGAGATATATTTATTTTGTTGGTTAATTCACTGCCTTCTAGGTAGTTGAACTTTATTTATTTCAGCTACTGAGAAGTGCTGTGTCCCTCAGTCGCCATTTTGAGGGGGTGGCAAAGCACATTTACTTTCAGTCCTTTAGGTGCAGAATTAGATGCTATTCTTGGACTAGTCATATATGCTAATGAAGAAGGTGAAATCCTTGATGATGTTTTGGCACCATCCCAAAACCCAATGTGAGGGAGGTGAAGGAAAGATATATATTGCATGGCATATAGATTTTATTTGCCTCTGGCAGTAGTTGTACAACCTGCTGTGATGTAACCTTTGTGGTTCGATTCACAGAATGCATGAAGCAGTCTATAGGCTGAGCTAGGTGCTGAATGGATGGCACTCATAAATAAAATAAGCCCCTTTCTCTGTGTGCTGCCAGCTGAACTGTTTATAAGGAATTGACTATATGGATACATGATTGGGCCTCGAAGGGTTTAACCATAATTAATTGGCCTTTGGGGAAATATAAATATAGGAAGACATTTTAAAACAATTGCCATACCTGAAATTAATTGTATATCACATGAAAGGACACAGCCATGAATCCTCATCTGTCAATCAGGTGGCAGATAACCTAGCTAAAGTTAAGTGGCTATAAAATATGCTTGTAGATGTGGCTTCTTGGATGCATAAGAAAATGGGCCATAAAGGAAGAAAAATTCTGGTTCATAGCAAAATGTAGGGATTCTCACTAAGGTACTCAGACATTGTACACACACACACACACACACACACACACACACACACACACACATATATATATATATATATATATATATATATATATATATATAACTCTTGCATTGTCTGTTCTGTGAAACAACCATGACTAATATTGTGTATGATAAGGTATGTAGCTGGAGGTAGATGACCTGTACTTGACTTCATCAGACTCTTGCCTCTGTCAGAGAGCAGCATATTGGCCCTAATGTTTGTACATATGTACTCTGACACATAGACATATTATTGCAAAAAAGAAGGCCACCTAGAAAGTAATGAATGGTACATGGCTTTCAAATGCTTTTTACTATATATGACATTTCTAGGGACATATAAAATGATATTACTAGACATATGATATAATAATTGCAAGATTTTAGACACAGGTCCCATTGCCTACCAGATATTGATGCAAGAACATCAGGAGACCCTGTAGATTCAAGCAATAGCACTTAAAGACGATCCTTTATTCCATGAATGCAAATGGAGAACAATTTGTTATTGCCACTAACATAGGAGCTACCTACCAAGGTGCCCCATATAGTTTGCTGGCTATGGGAATAGCAAGTAAGGCTTTGGTTGTGTGAGTTCTTAGGTCCATGGGGGAAAGAAACTAAAACAGAAAATATAAATATAGCCTATAATTATAGAAGCGTCTATTTATTTCAATAAAACTACAAAACAAGGATATTTAATATATGAAAGAGAATACCGTGTTCTGTAACAACCCCACAAATTTCTTTCTTTTTTTTTTTTTTCTAAAACCACAAGGACCACCACAGCAGAGAATAAGGTACTGTAAACCTGGGAATGGGTCACAGGCTTGCACAAATTTAATTCAAAATGATCAGGTTGATTGTGTATTATTGGATAATCAGTATTTTTCTTTGTTTATACCTTGTAAACATATTTTGCATCCCACCCTTATACTCAATCAATTCACTGAATGGGTGCATACTTTTGTGGAAAGTGCAGAATAAAAAAAGATACTGAAAGTGTAATGATCTCCCTATATCATCCTATACCAGTTTTCTGTAGCACCTACAACAGATCTCTCTAGTGAAATAAAAGCAAATACTAAACTGCACTAACCACCACCACTCACAGAATTTCCAAACTGCCTGTTAAAGTTGAATATAAAGTCACTTTCTTGTAAGGACACCAAATATCATGCATTCTACTTGATATGGGAACTAATGAACACAAGTAAGCCTTTGCTTAAGTACACTAAGTTTGGTGGCTTAGGGTGGCTGAGTGCAATACAGGAAAGTTTTTCTTTGTATTGAAAAGAAACAGTGGCAGTAACATCTCTCTATAAATATTGGTTGAGTCCCTGTCAATCAATTATCAAATATGGTATTATGGAAATCTAATCATTATACTCCATAACATTGACTATGTAGAAGGGCAAGGGGAAGCAGCACATGCGGGAACATATGCCACCTCTTGGGAGTACTTTTGGGCATGTGACACCCCAGGATGTCTATGCCTTCCTTATAACTACATTAATCAATGCGCTTGGGAAAGACTTTACATACTAGCACACATACTTCCATTTTATCTATTATCCTTAGTGTGTTAGTCAGTTTTTGTCGCTGTGACCAAAATGCCTGATAAGAACAACTTGGAAGAGAAAAGGTTCATTTGAGTTTATAGTTTTAGAAGTTCAGCTCATGGTCAGTGACACTATGGCATATCATGGTATAAGGCTGTAACAAAGGAAAGCTGCTCAGCTAATGACAGCTAGGAAGAGAAAGAGAGAGAGAAGGGACTAGGGACAAATAGAGTCCAAAGACATGATTCCAGTGTCTTACTACTTCTAGCCAGCCACCACCTGTCAACAGTTACCACTGAGTAATTTCATTCAAATTAACATTAATATATGGGTTAATCTACTGACGAGATTAGATCCATCACATTCCAATTGTTTCAACATTGAACACTGCTGCATTTTCTAACAAGAGTTTTGGGGGGACGTTGCTGATCTAAACCATAACATCTATCAATTAGAACATAATGAAAGTATGGCATAGATACTAACTCAAGCTATATCGTCGTTTTTCTCACTTGTTATTTTTTATCTTCAAGCATCAAGCACTGAAATTGGGTTCCACATTGGGTATTTAGTGAAATTTACAAATTCCACCTGAAATTATACTCATAGAGCTATAATTTTGCTTGAATGTCTAGTAACAACAGTGGTGAGAGAGGATATCCTTTTCTTATTTTTGACAGTATGATGGACACATTTACTGCATAATCATTAATTAAGATTTTAGCTATTGGATTTTCATAGATTGCCTATGTATGAATAAATTATCTTTTATATGTAATTTAATGAATGTTTTCTTGATAATATAATGACAGCAGACTTCTTCATTTTTTTCACCAAGAATTATGATATTTTATTTTTTTCCTGTTTTTTCAATGTCATATGATGCTGATTAGTTTTTCTCTGCTGAAACAATCCTGCATCTCTGATATTAATTGCATATTGTTATTTTATAAAATATTGTGTAGTAGTATAGCAGCAAATTAGATAATATACTGGACACTTTTTAAAATTCCTAGGAACATAAAAACTAATGAAGCCAACTCAAGAAGAAAATAGAGATCAATGGGGATCAATGGGGAATTAATTAGTTATCAAGAACTTCTTGCAAATAAAATTCCAAACCAAAATAATTTTTCTGGTGAATATTACAAAGTATTTAAATAATAATACTAATCTGCCACGTTTTTTCAATTTTTGTTTCAATTTTTTATTGAAATGAATAAGAGATATCACTTCATAACTTATCACTAAAAAGTATAAACCAAAAGCCATTATAAATATAAATGTACATGAGTGCCCAAGCAATTTTATCATTTTTTCTATACACCTCAATATGAAGAAAACTCTGTAAGCTGTTCTGTCTCTCACCATCTTTAAAATATTGCTCCACTAATGCTTTTTGCTTTAGTTTACATTGTTTAACAGCATGTGTGTTTGTTTATTTCTTTATATTTTTGTGGCAGCAGATAGTTCCTCTTCTTCATATGTTGCCTAGAGGAAACTAACTTTCAAGTGGGATATATATTTTTTATGTGTCATCTCCTCAAATATATCCTCCAGGCTATCATTTATTTTTTCTTATCTATTTAGACATTTTCTTCTTTTTGATTTTGCTTCTTCAGTTTTAAAAGTATAGTTTCACTGACCAACATACAGTCCATGTCTACCATTTCTCCTTCTAATCTTGACTGACGTCATTCTTTGTATCTATTACTGCAATTTCTATTTTACCCAGAAAAACAGAGCGACAGATTCCTTCATGAGACCATTAAAGTCTTAGAAGATCAGTGAAGAGCTATGTGAGAAAAACAGCATGAGTTTGAAATATCTGACAATAGAATCCTAAACTTACTACATAACTCATGAATGAAAAAAATGGTCTTCAGGGAAAAAAAATGTTTCTAAACAAATGTGGCAGTGAATTGAGGACGATTAACAGCATCAAGTAACTGAGCTTAAATGAAATGTTATTTCAGTCTTAGTTCTGCACATATATAAAATGGTTTTAAGAAACTTTGGACAAAACTAAAATAATAGCATGTTAAAGAATTACAAGAGCCAGGTGTGGTGGCGCATGCTTGTAATCCCCGCGCTTGGGAGGCGGAGACAGGAGGATCGCACTGGTTCGGAGCCAGCCTTGTTGGCTTAAGAGACCCTGTTTCCAAATAAAAAAGTTAAAAAATAGGTCTGGGAGTGTAGCCCGTGGAAGTGTATCCTGGAGGTAGAAGGGCTTCCAGGAACCCCAGTACCACCAAAAGAAAAAAAAAAAAAAAGAATTGCAAGAGCTACAACTAGAAGTAACCAAACTGGAAAATTATATTTTAAATGAACACAGACTAGAAAAATTCTTTACTAAAAACCAATAGCTAAAAGAGCAAAAGAAGGCCTAATGGTTGATATCATCATGGTGGTAGTATATGCAAGATGGTTTTCCCTTTTTCTAACAACTCTCATTATTTAAAAATCTTAGAAGTCTCATCAAACCTACTTTAATCCTTACCAATGGAAGTGTCCCTAATGACATAAAGACTTCCCACAATCTCCTACTTCTTAAAAATACAAAATTTGTCTTACATTACCAAATTGGGACTAATTTTTGAAAACATAAACTCTTGGATTACAAACATAGCACTGTGTGACCTTTCACAAGTTATTTAAGTTGTCTAAGCCACAATTTACTTACTTGTCCAATAATGTTAATGCTAGTACATATTTTATATTATTAAACTGAAATAAACTAAGACTCAGTTAATCTACATACTTTCAATCAATATCTAACAAGCTGCAATCTAACTCTTAATAAACTACTTGAAAACCTAAATGAAGAGAATAATTTTGTGACAACAGTAGATATTCTTTCTCATCAGTTTTACTTTCAGTAACTTGTGCTTATATGTAGTCTCCAAATAAATGGAAAGCTCCAAAAATCATATATATGAATTTTATTCTACTTAGAGTTTCATGAAGACACCTCACACCATCCCGATCTTCTGTCTTTCTTGGAATGTGAATCATCCCTTTGTTCATAGTCACCAATTGCAGTATATACTACCTACCCATTAATCACTTAGAAGCTATTTCAGTTACCAGTTCACTTGTCACAGTATTGCAGTTTTGTTTCAAATGACCTGGATTTCACTTAAGAAAGATCCCAAATCCCAAAAGTAATGATGCTAGAACCTTAGATATACCAAAGAAAATCTGTAAAGTGTTTCTCTAAAGTGAAAAAGTAGATATTATAAATTTAGTAAAAGGCCTGTGTGTAGTGAGAAGCCAGGGGATGGGAATTATTATTTCATTCAATATTTCTTACTGAGATAACACATCAAGAAAGACTGAAGATATAAAAACTCCTCAAGCCATGAGGAAGTACTGTAGATTCTCTTTAATAGATACATGGAATATTGATGATTACTTGATAGCTATTTTTCCTATTTTTTTCAATCTTATTTTCACATGAAAGTACTATTGTTTGTTTTCCACTTTACTTTCAATATCCAGGAATTTTAAATAAATTTTATACCCCATGAGAATGACTACTTTTTATATAAGTAATTAACAATTCTATGGAAAAATTTTATATGATGCATGAAATTTATAGTTAGTTCTAAATGTTAAAATATCTGTTTTATATTAAGCTCAAATTTATCTCTTTGTTTATAATACCATTTTACTTTTTAAAAATTGGTTATACTACTAGGGGCTACCCAAACAAGTTGAGTAAATTTACATGTAAAAATGTTTCACATATTCAGAAAGGCTTTCATGCCTCACAGTAAATTTTTAAGTATAACTGTACAATGTTCTTTAAACATTTCTCCTTTCATATTCTGCCTAATTTTATTACTACAAACTGAGAAGAGTGGTAAGTGTAATGTTGAAATTAGGTAGATTATCAAACGATTACAAGTATGCACCACCATGTCTAGAAATACCACATATTTTTAGCTCTCTATGGTATCATAATTTTTACTCACACAAAGGGTCAAAGACCTGGAAGTTAGAAAATAAAACTTTGGAGCTACCAGAGGAGGTCATAAATCTAAAACTGCAACATATACATACAGGTAGAAACTTCCTCAACAGGATGCCCATAACTCAGAAAATTTAAACAAGAATTATCAAATAGGATGACATTAAAAAGTTTCTGCTCATCAAAGAAAATCATCAAGAGTCTAAAGAGAAAGCCTACAGAATGGGAGATCTTTGCCAGGTATCCCACAGATAAAGAATTAATATCTAGAATGTACAAAGAACTTAAAAGATTTTACACTAAAAACAAATAACTCAATCAAGAAATGGGCAATTGAATTGAATAGACACTTTAGAAAAGAAGAAATACAAGTGGCCAATAAATAAATAAAAATGTTTAACATCATTAGCAATCAGGGTGATGCAAATCAAAATTACAATGAGATTACATGTAACTCCAATCTTTTACACTATTGGTGGGATAACAAATTAGTCTAGCTGCTATCAAGATTAGTGTGGAGGTTTTTCAGAAAACCGAGAATGGTTCCATTTTATAATCTGGCTATACCACTCTGGGGTATCTTTCCAAAGGGGATGAAATCAGAGAACTAAAGTAATATATGCTTTCCAGTGTTCATAATAGCACAATTTACAATAACCAAATTATGATACCAACTTAGGTGTCCATCAAAAGATGAGTGCATTACAATATTATGGTATATCCACATAGTGAAATTTGACTCAGCTATAAAAGTACAAAATTATGTCATTTTCAAAAAAAATTGAAGGACTTGGAGAACATTAAGTTAAGCAAGATTTGTCAGTCTCAGAAAAGGAAGGGTTATATGTTTTCTCTAATATATGAAAGCTAGGGAGTAAAAGAAATACAAGAGGGACTCCAGATATTGCAGGACAACCCTCAGTGGTGCCAGAAAGAAGGGAAGGAGAAATAATAAGGTTCATTGAAGAAATTACTACCATAAGGTGTTTGTACATATGTGCAAATATCAGTTTCAATATCAGTACTCTGTATGGGGAAGGAGGAGATGGGAAGGTTGAGGGGGGGGCATCAAGTGCTGTGTGTATGTATGTCACGCTCAACATGATTTAAATATGATGTGAGACTATAATTCACCAAAAACATATTTAAAAAAATAAAACCCTTTTCATCCTCTTCTGATAGGGAATTAATATCTAGGATATATAAATAACAAAAATATTAACAGTAGGAAATCAAATACTATTATCAAAAATGGAAAAATAAATTACATTTGCCAAATAAAGAAGTATAAATGATCAGTAATCATAAGAAAAAATCTTCAACAACTTTAGCTATAAGGAACATATAAATAAAAACTTTGTTATTCCATCTCACCCTATGAAAAATGACAATCATCGAAATTACAAATAACCATAAATTCTGGTGAATATGAGGAAAAAAACCAATATAGTCTCTTGATAGGAATGTAAGTTGGTTAGCTACAATGGGAATTGGCATGGATGTTCCTTAAAAGAAAAAAAAACTTGAAAAATAGAAGTACAATATGATTTAATAATACCAGTCCTTTAATCATTCAAAGAGTATTCATATATTATAAAGTCACCTACATATCCATGTTCAGTGTAGCAGAATTCACAATATTCAAGTTATAGAATCATTCTCAACACCTGTAAAGTGAGGAATGGATAAATTAAATGTATTATATAAAGAAAACAAAATAAAACCCAAACACTGCAATATTATGAATCCAAGAGACAAAATAAATTTTTATAGAGGGAATGCATTTTAGTGACAAATTCCATATGGGATATTAAAGAAGATGGAACTGATGCAAGATTATATTTTTTTTGGAAATTAGGAATTCCTTATGGACCATGAGTAATAACATCTCACTAAAGTAGAATCAGTCAAATTTGCATGTTATTGAGTAATGAGTGATAAATTTAGTAAAGGCAGCAAATCTCTAAAGTCATGTAAATTAAATGGAATGAAGGTTTATATAGAATTCAACTGTATGTAGTAGGACCAAATAAAAGAAAAGGTTCTTCCTTCCCTAGCCATTACCAATATTCCTAAAATGTGTAAGAGAAGAGTTTACCTCTGAGGCTTAAAGTTAACATTTTGTACTGTATTAGAAATTTTTAAATAAGTAGATTTAGATGCTGTTATGAAAATTAATTTTATAAGATGATATACACAGTTCAGTATAAAAAGATATACATGTCATGTAGGGCTACATGGAAATTGCAATGAGTAACACAATAAAAACTCAATATATGGAAGGTAGGCATTGTATTATAAAGAGGGTGAGGCAGTACCTGGTTACTGACAGTGGGGGATATGATTGACTTACTTGAATATTTCCATAATCTAACATGGAAGTAAAGTATGCTACTTAGGAGTTGTAAAAACTCTACATTTAGATTAATGAGAGTTGTGTGGATAGAGAATCTTAATATTGGAGCAAAAGTGGGAGAAGAAGTTGAAAATTCAACATAGGTCATTTAAGGACCTCCTAGTTTTTTTTTTTTTCAAAATTCAAAGAAACATAATACTTAGCCTTAATTTTAGGCTTTATCCCACTAATTTTGAGCATGGGACAATTCCAGATTGGATTCTTCAATGACTTTCTGGTATGTCACTATAAACACCAAAATATCTGGGAAATGATAACTGTGAAATAACAGAACAAAATATACCAGTTTTTACTATCCCACAAAAAATAGATATATGTGAATGAAAATTGTTTTGGGAGAGCCTAAGTGTCTGATTAAAAACCTGCAGTAAAACAATGGAATAAAAAGCAAAGGAACTGCATAGAAAATATTGCTGGTGAGACTGAAATACCTGAGATATCTGTGAGAGATGTGAACAAAAGAGGACTATGACCAACAATTTTAATCACATAGCAGGTGCCACATTAGCTCCCAGTCCCCAGGCTTTCAGGGAACACTGGCAGCTTTTGCTCCTGAAGTATCGAACAGCCATAGTCACCAGGGTTTCTCAGAGAAAGACATGCTTCTGTGCCTTCTTCAGCAATATGTGATTATTGTGCCTTCTGGGAATTGATCTGTTACTACCCCAAGTAAAATATGCTCCAAATTCCAGAATCATTGTCAATTTGTCCATTCTCCAGATCCTACCATACATTCCCACACTTATTAGATTTCCACATTTTTTCAGAAAAACATACTCATCAACCATGTGGGCATTTCCAACAACCCATTCTTTTTATTCAATGCCTCCAATTGCAGCTGCGGCTACTACTGTCCATCTGAATCACGGCATGAACCTCAGAGGGTGATATCACATCTTTGAGACTGTATTAGTACCCTATGTTTTTGGACATCAGACTCACTTGTACATTGAGCTATCCCAGGACTCACTATTGCTCCCCATGTGCACTTACTTAGACTATGGAAATGTGGCTGATAAATGGGCATCTGTATCTCAAACACCAGAACCACTGCTGCAGTGGGAATGCCTGTACACTTGACTGCAGAGCTTCTGTAACCTTGCACATGAAAAACTAAACATAACTTTATGCTTCCTGAAAGAGCCTCACTTCACCTTTTAAAGACAGGCAAAAAGCCTTCCTTTGAATAGAAACCAAAAGAAAGCATAAGTAGGTATAAAAATATACCTTAGAGATATTTTGGATTCATTTCTAGACTACCACAATATTGTAAATATATATATGGCATATTGAAAAGTTGCTATGTTTAGAATGATTTTATGTTCTAATTTGCCGAATTTGTTAATCAGCTCTAGAGGCCTTTTGATTTTTATAATTTTTATTTTTAAATTTTTTATTGTAGCTATACATCTTAATGGGATACATGATGGTAGAGACATACATGCACACATTAATTATTTAGCCTTTCCCCAATTCCCATCCTATGTTATCTATCCTTCCTATTTCTCATGTTTGGCTTAGTGATTGATTTTGATGTTTGTTAATGTACATCATGTACAGTAGGGAATTTACCTCTTTCCCCCCCCTCATCCCCCTCAGTTAGGTCGCCTTATTTGCTCATCTATAATTTCTTCTTTGTCTAGAGTTCCTCCTATGACTCATTTTCTCTCTAACTTCTGCATATTAGGGAGAGCATCCAATTACTTACTCTTTGTGACTGACTAATATCAGTTATCACAATGGTCTCCAGTTTCAGCCACTTTCTTGTAAATGACATAATTTTGTTCTTTTTATAGCTGAGCAAAATTCCACTGTATACATGTCCCATAGTTTTGTAATCCATTCATCTATTGATGGACCTCCTAGCTGGTTCTATAGTTAGGCAATTGTGAATTGTGAAGCTATGAACATAGGTATGCCTGCATTAGTTTTGTAGTTTGGTTTCCATTCTTTTGTGTAGATAGCCGAAATTGGTATTGCTTGATTATATAAGTTTATTCCCATTTTTCTGAGTATCCTCCATACTGTTTTCCAAAGTGGTTGCACTAATTTTCAATCCCAAAACAATGTATTCGAGTTTCTACTTCTCAACATCCTTGCCAGCATTTGTTGTTGTTTGTGTTTTGAATGATTGTCATTCTAGCTGGAGTTAGGTGAAATCTTTGGGTAGTTTTGCTTTGCATCTCTCTGATTGCTAATGATGTTTATTTGAAATTTGCTCAGAGCTTCTCTTAGTTGCTGAGGCTGGCCTTGAAACCACTACACCAATCAAATTTCTATAAATACTTTAAATCCTATATAACTTTTAATCATTTTTCTGTCATTTCAATTATGTTCACAAAAATTTTACCAATTGTAGATGACATATTAATAAACCACTTGTGTGTGTGTGTGTGTGTGTGTGTGTGTGTGTGTGTGTGTGTTTGGTACTGGTAATAGAACTTAAGAGCATTCTACCACTGAACTAAACACTAAGCCCTTTTGATATTTTTTTTGAAATAAGGTATTGATAATTTACTGCACATTGGCCTTAACTCTGTCATTCTCTTGTCTCAGCTTCTTCAGCTGCCATGCCCAGCTTCAATAAATCACTTTTTAAGTTAATACATAAGAAGCAGTCTTCACCCAGTCAAATTTATTCATAATACTTCATCAATTCAGGCTTCTTGACATTCTATTTCTAATTCTAGCTTACTGCTATTGTCCTCATATCTGCAGTGACTTTCTCTGCCATGAAAGTTACTATGAAGACTTGAAACCCTTTAAGTCATCTATAAGGAATGGAATTAACTTTGTCTAAACTTCTGTTGATGCTAATATTCTGACCTCCTTTTCTAATAATTAGAAATTTTATTAATGGTATCATGAATGGGAACTTCTTTCTAGAAAATGTTCATTTATCATTCCCCAGATCAAGAAGAGGAATCACCGTAGGCAGAAGCTATAGCATTATGAAATGTAGTTTGAAATAATAAGACTTGAAAGTTAAAATTACTTTTTACTCAGTGGGCTCAAAAACTGAGGCTGTATTTGCAGTCATGAAAATTATAACCTCATCGTACATCTTCATCAGAGCTCTGGGGGACCAAATGCATTGTAGAGTGAACTGTAATACTTTTAAAGGGATCATTTTCTCTAAGTAGTAGGTCTCCACAGTGAGAATCAAATACTCAATAAACCATGTTGCAAACAGATGTGCTAAGATTCAGTTGTTCCATTATAGAGCACAGACAGAGGAGATGGGAGTACAGTTATAAAGAATGCCATGATATTTGGAATAGTAAATAAGCATCGGCTTCAGACTAAAATCATAACTTCCACAGTCCCCAACAAAGTCATTCTATGTTTTGAAGCTTGAAGCCAAACACTCACTTTTGTCTAGCTTTAAAAAGTATTGGATGACATCTACTTATAATACAAGAGTTTTATGCATGCTTTACATTTTTTATTAAACTTTCTACCTTCATAATTATATTCTCATGGCTACTTCCTAGTCACATTTTATGTTTCAGCTTAGAAATAATTACCATAGAAGGATAGTTCCACAATCTTTCGGTTAGGTTCTCCTTGTAACACATTCTTAAAAGCTTTCTCTATTACAACACTTGTTAAATGTGTCCATGTTTTACCAAAAACATGTAAATATTTTACATTGTATTGCAGCATGCTTTTCAGATGTAATTAAATTAATACAACTTAAATGGTGGGGTCTATCTTGAAAAAAGTAATCATATGAATCATTTAAAAAGCAGAGATCCTTTCACTCCTGAGATTAAAAAAAAGACGTGATAGGAGTCATTTAAAGCATGAGAAGAAATTTCCCTCATCTTCCCTCCCATCCCCCTCAGTTAAGTGGCCTTATTTACTCATCTGTCATCTCCCCTTTTTTCCTAGAATTTATCCTATGACTGATTTTCTCCCTAGCTTCCACATATTAGGGAGAGCATCTTATATTTTTTTACTTTTTGTGACTGAGGGAGAAAGGAAGGAATGGGTGGGAATTGGAGAAGAGCTAAACGAATGATATGAGCATGTATGCCTCTACCATTTTGTACCTCATTAAGATGTATGACTACAAGGCACCAATAGAAAATAAAATAAAAGAAATAATAATAGGAACTTTATCTGCCATTTTTTTAGGTTGGAGAAATGAGACAGAGCTGAGGAATGTGAGTGGCCTCTAGAAGCTGAAACAGACCTTTATTTGACAGTATGAAAGTGGGGATCTTAGTCCTACAACCACAAGTAATTAAATATTTCCAGTAACTTGAATGCACAAGTAACCTTTTTATAATAACCTTCAAAATGCAATCATGCCAATACCTTTCTTACTTTATCATTGTGGACCTATAATAGTGTAGTTCAACCACACTGTATCCAGAATTCTTTGGTATACAGAAATGTGATATAATAAACTTCTGCTGTTTTAAACTGCTTATTTTGTAGTAATTTATTATGACAGGAGTACAAATCTAATACATGCCAATAAGCTAAAATCTTTATTAAGGCAGAAGTTATATCTATCTATTTTCTCACAGTAATCATAGTATACAACTCAGGGTTAGAAGGAAAGTGGTTACTTTATCAAGATCTGTTGAATTAAAAAAAAATCAAAGAAGACAAAGTTTTCCTGGGTTTTAGGAGCAGCCAGGCATTAGAAGAAAGTAAAACATAAAAATTGGAAGAAAAAAGGAATAGAGGTCAATGTTGTCTTTATGTTCATTATTTTGACATTATACAGTTCTCATGTGTGTTTAGAGGAGATGGTATGTCTCAAGTTTAAAACTGAAAAGATTCAATTCATGATACTATTGGTTGTGATATTAGCAATCACTTAGTTTTGTAGCCCAAATTCAGAAAGAAGTCTGGGGAATATAGACAATGCAACTCAAGCATTTGTTCTACTAGACACTTAAATTTCACTGTTCCTTTTCAGTTATTGGCTTACCTTAATTCAATATTTTATTTTTACATAAGAAAGTTTCAGGTACAGATCCAATTACCCTAAAATGCTTTGAATTATCAGCATCAGTGGTTTTATAGACCATGTAATCATACAAATAAGATACCAAAGCCTATTCAGCTTACTCAGAAGAAATGTGCTCTAAATACATTCAATGTTCCTGTATTCAAATAGTTAATTTGCACTATGTTCTGTTCAAGAAAAGGAAAACTGTCACCCTGTCATTTTATAGTCTGACACTAAGCTTGTCAAAAGAGACAGCTGTTAAACTGAATTACTGTTGACATGCGGAGAAACAGCCCTTGCCAGATGTAAAAGACATCTGCGGCAAGGCAATGAAGTGGTTCAGGATGGCTTTTCAAATGTGGTCACACTGGTATTTGAATAGCATATCTATGCCATGAAAACATGGTCTTGACTCAGTACATTTAAGGCAGTGAACCGAAGCCAATGAGAAGCACAAAGAAATTCCACTGTTGGTTGCTATGTCCATAACTTATGCCTGGATATGAAAATAGTACAGTAACAAAGCCTTCACACTCTTGTCTTATATCCATAAGCAGGGAGGCTTAAAGCACAGCAGGAAATAATTTGAGTATGTGGATAGGTGAGGTATAAATTTGTAAAGAAGATTATACAGATAGTAAATAAAAATAACCCTTGTCTTCTAGTAATAAATGTTCCTATTATAATTATAATTATAAAGGGCAATAAGTTGGTGAAGATCTTTCTAGTTAAGCTATTCCAACACCATCTTTCAGGAATACCAAAGATTGAAGAATTTACGTAGACAATGTAGAAAAATTGTAATGCAAATGAGTTATATTGATAAATAAAAAGACAATTTAAAAAAATCTTTCCAATTGTATAAAATACCCAATTATTATTTAGGTATTACACAGAAAACACAAAATATCTAAAACAGAAGCCCTTCTCTCTCAAGAGATTTATTTTTAAAATTTACCATAAAATATAAAATTTTAAAAATTATATTTACTTTTATACTTTTATTGGCATATTGTAATTATATATTGCAGTGAGAATCAAAGAGATACACTAATACATGCACACATCACTTGATGTACTTCCCTCTGCATTCAAAACCACCTCCCCTCTCCCATTCTTGCATGTGTTGGTGAGCTTAGCAATTATACCTTCATATTGGACATAATATTATTTAAATGTTTCTTCCCCCATCTTTCTTTTTCTCCTCACCTTCTTCCTCCCACAATTCCCTTTCACTGTTCTACTGATTCCTCTTCTCACTTATCTCAAGTCCCTTTTTTTCCTATTTTCTCTTTAGCTTTCACATATGAGAGTGAATGTATGACCATTAACATTCTGAGACACCATATTCATTACTTCCATCTATTTTCTTACAAATCACATTATTTTGTTCTTCTTTGTGCTTAAGTTCCATAGTGTGTAAATATATTTTTATGTATTCATCTATTAATGGACACCTAAGCTGGCTCTATAATTTGTCTTTTGTGAATTGTACTGCTATAAATATGTGTGTCTCAAGTTTAAAACTGAAAAGATTCAATTAATGATACCATTGGTTGTGATATTAGCAATCACTTAGTTTTGTAGCCCAAATTCAGAAAGAAGTCTGGGGAATACAGACAATGCAACTATATCACTATATCACTATAGTATTCACTATGGAAATCATCATTTTTCTTGTCTTGACCTTATTATTTCTCTTTGGTAATAGGTAATCTCTAGTGATATTTTGGAAGGAAGGCAAATTCATTCAGTTTTCTTTTTTGTCATGAAAGATTTTTATTTCTTCTTTCAATTTGAAACATGTCTTCGCTGGGTAGAGAAGTCTTAGCTGAAAGTTGTTTTATTTCAGGGGTTTGAATATGTCACTCCAGGTCCTCCTGGATTTTATGACTTGTTTTGAAAAGTCTGGAATAATACTTAATGTTCTGCTTCTGAATTTCACTTAGTATTTTACTCTCATTGCATTTAAGATTCTCTTTGGCCTCTAGCTTAGTCAATTTAATGATTATGTGCTGTGGTGAACTTTTCTCTGATTTTGTCTAATATGGTTTAAATATTTCTTCTCTACCTGTGTATTGACCTTGCTTTTTGTGTTTGAACAATCTCTCATATTATTTTAAAATGTTTTTATTTCTTTGGTTTTGGCTGTAGGCCTTTTTTTATGATGATTATTCTTAACATTGCTTTTTAAAAGTCATTCCAAATCTATTGTATGTCCAGCTCATGATAGCAAATTTATTTCTTAAAATTATATACTGTCTTTATTTTTGGTATGGTAATCTTCTAAAAGTGAAACTGTGTTTACATGTTGTATATGTTTTATTGATGAAATGAAATGAAAATTTCACCATTGCCAAAATATGGAACCAGCCAAGATGTCCATCAACAGATGAATGAATGACAAAACGGTGGGATATGTACACAATGGAATTTTACTCAGCCATTAAAAACACAATTACAGCATTTTCAGGGAAATGGATGGAACTGGAGGACATTATGCTAAGCGAGATTAGTCAGTCGCAACAAGTAAGAAATCAGATGCTTCCCCTATTATGTGAAAACTAAGGTGAAATGGGTCATAGGAGGATCTCTAGGTGATAAAGGAGATCTTATAGAGGAGCAAACAAGACAATCTAGCTGAGGGCATGGGAGGAGGGAAGAAGGAAACTCTCTAAAGCACATGATGTACTTAAACAAAGATATCGATGTCAACCACTAAACCAAGCATAGGAAGGAGGGATGGGGAGGGAATGGGATGGGGATTGGGTAGGGCCTAACTGGGCTATGTGTGCATGTATGTTTACACAAGTTTTTTTTTTAATCCCATTATGAAGTATGAATTCAATGAACCAATAAAAAATTTAAAAATATTTCTTGGTATCTTTTGGAATATATTTGAAATTAGTAAATCATAAAAATAGAATGCATATGTCAGGTTTGGTTAAATGAGGATACAGAGTTCCATTTAATATTCACACATGCCAATATACCACACATATTAATGAATACATATAATATGTACCTCATGTTTACTTTTAAAGATTAAAGCATAATATACCAACAAATATGGTTAATTATATATTTTCAGATCTATGTAGTATAATGAGCAAAAACATGTATATGTTTTTTGGTACTGGGGATTGAAATCAGGAGCATTCCACCTCTAAGCTACACCCTCATTGTATTTATTTATTTTTTATTTGAAACAAGGTCTCACTAAGTTGCTAAGGAATATTCTACCTCTTAGCTGTACCCCCAGCCCTACAGTTCAAGGATTTAGAGAGAAAACAGAATGACTGCTAATAGCCAGTGGTATTTGTTTATAGGGAGGAAATGATAAAAATGCCCCCAAATTAATTGTGACAATGGCTGCCCTATTCTAGAAATATACTCTAAAAAAACCTTTGAATTGTGCATATCAGATGTGTGAACTGTATGTCAATAAAACTTTTATTTATTTAAAAGAAAAGAAAATTTCATTTATTTCATCTTTCAATTTTACTACTTCTTTTTATTTCTATTCCATTGTTTCAGTTTATTGATAGGATTTTTTATTTCATCCAGGCTCTCTTTGAACTCTTTTCTGAAATACTGTATTATTTCAATTATTAACTTTCTGAATTCTCCTTCTGGCATTCTCTGCAATTCTGAGTTGGTGAGTTCTGTAGTGGCATTGTGAGGGATGATTTTTGTTTTGCTATTCTTTCTCATGTTTTCAGTTTGATTAAGTTTGTATCTTTGTTGCTTTTGCTGGATCTCTCACTCCATTGGGTTCCTGTGTCTAATATTACTTCCTTTATAATACTCTATTTTGGAGGTAAATATTTGCATCAATATATGTCTTAAACGTGCATAGTTTCAACTATATAGTTTTTAAAGCTATGCTATTTGTGGTTTGTGTCCTGTATCATCCCTCTTATTCTACCTGTAGATTTCCAGCACTTCATTGAAGTTACTCCTGTCTGCCTGATGTGATGGTGGCAAGGTAGGGCCCCAGTGTTTAAAGACTGGGGATCTGCCTGTTACCTTTCTAATAGGAAATAGTCTCTGAGGTGTAGTACAGTGCCTGTTTTTTTTTTTTTTTTAATTTCTATGTGGGGATTGCTTGGCATCTCCATCTATGATCTGGGTTTGGCCTTTAATCATAGTGTCCTGAAGTCTGTTCTGTTAGTTCACCTATCTGGTCTAGTGTTAACAGTAGGGATTTAGAGAAATCAGTTGATATATATAAAAATAACAACCCGTAATATAATCTGTATGGAAGGGTGAGTGAGGAGAAGGGTAATAGAGTGAGATATGCAAGAACGAAGTAGAAAATAGAATCAAGTAGGATAAGAGTTTATTTAAGGTTAGGATAAGGATAATAAAAATAAATGTACAGAAAATAAAGGGGTATTCTAATAACCACTATAGAGCATTTATAAATAATGATAAGAAATGGATAAAATACAATGCATTGGAAAATAGGTTGCACTAGGAGCCAAACCAACTAACCAAAATACAAATAGTTTTTTGCACATACACATACAAGAGGGTTTTCTATTTGCTAATTAGGAAGAATGGAATGGAAGAGAAAGGAGAGTGATTGGCTCAGGATTTTGGCTGCTGGGAAGCAGCTCTTGGGTAGAGTTTATGAATGTGGCCCAAAATGCTAACTCAGTATTCATAAGGATCTTGGGCCCAATCCCCAACACAACATAAAATGGAGAGAAGAGAATGAAAAGGAAGGGCAGAGGAAAGAGAGAAAAAACAAAAATGGAAGAAGAAAGAACACCTATGAACAAACACATGGCAGTGGCAAACATCTAAGAAACAAAACAAGCCTACAAAAAACCTAAACAAGTAACAACAACAATAACAACAACTCAAAATCCTCTCATACTTGATTTCTGTGGCCCTCTTGGGTCTGTGTGGATGTTTTCAGCTGTTTAAAGTTCATTCATGACTGTAGATTTGGGGCATGTTTCAAGCATTCTTGCCTGCTCAGAAACCTGTAAAAAAGAAATCAGTCTCCATCACCAGTGGTAGGACATATAGTAAGGCCCTGTGCCAGGTCTCTCTCTGTCTGTGTGGGTGCAAGCGTTGAGTCCCAGATACAAGGTCCATACCAAAACAAGTGCTGAGAATCCACGCTTTTTTTTTTTTTAATGTGGAACATATTGAAAATGGCATACATTCAAACTGTGCTTGGAACCCTCCCACCATCCCCTCCCTCCTCCCAACAATGAGTTACCAGGTTAACCATGCTATATTTATATTTTTAAACAAATTCAGATGTAACTCCTTCATTAATCAACCTCAGCCTTCTTCTTCTCCTATCCTTCCATTCTATCTTTGATGAGGTTTCTCCTCCATTGTCTGGAATCCCTCTGGTTTGAGCATATTAGAGAAAACACAAGTTTCTTCTCTTTCTGTGCTTGGCTGATCTCACTTTACATAATGTTCTCCAGGTCTTTCCATCTTCTCGCGAATGACATGATTTTGTTCTTTTTTATAGCTGAATAGAATTCCATTATGTGTATTTCCCATAATTTTGCAATCCATTCATCTGTTGATGGAGACCTACGTTGGTTCCATATTTGGGCTATTACAAATTGTGCTGCTATGAACATGGGTATGCATATGTTGTTGTGGTTCCCTGTTTTCAAGCCCCTTTGGAAAGACACCCAGAAGAGGTAAAGACGGATCATATGGTGGGTCCATTCCCAGTTTTCTAAGGAATCTTCACACTGATCTTCAGAGTGGCTAAACTAGTTTGCACTCCCACCAACAGTGTAAAAGAGTTCCTCTTTCCGCACATCCTCGCCAGCATTTGTTGCTATTTGACTTCCTTATGCTTGCCACTCTGATTGGGGTTAAGAAGGACTCTCCATATAGTTTTGATTTGCATCTCCCTGATGGCTAATTATGTTGAACATCTTTTTCATGTATCTATTGGCCATTTGTGTCTCTTCTTTTGTGAAATGTCTATTCAGTTCAGTGGCCCATTTCTTGATTGGGTTATTTGTTTTACTCGTGTAGAGTCTTTTGAGCTCTTTGTATATTCTGGACATTAGCCCTCTAACAGAGTGATGGCTGATAAACATCTTCTCCCACTCTGTAGGCTTCCTTTTTAGGTTCTTGATGGTTTCCTTTGATGAGAAGAAACTTTTTAAGTTTGATGCCATCCTGCTTGTTAATTCTTGCTTTAATTTCCTGTGATTTGGAGGTTTTGTTGAGAAAGTTACTACCTGTGACTATATGTTGGAGTGTTAAGCCTATGCCCTCCTCTAATAACTTTACAGTCTCTGGTCTAATTTCTAAATCTTTGATCCATCTCGAGTTGATTCCTGTGCATGGTGAGAGGTAAGGATTTAGTTTCACCTTTCTACAAATGGATAGCCTGTTCTCCCGACACCATTTGTTGAAGTCTGTCTTTTCTCCAGTGTACAAATTTGGCCCCTTTGTCAAAGATCAATTGACTATAGGTGTGTGGATTGTTTCTGTATCTTCTATTGTATTCTGCTGGTCAGTCTGCCTGTTGTTGTGCCAGTACCATGCTGTTTTTCCTACTATTGCTCTATAGTATAATTTGAAGTCTGGAATAGTGATGCCTCCTGCTGATTTTTATTGCTGAGGATTGATTTTACTATTATGCATCTTTTCTTCCTCCATATGAAATCCATGACTCATTTTTCTATGTCTATGAAGAATGTCATTGGTATTTTAATAGGAATTGCATTGAATCTATAGATCACTTTGGCAGAATGGCCCTTTTGATGATATTTATTCTGCCTATCCATGAGCAAGGGAGATCTTTAAATTTTCCAAGGTCTTCTTCAATTTCTTTCTTTAATGTGTTTTAGTTTTTGTTGTAGAGAACTTTTTCATCTTTGGTTAGGTTATAGTGAATGGAATTTTTTCTTTATTTCATTCATTGTGGACTCATTGTTGGCATAAAGAAAATCAAGTAATTTCTTTAGATTGATTTTGTATCCTGCTACTTTGCTGAATTGGTTAATCAGCTCCAGTACCGTCTTTTGGATGAGTTTGTTGGGTCTTTTAGATAAAGGATCATGTCGTTTTCAAATAAAGATAATTTAAATTCTTCTTTTCCTTTTCAAATTTCTTTGATTTCCTTCTCTTGTCTTATTGCTGAGGCAAGAGTCTCAAGGACTGCATTGAAAAGGAGTGGTGATAGTGGGCATCCTTGTCTTGTTCCTGATTTTAGAAGAAATTCTTTCAGTTTTTCCCCATTCAGTATGATGTTGGCTTTGGGTTTATTGTATATTGCCTTAATGATGTTGAAATAAGTTCCTTTTATTCCAACATTCTGCAATGTTTTTAACATAAATGGGTGTTGGATTTTGTCAAATGCTTTTTAAGCATCTATTGATATGATCATGTGGCTTTTGTTCTCATTTCTTTTTTATGTGGTGAATAACGTGTATTGATTTGTGTATGTTGAACCAGCCTTGCTTTTATGGGATGGAACCAACTTGGTAATGGTGTATAAATTTCTTAATATGGTTTTGAATGCGTATAGCTAGTATTTTGTTTAGAATTTTTGCATCTATGTTCATCAAGGATATTGGTCTGTAATTTTTCTTTTTTGAGGTATCTTTATTTACTTTGGGGATTAATGTGATACTGGCCTCATAGAAGGAATTTGGGAGAATTCCATCTCTTTCAATTTCCTGGAACAGTTTGTGATTAGTTTTTCACTGAAGTTTTTGAAGAATTTGGCAGGAAACCTGTCTGAGCCTGGGGTTTTCTTTGATGGCAAAATTTTTATTGCTGCTTCTATTTCTTTGCTTGTTTTTGGTTGGTTTATATGTGGTACGTCCTCTTGGTTCAGTTTAGGTAGATTATATGCACTTAGAAATCTGTTGATTTCTTCCAAGTTTTCCAGTCTACTGGAGTATAAGTTCTCAAAATAGTTTCTGATAATCCTTTGAATTTCCTGTCTGTGGTGATGTCTCTTTTTCATTTCTGATTTTAATAATTTGAGTTGATTCTCTCTTTCTTTTGGTTAGGTTGGCCAGGGGGTTGTCAATCTTATTAATCTTTTCAAAGAACCAGGTTTTTGTTTTGTTGATTCTTTGAATTGTTTTCTTTGTTTGTTTTTGTTCTCTATTTCATTTATTTCTGCTCTTATTTTAATAATTTCCTGCCCTCTGCTGGCTTTGGTATTACACTGCTTACCCACTCCTCATTCAAAAGTGTATCATTCAATCTCCATGCATTTAAATAGTTTATTTTGGGTTTCCTGTTCTTGATTTCTACTTTCATTCCATTATGATCTGAAAAGATGCAGGAAATTATATTACATCTTTTGAATTTGCTAGTGCTTGCTTTGTGGTCCAGGATGTGATCTATTTTTGAGAAGGTTCCATGGGCTGCTGAAAAGAATGTGTATTTTGTTGTTTCCAGTTGAAATAGTCTGTATATGTGTATTAGGTCCATTTGGTTTATAGCTTTCATTAATTCTGGAGAGTCTTTACGCATTTTTTGCTTTGAAGATCGATCTAGTGGTGTGAGAGGTGTGTTGGTCTCTAACTTTTATTGTATTTGAGTCTATTTTAGATCTGATATCTAGAAGGGTTTGTTTTACAAATGTGGCTGCCCCCACATTTGGGGCATAAACATTTACTACCATTATATCTTCTTGGTGTCCTGCTTTGTCTCTTCTGATGTGTTTTAAGCTTAAAGTCTGTTTTGTTGGATATCAGTGTTGCTACCCCTGCCTGTTTTTGGTCTCCATTAGCATGGTATATCTTTTTCTATCCTTTCACTTTCAGCCTGTGAATGTCTTTGGCTGTAAGGTGAGTTTCTTGCAAATAGCATATATTTGGAATATGTTTTTCAATCCACATTGTCAGTCTATGTCTTTTGATTGTGAGTAAGTCCTTTGATGTTAGGCATTATTATTGAAATATGATTTTTGTTTCCTGTCATTTTGCGTTCTGTCTTCTATTAGGTATCCTGTTATTTCTTCTTTACTTACATGCCCTGTTGTTCACCTTCATCTCTTCTCTGGTTCTGCAGTCTGGTTCTTTTTTCTTCTTAATGGTTTATTTCTTTAAGTATTTTTTCTGGTGTTGGCTTTGAATTCATGAATCTTTTGAGGTTCTGCTTATCTTGAAATACTTTTGTTTCTCCA
Organism: Muscardinus avellanarius; assembly: GCF_963383645.1. Taxonomy (NCBI): domain Eukaryota; kingdom Metazoa; phylum Chordata; class Mammalia; order Rodentia; family Gliridae; genus Muscardinus; species Muscardinus avellanarius. The sequence goes on along the minus strand of NC_137792.1, from coordinate 117,137,022 downwards.
TCAATTTTGAGTAATAGTTTTTCTGGAAATAGCAATTTTGATTGGAAGTTGTTATCTTCCAGGGTCTGGATCACATCATACTGGTTTCCTGGCATTCATGACTTGGGTTGTATATTATGGGGTGATTCTTATTGTTTTGCTTCTATATGTCACCTGTCCTTTTGTTCTCACTGCTTTAAAAAATTTTTCCTCAGCTTTTATGTTGGTTATTTTGATTATTATATGACATGGGGATGTTCTTCTTTAATCTTGTCTTAATGGTGTTCTGTATATCTCCTAGATGTGAAGATCCAAGTCTCTTTCCATTTTTGGAAAATTCTTTGAAATTATTTCTCTGAAGAGATTATGAATGCCCTTGGTCTGTAACTCTATTCCTTCTTCAATGCCTTTTATCTGTAAGTCACAATGCTTCATGTTGTCCCATAGTTATTGGATGTTTAGGTTTTGTTGCTGTAATGACTTCTGTATACTGTTGACTGTGTTTTTAGTTTTGAATGAACTGTCTTCTAACAATGATATTCTGCTTTCCATTTCATCTAACATTACAGAATTTCTTTCTATTGCTGTTTTTATTTCATTTAGTGACTCTTTCATTTTATTCCAGACCTCTTTCTGATATTTCTTAGTGTTTCTATTTCATCTTCTGTAGACTTCTTTTAAAGCCTCTTATCATATTGTAGATCAAGATTTGGAACTCCCCTTCCTGCATTTCTTGTAGGTCAGTATTTGTGATTTCTTTTGTCTCCTCACTATTCCTAGTTCTCACATTTTTAAGGTTCTCAGGCTTGTTTTTCTGATGTCTTCCCATTGTTTGTGAGTATTATGTTTAATCCAATATTAGTAGTAGGAATTTAGAAGTGACAGCAGGTAAGCAGTGCTTTTTCCAATGGTAGTGGTTGGTTATTAGGGAAAGAGCTGTGGTGATGGGTATAGGATTTGGGTAATTTTGAGAATATGATTAGGTATGTATGGATTTAAGTATAATAATGTAGTATCTGGATGAGAATGAGAGAAGGTTAGATAATAGGACTCTTGTAGTTAGTAGAGTATTTAAGTATGGAGATATGAAATACCTAGAGTATACAGTAAAGGAAAATAAAGTCTTGAGAGAAGAGAGTGGATAGGCTGGTGTGAGAAAGTTTGTAAAAGAAATGGGGGGGGGTAGCAACCAAACATGAATAAAGTAACTAGACAAGATACAAAAGCTAACAATTATACTTTGAGGACAAAAAAATAACAACAACAAAAAAAGGAATAGGAAAGAAGAGAGAAGGGAAAAAGGAAAGAAAGGACAAAAAGGAAATAGACTAAGAAGAACTAGCGAACATTTGAGAGAACAAAGCAAAACAATCAACCAAACCAGCAAATAGAAACCCAAGTAAAAGAAAGAGAAGGAAAAAAAAAAGCCCAATACAGAACAAAAAAAGAAAGAAAGAAAGAAAGAAAGAAAGAAAGAAAGAAAGAAAAAAGTAAGCAAAAAATAAAAATGTCCTACTAATTTACAAACATGGGGCTAGGCCCATATAATATTTGTATGTCTGATTGCTGGTATATTCTGGAGTATATTCCAATGTCTCTTATTTTCTCTGTACCCTTTTGTCAGCTCTTGACCCAGTCTCTGCATGATTTCTTCTCTAGCCTCTGACTGCTTTTTGAAGAGTGTCTAACAAGACTTGGCACACACCCCTGGGACTTCATGTCACTGTAGGTTCTAACCAGATTCCTTCTCTGAGCCAACCCTACTACCTGTGTGTGGTCCGGGCCACTGCAAAGCTCCTGGTGTTGCTGTATCCAGAAGTTTTCTTTGTGTGCACAGGTTTCCTCCACCAGGTCTCTGAAGGGCTGTACCCCTGTGAGTGCCGCCTTTGGTGAGCACACAGGATTTTGGCTCAGGTGCTGCTCATCACTTAAGATGTCGAAGGTCTGGTTGCTTTCAAGCACTTGGATTATTTACCTGGATTTCTCGAGACTGCTGTACTGGAGTTCGCGGTTCCGGCCTGCAGCCCGGGGCCCTGATGGCGGTGGGCCAATCCTCAGGAGGTCAGTCATGCGCGCTCCAGCTTTTTGCAGTGGATCCTGCAGTTCAGAGTAATTGTATTCCTTCTGCCGTGGTTCTTGTTTCTGTTATGAATCTTGAGCTGTATTTATTTTGTTCATCTAGATGCTGCCTTCTCCATAGTTGAACTTTTTTTTGTTTCAGCTACCGAGATATGCTGCGTTCCGTGGTCGCCATTTTCTTCCTCCTCCCTAAAATATATTTCAACAAATGTTCTTTTCATTGTAATTGTTTATTGTTAATTTTTCATATTTATTTAATCCTTAATAAGAATTTTCTTCTTTCTCTTGGATTTGAGTTTACATAATTACTTATTTTCTAATTCCTTGAAATAGAGTGAGGTTATTTATTTGAAAATTTTCTTCTTTTTATAAGTGCAATGACAGCCATACATTTTTACCTTAGCACCAGTTTTGCTATATTCTAAAAATATTTTCTAACTTATTTTTATTTATTTTTGAATTTTTGATTTTTAAGAATATGTTGAATTTCTCGTTTATAGTTGATTTCTAGTTTCATTTCACTATGGCAATATTAGATATTGTGTGTGATTTCCTTGTATCCTAACCTTTAGTATTTTCTGGGGAATAATCTATGTGAACTTGAAAGAATTTTCTGTTGTTCTTGGATAAAGCATTTATAATAATATAGTAGATTTATTTGTTTTTATGCTGTTAATCCATTTCTCTACTTTACTGTTGATTGTCTTGTTTATTTTTTATTGACACTATTTTGTTAATATTCTTGAACTCTAGTTATCTCTTGAACTCTCTCAAGTATAACTTTATATATTTGAGGGATTTGTTGTTAGGTGTATAAATGTTTTTAATTGTTATATCATCTTGACTGATTGAAACTTTTAACAAAATATAATGTTTTTGGTCTTTAAACTTTTATGACAATCTAAAATTTTGTCTAATAATTATGTACTTACTTCAGTACTTTTTTGTTTACTTTTTGCTTAGACTATTTTTATTCTTTTTTCTTTACTTTCTCTTTGTTTAAAGTTAATCTTTATATAAAATATACCTGTTAATTGGAGATTTTTGCAATTTTTCATTTAAATTAGTGAAAATGAAAGATTTTGAGACTTCCGGGAAGATGGCGACCGAGAAAAGAGGGGCTTAAGAGCCCCGCTAACAACCAATCTCCATTACCACAAAATCAGTGCCTTTCATAGCCAGAAAACACCATCACCAGAGAAACAAAAAAGTCATCAGGCTCCAGAGAGAGAAAGAGGACTGAGAACAGAGCTCAGAGCCACAGAGGAGATAACCGGCCTCATGCCTGAGGACGCAGCAGCAGCGCCATACTGCCGGCTGCAGCGGCGAATTCACCGGACGGCTACAGCAAGCTGAGGTGAGCCAATGCGGAACAGCCAGGTGGGATTTCTCGCTGCAGGTAAAATCTAAAGCTCCCAGTGGCTGAGCTCAGCACACACTGCAGGGATTCAGAGTAAAAATCAAAACCAAGAAGAAATACGCCAGCCTCACGGCCGAGGGCGTAACAGCGGCGCCATATTGCCACCAGCGGCAGCAGCAGAGAATTCACCGAATCCAGTACAGCTACATCTGCGTACTCAAGAACAGTGAGTCAAATTGCGGGCCACAGAGGAGAAATCCCAGTACTGTACTCCCTGGGACTTGACCCAGTGGGGGAGTGGCTGTGGCAGAGATATCACACCATAGGAGAACGTGAAACCTGGCACCCCCCACAGTCTAAAGCAGCCTCTATCGACTCTCTGGGTCGGAGACTCTGTGATACAACCCAGTAAAGGAGTAGTGGGGACTGAGATACTACTGACTCGAGATCCAGAACACCTTAAGTGAAGTCATAGTGACCCAAAGGAAGAACCCAGAGAAGGCACAAACTTCTGAAATCATGGGAAAGAGGAATAATACTGGGGCAATGAATGCCCACAACCCCACAACATCAGAACCCGATAAAACAGAAAATCAGAGATTTCTAGAAGATCAAATCAGGAAAATAACTGTAGAAATAATAGAGGTGCTTCGAAAAGAACTCAGAGAGAGCCAAAAAGAGATAAAGGATGCAATTAATGAAGTAAAGGCCTCAATTCAAACCACAAACTACTGATTAGACCACATGGAGAACAGAATCTCGCTCTTAGAAGATGATCATTCCCAAAATGAACGCATAGTTTCTAATCTAGGAAAAAATATCCAACAGCAGGAATCTGATATTGAAGAAATATGGGTCCATTTTAGGAGAGCTAACCTAAGAATAATTGGAATAGAGGAGGGAAAAGAAAGTGAAACCAAAGGGATCAACAATCTCTTCAAGGAAGTAATAGCAGAAAATTTTCCAAACATAGAGCAAGAGGTTGATACACAGGTCCAGAAAACTTATAGAACTCCCTTTAGACAGGATCGGAGAAGAGGATCCCCACACCACATAATTGTCAAAATGACCAATGTGGAAGACAAGCAGAGAATCTTAAAGGCAACAAAAACAAAGGGCCAAGTGACATTCAGGGGCAAACCAATTAGAATCACTCCAGACTTCCCAAACCAAGTCATGAGATCCAGAAGGGCTTGGAGTAACATATTCCAAACTCTGAAAGAAACAACTTCCAGCCAAAAATTTCCTACCCAGCAAAACTTTCTATCAAATTAGATGGAGAAATAAGAAGCTTCCATGACAAACAGAAACTGAAGGAATTTTTGTCTTCAAAACCAGCACTAGAGAAAATACTCAAAGAGATTAACTACAAAGAATAAATAGGTAACACACACCAGAACCAGAGAAACAAGAGTTTCCATCCAACAAACAAGTAAGATTGGTTATCTGTGGAGATTCATTACTTATGTTAGTGTTTTACCTATCTCTAAATGGTATTGTTTGCCTTTATTGTTGTTAATTTTTAGGATTTCTAGTTGGAATATTAATATACCTTCAGATATAGCATTTGGAAATATTTTATCCCATTCTATTAGTAACTGTTAACTCTGGTTACATTGTCTTTAGATATACAATATTTTTTTTTAGGGAGTTTGTATACTCCTCTGTTGCCTGTGCCATTGAAATCATAACCAAGAAATCACTGCCAATTTCAATGTTGTGAGGTTTAATGACCCAGATTTTCTCCTAAAAGTTTATAGTCTTAAGATTTATATTTAGGTCTATTATCTATTTTGAGTTAATATTTGTATATGGGATTAGGTAAGGGTCCAATTTTATTCTTTTCCATGTAATTATTATTTTTTAACAATATTTAGTTAAAAGATTATTATTTCCACCACCAAATGTTCATGGAAACCTTGTCAAAAATAACTTGACAATATAGGGAATAATTTAGCTCTAGGCTTTTATTTAACTCCAATGGTTTATATATCTGCCTTTAGAATAGTACTACACTCTTTCAATTATTGTAGCTTTATATGGTTTGAAATCAGAAAATATATATCTTCTAGCTTTGTTCTTTTTCAAGATCGTTTTGGGTATCTAGAGTCCATATTCCATGTTAGGATAGATTTTTTTTTCTAAAAAATAAATATATAAATATATGATAGTTTCACCTAAAAAATAGAAAAAATATTCTCTGGTAAGAAAGAAAGTAAAAAGAAATATTGAAATGTTATCTTTAAGTCATCAAAAGCTTGGTATCAGACAAATGAAACTGTTATGTGAGATTATCATTTTTAATTTTGGATAAATTGCTATAATACTAGATGTCAACCACTAAGCCAAGCATGGGAGGGAGGGATGGGGAGAGGATGGGGTGGGGATCGGGTGGGGGCTGACCGGGTGATGTGTGCATGCATGTCTACAAAAGTTTGTATCCCATTATGATGTATGAATACAGTGCACCAATAAAAAATTTAAAAAATGAAAGATTTCCTTTTGTCATTTACCTTTGCTTACTCATATATATTGTGTTTTTTCTCAGTTATCACATTACCATATTTTAAACAATTTAGTTGATTTTTTGTAGTATACTCTATTATTTCTCTTTTTTCTTTTGATGTATATTATAACTATTTATTGGTAACTGATGATTTATTAACATATTAAACTTAAATTTAACTGGCTTGTAAAATGCTAATTTAATTCAATACTAAATAATTTGCTACTATCTATAACCACTTGACTATTTATATTCTATTATCTAAAATTACATCTTTATCCATAATCTGGCCTCTAATATAGTCTCATAATCACTGCTTTATGCTTTTAAAATATTTATTTTATTACTGTATATGAATTGTACATTTTAATAAGGTTCAATGTAATATTTTAATACATATATACAGAATTTACCAATCAAATAAAATCAGTTTTATTATATAGAAGGAAAAGAACCAAAATTATAATGCAGATCATATTTTATTTTATATTTTTTGTGTGTGGTGCTGAGGATTAAACTGAGAGAATTCTGCCTGTAAGATATATCCCTAGTCCTATTTATTTATTTATTTATTTATTTATTTATTTATACTGACGATTGAACCCAAGGACATTCTACCTCTAAGCTACACCCAAGCCCTATTTAATTAAATTAATAATTATTTTTGTACTATTGAGAATTAGATCCATAGGTATCCTATGTCTGAGCTACATTCCAAGCCCTTTTTTATTTTTTTTATTTTGAAACACTCAGTAAGTTGCTGAAAGCTTCACTAAGTTGTTGAAACTATCCCTCAACTTGTGCTTTTCCTGTCTCAGTTTCCCATGTGCTGGTTTACAGGCATGCACCAGCACTCCTGGAGCCCATTTTACTTTTTATTTAAAAACAGGGTCTGGATAAATTATTGAGAGTCTTGTTAACCCCGTACTTGAACCCATTATCCTCCCCTCTGTCTCCCACATCTTGAAATTATAGGAATGTGTAACAATGCCTGGAATAGGCTTTTATTTATTTTTTTCATATAGCTATCTTACTGAAGATTTTTGTTTATTAATATAATTTTGAGTTATTCTTCTCCAGTCTCCATTTGTTTCAGCTTAAAGAACTCCATTGATCATTTCTTTTTGTTTGTTTTTTTGTTTGTTTGTTTTTTATTACCTCAGATTGAACATAGGTTCCTTTTTCTGAGATAAATCCCCAGCCATTTTTTTTTCTTAAATTTTGAAAAAGTTTTCCCTTGTGTTGATGAGAATCCTACTGTGTTATTCAGGCTAATCTTGAACATGTGATACTTCTGTTTTGGTCTCCCAAGAAACAGGATTATAGGCATGTACCACCACACCAACGAGCATCCACCAAACTTCATCTATCATTTCTTGTTAATTATATCTTTTACAAACAACTCCCCTACGATTTTATTTGTACATTAATATCTACATTTATCCTTCATGACTGAAAATATCATTTTTCTATATGCGGAACTTATTGTTGACTTCTATTTTTTCTCACTCTAAATGTGTTATTTCATTCCTTTAGATATACTAGATACTTTTAAAAACCAGTTGTTGATCTTATATAGAATTTCATGTAAGTGTTCAGTTATTTCTCTCAGATTTTTCTTTTCTATCTCAACAATTTAACTTTAATGTGATTTAGTGCAGATCCCTTTCAGTTTATTCCATTCGGATTCTTAGATATATTGGTTTAGGTCTGTAACCAAATTGGGAAGTTATCAATCATAATTTCTTCAAATATATTCTTTGCTCATTTTTCTCTTCTCCCTCTAGAACTCTCCAAGGTGTAATTTAGTCTGATTTATGGAATCTCACAAGCCCCCTGGACTCTCTTAGCTTTTTTATTTTTTCTTTCTTTTCTCAGACTCAAATATTTGATTTTATTTATTATTATTTTTTAGTGGTAGTGGGGTTCCTGGAAGCCCTTCTACCACCAGGCTACACTCCCAGACCTTTTTTTTGTTTGTTTGTTTAAATATACTTTTTATTTGGAAACAGGGTCTCTTTAAGCCAGCGTGGCTGGCTTTGAACCTGTGCAGTCCTCCTGTCTCCACCTCCCAAGTGCAGGGATTACAAGTGTGGGCCACCACGCCTGGCTCTCAAATATTTTAATTGACCAGTCTTTACATATGCTGATACTTTCATCTATCTAATTAAATATGGTCTTAAATTTCTCTAACAAAATTTTATTTTAGTTATTGTACTTTATAGCTATATAATTTTACTGTTGTGGTGGTAACTCAGGTTTTAACCCAGCAGCATTCTACCTCTAAGCTACACTCATAGTCCTTTCTTCTTTCTTTCTTCCTTTCTTCTTTCTTTCTTTCTTTCTTTCTTTCTTTCTTTCTTCCTTTCTTCTTTCTTTCTTTCTTTCTTTCTTTCTTTCTTTCTTTCTTTCTTTCTTTCTTTCTTTTCCTTTCTTTCTCTTCCTCTCTTTCTCTTTTTGTTTTTGTTGTTTTGAAACAGGGTCTTGCTAAGGTGTTATGTCAAGGCTCTCAATAAGTTGCTGAGGCTGGCCTGAAAGATGTGATCCTCCTGTCTCAGTCTTACTAGTATTGGGATTACTAGCATGACCCACAACTACTGGCTCACTCTCAGTTTTTATTTGATTAAATGTTACCACTTCCATGATAGGAATTTCTTACACAGTTTTTCTTGTCTCTACTTAAGCTTTTTCATTGTCCTATAATATCTCTTTGATTATATTTAAGATAGTTGATTCAACTTATTTTTCTAATATCTTCAGTGCCTAGACATAAGGTAAGTGTAGCTTGTGTCAATTATACATTTCTTTCTATAAACTATACTTTTATATTTTTGGTATACTTTGTGTTATTTTTGCTCAAAATGGAACATCTAGATATTATGTGTTAAAGAAATCAGTCTTTCTCAGTTTTCATGAATATACTGGCCATTTGTATCTCTTCTTTTGTAAAGTGTCTATTCAATTTGATTGCCCATTTCTTGATTGGGTTGTTTGTTTTGCTAGTGTAGAGTCTTTTGAGCTCTTTGTAAATTCTGGATATTAGCCCCCTACCAGAGTAGTGACTGGTAAAGATCTTCTCCCATTCTGTAGGCTTCCTCTTTTAGTTCTTGATGGTTTCCTTTGACAAGAAGAAACCCATCGTTTGTTGGTATTATGTTTAGTTCAGTCTTAGTAGTAGGAATTTAGAAAAGTCAACCAGTAAGCAGTGCTTTTTCAAGTGGTGAGGGTTGGGTGATGGTGGAGTAGCCAGGGTGATAGGTGCAGGAGTCAGGTAAGGTAGAAAATACGATTAGGTTGTGGAAGAATTTGCATATAATAAGGTTGTATCTGGTTGAGAATGGGAGAAGTTTAGATAGTAAGGCTGTTGTATTTATTGGAATATTTAAGTACGGAGATGTGAGAAACTTTGTGTATTAAACAGAGATACATTTAGGGGACAAAGAGAAAGTTTTGAGGGAAGATAGTATATAGCCTAAATTGAAGACTTTGTAGAAGGAGTGGGGGAAAGGAGCAAAGACAAATGGATAAAGAAACAAAATAAGGTACAAAGGCCAACTTTTATACATCATGTATAGATAGCAACTTCGACAAAAAAAAAAAAAACAATACCGCCAAGAGAGAACAAAAAAGATTAAGAGAATAAACAGGATGAGAATAAAATAAAACACTAACCACCATATATAAGTAAAAAAAGAAACAAAAATATCCCTCTAGAAAACCAAAAACCAAAACAAACCCAAAGACCCCAAAAATAAAACAAACAATACTAAACAGCAAAAATAAAATATAAAAGGATAGAAAAATGATAAAAAAAAAATATAACAGTCCTACTACGTTACGAATATACGGTATATGTGCCACTGTCTTGTATTTTCTTGGAGCGTCCCCTTGTGGCCCTGTGCAGGTACCACGCCTTAAGCGCCCTTCTGTGATACTGGAGTTGAGATGGCCCCTCTGTGCACACTGGCACCCAGAGTTATCGCACTCACTGTGTGCTCACCAGGTCCCACGGCTCTTCTGAGTTCATGCTGTTACCTGTCAGTCCAGTCTGGGGCTCTAAAGTTCTGGCAGCTCTTCCATATCCCGCTGATTTGCTGCTCCCTTGGTTAGCAGGTCTGCTTCCGGTTAGCAGGTCCACTTCCGTGTCCCTGAAGGTCTCCGGGCCCATCTGCGGGGCTGCCTTTGGTGGGCAAACAGTGCCTCTCAGGAACTCCAGTTAGCTCACAACTTCAGGTATTGGAACTCTATAGCCACTTTCAGACTCTAGAGCCTCTCTCAGAATGTTATGGTCCCAAAAAACCCTGTTTGGGCCAGTGGCCCCGTGGCTGCCTGCACCTGCATCTGTGCCTGTGCCTGCAATCTGCCAGCCGCCTGCGTCTTCAGCTCACTTTCTGCTTTCTTTGTGTGTTGTGGTGAATCTTGCAATTCAGTTATTGGATTTCTTCCGCCATAGTCCCCGAGTCTGTTTTGGGTTGTACGCTGATTTTTTTCTTTATTAAGATGCTTCCTTCTCAGTAGTTGAACTTAATTTGCTTCAGCTAGTGAGATATACTGCATCTCTCCGTCGCCATCTTGATCCCCTCCAATTCCTATCTCATGATTTTATAATCCATTCTTCTCTTTATGGATGAATATCTTGGCTGGTTTCATAGTTTGGCAATTTTAAATTGTGTGGCTATGAATAAAGATACACATGCATTAGTTTGGTAATTTGGTTTTCATTCTTTTGGGTAGATAATCAGAAGTGGTATTCCTAGATCATATGGTAGGTTTGTTTCCGTTCTTCTGAGGATCCTCCATACTGTTTTCCAAAGTGGTAACACTAATTTGTAATTCCACCAACAATAATTAGAACTCCAACTTTTCCACATCCTCACCAGCATTTGTTGTTGTTTGTGTTTTGAATGATTCCATTCTAATTGAAGTTAAGTGAAATTTCAGGATGGTTTTGATTTGCATCTCTCTGATTGCCAATGATTTTGAAGATTTTTTTACACATGTATTAGTCATTTGGATTTCATCTTTTGTAAAATATCTATTTAGTTCACTTGCCCATTTTGTGAATGGCTTGTTTGTTTCCTAACAGTGTTTCTTGAGTTTTCTGTATATATCTGGATTTTAGTCCTCAATCAGAGGAATAGTTGGTAAAAATGTTCATCCATTCTGTCAGCTTTCTGTTGAGGATTTTGATAGTTTCCTTTGCTGTAAAAAAGCTCTTCGGTTTCATGAAATCCCACATATTGTTCCTTCTTTTAATTTCGTATGCCTTTAGGATTTTTTTTTTTTTTTGAGAAATTTTTACCTGTGCCTATGTGTTAAAGGAGCTGCAAGGCCTCTGGTCTGATTTCCAAGTCTTTGGTTCATCTTGAAACGAATTCTGTGCAGGGTGAGAAAGTGGGTTTATTTCCATTTTATGCATATGGTTAACCAGTTTTGCCAATACCATTTGTTGAAGAGGTTATTTTTCCCAGTGTATATTTTTGGCCCCTTCATCAAAAATCAATTGACTGTAAGTGTGTAGATTTGTTTCCAAGTCTTCTATTCTGCTCCATTATTCTATGTGTGTTTTTGTTCCAATTCCATGCTGTTTTATCACTATGGCTTTGCAGTATAGTTTGAAGTCAAGTATCGTGATGCCTACTCCATGGTTCTTGTTGGGAACTACTTTGCCTGTTCTTGTTTTTGGTTGTAGTTGTTGTTTTAAATGAATTTAAGAAATAATTTTTTTCCTGTGTCTGTGATAAATGACCTTGGTGATTTAATAAGTATTGTGTTGAATTTGTTGATCACTTTTGAAAGAATGACCATTTTTATTATGTTTATTCTGAATATCCAAGACCATGGAAGACCTTTCCATCTTCTAAGATCTTCTTTGATTTCTTTTTTTAATGTTTTTTGATATATTTCCTTGAAAAAATAAACCAGATGGACAAACCACTATCCAACCTAACCAAAGAGAGAGGAGAGAGGAGAGAGAGAAAGAGAGAGATAGAGGGAGAGACCCAATCTAAATTACTAAAATAAGAGATGTTGTTTTCTTGATATCCAAGTACATATCATTGTTTTGTAATGCTATAATTTCCCAAATAGAGGACACCACTTTTATATCCAGGCTATAAATATTCTGTAATTAGTCTCAACTTTAGCTATATACCCTAATGTTTTTCAGGCTTTTGAAAATTACCTTGCAATATTTTAAGCAATGCCTATAATTTTGAAAACCTTAGTGTGTTTCCAGTATAATGTACAGACTGATTTTGTGAGCTTCTCAAATGACAGAATAAGGAGATCTTCACTGAGATATACTATAGCCCACCCATGGAATTATAGCTCAGTGCAAGTATTTTCTTTAACTTCCTTGGAAAATAACCATGGGTATTATATTGCCTGCTGGAAAATACCAAATTATCAATGATTCTAGAAGATGGTGTGTGTGTGTGTGTGTGTGTGTGTGTGTGTGTGTGTGTAATGGTACTATTTAGTGATGTTACCCTATCTCTGATTCATGAACTTTGGTATTCTGAACTTGCCTAGAACTCTCTCTGGTGTTACTCTGAGAATATTAAATACCATTTTCATACTTCTGTGTATTCTCTGCCTTATTTAGCCTATTCATATTAACATTATAAGTATTAACTTAAAATTATGTATTTTCTATTCTAGGATTATTCTATTATAATTTTTATTTCTTGTCATTCTATAAAGTTTAGAAAAGGAATGGATAGGAACATCAGTTCTTAGTGTACCTCCTTGAAATGGAAACATATTAAAATTATTGAGTTTTTAAAATAGTATTTTTGTCTCCCAAAATGTTTCTGAAAGATATCTTTCAATTGGTAGAGTAGTTCAGAAAATGAAAAAAATTAAGTGGTAATCTAAAAAAATTTGAAGTGTTATAAACTATAAAGATATAAGGAAGAAACTGTGAAATTAAAAAAAATTAGAGGTTTTAAAGTAGTAATTGTACAAACTATTAATTGTACAATACAAGTTTAAAATTACTTTATTTTCAGGAGCTAAATGGGAATGGGATAATCTGGAAATTATATCCATTGAGCAATTTTTCTTATTATGTGACAAGATGAAAAATCATGACTTGAAGCTTTTGCTTAGTCTGTTACAAAACTTCCTTACTGTTTTAACTTAACTTAATTGAAGCCAAGTGCCACTTTAATATATTAAAAGATCATGCTTCTGTACTTATAAATATTTAGTATAAAATAGATGAAGAATGACCATCTGTGAACAGTTACAAAATTTCTTCTTTTGTATGTTAAAAAATTATGTATCTTCTTTTCTGAAGGCTGCTGAAGTGGAAATAGTTATGACATAATTACAAATTGTTATTATAAGTAAAAAAAAAATAGCAAGACCTGGAAATTTTCTCATCCTATGGTATCAGGTTGAAAATTTTATTTTTCCTCTGAGTTTCAGAGAATGTAAATATTTAGATAAAAGGCTAAGGCTCTGCTTAGATCTACTGCTCTTTTAATCACATTTTATTAATTCATTAATTCACAACTTTTCTTAATCCACAATGAAGCAGACACTTGTAGTTTTACTGGAAAAATGATAGTGAACAAAGCAGAAAAAAAAAATCCCTGCCCTCTGCAAATTCTCAAGGGATTCAGAAAATGAAAGTAAATAAGCACATAAAATTAGATTATTGTAAGAATATAAAAATAATATCATAGTAAGTAGAAAATAAATATATTGGAGCATTTTAAATAATAAAAATGGGACATTTTCAGGATATATAAGTTAAAACCTAAAGGATAAGAACTGAGCAGAGTGGTGCTCACCTGAAATTCCAGTACATAAGAGGCTAAGACAGAAGTATCACAGGTTCAAGGCCACCTTCAGCAATTTAATGAGACTCTCAGCAAATTAGTGAGACCCTGTTTTAAAATTAAAAAATTAAAATAAAAATAGGACTGGGTCATAACTCAGAGGTGGAAAGCCCCTGAACTAAATCCCTAGTACCTGAAATAACATAAAATATTAAAATAAAGAATAGGCATAGAGAATATAATGATCAAAATAGAGTTAATTCTTAGAAGAAAATATAGTCATGTGGGAAGTCTTGTGTATAAAGCCACTGAAAATGTTATTTTATATAAAAAGTTGTATTAAAATTTATATAAATGAAGCCATTATAACATTTTTGTTTAAGTTAATTATCTCTGAAGGAAATGTTTTGATATTCAATTTAAAGCTTACTATTCCTGCTAAATTGTAATATTTGTTTTAAGACCCTGCCTGTCCAAGTAATTTCTTTTCTGAGTCAAGCACATGACAAATACTTGGTAAATTAAGATTATGATTTTCCGTATTTATTTTAGACCATGAACATTAATTTAAATCTGCATATTATTAATTATTATGTCTCAGTCTCGTATCCCAATGATTGACACATGATAGGTTCTTGTCAATGGTTAATTATTGGATTCAGAAAAAATAAAATTTATACTTTATATGTTGATGATTAATTTAGAGTTTCTGTAAAAGTTTCCAGAAAACTTTCTTCCAGGAAATGAGGATTAAAGAATCACCCAGGACTGAGTTAAATTTCTTGATTTCTTGATATCTACCTTTGATACTTAACTAGAATACAAAAAATTACTAGATCTGTTTATTACTAATATAACATTTATTTAACATGGGGTTTCACATTTAATATTCACAGTGATTTGTAAGGTAGATTATATTTTGTCTCTATTTTGTTAGATGATGAAATGAAGGTGTAAAGATTTATATATATACAATACATAAAATATAGTACACATAATACTATAAATATAAATATAATATATAAAATAATATAATACCATATATATTATGTTTCCCAAGTTCAAATAGTTAATGAATGATGTGTCCTGGTACTAAACTCTATAGGATGCATGTATAATTAACATTCTTAACAATATGTTATCAATAAGAAAATTACAACTAGCTAAGGTCTCTTCTGGTCAGGTAATTCAAAATCTTTCTTTCTCTTTTGAACATTTGGGTATATTTCCAATGGAGTAGATGCTTGAAGACCTTAACAAGAGTAAAGAAAGAAAAAATATTCCCAAACTAAAATTCTTGAAAGTCAGACACAGGTCTTGCTCTATTATAATATGTTTATTTTATATATTTTAATTAAAAACAGGCAGAATAGAACTTCCTTGTTTAACTAAAAGATTTCAACGGCACACCATTAAATTAATTTAGTACTATTAATTAACATTTTAAAATACTAACAGTGAATTATACACTGTAGAGACATATTCTTATTTAAGTATATTTATACCCTTATTTGGGTCTTTGGCTAAAAATAGATATTCCCCTTAACATAGGGGAAAAGCAATTTAAGACAAGGAGACAGAAGCTGAAGACTAAAATTTAAGTTACAAATCAAAATCCACAATGAAACAAAATGAAATCTTCTTGTGCTTTATAAGGATATATATTTAGGAAACATACTGTTGCTGAACTTTGTCTCTTTCAAGATTCCCTTTCCCCACTTCTGTTCTTTTCCTACAAATATTTATGAAGTAATGATTTTGCCTGCTTCCCATTAAGTACATTAATTAATTCCAATCAAGTCTAAGTTTAAAGAGGTGATATATCAAGAAGGCATTCAAAGAAGAGTAGATATTATCCTCTCACTCATTCAAATTTAATCAACAAAAATTTATTCAGGAACTTCATTTTCTTAGTCTTTGTAAGTACAGAGTTCACTGTGCTTTCATTTAGCATTAGGCATTTGTCCTTTGTCAAAGAAAAATATCCTAACAGTTTATTGATGCAATGGCTGTCCATTTGTTGTAAAAAACAACAACAACATTGTATGTTATATCATTCAATGTTCTTTAGAAAAGGTCCTGTGATAATTATTTTTGTAATTTTCGGATTGGAAAGGTTTGTTTTTGGAAAAAATGATATGATTCTTTTTATAAAATACTGAGTATAAGAGGCAGAGAAGTAGTAGTCAGAATGATAATCAGAAGAATCTAGTATCTGAAAGCTCAAGAGAAAAAAATTATTCAATAGTGTAGTAAATGCACAGAAAAGAAGAATATTTGGAAAAAATAGGACAGTATTCATTGGTAGCTTTTGTGACAGTGGTTTAATAGGAGCTGACATAGGATTCATCGAAGTTTAATGTATTGACCTGAATTTCTCCTGTATCCTAAAATCTTTATACAAAATCTCTATTTTCTGGGGCACCATCCAGAATTTCTAACCAATGTTATAGTATTCAATCACTAAAATTATTCTTATCTAAATCACACCCTTTTGGAGACCAAATCAGTGTATTTCTTTACTGGGTGAAGAGAAATTACTTTTACTCAATTGGTTGCATCCCCAAACCTCTAAAATCAAACTGCATAAGCATTTGTTTCATATATTTAATTTCAGAGCATGGATAAATTCAATAATCATAAAACAATACAATTTCATGCCATTACATATACAAAAATTTTGATAAATTTTTACCATATATGTATTATTTATCATATATATATGTGTATATATATATATATATATATATATATATATATATATATAATTTGTGGTTCTGGGGGTGGAACCTAGGGGCTTTTCTACCTTCAAGCTATACTCCCAGACCTATTTTATGTTTTATTTGGAAACAGAGTCTCACTAAGTTGCTGAGAGCCTCACTAAGTACCTGAGGCTGGCTTCGAACCTGTCTCAGCCTCCCAAGCACAGGGATTACAAGTGTGCACCACCACGCCTGGCTATCCATTTCATATTTTTAACCATAATCCTCTTTATAGACTGCAAAACATTTTTAATACAGGGAATAATATTAGTAAAAAATTAGAAAGATATACCATTTTTATCTTTTAATATATTATAATTTAAACTTTTATTTATAATTCAGAATAATATTGAGATGTTATTTCAATTGATTGATTAATTAAGCTTTAAACTAGCACTACTTTACATTAGATTATTGTTTATGAATGAATGCACTCATTTCCACATGCCTTTTCTGAGATACATTCCTGAAATCCCAGAAATTATAAAAATATTTAAAGCCACATAGATAAAATGAGGTATTAAAATAGGTGGTGAGCTGGGCATTGTGGCACATACTTGTAGTCCCAGCATTTGGAAGGCTGAGACAGGAGGATTGTGATTCTTGAATACTCAGATACTTAGTGAGGCCCTTTGAAACTCAGTAAGACCCTTTTTCTAAATAAAGTATAAAAAAATTGTGCTGGGGTTGTATATTGGAGATTGAATGCTCCTGGGTTCCATCCACAATACTGCAAATATAAACAAACAAACAAACATTAAAAATAAAGCAGGGTGGTAAGCCAGGCATGAAAGTGTAGATTTTTTTTGGCATGTAAAAATACACTTATACCTTTAAATAGCTTAAGAATGATCACATGGTCAAGAATCTGAAGTACTCCAGAGTAAGCTGCCTGCAGTGATAGGCATTTGTAGTTCTAGTATTTGAGAGGCTGAGACAGGATGATCCTGTGTTTGAGGTAAACTTCAGAAATTTAGTTATACCCTTCACAATTGAAAAAGAATAATTAGTAAGGGTTAATGGTGTACCTCAGAGGTAGAATGCCCTTGAGTTTAATCCCCAGTACCAAATTCAATTCAATTCAATTAACATTCCAGAGTAAATAGTTAGATGTGAGGAAAGTAGATACCTTAATCTGCTCTAGATATTAGAGGAACTATTTTCAGCTTTTTAATGTTTAGCATATTAGCTAAGATTGTTTTATTTAGCCTTTATTGTATTAAAGTATGCTTTTTACATTCCTAATTTATTGAAGTTTTAATCCTGAAGATATTAAACCTTTCACTGAATGATTTTTCTGCATTTATTGAAATAATTGTATCTGCCATTAAAGAAACTGAAGTTATTTTATGTGTGACTTGGCAGTTTCCTCTTCCGTTTTTGCAATTATTTATTTTTTACTTTTGCCAAGTTGATTCTAATATCTCATAGTGAGAGTCTTGTCATCAGTTTTTACTTAAAATTTATTTGCTTCTGTCCCAGATCTATATGCCCTTATCTTTATAAATATTTAGCTATTATTTCATTGAAAATGTTTTCTGTGCCATTTCCATTCATTTTCCCTTCTGGAGCCTCAACAATCTGATTCCTTTCAATTAATCATTTTCTATAAATTTCAGAGACTTTATTATTTATTTATTTTTAACTGTAATATTCAAATTACCTCTTTTGTATTAAAATTATTTATTATGCTTGGTATATTCATTTTTTAGTGTCTTGAACATTTTTTAATTTGATATTATTTGTGATTCATAGGCTTGGGCACGGAGAATATTATATGGGGGTCAAAGAAAACCACCAATGTTGTTAACCAATGTTGTTATACTTCTCAGAGTGGGGACACTGGCACTTCAGGGAGAGGTGATAGAGGCAGAAGTGTATGTGGAATTCCTCCTCTGTGCTTATAGGAGTGATAATCCCTATCAGGAGTTGGGTATTTCCACAGGTACTGTTGAAAGTAGCTTTGTTACTTGAAAGTGATTCCTATGTTGGTTATTGTAGTTCTTATTGAACAGCCTGAAGCTCTTGTACTCTTATTAGAAAATTATGCAGATCTACATGCTTCATGGGGAAAAGTAGAAGATGGGACTACAGGTCTCCCTGTGTGAGATTCATCTTCAGAATTACCAGCACTATGTAATCTGACCAGGGGCAACACAGATGTAGAGAAATTAAATAGACCTATCATCATCTATGGTTATTTCATGTCTGTTGCTTCTGTTTCCCTTATCTGTGCCCACCTGTAAACAGGTCGACAACTGGAAACTTATGTCTCCTCTTTCATTTATGTATAATTTTCCACCATAGTATGAGCATGACTCTGCTAAGACTAAAGCGAGGATTCATTCCTCTCAGATAACTTGGAAATATAGCTCACAAGCAGAACACCAGCCCAATATAAATGAGAGAAAAGAGAAGAGAGAAAAAATAGGAAAAATAAAATTTAAATAAAAATAAATGTAACAAAAATGATAAGTAATAAAATAAATGTTTTGGTCCATCTTTAGAGTTTTTATATAGAATGTTGTGTCATCTTCAGGGATAATTATACTCCTTCCATGGATGTATTTTATTTCTTTCCCTTCTAATTATTCTAGTTAAGGTTTCAGCATAAAAAAATCAACATACAAAAGATTATTCCATTTTGAGACACTAACAATGAACATTTTGTAAAGAAAATTAAGAAAATAATCTCATAGCCTTTGCACTATATTGAGCACCAAAGACATACAGTTGAATCTAGTGAAAGATGACACTGAGCCACTCTAGGTCTCACTGAGATAAAATCATTGAGATTAGGTAATGAAAATACTAATAGAAGAAAAATACCTTCCCATGTATTTTTTGTGCCAACTTGCCAAGAGAAGAATACTTCAGTCATTTTCCCATTCTGTACTAAGATATATTTAGAAAAGTGGAAAACAGTATCTCCTAAAGAGTAGAGAAAATTTGAAGACAGAGCAAATGCAGATGAAGCCAATTGTAAGAAAAATGAAAAACGTATACATAAAAATGGAAAAAATATTCAAGAATCCCCTTGCACCAAGAGGCATCTTTTGATCTTTCTCTTGTTTTATTTTGAATATTGCCCAAAACTCAAATGAGAATATCTTGGCCTGTCCATGGCTGATATTTCAAAGAAACTGGGAGGGATGCAGAATAACAATACTATATATGACAAACAGCCCTATAAAAAGAAGGAAGCTTAGTTAAAGGAAAAGGACAAAATGCAACATGTACACATTTTTTATGTATAGTTAACATACTACCAAATATTTCTTAAAATAGTTCTGTCCTTGTGGAATTTATAATAACTACTAACCTTTCTTGGTACAACATGGGGGATATAAATTGGCATGGAAATTTAAAGCAGGCTCTGGTTGGTGCACAGTATAAATTAGTTATATATGTGAATGGCAATTTTCATCTTTAGCTGTCTCTTATGCAGCACATATGGAATAACATTGTTTTATTAACTAAATACAACTCTAACTGTAAAAATAATTTCAAAGAACACTGCATACTGCAGGTGTGTTTTTTATATTTATAAAAACAATACTTTTGTTCGTTTCTATGTCTGTATTATTTTTTTCTTTGATATAAAGCTAGTCTTTTGCTTTTTCCAAATTTTGATCACATCAATTACTATGGTATTTATGTTTATATTTAGGTAGCTGATTAAAAACTAATTTATCTATATATACTATACACTCATGACAGGAGGAGTGAAAGTTGAATCAAAATAACATTAGTTCATAAATGAAACTTTAAAATCTTGATTTGCTTATGTCAAATGTTGTAAAATACAGTTATTTTTTAAATGAAGAGTAAATACCACAAACATAATTATTTATGTTTCCTTTAATATTTATATGTTGATGTTCTAACTCTCAAGGTGATGATATTATGACACTAGGATTTTGAAATTGGATTAGGGCATTGGAATTAGAGCCCTAAAGAATGGAATGAGTGCTTTTAGGAAGAGACTTCAACAAGTTCATTTTAACCCTCTTCATTTGGGAGTGCAATAGCAATATACTATATATAAAATAAGAAATGTACTCTTATAAGACATGGAATCTTCTTGTGACATGATTTTGGAATTCTCTGCCTCCACAACAGGGAATGATACATATATATTGTTTATAATATATATATATATATATATATATATATATATATATATATATAGTGTTTTAATAAATGTGTAAACTAATATAGTAACCAACCTACTCACAGAATATATTTATTAAAATAAAATTTGAAGGTCTGTCCATGAAAGATGAATAAAAATACCTTCAAATTTTCACAAGGAGACTTTAGATACTTTATACTTGTAGTTTAAACACTGAAGAAAATGCAAAGACAGTCCCCAAAATATGAGCTTAAAAAATGAAAGATGGACATATTAAAGTTATTCTAAAATATAATCTTAGTCTTTCTTAGTCATCATTCTCACTGCCATAACCCAAAACAACTGACTATATGACTTAGAGGAAGGAACATTTATATTCTTGCAGTTTTAGTCTATGTCAAGCTAAATATGTGGAGGTTGAGGCATGGTGGCAGAAAGCAGAAAGGAGAAAATAAAGGGGCTGTGGCTCACATAATGGAGACTGAAAGCAAGAGAGCACTGGTAAGCAAAGCAGTTTAAAGTCAAATAGCAATTCCTAAGGTCACACCACTAGGGACACACCTTCTCCAACCACACCCCTCATGCCTAGGTTATTGCCCAGTAAATCTAGCACAATGGATTATACACTGATGAGATTACAACTCTCATAACTTATGAATACATCAACTCTGAACATTAATACATGAGCTCTTCATGGGGCATTATATATCAAACCATAACATTATGCCCTTGGCCCCTAAAGAGCTCATGCCCATGTCAGAATGCAAAATGTATTTAGGCAATATACAAATGTTCAAAAAATCCTAAACATTCCCAGCATTGCTCTAAAGTACTAAGGTCCAAAATCTCTGAGATTCAAGGTGAACTCTTGCCTATGAAACTGTGTAAAAGAAAATTAAAATGTTTAAAAAGCATGTTATTGAGCCGGGAGTGGTGGCGCACGCTTGGGAGGCTGAGCCGGGCGTGGTGGCGCACGCTTGGGAGGCTGAGACGGGAGGATCACACATGTTCAAAGCCAGCCTCAGCTACTTAGTGAGGCTCTCAGCAACTTAGTGAGACCCTGTTTCCAAATAAGTATAAAATAGGTCTGGGAGTATAGCCCGGAGGTAGAAAGCCTCTGGGTTCCACCTCACAGTCCACAAAAAAAAAATAAAAATAAAAATCATGTTATTAATGGAAAAGCCACATTCAAATATGTGTATACATGTGAATATACCATTGTTAACCTGGACACTCAGTATTAGGAGAGATGGAATTAGGGGAAGGGGGAAGAGCACGAAGTACTGTATGAATATATCCCACTGTCAACATGAATACACATTATGATGTGAGACTATAGTGCACCAATAGAAAAGCAAGTTGTGTGCATCTAATGTACAGTGTCACCAAGCAGCATTTATATTCCAAAATAAATGAGTAGGATCAAAACAAGTGAAATCACAGAAGTATAAAATTCAGCAGGGCAAACATTTAATCATGAAGGTCCATTTCTAGCAGACAGGGCATGTGATAATAAGATGTGATCTTCATGGGGCCTTGACAACCCCACCACTATGGTCTAGTTGATTGCAACTGGTGGTATACTTGCTCTTTCAGTCTGGTTCCATGGCTCATAGGTTGTGGCTTTTTCTTCGAGTCATTCCACATTTCTGGCACTCCTGCATTTTGGTTTTATTTTTCTTGCAACATTGGCTTCACCCACACAGTTTCACAACTGTCCCATTTGGGTCAGCTTGTGGGGATTCAGACTCTTGACACATTGTTACCTGGATTCCTTGGCCTTCCTTTGAAATTGGGGTGGGGATAAGTAGCATCCTTGACTCTATTTTCCAGCAAATCCAGAATTCCATGACTGCCAAAATTGACTGCCTGCAGGAAAGTTAGTCATTCCTTTTTCAATCAAATCTGCCATAAAGCCTTCCTCTATCATAGCCACCACTGACTTTGTCTCAGTCTATGCTATCACTGGGCCTGTTTCAGTTTTGGCTACTACTACCAGGCCTTTTCATTCATAGCCACCCACACGGCCTTTATTTCTATGGTTTCACAGTTGGGCTTGAACTGCCCCAATCTCATTCCTTTGTTCCTGTGGAAAATATTCAGCCTCTTCAGTCATCTTACTTTCTTGCACAGGACTATCTCTTTGGATCTCAGCTTTGTACATGCTTTTCTGGTCAAACTGCAAATCTATAAAGTCTTTCTGATTTGCTTTCCACTCCCAATATTGGGTGTAGAATTCACCGATCATGGATATCAATATCCATAATGCACTATGGATACTTTACTATTTTGAGATTTCATTCATTAGCTTAATCAGCCTATCATATGTAAATTCGGCCTTACACAAACTTTTTGAACACAGGAAAAATACAATATATTCTTTGCAATACTGTACCATGTGTGGCCTCTACTCCATTTCCCTATAGTGTACATTTTGCTCTCCTCATTGTCCTGTGCACGGTATCTACCAAATATCTTTTTAACCACATTTTGGCCCTTCCAACTTCCTCTCACCAGTTCTAAAGAATCACAGAATATACAGTTAGACTTAGATATAGCAATGGCCCCAGTTTCCTGGTACAAATTTGTCTTGGTCGATATTTTCATCGATGTGATTCAAAATGACTGACAACACAGCTTAGAGGAAAAAACATTTATTTTATCACATTTATTGGAGATTTCAGGGTTCAGTTTACGTGAGACCAGAGTATATAGAATACAGGGCATGGTGGTATGAAGCAGAGAAAATGAGAGAGAAAAGAGGTTCTGCTCTCACATTATAGAGGCAGAAAATAAAAGCAAGCAAGCAAATGATTCAAAGAAGAAAAACACAATCTCTAAGACCACTACCCCAGGGATCCACCTTATCCAACCATGTCCCTTAGACCTAGGGTACTGTCCAGTAAGCTTATCAAAATGGATTTATGCAATGATGAGATTACAAGCTTCATGACATATCAAATCTAAGCATTATTCTATGAGCTCTTCAGGGGATCATTCTACACTTAAATATATAAATATAATGACTATAGATATCATTTCTCATTTAAATATATAATACTCAGAAAATTATACTATTAAAGAAATGCTTTTATTGTATTGGCCCATTTTTTTTAATATAAGTTCCTACCCACAGTATGAGACACATGCCTATCTTGTAGCTTTCTCCTTGATAAATAAAATAGACATAAAAATGAAATTTAAATTTTTATTCAAATCATCCAATTTACTTGAATTTGAGTGTTATACAGAAAACTCATATTTGATCATAAAGGCTACATGCTTATCTGCTTAAAAGTTTAGAAAAACTAAGATAAATTTTCAGATTCTGATATTATTGTTTTTTTAATCATGCCATAAGTTTGAAAGAACTTTGTTGTGATTCCACATGTTTTGGTGATGGTGGAGTGTTGTTTTAGTATATAAATTTGACTTATATTGTTTTCATTTGAATTGTTATGTACTTTCAAGAAGAATATTAAAAAATCTGAACTGTAAATGACATAAATAGACCAATGTTTTAAAGTTTTTAAGAGGGAACAAACATATGACAGAAGCATTAAAAATAAAATTCTCAGGAATAAAGTTAATCAAGTATGTAAAAGACTGTATATTAAAATCTATAAAATATTAATGAAGAAAATGTAAGAAATGAGGATATTTTAAATGTACATGGACTGGGAGTCTTAATATTACTAAATCATATGTAATACACAGAATTTCTATGAAATCAATACTATCCCCATCAAAATGTCAATTTTAATTTTTTACAAAGTTAAAAAGTCTAAAATTTGTAATTAAGCCTAAAAGATCCAGAAAAGAACAATATTTAAAAAGAAGAAAAAAACAATATACCATACTTCTGACTTTAAAATATATCAAAAATATAATTAAAACAATGTTTTATTATTATAAAGGCAGACATAAATCAATGAGATAAAATAAAGTCCAAAAATAAGCTCATACATACTGTCAACTAATCTTTGACATGGGACTCAAGCAAACAGAATGAGTAAAATTTATATTCCAATAAATGAAGCTGGAAAAATTGGATATTCTCACACAAAGAAATAATTTTGTACTTGACTTTTACACCATACGCAAAACAATATTAGAATGTAAAAATTTTAAATATATGACGTTAAATAAAAAAAACTTCTGTAATAAAACATAGAGAAATACATATTTACAGTTATTGTTAATATAGTGATATGGCACCAATAAGTTTCAGCTATTAGACTTTAATGAAAAAAAGGGTGATACAGTGTATTGTTTTCTTTTGGAAATTTGTGAACATTTGGTATAGTTTTTGGAGGGTATTCTGTAAGTAGCATGGTTCTTTTGGTCTTCAAATGTTAAAAACTACATTGCATACAGAACAAATTGGCAGTATAAGAAGCAAGTGCTTACTTTTAGAGAAAAAAAGGAGCATTCAGAAAGTAGTTTCTTGAGCAAAAGGAAGAACAGTGATCTATGGCCTCCACTTAACTTTAATATTAAGGCAGATTACATAATGGCTAAGAGCACAAATTTTTAAATTCTGGTTGTTATGGTTTGAATATTATTTCCCAAAGGTGCATATGCTAAAGTCCTGGTACTAGAGTGGTGTTACTGGGATGGGGTAGAACCTTTAGAAGATGGGGCCTGGAGGGCCACACCTAGGTCATGGAGTCATGCACTTTAAGGTAATAGTGGTTCCCCAAGCTCTTCTTTCTTTATTTTTACTTTTCAGTCATGAGTTGGCTGAGTTTGCTCTACAAAACACCCCTGACATGATGTGCTCTCTTTTATTAGGCCTAAAAGCATTGAATACTACAAGACCAAGAATAAAAATAAATAATTTATCTTTATACAAATTCAATATCTCAGGTGTTTTTATAGTAATTGAAAGATGCCTAGTGCAACATAAAATGTTTTGGTAGTTATGAGAAGTCTTATTTAATTTTTTTAATTAATTAATTTTTTTACAGTATTGGAGATGGAACCCAGGGGAATTCTACCTTCCAACTACACTCCCAGCCCTATTTTTTAGTCTTTTTTTATTCTTGAAACAGGGTCTCACTGAGTTGCAAAGGGCCTCACTAAGTAGATGAGACTGTCCATGAACTGTGATCCTCCTGTCTCTGCCTCCCGAATGCTGGGATTACAAGTGTGTGCCACCACGCCCGGCTTAGTTTATCATAATATAATATTTATGAGAATAAACAAGCCTGTCTCTACTCATTATATTCTCTCTTCTGATTTTAAATGTGACCGTTTGCTTCTCTCTATGTTCCTGCCATTGTGCACTGCCATCCATCACTCTCACCAGAGGTGAAAATGAATGAGGCTGGGCTATCAGATCTTGAACTTTAAACTTTCAAGATGTATGGTAAACAACAATTTAGTTTGCTTAATTAGCTATCTAAAGTATTTTATTATACTACAGTAAAGATGATTAATACACTGACTCTATCCACTTACCAAGTTATTTTATATCTTTATGTCTCAGTTCTATCAGTTGCAAATGAGGTAAACAAAAGTAATACCTTTCTTATTGAACTGATGAAAGGATCTTATGAACATATATAGATATATATTCAAATATTATCTGGCATGTAGCAAGATGAAATAAATATTGGCTTTTATATTTAGGGGCCATAAGACCCACTATGTCCAACTTGGAAAAATTTTAGGACTAAGCTCTGTATAACGAATATGAGATTAAGTGAATCCTTGTGGAAGAAGTTTTGAGACAGAAGTCCCATGAACAATGAAATAAATTACTTGGGGCATAACCTTGATCAGTTTTATATTTTTATCTCAAACAACAAGCTATAAATACATAAATGTTTTCATATGTGAAGCTAACCGTATTCAAAATGAACTCATAGTCCCTTTCCACCATTTACTGTCTTAATCAATAGCACTATCATCATTCAAAAGAGAACACAGGAACATAAAAGTCATAGTATACACTACATTCTCTCATTTTCATACTCTATCAATTAATTATGTGAATTTTACCTACCAAAATATAACAGAAAGAGGATTTTCCTCCACATCTTTACTAGCATCATCACCACCAAAGCCAAAGACATCATCAAGTTGACGAAGACATACACAATTCTCTTTTCAACTAATTTCTGATAGCTTTTCTTTCCATATACCCAAGTATGTTTATGGAAGCCAGAGCTTTTTAAAAAATAATATTTCTAATTGTTGGTGTTCTGCTTTTAAAACGTTTGTCTCTCTATTTTTAAAATAAAATTAATTTGTAACATTGTCTAGAAATCTATGTTCTGGATTCAAACTAATTCTCTAATGGACCACATTTTCTTTCAAGAAATTATTTTTCTCCTTTTTAACCATATTCTTTCTTTGGTTTCAGAAGACTGATACCCTCATCCAATCTAGTTCTCTTTCCACGGAATAGTCTTCCTTGGATTTTTTTTTTTTTTTTTTGAGTACTAAAGATTAAACTTAGGGGCATTCTACTTCTGAGATACACCCTCAGTCTTATTTTTATTTAGAAAGTGCCACCATGCCTGACTCTTTCCTTCATTTTGTTTTAAATAATTTCTACTTATCTTTCATATTTCAGCTCCATTACCATTTATTTTACTTAGATCTTTTTCTTAATCCTCTCCTAGAGCCACACTTTACTTGATAGTATGTATCATTGTACATTAAAAAATCGATCATCCACTATCTTTCAGGATCTCACACTAATTATAAACTTCCACAGGACATGCATATTACTCACACTTTTACTACAGTTTCTGGCAATGGAAAGAATTCAATATTTATGCATTTACTTACTAAATAAATGATTGTATATAAATTTTTATTATTATACTTCAAGCCTCAGTTCAAATATAACTTCTAATGAGTTTCACAGACTAACAAAAGACTCGTAAAAGTTTCTATTAACTTCCCTAGGTTGCATTCTATCACATTACACTGTTTACTTTTTATTATTTATTACTTTTAGAAAATATTTGTTTGTATAGATACCATGTCTATCACAATAAAATGAGTTCTGTGATAGTAAAAACTGATTTTGATTTAGAAGTTTGTTTCACTCACAGTAGATTCTTAAAATTATTCATCAAATTAACAAATGATGCAATATATTTAACTATATTTTTTTTTATTTTTAGTGTTTGGATCTAAAAAAGGATTCTAGAAAAAGAATAAGTCTTGAGAAAATAGTCATATTCTTTGTAAATATTGAGATTTCCTATTCCCTAAAACTTGTTAAATTATAATAATTGCAAAAAGATATGTAGCAGAAACACTAAGGAAAACTACTTGAGACATTTTAATAGCAAAATTGGAGAGTTCAATTAGTCATGGAATTTTGGGCTCTGTCCTACCTAAGTTTAAGATTCACAAGACTAAAAAGTGATAGAATATATTAGGTGAGTTTATGTGTATAATTGTTATCAAAAAGTAATGAAATGTCTTTTAATTTTAAGACCCTAAGATACATTAGATAAAACACTGCATAATTATTTCCTTGGAAGAGTATTAATCTCTTTCCATTATCGTCTTTCTCAATCTATGTCCAAACTTCATTTCAAAATAATTAATGAAATCTTATTTATTTTTTTCACACTGTCTTTTATTCCTAAAGAATTAAAGCAATTATATGAAGTACGAGGGGATAATAATTCTTCTGAAGACAAAAACTTAGAAAATGCTAAAGCAATGGAATATAAAAGTACCAAATTATTAAGTTACAATAGGTTTGAGCTATAATTTTACCTCCAAGTATGATACCAAGCACAGATAAAGATAAAAAAAAAAAACATGTAACCTGATAAAAGGAAATGGGTTAGCTCACTGGGAGGTGGAATTTTTTTTCTAAAACTGAATTTTAAAAGCTAATTATTGCATATATCTTTTTAATATTTTTATTGGTGCATTGTAGTCAGACATCACAATGGAATACATGATTTGTGAGGATATACAAGCACACATCATCCAATTAGCCTTAATCCTATCCCCATCCCATTTCCTCCCACTCCCTCAATCCCATGCTTGATTGGTGATTAACTTTGATACATTTGTTGACACATATCATGAGTTGTGAAGAGATTTCATCCTCCCCCATCCCATCCCCTCTGAGTGGTCACCTTAATTGCTCCTCTATAGAGCCCTTTCTTCAACTAGATCTCCTCCTATTACCCATTTCTTCCTAGTTTTTGCATATTAGGGAAAGCATCTGATTTTTTATTTTCTGTAATATTTCTCTGTGTATGCTGCATTTCAAGTTCCGATACCACTCCTGAAGGCCCTGGCGCTGGCCTGGTCACCCAGCAGACTCTGATGCCGGCCTCACTGCCTCCAATACCCACCTTGCCTCACTGCAGGCCCCAATTCCGGCCTCGCTGGCCCCAGCACTGGCCTCACCCCTTGGCAGGCTCCAATTCTGGCCTTGGAGGCCCCAGAAACGGCCTTGCCTCATGGCAGGCTCCAATCCCGGCCTCGCTGTCCCTGGCTCCAGCCTCACCCTTCGAAAGGCTCTAATTCTAGCCTCAAAGGCCCCAGAAATGGCCTTGATTCATGGCAGGCTCTGATCCCGGCCTTGCTGGCCCCAGCCTCACTCCTTGGCAGGCTCTGATCCCGGCCTCTGAGGCCCCAGCACCAGTCTTCCCTCATGGCAGTCTCCGATCCTGGCCTTGCTGGCCCCGGCACTGGCCTAACCCCTTAGCAGGCTCTGATCCTGGCCTCGGAGGTCCAAGCACTGGCTTTGCCTCACTGCAGGCTCCGCTCCCGGGCTCACTGGCCCTGGCATTGGCCTCACCCCTCAGCGGGCTCCAATCCTGGCCTCAAATGGAGGCCCCAGCACTGGCCTTGTCTCACGGCAAGCTCCAATCCCAGCCTCCCTGGCACCGGCTTTGCTGTGCATCGGGCTTTGGTCCCTGTCACTATGAGCAGGTCGTCTACAGATCTTTCTTTCTTTCTTTCTTTCTTTCTTTCTTTCTTTCTTTCTTTCTTTCTTTCTTCTTTTTTTCTCTTTCTTTCTTTCTGTCTGCCTTTCTTTCTTTCTGTCTGCCTTTCTTTCTTTCTTTTTTTCCATCTGCCTTTCTTTCTTTCTTTCTTTCTTTCTTTCTTTCTTTCTTTCTTTCTTTCTTTCTTTCTTTCTTTCTGTGGTACTGGGGTTCCTGGAAACCTTTCCATCTCCAGGATACACTCCTGTAGACCTATCCCTTTTTTTATTTAATTTGGAAACAGGTTCTCTTAAGCCAGCAAGGCAGCACAATCCTCCTGTCTCTGCCTCCCAAGCGCGAGGATTACAAGCATGCACCACCACGCCTGGCTTTTTTTTTTTTTTAATATAAGAAAGTAGTACATGTCTTTTGCAAAAGCTGGGACTCCAAATACCTAATGGCTTTAAATTTTGTCTTCCCTCCAAAGGAAGAGGTCCATAGCTTCTCTTTGGAAAGCAGGCTCTGCTGTTGCACGTGCACCCTGGCCTCCCACTCTGTGCAGAGGAGTGCAGTGGCCATGAGGGCTGATGACTCCCAGAACATGCTATGTGTAGGCCCATTGTGGCTATGCAGGGCTCCACCTGATACCCCCAAAACCCTTTTGCCACCTAGCATGTTGTCCAGACTTCTCGAGCATGTGTGACAGGTGTCAGTCTACTCTTGGGGAGATTTCCTCAAGAGCTCAAGGTGGACTGGACTGGCTCTGTCTGCCCCTCCAATTTCTACCTTTGGGACAATTTCTTCAGAAGATCAAGGTAGGTTGAATCAGGTCTCTCTCTTTCCAAAATAATAGCCTCCACCTCTGTCACCAGCACTAGCAATCGTGCCTCTGTGCTCCTCCAACGCTAGTTCCAGCGCCTCTGCGCTGCCCCACCAGGGCCAGTGCCGATGCCTCTGTACTGCCCCACTGGCACTAGCGCCCTGCATATATCTTCATATAAGGGTCACTACATAAAAATAAGACTGTTTAAAAATATTTTAATTTTTTTGATGTTGGCAAGATGTGATATGTTCCCTAGAAAATGTAGACAAAGCTTCTTGCCAGCAGCTTGTCATGCATCATGCTGTTTCTAAGCTCTATATCTTAGTAGTGAAATTGCAATTCCAATTTCTGCTTTTTCTAGTCTCATGAAATGTGTACTCTATTTATTATTATGTGATTGACCTATAATTTCTCCATCATTTACATTACCTACTTGTAGTATTCATAATAATGTCTTTTAAATCATGTCAGTAGAAGTCAAAAGTGCACAGTGAAAGCATATATTACAATTTATTTATCTATGTATTGAAGCTTTCCTCGACAAGGGAACCTTAGGAGCAGAACAGCTTATTATCATAGATTTTAGGATTGGAGCTGGAGGTTAAAGGTGGAAGACAGCTGGCTCCTGTGTATCTCAGATACATCTTTCTAATCTTAACAAGTAAGAAACTTCAAAAATGTTTAATTTTAAACTGGGAGACATTATTTTGGGTGGGGGTACATTTTTACATGTTATTTAGTAAATGGTAAACCACTATGAACAGATAATATAAATCAATTCTAAAACTGGGAAGTACATTTATTTGAATTATTTTCTCTAAGAGTCTTGAGATCATACTTTAAACAAGCTAAGTAGCCTACTAAAGCAAACCTCAATAAACCACCAGAAATGAGCAGAGACATAAGTAAAAGTCATATGTAACATAATGTACAGTGTAGATTTTGTACCCTAAATAATACTTTTGGAAAGAAGAATGACAAAAGCACAAAATAAAATATATTTGATAGTATTTGAATAAAGAATTTAAAGTAAAATAATTATATGGGAGAATCCATTACTAAAATTTTACCAACTCAATGTTGCATGCAGATGTTACTACCAATCACTATAGTGATATAGTATACAGTTGGTGTTCAACTAACAAAAAAATGTACTAGAGAGTGGCAATAGTAATTTGAATGGATAATGATTTATGGTGGAAGAGAATTACATGAGTAAAATATTTTGTTGAAGTCATTTAATTTGATTATTATAAATACTTAAAGTGACTTGAAACACAGACCTGAAAAGTATTAAAAAAAATGACTATGCCAAACTAAGAATGGCATACTTTTGTAATGTAATATAACTCATATAGCAATACTTCAGTCTGGACCTCTACAAAATTATGAACAAGATTAAATCTGCCTCTGATATCTATCTTTTATTTCATTGACATCAAGTTTTGTTTCTGGCAAGTACTTGAAAATAACAAAGTGAGATATTGAAGTTGTCAGTCACACTAGATTCTATTGGTCCAAAACTAATAATGATAAATTTTAATAGCTTCAACAATACCCACTTTTTAGCTCAAATTTTTATTGGTCAGAATTCCTGAAAGGCTCAGTAACAGTCTCTGTTTAAGCCTCACAAGGCTGAAATAAAGGTGCTGTGGGCTGGGTGTTCAACTAGAGGCTCTGGGAAATGTTTTGAAGCTTATCCAAACCACTGGCAATTTTTGGTAGCTTATATTTGCAGTCTAAGGTCTCTGTTTTTATATTGGCTGCAAGTAAGAAAACTTTCTCAGCTATTAAAATTCATTTGCTTGACTTCTAATATGGCTTGCTCTATCTTCAAATCCAGAAAGAATACATCAAAGGCTTTGGCTTTAAATCTATTATTTATTTAACTACCACTACCAACCAACTGAAAGAAACTTCCTACTTTAAATGGTTCATATGTTTAAAGGTTTTTTTTTGTCTTTTTGGAACAGGGGATCAAACTCAGAGCTCCATATACCTGCAAAGCAGATCCTTTTCCACTGAGCTACATCCTGGCCCCCAAAAGGTTCATAAATTTAGATGTTTAGATTCTACCAAACTAGACTACCTTTACTATATAACATAACAATCATGAGAGTGATGTCATTTGCACAGTTTCATTCCACTCAAAAGGAAGGCACAAAAGACTAAGGGTAATAAGAAGACTAATAGAAATCATTTTTTAGAGTATTTCTCACCACATCAGCTAGAATGTCTATCTGATAAAACTCTACTACTTTCATTTTATTTGCATTTGTGCAGCAATCCCTTTATTTTAAAAAAATAACCTTTCCAAATCCAAAAGAATGAAGATACAATAAATGCTGACACAAAGTTTATAAGCTAAGAGGACTTCACTAAATAACCCTTCAAATAAAGCCACATAATTATCTCACTCAAAAAGTTGGCTATATGCCTGGCGTGGTGGCGCACACTTGTAATCCCCATGCTTGGGAGGCGGAGATCGGAGGATCTTGCACTTTCAAAGCCAGCCTCGCTGGTTTAAGAGACCCTGTTTCCAAATAAAAATATAAAAAATAGGTCTGGGAGTGTAGCCCAGAGGTAGAAGGGTTTCCAGGAACCCCAGGACCACACACACACACACACACACACACACACACACACACACACAAATGTTGGCTATAAGTGAGAACAATTATTTTGTTCACTTCTATTTTTCTAAATTAAGTAAAACTAATACATATTTATTGCTAGTTCAGGGTTATATTCAAAATGTTTTATATAAATTAACTTAAAATTAAGAGCAGTTAAAAGATTATAGCTCCAGTTCAGTGTATAAAAACATAAATATTGCTTATTTACAATGAAATAAAAATCCAATAATTCTACAAGAACAGTAATATTTGATCAGGACTGTGGAAATAATAAGAACTACAAGAAATACAGAATAGTGTTTTAGTTATCTTGATTACTGTAACATGAGAAAGGCACTTTAGGTTACAGCATGACTGTGCTATGGCATATATCTTGGTCAAATTCTTAGGGAGGCTAGTCCCTACAGGGAGGTACAGTGGGTATAACCTTTTTTTTTTTTAACAAAGAACTCCCAGATATAAATGGAATGAATTACAGAGAAGACTAAATTGCATAGAAGACAATAAAAGTCAAGGTTAAGATTTTGAGACTGGCCACATGTCAAAAGCAGGCAATTTGGGTCTGGGCTTATAAGAATATAAATTTCAGGATAAATGAGTTAATATTCTTTTTTGCCAATGGTACTGAACCAATGGTACTTGTTAAAAGACAACATTAAAAAATTCTCTGAATATGTTTAAAACATTACAAAAAGCAGCTTGCTTTTTAACTTTATGCACCTTTGACATTTTATAAATATATATTTTTGATTGAAAAATTTTTGTTTCCACCAAAAATTTTATATTTTATGATAGTAACTGTTATAAAGTTGTAAACTGCATTTCTGTATATGTGTATGTATATACATATGAATATGTATGTATGCACATGTTATATATAGATATAAGTATATAGGCTTGATATATATCTATCTTTTATTTATTTATCTATATACCTATCTGTATCATCACCTATCAGCATGGAAAAAGAATATAAAAAGAAAGACTAAAGGCAGTTAATTAGGTTGCCAGCATGAACAACTTTTAGGAGCCATTTCGGTTATACGAATATTGGAAGAAGCTGATCATATGAGTAAAAATGAGACCTAGGGGAAAATTTTGAGAATTTTCTCCAAATAATTAAATAAAGTTTAAAAATCAATAATAATGTATTTATTTTTCTATAATAAAAATGCAAATATGGCTGGACATGACTGTGTTTGTAAACTAATGCACTTTAAAATTTTTTAATATTTGAGTTAACTGAAGCATTGTAAACTTGAGGAAAATTTAATATTACAATTAAAATTGAGGTAATGGTAGAGATGGTGATGGTGAATATTATGAGTTAGGAATTCCCTGTTGATTCCCTTCCTGAATGGAAACATTTGAGTTTGAATATTAGTTCCCTTTTATTCATAGGGATTGTTTAAAACTGTAATTTTTAGAGGGAGAAGTGAAAGAAGATAATAATATGGGCAGTGAATGTGGTTATCTCTGTTTGGAAGAGAGTAAAACTCGGACTCAGAGAATTCATGTGAGTGCTGAGCCTCCTTCTCTATGGCTAAAACTCCTATTTTATCTGAATATAATAAAATATAAGCTCAGCTGTGATGCCAAGGAGCTAATTATTATAATGTTGTTACAGTTTTCAGTAGCTTATTTATACCATAAAATTTTTTTCATATCAGGAATACTTTGTACTTTTTATCATTATGTTCTTAGTGTTCTCTGACCTATAATCTTAAGTTTATATCCACCAATATCTGGATTTAATGAAAACAAGGAGGAAATGAAAGTTGGAAGGAGGTGGTTTTATTGAGAATTTATGGATAGTTCCAGATCCTTTGGTAGTTGATAATATTGGTAATTTATTACGATCCATTTCATTCTTAAATATTATTTAAGAATATGTTATAAAATCTTGTGATAACATCTGTATGTAGGTCTAAAAATCCTAACCAGTATATTTTTTCATATAAAATTGAGTTAAGTGTGGATTGAAAGCTAAAGAGGATTTTTATGTAACAAATGAGAGTTAAAATTTGTAACAATAATTGTGTTAAAAAGGTGCTATGACTTAAACCACCTAAAGTAAAATTAAGTAAATGTGATCAGAAAGACACAAAGGGAGGGCAAATAGTGCATAATTCCCTTAAAAGGGTAGAAAAAGTGAAATACAAAAGAGATTCTTGTTGTTTCATATGCCAGTAGGTAGGTGATAATGTTGCCCTGACAATTTGTGGTTGATTTGGCCTAGATAAAGTGTAGAATTTGACATTCTTAAGATGGGGTGCTTTATGAAGAAATTATAGAATGAATATATCAAGAAGAGATTGCATGCACCATGAAAAAATTGTTTGCTTTGCATGAAGATTCCCAGCCAGGCATGGTGGCACACGCTTGTAATCCCAGCATTCAGGAGGCTTGAGACCAGAGGATTGTGGTTTGCGGACAGCCTCAGCTACTTAGTAAGGCCCTCTGCACCTCAGTGAGACCCGGTTTCAAAGTAAAGAATAAAAAGTAGGGCAGAGGGTGTAGCTTGGAGGTCCAATGCCCCTGGGTTCCATCCCCAGACCCACAAAACAAAACAAAACAAAAAAGATTCACTGTGGAGTTAATTATGGAATTCTCCAACTATATCTATATATCTGTTTACAGATCATAATATATGCAGAAAAACTGAATTACATGGCTGAAATTTATAAAACTAAAGACCAAGAAATATCTTTCCCTGAAAATCCATTCATGGTGGAGTTAGTTAAAAGTTTTTAAGAGCAGGAATGGTCATTTCTGACACAAAATAGTCACCCAATAGACACTGAATAAGTCAATGTAAATTTAATGAACAATGGTTACATTCAATAAATATACTTCTAAGTATTCCCTGTCCATTTCCAGAAAAATATTTGGCTTGTTTTTATACAATTGAACATATATGAAATGGTGACTAGTAACACATTGTGACAGGCAGAATAATGGTATGCTGATGAGGTTAATGTTCTAATCCACAGAATCTGTGAATGTGTGATATTCCATGGCAAAGGAAAATTAAGGTACAGATGGAATAAAGTTTATTCACCAATGAACCTTAATATAGGGAAAGTATTCATATGGATTATACATGTGAACCTAATGTGTATCTAGAATAGTGTTTGATTGATTAGAATTTTCTGTGCATGACTGACTTGAAGTAAAAATTATTGCTATAGATACTAGGTGGCTGAGAAGAAGACAGAGATCTTCTGCCTCCCTTCAACATAATTGCATTTCTTTTATTGAGGGTTTAGCCAAAACAATGTAAAAAATGATTAAACATATGACCCAGCAATGCAGTCACAGGAGGAATTAGGAAAAACCAACAAGGCAGTCACACATGAGTAAGGGAAGGAAAGGATAGACAATTCTGTGAAACAGAGAAGTTACATCATGGTCCACAAACTTATCTATCTCATTCAGTACTTGAGAGCTTGTTTGTGTGCAGACAATTTCCACTTAGTTAGATACTATGTAATTAGCTTAGCTGGTCTAAGATGGTAAACTCTGCACATAGAGCAAGACAGGGGCGGTGAGGAGAGAACCTGTAAATCAGTGTCTGCAGAAAGCAATGCCTACAAGCCAGCCCAGTCAGACTCTGACATCCACGTATTGCCACAACACTTATATAATCCAACACTTACATAATTCCAACACTTATATAATAAAAAGAAGTTTTAAAATTGAAAGAGGAAAGACTATCAAATAATGACAAAATAATTTGTGATATAAGAAAGACAGAATTAATGAATTTGAAGAGATGAAAAGGGGTCACAATTTTAGGAATGTGGGCAACCATTGACATTAAATGAAGGAGAAAGTCCCAGGAATCATTAACTCAGATTCAATGAAAGTGAACATCTATTTTTTCTTGAATATGGAGGCATGTTAATTACATTACAAGGTCATGATATGTGTGATAGCAAATAGATATGCTACTGTAGCATATTTGAAAAACTTAATCTACCATGATAGAAACTAAATAATTTCTTATGTATCATTCATTTATGAGGCTATTGTAGCGGAGCCCTTTGTAGACTCTGCCTGAGCTTCAGGCAAAGCAATTTTGTTCTGTAAAAGAGGGCCTGTAATGCATCGTCATGAGACCGTCAATCCCCTGTACCGAGATCGGAAAAGGATAAACTAGAACCTGAAAGGATGGAAGGACTGAGCAGGCAACCAAAAAGGAGACTGGCTTACTCACTACGTGGAGAGTTACCCTGGGCTTGCAATGAGGATGGAGGTTGAGGGATCCAGGAGCCATTAGTCTTCGGCCAGGCTGAGTAGGGCCAGCAGCAGGGCCTGGTCTGGAAAGATGGTCCCCCTGTGTTGAGGCACCTGGAGCTCACTGCTTTTCCAAGGGCACTGTTCCAGTGGCCATCCTGGCCGCATGCCAGCATAGTCTGATTGGTGGGTGTGGCCTTCCCCACTTAAGGCAGGCTCCTGGAGGTAGTCGTCCTTGTTGTCCTCTACCCCTAGGTGGTGCTCCAAAGGGCTGAGACACCACCACCAGCAGCAGGGGAGCTACCAGGGATGTGCCTTTTGGTGAAGTCAGAGTGTACACTCCATTTCTGCCTGTTCCTCTCTGGAATTAAAACTTTAAATGCCATGTTAACCAAATATTGGATAGGGATTTGAGGATTGTCTTTAGCCTTAAATTTTTGAAAAGCCTCCTGAGTTGGTTCCTTAAGGGAGGGAGACAGGGGGCACAGAGCAGGTTAGAGTGGGAGGAGATCCTGGGATAGGATGGTGACAGGGGCGGTGAGGAGAGAACCTGTAAATCAGTGTCTGCAGAAAGCAGTGCCTACAAGCCAGCCCAGTCAGACT
This sequence comes from Muscardinus avellanarius, assembly GCF_963383645.1. Lineage (NCBI taxonomy): Eukaryota > Metazoa > Chordata > Mammalia > Rodentia > Gliridae > Muscardinus > Muscardinus avellanarius. The sequence goes on along the minus strand of NC_137792.1, from coordinate 117,099,192 downwards.
CTGACATCCACATATTGCCACAAAATGTGGACTGTGCCTGTGACTCAGCAAAAGTGCAGGCTGGCACAGGCCAAGATGGCGACTGTGTAATGTCACATGGTCGCGGCTGTGTAATGTTACAAGATGGTGACCAAGATGGTGACTGTGACATCACCAGGCAATGACTACTCACCATCACAAAATGGCAACTGATGAGGGAGAGCATTTGGAGGGACGGAATGCAGGGGAAACAAACCTGGACATAAATACTTCCGACCATTTATCAGACCGCTTACTAAAGTTCTTAACCATTCTTGGGTCACTGCAACCAATTACCTAACTCGTATCAAGGCAAGACAGGCGCTCAGGGCATAAGTTCTCTGCTAGTTTGTAGGTAGTTTGTAGGTTTGACATCCGATAATTGGTTTGTGGGTGAAAACGAAGAACAGGAAACAGGTGTTCCCATTTTCGTGATCAATCTTTCAGAAATAGGGTTAAGAGATTGGGAAGGACATCTCTATTCCTTCTCAAAAACTGGAGGATGACCTGGTCATCTGGAGGGTGGTCCCAGTGGACCAGGATAAAGTGGGTCACCAAGTGCTTGGATTTTGGTGTCCCAGTGGACCAGAGGACCCAACTCTGGAACCTGCTAACCAAGGTAAGGAGAGGGAGCTTACCAGAGTGAAGTGTTGCCAACCAGCGCCGGCTGCAGCAGAAGTGCCAAGAAGCTGCTGGGGGAACGGTGGAACCGGGGTGCGTGGTGCCTGTGCCTGGTGTGGCCGGCACCAGCAGCTGACTCAGGCAGAATCAAACGGTGGTACACAGGTGGCGTGGCTTGCCGGGCATGTAAAAGATGCTGAGGCCGGTCCAAGGGGCACACTGCGCAACAAGCCTGGCTTGGGGGCAGGCGGAATGGAGTGGTGGCAGCAAGTGGAGCTACACCTGCAAGTCAAGTCTGGCACTGGTGACTGTAGCAGACGGACCCAACTTATCAAAAATCATCTTACCGTAAAAAGCAATTTATGATTTAAATCAATTCCTATTAAAATACTATTGCAATTGCTTGAAGATCTATGAAAAGAATTTCTAAATTTTAAATTTTACAGAAAAACAGAATAGCTAAATTAGAAGCAATAACATCCATTCAGGAGGCTATACAATATCTGACTATAAGTTATTTGTTTATTGAATGTTCTGTATTTGTTTGTGTCACTTGTTCTAAAATATTGTTCAATTTCAATGTATTTTTTACTAATATCAATATAATATATTGAATAAAAGTTGGGTATTGAGATTCTCTATTGTCTATTTCTACCTCTCATATCTATTAATTTTTGCTTTATATCTTTCAGGACTCTCTTTTTGTAGAAAAAACTGTCAGTCATTTATAAACCGTCTTCAACTCATGATGGCTTGCCTTTGAATTTTTTGCTTACTGTTGGTGAGTAAATACATATCCAATAGAAACTGCACAAATTTTGAAATTCCTATGGCTATTAATTTGTGGTATAATACACTCATGATGCTACGCATTAACAGCAATATGCTTCCAAACATCATGGTAAACAGTAATACTCTACAGTGTCCTGTGTTGAAAATTTATGTTTTCCAAGTTAAGTGTTTTAAATACACATTTCACTTAGGACATTTTGAATTTATGATATGCTTATTGGGATGTAACCTCATTGTAAGTCAAGAAGGATCTCTATAATTACCTTCTTTCTTTCTTGTTCCTTTTCTTGAATTAGAATTTAATTTTAAATTAAATACCATCTCTGGTTCCCTTTTTAGTTTCTCATTGCATAAAATACATATATTTTCAGCTTATATGTGTCCTCAAAGCTAGTCAGTCACTTCAAAGTATCATATAAATTGATCACTTTAAAATTTTTTTATGTTTTTTATTTTTTTATTTTATTTCTTTATTTTTAATTTTTATTTTTTATTGGTGCACTGTATTCATACATCATAATGGTATAAAGAAAATAGATACCCAAAACAATCTCGAAGAAGAACAAAGGTAGAAGATGTATATTTTCTGATTTTAAACCATATAAAGCTACAATAATTGAAACAGTGTAGTACTGTTCTAAAGGCAGATATATAAACCATTGGAGTTAAATAAAAGCCTAGAGATAAATTCTTCCATATATTGTCAAGTTACTTTTGACAAGGTTTCCACTATCATTTGGTGGAGGAAATACTAATCTTTTAACTAAATATTGTTGAAAAATAATAATTATATGAAAAAGAATAAAATTGGACCCTTACCTAACACCATATACAAATATTAACTCAAAATAGATAAAAGACCTAAATATAAATCTTAGGACTATAAACTTTTAGAAGAAAATCTGGGTTATAAAACCTCACAACATTGAAATTGGCAGTGATTTCTTGGATATGATTTCAATGGCACAGGCAACAGAAGGGTATACAAACTCCCTAAAAAATAAAAAAAAAAATCATTGTATATCCAAAGACAATGTAAACAGAGTTAAGTTACTGATAGAATGGGATAAAATATTTCCAAATGTTATATCTGAAGGTATATTAATATTCCAATTAGAAATCCTAAAAATTAGCAACAATAAAAGCAAACAATACAATGTAGAAATAGGTAAAAGACTAACATAAATAATGAATCTCCACAGATAACTAATCTTATTTGTCTATTGGATGGAAAATCTTGTTTCTCTGGTTCTGGTGTGTGTTACCTATTTCTTCTTTGTAGTTAATCTCTTTGAGTATTTTCTCTAGCGCTGGTTTTGAAGACATAAATTCCTTCCGTTTCTGTTTGTCATGGAAGCTTCTTATTTTTCCATCTAATTTGATAGAAAGTTTTGCTGGGTAGGAAATTTTTGGCTGGAAGTTGTTCTCTTTCAGAGTTTGGAATATGTTACTCCAAGCCCTTCTGGCTCTCATGACTTGGTTTGGGAAGTCTGGAGTGATTCTAATTGGTTTGCCTCTGAATGTCACTTGGCCCTTTGTTTTTGTTGCCTTTAAGATTCTCTGCTTGGCTTCCACATTTGTCATTTTGACAATTATGTGGCATGGGGATCCTCTTCTCCGATCCTGTCTAAAGGGAGTTCTATAAGTTTCCTGGACCTGTGTATCAACCTCTTGCTCTATGTTTGGAAAATTTTCTGCTATTACTTCCTTGAAGAGATTGTTGATCCCTTTGGTTTCACTTTCTTTTCCCTCCTCTATTCCAATTATTCTTAGGTTAGCTCTTTTAAAATGGGCCCATATTTCTTCAATGTCAGATTCCTGCTGTCAGATTTTTTTTTCTAATTTAGAAACTATGCATTCATTTTTGGAGTGATCATCTAAGAGCGAGATTCTATTCTCCATGTGGTCTAATCAGTAGTTTGTGGTTTGAATTGAGGCCTTTACTTCATTAATTGCATCCTTTATCTCTTTTGGGCTCTCTCTGAATTCTTTTCAAAACACCTCTATTATTTCTACAGTTATTTTCCTGATTTGATCTTCTATAAATCTCTGAATTTCTGTTTTATCAGGTTCTGATGTTGTGGGGTTGTGTGCATTCATTGCTCCATTCTTATTCCTCTTTCCCATGATTTAGGAAGTTTGTGCCTTCTCTGGGTTCTTCCCTGGGTCACTACAACTTACTTAAGGTACTCTGGGTTTCGAGTCTGTGGTATCTCAGTCCCCACTACTCCTTTACTGGGTTGTATCACAGAGTCTCAGACCCTGGGAGTCAATCAAGGCTGCTTTAGACCATGGGGGGTGCCAGGTTGGGCATTCTCCTATGGTGTGATATCTCTGCCACAGCCACTCCCCCACTGGGTCAAGTCCCTGGGAGTGCAGTACTGGGATTTCTCCTCTAGGGGCCACAATTTAGCTCACTGTTGTTGATTGCGCAGGTGGAGTTGTAGTGGACTCGGTGAATTCGCTTTTGCTGCCGCCAGTGGCAATATGGCGCCACTGCTACGCCCTTGGCCATGAGGCTGGCGTATTTCTTTTCTGGTTTTGAGCTCTGCTCTGAGTCCCTGCAAGGTGTGCTGAGCCCAGCCTCTGAGAGCTTTAGATGCTCCCTGCGCTGAGAAATCTGCCGAATTGCTCCCAGCTAATCCGCAGCGGCTCACCTCGGTTTGCTGTCTGCCACTCCTGTCTGGAGCCTGGTGGGCTGTTGAGTGCATTGGTCTATAGCTGTCTGGTGAACTCGCCGCTGCCACCGGCAGTAAGGCGCTGCTGCCGCGTCCTCAGCTGTGAGGCTGGCGTATTTCCTCTCTGGCTCTGAGCTCCGTTATGAGTCCCCCTTCTCTCTGGAGCCTGATGCTGCCCACTTTAAAATTCATTCAGCTATTCTAAGTATTTTGATTGGAGAATGTAATCCATTACCATTTAATATGACTAATGTATGGTAAGCACTTGCTGTTTCCATTTTGTTGATTTTTATGATTGTTCTTTCTTCCTTTGTTTATATCCTCCCTTGTGATTTGATGATTTTCTGTTGAAATATATTCAATTCCCTTATCTTTATATTTCTTTACCTAATATACATATAATTGTTAGCATATAGTTTTTCATTGTAGTCATCTTATATTCATGTATTCCCTGTTGTAAAGCATACATTTTTAATTTTTGAGTGTTCTCTTCTTAGTCTAGGTATGTCCCTCCTTTTTTTGTGTGTGTGGTGCTGGGGATGAAACCCAGGGGCTTTTCTACCCTCCGGGCTATACTCCCAGACCTATTTTATATATTATTTGGAAACAGGGTCTCACTAAGTTGCTGAGAGCCTCACTAAGTAGCTGATGTTGGCTTTGAACCTGCACCATCCTCCTGTCTCAGCCTCCCAATTATTGGGATTACAAGCATGTGCCACCACACCAGGCTTTAAGCCCCTTCTTAATGTATATAACTTTCTTTGTGGTAAAGTTGAGGAGTACATAAAACATCTTATTTTTAGAATAGATTAGTATTTGTGGTACTGGGGATTTAACTCCAAGGATATTAAACCCAAGGGAGTTCTATTTGTCAGCTACAACTCCAGGCCTATTTTATTTTGTTACTTTGACACAGATTATTACTAAATCTCTGAGAATTTACAGCTAACCTTTTGCCTACCATCCTCAGGATAGGCTATTTAAAGTTTATAACTTACTAATATATGCTTACCCCCACCCTCCCTACACATGCACCTAACATTATAAATTTTGAATGTGACAAATTACGTTTTAATATTGTATACCCAACTAACAAAATTATATGCACTTATTTTAAAATTTTTGTCTTAACCTTTATACTGAAAATATAAATTATTTATATACTACTATTATTAGAGTAATCTGAATTTCACTATATATTTGCCTTTTTCAATGAGCTATAAAATTTCATATGGTTTGATGTTACTAAGTAACATTCTTCTGTTTCAACTAGAAAAATCTTTTTAACATTTTCTGCAAGCATGGGTGCTTGTGGAACAAACAAGGAACCAGTGACTGAAGGTGTGCACAGAACCAAAGTAATTCTAGGGTCCAGAATGTGTGATAAATCATAGATCACTCTGGCAGCAAAGGCTGCGTTGAGGCTTTCATGAGTGTAGAAAGACTTCCTCTGGATTCCGTGGCATAGATTAGATCATAATGGTCATGGCTCTAGTGTTCGGGTGTGGGTTCATGCAGGGCAAGCCTAGATATGTGGTCTGGATTTAAGATAATGGAGAAGCAACAGTAGCTCTACAGTATGAGCTGGCTTGCTATTAATTTGGAATCATATGAATGCTTGGAGTTGTAGTAGAATCAGAGTCTGTATCATGGTTTCAGGAAAACCCACTGTAACTCTGGAACCAGAAATGTGGCTATCTGTAGCAATTATGGGTCCAGTAATTAAAAATTGGGTACTTGAATCACAGCTGCAGAGCTTCAATGTGACACATTAGCATATTCTAGATTGTGGGTATATACTGAATCAGTGTGGGTCTGTAGGCAGGATCACATGTAGAATTTGGGTAAATTATATTTCTAGTACTAGAGGGCACAAGAGTGGCTATCCTTTGATAGTGATCAGAAGAATATCTCCCTCTAAGAAATCTGCTGTGGGAATGTGAGTTGTTTACCACATAGACCTGATTTGATATCAGATCCTTAGGAACTGTGGTTGCACTCACCATTTGGCTGAAATGAATACTTCTACCATTCTTCTTTATTCCTGTCCATCTTCAGATGTCTCGAGTATGCCATTTTCCCAAGCGTTCTTTTTATTTTGGTCACCCAACTTCTTAAATTGACACTTGAGACTTCCTCAGGCTATTAATATTCATAGACAACTATATACATGGTGATTTATTGGAAGATAACGTCTAGTATCTCCTACTCTGTTGTAACCAAAATTAAGTTTTAAGTATAGTATGTATACAAGTAAATAATTTTTATGTGGATATAAGTTGTTTCAGCATTGTTCACTGAAAAGACTATGCTTTCCCGACTGAATTATCTTGACACTCTTGTCAAAAATCAATTGACCATAACTGTGAGAGGGTTGAGTGTGTGTGTCATACTGAGTGTTGAATTCAGGACCATGGACATTCTAGGCAAGTGCTCCAACATTGAGCTACTACATCCTCAGACCTTTTAATTTTTATTTTGATACAGTATCTTGCTAATTTTCTAATATTAGTCTAAACTTGCAATTTTGTGCCTCAACATTCAGAGTTACTGGAATTATAGGTGTGTACTACTGCACCTGGTTGGATGTGAAAGGTTTATGTTTATTTTTTGTTGCTATAGTTTTCATTATATTTTATGTCATTTTATGTCATCACCATACTGTTTTAGAGTTGTGGCTATGAAGTACTCTTGGAAATTCAGAAGTATGAAGCCTCTAATGTTGTTATTTCTCAAGATTTTTTAAGCTATTCTTGTTCTTTGAAATAGAGTATTTTCCAATTTCTGCAACACAGCAAGCTGTGAATTAATTGGGATTTAATTTGTAGATCAGATCAGGGAATAATATCAGCTAAACAATATTAATTATTCCACTCAAATTATATATATTGGTGGTACTGGGGGTTCCTGGAAACCCTTCCTCTGGGCTACATGCCCAGACCTATTTTTTTTATATTTTTTTATTTGGAAACAGGGTTTCTTATAGCAGCGCATCTGGCTCCGAACCTGCGCGATCCTCCTGTCTCTGCCTCCCAAGCGTGGGGATTACAAGCGTGCACCACCGTGCCCATCATAATATATTTTCAATTAAGTTTTTTATTGGCATATTGTCATACATCTTAATGAGGCAGAAGATGGTAGTGGTATGCATGCACACATCACTCATATTTTTTATATACATGTGTTTCAACACTTTCTTTAATCTCATTTGTAAAAATTTTATTTCATACGGTTTTAACTGCAAATTTTAATTTTATTTATGGATTTTTATGGGAATATATATATATATATATATAATTATTTTATTCTGTTCTTCAGTCCTGCAAACAACTGAACTTATTTTTGCCTCTAATAAATTTTAATGTATTGTTTAGAACTATATATATATATATATATATATATATATATTCATGTATTCTTAAAATATAAATAGTTTTAATTTTTTCTTTCCAAAATGTAACAAATTTAACTGTGAAAAGCTCCTTTAAGACCTGGAGAAACCTGGGTTCTTTACATTTAAGTTATTTTTTTAAGTGAAAAATTAACTCTTACACTTTAATATCAACAATAAGAATCCAGAAGTCACTTTATACATTCTGCCCAGAAGTCACTTCAGTTACATCATCCATTTCATCCAGTGAATTTTCTTTTTTACACATTACTATAGGCAACATTAATGTTGCACTTTACAAAGCATGAAATTATTGGAAACTGAAGAAAATGAGCTGGCTTTTACTTTCCAATAATTTTATGATTCTTTTTTAGTTTTTTTTTTTTTTTTTTACCTACAACCTACTAGAGAGAAAACAGCTGACTAATAATTCTTTCATGGTACTTTCAAGTTTCCTTGCCTCCTTATCCCAAAACCACTGCCAGATTTTTGTTATGATGGCATCAAAATCTCAGTACCAAAAGCAGTTCCCAGTATCTCAAGTCATATCACAGATTACTCAAATTTTATTAGCTAAAAATAACAATGATACTTTATGTTTCATTCCTTTTGTTGGTTACACGTTTGGATAATGCACAGGGGGGGGGGGAAGTTTTCTCTGTTGTGTGGTTTCAGAGACCCTATACAGAAGACTTAAAGGTTAAGAGCTAGAATTTTCTGAAAATTTTTTGCATAAGCATTTTATAGCTTAAACTAGATGTTGACTAGGAGTCATAATTACACTTCATGTTTATTTCTTTATGTGGTCTTTCTTTATGAACTAGTTTAGGCTCCAGTGGTGGCTGGACTTCTAAGCATTGACATTATATGAGGGAGAGAGAAAGTCCCAGGAATCATTAACTCAGATTCAAAGAAAGAGAACATGTATTCTTTCTTGAACCTGGAGGCATGTTAATTACATTGCAAAGTCATGATATGTGTGATAGCAAATAGATATGCTACTGTGGCATATTTGGAAAACTTAATCTGCCATGATAGAAACTAAATCTTTTCTTATGTATCCTTCATTTATAAAATTATCTCATTCTCTGTTGTCCCTGGAGTGTTGAATTTGGTACAATATTTATCATTTATAAATATCTATATAACTTCTGGGAAGATGTGATTAAACAGAAGATGAGTTTAGCAGATAAGCTGGAAAGTATTCTTATATAACTTTGAAAAATATTGTGTTAGAATATTCTTCTAGAATTATTCTAGAATCAAATATGTTTCCACATAATTTTTTAATATGTGGCTTCTATTTAATTTTACAAAAATAATTTTAATGGAAAGGAATACTCCATAGAGATATTAAAAACAATATATTGTTTAAATTTCTCTTGATCACTTGTAATTGATTCCTTTCTGTTTACTGTCAGTGCAAGCAGAAGACACTTGCTTCAGAGCCCAGAGTTTTAATGCAGTAGCCATTTGGGAGAAACCTATTGTCTCAGCTGGAACTCAGATATTCTGTCAAAAATTTTCACTGCATTAATTCCATTTGGTTGAAAATTGACAACATATTTTTCAGAAAATGTGACGTTTCTGTATTCTGGCAACATGTGCATCTATAACTAGCCTAACTAAAATCAGAATTGTACTATTTATGGCTCCCGTATATTGCTATTCCTCAGAGCTACCATGATCCTGTCTCTTGAATGTTAGTAGAGAAAAAAAGCAAGGAATTGTATTTATTTATTTATTTATTTATTTATTTATTTATTGGTGGTACTAGGAGTAGAACCCAAAGGCTTTCTGAAAACCTCCAGGCTATACTCCCAGACCTATTTTATATTTTATTTGAAAACAGGGTCTCACTAAGTTGCTGAGAACCTCACTAAGTACCTGAGGCTGGCTTTAAACCTGTGTGATCCTCCTGTCTCAGCCTCCCAAGCACGGGGATTACAAGCATGCGCCACCATGCCCGGCAAAGCAAGGAAATTTAGAAAGAAGATGCAGTAGGGTCATTCTCAAATCAGTTGTAGACTCCCATTATATAATAGCTGTGAATTAACAATAGTATTTTAATATCATATGAAGAAAAGACAGCTTAGCAATTTTATAGAAGATAAGTAAATTTTTGCTCAAGAAACAGAAACACAGTTCATTTGAAAATAAGCTATTTTTATAAGATGATTTCAAAAATGTGTTACCCATGCATATTCAATATTATCTTATGGTGTACTAAAGTTATTTTATAGAAAATACAGTAGATGTACCCTAACTAAAAGAGAGGAGAGGAGAAAAGCGTCCTAATGCACATAATGTACATTCAAAAACATCAAAGGCCGGGTGTGGTGGTGGCACACACTTGTAATCCCAGTACTTGGGAGGCTGAGACAGGAGGATAGAGTGCTTGTGACAAGCCTCAGTTTAAACTTAGAGAGGCCCTCCACAACTTAATGAGACCCTGTTTCAAAATAAAAAAATAAAAAAAACAGGTATAGGGGTATAGTTTAGAGGTTGAAGCCGCTGTGTTCAATACCCAATATTGCAAAAAGAAAAAATTAAATTCAGCAAAGTCAGCCACTAAGCCAAGCTTGAGAAGAAGAAGGGATTGGGGGTCGGGAGGAAAGCAGAATGGGGTGGGAATTGGGAAAGGGCTAAATGAGTAATTGTACATGTATGCCTCTACCATTTTGTACCCTAATAAGATTTATGATTACAATGCCCTAATAAAAAAGAAAAAAATAATTTTCTGTTTTCCAATTGTCTTCAGGATTAAGTTTAACTATTCTATTATGTCACTTGATTTATTTATCCAAAATTTTCTTGCTATAGTCCAGGCACTCTGTAAGGTGCTGAAGATATGATGGCAGACAAGAAGAGGTTTACATTAAACTTACAGTTTAATGGGCTAGATAGACATTAAAAAGTAATCATATGTTAATAAGTTGCGATAAGACATATTAAATAAAGCTACCGATATGTAGCAATTGCTATTCAAATTAACCTTTGTCCATTGAGCATCATGGAAGACAATGCAAAATGTAGCTTTTGAATTATTGTCAAAGGAACTATGTAGTTAACTGGAGTCATAGGGAGGTAGAGTAGATTTATAAGGAAATAATATGTACCAAAGTCCCATAGTCAGGTGGGACAGATGTAAGATAAGAACTTACTAAACAAGGTTAAAGTGTTTTGCCTTTATTTTAAATGTCGATGGAAAGTTACTGAAATTATTTAGTCAGGAAAATAGCATATAGATTTGCTTTTTGAAAATATCACTCTTGATTGAGCACAGAAGATAGACCTGAGTAGGTATTATAATGAGAAAGGGAAGACAAGCAAGTTGCTACAATCATCAAAGTGAAACATTATTGTTGTAATGAACTATGGTCATAGTAGTAGAAATACATGAAGATTACAAATTTCTGAGATGTTTGGACATTTGATAATCACCATCCTGTAAAGTAAATAGGAAATAATTATTTTTTTGTTGTATGGATTACAGAATGAGTTTAATAGACAAGTAGTTACTTGGCAAATGTCATACCAATAACTATTTTTTGTGGTACTGGAGATTGAACCCAGGAACATTACCAATTAGCTATATCCCCAGCCCTATTTTATTTTATTTTATTAATCTTTAAATTATTGCCAAGTTGCTGAGTCTGGGTTCAAGTCTGTAATCCTGTTTCATTCTCCCAAGTACTATAATTTCAGGCATGCAACACCACTCCTGGATTCAATAACACTTACATGATAACGGTGAATCTCAGACACAAGTTTTATGAATGTCTTTCCGATCTACTTTTAATTTAAAAAGTAAAATAAAGCCAGACACTGTGGGCTATACCAACAATCCCAGTAGTTGTGAGGCAGAGACAGGAAGATCACAGGTTTGAAGTCAGTCTCAGAAATTTAATGACACCCTTATTTCAAAATAAAAATAAAATAGGGCTGGGGATATATCTCAGAGGTATAATGCCTCTGTGTTTAGTTCCCCAATAACAGACACACACACACTCACACACACAAACACAATAATAAATATAAGCCACATCTACAAGTAATGTGTTAATTTTTATCACTTTTTACAATTCTAAATATTAGGAGTGAATTTCTATTAAAAGAAAAGTAGAGAAAATAAGAGAAAGAAAAGAAAATTTTTCACTATTAATAGCCAGTTTAGGTATCCAGGATTGCTGAAGATAAGCTGAGAATTTATTCAAGTTACCTAAGTATTCTGCACTTCTATTTTCTAGTTTACTAACATAAAATAATATTAGTATTGTTCTAAATTAGATAGTTTTTATATTAAATTCAGGTGTTTCCATACATTTAACAGTTGTACAAAGTAACTTCTATGGCTGGAGTTGGTATTAGGTTATCAATATTTTTTTCTTTTTTAAAAGAGTTTTATTGGTGCATTGTAATCACACATCTTTAATGGGATAAAAGATGGTGGAGACATACATCACCCAATTAGCCCTTACCCAATTCCCACCTCATTCCCTCCCCCTCCCTCCTTCTCATGCTTGACTTAGTGATTGACTTTGATATATTTGTTAAAGTACATCATGTGCAGCCGGGCGTGGTGGCGCACGCTTGTCATCCCCGCGCTTGGGAGGCGGAGACAGGAGGATCGCGCAGGTTCGAAGCGAGCCGCGCTGGCGTAAGAGACTCTGTTTCAAAAATATAAAATAGGTCTGGGAGTGTAGCCCGGAGGTAGAAGGGATTCCAGGAACCCCAGTACCACAATAAATAAATAAATAAATAAATAAATAAATAAATAAATAATAAATAAATAAATAAATAAAAAGTACATCATGTGCTTTAGAGTATTTCTCTCTTCCCCCCTCCCATCTTCTCAGGTCACCTTATTTGCTCACCTACAGAATCTCCTTCATCTAGAGTTCCTTTTATGACCATTTTCTCCATAGCTTTCACCCATTTTCTCCATAGCTTTCACATATTAGGGGGGGTCCATTTCTTATTTTTTGGAACTGACTAGTCTCACTTAGCATAATGTCATCCAGTTCCATCCATTTCCCTGTAAATTTATGTAATTGTGTTTTTCTTTATGGTTAAGTAAAATTCCATTGTGTTCATTTTCCACAGTTTTGTAATTCATTAATCTTTTGATGGACATCTTGGCTGGTTCCATAGGTTGGCGATGGTGAACTGTGCAGCTATGAACATAAATACAAATGCATTAGTTTCGTAGTTTGGTTTTCTTTCTTTAGGGTATATACACAGAAATCTTATTGCTGGGTCATATGGTAAGTTCATTCCCATTCTCCTGAGGATCCTCCATACTATTTTCCAAAATAGTTGCACTAATTTGCAGTTCTACCAAAAACGTATTAGAGCTCCTACCTCTCCCCATCCTTGCCAGCATTTGTTGTTTGTGTTTTGAATAGTTGTCATTCTATTTGGAGTTAGGTGAAATCTCAGGGTAGTTTTGATTTGCATCTCTCTGATTGCTAATGATGTTGAGCTTTTTTCATGCATTTATTGGCCATTTGCATTTTTTCTTTCATGAAGTTACCAATTTTTAGTTAGCAATCCAAATAGATTTAAAAATATTTAGGATTTAAGAGAATTGGCCATATTAGAATAATAAAAAGTGGCACTAATTCCCATTCAAGGATAGAAGACAAGTTATAAACACTTTCTAAAATATTTGTGTTTCTCTAAAATTGAACACTACCCTTATGGAAAACACTGGACACTGCCTACAAATATTAATTCTTATTGTCTCTATGAATAACAAACCCTAGTTTTGGAGGACCTAATACTGCCAAGACAAAGCATATACTTTCAACTATTGTTAATAGAGATGTGGTCAACAATATTTAAGTAGGCATTCTTGGAAATAGAAATGTCTGGCTCAATTAAAAGATGTCTTTCTTCTTGCCCTTATCCTTCTTTATACTTGAAATGTAAATATGTTGTTTAGCTCTTCAGTAATAATCTGATTACCATGACAACAGATTTGAAGCTAGAAATTAAATACATGTTAAGAATGGAGAGACTCACCATCTCTATGAGGTTGCTTATATTCCTATTCTTGAGTATGTAATGTCCCTTTATAATAAATCACTTGCTCTGATTCTCATAAAAAATGGAAGAAAAATATAAAAACATTATGCCATCCTAGAAACACCACATGAGCCCTAGATTTCCAACCTATAGAGTATTTTTTATGATTGAAAAATAAAGTCATACAATTTACACATGTCGGTGTAATTCCTAAGCAATTAAATCCTAGAAGCCCAATAATTTGCTTCTAGAAAACATGTGCATTGAAATTTAGTCTGACTGAAAATATGTCTTCCAGGTGTGTATTTTATTGGAGTCCCTAGGTTCTGCCTAATGACTCAAATCGCTTTTAATGCCAAGGGAACAAACTGAGTGGATATGTATCAAAATTAGTCTTCTCTTCAAATGCATAAGAGTTTATTCAGTATTTATCATCCATCATCTAAGTTAAGAGATTGGACCACATTGGTATTTCAGAATATCTTCCTAATGGTTGATGTGTTGAACCTCAAGGAAGTATATGTGAATAAACAAAAGAGAGTTTAGAAAGATCAGTTCTCAGAACAAAAATAAAGAAATACTTGAATAATCTACTGCTTTCTCATTTTTGCAAATACGTAACAGCTCCCACTTAGCAACTGTATTATTAGTCCCTAATAAAGATAAGTATCACATGATCACAGCAAACTTATTTGAGAATTATGATCTCTAAACAAGAAATGTGTATTAATTTGTGATTGGTCATAGAATATGTACAGTAATGAAATAAGCAAATGTAAGTGAAAATTAAATTATTTAGTTGCTGCCATGGCAAAAAATTAATCCCAAGAGTCATTAAATCATAGTCAATTATATTGTAACCATTGTTGCTCTTAGTGTAAAATTGAAACAAAATTGGCTGAGAAAAATTTTATAAGAGTACAAGAATCAAGCAATTATAAAATGTTAGTGGATTTTGGTAGTGTGAGTAAAAGGAATCTTTGAAAGTCAGAATTAAGAATCAAGGGTTTTCTGGGCATGGTGACACATACTTGTAATCCCAGTACTTGGGAGGCTGAGACAGGAAAATCGCAGGTTTACTTTCAGCCCCTTCACAATCCAGAGAGACCCTGTTTCAAAATAAAGAATAAAAATAGGTCTGGGCCAGCTCGGAGGTAGAATGCCCTTGGGTTCAATCTCTAGTACTCCCTCAAAAAAGAATCAAGGGATTCAGTAACAAAGTTGGCAAACATGTAGCTTGCATAGATACTGAAACTGTCAAGAGTAGACAAGTAGTTAAAGAACATTTTTGGGGCAGATAAAGTATAAGGTAATGAGATTGAGAATCTCAAAGATAGAACTTCAGAAATGTAGAAGTGAAAACAAATAATGAATGATGGAGCAGATGTTGGGAACATATGAGGAAGGCTGGCTTGCTATAAATATAAAAGAAAATAAGCTGATAATGTTAACACACAGAAGTATGAAAAAACTATAATATCAATGATAGGCAAAGAAAAATATCGAGAGGAAGCAATATGGGCATGCTGATTTGTAAGGTATTAAATATTTATTCTCTATTTTTATGTATCTTCAAATCAAATTAAATCTATTAAAGTTTAATACCACCTTCTCAAATATTATAATGTACATTAACTGACATTGAGATCCCAAGAAAATCCCTGCAGAACAAGATCTGTAGAAGTGTCTATTAGTAGCATAGGACAATATAGAAAATATTGGAGATTTCAACACCATGAGAATGAAGTATTCATTGAGTAGAGATGTACAAATTTCTCTTTCAGACCTGCTCTAAAGTAATTTTCTTGTAGGGAGGATGTGGCTGATAACATGGTGATAAAGGACAAATTTTGAAAGTACATGTCATGAAAAAATAATTTATTATTAAAAATCAATAATAAATATATCCAAATTCTTCAACTAGCAAGTGTTTGGAGCAGCAATTGCATACTGCAAAAATCATGAAAGTCCTCAAAGTTTTGTATTAACTAAGTATGTAGCAACTGCAAATGTTTAGGAACTATGCTTAGATTGGCTTAAACAAAAAATGTAAGTAACAGTTTATTCTTTCTCTCTCTACCTTTTTCTCTCTCTTTATCTTTCAATCTCCCTTCTTCCCTTTTCTTATTCCTATGCTGCTCTACTATTTTCTGAGATTTTTTCTTAGTTGAACCCTTCCAAAGTGCCAATTTATGAAAGTTCCAAATGTAGTTCTCATTATTAATCCCCAGTGGATAGAAAGTAACACAGGAAAAGTCCTGAAAATTAAACTTAATGCACTATATTTGGCTACCTGCCATATTCTGACTTCATCAAAATTGTCACAGAGATGGAATGTATTGATTAACCAGGCCTGGGTCATATTTATAACTTTTACTTGAAGATAGAGTTAATCTCATCCAACACAAATTTCATGTTTTAAGAATTGAAAAGTAGTGTGATTCTATAAAGACAGATCTAGGTAGTGTTACTAGAAGGGTTTGAAATAAATCTTTGCAGGCATAATCTTTTATACAATATTGGAGTATGATATTAATTTTAGGTGTCTAGCTTTAAATTCCTTCTTTTACTTGCAGGAATCAGATTGTGGGAGGTTTGTTTGTTTATCAAATATATGTAAATTTTAATTGCATTGATCTTAAAAATAAAAATGGGTAAGGTTGTAAAAGAGCTTACAAAAATGTAATCATAGGAAATACATGAATAGATGGCTTCTCTTACTAGCTGGACTCCTGGATGGAGAAAATGTGTGTCATTATGAATTAAACAAGTTGTTACTTCTGATTATCTAAAGCCTGAAGATAATAGTGAAAACATATAGCTTATAAACTTGAAAGACTAGGAAAGTATAAAGAAATGAATTAGGGACAGAGAGAAGATGATAGAGACATTGTAAGTAAACTAAGCAAAAGACTTATACTAAGTAATAGGAGGAGCTGAAAATTATGTCACTGAAAAAAGAATGATGAAGTAGAATCTAGAAAAACATACTTCAACAAAACTCAGAACTGAAACTATTTTGATTAGTAGAGCTGTTTTTGAGTCTAAATATTAGTGGAGATGATTTGTGCAAAATCCCAAACTTAATAGCTTACCACCCACTTTTCAGGAAAAAAATACTAATCACCCCCTTTTTACATTCCCTATTTCCTTAGTTTTAGTCAGTATTTCATAACTGCTCTCCAAATGTACCCAAGGCTGCTGCTACTTGGACCATTTGTTTGCACCCCTGTGGGTCATATCTATGACACTGGGAGTCTTTCATACAGCGAATTTAAACAAGGGTTGACAACCAAAGGCCTAGAATAAAGAAGCCTGAAATTCAACCTTCCTGAATGAATAAAGTTAACCTGATGTCATATTGAGAAGTTTGCAGAAATTTAAAGCAGTCACAGTTGATTTTGTGATGTGAAGATTTATGCTTAGAATTGACAGATATTCTTAATGTTCATGAAGACCCAGAAATAAAGATTTTTAACATGAAATCTTTCAAATTTTAAGTAAACTAAATTTTACAATGCTTTATGGACCAAAACAGGTCTATGAGATTTATACTTCCAGTCTGTGTCTATCCTCTTAAACTATCATGAATCTTGATTTCTGAAACACCATGTATTTAGAGAATCAGAGTGGGCAATAAAACAGAATTGAGATGCAGCAAGTAGGGCTGAGTAACTTGGCTTGAATTTGTTACCACATTCAGATAGTTATAAACATGGATGCTTTTGGGGAGTGGGATGAAGTCTCACTATGTTATATAGACTAACCTAAAACTAACAGTTCTGCGAAAGTCTCCCAAATAGCTGGCATGCTAGGTGTATGCTTTGAGGAGCAAATTGTGATTACAGTTATCTTTCATTTAGAGGTCACCTACAATGCAATAAAGATATCCTGCATTCTAAGAACCTGACAGTGTGTAAAAAAAGTTAGATTTACTAGAGAGGAAGAGGTCAGATGACCTATCCAAAGACAGATGAAATAGAATATCCTCTTTCTATTCCTTGACTGGTAGTGGAAAGTAGTGGTAACTGAGATTCTTGCTACCTTATCCAATACATATAAAGGAAAGGAGCCCTGATCTCTTTTATTTGGACTATGAAGTCCAGCAGAGAAAGATGTGGAAAGGGGAAAGCATAAAAGCCTGGGGTTAGAGAATAGAGCAGAACGTGAATGGTTTACGAATTATTCTACATTGGCAGAAAGAAAGAACAAACAAAATGTATTTCACAAAAAAAGAAACAGGAGGAAACTAGAATATGAAAGACATTTTGTGTAGTGAAGACAGAGAAAGAGAAACACAAAAGGGAAGTCCAAGGCAAATAGTGGAACTTTAAGGTCAGTCAATTTTATTTTTATTCCTGGATTATCTTTTAATGCCAACTTAAAGTGTAGCTGAAATGAAGAGGGCACATCCCTCCTGGTTTATGAAATGTTGGAAAAGGTGTAGAAATCTCATCGGAACATATGACCTTTGTTCAGTTATCACCCTCTCATATTTATTGGCTGTCATCTTCTGCATTCTCTGCCTTTTGAGGTTGAATCATATTAAAAGAAACAAATCTTCTCTCCAGGAAAAAAAAAAGCTTGGTTTAATTACAAGTCAACTTTTTTCTTCTGTTAGGACTCAGATGCTTACCAGCCCATGAAAGGATAGTAAAATCTTTAGGTTTGAATTTTAAAACAAGAATGCCTAATGATCTATAATTTTCCTTAGAAGATGTGATGTTTGTGTGTGCTGTTATATAAATTTGTTATGCTAAATTAAATGTATGCTAGATTTTCTAT
The DNA here is from genome assembly GCF_963383645.1 of Muscardinus avellanarius. NCBI lineage: Eukaryota > Metazoa > Chordata > Mammalia > Rodentia > Gliridae > Muscardinus > Muscardinus avellanarius. Next base: position 117,080,877 of record NC_137792.1, on the reverse strand, counting down.
ACTAGAGACAAGGGGAATGCATACCTTTCCAAGGGCTGAGTATACCTTCCCAAGGGATATACTTAGGGAGACAGAGAGCCTTGGCTTGGATAGGAATTCCAAATAAAATTTAATAAATTAAAATTTGAAATACAAATAAAAATTAATAAATTTAGTGTATTACCCAAGTTTTCTAAATATCTTGCTGAACATAAATTACTTAGGGTTTAATGTGACATCCTTGATCTCAGAATATATATAATGGTGAATCTAGATGTGTTGTACTTGAATCTGTCAATATTTTTATGTTTATCATAGAAAGATGTTATTGCATGTTTGTATATATCTATATCTATCATATCATATCTATCTATCTATCTATCTATCTATCTATCTATCTATCTATCTATCTGCCTATGTGTGTATCTGTGTGTCTCTGTGTGTGTTTATGTGGATTGAACTCAGGGATTTTCCTCTCAGCTATATCACAACCCTTCTTATTTTTTAAGTTTGAAACACAGTCTCACTAAGTTAGAACATACTGGCTTGGAAACCGTAATTCTCCTCCCTTAGCATCCCAAATCCTGGGATTATAGGCATGTGCCATCCACCATGCCTGAATCCATAGGACACTTGAGTAGCACATTTTTACAGATTTAGCAACTTGTACTATACACCTTACCTATCTACTTCCCCATATAGGTTTAAGAAACAGCTTCTTCTGCAAGTAAAATGTTGAGGATCTTTAAATACAGTAAATGTGTTTTGCATGTGGGAAGTATGTGAATCTTTGTCGACAGGTGGGTAGGCTTTTATTGTATATTTTTTTTCTCAAAGACATCTGCACCCTAATCTGCAGAAACTGTGAATATATTGCCTTTAATGGCAAAAGGGACTTTGCAAATAGGATTAAGGTAAAGATCATTAGATATATTATTCTGGATTATCCAGGTGGGACCAATGTAACTGAAAAAAGATTTATAAAAGGAAAGGAGGAAAGTTGGAGACAAAGTATATGTGATTGTGGAAGCAGAGAGATACTAAGGTAATATGATGTTGGAGAATGAGAAATACTGAGAATAGAAGCTGAGGTCAGAGTGAGAGAGACTTGGGATTGTTAGCTTACTTTGAAGATGAAGGAGAAATTCATTAAATAATTCAGGCAGGCTCTAGAGGATGAAAAAGTCAAGAAAACAGATTCTACCTAGAGCCTCCTAGAAGGACAATTCTGTGGGCACGTTAGCAAACTGGAACTGATTTAGGACTACTGACCTCAAGCAATGTTGGATAATAAATTTATGTTGCTTTAAGACTCTATGTGGTAATTTGTTACAGGAGCAATATGAAATTATCATGACATTGTTCACAATTTCTGAATTGAACCTTAAAATAATAAAGCAAGTAAAATAAACTAGAGTTCTCACTGCAGTTGATCCAGGGGCCATAAATTATACTCCTCCACTATCTATTCTAATTGCCTTTCTCCCTTAGCTGATACATTTAAAAAGTCATATTGTCTTACTTTATGGTGTCACTACAATCTTCATTTCTTTCTTTTTATTGGTGCACTGTAGTCATACATCTTAATGGAGTACAAAATGGTGGAGGCATACGTGCACACATGACCCAATTAGCCCTTACTCGATTCCCGCCCCATTCCCTCTTCCTTCGTCTTTCTCATGTTTGGCTTGGTGATTGACTTTGATGTTTGTACATTAGGGAATTTCCCTCTTTTCCCACTTTCTTTCCCTTTGGGGAACCTTTAATATCAAAAGCAGTAAACATACACAAAATATTCCCAAAGTGGCTCTCTGACATTGCACTTTGATTATATACTAGGAAGTTGAGAGCGTTTTCCTAGTGTGAATGTGATAGATAATCTGGATTGTCAACTTGACTGGATTATGAAACACTTAAAATTATTTTAGTCTCCATGTGTTTATGGGTGACTAGCTTATGATATGGCAGACTGAATGTGGGCAATATTGTTCTGATAAGCTCAGGACCTATATAAAAAGGAGACAGCTGCATAAATGTATGAGTAATTTTTCCAAAGAAAAGCATTTCTGCACTTGCCTGGGATATTTGCCTTCAGCTTTTTGAACTGGAATTTCACCATTGTTGCTTTGGAGAGTTTTCTGTCCTTTCCATCTCAGATTGGGACTGCATTATTGGTCAGTCCTCTTCTGAGGCTCCAGCTCTTGGACTGCTCAACTAATTGCTGGTGTTTTATTTCTCTGTATTCAGGTGGCCACTTGAAACGATGCTACTTTGGACTGTAAGCTCATTTGATAAATCTTCTTTACATATACACTTCATGTGAGTTGTTACTCTAGCAAGCCCTGACTAATATAGTTGGTATGTGGTGCTGATTTCTGGTCTATTATCTGCTTTAACTGCACAGTCTGTGTGGTGCAGAAAGACCTGTGCTAGTTTTAGAAGTCTTTCCCTCTTTCTTTCACCTCTATGCCTATCCTCAGCCATGCCACTGGGCATTTGACAATGAGGAACACTTTCTCAACCTCTGTTTTATATTCTTAAGGTTTTTTGAGTCTCCCTATGTTCACATCTAAACTTTGAAAATTTCCCATAATCATCTACTTAGAGAGCAGATGGTCTTTGTTTTTATTCTGTTCCCTGGACAGGCTGGTGATCACTGGGTATTTCTAAGCCACTATCTACGTTTCCACTCTCTTGACTCTGTTGATTATCAAGTTCGTAATTTTGATGAGGTTAATTGTATTCATTTTTTTAGTTTTGCTCATGTTCTTGGTATCACATTTAGAAAATCTTTATCAATATAGTGCCATGAAGCTTCCCTTATGATTTATTTGAAGTATTTATTATTGTTTTTTGTGATAGTTAATCTGGATTGTCAACTTGATTGGACTAAACGATGCCTAGGATTTAGAGACTTTAAGATGTGTTGATGAGGGTGTTTCCAGAGATGATTGGCATGTGAAAGAATAAATAGAGGAAGTCTCACTGTGAATATGGGCAGTACTACCAGATAGGTTGGAATCCTAGATAGAAAAACAAGGGGAAATGTCTTGAAGGAAAGCTCAAGTCTTCCTGAGAAAGTACATCTATTATTTTTCCTTTTGCTAAAGGACATTGAACTCCAGTTCTTTCACTCTTCCAACAGAGTCTCAGCAATGATTTTTTAGGGAGTTTATAGGCCTCTTATACTGGAGCTGCATCATTGGTTTCTCATAATCTGAGACTTCAGAATCTTGGACTGAGCAGCTACTGGTTCTTCTAGCTTTCTGGCATGAAGTATGAAGTTTCTGGACAACAGAGCTTCTGTATATTCAAGACAATTTGATAAATATCTTTTTATTTTATTTTTTGTGCTGAAATTATTTATTTAAAATTTTTTTATTGGTGCATTATATTCATACATCATATTGGGGTAAAAAAAAACTTGTGTGTACATACATGTACATATCACTGATTTAACCCCTACCCAATTTTCACCCCATTCCCTCCCCATGCCTCCTTCCCTTGCTTGGCTTAGTAGATGACTTTGATATGTTTAAGTACATTGTGTGTTTTAGAGATATTCCTCTTCCCCCCTCCTCTCTCCTCCTTTAGGTTGCCTTGTTTGCTCCTCTATAGGATTTCCTTTTTCATCTAGAGTTCCTCCTATGACCCATTTCTCCCTAACTCTCACATATTAGGGAAAGCATCTGATTTCTTATTTTTTGTGACTGACTAATCTCACTTAATGTCCTCCAGTTCTATCCATTTCCCTGAAAATTATGTAATTGAGTTTTTTTTAATGGCTGAATAAAATTCGATTGTGTACATATCCCACAGTTTTGTAATCCATTCATCTGTTGATGGACATCTTGGCTGGTTCCATAGTTTGGCTATGGTGAATTGTGCAACCAGGAACATAGATACACATGCATTAGTTTGGTAGTTTGGTTTTCTATCTTTTGGGTATACATCCAGAAGTGGTATTGCTGGATCAAATGGTAGATTTGTTCCCATTCTTCTGAGGATCCTCCATACTGTTTTCCAAAGTGGTTGCACTAATTTGCAATCCCACCAACAATGTCTTAGAGTGCCCAATTCTCCACATCCTCACCAGCATCTGTTGTTGTTTGTGTTTTGAATGATTGCCATTCTAGTTGGAGTTAGGTGAAATCTCAGGGTAGTTTTTTTTTTTTTTTTTTTGGTGGTACTGGGGTTTCTGGAATCCCTTCTACCTCTGGGTTACACTCCCAGACCTATTTTATATTATTTTTATTTGAAAACAGGGTCTCTTAAGCCAACGTGACTGGCTTCAAACCTGCGCGATTCTCCTGTCTCTGCCTCCCAAGGGTGGGGATTACAAAAGTGCACCACCAAGATCAGCCTCAGAGTAGTTTTTATTTGCATCTCTCTGATTATCAGTGATGTTAAGCAATTTTTCATGCATTTATTAGCCATTTGAATTTCTACTTTTGTGAATTGTCTATTTAGTTTATTTGCCCATTTTGTTATTGGATGCTTTGTTTTCTTAGTGTTGAGTTTCTTGAGTTCTCTGTATATTCTAGATATTAGTTCTCTATCGGTGGTGTGGGTGGCAAAAATCTTCTCCCATTCTCTTGGCTCTCAGTTGAGGTTCTTGATAGTTTCCTATGCTGAACAGAAGCTCTTCAGCTTCATGCAATCCCATGTATTGATTCGCCTTTTAATTTTTTGTGCCTTTAGGGTCTTGTTGAGAAAGTGTTTATCTGTGCCTATGTGTTGCAGTGTTGGACCTATGCCCCCTTGAAGGTGCTTCACAGTCTCTGGTTTGATTTCCAAGTCTTTGATCCATCTTGAACTGACTTCTGTACAGAGTGAGAAAGTGGGATTAATTTCCAATTTTCTGCATATGGTTAACCAGTTTTGCCAACACCATTTGTTGAACAGGCTATCTTTTGTCCAGAGTATGTTTTTGGCCCCTTTGTCAAAAATCAATTGGCTAAAAGTGTGTGGACTTGTTTCTGGGTTTTCTATTCTGCTCCCTTGGTCTATGTATCTGTTTTTTTTTTTTTGCCATTACCATGCTGTTTTTATTACAATGGCTTTGTAGTATAGTTTAAAGTCAGGTATTGTGATTCCTCCTGCATGGTTTCTTGTTGCTGAGATCTACCGTAGCTATTCTGGGCATTTTGTTGTTCCAGATAAATTTAAGGACTGATTTTTCTGTCTGTGAGGAATGATCTTGGTAGTTTAATGGGCATTGCATTAAATCTGTAGATAATTTTTGAAAGGATGGCCATTTTAATGATATTTATTCTGCCAATCCATGAACATGGAAGATCCTTCCATCTTCTAAGATCTTCTTTGATTTCTTTTTTCAGTGTTTTATAATTTTCTTTGTAGAGATCTTTTACCTCCTTGGTCAAGTTTATTCCTAAGGTTTTTTTTTTGTGGGAGATCCTGAGAGGAAATGTTTTCTGAATTTCTTTTTCAGTGGATTTATGGTTGGTGTACAGGAAAGCTTCTAATTTTTTAAGATTGATTTTGTATCCAGATAATTTGCTGAATTTGTTGATCAGTTCTATAAGCCTTTTGGTTGAGTTAGTTGGGTTTTCTAAATATAGTATCATGTCATCTGCAAATAGTGACACTTTGAGTTCTTCTTTTCCTATGTGTACTCCTCTGATTTCCTTTTCTTGCCTTATTGCTCTGGCTAGAGTCTCTAGTACTATATTGAAGAGAAGTGGTGATAATGGACATCCTTGTCTCATTCCTGATTTTAGGGGGAATTCTTGAAGTTTTTCCCCATTTAATATGATATTGGTGGTGGGCTTATTGTAGATTGCCTTAATAATATTGAGATATGTTCCTTCTATTCCAGTTCTCTGCAGTGTTTTTTATCATAAATGGATGTTGTATTTTATCAAATGCTTTTTCAGCGTCTATTGAAGTGATCATGTGATTTTGTCCTTGATTCTATTTATATGGTGAACTAAATGGATTGATTTTTGTATATTGAACCAGCCTTGCATACCTGGTATGAACCCTTCCTGGTCATGGTGTATGATTTTCTTGATGTGGTTTTGAATACATGTTGCTAGTATTTTGTTTAATAGTTTTGCATCCAAGTTCATCAGAGATATAGGCCTGTAGTTTTCCTTCCTTGAACTGTCTTTATTCGGTTTGGGTATTAGTGTGATGTTGGCTTCATAGAATGTATTTGGGAGAGTCCCGGTTTTTTCTAATTCATGAAATAGTTTGAGGAGCATTGGGGTTAGCTCTTCTATGAAGGTTTTATAGAATTCACTTGGGAAACCATCTGGTCCTGGGCTTTTCTTTGATGGTAAGCTCTTCATTGCTGTTTCAATCTCTTTGATTGTTATTGGTTGGTTTAAGTGTTCTATATATTCTTGACTCAGTTTAGGAAGGTTGTATTTATCTAGGAAGTTGTCGATTTCCTTCAGATTTTCCATTTTGTTGGAGTATAGTTTTTCAAAGTAGTTTCTGATAATCCTCTGTATTTCTACACTGTCAGTAGTAATTTCTCCTTTTTCATCCCTTATCTTCATAATTTGGGTTGATTCTCTCTATTTTTAGTTAGGTTGGCTAGTGGTTTATCTATCTTGTTAATTTTTTCAAGAAACCAGCTTTTGATTTTGTTGATTTTCTGTATTTTTTTATTCTCTATTTCATTAATTTTGCTCTAATTTTAATAATTTCCTGTCTTCTACTGGCTTTGGGGTTCAATTGTTCCTGCATTTCAAGGGCTTTGAGGTGTGTCATTAGGCCATTTATTTGAAGATTTTCTGTTTTTCTTATGTGAGCACTCAGTGCTATAAATTTTCCTCTTAATACTGCCTTCAAAGTGCCCCAGAGGATTTTATATGTTGTATCTTTATTTTCATTTTTTTCTAGAAATTTCTTTATTTCACCTCGTACATCTTCTATGACCCATTCTTCATTCAGAAGTGTGGTGTTCAGTCTCCACATGTTTATTTTGTTTCTCTGGGTCTTCTTATAGTTGATTTCTAGTTTTATTCCATTATGGTCTGAAATGACACAGGGAAGTATGTAACATTTTTTGAATTTGCTAGTGCTCATTTTGTGTCCCAGGATGTGATCTATTTTGGAGGAGGTTCTGTGAGCAGCTGAGAAAAATGTAAACTCTGCTGTAGTTGGGTGAAATATTCTATATGTATCCAACAGGTCCATTTGGTTAATGGTGTTCTTTAGTTCTGAGATATCTTTACTGACCCTTTGTCTGGAAGATCTGTCTAGTGTTGTGAGAGGTGTGTTGAAGTCTCCCAGTATTATTGTATTGGGATTTATGTGTGACTTCATGTCACAAAGAGTTTGATTTATGAAAGTAGCTGCACCTATGTTTGGGGCATAGATGTTGATTATTGTTATTTTCCCTTGCTGGATTATTCCTTTACCAGTAAAATATGACCTTCTTTGTCTCTTCTAATAAGTTTGTGTTTGAAGTCTAACTTGTCTGATATCATAGTTGCTACTCCTGCTTGTCTTCAAGTTTCATTAGCATGCATTACATTGCTCCAGCCCTTTACCTTTAGTTTGTTCCTATATTTACTTGTAAGATGTGTTTCTTGTAAGCAAAAGATGGATGGATTCTGGTTATTAATCCGTTTTGCCACTTTATGTCTTTTTATTTGGGAGTTGAGGCCATTTACATTCAGTGTGATGATAGAGAGATAATTTTTAATTCCTAACATGTTGAGATTTTATTTTTGTTTAAGCTTCTATTTATTTTTCTTTGCTTAGTTATCTGCTGGATGGAAAATCTTGTTTCTTTGACTCTGGCATGTATTGCCTATTTCTTCTTTTCATTTAATCTCCTTGAGTATTTTCTCTAGAGCTGGTTTTGAAGACATAAATTACTTCAGTTTCTTTTTGTCATGGAAGCTTCTTATTTCCCCATCTAATTTGAATGATAGTTTTTCTGGGTAGGAAATTTTTGGCTGGAAGTTGTTTTCTTTCAGAGTTTGGAATATGTTACTCCAAGCCCTTCTGGCTCTCATGATTTGGTTTGGGAAGTCTGGAGTGATTCTAATTGGTTTGCCTCTGAATGTCACTTGGCCCTTTGTTTTTGTTGCCTTTAAGATTCTCTCCTTGGCTTCCACATTAGTAATTTTGACATTTATGTAGCATGGGGATCCTCTTCTCCGATCCTGTCTAAAGGGAGTTCTATAAGTTTCCTGTAACTGTGTATCGACCTCTTGCTCTATGCTTGGAAAATTTTCTGCTATCACTTCCTTGAAGAGATTATTGATCCCTTTGGTTTCACCTTCTTTTCCCACCTCTATTCCAATTATTCTTAGGTTAGCTCTCTTAAAATGGGCCCATATTTCTTCAATGTCAAATTCCTGCTGCCGGATTTTTTTTCTAAATTAGAGACTATGCATTCATTTTTGGAGTGATCATCCTCTAGGAGCAAGATTGTATTCTCCATATGGTCTAATATGTTGTTTATACTTTGAATTGAGGCCATACTTCAATAATTGCATCCTTTATCTCTTTTTGGCTCTCTCTCTGAATTCATTTCAAAAGTCCTCTATTATTTCTACAGTTATTTTCCTGATTTGATCTTCTAGAGATCTATGAATTTCTGTTTTATCAGGTTCTGATGTTGTGGGGTTGTGGGCATTCATTCCTCCATTGTTATTCCTCTTTCCCATTATTTTGGAAGTTTGTGCCTTATCTGAGTTCTTCCCTGGGTCACTACGAGTTCACTTAAGGTGCTCTGGATCTCGAGTCTGTGGTATCTCAGTCACCACTACTCCTTTACTGGGTTGTATCACAAAGTCTCAGGCCCAGGGAGTCAATCAAGGCTGTTTTAGACCATGGGAGTGCCAGGCTGGGCATTCTCCCATGGGGGGCTGCAACTATGATGTGATATCTCTGCTGCCGCCACGCCCCCACTGAGTTGGTCTGCAAAAATCTCTGACCCAGTGAGACTATCTGCGTAAGTCCCTGGGACTGCAGTTCTGGGATTTTTCCTTTAGGGGCAAAATTTGACTCATAGTTGTTGAGTGAGCTTATGGAGCTGTAGTGGACTCGGTGAACTAGATGCTGCTGCCACTGGCAATATGGCGCCACTGCCATGCCCTTGCCCGTGAGGTTAGCATATTTCTTCTCTGTATTTGAGCTCCGCTCTGAGTCCCTGCCAGGTGTGCTGAGCCCAGCCCCTGGGAGCTTTAGATTCTCCTTGCGCTGCAAAATCTGCTGAATTCCACCCGGCTGTTCTACAGCTGCTCACCTCAGCTCACTGTCCACCACTCCTCTCTGGAGCCTGGTGGCTTGTTGAGTGCACTGATCTGGAGCCGTACCGTGAATTCCCTGCTGCTGCCGGCAGTATGGCGGTGTTGCTGCATCCTCTGCCATGAGGCCGGCGTACCTCCTCTCTGGTTTTTGAGCTCAGTTCTGAGTGCCTCTCCTCTCTGGAGCCTGGTGTTGCTAGGGAAGATGGTGCTGGTGCAGCTCCACGCCTCGGTTCTGGCCACAGCACTGCAGGCTGGTTTCTTTTCTGGTGTCTGGTTGTTCTTCCAGCCCTCTTTTTCTGTGTCCCTTGTATTTACAGCTTTTATTTCTCTGCTGATGATGTTTTCTGGCCATGAAAGGTGCTGATTTTGTGGTAATAGAGATCAATTGTTAGCAGGACTTGTAAATGCTGCTTTTCTCCATCGCCATCTTCCCGGAAGTCAATATCTTTTTATAATATATAAATATATACATATGTATATATAAAACCTGTGGATTATGTTTTTCTATAGAAGCTTGACTAATACTGATTTTATATTTCTTTTTAGTTTTAGTTAATATTTATAATTGATTTATGGGAAGATTCCAACATCAACTTTTTGATATTGATACAATTTTTTAAGCATAATTTTTGAATGACTATCTTTATGCCTTTGAATAATTTTGGAAGTCTTACTTAAAATCAATGAACTATATAATTTGAGAATTTTTGAGTTGCCTATTTTATTGTATATGACAATATATCTATTATCATGATATCATAATAACCATGGATTTTTAGTTTTAAAAATCAGAAAATGAAAGTTCTTTAAAATGTATTTAAAGATTGTGTTTACTTTTCAGAGTGTCTTAAAATTTTGTATGAATATTAAGATAGAATTTTCTTTCTGTCATTGGGATTTTGATTAAAATTATATTGAATCTGTTTATTTGTATATTATAAAAATTGGAATAATATTAATTATTTCAATCCATGTGAATATGATTTATTTTTACTTATTGATTTCCTCAGTTTTGTCATGGTTTTGTAATTTTTATTTTAGAATTTTTTATTTCCTTGTCTAATTCTAATTCTATCTTAGTTTTGTATCTTTTATAAATGGGATTGCTTCATAAATTTTTTTTCTCAGAAACATCATTACTGATTCACAAAATGCTACTGATTTTTGTATGTTTATTTTATATATGACAATACTGAATTACTTTATCAATTATTTTTATATACTTCTATTGCTGCATTATAGTCCATGTCATATTATAGTTCAGAGTGATAGTGACATGCATGCACATAGTACTTAGTGAGTGTTTCCCCTTGCCCCTCCCAACTTTCTTTCTTTCTCTGTACATGATATTGAGATCGACATTGTGTGTGTGTATACACACACACACACACACACACACACACACATTACATCAATGGAAAGTGCCTCCTTTGTTAATTCGTTTTCCTCCTACCACCAACCTCCCTTTGCTCTATTGGGGTTTCTCCTCCATTATCTAAAGTCCCTCTTATGTCTCAATTATTCCCTAGCTTCTACATATGAGAGAAAATATATTACCTTTCAATTTGTGTGACTGCTAATTTTACTTAATTTAATGTTCTTCAGGCCCATTTATTTTCCTGAAAATGACTTGATTTTTTCTTTATTCTTGTGTAGAATTCCATTGTGTGTATATAACACAATTTTGTAATATAGTCATATGTTGATGAACACCTAGGTTGATCCTACAAATTGAATATTGTGAGTTGAACTGTTATAAGGATATATACATTTAAAAATCATTTCATGTTTTTTTGAATGTATTAATATATTGATCTTTATATAGGAATTTTTTTTTGCTGTACTGGTGATTGAACCAAGGGGCATTCTACCTCTGAGCTACATACACCCCTAGCCCTTTTTTTTAAATTTTTCTTAGTTTGAAACAGGGTCTCACTGATTGCAAAGGGCATCACTACGTAGCTGAAGTTGTTCACAAACTGCGATCCTCCTGTCTCATTTTTTCAAAATTTTTCTCTTAAAGGTTATTTTGGCTTGGGATTATAAAATCCCCAGTGCAGTTTTGGTTCTACTTGTGTGAAACTATTTATCCTTTCACTTTTGGTCTGTGTGTGTGTCTTTAGTGGTGAAGTGAGTTTCTTGTAGGGTGCATATTATTGTGGCTTTTGTATCCAGTTCATGTAATTGTATCATGTAATTGGGAAATTTAGTCCATTTTACATTCAAATTTATTATTGATATGTAAGGCCTGGTTTTCTTTCTACACAGATTTCTATTACTGCAGCAAATATCTCAGATAAACCAAGCTAATAAGAAAAATTAAGTGCTTTTACTTGCCATTTTGGTGGTTTTAGTCTATGGTTGGTTGTTCTTGTTACTTTTGGGCATTTGGAAAGACAGTAAGTTTATCATGTCTGCAATATGTGGCAGAGTAAAGTTACTTGCCACATTGCAGCTGAAGAAAAAGAGGTACAGGGAAAGGGGTTGGGTCTCAATATCCACTTCAAGGTATGCCTCAGCTGGCTTATTTGCCTTCCATGGGCCACACTTTCATGATGTTCCAGAAACAACAAAAGCTTTCAAATAAGTCTTTAACATATGTACCTTTGGGATAGTCTCAAACTGTAGTATTTCTGTTGTTTTATTAATTTTTTTCTTTTTAAAATTTTTATTGGTGCTTTGGAGTCATACATCTTAATGGCATACAAAAGGTGGAGGCATATATTTATACTATTCTTTTTTGTATGCTTTCTCTCTTGTTCATCTGTGGTTTGGTGGTCTGTTGTATTAATTTTTTTGTTTCTTTTTTATGCATTTTATCTTCTAGTGGGTTTTATATGCTTTGTTTTTTTTTTTTTTTATGATGGTAATGGTCTTTCCTTTGTTTCTGCGCTCCCTTAAAGCTTAGGGAGTATTTTGGAAGTGGCTTAAGCATCTTTTGCAAAATTTTTCTGGTGGTAGAAAATTCCTTCACATTTTGTTTGTCTTGAAAATTCTTATTTATTTTTCACTTTTATAGGTGTTTTTTCTAGGTTTAACATTCTTGGTTGGAAGTTATTTTCCTTTAGAACTTCATGCTTTAACACTTCTCCTTGATAAAGTCTGTGGTTAAGGTTTCTACTGTGTTTTTAGTTGACTTATTTTGTTTTTTACTTACAAGATTTCTGCTTATTGTTTTCGATATCTATAATTTTGATAATGTTTTATGTTTTCTCAATTTTATTCAACTGTTTGTATGCTGTTGAATCTCATTGTATTTTCTTATACACATATATTTTAAGTCTTTATCAGACATTTCATTAATGTTTTCATTTGAGATCTTGGCTAGAGAAATATTTTTCTTTGGAGGTATCATGTTACCTTTATATATGTTTTATGTGACTGCATATAAATTTTCATCGGTTAGCTCAATGATTTCTACCATTTTTACAAGATGATTATCATAATATTTTAGTCAGCATTTTCACTACTATAAATCAAAGACCTGACCATATAACTTTGAGGAAGAAAGATTTATTTACTCATGATTTCATTGGAAGTCTCAGGGATCAGTCCATGTGTGACCAGGGTCTGAAAGTCAGGCTATGGTTGCAGGAAGCAGAGAGAAAGAGCTATGCTACTCACATTATTGAGGCCAGAAGCAAGAGAAAGTAAGAACAGTGATCAGGAACCACATATAATTTTCAAGGCCATACCTCAAGAGACTGACTTTCTCCAGCCACAGTCTATACGCCTATGTTACCAATCATGAACATGGGAGGCAGAGCGAAAGAGAGAGAGAGAGAAAGAGAGAGAGAGAGAAAGAGAGAAAGAGAGAGAGAGAGAGAGAGAGAGAGAGAGAGAGAGAGAGAGAGAGAACATGAGCTATGCTCTTCACATGATGGAGGCCAGGAGGGATAGAGGGAATGTGGGGAGGAATAATCATATATAATCTCCAAGGCCAGCCCCCAGGGACACACATTCTACAGTAACACTCCACCAGCCTAAGCCACCATACAGATAAATCTATTATGGTTGATTTATCTACTGATGAGATTACTACTTTTATAACTTAACTATATCAACTCTAAGCATAACATATGAACTTTTTATGGGACATTCTATATTTAACCTGTAATGATCAGATATGCAATGCCCCCTGAAAAGCTTATGTATTAATGTTCAGTGAAATATGATTTGGTCTTGGGAGTTGTACCCTAGGCTAGTAGAATATGGGTCCCCAGAAGTAGGTCCCTGGTGATGTGGTCTTGGGAATTACATACTGTCCCTGATCTCATTGGTTGTTCACTATGCTTCCATTCCCTGTAATGTGAAAATAGCCCATGTTCTCTCTTTCTGTTTCTCTCCAAGTTTCTTTCTCTCTCTCTCTCTCTCTCTCTCTCTCTCTCTCTCTCTCTCTCTCTCTCTGCTTTCCACTGGCATGGTCTGAGCTTCATACAATGGTCTCACCTGGACTGAATACAAAATCTACAAAACAACAACAACAACAACAACAACAACAACAAATCTATGAGGAAATAATTCTTTCTTCCTCTAATTTGTGTGGTGAAGTTTTGAATTATAGCAGTGAGAATGATGACTGAGACAGCTCCTGAACCCTCAAAATCTCAAAAGTAAACATAATGAAAAACGAAGTTAGTCCATCCCAAAGAGTTGCATCTTTTAACTTTTTAAAGCATCACTCAAAAGTTCTGAAGTCCAAAGTTTCTTCTGAGACTCAAAGTGAAATCTTGGCTGTGAGCCCCTATAAAATAAAATAAAAATAAAAAGTAAATTACAGGCATATAATATATAATGACATAGAGAAATGTTTGAATTCCAAAAGAGAGAAACAGGGACATTTAAAGGAATGGAAACAAAACAATGTCAAAATGTAGCAGAATAAGCATTTAATCCTGAAGCTCCATTTCTGGCATTTATGGCACATGAAAGAGAGATTCATTTTTTCAAGGTACCTTGGCAGCCCTGCCTGCCCCTATGGCCCAGTTGATTGTACAATGTACTGGCTCTTCATGCCTAGTTCCATGTCTTACACCTTTCAGCCTTTCCTTGCAGTTGTTCAATATCTCTGGCATTTTTAAATCTCAGAGGTTTTCTTTGCAACTTTAGTTTCACCCTTACAGCTTCACAGACTGTCCCATTTTGGCCTGTTTGCAGAGATTCCAACTATGCCACATATTTCCTGGTTTCCAGTTCTTCCTTTAAATGTGTACGTGTGTGTGTGGGACTCTATGCCATCTTTTTTTTTTTTTTTTTTTTTTTTTTAGCAAAGCCAGCATCATGTGATCACCAAAACTGACTGCCAGCATGAAAGGTAGTCACGCTTCTTTCAATCCTGGCTGCTTTAATCAAAGACACCACCACTGGGTTTTTGTTTCCTTAGCTCTGCACTTGGGCTTGAACTGCTTGTACCATATTTCTTTCTTTGCTTCTAATTAAAGTATTCAACTTTTCTTTAGACACATTACTTTATTTCACTGCTCCACCTCTCTGGGCCCCAGCTTTTCATATGTCCTTCTTGCCAAATTACATATCTATAAAGGCTTTCTGCTTTTCCTTCCACTCCAGGAATTTAGTACAATTTGCTGGATATGTGCATCAATATCCATAATGTAGTTTTAATGCTTTGATATTTTGATATTTTATCTTCCAGTTTAATCAATCCACCATCTTTAAATTTAACATCACTCAAAGTTTCATGACACAGACAAAATTTTGATAAGTTCTTTGCCAGAATATTACATGTGTGACTTCTACTTCATTTGCCTAGAGAGTCTATTTTGCTCTCCAAAATCTTCTGAGCACAATTTCTACCATCTGCTTTTGTAGCCATTCTGGACCTTCCAACTTTCTTCCACCAACAAGTTCAAAGATTCACTGCTATAACCCAAAACACAACTTGGATTAAGGAATATTTATTTACTCAGTTTCCCTGGAGTTGTTGAAGTTCAGTCCATGTGAGGCCAGGATCTAGAGTTTAGGGCATAGCAGCAGGAAGAATAAATAGTGGGAGAAGATCACAAGGGCTTTGCTTCACACATCATTGAGGCCAAAACAAAAGAATAAACAGGAGTCAAGGACCATATTCCCAAGATCACACTCAAAGGGCCCTACCTTCTCCAGCCACACCCTACCTGCCTAGGTTAACACCCAGATTAATTCATTAGGATTTTTCTATTGGTGAGACTCAAACATGACACATAGCAAATGATTTTTGTCTTAAGATGTGTTTGGGGGTATTGTTTGGTAGGCTTGGTTGACTTTGTTTCTAGGTTGGCACCATGCATTCTTTGTAGCACTTTTTTTGGCCGTGGATATTGGTTTTGGGTAGAATGTATATGGAAGTGAAAATGGAGGAAACTGCTGTGTCTTTGATTCATGTTGTGATGGGGCTATTCTAGTGGTCCAGTCAAATGGGGTGCATGCAACAGTAGAGATGGTTGGACAGTTGTATTTTTTTCAACAGTGAGGTTCCTGGTGCCAGAAACATGCTGAATATTTCATCAGGCACTGATAGGGTGAGCTCTATTACTGGCAAAGTCTTCTGGCACTGGCAGCCCCAGTCATGTTGCATAAACTGTAGCAGCTTTCCTTAGCCAAAGTATTTCCTGTAATGCTAACAATATCTGGTCATTGGCAGAGGTAGTGAAAGAAGAGTGCAATGTGTGCACTAAGGAGAACAACATGAAGCAAAAAAGATTGAAACAGTGATAAAATCCTCCCATTAAATAAAAATCCAGGTCCAGATAAATTCTTCAAGACCTTTATAGGAGAATTAAACCTAATGTTTCACAATTATCCCATAAAATAGAGAAAAGAAAACTACCAAACTCATTATATGATTCCAGCATCACCTTAATCCCAAAAGTGAATCATGGCACTACAAGAAAAAATAATTACATACCAACATCACTAATGAACATATATGAAAAAATTCTTAATAGCATACAAGCAATTTTTATTCAAAAATAGATCAAGAAATAGCAACTTGACCTCACCAATCTGGCTTCATTCCAGGTACACAAGACTGCCTCAACATACACAAATCAATAAATGTAATCTACCACATTAATTGAGCTAAGGCAAAAATCACATTATCATCTCATTAGATGAAGGAAATAAATTTGACAAGATCCATCACCTTCTCATGATTAAAAACCCTTGAAGAAATTAGAGATAGGAGGAACCTATCTCAGAATCAAAAAGCTATATATGATAAAACCAAAGTCAGAATCATGATGAATGAGAAAAAACAAGAGAATTTACCCTAAGACCAGTTACAAAACAAAGATGCCTATTGTCATCACTCCTATGTAATATATAACCTGGAAATCTAGCCATAACAGTATGAAAGGAGAAGGAAATTAGAAGAATATGAATAGGAAAAGAACTGAAATTGTCTTTGTTCACTGATGACATGAATCTTAGAAGATTAAAAAAAAACTCAACCAGAATACTTTTAGAGGTGTTAAATTCAACAATACAGTTGGATACAAAACTAAACTTAAAATGATCCTATAATTCTGATACACCAATTATGAATCAGCAGAAAAAAATTTAGAAAATAATTCTATTCACAATAACATAAAAAACTTAGAAATAAATTGAGTCAAGGAGGTAAATACTTTTAAAATAAAAATTATAAAAATACTAAAGAAAACTTAAGATCTTAGATGAAAATTTCTCCTATGCTCTTGAAAAGGAAGGATAAACATATTAAAAATTACCATTCTACAAAAAGTGACCTAAATATTTAGTACAATTTCTATTAAAATACCATGGTCATTGTTCATAGATATAGAGAAATCAGTCATAAAATTCATATGAAAAAACAAAATCTCATAGTAGACAAAGCAATTATTAGCAATAAGAACCATGCCAGAGGGATCATAATACCTGATTCCAAATTATACTATTAAGTGATAGTAATAAAACAAGAAGAAATACAAATCACAACAGATGTATGAAAAACATTTAACATCATTAGCAATCAGAAAAATACAAATCAAAACTACACTGAAAATCTATCTAACTGCAGTTAGAATGACAATTATCAAATGCTGGTGAGGATGTGGGGAAATACAGACTCTTAAAAAATGTTGGTGGCATTGAAAATCTATATAGCCACCATGAAGATCACTGTGGAAGGTTCTTATAAGTTTGGGAATGGAATCACCATATGACCCAGCAATATTTCTTCTGAGTATGATTTCAAAGGAATTGATGTCAGAATATTTTACTGATAGATATCTATGTTTATAAGAGCACAATTCACAATAGCCAAATTATAAAACTAGCATAGGTGTCCAACAGATAAGTGAATCACAGGACTATGGTACATACATAAAATGAAATTTTATTCAGCCACAAAAATGAAAAAATATTTTATTTGTCAGAAATTGATGAAACTTGTGGATATTATGCTAAGCAATATTAGTCAGTCTTAAAACAAAGAAATGGTTGTGCATTCTTTCTGATTTGTAAAAACTAAGATAAAAATTGGGAAGGAAGTGTCACATCAGGTAGAAGAGCAGAGATGACAATGAGGTAATGGGGGAGATTTTGGGAAAGAAGGTGAAATGACAGAGCCATGAAGAAGGGATCAGTTGAAATTATGCTACATGCATATATAACATAGCCAATTTCAATCTCAAAGGCATGCATGAGGAGAAGGAAGAAGGAAAGTGAGATCCAGAGAGAAGTGTTCAAGAGTTTTGTGCCTGTATATTCCCATCACTATATACCTCAATATAATGTATAATTAAAATGCACCAAATAAAACTATACAAATAAAAAATAGAACCAACTGGGCATTGTAGTACACATCTGTTATCCAAGTGTTTGGAGGTTGTGATAGAAGAATTGCAGATTCAAGGCCAGGCTTGACAATTTAGTGAGACTCTCAACAACTTGATGAAACTTCGTTTAAAAAAAATGAAGTAGGGCTGTGTGTGTAGCTCAGAATAGAATGCCCCTGGCCTGCATCTCTTGAAAATAAATAAATATAACTTTTAAATATAAAAATCGAATACACTCTCTTGAAGTATCTCTTCCTCTTCTACATTATTTCTTTAGAGAATATAAGAAGACTGATCAATGAACAAATACCAAAATTTGATTAAGGTCTTGGAAACATAGAAGATTGTTCTCAGTATATATATACTGAGAAATGTGTGTGTGTGTGTGTGTGTGTGTGTGTGTGTGTGTGTGTAGTGGGAGCTGGAACACTAGAGTTCTGTCTAGGTATATAGTGCATAATTTTTCAATCTGTTTCACAGAAACTGACATATGCACTTGGTTCTACCATTCTTCTTATATAAGGACCATTTCTATCTTTTCCACAAGAATTTAGTGGCCAGTTGAAACAGCTGAATTGGGGTCACTATGTCATTGTGACTTTCATCACTTGGCCTCTAATTGTAGTTGTTTCCATTGTTCTCTATTTTAAAGGATAATAACACCTTTTGACCTCAGTTTCAAGCCAGCAATTACAGGCTGTGGTGGCAGCAAGGGTTTCTTTTTTGTCCTTTAGTACCAAAGAATACAGGTTCTCCAAAGAATATAAAATAGTACATTTAGTCTTTCATGTTTATGCAAAACTTTTAAGAATCAAACTCAAGGACATGACTGTAGTCCTTACTTTTCAATAAATCCAAATGACTTTTCAAAGTAGTGGCCCTTACATTATTTTAAATATGTTTCTCTGTAGGGATATTTGACTGTTTCAATTCACAAATTTATGTACCTAATAGGTGACTGATAGTCACTCACTTTTGACTAAAGTATGTATAGATGCATTTATGCAACCATCATTTTAAATTTGGAGCTGTTAGTGCAAAAGTATCCCTAAAGGGTTTTCATTCTCCTTAAATCAAATGAAGTCTTTTGAGTAAAGAATTTTCAGAAATTTGCCCATATGGGTAGAAAATTGTATCCACTTATTTGAATTTAGAATATATCCCTTTTATATAAGGATAGTTCAATATATAGAGATTGATAATATACAGTATTACAGAATAAAAGATAAAAGCAGATAATTATCTTAGTAGCAGCAGAAAAGGTTTTGACTAAATTGGACATCTATCCATGATAAAAAAAATACTCAACAAAAAGCAAGTTATCTCAACATAACCAAGCCACATAGTTCACATTATACAAAGCTGTGAAAATGGAATGTTTTTTCTATACTATGAGTATAAATTGGAGGATTAATATTCTTGTCACTTTAGTTAAACATAGTTCTGGATATCCTAGTTAGATCAACTCTGTAAAAATAAATTAAAATACATCAAATCAGACAAGATGTCATATGCATATTTTTCATACTACTTAATAGACTGAGGTATGAATATTACAAGTTTGAGTCCAGAATGGGTAACTTAGCAAAATCTTGTATAAGAATAAAATAAAGACAGAATAAAAGAATAATTCATTTTATAAGAATAAAAATGGTAGAAGCAAGATAACAGAGAAGAAGCAGGTTACACACCCTGGTATTTCCACAGATTGGAATTGAAAAAGTGTGATATTAGCTAGTCAGTGAGGTGAGTGACTGAAGTATTGCACTGAGGTTCAACATTGGACAGTCAGCGCGCCTAAGAAACTTGGAGATTATGGTTAAAGAAGATTTAATCAAGTCTGAACCTGCCTATTTGGTACCAGAGCAGATTGTCAGACATCACACAAGGAAGAGGAAAGTAGCATATTTGACAAAAAAATTGTTACAGAAACAGTGGAAAAAGAGAAAGTGAGTCTGAATTCAGCTGAATTAGGAACTGCTGAATGAAAACTGCTTCCACTTTCTCTATTTTTTTTTTTTACACAGGACACTGGGACAGGAAATATAAACCTGTACTTGAGGGAAACATCACTTTCTGAAATTTCCTTTCCCCTGGAGAACACAGGTACTATTTCCATAGAGGAAAAAAAACTCATAGCAAATTGCCTTAATAATATAAACAGTGAAACCACTGTGAACCTTAAGTTGGAAAAACCTGCTGGCTGGTGTATCAGAGGAAATGGATATAGATTCACAAACCACTTGGTTACATGGGAATGTTACTTGTGTACTGAGGACATCCAGGGATACCAAAACTGCTCCACGCACACTAACAAGGTTTTGATCTCTTGGGTAGGGAATGTCTAATCAGCAGTCTTCCGGCAACAGCAGGTGCCCATGTTTCTAAGCCAGTTCTGGAGTTTCCAGAGTCACTTAGACCTAAAGTCTTTATGGGCCAGTTAAATCCTTTGTAAGTAATCCTTGAGCCAAGTTACTTCCACCTATACACAAAGAAATACTAATAATCACACAAAACTGCCATGCTTACCAGAGAGGGATCCTACTACCAGGTTGGGGACACCTTGGCAGAGTCCCCAGGGAGACTACTAGTTCACTATCCTAGAGCAGAGCATCAGTGTAGAGTGACCTTGGTACCTATGGAAGAGGATGGGGTAAATATTAGGTGTATAGACTATAGTGGTTGACCTCTGATTTTTTATGCAAAAGACTGAACTAGATAAGGAAAAAAAACAAACAGTTCCCTTCCCACCTCAATATATATATATATATATATATATATATATATATATATATATATATATATATATATATATATATGGTTTATTGACACAAAACTACAACTAGTTAAAAGATAGCCTCTAGAGCTTAAATATTGGTCATGCTATTAATAACTCATAGGTTGCAAAACTGGGAGTAAAGAAAGATGACACATCATTTTAAACATTTTAGCAAGAAAAAATTTATTCTTTATCATATTTGCTTTTGATTTTGCCTTAATTTTTGTTTGCCTCTCATAACTACTAGTTTTTATAAATTCCTCTAAGTTTAAACTTAAAATTTTAAATTTTTTAATGATTTACTATTTTAATTTTCTCATTTTTATTCCCACCTCTTCACTTTTTTCTTTCTTTTTCAATTTTTTTCTGTCTCTCTTTCGTCCTCACATTTTTTATTTACTTTTTATTCTTTTTCTTGTTCTTTCTCCTTTTTTCTTTTTTCTATTTTCTTATTAGTTTAATAATGTTACTTTATTAACTAATCTTACTCTATTCTATACGATGGTTTCCCCTTTCTTCTATTGGTTAACTAACTTGTACAGTACATTTTTAAAAAGACTTTTACTGTATGTTTATGATTTGCTTTCAAGTTGTAACTGTTACTGATGGATATATTCTCTTCTTAAAGCAATGCTGGGGATAAAACCTGCAGCCAAGGACAAATGATAAAGGGAGAACAGTTTCTATTGCAATAGAAATACAAATCCCGTCAGAAGAGAAACTTTATAATTTATATACAGAAACAAATAAAACAAGGATATAAGATGCCTCCAAAAGTTAAAAAATTCCCACACAATTGAATCCACAGATATAATAGATAAAATTCCAGACAAAAACTCAAAGGATTGATTGTGAAATCAATGCCTATAAGTCCCATGCTTCAGAGGCTGACAGGAGAATACCAGGTTCTAGACAAGCAATGTACAGTAATTTAGTGAGACCATTTCAAAAATTTTTAAATTTTTATGTGGATCATATTGAAAATGGAATACATTCACAAGGTGCTTGGTGCCTTCCCCCATCGCTTTCCTTCCCCCCTCCCAACAATGAGTGTCAAAATTGACCATGCTACACTCAATCTTATACACATATTTGAATGTAGCTCCTCCATTAATCAACCTCAGCCTTCTTCCTCTCCTACCCTTCCTTTCTAGCTTTGCTGAGGTTTCCCCTCAATTAACTGGAGTCCCTCTGGTATCCCTAATACTCCCTAGTTTGGCCATATTAGAGAAAACATAAGTCCCTTCTCTTACTGTGCTTGGCTGATCTCACTTAACATAATGATCTCCAGGTATTTCCATCTTCTTGTGAATGAAATGATTTTGTTCTTCTTTACAGCTGGATATAATTTCATTGTGTGTATTTCCCATAATTTTGCAATCCATTCATCTGTTGATGGAGACCTGGGTTGGTTCCATATTTTGGCTATTATGAATTGTGCTGCTGTGAACTTGGGTATGCATGTTATTATAGTTCTCTGATTTCAACCCCGTTGGAAAGATAACCAGGAGTGGTATAGCTGGATCATATGGTGGATTCATTCCCAGTTTTCTAAGGAATCTCCACACTGATCTTCATAGTGGCTGACTAGTTTGAACTCCCATCAGCAGTGTAAAAGAGTTCCTCTTTCCCCAGTAAAATAGTGATTTAAAAACATACTTCTCAGGTATAGACATTTAATGACTGAAAGTGAAAAGATGGAACATGATATTGCAGGAAACAAAATAAAAGAAAACAGAGTGGCATCTTTCATATCCAACAATGAATACTTCAAGTCAAAATTGGAGGAGACAAAAAAGACAAAAGACTACTAAATACTGATAAAGAAAACAATCCCCCAAATTATAAATTATATGATGTATTATAATTATGGTCCAAATATCACTGTACCCAAATTAATAAACCAAGCACCACCTAATGTAAAGATAGAGATAGATCCCAACCACACTCTCACTACTAGTTAGGCCAAGGTGAGATTTTAGGATTTAGTTTTATTTTTCTATAAATGGATAAACAGTTTTCCTAGTGCCATTTATTGAAAAGACTACTCTTTTTCCAGTGGTATCCTTATCAAAAAGCAACAGTCTGTAGATATGAGGCTTTATTTCTGATTCTTCTATTATGTTCCATTGGTTTATGTGTCTGTTTTTGTGCTAATATCATGCTGTGTTTATTACTATCACTTGTATAATTTGAAGTCTGTTATTGTGATGCCTCTGGTATAATTGTTATTCGTGAAAATTGCTTTGGCTACTCCTTTTTTGTTATTTCCACAAAAACATTTTATAATCGATTTCTCTATGTGAGAAATGATGATAATATGTTGATGGAGATTGCTTTGAATATGGAGATTGTTTTTGGTAGGATGGCCATTTTGATTATATTTATTCAATCCATCCAAGAGCCTGTGAGGTCTGTTTTCTAGTCTTCTTCGTTTTCTTTCTTTAGTGATATATATTTTTTTATTGTAGAGGTCATCACCTTTTTGGTTAGATTTATTCCTAAATATTTATCCTTTTTAAGGTTATTGTGAATGAAATTGTTATCTATATTTTTTCAATGGATTCAGAACGTAGAGAAATGCTAATAAATTTTGTAGGTTGATTTTGTATTCTGCTACTTTGATGATTATTTGTCACTTCTAGAAATCTTCTGATTGAAGTTTTTTAATTTTATAATTAAAAGATCATGTTATCCCCAAAGATATTTTCATTCTTCTTTCCTCATTTATATTCATTTGATTTCTGTCTCCTGTCATTGCTAAGGATAAAGTTTTGAATACTATGTTAAATAGAAGTGACTGTAGGCATCCTCATACTGTTCTTGATTTTGAGGGGAATTTTATCAGTTTTTTTTTTTTTGGCTTTGAGTTTATTATATACAGTCTTTATGACGTCCAGGTCTTTCAATTCCTAATTTCCTTAGTTTTTCTGTCAAATGATTTTTCTGCATCTATTGAGATAATCATGTAATTATTGTTTTTAAATTTATTCATGTGGCAAATCATATTTATTTTATTATTATTTTTCAAAATAAATTTTTATTTTAGCTTAGGGAAAGATAGATGACAAATAAACTCTCCAAGCCAGGGGGTTCCAGAAAAGAGAGTGATCTTGAAGGTGTTGAGGAATGGTCTTTAAACCTTCTAGAGTTTTTTCTCTGTATTTTTTTAAGATTGTTCAGAATTAGGATTTGGAAATCAATGACTTTTACACACTTTCAAACTTAATTTGAATGATTATCTGTGGGCTGGCCAGGGCCCTGATTCCCTGGTGCCCATCAGTCTCTCAACTTTGTGTATGTTGAATGAGAATTACATCACTGGAATCAACCATACTTTCTCATGATGAAATATTTTCTTGATGCAATTTTGAATGAGAATTGCTAATATTTTATTGAGGCTATTTTCATGTATGTTCATTGATGACACTGGTTTATATTTTTTCTTGTGGTTTATATCTTTTTCATTTTTCTTTTTTTTTCTTTTTCTTTTTCTTTTTTTTTTCTTTGGTTTGATGCCTAAGAGGATGCTGGTTTCATAGTTTGGTAGTTTTCCTTTTTCTATTTCACAAAAAATTTGAGGAGCACTGAACCTAGTTTTTCTATTAAAAAAAAAAGTCTGGCCTTTTCTTTGATTGGAGAACTTTCATTGCTATTTTGATATTTTCTATTCCTATTGGTTTAGGGTTTTTTTTTCTCTTGGTTCAATTGATGTAAATTGCAACTGTCTAGAAATTTGGTAATTTCCTCTAGTTTTCTAATTTATGGAAATATAAATTATCAAAATAATTTTTAATAATATTTTGGATTCTTACATTATCTGTGGTAATATCCCCATTTTCACCTTTTATCCTTATGATTTTGATCAGTTCCTTCTTTTTGTTAGGTTAGCTAAAGGTTTTTCAAATTTATTTATCATTTAAAAATCCAGATTTTTGTTTTATGATTTTTTGTTTTCTCTTTTATTAATTTCTGCTCTGATTTTGATTTTTACTGCCTTTTGCTAGTTTTTAGGTTATTTTGTGTCTAATATTGAAGGGCCTTGAGATGAAAAATTAATTATTTATTTTGACTCTTTCTGGATTTTTATGTGGGCACTTAATGCTATAAATATTCTTCTTTATAATGCCTTTAGAATACCCCAAATCGTTGAGTATGTTGTTTCTATTTTCACTTAATTCTAGGAAGTTTTAAAAATTTCTCGTCTTTTTTCTTCTCTGATACAGTCACATTCTACAGTAATGTAGAATGCAGTCTCCATGTATTTGCATGGTTCCTTTGGATCATCTTGTTGTTGATCTCTTTGTTCAGTTTCTTATGGTATGAGATAATTCAGGGAATTAGGATTCTCTCCTTGGCCTTAATGTTGCACATTTTGATCATAATGTGGCATGGATATAATCTTTTTTATTCTCTATGATTGGGTTCTGAATGTCTCTTGTACATGGATGTCCTCGTTTTGATCCAAGTCTGAGAAATTTTCTGGTATTTCTCTGAAAAGATTAATTCCCTTTGGGCTTTTATGCTTTCTTCAATGCCAATTACTCTTAAGTTTGGTCTTTTAATAATATTTAAAGTTCTTGAATATATTTATCCTGTTCTTGTGTTTTTTTCTATACTCATAACTATTTTCTCAGTTTTGAATACACTATCTTCTATTGCTGAGATCCTGTTTTTCATGAGGTCTAGTCTATTAGTGATTTTTTCAATAGATTTGCTTACTGAGTCTTTCAGTTCATTCAGAGTTTCTATTACTTCTTTATGGACACAGTTCTTTATATCTTAATGTTATCTTTGTTTTCCTTCTTGAGATTATTCATGTTGAAAATAAAAATTCTGAACTACCCATTTGGACATTCTCTGAACTTCTGTTTCAATAAATTCACTTGTTATGGGGTTGTGAAGATTAGAGTTTTGGTGAACATTTTCCCCCATATTGTCGGTGATTTTAGAAACCTGTCATGGATTATTAGTTTCTAATTTTCTGCTTTTTATAATTTGATGTTTAAACTCAGCTCTCGCTGTCTCAAATCAATATATTGTTTGGCATGACCAGGTTATTTTAGTGCCTACCTTGTCTTGTTATTGACTCTAAGCTGACTTATGAGTTGGGCAGGGTTTATTGTCAATTCAAGAAAGTGGTCCATCTTCAATTTGGCAATTTTGCTGATAGTGGGAGTGGTGTGTAAATTAGCCATTTTAAATTTTAAGATTTCCTTCCAATTTGCAGGGAGGTGTGCACATTTTGCTCTTAGTGATCAATGTCTAGTGTATAGATGAACTTTTGTGGGTTATCCCCCAGACCATTCTGTATTTGGTGCAACTGGTAACAGTTACATGGAAAACTTCTTTCTGAGGGTGGCTTATTTTACTTAATACAGTGCTCTTCATTTCTGTCCATTTTCTTTCAAATGACATAGTCTCATTCTTTATGGCTGAATAAAACTCCACTGTGTTTATATATCACATTTTCTTCATGCATTTATCTGTTTATGGACACAGACTAATTCCATACTTGGTTATCATGAATTTTTCTGTTAAAACATGGGAATTCATGTATCTCTAAAGTATTATTTTTTATTCTTTATTTTTATTTTTTTGGTGGTACTGGGGGTTGAATCCAGGACTTTCTACCACCAGGCTATACTCCCAGACCTATTTTCTATTTTATTTGAAAACAGGGTCTCACTAAGTTGCTGAGAGCCTCACTAAGTAGCTGAGACTGGCTTCAAACCTGTGTGATCCTCCTGTCTCAGCCTCCCAAGTGCAGAGATTACAAGTCTGCGCCACCACGCCCAGCTATGTTTTATTTTTCATAAATACTGAGGAGTGGTATGACTGGGTCATATGATAGTTATTTTAATAGTTTGCTAAGCTAGTAATTTGGATTGTTTTTCTTGGTAGCTGGCTACTCTTCTCCAGGTGAGGATTAATCTACCCGGTGGATCCACTATCCAATGGAAACTCTTTTTCCTTTTGCATTTGAGTATAGAAAGAACATTGTAGGTAAAATATGCTTACTACGTATAAGCCTTGTTAGAAAATGGTATCACTTCTGCTCTTATTCAGTTCATTTCATGTAAACACATTGTATAGCCATAGAGTTGCCAAAAAGCTTGAGACTCTATATACTCAGAAGAAACATAAGTGGTAACTAGCTAGTAGTTTCTCCCAAATACTGTAAAGTTCTTGGTCAAACCTTATAATTTGATGACGGTTTCAAAAACAAAACTATAGCGTGATATTAAATTTATCTTTAATCACAGTTTTACTACAAAGTATTGAATTGTTTGATGGTAGTAACTGAAGATGAAAGTTCTAGATATATTTTAATTTGATATTGATATTGCAAAAATTTTCAAGTCTTCCATGGTAATTAATGCATCATAACTGAAAATAATAGCAGGAAACAAATGAGGGACAGATGACATTGGCCTTAAAGTATTAGGATGCATTGTGAAAGTGGGCAAAATAAAAGGCTTTTAAAATATGTTACTAAAATCCTCAGGCTATTATTGACTAATTATTCTATGAAAATTCCTAGCATTACTATTACTTTCTTTCCTCTGCTAGAAATTAAACCCAGACCCTTCTATATGGTGAACATGCACTTTACAACTAAGCTACACCTCAGTTCTGACATTTTATCCAATCCTACTTTATTACTGCTTTCAATACCTTATATTTTACCTGTCTTTCCACCTACTTTTTAAATTTGGGATTATATGTAGAAGATTCTAGTGAGATTTAATACTCATCCTTAGTAATACTTTTATATGCAAAATTATGACTGCATAAGAATCTACTTCTAAAGTGAAGGGGAGAATATGGTAAAGAAACATGGAACTCATGCTTAGTTTTATTTTGGTGTTAGGGCAAGTTTTATGTAATGGAGACAATTCCAAATTCCCTCTAGCACTAAAACAAATGATTTTCTTAAGTACCATATTCACTGCTTAAATATCTTCTATCTCCAACACTGTTGGATATTAAAATATTAATTACCTTGTAAATTTGTTGCTATGCATTTTAAAGCTCTAAAAGTAACATATAATTTTAATAGTGATCTACTATAGTATATGCTAATTCTTTTGATTTATTGATAGTAATTCATGAAAATTGAAATGCATTAACCTGAGTAGATATGGTGACATCATTGAATAGTGTCTTCCAGATCACATTATTATACAAGTGTGACAATTAAATGAATTCATGCTCATGATATCACTTCTTAATATATACTACATATTTTAACCTATTTCTCGTGATATGGGAAACACAGAATGGAGAAGTTCATTGAAGGACAAAAATATCTTCATTTTTATTGTTATTTGCCATAGAGAAGATATCATAAACTCATTTGGTGTAAAAATAATGAAATTAGGGGTTAGCATGGAAGAATCTATAGCACTCAAAGTGTCACATATAAATATAAAGTTAAAACTCATCCCTCCTTCAATGTACCCAAATTAGCTCATTTGGGAATGTATTCACATTAGTCTAAATTACCACTGTTAAAATATTTTTGAACTTATTATACCACAAAACATCTTTTGAGAGAATGCCATATTATTTTCAACATTTTGGATAATAAAACTCATTATATCTTGAAGTTATACTTGATAATTAAAATGTTATAAAAACACAAAGAAGGCACCTAGAGTCTGAATAAGTTGGCTCAGACAACTTTGGGCTGACAGACATAGTTTCTACACGCAATGGCATGATTAATGTATGTGGTAAAAGGTAGTTTAATTAAATAAATAGATATGTTTGATATGTATAAAACACTATGGTTATGTAGTATAAGGAGGATTTTCAATTTGAGTATACCAAAAATTAATTTGTAAGCTTTAAAAATAGTGAATTATAGTTGAGTGTGGTGGCTTACACTTGTACTCTTGGTTCTTGGGAGGCTGACACAAGATAACAGTTATTTTGAGAGCCTCAGCAATGTAGGAAGGAGATCTCTCAGCAAACTAGTAAGATTATGTTTCAAAGCAAAAAAAAAAAAAAAAGAAAAAAAACAAAAACTGAGGGTGTAGTGTAGCTTGGAGATAAAATGTATCTGGCTTCAATCCCTAGTACTAAATTATACACACACACACACACACACACACACACACACACACACACACAAAATCACCTGAGGACGTCCGGGAAGATGGTGACTAAGAAAAGCAGCGTTTACAAGTTCTGCTAACACTAGATTTCTATGGCCACAAAATCAGCACTTTTCATAGCCAGAACACACTGTCAGCAGAGAAATAAAAATGTAAATACAAGGGACAGAGAAAAAGAAGACTAGAAAAACAACCAGAGACCAGAAAAAAAAACCAACCCTCATTGCAGAGCCACACAGGCACCATCATGCCTCACAGCACCAGGCTCCAGAGAGGAAAGATAAACAGGGAGCTGAACTGAACAGCTGCAGATAATTCAAGTGTAATTAAGTAGTTCTTTCAGCTCAAAGAATGTCTAAAACTCCCAGTGGCCAAGCTCATTACACCCTAGAGGGACTCAGAACAGAGCTCAAAACCAAAAAATAAATACACCAGCCTCACAGCTGAGGGTGTGACAGTGTCACCATATTGCCTGCAGCTGCAGTGAGTTCACCACACCTGCAAGACCTCCAGATCAGCGCACACAATAACATTAAGTGAAATTGTGGCCAATACAGGAGAAATCCCAGCACTGCACCCTCAGGGACTTTCACAGCTTTGATAATCTCCCTGGGTCTGAGATTTTGAAGTCCAACCTAGTGAAGGAGTAGTGGTGGCAAAGATACTACACCCTAGTCACAGCTTCCCATGGGAAAACGCCCAGAATGGCACCCCCACAGGCTCACGTAGCCTCGATTAACTCCCTGGGTCTCAGACTTTATGATACAACCCAGTAAAGGAGTAGTGGTGGCTGAGATTACCACAAACTCGAGATCCAGACCACCCTAAGTGAAGTCGTGGTGACCCGGGGAAGAACCCAGAGAAGGCACAAACATCTAAATCATGGGAAAGAGGAACAACAATAGAGCAATGAATGCCCACAATCTCATAATATCAGAACCTGATAACACAGAAATTCAGAGATCTCTAGAAGATCAAATCAGGAATATCACTGTAGAAATAATACAGAACTTTCTAAAAGAATTTAGAGAGAATCTAAAAGAAATAAAGGATGCGAAAATTGAAGTAAAGACATCAATTCAAACTATAAACAATCAACTATACCACATGGAGAATAGAATCTTCCTCCTAGAAGATGATCACTATAAAAATGAGCACAAAATTTATAACTTAGAAAAAATCAGACAGCAGGAATCTGAAATTAAAGAAATATGGGCCCATTTTAAGAGATCTAACCTAAGAATAATCAGAATAGAGGAGGGAAAAGAAGGTGAAACCAAAGGGATCAATAATCTCTTCAAAGAAATAATAGCAGAAAAATTTCCAAACATAGAGGAAGAGGTTGATACACAGGTCCAGGAAACTTATAAAACTCCCTTTACACAGGATCAGAGAAAAGGTTCCCCACACCACATAATTGTCAAAATGACCAATGTAGAAGCTAAGCAGAGAATCTTAAAGGCAACAAAAACAAAAAGCCAAGTGACATTCAGAGGCAAACCAATTAGAATCACTTCAGACTTCCCAAACCAAGTCATGAAAGCCAGAAGGGCTTGGAGCAACATATTCCAAATTCTGAAAGAAAACAACTTCCAGCCAAAAATTTCCTACCCAGCAAAACTATCTATCAAATTAAATGGGGAATTAAGAAGCTTCCATGACAAACAGAAACTGAAAGAATTTATGTCTTCAAAACCAGCACTAGAGAAAATACTCAAGGAGATTAACTACAAAGATTCTTCTATTCCTATTTCTATAGGTAATACACACCAAAACCAGAGAAACAAGAGTTTTCCATCCAGCAGACAACTAAGCAAATAAGAATAAACAGTATTTCAAACAGAAATAAAATATTAATATGTTAGGAATTAAAAGTTATCTCTTAATAATCACACTGAATGTAAATGTCCTCAATTCCCCAATAAAAAGAAATAAAGTGGCAAAATGGATTAAAAACCAGAATCCATCCATCTGCTGCTTACAAGAAACACACCTTACAAGTAAAGATAGTAAAAATCTCAAGATAAAGGGCTGGAGCAGGGTAATTCATGTTAATTAGCCATCCTAATAAATGTGAAGTAGTATTTCACTATAGTTTTTATTTGTATTTCCTTAATGATTAGTTATATTATGATATGATGAGTGATATTCATGTGTTTATTGGTCATATAAAAATATTTGGAGATTCATTACCTATTTTAGTCTTTTACCTATTTGTAAATTGTATTGTTTGCTTTTATTGTTGCTAATTTTTAGGATTTCTATTTGGAATATTAATATACCTTCAGATATCACATTTGGAAATATTTTATCCCTTTCTATCAGTAACTTTTAATTCTGTTTACATTGTCTTTGGATGTATAATATTTTTATTTTTTTATGAATTTTGTTTGTTTATTCTTTTGTTCTCTGTGCCTTTGGAACCATACTGAAGAAATCACTGCCAATTTCAGTGCTGTGAAGTGTTATGACCCTGGTTTTCTTAAGATTAAAAAAAAACTGAGATCTGTTTCCATAAATGATGATTTATTAATCTGAGTTGAAATGAAATATTGATGTAATAGCTTTAAAGTTATTCTCAGGCCAGGTGTAGTGATTCATGCCTGTAATCCTACTACTTAGGAGGCTTAGACAGGAGGATCAGCCTCCATATCTTAGTGAGGCTTTCATTATCTTATCAAAACTGTTTCAACATAAAAACAAGAAAGGGTTGGGGGTGTGACTCAGAGGTAGAATGCCTCTGGATTCAATTCTTTCCACAAATACACAGATAAGAACCTTTGTATTCATGGGCGTGAACTGCTCAGGTAAAATATGTAAAGTTAAGAGAAGTAGCTGGATATCACTGAGTGAAAATGTGCTTCTTACTTCTCATTCTATGAGCATCACTTATAGGATCAATGTATACAATAAAACTAAAATGTGCAGAGTAAAGTCCTATATATTATGTGTTTATACTTTCCAAAGAATTTTTGCCTCTCTGTGTCATATGGTATTTAATCCTTTCAGTAACGATATGAATTACAAAATTACATCCCTGTTTCATGAATGAGAAAAACAGAGTTCAAAGAGTTTATTGGCCTTGCATGCACTCACACAGACAGTAAATAACAGAGCTACTTAGGATAAAATTACAGGACTGTCTGTTGTTTAAAATGTTATTATCATTTTGTAATATTTTTAAATATGTGTAATAAAAGGCATAATGTATTAAGTGTTTAGGAAAGAATAAACACATGCTTTCTTGAATTTAGTAGGAGATATGGTTTCTGCCTGAGAAAAAAGATTTTGTATATAAAAGTTAGAAGGAGCAAAAATATATTTCTATTTATGCATGAAAAATGCATGGATTTAAAACACAAGGAAAGGAGTCATATAGTGTTTTAAGTAGTTCAGACTGGTTCATATTAATGATAGTAAAGTACAGCAGTAATACCTGTGATGTTTAGAGATAAGTGGGAAAAACTTAGTTATATCAAAAATGAAGGCACTCAAGAGCCTTACAAAATAGATTATGACAATGCAAATACATACAAATACCACCTAACTTTTAGTTTTGCTCTGTACATATACCCTTTAAATGATGATAGAACAGGTGAGAAGAACATTTTTCTCAGTTATATACAACTCTCTTATTTCTACATCCTTTATTTCACCAATTACGACAGCTACACATTACAGTCCACTGAAAAAGTCTGTGTGTGTGGGTGTGGGTGTTGGAATGTATTAGGAGACAAGTCATGGTATATATTAATAATATTTTTTAATATTTCTAATTCTTCATTTCCTTCTAGATGTATCAGAAGATTGGATTTCTCTGTAACCTCACAATTAGATGAAGCTAGGAAAAGATGAAAAAATTACAATGGGTTATTTGAAGGTTGAGCAGGCACACAATTCTACTTCTTTCTTTCCATGATTATGCAACCCCAGAAGCCTATAATTAGAAGATGGTGTCACATAGTCAAAGCAATTTTTATCACTAAGTTGTCACATGGAGATCTGCTTCTCTGAAGTCATGGCTGGAAGTATAGAAGACTGGTAAATCACTCAGATTTTTTGTAGTTTCTTGAATAGTTATGAACGACCCTATGGTATATCTAATGTTAAATGAGTTAAAAGTAGCTTGCCAATGTATTTTAATATTAGAGTATGAAGTTTGGGCATGGCTCTGAAAGCCCTTGAAATATAGGATTTGTACCAATGTTCAAAATATTGATATCATAATTTGATTGCATATAATACTCCAATTTAAATTCTTCTGCTGGGCAACATGGTGCATACCTGTAATGCAATTATTTGGGAGGCTGAGAAGATTGCAGGTTTGAGGCTAGCTTCCGCAACTTAATGAGGCTATCATCAATTTAGTGAGATCCTATTTTCAAATAAAAAAAATAATGCTGGAGGTTTAGGATGGAGCTAAGATGTACCTGGGTTAAATCTCTAGCATAAATAAATAAATAAACAAATATTTCTATCAAAGAATAGCACTAATTTTTGTGTACAGTATTAATATATCAAAAATCACACTTGTTCCATTTTTGTCACAATTCATGAAGATGATTAGAATGCTTTGTTGTAGAAAGATCTGATCCTCATCAGCAAAGACAATTGTACAGTTTAAGATGGGAAAAAACTTCTATGGAAATGGCACTGAACTATACGAGTACATACAACTCTCTGTAATATGGAGAGTTACTGTTCATGCATGCTTGGGAGTACTTAACAAGAATCACCCATCACCATTGTCTCTATTATATAAAGCAGCATCCTGATAAATCTCTTTCTCATAAAATAAAATGCTAATAGTTGATCAAGCTACAGACATGGGAGAGATTCACAGGAAAATGTTAAAACACTTATTTCCTCAGATTCAGTCTTCTCAATGGCTGAGGAAAATGCTGACTTTCTTGATAGGCATTATGCAGCCCCTAACTTTAAATTGAATCCAGTACTCACTCATCACTCCCCAAGAGGGATGAGAATTTATCTCACTGGGATCAGAAAACTAAGAGAAATGATAAAATATATAAAATGAGGAGGTAGTCACATCCAGCCAATAAACCATTAGTGCCACAATATAGTGACTACAAAACCTCTTGTAACTTCTGAATTACAGTGGTAAAAATAGCTCTCCACATTTCTCATCCAGAGGATACATAGGTAGAAGCTAGCATTGGAAATGTGGTTTCTGCTGCTCCCCATAACCTACTAAGGATGTCTTCATGTCGTTTCTCTAGCCTTTTCTAGTATATACTCACCCTTGTGTCCAGAAGAAACCCCCCAGGTCGGTAACAAGTGAATCAGCTAGCAAGACTAATAATGAATGTATGCATCAGAGTGAAGCCACTGGTCTCTCTGCTGGCAAGGGAATTAAGGAATGGTGCTACTGTAGTTGCAACATTTGGAAACATCAAGGATTCAAGTCATTTGTCATCTTCTCTAAAGGGAGACAGTAACTATTCATTTTATCTATTTTATGTTGTATATAAATCCTAACAGAAATCAACACAGGAAAAAGAAGGGGAAATGTCTTTGTTATTCCACATCATGTAATGTAATGGAAAAGCATTATGTCCACCCAGTTATTTTGGCAATAGGCAACAGGCAACTGGTTGTACTTTATTTGAAAGAAATTGACACAAACAAAATACCCATAAATGATACAGGCTATATATGGAAAGTCCAACACACCCAATAGTCTCTGTGATTGCTGGTTCCAGTAAAGCAATGCTTGGATGCTGCTATTGTGGGACTGAAATGTGAGAAAGATGGGCTAGACCACAGCCCCTTAAATGCTCCTTTTCTGCAAGTGAAATTTAGGCTTTGCAAGAAAAGAGAACCTCTCAGTCCAATTAATGCAAGTTTGATTCTTCTTTTTATGATCAATCAAATTTCTTTTATAATACTGACCACCACTTTTTACCATGTTTCTAAACTTTGTTTTGTTTGGGTGAATAAAAATGTTTATATATTTTATTAAGTATTATGCTGAGGATACTCAAAATGTATATCTTGTATAATCATAAACTGAATACCTGGCTTTGACAATGATTACTCCCTCAACGTCACTCAATGAATATCTTGGCAGAAAGCAGAGAAAAATACTTCGTTGTCCAAGACTGAACTCTCCAGAAGTTATTGTTCAAATTAAAAAAGTGAGGACATTTCACACCTGCCATTTCCTTTAAATGTACCAATTCACTAGAAGGTAAATTCCTGTGGGTGTGCAACTGGATTTTATACAGATAATGTCAACATAAAACATTGCTTTTTAAAATATTAGTGCATTTTTTAAATGATAGCACCTTCATGATTATAATGCAAAAGAAATAAAAGTGCTTTGGATCTGGGAATGAATCTCAAGCAATTCACCACAACCTCTGATATTCAAACATTATTTATTAAAGATAAGCTATTTAAAAATACTGTACATTTTTTCTCCCAGTAGTAAATCAGATTGCTTTTTACTGGTTTTATGAAATGTGCCTAATATGATTTCATTTCGCTTTTGGATAATATTTTAACCCTTTTTTTACTCTTTAACTCAGTTTGGAGGCAAAGAAAACTGCTATTCTCTTGTTCGCAAATTAAATAGGTAGTACATGCCTCACTAAAATAATTCAAATTGAAAATAAGCATTACTGACTATTTAAAAATAGTTTTATTGCTTAAAATATGGCATTGTTCTTTATGCCCAAACTCAGTACCTTATCCCTAATTTATAATATGAGAGGAAAGACTGTTACCTTAATTGATTCTCAAAAAGTAAACA
This sequence comes from Muscardinus avellanarius, assembly GCF_963383645.1. Lineage (NCBI taxonomy): Eukaryota > Metazoa > Chordata > Mammalia > Rodentia > Gliridae > Muscardinus > Muscardinus avellanarius. The sequence goes on along the minus strand of NC_137792.1, from coordinate 117,045,184 downwards.
TAATGCCAGGCATGGTGGCACACGCTTGTAATCCCAGTAATTAATCCAAGCACTTAGTGAGGCTCTCTACAAATTAGTAAGGCCTTGTTTCAAAATAAAAATTGTTTCAGAATAAAAATCAGGGCTAGAGGTGTAGTTTGGAGGTAGAATGCCCCTGGGTTCCATCCCCAGTACCACAAAAAATAAAAAATAAAAAGAAGTGGACGCTCCTAGAAATTAAACATTTTTGTTTCTATAAGCATGATTGTTATTACTTTCTATTAAAATATTATCATTGGACATTAGGAAAATAGTTATAATGAGAGGGGTTTGTGGCAAGACTTAACACCAACAACATTAAACAGAACAGATCTAACAAACTTACAGGTTAAAGAGAAGCAAATATCCTTTAATTGATGTTGTGTTATTCAGCTTTGCATGTCCAAAATACTTTACAAGAATAACTTGTATGTCCAAATTAGTTGTATGTCCAAAATACTTGACAAGAATAACTTGGAAGTTGAAAGTTATTCTGACTCATGGTTTCAGAGGTTCTGCTCACAGTTTGTTGGCTCCAAGACAAATATCATGGTGGCAAGGTATATTTGAAGGAAAGCTGAAAATCTCATGGTAGCCAATAAGTGAGATGGAAAGGGGCCAGGAACAAATATAGCCCCCAAAGGACAGGCCTCCAGTAACCCACCTCCTCAAGCCATACCCCACTACTGCACACTGTTGCTTTGATGAAGAGGCTTTCAACCCATGAGCTTTGGGGGGTGGGCATTATAGATAGGGCCTACAACAAATATATATTTAAACTTTATATTGAGAAATTTTGTTTTATATTTATGTATTTCAACACTTGAAACTATTCAATTTTGCTCCCTCACAATTAAAAAAAACAGGTTTGTGAAAGATAAACTAAGCAATGTGCCAAGATCCATGTGGTTCCATCAACATTCAAACACATGACTACACAATTTAGAGGAAGGTTATTTGTGATCTCATATCATAGATTCTGGAAGCAAGAGATTATGCAAAAGGAAAAGGGACCATTTATAATCCTCAAGGCCAAATTCACAAGGACTCCTCAGCAAAAGGGCCTTGCCTTCAAAGTGGTTGCCTTGTTTCTGTGAGGTATAGAAAAAATTTTAAATTCAAACCATAAAACCATGACTTTCTCCCTCTACTCTCCATAAGGAAAAACTTTTAAAACAATGCTGGAAAGCAAGTCAAATGACCTGTATTAAGCACTAAGATTCACAAAAGTTTTAATAACGTTGGGATGAATTAGTGAGGATGTGATTTAAATTTAATGCTGAAGTTTTTATATCTCAGTATTTGAGGGACATTCTATGCATGATGTCTTGTAGTTCAATAACCAAATAGTCATTTTCTAAGTTTAGGTTTATTCAGAATAAAGAAGCACAACAAATAATTATGTATACTTGAAATGAGGGATTGGTATGGTTGGTCCTTTCTCATTCAAGTCATAATTAAAATATCACCACCTTTTCTGTGCAAGAGCTTTATAAGTTGATGACATCTAGTGGATTTATATGAGAGAATGGTCCCAAAAGAAAATGTATAAGTACATTCTGACAATAAAGCAGAGATCTAATAGAATATGAAGAGTTGAGAAAAGTGTAAATAACAGGAAGCTCTGCTGGGAAAGATTAGCCACAAAGAGTGAAGTAGAGAGCAGTTCATAGCCTCATGTGGGAGTACTGTGAGATGAACTCTTCTGGAGTAAGTGGGTGAGAGTTACAGTAGGTGAGTAATATGGTCTTTCTTTAGGCTAAAAATTAAAAGGTTTCTGAAACACCAGAAAAGAAAAAAAATCCATATGCAGTGTTATGTATAGGCAGAAAGCCCCAGTCAAATATTCACTTATCTGTGACCTTGGACCTAAGACAATTTGGTATATGAAACTGATTATTTGTATTTACATAAAAACTTCTCCTAAAGATGATGAATAGATTTTTTACAGTAAAAGAGAAAATGCAAGCAGTAAAATTCAAACTGGTAATGAGCAGTGTTTTTTTTCCTCAAAATTACTGTCTTTGAATATAATATGCTGAAGTACCAGATTACTGAAATTCTCAGCAATCCCACTGGAACAATCTATGGCCAAACTACCAAATTTGAGAAGCTAATAGCAGTGCTCTGAGGACAAGCAATATGGCTTTACTTACACAAGCTCCATTAACGTGGACACAAAAAATTTATGAATTTCTGAGACCAAGCTACACCTACAGCCCTATGTAATTTCTCTGTCTAATAAATAAAGAGTTGCTTGCTATTTATAAGGAGTCTTAACATAGGAATCATTTGTACTTTGCTCATTTTTCTTGTTGGCAAACTGTTCTCCAAAATATTGCCTTTTTAATTTTTTAAATTGGTGCATTGTTGAGTCTGTCTGTGAACCAAGATCCTCCTGTCTCAGCCTCCCAAATGCTGGGATTAAAAGTGTGCACCACCACTTCTGGCTCCATATTTTCTTTATCAGTTTTTTAGTTGATGAACACTTAAGCTATTCACATCTCTTGACTATTATGAATAGAGCTGCAATGATCATGGGAGTTTATTTTCTTTGTCTATATTTCAGTAGTAGGATTGCTGAATGATATGGCAGTTCTAATTTTAATTTTCTGACTAACTTCCATGCTTTTTTTCATTGGCTGCACTAATTTATAATCCAAAATATGTGCAAGTATTCCCTGGTCTCTACATCTTCACCAAATTGTTATCTCTAGTCTTTATGATAATAATTATTCTTACTGATATAAATTGAAATCTTTTGTCTAGTTGACTTAAATTTTCTGGATAATTAGTGACACTGAGTATTTTTTCTTTTACCAGTTGGCTATTTGTATATCTTCTTTTAAAAAGTAATTCACATAAATTTGTCACCAGATGTGAAGAAGTGGGAACTCTAAGACATTGTAGGTAGGATTGAAAATTAGTGCAACCACTTTGGAAAACAGTATGGAGGATCCTCAGAAGAATGGGAATGAGCTTACCATTTGATCCAGCAATACCACTTCTGGTTGTCTACCAAAAAAATGAAAACCAAAGTACCAAACTAATGCATGCTTGTCTATGTTCATAGCCCCACAATTCACAATTGCTGAACTATGGAACCAGTCAAGATGTTCATCCATCAACAAATGAATGGATTACAAAACTATGGGACATGTACACAATGGAATTGTACTCAGCCATAAAGAAGAATAAAATTATATAGTTACAGGGAAATGGATGGAACTAGAGAACACTATGCTAAGTGAGATTAGTCAATCACAAAAAGTAAGAAATTGGATGCTCTCCCTAATATGTGGAAGCTAGGGAGAAAAGGGGTCATAGAAGAAATTCTAGACAAAGGAGGAGAAACCATGGTTGAACAAATATGGATGCCTGAGCTGAATGAGAGGGGGGAAGGGGGCAATTCCTTAATGTATGTGATGTACATTTACAAACATTAAATTCAAACACTAAGCCAAACATAAGGAGGGAGGGGAGAAAAATGATGTAATAATTGGGGAAGGGCTAAATGAATGATGTGTGCATGTATGCTTCCACCATCTTGTACTCCATTAAGATGTATGACTACAATGCACCAATAATTTTTTTAATCTAGTGATAAAAGATCTCCTGAGTTTGTTCATACAGATACTTAATAATGTTATTGGGATTCAAGGCTTTTTCATTTTTTAATGTTATTATCCATAACATACTAGTTTAGCTCACTTCAGAATGACAAGATGGCAGTCTCAATTACAGTGTTCACATCCACATAGGATGGTATCCAGGTAAAGATATGAATTTTTTTCTTCCATGTTCTTTTAAAAAATATATAAAAATACTTTTTAAAATTCTCCAGCAGACTTTCCTCTGATTTTATTATCTAGAATTGTTTAATATAGTACCTTACCATCCAGTTATTGTCAAGGAGAGTGATTAGAATATGATTAATTTATATTAATGCTGTTGCACTTTTACATGCCAGCTCAACTGAGCTAAATGACACTTAAAGATCTAGTAAAATATAATTACTGGGTGTGTTTGTGAAAATGTTTTTAGAAGAGATCAGGATCTGAATTGTTTAACCAATGAAATATGAGTGTGTACAATCTAATCCTTCAAAAGCCTAAACAAGGAAGGCATATTTATGCTTTTCTTGAAGTGACAAATTGATCTTTTTCTATTCTCAAACTTTGGTGCTTCTGGTTCTTGGAGTTTTCAAATAAGACAACACCTACACCATCACCCCAATACAATTTGTAGGCATTTGTACTTGAATTGAATTACTATTGTCTTCCTATGTTCTCCAACTTGCAAGTGGCATATTGTGGGATGTCTGGGCCACAATAACCATGTAAATTAATTTTTATAATAATGTTTCTATTTTTCTATCTCTAAAAGTATGTATGTGTATATTTCTGTGTTTCTCTGATTCTTTTGAGAACCCTGACTAAAACAAAATTAAGTAGAAAATGGTCAAAACATGGGATTCTGTTGACAAGAAAAAAAAATAGGAAATTGGATACTGGTAGGTAATCAACTTAATCTCTCACCAAGCTTGAACAGAGTAAAAGAAATAAACAACAACAAAAAAGAAAGTGGGAGGGAAGGAAGGAAGCCAAAAAGAAGGATGTAAGGGTCATAATTATGTTTCTGACAAATGACAAAAAGGAGTATTTTAATAGACATTAAATTATTCTCCAATTTAAATTTTCATAATTTCACAGAATATATTAGCTAAACCTTAAACTTGGTCTACTTGAGAGCCTATCTCTAGATATCCTGCATTATTATATCTAATACTGGGTCCAAATATCAGCATTTTTAAAAAGTTTAAGTGGTTCTTGCATTAATATGTCTTCAGTTCAGTGTTAAATTATTCACATGAAGTATTTGAAATGGGAGCTTTTTCAATTGGTATGCATTCTTACTTTGTTTAGATGCTACACCTGGGGGCAAGAAAAGGTTAATTTGCTATTGAAGGTCAAGTTGCTTCATCATCAGGGTATATACTGTGAACCTGACATGGCCCCAAATGCCTAAGCTTAATGACAAATCAATATCCAATGTAAAAACATGGAATGCTGGGTTTTCTACAAAGATTTTCTTTTTCTTTACTATTTATATTACAAAAAATGTACATCTCATATGTTCTAAGAACGTAGCTTATAAGGTCATAAATATTAATACCATTGTACTCAGGCTATATAGATTAAACAAGATCTAATTATTATTATTGATGGTAATTTTACAATCTTAACCCACTTGAAAGTATTCTTCTATAGAAGTTGAAGATGTTCAATTGAAATAAGATAAAGCTGAATGTTTCCTGTAATTTATTAATATGTGTTTCAGAAGAAATGTTTTATTTTGTGGTTTATAATGTGAGGGAGGATATAAAAACACTGTACTTTGCCCTCTAGAATGTGATGATCTAGTTATGGCAAATTTATAAAATTTAATTTATATAAATTGCATACAGATTCTGTTATTAAATATCAAAACAATATAAAAGCACTGTTTTTACAAATCAACTATCACCCATTTACTTAAACAGATATAAAAATAACCTATGGCCATTATCAGGTAGCTTCACATGTGAAAGCAGGACTAATACATGCTTAATACTATAAATCTTTTACTGAGTGTGCATTTCTCCAAGAACTTTTTAGTTTATTCAGTGTAATAAATAACACATTAATATGCATTAAGCATTTAATATTTGCTAGATGCAACTTTAGGCATTTTGTGCATATTGTTGCATTTCATTTTCCTTCATTTTTTACTACCATATCAGAGGAATGACTTACGGTTATTTTTCCCCCACATGTAAACTTAGACTCAGGAAATTTAAATTACCTATTCATGATCATTGATCTACCAAATGTAGAAATTAGGATTTTCACTTAGCATCACTACAAAGATTTTGCTATATTAAAAATGAGTGACAGTGTCTTTTACCCCAATATGAAAGGGGCCTGCTATCATATAAATTCTACCATTCTATCATAACCAGGATAAGAAAACACATTTACATCAGTCAGCTTTTTTCTTTTTTTCTTTTTCTTCTTTTGTGAGTCTGGGGATGAAACCCAGGGTCATTTGATCTCTGACCCCACCCCTGCCCTGTATTTTATTCTTTATTTTGAAACAGGGTCTCACTAAGTTTAGGAGGGTCTAAGTAGCTGAGGCTGTCAGTGAACCCAGATCCTTTGGTTTTAGCTGGATTTACAAAGTTATTAGTAAGCACCCTTCTTGCTCCCAGTGTTTAAAATCTAGTAGAAAGAGTAGTAGATAGATGATGATAGATTGATAATTCCCATGTCATATCAACAATAAGAATGTGCAATTTTTAAGATACCTCAGATTACTTGAGCTATTTTAAACCCACAAACTTATTTTTAGAGTCCCAATTCTCTTTCCAAAAACATTAATTATCTTCTAACAATGGCTCACCTTGTTTTAGGACACTATTTAGGCCACATTATTACACCCTCAATTTAACTCATTATAATGAGTCACATTTTTCTTAAGAATAATTGTGTTTGATTTTGGGGAGGGAATAAATTTATTACTTGAATTCTACTTCAAGAAATAATAATAACACAGTTTACCTAATAAATATTTCTCTCATATATAATTAAAACTGACCCAAAACCAAGCCCATCTTTGCTAACAATAAAATATGGGTAAGGTAAATATTTTTGCAAATGAAAAAGGGACATTTTCTACTATTGAACTCTTTATACGATGAATTTGAATAAATATTTATGTGTCTGACTAAACCTTATGTTAACTTAAAACATTTTTTCATAGAGATAATTTCTAAATGTACATTCTATATTTTTACATTTTTGTGGTACTGGACTTTGAACCCAAGAATTTCAACCGCCAAGTTATACCACCAGTCCTTTGAATATTTTGTTTTGAAGTAGGGTCTCATTACATTGCTGAAAGTCTCTCTAAATTTAAGAGGCTGTTTTCAAATTTGTGATCCTTTTGTCTAAAGCCTATCAAGTACTCGTATTACATGTATAATGACATCAAGTCTGAAAGTTTTTACTACTTTTTATATAGATGATCAAAAAATGACAACACAAAAGCTGAGGATAGTCTCTGATATATTATGTACAGATTTTTTACTTCATACTCTATATGAACAATATTTAATAAACCCCAGTAATTATCATAATTTTCATTCCCATAATTTGCTTTAGAAATAATATTCAATGTAATGGTAAACATATTTAGTGTTCTCTTGATGGGATCTTAGTTTTTTTCAAAATTAGTTGAAAGAATTGTGAAGAGGAAATTATTATAATAGAATTTGATTCACTATAGAAAACAATATAAATAATAATCTAATACATAATGCTGACTAGAAATACAGTATGCAGGTTTATTATCTTTTCTATAAAAACCATTTTACGATATTGCCACCGGCGGCAGCAGCAGCGAATTCAGCGAGGCCAGTACAACTACATCTGCGTACTCAAGAACAGTGAGTCAAATTGCGGGCCACAGAGGAGAAATCCCAGTACTGTACTCCCTGGAACTTGACCCAGTGGGGGAGGGGTGGTGGCAGAGATATCACACCATAGGAGAACTTGCAACCTGGCACCACCCACAGTCTAAAGCAGCCTGTATCGACTCTCTGGGTCGGAGACTCTGTGGAAAAACCCAGTAAAGGAGTAGTGGGGTCTGAGATACTACTGACTCGAAATCCAGAACACCTTAAAGGAAGTCATAGTGACCCAAGGAAAGAACCCAGAGAAGGCACAAACATCCAAAATCATGGGAAAGAGGAATAATACTGGAGCAATTAATGCCCACAACCCCACAACATCAGAACCCGATAAAACAGAAAATCAGAGATTTCTAGAAGATCAAATCAGGAAAATAACTGTAGAAATAATAGAGGTGCTTCGAAAAGAACTCAGAGAGAGCCAAAAAGAGATAAAGGATGCAATTAATGAAGTAAAGGCCTCAATTCAAAGCACAAACAACCGATTAGAACACATGGAGAATAGAATCTCGCTCTTAGAAGATGAGCAATCCAAAAATGAACTCATAGTTTCTAATCTAGAAAAAAATATCCGACAGCAGGAATCTGATATTGAAGAAATATGGGCCCATTTTAGGAGAGCTAACCTAAGAATAATTGGAATAGAGGAGGGAAAAGAAAGTGAAACCAAAGGGATCAACAATATCTTCAAGGAAGTAATAGCAGAAAATTTTCCAAACATAGAGCAAGAGGTTGATACAAAGGTCCAGGAAACTTATAGAACTCCCTTTAGACAGGATTGGAGAAGAGGATCCCCACGCCACATAATTGTCAAAATGACCAATGTGGAAGCCAAGCAGAGAATCTTAAAGGCAACAAAAGCAAAGGGCCAAGTGACGTTCAGAGGCAAACCAATTAGAATCACTCCAGACTTCCCAAACCAAGTCATGAGAGCCAGAAGGGCTTGGAGTAACATATTCCCAATTCTGAAAGAAAACAACTTCCAGCCAAAAATTTCCTACCCAGCAAAACTTTCTATCAAATTAGATGGAGAAATAAGAAGCTTCCATGACAAACAGAAACTGACGGAATTTATGTCTTCAAAACCAGCACTAGAGAAAATACTCAAAGAGATTAACTACAAAGAAGAAATAGGTAACACACTCCAGAACTAGAGAAACAAGATTTTCCATCCAACAGACAACTAAGATTGGTTATCTGTGGAGATTCATTATTTATGTTAGTCTTTTACCTATCTCTAAAGGGTATTGTTTGCCTTTATTGTTGTTAATTTTTAGGATTTTTAGTTGGAATATTAATATACCTTCAGATATAGCAATTGGAAATATTTTATCCCATTCTATTAGTAACTGTTAACTCTGTTTACATTGTCTTTGGATATACAATATTTTTTTTTTAGGGAGTTTGTATACTCCTCTGTTGCCTGTGCCATTGAAATCATAACCAAGAAATCACTGCCAATTTCAATGTTGTGAGGTTTAATGACCCAGATTTTCTCCTAAAAGTTTATAGTCTTAAGATTTATATTTAGGTCTATTATCTATTTTGAGTTAATATTTGTATATGGGATTAGGTAAGGGTCCAATTTTATTCTTTTCCATGTAATTATTATTTTTTAACAATATTTAGTTAAAAGATTATTATTTCCACCACCAAATGTTCGTGGAAACCTTGTCAAAAATAACTTGACAATATAGGGAAGAATTTAGCTCTAGGCTTTTATTTAACTCCAATGGTTTATATATCTGCCTTTAGAATAGTACTACACTCTTTCAATTATTCTAGCTTTATATGGTTTGAAATCAGAAAATATATATCTTCTAGCTTTGTTCTTTTTCAAGATCGTTTTGGGTACCTAGAGTCCATATTCCATATTAGGATAGATTTTTTTTCTGAAAAATAAATATATAAATATATGATAGTTTCACCTAAAAAATAGAAAAAAATATTCTCTGGTAAGAAAGAAAGCAAAAAGAAATATTGAAATGTTATCTTTAAGTTATCAAAAGCTTGGTATCAGAGAAATGAAACTGTTATGTGAGATTATCATTTTTAATTTTAGATAAATTGCCATAATACTAGATGTCAACTACTAAGCCAAGCATGGGAGGGAGGGATAGGGAGAGAATGGGGTGGGGACTGGGTGGGGGCTGACTGGGAAAAGTGTGCATGTAAGTCTACAAAAGTATGTATCCTACTATGATGTATGAATACAGTGCACCAATTAAAAAAATACCAAAAAAAGAAATAAATAAAATAAAATGGATTATACTTTAAAAAAAATAAATAAATTTTATGAAATCTTCAAAAAAAAATTAAACAACAACAACAAAAAAAACATTTTACCATGATTTTTTTGTGTGTGGTACTGGATATGGAACCCAGGAACATTCTACCTCTGAGCTACACTCCCAGACCTCATTTTTATATTTTATTTTGAAACAGGGTCTCAGTTGCAAAGGATCTCACTAAGTAGCTGAATCTGGCCACGAACTTGCAATACTCCTGCCTCAGCCTTCTAAATACTGAGATTACAATTGTGGGCCATCAACCAAGCCCTATTTTTAAAAGGTTTGATTTTATCAATATGATATCAAATATAATTATTTTCTTGAAAAAATAGTCTTTAGCATGTATGCTTCTTATAAGCAATTGAGGTTACTATTAATAATTTTGCTACAATATAATATAATTTCATGGAATATACTATTTTTTAAATAAACATGGTATTGCTTATTGTAAATTTCACAGTTATTGTAACAGGTGAGAGATGGAAAAAATTTTCCAAAACTTCTGCAGGTATAATGCTCTCAGTGGTGACTGATAATATTACTTGTTTCATTTTTACCCTTGATATCAGTGGGTTTTTTTAGGTCAAATGGAAAGCATATTTAAAACAAAAACTTGCTTAATTTAATAGGCCAAATGGAGAGTCAGAATCTCTGAATCTATTTTGGACTCTCATTTTGTAGTCCTATATATTTTACTGGCACCTCCATTATTTAGACTTCAGTTTTCTTCTCACAAGAGTGCAGAATATGGGATGGGGGATTAGAGAGGTTTTGAAGAGTCAGATAATCTTAAATAACTCCCTTTAGTTATTTTATTTTTAGTGCAACCTTTATTAAAAAAAACCCTTTTCCAGTTTATTTATGTCATGAAGAATCTAATAAATCCATGCAAACATATATCTATAAATGTAATATTAAATAGTAAAAATTAAAACCTAAAGGTGCTGTTACTATTGTAGCATCATGGTATAAAATTGGAAGGAATCAACTTAAACTGTGATAAAAATTAATGCATTATGAATTTTGACTGAGCATGATGACCCACATCTATAATCTCAGTACTTGGGAGGCTGGTATGGAAGGATAGCAGGACTGAGGCCAGCCTCAGATACTTAGTGAGACCCTGTTTCAAGAATAAAATAGGGATGAGCTGTATAATTCAGGATACAAGGATAGAAAACATTTCTACTTTTAATCAATTTAGTACTGAAAGTACTTGCCAGAGCAATCAGTCTAAGAAAAAAAATCCAAATTCGAACATAGGAAGTTATAATATCGTCATTGTTTGCAGGTGACATTATCTCACATATAGAAAAACCCAAATATTATAACTAATTAAATGAATTCAACAAAGTTTTATAAAAATCAACATATATAAATCAGTAGCATTGCTATATGTCTATTGAAGTACCAAGTTAAAATTTTTAAAAATCCATTTACAATAACTCTGAAAAGAATAAAATACCTTCTAATAAATTTGACTAAAAATAAACATCTTTGTCATGTAAAGCATAAAATATTTTTAAAAAATAGAATAGGACACAAGAATGTGAAAAGATTTGCTGTGTTCATAGATTGGTTAAATAAATATTGTTAAAATGTCCACACTTAAGACTTATAGACTTATTAACTCAATTCCCTTTTTAAACACAGATTACAATAATCATAAAACTATAAACTAGAAATTAAAATTGTAAAATTTATATGAGATCACAAAATTTTTTTTGCGGTACTAAGAATGGAACACAGGGGCATTCTACCGTCAAGCTACATGCTCAGCCCTATTTTTTATTCTTTATTTTAAAACAGGGTATCACTAAGTTGTAGGGGAGCTCACTAAGCAGCTGAGGCTGTCCACAGACCATGATCTTCCAGTCTCAGCCTCCTGAATGCTGGGATTACAAAGATGCACCACCAAGCCCTGCTTTATTTCTTAATTATAATTTATTTCTCTGAATATTTTTCCTAGTGCTGAATTGGAAGATATAAATTCTTTCAGCTTCTGTTTGTCATGGGAGAATTTTCTTTTACTGTCAGATTGTAAAGCTATCTTTGCTGGGTAGAATACTCCTAACTGATGTCATTTTCTTTCTTTAAGATTTTTTTTATAGGATTGCCTGGCTTTCATGACATGGTTTGAGAAGTTTTGAGTGATTCTTACAGTTTTGCTTCATAATGTCGAGTGGTTTTTTCCTCCAATCAAATTTAAGATTCTTTCCTTGGCCTCTAGGTGAGACTATTTATTATGTGGTGTGGTCAACCTTTTTTCTAATCTTGTTTAATATATATTCTATATTTTTCATGTACCTGTATATGGACCTCACTTTCTATGTTTGGGTAATTCTCTAATATTATTTCTCTGAAGATATTTTTGTTTCCTTTGGTTTTGTATTCTAGACTCTATTCTTTGCCTATTATTTTTAGGTTTGCTCCTTTAAAATTACCCCAAATCTCTTGGATGATCAGCTCATAAAGTCAAAATAATTTTTCTTATTTATATACCATACATTAATTTATGGTGTGGTCATCTTATAAGACTAAAACTGTATTTTACATGTGGTGTAGACTACAAGGTCACACTAGAGAGGCCTCTGGTGTGGCCCTGGACCAGGGACTTGCTTTGTGAGAGTGCTGAGGACTGGGCCCCAGGTGCAGTGTATGTTTCAACACAAGTGCAGGGAGTCTGTGTTCTCCACAGAAAATGCTGGGTTTTCTTTGTCTTCTAATTCCAGTGTTTTCTTCAGAAATTCATGTGTGGTGTACAGGTCTATGTGAAATATTACCCTTTTTATTATCTATTTTCAGTTACTCATGGTGTGGGGCATGCACACATCTCCCTGAGGATTGCACACTCATCTCTGCTGCAGGGTTCATGGTGGGACCCAGGATGAAGGGAGGAAGGGGTGGTGGGTTTGGTCACTTTTTATTTCTGGTAACACCATGAGGCTGTATAATTCTGTTTTGTATCCTCACTGTCTGTGCAGTAAGTCTCAGTATTTTAAACATGCAATTTAATGGGGTTTCCAAAGTTACTGTTGTTTAGGAGTGTAAGCTATTCTTCTCATGTCTCCACTTAAATAAGATACACTGCTTGGTTTATCTTTTTCAGCTTTAATATTTAACAGCATCCATGCAGATATTCTTATTTCTCTGTCTTTAGTTTCCTATAACCCATAAAGGTATTCAAGGATTTTTGATACTGCTCAATTAAATTTCCGAGTCAAGTTGCAGGCAAATTTGTCTTAGTCTTACTCTGTCACCATCTCAATTTATGTCTTTTAACTGGGGAGTTGAGACCATTGTTCTCCAGTGTAATTATGAGTGCTGAATTTTAATTTCAGTCATTTTGAGTTGTATTTTCTGTTTGAGATAGTGTTTACAGGTATTGAAAGGCATCATTTCTGGGTAGGATAGTTTTGGCTGAAAGTAATATTTTATGATTTGGCACTTTGGGTTTTCATGACTTAGTTTGAGAAACAGAGAATTATTCTGTTTTACCTTTGAATATCACCCAGTCTTTACTTTCATTGCATTTAAGATTCTCTTCTTGTCCTCTGTTAGTCAATTTGATTATTATGTGGCATGATAAATCTCTTCTCTGATGTCTTATTTTGGGTTATATATGTTTTTATACCTGTGTATCCATCTCATTTTCTATATTTGTGTACTTCTCTGATGTTATTTCGTTGAAAGAATTTTTAATATCTTTGGTTTCAGCTTCAACTCTTTCATGCCTATTGTGTTGGGGTTTTTTTCTTTGTTTGTTTGTTTTTGCACATCTGGAGATGGAACCCAGAGGCATTTGACCTCTGAGCTATACCTCCTGCCCTATTTTTATTCTTTATATTGAAACTTATTTTATTAAGTTGCAGAGGGCCTCACTAAGTAGCTGAGACTGTCTGCGAACCACGATCCCGATCCTCCGGTCTCAGTCTCCCAAATGCTGGGAATACAAGCATGCACCACCATGCCTGGCTTGCCTATTGCTTTTAGTTTTTATTTTTTTAAAGTTACCCCAAATCTCTTAGATATTTAGGTCATGCTGTCAAATTGCCTTTTCTATATTATAGACAATGTATTCATTTTTTGGAGTAGTTGTATTTTAGGAGTGAAATCCTATTTTCCATGTGGTCTAGTCTGCCATTGATGGTTTGTATTAAAGTCCTATTTCATTTGTTGGACCTATCATTTCCTTAAAACATCAGGATATTAGTTTTTTAAAATATGAGCTTTCATAGTTTTAATTTTTTGAGGTACTGGGAGTGGAAACCAGGGACATTCTGCCTCTGAGTTACACCCCCAGCCCTATTTTTTATTCTGTTTTATTTTTGAAACAGAGTCTTACTGATTTGCAAAGGGCCTTGCTAAGTAGCTGAGGCTGGCCGCAAACCATGATACTTCTGTCTCAGATTCTTAAATGCTGGAATTACAAGTGTGCACCATCATGCCTGGCTTCTTTCATAGCTTTTAGACTTTCTTATTTTATTTCTTAAATTTTGATTCATATCAATTATTATATTCCTAATTCTTATTCCAGCATTCTCTGCAACTCTGAGTTAGTGAGTTTCATTGTTGTGGGGTTGTGGAAACTCATTTTTTCTTTCTCATATTTTCAGAGAATTTTTTATTTTTGCATTTGCTGGCTCTCTTACTTTGTAGAGTTCCTCTATTATTCTCCCTTTCATGATGCATCCTGTTTTGTAGATAAATATTTACCTCAAAAAATGTTGTAAAAAGAAATATTCTTAACCACATGACTAGTCACAGCTTTCTGTTAGGTGTTTGTCACAATACAGCCACTGTGGTCTGTGTTACATATTGACCCACTGTTGTTCTGCCAGTAAACATCCAGCACTGGGTACAACTACTCCAAGACTCTGCCTTCTTGCTACAATTGTGGCATTCCTGGAATGCAGGTGTTAAAGACTGAGAAACGACTTAATGCCTAGCTAATAGGGAAGTCTTTCTGGTGTAAGCAGGTAAAGTTTATGTCCTGTATATTTCTAAACTTTTGTGAGTAGAGTGCTGGAAAGCTCTACCTATCTGATGGAAGCCTGTTGTTAATGTCCAGAGGTCCAACCAATAGTCCACTTATCTGTTCCAATCTCAGCAATATGGGCTTAGAGGAGTCAGCTCATACAAACAGGGGCAAACTGTGACATAAACAAGGTAGAAATGTGAATGGAGAGAAAGGGAATAGAGTGACATATATAAGAATAAAGTAAATGAAAAATAGAATAAAGTAGAATAGGTTTAAACAAGGAAATAAAAAGTTAATATAAAGATACTAAAATAAAGTAGAATTCTAGCAAAAATATAGAATATATAAAATAGTGATAAGAATGAAAAATACAAGGCACAGGCTGATGGGTAGACTAAAAATTAAGCAAAAAATTCAAAGCAACACACACACACACACGAGAGAGATAGAGAGAGAGAGAGAGAGAGAGAGAGAGAGAGAGAGAGAGAGATGCAAAAAAGAGAAAGGAAAACAAAAAAGAAAGGAAACTTAAAAATTATATATTAAAATTTCACTATTGGAGAGGTGTTGAATGCATTGATTTTGGATAGTCCCTTGCTGAGCTTTTATTTCTTCTTGGATTGGGGTTTTCTTAGAGGAGATGTAAACACTGTTTCTGATTTTTTTATTCAGACTCTTCTGGGTTTAGGTTGTAGCTAAAGGGCAGAGTGCCTCTCCAGCATTTACATGTTCCTAGGCTCAATCTCCAGCACCACAAAGAAGGAAGAGAAAAAACAGAAATCAATGAACAGCACCACAAAGAAGGAAGAGAAAAAACAGAAATCAATGAACAAAAGAAAAAATGCAAAAGTTAAAAACGACACTAAAAATAAAACCTTTTTATGCTCTGTTTCTGTTGCCTGTTTGTGTCTGGTACAGATATTCTGAACCACTTAAGGCCAAATTGTTGCTGTTAATTTCCAAACGTGTTTGAAGCATTTCTGCTTTCTTGGAAACCTATAAAATATAATCTCCCAGCCCTAGCACTAGATCTCTCATCTGGCTTATCATCCTTATCATGATTCCTCACTGCCAAGCTTTTTTTGAGCAATGATGGGAACAATGCATTGAAAACCATGGTCTTGAGACTTAATTTCTGGTCTTCAAGAGGTGAAAAGGGAGAAGGCAAGAGAGCCAAACTCCCCAAATAAAACTCAGCTTTTTCTTTTATTTTATGTTTACAAATTTATAATTAGATCATCAAGTTTTATTTGTCTCTAACTTTAGAAGTAGGATATTATGTTAAGAATGTTTAAGAAGGTAAGTTTTTGTATGGCAACCTTTCAAGGGCGTTGAAGATTGTTGCCTTTAACTTTCTCCTTAGGGAAGCCTTCTGTCCCTCAACAAAGCAAATCTAAACAATTACAGAACTGAATGAAAGAGCTTAGATAGCAGAGATTGAGCAAGGTCACTGTCTTCTGTTCTCTCAAGAAAGGCAGCCTTCTGCTAAAGTAAGAAAAAAGCCCATAAATACT
Organism: Muscardinus avellanarius; assembly: GCF_963383645.1. Classification (NCBI taxonomy): domain Eukaryota; kingdom Metazoa; phylum Chordata; class Mammalia; order Rodentia; family Gliridae; genus Muscardinus; species Muscardinus avellanarius. The sequence goes on along the minus strand of NC_137792.1, from coordinate 117,028,870 downwards.
TTAACCAATATGTTTTAGACTTAGAACAGATTTCCACATTTACCCTACCCCTCCCAGTTTCATTCATCATACTAAAATGAAAAGATTACAGTTTTATGGCAAAACAATACACATTTATGTATATATATATATATATATATATATATATATATATCACTTTCTTTGACCATTTATTTGTTGATGGACACTGAGATTGAGTCCATATGTTAGCTATTGAGAATGTTGCAAGAAAAATGGCTGTGTTGTTATCTTTTTTCATGCTGATGTAATTTTATTGAGACTTCTACCGATGTTACAGAGACCTTGTAAATTCTGTTCATTCTTTTTGTTTTTCTCTTTATTAATATAATTTCTCAACCTTATGTTCAATATCTGATATTACTTGTTTTGCTTGATCAACTGTTTTGTGAGACTTCTATCAACCATCTTCTTTATTAGACTTAATGAGCTTTTCATTTCCACAATGTACTTTTGTTTTCTTAAAACACTCTTTTTGTTGAATTGTTCCTTTATATGTTGCATCTTCTTCCTTAATTGATTCAACTATTTATTTTTCTCCTTTTGAAATTCATTGAGCTTTTTAAAATCATTTTTTAAATTTGTTCCTGGCATCATTCACTTTGATATCTTTGGAATTGATTACTATTGAGTTATGTAATTTAGAAGATATCAAATTGTCTTTTTTATATTTCTTTGTGTGTTTATGCTAAGTTTTACACATCTCCTGGGATGAATATCTTTTACACTTTTAAGTGAAGATCTTCTTAGTATTCAGCCTTCTCTTGATAATGTACCATGTAACATCAAACACATCAACATGAATTGTTGTGTTTAATCTCAATTGGACTTCATAGTGTGGATTCCCCATGGTTTCTTTGGCTGTGATTAGTAACTTGTGATGTAATTCATTCTGTGTGGGAGCCTGAGTGAACTCCCGTCTCTGTAAATCTTTCTAGAATGGATTTCTGTGGTATTTCAGGCAGGCATGATGCAAACAGCACCATATGTGGGGTGCACCCTCAGTGGTTAACTCTACAATGGGAATGAAAACCCTATCAGGTGCTGGAGTCTTTATTGGGTACTGTTGCTATTGAACATATTAGTTTAAAGCAATTTTGCTACTTGCTGATCCAATAAGGATGATAAGGCTAGAGCTTTTATCCTACATTAGATATTCATGAAAGTTCCATGAAGTGTGCCACAGCTTTACTTCTGTGGTACTTAGCTCCAGTCTTATCAACAATGTGCAATCTGTAAGTGTATGGAAACAATGAATGCTGGTGTCACTTACAGGTGTGGTAAACACAAAAGTTGTGTTACTTCTCTCTTATGTTGTTATGGTGGTGAATGTCCAGAAATCGGATTTTAGATCCTTCCTTGATATCACTGCTTAGAGATGGGAGATTGCCTGGAGTCTTTTGGTCCTCTTATTTTTCATGATGAAATATATAACAAACATTTAAGCAGAACATTTCTGTGACTGGAGCAAGGTGAAATTTCTGTCAGCTGGGATGGAAGTGTATCTCTGTTTCAGAGCATGCACCCAACATTTTGGTATGCCAGCTTGATCTTCAACATCACAAAGAATGAATAAAAGAAGAAAAATTCAGACAAAATAAAAGCCAACTGAAACAATCATAGCAGTGATATCATCAACAACCCAAAACTAAGGAGAAAAAAACTTTAGAATAAAATTATAAAAACTTAAGAATAATAAAAATAAAATTAATCTAAGGAAAATAAAGTGTAGAAAAAATATAGTGAGAAAAGGGAGGAGGCAAAAGAAAAGACATAAAATTTGAGCAATGAAAAGGCAGCGAGGAAAAAACACAAATCAGAAATACTGCAAAAAAATGTTAATAAAAAATTAATCTCTGCTCTGCTTGATGTGCCCTAGCTTCCATCTCCAGTACTGAAAAAAAAAGAATGGAAACTCAACCTATGATCATCATTAATCCCCAAACAAAACTCTCAGCAGGCTTGGATCAGAGTCACTCACCTGAAACACAACTTTTTCAAGGTAACCCTCCATAGACGCAGTGAAGCAGAAAGTATGTGCGATCACAAAACAGTATGATGCAAGTGTACCTAAAACCCAGAACTGTACAATTTCAGACACTGGTATTTCTTTTAATATGGCTTCTAACTAACACACTTTGTGAATTTGATGGGAAATGTGGTGAACATATCTAAAGGCAGAATGCTATACAGACACCTGGTCTTTTATATATTAAGGGTGTACATTCTCAAGATGACAAATTCTGTATATATAGATCTCTATGGGACTCACTCTTGCCTCCACAGAAGGTAGTCATTTTCCTGTTACCTGGTCATGGTAGATAAGAAACACCTCATCTACCATCTATTAATGGTATATGTCGGCAAGGTGCAAAATTCTGCATAAATAAAATTCAGTGGAACACTGTTCCACTCTTACCCCCAATGAGGGGAGAGTCCTTTATCTGTTACCTGGCCATAGTGCCCAGTAATAGGTATGGGGACAATCTGTTTCTCTAACATGCTGGTATCATAAGTCTCTGAGATTTCATTTCTCTGTTATTGAATTCCAATTCAATCCCATGACCACTGACCCTATTACACACCTACACGCTTGTAGCTTTGATTATATTGAATAGTGGAAGAGGAGAGTACTAACTGCCTCTATCCTGTCACCTTGAATCCAGCATTTTTATGATGAAAATAAATATAATTATCTCATACCTGAGTTTAATGAAAATATTTTCAGTCTTTCATCACTGAAAATGAGTTGTTTTTGTTCTTTATATGGCCTTTATCCTTTTGGGAAATTTTTCTTCTATTTTTTAGTAGAGGATTTGGAGGGTTTTTTCCATTGAAAAGGTATTGAATATGTGCTTTTCTGTGAATCTGATGAAATGATGATATGAATTTTTATTCATTGTATTGATGAAATGAAACTCATTTTATAGTTTCTATTAGTGTTAAATGTGGCTATCAACTTATTATTAAAGTGGTTATTTATTTATTATACTTTCACATTTTTGAAGAATTATGTTTGTTTACTTATTTAAAATGCATCCTAAATCATATATTAAATTATTACATATACAGGAGACATTTCTGAGATTTCTAGTCACAATTTAAATGTCACATTTTTATTGTGCTTTTTATTATATGTAGGATAATTCTTCTCCAATTATATTTCAAGAACTTTTCGGTGTATTCATAAATATATATATACACATTTAATTCAGAGTGATAGTGATGAACGTTTCCCCGGCTCCCACCCCACTTCCCCATCTATGATAATGAGATTGTCATTGGGATTCTCACATATGTGTACAACATAAATTGTAGTACTTTTTTTGTCAATATTCCCTCACTCCAAATACCCTCCCCTGGAACAACCCCCTCACTCTACTGAGATTTCTCCTCCACTGCTTAGAGTACCCTTTATATCTCAATTTCCCCTAACTTTCACATATGGGAGAAAACATATGATAGTATGCATTTGATGTGTTTCTCTTGCCTCAGAGCTTTTGTAGAGTCTCAAATGCAATGCTGAAAGGTAATGATAATAGTAAGCATCCTGATTTTAAAGGGAAAGCTTGCAGTTTTTTCACATTCAATATGATGTTTTTAACTTAATCTAATTATAGAACAATTTGGAGAAATATGTTACATGTCTGAACTTAGTTTTCGATGATTTTCTTAACATTTTGTAGTCTCCATATTTTCCTCTGAACTATTATACATAGTTCATACATATCATGAATGTGTTATAAACGATATATCTACTTGTCACACCTTTTAACTATTTCTGGCATATAAATATGGCACTGATTATATATTTATTATTTGAGATACAACAATTTATTTTTATTTTTTTAATTTTTATTTTTTTATTTTTTGTGATAAACCTGATTTTATTTTTTGTTACATACATTTTTATTGGAGCATTGTAGTCATACATCTTAATGAGATAAAAACTTGTGGAGATATACACGCATATATCACCCAATCAGCCCCTACCCAGCCCCTAACCCTTCCCTCCCCTTCCCTCCTTCCCATGCTTGGTTTCCTGATTAACTTTGATATGTTTGGTTGTTTTTTTCTTCCATATATGATCAAGTTATTTTTGACAAGGTTTCCAAGAACATTTGGTAAAGGAAATAATAATATTTTTACTAAATATTGTTGAAAAATAATAACTACACAAAAAAGAATAAAATTGAGCCCTTATCTAAAACCATATACAAATAATAACTCAAAATAGATAAAAGACCTAAATGTAAATCTTAAGACTATAAACTTTTAGAAGAAACCCTGGGTCATAAAACTTCACAACACTGAAATTGACAGTGATTTCCTGGATATGATTCCAAAGTCACAGGCAACAAAAGAATAAACAAACAAACTGCATAAAAAATAGAAAAATATTGTACATCCAAAGACAATGTAAACAGAATTAAGTTACTGATAGAAAGGGATAAAATATTTCCAAATGTGATATCTGAAGGTATATTAATATTCCAAATAGAAATCCTAAAAATTAGCAACAACAAAAGCAAACAATACAATTTACAAATAGGTAAAAGACTAAAATAGATAATGAAAATCCAAAGATTTTTATATGACCAATAATCACATGAATATCACTCATCATTATCATAATATAACTAATCATTAAGGAAATACAAATAAAAACTATAGTGAAATACTACTATTATTTATTTGAAGATATTATTGATCCCTTTGTTTTCACCTTCTTTTCCCTCTATTCCGATTATTCTTAGGTTAGCTCTCTTAAAATGGGCCCATATTTCTTCAATGTCAGATTCCTTCTGTCCAATTTTTTTTCTAAATTATAAATTATGTGTTCGTTTTTGGAGTGATTATCTTCTAGGAGTGAGATTCTATTCTCCATGTGGTCTAATTGATTGTTTATAGTTTGAATTGATGCCTTTACTTCAATGAGTGAATCATTTATTTCTTTTAGACTCTAAATTCTTTTAGAAAGTCCTTTATTATTTTTACAGTTAAATTCCTGATTTGATCTTCTGGAGATCTCTGAATTTCTCTGTTATCAGATTCTGATATAATGGGATTGTGGGCATTCATTGCTCTATTGTTATTCCTCTTTTCTATGATTTCAGAAGTTCATGCCTTCTCTGGGTTCTTCCCTGGTAACCACAACTTCATTTAGTGTGCTCTGGATCTCGAGTTTCTGGTAATCTAAGCCACCACTACTCCTTTACTGGGTTGTATTGTAAAGTCTCAGACCCAGGGAGTTAATCAAGGCTCCGTGAGACTGTAGGGTTGCTGGTCTGGGTGTTTTCCCATGGGGAGCTGCGATTAGGGTGTAGTATCTTTGCCACCACTACTCCTTCACTAGGTTGGACTGCAAAATCTCAGACCCAGGGAGACTGTCAAAGTTGCACAAGTCCCTGGGGGTGCAGTGCTGGGATTTCTCTTGTAGGGGCCACAATCACTTACAGTTATTGTGTGCGCTGATCTGGAGCTGTTGTAGGTTTGGTGAACTCGCTGCTGCTGCTGGCAATATGGCGCCGCTTCCACTCCCTGACTGTGAGGCTGGCATATTTCTTATCTGGTTTTGAGCTCCATTCTGAGTCCCTGGAAGGCGTGATGAGCTTGGACACTGGTAGTTTTAGATGCTCTTTGTGCTGAAAAAACTGCTAAATTACACCCGGATGATCCGCAGCTGCTCAATTCAGCTCCTTGTTTACCTTTAATCTCTGGAACCTGGTGCTGTGAGGGATAATGGCGCCGGTGCGGCTCTGCAATACAGGCTGGTTTCTTCTCTGCTTCTTTGGTCTTCTAGTCTTCTTTTTCTCTGTCCCTTGTGTTTACATTTTTTATTTCTCTACTGATAGTGATTTCTGGCTATGAAAACTGCTGATTTTGTGGCAATGGAGATCTAGTGTTAGCAGGACTTGAAAGCACTGCTTTTCTTGGTCGCCATCTTCCTGGAAGTCTATTTATTTATTTATTTATTTATTTATTTATTTATTTATTTTTGGTACTGAGGATGGAACCCAGAGGCATTTTACCTCCAAGCATCACCCCCAGCCCTATTTTTAGACATTTTATTTTTAAAATAGGGTCTCATTGAGTCGCAAAGGTCCTTGCTTATTAGCTGAGGCTGGCCGTAAACTGCAATCCTCAAGTCTCGGCCTCCAGAATACTGAGATTACAAGAATGCACCACCATACCTAGTTGACACTGATGATTTATATTAATTAATTCACTTATTCAATTCTTTTACTAATTTAATATAAATTTTATTTAGTTTTTGTGTCCATTTATACAATGGCATCTAAAAGCCATGAGGTCATTTTTATAATAAATATGACATTTTATATAATATATATATATTATACATAATCACATATATTTAATTATATATATATGTATATGTTATTTTAAAGTTTTTCTTTAGGATATTTAAAAATACAAGTGATACACATCTCGATTCAGTTCTAGTACATTTGTTTTTCAAAATCATCATGCCATATCTTAGAACAAATAAAGCTAGTCAAAATATATATGTATTATACTCATCAGAATCTTAATATCACAAGGCAAACTAACAACCCACAAATGCAGACAGCCACATCAAAAACATAAAATTACTGATAATTTCTATTTGAGATCAGAAAATTCTGGAGACAAAAAGTGATGAAAATACTTAAATAGTTACTTATAAAACAGCTTAAATCTGAGTGTGCACTGCTATGTAAATGAGAAACTTTTGAAGGTTAGAATCTTAGGAGATATAAGCATACATTTGTTAGTTTTACTCATAGTAACACACCAGTTTCTCTTGGTGAGTATCCAAGAAATACTCTGTTTTCATGGGCAGAAGCCAAAGAGAGTAACCATTGTGAAGTATATATTCATCAGCTCTATAGAAATATCCTATTTCAGAGAAGAAAGAATTATACTCTCAGAGTAAAATTCTAAAATCTTAGCAAGGCTATGAAAATTTCTCTCAATTCTAGTGCATCAATGTATCTTGTTCCTTCTAAGTATGTGGAGAAACATATTAAAAATGATATAGTTTTACCTTGGAAATTATATTACTAAGAAATGAAACAGGAAGCAGCCAATGACCAGATTAAAAGCAAAAAACAATATAGTTTTACACTGGAAATTATATTACTAAGAAATGAAACAGGAAGCAGGAATATGACCAGATTAAGGGCAAAAAATTTTCTTAAGGGCATAGCTTCAAAACATATATTCATTAAGGGACTGTTAATCTGAGGATTACAGGATTATTCTCTTTCTCTCACCCTATCACCCAATAAAAATTAGCTCCAGCAATGGCAATGCATTTAAGAGGGTTGCAAGGCACAGACTTTCAGAGAAATACATAGGATAGTTTCTAAACTAAAAATTGATAAAAGAACACTAGAAATGTTTGAACCTATGGCAATTTTGCCAGAAACATTAAACACAGAATAATCTTAAGCACACTAAAATAAATCCTCATGTTACAGTTTATTTACCAGTTTCTATTACCTGATACAAATCCAGGATTTAACTAAAATTATGAAGTAATTACAAGAAATACAAGACAAATATAGATCTGAAGAAACAAAGAAACTATAAGATCTAAAAAAGATATTGAATTTGTCACACAGACATTTGAAAATGAATATTGATAATTATTGCTTAGATTTCCTGCACTTTGGAGGTCTTGTTGAGAAAGTTACTGCCTGTGTCTATATGTTGGAGTGTTGAGACTATGCCCTCTAATAAATTCATAGTCTCTCATCTAATTTCTAAGTCTTTGATCCATCTTGAGTTGATTCCTGTGCGTGGTGAAAGGTAAGGATTTAGTTCCATCTTTCTACAAATGGATATCCAGTTCTCCCAGCACCATTTTTTGAAATGCTGTTTTTACTCCAGTGTACAACTTTTGGCCCCTTTGTCAAAGATCAATTGACTATAGGTGTGTGGATTTGTTTCTGTATCTTCTATTCTTTTCCACTGGTCAGTATGCCTGTTGTTGTGCCAATACCATGCTGTTTTTACTACTATTGCTCTATAGTATAATTTGAAGTCTGGGATTGTGATGTTTCTTGCTTGATTTTTATTGCTGAGGATTGCTTTGGCTATTGTGCATATTTTTTTCTCCATATATAATTCATGATTGATTTTTCTAGGTCTATGAAAAATTTCATTGGTATTTTAACAGGAATTGCATTGAATCTATAGATCACTTGGCAAAATAGATATTTTAATGATATTTATTCTGCCTATCCATGAGCAAGGGAGATCTTTCCATCTTCCAAGGTCTTCTTCAAGTTATTACTTTAATGTTTTATTGTTTTCATTGTAGTGGTCTTTACATCTTTGGTTAGATTTATTCAAAGGTTTTTTTATTGGCTTTGGGGTTATAGTGAATGAAATTATTTTCTTTATTTCTTTCATTGTGGATTCATTATTAGCATAAAGAAAAGCAACTGATTTCTTTAGATTGATTTTGTATCCTGCTGTTTTGCTGAATTGGTTAATCAGCTCCAGTAGTCTTTTGGTTGAGTTTGTTGTGTCTTCTAGATAAAGGATCATGTCATCTGCAAATAAGGATAGTCTTAATTCTTCTCTTCCTATTCGAATTCCTTTGGTTTCCTTCTCTTGTCTTATTGCTGTGGCAAGAGTCTTGAGGACTATATTGAAAAGTAGTGGTGATAGTGGGCATCCTTGTCTTGTTCCTGACTTTAGCGGAAATTCTTGCAGTTTTTTTCCCATTCAATATGGTGTTGGCTTTGGGTTTATTAAAGTGAATAAAATTAAACAATAATTAAAAAGTGGAATGGCATGAAACTGAAAAGTTTCTTCTCATCGAAGGAAACCATCAAGAACCTAAAGAGAAAGTCTACAGAACGGGAGAACTTTACCAGCAGCCACTCAGATAGAGAGCTAATATCCAGAATATACAAAGAGCTCAAAAGACTCTACACTGGCAAAACAAATAACCCAATCAAGAAATGGGCCACTGAACTGAATAGACACTTCACAAAAGAAGAGATACAAATGGCCAATAGATACACAAAAAGATGTTCAGCATCATTAGCCATCAGGGAAATGCAAGTCAAAACCACATTAAAATTCCATCTAACCCCAATTAGATTGGCAAGCATAAAGAACTCAAATAACAACAAATGCTGGTGAGGTTGTGGGGAAAGAGTAACTCTTTTATACTGTTGGTGGGAGTGCAAAATAGTTCAGCTGCTGTGGAGATCAGTGTGGAGATTTCTTACAAAACTGGAAATATATCCACAATATGATCCAGCTATACCTCTCCTGGGTATTTGTTCAAAAGTGTTGAAATCAGAGAACAATAATAACATATGCATACCCATGTTCATAGCAGCACAGTTTGTAATAGCAAAAATATGGAACCAACCTAGGTCTCCATCAACAGATGAATGGATTGCAAAATTATGGGAAATACACACAATGGATTTCTACTCAGCTATAAAGAGGAACAAAATCATGGCATTCACAAGAATATGGAAAGACCTGGAGAACATTATGTTAAGTGAGATTAGCCAAGCACAGAAAGAGAAGGGACTTATGTTTTCTCTAATATGCTCAAAGTAGGGAGTATTAGGGATACCAGAGCGACTCCAGACAATAGAGGAGAAACCTCACCAAAGCCAGAATGGAAAGATAGGAGGGGAAGAAGACTGAGGTTGATTAATGAAGGAGCTACATCTGAACTTGTGTAAAAATATAAATATAGCATGGTTAACCTGGACACTCATTGTTAGGAGGGTAGGAAGGGGAAGTGGGGGAAAGGTACCTAGCATAGTCTGAATGTATGCTATTTTTAAAAAATATATATTCTACATAAAAATTAAAATATAAAAAATAAATGTTGATAATATTGAGAGATCTACAAAAATAGGAAAAAACATATAATTTAGTCAGAGGAATATAAACACTAATAAAGTTCAAATCTATTCTAAAAAGTTTAAAATTTGATCCAGATGTGGTGTTACATGCTTGTAATTTCAGTACTAGGAAGGATGAGACAGGAGGATACTAGGTTTGCAGCCAGCCACTGCTACTTAGGCCCTCTACAACTTAGTGAGACCCTAATTCAAAATAAAGAATAAAAAATAGTGCGGTGTGTGTACAGCTTGAAGGTGGAATTTCCCTGAATTCAATCCCCAGTACCACAAAAAAAGTTTAAAAATTGAGATTAGTTTTGCAGATTCATTAGTTAAAATACAGCAAAAGAAAAAATAGGCCAAGTCAAAGCAAAATCAATAGAGCCTTCTGAAACTCAAACTGCAAAAATAAATAAGTAAGTAAATAAATAAGTAAATAAATAAATAAATAAGAACTGTGGGACATTACAAATATAATAATTTTAAAAGGACAATAAACAGGGAAAATATTTCAGTTAATAATGACTAATTTTTTTCAAAATTAATAATAGATATGTAACTATAGATACAGGAAGCTCAGAGTGCACAAAGCAGGATAAGTACCAAAATCTCACAACTAGACATATACTAATACTGCATAAAACCAAAAAGTAGAAATTGTCAAATAAACCTAACAGAAAAGAACTTCTCACAGAAAAATGATGCTAAAATTTTTGTAGAATTTTATCCAAAAGAAAGCAAGCCATAAATTAGACTAAAACATTCAAACTTTTGAAAGAAACCCTCCCAAAAACTTCAAATTATATATGCTGCAAAATATTCATTAAAAGTGAAGGAAATATAAAAACTTAATGGAAATAAAATTGTTACCATATTACCTATAAGAAATGAGAAAATAATTTATAAACAATAGGAAAATTATATAAATCATAAACTTGGATCTACATAAAGAACTATAGTATATTGTATCATATTTGTCAGATGGAAAAAATAAATATAGTATATTGTATAGTATGTTGCAGAATGAGAAAATAAAGGTGAACAAAATTTCTTATTTTATTGAAATAATCATTAAATTAATAATCAATATTTTGTGTTATTGTAGCATATTATTATGTGGAATAGAAATGCATGTTAAAGCAATAAAATTTTATTTTAACCTATTTGTATAGCTATGATATCCTAAAACTAATAATATCAATTACTATGCAGGAAACAGAGCTACACTAATTTTCATTCATTGCTGAAGAGAGTACAAATTGGTGTAGCTACTTTAGAAAGAAAATTGACAGGCTTTTACAGAGCTAAACAATTTTACAATACCATTCAGCAATCACAGTCCCAGGTACTTATGCAATTGATTTGATAATTTATGTCCGAACAACAACCAGAATGCATTTATATTTATAGCAGGTTTTTTCATAATCACCAAATCCAGGAACCAACCATAATATCCTTAAGTAGATGAATGTATAAAAATAGTTATCCATTTCTGCCATATAATGGAAGACTATAGAGCATTAAAATGGAAATTAGCTCTCAAATATTAAAAATAATAAAAATATAAATTCATATTCATTAGGGTGCACATTTTAGTGGAAGCATGACATAGAAGTAGTTGCTAACCTAATAGACACCTGGAAGCAAAAACAGAGAAGAAGAGATTATGATACCATAATCCCCTTTGAGAGCATACTTGCCATAATTTAAGATCTTCCACAAGGTCCACCTCTTAAAGTTTCCATCACTTTTTAATATCATTAGAGGACCAAATCTTTAACGTGTGGGCCTTTGAGGACATCTTAGATACAAACTACATAAGTCAGTGAACTAAAGCATATAATGCTGCAATGATGTATGCACGAAACTGTGTGTTTTAAAGAACCTATAGACATTTATAACATAAAAAAACCTTAATGTATGCAAGTAAAAAACATTTAGAAGGCTGTGGTATCCCAAGATGGAATGCACATTGTGAGAATATTATATATATATATATATATTACAAAAGTATAAAACAGTTCTTCTGAATGGGGTTGGGTAAAAAGACTGTAAGAAATTTATAAATGAGTGGAGACTATTAGTGCTAAAGGCAAAATGAAATGTAAATGAATATTGTAATCCAATTACTAAAATTTTCATAGGGGTTCCAAGTTAAAAATTCATTATACATGTATTCTGAAATTGAACATTAAATACATAACAGAAGAGAGGAGACTGGTTTCTCATTGTTAAAAGAGGTGATTTCAGGTAAACAAAGAAAAATATAGGATGATTCTAATACTAGGTATTAGTCAGTTGATATTAGTATCAACTCTTGTTTAGCTTAATATAGAGATGAATATATGTTTTATATGTGCATATATGTGTATATGATACATAGAAGGTTTATACATAGTTACCTTTACTTTCTCTGCTTAATGAGAAGCTTAGAATCACTGACTCCCTGGTGGCAATCAGCATATCCAACATTTTATTTTTAATACTATTTTCCAATGAAAGTAGTCAGGTATCTCTGGAGAAATGGCTTGTAATGGATTAGATTTAGAATGTTCCTTTAGCCCTTCAAAAAACCAGGCATCCATATTAGAACTGGGGCTTTGTTTCCAAGGAAGGGTCCCTGAGAATGTGGCCTTTGGGTCTATATATGGTCCTTCCCCTCCTTTCTCTCTGTTTTAACCTCCACAATGTGAGAGGGAAGCCTTGCTCTCTCCTACTCCCTACTTCCTACCATTATGCTCTGAGCTCAGTATATTAGCACTGACATGGACTAAACCTCTGAAATCTCCAGAACTGTGAGTAAATAAATATCCCTTCCTCTAAGTTGTATGATCAGTTTTTAATTACAGCAATGAAAATGCTGACTGAAAGATGGTTGATTCAAAAGCTAGACTAGGTAATAATAAAAGAGAAATAGGAACCAAATGAAACATTTTTAAATAACCCAAGGTAATTATTAATAATATTATTTTGTACTGGGGACTGAGCCCAGAGGTATTTTACCTCTGAGCTCCACACCCAGCCCTTTTTTGAAACAGGATCTCAGTAAGTTGCTGAGAGACTAGGTAAATTCCTGAAGCTGGTCTCCAACTTTATTTCTTCCTGTCTCAGCCTCCCAAGCATCAAAACCACAGGCATGTACCAATATGTTCAGCCGAAGCTGGAAAAATTTGAGAAACAAGAATAGTAGTGTCATTTTATAACTGAAAGTACTATGGGATATGTATACAATGGACTTTTACTCAGCCATAAAAAAATCAAAATTATGTCATGAAAAAGATAAATGAATGAAACTGGAGAACATTATATTAAATGAGATTAGTCCCCCCCCCAAAAAAGTAAAAAATTAAATGTCCTTCCTAATATTCAGAAGCTGTGGTCATAGGAGAAACCATAGATGAGCAAATAAGGTGACCTAAGTGAGGGGGTTTGGAGGAGGGAAAGAGGAAAATCCCCCTAATGCATATGATATACATTTACCAACATAACAAAGTCAATCACTAAGCCAAACATGAAAGGGAGGGGAAGGAGGGAATGGGGTGGTAATTGAGGAAGGTTTAAATGAGTGATGTGTGCATGTATGTCTCTACTATCGTGTACTCCATTAATATGTATGACAACAATGCACCACTTAAAAAAATAAAAATAAAGAAATCAATAAAAAATAAATAGAAAAAGAAAAAATACAAATGCTCAGTAGTTAAATGACATATATATATATATTTATATATATATATATATGATACAATAGACTTAGCTTCAACAAAGAAAAATTTTAAATAAATTATATAGATATTCCACTTTCAAGTCACTTAACTTGTGACTTGACTACCATAATTCTTGACTCCTTAACTATGAATTTTACATAGTAACTTACACAGAACATGAAAAGAACCAAGAAATGGTAACATTCCAGTAATGACAAAAATTGAGAAATATTATTATCTAAGTCATCAGTTAATGTTAAGAATGACAATTCCCACAGTGTATATACCCTTAATATGATATGATGAGAACAGATATTTACTTTTGTGAACTCTTAACAAAAATGTAAGCTCTATTTAATTATCTTGAAAACATCAGGAAAACTCCAGTTTAAAGATTTTCTAAAATATGTAGTGAGTTCTTTTAAAAAATGTAAAGGTCCAATTAGACAATAAAAGTTTGAGAGATTGCTACAAACAGAAGTAGCCTAAGGAGACATGACTCATTAAAGTATACTTTATAAAACCCTGGAAGAGAAAAGATCATTATGTAACACTAAAGCCATCTGATTATAGACTTAATCAAATATATCATATTAGATTATTATTGTGACAAAGTTGATGTATTAATGTATGATATTAGCAATGCATATTAATAATAATTAAGTTTGGGTTCTATGGGAACTGTTTGTTCCATCTTGCAGCATTTCTATGAACCTTAATCTGTTTGAAAATTAAATGTTTATTTAAAAATATTAATGAAAGTTAGTGACACTAAATATGCTTTTTAAAAAATTAACAGAATTGATAACCTTCTACTAAGAATAACTATGCAAGAAGAGAGAAGACATAATTTATTCTCAAAAATAAATGAGAGGATATTACCACAGTTCCCACAGGTATTAAAATAATAAAATAACCCTACTAATAACTCAATGAATACAAATGTGCTAACATACATACAATTTACAGATTACTTGAAAAACACAATCTAAGCACATAAGAAAAATAAATAGAACAGGCCTTCATCTATTAAAATAGTTGAATCAGTAATCAACAGATCAAAAAGTAAGAAACAAGTGAAGGAGCATCTTATTCTTAAATAAAATGTTTTAAGCAGAAAACAACGTAAATATAATAAATTATAAAAACTCTACACTTTATAATTCCTATGTCAATATGTACACATTTTATAATTTTATTCCTTAAAATGTATTGTATTTATAGCCATTTTAATAGTTCTGTCTTCTAATTTTCATATTAATGATTAAATACCTTTACACACCACAATTTTAGTAGTAGGATATTTAGAATATGACTATGTATTACTCATACAATTGAGTTTTGTGCTCTCATATGTATTATGTTATTTTTTATTTTTATTTTTGCGGTACTAGGGATGGAACCCAGGGACATTTTACCTCCAAGCTACATCCCCCAGCCCTATTTCTTTTAGTCTTTTTATTTTTGAAACAGGGTCTGAGTTTGCAAAGGGCCTCGCTAAGTAGCTGAGGCTGAGTACTGTGATCCTTCTGTCTCAGCCTCTCAAATGCTGGAATTACAAATGTGTGCCACCTTTCCTGGCAGTATTATGTTATTAATTAGAACCCATTAATTTCAGTTTAGATAACTCCCTTTGGTAAATTCTATGAGACAGGTCTAGTGGTGATGAACATCCTTAGTTTTTAACTTTAAAATATATTATTTCACCTTCATTTTTAAATGACAGCTTTATTGGGAAAATTATTCCGATTTGGCAGGTTTTTTTTTAACTACTTTGAATATATCATCCCCTTCTTTCCAGATTTACAAGGCTTTTATTGACAGTCATATTGCAACTTGATTTAAAGGTTATGTTTATCTCTTGCTGCTTTCAGAGGTTGTATTTATTTATTTATTTATTTATTTATTTATTTATTTATTTGGTACTGGGGTTCCTGGAAGCTCTTCTACCTCTGGGCTACGCTCCCAGACCTATTTTTTATATTTTTATTTGGAAACAGGGTCTCCTAAGCCAGCGCGACTGGCTTCAAACCTGTGCGATCCTCCTGTCTCTGCCTCCCAAGCGCCGGGATTACAAGCGTGCGCCACCACGCCCGGCCTCAGAGGTTGTCTTTAATATTTGATAGCATAATTATACTGTGTCTTGGTGAACTCTTCTTTGCACTGAAATTTATCAGGGGCCTCTGAGTTTTTTGCATTTTGGATACTAGTATTCCTCAGCAGATGTGGAAAGTTTTCAGCTATTATATTTGTTTCTTAAATATTATATATTAAATATTTATATTTCTGGCTTTGCTCTCTCTTTTTTGTCTATCCTAATGAAAATGTTCGTTCTCTTTATGGTGCATTATAATTCCCATAGGCTTTCTTCGATGTTTTTGAGAAGATAAACACTTTTTCCAGGTCTGCCATTGTTAGTTGAGGGGAATAGAAATTTACTATTTAGTCTAACCTCAGATTTCAAATAGGCAAGCTGGTAGCAATTACTAGAAGGCAGTTTTTGCTTTTAGGTTTTCTAGTTGATATAAACATTTTCCCATTACCTGAGGCTGGTGAGTTTGTTGGTTTTCTTTCACCATCTGATGAGAACACTGGCTGATCTCTAAAATATATGAGATAACTCTTAATGGATGATATCATCAATTCTTTCTGAATGAGCAGGGTTGCTGGATATATTTCCAGTCCAGAAGATATTGGTAAATTGAAGGAAATAGACATTTTACACAAAAGAAATACAAATACTAATAAATATATAAAAATGTTCAACATCACTAGCAATCAGGGAGATGAAAATCAAAACTATACTGAGATTTTATTTAACCCCAGTCAGAAGGGTAATAAAAAATCAAACAATAATAAATGCTGATAAGATGTGGAGATCCCACATTTTTGGTGGGATTTCATGTTAGTTTAGCCACTATGAAGATCAGTGTAGAGATTTCTCAGAATATTGGGAATGGATCCACCATATGATCCAGGTATACCATTCCTGAGTATCTTTCCAAATGGACTGAAATTAGAATATTATAGTAATATATGCATACCCATGTTTATAGCAGCACAATTCACAATAGCCAAATTATGGAATCAACCTAGTTGTCCATCAATAAATGAATGGATAACAAAACTATGGGATATACACAAAATTGAAATCTACTCAGCAATTAAGGACATGAAAATAATGTCATTTGTAGAAAAATAAATGGAGTTGAAAAACATTATGTTAACTGAAATTATCCAGTGGACAGTGATAGGTTTTCTCTCATATGTAGGAGGTAGGGGATAATCAGGTAAAAGAGGGACTTTAGGTAATGAAGGATAAACACCAGCGGAGTTAGGGAGGTGGTGCAGAGGAGAGTGGAGGGGAGAAGGAGAATTAATGAAGGAAATACTTCCATTAATATTATGTACATATGTGAGAATACCAATGTCGATCTCAACATCTTGTATGGAGAAGAGGAGAATGGTAACAGAGCTGGAGAAAACTCACCAAGTGCTGTATATGCAGGTACGGCACTATCACTACAAGCTACATTATGATATGGCTATAATACATCAATAAAATATTTTTAAAATTTGTACTTGGGCAAGGCTGCAGCCTGAACTCCAGGACAGGTTAAGGTTGCTACATTGGCCATTCAGACAGGCAAGGCCAGAGGCTATCCTCCATAAGTGTGCACAGATGCAAGCTTTCCTTTCTGACTGAATCTGAGAAAAACATCAGTCTGGGATCTCTTATTGAGTGAGATGATCACTCAGCTATTTTAATCAGTAATGGTCATATCCATATATATATATATATATATATATATATATATATATATATATATACAAGAATGCCTCATGGTCTGGAAAAGCCTTTTACAGACTTGTAAGGCTAAGGAAAGCCACCAATTGGCATCTCAATTATGGCATGATTGGGTTGATAGAGAAATGAAGCAATGAACATAGACCTCCCAGTGTGAGAAAGCCATATGAATATCTCTCAGGCTTGACTAGGAAGCTAGCTAGGTAAATGAGTCCAGGAGACCTGAAAGTCATGTTTCATGTAGAGTGATATTATTGGTTATTCTCTCTGGTTTGGCAACAATACTGGCTGGAATGCAAAGTCACCACCAAAATATATACATTTATTAGTGTGCATTCCATCCCATCTCCCTTCTTATTTCTAACTGGCCCTAGATGACTTGTTACTGTCCGTAAGCTCAGTGTTCCCTGTAAGCCAAGACAAAAGTGAACCTCCTGTGAAGGGTCTCACAATAATTTAGATTCTAGGTATCTGTCTCCAGATCCCTTTTTCCACCATAGAAACCATAAGCCCAGGGGAATCTTCTTAGTGCCACTGTGCTGTCTTTTGTAGCAGAACACAATTAAAATGTGATTTTTTTCTTAATTTTCTAATACAAAATTTCTGTGGTCCAGAAGAATGTCTCAGCTTCACTCTCAAATTCTAAGATATTCATGGAGGCATTCTTCTCTTTGAATAGTTATGAGTTGGATTTCTGTGAAAGGAACTGGAGCCAGGGAACTTCTATTCTGCCACCATGTTGATGTCTTTTCAGTAAATTGGATTTTGGATTATATCCATTTTGAGTTATTTTGAATAAGGGTACTGTGAATATCCTTATACAAGATTATGTGTGGAGACATATTTTTAGTGTTTGAGATACATTTCTAGAAGTATAATTGCTGAGTCATATTAGAACTGTGTGAAGAACCATTTGAGAAAGTTTTAGTTTTCCAAAATACGATCATTTTAAACTTCTACCTATAATATACAGAGATTTATCCATATTCTTTCCAACTGTCTGATTTTTCTATTATAATACAATGGGTGCCAAGTAACACCTCATTGTGGTTATAATTTACATTTTTCTGATGATAAGTACAGTTTAGCATATTTTCATGTGCATTTTCTCATTTGTATATCTTCTTGAGAAATATTTTCTCAGATCCTTTCTCCATACTTAGTTGGATTATTTTTGTATTGTTGAGTTATTTGAGTTTATTATATGATATTGGGCATA
The DNA here is from genome assembly GCF_963383645.1 of Muscardinus avellanarius. Taxonomy (NCBI): domain Eukaryota; kingdom Metazoa; phylum Chordata; class Mammalia; order Rodentia; family Gliridae; genus Muscardinus; species Muscardinus avellanarius. The sequence goes on along the minus strand of NC_137792.1, from coordinate 117,010,231 downwards.
TTTTTATATTTTTCCCATTTCATGAGATTTTTTTTAAATTTTCACCTACAGTGCTTTCTCTTTTCTAATATAATATTACTTATTGAAATGCTTGCTTAGCATTATATGGTAATGTCCTTTATAAAAATGAGGTTTTGTTACTTCTAAACATTTTTATTTAATTAAGTATAGGTGCCTCAAAACTACATATATGCTAATAATACATAATCTAACCTGATAATACTTAATCTATTTTTCTGCGTTAAAGCACTATATATTTATATCCTATATATATCCCAAATTTTATATATACATATATATACCAAATATATATACATAGACAGATATATATATATATATATATATATATGCCAAAGAATAGAATATTGATTCATACAGAAAGCACAGCTATTCAGTTGTTTTTTATTATGTTGAAAATATTTTAGAGTGAAGTAGGTAATAGGATTATGGAATTTAATATCTCAGCCCAAATGAAAGCTACTATATGACAAAGAAAATTATGCAATATTTTATATATTTTTCAGACTGCTGTGTGTCAAAGTGAATATTAGCTAAATTTAATAAGTCTGTCCAGTTCCAAATACAATTTAATAAGTGTTGACTAAATTTAAATATTTATAAATAAAATGTTTAAACCCAGGTGGATGAACGAATAAAGTGCTATTCCTTTATTTTCATTTTCAAAAAAACTCTTGCTTTATCTTTATTATATTATCTGATAACCCTCTTTGTACAAGTTACAGAGGAAAATGTTTTAAAATGTTCATAATTTTAAACTATATTGGAGTTATATGATTTTGTTGGAACAAGACCTTCTTCATATTAAAAGCAATGAAGATCAGTAAGTACTAGCAAGGCAAAGTAGTATGTACCTACAATTACAGTACTTGGGAGGCTGCGACAGGAGGATTACAGATATGAGGCCAACCTCAGCAATTTAGCAAGACTCCAAACCACTTCGACACTGTCTCAAAATAAATTATGAAAAGAGCCAGAAATGTTGCTCAGAAGTTCCAAGGTTCAATTTTCAATACAAAAAAAGGGAAGGGAGTAAGTAATAATAATTTATGTTTTCCCAAATTGAGCGGGTTACTTATGAGAATGCATAAGCTCCAGAAATTCAGGGCAAACTCAAGTTGGCAGAGAAGAGGTAGGCTGCAGAACTCAACTCCTTTATAGGTCAGAATCAAATAAATAAGAGAACAGCTGATCAGACTTGGGTGACAGAAGATACGCACAGAAATACAATGTTGGAAGATGAAGTTTGGAGAGATTCGATAGTTTTGGTTACTCAAACACAAAAGAGCAAAAGAAAAAAAAGAAAAAGGTTAACCCGAACCTGTATCTATACTAAAAAGTCAAGGTTGTGGGTCAGTATAACAAAAGGAGAAAGAGGCAAAACTGGCATGCTTTCTTTGGAAACAGTGGCAAAAGGGAAAGTCAGAATGAGTTGTTGACATTCTGACTGGGAAAGGAGTTATAAAGCCACCTGCTGATTGAAAAGTGTTTAGTTTTTCTCAATTTGCTGGCAAAGAACTATGGCTTAGGTGGTCAGCATTCTTGCAGTGCCTGCATCTAAGTTCACGGCTTGGGAAGCAACTGAATCTGTATAACTTCATCCAGCTAGAAATAGCTAGGGAATTTCTTTGAAGCAGGCTGAATAGGCTGTGAACTGAAAGTTTGTTAGCTGAAGGTGGGAGAGATTGGAAGAGAGTCGAGTGTACAACTCTTCCAGGGAATACCACACAACACTTCCAGGGAATACCGCACCAAGAAAGCAGTGTGTGCCCCTGATGCCATTACTGAGTACCTCTGTTTACCATGATGCTGTTAATTTTCCATTATTTATGTTTTCAATAAGAAGGACACAGGAGAAAAGCATGTACCTCAGGCTCTGGCTATTACCATGAGTGCCTTATTAATTAACTAATTAACCTGTTTAGTTATTTATTTTGGTACAGAGGATTAATCCTAGGGGTGTTCTACCTCTGAACTATATGTCTAGCCTTTTTTTTTTTACATTGAAACAGTATCTCTCTAATTTATCATGTGTTAACTTGAAACTCACTATCTTCTCATTTTTGCCTCCCAAGTGCTAGGGGCCATTCTTAAATGCCAGTGCATCAAGTAGAAAAGGCAGATACTAGAGAGCAGAATGCAACTCAGAAGCTGACTATAGTCTAGCATTTTTTAAAAAAGAAGGCAGTCTGAGGAGTAGCATAGCCCTCTGTCACAAGCTTACAAGTTAAATAAAATCACCACAAGATACCAATGGTATTCTTCACAGAACTAGAGTCCCTGCTGCCATTACTCTCCATACCCTGAAAACACTCCTGAGCTCTGCTCACTGGGATCTCTCCTGCACCCCAGCTGCTGTTCCCATACCCCTATGTCTATTAGGACCACTTGATTTATAATATTCTTTAGTTCTGAAGGGTCTTTACTCATCTTTTACCTGGAAGATAAATCTAGTTGTGTGAGTATTGTGATGAAGTCTCCCAATATTATTGTATTTTGGTTTATGTGAGGCCTCATGTAATAAAGAATGTGTTTTATAAAAGTGGGTGCACCCATTTTGGGGGTATTAATGTTTATTGTCCTTATATCTTCTTATTGGCTTGTTTATTTTATTAATAAGAAGTGACCCACTTTGTCTTTTCTGATATGTTTTACTTTTAAAAAAGCTATTTTGTCAGATATGAGCATTGATTTCTATTTGTATGATATATCTTTATCCTTTCTTTCACCATTAGCATATGGATATCTTTGATGGTAAAGTGAGTTTCTTGTAAGAATCAGTATTATTACTGAGAGATGACTTTTGTTTCCTCTCATTTTGAGTACTGTGTGCATGAATGTCACTGTCAACATGATTTACATTATGATGTGAGACTCTAATGCACCAATAATATTTTAAAAATAAAGATGATTAAAGAATTTAAAGATGAAACAACCTTCCATGTTTTTGAAAAAACAATTAATATTGATTAAAATCACCATATTAACAAAACCAACTTACAAGTTAAATAAAATCACCACAAGATACCAATGGTATTCTTCACAGAACTACAAAGACAGCCATAAAATTCATATGACAGAAGAAAAGACCAAGAATAGCCAAAGAAATCCTAAATAATAAGGGCATTGATGGAGCCATCACAATTTATGACTTCAAATTCCACTACAGAGCTGCCTTAACAAAAATTTTCTGGCACTGGCATAAAAAAACACCTACACAAACATAATAGACTAGAAGATACAAATAAAAACTCACACTAATACAGTAATCTGAACCTTGACAAAGGTTCCAAAACCAGAAGTTGGATAAAATAGCCTTTGATACTAGGAAACTACAATATCCAGGTGTAGAAGAATGAAACTAGACCCCTGTCTCGCCCTGCACTAAAGTCAAATCTAAATGGACCAAACATCTAGGAATCAGACCAGAAACATTACAAGTGCTATAAGAAAACATAAGATCAACTCTATAACTTATGTGCACAATTATTGACTTTATCAATAGTACCCCTAAAGATCAGGAGATAAAAGCAAAAAATGAATGAGTAGGATTAAGGATGAGATCAAGTTAGAAAGGTCTACACCACAAATAAAATAATCAGAAGTATGAAGAGCCTGGCATGGGGGGTGCATGCTTGTAATCCCAGCATTTAGGAGGCCAAAACAGGAGGATCATGGCTAGAGAACAGCTTCAGCTACTTAGTGAGGCCCTTTGCAACTCAGTGCTCAGTGAGACCCTATTTAAAAATAAAGAATAAAAAATAGGGCAGGGTGTGTAGCTTGGAGGTAAATGCCCCCTGGGTTCCATCTCCAGTACTGGAAAAATAAAGTATGAAAAGCTCAACAAAACTTAATAGCAAAAAAAAAAACCCTATCAATTAATAGTGCTTTTGTAGACTCTCACTTCTCTCATCTTGCGTGGATCAACCCACCCAAGAAACAAAGAGGACTGGAACTCATGAACATTCCCTTGATATCAGACCCCAAGTGCACTATCACTCAAGATTATCTTTTGTAGTGTCTATTCAACTTGAACTAAAACCTTTATGATTCTTCATTTTGGGAGATACTGATCTTTGATTTTAAGGGAAATTTACTTTTTGCTTTTCCTCTTTAGGGTAAAAATAAGAAAAGTATCTTTCTATGTATCATGTGGAACATTCCACATACTTGTCTTTATCAGCCACCCTAACCTGTACTCCCTTCCAGAACTCAGATCAGATCTGTGAGCAGTAGCACAAGATTCTTAGAACCTTCAATAATATACCCTCATACTGCTTACTATATGCTAGGCAATTTCAAAATGATTTACATGTATTTATTTAGTTCCCACACGCCTGAAGTGGGTACTATTTAGGGAAAGTTGTCCCTCTAGCCCAATAGCAACTAGTACCTTGAAGCACTGCATTGACATAGTACCAGGAAAAAGTCCCATATGAAAGCAGGTGAAAATTTCTGTATCTGCCTTGGTTTTTAATTTGTTTTGACAAAACCTAATATCCTTGAGCCTTATTCTTGTCAAATATCATTGTTATTAAAAAATAGTCTTCTTATACTCTAAAAACCCTCCAAGCTTTTTCAAAGACTAAAACTAGACAATTAAACTAAATATTTTTCAAAAGAAGAAATACAGAAAATATACAAAAATGTCAGCATCCTTTAGAATCACAAAATTGCAAATCAAAATTACACTGATATTTCATCTCATTCCATTTAGAATGACATTCATCAAAAATACACATTATAGATGCTGGAAAGGTTGTGAGGAAAAGGGAACACTTAAGCACTGTTGGTGGTATTGTAATTTTGTAAAATTACTATAAAGATCAGTGTGGCATTTCTTCAAAAGAGTAGAAATGGAACTACCATATGACCCATCTCTATCACTCCTTGGTATTTTTCCAAAATAAATTAAAGTCAGAATACTATATTGATATATGCATACTTATATTTATAAAAGAAAAATCCACATTAGCCAAGGTATTGAACCAATCCAGATGTCTGTAAGCCATCAAATAGACAAAGAAAACCTGATATATATGTGTGTATATTGTATATATATGATGTTTTACTCAGCCATAAAATATTATATTTTATTGATACATTGTAATTATTCATCATATTAAGGTTCAGAGTGACAACTATATCCACCTCCTTTTCCACATACCCCTCCTTTAGTCCAATAGTGTCTCCCCTCATTTATCTAAGGGATTTTTTTCCCTCATTTTTATCTTCAACATATGAATAAAAACATATGACACTTTATATTCTGTGACTAATTTCACCTAGCCTAATATTTTCAAGTTTCATCTATTTTTCTTGAAGTTATGTAATTGTATTTTTATGGCTGAATAAAATTTCATTATGTGTATAAACTATAATTTTATAACTTTTTTTGGTGGTACTGGGGTTCCTGGAAACCCTTCTACCTCCGGTCTACACTCCCAGACCTATTTGATGCTTTTTTAAAATTTGTAAACAAGGTCTCTTAAGCCTGCGAGGCTGGCTTCGAACCTGCGCGATCCTCCTGTCTCTGCCTCCCAAGCACAGGGATTACAAGTGTGCGCCCGGCATAACCTATTTTTTGTTGATGGACACCTAGGCTACTTAAGCCAGACTTTGAAAGTCAAAGGTTACTTTTTTCTTTGTATGTGGAATCTAGAGGGAAAAAAGATACCTTACAAACATAAAAGAGAAACCAATAGATTAATGGAATCAGATCTGAGGATAGAGAAGAAAATTATATAGATATAGGAATAAAATACAACAAAAAATTTGCTATTTGCATATATGAGATTATTACTATGAGTCTCACTATCATGTACAATTATAATGTACCAATAAAATATTAAAGTTAGAAGATATAAATTCTAAATTAACATATACTTTTGCATATCCACAGTGTAATTGCAATTGATGTTCTAATCATATTTCAAGAGCCTGAAGTGTCTTTGGAATCACTGAATCATGCTTACATATGGTAAGTGTATATTACCAATTATATTTTGTTTAAAAAAAACTTTCTATTATCCAGTCATGTCAAATAATGAAATGTTTCATTTGCTTCAAAAGCTAAGTATTAATTGAGTTTCCCAGATGAGGTCCCTCTATGATAATTATAATTCTGTATATTGTGCCAAAATAATTTTATATTAAGCAAAGGGCAGTTTTACCTTTTTATCCTGGTAGCATTATAGCATCATTTAAACAACTTAATTTTAAACAATACTACCAAAAGTTTGCCTCCAGGGTGATAAAATAATAATAAATGATCAGTGTTATAAAGTTCTCTTTTTAATATTAAAGATTTGATATGATATACTATAAAGAAAAATATTTTTGGATGGAAAGAAATGTCTGTCTATTCAGAGATAGTTTCTGATCAATAGAAAAATTTAAAAACTGATCAAAGGGATCAGAAATCTTTTAATTCAATCCAGTGTTGCCAGTGGATATTCTGGAGGGAGGGTGTACATGAGCAGAAGACTGCATGTTTTGTAGGTTTGGCCATGTCTTCAAAAGTCTTTTGAACAACAGAATTTTCATCCAATTATAAAAAATGATTTGATTGCTAACATCCTAACAATAATATTTGGTTGTACAAACTGCTAAGTAAAAAACTAGCAGACCTAACTACTAATTTGTTAATCAATTACCTAAACTGAGAAAAATTGAACATGCCTCATCTAAAGTATTTAGATGTCTTTTTTGAATCTGAAGTATAATTTTATTTGTCAAGTAGCTGAAATTTTCCTCTTGAAATTTGTATATTCTTTCTTATTAAACAAGTATTTTAACTACCTACTATATACAGAGCTGTATCCTAACCCAAATAAATACATCACAATACAGGCAGTGAAGTAGCTGAGAGGTTTTCAAGTATTTTTGAGATACTGCTAAATGAATTCTTAGAGAAAAGTGGGAAATTCAATGAGGCTTCTAATAAAATTTATTTTATTTTATTTTATTTTATTTTGGAGTACTGAAGATTGAACCCAGAAGCATCCTACCTCAGAGCTATATCCCTTGCTCTTTTAATTAATTATTTAATATCATATTCTCTAAACAAGATCTCACTAAGTTGGTAGAGGCTTCTCTAAATTATTTAGGCTAGCCTCAAATCTTTCTGTCTCAGCCTCCCAAATATTGGTACTACATGTGTGGGACACCATGCTTAGTTTACTGTGGGTTTTGAAAGTTAGAAAGTCGAGAGAGAGAGAGAGAGAGAGAGAGAGAGAGAGAGAGAGAGAGAGAGAGAGAGAGAGGAAGAAGAAGAAGAAGAAGAAGAAGAAGAAGAAGAAGAAGAAGAAGAAGAAGAAGAAGAAGAAGAAGAAGGAGGGAGGGACCAGAGACCACAAGGCCACACCACAAGTGTTACACATCTTCTAGCAAAAATTGTTATCTAAAGAAGTACTATAAAGATGCTAAGGAAATTTTAATAAGTTATAGTAGAAGGTCTTCAGATACTTTGGGTCATGGCTTCGAAGAATAATGTTGACTTTGGTATCCTACTCACTCTTTTTGCTCAGTGACTTGTGAGGCAAGTGATTTTCTTCCATCACAGATCCCTCTCATAATACGTTGCTTTGCTACAGAGAAAAAATAATGAGGCCAACTGATCATGAACTGAAATACTCAAAGCATGATAAAATTAAAACTTTTCTCTTTATAAGTTAATTATGTCAGAGATTTTTATAGAAATATATTATAGATTTGGTATAAAGTAATGTCTCCCAGGTAAGCATATAGGTTAGGTTATGCAGCCAGGTTTGGAGTTGGGGCATTGCTAGAAGATGTGTATCACTTGTGGTGTGGCTTTGTGGTCTCTGGTCTCTCTCATCTTCTCTCCTCTCCTCTCCTCTCCTCTCCTCTCCTCTCCTCTCCTCTCTCTTCTCTCCTCTCCTCTCTTTTCTTCTTCTTCCTCTTCCTCTTCCTCTTCCTCTTCCTCCTCCTCCTCCTCCTCCTCCTCCTCCTCCTCCTCCTCCTCCTCCTCTTCTTCTTCTTCTTCTTCTTCTTCTTCTTCTTCTCTTCTTCTTCTTCTTCTTCTTCTTCTTCTTCTTCTTCTTTTCTCTCTTCTCCCTTCTCTCTCTCTCTCTCTCTCTCTCTCTCTCTCTCTCTCTCTCTCTCTCTCTCTCTCTCTCTTACCCTGATGTGAGAGAGCCATTTCCTCCTCCATTATATCCTAAAGCCCTGCTGCTGAATAACTCATGCCTTGGAGCCAATCAACTATTATCTGAAACCTTTGGAACCTCTATAACTGTGAGCCTCTAAATTGTTCTTGTTAAGTATTTTTGTCACAGCAATGAAAAACTAAAACATGATGTGTGTTAATCTGCTTTCTATTGCTGTGACAAAACAACTGAGATATACAACTTGTGAGAAATTTAAGTTCCAAACAAAACATGATAGAAAACTAAATAATACAGAAAACTGGTACTGATAAATGGGACTACTGATGTGGCTATGCCAGAGAATATAGAGAGGAATCAGATTCGGTTTGTATAAAGGGTTTGAAGGAGAAAGCTAGAGAAATTCTAGAATTCTGTAACACATCATTTTCAGGTCCCACCATATTGGGGCCTCTGAAAAACACAGTGCTTAAAGGCATGTAGGTAATAAAAGCGATGCTAAGTGAGGCATGATAGCACAAGCCTGTATTCCTAGTATCTGCAGAAGGGAGCGGGCTCATACAGAAGCACTATAGGTTTGAATTCAGTCTCAGAAACATAATAAGACTGTAAGCAACCTAGTGAGACCTTTTTTAAAACAAAAAATGAAAAAGGATGGTGGTGTGTCTTGGTGGGAGAATGCCCCTGGGTTCAATCCCTAGTAACACACACACAGACACACAGACACACACACACACACACACACACACACACACGCACGCACACACACACGCACACACTGCTTCTGATGAGATTTCAGGCAGAACTGAGAACACTGGAATCAGATTAGAAGCTTTGTTTTGTTACACTCTTTTAGTGAATATGCAATCATATTCACTAAAATCTGTCACACATTGATACAAAAATCCCTGACACAATTTATAAAGATAAAGGGTTATTTTCACTCATGTTTTGGGTATTTCTGTACACGAACAAGTAGCCCCATTATTTTTTCCTCGATAGTGTGTAGGAGGCTGTGTGTAAAGATGAGGCACTAGTTTATTTGGTGGTGGAGATTTAAAGGTAACAAAGTGAGACTTGCGGGAAGATGGCCACCAAGAAAAGCAGGGCTAAAGAGCCCTGCTAACAACCAATCTCCATTACCACAAAATCAGCGCCTTTCAGAGCCAGAAAACACCATCACCAGAGAAACAAAAAAAAATCACCAGGCTCCAGAGAGAAAGTGGACTGAGAACAGAGCTCAGAGCCACAGAGGAGATACACCGGCCTCACGCCCAAGGACACAGCAGCAGCGCCATACTGCCGGCTGCAGCGGTGAATTCACCGGACGGCCACAGCAAGCCGAGGTGAGCCACTGCGGAACATCCAGGAGGGATCTTTCGGCGCACGGAACATCTAAAGCTACCAGTGGTGGAGCTCAGCACACGCTGCAGAGACTCAGAGTGGAACTCAAAACCAGAGAAGGAAAAATACACCAGCCTCACGGCTGAGGGTGTGGCAGCGGCGCCATATTGCCACTGGCGGCAGCAGCAGCGAATTCATCGAGTCCAGTACAGCTACATCTGCGAACTCAAGAACAGTGAGTCAAATTGCAGGCCACAGAGGAGAAATCCCAGTACTGTACTCCCAGGGATTTGACCCAGTGGGGGAGTGGTGGTGGCAGAGATATCACACCATAGGAGAACGTGCAACCTGGCACCCCCCACAGTCTAAAGCAGCCTCTATCGACTCTCTGTGTCGGAGACTCTGTCATACAACCCAGTAAAGGAGTAGTGGGGTCTGAGATACTACTGACTCAAGATCCAGAACACCTTAAGTGAAGTCATAGTGACCCAAGGGAAGAACCCAGAGAAGGCACAAACTTCCAAAATCATGGGAAAGAGGAATAACACTGGAGCAATGAATGCCCACAACCCCACAACATCAGAACCCGATAAAACAGAAAATCAGAGATTTCTAGAAGATCAAATCAGGAAAATAATTGTAGAAATAATAGAGGTGCTTCAAAAAGAACTCAGAGAGAGCCAAAAAGAGATAAAGGATGCAATTAATGAAGTAAAGGCCTCAATTCAAAGCACAAACAACCGATTAGACCACATGGAGAACAGAATCTCGCTCTTAGAAGATGACCATTCCACAAATGAATGCATAGTTTCTAATCTAGAAAAAAATATCCAACAGCAGGAATCTGATATTGAAGAAATATGGGCCCATTTTAAGAGAGCTAACCTAAGAATAATTGGAATAGAGGAGGGAAAAGAAAGTGAAACTAAAGGGATCAACAATCTCTTCAAGGAAGTAATAGCAGAAAATTTTCCAAACATAGAGCAAGAGGTTGATACACAGGTCCAGGAAACTTATAGAGCTCCCTTTAGACAGGATCGGAGAAGAGGATCCCCACGCCACATAATTGTCAAAATGACCAATGTGGAAGCCAAGCAGAGAATCTTAAAGGCAACAAAAACAAAGGGCCAAGTGACATTCAGAGGCAAACCAATTAGAATCACTCCAGACTTCCCAAACCAAGTCATGAGAGCCAGAAGGGCTTGGAGTAACATATTCCAAACTCTGAAAGAAATCAACTTCCAGCCAAAAATTTCCTACCCAGCAAAACTTTCTATCAAATTAGATGGAAAAATAAGAAGCTTCCATGACAAACAGAAACGGAAGGAATTTATGTCTTCAAAACCAGCGCTAGAGAAAATACTCAAAGAGATTAACTACAAAGAAGAAATAGGTAACACACACCAGAACCAGAGAATCAAGATTTTCCATCCAACAGATAACTAAGATTGGTTATCTGTGGAGATTCATTATTTGTTAGTCTTTTACCTATCTCTAAATTGTATTGTTTGCCTTTATTGTTAATTTTTATGATTTCTAGTTGGAAGATTAATATACCTTCAGATATAGCATTTGGAAATATTTTATCCCATTCTATTAGTAACTTTTAACTCTGTTTACATTGTCTTTGGATATACAATTTTTTTTTTATTTTTTAGGGAGTTTGTATACCCTTCTGTTGCCTGTGCCATTGAAATCATATCCAAGAAATCACTGCCAATTTCAATGTTGTGAGGTTTTATGACCCAGATTTTCTTCTAAAAGTTTATAGTATTAAGATTTATATTTAGGTCTTTTATCTATTTTGAGTTAATATTTGTATATGGGATTAGGTAAGGGTTCAATTTTATTCTTTTCCATGTAATTATTATTTTTCAACAATATTTAGTTAAAAGATTATTATTACCACCACCAAATGTTCATGGAAACCTTGTCAAAAATAACTTGACAATATAGAGAAGAATTTAGCTCTAGGCTTTTATTTAACTCCAATGGTTTATATATCTGCCTTTAGAACAGTACTACACTGTTTCAATTATTGTAGCTTTATATGGTTTGAAATCAGAAAATATATATCTTCTAGCTTTGTTCTTTTTCAGGGTCGTTTTGGGTATCTAGAGTCCATATTCCATATTAGGATAGATTTTTTTCTGAAAAATAAATATATAAGTATATGATAGTTTCACCTAAAATAATAGAAAAAAAATATTCTCTGGTAAGAAAGAAAGCAAAAAGAAATATTGAAATGTTATCTTTAAGTCATCAAAAGCTTGGTATCAGACAAATGAAACTGTTATGTGAAATTATCATTTTTAATTTTGGATAAATTGCTATAATACTAGATGTCAACCACTAAGCCAAGCATGGGAAGGAGGGATGGGGAGAGATTGGGGTGGGGATCAGGTGGGGGCTGACTGGGCGATGTGTGCATGTATGTCTACAAAAGTTTGTATCCCACTATGATGTATGAATACAGTGCACCAATAAAAAAATTAAATTAAAAATAATAAAAAATAAAAAATAAAGGTAACAAAGCACCATAGCAGTGGCATGAAAATTCCTGGCTGATTTTAACCAAATTTATGTTGAAGGTTGGAAGAAAGGGGAACAAACTAAAAATATTTGGAAAATTTGAACTTTGCCTAAAATGAAGCACATGTAAAGATATGCCTAAAGAAAATCAGATTGCTAGTGCTAATAAAAAGAAGAAAGTGATTGGCACAAGGATAATAGAAAATATGCCTGGAGGACATTTCAGCAATATGCAAGACCACCCCACCTTAGGTTAAAAAATGTAAATGTGATTTTTTTAAAATACTTTAATGCTGCCGGGCGTGGTGGCGCACGCTTGTAATCCCCGCGCTTGGGAGGCAGAAACAGGAGGATCGCGCAGGTTCGAAGCTAGCCCCGCGCGCTGGCTTAGGAGACACTGTTTCCAAATAAAAAAAAAATGTAAAAATAGGTCTGGGAGTGTAGCCCGGAGGTAGAAGGGCTTCCAGGAACCCCAGTACCACCAAAAAAAAAAAAAAAAATACTTTAATGGTCAGAAGTATTAGAGATCCCAGAAGGAACCTGATTCCACAGGTCAGCCTAGAAACTCATTTTCTTGGGACTTTTTTTTATCTATTTCATCCAGAGAGGCATCCAGGTATCACTGTAGCCATGGTTACCATAGGCCCAGATACACTTTGTTCTGGTAGTGGACTTTGGCATTATTTTGGTGATGCTGTTTTTAGAAGACACATAGAAAATAAAAAGTATGGGGTTATGGTGGCTTCCACTGAAATTTAAAAGGAAAGACTGAGAAGCCAGGATGTGCTGTCTATGGTTAAAATTTCTGCAAGCATCTCCCAACAATGCAATGCATGGATCTGTAAAAATGAAGCCAAAGTTACAGTGGATTCCCATGAAAGATAGATGTGCTAGGAATGCAAAATGGATGCTGAAAGAAGTTGTAGGGTGTAAGCATAACTTTCCAAGAGGGCAGCCCCTAGATGGGCTGAAATGAGCAAGGTAATAGGAGTAGTGTTATGGTTTAAAACCTTAATATCCTCCAAAGGTCATGTGTTAAAAGTTTTGTCATTATCCTTTAGGTCTATTGATAGAACCTTTAAGAGGTGGGGCTTTATGGAAGGATATTAGGTCATTTGGGGCATGCCTGAAGGGAATACTGGTGCTCTGGCTCCTTTTTCTACTTTTTAAAATTTATTTTTTATTTTCCCACTTTTTTTTTTATAAAAAGGCTTTTTACTTCCCAGCCACCATTTGTTTAAGAACTCTGCTTAAGTGCCAGAAAATATAAATTAGACAATCCTTTGTGAAATTAGACTTGGACTTTAGAACAATTAATATTATTTGAAAAATAATTAAAAATCTTTATGAAAAATATTCTTTCCCTGTTATTAAAATGTTAACATTAGGATTATGTTTTTTAATTTAAACTTCTTTAAAATATAGGTTCAACAGACAGGTGTAATGCACTAGGGTACATTCAGTAATATACATCTTAGTTTCAAGTTTTAATTAGCTTTTGTAAAAGAGTAGGTTCTAAAAGGTGAATTATACAAGGGTACTATTTATCTAGGGAGGGGATTATAAAAGTTTCAAGAAAAGAATTAAGAAGGAAGCACTGAAACAAAATTACTTCCCTATTTTTTTAAGATCATTCTATTAGTGGATGACAAAAATTGATTGTATTTGCTTATGCAAATTTGAATGATGGAAAGAATAAATTCTAACTTGGATGTCATAATTGTTAAGAAGTAAAGACCAAATGTGGTAATGGTGACATGTGAATACTTGTAATGATTAATACATGCTCTAAGCTGATTAACAGTCATAGATAATGCTATGAAAATGGCTTTCTCTGTTAAATAATTGCATAAGCCTCAAAAAGATTTCCCATATTATTTTGAAATTCATAATTTTAAACAAAAAAAGCCTTATGTTTAAATTGGTTGATAAGAAAACTTAAAATTTAATACTGAGTCATAAATAACATAAAGATAAAATTGAATGGACATATAGCTAGCAAAATGACATTTGAATTTTCTGTTTATGTGAATGTGAAGCATATAGAATTAATATTTCTCAAATATATTACATGTTGACTTGCAAAAGAAATGCAAGTTTATCATTTGTGAATATCTATTTTGGTTTTTCTAAAATTTAAACATTTTGAAAATGGTTTCCTGAGGCACAGACTATAAATACAATATAAGCTTGCCAAAACCTTTATTGAGGCTATAATGTAGTTTCAAGACCTGTGAAAAAGAATTGTATTGTAAAAACTGAACATGGTTTTGGTATTTTTCTTGTTTGATGAAATATAAATTGGGAGTAATTTAGAGAGCTAGAATTAAAAACTTCAGTTTGAACTGAGATATCTAAAAATTAGGAAGGAGATATCAAGTAGACAGAAAGACAGTTACACATATGAATTTATTTTCTACACATTTCTAAATGGAAAGCCGTAAAATTATCAGCATTTAAATATTATGTGTGGTTATTAAAATAGATAATTTTTCATTGATACCAAAAATGTGTGAGTTCTTTTTGTTCTCCATATCTCTTCCAGAATTGGATTATATTTTTATCTACTAGCCATGCTAACTAGGCTGAGATGGCATCTCATTGTCATTTTGAATTGCATCTCTCTGAAGGCTAGTAATTTTGAGATTTTTTTTCACACAATTGTTGGCCATTTCTGTTTCTAACTTTTGAGAAATGCCTAATTTGTACAATATTTTTGTAAAATACTCATTACACAAAACTTGAAAAATACAAAGTAGCATAGAAAAATTAATTGTACATATGTCATCAACTGGATATAATCACTGATAACACAGATATACTTCTTGAGTATGTTCCTTGTGCATTTATTTCACAAGTAGGATTTATCAGTTTTCTTATTGTGTTATTTTTGAGTCCTCTAAGTACTCTGGATAGTAATGTCTTTCAAATGGCTAATTGGCAAAGATTTTCTACTCTTCCATAACTTGTCTCATTAGTCTGTTATTATGTTCAATATGAAAAAGCATTTAGTTTGATGATAACACATTTGTCTATTTTTTTCTTTTTATTCCTGTTCCTTTGTGATGGTATAAAAAAATCACTGCCTATATAAATGTCTTGAAGTGCTTAAGAGTTTTTTTTTTTTTCAGTAGTTTCAGTTTCTGATCTTACATTTAGATCTTTCATCTATTTTAGATCAGGGTTAAATTTTGATTTTGTACATATAAATAATTTTCCCAACACCACTTATTGAAAAGCCTATCCTTTTTTCAATATATGGTTTTGATACCTTTTTCATCAATCAGTTTACTGTAAATGAGTGAGTTTCTAGGTTTTTAATTCTGTTTCATTGTTCTTTGAGTCTGTTTTTATTGCCAGCATCATACTGTTTGGGTTATGATGCCTCATCAGAGGATCTTTATTTTTTTATTTTGAAACAGAGTCTCTTTGTGTTTCCATGAATTAGCCTTTTAGCTGATATAATCCTGCCTCAGTCTCCAAAGTACTGAGATTACAGCTTTGTACTACCATGGCTGGCAAAAAAAAAATGTTTTAAATTAAGGATATTATGTTCAAAACAATTTCTGGCTTAAATATGACTTAAAATTAACAACAACAAAAAAAGTCAGGTGTGGTGGCTCACACTTGCAATACCAGTACTTGGGAGGCTGAGACAGAGGATGCGAGTTCACGGACAGCCTCAGCTAGTTAGTGAGGCCCTCTGCAACTTAGACCCGGTTTCAAAATAAAGGATAAAAAATTGGGCTGAGGTTGTAGTTTGGAGGTAGAATTCCCCTGGGTTGAATCCCCAGTGTCACACACAAAAAAATTACTTTCAAATTTGACAATGTGGCTAAAACAGAAAAATGTATGGTTTGTCGTCTTTTTTAAACTGCCACAGTAAAAATTATTTTAGGGAGCCTTATCATTAATTACAGGGTGAGAAGTAGTGATTTAATTCTATTTTTCTACAAATGGATAACCAGTTTTCACAACAACATTGGTTGAAGAGGCCATTTTTTCTCCAACATATGTGTTTGGCAACTTTATCAGAAAACAATTCACTATAAGTGTGTGGATTTGTTTCTGCATTTTCTCTTCTGTTTTATTGGTCTATGTGTATTTTGTGCCAAGACTATGCTATTTTGTTACTATAGCTTTGTACTATAATTTGAAATTGGATACTGTAATCCCTCTTTCATGATTCTTATTGCTGAGAATTGCTTTGCCTATTCTTGATCTTTTGTTTTTCTGTATAAAAATTAGAACTGATTTTCTAGCTTTGAGAAGAATGACACAGGTATTTTGATAGGCATTGCATTGACTCTGTAGATAACTTTTGATAGAGTGTCCATTTTAAAAATATTTATTCTACCTATTCAAGAACATAGGAGACATTTCCATCTTTTAAGATCTTCAATTTGTTTTTACTTTTTGATAATTTTCACAGTACAAGTCTTTGACCTTCTTGTTTAGATTTATAAGATAGTTTATTGTTTTTGAGGTTATTGTAAATGGAATTGTTTTCTGGGCTTCTTTTTTAGTGGATTCATGGTTAGCATATAGAAAAGTAGCTGATTTTTTTTAGATTGATTTTTTTACCATGCTACTTTGCTGAATTTGTTAAGCAACTCTAGAAGTCTTTTGGTTGAGGTTGGGTTTTTTTGTCTTCTAATTATAGGATCATGTCATCTGTAAACAGCTAATTTCAGTTCTTCTTTTCCTATTTTGTATTCGTTTAATTTCTTTCTCTTGCCTTATCATTCTGGCTAGTATGGAATATTATATTAAAAAGTTGTGACAGTGGAATCCTTGTTTTGTTCTGTATTTTAAAGAAAACTCTTGTAGTTTTCCCCTGTTCAATAGGATGTTGGTTTGAGGTTTATTGTATATTGCCTTTATGATATTGAGGTTAATTCATTTTATTTCCATTTTTGCAGTGATTTTAATATTAATAAGTGTTGGATGTTTTCAAATGATTTTTCAATATCTATCATCCTTGTTTTTTTTAATGTGGTGAATGACATGTATTCGTTTGCATAAGTTAAACCAGCCATGCATCCCAGAATGAACCAATTTGGTCATAGTGTACAATATTCTTTATATGGTTTTGGATACATATCATTAATATTTGTTTAGAATTTTAATATCTATATTCATCAAATATATTGGTCTATAATTTTTTTTTTCTTGAGGGATCGATATTTGGTTTTGGTACTAAGGTGAAACTGGCCTCAGAAGAAATTTTTAAAGTTTCTTTTTTCCATTTTATGGCATAATTCGTGAAGTACTGGGTTTAATTCTTCTCTAAATGTTTTTCTGAGTTCAACTAAGAATCTGTCTAGACATGGACTTTTTTGATGGAAATATTTTTATTGTTTTTTATCGCTTTGATTACTATTGTTCAGTTTAAGTTTTCTATATTATCTTGATTCAGTTTAAGGAGTTTGTATGTGTCTAAAATATGTACATTTCTTCTATATTTTTATGTTTATTTGTATCAATTTTCAAAATTACTTCTGATCGTTCTCTGAATTTTCCCACCATCTGGAGTGATGTCTTCTTTTTCAATTATGATTTTAATAACTTTGGTTTATTCACTCTTACTTTTGGTTAGATTGGTTAAGAATGTATCGATCTTGTTGATCTTTTCAAAGAACTAGCTTTTTATCTTTGTATTGCTTCTTTTTGTTGGTGTTATTGCTTATTTAATTTATTTTGGCTCTAATTTAAATTATTTTCTGCTTTCTACAAGTTTTGGCATTAGTCTGTTCCTATTTTTTGAGGACTTTGAGGTATGTCTTTAGACTGTTTATTGGTGACTTTCTGTTTTTCTTATTTGGGCACTCAGTACTATAAAATTTTCTCTTAAAACCAACCTTAAAGTGTACCATAGTTTCTAATATGGTGTGCCTCTATATTTATTTAATTCTAAGATTTTTTATTTTACCTCTTATTATAGATTTAAAGCATAAAATAGGATTTCAAAAGAACTAGTAATAAAGGACTATAATGAAATAAAATACAATTGAATATTTTATTTTAAAACTAGTATTTATCAAATGCAGTGAACAAATATATTTTTCACAAATAAAAAATGACACTTAACATATAACATAGTGATGATTTTTATAAAGTGTCAGTGTTTTGATTTATATATCAAATATTACTTTTAACTTTATAATTTGAAATACCTCATTATAAAATATTATAATTTCACTAATGAGTACTCATTAGTATCAACAGCTGAATTCCAATATTAATATGCACAATTTTATTTCCCAAAGAATTTGTGACACTACATATTTTTTTATTTTAATATTTAATTATTTAAAATAAAACATTGTTTTGAGATTATTCTGACAGCATAAAAATAAGAAAGTGAGACTCTTCAGTACCTCAAAAAAAGATGAATATTAATTTTACGTAGAACAGATTTTAGATACATTTACCAAGAAATTAATAAAATGGATAAGTAATTAATAATTCTAAACCTATATGCCCTAATAAAAATGTCTAAATATTTAAGGCAAGTCTAATAAAAGTGCATGGAGAACTAGCCAACTACAGGTTTAGCTGAAGGCTTATGAATCATATGTCAGTAATTAATAGATCAAGCAGGCAGAACATGTGTAAACATACAGTAGCCCTAAATGGCTCTATAAATCATCTTGATATAATTGATATTTATAATATAATCTATTCAACAAAGAATGAACATTTTTCTCAAGCACAGATGGAATATTTATCAAAATATAACACATTCTGTGCCATAAAAACACACCTTCATAGATTTCAAAGAAAATAAATCATAAAAAGAAAGGAAGATCTGATGATGTCAACTATTCAAATAATCCTTTGTTCATTATTCATTCATACAGTTATCTGTATAAATATAAATATTATCTTTTGGGACAGGGGGTGGGTATAGACCTAGGAAGAAACATACAATGAATGCTATGTTTGTTTTTGTCACTGTGAGCCCCACTATGATGTTTAATTACAATATATCAATTTTTTAAAAAGTATGATCTGATTCAGAAATGGTGGCATAGTTTGTAATCCTATTACCTATGAAACTGAGACAGGAAGATAGTAAGTTTGAGACCAGCCTCAACAACTTAGTAAAATCTGTTTCAAACCAAAGATAAGATAGCGCTGGGTCGAGGCGGGAGTGGTGGCGCACACTTGTAATCCCCGCGCTTGGGAAGCTGAGAAAGGAGGATCGCACAGGTTCGAAGCCAGCCTCAGCTACTTAGTGAGGCTTTCAGCAACTTAGTGAGACTCTGTTTCCAAATAAAATATAAAATAGGTCTGGGAGTATAGCCCGGAGGTAGAAAGCCCATGGGTTCCACCCCCAGTACCACCAAAAAAAAAAAAAAAAAATAGTTCTGGGTAGTCAGGCGTGGCGGTGCACACTTGTAATCCCAGCATTCAGGAGGCTGAGACTGGAGGATTTGGGTTTGTGGACAGCCTCAGCTACTTAGTGAGGCCCTTTACCACTCAGTGATAACTGTTTCAAAATAAAGAATAAAAAATAGGGCTAGGGTGTAGCTCGGAGGTAGAATACCACTGGGTTCCATCCCCAGTACCACAAAAAAAAAAAAAAAAAAAAAAGCGCTGGGAGTGTAGCTCAGAGGTACAAAGCCCTGGGTTCAGTCTTCAGTACTAGACATATAGAAAACACATGCTCTGAAAGCACAAAAGTAATCTAGGTAATGATATAAATATGGCAATTTCTGATATACCTCAAGTATTTTGATGTTAAACAACATTCCTATAATAACCCATTAGTCACAGAAAACACAAAATTTTAAGGATACAGGAAAAGCAGTTGTTAGAGGTAATTTGTGGCTTTAAAGGATGTGTTAGGCTATCCTGGTCTGATATGGAAGGAACTTGGAACTTATTACTCCCATTCTTCCAATAAGACAAAGGCAACTGAACAAATTTTAAATTGAGAAATCTTAAATCCATTAGAAAATAGAGGTCACAGAGAAAACTGATGTCCCCAAATTAGAAAACCAGCCAAATCATAGATGCAAAGCTTACCAATGAGGAAACCAATGAAAACAAGTCCATCTCTGGACCTAAGACTGGAATAAAAAACTTAAGCTCTAGTTTATGAATTGCTGGAGTATCAATGTGGATGAATTTGAAAATTCAAATTTTCAGTGAAGAGAAGCCTATTATTTTATGAAATTTACCTACAAATCCACACCAGACTATCACAATAAAAATTAGGAAAAATATAGACAAAAAATTCTGTTCTCCTTAAAGGATACGTTCCCTGTTTGGAAACATTTTACCAGAGTCCAAAAATTGGAGTAAAGTCAAAATGGAATAGGTGAGTGATAACAAACTTCAGCACCTTCTATCCTTTCCCTGTCATCTCAGATGAGGGTAATTGGGAAGCACCTGTGAAAGTCACAACATAGAGACAAAGAATCACTTAAAGACCTAGAAAATATTACAGAATTACAGAATATTTTCTTTCTCTCAAACCTTACAACTACATACATAAGTCTGTATAAAAGAAAATTACAATAAGAAGAACTGTAAGTATCTAGACTTATGTGGAATAAGCTTCTAGGAAAACCTAAGGCAGAAGTGTCAAAACAAAGGCACCAAAGGAAATATAAAACTTGGACACCTATGTGATGTTAACAGTAAATAGTAAACATAATTATTAGGCACATAAACATAAAGCTTGAAACTAAAGGCCTTTCTACCTCGGGTCCTTTTACTTGGAACAACATACACAGCATTCAAAATACTATAAGTCACACTACAAAATAAAAATCATGGATATATCACGAAGCAAAAATACATTTAATTAGGTACAGAAAATATTAAAACCAGATTTTGATAATCTAGAGACCATGGAATTTTTACATAATATGTTTATTTATTTTGAAATGTTTTTATTTCCTCATCAATTTTAAATAATAATCTTGCTGGATATAGCAGTTTGTGTTGGAAGATGTTTTCTTCCAGGGTCTGGGTTATATCATACCAATCTCTTTTGGCATTCATTACTTGAGTTGTGAAGTGTGGAGTGATTTTTATTGTTTTGCCTCTGAATGTCACCATTTGTTTTGTTCTCCCTGCTTTTAAGATTCTTACCTTAGCCTCTATGTTGGTCATTTTGATTATTATATGACTTGGTGAGGTCCTTCCTTGATTCTGTGTTAACAGTATTCTGTAGGTCTCCTGTGCATAGATGCCCAAGTCTCCATGCTTGGAAAATTCTCTGAAATTATTTCTCTGCCAAGATTACCTATATACTTGATCTGTGCCTCTATCTCTTCTTCAATGCCTTTTATCCATAAGTTAGGATGTTTGATATTTCCCCATAGTTGTTGGATGGTTGTTGTTGTAATATCTTCTATATACTCTCGACTGTGCTTTTGGTTTTGAATGAATTGTCTTCCAACAGTGATATTCCATTTTCCATTTTATCTAGTCTTTTAGAATTTCTTTCTATTGCTGTCTTTATATCATTTATTGATTCATTTTATGTCAGGCCTCTTTCTGATTTTTTTTACTATATGTATACATGACAATTTATTTATTTTTTAAATTTTTTATTGGTGCATTTTAGTCATATATCATAATGGGATAAAAAACTTGTGGAGACATACATGCACACATCACCCAATTAGCCCTTACCTGATCCCCACCCCATTGCCTCCCTATCCCTCCTTCCCATGCTTGGCTTAGTGATTGATATGTTTGTTTAAGTACATTGTGCATTTTTGAGAGTTTCCCTCTTCCCCCTCCCATTCCCTCAGTTAGGTCACCTTATTTGCTCCTCTATAGAATCTCCTTCTTCACTTAGAGTTCCTCATGTAACCCATTTCTCTATAGTTTTCACATATTAGGGAAAGCATCTGATTTCTTCTTTTTGTGACTGATTAATCTCACATAACATAATGTCCTCCAGTTCTATCCATTTCCCTATAAATGATCTAACTGTGTTTTTTGAATGGCTGATTAAAATTCCATTGTGTACATATCCCACAGTTTTGTAATCCATTCATGTGTTGACGGACAACTTGGCTGGTTCCATATTTTGGCAATGGTGAATTGTGCAGCTATGAGCATAGATATGCATTCATTAGATTGGTAGTTTGGCTTCCTTGATTTTGGGTAGATACCCAGAAGTGGCATTGCTGGATCAAATGGTAAGTTCATTCCAATTCTTCTTAGGATCCTCCATACTGTTTTCCAAAGTGGTTCCACTAATCTGCAACCCCACCAACAATGTTTTAGAGTGTCTCAGTTTCCTCTTTCATTTCTTGTATACTTACTGTGAGACCTTTCATCATGTTGAAGATCAGGATTTGGAATTTTCCTTCTTGCATTTCTTGTAGGTCAGTATTCGTAATTTCTTATTTCCTCACTGTTCCTCGTTCTCATAGTTTCACAATTTCTGGGTTTGTGTTTCTGTTGTCTTGGCAACTTCTTTCTCTTTGTGAGTCATTGATAAGTGCTGTTCCAGATCACTGTTGGGAAAGATGGTTCCAACTGCCACTCACACTTTGATATTAACACTGAAGACTGTATCTATTATGACCCCACTGTTATTTTACCTGTAGATCATCAATATTGAGTTTCTCTGGGGGTTCCTTCTGCTTGTTGCTATGGTGACATTGATGGGTTTCAGGTGTTAAGATCAGTCTGTCTGCCACCACACTTATAAAAAGTCAGCTCAGCACTGTGGGCAGAATACTTTGTGACCTAAAATGTTAGGAATTAAAAATCATTACTCAATAATAATGCAGAACATAAATAGCCTCAATTCCCCAATAAAAAGACATAAAGTGGCAAAATGGAATAAAAACTAGAATTCACCTATCTTCTGCCTGCAAAAAACACACCATGCAAGTAAATATAGTCACAAAGTAAAAGTTAAGGGCTGGAACAAGTTCAATGGAACTCAAAGATAAGCAGGTGTAGTAACTATGATATCAGACAGATTAGACTATAAGCCCAAACTTATCAGAAGAAACAAAGCAGGTCATTTTTTACCATTAAAAAGTTTTTTTTTTCTATTTGTATTGATTTTATTTCTTTTTTTCTTTTCAATCTTGCTAAAGTCTTGAGTACTATAATTAAATGGAGAATAGTGAGAGTGAACATCCTTGTCTATCCTTGATTTTAAAGTGAATTCTTATAGTTTTTCCCACTCAGTATGATGTTGGCTTTGGACTTATTATATATTGCTTTGGTCATGGTGTATACTTATCTTGATTTGGTTGAATTGTGTATCACAATTATTTTGTTTAGAATTTTTGCATCTAAGTTCATAAATGGTATTACTTGTAATTTTCATTTCTTAAGTTGTTTTTATTTTATTTGGTATTATGGTGATACTACATTCATAGAATAGGCTTGGGAATAGTTTATCTCTTTCTACTTTGTGGAATAATTTAAGAATCAATAAGCTTAGATCTTCTATAAAGATTTTATTGGCTTGGAATTCATCAGACCTAGACTTTCTTCTGATGGAACACTCTATTGCTGTTTTGATTCCTTTGCTTGCTGTAGATAGAATTAGGTGTTTGTAAACCTAAGATGATTCAATTTAGGTAGAATGTATATGTCTAAAAGTTATTTAACTTCTAGCTTAACCATTTTATTAGAGTATAGATTTTCAAAGTAGTTTCTGAAGATCCTCTGGAGTTCTATGCCATCCATAATGATACCTAATATTTTATCTTTTATTTTGGTAGATTATTTATCCCTTTTGGTTAGATTGCTAAGGGTTTATCAAATCTTTTTACCTTTAAAAATAGCCTTTTGCTTTCTTGAGATTTGTTTCTTGCTCTCTATTTTATTGACTTCTCTTATTTTTAATGATTTTCTCTCTTTTATTCGCTTTGACATTAGTCTGTTCTTGTTCAAGGAACCACAGGTTTGTCATTTGTTTACTTGTTGACTTTCTGCTTTTTACATGGATACTAAATGATATAAAGTATTTTATTAAACCTACTTTAAAAGTGTTCCATAGATTTTAATATGTTTTCATTTGATTCTATTTTATTTAAATTTCTCCCCTTCTTTGTTCTATGTTCCACTCCTCAATTACAAGTATATCATTCAATCTTATATAATTCATCTGGGCCTGTTATTGATTTTTATTTTCATTCCATTATAATGTAACCAATGTAGGGAATTATATTAATTTTATATTATTTTATTTTATCACTATAGCACTTGATTTTAAGCCTAGAATATGGTCTATTTTGGAGAAACTTGCATGATCATCCAAGAATAATGTGTATTCAGCAGTTGTTAAGTGTGATATTTTCTTGAGTAAGTTCATTTGGTTTATGTCTAAAAAGTCTTTATTGATTGGAAGATCATGATCTGATGATGGTTAAAATGTGTTGAAGTTTCTGAATATTATTGTATTTGATTCTATCTGAATACTAATGTTATGAATGGTTTGTTTTATAAAAGTGGGTTTACCCACATTTTGGGCATAAATGTTTACTACTGTTAAATCCTCTTGTTGGGTTGTTCCTTTTGTTAATAAGAAGTGACCTGGCTTTTTCTCTTCTGAAAAGTTTTGGCTTAAAGTCTGCTTTGCCAGATATAAGAATTGCTACTCCTGCTCATTTCAGTCCCCATTTGCATAGAATATCTTTTTCCATTCTTTCACCTTGAGCCTGTAAGGTATGTTTCTTGCAAAAAGCAAATTGTGGAATTATGTTTTTTAATCCACTTTCCCAGTCTGTCTTTTTTTAGGGAGTTGATACCAAATGTTCAACATCATTAGAAGTAAAGGAGATGTAAATCAAAACTACATTGTGATTTCACTTAATATAAATTAGAATGATAATCAAGAAATATAAACAATAATAAATTCTGGCAAGGATGTGGGAAAATAGAGACTCATACACTCTTCGTGAGATTACAAATCAGTGCAGCAGCTATGGAGATTAGTGTGAGTCTTTCTCCTAAAACTAAGAATTAATCTACCATTTGGTCCATTTATACTACACCTGAGTATCTTCCCAAAGGGTTTTAAATTAGAATATTATAGTGACACATGCACATCCAAGTCTATAGCAGCATAATTCACAATAGTGTCAAATCATGGAACCTACCTAGATGTCATCAAGGGACAAATGGATAACAAAATAATGAGATATACACACAATAAAATTCTACTCATCAATAAAAAGAGCAAAATTATATTATTTGTATAAAAAAGATGGACCTGGAGAACATTATGTTAATTAAGTGAGATTAGCCAGTCAGAGAAAATGACTATGTGGAAGCTAGTGAGTACTCACTCATTATATAAGAGGAAGTTTAGATAAAGTAGGAGAAACCCTAGTGGAGTGATTGAGGGGATCTAGGGGAAAGTAGTGGTCATAAGGAGGAAGAATTAATGAAGGAAACACTTCTATTGATGTTACATACTTATATGAAGTTATCAATGCAAATCTCAATATCATGTATAAGGAAGGGGAGGGAGTAAGGATGGAGCCAGAGTAAAGCTCCACATGTGATGTGTATATGTATGTTCCTATTACTCTGAGCTAAATATGTTGTAAAAATATAATGGACCAATAAAAGTATATTTTTAAAAAATTACCCCAGATATCTTGGCTGTTTTGGTTGTGCTGTCAAATTATCTTTTTTACTTGTTCACTTTGTTGATTTTGGAATGAGCTATTTTCTAAGCTAGATACTTTTTTCCATGTGATCTGGTTTGCAGGTAATTGTTTCTATTGAAGATCTTATTTTACTTTTTGTGTGTCCTACATTTATTTCAAGTCTTCTCATTTTTCTTAGTCAAGACATCTCTATCTTTACTGGTATGTTCTTTCATGTCTTATATACTTTGTCTGATTTCATGTCTAAGGTCTCTGACCATATGTAATAAAAAGTCTGAATTATACTTCTGACATTCTGTGAATCTCTGCATTTATTATTTTATTTGTTGTGGAGTTGTGATCGCTCATTGTTTCTTTGCTGATTTTCTTTCTCATGTTTTCCAAACATTTGAATTTTCATTTCTGTTGTGTTAGCTTCCTCCATCTCTTTGTATAGGAGTCCTATGTCTAATCATTGTCCTTTTATGATGGATTCTATACTGGAGACAAATATTTACCTCAACATGTGACATCAGGGCTGTTAATGTTGGCAGTCCCTTATTGACAACTGGCCTCCATCTTCATCCTAAAAGAGGCCAGACTCAGTTACCTATATATTGTAGCTTTTTGAGCTTACAGATGGGGTTGTCTGCTTAGGTTGTATTGTCCCAAGAAGCCACCCACACACTCACACTCTGGCTGCTGAGGTCACATGACACCCTGTACACCACTGTATTCAGGTGTCTACCTAGGTCATATTTTTCCAGGGAGAACTCCCTACTATTCTTCCAGCTGTGTTCACTTGAAATCCTGTAGGGCACCTGTATCTGGGACTCAGACTCCACTGAATAGAGACTGTAGTGTTCTATGTATGTGCCTAGGTCGTATTGTTTCTGGAGTGCCACACCCCCTGCTTTTCTGTCAGCTGAGGTTATACACACCCCTGCCCTCTGCTGGCAAGTTGTTGCAGTACTTCTAGCCCTCAGTGAGTGGAGCCAGTTCTACCATCTGTGATCATGTAAGTCCCTGAAAAGCTACCTGCTGCCATGCTAATTGATACCAAGCTCATTTGAATGAGAAATTACCACTTTAAAGTGAGTTTTACTACCTTTTGAAACATGTCTACCTTTTGGCTAGGATCTCTGAATAGCCCACAGAAGAAGTGCAGACTTGCCTATAGGACTTTTCCCTTGAAACTCTAGGAACTTTCAGCAAATTCAGTCTTTTAATATGACCAATTGCAACATCCCAGGCCCTACAGAAACCCTCAGGAAACTCATAGACTGTGAGAGGTCATTTGTTGCCATGGCAATAATCATGTAGCCATGCTATTTTCTGCTGAGATAGTCTTAGAGACTCACATTGATGAGGAGATAGATTAGGATGGCCCGTGTCTCTGAAGAAAATATCCTCACATGGTTCTGGCAAGTTCTTCCATGGCCATGGAAATATTTGCTGAGCAGCCTGGCTGAGTTTGCAAAGTTTGGTGGTTGTGGGGAGCCAGATCCATTTGCCCTTTTGTGTTATTTTTCTGAAGTTCCAGGGTTGACAAAATTTCTCCTTCCTACTCCTCCTCCTCCTCCTCCTCCTTTTTTTCTCTTCTTCTTCTTCTTCTTCTTCTTCTTCTTCTTCTTCTTCTTCTTCTTCTTCTTCTTCTTCTTCTTCTTCTTCTCCTTTTTCTTCTATGTGATGGAGCCCCACATGTAGGCTGCAGGGCTCCCTAATTTTGATACAAGTTCTCACTAAGTTGCCAGAAGCATTTAAGTAGCTGAGGCTGTCTACAAACCACAATCTTCCTATCCCACCCTACTATGTACTGGGATTATAAGTGCACCACCACACCCAGCTTTTTTTTTTTTTTAATTTTAAAGCAAGGTCTCACTAGTTTGTTAAGAGTCCCACGATGCTGTCGGGGCTGTCCTTGGATATGAAACCTTCCTGTCTCAGATCCCCAAGTACTGGAATTACAGACATGCACCACTATGCCTAGCTACACATAATACATTTGAAATAACTATATTAATAAAGTAAAAGTTAGCAAGGAAAAAGTGGATTAAATGGAAGAACTAATAAGTAATGAAGGAACCAAAAATCTTTAAAAGGAAATATGATGTGCTAGAAATAAAAAAGGAAACAAATAATATCGGGTTTTCTTTCTTAAGAAATTATGAAAGCAAGAAGAGAGGGAAATGCAATCATATATATATTTTTTCCATATATATATATATATATATATATATATATATACACATCAGGAAAATTTTATATATAAACTATATATAAATATAAATATATGTAAACATATCATACATAATATATAAACTATATATAAAATTATATATCAGAAAAAATTTAACATAAACATATCATCAGTGAATAAATAAAATAAAACATTTTTATATTTTAATTGATCTAACAAATAACAGTGTGAGTGAAATAAATGGCAGAAATGCTATAAAGCATGAGAAGGAGGAATTGAGAAAATGCTACAACATGTATTACTTATGAGTGTTATTGAAATTGCACATAAATTACTTTCAAATGTATATTTCATATTATAGTACAACTTCTAAGAAAATAATGTAAAAATAAGTACAATTGGTATTTAAGAGAAGAGAAAATATAGAAGCACATCACATTTCCAGTTAGCTCACAGAAAGCCTGAAAAGAATACAAGACATAAACATGGGCATGGTGATGTAAACCTGTTATCCTAGTACTTTGGAGGCTGTGATAGGAGGATCACAGTTTCAAGATCAGCCTCAGCAACTTAATAAGGTACTCTGCAACTTAGTGAGGCCCTATTTAAAAAATAATCAAATAAAGTAGGTTTGAGGGTATAACTCAGAGTCAGAATGTCCTTGGGTTCAGTCTTCAGTAACACACACACACACACACACACACACACACACACACACGTAGAAAAAATAAAACAAAAACCAAATGCATCAAATAGAAAACAGTAGAAAATAATGGGAGCTATTAATAGTATAAGTACAATTATATGACACTGTCAGAGAAATCAAAAGGGATACTACTATATGTTATTTATAAATCTCCACTTTACATTTACAGATAAATTCAAAATAAAAGTATGGATAACTATATACCATATTAATCCCCCCAAAATGAAGTAGGAGTAGTTATTTTATTTAATAAAGAGTAAACAACACCCTTCTAAATAACACATGGATCAAAATAGAAGTTATTTTTATTTTATAATAGAAGTTACTTTATGTATTTTTATCCAGAGTTCAGAGGCAGAAAAGTTACAGGGGTAATTAGGAATGTAATAAAATGATAAAAGGCAATTTTTCCAAGGCCCATACTTCTTAAAAAAGAATTAAGTTAAGCAGGACATGGTGGCACACTCTTGTAATCCCAGGGTTTGGGAGGCTGAGGCAGGAGGATCATGGTTCATAGACAGCCTCAGCTACTTAGTGAGGCCCTTTGCTACTCAGTGAGAACCTGTTTCAAAATAAAGAATAAAAAAATAGGGTTGTGTGTATAGCTCGGAGGTGTAATGCTCCTGGGTTTCATTCCCATTACCACAAAAAAAGAATTAAGTTAATAAAAATTATCAAACTATAAGAGGAAAATCCTAATAGACTTAGCACAAAAAAACGAATACACTGTTCGAGTTTCAATACCCTTCATTACTCAATTAACATATTAAACAGGCAATATATCAGGAAGGAATATTTGAACTGAAGAGAAGCATCAATCCAACTGTATGAAATCAACAGAATACTTAGAGAATACTCTAGTGAACATAAGCAGAATGCATATGTTTCTCAGATCATATGAAATATTAACCTAGACCTATCAATGTTTTAGACATTAAATATACACTCACAAAAATAAAATAATATAAACCATGCAAAATAGGATCTCATATATCAATATAAATTAGTTAGAGCCAGGCATAGAGGCACATAGCTATAATCCTAATACTTGGGAGGATGAGACAGAAGAATTGAAGTTTCAAGGCTTCAGCAAGTAGTGAGACTATCATTAACCTAGCAAGACCCTATTTCAAAATAAAAATAAAATGAGGGAAGGGATGTATCTTAGAGGTAGAATACCCCTGAATTCAATTCCCATTTCCACATATACACACAAAAAAAGAATTAACTACAAACCAACAAAACAAAAATAGCAGGCAAAACCCAAAGTACTGAAAGAGTAAACAACACCCTTCTAAATAACACAAAGGTCAAAATAGAAATCTCAAAAGATTTTAGGCAATGTATTGAATAAAGCAAAACAGAAAACATACAGCTTATTAAAATTTGTATTATGAATATAAAAATTTCTTAGAACATAATTTATAAGGTTACATGATTGTTTTAGAAAAGAACAAATATCTTAAAAATCAATAATCTACCTTCTGCAATGCAACACTCAAAAGGATAACATTAAATATTTAAAAATTGGATCAGATCCACTGAAATTGGGAAGAGAAAAATCAATAGAAAATTGAAGAAACAAAAAACTGATTATTTGGAAAGATCAATAAAATCAATAAATCACTACCTAGTCCATCTAAAATAGAAAGAGAAAACAAATTACCAATATTAGAAATAAAAGATGTACTACCACCACCACCACCACCACCACCACCACCTATCTCATGAATATTGAAAACATACTAAAAGTATTGTGATTATCTTTATTCCCCAGAATTGGTACTCTAGATAAAATGGACTAATTCCATGAAAGATAACATGTACCAAAATTCAAACATGAAGTAATAGACCATCTGAATTGTCTTCCATTAAAAATAAGTAATAGTCTTTACTATAGTAAATATCAGACCTATCACTTCTCATCCTAGGATCAAGTGTAGGAAATTAAAGACCTAAATACATTCACTGGTAAATTCTAACAAATCTTTAAAAACTTACTCCTATAAAGACAGAATTACTGAAAATAAAAAATTACGATATTTTCACAAAAATGGATAGAAATTATTGAAAATCAATCCAATGCAAATGCCTGAATATAAATCTTCCTGGTGATATAATTGTCTAAAATAGAACCAAACAAAATTCCCTTCCACTGAATAAAAAGAGTATATAAATTGTGGTATATCAATGCAATAAAATCAATGCAATAAAATATTAACCAGGAAAAGAAATGAACTATCAATAACCTTAAACATATATTGGTCAGTAAAGGAAGCTAAATTAAAATGGT
Organism: Muscardinus avellanarius; assembly: GCF_963383645.1. Lineage (NCBI taxonomy): Eukaryota > Metazoa > Chordata > Mammalia > Rodentia > Gliridae > Muscardinus > Muscardinus avellanarius. The sequence goes on along the minus strand of NC_137792.1, from coordinate 116,979,414 downwards.
TAAATTTTGTATTATTTTACTTCTACTTAGAACATTTGGGAAAAGGCACAGTATAGAGAGAATAAAAATATCAGTCAGTGGTAGAGGAGAAAATAATTGAAGAATGTAGGAATTTTAAGATATTTAATATTTTATATTTTAATATATTCAATATTTTTGTATTGAAAATGTTCTATATGATATTGTAATATTTGATAAGTGGAATTTAGTAAAAATGCTGCATCTTTATGGCATATGTTAAGAATTTTTTGTTTAATGCACCACCATGGTAGTTCTGGAGTTGAAAAGCCTTCCTGCATTTTAATGGCTTCAATTTTTTTAGGCATAGAGGTCATATCAGATGGCTATTTTATATTTTCTGAAGAGGTTCTTTTTGTTGCAGAATATTACTGAAATAAAGCCAGCTTGGGAAGACAATTAATGTACAGCCACAATAGAACAAAAAAGGGCAATGATGTCACCAAACAGGCAAGATAAGATTCCGGGGACTGATGCTAAAGATATGGAGCTTTTTGATAAATAAATGAATCATATCTTAGACACTTTGAGTGGAATGGGATCTGAAATATAAAAGGCTATTATCTCATAAGAGTGACTACTCATGCAAATTTAGTCCAATGATTTTTTAAAGAAATGAAGTTTCTTTATTATTTTCTATTTTTTAATGTCAGTGCAGTCTTGAATAATTACATAAATTTTTCCAAAATTTGGTATGCCTACTACTTTTTGGTGGTATGAAACCAATCTCTCTCTCTCCCTCTTTCTTTCTCTCTCTCTCTCTCTCTCTCTCTCTCTCTCTCTCTCTCTCTCTCTCCCTCTCTTTACTGGGAATTGAACTCATTGAACTCATGGACATTCTACTTTGGAGCTATGCCCCTACCATGGTCTCACTACAATTCTGAGATCCTGAAAGGTAGTTGAGGTTGGCCTCAAAATTGTGATCCTCCTGTTTCAGCTTACCAAGTACTGAAATTCCAAGTATTCACCACCATACACAGCTAAAAGTTTATTTCTAAAAGATACATGAAAAAGCTTTTGTATTTTCACAGTTAAGCATTAAGTTTAAACATTTAATATTTATTAGAAAAATGCATATCAGATTAATATTTTATTGATATCATTATTAAATAAATACATTTTTAAAAGTTTGTCTCGAAATCAAATTAAAGATACAATAAAGTTTAAAGTAATAGTATTGATATATAAAATAAGGTAAAATTCACACGGGCTGTACCTAAATAAGAGCCATGCATATTTTGGATAAATACAAAATTTAAAGACAATTCCAATCCTTTCCTGACCTCTGGAATTACAGACAATAAATATCAGACTGTACATTAAAATTGGGTAAAGGCTAATTGGGTGATGTGTGCATATATGCCTCTTCCATCTTGTACTCCATTAAGATGTATGACTACAATGCACCAATGAAAAACATAGAAAAGAATGGTTCCTGTAAGTTAGCAACATGCATAAGTAAAACAAGCTTGATGAGGGCTGTTCTATATCAGTCAGGATATGAGAATGCTGAAAGAGGATTATAACATGACTAATTTATTTACCAAGTGTGGCTTTTTGCAGTTTTATTTTCAATTTCACCAACTCAATCATTTAAAAAGAACAAAGTAAATAGGATATAAATAGATTAAAATTGTAAGTTGTCTTTCATTAAGTGCTTTCTTATTATTTATTAAAAGGACTGTATCTTTTACATAATTTAATCTATAATATTAGATTTTCCCCAAGAAGAAGCACTAATCTAAAACTAAAGTTACTTGATCACAAAAGATAAGAAAAGGGATGTCATCTGAAACAGAAACGACATTTATAATAGTTCATACTGACACTCTGGAGCCTTTCCAGTCAAAGTTTGATGAGGGAAACAGTTTTATGCTATTATCTCAGATCTTGGAGACTCATATCATGAACATCTTTTCAGGCCTATTGAACAACTTTCATTTTAACAAGATGTGGCTATCTTAAAATAAGAGATTTTTAACAAAAGAGTGTTTTATTTTTGTATTGTTTCAAAAGAGTTCCCTCCTCCAGTATACTAGTTGCTTTGGTTATCTCTTTGAAGTCTTTATACAAATAATCCTCTCACTCTACTCCTGTAAATACAAGAAAACTTATCATTAGGGGAATTTTTGTGTGTGTATTGTTTTGCTTTTGTTCTTTTATGTACAGTGGAGGAAAAAAGAAATGATAGTTACTAGGTGCAAAGGTACACAATTGAGCAATTTCCTATTCTTTGTTTTCTGACCTCTTACTACAAATACTAGTCAAAAAAACTCACTATAATTTGATTAACTTTTAAAAATAAATAACAAAAATAAACATAGAAAATAAAAAGGGGCCTGGGATGTAAAAGAGCTCAATAATAAAAAGGACCAGCAACAAACTCTTACTGCTCTTTGGAAAGAGTAGTTTTAACAAAGTAAGCAAGAATCGTTTTCTCTGGCTGAGTGTTGATTCCCCAGCGTGCTCTCAGTAAGTAATTAGAATGGCCCACTGAATGTCAGCATCAGCTTGTTTATTCTCATTATTTTATCATTTTAAAAACCCTCTAGGTGATGAGACATGCAGTATAGAACATAATTACCATTATTAGCATACTAATTGGACACAAAAATAGGCCAACTACAAGGTAGCCAACTGAATAATTTCACATTAATCAAACACCATAGTGAATAAGCCTATTGTTAAATTGACAGCTACCATAATTGGCAATATTTTGCAGTGAAATATCAGAATTTCCTTGAAATATCTTTCTAGCATCATATAATATAGTAATTTTTCACATTCCCATCTTCAAATGTGTGCACCTAACTCAAGTTCAAGAAAACATCATAATGAGAATATTAGGCTTTTAACAACTGGCCCAAATGTTTAAGGAGGACTTTACTGGCCTTCAGCAATGGATGTGAATGATGACAAAATAGTAAAGCTATAAACTTAATCATTTATTGTTGTTGACTATGTTTTATTTCTAACTACATATACTTTTAAACTAAAAGGACAGACACTTGATCACTTAGATTCTCTTAAGGATTGTCAATTTTATAAAAGTACAATTGTGATACCTAGAAATATTCTCTACTCAACAATGTAACTTTGTAAAAAAAAAATTGAAACAGGATTTTGCTGTTTCTGAAAGTCAATAAATTGCTGAGGCATGTGCTAACATATCCGGCAACAATGTGACATTCTTTATGTATTGGCATTTATGAATACTAATTATCTAAGCCAGCAGTATTTTTTCTTTTCTGATAGAATTTTGAGAAGATATAGACTAAAATATTTTATTCAGTAGATGAGAATCATGACAACCAGACTGTATAGGACATATGCTTCTTTTGTCTTCATGTGACATGATTTTCATTAGATTAACTGCTTATTCGAATATCACTAATGGACACAACCTCCCTTAAGGATCTATCTCTCAATAAAGCACCATTTAAGTTTCTCTACATTATGGCTCCAGAAATTCTTTTTTTATTGAAAATGGTATACATTTAACTTGTGCTTGGTGCCCTCTCCAACCCGTTTTCCCTTCACCCCTCCCAACAATGAGCGTCCAGGTTAATCATGCTATATTCATACTTTTACATATATCCGGATGTAGTTCCTCCATTATTCAACCTCAGCCTTCTTCCTCTCCTACCCTTCCTTTCTAGCTTTGCTGAGGTTTCCCCTCCATTATCTGGAGTCCCTCTGTTATCCCCAGTGCTCCCTAGTTTGGGCATGTTAGAGAAAACATATGTCCCTTCTCTTTCTGTGCTTGGCTGATCTCACTTAACATAATGTTCTCCAGGTCTTTCCATCTTCTTGTGAATGACATGATTTTGTTCTTTTATATTGCTGAGTAGAATTCCATCGTGTGTATGTCCCATAATTTTGCAATCCATTCATCTGTTGATGGAGACCTGGGCTGGTCCCATATTTTGGCTGTTACGAATTGTGCTGCTACGAACATAGGTATGCATATGTTAGTATAGTTCTCTGATTTCAACCCCTTTGGAAAAATACCCAGGAGTGGTATAGCTGGATCTTATGGTGGATCTATTCCCAGTTTTCTAAGGAATCTCCACACCAGTTTTCATAGCGGCTGAACTAATTTGCACTCCCACCAACAGTGTAAAAGAGTTCCTCTTTCCCTACATCCTCACCAGAATTTGTTGTTATTTGATTTCTTTATGCTTGCCAATCTGATTGGGGTTAGATGGAATCTCAGTGTAATTTTGATTTGCATCTCCCTGATGGCTAATGATGTAAAACATCTTTTCATGTATCTATTGGCCAGTAGTTATTTTATAAATGTGAGGGTTAGTCTGGATTGTCAACCTCACTGAATTATGCAACACCTAAGTTCACATGACTTTGAGTTTTTTGGTGAGGTTATTGGTATGTAATGGCAGATTGAAGGGGAAAGCCTACCATAAATGCAGGTGGCACTGTTTTCATAGGCACAGGACATGGATAAAAAGGAGAAAGCTGTATGAAGGCATGCATGGTTCTTCCTGAAGAAAGCACATCTTTCATTTGAGAGATCACCGTTCAGCTCTTTGAATTGTACCTTCACCATTATTTCTCTGTAGAGTTTCTTGGACTGGGACTAAATAACTGGTCATTCCAATTCTGAGACTTCAGGTCTTGGACCACTCTACCAGCTGCTTGTTCCTTCTGCCTACTCATGTGCAATTGTTCACTTGGGACTACACTGCTGCAGACTCTTAAGTTGATTTGATAACTTTTCTTTAATCAGTTATGCATCCTGTGAGTACTGTTATTCTAGTGAAGCCTGAGCAACAGAATACTAACCCTCCAAATAAAACCTCTATTCCTATTGGTAAATCTCTATGCCAAATATATATATATATATATATATATATATATATATATATATATACACACATATATATATATACATACACACATATACACACACACACATGTACATACACACACACATATATATGTGTGTGTGTGTATATATACTAGGATTCTCTTATTCATACTTTTTACTTGCACTTTCTTTTCCAGGATTCTTTTTCTTCTACTTTTATATTTCTTCAAATCCCCTATCCCCCAGAGTTAATTCAAATCCCTCCCCTATAAGAAGCATTTCTTTACTACTACAGCCAGGAGTCATTTTCCTGTGCTAAAATTCTATTACATTTTCTATTTATTTTTCACCTAGTTGTTCATTAAGAACACATTGAATATTTATTCAGCCACAGTATTTGATTATAAAAGGGATGGTTCTGATATGTTTTCTCCTTGAAGTCTCACAAGTATGATCATATTACTCATTTATATTATAATTTATCAATTGCAGGAATTATTTTATTCCTTTCATAACTTCACCTTAGTGAGTGCACAGTAGATGCTCCAGATAAATTAAATGGAATGAATTTCTCTATTACCATTCTTTTTCTAAGTTTTTTAAAAAATTTACCTGTTCTTCCCATATTAATTGTCCTCATAACCATTTCAATTTCAATAATTTTCTTTCTCTTCCATTCTTCCTTTTTCTAGTGTACTAGCTTTTTAGCAAAGTAAAAAAGGCCAATCAACTTTAAAAGAGGAAAGTTTCATTTTTATTTATGTATTTGTTTATTTATTTTAGTACTGCAGGTTGAACTCAGAGGCATTCTACCTCTAAGCTATACCTTCAACCTTATTTTATCTTTTATTTTATTTTATTTTATTTTATCTTTTATTTTAAAACATGATCTCACTACATTACTGACAGTCTCACTAAGTTGCTGATTCGGGACTTGAACCTGTGATCCTCCTGTATCAGTCTTTTAAGTACTAGGATTAGAGGTAGGCACCATCACACCTGGCAGAAAAGATTTTTTGGCTTATAGTTTTAGAGTTTTCAGCCAATGACCATTTGACTTTCTTGCCTTTGGGCCTATAGTAAGGCAGAATATAGTGGAACAGAGAAAAAAATGTTCAACTAATAGTGGCCAGAAGTCAAAAAGAAAGAAAGAGAAAGGGCCAGTTTCCCAATATTCCATTCAAGATCATATTTCCAATGAACTAACTTTGTTCCAGTAGTCCCCAAGGCTTTACCTTCCAAAGGTTCCATCACCTTTCAATAGCACCACAGACTTGAGACCAAGCCTTCATAACATGGGACTTTGGAGACATTAAAGATCCAAATCGTAAGATCTAGTCATGTCATACCTTTTTAATAATCCTTACACAATGGAAATCTACTTCTATATTGGGTTCTAGACCTAGGATGCCACTAAGAATTATTTTCCTTTTATCTTACTATACTTTTACTTTTTCCATTTATAAAAGAGTTGATTGATTAATTAGAATCCATATATCTACCTAGACTTCAGAGTCTTGTAGATAATGATTAAAATATACAGTTAGAAGTTTAATTAGATAAGTGGCCCCCAATGCTAGTTGAATTCTAGAATATTAAGTTCTATAGGAAGCAGGAAGCTTTTTTTTTCCCCCTGTAGCACTGGGCAGTGAGCCCAGATGCATACAACTCTGAGCTAAACTCCCAGCCCTATTTTCCTAAATTTTAAAACAAGGTTTCACTAAATTGTGAAGGGCCTCACTAAGTTCCTGAGATTTGCTGAAAATCTGCGAACCTCCCACCTAGGTCTCCCAAGTACTGGGATTATTAGCATGTACCATAATGCCCAGATATAGGAAGATTTTTTAAAAACACCATAAACAACCCTTCTCAACAACAATTTCTTTAACTACTAGGATAACAGTATTTTTTTAATTGGCATTTAAAATATTTAATGTTTTAAATTTTTAATTGATGTACAATAATTACACACAAGTTTCAATCAACATTCTCTACACTGTAAGCCAAACAGTTGACATGCTAAATTTGGAGGAAGAAGGGTTCATTTCTTATGAATCTGAAGATTTAGAAGTTTTACTCTGTTATGCTGGCTTCAAGAAGGAGACAGAGCTGCAGGTGAAGGCATTATTGTGGAGAGCAGAGGGTAAAAGGGTTAGAGAGTAGATCCTACAGCTGGCTGAACCAGGTCACACACACTGTACCCAGCCACACTCCCAAGGATTCATTTCTTCCAACCTTACCCTGACTCTGGACATGCTTAATATGTCTAAGCCATAAGGTCTGGGGAATATTTAAAATATAAACCATAATAATATGTATGGAGTATAGTGTGATGCTTCAGTGCACACATATGATGTACAATAATAAAATTTGAATAATTAGCATATGCTTAACCTAAAAATTTATCATTTCATTGTAGTAATAGCATTCAAAATTTTCTAGAATTTCTGAAATGTAATATATATTAGTGTTAACTGTGCCAGTGCTACTGTGCAATAGAAAAAAATGCTTACTAATGTTTTCTGTGTATTTGTGCTTTTTGCCTAAGTTCTCCTGCTCCCTATCTTTTGCAACTTTTGGTAATTCTTATTTTACTTTGTACTTCTAAGAAATCGACTTCTTTATATTCCATAAATGAGTTAGTTTGATCATGGGGCATTTATCTTTTGGTCCCTGGCTTATTACACTTAAAAAATGTCATTCAAGCTACATATGTTGCCCCTAAAAACAAGATTCCATTTTTTATGGATGAGTAGTATTACATTATAAAAATATGAAACCATTTTATATTCATTTATTTATATATGTACACCTGTGTTGATTCCATATCTTTGGTTAAGAAGAGTATTGATGCAAAAAACATGTGAGCATAAATATCCCTCCAATGTTCTGATTTTATTTCCTTTGGCTCTATACCCAGTAGTGATACTGCTGTACCATATTTTTGCTTTGAAGAGTAACCTCCATAATTTTTTCCACAGCGGCTGTACTAATTTTCATTCCCACCAACAGTGAATGAGGGCCCCCTTTTCTCTACATTCTCATCAGTGTTTATTAGTTCTTGTCATTTTGATAATAGTCATTCTAATTGGGTGGGATGAATCTCTTTATGGTTTTGATTTGAATTTCTTTGATGCTCAGTCATATTGAGCATTTATATATACCTGTTGACCATCTGTATGTCTTCTTTAAAAAATTATCTGTTCAAGTTTGGACTATTTTAAAATCAGCTATTTTCTAAGTTAATACATGATTTGCTTCATTTAGGGAATTAAATCGATATTGAAATTTTAATTATGACTTTTGAAGATAAGGAGAAAAAGAATCAATGTATAGACACACATATCATTTCTAACAGAACACTGGCTTTTGGCCATCTATTTCTGTTACATTAATAGAGAGGACTTGGAGAAACACAGTTTTGGAACTAGGGCAGAATTTACTTGTAGACCTCTTGGAGAAAGAATTGTAGAATGTAGCCCATTACTAGCCATAAAAGTTGTATCAATTATAATAGTGATTTACCTACTATAATAGAGGCATAGAATTAAAATAACATGATGTACATTCACAAGCATATCAAAGTCAGTCACTAAGCCAAACATGAGAAGGAGGTAAAGGGAGGGGATAGAATGGGAATTGGGTAAGGGCTAATGAGTGATGCGTGCATGTATGCCTCTACCAACGTGTACTCCATTAAGATGTATGACTACAATGCACCAGTAAAAAGAATAAAATAAAAATAAAATAAGAGTTGCTTAAGGAAGATAAAAACTAGTTTTAATCTCATGTAACGTCTAGGTTGGCAGTCCAGGGCTGATGTGGCAACTCAACAACTATTGAGAACCCAGAAGCCTTTGAAGTTCTTGACCCACCATCTTGAAAATGTTGCCTACACATTTAACTCTGCCATTTATAGGCATTTCAAATTCAATCTTGTGTGAGTAGCTCTACCTCCTAATTTTGGAGCTTTCAAGTGTGCTTAACTTACTTTTCCTTCTCTTTGAAAGCTTGATTATGAGGACCTGGAACTCTGAGCATAAAGTAAGTTAAATGAAACACTTTTTAAATGGTCAATTTTATGTTTCATGACACTCACTTCAATAAATTGTAAATAATCATAAGTAAATTTTAAATGTATCAGTAATTACAGAAAAAATCCTCTACCATTATTTATAATAATGATTTTAATGAATCAGTAGAGGATAATTTCACCTCTATATTTCATTTTCCTACATCAATGGATAGGTAAGCATGCAAAATAAGGATATTATGATGTTGGCTAAAATGATTGGTCCTGCTTAATAATCGGTAGTAGAATTGCTACAACTCAACAAATATAGATAGACATATGGTTATAATCTAGGTAATATTGTATATAACTTTCTTAAAAAATTATGTTCTATGATAAAAGTTAATGTAAGATTATTCTAATATGAAATGTAGGGATAATGGATAATTCACTTCAGTGGTTGAAACAATATCCAGTGCTTAGCCACAGTGGTGATAGCATTTTAAGCTTGAGGCTTAAAAATATGAAAAAGTTTGTAGATCCTTCTACTTGGCTTATTTTAGCATTTACCTGTCTTATAAATTTAATTCTTTAGTCTTCCAATTCATTTCTGTTTATCAGGGCCAAAGTAATTTCTGTTTTGTTGCTCAGAAATGTGAATAACAAAGAATGCCTGCACTTTGCAAACCCAACCTGATATCAAATTCTGGATTGTAGAGTTAAGCTTCTTTTATTCCATTTCCTGCAATCTGTTGTCTCTAGATTTTGCTCACATTCTTTCTTGACATCTTGCTTTCCCCAGCCTCTTAAATATATGGTCTTCAAATTATCCTCCCTGTATCCTCCTGCTCCTATTTATTGCTCAGATGATAGTCCTATAATACAGAGCCTAAGGGTAAAGACAAGAAATAGGAGAAAAAAGAACATTGTACAGTAACAGACATAAATATAACAGAAATGCTACTAATCTGTACCTTCAAATGTATGTTTATTCAAAAGTACCCTATACTATGTCAAGTCTCTCTCTTATGGAAAATAATATTGGTAATTGAGGTAGCCATTAGCGGTCATAAGAAAATGATAATATTTCAGAAACTTAGAATCTGGAAAAATACAAAATAGCACCAAAAATAGGAAAACGATTTGAATTCATTGTCTTTTCCATCTATAGCTCAGAACTTTAAAAAGGCCAAGATCTTATCAATTCATGGAAAGATTACTTGCTTAGACATCTTGGTGTAGCTGGAACTGCCTATATCAGAGTCACCTCTAAGTGGCACTGACTTTTTAAATATTAGCAATTTTTTCATGACAAAAATGTATTCAGTGTCAATTAATATGGAAAAATGTTGGATTAAATACAATATAACATTGTAACATTTATCAGAATATTGAACACACTAATCTGTGATTAAACACACAAAATGGAACTGGTATATGCAGAGTTTCTTAAATTTATTTGGTGGTTATAGTTTTTCTTTTACAGAACATTTATTGAGGTGGTATTTAAAATATTTGTGCACTAAGGAATATAATTTGCTAAAGTCTTGCTTATATAAATTTAAATAATTTACATAATATGTTTTCATATTTTTTGTGATACTGGGGATGGAACCCAGGGGCATTCTACCTCCAAGCTCTACCCCCAGCCTATTTTTATTCTTTATTTTTGAAATAGGGTCTCCTTGAGTTGCAGAGAGCCTCACCAAATAGCTGAGGCTGGTTGTGAACTGTTATCCTCCTGTCTCAGCCTCCCGAATGCTAGAGTTACAAGCATGTGTCACCTTGTTCATTTCAATGTTTTCATAGTATTATGAAAGTCTCTGGTGATACTGTGGAGGAAGAACCATAGAATGAAGTTTGATTTTTTTTCCTTCAAACAGAGGAAGCCAGTCTTTTTCTGGATGCCTTCGTCTATCTGTACTCAGATGTTACTGTGGTGGAATTTCTGCAAAATATTAGCATCTTAATTTTCTTTACTGTAATGTGTTTCAATCGAAAGGCGAAGATTATACCTGGGCCTTTTTGCTCACTTGTGTAATCCCAGCATTTAGGAGGCTGAGACAGGAGGATCACAGCAGATGGCCTCGGCTACTTAGTGAGGCCCTTTGGAATGCAGTGAGACCATGTTTCAAAATAAAGAATAAAAAAATAGGGCTGAGGGTGTAGCTCAGAAGTAGAATACCCCTGGGTTCCATCCCCAGTACCACAAAAAAGTGAAATTTATTTCCTTTTTCTTAACCATTGTTTCCCTTTTGATTTCTTTGACCAATAGAATACAGTGAAAGTAATTTCAAACCAGTTCTAAATCTTCCATTTAAGAGGTCTGGTAGCTTTTTTTTTTTTTTTTTTTTTTTTGTCTTCTTCAAAACCAGCCATTTTGAAAATAAATTAAGGTAACCAGCTAGAGAGAAGCTATTTCAAGAAAAATAGGCCCCGATGGAGAGAGTCCAAGGCAGCTTTAGCACCATTAGCACTAGTCTTTCTACCCAGAGTCCAAAGCACCCTTAGCTTCTTTAGCCATTCCACCTAATTCCACTTTGGCACAAAATATGACTATCTCATATCTTCAACACAGAATTGAGATACCCTCACCAATATTTGAGCAGAGAAGAACTGATCCTCTAACCTATCTGCAAAATCAAGAATTCTGAATAAATAAATGGTTTTAAATTGTGTTATTATACTAAGTTTTTTATACATTTCTAAATAATAATAGGTAACTAAAATAGTTACCTTACTTTATAGAAAATTAGGTTGACTCATCAATAACTAACCTTTTTTTTTTTTTTTTTTTTTTGTGTGTGTGTGTGTGTGTGTGTGTGTGTGGTGGTACCAGGCGTGAAACCCAGAGGCTTTCTACCTCCGGGCTATACTCCCAGACCTTTTTTATATTTTATTTGGAAACAGGGTCTCGCTAAGTTGCTGAGAGCCTCACTAAGTAGCTGAGGCTGGCTTCGAACCCATGCGATCCTGTCTCAGCCTCTCAAACGCAGGGATTACAAACGTGCGCCACCATACCCGGCTAAAAACTAATCTTTTAAAATATTCACTGTTTTAGGCAAAAGTTTAGTCCTTAATATTTTCTCATTCAGTAACTGGACATAAGTTGAAGAGTAGTACAGCTTCTTTCATAGAAAATAATGATGTCCAATGTCAGATGGAAATGTTTAAGTGTAAGTATTAAGGATAGGCATAAAGATCATTTAATTGTGTGCTTGCTTCTGAAATTTAAGACACTCAGCATTTGGGTTTAATATTACACAAAAATTTATAATGGAATTTTACATGTGAATTTCAGACCATAAGGAACAAAATTACTGGAACCATAACCTCAGATAGTTTTAAAATGTAGCGACTAGTGAAAACCCAAAAGAAGTAAAATACTGTTTTAATTAAATGCTCTTCCTGGTGTTTTGAGATTCTTAGTAGCTGGGATGAATTTACATAGCCTTCTTTATTATTCCAGAATGTTATATTACCACATTACAAAATTTAAGGAAATGGAAAAATTTTCAAATATTCTTGGGCAATAAAGATCATCTCAGTGCTCTTACTGACCTATCACCAGGAACATACTCATAAAAATTTTATTCTAAACATTCAGAAGTATCTATCTGGTCATCAATTTTATGTAACCAAGTTATATTTTCTAAAAAATATTCTTATTTTCAACTTTTTAAGGCCATGGTGAATATCTTTTTATGTACTTTTAAATAAAATTACTTATTTTGCATATTGTGTTATTTTTTATAAGTAGGATTATTAGAATTTTTCTCCCACAAGATGGGTTATAGAAACTACAATATTTTCTCATTTTTCTCTCTTAGAGCTATTTATAAAGAGCTTCTTTGGCCTAGCTTGTTTACTAGTATAACATAAAGTTCCATTTTATTTTTAAGTATTTATTTTTTGTGGTACTGTGGCTTGAACCCAGAGGCATTCTACCTCCAATATATACCCTTAGCCCTTTTTATTTTTGTTTTGGAACAGTCGTACTCATTTACTGAGGGCATCACTAACTTGCTGAGGCTGCTCTCTATACATGGATCCTCTTGTATCACCATCCAAAGTACTGGGATTATATATGTATGTCACCACAGCCAGCTAAAACCTTCATCTGAGAACAGATCCTATTTGATACTTGAGAGTAAGGAAGGCTTCACAGAGAGGCCAGAAAGAATCTAAACACAGAGATCATACTGGGTTTCCATACTCAGTTTATCAGGATTGAATCGTATCTCTCTGTCCAATAGTATTTCTACATACTGCCTATGCTTCATTCATTCCTATGCAATGAATGTTTCATAAAAACCCCAAAGGACAAAGTTTGAAGGACTTCTAGATAGTTTCTAGAGGGTACAATGCCCAAAAGAGGTTAGAAAATTTCCATTCCTCGTCCAGTATATAGAGTCATCCAGATCATTTTCTTGGAACTCATTCCATCAGGACTTCACAGTAAGTGATCTGATAACAACCCATATGAGTAGTTAGAGAATACTGAGAATTCCCAAGGTATTCTCCTTATTAGGTATTCTGGTTGTTTTAGCAGATGTTTTATTAAAAAGGGGATCCAAGATCAGTATGCTTGGAAAATGCTGAATTCAATAAAAGAAGTAAACATGTTAATATATTAAAAGGCCTTTCAGCCTGGCGTGGTGTCACACACCTGTAATACCAGTACTTGGGAGGCTGAAACAGAAGTATCAGGTTTGAGGACAGCCTCAGCTACTTAACCCCTCGGCAAACTAGTGAGATTCTATTTCAAAAATAAAGAATAAATATAGGTCTGAGGGTGTAGCTAAGAGGTAGAATGACCTGGGGTTCAATCCCCATTATCACTAAATAAATAAATAATAGCCTTTCAAAATTTCGGAAGACTTTATATGTTAAGGTATCTTGTGAATCTTGGTAGGGAGATAGAAGATGTGATACAGCACACATTTCCAAAAGTATTTAACCATGAAATTTTTCTTTTATCAGAAATATCATGAAGTACAAGGGTTCAAAAGAGAAAAACTGGTAAAACAATTACTTCCTGCTACTTCCTTTTACTGGGACACTAATTTCATTGGAAACTCTCAAAAGAAAGAAGCCCTCATATCCTAAAGAAATAAATGCATCACAGTAGGACATTAGTCCCAGTGAGAGGTTGAAAAGAAGACTTTACGGGAAGGAGATGTTCCAACTACTGACAGAATCACATATGGAGATACCTGACTTACAACTTAATTCTGGTGTTTAGGGTTCACCTGCAATCTAAGGAAACTGAGGTCAAAGAAGTCTGCACTCTGATGGAATGTTTTCATAGAGAAAAAAGTATTCTTGCTTGCACTGAAACCAAAGTTAAGCTATTTAGTGCTGTGTGGTGCCACTATGTCACAGGTTGCCTCAGGCCACAAATAGCTTGCTGCCCACATCAGAAATCAGATTTTGGACACAAAACCTAGGACTTAAAATTCACACGTTTCTCCAGAAGATGCAAATGGGACCATCTTTCAAATATACTCTAGTGACAAATGTCCACAGGAGAGAGATATTAAATCCATTGTCTCTGAAAAGAGCTCATGTTTTATAGGTATTTTCTAGTCTTACATGTCAAGTCAGTGAAGTCAAGACTTGTATTTAAAACATGAAGTCTGGAATGAAAGTTTCCTTGAGTGCTGGTATTATGACACATGAAACATGTGGGTATTTATTTATATGTGCTTGTCAGTAAGAATGTCACTCCTAATATAATTTTTTGTCTTCTCATTGCAATCCAGGGTGACAACTTTAGGCAGCGGGGAGGATGGTTCATTAATATATTTTGTCACATGCAATATGCTCTATTTAACAATTAAGTTAATTTATTTGTAGAAAAATATGCATAACCTTATTTTTTCTAAAATAAATAAGTGTTAAAAATATTTAAAATTAAGATATTTCATTTGGGCTATTCTGATGTACATGTATATCCTAAAAATGATGCATCATTTAAAACATATGTAAGTGTTCTACTTGAGCTATAAGGTAGATGCAACCAATTGTTTTCCTTCTATTTGATTTTATTGTATTCATCTTTTTTTTTTCAGAAACATGCAGAGAAAAAGCAAATTAAATGTTTTGAAGAAACAAAGTCAACTTTTGTAAGGAAGGTTATAACAGCTTCCTCTTAAAATTAAGAGAGATTCTCTAAATTTTGAGAGACTGGCTGAATATCCTATCTTGTTTTCCTTTCCTTGGCATAGGAATACCATCTCCTCCAATCTATTCTGTGGATAGGCTGAGACAATCTGACTAACTTCTAGCCTATTGGCATCCCAGATAATCTGCAAAATGGATAAAGACAGAAGATGGAGAAAACATAGGTCTTCAGGGAAAGGCTTGAAATAGAGCTTCCAAAAAGAGTGCACAATCTTATGTCAAAAGAAAATAAACTTCTGTTTTATGAAGACTCTGATTTAGGGTTTGATACTGAAACTACCACTTAATTCATATATATATATATATATATATATATATATATATATATATATAATTTCTTCCTCTTTCTCTGTCTCTCTCTGTCTCTGCCTCTCTGTCTCTGTCTGTCTCTCTGTCTCTCTCTGTCTCTGTCTCTCTCTCTGTCTCTCTCTCTGTCTCTCTCTCTCTCTCTCTATATATATATATATATATATATCTTCCCTATCTCTATATATACATATATCTTAATATCTCCATATATATGTATGGAGAAAGCTGTAAAGCTGTGCAGGTCAGGTCAACAGGCTGAAAACTAAGGCATGAGTTGAGGCTACAAACTTGAGGCAGAATATCTTATTCTATTAAAAAAAAACCTTCAGTTTTGTTCTTAAAGCTTTTCAAATAAGTATCTGAACCATTCATATTTTTGAGGGCTAACTTTAGGTGAACTCTCTATAATTTTTAAAATTTTTTGGTACTAAGAATTGAACCCAGGAGTATTCTATTTCCAAGCTTCACTCCTAGCCAGTTTTCATTTAAAAAAAAAAAAAAGTGAAACAGTGTCTTGGTTTGTTTCTAAGTGTCTTGTTAAATTTCTGAGGCTGGCCTCAAACCTAAGATCCTCCTGTCTAGAAATGCATTTTTAAAGACCATTGCATAAATCTATCAAGTTAGCCAATTCTGGATGGTGGGAAAACCACAAATAATACTTAATTCAATGATCATGCATCCATTGTCGCACTTCTTTTTCTGTCAAGTGAGTTCTTTGATCAGTTCGCAGCCATGTTTTATGAAGTACAATGAGGCTGCAAAAGAGGTTCCAGAAGAATGCAGATGGTAGTTTTGGCCAAGATACTGTATGGAGGGGTGGCAAATCTGTGCCCAGATTGTTTCCTCCGGTAAGAACAAAATGCTGCTTCTTCCATAATGAAAGGAGACCAATATACTCAACTTGCCACCAGGTACCTGGCTGATTTTTCTCTGGAATAGTTACATATTGGCGACTCAGTATTGGTCTTTGTTGATTTTAATATTGGGCACTCAGCAGCAATCATAGCCAGGTCAGTTTGGTGATTGAAAATATATGTTGCTGAGCCTACATACAACCACTATCCCAGCCACCATAAACACTTAGTATGACTGTTAAAACCCTCCTCTGCTAAAGTTAACTTTTGGTGAGCATTTAAATGAAACACAAACATCTTCATGGTTTTTGACCTTTCAGAGGGCAAATACCTCTATCTACATACTTTACCAAATTTCTTTTTTTATGCATTTATTGTTGCCTTGCAATTATACATCATATTGAGTTCAAAGTGATACAAACATACATAGATATATCACTTTTTGTATTTTCACCCACATTTCACCCCACTCTCTACTCTTCTGTTCTAATACAGGTTAGTGCAATTGGTAGTGATGCCTTCATATATTGATGAAACATTCAAAAGTTTGCAATTACTAGAACAAAACATAGTACTGACTCTCCTACATACAGGCAGTAGTAGATATTTCCTTAATAAGGCCCTCAAAGCTCTGGGAATAAAAAAATAATCAATAAATAATAAGGTATCAAATTTTTTTAAAAAATCTATGCAGCAAAAGAAACAATCAATATTCTGAAGAGAGAGCAGTAAATCAGAGAAGATCAGGTAATCTTTCTTCCTTCCTTCCTTTTTTTTTCTTTCATGTTTTCTTTCGTACTCCCTTTCTTCTTTTCTTCAGTACTAGGAATTGAATGCAGGAACTCATATACTTCAAAGTTGATATCTCTGACCTCTTTTCATTTTATTTTAAGACAAGGTCGTGCTAAATTGCCCAAACTTGCCTTGAACTTACAGTCTTCCTTCTCCAGCTTTCTGAGTACCTTGTATTACAGTTGTGTGCCAATATGCCCAATTTTTCTCTAAATTTCTTATCACTAGTTTTCCAATTGTGTTTCATCCACGTGCCTGAGTGGCCATAGGACTGAGCAGAGCCCATTGATCAGAATATAATTGGATGTCTGGCCATTATGCCTTCAGGGCATCTGAAGAAATCAGGTGAATTGCTGGAATTTCTACCCACCTGAAGAATTGTCCTTGACCATTGTCCCTGTGGGATTTCCCTCTGTGGGACCAGCTGTGTTTTGCAGGTGCCTACTTTCAGGTGGTGCCTGCATAACATGAAAAACCATCTATAAACTAGGCCAAATCTTCTTTTCTTCTGTCAACTGATTATTCCCCATGAAGTCATGCGTATAGGCTGGGAGAGAAGATAGTGTATAGGAGGAGCAAGGATTGTACACATTTGGGCAACTATTTCATGCAACTTATTTGTACCTTCACGGTCTACTTTTGCCTGATTTATAGGTATATATCTTCCTTTTGATGTTGGATCACTTCTGTATTTGCCCAACTTAATGGCTCTGTAAGACAGAGAGTACCTGGTTTACAATAGGCACACAGAAATAGTGTTCAATTGGGGCACCTCATAGTGCACTCATGTTGGCACAAAAAACTTACCACCATAACTGATTGAAAGCTGCATAACATATACCATATAATGTGCTCCTTTACTAAAACAATGAAACTACAACTGAAATAGCAGCTATAATTAGGACTACTCCCCTGACAAAGTTTATGATAATTTAGTCATTCTCCAAAATCCATCTGTTTTCTCCACAGGTAAAACAGGGAATTTCTATGCAGATGTGGTGGCAACATTCCTGCCCATTTCACTATCTTTATGTTGGCCCTAATTTTTGCAATCACTCCAGGAGTACAGTATTTCTTCTGGATTATTATTTTCCTAGGTGAAGCAGCTTTAGTTTCCTCCTCTGTTTTTTTTTTTTGTTTTTTTTTTTGTTTTTTTTTTTTAACCATGGTAGTCCACATTCCACAGGTTAGAAAAGACATGTGGAGAATTCTACCAGTCATTGACTATGGCTATTGTCATTATATATTCTATATAATTTTATACATTGCAGAATAAAGAAATAACCGTATGATGGTTCTAAAAGTCATTGGATTCTCTGTGAAGTGGAACTAATCTAAATAAATGGATTCTCTGGGAAATGGACATGATGTAAACTTTACTGACCACCTGACCTGTATATATGCCTCTAACTTGACTAATGAACATGTTTCATCTCTTCCAGCTAGAATCAGTTCAGAGAGCCGGGTGTGGTGGCGCACACCTGTAATTCCCGCGTTTGGGAGGCTGAGACAGGAGGATCGCACGGGTTCGAAGCCAGCCTCAGCTACTTAGTGATGCTCTCAGCAACTTAGTGAGACCCTGTTTCCAAATAAAATATGAAATGGGTCTGGGAGTATAGCCCGGAGGTAGAAGGCCTCTGGGTTGCACCCCCAGTACCACCAAAAAAAAAAAAAAAAAAAGAATCAGTGCAGAGATAGTGTTGTGTTTGGAAATTCATGAACAATCTGATTAAGGCCATTCCCTCAGTGCATTGTAATCTTGGTGAAAGGCTGAGTTTGCCTTTGTGAAATAATGGAAAACATACAAAGAACTTCTGGAAATGGAGTGAAAATTTTCCTCAGGAGGACTTTGTCTTCCCTGCCTTCAAGGCACTGTGTTAGTATTAACTTGCTTCAAACTGGAAATTAATGGAAGAGGCTTGAATTTTCTTTCTGCGACTCAAATTAGCCTTCTTCTGTTTTCTTGGCCTGGATCTTTTCTGCTTAACAAGATTAAACAAATATTTCGTATATATCTCATTAGTTTCTTTTCAAGGACATAATGATCAACTGGTCAATGCTGTATGTGGCTGAAAATCAGACCATCTGATTACTGCTCTAAATTTTAATATATAACTGCACCTTGTCTTTGGTCACTAATTGTTGCAACTTGGCTCCTTTACCCAGTGGAATGAATTACTCCATTGCATTTAAGTATCTCAATTCAGTGGCAGCATTTCTCACTTTAATTTTGTATATATACTTTCATTAGTTTCACATCATAACATAGTTAAGAGTAATAGTGACATACAAGCATACAGCACTGGGTGAAATTGTCCCCTGTTCCCTTCCATTTCCCTCTATATGAATAGAGATTAGCATTGTTATTCTCACATACTTAAATCATATTTATTAAAGTGTTTCCCTCTTTAAGTCTCTTCCCCTGTCGTTTCCCTCAGGTCTACTCCTTAACTCCACTAAGGTTTCTCCTCCTTTATCTGGAATCCCTCTTGTGTTTCCATTTCTCCCTAGCTTCCACATGTGAGGGAGAATATTCAAATCTTCATTTTTTGTGGCTGACTAATCTTAGTATAAAATTTTCCAGTCCATCCATTTTCCTGCAAATTACCTGGTTTTACTCTTCTTTATTGTTGAGTAGAATTCCATTGTGTATCTATCTTATAATTTTGTAATCCATTCATCTCTTGATGGACACCTAGGCTAGTTTCATAATTTGGATATTATGAATTGTGCTGCTATATGCATGAATATGCATATATTACTATAATATTCTGATTTCCATCCCTTTGGAAAGAAGCCCAGGTGTGGTCTACCTGGATAATATGGTGAATTGATTCTGAGTCTTCCGAGGAACCTCCACACTGATCTCCATAGCAGCTACACTACTTTGCAAGCGTATCAATAGTGTATAAGAGTTTCTATTTCTCCACATCCTCTCTAGCATTTATTATTTTTTTATTTCTTGATGATTGCCTTTCTGATTGGGGTTTAATGGAATCTCAGCATAGCTTTGATTTGCATCTCCCTGATTAAAAATGATGCTGAATATTTTTATACATTTATTTGTCATCTCTATTTCTTCCTTGAGAAGTATCCATTCAGTCCAGTTGTCCATTTTTATTAGGTTATTTGTTTTTTTAGAGTTAATTTTTTTCAGTACCTTGTATTTTCTATATTTTAATTCTCTATCAGAGGAATAACTGAAAAAGATTTCCTATTGCACTGGCTCTCTTTTAAGGCTCTTAATGGTTTTCTTTTATCCACATAACCTCTTTAATTTAATGCAGTCTCACTAATTCTTGTTTTCATATCTTATATCTTGGTGATCTTATTGAGGAAGTTTTTCCATTGGCTATATGTTGGAGCATTTGATTTATTCCCTCCTTTATTAACTTGAAAACCTGTGTTTTTAAATTTCTAGGTCTCTGATACATCTCGAGAGGTCTCTCATATATCTTGAGTTGACTCTTCTGCAGGGTGAGAGGTAGGGGGTTAATTTCATTTATCTACAAATGAATAACTGTTTCCCACTATGTATTGAAAAAGATTTTTTTTCAAATATATGTTAGGCCCCTTTTGTCAAAAATCAATTGGCTATAAGTATGTGGATTTTTTCTATTTTTTTGTTTTATTGTTACATTTGTTTTTGTGCCAATAGCATACCGTTTTTATCACTATAGCTCTGTATAATTTGAAGTTAGGTAATCTGATGTGTCCTGCATGGTTCTTATTGCTGAGAATATTTTTGTCTATTCTGGGTCTTTTTTTATGAAATTTAGAACTGGTTTTCCTAGCTCTGTGAAGAATGACATTGATATTTTGATAAGGAGTACATTGATTCTATGCATTGAATCTTTTGGTAGAGTGGCCATTTTGGTAATATTTATTTTGCCTATCTAAGAACATAAAAATCATTCCATCTTCTATGATCTTTATTTATTTCTTTAATGCTTTATAATTTTCACTGTAGAGGTCTTTTACCTCTTTGGTTAGGTTAATTCACAGGTACTTTTTTTTAATGTATTGTGAGTGGAATTGTTTTCCAGGTTTCTTTTCCAGTGGATTCATGGTTGGTATATAGAAAAACTACTGATTTTTGTTGTTTGATTTTGTATCCTGCTACTTTTCTGAATTTTTTAATCAGCTCTAGAAGTTCTTTGCATTTTTTTGGGTGTTCTAAACATAAGATCTGTGTCGTCTGAAAATACAGGTAATTTTAGTTCTTCTTTTCCTGTTTTTATTCCTTTAGTTTTCTTCTCTTGTCTTATCACTCTGCCTCATCTTAAGTACTATATTTAAACCGAGTGGTGATAGTCCTATTGAAATTTATGGAAAAGTACTTTATGGATATTTGCTTCCCTAAAATTTCTTTCTCTTTTTTTTTTTTTTTTTTTTTTGGTGGTACTGGGGTTCCTGGAAGCCCTTCTACCTCTGGGCTACACTCCCAGACCTATTTTTACACTTTATATTTGGAAATAGGGTCTCCTAAGCCAGCATGCACTGCTGGCTTCGAACCTGCGCGATCCTCCTGTCTCTGCCTCCCAAGCGCAGGGATTAGAAGCGTGCGCCACCACACCCGGCAAATTTCTTTCTCTTAATAATGGTGAATGATGTATCTTCTGGACTATCTTTTCCCAAAGGTGATACCATCCCTGGCCATGCTGAAACAAAATGTAGATAAATAAAAATGAAAATGTGTCACTAAATCTTTCTGGTTTTTTTTTTTTTTTTTTATAGAAAGTAGATTTCCAGAGGGGCACTCAGTAAGTTTGAAACTCTCTATGGGACCTTCTCATGATAACTAAATAGATCTTACAGGAAAAATACACTCTAACATTTCAATATCTCTAAGTCTTTGGTTACCTTTCTCTGCAGTTTACTAAAGCTCTTCAGGCATTTCAACTTCTTTCAGTATATGCAACATGTTCTATGTTTCCACCAGCCAATTAAAGTATTAGAACTATTCTACATCCTCAACACTAGTATTGAATATAAAGTCTCTACTTAACAAGTTCATGTCAATGATTTCAGCCTTATTCTACTTTAAGTTCCTTCTACCTTCATTCAACATGCATAATACCTATTTTCACATATTTTCCTCATACTTTTTGGTATGTGTTAGTGGGAATTGAACTCAGAGACAGTCTATCTCTGAGCTAAAACTAACTCAGTAGCACTTAGTGTTTTAAGATAGCAGCTCCAGCTGGATGTATTGGTACACACTTGTAACCCCAGTACTTGAATGGCTGAGAGAGGAAGATCACATGTTTGAGGCCAGGCTCAGCAATTTAGGACTCTCAGGAACCTACACACCCAACACTATTTTATTTTATTTTATTTAGAAACAAGGTCTCACTAAGTTGTTGAGGGCCTCACTAAATTGCTAATGTTGACCTCGAACCTGTGATCCTTCTGTCTCAATCTCCTAAGTACTGGTATTATAGATATACACCACTATGCCTGGCTGAACCTTCTTTTTTTAAAAAAAATTGTTTCATAAAACCCCTCTTGGTAATAAAATCAGTATGTATCATGGGTTTTTAAAAGGAACAGAATCAATTACATATATAATATAAAATTTATTCTCTTTCTTTTACTACATAAGGCATTTTATAATATTTACATTGTCTATATGTTTTTAGTATTTTCATATATTTATATTGAATAATTAGAATATAGAATAATATAATGCATATAAATATATTGGTAGAATTATTATATATGGAGAAAGAAAAATTTTTGTTAGACATGACTTACAGACTGGCAAGTCTGGCTGTATGTAGACTGATCAGCAGACTGAAAATTTAAGCAAGACTTGATGATACTTTATTGGGAAATCTCAGTTTTTTGCTGTTAAGGCTTTCTGACTGAGTAATATCTATCCATGTTCCTGATGGCATTTCTATTACTTAAAGTGAGCTGATTGTTAACGTTAGCTACATCTAAAAAGTGTATTCATAGCAACAGTTCTGTTTTATTCAATAACTGGGTAGTATAGCCTAGCTAAGTTGGTACATAAAATTAAGCACATCATTCTCAGCAACTTGATTTTCTTCATTGTCTATGTCTATGGAGGTCATTATAAATCACTTTTCATTCACAAGTGTTTTATTTTTTTCTACAGATGCATTATAAATATTTATTTTATTAGTGTATTATAATTATACATCAAACTTCTATCATTAAATCTACTATGTAATTTTTTCTGGAATTTTCCCAATCAACTATTCAACCTAAAACTCAAGAAATTAAGAAGGATCCACAAGGTTTTTTGAAAAGCAAATTTAATCACATTATCATGGTGAAGATTCTGGTATCCTGTGTTAGAAGTCAATTTCCATGGTGTTGCCATGACAAAAAAAATTTACTCTTTGCAAGAAAATATTTTGCCACTATTGAAGCCAAATATGCAAGCACAAAATGGCAGAACATTTGCCCAGTTTTTATTCCTAACAAACATGTCTACACTATACTCCTATTAATGAGAGCATAGTTTCACAGTCTTAAGGTGAGTGGCTAATTCATTTAGAATGGTATGCTGGTGGAAAGGTTGGCATTTGCAATTATCAGAAGATGGAAACTCACAAGTAGGATCTTATATAAGATTAAAAAATGGTAGTTTTACAAAATGGAGTTACTTTAAATTAAGCTAATTCCTTGAAAAAATAGACTTAATTATATTTTTCATATATGTAAGAAGAATGGGATACTAGTTCATACATATGTACCAATTCTCTGTCCTTATTTAACCTTGGACACATTTATTAAACTTTAAATTTAAATTTTTGAAAAGCTGTAGTCAATGGTAGCCCACTGAATTTGAAAGGCACTGACTCATACCTTCATATAAAGGAATATTGTTATTTTCTCCCTCTATCTCCATATACATTTATATTTCTCATTTTTATCCTAATTATTACTGCCTCTACATTCCTGCTTTTACTGAATTTGTTGTTTCTGAAATACTTTTCCAAGTGTGCTATCTCTTTTCTGTGCAATATGGTTCTGTGCTGGATAGTACTTTAATCCCTTTGCTCTCTAAAATAAACTTTACTATTCTGTAGTATTGTTACCAGGGCCCCAGCCAGACCCTTAGATGCCCACTGATTGAATTCAGTCACCCCCCGTACCAAGAATAAAAGAAAAATGCTGCAAAAAATGAATTGAAATGAGATACAGTAGAATAAATTAAATATATAGAAAGAAAACCTAAATGAAGACTGAGAGAAATGTAACTTTAATATAAAAACTTTGTGCTAAAGTTCCTTACTTCCCAAAGGCCTTTCTTTGTAATTTTATGGGAAATATAAAGATCTTTACTCACTAATTTGTAAAATACCTTGAAAACTCTTAATTATTCCATGTAAGAATTATTTAGCTGGAGAGATATTTGTTGATTGGACTACAGAGGCCAGAGAAAAAATCTGAAAGATGTCCAGATAACTAAAACAGGAAATTCATTCACTTATGATCATTATCTATAGCATTGTTAGCCTCCAGTTGTGACTAGTTTAAAAAATAGTGATGGAAGGGACGTTTTTCTTACCAGGGTTCTTGTCTACAGAATGTGAATGATACTTAAAGACAACAGAAAGGAGAACAGGGAGTTTATTGTAAAAATAAAGGGAAAGAGAAAAAGAGACAGAACACTCTTGTGGGCAATGGGAATCCTGGAGTCTCACAGCTGCCTTCTGGATACTACCTTGGAGTAGCCCAATCCATGTACCATCAGTTGCAAACTGCTTTATCCCAAAGTTCATGTAGTCTTCCAAAGAGAGGTATAAGCCATTCCTAGGGGCCTCAGTTGGCCTCAGTGTTAGTGTCTTCTGGTCACTAATGGGTTAAGGGCCATCAATTACACACCACTTTCTCTCAAAGCCAATACAACCTGAGAGAGACAGAGAAACAGAGAGACAGAGACAGACAGAGAGAAGAAAGAGAGAGAGAGAGAGAGGAAGTCTCCCAAAAAGGAGAAATTCCCAGAATGGAAAAATAGTTTAGCGTTGTTGTTATAGGGGTATATATACTTTGAGTTTCCTTTCCAATTTGGGGTCTCAGAGGCAGTTTTCTGGGATTTGCATAGTATATTTGCATACTGTTCTTTGAGTCTCCTCTCAGTTGGGGCTCTAGATGCTGTTTCCTGGACTCTCCATGGAACTTCCTGGGATTACTTATCAGCAGGAACAACTGGAGTCTTGTGACCTCTGGTCACTCTTAGGAGGCTTCTGATCTCCTTATCACCTAACATTTAGGATGTCTGGTCTTTTAAGGTTTTGAGGACATTAGTTTGATCTGTTGCCACTCAGGAATTAAATAGGCCCTCTGGGTCTATTTGCCTCCTTTTATCTACCCCCTCTGTAATACTTATCAATGAAAAATTGAGGGCTCCATAAGGACCTGAAAGATGACCAAAATACCCTGTATTATTTTATGATTACTCTACTGATGTCATCCTCAGATACCTTTCTTTGCCCAACTCTCACCATACTTCTCTGTAAAAGAACTGTGCTTTGTAGGGCATGGTGGAGCACACCGCTAATTCCTTGGAGGCTGACAAGTGAGGACCACAGGTTAGAGACCAGCCTCAGCAACCTAATGAGACCCTATTTTAAAACAAAAAATAAATAAAGGGCTGGAGGTGTTGCCAAGTGTAAGAATTCTCCTGTGTTCAATCCCCAGTATCACAGAAAATTATTAAAGAAGAAACAAAAAGCTACCAAAACTTGGTGGTGCATGCTGGTCTTCCAAGTATTTCGGAGGCTGAAACAGGAGGATCATGGTTCGCAGACAGCCTCAGCTACTTAGTGAGGTCCTCCGCAACTCAGTGAGACCTTGTTTCAAAATAAAAAAATAAAAAGTAGGACTGGGGGTGTAGCTCAAAGGTAAAATGCCCCTGGGTTCCATTCCCTGTACTGCAACAAAACAAAACAAAACAAAATGAAAACAAGAACTATAACAGCAAAAAAAAAAAAAAAATGAAGAGCCATGGACCCTAAGACAACTCACATTCTTTCTTGAATGTGTATTTCTTGCTCTCCTAAATGAATATCTGTCTGTATCTATGACTAGTGCATACTGAAATTCTTTTCCTTTTATGTAAGCCAAGGAGCCATCTGATACTGAGTTGGGTTCTCCTCTTTCTTCCACTGGGAACTCTTTGGGACCCCTCAGGGAATTGTCTCTTATCCCATGACATAATCACACCTTGGACAAATATGAGAATACAACCAATCTGTTTCTCAACCTCCAGAAGGCTTATAATTTATAAGAGGGAATATTCGTGTAGAAAAAAAGCTCAGAAGTATACAAACATAGATTCATCCAGGCTGCGCTAGCTAAGAGATGTGTCCCAATTCTGATTCTCAGGGTTTCCTTGCATCATCCTAGCATCAGGGGACAGGAATTTAGGAGGGGCAGTTTCAGCTCCCATTCTCAGTATGACAAGATCACCTACAAGAAACTGGGATAGAAGCAATAACTTAAATAACACATTATATAAATATGTGAGACTATTAATGCCAATCTCAATATTTTTTATGGGGAAGGGGGTAGTGGGAAGAGAGCTGGGGGAAAACCCACAAAGTGCTGTGTGTATATGTATGTCACTAGCACTCTGAACTAATACATATACACATATATATATATATATATATATATATATATATATATATATGCCTGGCACAGACATATGTCTGTGCCAGAGACAGGGCAAGTCTACAGGAAGGAACCCCCACATCAAAAGATCTGCCCTGGAGAAAGGGTGGATCTAGTCATGTCAGAAGACAGGCTATAAGCAGGGCGTGGTGGCACACTCTTGTAATCCCAGCATTCTGGAGGCTGAGACCAGAGGATTGTGAGGACAGCCTCAGCTACTTGGTGAGGCCCTTTGCAACTCAGTGAGACCCGGTTTCAAAATAAAGAATAAAATAGGGCAGGGGGTGTAGCTCGGAGGTCAAATGACCCTGGGTTTCATCCCCAGACCTGCAAAAAAAAACAAAACAAAACAAAAAAAAGTTATAAAAATACTCTTTATCCGAAAGACTTAGATTACCTCTTTTCAAATTATCCCACTATGTCACCCTCTATGGCATAGTGCTAAGATATGTTCTATTTTTCTGTCTTTGTAATAATAAAAATTGCTTAGGCTTACAGAATTCGGGCTAGTGCTTTCTATACCTGGCTCAGAACAAGAACCTGCAGTTAAGTCTCTCTCACTGTTACAGTTTCACAACCATTAATATACAGGTTAGCAGGACAAGAGCAGAGACCAAGAAAAAAAAAAAAAACAATTTGAGACTTATTTAAAAATTCTTAATTTTAAGGTAGTCCCTTACAGAAGGAGCATATGTAGGTGTAAAAAAAACAACCAAAATTGAAGGTACTTTTCTTCTCATTAAATCTCTGACCTTTCCAATCATAGAAACTTCTCACTGGAAATTTTTTCCTCTCAGGACTAGCTTCTGGCTTTCTTACCCAGTGCTACCTCTTTCTTCACTGAATTCTTACCCTCTATTTTGTCAGACACTCACTTCCAAATACTGTTAAATTTTTTAAGAAACACAAATCACTTCTTTTCCTGTCTCTGTCTTTAGTACTTCCCTTTCTTTAATAAAAGCTGTCTATCAAAATATGTTAGTAAGCATGCACGGTTATATCCAAAAGAGGAATGCAAGAGTTGGACCATTAAAGCAGAAATTTTAAATTTTATGTTACAAATAAATGTTCATTAAAGCATTTTGTTTAGTATTAATTAAAATAATACATGTGAAAGAGTTTTGCAAATAAGGAAAACTGCAGTGGCTGATGAGGAGAATGTCTCTCTTCAATTAGCTAAAATCCAAGAGGTTAATTCTAGCTTCTAGCCCCTGAGCCATAAACAGAGATATTTTAATCCTATACCATTTGGCCAAGTAACTCAGAGAAAGATAAAAGGAACATTACACCTAGCAGGCCTCTGTTGTGAAATCAGATAAGTATTTAAATTGTCTTATCTCTCTTATTAGGCTGAAGCTCTTTAGAAAGGGACTCCCCACTGGAGCTATCTCCTGGTTGCCTAGGACTGACTGACCCCTTTGACTTTGAACATCAGCTCTCTTGACTGGGGGAAGAAGCAAACTTCTCCGGGCCAACTCCATTTTCCCCAAAAAGAGGGAATGCTAACTCTGCATACAAAAATACCAAGGGGCATGGTTTGCATGGAATGTAACTACTACTTTACACTTCAGTGGTCATTTTTCTGTATTTCTTCCTCTTTATCCTAAACATTTGCCCATATTTTAACTTATCTTGGGGAGTTAGATAGTGATCTCAGAGTCTGCAAGAGTTTCAGAGCAATAGTAAATGGGTGCTTTGTCTATTTGGAGAAAATAAAGAAGTTCACGATTTGGTAAGAATTTGGTCTTCTCAAATCCCATGAATAGGCCCATCTCAGTATATATATTTTACAAAAACACTGTGCTCTCACATTCTTTCCCTTTCAGCTCTTTGCAGTTCTTCTGATTACATTGAGGAGGAGAGAGCATTTAAGTGCAAATGATCTGTAGCACCTCTCTTTATCTATTGCAAATTTCCCTGATCTCTGGGAGAATGAATGGAAGCATTAGCAAAAGCAGGCTGCGGGTGAGAACAATACAGGCTGGTCCTAGGGCTATAGAAAACCAAAAATTTGAATTTGCTAATGGAGAACTCCCCATTTTTCTAGAGTAGAAGGGTTCAGCAGGTAGGTTTCAGTAAAAAGGCAGGAAGGACAATTTGTATTATATCAGCTCAAATTAATAAATTGTGTGTATACATATATATGTATGTAAAGCTTAATATAGTCAAAAATTTATGCCTTAAGAGCTCACAAAGATGTAAAAACTCGCAGCAAGCTGTTTTTTGTTGTTGTTGATAATACCCACTCAGTTAATAGCTACTCAATAATAATACCTACTCAGTTCCAACATTCTTTCAGAGCAAGGGGAATTTCAGAGTAGCAAAGAGAAGGAGTTAAGATAAGATTGCAATTTCTTAGGAGAAGAGTTTCACATGTAGGATAGAGAGCAATATCAGTACTCTTGGCTTCATTTGTATCCAGGAAAAGAAGCTAAAAGAGGCTCCTTGACACTACCTGGCCTCCCTTTTTTATTTTTTCTTGTCTGACATTATCTTCATCCTTTGTGCAGGCTCAAAACAAAATACTTGAAAGTATGGTGCTTTGGCATGCTGAGTATTTTGCACTAAAAGAAACTGGCCTCAGAAGGAAGGTCTCTTTGACTAGTCCCTGGCCTCTGATTCCCACCTTTTTCTCCCCTGAAGCAAGTAATCTAAACCAAAATTTCTTGTCACAAAGGCAGGTCAGAAACCAGACCCCCCTCTCCCCAAAGCATGCCATAAAACTATAAATTTAATCAATTTTTCTACTCCTTTCTCTCTTGAAAGTCCTCATTCCAGAGGGTTCCTGTTCTATTATCAGGAGGAAAGAATGCTACAAATAAAGGTCAAAGAAAGATTGAACAAAGAGGTCTGGCTGGTTTTCCCCATTCAATTACTTTTTTTCAGTTACCTTTTTACAGGGCTCTCCATTGCTTACTAAATCTAAACATTGAAGCAGTTTCTTCAGGTCTTTGGGTCTTCATTTGGACATTTCTAAATGTCCCAATGTCACATAAAACTTAGATGAAATACATTTGTTACAATTTTTCTTTCCTTAGTTTGTCTTTTGTTATAGGATTATGGTGATGATATAGTGACTATAATCCTTATGATGGGTGATAATAGGTGTCATATCTTTCTGCTTCTACTTGAGCAATTAAGCTTCTGGTCAGGTAAACTATTAATGCTTGTGACTCCTCTTCAAATATAAAATGCACTGTAATACAAAGATCATGCACATAGCTGGCCATGATTTTTTGCCTTGGCGTTGACAAATATTAGTTGTACAACCTTAGATAAGTGATTATTCTTAGTTACAATTTCATCAACTGAATAATCACACTGTAGTGCTAGGCTTGCAGTACATAACAGTTTGCGCTGGTTTTCTTTTCTGCAAGTAGTGGATTTTTCTTGTGATCTTCCTGTCTCAGCCTCCCAAATACATGGATGACAGGTATGTGCCACCACACCTGGCTTAATACTTCTTTTAATATATAGTCCTACAATATTAAATTGGTTCCATAGCTCTCCTCACAATTGTTTCTTAACTCCACTGGATTAGTCTTGCTTTGTTTACACTGGATTATTATTTTTTTTAAATGTAATGGGGATTGAATCCAGTGATATTCTAACTCTGCACTAGACCCTTGCCCTTTTTTGCTTTTATTTATTTATTTTTAATTTTTCACAGTGGGGATTGGACCTAGGGATGTTTTAACTCAGATTATCACCACTTTTTTATTTTTATTGTTTGTTTGTTTGTTTGTTTGTTTGTTTATTTATGCAGGTCTGGGGATGGAACCCAGGGGCATTTGACCTCCAAGCTACACCCCCTGCCCTATTTTTTAGTCTTTATTTTGAGACAGGGTCTCACTAAGTTGCAGAGGGCCTCACTAAGTAGTTGAGGCTGTCTGCGAACCGCGATCCTCCGGTCTCAGCCTCCCAAATGCTGGGATTACAAACGTGCGCCACCACCTCCCAGCTTATCACCACTTTTTAAAAATCTTTTATTTTGTAATAGGGTCTCACTAAGTTGCTGCGGCTGTCCTAGAACATACTATACTCCTGTGATAGTCTTCTAAGCATTTGTACTAAAGACTTTTAACACCAATTGAGGCTTAGAACTACATTTAAATCTAGTAACAGCTGGGTGAGTTGGTGCATGCCCATATTCCAGTATTTGGGAAGCAGAGACAGGAAGATCACCGGCTTAGACAAGCCTCGACTACTTAGCCAGATTCAATTACATAAAGAAAAAAAAAAGTTCTGGACTTTAGCTCTGTAATAGAACGATACTGGCTTTAACCTCAATATCAAATAGTAAAGTAAAATCCAATCCCTCAATCTGAAATTGGTTCCTATTACTAATGTTACTTAATTTTGATATATCTACAACATTGTTTCTTCCCAGATAGTCTTCTCCTCTATACACTGTATTCTTATGATGATTTTTTTTTTTATCTCCTTGAGGCATTTTACCCCTTTAGCTACAAATAGACCCCTTTTAATTTTTTTTTTTTATAATTTTTGTTATGGATTGGGAGAATATGGTTTGAGGAAACTGTTCCCTGGGAACCCCTGCGAGGGTCCTGGACATACTTTCCCCCAACCCATAACAAAATCCAAAACAACCAAAAACAGAAATAAACTGCGGGCTCTTGTCCTAAGCTAAGAATAAATATGCATACCTTGGACAGTTGCTGAATATTTAAAGAAGTTTATTAGAAAGATAGAAATACAGAAAATAGAAATACAGCTCCATACCAGACTGGCATGGAGGGGTGACTCAAAATGAATACACCAAAGGAATTACACGTGGACTCTTTATACCCATGGCTCCATCTTGTTTACTTAATTCTGTATAGTGAAAGTCCCTTTAAGGTACCTCCCCTTAACCCTGTAAGGTACCTCCCCTAGCAAGGTGTGGTGAGGTGTCTACTTTCATGAAGGGCAAGGTCAAACCCTGCTCCATCCTCCCTAGATCATCATGTAGATCTGTCTTTAGATAAAGGCCTAGTTCTCCTTTCCTACAGACTTGTTTATCACCTTTAGCTAAGATAATTTACATTGGAATAGTTGTCTGCTTTTAGGCAGAAACCAAGTCCTTGCACAGATTTGCCCCTCACCCAATTTTTGAAATATATTAATAATCATAGCTTTCTCAAATTTTCCTAGGCCATTCCCAATACTGGTACAATTTTGAAACAGTGACTCCTATAGTTGTGAAGTTGAACTAGAATCTGTAATTCTCCTGCCTCAGCTTCCCAAGTAGTGGGATTACAATCATACACTATACAACCTGCTATAGTACTACATCTAAAATCCAATTACATGCAAGTGTGGTGGCCCCATTCTATAATTCCAGTATTTGGCAAGCTGAGATGGGAGGATTGCAAACTCAAGACTGTACTCGGTCACTTAGGAAGACGAAGTTACAAAACAAAAAGTATAAAGTGCTGGGGTATAATAGTTTCAAG
This sequence comes from Muscardinus avellanarius, assembly GCF_963383645.1. NCBI lineage: Eukaryota > Metazoa > Chordata > Mammalia > Rodentia > Gliridae > Muscardinus > Muscardinus avellanarius. Next base: position 116,947,305 of record NC_137792.1, on the reverse strand, counting down.
GTAGAATGTCACTGGCTTCAACCTCCATCATAAAAAAATAAATTCATAAAATAAAATATCTATTTCAACATTTTGAAATTAGCTTCATATTACTAATATAAACTAATTTCAGCATCTGCATAACATTTTTCTTATCTGCACTAGGTTAGTCTTCATGAGCTGTGCACAGTGTATTCTTTTTCTTTGTTTTTGCTTTTTTGGTAATGGGGATTGAGCGCAAGTGAAGATATTTGACATATCTCAAATAAATAACCTAATAATGCATCTAAAGGTCTTAGAAAAACAAGAAGAAGTTAATCCTAAAACTAGTAAAAAAGGAAAGAAATGATAAAGAGTAGAAAGGAAATTAGCATACACCTGTCATCACAGTACATGGGAGGCTTATAAAGGATGATAACAATTTCAAAGCCACATCAGCATCTTAGCAGGACCCTCTTTTAAAATAGAAAATAAAAGGGCCAAGGGGTGTATCTTGGAGGTAGAATGCCCCTAAGTTAAATCTTCAGTAACCGAAATAAATAAAACTGAAATTAACAAAATATAAACTAAAATAACAATAAAAGAACTAATACAATGAAGTTATTTCTCAGGAAAAGTTAAATTGATAACCTCTAAGGCAAACTAACCAAAAGAAAGAGAAGACTCAAATTAATAAGTTAAAGTCCAGGCATGGTGGTACATACCTGTAAACCCAGCAACTCAAGAGTTTAAGAAAGGAGGCTCTTAAGTTTAAAGCCAGCCCTAGGCAACTTAGTGAGACCTAGTCTCAAAACAAACAAATATATAAAGCTAAAAATTTGACAGAATGGTAGAATAACTCTGTTTTCAAGTTCTAGTATTATTGCAAATAAGTAAGTAAAAGTAGAGACAAAAATGGGGATATTATAGCAGACAAAACTGATATCATTTCACATCTAGAAGGATGGCTACAATCCATAAAAAGAGAAAAGAACACTACAAAAATATGTATCAACAAAAATTCAGAATATTGGATCCAGCATTCATTGGTGAATGAAATATAAAATGGTATAACTGCTATGGAAAATAATTTAGTACTTTCTCAAATGATTAAACATAAAATAAGCACATGGCCCAAGAATCCTACTCCTAGGTATATATTAAAATAAATTCAAACAAGCCTGGAGTGGTTATGCATGCTTGTCATCCCATTACTTGGAAGGTTGAGATAAGAGGATTGCAAGTTCAAGGCCAGCCTCAACTACTTAGTAAGGCCCTCTGCAACTTAGTGAGACCCTGTTTCAAAATAAAGAATAAAAATAATGCTGAGGTAATAGCTCAGAGGTAAAAATCCCCTGGGTTCTATCCTCCGTACTGTAAAAAAAAAAAAAAAAAAAAAAAAGCTTCACAGCCAGCCTCAAATACTCAGTGGGGCTCTGCAAATTAGTAAGATCCTATTTAAAAATAAAGAATAAAAAATAGGGATGAGAGTGTAGCTCAGAGATAGAATACCCATGGGTTCCATCCCCAGTACCACAAAAATTAAAAATAAATTTAAAATTAAATTAAAAAATGAATTAAAACAATGGCCTCAGATCTTTTCACACTTATGTCCAAAGTGATATTATTCACATAAATAAAAAAGCAGAAAGAACCTTAGCATTCATCAACAAAGAAGTGGATAAAAAATAGTATATACATAAAATGGAATATTATTCAATCTTAACAACAATGAAAATTTGAAATAAAAAACACAGAGGCACCTTGAAAACAATATGTTCTTTAAATAAATATTACCTAAATCCACATATATGAGGTATCGTAAATTACAAATTCATTGAGTCAAAATATAAAATAGAAGTTTTTAGGAGATAGGAGAGGAGAAGAGGAACCTACCATTTTCTGTGTATGTAAAGTTTGGGCATAGATAGTACTGATAATTACACAACATTAGGAATATATTTAATATCACTGAATCATACACTTAAAATGCCTAAATTATACACTTAAAATTATACACACATACACATACGCACAATAAAAACATCTAATCATAGTTGAGAAAGCAGTGATACAAGAAAAATGAACTATTCAGAGAAAAGAACAAACCTAAAAGTTACAATATACAAACATCCAGCAATCAGGGTAACTTAAATGCCATACTCAAATTCAGAAAGCATGCATGGCGTTAACCATCAATGAAATTGTATAAGAGACCCAAGCTTCCAGACCTTGGAACTGGCAATTACTGCTGACATTCAGTCATGTTCTCATGTTACAACTCTGTAAAACTGACTAAGTAGTATACATTTGTCAATGTTTGATGAAAACACAAGTATTTGTATATGTGTATTATGTGTCTATGTGTATGCATATGAGCATGTATGTTTCAAATCGTAAAAAACCTGAATCAGTACAGTTTTTCCTTACGAAGGCTTGTAATCTATCTTAGTAAAAAATGCAGAATATCTAGTAACACAAAACAGGAAAAAAAATTAGTGCTAGTTACTTCACTTTTTCTCTTTTGAGATGAGTAGACACAAGTATTGCATTTATGCCTTTGTTTCATAAGCACCCTACTCACTCTCAAAAGGAGCCATATATTCTTTCAGCGATTCCATTCAAATAAATGAGTAATACAGATGATCTTTGGAATACCCTCACACAAACTTTAATGGTAAAGGAGGTTAGAAGTATAAAAAACGAAGAAGCAAAGGAGAAAGGACTTTGACATAATTGAATACATGGTGGGTGTCCCCAGTATTTGCTTTGCAACTAAGCTTTAGTTTAAACATTCTACCTTATTAATGAGCCTTTCTTGACCAACTCAGCTGGAAGTAATTGTCCTCTGCAAAATTCCCATAGAACTGATGAGCTGATCTTTTATTATGTCACTTGGCATCTACTGTTTGTAGCTAGGTTTGTTCTGGATAAAGTTTCTTATCTCTTCAGTGAAATCCCAAGTTCCTAGGAGGACAAGGTTAGTGTAATTCTCATATATATAGTCCCAATGTGCTCTTTCAAAAATGTAATTGAATGAAAAAGGCAGCAGAACGGTCATATAGCAGACAACAACTTTAAAATCGTAACTGGAAAAAAAAAACAGCCCAAACTTGGATTCATATTTTACTAATAAAGCATTTATCATTAATTATTACAGCATATGTAATGTTAATTTTAATATTTACAAAAACTTTTTAGGTAGGTATTATTTTGTGGTAAATTAAAACCTAAAGAGCTTGAGTAACTTGCAAAATGTTTTTGGATTATTAGGTTTTAAGCAAGAGAGAAAATTTAAAAGAGAAACCATATCAAATAAAAATGTTGCTATAGATCAACTGGACTTAAAAGACATTTCCAGAATATTTTATGCAAAAACAACTGAATATACTTTCTTTTCAGCAGCTGATGAAATTTTATCCCAAAAGTGAGCATATGTTAGGCCATAAAGTAATTCTTAGCAAATACAAAAATTGAAATAATCTACTAGATTTTTAAAAATGATAATGGAATAAGATTAGAAACAAGAAAAACTATAGAATATGTACAAAATATACAAATTGAGCAATAAATGATAGTTTCTGTAGTTTTTCTTATTGTAACATCTAATTTTATTAGACTTCTAAATGTCCATCTTCCTAAGATTAGAAAAAAATTTCTTTCTACTAAAAATTCTTTTTTTCTACTAAGTAAGTCTTTTATACCATGAATCTTAATCTCCTTTTCTTCATCAAGGCCTAATTTTTTTAAGTTTGGTATTTTTGTACATATATATATATATATATATATATATATATATATATATATATATGTGTGTGTGTGTGTGTGTGTGTGTGTGTGTGTGTGTGTGTGGTATTGGGTAATGAACTCTGAGCTACACTCCTAATACTTTAATTTTTGCTTGGTTGTTTAGAAACAAAGTCTTACTAAATTGATGAGACTTGCTGGATTGTACCCAGGAGTATGCCGCTGAGATACACTTCCATCTCTTCTTATTTTTTATTTTGAGACTGTGTCTTCACTATGTTGACAAGGCTGTCCTCAAACTTTGATTCCCTTGACTTTGCCTCCCAGATACTGAGATTACAGATGTGTACCACTACGCTGAGCTTTGAGTTTTGCCTTTTAATATTTTTTCTTATATATTATGTCCATAATTTCTTGTTTTTATGTTTTCTTTGTTTTATTTTTCTGAGTGTTATAGCCTTGTACTTGATCTAGTCTGCTGGTAAGACTCTCCACTGAATACTTTCTTTATTTGAATAATTGAATATTTCATTTTCAAGATTTTGGTCTGGTCCTTTTTCAGAATCTCTATCTTTGTACAGAAATGCTCTTTAATATACTGCATTTTCTCCCTTTTATTACTCCTTAAATATATTTTAATTTGTTTATTATTTTAACAATGAATGCCTTGAGTTTTTGTCCATTATTCCCTCCACTTTAATATTTCTGAATTAAGTTATTAAAAAGTTTTTTAACATCATGTTTTCTCATGTTATCTGTGTTTCTATGTTGAAATTTGCTCTTCTGTTGGTCTCTACGTGATGGGCTTTTTAGGATCTCTTTAAAATGTGCTCTGGCTAGGGAATTACTTCAGCTTCAAAACAAGCGCTCATCATGTTCAAAGTGTTATATTTGATCTGTAGCTGTTTTGAGAAGAGAAAATGATCAGTAAGAATAGCTGCAGCTTAGAAGAAAAACATATATCAACATACAGTAAATGCTTATTAAAATAATTTCTAGTTGGGTGCAGTGGCACATGCCTGTAATCCTAGTACGTATGAGGCTGAGTTAGGAGGACTGCAGAGTGCAGGCCAATGCATGGCAAGTTACAGACACCCTGTGGGAGTATAGCTGAGTGGTAAATGTCCTAGGTTAAATTTCCAGTAACATATACAGAAACACACACACACACATAGACACACACACACACACACACACACACACACACACACACACGATTTCTTCCACTCCATTAACCAAAGAGAAAAGTAAAGGGGAGCGATTATATAGAATAGAATGAAAAAAATAGGTAATAGAGAAATTAATATTAAGCTGTAGCTGGGCGTGATGGCACACGCTTGTAATCCCCGCGCTTGGGAGGCAGAGACAGGAGGATCACACAGGTTTGAAGCCAGCCACCCGCGCTGGCTTAGGAGACCCTGTTTCCAAATAAAAATATAAAATGGGCCTGGGAGTGTAGCCCGGAGGTTGAAGGGCTTCCAGGAACCCCAGTATTTACAAATCCTGTATTTACAGCTGAATTCTTATTCTAAATATATATATATATATATATATATATATATATATATATATATATATATTAAGCTATATAGAAAATTGGGGGAATGAAAAGAAATGCGAAGAAAAAGACAAAAAGTAAAAAATGTGAGGGGGAACTGAGGGACAGATGAAAAATCAAGAAGTAAAATGAAGGAAAAAAAGAGGGAATATAAATGAAGAAGTAAAAAGGCAGGGAGAAAAGTTAGAATTAGCAATTTAAAAATATTTAAAATTGTATAAGTATAGGAAGCTAACCAAACAAACTGAAAGAAAATAAAGACAAAACAATAAATATAAAAAAAGACTACGAGACCCCTGGAGAAACCGGGCCCAGTAAGACGCTGGGTTCTGGGCGGGAGTCGCGCGCGGGACATGCCAGCCGGGGCCCAGGTCGCGGGACTCTGGGCCCCGGGCCGAACTGCGAGTAGCACGCCAGACCCCTGGAGAAACCGGGCCCAGAAAAGAAAAAGATAAAGAAAAATATCGGAGAGGAGGTAAGAAAGCCATTATGGATGCCAGGACACTGGAGATGCAGACAAAACTTATCTAAATGCACTGGAACTTATGGAAAAATTCGCCATGAAAGAGGACTGCTATTTCTCTATATTGTTAAGAATCTCAGACATCACCTGTAAGGAGAGAGTTTAGCGGAGACCAAGGAGAAATGCGGTGTTGAAATAGTTCTCCGCGATGGTGGTGGAGTCTTGTATTCAGGAGAAGCAGAAACCGGATCCTACCAACTTTATTTTTTTGGAGAAATTACACCAAATGTCGAATGCTACCATCATGCATGCTTAGGAACACTGGACAACATTCAGAGTGGAAAAAGAGCCTGGGAAGGATTTGAAACGGTGGAGGCAGTGGCAATGCCAGTGGCCAATACTCAGGGGAGGCAGAGATCTGATACATTACACCTGGAACCTTTGAAATAATAACCACAGAGACAGTGATCGGAACCTGCTGAGGGGTTAGGCGGGCGCAGGAGCCAGTGGCCGACATTGGAGCTGCTGTGAGGCAAGGCCACTACTGAGGCCTCCGTGGCCAGGATTGGAACCTGCCAAGGGGTTTGACAAATGCTGGGGCCAGCAAGGCCAGCATTGGAGCCTGCCATGAGGCAAGGCTTGTGCTGGGGCCTCCAAGGTCGGGTCCGGAACCTGCTGAGGGGTTAGGCCGGTGCTGGGGCCAGCGAGGCCGGCATCGGAGCCTGCCGTGAGGCAAGGCCGGTACTGGGGCCTCCGAGGCCAGGATAAGAGCCTGCCGAGGGGTTAGGCCGGTGCTGGGGTCAGCGAGGCCGGCATCGGAGCCTGCCGTGAGGCAAGGCCGGTACTGGGGCCTCCGAGGTCAGGATAAGAGCCTGCCGAGGGGTTAGGCCTGTGCTGGGGCCAGTGAGGCCGGCATCGGAGCCTGCTTGAGGCAAGGCCGATACTAGGGCTTCTGAGGCCAGGATAAGAGCCTGCCGAGGGTTAGGCCAGTGCTGGGGCCAGCGAGGCCGGCATCGGAGCCTGCCTTGAGGCAAGGCCGGTGCTGGGGCCTCCGAGGCCGGGATAAGAGTCTGCCGAGGGGTTAGGTCGGTGCTGGGGCCAGCGAGTCTGGCATTGGAGCCTGCCGTGAGGCAAGGCCGGTACTGGGGCCTCCTAGGCCTGGATCGGAGCCTGCGTTGAGGCAAGGCTGGTACTGGGGCCTCCGAGGCCAGGATAAGAGCCTGCCGAAGGTTTAGGCCGGTGCTGGGGCCAGCGAGGCCGGCATCGGAGCCTGCCATAAGGCAAGGCCGGTGCTGGGGCCTCCGAGGCCGGGATTGGAGCCTGCCGAGGGGTTCGGCCAGTGCTGGGGCCAGCGAGGCCGGCATCGGAGCCTGCCATGAGGCATGACCAGTGCTGGGACCTCCAAAGCCGGGATCAGAGCCTGCCGAGGGGTTAGGCCGGTGTTGGGGCCAGCGAGGCTGGCATCGGAGCCTGCCGTGAGGCAGGGCTGGTGCTGGGGCCTCCGAGGCCAGGATAAGAGCCTGCTGAGGGGTTAGGCCGGTGCTGGAGCCAGTGAGGCCGGCATCGCAGCCTGCCATGAGGCATGGCTGGTGCTGGGACCTCCGAGGCCAGTATTGGAGCCGGCCGAGTGGTTAGGCCGGTGCTGGGGCCAGCGAGGCCGGCATTGGAGCCTGCCGTGAGGCAAGGCCGGTACTAGGGCCTCCTAGGCCGGGATCGGAGCCTGCCTTGAAGCAAGGCCAGTACTGGGGCCTCTGAGGCCAGGATAAGAGCCTGCCGAGGGGTTAGGCCGGTGCCGAGGGGTTAGGCCGGTTAGGCAGGTGCTGGGGCCAGCGAGGCCGGCATTGGAGCCTGCCGTGAGGCAAGGCCAGTACTGGGACCTCTGAGGCCGGGATAAGAGCCTGCCAAGGGGTTAGGCTGGTGCTGGGGCCAGCGAGGCCAGCATCGGAGCCTGCCGTGAGGCAAGGCCGGTACTGGGGCCTCCGAGGCCAGGATAACAACCTGTCGAAGGGCTAGACCGGTGCTGGGGCCAGCGAGGTCGGCATCGGAGCCTGCCGTGAGGCAAGGCCAGCATCGGAGCCTGCTGTGAGACACGGCCAGTGCTGGGGCCTCCTAGGCCAGGAACGGAACCTGCCGAGGGGTTAGGCCGGTGCTGGGACCAACGAGGCCAGCATTGGAGCCTGCCGTGAGGCTAGGCCTGTGCTGGGGCCTCCGAGGCCGGGATTGGATTCCTACCAAGGGGTTAGGCTGGTGCAGGGGCCAATGGCCAGCATCGGAGCCTGGCGTGAGGCAAGTTCACTCCTGCGGGCTCCAAGGCCGGGACCAAAGCCAGCTTAGGGGTTAGACCGGTGCATGGGCCAGCGAGACCAGAACTGGGTCCTCCCATGAGGCAAGGCCGCTGCGTGAGCCAGCGAGGTCTGGATCAGTCCACTGAGTAGCCAGGCCACTACTGGGACCATCAAGAGTGGGATTGGTACTTGCAACGCAGCATGCACAGAGAAATATTGCAGAAAATATAAATCAGACGCTTCTCTTAATCAGCAATAACTAGGAGGAAAAGGGCAACAGGAAGAGGTTGAGCTATAGAAAGGGCCCTATAGTGAAGCAACTAATGTGACCAATCAGAGGGTATGTAATACTGGAGGACGGAGCCTCTTTAAAACGCAGGAGGTACATAAACAAATGTATCAAAGTAAATCACCAAAGAAGCGTGGGATGGAGGGAGGGGGAGGGAATGGGATGGGGGCTGGAGGAGGGCTAATTGGATGATGTGTGCTTGTATATCCTCTCAAGTCTTGTACAACAATGTGATTGATATATGACTACAATGCACCAATTTAAAAAATAAATTAATAAAAAAATTAAAAAATAAAGAGCAACAATAAGTCTATAAAAAATAAAATAAAATAAATGTACACTAAAAAAATAAAAATAAAAAAGACTACAGTTTTCCCTTGCTGAAGTGTTTAACATGTATTGACATCTTTCAGATATTTCCATTCTTGCCGGGCGTGGTGGTGCAGGCTTGTAATCCCAGCATTCGGGAGGCTGAGACAGGAGGATCTTGGTTCGCGGACAGCCTCCCCTACTATTTAGTGAGGCCCTTTGCAACTCAGTGAGACCCTGTTTCAAAATAAAGTAGCTTGGAGGTAGAATGCCCCTTGGTTCTATCCTCAGTACCACACACACACACACACACACACACACACACACACACATACCCACACACAACAACAACAACAACAACAACAACAACAACAACAACAACAAAACAGATACTTCCATTCTTTACATCAGCCAGATATCAGAGAAATGGCCAATGTCCAAGCTATATTAGCAAGTACTCTGACTGTTTCTGGGTGTGGGGACCATGTCAGAACTGCTAGGTACAACATGGGGTAGGAAGGCACGTATCTGTTTTTCCTCTTTTGTTTTGAGATTAGCCTCTTGCTTTTAAAAACTTTGTGGCGCTCAGCCACTGCAGCTTATAGATCCGCTCTTTACTTGTCCCTTTTATCTGGCCAAAGTTAAGTGGCTTTCCATGTTCTGATATGAGCCTGTGAGCCAGTGGACCCCTGAAAAGTACATTACCCTCAGTCCATTAGGCAGATCCCTCCCTGCCATAGGTGCCACTTTTGTGTGCTCTGGGGTTTTTCTTGGAGCAAGCACTTCATGCTGGATATAATCAGAAATAAGTCACCTCATCCTCCCCTGGTGCAGACATACATAGCTCTAGAGATTCTCTGCTGGCCTGCTAAACAGTGGACCCCCTGGTTTTGTGAAAAGGCTGGGGTCAGGGCACCCCATTTCCCTTAAAATGAAGGAATGAATGATCGTTCTCTGGCATGAGTGGTATACTTTTTGTGTGACCTAGAAACTTCAGTGTGTAGGGAGAAGTGCTGTATACGCTGCCCGCAAAGTGGTCCCAGCTTGACTCCCTCTATCAGACAATGGGTTTTGATGGCTTGGGCTTGCAGGGGCTTCACTGGCTTGAGTGAAAATTTTATGTGCTTTTGAATTTTTTAAATTTTATTTATTTATTTATTTTTGCTGGACAGAGAGAAGCATTGTGGACTTGGGTTAATGACAGTGATTTCACTTTGTTCTCCTCTGGCACAAACCTATGTGGTTCAAACAATTTTAAAGCTAACCCAGGAACCTGTGGGCTAGGCCTCCTTGCACTACAGAGGAACTGGCACCATTATGATCTCTGCCAGTGGACCAAACCCTGTCAGGCATGGGCAGGGAACTTCATGTACTCTTGGGCAGTGGAGTTAGGCAGCAAGGTTTCACTGACTTTTGGCTCACAATGATCTCGCTTATACATGATTCAGATGGCTCACTACCATGCCATCCTTCTATACTACTATTTGCTGTGATTTCAATGGGAGATGAAGATTCAGAGGATGATGTTTCCTCAAGGTGCAGTTTTACAGAAAGTAGCATAAGGAGCCCCAGTAGATGGTTCTTTGTCGCAGATGTCAACCTATAAATCGAGAAACACGGTGTGCTTCTCATGCTACTGCCCTCTGTGGTATTCCAGGCTCAGCTAAATTCAGACTCCCTTTCTTCTCTGCTGCTGTTTCTGTAAGAAATTTGTCACACATGTCACTCTTTCCTTGTGTTGTCACTCCCACCTGATTGCCCTGGTTCTGGCCCCAGATGCAAGTTCAGAACTGATTAAATCTTTCCCACATTTTTTCCCCAGGAACCAGAATCTGTGTGTTCCCCAACTTTTCAGTCACCCACCTCACTGAAAAGCTATTCTCTAGCTCTTTCAATTCCACACCATGGAGGAGCTTCTGTGTTGCCATCTTCTGTGCCTCCAATATTATACTTTCTCCATCCGATAGCCTTGGAATTCTTGTTAAAAACCAATTGACTATATATGTGAGGGCTTAACTCTGGGCTTTTTTTTCTATTCCGCTTGTTGTGGCCTTTATTCTAGTAGCAAAAGGTTAAACTCATTGGAACATTGCAGTACATTTGAAAGTTGGCAAAGGAGAGTTCTCTTTTTTAATATACTTTTATTGGTACATTGCATTTGTACATCATAATGAGGTTATTAAGATTAGTATTGAGACTTCCGGGAAGATGGTGATGGAGAAAAGTGGCATTTACAAGTCCCGCTAACAATAGATCTCTATTACCACAAAACCAGTGCCTTTCAGAGCCAGAAAACACCACCAGCAAAGAAATAAGAACTGTAAATACAAGGGACAGAGAAAAAGAGGGCTGGAAAAACGAGGCACCAGAAAGAAACCAGCCCAAAGTGCCACGGCCACCACGGCGGGGAGCAACCAAAGCCGCAGCGTTGAGCAGCCAGAGTGGCTGAAGCAGCTGGAGCGGCCGGAGCCACGGCACGTAGCGGCGCGGGCTACATCTTCCCTAGCAGCACCAAGTTCCAGAGAGGGGGGAGACTCAGAACGGAGCTCAAATCCAGAGAGGAGGTATGACGGTCTCGTGGCCTAGGGAGCAGCAGAAGTGCCTTAATGCCGGCGGCAGCGGCGAGTTCACCAGATGGCTCTAGACAAACGCACTCAACCAGCCACCAGGCTCGAGAGAGGAGGGGTGGACAGTGAGCCGAGGTGAGCAGTTGCTGAACAGCCGGATGGCAGTCAGCAGTTTTTTTGGCGCAGGGAACATCTAAAGCTCCCAAGGGCTGGGCACAGCACACCTGGCAGGGACTCAGAGTGGAGCTCAAAACCAGAGAAGAAATACTCCAGCCTCACAGCCGAGGCATAGCAGTGGTGCCATATAGCCAACGGCGGCAGCTGCGAATCCACCAAGTCCACTACAGCTCCATCAGAGCACTCAATAACCATGGGTCAAATGGCACCCCCTAGGGGAGAAATCCCAGTGCTGCACTCCCAGGGACTTGCATAGATAGTATCCCTGGGTCAGAGATTTTAGCAGTGCAACCCAGTGGGGGAGTGGTGGTGGCAGAGATATCACACCATAGTCACAACTCCCTGCTGGAGAACCCCCAACTTGGCACCCCCCACGGTCTAAGCAGCCTCTATTGACTCCCTAGGTCTGAGATTTTGTGATACAACTCTGTAAAGGAGTAGTGGTGACTGAGATACCACAGAATCGAGATCCAGAGCACCTTAAGTGAACTCATAGTGACCCAGGGACGAACCCAGAGAAGGCACAAACTTCCAAAATCATGGAAAAGAGAAATAACAATGGAGCAGTGAATGCCCACAACCCCACAACATCAGAATCTGATAACACAGATATCCAGAGATCTCTAGAAGATCAAATCAGGAAAATAACTGTAGAAATAATAGAGGACTTTAGAAAAGAATTCAGGGAGAGTGAAAAAGAGATAAAGGATGCAATCATTGAAATAAAGGCCTCAATTCAAAGTATAAACATCAGATTAGACCACATGGAGAATAGAATCTTGCTCCTAGAAGATGATCACTCCAAAAATGAACGCATAGTTTCTAATTTAGAAAAAAAATCCTACAGCAGGAATCTGACATTGAAGAAATATGGGCCCATTTTAAGAGAGCTAACCTAAGAATAATTGGAATAGAAGAGGGAAAAGAAGGTGAAACCAAAGGTATCAATAATCTCTTCAAGGAAGTGATAGCAGAAAATTTTCCAAACATAGAGCAAGAAGTTGATACACAGATCCAGGAAATTTATACAACTCCCTTTACACAGGATCAGAGAAGAGGTTCCCCACACCACATAATTGTCAAAATGACTAATGTGGAAGCCAAGCAGAGAATCTTAAAGGCAACATAAACAAAAGGCCGAGTGACAATCAGAGGCAAACCAATTAGAATCACTCCAGACTTCCCAAACCAAGTCATGAAAGCCAGAAGGGCTTGGAGTAACATATTCCAAACTCTGAAAGAAAACAACTTCCAGCCAAAAATTTCCTACCCAGCAAAACTATCCATCAAATTAGATGGGGAAATAAGAAGCTTCCATGACAAATAGCAACTGAAGGAATTTATGTCTTCAAAACCAACGCTAGAGAAAATACTCAAGGAGATCAACAGCAAAGAGGAAATGGGTAATATACGCCAGAACCAAAGAAACAAGAATTCCCATCCAGCAGACCACTAAGCAGAGAAGAATAAACAGTATCTCAAACAGAAATAAGATCTTACCATTTTGGGAATTAAAAATTATCTCTCTATAATCACACTGAATGTAAACAGCCTCAACTCCACAATAAAAAGACATACAGTGGCAAAATGGATTAAAAGCCAGAATCCATCCATCTGCTGCTTACAAGAAACACACCTTACAAGTAAAGATAGGAACAAACTCAAGGTAAAGGGCTGGAGCAAGGTAATCCATGCTAATGGTACTTGAAGACAAGCAGGAGTAGCAACTATGATATCAGACAAGTTAGACTTCAAACCCAAACTTATTAGAAGAGACAAAGAAGGTCATATTTTACTGGTAAAAGGAATAGTCCAGCAAGAGGAAATAACAATAATCAACATCTATGCACAAAACATAGGTGCAGCTACTTTCATAAATCAAACTCTTTGAAACATGAAGTCACACATAAATCCTAATACAATAATACTGGGAGACTTCAACACACCTCTCACAACACTAGACCGATCTTCCAGACAAAGGATCAGTAGAGATGCCTCAGAACTAAAGAACACCATTAATTAAATGGACCTGTTGGACACATATAGAATATTTCACCCAACAACAACAGAGTTTACATTTTTCTCAGCTGCTCACAAAACCTTCTCCAAAATAGATCACATCCTGTGACACAAAATGAGCACTAGCAAATTCAAAAAATGTTACATACTTCCCTGCGTCATTTCAGACCATAATGGAATAAAACTAGAAATCAACTATAAGAAGACCCAGAGAAACAACATAAACATGTGGAGACTGAACACCACACTTCTGAATGAAGAATGGGTCATAGAAGATGTAAGAGGTGAAATCAAGAAATTTCTAGAAAAAAATGAAATTAAAGATACAACATATCAAAACCTCTGGGACACTTTGAAGGCAATATTAAGAGGAAAGTTTATAGCACTGAGTGCTCATATAAGAAAAACAGAAAATCTTCAAATAAATAGCCTAATGACACACCTCAAAGCCCTTGAAAAGCAGGAACAATTGAACCGCAAAGCCAGCAGAAGACAGTAAATTATTAAAATTAGAGCAGAAATTAACAAAATAGAGAATAAAAAAAACAATACAGAAAATCAACAAAACCAAAAGCTGGTTTCTTGAAAAAATTAACAAGATTGATAAACCACTAACCAACCTAACTAAAAAAAAGATAGAATCAATTCAAATTATGAAGATAAGAGATGAAAAAGGAGACATTACTACTGACAGTGTAGAAATCCAGAGGATTATCAGAAACTACTTTGAAAAACTATACTCCAACAAAATGGAAAATCTGGAGGAAATTGACAACTTCCTAGATAAATAAACCTTCCTAAACTGAGTCAAGAAAATATAGAACATTTAAACCAACCAATAACAATCAAAGAGATTGAAACAGCAATAAAGAGCTTACCATCAAAGAAAAGCCCAGGACCAGATGGTTTCCCAAGTGAATTCTATAAAACCTTCATAGAAGAGCTAACCCCAATGCTCCTCAAACTATTTCATGAATTAGAAAAAACCGGGACTCTCCCAAATACATTCTATGAAGCCAACATCACACTAATACCCAAACCAAATAAAGACAGTTCAAGGAAGGAAAACTACAGGCCTATATCTCTGATGAACTTGGATGAAAAACTATTAAACAAAATACTAGCAACACGCATTCAAAACCACATCAAGAAAATCATACACCATGACCAGGTAGGGTTCATCCCAGGGATGCAAGGCTGGTTCAATATATGAAAATCAATTCATGTAATTCATCATATAAACAGAATCAAAGACAAAAATCACATGATCATCTCAATAGACTCTGAAAAAGCATTTGATAAAATTCAACATCCATTTATGATAAAAACACTGCAGAGAATTGGAATAGAAGGAACATTTCTTAACATTATTAAGGCAATCTACAATAAGACCACTGCCAACATCATGTTAAATGGGGAAAAACTTCAAGAATTCCCCCTAAAATCAGGAACGAGACAAGGATGTCCAATATCACCACTTCTCTTCAATATAGTACTAGAGATTCTAGCCAGAGCAATAAGGCAAGAAAAGGAAATCAGAGGAGTACAAATAGGAAAAGAAGAACTCAAAATGTCACTATTTGCAGATGACATGATACTATATTTAGAAAACCCAACAAACTCAACCAAAAGGCTTATAGAACTGATCAACAAATTCAGCAAAGTATCTGGATACAAAATCAATCTTAAAAAATCAGAAGCTTTCCTGTACACCAACAATAAATCCACTGAAAAAGAAATTCAGAAAACACTTCCACTCAGGATCTCCCACAAAAAAATAAAATACCTAGGAATAAACTTGACCAAGGAGGTAAAAGATCTCTACAAAGAAAATTATAAAACACTGAAAATCAAAGAAATCAAAGAAAATCTTAGAAGATGGAAGGCTCTTCCATTTTCATGGATTGGCAGAATAAATATCATTAAAATGGCCATCCTCCCAAAAGTGATCTACAGATTTAACGCAATGCCCATTAAACTACCAAGATCATTCTTCACAGACATAGAAAAATCAGTCCTTAAATTTATCTGGAATAACAAAAAGCCCAGAATAGCTAAGGTAATTCTCAGCAACAAAAACCACGCAGGAGGAATCACGATACCTGACTTTAAAGTATACTACAAAGCCATTGTAATAAAAAGAGCATGGTACTGGCAAAAAAAAAAAAAAAAAAAAAAACAGATACATAGACCAAGGGGGCAGAATATAAGACCCAGAAACAAGTCCACACACTTTCAGCCAATTGATTTTTGACAAAGGGGCCAAAAACATACACTGGACAAAAGATAGCCTGTTCAGCAAATGGTGTTGGCAAAACTGGTTAACCATATGCAGAAAATTGGAAATTAATCCCACTTTTTCACCCTGTACAAAAGTCAACTCATGATGGATCAAAGACTTGGAAATTAAACCAGAGACATTGAAGCTCCTTGAAGAGGGCATAGGTCCAACACTACAACACATAGGCACAGAAAACATTTCCTTAACAAGACCCCAAAGGCACAACAAATTAAAAGGAGAATCAATACATGGGATTGCATGAAACTGAAGAGCTTCTGTTCAGCAAAGGAAACTATCAAGAACCTTAATCGAGAGCCAACTGAATGGGAGAAGATTTTTGCCACCTACACCACCGATAGAGGACTAATATCTGGAATATACAGAGAACTCAAGAAACTCAACACTAAGAAAACAAAGCATCCAATAACAAAATGGGCAAATGAACTAAATAGACACTTCACAAAAGAAGAAATTCAAATGGCCAATAAATGCATGAAAAAATGCTCAACATCACTGGCAATCAGAGAGATGCAAATCAAAACTACCCTGAGATTTCACCTAACTCCAACTAGAATGGCAATCATTCAAAACACAAACAAAAACAGATGCTGGTGAGGATGTGGAGAAGTGGGAACTCTAAGACATTGTTGGTGGGATTGCAAATTAGTGCAACCACTTTGGAAAACAGTATGGAGAATCCTCAGAAGAATGGGAACAAATCTACCATTTGATCCAGCAGTACCACTTCTGGGTATCTACCCAAAAGATAGAAAACCAAACTACCAAACTAATGCATGTGTATCTATGTTCATAGTTGCACAATTCACCATAGCCAAATTATGGAACCAGCCAAGATGTCCATCAACAGATGAATGGATTACAAAACTGTGGGATATGTACACAATGGAATTTTACTCAGCCATCAAAAAAAACTCAATTACATCATTTTCAGGGAAATTGATGGAACTGGAGGATATTATGCTAACTGAGATTAGTCAGTCACAAAAAATAAGAAATCAGATGCTTTCCCTAATATGTGAGAGTTAGGGAGAAATGGGTCATAGGAGGAACTCTTGAAAGAGGAAATCCTATAGAGCAGCAAACAAGACAACCTAAAGGATGAGAAACGAGGAGGAAGAGGAAAATCTCTAAAACACACAATGTACTTAAACATATCATAGTCAATCACTAAGCCAAGCAAGGGAGGGAGGGACGGGGGGGATGGGGTGGGAATTGGGTAGGGGTTAAATCAGCGATGAGTACATGTTTGTACACACAAGTTTTTTACCCCAATAAGTTGTATGAATATAATGCGCCAATAAAAATTTAAAAAAGATTAGTACTGATAGTATTGTATATATATACATAGCATTGTCTGAACTGTTTCCTTTGTCAAGTCTTCAACCCCCCTACCTTCATCCCTTAAACCCCTCCATTGCTCCACTAGAGTATCTCCTCCTTTACTTTTGATAAAGGAGGAGATATAATAGTATCACATATTATATGATATATATAAAATAGTATCACCCTTATTTTCCAATTTCTTTATAGTTTCCATATAAGAGAGAAAACATACAAGCCTTTGCTTTCTGAGGCTTGCTGATCTCAGTGTAACATTCTCTAGTTCCATTCATTTCCTTCAAATGATATAATCATGCTTTTCTTTATAGCTTAGCAAAATTTCAACTATATCACCCTGATCATGTCTGATCTTGGAACCTATGCAGGATAGGGACTGTTTAGTAGTTGGATGGGAGAGTTTCCTTAATTCTTTATTTTTAAGATTAAGTTTTGCTAGTTAGGGCCCCTTGACATTCCACATGAATTTGACAATGAACTTTACCATTAGGAAAAAGACTGAGTCAGGTGTGGTGGCACACACTTGTAATCCCAGTATTTGGGAGGCTAAGACTGGAGGATTGCGGGTTTTGGCCAGCCTCAGCTCCTTACAACTGAGTGAGACCCTGTTTCAAAATAAAGAATAAAAATAGGGCTGGGATGTAGCTCAGAGGTAGAATGGCCCTGAGTTTGATCTCCAGTACCACCACCACTAATAATAATAATAATAATAATAATAATAATAATAATAATCTCTTTAAATTTTGATAGAAATTGTATTAAGTATGTTCACAAATATATCACAATCACTAAGCCAAACATGAGAAGGAGGGAGGGGGAGGGAATGGGGTGGGAATTGGGGAAGGGCTAAATGAGTGATGTGTGCATCTACCATCTTGTACCCCATTAAGATGGATGGCTACAATGTACCAATAAAAATTTTAAAACAAAAGTGTATTTGAAACCATAATCCTCTACAAAAGTAAGCATACATATATTCACCATTCAATAAACACATGTATTTATCACTAGAAAGCAAGTTAATATTTTACAAACCTATATAATATATAAACCATGATATACAATTTTCTTTCTTTTTTTTTTGTGGTACTGGGGCTCCTGGAAGCCCTTCTACCCCCAGGCCACACTCCCAGACCTATTTTATATATATTTTTTTAATTTGGAAACAGGGTCTCTTAAGCCAGTGCGGCTGGCTCCAAACCAGCGGGATCCTCCTGTCTCTGCCTCCCAAGTGCAGGGATTACAAGCGTGCGCCACCACGCCCGGCTACAATTTTCTTTTTAATATACTTTTTGGTGCCTTGTAGTCTCCCTCATAGTTAAGACTGTTACAATTAATGATTTTCAAAAGCAATATGAAATTTGACAAACTTCCAATGTTCTGAGTTTACTTTAAGCATAATAAAATAAAACGATCCATTGAGGATATTATACTTGTGAAAATGGCCACAAAATACAAATTTTTGAATATTTCTGAATGCCAACTGCTCCCAAAGAGAGCTTATCCAGTCTCCTGCTGCTTTCATATTTTTAAACTACTTATATTTTTTTCTTTCAATTTATACTTTTTCTGTACTCTGTACCCTTTCTTCCTAGAAAATAAGCCAACCCCTGTGTTTTCAATCACTTTTTAAAAGTGATTATTCTGGCGAAACTTAAAATGGAAATTTGTAACTAAAGGACTAGGAAAAAATCTATAATAATAATAATAATAATAATAATAATAGCAACAAACAAATGATTTTTCCTCTGTTATTATTTGGCTTCTAGATTTTTTTCTGTTAGCTTTTTTGCATATTAATATCCAGAGCTACACTTATTTGGCTGCATCTTTCCAGGAGTAAAGATTGCATTGTCAATTTTCTATAAACTATTCAAATACATTTTATAAACAAATATTCACCATAATTTTACACTATAATTTTGACTAACCAATGTTATATATAAATTTTGGTAGATGGAATTTTAGAGTACTCGTGCTTTTTCTAGCTTTCAATGGTTTTTAAAATGTAGCTTTTATTTAGGACTGGTTGATTTTATTTATCTGACTTTTATGATATGACTGTACCTTGCCAGAAAGAGGTTATTTGATTATTTTTGTATTGGAAGCAAATGTGCTTTAGCCAGTTGGAAGTTGGAGCTTTTCAACTTTAAAATTCAGCTCTTTCTTCAAGGTTTTCCTATCCATCAAAGACAATCATTTTGAGATTGAGAAGGAAGATGCTTTTGCTATTTTTATCTGTATTGCTTCAGGAGATTATGAATGTTACAGTTTGGAAAAGTTCATGAGGATTCTATACTTTAAGTAAATAGATTTTCAAAATTGATGGGTGATTTTGTAAATCAAATAACAAGGAGAAAATATTAAAATTGTAAGACAGAGATGAAAAGGGGAGAACACAAAAAAGGAAGAACATCAACATACAAAATTAATAGAAATATAAAGAAATGATGGAAGAATGTAAAGGCAAAAAGGAAGGAAGGAAGAAAGAAAAAGGAAAGATACAAACAATAAAAATAAGAGAGAAAAATTAATAGATAACTTTAATTTTTTTGTCAAACTATGCATCTACCTTTACTATTATTCTGCTAAATGAAACTTATACCTCTTACAGAAAAGTTTTCTGAATTTATTCTATTTATTTTAAAAAATATTTTAGGTCTTGTTCTTAAAATTGTGGGATCTTTTATTCCATTTATAAGAAAGTCCTTAATACACTAATTTATAATATTCTAATTTCAGGCTGTCAAAATGGATAACTATGCCTCAATTATATAAATGTCATCTTCAAAGGCAAACTATGACTACAGTAAGACATCGACCAGAAAAAGAAACAGCCAAATTGTTGTTTTCTAACTATTGGCTAACCAAAATGACTAAGTACATAAACATTTATATTGGAAGTAAAAACTATTAATAAAGGTATTTTATTGTGCAGTCCCCAAACAAACTTGGCTTTCACTGCTGTTCTATGCAGCTCAGTTTCGGGCTTGAAGGACATCTACCCTTATGTGCTTTGGCAGATCTCCAGGGTCCTCTGGGAGAAAGTAATATCTCTATTTACATATCAAAGCAAACTAAGGATCCAACCTCAACAGACCTCTAACAGGATGTGAAAGTACTCTCTGAATTAGGATTTTCAACAATTTTTCCTCCCCAAAGCTAGGCACCTCCTTTGTTATACAAGGCTTAGCACATTGCAGCATCTTCTAAGAGGCAGTGCAGATAAATCTAGGAAAGAGTTAAAAGATGCCATGCAAAGAGTTTTGGGATTAAATAACTGTTTTGGGTAAAGATATAGGGAAAATACATACATCTCCAGCAAAGATCTCTTGCTCGTGCAGCACTGAATGTTTCTTATGAACATATAAAATGTAAATAATACAATATTAGTTAAAATCGTATTATCTCACCAAATTGTACATAAAGCACTCATTAAAGTTAATATTTTTGTCAGATATCAGTGTTTAAAAGATTTTTGCTAGAGTTTATACATTTGAATTGAATTCAAATTGATTTTCACAATTGAATTGTGTCATCTGTTTTCTTTTGGCCATTCTAAAATGCATTTTTCTTTTCTTCATCTAATTAACAAGAAATGAGGGCTTTAAAAATTTCATCAACTCAAAACCTCCATCTTCAATGCATTGACAATCGTAATAATAATCATGAAAATTCTTCATTATTTATGAAGTGCTTTTACTTTCTCTTAAAATTCCTTTGAACATAGTAGAGAAAGAACTACCAGTAGTCACTCTGGACAAGACTGAGATGTGGCCTTTTATATTTTGATACTAGGAATTAAAATTTGGGGTGCTCTAGCCCTGAGCTATACTCTCAGTCTCCTCTCCCCTTTTTTAATTTTGAAACAGAATCTTAATATTTGCTGAAAATCTCGCTAAGTTGCTATGGCTGTCCTTGATCTTTCAATATAAACAATTCTGGGGAATAATTTATATGTAAAGCCAAGAAATAAGTACTTAAAATTCCAAGTAACTTTAGGTATACTGATGACCAATAAATGTCCATGTTTTCTGCCATTATTTATATGCTTCTAAATTTTTGTGACTTAACATCCTGTAGCCCAGTATGTAATTCCAAGGCCAAAATATGTAACACACCCAATGAAGCTGTTGAGAATAATTATTGTATTTTTCAATGAATATTATAAAACATTTATCACGTGTCAAGCATTGTGCTACGTGGTAGAGATATAAACTGAATACAAAAAAGTACTTCTCAAGGGATCACAGTCTTGGTGAAGAAAACTGATAAACATAAAGCAATGAAAATATAGGAGTGCCCGAATATTCTGGGAAAGAGGAAGTAGCTTATGGTTTTATTCAGGGGATGCATTAGAACAAGGTTCATAAAGAAGTTGAGTTTCAAAGATGAAGGACATTGACTAGTAGACAATAATAATATCTACTACTGAACTCTTAAGTTCCAGACAATAAACAGAAATAATAACTATTAAATGAGATAGTGAGCCGGGCGTGGTAGTGCATGCTTGTAATCCCCGCACTTGGGAAGCTGAGACAGGATGATCACGCAGGTTGAAAACCAGCCTCAGCTGGCTCAAGAGACCTTGTTTCCAAAGAAAATATAAAAATAGGTGTGGGAGTGTAGCCCGGGGGTAGAAGGCCCCTGGGTTCCATCCCTAGTAGCCCCCACACACACACACAAAAAAAATCAGATAGCATATATAAAAAATTTCAGTTATTTCCCCAAGGTCTCACAGCAAGCAAATAGCAGAAGAGTCTATTTATATTATTCCACCTATATCACATTACCATACTTTGCCAAAACTTTATAGTACTCTCTTTAATGTGGTATTACACAATGTTTTTTGTGTGTTTATCTGTTTCTTATTTCACTTATGTGTATTGTGCTTTTTAATAAGTATATTAACTAAATATGGATTTTTTTTGTATTTATAAAAAATATACACAACACATGGTGATTCCAGCTCTGTATATCGTATGGACTTTATGAGGATCAAATGATGTAAGAGATTTAGAAAGGCCTTTTAAAATTTGACAAAATAAGCTGGGTGTGGTGGTGCAGGCTTGTAATCCCCGCACTTGGGAGGCTGAGACAGGAGGATCACGCAGGTTTGAAGCCAGCCTCAGCTACTTAGTGAGGCTCTCAGCAACTTAGTGAGACCCTGTTTACAAATAAAATATAAAATGGGTCTGGGAATATAGCCCAGAGGGGAAAAAGCCTCTGGGTTCCACCCCCCACCCAGTACCACCAATAAAAAAAAATTGACAAAGTAAGTGAAATTTATTATTTATAATAGTTCATTTCAAAAAATGTGTTCAGCTCTAATTAATTATGTATTACCTTTACTAAAAGTATGATATTCTGTGTCTGTTTATTTTATCTTTGCAGGCATGAAGAAGTTTCCATGTTCTATTTCTTTGCAATTAATTTATGGTAATATTTTTATTGTCAATACTTACTTGATAATCTGTGGATAAAATCAGTATAACTAATAATTTTAAACAGGCTACCATTAGTTACTTTCATTTTTCACTCTTGTACAAGTGGTTTGTAGGTTCATGAATGCATGAGTTCATGTATGCAGCTCTCTGTTACAGCTGTACAAAAAATTATTTTACTGATGTAAGATTAATTTTAAGTCACTGGCATATGCATGCAATAAACATAAAAATTTTGACATTTCTTTAGTGCTCAGTATGGTTGTAACACCAGCAATTGCTTTCCATTCTTTTTCTTGTTTTGTGTGCCATTTTCCCACAAGTAGTGATATTTAAAATACTTTTCTATCATATTTATTAACACCTACAAATCTGTCTCTGCATATTATAATAGCAACTTCTTATCCAGGAAGGATATGGCCCTAGACCCTGAGTGAATTTTGGAAATGACATATATTGCTGAATTTTTTTATATTTTTCCTAATATATACATACCTATGATACATTTAATTTATAAATAAAATACAATAAGAGATTAGCAACAAATGATAATGAAATATAACAATTACAGCAATATACTTTAACAAAATTTATGTGAATGTGGTTTCTCTCCCCTGCTTAAAAAATGTCTTATTGTATTGTTGATATTAGAAACTTTAGCATGCAATTTCTTTTCTGTAAATAAAAAAATGTTTATCCCTTTAAAGAAAGCATGTTACAGTTTATCTTTGGAATATCTGAATTTCCAGCATCACAGCTCTTATGTTTTGGAGCCATCATTAAGTAAAATAAAGGTTACTTGAAAAAGTGCACTGCAACACTGAGACAGATCACCCGATAATAATCAAGACTTCTACTAAGTAATTAATGTGTAGGTAGCATGTACAGTGAGAATATTCTGAACCAAGAGATGATGATTCATATCCTGGGTGGGAAGAAGGGAAATGATGTAAAATTTTATTACTCTATATGAAATAGTGAAATGGTATTTAATTTAAAATATAATAATTATTGATTTTGGAAATTTCCATTTTGTATTTCCAGACTATAGTTGAACATGGGTAACTGAAACTATGAAAACCACAAATAAAGGTTCACTGAAAATAACTTTATATGCTTCCATTGATTTTTATTTTGGAATACTTATTTCTGAATTTTAACCAGAAACTTATTCTCTGTCTCCTTTGACAGAATAGATATTTTTTCATGGATTTTTATACTTTTATCAGTGCATCATAGTATCAAATCATGATGTAGTTCTGAATGATAGTGACATACATGCAAACAACCCTTGATGGGTTTTCCCTGAGCTCCCTCCCAATTACCCTACTTCTCCATATAGTATGTTGAGATTACCATTGATAGTCTCACATATGAATGATGTCAGTGGAAGCGTTTCCTTCATTCATTATCCATTCACCTACCACCAACCTTCCCATAGACTATCTCCCTCACTCCACTGGAGTTTCTCCTCTACTATCTGAAATTCCTTTGGTATTCTGATTATTAAATAGCTTTTGGATATGAGCAAAATCATATGTCCCTTCACTTTATGTGACTGGTTTATCTCACTTCACATCATGTTCTCCAGGTTCATCCATTTTTCTGCAGGTGACATTATTTTGTTCTTTATTGTTGAGTAGCATTACATTGTGTGTGTATCCCCTATTTTCATAATCCATTCTTCTGTCAATGGATACCTAGGTTGGTTCCATAATTTGGCTATTGTGAACTGTGCTGGTATATACATGGAAATGCAGGTATTACTATAATATTCTGATTTTAGTCCCTTTGGAATACCCAAGGGGTGGTATTGTTGGATCATATTATGGATCCATTCCCAGATTTCCATAGTGGCTTTACTAATTTTTAATCACGTCAACAGTATAGAAGAGTTCCTATTTTCCCACATCCTTACCGGCATTTATTGTTGTTTGACTTTTTAATGATTGCCATTTTGATTGGGGTTAGATTGAATCTCAGTGCAGTTTTGATTTGCATTTCTTTCATGGCTAATGATGTTGAATATGTTTTCATATATCTATTAAAGTTTTTAACCTATGCCTAGGGATTCTCTATTCATTTCAAAGTCTCCAGTCTAATTTCCAGATCTTTGGTAGATCTCCAGTTGACTCTTGTGCAAGATGAGTGGTAGGGATTTAAATTCATTTTTCATTAGTAAAAGAGATATGAAAAGTTACTAAAAATGTCTCTTGTTTTTAATTAAAATGTTATAAACACATCAAGTTCTGTGTACATGTATGTTTCTGTCACTCTGAATATTGTTATAATGTATAATTATAATGTACCAATTAAAATGTTAGATATGAGAAGTGCAACAATCGTTACATCTGAAAACATAAAATTTATTCCATATCCATTTAACCCAAATGCATTTAGTTTATACTACATGCAAGGTCATAGAGAAAGTGCTGTGATACATAATAAAATATACACAATATAAATCCTCTCCTTTAGGCACTTACACCATGTGTGGAGAGACAAGTATGCATTAAAGCTACTGAATAAGAAGATATGTGTGTTCTGGATTGATCAAAGAAGGCTTCTTAGAGGTGATGGGACTTGAAATAGGACATGAAGTGATTTGAGAGGGTAAAGAATTAGAGAGAAATCAGTAAAAAGAGGGAATATTCTGTCTGAAGAAAAAGTAATATTAAGCCAGGATTCATTGTGTAAACTATGATCTCAATAGTTGGGAGGCAGAGACAGGGGGAGCTCAAGTTCAAGGCCAGCCTTAGCAACTTACAGAGACCCTCAGAGATAAAAACAAGACACTGTTTCAAAGTTTAATGTGTTTTTTTTTCCAAAAAGGTCTGGATGTGTAGCTTAGAAATAAAAAAGCCCCTGATTTCAAAAGCTGGAATTAATTATTTTAGCATTCATTTTTTAAAAGAGAAGCATTACAAAAGAGCAGCAACACACTTGTACCCATGATTCTGGTAAAGTTGGATATTATCATGGCTTGACCAGCAGTCTCCATACTTTCTGTTTCCAAATTATTTCACTGGAGTAATTTATTTCTTCTTTCTTCTTTTTTTCTTTCTATTTTTAAAACATCCTTTCTCAGTAATATTAAACATCTCTTTTTTGTGCTTTTTCTTCATGTTTCAATCCATAGTTCTAGATGTACATATTAGTTACCATGGTATATACATATGTGATCTGAAAAGTATTTTTGTGCTGTTGAATAGTTCATACTACTATTATAGTCTTACATAAATCAAACATGATATTGATTATTTTGACAACTAGATGAATACTGAAATGCTCAAAATACAAATATTTTTACCTTACAAAATCATGTAAGATAATTTCAGAATATTAAAGATGTGTCTTGTTTGAATAATTTTGAAATTAGAACTTTGATATTCACTAATTATAATGTATACTCTTTTTAAAATCAGTAAATATATTGAATATTTTAGAAACAAATTAAAACAATACTTTTATTTTTTGTTCATCTAAATATACATTTTTCCTGAAAATATGGTAATGTTTGGATCCTTTGAATGAAACAATATTAAGCCTCTTAATTACTGAAAATTAGAAAATATTTAGATAATAATAAAATAGAAAATACTTAAATTTCAAGTTAGAAAAGAAATAAGGCCAAAAATAAGATATTGTGTGTTTAACTTTAAAAAAAAATAGACACACTAGTGACCAAATTATGTATGTATATGTGCAGATATGTAGCAACAAATTCTAATATTTTGTGTACCCACAATTCACCAATAAACAATTGTGACAAAAACAGTAAAATGGAGCAGACTTGTATGAAGCAGAATTTATATAAAATTCATTAACAGGGTAAAACATCATAAATATTTTATTCAGTGAAAAGCTAATTTATGATCAAAATAAGAATTTTTTTGTGGTACCAGGGATGGTACCCAGGGGCATTCTACCTCTCAGCTACACCTCCAGTCCTATTTTTTAGTCGTTTTATGTTTTGAAACAGAGTCTCAACTGAGTTGCGAAGGGCCTTGACAGTAGCTGAGGCTGTCCATGAACTGCCATCCTCCGGTCTCCACCTCCCGAAAGCTGGAATTGTGAGCATGCACCACTGGTCTATGTATCTGTATTTGTGCCAGTACCATGCTGTTTTTATTACAATGGCTTTGTAGAATAGTTTAAAGTCGGGTATTGTGATTCTTCCCGCATGGTTTTTGTTGCTGAGAACTACTTTGGCTATTCTGGCTTTTTTGTTGTTCCAAATGAATTTAAGGACCAAGTTTTCTATGTCTGTGAGGAATGATCTTAGTAATTTAATGGGTATTGCATTGAATCTGTAAGTCACTTTTGGAAGTATGGCCATTTTGATATTTATTCTGCCTATCCATGAACATGAAAGATCTTTTCATCTTCTAAGACCTTATTGAATTTCTTTTTTCAATGTTTTAAAATTTTCTTTGTAGAAGTCTTTTACCTCCTTGGTTAAGTTTATTCCTAAGTATTTTATTTCTTTAGGAGATCCTGAGTGGAAGTGTTTTCTGGATTTCTTTTTCAGTGGATTTATGGTTGGTGTACAGAAAAGCTTCTGATTTTTTAAGACTGATTTTGTATCCACTTTGCTAAATTCGTTGATCAGTTCTATAAGTCTTTTGGTCGAGCTTGTTGGGTCTTCTAAGTATAGTATCATGTCATTTGCAAATAGTGAAAGTTTGAGTTCTTATTTTCCTATTTGTTCTCTTTTGATTTCCTTTTCGTGCTTTATTGCTCTGGCTAGAGTCTCAAGTACTGTATTGAAGAGAAGTGGTAATAATGGACATCATTGCCTTGTTCCTGTTTTTAGGGGGAATTCTCAAAATTTTTTCACATTTAATAAGACTTTGGCTCTGGGCTTATTATAGATTGCCTTTATGATATTGAGGTATGTTACTTCTATTCCAATTCCAAAATAAGGATTTTTAACAAAAAAAATTGTCCATCTTAATACCACAACTTGAGCAACTAGGATAAAATCCTTAAATCTTAATTTGTTATTATTAAATGAATATTTAATTACTGATCTAAATAATGAAAGTGAAAAACAAAAATTACTGTCAAATGCACAATTCAGAAGCCACAAAACACAACTTTCACAAGCCCATTAAGTAATAAAAAATTACCAACATGAAATTTGGAAACAGAATGAGAAAAATGAAACCTGCAAATCTTTACTATGTTTTTTGATGGTTATGCTGGAAAATGGCTGCCATAACTTATAGCAGCATGAAAAAATTTCCAGCAAAGCAAAATTCAGTGAAATTTATGCTACATTCATTCAATAGGAAGAAAATATCAAAGTATTCAGTGTTTCATTTTTCACCAAGTCTTTCAAGTGACGAAACAATCTTCAGTAAATGAATTTTATATTCTTTGTTCAAAACCAATGTTATTTTGTCATCCCAACTATATGTTTTGGAACTAGATCTCCACATCAGCTTGGGCCAACAGAGAAGTTATTTATAACATTGATGAAGTAGGATTCTTTATTATAAGGACACAAAACATCATTTGCATACATGCAATTATTGCAATTGAGGGCGAAATAGTTTGAAAACAGAGCAGTCATAAAGTCATTACTTTACAATAAATACAAGGACAATAGAGAACATTAGCCTGACATTCTTAAAATCAGCTGCCCTAGCCAGGAATGATGGCGCACGCTTGTAATCCCAGCATTTGGGAGGCTGAGACCAGAGGATTGGGGTTCTTGGACAGTCTCAGCTACTTAGTGAGGACCTCCGCAACTTAGTGAGACCCTGTTTTAAATTAAAAAATGAAAAATAAAAAATAGGGCAAGGGGTGTAGCTCAGAGGTAGAATGCCCCTGGGTTCCATCCCCAGACCTGCAAAAAAAAAAAAAATCACCTGCCCAATATTTAACATGCATTATAATCTGCAGTTTCTTTCTTTCTTTCTTTCTTTCTTTCTTTCTTTCTTTCTTTCTTTCTTTCTTTCTTCCTTCCTTCCTTTCTTTCTTTCTTTCTTTCTTTCTTTCTTTCTTTCTTTCTTTTTTTGTGGTACTGGGGATGGAATCCAGGAGCTTTCTGGGAGTTCACACTACCATATCTATTTTTATATTTATTTGGAAACAGGGTCTCACTAAGTTGCTGATAGCCTTACTAAGTAGCTGAAGCTGGCTTTAAACCTGAGCAATCCCCCTGTCTCAGCCTCCCATGTACTGGGATTTCAAATGTGCACCACTGGCTTAATACGCAATCTCTTGAGAAAATAATAAAAAATTTAGGATTATTAGAAACTATTTTGAAAGCCGGGCGTGGTGGCGCATGCTTGTAATCCCCGTGCTTGGGCAGCAGAGACAGGAGGATCGCGCAGGTTCGAAGCCAGCTGCGCGCGTTGGCTTAGGAGACCCTGTTTCCAAATAAAAATGTAAAAATAGGTCTGGGAGTGTAGCCTGGAGGTAGAAGGGCTTCCAGGAACCCCAGTACCACCACCAAAAAAAAAAAAAAAAAAAGAAAAGAAACTATTTTGAAATCTCTTGATTAAACCTGAAAAATAGAGAAAAGCTAATAAAACACATAACCAATAACTTGGATAGAAGATTCAAAATAAAATTTTAATTTAATATAATAAAATTAAAATAATATGTTCAATTTTGAAATTAAACCTTATTCATCTTAATTAGAAAGAAATATTTTTGGATTAAAATTGTCTTAGTGGAACTACACTTGAAATTTGTAAAATCTCAAGTTTTATTACACAATTTTTATATGTTTTGAAACATTACATTTGATCCCATTAATATGTAAAATGCTTATTTATTTATTTTACACTTTTTTCCAGTACCTCCAAACTACACCCCCAGTCCTATTTTTTAGTCTTTATTTTGAAACAGTGTCAATGAGTTGCAAAGGGCCTCACTAAGTAGCTGAGGCTGGTCATGAATCAAGATCCTCTTGTCTCAACCTCCCAAATGCTAAGATTACAAGCATGTGCCACCACGCCAAGCTTTATTTTATACTTTTATTAATGCATTTTACTCTCACTTCACAATGTATTTCATAGTGATAGTGACATACATGCACAGAGCACTTGGTGAGTTTTGCCAGATTCCCTCACCACTCCTCTCTGTTCCCTATACAAGATATGAAGATTTGGCATGCATTGGTATTCTCATGTATGTACATAATTGTGGTGGAAATCTTTTCTTCATTAATTTTCCACCTTCCATTCCTCCACCCTTCCCAAGACTACCTCCCTAGCTCCACCTTCAATTCCTCCACCCTTCCCAAGACTACCTCCCTAGCTCCATAGGAGTTTCCCCTTCAGTATCTAAAGTTCCTCTTTTATCCCATTTACTCCCTAGCTTCCCTTTATGAGAGAAAATATATGATCCTTCACTTTCTGTGACTGGAAAATTTTACTTAATTTTCATCCATTTTCCAGCAAATGACATTATTTTGTTCTTCTTGATTGCTGAGTAGAATTCCATTGTGTGTATGTCTTATAATTTTATAATTCATTCATCTGTTGACAGCCACCTAGATTGGTTTCATAATTTGACTATTATTAATTGTACTACTATAAATATGGATATGCATGAGATTAGTCCATCACAAAAAGTAAGAAATTGGATGCTTTCCCTAATATGCTAAAGCTAGGGAGAGATGGGTAACAGGAGGAACTCTAGATGAAGAAGGAGATTCTACAGACGAGCAAATAAGGTGACCTACTGAGGAGATGGGAGGGGGAAAGAGGTAAACTCTCTAAAGCACAAACATATCAAAATCAATCACTAAACCAGGGATGGGAAGGAATGATGGGGAGGGAATGGGGTGAGGATTGGGGAAGGGCTAATTGGGTGATGTGTACATGTATGTCTTCACCATCTTTTATCCCATTAAGATGTACGACTGCAATACTCCCATAAAAATTTTAAAAAGTCAAATAACAATAAATGCCAGTGAGAATGTGAAGAAATAGGAACACTTCTACACTGTTGGTGGGACTGCGATTTAGTGCATCCACTCTGCAAATCCGTGTGGAGATTCCTTGGAAAACAGGGAATAAATCCATCATATAATCCAGCCACAATATAGACAAATTTTATGTTTTATGTATCACTTATAGTCACTTTTAAAAAATATTTTATGGTTTAACTTTTGATTTTGTAAGACAATTTAAAAAGAACAAGTTTCAATAGAAGTCTCCAACTTAAAAGATGGATGAAGGTTAGCCTGTGTTAAAGATACTAACATTCTTGGCTTTAAAAAAACGTATACAAAGCAGGATTTGGGCTCAAAATCCAGATACTGCTTTTAATGTTATGTGAAGACTACAGATTGCACTCAATACTTGGAGACCTGGCCTCAACTCTACTGATAGCAGTAACATTTTAACAAAGGAGAGGTTGCATGTAATAATTTGTGTCTGCTCTATGATAGAACAGCTCAATAAAACACATTAATTGTGACCTTAGAACCATTCTTAGACACATGATAGTGATGCTAACTAAATGCTGTTAAATAATTGGATTTAACTTAAAAAAAATACAACATACAGTAGAAGAGTTAAATGAAGCAACAGAAGACCTTTCAATAAAGAAAAATTCATGATCGTTCATGGAAGATGAAAGTATTTTGAATTTTTTCTCTCCACTCTTGTCTGGCATTAAACTATTACTGTTATTAATAATATTAACAGAAGCTTAAAGAAAATAGATCTAAGTGTGACTAGTTAATGCTTAGAAGGATGAAATATGTGAAAATAGAAAAACTGAATTTAAAGATACTACATGGGATTACTCTCTGAAAGTACCATTCCTAAAATAGAAATAAAAAAGTAAAGAAAACGCTTCACAGCCATAAAAATTCACATAAAAATATTACCAAATGCGGTATCAGTAAAGTTTATTTTCTGTTCATTTAGAGAAGGCAATTGAAAAGAAATTTGAGTCTGGCCTTGTGGTTTATGCCTGTAATTCCATTACTTAGAAGGCTGAGACAAAAGGATCACAGGTTTGAGGTTAGCCTCAGCAATTTAACAAGGCCCACAGCAACTTAATGAGACCCTATTTCAAAATAAAAAATAAGGTTGGAGGTGTAACTTAGAGGTAGAATTCCCCTTTGCTCAATTCTTAGTAAGAATAATAACAACAAAATGAAATTTGAACAAACTGGACAAGAAAGTGCTATTTAAGTTTCATTATAATATGTTAGTGTTAACATTTTGAAGGAACAAAATTTAAAATTACTTAAGAATTTAGATTATGCATTAAAAATAGTAAAAACTACAGTACAAAATATGTAGATTTTTGTGAATTTGATTTATTTTCTTTAAGTTTTTTACTTTTATTGGTACATTATAGTCTTATATCATAAAATAGTGATTAGCATTCTCATAAATTTTATAATAACACTACTTAAAACATGTAGTAAGTTTTAGTCTATTATTTGTAAAATATATGATTGTGGTTGATTTAAAAAGTGGTCTCACTAGGTTGCTGAGAGCCTTACTAACTACCTGAGGCTGGCTTCAAACCTGCTCGATCCTCCTGTCTCAGCCTCCCAAGTACTGGGACTTTTCTTTTTCTTTGAAGCTGGGGATTTTTCTTTTTTGTGGTACTGGGGATTAAACCCAGAGGCATTCTACTTTCAAGCTATACCTCCAGCACTACTTTATTTTTATTTTGAAACAGAACTTTGTTAGGCTAATGATATTGTCACTACTTGCTGAGGCTGTCCTCGAAATTGAGAATTTGCGATCCTCCTGTCTCAGCCTCCCGAGTACTAGAACTACAAGCCTGTAACACTACACCTGATGTTACTAGTGATTTATCCCAGACACACTCTACCTCAGTACTACACTTCCAGCATTTTTTATATTTTATTTTGAAACAACAGGGTCTCACTAAGTAGCTGAAATTGACCTCAAACTTGTGGTACTCCTATTTCAGTCTCCCAAGTACTAGTACTACAACTGTGCTCCACCATGCCTTCCCACCTCCTTCTGTCTCTGACAGAGAGGTCTCCAAGATCTTGAACTTGAACTCAAGATCCTCTTTTCTAAGCCTCTCCAGCAGCAGGGATTATAGGTGTATGCCATTATGCTAGCATTGGCAATAGTTTTAAAAATAAGTATGAGGTATTTCTTTGTGTAGGGTCTCTTAAGTTGGCTGTACAAATCATAAGACAATGAACTTGGCCCTGACTTCAGACACTCTCAAGTGGTTTACAGTTCCTTTAATAAGTTACTCATTTTTCTGCTATTGCACATGCTTTCCCTTTATCTACAATGGATGTTTCCCTAATTTTTAAATAACATTTATTCAAGTAGAAAAAAAGTAGCAGACAGCAACAGCAAAAATCAGCTGGGCGTGGTGGCACACGCTTGTAATCCCTGTGCTTGGGAGTCGGAGACAGGAGGATCGTGCTGGTTCAAAGCCAGCCCTGCTGGTTTAAGAGACCCTGTTTCCAAATATAAAAAAAATAAAAGTATAAAATAGGTCTGGGAGTGTAGCCCGGAGGTAGAAGGGCTTCCAGGAACCCCAGTACCACACACACACACACACACACACACACACACACACTAAAAATAAAAAATAAAAAAAACAGCAAAAATCAATTCCTCCAGAAAGAGCGGAACAAGACAGCTGACTAGTGGCTTCTGGCTTGCTTCTCTCCAAAGCAAATAACCACAGCAAGAAAGAGACAACAGCTATTGTACCAATAGCACTTGAGCATTTGAGCCAGGGGTTGGCATAAATTAGGGCTGTGGCAGAGATTTGACAGAGGAAGTACACAGTGGCCTAATAAAGTGGGGCATTACACACACAACATCTACTGTTCTGTCTCTGAAGATCAACCCTGAACCAATTTGTTAGAGAAAGGATAAGCAGAAGATCTCACATAGATGCTTGAGGCATTTGATGTTGGAAAACACTGCGGGGCTGTCCAGCTCTACATCTAGTTCAGGGAACTGCTAGGCTACCATACCACTGCATTGCCCCAGATAAAGGGCCTTGCTCACGTAATGCCCTCTTCCACTCAGGCTCTGGCTGTTCAGAGCCATCTTGAAAGCTTGCCCACCTAGAAAACAGTGAAGCAGCTGCCTCAAGCAGGTCTGCAGATACACATCTGCAAGCCAACTAGGAGCCCCTGACCACCCCTCCATGGAGAAGGGAAGCTCATAGATGACCTACACTGAGCAGATCAACCACAGGGGCACTAAGAAAACAGTAGGGTGGCCCTGATGACCTTCTGGTTGCCTCTGAAGCAGCCACATGGCCCTGCACGTGTACCCTCATCTCCAGCAAGCAGCCAGGGAACTTGTCACGCTAAGACCTCCAGGAAGCAAGCAGGGTAGACCTGTGGCCCCAAGAAGCCTTTGGGAAGCCTGTTGAGGCCCTGGGAAACAGAGGCCAAGTTCTACTCACTCTCTGCCCCAGGAAGGATCCAGACAGGCCTTCCTGAGCAGGTTGACCCTGATAGTCTTTGTAAAGTCTTTGTGCAGTCCTTGATCAGTAATCAGTGCCGCATTGGGGCCCAATGGTGCAGCTAGCGCCCCATTTATCTCTCAGAAACTGATATTCACCCTCCTCTGCTGACATTACCAGGCATACTATACTCTGGCCCACTGGGGTTATCCAACCCTCAAATAACCACATAAATTGATAGATACTCCATATTCAAAGCTGGATGCATCATGATCAGAGCTGATAGTGAAGAGCCCTTCCTGCCTAAGCTGCAGCCCAGCCAGCTCAAGAAACTACACAGACACTATCCAAAAAGCCTGCATGGATCTAAAGCTGACACATAATTTCCAGCCAGCACAACAGGACACATCTCTACCAGAACATCTTTTACTCCAAAATAGAGGAGAGTTTCCTGTTTTTTTTTTTACATCTGCAACTGTCAACAATATGGACCTAGTTATGAAAACACTTCATATTTTGTATCTTTGAAAAAGGAAATATTCACAAAAAGTAAGTAAAATGAAGTTGTCAGTAAGAAAAATTCAGTAGATGTTTTTTGTGAAAGCATAAATAGATACTAGATTCTAGAGCAGTAAGATTGATTATGTAGTGTTAATTAAGGTCCTTCTGAAAGACCCTTTCAGATCACTTAATAAGAAATGTATGTGTCTTAAAATACAATTAGCTTCTGACCTATACCAAGGCAAAAAGACCAGATGATAGAATCCTTTTGATACCTACCTTTGTTGGAATTTATGTGCTGTTACATTTGTAGAAAAGAATTTCAGATTGCTAAGAGTGTCTAAAAGGGTCATATTGCTTTTAAGAATGGCCTTATTATTTAGATCTGTAACATACTATAGTAACTAACAGTGCACAATGATTCTTACATATTTTTAATAATTAGAAAAAAATTGTCTGGAGGTTCCTAACTTATAGAAATAAAAAATATTTGGTTATATAGAAGTGTCAATTACCCCTATTTGATCACTACTCATTGTGTATATAAATTGAATTATCATACTACACAACATAAAATATACAACTATCATGTGTCAATTTAAAAAATTCTACTATATTATGGTCATCAGGAAATACTCTTATCATTATTTGAAAGTACAATATTATGAAGTCTTCTGTGAAAGTTTCCTGTACTTTCATGGGGTAAATCTACATGTGAATAGTAATGCAGACATAATAAACTCTGATATCTGTGCTTTAACTGAGATTGTATTTTATAGTTTATTGAAAACCTGGTCAATCATTAATTCATGTGGATCCATTTATAAAGGATTGGTTATACTGAAAAATTATTTGCTTTGTCAAAGACAATGTTATTTGCTTTGTATTTAAATGCAATGTCAAAGACAATGTTCTGCTTCAATTAACAAAAATAAAATAATAACAATAAAAATAACATGTATTGAATATGGAATTACAGTTCAAAAACCTTAAGTGACTTATTAAGGTTCACATAGCTAGAAAGCAAGAAGAAGAACTTGAGCACATATCCTTTCTAATCCAAAGTTAATATTTCTAACCACATGGACTTTCTGATTGTATGTTCTTGTGGGACTTGATGGTTGAAGGACAGTTCTCCAGACATTAAATGATTTCTCCTCCCATCAGCAATAGTTTCATAATATACACTATTAATGTTTTATGGACATGATTTACAATATTACCATCTAAAAGAATTCCTCCTTCAAATGAATGAACAAAATAATTTAGTTCATCCTAAAACAAAATTAATTTGCTATATCACCAATATTTTAGTGTGAAATAATCACATGTCTTTTAAATATAACTAGCATGTATTGGGCAGGCACCTTATGGTAAACAAGAAATGTTAACATAATAGCATTGAAGACAAAATTATTAGATAATAATTCCTAGAATTTGTTGAGTACACAAAATATGATGAGGAACTTAGGTAATTTTTATATATCTTCTAATTTAACCCTTGGAAAGCTCCTGGGAATTAGGTATACTTAACAAATGAGGAAACTGAGCATTTACAGAATTCAGAAACTTATCTGTGTTTACAAAGGAAAGGCTTTGTATGAACTGTATTTTATTTTAAAGCTCAAACCCTTATTTCCTAAACAAGGACTGTGGATCGGTAATAACAATGATACTTTAGGTCCGAGTTTCTGATATGAGTACAATTCACTGGTTTAGGGTGGCATTAACTCAGCAGCATTTGTTTAAGTAGAATGAATCGTGTGTGTGTGTGTGTGTGTGTGTGTGTGTGTGGTACTGGGGGTGGAACCCAGGGGCTTTTCTACCTCTGGGCTACACTCCCAGACCTATTTTATACTTTATTTGGAAAGACGGTCTCACTCAGTTGCTGAGGCTGGCTTCCAACCTGTGCGATCCTCCTGTCTCAGATTCTCAAATCCCAGCATTCGGGAGGTTGAGACCAGAGGATCACGATATGAGGACAGCCTCAGCTACTTATAGTGAGGTCCTACGCAACTCAGTGAGACCCTGTTTCAAAATAAAGAATAAAAAATT
The DNA here is from genome assembly GCF_963383645.1 of Muscardinus avellanarius. Classification (NCBI taxonomy): domain Eukaryota; kingdom Metazoa; phylum Chordata; class Mammalia; order Rodentia; family Gliridae; genus Muscardinus; species Muscardinus avellanarius. Next base: position 116,910,890 of record NC_137792.1, on the reverse strand, counting down.
GGAGAGAGGGTGTAGCTCAGAGGTCGTATTTCCCTGGGTTCCATCCCCAGATCCGCTAAACAATAAAATAAAATAAAATGAATCTTCAATGCTAAAGAAACAGTAAAGGGGATTTGTACCATGCTACACAGTAGAGGCTAAGTGACATTATGAAGGAAGCCTGACATGGGGCAGACAGCAAACTAAAAACTTTACCTGTATCTGTCCCTAATAAAATGAGCCTCCTTGTGGCATATAATGCCCACTGACATTATTATTCCTATTCTTATATCTGACCATGCTCTCACATTTTGTTTAGAATTAAATAGGTTATTATAAATGAGGAGACGGGGGCTGCAACCTTATAAAACACATCTTTAAGAATCAGTAAGTATATTTTAGTCTTTCAGAGAGTGTCTATATACATTCTTTCCATTTGCTGGCTTTCTTATTTATTGGAAATAAAAAGGCAAAACTATACAAGTAAATCCTAGCTGTTTAATCATAATTTTGAAGGATAGGAAAAGTAAAAAAAAAAGTGTCTAATTTAACATTCTTTAGTAAAAGAGTTTAGAGGGACCACAAAGCATGACAAAATAAAGTAGCATTCTTCACATTCCTGAAACTGAGTCTCTTGTCTACCAGTTACATTGCATTAAAATTGGTTTGTATTCATCTAATAAATGAATTATTGAAATTTTTAGGGAAATAAAGCTGCATCTACTTTTTTTCAAAGCCCTTTGTTTCGGCAAATATATTGGGCATCACTTATGGAATTTCAGCCTCTCATTTATTTAATACATTACAGATTATATCTGTTTAAGTTATAATGGGTCATTTCTGTCAATAGGCAAACCCTTTAGAGTTTAGCAAGGAGAAATACATTCATAGTTCACATAACCTTAATTTCGTATGAAAGTCTCCATCTGTTTCCTCTGGGAAGCAGTTATTTCAGCAGGACAAACTTTTTTCTGAGGATGTAAATTGGTTTAAGCATGACAGAAACTCCACTATCCAATTCTTATTGTCTTTCAATCCTGATACAACTTGTGACACAAAAGAGAAATAATAAATCAATGCAGCCTTTAGCAAATTTCATCAATATTTCTGATTATTGTTACAATGATATGCACACAGGTTTTCTCTTAAACTAAGGGTATACAATTTTTTTTCATTTTTTCTTTGTTCATAATTTTGAACAAAGTTTACTTTGTCTATATGGTGTATGAACATTTTACAAATTTTGGCTGTCTGCCCTGAACATGTAGCTGAATTAGTATTTATCTGTCAAGCATGCTTTTCTATAATTATTTTTAATCCTTTGCTAAATTTTGAAATGACTCAGATTATGTACTTCTGATATCCAAGTACTTTGGTCATAATTCATTCACAAATATGGCTTTTAAAATATAGTTATTGTTCTAGCCAGGCGTGGTGGCGCACGCTTGTAATCCCTGCGCTTGGGAGGCGGAGACAGGAGGATCATGCAGGTTCGAAGCCAGCCGCGCTGGCTTAAGAGACCCTGTTTCCAAAATGAAAATATAAAAATAGGTCTGGGAGTGTAGCCCGGAGGTAGAAGGGCTTCCAGGAACCCCTGTACCAATAAAAAAATAAAATATAGTTATTTTTATGGTTTTGGGGAAACTGTCCCCTGAGACCTTTGTTAGACCCCTGGGAATAATCCCCCCAACACACACACAAAAAAAAACCAACAGAAAAAACCGCGGGTTCTTGTCCTGAGCTAAGGATAGATATGCAATAGCCCAGACTCTTGCTGAAGATTTAAAGGAGTTTATTAAAACAATAGAAATACAGAAGATAGTTACAGCCTCAGGTAACATAAGGGGGTGCTTCAAATGAAATCACCAAAAATCCCTGGATGGAGAGTATTCTTATAGCCAGCTGGACCAGATCTGTGTCAGGTCCTTTGATATGTAGATATCCTGTCCTATCTCTAGCCCAGGTATCCTTTTCCAGATCCACCCGCTCTGGGGCAGTGGGGAAAGCTCTGTCTCTGGCACAACCCCCCACACCTTTTGTTACACTCCAAAATGTGTTAAATTGCTTATCAGGAATCTGGGATTTCCTCACATACTTGAGGAACTTTGCCTCTCTTCAGAAATGTCAAAAGGCCCTAGGCTTCTTCTATGCCTTTGCTAATTATCCATGGTGAAATCTGCCGCCCTCTCCCCACAGTTCCTGGCTTTCTTCACAACCAAAGATATATTTTAAAATTGAAAATCTTTTCCAATACCGGTACATTAATACATTTTGAAACCTCTTCCCAATAATGGTACAGTTATCATAAAATATCTAGAAGAAAATATAAAGAGTATATTTAAATAATTATGGATTGAATAAAACTTTTAAGTAATTCAAATAAAACATTAAAATGAGATAAATGTGACTTTCAAAAATTTCAATTTTATATTTTGAAAAAGTACATTACATAAAGTGAAAATTCAAATAACCAGGAAATAAAACAAAATGTAAAATATATCTCCAAAAAAGCAATGATTTCTTCACTTACAAAGTATTCTAAAAAGCAATAAGCAAAAGCCTAAATAAAAATAGTCAGAATGAATATTCAGATAGTTTGTAGAAAATGCATAGATTTTAGAAAATTTAAAGTGAGGTAGAGCATCACTAGCAGTAAGTTATATAAAATTAAAATTAGAAGATACAATTTTTTACTTATAATTTGATGTTGTTTCAGTGTTTTATTTCATATTTTGTTGTAAGGTTTGTGGGGAAGCAGGTACTCTGATAAGTTGATAGTAGAAATGAAATTCATACTACTTATGAGAAATCGAGTTGGCAAAGTCTACCAAGGTAATAAAATGTACAGGGAGGCTGAGACTAGAGGATCGCCATTCATGGACAGCCTCCGCTACTTAGTGAGACCCTCTTTCAAAATAAAGAATAAAAAATAGGGCAGGGGGTATAGTTTGGAGGTCGAATGCCCAGGGTTTTATCCCCAGACTCGCCAAAAAAATTGCACATGCCATGAGCCCCCGAGTAAGTCTCATTTTTAGGAATTTTACATTTTACTTTAATATGATCATATATATCGTACAATTTTATATTTTGCCTAAATGTATGCATGTATATGTATACATTTTATATGTACACATATATACATACAACTATATGAATGAAATAAGGAAATATTCTTGGATAGGATATCAGTAATACTGATTGAATTTTGAAGGACTGAACTAAGCATGAGAAATGGAATTGCTGGGGAACTCAGAGACTGACAGTCATTGATGAAACAGAGACTTGTTTTTAACTAGATTTCTTTTTGTATTCTTTGATCTTTATCATCGCAAATATATTGCTTATAAATTAATCATTATATTCAATTATATATATTATGTGTATTATTTAAGTATTTTTAAAACTAAAGGTGTCTAGTGTTAATTCCCTTAGGTATCTGAGCATCTAAAGTAAAAAACGAATGCTATGTAAATTTAACAAATGATTAAAAATACAAAGTCAGAAAGCAAATGCAGAGTTCAAAAGAAAACAGATCTTAGTGTCTAGGACCATGAAATAGACAGATGGTGGTTTTGATGAGAAAATAATGTGGATATTCAAGCAAATCTGACTTAAAATCTTAGCTCTACCATTTACTGCTTATGGAATTTGATTCAAGTCACTAATCTCTGTCAGTGCTAGTTTCCACATCTGTAACACTGGCAGATAATACTTATCTCATAGTGTCTTCCAAAGAAATTAATGAGTTAGTATGTGTTTATCACTCAGTACAGGGCTTGCTGTGTAAAAGTCTCTCAATAGATATGCATTTGTGAAGTTAAGAATTATTTTAACAGAAACACCAATCAATGATATCATTGGGAGGTTGGGTTTATTTTTTAGCGATTATAAATCACATATTTTAGAAGTCTTAAATTCAAAATTATTATTTGTAAAATTAAAATAATTATTCCCACCTCACCAACTATACGGAATTTTGAAAGAATATGTGATAATATGTGTGGAAGGGTTTTGGGTTTTACCATATCCAAGGTTTTAATATCAGCCCAGAAAGAATAACATGTTTTCTATCTATCTTTATAGATACAGAAGATTTCACACTCTTCTCCTACATAATTATATGTTTTAAAGCAAAAACTAAAACAGGAAGGGCTGGGGGTATAGCTTGGAGACAGAATGCCCCTGAGTTCAATCCCATGTACCACACATACAAAAAACATCAAATTAGCTTTTGGAAGCCATGACATCTTTTTTTTTTTTTTTTTTTTTTTTAGTATATGGTGTTTTCTATCAACATCTCTATTTTTTTTATCATTGGTCACAACTAAGTTATGCATTAAATCTTTCATTCAAGTGGTCTGCCCTGTGAGTGTATACACCCACACATATATGTATGCACAGATGTAATACACACATTATTATCTTCCAGCTGGATATGCATTACATCCCTTTTCATTATTTCTATAATTTCTCATAACTATTTTTTTAAATTTTCTACCGAGAATGTGTACTTACTTATAAATAATAAAAATTATACAAAACAGATATACTAAGTTGTTTGAAAGGCATAAGTTCTTGAACTACACACCTCAAAATCAACAATAGCCTTGACAGATCCTACAGATCTCAGCTCAGCTTTTTATGTAACGAAGAATTGAGTTATCTATGAAAATACCTGAACAAAGGGTAGAATAATCTCTTGTTGTAAGATAAAGGATAATTGGTGTAAAGTGAGAATGGTATAGTGGTTAAGATCTCTCTTTGTTTCTTTGTTTTGCTGGTAGTGGTACTAGGAATTGAACACAGGAGCATTCTATCCTGAACTACTCTCCCAGTATCTTTTCTTAAAAAATTTGAGACAGAATCTTGCTGAGTTGATAAAGGTCTCACTGAGTTGCTTAAGTTGGCTTTTAACTGGTGATCCTTTTGTCTCAATTTCCCACATATTAGGAATACAGGTGTATGCCTCCATGCCTGGCTGGTTAAGATCTTGACCTAGAAACAGACTACCTATCTCTTCAAGTTACTGTTTTGTAATCCAGAGCAAATTATTTAAAATTTCAGTGTGTTTGTATTTTTATGTTAATGGGGAATATTCATATAGCCTGCTTTATAAGGTTACTGTCAGAATTAAACATGCTAATACACGCAAAGTGCTTAAAATAATATCTAATATTATAGTAAGCCATCTACAAGTATAATAATAAAATTATTGTTTTTATATTTTGGTGACTTGAAAGTGCTCCGACATTTTAATTTGCTAAAATTGGACATAGTTTACATAATTTATAAGAATGTGAATCTTGGTCATATAGAAGAACTCTAAATATCTACATTTTTCCATTTGTAAAATTTTGATACTATATTCTCTTTGTTTCCTCCCTTCTCTTCGCCCTCCTCCTCTTCTTTCTCCCTCTCTTTTCATTTCTATTTGATTTTTAAAGCTCTTATTTTGAGAACAATGTGCCACATATATTTATGTCCAAAAATTTAACTGCTTCTAATTTTCACAAACTCATGTGCACTATTCATGAACTTAGAAATCTTATGCAAATTACATACTTTTTGATGTATTTTTTCTTTTCTATATATGCCTGCCAAGACATGAATAAAAGAGATGATGGCCTCTCTTTCCTTGCAGTTTCTAATCTCAAGTAGAAGCAGCAGTTCAAAGAGAAAAATGATCTAAATGTTTTTTGAGTTTAAGGAAAAAACCTCCCAAATAATCCAGTTTCTACTAATGATGACTTATAATCTTTAAAAGTTCCTTTAAGCTCATTTGAAGACTATCCAGCATTGCCCAGTGTATAATCTCCACTTAAGATCAAATCAACTCATTCATGCTCAATCAAAGAGAAGATTGGTGGTGAGGATAATTGGGACTTCCCATTCCTTTGGGGTGGTCCTGTTAGAAATGAAGCCCTATGAGGCAGCCTTACACAAACCATTTACATAATGTAGGACAAAAGAGTTGAAGTTCTTTCATTATGGTCTTTCCATCCCACCTAGCCCAAATATCAACATGGCATTTAGGACTCGCACAATAGTTTCTAACATTCGACCTATTTTATTCGGATTTTCTGTGTGGTCTAAGTGAAGCACAGTGATCAGGTCAAAGAACACTGGACTGCCAAGAGAATTTGTTTCATAATCTCAAAAGTTTTTTAAAGATGAAATATACCTAAAGGCTGTGTTTGTGTATTTTTATGTTTATTAGTAAAATCTGAACTTGCTGTGTATCCTTGGTAGGTAATTTCACTTCCCTGAACTTGAATTGACTCTATTGTCATATCAATATGATTACACAACCAAATAATATTCTTTAAGATAATTGTCCTATCCTAATAATTACACAATTAGATAATATCTTTGAACAGAGAAGAACTCTATAGCCTCCTTGGTTATAGAACTGTAGCACATAGCACAGCTATTTACACTTAGAAATCCATACTTCATATTTGAAATACTTCTCTTGCATCGCTCAAAAAACCATTGTTGTAAGGATTCAGATAGTGAATGTGAAAGTGCTTCTCATATAAAAAATTACACAATTATTATTTATGATACAATTAAGAATAACTGACATAACTTTTCTTCTTGATTCTAATAGGCATTCTATGAGGTGTATGATCTGATTATTTTATTTTATAGACATATAGATTGGGTCACAGTAAATCACTCAGCTACTCAGAGCAGACTCTACCGCAGGGATTCTTAAATTACCACAAACATTTTATTCCGATTATTTTGCTCAATCTTATACTAAAACAAACACATGGAAAGTAAAATAATTGCCACAAGTTGAAGTACCATCCACTTTTAAAGGTAGTATGCAGTTTCTTTTTTTCCCCTCTGCTTTAACCACACTTGATTTGTGAATGTCATTGTTAAAGCCACAGCTTCACTAAAGATACAACTCATGCTTTTATGGGGCCAGAATCACAAACTGACAGGCATTTGATCAAGGATACATTCTCAACAGTAAAGGGAAAAGAAAACAGTTCTTGCCCTAATATGGAAACAATCTGTTTAATTGAAAGTTTCTCAAAACTTACACTAAAGAGATTTAAACATTGAGTTTTCCACTGGGTTTGTTGGTGCCTATTGTCTGAGTTTAAGATGAAACAATGCATTGATTTTACAAAAATTGAAATTTGTATTTTCTTATTATTTTTAATTGCCAGGGACTTATACTTACTGGCCTCTGAAGCAGCGTCTTTTAATTTTATAGTGCATGAACTATCCCCTTCCACGTGCTATTTTGGGACAAGCAATTTAAATGATATTTTTCTTAAACCAAAGAAAAACACACATGCTTGGTGGTAATTCTGAAAGACTGCTGTTTGATACAGTGCTTCTTTATTTCTCTTAACCTGGAAGTCATCTTGTGCCACTCGGAGGAAAAACATTACTTCTCCCCTGCAAGGTTCCTCTTCACGATGAGCATTAAAAGATAGCTTTAAGCCATCCACAATTATGACCTTGACTAGGAAAATGTAAGTTAATAAGGCTTCAACAAATTATGGTCTTTTTGGTCGATTTGCCTAGTGAACTGTTAATTGTAAAACTGAAAGACATTATGTTCAGCTTTCTCTATCACATCTTTTGTGTTTTAACAGTGACACTTCATTGAGTGCAATTAACAAAGCCTAGGAGATTTATTAACACACTTCTTCATGGCCAATGATCCATTCCACTTAAGACATAACACTGTAAAATGCACATTATCTCCTTTTGGCACTTACAATAATGCTTCATGAACTAGGAAGGCATATGTTAAAGCAGATAAAATAGCATTATTAGCTGACAAATCTTACAATTTATTAGACAGTTAATTTATCAGCTTAAAAGACACTTAAAACAGCTGTGCATTTAATGTCTTTTTAATGTATCCAGTAAAACTTGCATAATTGCCTGTAGTGCAATTTATTTTTAGCTATGTTGCAAAATGTCTGCATTTACTGTTTACATCTTCTTTAATTTTTCCTGCAAGGCTCATCACATCTCTGCCTGAGCTCTAATGGAGAGGACCAATAATAAGACAAAAAGCCTTCTCAAACAAATGGTTCCCCATGAATGAACTATTCAAAAGTGCATGCTGTTTAGGACCCAGGGATTGTTAGCATTTTATCTCTACCCCAAGGGCAAAGGCAAAGGTTTCAAATAAATAAATAAAATGCAGGAATAAAACCAGGGTGCTCAAATCAGTAGGGTGTATTCTGTTTCAAGCCTTCACATCACAATCAGGCAGCAGCAGCCTTCTAAGTATGAGTATTTGGAGCTTATTCTGAACTCCACGTCTGGTGTATGAACCAACAAGGCTTTTAAACTACATTAACAAAGTTGTTTCATTTTATAATTAAGGTAACAGCTCCCTACTGATCAATTGGTTTATACCTAAGTACTGCACCAGTGCAGAAGCACAGAAGAAAAGAGTGAGAGTGAGAGATAAGACACATTTCATGGCTCTGACGAGTCAATTCATTCTGTTTGTTTATTGCTCTTTGATTTAATGGAACCTTTGTGAAAGCTTTCTATTTGCTACAGAATCTTTAACAGTAATGATGTCTAGGGGAAGTGAAGCTAGTTATTATTAAAGCAAAAATTCAAACAGTGCATTTTGTCCCTAATGAAAGTACAACTGAAGTTTTGATCTTTGGTCCTTATGTTTACAATCGCCTACCATGAAATAGTGCTGACTTCTAGCTCTAAAATTTATTTCCATTCATCTGACATGAGCTTTCTCACAGATGAGATTCTGGGGTTCGTGTTAATTGTTTTTTAAATTATTAGTGCTTTGCTGCAATGTTTTTTATTTTAAGACATGCTTTCTCAAGATAATTTATATATTTTAAGCTATTCTTAGGACTTTACAATGAAGAGAGAAAAACATTGTGTGTATTGATATGTGTGCACATGCACAATATGAAATAACTTGCAGAGCTGAGTGTAGTAGGGCACACTTATAATCTTAGTACTTGGGATGCTGAGACAGAAGGATTGCAGGTTCATGGCCAGCCTCAGTAATTTAACAAGGCCCTCCACAACTTAGCGAGACCCTGTGGCAGGATAAAAAATAAAATAGGATTGGTGTTGTAGCTCAGAAGTAGAATGCCCCTGGGTTCAATCCCCAGTAAAACAACAAAGAAAGAATACGGTAGATTAGGATAGGATATGATGAAAGGAAGAAGAAAGGAGGAAAGAAAAAAGAAAGAAAAACAAAGAAAGAATGAAAGGAAAGAAAGAAAGGAAGGAAGGAAGAAAGAAAAGAGCAGAATTTGGAAAAAGAAAATAACTTTTCCCATGGATAGACCTGGATCTCAGGAAGCAGAGTAAATTATACCTAGACTTTATGTTTAGTCCCAATTCTTTATTACTGAGGCCAATATAATTTAAGCAGAAAAGTAGAAAAGCAGAAAAGTTTCCTTTCACGTATTTTTCTTTTACTTTTTAGTTTGTTTTCTACTGGTATGTACAGGCACCTGCAAGTGTTGCTATGGTATTGAGAAATATTTATATTCTCAAGGTTTGGTAAAAGAGAAAGAAAGTAATAATGGCTAAGAGGAGAATTTATTACACTGGAAAAAGTAAATCAATGTTCTGGGACTTTCTATAGACTTGTGAAACATTGCAAGTTTGTTGTAAATCTCAAATCACTCTTCTAAAATTCTAAACTAATAGAGAAATTAGTTCAGATGAGGCTCAAAAACTCTGCCATATGGATACTAACTTTATTAGTTAGAATAACTTAAATGGTTATTTTACCTGATGTACACTTGCTTTTTTAATAGATTAATTATAATAAGTTGAGTCCTGTTTTACTTTACATTCTTAACAATAGTCCCATCAGATAGATATTGTCATCACCGTTGTATAGATAAGGGTACACACAGATTCAGTGATTTGCCAAAGATCATTTATCATGTAAACCATATAGCTAAAGTAAAAACTCACAGCTGTCTTCTAATCCAGTTTCTTTCTCTGTATCACTGATGCCAGAAATTGGCACCATAGAAAAACATCACTTAGATTGAAATTCTGGCTCAAAGTGAAAAAAAACAGACAAAAAGGATAGAATATTGTCAGTAAAAATAATCTCTAGCTTTGTTAAAAGAATAAACACTAAAGTATTTTTTTCTATTTTTTTTAGTGGTGTTAGGAATTGAAACTAGGGGAATTCTACATCTGAGCTATGCTCCCAGCCTTGTTTTATTTTATTTTTTTCAAACAGGTTCTCAATAAGTTGCTGATATCGGCCTTAAACCTGAGCTCCTAAACACTAGGATTATAGATGTGCACCACCATGTCCATTTTTCATCTCTTCTCTTCTAAAACACCTATATACTTGATTGTTTTGAGAAAAATAATCTGTTATATTTCTAAAGACATCTCGGAGAACATTTTGTTTCAGTTGACCAGGTTTTAGCCAAGTACATCATCCTTATGATATAATATTTTAGTAGTCTAGTGCACTCTCTCTAGACACTATCAGCAATTGCAAAAATCACCCTACTCTCAGCAAAATATGTTTTTGTTTATAATTTTTTGTGTATGGTATTGGGGGTTGAATCCAGGGACATTTACCTCCGAGCTACACCCTCAGCCCTATTTTTACTTTCTTTTTTTCTTTTTCTTCCTTCCTTCCTTCCCTTCCCTTTCCCTCCCTCCTTCTTTCCTTCCTTCTTTCTTTCTTTCTTTCTTTCTTTCTTTCTTTCTTTCTTTCTTTCTTTCTTTCTTTCTTTCTTCCTGGTGGTACTGGGATTCCTGGAAAGCCTTCTACCTCCGGGCTACACTCCCAGACCTATTTTATACTTTTTTTTAAATTTGGAAACAGGGTCTCAAGCATGGGGATTACAAGCATATGCCACCATGCCCGGCTATTTTTATTCTTTATTTTGAAACAAGAACTCACTAAGTTGCAGAGGGCCTCACTAAGTAGCTGAGGCAGGCCTTGAACTCGAAATCCTCCTGTCTCCACCTCCAAAGTACTGGGGTTACAAGCATGCACCACCACACCCAGCTTTGTTTGTAATTTCTTTCTTTCTTTTTTTTTTTTTTGGTGGTACTGGGGTTCCTGGAAGCCCTTCTACCTCCGGGCTACACTCCCAGACCTATTTTTACATTTTTATTTGGAAACAGGGTCTCCTAAGCCAGCGCACGCGGCTGGCTTCGAACCTGCGCGATCCTCCTGTCTCTGCCTCCCAAGCGCGGGGATTACAAGCGTGCGCCACCACACCCAGCTGTTTGTAATTTCTAAAAGAGAATTTTGCTTATCTCCATGTTTTCAGATTCAAGGTTCCCAAAGTCTACCACTGAATCCCAAGTATTGTCACTGTCTGTTGCTTCTAAATATAAATGTATTTGTTCTTTAATGAATGCATTTTAATGAATGGCAACATGAATGTGTGTGTGTGTATGAGTGCACACACGTGCATGTACATCTGTGCATGTCTGCTTAAGACCAAAGAAATAACACCTTGAGGTTTTCAGCAACATTTCTGCCTTTTGCCTATGTGCACTAAAAAGATACATTTATCTGCTTCATTTTATTAATTATAAACATTCAATAGCACATTTTTAACATAGGCAATAGTTGACTGATGATAATTATCATCTGATTATACCAGCCTTATGGAAAATTTTATAGGTATAGTAAAATTGCTAGGACCATGATGATTTTTTACATTGCTATCTTATTCTAATTTATTTTATTTTAGATATTTTATTTGGAAAAATCAATCTGCCAACTAGTGACTTTAATCGGAATCTTTTAATGAAGAGACTGACATTTAAAAAAAAAATCTGAAGCCTAACTTGGATTACTCCTGTAATCCTGGATACTCAGGAGGCCAAAGCAGGAGGCCAATTCCTGATACCTTAGCAAGATTCTATCTCAAAATAAAAAATAAAAAGTATTAGGGGTGTTGCTCAGTGGTGAGTATCTCTGGTTTCAATCTCCATTACCTCAAAATAAAGGACATCAACCTATTTTTTGTTTGTTTGTTTGTTTTTGTTTTTGGTGGTGGTACTGGGGGTGGAACCCAGAGTCTTTCTACTTCTGGGATACACTCCCAGACCTATTTTTCATATTTTCTTTGGAAACAGGGTCTCACTAGGCTGCTGAGAGCCTCACTAAGTAGCTGAGGCTGAACATCAACCTATTTAATATTGGTAGTACAAATCTTTCATTTATTGAGTTTAAAAGCTGGTACTTTTGATAGTGCTTCAATTAAATACCACATATTTTTATGACATGGAAATCAAGCAAAATAATGAATTAAGATATTACATCAAACCAAAGTAACATCTCTGCTTCTTTGTGTGTGTGTGTGTTTTTTTTTTTTTTTTTGTACAAAAAATCCAGTTTTCCTCCAAAAGGAAGGCAAGCTCCAGAAATATATTTGAGTTCCCTTAGGGACTGTGTGGCCATGGGAAAATCATATACCCCCTCTCTGCCTTAAACTTGCATGAATTTAGAATGAGAACATCTGCTAAAACTTTTAGTTCTTGGGAATTAAGCTTTCTCATAATAGTGAAATTGCGAGTGAGCACTGAAAAAAGATAGGGCTAGGAGTCAAGGGGCTCTGATTTTAGCCCTGGTTGGGCCTCAAAACAAGTGTTATGTTAGAAAAATGACTTAACTTGTCCATCAGTTTCTTTTTTCTCTTTTTTTAAGTATTTCATTGACTCATTGCAGTTAGACATAATAATGAGGTTCAAAATGATACAGTTATTTCCACTCAAATCCCACCTCATTCTCCCTCTCCCTACACATGATAATATGATTGATAGTAATACCTTCATATATGGACATAGCATTATAGGAACTGGTTTTTTTTTCAACAAGACTTTCCCCCTCTCTACCTTCCTTATTTATCCCCTTCTCCACTATTCTACTGGTTTCTCTCCACATTGTTTTCTGTCTGCCTGTGTCTATCTATTTACCTATCTATCCATATCATATATAGAGAGAAATAATATATACTACATAATATATTATGATATCATATATTATATATGATATATATTTTATATCACATCAATTACATAATATATGTTTATATAATATGTGATATAAAATATATATTTATAATATATTATATTATAGATATACAGAGAGTATATATCTATATTTGTTAGTGACATACATGCACACAGCACTTAGTGAGCTTTTTCCCAGCCTCCTCTCCACTTCCCCCTTCCCCATACAAAATATTGAGATTGGCATTGGTGTTCTCACATATGAAGTTTTAGTTTGAGAAATGCTTACTCCCAAAGAGGCAGCATTTACTTGTAATGATATATCTCATTAGTATCTTCCTTGCTTTATAGTTGTTAAATGCTTTTAAAACTTTAGTTTTTAAAAAGAGTGGTGGTTTCTACATAAACATCATTTTCTTTATTAATCAAACATATAAAATTTTATGTGTTAATGTGTCATTATTGTTGATTTTTATACATATGTTGTTTAAGTCATATACTAGATAAAATTAAGTGTGTGTGTGTGTGTGTGTGTGTGTGTGTTGCTGCGGATTGAACCCAGGGGCATTCTACCTCTGAGTTACATTCCCAGCCCTATTTTCTCTTTGTTTTTAAACAGGATCTTGCTATTTTACTGAGAGTCTTACTACATTGCTGAGGCTATCCTCAAATCTGAGATCCTCTTGTCTTAGCCTCTGAAGTACTAGGATTACAGGCATGCACCACCACTCACAGATAAATTAAAAAATTTTAAACTTTCTATTCCTGCTTTATAGTCTCACATGGTAATGTAGTTCATTGTGATAGTGGCACACATGCATATGTCACTTGTTGAATTTTCTCCCAAATCTCTCCCCACTCCTCCCCTTTCCCATATAGGATATTGATATTATGCTGTCCAAATTTGAAACAATGGCTTTGGATTGTGGACTCATGCATATTATGTTTACATTCAGAACATGTTGATTATAACTTAGTAGACTGTATTTTATATTTCAATGTTTCCATATTGTATTCACATATGAATATATCACTACCAATCTCACATGTATGGAGAGGGAGAGGAGAAGAGAGTTGGGATACAGAGGGAAATATACCAAGTGAAGTCTGCATATACAAATTTATCATTTTGAATATCTTTATTTTGTATAATTTCAATGTACCAATAATAATATATGCAACTATAAAATAAATTATAAGGAATGTGAGAGTTTAGCAGTTTTTTTTTTTTACAAAACAACACATACATTTACCATTCATTCCAGTAATCGCTGTCATTGGTATTTACCCAAATCAATTAAAAACTCATATCCACCCACGAGACCTGTAAATGGATGTTTATAGATGCTTTATTAATGACTGCCCAAACTAGAAAATAAACAGGACATCTTTCAGTAAGTGAGTGAATAAACTGTATTACATTCAGGCAATGGGATGTTATTTAGTGCTAAAAATAAACGAGTTCTCATGTCATTAAATTACATAGAGTAAACGTAAATGAATACTGTATTAATTGAACGTAGAAAACCTGAAAAAATACTATATGCTGTATGACTTTCTGGAATAGTCAAAACAACGGAAACAGTAAAAAAAAAACTCAATGGTTGTGAGAGAATAGGGAAAGGGAGAAATAAATAGCAAAACAGAGTATATTTTTTGAACAGTGAAATTACTTTGTATTAAACTGCAATGCCACTATGTATTCTTAAAATCTGTAGTATATACAACACCAGTAGTGTACCCCTATGTAAACACTGGGCTTTGGGTAATCTTAACTTATCAGTATAGGTTTATCAGTTGTAACACATGTACTACTCTGGTGCAGGATGTTCACAGTGAAGGAAGCTAGGCATACATGGAAGTAGGAAATGTACGGTGATTTTCCGTGCTCTAGTCAATTTTATTATTATTAGTTTTTATTAGTGCATTGTAGTCATTCATCTTAATGGGTCGTAAGATGGTGGAGGGAGGCATACATGCGCACATCACTCATTTAGCCGTTCCCCATTTCCCACCTCATTCTCTCCCCCTCCCTCCTTTGCATGTTTGGATTAGTGATTGACTTTGATATATTTATGAATGAACATCATGTACATTAGGGAATTTTCCTCTCCTCTTCCTATCCCCCCAGTTAGGTCCCCTCATCTATGGTTTCTCCTTCTTCATCTAGAGTATCTCTTATGACCCTTTTCCTCCCTAGCTTCTGCATATCAGAGACTATCCCATTTTTTTTACATTTTGTAACTGACTCATCTCACTTACCATAATGTTCTCCAGTTCCATCCATTTCCTTGTAAATAACATAATTTTGTTCTTCTTTATGGCTGAGTAAAATTTCATTGTGTACATATCCTGTTATGGTTTGGGGAAACTGTCCCCGGGGACCCCTGCTAGGGTCCTGGACACAATTTCCCTCAAACTACAATAAGATAAAAAGATAAAAAAAAAAGGCGGGTTCTTGTCCTGAGCTAAGTGTAAATACACATTAGCCCGAACTCTTGCTGAAGATTTAAAGACGTTTATTAAAAAGATAGAAATACAGAAGACAGTTAAAGCCCCATGCCATTCAGAAATGGCACAGGGGGTGGGGGGATTCGAGGGAATTCACGTAAGTCCCTGCATGCTGAGTGTTCTTATCCTGACCAAGTCTGGGGCAGGTCCTTTGATATGTGGATATGCTGCCCTATCTCTAGCCCAGGCATCAGCTTTTTGTTTACTCCAGTGGGATCACTCCCTCTGAGGGGGGGGCAGCCCAGTCTCAGGCACAGACTCCCCACACCTTTTGGTACCCTCCCAAGATGTGTTAAGTTGCTTATCCAGGATCTGGGATTTCCTCACATCCTTGAAGAACCTTGCCTCTATTTAGAAATGTAAAAAGCCCCTTTTCCTGAGGAACTTTGCCTCTCTTTAGAAGTGTAATAAAAAGGCCCTTTTCCCTAATGCTCCTGACTTTCTTTACTACCAAAGATATATTTTTAAAATTGGAAATCTTTCCCACTACTGGTACATTAATACATTTTGAAGCCTCTTCCCAATACTGGTACATATCCCATAGTTTTGTAATCCATTCATCTGTTGATGGACATCTTGGCTGCTTTCATAGTTCGGCAATTGTGAATTGTGCAGTTTTCAATATAGATATTTATGCATTAGTTTGGTAGTTTGGTGTCCATTCTTTTGGGTAAATACCCAGAAGTAGTATTGCTGGGTCATATGATAGATACATTTTCATTCTTTTCAAAATCCTCCATACTGTCTTTCAAAGTAGTTGCACTAATTTGCAATCCCACCAACGATGTATTAGAGTTTGCACTTCTCCACATCCTCACAAGCATTTGTTGTATTTGTGTTTTTAATGATTGGCATTGTAATTGGAGTTAGGTAAAATCTCAGGGTAGTTTTGATTTGCATCTCACTGATTGCTCTCAAAATAAAATCTATTCAAAAGAAAAATAAGAGAATAGGACTTGCCAATGTTATCTTAGAACAAATAAAATGTGGGCTTTTTCTTTGGGTATTAATTTTTCATCCTACTCTAGTTTTCCATGCAGGAATAACCAATATTGTTTTTAGGGAGATTGACACCTATTTTTGCCAAGAACTTAAATCACCCCCTGTATCTAAATTATGTATTTATCTTTTGAGCAACGTAAAGCAATGGTAACCACATACTAATTAATGGTACTTTTGGTGGTTATTAGGTGGCTGAACTATGACAACTTTCAAATGCATGTACTGAATCTCTAATTTTCCTGTATGAATGTGACTTTATTAGGAGATAGGCTCTATAAAGTGGTGATTAAATTACAATAAAGCTGTTAGTGGGGCCTCATCTAGTCTGACTACTATACTTAAGTGGAGGAAATTTGGAAAACAATGGAAACATCAGGGACATATATGCACACAAGGTCAAAATCCATGTGAGGACCTAATGAGGACGTGGTTATCTACAACCCAAGGAGAGAGGCCTCAGGAGAAATCAAACCTGTGGACACCTTGATCTTGGAATTCTAGCCTCAAGAACTGTGATAAAATAATATCTATTGTTTAATTCACCCACTCTAGTATTTTGCTACTTGAGGCTGAACTATCAAGTACAGATGGGTTAAAGAAGGAGAGTGTTGAGAAACGCAGAGGTGCATTTTTCTCTTAGAAAAATAGAATCCCAAATCCTGGAAAATTGTATTGCATTTTTAAGGGAGAAAAAAGCCCACAAATATTACAACATTGCTATCAGAATATAAATTGAAATTGTGTATTAGAAATGCTACGGTTTGAGAATGTTATGGTTTGGGGGAAACTGTCCCCGGGGACCCCTGTTAGGGTCCCGAACACAATTTCCGTCAAACCACAACAAACCCCAAACAACCCAAAACAGAAAAACACAGAAAAACTGTGGGTTCTTGTCCTGAGCTAAGTATAAATACACATTAGCCTGGAATCTTGCTGAAGATTTAAAGAAGTTTATTAAAAAAGATAGAAATACAGAAGATAGTTATTGGGGGCGGTGGTTCAAATGAATGCCCCATGAAAGATACAGAATGTGGACTGGACTTTTTATACCCATGACCTCCATCTTGTTTATGTAATTCTGACTAACTGTCCCTGTAAGGTTCCTCCCCCAGCAAGGTGTGGCAAGGTGTCTCCTTTCATGCGACCTGTCCTAGCTAGATTATCCAATTATTATGTAAACCTGTCTTTAGAATGATGGGGAAGTCCTAGTTCCCCTCTCCTATAGAATTGCTAATTACCTTTAGCTAATTTACACTGGAATAATTGCCTGCTTCTAGGCAGAAACCAAGTCCTTTCACAGATTTGCCCCTCACCCTATTTTTGGAATATATTAATAATCATAGCTTTCTCAGATCTTCCTAGGCCATTCCCCATACTGGTATAAGAAAGCTATAGCTACTTAATTCTGACTACTTCAAATGTTTGAAGAAAGCCCCTTTCAAGACTGAACAAATACTAACTTAATTCTCAGAAACTTGGGCAGTTAGCAGAGCTTTCCTGAGAGTGAACAGATCTCACTAAACTCTCTTTTAAAGTCCTTCAGTTTTGCCCTTGTTAAATTCAGGGTTATAGTAATGGTGATGTTTGGAATGTCCTTATAAACTAGTTGTTATGAGGCAGGCTTAATCCATGAAAAGGAAAAAATAACAATAGCTCTTGTGCTTTGTACTAATCATTTTCATGGATGATTTAGTTTATTTCCAGAAAACACAATAAACAAAACATTATCATACTCATATACAATTGAACACACAGAATCTTAGCAAAGGTTAAATTATTTTACCACAATTATACAACTGTTGTATGTAAGAATTAGGGTAATACCATTGTCTTTCAGTCACTGAAGCTCATATTCTTTTTTTATTGGTGCGTTGTAGTCACCCATCTTAATGGGGTACAAGATGGTATAGGCATACATGCACACATCACTTATTTAGCCCTTCCCCAATTTCCAGCCCATTTCCTCCCCTCCCTCCTTCTCATCTTTGGCTTAGTGATTGACTTTGATAAGTTTGTGAATGTATATCACGCACATTAAGGAAGCTCTTCCCCCAAGCAGTACTCTTCTACAATAAAATTTTCCAATTTTATTGTTTCCAGCATTGGCACACGGAAGTACAGAGTGTCTTACACGGAAGTACAGAGTGTGTTGTATTTTATTTGGCAATCTTATCTTTGATCAATAAGTTAATATTATAACATGTTAATTTGAATCCAGAAAGAAGGGAATTTTTTAAAAATCACATTGCATTTGAGATTGGGAAATAATTGCTCATCTAAAACCCTTAGAGTACAGTGAAGGATGGTGAAACCCATGGAAGATAGTTTGAGGATAAGATAACACTTGAAGATTTTGTTTACTGTATTACTTTCCACATTTCCACAGGACAAAATTATCTTCATCCAGAAATGGCACTTCCCTTTCTTTTTTCTTTTTTTCCTCTCTCTCTCTCTCTCTCTCTCTCTCTCTCTCTCTCTCTCTCTCTCTTCTTTTTTTTTTTTTTTTGCAGGTCTGGGGATAGAACCCAGGGGCATTTGACCTCCAAGCTATACCCCCTGCCATATTTTTGTATTCTTTGTTTTGAAACAGGGTCTCACTGAGTTGCAGAGGGCCTCACTAAGTAGCTGAGGCTGTCTGCGAACCACGATCCTCCTGTCTCAGCCTCCCAAATGCTGGGATTACAAGCGTGTGCCATCACACCCGGTTCCCTTTCTTTTTTCTCTAGATTGCACAGAAGAATCTGGTGAATATGAAGGAACCACATGATGAACATGTTTTTATTTTGTACAAAGTAAATGTTAACTAAGTCAATTCAACTATTGTACCACATAACAGATGGGCTATTATTTTCTCCTCCTAATTGGTTAAGGAATGCTATCAGACCACACTTAGTGTAATATTCATTTTCATTATATGTAACTGACATATAATGAGAATTTACCATATACAATGTATTAATTATTTTCAAAGAAGTATTAAGAGAAACCCAGCCAGGTAGGAGAATTGCAAGTTCAAGGGCAGCTTCAGCAGCTTAGAGAAACTCTTCCTGTAAGTAAGTAAGTAAGTAAGTAAGTAAGTAAGTAAGTAAGTAAGTAAATAAATAAATAAATAAGGCTAGAATGTATTTCAGTGGCAGACTGTTCCTGGGTTCAATGCCCAGTAGCATATACACATGCAAAAAAAGGAAACGAAACTCAAAATCCAGAAGGGCATAATGAACATGTTCATGGATAAAAATGTAGCTCCATGTATTTTCCCATCACAGGAGAACCAAAAGACCACGATAATCTGAAGGTCCCTAAACTGTGAAGAATAAGATGGGAACATTTGAGAGACTTTAAAGATATTTCTAATTTCAGCAAATAGTAATTTTTTAAAGTAATATGTGCTATGAAATTTCAAGCAACCAAATCATGGAATGAGGCAAGTTGCCTTCACTGAAATTGACAAAAGTTAGATATGTTTCTGCTTTTCATTTTAGCCAATATAGAAGGTAAGACTTAACAATGATACTTTTTCCCCCAGTTTTACAGAGTGTCTGGTGTATGTCCCATAAAATTAAAAAGTAGTATGAGACACAGGATTTAGGGATTTTAGAGAGGTATTCTATTCAATGACAGGTGAATCCCCAACTAGGTACATTAGACCTATCATTGGCTATGCATAACTTTTTACATTCTGGGTAGATGTTTTATTGTACTCTGACAAATATTGCTCATTAGAATCACATATTCATTAAATGGGACATAGATAAAAAAAGAAGAAGAAACTAAAAAATTGGTAATTTAATAGTTGGTATGCAGTTTTAATATTCTAGGCAAAAATATAATTGATATTAGAGCTTGCCCACTTCTGATACCTCCTGTGCATTGCTCTTTAGATGCCTAGACTATTTGGTACTGGAGGCTAAACCCACCTTTAAGCTAGAAACCAGCCATATTTTACTTTTTATTTTGAAACAAGTGTTGCTAAGTTAATGAAGGATCTTGCTAAATTGCCAAGGCTTGCCTCAAACCTGCAATTCTCCTGTCTCAGCTTCCCAAGTACTGGGATTATAGGCCTGAGACACTATAACTGCATAAACATTCATATTTTAAGGAGATTCACATTGAAATCCTCTCTTCCATTTAAGCATTGCAAACTCATCCTCTGAACTTTCAAATTTTCACAAGGGAAAGATTTGACATTAAAAAAAAAGACAGTGACTGGTGTGGTAGATTTCCATTGTAAGCCTAGTACTTGGAGGCTGAGACAGGAAGATTGAGGGCTCAAGATCAGCCTCAGCAACTCAGCAATAACCTCAGTAACTTAGTGAGAACTTGTTTATAAATAAATAAATAAATAAATAAATAAATAAATATTGCTTGTGGTTTAGGATGGAGGTAGAACACCCTTGGCTTCATTCCAAGCTAACAAAAATAAAATAAAAGAAGAAGCTGATAATACTTTATAATGGAGGATAAAATTTACATATATATATATATATATATTTTATAATATATTTGTCAGCACAAAGATATGAATCCTCAGTGGAATAACAAATAATAAAACATTTAGGAATAGTTATTTTTGTAGCACTCCTCAAACCACAGAATTTAATTCAATGTGATTCTCCTTTATCAAGTCCCTTAGAACTCAACAGCCAATAAAGTACTTCTAAGCAAGCAGTGTACAGAAATATGAACATAGATTCCATGCCCTATGCCCACTATGAATCCATGTAATGTCTTTATCACTGCTTCCTAAATGCCAATCCTTATTCAGGTTCCAATAACCTGTGTCACAGTGAATTAATAAAAATATAAACAATTAAATGAGTAGGAAAATAACACTAAATCATTTTTCCCTGAGATGATGGCACCTTTACATAGTTTGGGTGTTAAAGTAAACTTTCTTGTATCAAGTTACAGCATTAAAAGATAGTATATATTATGAAATTATTTTGAAAAATAAAAACCTAGCAGCTCTGTTTTAGCACAATAATCTTTTCTTGAAGCTGATCTATAAAATCTCTAAATCTGAGAACTCTTCTCCTCTTCCCTGCAATTCTAAAACAATGTATCAACCCTGGAAATTTCATAAATGATGGTAGGGGACTGAGATGGTGCTGAGTGTTAGGCAGTGATTTGAAGTACTAGAGAAGAGGAAATAAGTCAAACTGTCATAACAACCAATTGACTGAATTTATGCTTCAGATGTGCCCTTGGCTGCCTCAGTCACATGTGTTTCCTTTTGTACTGTAGTGCTAAAGGATAGAGCAGTTCTACTCCTACTCTTGCACTGTATATTCTAAAGGCTTCCACATACTGCGATATTTTCTTCTTGAAAAGAAAGATCTATCAAAACATAGGTTAGAAACCAGCGGTGGCGACACTTGCCTGTCATGCCAGTACTTGGAAAGCCGAGACAGGAAAATAACAGGTTCAAGAACAGACTCTCCAACTTAGTGAGATCCTTTTTCAAAATAAATAAATAAATAAATAAATAAATAAATAAATAAATAAATAAAAGGGCCGAGGTATAGTTCAGAGGTAGAATGCTCCTGGTTCCGTTCCTAGTACCGAAAACAAAACATAAACAAAAACAAACAAAATATTAAAGGAGAAAAGAAAAAGAACTGTGAGAAGAGAGGGGAAGGCATCCATATTTACCACATTTAAAGAAAATCAAGGGAATAGTTCACTTGCTTTTGACTATATTAAAATAAATTTTCTATGTGCTTGAAAACTTTAAAATAACCAGTCATTCCTATAGAGACTTTACTTGTCTAGTAAATGGCTCTTGTCACTGACTCACAGCTTTCGATGAATTAGGAGGTTAGGGTCGGGGAGGCAAGCTGGCTTAGAAACCTGATGCTGATCAGTGCAGGCTCATTCACCCCTCTTAGCAAATTCACCTTTGGGCAGCATTCCAGCAGGCATTGCATGGGACAGAGGAATAGTGGGAGGAAACATGTTGAAGCTATAGCCCACAGGGATGGTCCAAGCCAGATGCCTGTTGTGAATGTCGGGCTAGGCCCACCCACACAACTGTTTGTTTTTGGCAACCAGTCTGGGTATTTGCCTTCGTATAGGTTGGTGCCAAGCACCTGCCTGAAGCCAATATGGACAGCTAGGCAAAGACAGAATAGATGGCCACACATGCAAGTATGTTTTCAGGGGTAGCAGAAAGTATCCAATTACAGAAAGTTATGGATACACATGTATGTGGATTCATGCGTGTTTGCACACATACTAAATTTTATGTCCTTAATTACATTTAAGTTTCTTTCATTTTATAATGAAATATTAGCCTTTGACCGAAAATTCCTTATAGTCAAGTGAACACATTTGTACTAAGTTTGTAAGTGAATAATAGTGGAATATGTCCCCAGAATAGTATCTTTTTCTTTTTGTTTTTGTTGTTGTTGTTAAGCATAAGCTAGCAATACACTAAAAAGAATTTAGTTTCAGAAGAAGGAAACGAGCTGGCTAATAATGTTGCAGTAGGCATCATTTAACAATTTGAGAAGTGGGAGTCTAGTGATCAAAATGTGATTTATGAGTATCTGAAAGTAAAACAAATCTGACCAATAAAAATAGAATATTATGGGTTATAAAACGAGACCTATTAAATCTATTATTATCTATCATGTTATCTAAAAATGTTATTTGTCTATCTTCTTACCACCTAGACTCAGAAAGAAGTCAGGAGTAACAATTATAAATTGATCTCACATTTGTATCATACTTTGCAGTTTAAAATGTTTTTTTTTTTACTATGTATTCCTTCATGTAAAATGACTGGTAACCCCACAATGGCAAAAAGTGAAGAGATTTTTTTGAAAAATAACAAAGCAAAATGAATCTTTTCCCTAAGCGTGTTTCTAAACCAAGTAGTTTATACAGTGTCCTTTCATTTGTAATACAGACTTTGTGAACTTGTCTGTGGTTTTAACCTGCAATCATAGAAGATGAACCTGTTATTAAACTTGCTTGCAGCTATTATCAGTTTATCCCCAAGCATCAGACGCCAGATGTTTTTGGTGAGAAGAAAATTAATGGCCTATATAATGAATCAATTGAGGAGCAGTGGCCATAATCCATCTGCTCTTTAAGCCAAGGCCCTGAGTCAGGCTGGCTTCTGGCTACACAGAATATTAATCAGTTGAAGAGTTAAATGGAGGACTCAAAGCCATTGTTGTGAGATGCCTCCGGGCGCCCTCAAGCCACTCCTTCTATAGGCTAGGCTTTGTACAAGGAATGAATAGGCAAACAAAAAGCATGGGACAAGGAGAGAGCTGTATAAGATGGGTAATTTGGATTGACTACCCCTTGTGTACCCAAGGAGAGAATGACTAAACACAGACAGTTGGAGCCCAAGCCAAACCTCCTCTATTTGGATGAAATCATATTCCCTAAACACTTCCCCATTCTGATGACAGTTAAATCATTTATTTATTGGGTTCCATCCCAATTGGCATTGTTGTCTTTATTCCTTTGGCATTTCTTCCAAATCTAGACATTGTTTTACTATGTGATTTGATACGTTTTACAAGAAATCAGTTTGTATCAAATGAAGACTTTATATATACAAAAATTCTCTTGAGGGCTTGAGGCTTCATCATATATGTCTTCTTGATTATTATTTCCAATATTTTTTATATTTTTGATAAGAAGATGCAGGAGAGACAAGGAATGATTTAATCAGGGACTTTCTTGGAGAGTGATTTGTGAACTTACTCCTTTATAAAGGCCAGACAACGTATTTATAGCTTTAAAAGATCACATAATCTGGTTTTGGTACATATATTTAAATCACCAGGATCCTTGTATGAAGGAAAGAAGATAGCTTGTTGGATAGTAGATTAGATGATACATGAACAGATCAATGAACAGAGAAAAAGTAGAATCTGCATAAGGTGATCTGAATTTCTTTTTCCTCATCTTTCTCCAAACTTACTTAAAATATTTAGAATTCTGCTACTGAGCTTATATAGCTTTTAAAATTATTTGCATCCTTTGGTACATTTCTACTTTTGCTTTTCAGTACTTAGGGAGCAAAGAAGGAAGACATTTGAAACATTTCAAACTCCAAATGCTAGAAAAAGACCAAAAGGCCATAAAATAAAAATTAAGAGAAACAACTTTTGCTTTGTGGGAGCTATTGTCCAGAAGCATGAGGACAAAGTTGGTGACTAGACACACCACCTGGCCACTATACCAGAAAAATGCTAAACATAAAGCCCGGGGTACTGATTATTAAGAAAGTTGTGTGTATAATTGTGAATGTCACATGATGTCTTTCGGTGGAAGTAACCATAGGCTCATATACACAAGTGGGTAGGCATATGAGTGCTACCCTGAAAGCTTTAGCCAAGATAAGAAGATTTGTAATTTTAGGTCTGTAGCCAAGTCGTCTCAAGTTAGCAAGACTTTATTAGACCCTTTTGTCCATAAGTGTGGCAATTTGTACTGGTTAAGAGAGATCATGTTCAACAGGACCAGTCTTGCATAGGGCTAAGTCACTAGCCATCTAAGCTTATGAAATATGACTTTTGTAGCAGAAAAGGGACACAAATAACAATCACACAACCAATAGCTCACCATTTTATAGCTTAATTGATTATACTTTTATATTATCCTAGAGAAAGATTGTTATCTAATAACTAATAATTCCTTATGATGAGATAGATAGCCCTTTGATTGAAGCTGAGATACAGCTGGAAAAAAAGAGAAAAATGGATTAAAGAAGAGGAACAAAGGTTTTGTGGGAAATACACACTTAAATGGAAACCTAGGAACCTCAAACAAAACAAAAGAAAACAAAAACTTTTACTTCATCATATAGTCCTATCCTGAGGGAAGACTGTATCTCTCCTATACCATCTATTTCCTCCAAATTAAGAGAAAAAAATGTCTTAAAGTAGCTTTCATTCTGAGCCTGCACCATGTTTGGAAGTGTTTTTGTTTAGACTATAAAGTGAGTTTCAACAATGGCCTGAATGACATTTCCTTCTTTAAATACAGTCCAAAGAGTCAAATTAAAATGTTCTCCCAGAGATACTATCAATCTTCATATTATACATTTATTGTATGTATTATCTAAAGAAAGATGGTGGTGAATTTGCTTAGTTCTAAGCCCTGAAAAAGAGAATAAAACAAAATAAGAACTTGCTACCACTAAGTAAACCTTTCTTGTTGTTAAGTGACTTCTATTTCCATTTTTTACATGCATTTATCCCTTTAAAAAACTCAATTAGAGAATTTTCTCCTTTTCGATCCTTTGTGAAAATTATCTTTCTAACACTAATTTTAATGCTTTCAGTTGAAAACTTTCTTGTATGTTTCCTTATCTTGCCTTTTCAGGAAGTATCCCATTTCAATTTTAATATATCATGCTCAATCCTTTTGGTCTTTAAAGTGAAAAGGCTTCTGTTTCCCTCAATTTATGTTATAGATTTATTTTTGAGTTTTAAATTGTCTTGTGATCTGATAAATTGGTCATGAAAATATAAGTTGACATCCTCCAGCTTCCTCCTCTGCATCATGAGAAATAAAAGATAAGAACACAGTGCTCACAATCAAGTGAATTTCTCAATCATTTTATTCGACAGTGTATATTCAAAAATCACATTTTCCTTTAGGATTTCCCTGTATTTCAGTGAATTCTAATGATTCTGAATGACTTGATGTGATTCTTAGTGATCCTGTGTTAAAGACAGAATGTGAGTTTAATCAGAGATCTGTTTAAAAAATGAACATTCCGGTTGAAGTGGCATATTTTGTATCAGATCTATGAGCATGTTTATTCTCTTGATTGAGTATATAATTTTATCAGCCTATTTTTCTTTGTAAAAAAATCCACAGCTAAATATGGATTTATGGTAAAAGGAATGTGGAAAAAATCTCCAATTCTATTAGCTCAGTTTTCCTCATGCAATTTTTTTCTTTTCCACAGGATTGCTTTTATTTTTAACTTAACGTCATTTTTGAATAAGAGTATAAAACCAATACATTTTTCTTTGTACCAATTTAAGAAAATTAAAAGTGAGGTTACCTACAGAGAACCAGATAAGCACAATTGTATAAGAGGAGCGGGAGGAATCCAAGCAGACCTCACAGAAGTCTATTTACAAAGATCATCTAATTAGATTTTCCCCCTTTCATTCTCATCCCCTGCTCCAGGTACCCCTGAATATGATTTCACCCATATTCTATGGGTCTAACCAGCCTAAAGAATGAAAAGAAAAATAGGTGCTTAGAGACATGCATTAACTATTTCAGACCTTAAGATCACCAAGAGGGCACTAAGGAGCCCTTTTGATTTTACTCTTCCCTCTCTCCTCTTCAAAAGACCAGAGGGTTTTTTTTTTTTCCTCACAAAAGAATCTTATTCTGTTTCCTCTAGGCACCGCTTCTCAGATGTTTCAACCATTGCCATTGTTTCCTTGTGAGTCGGTTATTATTGAACAGAACATAATGAAGCTAGGATTTCTATGTCTACTTCCTTCTGAGAAGGCCTAATCACTTGTCCCACCTCTCAGTGAATATCCCTGTGAGAGAAGTATGGATACACTCAATCCATGACAGAGAAAGGGAGGCTCAGAGAAGTGGCTAGTGATAGGACTCTGAATATAGCCCAAGGCTTCTAATCCCTTAGCCTAGGTCCTGCTGTTAAACTGCATTGCTGCGTTACAGAATTCCTGGTATTTGTTCTTACTATTTCATAAACTTACCATTCTCATAAATTAAAATGCATCTCTAGCTCTATGCATTCACAGATCCACGGAATTTTCCTACTGCTATTATTTGCCCAGTTTTTCAAGGTTAACAACTTTAGAAACCTTTCCATTTCGGTCCCTTCTGTGTCCTGCTACCAGCCCCTCCTCCCAGGCTCCGGTTGCACCCGACTGCAGAACCAAGTGCTGAAATTGTTTTTGCTTTCTCAGTGTTTGCACACTGACAGCACCATTGTAATTCTGGTGTCTCACATTGCAGTTTCCTCCTAAGTGTCCTCTTTACTTCTATTCCTATTTTAATGCAAGATAACATATATCTAAGGCACTATTTTGATTATATTCCACATTCAAATAAATACCTTCCGTCTCTTTCTTTCACTGAGAAGATAAAATCTAAACTTTTCATCTAGTATTCATAGCTTAATCTTTTAACACTGTGCCTTTTACCCTAATATTTCATCAAATTTAACTATTTACTATAGGTATTTATCATAATATTTTTGCTTCCTCCAGATCAGAGATTATGCTGATATTCAACTTTGAATTTCATACAGCTTGTACCATGTACAATAGAGATGTTCAAAAATATTTTAGAATGAATGAGTGGAAGAATAAGAATTTACATTTCTACTTAACATCTATCTGTCTTACTCTTCTCAAAGTTGCGAATCAGACTAGTCAATTTTATAAAGGTTTGATTATTGTATATATAAGGAAAGAATTATATGATAATACCAGACCCACAATTTGACAAAGAAATGATATTTGCTCTCCTATTAACATTTTGAGAAATATACAGAAAATTAAAAAAAATATTTAGTCCAAAGAAGTATATACATGCAATCAATGTACATGCAGTCAACGTTAATGTTTTGGTATCAAATATTGTAAACTTTTCCCCCTTCTAATAGTAGGCAGGAAATTTGAGAGGAAAAAGCTCAGAAATCTCTCTTTTATTTTAAGTGGAAGAAATTGTTTTCCTTATAGATTACTTACTTTGTTATAATTTTTGTACAGTGAGGGGTCCCTACATATGCAATTAGAAATTAAATGAATATATTTCCTCACTCTTGTACAAAAATCCATTCATTAATCTGTATATCATTAAAATAAGTTAGATCTTCAGAGAGAAAAAATTATAAAGTTGCATCTTCTCTTGGTTTTTCCAATGTAGAGAGTTTACATGTAAAATCTTTGCCCACTTCAAAACCCCACACACAAGTATGGAAAAATAGCTCCATATATCCTATTAAGATTAGTTTTGTCAGTTTTCTCAGGGATATTTCAAGTGATCAGTGATATTAGCACTATGATATCCTCTTTTTAAAAAGGAAATAAGTTAAATTTTCCATGAAGACACAGATTGATAATTCTTAGAAATAAATAAAAGAAATAGACTTTATTGTTTCAAATATTTCTTTAGTGCCATTTACATTGATCATTTTGCCTTGACTTTGTACTTTTGTGTAAGAAATCAATGCAGTATTTTATTTTCTCAAGCAAGGACTGCTTTCAATCCTAAGCCACTCTTCTAGGCATGCATGTCAGACAACCGCAGTATGCAGGAAAGGATTCTAGGCTTGGAATCACGTCATCCCTCTGCCTCTAGTCATGTTCCTCTGCCTCTAGTCACATGGAAAACAATTATTTCCTTATCATTTGTTTCAGATATGTAATAAACTTTCTTCTCACCCAAAACCCCAAATAAAAAGTTAGTATAAATTTATCACATTTGATGAACATTCCTGTGTTTGTGTGAGATTGAACTTCACATTAGTATTAGTTCTTTTGAAGCAATAAATAATAATTTTCTTAGCAAAATGAAAAATAATCCAGATCAATGGCACAGCTGTAGTTCAAAGATTGTTACTGACACAGGTAGAGGAAAAGAACACCACGGTTTATAATATTAGCATATCTCCTACTCCCAAATTATAGGTTTGATTCGGTGAGGAGGTACTCATTATAGTTATTGACAACTGTTAAATATATTTACTTTTTTCAAAGAACTTGATTCACATGTATGACATAAAAGGCATGCATTTATTCGGCACAATGGTATGAAGGCTTATTTGCAATAGTGTGTATGTGTGTGTGTGTGCGCGCGCACACACGTTGGGGAGGTCTGTCCTACAAAATACAAGGCTGCCTTTTTTACTTGAATAATAAGAAAAATAATATTACTATAAAAGGAGATGGGAGCGAATAGGAATATAAAAGGTTCTCTGTTATAGTTCAACTGCAAAAGGATAAGTTTTTCATACTTTAGAAAATTGTTGTATTGAATATTATTTTTTTTTAAAAACCTTTCCCTTCTTAACATAAGATGGGGCTTGGATATACTTTTCAATAATGTTTTCTTTTAAAGTCTCACGCTTAGGAAAGCTTTCTTCTAAAGTCCACTGCTATATTAATGGCTAAAACAAGAATTTATTTCCAACTCATTATCATGCTTCTCTGAAAATTTTGTTAAAATATTACCACTCAAACTTCTAGTTAACTCAGATTTTGTCTGTAAATCAAACCAGAAGGAACCGAGAGAATGTTCTTACAATCTGAACTCTTCCTGGACCACAGTGTATAAATGAGTGGCGACAAACACATATATTAAAATGCATGTTATATAAGCATATTTATACTTGATGAACACACACATATGGTGGGCTGAATAAAATTCTTCCTTCCTGCATTCTAACTTCAAAACTCTTAAAAAACTAACCTTAGGGAGTTATACTAGCAATTCTGCTTTTTCTTCTTACATCGGTTAATGTAGCTGGCCTATAAATATAATAGATAAAGGTATGTTGCCAATTTTTGAAGGCTTTTGAGACAAAGACCAAATGCTAAGGTTCTCTTTTCTGATATTTTGATAAAAAGGGTATAGGTTTCAAATGGCTATTTTCATGGAAACTAGCACTAGCATGCATGCTGGGGGAAAGAGGCTTTGAAGTTATCAGAAAGGTTTTTTAATCTAAATGATCTGGAGTAAAGTAGAGCTATCTGATAGTATTACCCAGCCCACTTAGCTGCTCTGTTTCCCTTGTGGGTCAAACTTCAGTGTAAATAACTTTAACCAGAAGCAACTATTTGGATGTGCCCCACGTCTGTCAGTGAAGCATTTGGATCCAATCTAAACACAAGCCTGAAACCGGGTAGCTGCAGCACACATGAAACTTACCAACTTCCCCTATTTTCAAAACCCTGTTTTTGTTTGGAAATACATATGTGAAGGGGGAAAAGCAGACATCTGACTTTTCAGTCTCTGTGTTGTTTTCCTTCTCTTTGTTCTGACAAGTGACCAGAAATACTCAAGTGTTACTTGTCCCCATAGGTGAAAGCCAAGTCATTATATAGTAAAGTGAACTGCATGGAAGGATCCTCTGTATGCGTCTCTGTGTCTCTATCTCTGTCTCTCTATATAATGCACACATTATATACATATTTCTGAAATGTAGACTAGTTTTATGATCCATATGTCGGGTGATGATATTTTAGGGGAATAAGATAAGCTATGCTTTTTAGAACTTGCAATTCTAAAAGCCTGATAATTCTTATGTATAATTTTGCTAAGTAATTTGGCAATCTCTATGCCACTTTCAGAAACTTGTACTTGTCCTTAACACTACTGTGCTCAGTGATGTTGGTGAGCATAGTATTTTGAAATAATACTGCCAGAATGTCTTGAAATTCAATGAACATTTAAGATAGAACTCAGAAACCATTTTAGTGGCAATAATGTCATATTTAAAGAAGAATCATAACTGCTATTTTTTAAATGCAAATATGTAGCTTTATGATAAAAAGACATACTGGTCTATAAAAGCTGATACTCAGAATTCATGTTTTCCCACACTTACTAAGTAGGTTCTAAAATATTTTGCAGAGATGAGAATTGTATCTCCATCTTATAAACACATGGCCCTCTAAGGTAAAATAAGTTTTTCGAGTTATGGCCCTCAGTCCTTGCATTGAATCAAATACAATTATTTTTAATAAATAGTTACTACATATTAAGCCTATAGATTTTTTCAGTTTTAGTCAATAATCTATTGTTTTTATTATAAAATTTAATATACATATAGGTACAAATAACCTGATCAAATAAGCTTCCAGGCCAGCATTTGTGCCATCTTATATATGTCTGGCTTTATATACTGACTTTTAAATAATACCCTATATTAATATAGATATATAATAACCCCAGTGATACACTAATTATATAAAGTATGTACTAAATTTTTTTTGTGTGTGGTACTGGGGGTGGAACCCAGGGGCTTTTCTACTTCTGGGCTACACTCCCAACCTATTTTATACTTTATTTGGAACAGGGTCTCACTAAATTGCTGAGAGCCTCACTAAGTAGCTGAGGCTGGCTTCGAACCTGTGCAATCCCCCTGTCTCAGACTCCCAAGCACTGGGATTACAAGTGTGTGCCACCATGCCCAGCTGTACTAAAATCTTTAAATGAGGATAGGGCCTGACAGTTAGCAAGCATCCCATAAATATTAACACCTCACTATTAAATTTCATAATTAAATATTGATCTCCCTTTTAAAATGAGTTTACAATGTAATGGCAAGACAAATCATAAGTGAGTGAAATGTTATGTAACAAATTTTAAATTAATATTTCAATAAAACTTATCAGTAGATAAGTGGTAAGGCATATTATGTAGAGAACTTCTCCAAGGGAATATTTTCAAGGAGAATAATCCAAAATAACTCGGGATAAGTGGAATTTAAGCTTGAGCAATGGGTGTAATCTATATAAGAAAGCTGAAGGTGATATTAAGGATGGATGGAAAAGTATGAGCACAGGTATTGAGGCCGAGTTGGTAAAACATTAAACTATGATCTTTACACTTTGAGAATTTTGTATTCTTTTTAAAACTATGATTTGTTCATAGCAGAAATAGTAATCTTTGACTGGATGAATCCTCAGTTCAAAATATCAGGGGCCATAGTAAAATGAATATTAATACTGAGATAAGATTACTTATCTAGGAGCCATGAAGCAGGCCTGAAATCCCTGTACCTTGGAAGGCTGAGACAGGAGGATTATAAATTGAAGATCATCCCCAACAACTTGGCCAGACCCTCAGCAACCTAACAAGACCCTACTTCAAAGCAAAAATTAGACTGGAGGTGTATCCCAGAGGTAGAAAACATCAGAGTTCAATCTTCAGTATCAAGACTAGTCCCTAAGTGTTATATATAAAATAATATTGCATATAATATTCTACTTTGAGCCAAAGATAATTGGACTTTTATTTTCATAAAGATCGAATTTTTACCAAATTCAGAATCCACAGAGAAAAATAATGATATATCTTAAAAGATAATCTAGCCAGATGTGGTAGTGTGTGCGTACAATCCTAGTACTTGAGAAGCTAAGAATAGCAGGGTTGAAGCCAGCCTCAGCAACTTACAAAGACCCTCACTAACCTAGTGAAAAACCCAGTTTCAAAATATAAAATAACAAGGGCTGGAGGTATAGTCAGAGCTATAGTACCCTGCATTCAATTCCTAGTACCACACACAAAGAAACATAGTTTACTTTTCTATGAGTATATGTGCTTATTATGTATATGATATATAGTAACCTTAAGGGAGATGAAGAGGTATAGAAGATGAACAAAAATAATGGATCATCTTTTTTTTTGCTTATAATAAACATTGTTTACATGCCAGGCATGGTGGTGCATGAGTGTAATCCCAGTACTTGGGAGGCTGAGACAGGAAGATCACAAGTTCATGGCCAGCCTAAGCTAATTAGTGAGGTCCTCTGAAACTTAGAGAAACGCTTTTTCAAAATAAAGAATAAAAAATAGGGCTGGGAGTGTAGATCGGAGGCAGGTTGCTCCTGTGTTCAATCCTCAGTACCGAAAAAAGATGATTTTACAGAAGCTATTAAAAAATTGGGGAGGATCAGGGAATATGTAGCAGAGATGTGACCATTTAGCTCTATCATCAAACTCAGAACTGACAATTATTTGCACAGTCAATTCCCAAAGAAACAAAACTTTTCTATACATAAGTTGCTCTTGCAAATCATAGCAGTGCTATTAGGTTCTACAGGTGAATCATTATATATATTGAAGGCCTTGGAAAAAATCATAATCAGTAGGGTTTCATAAATCTCTTTCACACCTGGACCTCAGCTATAATAATTATTCTATCCTTTATCTCAAGTTATCCTCTGCACTTAGCTGCAAAGAATGTCAACATAAAAGGATGTTAAATATTCCAGTACATTTCTATCATTATTACCAGGTATGAATCTCACCTAAATGAATACTGCTGTTAGCAGTGATGCAGCTTTGAGGTCACAAAGTTGGTTACCAGGGTGAATTTCCATCTCCTTTTTTTTTTAATGGAGCATCTGTACTAAAATAAAATAAAAGAGCATCTCCTAAAATAGTGGTTGGACTGTATGTTGTAATCCAATAAGGATTTTTTTCAGATTTCTCGTGTTAGTCAATACGTTAAAGTAATTGTTACTAAAACAAATCAGAATAATGAAAAGGATTAATTTTTCATTTAATAGTTTCTTATAATTGATTTATAATGAAAGTTTTATTGGTAAATTTTATTTATAAAGAATGGTGAAGCTTTATTGTGGCATACTGGCATATATATAAAATGTAACTGGATGCAATTTTAATACAATTATTATAGCTAACACAACCATAACATAATTGTGATATTCTGATTAATATGGCATAGGTAAGAAAACATTAACTATGTTTTCAGGATGTTGAAATATAATGGACTCACTTCCTAAGGAAAGCCAAACTGTTAACTTCTAAAAAGGAATTAAAAACAAACCAGTTAATATATTGTTATCTCAAGGGAGGCCACAAAATCTAAATAACTCTTACTTTCTATAACGTTTACTCCCAACTTAATACATTAGATAAAGAAGAAATGTGTATGCACATATATAGTTATATACAAATATATATACATATATATTATGTACATTATAAGTAAGGTGAATAATAAAATCCTATTTAAATTGCAATTATACAAGGTTGTAAAATCTTTTTAGTTTTATTTTTCTGTTTACATTTGGTTTACTTTTTTTGAGGATATGATGACTTAAGATGAAATAGATCTATAAAAGGCCCTTTAGATCATTGCAGTGAAACCAACAATAATACCTTCGGAACACATAATTGACTTTTTATTATTCATTTTACTAAAGAGACCAGCTTTTCCATATTTAGCCTCAATTGTTGTTACTGGCTATATAGACTTTATAACTTTGAATATGTTGGATATTTTGATACTGGATCTGTACAGTCTTCTACTTCCACAATATTTGAATTTTGTGGAATAAAACGATGAAAACAGTTTATGCAGTGAGCAAAAGAAAATACTCTTCATCCTTAGTCTTAAAGCCAAATTCTAGTAAAGTTCAGCATTCCTTATATGAAAAAATTTATAGATGCTAGCAGAGAAAAAATTTCATGTAAAAAATAGAAACGTTTTATAAGGATAAACCAACATTTTCTCATAAATATAGTGAGTATGGATCAATAGATTAGATAAGTGTTTTATCTTAAATCCTCAGTAAGTTTCATTCAATACTAGTAAAGTATTTTCAGGAGTATAAGTATTTACTCCTGAGTTTATTATCTCTAAACTATTTACTACTAGTAGTAGCATAGAAAAATAAAGTGAAATAAAAAATTACAGCTCTTGTTAACTTGTAATTATGCTGATTTAAAATCTAAACAGAAGAAGACATCATTACATGATTTATTCATACCTGGAATACCACCAATAAGGTCCATATTAACATGTGTCACAGGACTTTTTGTATTTGAATTTATGTTTAAGAGGTTACTTACCTTAAATTTTAGAGGTTAAGTCTTAAACATTTAAGAGGTTACTTACTTTCAACTGCCCATGTTGAACCTTCTTGTTAGGATGTTTCTTCATCCTAACTGTCACAGTAAAAATTTTTATGATTTCAATATATGGGCCGATCAAAGTGATTATTCCTACAATGCCCATTAAACATCCTCTGCCTGTTCATGTACCTTCCTGCCAAAATATGTAAACATGTAAGATATATGTATACTGAATGTACAGAATATATACATATATGTATATATGTGTGTGTACATATATATGTGTGTATATATAAATATCCACACATACACATATCCATATACATACATAATATTTTAAAAATAAGAAATATAGTTACAATGCAAAAACTCCTTATATTTGTATATGCGTTCTTTAAACTTACTGAGTTGATTGCATATGTAAGCCATTTACACAGGCAGGGAAGCATTCTGTGCTCAATTATCATAAGAAATTCAGTAGTGAAAGGCTTTTGGTGTTCTACAATTTGGTTAACATTGTGGGAGGCTGAGTTTGGGGAAGGGTAGGGAATAGCTGAAAAGGATATTCCTTTTTAATTAACTCATTGAATATCTGCTTCAAATTCCAGACAGAAACACAAAGTGAATGTCTATTTCTCATAGTACTAGGCCAATGATAATATGTAAAAAAAATTAAAGAATCTTGATGAAGAAACATTTCATTTACTTCAGGCTGATTTCTCCATTTTTACTCCAAGCTACTTCAAGCAGGCTCCATTTAGAAAACAACAAAAACACGTCATATATGAAAATTCTTTCAGATGTGACTATTCACATGAAAAAAATTGTTTAATTTTCTAAAGTCTTTCACATCTCGATACACACACATCTAAACACACCGAGTATTTGTGAATTCATTTGCTTATCTATATAAGAGAATCCAATCCTGAGAAACTTAAAGTGAAACCTTTAGGAACAATTGTCTCTTGAAGACTTGCCAGCTGGGATGATAAAGCAATTCTGAGATTTTATGTGAGTCAATGAGAAAATGAAATTTCATTTAATAAAATAACACCTTGGCATTGTATCATAATTTTCTTTTTTATAATGCATTTTTATAGAATCCTCATAACAACTCCCAAGTTCGGTTGTAATTTTAAATTCATAAAATGTAAAAAATAAAAGGTCCTTTTTAAAAATGTTGTGATCTATTTAAAATTAAGATGAAAAAAACTATGATCCAGAACTTGGGCAGCAAACCTTAGGCCAAAAGAAGATAATTGAAGAAACACAAATTGTACCCAGAGTACAGAGAGTTTGTGATACAGCTGAGATATTTTTAAGCTTTATTAACTTCACTGATAAAAGTCACTGAAATTTTGAGTCTCCGTTTGCTCTATTTAAAGGTACAAAGCATGGTACCTAATTTGCTTAGTTGTGTAGATGAAGGGAAATTATATTGGAAAGCATCTATACAGTACTTAGCACATAGTATACAACTATAGCCTATCATGCAAGTTACTATGATGTATATACATGTGTCTTGGGAATATAATTATTAAGGCAAAGTGGTTCTATATTCTGCTAGTTCTCCTATATTTTAGCAGAAGCCAACTAGTACAGTTTCAAAACTGAAACAGAAATGGCATTGTATGTGTGCACAGACCCAGGCGATATGATTTTGGGTATGGAAAGATGCAACCTTCTCTCCTACAACCCTAAAATTACATTTATTCTTCAAATTTAGCTTATGTAATAAAACATAATTATAATTTTATACCGATTGCAACAATATAGTTTATTACAGAACTATGAAGCAATATAAAAAGAAAATAAGAAAAGTTTGTCAATTAACCACAGAGTAATTAATTCCACTCTTTTGATGTACATATTTCCTTACTCTTATATTTTTCATGAGTATGTCTATGTATCACACTATAATGTACATAAAATTTTACCAGAATATTTTCAATTTTCATGTTATGAAGAATTTTCTGTGTCATCATGTATTCTTGGTAAACATAATTTGTATGTCTAAATACTTTCATAATATGAATATTTCATGAACTACTTTAAGTATGTCAGATATAACAAACTCATTTTAACAGGGCTTAGTGTGGGTATCAAAACATTCTTACTTTTCTACACAAGCAATTCTTTCTTTACTATTTATACACTATTTCCTTTCAGAGTAGTAAAGGGCCTTTTGTAACCTAGAGAGGTGGTAAACTATATATTGTTAACAAAATAATATTAAAGTAATTATAAATGTTTAGTTTATAGGTAGGATTTCCTCATCTTATATTTATCACAATTTCTATAACAAAAATCATTTTATTACCAGTTGGCTTACTTTACCTGATTAGCTTCTTGGAGGGAATTGCTTATAAAATTCAAACAGAGTTATATGATTTACTAAACTCATAATTATTTATTTAGAATACTTTCTTCTCAACAAGGCTATTAAATCTTTAAACACATGGACTAGAGTTAAATTCAGTTTGTATGTCATTTGCTATTTTAAATAAAGACTAAATCCTAGGACTGACAGGAAAATAACTGATCTTTGTTATTAGCCCAGGGATATTGCTAGTTAGAAATGGGCATTTTTAGCCGGGCGTGGTGGCCCACGCTTGTAATCCCTGCGCTTGGGAGGCTGAGTCAGGAGGATCGCGCAGGTTCGAAGCCATCCGCGCTGGCGTAAGAGACCCTGTTTCAAAAATAAAAAATAGGTCTGGGAGTGTAGGCCGAAGGTAGAAGGGCTTCCAGGAACCCCAGTACCACCAAAATAAATAAATAAATAAATAAATAAATAAATAAATAAATAAATGACATTTTATCTGACTTGGGACACAAAATTTTCTCAAATGATTTGTAATGTTCTTGTTTGTATTTCACTAAGATAGCTTTTCAACAATGGTGTTGGGAAAACTGGTTATCATTTGCATAAAAGCAGAATTAAATCCTTACTTCTTACCCTGCACAAGAGTCAACTAGTGATGAATCAGATACCTGGAAGTCAGACCAGAGAGACTTTGAAATTATTAGATGAGCATAGGTCCAACACTCCAATACATAGGCATAGGTAGTAACTTCTTCAACAAGACCCCCAAATCTCAGGAAGTTAAAAAAAGGATTAATAAATGTGATGATATTAAAAAGTTTCTGTTCATCAAAGGAAACCATTACTAGCTCACTGCTTAGCACTCTGTAATAAAATAAATTCTTCAGAGATGTGGGCATACCATTATAATTCTAGATTCCTCTGTAACCACTCACTCATGACTTTCATAGCTAAATTGATATATGCCTCCAACTCAGGGTCTCTGTAAAGTGAATCCAACTGTGTATAAGAGAACCACTCCAATGTAGAACTCTATGGTAGTAGAAGTGATCATTCTTTTCAAATACACTGTTCTCTCCCTTTTTATATGTGACTGTTAAAAGAGCAACAACTCTATCTTCTTCAGTTTTTCTCCCCATCACTAGTTTCAGGTAAATAAATGTGGTAAGAGCATCATGAATATAACTCCTCAAGGGTCTAAAGAAAAAGCCTACAGAATGGGAGAAATATGAACTTCTGATAATGCTTGCATCTTAAAAACAGGATCAGGGATAGAAGAGTAATTATAATTCAAAGAAATATCATGGAAATGCACTGGGATTCATTTTGTCATTTAATTCTTTTAACCAACCAAATCTCAGGAATAATCAAAATTGTCCTGATGTTCATCATTAGCTTAGAGAAACGGTTATAAATTACCATTTTGCCTTACTTGGGGCCACCAAACTTTCTAAGCTAATTTGTAATAATCTTGCTTGGATCCCATTGAACTAATTCAGTCAAACAACATGGATTAATTATATCTCAGCATAGCTAATAGATTGAATCTGCAAATAAATCCTTTTCATGAATTTCTCTCAGGATGCTGAAGGTAAAACAAAATGAAAGTTTTTTGATGTAAGGGATGGTATCTATACATAAAGAAAGTAGTTGACAGGCATGAAAATAAGGAGGGAAATATAAAGAATATCCATGTATATTTCATGTTTTCTTATACAATATCCCTAATGAAGGAAAACCAGATATATAGTTGTGAGTGAAAACCAGATACCTAGTTATGAGATTTTCATTCATTCAATAAAAAAAGAAAAAGTAATGTCAACCTATGCTTATAAAATATAGGATCATGTTATAAGTGACCAGCTATGATCATTTATGATCACTTATTCCTAAGTGATCTAGATTCCTAGAGTTAAAAGAGTAGACACTATGGAACAAAATTACTTTATGACTTATGTAACCTAGATAAACATGGGCTGAATATTCCTGACTTAAAATAAAAGAACAAAGTGAGTTTACGTTTAATAAGGGTAAAGACATTCTCATGGCGAATCCCTTGACTAGTAGGACAGCCACTACTTAGAAACACTTCCATTCTACCAAGGCACAAGATAAACTTCAAGGTTTTCAAGGGAACCTGATACACAGTGGAGATCACAATGGCAAACAGAGTTGCTTTTACAAAAATAAAGACAACTAATAACAAATTACAAAATAAAATCCCTGCTGAGTCCTACCATTGTTACTTTTTCTTATTTTCTTATTTTTTTGGGGGGGTGGTACTGGGGTTCCTGGAAGCCCTTTTACCTCGGGACTACACTCCCAGACCTATTTTATTTTTGGAAACAGAGTCTCTTACGCCAGCACGGCTGGCTTCAAACCTGCGCAATCCTCCTGTCTCTGCCTCCCAAGTGAGGGGATTACAAGCGTGCACCACCACGCCCAGCCTTAATTTTTAATATATAGTATATATAATTATAATTATACATACATGTAATTATATATACATAAAATTATAGAGGTTATAGCTAATTTTATGATCTTATTATTTGTTCAGCATAATGCTTAAACCATTTAATAATTATTTTCTTTAAGTATCACTTCTTTTTATTATTTATTTATTTAGTTTGTGGTACTGGAGATAGAATCCAGGGGCATCTACCTCTGAGCTACACTCCCAGCGCTATTTTTGTTCTTTATTTTGAAACAGGGTCTCAATGAGTTGCAAAGGGCCTCACTAAGCTATAGCTGGCTGCGAACTCTGATCCTCCTGTCTCAGCCTCCCAAATGCAGGGATTACAAGTGTGCGCCACCATGTCTGACTTATTTTTTATTTTTATTGGTACACTGTAGTCCTACATCTTAATGGGATACAAGATGGTAGAGACATACATGCACACATCACTTATTTATCCCTTCCCCAGTTCCAACCCCAATTTCTCCCCCTTTCTCCTTCTCATGTTTTGCTTAGTGATTGATATGTTTGTGAATGTACATCATGTACATTAGGGAGTTTCCCTCTTTCCCCCTCTTATTCACCTCAGTTCCATTATTTGCTCATCTATTATTTGTCCTCATTTGTCTAGAGTATCTCCTATGAACCTTTTTCTCCATAGCTTCCACATAATAAGGAGAATATCAGATTTTTTTACTTTTGTGTCTGACTAATTTCACTTACCATAATGTTCTCCAGTTCCATCCATTTCCCTGTAAAATACACAATTTTGTTCTTCTTTATGGCTGAGTAAAATTCCATTGTGTACATATCCCATAGTTTTGTAATCCATTCCTCTGTTGATGGACATCTTGACTGGTTCCATAGTTTGGCAATTGTGAATTGTGAGGCTATGAACATAGATACCCATGAATTAGCTTGGTAGTTTGTTTTCCATTCTTTTGGGTAGATACCCAGAAGTAGTATTGTTGGATCATATGGTAGGTTCATTCTCATTCTGTGATCTGTTTTATAGAAATATTGATTTCATTAATGAAAACTGCACTCTAATGACCTAATCTAACCTCTCAAGTTCCCACTTCTAAAGACCATCACATTTGAAGTTATGATTTAACATATGAATTTTGGGGGGAACACACACACATTCAGTTTTTAGCACTTATCACTCTTACTACTTACCCACATTGATGAAAAGAAACTTATATACACACACACACAAACTACACATTGCTGTGGAGAGTAATTTCATTTACTGTCAAAACTTCAAACTTTGGATATTAGAACCAAAATATCCATTAGTAGGGAAGAAGACAAATATGGCATATCCAAATGACAGAATGTTATTTAACACTAAAATAATAAAGGTTATCTAGCCATAAAAAATAAAGAGAAAATGTAAATGATTATTACTAGGTAAATAAAGCCAACCTGAAAAGTCTATGGATTATATCATTTCAACTATATGACATTCTGGAGAAATTATGGAAAAATTGAAAATATCAGAGGTGGAAAGAGGCTGGCATAATGGAGGAATGAGTTGGAGCAACACAAAGAAATTTTAAGAAAGTAAAGCCATATTATATGATAGTATAATTGTAAGTAGATGTGATAATACAGTTAAATCCCCAATGGAAACTCTATACTTGAGGTTATAGTGATACCTTAATGTAGGGTCAATGACTGTAATGTATAAGTGTGGTAAATGGTGTTAATGCTATACATGTGTGGGGACAGAGGAAATATGGAAAATCTTAGTGCTTTCCACTCATTTTTTTTTCTATGGACCATAGACTATCCTAAAAATAAAATGGCAGTCCAGCTTGCTTCTTGTGGTTTTGACTGGCTATAAACTGGAGGTTTCTATAACCCATTTGTAGATTTGGTCATTTGCTAGAATGGCTCACAGAACTCTGCACAACACTTTATTTACCAGTGTCTATTTATTGTTAAGACAAAACTAAAAAACAGCCAGAAAGAAGAGATTCATATAGCAAGATATGAGGAAAGAGATGAATTCCCATGCCATCTCAAGGAATACCACATTCTACTTCTGCAGCAATCTGGAAGATTAAAAAAACATATAATTTGGAGCTTTTATGAAGTATTCAATACATAGGCATGTTTAATATCATTGTCCATTGATTACCAGCTCAACCTTCACCTCCTCTCCTTACCTTGAAGTTTGAGATGGTACTGGAAGTTCCAACCTTGTAATTGAATATTTAGATCCCTCAGCAGCCAGTCCCTAACCTGAGGTTAACCAGAGCTCCAAGCCATGAGTCATTTTATTATCATTTGAATGACAACACTTTGGAAATTCAAAGGATATTAGGAGCTATGTGTCAGGACATGGGGAGAAAGACCAAATATATG
Source organism: Muscardinus avellanarius (assembly GCF_963383645.1). Classification (NCBI taxonomy): domain Eukaryota; kingdom Metazoa; phylum Chordata; class Mammalia; order Rodentia; family Gliridae; genus Muscardinus; species Muscardinus avellanarius. Next base: position 116,868,687 of record NC_137792.1, on the reverse strand, counting down.
TTTCTTAGCATAATCACAGTATCACAAGTAATAGAATATGTCCATGTTTTAAAAATAACTCTCCATATTTACTTAAAACAAGGCAAAATAACTGTAGTGGAAAACTCAGGCAGAAGTCACTTTACTCAAGCGATAAAATTTGCAGCCACCAGCAACCAGAGAGACTTAGGTCCCTCTACAATTCACTGAGAAGAAAATACAATTACTTCTGTGATACTCTTGACAAAAATCAATATCATGAAGAGTCCTCAGACAAACTTAAATTGAGTACTTTATATAAAAACTGACCAGATTTCTTTTAAAATGTCAATATGCTGAAAGACAAGGAAGGCTATGGCTTTAGATCAAATAGGTTAAAAAGACGTAACAACTCAACTAAAAGCAACACAATGATTCAAAGTTTTATCTTGTGAAGAAGGACTTTTTTTTTTGTGGTACTGGGATTCTTGGAAGCCCTTCTACCTCCGGGCTACACTCCCAGACCTATTTTATATTTTTGAAACAGGGTCTCTTACGCCAGCGCGGCTGGCTTCGAACCTGCGCGATCCTCCTGTCTCCGCCTCCCAAGCGCGGGGATTACAAGCGTGCGCCACCACGCCCGGCAAGAAGGACCTTTTTGAGACAATAATACCTTGACTTTTGGGGCTTATTTTTTGACTATCAAATCTTTAATTATTTATGAGATTTTAAAAACTTAGTGGTACATTGTACTCATATATCATTATGAGGTATAGGATGGTAGAAGTATATGTAGTTGTTTATGAGAGTGAGACTCATTCGAGTTCACGTTGTATTATTATATTAATGACTTGCAATTGGAACACACTTCCTATTAATATAAGTGTTACCAGTCCACTTTTAGTGGCAGCAGCATTTAGTGTTACAACATATTAGGAGAGCCAATTCAACCTGATCTACTTGAAATGGAATCATGAATAGCCAAAATAGGACCGTCTGAAAAAGGCTTGATTAGGAGTTATGTTGAAGCATAAGGGGAAGTAGTATACGGACTTTTCTAACAAGGACATTGGGAAACTTGCTTATATAGACCAAAACGTAGGCTCATGAATGCACAATTTTTTTTCAGCTAACCATGGAATTTCTGTTCAGTCATGGGTAAGTGAGGGTCTCCTTGTACACCAAGCTCTCTCTTGGGAAAAGCTGAAGCAGTTATAAAGGGGTGAACTCATCTAGAGAGGCTTTTGAATTGAGTTGTCTAGAGTGAACTCAGAACCAGAGCTTGCTACAGCCAAAGCAAAATGTCTCCAAGCAGTCACAGGGGAACTTATGTAATTATAGTTGGTGTCAAGATATTTCAGGGCAGCCACAGCTGAGAAAGATGGGAGAATGTGACGTACCTCTTGAGAAACATGACACCTTTCTCTTCTGTCTGATAGGAATGTGAATAATTAGCCTTTATTTTAATTGAGACTTTTAAGCCGTTCAAGTTACCTCAAAATAGTCTGCCTATTTTTCAGGCTGCGGGGTACCTGACTATATCAAATATATTTAGTATGAAATAAAATTTTTGTATTGCAGTGGAGGAGTAAATAATTATATGATTAATATGATTTGAAGGTCAACAATGATTCTACCAGTGTCCAATTGCTTTCTACTTTCATTCACTGATGTCTGAAATACTACCAGAAATATTTCATCTTTTAGTTTAAGAGGATTCTCATTCAAATGTTAATCACCCATTTCTCAATTCTTTGTAACCTTAATATAAATGAAGTGACTGAACATGTTTATGGCCAAGAGAGCAGGGAAAATAATGAATCTGGGCACTAAATTGAGATATATTGAACATGTAATAAAGCTGAAGATAAAGAAGAAAAATGGCAAGTAAGGGCTGCATCATCAAAATTTAAAGACGTGTTTATCCACACAAAGACTCCATGTGTATAGCATTGGGAATATAACATTGCTATAGCATGTTTTAGGATTTCAAGTATTCTGTGGATCCCTAACAAAACAAAAATTGTAAGAAAGTTACAAATAGCTGGTATGAAGAAATTTCATATTTCAATTCAGAAATAGAGGATAATATTTGCTTTGTGGATAGAATACAATGGACTGGATTAGCCTGGATCACAATAGTGGTGATCCTTTTAAAATCAATTGTGAATTTCTTAATACAGCCTGCTTCTCCATGTGGGAAGCACATGACAAGAGATTTCTATCTTTGATGTGCTTATTAAGCTCAATATGCAATCTAATGCAAACAATGGCTGTTTAATTACCATATTATCACTTGACTAAATTTTAATTAAATGCTCATTTAAAGCACCTCAAGTGTTATCATTCAAATTAATGTAGATTTGCTTCTTTATAAATCTACTTAAACTTTATGCTCTCCTGCTTGAGGATGAAATACCGATTTGTTAATTCTTAGCATAGTCGTGTATTTTGCAATAGTTTGTAAGGCATTGTGTGATGACTGATAATTGTAACAATAAGAGTGTCATTATTTAAATTCATATAATAGAAGTAATTTTGTTATGGGATAGATTCCTAGCTATGTAAGGAATACAGTAAAAAAAACTACCTTTAACTGTACCTTCTTAGGTCATTATGTGTTTCAACTTCACTAGAGCCACATCTTTCTTTCTTATATAATTTCTTACTTTTTCAGGCTACAGTGTTAACATTAATTTGTTGATTTCTTTACTCATTTTTATCAGTGTTTATTTGGTATCTGTTAGGCTTAAGGGACCGTACACAGAGTTGTGAAGGATATAGAAGTGAACAAGTAAGATTTCTCAAAGACTTAGAAGTAAATGTTTTAGTAAGGGAGGTGTTATGAGAATAACACCTAAAAGATGCTCAAGTACTTATTTACTTATTCTTATTTTTTTGGTGGTACTGGGGTTCCTGCAAACCCTTCTACCTCCAGGCTACACTCCCAGACCTATTTTTTTATATTTTATTTGGAAACAGGGTCTCTTAAGCCAGCGAGGCTGGCTTTGAGCCTGCGCGATCCTCCTGTCTCCGCCTCCCAAGCGCGGGGATTACAAGTGTGCGCCACCACGCTGGGCTTCAAGTATTTTTTTTTTCAAAAAACATACATATTGGATCACAGAATTTATATATAAAATCCTGCACATATTTAATGTATAAAATTTGATGACTTTGAACCTGTACAAACCTTTGGGAAAGCATCACCACAACCAATAAACATATCCATCACCTCCAAAAGTTTTCTATTGTGCAAAAACACTTAAAATGAGATCAAACTTATAAATAAAATTTTGAAATATGCAATATATTATTTTAACTATAGATATTAAGAGCTCATTCATCTTTCCTAACTGAATCTTTATTACAGTAGATGACTCCCATTTTTTTCATGCAATGTAGTACAATGTATTCACAGACAACACACCAACTGGACCCAGGGTCTACAAGGATCCTAGCAGGAAAAGTGCAGGTCTATGATATTAACGTGGGCTGCTAGAATTAAGAAATTTCATTTGCCCTTTGCCTGCTGTAAGAAGATTTTCCCATGCTGAAACTGTTCAAAACTGGGGTAAAAGGGGCAGTCAGTACAAGACATTTTATTCCATTCTTTATCAGATTATCCAGTCTCCATGTTCCACATTATCTGTGAGTTTCATCCACAGTGTGACATTCTATTCCAAATATTCTAGAGGAATAGTAATTGTGTGTGTGTGTGTGTGTGTATGGTATGTGTGTGTGTGTGTGTGTGTGTGTGTGTGTGTGTCTGTGCACTACTAGGGATTGCAGACACGGGCATTCTACCACTAATCTACATGCACACCCCTTTCTTTCTTTCTTTCTTTCTTTCTTTCTTTCTTTCTTTCTTTCTTTCTTTCTTTTCTGACAGAATCTTGCTATGATGCTGAGGAGCTGGCTGGCTTCAAATCTGTCATCCTCCAGTCTCAGCCTCTCAGGTACTGGGATTACAGGTGTGGGCCATCTACCAGCTGTGCTTTGGTTTTGGTCCCTCTCTGTGGGAGGAAAATATGTCTTTTGCCTCTATTAACTTGATAGAATTCTTTGAAAACCCAAATAATACTGGGGTTTCTGGAAGTCCTGCTACCTCAGGGCTACACTCCCAGACCTATTTTATACTTTTTTATTTTTGGAAACAGGGTCTCCTAAGTCAGTGCGGCTGGCTTCGAACCTGCACGATACTCCTGTCTCTGCCTCCTAAGCTCTGGGATTACAAGCATGTGCCACTATGCCTGGCCCCAATTTTTTAATAATGAAGAATTTGATAACCAGATTCCATTCAGAGTTCATTGATTCTATAATTCCTTCATTAGGATGTTTAAATCAGACTCTTGATTGAGTGGGCTATTGAAATGCATATAGAAAAATGCATATTCTCAAAGAGAAAAGCAGTTCTAAATGCCAAGTTCAATATGAACCAAACCATCATAGTAGAAGAGTTAGGAGATGGTTTGGGGAAGAGAAAGTTGCCAAGTTTGACTGCAGTAGGAGAATACAAAGAAAAATTAGAAGTAAAGACTAGAAAGATCCCTAAAATTTGGCAAATGTATATATATATATATATATATATATATATATATATATATATATATAATCTGAGTCAATTAATTTGTTTAAACACTTGTAAAACTTTAAAATTTTACATGAGAAATAGCATATAAAGTGAATTTACTAATTTAAGAACTACATTTCCTTTTTAATTCCATGCATGATTATTCTATTCATCGCTGAAAGTGGGGTATTGTGGTGCTATTGTTTTATTGCTTATTTCTCCATTCAGTTGTGGTATTTTTGTTTCATAATTTTCAGTGCACATGTTTATAATTATGTCTTCCTGATGGATTGCTATTTAAACATTATAAAATATCCTTTTTAAAACTTTTTATTGGTGAATTGTAGTCATACATCTTAGTGGAGTACAAGATGGTGGAGACATACATGCACACCTCACCCAATTATCCCTTACCCAATCCCCACCCCATTCCCCCCTCCCTCCTTCTCATATTTGGTTTAGTGATTGACTTTGATGTGTTTGTGAATGTACATCATGTGCGTTAGGGAATTTTCCTCTTCACCCCTCCTATCCCCTCAGTTAGGTCTCCTTATTTGCTCATCTATGATTTTTCCTCCCTCATCTAGAGTTCCTCCTATGACCCTTTTCTCCTTAGCTTCTGCATATTAGGGAGAGCATTTGATTTCTTATTTTTTGTGACTGACTCATCTCACTTAGCATAATGTCCTCCAGTTCCATCCATTTCCCTATAAATGACATAATTGTGTTTTTCTTTATGGCTGAGTAAAATTCCATTGTGTATATATCCCATAGTTTTGTGATCCGTTCATCTGTTGATGGATGAACATCTTGGTTGGTTCCAGAGTTTGGCATTAGTGAATTTTGTGGCTATGATTATAGATACTCATGCATTAGTTTGGTAGTTTGTTTTCCATTCTTTTGGGTAGATAACCGTAAGTGGTATTGCAAGGTAATATCGTAAGTTTGTTCCCATTCTTCTGAGGATCCTCCATACTGTTTTCAAAAGTGGTTGCACTAATTTGCAATCCCATCAACAATGTTTTAGAGTTCCCACTTCTCCACATCCTCACCAGCATCTGTTGTTGTTTGTGTTTTGAATGATTGCCATTCTAGTTGGAGTTAGGTGAAATTTCAGGGTAGTTTTGATTTGCATCTCTCTGATTGTCAATGATGTCGAGCATTTTTCATGAATTTATTAGCCATTTGAATTTCTTCTTTCATGAAGTGTCTATTTAGTTTTTTTTGTTTATTCTTAGTTTTCTTTGTTCCTCATACTAGGTAATCTCAATTGCTCTATTTTAAATTTTACTGACTTTTTATTTCTTTAACAAAGTTCAACCTATTATTGATCCCTTCAAAGGAATTTTTATTTCAGTTGCTGTATTTTCAACCCTAAAAATTTCTGTTTGGTTGGCTCATATATAATTTCTATCTCTTTAGCCATACTCTCTAGTTAGTGAGAATTTGCTTTCATAGTTTCCTTTCATTTCTTTTGCATAGTTTTTTTTTCTAATTTTAAAGTAATCTAACTTAATTTTAAAGTAGACATTTAAAATGACAAAAATTTGGAAGTCATATTTTCTCCATTCAAGGATAATGTCTTTTGGTGTTATTATTAAGGCTGGTGCTTGTTTAGTGACCAAAGACTCTGGTTGGAGGTTAGTGGTCATCCAATAATTTGATAGAGAATTCCTTAGTACTTGGTAATAAGACTTCCTTCCTTTGCCAAAAGACTTTGTAGTGTTTGGCACACATTCTTTGTTGGAATATCAGATAACACTGATTTCATCTTTTGTTTTTATAGGCTGTTGAAGTCAATCGAGGGTGAGAGATTAGGGTCTTCTGAAGTAATTTCTGAGCAAGGACATAGCCCTACACAAATATGCTTTTGAAATAGCTTGGAGAAAAGGAAATTTAACTAATACGTTCTTCCTTTTTAAGTTCTTTAGCACACTCCTGCTCACCCCAGCTGATAATTATCTTTCTGCCATCTGTGATGTTATATTGTTGCCACTAATAATTTCCAAAAGACAATCTAACACTCAAGGAATAGGATTTTTTTTTACTGAGTAAAATATGACTGAGGTACAAATAATTTAAAGTCCTATGAATAGAGTACGTAGCTTTTCCAGAAATATACAAGACAGCTCAACTAGTGAAATGCTACGGGGATGGGACTATTTGAGAAAGTCCAATTCTGGTAAATTTTTATTTTGTGCTTTCTATGTGACTTTTTAAATATAGTGACCATGCTTAGGGAACAACTGCTTTTTAAAACTACTGGGGAGCTAGAGAGAAAAATTGAGATGAGTTAAGATAAAATATTCCTTATTGTGCTGCTATTATTGCTATTCAGTATTTTTCAGTCAATAAAAGTTCCTTAGACTTTTCAAACCTTTCTTTTTAGTCATGAAATAGTGTATTTGACAAACTTTAAAAATATGCTTTCATTGCTTCAACAGGGAAGAATATTTTCACAGACCTAACACTTTTATTAAGAAAGTTCTACCTATGTAATTTACTAAGAGCTTGTCACTGTATTAATTAATATTCATGTAAAATAGTCACACACACAAACACACACACACACACACACACACACACACACACACATATATATATATATTTATATATATTTCAATAACAGTAAGGAGTGCTCATGAAAAGGTTATATAAGTAAGATAAAAGATTGACTAATGACTTCAGCTAGCATATGAGAAGAATTAGTTAATAACTGCTAAGAAAAAAAGGATAAAATCTTGAGGAGACCAAGAAGCCCTTTTGAAGTTGGAAGAAGAAATAGAGATACAAATATAGAAAAATGAGTAAAAGGCCAATTGTACCCAAGGCAGTCCTGGCTGGATACATAATATTAAGTAGCACTAACGTTGTTATAATTAGTTAAAAATATGAGGTTATTATTGGAGACTCATGAAACTTTAGGAGTTTAGACACTGTGAAATGATTAAAAACACACTATCAAAGATGTCAATAGGGACAAAATAAGAATTAAATGGTAAAATATCTACTTGGTGAAAAAAGTAGTTATGTAAACTTGTTCAACTAATATCTTCTCTTTCCTGATCCTTCAAAATGTGAGCATATGATTATTTTAGATAATTCACCTTATCCTATAAAATTGATTTTATCAGATGAAAATTGTATTCCAATTTGTTTATTTGTTACTCTCAACTAGATCTTCATGATTCACAACATGTGGTGATCTCATTATTATTAAACAATAAAACATTGTCAATAATATTGACATATATTATATACATGTGAAATTAACTTGCTAAATTAATGTGACTTTAATACATGTCAAATGTCCAAGAAAATACATAATGAAACGTGATAATTTTGCTTCCTTCCAAGAATCTGAAGCTTCTTTGGAGTTTTAAGACCTGTACATGTATAAAAAAAATTAACAACACTAAGAAAACCTCAGATAAATTTCTCAGATAATGGCTAAAACAGAATTTCAGAGAGGACAAAATACTGTGAAAATTAGTAGTCTTGGAAAAATTATGTGATTATTATGTATCATATGGAATCTGAAGCAAAAAAGGCTCAAAAAAGACAAAGTCAGTGTTTGCTGCATGAAATCTATTATAAATATCTACCTGGTGAAGGAAGCAGTACTGTAAACTTATGTATAAGTCAAATAAAAAACAGAAAATTTTAGTAATTTTTAAAGTTCACATAGCTAGTGGAAAATTTTTGAATACTGATTCTTTAAATCCAGAGCATATACCTGTAGCGCGACTGTATTCTATTTATATTTTCTGTTCTATAAACAGAGAATAAACTTTCTTGGCTTAAGAACTTCACAAAAATTGTTCTCTGTTTTGAGTGCCCATTTCTAGAATATTTTCTGTAGGATATTTCAATTTCCCTTAGGTTTCCTCTTAAAACTAATATTTATTTGAGATATTTAAGTAATATCCAAATTCTTCCTCACTTTTATGTTCATAGTATATAATTAAAATATACTATGTGTCAGTTTTTCTCATGCAAAATGAGGATTAAAATTAGAATCTGACTCACAGATTTGTTGTGAAGATTAAATGAAAAAAGGCATGCAAAGATCTTAGCAATGTGTTTGTTATTTAATGTTATTAGTATTTAGTAATACATTGTGCATATTATTATTTTATGATAAAAATGAATTTGAGTTATATGTATGCATATGTGCATACACATTTCAGTCTATTACATCAGTCTCATAAATTCTTGGTGTGTAGAGATAGTGGAGTTTTCCTCCATCATTTTCAACACATTTGATTTGTAAAAATATTTGCTCAGGAAATATGTTGAATAAAATTATATATTTTGCTAATTTGAATAATTGTGAGGGAGAGTAGAGACAAAATTCTATTGAATTCGAGACCATTGCAAAATACCAATATGTATTCATTTAATAGAGGAATATATGCCGATATTAACACATTTATTCAAATATGTATTTGTATTCATAAATAATGACATTAATTAAAAACATTAAAATGCCATGCTTATTCATATTACTTTACCTGTAATTAGCTTTATTTATGAATAAAGTACTTTTTCCTCTCATTTCTTGCTCCTCTAGAGGCCTCAACAATATTCCATAGCTGAACCACAGTCTTGCAAAGGACTTTGAAACATGAATCTCTGAAATTTGATTTTCAAGCTGTGTCACCATTATTTCAATTAGTAATCTTTTACTTGGTCATACATACCCAAATATATTTAGGACTGACTACTTAGCTCAACCTAGTAACTGAATAGAACTGATCCTTCAGTGGACAAGTTATTGCCTGATAATTGATCATTTGACACTTAGGGAAGAAAACACATACATACACATTGATTTTGTTCACTTTCCATCCCAGTTTTAGATAATTCTTAGAAGTAAAGAATGGTTATACCTCAGGGCTTTTTTTCCCTCTCATTACTGGTTTACATTTTAGAATTATACATACTTCATTTACAATGTAGTGACGAGGAATAAGAAAAAATTGCCACAATGGAGACCAAAGAGTCCTATTTTATTCTTTATCTTGAAACAGGGTCTCACTAAGTTGCAGAGGACCTCACTAAGTAGCTGAGGGTGTCCATGAGCTGCAATCCTTTGGTCTCAGCCTCCCAAATGCTGGGATTACAAGCATGCACCACCACATCCGTCTAGGAGTTCTATTTTACATGAGGACTGTGATTATTATTTAAGGGAGGCATTATTCTGTTTTCATATTATTATTATTTTTTTCTGGTAGTGAGATTGCAAATTTGTGCAGTTTCCTTTTAAAAACACTGTGAAGGATTCCGGGAAGAATGGAAATGAATCTACCATGTGACCCAGCTATACTGAACTGAAACCAGACAACCATAGTAATGCATGCATATCTATGTTCATAGCTGCACAATTCATAATTGCCTAACTGTGAAACCAGCCCATATGTCCATCAACAAATGAGTGGATTAAAAATTATATAATACATACACAGTGGAATGCTACTCAGCCATAAGGAAGAATAAAATTGTGTCCTTTACAGAGAAATAGATGGAACTAGAGAATATTATGCTGAGTGAGACTATTCAGAAGCAGGATGTGATGGATCAGATGTTCTTCCTCCTATGAGGGAGTTAGGAAAAAATTGAGACACAGGAGGGACTCCAGGCAACCTAAGTGGAGAGAAAGGCAAGACCTGAGGGAGGGGAAGGAGCTAATGGGCAGCACAATTTGAAGAGGGAAATACCTCGATGGTCATGATGTACATACACAAACTTATCAAATCTAATCACTGTGCTGAGAATGAGAATGTGGGGAGGGAGAGGAAGTGGGGTGGGAACTGGGGGAGGGATCAAAAAGTTCTGTGTGCATATATGCTTCTATAAACCTGAGCATCATCAAGATGTATGATTACAGTGCATCAATAAAAAATTTAAATATAGTTTGAGCATGTAATTTATTAAAATGATTGTCATCAAGCTTATCAAAGACAAGGGCACTCTGATTTTATCATTTACTTTCAGTATGTCTTAGGCACTGGAGTTTCTGTATATGTAACTGCCTGATTCTTCATACATAGCTATCACCCAGAAGGCTAATTTGTTTGCATTACTTGGTCGGGTCAACTGCTTCAAAATGCAGATTGTAGAACTACTGGTAGATTGCATTACACCATTTAAATAAATAGTGGCAATTTGTCAATGTCATCTTAGCTTTTCTATTTTCTTTGAAACACCAGGAAATAGTAAATCAGACTAAACCAATCTTTTATTTTTTTAGAATGTGATGATCTGGATCTTCCTGTTCTTAGTAGATACTGCTTATATGACCTTTATAAGTTATTCTTACTAAGCATCATTTGGGAAAGAGGTAAAAGAAAATTTTGGAAGCAATGAATTTTCTTGATGAACTCTAAACTACATTGAATAGTGAAAATGATAGAATACATAGATAAGGTGCAAGAATTGGATAAACATTTTAAGTAATTTTAATAACAGATGCAATATTCTGAAAGGAGCTATAACCAAGACCATATACATATTTATATATAATATAAAATTATATCTACATATAAATATATAATATACATATTACATATTTTATTAATATTATAAATAAATTATTTTGGTTATGTATATAAATATATGTAAATATATATTTATTGGTTATATATTAAATATGTATATATTTATTTATATATTTAAACAATAAATATTAACATTGATTTTCTTGGAGAGAGTAATTTTTCTGTTTTTATTTTTTATTTTTTATTTTTATTTATTTTTTGCGATACTGTGGATGGAACTCAGGGGCATTCTACCTCCGAGCTACACTGTCGGTCCTATTTTTTAGTCTTTATATTTTTGAAACAGGGTCTCTCTGAGTTGCCAGGGGCCTCACTAAGTAGCTGAGGCTGTCTGCAATTATTTATTTTTTCCCTACTATTTTTTTTACTAATTATATGGTTGATTGTATCTATTAGAATGTCAATGTTGTTTCTTTCATTTATTAAGACTATATCAAATTAATATAATATAAAAGGTCACAAAAACAAGAAGAATGAGGAGAAAATTAAAAATGATTAAGGCTCTTTAATATCAAAGTTTCCAAACCTGCAGTGTGTGGTAAGCACATGCTTGTATTCCCAGTACTTGGGAGGCTGAGACTGGAGTATCAGAGGCTTGTGCCCAGCCTCAGCTACTTAGTGAGATCCTCTACAACTTAGTGAGACTCTGTTTCAAAATAAAGAATTAAAAATAGGGCTGGGGGTGTAGCTTAAAGGTAAAATGCCCCTGGCTTCAATCCCCAGTTCCAAAAAATAAAAAATTTAAAAAAAAGAAGAAGAAGAAAGAAAAGTTTCCAAACCCACAAAAGGGATATTGAGGAAAAACAGCTTTATTTCCCCCAGCCCAATAAAATGGAATAAAACGTCTTCCTTTTCTACTTGAAAACAGGATATACAGGAAAGTACAAATAAACTATATTTTACTAAGTAGAAAAATATGAGACTCATCTTGAGTGGTAATTATAGACTGAGAAAATAATTTCTGAAGATATCTTATTTAAGTAGTGATTTAGGGTGTATATTCATGACTCTGGAATCCATGTTTCAAAGCCTGATTTTACTTTTGTTTTCAACATGCATTTTCTGGATGCCTGCTATATGATAGGCACTGGATATAAGAAAATAAATAAAACATCTTGTATTCACTTTCATGAAGCTTTCTTCATGGCAACATAAATATTTAACAGTCGCCCAGTTAATGTAAAATAATATTTTTCAAATTATTTTAAATCCTATCACTAGCCAAGCTGTAATCAGCTTTGTTAAAGATATTTTTCATAAACAATAATGGTATTTTAGGAAGGACATGGGTAGAGAATCATTAACAATATGCAACAACTTTCAAACTCCCTTCTTAGATGAACTACCCAAATCAGAAAGTCACTGTAAAACTCAATGGACTCTTCATTTGATGCTCTTAATAGGGAACGTTTATGGGTAGAGTTGAAATTTCACACTTAGCATGTTCTTTAACAACTTTTCAGGAGCTGACCCTGAGTTTCAGGAAAGGAAATGAAAATAGAAAAATTATCATTTTGAAGATCCACAATCTAGAAAAGGAACTGCTGCTCTTTTGAGATACACCATCCAATGATGTCACAGCAAAGTTCAGATTGCCTGAGATTAAAAAAAAAAAAACAAAAAAACCTAATTTTGATATCAGGTCCTAAGAGTTTTCTGGGTTTACCAAAAGTTTTTTGTGCCAAGGCAGGTATATGTGCCAATGTCAAGGAATCCCTTCTTCCAGAAGCCAAGGAGATGTATGCCAAAACTAGCAGAGTTGCCACTATGGAAGCAGCCAAGGTGTCAATCAACAGATGAGTGGATTACAAAACCATGGGATATGTACACAATGGGATTTTACTCGGCCATAACAAAAAACAAAATCACATCATTTACAGAGAAATGGATGGAACTGGAGAACAATATGCTAATGAGATTAGTCAGTCACAAAAAGTAAGAAATTGGATGCTCTTCCTAATCTGAGGAAGCTAGGGAGAAAATGGGTCATAGGAGGAACTCTAGATGAAGAAGAAGAATCTATAGATGAGCAAACAAGTTGACCAAGGGGGATGGGAGGAAGAAGAAGGAAATTCCCTAATGTACATGATGTACATTCACAAACATATCAATGTCAACCACTAAGCCAAATGAGAAGAAGGGAAGGTGGAGAGAATGGGGTGGGAATTGGGGGAGGGCTAAATTAGTGGTGTGTGCATGTATTCCTCTACCATCTTGTACTCCATTAAGATGGATGACTACAATGCAACAACAAAACATTTTTTTTTAAAGTAGAGATAGGTGTTTTCTTTCCCACAGCAATACAGCTTTGAAGACATTTTATTAGGGACATATGTTACTTCCACAAAAAACAACAATAAAGTGTTCTGTATGCTAAATCATAGCTTACAAAAAGTAAAAAAAAAGAAAAATTGGCATTTTATAAAACTTGAAAAAATAGTACTTCAAACTGTATCATTACCAGCAGTAAACAGTTATCTAACTTCATTTGGCATTTCCAGCACCTTCAGCTTTCTGTGCCTGGTATGTTTTTGGGCATCACCATTTTCTGTGGACTTATTCTGGACAGCATTAGCTTTTTCCTTTTTCATTTTGGGTACCTTCTCCCCCTTATTTAAGGGACCTCTGTGGGCTTTGGAGGAGCATATTTAGGTTTTAGAAAGCTCTGCTGATCTTCACTGTGGTCCATCCTTCACCTTGACTTTATTTACTTTAGCATCCTTTTCAGCCTTTTCTTGGGCATGATGGCAGCAGTGTAGGGTTTGTAGGCACTCCACAGCTATGTAGCAACACATGGGTTTGGTGGGACTGGAGATCATCCTCATCTCCTCTTCACACTGCTCATATTAAGCTTTTGAAAGCAGTATATGTCTGTGATTATGAGAGTGAAATAGCTGTGATGAGTTGGTTCTGAGAGTTAGGAATGAGCCAAGGAAATAATCCAGGTGAAACTGTTGAGGCCGTGATTAACAGATGAGTGTACAGAGAGTAGGCAGGAAAAGCATTGGAGGCATAGGAAAGTGTGTGTAAAGTCCTAAAGTAAGGAGGAAGTGGATTTGTTGCAGACCAGAAAGAAGGCTATTGTAAAGGAGGTCAGTGACGAAAGACATAAAAAAAATCTCCAGGACATTCTAGATGAATTTGTATAGGTTATTTAATCAACATTAAATTTTTTATTTAACTCGTAAAAACTGGGGAAAATAACAACAGTACTCACCTTTCATAGTATTTTTGTGAACTTAATGAAATCATGTATATAAAGCATTTATCACAGTGCCTCACAAATGTGTGTTAGGTTTAGCTCTTATTTGAGAAGTGATGTAGCCTAATCATTATGTCTTACTGTCTTTCTCAACTGGGAACTACTTCATTTATACCATTTAGTTATTCTGGGAAAATCATTTAGCCTCTTATGGATTAAGTTACTTACCTGTAAAATAATGATAGCAATGTCTGTTTCATGGGGCAGTTTTGAGGCTCAATTGAGATAAAAACCTGGCAAATGAGTTAACACCAAATAAAGGTTATCTATTACAGGAAACATTTAGCTACCTGAGGATGCTTGGAAGGCATTTCTAATTTTAATAGTTATCAAGGATAACTCTGGCCTTCAACACCTTATACCTTGATGCTCTAATCTGGAGCATAATTATGGGGATGATACATATGGCTTTTATCAAGTGTAAGGAAGGAAATATGTGGGATGATTCCAGACTGATGCCATTAATAATTGCAGGAGAAATTACCTTATCCCTCTATCCATCCATCCATTGACTCACTACTACTAAGTACCTAGTATATGGCAAGAACCATGCAAACTTCTGGGAATACTGAAGCAAATAACATTGTAGTCCCTGCCTCCAATCAGCTCATATCACAGAACACTTTACACTGTATAATGTTGAAAATGAGGTAGCTTTGATTGGGAGCATTAAAAGAAAATTTTCATTGAAGTACTAGGAATAGTAATTCTAACATAAATATGCAGAAGGATTGGAGAAGGACAAGTTAGATATTTGGTATTACTTGATTTAACTAAATTTCTTGCCTTTGCCCTAAACACTAGAGACATTCTAAGTGTGTGGATACTCAAATGAGACCAGAAGGTAGGAAATCTCATAGCTCTTTTCTTTTCCTTTCCTTTCCTTTCCTTTCCTTTCCTTTCCTTTCCTTTTCCCTCCCTTCCTCCCTCCTTTCTTTCTTTCTTTCTTTCATTTTTATCTGGAAACAGGGTCTCACTAAGTTTCTGAGAGCCTCACTCAGTAGCTGAGGCTGGCTTTGAACCTGCACGATCCTCCTGTCTCAGCCTCCCAAGCACTGAGATTACAAGCGTGTGCCACCATACTTGGCTCTCATAGCCATTTTCTGATACAACATGGATATCAGAGGCTGAGTCACCCAAACTATGTTATTTAGCTTACTTTCATCTCAGTTTTCTCTTTTTAAATATGAGGGTGTTGGTACTAGTAGTATATCATAGGTTTGTTAGAATAATTACATACTATATATAATATAATATAATATAATATAATATAATATAATAATATAATAAATATAATATAATATAATAGCAAGAGATCAGAGTTCCTTGGCCTCTTTTTTAAGTAGTATGCTAATAAATTCAAACTTATACAAAAATTGAAACAATATTGTTTTGTGTTGTAAAACTTAGACACGAGAGTCAAAATCAGTCCACAAGCCATTCATTTGCAGATGCTCTGTATGAAAATGATTCCTACATTTTAATATTGGGGCTTATTAATTCTATATGAAAACATACAGAGAAAAAAAATGCCAAAACACTATGGGCTAGTACTTGGAGCAAAAATGATCCTGAACGTATCCCCCTAGAATATAGGAATCCTAGAGATTTGGTCAGTTTTAGCCATTAGTACTGGAATTGTGGTGGTACTCATATTTTAATAAGGTTTTGGATTAATCAGGTAAAGATTTCCTCAGGTCATCGTGTTTTCTAAATGTGGCAGTGAGGTGTTTCTGAACCACCCCGTTTAAAAGAAAACAAGTTAACCTTATTAACAACTATATTATATTGTTTTATGCATCTCAGTAAGTTAGTATAGACTTTACAGGCAATCACACCTGATTAAGGAATGATCTAAGCCACAGTGAGATCTGTAAGAGATGTGCCTTTTTTGGCATCTGAACTATCTATTTCCTTTTCAATACCTGTTTGGTTCTCATAATTTAGCTCAAGGTTTGTATTTTTTTGTGGAACCTTTTATAGTGCCAGCCAGGAAAGGTGTTTAGAAATAAACTTTGAGGAAAGTTTGGAGAAGTTATGCCCTAGAAAACTGTCTATAGAAGCAAACACTTGGGTTTTACTCTGGCTCCAGTATTTCTAATTTGAAATCTTTGGAAAGTAGCTTCTGTCTAAATTTCCTTATCTGTAAAATTTTAAGGAAAAGAGAAATGATTCTCAGGATAATTAAATCGATTAGCCTAAATTATGATATTTTTAAATTTATTGGTACATTGTAATCATAACTCATCATGAAATACAGAATTAAAAATTTTAAGAACAGTTTCTGTCTGAGAAAAAGTGTTCAACAGTGTTTTTAAAATTATTTTCTCTGCCGGGTGTGGTGGCGCGCTTGTAATCCCCACGCTTGGGAGGCTGAGACAGGAGGATCCAGCAGGTTCGAAGCCAGCCATGCTGGCTTAAGAGACCCTGTTTACAAATTAAAAAAAAAAAATAGGTCTGGGAGTGTAACCCAGAGGTAGAAGGGTTTCCAGGAACCCCAGTACCACCAATATATATATATATATATATATATATATATATATATATATGTATATATATACATATATATGTATATATATACATATATATATGTATATATACATATATATATATGTATATATATATTTTTTTTCCTCTCCCATGGGCTCTTTGAGACTGTGTACCTACTTTATGTACAGGTCTTCAAAACTTGGTTTATTTCTTGAAAATAAGCAAGTATTCAGTGATTTGGGTTAATGATCATAATATAGATCAGGAAGAAATAGAACTTTAATATCCAACTGGTTATAAGAATAGAAAGATCCTAGGCTTAAACATTTTTTCTTTTTGGTACTAGGGCTTGAATCCAGGGTCAGGTTCTTGGTAGGAGTAGCCTCTGACCTATTTATTATTAAATAAACTCTAGCCCTATTTATTATTATTATTATTATTATTATTATTATTATTATTATTATTTTGAAACAGGGTATCACTGAGAAGGTCTCACTAAATCCTGAGGCTGTCTTTCAAAATGTGATTCTCCTTTCTCAGCTTTCTGAATACTGATATTATGGCTCCTGGTAGGTAGCTTATGTTTAATTCAAAAATAATTTATGTCAGTAACTAAAGGAAAGATATATAAATGGTTGATTTTTATACTTTCTAAGAATTTCAACATGCATTAACTTTTTGTCTTCAGAAAATCTTGTGTGGGTCGGGCGTGGTGGCGCACGCTTGTAATCCCCGCGCTTGGGAGGCAGAGACAGGAGGATCGCGCAGGTTCGAAGCCAGCCGTGCTGGCGTAAGAGACCCTGTTTGCAAATAAAAATGTAAAAATAGGTCTGGGAGTGTAGCCCGGAGGTAGAAGGGCTTCCAGGAACCCCAGTACCACCAAAGAAAAAAAAAGAAAAAAAAGAAAAAAAAAAGAAAAAGAAAATCTTGTGTGGAAGTGGGAAGTAATTATTCTCCCTCTAAATAAAAGGGAAGTTGAAGAACATTGCAATTTTATTATTTTTCCCCTAAGAACACATTGTACCAACGTAAGACTTAAAGATGAAATCTTGGTTTCTAGACACTCCTTACAGATATTACATCATCAAATGTTCACAAAACGAATAAATTTATTTTTAAATAAGTTTCCTTTGAAATGCTTTCTTCAGTATAGTTTTGTTTACTAATTTAAATGAAGTTACATTACATGGAGTAAAATTTATCCTTTTTGTTGTAGTATTCTATGAGTACTGACAAAATGATGCACTTATCTAATAAATACAGTTGTATAAGCATCAATAACAATCAAACATACTCAAATATTATTCCTTCACAGTCAATACTCTCTTCTCTCCCATGCATTATAAGTGGAATAAGTTCACAGTATTTTGAGTATGGTTTTTTAAGTATAATTCATTTGAAATTTGTTTATGCTGTTGTATCAATAACTAATGCATTTTATTTTGGGTGAAGTGTTTGTTCATGTCTTCCTCCCTTTTAAAAACTTGGTCATTTCTTTTTTTAGCAAGTCAGATTATTTTAACTGTATTGGGAAAATGATATGAATGACATTGTCTCACAGTTTATCCTTTATGATATTGAAACAAATCAAACAACCAGCATTTCATTTCATTTTTTTAATATTCAGTGTATACACATTTTTACATATTGGTTTAAAAATTACTTGTCTATAGAAAGAAAAAATAAAAATCCCAAACAAGAATACAGTATACAAGTGAATTCAACGTAAAAACAGAAGGCAAACTGAATATCTAAGTACCAAAAAGCCACGGAACAAAGCATATCCCCAATCCAAGCAGGGTTTATTATGGAAAGCTGTATCTATGTATGCATGCTGCTCTCTCTGCAATACTGCACCCTACAATACCCTAGGATAGCCTGAGAGATGCCGACTATGCAAATACATCCTTCCATTTCACCACAGTAGACAAACATTCAACTTATCCTACTTCAGAGTTATAGGAGCCAAATTGTAAACACTTTGAAGGTCAACTCTTTCATCATGGAAGATGAAGACTGAAACTTAATAATCTGAAATGTGGGATTGCTTGGCTCTAGAAAATTACAGTCTTAATGTGAAAACAGTTGTCCTAATTGTGTTAGGTTAAAGAGAGATAAGAAAGCAAGGAAATAGAGACTGTAAATATAAAATACAACTCAAGGGATTTTTTTCTGTAGGTTTGGCTTTAGTCAGAAATCTAGTTTATCCCTAGTATTCAGAGTAAATGTCTACATATGTAGTAAGTAGGTATGGATAATGGTAGGAAGATTAGTCGTGCTTCTGTAGTGTTTTGTATTTTGTCAAAATTATAAGATACCAGTTAAAGGGAGCAGAAGGGAAGGAGAAGTTGGAGAACTGGAGAGAAATTAAAATGTGAGTCATTTTTTGGAATGAAAAGTGGTTTTCTTGTGCAGAATTTGGCACAGTGTGGCCTGTATTATCTATGGATGCTTTATAATATTGGTGTT
Source organism: Muscardinus avellanarius (assembly GCF_963383645.1). Taxonomy (NCBI): domain Eukaryota; kingdom Metazoa; phylum Chordata; class Mammalia; order Rodentia; family Gliridae; genus Muscardinus; species Muscardinus avellanarius. The sequence continues at coordinate 116,849,378 of NC_137792.1, read as the reverse complement.
GGTTATTGTAACAGAGATTACTGATTTATAATCCCAAATATATGTTATTTAATTCTTAACAGAAAATGCTTGCCAAATCCTAGAGTAGGAATAGGTAGTGGCATAATTTGGTAATGTAAGGAATTGACTTGAGTTTTTTGACAAAAAATTAGAGTGAGATTGGCCAATAAATTAGGCTAGTGGCAATTCATTAAGTTGTTCAGCAATAGTTATAGAATAGGTGCAAATAAATTTCTAGAATTTAACCTGAAAGAGAAGTATATGAATTACCTGACAAAAAATTAAAATAATCTCAAACTTCTTCCATACTTGAAGAAGAAAGGTTATTTCTAAATTCACTTTGTTGAGATCAGCATTAGAGTGATACCTAATTAAAAAAAAAACATGAAACAAAGAAAACTGGAGTCTGATAGTCCTAATTAATATATTTAAAATATTCTGAAAAATACTAGCAAACCGAATTCAATAACATATTAAAAGAATACTACATCATGACCAAGTGATATTTGTTCTTTGAATAGAAGAATGGTTCAACTTACAGAAATCAACATATTTACAAAATGAAGAATAGAAATCCTATTACTGCAACAGACACAGAACAAGCATTTAACAGAACTCTTTTTCCTGAGAATACTATTCAGAAAAACATAAAATAGAGGGAAATTATCTCAACATAATAAAGACCGTAAGTGACAAGCCCATAGCTATCATCATATTCAAAGAGTAATATTTGAGAAGGATATGCTTACCCTGGCTTGAACAGTACACAATCTTTACATCACATTGTATCCCATAAATATATATAATTTTAAGCCTGAGTTACAAATAAAACTATGAGACAAAATCTTATTTTTTCTCATAATACATGTATAATCCACCATCCAATTATTAATTTACTGACAATATCTACCAACATAAACTGTTCGTTCAGATCTTTTGAAGTACCAATATGGGATCCCAATCAATAGAACAATTGGAGGAAATTTTAGTGTTAAGCAGCAGAATTCTGTTCTCAATTTTGTACCATTTGACATTCTTTTCAAGTACTTTAGAACAAATAAATATGGGGATAACATTCCTTTGTGACAGTAGGGATTAAACTCAAGGGCATTTTATCTCTGATATATATCTCCATCCTGTTTTTATTTTTCATTTTGAAATGGGGTCCAGGATGACCATGCTACATTCATACTTTTACACATATTTGAATGTAGCTCCTTCATTAATCAACCTAACCTGGACACTCATTGTTGGGAGGGGGAAGGGGCAGCAGGAAGGGAGGGCACCAAACATTGTCCGAATGTATGTCATTTTCAATATGATCCACATAAAAATAAAAAAAGAAATGGAGTCTCGCTATGTTTGCTTCATGATGGCCTCAGAACTGTTATCCTCCTGTCTCTGCTTCCCAATAGGAGTAATAAGAAACTAAAGGATCCAGCATGATTTTTTTTTTCTGGGATCATGCCTAGTAATAAATTCAGTCTGAAGATAATATTATCTCTTTCATTTACATTGCATGAATTCTTCTGAGGAGATGTTACTTGTTATTATTTTAAATAAAAAACAGGTAGGTATATGTGATGAGATGGGCTGATTGCATTAAAGAATGTGTTAACTGCATAGATGCTAAAATGGGCATTTTCCTTTCACAGTCTTAGAGAAAGGTTAGTTAATTACATAAATATTCATTTCTATACTTTACCTCCAATATTTCTCTCTACTCAGAAGCACAGCCTGTAGCTTTACCAATTCACCAGGAACGGTTGTTTTTATTTCATTCCATCTCTGCTTCCAGACATGTATGGCAATTTGTGGCATAATCTATAAGCCAAAAAGAAAATAGTTTTCCCATGTTTGGAACTAACCAGGTAAGACATTGCCAGAATTCTTTTAAAAAGTACTAAGTTAAAAGCTTTAAGAAGAGAATATATTTCCTCATTCAGATTAATAATGAGGAAGGGTAAATAAGTCATTCTGAAAATAAAATGTATCAAATTTACAAAAATGGATCCTTTGGATTAAAATACTCTAAAAATCTAATATTTTATGGAGTTTGAGTAATCATTATATGAAGTAGGTTATCTTTCTGTTAAAATTTTAGTGTTTTTTTTTGTACTGAGGATTAAACTAAGAAGCATTTTACTTCTGAGATACATCTAGCTTTTTTTAATTTTTTTTGAAACAGAGTTTCACTACATTGCTGAGAGTCTTGCTAAATTGCTTAAGCTTGTCTCGAACCTGAAATTCTACTATTTCAGCCTCCCAAGTACTGAGATTATAGGCTTGCACCAATATGCTGGATAGTTCAATTAGTTTAAGTTGAAGTGGTTAAGCTAACTAAGAATGACACTTAAATCTTGAAAAACTATACAATGTCATCATGAGAAATCTTAAACTATACAAAAGGAAGTTTGTTGGCTATTATTACAAACAATTTGTTTTGTCCACTATGATGAATGCTCATTCAAAATCCTGTTCCTTTTAGCTATTGATTCAAATATCTGGGAATCTCAGTAGTGTGTAGATGAAATAAATCACACAACCAATTATATTGGAAGTTCTTAGGTAAACTCCAATAATTCCTTTAACTTCTATAGTATTCTAAATTTTAGGTATCTATGAACATTTACATTTTGGAGAAAATTTTTTGAATTTTATAAAAATCTTAGATGACTTTTCACCATTCCTTATGCACAAAAAGAACAATTGCTCTGAACACTAGAACTTACAAATTGGTAGCCTACTGATGTTTAGTATTCAAACTTTCCAGTAGCTGAATCCCATATGATGAGTTGTAGATTAGAAAAAAAATGGCTTTGATGCATATATTAGGATCATTTTACATGGAGCATTTTTATGAAAATTTCAAACTGTACTCAAACTTTATTTTCAGGTTGTATATGTGCATTTTATCAAAAGTTTGTGTTGGCATATGTAACAAATTTGGTGAGATTCTCGTATTATCAAAAATCAGAAAATATTGTACTTCAAAGAATGTAAGCAAAGCTGTTATATTTTTCTTTGGGAATCTCAGAATGATCTTAAGTTATTAAAATTGAATTTGAATTTGGTTCCCTTGCCAACTTATTCGACATTTTGCATAGATGGGCACAATTTGTTGTATTCATCTATCTGGGAACTGCTATAAAAAAAGATAGAAAAAACTTATATAAGTTTTGCCATAGAAATCAAAATGGATCAGGCAATATTTTTCACATGGAGTGGGAAAGAGAATGTCTAAGGGGTAGCAGTAAGAAGGGCAGGAGTTCTGGAAGTTATTATACTGTACTTTATTTTACAAGAATGTAATCTCAAGTTACCAAAACCACTGTTGATAAAACCAGAAGGTACCCCCCTCCTTAACAACTAAACTAATTTAATCCATCCTGGCAATCATCTAAGTGACAGATGTCACAGCCATATGACAAACATATCTCAGGAATGACGGGACATTCTTCTCATACAAAGACATCTTTCAATACCAGCCATCTGACCATACTAGAGATGTTTAGCATTTCTTGCAAAGAACATCCTTGTCAGCTCTATGATCAATTTCAACCATATACTGCATGTCTCTAGTGCTTTAATTGACTACTGTAATGATCAGTTTTCTCCAGAAAAGTATGTCTAGTGATTGATGTTGCTTAGATAGTGATTTAGGGGGAAACACTTAGATAACATAATTTTCTCTTTAAAATCTTTACATCTGTTCATATTGCCAAGTGTTTTCTTTAAACTCACAATGAGTTATTCTTCAGAGTCTGTAATACACAGAAGTTAATAATAATCACTTTCAAATTTCACTTGATTTTCAGTTTACTATAATTTGGTTTATATGAATTCTTGATACTCATTAGGTTAAATGGATTAATTCAGCAACTTAAACATAACTGAAAAATCAGTAACAAAATATAATACTATACAGGTTTATTGCTAGCTTTCAAAAGGTTTATGAGATATGAATTTCGCTTACAAACCACTTGTTGATGGTAAAATGTAAATCTGACTTAAACTTGATGCTTCTTTGCTTTGGCATCCACTCATAATATCTATATGTATTTGTATAACTAAGCCCATCATCTCATTGGTTCCTCATAAAAAGCCCATGAAGGAAGCAGAGTAAGGATTAAATTGCCTCAAGGTCATTTTTTGGCATGGTCTCTGGAACATATAATGTACTCGAGAAATCAATAAATGCTTGATAAACTAATAACTATTAAAGAGCAATGTTACTGAAACTCAAAAACTCTGGGTCTTTCCATAAATATATTGTAAACTATTATTTCCAATTCATTTTTAAGTTCTTATGTATGTTTATCATGTCTTCTTAAATATATTGTAAAATAAACTCCATTAGAACAAAAATGATGTCTAGTACTTTGTTGCCCCTCCACAGGTCTCACTACTATACTTTGAATAGGATGAGTATTCAATAAACCCTTGCTAATTTTATTTAAGTATATGAAAATAAAAAAATTTTTGATGTGGCTACCAATGCATATCCGTAGTTTAAATTTGTTAATATAAGACAAAAATGAAACAGCAAATTTATAAATTGGTATTGGATTCTTGAATCAAAAAGGTTAAAATTATTTTCCCTTCATAAAAAGTGAATTCCCTACATTTTCACCCTTAAATGTTTTTAAGTAAGTCATTACTATACAATATCACACATAACATTTTTATGTTGCTATTTCTTATAATTTAATAATGGTATTTAGTAATAAACTATTAAAGTTTAAATTTATCATTCATTGTGTAGGTCAAAATGTTTTACATTAAGATGCATATTTAATCGAATATGAAAACTGATTTAAAATCAAAAGTAGAGGTGTTCAAAAGTAGAGAACTCACTAGATACCATGCTGTCACAATACCACACTTACACTAAGAATGAGCTTTAATATAATTTATTAAATACTGACATTGAAATTTTTTACTACAAATAAATATCATATTAAATTTCAAACTAGGGGCAAGAACTGCTTTTCTTGATGTTACTCTTGCAATAAGTCTGTCGAATCCAAAATAAATTAAAAGGAGGGTGTTTTCTTAACAAGCTGCTTTGTAAATTCATCCATATGTAAAAAAGCAACTGATGTTCTGGCAAAACAACTATGTTTTATTATTTTCTTCTTTCTGGACCCTAAGAGGAAGAAGAAGGAGAAAAAAAACCTTTCTTGTGTATAAAACCTTTTGCACTTTGACATGAGTCCTTCCAGCCAAACTCTTTTTGATTGAAACAAACTTAAACCATATTCCATTTCACAAAAGCAAAATGTGCTGAACATGTGGTTTTTAAAATAGAAGCATGTGCATTAACTGTTCTACATGAAGATCCTTTCTGAGAAAGCTCTCTGGGGATAGTTCATTACTCAAAGCCAGGGAGCACAGGAAAAGGGTGAAGCAGACTGAGATCAAGCTTTCCCCAAAGTGGATGGCCCAGGCAGAGGCATAAGTGATATTTAATATGCACGCCCAGGGGCTCCTGTTGAGTGCCCTGTTTGGTAACCCGGATCAGGATGCTTGTTTAGTGGATAAAAGTGTAACTTTAGAAATTGGCAGGAACTTTTGTGCTTGGCCACCTGTATTCTCAGCCAGAGATGGTGGAATGGATTTTAAACAAGCACACATTTCGAACTTTGTTTTATTTTGCTTTCTTATAACTTTCTGGTTTCAAAAGAACCATTTATAAAAGTTCCACTTTAATGATGTGTTGACAACACTCAGTGGCCGTTATGATAAACTTCATATTTTGTCTTTCCATTGCTAAAATAATACTTATATAAAGTTGTAAATATAAACTGTGGGAAAAGAAGACATTATCTTTGCTTCAGTAGCCAGGGTGAATTGTTACATGAATGGATATCTTTGTTGCAGTCTTTTGGCTATCAGTAATTCTATTTATATCTAATATAAATACTGTGAACTCTGAAAGTAGTCTGTGGAATCAATCAAGCCTGTATATTAGCACTTCAAGGAAGCCATCCCTTTCAGCCTGAAAATAATGATTGGGCTATGAGTTTTGACCTAAGAATATAATAACATTTTCTTAGATTTCATTATTTCTTATGACCATTTAAGGCCATCTGGGGCCCAGAATGATGAAAGAATAGTGCAACTGTATGACCTCCTAGATCTAGCAATAGCTCTTTGGATATTAGGTTGGATTAGTAGGTTTACTGCTAATCCAAACACTGTGAGCCAAATTCTGTTGGCATATCCGTATTGTGCATTTCTGAAAATTGAGGAAAGTTAGCTTTTGAATAACTGTCAGCATCCTTTATGTTCTAGACACAGAACATATGCATTTTGTCATTAAATGTACTTTTTTAGACCTCTCTTTCCTTCCCATTTGCAATGGTAGCCTCCCTTCCCCCAACATATACCCGCATTCCCTGGTAATGGCCCTTATCAACAATAAATTTAAATTAGTTATATGCTGTTTTCTAAACTAAGTTAATTTAGAGCCAATTTTGTGTTTTAATATGTATGTAATATTTGAAAAAAGGCATACTCTTGATTGCTAAAGCTTTAGCCATGAAGAAAAATATGAAAACGATATTCCTGTTAAATAAAACTGCAAATTTGTATCCCATAAGCCATTATTTGAGGATTTTCTTTGGAATTCTTTTTTTCAATTAGCAAGTCTATGTTATCACATATATGTGGTACTATTTTCATCTGTGATGAAATAAGTTACATTTTACATTATAATAATATGGAGGAATCAGAATAAAAATTATATCAGTAAGCACTAGATGTGATATATAAAATGATTTCAGCAATTATATGTGACATTTAGAATTGGATGGCACTAATTCTAGTAAATTTAATCTGGTCTGCAACTTATTTGACAAATGAATCATGGACTAATATTAATAACAACATCATGTTTTGAATCCTCTATGTGTCATGCTTATTTATTACATTAGAATTTATCTTTACAATACAGATTGCAATTGATATTTAATCTCCACTTTACATATAAGGGAATTTGGTTTAGAGAAAATTGACTTAGTACTCAAAGTAGAGCTGAAACTTCTAAAATTCTCTATTTTTGACTATGGCAGCTGTGTCCCTCAAAATTAGATATGTTGAAGTGCTAACTCACATTACCACAGAAAGTGGTATTATTTATAAATAGAAGCATTTTAGGTGTAATTAGTTAATATGAGTTTATACTGGAATGAGTTAGGTCCTTATTCAACATGGCTAGTACAATGATAAAAATTTAGCCATTCTGAAGACAGACACATACAGGAAAAATACCATGTGAAGATGGAGAGCGTGCAGTGATATCTCTAAGGTATTGCTAACTTTCATCAGAAGCTAGGAGAAAGGAATAGTATTGATTCTCCCTTAGAACTCCCAGAAAAAAACAAACTTGATGGTATGTTGATTTCATATTTCTAGACTCCAGATTTGTGGAACAATACATTTTTGTTTTAGTTTAAGCTACCCAGTTAGTGGCACATTAGTAAAACAACAGTAGGATTGTGATACAGAGAGACTGCCACCATAAATAATACAGTAGACCATTTTTGTTATTGGAAATTGTATCCTAGGGTATTCTACTTCTGAGTTTCACACCTTCTTATTTTTAAACTGAGTCTTACTATGTGCTCACCTCAAACCTATGATCCTGCTGTTATAGCCTCCCAAGTTACTAGGATGATAGATATATGCCACTGCTTGTAGTTGACCTTTAAATAGTGGCCTCTGACATAATTTTATATGGGTTATTTTCCAGTGATCTATATTATTAATGTATTACAAGAAATTTTCTTTGCTTCAAATTAAACTCTTTGCTTCAAATTCAAATTAAAATCAGATGCTTTCCTTAATATGCAGAAGCTAGAGAGGAAACGGTCAGAGGAGGGACTCTAAGTGAAGGAGGAGAAACTATAGATGAGCAAATCAGGAGGCTAACCGAGGGGGATGGAAGGGGGGAACATATCAAAATTAATCACTGAGCCAAACATGAGAAGAAGGGAGGGAATGGAGTTGGAATTGGGGAAGGGCTAAAACAGTGATGTGTGCATGTTTGCCTTTACTATCTTGTATCCCATTAAGATGTATGACTCAAATGCACCAATAAAAAAAGAAAACTGGCTGGGCGTGGTGGCACATGCTTGTAATCCCAGCATTCGGGAAGCTGAAACCGGGGGATCTCGGTTCGCGGACAGCCTCAGCTACTTAGTGAGGCCCTCTGCAACTTAGTGAGGCCCTATTTCAAATTAAAGAATAAAAAAATTAGGGCAGGGGGTGTAGCTCAGAGGTCAAATGCCCCTGGGTTCCATCCCCAAACCCACACACACACACACAAAGAAAACTATAACAAAGAATGTAATAGAAATAAAATTCAGGACTAATTCTACTATATAAAATTTTGTTAAAATTTATTTTATTAATATCTAAATTTATTTTAGATCTAGTCAATTGTGTATAAAATAGTTATGACCCTATTTGATCTTGATTTTTCACTTAATACTTTACTATAAGAACCTTTTATATAATGAAATATTATCAAATATGATATGTATACAGGCTACATTATGTTCAGTTACATACTTTTACCATGGCTTATTTTTAAATCCCCTAACATAAATGATGCTGTGTTGATATCACTGTGTTCAAGTATTTAGCCATATCTTTGAGGGTTTTCAAAAGATAAGTCCTAGAAGTAGAAATCTTGAGCTATTCTTAAGGTCTGTGGCACATATTATTAAATTCTTTTCTAGAAGAATTGTACCAAGTTGAAATTCACTTAAGTAGGGTATGATGCTTTATTGCACTATAATTTCACTGAATACTATGTTTTAAATGTCAACTTTACATTTGTTAATAAAACTTAGTTTAGTGAATTACGTCTACCAGTTTCTATTCATCAAAACTATTTTTAAAATAATATTTGATTATTAAAATGTTACAATTATGGTTTTTGAATAATTCAAAATTTTCTTGAACTTGGATCTTTCTGAACTTGTATATATAATGAATGACAATAGATTATTTTTTATAAAACTGAGACCTACTGAATCTTATATATTCTTTAAATAATAGTCTTTAATTCATATACAGTTATATTGGGCCATATCATATATTGACCTAAATTAAAATAAAAAGTGGAAATCTTTGGAAAATCATTTGAACCGAGTAACTTTTTCTTGTTTAATTATCCCTGTAGGAAATTATTGAAGGTTATAGAAAAGTTTTAGAATAGTATTGAAAACATTATTTCATTAAGCATTCAAGATTATTAAATAGATTCCCTTTCCCCACCCCTTCAACATTAGTTTGTGAGTATCTTTACTTTTAACGTGTGTTTCTCGCAGGCAGCACAGATATGGATTCTAGTGTTTAATCCATTTTGCCTTTTTGGGGGGAGTTAAGGCCATTTATATTCAGCATGATTATTGAGAGAATTTTTTTTTTTTTTTTTTTTTTTTTTTTTTGCGGGTCTGGGGATGGAACCCAGGAGCATTCAAACTCCGAGCTACACCCCCTGCCCTATTTTTTATTTTTTATTTTTTATTTTTAAACCAGGTCTCACTGAGTTGCAGAGGGCCTCACTAAGTAGCTGAGGCTGTCCATGAACCCCTATTCTCTGGTCTCAGCCTCCCAAATGCTGGGATTACAAGCGTGTGTCACTACGTCCAGCTCGAGAGAAAAATTTTAATTTCTAACATTGTGAGTTTTAACATCTCTTTGAGATAGTATTTGTTTTTCTTTGCTTAGTTTTTTGATGGGAATGATTATTTCTCTGGTTGTGGCATTTGTTAATTATTTTTTCTTTGCAATTAATATCTTTGAGTATTTTCTCTAATGCTGGTTTGGAACACACAAATTCTTTCAGCTTTTGGAAAAATTTTATTTCTCCATAGAATTTGAGAGATAGTTTTGCTGGTTTGGAAATTTGGAGCTAGAAGTTGTTTTCTTCCAAAGTTTGGAATCTGCTGCTCCAGGCCATCCTGACTTTTATGACTTGGTTTGGAAGTCTGGAATGATTCTAATCACTTTGCCTCTGAATGTCACTTGGTCTTTTGCTTTTCTTGTTTTTAAGATTCTCTTCTTGGCCTCTAAATTAGTCAGTTTGACTATTATGTGGCATGGTAAACCCATTCTCATGCTGTCAAATTGTTTTTCTTAATTTCTGTCTTTGGATAATTTTCTGATATTACTTCTTTGAAAAGGTTGTTAATTCCTTTGGCTTGAGCTTCTATTTCTTCTTCTATGCCTATTATTCTTGTATTAGTACCTTTAAAATTGGCCCATATCTCTTTAATGCTCAATTCATGCTGTCAAATTGTTTTTCTTAATTACATACTATGTGTTCATTTTTGGAATGGTCATCTTCTAAAAGTGAGATTCTATTTTCCATGTGGTTTAGTCTATTGTTTATGGTTTGTATTTATGCCTTTAATGATTGCATCCTTTACTTTCTTTAAGGCTGCTTTTTTATTTCTGTTCAGGGTATCAAATTATTTGTTAATTTGTTCCTTCATTTCTTTCAGGCTCACTCTATTTTTTTATTTTTTGGAAGTCCTGTGCCATTTCTACTATGAAAGTTCTAAATTTTTCTGGCAATTTCTGTATTTCTATGTTGTTGGGTTCTGTTATTTTGGGGTTATGGGTGCTCATTGTTTTAATAAAGACCTACCATCATACAAAAGTCCAGGACCAGGTGGTTTCACAAGTGAGTTTTATAAACCTTTATAGAAGTGCAAATCTCAATATTCCCCAAAGTATTCAATAAAATAGAAATAAATAAGACTTTCCCAAATACATCCTTTGAGACCAACATCACATTAATACCAAAACCAAATAAATACATCTCAAGCAAACAAAACTATAGTCTTATATGGTTGATGAATTTAGATATAAAACTGCTAAACAAAATACTAGCAACATTCTTTCAAAACTACGTCAAGAAAATCATACATCATGACCAAGTTGGGCTCATCCCATGGATGCAAGGCTGGTTCAACATATGAAAAACAATCCATGTAATTCACCACATAAACAGAACCAAAAACAAAAATCACATGATCATTTCAATAAATGCTAAAAAAGTTCAATAAAATTCAACACTCATGTCAAAAGCACTACAGAAAATAGAAATAGAAGGACCATACTTCAACATCATAAAGGCAATGTACAATAGACCTACAGTCAGCATCATAGTAAATGGGGAAACACTGTCAGGGTTCTTTTTAAAAAAGGACCAAGACAAGGATGTTTATTATCAAGATTTCTTTTCAGTATAGCACTTGAGACTCTAGCCAGAGCAATAAAGCAAAAAATGGAATCAAAGGAGTACAAATAGAAAAAGAACTAAAACTATTCTTATTTGCAGGTCACAAAATACTAAGAAAACACAACAAACTCAATAAAAAGGATTATATAACTGATCAACAAATTCAGAAAAATGTCTGGATAAAAAATTAATCTTAAAAAATTAGAAGCTTTCCTATATGTCAACCATAAATCCATTGAAAAGGAAATCCAGAAAACACTTCTACTCAGGATATCCCACAAAAAATTAAAATACTTAGGAATAAACCTAACTCTGGAGGAAAAGACATCTACAAGGAAAATTACAAAACATTATAAAAAGAAACAAAAGAAGACCTTAGAAGTTGAAATGATCTTTCACAGATCATAGGAAAGGCAGAGTAAATATCATCCAAATGGCCATTCATAGCAAAGTCATCTACAGATTAAATGCAATATACATTAAATTACCAAGGTCATTCCTCAGAGACATAGAAAAATCAGTTCTTAAATTCACTTGGAACAACAAAACCCAGAATAGTCAAAGCAGTTCTTAACTACAAGAAGCATTCAGGAAGTGTCAAAATACTTGACTTACAACTATACTACAAAGTAATAGTAATAAATACAACATGGTATTGGCACAAAAGAAGAAACAGAGATAGATGGGGCAGAACAGAAGACTCAAAGAAACCCACACACGTGCAGCCAAGTGATTTTTGACAAGGGGACTAAAAGCATACATTGGAACAAAGATAAACTATTAAACAAATGGTGTTGGCAAAACTGGTTAACCATATGCACAAAAATAAACCCCACTTTCTCACCCTGCACAAAAGTCAATTCAAGATGGATTAAATATTTGGAAATCAGACCAAAGAACTTGAAGCTCCTTGAAGAGGATATAGGTACAACACTTCAACATATAGACATAGGTAAAATCTTTCTCAGTAAGACCCCAAAGGCACAATAAAGTAAAAGTAGGGACAATTTGTGAGATTGCATTAAACTGAAGAGCTTCTGTACAGCAAAGAAAACTAACAAGAACCTCAATGGAGAGCCAGAGAATGGGAGAAAATTTTGCCAACTACTCTTCTGATAGAGGGTCTTGCTTTATATGAACTTCAATTAGAAATGGCAATCAGGCCGGGCATGGTGGCGCATGCTTGTAATCCCCGCGCTTGGGAGGCAGAGACAGGAGGATCGCGCAGATTCGAAGCCAGCTGCACGCGCTGGCTTAGGAGACCCTGTTTCCTAATAAAAATGTAAAAATAGGTCTGGGAGTGTAGCCTGGAGGTAGAAGGGCTTCCAGGAACCCCAGCACCACAAAAAAAAAAAAAAGAAATGACAATCAGTAAAATCACAAATGGCAATCATTAAAAACATTTGGAGAAGTGGGAACTCTAATCCATTGTTTCTGGTATTGCAAATTAGTATAACCATGTAGAAAAACAGTATGGAGGATCTTCAGAATAGGAATAAACCTACCATATGATTCAGCAATACCACTTCTGGATATCTACCCAAAAGAATGGAAATCAAATTATCAAACTCCCGCATGCATATCTATGTTTAGAGCGACATAATTCAAAATTTCAAAACTATGAAATCAGCCAAGATGTCCATCAACAGATAAATAGATTACAAAACAATGGGATAGGTACATAATAGAATTTTGCTTAGCTATAAAGAAGATTTAATTATGTCATTTACAGAGAAATGGGTGAAACTGGGGAACATTATGCTAAGTGAGATTAGTCATTTATAAAAAGTAAAGCACTGGATACTCTCCCTAATATGCAGAACCTAGAAACAAAATGAGTCATAGGAGTAAATCTAAATGAAGAAGAAATCTTAGATGAGCAAATAAGGTGACCTGAGTGGGGTGGATGGGGGAAAGATAGAAATTCCCTAATGTACATGATATACATTCAGAAGCATAACAAATTATATCACTAAGCCAAATATGAGAAGGAGATGGGGGATGTGATGGGGTGGGAAGTGGGAAAGGGTTAAATGAGTGAAGTTTGCATGTATGCTTGTAACATTTTGTACTTCATTAAGATGTATGACTATAATTCATCAATAAAAATTACAAAATATCTAAAATTTAATAAGCATTAACATAAAAGCAAAGACTGAAAAATATTTCTTTGTTATCAAAAAAGTGTTTTGATTTAATTATATTTTTGATCTATATTTTTGTTTTTTGTCATTAAGGCATGGGATAATATGATTTTTATTTTTCAGTCATATTGTTCTATTATTATTGTTATTCATATTAAGATTATCTCTCAATAAATAAGATTATATACAATATTATCATGTGTGTGTGTGTGTGTGTGTGTGTGTGTGTGTGTGTGCACGCTGGAGGTTGAATCTAGGAATATTCTACCTCCAAGCTACAATACCAGCCCTATTTTACTTTTTAATTTTAAACAAGGTCTCAGTAAGTTTCTGAGTCTTGCTGTAAGCCTGCAATTCTCCTGTCTCAGCCTACCAAGCAGTGAGATTACAATGGAGTGCCACCACACTAGGCTAATTAATATGCTTAGAAGAACCTGCAATTATTAAATATCAAAATAAACCAGATTTAAAGTATCTCCACACTGTTTTTCATAGTGGCCAAACCATTTTGCACTCACACAAGAACCTGCAAAACTTTAAATTTTTCTATATCTTCTTCAACACTTGTCTTTTTATTTTTAAGAGCCATCATGACAGGTGTAAGGTGATTGGTTGGCACTTCCACAATTACTGACTTTGAACATTTTTTTCATAAACATATTAGGCCTTTTGTATACCCTCCTATGATAAGTAAAGTGAGCCTGTAAGAGTAGTATTTTACTTATACAATTAGTTGCACCATATGCAGAAAAATGAAATAAATAAATCCCACTTTCTCACCCTGAACAAGAGTCAATTCAAGATGGATCAAAGACTTGGAAATTAGAGCAGAGACCTGGAGGCTCCTTGAAGAGAGCATAGGTCCAACATTGCAACACAAAGGCACAGATTAAAACTTTCTTAACAAGACCTCAAAGGCACAAGAAACTAAAAGGCGAATCAATTTGTGGGATTGCATAAAACTTCTGTACAGCAAAGGAAATTGTCAAGAACCTCAACTGAGAGCCAACATAATGGGAGAAGATTTTTACCAACTACTCCTATGATAGAGGATTAATATCTAGAATATACAGAGAACTCAAGAAACTCATTACTAAGTAAACAAACAACCCAATTTAAAAAAAAAAAAAACTGGTCAAGTGAATTAAATAGACACTTCACAAAGGAAGAAATTCAAATGGCCAATAAATGCATGAGAAAATGCTCAGCATCATTAGCAACCAGAGAGATGCAAATCAAAGCTACCCTGCAACCAAGCATGATGGCACACGCTTGTAATCCCAGCATTCATGAGGCTGAGACTGGAGGATCATGGTTCACGGATAGCCTCAGCTATTTAGTGAGGCCCTTTGCAAGTTAGTGAGACCCTGTTTCAAAATAAAGAATTAAAAATAGGGTAGAGAATGTAATTTGGAGGTCGAATGCCCCTGGGTTCCATCCCCAGACTAGCAAAAAAATTAAAGAAAACTACCTTGAGATTTCACCTAACTCCAACTAGAATGGCAATCATTCCAAACACAAGCAGCAACAAATGCTAGCGAGGATGTGGAGAAGTGGGAACTCTAAAACATTGTTGGTGGGATTGCAAATTAGTGCAACAACTTTGGAAAACAGTATGGAGGATCCTCAGAAAAATGGGAATGAACTTACTATTTGATCCAGCAATACCACTTCTGGGTATCTACCCAAAAGAAAGGTAACCAAACTACCAAACTAATGCATGTGTATCAGTGTTCATAGCTGCACAATTCACTATTGCCAAACTATGGAACCAACCAAGATGCCCATCAAAAGATGAATGGATTACAAAACTATGGAATATGTACACAATAGAATTTTACTCAGCCATAAAGAAAAACACAATTATGTCATTTACAGAGAAATGGATGGAACTGGAGGACATCATGCTAAGTGATATTAGTCAGTCACAAAAACTAAGAGATCAGATGCTTTCTCTAATATGAAAAACCTAAGAAGAAATGGGTAACAGGAGGAAATCTAGGTGGAGATTCTATAGATGAGCAAATAAGGTGACCTATGTAAGGGTATGGGAGGGGGAAAGAGGGAAATTCTCTAAAGCACATAATGCACTTTAACAAACATATCAAAGTCAATCACCAAGCCAGGCTTGAGAAGGAGGGAGGGGGAGAGAAGGGGGTGAGAAATGGGTAAGGGTTAATTGGGTAATGTGTGCATGTGTGCCTCCACCATCTTGTACTTCATTAAGATATAAGACTACAATGCACCAATAAAAAGAAGAAAAAATATTTTAAAAAGAATACAAATAGGAAAGAAACTGAAATTATCTCTGTTTGCAGATGATATGATCCTATATTTATATGATCTCAAAAACTTAAACAAAAGATTTCTAGAACTGAATAACAAATACACCAAAGTGCCTGGATACAAAATTAATCTAAAAACATCAGAAGTTTTTCCATATGAACCATAAATAAATACACTGAAAAAGAAATATAGAACACATTTCTACTTACAATAACCTAAAAACATTAGGAGTAAATCTAACCAAGGAGAATTCTAAATGAAAATCAAAGAAGAAAATTCAAGATCTTAGAAAGTGGAAGGACCTTTTATATTCTTGAATAGGCAAAGTAAATATCATAAAATGGACATTTTTCCAAAAGTGATCTACACATTCAATGCATTCACCGTTAAAATACTATGGTTATTCTTCACAGATATAGAGAAAATCAGTCCTTAAATGTATTTGGAACAAGAAAAATCTCAGTCTGGCAAAATAGTTCTCAGTAATCAAAACCATGCAGTAGGCATCACAATACCTGACTTCAAACTATACTACACAGTCATAGTAATAAAAATAGCATGGTATTGATGAAAAAAACACATGCACAGACAAATGGAGCAGAATAAAAGATTCATAAACAAATTGACATATTTAGAGTCAATTTATTTTTTTACAAAGTGCCAAAAACATATGCTAGAAAAAGGTATACTTTTCAATTAATATTGTTCACATAAATGTAAATAAATCCAAACTTCTAAACTTGAACAAAAGTCAAATAAAAATGAATCAAAGACTTGAAATTTAGGTCACAGATTTTGCATTTACCGGTTAAAAAAACGAAATTAAAATGTGGGATTGCATTAAACTGAAAAGCTTCAGTACAGCAGAGGAAACTATTAAGAACCTTAATAGAGAGCTGACAGAAAAGGAGAATTTCTTTGCCAGGTATTCCAATCTGACAGAGAAATAATATCCAGAATATACAAAGAATTTACAATAACTCAAGAAACTATACAGCCAAAATAAAAACAAACAAAAACAAAACAAAAATAAATAATTCAATAAAAAATAAGCAGATGAACTAAATAGACATGCTACAAAATTAAAAATGGCAAATAAATATATTAAAAATGTTCAATATCATTAGCAATCAGAAAGATTCAAATCAAAATTAGAATGAGGTTGTTAAAGATCCTTAAATGATTATATGAAATGTATTATGATATCAAATAAAGTTAGAAAGAGGGATAATTAAAAAGAATGAGGAAATAGGTGAGGAGGGGGAAGGAATGGTGTGCTAAGTGAGGAAGGGCTAAGTGAGTGATGTGTCCGTGTATGTATGCCTCTACCATCTTGTTCACCATTAAGATATATGATTACAATGCACCAATAAAATAAGAAAAGAATGAAAATAAAAAATGTTAGCCGGGCGTGGTGGCGCATGCTTATAATTCCAGCATTCGGGAGATTGAGACCAGAGGATCACAGTTTGTGGACAGCCTCAGCTACTCAGTGAGGCCCTCTGCAACTCAGTGAGACCCGGTTTCAAAATAAAGAATAAAAAAATAGGCAGGGGGTGTAGCTCGGAGGTCGAATGCCCTTGGGTTCCATCCCCAGATCCACAAAAAAAAGAAAAAAAGAAAAAAATATTGAATTGTAAATAAATAAGAACTTTACTACAGAAATGACCTAACAGAAGTATCAAAAACATTGAAGAAAGACTGATAATGATTACACAATTTTAGTAAAAGAGATAAAAATAATGAATGAATGTAATCAGTCTCAGAGACTGTGGTACAGCAGTAATTACAACAACATATGAGTAATGAGAAACCCTGAAGTAGCAGAGAAATGTTTTAAAATATAAATGGGCAATTAATCAAAACATACAACAATTGGAAGAGGAAATTCCCAAATGTACATGATGTACATTCAGAAACATATCAAAGTCAATGACTAAGCCAAACATGAGAAGAAGAGAGGGGGAGGGAATGGGGTGGGAATTGGGGAAGGGCTAAATGAGTGATGTGAGCATGTATGCCTCTATCATCTTGTATCCCTAAGATGTATGACTATAGTTCACCAATAAAGTATGCATATATATATATATATTATATACTAAAATTATATATGTATATAAAATACTTGAATATATGAAAAATATTAATAAGTGTGATAGCATGAAGTTCCAAGATGATGTTCTTTGGAGCAGGCTTCATGTCAATATGGTGGCTCGGTGGAGGGGGCTTTACATCAAGATAGTGCCTGGAGGGGTCCTTGAGGATTGCTGATTGTGAAAGGTGACCCCATGGAGCTCTCACTTGTAATGGGATAGGGCCGCAAGCATCCCATCACAAGACATAGTGAGTAGGTTCCTAGAATGAGCCCTGTGGAGAGTGGGTAATTTAAAAACCATATTTAGGGCACATTATGCCATGCCATGAAGGGATTGAATGCACCTGCATCCTGGCTGAGGACATGACCATTGGTAAAAGCCCCCTCCTACCCAGTGTCTACAGTAGCAGGAATGTGTCCACAAGAGGAGATGGCCTTCAGTGGCACAAATCCCCCCATCAATGGGAGACAGCCTGTTCCTGCAGACACAGAGATCTCTTGATGGTCCCAGGCCAAGTTACATGTTCTCCTGCATACAACCTTTTATACCATAGTTATGGCCCTACTTGAGCACCTCAGCAGAGTCTTCCTGGCTTGTTTGCTTGATTGTTTGTTAGTTTTTCCCAGAGCTGGTGCCAAATTTATAATGTAAAAGTGAGTGGCACTTTCTGCTCCACGGAACTCACTTCCTTGGGGTTACTTCTTTATTATTTCTGATATGGTCCAAGTTAAAAATCTGAGTCAAAATTCTAATTAAAGTTCCCAGTCACCTGAACCAGAATGATATAGGGTGATAATCTCTCCTAGAAATAAGTATTTTTAGGCGGTGATCTCTCTTCCTCAGTCCTTTCTTTGAAAAAGAAAGATACCAAATGGAAAAAATGAATAGGGTTTACTTAGATAACTGAGGGTACTGATAAAGTGAAGACCATGATAAAAGGTTACATTGTAGAAAAAGGTTGTGGGGCAGTCCATTTCCGGAATTGAAAACAGAAGTAATTCTCTACAAGGTGAATTTTATTTAGTTGGGAAAGTTTCCCTTTCATGTATATTCATTTTTTTTGCAGGTCTGGGGATGGAACTCCGGGGCATTTGACCTCTGAGCTACACCCCCTGCCCTATTTTTTATTCTTTATTTTGAAACCGGGTCTCACTGAGTTGCAGAGGGCCTCACTAAGTAGCTGAGGCTGTCTGCGAACCACAATCCTCCAGGTCTCAGCCTCCCGAATGCTGGGATTACAAGCGTGGGCCACCACGCCCGGCTTATATATTCATTTTGAAGAGAAAATTTCTATGTTCACTCCATAGCTTAGTGCACCTGGTCTATATCTGCTATATTGGAATCTTTCACTGGGATGCCTAAATAAAATTCCAGAGGTGTCTAAAATGGCAGTTGCTAATAGGTGGAAAATGTCTGTATGTCTTCTCATGAGGGTGGGGCAGATCCTCCATCCCCTAAACTGTTCATCTTTAATCTATCTAACAGTTAAAATACACCAAATTTATTTTAAAGTTGATTCCTTTTATGTAAGTACAATAAACACTAGAGTATTCAGACTATGATATTGCTAAAGTTATAGAATGATTTATATTTATATAAAATGTGAATAGTTTATATTCATATAAAACGTGAGCTTACGCTTTTTACTTTTTGTTTGGTAATATTTATTTTTTCTCTTTTAAAGACAGTTTACCAGCAAGCCTAATGCACTGTTTCTACAGGCTAGTAGAGAGTCCTCAAGAAAAAAGATTCAACAACACATAAAGTGGTGCATTGTGGAAGCAGAAAAGAAATTTTATTTTCATAGGAGAAAGCAAAAGTACACTCTCAATATATGAAAGGACCATTTCAAGAGTTGAAGAGGCATGACATTTTTTGCATGGTGAGTTTTTATATTTCGTCTGACAATCTTACTCCTAAATTGAGAGGTGACTGCTATTTTACCCCCATAGCTTAGTGCACCTGCATTGATTTTGCCATGTTAAAAATGTTTCCATCAGTGCCTAAGTGAAAGCCATGGGCTTAATAATATACTCATGCTCCAAATTGGGAAAACCACTTGTGCTAGTTATACTTGTTTATTTTTTTATTTAATAAGGTACTATTTGTCCATAAACAAAAGTTTATGGGTAGATTACTCAATCATCAGAGGTAGAATAATCATTTATACTCCCAAGAAAGTAAGCCCTAATTTTCCCTCCTTCTTGATCATATCTAACTACCTAACATGTATATGAATTATCTTACATTCCAGCTTGCTATGATTTCTTCATCAACAGCACTTAGTGTGGGGAGCCATTAAGGTTTTCCCCTTATCTTTACTAAAAGAATACTTCTGACTGTCCTTCTGCCCAAAGTCAACAAGGTTTAGGGTCATGGAGGTTTCAAAGTAATTAAGACTCTCAGAACTAATGATGCTATTGTTCTGTCTGAGCTGAGATTAGATTTGTGTTGTTTTTGTTGCACCAGGGTATTGTTTGACCTGCCCGACTTTGGACTTGTCTTTCTCATATTCCTGGGTAACCTGAAGCTAGAAACTGTTTAAATAACCACAAGAAAATAAACCCGATTATCGGCAAGTAGAGATATCGACCTGGGACTAGACTGGCGATCCTTCCATGCTAGAATTAAATATTTTTTGATTTAAATTCTTAGAGTTATATTATTTCATTCTCACTCTTCTTTTCAA
Source organism: Muscardinus avellanarius (assembly GCF_963383645.1). NCBI lineage: Eukaryota > Metazoa > Chordata > Mammalia > Rodentia > Gliridae > Muscardinus > Muscardinus avellanarius. The sequence goes on along the minus strand of NC_137792.1, from coordinate 116,828,900 downwards.
AACCTGTACTTTTGCCAGCTGGCCCCGGCAACTTAGAGCACTAAATTTATGAAGAAAATACCATTTGCCCCAGTTGTGCCTGATAATTGTTGGACTGATGAATTGCAATTAATCTCATCTCTTTATAAACCCTAATATATGTTAATTGATTCTACAGTATCCTTGTTGAATCTTCTGACTGAAAATATTTCAGCAACCCATGTTGGCAACCTGTCTGGCAAAACCAGTCAGCCCCATGATGCTGATATTGAATAACATGCCATTTCCATGTGTGGAGCCAAACACCAATCAACAGCACTGACAGGACAGAGCAAATAGCAATTCTGACAGTGTTACTTTGTGATTGTACCATATAATTAATGGAAAGACATTATAAATATGCTTAGTGTCTTTTATTTGCTAAATGATTTTATTTATTTATTTATTTATTTATTTATTTATTTATTTATTTAATTGTTGGTGGTACTGGGGTTCCTGGAAGTCCTTCTGCCTCCGGGCTACATTCCCAGACCTATTTTATATTTTTTTATTTGGAAACAGGGTCTCTTAAGCCAGCACAGCTGGCTTCGAACCTGCGCGATCCTCCTGTCTCTGCCTCCCAAGCGCGGGGATTACAAGCATGCGCCACCACGCCTGACGATTGCAAAATGATTTTAAAGCATTATGACAAGATTTTAAAGCTGCAATAACAAATAATTTCATCCTGTTGCATACAAATAGCATTCTTTTAAGGAAAATGTGGTAGTGCTACCTCAGCAGAAGACGCATCACCCTGTTGAGATAGTGGTTCTTTTATTATGTAATCAATAATATTGTCTTTGAATAATTGATATCAATATATTGTCACCATAAAAGCAAAGTCATTTTAACTATTGCTAAATTGCCTGGCAATAATATTTTTGTTTGTATTTTGAATGAGATATATATTCTATATTATAATAAACTAGTACATAGTATCTGGTTAATAAATATTTATTGAATGAATGAATTCAGAAGCAATCTTCAATACTTGATAATATGTCTAGCTTATTGGTATACATTCTACCTAACATAATGCATAATCTAAATATATTTTCTTCTCTTCCCTCTGTCCCTCCTTTATTTTCTCTTCTTGACTTACTACTTTTAATTGAGTAAATTACATGGGAATAGTATTAGTTCATTAAAATTCTAAAACGACACACAAAAACGTAATTTTCCTTAACATCTAACATTTTTCTGAAGCAAATGTTTGAGGAAATTTTTGTTAAATATTTAGCAAATAGTTATGTTTTTATTTTAATAAGTTCACCAGGCTAAAAAACTAAGAATAGAGGTAGGGCATTCCACCTTATATGGAAATTATTGAAGCTATTAGTTAATAAAATGCAATAAAGTAATATTGACATATGAAATACAGTTTTCTGCAGTAATAATGGATGAAATATGTTGTGTCATAATTTAACTGAGATTTAATTGTGTTGTTCTGAGTTGTGTTTTTTGTTGAAATCTTATGCAAAATTAGCTGAGGTATATATTAGAAAATGACAGGATAGGCAGCTTTAAACACATATATCTCAAAAGATAAAAAACAATCCATCAAAGCTAACTTTATCAAAATCTAGAAAATGTCCAAAAGTTTACATAAAAAGTAATCAATGAATTTAAAAAGAAAACTTAACAATTGTAGATCTTTGTAAAATTTTACTTTCCCTTGACTATTCATTGCCTAGCTTATAAGTAGCTTTGAGGAAAGCAGAACAGATCCCCAGTGAAATCATGGTTTCTCGTTCCAAAAGAAGCATTTTTAAAGTTATGTTTATTCTAACCTCTCTGGAAGTTACCTAAGAGATTGGCACAAAGCAACTGTCTATTTCACCTACCTTCCATTCACCTAAGTATTGATTTAAACATTGTCAGATGAAGGAAATTTCACTGTCACCTGGAACAAACTATTATTTCTGAGATCATGCAATACATACATACCATGTTGTATACAAATAGGGATGTGTTTATTTCTTCTTTTATTGTACCCCTTTGACTTCCATCTCTTGCCTTATTGCTCTGGATAGAGTCTCAAATACTGTATTGAAAAGAAGTAGTAATAACAAGCATATTTGCCTTATTTCTGTTTTAGGGGAAATTCTTGCAGTTTTTCCCCATTTAATATGATGTTGGCTGTGGACCTATTGTAAATTGCCTTTATGATGATGATGTCTGTTCCTTTTATTCAATTCTCTGCAGTGCTTTTATCAAAGATGCATGTTGAATTTTACTGAATGCTTTTTCAGCATCTATTGAAATGATCGTGTGCTTTTTTTGTCTTTGGTTCTGTTTATGTGATGAAATACATGGATTTTTTTTCATATGTTGAACCAGCCTTGCATTCCTGGGATGAACCATACTTGGTCATGGTGTATGATTTTCTTGATGTGATTTTGAATGTGCGTTGCTAGTATTTTTTTTTTAGCAGTTTTACCTTTAAGTTGAATAATGATATAGGCCTATAGTTTTCTTTTTATGAGCCATATTTATTTGGTTTTGGTATTAATGTGATGTTCCACATTTGTAGAATGTATTTGGGAGACTCCTGTTTCTTTCTATTTCATGCAATAGTTTGAGACATATTGGGATTAGCTCTTCTACAAAGGTTTTATAAAATTCACTTGGGAAACTATATAGTCCTGTGCTTTTGTTTGATGGTAGGCTTCTTATGGCTGACCCAATCTATTTGATTTATATACATACCCAAAATAAGTAGTTGACACATGAAAAGAAAATCTGGGAAAATATTTTCTTTAGATAACTAAGGCATTCAAAATTATATGTGATTACTGGTGAATATAAAGACATATTTGCATGCCCAGAGAAGAATGCATGATCAAGAAAGACCTGAGCTCTAAGCTCAGTGTAAGGAGGAAGTAAAAGCTAAGATAGCAAAGGAAATATCTGGCTCAGTGTAGAATGAATATACAGAATATAACCAGTCTAAAAAGGTTTTGCACGTTGCATCTAACTTTCAAAGAGATAGCTCTGTCATAAGAAAGTACTATGAACAAGTTTATGCTAACTAATTGTAAAACCAAGTAGGCATGGATAAATTTCTGGACACATACTAATATTTAATCAAGAAGAAACAGAAAATCTAAAAAGAGCAATAACAATATAATTGAAAGAGTAAGTGAAGTATTTCATCGATGAAAATTCAAGACCTGATATTTGAATTCTATACAGCATTAATGAATATGTAATTCAAATTCTCAAATTATTTTAAAAATCTGATAAAGAAGGATTTGTGCCAATCTTAGTCTACAAGGCCAACAACACGTTATTAAGAAACCTACATAAAGATCTAAACAAAACACTACTGATCAATATCTCTGTTGAACATGGATGCCAAAAATCTCAATAAAATACTAGGAAGCCCAAATAAATAGTATTTCAAGAAGATTACACAGTGTTGTTCAACTGTGATTTATCTCAGGGATGCCAGAATTGTTTAATATGCATAAATCAATAAACACAATGTACAATATATAATCAACAAATGTGATCAATAGAATTAAGACTAAAACCCTAAATAGCATCATCATCATCACCTTACTAAATGCAAGAAAAGCACCTAATAAAAGTAAATATTTCTTCATGATAAACTCAAGAAATTTATATATACAAGGAACAACCCTCAATATAATAAAGGTTATATATGACAAAGAACTGGCCAACATAATACTGAATTAGAAAAAGTAAAAAAAAATATTTCTTCCAAGATCTTTAGTGAGACAAGAATGTCCACTTTTCCAACTCTTATTCAACACATTATTGCCAGTCTTAGAGCCAAAGTGAAAGATAAAAGAATAAAGTGCACCCAAATTGTACAAGAGTACTATAAATTGTTCCTGTTTACAGATGACATGATTTTTTTATAGAGAGAAACCTAAAGACTCTTTCAAAAATTGTCATTGGGATTCCCCAGGAGTAAATTAAAATAGCAATTATATACAGGCAGACTGAGGTAAGATGGCATTGGGGAAAAGATGATAGGCAATTCACTGAGCTAGCAACCAAGGAAAACCCTAAAATATTCTTTTGAAGAAGAGAAATGAATCAGTAAAGGCAGCAGACAAGCAGCATGGAGCATACTGTGGTGCAGTGCAGGAAAAATAAAAGCTCTCCTCCCATACAAGGTTAAAAAGATTTACCCTTGTGCCCCAGCTTAAGAAAAAAAAAAAAGAAGCTCATCAACATATTGCAATCTGAGCAGCTTAGAAAATTTGAGGTGATTCTAGCCAAGAAAAAATTCTGGAGCTCTCCAGCTTGAGAGATACCAAATTTCCCAAGCAGATGAGATTGGAATCTCTCCTACCACAGTTGTTTGGAGAGGGAAAGATCATACTGCTTGAAGGGACTCTTTATTTGAACTCCCTGATCCCTAAACAACAGACTAGAAATTTCTTCAGTTTATTAGTGTTTTTTCTTATTTTCTCTAATTTTATCTTCTCTTTCATAGTCCAGTTCTTACTATGCATACTTTTTGCATACTTAAGATCAAATAGCCACTATTACTATGTTTAAGTGAATCGGGTAGATGTCCATGCCTTGAGACAATCTGGACAAAGAAGGAAAACAGGGTCTTAGTCTCTGGAGAAACACAAAGTGGCCACTAGATCAGTCTACAAAGTAGAAAAGAACAAAGGATGCTTTCATTTTAAACTGGTAGTCTGATTTCTGGAAAAAGAAATATAGCTTAAGGGGGCAGGGGACTGGGTCAGATCAGGGCCAGACAGAAATCAGAGACCCACATGTCACTTCTCTCAAGCCCAGGAAAGGCTGTATGATAATCTGCCTAATTTCCCATATCTCCAAACAGACACTGTCAGGGGGCTCCAAAAATGTATAATTCAGCATAAATATGTCTACAGATGAAGGAGGCCAACAAACTGGACAACAGTCCTATCAGACTTATAATCCCACCTCAGAATGCAACAACAAAGCCATTTTGAAGGTAAAACTGGCTCTGAAATAGACAACATCACATTAGTTTCTTCGCAGGTTCTCATGGAACCTCCAAAATTGTCCACATTTTAAGCAACAAAGAAGGTCATAGCAAAAACAAAAAGATGAGATAATCTTTTGCAAATTTTTAGATCAAAGTAAAAAAAAGTAGAACAAACAGAAATAAAACCCTTAAGAATTACACACATATATGTAATTGAACAAAACAACAGCAAATATGAAAGAATCCTAAAAGAAATGTGGAAAATTTTGTAAAATTGAATTAAGATAGAGATACAACATACCAAAATCTCTAGGAGAATATGAAGACAGTTCCTTATAAGAAGAAATTTCATAACATTGTTATAAAAAGATCCTAAATAATTAATCTAATGATTCAAGACCCTATAAAAACAAGAACAAATTCTAAAACCCATAGATGGTGGGGAATAATTAAGATCAAAGCAAATGGAGTGGGATAAAATCTTTTTCAACAACTTTTCTAACAGTTAATATTCTGAACATATAAGAAACTCAGAAAACAATACTAGAAAAGCAATCAATAAATGATAAAATCAAACAAACAGGCATTATCCAAAAAAGACATACAAATAACCAACAAATAGATATCAAAATCTTCAAAATCTTCAGTAATCAGCAAAATACATTAAAAACTATATTTTTTTCTGTATTTTCCATTTTATTTTATTGCTCTATGTGTTTGTTTTTGTGATAACATAGTTGGAGATCAGGTATTGTGATGTCTTGAGTTTTGTTTTTCCATATGAATTTCAAAACTATTTTCTAGTTCTGTGAAGGATGATATCAATAATTTGATAAGGACTTTATTGAATCTAGATTGTTTTGGGTAGGATGGCCATTTTGGTGATATTTATTCTGACTATCCAAGAACATGGGAGGTCTTTCCATTTTCAAAAGTAATCTTCAATTTATTTCTTTAATGTTCTAAAATTTTCATTATAGGGATCTTTCATATTCCTTGGTTAGATGTATTCCTACATATTTCATTATTTTCAGCTATTTTTAATAGAATCATTTTATGAATTTCTCTGTCAGTGGATTTAGTTTGGTATATAAAAAGGTCTTTATTTTTTGCAAGTTAATTTTGTGTCTGGCTACTTTGTTGACTTTATCAGCTCTGCATCACTTGAAGGAAAATGGATAAAACTAGAGAACATTATGCCCAGTGAAAGTAACCTGTTTCATAAAGTCAAAGCTCAAATATTCTCTATCATATTTAAAAGCTAGAGAGAAAATAGGAAACAAAATTTAATTTATTTAATTGAGGAGAGAGACCAGTAAAATAGTGAAAGGGTATATGGTTAGGGAGATGGGGAAAAGCGAAAGTGATGAAAGAAAGTTACATGAAGGCATTACTACCAATCTCATTATAGATGAGGAAGGTTGGGTAGCAGAGTGGGATTGGAAGAAAAACACACTAACATACTATGTGCATGTATGATTTTATCATTTTGAACATCGCTATGATGGATAATTATAATGCACCAATCAAAGTATTTTAACAACTACACTGAGATTTCATCTCACCCCAGTTATAAGGGCAATCATCAAGAATATAAAAAGTATATGCGAGTATGAGGAGTAAAGGGAATATTGATGCATTGTTTGGTAGGACTCCAACATAGTATCTTCACTGTGGATATTAGTATAGAATTTTCTAAAAAGATTAGAAATGGAACCACAATATGACCCAGATATACCACTTCTGGGTATTTATACAAAAGAATTAAAGTCAACATACTAAAGCAATACATGCATACCCATGATTATAGCAGCACAATTTACAGTTGACAGCTTAGGGAACAAAGCTAAGTGTCTGTCAGCAAAGGAATGGATAAACATGTGGTGTGTTTATTCATTCATAGCACACACATACATAAAAGAGAGTTTTTCTCAGCCACAAAGTACAGAATTACTACTGGTAAATGGATGGAATTGGGAAATATTGTGCTGGGTAAAGTAAGCAAGACTCAGGAAAGCAAAGGTCAATTGTCTTCTCACATATGAAAGCTAAAGAGAATAAAGAAATAAAGAGGGACATCATGAAAAAGAAAGGAGATAAGTAAATGAGAGGGGGAAGAGGTAACTAGGGGTAAGAAAGGTCTAGAAAATGGAGGCAAAGTGGAATAAAATTGATTGAATTATGTTACCTACATTTATAAATATATGACAATGAATTCCATGTTTAATTATAATTTTGATAAATAATAAGTAACCCTTAATAAACTGAATGTTATACCTGTATTCTACCTGTATTATAACAATCCCACCACTGGATATACACCCTTAGGAAATAAAATTATATCAGATACTTTCACTAGTATGCATTTTCTAGCATGAGTCAAAATTATTAAGATACTAATCCAACCTACACTTCCATCCGCAGATGAATGGGCACATACAATATAGAACATAAGCATAATGTCATATTCTTTAGCTATAAAAATGGATGGGATATTGGCAGTTGCAGTAACATGGATGGATCTGGATGGAGATCATTAAATTAAAAGAACTATCTAAGAGCTGGGCGTGGTGGCACATGCTTGTAATCCCCGTGCTTGGGAGGCTGAGACAGGAGGATCACGTAGGTTCGAAGCCAGCCTCAGCTACTTAGTGAGGCTCTCAGCAACTTAGTGAAACCCTGTTTCCAAATAATGTATAAAATAGGTCTGGGAGTATAGCCCAGATGTAGAAAAGCCCCTGGGTTCCACCCCCAGTACCACACAGACACAAAAAGAACTATTAAGACAAATATATACCAATCTCACACAATTTCATATGTGGAAGTTAGGAATTTTGATTATAAAGAAGTTCAGAGCAGAACAGTGGTCACTAGAGCTGAGAAATTTAGGATTGGAGGCAAAGAAAGGTTAGATAATTAATACCAAAATGCAGTTATATAGGAGCATTTAGTTCAGGTGTTCTACAGCCCAGTAGCATAATGTAATTCAAAATAACTAAAAAAATTCTGACTTCCTCTAGATATGATTCATGTTTCAGGATATGGGAATAATATTTTTTCTGATTTCATCACTGTACTGTATACATCTACACAATTATTCTACTATAAGTAATAATATACACAAATAGCTGGGCATGGTGGTGCATGCTTATAATCCCAGCATTTGGGAGGCTGAGACCTGAGGATTGTGGTAGGTGGACAGCTTCAGGAAGTTAGTAAGGCCCTTTGCAACTCAGTGAAATCCTGTTTCAAAATAAAGAATAAAAAATAGGGCTGGGGATATAGCTCAGAGGTAGAATGCCCCTGGGTTCCATCCCGTGCTTAAAAAAAAAAAAAAAAAAAAAAAAAAATATATATATATATATATACACACACATAAATATGTACATATATTACATAGTAATATTATGTAATAAATTACATAGTATGTAATAAATTACATAGTAATATTTGAATAACTAATTTCTAACAAAAAAAATCAAATAGCAAAGTTTGAATGCAACCATCTCCATGGAAGCTCAGCCATTTAATTTGATACAAAAACACTTTAAATGAACTTAGACATGCACAAAACCTAAAGGAAATACTGAAGAAAAAATAAAAGAAACCAGGAAAATTGTATATAAACCCAAAAAGAATGACAACAAAGTGCTATCAGTTATAAAAAGGAGTTATTGAAAAAAATACTGTAATGGAAAATGACAAGTACTGAAATTCAAATCAACAGAGGGTTTCCAACAAAACAAATTGCAAGATCCAAAAATATGCAGTCTATAAAAGCCTAAATTTGTTCTAATGAAACAAATTGATTGAATATGAAAGGACAGGAAAATATTTCCTATATGAATACTAACTGAAATGAGTTATTTATTCGTAGCTGTACTAATAATACACAAAATGGGCTTTAAAGTTAAAAACCTTTAGGGTTTGCATCAGGAATGTCTGTCCCCCCAAAGCTCAAGTGTTGAAAGTAGGACCCTCAAAGAAGCAATGTTCAGTGGAGGGGCTTTTAGGCCATGATATGTTCATGAGAACTATAATCTCATCAGTAAATGCGATTGGATGGATTTATAATCTGAATGAATTTACTGGGTGGTAGCTGTAGGCAGCTGGTGCATGGATGTTGGAGGTAGGGCATACCATAGAAAGTTTATCCTCTCCAATCCTCGTATACATCCTGTATTTTTTTTTCCTGGCTGCCATGAACAAGGTAGTTACTCTCTGCCCCACCGCTTCCATCATGCCTCTGCTTTACAGCCAGCTGATCATGTATTAAACCTCTAAAACTATCAGCCAAAATAAACCTCCAAGTTTTTCTTCTCAAGTGTTTTGGTTACAGTGATTAAAAGCTGACTAGTATATGTTGTTATAGAAACAAATGAATCAAGATAGTATAACAATCTTTCTGGTGCCACCATACTTGGGGCCTTACATGTAGTACAGAGAGATGCCCCAGGCGGCTGAGACTGCATCACTCCGTGGGGATTTAGAGGCAACCAGCACTCACCCACTTCTCTATAAGATGGAATTAAAATAACTGGAAAGTAGTTTCAAGTTAAGATCTGTGACTGTGGACAAAAAATGAAGTTCAATAGTGGATAGAAAGACTCGGAGAGCCGGGCGTGGTGGCGCACGCTTGTAATCCCCACGCTTGGGAGGCGGAGACAGGAGGACCGCGCGCGCTGGTTTAAGAGACCCTGTTTCCAAATATAAAGTGTAAAAATAGGTCTGGGAGTAACCCGGAGGTAAAAGGGTTTCCAGGAACCCCAGTACCAGCAAAAAATAAAAATAAATAAATAAATAAATTTAAAAATAAAGCCTATAAAAAAAGACTTGGAGAAACAACGACTTGGAATAGTAAAATAGAGGTTAAAAGGAGCAGCAAGCACCAATTCCCCTGGCATCTTGGCATCTTGATGAAGGGTAAAGTTAGATGTGGTAGAAGAGGAATCCTCAGTGAGCACTGAACTAGCACAGCATTTGGCACCTTGCAGAAATGCATTCTAATGAGATAATAAACCTGCAAAGGTAATTGGTTCTTGAGAAGTTCCCTGCACTTCCCAGCATATTCTTACAGAACTATAACAGGGAGCCATTTTGAGAAGATCTTATCTGTGATTACAGATATGGGAATCAAAAGCCCCTGAATTTTCCTATCTATGGAAATATTACTATACTCTTTAGTATGCAGCTGCTTTGAGACTCAGCTAAGCATAAAGGTAAAGCCTCAAGCAGAAAGCTGCTAAGAATTCTACGTAGTTGTAAACTGGTCTGTGAAGTATAAGGGAATGGAGGATAATTTTGCCCTTTAAACCTTTGGGATTAGGATGCGAGGAACAAGTATTTGTGTATAAGTTCACGTGTAACCTGGGTCTCAGAACACTAGAGTTGTGGATTGTGCAGGGCCTGCTGCCACCCCTTCCAGCACAGGTAGTTGCAAATATTTACCATTCTTCTGCCATTGAAATACACAACACATAAGGCACACAGAACTCTTTCACACACTGCATTAGTGGTCTGACTCCCCTGGCTTTGCAATGCACAGCACAAAGAGAACTGTTTCTGCTGGACTGAGACCTAGAGATTTCTAGAACATGGTGTTAAAATCAGGGTAGTCACTGGCCAACCAGATCTGTTCACTTAATTTTATACCTTCATACACTTCTAGTTTTTATAAGGTGAAAATAAACTCAAACTATTTAGCTTGGAATAAAAAATGATCCTGCAGAATATTATTGCCGCTTTACCTTCTGTATTTCTATTAGTTTCTATTCTGGCAGGTTATTCAGTTCTATGAATATATCTGACATAGAGTTAGCATTCAACTTTAAAATAAATATTTAATGTAAATTAATTATTAATTTTATTATACTTATCAGTAATTATCAATTAAATACCTGCACTGGTCACAGAAGTGCATGCCTGTAATCTTAGTACACGGGAGGCCGAGACAGGAGAATGGCAGGTTCAAGGATGACCTGAGCAAAGTACTGAATCTCTTAGCATCCTAGAGAGATCCTCTTTCAAAACAAAAATTAAAAAGCACCAGGGGTGTAGCTCGAAGGTAGAATGACTCTGGGTTCAGCCGGGCGTGGTGGCACACGCTTGTAATCCCTGTGCTTGGGAGGCGGAGACAGGAGGATCATGCAGGTTCGAAGCCAGCCTCCCTGACTTAAGAGACCCTGTTTCCAAATAAAAAAGTATAAAAATAGGTCTGGGAGTGTAGCCCGGAGGTAGAAGGGTTTCCAGGAACCTCAGTACCACCAAAAATAAATAAATAAATTAATTAATTAATAAATAAATAAATTAATTAAATAACTCTGGGTTCAATTCACAGTACCACAACAAATAAATAAAAATACCTACTAGTATTGCTTTAGTTGTGGGGAATAAGGAACTTGGTATTAAATTAATGCCTTCAAAAAAATCCTGACTGAAATAGAATTCTTTAAAAGGGATTTTCTGCCCATAGCCAGTGCAAAAATATACTTTATAAAATTGGCATAAGATTTTAAAAGCATTTTTATTTTATTATAATTTTAGATTTACATACAATTTTAACACAACATAGAGAGATGCTTCCTTTTGCCTTTTATATCTCTGCAGAGGTTTTTTCCAACCAATTTTTTAAATTTATTTTTTATTTTATGTGGAACATATTAAAAATGACAAACATTCAGACTGTGCTTGGTGCCCTTTCCCTATCCCCTGTTTCCCCCTCCCCCTCCCAACAATGAGTGTCGAGGTTGACCATGCTACATTCGTACTTTTACACATATTCAGATGTAGCTCCTCCACTAATCAACCTCAGCCTTCTTCTCTTACCCTTCCATTCTGCATTGCTGAGGTTCTCCCTCCATTATCTGGAGCCCCTCTGGCATTCCTTATACTCCCTAATCTATATAGGTTTTTATGTAGACACGGGCTTTTTTTTTCCCTATGTGATAATTGTTCCAAAGTACATTTGCTATGTTGTATGAAATTTCATACTTAGTCTAGTGAGTAACTTCCAAGTATCTTACAAAGTAGTACATTTCAAGGGAAAATATAGCATGTTATAGTCTCATCAGAAGTTGATTATTTGTCAAATTTCTCCACAGGTATGGTAGTATTTGGTATTGCCACTACCCATGACTTAAATTTTAGTGAATCTAAATGTGTTGCCAGGTGTGGTGGTGCATACTTGTAATCCCAACATTCAGGAGGCTGAGACCAGAGGATCGCGGTTCGCAGACAGCCTGAGCTACAAAGCAAGGCCCTCTGCAACTGAGTGAGACCCTGCTTCGAAAATAGAAAGAATAAAAAAATAGTGCTGGGGGGGTGGCTTGCTCTGAGGTAGAATGCTCCTGGGTTCCATCCTTGGTACCGAAAAAAAAAATGTATCTAGTGATGTATTGTGGTTTTGTTTTAAAATTTTTGAGGTCTATTGATATTTAATGTTTAAATGCTTTTATTTGGAATTTATATATCTTCAATGAAATGTATTTTCATGTAGTTTTACTATTTTCTAGTTGGATTGACTTTTTTATCTTACTGATGACTTTTAAGACTTCATTTTATATTATAAATATTAGTTCTTTTGTGGTTTCAAATATTTTCCCCTAGACTGTATCTCTTCCCTTTCATTTTCTTAATAATGTTTTTACAAAGTGGATTTTATTTTGATAAAATCCTAGTTATTATTTTTCTTTCATGGGTTGCACATTACTTAAGAACTCTTTCTCAACCCCCCCCCTTTTTTTTGAGGGTCTGGGGATGGAACCCAGGGGCATTTGACCTCCAAGCTACAACCCCTGTCCTATTTTTTATTCTTCATTTTGAAACAGGGCCTCACTAAGTAGCTGAGGCTGTTCGTGAACCGCGATCCTCCAGTCTCAGCCTCCCAAATGCTGGGATTACAAGCATGTGCCACCACACATGGCTTCAAACTCTTCTTAATATTGAGAATTTTCTCTTATGTTTTCTTCTAAAAGTTTTATAGTATTATATTTTATCTGAGATCCATTATAAATTATATTTGTAAAATATGTGATACATGTTCAAATTCATTTTTACCTACAAATATACAGTTATGTTCAGTTATTCTAGTACCATTTGATTTAAAAGGTTATATCCCATCCACTGAATTGCTTCACCATCATTGTCAAAAACTCATTGTCAAAAATCAATTGGGTGCAAGCTTGTAATCTCAGCATTTGGGAGGCTGAGAGAGGAGGTTCACACAAGATCGAAGCCAGCCTCAGCTACTTAGTGAGGCTCTCAGCAACTTAGTGAGACCCTGTTTCTAAATAAAATATAAAATAGGTCTGGGAGTATAGTCCGGAGGTAGAAAGCCCCTGGGTTCCACCCCCAAAACCACCAAAAAAAAAAAAAAAAGAAAAAACAATCAACTGGACACCTTCATATGGATCTGTTTTAGGGTGCTTATTCTTTTCAATTGACATTTTCATTCCTATTTCAGTGCTACACTGTCTATCTCTTGTAGCTATATATTAACCCTTAATAATAACCTGAGTAGATATTAAAATAGAAATATTTGCCTCAATTTTTATTCATCTTTTTTTGGGGGTACTGAAGATGGAACCCAGGGCCATTCTACCTTCAGCCCTATTTTTTATTTTTTATTTTGAAACAGGGTCTCACTGAGTTGCAGAGGGCTTCACTAAGTAGCTGAGGCTGGCTGTGAACCTGCAATCCGCCTGTCTCAGCCTCCCAAGTACTAGGATTACAAGTTTGTGCCACTGAGCCTGGCTCTATAGGAATTTGAAAATAAGCTTTTATATGGCTACAAAATATATTGCTCAAATTTTGGTATAATATCTATATTATATATACATTATATCTATAAAGTACTTTAAAGATTAAAATCATATAATTTGTGTCTCCTAATCTATAGGCATGATTTTTCTCTTCACTTCTGGATTTTTAATTTTCTTTTTTTGCGCGTGTGTGTGGTACTGGGGGTGGAACCCAGGGGCATTCTACATCTGGGCTATACTCCCAGACCTATTTTATATTTTATTTGGAAACAAGATCCCACTAAGTTGCTGAGAGCCTCAGTAAGTACCTGAGGCTGGCTTCGAACCTGTGTGATCTTCCTGTCTCAGCCTCCCAAGCGTGGGGATTGCAAGCATGTACCACCACATTCAGCTCGCTTCTGGATTTTTAAAAAAAATATATCAATAAAGTTAGTAATTTTCATCTTACACAATCTGCACATATTTTAAAAACAGTACATATACTATTATTATAGCTATCTAGAATAACTGAAAAAGTTGTGTACATTTAATTTTAAGTTCTAAATATGGGTTGTTAATTACAGAAATATACTTGACTTTTTCACATTGGTCTTGTATCCTGTAGCTGCTAAACTTGCTTATTAGCTATATGTTTTATATGTAAATTTATTGGAATTTCTATTTAGTCAATCATATAACCTACAAATACAGATAATTTTCTTGTTTGCCTTTTGTGTTCTGTTACTTGTTGCTCTCTCTAATTTTCAATATTATGTTGCATATTAATGACAAAAGCAGACATCTTTTGCTTGTTTTTAATCTTAAAAATACATTCAAATATTCATTAATTATGACAACATCCATACTTTTCTGTAGATGCTATTTGTAAAGTTGAGTGTGCTTTCCTTTATTACTAATATCTTGAAAGTCTATGATTAATGGATAAAAACATAAAATATGATGTGGGAATGTCTAAGTAAAATTATATAAAATATTAATTTTTAAAGTAAAGCATAGCTCATAGATATATAAAATACAATACAGGTATTAGTATTAGGAATATCAGAGGGACTCCAGATAATGGAGGGGAAACCTCAGCAAAGCTAGAATGGAAGGATAGGAGAGGAAGAAGGCTGAGGTTGATTAATGGAGGTGCTACATCTGAATATGTGTAAAAATATGAATATAGCATGGTTAACCTGGACACTCATTGTTGGGAGAGGGAAAAGGGAAGAAGGGTGGGGGGAAAGGGCACCAAACACAGTATAAATGTATGCCATTTTCAATATGATCCACATAAAAATAAAAATAAAAAATATAAAAGTTGTAAAAGATATATCAAAGTCTAAGAGATATATAATTAGAAAATTTTCAGTCTACTGATATCACATAATAATCCTAATTGTGTACAAACCAAATAGAGCTTCAGAATACAAGAAGCAGAACTGATAAAACTGAAGGAATAAAATAGACAAATTTATAAGCATATTTGGATACTTTAAGTAGTACACTGACAGTAACTGATAGAATTGGTTAACAAAAAATTAGCATGAATATGTAAAATCTGAACAACATAATCAACCAATAAGATAAAATTAATGTTTTTGGAACATTTTACATGAAAACAACAGAATAGTGTGTGTGTGTGTGTGTGTGTGTGTGTGTGTGTGTGTGTGTGTGTGTGATTTTGTTTTTACAGGCATGTGCATGCTGCAAAACATTCACCAATCCCAACCATATTATATAACATAAAAATTCTCAAAAGTTTAAAATCTGTGACTAGAGGAAAATTCAAATACTAAATGCTTATAGTCCAGAAAATGGAAAAATGTTCTGTCATACTTGGGAGACATTAGGGTACCTAGTTAACCAGTTTCCCTTGGGAAAACTTTCCCTTTGGTACTATTTGCATCAATAATTAATCTTAGGCACCACCTATTATTAAGACAAATTATTCTGGTAGAACTGTTACAATATGGAAAGGAAGAAGCAGCAAGTGGAATAAGCTATATACATTAATGGGACATATGACTACCTTACCAGGAGGATCTTCATCAGAGGCCATTTTCAAAGTTTAGAGAATTTTTTCCTTTCTTAAATTTGTATTCAGTTTTGATCAGTAACTATATGATTCTTGCATAAAGAAACATTTTTTTAATAAGAGTAAGCATTGTTTAAGCTTTACAAATTTTTACATGTGGTAAGGTGACCTTGTGTTTCAGGAAACTAAGTATTATAGGTCTTGTCATAGAAAGCTTGTAGTCCTTAGGCTATAATTGAAAATTCCCAGGACTTATTACATAATGTTGCTATGTGACACAAAATGCTAGTTCCCCAACATGTTTGAACAGTCTTGTGACTTTCACTATTATTACAGCCACAATTTGTCTCAACGTATACTTACACATGAAATTATATTTTTAAGTTTTACTTCTTTCCCTTTTTTATTTTTTTTTAAATTTTTATTGGTGCGTTGTAATCATGTGTCTTAATGGAGTACAACATGGTAGAGGCATACATGCACACATCACTCATTTAGCCCTTTCCCAGTTTCCACCCCCATTCCCTCCTCTCTCCCTCCTTTTTATGTTTGGTTTACTGATTGACTTCGATGTTTCTAAATTTGCACAATGTACATTAGGGAATTAAATTTTAAAAATAAAATAAAATAAAGAACATCAATGAGAAGGAGAGAGAGAGAGAGAGAGAGAGAGAGAGAGAGAGAGAGAGAGAGAGAGAGAGAGAGGCATTTAAAACATTGGGAGTTGCGAGAAGATGGCGGCCGCGGAATAGGACATGCATTCCTCGGAGAAGCCCTGGACACCAGATTTTGGTTTAAAATCTGATTGGGACAACTTAAGGAGACATTTCCAACCATGACTTCCTACCTAGAATACAGGATAGAGAGTGGATAATAGTGGAATTAGAAGCAAGATGACAACGAGGTGCCTGCCACGCAAGAAAAGTGATTTTTGGAAGAACATCCCAGAAGAGATTATAGAGAAAAGACTGCTTCAGCCATCCATGCTGGGGAACTTTTAACATTCCTTGTGAGAAAAATGATCTGGGCATGGTGGAGGGAGCCCAGCAGTGCAGGCGGAAAGCCAAGCTGTGTCCTGGGGAGCTCAGTGCGCCTGGCCGCCTTGCTCCTCTATGCTGCGCTGGGGGCTGTGATGTGCTCGGAACAGCAAATCCTGCTCTATGTGGTGAGGCTGTGGCCTCCGCTCTTGGAGAGGAGATAAAATCCATTGATACTGAGTGCTCGATCTCACAAAATACACATAACCTCAGCCGGGTGTGGTGGCGCATGCTTGTAATCCCCGTGCTTGGGAGGCTGAGACAGGAGGATTGTGCAGGTTCAAAGCCAGCCTCAGCTACTTAGTGAGGCTCTCAGCAACTTAGTGAGACCCTGTTTCCAAATAAAAATATAAATTAGGTCTGGGAGTATATCCTGGAGATAGAAAACCCCTGGGTTCCACCCTCAGTACCAAAAATAACAAAAAAAAAATACACATAATGTCTTCTCTTATTAAAAAATGTTGGAAGGGGCCAAGATGGTGGTGGCAGCAGCCAGTATTCAGGAGATGCAGACAAATCCTATCCAATCCACCTTGAACTTTTGGGAAAAAAATTTCCACAAAGGGGGGCTGCTCCTGCCACGCATGCTTAGAAATTCTGGACATCATACCATGTAAGGAAGGTGCTCGGGGGAGAACCAGAAGGATGGCAGCAGTGGTAGGCTCAGCAGCGGCAGCAGCCAGTATTTGGGAGAGGCAGAGATCTGATCCAATCCACCTTGAACTTTGGAAGAAATATCCCCAAAGGTAGGCTGCTACCTCTGCACATGCTCAGGAATTCCGAACAACATGCTGTGTGGGAAAAGTGTGTGGGGGAGAATTGAGATGGTGGTGGCACCAGCAGTGGTGGCCAGTATTTGGGAGAGGCAGAGATCTGATCCAATCCACCTGGATCTTTTGAAGAACTCTCTCCAAAGGTAGAATGCTACCACTGCACATGCTCAGGAATTTGGGACAACATGCTATGTGAAAAAGGTGCTCAGAAGAAAACCGAAATGGCAGTGCCAATGGCAGTGGTGGCCAGTATTTTGGAGAGGCAGACATTCAATCCAATCTACCTTAAACTTTTGAAGAAATCTCCCCAAAGGTAGGCTGCTACTGCCATGCCACACATGATCAGGAACTCTGGAAAACATGCTGTGTGGGAAAGGTGTTCAGGAGAGAACCAAGATGGCAGTGGCAGCTGAGGTGGCAGCAGCGGAGAACAGTGTTTGGAGGGACAGACAGATCCAGTCCAATCCACATTGAACTTTTGAGGAAATCTTCCTAAAAGTATACTGCTCCTGCCTCACATGCTCGGGAATTCTGGACAGCATGCTAAGTGGTAAAAGTGTTTGGGGAATATTAGAGGGAGCCCCACATAGCTGTGTTGGGCTGCCATTCTGCGTGTTCTGGGAGACATCAGCCCTCATGGCCACCTCGCTCCTCTGTGCAGCGCTAGAGGTCAGGGTGAAAGTGGAGCACCAGAGCCTACTCTCTGAAGTGAAGCTGTGGACCTCTGCCTTCGGAGGGGAGACAAAATTCATTGCCACTATGTAAAAGCTCCCAGCTTTTGCCAAAGACAAGTACTGCTTTCTCATATTAAAAAAAAAAAAATGGAAGAAAAAAGGGAACATCTGTAGATGACCTGCTCACAGTGACAGAGACCAGAGCCCGCTGGATAGCGAGGCCAGGGCCGAGGCCTCTGGGGCCAAGATAGGACCCTGCGGGGAGGCAAGGCTGGTGCGGGGGCCAGCAAGGCCAGCATCAGAGCCTGCCATGCAGTGAGGCTGGTGCCCGGGCCAGCGAGGCCAGGATTGGAGCCTGCCGTGAGGCAAGGCCAGTGTTGGGGCCTCCGAGGAATGGGATTGGAGCCTGCCATGTGGCGAGGCTGGTACTGGGCCCTGCGAGGTCGGTGCTGGTGTCAGCGAGGCTGAGATTGGAACCTGCAATGCTACATCCACGGGGAAATATCACAGAAAATAAATATCAGATGCTTTCCCCAATATGCAAAACCTAGGAAGAAATGGGTAATAGGTGGAAATCCAGTTGAAGAAAGGGCCCTACGAAGGAGCAATTAAGGTGACCTATCAGAGGGGATGGGAGGGGAGAAGATGGAATCTCTTTAAGGCACATGATGTACTTAAATAAATATATCAAAGTCAATCACTAAATGAAGCATACAATTGATGGAGGAGGACGGAATGGGATGGGGATTGGATAAAGGCTAATTGAATGATGTGTGCTTGTATATCCTCACAAGTCTTGTATTTCACTGAAATGTTTGACTACAATGCACCAATAAAAATATATTAAAAAATAAAACATGTAGAGGACCAGCATTACTCTGTTACCCGAATCAGATAAGGATACAAAGATGCAACAACAGCAACAAAAACAAAAATGACATGACAGTATATTTGATAAACAAGGATCAAAAATATTTAACAAAATATTATCAGACCTAATATAAAGGTCAATGAAAAGAGTTTTCACCACTATAAAGTTGGATTTATACCAATTCAATTATGCAAGGATGGTACTATGTGTGCAAAACTTTAAACACGATGCACACTACTAACAGAATAAAAGAATGAAAAACACTGTCATCATATTTGATGCAGAAAACACATTTTTTATGGTATTGGGGATGGAACACAGGGGCATTTTACTTCCAAGATACATCCCCAGCCCTATTTTTTATTCTTCATTTTGAAATAGAGTCTCACTGAGTTGCAAAGACCTCACCAAGTAGTTACTGAGGTTATCCATGAACCACGATTCTCCTGTCTCGGCCCCCAATTACTGGGATTACAAGCGTGCTGATGGGGTGTGTCTATACAGCACCTAAGGAGATTTGGCCTGAGCGGCCTACAGCCTAAGGCAAAACTTTAAGTAAAGTGATTCATCAAAAAATGGGCAAAGATGGCGCCTGGAGGAAGCTAGGAAGGCGTGGTTTCCCCATTCATTATGGGTGGGGAGACTGAGCGGTTTTTCCCTTTCTACCTTTAAAGGAGCTTTCCGCACACATGAATGGCTCATGTACTGGCCTGGGATTGGCTGTAAACTACGTGCTAGTGATCTTTATCCCGGATAGGCTAGGCTATTTCTCATGGGAATTCCCCTCGTGGCTTGGTGCTATATGAAGAACTGCTTGGAGAGAAATAAATGAGATCTCGCTTGACTTGACTCCCGGCTCGTGGGTTTGTGTTCGAGTCGTCGGTACTCATCATCTTGCCAAGCCCTGTCAGCTTTCGGGCTGGATTCCTGACAGCGTGCTACACCATGCCCAGCTCAGAAAACAGTTTTGGTGAAATTTGTCATCCCTTCATTATAAAAATGCTCATCTAACAGGGTATTCAAAAGACTACCCAAACATAGTATTAACATTTATAATAAGGTGACAGTAACATTATATTGTATGAGGGGAAAGCTGGATGATTTCTCTTTAAGATCTGGAATAACACAAGGATATCAATTTCACCTTTTTTTTCAATATAATTTTGAAAACTTTACCCAGTATATTTAGACAAGAGAGAAAATAATGGACATCCAAATTCTTACTATTCACAGATCACGTAACCTATATAAAGAAAATCTTCTAAACTCCACAACTAAAAATATATAGCCTAATAAATGTATTCTTCACATTTTCAATATAAAAAACAATTGCTTTCTTATATGCCAATAATAAATAACTAAATAACTTGAAATAGAAATCAAGAAAGCAATTCCCCAAACAAAATACATAGGAATACCAAAGAAGTAAAAGATGGCCACAATGAAAATTGCAAAACATTACTTAAAGAAATTAAAGAGGACACAAGAATGAAAAGGTATCCTGTGTGCATAGATTATAAATATTGCTAAAATGTCTCTATAACCCAAATTTATTTACACATCTAAACAGTGTGCAATGTATACATGTAACAAAATATTAATATAATGGAAACCCAAAATATGCACAATTTTTGTTTTTATACTTTATGTACTTCTATTTAAGTTACAAATGAATGCAAAAATAAACATAATTTAAATTTAAATAAATGAAGTTTTACATTTGAACTATCATGAGAATCATCATAAAGGATATCACAAACACTTCAACAGTAATAAGCAAATACAACAAAGCATTTTTATTCATGATTTTCACAGGATGTAAGAAACCAAACAATTTATTAAAAAGACCAGTTCCATAACACAAACAAGACAAAATAAATAATCTAAACTACAAAGAAAATGTAATTCAAAACTAAAAACTTTGAAAAAAATATTTAGCTACTGATATTTTATTTGGATAACTGTAAGAAACATTTCAGAAAGAATTAGCATTAACTTTCTATAATTCCTTGCAGAAAAATAGAAAAAAAAAGGAATACTTCCTAACTTACTTCATGAGGAAAGTATTATTACCCTTACATGAAAATGAAACAAATATGAAATGATTACTAACAATATGTTATATTTTAAATAAATATATGATTAAGAAAATATTAGGAAACTGAATATAATAATGCACAGAGGAATTATGCATGATGATTAATTAGAGTTTGTTGCAGGTTTTCAAAAGTGGTTCACTATTTCAAAATCAATGTAGTACAGCATATCCACAGACTATAGAGTAAAACTCATATAACATCGATTGATGAGAACAAATTTTTTTAATCTTTGTGTGTGTGTGTGTGTCTGTGTGTGTGTGTGTGTGTGTGTGGTACTGGGGATTAAATACACGGCTGCTCTACCTCTGAGCTACATCCTCAGCCTCATTTTATTTTGAAATAGGGTCTTACTAAGTTGTTGAGGCTGGCCTCATGCCTTTAATCCTTTTGTATCAGTTTCTCAAGTACTAGAGTTATGGACACACACAATATCACATGGTTAAATCTAGATAGTCTTAAAATAATACTTTTAAATTTTCACTCTATAATTTGTCAATTATCTAATTACTTTTATTGTATATTTGTCTGTTCTTACTTTTAATTGACTTGCCCCTGAGAACATTTATACTTCTAACACTTGATTAAATATGACCTAGAGAAGTTTCTATTTTTTCTGAAATAGTACGCATATAGTATTCAGTCTTCAATTCATATATATATATATATATATATATATATATATATATGTATCTGTTACATTTATTTATTAATTTTTGTGGTACTAGGAATTTAACCCAGTGGTATTCTATCTCTAAGGCATATCACTGGCCCTATTTTCTTTTGAAATTTGGTTTCCCTAAATTACTTTATACTGGTCTTGAACATGGGATTGTTCTGTATCAGTATTTATTTCACAGCTGAAAAATAGTCTCTTGTAAAATAATTATATTTACAAGTGTTTCAGCTAATAAAACATTTGTTTTCACATTTTTGTTATTGTGAATGCTACTGTTGTGAACATTTATGCACATATTTTATCACTTTTTTCAATTCTTTTGGATTTATACTTAGTAACAGAATATAATACCCAACAATTCCACTCCTAAGTATAAATCCAAAAAAATTTAAAAAGAGAAAATTTTAAGATCCCAGAATACATTAAGAGCAGGGAATTTCAAGACCCTACTCTAACCACTGACTAGATTATCCACATAAAAAATGAACAAAAAATCAGTGATAAACTATTCAGTAAATCAGTTGGACTAAAAAGGCACTTCCAGATTTTGTTCAATAGCTTCATAATACACATTTTTAAAATCAGAACATGGAATATTCTACGTGTATATATGTGTGGTACTGAGGGCTTCAACCTTTGAGTTATAGCCTCAGTGCAGTCCTATTTCATGTTTTAGTTGTGAAACAGGATCTCACTAATTTGATGAGGACCTCATCAAGTTGCTGAGGCTGATATTGAACCTGCAATCTTCCTGTCTCAGCCTCCAAAATTCTTGGATTATAGGAATGTACCACCACATCTGACATGGAACATTCCTTGATGTATATTCTGTATTAGGCCACTAAACAAGTCTTAACAAATTTAGAATAACTGAGTAGATGTCATGAATTTTATTTGATCACAGTGGAATGAAACTTGAAATCAATAGCTTAAAAATTATAGAAACACATGGAAACTGAACAATATAATGTTGATTAGATTTCCATTGAGGAAGTCAGAAGGGAAATAAAATAACTTCCTAAAATAAATGAAAATTATAGCAATACATTCCAAAACATTACTGGTGGTACTAAGAGGCAAACTTATAGTAATGAATGTCTAAACATGCAAACACACATACATACACACACACACACACACACACACACACAGGCACAAACACACCAAAAGAAAGAAATCAAATTTACCAATGTATTGCAAGATCTCTGAAAAGCAAGAAAAAACCATATTCATTATTATAAAAAGTAAAGAATAACAAAGATCAGAGCAAAACAAAGTTACATATTAAATGAATAATGCAACCGATGAATAAAAGAGAGTTCATTCTTTGGGAAGATAAAATTGGCAAGCCTTTCGCCAGATCAACCCACCCAGAAATAGAATAACTAATTAAATATAATAGCTGGATGTGGTGGCGCATGCTTGTAATCCCAGCATTCTGGAGGCTGAGACTGGAGGATCCTGGTTCACGGACAGCCTCAGCTACTTAGTGAGCCCCTCTGCAACTCAGTGAGACCCTGTTTCAAAATAAAGAATAAAGCCAGGTGTGGTGGCCCAAGCTTGTAATCCCAGAGCTTGGGAGGCTGAGACAGGAGGATCGCATGGGTTCGAAGCCGGCCTCAGCTACTTCGTGAGGCTCTCAGCAACTCAGTGAGACCCTGTTTCCTAATAAAATATAAAATAGGTCTGGGAGTATAGCTCAGAGGTAGAAAGCCCCTGGGTTCCACCCTCAGTACCACAAAAATAAATAAATAAATAAATAAATAAATAAATAAATAAATAAATAAATAAAAAATTGGCCAGGGGGCGTAGCTCGGAGGTCAAATGCCTCTGTGTTCCATCCCCAAACTAAATAAATAAATAAATAAATAAATAAATAAATAAATAAATAAAATTTTTTAAAGTTGAAAAAGAAAATATTCTGATACATTAGACATTTAAAAGTTATTGAAGAACTCTCTGAAAATTTATATGATAAAAATAAGAAAATCTAGGAGAAATAGCCAAATTTCTTGACAAAAGTTCTATGTAAATTGATCAAAGAAGGCATACTAAAACTGAATTTACTAATAGCAAATAATGGGATTAAATTGTTAACAATTTTTCCAAACAAGAAAAAACTTAGGATCATATGGAATGGCTTCACTGTTTAATTTTAATACAAATTTCAAAATGAATGAGCACCAATGTTTCTCAAATTATCCCTTGAAACTGAAATGAAGGTAACCCTTTAAAATTCATTCTATAAAGCCATAATTACCATATTACCAAAACCTGACAGGGGCACACAAGAAATTCTATACAACAATATTTCTGATGAAGAAAAATGCAAAAATTATTAACACAAAACTAGTAAATTAATTTTACATTTAATATGACATCATGCCGGGCGTGGTGGCTCACACTTGTAATCCCCGCACTTGGGAGACTGAGATAAGAGGATTGCACAGGTTTGAAGCCAGCCTCAGCTACTTAGTGAGGCTCTCAGCAACTTAGTGAGACCCTGTTTCCAAATAAAGTATAAAATAAGTCTGTGAGTATAGCCCGGAGGTAGAAAAGCCCCTGGGTTCCACCCAGTACCAATAAAAAATAAAAAATAAATAAATAAATAAATAAATAAAATATAAATAAATACACTTAATATGACATCACAAAATCATACATTATGATCAAGTTGGTTTCATTCCAAGGGAAACAAGGATACAAATCAATAAATATGATACATCATATAAATAAAGGGAGAGGAAAGAGAGAGAAATGATATCTTGACCATAAATTTTAAGCCTCTAAAGAAAGAAAAATTATTCTTCCTAATGATTCAGAATGTTTATTATATGTTCCTTGCATTTCACATATTGTTACCCATTTCAACCATAACATAGCTTAAATCATTGTCATTGCATTTTGTTTAGGAAGATCATTTCTGTTGCTTAGTTCCCTCTGCTTAGCAACCAATTTTTAAAGAGTTTAATGAGGAAATAACATCATATATAAAATTTCTTATAAGAGAAAATAAAATAAATTTTATTTATTCTTTTTAAGATACTGTCAGAATTAGAAATAAAGTTAAATTCAGAAAGTTGGTCCTTTGGACAATAGGTGGAAATATTTAAATGGAAGAGAGATGGAAGGGGGGTTATAGGTATTATGGTGTTCTGCAGTTTGTTCTACACTAAATAAATATTGTAAGGAAGCATATTCTAATGATCAATTTATGTTTTTAGGAGGAAGATGAAAGAATATGTTACCATTGCTGCTTACTTCTGAAAAATTATTTCATCTATTTGCAATTTATTAAATTGTGCTGTTTGCTTAGAAAACTAAAAAAGGAGAAATTTAGCCTTGTACTTCAACTGTTGACTGTAGCAACAAGTTGCTGCCCTTCTGTGTAGATTATTTGCTTAAAAGAGAACTTGACTTTGCCTTATTCTAAACTGTCCAGTACACACTAGGTGGTGATTTTTGTTATTTTTTTTCTTGGATCATTCTTATATTTAAGCATTTATATTTTTATTGATATTTTCATTTATTCTTCTTTATATGCTGTCAGAATTAGAAATAAAATTAAATTCAGAAAGTTGTTCCTTTGGACAAAAGGTAGAAATATTTAAATTTCATGCAAAGTATTAAAGCGTTCCTATATTGAACTTCAGCTTATTAGCAAAAAACTAAATACAGTTTTTAATTTTAAACTTAACAACATATGGAGATAAATATATTAAAATAATATATTTCTTTTCACATATATTTGGTGATTTTTATAAAATATTACAATGATGTTGATTATTATTGCCACTGGACTTCTTTTAAGAACAAGAAACTAAAATTAAATTTAAAAACTATCAAGTAGGACTTCTAGTCTAACCTACCAAGAATTATAGTGAAGGCCAGTATAATTAGAAAACTGAAAACCATAAGTTGCAAATTGAGAAATAACATTAAGAGAAAATCTTTCTGCAATACATCAGGAGCAATGAAAGATCAGAAAAGATGTTCCCTTTTAAATAAGATTGGCAAACTGATAATATGTGATTCCCTAAAGGAAGTATTTTTAATGCTTATTTTTAAAGTGTCTGTCTAAGGCAGGCATGGCGGCACATGCTTGTAACCCCAGTATTTTGGAACTTGGGAGACTGTGACAAGAGGATTACAAGTTTGCCGCCAGCCTCTGCAAGAAAAGGCCCTCTGCAACTTAGTAAAACCCTGTTTCCAAATAAATAATAAAATAGGACTGGAGGTATAGCTCAGAGGTACAATGCACTTGGGTTCAATCCATCCCTAGTACCATATGCACACACACACACACACACACACACACACACACACACACAATCTAAATAATAAGTCTCTGTTTTTACAAAAAAGAAAGAAACAATTAGGAACCATAATATACAACAGAAAGGATAGGAAAAGAGCAAAGCAGAACAGCAAAATATAAAGGAAATAATTTTTAAATAAACTGAGCATAAGTACTTTACTGCATCTATTTTTAGTTTTTGAGATACCTGCAGATTCAATTTCCCAAAATAGTGAGGAAACATCCATGAAATCAATAGGAAAAAAAGAAGAAAACAATAAAATCATTACTTGTTAACATAAGCAAAATCCAATTAAATCAAACTTATTGTGTACAAAGGCAAGTTTTTGCATTTTAGAAATAAAAACTTTATATTTAAATTAGATTCAATTCAATTTTAGAATAAAAATATTATGTACTTTTAAAAAGTGAATAATTTTAAGTCTTGTATTTTTTCCTGCTTACCTAATTCTGTAGATATTTGAAGTTGATTCAGTTTTAGATGGCATACTTCAGCAACAACCAATATAAATGAATCTTTGGGTTATTATTAATAGCTGCTGAACCAATTATTTTGTATGTATTGTTTATATTTGTTCATTCAGTGAAAGCATTTGGCTCCCCTATTATATTCAAGCACTAATGCTAGGAGCTGGGGGTCAGGAGGGGGCAGCACAAACATTCCTGTCTTCAAATTTCTTAGAATGTAGTAAATGAAAGAACACCATCAAACTGCAGCACCCAGATTGCATGCAAACAAAGTGAGGACATAGAAGACAATCTCAAAGACTGATTCTAAAAGCAGATTAAGAACATTTTAGTGTATCATGAATGCTGTAGAGGATGATACAGATTAACTATTTAGTTTCACTATTCTATCAGCGAATTCTGTGTTTTCCCATTTTCTATGTGTGTGTGTTTTAAATTCCTTTAATAAGCCACCTTATAAAACATGTCAGTTTTTCTTATGTTCTACTGAATATTTTCACATTAAATTTATCTTGATAATAGTCTTTAGTTCCAAGGTATCCACTTTTATTTAAACAGAGATTATAGAAAATGAAAAGTAATAAAATATTTGTACGCTTTTATTTATAAATGGTGTTCAATTATAGTATTTGAACAATATGAGAAAATAATCTGAAACTCGAGTAATTGTGAAAAACAACACATGGCATCTCAAATACCCCATATCATTATCTTTATAGTCCACAAGAGAGGAGGCTGCATGTGGACAGCAATAATATGACTGTCATAATCGTTAGAGGTCATTGTCAGACTTTGTAGAATATTCTCAATAGGGATGAGAGGCAAGACAGTTTTGGGAAAAGGCTGAATTCACTATGAAATACATCAAATAAAGCAACACCATTTTCAGGACAAAAATCAAAACCAAATAAAGCAATATCAACAATACGCGACTCTAATGATACCTTTCTCATTTTCTCATGAACCACATAAAATCACTCCAAGCTAAAGTTTACAGGATCCTTCTACAAAACTGTTTGAGCTACAGTAGTTGCAGCAGAATAAGTGGGCATCCTTCTAAAGCTGGTATTCTAAAAGTGTCAGCGCTCATTTGCATGTCAGAAATCAGCCATATCTCTTTATAGTCACATCTTTTATATTGCCATTTACGCACACATCCATAAATATACACAGTCATGCACATTCATTTACATATTTAAAGTTAGCATTGAGAGTATTTACCACATGCTTCATGGAATATAGATTTGCATGTGCTCAGTAATATCCTGTCTCTTTAGCTGTTTTAAGCTTGCGGCTGTGTATGAAGACACCACCATCCCAGTGCCGTGCTGTCGCATAAATATTCTCTCTTACCTCTGAAGTTTTCCTCATCTACAGAAGCAGTGCTAGGGGTCAAACTCACAAAGGTGCTGTCCCCCAATTGCAGCAAACACCACCATGTGTTGTATGTTTGATGAATTAAAAGGATGCTGCCAACTTAATTACACTGTAACCCTTCAATAAAGGAAGGGCAGAGCTGATTAACTAGTGAATAATTGGGGGCTGATTGATGGCTCTCTCCCTCACTGCTGAAGGCTGTATATATAATTATTTTGCCTTTGGGCCTAATTTTGCCACTGTTAGCTTCCACTTTTGTCATCAGTTGTAATTTATAGTTGAGGCCTGCAGCCTTTAAAACAGAGATAGAAAATGAAATAGCTCTGATCCCTAGATATGTCACCTGCAAAAGGCCAGCAGGCAGTCTTGTACATCAACATTTGCAGTCATTTAACAGTATTAACACTTCATGCTTAGCTAGAAAATAATATTGTAATTTGCTAATAATCATCATATCAATTTTGGAGCTTAAAATCATTTGTATCATCCAGTGGTTATGATTCTACTTTTACTATAAGATCCATCTGCTGTAAGTCAAAAGAATTTTAACATACTTTTCCCCCAGTCAAGCATTCCCCCTTTCAAATTTTTAAAGGCACTAACAAAACTGTAAATATTCTCTTTTCAAAGGCAACAGGGTATAGTTTCTTCAAAGGATTTTTTATAAAATCAGACATCTTCAAGCATCTTCAATGTTAGGGTAAACTAAACCCCCACAACTAAAACTCAAACCGGTACTCAGACCAGTACTTTAGCTTCTGAAAAATAATATACTCAGTGAGCACTTTGTATGTACAAGGTACCATGCAAACTTTGAAAGTATATATACACAGTGGTAACACTCATTCCCCAAAACATAAGTATATCAAACTTTCAACTTCAGAGATATTCAGTGAAACATTTCTTCCATAAGGCTATTGCAAAATATACTGATTCAAAGAAAACAAATCAGTCATAAAAGAGTTATTGTTTTTGGATAATTCTCTAAGTTTTACAAATAAAATATCTACTTATAATAAAGGGAGTAATAAGTCTAAGGGGTGCTTTAATGATCACTGTTCTCTTAGCCATACTAAATGCAGATGACTTTATATTCCATATTTTTATGATGACAATAACACCTCAGATATATGCTTTTCCTAACTCATCCATTTAAATACTGAACTAGCAAGGCTTCTGACTTAAAGCCAAGGTATATAAATTCTCTCAGATTTCCTTTGTTGTTTTGTCCTCATTGAGAATTCCCTAGCTTATGAATCACAGGATGATTTGAAGATCCTTTCAGTCAAAGCTCAGTAGTGTGCCAGTGGGCATGGGCCAGGAGGAAAAAAAAAAGATTGATATTTGCCCTCTCTTCTTATCTGCACTTGATTTATAAGTCAGTGTGAGTATGCAAGAGAAATAAAGGCAAAGACCTTGATGCCTCCCCGTGGAGAATATGCACCCTTTGGATTGAAGGCATGAAAGAGGGGAAATTAATGGTAAGCTGTTCATCTGTCACTACTGCCAGGCTGATGGTTTTGCAGAAAAGGCGAGGACTATATGACATGCCCTCCAGTGAAGGGCAAGTCTGTCTGCTGTTCTCCCATTATAAACACAGTGCTCTGGGTTTCTGAGGGATTTAAATTTAAAATAAGACTATACTTTGGCTAGATTAATATTCACACTAGTTTACTTTATGCTTTAAAAGTATTCACTTGTAGAATTCTGCTTCTTTTAGGAGAATTATTTTTCTTCCTGTTTTTCTTCTTCCTTCTTTCTCTTTCTTTTAAAAATTTAAGTCAAACCTTCTGCTTGAAACTGTGGCTTGGCCTTTGTACATCTGGCTGCATTTTTCCTGCTGTCACATTGCAATGACATGTAAATAGCACTGAAGATTAGGCACGTGCAAAATGGGAAGTACTTGGTTGAATTTCACTGTACAAAATGTAGAAAGAGATTGCAAAGTAGAAATTATAAGGTGAAGTTTTTACCTTCCATAGAAACGCTCTAGGAAATATTAGAAAGTACACAGTTGACAGAGAAAAACATCATACATAAAAGTTTTATCTTCTGTGGAAGACCAAGAAAACCATGTTTCCTTGTTATTTAAGTGATTTATGATGGTAAATACCTGATACATTGATTGGAACACTCTACATTTTACATGGTAAAGAGAGCAGCACAAAAATTGATAGCAGAAATTAAAGTTTAATAATCTTCAATGAAATTCCGAACATAAGAAAAATGTGTAGTTGTATGAAAAAGTTAAATTTGTAACTATGATTACTTTGCTGTTGAGAGTATATTCACTATCTGGTGAATGTTGCCTAACAAATCAATAAAGAAAAAGAAGCAGACTAACATTATTTCTTTAAAGCAGAGAAAAATAAATGGATAGGAAAATTTATTAATTGAATGAGTTGTCAAATCTATTATCACATTCTGATAAAATAGTATTTTTAGTAGACATCAAGTAAGTCACAATCCCCAAAGCATAGATAATTTACTGTGTTAAAATGGTTTGCAATAACAACTATAAAAATTAATCACAGGACTTTCATTTCCTAGAAATTAAAATATTATATTTTAAGTATAAAAATCTTCAGTTTCTGTTCTGTAGTTTATCTAATATGCAATACTCAATGTGAGTCTTTTATAAAAAATTATACTTCAGTAGTGAAATAAAATAAAACATATATGCAAATAACTATGTCAATAACAAAATAATATATTTCACAAGAGTAGTACACATTAAAAACAAAAAATCATTAAGAATTCTGGGAATTCAGGAATAAAGGAATTACCCCTATACATAGAAGAATAACAGAAAAAGTATATCATTTAATCAGAACTTTGAAATTTGGGAATAATTTTGGTCTATGTAATGAGGAAGAAATATTTAGTCAGAAAAGAACACTGCTGGTATGAATGATGTTCAAAAATTAGCAAGTGATGTTCAAAAATGAGCAAGCAGGCCACATTAGCTGAAGTAGAAAAAAATGAAGGAGAATAGTAGGAGATAACATTGAAAATTCAGGGTTAATTGACGCTAGATAGAGGTTTGAGTGCCATGAAAAACTATGTCCTTATTTGGTAAACAGGGAATATGACAGAATAATTTAGTTAAGAAGAAGGTAAACATAATTAACATGATTATTTAATATGATTTATTTGGTGGTGGATTCTAGCATAGAGTGAATTAGAGGAATATGGAGTCCAGAAAGCCATTTCAAAGCCATTTTAATTGTGTATATGAAAGATAATAAGGTTCTAGATAAGAGGAGAAAAAGTGAAAATGGGGAGAAAGAAATAGATTTCAGGACACAGGTAGAGGTAGAACCCAAATTTTTTGTGTGTGGGTCTGGGGATGGAACCCAGAGGCATTTCACCTCTGAGCTATACCTCATGCCCTATTTTTTATTATTTATTTGGAAACAGGGTCTCACTAAGTTGAGGAGGGCCTCACTAAGTAGCTGTGGCTGTCCACGAACTGCGATTCTCCAGTCTCAGCCTCCGGAGTGCTGGGATAACAAGCGTGCTCCACCACGCCTGGGTTGAACCCAAATTTTTATAGTTAAATAGTGGTTAGTATTAAGCTTGGATGATAAAAGAGTGAATCACAAAATAATAAGAATAATAGGAATAAATAAAAGTACAGGACTGGAACTCACAGATAAGGTACAAATTGGACATTGAATCTGGGGAAATGGCAGTGCACAAAACAAAAATACCTTTTGACACCATTCTTTTTCACCTGTTAAACTATTCTCTCGAGACATTATCTGACACCAAGTACCCTGTGTTTAGAGACAACTGTAGCAAAGTACCATATCAGAAACCTCATTGATCATCTCTTAATGGAATATTGAAAAATCAACTTGCTTGTGGTCGATTTTAGTTTGAAGGCATCATAAACTCTTGATTTCTTCAGACTGATCACTTGAGTTGAAATGTTTATCTGTAAACACTGAATTCTCCCAGATAATCAGATAGTTGCTTTTATTTATATTTTATTTTTTAAATCCTATCAGCTTATGATGCCCAATATTTGTGTGTGACAAATGTGTGTGTGAGAGGGAGACAAGAGAGGAAGTGAGACAGAGGGGAAACATGCAAATATAAGTAACAAGAAGGCAAGAGTAGAAGCAAAATTTTTGTGTTTTGAGAAATTTTGTTTCAACTACAATATTATTTTTTAAAATATTTTTCTTTCATATTTGAGAGAAAAGGTGTTTATAAATATGAATAAACTGAGAACTGGTCTTCATTTTCTCCCTTTTTTATCATTACTAGGGTCCCACATAGTCTATGCCTTCATAAATCTCTGGAAGGTATATTAGAGATCGGTATGATTGGTAGATAGTAGCCACCAGTTCCCAGAACTAAACAACAAATACTACTTCTGGGCATTTATTTTTGCAATGGTAAAATGCTATATTTTCACAAAAGATATTAAAATGATATAATATAATGATATACTGTCTTTGTGGTATTGTCCTTGAGTTTTAGAAAGATACCCTCTTTGTTTGTAGTTAAGTGGCAAAGCCATTTTTCTGGGCCAATTTCAGATATAGGGGCCAAAGTCACATTGTTCAGCAAAAGAATCAGCACTCAGTATTAAATTCTACAGAGTCAGGGCCTGTACCAACTCCAGATCTCATTCACTATGCAAAAACAGTCATGCCACTTGTCTCACAGAGGTGAGGTAGGTCTGAGGCAAATAACATCAATATGCATGATAGATTACAAGCATGTCTCTTCACATAGGGATAGAGACATATGTTTCTTGGGAAGAGAAAAGCTCTAGACTATTTATAAACAATAATTTAATAATTATGAATATTCAAGATGTTGAAAATATGGTATCTGTTACATGGAAAGAACTGTTAGTTAGTTTCTATAATTCAAGCCATCTTGCAATTACTCATTACATGTCTTTTGCACATGTAAAAAGCCTTTTGACATATTTCAATTGATCATTTTGGGAAATAAAATTTTGATGTATTTAAGCCATATTTGCTTTACTTAATTACAAGGCTAGGAGTATCATTTGTGCTCCTAAAGGACAAGAACTACGTTTTTTCTAACATATAAATCTTTATATTTTTATAAGCATGGTAAGTTATTAACAGATTGATTCTATGGTAAATTAAAAGTATGGATCAAACTAGGGATCCTTGAGATCATCTATAATTAATTCCTGAAAATAAGCTTTTCAAAAGACAGGATGTGAATTTCTATATTTTTTGAAGCTCCAGAGTATCTAGAATATAGCCGTGTATATAATAGGTGTCCAATAAATAAAGAAAAGATGAGTGAGTTGTTAGACTAACAAATGTATCTTTTACTAGACCTTGGCCTCTGTTCTCTGCCTTATCCATGTGTTAAAATAATGCTAAGTTGGATTTAGATAATTCAGTGTCAAAAGCTCCTTCAAATGTAATGCTTTGCCGTGCTTGGGAGGTGGAGAAAGGAGGATCGCTCAGGTTCGAAGCCAGCCACGACTGGCTTAAGAGACCCTGTTTCCAAATTTTAAAAAGTATAAAAATAGGTCTGGGAGTGTAGCCAGGAGGTATAAGGGTTTCCAGGAATCCAAATACCACAAAAACAAAAAAATGTATTGATTTATTTATATTTTTGAAGTGCTTTAATCAGCAAATTAGGCATTGCTATTAACTTTACAAATAAGAAACTATGGGTTTCTGGGCCCACCCAAGTGTCATGCTGGCATATTAAGACCCCAGTACAAAGAAGGCCTTAGTTGTTTCCCAGTCTTCAAGGCTGTAAACTCATCCCACTGGCAGAATAGCCCCAAGGCTCCAGGCTTTGAAGGTACCACGCTGGTCCTCAAAGCCTCAGAATCAAAGTCTATCCTCATGGATCCAATTTATAGGTTAATTCCAGTAACTAAAGACGTCAATTACAAGCTTGGCTCTATGGCCTGAGACATGAGACTGGCACCTCTGGACCCAATCTTTCTGCCATCCCTATAGATATAAGCTCCAGTCCTGCCAAGCATCAGTCTATTCTCCATAGTTTTAGGCACCAGGCCTATCAAGTGCCAGGTCACATACTGAAGCCCTACACGTTTAGGGGCCCAGATATCAGTCATAGACCAATAGATCACAACACTGGGATGGCTTCAAACATTCAGCTTCTAGTCCTTCCCCAGCATCTGGTTGGCTCCTATGGCCACAGGTTCCAGAACACTCCCTACTGACCTAGACTCCTTACAAAAATCTACCTAAGTTCTAGACTGCTCTGTGGGATCAAGGTTTCAGTCCTGACCGACTTACTGGCAATTCTTTAGGCAATTAGACTTATATCCCATTCCTTTGGATCAGGTACCAGGCCCATTCTAATACCAGGCTTGATTCTGTAAACCAACATTTTAGGATTGACTCCATAAAAATGTGCTTACTTCCTGTCTCCTGTTGACAGGGAATCCTCAGTAGACCCATTGACCCAAAATCCAATTGTACCACAGGAGACCCTAGCTCAAGGTAAGCCTTTGTAGACCCAAGTGTTATGTCTACCTACCTAGTTGCCCAGGCACTAGTTTAGCTTGTCAAAAAAAAAAAAAAGTAAGCAGCAAGACTTCTATGGATTCTTACAGAAAGCCCACTCAGAAACCCTAGAATGTCTGATAGGCTTTTCCTGCTGAAACCAGTTTATAAAACCTAAAATGAATGTATAAAGTGTTCAGATCCTAACATGATCACAAAAATTATGAGCTAAGTGAGAGATATGGCTATAATTTTATTCTTCTACAGATGGGCATCAAATTTTCTTTTTTTTAGCACATGTATTTTATGACTTTATCAAAAATTAACTGTGACTCTGTATCTTCTTTTTTATTCATTGGTCTTTGTGTTTGTTTTTATACCAGTATTATGCTGGTTTTATTCCTGAATCCATAGTATAATTTTAAATTAGGTATTTCAATATCTCCAGCATGGTCCTTACTTCTCGGTTGCTTTAACTATTCTGGATCTTTTGTTCTTCCATATAAATATCAGGATCATTTTTCTAGCTCTTTAAAGAATGACATTGGAATTTCTGTAGAGATTTCACTGAATCCATATATCACTTTTGGTAGAATGGTCATTTTGATAGTATTTATTCTGACTATGCAAAAATATGGGAGGCTTTTCCAAAAACATCAGAATACTATAGTGATACATGCATATTCATGTTTATTGCAGCATAATGTGCAATAAGCATACTATGGATACAATTGAGATGTCTGTCAACATATGAATGGATAAAGAAAATGTGGTATACATACACAATGGAATTTTACTCAGATATAATAAAAAAATTATGTCATTTTTGGAAAAAAGACAAAATTAGAGAATATTATGTTTAGTGAAATAAGTATTAGGAAGGTGAGGGGTTTTATTTTATTTTATTTTTAGAAGCTAGAGAGAAAATAGGGAAAAAGGAACTTCAAATAAATGGTAAAAGAGACCAGTAGAATAGTGAAAGAAGATTGGGGAGGCCGGTGAGAAGAGTAAATAGAAGAATTGAAGAAGGAAATATTTCAAATAATATATCTATAAATTCAAATACTACTATATCTATCTATATACAAGCATCACTACCAATCTCACTAGCATGTATGAGAAAAAGGGGGATCAGGATATCATACAAAGGAAGATACACCAAGAGATGTGTACATGTATGTTTGTATTGAGTCTCACAATAATGTATAAGTACAATGAACCAATAAATATTAAAAAAAATAAAAGAATCATAAATCAATAGCAATGAGAACACATGATGTACATTCACAAACATATCAAAGTCAGTCACTAAGGTGAATATGAAAAGGTGGGAGGGAGAAGGGAATGGGGTGGCAGTGGGGGAAGGTCTAAATATGTGTTGTGTGCATGTATGCCTCTACCATGCTGTACCTTATTAAGATGTATGATTACAATGCACCAATAATTTTTTTAAAAAAGAGAGACAAATAAAAAAGAATACAAATACAAAAAGAAGAAAATTAAACACCAATAACTAAAGTTAAAGAAGGAGATTTGTTAATTGCCTGAGAGTTAAAAGTAGTCTTAAAGAGACTCAGTAAGAGGTGTGATGTCAGAAACATCGTGAAATAGGAATATCCTGACTTTCCACTCACAGAAAAGTATGCCAAATAAATATTTATGGATTCATTCCTTCTGAAAGTGAGAAATGAATTGAGAAACTCTTACATAGTAACTTAGAAAACCTCTATGCTGAATAGGTAGGAAAGATGAGAAAAACTATGACACAATCAGTTTTTATTTGCTGTAACAAAATATCTAAGATAATTAAATTATATAAGTGTGAGCTGGGCGTGGTGGCGCACGCTTGTAATCCCAGCATTCAGGAGGCTGAGACCGACCAGAGGATGGCGGTTCGTGGACAGCCTCAGCGACTTAATGAGGCCCTCTGCAACTCAGTGAGACCCTGTCTCAAAATAAAGAAAAAAATAGGGCAGGGGGTGTAGCTCGGAGGTCAAATGTCCCTGGGTTCCATCACCAGACCCTCAAAAATAAAAAATTATACAAGTGTGTTTTTGTTTGCCTCACAGCTTTAGAAGCTTCAGTCAGTGGTCAGTTGGCTAAAATGCTTTGGGTTTGTGATGAGGCAGCACCTTCTGGCAGAAGTGCATGGCAGAGCAAAACCACTCACTTCATGGCCAGAAAGCAAAAGAATAAGAGAAAGGAGCTGAAGTCCAAAGTACCTTCAAGGGTATACAACCAACGACCTAAAAATCTTCCAATAGGCTCCATTTCTTAAAAGTTATGTCACTTCCCAATAATATCAAGCTGGATAAATCATATTTTAATATATGTGTCTTTGGTGATCAGTTAATATTTAAATTATAGTATTCTACCCCTGACCTCTAAAGAATCATGCCATCTCAAAATGAAAAATTCATTGAGGATATCCCCAAGAGTTCCAAGATCTTAACGGTTCTTGCACTGCCCAAAATTTCAAGATGAAGTCTCCTATAAGACTCAAGGCGAACACTTAGCTTGGAGCCCCTCTAAAAATTAAGTAAAACACACACAAAGTTATATACTTTCAATATTACAATGGTAGGAAAAGCATTGGGAAAAAATCGCTTTTTAATGTCAAGTCATATGCAAGATAAAAATTTGGCAAGACAAATATTAAATCCAAAAACTCTGTGTCTGGCAACTGGGACAGAAGATGAGCTCCTAAGTTTATGTGCAGCCTTACTTCTATCGATTTTCTGGTTTTAGGACACATGATCACTTTTTCAAGATACATCTTCTTATGACTTGTAACTTTTTCTGATGAGTGTTATATGTATCTAACATCTCTTCCTTCCTGGGATCTTCACTGATGCTTCAGTTTCACTCACAGATCCTCAAGATCAGCCTGCTAGGGATGCTTGAAGAAACTTCAGCTATGTAACACACTGCCTGACTTCACAGCTTTTACTTTTTAATCTTGGTGGAATTTTTATGGCATGATAACTATTGTATTTTGTAATTCCACAAAATATAACATTATGTAGAGGATGCCTAGGTCTATTATTTAGATGACCTGTAACTGGGCCCACTTGAGCCACAGCTGCAGAGGCCTCTGAGTGCCTTGCCAAATGAACATGAAGAAAGAAGTGTTTAAGTGCTTTTGGACATGCAGGATGCACTAGGTCTCTGTACTCAAAACTTTGAAAATAAGTTTGCATTTCTCTACCTTTGAGTCTGTGATTACTGTGGCGTTGGCAATTTCCATGATGCATTCCAGGCATCTTTCCTACTCTTATAGATCAAAGAACTTTCCCTATTTTTAGACACTAATATCTTTTAAAAACTGCACCTTTTTTGGCAGCACCTATAAATGCATTTCTTTTCTAGATAATGCTTATTTTCAAGTCTTTCTTCTTTGCTCCTTTTTCTTCAATTCTTGATGTAAATTTGGCAAAATGCAGCCAATAACAAACATGTCACAGCTTGAATGATGTTCTCTGCAGTTCTATCAATGAGATAAACTGAACCCATCAATTTTATGCTAACCTCCCCTCAAAGCTTGAGGGCATGAGCAAAAATGCATCTCAATTATTTGCTGTTGTGTAAAAATGATGAATTTTCATCAAATCTCCAAAAGAATTCTATTTCCATCAGAAAATTCATCCACATAGCCTTAACTATCTGCAATTTATCATAATTCCAGTCTTCTAGGCCCAAACAGGAACCACCTGTAAAGCTCCCTTACAAAATTTAAGGCTTTCTATAGCCTGTTGCTTCATAATTCTCAAAATTCTCCCTACAAACAAATTCTAAAGACTCTTCCCCATTGTTGGGTATATATATATATATATATATATATATATATATATATATATATAGTAATTGTAAAATACCTCACTTCTTGGTACAAATTTTCTGCTAGTCAGTTTTATGTCACTGCAACAAAATACCCAAGATAATCAAGTTATAAAGAGAAATAGGTTATTTTAGCTCATGATTTTGGAAGTTTTATCAAATGATCATTTGACCATTGCTTTGGGCCTATGGTGAGACCACATCTTTTGGTGAGAGTGTGCAACAGAGATAAATCATTCATCTGGCTACAGAAAGCAAAAACAAACAAAAAAGAAGAAAGGAGATGAAGCTATATGATCCTATCTAAAGGCACACCACCAATGCTCTAAGGCCTTTCATTGGGCTCCAACCCTTAAAATTTGTGCTATCTACTAATAACATCAAAATGAGGACCCAACATTTTGGGGACACTTAAAGTCCAAATTAATGTAAGCATAGACTCCATCCTGAGTACTGTAACATAAAATTAGAAAAGAAATCCTTAATATCCAGTTTCTACCTATGGAGAGGATTTGTTCCTCACATACAGAATCTTATCTCTTAACCCCAGTGGTTTGATTCCAAATTCACCAACTCAGAGAGAAAGTGAAATTATACACATCTGAGACCCTTTAGACCACAGTGAAAAAGAAATAGTTTATGTTTGTTCTAGTGCATACAGGAGCTTTATCCCTTGGAATAAGTACTGAGAATGAGATTAGTATGAATATACAAATATTTATTGCAGGAAGAGGTTTATGATAAACTTCCAGTGGCTACTTGGCAGATGGAGTTAAAAAGGCAGAGAAATATTAATCCACTACCAGACTGACAATTAGTCTAGTGCTTATCAAGCTTATTTAACAGATTTTCCTAGAGGCAAATCCAAGTCTTTTAATCATCTCTGGAAGGAGTGTGTCTATAGTAGATCTCCTTAATATTTATCATTTCTACCTGAGGCAGAGCATCTTAAATCTCCTATTTCTCAGAGTAAAATTGCTTAAGTATATATGAATCTAGAACATAAATAAATGTGGTAGTTTTTATGGATATCTAATCACTTATAAGGGCTTTATTATTTAGAAACCATGCAGAGAATTTACTTGAGAAATGTGGTTCTTCAATTCTAGAGTTTATTTTGCCTTGGGTCTATTAGTCAAAACCTACCTCCATCCCCATGGACCATTATTCCATCATATTCATGCAAAAAGGAGTACAAATAGAAAAAGAATAACCCAAACTTTCATGATTTGCAGATGATATGATACTAAGAAGACCGAACAAATTCAACAAAAAGGCTTATAGAATTGATCAAAAAATTCAGCAAAGTGTCTAGATACAAATTCAATCTAAAAAAATCAGAAGCTTTTCTGTATACAAACCATAAATCCACTGAAAAAGAAATTCATAAAACACTTCCACTCAGGATATTATACAAAAAAAATACCTAGAAATAAACTTAACTGAGAAGGTAAAATACCTCTACAAAGAAAATTATAAAACATTGAAAAAAGAAATCAAAGAAGACTTTAGAAGATGGAAAGATCTTCCATGTTCATGGATAGGCAGAATAAATAGCATCAAAATAAACATACTTCCAAAAGTGATCTACAAATTCAGTGGAATACCTATTAAATGACCAAGGTCATTTCCCTCAGACAGAAAATCAGTCCTTAAATTCATTTGGAAAAACAAAAATCCAGAATAGCCAAAGTAGTTCTCAGCAACAAAAAACATGCAGGAGGAATCACAATACCTGACTTATTAAACTATACTACAAAGCCATAGTAATAAAACCAAGATGGTACTGGCACAAAACAAATACATAGATCAAGGAAGCAGAATAGAAGATTCAGAATCACATCCACACACAGCTGATTGATTTTCAACGAAGTGGCCAAAAACATACACTGGAGAAAAGATAGCCTGTTCAACAAATGATGTTGGCAAAACTGGTTAACCATATGCAGAAAAATGGAAATAAACACCAGAAATTAAAAAAAAAACATACCTTCTCTGACCACAGTGGAATAAAAGTGGGAATAATATGATGAGAAAATCTGGAAATCATATAAACCTATGAAAATTTCTCCAAACTGAATGGAGAAATAAAAAAATTAATATAAAAATAAAAATAGAAACCCAACATAAAACCTATGGGATATAGAAAAATAGCATAGAGCATTTTATAGCAATAAACACATAAAAAATTAGAACAATTTAGGTGAGTATGGTGGCAAATACTTGTAATCAGTACTTGAGAGACTAAGACAAAAGGATCATGTGTTTGAAAAAAGTCTTAGCAATGTAGAGAAACTTTTAGCAATATAGCAAAATACTGTTTCAATATAGTAAAAAGGGCTTAGGGTGAAGATGCCCCTGGGTGGTACAATTCCCAGTAACTAGCACACACACACACACACACACACACACACACACACACACACACACATTCAAATAACCTAATATTGCACCTCAAGGAAGTGAAAAAGCAAAAAACATACCAAGCAATATATAATATTACAAAAGGATATAAAAAAGATCACCAAGATTGGAATAGGAAAAATGATAGTATAAAATGCAAATATGTAATTAAATGTAAATTTGGATATTTGAGAAAGATAACTAAGATCCACAAATCTATAACTATAATAAGAAAAAAATAGGAGGCTTATATGAACTCAGGGATGAAAAGTGACCTTTATGCACTATATTGAATTTCAAATGTCTCCCAAAGCCCTGTGTGCTTATGGTTTGTTCCTCAACTTATTACTTTGGAAAGTTGTAGAGTTTGGGCCTACTAGGATTTTACTGGGGGCATTGAGAACATGAACAGAGATTGTGGTTGTTGATCTCATCTCCTTTCTTTCTTTTTTTTGCTTCCTAGTCACCATAAAGTGAATGCTTTGCCACTGACAGAAAAGCAATAAAGCTAACCATCAACATACAAAACCCTCCAAAATTATAATAAAAAATAAACTTTTCTCTTTATAAACTGTTTATCTATGCCAGTTTGTTATAGCAATAGAGAACACTGACTAACACAGAAAATTGGTAGTGGGAAATAGAATCATTGATGTTACTATTCCAGAGGTGATATGGAGAAGTTTTAGAATTATTTTGAAGAAGGAATTTGATGACACTTCATGAGACAGCTACAGAAAACTTAAAATTATATAAACAGAGTTTAATAAATAGTTCTACTAGGGTATCAGAAGGACAGAATAAAAATGTATTGAGTAAACTTTATGCTAGATATTTCAAATAGGAATTTGACTCTTTGGGGGAATTAGACTAGATACCATACTTGCTTCAACAAGAGCAAAAAATTAACCTCATTATGTCCACTCCCTTAGTCTTTGTGAAAAGCTAAATGCATAGATGATGGTTTAGTTTATCTGTTAGATAACAGTTTGAGTAGGCACATCAATCAAGCAGCAACATGAGTATTGTTGTCTTTCTTAATCTAATCTGTAGCAATACTCAAAAAATAAAAGTAGAGGGAGTAGAAAGATTTGAAAATTTCACAGCTTGATGAGCAAAGGAACATATTTAAAGGTGTTGCCAATGTAAATGTCATTGTTAAAGTCATTAGCAACATCAAAAATAAACCAAATACTTTGCTCAAGTACAACTAGAAAGAT
Source organism: Muscardinus avellanarius (assembly GCF_963383645.1). Taxonomy (NCBI): domain Eukaryota; kingdom Metazoa; phylum Chordata; class Mammalia; order Rodentia; family Gliridae; genus Muscardinus; species Muscardinus avellanarius. The sequence goes on along the minus strand of NC_137792.1, from coordinate 116,786,902 downwards.
GCTTTGAGGGCATTTCATGAATTAGCAAAACCTTGAATCATCAGACTCAAGTGGATAAAAGTCCAAATTGTTTTCAAATAATCTTTAGGACATTTCTTAGGAAATAAATTCCTAAGACACCATGCCAAACAAAGATAACCTCGGGTGTCTTTTTATATGGCTTTGTGCCTCTGTCCTGATTACCATATATGGTAACATATAATGAAAATACAAAAAATGTAACCTATCATGAGCAATTATATGCCAATAAATTAAAAACCTTGTAGAAATTCAAGAGTTCTTGGAAACATACAACATATCAATATTTAATAATTCCAAGAATAATGACTTGGAAGTAGTAATTAAAAATGATTTAATATCTTTTTTTTGCAGGTTTGGGGATAGAACCCAGAGGCATTTGAACTCCAAGCTACACCCCTGCTCAATTTTTTATTCTTTATTTTGAAACAGGGTGTCACTGAGTTTCAGAGGACCTCACTAAGTAGCTGAGGCTGTCCACGAACCGGGATCCTCCTGTCTCAGCCTACGGAATGCTGGGATCACAACCATGCGCCACCATGCCCAGCAATTAATATCTTTTATGTAGAGATTAGAATTGTGGTTACTAGAGTTTGAGAAGGGTAGGGGAAGGTAGAGAGTTTAGTAATTAGGTAAAAGTGCAGTTAAAAGAATATGTTTTAGTGTTATATTGAAAACTTAGGTGTCTATAGTTAAAAATCTATTAAATATTTCAAAATATCTGTAGAAAGTATGTTGAATGTTCATAGCACACAAAATAATTAATGAATGACATAATGCATCTACTAATTACACTATTTAGTCATTACACATTGTAAAATATATCAAAACAACAAACATACAATTTATGTTAGTTAAAATTAAATATAATAAAAATAAAATACAGCTTCTCTTATTTTTCTATTTACCCTATGAGGTTTTTTTTTTGAGTTTGAGTTTCCCAAACGTATATTTAGTTTCTCAAATTCTGCTGCTACTTCTGCAAAGATTTCATTCTAATCCTTTTAGCTCTTTGAATAGGAAGTGTTAAGTGAGTCTCCAAAATAAATGTGGTTTTAAACAGACATTCAAACACTATGGGGTTCTTCACATTTTGAGCACAGTATAGAAAATGAGTGGGAATAGGCAATCTCCAATTTATGTATATAGTTGTTTATCATATATAATTCTTTGGGCTGCCTAATAGCCTGACTTCTAATGAACTTGCATTGGGTGGCTGCAAAAGCAACAATAATAACCATCTAGTGGACACAGCCATACCCAGAGCTTGGCCCTTCATAACCATTTTTTTCCCAGTTTTCCCAATGGCAAATCCATCACTTAATGGAAAGAGTTAGGCCATTAACAAGTGCTCTAATATATATATATATATATATATATATATATATATATATATATATCCTTAACAATTTAGTTTTTGGGATTTGTGGCCCTTGTATACTTATCTCTTTAATATAGAAAAGATGGATAAAAAAATGAACCTTTTTTAAATAGCCATTTCTGCAGTGCCACAGGTTGTAGCCTGACTGCAAGTACAATTATTTCCCACAGATCTTCTCCCAAAGTTAGTACAGAGTGAGAGATAAACATTGTTCTGCTTTACCATGAATATAAAAGTAAATAGAACATGTACATGACAACTCAGAATTTCCTGTTACATTAAGATAGTCTGGCTCTTACCTTATTGACAAGTCTTGAAGCACAGGAAAAATTTAGCACATCCTATTTTACATTGTGACAGAAAAATAGAAATAGTAGTTGAGACAAGCATAAAATTTTGATAGGCACTTTAAAAAATCTTCATCCAGATGAACTGATAACTTTTTTTGTCTCATTTCTACATGAGGTAAATCTGGCAAGTCTGAGAAAAGTTGTTTTCTTATGTGTAGAAAACACTTTATATAATATAGGAAAACAAAGACATGGAAATACATTTTTAAAAAACAAAGTAAGTTTTCAGAAACTGGAAAAGTAAGGTGGGCATATGTAAATTATGTGACAATTTAAAATATTAGTTATAAAGATGCTCACTGAGGTGAATAGATCAAAGCAAAAGTAAACCAAAATCTTCATTAAAGAGATATAAAATATAAAAGCACACTAAACTGAGAAATTGCAACAAAGAAGAGTGTTACATGCCTCAGTTTCTCTAAAGTTTGGAGTAAGAATAGCTGGATAATGGATACTCATGAGATTGGTGATTAAGGGATTTGGTCTGAGGTTCAATGCTGAAGAGTGAGATATAAAAGACTCACAATAGTTCTTGAAACAGAAAGTGAGAAGGATTTATTAAAGTCTGAAGAAAAATGGCAGGTTGGAGAAACTGATAGTGTAATAGCAGCTACTGGAAAGTGAATTAAAATAGGAATTTGATAGTAGCAAACTGAAATAGCAAGAAATTTGGGGAATGCTAATAGACAACTAAGTGAGGTAGCAATCAGGAAAAGCTTTACAGAACATAAAGACAATTAATTAATCAAAGCTTCAGCCATGGTGTAGCTCAATGGGAGAGGGGAAACTTTCTTTCAACAAGGTAAGAAGTATCCCCCTCAACATACAGCCAATCTGAAGGTATAATAAATAAGAAATTCTGAGTTTATTCTAGCAATGAGAAAATCCTGGAGCTTTACATCTTGGGAAATACTCAGGAGTCCCCAGCAGAATGTCCTTTGTTAGGACTTCCTCAGGCAGAAGTCTAGGAATCCATGCAATTTACCATTGTTATTCAGATTCTTTTATTTACATTCTTTTGGGCTCTGTTCATGCTATCTCTGCTTTTTATACCTATGACTAAACACCCCTTTTACTGCCTTTCACTGGATTGATGGGAGTGCAAAATTAACATAAACTATAAATACATGATTACTAAGCCAAAACAATAGAAAATAGTTTTTAAAAAGTACTGCATGCAGAAAATATTGGAAAAAAAAAAGCAGAGCTCAAGAAGCGATGAGTCCCATTAGAAGAGTAACTAAGAAAATGAAAAAGAGAAGCAATTATGACCACAAATAAATTAAAATGACAGAAAATAATAAACATTTCCTTGTAATAGTGGAAGAAGTAGGTTTCTCATCTTATATATAGAAAGTCCTTCATAGAATATAGAAAAACTAAGACATGGAAATATATTTAAAACATAAAACCAAAATAAGTTTCCAGAAACTGGAAAAGTAAGGTGGCTATATATAAATTATCTGACAATTCAAAATATTACTTATAAAGATGCTCACTTTATCAACTCTCCAATTAAAATATAGACTGGAAAATGGTTTAAAAACAAAACCTTAATTTAAGGTTTTTTTTTTTGTGTGTGGTACTGGGTTTCCTGGAAGCCCTTCTACCTCCGGGCTACACTCCCAGACCTATTTTTATATTTTTATTTGGAAACAGGGTCTCTTAAGCCAGCACGCGGCTGGCTTCGAACCTGCAAGATCCTCCTGTCTCTGCCTCCCAAGTGCGGGGATTACAAGCGTGCGCCACCACGCCCGGCCTTAATTTAAGTTTTTAAAGAAACTCATCTTACAGGTAATGTCATCCACACAGGCAGAAGATGAAAGTTGTAGTTTAGACTTAGGCTGTCCCTCCAAAACTTGAAGTTCAGCAATGGCCAGAGTTAAAATATACATATGAAGTACTGGGGTTTGAAATCAGGGGCATTCTACCTACAAGCTACACAATCAGAATTTTTATGTTGCTTAGAAATAGCTTACTAAGTTGCTGAAAGTCTCACTATGCTGCCGAGGCTCTCTTCCAACTTGTAATCCTCTTGTCTCAGCCTCCAAAGAACTAAGATTATAAGCATGGACCATTATCTCCAGAAGAGGGACCATTATCTCCAGAAGAGGCAAAAATAACCAAATCATCAGAGATCTAACCATCAGTGGAATAATTTTCTTCTTTCTCTTTCCAGCTGCAATTATCTGAGCAGCTATCCTCATCCATTTTCTATCACCATGACCTTTCTTCCTTAAAGGGAGGTTACAATGATTAAATCTCTGAAACAAAAACCCAAAATAAAACTTTCCTCTCCTAAGTTGTTTTTGTAAGGCATTTTGGTCAGCCTTATGGAAAGCTTACAAATACAGATGGGAAAATGTATTTCATGCAAAAGAAGACTAAAACATAGGAGTAGGTACTCACATATATAAGCAGCCTGTAATCTAATACTGAGAAGAGACAAAGAGAGTCACTTAACACTGGTAAAGGGAATAATGAAACAAGAAGATATAACAATGGCAAATATTTATACACAAATGTTGTGTTCTTGCACAAAATAAATACTACTCAATATTAAGACTCAAACCTCAATACAATGGTAATGGAAGGTTTCAACACAACACTCCAACCCATAGACAGGTAATCCCAATAAAAAAGTGAAGACTTTTGAGACCTAAAAATACTATAAATATACTGAGCCTTATAGACATCAATAAAATATTTCATCTAAGAACATCTAAGTTTGTTATTTTCTCAGCGAAAATGTAACCTTCTATAAATAGGGCATTATTTAGGCCACAAAACAAATATTAGCAAATACAAAAATGATATAATTTCTTCAATCTTGTTAGATAATAATGTAATCAAATTATAAATAAAAACATAAGTATTGTATTGGATTATAATAATGGAAGAAATTTAAAAATTTCTAGAATCAAATGAAAAAGTAGACATCATAGAAAAATCCATGGGATACTATACATGTGGTTCTCAAAGGAATGCTCATAACACTTAGTACTCAAATAAAATAACAGATTATTTCAAGCAGACTAAATCAAGCAGAATAATAGAGATCAGAATTGGAAGAAAAGCTTCAGTAATCAGAGCACACAACTATAATAAAGAAAAAAGGAAGAAATTATAAACAGAAAACACAAGATTTCTGGGACAATATTAAAGGCCAGATATGAGAATCTTGGGTATTGAGAAAGGAGAAATGATAGGAACTAATGGCATGGAAAATGTATTTCACAAAATAACAATAAAATTTTTCCTAATCTTGTTAAGTGAGATCAGCCAAGCACAGCCATAGAAGGGATATATGTTTTCTCTAATATGCCCAAACTAGGAAGTATTAGGAATATCAGAGGGACTCCAGATAATGAAGGGGAAACCTCAGCAGTGCTAGAATGGAAGGGTAAGAGAGGAAGAAGGCTGAGGTTGATTCATGAAGGAGCTATATTAGAATATGTGTAGAAGTATGAATATAACATGGTCAACCTGGACACTCATTGTTGGGAGAAAGAAACGAAAAGTTAGGGGGCTCTGAGAGAGAACCAAACACAGTCTGAATGTATGCCATTTTCAATATGATCCACATAAAAATTTTTCTAATCTTCTAATGGAAATGGACATATAGTTTTGGAGACATCTAGAAATCCAAATAGGAACAGAAAGGAATTCTCCAGGATATATTAAACCTAAAACAACAAAACCTCAGAACAAAGAAATGATTTTAAATGCTGCAAGAGAAAATTATTAAATCACTCTATAGAGACAACCCAATCAGAATTACAGAGCTTTTAGTAGAAATTCTAAAGGCCACGAGAGCATGGAATGATGTATTTCAAGACTGAAAAGAAAATAAATGCCAAACTCAATTGCTATATCCAGCATAGCTATCCTTCAAAATCAAAGGAAAAAATAAAACCTTTCCAAGATGAACATAAACTAAAGAAATTCATGACTACTAATCAGCATTGCAAAGATACTTAAAGGAATTCTGCATGCAGAAAAAGAGGACAAAAATAACCAAAGAGCATGGGAAAGAATAAGCCACATTATAAAATAAATAAGCAAATAAGAAAGGGGTATAATTCAAACATTAAAAATAAAACAAAATTAGAAGAGTAACACATGTCTCTATGATTCCACTGAATATTAATGAAGTTAATAGTTCAGTTAAAAATGAACTGGTCAGTCAGGCGTGGTGGTGCACGCTTGTAATGCCCACTCTTGGGAGGCAGAGACAGTAGGATCACGCAGGTTCGAAGCCAGGCTCGCGTGTTTAAGAGACCCCATTTCCAGATAAAAAGTAGAAAGGTTTCCAGGAACCCCAGTACCACCACACACACACACACACACACACACACACACAAACTGAACTGGTTGCCGGGCATAGTGGCACGTGCTTGTAATCCTGACATTTGAGAGCCTGAGACCAGAGGATGGCAATTTGTGGACAGCCTCAGCTACTTAGGCAAGGACCTTCAAAGCTCAGTAAGGCCCTGTTTCAAAATTTAAAAAGACTGAAAAATAGAACTAGGTATTTATCTCTGAGGTACAATGCCCCTGGGTTCCATCCCTAGTACTGCAAACAAAACAAAACAAAACAAAAAACTAGTAGATTGGATTTAATTAGGTCAGTTGTCAGTTGTAGTCTCCAGGAAAACTACCTTATTGCCAAAGAGTCCACAGACTCAGAGTGAAAAGATAAAAATTACAATCCATGCCAATGGAACCCTTTTCAAGAAGGAATAGCCACTCTCATACCAGACAAAGCTGAATTCAAGACAGAATTAGTTAAGAAGACTCAAGCAATGGCATCACATATTGGTAAAGTGAAAAATTCAACAAGAAGTTATAATGATTGTAAATATTTATACTCTGAATGTTGGGGCACCTAATTTTATAAAACAAACATTGCTATATATAAAGGGACTGATAGATACCAATACAACCGTAGCATGTGTGGGTGTTCCAGTACATCTCTCTAATAGAAATGTCATAAAGACAGAAAATCATTAAAAAGACACTACAAATTTAAACCTTGCTATAAACCAATTAACCTTAACAGATATATACACTATATTTTATCCAACAACTGAATATACTTCCTCCTCCTCCTCCTCCTCCTCCTCCTCCTCCTCCTCCTCCTCCTCTTTCTCCTCCTTCTTCTATTTTTCAGTGTATGTTTTGTTATTGAAGACATTAGAATCGTTTTTGCCTTCTTTTTTTTTTTTTGGTGGTACTGGGGTTCCTGGAAGCCCTTCTACCTCCGGGCTACACTCCCAGACCTATTTTATATTTGTATTTGGAAACAGGGTCTCCTTAGCCAGTGTGCACGGCTGGCTTCGAACCTGCGCAATCCTCCTGTCTCAGCCTCCCAAGCGCGGGGATTACAAGGATGCGCCACCACGCCCGGTTTCATTTTTGCCTTCTGAGTTGGATTTTTTTTCCGTTTTGGATTGTATCTGTCCCCTAACTTCTACATATTTGCTCATAAAATATTCTCCAAAATTGATTATATACTAAGGTATATAGATACTATAAAAAAACTGAAATAATCCGCATTTATTAAAACCCTAACAGAATGGAATAAAATTAGAAATCAGCAAGAGGACCTACATAAACTATACATATGGAAATTGAAGACATACTTTTGAATAACTACTTTGAAAATTTGTACTCCAACAAACTGGAAACCCTAGAAGAAACTAACACATTTCTAGACACTTAAAACCTACCTAAACTAAACCAAGTGAATAGAGATGTTTCTAGATATTGTCTGATAATTCCCATTTTTACTCTGACTGACTGTAGCCCCCATTCCCTTCTCTATAGTGATGGTTTGCAAATTCAGACTCCATGAGTTTGGTCATTGCCATTTGAGTTTCTGCAGCCATTCTGGCTCCTGTTGGGCCATTTTGATGATTTCTGTTGTAGCTGCTCAGGACCCTGCAGGATGCACATGTAGTTTGTCAGTGCCTATGACTTTAGTTGTTAGCACAGGAATTGGTTGAGTAATTTAATTAGGCAATCTGGAGATTCACAGTCATCTAGATGAGGCCATGTGTAGTAATTTGTGTCTGCAAAAAGGGCCTGTAGTTTTGTCTTAAGGTGTTCAAGAATAGAGAAAAGAACAAATTTGCTTTTTCATGTTGCTTCTCTGTAAACACTAGCTCAATAAGATTTAGTTTCTTTTTTGAAGTTCATCTCCAAGAGCTTCTAGATTCTGGCCCTAGAATATTTCAAATTATATTACAAAACTACAATAACAAAAAAGCATCATAGCATAAATGAAGACACAGAGAATAATGGAATAGAACAAACATAATTCTACACAATTAAAGTCTATAATTCTGGCTGCCAAAACATGGAGGTATGGAATGATAAGAATGAAGAGATGTTAAAGTGTGAAAGTTTAAAACACATAAAATACTTACAATATACAAATCTGTTTCTAAGCATGGCTACTATAATTAGCAAAACTGTATTGTATATTTGAAAATCACTAAGAAAAGTTGGGCGTGGTGGCCCATGCTTGTAATCCCAGTACTTGGGAGGCTGAAACAGGAGGATTGTACAGGTTCGAAGCAAGCCTCAGCTACTGAGTGAGGCTCTTAGCAACTTAGTGAGATCCTGTTTCCAAATAAAGTATAAAAAATAGCTCTGGAAGTATAGCCCAGAGGTAGAAAAAACCCTGGGTCCACCCCCAGTACCACACAAAAAAGTAAATCATTAAGAGATTAATTTTTTAATGCTTTCATTATCAAAAATTCTAAGTAAATGAGTTTGCATTTATGGTAATGACATTATAATCATGTTTTAATGTATGATCATGTCAAAATGTCACATTGTGCACCATAAATACAATTTTAATTATACTGCAATAAAATAATTATAAAAAGAGCTAACCGAATCCCCGATGTATATATTTGAATACCATCTTTACAACTAATAAGTCAGGTCTGAAACATTTAATTAACTTGTATGTGCCATTTGTTTTCATTAATAAAATGATCATAATAATGGTACTTATAGGCATTAGAAAGTATAAAATATATAAAGCCTTAGTTTAATAGTAATTTAAACACTACATAGAAAATTATTATTATTATTATTATATTGTTAGATTAAATGTCAGAATATTTTACTTTACCAGATAATTTTAATGGCACAGAAAACAGATTTTTAATGTTAATAGATAACATATAAATGTAGATTGAGTTAAGGTAACAAAACAGATTAGAGTAGAATAGAGAGTGATGAAATAAAGTTTTATTCTATAGAAATTTTATTGTTCTGTAACACAAGAGACATAAGATAAAAAATTTAATTATTTTACATTTAAAATTCAGTGGTAGCCTTAACAACATAGCAATTATGTAATCACAGCCATTATATATTTGCAATGTTTTTTCATCTTTTGTAACAGAAATTTTCAGCCCATTCTTTTCTCTTTTTTTTTTTCTTTTCTTTTTTCAGTACTGGGGATGAAACCCATGGGCATTCTATATTCAAGATACACCCCTAGCCCTATTTTTTATTCCTTATTTTGAAACAGGGTCTCACTGAGTTGTGAAGGGCCTCACTAAGTAGCTGAGGCTGTCTGCGAATCTCAATCCTCCTGTCTCAGCCTACCAAATGCTGGAATTACAAGTGTGCACCACCACGCCCAGCTGCCAGCCTATTATTTTCTGAAAGTAACATAAATTTTGTCTTTTTTATTGGTCAGTAAAACTCCATTGTGAAGAATATACCATATTTTTGTCTATTTATCCATAGACATGCACATAAGCTGATTTCAAGTGGTGAATATTGCTGTAATTAAATTATTTTAATTTTTACTGAAATTTAATGATTAAATATATTTATGGTTCATATCATAGTAATTATATACATTTAAACAATATGTAATAATCTAATCAGGAAAATAATCATTCCCTTCTAATCATATATTAATCATCTTTATATTATGGTAAACTGGTACTCTTCAGTTCTATTCGTTCTGATATATATCATAGACTACTTTATTAGTTAACATCTGTGCATAGAAAAGTAAAATTTACTTCTTTGTAATGATATTGTAATGCATCCTATCTTCTCTCTATATCTTCCTATTATTTAGACTATTCTAGTATTAAGTGATCACTATTTCACTCCTTTCTTTTATGAACCTATTTAGTTTCCAATAATGTGGTATTGTCTTTCTTTGATGTATTTTCATTAACATACCTCCAATTATATCTGTGTTGTTGCAAATAACAGAATTTCATTGTTTTTTAAGGACAAAGTAACTATTGGCTTTGTTCTTTCATCTAGGTTTTGCTTGCTGATTCTCTTTGCTTTTTAGAGTTTACATTATTTCCTTTCTGATTTCTGTGTTCTTCTTCACTCTTCTTTTTTTTTTTTTTCTGATGTCTGTCTGTCTTTTTTTTTTTTTTTTTTTTTGGTGGTACTGGGGTTCCTGGAAACCCTTCTACCTCCGGGCTACACTCCCAGACCTATTTTATATTTTTGAAACAGGGTCTCTTACGCCAGCACGGCTGGCTTCGAACCTGCGCAATCCTCCTGTCTCCGCCTCCCAAGCGCGGGGATGACAAGCGTGCGCCACCACGCCCGGCATTGTCTTTATTATTATTATTATTATTTGTACTGGTGCTTGAACTCAGGGACTTTTTACTGCTGAGCTACACCTCCAGCTTTTTTATGTTGAAACAAATTCGTTTTTTAAAATCATTTTATTGGTGCATTGTAGTCGTACATCTTAATGGGGTACAAGATGGCAGAGGCATACATGTGCACAGATTCTTGCTGAGTTGCTGAGATTGACCTTGAACCTGTGATCCTCCTGTCTTAGCCTCCCAAGTACTGGGATTACAGGCATGCACTACAAATGATCTTCATGTGTTGGGTAGAATGGAACCCGAGAGCTCAACATTTTCAGACACTACTCCAAATAGCATGTTTTTAACTTATGAATTATTTCTCCAGTTTCCCAAAAATGAATTGTTTACCTCTAAAATTTTCTTTCATTTTTTTTATTGGTGCACTGTATTCATACATCTTAGTGGGATACAAACTTTTGTAGACATACATGCACAAACCGCCCAGTCAGCCCCCACCTGATCCCCACCCCATTCTCTCCCCATCCCTCCGTCCCATGCTTGGCTTAGTGGTTGACATCTAGTATTATAGCAATTTATCCAAAATTAAATATGATAATTTCACATAACAGTTTCATTTGTCTGATACCAAGCTTTTGATGACTTAAAGATAACATTTCAATATTTATTTTTGCTTTCTTTCTTACCAGAGAATATTTTTTTCTATTTTTTTAGGTGAAACTATCATATATTTATATATTTATTTTTCAGAAAAAAAATCTATCCTAATATGGAATATGGACTCTAGATACCCAAAACGATCTTGAAAAAGAACAAAGCTAGAAGATATATATTTTCTGATTTCAAACCATATAAAGCTACAATAATTGAAACAGTGTAGTACTGTTCTAAAGGCAGATATATAAACCATTGGAGTTAAATAAAAGCCTAGAGCTAAATTCTTCCCTATATTGTCAAGTTATTTTTGACAAGGTTTCCACGAACATTTGGTGGTGGAAATAATAATCTTTTAACTAAATATTATTGAAAAATAATACTTACATGGAAAAGAATAAAATTGGACCCTTACCTAATCCCATATACAAATATTAACTCAAAATAGATAAAAGACCTAAATATAAATCTTAAGACTATAAACTTTTAGAAGAAAATGTGGGTCATAAAACCTCACAACATTGAAATTGGCAGTGATTTCTTGGATATGATTTCAATGGCACAGGCAACAGAAGAGTATACAAACTCCCTAAAAAATAAAAAATATTTTATATCCAAAGACAATGTAAACAGAGGTAAATGTTACTAATAGAATTGGATAAAATATTTCCAAATGCTATATCTGAAGGTATATTAATATTCCAACTAGAAATCCTAAAAATTAACAACAATAAAGGCAAACAATACCATTTAGAGATAGGTAAAAGACTAACATAAATAATGAATCTCCACAGATAACCAATCTTAGTTGTCTGTTGGATGGAAAATTTTGTTTCTCTGGTTCTGGTGTGTGTTACCTATTTCTTCTTTGTAGTTAATCTCTTTGAGTATTTTCTCTAGCGCTGGTTTTGAAGACATAAATTCCTTCAGTTTCTGTTTGTCATGGAAGCTTCTTATTTCTCCATCTAATTTTATAGAAAGTTTTGCTGGGTAGGAAATTTTTGGCTAGAAGTTGTTTTCTTTCAGAGTTTGGAATATGTTACTCCAAGCCCTTCTGGCTCTCATGACTTGGTTTGGGAAGTCTGGAGTGATTCTAATCAGTTTGCCTCTGAATGTCACTTGGCTCTTTGTTTTTGTTGCCTTTAAGATTCTCTGCTTGGCTTCCACATTGGTCATTTTGACAATTATGTGGCGTGGGGATCCTCTTCTCCGATCCTGTCTAAAGGGAGTTCTATAAGTTTCCTGGACCTGTGTATTGACCTCTTACTCTATGTTTGGAAAATTTTCTGCTATTACTTCCTTGAAGAGATTGTTGATCCCTTTGGTTTCACCTTCTTTTCCCTCCTCTATTCCAATTATTCTTAGGTTAGCTCTCTTAAAATGGGCCCATATTTCTTCAATGTCAGATTCCTGCTGTCGGATATTTTTTTCTAGATTAGAAACTGTGCGTTCATTTTTGGATTGATCATCTTCTAAGAGCGAGATTCTATTCTCCATTTGGTCTAATTGGTTGTTTGTACTTTGAATTGAGGCCTTTACTTCATTAATTGCATCCTTTATCTCTTTTTGGCTCTGTCTGAATTCTTTTCGAAACACCTTTATTATTTCTACAGTTATTTTCCTGATTTGATCTTCTAGAAATCTCTGAATTTCTGTTTTATTGGGTTCTGATGTTGTGGGGTTGTGGGCATTCATTGCTCCATTGTTATTCCTCTTTCCCATGATTTCGGAAGTTTGTGCCTTCTCTGGGTTCTTCCCTTGGGTCTCTATGACTTCACTTAAGGTGCTCTGGATCTCGAGTCTGTGGTATCTCAGACCCCACTACTCCTTTTCTGGTTTGTATCACAGAATTTCAGACCCAGGGAGTCGATAAAGGCTGCTTTAGACTATGGAGGGTGCCGGGTTGGGCGTTCTCCTATGGTGTGATATCTCTGCCACCGCCACTTTCCCACTGGGTCAAGTCCCTGGGAGTGTAGTACTGGGATTTCTCCTCTCGGACCCGCAATTTGACTCACTGTTGTTGAATACGCAGATCGAGCTGTAGTGGACTCGGTGAATTTGCTGCTGCTGCCGCCAGTGGCAATATGGCGCCGCTGCCACACCCTCGGCCGTGAGGCTGGCGTATTTGTTCTCTGTTTTTGAGCTCCGCTCTGAGTCCCTGCAGCGTGTGCTGAGCTCAGCCACTGGGAGCTTTAGATGCTCCCTGCGCCGAAAGATCCCGCCTGGCTGTTTCGCAGCGGCTCACCTTGGCTTGCTGTAGCCGTCCGGTGAATTCGCTGCTGCCGCTGGCAGTATGGCACTGCTGCCGCGTCCTCGGGCATGAGGCCGGTGTATCTCCTCTGTGGCTCTGAGCTCTCTTCTCAGTCCACTTTCTCTCTGGAGCCTGGTGATTTTTTTGGTTTCTCTGGTGATGGTGTTTTCTGGCTATGAAAGGCGCTGATTTTGTGGTAATGGAGATTAGTTGTTAGCGGGGCTCTTAAGCCCCGCTTTTCTCGGTCGCCATCTTCCCGGAAGTCTCCCACTCTTCTTAATATACTTTGTTCTCTATTTCTTCAGTTTATCTCTGTGGCAAAGTCATATACAGAATACCTCTGTGTTTGTCAGTAATTTAAATGCTATAATCACAAGACTTAACCATAGAACTTGAAGAAAGCCTCATTTATTTGCTTATGGTTTTATTGAAGATTTTGGGTTACTACATGTAAGGCTAAAACTGAAGATATCTAAGCATGGTAACAGGTAGAAGACAGAGGGAGAGCAGAAGGATTTACTCTTACATCATGGAGGTTGTGTGGAAGTAGGCAATAATATCCATAAGCTAAAGGTTAAAATATAGAAAAAGATATGCCATGTAAATAAAGAATAAAAACAAGCAGGGTTAGTAATGCTCACATCCATAAAATACACATTAAGCTAAAACTTAGTAAAGGAGATGAATCATATGACTTTTTACTGATAAAAGGAACAATGCAATAAATCCACAGACAACAGCATTTTGATTTGGGGAAACTTGTAGAATATTTTTATTAATTAGGAACAAGACAAGAATGCCCACTTTCACCACTCCTTTTCAATACAATACTCAAGATTTTTGCCAGGGCAATAAAATAAAAATTAAAATAAAGGAATACATATAGGAAAATAAGAAATGAAATTACCTCTATTTGCAAATTATAGGCTCCTATAATAATAAGACCCAAAAAATCAACCAAGGGGGCACGCCGGACCCCTGGAAGAGCCGGGGCCTGGGTCGCAGGACTCTGGGCCCCAGGCAGAGTTGTGTGGAGCACGCCAGACCCCTGGAGAAACCAGGGCCAGAGTCAAAGGCCCTGGGCCCCGGGCGGAGGTCAGGCGGGGCATGCTGGACCCCCTGAGAAACCGGGGACCAGGTCGCAGGAGCCTGGGCCCTAGGCGGGGTTGCACGGAGCACCCCGACCCAGGGGAAACCGAGACCAGGGTCTCAAGGCCCTGGGTCCTGGGCGGGGGTCAGGCAGGACACACTGGACCCCCAGAAGAGCCGAGGCCCAGGTCACAGGACTCTGGGCCCCGGGCGTTGTCATCGGGGAACACTGGACCCCTCGGAGAAACTGGGGCCTGGGTCGCAAGGCCCTGGGCCCTGGGTAGGGTCGCGCATAGCATGCCAGACTCCCAGAGAAACCAGGGACCAGGCCGCAGTGCTACCGAGTGCTTGATCCCACAATCTCCTCCTCAAACCACACATACTGTCTTCTCTTATTAAAAAAAAAAAATAGGAAAAGAGAAAAGAAAAGAAAAATAACGGAGTGGGGTCAAGAAGCCCACGGCAGATGTCAGGATACTGGAGATGCAGACTAAACTTATCCAAATGAACTGGAACTTTTGAAAAAATTCCCCGCGAAGGAGGACTGCTTCTTCTCTACATTCTTAAAAATCCTGGACATCACCTGTAAGGAGAAAGTTTAGCGGAAACCTAGGAGGAAGGCAGTGTTGGAAGCGGTCGCCGCAATGGCTGTGGAGTCTTGTATTCAGGAGAGGCAGAAATCAGATCCTACCAACCTTATTTTTTGGAGAAATTACACCAAATTTCGAATGCTACCATCGCGCATGCTTAGGAACACTGGACAACATTCAGAGTGGAAAAAGAGCTTGGGAAAGTTTTGAAATGCTGGAGGCAGTGACAATGGTAGTGGCCAGTACTCAGGGGAGGCAGAGATCTGATGCATTACACCTGGAACTTTTGAAATAATAACTCCAGAGGCAGAATGTTATCACCACGCACCCTCAGGAACGTGGGTCAACCTTCTGGGCGAAGAGCGTGCTCGGATTGGAGCCTGCCGAAGGGTGAGGCTGGCGATGGGAACAGCAAAGCTGGGATTGGAGCCTGCTGTGAGGCAGGGCCGGTGCTGGGGCTACCGAGGCCGGAATCAGAGTCTGCCATGAGGCAAGGCTAGTGCTGGGGCCTCCGAGGCCGGGATTGGAGCCTGCAGAGGGGTTAGGCCTGTGCTGGGGTCAGTGGCCGGCATCAGAGCCTGCCTTGAGGCAAGGCCACTACTGAGGTCTCTGAGGCCGGGAGGAGCCTGCCAAGGGGTTAGGCCAGTGCCGGGGCCAGCGAGTCCAGGAGCAGAGTCTGCTGTGAGGCACAGCCACTACTAAGGCCTCCGAGGCTGGGATTGAAGCCTGCCGAGAGGGTAGGCCGGTGCCAGGGCCAGAGAGGCCGGGATCAGAGCCTGCCATGAGGCAAGGCCGGTGCTGGGGCCCGCAGCTGGCATTGGAGCCTGCCTTGAGGCAAGGCCGCAACTGAGACCTCCGAGGCCAGTATCGGAGCCTGCTGAGGGGTTAGGCTGGTGCTGGGGCCAGCGAGGCCAGGATCGGAGTCTTCTATGAGGCAAGGCTGGTGCTGGGGCCCTCAATGCCTGGATTAGAGCCTGCTGAGGGGTAAGGCCGGTGCTGGGGCCAGCGAGGCCGAGATCGGAGCCTGCCATGAGGCACGGCCATTACTAAGGCCTCTGAGGCCGGGATTGGAGCCTGCCGAGAGGGTAGGCTGGTGCCTGGGCCAGCAAGGCCACGATTGGAGCCTACCATGAGGTAAGGCCTGTGCTGGGGCCTCCGATGCTGGGATCAGAGCCTGCCGAGGGGTTATGCTAGTGCCGGGGCCAGCAAGGCCGGGATCGAAGCCTGCCATGAGGCAAGGCTGGAGCTGGGGCCTCCAAGTCCAGGATAGGAGAGTGCTGAGGGGTTAGACCGGTGCCAGGGTAAGCAAGGCTGGGAGAGAGCCTGCTCTGAGGTAAGGCCGCTACTGGGGCCTCCAAGGCCGGAATTGGAGCCTTCCGAGGGGTTAGGCCAATGCCAGGGCCAGCAGCCGACATTGGAGCCTTCTGTGAGGCTAGGTCACTACTGAGGCCTCCGAGGCTGGTATCGGAGCCTGCCTTGAGGCTAGGCCGGTGCTGGGGCCAGCAAGGCCAGGATTGGAGCCAGTTGAGGGGTTAGGCTGGTGTCAGGGCCAGCGAGACCAGAATCGGGTCCTCCCATGAGGCAAGGCCGCTGCTTGAGCCAGTGAGGTCTGGATCAGTCCACCGGGTAGCCAGGCCACTTCTGGGGCCGTCAAGAGTGGGATCAGTACTTGCAACGTGGCATGCACAGAGAAATATCACAGAAAATAAAAATCAGATGCTTCCCCTAATGAGCAAAAACTAGGAGGAAAGGGGCAACAGGAAGAGGTCAAGCTATAGAACGGGCCCTATAGTGAAGCAACTAAGATGACCAATCAGAGGGTATGGAATAGGGGAGAATGGAGCCTCTTTAACATGCAGGAGGTACATAGACAAATGTATCAAAGTTAATCACCAAACAAGCATGGGATGGAGGGAGGGGGAGGGAATGGGATGGGGAGTGGATGAGGGCTAATTGGATCATGTGTGCTTGTATATCCTCTCAAGTCTTGTATTCCAATGTGATGTATGATTTCAATGCACCAATAAAAATAAATAAAAAAATAAAAGCCTGAAACAAAAGTAAAAAAATAAATAAAGTTTATTTGCCTTTGGGGGCTCGGGACTATTTAAGTGGAAGAAAATTTGCCTGGCATGTACGAGGTCCTGGGTTCAATCCCCAGTATTGCAAAAAGAAAAAAAGTTTTAATTTATTTGCTTATGATTTATGTATTAAAAGAATAGCTAATATGTCTGTAACCAGCGAGATGAATTCACCAGTGTAAATTTCTGAATGTCACTCACATTCTGACTCCAGGCGGGAGGTAGTTGAATGCATAGTTGTCGCCTGGAGCAGCACGGTGTGGTGGGTGAGATGTGTGTAACAGGCAGACACAGGCCCTGGCGATAATGTGACCAGCCTGGCAGGACAGGTAGTCTTGATGAACACTGAATACACAGGAGGCATGATACAGTAGTGCTAGTGTGAGGAGCTATAAGCTTGCCTATATTCCTGTGTGGCTCAATCAACTTCCAAGACATGGTAGCCTCAGACATAGGCTTACTTAACCCACATTCAATTATATTATAATGTGTGTACTTGAAATTTAACCCAAGGGAAGGGGTTAAGAGCTCCATTTTCTTTTTGTCACAGTATCTATGATGTGATTTTTTACATTTTGATTTTTTTTTCCACATGTGTTTCCAAATGAATGGTGTTTTAAAAAAATCAACCAAAAGACTTCTGGAGCTGATTAAAAATGCAGAGAAAAAAGAAATGGAATACAAAATAAATTTTAACAATGTCAGTAGCTTGTCTATATGCCAACCATGAAACTACTAAAAAATAAATCCAGAAAACCATTTCATTCATACTAACCTTGAAAATAGCTAAAGCCCTCAGATAAAATTAACCAAAGTGATAAAACACTTCAAAAATGAAAATTATTAAACCATAAAGAAAGAAGTTGAAGATCTTAGAACGTGAAAACATTGTTCATGCTCTTGGATAGGCAGAATAAATACCATCAAAATGGTCATTCTATCAAAATTGATGTACAGAGTCCATGTAACGAATATCAAAATACTAATGTCATTCTTCTCAGAGCTAGAAAAATCAATCTTATATTTTATATGGAGAAACAAAAGATCCTTAATAAACAAAGGAGTTATCAGCAATAAGAACCATAAGGACGAGTAACAATAACTATCTTCAAATTATACTACAGAGCTATAGTAATAAAACTGCATGGTATTGACATAAAGAAAGAAATATAGATCAGTGGAACAGAATAGAAGATACAGAAACTAATCCACACATTTGTATTCAGTTGATTTTTTACAAAGGAGCCAAACACATACATTGGCAAAGGACAGCCTTTTCAACAAATGGTGTTGAGAAAATTGGTTATCCATTTGTACAAAAATTAAATTAAATCCCTACCTCTTACTCCTCACAAAAGTCAGTGTTAGATGGATAAGAGGCTTGGAAATCAGGTCAGAGACATTAAAGTAACTACAGAAGGGTAGAGGTCAATGTCATATTAGGCACAGGTAGAGACATTCTCAATATGATTCCTCCAAAGAGTAAAAAATTAAAACTAGAATTAATAAATGGGATGGCATTAATACAAAATTTTCCTCTCATTAAAGGAAACCTTCCAGAGTCTAGAAATAAACCTTACAGAATGGGAAAAGATCTTTGCCAACTATTCCTCTGATAGTGGACAAATATTTAGACTATAGAAAGTACTTAAAAAACTTAGCAGTAAAATCTGGGTGTGGTGGTGCACACTTGTAATTCCAGTACTTGGTAGGCTGAGAAAGGAGAATTCCAGTTAGCAGCCAGCCTCAGAAACTTAGTGAGACCTCCTATAACTTAGTGAGACCCTGTTCCAAAATAAAGAACAAAAAATCAGGCTTGGGCTGTAGCTCAGTGGCAGAATGTCCCTGGGATCAATACCCAGAAAACAAAAACAAAAACAAAAATTTAGCACTAAAGAAAGCAAATAACCCAATTAAGAAATGGGCAGTTGACCGAGTAGATAAATCACAAAAAAATTTACAAATGACAAAAATATACATGAAAATGTTCACCATCATTAGAAATCAGGGAGATAGAAATCAAAACTATTCTGATATTGTCTAACCTCAATTAGAATGGAAATCATCAAGAAGTCAAGCAACAATAAATGCTAGCATCAATATGGAGGAATAGGAATTCATCTACATTGTTGAAGAGATTGTAGATTATTTTAGCTGCTATGGAGATTAGTGTAGAGATTCCTCCAAAAATTTAAAATGAATCCACCATATGATCAAGCTATACCACTACTGGGTATGTTTTCAAAATTACTTCATTGGGAATATTATGGAAATATAGGCATATCCATGATTATAATAGCACATATCACAATAGCCAAACTATGAAACATCAACAGATGAATCAGTTAAAAATGATGGGATATACATACAGTACAATTTTAGTCACAAATAAAAAAGAACTAATTTATGTCATTTGTGCAAGAACCATACCAACCTTCTCTGTATTTTTCCAAATTTAGTATATATGCTGCTGAAATGAGCACATGGAAATTGGAACAGAGACTTTGAAATTAATAGAGATGAGAATAGGTCTAATAATCAAACATAGGCACAGGCATAAACTCAATAAGAATCTCAAGGCTCAGGAAATTAAAATTAGTAAAATGGAATTAAATTAAAAAGTTTCTTCTCATCAATTAATATTGTCAAGAGTCTAAAGAGGGAGCTTACACATGGGAGAGGTTCTTTTACAACTATTCTGATAGAGGACTGACATCTAAGATATACAAAGAAACAATAATACTTAACACTGACAAATAATCCAATCAAGAAATGGGCAACTGAACTAAATAGAACTTCACAAATGAAAGATACAAATGGCCAATATATACATAAAAAAAGGTTTAGCATCTTTAGCAATCAGGGAGATGCAAATCAAAATTACACTGAGATTCTATCTAACCACAACTGGAATGACAATGATCAAGAAGTCAAGCAAGAATGAATGCTTTTAAGGATTTGGGAAAATAGGAACACTTATACACTGTGGAATGAGTTGCAAGCTAGTGCAACCTCTATGCAGATTAGTGTCAACATTCCTCAGAAAAATGGAAATGTATCTACTACAAAATCCACCTGTACCACACCTGGGTATCTTTTCAAAGGGATTGAATTCAGAATACTACAGCAGTACATAGATATCCATGTTTGTAACAGCAAAATTCAGAATATCCAAATTACAAAATCAACCTAAGTTCCAATCAATAGATGAAAGGATTCAAGTTATGGTAATATGCACACAACTACTCATCAATAAAAAAGAACAAAATCAGGCCATTTTTGGCAAATGTACCTAGAGAATATTATGTTAAATGAGCTTAGACAATCACAAAAAGTTAAGTGTCATCTAATTAAGATACTACATATAATGGAGAAGAAACTCCTGTGGAGCTGAAGAGGTTGTTTAGGCAAAGGAAAAAACAATTGTTTAGGGGTGAGGAAAGAACAATGAAGAAATCACTTTAATTGATATTATGTACATGTGTTTGAATACCAATTCAAATGGGGAAGGGGAAAGAGGCAGGGGGTAAAGGAGACCACCAAATGCTGTGTACATATATGTCTCTATAACTATGAACCATGTTATGATGTGAGACTATAATGCACCAATAAAGGTATTAAAATAAAATAAAAATTATATCATTTGAAAAAACATAGATGGACCTAGAAAATGTCATGCCAAGTGAGGTTAGCCAGTTACAGAAAGTAAAGGGTCATATTTTTTCTCACATATGTAGAAGCTATGGAGTAATTAGAATGCCAGAAAGACTTCAGATAATGAAGGAGAAACTCAATTGGAGTCAGAGAGATGGTTCATGGGAAAGAGAATGGACTGAGAGGTTTCAAAAGAATCAGTGAAGGAAGCACTTTCATTCATGTTATATGCATATGTAGAATACCAAAGTCTATCTCAGTTTTCTATATGGAAAGATTGGAGTTGAGGAGAAAGGCAGTGAAAAGCCCACTAAGTGTTATATGAATGTATGTTACAATCACTATGAAGTACATAATGATGAGAAAGTATAATGGACCAATAAAAGTATAAAAATTGAAACAATCAATTCAGGATACATTTTTGATGACTTATTATCCTCAATGAACATACATTAGCATCAATGGACATACACAAGTGTCCACTGAATTATTCTTTACTTACTTTGAATATATACTTAGTGCAATTACTAGATTTTATAATAATTTTGCATTTATTTTTGAGAGATTATTGAAATTATCTTTCAAACTACAGGACATTTTACATTTTACAAGCAATGCATGAGTTTTAATTCATTCATCTTGTTATCAATATGTGTTATATCTGTAAAAATTATAGCCATCCTAATGAGGGTGAAGTGGCATCTCATTTTGATTTTGATCTTTGTTTCCCTAATGACTAATTATGTTTAGGATTTTTTCATGTGTCTGTGGGTCTTTTGTATATTTTATATTTAGAAAAATGTCAATTGAAATCCTTTCCAGATCATTCAAACGGTGTGTTCATCATTTTTCAGCAGCAGAAGAAATTCTTCGTATATTATATTATTAAATGTTTTTCATATGCAGAAGTTTTCAAACTCATTTGCTTACCACCCAACTTAATAGGAAAAAATGCTCAACAACCCCTGTAACTCTACCATTTTAAGCAAATAATAGAACGATGTATTGACATATTTGCATCCTTCGAAAGACTGATACTTCCTTTCAGTGCCACCTAGGGGACCACAATGACTATTTTGGAACATATGAATGTTTTTCAAAATGTTTCACCACATTCTGAGTTTTTTTCACCTTTCTTAATACTGCCTTTTGATGTATTTTTTCTTTATGAGATCAAATTTATTTTATTTTTTATTACTCATAATTTTGGAGTGACATCTATTGTTAATCAAGTTATTGTAGTCACCTCAGGATTGCATCCAATAAATTTGTATTTTATCTCAAATTTATTTTTTCATACTTTTATTGGTTTCTTATTGTCTCACATCATAACATAATTCATACTGATGGTGACACATACATGCATACAGCACTTAGTGGGCTTTTCCCCAGTGTCCTTCCAATTCCTCCCCTTTATCCCCATACAGAGTATTGAGATTGACATTGATATTCTCACATATCTATAATGTCAATGGAAGCCATTTCTTTATGTGTGTGTGTGTGTGTGTGTGTGTGTGTGTGTGTGTGGTACTGGGAGTGGAACCCAGGGGCTTTTCTACCTTCGGGCTATACTCCCAGACCTTTTTTTTTTAAAAAAAATACTTTATTTGGAAACAGGGTCTCACTAAGTAGCTGAGGCTGGCTTTGAACCTGTGCGAGCCTCCTATCTCAGCCTCCCAAACACTGGGATTATAAGCATGTGCCACCATGCCCACCTATTGTTTTTGTTCCATTTTGGCTAAAATTTTGTATGTAGTAAAGTCTTAACTTTGTTTCTTTACATGTGCATATCCATCTGTTTTAGAAGCATTATTAAAGAGATTGTTCTTCTTTTTAATGGACTTAACAGTAAATTTTTAGCAAAAACCTTGGAGGCCATAAGGAAATGGTGGTTTATTTGGAACACTGGAAACAAATAATAATATTTATCAAGTCAAAATTATAATAAGTTGGGCGTGGTGGTCCACACTTGTAATCCTAGCACTGGGAAGGCTGAAACTGGAGGATCATGGTTTGAGAACAGCCTCAGCTACTTAGTGAGGTCACTGCAACTCAGTGACACCCTGTTTCAAAATAAAGAATAATAAAATAGGTCTGGGGCTGTAGCTTGAAGGTAGAATGCTGCTGGGTTCCATCCCCAGTACCGCAAAAAAAAAAAAAAAAAAAAAAAAGAAGAGCTGGAATAAAGTAATGAAAATCAAAGATAATAAGTGGTAGCAACTCTCATATCAGACAAAACAGCCTTCAAGATTAATTTTTTTAATGTTTTTATTGGTACATTTTATTCATACATCATAATGGGGTAAAAAACTTGTGTAGATATACATGCACAGAAGGTCATTTTTTTATAGTAAAAGAAAAAATCCAACAAAAAAGATATAATGATAGTCAACATTTATGTCCTCAAAATAGGTACAGCAACTATTATAAAGCAAACTCTTCATTACACTGTTTCACATCGACCTCAATATGATAATACTGGGAGACATCAACATTCCTCTTACATCATTAGAGTTCTTCCAGACAAAGGATTAGCAAAGATGCCTCAGCCTAAAGAACACCATAAAACAGATGAACTTACTAGACATATTCAGAGTATTCCATCAAAGTACAGCTGAATACACATTCTTTCCTGATGCTCAGGGAAACTACTACAAAGTAGAACATATACTTGGCCACATAAAGAGCACTAGCATATTCAAAAACTGTAACAAAATTCTCTGCATCTGTTCAGATGATAACGAAATGATATTAGACATTAACAATAATGAGACACAGAGAAATATCATAATTATATGGAGACTGAATGCCACACTTCTGAATAAGGAGTGGATTATAGAATACATAAGAGGGGAAATTAAAATTTTCTAGAATCAAATTAAAATGATAACACATTATACCACTATCTGTGGGACATCCTGAAGATGGTGCTGAAAGAAAAACTTATAGCATTAAAGGAAGGATCAGTCTAATACCTAAGCCAGTAGAAAGGTGAACAGTTTGGAGACTTCAACATTCCACTTACACCATTAATTAGATCAGTTGTCAAAACAAAAATTAATAAAAAGAACTTCAGACCTAAAAAATGCCATAAACCAATTGGAATTAAATGATTCAATCCAAAAATAACTGAACACACATTTTTATCTGCCCATGGAAGTTTCCCCAAAGTATATAATAATTTAGGGCACAAAATAAGTATCAGAAAATTTTTAAATAATCAATATAATTTATTGAATCCTATTAGACAACAATGGATTGAAAGTAGGAATCAACAACATATAGATTCAAAGAGAATCCACAAATACATGTAAAATGAATGCTACATGACTAAATTAAGATTGGATAAAAAAGAAATACAGATAAATTAAAATTTCCTAAATACAAATAAAAATAGAGGCACAATGTATCAAATTATTTGGGAACCCCTGACAGTGATATTAAGAGGATAATTTGTGACATTAAGTGCCAACATTTAAAAAACCAGAAAGACTCAAAATAAATAATTTAATATAGTGCAAAAATAAAAAAAAAACTAGCCCCAATGTCAGCATAAGGTATGAAACAATCAAAATTAGAGCATAAATTAATTAAATAGAAAAAAATCTAGGAGATAACCAAACCAAAAAACACCCTGTTTTTGGAAGGATCAATTATATTAACAAATCCTTAGGTAGCCGAGAGAGAGAGAGAGAGAGAGAGAGAGAGAGAGAGAGAGAGAGAGAGCAGACCTAAATCTCAAGGATAAAGTATGAAAGTAGAGATACCACTAGCGACAATATGTAAATATAAAACTTTATTAGAACATATGTTTATTTTTAAAAAGAAAGTATGTTGAAAACTTATATTCCAATAAAAGACAAAACCCAGAGTAAATTAACAAGTTCTTATACATCTGCAATTTACCTAATGTAGACCAAGAAGACAAAGAAAACCAAAACAAACCAATAGAAAGCAAAGAAATCAAAAGAGCAATAAAGAGTTTCCTATCAAAGAAGAGCCCAGGCCCAACTGAATTCTAAAAGACCTTCATAGAAGAGCCAACTCCAGTGTATTTTAAATTATTCTGTGAAATAGAAAAAAATAGGAATACTATGAAATTTATTCTGTGAAGCCAGAGTCACCATAGTCTTTTTTCATAAATCTAGAGAAATCTGTTATAAAATTCATATAGAAAAATAAAGAAACCAGAATAGCCAAAGTCAATCTTAGCAATAATAAGAATGCCATAGGTATCACAATTCCTGATTTCAACCTGTACTATAAAGTGATAGTAATAAAATCAGCATGGTATTGGCATAAACATAGACACATAGACTGATATGTCTTCTTTTGTGCCAATATGATGCCCTTCTTATTTTTATGACTCTGTAGTACATTTTGAAGTCAGGTATTGTGATGGCTACTACATGGTTCTTATGGTTGAAAATTATTTTGGCTATTTTTTTTTACCAAATGAATTTAAGTACTTATTTTTCTATATTTATAAAGAATGACCATGTTGTTTTAATAAGGATTACATTCAATATTTATATTACTTTTAAAAGGACATTCATTTTGATATTTATTCTGCCTAACCAAGAGCATTGGAGATCCTTCCACTTTTCAGATCTTCTTCAATTTTTTTCTTTAATGTTTTATAATTTTCATTGTAAAGGTCTTTTACGAGACTTCCAGGAAGATGGCGACCAAGAAAAGCAGCATTTATGAGCCCTGCTAACACTCGATCTCTATCACCACAAAATCAGTACTTTTCATAGCCAGAAAGCACTATCAGCAGAGAAATAAAAAATTTAAACACAAGGGACAGAGAAAAAGAAGACTAGAGGAATAACCAGAAACCAGAAAAGAAACCAGCTGGCATTGCGGAGCTGCACAGGCACCATCATGCCTCACAGCACCAGGCTCCAGAGAGGAAAGGTAAGCAAGGAGCTGAAGTGAGCAGCTGCAGATCATTTGGGTGTAATTCAGCAATTCTTTCAGTGCAAAGAACGTCTAAAACTCCCAGTGATCAAGCTCATCACGCCTTCCAGGGACTCAGAACGAAGCTCAAAACCAGAAAAAAAATACGCCAGCCTCACAGCTGAGGGTGTGGCAGCGGAACCATATTGCCAGCAGCGGCAGTGAGTTCACCAAGCTCACAACAGCTTCAGATCAGCGCACACAAAAACTGTAAGTGAAATTGTGAACCCTACAGGAGAAATTCCAGCATGGCATTCCCAGGGACTTGCGCAGCTAGGATAATTTCCCTGGGTTTGAGATTTTGCAGACCAACCCAGTGAAGGAGTAGTAGTGGTAAAGATACCACACACTAGTTGCAGCTCTCCGTGGGAAAATGTTCAGACTGGCTCCCCCACGGTCTCACGCAGCTTCGACTAAATCCTTGGGTCTGAGACTTAACGATACAACCAAGTAAAGGAATAGTGGTGGCTGAGATTAGCACAAACTCCAGATTCAGAGCACCCTAAGTGAAGTTGTGGTGACCTGGGGAAGAACCCAGAGAAGGCACAAACTTCTGAAATCATGGGAAAGAGGAACAACAATAGAGCAATGAATGCCCACAACCCCATAATATCAGAACTTGATAACACAGAAATTCAGAGATCTCCAGAAGATCAAATCAGGAATACAACTGTAGAAATAATACAGGACCTTCGAAAATAATTTAGAAAGAGTCTAAAAGACATAAAGGATCTGATCATTGAAGTAAATGCATCAATTCAAACTATAAACAATCCATTAGACCACATGGAGAATAGAATCTCGCTCCTAGAAGATGATCACTCCAAAAAGGAATGCATAATTTATAACTTAGAAAAAAATCAGACAGCAGGAATCTGACATTGAAGAAATATGGGCCCATTTTAAGAGAGCTAACCTAAGAATAATCAGAATAGAGGAAGGAAAAGAAGGTGAAACCAAAGGGATATATAATCTCTACAAAGAAATAATAGCAGAAAATTTCCCAAACATAGAGCAAGAGGTCGATACACAGGTCCAGGAAACTTATAGAACTCCCTTTAGACAGGATCAGAGAAAAGATTCCCCACGCCACATAATTGTCAAAATGACATATGTAGAAGCCAAGCAGCATATCTTAAAGTCAACAAAAACAAAAGGCCAATTGACATTCAGAGGCAAACCAATTAGAATCACTCCAGACTTCCCAAACCAAGTCATGAAAGCCGGAAAGGCTTGGAGTAACCTATTCCAAACTCTGAAAGAAAACAACTTCCAGCCAAAAGTTTCCTACCCAGGAAAACTATCTATCAAATTAGATGGGGAAATAAGAAGCTTCCATGACAAACAGAAACTGAAGGCATTTATTTCTTCAAAACCAGCTCTACAGAAAATGCTCAAAGAGATTAACTACAATGAAGAAATAGGTAATACACACCAGAACCAGAGAAACAAGATTTTCCATCCAGCAGACAACTAAGCAAAGAAAAGTAAACAGTATTTCAAACATAAATAAAATCTTAACATGTTAGGAATTAAAAGTTATCTCTCAATAATTATACTGAATGAAAATGGCCTCAATTCCCCAATAAGAAAACATAAAGTGGTAAAATGGATTAAAAACCAGAATCCATCCATCTGCTGCTTACAAGAAACACACAATACAAGTAAAGATAGGAATAAACTCAAGGTAAAGGGCTGGAGCAAGGTAATTCATGTTAAGTAACCATCCTAACAAATGTGAAGTGTTATTTCACTATAGTTTGTATTTGTATTTCCTTAATGATTAGTTATATTATGATAATTATGAGTGATATTCATGTGTTTATTGGTCATATAAAAATATTTGGAGGTTCATTATCTATTTTAGTCTTTTATCTATTTCTAAATTGTATTGTTTGTTTTTATTGTTGCTAATTTTTAGGATTTATATTTGGAATATTAATATAGCTTCAGATATAGCATTTGTAAATATATTATCCCATTCTTTTTTATTTATTTATTATTTTTAGTGGTGCTGGGGTTCCTGGAAGCCGTTCTAACTCCAGACTACACTCACAGACCTATTTTCATATTTTTTATTTGGAAACAGGGTCTCTTAAGCCAGGATGGCAGGCTTCAAACTTGTGCGATCCTCCTGTTTCCGCTTCCCAAGAGCGGGGATTACAAGCATGCACCACCACGCCTGGCTATATTATCCCATTCTATCGGTAACTTTTAATTCTGTTTACATTGTCTTTGGATGTACAATATTTTTCTATTTTTATGAAGTTTGTTTATTCTTTTGTTGCCTGTGCCTTTGGAATCATATCCAATAAATCACTGCCAATTTCAATGTTGTGAAGTTTTATGACCCTGTTTTTTCTAAAAGTTTATAATCTTAAAATTTACATTTAGGTATTTTATCTATTTCGAGTTAATATTTGTATATGGTGTTAGGTAAGGGCCCAATTTTATTCTTTTTCATGTAGTTATTATTTTTCAACAATATTTAGTGAAAAGATTATTATTTCCTTTACCAAATGTTCTTGGAAACCTTGTCAAAAATAACTATATATGGAAGAAAAAAACCCAAGCATATCAAAGTTAATCAGGAAACCAAGCATTTGAAGGAGGGAGAGGGAAGGGAGGGTTAGGGACTGAGTAAGGGCTGATTGGGTGATGTGTGCATGTATATCTCCACAAGGTTTTTTATCCCATTAAGATGTATGACTACAATGCACCAATAAAAATTTATTAAAATAAATAAATGTCTTTTACTTTCCTAGTTAAATTTATTCCTAAGTATTTTATTGTTTTGATGTCTCTGTTAATGGAAATTTTTCCTGGATTTCTTCTTCAGTGGCTTTATTGTTAGCACATAGAAAAGCTTCTCATTTTTTAGTTTGATTTTGTATCCAGACACTTTTTGAATATTTTGTTCAGGTTTAAAATTGAATTGAGATTGTGTCTTGTAGGTATAGGATCATGTCATTTGCAAATATGGATGATTTTAGTTCTTTTTCTTTTTGTATTTCTTTGATTTTCTTCTCTTGCTTTGTTACTCTGTCTAGAGTCTCAATTACCCTATTGAAAAGGAGTCTTGATAGTAGGTATCCTTGACTTGTTTATGTTTCTTGCCATTCAATAGAATGTTGGCTGTGAGTTTATTGCATATTGCCTTTATAATGTTGAAATGACTTCCTTTTATTCAGACTCTCTGCAGTGTTTTCAACAAGAATTTGTGTTGGGTTTTGTGAAATGCTTTTTCACCATTTATTGAAATGATAATGCCATTTTGTCCTTAGTTCTGTTTATTTGGTGATTATATATATATATATATATATATATATATATATATAATCACCAAATATATACACAAGATTATATATATATAATCTTGTATGTTGAACCAGCCTTGCATCCCTGATATGATGTATTAAATTTGCAAATTCTTCTGGCCTTTTCTGCAACTCTGAGTTGATGAGTTCTTTTGTTGTATAATTATAGAGGCTCATTGTTTCTTTGCCATTTTTCTTTCTCATGCTTTCAGGTTTCTTAAATTTATTAAGCTTGTATCTTTTTTGCTTTTTACTGGTTTTTTCACCGTGGATTTTCTGTCTAATCTCTCTCCCTATCTATACTATTTTGGAGGTAAATATTTACCTCAATTTATGACTTAAAAGTGAATAATCTCAGCTGCATGAGCATACTCAGCTTTCTGCTGAGTATCTATCAGCCTATCAGCCCACAATGCTGTATTTACAGTCTTTGGACTTTATCACCTCTCTGTTCTACTGCAGATTAGCAGACTGGGTTGCAACTACAGTACTCTGTCTGCTCACTGTGGTGGTAGCATTGATGGATCACAGGTGTTAAAAACTGGAGACCTGCCTGTTTCCTCCCTAATAGTAAGTAATCTCTAAGCTGTGGGCAATTTGAGTTTGTGTCCTGCACATTTCTAAACTTCTGTGTGTAGAGTTCTGGGTGCCTTCATTTGTTGTCCAGAATTGGTTTGCTCTTAGTATCTGGAATTCTGTCTTTATGGTTCAACTATCTGGTCCAGTCTCAGCAGTAGGAATTTAGGGGAATCAGCTTGTATATACAAAAGCAAACTGTAAGGTAAACAATGATGAAGGTGAATAAAAAGGAAAGTGATAGAATGAGGGATGGAAGAACAGGGTAAAGTAGAAAATAAGACCAAGTAGAGTAAGAGTTTGTGTAAGATTAGAAAAAAGATAATACAAGATAAGGATACTGAACATAAAAGAAAATTCTAGTGAATAATATATGACATATAGATACAGTGATAAGAAATGGAAAAGTGCAAGGGACAGTCAAACAGGTGCACTGAGAATCAAACAAGAGGAAAGGAGAAAACAAGGAAAAAAAGAAAACAATCTTAATTGTTTTACAGAGAGTTAAATATTCTTGTTGGAGAAGAGCTGAATAAAGTTGTGACTTTGGATGGATATTCGATGGATTTTTCTTTCTTCTTGTATTGAGACTTGCCTGGAAGAGATGTAAATGCAGCTGCAAAGCTCTGGTTCAAGCCTGTTCTCTGGCCTGCTGGGTTTCCTACTTTGTTAATTAAGCAGAGTGGGATGAAGAATCCCTGACTACTCACTACTGGGAAGAGGCTTTTCTAAGCTTGGAGCTGGGAGTGGTGCCCTGTGGCATAGTGGTCACCCAGTGTTCACAGGACTTTAGGCTTATTCCCCAGCATTGAAAAAAAAAGGGGGGGAGAGAAAAAAGAGAAGAAAAAAAGAAAAGAGGGATAAAAGAAAGAAAAAAAGACAAAGGTGTGGGGGGTAAACCCTACCAACAAAAACATAGCAGCAGCAAATTAAATATAAATAAATAAATAAATAACATACAAATAACAATTACAATTAGCTCTCATCCTTGGCCTTTGCAGCCTTGAGTCTATGTGGATGTTTTGATCTGCTTAAGTTAATAACTCTTACCTTAGTTTCCTGAGAACATTCCAAGGGTTCTTGCTTGCTTAGAAACCTGCAAAATGAAGTCAGTCTACAGCTCCTGTATTAGGGCCTCAAGAGAGAACCTGGACCTGCATCTCCCTCTTTCTGCACAGGTGCCAAACACCAAGTTCCAGGCACAAGGTTCATCCCAAAGAAAGTGTGGGGTAGTCCATGCTGTTCATAGAAAAGGCTGGGTTTTCTTTTGTGACTTCCAAATCCAGTAATTTTCTCAAAATTTTGTGTGGCATGCAATCAAGGTCTGTGTACCAGTATTGGGAAGAGGTTTCAAAATGTATAAATGTACCAGTATTGGGAAATATTTCCAATTTTAAAATATATCTTGGGTAGTAAAGAAAGCCAGAATCTTGAGGGAAAAGGACCTTTTTATATTTCTAAAGAGAGGCCAACTTCCTCAAGGAAGTGAGGAAATCCCAGATTCCGAATAAGCAACTTAACACATTTTGGAGTGTAACTAAAGGTGTGGGGGTCTGTGCCAGAGACAGAGCTGCCCCACCCCTGCCCCAGAGGGGGCAGATTTGGCTGGGGTGGAGACAGAGCAGCATACCTGGGTTAGAAATAGGGCAGCAAATCTACCTATCAAAGGACCTGCCACAGACCTGGTAGGGCTGGCTATAGGAATGGTTCACGTGTTGTATCTTTGGTGAATTCATTCCAAACATTCCCCATGCCATCCCTGAATCGCATGGGGCTGTAACTGTCTTCTGTATTTCTATCTTTTTAATAAACTTCTTTACATCTTCAGCAAGAGTCTGGGCTATTGCATATCTATCCTTAGCTCAGGACAAGAATCCATGCTTTTTTGTTTTTTTTTTTTGGGGGGGGGGACTTATTCCCAGGGGTCTAACAAAGTTCCCTGGGGACAGTTTCCCAAACTGTAATATCATCTTCTCTCAAAACCATAACAGTCTGCTTGTATTCCCAATCTCTTCTTCTGATCTTTTTTCTTTAGTTACCCATGGTGTGGGGCTTGCTCTCACTTCCCAGTGGATCACACACTCACCTCTGTTACTAGGTATGTGATGGATCCTGGAGATAGGGAAGGACAGGTTTGTTTGCCTTTGTCTCTCAGAAGATACCACAGGGCTGTGCGATTCTATGCCTGGTGCACTTACTGTCTGTGGAGTAAGTCTCAGGTTGCCAGATATGAGGTTTTTTTGGGGGGAGGGGTTCCAAGTTCCTGAAAGTTGGGAGTGTAGGCTATTGTCCTCATGTATCTACTTTTGTATTTTTTTCTTTGTTAAGTCTTGGTGTTATAAGCATCTTACCATCCCCCATGAAGTCTGGGATGTGGAATGCTGCTCAACTTCAGAGGCAAGCTTGGCTTAGAAACTTACTCCATCACTTCTTCTCCAGATAATACTTACAGGTGTGTTTTTTTTTTTATACCAAAATGCTTTAAAATTCCTGTCATCAAGGATGAAATATTAGTCATGTTGTATACATCTGTAATTATAGTATTTAGGAAGCTGAGATAGGAGGATTTCAAGTTTGAGTCCTGCCTCATCAGTTTAGTGAGACCCAGTTTCAAACTAAAAATTAAAATAAGCCAGGCGTGGTGGCTCATGCTTGTAATCCCAGCATTCGGCAGGCAGAGACCGGAGGATCAGGGTTTGTGGACAGCCTCAGCTACTTAGTGAGGTCCTCCACAACTTAGTGAGACCCTGTTTCAACATAAAAAAATAAAAAATAGGGCTGGGGGTGTAGCTCAGAGGTTGAATGCCCCTGGGCTCCATCTCCAGATTCACACATAAATAAATAAATAATAAATTAAAATTAAAATAAGACTGTGGGTCTAGCTCAGAAGAAAAATGCCCTGGGTTCAGTCTCCAATTCAAAAAAAAAAAAAAACCGAGGCTGAGGGAAATCTGAGCAAACAACAATATAATAATTTAATCCCATAACCTAGTAAAAACATAAAAAAGAAATAATATTTTGACTCTTCAGTTTCTTATTACAGAAAGACTGAATATGTTTGAAATAATTAGTAGACATGCTTTAACTGAAAGATTATAAAAATACATTCTTATGGGATTCAAAGGCTTAACAATCTATAGATTGTTTGTGTGACAGAAAGTGAATAATTTCTTGCTTTCTGGTGTTCTCTGAAATTTAAGGTCAGTATGGGTTGAGTATTTAATGAACACATAACAAAAATGACTAGAAATAATAAACAAATACATCTATATGCTTGTTCACCTGGAAGTTAAGATGTGCCTTTAATACAGAAAGATTAAAAGTTGTGAACATGTGTTCTATTTTTCTGAGGGAAGGTTTTGTCTTAAAGTAGAATTTTTTCAGAAGTGGAAGAGAAGAAATCCAGAACAATACTGAATATATCATAAAGTTGAAAAAAAGTTTGTGAGAGAAACTACATGTAATCAAACAAAGTGGTCAATGACTTATTAATACTCAAATTTAAGTAAATGAGGGTAAATTGGTATCTACTAAAGAAAAATATTAAGGGGTCAGTCTCATACTGGCTCTCCCTTTTGTGTAGTGAGTTGCTGGCTAAAATTTGATTTAAAATTAATCTATAATTTGTGAAAGATTCTGAGTTTTTGACTAAATAGACATACAAATTACAGATGAGTACGGGTCTCCCTTTAACAAAGAGAAATTCATATTTAAGACAAACAATAAACAGAATGTTATACATCTCATGATGTCTTTATTTGCTCAAGCTTTGAGCTTCCATATGCTGATGCACATATACTTTTTTAAATTTTCATAACACTGAGAACTTGATTAAAAGGTAGATAATACTGCAAGTTTCCTAGACATGGCCACCAATGGACCACATTGGTGCACATGATGTGTTCCTGGTAATAACTAACAATTGGCTTTTATAGATATTCTGTATGGTGGGTGGCAAGACTGGCTGATCAAAGGGCTTATAATTTTTACATTTCTTTTAGCAGTTATATGACTTGTGTCACCAGACTAAATACAAATCTGAATATTCTCTAAATTAAAATACTTGGCAGCCTTCTATATTCTTCAGTAGTCATCTTACTCCAACCAAGGAATTTGACTAATGAATCTCAGATGCTAATAAAATATTTTAATGCTTTTAGCTTTGAATTGTTTAAGTCCAATTGGCTTGGTTCATATAAATTTCTATTGAGACAAGTACCTCAGATTGGTTGTATTGCATTGTTGTCACTCAAACATTTGAAATATGTATACATACTTGGCAAGTCCACACTGGAGGCTGCCAGGACCTGGCAGCTCTCAGAGATCAATCCCAGCAAAGAAGCAGCTGAATCTTGTCAAGCTAGTGACTGCAGAAAACAATCATAAAAATAATCCAACTCATTTCTCCACACTTAATACCTCAAGACGCAACTCCCCACACTACTAGCCAGACTTCCTAGAAAAAATCCTGCAGCTACAGTTGACCTTGGATGAACAATTGGTATGACCTTCTGGCAAAGTCCCCGGTGGCTACAACCTTTTTGTGTCAAGAACACTATGAATCCACAGAAAAACCAGCCAAACTGCTCAGCATGCTCCTATGTCTACAGCTGAACTTACCTTGCCTGCAGAGACCCAAATGGCATTCCTCAACACCCTCAATTTTCAAAGCATCCAATCTGGGATCTGCACATCTATAGGGACTTGGGTGAACAGACCTGCATGGTCTGTGAGTAGGCAAATCATTCCTGCAGACGTGGAGGTGACGATGATAGTTTCACACAACATAAATGTGAATTGGCAGACAATCACTAAGGACATTTAGGCAAGCAGGACCTAGGGTCTTCAGTTTGTTGTGCCCCTGCACGTTATCCAGATATTACCACAGGACCACAAGCAGTAGTTACTGTGGGTTAACATCATTCAGCCAACCGTGATGCAGGCTTGAAACTATATGAACTCATGCTTGCTGTTGTTTGGGTGCTAAAAGCATCAAGGACAAAAGCCAACAAGGTTTCATATGATCACAGCCACCCAGAGGAACAGTAGTGCTCCTGGGGCTAAATAACTCAGCCATTGAAGCCCTGGGCCCGGAAAAGTATAATCACAAATACAGGCTGGAAACTCAATATACTCTCCCCACCAGCAGAGTTTGTGTTTGGTTGTGACTGACAGTGTTCCATGTGATCACAACCAGCGGATTAGTGGTGGTGTCCCTGGGCCATTATAGCTCAGTTAGCAAGGCCACAATCTCAAAACAGCAATCTATGGCCCTGCATAGTTTAGGCCCAGTGTCCACAGAAGCTGAAGGTGAGTGCTCTGCAGATTTTCAGTTTCACAACTAGCAGAGCAGTAGTGGTATCTGTGGGGCATTAAATCTCAAACAGCAGGCTGCAGGTACACCATAGCCTCTGGTACTACAGAGTTTGAGCCTACATAGCATAGTGACCTGAAGCCAATCAGTTCTTAGTCCAGGCAATCAGACACTCCCGATTGCCTGGACTAAGAACTAAGTTTATCCTATGGCCCATTAAGACTAAGTTCCTCCCATGGCCCATTTTCTCCCTAGCTTCCACATATTAGGAAGGGCATTCAATTTCCTACTTTAAACTTTTGAAATAGGGTGTTTCTAAATTACTGCATGCTGGCTTAAAACCTGGGATCTTTCTGCATCAGCCTTACAAGTAATGAGATTACAAGTGTGTGCCACTGTGCCTGATTAAGAGGCTAAATAAATTTTAAGCTCATATAGATATCCTAGACTATCTGACTTAATATTCCAAGATATTAACCCCTAAAATATTTTCCTATATGTTGAAATATTGGTACAAAAATCTACAACAAGGGACAATTACAAAGTAATACATGTTGGAAATTAAAATTTTTAACACAGCCAGGCATGGTGACACACACTTGTAATCCCTGCACTTGGGAGACAGAGACAGGAGGATCACGCAGGTTCGAAGCCAGCCACGCTGCCTTAAGAGACCCTGTTTCCACATAAAATTTTATATAAAATAGGTCTGAGAGTGTAGTCAGGAAGTAGAAGGGTTTCCAGGAACCCAAGAACCACCCAAAAATTTTTAATACATTATATTTATAGTTTATTTAGCTTTCTATTATTTTCTTTATCAAAACAGCAAAATGAGTTATTTTATGATACTATTTTGCAGAGGGTAGGACATGTGATTTAAGAGAAATATGCAGTCACTGAGAAATAGTATCAACCATATGTAGAATACGTTTGTGCTTCATGTCAAAGTTACTTCTGTTAGCAAATAAATGTAAAGCATTTTGGAAGTTTGTTACTCTGTAAATAAATTCAATTTTAAAAATTGCCCCAGACTTAATTTTGAACACTTTACTGTGACACACTTTAGTCTCCCAAGTGACTATCAAGTAAACAGAACTTCCTCGTTAAGTCATCAATCTGTTGGTTATACAATATTTGTCTTTAATAATGTCTTTAAATGTTAAATGACATATATTTGTAACATTTTAGTTATAAAAAAGCAAAAAATGCTGCCAGGAATAAGAAATTCTCATTGTTCTTTGCATAACTAACTGAAATGTGTAGAAGACTAATTACTGGTAATGGCTCTCCCATTAGACACACCTGAATATAAATAATAGTTTCATGATTTATTAGGATGTTTGGACTAAAGTTTATTTCTTTTTTTTATGCATTTTTTATTGGTGCATTGTAATCATACATCACATTGGAATACAAGACTTGAGAGGATATACAAGCACACATCATCCCATCCAATTAGCCCTCATCCAGCCCCCATCCCATTCCCTCCCCCTCCCTCGATCCCATGCTTGTTTGGTGATTAACTTTGATACATTTGTTTATGTACCTCCTGCTTTTTAAAGAGGCTCCATCCTCCCCTATTCCATACCCTCTGATTGGTCACCTTAACTGCTT
This sequence comes from Muscardinus avellanarius, assembly GCF_963383645.1. Classification (NCBI taxonomy): domain Eukaryota; kingdom Metazoa; phylum Chordata; class Mammalia; order Rodentia; family Gliridae; genus Muscardinus; species Muscardinus avellanarius. The sequence goes on along the minus strand of NC_137792.1, from coordinate 116,750,436 downwards.
CACTATAGGGCCCTTTCTATAGCTCGACCACTTCCTGTTGCCTGTTTCCTCCTAGATATTGCTGATTAGGGGAAGCATCTGGTTTTAATTTTCTGCGATATTTCTCTGTCCATGCCGCGTTGCAAATACCGATCCCACTCTTGACAGCCCCAGTTGTGGCCTGGCTACCCGGTGGACTGATCCAGACCTCGCTGACTCAAGCAGTGGCCTTGCCTCACGGAAGGCCCAGGTTCTGGCCTCGCTGGCCCCAACACTGGCCTAACCCCTCAGCTGGCTCTGATCCCAGCCTCGGAAGCCCCAGCACCGGCCTTCCTCACGGCAAGCTCCGATGTTAGCCGATGGCCCCAGCATCGGCCTAACCCCTCGGCAAGCTCTGATCCAGGCCACGGAGGCCTTAATAGCAGCCTTACCTCACAGAAGTCTCCGATGCCGGCCAGTGGCCCCAGCACCGGCCTAACCCCTCAGCAGGCTCTGATCCCAGCCTCGGAGGCCCCAGCATCGGTCTTGCCTCATGGCAGGCTCCGATCCCAGCCACGCTGGCCCCGGCACTGGCCTAACCCCTCGGCAGGCTCTGATCCCGGCCTCAGAGGCCTCAATAACGGCCTTGCCTCACGGAAGGCTCCGATGCCAGCCGTTGGCCCCAGCACCAGCCTAACCCCTTGGCAGGCTCTGATCCTGGCCTCGGAGGCCCCAGCACTGGCCTTGCCTCATGGCAGGCTCCGATCCTGGCCATGCTGGCCCTGGCACCGGCCTGACCCCTCGGCAGGCTCCGATCCCAGCCTCGGAGGCCTCAATAGTGGTCTTGCCTCACGGAAGGCTCCGATGCCGGCCAGTGGCCCCAGCACCGGCCTAACCCCTCAGCAGGCTCTGATCCCAGCCTCGGAGGCCCCAGCACCAGCCTTGCCTTGCGGCAGGCTTCGATCCCAGCCTCGCTGGCCCCAGCACCAGCCTAACCCCTCGGCAGGCTCTGATCCCGGCCTCAGAGGCCTCAATAACGGCCTTGCCTCACAGAAGGCTCTGATGTCGGCCGTTGGCCCCAGTACCGGCCTAACCCCTCAGCAGGCTCCAATCCTGGCCTCGGAGGCCCCAGCACCGGCCTTGCCTCACGGCAGGCTCCGATCCCAGCTTTGCTGTGTCCGTCGCCGGCCTCACCCCTCGGCAGGCTCTAATCCGAGCACCCCCTTTGCCCAACTATTTGTCGCACGTTCTCGAGGGTGAGTGATGGTGGTAGCATTCTGCCTCTGGGGTCATTACTTCAAAGGTTCCAGGTGTAATGTATCGGATCTCTGCCTCCCCTGAGTACTGGCCACTGCCATTGCCACTGCCTCCACCATTTCAAATCTTTCCCAAGCTCTTTTTCCACTCTGAATGTTGTCCAGTCTTCCTAAGCATGCACGACGGTAGCATTCAACCTTTGGTGTAATTTCTCCAAAAAAAAATAAATAAATAAGGTTGGTAGGCTCCGATTTCTGCTTCTCCTGAATACAAGTCTCCACCGCCAACGCGGAGACCGCTTTCAGCACCGCTTTCTCCTTGGTCTCCGCTAAAGTTTCTCTCCTTACAGGTGATGTCCAAGATTCTTAACAATGTAGAGAAGAAGCAGTCCTCCTTAGCGGGGAATTTTTCCAATAATTCCAGTTCATTTGGATAAGTTTTACTGCATCTCCAGTATCCTGGCATCCGCCACCTCCTTGACCCCTCTTTTCTTTTCCTTTTTTACAGGGTCCTTCCAGGTGGAGAGGGGTTTCACCTAGGGGCACCCTGCCAGCGCCTGCCCACCTGCCCAGGGTTGGAGCCAGGTGCCTGGACCACGGAGTCCTTCCGGGTAGAGAGGGGGTTCGCCTAGGGGCACCCAGCCAGCGCCTGCCCACTTGCCCAGGGTTGGGGCCAGGCGCCCAGACCACGGGGTCCTTCCGGGTGGAGAGGGGGTTCGCCTAGGGGCGCCCTGCCAGCGCCTGCTCACCTGCCCAGGGTTGGGGCCAGGCGCCCGGACCACGGGGTCCTTCCGGGTGGAGAGGGGGATTGCCAAGGGGCGCCCCACCAGCGCCTGCCCACCCGCCCAGGGTCGGGGCCACAGGCCCGGACCCTAAAGTTTATTTCTTAATCAATATAAGTTTCACTCATTACTTTAACTGTGCAATTACAAAGTGATAATGTTTTTCACATTGCAGCATTTTAAATATTAAGAAAATAGTTTATATAAAGCAAAATTAATCACTCAAAATGTTAGTTATAGTAATAATGAGTCTGATGATGAAGGTTAAATAATGAGAATGGGTTATAAAAGATCAAAGAGAAAATCTTATGAATGTCTACATTTTATATAAAATATTTAGATTATATAAACAAAAGTACATACAATAAGCAGAATATCTAACTTTGTCCATTCCTGCTAACTTTTTCTACCTTCATTGCCTAAACACATACACTCATACCCACACACATAATTGGTATGATAATCCCCAGTGGTTTTAAACTTACCCAAACATAAAAGAAAAAGACTAGTATTCATTCCAAAAGGCTTCAAGTATTTCAAGGAGTCAGGGTATACATTTCACAGTTAGCAACTTAGACTGATAAAAACAAAGCAATATGTATGATGAATCTGAGGAAAGACAATCTTACTACAAACCATTAAAAGAAAGAAAAAAGACACATATGCACAAATGAATGATCAGCCTTTATTTCCAACTGCTTTAGGAATATTTAACTGATATGAATATCAGAAAATGAAGTATCAAAACTCCAAACATTCATTTTCTGTCTTTCACCTTTGCTCTTATTTTCCTCTTCCTCCTCATGCCTTTTACTTTTACCGATTTGATCATCATAGTTTAAAAAAGAGCAAATATAGTTCTATAAATATGTATAAAATTCTTATGATTTTAGGTTTTATTTCTCTGTATAAATAGAATTAGGAAGCACATAAATATTTACACGATGCATTGTATAGGACAGAAAACTATTAAAGTAAATAATTAGTGGTGTTTTGGTCTTTCAATACTGGTACTTAATTTTTAAAATGCACATATCTCATTATGAGATTAAAAACATTGACTTGCTAAACTAGCTCATACCTGTTCTACTAAAACGCCTACCCTTTTAAAAGCTCAGTTCAAATGTCCATCCTTCCACAAACTTTCTGAAGTTTGATTGTCTTTCATTGATGCTTCTTTTATAATGTCATAACATTTCTGTTTGCCTGTCTGCAAGATGCCATGTGTCTTTGTCTTTGTCATGTTTTCCATGAAGACAGAAACAAATTCTTTTTTTGTTTTTTTGTGGTACTGGGGATGGGACCCAGGGGCACTTTACCTCTGAACTATACCACCCGGCCATATTTTTTAGTCTTTTTATTTTTGAAACGGTCCCACTGAACTGTGAAAGACAGAAACAAATTCTAATTCACCTTGTCTCTACTCATAAAATCTACTCTGGTTCTAGAATTATTAAATCAAAATTGCCATTTCAAATCTTATTAAAGATAATACCAACAATATATTAAGTGCTATTTGCATCCAGGTATTGTTACAAAAATAACTCATTAAAAAAACACTTTAAATATCCTTTCATTTTCTTATTCACAGTACTATGAATTTGACTGTGACGGTTCTAACTTATACTGCAGGACCACTGAGCTATTTTCAGATTTCTAAGTCACATGTAATTTTGCCCCACATGTTTCATTTCAGAGACCAAGCTGAAGGAGCAGCAGCTACATTGGGAATGCTCTTCTCACAAAGATCACATTATACAAGAAGGTCAGCAGGACTATGCATTGTTTCTTAAGGTTTTGGCTAGGAACTAGGATTCATACTTCCATTCATATTTCATCAGCCCAAAACAAATCACATAGACAAGCCCAACTGTGCCAATATTGTAGTTATTTTACATAATCCTTTCATCCACCTTATAAAATGAGTACTATTCTGCCCAATTTACAGATAAACCAACAATTATAGAGAAATAATTTTATCTAAGATTATAGTTTTATGATATGTACATATGTAAAAATACTAATGCCAATCTCAATACCCTATATGGGGAAAAGAGTAGTGGAGAAGGATATGGGGGAAAGCCCACCAAATACTGTGTTGCATGTATATCACACTATCACTATGAACTACATTATGATGGTAGACTGTAGAACCAATTAAAGTTAAAAAAATAAAACTTATTTCCCAATGCAGCAACATTTAGAAGTTGGATTATGGGAGTTGATTGGGTCATAAGTGCTCTCCATGGATGAATTTATACATTAGTTTGTGAATTAATATATTAATGATTTACCATTAGAGTATCCTTGTTACAAAAGTGATCTGGTTATGGCTGTGTGTGTGTGTGTGTGTGTGTGTGTGTGTGTGTGTGTGAATGGAGACTGAAGCCAGGGTTTCTACCAAGGAGCTATATTTGGAAAGATGGTCTTACTCAGTCAGTAAACCTGGCCCCAAAGATGCAATTGTTCTGTCTCAATTTCCCAATTACTATGATCACAGGCATGTACCACCACACCAGTCTCTGTGGTACTCATGGTCCTTGTCTCCATGTGATGTCCTCTTGCATATTACAATTCAGGAAGAAGGTCCTCACCAGATGTGAAATAGATGCTGGTGCCATGCTCTTGGATTCCAGCCTCCAAAGCCACGAGGAAATAAATTTCTGTTTTTAATAATTTACTTGGTCTGAGAAATTTTGTATAGCAACAGAACCTAGATTTTGATAATTAAATAATATATTAAGAAAGTTGTAATTCTAACTCGTGTAGTAAAATTTCAAATTCTAATATTCATGACTGTGCTTTACTGCCTCTTGGGTTTTTTTTTTTTTTAGAACCAAGCCAAAGTAGAAATTCACTATTGAAGTCCATTATTCTCACCACTACTATTTTTCATGAATTCAAAGTACAAATGTACACATATATTTAAACACTTATTCAGTCAGTATTTATTGAACACCAACACTGGGTCAAGCATTAATTTAGACCTTAATAATGGAACAATGAATAAAACAAAGTCCTCATTAAACTTAACTTTTTTTTGTAGTGAAAGTAAGGAATCTGCTTATAAGGAAATAATAAGGTAGAGACATAAAGTCTCATGAAGTAAAAATAAAATATTGTTAAGGGAATACAGCATGCAGGGTTACTTGGTGGAGATGATATTTTATTAAGGATTACCAGAAAAGTCCCTTCTTATCTTGAGGACATTAAATCTGTCTTCATTTAATTAAAATCATCAAGTTAGGTTTGCTGACATCTTGGGACTACTTTACAAGGTGACAGATTTTGAACACAATTTCAGTTGATTTGTTGAGCTTTCTGAAGTCCAGCTATAAATTTTAGTTCAAAATCTAGGTAAAAATAAAAACTTAGGATTTCAGGTTAACAAATATGTTTGAATATAAATAGCCTAAAGTATTATTTCAGGAAGTTCTATCAAGATGACAGAATGTTTAGCATAATAGGTACACTGCATTATTCTTTCGAAACTCTCCTCTATATAGTAGTAGTTTTGCCTGCATTTTCTCTTTTTATTTGTATGCTAATTTACTCCAAATGTATACCTTGAATACTTCCAAGTAGTTTCTTGACTAAAAATGGCTTTCAAAACAGTCTGATCATTTCTAATTGTTTTATAAGCAATCCTTCACATTTCTATCAGTTATACTTTCGAAATATTGTTTAAATGATGGCATTTTCTCTAAACCTAGTTATTTTCCATTAAGTCAAGAAGGCTTGTAATTGTCAAGTAATGCTCCAAAACTCCCCAAGTTCTGGCATCAAACTACTTGCCCAAATTTTCTTCCAATAAATCCTTTAATATTTGCATTTTAGACTAATTTGTTATTCTTTGAATAGATTGCTGGAGGACTGTAATTATATTATAGATACTATTTATTCTTTTCTTCTTCCAAGTGTCTTGCATGTAGTAGGCTTTCAAATATTCATTAAATTAAATTTAGACTGAATTAATTTCCCAAATATAATAAATCATAGATTTTTAGATTACTAAATAAATAGAGACACTTATTAAATTCAGAAAGGATTTCTTCTTATTGCAAATACAAATGTCTCTTTTAATGATTAAAACCAATGAAATAAATCCAATTGAATTTTATTTTCTAAATATGAGCACCAATGAACTTTGATAAAGATTTAACAGAGAATATATCAGTACATATCTAAAAAAAAAGCAGAAGGAAAAGCAAATATCCAAGAAAGGTATTTAATTTCAGTTCTCTTTGTGACATAGGAAGCCAGGGATTTAAAAGTCATTCTGCCATAATTTCATCAGTTGAACACCTTTATTTTAAAACACATATTTTTCTGACAAGTCTGCAGCTTTTCAGTGACTGATTTGGGTTTTCCTATTCTTGTCAGCTTTTTTAGTTTATGTCATATCTCCACTTACACATTTTTCTGCAATTCTTCACATCAGAAAGCAAACATATATAAACCTAAATAATTGGATGGATTTACAAAAAATGAAGTGCACATTTTAATTGACATGCTCTTCAGAAATTACTGTAGGTATATATCTGAATATAATTTTACCAACATATAAATATCTTTAAAACTATTTAGCAATATTAAACTATAAGCCATTAAAGTTGGAATTTATATATAAAAGGGAAAAGGTTGAGACGAGGTAAATGTAAGATGAAAAAAAATTAAAAATAGGATTATTTTATCCTCAGAATTAATTATAGAAATCTCAGGGCTATATTAACTAAAATTGCTTGCTCATTGCAAACTTTGTATATACACCTTTATAATTTTACTATATCTAGTGGCTTATAAATTGCCAGGTCAGGCCACTCTAAAGATACATTCAGGAACTTTGGCCCTTAAGAAACTATAGCAGACTCAGCATAGAAATTCCTTATCCAAACAAGTATCCATATTTGTATGTAGTCCTCATAATGTCAGCGCTAAAATTTGTTTGCATAATACTATCTGTACCTGGTATAAGAAGAAAAAATTTAATTGTCAAACAAAAATTATACATTATTATATTTTCCAGAGTCAAATAGCTGATATTTTGGAGTTTGTTTAGTACTGAGGATTGAACCCAGGGACATTCTACCTTCAATATACATCCCTACAGACTTACTAGGTTTATGAGGCTGTCCTCTAAGCTGTCGCCCTTCTTGTCTCAGCCTTTCAAGTACTGGTATTAAAAACATGCTGATCCTGTGTTTTTAATGAGTAGTTACAATACTTTCTGTTAAGGACATTTTTGTAAGTTTAATAAGTATATTTAGATACAAATTCATCTTGCATTTTGAAGTTATATTAGGGAGGATAATTGTTTCTATATTTTAATGACAAAAGTGACATGTTTTAGATTTTGACAAATGCAAAAAATATGAGATCAAGAAGAAATACACTGAATCAAACTAAAACCAGAAAAAAGAACCAAATTCAGAAATTTATTTTATGAGAAGAGTAATTTTAGTCATGTTACTTGTAAAACATGGCCCATCTATAAGACTGCATGACCCCTAACTAGAAGAGATCAATATTTGTATTGAAATATACTTTATTAATAATAAAATTGAAGTACCAAATTTTCTTGTTCCTAAGAAGTTTTTGAAGTTTTTAAATAAAAACTGCTTAAGAATGTTATAATATTTAAAGGCACAATATTTTACATCTTTTCTTTCTCAAATGAATACTACCTTTTCCCTTCTTTGCCATTTTTGGTCCTTGTTTCTTCTTGGCCATACTAACTGTTATGACATGATTTTATGACTTCTACTAGTTCATTCTGATGATTCACCATTAACAAAATGTTATCAGATGAACCTTTCTAATAAGAAGGTCTGATTTATATCTTTCCCTTACTCAGAGAGTTCAACTATTTCATAATAGGGCTTAATATTCATATTTGAGATCAATATAAAAGTCATCCATCCTTCTTTTCCTGTTTCTTCTCTTACTATTCTTTTTTGAATTTTTTATTGGTGCATTGTATTCATACATCTTAATGGGATACAAGACTAGTGGAGACATACATGCACACATCACCCAATTAGCCCTTACCCAATTCCTGCCCCATTCCCTCCGCCTCCCTCCTGCCCATGTTTGGCTTAGTGATTGACTTTGTACTTAAAAGTACATTGTGTGTTTTAGAGAGTTTTCCTCCCCGCCTCCCATTCCCTCAGTTAGGTCGCCTTATTTGCTCCTCTACAGGATCTCCTTCTTCATCTGAAGTTCTTCCTGTTACCCATTTCTCCCTAGATTCTTCATATTAGGGAAAGCATCCAATTTCTTATTTCTTGTGACTGACTAACCTCACTTGGCATAATGTCCTTCTATTTCTAATATATGTCACATTCCCAAACAAACTGGATCACTAGCTCTTTCTCAAGCCTGTAGTTTTCCATTTTTGTTTTTTGCTGTTTGCATTTCTTTCCATTTAGTTTGTTTCTGGTCTTTTTCAGAAAGCTTCACTGTCACTCAGTGCTCAGTTAATATATCACCCCCTTCATATATTTTTTAATGTGCTGTCATAGTTAATCACTTCTCTGAATTTTCAATTCATTTTGTGTATACATCAAACAGGACACACTACTTTCACATTTTTTACATCTTTATGTTTAAGTTTTACAATTCCTATGAGATTAAAAATAGCTCGAAGATAAGAATTATGTTGTGATGTGTATAATTGTATTCTTCACAGCTGCAGGCATATGAGAAATTCTTATTTTTTGCTTATTTGGTTGATGTGAATAAATGTAAAGAAAATAATCCATGCATCTTATTTATATGTCAGGTCTCAGAGGACTCACTGCTTATGTTCCTACATTCATTCATTTGATAAATAATTTTAAGTACCTACTGCATTCCAGACACTCTTGTGGTCTGGGAATTGATCAGTGAACCAGATCAAACTCTTTCTTCAAAGAAAGAAGCGATTAGTATATATTTTAGAAGTCACTTTTTAATGTTCCAAGAGTTTTCCCAATGACTTATTTGAAGGACTGTGGTTCTGGTTTATAGCCCATTAGGATTTTGAAAGGAACCTCAGCTCTAAGTTCCTGTCTTGTGATTTGTCATTACCTATTCGATATTGTCTTCATTTCTGTGGTGAGTATACCTAGCCAATAGTCTGATTCTTGTGTTCTCTCCTTCTAAAGTAATCTCTTTAGCTGTGTTGACTCATCATTTGACTCTGGCCTATTTCTGAATCCACTGACTCTACTTTCCCTTCACACACTGGTTCCTGGCGTATTGCCATTCAATCTCAAACATTCACAGCCAGTTGAACTGCTCCTGTCCATGCACTGGCAGCTTACTATTACCTTGTCTTGTCAAATGGCTCAAATAGGACAGATTGTGAGTGTTGGTCCTTCACTGTTCACATGTATTGCTAATGTGCTCTGTGCCAGGAGCAGGCAGAAAACCAACCAATCTTTTCTGAGGACCTGGTAAATATTAGCATTGTGATTGGCAATATTGGGGGACCAAAGAAGTAACTGCCTTCTCCCCATATGCATTCATCTAAGTGAAAAAACCTAGTTTGGATAGTGGTAACAACTTATGGAAAGAAAATTGTTGAATGCATTAGGATTTTTACTCCACTCACATTTTTAAATATTTACTATTTCTTTAAATTATATAGCATATTATTTTAATGTACTTTTCAAATATATTTTTACTTGTATACAATATACTTAAGAAAATGACATTAAATGCCAGAAAACCTTTGTATATCTAGCATATTGGAAAAATAATAAGATGAGAATTAGAAAATTCAATTTATAATTATAAGTTAGTAGCCAGGCATGGTGGCACAGGTTTGTAATCCCAGCATTTGGGAGGCTGAGACAGGAGGACTGCAGTTCATGGCCAGCATCAGCTACTTCGTGTGGCCCTTTGAACTCAGTGAGACCCTGTTTCAAAATAAAGAATAAGCCGGGCGTGGTGGTGCACGCTTGTGATCCCTGCACTTGGGAGGCAGAGACAGGTGGATCGAGCAGGTTCAAAGCCAGGCGCTCTGGCTTAAGAAACCCTGTTTCCAAATAAAAAAAGTATAAAAATAGGTCTGGGAGTGTAGCCCGGAGGTAGAAGGGCTTCCAGGAACCCCAGTACCACCAAAAATAAATAAATAAATAAATAAATAAATAAATAAATAAATAAATAAATAAAAACTAGGGCTGAAGGTGTAGCATGAAGGTAGAATGTCCCTGGTTTTCATCCCCAGTACTGTAAATAATAATAATAATAATAATAATAATAATAATTACAAGTTAACATTACTTAAAATTTTTTTAAGCAAAATAATCCAAATTCAGAAATTCAATGGTAATAAGGTTTCTCTTACATATGGAAGCTAGAGAGAAAAAATATAAAGAAAGAGGGAGATCTCATGAAAATGGAAGGGAGATTAGTAGAAGAGTGGATGAAGTCAGGCAGGAAGAAGAGAGAAGGAAAAAGAAAAATAATGGGAAATTAAATTGACGAAATTGTATTATGTTCATGTGTCAAGATATATAATTATAACACATCAAACTAGGTGTGGTGGCGCATGCTTGTAATTCCAGCATTTGAGAGGCTGAGACAGGAAGATCAGGGTTTGTGGCCAGCCTCAACTACTTAGTAAGGCCCTCCACAACTTAGTAAGATGCTGTTTCCAAATAAAGAATAAAAAATTAGGCTGGGGGTGTAGCTCAAAAGTAGAATGTCCCTGGGTTCAATCACCAGCACTACAAAAAATAATAATAAGCCGGGAGTGGTGGTGCACACTTGTAATCCCCGCGCTTGTGAGGCGGAGACAGGAGGATCGCGCAGGTTCGAAGCCAGGCACGCTGGCTTATGAGAACATGTTTCCAAATTTAAAAAAAAGTATAAAATAGGTCTGGGAGTGTAGCCCAGAAGTAGAAGGGTTTCCAGGAACCCCAGTACCACCAAAATAATAATAGTAATAATAATAATAATAATAATAATAATATTAATAATAATACCATGGACAGATCACAGATTATTTTAATATAAATATACAATTTTAGGACTATACAAAATAGAACAAATTTGGAAACATAAAATAAAAATTTTCTTAAATTTTCTTATTCCTATTGCTTTCTAATCCTAGAGTTTAAGAGCAAGATTCTTAGGTCATGAACTATAGCCAGAAACCAAAAATTAATACTCAGAGAAGAACAGATTTGGAATTCCATTACACTAGTATTTAATATATAAATTCAACTTTTAATTCTCTTTTTTTTTTTTTTTGGTGGTACTGAGGTTCCTGGAAACCCTTCTACCTCCAGGTTATACTTCCAGACTTTTTTTTATATTTTTATTTGAAAACAGGTTCTCTTAAGCCAGCAAGGCTGGCTTCGAACTAGCGTGATCCTCCTTTCTCCACCTCCCAAGGGCAAGGATTACAAGCATGTGCCAACACTCCCGGCATAATTCTCATTTTTCCTCCTATCCCTTTAATTCGTTTCTTATTATTTCATATTTCTCAAATGAGTGTTCAAAAATTTACCAGGCACTCAATTATATGCTAGAAACTGTGACTTTACATTTTTTTAACCTACAATTGTCTCATTTAAGGCTCTCAACACCTCCTTGAGGTGATTATTAATGCCCTTTACACCTTCATTGTTTTTATCTGTAAGAGGAGACAATACTCTGTGCAAAGACAGGACTTGGTATATAGGGAGGGTGGAATGCCTGGCCAGTTCTACCTAATGGTAGAACATGTGCTTTCTTCCATGAAACTATGCTGTGTGTGTCAACTGTCTACTTCTGTATACTTTGAGTTTTCTTCTACAAGTGTGGTAAAATTAACTCCTTTCTTTAACTGACACAGTCTTTGACCCTCATCTTTTTTTTCTACTTTTTTAATTTTTATTTTTTATAAGTGGAACATATTGAGAGTGGTGTACATTTACATTGTGCTTCATGCCCTTCCCCCTCCATTTCCCTCCCCGCCAATAGTGAGTGTCCAGGTTAATCATGTTGTATTTATGCTATTACACATATTTGTATGTAGCTTCTCCATTGAACAACCTCAGCTTTTTTCCTGTCCTATCCTTCCATTCAAGCTTTGCTGAGATTTCCCCTCCATCATCTGGAGTCCCTCTGGTATTACCACTATTCCCTAGCTTTTAAGATGCCTTTAGATCATATTTTATTGGTAGTTAAAATTATAACATAATTATTATATAACAAAATTACTATAGTATATTTTAAGTTATGTTATTTACTACTGTATTGCACTTAAAATTATGTCTATATCTGAGCACAATGTCAAACACCAGTAATCCCTGTACTTTGGATGCTGAGACAATAGTATTACAAGTTCCAAGCCAGCCTTGGCAATTTACAAGATGTACATGGTAGTACATGCTTGTAATCCTAATAATTGAGAATTTGAAAAAGGATGATAGCAGGTAGAGGCCAACTTGAGCAATGTAGTGAGACCCTCAGCAATCTAGTGAAACACTCTTTCAAAATTAAAAATAAAATATAAAAAGGGAAAATAAAAAACTACTGAAGATACATCTTAGTGATAGAGTGCCTCTGGGTTTATTTCCTTGTAAAGACACACACACACACACACACACACACACACACACACACACACGACCCAAAGAGAGAGAGAGAAAAAAAATCATATGTATTTTTGTGTTTTTCATGAGCAATGTAAAATAATTTAAAATACAATTTTTATTAAATGTGACTCCTAAGAAATCCATTTAGAACATAACACAATCTGTAAGATATTTTTCTGAACTAGGTCTATAGGGAACGGAAAGCAGAGTAAAGTAAATCACACCATTGAAACCAATGTGAGGAGATTAGATTTGTACCCATTTCATCATTTTATGACATTTCCTTAAAGTTGTCCAAATATTATATAATACCTATAGAAAAATGACTTCAACAATAGGTTTTTTTTTAAATAAATGACCTGGGTTTCCAATGGTTTGAGTGTGTCAACTCCAAAATTTAGGTGTCAAAATATGATGGTTGTGGTCGGGCGTGGTGGCGCACGCTTGTAATCCCCGAGCTTGGGAGGCAGAGACAGGAGGATCGCGCAGGTTCGAAGCCAGCCGCGCGCGCTGGCTTATGAGACCCTGTTTACAAATAAAAAAAGTATAAAAAATAGGTCTGGGAGTGTAGCCCGGAGGTAGAAGGGCTTCCAGGAACCCCAGTACCACCAAAAAAAAAAAATGATGGTTGTTTTGAATGGTTGGAACATTAAAAGTAAAAGAACATGAATGATCTTTGGTGGTGAGTGAGATGGAGACTGTTCTCAATGAGGCTTCACGCAGTGTTCTGTTAGCCACCATGAGAGGTCAAAGCAATTTCCTCTGGGTGACCCAGCAACAAAGCATCATCTTGGATGCAAAGAGCAGTGCTCATCAGAAAAATGAACCTGCCGGTGTCCTACTCTTAGGCTTCTCAGCTTCCACAAATGAAGATATATACATTTCTATTGCTTATTAATTACCAACTCATTAACATTTTGTTATAACAGTACATATGAACTAAGGCAGAAACTGTTACCATAAAAGAGATGTGCTACTAAAAGAAGTACCTAAAATGTGTATGCAGCTTTGGGATTGAATAATGGATAGATGCTGGAAAGGTTTTGAAGTATAAGAAAAAAGTCTTTCTTTCTGTGAACAGAGAATTAAGAGCCATTCTTGAAAGCACTGAGGAATGAGGAGGTATGGGGAAATTCCCATTATTCCGAGAGATTACTTAAAGGGTCATGAATTTAACACTATTCTGATAAGGTCTTAGACAAAAATGTGAAAAGAAGTACTAGAAACTGGAGAGAAGATCATCCTTGTCATAAAGGGTCAAAATTTTTGTTTAATTGTATCTACATCCTGACTTAATGTGAAAGACATTATTTTAAAGCAATGAACTGCCAGATTATATGGTAGTTCTATTTTCTCTTTGAGGAATTTACACATTTCCTTATTGGTCGTACCAATTAACATTCCCACTGACAATGTGCAAGAACTTTTTTCCACATGGTCACCAGCCCTAGTTAGCTTTAGTTTTTTTCTTCTTTATTATGTATTTTTAATACGTATTTTTATTAGTGCATTGCAATTATACATAGTCGTGAGATTCAATGTGATATAAACATATATCTAACTGACTTTTGGTGTACTTTCCTCTATATTTCAATCTGCTGCACCCTATACCCTCCCCAAACATGCTACTAAGCAATGGTAGTAATAACTTTATACAAAACAATATTTGAACTATTTTCTTCCTCAATCCTCCTTTTCCCTTTATTCCTACATCTTCCAATCTTTTTCCACTAGTCTACTGGTCTCTTTCCATACTTACTCAATGTCCTTTATATTTTATGTTTTTTCCCTCTGGCTTTTACGTATGAGAGAAAACTTTCTAAACTGGTTGATCTTTTTTTTTTTTTTTCTCAAGATAACCTACTGTTGAGGATTATTTGCTGGTAGGGGTTCCATTCAAGTTTTAGCATTGTTTTTGTTGTTGCTACTGTTTTTTACATTTAGACTTTTGTTTTTTACACTTTTATTGGTGTATTGTAGTCCCATAATATAAATTGTTTAGAATGACAGTGACATACATACAGATTCTACTCAGCTCACTCCCTACTCCTTCCCTTCCCCATACATGTTATTGAGATTGACATTTATATTCTCATGTATGTACACAGCTTCAGTGGCAGCATTTTCTTAACTAATTCTCCCTCCACCTCACCCTTCCCTGGACGACCTACCTTGTTCCACTGAGGTTGCTTCTTTATTATCTATAGTCCCTCTGGTATCCCAATTATTCCCTAGCTTCTACATATGAGAGAAAACATATGACCCTTCACTTTCTGATGTCCTAATCTCACTTAACTTTATGTTCTCCAGTAGGATCCATTTTCCTGCAATTGACATAATTTTGTTCTTTATTGGCAGAGTAGAATTCTATTGTGTGTACGTCACATAATTTTTGCTGTGGATGAATACCTGTGTTTGTTCTACAAGTTGATTATTGTGAATTGTGCTGCTATAAATATAGATATTCATGTATCATTATAATAGTTTGATTTAAGTTTCTTTGGGAAGATATCAAGGAGTGATATGGCTGTACAATATGGTGATGCATTTCCAGATTTCGGAAGAATCTCCACAGTGATCTCCATAACTGCTGCACTAGGTTGCTGTCTCATCAACAGGAAGAAGAATTCGTATTTCTCCACATCCATGCCGGCATTTATTGTTGTTTGGATTCTTGATGATTGTCATTCTAGGTAGAGTTAGACGGAATATCTGTGTAGTTCTAATTTGCATTTCCCTGTTTTCTAATTATGTGGACATTTTATATATTTATTAGTCATGTGTATTTATGTCTTTATTTCTTTGTGAAATAGTCTAGATATAATAATAGTCTAGATATTAGTGCTTATCAGAGGAGCAGCTGAAAAGAAGTTTTCTCATTCTGTTGTCTCTTTATTAAGGTTATTAAGGTTATGGATGGTTTATTTAGTTGCACACAACTTCTTTAGTTTAATGCAATTCCCCTTAATAATATTAATTTTAGTTTATTTTGCCTTGATGGTCTTATTGAGGAAGTGTCTATCTGCGCCTAGTCTCCGGTACGATTTTCAGATCTTTAATATATCTTGGCTCTAGTGTAGGGTGAATGATTGAGATTTAATATATCTTGGCTCTAGTGTAGGGTGAATGATTGAGATTTAAATCCATTTTTTTACAAATGAATAACCAGAATGAATAAATTTGAATGTATTCACCATAAATAACTAAAGCTTGAGAAGATAATATGTGTAACCAAATTTAAATATTACACAATGCATAGATGTATATAAATATCACATGGTAGCCTTAAATGGATTTATGTTTTATGTATTGGTTTAAAATAAAATAATTAAATAATATAATTTAAAGTTGATTGAGATTATATGTAAAAGAGCAAGATATATATTTATACACTGACATTAAGTTATATGTATGGTATCTCATATAGTAAATTTCTAATTAGATATCTCATGAGCATAAAAATTTAAAATAAAGCTGTATAAATTAGCGGTAGAAAATAATAGAAAAAGGTACAGCTGTATAACAAACTATTTGTGTTTATTTGTGGGGAATAATTATAAGTTAAGATAAAAATTTTGAAAAATTTAGCTACATGTTTATTATGTAGTAAACCATAATTATTCATTTCTAATAAATTTTAAGTAAAACATTTAATAGAGAAAAATTAAGACAATATATCAACTATAGCTCATATTTCATTATCAGTAAAGACATTGCTCTCCAATTGCTTTGCTTACTACATTATTAATTTTTATTTCATTTACAGAGCTACATAGTAAAATAAGTTCAGTTCAATTTGGCAAAAATATATAGGTAAAAAATATATATATTCTTGTCAGGAGCCTAGATCTTATTGAAAATGAGATGTATGGAACTCATACACACACACACACACACACACACACACACACACACACACGTAGATATTTCAAAATTACGTAGCTGAATAACTATGAGCATATTTTCACAAGTATTTTTCATTGCAGCATTTTATAGTCTATACTAAAGAACAGAAAATTATTCATTATTACATGTCTGAAAAATTAAAAGTTATAATGATTGTTAATAACATTAACTTTTGTAATCTATTTTTAAAAGAAACCATTTGAAATAAAATTGTTGATAATTAGAATGAGAAAAAATGCACCAAAATCTGCATGCATAATATGTGGCATAATTAAATTTGCCTTCCTAAGGGCTGAATTTACTATGGTTTTAAAAGTGCAGATACATAAATTTCCTCAAGCACACAATGCCCAAATTATAATTTAGACTGTTGGAAGGAAACGGAGCGTGAATAATTACTGTTTGGATTAGGGATCGATAGTTACAATGACAAAGTGGTTTAATGTTAGTAGTATGAAAATGATTTCTCAAAATATTAACTTGATTCTTGCCACAGACATGGAAAAACTCACTAAATAATATTTCCCTTTACTGTTGATTTGATAAATAGGTAAGAAGAAGAAAATAAGTAAACTGGCTTGCTTGTTGTTCAAATCCTATATGTAAACAGCTTTGACATTTAACCTTTTAAAATTTGATTATGATATACACTACTCAATTCAGGATCATAATCTTATACATTACCCCAGAGCTGGAAGGCACCAGAAGTCTGTATTGGAGAAATTACTTTCTCAAGGGCAGATGTATTTCTTCTGCTTCATCACAATATAAATTATTATACAATATTTCCAATATATAAACAATTTTGATATTTTATAAGAATTTTAATAAATAATATACTGGCAACATTCTGATTTTATCTAAATATCAAGTAATTTAATTCTGAGCACAAATCAATTAAATAATGCATTTCTTTAATTTTGTTTCTTAGTAGAGTGAACAAACCCTTACAGATTCTACAAGTATAATTTTGTAAGTGTTCCAAAACAATCTACTGTCATGGTATTAGAACCAACCCTAAGATTCTTTGAGACCGAAGAAAGATGCTGACAGACTCTGTATTTCACAAAGTGAAAATGAGAGAATTACTGATAGAAGAGTGGCCCTGGATGGCAGAAAAGAATGTAAATACCCATGATTTGAGTTAGATAAAGGGTTTTATGGATTGGTCAGGATGAAAGTAATTTCATCCTAACTGGAATATATCTGTTTTTTTAAATAATGTAAAGATTCAGGCATATTCCTGGCACCAACAGTGAGTTGTAAAGCTCTACATACCACTATAGTTTTGTCTACTCATATTTTGCTGAAAAATTCTGTAGTTAAACCCACTAATATTACTCCAAAGCAATCATGGCTCAAGATGTCAAGGAGCCATGTCAAACTGAATCCAAACATTAGTAAGGTTTAATCTGAAATCACATGTTATTTCCACTAGTGCTTTAAATTCCTTTAAAATTAGCTTTTACAGTAATTCTCATGTAGTTATTCTTGCATCTTTAATTTTAAGAATCAGTGAGGAAAGTGGGACAAAATTACAATGAATAAATTCTCTAAATATATTTCAATTAGGTAAGCATGTTCATCTCTTCAAAAATAGGTATTGTTATTTGCATTTAAAAGTTATAAATCTCATTAAAACAGCATCAATTAAAATAAAATTA
Source organism: Muscardinus avellanarius (assembly GCF_963383645.1). NCBI lineage: Eukaryota > Metazoa > Chordata > Mammalia > Rodentia > Gliridae > Muscardinus > Muscardinus avellanarius. Next base: position 116,732,299 of record NC_137792.1, on the reverse strand, counting down.
CAGTTTATGTGGTTTGATTTTCTGTCAGTAATATGAGAAACAATTATAATTCTTTAACTTCAAATATTCTTCTAAATATTACTATAAATTATATTTTATCCTTCTTAAAATATTTTGCTTTAATAATACCTATTAAAACTGAATTTTACAGATTAATTCCTGATAAATATGACTTAATAAGAGATAACTTGAATATTTTTATTCATTACTGAAACAAAAAATCAAAAAGAATGATAATTTCTACATTCATTCTGATTTATTTTATTCTTATTAATTCAGCACAAAAATGTTAGCAGTTTTTAATGTTAACATTAATGTTCCATAAAGTGGGATAAGAAGTATTTTATAAGTAATTTTGCCATTAACTACCAATATTTTTTGTCTGATTCATTTTCATCTGTCTTTGGATATTACTTTTCTGCAATTTCCCAGACAAAATTGCCTGAACCAGCCTGCAAAATTACGGGTTCCGAAGAGAGGAGTGAGGATTAAAGAATTCAAGCATGGGAGGGCCACCAGTCACTACTGGGACCCCGAGTTTATTCTCTCATGGTTCTTTATACAGTTTCTAGCTTTGGGTTACCCAGGAGTGCAAGAAAGACAAGTACAAAGTACATACATTGTGAGCAAGCCAAACAATACCCTAGTATAACATAAACTCAATCTTATCTAGCAGACAGAACAATAGCATTAATCATTCTGAGAGAATCTTAATTACTTTGAAACCGTATGATTGCATACCTTGTTGACTCTGGGCCAAGGACAGGCAGAAGTGCTCTTTTAAGTAAGGTGAGACAAGATAAGGTGAAGACCTTAAAGGCTCCCCACACAAAATCATATATACCATCCAACAGCATTAATAGAAATAACTTAACCTGACTGGTGGTTTCCAGAGCAAGATATTTTAGGGTTTCCTACTCTACAAATGTTATGGAGATTCATTTATTTATACATTGGCTATGAGTAATTTTCTATTTATTCAAGATAATGAAGCTAAATTCCAGTAAAGTGAAAAGATAATCCAGAATTAGCCTCATGGACAAGTATAACAAGTAGAGAATAGAACAGCAGGCATAAGAGACTGGAGAGGATAATAAGTAGGGAGTGAATTAAAAAAGAAGTGTTAAGGGATACAAAGTTATAAACAGGAGGGATGAATTTTGGTGTTCTATTACATAATAAGGTGATTAGAGTTAATATTAGGTATTGCATATTTCAAAGGAGCTAGAAGAATTTTAAATGTTTTTATTACAAAGAAATGACAAACATTTTAATTTATGGATATACATGTTAATTAACCTTATTTGTCAATTATACAGGGTGCATATATGTGAATATTATATAATGTACTTCAAACATATATGGAATTATTATATGTCTAATTTAAAAAACAATAGTAGTAAACCTTCAGAAGTTACCAGCACATGTTTGTCAAATTATTTTAATAGGTAAAAGCATGGAAGATGCAGACAAACATACATGATGCAGACAAACATACATGCACATCTATACAAGAATTAAAGCTCTATCTCTATAAGTAACATTTATTATCTATCATGATATTAATATGTCCCAAACACTTCATATAGATGACTTCATGTTATCAAAATAATTTTATGAAAATACTATCATTATTATTCAGACTTGAAAAAAGTAATTTTTAAAAAAATTAATCTCTTGAATAAAGTTCCATAATCAGAAGTGAGTGTTTGCCACCAATATACCCTGTTACCAGTTGTTACATTATTAGCTATTATTCCAAACTGCCAATGACAATTCTGGTGGAGTATATTATCTTCCACATTATGGTTTGGAGTGTTGTGGTTTGGGAAACTGTCCCTGGGGACCTTTGTTAGGCTCCCCAAGACTATTCCCATAAAACGCAGGTTCTTGTTCTGAGCTAAGGATAGATATGCAATAGCCCATACTCTTGCTGAAGATTTAAAGGAGTTTATTAAAAATATAGAAATACAGAAGATAGTTACAACCCTCATGCTACTTGAGGGGGTGCTTTGAATGAAATTACCGAAGATTTCTGGACACAGAGATCCTCCCCCATCTAGGACCAGTCTCTTGATGTGGGGGATTCCTTCCTGCAGGTCTGTCCTGTTTCCCTAAGCCCCAAAATGTGTTGATTGATCATGCTTATGGCATCCTCTCATGATTATGGAAGTCTGGGATCTCCTGAAGGTTTATGGCATCCTTCCACTTCCTTGGGAAATCTTATCTTTACACTGAAAAAGGCCCTGAAATTATCTCTGTTGTCTTGCTAATCTCCCTTGGTGCCTGGAATCCTGCAGCTTCTTTTTCTGAAGCTCCTGGCTTCTTTACTACCAAATATATATTTGAAAAATTGAAAATCTTTCCCAATACTGGTACATTAATAAATTTTGAAGCCTCTTTCCAATACTGGTACATTTCATATTGACAATTATTTCATAAGTACACTGCTTGTAGTGGAAAATATAATGAAGAATAATAACTGAGCATTTCCAATCTTTTATATTTAACTTTATGAAAAAACAACTGATTTTATTGGTAAGAAATTTTTTAACAGACATTTAGGAATTGCTTTCATAAATCAAGGGTTATAATTCTCATTCTACTACCAGACTGCACACACCTACCTTGTAAGCTGTTTGAAGAATTAAATGAGATAAGAAAAATATTTCAAATAACACTTATGTTCAAGTCAGTTGATCTCTGTGGATTTAGTTTTCTCAAAAGTAAAAGAAAGAAAATAATCCATTTTTGTTTAAATATTTTATGAGTTTGATAAAAACCTAGGTATTTTGTCAACAAATGTGTCTCTGAGAAATAGTAGATATCACTAGAAAATAAATCAATTGTATTTCAATTAAAAGTTTTCCCAAATACCAAAGATATCATTCACATAAAACACTTTTAGTGCCAGGCATGGTGGCGCACGCTTGTAATCCCCGTGCTTGGGAGGCAGAGACAGGAGGATCGCGCAGAATGAAGCCAGCCTCACTGGTTTAAGAGACCCTGTTTCCAAATAGAAAAGTATAAAAATAGGTCTCAGAGTGTAGCCCAGAGGTAGAGTTCCTGGGTTTCCAGGAACCCCAGTACCATCAAAAATAAATAAGTAAGTAAGTAAATAAATAAATAAATAAATAACACTCTTAAATCCATATGGAAAAAAATAAGAGTCTCAGAATAGCCAAAACAATTCTGAGCAATAATGATCATGCTCGTGCTGGAGACAACCTAATACCTGATTTCAAATTATATTACAAAAACAAACTATATAACAAAACAGGATGGTATTGACATTTAAACAGACATGTAGAGCAGTAGAATAAGATACACAAATTCAGTCACCTGAGCCTTGGTATGATAGGGTCCGAGAATCGCCCCCTAACCCAAATAATGAAGAACACACCAAGGATGTAATTTACAAGCAGGATTTATTGTGCTGCAGCTCTTTACTGGCAAGCCAGTGGTCGGAACTCCTTCACAAGCCCATTTGCAGCTGCGGAACCGCTGGCTATCAGGGAGTGCCCTGACCAAGCCGCAGAGTCCCTTAGGTGAGAGGGGTGTGGTCGGAATCCGACCAAGAGCTCACTCCAGGGTCTGAATTTATAGCCCCAGAAGGGAGTAGTTACACACTCCAGAGCCCGCCAAAATTGGAATACAACCAATCAAATAAAAAAGTAAACAAGTACAACCAATAATTTCAAAACACGCACCCACACACTTGAATCACAGCAAATGATTTTAAAAGACAGCCTGTCTACATCACTGCCCACCAAGGACTGCTTATCTACCTTAAAGCAGTTACACAAGGCACACAGATGTTCTGGAAGATAACAGGGTCACAAGAGAGAAGGTCACTTGAGAGAGGGTCTCTTATCAAAGGTATGAGACCAGGCAGATGCTCTCAGGTAGGGCAGATGCCCTTAGCTTTTCCAGGAATTCTCCTGTAAGCCTTTTTAGACTTAGATGCCTGCCTGGGACTTATAGTTATTACACACAATATTATTGATCAACATTATTAGTTTAAGCAATTTCTTAGCAACTACATCGCACTGCACTCTCATAGCACACTTTGTTATAAAGCTTTAACCTAAAATTTTAAACAAAACAGGTAAAGGTGTAAAAAATATTCATAAATGACAGCTTTTCAACAAATGATGTGGAGAAAACTTGGATATTCATATGTAGAAAAATAAAACTAGATCCCTATTTCTTACCCTACACAATGGTCAGCATAAAGTGAAACAAAGACCTAGGAATTACAAAATAGAAGAAAAAAGTTGTCAATGTTCCAACTTAAAAAATACCAGCTTCATCAATTTGACTCTTAATGCTCAGGAATTTGTACCAGTATTGGGAAAGATTTCCAATTTTAAAATATATCTTTGGTAGTAAGGAAAGCCAGGAGCTTCAGGAAAAAGGGTCTTTTTGCATTTCTAAAGAGAGGCAAACTTCCTCAAGGATGTGAAGAAATCCCAGACTCCAGTTAAGCAACTTAACACATTTTGGGAGTGTAACAAAAGGTGTGGGGGTCTGTGCCTGAGACAGAGCTGCCTCCCTGCCCCAGAGGGGTGGATCTGGCTGGGTTGTAGGTAGAATGGATACCTGGGTTAGAGATAGGGCAGCACATTTACATATCAAAGGGCCTGCCTCAGATCTGGTGGAATGTTCTACATGTTGTATCTTTGGTGATTTTGTTTGAACCACCCCATCATAACTGTATTCTGTATTTCCATCTTTTTAATAAACTCCTTTAAATCTTCAGCAAAAGTCTGGGTTATTGAATATCTATCCTTAGCTCAGGACAAGAACCCATGCTTTTTATCTTTTTGTGGTATTTTGTGTTTTGAGGGAAATTGTGTCCGGGAGCCTAATAGGGGTTCCTGGGGAGAGTTTCCCAAACCGTAACGTCTTCCCTCAAACCCGTAACAGAATTGAAATCAAGAATTAATAAAAGGTATTACATCAAATAAAAAGCTTCTGCACAGCAAAGGAAACAAGCAAGGACATTTTAGTTAGTTCTTTTTAATTATTGTGACCAAAATACCTGATAATTATAACTTATAGGAGAAAAGGCTTATTTAGGCTCATAGTTTGATAACTTTAGTACATAATCACTAACTTGAAGGTAGAAACTGCCTGGCAAGGCATGTGATGGACAAGAGCCACTCCCAGTCATGGAAGCCAGAAGCAGAGAGAGAGAAAAGAAAGAGGAAAAGGAAACAGATACAGTTTCCAAGGCCTTATCCCTAGTTACCTACCTCCTTTAGCCATGTGCTGCTTCCAAACCTGGGTGTATTACCAGCATGTATAATTTAGGTATACATTTTAATTTTAAAGCATAACAAATACAATGAGAAAGTGAACAAAATGGGAGAGATTTTTGCCAGTTAGTCTTGTGACAGGATTAATATCAAGAATCTATATAGAACTCAAAAAGCTTATCACTCAAAAGATAAATAACTCAATCAATACATGGGCATATGAATTAAACATACATTCTTTAAAGGATAACCAAATATGGCAAAGAAATATATCAAAAATATTCAACATCTTTAGCAATCTGGGAAATGTAAATAAAAACAATATAGATTTTTATCACCCCATTTAGAATGGTGGATATCAAGGATATAAATAATAAATGCTGGTGAGTATGTGAATCAAAACAACATTTACACACCATTATTGGGCCTGTCAATTACTGCTACCAATATGAAAATAAGTGTGGAGAGTATTTAGAAACTAGGATTAGAACCACCATATGACCCATCTATACCACTCTTTTATATCTTTTCAAAATAATCTAAACCAGAATACTATAGTGACAAATGCATATCAATGTTAATATCACCATAATTTATAACAGCCAAGTAATGGACTAGCATAGGTTACTATCAATGATTGAATAACAAAAATGTTGCATATACTCAAAATGAAATTCTACTCACCCAAAAGGAACAAAATTGTATCATTCACAGTAAAATGGATGGAACTAATGAATATTATGCTGACTGAGATCAAGCCACTCTCAAAGTCAATGGTCATGTGTTTTCTCTCATATGTAAAGGATACAAAAAGAAAGGGAATATTAAAGAAAATAAAAGGGAGACTAGTAGAAGAAAAGAGTATAAGATAGTTATCAGGGAGCCCAGCATGGTGGCACACACTTGTAACCTTAGCATCTGGGAGGCTGAGACAGGAGGATCATGGTTCGTGGCCAGCCTCAGCTACTTAGTGAGGCCCTTTGCAACTCAGTGCGACCCTGTTTCAAAATTAAGAATAAAAAATAGGGCTGAGGGTGTAGTTTGGAGGTGGAATATCCCTGGGTTCCATCCCCAATACTGCCGAGAGAGAGAGAGAGAGAGAGAGAGAGAGAGAGAGAGAGAGAGAAAGGGAGAGAGAGAGAGAGAGAGAGATATGAGGGGGAAGGAAGAGGGACTCAATGGGAGTTAATAAAAATAAGGTTCAGCAAATTATGTTATGGCCATGTATGATTATTAGTGCATTCCAATATGATGGATGAGTATAATCCACCAATAAAAATTAAATATGAAATGTCTCCACTTGAATCAAATATAAGAGAATATGAGCATTGATACAAATAAAACTTTTAACCTCTAAAGTATAGTTTAGAAAGGAATTCAGTTCATATACCTTTAAGGTCTAAGGTGATTTTTAATTACTTTACAAAGGGAAAAACTGAACTGGGTGTTGTACTATTTTTTCTTGAAATGCATTTTTATTTTTTTCTTCTTTCTTTTTTTTTCAGTACCAGGGATTGAACCCAGGGTTATTCTTCCTCTGAGCAACACCCCCAGCCCTATTTTTTTTTTAGTCTTTTTACTTTTGAAACAGGGTCTCACTGAGTTGCACACAGCCTTGCTATGTAGCTGAGGCTGTCCATGAACTGTGATTCCCCATCTCAGCCTACTGAATACTGGGATTACAAGAGTGCATAACTACACCTGGCTTGTATAAGTATCTTTTACTGTGTTTACATGGAATATACATTCAGTCCCAGAAAAAATATTCCTGATAAATTTAAACAATTCATTTCTTGGTAGTTGTTCAATCAATTCTGTAATGTAATAACTGTGTATTGATAAAATTGGATTGAACTTTGTGGATTTTAGCATCGTTTTAGTGTTTATGTGGAACATTCTGAAGCAGCAATTAAAATAATTGAGGGTGAAAAATCTTTAACATGCAACAAAGATTTCTGCAAAATGTTAATTTCTGTCAAACAAGTGAATCTATGCACAGATGCCTCCTGACAGAGGCTGTGATTTCGAAATGCTTTGCATGCCAAATAACTTGTTTACCCCCTCAATGTTTGCCAAGTTTACTGTCAATTTACAAATAATTTCCATTTTGCTGTTTATTCCACTGCCTTTTGATGGATATGTCTTCCAGACTTTTATCTTGCATGTAGACAAACTAATTAATATTTTCCCTTCAGGCAAATATTTTTTCTTAGATCTAAATGTGGGTTAGATTCTTCTTCGTTTCCATATGCTTTGTTCTGTCAATCATCTATATTCTGTGTTGCTAAAAATGTACCTCAGTGGATGTCAATTTCCACGTTTTACAGTATACACATCCATATATGCACAAAACTGATATATTCAGTGTGTACATATACACATATAGTATGGATTCATCTGAAAAAATATCTGTGATAATATGGAAATTTGAAAAATCAACTTTCAAAGTTGAAAAATTATTCCTGAATTCACTTCTGGTGCCTATTATGACCCCATTATTCTTGAGAATAGATACACTGAAACTCAAGACATCTTACTATACTATGGCTCCAATCTCAGTTATGTAGTGTCTCTTAATACCTGTATCTATTTTTATATATCATTAAAGATAAAAGTGAATACAGAATTAAGCTCAGAGATAGACTACTCACAGGTCTAGACACAGAAACCATATTAAATGTCACTGGAAAGTATAAGATGGTGAAATGTGTCTTTGTTATGGAAAATATTATCTATAATTAAAATTCTACTAGCTTTAAATAGTTATTTTAATATTTATGTGTGTTTGTCTATAATGCATATGACTTTAATGGATTTTTATAAATGACAAACATGTCTAAGGAAGAATGTTGACCAAATGTCTATATATGAAAGAAATATCTTATTATTTATATTTCCTAGTTCTAGAAAATGAATGACATATCTGCCTGAGTTAAATAAATAAACCATCAAAATACTCAAAACACTACTAACTTTGCTTTTTTCCAAATGGTATGCAGATAAATAAGATTACAAAAATAAAATCAATGTCTAAAATTTATATAAGCAGTAAAAAAGAAATACCTGAAACTTTCCCTTATGAAAGTTTTTCAATTACAACTACCAGTTAAATTTCTGAAAACATCAACTTGAATATTCAATGTTACCAGCTATACAAGTTAACAAAGATTTTTTAAGGATCCATGGAATTCACTGCTACAAATTACAGGAAGAAATGCCAATAAGATGCATAATCAAAAACCTAGAATGAAAAACAGTGAAAGTAAATCACTATCTGGTTATCTGCATATAAATATTCTTCATCCTTTTACCCTTGTTGGTTTGGTATTTCTTCAGTTACTGTGCTGGTTATATTTTGATAACAGGAAAAAACAGACACCTCTAATTATAATAATATAGACGACTTGTGTGTCTCAGAGTGGATAATGTTGCACAAATAGGAGAAAATGACATATTTTTAACATATTCTATCAGGATCTTAATGTTTAAAAAATATTCTGAGGTTATAGAGAGACAGTGTCAGAATTGCATTAAAAGTAAAGAAAAAAGTACTACACTAGTGGAAAAAGCCTAAGTATATAATTCTTTCTAGGAAATAGATTTTTAAATGCAGACAATAAAATAATTCATATTTAAAAATATTATGATATATTGATATAAAATGAGGCAGCAAGTTTAATTGCTAATAATAACTAAAAGTTTTCCTCAGTAATTTAATTTTTTTGAGTGTTGACTATGTGAGGAGCTGAGGTGCTGCTCTTAAAGGCTATTACACATCTTTAATCTACTGTCACAGCTGTTCTCAACTGTTTTTTTCCCCTTAACATCAAACTATAGACTGTTCTATAACACAATAATTTCTCTGGGCTCACCCAGAGTAATATGAAGCTGTGAACACACTAGTTTGGATTCTACCCTCTTTTATTCTCATATGTAGAAAATACCAATATATCACAAAAAGAGCTAATGCTTATATAGCGCTTAATAAGTGCTGGTTCTGTTCCAAGTAGTTTACATATATTACTTATTTAATCTGTATAGAACTTTTGTGAAGTAGTTCTATTTTTTTCTGTATACTGGTATGTAATAAAAAAATCATAGTAAGTGACCTCCCGAATGTCACATTTTTAGCAAGAATTAAAAGCAGAATTGAGGGATGATGGCGGCAGCCACAGTCTCATTGGCGATCACGACCGAAGCAACAATAGCTGCCAGTAGCCAAATAGGACAGTATTCCTCTGAGAAACCCCGGACATCAGATTTTGGTTTAATATTTGATTGGGACAATATATACATTTATAGCCATGACTTTCTACCTAAAATATAAGAGAGAAGAGATGGACCAAGATGGCAGAGATAGCAGCGGCGGCCAGTATTCGGGAGAGGTAGCTAAAACGAATCCAACCCACCATTAACTGTTGGAGAAATTTCCCCAAAAAAGACTGCTCCTGCCCCACATGCTAAGGAACTCTGGACAGCATACTATGTAAGAAAAATGCTCGGGAGGAGGACCAAGATGGGGGCAGTGGCAACAGACAGTATTGGGGGGAGCCAGGTAGATTCATTCTAATCCACTCTGAACTTATGAGGAAATCTCCCCGAAAGTAGACTGCACCTGCCCCGCGTGCTCAGGAACTCTGGATAACATGGTCAGGCTGTGAGCCTCCACTTTCAGTGAAGAGATAAAATCCATTGCTGCTAGGGAATTGGGCTCTCAGCTTCTGCAAATGACACATACTGTTTTCTCCTACTTAGAAAACATTACATATATATATATATATATATATATATATATATATATATATATATATGGAAAATAGGAACCTCTGTAAATGTCAAGCCCACAGTGACAGTAACCAGAGCCTGCCACGCGGTGAGGCCGGGTTTGGAGCCAGCAAGACTGGGCCTGGAGTCTGTTGTGTAGCAGGCCCGGAACCGGAGCCTGCTTCACAGCAAAGGGCCAATGGGTTTCTTCAACTGTGTGGCCAGGAAGCAATAGAAGCTACCACTGCCTCACCTAATCTCTCAGCAGATTTCCAGACCCAAGTGACCTCTATTAGAGAAAATTGGTTGTGAGTGGATCATCCTGTCAAAGTTACTCACCTTCTGGCTTTCAGGTTTTCAGTAAGTGGGAATAAGTGTGGAGAAATAGAAACTCTAATACATTTTTGGTGGGATTGCAAGTTGGTGAAACCACTTTGGAGAACAGTATAGAAGATCCTCAGAAGAAGGAAAACGAACTTACCATATGATCCAGCAATACCACCTCTGGGTATCTAACAAAAAGAATGAAAACCAAAATACCAAACTAATGCATGAGCAAGCATGTTCATAGCTGCACAGTTCACCATTGCCAAACTGTGGAACCAGCCAAGATGTCCTTCAACAAATGAGTGGATTTCAAAACTATGGGATATGTACACAGTGGAATTTTGCTCAGCCAGAAAAGAGAACAAAATTATGGCATTTACAGTGAAATGTCACAAAAAATAAAAATTCAGATGCTTTTTTCAATGTAAAAATATTAGGGAGAAATGGCTAACAGGAGGAACTCTAGATGAAGAAGGGATCCTAGAGAGGAGCAATGAAGGTGACGTATCTGAGGCGATAAGTGGGAGGATAAGGGAAACTCTTTAAAGCACATGATGTACTTAAACATATCAAAGTCAATCAGGAAGCCAAGCATGGGTAGGTGGGAGGAGGAGAGAAGGGGTTAGAGATTGGGTAAGGGCTGATTGGGTGATGTGTTCATGTATATCTCCACAAGTTTTTTTTTTTCCCCCATTGAAATGTATTACTACAATGCACCAATAAAAATTTATTAAAAAAATAAAAGCATGCCGGGCGTGGTGGCGCACACTTGTAATCCCCGCACTTGGAAGGCAGACAGGAGGATCGCGCAGGTTCGAAGCCAGCCGTGCTGGCTTAGGAGACCCTGTTTTCAAATATAAAAAATTATTAAATAGGTCTGTGAGTGTAGCCCGGTGGTAGAAGGGCTTCCAGGAACCCCAGTACCACCAAAAAATAAAAAATGTAAAAAAATAAAAAATGTAAAAAAAAAATGTAAAAAAATTATAAATGTAAAAAAAAATAAAAGCAGAATTGATAGTCAGTCTCAGTTCAGTGGATTGCATTCTCCACTAAATAACCTTTTTTGGTACATTGTTGTGCAAGTGAGTGGGAGTATCACTATAAGGCTAAACAGTTTAATTTCTAAAAAGGAAAATATTTTGTAAATAATAAAAATGTGGTAGTAATTAGCTGTACTTTATTTGTGGCATACACACCTAACTATGATTCAATATTGACAAAGGTTTTTCCTTTATTATAATTCCTATAAAATGATGAGTACATTTTTATATAGCAACTACATAATGTCAGACACTATGTTAGGTGCTGAGGATATAATAGCAAATAAAACTAAAGGCAGAATTTTGATACCTCGATATGTAAATTAAATACATCTAGATAAACTTGTGCTTACTGGACTCTCTTTTTAATAAACTGTAATCTCTTTTAGCTATTTAGGGAACAAAACTTTTAACAAATATATTTTGAATATTAAATAAATTAATGAAACCAAGGCCTCACTTAAAGATAAAGATGAAATACTGGACTTATACATATATGAACACACCTGAACATGCTTTTTAGTTATTCAGTTCTTAAAACTGTTTTGGAAATTAGGAAAATCAAATTTAAAATATCATCTGTATTTTCCAAAGTTGAAAGCCATTCTTTTTGTTGAGGATAAAGTAAAAGGAATCAAATGAGTTGGGATATTACTTTAAGGTACAAGTTATAAATTCATCTTTTCTCATGTAATTTATACCTCTCTCTTTTCATCTAGCTCAGAATAGTAGAATATTCCACTTTTCCATTCTCAAAAAGGAATACTGAAGAAATGAAAAGAAAACAACAAAAAAGATTTCCTATTTTTATACAGAAAAAGTTGGAGAGAATTAAGTTTTAATTTTCAAGGGTTCAGGATAATGGTTTCCAAAATACAAAGTACTAAAGGATGAATGAATTCAAATTTATTTCTTAAATAATATATTCGAAAGGTTATTTCATTAGCAACTCTACTCTTTCCTCTTAAAATGTCTGCTGTAGAGAAAGGGAAAGTGAGAGAAATAGAAAATTGAACAACTAATGGAATTTACATAGTTTTAGTCATATGTTCCCTCCTGCACCAAGAATGATAGAACTATAGCACCATGTTGTCGGGGGAGTTATTGTGAAGAAAGGTCATGTGTAAGGAGATACATATATTTTTCAAGAAGAAAGTTGAAGGAGGAGGATGATATATGGAATAACAAGTATTGGGGGTAGAGGGATCATAGTTATTTCCAGCCACCAGTAAGTTAGATACAGGCATTTTGATTTTGATATGTAGGAGAATTAGTATAATAAAAAAAATTTAAAAAATTAAAGTTAATTTATCCTCAACATGAAGAAAAGGCTTTAATATCAAACACAACAATAATCATCTTACATTTGAATAATCTTAATAAACATGTAAAAGAAATTAACATACAGCAATTTAGAAAGGGTTTGAGTAAAAGCGAATTGCAGTAATAATGTGTCTCTTGCTTTTTCTAAGTAGCAGTCATGTTCCACAGTAAGAACATTTAATATATCACAGATAAAATTTCCAGGTTATTTGATTTGATTTTACAGTCATTTTTATTGGTGCACTGTAGTTATACATCTTAATGGAGTACAAGATGGTAGAGGCATACATGCACACATCACTTTTTAGCCCTTCCCCATTCCCACCGTATTCCCTCCTCCCTTCTTTCTTCTCGTGTTCGGCTTAGGGACTGACTTTGATATGTTTGTGAATGTACATCATGTACATTTGGGAATTTCCTTCTTCCTCCCCTTCATCCCCCTCAGTTAGGTCACCTTAATTGCTCCTCTATGGTTTTCCCTTGTCTAGAGTTCCTCCTATGACCTTTTTTCTTTCCAGCTTCCACATATTAGGAAAAGCATCTAATTTTCTTTTTACTTTGATTAATCTCACTTAGCAAAAACATACACTGGAAAAGGGTAGCCTCTTCAAAAAGTGATGTTGACAAAACTGGTTAACCATCTGCAGAAAAATGGAAATAAACCTCACTTTCTCAACCCTGCACAAGAGTCAATTCAAGATGGATCAAACACTTGGAAATCAAACCAGAGAGCCTGCAGATCATTAAAGATGGCGTAAGTCCAATACTTTGACACATAAGCACAGGCAAAAAGTTCCTCAACAAGACACAAAAGGTATAAGAAATTAAAAGGAGGATCAACACAGTAAATTTTATGCAAGTGTATACCTTCATGTTTTTTTTATTTCAGAATGCAAAGTAAGCATTCTTTTTTCTTCTTCTATCCATGCAAAAATTATTATTATTATTATTAGTAGTAGTAGTAGTAGTAGTAGTAGTAGTAGTAAATAGTAATAGTAGTAGTAGTGGTAATAGTATATTATCTGTGGCTAGTGAGTCAAATATTTTCGAGCAGTAGAAGCAAGGTACATTCTCCACCAAACTGTCCATTTGTTCTAAAAGCTGGTCAATACCACTTTGTTTTGGCTTAATACATTTCTGGCCAGATTATTTAGTCTATTAGACCTTTATCCAATGTCATTCAAAATAGCACTTAAAGGAAGAGCTATTTTATGAAGCATAAAGCTGCTGCTTATGTTATTAAGGGTATTATCATGAGCTTATCATCAAGTAAAATACATTCAACCTATAAGGAAGAAAAACCTTCTCTTAGCTGAATGACATAGTTGGCAGAATTTAGTATCAATCTTGTCTGAGGGAGGATATAGGCTAAAAAATTACCCAAGAAAAGTCTAGCATCATAATTTTGAAATTGTTCCAAAGTTTCCACCTGAGTTATAAATTTTAATATGTAATATAATTGTTCCATTTTAAAAGAATAGTGGAAATAATTCTTTTTGAAGATTTATATATGGACAAATTCATACATTCTAATTTGTATAAGCCATGAATAATAATAATATGTGCATTCATGGCAAAGAAAAATATAGAATGAGTAATCACACTGACTGATTAGAGATGCTACTGATTATGGCAATGTTAAAAGCAGAAATTAGAGGGAATGAGGGTAGAGATTAACTATGACATTTTTCTGTATTGTTCATATTTTAAATTAATTTTTATTGCATAAGATCTTTTAAGTGTCTCTAATTAGCTTTCATAAGTATAAATTTATGAAGATCTATAAGTTGAATTTATGTGAGTGGCAATGCTTTATACAAGTTAAATAAAAAATAAATCATAGAGTTTGTTCTAATATATTTCAATATATTTTCCTTGTTATAAAATATTAACATTTAAAATAGATTATACAATTTATGACTATAATGGTCTTTAATTTCATATATTGTTATATGAAATTGCTTACAATATAATTATGGTATGGCAATTGCCAATTGTTATCTAATATAGCAAGTTTTACCAGACTAAATTTTTCTCAATGTCATTGACAAGTGCTCTTTTCTATATAATTCTATCACTATTTTTGGTTTCAAGGAGGATTGCTAAAACCATCTCCTAATTTATCTATACCTTTTTCATCAACTAACATATGTTATGGTGATCATAACACTCTCCTCCTCAAAGAAATGGAATAATTCTGATTTCTTTTTATATCACATCAAAGCTGCATAACATGTACATTGAAGTGCACTCAACCAATGGAAACCTTTTAACTATGTTTTGTTTAATATCCTTTATCAGCACAGATTTTTTGCATTACCTCATTACCTCCCATTGGCTCCCTTTGTAAAATCAATGCCTATCTCTCTTGCTTATATATCTCTTAACATTTTGTATGTATATACTTACCTCTCCAACTTATAGTCACATATGCCCAATATCATAAAACTCATTAGAGTCAAAACTGCTTCAATTACAATATTTTAAAAATTAAAACTAGAAAAGAAATCAATAAAATAAAGAACAAAAATACAAAAGATCAAAAAAACTTGTATTTTTTTAAAATTAAAAGATTGATAAACCCATAGTCAATATAACAAAAAACAGAATAAATGGACCAAATTTTAATAAAAAATGAAACCAAACCCTTCACAAATTATTATGAAGTGGTGGGATTCTTCCAAACTCTATCTAGGAATTGAGTATTACCTTAAGTGAAATATGAAGTAAAGATACTTTATGATAAAAATAAAAACTAATATTCTTTATGAATAGAGAGGCAAAAATTATAAACAAAATACTAGTAGTGATATACATTCAAAACCATATTAAGAAAATTATACAGCATGATCAAGTCTGATTCATTCTAAGGAAGCATGCCTGGTTCAACATATACAAATCAATAAATGTAATTCACCACATAAATAGAACTGTGGACAAAAATCTACAAATAATAATCAAAACAGATGCTGAAAATGTATTTGAAAAATCCAGCACCCATTCATTTAAAATATTGCAGGAAATAAAAATGGAAGAAACTCACTTCAACTTCATAAAGGAAATATACAATAAATCCAAAGTCAATATCATATATTTTTACCTTAATTTGTAAAATTTTTATTGGTGCATTATAGTAATACATCTTAATGGAGTACAAGATGGTGGTGGCATACATGCACACATCACCCAATTAGCCCTTCCTTAATTCCCATCCCATTCTCTCCCCCTCCTTTCTCATGTTTGGCTTAGTGATTGACATTGATATCTTTTTCATGTACAGGCGCATGTGCATTAAAGAATTTCCCTCTTCTCCCCACTCATTCCCTCAGTTAGATCACCTTATTTGCTCACCTATAGTATCTCCTTCTTCATATAGTGCTCCTCCTATGACCCATTTTCTCCCTAGCTTTTCCTCCAATAGAGGACTAAGATTTAGAATATACAAAGAACTCAAGAAACTCAGTAGTAGGAAAAAATAACCCAATCAAAAAATGGGCAACTAAACTAAATACACACTCCATGAAAAAAGAACATCAAATGGCCAATAAATGCATGAAAAAAATGCTCAACATCATTAGCAATCAAAGAGATGCAAATTAAAACTACGTTGAGGTTTCACCTAATTCCAACTGGAATGGCAATCATTCAAAGCACAAACAACAACAAATGCTAGCAAGAATGTGGAAAAATGGGAACTCTAATACATTGTTGGTGGGATTGCAAATTTGTGCAACCACTTTGGAAAACAGTAAGAAGGATCCTCAGAAGAGTAAGAACAAACTTACCATATGATCCAGCAATACCACTTCTAGGTATCTACCGAAAAGAATGGAAACCAAACTATCAAATTAATGCATGTATATCTATGTTCATAGCTGCAAAATTCACCATTGCCAAACTATGGAAACAGCCAAGATGCCCATCAACAGATGAATGGATTACAAAACCTATAGGATATGTACAAAATGGAATTTTACTTAGCCATAATGAAAAACACAATATCCTATTGAATGGGAAAAGACTAAAAGGATTCTCTTTAAAATCAGGGGGAAGGGTGACCCTATCAACACTTCCTTTCAAATATAGTACTTGGGACTATACACAGAGTTATAACAGAATGAAAACAAATGAGAAAAGAAGAACTGAAATTTTCTGTTTGAAGATGGCATTGATCCTATACTTAGAAAACCCAAAATTCTCACCCAAAAAACTTAAAGAGCTGATTTTAAAAATCAGCAGTGCAGCAGGATACAAAAAATATTCTACAAAAAGTATTAGGTTTTTTATACAACAACCACAATTCCATTCGCAATAAATTCAAAAAGAACCTAGGAATAAATCTCACCAAGTGCCATGTGCATGTATGTATTGAACATTCTTAAATGCATTATGATATGATTACAAATGACCAATAAAAGTATATTAAAATAAAATATAAAAGCCCATATATTAGCTGGGTGTGGTGGCGCATGCTTGTAATTCCTGTGCTTGGGAGACGGAGACAGGAGGATCGTGCAGGTTCAAAGCCAGCCTCACTAGCTTAAGAGACCCTGTTTCCAAATAAAATATAAAATAGGTCTGGGAGTGTAGACCGGAGGTAGAAGTGTTCCATCCCCAGTTCCACCAAAAAAGGGGGAAAAAAGGCCATATATTCCCATGCTTTTTGTCTTTCAACTTCATGCACATCTTCATTCTCAACAAAGGTGTTTTTTTACTATTTTGTGAAAATAAAAACTTTCTAGTTTGAGTCTATGTTGCTAATGTCATCTATATCTCCAAATAACACTATATTTAACTATTCTTTAAACTTTCCTATCTCAGTATCTTTCCTAAAAAAATGAAGTCAAAATAATATACTGATACATTCTTATTCATTTTATGTCAGCACAATTCACAATGGCCAAATTATGAAAACAGACGGTAAGCTTTTCAAGAGAAGAAATATAAAGAAAGTGTGGTACATGCACACAATGGAACTTTACTCAACCATAAAGAAGCACAAAATCATGTTATTTAACAGGAAAAGGGATGGAAGTAGAAGTATTATGCTTGGTAAGATTAGTCAGTCTCAGAAAGTCAAAGGTGAAATATTTTCTCATATATGGAAGTAGAGAGACAATAGCAAACATAAGGTATTTTTTTTCTTTTCCTCAATTTATTTATTTTTAAATAAGTTTTTATTGGTGCATTGTAATCAAACATCACAATGGAATACAAGACTTTTGTGGATATCCAAGTACACATCATACAATTAGCCTTTGTCCAATCCCCATCTCATTCCATCCCACTCCCTCAATCCCATGCTTGATTTAGTGTTTAACATTGATATATTTGTTTACGTACACCTTATGTTTTAATGAGATTCCATCTTCCCCCTTTCCATCCCCTCTGATTGGTCACCTTAATTGTTCTTCCATAGGGCCCTTTCTTTCACTAGATTCCCTCCTATTACCCATTTCTTCCTAGTTTTTACATATTAGAGAGAGCATCTGATTTTTTATTTTTCTTTGATATTTCTCTGTGTATGCCGCATTGCAAGTTCTGATCCCACTCGCGAAGGTCCCGGAACCAGCCTGGTCACATGGCAATTTCTGTTCCTGGCCTTGCAGGCTCCAGCACAGGACTTGCCTCATGGCAGGCTCTGATCCCGGCCTCAGAAGCCCCTGCACCAGCCTTGCCTTTAGGCAGGTTCCTATCCTGGCCTCGCTAGCTCCATCTACAGCCTCGCCAAATGGCAGGCCTCGATCCCAGCCTCTCTGGCCCCAACACCGGCCTCAACCCTTGGCAGGCTCCAATCCCAGCCTCAGAAACCCCAGCACTGGCCTTGCCTCACAGCAGGCTCCAATACTGGCCTCGCTGGCCCCTGCACTGGCCGCACCCCTCAGCAGGCTCCGATCCCGGCCTCGGAGACCCCAGCACCGGCCTTGCCTCATGGCAGGCTGCAATCCGAGTCTCCCTGGCTCCAGTACCAGCCTAGCCTCACAGCAGGCCCTGATCCCGGCCTTGGTGACCCCGGCTCTGGCCTTACACCTTGGCAGGCTCAGATCCCAGCCTCGGAGGCCCCAGCACTGGCCTTGCCTCACGAAAGGTGTCCATCCTGGCCTCGCTGGCCCCAGGCACCGGCCTCACTTCTTGGCAGGCTTCAGTCCCAGCCTCAGAGAGCCCAGCACTGGCCTTGCCTTATGGCAGGCTCTGATCCCAGTCTCCCTGGCTCCAGCACTGGCCTAGCCTCACGGCAGGCCCTGATCCCGGCCTCACCTACCCCAACACTAGCCTCACCCCTCGGCAGGCTCAAATCCCGGCCTCGAAGGCCCAAGCACCAGCCTTGCCTCATGGTATGTTCAGAACCTGGCCTCACTGGCCCCGGCACCAGCCTAGCTACCCGGTAGTCTTCCATCCTGGCCTCAGAAACCCCGTCACTGGCCTTGTTATCTTGCTGTTCATCGGGCTCTGTTCTCTGTCACTATGATCAAGCTGTATACAGATGTTCCCTCTTTTCTTCCTTTTTTTTGTGGTACTGGGGTTCCTGGAAACCCTTCCTTCCACCTCTGGGCTCTACCCTGAGGGCCGACTTTTTTTTTTTGAAAACAGTGTCTCTCAGGCCATCAAGCCTGGCCACGAACCTGCGCGAACCTCCTGTCTTTGCCTCCCAAGCACGGGGACCACAAGCATGTGCCCCCACGCACAGCGTTCTTCGATTCTTTTTAATATGAGAGAGCAGTACATGTCTTTTGCAAAAGCTTGGACCCCAAATTCCTAGTGACAATGAATTTTTTCCTCCCTCCAAAGGCAGAGGTCCACAGCTTCTCTCCAGAGAGCAGGCTCTACTGCTCCGCATACAACCTAGCTTCCTCTCTGCACAGAGGAGCTCGGTGGCCATGAGGGCTGATGAGTCCTAGAACACACTGTGGTGGCCCATGCTGGCCATGCTAGGCTTCCTCTGAAACCCCTCAAACCCTTTTACCATTTAGTGTGTTGACCAGAATTCCCAAACCTGTGTGAAAAAACACTATGTGTGTTTTGAAGTGGTTGTCGGATCAAGCACTTAACAGCAATGAATTTTATGTCCCTTCTAAGAGCAAAGTCCCACAGCCTCATTGCGCCAAGTAGGAACTGCTTTCAGGAGTGCACCAAGGGTCCCAGCGCAGCACAGAGGTGCTGGGCTTCTCAGGACATGGGGTCTTAGCTTCCCACCGGGCACCAGGCTGGCCGGGATGCAGTGCTGGGCTGCTCGGAATGCTGTGTGCTGGGCTACCAGGTAGGCTGGGCTCAACTTCCCACCGGGCACTGGGCTGCCTGGTACAGGTGGCTAGGCTTTCAGCCGGGCACAGCTCAGCTCCCTCCACCACACCCAGATTGTTTATTTTTTCTTACAAGGTCTGTGTTCAGAGTCCCCAGCATGCATGGCCAAAGTAGTCTTTTCTCTAAAGTCTTCTGGGGTGCTCTTCCAAAAATCACATTTTTTACATAAAGTGCGCCTCCTTGTCATCTTGCTTCCAATTCCACCATTATCCACTCTCTCTCCTGGTTTCTAGATAGGAAGTTATGGCTGGAAATGTTTCCCTGCGTTGTTCCAAGCAGATATTAATCCAAAGACTGGTGTCCGGGGTTCTCGGAGAAATGCATGCTGTTTTGCCGCCATCTTGAATCTCCCCAAACATAAGGTATTTTAAATAATGCATAGTGTAAGAGACATCTGGAAAGTATTTGAATAGGGTTAGGGACCAGAGTTAGCGAGGTATAAAGGAAGGATGAAGAAAGTAGTTAAAGTAATAACATGGTATTATGTAAAGTTATTATTAACCATCTACTTTCCTATGTGGAGAGGAGCAGAGATTAAGGTGGAATAAGGAGAAAAATCACAAAGAGTTGTATGTGTGTGCTTTTGAGTTAACTGTATGTGTGTGCTTTTAACACATTGAACCATGTTTCTTAAAAATTAAAAGTAAAAAAAAAACTTCCATGGGAGATAATTCTGCAAGACAAGAATAAATATCTTTAGGAGTTATGTAATAACTTGAAAATCTCCTCCTACTAGGACCTTGCTCTTCCCACCTTTCAATATCATAACATTTAGGATGAAGCTTTTAGCACATATACCTTTGGGGTACAAACTAATCAAACCATAACAAATCTCAGAGCAAAACTGGAAATATAAATAAAAATGAATAATATAATGTATAATCAAATAATAGGAATAAAAAGCACACAAGCAATCAATATTTTTAAAATTATGATTATTTTAATAATTATATCATTAACTGATAAATCACATTAAAATGGAATGATTATTAAGCTAATACTGAAATTCTAAACTATATTAATAAGTGATGTACTTACTTCATTATCATACTTTAGAATACCCTGTATTTTAATTTTCACCATACTTTATGAAAAAAATAGTTTACTTCATAAATTCTATGACAGTAATAGCAAAAAATGTCATAGTAAACTCTTTCAGAGTCCTGGTAACTAACCAAAACCTTGCAAAAATCTGAAAATCATTATATACAGAAAAACTAACTTCTATTAAAAAGTGCAATGCTGGTTGTGATGTTAGAACTTGATCTATTACAATTCCCTTTTTACTTAGGTCTCTTTTAGCACTGAAAAACAGCAGCTTCATAACCATGCTTGGTATAAAAAACAGTATCCTTTCTGTCACTGAAATGGACAGACTGGGTTTGGAGCTCTTTATAAAATTCCATCCAAATACCATTATCACAATATGACACATCTTGTAGCTGCCCAGAAGAAAACTATTCACATGCCATAGCTATTGTCTGACATAAATTGAACCTTTTTTATTGTATAATACCCATAGAGCTTTTATTCAAAACAACTACTGGCAATCATTTTATACCAAACCTGGGTCAGTTATGTCATCAATTCAGGAAAACAAAAAAATGGCCAAAAATTAAGAGAAAGGTCTGAAAAATGAGCTATCTCATACAGCATTTGAAAGATTCATGCTATATTCAAAACGTACTAGAAGGCAATACTGTGCTCAGAAAACACCACAAAAAGCTCAGTTTGTAAAACCTGGATGAGTTTGAAGTCTAAAGTAACAGAAGATGAACACCAAGACAGTGTAGTAAATTATCTAAGTGGTGAAATTTAGCAGGAAAATGAATTATGTATTATGACCAAGTGAGAACTATTCTAGGGATTCCAAATTGGCTTAACATATGAAATTTTCTTAATTAAATATAGCATACCAATAAAAAGATATGTAAATATGGCTTATTAGAAAACAAGTAAAGACATAATGCTTTAAGGTTATATTAAAACTCTTAATGAAAAATCAAAATAGAAGAATCTTAGCATTATCACAATTTTGCATAATTATATACTTCTCAATAATCAATAGGTAAAAAGTTATAAAATTAGAGTACTGTGGAGTTAATTAAAACACATAACAAAAATATAAAACACAGTGAAATCAGAGCCTATGTGAAAATAATACATCTGTGGGGTTTATATTTAAAAAGAAAGTTCTACAATCAATAATGTAATATTTAATTGTAACATACTAGTTCAAAGCAAACTAAAAACAAAGCCAGTATAAGATATAAAATGACAGATATTAGAATTTAAGTGAATGAAATAAATAATAGAAAACTAATAGAGAATACTAGTAAAAGTTACTTATTTTACAATATCAACAAAATTGGGAAATAATTACTTATATTGAAAAATAGAACTAGAGAAGAATCAAATTACTTTAGTGAAAAGTAAAATAATGGACATTATCCCTGATCTTACAAAAATAAAATTACTTTAAAAGAAATAGTTTGAGCAATTATATAACAATAAATTAGATAACTTGGATGAAATAAAAAATTCTAGAAAGATAAAAACTAATAAGACTGACTATATAAGAAATGGAAAAGAGAAATGTAATTATAAAAATAAAAAATACAATGAAAAATTATTCATAAAGCATAGGTCCATATTATATCATCATTTATGAAATTCTACCAAGTGCATAAATAGAATAGGACACTTTTTATGCAGTTTTCCTAAAATTTTAAGAAACATCTAACTCACTGTATTTGGCAAGTATTGTTCTGATTCCAAACTAATACAAAGACATCCTCAAAATAATAACTGACCAACTGTTGTGAATGAAAACATATGAACTCTGTAAAAAATTCTAAGAATCCATACGTAGCTGTACACAGATTGAATTACATACCATGACAAAGTAAGAATTAACACAGGCATGCCAAGCTGCTTTAGCATCAGGAATTCTATTAATGCAAAATACCATATCAATAGAACAAAAAATAAAAACATGTGGCCTCTCAGTAGATGCCAATAATAATTTGACAAATCAAATACTTCTTATTTAAATTATCACTCAACAAATATAAAATGAAACAAATTTCTACATTTTGAACAAGAACATTTATGAAAAGCCCACAGGTTATATTATTCTTAAAAAATTGTCAAATGTTCTGCCCTTAAGATTCAGAAGAAGAAAAAATGTCTGCTGTCACATGATCTATTCTACAGTGTACTGGAGACTTTAGACAGCACAAGTATACTAGAAAAAAAAAGAAAATAATTCTTATTAGAAACAAAAAAGTAAAAGTTTCTTAATTTACATTTAAGACATTGACTAAATTATTGGAATGGTTAAAATTAATAAGATGGAAGAATATGAGGCAAATAAAAGAAAGTCAATTGTACTTATTTACACTTCAAATAAATCTAAAAATAAAACTAAGAAAACAATTTAATTTATAATAGCTCTAAAATAAATAAAATGCTGAAAAATAAATTTATCAAAATTAGTGTAAACTTGCCGAGCGTGGTGGTGCACGCTTGTAATCCCCGCGCTTGGGAGGCAGAGACAGGTTCGAAGCCAGCCGCGCGTGCTGGCTTAGGAGACCCTGTTTCCAAATAAAAAAAATGTAAAAATAGGTCTGGGAGTGTAGCCCGTAGGTAGAAGGGCTTCCAGGAACCCCAGTACCACCAAAAAAAAAAAATTAGTGTAAACATACTATATTAACCAAAATAATACATTTCAATGAATTTGAATAAAACCTAAACTTATGAAATGTGGCTTATGTTCATGAGTCAAAAATCTTAATATTATTGGGATAGCAGTATTCACAAAATTATTAAACAGTTTCAGCACAGTCCTATTGGATTCTCAGCTAATTCTTGCTAAATTTGACCAAGTATTGCTAAAATTAATGTGAACATAAAAGGACTATAGAATAATAATAATATTGAAAAAAGGTAAAGTTGAAACAACTTCCATTTTCTGATTATAAATTAAAAACAAAAAGCAGAGAATAATTCAGGCCCTAGTGCAGTCATGTAGATTAATGGAATAAAATTTAAACACTAGAATTAGTCTATGAATGTGTGGAGAATTAATTTTTGAAAAAAGTACTAAGAAAATGTTATGAGGAAAACCAGAATATAAACAACAACTCTTGCTGATACCTCTGAATAGCCACATGTTATTGTTTGGATTTGAGATGTCCCTCAGAAAAGTTTATGTGTTGACATTGTAACAATTTTCAAAGGTGAATCAAGTAAAAAAATTCTAATATTATCAGTGGATAAATCCTGGTTCTTTCTAGTGTATTATGTGAAAGTGGAAAAGCAGCAAAATCTTTAAAAGTTTACTTTCAAACTTCCTACAGAGTGCATTAAAAATTCTGGTTTTCTTTTTATTTCCTTAAATTTTGGCCTGTTATTTGTTTGCTTTCTTTCTGTGTGCCCCAAATCCAATGCTGACCTATAATTTTATTCTCACTGGTTTTATGGGTGCCCAAGCCATGAGTCATTTTGTCTTCAAGAGTGAGTTGGTGGCATGTGTTGAGGAAACTCTGAGTAGCAGTAAGAGCCACAAATGCTGGTCTATAGGTATGCAGCAAAAAGAGAAGGGCACTTTCAAATGAAATTGGTTGACTAAACTGACTGTTAAGAAGCAATTGAAACAGGAAGTAGAAATGAGTCAGATCTGAATAAGGATAAAAGATGCTACATGCAGTATCCGAACACAGGCTTTAAATCCCTTGTGTGGGAAATACACTCCTCCCCCATCTCATGGACTGAGGCCTTTGGAAATAGTGGTGCAACACAATCTTTGTCTTATTTTGGCCAGTATTTTCACTACTGTAATCTAAAACCCTAACACACAAAACTTAGAGAAAGAAAAATTTTATTTGGGAGCTTACAGTTCTGGAGATTTCAGTCCATGTAGGCCAAATTCCAATCAGAAGGCATGAACACAAGTCCTCAAGACATCATGGTGGAATAAGAGAAAAAGAATGAGAGTTTATTTTCATATCATGATGGCAGGGAAAAAAGGAAGAGAAGGGAAGATGCAGTGATCCAGGCCACAAAAATAGTTTTCCTGGCCACAACTCCCAGGGAACATTCTTCAGCAATCAAGTCTCAACTCTGAACAAACCTGCCTTATTTAACACATGAGGTCTGAGGGACATTTTAAAATCCATAGCATGACAAGTCCACAGATTATGTGGTTGAGATGGCCAGTAGAAGCACCTGGAAGAATAGTCCCATTTCCTATCTGCATACAAAAACAGAATAATATTGAGGGTTAATTCTGCTCTAAAATTAACAATAAACTCATCTTGCTAGCAGGTAAAGAGATATTGAAATCAGCAAGCATAACCCAAAGATATTTTGCAGCTTGTAGTAAGCGCTGAGAAAAAAATTACAATTATTGTGTCCCAGTAACAATCTCATAGCTGGAAATTCTGAAATTAAAGCCCAAGAAAGGAATGCCTTTATTATAAATGGCTTAGCAAGAAGAAAACCATTTCTTTTAATTATTGGTTTTACATTAGTATTCTGTGAAAAGTGTGTTTTACTTCAGTGTTTATTTATTAATAATTAAATTTATTTAATGTATTTCCAATTAGATTTTTTCAATATCTATTTATCCATTCCCATCTCTTTCCTCCCCTTTTATCCTTCTTTATTTTCTAACTTTATTTTCTCCCACCCTTTTGACCCCATTATCTTTCTCACTTTCTTTTTATTTTAACCTTTATACAATGTAATTTAGTATAAAGCATACTCTCATTAAGTTAAAGTTTTAGTCAATAATATAATTTCTCATCTATTTTTCTCATTGGATAGTAAAGTTATAGAGATCATTAGCAATGAAACTTTTCAATACATGCTGATATATAGGTTGCTCTTAAGTTGCCACTCTTATTAGTCTTTCTTATCAAATGTTGCTGATTCTGACATTTTCTGGAACTCTGAGTTTAACTTTACTGTAGTAATGCTTGTGTGTATAAATATGTGTATAAATATATGTATATATATAGTTGCACAATTCATAATTTTCAAATTATGGAACCAGATGAGATGTCTATCAATACATATATGGTTTACAAAACTATTGTATGTATAAACAATGTAATTCTACTCAGCCATAAAAAAGAACAAAATTATGCCATTTGAAGGGAAAAAATGAAAATAGAGAATATTATGCTAAGTGAGATGAGTCAGTCACAAAAAGTGAAAGGTCAGAGATTCTTTCTCATATGTGGTAGCTAGGTCAAAATTGACACACAGGAGGCAACTCTGAAAAAAGGAGGAGAAACCTTAGTGGAGTGAAGCAGGATAGTTAACTGAGGGGCTGGGGGGAATAAAAGAAGACATGAAGAGGGAAGCATCTTAATAGAAATAATGTACATACACAAACTTATAAAAGCTAATCTCTGTGTTAAACACAGGAAGGTAGTGGAGTGAGAACTGGGGAAGGGTTCAATGATTGCTGTGTGCACGTATGACTTTATCACCCTAAACTTCATCAGGAAGTATAATTACAATACATAAATAAATAAATAAATAAATAAATAAATAAATGTAATCACAAATAGATTCAAGGTTGAAAATTATATTATCTCTAGAGATGTAGAAATAGTTTTAGACAAAATTTGACACTCATGATAAAATCTCAGAATAAATTACATATAGAAGGTTCTTACTTCAATATAATAAAGGATGGATATGACAAACCCAAAGCTAACATCCTACTGAATGGAGAAAATAAAAGCGTTTTCTCTGAAGTGAGGAACAAGGCAAGAATTTCCATTCTCACACTCCAATTCAAAATAATATTTGAAATCTTACCAAAAAAATAAATAACAGTTGGAGATAAGTGGATTAATTAGGAAAAAATAATTTATATTTTTATTATTTCTACATGATATGGTTCTATATTTAGAAGATCCCAAAGTCTTAGTAGATTCACAAGAATTTCAGAATTGATAAATTCTTCAAAATAAAAAGATACAAAATCAACATAAAAATCAGTATATTTTCTATATAATAATGATACAACTACTGAGAAAGATATAATGAAAAAAATTCTATTCACAATGGCCTAAAATTGGAATACTCAGGAATAATATCTTTCTAAAGAGAATAAAGAAATATATAAGGAAAATGATGGTATTGTGAAAAAGGAAATTGAAGAAGACACAGAAGATAAAAAGACTTCATGCTCATGCATACCAAAATTAATACTGTCAACATATTCATGCTATCAAAGTGATCTACAGGATCTTTGCAATCACCATCTCAATATCAATATTATTCTTAAAACTATAAAAGAATTATAAATTTATATGGAAGAACATAATAACCAGAATAACCAAAGCAATTCTGAGCAAAAAAAGGCAAATCTGGAGGCATCCACAAGACTCAACTTTAATTATTCTATAGACCCATAGTAACTCAAGCAGTCTGGTATTAACCAAACATAGACACATAGATCAATAGAGCAGCATAGAACACATGACACAGAGGCCAATCCACAAGACAAAATCAGAGAATATTTTTGTTAGCTAATCATCTGAAAAAGTATTAATACCCAGAATACAAAAACCCCAAAACTAAAATCTCTCAAAACCAAAAGCATATAAAGTAATAAGTCAATAGACAGATGAACTAAACACTTTTCACAGAAGTAAAAATGGCCAATCATTATATATAAAAATGGCCAATAATTTTTAAAATGTTTGCCGGGCATGGTGGCGCACGATTGTAATTTCTGTGCTTGGGAGGTGGAAACAGGAGGATCACGCAGGTTCAAAGCCAGCCGCGCTGGTTTAAGAGACCCTGTTTCCAAATACAAAGTATAAATTAGGCCTGGGAGTGTAGCCTGGAGGTAGAAGGGCTTCCAAAAACTCCAGTACTACAAAAAAAAATTCAACATCTTTAGCCATTAGGAATATGAAAATCAAAACTACAGTAAGAGCTCAACTAACTTCAGTCAGAACAGAAGTCATCAGCAATCCGAATAACAATAAATGCTGGTGAAAGTGCAGGGAAAAGGTAACCATTATACTCTGTTGGTGGGACTGTAAATTCTTACAGCTGCAATGCTTATCACTATGGAGTTTCCTAAAAAAATAAAAAATGGAACTACCATACAATTCAGCTCTATCACCAATCAATTTTGATCTGAAAGAATTAATGACAAAATACTTTAGAGATAAATTTAGTAACCAGTCTAGGTATCTCTCATCTGATTAATGGATTAAAAAATGTGATGCATAGGCACAATGGAGGTGTATTTACCTGAAAAAATCATGTCATTTGAAAGAAAAATGATGGAAATACAAGGCATATTTTAAGCAAAACAAGCCAGGCTCAGAATCAAACACACCATGTTTTGTACTATATGTGGAATCTTGAGAAAAAAAAAATGGAAAAAAGGGATCTTATAAAAACTAGAATTTAGACCATTACAGAAGAATAAAAAGTTAGGGTGAGGAGGGGAGTATAAAGGCAAGTACTGCAAAATAAAATTGATTGAACTATGCTATATGCATTTACAAATATGCCGCAATGAATCTTGCTATTCTGTATAATTAACATATGGACTAATAAATATTATTAGAAAGCTGCCTTGGGATTGCTGCTGCTGTTGTTGTAGTGATCATTTCATGAACTTAAGCCTTAGCCCACCACATTGTCCGCC
Organism: Muscardinus avellanarius; assembly: GCF_963383645.1. Taxonomy (NCBI): domain Eukaryota; kingdom Metazoa; phylum Chordata; class Mammalia; order Rodentia; family Gliridae; genus Muscardinus; species Muscardinus avellanarius. Next base: position 116,703,593 of record NC_137792.1, on the reverse strand, counting down.
AAATTTGGTGGACAATGTCTGTTAATCTAAGTACTTGGAAAACTGACACAGGAGGATCACATATCTGAGGACAGCCTTATCAACTTAGTGAGACCCTGTTTCAAAATAATAAAAATAAAAAGAACATGTGTATATCAGAGATGGAATAACCTTGGGTTCAATTCCTAGTACTATTAAATCAATTTAACCTAGAAAAATATTTAAAAATATGTTTATTTTCCTTTTTCTTGACTCAGATATGTTATTAGTTCTGAATGCTTTGTGAGACCACTCCTCCACTTTGGGATGGAGACTTGGGATGCCTGAACTTGAAAATGAAAAGGGGTGTACTACAATTCAAAGAAGTAGACAAGTTTATTATCCTAGGTGGCATTTTTATACAGTCTGTCTCTGCAAGGTCAGGCATGGAAAGCCTTATATTAAACAAAATATTCTTTAGCAAATGTTAACATATAAACCAATCTGAGAACATCTAGGAGAGAACAGGCAGGCATGCATGAATGCCAAATGTTGCCATCAGGAAGCATAAAAGCAAGACAAGAAGCCATATCTGGGTACAAGAAGATCTGGATGGAACCCTTTGTCTCTGTCCTCAGGGCCTTTCTCATAAGAACCAGCATGTCCTAGTTTTTCACAGATACTTTTTCTGGCCATGTTTTTTTTTTTTTTAAATTTTATTTTATTGGTGCACTGTATTCATACATCATAGTGGGATACAAACTTTTGTAGACATACATGCACACATCGCCCAGTCAGCCCCCACCCGATCCCCACCCCATTCTCTCCCCATCCCTCCTTCCCATGCTTGGCTTAGTGGTTGACATCTAGTATTATAGCAATTTATCCAAAATTAAAAATGATAATCTCACATAACAGTTTCATTTGTCTGATACCAAGCGTTTGATGATTTAAAGATAGCATTTCAATATTTCTTTTTGCTTTCTTTCTTACTAGAGCATATTTTTTTCTGTTTTTTTAGGTGAAACTATCATATATTTATATATTTATTTTTCAGAAAAAAATCTATCCTAATATGGAATATGAATTCTAGATACCCAAAACGATCTTGAAAAAGAACAAAGCTAGCAGATATATATTTTCTGATTTCAAACCATATAAAGCTACAATAATTGAAACAGTGTAGTACTGTTCTAAAGGCAGATATATAGACCATTGGAGTTAAATACAAGCCTAGAGCTAAATTCTTCCCTATATTGTCAAGTTATTTTTGACAAGGTTTCCACGAACATTTGGTGGTGGAAATAATAATCTTTTAACTAAATATTGTTGAAAAATAATAATTACATGGAAAAGAATAAAATTGGACCTTTACCTAATCCCATATACAAGTATTAACTCAAAATAGATAAAAGACCTAAATATAAATCTTAAGACTATAAACTTTTAGGAGAAAATCTGGGTCATAAAACCTCACAACATTGAAATTGGCAGTGATTTCTTGGATATGATTTCAATGGCACAGGCAACAGAAGAATATACAAACTCCCTAAAAAATAAAAGAAAATATTGTATATCCAAAGACAATGTAAACAGAGTTAAAAGTTACTAATAGAATTGGATAAAATATTTCCAAATGCTATATCTGAAGGTATATTAATATTCCAACTAGAAATCCTAAAAATTAACAACAATAAAGGCAAACAATACAATTTAGAGATAGGTAAAAGACTAACATAAATAATGAATCTCCACAGATAACCAATCTTAGTTGTCTGTTGGATGGAAACTCTTGTTTCTCTGGTTCTGGTGAGTGTTACCTATTTCTTCTTTGTAGTTAATCTCTTTGAGTATTTTCTCTAGCGCTGGTTTTGAAGACATAAATTCCTTCAGTTTCTGTTTGTCATGGAAGCTTCTTATTTCTCCATCTAATTTGATAGAAAGTTTTGCTGGATAGGAAATTTTTGGCTGGAAGTTGTTTTCTTTCAGAGTTTGGAATATGTTACTCCAAGCCCTTCTGGCTCTCATGACTTGGTTTGGGAAGTCTGGAGTGATTCTAATTGGTTTGCTTCTGAATGTCAGTTGGCCCATTGTTTTTGTTGCCTTTAAGATTCTCTGCTTGGCTTCCACATTGGTCATTTTGACAATTATATGGCGTGGGGATCCTCTTCTCCGATCCTGTCTAAAGGGAGTTCTATAAGTTTCCTGGATCTGTGTATCAACCTCTTGCTCTATATTTGGAAAATTTTCTGCTATTACTTCCTTGAAGAGATTGTTGATCCCTTTGGTATCACTTTCTTTTCCCTCCTCTATTCCAATTATTCTTAGGTTAGCTCTCTTAAGATGGGCCCATATTTCTTCAATGTCAGATTCCTGCTGTTGGATATTTTTTTCTAGATTAGAAACTATGCATTTATTTTTGGATTGCTCATCTTTTAAGAGCGAGATTCTGTTCTCCATGTGGTCTAATCGGTTGTTTGTGCTTTGAATTGAGGCCTTTACTTCATTAATTGCATCCTTTATCTCTTTTTGGCTCTCTCTGAATTCTTTTCGAAGCACCTCTATTATTTCTACAGTTATTTTCCTGATTTGATCTTCTAGAAATCTCTGATTTTCTGTTTTATCGGGTTCTGATGTTGTGGGGTTGTGCACATTCATTACTCCAGTGTTATTCCTCTTTCCCATGATTTCGGAGGTTTGTGCCTTCTCTGGGTTCTTCCCTTGGGTCACTATGGCTTCACTTAAGGTGCTCTGGATCTCGAGTCTGTATTATCTCTGACCCCACTACTCCTTTACTGGGTTGTATCACAGAGTCTCCGACCAGGGAGTCGATAGAGGCTGCTTTAAACTATGGGGGGGTGCCAGGTTGCACGTTCTCCTATGGTGTGATATCTCTGCCACCACCACTCCCTCACTGGGTCAAGTCCCAGGAGGCCCAATACTGCGATTTCTCCTCTGTGGCCCGCAATTTGACTCACTGTTCTTGAGTACGCAGATGTAGCTGTACTGGACTCGGTGAATTCACTGCTGCTGCCGCCGCCGGTGGCAATATGGCGCCTCTGCCATGCCCTCGGCCATGAGGCTGGCGTATTTTTTCTTCTCTGGTTTTGATTTCCACTCTGAATCCCTGCAGCGTGTGCTGAGCTCAGCCACTGGGAGCTTTAAATGCTGTCTGCGCCGAAAGATCCCGCCTGGCTGTTCCGCAGCGGCTCACCTGGCTTGCTGTAGCCGTCCGTTGAGTTCGCCGCTGCCGCCGGCAGTATGGCGCTGCTGCTGCGTCCTAGGGCGCGTGTGTCTCCTCTGTGGCCCTGAGCTCTGTTCTCAGTCCGCTTTCTCTCTGGAGCCTGGTGGGTTTTTTTGTTTTTCTGGTGATGGTGTTTTCTGGCTATGAAAGGCGCTCTTTTTGTGGTAATGGAGATTGGTTGTTAGCGGGACTCTTAAGCCCCGCTTTTCTCGGTCGCCATCTTCCCGGAAGTCCTCTGGCCATGTTTTGACAATTAGTGATGTTTTGAACTTATTCATTTTTATTTTATAAATGAAATGGAATGCTGTGTGCAAGGACATCAAAATCAAGACTAGAAAGATGAAAAAAATAGAAAGCCTATTTATATGTTTAATTTTCCACTGAGTGAATAAAATATTAAAAATGGAATTAGTGTTTAAAGAAAAAATAAGTTACATCTGAGGGGCTTCTATACCAACCATCCAAAAGTAAAGCTCAAAGACCTTCCTGATTTATGAAATTATTATTAAGATGGTTGGAATTAGGAAGAAAAAATAGCAGTTCTCACCATAAGGTTTGAAATAATAAAATAAATAAGTAGTTATTGGGTTTTGAAAAAGTGCTATATAAAGATCTATCACCATGTGAGGAATGATACCCTTTAAAAAATTTTTTTTGCGGGTCTAGGGATGGAACCCAGGGGCATTTGACCTCCAAGCTACACCCCCTGCCCTATTTTTTTAATATCCTTTATTTTGAAACCGGGTCTCACTGAGTTGCAGAGGGCCTCACTAAGTAGCTGAGACTGTTCTAGAACTGCGATCCTCCAGGTCTCAGCCTCTCAAATGCTGGGATTACAAGTGTGCGCCACCACGCCCGGCTATGATGCCCTTTTTAGTTGGTTACTTTTCAATAATAGGGACACCAAGCCAAGTTTGGTGGGCAATGCCTGTAATCTAAGTACTTGGAAAACTGAGACAGGAGGATCACAAATCTGAGGACAGGCTTATCAACTTAGTGAGACCCTGTTTCAAAATAAATGAAAGTAAAAATAAAAAGAATGTGTGTATATCAGAGATGGAATAACCTTGGGTTCAATTCCTAGTACCAAAAACTAACGGAAAATTGTAGTTTGGCAACCATGAGCAATTAGCACTCTAACTTTACTCATTTTTCTTTATTTAATTTTTTACTAGGGCTTTCCATCAATGGAAGCTAACTTCAACCCAGAGTATAAAGGGTCTCACATATATAGCATTTATGGGTTGCCCTTGTGAAATAAAAAGGAAAGTAGATAAATGAGGAGGCATTATGATGGACTACCCAATAAAAATAGAACCATTGATTCTTAAAACTTGAGAAGTTCAATATCTTTATTTTTCCAATAAACAATTTGTATGCTTACTCTACTTTTAGTCATATTATCATTTGTATCCTAGGTATCCATTTATAGTAACAAGTCTCAAAGATGAAGAACTTATTAGCAATCACATTCCAAACAAAAGTGAATAAAAATACCACAGAATTTATCATCAGACCTTAGAATTATATGTTCCTTCTATCTCTATATGTAAGATTTTATTTAAAATATATCATTCATTCATTCTCTCTTTTTTTTTGTGGTACTGGGGATGGAACTCAAGGGCATTCTACCTCCAAGTGACACCTGCAGCCCTATTTTTTATTTTTTATTTTGAAACAGGGTCTCACTGAGTTTCAAAGGGCCTCACTAAGTAGCTGAGGATGTCTGCGAACTGTGATCCTCCTGTCTCAGCCTCCCAAATGCTGGGATTATAGGCATTCATCACCATGCCTGGCTCATTCTCTCATTCTATGTTAAAAAAATGAAAATTATTCTTAGGACATTTTATTTTATTTATATTTATCACGCATTTATAATATTTTAGTACTTCCACATAAGAATGCTCCTTTTTCTATAATTACTCAAACTTTTTTGCCTTTTTAAAAATAAATTATCAATATTTAACGTCATTCTAACACTCTATGAGAGCTTCCTCATTTTTCTATTATGCCATGTACTACCTCAACATACATACAATCTCTAAAAGTGGGACATTCTTTAATTTTTAAAAAATATCTTCAGAAAAAATAAAAGTAAATTTTAAAACATAGGATAAGTAACATAATGCCATCCAAAGTTTATTCATTATTCTTGCTGTGTCATTATCCAGTTGATAATTACAAGTAAATGAAAATGTTCTTTTAATATTTTACACAAGGGATCTTATATAAACATTAGCTGCTTCTGTTTGGAATACTTTCATATAAACTATATTGTTAGAAAATCCATACTCATAAAAATTAAGTTATCTTACCTATAAGATGTCCTAGGTAGTAATAATTCATATCAAAACATTCAAGGTGTTTTAAGTGGCAGATCTTTGGCATTACTTTTACTGGGGAGTCAAGTCTCTGAGATGATTTCTGTGATGTATCATATTCAGAGTGGTAATACAAAATAGCATCGTTGTTTTTATTTCTTTTAAATGAAGATTTTTTGTGGTTTCCCAATATAGTAAAATCTTATTAGATTTACCAATTATATGTCCCTAAATAAAAGTATTAGTAAGATGTGCTGCTAATATCTTTATGATGAACCATGATTTAAGTAGCAAAGGCATAGAATCTTTGAGGAAAATTTATTTGCATACTTTTCAATAATTAATTTGCTTACCAACAATCCTATAATTATTTACAAAACATTTATTCATAAATTGATATCTTGGTTCAAAATAATAACTCATTAAACTCCCACACATGACTTTTCAATTTAATTGCTTTCTCTGCTACTCAGACCCAGGAAATATTCTTCTCTATTGAATTATACTATTTTTACAGATCTCGCACCTATAAATTAAGACATTCTTTCCTTGCCAGAGGCAATATAAATCCTTATTACATATAAACTTTAGTGACTGCGATTTTCTATAGGCAAGATCTGATATTGACATTTAATAAAAGCTCACAAACAAATTCTGATTTTGAATTTTAAAAAGGTAGCACAGGCTTTTTTAAAAGGCTGTTAAGACACTACAAAAATTTCTTAAATACAAAATCTAGAGCCTATGATTAAGACAAAATATAATTTTCTTATTTTAGATAAAGTGTTCTGCTTTGTTTTATTTTAATTCTCTTAGAAAAAAAATCAAATGGCAAGTGCTTTCTCTACAAGCATCATACCAAAAACAATAATTCTAAGTTTTGGGACTTTTATCTTATTCAAAGGAACATTGTTCTTTCTTTTATAAAAAAAAAAACTTGTTTTTATTCCTCATCTATTGGTTAATTTTCTGGAATGATATTTACTTATTTCAAAAACATTTGTAGCTATGGAAAAATAAGTAGCCTATTATTAATACAATCCATTATTGAATTCCTGCTTTAAACATAGCCATTGTGATTTGGATTTACAGTCTGTTATTTTTTTATCTATTTTACTCCATGTAGCATTGGTCAGGAACCAAGAGGCATCAACCTATTTTCTACTTTAATTGAAAATGCTAGGAGACTCCTGAAAGATTTTCTGGGACAAAACAAATTTATTTTATGCTTTAATGCACATTGTGAGATTTTCACATTTTGAAAACTACTATAGTAATTTTCTCATAAGATAGAGGGGATTAAGTAAAGCAGCTCCTAACTAAAATCAAATTGGTTTAGGCACTTAAATATACTTAAATAAGAAACAGAGATGGAGAGAGCCAGACATACAAAAGAAGAAAAAGTTACATTTTATTTCTTTAAATCTTTTGCATTCTGTTAAACCTAGTAAAGATTTCATACTGCAATCTACAGAAGATTGTAGATAAAATAGTTGTTTGTTATGTAATCAATGTAAACAAACACCAAAGATATAAAATAGATGGCTAAAAGAAAAGAAGACAGAATTTCTAAATAGAAGTGTGGAAGACAAAATATTTTCCATGGGATTTTTATATAAGCTAAAACTTCTAGTATTTATGGAATTCTAGAATGCCTGACTACCCTTCTTATCTGTAATCTTTGCACTAAAGTGTTACAGCCTAGCGGTCAGATATTATTGGCACAAGACATTAACAAGCTGACATACTTCTTATTCTTTTGTAGTTAGTAAAGTCAATGAGTAAAATATATTGGGCACTGTTATAAAAGCTATTTTTGTTTTCTAGTAAAACAGGCTTGGTAAGGTGTGTGGGGGGTATGGTTCTCTGCTTCTAAATAGGTGACAAACTAAATTTCCAGAAAGATGTGAAATGCTTCATGGAATTTGGAAAGCCAGAAAAAAAATTAACACATCTAATTTTAGTTTTCTTGAACCAGACTCACCCAAATGTAACTCTTCCGCCAATATACTCAGTTTATTTTAATTTTTAAACATGTAAGAGCCTGAGAAACATAGAAACACCAAAGAATAAACAATGATATTCTGCTGCTAATAAAAATCTCATGGGCTTGAGAAGTCTTTTGTTGAATAACATACAGTGTACAGGCTATGAAAATCTATACAAAGTATGTATAATAATTTCTATATTAAATACTTCAGAAAACATAAAATGCTGGCATTTTCTTTTCTTTGTGAAGTTCTAGGAATTGATCATGAGGTTGTTCCACCTCTGAGATATACTACAGCCCTATTTTTTTTTTAATTTCAGAACAGGGATCTCTTTAAGAGAAATCACACTGACTTCTAACCTGTGATTCTCCTGTCTCAGCCTCCCAAGCACTGGGATCACAGTTGTGCACTATAATTCCAAGCACCATTGAGATTTTCTCTGCAAATATAGAGTTCAAAGATCATGTTTTGCTAATGTTTTACAAATGTTTAATAAGATAATTATAAACACTTCTGAGTTTCAATGGATGCTGGTCATCAATAGAGTGTATTTTATTCAATGTTTTTATTACTGTCAGTCATAATATCTGATGATCACAATTTTGAGGAAGAAAGATATATTTGCTCATAGTCCTTGAGATTTCAGAGGTTTTAGCTTATGTTATGCTAGATCACACAGAGATCAAGGAATAGCAGATCGAAGTATAAGGGGCATGAATGGAAGGGCTGGAAGGAAAGAGACAGAGGAGAGAGACAGACAGACAGACATTCAGAACAAGAAATATACATATACTCCAAGGCTAAAGCCCCAAATATCTGTCCTTATCAATGAAGCAGGTCCTGTTCCTAATATGGTTGCCTTAACTATGACTTGAGTTCTGGGGGGCAATCTAATTCAAAGTATCACAGAGTAGTTACATTTTGCTTTAACAACAGCATAACTTATTTTTCTTATGTAACATGAACTTTCTTTTTAGTGAAAGATTGTATTAAGATTCATCAATTGGTGGTGCATTTTTAGGTAAATAGGAATATTTATAGTAATAACGCTGGCTGTATAAAGATTAAACTCTTTTTACTTCTTTTTTTACATAAAGGAAAAATGAAATTTTCCTTCTATGTACCTAAAAGTATTTTGTTTCATTGAGCCAGGTATGGTAGCACACATCTGCAATCCCAGTACTTGGAAGGCATAGACAAAAGGATCACAGATTTGCAGCCAGCCTCAGCTACTTTGAGAGGATCTCCACTACTTAGTGAGACACTTTTGAAAAAATAAAGAATAGGGGGGACTTCTAGGAAGATGGTGATGGAGAAAAGCGGCGCTTATGAGCCCCGCTAACAACCAATCTCTATTACCACAAAATCAGCGCCTTTCATAGCCAGAAAACACCATCAGCAGAGAAAAAAAAATTGTAAATACAAGGGACAGAGAAAAAGAGGGCTGGAAAAACAAGACACCAGAAAGGAACCAGACCGCAGTGCTGCGGCCGGAACAGCGGCGCGGAGCAGCATGAGCGCCATCTTCCCTTACAGCACCAGGCCCCATAGAGGAGAGGGACTCAGAATGGAGCTCAAAACCAGAGAGGAGATACGCCGGCCTCACGGCCAAGGACGTGGCGGCAGCGCTATACTGCAGATGGCAGCAGTGAGCTCACTGGACAGCTCCAGACCAACACACTCAACAGCCCATCAGGCTCCAGAGAGGAGCGGCGGACAGTGAGCCAAGGTGAGCAGCTGCAGAACAGCCAGGAGGAATTCGGCAGATTTTTCAGCGCAGAGAGTGTCTAAAGCTTCCAGGGGCTGGGCCCAGCACACCCTGCAGGGACTCAGAGCGGAACTCAAAACCAAAGAAGAAATACGCCAGCCACACGGCCGATGGCGTGGCAGTGGTACCATATTGCCAGCGGTGGCAGCAGTAGTAAATTCACCAAGTCCACTACAGCTCCATCAGCACACTCAACAACAGTGAGTCAAATTGTGGCCCCTAGAGGAGAAATCCCAGTACTGCACTCCCAGGGACTTGACCCGGGAGGGAGTGGTGGTGGCAGAGATATCACACCATAGTCACAACTCCCCGCAGGAGAACGCCCAACCTGGCACCCCCCATGGTCTAAAGCAGCCTTGATTGACTCCCTGGGTCTGAGACTTTGCGATACAACCCAGAAAAGGAGTAGTGGTGACTGATATACCACAGACTCAAGATCCAGAGCACCTTAAGTGAAGTCATAGTGACCCAGGGAAGAACTCAGAGAAGGCACAAACTTCTGAAATCATGGGAAAGAGGAATAATACTGGAGCAATGAATGCCCACAACCCCACAACATCAGAACCCAATAAAACAGAAAATCAGAGATTTCTAGAAGATCAAATCAGGAAAATAACTGTAGAAATAATAGAGGTGCTTCGAAAAGAACTCAGAGAGAGCCAAAAAGAGATAAAGGATGCAATTAATGAAGTAAAGGCCTCAATTCAAAGTATAAACAACCGGTTAGAACACATGGAGAATAGAATCTCGCTCCTAGAAGATGATCACTCCAAAAATGAACACAGAGTTTCTAATTTAGAAAAAAAAATCTGACAGCAGGAATCTGACATTGAAGAAATTTGGGCCCATTTTAAGAGAGCTAACCTAAGAATAATTGAAAAAGAAGGTGAAACCAAAGGGATCAATAATCTCTTCAAGGAAGTAATAGCAGAAAATTTTCCAAACATAGAGCAAGAGGTTGATACACAGGTCCAGGAAACTTATAGAACTCCCTTTAGACAGGATCAGAGAAGAGGATCCCCACGCCACATAATTGTCAAAATGACCAATGTGGAAGCCAAGCAGAGAATCTTAAAGGCAACAAAAAGAAAGGGCCAAGTGACATTCAGAGGCAAACCAATTAGAATCACTCCAGACTTCCCAAACCAAGTCATGAGAGCCAGAAGGGCTTGGAGTAACATATTCCAAACTCTGAAAGAAAACAACTTCCAGCCAAAAATTTCCTACCCAGAAAAACTATAAAAAGTATAAAAAACTAAAAAAGTATAGAAAAAAGTATATATATATATATATATATATATATATATATATATATATATATAAAAGTATATAGAAAAAACTAAAAAAGTATAGCTGACCCATACTTCTGAAAATCAGTCTGACTCTGTGTCATCCATGTATAGAGACCTCTAATGTCAACAATCTATCAATAGCATCTGCAACAAATGATGCCCAAACATGACTTGGAACCTAGAGTTCTGTTTTTGGTGAGTCTCACATCCCTTCAGCTGTCAAAGTCATAACCAGCTTGTAAGGGAAAATTTCACAGCTGGATAAAAATGAAGAATAATGCTATATTATTGTTTTGCTTCCCTCATTGCTTAAAAGTGGAAATATTTCTCAGTGTAGGATACTTTGTGCTGCTGTGCAGCCTTTGGTTCTCACTTAATTGACTGTGGTGAAAATCAGAAGTAAAAATAACAATGCCTTTTCTTCATTGACTAAATTGCCTCCCAACAATCCTTTTTGAAAATGATTTAACCCCTTGTACTCCACTATGTGTGGCTATTAAGACGAGTCAGATCCTATTATTCAAGGTCCTAATCTACATAACCCACAATAAATTTCAAGAAAACATGTCCCTTTTGATCTTAAAGTATTAAAACGTCTTAATTCACCATTTGCTGACCCCTGCTTAAAATAATATTTGGCTTTAAAATATAGTGACAGATGCATATCTTAGGCTCAAAATTTTTTTATAATTTTATTGTCTTATACTGTTTGTTCTCTTAAACTATAAAAGTTAATTCTGGTATTCTGAAGTTCTGCATAGAACTACCCCACTCACTGGCAAACAAGAAGAAAGAACAAGACAAATTTACAACAAAAGATAGCTATTTTTACTACAAATATCATGGATTTTAATTTTGAGCTGATGGATTTTTATAAAGCTAACTAAAGGCTTTCTTCATTTTATTTCCTTACTTAACAGCTACTCAAGAGTTAATTCTCTACTTAATATACTGAGAAGGGAGATACGTGGTAGTAGAGTCTGGTATGTAGTCTTCCTCAAGACTGGACAAAATGATCACCTAAATTATTTGATTTAATGTCAGCTTTAACTAGTGGACTCTATCCTGAGCATCTTGTGCTGTATAGGTTTCTGTTTCTGCCCTCTGTTTTATGGTCTGTTGCTCACTGGCACAAAATAGATGTCTGTAATAGGTTGTGTTTTAATATCTAGAACTTTAAATCTGTCACTAGGTTTAGTGCCTGACAAATTAAAGTTAAAAGATATTTATTTTCTTCCTATGTTTTATGCCTGCATGTATAAGTTATTGTATGTCAGTTATATAAATGGTACCAAAACTGGCTTTCAAATAAATGTGTACTCATAAATTAAAAAGAGTGGTAATGACAATAACAACAAAATGAATTTAAATACCTTTTATTTCATGCAACTTAAATTCTTTAAAAAAGTTAATTTAAATTTGTTGATAAAAATAAGAGAAAAGATGTTATTTAAGGTTATTAACAAATTTTTTTCCAGGTTGCTTGCCAATCAGAATTGTATCTATCTATTTTTATTAGATTTTTAGAGTACAAAAATAATTTTTGTTTAGACTTTTATTTACATAAAAGAAGGCTTAAAATGTTATGTTTTTTGATACCTTGGTTTTCACAAATAATCTAAAATAACTATTATGTGGATAAATTAAGTAAATTTAAATGGTATAAATTTTTATAAATTAAAAGAGAAGGGCTAAAATGAATAATGTGTGCTCCATTAAGATGTACTATAACGCACAAATACAAAAATTAAATTGTGTAAAATTAAGTTAAAATACTAAACATAAATTTCTAAATACAAAATATTCTTGGTCTTTTTAATATCAGCAAAAGACAACATATCTAAGTTTCTCAAATGTGTTTAAAATTGCATTCTTTTAAATGTTAACATAAATTAATGTTAAAATTGTAATTAAAACATGATTCTATATATAAAAGGCTAAAAATTTCTAAACTCTAGTTTGTTAAAATTATTAAAAACTAAGTATTTTACTTATATGAAATATAATTTATTTAAACTAAAATACTTTTATGACAATTGTTTTAAATATAAGAAAACCCAATAGATAAAAGGAGGTATTTAGAGATATAGATTCAGAGTCAACACATATAAACTAAATGGCAGTCTAGGAAGGACCCTAAAAAGTTCATGGTCTGACTGAAGTGAGGTTATGTATCACTCTGCCTTTGCCAAAAGATGACGTAAAAACCTGTGTGGGGAGGATAGCTAGAAACCAACAAAACAAATGTTTTCTGTTATCTGTTTAGCTGCTATCTATTTTAGGATCTCAGCACTAGCCTGAACTCCTCGGGAGATAAAAATGGAAGGGAAACAGAGAAAGCTCACTCCCTTAGTCTGCATGATCAGAAAGTTTAAAAAGGTTTTATACAGGACGGGCATGGTGGCACACATTTATAATCCCCGTGCTTGGGAGGCGGATACAGAAGGATCACGCAGGTTCGAATCCAGCCTTGCTGGCTTAGGAGACCCTGTTTCCAAATTTAAAATATATATATGGGTCTTGGAGTGTAGCCCAGAGGTAGAAGGGTTTCCAGGAATCCCAGTACCACCAAAAAAAAAAAAAAAGTTTAATACAGGTGAGTATAGACCCAAACTAACTCAAGAAAGATTGCATAACCTGTGTAAGGTAAAATCATCAACTTTTGGAGATGATTGGTTGTTGAAAGGCTCCTTAGATCTAAGAACCACTTGACACATTTGGGACCAAGTCATGGGTAGCCCAGAATATTCAGACCATTGTTTTACATTGAAATTTGCCTCTAGTTCGTTCACAACCCTGCCCCCATGACAGTGAGGTCCTATTTCTCAGATCTTAGTCACCAAAAAGCAGGACTCTAGTGGTCAATCAGAAAATCAGAGGCAGCAACCAGTTGAAGCCCAACTATCAACAGGAGAGCAGAGGCCAGGCCTACCAGCAACATCTAATAGAGCTATAGAGAAGCCCTGTTCAAAATTAAAAAAATAAATAAATAAAATAAATTAAAAAAAAAACTGAAAAGCCACAGGTTCTGGGTGACCTTCTCTTTTTTATCTGCCAAACACACAATTGTACTTGGCCGGATTGCCGCTATCTTCTCTTGACTCTACTCAACACTGAAGAAAGATGGTGTATTTTGTAGAAAACCTGCTTAGCTGACAAAAACACCAGCAGAAGTCTCTATTCCCCAACTGGCCCTGGAAGAAATCCTACCCTATTTAAGGAGACTTCAACAGCATGGTATTACCATGTTGTGCCAGTCCCCATAAAACACTCCTCTTATGACAGTCAAAAATTCAAGAACTCAGGTCTACGAACCAATGAAGGAATTGTGGGTTATCAATTAGGCCACAGTCATCTATCAATTAGGCCACAGTCATCCCACATCCCACTGTGCCTTACCTATAGTACTACTAAGTTTTCTTGCAACCAACTGTAGCCAGGTTTACATTCTTGGACTTACAGTATACTTTCATCAGTATTTGTCTGACTCCTGTGAGCCAATAACTCTTTGCCTTTGAATAAAAAGACCCAAATCTGAAACAAAAACCAATATGCCTGGATTCCACACTGCTGTTGGAGAGGCCCTGGCCTGTGACCTCAAGTCTTTTCCATCACATACCTTGGGCTGCAAACTCCTTTTGTATGTTGATGACCTCCTCAGACATCAGACTCTTAAATGCTGTGCTAGCAAGGCAGGTCAGTTGCTCTTTGTGGTTACAAGGTCTCTAAAATGAACGAAATCTGTCAACAAAAGTAAAGTATCTGGAATTCACGATCCAAAAAAGGAAAAAAAAAACTGTTGTGGGCAGAAAAAAAGAGACAGTCCAAGCTATTTTTACCAATGAGAAGGTCTCCTGGAAATTTCTGAAATTGGTAGGTTTTTGTAATAGTTGTATTCCAAACTTTTCTGTCACAAAACAGGATTTACAAACCCCCAAAGGAAAAATATCAGTTGGTATTCTTGCTGCCTCTGAGTACCACACCCAACCTTGAATCCAGTCATTCTGCTGCACATAGTGATGAACCACTGATCTGAGACTGCGGACTAGTGCTGACATAAATGTACTCAGAGAAGCCAGACTTAAAAGCATACCATAGACCAGCATTTGTTGCAGAAGTCGCCCAATATGTGGCAGTTGTCCTGAGCATTACCTGGGAGTTATACTTTGCATATAGGCCACAATATTTTGGCAAATAAAATAAGGTTAGTAAAACTGTGTTAAAAATATATGTCAGATAAGGTTCAAACCTTACCATTAGTCCTCTTTAAAATTATACCTTTTTCTGCAGAAGGTCTTGTTTCTCCAGGAAATCTCCAAGATAAAAAATAAAAAGTATGTGTGTGGGGGGTATTTAAACAGCTACATTCCAGTTACCAGGCTGGCTTTCTCTTTTTCCCTTTCCTTCTGTTTATACTCTGTTCAAGGTTGCTTAAAAGCTTTTTCTTTCAGTCTGTTCCAACTAAAATAGAGACATTTAAAAAGAAAGGTCTATAACTCTTTAGAGTTCAAGCCACTGGAAAACTTAGATTAGTGATTTTAATTCTTTCTTATTTTGTTAAAAAGTTTATAAAATTGTTTCAAATTGTAAAGAGAAGAATTATGGCAGAAAGAAAAATCCTTATGTAGGAATGAGAGAGAGATATAAAGGCACATGAGTATAAGAGACTTTGGATAAGGAAGAATAAAAGGAAAGGACAGTATTTTAGAAACAAGAAAGTATTTTGTATAGTAAAATTTATCCCAATATAGTCCCAAATTGGAAAGGGAGAAATAGGTAAAATCCGAAGGCTAAAACCAAGTCTCAGAAGGTTTCAATATATCACAGAATGTTTGTGAAGAATGAAGATTATGAAAAAATATTGGGATGTGTGATAAAGATGGTTATATTTACAAATTATTCAAAAGGTTTGCAATGAGGTTGTAGTAAGGTCATTTCCTGTGTTTTCTACTGTCTCTGTTTTCTATGCTTATCTTATTATGCCCTAGATTTTAAATTTCAGTTCAAAAGAGAAAGTTGACTGATGTGTAACTCTAATGCTATATTAAATGTATAAATTGGTAATAGACAAAACAGTGGTCAGTTTAGCTATCCCGGTCTGTCACAGCCACCAGAAGTCAGCAGCCCTGGAGCCAACAGCACCAGAAATAACCCACTTGACTGTCCATAAGAAATCTGAAAAATTTTGCAGTATGATCTTGAAAAAGCTGACTAACCCAGCTCCAGTCACACACACAAATGCTGACATGACAGTTTGCAATGTAAAATGAAGAGAGTCACATCTCAGGCCACAAAACTGGACTCTAAGTTTTATGTCAGAACTACTTTAAGACTGATATTATTAGTGGGATTTAGGGTGGTATTAATTTTAACACTTAGGTTAAATTGACATTGTATTGCTAAAATTTAAAAAAAATTGGATATTCTTGTCCTAGTATGAGAACTAATTGCATTGTTACAGCTAGTCTCTGTAATATTCACCATTAATATAACCAATTTGACAAACTTTTTATTACCAGATTTAATGCATATCAGATTATTATCTTGTGGCACCCTAGAAAACCAGTGAGAGTTTTCATAAGCTGACAAATACTACTGGCTTTGTCTCAGAGACAAAAAATAGAGAAAATTTGGAAGTCTTAGCCATCAGCAAAGCAGGGATCCTGACAATTATCAGGGATCCTGACAACTTTCTATTTTTCCCCAAAAGTGTTTATGGTGATTCATTCATGATTACCTGGTTGTTTTTCCCTGGCTCATCTCATGACTGCTTTACTGTCTCCTGTGAATAACCATTTTTACAATTTTTTGGTTTAAGCCCTCAAGGAAAAAAAGACACTTGTGGAAGGAGAGTGTATCTCTATATCCACTCCCAACCACCTTATACTTCTAAAAATTACTGACTCCATATTATTTATGCACAAACTTCTAATCTCACCAATCTATCAATAACACCATACACAACAAGCATATATTTTTGATTGACTACCTACAAAAAATAAAATGCTTGTGTAATTATTACAAGTACATCTTTACTTTATTCTCATTAAAATTAAATAAACTTATTTACCCGATTAAAAATTGCGTAACTAAAAGACATTTGGATTCATGGTTTCCTAATTCATGAACACTTATTTATTAATTGGCTAATTTTAGTACCATGTAGACAACATGCAAGCATAAGTACATGCATGTAACAAAACAAAAATACATGTGTACATAAATATTCATAAAATAGACAGAAAAAAGATTTTATTGCCATTATTTATCAGATATTTTTGTCTCCACAAGTAGGATAAAAGAGTTACAGTTACTAAGTAATGTAAATACCAGGTTTTAAATATTCATTACATTTCAAACCTTATAAATCAAATTACCTCCTGCTATATATTGGACACCATAGTTGGTTATACATTATAGAATAGAGGGTTAACATAGAGGAAATTGTAAAAAGTTGTGGCAGGGTCTAGCCATCATAGTTGAAACTAAATCATGAGATTCTCATGGTCGTTTATCTCTATGAGCCATATATGCTACAATAATCAGCACTGCTCATTTGTCCTTAATTTTCAGTGGATATGAGAGTAGCTCATATCCTTTGAGTAGCTGTTTTTGAATAAAAAAAAGCAGTTTAAAAATTAGATAAAATGTTGGAAGGCCCCTATTCAGACAAAACAAAATATACTGAATTAAACATGCAAACCATTACATTTATTAGAAAAACTATGAACTCAGAAATAAAATGGCTGAAGTTACCTTACTAAAAGGGTCCACAGGATGAGAAAGCATATATGAATAAATAAGGGGGTGATGGGAAGAGCAAAGGGGGAAATTCCCCAATTTACATGGTATAAATTTACAATCATATCAAAATCAGTAACTAAGCCAAACATTAGAAGGAGGGAGGGGAGAAGAAATAGGGTGGGACCTGGGGAGGGGCTAAATGAGTGATGTGCGCATGTATGCCACTACCATCTTGTATGACGACAGTGCACCAACAAAAAGAAAAAAGGGTACAAAAATCAGAGATTTCTCAAGGAATGTGAGCGCCCAAGAGGTCTGGCATGACCCCGCATATCAAAGAGACTTCCAGTGATATTTTACAGAATTTCTTTAGCCTAAGTTTCCACTATTGTCTTTACATTGTACATGGCCACTCAAAGAGACTTTCTTGTTTCAACATCCTTTTGCTAGAAAGGAGTTAAGATGAGTAGGCATAGTGGCACCTGCCTGTAATCCCAGTGGTTTGTAGTCTGAAACAAGAGGATAATGGGTTTGAAATTAGCCTCAACCACTTACCAAGATGCTCAGCCATCCAGCAAGACACTATTTATTTTTTCAAAGCAAAAACATATGAAAGGGCCAGGGGTTTCACTCAGAGGTAGAATGTGTCTGGGTTTAAAACCCAGTACTATAAAAAAAAAAGATAGAAAGGGGCTAATATGCATAGTTCTATGCTTCTAGAATTGTCTTTCCAAGTTTCTAGGGAAAAAATGACAAAAGAACTGTCCTTAGAAAATACTTTGCAGTAGGTAGAGTATAGTAGGGAGGAAGAGAGTCAAAAACCCTCCAAAAGGCTTTTCAGTTTACCCTGTAAGTGTAGCATACAAATTTGCTCACAGGTATATAAAATACTCAAAACATAATTTATTACCTTATTAACCTTATCCTAGCTGCTCCCAAGCACCTAATTACCCTCAGGGAGGGAATTCTGGATGACTTTGAGCTCCTCCCTTGGGAACCTCTTTCATGGCATCAGAGGGCAAGGAATAGGAAGCAACTGGAAACACCCTAACAGGGATGGTTTGCCCCTCCAAGAAGCAGACCATAGGTACCAATAAACCACATAATTTACTGTGGCAAGTTATCACTGTTGGGCTATGGTGCTATTGTTATGGCAGTGCAGCTGTGTATGTCTGTTTGGTGTAATAAAATGACCCAAAATGGTGTGTCCATGTAAAGTATACATAAATGTTGTCATGGGATGCCATGATAGCATTCTGTGAAGCAGGTACCATGTTAAGATGGTGGTCCTGAACAGTGTGTAGCAGTACACACCTGTAATCCCAGAACTTGGGAGACTGAGACAGAAGGATTTCAGGATGAAGACCAGCCTCAGCAATTTAGTGTGATTCTCAGTGACCTAGAAAGAACCTTTTTCAAAGCAAATAAATAAATAAATAAGTAAATAAGTAAAGAAATAAATAGGACTGAGAGTATATCTTAGAGATAAAATATCTGAGTTCAATCTCTGGTAACATAAACACACTTACAAAAAACAATGAATGTACTGCATAGTGGGCTTTGTGTCAAGATGGTGACTTGAAGGGTTACTGGTGGCAGAAAGCATGCACACCGTGCTTCTACATGGATGGTAATGGACAGCTAGCACTTCACATGTGACACAAGAAGCAGGCCCTCTGCCTAACACCTGCCACAGTAGGGAGATAAGACATTGGATGAAGCCATTGCCTGAAGTTTAGGAGAGAGGTTGGTCTGAGAACTCCACCCAGTGTATATAACTCCATGTCAGGGAGAAATCTAATCTTCATTTGTCCTGCCTGGGAATGTCTTTATTAGAGATAAGACTTAGTAGGACTTAGTGCCTATAGAGACAGGAATATTTCTGTGATGGGAGATAGCCTGTGGCACTATAAATGAGTCTGCAATGGAAGATAACCTGGCTGTGAGGACACAGTCACTTTCACTTGCTGTGCATTTCCATTCTTACACAGTGGAGGAAAAATATGGCATGGCTCCACACATGCACATTGGCCCCACACATATGCATAGACCTTATTTGCCTGCAAGGTCTTATTTCCACATTTAGGCCTTATTTGCATTCCTAGGCAGAGGTCTACATGGCTTATTTTTTTTTCAGTGCTAAATATCTTATGTGATATCCATTGCACTTTCTACTACAAGTAGCTCCCTTCTCTACAATTAGAGCTAGGATTGGTAGATTTTTTACCTCTTATTTTTTTGTGTGTGTGGTTCTGTTATACTTTCAAGTTAAATATTTCATTCTAAAGCTCTGAGTCACTTCTACTAGAATGTTAAAGGGTGATGATATATTCTAGAAATAAATATAGTGTCATCTCTCTTCCTCAGTTCTTGCTTCCCAAGATAAATATTTCAAATAAAAACACAAATAGAGGAATATAAAAGGCATATTTAGAAAAGTATGAACAAAGTTTAAGAATAGGTCATGTAAAAGAGTTATGTTTCAGAAAGAAAGAGTCTGGAAAGGTCTGTTTCCAGAAGTAAAAACTGGCCACAAGTTCTTCACATAGCAAGCTTTATTCAACTTGAATCCCTTTCCTTCATGCATATGCATGCAGGTGAGGAAACTCATTTGGACACAATATTTAGTGTGTCTATGTATTTTGTGTCATACTGGAAACTTTCTCAAGGGCGCCTATATAAAACTCATGAGGAGACACAGGTATGCTGGTGCATGCCTGTAATCCCAGTATTTGGAAAGCTGAGTCAGATTGATCATAGTTTATGAAGCCAGCCTCAGCAAATAAGCAAGGCTCTCATCAACCTAGTGATATTCTGTTTCCAAGTAAAAAATAAAAAGGACTAAGGGTAAAGCTTAGAAATAAAATTCTCCTGGTTCAATCCCAAGTACCACAAGAAAAGACAAAACAAAAGAAGAACAACAACAAAACTCTTGGGGAATATTAATTCCAGCTGGGTGGTGAATCTTCTTATGAGGACTGGTTCTTCATCCTCTTTCTCATTTCTTTCCCTGACCTGCTCATCTCTAATATAACTACCTAAAAACTCCAGCCTCATAAATGAAAACAGTCTTACAAAAGAGGTCTGAAGGAGCTTGTTTACCCCTTCCATTAAGCAAAGAAACAGAAGGCACTGGCTATGAGGAATAAAACCTTAATTAATAAATAATTTGCTGATAATTTTTTCTTGTACTTCCTTTTCTCTAGAACTATGAATAATACATTTGTAAGATTTCTAAATTACATAGTATAATGTGTTGTGGTATAGTACCCAAAAAAGACTAAATATGCCTTGCTGTTTCATATGTATGGAAATATACAATTCACTCAGTTTTTCTATTAGGCATTGGAAACTTTTAGGTATTATATATAATATATAATATATTATAATATAATAACTGTATAAAACATGCCAAATTCAATTAATGGTTCCAGGGCTTCCCTAAAAAATTTTACTGTTATTGCACAGTACAAATCATAAGAATGCATACTTACTTATAAGTGGTTTATATTTTACTAAGGAAAAAGGATGTCTTAGTCAACATTTTCACTTATATAACTCAGAATGACTGACCATACAAGGAAGATTTATTTACTCACTGTTTTTTTTAAAATTTTATGGGTTCAGTCCATGTAAGGGCAGAGTCTAAAGTTCAGGCCATGGTGGCAGAAAGCAAAATGAGGGATCACACAAAGCTCTACTCTCACGTTGTGGAGGCCTGAAGCTGAGGGAAAGTAGGGAGAGGAGGAAAGATATATAACATCCACTCCCAGGGTCCCCTTCTTAGTAATCAAGCCCCACCTCTAACATTGCTACCTTGCTTCCTTGAGGTATTAGGACACATTCCAAATTCAAAACATTACATTACACTCTTGGCCCCTTACAATTCATGCCCACCTCAATATGTAAATTGCAGTTAGTACATCTCCAAGAGTTCCTATAGTCTTAGCATTGCCAACATCATTGAAAAGTTCAAAGTACAAGGTCTTCTTTGACACTTAAAGAAAATTATTTTGTGAACTTCTGTTAAAACCAAAAGCAAGCTAAACATACCCAATGTACAATGGCAAAAAGTAAACATTTGTATTCAAAAAGAAGGAATAAAAAGAAGAAATGGGGCCAAAATAAATCAAAATCCAGTACTACAAGATCTTGCCATGCTGGATTTTGATACAGCATTACTATTTCTAGCATCTGGGGCATATAGTGGTGAGATGTGATCTTCAAGAAGCCTTGGAATTTCTGTTCCTTTGGCCTGGTTGATTGCAACAGGAAGCATACTCACTGTTCCAGCCTTGCTCCATGACTTGTAACTTGTAGCATTTCTTCATGGTCATTCCACATTTTTGGTATTTCTAAGTCAAAGGAATTTTTCTTGCAATCTTGGCTTTACCTTCACAGCTTCACAAATTGTCCCATTTGGACCTTCTTGCAGGAATTATTATACTGACATACATTGCCTTGCTTGATTTCAAGGCCTTCCTCTGAAATCTCAGGGGAAGACACCATGACCCCTTTTTTCTAACAAAGCCAGCACTAAAATTGACTGAAAATAGGAAATATTGTCCTATCCCTTAATAATCCTGCATCCATCATGACTATAGCTGAGCTCTTTATAATCATGGCCAGTTGTAGGCCTGCCTCTATTAAGGCCAAAGGGAAGGAATCTGTATGCCTTTCTTTAAACTATCTGCTCTTGTTTCCGTGGTTACAAACTGCAGTGACCTCATGCCTTTCTTTTTATGCAAATCTTCAAGTGCCCTGACTACCATTTTTTTGTTGTTCCTAATCAAAACATTGGACCTGCTTCCAGTCATATTATCTTCTTTCATAGAATCATCTCATTTTGCTTCATCTTTATAAATGCCTTTCTGACAAAACTGAAGATATTTAAGTTCTCTCTGCAACTATGTTCCACTTCCAACATCATTGCATTGTTTTCTTGAGGGCTAGGGTAACATTCTAAGCCCAAACTATTACACTGGATGACTATAAAAAAAAGCTAAAATGGGGAAAAATGTAGCCTAAAGATAACAAATATATTATATTATTTTAAATCAGTTTTAATTTTATTTCTTTATTGAATTAAATTTGAAGTTGGTTTTTATAAAAATCTTCTTCTGTATGGAACAGTATATGTTTCCTTGAAGATACTTGACTTTTTTCTGTTTTATGATTAATGACAAATTTTATAAGAGTTCTAAATTGTGTTATATTATTTAGGTAAAATATTTGTGAAATGTTGATGTAACACATCATTTTTAATTTCGCTGAAAAAATAGTTTTGCTACAATATTCATAGGTATATTTTCTAAATAGCTTATAATTATGATTGCACCATACTATAATTATCTAATATTTCAACACAAATCATACTCAAAGCATGGTTCACAATTATGTGAGTATATTTATATTGTTAAGTCAAGAGGTCTTAATAATGTCTATGTGGGAGTAATTCATTTCAAAATCTAAATAATAATAATTATCTTTATTTCTGAATATGCTTCAGTAAAATATAATCACTGGTAATAATAGCATCAATTCCTTGTTTTCTCATTGTTCATAATTATTTATAATATTTTATTATATCAACCAATATTTTGTAGGAATCTTTATAATCTAGCTATAAATTTTATAAAATTTTACCTTACATAAAATTTTATAAAATATTAATGTAATTCTATAAATTTTATAAAATTTTATAAAATTTATAAAATATTATTTTAATAAAATAATATCTAAGATTACAGTAAAATAGGCATGAGTAACAATCAATTCATAAGATTTTGCCGAAAAAGTAAAGTTGTGAGTGGATGCCACTGACAATTCATTTTGGGGAAGTCTTACTCTTCTTTCAGGATATTTAGGTAATGTAGGCAACATTTACTTTTATTCTATGACAGAGATAACTGAGATTCAGCTAAATGAATACGTATATTAATTCATTTTAAATAATTTTATCTTATAATATGTAGGAAAATAATTTCTCTTATTTTCTTTCTTTATGCACATTCAGTCAGCTGGAGAAGCCCTGGACATTGTACATCTCCCTTTAGACATCTTCAGTTTCACTCTTTTATAAGAATAACTCCAAAATAAAATACCAAAGAAAAAAATATGCTTATTTAAATGTATTCATGTACTCACCCTTTTTTCTGCTTCAGTAGTTGCAAAGGAGTAAAGTAACATGTGGCCACAACTTCTTTGACAGAGTGCAATGAAGTTAGAGTAATGTAAGGCCTTGTGATGAGCAATGTAGCTGCTAGGTTGTAAGACCAATAAATCACATCACACACAATCTGTCTTTACACAATGTCAAAAGTTTTATTCAATACCTGAAGGTTAAAGAACACAGGAAGTTATTAGGAAATAAGTAAAATTAAGCTAAGTTTAGATGTTGGGTGACTCTTTTGTCAAAGCCAACTAGCTATAAATGAGCATCAAACAATAAACTTTACGCTGACAAATCTAACAACTTAGGTTACATAAATGTTCTAGACAGCACATAAATTCTAAAATTTAGAGCACTTCAAATAATCAGCAAAATAATATAATAGAAACAGAGAACAGGGAATAATGAACCAAGTCCAGGAATGGAAAAGATGATTGAGGAGCTGGTCTGGGGAAAGCAGTTTAGAGTCACACTAATCCTCTGTCTGCTCTTCTCACTGACCAGACATATATTATTAAATAGATACTGTTAAATTTATTTAAAAAGATGACCCAGATCGATATGGACTACAAAGAATAAGTTCAAACAAAACAACCTGTAATTTAAAATAAAATGATAGATAAATGATTATGCTAATGTTATCATTAGTAAAAAAAAGTAATAGCTATATCAATAGCATATTACATAGACTTCAAATAAAATTACTAAGTAAAAATGAGCATAATATGATCATAAAATAAACTTATCATGTAAATAAAACAATCATAAAATATATGCATTATGCAAAGGAGCTTTAACACCCAAAATGTAATAGTAACTCTTGAAAAAATTTTGGTAGTTTTTAAAAAATATTAATATCCAACTACTATATGTTCCAGCAATTTCATCTTAATATATATCCCAGAGAAATAGAAATGTGAACACACAGAAGTCTTTTCATTCATAATCAGACAAGATTAATATAATACAACTAAAAATCTGAAACAATTTAGATGTCCAATTGCAGAAGAATGGGTAAGGAAACTGTGGTCTATCCATGCCATAGAATATTGTTTAATTAGCAATAAAACCCCAAAGTATTCAAGGAATAATTTGAGTAAATTTCCAAGCAATCATGCTCTATGGAAAAAATCCCCAAGGAATACATACTTTATGGTGCTATTTCAGTAATATTCTTATTTTGGGGAGTGAGTGTACTGGAACATTTTATTTCTGCTATATATGTAGCCCTTTTTATTTAATTTTATTATTAAACAGTTTCTAGCTAAGTTGCTAAAGCTGAACTTGAGCCTGTGAAATGCATGTCTCAGTCTCAAAAGTACCAGGATTACAAGCATATCCATGCCCAACGTTTTAATAATATTCTTGGAATAGAAATAATTAGCAGATTCCAGGGTTGAGGAATAAGTCAAGGGGAGGAAATTGGGTTTTATTTAAAAGATCAAAGGAAGAATATTGTGTTGACAGATAATTCTGAACCATAACATTTGTTGGTCCTCAAATGTTATTATGCATGTGAACAATTGCATAAGAAACACATACATGTCCATGTAAAACTGCAGAAGCTGGGCTTAGTGGTGCATGCTTGTAATCCCATTGCTTAGGAGGCCAAGACAGGGAGATCACAGGTTTGTGGCCAGCCTCAGCAACTTAGTGAGGCCTACTGCAACTTAATGAGGCCATGTTTCAAAATAAATAAATAAATAATAAAATAAAGTAAGTAAGTAAGTAAGTAGGTAAGTAAGTAAGTAAATAAGTAAGTAAGGCTGGTGGTATGGCTCAGAGGTAGAATACTCCTGAGTTCAGTCCTCAATACCCCCCCAAAATGCAGAAATCTGAATAAAGCAGAGGGCTTATATCCAGGTCTATAATCAGTTTATTTATTTATTTATTTATTTATTTATTTATTTATTTTAATATATTTTTGTTGGTGCATCATAGTCAAACATCTCAATGGAATACAAGATTTGTGATAGTATATAAGCACACATCACCCAACTAGCCTTTATCCAATCCCCATCCCATTCCCTCCCCTTTTCTCAACCCCATGCTTGATTTAGTGATTGATTTTGATATATATTTTTAAGTACATCATGTACTTTAAAGAGAGTCCATAGTCCCCCATCCTTTCCCCTCTGGTAGGACACCTTAATTGCTACTCCATAGGGCCCTTTCTTCAACTAGATTTCCTCCTATTACCCATTTCTTCCTTGCTACTCCATAGGGCCCTTTCATCAACTAGATTTCTCCTATTACCCATTTCTTCCTAGTTTTTGCCTATTGGGGAAAGCATTTGATTTTTTTTTTATTTTCTGTGATATTTCCCTGTGGATGCTGCATTGCAGGCTCCGATCCCACTCTCGAAGGCCCCGGCACCAGCCTTGCTTCATGGCAGGCTTCAATCCTGGCCTCACTGGCCTCAGCACCGGCATCCCCACCTGGCAGTCTCTGATCCCGGCCTCACTGGCCCCAACACCAGCCTTGCCTTATATCAGTCTCCTATCCTGGCCTCACAGGCCCCAGGACTGGCCTCGCCACACAGCAGGCTCCAATCCCATTCCTCAGATGCCCCAACACCACCCTTGCTGCATGGCAGGCTCCAATCCTGGCCTCACTGGCCCTGGCACCAGCCTCACGGCATGGCAGGCTCTGATCCCAGCCTCAGAGGCCCCAGCACCGGCCTTGCCTTACAACAGGCTCCTATTCCATCCTTGCTGGCCTCAGAACCGGCCTCATCTCACAATAGGCTCCCATCCTGGCCTCACTGCATGGCAGGCTCTCATCCCGTCCTTGCTGGCCCCAGCATCGAACTCACTGCATGGCAGGCTCCTATCCTGGCCTTGGAGGCCTCAGCACCAGCCTTCCCTTAAGGCAGGCTCCTATCCTGGCCTCACTGGCTCTGGCACCGGCCTTGCTGGCCCCAGCACCAGCCTTGCCTCATGGCAGGCTCTGATCCCAGGCTCGTTGGCCTCAGCACTGACCTCGCTGCATGGCAGGCTCTCATCCCAGCCTTGATGGCCCCAGCGCCGGCCTCACCACATGGCAGGCTCCGACCCCGATCTCAGGGGCCGCAGCACCGGCCTTGCCTTACGGCAGGCTCCTATCCTGGCCTCACT
This sequence comes from Muscardinus avellanarius, assembly GCF_963383645.1. Taxonomy (NCBI): domain Eukaryota; kingdom Metazoa; phylum Chordata; class Mammalia; order Rodentia; family Gliridae; genus Muscardinus; species Muscardinus avellanarius. The sequence goes on along the minus strand of NC_137792.1, from coordinate 116,676,987 downwards.
GGCCCTGGCACTGGCCTCGCCGGATAGCAGGCTCTGATCCAGGCCTCACTGGCCTGAGCACCGGCCTCACAGCACTGTAGGCTCCGATACCCGCCTCAGAAGCCCCAGCACTGGCCTTGCCTTACAGCAGGCTCCTATCCTAGCCTCTCTGGCCCCGGCACCAGCCTCACCACATGGCAGGCTCCAATCCAGGCCTCTGAGGCCCCAGCAACAGCCTCGCTACATGGCAGAATCTGATCCCAGCCCCTGCTGGCCCTGGCACTGGCCACACAGCAGGACAGTCTCCTATTCTGGCCTCAGAGGCCCCAGCACTGGCCTTGCCTTATGGCAGGCTCCAATCCCAGGCTGGCAGGCCCCAGCACCAGCCTCACCACAAAGCAGGCTCCAATCCCAGGCTGGCAGGACCCAGCACCAGCCTTGCCTTACAGCAGGCTCCAATCCCAGCATGGCAGGCCACAACACTGGCCCAACCACAAGGCAGGCTCCTTTCCCTGCCTCGGAGACTGGCCTTGCTTCATAGCAGGCTCTGATCCCGGCCTCACTAGCCCTGTCACTGGCCTTGCCTTATGGCAGTCTCCAATCCCAGCCTCGCTGGCCCTGGCACCGGCCTTGCTACATGGCAGGCTCTGATCCTGGTCTCACTGGCCCCAGCACTGGCCTGGCTCCTGGCAGGCTCCTATTCTGGCCTCAGAGGCCCCAGCACTGGCCTTGCTGTGCTGCGGGCCCCAGTCTCTGTCACTGTGAGCAGGTTGTCTACAGATATTCCCTTTTTTCTTCCATTTTTTTTATATGAGAAAGCAGTACATGTTTTTTGCAAAAGCTAGGATCCTGAATACCTGGTGGCAATAAATTTTGTCTCCTCTCTGAAGGCAGAGGTCCACAGATTTACTACAGGGAGCAGGCTCTGATGCTCCTCTTGCACCCTGGACTCCCGCACTGTGCAGAGGAGCAGGGTGGCCATGAGGGCTGATGTCTCCCAGAACACACAGCATGGCGGCCCAACCCGGCTATGCAGGGCTCCCTCTGATAAACCCCAAACACTTTTACCACTTAGCATGTTGTCCAGAATTCCCGATTATGTGGGGCAGGAGCAGCTACTTTTGGAGAGATATCCTCAAAAGTTCAAGGTGGATTGGACTGGATCTGTCTGTCCCTCCAAACACTGGTCACCTCTGCCACCACCGCTGCCACCACCATCTTGGTTCTCTCTTGAACACCTTAAACACACTGCATATTTTCCAGAATTCCCAACATGTGCAGGAGTAGCAGTCTACCTTTGGGGAGATTTCTTCAAAAGTTTAAGGTGGATTGGATTATATCTCTGCCTCTCCCAAATACTGGCAACTGCTGCCACTGTCACTGCCATCTCCATTCTCCTCTGAGCACCTTTATCACACAGCATGTTGTCCCAAATTCCTGAGCATGTGTGGTGGTAGCATTTTACCTTTGGGGAGATTTCTTCAAAAGATCCAGATGAATTGGTTCAGATCTCTTCCTCCACCAAATACTGGCCACTGCCACTGCCACTGCCCCTACCATCTCAGTTCTCTTCCAAACACTTTTCTCACACAGCATGTTGTCCAGAATTTCTGAGCATGCGCAAAGGTAGCAGTCCACCTTTGGAGAGATTTCTTCAAAACATCAAGGTGGATTGGATTAGGTCTCTGCCTCTCCCAATTACTGGTGGCCACTGCTGCCACTATCACCATCTCAGTTATCTCCCTAACACTTTTCCCACACAGCATGTTGTCTGGAATTCCTGAGCATGCACGGCGGTAGCAGCCTACCTTTGGGGAGATTTCTTCAAAAGTTCAAGGTGGATTGGATCAGATCTCTCCCTCTCCCAATTACTGGCTGCGGCCACCATCTAGGTTCTCTCCCAACAACTTTCCCACAAAGCATATTGTCTAGAATTCCCGAGGATGTGCAGCGGTAGCAGCCTACCTTTGGGGAGATATCTCCAAAATATCAAGGTGGATTGGATCAGATCTCTGCCTTTCCCAATTACTGGCTGTCACTGCCGTCCCTGCCACCTCCGCCGCTGCTACCCTCATCTCAGTTCTCTCCTGGTTCTCGGTTGAGCTCCTTCGTTACATGGTATGATGTCCAGAATTACTAAGTATGTGCAGCATGAGCAGCTCCCCCTCGCGGAGATTTGTTTCCAAAAGTTCAAGGTGAATTGGATAGGATTTTTCTGCATTTCCTGAATACTGGCTGCTGCCGCCACCATCTTGGACCCTCTCCAATATTTTTAATAAAAGAAGAAAGTATGTGTGTTTTGAAGAGGTTGTGAGATTGAGCACTAAGCAGCAATGAATTTTATCTCCCCTCCAAGAGCGGAAACCACGGCCTCACCATGTAGAGCAGGATCTGCTGTTCTGAGTGCACCATGGCCCCAAAGCAGCATAGAGGAGCATGGCGGCCAAGCGCACTGAGCTCTCCAGGATGAGGCTGGGCTACTCACCCAGCGTTGCTGGGCTCCCTCAATCACGCCCGGGTCATTTTTCTTACAAAGTATATTGTTAAGAGTTCCCCAGCATGCACCCCTGAAGTGGTCTTTTTTCTAATCTCTTCTGGGATGTTCTTCCAAAAATCACTTTTCTTGCATGGCAGGAATCTCGTTGTTATCTTGCTTCTAATTCTGCCATTTTCCACTCTCTCTCCTGTATTCTAGATAGGAAGTCACGGCTGGAAATGTCTCCTTAAGTTGTCCCAATCAGATATTAAACCAAAATCTGGTGTCCAGGGCTTCGCAGAGGAATGCATGTCCTATTCGGTGGCCACCATCTTCCTTCTCTCCTCTATAATCAGTTTCTTATACTCTGATGTAGTTATGCAGTTGATAACAATGGAGGCAACTGGGTAAAGAATATGTAAGATTTCTTTCTATTATCTGTTTTAATTGCATGTGTTCTCATAATAGTTAAAAAGCACACTAAGAAATTAGAAAAAATATGAAGAGTTCAACTGAAAATGATAAAAAAACAACTCTTTTTATATTTTATAGATGCTTATATATGTTTACAATATTTATATGCATGTATATGTTTAAGAAAAATATAAATAGCTAATGGACACACCAAAATATGTTCAACTTCAATCATAATTTTAAAAAATACAGTGCAAAATGTGTTTCTCACATTTTGAGAATATTTTTCTCAAAGATTTTAAGATATTATTGATGTTATTTACAAATACAAATTGATATAACCCTTATAAAAGTTTATTTTACAATATTTACTAAAACATGCATATTTTCATTAACGAAGATCTTTTAATGATAGCACTCTAGACTATAGAAGTAATCACTCACTGGGCGTGGTGGCGCATGCTTATAATCCCCACGCTTGGGAGGCAGAGACAGGAGGATCGCACAGGTTTGAAGCCAGCCGTGCTGGCTAAAGAGATCCTGTTTCCAAATAAAAAAGTATAAAAAATAGGTCTGGGAGTGTAGCCCGGAGATAGAAGCACTTCCAGGAACCCCAGTACCACCAAAAAAAATAAAAGAAGTAATCACTCAACTAAGATACATTTTCAACCCAGATATGATGGTGCATGCTTATAATTCCAGTACTTGGGAGGCTGAGACAAAAGGATCACAGGTTCGTAGCCAGTGTCAGCTACTTAGTGGGGTCTTCAAGAACTTAGTGTCACTCTGTTTAAAAATAAAGAATAAAAAATAGGGCAGGGGTGCAGCTTGGAGGTAGAATGACCCTGAGTTCAATTCCCAATACTAAAAAAAGATACATTTTCAAAGGTTTTTATTATAACACTGTTTAAAATTTCTAAAAAGGAGTAAAAGTTTATCAATAAATGATATATTCATATAATGGAATAATTTAAATATCAGAAATAATACAGTACATTTATATGTACTGCTATGAAATAAGGCCCAAGATATATTATGAATTAAAATAATGATGTTAAGTTCAATATTAGATTATTAGTTTATTATAACACATATATTTTTGTTTTTATAGGCTACTCAATCTATAGTAGTATCTTATAGCACCTAAGATAAGCAGAGAAATCACTTCTGCCCTCTTGTTTGCTAGCATAGTTTACTAAAATATGGTGCTTTACCAACATGCCTAGTTGAATTCAGTGAGCACTGTAGTACAAAAAAACAAAAAAAAAAAGAAATTGATATCTCCAATGAAAACTGCAAAAAGTAGAAGCAATATGCCCATAAGTAAAGTACAGAAAAGATACAAAGAGAAGAAGGGATAACATGACAATATATGATAATTGCTATTTTATTAAAATAGAAACCATTCTAAAAATGGGAGAATGATTTCTTCTTTGAATAAAGAATATGAAAGGTGGGGAAAATGTAGAGTGAGAAAATTTAAAGTTCAAATATTGTTTGAGTGTATACTTAGATCAAAGTCCTTGCTTAAGTCAAGAAATGTCAATAATTTAATGAGGCAAATATTTGTGCCACAGAATATTTGCATATTTTTATTTAATAAATGTTTGCTTTCTTTAAAAATATGAGTTTTAATATCACTAAGCACTCAACAAATGTTAAAATTATAATAATCCAAGTATTATATCCATTTTGTATGACACACCACATGTACTACTTACTCCAAGAAAAACATAAACCTTAAATTCTAGGAATTTTGTGACAAATTTGGGCTAGTGTTCATTTATTGTAATTTAAAATTTTTAAATTTTATGTGACTTTTAACCTTAAAAATGTTCCATGCCCAGCTACACTAGTAATATTTTAAAGATGCAACTGGTATTGGTAAATGTTCATTAAAATAATAATTATAAAGTACCATCAGTGAGAAAATACAGTATTTTTAAATGAACTTTGGAAAGACTTAGAATCTTTGTATCAAATAACCTAATATGTTATACAATATTTGTAGCATAGTGAAAAGTTACAAATAATAGAAAATAAATGGTTAAATTAAGAAAATACAAAAGTGTGCAATAATTAAAATAATTTTTGGTTCTGGAGACTGAATGCAGGGCATTCAACCTCCAATACAGACCACCAACCCTTTAAATTTTTTTATTTTATTTTGAAACTGTCACTAAGTTGCTGATGGTCTTGCTATTTTGCTTGCCTTAAACCTGCAATGTTCCTGTCTCAGCCTTCTGAGTACTGGGATTACAAGTTTGCACCACTATACCTTACCAAAATGTTTTCAATTGTATTGAGTAAATGAGTTAATACTCACATATGTTAATTAAAATAGAAAATAAAGCTTATATAATAGAAAATAAAGCTTATATAATATAATCGTCAAATGATATAGCTAAATATAAAGAAAAATACTGAAAATAAAAGACTGATTATCTTGTAGTTGTGGAATTACAAGAGATTTTGATTTTCTCTTTGTGATTTGCTATGTTTCTCACAATGAATATCCATAACATTTATCATTATAAAATTATTATTAAAGTTATCATTGTGAAGAAATACAATTTTTGGAATTCCAACAATTGGTTTGACTTGGTTTTGTAGTGTTCATTAAAATTGGAACTATAATTTGATTATTTAAGACCCAGTGATTAAGTTATTGACAATTGCAAACCCATGTAGCAGACAGTTCTATTTATCTGCAATTTACACCTTATTATCTAAATAGAAATGTATACCAATCAATGAAAGAATTACATATTGGCTTCTGAAGTTAGCTTAATAGAAATATGTTATCCAAACTATCTACAAATGTTAAAATATAAGAAATAGTTATATTTTTAAAAGAATGTGTGTTGACAACCATGTTTGATCTAAATTTCAAAGAGAAAATTGAAACCATACATGTTATGCAAGTGAGGTTTCTATAAACAACAGAACTCACAGCATACTGACTTGCACCAAGTATTTCTTTGCCTCCAATAAAGGAGTCAGTCAACAAGGCACTTCAATCTCAGCAAAGACCTGGAAAAAATGTTAAAGACAAGTAGGGAAGTAACTGTAACGGATCTTATTAATGCAGATTGCAAGAGTATTAGCATGGAAGTAACTGCAATAGATTCTGTCAAATGCAGATTTGCAAGGCCACTACCAAGTAGTTCTGAAAGCACATGCAAGTGAGTACTTGGCAATTCATGCACATATGCACACATAAAACAACTTATTCACTGGAATATGTGCTAGTAGATCACTCCAACATGGGTTGCACTCTGGAGAGTAATATACAAATGTTGAATTAATCTTCTCAAGGACTGGTTTAATAGGGAAGACATGTACACAAATATTTACAATACAATATTATATATGTAATAGTGTTAAAGAAAGGTGCAGAGACTTAAGTATGGAAGTTCATGGGAGATGAAGTAATGTTTTTGGCTACAGAGACACAGAAAAGCATAACAAACAGGTGACTGAATTTGAGAATTAGATATATTTTACATATGGAGTGGAGGACAGAGTAGGAAGGAGAGAAAGATTATTCAAGTAAATTTTTGTAAAGTTCAGGGACAATGCAAATCAGGCAGTAAAACTGAAATTGAAGTAGAAGCTTTAAAATTATTTCAATCATCTCTCTCCCCCAACACATGGACACAAAAACTGCCCCTAGCTTCCTACCTGGTATTTAAAATAATCTACCCCATAATAAAGTAATTGGGGACTACAAAAAAATCTATGGTAAACTATCCAGTCTTTCACATAACTTAAAAGTATATGGCTTGGTATTGTGAAGAGGCCATGCACTTAATGCTAATCTTAAATGAAAATTTTCTTATTGAATATGCTATTTAGGTTTATAAATAAAATCAATATAGGTTCAAAGTATATGTAGTAGAAATCAGAGAAGTTAGTCCATTAAGGAGGTAATAATTTTATTGGTAGTGGAAATTGAGCCCAGGGACATTCTATCTGTGAACTACACACTCAGCCTTTTTTATTTTTATTTTGAAACAGGGTCTTGCTAAGTTTCTGAGGATCTTGTCAAGTAACTAAAGTTAGCCTCAAATCTGTGATCTTCCTGTCTCAGCTTTTCAAGTACTAGGATTATAGACTTGTTGCACTGCACTTGGCTAAACATAATTCCTACATATGTAATCGCCATTACTATAACTTCTATCTTGTAATGAATATCAGTTAAAATGAATATTTATATTTTATCCTGTAGAATAAATTATAACTGTCATAAGAATTACATAAATATGTTCATCTTCTAGGAATACAACAACCTTTGTACTTGTTCATATGTGGCTCCTTCATTCCAGCTTTTGATACTGTTTGCACTGAAAATGAAAAAAATAATAAAAGAACAAAATTCTATTATATTACTCTCTAAAAATAATTCCTTTTTAATCTGTAATACACTCTCAAGCTTCAACTCCATTATCTCAAACAAACTTTTGGAAGAAAATTAGTTGCTGCCTGCCTAACTTAATAGATCTGTGGTTCCCATGTATTACTGGAGATATTTTTTGTCTTGTATCATATGAAAAATGTCACCTTTTATATAAGTACTATTTGTTTAGATTGTTTTATGTGCTAAATACAATTATATGCTAGAAATTGATATGTGACGAGATTTCTAAATATAATAAAGAAATGCAACAAAATTCTTTAATCACAATGCCTAATGCCATGTATATGTCAGAACTGATGAGCAATAAAGCCCAATAACAAATATACATACATTTGATTTATAAAATTCCAGCTCTAATGATATGTTTCATGCACTGCTCTAAATATTTTATTGGTTTAAAATTATTTTATCATCAGAACATGACATGAGTGATGTTTAATTTTTTTATTTATAAAGGAGTAATCAAATAACTCTCTTCAAGTAAAAACATGCAAATACTTGTTAGTGACAGAACTAGGGCATAAAAATCAAATAATTTATTTTGTTCCAGATCCTATTTTTAATCATTTCCTTATTCTTTCAAATAATAAGTCACACTGTTGATGTAGAATATTTATTTTTCCTGTGATAGTACCTTCAGTTCTAAAGAAACCCTATCTTGATTTTTCATTCTGATCTATTAGTTGGCTCTTTCTCATGCATAATAGAAAATATTTTTACATTCTTTAGAACAGTGATGTATGTTATATTTCTGCCTTTCTTACTTAATTTTATTTTATATTCAATTTATTAGGCTTTGAATCTTAAAATACTTTAAAGAGTTGGTAATTTTACAAAAAAAAATAAAAAGAAAGAAATTAGCCACGATATGACATTAAAATATTTACTTTGAAATTCAGGTGTGGGCAACAATATTTTTATATAGATGGTACCCATTCTTCTATTATTCTATAAGAATCAGATATTTGGTTAACATAGGATTTTTATCAATGGAATTTCTATAAAACTATAGTCCAGAGATAATGTTTAGGAATATCAAATGAATGTGGAGCTTTTTGAATACTCAGGTTTAGGAAGAATTTAACAGTGTGCCTTGGTTGGACAGAGATAATTTAATTTTCAGGAATAAGGTTAGCTGCATTTCTCCAAAACTATCCATAAAATAGCCATTACTATATGTACTATATTTTGTAGATTATGTTTAAAAAGGTTTACTTTGGTTTAAAAACTTGCATTCACTTATCACTAGTCTGGCCAAAGAAATGTGATCACTATTTTAGTGTTATTTTTCTTTTAGGATCATTTTGATCAATTTCTCCAAATAATACTAAAGGGATTGATTTTTATTTATATTTAAATTGTTTATCTTGAAATAATTAACATCCACAGAAAGTTGGAAAAAATACTAGAGACTTCTCAGATTCTACATCTAGATTTTCCCGATGAATGCATCTTCTATTACTGCCTTACAATACCAAACAATGGAATTTATATAAGTATAATAATTACATATAGTGTTTTTATTTTATCAAATTTATATTTGAATAACCACCACCAATGACAGGGAATTTTGATATCACCACAAAGGTCTTCCTAAAGGCATCTTATTATATTTACTTGTAGTTATCACATTCCTACCATCCCTAACTTTTGGTAACCATTATATTTTTCATTTCTTTGTTTCTATTTTAAGAATATAAGTGGCCCGGCGTGGTGGCACACGCTTGTAATCCCCATGCTTGGGAGGCGGAGACAGGAGGATTGTGTTGGTTTCAAGTCAGCCGCGCTGGCTTAAGAGACCCTGTTTCCAAATAAAAAGTATAAAATAGGTCTGGGAGTGTAGCCTGGAGGTAGAAGGGCTTCCAGGAACCCCAGTACCACCAAAACAAAACAAAAACAAAAACAAAACACAATATCTTCAAATTTTATTCAATTTGTATGTATGATTTACTCTTTTTTATTGTTGAGTAGCATTACACTATATCAAACAGTCTGATTAGCACTCAGTTCCTGAAGGATATCTGTGTTGTTTTGTTGCAGTTTGAAATTATTTTGAATAATAATAAGTAAAACTGTTATGAGCATTCCTGTATAGATTTTTGTGTGAACCTAAGTTTTGATTTTTCTAAGAAAAATGCCCCAGAACCTCATTGCTGAGCAGTATGATAATGGCATGCATAGTTTTATAAGAAATTGTCATATACTTTCCAGAATTATTGTACCATTATTACTTTATACTGGCAATAATTGAGTCATCTTGTTTCCCTGCATCTTTAATAGCCACCGTGTTATTTTAATTTTAGTCATTCTGTTAAGAGCATAATGATACCTCAATATTTCTTTTTTGACTTTTTAAAATATTCTATTGGTACACTGTAGATTCACATCATAATGTGGATCATATTGACAATGGCATATATTCACACAGTACTTGATGCCCTTCCTGCCCAGCTTCCCCTTCCTCCCCCTCAAAACAATGAGTGTCCAGGTTGACCCTGCTATATTCATTCTTTTACACATATTTGGATGTAGCTCCTCCATTAATCAACCTCAGCCTTCTTCCTCTCCTACCCTTCCTTTCTAGCTTTACTGAGGCTTCCCCTCCATTATCTGGAGTCCCTCTGGTATCCCTAATACTCCCTAGTTTGGGCATATTAGAAAAAACATATGTCCCTTCTCTTTCTGTGCTTGGCTGATCTCACTTAACATAATGTTCTCCAGGTCTTTCCATCTTCATATCAATAGTATTATTTTTTTCTTTATTGCTGAGTAGAATTCCATTGTGTGTATTTCCTATAATTTTGCAATTAATTTATCTGTTGATGGATAACTAGATTGGTTCCTAGATTGGTTCCATATTACGAATTGTGCTGCTATGAACATGGGTATGCATATGTTACTATAGATCTCTGATTTCAATCCCTTTGGAAAGATAACTAGGAGTGGTATAGCCGGATCATATGGTGGATCCATTCCCAGTCTTCTAAGGAATCTCCAAGCTAATCTCCATAGTGGCTGAACTTGTTTGCACTTCCACCAACAGTGTAAAAGAGTTCCTATTTCCCCACATCCTCACCAACATTTTTTGTTATTTGACTTCTTTATGCTTGCCATTCTGATTGGGGTTAGATGAAATCTCAGTGTAGTTTTGATTGGCATCTCTCTAATGACTAATTATGCTGAACATTTTTATGTATATATTGGCCATTTGTATCTCTTCTTTTGTGAAGTGTCTATTCAATTCAGTTGCCCATTTCTTGATGGGTTATTTGTTTTGCTAGTGTAGAGTCTTTCGAACTTTTTGAATATTCTGGATATCACTCTATCATTGTGGTGGCTGGTAAAGATCTTCTCCCATTCTGTAGGCTTTCTCTTTAGGTTCTTGATGGTTTCCTTTCATGAGTAGAAACTTTTAGTTTCATGCCATCCCACTTGTTAATTTTTATTTTAATTTTTTGTGCTTTGGAGGTCTTGTTGAGAAAGTTACTGCCTGTGCCTATATGTTGGAGTGTTGATCCTATGCCTTCCTCTAATAGATTCACAGTCTTTGGTCTAATTTCTAAGTCTTTGATCCATCTCGAGTTGATTCCTGTGCACGAGAGGCAAGGATCAATATTTCAATGTGTATTTCATTAATTTGTAATATGATTGAAGATGTTTTCAAAGTATTTTTTGCCATCTGTGTAATTTTTTCAATAAGTGTTTCTTCATGTCTTTTCTTTTCAATATATTATTTTTTCTTAGTATTTAGATCTGAGAATTTCTGGAAATATTATATACTATATATATGCATATTTTATTACTTTATTCATTTATTTTTATAGTACTGGGGATTGAATTCAGAGGCATTCTACCTTCAAGCTACACCTCTTCCCTATTTTTTATTCTTTATTGTTGAAACATCTCACTAAATAGCAGAGGCCCTCACAAGAGAGCTGAGGCTATCCTTGAACCTGCAATCCTCCTGTCTCAGCTTCCCAAGTATTGAGATTACAAGCATAAGTCATAAATTTTACATATTTATGTTGTATTACATAGATTTTAATAAATGCATACAGTGCTATTCAGGGGATTTTTCACATTTTCAGAAAATCCAATGCATTTTTATTGTTTATAGAGAGTGCTACAGATAGTATATTTAATGACTCTTTTCCAGGCTCCACCTGCCAAAAACTATTCTCCCATGTTTTGATATAAAAGTTTGACATTCAATCTGGACACGATGATGCACACCTGTAATCCTAGTACTTGGGAATCTGAGACTGGAGGATGGAAGGCTTGTGGTCAGCCTTGGCAACTTAGTATACCCTTCAACAACTTAGACCCTCTTTCAAAATAAAAAAAAAATTAAAATAAAATAGGGCTGGGAAGTAGCTCAGAGGCAGAATGGGTTGAATTCCAAGTGCAGCACACACACACAAAATTAGTCATTCTACATTTAAATTGTAATCTACTTTAACTAACATTTGTAAAAGTTGTTACACATAGGCCAAAGTTTATTTATTTTGCCTAAGGATAGACTTTCACTCTTGCACCATTTGTTTGAAATTCTATCTTTTATTTCCCCTTGAATTGCTTTTGTACCTTTGTCAAAAATCACTTCAGAAAAAAAAAAATTACAGCCCCATTTTCTGCATTCTCTATTCTGTTCCACTTAACTATTTGTTTATTCTTCTACTATTACTTCAAAGTCTTGATTAGTAAGACAGTATATTTAAAGTCAGGTTGGTTTTACCCAATTTATTTTCTTATTCAAAATTGTTTTTTATTCCAGTTCCTTTACCCTATCATATTCCTTTTAGAATAACCTTCTTTTTTTTTACTAAATAAAAGATCTTCCTGAGGATTTTAAAAGAATTATGATAAACTTGCTTATTTATTTGATGAAAATTAGCATGCTTACTATGTTGGTGTTCTAATAAAAATGCTGGCATTCTTTATTAAAATAGAATTTATTTGATTTATTTAAATATCACTGTAGTTTTTACATTGTATATATTTTTATACTTATAAGTGTTTTATTTGGGAGGATTATAAATAATATCACACTTTCATTTTTTCTCATATGTTCTTTGATAATAATAGAAAATACACTATTCTTTGACATTGTTTTTAATCTTGCACTTCATGGTATTACTGAACTCATGTATTAGATATAGCAGTATTCTGTGGATTTATTGTTTTCTGTATAAACTACCATATGCCAGGCGTGGTAGTGAACGCTTGTAATCCCCGTGCTTAGGAGACTGAGACAGGAGGATCATCTGCACAGGTTTGAAGCCAGCCTCAGCTACTTAGTGAGGCTCTCAGTAACTTAATGAGACCCTGTTTCCAAAATAAAATAGAAAATAGGTCTGGGAGTATAGCCCAGAGGTAGAAAGTCTCTGGGTTCCACCCCCAGTACCACCAAAAATAAATAAATAAATAAATAAATAAATAAATAAATAAATAAATAAAAATAAACTACATATTACCTATAATTGATAGAGTTTCATTTTCCCCTTTAATCTATATGACATTTTTTTTCTTTTATTCCTTATTATACAAGTTAAAAATCCAATTGAAAGATTGGAATGATGAGAGTGGACATGCTTGCCCTGATTTGATATTGGAAAAGAATTAAGCTTTATACAGTTAAGTATGATGTTGACTATACATTTTGGCTATTATTTTGCTGTGTTTTTAATTTGATATTTACTTAATTAAAATGATCTACTTTTATAAACTTTTATAATGTTTATGGATATATATATATATATATCCATCCAAGTACATATATGTATGTGTACATTGTCCCATTTACTTCTTAGAACCCAATGAAATATTTGTTATTATTATTATATTTCTGTGCTACTGGGGAATGAACCAGGAGCAGCATTCTATCGCTGAGCTACACCTCCAGCCCTATTTAATTTTTATTTCAAAACAGGATCTCATTATATTGTATTGGGTTTCATTAAGTTGCTGAGACTGACTGAAAATCTGTGATTCTCCTGGCTCGGCCTCCAAAGTACTAGTAAAGTATTGTGCTTGACTAATCTCAGTTAACATAATGTTCTCTAGTTCCTTCCATCTTCTTGCAAATGCTATTATTTTATTTTTCTTTATAGCTGAATATAATTCCATAAAAAAAGCATGAACCACTCTGCTCCACTTATTATTATACTTTTGCAGTAGAGTAAACTTCATTTCATAGAGTTTATATGGTCTTCTAGAATTTAAACAGTTAAGAAATTGAGTATTTAGATTTATAAGCGTAGGCTTTTCTGGTTCTAAAGTTTTCACAATTTATATGATATCATTCTCCCTATGAAGATGGAAGAAAATCTTAGAATGTCTGATTTCATCATCAGAAAGAAAGCTAGTACCACTAGGGCATCTTTGCATTCCTAACCGGCTATTATTAGAAGCAGAATTGGAGTCTGTGTCAAGGGTGATGGTTAATTGGCTATTTCTAGGATGATTTGAAGGCTATGTGAATAGGAAGCAAAGCAGATTATTGTACAATAACACAATTTAATTTCTGTTTGAATTATAATAATTGTCAACAGTAACAGGTACCTGAGATAAGGAAGAAAATATGCAATGAAAATATACTAACTAAAATCAGGACAAAAAATACAATGCAAAGTGCCCGTATAATCCACAGTTGAGTGCAAGATAAGACTATCCTGAGACCAATAAAAATGAGGAAACACGTCTGGTAGGTAATTTTGCATTAGAAATGGTATTCATTATATTGTCCTATTAAAAACTCATTATTGATACAGAATATACAACATAGAGAAGCATTTAGAACAAAACAAAAATGAGTCCTATATTATTATCCAAACATAACCCCTATTATCATTTTGTTTTTTCATGTACTTCTAGTATATTTTGCTCTTTTTAAATAATCACACATGCATGTGTTTGAAAACCTCTCCAGTCTATGAGAGAAAATAAGTCTATGAACCTATGTGGTTGAATGACCAATCTTCATTCTTCATTCTTTCCCATTCTGCCTGGATTATTCTCAGTTTCTGTTTACCTAATACTGATGATAATATTATTTTTCCTGAAGTGGTTGAACTATCAGTGCCTGTACCTCTTCAAAGACACTATCAACATTGAATAGGGGTTTTGAATATTAGATAATTTAGGTTTTTCTGATCAATAAATCTTATTTACAAAATCTCTTTTTTACAGTTTGTACAAGTCATAGTGACCACAAACATAGCAATTATTTCAGCAATTTTAAGTATATACAAGGGACCTAATCTTTAGATCAATAAATTCTAATGTAATCCTCTAAAGATAGTTTGCAGTTGAAGTTTCTGAATATAAAAGTCATTTTTACAAGGAAACTAATAATTTATATAAAAGAGATAAAAAGAGCTTGGGAAAAATTACTTGTAAAATTTCACCATGCAGATTAAAATGAATATTAACAATGACATAGTTGGATCAGTATAAAAATATGAAACCAACAATGAAACAAATCTCCTACTGATATTATACTAGTTTGGGAAAGATGACAACTTTCAGCAATGACAAAGACTAACATTCATTTTCATGCAATATGAAGGCAAATCAAGAAATTCTAGTGAAACTTTTATAAAGAAGATTCAGAGTTGGGGAAATTTTTATGTTAGAGTAAATAATAATCCTACTGTTATTTATGTAGTATCTTACAATTATAAAATACTTTTATGCTTATTACTTTATTTACCTCTTATGGTTTATAGAATGTCCTCTGAAAACTCATGCATTTTGATGTTCAGAGTTGATACAATCAACTCACGAGGGTTCTAATCTCATCTTGTGGTAACATGCAACAGGGGTGGAGTCTGATTAGATCTTTGAGTGCCTTTGATTTATCACTTTAATTTGGCCTCTGCCTCCCACTTCCATGCCCTGAGCTATGCAGATGTAACTTGGCCTAACATGGACTGAAACCCTTCCATCTTTAAAGCTATGAGTAAATAAATCTTTCTCCTTCTATGTTGTTGTGGTCAATTTTGAGGGGGTCATAACACTGAATATGATGACTGAAACAAACCCTTAGTATGTACTATTAGTATTATTTTAGAAATCATATGAATAAAACAGTTTAGTTTTCTCAAAGACAATTAGAACCTAAACTATGGTCAATCAAAGTAGAAACATGGGTTCTAGGACATTATTTTGTATTTTACTTCCAATTTAATTTTAATCATCATGACTTATATTTTATTATAAGAATCTTTTTAGTGTTTTATATATTTGTTTATTCTAAAATATGGTGCTTATCAGAAAGAGAAGGGACATATGTTTTCTCTAATATGCCCAAACTAGGGATAATTGGGGATACCAGAGGGACTCCAGATAGTGGAAGGGAAACTTCAGCAAAGCTAGAATGGAAGGATAGGAGAAGAAGAAGGCTGAGGTTGATTAATGGAGAAGTTACATCCAAATATGTGTAAAAGTATGAATAAAGAATGGTTAACCTGGGAACTCATTGTTGGGAGGGGGTGAAGGGGAACCAGGAGGACGGAGAGAGAGCACAAAGCACAGTCTAAATGTATACCATTTTCAATGTTTCACATATAAATAAAATTAAAAAATATGGTGCTTATGAAAAATTTGCATTTACTTTTAGATTTAAGACATGTTTACCACATGGATTTAATTCTAGTAAAAATAAAATTAAAAGGATAATTGGACCTATATATTTTATTAGACTTTTATTTTTTAATTTTTTTGGTGCATTGTAGTCATACATTTTAATGTGATACAAGATGGTGAAGACATACATGCACACATCACCCAATTAGCCCTTACCCAATTCTAGCCCCATTTCCTCCCCCTCCCTCCTTCTCATGCTTGACTTAATCATTGATTTTGATATGTTTATTAAAGTACATCATGTGCTTTAGAGAATTTTTCTCTTCCCCCTCCCATCCCCTCAGTTAGGTAGCCTTATTTGCTGGTCTATAGAATTTCCTTCCTCATCCTGACTTCTTCCTGTTACCCATTTCTCCCTAGCTTTTGCATATTAGGGAAAGAATCCTAATTTTTATTTTTTGGCACTTAGCATAATGTCTTCCAGTTCCATCTACTTCCCTTTAAATAATGTAATTGTGTTTTTCTTTATGGCTGAGTAAAATTCTATTGTGTACATATTGCATAGTTTTGTAATCCATTCATCTGTTGATGGACATCTTGGCTTGTTCCATAGTTGGCAATGGTGAATTGTGCAGCTATGAACATAGATACACATGCATTAGTTTGGTAGTTTGGTTTCCTTTTTGTTGTTGTTTGTGTTTTGAATGATTGCCATTCTAGTTGGAGTTAGATGTAAAATCATGATAGTTTTAATTTGCATCTCTCTGAATGTTAATGTTGAGCATTTTTTCATGCCTTTATTGGTCATTTGAATTCCTTTCTTCATGAAGTGTCTATTTAATTCACTTGCTCATTTTTGATTGGGTTATTTGTTTTCATAGTGATAAGTTTCTTGAGTTCTTTGTATATTCTAGATACTAGTCCTCTATAGAAGGAGTAGTTGGCAAAAATTTTCTCCCATTCTATTGGCTCTTGGTTGAGGTTCTTGATAGTTTCCTTTGCTGTACAGAAGCCCTTCAGTTTCACGGAATCCCACATATTGATTCGCTTTGTAATTTCTTGTGCCTTTGGGGTCTTGTTTAGATAGTTTTTATCTGTGCCTATGTGTTGCAGTGTTGGACCTATGCTCTTTTCAAGGAGCCTCAAGGTTTCTGGTCTAATTTTCAAATCTTTGATCCATCTTGAATTGACTCTTGTTCAGGGTGAGAAAGTGGGATTCATTTCCATTTTTCTGCATATGGTTAACCAGTTTTACCAACACCATTTGTTGAACAGGCTATCTTTTTTCCAGTGTATGTTTTTGGTTCTTTTGTCAAAAATCAATTGGCTGTGTGTAGATTTGTTTCTGAGTCTTCTGTTACTTTAAATAAAAATCCATTTGTTGAACTAAGAAATTAAAACTACTTTTTAAAAAGTTATGGAAACTTTAAGGGCTCTCATTTATGAGTGTATGATTATTATGTGACTTATATGGATCTATAATATTCAGTATTACTTAAAAATGCAGAGGCTTCATAATTTCCTCAAAGTCACACAGCTAGTGAAATTAGGAACAAAAGTTACTTAATGTTTTCTATGCTGAATTTCTGCCTTGTGTCAGATCAGACTACACTGCCTACCAATTTTTTTTTTATAAAACTCTTTGAAAAGATAGACTTAGCTTCGCTGGGAGTGATGGCGCACACTTGTAATCCCTGCTCTTGGGAGGCTGAGACAAGAGGAAAATGCAGATTCAAAGCCAGTCTCAGTTGGCTTAAGAGACCCTGTTTCCAAATAAATATAAAATAGGTCTGGGAATGTATCCTGGAAGTAGAAGGCCCCTGGGTTCCATCCCCAGTACCACCAAAAAGAAAGATAGACTTAGCTCAAAGAGAAATATTTTGTAGAACTGACCATTTAAACTGTTACTTTAAGTAAATTCCTGGAAGCTTTGGTTTATAGGGAGTACTAATAGTAGATATGTACCAAAAATGTAGTAGGAAAAGTATATAAAATAGAATAATTTATATTTTAGTGTAGTATTTTGTATTATTATCATGGTTGTCATTTTAAATGAAACCACCAAATTTTTTTAAAAAAATAAGTCTACATTTTAATATATAAGTCCAAGACTTAGCAAATTTTACTGAAAATATGATCATAAAATTGAAAATTCTGTAAATGTGATTATAAACTCTATATCCAGGTTAATCCAGAAAATATGTCAACAAAGTTATTACAAAGTTGTAAGTTGGCCACCTAGGTCCTATTGATCATCTTGTCCTAAGTTTTATCATGATAGCTATCTTAACCAGAGCATACTCTTAATAATGTTTTGCTGTTATTATGATTCTTTCATTCCAATGGTAATATCATTAATATATATGCATGTTCACCCCCTTAATACTGCATATCTATAGGCTGAGTTATTTTGTTTAATTTTTCTTTTTAAAATGAAGGGCTTTATGAATTCTGATTAGAAAGCATACTAAATGTTTTAATTATGATGATATTTATTCTGCCTATCCATGAACATAGAAGATATTTACATCTTTTAAGGTCTTATTCTATTTCTTTTTTGAGTGTTTTATAATTTTCTTTGTAGATATCTTTTACTTCCTTGGTTTAGTTTATGCTTAAGTATATTATTTTTTGTGGGATATCCTGAATGGAAGTGTTTTCTAGATTTCTTTTCCAGTGGATTTATGGTTGGTATACAGAAAAACTTCCAATTTTTTAAGATTGATTTTGTATCCAAACACTTTTCTGAATGTGTTGAACAGTTCTATAAGCCTTTTGGTTGAGTTTGTTGACTCCTCTTAGTATCATATCATCTGCACATTGTGAAAATTTGAGTTCTTCTTTTCCTATTTGTACTCCTTTGATTTCCTTTTCTTGCTTTATTGCTTTGGCTAGAGTATCAAGTACTATATTGATTCTCTTATTAGAATGAATAGAATTTTCTCATCCCTTTGACTTCCTTTTAATACACAAGTTTAACAAGCTTCATCTTGTCCAAGCTAAAAAACAAATTCTAGGAGGAGGAGAGGCTGATTAAAAACAGGCATAAAAAAAGAGAAGGAATAAATGGCTGACATCCTAATGTGAGTAGTGACAGAAAAAATAGATCTCTCTACATTTTCCAATAAAGATTATTAGTGGTAATATTAAATTATCATCAAATAGTTCAAGCATATTTACTAATCTTTATTCAAGAAAGAGATCTATGGGATTAAAAATGCATGTATAAAAGTTAAAATAAAAATATGAGTTTCTTTAAGGGAAGCACTTCAATTATTAATAAAATTTATTTAATATTATGTATACAGAATATTACATTGTAACATGGTCTAAATAAATTAATTACCACTGTAGTTTTATAAAGAGAAAATAGGAGCTGTGGGTGGAAGTACACATCTCTGAGTACTTAGGAGGCTGAGACAGAAAGACTGCAAATTCAAGGCTGTTCATAGCAACTGAACAAGACCTTGAGCAACTTAGTGAGACCCTGTTTCAAAAGTTAAAAAATAAAATTTTGCTGGAGACCTTATCGGCACCTATAATACCCCTTGTTGTAATCCCTAACTACCCACCCCAAGAGAGAGAGAGACAGAGACAGAGACAGAGAGAGATCAATGAATTTCTGATATTATATTTTGTCAGTATAATTCCCAACTGCATTAAATATATTAAATAATTTAAGTAAAATATATTTAATCACTAAAGTATATTTAATCACTTATATAAATAATTTTAATATATTTAATCACTTATAAATATATTTAATATTTATATTTAATAAAGTGTATTTAATCACTTAAGTAAAATTAAGTACAAATCTTGAAAACCTTCAATGTAATAGAATTAAAAACTACTACATCGCAATCAGACTGAATGGGAATTTTGAATAATTGCCAATTACTCATAGAAAGGAGACTATTTGGTTTAATCTAATTGCTATGGTTTGAATGAATGTGCCACAAACATCCAGCTGTTAAAATTTTGGTTTTTATAAAGATGCTACTAAGAAGTGGTGAAAGTATTGATATACGGGGCATAAAGGTTATTGGAGTCTAATTAACCTTCCCTAGTCAATCTATATACATATATGTAGCAATTTGAAGAGAATTTTCATCTTTATTACAGTAAAGTTTCTAATCTTCTAATCCTTGTACATAATTATTTTCTTTGTGTTATAGTTTTATATTTATATGTAAATATATAGGATATTTTATATAATCATATAACTATATATTATATATAACTAAATTTATAGTCAAATATTTTTCAGTATGTATGATCTTCATTTATTTTTATTGACTTATTACAGTAAATAGACCTTTCAGTCATACACGAGATAGTAGTGGTGAGTATGAATATTTTGGGATTGTTCACAATCTTTCCAGAAAAAACACTTCATCTATGTGTGTGTATGTGTATGTGGTATGTGGTGTGTGTATGTGTGTGTGTGTGTGTGTGTGTGTGTGTGTGTGTGTGTGTGGTGTGCTTGGGGACTGAGCATGGATCTTTGTGTGATCTCTCTCACTGCTTCCTTCCACCATGACCTGAGCTTCAGAACCTGGACTCACATAGACTAAACCCCAAACCTCCAAAATCTGTGAGCATATAAATCTTTCTTCCTCTAAGTTGTGTGTTCAGGTCTTTTGGATTATATCAGTGAGAATGACAAAGACAACAATATTATAACTAAACATCTGAGATAATTTATTTTATGGATTGTGTTTTTGAACAGAAAATGAGACTCAGGTCTTTTTCTGTTCTTTACTCTGCTTCTTGGCTTATGAAGTAAGTAAACAATTTGAGTTTCTACCAGTGTGTACAGTACATATCAGAGTCCAAAAGTAATGTAACCACCTAATCTTGGACTAGAATCTGAAAAACTATGAGCCAAAAACCCTTTCCTTTTTATAAATTGACATATTGTATCTTACTTTGGTTAAAATATTTTGCTTTCCAAAAGACCCTGTGATGCTGATGAAAAGACAAGATGAAGATGTGGAAAAATACATGCAAAGAACATATTCAGCAAAACTGATTTAGAGATAGAAGGAAGGTTAAAAGAAACTTCCCACTCAGATGTGAGCCAGATGGAATCCCTAATATTATTTTGAAAAATATATAAAGAACTTTAAAAATGAATAGTATAGCCGGGCGTGGTGGCGCACGCTTGTAATCCCCGCGCTTGGGAGGCAGAGACAGGAGGATCGCGCAGGTTCGAAGCCAGCTGCGTGCTGGCTTAGGAGACCCTGTTTCCAAATAAAAATGTAAAAATAGGTCTGGGAGTGTAGCCCGGAGATAGAAGGGCTTCCAGGAACCCCAGTACCACCAAAAAAAAAAAAAAGAATAGTATACAAAAGACTTAAGTAGAAAATGAGTGGAAATCATAAACAGGTATTTCACTCAAGAATGTGTCACAAAGACCAACAATAAATTATACTTCAGTTTCATTTGGGAAAAATATGTGAAGTACATGCTGGTTATTTTTTTCAGTTTTTTTTTACTTTCAACTATAAAACATTATTTTCTATGAACCTGTATATAACATAAGCATATTAATTTTTGAGCACTTACAACCGAGCCTGAAATGATTTAAGTGTAGTTTATATATTTTTACAAATGGCAGATCTTCTGGTGACCAAAAAGCTTTAGAGGGAACAATAAATGCTTTTCCAAATCCCATTTATTGAAGAAAAAATACACTATGGTTTCATAAAATAAAATACCTGACCAGAAGTAACAAGTTTTCAATATTAAAAGAGGAAAGTAACAAAATTCTTTGTGTCGAAATGAAAATGACAAAATCTACAAGCCATCTATTCTGGTTACTGTAAATTCCCATTATATAATAAAAATTAATTCAAATTATCTTGTAACAGTATAGTTATTTTCATATAGTAAATAAAATTTAGCATTTTCTTTAAATTTTTGTAATATGTTGTAAAAACATAACAAATTGTAATGACATGTTAGATTTTTTTCAAATAAAATAAAACTGAGAAATGTAGCTATTCTGAGTTTGAGACTATTGCTTGAGAAATTAACCTTAATTTGTTGGCAATTCATCATGTTTATTTCAGGAGTAGTTTGTAGGAGAGAACATTGTCCTATATAACTTAGTTTCACACATCTCCAATCCAAAAATGTGTTTGGAAAAATTCATATTATTCAAAGAATTTAATTGTGTATTTTAATTGTGTTGAATAAAATTAACTAGTTTTTCTTTTATTATAATTCTAATAATGTAGTCAAAAAAGACCAAATCTGTGATAGATGAAACATGCCATTATAAATGAAAAGATACTGCCAAACTGATTTAGAGATAGAAGGAAGGTTAAAAGAAACTTCCCACTCAGATGTGAGCCAGATGGAATCCCTAAGCTTTAATTCAAAAAATCCCATGCCCTTGAGGTTCATGATAGCCTTTCCACATTGATCTCAGAGGGCCTTCCTACCTACCAACAAAAGAATTCTAAATCTTAAATGAGATGTTTGAAGTAAGGGCTTCCAACTGGCGAGAGCTCTTGCGTCCAAACTGACTAATCTCCTCAGTCTGGACAGCTGGACACCAGCCTTTGTGAGGAGAGCTCTTCAATAATAATTAACAGAAAGAACTGCAATCAAGTCAGGAAACCTCTCACAGCTCCAGTGTCACTGACAGGTCATTTTTGCACTGCTTTCTCTGATAGACTAATGAAATGAGAATTTGTAGGTTATGAGATCAGCACTACCTTAAGTGGATCCTGTATTGTTTGGTTTACAAAAGTAGTTTTATTAGCTTTTTCTTCCTGCTATTTCTAGCTAAAGTTGCATGATCAGATTAGGGTAGCAGGAAATCACTGTTTAAAGGACCTTTGTAGATAGAGATACTTGCTAAATTCTTTGTTTTTTTCAATAGATTGAACAAAAAATATAACCTTTTGCCTAATAAAAGCTTCATTGATGCAAATGTCTACTTTAAGAAATTTCTGAAGCAGGGTTAGAAAATTGTCACTAGAAAACATTTGTTTTCAGTGGCTTCCTTCCCATCTTTCAATGCCCTACTTTGCCTTTCCCCAACACCCATGAACCACATACTAAGAATGTAAGGCCATCATATTGCTTTCCAGTTATCCGAGTTTTCTCATGGTCTAGTTTCCTAAGTTTTTTTATTTCCACTAAACAGATTGTATTCTAAAATTGTCGCTCCTCCAATTGTCCCAGCAAACAATTTCATCTGCTTTATGTGCTCTTTTTTATATCTAATCTCTACAAGTTAATTTGATAAACTTATCTGTTTATGATATGACAGTATGATGAGTAGATAGTAAAATAACTATTATTGAACAGGGCTCTTAGAGGGATTAAATATTTCAACCAGAAATGATTTGAATAAAAACTTGCTAGTGGGTAAGAGAGTTGATTCAAGGGCAAGTTCTTTATTGTTTTTGAAATCACAGATGTCCACTACTGCCTGCATAGTAGTAACATATCACTACTAATCATATAATATTGCTATTTTTCCAACAGCTTCAAGATCCAAAGCAATGACTGTCTTCTAAGCCAGTTTCTTTTAATTTGCATGGTCTACAAATCAAAACTTTTATTCAGTAAAGTAAAAAATAGCCAAGAGATTTATAAGAAAAGGCAAGATTTATAGAACACAAAAATAACCAAGAACAATCCTAGGTTGCCCTAAAATATTATTAAGACTCTTTTATGAATTAAAGTCTGTTTCTATCCATAATTATCCATAAATATCCATAATGATCACCACAACAATCTTATGATACATACATGCTTTCAAAACATTATATGGTACCCTAAAATATGTATGCATTTTTATGTATCAGTTAAAAGTAAACTTAGCTAGATGTGCTTGTGCATGCCTGTAATTCCAGTACTTGAGAGGCTGATACAGGAAGATCGCTGTTTAATGACCAGCCTGTGCAACGGCTTTGTTTTAGCTGAATTTTCAGTTTGATATTTAATAGCTTTTGCTAAAAAATGTTTAGAAATATTTTCTCTCAATTTATTTTATGTTTTTCATTTATTTTGCAGAATAAAGGGGTTTTATTTTGGACAAAATTTATCTTTTTTTCTTTCATAAATCATGTTTTTGGTATCATCTAAGAACATTTTATCTAACCTCACCTCCCATTTACTCTTATATTTTTGTATAATATTTATAGTTGTATCAGCATGGTATTGGCACAAAAATAGACACATAAATCATGGAATAGATCAGAAGATTCAGAAAGGAAGAAATCTTCACACCTTTATCCAGTAATATTTGAAAAAGGTGCCAAAACACTGGCAAAAAGACAGACTTTTCAACAAATGGTTGAAACCAGTCTTCTCAAAGACTGGTTATCCATATGTAGAAGAGTGCAATTAAACCCCAACCTCTCACTCTCTACAAGAGTCAACTCAAAATGAATAACAGTTGGAAAATTTGACCAGAGACTTTGCAATTACTAGAAGAGAACATAGAACCAATACTTCAGCATATAGGCACTGGTAGATACTTCTTCAATATGACACCCAAAGCTCAGGAAATAAAAGCAAGTATCAATAAATTCAATTAAAAGGCTTCTTTGCAACAAATGAAATCACTGAGTTTAAAGAAAGAGCTGAAGAATGGAAAAAAATCTTCTCTATCTACTCCTTTGCTAGAGGATTAATATCTAGTATATACACAAAACTTAGACAACTTCACACATACACACACACACACACACACACACACACACAGCCAATAAAAATAGGCAGTGGATATGAATAGACACTCCACAAAACAAGAAATACAAATGACCAATAAATATATAAAAATGTTCAATATCATTACCAATAAGGGAAATGCAAATCAGAACAATACTGAAATTTCATCTAAATTCAGTTAGAATGGAAATCATAATGCAAAAATAGGAAATTCTGATGAGGGTGTGGGGAAATAGGAACACTTATAAACTGTTGGTGGTATTGCAAATTAAAAGCCATTATTTATTATTATTAGTGTTTTTAATGATTGGCATTCTAATTAGGTTTAGGTAAAATCTCAAGGTATTTTTATTTGCATTTCTCTGATGCTAATGATGTTGAGTTTTTTCATACATTTATTAAACATTTATATTTCCTCTTTTGTAAAGTGTCTACTGAGTTCATGTACCCATTTTTGGTTATTTGATTTTTGTTGAAGGGTGAGTTTCTTGTGTCCTTTGTATATTCTAGATATTAGTCCTCTGTCAAAGGGGTAGCTAGCAAAGATCGTCTATTCTCTCATCTTTCTCTTGAAGTTCTTGATAGTTTCCTTTGCTTCCCAGAAGCTCCTCAGTTTAATGTAACAACATGTATTAATGTCGGGGCCCACTCGGCTTGACCGGGATGGGGCGGTGGCTCAAGATGGTGCATAGGCATGTTGCCAAGTCACGAGGCTCACGAGGCTGAGGCTCACGAGGCTGGCGGTGCCCTGAGCCTGCTCAGTGAGCCCTATCAGGCTCCCTACGGATGATCAGTGATGCAGCTATGAGAGGGTTAGAAATGTGCATGCCCTAGCTGTGGGAAGCTTGGGGTTGGTGGAGTGATGAGGGAGGGGTTATGAGACTGATATATATTTACCTGCTGTGCACATTGAAGGGGAAGCATTAAAGAGGAAGCATCATCAACAGACTCGGTGTTTGTGTGTTCTTTCCTGGGGCTCTGCAGGATGGAGCCTTAGGGACTCGACAAGTGGTGCCAAGACCCGGGAACACCGTGGGGTAAGTTCGCAGGTAAGCGACGAAGGGACAGCGCTGTGTAGGTTTGCAGGATTTAGCGACGAAGCATAAGGTTCACAGATAGCGATGAAGCAAAACTTATCATGGGGTCTAAGGTTAAGCAACGAAGGGACAGCGCTGTGTAGGTTCGCAGGATTTAGCGACGAAGTAGAAAGCTCATGGATTGCAACGAAGCAAGACTTATCATGGGGTCTAAGGTTACTACTATGAAAGTCAAAGAGGCTCTCTGTAAGATTCTTTTTAAGGGAGGAGTGAAAGAAATGGGCAGGTTAAAGCAGGCATAATGATGGTAAATCAAAGAGTGGACCTATTACAAGAACAAGTCGACATCTTGGGACAGATGGCCATGGTACCATGTATTCAAAAATTGTCTGGATTATGCATAAACTCTGTGCAGTATCAGAATTTTTACTGTGCAGGCAATCTATCCCGACAGATAGGCAGAATGCTTCTGAGAAATTGGAGCCATAAATTTGAACAGACTATGACAGAACTTTGAGCGTCCATTGTCACGATAAAATCTACCCGCATGAAGATTGCCTCAGTACAACAATGGATGGACCTGATAAAGGGGACAGTGGGCTTCTTAAGAGATTGGGGTGGCTTGGCATTCTGGGCATTTTTTGCTGGTGGTAGTATGCTGTGTCCTGGTTGGATATATCAGGCGTATTCGACAACAAACTGTGCAACAACAGCACATGCTGGTGCAAGCTCTGGATGCCCTTGAAGCTGGCTCATCTCCTCACATATGGCTCAATATGCTGGATCGGTAGTCAAAGACGGGTACAATCGTCCCTGGGATCATATCAACCTAAGACAGGGGAGTAATCATGTTATTGCTTTCCCGATGACAGGTAAGAATGATCCTTGAGGTTCGACAACTTAAGACAGGCACGGTCCCGAGCCTTAATTTTAATAAAACAAAAAGGGGAAGATGTCGGGGCCCACTTGGCTAGACCGAGATGGGGCGGTGGCTCAAGATGGCGCCTAGGCATGTTGCCAAGTCACAAGGCTCACGAGGCTGGCGGTGCCCTGAGCCTGCACAGTGAGCCCTATCAGGCTCCCTACGGATGATCAGTGATGCAGCGCCTCATGCTACCACCAGCCTGCCTATGAGAGGGTTAGAAATGTGCATGCCCTAGCTGTGGGAAGCTTGGGGTTGGTGGAGTGATGAGGGAGGGGTTATGAAACTGATATATATTTGCCTGCTGTGCACATTGAAGGGGAAGCATTAAAGAGGAAGCATCATCAACAGACTCAGCATTTGTGTGTTCCTTCCTGGGGATCTGCAGGACGGAGCCTTAGGGACGTGGCATATTAATCCTTGTTTTAATTTCTTGTGCCTTTGGTGTCTTGTTGAGGAAGTTTTATGTGTGCCTATATTTTGGACTGTTGGTCCTATGACCTCTTCATGTAACTCCTAAATTTTTTAACTAATTTCTAGGTATTTGATCTTTCTTGAAATGACTCTTGTGCAAGGTGAAAAATGAGTTTTATTCCCATTTTTTGCATATGGATACAAGTTTTTCCAATAACACTTACTGAAAAGGCTATATTTTCCAGTGTATTTTTGGTCTCAGTAAAATAATCTATTGGTTGTAAGGGTGTTGAAATTTTAAATAAATATTCATTAACAATATTTTTCATACATAAATGCACACAACTATTGGTGTGTTTTCCTCCACATTCCAACCCATTCCCTCTCCTTCTTCCCTGCACAAGTTAGTCATATTAGTAGTAATACCTTCATATATTAACATAGTATTAATTGGACTGTTGCCTTCCACAATACTCCTTTTTCTCTTCTCTAAGTCTCTCACCTAGTACTCTTCTAATACTCCACCAGTCATACTCTGCATTATTTGAAATTCTTAATGTTTTTGTTTTTTTTCCCCTAGATTGCACACAAGAGACTAAACATAGAGATATTGACCCGAGAATGCCTTATTTTACTTAGTACAATGTTCTCTAATTTGATATATTTTTTTGAAAATGACAAACTTTTTTTTATAAATAGAATTCTATTGTATGTATACACCACAATTTTTATCTATCCATCTGTTGACACCTTGGTTTGCTTTATAATTTGGCTGTTGTAAAAGGTTGTCTTCATTTTAGTCTCCTTATATGTAAGCTTAAAGTACTTGAGACCTTTTTTAATCTAATATATAGACATTAAATAATATACATTTTAGCTGCTTTCCAGAATGAAAAATAAACAATAAAAAACATACAATAAAAATAGGCACCATGAAATGTAATCTCCTAATCTTAGTCAAGGGAAAGTTTTGAGAAATAGTGGAGAGATATGAAAAAAGATGTTAACACCATGATAATAATAGAATATCTGAGAAAAAGGTAAAGTCAAATTGGGGATTTAATGTAGTGTTCTAATTGATAATAATTTATATTATTGATTAAAATATAAACATTAAATATAAAATATTAAATGATAAAATAATACAACTGAACTAGTATTTAAATATGCCATAAAATTGCTGTTATAGGAGAAAATGTTAAAATTCATTTGATTACCTATAAAACTCCATAATTAAAATGATAGTTTTAATTATAGCAAAAATAAGGAGTAAGGATTAATAATAGAATTAATTTAAATTGCTGTGGAATATTATCAGTCATTCTACAATTCCAAAGAGGTATCATTCTAAAATAAAATATAAAATGTGATTGAAATAAAACATTTGAAGTATGGTGGAATAGAAGAACTCATCATTACGCACTTACAATACCAGTATTTGGGAAGCTGAGACAGGGGGATTGAAAGTTCAAGAACACTGAGATTCTCATCCATCAACATAAAGAGATGCAGTTTCAAAATAAAAATTAAAAAGTTTAGGACTGTGGGTGAAACTCAGGGGTAAAATGTCCAACAGTTCAACTGTTCAATTTACAGTTCCACAGAAGAAGAAAAAGAAGAAGAAGAAGAAGAAGAAGAAGAAGAAGAAGAAGAAGAAGAAGAAGGAGGAGGAGGAGGAGGAGGAGGAGGAGGAGGAGGAGGAGGAGGAGGAGGAGGAGGAGGAGGAAGAGGAGGAGGAGGGTAGTTTCAATTTGTCTGAGACTTGGAACACAACTAGAAGAACAACTGCTTCTTATAAGGAGAAGAAAAACAATTTCAACTCAACAGAAGAATGACAATCAAAACATGGTTGAATTGCAGGCAGCACAGAGAATAAAGAGTTCTATGTGTCTCATGAATAGAGAGTAGAGGTAGACAATATCTTGGCGAGCCCACATGGACTTAGCAGATACTGGAACCCAGTGACTATAAAAGCCCAACTCCAGCAGATATGTCAAATCTTGTTGAGCTAGTGATTGCACAGAACTAACACCAAACACAAAAACATTCTTCTCTCCATGCTTGTTTCTTCTCTATTCTTCCCAGGCAAATCATTCAGCAAACTCCTGTGGCTACAGCTAAACTTATCTGCATAGAGAAATGACATACACTTCTTACAGAGGCCAATGTGGTTGCAACCCACACTATCTAGAACACTGTGAATCTCCAGACCATCACATAAACCACCCAGCACACTTCAAATCCTCAGGACCATATAGACCTTCCTGTAGGGACCTGAGCAGCTACAATGGAACTTGTCAAGACTGTTAGTTTATGAAACATCCCAACAGGAGTTGTGTGGCTATAGGGATTTGTGTGGCAATGAACAAATCCCTGGAGTCTGTGAGTTTTCAAATCATCCCTACATAGATGGAGGTATGGACCATAGTTAGACACAGAAAAAATATAAAATAGCAGACAGTCCCTAGGGACACTCAGACTGGACCTAGGGTTTTCATTTTCCTCAGCCACTGTGAAATCTCCAGCAAACACTGAAGGACCACCAACAGTGGTGTGTTAAGGATGAAATAACTTAGCCAACTTTGACACAGACTATAAACTTTCCTATAGCAGTGTATGGGTACCAAAAATAATAAGGCCAGTGTTAAGTAAGATATCATGTGATTGAAGTTGTACAGAGCATCTGAATATCCTTGGGGCTAAATGATTTAGTCACATAAATCCCCAGGCTCCAAAAGTTACAATCTTTCCTGGAGTAGTTTGGCCCTTAGAAGCAGACAACCAGGAGTTTACAGAGTTTCACATGATCAGAACTGGCAGAGAACCAGTAGTCTCTGGAGCAATTTTACTCAACAACACAATAGGCTGGGAATGCAAACCACTCTCCAACAGCAAAGTATAGACATGTTTAGCACCCAGCCTATACACTCTCTATCCCAATATAATGTAAAATTAAAAGGCACTAAATAAAAATTATAAACCTGAAGAAATAAAACTCAAAAAATAAAATATCAGTATTCAAACTAAAAAATTTTTGATTTTCAATATGATCAAAAGACTTAGAAATAAAAATAAGATAAAATGTACATATATGAAAGAATATATCAATAGTGAAATTGATGATCTAAGAAAGAATAAAAAAGAGCCCTGAGTGAAAAGGAGACAATAAATGAAATAAGACCTGAATAGAAAGGCCTTCTGATACAGCAGACAACGTATGAAATAAGAGTCTCACTCTTGGAAGACAGCTCATTTACAACTGACCACACAGTCAATAAGGTGGAAATGATATTATGACAACACCACTAGAATATTAAAGAAATTGAGAAAATATGAAATGACCTATTCATGGATTAGATGTATTGAAGAAGACCTAGCAGTACAAACCAAGAGCATTAGAGACCTCTTTAGAGAAATATCATAAAATTATTTTCTAAATATAAGAAAGAATATAAACATCCATGAACAGAGGACATTAAAAGCCCCAATAACACATGACCAAAAAAGAACTTCTGCATGCTACATAATAATCAAAATACTGACATAGAGGCACAGAAGAAAATATTAAATTCATCAGGAGAAAAATAACACATTATTTTTAGGGGTCAAACAACAAGAATCTCTCCAGATTTCTCATCCAAATCATAAAATCCAGGAAGATTTGCACTGATTTACTCCAGACCTTGAAAATCAAAACAAAACAATACAATTTCCAACCAAGAATAATATATTCATCAAAGATATCAAGAAAATTTGACAGATGAATAAAAATGCTCCAAGATAAGCAAAAAACAAATGAATCATAGTACTTGACTTCAAATTATACTACAGAGCCATAGTAATAAAAAGTATGGTATTGGCACAAAACAAGACACATATACCAATAGAACATAGTAGAAGAAACCAAAACAATTGCACACATTTATAGCCAATTGATTTTTGACAAAGGTGCCAAAAATATACTTTGGAGAAAAAAATAATCTTTTTTATTTGTTGAAAAGGCTCTTTTCTCCAAAGTATGTTGAGAAAAATGGTTATCAATTTGTAGAAAAATGAAATTAAATATCTACCTCTCACCCTACACAAGACTTTACGCAAGATGGATCAGGATCTGAAAAATAGACTAGAGACTTTGAAAATACTTTAAGACAGAATAGATCCAACAGTCCAGCATATAGGTACACATAAACACATCCTCAACAGGATACTCAAGACACAAGAAATTAAAATGAGAATCAGTGGGATTGCATTAAACTAAAAAGTTTCTGTTCATCAAAGAAACCATTAAGTGTTTAAAGACAGTCTACTAAATGAAAGAAGATCTTTGCCAGGTTTTTCTCTAATAGAGAACTAATATCTAGAATATACAATTAACATAAAGTATTAACACTAAAAATCAATAATTAAATGGGCAAATAAACTTAATAGACACTTCACAAAAAATACAAATGACCATTAAATATATGAAAAAAATGTTCAGGATCATTAGCAATGAGGGAGATGCAAATCAAAACTACACTTAGATTCCATCTACCTCAAATTAGAATGGCAATCATCCAGAAGTCAAAGAGTAATAACTGTGGGTGAGGATGTAGGAAAATCAGAACTCTCATGCACTGTTTGTGGATGAATAAAATAAGCCAGTTATACCACTCCTGAGTATATTTCCAAAGGGGTTGAACTCAGAATGACATTAATATATGCATACCTACATTCATAGCAGCACAATTCACAATAGCCAAATATGGAATCAACCTAGATGTTCATCAATAGACAAAAATTACAAATTTAAGAAATTACTACCCAATGAAATTCTACTTGGCAATAAAAGAGAAAAAAAAAACAATGTCAGTTGCAGAAAATGTACAAACCTGAAAAACATTGTTACATAAGATTATACGGTCACAGAAAGTGAAAGATCATTTTTTTAATCTCATATGCAGAATCTCATATTAGAATCAGGATACAAGAGAGATTTTAGATCATGGAAGAAAAGCCCCAGTGGAGATAGAGAAGTGGTTCAGGGGAGAATTAATGAAAAAAATTTCCATGGACATTATATATGGATGTGAGGATATCAATGCCAAACTCCCCTATATGGGGAAGGGTGTGGGGATGGAACCCAGAGGAAAGCCTACAATGTGCTATGTGCATGCATGTCGATATCGCTATGAACTGCATTATGATGTGAGACTACAATTCACCAATAAAAGTATAAAATAAATAAATAAACTCATTTACATTAGGTAAGTGGTGCACGTCTATATTCCCAGTACTTGGAAGCTGAGACAGCAGGGTTGCAGGTTTCAGGCCACTCTCACCATCTTAACAAGGCCCTATGCAACCTAGTGAGAGCTTGTTTAAAATAAAAACATTAAAAATATAAAGGGTTGGGTATATAACATCGAGGTAGGAATCCTCAGGGTGAAATCCCCAGTAGTAAAAATTTAAATAAATAAATATTTTTTAGAGAAACACAAAAATCATTCATTAAAAGAACAGGTACAGTAAATAATTTAAAAATTAGAAGATTGAATCCAAGATGTAAATGTAAGATGCACACAAAAATGATAGGAGAGTGAAACTCTGTAAAGTATAAGGAACTCCTTGGACTATCTTACAACAAAATAATCAGTTTTCTAGCAGAAATTATTTCAAAATAACCATTTAAGGAAGAGCATCCGAGTTTTTACTTTTTGTGACTGACCAATCTCTCTTATCCTAATGTTCTCTAGTTCCATCTATTTCCCTGAAAATGACATAACTTTGTTCTTCTTTATGGCTGAAAAATTTCATTGTGTATATATCCCATAGTTTTGTAATCCATTCATGGGATATGGGAGGAACTCTAGATGAAGAAAAGAAAGAAGGAGAAATTATAGATGAGAAAATAAGGTAGCCTAACTGAGGGGTTGGGAGGGAGAAAGAGGAAAATTCCCTAATGTACATTCACAAACATATCAAAATCAATCAGTAAGCCAAACATGAGAAGGAGGGAAGGGGGAGGGAATGTGGTGGGAATTGGGGAAGGGCTAAATGAGTGATGTGTGCATGTATTCCTCTAACATTTCATGCCTCATTAAGATGTATGACTACAATGCACCAATAAAAAAGAAAAAAATATTAAAAATATTTAAATTTATGTAATTTTCTTAGAAGCATACAGCCAATGGGGAAATATTCATTCAAGAAATTAAAATGTTAATGCTAATTTGAAGTAATGACCCCTGCAATTTCCCTCTTTGATAAAAGGAACAAGAATACTTGAGAATAATGTTTAAAATATACTTTTCCAATGCTTTCTTATCACATAAAATCAGCTAAATTTTAGTAATAACAATAAAATTTATTGTATTTCAACCTGTTCTACTCACACTCTCTACTTCCCAGGTCTGAAATAACCATAGACTTTTGTATACTGTATATAAGAGGCATAGTTTGACCCAAAGACAGAAATACATGTAAAGGAACAGAAATTGATATGTCTTACAAGTAGTATTCAAAGAAAGGGTAGTAGAAGTAACTATAGTAGTATCTAATAAAATTAACTTTAAAGTAAAACTATTAGTGATAAAAATATTTTATAATTATGAGTCAAACTTTTTGACTATATAAGAGTTATAAATGTAAATTTACCTATAATTGACCTAATTGTGTTCTTCCAATAATTCTTATTGTAAAGCACTACAACACTTGAGAATGTAGCTATATTTGGATATGGTGTTTTACAGAGGTGATATAATTAAAATGAAGTCGTCGGTGTGGGCCTTGATTCCAAGTAACTGGAGTCTTAAAAAGAGTAAATTTGAGAAGCACATCATAGCGAATGCCTGTAATCCTAGAACCTGGAAAGATAAGACAAGAAGATGGTAGTCTCATCAACTCAGCAGAATCTATTTCAAAATAAAATAGGCCTGGGGGTGTACTACAGAAGTAGAATGTCCTCTGGGTTCAATTTCTATTACCATAAAAAGTATAAAGATAGAGAAATTTGGACACAGACAGAGAGAAAATAATGTGAAAATACAACAATAATTTTTTCCTCTAGAAGACAAGGATAAAAGCTTAAAACAAATCTCTCTTTATGGCCTTTAAAAGAAACCAATACTGTTGATGCCTTGATCACAAAATTCTATACTCTAAGATTTATAGTCTTAGTAACTAATACAACAGGTCAAACTTTGACTAATGCGGAACAGGTACAGAAAGGATTCACATCAAAATTATATATAAATATTCATAGCATTTTTATAATATTTAAATTAGCAACAACTTGTGTGTCCCTCAACCTCTAACTGTATTAATAAAAAGTGGATATATTCATTTGATTAAAATTATTTATAAAGCCGGGCATGGTGGCTCACGCTTGTAATCCCAGTACTTGGGAGGCTGAGACAGAAGGATTGCACAGATTCAAAGCCAGCCTCAGCTACTTAGTGAGGCAATCTCTGCAACGTAGTGACATTCTGTTTCCAAGTAAAATAGAAAATAGGTCTGGGAGTGTAGCCTGAAGGTAGAAAGCCTCAGGGTTCTATCCCTAGCACCACAAAATAAATAAGTAAATAAAATTATTTATAATAAAAATTAATGAAATACTGATATATGTTATAATGTGAATGAACTTTGAAAATATTCTGCTAAATTATTGAAGCCCATCAAAGAAACCACATATTGTAAAATTCTATTAATTAGAAAAACTTCCAGAGTAGATCAATCTATTTAGACAGATATAGATTAGTGTTTATTTAGGGGTAGGAGTTAAAATAGTATAAATGAAATGTTTACCAAATATCTCTCAAGATATTGTACAAATATTCTCACATTAGGATATGATGGTGGTTGAACTAACTTGTAGAATACCAAAAACCCATTGTATGATGCACTTTAACTTTTTAAATTATATGGTGTATCTGTTTTCTAAAAAACAAGCAATGGGAGGGGCTTGGCATATATCTCAGTGGTAGAATGCTTGCCTAAACATAAGCAAGTGTGCAAGGACATGAGTTAAATCTCTATCATCACAAAGAAAAGCTAAACATAAAGAAGCAGTAGTAAGAAAACAAATTATGCAAATCTATAAAAACTTTGGCTGTAAAATAGCAGTAGTTATTATGGTATATTTAATAATAATTTAATACTAAAACACTATGCAATTATAACATCAGAGGGAGACAGATAATCAGAATAAAGTATTATAAATCTCATACTTAAAGTGAGAAGTGAGACGTGAATTGTTTTCTTAATCAGTATGCTCATGTAAAATTGTAAGCTAACCAATAAAATAAAAATAAAATGACAATTGTCTAAAACTGAACTGTGAAAAGAGCATAAAGAAAATCTATGCAATTCAATTTTAGAAAAAAGGATAGAGGAGAGAGAAACTCTGAAGAAATCTGGAGTAAAACTGTCTGGGTTCAAATCTTGCCTTCACTAATTTTTGGCTACTAACACAAATCATACAACCTCTTCAGTTTTAGATTTTTTTAACTATAAATTGTAGAAAATATAGCATGTTTAATAAATTTTGTGTTAGAAGTAAGTTAGGAAAAAGTAGGTAAAGTGCCCAATAGGAATGATTCCTGGATAAAAAAAATGTAGTAGCAATAATTTGGACAACTGCTGATAGAGCACAAAACACTTAGGATATATTTGTTATTTAAATGCTATTTTGCATAAATAGAGAAAATCATTGCTTTTGTTTATTTCATAATACATTTTTTTCTCCCTGTCCTCTCTAATTTTCTTTTCTTCTTCACATCCAGGTGTTAAATGCATGTATGCATATACATGCCCCCCCAACATACCTAGAACTCTTCATCATAGTAACTCCAACAGAACTATTTTAAATCTAAATTACAAGCACCAAATCATCATCACAGCATATAAAATCAAAATATGATTCAGTGCATCCTTATATTCATTTAATATGATATTCCACCATCATGAATTCCTATGCTTTATTTTTAAATACTAGAACTAAACTTCACTTGCATTAAAAAAGCAGCAAAGAAGTAGTAAAAAAACCATTTCAGTGTATTAATAAAAACAGACTAAAATATAGAACAAATGCATGTAGTATGCCTTTGAGAGTGAGGAACTTGAAGGAAGATAACATTAAAACAATATGCTTTGTCTAATTTGCACTCCTGCACATGATTAAATATATGGCTTAGAATTAACCTTTTTAGTGGTCAGAATACATAATCTGTATCCACAGTAACATTTGGCTTTTGGATAAAAAGCTATATAATCAACATTATTTCAAATTTTTGAGTAAATATCTTAAATCATTGCGAATACTGTTTTTCAGCTTCAAGGTTAGGGAAAAATATTCTCAAAAATATGAAAATCTGGGAAAAGATGGAACACAAGAAGGAAGAAAGGAGTGAGTGTTTTAAAGTTATAAGGTAAACATCTGTTTGCTCCTAGTCTAGAAAGAAGGTGCTCTTCTTGATCTATATTCTCTTTTTCAGAAATCCTGATCTGGCCCTTTACTCACCCAATCCATTTGTTCTTTTGTACATGAACATTTTCAAATTGTGCCTTTCTAATTTTATGCATTCTAAGTTTTCTCTTATAGGATATATCTGTATCTGTTCAGATACTGAACCAATGTGCTTCTATTCTGTTTCCCTTCTCTGTCTGGCTTACTCAATTCTGATTTTATCTCCTTTACTCAGAATTTAGAAGATTTTGTCATGCTAATAGATATCATAGACAGTGACAGTTGAAAAAGATTTGATCTGGCTTCACAGGTTTTACATCAGGCTATCAGAGACAGAAAAGAATTTATACTGTATTGTGAGCAAGTGGAAGAAGTCTTATTGGATTGGCATATGCTAGGGCCATCAAATCACACATATAGAAAACTTATTTAAGAGTGGTTTCAATATAGACAAGTTGAATTAGTAGTAATTTTAATTTCTATTTTTATACTTTTATTGGTGTACTATAGTCTCACATCATAATATACATCCTATTGATAGTCACATACATACACACAGCACTTGGTGAGTTTTACCCTAGCTACCTCCCCACTCCCCATTCTCCCCTTCCCCATATAAGATATTGAGATTGGCATTGGTTTTGTCTCATATGTATACAAAGTCTTGGTCATTTTTGTGAGAGGGCACATTAGCCTAACGTTAATGATTCCACATTCTCATTCTGTCTATATCTAATTAAATATTGGTAAGTGGATATTGCTAATCCTATTTTCTAAGGGAGACCTTATAAATTGCATATGAAAATCCAAAAATTGGACTTTGATAGAATGATAGGTATTAAAAAAAGACTATAAATCCACTACTTTAGTTCAAACAATAAATCAATGGTGCAAATGAAAAGTTGAGAGATATAAAAAAATCACCTTCAAGTTATGTAACATGCTTTATTTGTATACATTTTAAGAGGCTATGTATACTTAATAGTTCTATCCCAACTCAATTGAAATAAATTTTTTACCAATAAATCTGTTCACCAATATCTTTGAATAGTGAATGTTTTATAGACATGTTTATTGGTTTAAAAAGATCTTTCTGATAATTAAACTGGATAGAGTAATTATATTCACTTTACAGAACATTGAGGAAGTTCTGTATGAAGGTGAAATGTGAAATGTTAAATTTCAAAGCACAAATTTTAAAATATATTGAGAGAATATGTCAACAAGTCTGCAAAATAGGTGACTGCAAGTCCTACTTTTCCTAGGTAAAGACTGCTTTAGTTAATTATATGTTTAACTAATTATTATATTTACCTAATATAATTGAAATAATTTTGTTTGATTTATTGATCCTAGTTTATTTTACTTTAGGATATTGTCATCAGTCTAAGTTTTATGACATGCCATATTTTCCTTTTTAAAGCTGAATATTTTTATTGTATACTCAAAGTACACTGTGTTTATCAATTCATATATTGAGTGGTATTTGTGTTGTTTTTACATTTTGGCTATTGTGAGCAATGCTGCTATAATACATTGATATTCAAATATTTATTCCATTATCTGTTTTCTTTTTTTTTCTTTTCTGCAGTACCAGGGATAGAACCCAGGGACAGTCTGCCTCTGAACTATACCCCCAGTCTAATTTTTATTTTCTCTTTATTTTAAAAAAGAGGTACTCACTGATTTATGGAGGGCCTCACTAAGTAGCTGAGGCTGGCTGTGAATCTGTAATCCTTCTGTCTCAGCTTCACAAGCACTGGGATTACAGGCATGTGCCACCACGCCTGACTTTTGTTTTCAATTTTTTAATATATAATCAGAAGTGGAATTTATGTGTCACATGGCAATTATACAATTTTTATTTGAAAAATTGCTAAACTGTTTTCCACAGTGACTATAGTATTTAAAATGTCTTCCAACAGTGAATAACAGTTCCAATTTTTCTGCATTTTCATCAACTCTTATTTTCTTTGTGTTTATTTTTTTAATAGTCATTCTAATTAGTGTAGTTTTATCTCATGGTTTTGATTTGCATTTCCCTAATGGCTAATAGAGTTGAGTATGTTTTCATTTCCTCATTGATGATCTGTATATCATCCTGGGAGAAATGTCTATTTTAGTCCTTTACCAATTTTTAATTGGAATGTTTTTATTTTTGTTGTTGAATAGGAATTCTTTATATATTATGAAGTTTAATTTCTCATTAGACAGATAATTAGCAAATATTTTCTCCCATTCTGTGGGATGCCTTTTCACTCCATTGGTAATTTTGCTACAAATAAGTCTTTAAATTTGAGGATGTGCATGTTATCTATTTTTTCTTTTGTTGCCCCACACTTCAAATCATGTAACACCTTTTGTTTCCTTATTTAATCTATACATGCTTGAAAAATTAAGTAAATATATCTATTACTTTCTTACTGAGATATGCTGTTACATTATTATTCAAAACAGCATTGCATAATCTGACATAAAATATCACAATCATCTCTAATATTCTAATGTTCATAAAGTATTTGCACTCATTCTAAATCATTATTTATATCAAACATATATTTATAGAGTGGCAATTAATTCTAATCAAACAAGGTACTACTGATTTAGAAGAAAGTTCATAAGCGCTGAGTCAGAGAAAAATTAATAGGCAATA
Organism: Muscardinus avellanarius; assembly: GCF_963383645.1. Classification (NCBI taxonomy): domain Eukaryota; kingdom Metazoa; phylum Chordata; class Mammalia; order Rodentia; family Gliridae; genus Muscardinus; species Muscardinus avellanarius. The sequence goes on along the minus strand of NC_137792.1, from coordinate 116,637,944 downwards.
AATGACTTGATTTTTCCAAAAAAGCAATATGAATTCCCAAACAGAAGTAAATTCTCTCCTGATAAAACTGGCTGCAACATGGAAATGTAAAACACAAAACTTAATTCATATAGCTGATCCAAGTAGATATGGCACTAATATTATTAAATATATTTAACAATATATCTCAAATATTTTGGGGGAAGTATAAAAATAATAAATTATTTTAATAGGAATTAAGTTACAGTTATACAAGTCAATGTAGAGATCTACTGCACAACATAGTGTATATAGTTAACAATAAAGTATTGTACACTTACACATTTGTTTCAGGAGTATATATTTTAAAAAAATTTTTATTGGTGCATTGTAGTCAAACATCACAATGGATTACAAGATTTGTTAGGATATCCAAGTACACATCATCCTATCAACCTTTATCCAATCCCCATCCAACTCCCTTCCCCTCCCTCAATCCCATGCTTGATTTAGTGTTTAACACTGATATATTTATTTACGTACATTATGTGTTTTAAAGAGATTTCATCTTCCCCCATCCCATCCCCTCTGATTGGTCACCTTAATTGTTTCTCCATAGGTCCCCTTCTTCCACTAGATTCCCTCCTATTACCCATTTCTTCCTAGTTTTGCATATTAGGGAGAGCATCCTATTTTTTTATTTTCTGTGATATTTCTCTGTGTATGCTGCTTTGCAAGTTCCAATCCCACTCTTTAAGGCCCCAGCACTGGCCTGGCCACCCAGTAGACTCTGCTCCCAGCCTAACTGGCTCCATTACCGGCATTGCCTCATGGCAGGCTCCGATCCCAGCCTCATAGGCCCCAGCAACAGCTTTGCCTATAGGCTAGCTCCTATCTTGGCCTCGCTGGTTCCAGCTAAGGCCTCACCAAATGGCAGGCACCAATCCTGGGCTTGCTGATCCCAGCACTGGCCTCACTGCATGGCAGGCTCCGATCCTGGCCTCCTTGGCCTCAGCACCGACCTTGACTCACAGCAGGCTCTGATCCTGGCCTCACTGGCCCCGGCACCAGCCTCTCCCCTCTGCAGGCTCCAATCCTGGCCTTGGAGGCCCCAGCACTGCCTTGCCTCACAGCAGGCTTTGATCCTGGCCTCACTGAACCCGGCACCGGCCTCACCCCTCGGCAGGCTCTGATCCCAGCCTTGGAGGCCCCAGGACTGGCCTTGCCTCACGGCAGGTTCCAATCCCAGCCTCGCTGACCAAGACACTGGCCTCGCCCTTTGGCAGGCTCCAATCTTGGCCTTGGAGGCCCCAGCACCGGCCTTGCCCCACAACAGGCTCCAATCCTATCTCAAATATTATATGGTGAACTCATAAGGCCAGAAAATTCTTTTTGATATATAATTGGTAAGAGCCCTTCTACACTCAGCAATGTTTTATATTCCATGGGGAGAGTGGCTTGCATAGGTAAAGAGATAAAAACAACACCTCTATTACCTAACATTTTATTTTTCTTTGTATGTTTGTATTGCTTACTATTGTATGCTCAGATCCTCACATGATGCTTAATATTAGTAACTCAATAAATGTTTTAACAAGTGTATAATTAAAGAGCTACATGGTATACTGGAAAGATTTAAATCTGATAAATTTATGAAGCCCTCATTGCATGTGTCAAATTTTGTTAAAATGAATGTAGCTGGGCATAATGGCCTATGCTTTTAATCCCAGCATTCAGAAGGCTGAGACTGGAGGATAGCGGTTCGTGGACAGTCTCAGCTACTTTTTGAGGCCCTTCTCAAATCAGTGAGACCCTGTTGCAAAAATAAAAGTCTAAAAAGTAGGGCTGGGAGTATAGCTCGGAGGTAGAATGCCTATGGGTTCCATCCCCGGTACCTACCACAAGAAAAAAAATGGATTTGTTCCAAGTACCTTGTGATGTCTGAATCCATACTCAGAAATCAAAGTAACTTTGATGATTCAAGCAAGTGAGGTAACATAGATGTTTTGGAGAAGCAGACATGTTCAACTGGTAGATATTTCTGAAAAAAAATTATTTTTGCAGGACTGGGGATGAAACCTGGTGCAGTCTACCTTTTAGTTACATCCCCAGCCCTATTTTTCATTCTTTATTTTGTAAAAGGGTCTCCATGAGTTGTGAAGGGCCTCACTAAGTAGCTGGGACTGTCCACAAACCGTAATCCTTCCTCCAGTCTCAGCCTCCCAGATGCTGGGATTACAAGCGTGCACCACCACACCTGGCTAACTGGCAAAATTTAAAAGTATTTGCATACATAAAATAGTAAAGACATAATATGTATACTTTTTGGGGTAGAAAAGTGGATTAAGCTAAAACATTCCAGGAAAATAATTTGGAAGTGAATTAAAGAGTACAGTAATATAAATTTAACTATTAATATTTTATCAAAAAACTTAAGGAATCTAAGATATGGGAATTGTGATTCTGTGTGTTTAGTGTGTGTGATATGTATGTGTGTATACATATAGTCATAGATACATTTTAACTCATGGATTTCTATAAACACTATTGATGAATGTGTATAAAGTTTCCATGCCACCACTTGATCTAGAATATTTTCTCTGAAAAACAATCTTTTTTCATGCTTTATATTCTAATAAAGAATAAGCATAGATAGATGATAGATAAATAGATGGATAGATGATAGATAGATAGAGACTCAAATCCAAGCTCTTCTTCATGATTATATGACCATATGTAAGTTATTTAGGCCCATTTAGCCTAACATGCCTTAGTAAGGAAAAATTTAAATGTTTCACAAATGCCTAGTGTATAATATTCAACTGATAAATAGTAGCTACTTTCTGAGAAAGAACTTTGTCTTTTTTTTATGCTACTGGGGGTGGAGCCCAGAGGCTTTCTACCTCCAGGCTATACTCCTAGACCTTTTTTATATTTTATTTGGAAACAGGGTCTCACTAAGTTGCTGAACCCCTCACTAAGTAGCTGAGGCTGGCTTCGAACCCGTGCGATCCTCCTGTCTCAGCCTACCAAGCACGGGGATTACAAGCGTGCGCCACCACACCGGGCAGAACTTTGTATTTTTGTTTATCACTTTTCTCCAGCACCAATAGTAGTATCTGGCACATAGTAGGAACTGTTAAAATAAATAAAAATCAACATTCAAAAATGTTGATATCACCCAATTAGATAGCCAAATAAGTGTATTTGCTAACATTCTTTTAACATATTCTGACACATTGTTTGGAGCATAAATTAGTAGAACCTTGATAAAGAACAATTTAGAGCTGAGTGTAGTGGTGCACGCTTAGAATCCATACTCAGTAGAATGAGACAGGATAATTGCAGATTACATGACAGCCTGAGCAACTTTATGAGACTGTCAACAACTTGGTAAGACCCTGTTTCCAAATAAAAAAAATAATAAATTGGGTGTGTAGCTTGGAGGTACAAAGCTCCTGGATTCAATCCCCATTACCATACATGAAAAAAAGAACACTTTAGGAAAACTTAAAAAACAAACAAAAAACTTAAAAACAAACAAAAACTTAAAAATAAAAATATAAAGGATATTTCCAAGTATTTACCTGCCCAATAAAATAATGATTTTATATAACTTATTTTAGCATTATTTGTAATATTAAATGGCTAAAAAGAGTCTAAATGTTGATTAACAGAAAACTGGTTAAATAATAATTGCTTATCTGTCTTAGTATCCTCTAATAAAATGCAATGCAAGCCACATATTTAATTAAAAATCTAGTAATTGTATTTAAAAGAAAAAGAAAATAGTACTACTTAACAAAATAAATTTAAAAATTTTACCAAGCCAGGCGTGGTGACGCAGTTTGTAATCTCAGCATTTGGGAGGCTGAGAAAGGAGGATCACGGTTCGCAGACAGCCTCAGCTACTTAATGAGGCCCTTTGCAACTCAGTGAGACCCTGTTACAATATAAAGAATAAAAAATAGGGCAGGGGGTGTAGCTTAGGGGCTGAATGCCCCTGGGTTACATCCCCAGACACACAAAATAAAATAAAATAGAATAAAAAATAAAAATGTTACCAATGTACAATCAACACAGAATTATCGAAATACTTTACTTCTTTATTCAAATAATTGAAAACTGGTGTGATTTACAACTATTCAACAACTCAACTCATACAAGACACACTGAAATTACTTAATAACCTCATATGTATAGTGACTATCATATTGAACAATGTATCTTTCTGCAGAAGAAATTATAGCAATATTTTAAGTGTATTATTATTCTATGTAAATGGAACTATCTCCAAGATACATTCTTAAATGAAAACAAGGAGTTGAATAGGATGATTTATATGATTTGTAAAAACTTTTGTTTTATGTATTTCCTTAAATATACATAGATTTATCCCTATAAAGATACATAAGAAAGCAGTAACTGTGGTTTTCTTAAAGGGGAAGCTCTAGGTGGCTGCATCACAGAGGACTGAAAGGAGAAACACTTCTTTTCACTCTATTCTATCTTGTATCTTTACAATCTGTGCCATGTAAATATATTACTAATTAAAATATACATACTAGGACTACTTCTCTACCAATTGAAAAATTTTATGAATCAATTTAAAATACATGGATTTAAATATAATTACAAAAACAGTAATTTTAAATAAATCTATACATGGAAGAGCCATAGTAGATAATCAAAAGAAATCTGGCTGTTTCATATACATTGCTGGCCTTGTTACTCTCTACCAAACACTTTGAACTTTCAGAGACAGCAGAATATATAGACGTAGGGTCAAACTCAATATATGCTACTTATGCTAATATTCCTAATGTGATCCATTGTTTCAGGCAGCTCTGTTTCCATAAACAGGTCAATCCTGGAATTGAAAAGGTATGGAGTGGTTGCTGGTTGCATAGCAATTGAGATAATGTATGCAAAATCACTGTGTGCTATGCAAATGTAAGATATTATTATTATAATCATCATCATCAAGTGGTGGAACCAAGACCTCTTACTCTATCCATCAAGTAATTCTCTCTGTGTATGTGCTCTCACTCCTTCTCCTAGGAACTAGGGTTTTTTTTGTTATTTTTGTTTTTGTTATGTTTTAAATAGGTTTTAGGATATATTCAAATAACCTTTATTAAGGAAGTACTGTAACTATGGACAAAAAGAAATATGCTTTTTAGTTTGATTTTAAGTTTGAGTTAGTACTGAGTTCTTAGGCTATTCTCATTATACATACAGGGATACTATGGCTTTGTTAGAAACACTTGGGATAAAATGAATGGATGAGAATTTTAATGAAACATCAGAATGCTTTATGGTTATATAAATGCTTCTTTGAAAACAATCATTCAGTTTATAAGTTTGAAGGTACTTCTTTTGTAAAATCTAAACTGATATTTTGCAATTTCACTTCACACATGGACAAGGCAGAAGCAGTATTGATTGCAATTGGTAATATTTAAATATAGAAAAAAATCTTTTATTCATTCAGGAGAAATCAATGAAGTATAGAAAACAATATAAATTGATTATTACATATTTGAAAAATTCTAATAAGCAAATAATGTAATATTTAAAGAATGCTCACTTATCCTAATGTAACTTTTTCTATTAGTATATTATTGTAGTTTTGATATTTCTAGTAGCATATTTTTATTCTATCCCTTTGGGAAAAGTATTTTATCACATTATATCTATTTGATTTACATTTTTATTTTTGAAGACACCGTTTTATTAGTTGGAGAGCAGCACTGGCTTCTAGAATGTGAAATAAGTTCTATTCAATTAATGAGCTGGAAATAGGGAGTCATTCCATAGCAAATGAGGTTTACATATGATAATGTTGGATTTGTTGTAAAAGAGATTGCTTCCTTTCAACTCTCTGAAAAGACTAAATTTTGCTTTTGTAGAATCTGTACAAAGCAAATAGAAATGAATTCAATAAACCATACACAAATAATATGAGTTTATAATAATTCTAATGAACAAAAATTATTGTTGATATTTTATTTCAAAAGAAAACCTGTACTAAATAATAAACATCTCAAAAGCTAACAAAAGAAAAATATGAAGAAATGTGCTTTGATTCTGTAGTAGTGGCATAATTATAACCATTTTCACTTTATCTAACTAAGAAATAATAAAAAGGTGGTAAGATATTAAAAACAGGAACATTTAATACCAACTGCTTTATTTTAAAATGTATACTTACTCTGATATTTCAGTACTATTTTTGTAAGAAAATATCAATTTCCAGGCTAATAAAACTGTAGTAAACTCATACAATGTAAATAATCAATTTTCTTTCAGCTAATTTCAGTAAAATTCTTCAATAAAATACCATAAATACATCAAGAAAAAACAATTGTTCACTATTTGGGATGTTATGACTAAGAAATTATTGAACAAATTTATTAATTAGTCCTGTGGAAGCCTGACAAGTGTAATAGCCCATCTCAGAGAATTAAAGTGAGGGGAAAGTAATAGAAAGGCACAGGGGAAAGATGGCAAGGTAAGTTGGAGTAAAATAAAAATTCAAAAGTTGAATTCATCAAAAAATATGTAAAGCTGGGCATGGAGGTGCATGCTTATAATTCCAGTACTTGGGAGACTGAGACAGGAGGATGCCAGGTTCACAGCCAGCCTCATCTACTTCACAACTTAGTAAGACCCTGGTTTAAAATAAAGAATAAAAAATAGGGCTAGGGGTATAACTCAGAGATAGAACACCCCTGGGTTTAATCCAGAGTACCTCACATACACACAAAAGAAAAGTATGTAAGAATTTTTAAATTTTCATTATTTATCAGGATTTGAACCTTTATATTAAAATTTCCATTTGAAAAAGTGACAAGAAAACATTACCATAATTTTAGAGATTCTAACTTAAAAAAATCTTGTCAAATTCTTGTTGTCTTATCACTACCACTTGCTTAAGATTTCCTTTTAAAACAAAAGCAAAAAATATATGATATATAAACTAATATATAGAACTCCAAATGTAGCATAGTGAATAGCTGCGAGCAATACAATTATCATCCTGAAATAGGACATTAATGTATTTTTTTATTTGCTTTAAAATACCCCCAATTTTTTAATCTTTAAAAAACTAAAGCTTTATTTATTTATTTATTTATATATTTATTTATTTAATGTGTGTGTGTGTGTGTGTGTGTGTGTGTGTGTGTGTGTGTGTGTGTTTGGTACCGGTGATTGAACCTGGGGGCATGCAACCTCCAACCTCCAAGCTACATCCCTAGCTCTATTTTATTTCTTAGTTTGAAACAGGGTCATACTAAGTTGTGGAGGGCCTCACTGAGTTGATGAGACCGGCCACAAACCTTCAATCTTCCTATCTCAGCCTCCCAAATACTGGGATTAAAAGCATGTGACACCATACCCAGCTTCACTGAAGTTTTAAATATAGTTTTATCTGAAATGCTTTCAAAATAAGTGTATTTTCCTAGAGGAATTGTTCGCAGAGTGCAAATAATTCTAGTAACCTAAGAAAGTATTACTTAGGAGTACAATCAGCAAACAATTTTTTCAACTCCAACATGGCTGCCTAATCTCTCACATGAGATCTGAGAAATATTCATTGATGTTCTACATCAATGATTCATCATTCCTTGGGAGTTTATTAAAATTATGCAAGCCGGGCGTGGTGGTGCACACTTGTAATCCCAGCATTCCGGAGGCTGAGACCTGGAGGATCACGGTTCGCGGACAGCCTCAGCTTAGTGAGGCCCTCTGCAACTCAGTGAGACCCGGTTTCAAAAAAAAATGCGACCATAGTTATAATGATTATAAGATATGTAGTACAAATAAGCAAGATTTTGCTAATCAAACCAATATAATTTTTTAAAATTATTATTTTCAGTACTTTCTTTTACCTTTTAAACTGGCCAGTGGACTACCTTTACTATTATTTTTTCTTGGAGTACTAAGAGTAAACTCTCTAAAGACTCCAAACAATGGGTTTCATTATAAGTTTATCACCTTTGATCTTATACATATATTCCACAGTAGCAAATTTGTTTTATCTTAATTTATTTCAGAATGCAACACCACACCACATACACACATACTCTCTCTCTCTCTCTCTCTCTCTCTCTCTCTCTCTCTCTCTCTCTCTCAAAACTTAGTAAGACCCTATTTCCAAATAAAACAATAAATGAATAAATTCAAACTGGAGTGTAGCTCACAGGTAGAATTCCCCTAGATTAAATCTCCAGCACCACAATAAATAAGTAAAATAAAATTTTATGATTGCCTACTTGTTTCATAACTATTTTTACTTTATATTTATTAGAAATAAATACACTAGAAATTTCTTAGAAAGTTCAGTAAGACATCAGCTGCAAGTAAAAGCTCTTTGTTCATGTGGATATTTGAAGTAAAAGCACAATAAATATAAAACAATAGACAAAAATGTTCATGATTAGAAATACAGGAAACATCTAAGTTTTTGTCTTTTTCTGTCCTGCCTTGTAATTTAATAAAGAGATCTACAATTTTTTCAAAGAAAATCAGTTTGTAGTAGGCAGAATAATGACCCACTATTTATATTCATTTTATAATCTCCAGAATCTGTGAATATTTAGCTTATACAAAAAAGAGAGCTTGCAGATGTAGTAAAAAAAAATTCAGGATATCATGTGTGATTATCTGAATTGTCTTAATTAAATAAGATAGTTCTTACAGATAAAATACCTTTTATTAAAAAAACTATTATCAGAAAGAGATCATATGATTAACAAATAATGGTTGGATGTAACTTTGCTGTCTTTGAAAGTTGAGGGATGAGGGAATAAAAGAAAATCAATATAAATGACCTTAAAGATAAAACTTAATACTATTCAGAGTGATATAAGCAATATAAATACTTACATTAAAAAGGATGACATCCTTAGCCTAACCTCAAATATTCAAAAACTAGGAAAAAGAAAATTAAATCCCAACAAGTAAACAAAGACTTAGTCAGCATTTTGAGGCTGTTACCAAAATACCTGATAAGAGTAACTTAAAGGAAGAAAGGTTTATGTTGGCTCATAGTTCCAATGATTCAGTTTATGATCTACTGGCTCAAGGCAGAAAAATCATGGAAGCAGAGCAAGGGAGGGAGGGAGAGAGAGAGAGAGGAGAGAGGAGAGAGAGGGAGAGAGGGAGAGAGAGAGAGAGAGAGCAGGAATAGATATTGTACCCAATACCATGATCTCAGTGACCATTATCCAGTGACACTCAACTTGCCTATAGATACAATCCAGTAAATCCACTCAAATTATTAATCCATCAAATCCACAAATCAATTAATCCACAGATGAAGAAGACAGATACCTCAAATTAAATTATTTCATTTCTATCTGGGCATGGTGGCGCACGCTTGTAATCCCAGCATTTGGGAGACTGAGACTGGAGGATCACGGTTTGCGGAAAGCTTCAGCTACTACTTAGTGAGGTCCTTTGCAACTCAGTGAGACCCTGTTTCAAAATAAAGAATAAAAGTTGGGCAGGGTGGTGTAGCTTGGAGGTCAAATGCCTCTGGGTTCCATCCCCAGACCCACAAAAAATAAATAAATAAAAATAAATTATTTCACTTCTGAACATTTCTGCATTGTTAACACGTGAGGACTTTGGGATATTCCAAATTTAAACCATAACATAATAGTAAAAGCTATGGACCATTTTCTAGCAGGGCCTTTGCCTAAGAGTAAGGTCCACTGACTTGTCCCTTTCAATCTGTTCTGCATTTTTGTCATTCTTTTCCTCTCAGATTTGCCACAATATGACAACTGACAAGCTACAAGATCCCTGAGAAAGAATTCGAAATTATACTATTAAACAGACTCAGTGGCAAGAGAATACAGTCAAGTAAATAAGTTGGGAAAATGGAGTCAAGCAAATAATTTTGGAGACACAGTATATGAACACACTGAGAAATTTAACAAAGTGATATAAAACACTTAAAACATTTTCAGAGCTAAAGAATATATAGAATAATGTGGAAAAATTCAATTGAGTATCAATAGAAGATTCAATCAAGCAGAGAAAATAATGCTTGAACTGCAAATGAAATTATTGAAATGATCCAGTCACAGGATCAAGGAAAGAAATTAAAATAACAAAATATTTTTCATCTATGGTTTTTCCTTCCTCATCTAGAGTTATGAGGAAAGATATAGATGAGCAAATAAGGTGAACTAACTGAGGGGGATGGGAGGAGGGAGGAGTAAAATTCCCTAATGGACATGATGTACATTCACAAATATATCAAAGTCAATCTGTAAGCCAAACATGAGAAGGAGTGTGGAAGGAAGAAATGGGGTGGGAATTGGGAAAACGCTAATTGAATGATGGGTGCGTGTATGCCTCTGCAAACATCTTGTGCTCCATTGAGATATATGACTACAATGCACCAATAAAAAAATAAAACTAATGAAATATAGTGAAGAAATCCTATGAGGCTTATAGGAAACTATCAAATGAAATAACATATAAAGGAATTTCAGAAGAAGAATACAAAAGAAGAAAAATGGAAAGAAAGAAGAAAGGAGGAGTTGAAGGAGGAGAAGGAGGAAGAGGAGGAGAGCAAAAAGAAAGGGAGACAAAAAGAAGACAAGAAAGTCTATTTAAACACATGGTGGCTTCAAATGTTTCAATTTTGTTGAGGGAATGGTACATCAATACTCATAAAGCTCAAAGTATCTCAAATTTATTGAACACACAAAAGAGTACATATTTTAATGAGTACATATTTTAATTAAATTGCTAAAAGTAAAAGACAAGTTTAAAAGCTGAAGAACAAAGGCAACTTAGTACACAACTTGAACTATGACAAAACAATTAATACATGTACAGTTTAATCTTTAATTCCTAAAAAATAGGAGATGATATACTCAAGTGCCTAAAGAAAAATCATGCCATATAAGAATAATATACCTGAAAATTTTTTCTTTAAAGGTGAAGTACTTCTGAAACAAAATCCAAGTAATTTCATCACCACTGGAAAAGACTTATAAGATATTATAAATTTAGTTTTTAAAATTAAAGGATATTAATCAGCCACAGAAGAACATGTGAAATTATAAATCTCATTGGCCAAGGTAAATATATAGATAATTACAAAATAATGCAGTGTTGTGATGATAGCTCATAAATCACTGCATCATTATTACAGATCTTAAAGGCAAATAAATATATTAAAATGTATATAACCACAAAATTAAGTTAATAAAGATATAATAGCAAAATAAATAGTTTCATCAATAACAAAGTTTGATGTTTAAAAAAAAAAGTGTTTTAGCCGGGTATGGTGGTTCATGCTTGTAATCCCTGCGTTTGGGAGGCGGAGACAGGAGGATAGTGCAGGTTCGAAACCAGCTGCACTGGCTTAAGAGACCCTGTTTACAAATAAAAATATAAAATAGGTCTGGGAGTGTAGCCCGGAGGTAGAAGGGTTTTCAGGAACCACAGTACAACCAAAAAAAAAAATAAAAAATAAAAAATAAAAATTTAAAATACAGTATTTTAAGGTAATTGAAATAGTTTAATCTGTGTAATTAAACTATTATATATAGCTGGGCGTGGTGGCACATGCTTGCAATCCCAGTATTTTGGAGGCTAAAACCAGTAAGTAGATCTCAGTTCGCAGACAGGCTCAGCTACTTAGTGAAGCTCTTTGCATCTCAGTGAGACCCTGTACCACCAAAAATTAAAATGAAAATTAAGAACACTAAAAAGTAGGGCTGGGGGTGTAGCTTGGAAATAGAATGCCCCTGGGTTCCATACCCAGTACTGCAAACAAAGAAAAACTTAAAACTATAAGAAATTTTGAACAAACTTTATGATAACACAAAGAAATATATATATATATATATATATATAAATATATATATATATATAAATATATATATAAAATTATATATATATAATAGGTCTGGGAGTGTGTATATATATATATATTATAATTATTTTTCTATTTATATAGAACAATAAAAATTGTACACTTTGGAAATTTGATGGCACAAGATATACTTGAGGGACATTATATATTAGAAAAAATAAAGAAAACATTTATCCTCTTTCAAACACTGCATTACATAATTTTACTTGCTAAACAGACCATTTACAAATATTAGGTCAATAAACTGCTAGCATCTATAAAAAGTTAGCTTTCTAACTAAAATGTAATAATTTAAAAGTGATGTCTAAATAAGAAAAGAAAAACAAACTGGATGAAAGCCTAGATATCATATATAAAATCAAGTTTTTTTTTGTTTGTTTGCTCCATCATACCCTTCTCTCTCTTTTCCATATCCTACTGGAATTCCAGGCCCCATTTCTCTATGTATCTGTCCACCCACTAGCCCTGCAACTCACTGCACAAAGTGTTCAGTATGGTCTCCATCAATCAATGACTGGATTGCAAAACTATGCTATATGTTCACAATGGAATTCTACTCAGCAATTAAGAAGAATAAAATAATGTCATTTGCAGGTCAATGGATGGATCTGGAGAATATTATGTTAAGTGAAATTAGCCAGTCACAGAAATTGAAGAGGTATATATATATATATATATATATATATATATATATATATATATTTTTTTTTTTTTTCTCATATGCAGAAGCTATGGAGTAGTTGGGATATCAGAGGAACTCCAGATAAGAGAAGAAAAACTTCAGTTAGGCCAAGGAGGTAATCTAAGGGAAGGGAAGGTGAAGGCTGAGGATCATTGAAGAAATCACATCCATTGAAAGATGTGAGAATACCTATGTCAATTTCAAAATCATTTTTGGGGAAGGAGAGGAGTGCGGAGGGAGCCAAGGGACAATCCATCAAGTGCTGTGTGCATGTATGTCACTACATATGAACTGCATTATGATGTGGGACTATAATACACCAATAAAAATAAAAAGGGCACAATATCAAGAATACAGAAATCATCAAATCACAGAGGAAGAGAAAATGGACAAAACTACTCTAAAGCTCACAATAAAATATTACCATTAAAAATGGCAAAATAACCCTTTCCTATTAATTCTTACTTCATTAAATATAAATTGATTAAAATCAGAAATCAATAGAAAAAGTGCCTAAATGTAAAATATGAGGCAACCTAACTGAGGGGATGGGAGAAGGAAGGAGGAAACTCTCTAAAGCACATGATGTTCTTAAACATACTGATGTCAACCACTAAGCCAAGCATGGGAAGAAAGGATGGGGAGGGAATGGGGTGGGAATTGGGTAGGGGCTAACTGGGCAATGTGTGCGTGTATGTCTACACAATTTTTTTAAATTTATTTTATTGGTGCATTGTATTTATACATTATAATGGGGTGAAAAACTTGTGTAGGCATAAATGCACACATCACCCAGACAGCCCTCACCCAGTCCCCTCCTCACTCCCTCCCCATCCCTCCCTCCCATGCTTGGTTTAATGGCTGACTTCGGTATGAATAAGTACATCATGCACTTTGAAGAGTTTCCCTCTCCCCACCTCCCATCCCCACAGTTAGGTTGCCTTAATTGCTCCTCTATAGTATTTCCTTTTTCATCTAGAGTTCCTCCTATGACCCCATTCGCCCTAGCTTTCACATATTAGGGAAAGTATCTGATTTTTTAATTTTTCTGATTGACTAATCTCACTTAGCATAATGTCCTCAAGATCCATTCATTTCCCAGAAAATACCGCAATTGTATTTTTTTATGGCTGAGTAAAATTCCATTGCGTACATATCCCACAGTTTTCTAATCCATTCATCAGTTGATGGACATCATGGCTGGTTCCACAGTTTGGCTATGGTGAATTGTGCAGCTATGAACATAGATACATATGGTTTCCTTTCTTTTGGGTACATACCCAGAAGTGGTATTGCTGGATCAAATGGTAGATTTGTTCCCATTCTTCTGAGGATTCTCCATACTGTTTTCCAAAGTGGTTGCACTAATTTGCAATCCCACCAACAATGTCTTAGAGTTCCCACTTCTCCACATCCTTGCCAGAATCTGTTGTTGTTTGTGTTTTGAATGATTGCCATTCTAGTTGGAGTTAGGTGAAATCTCAGGGTAGTTTTGATTTGCATCTCTCAGATTGCCAATGATGTTGAGCATTTTTTCATGCATCCATTGGCCATTTGAATTTCTTCTTTTGTGAAGTGTCTTTAGTTCACTTGCCCATTTTTTGATTGGATGATTTGTCTTTTTAGTGTTGAGTTTCTTGAGTTCTCTATATATTCTAGATATTAGTCCTCTATTGGAGGTATAGGTGGCAAAAATCTTCTCCCATTCTGTTGGTTCTTGATTGAGGTTCTTGACAATTTCCTTGCTGAACAGAAGCTCTTTTATTTCATGCAGTCCCACTCATTGATTTGCCTTTTGGTTTGTTGTGCCCTTGGGGTCTTGTTGAGAAAGTGTTATCTAGGTATTAGTGTTGGACTTATGCCCTCTTCAAGGAGCCTTAAGATCTCTGATCTAATTCCCAAGTCTTTGATCCATCTTGAATTGATTCTTGTGCAGGGTGAGAAAGTGGGATTAATTTCCAATTTTCTGTATATGGCTAATCAGTTTTGTCAGCACCATTTGTTGAACAGGCTATCTTTTTTCCAGTGTATATTTTTGGCTCCTTTGTCAAAAATAAATTGGCTGAAGGTGTGTGGACTTGTTTCTGGGTCTTCTATTCTGCTCCATTGGTCTATGTATCTAGTTTTGTGCCAGTACCATGCTGTTTTTATTACAATGGCTTTGTAGTATAAAGTCAGGTATTGTGATTCCTCCTGCATGGTTTTTGTTGCTGAGAACTACCTTGGCTATTCTGGGCGTTTTGTTATTCCAAATAAATTTAAGAACTGATTTTTCTGTCTATGAGGAATGATCTTGGTAGTTTAATGGGCAGTGCACTGAATCTGTAGATCACTTTTGGAAGTATGGCCATTTTGATAATATTTATTCTGCCTATCCATGAACATGGAAGATCTTTCCATCTTCTAAGATCTTCGATTTCTTTTTTAAATGTTTTATATTTTCTTTGTAGAGATCTTTTACCTCCTCGGTTAAGTTTATTCCTAAGTATTTTATTTTTTTGTGAGTGGTCTTGAGTGGAAGTGTTTTCTGAATTTCTTTTTCAGTGGGTTTATGGTTGGTGTACGGAAAAGTTTCTGATTTTTAAGATTGATTTTGTATTCAGACAATTTGCTGAATTTGTTTATCAGTTCTATAAGCCTTTTGGTTGAGTTTATTGGATTTTCTAAATATAGTATCATGTCATTTGCAAATAGTGAAAGTTTGAGTTCTTCATTACCTATTTGTACTCCTTTGATTTCCTTTTCTTGCCTTATTGCTTTGGCTAGAGTCTCAAGTACTATATTGAAGAGAAGTGGTGATAATGGACATCTTTGTCTTGTTGCTGTTTTTAAGGGAAATTCTTGAAGTTTTTCCTCATTTAGTATGATATTGGCTTTGGGCTTATTGTAGATTCCCTTAATAATGTTGAGATATGTTCCTTCTATTCCAATTCTCTGCAGTGCCTTTTATCTTAAATGGATGTTGAATTTTATCAAATACTTTTTTAGCATTTATTGAAATGATGATGTGATTTTGTCTTTGGTTCTGTTTATATGATGAATTACATGAATTGAGTTTCGTATGTTGAACCAGCCTTGCATTCCTGGGATGAACCCTACCTGGTCGTGATGTATAATTTTCTTTATGTGTTTTTGAATGCGTGTTGCTAATATTTTGTTTAGCAGTTTTGCATCCAAATTCATCAATGATATAGGCCTGTAGTTCTCCTTCCTTGAATTGTCTTTGTTTGGTTTTGATATTAATGTGATGTTGGCTTCATAAATGTATTTGGGAGAATTCTGTTTTTTATATTTCATGAAATAGATTGAGGAGTATTGGTATTAGCTCTTCTATAAAGGTTTTATAGAATTCACTTGGGATAATACACACAATGGAATCCTATTCATCTATAAATAATAAAAAAATCATATCATTTTCAAGAAGATGGAAAGATCTGGAGAACATTATGTTAAGTGAGATTAATCAAGCACAGAAAGAGAAGGGACATATGTTTTCTCATTATGCCCAAAGTAGGGAGTAGTGGTAATACCAGAGGGACTCCAGATAATGGAGGGGAAATCTCGGCAAAACTAGAATGGAAGGATAGGAGAGGAAGAGGGCTGAGGTTGATTAATAGAAGAGCTACATCCAAATATGTGTAAAAGTATGAATTTAGCATGGTTACACCTGGACACTCATTTTAAGGAGGAGGGAAGGGGACTGGGGTGGGGGGAGAGGGTACCAAGAACAATATAAATGTATACCATTTTAAATGTGTTGCACATATAAATAAAATAAAACATGAAAAACCTATAATTTGAGACAGAGATTTACATTAAGAGCCTATGGCTTATGAGAATTAAATTAGGTATGAATCTTAATATTTAGAGTGAGAACAGAGTATAAGATTTTATATACATTTTTAAAATTCAATCCTCTGTCTCAGCTTCCCAAATACTGGGATTACATATGTGTGCCACCATATTAGTCTCCTACTCTATAATTTTTAGCGAAGAGAATAGAAATATAATGCAGTCTTTTCTCTCTCTATATATAGTTGATCACAAATTTTTATTATTGAGAAGTTCTGAAAAGTTTCTTGTAGTTTAAGTTTTTATCAATAAACATAACATGTAAACATGTTATTAAATATAGTTATATGCATCATATATTTAGTTTTTTTTACAGAACTAGGGAATGAACCCAGGGATTTCATCTAATCCCAATTAGAATGACAATCATTAAAAACAACAAATGCTGGCCAGTTTGTTGAGGGTGGAAACGGTAATACATTGTTGATGGGATTGCAAATACATTGTTGATGGGATCACAAATTAGTGGAACCATTCTGGAAAACAGTATGGAGGATCCTCAGAAGAATGGAAATGAACCTACCAAATAAACCAGCTATACCACTCCTGTGTATCTACCCAAAAGCATAGAAACAAAACTACCAGAGTAATGTGTGCATATTTATGGTTTATAGAAGCACAATTCACAATTGCCAAAATATGGAATCATCCAAGATGTCCATCAACAGATGAATGGATTACAAAACTATGGGATATGTACACAATGGAATTTTACTCAGCCATAAGAAGAACACAATTATGTCATTTGCAAGGAAATTGATGGAACTGGAGAATATTATGCTATTTGAGATTAGTCAGTCACAAAAAGTAAAAAATCAGATGTTCTCCCTAATATGCAGAAGCTAGGGAGAAACTGGGTCATAGGAGAAACTCTAGACAAAGAAGGAGAAAGGAGAAACCTTAGATAACCAAATAAGGCAAGAGAACTGAGGGTGATGGGAGGGGAAAGAAGGAAATTCTCTAATGCACAATATATACATTCAGAAACATATCAAAGTCAATCACTAAGCCAAACATGAGAAGGAAGGAGGGGGGAAGAAATAGAGGGGATCATTGGGGAAGGGCTAAATGAGTGTTGTGTGCATGTATACCTCTATCTTGTACTCCATTAAGATGTATGACTTTAATGCACCAATAAATTTTTTTTAAATATGGCAAAAAAATGCAACACACCAAAACACATGTGTTACAGTAAAAGGAATGTTAACAGGGAAGTTTATAGCAATAATTTCAAAAATATTTCAAGTAAGTTAGCAAACTTTACAAATAAAGTAAGTAAAGGACCTGTGCCATCTTGCCTCACAGCACCAGGCTCCAGAGAGGAAAGGTAAACAAGGAGCTGAAGTGAGCAGCGTGGATCATTCAGGTGTAATTCAGCAATTCCTTCACCACAAAGAACATCTAAAACTCTCAGTGGCCAACCTCATCACACCCTCCAGGGACTCAGAACAAAGCTCAAAACCAGAAAAGAAATATGTAAGCCTCACCGGCCAAGGGTGTGACAGCAGCACCATATTGCCAGCAGCTGCAGTGAGTTCACCACGCCCACAACAGCTTGAGATCAGCAAGCACAACAACTGTAAGTGAATTGCAGCCCATAAAGGAGAAATCCCAGTACTACACCCAAAGGGACTTGCACAGCTATGATAAACTCCCTGGCTCTGAGATTTTGCAGTCCAACCCAGTGAAGGAGTAGCGGTGGCAGAGATACAACATCCTAGTCGCAGATTCCCATGGGAAACAGCCCAGCCCAACAGCCCCAAGGTCTCACGCAGCCTCGATTAACTCACTGGGTCTGAGACTTTATGATACAACCCTGTAAAGGAGTAGTGGCAGCTGAGATTACCACAAACTCCAGATCCAGAACACCCTAAGTGAAGTCGTGGTGACCCAGGAAAGAACCCAGAGAAGGCACAAACTTCTGAAATCATGGGAAAGAGGAACAACAATGGAGCAATGAATGCCCACAACCCCGTAATATCAGAACCTGATAACACAGAAATTCAAGATCTCCAGAAGATCAAATCAGGAGTACAACTGTCGAAATAATACAAACCTTCGAAAAGAAGCTAGAGAAAGTCTAAAAGAAATAAAGGATGCAATTATTGAAGTAAAGGCATCAATTCAAACTATAAACAATCCATTAGACCACATGGAGAATAAAATCTCACTCCTAGAAAAAGATCACTCCAAAAATGAACGCATAATTTATAACTTAGAAAAAAATATCCAACAGCAGGAATTTGACATTGAAGAAATATGGGCCCACTTTAAGAGAGCTAACCTAAGAATAATCGGAATAGAGGAAGAAAAAGAAGGTGAAATCAAAGGGATCAATAATCTCTTCAA
This sequence comes from Muscardinus avellanarius, assembly GCF_963383645.1. Taxonomy (NCBI): domain Eukaryota; kingdom Metazoa; phylum Chordata; class Mammalia; order Rodentia; family Gliridae; genus Muscardinus; species Muscardinus avellanarius. The sequence goes on along the minus strand of NC_137792.1, from coordinate 116,619,198 downwards.
AGAAATAATAGCAGAAAATTTTTCAAACATAGAGCAAGAGGTCATTACACAGGTCCAGAAAACTTATAGAACTCTCTTTAGACAGGTTCAGAGAAAAGGTTCCCCATGCCACATAATTGTCAAAATGACCAATGTAGAAGCCAAGCAGAAAATCTTAAAGGCAACAAAAACAAAAAGTCAAGTAACATTCAGAGGCAAACCAATTAGAATCACTCCAGACTTCCCAAACCAAGTCATGAGAGCCAGAAGGGCTTGGAGTAACATATTCCAAACTCTGAAAGAAAACAACTTCCAGCCAAAAATTTCCTAACCAGCAAAACTATCTATCAAATTATATGGGGAAATAAGAAGCTTCCATGAAAAACAGAAACTAAAGAAATGTATGTCTTCAAAATCAGTGCTAGAGAAAATACTCAAAGAGATTAACTACAAAGAAGAAATAGGTAATACACACCAGAACCAGAAAAACAAGATTTTCCATCCAGTAGACAACTAAGCAAAGAAGAATAAACAGTATTTTAAACAGAAATAAAATCTTAACATGTTAGGAATTAAAAATTATCTCTCAATAATCACACTAAATGTAAATGGCCTCAATTCCATTCCAAAGACATAAAGTGGCAAAATGGATTAAAAACCAGAATCAATCCATCTTCTGCTTACAAGAAACACACCTTACAAGTAAAGATAGTAACAAACTCAATGTAAAGGGCTGGAGCAAGTTAATTCATACTAACGGAACTTAAAGGCAAACAAGACTAGCAACTTTGATATCAGACAAGTTAGACTTCAAACACAAACTTATTAGTAGAGACAAAGAAGGTCATATTTTTCTGGTAAAAAGAATAATCCAGCCAGAAGAAATAAAAATAATCAACATCTATGCCCCAAACATGGGCACAGCTACTTTCATAAAACAAACTCCTTGTGACATTAAGTCACACATTAATCCCAATACAATAATACTGGGAGACTTCAACATACCTCTCACAACATTAGACTGATCTTCCAGACAAAAGGTCAGTAAAGATACCTCAGAACTAAATGAAAGAACACCATTAATCAAATGGACCTGTTGGACACATATAGAATATTTCGAGCTACTACAGCAGTTTACATTTTTCTCAGCTTCTCAGGGAACCTTCTCCAAAATAGATCACATCCTGAGACACAAAATGAGCACTAACAAATTAAAAAATGTGACATACTTCTCTGTGTCATTTCAGACCATAATGGAATGAAACTAGAAATCAACTATAAGAAGACCCAGAGAAACAACATAAACATATGGAGACTGAACACCACACTTCTGAATGAAGAATGGGTCATAGAAGACGTAAGAGGTGAAATAAAGAAATTTCTAGAAACAAAAATACAACATATCAAAACCTCTGGGGTACTTTGAAGGCAATATTAAGAAGAAATTTTATAGCACTGAGTGCTCACATAAGAAAAACAGAAAATCTTCAAATAAATAACCTAACGACACACCTCAAAGCCCTTGAAAAACAGGAACAATCTAACCCCAAAGCTAGTAGAAGACAGGAAATTATTAAAATCAGAGCAGAAAGTAACGAAGTAGAGAATAAAAAAACAATACATAAAATCAACAAAACCAAAAGCTGGTTTCTTGAAAAAATTAACAAAATAGATAAAGCACTAGCCAATCTAACTAAAAAAGAGAGAGAATCAACCCAAATTATGAAGAGATGATAAAGGAGATATTACTACTGACTGTGTAGAACTCCAGAGGATTATCAGAAACTACTTTGAAAAACTATACTCCAACAAAATGGAAAATCTGGAGGAAATTGACAACTTTCTAGATAAATACAACCTTCCTATACTGAGTCAAGAAGATATAGAACACCTAAACCAACCAGTAATAATCAAAGAGATTGAAACAGCAATAACAAGCCTACCATCAAAGAAAAGCCCAGGAACAAATGGTTTTACAAGTGAATTCTATAAAACTTTTATAGAGAGATAACCCCAATACTCCTTAAATTATTTTGTGAAATAGAAAAAAGTGGAACTCTCCCAAATACATTCTATGAAGCCAACATCGCACTAATACCCAAACTGAATAAAGACAGTTCAAGGAAGGAAAACTACAGGCCTATATCTCTGATGAACTTGGATGCAAAACTATTAAACAAAATACTAGCAATATGCATTCAAAACCACATAAAGAAAATCATACACCATGACAAGGTAGGTTTCATCCCAGGGATGCAGGCTCATACAACATATGAAAATCAATCCATGTAATTCATCCTATAAACAGAATCAAAGACAAAAATCACATGATCATTTCAAGAGATGCTGAAAAAGCATTTGATGAAATCCAATGGTCATTTGTATTTCTGAATTTTCACATGTAATATATACTTTTTGGCATTCAATTTTATTTATTTGAACTTAGTATTTCTCTTTTCCTAGTTAGTCAAGCTAGGGGAATATTTTGCCTTTTTGAAGAATAAGCCCCTAAATTTGTTAACTATATATTATTTGGGGCCTATATTTTATTTATTTATGCTATGTTCTGTATCATTAATTGTATTTTACACTTTTGTCTTTGGTTTCTTCTTGCTGTTTTGGTTATTTGAGATGCAGTGATATATTGTTTATTTGAAAAAATTCTGCATTTTTATATAGACATTTATTTCTATAAACTTTCCTCTTTGTGATGCTATTGCTGTATTCCATTACAGTTGGTATGTTGTCTTTCTCTTTACTTCTTTAAATAAATAATTAAATTTCTTTATTTATCTCTGATCTATTGTATATTAAAACTTCAGTATTTAATTTTCATGTATTTTTATAGATTCCACAGACTTTCTTGTACTGACTTCTAGGTTTTTTGAATTGTTGTCAGAAAGATACTCAAATTATTTTTTTCTCATTTTGTTTTGTATATCCTTGTTTTTGGCCTAATAAGTGATCTCTTCTACAGAATGTTTCACATGCTATTGAGAAGAATGCATACTCTTTCAATTTTTGATAGAATGTTCTGACAATATATTTAGAATGCATTTTAACTTTGCTGTTATTTTTGCTGATTCTCTGTTTGAATCATTTGTCCATTGCTGAAAGTGAATATAAAATTCCCTAAGAGTATGATATTTGGAGAGTTTCTCTTTATGTCTCCTACAATTTTTTCTATATAAGTGAGTGCTCCAACATTGGATACATATATATATATTTAGAATTGTCATTTGCTGGAGCTGAATTGACACTTCTATCATAATATAATGATATTCCTTGTATCTTATAATTTCCTTTGATTTAAAATCTATTTTAATGTTATTATGCTTCTTATGTTCCATTGTTCCTAAAATATTATTCCACCTCTTCACTTTTACTTAATTTGTGCTCTTAGAAATGAAATAAGCTTAATATATGCAATATAGAGTTGACTTCAGTAACTCTAAGTCTTTCAATTGAAAATTTTAATCCATTTACATTTAAGGTGATTATAATTTGGGAAGATATTACAATACTCATTATGTAACAAATCTTCTAACTTTACTGTAGATACTTTCTACAGTAAAGGACAGGTTTCCTTTGACATTAAATTATCAACAGCACTATTATGCCCTGATTTTTGTTTATTAATTTCAGTTTGTATATTAGTCTGCTTTTTGTCACTATGAGAAAGTATTGAAGAAAATCAACTTAAAGAACAATAGATTTATTTTGATTCATGATGTAAAAGTTCTCAATTCACCTGGCGTGGTGGCACACGCTTGTAATCCCCGTGCTTGGGAGGCAGAGACAGGGTGATCGCATAGGTTGGAAGCCAGCCACGTACACTGGCTTAGGAGACCCTGTTTCCAAATAAAAATGTAAAAATAGGTCTGGGAGTGTAGCCCAGAGATAGAAGGGCTTCCAGGAACCCCAGTACCACCAAAATAATAAAATAAATAAATAAATAAATAAATAAATAAATAAATGTCCTCAATTCATAGTCACTAGTTATGGGCTTGTGATAAAGTAGAGCATCATATTGGGGTATGATGGAGTAAAACATTTACCTTATGACAGCCAGGAAGCAGAGAAAGACTAAGACAGTAAAGGGCTAGGGATAGATGTAATGTCCATGGGCATGCCCCTTGAGGACCTACTTTCTTCATGTAACATACACTATAAATTACACCTTACTAGTTTGAGTACCTCCACTCAGTTGTGAATCTATCAAAGAATTATTTGATGAGATTAGAGTTCATATTATTCAATTACTTTTCCAGCTCTGAACATTGCTACATTTAGGAATTAGCCTTCAATATATAAGAACTTCGAATAACTTTCCAGATTTATACCATATCTTTGTCTATATAGATTTTTAGTCAGTGTTTGTGTTGAGATTAACAAAAAGTACATTGAGTACAATAAGCTATTTTGAAATGATAGCTGGTAAACATATTTGTCAAAATTAGAAAGGAAAAAAGAGGAAAAATATTTCAATAAAAGAATTATGCACTTGTACTTTATGCCTTCCAAAATTTAGAATTTTTTATTTTCTTTGTATATTTTTCTGTAATGCCCATCAACATTTAATATAGTTTTATGTTCTGTTTAATATTTATAGTAAAGACATGATTTGCATACCATGTTTAAAATACTAGAACATTCTCAATTGACTGTATGGTTATGTTTATAGTGAGTTTTATACCTTCTGCTGTTTTATTTTATTTATTACCATGCTTTTATTTTAGTTTAATGTACTGCTTTTAGTATTTCTTGTAGGACAGGTTTGGTGGAGATATATTCTCTCAGATTTTCCTTGACTTGGAATGTCTTTTCGCTTTCATTTCTAAAGGATATTCTTGCTGGGTACAGTATTCTTGGTTGGTATTTTTCATCAGTCCTGTGTAAATCTCATGCCAATCTCTTTTGACCTTTAATGTTTCTGTTGAGACATTTACAATCAAGCAAATTGGTACACCCTTGTGTGTTGTTTCTTTTGCTGCCTTTAGAATTTTGTATTTATCTTTAACCTTTGATGGCTTAATTATAATATGTCCTGGGGTACATTTGATTGAATTAAATCTTACTGGTAAACTCTGAGCCTAATGTACCTTGATATGTGTATCTTTCTCTATTTTGGGAAGGTTTCCGTTATTGCATCTTTAGATTAGCTTTTTTCAATTTTGGCATTCTCAACTCTTTTGAGAACCCCAGTAACCAGAATATTTTCTCTTGTTATTATATTCCAAAGATCCCATAGACCTTCTTAATTTGTCTAGTATTTTTTCTTTGTAATCATCTAGATGTGTATTTTCATTTAGGTTCTGTTTAATTCATTATTCTGTTTCATTTATGTTTATTTTTAAGTCTTTATTTGTGTATTTTAGTCATACCTCTTAATGGAGTACAAGATGGTAGAGGCATACATGCACACATCACCCAATTAGCATTTACCCAATTCCCTCCCCATTCCTTCCCCCACCTTCCTTCTCATGTTTAGCTTACTGGTTGACTTTGGTATATTTGTGAATGATGATTCCTTCTATTACATTTTAATTTCACTTCTTGTGCTTCTAGTGAAGTATTTTTAGTCAAGTTTTAAAATACCTTCATTCCTCTACATTTGTCTGTTACAGTATTGAATTGTTTTCCTGTGTTCTATTGGAATTAATTGAATTTCCTTTAAATGGTTTTGAGAAATTTCCTATCAAAATGTTTCCCCATGCTAGTCATTACCTGGTTGTTTTCTGGCATCTTACATTGACATGTGAGGTCATGCTTCCCCAAATGTTCTTAATGCTTTATGTTGTGTGACATCATCAAGTAATTGAAGAATCAAATATTTATTCCAGCATTTTAAATCAGTCATTATTTGTGCATTGTTTCTAGAAATTCTATGCAGGGTGCTTATTTTTTCTGAGCCTATAGTCTTTTCCAGTATTTCAGCAGTAGTTGGTGCCCATACCTAATTCATGTTTGCCATGAGTCTGAAGTTCATGTGTTATTACTGTTTCAGAACTACAGAGAAATTTAAGATTTACTGCACATTTAGTTGGTACATTTTTAAGCATGAACTACAGGAATACCCAAAAAGGATAGTATATCAACATGTGCTTCACCCTGGGCAAATGAAGACCCAGACTTCTTGTCCACAGTTACCTACCTGTTCTCAGGCAATGTGAGTGTCTGCTAAAATCTGGGTAAAATTACCATAAACAAGCTACATATCATGATTGTGGCTGCAAATATCACAATGTTGTGCCATATCTGAGCCTTATCCTAATGAGACCAGAGTTTCATTGGAATAGTATCAAAACCCACACAGTTATGAGCTACCTACTTCAGCAGTGATCTTGTGTCATAAAAGTGGTGCTGAGAGCTAAGTGTAGGGTTCTGTTATGTGAGGTCAGAGTTTGAGTCTCTCAGGGCTTGGTGGCAGGAAGTAGAGTGAGGAAGAGAGCAAGGGCTCTGCTCTCACATCATGGAGGCTGGAAGAAGAATGCAAGCAAGGAGTTTCAAGGACAAAAGCACAGTTCCCCAGGACCCACATATTTACATGTATGTAGATTCAGTTTTCTATTATAATATTTTAATCCATAATCATGAGAAATAATGGTACATGCATTTCCCTTCTTGTTATATATTTATCTGGTTTTGATACCAAGATATTTGAGGCTTCATATAATGAAATTAAAGGGGATAATTACCTCTGGTATTGTGAAGTATTTGTAAAGGTGTGCCTTCTTTTTATAATAATTGATAGGTAATTTTCTTTTATGAATGTAATGTTTTTATGATGACAATTTTTAAACAAATTAAGAGAAAAGAATTCAATTCAAAATGTAGTTAAAATTTAAAATTATAAGTGTATTTAGCAAATTATTAAGAAATTTCATGCATTATACTGGAAGATTGAACACAATGATACACATAGTTATAAAGTATACCTTTATAAATTGTAAATATAGAATCTGAAACAAAATAAAAAATACTATGCTTGATATTTAAAGTAAAATATCACCATAAATGTAGTATAAGGCAAAGGTATAAAAATAAAATTATGCAAGACATGATTTTCTGGATTCAGTGGGCTTAATATTCAAACACAATGACCAAAACAGCTAACATATAAAATAGCAATATGCATCATCATTCTATTTTTAGGTAGAGATGACTCCATCTACTTCATGAAAGAGGATAATAAATCTCAACCTTTTAAAGACTCAAATGAGAATTATATTTCTCAAGATAACATCAGTATTAAAAGAAAATAAAGCAAAATCTTTGAATATTCAGGGAAATATTGTATTTCTAATATAAAATTCCATGTCAAAACCATGTGATAATATATTAAAACAAATTTCAGGTTTGCAGCATATCAGAAATTGAACGCTTCCTTAGAAAGCAAATGAAAAGTAAGGTATCTTACTCGGAAGAAATTTATTATAGAAAACATGCAAGTGAACTAAATAGACATTTCACAAAAGAAGAAATTTAAATGGCCAATGAATGTATTAAAAATGCTCAACATTGTTAGCAATCAAAGAGATGCAAATCAAAACTACACTTAGATTTTACCTAACTCCAACTAGAATGTCAATTATTCAAAACACAAACAACTGCAAATACTGGCAAAGATTTGGAGAAGTGAAAACTCTAATACATTGTTGATGGTATTGAAAATTAGTGCAATCACTCTGGAAAACAGTATGGAGGATCCTCAGAAGAATGGGAATGAACCTACCATATAATCTAGCAATACTACTCCTAGGTATATACCCAAAATTATGAAAACCAAACTATCAGACTAATGCATGCATATCTATGTTCATTGTCAAACAGTTCACAATTGCCAAGATGCCCATCAACTGGTGAACTGATTATAAAAGATACTTAACTATGTTATTATAGTATACTAAAGGAATTTGCTAAAGATGTTAGAGCAGAAATCTTTACAAATATTGGAAGGCTTTTTCTTTACACTGGGATTAGTGGAAGAATAGGACAATGCTATTGAAACTTGAATTTTAAAACCCTACTTACACATTAATTTGATAAATTATTATAGCAAATGTGATTTTGAAGTTCCATGAATAAAATTAATACAAATATGATTCTTCATTGAATTCTTTTATTGTGGAATTTCTCACATAGAGTTAAAATATTAGTTGTTTTCATTCATTTATTTCTTTATTCAAATACATTTGTTGAACTCCTACTATTTGCCTGTGATTAACTAAGAAATCACAGACAATTGATGAAAAAGTCCCAAGAGACTGAATATTCATCACTAAAAAATTGTTAACGTTTTTTTATGTCTGTGGAATGAACTATTATCTAGTTAATAAAGTGTATGAACCTGCTAGATTCTTTACTGGGTTTAGAAGCACATTAGTGTGGAACAGTTGACAGCCATATAATGAAGCAGAACATAGTTCCCTGAGCACTTCAATTCTATTTATAATTGAGTTATTTGCAATTTACCTTTTCAAATTTGTTGGTTTCTAGTATTTTAATATATTTTTTAGAATTCCAAAGGAGCATCTTTAAGTTTACATTATGTTTTGTGATTTGCTCTTTAAATACCTTATTTTCTTTGTACTGTTTGTAGCTAGAGGCTTAACATTTTTATAAATATATAGCACTTACTATGTCTAATATATACTAGATTAAAACAAACTTAAAGAAAACACATTTATTTATTTATAATGGACAAATTAAAACATATTCTTACCTTAAATATGCTTTCCTTCCATTATCTCTCAGAGACATATATACACATGCAATTGAAAATATATTTAAGATAGGAATTGTACAGTGTTGCTTAAAAGTGGGTATTTCTGATTAGATCATATGAAACTCAGTTTTCAGTAGATGACTGCAATCATAGGTCAAGTGTGTATTTTTCAAATAATCAAAAACAGAAAAATTTTAATCACAATGTCTAGTTGGATGCCTCACAGAAACATCTATCTTTGTTCAATATATTTGGATTTACATGGTGGCAGCTAAAGCTGATAACATCTAAAGTCTATTTTAGAAAAAAAATTATGCCAAGTTAAGACGTTCTACACTGATAGTAATTTGACAAATACTCCATTGTTACGGTAAAGAATTAAATATAGTTTTAGTTTTATGTGTGGTAAGAACCATTTATCTTATAATAATTCTTTTTGTAGATCTAGAAAGAATGTGATGAGTCTTACACCCTATTCTCAAAGCTCTTTTGGTAGCCCTGTTGATTACAGATAAAGATGTGAGACACTTTTATGACATCTCAAAAAAATCCAATTTTTGATTCTTGTTTGTTCTCTGACTTAGCAAGGAACTTACTACCTTCCCTAAATATGTAGCTTACACACTTCTAAGAGGGATATCACTTAAGGCAAATAAACTGGCCCTAAGGTATGTCCTATCCTACCTCAAAATACAGAAGATTCCATTCCTTTCAAGGATACCCTGTTTGACTTCTTTCATAACTTTAAGTAATTCTCTTTAATGTGAATATGTATTTTCATGAGCACTAATATTGTCTTCTTCTTACAGCACTTGTGGCTACAGCTAATCAGTGACCATTTGCGACAATTCTCCTAGCATCTTGCTGCTGTGTCAACCCTGAATTTCAATAAATTTTATGGAACTTAGTTTTATTTTGTCAAGAATTGAATGTATTTAACCAAAATAGCGTGAGATGCCAACTCTTGTGTTGTCCACATAGTTGCAAGTCTTGAAAATCATTAACTAAAATATACAACTAGCCGGCTTATGTCAAAGTACTAGTCATCATTTCAATGTATACCTCCCATGTCACCCCATATCCCCAATATTTGACCCATAATTCTTGATATCTAGTCAAGAATTATGATCATATAGCATTTGAAATAGTGGATTTGGCAAGGGATGTAGCTCAGTGGTACATTTTTTTTCTATTAGGCACGAAACCACGGGTTCAATCCCTAGTACTGCCAAAAAATGTTGCTTGAATTTGTGTGTGTGTTTGTGTGTGTGTGTGTGTGTGTGTGTGTGTGTGTGTGTGTGTGTGTGAAGTAATGGAGATTGAACCCAGGGGCATTCTACCTCCTAGCTACACTCCCAGCCCTGTTTTTATTCATTATTTTTAAACTAAGTTGGGTAGTGTCTCACTAAATAGCTGAGAATGGCCTCCATTCTGCAATCCTCCTGTTTCAGCCTCCCAGTACTGGGATTACAAGCATGCACTACCACACCCCGCATGTTGCTTGAAAATTATACTACCATACTGATGAGACAGTTTTACACATAAAATTGTTTATAGAACTGCAGTCATAGTAAACTGGCACATATTTGTAGATATTTTTATAATCAATTTTCAGGACAAGTAGCAATGAAAAATTAAGTAATACAGAAAGGTTTTGGAGGCAGGTAAATACTTTTGGTACTAGTGCTATTTTTGTATATGTGAAACATTTGGAGCTTTGTAATTTCTATTATTGTCTTTGGATTCAATAACCAGCAGAAAACTATGCTGATTGGTACAATTAATTGGTATTGATATTTTTGGTTTTTATGGCTTTCCATCTGAAAATCTAAAGATTCTAGAAGATTTTCAAATGAATTTGCAATACAGATTGGCTATTTTTTTATTCTGTTTAACACAAAACAATTACATCAATATAACAACATAATATACCACACACATTTACAGTAAACTTAAAGGGCTTACATGTAGCTTTTTGTATCCTATGAAAAAATTTTTTTTGGTGGTACTGGGGTTCCTGGAAGCCCTTCTACCTCCGGGCTACACGCCCAGACCTATTTTTACATTTTTATTTGGAAACAGGGTCTCCTAAGCCAGCGCGCGCGGCTGGCTTTGAACCTGTGCGATCCTCTTCTGTCTCTGCCTCCCAAGCGCGGGGATTACAAGCGTGCGCCACCACACCCGACGTATCCTATGAAATTTGATGACATTTAAGTTTTCCTCATATTATTTCAGAAACATGAATCTTAAAAATCTAATTTGAGGCTGGGTGTAGTGGCATACGCTTGTAATTCAGCATTTGGGAGGCTGAGACAGGAGGATACAAGTTCATGGACAGCCTCAGGTACTTATTAAGGCTCTTTGCAACTCAATGAGACCCTGTTTCAAAATAAAGAATAAAAAATAGGGCTGGGGGTGTGGCCCAGAGGTATAATGCTCTTGGGTTCCATCCTCAGTACCACAAAAAAATCTACTGTGGGTTATTTTATAACATAGAAAATAATTGTTTTCTATTTAGTATCTTTTTCCTCTACTTTCCCTTATATTTTGTTATAGCATGCTGTTATTCTTAAGTATATTTATGTTGTAATTTATAAATAAACGTGTTTAGTCATCAATAATTTATATATAAGCGTATGCATATGTATAAATGTGTATATATATGAATTTTTTATTTTTATTTTTTTAATTTATTTTTTATTGGTGCAATGTATTCATACATCATAGTTGAATTTTTTATTGTGGCACTTGAAAACAGTATTGGAATCAGATTCATTTAGAAGACTTGAGTATATCCTTATTTATATTTTGTTTTTTGTCTTTACTAACAAAAAAAATTCCCCAAATGGTTATTTGTACTAGTAAATATGTTAAAAATTTTTAAAATGATTTTTACATTGAAACCTTAATAAAAAATTAAATGTTTGTCTGGATACCTGCAACTTCAAATTCATTAGTCTTAATTATTTCACTTTTGGCAAAAATTGAAACGAAAGTGTTTTAATTCTAAATGTACTGGTTAATTGCATCAGTTCTCTACCTCACTTCACATAATAGTTTAAATGTCACAAAATGCATACCTGTTAAAAATGTATTTTTACACTGTGAAAAATGTATGAATGTGAATCTACTTTGTTTTCCATTTACACAGGTAATTTATAGACATGAATAGGGAAATAGAGCCATGAACATATAAATAATCATGTTTATACTCTTCTCATCCACAACTTTTTTCATCATAACAGATAACAGTACAGTAGTTTCTGTTAGTAATTGGATTGAGGACTTCTTTCAGTCATTCCACATCATTTACTATTAATCTAACCAGCATGGACTGTATCTCCATTACTGCTGATTTTCAAAAAAAATACTTAAAGTGAAAGGGAACTTTAAAAAAAAACTAAGTCATTCTACAATTTACACATCTTTTTGTATCTACCCACTTACCAGTGACATACATAAGTGTTTCCTCTGAACAGATTTAATTTTTAATTTTCCTGAATCAGTGTTAACCAGGAAAAGGTAATTGTTGTCAAGAGTATTCAAACTGTCAGAATATCCTTCAATCTAAAAGCTGTTAGAATCTGTGCAAAAGTAATTACTGAAACTCTATTCAACTGTAATAATAACCTGCCACTGATGACAGCAATTACTGGGAAAGTGTAATAGAAATCAAAGGCACATTTTTCTTTGACAAGTACATTTCTAACTAAGGTTTACTTTGGCTGAATAGTGTTGACAATGATGATGTGCTGTATCATTCTTAATCACGGCTGGCATGATGTTATCGTTTGAACTGCTCACTGTTAGAAAGAGACTAATTGCTTGTTTCATTTGACACTGTCCAGGCTCTCTGTACATAGGAATATATATTTAGATGAATAGAGGTTAAGTGTTATGCTTCTTTGCCTGTTTTACATACTATTTAAGTGCAGGTCTTAAGTATATTTTACCTCAAATAAAAGAAACTAATTTTAGTTAGGCCAAAATGAAAAGGCAAACTTCTCAGACTTTCCAAAGTTTGGGTAACACATAATTAGGTGAAATTGTGGATGCTTCCTTTGAATCTGTAGCAGTGGTCATCTTCCCTGTCAGCTTTCTTATACATTCTCCCCACCATGTCTTGAAGTGACATCACAAATATCACAAATACCCCCTAAACAGGATTATATGATATTATAACTAGTAGTGGTAAAAATAAAATCAGAAAAAGTGTCATATGGCCTATTTTTAAATTAATCTGAAATTAAAATACAGTAAGTTGTTATATTATCTTCTGAAAAAGTGAAATTGCTATAAAATTAAAGAAAATAAATATAGTCTTATTTCATAGAAGAAACATGGAAAGGGTATGAAAATAAAAGAGGTGTCAATAAAAATTGATTTTTTTTTTTTTTTTGGTGGTACTGGGGTTCCTGGAAGCCCTTCTACCTCCGGGCTACACTCCCAGACCTATTTTTACATTTTCATTTTTGGAAACAGGGTCTCCTAAGCCAGCGCACGCGGCTGGCTTCGAACCTGCGCGATCCTCCTGTCTCCGCCTCCCAAGCGCGGGGATTACAAGCGTGCGCCACCACGCCCGGCTATAAAAATTGATATTTTAAAAATTGATCCTGTTCGCTGGGCGTGGTGGCGCAAGCTTGTAATCCCCGCACTTGGGAGGCAGAGACAGGAGGATTGCGCAGGTTCGAAGCCAGCCGCGCTGGCGTAAGACTCTGTTTCAAAAATATAAAATAGGTCTGGGAGTGTAGCCCGGAGGTAAAAGGGCTTCCAGGAACCCCAGTACCACCAAAATAATAATAATAATAATAATAATAATAATAATAATAATAATAATAATAATAATTTATCTTGTTCATTACAATTGTATTATTTCCAACAGTTGGCTTCAAGAGACTTGCATTGAAATTTGCCCTACAACTTGTTTAGTTGTCAATAATTCACTAACAAAGTTGTAAGAAAGAAACAACGAACACAACATTAATAGAGAAAATCATGTGGCACTGTCTAAGTGTTTAGGATATGAAATAATATTTTGTTAACACTCCTTGGGTTTGATATTAGGTTTACTTTTTTCTAAAATAAATTAAATTCTAGACTTGACTTTTTTAAGAGTCCCACTGTAATGCCAAGTTTTTTTCTAATAATTTAACCAGAAAATGTCAACTAAAATAATTTAAGATCATGTATATATGAAGCTATAGGCTATAAGTAAGGAAATATAAAAATTGAATCTTCATCATTTGCAGATATACTCAGTAAAAATACTATGTTCTGAAAAGTTATGAAATTTAATAGATATACATATTTATTATAATAACTTTACCTTTCATACATTCAATCATTATAAGTTAGGAGAATAAGCATAATAAAACTTGGATTAAAATAATTTTAGTTGATTCATGACTCTAGTCTTCCAAAGAGAAAAATTTATACAATGTAAATGTAAATAGTTATTTCTCTACATTTTAAAGAAAGTACATATGATAAAATTAACAATAATAGTTTTCTTTGTATATTTACACTCTAGAGCTGTAAGTATTCTTAATTAAAATATTAATTTTTCTCTTGGACAATAAGACAGTAATACATTATTTTTTCTGTTAAATAATAATATTTGAGCCGGGCGTGGCGGCACACGCTTGTAATCCCCACGCTTGGGAGGCGGGAGACAGGAGAATCCTGCAGGTTCGAAGCCAGCTGGCTTCAGAGAGACCCTGTTTCCAAACAAAATAAATATAAAATAGGTCTGGGAGTGTAGCCCGGAGGTAGAGGGGCTTCCAGGAACCCCAGTACCACCACCAAAAAATACCCCACAATAATATTTGTACTACTTATTCTATGAAATTGTTATAATATGGAAAGAAAATGTATATTGAATTACTTTCTAAATTATAATGCACCTTAGAGCATTACTGAGGTATTGTCATTTTAACCTCAGAGAACCTAGGACTGTGTTCTGAGTGTGAATTATTTTTCTATGCACATCTAGAGGATGCCAATTTTTATATCTTGACATTGATAGTATTTTTAATCTATTGATTATAATTACAAGATCAATGTCAAAATCAGACAGGAAAAGAAATATTTATAAATCATATTTGAATACCCAGAAATGGTCATGATATTCTGAAAACGACAATTATGAGTTCATATCTACTAAACAAACATCATAAATTGGTAAGAAAAGACTCATTTTGGAAAAGAAATCAAGACTTCCTTGGTATCCTTTTCTCTATCCTTCATGCTTCAATTTGTTTCAATATTTTTAAGGACAAATACTCATTTCAAACAAACAATACCCAGATAACACAATTTATTTTTTATTTCTCACCACTTATAGCTATAGCATCAGTCATATCCTCACATTGGAAATGTTCAATGAAAACAATTCACCTTTGTGCCTCTTCAAAAGAAAATTTTTGATGGATTATTCAAACAAGATCTCTTTGCCAATACAGTTTTCAACAGCTGAGATTTTTCTGAGCTTCTCCTATAAACCACTAAACAAAAATAGTTGGGCTTTTGCCTTTGTGAATTTTTGTGTATATTGAAAATAATTATTTCTTGGGAAGATTGGAAACTCAATCTAATTATGTATTTGTAGCTCAGTAAGCAAATAAGTATCAAAGAGTATCCTAGATAGAGACATACTAAGGAAAGAAAAATAATTAAATTAAATTTAATATGAATTGTGGTTTTGTTTTGTTTTGTTTTACATTTTGGTACTCTTCACTGAAATGCATCCTATTTATTTTTTGTGCTGCCTTCCTCTTGTTCCATAAAGAATGTGCAACATGTATTACTCTTAAAACAAGCCAACAGTGAAACCATTCCCTATAATCATTATATATGTAGTTTTTTGTTCCTTTTATCCAGAATTATTATACCAAAGCTTAGGAGAAAGCATTCTTTCACAGATGGAGTCATTGACTTTAAGACTGGGATTACTGGAGGCATTGATATATTGGGTAATTTGGTGAATAGGCTAGTTTCATAGAGGCCTATATAGTTCTATATGTGGAATGTCTGAGACCCTAGATTTATTTTTAGAGGTTGCAGATTCATTCTCTTAATTTGTAGGTACAATTAATATTGGTATTCTAGAACCATAAATCATTAAGTTACTTGAAAAAATTATTGGTAAAAAGCAAATATAAATTGTGATTTATTTGCTTAATAGTCAATAAATGTTTTTCTGAATTAAATTTAGCAGCACAGCAATATAACTCTTAAGATGACTATGCAAATTCATTGATAAAAATAGTTATTAATTCCAGATTACCATTAAATTATGCTTCATTACTGTACCTCCCAGAATGAACATTCTTGGACCCCATTCTGACAAAGTAAAATTGAATCTTTGTAGGTGGGTAATGTGAGAATACAATGTACCAATAAAAGTATATAAGAAAATAAAATAAGTAAAAATAAAAGGAAACAACAGGTTGTTTGTCTCAATATCATAATAAAACCTACTACCCCTCATTTATTGTGGCACTCAAAATTTATAAATGCCTTCCTATGTTCTATTTCAATTAACAACCATAATTCCATATAGAATATAGGATTAATTTTATATCTACACTCTTTAATTGAAGAAACTGAGACACAAAAATCATGAATCCCAAAGTTACAGAGGTATTCATGATTATATTATTTGTATTTTAATTTGACTTTTGTAAATTTCTTGGCATAGTCACCTTAATTTTAACTTCTGCCTGGTAGAAAAATGTGAAAAAGAAGCTTGGTAAGAAAGGAATGCTAAAATTTCTGATTTCCCATAGACTTGTCAATAAAGTATAATTGGGAAGCCAATCAGAAAGATTAGATCTGACATTTGGTAGAAACTAAAAGCATCAATATTCCTTAGATGCTATTAACAGTAGCTCGGTCACAAGCTTTCCTGGGAATTTATATAAAACATTCTCTTATTTTCATTTTCATTGCACTCTTATTCCTGTCTTATCTTCTCCAGGTTTGCTCTGAGGAGAATATTTAAATTTTTAAAATGAAAGATGATTCATGCTTCATCAGTTCTGGTGCTTTACTTGAGAACATGAAAGTGCCAGCAGTTAGGAGAAAGGTAGTGAGACTGCAAACCAACATAACTGAAGAAGGGCTCAAGATGGAAGGAAACTTTGATAATTTCACAGTCATAGAGAGGGGAAAAAGGAGCGTGAACAAAATTTCAAAATAGTTACATGCGTGAAATCATTCCAAGAAGTCATTTAGACTCTTTGGGGGACTTGCCTGTAATAAGAATGAACTATGTAAGAAATAAATAATATGTTAATTTTTAGGAGATAGTGTTCCTGTATAAATAATTATTTAAGTTGACAACTAATGAACACTAAGCCAAACTGTACAGAATTAGCCCAGAAATAGTTAACTTTAGCGTTATCTGCATACTGATGAAATTTTCATTTTAAAATATTTTTTATGCAGAATGAAACCACCACAGTTTCAAACCTTATTGTGACTGTGTTTTGAAGGCGTCAAAATTGGAACGCAAGGCAAAGTGTATATCTATAGTTGCTAAAGTTATTCTCCAGAGGAGATCATGTTTCCAAATAAAATATAAAAAATAGTGCAGCTCAGAGGTAGAAAGCTCCTGTGTTCCATCCCTAGTAACACACACACACACACACACACACACACACACACACAGAAACAAGAAGAGACTTCAGAAAACTTTCCAATACAGAATTTCCCCATGTTCTACTATATAATAAACTATATTCAAACTACATCTATCAAAGTAGTAGCCACATATAAATGACTGATATATAAATACATTTACATATTTATTCAACATTATTGCATCATTGATCTTAATAATAGTGAGACCATAAAATCATTCATATATTTTTTGGTTACTCTGAGGCCTTCAGAGAGAATATATTCAGTTGAAAGTAGTGAGCCCAGGAGCAAACCAGGACATAACCCCCCTTTCTTTTGTTTAATTTTTATTTATTTTATTTTGTTTTATGGTTATGTGGATTGAAACCAGTGATATTCTACCTCTGAGCCACATCCCCAGCTTACTTATTTTTTATTTGGAAATAGAGGCTCCCTAAGTTGTGAGCGCAACCATTGCTAAGTTGTTGCTGTTGGCACTGAGCCTGAAATTCTCCTGCCTCAGCTTTCCAAGTATGAAGATTATAGGTATGTGCCACCATGCCAGAAAAACTATATATTTTAAAAATTAGTGCATTTAAACTCTTCAAAATGTGGGGGTATAAAACACTGAAGCACAATTACTTAAAAGTATTGAGATACCCACAAAACATTGCATTGCAATATTAGAAATATGACTTTATTAGAAAAAAGACTTCATAGCTCTAATGGAAAGTGACTTAAGCTATGCAATGTTCCAAAGAAATAATCATGATCTTAACAATAAGCATAGAGTAAAAGTACCTTTATGTGATATTATATGCTGTATAATCCTCAGTAACGTGAAACAAATTCCCCCAAAATCTTTTTGTTGATATTACAAAGATATTCCTGTGCATACACTAAAGGAACTCACTGAAGACTGCAAAAAATATATATATGCTAGTATTCAGCAAGATGGTTAAGAAAAGCTCTAAATGTTATACACTAGAATAAAGGGTAGGATGCATAAAAGTATTTTTATAATTATTATTATCAACATAAATTCATTCTTTATCTTTCACCTCAATCTTTATGGTCTCAAAATTATATAGTACTAGGAACAACCGATTAGTTGACAATTCCTAATATATCTTGGGGAGCACCTGCCATGCCTATCTACTCACCATTTCTACTGCTCTGCTCTATTTCAGGCCCCCTTAAAATTTGAATTGATTTATTAAAACAAGCTGTTAGTTAACTTCTCTCTTTTTTCCCCTGTTGAAAGCAAATTAACATATTTTCAACTCACTAAACTTAAATTGCTCTCCACAATTTAGGATATAAAATCAAAACAAATCAAACTAACATCATTAGAGTGTGAAATGACTTATAGTTTTACCTTTTTAGTATTATCTCTGAACATTTTTATAAGCATACAATTCTATTCAGATTTGTCCTCAACAATCTCTTTCTATTTACCAAATCTAATTCCAGATGTTGACTCTCACCATTCCCTTTGGTATCTGACACTATAGCTCACTGCCACTTGGAAACCCTTTTCTCCCCTGAATTTATACTGTTCAAGGGCACATCTTTCATTTTCTGGTTTCCACCTCTTAGTCTCCATTTCTGGCTATTCATCATTACCCAGTCAATGTGGACAATAAGCAGATGACCTTCATCTTAATTCAAAGACACAAGTTGAAGTCATTAGCCACTAACCTCTTTTTAACTTTATAAATATTTCAATTTTTTCCATTGGTACCTAACCTATTTTTTCTACTTATTACATTATAGGAGTTGTATCAGCTTTTTATCTAAGCCCAATTTTACTCTGTTCTGAATTATATTCTTCCTGCATTGTTAGTTGGTTTATACTAAACATTTTTACCTACTTATTTGCATTTAAGTTTTCCCTTGATTGACTCTTTCCCATAAATATTTGCATATACTCAAGCCACTTTACAAAAATAATATACTTATTTTAGGAATCATTTTGAAGATCTGACACTTCACCTTCATAAGGCATTAATGAAATTGATTAAAATCGTTTTAGATGACATGAATCAGAACCCTGGTTCCCTTCCACCTCTGGGGTCAGTAAGAAGATGAGCATACTCACCAACCTAAAAACTGTAAGTAAAAAAGGTGCTAAAGACATGAACATAAATATTACCAAAGAGAATATGTAGACAGAAAACAAACACATGAAAAACTGTTCATCTTAAACCATTAAGGAAATTAAACTATAATGGATTGATAGTATATCACTGTACATCAATCACAATGCTTAATATTTTTAAAAAGTTTTTCTACAATGGGGAAAGAATAATCTCTTCAGTAAGTGGCAATGATGAAATGAGATATCTACATGCAAAAGAATGAAACTAAACCCCTTATCTTACACAAGCACAAAAGTCAACTCAGAATGAATTAAATAAATGAAACATCTAAAGTGATGAAACTTCTAGAATATATAGATACAACATTTGTCAATATTAGTCTTTAAAGTGATATTTTGGTTAGGACACCAAAGCAATAGGTACCAAATTAAAAATAAACAGATGGGACTACAGAAAAATCAAAATATTTTGGACAATATTTTAAAAATTAACAAAATAAAAATCTTATAAACTGGGAAAAATTGTGCTTTTTGTATATAATAAGAGGTTATCCTCCAAATACATAAGAAAATTCTATAACTCAAAAACAATTAACCTTGATATGCTGGTGAATGTACATTAGGGAATTTCCCTCTTCCCCCTACCAAAACCCTCAGATCACCTTATTTGCTCATTTATAGATTCTACTTCTTCATCTAGAGTTCCTCCTATAGCCCACTTTCTCCTTAGCTTCCACATATTAGGGAGAACATATGATTTTTTACTTTTTGTGACTAACCAATCTCAGCACAATGTTCTCCATTTTCATCCATTTTCCTGTAAATGATGGGATTTTGTTCTTCTTTATTTATGAGTAAAATTTCATTGTCTACATAGTTTACACAAATTACATAGTTTTGTAATCCATTCATTTGTTGATAGGCATCTTGGCTGATTTCATAGTTTGGCAATTGTGAATTATGCAGCTATGAACATAGATATGTATGCACTAGTTTTGTAGTTTTGTTTCCATTCTTGTGGGGAGATACCCAGAAGTGGTATTGCTGGATAATATGGTAGGTTTGTTTCCATTCTTCTGAGGATCCTCCATATTGTTTTCCAAAGTGGTTGCACTAATTTACAATCTCACCAACAATGTATTAGAGTTCCAACTTCTCCACATCCTCCCCAGCTTTTTTGTTGTTTGTGTTTTGAATAATTGCCATTCTAGTTGGAGGTAGGTGAAATCTCAGGGTAGTTTTGATTTGCATCTCTCTGATTGTTAATGATGTTGAGAATTTTTTCATGTATTTATTGGCCATTTGAATTTCTTCTTCTGTGAAATGTCTATTTAGTACACTTGCCCATTTTGATTAGGTTATTTGTTTCTGGGAAAAATTTCCAAGAAGATCCTGGATATCAGATCAAACATCATCAAAGTGGCCATACTACCAAAAGCAATATACAGATTCAATGTTATCCTCATTAAAATACCTACATTATTGACCACATAAATAGAAAAGCACTCATAAAATTCATATGAAAACCTCAGAATAGCAAAAACAATTCTTAGCAACAAAAACCATGGTGGGTGCATAATAATAGCTGATTTCAAAATATACAACAAACCTATAGTAATGAAAACAGCAGATTATTGTCCTAAAAAAGACACATAGATCAGTGAAGCACAATAGCAGATACTGAAACAGACTCTCAAACCTATAGCAACTTGCTCTTAAACATAGGGGCAAAACCAGATTTTGGAAAAAAGATAGTTGTTCAACAAATGGCACAAGAAAAACTGGTTTATCATATGTATAATATGGAACTAAACCCCAACCTCTCACCTGGCATAACAGTCAAATCAGGATGTTTAAATATTCTATATTTATACTAGAGATTTTGAAACTACTAGAATTGGTCATAGAACAAAAACTCTTAAACCCTAGAAATGGTTGAGAGTTCCTCTATAAGATCACTTTTGGTAGAGTAGACATTTTAATTATATTTATTTTGCTTATCCAAGTGCATGGGAATCTTTCTGTTTCTTAAGACCTCCAGTTTCTTAAGTGTTTTATAATTTTCATTGTAAAGGGCATTTATCTCCTTGGTTAGATTTATTCTCAAATATTTATTGGTTTTGACGGTATTGTGAATGGAATTGTTTTTGAAATTTGTTTTTAGTGTATTCATAGTTAATATATTAAAATGCCACTGATTTTTATAGATTTTATTTGAATCATGCTACTTTGCTGAATTTGTTAATTAGCACTAGAAGTCTTTTGGTTGAGGTTTTTTTTGTCTTCTAAGTATAGAATAATGTCACCTGCAAATAAAGATAATTTCAGTTCCTGTATTATTATTTATACTCATCTTATTTTCTTTCCTTATCTTACAGCACTGTCTAGAGTCGCAAGTGTTATAATGAAATGGAGTGCTGATGGTGGGCATCCTTGTCTTGTTTCTAATTTTAAGAGGAATTCTTGCAGTTTCTCTCAATTTAGCATGATGTTAGCATTGAGTTTATTATATATTGCCTTCATGACACTGGATAAGTTTCTTCTGTTTCAAAGATCTGCTGTGTATTTAGCATTAATGAGTTTCAATAGGCCTCTTCATTACCTCTTCTTTAATTTAGCTGAGGCTGTCTGTGAACCACAATCCTCCTGTCTCAGCCTCTCAAATGCTGAGATTACAAGCATGTGCTACCACGCCTAGCTTTGGTCTGCTGTTTCTTTATTGATTGCATGTCCATATGTTGTATCCACTACTGAAATTAGGATATTAATGTATGCTACATGCATTATTTTCCATTTGTCTTTTTGTTCCGTCAATGTGTACCTTATATATTTAAATATAACACTAGATACATGTATAATTATAATTGTTACATCTTCCTGTTGAATGAACACTAAGCATTATGTCTTGTCATTCTGTGTCGCCTATTACTGCTTTTTTACTTAATGTCTGTTTTGTGTAATATGAACATAGTCAATTCAGTGCTATTTTGGTTTCTATTTGAATGGAATATTTTTCTATCCATTTTCTTTCAGCCTATATATGCCCTTAAATTTAAACTTAGACTGTCATAGATAGTACATAATTATAATTTTTCCAAAAAGCCAATCTGCTTCTATCGGTTGGGTAGTTTGCACTTTCACTTAAAATAATTATTTAGACTTAAATATTTATGATTGCAATTTTGTGAAACTATTTTCTGTGTGACTTAAAGTTCTTCTGATCCTTCTAGAATTGTAGAATTTTAATGCTACAAATGATGAACTTTAGATATTGTTTTACTAATATCCTCTATTTCTGAAATGAAAAAGTTGTGTCCCTGTGACATGATCCCATGATTCATATATGTTCCCAAATTTGCATAATTTGGTATGAAGTTACCTTAATATATATATATATATATATATATATATATATATTTCTTTACTCCAAATACAGTGTTCTTTGACAGGAATAAAATTATACTTTTTCATATTTTCCCATTTCTTATTCTTATCCCATACCTGTGGCATAGATGATGGCTTATCATCATATTCTTGGACCATTTTACTATCACCTAGCACATCTGTCTATCTATAGTTCTCCCATTTCATTCTTAGCCCCATTCAATGCACTATTATTTAAAATGCTTTTTATAATATTATGACAACATAACTTAATTGTTCAAAGCCCTACGTGTCTCTCAAGTTAATTGACTAAAGTTGAAACTCCACATTTGATAAAATTAATGAGGGATTTCCTCTGTGGTCTAAATCCTACATTCAATTTCATTCTCTACCCCTTTACATATTGCTCTTGATCTGACTTGTTCCTTCTTCTCCATATATTACCAATCAGTTATAGTCGTGCTTCAATTTCATTTTAACTTTATAGTAATTTTGCTTTATTTTATTCTAATTCGGAAATTCTGTAGCATTGTCTATCAGTATTACTTTTAAAACACTTAGAATCAACATCCATTCAGTGTGTACATGTTTTCCTGAGTATTATTCAATTACCTAAAAAGTACTTTAATGCAACAACCATATCATAAGCCAGTGAGAAATACCTTCTTTTATTGCCACAGTGCAATGTTCAGAGTAAGCCCTTAATATTTTGTTAATTGCTGACTGACATGAAAAAATCACTAAACAAATGTTAAACAAGTCCATAAACTAATTATTTCTACATCATCTGAACATGCAATAGCATATGTTTACAATATACTTAGCATAATGTGCAAAGAAGCTGAAACGATCTTCTCAGTCTACTCCCCTGGCACATAAAGAGACTTGTAATTACTTCCAGGTACTCCATTTTGATTGTCTCCACCAAACTCTGGTGCTCATTCACCTATTTTCCCAGTCTTCCACTTATTCTTTTAGATAAAGAATTTATAACACTGTCCTTTAAAAAAATTCTATTTGCAGAGACTTCCAGTTTGACCCATTTCTAACTTCTGCCTCCCCTTGAGGTCTGTGGCTTCTTTGTTTGCTTCTGATTGTTCCCACATGCAGTATACTGAACTCTCCTGCTAGGGAGTGGTTACCAACTTCCCAAGAGAGTGTCCTTGTCACCACTCCTGCTGTTATATGCCTAAGCCATGTGGAAATCAGGCATAGAATGGCATTAATTGTGATTTGGTCCTCTTGCCCTCAAAGGCAAAATTTGTTACTTGAAATTTACAAAGAAATAAGACTATGATGAACTAAAATCAAAGCCAACTTTCCTTAAAGCAGTCAATTTAGTTTCTAGTACTTGCCATGGTTTTGGGCTTTGCCTTTAGAATGCAATTCAGAAAATGTTAACAATACACATATTTTCCTTTCTCAAACATTTATTTAACTCTGTTTGGATAGCGCTGAAGCTGTATTTTATCTTCGCTCCAATGCTACTACAACTGTCTTTTACTTTCATAATTAGTTCATTTTATAAAATGCCAACAATCAAAATACTATGGAATTGACCTCATGCTTATTTCTTTACTATTTTTTCTCTATAAATTTTAATTCCATAGGCAGTTATCCATACATAACTATATTGTCAATTCATTTCCAGTGGGTGGTAGGAAGAGAACATCTGCCTTACATAGCAGTTTGCCTACATAACCCTGCATAGTTTACTATTGTTCCAGGAACTGCTCATGCATATAATAAAGTTCCAATGACTTCAGACCTCCTGTTTTTAATAATATTTTAGGGAGTTATTTTTCTGCCACAGCTTGGATGATGTTTATTCAGATGGACATAATAAATAAAATATCTATGGATCATCCATACTATTAGAATACATTATTGTGCTTTCATAATTGGTGTCAGCTTATAGGGGTAGGAAAAGTATTATTTCAGGTGTTAGTAAAGTTAAAATGTATGACTCACTCTACTTAGCCTCTATCTTCCAAAATAATACAGAATGAAAATCTATAGCCCATATTTCTAGAGTGTGATTAGAATAGTAATTTAGGGACAAGATTCAGATAATAATCAATTTTACTCATCATCTTTCAAAAATATTTGAATGACATATAATAAAATTGAGTCATCACCTTTGAAGGATAATGCTTAAGATACCATTAGTACATTGTACAATACAGTGCCAAATCTGGTATAAGATATAGCTTTCTTAAATTCTATTTTAACTTTAATTACTATAGTAATTATACTAAAAGCATATTATCCTTATGTCATTTATCTACAAAATGATATTGGAATAATATCAAATTTTTTTCAAAATTTTTTCTAAGGCCCATAGTCTTATTTTACATCATTTCTGTATAATGTTATATAAGACCTATTTTCAAACAATCAGTCCTATCTAGTAAGACAAAGTTACACATACATCATGTGCTAATTATCATCTTCATATATTTAATCACACTGGTAATATGTTACAAATATCTTCTGATCCACAATATTTAAAATATATTACTATTTCAAGAAGTCAGCTAACACCCCATTCCTTCCTCAAAATTTCCTCAGAATTACTTTATTCCACACTGTATTTATCCACTTTGATGAACTTTCTTTTTATAAAGTAAGTAGTTGAAATTTAAAATTCAATCTTACTTTCCTAATAGATATATTTTATATGTCTTTTTTTCTTAAATTAATTTAGAAACAGTGACACATTATGTTCTGGTACTGGGGTTCCTGGAAGCCCTTCTACCTCCAGGCTACACTCCCAGACCTATTTTATACTTGATATTTGGAAACAGGGTCTCTTAAGCCAGCGAGGCTGGCTTTGAACCTGCGCGATCCTCCTGTCTCTGCCTCCCAAGCGCAGGGATTATAAGCGTGCGCCACGACGGCTGGTTTGTATTCTTCTTATTACCAGCATACAGTTCTGGGAATGTAGCTAGTCCTGAAAAAACTTTTGCTTAATTCATGCCCAGTACAAAACCAGTGGTGTCCAAGTATAATCATTATAAATATCCAAGGTTATTTAAAAGCTGATGGTATTTAGATACATCATTTAGATTATTTAATGTTTTGTCTTGTACTAACCTACTATAAATTGGTTACTTTAAAGTAAAAACAATCTGTCTACATGAATATTCTAATTTATTATGAATTACAACATAATCTTTATTATTAGATCAGAACAAAATTTTTCTCTATTTAGTACACTAGAAATTCTCCTTTGATTCATTAAGCCAAATATTTGGGCCAAAATATTTAACTGGCGTATGACAATAACATAAGCTTTACTAAAATGAAGCAATATTTGATGTGTTTTTCAACTCTTTGATAAAAAATTTGTACTTATTGGTTTGATCATTATTATAAGTTTTATTTTTTAATTCAGTCTGCTAGTATATTTACTTTTGTTACACCCCAAACTATTTTTATTTTAAAATAGGTTCCCACTGTTTATGGGCCAATCTGAGGCCTTAGCTTTAGCATAAGTAACACCATGTTGCTACCTTAGATGACCCACCTAGTCATGTATAACTGATCTTTTGGCTTCTATAATTTCTGCTTAACTTTCACCTACAGAAAATAAAAAAATTAGAAACTTTACATCTTCATCAAAGGGAAATATAAATCAATACTATATTAAGATTTTGCTTCATTCTAGTTAGAATAGCAATCAACAAGAATTCAAGTAAGAATAAGTACTGGCAAAGGTGTGGAGGGAAAGTAACTGTTATCTAATGCTGGTGGGGATGGTAAACAACAGAGCCAGTATGCCAGTAATTCTGTAGGCTGATCAAAAGGCTTGAAATGAACCTACCTTTTGATTCAGTCATACTACTCTTTAATACTTATCCAAAGTAATTAAATTCAGTATATGAGAGAGATACATACGTACCCATGTTTATAGCAGCATAAATCATAGTAATCAAATATTAAAAAGTCTAGGTGTCAATCAACAGAAAAATTCATAAATAAAATGAGATATATATTCACAATAGTTCCATTCAACCTTAAGAAAATTTTGGTATTTGCAAGAAAATAGATAAAACTGATGTTGATTATGTTAAGCTAAATTATCCAGACTCAGTAAACCAAGTAACATGTATTTTCTTATATGTGGAAGCTAGAAAAAGGGGGAAAAACAGATCTCTAGACAACAGAAGAAACACCAATAAGATATAGAAATGTTTGGTAGGAGGGAGGAGAGAAGGGTGAGAAGTACTGGTAAAGGTACTATAGATGAGCAAATAAGGTGACCTAACTGAGGGGGCTGTGAGGGGGGAAGAGTGAAATTCCCTAATGTACAGAATGTACATTAACACGAATATCAAAGTCAATCAAAAAGTCAAACATGGGAAGGAGGGAGAAGAGAGGAAGTAGGGTGGGAATTGGGTAAGGGCTAATTGGGTGAAGGGTACATATGTGCCTCTACTATCTTGTTTTCAATTAAGATGTATGACTACAATGTACCAATAAAACAATTTAAAAAATAAATCATGTAGTGCTTCAAATTTCATATAATTTTACTGTGGCCATATTTTGTGCCACCATGCATTCTTAGGAGGAAAGGCATTGATAAACTTATAAAATAAAAAATGAACAAATTATGCTATGAGCATTTGTGAACATGCCACAATAAAAGCAAATATTCCATATAATTATTACTTACCAACATAATTTTAAAAAGTTATTTACAAAATGAAATATAGCATGCAACTGTAATATTACAAAATATGTTTTTTAGGCTACACTATCTTCCTAATTAATGACTTTGCCAATTCTCTTCCTTTCTCTGAATATAATACAACAAAACAGCATAATAACAAACATTAATAAAAAATATATAATCAAAATAATAATATTAAATAAAATGTATTTCATGTAAAGATAAATTGTGACGCAAAATAAGATCATTTTGTAAGAAAAACATTCATTTTGTAAGAGAAAACATTATGAGAAGAACAAAGCAGTCTTTAGTAAATATGCACTTAAAAATAGGAATTCAAATACATATAACAAAATAGAATAGTAAAAGATATGGACAAATGCACAATTATGAGCATATTTAACACCTGCCTTTAAACACCTGATAAAACAAATAAAAAGAAAATCAGTAATTTCTACCAACTTGACTTAACTGTTTTTCAGGTACCTCTCAATCTCAACCAATATTAATCTCTTACAACATATAAAACATTTATAAAATAGTGCTTGGAGCAATAAAAGAAGTTTTAAATAAGTAGGCTAAATTCAAATAATGCTCTCTGGTAAAAAAAGAAATCAACTAGTAGTCAAGAGCATAAAGAAATTTTTACAATACCAAATAATATAATATAATACAGAAGAAAAACATTGTCCAACCTTATAATTATGAGGTAAATAAAATATGCAATATATAAACTTTGAAATCACTGTGAAATAAACTAGTCAGAGAAGGAAAATAATACATATTTCCACTAATATGATGCATCTAAAACAGTCAAAATATTAGAAGTAAATAGTGTAATATTAGTTGCCAGCATCATGCAAACGGGACAAGTAGGAGCTGATATTTAGTGTGTATAAAATTTTAGTCTCACAAGTTTAATCATTCCTAGAGATCAAATATAGAGATATAAGTATGCCTATAAATAACAATAGTGTATTGAACATTTTAAAACCTAATAAGAGGGTGGATAGTATGTTAACTGGTTTTATAAATATAAAAATGAATATTATGAGTTTTATGATATGAAGTACTTAGAATGACTTAAGATTTAAAGAAAGAAGAAGCTGGATGTGGTGGAACACACCTGTAATCCCAGTACTTGGGAGGATGAGAGAGAAGGATTACAGGTTTTCAGCCAGCCTCAGCAAATGCGTGAGAATGTTTTGGGAGGTTTTGTTTGTTTGTTTGTTTGTTTGCAGTATAGAGGACGGAACCCAGGGGCATTGTACCTCCAAGCTACACCCAAGCCCTATTTTTTAGTCTTTTTTTTCTTTGAAACAGGATATCACTGAGTTGAGAAGTGCCTCACTAAATAGTGGAGGCTGTCCAAGAACGCAATCCTCTGTTCTCAGCCTCCGAATGCTGGGATTAAAAGTGTGTGCCACCATGCCCGGCTGAAACTCTGTTTTAAAATAAAAATAAAAGTGCTACGGATGTAGCAAAGATAGAATACTAGATTAAATCCTCGGCATCAAAAAGGAAGGAAGGAAGGAAGGAAGGAAGGAAGGAAGGAAGGAAGGAAGGAATAGAAAGAAGGAATCTATTTCCAGTAAAGAAATAAAGAAAATTATTGTTTTCTAGGTGGATAATGGGAAATGGTTCTGAATTATTTGTTGGTAGAAATAAATATATGGGAAATTCATAGAGACTAGTGTTACATAAAATAGCATTGTGAATATAACTAAAACTCACTCACTACATCACTCATTTTAAAAATGTATGTTTCTGTGTCTGGTCATATAGCTCAGTAGAAGAGCATATGCTAAGCATACGTGAGGCCCTGGCTTTTATTTGTTACCACACTAATAGTTTAATTTTATGCTACATTAAATACACTTAAATGAAATATATTAAGAATGTATAAATATTACTTCATAAAACTATAAACTTCTGGTATTTAAATTATTATAAAGCTACATTATATATCTAGAGAAACTATTTTCAAATCACTATATCTTAAAAAATCTTTATCCATCATGTATAAAGTTCTCTCAAATATTAATTAGATGATGATCTAAATAAAATGGGAAATATTTATTCAAACATAACACCAATTGAGTTATATGAATGACATAATAAACATGAGAGGATGCTATCATAAGAACATGTCTTTTTTTTCTCTTTTTATTCAAATTTGACTTCTATTACCTTATATATTTTTCTTTTTCTATGGAATTCTCACATTTAGAAATCCATTTGGGGTCATTTAAAATAAATTTTAGTTGATTAAAAAATGAGATTTATAAGATGGCCAAATAAAAGTGTCCAGTACTTAACTCTTCCTGTATAAAAAATAATCAAAAGAGTAGAAAGCTACACATTGAGGTGTATAATCAAGAGAGAATGGTTGAGTTTGTCAATGAGTAAACAGAAACACTGAAAGACAGACCTGTGAAAAACCATAGAAAGAAAAATAAAACATCCCAGTATACTGGCACATACCTGTAATACCAGAACTTGGTAGGCTGAAACAGGAGGATTAAAGATTTGAAACCAACACATGTTATTTTATCAAAACTCTGTGGGTATAACAGAGATAGAACACTACTAGGCACAATCCCCAGTATCACAGAAAAATGGAGAAGAAGAGAAAAGAAAAGAAGAAAAGAAAGAAGGGAGGAAGGAAAGAAAAAGAAGAAAAGAAAAGAAGGTAACCGAAAAAAATAAATATAAATCACTCTGGCTATTGCCACTGTAACTTTCCAGCTGGAGGAAGGGGAGTCCTCCTTCCAGAAGTGACTAGGAGAGTCCAAACAAACTCCAAAGCATGGATATCAGTAAAGGAATGGGAATGAAGGAAGCTCAGTTAGGAAAGAAGTCTGGAGTGTGCAGAGTAGTTTTGTTGTTGTTGTTTTTGTTGTTGTTGTTGTTGCTGTTGTTGTTTTTGTTTTTGAGAAGGAAGTCACATAGTTTCCCTGCAAATTCTCACAACTCCGAATGCCGTGGTTGGGTATTGTTATCAGAGGGAAGTATAGTCCAATTTCAACTTTATATTGATGTAGAGGTCAGAAACTCCAGCATATTCCCATCTCTGGTATGCCACAGATATTTCACAACACTGACATGAGGATTAAGCCTCATGAATCCAAGCTAGTCCAGCATAGCTAATATGACTCCATCCCTCAAGCATGCTCAAATGCCTTTAGTTATAGGAAACAAATGCTGTGACACAGGGAAATGGAGAGTTCCACCCTCAACAACTGAGATATTAGAGTGGTTGTCGACAACAGGAAGAAAAGAACAGCAAGACACAAGTAGACTTGCATCTATATAAGTATGAATGGCAGGAAGTCATGTGGTTCCCACTAGCCACATCATACCATCTGTGTTTGGGAATTTAGTCTACTCTCATCACTGACCTCCAGCATCACAGGATCTACTGCCTCCACATTCCATCACTGCCTTGGGCTTGTACTTTTCTTTCATTCAGGTTAAGTATGCAGTGGTTTGGGTACTGCTTCAGTGTCACTGTTCCACCCTTGAGCTTCTTCTAGGAGCAAGCTACTGCTAGGGTAGGTATTAATGACACATATGTTATTTCTTCATCATTTATCCCCACAGAGTGTGTGGATCCATGCTACTGGCTGGCCTGACGGAGGGTGCTTCATCTTCATCACTACTGGGGCTTTCAGTATTTGAAGCCACTGACAGCAGCAGAGCTTGCCTAAGTGTGTCCTATGGAAGCATCCCTTGCCTAACAGGTACAACTGCTGCAGTTTTCAGAGTGGCCACACATCATCACCTTTTTATTCTTTATTTTGAAACCGGATCTCACTGAGTTGCAAAGGGCCTCACTAAGTAGCTGATGCTGTCCACGAACCACGATCTTCCTATCTCAGCTTCCCAAATGCTGGGATTACAAGTGTGCACCACTATGCCCAGCTGGGACATGCATTTGATACATTATTTTGGTCAACATCCTCACTGCAATAATCCAAAAAAACTGACCACATAATTTAGAGAAAATGGAGATTTATTTTCTCACAGTTTTGGGAGATTTATGGTTAACCTCATGAGTTCCTAAAGCTCAGAGTCTGGTGGTAAGGAGAGAAAAGAAGAACCAGGGCTCTCCTCTAATGTTATGAAGGCAGGAATCAGAGAAAGTCAACAGGAAAAAGGATTCAAAGACAAAAGCACATTTCTTAAATCCACACCCCCAGGGGCCCACCTTTTCCAGACACACCACACTTGCCTAGGTTACCACTCACTAAATCCACTAAAATTGATTCACCCACTGGAAAGATTACAGTCCGCATGACAGAATCACATCACTTCTGAACATTAGTGTATGAGCTCTTCAAAGAACAGAGGAAACTAGACATCCAACCATAACATTCCACCCTCAGCCCCTGAAGATCTTATGCACATTTCAGAACGCAAGATACATTTAGTCCATCTCCATGAGTTCCCAGAGTCTTAACATTTCTAGCATTTCTTAAAAGTCCCAAAGCCTAAAGTCTCCTATGAGACTCAACGTAAACTCTTGACTATGAATTCCTGTAAAGAAAAATATAAAGCAAGTTACATACATTCAATATACAGAGCCACAGACTAAACATTTACATTCCACAAGAGAGGGATAGGGCTATAAGAAAAAGAAAGGGGAGCAAAATAGTATCAAAATCTCTCAGGACAAGCATTTAATTCTAAAGCTACCTTTTTGGCATCCACAGAAAATGGTAGTGAGATGAAAAGGGGCCTTTGCAGCCCTAACCCTATGGTTTGGTTGATTGCAGTGGGTGTCATACTGGCTATTCTTTCCTGGCTCTGGGGCACCCTGCTTGCAGCCTTTTCTTGTGGTTTGTTGCACATTTCTGTTACTTCTAAATTGCAGTGTTTTTTTTTTTTTCTGGTATCCTTGGCTTTACCCTCACAGCTTTACAAATTGTCCCATTTGGGTCTGCTTGTAAGGATTCTAACCTATGTACATGTTGCCTGGCTTCCCAGTCTTTTCTCTGAAATCTGAGGGTAAAATCCTCTGACCTCATTTCTTAAATCAAAGTCAGCAGAATGTGACCACCAAAACTGACTGCCAGCAGGAAAGGTAGTCATGCCCTTTTCAGTTACTACTGCTGGGTACTTTTCAATAACAACTGCCACTGGGCCTGCCTCAATTCTGGTTGGCACTGTGTTTCTCTTAATACTGGCTGCCCCTGGGAGTGTCTCAGACCTAACTGCCACCAGGCCCCTTTTTAAACATAGTAAACAGTGCTTGGCCCTTGTTTCATGATTCTATACTTAGACCTAAAAACTGCCTGACCACATGTCTATTTTTGTTTCTATGCAAAACATTGGGCATCTCTTTAGCCATCTCATTTTCTTTCACAAAACCATCTTTCTGGGTCTCAGATTTACACATGCCTTTCTGGCCATACTTCAAATCTACAAAATCTTTCTGCTTTCTTTTCTTTTTCCTTTTTCCTTTTTTTTTAAACTATTTTTTGGTGGTACTGGGGGTGGAACAACCCAGGGGCTTTTCTAACTCCAGGCTCTACTCACAGACCTATTTGTACTTTATTTGGAAACAGGGTCTCACTATGTTGCTGAGAGCCTTACTAAGTAGCTGAGGCTGGCTTCAAACCTCTGCAATCCTCCTGTCTCAGCCTCCCAAACGTGGGGATCACAAGCATGCACCACCAGGCTCGGCTTTGAGTAAAATTTTGCCATGTGTATATACCACATTTTTATTATCCATTAATCTATAGACATTTAGGTTGGTTTGGATATTGTGAACTGATCGCTATAAACACAGATATGCATGTGTCACTGCAGTATTCTAATTCTAATTCACTTTAAAAAAGGACCCAATTATATGTTGCTTACAAGAGACTCAATTCATTTCTAAGAAAACATACGGAAAGAAAATAAAGAGATTAAGACTGTGCATACAAATGAAATCCAAAAGCATGCAGGAATATGTATACATATATGCAAAATGTATATATGCACGTATATTATATATATGTATATACAAAATAAAATATAAATAAAATGTAGTAAAAAGATATAAGAAAAGTCATTGTAAAGGGGTCAATTAAGGAAGAGGAAATAACAATTATTTTTTAAATTTTTATTGGTGCATTGCAGTCATACATTTTAATGGGATACAACATGGTGATTAGTATACAAATATATAAAGCAAACATTAGTACAACTAAAAGGGAAAAGGCTCTCCCATAGAGTGACAGTAGAGAAGGTTAACACTACACTTTTGGCATTGTACAAATCATGCAGATTAAAAAAAAATCAACAAATAAAAAACATATTTAGTTGTGCCCTAGATAAAATGGAACTAATATAATATATATCTACAAAGCATTCTCACCACAACTTCAAAATATAATTTTTAACCCGCATAGGGAATATACTACAAAATATAGCCTGTGATAAATGTCTCAACACTTAGAAAAAAATAAAATATTGAGTATTATTTTGATCACATGCAGTAAAATTAGAAGTTAATAACAAGAAAAAACTGAAAAGTATACAAATATTTGGAAAATAACCTATTTATGAATAACATATAGGTAAAAAATAATCAAGAAAAAAATTTGTAAAGTTCTTGAATCAAATGAAAATGAAGAGAAAGCATAAAATCTATGGGCTATAACTAAGGAAATACTGAGATATTTATATCAATCAATACCCCAACCAAAAAAAATTCAAACAATTTAGTACTAAATCTCAGGAAATTAGATAAACAAGAACAAACTTTAATAAAAATAATTAGAATAAAAATAATAAATTTCAGAACAGAAATAAAAAATAGAGAAATTATATGAGGCCAGAATTGTCCTTGTGTCAAAACTGGTAAGAATGCAATCAATATAAGTACAGTTGTAGTCTAATAACTTTGATGAATATAGATGCCAAAATCTTCAACAAAATACTAGCAAGCTGTATCCAAGAGCTCAATAAAAGATTATTCAACATGGTAAAGTGGGATGCATCCCAGGGATGCAAATATATATCAGTATATATAAGTAAATAAACATGATATATCAATGTAATGAAGTATGAATACCATATGGTCATTTTAATTAGTGTAGAAAAGGGACTTGATGAAAATTAGCACCCCTTTCATGATAAAAATACGGAACAAATTACAAATGGAAAAAATGTACCTTAATATAATGAATGCCACTTATTTATTTTTTTCTTTTTTTTTTGTGGTACTGGAGATGGAACTCAAGGTACCTTCGAGCTACACTCCAGCCCTATTTTTTTAGTCTTTTTATTCTTTTTTGAAACAGGATCTCACTGAGTTTCAAAGGTCCTCACTAAGTAGCTAAGGCTGTCCATGAAGAAGCTAAGGCTGTCCATGAATGCATACCCCAATGACAAGCATGCGCCACCACGCCCATAAATGCCATTTATAATAAGCCAAATGCTAATATTACAGTTAATGAATTAAAGCTAAGATATTAATTAATGAATATCCCTATTTTTACCACTTTTACTCAACCTACTTTTGATTGCCATAGCAATTGAACAGGGAAAGAAATAAAGATCATCCAAATTGGAAAAGAATTCAGTCAGTGATTCCACGGTGACATGATATCATACATAAAAAATCCCAAAAACTACGCTGAAAAAATTTAGAACCAATACATTTAGTAAAGTTGTATGATAAAAATAAGCATGTGAGTTGCATGTGGTGGCACACAATTGTAGTCCCAGTGCTTGTGAGGCGGAAACAGAAGGATCGCGCAGGTTCAAAGCCACCCACGCTGGCTTAAGAGACCCTGTTTTCAAATGTTAAAAAAAAAGTATAAAAATAGGTCTGGGTGTGTATTCCAGAGGTAGAAGGTCTTACAGGAACCCCAGTACCTCCAAAAAGAAAAAAAGCATGTGAAAAAAATCACTATGTATGGTATATGCTGATAATGAAATATCTGAAATAAATCATGGGAGCCATCTTATTTACAATAGCCACAAAGGTATTAAATAATAAATTAAACCAAACGGGTGAAAGATCTCTACAATAAAAAAGCATTCTTTAAAACAACTTAAAAGAGACATAAAATTGAAATAATTAACCACATCTGTGGATTATCATAAACAATATTGTTAAAAATAGTCATAATGTCCCCAATGATGCACAAATTTTATGTAATATCTATCAAAATAAAAACAAAATCTTAATAGAATTAGAAAAAATCCCTAAAACTTATATACTATTACCAAAATCCCTAAATAGCCAATGGCATCTCCAGTAAAATGAGCAAAGAAGCCACTATAATACCTGATTTCAAAACATACAACAAATCTGTAAAAATCAAAACAGCATCATATTATCATTAAATAGTACATATAGACCAAAAGAAAAGGATAGAGTAGCCAGAAATAAAGCTACTTTTTATACCAAAAAAAAACTTAAGCAAAGATATTGAGAGCACAGAGGGAAGAAAGACAGTCTTTTCAACAAATGGTGTGGGAACTTTGTTATATCTACATGTAGAGGAATGTAAGTGCATCCTATCTCTTACCAGTAATAAATATCATCTTAAAGACATAATTGAAGCTATAAAACTGGTAGAAATAAATATACAAGAAACTATATCATATTGGATTTGGCAAGAATTTTTATGGGTAATACATCAAAAACACAGGGAAAAAAATCAAAATTAGACAAATGGAGTGAGGCAAAACCAGAAATTGTCTGCAGAGAAACAAGAGTATATATATATATATGACTCACTAAATGGTAAAGTATTATAAAATATAAATTTGACAAGGGGCTGGAATCTAGATATAAAGAAACTAAAAACTCAATACCTGAAATGAACTAGATAGACAATAATCCAAAAGTTGTGACCATGTAGAGAAAGAAAGATTTACTTGCTCACAGTTTCTTAGAGATTCTAGCTTTTCAGTCCATGTGAGGGTCCATGTCTATGGGTCTCAAGGCATGGTGGTGGGGAGCAGGGAGAAGGAGAGCATACAGTTTCTGATCCTCAAAACATGGAGGTCAGAAGCAAGGGTACCCAGAGGAGAAGAGAATTTAATATAATCCCCAAGGCCACACACCTCCAAGGATTCTATTTAGCAGCCATGCCCCACTTCTAACTTTGCTACCTTGTATACATAAGGGCTAGAGGAAAATTCTTTTTTAAAATTTTTTTTTTTTTTTTAGTTTTAGGAAAAAGTTTTTTTTTCTTTTGCCATATATTTTTTTTAATTTTTCATTTTTTTATAAGTGGAACATATTGAAAGTGGTGTACATTTACATTGTTCTTCATGCCCCTCCTCCTCCATTTTCCTTCCCCCCCAATAGAGAGTGTCAAGGTTAATCATGTTGTATTTATGCTATTACACATATTTGTTTGTAGCTCCTCCATTCAACAACCTCAGCTTTCTTCCTCTCATATCCTTTCATTCAAGCTTTGCTGATATTTCCCCTCCATCATCTGGAGTTCTAGAGGGAAATTCTAAATCCAAACACTTATTCCAAGTTATTTTACTGTTTTTGGTTGGTATATAGAAAAGCTACTGATTTTTTTTCTTTTTTTTTTTTTCTTTTTTTTGGCAGGTTTGGGGATGGAACCCAGAGGCATTTGACCTCCGAGCGACACTCCCTGCACAATTTTTTATACTTTATTTTTAAACAGGGTCTCACTAAGTAGCTGAGGCTCTTCCATGAACTGTGATCCTCTGGTCTCTGCCTCCCGAATGCTGGGATGACAAGCATGTGCCATCACGCCAGGCTGAAAAGCTACTGATTTTTAAACTGATTTTGTAGTCCACTACTTTTCTGAATTTTTAATGAGCTATAAAAGTTTTTTGTTCATTTTTGGTCTTTTAAAAATAGGACTGTTGGGATATTCAAAATGGCGACTGTGGGGCACAGCACTTCTCAGTAGTTGAAATAAATAAAGTTCAACTACGAGAAAGCAGTGCCTTAACCAACAAAATAAATATATCTCAGAAACCAAAACAGATCCAGGAACCTCGGCGGAAGAATCCAGGAACCCTGAACTGTGGGGGGAGGGTGGGAGGTCGAATTATCAGATCTGCTACAGCCACAGTGGGGCCGCAGGCGCCAGCACCGGCTGTCAGCCCAAATCACAGTTCCTGGACCTGACTTACACCAACTTGACAACATAACCCAAGAGGAAAAGTCTTTCCAGGACTCGGGGTGCCAGCAAGCCGAGCCACCTCCATGCCAGATTGCCTGTTGCCAGTAAGCCGCCCCGGGGCCCAAAAAGGCTCTGGCTCCACTCCACCCAGCGCCACCTGGGCCGCTGCCGCCTCTGGCCCCAGCCCAGCTCCTGCCCAAGCCCATCTCAGCTGCTGCCGCCTCTGGCCCCAGCACAAACCCAGCCCAAGCCCAAACCGGCGCAGTCCCATCCAGACAATCCAAGGCCCAGCTGTGAGAGGGCACAGCCCAGCCCAATTTACGTCCCAAAACAGACTCTGGGACTACCGCGGGAGAAATCCAGTAATTCTGACCTGCGAGAGTCACTGCAACACACGCAGAAGGTGCCATATTGAGCCGCCAGCCCAAAAAGAATTTGGGGGAACGGCAACGCTGGCAGCCCTGTGAACTAAGAGTCTGAAAGTGATCATAGAGCTCTAGCATCCTAAGCTTTGAGATTACCCGAAACCCTGAGCGGCACCATTGGCGCACCAGACGAGGCACCCACAGAGACACTAGGAGACCTGCAGGTCCCCAGCATGGACCTGCCATACCACCAGAGAATCAGATATGGAAGAACTGCCAGCCCTTCAGAGCCTCTGACTGGGCTGCCATGTAACAACGTGCACTCAGATGAGCCACGGAAGCCAGTGGGCACGCAGTGAGTGTCACTAGACACTGCTACAACTGAGGGTGCCAGTGTCCGCACAGGGGAACACCTTCAACCCCATTGACACAGCAAGGGCACTTAAGGCATGATACTTGCCAGGCCACACCATATGTTAGTAAAATAGTAGGACTGTTTCCTTCTCTCTTTTTTATTTTTCTTCTTTTTTTTGCAATTTTTTTAATTCTTTTTTTTTTCTTTTTCTGGTTTCTGGGTCTTTTTTTCGGTTTTCAGTTTTTTGGGGGTTATTCCTTTTCTTGTTTCTTCTTTTTTTAATTTTATTTGGGTTTCTTGTTTGTTTGGATCTTTCACTTCATATCACATGGTTGTTAGCTTGTTTTATTTTTCTTATGTTTATCCTGTTTATTCTCTTAACCCTTCTTGTTCTCTTCTGGTGATCCATTTTTGTTTTCAAATGCTGCTGTTTATGTTTGATGTATAATAGTCTTTCTACCTTATTTTGTTACTTTTTTCATCTCTGTGTGCTCCTTCCCCCCACTCCCTCTACAAAAGTCTACAATTTAGACTATCAACTAGCTTCTTTCAAATCTTTCCCCTTGCCCCCTAACTGTATCTCTTTCTTTAACACACAAAGTTTCTCACACCTCCATACGTACATATTCTTTGTGTGTGTGTGTGTGTGTGTGTGTGTGTGTGTGTGTGTGTGTGTGGTACTGGGGTTCCTGGAAGCCCTTCTACCTCCGGGCTACACTCCCAGACCTATTTTTATTTTTGGAAACAGGGTCTCTTAAGCCAGCACGTCTGGCTTTGAACCTGCGCAATCCTTGTGTCTCCGCCTTCCAAGCGTGGGGATTACAAGCGTGCGCCACCACGCCCGGCATACATATTCTAATAAATACAAGAGTCTTACTATCTAACCTTCTCCCATTCTCAATCTGATTCAACCCCATTATACTTAAATTCCTCCACAACCCAATTATATTCTCTACCTTACCCAACTCCAGCACCCATCACCCTAGCTACTCCACCATCACCCAATCCTCAGCACTTGAAAAAGTACTGCTTACCTGTTGACTCTTCTAAATCCCTACTAATAAGACTGGACTATACATATTACCCACAATCAATGGGAAGACATCAGAAGAATAGGCGTGAGAACTTTGAAAATATGAGAAACAGGAATAGTGGAGAAATGGCAGAAGTCACGAATACTGACCTTCAAGAAATGCAAGAAGGGGAGTTCCGAATCTTGATTTACAATATGATGAAAGGATTTAAAACAATTCTAGAGGAGATGAAAGATGAGTTAGAAACACTAAGAAAGAATCAGAAAGAGGTCTGGGATGAAATGAAAGAGTCAATAAGTAAAATGAAGACAGCAATAGAAAGAAATTCTGGAAGATTAGATGAAATGGAAAACAGAATATCACTGTTAGAAGACAGTACATCCAAAACCGAAAACACGGTCAGCGATATACAGAAATCTTTACAGCAACAAAACCCAAACATCCAGCAAATATGGGATAACATGCAGCATCCTAACTTACGGAAAATAGGCATTGATGAAGGGATAGAGGTACAGACCAAGCATCCATAATCTCTTCAAAGAAATAATTTCAGAGAATTTTCCAAACATGGAAAGAGACTTGGATCTTCATGTCCAGGAGACATACAGAACACCATTAAGACAGGACCAAAGAAGGACGTCCCAATACCACATAACAGCCAAAATGACCAACATAGAGGCCAAGGAATGAATATTAAAAGCAGTGAGAACAAAAGGATGGGTGACATATAGAGGCAAAACAATAAGAATCACCCCAGACTATACAACCCAGGTCATAAATGCTAGGAGAGACTGGTATGACGTGATTCAGACCCTGGAAGAAAATAACTTCCAACCAAAAGTATTTTACCCAGCAAAAATACTATTCAAAATAAATGAAGAAATAAAAGTATTTTAAGATAAACAGAATCTCAAAAAATTCATGAATTCAAAGGCAACACTAGAGAAAATTCTTAAAGAAATAAACCATAAAGAAGAAAAAAGAAGCAGACTTCAGAACCAGAGAAGAGAGGAAGTTAATAAGTGGGCAGAACACAATATGACAGAAAACAAAAATCATATTTCAATAATATCTCTTAACATCAAAGGACTTACTCACCAATCAAAAGACATAGACTGGCAATATGGATTAAAAAAACATAATCCAAATATATGCTGTCTGTAAGAAACTCACCTTACAGCCAAAGACATTCACAGACTGAAAGTGAAAGGATGGAAAAAGATATACCATGCTATTGGAGACCAAAAAAGAGTAGCAACCCTGATACCAAGAAAATAGACTTTAAACTAAAACACAGTTTTATCAGAAGAGATAAAAATAGGATTGTTTATTTGTAAATAAAGAAAATTCTATTTCTTTTTCTATTTGAATTTCTTTGATATTGTTCGCTTGCCTTATCACTCTGGTAAGAGTCTCAAGGACTATTATAAAACAGAGTAGTGGTATTGGGAATTGTTACCTTGTTTCTGATTTTAAAGAAATAGACCCAGTTTTTCCCCATTCAATATAATGTTGGCTTTGGTTCAATTATATTGCCTTAATGATGTTGAGAAAAGTTTCTTGTAATTCAGTTTTCTGCAGTATTTTTTTATCATAAATGGGTATTTGAGTCAAGGGCTTTTTCAGAATCTATTGAGATGATCATGTGATTTTTGTCCTTAGTTTTACTTATGTGGTGAATCAAGTGCATTAATTTGCATATGTTAAACCAACCTTGTATCCCTGGAATGAAATCCGTTGGTCCCCCTCATTCATTGAAAATCTTAGTTCCTAGATCACTGCCATTCTTTCTGGTTTAAATATTTTAATATCCCTTGATGATGTCAACCCATATGGATGAAATTATCACCTTGTCCAATTGAATTACCCTTTTACCCTTTTTCTCACCTTCAGAGATATCCAGTATCAATCAAATATACTTGTCATAGCCATATTTTACACCTGACCATGATCTGAAATTTAATCTGGTCTTCCTTTTTATCATATGCATTACTATAATGTATATCTTCAGCTCTTTGAATTATGTCTATCTAATGAAAGTCACTGAGAGCAATCATCATGGCAATTTACCTCTGACCCTTACAGTTTTTCCTTTTCTTTCTTTTTTTTTTTCTTTTTGCAGTACTGGAGATGGGACCCTGGGGCATTCTA
This sequence comes from Muscardinus avellanarius, assembly GCF_963383645.1. Taxonomy (NCBI): domain Eukaryota; kingdom Metazoa; phylum Chordata; class Mammalia; order Rodentia; family Gliridae; genus Muscardinus; species Muscardinus avellanarius. The sequence goes on along the minus strand of NC_137792.1, from coordinate 116,577,683 downwards.
CCTCTGAGCGAGAGCCCCATTCAGATTGTTTATTATTTATTACAAAACAGAGTCTCACTGAGTTACAAAGGGCCTCACTAAGTAGCTGAGGCTGTCTACAAACTGAACTGTGATCCTCCTGTCTAGACCTCCCAAATGCTGGAATTACAAGCATGCACCACCAAGGCCAGCTTATTTTCTCCTATTCTAACAGTCTTTCTTATCTTTATTATCCATATTATCTTTCAATTGAGTCTGAAAAAGATTACCATTTGTCTTCAAATGGATAACCAGTTTTCAATGTCTTTTCAAATGGATAACCAGTTTTAACAATAACATTTATTTAAAAGGCTTTTTTATCATACATATGTTTCGGTACATTTGTCAAAAATTAATTGGCTATAAGTGCATAACTTTGTTTCTGTATCTTCTCTTCTGCTCCATTGTACTATGTGTCCATTTTTGTGCCAATACCATGCTTCTCTGGAAGATTGATTTAATGGTGTGAGGCGTGTGTTAAAGGAACCCAAGGCTAATGTATTAGCATATTTCTGAAACATAATATCCCAGGGAATTTGTTTTATGAAAGTGGGTGCACCACCACTTGGGGGGTGACATAAACAATACTCATATCTGACAAAAAAACACTTTAAGCCAAAATTTATGGGAACAAAGCAAGTCACTTATTACTAACAAAAGAAAAAATCCAACAAGAAGAGAATGATACTAAACATTTTCATTGATCTCCATAGTGGATGGATTAATTCATAATCACATCAACAGCATTTATCACATCAGCAGCAGCAGCATTTACTGTTGTTTGACTTCTTAATTGTCATTCTGATTGGGGATAGATGTAATCCCAGTGTAGTTTTAATTTCCTGATTGCTGGTGTTGTTGAACATTTTTTCATATATTTATTGGCAATTTGTATTTCTTCTTTTATGAAGTGTTTATTTAGTTTGCCCAATTCTTTTGTGTGTGTGTGTCTGTGTGTGTGGGTCTGGGGATGAAACCCAGAGGCGTTTGACCTCTGAGCTACACCCCCTGCCCAATTTTTTATTCTTTATTTTGAAACAGGGTCTCACTGAGTTGCGGAGGGCCTCACTAAGTAGCTGAGGCTGTCCGCGAACCACGATCCTCCAGTCACAGCCTCCCAAATGCTGGGATTACAAGCGTACGCCACCATGCCCGGCTTAGTTTGCCCAATTCTTGATTAGTTATTTTTTAATGTTAAGTCTTTAAAGTTTTTTATATGCTCTAGATATTAGAGTTTTCTATCAGAGAAGTAACTGGCAAAGAAAACCATAAAGAGTCTAAAGTGAGAGCCTACATAATGTAATACAAAGTAAATCTAAAAAAAATGAATAGATTATCTATATGCCAACCATGAATTCAGTAAAAAAAATTCAGAAAATAATTCCATTCTCAATAACTACAAAAGCAATAATCCACCTTGTAATGAATGCTGGCAAGGATGTATGAAAATCCAAATTTTATACACTTTGTTGGAATTATAAATTATTATAACAACTATGGAATTCAGGATGGAGATTTCTCAAAAGACTAGGAATGGAATCACCATATGACCAGATTTAATGTTTCTCAGTAACTTTTTGTTATTTTTTGAAGGTTGACTTCTAGAAAGCAGTTCATAAACATTTTAAGACTCTTGACATATTGTGAAATTGCTTTCTAAAAATGCAGTATAATGTAATCAAGCAGAATTTGATGTTTCTCATTTCTACCCTCTTCATTTCATATTTTTGCCTCTTGAATAACTGAATGACAACTGGATGAAAGATATTTTCCAGAAACATTTAAATAATTATTAATTGCATTTCACAACCATTTGAAATTCCTCACATTTTTATTTATAATCTCACATTCTTACTGCAATACAAACTAGTGATTACTGATTCTGTGATTGAATTAAACTGAATATGTTTGAGCCTCTCAAAACACCATATTTTCTAATAGGAAAAATGATGTTGATGATGAGGTAGATAGTGATGATAATTGAGGTCAACACTATACTTTCATGCTACATATAAAAAAACTCCTACTAGATATATATAATGAACCTAATTATATTCATAGAGCTAATTTGTGATATAGTTGTGCATGAAACCATCAGAAGTTTGACCCAGAGTCTATGAAATGAGGCATTAAGATGCTACCTTTTTCTCCATTGATGTGCACATCAAAAACTTTACAGTACATTTTTATTCTTTCCCTGAATGAAGAATAGACAAAAAGGAAAAGATATCTTATCCCTCTTGACTTTCATTTGGAAAAGTAATGAATAAAAATAACTTCTTTCTCCTCAATCCTCAAATAGTAACTACACCACAGAAATTTTGTATTCATTGATGCTATAAAATATACCAGCCAAGGAATAATTCCTTTGAAGTCATGCAATCACTGGTAAGCGAACTGGTGTGCTAATAAATACTTAATATTTTAATGTATGTAGTACTCCAACATTACTGTTCATTATGCTTTGGAAAGTCATACATTAGTCACTATTAGTATGAGAAATACTACAAATTTTGTCTTTACAATTTAACTACTTGGTACAAGTAAGCCAACTAAAAGTTGTAGCAATTTATAATATTCTAAAGCATAGGCATTTTAGGACACATGCATATTATTTGCCTCAGGTAATTATCCACTTGAATTATAGTTGGATTTTCCCAACCCTCATGATAAAAGTCCCATTTACTATGTATAAAATATAGACAGTTATTTCCTAATTCAAGTTACTGCCAATTTCTGAATTTAATATCAATGACTTCAATGTATTATTCACAGGTTTTGATGCAATATGATCAAGACCCTGGTGTTAATAGTTTTAGAATATCACCTTCTGAACAAGTACTACTTCTTAATTATGTCATTCTGAAAATAACACCGATCCTTTGTGAGTCTGTGAATAAAGATCAAAAAGGTGTCTCAATGAAAGAAAGATTCTTCAAACTTAACGAAAGTGGCCAAAATCCAAGATTTGTTTTGGGGGCTGTGGTGGGTGCTTGCCCAGACTTTCTACTTACTATGCCTATGTGATATTACAAAGAATTTTTGCATAATGGACATAAATCTCTCTACATGAGCCACCTGAGAGGCAAGAAAAATGGTCTCTGTCAAGGAACTACACACAGAAATGCATTAAAGAACAGACCTTAGTAGAGGAAAGGACACCATTTTAAATATAAGGTTGTGGAAATATGAATAAAATTATGATTTGCACCATTTTGGGTCATATTACTTTGCTAAAAAACACATAACAGAATTTTGTAGCTTTGGAGGCTTTAGAAGTGAATAAATATATATTTCTTATAATGTTTTAGCTGACCTTCCAATGGAAAATTTAGAGGGCTTCTCCTCTGCAGGCAGTCAGCACTGAAGTAGTTATTCATCTGGGAATTCACAGCACCACTGTAACTTCCAATTAGCAAAACATACATTAAAAGCTGCTGTAAACCACTCTAGGAAGTCTGCTGATGGCTGTGATTAATGGCTGTGCATCTATAGCTATTGCACATAGGTCTTAACAGAGCTATTTGTAAATTGTCAGCACAAACTTATGCAACCTTAGGTTATCAATCAGAAAGGTATGCACTGAAGTTGGTTAATTAGAGCTCCTCTTCTTTGGCACCAGGATCTGGATAATATTTCTCAATGACTGAAAACTGCCAAAGACTAGTGATGATGCTAATTTGAAAGCAAAATATTACAATAGAAATACACTTGTTTCTTTCTGCTTGTTAGTTCTCATAAAGAGGAACATGAGTCTTATTTAAACATATAAAGATCTTTCCTTCCAATTTTCATGGTCTTTCCTTTGTTATACATGTCTCATAAATTATTGTGTTGCTATAGCAATACTTTCCTATGTTGTAGAACAAAATCTTGCAAGAATGGCATTTGTAGAACTCACACTCATCACAGGATAAATTCCTACTAACTAGTGTCAAAGATGTCTATCACACAATTGTGGATCCAAATGAAAATGTTTTGCATGTCTTTTTTATTTTCCTGGAAAAAGAGCTGCCTTTTGTAATCTTTGGTTCATGGTCACACCATTTCAGACCCCAGTAGAAACAACAGTCCTTTTATATGGTACAGTCCTTTTAAGTTGCCAGTGCATTAATATCCATTGCTTTTGGTGACCTTATGCCATCCCAGCGATGTAGGTAGGGAAGGAATTGTAGTTTGCAACAAATGGTAATGGTATAACTGATGATATAAAAAGGCATGTAGTGTTCTAATTAGTATACTCATTCACTGTCTACATAATATTGCTTTGTGGTATTTATTTACATTTCAATAATATTAAACACCTTATTAAAATTAGAATTGACCAGTTGAATTTCAATCATTTCCTCTGAAATGCACTTTAATTGTAATCAGTGTCAATCAACTAATTTCCATAAAATCTGATGTCTAGAAATAGGTAGAAGAGAGTACACAAATGCCTTAAAATTAGTGAATCAATAAATGCCCCTAATATTTTTTGAAAAGACCAAATAACTTTTTCAAAAAACCTTATCATGCTTGAATTTTTTAAATATTAAAATATTTTAATACTTAAAATAAATAAATATTTATTTAAATCAATAAATGTCCCCAATATTTTTAAAAGACCAAATAACTTTTTCCAAAAAGCTTAGCATGCTTGAATTTTTTAAATATTAAAATATTTTAATTTTTAAAATAAATATTTATTTAAATCAATAAATGTCCCCAATATTTTTTAAAAGACCAAATAACTTTTTCCAAAAAGCTTAGCATGCTTAAATTTTTTTTAAATATTAAAGGCAATTATTTAAGTTTCTGTTAAGAATCCCTAAACCCATTTCAAAGTATGTGATGATGTCTTATGATAAATGCTTCCAAACCACTGTAGTTGTAGTTGCAGAAAAAATCAAATGTTATAATATGCAGAATAAATGGAAATAGATACACTTTCACTTTCACATCATAAATTCAGCAGATTTGCAAGTTCTATGTGTATGATATTTGAGAAACAGCACTTAGTCAAACAGCTTTTAAAATTCAGCTTTAAATGTAAAAGTAACTCCAACTGCAAGATTATATTACCATTGAAAATAGAGTAAATGTGACACACAAAATGGCATTGTATTAAACTCAAGATGTGATGTTGTACAGAGATGGTCATTGCAGGTGAAGCCTGGATGACTAAATATGAATAATCGGTTATCTTGAACTTGCTTCTCACCAATGCTTCTGTTCCATTACTAGACATCAAATGTGTTTCTGTTATATGAAACTGAACTAAGTCTAACTCAGCCCCTTAGGTCTTATAAATCTATGTAGCATTCTGTGCTCCAAACTCATCTATTTTTAATTCCCACATTAAAAAACTAACATGTATTATAAATCACTCATTCTATATCTTACCAAGTTATGTGGTCAAATAAACTTCTGAAGTATTTCTACTAAGTAAATTATTTGCATTTTCACAGGATAATTTTGAGAAAATTCCCTAAAAGGGTAACTCTAACAATGAGGAGAAATTTGTGTTTGAGAGCCTTTTCTTTTCCTCATGAATCTCACCATCTGGCCATTTGCCTACTACACCTAAGCCCTGTGTTGACCCTCATAATTCTGCATTGGCTAAGATGAAAGAGTCTTTCCACTGGGTTAATAGCAGCAATCAAATAAAGCATATTCTGATTTCAGCACCAGTTTAGAAACATGTTGCTTAACAATAGATGGGACATCTGAAACACAGAAGGGTTACTTTTAAAAACAAAATCTCACCTCTTTCTCACCCAATAAGTGTCTTGCTGAGTCTAAAATGTGGTTATCTGAACCCAGACTAGTAATTTCAAATGGCCATGAGTTTAAAAAAAAAAAAAGAACCATGGTTAAGTGTTCAGACCCCATATAATTCTTAAGGCACTTATAGTTTATTTTTCTTCTAAAATACTTTGATGTTTCTTGTCATTTATTCCAGCTGAGGCAAGATTTCGCAAACACTTTTATCAATTTCTCCAAAACAAGGCACAACCTTAGGGAGCCTCTGATATCTAACCTGATTTTCAGTTTAGCAACTGTGTAGATGGTTGAGCTCTTAATGAATCAAGCAAAAAGTCTTTCTCATAATTGACACACAGAAGTATTTGTTAATGGATTCCTAGCTCCTGCCAAGTTCTCCTGTTAAGCTATTCGTATGTGTAATAAATGAAAGTTTCACAAAAAGCTAGCTAGAAATGAAAAAAGGAGGTGGGTGCTTTCTAAATTCCCTTAGCACTCACTCTACCGTGGAGTTTTTGACAAGAAACACTAGTGCCCTCTCCTGGTGGTGAGAAAGACAAACTTCATCCTATATTGCTGAAAGAAAATAATACAGCACAGATTCATCAAACATTTTATGACACGTCCTTAAAAAAAATTCATCTGTGGGAAAAATGTTAAAAAACAGACTTCCACAAATTATACTTCTTCTGTCTTTAAAGTAATACTACTCTCTACAAATCCAAGATCCATGTAAGAGTTACACTTTGCTCTTTAAAGACTGCATATATTTCGGCACTGCAAAATTGACTACATATAAGATATCAAAAATTATGAAAGCGTTCAGAAAACTTTTTATGTTCTTAGGTGGAGAAAAAAGAAAGTAATTTTAAATATGTAAACTTTATTGAATACAGTTTCTTCATAAAAGAGCTCATTCTTTCCATGCACAATCTTTTCTTGCATGTAGATGTGAAAATTTTATTGCAAGGAAGAACTTTATAAGAAACTGTGGATTAGTATTGAGGAGATTATAACACACACACACACACACACACACACACACACACACACACACTTGAATAACAGTTGCTCCCTTCAAAATAATTATTTTGGATTTGGAGGAGAAAGGTGACTGATGGCATCCAGCACATACTAGATGCTGTTGAACACTGAATCAAATGTACAACTGTACATGAAGTAGGAAATCCCTGAGAAACCAATGGAGTCCAAATCAGAGAGTCAATGACCAGGTGAAAGCCAGAAAGAGTGTTTTATTTCAATAATAAGCAAATCAGAAAAAGAAGAAAAGGGAAAATAAAACAAACTTAGACTGGATGTGTGGCTACTCAGTAGGAGAGGGGAGGCTCCCCTTTAAAGAGCTGAAAGAAGTAAACTTAAGGATTTCAAGAAATACACACCAGTACTGGGAAAATACAGAGCCTAAGCAGAAGGGAGCGATAGATACTGCATAGTGAGATAATGGGGAAAGAATTTCTCTGTACTTCCTTCATGTTCCATTAGAGCCAGAAAGGGAATCATTTTTAAAAAATGCACTGTCTAGAACGTTGGAGCAGACGATTGGATACACGTAAATTCTTTTATTTTACTTTATTTCTTATTTTTGTATCCTTGGTACCCAGTGGCTACTTTTTTCATTTCTTTTCACATGGTCAACAAGTACCCAGGCTAAAACTCAAGCTCAGGACAAAACTGGCACAAACCCACTGGGAGCGCTGGGCTCAGACAGACAGATAGCAAGTCCTTTGAAATTGGTGGCTTAACAGTACACAGGTGAGTTTACACCTGCTCAAATCTGGCACATTTTAATCTTTGTGAATATCAGATGCCAGGCTACATTCAGAAAATTTCAGATCCACCGCAGCCATGGCCAAGAAGAGTGAAGTAAGGTGTCTACTGATATTCTTGGAGGTGAACTGCTTTCTGCAAAACATATATAGCTACCCTATGAGTGAGGCAGATTTCTGGGGATAGGAATGGAGACAGTCTTTCCTTCAGACCCTTCTGAGAATTTGTAAGTATCTGGAAATGCCAAGAAAATTTCAGAACCCCCAGGTTCACGCCACAGGTGGGTATGACAAGGTCAGCAAGTATAGGTGCAAGAAATTGAATTCTAGGCAGCCTTCAAACAAAAGGCTGTTAGAAAAACAGAGAACTAATCTCACTTATAATACTCTCCAGGCCCACCCATTTTCCTGAAAATGACATAATTTTGTTCTTATTTGTTGTTAAGTAGAATTTCATTGTGTTTCTATCCCATAATCTTGTAATTTATTCATTTGTTAATGGACACTTGGGTTGGCTCCTTAATTTGAATCTTATGAATTGTGGTTATATACACATGGGTATGAATATATTATTGTAATTCTCTGACTTCAAACCCTTTGGAAAGATACCTAGGAAGCGTGTAGCTGTCTTATATTGTGGATTAATTCTCAAATTTCTTTTCTTTCTTTTCTTTTCTTTTCTTTTTTTTTTTTTTTTTTTTTTTTGCGGTACTGTGGATGAAACCCAGGGGAATTCTAGCTCCGAGTTACACAGCCAGCTGTACATGTATTCTTTATTTTTTTTTAAACAGGGTCTCACTGAGTTGCAAAGGGCCTTAATTTATAGCCGAGGCTGTCCATGAACCCTGAATCCTTTTGTGTCAGCCTCCCAAATGCTGGGATTACAAGTGTGTGCCACCACACCTGGCTCCTTCCCAGTTTTCTAAGGAATCTACACACTGATCTTTATAGAGGCTGAACTAATTTGCAATCCCACCAATAGTGTAGAAGAGTTCCTATTTCCCCACATACTTGTCAACATTATTTGTTTTTTATTTCTTCATGATTGCCATTCTGTTTGGGATTAGATGAAATCTCCGTGAAGTTTTGAGTTCCATCTCCCTAATTGCTAATTATGTTGAACATTTTTAATGTAATTATTGGCCATTTGTGAGATTAGTCAGTAACAGAAGGTGCAGGGTCATATGTTTTCTCTCACATTTGGAAGCTAAGGAGTAATCAGGATACAGGATGTACTTTAGACAATGGAGAAAAAACTCCAGTGAAATGAGGAAGGTGATCCAGGGGAGAGGGAGAGTCAATGAAAGGAACACTTTCATTGACATTATGTACATATATGAGAATATAAATATCAATACCAATATTATGAATGGGGAAGGTGGGTGGTTAGGGACCTGAAGGAAACCTCATCTGGTACTATGTGCATGTATCTCACTATCACGATGAACTACAGTATGTTGTCAAACTACAATGCGCCAATAAAAGTATTTTAAAAAGATGGAGAACTAAACATATAACTCCCCACCCAGGCACACCGACAGTTGATGCAGCTGATATACCTCTGCCAGAGAGATACTCCGATCACAGAATTAGGTGTAGGCATTTATTATGCTTCTCAATACATGGTGGCATAATCCAGAGCTAAAAGGTCCAATGAGAAGTCTTTCCAAATCAAATACCCTGAAAATTAGCAACTTGGGGCATTTTAATTTTAAGCTTTATATTCATTTCATTAATTTTTATTAATATGATAGGCTTCCCCCACTCTTCCATGTAACACAAGTTAATCCAATTATTTTTATTAGTACATTATAGCCATACATCTTTATGGAATACAAGATGGTAGAGGCATACATGCACACATCACTTATTTAGCACTTCCCCAATTGCCATCCCTTTCCCTCCCTCTCCCTTCTTCTTATGTTTGGCTTACTTTTATTTATTTATTTATTTATTTATTTATTTACTTATTTTGCGGGTTTGGGGATGGAACCCAGGGACATTTGACATCTGAGCAACACCCCCTGCCCTATTTTTTCTTTATTTTGAAACAGGGTTTCCACTAAGTTGCAGAGGGCCTCACTAAGTAGCTGAGGCTGTCCACGAACCGTGATCCTTCTGTCTCAGCCTCCCAAATGCTGGGATTACAAGCATGCACCACCACACTCGGCTTTACTTTTTTATTTTTTTATTATTTTTTATTTTTTATGTTTATTATTTTTCTTTTTTTCCCTTTTAACAATTTTTTATTGAACATAAATAGTATACATTTAAACTATATGTGGTGCCCTCTCCCCCCGCCCCCATTTTCCTTCCCCCCTCCCACCATAGGTTGTCCAGGTTAATTTAACCATGTCACATTCATAATTTTACACATATTCAGATGTAGACCCTCATTAATCAAGATCAGCCTTCCTCCTCTCCTATCTTTCCATTCAAACTTTGCTGGTATTTCCCCTCCATTATCTAGAGTCCCACTGGTATCCTCTGTGTTTCCTAGTTTGGGCATATTAGAGGAAACATATGTACCTTCTCCTGTGCTTGGCTGATCTCACTTAACATAATGTTTTCCAGGGCTTTCCATCTTCTTGCAAATGATATAATTTTGTTCTTCTTAATGGATGAATAGAATTCCATTGTGTGTATTTCCCACAGTTTTGCTATCCATTCTTCTGTTGATGGAGATCTAGGTTGGTTCCATATTTTGGCTATTACAAATTGTGCTGCTATGAACATAGGTATGCATATGTTGCTGTATTTCTCTGAATTCGACCCCTTTGGAAAGATACCCAGGAGTGGTATAGCTGGATCATATGGTGGATCTATTCCCACCTTTCTTAGGAATCTCCACACAGATCTCCATAGTGGCTGAACTAGTTTGCATTCCCACCAACAGTGTAAAAGGGTTCCTCTTTCCCCACATTCTCGCCAGCATTTGTTGTTATTTGATTTCTTTATGCTTGCCACTCTGACTGGGGTTAGATGGAATCTCAGTGTAGTTCTGATTTGCATCTCCCTGATGGCCAGTAATGTAGAACATCTTTTCATGTATCTATTGGCCCTTTGTATCTCTTCTTTTGTGAAGTGTCTATTTAGTTCATTTGCCCATTTCTTGATTGGGTTGTTTGTTTTGCTAGTATAGAGCCTTTTGAGCTCTTTGTATACTCTGGATATTAGCCCCCTATCAGAATGGTGGCTGGTAAAGATCCTTTCCCATTCTGTAGGCTTTCTCTTTAGGTTATTGATAGTTTCTTTTATGAGAAGAAACTTTTTAGTTTGATGCTATCCCACTTGTTTATTCTTGCTTTAATTTCCTGGGCTTTGGAGGTTTTGTTGAGAAGGTTACTGCCTGTGCCAATATGTTGTAGTGTTGAACCTATGCTCTCCTCTACTAACTTCACAGTCTCAGGTCTAATATCTAAGTCTTTGATCCACCTTGAGTTGATTCCTGTGTTTGGTGAGATATAGGGGTTTAGATTCATCTTTTTACAAATGGTTAGCCAGTTCTCCCAGCACCACTTGTAAAAAAGGCTGTCTTTTCTCCAGCATATGTGTTTGGCCCCTTTGTCAAAGATTAATTGACTAAAGATGTGTGGGTTTGTTTCTGTATCTTCTATTCTAATCCACTGGTCAGTATATCTGTTATTGTGCCAATACCATGCTGTTTTTACTACTATTGCTCTATATTATAGTTTGAAGTCTGGGATTGTAATGCCTCCTGCATGTTTCTTATTGTTGAGAATTGCTTTGGCTATTCTGGGTCTTTTCTTTCTCCATATAAAGTTCATGATTAATTTTTCTAGGTCTCTGAAGAATGTTGCTGGTATTTTAATGGGAATTGCATTGAATCTATAGATCAGTTTTGGCAGAATGGTCATTTTGATGATATTTATTCTGCCTATCCATGAGCACGGGAGATCTTTCCATCTTCCAAGGTCTTCAATTTCTTTCTTTAATGTTTTATAGTTTTTGTTGTAGAGGTCTTTTACATCTTGTGTTAGGCTTATTCCTAGGTATTTTATTGGTTTTGAGGTTATAGTGAATGGAATTGTTTTCTTTGTTTCTTTCCTTGTGGATTCGTTGTTGGTATTAAGAAAAGCCTCTGATTTCTTTAGGTTGATTTTGTAACCTGCGACTTTGCTGAATTTGTCAATCAGCTCCACAAGTCTTTTGGTTGAGTTCTTTAGGTCTTCCAGATAAAGGATCATGTCATCTGCGAATAAGGATAATTTTAATTCCTCTCTTCCTATGTGAATTCCTTTGATTTCCTTCTCTTGTCTTATTGCTACAGCAAGAGTCTCAAGGGCTATATTGAAAAGAAGTGGTGATAGTGGGCATCCTTGTCTTGTTCCTGACTTTAGCGGAAATTCTTGCAGTTTTTCCCCTTTCAATATAATGTTGGCTTTGGGTTTACAGTATGTTGCCTTAATGATGTTGAAGTACTTTCTTTCCATCCCAATTTTTTGCAGAGTTTTTAACATAAATGGGTGTTGGATTTTGTCAAATGCTTTTTCAGCATCTATTGCTATGATGATGTGGTTTTTGTTCTTGGTTCTATTTATGTGGTGAATAACATGTATTTATTTGCATATGTTGAACCAGCCTTGTTTTTCTGGCATGAAACCGACTTGGTCATGATGTATTATTCTCTTGATATAGTTTTGAATGCGTATAGCTAGTATTTTGTTTAGAATTTTTGCATCTATGTTCATTAAGGATATTAGTCTGTAGTTTTCCTTTCTTGAGGTATCTTTATTTGGTTTGGGGAATAATGCGATAATGGCCTCATATAAGGAATTTGGGAGAGTTCCATCTCTTTCAATTTCCCGGAACAAGTTCTGAAGAATTGGTATTAGTTGTTCACTGAAGGTTTTGTAGAATTCAGCTGGAAACCCATCTGGGCCTGGGCTTTTCTTTGGTGGAAGAATTTTTATTGCCATTTCTATTTCTTTGGCTGTTATTGGTTGGTTTGGGCTTGCTATGTCCTCTTGGCTGAGTGTAGGAAGGTTAACTGTGCTTAGAAATCTATTAATTTTTTCCAGGTTTTCAAGTCTATTTGGAGTATAAATTTTTAAAGTAGTTTCTGATAATCTTTTGAATTTCTTCACTATCTGTGGTGATATCTCCTTTTTCATTTCTAATTTTGATAATTTGAGTTGATTCTCTTTTTCTTTTGGTTAGGTTGGCCAGGGGTTTAGCAATTCTATTACTCTTTTCAAAGAACCACCTTTTTGTTTTATTGATTCTTTGAATTGTTTTTTTTTTTTCGTTCTCTATTTCAATTATTTCTGCTCTAATTTTAATAATTTCTTGCCTTCTGCTGGCTTTGGGAATAGACTGTTGCAGAATTTCTAGGTCCTTGAGTTGTATCATTAGGTTCTTTACTTGGTGGTTCTCTGTCCTTATGTGGGCACTCAATGCAATAAACTTTTCTCTTAATACTGCCTTCATGGTGTCCCATAGATTTTGGTAGGTTGTGTCTCTGTTTTCATTTGTTTCCATAAATTTCTTTATTTCTTCCCTAATTTCTGCTCTTACCCATTCATCATTCAATAGTGTATCATTCAATATTCATGAATTTGAATACTTTCTTTTGAGTTTCCTGTTGTTGATTTCTACTTTTATTCCATTGTGGTCTGATAAGATGCAAGGAATTATATTACGTCATTTGAATTTGCTGCTATTTTCTTTGTGTCCCAGGATGTGGTCTATTTTGGAGAAGGTTCCATGGACTGCTGAGAAGAATGTGTATTCTATAGTTCCTGGTTGAAATAATCTGAAAATGTCTATTAAGTCCATTTGGTTTATGGTTTCCTTTAGTTCTAAAGCGTCTTTACTCATCTTTTTCCTTGAAGATCGATCCAGTGGTGTGAGAGGCGTATTAAAGTCTCCCAGAATTATTGTATTTAGGTCTACTTGGGATCTTATGTCCAGAAGGGTTTGTTTTACAAATGTGGTTGCACACACATTTGGGGCATAAATATTTACTATCATTATATCTTCTTGGTGTATTGTTCCTTTTAATAAAAGGAAGTGCCCCGATTTGTCTCTTTTGATGTGTTTTAGTTTAAAGTCTGTTTTGTTGGATATCAGGGTTGCTACCCCTGCTCTTTTTTGGTCACCATTGGCATGGTATATATTTTTCCAACCTTTCACTTTCAGTCTGTGAATGTCTTTGGCTGTAAGGTGAGTTTCTTGCAGACAGCATATATTTGGATTATGTTTCCTAATCCACATTACCAGTCTTTGTCTTTTAATTGGTGAGTTTAGTCCTTTGACGTTAAGAGATATTATTGAAATATGATTTTTGTTTTCTGCCATTTTGTGTTCTGTCTACTCTTGGGTGGTGTGATCTTTCTTCTTTACTTAAATGGCCCACTTATTAACTTCCTCTCATCTCTGATTCTGAAGTCTGCTTTTTTTTTCTTCCATATGGTTTATTTATTTAAGAATTTTCTCTAGTGTTGGCTTTGAATTCATGAATTTTTTAAGATTCTGTTTATCCTGAAAGACTTTGGTTTCCCCATTGATCTTGAATAGTAGTTTTGCTGGATAAATACGCTTTGGTTGGAAGTTATTTTCTTCCAGGATCTGAATCATGTCGTACCAGTCTCTCCTAGCATTCATGACCTGGGTTGTAAAGTCTGGGGTGATTCTTATTGTTTTGCCTCTATATGTCACCCATCCTTTTGTTCTTGCTGCTTTTAAGATTCCTTCCTTGGCCTCTATGTTGGTCATTTTGGTTATTATGTGGCCTCTATGTTGGTCATTTTGGTTATTATGTGGCGTGGAGTGGTCTTTCTTTGGTCCTGTCTCAGTGGAGTTCTGTATGCCTCCTGGACATGAAGGTCCAAGTCTCTTTCCATGTTTGGAAAATTCTCTGAGATTATTTCCTTGAAGGCATTACAGATGCCCTTGGTCAATGCCTATTATCCGTAAGTTAGGATGCTTCATATTATTCCATATTTGCTGGATGTTTAGGTTTTGTTGCTGTAAAGATTTCTGTATATCGCTGTGTTTTTGGTTTTGGATGTACTGTCTTCTAATGTTGATATTCTGTTTTCCATTTCTTCTAATCTTCCAGAATTTCTTTCTATTGCTGTCTTCATTTCACTTATTGTCTCTTTCATTTCATTCCAGACCTCTTTCTGATTCTTTCTTAGTGTTTCTAACTCACCTTTCACCTCCTCTAGACTTGTTTTAAATCCTTTCATCATATTGTACATCAAGATTCTGAACTCCCCTTCTTGCATTTCTAGCAGGTCAGTATTCGTGATTTCTGCTGTCTCTTCATTATTTCTGATTCTCATATTTATAGCGTTCTCTGTCCTGTTTTTCTGATTTCTACCCATTGTTTGTGAGTATTATGCTTAATCCAATCATAATATTAGGAGTTTAGAGGTATCGGCAAGTCAGCAGAGCTTTTCCAATGTTGAGGGTGGGTGATGTAGGAGGAGCTGGGTGATGGGTAAAGGAGTCGAATTAGGTAGTGGATATGTTTAGGTTGAGAAAGACTTTAAGTATGATAAGGTAATATCTTGCTAAGAATGAGAGAGAGTTAACTAGTAGGACTCTTGTAGTTAGTAGAGTAAGTATGGAGATATGAAATACTTTGAGTATTAAACAAGGAGGTATATTATGGGGAAAAGTTTTTGGGGAAAAGAGTATATATGTTGGTGTGGGGAAGTTTGTAAGAGGGGTGATTGAAGGAGCAGACAAAGATAAAAAAAAATCCACACAAGATACTAAGACTATTATGTAATCCAAGAAAAAGAAAGGAAAAACCAACCAAAAGAGGAGAATGAAAAAAGGAAGGAAAGAGGAAGAAAAAGGAAAAAAAACAAGAATAAAATAAAAGGAACTAGCAGCTGTGTGAAATCAGAAAACAAGGCAAACTATCAAATATATATATAAAACAACAAGTTAAAGTAAAAGAAGGATGGGGAAAAAATAAAACAGCAATAGCCATAACAAAACAAAAGCACTGTAAAAGCAAAACAAAACAAAACAAAACATTCACAATAAAAGTTAAAAAAAAAAACAGTCGTACTTATTTACGAATATGGGGTCAGGTCCATATAATATTTGCATATATGATTGCTTTGGTAGCTTTCAGAATATAATCCAATGTCTCTTAGTTTTCTTTGTACTCTATTTTCATCTTTATAGGTCATTCTGGGTGTTTGGACACCTTTCTTTCCTTTAACTGCTTTGAATTTATGTGTCAGGATGTCTGGTATCGCTGTTATTAGATTCTATACAATTCCCAGGTTCTGCGTAATTCCAACCTGTAGTCAGCACCTCTACACTCACCACCCTAGACTCCGGCTTGTGCTTCCCTACAGCAGGAGTGGAGGATGTCCAAAGTAGACTGGAACCTCCCCCTGCGGTCCTGTGCAGATATTATATCTCGATGGATTTTCCTGTGTCTCTGGAAATTCTAACTGGGCTAGCCGGTGTGGTCCCAAGATGTACCCTGGGCACAGCGTTACTGGTTCCTGGATGCCCGCACTTACTGCCAGAGCTCTGCCAGTTCCAAGAGTGCAGGCTGGGTGCACTGCTATTACTAGACCCAGGTGTGAAGGGGTGCAGATGCCTAGTGCCTGCTGCTATACTCCTCCGAGGTGCACTGGGGCTATGCTCTAGACTAGAACTGAGAATAAGGCTGCCGGGTGGGTGGGATCTCCCAGCGGTGGGCCAGAGGTGCAGGATAGGTGTACAAGGGTCCGGGGGCACAGGTGCTGCGCAGTGTCCAGCAATGATCTCTGCCTCCTGCGGGGCGTAGAAGCTGGGGGCCCGAGGAGATCTCATGGACGCACAGAGCCTTCGCCACCTGGAAAGCAGGCCTCCGGCAAGGTGGATGTCTGGGCTCCAGTGGGGGGCGGGGACTAGGCACACAAGGTAAACTCCAATTTTAGGGGTGGGGGGTGGCGCAGGCACTGACTACTAGCGGGGGTCCGGGGCGCAGACAGGGTACGCGAGAACAGTGCTGGGTTCTGAGGCGTGGGACAGATGCCCCGGGCCAGTGCTGGGCCTGGGGTGCATGCTGTTTTTTTTCATTTACAGAATAATGGAATTAAATTACATCCTTTCACCTTGTACAAGAGTCAACTTCAGATGAAATAGAGACCTGAAAATTAGACATGAGACTTTGAAATTATATTAACAGGGCATTGGAACCAAGAATTTACTGAACAATAGAAGTTGGAGGGGATGTGAGGATGTCAGAAAATAACTCTTATACACTGTTAATGGGATTGAAAACTAGCACAGCCACTCTGGAGATCTGTGTGAAAAGTCCTCAGAAAATTGGATATAGATTCACCATGTGATTCAACTATACTACTCTTGGGTTTCTTTCCAAAGAGACTGAAATCAGAATATTATAATAATATATTTATGTTCATAGCAGTGCAAGTCACAATAGCCAAATTATGAAACCAACTTAGGTGGTCCATCAATAGATGAATGGATTACAAAATTATGAGATATATTCACAATAGAATTCTGCTCAGCAATAAAGGACAAAATTATGTTGTTTGCAGAAAAAATGGACAGACTTGGAGAACATTATGTTAAGACAGGTTAGCCAGTCACAGGTAGTAAAGGAAAATTTGTTTTCTCTCATATGTATAACCTGGAAAGTAATTGGGAAAATGAGGGAGTTTATATAGTGGAGAAAAAAATCTCAGTGGGAGTATGGAGGGGTCTAAAGATAGATAGTAGTGGTGATGGTGGTGGCTGTGACAAATTAATAAAGGAAGCACATTGAAGTTTTGTTCGTGTGAAATTACTAATGCCAATCTCTATATCATGTATGGGAAAGGCAAGGGCAGAAAGCCAAGGCAGAGTTCATCAAGCGCTGTGTGCATGTATGTCTCTATCACTCTAAACTACATTATTACATTAGACTACAATGTATATGTATATATAATATATGTATATTACAAAAAGGGAGAAATCTTAAATTCTGCAAGGGAAACACCGAGTCAAAAACAAATTTAAAGATAAAAGTCAGCATAATAACTGATTTCTCAGGATGAGGTCTAAAGGCAAGGAGTCCTTGGAGCAAGATATTTCAAAACATGGATGAAAATAATTGCATAACAGGATTACTACATTTAGGAAATCTATCTTTCAGAATCAATAGAAAATTAAAAACCTTCCTGGACAAACATAAGCTAAAGGAATTCATGACTGCTAAACTAGAATTGCAGAAAGTATTAAAGAAAATTCTACACATTAAGAAAATAAAATCCAAGACAACTCAGATTAGAATGAATCTTATTAGAAACATAAATACGTGAATGGATATTAGGATCTAATCAAGAAATAATAAATACTGTTGAAGATGTGGAAAAATAGGCACTCTTCTACAGTGTTGATAAAATTATTGCACATTAGCACAATTGCCATGGAGATCAGTGTGGAGATTCTTCTGAAAACTGAATGTATCCACCATATGTTCCAGCTATACAACTCCTAAGCATCTTTTCAAATGGGCCCAAATCGCAATATTATAATAATACAGGAATATCCATGTTTATAGTGGCAGTGTTCATAATACCCGAAACATGAAACCAATCCAGGTATCCATCAATAGATTAATAGATTACAAAGTTATGTGTTTGACATGCAATGAAATTGTACTCTATAATAAATAGGAAGAAAATTATGTCCTTTGAAGGAAAATTGATGAACCTAGAGAATTAAGTGAGGTTTTCCAGTTACAGAAAGGCAATATATTTGTCTTATATGTGGAAGATAAGAAGTAATGAGGATAAAAAAGGGGACTTCACATAATTGAGAAAAAATTCCAGTGAAGTAAGAGAGGTGATCCTGGGGAGACTAGGAGGGCAGAGACAAAATTAATGATGAGAACATTTCCACTGACATTATGTTTATTTGTGATACTATCAATGTTAATCTAAATATTTTATAGTGAAGGAGGGGAGTGAGGAGGGAACCAGGGAAAAGCTCAACAAGTACCTGTACATGTATGTCACAATCACTATGAACTTCATTAGGATATGAGACTATAATGCACTAACCAAAATATTTAAAAGAGTACATTTTTTGCAAAGGTTATCACCTTTGAAATATTATTAATTATAGCTTTTTAGTGTCCTAGAAATTGAACCTATGGGCATTCTACCTCTGAGCAATACCCATCACCCTATTTTTTTTTAAACAGAGTCTTGGTAAGTTATTGATATTCATGCTGAATTGTTGAAGCTGGTTTCAAACATGTGATCCTCCTGTGTCAAGATCCTATGTACTGAAATTACAGGCATGTAAGACCATGCCTAAGCTATTAATAGTATATTTTAACATGTTCTTTTCCATGACTTATGTTTAGTGCCTATTTAAATGTATCTTACCCCATTCTATTTGGATTAAATAGTCTAAATATATAAACAAAAGCAATTTTTTTTATTGCTGATGACCAACAGTTTGAAGCCTGAATAACAATGGATTTAGCTCTACAGTGTTAACCTTTAGATATCTGATCAGATTAATGTGAGCATAGATATACACTTGATGTTTATTTTTAAATGTGCTCTTAATTTTACTAAAAAAGTAGTATTAGAGATGCAGTTTATGCTCCTACTGCAGTTTATACTACTACTGTTTATACAGTCCTACCAGTAGGCAAAAAGTCATTATATTTTCTATGTGAAGATTTATCAATTAACAAACATGAAAATTACACATATATTAAATATTTCCCCTCACAACAAACCTATACCATTTTTACTAACTGAGTAACAAAGTTCTGTCATGAGAATTAATGAAAAAATATGAATAGATAATTTTGGAAACTAAAAAAAAGCAAAGTGATTATGTTATTAAGAACAACATTAGATGCCCTACTGTCAAATATATTCACACTGGGAGTTAGGACATCAATATACAACCTTAAAGGAATCACAGAATTTAGTCAGTAATAACGTTCAGTTAACTAATATAATTTCTGTTAATCAAGTAATAACCTGCTAGATTAACATCCAAAAGAATAAAATAGACAGCATTGTCTAGAGAAAAAGTGTCCTATTATAACATCACTAAAATAAAGTTATTTCATAATGAACTGAAAATTAAAATTGTGATGTAATTGCCAATACAACAGAAAAAAATATTTAATGTAGCATCATAAATTTGAATCTAGAAAACTTGGAGGTACTCTAAGTTCCAAACACAACGATTATTAACTCATATCCTTCTCATGCATGTGCACATGTACAAATATATAAAATGTGTATGCTTATAGGTATTCAGGGAATATTCTGGAGAGAAAATATTTCCATAATGATAATCATTTCATATTTCCTATTTTATTATATGGGTAAATTTTAATTCTACAAAATATTGGGAATGATTATGATATATTCATTTATTAGTGTAACATAATTTTATAATTTGGTCAATTTCATTTCCCAGCACTGCTTCTTTCCCTCTCATCCCCCTTCATCCACATTATCAACTCTACTGGCCTTGCTTCTGTTTTTATAAAATCATTTTTATGACTATTTTTCATATATGAGAGAAAATATAGTTGTTTATTTTTTATTCCCTGAGTGCTAAGTATAATGAATATTTTATATATTTGTAGACCATTTGTATTCTTCTTTTGAGAAGTGTCTATTCAATTCAATTGCCCAATTTTTAATTTAATTATTTGTTTTTTGTCAGTGTTAAGTTTTTTGTGTCCTTTAAATACAATAGATATTGGACCTCTGTCAGAGGAGTAGCTAGAAAATAGTCTCTTGCAGTCTGTAGATTCTTTGTCTCCAAACTCTTGATTATTTACTTTGCTGTGCAGAAGCTTTAAATTGATGTCATTCCATTTATTAATTATTGACATTATTATCTGACATTCAGGAATCCTACTGAGAAATTATTTGCCTGTGCCTATATATTTGAGCACTTCCCCTATGTTTTGTTCTAGAAGTTGCAATTTTTCTAGGTTACTTCTTATATCATAAATCCACTTTTAGTTGACTTTTATAAAGTACAAAAGACATTGTTAGCAGAGCATGCTAGCACATGCTTGCAATGCAGTAGTTGGGAGGCTGAGACAGGAGAATCACAGGTTTGAGTACAGCCTCCAAGTACTGAGATTTTCATCAACCTAGTGAGACCCTATTTCACACACACACACACACACACACACACACACACACACACACACACAAATAGGGGTGAGGGTATGGCTCAGAGGTAGAATGCCTCTAAATTCAATTCACAGTACCACAAAAATAAAATAAATAAAGGCGGGCATGGTGTTGCACCCTTGTAATCCCAGCATTCGGGAGGCTGAAACCAGAGGGTCGCGGTTCGCAGCTTCAGCTACTTAGTAAGGCTCTCTGCAACTTAGTGAGACCCTGTTTCAAAATAAAGAATAAAAAGAGGTCAGGGGATGTGGCTGGGAGGCCAAATACCCCTAGGTTTTATCCCCAGACCCGTAAATAAATAAATAAATAAATATAATAATAAATAACAAATTATAAATATAACATAAATAAATAATATAAATAAATAATACAAACAAACAATATAATATAATATAAATAAATAAATAAAAACACATTTTATTCTTTCACCTGTGAATATGACCATTGCTGTCACCATTATCGCAGCACCATTTATTTAAAAAGCTATCTTTTCTTCATCATAAATTGTTGGCACCTTTGTCAAGGATCATATAACTGTACATCTGTGTAGGTCTGTTTTTATATTTCATTCTATTTCATTGGGCTACATGTATTTTTCAGTGCAAATACCATGTCCTTTTGTTATTATGACTCTCCCTTTCACTAAATCCATATGGTAGTCCTAGGACTCTCTTACATTGGTTCAGGTATCAGTGTCTGAGTATGCTTTTGCTCAGGTTGTAATTCTTCTGCACAATGAAGTCTATTTTTTCTTTTCTTTTCTTTTTTTTTTTTTAGTGGTACTGGGGTTCCTGGAAGCCCTTCTACCTCCGGGCTACACTCCCAGACCTATTTTTTACATTTTCATTTTGGAAACAGGGTCTCCTAAACCAGCGCGTGCGGCTGGCTTCGAACCTGCGTGATCCTCCTGTCTCTGCCTCCCAAGCGCGGGGATTACAAGCGTGAGCCACCACGCCCGGCGAAGTCTATTTTTTCTAAACTCCTTGAAAAGCTGGGCGTGGTGGCAAAAGCTTGTAATAACTTTCCAGCAGATATTAGAGCAATTGTCTAGTTCACAGGAATTCCCTGCATGTTATGAGGTAATCAATGACTCTTTGCTTTCAGGAACAATGGCATATATCTGTAATTCTAGGAAGATCATGTGTTAGAGGCCAGAACATAATATTTCAACAAGACCTTTTAAAATAAAAAATAAAATATGATTGTATAGCTCAGTAGTAGAATGTCCCAGGGTCTAATATGTACTAGCATACACAAAAAAAAAATCTTGACACTGTAAGGAATACAGGTACTATTACATGAAATATTATTTTAACACTAATAATAGAATTAACTGACTGAAAATTTTAAAAAGATAAACATATGATAAAATCTTCCTTACTTTGATGCAGTGGACTTGAAGACTTTCTTCTGATTAGCTTAATTTGATTATCACAAAAATATATGGTATAGAAGGTATCTAAACAATGTCATAGGCTGTTATAAACTTGCAAATGAGATGACACATTAAATGACTTTGGTATCTGAAAAGAAACAGAGCATCAGAAAGTATAGGCTCTTATCATAAATGCTTCCATAGCCAAAAGGATAGTTTTGGAATATGAATTTACTATTGACAACCTAAAATTAATTATTTTTATGATTATTTATTGTCAGTTAAAATTAACTATCCTTATTAAATACCTTTTTATTTAATATCATATACACACACTTCTTTTTAAAATAGCTAATTTTTATTTGCTTATTGTACAGAGAAGTTTTAAATATTAGAATAAAACATATTTTTGTTACATTGACACTCTGGTAAATAGGACAATTCTCTCTATATAAAAAGTAGTTATGAACACAGAACTAGAAAATTTTCACTTTAACTGATTAGGATAAAACATTTCAAAATAATGGAACAGATTTATGTTATGCTTTCTATAAATATTAAAATCTATGATTGTATGATAATCAAAGTTCCACTATTCTGCAAGTATTCTCATACCTTTTCCATATTTTAATCATAATATTAATATCTTTATTAACAAGGAGTAGTTTAGTGACGTAGACTTAGAATGTCCTGCTATTGCGCACAGAAAAAAAGTAGCGATATCTGCTGCAAGTATTGATTGTAATCTCATCAGTGTATAACTCCATTGTGATGAATTTACTGGGTTATAATCTAGGCAGGGAGTGTGTGGCTGGAAAAGGTGGGTACCTGGAGGTGTGGCCTTGAGGATTATAGATAGTTGCTCATCTCCTTGTTCTCTCTCTACTTTCAGCCTCCATGATGTGAGGAGCAGAGTGCTCTCCCTCTCTCTTTTTCCTGCTGCCATGACCTGAGCTCCAGCTCTGCACCCCTGCCTCACGTGGACTGAACACTGAGATCTCAGAAAAACTGTGAGCAAATAAATCTTCCTTCCTCTAAGTTGTGTAGCCAGGTTTACTGGGATACAGCAGTGAAAATGCTTGCTAAGGTAACTAGGGCTTAATAAAATGTAAAATTATTGCCTTTGTTACAAATTATAGGTAGTTTCACTCAATCTTCATAAATATATATGCATATAAATATTTCATGGATTTTAGTGATACAGAGATGAATAAGAACTTCTTGTAAAAAAAGGAGTCTTGGCAGAATTCATAAAAGCATTTGAACTCTAGACAAAGAAGAAGAAACCATAGATGAGTTAATAAGGCAACCTAACCTAGGGTTATGGGAAAGGGGAAGAGGGAAATTTCCTTTTGTACATGATGTACATTCACAAACATATCAAAGTCAATCAGCAAACCAAACATGAGAAGAAGGGAGGGGAGATAGAATGGGGTGGGAATTGGGGAAGGGTAAATGAGTGATTTGTGCATGTATGCCTCTACCATCTTGTACCCCATTAAGATATATGACTATGATGAACCAATAATATATATGTGACAAAATTAAATAAAAATAAAAATGATAGGTAAAAAAAGCATTTGAAGGTAAGACCTCAAATATACAACAAACACTAATCAAGGCTATAGCATGGGTTAAAGAAAGACATAAGAGATGACCAATTTCACATTTTATTTTTATTTTGCCATAACTAGCTCCATATGGGAATGTATCAGAGAAAAGAAATGATCACTTCTTTCCAAGATGAAACTTGTTCAAACCAGATAAATATTAACTAGAATAGAGAGATTAACAAAACATAGAATTTTTATAAACTCTTTCATGCTAAAACTAGATTTAAGTAATTTATAGATTCCATATAATTAAAACCATAGCTCTTTATCTCCTGTGAAATATGTTGCCAGAGCTATCTAAATCATTCCAATTTTGTCTTTGAATATATAGTTATATTTGAAAAAATGAATATTTTACCTTTATTATGGCCTTTCCCACTTTAGTCACTCATCAAAATTACTGTTCTCTTATAATCAAGTGCAAAACAATCACATAAAAATAACATTTTGCATATTTTTTTATTCTTGTAAAAACACCTTGAATTTATATCAATCGTGTCAACAAATGTATTCAGTAAAATGGTTTACAACAAAATCAAGCTTTCATCATTAGAATTACTGAGCTCTAGCCAGGCATGGTGGCACACACTTGTTATCCCAGTGCTTGGGAGGCTGAGACAGGAGGATCACACAGGTTCGAAGCCAGCCTCAGCTACTTAATGAGGTTCTCAGCAAATTAGTAAGATCCTGTTTCCAAATGAAGTATAAAATAGTTCTGGAAGTATAGCCTGGAGGTAGACAAGCCCCTCCAACCTCAGTGTCACCAAAAAAAAAAATAATAATTACTAGGCTCTGTTTCACAAATTGGTGTGGAAATTAAATAAATGTACACGCTTTACCATGTAACTGATGTTAAATATCTGGAACTTAAGATTTAGATAACCTATTTCAATTAAATAATCTGAAAATATTACAGTGAGGAAATGAAGGCAATTTACTATCATCATATTATAAGCAAGGAGGGAGAAGTCCAAATTTAAGTCATTTGTTCAAAGCCAAATCATTGGAAAGTGATGAAGTCAAATTGTAAAAATCTGACAGTAAGAAAAGTTTCTACTAATTTTATAGTTCTGCTCTAAATTCTTCTTAACTGGTACACAACCTCATACAGTTGACCATAATTTTTGTCACCATCTTCTGAATGTTCTCTCTAACCCATCTTGGCACAAAATATTTATATATCGCTATTCCACAAATGTATGTGGAATAGCTATGAATAATAGTATTAGAATCCCTCCCATCATGCAGTGACATTTTTAAATTTCAAGTTGGCTGCTCATCAAAGGATTCTTTTATTCAGGAAAGCAAAATCAATCAGTGTCAATTTTGCTGTTAGGTCTCTTTGTTTCTCCTTTTTCTTACACTAACACTTGTATGAATGGGAAGCAGTTAAAATAGCTTGCAAATATACAAAAAATATGCTGCCTTGGTCTCTGGGTTTTATAAAAACATATCTTACTGATATGAGTTTTATAGGTAAGAATATGAGATTATGAGACTGTGAGAAAAAGTATAAAAACAGAAATGACTACTTCAAGAATGTCTCTAGATCTGGAAATTAATAATCATATCATTATTTTTCTTAAGTCTGCTTCTATTTATTACAAGACATGATTTATGAATGAATGCTCAACTTATTTGAAAGAAGAAATCAAATCAAATGTTGATACCAGTTTGTTTACAGAAACATATTAAATCAACACATATAAACTGGGAAATTATTACTTTTCAGACACCAATCAAGTGAGAAAGAGAAAGAGATAAACTTCACAAAGTTCTAAGAAGTTTAGTATAGAAAATAAAACATGAGCACAAATTATGGTATTATTGAACTTTTCTTTCTGGCCTAAGAAAGAAAGAGAGTCAGCAAATGTAATCTATTCCATCATTCATGCCACTTTCAAATTAAGGGCAAGCATATCAGTAATGCCACCACTGGAGAAAAAAGACATGCTACTTACTTATTTATTCAAACTTAGTATGAGAATAAAATTACCTGTTTATATTATCTAAACTGGGAAAATTTATAATATGAATATTGGCAATTACCACCAATTTAAGAATATGCACAAATAGTCTAATCACCAAGGGAAACATGAACATCGTTAACTGTACTTTCAGTGATGCTTTGCCTTTGCCATAATCATAGCTATAATATATGCAGCTAGTCAGGGAACACTGTCCTTGCCTCCTGAAAAGCCAAAGGCATAGAAAACTCTCTTGAGCCAAGCAATGAAAAGACAATAATATTTTATCATTCAGGCCAAGCCTTTGTTTCTGCTATTCATAATGTTAGAGTGTGTGTGTGTGTGTGTGTGTGTGTGTGCGTGTGTGTGTGTGTGTGTGTGTGTGTGTGTTTGTGTGTGTTCCCTATTTCATTGTTTTTTACTCTGAATTTTTTGCAGTACTGAGGATGGAACCCAGGGGCATTCTACATCTGATCTATATCCCCAGCCCTACTGTTTATTCTTTATTTTGAAACAGAGTCTCACTGAGATGCAAAGGGCCTCATTAAGTAGCTGAAGCTAGTCAGTTTTGAATGAGCTGCCTTCCAAGAGAAGAGTGATAACCTATTTTCCATGTTGTTTAGTATGGAAGAGGTGGTTTTTATTGAGATCCTTAATTCATTTATCTCCTCCTTCACTTTGTTTTTTGTTTGTTTGTTTGTTTGTTTGTTTGGGGATTTTTTTTTGCAAGTCTGGGGATGGAACCCAGGGGCATTCTACCTCCGAGCTACAGCCCCTGCCCTATTTTTTATTTTTTATTTTGAAACCAGGTCTTACTGAGTTGCAGAGGGCCTCACTAAGTAGCTGAGGCTGTCCACAAACCATGATCCTCCGGTCTCAGCCTCCAAAATACTGGGATTACAAGAGTGTGCCACCACGCACGCCTCGCCTCCTTCACTTTGAACATCTCTTTTTAGTTCATATTTAGGCCCTTAATTTCAATGTTCATATATTTTACATATCCTATATACTTTCCCTGATTTCATCACTGCTGATTTTGATCATATTACAAATCAAAATACAGAAAATGGCATTTTCTGCAGCTAAGAATTGGTGATGTCCCAATCTGTTGTGTTGTGGGATTTTATTATTTCCTCATTATTCTTTATTCTCATGTGTTTAGAATTCTAAAGTTTGTACTACTGTTGCCTTGACATTCTATTCTTCCCTGTGTGAGGGTCCTATGTATATTCATTGTTCCTTTATAAGAAAGCCTTTGCTGCAGTATATGTTTGGCTCAAGGAATCTAATATAATTAGGCATTTGAGTTTGTCCCAGAAACCACATTAAGATATAGTTCTTAGTCATTGTAGGCAAACGCTATTCTCTGATTGGGATCAGGTCAGTTTGTTCTCCAGGTCGAAAGTCAACAGAACCAGAGACTATAATGTTCTATTTAGAGCCTGCAGCCTTCCGATTGGGATTAAATGCCCCACAGAGAGAGCTACTTCTCTGCTAGTTGCAAATCCATGAGGTTCTGCAGAGCACTGACCTCTGGCCTCTGGCCATTGGGTCAAGCTCAGAAGATCCAGAGATTACTATATTCTGACTTTGTGGCCCAGGTGGCTTAGTTTTGATAGCCCAGAGACACCAATGTGGATCTTCTGGTTGTAATTACATGGAGCACTTTGAGTCACTGGCTTTTTGGATCACCAGGCACAAATTCTCCAGTGAAAGAACGTTGCATTCCCAGCATGTAGCTGCAATCATGTAAACTCATACTGATCCCTGGCTTTCCAGTTCTCAGAGCCCAAGCCTTGACATGAAGAGGTTGTACTGTTCTGAGCCTGGGGCTTGTAAAGCTCCAGAATGTGTGACTCTCGCATTAAAGTTGGTTTGTCTATACTTAGTGAAAGGATTCATTTTGTAGATTTCTGGCAAGGATGAGCCAATTGGATAGCTGCTCCTTTGTTTCTTCCTAAAGTTTCTGAAGTTCTTGATGTCATACTCCTTTCACTGAAGACTTCAAGAGTTCATTGTTAAAATTATTTTTCAGCCAATCCTGGCTACTTCACCCATTCTTCCAAGTGCATGTGTAGGTCTACTTCCACTAAAATCAATAATATTTTGTTTTCTGTCACTGTGTCAAAGTCAACTTAAAGAAAGCCAGGCATGGTGGCACATGCTTGTAATCTCAGCATTTGGGAGGCTGAGACAGGTGGATTGTGGTTTGAGGACAGCTTCATCTACTTAATGAGGCCCTTTGCAAGTCAGTGAGACCCTATTTCAAAATAAAGAATGAATAATAGAGCTGTGGGTATAGCTCGGAAGTAGAATGCCCCTGGTTTTCATCCTGAGTACCACAGAAAAAAACCCACAAAAAATAAAGGTTTATTTTGGCTCAGGGTTTCAGAATTTTCACTCCATGGTCACTGGCCTTGCCACTCTGGGCCTGTAGTAAGGTGGAGCACTAATGCCCTACTACTAAAATTTTTACCACCTTGTGTTAGCACCATCAGCTAAATATATAACACATGAACTTTTGGAGTCATGTAAGAATTAAACCATAATACCCAGCCTTTTGAAAGCATCAACTTTTATGTCTTGGCTAGTCACATTGGTGCCCTTATAGGCTGGAAGACAATTTACACGTTTCTTTTTCAAAGTACCTTTTTCCTATCAAACCATCCACTAAATCTGTTTCATATGTAAAGAATGCCTGTAGATATTTATTTCCATGGAGAGAAGAGATGACTAGTAAATTGTCTTATACTTTTGAACTTGGATTTCACAACCCATTCAAAGTAAACAGAGGTTTATGTAAGAATTGTTTTTCATATAATAATACATGCTCTTAGAGTAAAAGTGTGTCACTTTCACTTCTTTTATATCTTGATTTTGGCATATGTGTTGAATATAAAATAATAAAATAGACCATTAAAAGCTTACAAATAATATTTAGATTTTTCAAAACATAATTTCATAAGGAATTAAATATATATACAAAACATTGAGCATCTATTATCACCAAGTAAGTAATATAGTAATGGTAGAATCCATTAGTGATGATTTTATAGAACTGGATTTGGTTGAGGATTTTTTTCTCATAGAAAAAGATATTAATTTTGAATAGAAATTTATCCTTACTTAATACATATGTGAAGGAAGAAAATATGATAAGATATATATTACATCAGATCGCAATAAAGTGGTCACAAAAATAATGGGAATTTGTTAAGTTACTGGCTAAGTTGAAAAGTAAAATCAATGGACTCTCATGAAAGGAATATACTCTAATTTGAAAATGAGTGTGTATATTAGTGATAGAGTGCTTTTTTGGCACTATTGATGCCCCCAGTTCAATTGCCAGCAAAAAAGTTAGTTAAGTGTAGCCTAATTGAAGTTCTAAGGAACAGTAGTTTTACATAGAAGAACAAATAAAGGGACATATGAAATTAGGATAGGTAAGTAGTTTTACATAGAAGAACAAATAAAGGGACATATGAAATTAGGATAGGTAAATAGAAAAAAGGAGGATAATTTTTACCCAAACTAGTTAAAATTTACCATTACCTAGAAGCCTATCTACATTATAATTTCTTTATAATTATAAATTATAGCTAACATTGTTTATTTCTCTATTCATTTTGTTATCACTGGGTCAGTGCTATGGTTTGGATGTGATTTGAGTGTGGTTTGAGGATTTATGTGTTAGAAATGTAATACTCAGCCTGTCAATGTTGGGTGGCAGTGGAACCTTCAATAGGTAATGTGTAGTGCAAGGTAATTACTTTATTGGGTACAATGCCCTCAAAATGGATTGATTTAGGCTTGAGGAGTGAGTAGGGTTATTTTTCCTACAGAAGCAAGTTATTTTAAAAGAGCAGCTGTGATGTCCAATTTGTTCTGTTTCTTTCTCTTGCCCTCTGATCTCTTCCCACTCTCTGGTTTCCCATATGACCATGTGCACTTTTCTGCACATGTTTCTATTAGAATACCATCTGACATGAGGTGATGGAGAATGGAGGCACTCACAAGTGACACCATAATATTGTTTGGACTTTTGCATTCCAAAGCTGTGAAATAAACAAATTTTTCTTTATTCAACCTTCAGTAATGTATTATAGAAAGATAAACAGACTAATTGAATCACATGAAGTCTTTATCTGATATCTTGCTCTAAAATATTCTGACTGTTCTTCAAATCAGTGAAGACTATACCATATTTATACTTTTTTTAACCATTATGCTATTTACATCTTTCTTGCTCTGATCATCTGACTTACAAACTTATAAAGTTTGACCTTGCTGATAAAACACAATGAAGCTAATAACTACAGTTAAATTACATTATACTAATTTGTGTGTGTGTGTTTGTGTGTGTGTGTGTGTGTTTGTGTGTGTGTTTGTGTGTGTGTGTGTGTGTGTTTGTGGTACTGAGAGTGGAACCCAGGGCCATTCTACTTCTGAGCTACACCCCTAAGACTTCTTAGATATTTTATTTGGACACAGGGTCTCACTAAGTTACTGAGGCAGGTTTGAATCTGTAATCCTCCTGTTTCAGATTCCCAAGTACTGGGATTACAAGCATGGGTCAACACATCCAGCTTAACAATATATTAATATTTGAAGTTAAAATATTTTCTTTGATTCCTTTGCACATAATAGTGTTTTACAAATACTATTGAATAAATGTATTCTTCTATTAATAATTATAACTAATTTAGCTCTGGCAACTTTAATAGATTAGTTGATAGGAATATTCAGTAATATTTAACTTTATACATGTAAACTAAACAAATGTTTAAGTGATTTAATTTAATTCTATTATAGAAAGTGTATTTGTTTAGTGTCTATTGTATAACACATCTTCCTCTCTGCTGATGCTAGAGCAGAGAACAATTCTAATATACCTATCATTGTGGTTCTTATGCTTTAATGAGCAGTCAGAGAATTAATTAGCATATATAAAGTCAATAAGTATATGTAAATATAAATTAACATATACTACATGAGAAATATTAAATTGGATAGTTGCAAGAGTAGAGCATATTATTAGACATATATTTCTGAATCAAATATATTACCATTTGTAGAATAAATACCTTCTCTCATAACTTTTGCTAAAACTAATTTTCAATTCATTCACTTATTTATTCAATAAATATTATTTGATAACATTTTATGTGCCTGACACTGTCCTTGACACCAGCAATAGAAAAGTGAGCAAAAGGTACATGTTCTAGCTCTCATGTGTCCTATGTATTAGTGGGAGAAGAGAAACAAAGAAGGTAAATATCTTCTGTGTAGTTGGTCCAATAGTGTATATGCTGAAAAATACAAAGTATCTTAATAGGGAGAATTTAATATAGAAGGCTTTTTCAATATTTGTTGGAGACTAGAAAAAAATATGGAGGCAATAAAGAGATATTAAGTAGAGAAAGCTGTCAATCCTAAAGCTAGTGAAACAGGTGAGAGAAGGTAAATACATAAGACCAAAAATTTCAAAGAAGATTTTCATAATCTTGGGGCACAGAATTCTGGACATAAAGCATTGTTTATCTGTTGCTATTATGTCAGGAACTCAGAAAAAGAGCCTAATTAAATATTTGAGG
This sequence comes from Muscardinus avellanarius, assembly GCF_963383645.1. Lineage (NCBI taxonomy): Eukaryota > Metazoa > Chordata > Mammalia > Rodentia > Gliridae > Muscardinus > Muscardinus avellanarius. Next base: position 116,546,409 of record NC_137792.1, on the reverse strand, counting down.
TTCAGATCTCTTGAACAAAGCTCTATCTAGGCTCAATGGAGGGACTCTTAAGAATCTTTGAATAGAAGACATGAACCAGCTGCTGTTGCTATATCTACAGTCCTGGAAAGAAGTTATACAAAACTCTAATTCAGATGTTCTTGAAGAAGATGTTATCAAGATTTTTCTGGTACCTATGAATTCATGTCATTAGAGTGGTTCTGTGAGTTCCAAAATAAAGAATATGGCTAGTGACCAACATGTTGTTTAGCACAAGTCTAGAATTCATTCACTAGAATGAGTAGCAAAGAAGGATGGAAAAAAAATGGGGGAAAAAGTAAAAGATCCACAGGGCAGGAGTGTTGATTAATTTACCTGCACATTGAAGTAAACAAGAATTACAATATAAGAAAAGTTACATTTACTGTAAGTCAGGTGTTAAAATATTCAAGGAATAGGAAGGAGTAACATAAGAATTGAAAGATAAATGAAATATTTGGTCAATGTGTGGTATAGTTTCACAACATGAAGTTAAAGAAAATATATCTTTATGAGAAGGGGATGAAGAATTATCTAGAGATGCATTTGGAGCAAGGACATCACCTTGTGTTACATAACATGTTACAAAAATATCAAAGATAAAAAGTAGAAGGGAGGAGCCGGGCATGGTGATGGTTAAAACTTGTAATTCCAGTACTTGAGAGGCTGAGACAAAAGTATTGCAGGTTTGTGGCCAGTCTCAACTGCTTAGTGAGGTCCTCTGCAACTTAGTAAGATTCTTTTTCAAAATAAAGAATAAAAATAAGGCTGGAGAACTCTGGGTTCAATCCCCAGTACCAAAAAATAATTAGGGGAGAGACTAATGGATTAGTGAAAGGGGATTAGTGAAGAGAGGAGAGGGAAAGGGGAGCTGTAGGGAAGAAAACAGACCACATAATTTTATGTGCTTATATGTTTCTTTGAATTTCATTATCATGTAAAATTATAATGCACAAATTAAAATTATCATAAATAAAATAATTGTTTGAAAGTGCCATGCACTGAGAAGGTCATAGGCAATATAGTGCCTTAAATGCAAATCTAGGTATTAGAAAGGGTGTCATTAGATAAAATGTTGAAACCATAGGGTTTGTTGGGTGACCCTGGTTATAAAAATACATGGTGAAAGGATTTCATAAGATAGAGTGCTGTACGATATTTGAAAGAAGAAATGTTCAGTGCAAGGAGATTAGAGTTTTAAAGATGAGGAATGATTTAGGAAACAAGCTTCTTGAACTGATTTTAATGATCAAAGATAAAAGGCAGGATGAGATTCCTGATTGCTTCTGATTAGACCTGATTTGTGGAGATGGAGGCTATTTACAAGAATGTAATTATAATAACCCAGTTTGGGCCAAGATTTTCCTATATTATTACAATTAAACTATAGGTGTCTTTACTTTCACAGAATAGAGATTAATATATTAAATGTGCCAGCCTATCACTTTTCTAATTTTTTTCATGTCTGGGCCTTCATTTATGTATCCATAAAGCTAATTTTAAAAGAAAATATTGAAGCTTATAAATCATGTTGTCTTAAAAATTTTATTTCCTACCATATCACTCAGTTTTTAAGAAGTCAGACTTAAAAACAAATGTATCTTGATATCCATCTTTAGCCTAGTCAACTACTTTTAACTCCAAATTTAATCTTGGAACAAAAATATAGAACAGAGAAATTCAAACTTCTAAGTAATGAATACCAAACAGAAGTTACACATAGTAGTTTGGTCCTTTGGTAGGCCTGGAAACAAGATTATGTTCCAGACCATGACCACAATATATAAAACAATGGAGACATAAATCTATTCTTAAATGTTGATTATATAACTATACATAATCAGACCAGATATGCTCTGTTAATGTCAAACTCTTAGAATATAAGCAAATAAAAATAAATTGAATCTTTCAAGATATTAGGCATTACCCTCTAATTCTCCTCAAATAATCAACTAATATAATACAAGAAAAATAAAGTAGTCTGCTGCTCTGCAGAGATATTTTACTTGGAATTCAGGAAGAAATAATTTTTGAACAAATATTTATTATTTCCTGAAACTATATTTTTTGCATTTTATCATTGAGTTTACAATTCCAAAAATTTCTTCAAGTGCTGGCTTTTATCTGTAGTTTATAAAGAACCTTGAGATTTCTAGACTAGGTAATTAATATCTAGAAATTTCTAGTGTCTTTTTTAGGAAGGTCTGCTTAGCATTTATTGAATTTCTAATCATCACCTTTAAAACAATTCAGGATTATCTTATTATGATTCATTTCTCTGATATTTTGCCTGTTAATATTACTCAGTGAATTATTCATGTAAGAGAAAAGACACAAATAAAATCCCCAAAAGTTCTTATGTGGAATGATCTCAGTCCCCTTCTTTCTAATCTATTCTCAGTGAAAGTTAGAAAAATACATTATTAGGTCCCAGAATGTCTGCAGTTCTGAATCTTGTGACACTCAAGTAATGTAATCATTTGGAAGAAAAGGGCATGGAGAGAACAGACATAAACATTTTCAACCATTACAGCCAACAATTATAGCCTTTGCACACATTAGCATTAATTTGAATTCTTCCTAATTTATTCATGAATCTCTCCCCAGTTAGATGCATGCACTCTTTCAACTATTCCCATTTGGATAAGAGCTTCTAGCTCCTTTACAACTGTCTTCCTGACTGACAGGGGCAGGTGTCATAGCTTCTGTTGTACTCTTTTAATATCCTCATGTATTTTTAGCTCTTTCATAACCCCCCTGGATAAAAATGAAAATTGATGGTAATGCTTTCCTTTTGGAAATCTGTCACTGACAACATGATAGGCAGGTGGGAGTTTGCAGAATGACACAAACTGAAACTGAAACATAGGAAAACCTTGGTAGAGCTTGCATGGACTTTGTGCTGCTAACAAGGAGTTTGAGTCCATGGGATGAAGGAGCCCCATGAGTTTCCGAAACTCTCAAAAAATTATGAAAGAAGCAAACACCATTTTTTTATGATCCTGCATTTTCAAAATCCCTTCTACATTTGCATTTTGAACTCCTACTATTATTGTCACAAGCTGGATGTGGTAGTACACACCTGTAGCCCAAGTATATGAAAGGCTTATATAGGAGGATCACAGGTTTGAGGATGGCCTAAGCAAGTAGTGAGACTCTCATCAACCTATCAAAATCTTTTTTAGAGATAAAAATAAAAATTAAAATGGCTAGGGTTTGGCTTGAAGGTAAAATGTCCCTAGGTTCAATCATCAGTACCATACATGCATACATACATACATACATACATACATAGTCACAAATCCATGTTCAGAGTTAACTGGATGCTCTGCACAGAAGAAAACTACATTCATAAATCAATTCACACAAAAAATATTGAAAACAATTCATTTTCCTTGTACATTTTTTAAAAAGGAAGCCAAAGGATTTTTCTGTTGACTAAATCACAAATTGTAGAATACAAATTATTCTCAAGGCACAACTAATTGTAAACCTTCAATATTATTTTAATACAAGTATATACTTGAATACATTGCTCCAAGATCTTTAAAAAGGATTAATAATTTATTTTTCTAAAACAGCAAACAGCAAAGATAATGAGTCCATTCCTATAATGAGACTCATTCAACTTTGTCTTCTTTCTGTTCACATTATATTTCTAAACCCATAATTTTGATATCTGTGAATAAGAAGAAGAAATACAGCTTTAGTAAATATCCACTTAAAAGTAGCCAGAGTGAAATTATATTTTTATTGTTCCTTTGTTTTGTTTTGTATTGTTAGTAATGGTATTATTTATGGGTTCTGCATTAATCATTGCTATTTTGTTTATTTACTTTTATTTTGCTTGGGAAACACTAAAATATTCTACTGCCTTCCTTTTCCTTTCCACTGTTGGAAGAAGTAATGGGACTTCGTGCTATGGGAACTACTACAATTGCTTCCTCTAGAGGACAAATGATGGACATTAATTAAATGGCTGTTCATGCCATGGGGACAGCACTTAGAAGTCATTGTACAGGTTTTCATGACCAAAGCCAAATGGAGAACCGAGGCAATTATCCTGGTCCTTCAGCCTCAAAACTCAATTACTGCTATCTGAATTATCCATATAATGGCTTCAATTCTCTCTAGTGCTTTAGGCTATCATTGGGAGATGTAGTTATCATTTGTAGGGCAAACCCATTGCTTTATTAAGTACTTATTAGTCCGACTATGAAGGTAATCATTACTCTTTAGCCACTCATCTTGCAGTTGGTTTGTAATGGGATATTTGTGCAAATGGAGTAGCTAGTGTTTTGACATGGTATATTTTAAAGCCGATTATACAATTTTAAATCAAATAATTTTGTCATCTTTCAGAATATGGCAGTTTTGTTGGACAATGAATGTTTCAAATATGTCAATAAAGAAATAGAACTTCAATTTAATTTGAAGTGGATCTATATATTTTTAAATGTAAGAAAAATTAATATGGTTCCTAAAAGAATTAAGTTCATTTTAACTGTTCAATGTGTAAACTAGATTTGTGTTTTCTCAGAGAAAATGTAGATCTTCTTAAAAGGAATCTTGGTCAACTTACTAAAAACTAATTTAGTTGGTTACTGGATGCAGAAGCAACAGCAAATGAGGGAAGAGATACCAAGGTGGATCTCAGTCCTGAATTTCTGAGTGTTTGCTAAGATAAAAATTTTCTAGTTAGAATTTGAGAAGCTGAGACAGGAGGATTGTGATTAGTGAAAAGCCTCAGCTATTTAGTGAGGCCCTTTGCAACTCAGTTAGACCCTATTTTTTTTAAATTTCTTTCAGAGACAATTACTTTATTATCTTGGAAAAAGCATAAGCCAAAATTGAACATTTCTGTAAGTTTTGGCCAAAACTAATGAATGTTTGTCTTTCTGCTACATGCATTTTTTTAAAGTAAAATGTGCCTTTTAAGGCCAACTTTTTTTTGCAGTCTTTTTTTATTGGTGCATTGTAATCATATATCACATTGGAATACAAGACTTGAGAGGATATACAAGCACACATCATCCAATTAGACCTCATCCAGTCCCCATCCCATTCCCTCCCCCTCCCTCGATCCCAGGATGGTGTCAGGGCCAGCAAGACCAGAATCGGGGCCTCCCATGAGGCAAGGCCGCTGCTTGAGCCAGTGAGCTCTGGATCAGTCCACCGGGTAGCCAGGCCACTACTGGGGCCATCAAGAGTGGGATTGATACTTGCAACGCGGCATGCACAGAGAAATATCGCAGAAAATTAAAACCAGATGCTTCCCCTAATCAGCAAAACTAGGAGGAAAGGGGCAACAGGAATAAGTCGAGCTATAGAAAGGGCCCTATAGTGAAGTAACTAAGGTGACCAATCAGAGGGTATGGAATAGGGGAGGATGGAGCCTCTTTAAAACGCAGGAGGTACATAAACAAATGTTTCAAAGTTAATCACCAAATAGACCCTGTTTTAAAATAAAGAATAAAACATTGAACTGGGGATGTAGCTCAGAGATAGAATGTCCCTGGGTTCCATTCCCAGTACCACAAAAAAAAATTCTAGTACTAATAAGGAGTCCTGGGATAACACCAGGATTAATTTAGTTTGGGTATTTTTTGGATGGAAATGGAAGGGGTACTGATTATCAATGAATTCCAAATCGAAGGGCAAAGTAAAGAATATCATCCTATTCTTTCAGTATTTCACTTTGCATCATATGTGTGTTTGTGTGTTACTGAAGATTGAACCCAGGAGCATTCTACCTCTAACTACAGTGTCAGCCCTGTATAATTATTTTATAAGCACCAACTGCTTAAATAAATATGATTTTTACACTGTTTGCCAAATTTATAAGTTTAGAAGTTTTGTGTAATTCCAACATTACAAGACACGTATGTTAAAAATGAGGAGTCTCTTTAGTGCTGCATGAACAAGAACTTTGAAGGAGAAGAAAATCTTTCTTCTTCAACTCCTTAAAATCACTTCAGAAGCTAGGACAGTCAAACCCAGGTTCAGGAGTAAGTTTCACAGTCCTATCAATAAACAGAAAATGCAGGCCTGGTGACACAAACTTGTAATCCCAGATACTCCGGAGACTGAGCTAGGAGATAAAAGTTCAAGGCCAGTATGGGCAACTTAGTAAGAATCTATCTCAACATTTAAAATGTTTGATCCCATGTGTAGTTTAGTTCTAGATTGGATTCAATCCTCAGTATCACAAAATTAATTAGCTAGTTAATTAATAAGTAGAGTCAAGCAATAATATATCAGGAATAGATTTAGAGAGACCAATAGTCTATCTAAGCTACTTATCCATATAAATATTTAGAATTAGATGAAATATACTTAATAACAATCCAGTTGTACATAAAAAAGTTGGAAATATATAAAGTGTGATATAAAGATTGCTAAAAGCCCAAAATTCCACACTACCACCTGTAGCATTCAACTCTCATGAAAAAACACCCATATTTGTTTATGGAGGCTAAATAAGACTCATAATACCCATACTTGATTATGAAGTTTTAGTAAAACTTAAGAGTACCATATACAGCAAATAATTGGTGCAGGTGAAACTACAACCTACGGTTTTGACTTTTAGCCCATAGCTCTTCATTCCACATCAAAATTATGTCCTTGTTACTGCTCATGCACTACCTTAAGCAGTGAATAAAATTCTCTAGCACTTTTCCTATTCAGGTTATGTTCCATTGCTTCCATGAAGTGTTCCTTTATAAACTATCAGAGGAAACTTTGTATATTCTATACAGCTAAAACCTTTATACCTATAAATTTTGCCTATACATGTGCATGCACATCCAAACACTTAAGCACACACACCTACATACTGTATACATGTACATCTGTGATAACCTTTGTTCTTGTACCACACTGACTTTGGGGCAAGAGTTATTATTTCTCTTCATTTGAAATGACAATATCCTCTCCACAAAGCTTTAGAAATAAATACATGATATTTCTCTTTAAAAGCAGTGGACTATGGTGATTGGGAACACGTAGTTTAGAATAAAACTGCTTAGTTTCAAGTTCCAGCTTTATTTCTTAATTAGTTGAGTGTCCTGTATGTTAGTATATTCTCAAGGAAGGGTACCATTTTTAGAAAGTAGCATTTATAGAGAGTAACATCTACTTTCTAGAGTTGTTTGTGAAGATTACATAAAGTAATGTTTACTCTGTACTTACATGAGTTCCTGGAATACAGTACTGTGTGTGTGTGTGTGTGTGTGTTTGTGTGTGTGTGTGTGTGTGTCTGTATGTAAACTATATACCTAGCCCCTAAATATTTATAAATGTACAATCACATGGCATTAAGAACATTCACATTGTTATATAAACATCACCACTATCAATTTCCAGAAATTTTTTTACTGGATGTGGTATAGCAATCCTTTAATCCCTGTATTTGGGAGACTGGAACAGGAGGATTATAGGTTCAAAGTCAGCCTCAGCAATTTAGTAGCACTCTAAGCCACATAGTGAGATTATGTTTCCAAATAAAATGTAAAAAAGGCTGAAGGTTCAACCTCAGTACCATACACACAAAATATTTCCAGACATTTCCACCTTGTCAAATTGAGACTATGTACCAAATAAACAATCACTCTTCTTTGTCCCCTCTACCTTGCCCTTGGTATTGGACTGCTTTCATAAATAATATAATTATACAATAGCATTTTGTAATTGTCTCACTCTCCTTAGTACAATGTTTTCAGGAATCATCATACATATTATAAACAATCATGGACACATTGACAAGCATTCTGACACGGTATGTGTAAGAATTTCCTACACCGCAAAATTGAATGATATTGTACTATGTGTTTATACATGTTTTTATTCATTCATCCACTTGTAAACATTTGGCTTTATTCATCTCTGGCTATTATTCATAATTCCCCTCTGAACATAAATGTACAAATACCAATTTAAGACCCTGATTTCATGTATTTGGGGCATGTGCACTAAAGGAAATTGATGAATCAAACAGTTATGATCCACCAATTATATTTAAACTGTAAGGAACTGCTGCATTTTCTTTTACCATGATGACATAATTTTACATTGTAATCAACAGTTTACAAGGGTTCCATATTCTCTATACTGTCATCAACACTTGTTGATGTCTATGATCTTCATATCACATTCTATAATATACTTTATGCCTATTTTTACAATAAGCAGCACTGAGATTCTGATAGGGATTGAATCCACCTGTAAATCGCTTTGGGTAGCACTAATATATCAACACAGAATGTTGTTACATTTATTTATTTACTTTTAAATTTATTTTATGAAGCCAAGCGTGGTGGCACACGCTTGTAATCCCCATGTTTGGGAGGTGGAGACAGGAGGATCGTGCAGGTTCGAAGCCAGCCACGCTGAATTAAGGGACCCTGTTTCTAAAAATAAAAAAGTATAAAATAGGTCTGGGAGTGTAGCCTGAAGGTAGAAGGGCTTCCAGAAACCCCAGTACCACCAAAAATAATTTTATTTTTATGAAAAACTGTAAAAAAAGTTGTGCCATATGTTTTCTCTCAGATGTGGAATATAAAGAACAAAAACAAAAGAAAGGGATCCCATTAAAATAGAAATAAAATGAGTAGGCTAGAGAAGTTGGATCAAGAAGCAGGAGGAGAGGAAGAAAAAATGAGTTACTAGGCAATGAAATTAGCCAAATTATGTTGTGTGCATGTATGGATATTACAAGGAACCCCAGTATTTTCTATAATGTACCAATAAAATAAATAAATAATAAATACAGGATTTAAATAGAAAAGAATGTGTAGTGTTTAGTTTAAAACTTTTTCAAGCTATCAGCAGTCGTATGTATATACAACCTCAGTATTTGGGTTAGCAATGCAGGGAATCTTAGTGATGCCCCACTTCAAAATTAAAATAAATAAATAAATATATAAAAAAGTAAATGGAATAGGGCTCTAGGTGCAGCTCAGAGGTAGAATGTCTCTGGGTTCAATCTTCAGTGCTATACATGCAAAAAACCTTTCAATATCTTGAATAATTTTATACTTAAGTATTTTATTCATTTTAATGGTATTTCAAATACAATTGATTTAATTTCCTTTTAGAATATCTCGGTGTTAATATGCAAAAATAAATTTTATTTTGGCAGAATAATATTTTATCCTTCAACTCGATTAAATCCATTTATTAGTACTATTTTTGTGGAATCTTTACTGTGAAATCATAGAAAGTGTTATAAGTGTTTCTATCCTTTTCAATTTTATGTAATAGTCTTAATAGAATTAATGTTAATTCATTTTTAAAATTTATTTTATTGAAAGTAAATGTTATACATTTAATATGTATTTGGTGCCCTTCCCCCCCCCCCTCATTTCCCTTCTCCCCTCCTGATACTTAATACCCAGGCTAACCTTGCTATATTCGTACTTTTACACCTATTTGGAAATAGCCGCTCATCAGTCAAGTTCAGCTACCTTCCTCTCTTAGTTTTCCATTCAAACTTTGCTGAGATTTCCCTTCCATTATCTGGAGTCCCTCTGGTATCCCCAATGCTCACTCATTTGGGCATATTAGAGGAAACATAGGTCCCTTCTCTTTCTGTGTTTGGCTGATCTCACTTAACATAATGCTTTCCAGCCCTTTCCATCTTCTTACAAATGACGTGATTTTGTTCTTTATAGCTGAATAGAATTCCATTGTGTGTATTTCCCATAATTTTGCAAACCATTCATCTGTTGATGGGGGCCTAGGTTGATTCCAAATTTTGGCTATTACAAATTGTGCTGCTATGAACATAGGTATGCATATGTTGCTGCAGTTCTCTGTTTTCAACCCCTTTGGAAAAATACCCAGGAGTGGTAAAGCTGGATCATATGGTGGATCTATTCCCAGTTTTCTAAGGAATCTCCACACAGATCTCCATAGTGGCTGAATGAGTTTGCACTCCCACCAACAATGTAAAAGAGTTCCTCTTTCCCCACATCCTCACCAGCATTTATTATTGTTTGATTTCTTTATGCTTGCCAATCTCACTGGGGTTAGATGGAATCTCAGTGTAGTTTTGATTTGCATCTCCCTGATGGCTAATGATGAAGAACATCTTTTCATGAATCTATTGGCCATTTGTATCTCCTCATTTGTAAAGTGTCTATTCATTTCAGTTGCCCATTTCTTCATTGGGTTGTTTGTTTTGCTAGTGCAGAGTCTTTTGAGATCTTTGTACATTCTGGATATTAGCCCCCTATCAGAGTGGTGACTGGTAAAGATCTTCTCCCATTCTTTAGGCTTTTTCTTTAGGTTCTTGATGGTTTCCTTTGATGAGAAGAAACTTTTTAGTTTGATGCTATCCCACTTGTTGATTCTTGCTTTAATTTCCTGAGCTTTGGAGGTTTTATTGAGAAAGTTACTGCCTGTGCCTATATGTTGTAGTGATGAGCCTATGTTCTCCGCTAATAACTTCACAGTCTCTGGTCTGATTTCTAAGTCTTTGATCCATCTTGAGTTGATTCCTGTGCATGGTGAGATATAGGGGTTTAGTTCTATCTTTCTACAAATAGATAGCCAGTTCTCCCAGCACCATTTGTTGAAAAGGCTGTCTTTTCTCCAGCATATGAGTTTGGCCCCTTTGTCAAAGATTAATTGACTGTACGTGTGTGGATTTGTTTCTGTATCTTCTATTCTGTTCCAGTGGTCAGTGTACCTGTTATTGTGCCAGTACCATGCTGTTTTTACTACTATTGATCTATAGTATAGTTTGAAGTCTGGGATTGTGATGCCTCCTGCGTGATTCTTGTTGCTGAGAATTGCTTTGGCTATTCTGGGTCTTTTCTTTCTCTATATAAAGTTCATGGTTGCTTTTTCTAGGTCTGTGAAGAATGTAGTTGGTATTTTGATAAGAATTGCATTGAATCTATAAAACATTTTTGGCAGAATGGCCATTTTGATGATATTTATTCTGCCTATCCACGAGCATGGGAGGTCTTTCCATCTTCCAAGGTCTTCTTCAATTTCTTTCTTTAATGTTTTATAGTTTTTGTTGTAGAGGTCTTTTGCATCTTGGGTTAGGTTTATTCCTAGGTATTTTATTGGTTTTGAGGTTATAGTGAATGGAATTGATTATTTTATTTCTTTCATTGTGGATTCATTGTTGGTATAAAGAAAAGCCTCTGATTTCTTTAGGTTGATTTTGTATCCTGCAACTTTGCTGAATTTGTTAATTAACTCCAGAAGTCTTTTGGTTGAGTTCTTAGGGTATTCTAGGTAAAGGATCATGTCATCTGAAAATAAGGATAATTTTAATTCCTCTCTTCCTATGCGAATTCCTTTGATTTCCTTCTCTTGTCTTATTGCTGTGGCAAGAGTCTCAAGGACTATATTGAAGAGGAGTGGTGATAGTGGACATCCTTGTCTTGTTCCCGATTTTAGGGGGAATTCTTGCAGTTTTTCCCCATTCAGTATAATGTTGGCTTTGGGTTTGTTGTATATTGCCTTAATGATGTTGAGGTATGTTCCTTTTATTCCAATTTTCTGTAGTGTTTTTAACATGCATGGGTCTTGGATTTTGTCGAAGGCTTTTTCAGCATCTATTGCTATGATGATGTGCTTTTTATTCTTGATTCTAATTATGTGGTGGATGACATGCATTGATTTGTGTATGTTGAACCAACCTTGTTTTTCCAGGGTGAAACCAACTTGGTCATGTTGTATTATTCTCTTGATATGGTTTTGAATGCGTATGGCTAGTGTTTTGTTTAGAATTTTTGCATCTATGTTCATTAAAGATACTGGGCTCTAGTTTTCCTTTCTTGAGGTATCTTTATTTGGTTTGGGTATTAATGTGATACTGACCTCATAGAAGGAATTTGGGAGAGTTCAATCTCTTTCAATTTCCTGGAATAAGTTATGAAGTATTGGTATTAGTTCTTTACTGAAGGCTTTGTAGAATTAAGCTGGAAACCCATCTGGGCCTGGGCTTTTCTTTGATGGAAGAATTTTTATTGCCATTTCTATTTCTTTGTTTGCTATTGGTTGGTTTAGGCTTGCATGTCCTCTTGGTTCAGGTTAGGTAGGTTAACTGTGTTTAGGAATCTATCAATTTCTTCCATGTTTTATTGTCTATTGGAGTATAAATTTTTAAAGTAGTTTCTGATAATCCTTTGAATTTCTTCACTATCTGTGGTAATGTATCCTTTTTCATTTCTGATTTTAGTAATTTGCATTGATTCTCTTTTTCTTTTGGTTAGGTTGGCCAGGGGGTTATCAATTCTATTAACCTTTTCAAAGAATCACCTTTTTGTTTTGTTGATTCTTTGAATTGGTGTTTTGTCCTCTACTTCATTTATTTCTACTTGGATTTTAATAATTTCCTGTCTTCTGCTGGCTTTGGAGTTGGACTGTTGCAGTCTTTCTAGGTCCTTGAGTTGTGCCAATAGGGTCTGAACTTGGTGATTCTGAGTCCTTATGTGAGCACTCAATGCAATAAACTTTCCTCTTAATGATGCCTTCACAGTGTCCCAGAGATTTTGGTAAGTTGTGTCTCTGTTTTCATTTATTTCCAAAAATTTCTTTACTTCTTCCCTAATTTCTGCTTTTACCCATTCATCATTCAATAGTGTATCATTCAGTCTCCACGTATTTGCATAGTTTCTTTTGAGTTTCCTGTTGTTGATTTCTACTTTAATTCCATTATGGTCTGAAAAGATGCAAGGAATTATATTACATTTTTTGAATTTGCTGGTGCTTTCTTTGTGTACCAGGATGTGATCTATTTTGGAGAAGGTTCCATGGGCTGATGAGAAGAATGTGTATTCTGTAGTTTCTGGATGAAATGTTCTGTATATGTCTATTAGGTCCATTTGGTTTATCATTTTCTTTAGTTCTAAAGAGTCTTTAGTCAACTTTTGCCTTGAAGATTGATCCAGTGGTGTGAGAGGACCAGAATTATTGTATTTGGGTCTATTTGTGATCTGATGTCCTGAAGGGTTTGTTTTACAAATGTGGTTGCATTCACATTTGGAGCATAAACATTTACTATCATTATATCATCTTGGTGTATTGTTCCTTTTAATAAAAGGAAGTGCCCTGATTTGTCTCTTCTGATGTGTCTTAGTTTAAACTCTGTTTTGTTGGATATCAGGATTGCTACCCCTGCCCTTTTTTGTTCTCCAGTAACATGGTATATCTTTTTCCATCCTTTCACTTTTAGTCTGTGAGTGTCTTTGGCTGTTAGGTGAGTTTCTTTCAAACAGCATATATTTGGGTTATGTTTTTTGATCCACATTGCCAATCTATGTCTTTTGACTGGTGAGTTGTGTCCTCTGACATTAAGAGTTATTATTGAAATATGATTTTTCTTTTCTGTCATTTTGTGTTCTGTCATCTGTTTGGTAGCTTTTTCTTTCTTCCTTACTTAGAAGCCCCTCTGATCATTTTCCTCTCTTCTCTTGTTCTGAAATCTGCTTCTTTTTTCTTCTTTATGGTTTATTTCTTTAAGTATTTTCTCTAGTGTTGGCTTTGAATTCATAAATTTTTTGAGATTTTATCCTGAAATACTTTTATTTCGCCGTCGACTTTGAATAGTAGTTTTGCTTGATAAAGCAGCTTCAGTTGGAAGTTATTTTCTTCCAAGGTCTGGATCACATCATACCAGTCTCTCCTGGCATTCATGACCTGGGTTGTATAGTCTGGGGTGATTCTTATTATTTTGCCTCTGTATGTCACCCGACCTTTTGTTCTCACTTCTTTTAAGATATTTTCCTTGGCCTCTATGTTAGTCATTTTGACTATTATGTTGCGTGGGGAGGTTCTTTTTTGATCTTGTCTTAATGGTGTTCTCTGTCTCTTGAACATGAAGATCTATCTCTTGTTCCATGTTTGGGAAAGTTCTCCACAATTATTTCTGTGAAGAGATTACAGATGCCCCTGGTCTGTACCTCTATCCCTTCTTCAATGCCTTTTATCCGTAAGTTAGGGCATTTCATGTTGTCCCAAATTTGCTGTATGTTTAGGTTTTGTTGCTGTAATGACTTCTGCATACTATTGATTGTGTTTTCGGAGTTGGATGAACTGTCTTCTAACAGTGATATTCTACTTTCCATTTCCTCTAATTTTCCAGGATTTCTTTCTATTGCTGACTTCATTTCATTTATTGACTCTTTCATTTCATTCCAAACCTCTTTCTGATTCTTTTTTAGTGTTTCTAACTCATCTTTCATCTCCTCTAAACTTGTTTTAAATCCTTTCATCATATTGTGGATCAAGATTTGGAACTCCCCTTCCTGCATTTCTTGTAGGTCAGTATTTGTGATTTCTGTCATTTCTCCATTGTTCCTAGTTCTCATATTTTCAGAGTTCTCATGTCTGGTTTTCTGCTGTCTTCCCATCGTTAGTGGGTATTATTTTAACCCGGTCTTTGTATTAGGACTTTAGAAAAGACTTATCCCCCCAGAAAAACTTATTCCCCCAGAAAACCAAAAACCAAAACAAACCCAAAGACCCAAAAAGTGAAACAAACAATACCAAACCACAATAGTAAAAAATAAAATATAAAAGGATAGAAAAATAGTAAAAAAAATAATAATAATAAAAAAGAGATAACAGTCCTACTATGTTGTTGATATATGGCGAATCTTGTATTTGCTTGGAGTGTCCCCTTGTGGTCCCGTGCAGGTATCGCACCTTAAGCGCTCTTTGGTCACAGAGTTGAACTGGCCCACTTTGTGCACACTAGCAGACATATATCATACTCACTGTGTGCTCGCGGGGTCCGTGGCTCCTCTGAATTCACGCTGGCAGTCCAATCTGTGGCTCTGAAGCTCTGGCAGCTCTCCCGTATCCTGCTGACTTTTCGCTCCTGCGGTGAGCAGGTCCACTTCCAGGTCCCTGCCGATTTCTGGGCGTGTCTGTGGGGCTGCCTTTGTTGGGTGCAGCTCAGGAGCTCCAGTTAGCTAGCAACTTCAGGTATTGGAACTTTCTGGTCACTTTCAGATTTTAGAGCTTCTCTGGGAATGTTAAAGACCCAAAAGTCCCATTTGGGCCAGCGGCCCTGAGGCCACTGAGCCTGCGCCTGCACTCTACCGGCCACCGATTCTTCAGCTCACTATCTACTTTATTTGTTTGTTGTGGTGAATCTTGCAGTTAAGTTGCTGGATTTTTTCTGCCGTACTCCCCTAGTCTGTTTTGGATCATACATTTAATTTTTTCTTTTTTAAGACACTTCTGTCTCAGTAGTTGAACTTAGTTTGCTTCAGCTAGTGAGGGACGCTGCGTCTCTCCATCGCCATCTTGGAAAATCCCCTCATGTTAATTCATTTTTAAATATTGAATGGAATTTACCAGTTAAGCAACCTTGTTTAGGGCTTTATTTTTAATAGGTTTTGATAACTTACTGATTTAATTTTCATGATGGTTAAATGTGTATTGATATTTTCTACTCTTTCTTTGTAATATACTTTTACTGGTGAATTGTAGTCTTAAATTGTAGTTCAAAGTGACAGGAACATACATGTGTATAGCACTTGGTGACCCTCCATTCCCTGTGACTTCCTTCCTATTTTTTCCCTCTCCCCATACATGATATTCATAGATTGGCAATAATCATTTTACATATGTACATTACATCAGTGAAAGTGTTTTTCTTCATTAACTCTCCCTTCTCTCTCCCCAACTACCAATCCCTACACACACTCCATCTCTCCACTGTAATTTTTTTAATGAAGATTTACAGGGTCTTTGTTGGCCAACATTTTTAACAATATTGTTTATATTATCCTTGCTGCTTGAGGATCCAGAAATGATAAGTATTACAATGTATAGTGCCTTTTACCTCTCCTTGGAAAAATATCTTTTTAACTATTCCAGATTATCAATAGCACCCGACACCCCAAAATTATGGCTTGCTTTAACTATTTAGGGTATTAGGATAAAAAGGACATAATTTTACCAAGTATTATGTTATAAGAAAACAGAACTCTACAGATTTTCAAACTGCTCTGTTTCCTTGATGCTTAAAAGCTAGGTACTGAGCCACTATCATGTGTTTTTGCATATACCAACTATCTTTTATTTTTATACTTTTATTGGTGCCTTTTAGTCGCTCATCATGTCATTCATAGTGATAGTGACATACATACACACAGCACTTGGTGGGCTTTCCCTATGCTCTCTTCCCACTCCCCCCTTCCCAATACATGATATTGAGATTGGCATTGACAATTTCACTTATGTACATAATGTCAATGGAAGTGTTTCCTTTATTAATTCTTTCTCCCCCCTCCCCTCCTCTTGACCACCTCCCTGGCTCCACTGAGGTTTTTCCTCCATTATCTAAAGTCCCTTTGATATCCTGATTACTCCCAGCTTCTGCATGTGGAAGAAAACATATGACCCTTTCTGTGAGTGGCCAATTTCATTCAACACAATATTCTCCAGGGTCATCCATTTTCCTGCAAATGACATATTATTTTTCTTTATTTCTGAGTAGAATTTTATTGTGTGGCTATCCTATAACTTTTTAATCCAGTTATCTGTTGATGCACACCTAGGTTGGTTCCATAATCTGGCTATTGTGAGTTGTGCTGCTATGACTATGAATATGCATATATTACTGTAGTTCTCTGATTTCATTCTCTTTATAAAGATACCCAGAAGTGGTATAGCTGAATCATATGGTGGATGTATTCCCAGTTTTCTGAGGAATAGCCACACTGATGTCCATAGCAGCTACACTAATTTGCAATCCCAGCAAAAGTGTAGAAGAGTTACCGTTTACCAACATCCTCACCAGTATTTATTGTTTCTTGACTTCTTGATTATTGGTTTTCTGATGGGGATTAGATAAAATCTCCATGCAGTTTTGATTTGAATCTCCCTGATTGTTAATGTGGTTGAATATTTTTCAAGAGTTTTTCTTTTTTCTAAACTCATATTTTATAGGTTTTGTGTTCATAAGAAATTATTTGATTCATCTAGATATGTAATTTGTTGTTGTGTAATTCTTCACAGTACCCTCTTGTAATATATTTTGTTTCTGTAAAATAGGTAATAATGTCCTTACTTTAACTTCTAATTGTACAGATTTGAGCATTTCTCCTTTCTTCTAAGTCAAGATAAAGTTTTGACAAATTTACTAATATAATTTACAAAACAAATATTTTTTATTTTATTTCTAGCCTAATCTTTATTTTTTTTCTGTGAGATTAGGATTTAGTTTGTCTTCTTTATAGTACTTTTTAAAATCAGGTCTGGTGATGGAATCCAGGGGCATTTGACCTCTGAGCTACACCCCTGCCCTATTTTTAATTCTTTATTTTGAAACCAGGTCTCACTGAGTTGCAGAGAGCCTCACTAAGTAGCTGAAGCTGTCCACGAACCACAATCCTCTGGTCTCAGCCTCCCGAATGCTGGGATTACAAGCATGCACCACCATACCCAGCATTCTTTATAGTACCTTAAAATATAAATCTAGATACCTTATTTGAGATATTTCTTCTTTTTCAATGTAAGTGTTGACATCTATAAATTTTTTCTTACAAAAGCATTCACTGCATTTTATTGGTTTTAGTATATGGTCCTTTCATTTTTTTAATTTTTCTCAATTTAATTTATTCATTTTTTATTTATTTTATTTTTACTGGTGCATTGTAGTCATACATCTTAATGGAGTACAAGATGGTAGAGGAATATATGCACACATCACTCATTTAGCTCTTCCCCAATTCCCTCCCTACTCCAACTTTCTCTACTTCTCATGCTTGGCTTAGTGATTGACTTAAATATGTTTGTGAATATACATCATGTACATTAGAAAATTTCCCTCTTCCCCCCTCTCAACCCCCTCATTTAGGTCACCTTATTTGATCATCTATAGTTTCTCCTTCATCTACAGTTCCTCCTATGTCCCATTTTCTCCCTAGCCTCCACATATTATGGAGAGAATTTTTTCTTACTTTTTGTGACTGAATAATCTCAGCACAATGTTCTCCAGTTCCATCAATTTTCCTATAAATGATGGTAATTTTGTTCTTCTTTAAGGTTAAGTAAAATTCCATTGTGTATATGTCCCATAGTTTTGTAATCCACTCATCTGTTGATGGACATCTTGGCTGGTTCCATACTTTGGAAATTGTGAATTATGTGGCTATGAATGTAGATAAACATGCATTAGTTTGGTATTTTGGTTTCCATTCTTTTGGCTGGATACCCAGAAGTGATATTGCTGGATTGTTTGGTAGCTTGGTTCCCATTCTTCTGAGGATCATCCATACTGTTTTCCAAAATGGTTGCACTAATTTGCAATTCCACCAAAAATGTATCAGAGTTCCCACTTCTCCACATCCTCTCAATCATTTGTTGTTTTTTGTGTTTTGGATGATTGTCATTCTACTTGGAGTTAGGTGAAATCTCAGGGTAGTTTTTACTTGTATCCCTCTGATTGCTAATAATGTAGAGCATTTTTTCATACATTATTGACTATTTCAATTCTTTTGTGAAGTATCTATTTAGTTCACTTTCCCATTTTTTGATTGGGTTATTTGTTTTCTTAGTGCTGAGTTTCTTGAGTTCTCTGTATATTCTAGATATTGGTCCTTTATCAGAGGAATGGTCGACAATAATTTTCTCCCATTTTGTCGACTTTCTGCTGAGGTTTTTGATTAGAGAAAATATTCAAAGAGATTTCCTCAAGTTCTATTTTTTCTCAATTTTAATTGTTATTTTGATTTTTTGACATACTGATTTAGTATAATACTTAATCATAATACATGTTTTAATTTTTCAGTTTTCTTTTTCATTCCATTTTGTGTTTGTATGTGTGGTACTGAGAGTGTAACCCAGGGGCCTTCTAACTCTGGGCTATACCCTTGGACCTATTTTATTTTTTTATTTGGAAACAAAGTCTCACTAAATTGCTGAGAGCCTCACTAAGAAGCTGAGGTTGGGTTTGAACCTGTGATCCTCCTGTCTCAGCATCCCAATTACTGGGATTACAAGCTTGCGCCAACCATGCCTGGCTAATCCATTTTAATGAGAAAAATTTCTTTGTATGTTTTTAATCTTTATTTTTAATTATAAAATGTATAGATTATAAAACATAGATTATCCTGGAAAATATTTAATTTGTACTTGAGAAAAAAATGGTTTTTTTATTTTTAGTTATTTGATTTTTATCTCCTTTAGAATATTTAAAATATTTGTATTAAAATATTTGGAAGGATGCCGTGGTCTGGGCCCCTGGGCCCCCGACACGGGGCGAGTGGGCAGGCGCTGGCGGGGCGCCCCTAGGCGACCCCCCTCTCCTCTACCCGGAAGGACCCCGTGGTCCAGACCCCTGGTCCCCCCGACCCTGGGTGGGTGGGCAGGTGCTGACGGGGTACCCCTAGGCGAACCCCTCTCCAACAGGAAGGACCCTGTAAGAAAGGAAAAGAAAAAGAAAAAAGGAAAATATCGGAGAGGGGTCAAGGAGGTGGAGGATGCCAGGATACTGGAGATGCAGACAAAACTTATTCAAATGAACTGGAATTATTGGAAAAATTCCCCACTAAGGAGGACTGCTTCTTCTGTACATTGTTAAGAATCTTGGACATCACCTGTAAGGAGAGAGACTTTAGCGGAGACCAAGGAGAAAGGCGGTGCTGAAAGCGGTCTCTGTGTTGGCGGTGGAGAATTGTATTCAGGAGAAGCAGAAATCGGAGCCTACAAACCTTATTTTTTTTTTTTTTGGAGAAATTACACCAAAGGTTGAATGCTACCGTCGCGCATGCTTAGGAAGACTGGACAACATTCAGAGTGGAAAAAGAGCTTGGGAAAGATTTGAAATGGTGGAGGCAGTGGCAATGGCAGTGGCCAGTACTCAGGGGAGGCAGAGATCTGATACATTACACCTGGAACTTTTGAAGTAATGACCCCAGAGGCAGAATGCTACCACCACCACGCACCCTCGAGAACGTGCGACTAATAGTTGGGCGAAGAGGGTGCTCGGATTAGAGCCTGCTGAGGGGTGAGGCCGGTGACGGACACAGCAAAGCTGGGATCGGAGCCTGTCATGAGGCAAGGCTGGTGCTGGGGCCTCAGAGGCCGGGATCGGAGCCTGCTGAGGGGTTAGGCTGGTGCCAGGTCCAACGGCCGGCATTGGAATCTTCTGTGAGGCAAGGCCATTATTGAGGCCTCCGAGGCCGGGATCAGAGCCTGCCAAGGGGTTAGGCCGGTGCTGGGGCCAGTGAGGCCGGGATCGAAGCCTGCCATGAGGCAAGGCTGGTGCTGGAGCCTCTGAGGCCGGGATCAGAGCCTGCTGAGGGGTTAGGCTGGTGCCGGGGCCACTGGCCGGCATCGGAGCCTTCCATGAGGCAAGGCCGCTATTGAAGCCTCTGAGGCCGGGATTGGAGCCTGCCGAGGGGTTAGGCCGGTGCTGGGGCCAGTGAGGTCGGGATCGGAGCCTGCCGTGAGGCAAGGTCGATGCTGGGGCCTCCGACGCCAGGATCAGAGCCTGCTGAGGAGTTAGGCCGGTGCCTGGGCAACTGGCCGGCATTGGAGCCTTCTGTGAGGCAAGGCCGCTACTGAGGCCTCCGAGGCCTGGATTGAAGCCTGCCGAGGGGTGAGGCCGATGCCAGGACCATCGGCTAACATTGGAGCCTGCCATGAGGAAGGCCAGTGCTGGGGCCTCTGAGGCCAGGATCAGAGCATGCCAAGGGGTTAGGCCGGTGCTGGGGCCAACGGCCAGCATCGGAGCCTTCCGTGAGGCAAGGCCATTATTGAGGCCTCCAAGGCCGGGATCAGAGCCTGCTGAGGGGTTAGGTTGGTGGCGGGGCCACTGGCCGACATCGGAGCCTTCTGTGAGGCAAAGCCACTATTGAGGAATCTGAGGCCGGGGTCGGAGCCTGCCGAGGGGTTAGGCTGGTGTTGGGGCCAGCGAGGCCGGGATCGGAGCCTGCCATGAGGCAAGGCCGGTGCTGAGGACTCCGAGGCTGGAATTGGAGCCTGCCGAGGGGTTAGGCCGGTGCTGGGGCCAACAGCCGGCATTGGAGCCTTCCGTGAGGCAAGGCCACTATTGAGGCCTCTGAAGCCGGGATCGGAGCCTGCTGAGGGGTTAGGCTGGAGCTGGGGCCAGTGAGGCCTAGATCGAAGCCTGCTGTGAGGCAAGGCTGGTGCTGGAGCCTCCGAGGCCGGGATCAGAGCCTGCTGAGGGGTTAGGCCGGTGCCAGGGCCACTGGCTGGCATCAAAGCCTTCCATGAGGCAAGGCCGCTATTGAGGCCTCTGAGGCCGGGATCGGAGCCTGCCGAGAGGTTAGGCCGGTGCTGGGGCCAGCAAGGCCGGGATTGGAGCCTGCCATGAGGCAAAGCCGGTGCTGGGGTCTCCGAGGCCAGGATCGGAGCCTGCAGAGGAGTTAGGCCGATGCCAGGGCCAACAGGGCCGGGATCGGAGCCTACTGTGAGGCAAGGCCAGTGCTGGGGCCTCCAAGGCTGGGATTGGAGCCTGCCGAGGGGTCAGGCTGGTGCCAGGGCCAGTGTGGCCGGGATCGGAGCCTGCCGTGAGGCAAGGCCGGTGCTGGGGCCTCCGAGGCCGGGATCAGAGCCTGCCGAGGGGTCAGGCCGGTGCCAGGGCCAGCGTGGCCGGGATCAGAGCCTGCTGTGAGGCAAAGCCGATGCTGGGGCCTCCGAGGCCAGTATCAGAGCCTGCTGAGGGGTTAGGCCGGATGCTGGGGCCACTGGCCGGCATCGGAGCCTTCCATGAGGCAAGGCTGCTACTGAGAAATCCGAGGCTGGGATCGGAGCCTGCCGAGGGGTCAGGCCGGTGCCAGGGCTAACAAGGCCGGGATCGGAGCCTGCCGTGAGGCAAGGCTGGTGCTGGGGCCTCCAAGGCCAGGATCCAAGCCTGCCGAGGGGTCAGGCTGGTGCCAGGGCCAGCGTGGCCGGGATCATAGCCTGCTGTGAGGCAAGGCCGGTGCTGGGGCCTCCGAGGCTGGGATCGGAGCCTGCCAAGGGGTCAGGCCAGTGCGAGGGCCAGCATGACCGGGATCAGAGCCTGCTGCAAGGCAAGGCTGATGTTGGGGCCTCCGAGGCCAGGATCAGAGCCTGCTGATGGGTTAGGCTGGTGCCGGGGCCACTGGCTGGCATTGGCGCCTTCTGTGAGGCAAGGCCGCTACTGAGGCCTCCGAGGCCTGGATCAGAGCCTGCCGAGGGGTTAGGCCGATGCCGGGGCCATCGGCTAGCATCGAAGCCTGCCATGAGGAAGGCCGGTGCTGTGGCCTCCGAGGCCGGGATCCGAGCCAGCTGAAGGATTAGGACCGTGTCGGGGCCAGCAATACCAGAATCGGGGCCTCCCACGAGGCAAGGCCGCTGCTTGAGCCAGCGAGGTCTGGATCAGTCCACCGGGTAGCCAGGCCACAACTGGGGCTGGCAAGTGTGGGATTGGTATTTGCAACGCGGCATGCACAGAGAAATATCGCAAAAAATTAAAACCAGATGCTTCCCCTAATCAGCAATAACTAGGAGGAAATAGGCAACAGGAAGTGGTCGAGCTATATAGAAAGGGCCCTATAGTGAAGCAATTAAGGTGACCAATCAGAGGGTATGGAATAGGGGAGGATGGAGCCTCATTAAAAAGCAGGAGGTACATAAACACATGTATCAAAGTTAATCACCAAACAAGCATGGGATCGAGGGAGGGGGAGGGAATGGGATGGGGACTGGATGAGGGCTAATTGGATGATGTGTGCTTGTATATCCTCTCAAGTCTTGTATTCCAATGTGATGTATGATTACAATGCACCAATAAAAATAAATTAAAAAAAAGAAAAAAAATATTTGTCTTGCAAACGAAAAGTATATGTTCTTTTAAAATTTGTTTCTGGAAATTTTTTGTTCCTTTTATTGGGCCATGTTTTCTCAGTTTATCTTGTGGGTTTCTTAGCTTTTCTTGAAAATTATACATATAAATAATCATTATATTCTCCCGGTATTTGAAGTCTGGCCTTTGCTGAGGCAATTATTTATTAATTAGCTATTTGGGCTCTGAACCTTGGCATTATCCCAAAATGTAAATAAAGCCTTCTCAACTACTTTCTGAAATATCATCTTGCCTGGTTCTATATATGTCTTTTTCCATTCTGTGGTCTAGGTGCATTTTTTTTGTGTGTGTGTATCTATATGGAGATTTAATCCAGGGGAAATCTACCTTCAAACTACACTCCCAGCCCTTTTTATTGTTTTCTTTAGAAAGAAACAAGATCTTGATAGGTTGCTGAGAGTTTTGCTACATTGTATAGGCTGTGCTCAAACTTGTGAATTTTTTTTTTTTTTTTTTAGCCTCCCCCAAGTACTGGGATTACAGGTATGTGTCACAATATCTGGGAAGGTGAATGATTTTGAACATCTTATTTTTCCAAATATCTTTACCCATTTTCTCTTACTGCTTTAGATAGTTTATTAAATGTCTTCACCTGTATACTATTTCCTGGGGCATCTTGAATAATTATTTTCCCTGAAGTTTTCAAGATTAGTGACTATTGCCCTTTTACTTGAGTAGTGATCTTTGCTATCTACTGATCAATCTGTGATCACATTTACAAATTCTTCTTTCTGCAAACTCAAATCTACTATTAAACTTCTTTATTGTTTTATATTTAGGGTTATATAATGTTAATTCTATTTTATTTCTGTTTTTAAAACAATTTCTTGCTCTATCTATATTTTCTATTTGATGGAACACTTCCATTCTTATGTTTCTTTAATACGTCAAGTATGATTCTTTTAAATCAATACTTTATTACCATAATATTCTGACTTCTGTCCTTTGGAAAGACACCTAGGAGTCACATACCTTGATCATATGGCTGATTCATTTCCAAACGTCTGAGGAATCTGCACATTGATCTCTATAACAGCTGCATCAGTTACAACCCCACCAACAGTGTAGAAGAGTTTCTGTTTTTCCATATCCTCGCCAGGATTTATTGTTGTTTGACTTATTTATTATAGCCATTCTAATTGGGGTTAGATGGAATCTCAGTGTAGTCTTGAATTCTATCTCTCTGATTGATAATGATGTTGAACATGCTTATAGCAGAACAATTCACAATAGCCAAATTGTGGAATCAATCTAGAAGTCTATCAACATATGAATAGATTATAAAAGTCTGGTATATACAGAAAATGGAATTCTACTCAGCAATAAAGAAGAACAAAATAAATTTATTTGCAGGAAAATGGATGAAACTAGAGAAAATTGTTAAGAATAGTCAGTCAGAGAAAGAGAAGGATAATATGTTTTCTCCCATATTTAGAAACTAGGGAGTAAACTGGATACCAGGGCTACTTCAGATAATGGATGAGTAGCCCCAGTAGAGTGAGAGAGGTAGTCTATGGGAAGGTGAGGGGAAGGGAAGAATTAATTAAATAACCCCTTTTATTTATTTGAATCATGTGCATTTGTGAGGATACCAATGCCAAACTTAATATCCAGATTCAGGGAAGTAGAAGGGAGGAGGGAGAAGGGACAAAGCTCATCAAGTGCTATTTGCATGTATGTCACACTATCACCATAAACTACATTATGATATGGGACTATAATGCACAAATAAAAAAAACATCAAAAATGTTTCTTTACATGTTTTCTTTTTATAATTTTTGACTGAAAATTACACAGTTAGATTTACAATCATATAAGCAATAAGGGATAAATACTCATAAATAAAAAAGTATGTAACTCAGTAGAGAAAAGCAATGGCCTAGTCAAAATATGGACAAAGGACCTGAAAAACATTCTCCACAGAAGACATACAAATAATGAACAAGTGTTTAAAAAGGTGTTCCAATTACTATCATGCAAATGGAAGTCAAAATCACAATCACATTAGTTTTATTATAGATAAACCTAATATCAAAACTCCATACATATTAGGATATCCTTTATCAATATCAAATGTAACAAGAGTTGCCAAGAATCAAAAGAAGAAAACACATTTATACATGGTATTTAGAATGTAAATTAGTACAACTATTATATAAAACAATATGGAAGTTCCTTAAAACTTAAAAATGAAACTACACTATCATACTGCAATCCTACTTCCAGGCATATATCAAAAAGCAAAAACAACTATCTCAATGAAAGATTTACAATCATTATGAGAGTGCAGATATCAGATTATAGAAACAATATCTACAAATGAATAATGAAAATGTGTATATTTTCAATCTATATATTATTTGCCTTAAATATGAAGGAAATCCTGACACTTATGACAGAATGGTCATTAGATTAAGTGAAATGAGCCAGGCATAGAAAGAAAAATATCACACATCCTCATTTATATGTGTAATCTAAAAAAATTTGGTGATGGTACAATATTGGTTAAAGGGTACAAACATGCAGTTATCAGTAAATTCTGGAGACATTATGTGCAACATGGTGATTATAGTTAATGGTAATGTATTTGATACTTTCACACTTTTCTGTGAAAATAGATCTTGAATAATTTTTCCATAATTGTAACTCTGTAAAATAATGGATACATTCACTAGCTCAATTTTAACTCAGTACTCAGTAGTCTATACTTTTTGTATGAGCACTAAAATAAATATTTTAAAATAATCACTTATTAAATTAAAATATTATAAATGAATAGCAATGGTCTTAGGGGAAAATACATTCAGATTTTCAGATTCAGTTATCACAAGTAATCCTTTCTCACTTTAGCCCTTTTTAGTGATCTCCTAAATTTACCAAATGTACAGAGGAATTGAGGATTCCTCTATTGCCAGGTCACTGATGTAAGTTCTCATTGCCTGAGCACAAGGCTACAGTAGGATAGGAACTGAAATGGATAGTGAAAACTGTAATTGAGAAAAGTGCATGAAACCTGATAGAAGTGGAGCCTAATATCACCAGGTACTTGATACTTGGTACTCACATCTGCATGTCCTAGAGATTGAGGCTGAGGATTCTAATCAAAGGCAGAGGGTGAAGATTAGTGATGCAAGCTGAAGGAATAAAGGAAAAGAATATTGAAAACAATTCCTAAGTAGTAGTAGTAGTAGTAGTAGTAGTAGTAGTAGTAGTAATAAAAAAGAAACAACTTCTTGTATTTATAATAAATAAGTAATAAGCAAATACCATTATTTTTATCCTATGCTCTTACTTTTCTATAATAATTTTCAGTTTTTAATCCTTTCATGTACATGTTGATTTCACAAATAACTCTGAATAGAAAATAAAGTTGAAATCATTATCCTTATTTCACAAATGAGTATATTCAAAATTTGTTTACTTTTTAGTTGATTCAAAATAGAGGTATCTATCACAGGGAAGCAGATGCTACAAGGAAGCACACGTTAATTGTGTGCTAAATGCCCAAGAACAAATATAGTCTGCTAGGTACTGGGTGAAACTGCAAATATCAAGCTAATTATAAGTTGCACCATATTAATCAAAATGTGTTAATTTTATATTATGCATAAATTCATAAATTTTATATTCTCATTTTTAAGATCTATAGGCCATTTGAAATATCTGTTTTTTTTATTGTAGTAGCTGCTGGAAATTTGACAAGTTATCAAGTCTACCCTGCAGCACACTGCCTGTCAAAGATCTGATGGTCAAATGCTTCACATATTGCAATTAGACTGTGTATGTAAGATTTGAAGAATTCCAAAAGAAATATGTCAGTGAAGAAATGAAGGCAAAGTCGCCTGAAGCTTTTGGAGCATGTTGATCCAATTACAATGACATGCTCACATTTTTCAGGGTTTTTTTTTTCTTTAAATCAATTTTACCTCATTTTAGAGATTTTTATAGGGTACTACAGAGTAACATCTGTTTGGGTTCTGCAGATGCATTATCTCAAGAAATTTTACTTTTACTTTTGTTTCTGCTAAACATTGAATTTATATTTCACAAGTGTCCTTAATTTCACACCAGTTCATTTCTTTTTTGATATTCAGAAAGCATATTGCTGACAAAACTTCTATAAAAGACAATTGTATATATTAGAAATATACAACTAATGAGCTCACTGAGTTTCTGGGTATATATTTGGCTGCAGATTATGGGAGAGTCTCTGAAGGATATTTCTGGCTTCGGTGGCTTATTCAAACTTTCAAATACATTTCAGTTCCCCTTGGTTATGATCAAGAAAGAGTTTGCTCCAAGTAAATATCAGTGAAGAAAAGCTAAATTTGATGTAATAGATATTTGTCAAGGTTGAGCAAACCTCCAGAATAGATTATGTTGTATGTTTATGCTTCTCAGTATTTAATATGCATGCAAATTACGTTGAGATTTTTTAATGCCAATTCTGATTTTTTTTTAGGTTTGCAGGGGAATCTAAGGTTCAACATTTCTTTTTTAATAAATTTTTATTGATGTATTATAGTAATACATCTCAGTGGAATAAAAAAAAATCTTGTGGAGATATACATGCATACATCACCCAATTAGCCCCTACCCAGTCTCTAACCCCTTCCCTCCACATCCCTCCTACCCATGCTTGGCTTCCTGATTGACTTTGATATGTTTAAGTACATCATATGCTATAAAGAGTTTCCCTTATCCTCCCTCTTATCCCCTCAGATATGTCAACTTCTTTGCTCCTCTATAGGGTCCCTTCTTCATTTAGAGTTTCTCCTGTTACCCATTTCTCCCTAATATTTTGCACATTAAGAAAAGCATCTGATTTCTTATTTTTGTGACATTTCACTGTAAATGCCATTATTTTGTTCTCCCTTATGGCTGGGTAAAATTCCATTGTGGTACATACCCCATAGTTTTGAAATCCATTCATTTGTTGAAGGACAGCTTGGCTGGTTCCACAGTTTGGCAATGATGAACTGTGCAGCTATGAACATGGTTTTTCATGCATTAGTTTGGTATTTTGGTTTTCATTCTTTTTGGTAGATACCCAGAGGTGGTATTGCTGGATCATATGGTAAATTCATTTTTCTTCTTCTGAGGATCTTCTATACTGTCCTCCGGTTGCACCAACTTGTGATCCCTCCAACAATATATTAGAGCTTCTATTTATCCACACTTATTCCCACTTACTGAAAACCTGAAAGCCAGAAGCTGGGTAACTCTGATAGGATGATCCACTCTCAACCATTTTTTTTTTAAATAGAGGAAACCTGGATCTGGAAATCTGCTGAGATATTAGGTGAGGAAGCAGCAGCTTCTATTGCTTCCTGGCCACACAGCTGAAGAAACCCACTGGCTCTTTGCTGTGAAACAGGCCCCAGATCCAGGCCTGCTGCGCAATAGGCTCCTGGCCCAGCCTCACTGGCTCCAGACCTGGCCCCGCCGCCTGGCAGGCTCTGGTTCCTGTCACTGTGGGCATGACGTTTACAGAGGTTCCCATTTTTCCCTCTCTCTATTTTTTTAGTAGGAGAAAACAGCACATGTCATTTGCAGAAGCTGAGAGCCCAATTTGCTAGCAGTGATGAATTTTATCTCCCCACTGAAAGCGGAGGTTTGCAGCCTCACCATGAAGAGTGGAACCCGCTACTCCAAGCACACCCTGACCCCGAGTGCAGTGCAGAGGAGTGCAGCAGCCATGAGCTGAGGTCTCCCAGGACACCCCAGGCAGCGAATTGGCCCAGCAATATGAGCAGGGCTCCCTCCAACTTGCCCCAGACATTTTTCTTACATAGTATGCTGTCCAGAATTCCTGCACATGTGCTGCAGGAGCAGTCTGCTTGTGGGGAGATTTTTTTCCAAAATTCAAGGTGGATTGGATTGGATCTGTCTGCCTCTCCTTAATACTGGCCACCACTGCTACAGCTCTCTTGGTCCATCTCCACAAAACTTTTTCTTGCATAGTTTGTTGTTCAGAGTTCCTGAGCATGTGGGCCAGGACCAATCTACTTTTGGAGAGAGTTCTTAAAAAGTTCACAATGGATTTGGTTGGATCTGTCTGCCTCTTCTGAATATTGGCCACCACCACTGCCATCTTGGTTTCTCCTAGAGTATGTTGTTGTTAAGTATTCCTGTGCATGTGTGGCAGGAACAGTCTGCTTTCTGATCTCTTCTGGAATATCCCTCCAAAAATCACTTTTCTTGCAGTGGCGGGCGCCGCACTGCCATCTTACCTCTAATTTCACCATTTTCCACTCTCTCACCTATATTTCAGATAGGAGGTCATGACTGAAAATGTTTCTGTGTGTTGTCCCATTCAGCTATTAAATCAAAATCTGTTGTCCAGGGTTTCTCAGGGAAATTCATATCTTATTTGGCTGCTACTAACCATCACCGCCGTGGTCGTGGTCGCTGCTACAGCTGCAACTGCAGCCGCCGTCATCTTCCTCCCTCTTCAATTTTTTTTAATTCAAGAAAACAGTACAAAAAATAAAAAGAAATAAAAGGAAATAAAAAGAAAAAAAGAAAACAGTATGTGTTTATATTTAATTAGGAAGTCATGGCTATAAAAGTCTCATATATTGTCCCAATCAGATAGTAAACCAAAATCTGATGTTCAGGTTTTTTTCAGAGAAATACCTGTCCTATTTGGCTGTTGCCATCTTCCCTCGTTCTCCACAAAAATCTCAACATTTCTAACAAGCTTCAAAATGATACTAAAGTTGCTTGTCAGAAATATACCTTTTATGGAGTAAAATTCTAGAAGACAAAACTAAAGTGGAAATAGCTTGTGGTCTAATAGGGAAATAAAAAACATGATTTGTTTGTTCTTTTTGTTGCTTTGCCCTGTCTATTTGACCCACAGTTCTGTGTTCCAAAAAATTTCCTTCAATAACATCCTGTTCCTTTGAAAATCTCATCTCATAATAAATAATGTTAAACACATCAATAATAAAGGCTTAGTATCCCCAGTACTTGGGAAGCTGAGACAGGAGGCTTGCAGGATTGAGGCTAGTCTCCGCAATTTAGCAAGACTCTCAGAATCTTAATTAGATCATGTTTCAAAACAAAAAAGAAAAGTCCCAGGGGTGTATCTTAAAGGTAGAACACCCCTGCGTTTAATCTTCAGCACCACACACACACACACACACACACACACACACGCATACACATGCATACATACACAATCGCACCTATATAATTAGACATAAAATCATTTTTAAAAATAAATCCTTATATCACTTGAAATAATCTTATATAACAGTATTATACTTGCAACAAGTTGACATTATTTTAGCCTAGAAAACTACATTCTGAGGAATATATTTGACTACTATCTCATTACCTAAGAAAGAGGGCCCCTTATAATACAAATACACACAAGGTAGAAATTTATTACACAGCAGATGTATCTGTCACCTCAGGATAATATTTTCAAGGATAGCACAGCAACATCTTGTGCTCACAAATGTCCATTACCTCTGAATGCTGAGGAGGTTTGTGGGTTCTGAACTTAGTAAATTTAGAGACAGACATTGCTGTTGAGTATAGGACTTTGGAGCTGAGAATACATATAAAAGAAAAGACATGCTAACTTACCAAATGTCTTTTTTTGGGTGGCAAGAGATCCTTGTACAA
Organism: Muscardinus avellanarius; assembly: GCF_963383645.1. Classification (NCBI taxonomy): domain Eukaryota; kingdom Metazoa; phylum Chordata; class Mammalia; order Rodentia; family Gliridae; genus Muscardinus; species Muscardinus avellanarius. Next base: position 116,515,919 of record NC_137792.1, on the reverse strand, counting down.
AAAAGTATTATTTTATTACATTAAATGTACATGGCACTTGAGAATCATTTAGAAATAATATACTACTCATAAATTTGCATAGACTTTTAACTACTCTAGATATAACATGTAAAGTATACCAATTACTTACATTGGAAAATATATGAACATGTCCATATTTTTAATATTCATATATATTATTTATACATATATCATTTCTATAAAACACATTTCTGAAACTAAAATTGAATAGTCATTTTTAGAGTTTTAAATTGTATTTTATTGTGGTAAGAACATTTGACATACCTAGTCTTATGTCTACAGCTTACTCTGCTTGAATAAAACTTTATGCCTGATAACTTTCCATTTACCCTTTTTACTAACCCCTGAAAACCACCAGCTCGTTTTCATTCTATGAATTTGATTATTTTGTGTAACTTATATAAGGAGAACAATGTAGTACTTTTTGATGAATGGAATATTTTACCTAGCAAAATATCCTCAAAGTTCATCCATGTTGTCACATATTGCAGGCTAAATAGTATTTCACTATATGTATATATCACATTTTCTTGATCTATTCATCCATTTAGATTTTTTCCACATCATAGCTGTGTTCAATAATACTGCAATGGTTGGGCATATTTCACACAAGCTTGTAATTCCAGTAATTGGGAGGCTGAGAAGGAGGATCACAGGTTCATGGCCAGCCTCTGCTACTCTGTTACAACTCAGTCAGACCCTGTTTTTTTGTTGTTGTTTTTTTGTTTTGTTTTGTTTTGTTTGTGTGTGTGTGTGTGTGTGTGTGTGTGTGTGTGTGTGGTACTGGAGGTGGAATCCAGGGGCTTTTCTACCTCTGGGATATACTCCCAGACCTATTTTATACTTTATTTGGAAGCAGGATCTCACTAAGTTGCTGAGAGCCTCACTAAGTAGCTGAGGCTGGCTTCGAACCTGTGCGATCCTCCTGTCTCAGCCTCCCAAGTGCTGAGATTACAAGCGTGCACCACAATGACTGGCTAAGTGAGACCTTGTTTTAAAATAAAAAATAGGTCTGGCACTGTAGCTCAGAGGTATAATGCCCCTGGGTTCAATCCCCAGTACTACCAAAAAAAGTGATGCAATGAACATAGGATGAATATATTTCTTGGACATACTAACTTTATATATAAATATACTTATGTCTAGAAATTGGATTGGTGAATCATATTGTACTTCTATTTTTTGAAAATTTCAATACAGTTACCAATATATGTTGTATCATTTATAACTCCCACATACACTGATCAATGGCAGAAACCTACAGCTCCAATTAGCCAGTGACCTACAGTGTACCATGTTATTAAGCTCTGATATTCAGTAGGTTAGATATATTACCTGTACCTTCAGATAACAATATTTTTAAGTTATGATGGTTTCCTTGAGTGTAAACCCATAATAATTTCATGACCATCAGTATTAATGACATAATGCAGATTCAAAAATGTTATAAAGTTTATAATTTATTAATTAGGCTTTCTCTTACTTTAATTATTCACCTAAATATTGCCAACTAATCAATGGGGCTTACAAAAATGTACTATAACATTTGAATCCAAATATGCTTTTGTGTGGATTTTAATTCCTATGAAAAATATTGTATTATACGTAGGTATAGTTTTGATCTGGAATGCCTCCACAAAGCCCATATGTTAAATGCTAGTTCCCCAGCTGCTATGATTATATGAAAAATGTGACTTTGTGCATTTATGTTCTTGATATAAATAATTTGTCAGAATAGTATTTTCATCGGTATATAAATCTCTTGTAAAGGATGTATTGGGTGGCAACCTAGGCAAGGGGGGTGTGGTTACAGAAGGTGGGTCCCTGGGAGTGTAGCCCTTGGAATTGTGTTTTTTCTTTGAATCCCCTTTCATGCTTGCTCTTTTTTGCTTTAGGTATCCATTATGAGAGCAAAGCATTTGCTATCTTCCTCTGCCTACTTTCCACCAGCATGCCCTGAAATTTGTAGTTCCTGGTTCCCATTGACTGAATTTGAAAACTCAAAAAATTGTGAGCAAATAAATCTTCCTTCATCTGAATTGTTTGGTCAGTAGATTTGGATTGTAGCAGTAAAATATGAAGACAAAAATTTGTATCAGAGAAGTGGGGTCACTGTTCCATCTAAGTATGAAAATGTGTATTTTGAGTCTTTGGACCTGGTTTGTAAAGAACGTTGGAAGTGCCGGAATGCTGATAGAAAGGCAAATGGGACAGACTGTGTTCAGGACATTTGGGAAGGTAAAGAGCATTACATAGGAATATGGAGTGAGGTCATACATGTTATATTCTGGCAAAGAATTTATAAGCATTTTGCCCAGGTCCTGAAATTTTGGGGAGGCCAAGTTAAAAGATGATGGACTGATGAAGCTGGTAGTAGAAATCTCAAAAGACCAAAGTATCCAAACTACATTATGGATATTTATGTCTGCATTCAGGCAATTTGTACAGTGAATTTTAGAAGCAGGATGCAAAGCAGAGAAATTTCATAAATTTTCAGATTGGCCAGGAAGGCATGTGTAAAATTGGGGCCCAGAGTGATAGTGTTGTGAAATAAAGATGGCTGAAAGGAAATAATATATTTTGTATATGAAATAAGAAAGAAATGTGTCAGAACAGTTCAAGTCTAAGCACAAAACAATGTAAACCAAGACCCAGTGATGGTGACTATGATTGAAAAGGTCCTGGAGGCAGCCAGCATTAAAACATGCTCAGTAGCAACTAGCATTGAGACAGTCCCAGAAAATGTCCAGTATTAAGAAAGGCCCAATGTTGACAAGAATTGAGGCAGGCCCAGCAGTATCAGTGATTAAAAATGGCCCAGTGGCAGTGATTGAAAAGGGTATGATTACTTTTCCTGCTGGTGGTCAATTTTGACAGTCAAGTAATGTTGGCTTCTCTAGAAAAGAGGATTATGGAGTCTCCCTCAAATTGCAAAGGAAGGACTAGGAAGGCAGGCAATAAGCGGCATGGTCAGAATCCTGGCAAGAAGACAAAAATGGGACAGTTTGTGAAGTTTTGAGGATAAAGTTAAGGTTGCAAAAAAATACATGAGATTTAGAAATGCGGAATGACTGTAAGATGAGAGCTACAAACTAAGATCCATGGAAACAGACGGGAAGAGCCAGTAATCTCACTGCAATCAACCAGGCCACAGGAAAGGTCTGCTAAGGCCCCTTGAACATTGCCTCTCATGACCATTTCTGAAATGGAGCTGCAGAAATATTGCTTTCTCTACTGAATTTTGATTCTGCTTTTGTCCCATTCCTTCTATTTTTCTATTTCTCCCTTTTGGAATGCAAATGTTTACTTTGTGCCATTGTATCTTGGATGTACATAACTTGCTCTTTATTTGTATTTTTAAAATTTTCTTTACAGGAGTTCACAACCAAGAGTTCACTTTCAGACTCAGAAGAAACTTTGTACTTTGGAAGTTTTGAGTGTTGCTATAACTGTTAAGAATATAGGATCTCTTGGAGATCGACTAAATGCATTTTGCATTTTGAAATGGATATGAGCTCCTCAAGGGCCCATGGGTGGAATGTTAGGTTTACATAAAAAATATCTGAAGAGCTCATGTATCAGTGTTCAGAGTTGACATAATTAAGTTGTGAGTATTATAACCGCATCAGTGGATAAATCTATTGTAGTGGGTTCACTGGGTTATAACTGTATAAATAGGGTGTGGTTGGAGAAGGTTGGTCTCTGGGAATGTGGCCTTAGGTATTATGCTTTTGTCTTTGAATCCCCTTCCTTCCTTGTATTATTTATTTATTTATTTATTTATTTATTTATTGCTTCTAGTCTCATTGATATGAAAGCTCATCTCTACCTCTATTCCTCTCTCTGCTTCTGTTACCATGCCCTGAGGTCCATTCCTCACTTGGTCTGAAGCAAGAAATGTTCAAGCTGTAAGCAAACATATATTTCTTCCAAGGTCAGTTGTTTCTTATTATAGTAGTGAAAATGTTGACTGAGACACCAGCTTAGGAAACTATTTGGAGATGAGAGAAAACTTAAAAAGTTGGTTCTAGAGGGAGATCTTAGGTAACTAGGGGCATCCTTTCAAAGATCTACTTATCCTTGGACTTTTTTTATTCACGCAATGAACAATTTGCTACAAAGTGTGCTTACCACCTTCATGTGCTATTTTGCCACAGGCCCAGAGGATGGTTTCTAGTTAGTCATGGATTGAAACTGTCAAAATCTTGAGGGCAAATAAAACCTTGATTCTTTCAGACATTTTATAGTTACAGAACTGCCAAGTTCACCAACAATATAGGAATATTGTTTTTTTTTCTTTTCTTGAATTGTCATTATTTGGTTTTGGTATCAGTGTGATGTTGGCTTTATTGAATATATTTGGGAGAGTTCTATTTCATTCTATTTTATGGAATAAATTGAGAAGTACTGGTATCAGCTTTTCTTTCTTTTTTTTCTTTTACTTTTTTCTTTTTTTTTTTTCTTTTCCTTTCCCCATTTTCCCACCTGGCCCAGCCCTGAATGGGCAACCATCCATCGGTCCCAAGGTCTCCGGGTCCATCTGTCCATCTGTCTGCACCAGCAGGTCCCCTGTTGGTGCCTGACACATGACTGTCTCCCACTCCTCCCGCAGCAGCGGGGCTGGCCGCTCAGGCCCGGAGGCCTCCTCCTCCAGGCCCGAGCAGGAGTCTTTGAGGAAGCCATCCTTCTTGGAAGCTGCTGCGGCAGCTGTTGTGGTGTCCTGGGCATCGAGTGCCGGAGCCCCGAGCTTGGCATAGCTGGGCAGCGGGCAGTGACCGTTGGTGGCTGCAGCCAGCAGCAGGCGGGGGCTGAGCGGCAGGCCGAGCCCGGCGCGGCGACCCACATTGGTTACGCTGGTGTGGGACACCATTGGGCCATAGCTGTAGCTGCTGGTGCCGCTGTGAGCCTTCCGCTTGAAGTCCAGGGCCAGGGTCTAGCGGCTCCAAATTTTCTTGATCTCAGCCTGCACCTCCCCATTGCAGAAGCAGTTTATGATGGCGATGAAGAATCCCTGAAAGGAGTTGAAGACCATCTCATAGTGCATCTGGATCTGCCAGAGCGTGCCCGAGACCTACGTGTAGGGCAGGGCCATGAAGATGGTGTTGTGGACCCCGAAGAGCGGCATGAGCACCAGGGTGGACTTGAGCAGCTTCCGGTACTGCTGCAATGTGTCACACTAGCCGGCGTTGGTCTCCCGCAGCTTGGTGGCCAGCACGCGGATGATGTTAATGAAGAGGATGAAGTTGAGCACAACGGAAGCCAGGATGGACACCTGGATGATCCACTTCTTGTGCCCAGAGCTCAGATCCCAGCACACAGTGTTGGCCAGAGTGGCTCTGACACCGACCCACATGGCCACGAATACGGTGGGCAGACCCCAGCCGAAGACGGTGAATCCCCACAGGTACTTCTTCTCCAAGAAAAGCCCGGCGGTGCAGGTTCGGGCCCTCCACCAGGATCCAGTAGTAGTTGGTGGCCAAGAAGTAGAGGAAAAAGGTCACGGCCACCCGGCAGCCGGCGTAGCCCACAGCGGGCGGCGGCATTGCCTGGGCGATGATGTGCAGCTCCTCCTCGGTGAGGCTCTCCCCCTTGTCCAGCGTGAAGCCCGAGTAGAGCACCGCGTCCTTGACGAAGATGCTGGCGGCGCGCAGCATGAAGGACAGGAACCTGTGCAGGTGGACGTAGTTGCACAGTGCAGCCGCCTGAAATAGGCCAGGATGAGCACCGCCACGGTGAGCTAGGCCAGCTATCCAGGCGGTCGAACACCTCCCGTTCTCGCGTCTCGTTGGTCATGAACTTGAGGCACTCGCTGTAGTTGGCCCAAGTGCGGTTGTGCCCGGGCACCACCTCCCAGCTGCCGTTGTAATCGCAGCGCCAGTAGGCATGGCCTTTGTGATGTAGTCCGGACAAGACATGACCACAACCTCGCTGGGAGTCCCCAGGGGCCAGCACACGATGTTTTCCCACTCGGGCAGGCAGGGGCGTCCTCGGCGCCTGCTGCGGGGGAGCCCCTCCTTGCCCTCCATGGACTTCAGGGTAGAGCTTCCTGGATGTCTTGTCCTTCCTGGGCTTTCCCGACGTGGACGCGGGCGTCCATCCCTTGTCTGATTCAATTATGTTGGCTGCAGTGCGCAGGACTTCTCTGAGCAGCTGCTTGTCTGTTCCTCCTTGGTGAAGACGTCGTCTGCGTCCACCTGAAGCGCGCCCTGCACCTCTGGCCTTGGGATCCAGGCTGCTGAAGGGTCTAAATGTTTCCACCCTACTCCGACTTCAGGAGGAATTTGCTACCATGCGGTTGTCCAGAGTATACGCGGAGCCGAGCACCCGGAAGCAGAGCAGAGGATAGCGCGGGTTTAACGCCAGCCGCGCTGTTTTAAGAGACCCTGTTTCCACATAAAAATGTATAAAAATAGGTCTGGGAGTGTAGCCGGAGGTAGAAGGGCTTCCAGGAACCCCAGAACCACCAAAAAATAAAAAATAAAAAAATAAAAATAAAAATTTGCTTGGTAAACCATCTGGTCCTGGGCTTTCGTTTGAGGGTAAGCTCTTCATTGCCACCTCAGTCTCTGATTGCTATGTTAGGTAGCCTAACTGAGGGGGATGGGAGAGGAGAAGATGAAAATACCCTAATGTTTTTGAAACTTTTGCGCACATTTTTGTCTTGACCCAGAAGGCTTTCTCTCATTTGTTTGCTTGTAGGAAGCTTATACATACTTTAAGATACAGTCAAATTTACAAATTTTTCTTTAACACCATCAGGTAGATTTCTTGCTGCTTTTGCATATTATGTTGCTATTATCCATTGCATATTACTCTAATATTATAACTCTTATCATGCTGCTCTGATACCCTATTTTTCCTTGTAGATTATATGTCCCTTGAAGGCAATGAATTCTATGCTTTTTTGATTCCTTATTTTTTATTGGTGCATTGTAGTCATACATCTTAATGAAGTATGAGATGGTAGAGGCAATACATATACTACATACATCAATTCTTACCAATATCATCTTCATATTTTTAGTACAATTAATTGAGATACAGAGAATATAATTATGGGCTGAGCCTAAAATAATTAAATTTAATTTCCATTCAGCTTTTCAAGGCATAAATATGAACTTTATATCCTATACTCAAGGAATAAAACTTAAACCAAAGATGAATTTAAAATATTACATTTGGAGCCGGGCGTGGTGGCGCACGCTTGTAATCCGCGGTTGGGAGGCAGAGACAGGAGGATCGCGCAGGTTCGAAGCCAGCCGCATGCGCTGGCTTAGGAGACCCTGTTTCCAAATAAAAATGTAAAAATAGGTCTGGGAGTGTAGCCCGGAGGTAGAAGGGCTTCCAGGAACCCCAGTACCACAAAAATATATATATATATTACATTTGGGGCTGGACCTGTAACTTAGTAGTCAAGTGCTTGGCAACCATGAACACGATCCTAGGTTAAACTGCCAGCACCACAAAATAATAAATAAATAAAAACATTAATATTCAACAGGTTGAACTCATGCAGAGAAAAATGTTTTGAAATGCTAATTAATGAGAAGAGAGTAGCTATATCAAGGTAAGAAAGGTCTTTGAAGCAGATTTTACTCCTTTGAATATCTCAAAAGATGTACATGTTTATGTTTTATAGTCTTTTATATGTTAGTATTGTATGTTTTGTGGTTTATTTTTGTATGTTTGTTAATGTTCATTGTTAATTTCAAGTTTCACTTCAATTTTTTAAAATAAACTTTATTTATGTTTTACTAGGGACTGAACCCAGGCATATTCTGTTTCTAAGCTACTTAACTACTTTTTTTTAATTCTAAAACAGGGTCTCACTAAGGTTCTAAGACTGCCCTAAAACTTTCAGTCTTCTTGTCTCAGCCTCTCAAGCACTGGGATTACAGGCATGAGCTATAGCAACCAGAAAAAAAATTATTTTGAGATAATTGAATAAAAGAATGTAAATGTAAGAAGCAATATCTTTCATTAAGATTTAACCCATTGAAAAGTGTTTTATAAATATAGTACATGGTGGGAATAAGAAAGTTAATGTTTATCTACTAAATTTATTCAGTTTTGAGTAGTTTCACAAGTAGATATTGGTATAACAGTATCTACACATGTGTGTCCATATGTGTAAATGCTTAGTTCTATGTGATTGCATTATATACATAGTTCCTATTTTCTCCTACCACAGTCAAGATTAGAGAAGACTCATAGAACAGTACATTATTCAGCCACAAAGGAATCATTTGTTAACAGAAATTACAACATGGATGACCCTTGAAAACGTTTTTGCTAAGTGAAGGAAGTTAGGCAGTAAATGTAATATGTTGTACCATCTATTCATATGAAATGTACACTATAAGTAAATCTAGAGAGGAAGAATTATTTGCCTAAGATTGATGGTCATGTGTGTGAAAAACGGGGAGTATTTGCAAACATGTTTGGAATTGCTTTTATGTAGATATAAAACTGTTCTAAAGTTCATTGTATTTATGAGTTTGCTATCTTATCAATATAATAAAGCCATCTTCTAATGTCCTCTAAAATGAAGAATTTTGAGAACCTAAAAAATTTTTTCTTAATTCTAGGGTATAGTTTGGATGTAGAATGCCCCAGGGTTCAATGCCTAATACCAAAAATAAAAATGGCGAATCTTATCATAATCAAATTACATAAAAATAGATATGTAAGTTTCATCACAAGGATTCTTATGAAACTTTTGTACAGCCTCTGACATTTCTCTACAGTCTCTTCTCTCAAATAAATTACAACCACTAATATTTTTTATTTTTTTATTTTAAAATGTTCTATAAATATAATCATATACTATGCAATGCTATGGCATGGATTTTTTGTATTAGAGATTAATCAAAGTTTTTGAGTATATCAATAGTGTATTCTTTTTGGTTGCTGAGTAAAATTCCTGGGATGGATATGCCACACTTATAATAGCTCAAAGGGCAATTGGTTGTTTTCAGATTTTAGCTATTACAAATAATGTTTCTTTAAAACCTCAAACAATGATGTTGAACATTTTTATGTATCTATTGGCTATTTATATCTCTTCTTCTGTGAAGTTATTCAATTCAGTTCCCCACTTCTTAATTGGGTTATTTGTTTTGCTAGTGTAGAGTCTTTTGAGCTCTTTGTATATTCTAGATATTACCCTTCTATCAGAGTGGTAGCTGGTAAAGATCTCCAATTTTGTAGGCTTTCTCTTTGGATTCTTGATGATTTCCTTTAATGAGCAGAAAATTTTTGTTTGATGTCATCCCACTTGTTAATTCTTGTTATAATTTCTGGCATTTTGTGGGTGTTGTTGAGGAACTTATTGCCTGTGCCCATATGTTAGAGTGTTGAGCTTAGGCCCTCTTCTAATAGTGTCACAGTCTCTGGTCTGATTTCCAGGTCTTTGATCCATCTTGAAAGAAGTCAAATAACAACAAATGAAGTCAAATAGCAAGAAATGCTGGCAAGGATATGGGGAAATAGGAACCCTTTTACACTGTTGGTGGAAGTGCAAACTAATGCAGTTGCTATGGCGATCAGTGTGGCGATTCCTTAGAAAACTGGGAATGGACCCATATGATCCGGCTATACCACTCCTGGGTATCTTTCCAAAGGGGTTGAAATCAGAGAACTGCAGTAACATACGCATACCCATGTTCAGAGCAGCACAATTCCTAATAGCCCAAATATGGAATCAATCCAGGTCTCCATCAACAGATGAATGGATTGCAAAATTATGGGAAATACACACAATGGAATTCTACTCAGCAATAAAGAAGAACAAAATCGTGTCATTGGCAAGAAGATGGAAGGAACTATAGAACATTACTTTAAGTGAGATTAGCCAAGCACAGAAAGAAAAGGGACATATGTTTTCTCTAATATGCTCAAGCTAGGGAATATTAGAGATACTAGAGGGACTCCAGATAATGGAGAAGAAAGCTCAGCAAAGCCAGAAAGGAAGGGTAGAGGAGATAAAAGCTGAATTTTATTTATGGAAAAGCTACATTAGAATATGTGTATACATGTGACTATAACATTGTTAACCTGGACACTCAGTATTGGGAGGGAGGGAAAAGGGAAAACAGAGAGGGGGAGGGCACCAAGTACTGTGTGAATATATGCCATTGTCAACATGATCGTGAGGTGAGACTATAGTGCAACATGATTATGACGTGAGACTATAGTGCACCAATAAAAATCCCTCATATATAGGTAATTGTGTGAATGTGTCTTTTATTTCTTTGGGATAAATGCCCCAAAAGGAGTGAAATATCTGGGTATTGTGGCATGCACATGTTTAATGTTGAAAGACACTATCAAATTAATAGCCAGAATAAACCAGGTGTGGGGACAAACAAATGTAATCCCAGTAATTGGGCAGCTGAGACAGAAGGATTTCAGGTTCACAGCAACTGAACAAGACTCTCAGCAACTTAGAGGGACCCTATTTCTTAATAAAAAATAAAATAGGTTTGAATTTGAAGCTCAGAATTAGATTTTCTCTGAGTTGAAATCCCAGTACCAAAATAAAGTATTATCCAGAATAATAGTAACATTTTTCTTCCTTGCATGCAATATCAATGTTACAACTTCTCTCCACCCTCACTAGCATTTAATTTTATCTCTGTATCTTATTTTGACCATTCTGATATATATGTGGCACTATCTCATTATGGCTTTAATTTTTATTTTTATGACTTCTATTTACATTAGACATTTTATGTGATTTTATGGCATCCATATAATCTCAATAAGGTTTCTGTTCATTTATATGACCCATTTTGATTTTTTTAGTTTTTTTTCTTTTGTTTATTTGTTCGGGTACTGTGTATGGAACTCAGGGGCATTCTACTTAGGAGTTATGTCTTATACCTATTTCATATTTTATTTTTGAAATAGGATCTCATTACGTTATTGAAGGCATCACTAGGTTGATGTGGTTGGCTTCAAAACTACAACCTTCCTTTTTCAGCCTTTCAAGTACTGAGCCTACAGGTGTTCCTTACTATGCCTAACTATATTGCCCATTTTCTAATTTTGTTTTCTTTATTATTGAATTTGGGGAAACCTTTATATATTCTAGATACTTGGAAACAAATGGAGCCAAATATTCTTAAAGGATCACATGCAGAAAAATCATGTAATATGAGAGGGCCAAGAACTGGCTTCTGGAAGTGTTTTAAACTTCCAATCCAACTTCTAAGATGTTTACTACTGAAGGTCATCTTTCATTTTCTTTACACCACAATATGTTCAGATGTGGCCTTGTTTACTGCCTGCTACATTCAGGCTTTTTCCCCAGAAATTTTTAATTATTTTGGAAATTTTCAAACCAACCAAGTCTCCCTGCTAGTCATCTACTAAGAGCACTGAATTCTGAGGGCAGCAAGAAGCTTCAGTTGTTGCTTGCAGAAATTTATCCACAAAACTGACCAGACTAAAGGACATTACTTCATTTTATTTAGTATCAAATGGTTTGAAAATAGACTATTTATGAGATTAGAGATTGGAATAAAACTGGAGAAGTCTGGAGTCCAGTAATGGTTATTTTTCTCATTCTTAAATGAAATAATACTGGTTCAATAGCATGCATAAGGCTATTTAATCCATTTCAATCCTTTACAACTTAATTACATTTGCCAAATCTGACCACTAAAATTCCATCCACTTGAAGTGTTAACTGTGCTAAAATCTAAGCCAAAACCTGAATCTGTGAAATGTATTTTCTGTTTAGATCTGCCTCTGAGCATACCCTTAACAATAAAACATCACTTCACTTAATTTCACCTATAATTTCAGTACATTGAAATACATATCCTCAAATTATAAAGTGTCTAGCTGTTATTTGATACGTGGCTATAATTTTAAATATAGTACACTAATCACTTGATGGACCAAATAATAAAAATTACTTTCTCTTTAAATCTTAAAAATAAATTTGAATATAAAAATATCATCATATTCAAAAGTGAGTCTTTGTATAAATAAAATATGCAACTCACCAGGAAGTATCATTAAGGGCAAGATATTTAAAATATTAACACGTGCTTTTCTTTTAATTCCAAACACTTTGGTTGAATGAGAATAACAGATGCACTTGGCTAGATTTTTTAAAAATAGAATACATTAAAAATTTTATTTTATACATATCCAGGTTTATATCAGTACAATTTACAATCACCAAATTATGGAACCAACTAGTGTATCCATCAACATATGAATGGATCAAAAATGGGGTCTATACACACAATCAAATTTTACTCATCCTAAAAAATTATGACACTTTTAGAAAATTAGATGGAACTAGAGAATATTATGCTTAACAAGATCACCCAGTCAGAAAATCAAGGGTCATATGTTTCCTCATATATGAAAGCTATAGATAAATTATGAAATATAAGGGGATTATGATAAATCAGGAGAAAGACTTCTGTAATATTGTAAAGAAATAGGAGGAGGCAGGTGAAGAGGGTGTTTTGTCAGCAGTCTCACTGTTTTGACACAAAATAACTGATTACCACAACTTAAAGCAAAGAAGATTTATTACTCACAGTTCTGGAGATTTCAGAGGTTTGTTAGTCCAATTGAAGTCTATAGAGCTCATGATATGGTAGTGGGAAACAGAAAGCAAATACATGAGGAGGGACTCTGCTCTCATATCATGGAGGCTAGAAGCAGAGAAAGAAAGAGCAAGGTTAGTATGAAATATAAATATATTTCACACCCCAGCTCCTCTCCATAGCAAATGAGTTCTACCTCAAACATGGCTGCCTTGTCTACCACAAGTGGTCTGGGAACAGTCAAGTTCAAACCGTAACAGTGGTCAAAAAGAACTGAGAAAGGAAACAGTTCAAGGAATGTTATACCCATATATGTAGATATCACTTACATTTATGGGGAGGGAACATGGGCAAACAGGATGGGATATAGAAATACACCAAGAGTTGTGTTCATGTATGATTGTAGCACTTTGTACCTCAGTCTGATTTAAAATTAAAATGCAGCAATAAAAGTGTATATATTTCTTCTGGAATTGCAGTATCTAGAATAAAAGTTATTTAATTAGTGCATGAAGACACAAAACAATTTGAGCCAGATGGAAAAGATATAAGGACTTACAATTACCTTTTAGTATGTGCTTAAATGTCAAATTCTGATTTCTACTAGTCTTTGACCAAATGTACTTCTAATACTTTGAAACTTATAAAAAATAAGAAAATAAAATTTTAATTTAAACCAATATTTGGGAGCTCATTTCAGGTTCTTTACATTAATATTACCTCTTTAGGAAATGATGAGCAAAAGATAACATAAGTTTTCTCAGTGTTAAGGAGCTACTCTGACACATCTTAAATTTGAAAAGACAGGCAGTAGTCCACATTTAGGATATTTGGGTAGTGATTTATCATGGTAGAAGTGTTTACCCATGGCTATTATGAAATTTGATGAACTCTGAACCATCTATTACTGGGTTACTAAAAATCTAACAGTTTTGAAGGGGCCCAGAATAAGAAAAGGCTTTTCAACAGGTCAAGGATGCTTTACTCTACCACTTTGGATATATAGATAAGCATATTTGATTGTGCTTGACCAATTCAATGGCAGATAGTGTTATTCTTTGAATTGTGTAAGAGATAAATTAATGATTTCTGCATGCATGCCTCCACCATCTCATACTCCATTGAGATCCATGACTACAATGCACTAATAAAAAATAAGTGACTTGCAGCTTGAAGGGTTCAGAGAAGATTTGCCACACTATTTTTCTACAGTTAATGGCATACAGGTTTAATTTCTTGCATTCCTTAAGAACATTCATGTTACAATTTTTCTGGGGGGAGACTAAAGGGATTAGAAAAAACATGACAAAAAACTTCACCAGGAAAATTTATTAACAAGAGACCGGGTTTAAGAAAATCAGACTAAAGTGTGCTAATCTAATTTGGGGGGAGGATGATAACTATAAAATTCATAATTATACAATAAAATGAAAGGTATAGAAGGTGAGAAGCATCAATATCTAATGGGTCAGACATCTGCTCAAGGAAAATAATTATACAAGTCAATAAATGGGATATCACATTAGAAAGCTTTTGTGCAGCAATGAAAACAAATAGCAGCTTGTAAAAGGAGCTTACAAAATAGAAAAATCATTGCCAGCTACTTTCTCAACTAAGGATCAATAGCAAGATATGAAAAGTACTAAAATATCAATAGCAAAAATAATAATCCATTCAATGAATGAACAAAATGAACTGAACAGATACTTCTTAAAAAAGCACCAATGAGCAAAAGTCATATGAAAAAAATTCAGTATTTGTATTCATTTTATTTTGTTTTTTAAATAATTTTTATTAGTGCACTGTATTCATACATCATAATGGGATAAAAAATACTTTTGTAGACATACATGCACATATCGCCCAGTTAGCCCCTACCCGATCCCACCCCATTCCCTCCCCATCCCTCCTTTTCATGCTTGGCTTACTGGTTGACATCTAGTATTATAACAATTTATCCAAAATTAACAATGATAATCTCACATAACAGTTTCATTTGTCTGATACCAAGCTTTTGATGACTTAAAGATAACATTTCAATATTTCTTTTTGATTTCTTTCTTACCAGAGAATATTTTTTCTTTTCTTTTTTAGGTGAGACTATCATACATTTATTTATTTATTTTTCAGAAAAAAATCTATCCTAATATGGAATATGGACTCTAGATACCCAAAACGATCTTGAAAAAGAACAATGCTAGAAGATGTATATTTTCTGATTTCAAACCATATAAAGTTACAATAATTGAAACAGTGTAGTACTGTTATAAAGGCAGATATATAAACCATTGTATTCATTTTATTTTTTTAATTTTTAATTTTTCATTGGTGCACTGTATCCATACACCATAGTGGGATACAATCTTTTGTAGACAAACATGGACACATCACCCAGTCAGGCCCCGCCCGATCCCCACCCCGTTCCCTCCCCATCCCTCCTTCCCATGCTTGGATTAGTGGTTGACATCTAGTTTTATAGCAATTTATCAAATATTAACGATGATGATCTCACATAACAGTTTCATTTGTCTGATACCAAGCTTTTGATGACTTAAAGATAACATTTCAATATTTCTTTTTGCTTTCTTTCTTACCAGAGAATATTTTTTTTCTATTTTTTTAGGTGAAACTATCATATATTTATATATTTATTTTTCAGAAAAAAATCTATCCTAATATGGAATATGGATTCTAGATACCCAAAACGATCTTGAAAAAGAACAAAGCTAGAAGATATATATTTTCTGATTTCAAACCATATAAAGCTACAATAATTGAAACAGTGTAGTACTGTTCTAAAGGCAGATATATAAACCATTGGAGTTAAATACAAGCCTAGAGCTAAATTCTTCCCTATATTATCAAGTTATTTTTGACAAGGTTTCCACGAACCTTTGGTGGTGGAAATAATAATCTTTTAACTAAATATTATTGAAAAATAATACTTACATGGAAAAGAATAAAATTGGACCCTTACCTAATCCCATATACAAGTATTAACTCAAAATAGATAAAAGACCTAAATATAAATCTTAAGACTATAAACTTTTAGAAGAAAATCTGGGTCATAAAACCTCACAACATTGAAATTGGCAGTGATTTCTTGGATATGATTTCAATGGCACAGGCAACAGAAGAGTATACAAACTCCCTAAAAAATAAAAAAATATTGTTATCCAAAGACAATATAAACAGACTTAAAAGTTACTAAGAGAATTGGATAAAATATTTCCAAATGCTATATCCAACTAGAAATCCTAAAAATTAACAACAATAAAGGCAAACAATACCATTTAGAGATAGGTAAAAGACTAACATAAATAATGAATCTCCACAGATAACCAATCTTAGTTGTCTGTTGGATGGAAAATCTTGTTTCTCTGGTTCTGGTGTGTGTTACCTATTTCTTCTTTATAGTTAATCTCTTTGAGTATTTTCTCTAGCGCTGGTTTTGAAGATATAAATTCCTTCAGTTTCTGTTTGTCATGGAAGCTTCTTATTTCTCCATCTAATTTGAAAGAAAGTTTTGCTGGGTAGAAAATTTTTGGCTGGAAGTTGTTTTCTTTCAGAGTTTGGAATATGTTACTCCAAGCCCTTCTGGCTCTCATGACTTGGTTTGGGAAGTCTCGAGTGATTCTAATTGGTTTGCCTCTGAATGTCACTTGACCTTTTGTTTTTGTTGCCTTTAAGATTCTCTGCTTGGCTTCCACATTGGTCATTTTGACAATTATGTGGCGTGGGGATCCTCTTCTCCGATCCTGTCTAAAGGGAGTTCTATAAGTTTCCTGAACCTGTGTATCAACCTCTTGCTCTATGTCTGGAAAATTTTCTGCTATTACTTCCTTGAAGAGATTGTTGATCCCTTTGGTTTCACTTTCTTTTCCCTCCTCTATTCCAATTATTCTTAGGTTAGCTCTCTTAAAATGGGCCCATATTTCTTCAATATCAGATTCCTGCTGTCGGATATTTTTTTCTAGGTTAGAAACTATGCGTTCATTTTTGGAATGATCATCTTCTTAGAGCGAGATTCTGTTCTCCATGTGGTTTAATCAGTTGTTTGTGCTTTGAATTGAGGCCTTTACTTCATTAATTGCATCCTTTATCTCTTTTTGGCTCTCTCTGAGTTCTTTTCAAAGCACCTCTATTATTTCTACAGTTATTTTCCTGATTTGATCTTCTAGAAATCTCTGATTTTCTGTTTTATCAGGTTCTGATGTTGTGGGGTTGTGGGCATTCATTGCTCCAGTGTTATTCCTCTTTCCCATGATTTCGAAAGTTTGTGCCTTCTCTGGGTTCTTCCCTTGGGTTACTATGACTTCACTTAAGGTGGATCTCGAGTCTGGATCTCGTGTGTGTAGTATCTCACACCCCACTACTCCTTTACTGGGTTGTATCACAGAGTCTTCGACCCAGGGAGTCGATAGAGGCTGCTTTAAACTATGGGAGGTGCCAGGTTGCACGTTCTCCTATGGTGTGATATCTCTGCCACCGCCACTCCCCCACTGGCTCAAGTCCCAGGGAGTACAGTACTGGGATTTCTCCTCTGTGGCCCGCAATTTGACTCACTGTTCTTGAGTACGCAGATGTAGCTCTACTGGACTCGGTGAATTCGCTGCTGCTGCAGCCGGTGGCAATATGGCGCCGCTGCTACGCCCTCAGCCGTGAGGCTGGCTTATTTCTTCTTGGTTTTGAGTTCCACTCTGAGTCCCTGCAGCATGTGCTGAGCTCAGCCACTGGGAGCTTTAGATGCTCCCTGCGCTGAAAAATCCCATCTGGCTGTTCCGCAGCGGCTTACCTCGGCTTGCTGTAGCCGTCCGGTGAAATCACCGCTGCCGCCAGCAGTATGGCACTGCTGCCGCGTCCTCAGGCATGAGGCCGGTGTATCTCCTCTGCGGCTCTGAGCTCTGTTCTCAGTCCACTTTCTCTCTGGAGCCTGGTGATTTTTTTTGTTTCTCTGGTGATGGTGTTTTCTGGCAATGAAAGGCGCTGATTTTGTGGTAATGGAGATTGGTTGTTAGCGGGGCTCTTAAGCCACGCTTTTCTCCGTCGCCATCTTCCTGGACGTCCATTGTATTCATTTTAAATCCAAATAAAAAGTACAAATATATTTCATCTTACTCAAGTCATAATAGTAATCATTGAAAATACAAATTTCAATAAATATACGTAAAGATGTGGAGAACAATGAACTGTAGATAAAAATATATATTAGTATAGTTGCTATGGAAATCAGTATGGAGGTCCATCACAAAAATATATACCATATAATCAAGCCATGCCACTTCTCAGTATTTATCAAAATAATTAAAGTCACAATATGTTATAGATGCATGCATACTCATGTTTATCACAGTACATTTCAAAATAGCTAGTGAAAGAATCAACTTTTTGGTTTGTTAATAGATAAATTACTAAAGGGAATGTGGTCTTTTTACACAATCGAGTTTTATTCAGTTGTAAGAAACAAAATTATGCCACTTACATGGAAAAGCATGGAACTAGAGGGTATTATGTTAAGCAAAATAAGCCTGACTCAGAGTGACAAGGATTGTTTTCTCTCAAATGTGAAAAAAGAGTAAAAAGAAATATCATGAAAGCAGAAAGACCAGTAGAAGTAGAGTAAAAGTGATCACATCATGTAAATATTAATATATAAATATGTTACAATGAAACCAAGTATTCTATACAATTAGTATGGATTAATAGAAAAATTGTTCACTTCGCTCAATAAAAAATAACTATCTCTTGAATAAATTTTGTTAATTTGTATTATATAAAATGAAAGGAATAGTATTTAGAGTGTACCTTACAGGCACTGTTGGAAAATCTTGGTCTTTTAGTGCTCTTAACAATATCAAGTAAGCATGATAATTACTACTTTATTTATTGGTACCTGAAATCTCAAGAACCAAAAGTTGCCTAAAATCACTATCTAAAATGTTAGAGATTGAGCCTATGTTTATTTGACTACAAAGTGTGTGTATGTGTGGTTATTTTCACCAGTGTCATTCTCCCTAGTTGACTGGGGATAAAGCCCATATTGAATTTTCATCCCAGTTTTGTACTTTCAAAATGACTGGTTCAGTTTGGGGAATATCGTTCTTGAACTATGATACTTTCTTTTTTCTGTGGCTTCAGGTTTTCTGTCAGTGGTTGAAATATAAATTATGCAGCAGTGAAAGAGAAAGTTGTAAATGATCAGATTCTGTCAGATTAAATACTCACTACCTCCTGAATTCCATATTTGATATCTCTCTGCTTGTCAATCACTCTTGGAAAATATTAAGACAGTAGATGGTGACACATGTTAACAACTGTTAACTTAAAACACAATAGAAATGAAGTATGAAAAACAAATCACTAGAGACATTTTAATGCATTTCTGGTTCAAAGCATATATTGAAATATCTCTGATATGCATATGTATGTCTCCACCATCATGGATCCAATTAAGATGTATAACTACAATGCACCAATAAAAAATTTTAAAAACTAAAAAAATATTTTCTAAAACTCATGTTGGTGTAAGACGAAGCCTAAATACAAAAACCTTGTTTTTTTTACCTGACCTAGATTCAGAACAAAACAGAAGAGACATATAGCTGCCTGGCCCATCAATTTTTATTGGTGCATACTAGTTATTTTAATGATGGATTTCCTTGTTGCATAATTATAATTGCATATGGCACCATTTGACCAATTTCACAACCCAATACCTCTTTGAGCCCTCCCCTCTTCTCTACCACTTGTCCCTCTTTTCTAATTTATTGTTTTCTCTCCTATTTTCATCTTGTAATTTTTCTATTTTTTCTTCTCACTAGCTTCCACATAAAATATTGCTCTTTCTGAAACCTGTTAACTTTGTTTAACCTGATCTCCAGTCCCATCAATTTTCCTCAAATGACTTAATTTTATTCTTCCTTATGGCTAATAAAACTCCATTGTGGATATACACAATATTACCTTTAGCTATTAATCTGCTGACAGACAGCCAGGCTGGTTCCATAACTTGGTTTTTACAAATTTTCCAACAATATACTTAAACATGCATGTATCTCGAGAGTGTATTGACTTTATTTTGGACAGATATAGAGGAGTAGTGTAGCTGAGTCATATGGTAGCTAATATTTTAGATTTTCAGGAACCTCTATACTGCTTTTCACAAAACATATTTTGATTTATATCTCAGGCAACAGTTTATGAAGGTTTCTTTTTCCTGTAATCTCATAAGCATTTATTCTTATTTGTATTCTTCATTATTTTTATTCTGACCTGGAAAAGAAGGAATCTTAATGCCACTTTGATTTTCATTTCTCAAATGGATAAAGATGTTGAAAATTTTTTATATAATAGTCATCAGTACTTTTCCTTCGAGAAGTGTATGATCTCTTCATTTGACCATTGATTGAATGGCCATTTTTTCTGTTAAATATTTTGTTATTTTAAATATTTTGGATGGCCGGGCGTGGTGGCGCACGCTTGTAATCCCCGCGCTTGGGAGGCAGAGGCAGGAGGATCGCGCAGGTTCGAAGCCAGCCGCGCTGGCTTAAGAGACCCTATTTCCAAATAAAAAAGTATAAAATAGGTCTGGGAGTGTAGCCCGGAAGTAGAAGAGCTTCCAGGAACCCCAGTACTACCAAAAAAATAAATAAAAAATTTTCAAAAATAAATATTTTGGATGTTAATCTTCAGTCGTGAGATTACTTGGCAAACATTTTTTTTTTTTTTTTTTTTTTTTTTTTTTTAATTATGAGAAAATATTTACTGAGCACTTACTACGTGGCAATGTGATAGAGTAGCATAAAGCATGATCTTCAGAATTAGACACACTTGTTCAATCTCCGTTCCTTTATGTAGCAGACTTGGGATGCTGAGAAAGCTTTCTTTTTTTTTTTTTTTTTTTTTTTTTTATTTGGTGCCCTCTCCCCCCGCCCCCATTTTCTCCCCCCCCCCCACCAATGGTTGGCCAGGTTAACCATGTCTTATTCATAATTTTACACATGTTCAGGTGAAGATGCTCCTTAATCAAGATCGGCCTTTCTCCTCTCCTATCTTTCCATTAAAACTTAGCTAGTATTTCCCCTCTAATATCTGGGGTCCTACTGGTATCCTTTGTGTTTTCTAGTTTGGGCATATTAGAGGAAACATGTGTATCTTCTCCTTCTGTGCTTGGCTGATCTCACTTAACATGATGCTTTCCAGGGCTTTCCATCTTCTTGCAAATGATAAAATTTTGTTCTTCTTTATGGCTGAATAGAATTCCATTGTGTGTATTTCCCACAGTTTTGCTATCCATTCATCTGTTGATGGTGATCTGGGTTGGATCCATATTTTGGCTATTACAAATTGTGCTGCTATGAACATAGGTATGCATATGTTGCTGTATTTCTCTGAATTCAACCCTTTTGGAAAGATACCCAGGAGTGGTATAGCTGGATCATATGGTGGATCTATTCCCACCTTTCTTAGGAATCTCCACACAGATCTCCATAGTGGCTGAACTAGTTTGCACTCCCACCAACAGTGTAAAAGAGTTCCTCTTTCCCCACATCCTCGCCAGCATTTGTTGTTGTTTGATTTCTTTATGCTTGCTACTCTCACTGGGGTTAGATGGAATCTCAGTGTAGTTTTGATTTGCATCTCCCTGATGGCCAGTGATGAAGAACATCTTTTCATGTATCTATTAGCCCTTTGTATCTCTTCTTTTGTGAAGTGTCTATTTAGTTCATTTGCCCATTTCTTGATTGGGTTGTTTGTTTTGTTGGTGTAGAGCCTTTTGAGCTCTTTGTATACTCTGGATATTAGCCCCCTATCAGAATGGTGGCTGGTAAAGATCCTTTCCCATTCTGTAGGCTTCCTCTTTAGGTTATTGATAGTTTCCTTTGATGAGAAGAAACTTTTTAGTTTAATGTTATCCCACTTGTTTATTCTTGCTTTAATTTCCTGAGCTTTGGAGGTTTTGTTGAGAAAGTTACTGCCTGTGCCAATATGTTGTAGTGTTGAACCTATGTTCTCCTCTACTAACTTCACCGTCTCAGGTCTAATTTCTAAGTCTTTGATCCATCTTGAGTTGATTCCTGTGTTAGGTGAGATATAGGGGTTTAGCTTCATCTTTTTACAAATGGCTAGCCAGTTCTCCCAGCACCACTTGTTGAAAAGGCTGTCTTTTCTCTAGCGTATGTGTTTGGCCCCTTTGTCAAAGATTAATTGACTAAAGATGTGTGGGTTTGTTTCTGTATCTTCTATTCTAATCCACTGGTCAGTATATCTGTTTTTGTGCCAGTACCATGCTGTTTTTACTACTATTGCTCTATAGTATAGTTTGAAGTCTGGGATTGTAATGCCTCCTGCGTGTTTCTTGTTATTGAGAATTGCTTTGGCTATTCTAGGTCTTTTCTTTCTCCATATGAAGTTCATGATTGATTTTTCTAGGTCTCTGAAGCATGTCACTGGTATTTTAATGGGAATTGCATTGAACCTATAGATCAGTTTTGGCAGAATGGCCATTTTGATGATATTTATTCTGCCTATCCATGAGCACGGGAGATCTTTCCATCTTCCAAGGTCTTCTTCTATTTCTTTTTTTAATGTTTTATAGTTTTTGTTGTAGAGGTCTTTTACATCTTGGGTTAGGTTTATTCCTAGGTATTTTATTGGTTTTGAGGTTATAGTGAATGGAATTGTTGTTTTTGTTTCCTTCATTGTGGATTCGTTGTTGGCATAAAGAAAGGCCACTGATTTCTTTAGGTTGATTTTGTAACCTGCGACTTTGCCGAATTTGTCGATCAGCTCCAGAAGTCTTTTGGTTGAGTTCTTTGGGTCTTCCAGGTAAAGGATCATGTCATCTGCGAATAAGGATAATTTCACTTCCTCTCTTCCTATGTGGATTCCTTTGATTTCCTTCTCTTGTCTGATTGCTGCAGCAAGAGTCTCAAGGACTATATTGAAAAGGAGAGGTGAAAGTGGGCATCCTTGTCTTGTTCCTGACTGTAGCGGAAATTCTTGCAGTTTTTCCCCATTCAATATAATGTTGGCTTTGGGTTTGCAGTATATTGCCTTGATGATGTTGAAGTACTTTCCTTCTATCCCAATTTTTTGCAGTGTTTTTAACATAAATGGGTGTTGGATTTTGTCGAATGCTTTTTCAGCATCTATTGCTATGATGATGTGGTTTTTGTTCTTGGTTCTATTTATGTGGTGAATAACATGTATTGATTTGCGTATGTTGAACCAGCCTTGTTTTTCTGGGATGAAACCGACTTGGTCGTGATGAATTATTCTCTTGATATAGTTTTGAATGCGTATAGCTAGTATTTTGTTTAGAATTTTTGCATCTATGTTCATTAAGGATATTGGTCTGTAGTTTTCCTTTCTTGAGGTATCTTTATTTGGTTTGGGGATTAATGTGATACTGGCCTCATAGAAGGAATTTGGAAGAGTTCCATCTCTTTCAATTTCCCGGAACGTGTTATGAAGTATTGGTATTAGTTGTTCACTGAAGGTTTTGTAGAATTCAGCTGGGAACCCATCTGGGCCTGGGCTTTTCTTTGGTGGAAGAATTTTTATTGCCGTTTCTATTTCTTTGGTTGTTATTGGTTGGTTTAGGCTTGCTATGTCCTCTTGGTTGAGTGTAGGAAGGTTAACTGTGTTTAGAAATCTGTCAATTTCATCCAGGTTTTCAAATCTATTGGAGTATAAATTTTTAAAGTAGTTTCTGATAATGTTTTGAATTTCTTCACTATCAGTGGTGATATCTCCTTTTTCATTTCTAATTTTGGTAATTTGAGTTGATTCTCTTTTTCTTTTGGTTAGGTTGGCCAGGGGTTTATCAATTCTATTAATCTTTTCAAAGAACCAACTTTTTGTTTTATTGATTCTTTGAATTGTTTTTTTGTTCTCTATTTCATTTATTTCTGCTCTAATTTTGATGATTTCTCGTCTTCTGCTGGCTTTGGGAATGGATTGTTGCAGAATTTCTAGATCCTTGAGTTGTTTCATTAGGTTCTTTACTTGGTGGTTCTCCATCCTTTTTATGTGGGCACTCAATGCGATAAACTTTCCTCTTAGTACTGCCTTCATGGTGTCCCATAGGTTTTGGTGGGTTGTGTCTCTGTTTTCGTTTGTTTCCATAAATTTCTTTATTTCTTCCCTAATTTCTGCTCTTACCCATTCGTCATTTAGTAGTGTATCATTCATTCTCCATGAATTTGAATACTTTCTTTCGAGTTTCCTGTTGTTGATTTCTACTTTTATTCCATTGTGGTCTGAAAAGATGCATGGGATTATATTACATTTTTTGAATTTGCTGGTATTTTCTTTGTGTCCCAGGATGTGATCTATTTTGGAGAAGGTTCCATGGGCTGCTGAGAAGAAAGTGTATTCTGTAGTTCCTGGTTGAAATACTCTGAAAACGTCTATTAGGTCCATTTGGTTTATGGTTTCCTTTAGTTCTAGAGCATCTTTACTCATCTTTTGCCTCGAAGATCGATCCAGTGGTGTGAGAGGCGTATTAAAGTCTCCCAGAATTATTGTATTTGGGTCTACTTGGGATCTTATGTCCAGAAGGGTTTGTTTTACGAATGTGGTTGCACCCACATTTGGGGCATAAATATTTACTATCATTATATCTTCTTGGTGTATTGTTCCTTTTAATAAAAGGAAGTGCCCTGATTTGTCTCTTTTGATGTGTTTTATTTTAAAGTCTGTTTTGTTGGATATCAGGGTTGCTACCCCTGCTCTTTTTCGGTCACTGGTGGCATGGTATATCTTTTTCCATCCTTTCACCTTCAACCTGTGAATGTCTTTGGCTGTGAGGTGAGTTTCTTGCAGACAGCATATGTTTGGATTATGTTTCCTAATCCACATTGCCAGTCTATGTCTTTTGATTGGTGAGTTAAGTCCTTTGACATTAAGTGATATTATTGAAATATGCTTTTTGTTTTCTGCCATTTTGTGTTCTGTCTACTCTTGGGTGTTGTGATCTTTCTTCTTTACTTAAATGGCCCACTTATTAACTTCCTCGCTTCTCTGATTCTGGAGTCTGCTTCTTTTTTCTTCCTTATGATTTATTTCTTTAAGAATTTTCTCTAGTGTTGGCTTTGAATTCATGAATTTTTTGAGATTCTGTTTATCCTGAAAGACTTTGACTTCCCCATTGATCTTGAATAGTAGTTTTGCTGGGTAGATTAATTTGGGCTGGAAGTTATGTTCTTCCAGGGTCTGAATCACGTCATACCAGTCTCTCCTAGCATTCCTGACCTGGGTTGTATAGTCTGGGGTGATTCTTATTGTTTTGCCTCTATATGTCACCTGTCCTTTTGTTCTTACTGCTTTTAAGATTCCTTCCTTGGCCTCTATGCTGGTCAATTTGGTTATTATGTGGCGTGGAGTGGTTTTTCTTTGGTCCTGTCTCAGTGGAGTTCTGTATGCCTCCTGTACTTGAAGATTCAAGTCTCTTTCCATATTTGGAAAATTCTCTGAGATTATTTCCTTGAAGATATTACATATGCCCTTGGTCTGTACCTCTATCCCTTCCTCAATGCCTATTATCCGTAAATTAGGGCGCTTCATATTATCCCATAATTGCTGGATGTTTAGGTTTTGTTGCTGTAAAGATTTCTGTATATCGCTGACTGTGTTTTCGGTTTGGGATGTACTGTCTTCTAATATTGATATTCTGTTTTCCATTTCATCTAATCTTCCAGAGTTTCTTTCTATTGCTGTCTTCATTTCACTTATTGCCTCTTTCATTTCATTCCAGACCTCTTTCTGATTCTTTTTTAGTGTTTCTATTTCACCTTTAACCTCCTCTATACTTGTTTTAAAACCTTTCATCATATTGAACAACAAGATTCTGAACTCCCCTTCTTGCATTTCTAGTAGGTCAGTATTCGTGATTTCTGCTGTCTCTTCATAACTCCTGGTTCTCATATTTATAGTGTTCTCTGTCCTGTTTTTCTGATTTCTACCCATCGTTCGTGAGTAATGTGTTTAGTCAAATCTTAATATTAGGAGTTTAGGAGTATCGGCCAGTCAGCAGAGCCTTTCCAGTGTTGAAAGTGGGTGATGTGGGAGGAGCTGGGGTGATGGGTAAAGGAGTCAGATTAGGTGGAGGATATGTTAGGTTGAGAAGGACTTTAAGTATGATAAAGTAATAACTTGCTATGAATGAGAGAGAGTTAACTACTAGGACTCTTGTTGTTAGTAGAGTAGTTATGGATATAAAAAATACTTTGAGTTTTAAACCATGAGGTATATTATGGGGAAAAGTTTTGGGGGAGAAATGTATGTAGGTTAGTGTGGGAAGGTTTGTAAATAGGGATGCTGGTAGGAGCAGGCAGACATAAAAAAAAAAAAAAAAAAAAGAATCCGCTCAAGATACCAAGACTATTATGTAATCCAAGAAAAAGGAAGGTAAACCAATCAAAGGAGGAGAATGAAAGAAAAGGAAGGAAAAGGGAAGAAAGAGGAAAAAGGAAGAGGAATAAAATAAAAGGAACTAGCAGCCGTGTGAAATAAAGAAATAAGGCAAACTATCCAATGTATATATATATATAAAACAACAAGTTAAAGTAAGAGAAGTTTGGATTAAAAGAAGAAAGAAAACGAAAAAAAAAGAAAACAGCAATAACCATACTAAAACAAAAGCACTTTAAAAGCAAAAGAAAACATAACATCCACATTAAAAGTAAAACAAACAGTCCTACTTATTTACGCATATGGGGTCAGGTCCATATAATATGTGTGTATCTGATTGCTTGGTAGCTTTCAGGATACCGTCCAATGTCTCTTAGTTTTCTTTGTACTCTATTTTTATCTTCTTAAGTCACTCTGGGTGTTTGGACACCTTTTTCTCCTTTAGCTGCTTTAGGTTTATGTGTCCGGGTGTCTGGTTTCACTGTTATTTGATTCTGTACAGTTCACAGATTCTGCGAAATTCTAACCTGTGGTCAGCACATCTGCACTCACCACCCTCGCCTCCAGCCTGTGCTTCCCTACAGCAGGGGTGGAGAGTGACTAAAGTGTAATTGGCACTTCCCCCTGAGGTCCTGAGCAGATTTTGTGGCCCGATGGATTTTCTTGTGTCTCTGGAAATTCCAGCTGGGCTAGCCAGGTGTGGTCCCAAGATGTGCCCTGGGCAAATGAATGCTGGTTCCTGGGTGGCCACACTTACTGCCAGAGCTCTGCCTATTCCAAGAGTGCAGGCTGGATGCCCTGTTAATACTGGACCCTAGTGAGAGTGGGTGCAGCTGTCTATTGCTGCTGGTTTGTTCTTCCAAGGTGTATTGAGCTGTGTTCTCACTTAGAACTAAGCATCTGGCTACCAGGAGGTTGGGAATACCCCGCGGTGGGCCAGGGGTGCAGGGTAGGTGCTCAAGGGTCCAGTGTGCGGTGTCCAGCAATGGTCTCTGCGTCCCGCGGGACGTAGAGGCTGGGGGTGCCCCAAGGAGATTTCCGGGTCTCCCAGTGCTTTTGCAGCCTGGGGGGTAGGCTCTGGCAAGGTGGCAGGGGTTAGCCACAGAAGCAGGCTCCAATTTAGGAGGGCAGTGTACAGGCGCTGATTACTAGTAGGGGACAGGCAGGAAGCGCGAGGAGAGTGCTCTGAGGCTTGAGCCCGTGGTGGGGGTTTGAGACTGCGACTCCGCACACGCTAGGACCCCAGTTACTAGGGCGCCCTCAGGTACCTGTCTTGGTGCAGGAATCCGTGTGAGTCTCTGTGCCGATGTGATCCGGTCGCTGGTGGGCAGACAGAGTTCTGGAGGGTGCTGCTCGCTGCTTAGGATGCGGTCCTAAGTCCGTTTTTATTCCCGGATTATCTTGCCGTGGAAATATCGGGCAGGCAGCTCCTTGGACAGCTGCCAAAGCAGCCCGCGGCTCAGCGTTCTGGTCCGCGGTCAGATTGTATCTGCAGCAGGTCCCGTGTCCGATCTTTGTTCTTCTTGTTCAAGTTCAGGGTTCCGCCGAGGTACAGGATGTGTTTTGGTTCCTGGTATGTATTTGTTTTGTTGATTTAGACACTGCTTTCTCAGTATTTAAACTTTATTTACTTCAGCTACTGAGAGGTGCTGTGTCCCTCAGTCGCCATTTTGAAAAAAAAAAAAAAAAAAACTGGCAAACATTTTTATCTATTCTGTTAAGCGGTCTCTTCATTATGTTAGTTGTTTCCTTAACTGTGCAGAAACTGTTTTTAATTTGATGTAATTCCATTTTTTATTCTTTCTATTATTTCATGAGCTACTGAAATCCTAGTCAAGAAGTTGTTACCAGTGGATACCAGTTGAAGTTATTTCCCTATAATTTCTTTGAATAATTGCAAAGTTGATCTACCTTGACTTTTGTAAGAATGAGAGATAGTGATCTAGTTCATTCTTCTACCTGCAAATATAAAATTTGTAGATCACATTTGGTAATATTGACATTTTTATAATATTAATTCAACCTATTTGTGAACATGGGAGGTATTTTAATGTCTTCTTCAATTTTAAGTGTTTTGTAATTTTTCATTCAGAATTGTTACACTGCTTTTGGAATTTATTCTTAGGTATTTTACCTAGTTTTTGAAGTTTTATGAATTGAATTGTTTTTTATTTCTATATCAAAAGATTAAGTATCAGTATGTTGGAAAGCCATATATTTTGCATAATGATTTTATATCTTGTTACTTTGATAAATTTTCTCATTAGGTTTAGAAGCCCCATATAAAATATTTATAGTCCTATAAGTGTAGATATATTTCATCTACAAAGAGAAATAGTTTGAATTCTTCTTTTTATTTTCCTCTTGCCAAATTGCTCTGGTTAATATTTCAAGAAATGTATTGATTATGTGTGAGAAGAGTGGAATATTTGTCTTGTTTATCATTTTTAGGAATGTGCTTAAAGCTTTTCCCAATTTAATATGATTTTGTCTTTGAGTTGGTCATATACAGCCTTTATTATATTAAGATAAGTTTTTTTTTTTGGTAGTATTGGGGGTAGAACCCAGAGGCTTTCTACCTCTGGGCTATACTCCCAGACCTTTTTGTTTAATATTTTATTTGGAAACAGGGTCTAAGTTGCTGAAAGCCTCATTAAGTAGCTGAGGCTGGCTTCCAACCCGTGTGATCTTCCTGTTTCAGCCTCCCAAGCACAGGGATTACAAGCATGTGCCACCACGCCCGGCTAAGATAAGTTATTTTCCTTCAAGTTCTAGTTTCTTCAGGATTTTTGTCCTGTAGGTGTGATGAATGTTGTCACAGACTTTTCTGCATTTATCGAAATGATCATTTGTGTTTTGTCCTTGGTTTTATTTATGTGGTTTATTAAATTTGTTGATTTTTTTTTTTTTGGTGGTACTGGGGTTCCTGGAAGCCCTTCTACCTCCGGGCTACACTCCCAGACCTATTTTTTATACTTTTTTATTTGGAAACAGGGTCTCCTAAGCCAGCGCGCGGCTGGCTTCAAACCTGCACGATCCTCCTGTCTCTGCCTCCCAAGCGCGGGGATTACAAGCGTGCGCCACCATGCCCGGCTAATTTGTTGATTTTTTTAATGTTGACACTTCTTTACATACCTGAAATAAAACCAAATTGATCACCATGTATAGTCTTTTTAATGTGTTGTTAACTACATTATGCTTAGATTTCACTAAGAACATTTGCATATGTCTTCATTAAGGATATTAGTCTATAGTTTTTTTCTTGAATTATTTTTATCTGTTTTTGTATCAGGATGATACTGGCTTCATAGAATGGGTTTGGAAAAATTACTTCCCTTTCTCTTACACAAAATAATTTGAGGTTTATTGGTGTCAGTTCCTCAATAAAGACATGGTACAATGCAGCTGTGAGTCTGCTTGTGATCTTGTCTTTTTGGGGAGGATTTTATCACTGTTTTAATCATATTACTTTTTATTAGTCTGTTTAGATTTTCTGTGTCCTCTTGGATCATTTTGGTAGATTTCATGAGTCTATAAGTTTTTATTTTTCTAGATTTTCCAATATTTTGGACTACGGGTTTTTAAAACAGGCCAAATTATCTTGTGTATTAAAGTAGAGTCTAATATTCCTATTTTATCTCTAATTTTATTTTCACTCTCTCTCCCATCAGTTTAACAAAGGGTTTATCAATATCATGTATATTTTCAAAGAACCAACTTTTGTTACATTAATCTTTTGTGTTGTTTTTCAATGCCCATATAATTAATTTCCTCTGTGATCTCTATTTTTTCTTCTACAAGTTTTGATATGGGTTTGTTGATATCTGAGAACTTGGAGATGCCTCATTAGGTACTTTAAGTCTTTCTGATTTTTTCCATTTCTGCAAAATTTCTTTTTCTTTTTTTCTGATTTTTAATGTAGGTACTCACATATATTCTAAAGATTCTGGTATATTGAGTTTCCATTTTCACTTAGTATTAAATTTTTGAAATTTCTTACTTTATTTCTCCAATTATATACTCAACATTAAAAAATGCAGTGTTCCATCTCCATATATGTACTTAATTTATCTAGTTTTTCTTGGTGTTGATTTCAGATTTTATTTTATAATGATTTATAGAGATTTAATGTATTATTGTATTTCACTGAACTTGCTTTATGGACTAATATACATTCAATTTTGTGGAAAGTTCCATGAGCAGCTTTTAAGAAAGTTCACTGTTATGTAAAATATTTTGTGAATATTGGTTAATATTTACAATATTTTAGTTAACATATTATATATCTTTTTTATTTTTTTGTAGATAACCTGTCAATTTTTTAGAATTGGTGCATTAAAATCCCTCACTATTATTCTTTTAGAGTCTATCAACGCCTTTAGATCAAGTAATTATTTGTATAAAATTGGGTGTACTGGTACTTTAGAAATATATATTCTCAGTAATTTTATCTTCTTGCTTGATTCTCCCTTTATAATTATATAATGCACTTTTTTACTTTTCCTAATTTTAAATTGAAGTCTGTTTTACCTAATGTGAGTATAGCTGTACCTGATTGCTTTCAAATTACATTTTCATTGAAATATCATTTTCCAACCTTCCAGTTTTAATTTATATATTTCTTTGCTTGTGAGGTGTGTTTCTTAGAGAAAGAATACAGCCAAGTCTTGCTTTTAGTTCAATCTGTCAGTCATTGTTTCTAGATTACAGAACTTAAACCATTTCCATTTAGTGTTACTGTTGCTTTCTGTCATTTTACTTTCTTTCTAGAGTAAGAAATGTGTCTAATATTCATTTGTTTAGTTGTTTTTCTAATGTAATTTATTCTTTCTTATGTTCTCTGTGCTATTTTTATCTTCCTCTTCTAAGTGTAGAAATCTATAAAATAACTCCTGTACTGCAAGCTTGGTGGTCATGAATTGTTATGTTATATCCTTATTTTGAAAGGTTTTTTTCATCTTTTATTCTGAAGTTTAACATTGCTGAATTTAAAACATGTTGGGCTGAAGTAGGTGTGTGCTTCCTGTATAGTTATCAGTCCATGGTACCCCAAGGCAGAGGTGCAGTAGCTTGCAGCAGAGGTGGTACTTTCTACATCAGAGGCATTCCAGACTGTGGCAGAAGTGGTCTAGCTCACAACAGAGGAATAGATGCTCCCTATGTGATACATTCCTGGGAATTGTCATCCACTTCGTTGTGTTCTGCTTCTGTTGCCAGTGGCAGGAGTTGGCAATTCACTGTGATTCCACTACACCAGTTACTCAGACAGTCTTGTTCAAAGGCATTCCCTATAACTATATTTGTTGTTATCTCTAGTTGAGATAAAATAGGTATTTTAATCATTTGTATAGATTCACAATTAGATATAGTCTTTACATAATGTATCCTACCACAACACTCCATCAACAATTGAGAGAAAAGGAACACATGTGATGCACCAGGTGGCTTTGTAGCTCCTGCTCCAACTTAATTCATTATAATTTTAATTCTTCTACCACTGTTTCTGAAGTAAACTTCTCAGTTTTTCTTCCATTTTTTCTCCCTTTATGATGTCACCCAGACCTGTCTCTGTGCTTCAGGTATAGGTTGGAGTCTATCAAAATCTTCCTGATATCTTTTCTAGTAATTAAAATCTCCAAGTGTCCCCGAGTCTCTAAAAGTCTAATATTTTGTTTTCTGTACATTCCTTCTGTTACCAAACTTGATGATTAGCTTTTTGTTTTGGTTCCAAACTGCAGAGGAGCTGAGATTTGCAAACTACCTCTACTTTGCCATCTTGATTTTCTCTATTTAGTAGTAACTATACTTACATCAGACAAAGAAACTTTTAACTCAGTTTAGAGATGTATTAATTTTCTTTGTTCATGAAAACATGTAGAAACTCTGACATATAATTTCCTGTTGCTCAGGGTTTCCAGCATCCTCCCAGCAGATCTCCTACCCACCACTTGTGGCTCACAGAGTCACAGAGCACCAAAATAATTTTAACCTACCCTGAATTTACCTTTACTTGAATTTATTGGAACTAAGTTATATTGAATCTCTGATTTCAACTACAGGCGACCTCATTCAGAGAAAAAGCTCACCTCAATAAATTTGCCCTATGACGATAAATAGATAAGCATATGTCTTTTCTGTGGGTAAGCTGTACCTCCATGAAAGAATATAAGAAACACTTAAACCATGCTTGCTTATTTATTTGCTTTATATAAAATCTCAGTGAGGGGTGGAGAAAAGATTGATGTATTAAGTCAGTCATTTTACATAAAAACAAGAAATGGGAAACATGCTCCCATGTAATAACTTATTTTCACAGAAGCATAGTCATGAGGAATAATAAATTTCACTATTTACTTCCTATTTTCAGTGGTGTAGATAAACACCAAATTAAAAACTTGAATAATAACCTTTGTCATTTTTGAGTAGTGTGTGCATGCATGTGCATGCATATTTGTTTGTTTCAGTATATGAGTGAAAAGAAAAAAAATATGAGAGTACATGGTAATATTTTTATATTTCTGATGTTATGTCCCCTGGATATCATCAAGATATTGGTAAATCACCATTATTCAAAATATAGGACCCTGTAAGAAACAACTCCAGCACTAGTCTCATGAGCATTTCTTCTGGATATAACAAATACATTAGTTAAAATACAGTGCTAAAGTTCCAAAAGTACCACATCACTTGTCCTAATGTTGGGAATTTTTAAGTCAACTCATTTCTTGTAGTTGTCATATCCTGGAAACTCAATGAAGGTAATCTCACCTTTCCTGGAGAATTTCAAACTCACATCCCCTCCCACTTTTGAGCTTCTCTACCTATGATTTCTACCATTTCTTCCATTAATTATAGCCCCACCTCATCATCCATACTCCCATTACAAGAAACACATACACACACACACAAACACACACACACACACACACACACACACACACACACACATATACACACACACATACACATTCAGGTGCCATAAAAATTTTTAACTTTTTAAAGTTTTTTAAAAACATTTTAAAAGTGGACTATTGTGGGTGGGTTCTTTCTTTTCATCTTAGTATGTTTCATTCTTCTTGTCTCTATTAACATCATAACAAATCCCGAATTGTTTTCATCTTCATTACTGTATTCACCAAATTCAAGAATGAGTCAGGATTAAATCAAATAGTTATTTTTTCACATGTTATTTTAGTGGATATAGTCCTGTACTTGGCTCTGTCAATTAAGCACTAACTAATCTCTCCCATCTATGCATCCATGCCATCACACTCTTCTGATATATTTTTTCTTTTTTAATATATATATATGCATTGTAGTCATACATCACAATGGAATACAAGACTTGTGAGGATATATAAGCACATATCATCCAATTAACCTTTATCCAATCCCCATCCCAGTCCCTCCCCCCCCCTCGATCCCATGCTTGATTGATGATTAACTTTATACATTTGTTTATGTACATCATGAGTTTTAAAGAGATTCCATCCTCCCCCATCCCATCCCTTCTGATTGGTCACCTTAATTGCTCCTCTATAGGGCCCTTTCTTCAACTAGATCTCCTCCTATTACCTATTTCTCCCTAGTTTTTGCATATGAGGGAAAGCATCTGTTTTTTATTTTCCATGACATTTCTCTGTGTATGCCGCATTGCAAGTTCCGATCCCACTCTTGACGGCTGCGGCACTGGCCTGGCCACCCGTCAGACTCTGATGCCAGCCTCGCTGGCTCCAGCACCAGCCTTGCCTCATGAAAGGCCCCGATCCCAGCCTCGCTGGCCCTGACACCAGCTTAACCACTTGGCAGGTTCCAATCCCAGCCTCGGAAGCCCCAGCACCGGTCTTGCTTCACGGCGGGCTCCGATCCTGGCCTCACTGGCCCCAGCACCAGCCTAACCACTTGGCAGGCTCTGATCTCAGCTTCGGAGGCCCCAGCACCAGCCTTGCCTGACAGCAGGCTCCAATCCCAGCCTCGCTGGCCCCGGCACCAGCCTAACCCCTCGGCAGGCTCTGATTCAGGTCTCAGAGGCCCCACCACTGGCCTAGCTTTATGGCAGCCTCCGATCCCAGCCTCGCTGATCCTGGCACAGGTCTAACCCCTCGGCAGGTTCTGATTCTGGCCTCAGAGGCTCCAGCACCAGCCTTGCCTCACGGCAGGCTACAATCCTGGCCTTGGTGTCCCCGGCACCATCCTCACCCCTTGGCGGGCTCCAGTCCTGGCCTCGGAGACCCCAGCACCAGCCTTGCCTCATGGTGGGGCCCCAATCCCAACCAGGCTGACCCCAGCACTGTCCTCACCCCTCAGCAGGCTGAGATCCCGACCTTGGAGGCCCCAGCTCCGGTCTTGCCTCACGGTAGGCTCCAGTCCCGGCCTCACTGGTCATGGCACCAGCCTAACCGAGCACCCTCTTCACACAGCATGTTGTCCCAAGTTCCCAAGCATGCACAGTGGTAGCGTTCTGCCTCTGGGGCTATTTCTTCAAAACATCCAGGTGTTTTTCATCAGATCTCTGCCTATCCTAAGTACTGGCTGCTGCCATTGCCGCTGCCTCCACCATCTCAATTCTTTCCCAAACTCCTTTCTCACACTGCATGTTGTCCAGTATTCCAGAGCATGCACAACGGTAGCTTCCACCTTTGGGGCAATTTCCTCAGAAGATCAGGGTGGGTTGGATCAGATCTCTGCTTCTTCTGAATACAAGTCTCCACCGCCACCACAGCCACTGCTGCCAACACCGCCTTCCTCCTAGGTCTCTGCTGAGCTCCCTCCTTACAGATGATGTCCAGGATTCTTAAGCATGTTAGGAAGAAGCAGTCCCCCTTCGCGGGGAATTTTTCCAAAAGTTCCAGGTCACTTGGATATGTTTTGGCTGCATCTCCAGAATCCTGGCTGCTACCACAGCCATCTTGGCCCCTCTCCAATGTTTTTTCTTTTCTTTATTCTTTTTCTCTTGTTGTTTAATAAGAGAAGACAGTATGTGTGGTTTGAAGAGGTTGTGGGATCAGGCATTTGGTAGCAATGAATTTTTTCTCCCTTCCAAGAGCGGAGTCCCACAGCCTCACCGCACAGAGTAGGGTCTTCTGTTTTAAGCACATCACTGCCCGGCGCAGCACAGCAGTGCTGAGTTCCTCGGTACCTGCAGCTTTGGGCCTTCCCGGGAGCGGGCTGGGCCACCCGCCCCCAGCCCGGCTCTGGCCCTTCCCAGGAGCGGGTAGGGCTCTGATATATTTTTCTTAAGTGGGATTTTCTTGTTTTTTTCCTCAGAAGGGCCAAGAATGCAAATTGAAACAGCCCCTAATAGTCAAATTAGTACCATTGATCTATAAAATATAAAGAATATTAGTTAATAATCCAAAGATTAAAATAATTATCTTCAAGCCCATAATATAAAGAAGTAATTAAATAAATAGAGCAAATCTTTCCTACAGAAAAAAGTCAAATAATTATTATAAGATGAATGAGGGAATTATAAAATTCCTTTAAAATACAATGGTACTATATTTGCTATATGCAGGATCCATTACTAAATTTATCAGTACATCTATAAGTAAAAACAGAATCTTTGCATAAACTCAAAGTATCTCCCTCAAATTACACATTCATTACTGTGCTGGATGTAACATATGTCCACAAATATTTTGACTCTTCTCTCTATAGTATCCTCATTCTTCTTGGAAATGAATCTAATTTCGCTGACTGAAAGTGTGAGATTAACTAACTTTGATACTTATTTTCAAACAATAAATTATAAGAAGGATAAATTGATAATGTTACAGCTGATAAATATTATAGATATCACCTTAATCAAATGATAAATGAATACTAGCTCAAAAGTGATTAATCATGCAAAAATCATGTAACCCCTGACATTACATAATGAAAGGGTACTTCACCTCTGTGGTGTTTTCCAAAAATACATAATCCCAACAAAATAATTTAAAAAATAACTAACTGAAAATCATTGTACAAAGCACTTTGCAAATTTCAGTGTCATGACAAAAATGGAATGACAGAGACAAAATCACAAAGCAAAGGTGAATAAGTACATGACAAAAGTAAGATGGTAGCTATCCTGGATTACATTCTAAAGCAAAGACAGGGAAATAGCAAAAGATAAAAATAAAAAAGCAATCAAAATAAAAATTAACTGTAGTTTTGTTATTTCTATTGTACTGATGTTAATTTCCTAGTTTTGATAAATTTATCATAGTTATATAATAATTAAAAAGTAGTTATTACTCAGTGGTTTCTATTATACATAAAACTCTTACGTGTTCTCCTTTGACAATGTAATTGAATACTATGATTGCAAATACTACTTATATGTTAATGAATCCTAAATCCTTATTTTCAGTCCAGAACTTTGCCTGGATTTCAAACTTAATAAAATTTTCTAAGGTAAAACAAATTTTTAAATTGATATACACAGTTTAATAAGTCTTAACAGGATTTTTTTAAGAAAAACTAAGAGCATCAGCATTTTTTAGTAAAACAAACTCAGGATTTGGAGAAAAAGACTAGGAAAAAAGATTAAGCCTTCCATATCCATTTCTATCCATGTTGGTTGATTGAATAAATTGCATTAAATATATAATCTGTTTTCTCATTTTAAAAATGGTGACAATAATACAACCCATCTCACAATTATTTATAAAAATCAAATAAGTAAATTTATTTAGAAGCACTCTGTAAAGTGTTATATGTAAATGTTGCCTATTATCCTTGTCAATCTGCAGTTTGCTCCAATTTAGTCATAAAGAAGCCCATTTCACTTTAAAATTTTGACATGGGAAAATTTTTAAAGCCTGTCATGTTTATGCCTGTAATTATTGGTGTATAGGACTAATTGCACCCACAAGTGGTTAACAGCATCTGCTAGGAAGCTTTGAGGGCAAAATTGCCCACTTGTACCTTGTTTTGAAGGTGCAATTAGCTGCTTACAAAACTAATTGAGGGCATAAAAAGAGAGAGAAATTGGGCTCAGTTAAGGCCTCAGAGCCTTCATTCTATTCTCTTTTGCATTGGAGGATGAAGTTTTCAAATGGGCCCTCTTCAGGATTCTATACATTTGCTTAGAAAGATTATGTGATTGACCCACCAGCTGCAGTTCCCCAGAGACAAAATGTCTTTATGGAAATGTTAAGAAGCTTCAATGTACAAAGCATCAAGTCACAAGGTCTTAGAAATACCTTGTGTCAAAAATGCCTGGCCTCAGAAAGCCTTCCTTGATTCTCTAAAAACAGCATCATTATGACTAAAAATAAAATAAGCACAAAAATAAAAAGACAAAATTTTAATCCTAATACTAAAATCTATTAACTGGATAATCCTGGAAAAATGTCTTTATCTCGTGGCCATTAATTTTTCCTGCATAAAATGTATCCATAAAACTTTACTTGCTAAATTCCAGCAAAATGTTATTATATAAAATCTTGTTTAAATAAGTACCACTGTTATTGTTATTAATCTGTCTATACACAGGGCCTTTCTTGTTCTGAGGTGTTTTATTTTGCACATATCCTCCAAACAGGCAGTTTTCTACTTGACATATAGAATCCAGCCCTGGGAGTGATTCATTTCATTTACATAATCCCAACTATTAAACAACATTGACACTAAGACTGAAAGAAATGGGAAGATAGCATCAAATCCAACCGCATCTAGTAACTCCCAACATTATATTCATTTGCATACCCTAGAACACCATACATATACTTCAGTATATTATGCCTTCAGTTGAAAACCCATGCTAGACAATGCACATATCATGTGCTTCAAGAGATATTGATGGCAAAACAGATTTTATATATCTCTTGCAGTCATACACCACACAATGATGCTCATATCTTCTAAAAATTATGTTCTTAGGCAATTTCATCGTGTGAATAGTTATAAGAATGCATTGTTAGGCAGTTGCCTAAAGAACCATAGTGTGTACCTCACAAACACACAAATCTCAATAGTATAGCTGATTACACACCTAGGGTATATAATATATCCATTTACAGTCTAAAAATCTGCAGAGTATGTTATTGTACTAAGTACTGTAAGCAATTGTAACACAATTATAAAAATATATGCAATCATATCTAAACACAAAAATGTACAGTAAAATATCTTAATATGGCATATAAGATAAAGATATCTATGTAGAAATATTAATTGAACTTGAAGGGCTAAAAATTTCTATAGGTAGTTAGTGGGTGAATGGTGACTGAATATAATGACCTAGGACATTACCATATACTACTGTAGACTTTATAAATACTGTACTCTTAAGCTATACTGAATTAACAAGCATAGTTTTCTTCTTCAATAATGAATTATTATAAACTTTTTGTGATAATGGAGATTAGACCTACTGGCATTTTACCATTGGGCTACACCTAAAGCCCTTTTTTGTTTTTTATTTTGAAATAGAATCTCATTAAGTCCAAGCACTGGTCTCAAACCTGCAATCCTCTTGCCTCAACCTCACAAATTCTGCGATTATAGATGTGGGCCATTATGATTGGCTTATTTTTTAACTTTTTGCTCTCTTGTAATATCATTTGGCTTAAAACATATGTACATTGTACAGTTGTACAAAAATATTGTCTTTCTTCACATTATTATATATATTTTTCTATTCTTAATTTTAAATTTGTTTTAAGTTTTTTTTTTTTTTTTTGAACGTGCAGATGTGGAAGCCAATAGTACTTATTGGCTAACACTTTACTTCAGGACTATTTTATTTATTTTTTTTCTTTTAATTTTATTTTATTGGTGCACTGTATTCATACATCATAGTGGGATAAAAAAAACTTTTGTAGACATACATGCACACATCGCCCAGTCAGCCCCCACCCGATCCCCACCCCATTCCCTCCCCATCCCTCCTTACCATGCTTGGCTTAGTGGTTGACATCTAGTATTATAGCAATTTATCCAAAATTAAAAATGTTAATCTTACATAACAGTTTCATTTGTCTGATACCAAGCTTTTGGTGACTTAAAGATAACATTTCAATATTTCTTTTTGCTTTCTTTCTTACCAGAGAATATTTTTTTCTGTTTTTTTAGGTGAAACTATCATATATTCATATATTTATTTTTCAGAAAAAAATCTATCCTAATATGGAATATGAATTCTAGATACCCAAAACGATCTTGAAAAAGAACAAAGCTAGCAGATATATATTTTCTGATTTCAAACCATATAAAGCTACAATAGTTGAAACAGTGTAATACTGTTCTAAAGGCAGATATATAAACCATTGGAGTTAAATACAAGCCTAGAGCTAAATTCTTCCCTATATTGTCAAGTTATTTTTTACAAGGTTTCCACGAACATTTGGTGGTGGAAATAATAATCTTTTAACTAAATATTGTTGAAAAATAATAATTACATGGAAAAGAATAAAATTGGACCCTTACCTAATCCCACATACAAGTATTAACTCAAAATAGATAAGAGACCTAAATATAAATCTTAAGACTATAAACTTTTAGGAGAAAATCTGGGTCATAAAACCTCACAACATTGAAATTGGCAGTGATTTCTTGGTTATGATTTCAATGGCACAGGCAACAGAAGAATATACAAACTCCCTAAAAAATAAAAAAAAAATTGTATATCCAAAGACAATGTAAACAGAGTTAAAAGTTACTAATAGAATTGGATAAAATATTTCCAAATGCTATATCTGAAGGTATATTAATATTCCAACTAGAAATCCTAAAAATTAACAACAATAAAGGCAAACAATACCATTTAGAGATAGGTAAAAGACTAACATAGATAATGAATGTCCACAGATAACCAATCTTAGTTGTCTGTTGGATGGAAAATCTTGTTTCTCTGGTTCTGGTGAGTGTTACCTATTTCTTCTTTGTAGTTAATCTCTTTGAGTATTTTCTCTAGCGCTGGTTTTGAAGACATAAATTCCTTCAGTTTCTGTTTGTCATGGAAGCTTCTTATTTCTCCATCTAATTTGATAGAAAGTTTTGCTGGGTAGGAAATTTTTGGCTGGAAGTTGTTTTCTTTCAGAGTTTGGAATATGTTACTCCAAGCCCTTCTGGCTCTCATGACTTGGTTTGGGAAGTCTGGAGTGATTCTAATTGGTTTGCCTCTGAATGTCACTTGGCCCTTTGTTTTTGTTGCCTTTAAGATTCTCTGCTTGGCTTCCACATTGGTCATTTTGACAATTATGTGGCGTGGGGATCCTCTTCTCCGATCCTGTCTAAAGGGAGTTCTATAAGTTTCCTGAACCTGTGTATCAACCTCTTGCTCTATATTTGGAAAATTTTCTGCTATTACTTCCTTGAAGAGATTGTTGATCCCTTTGGTTTCACTTTCTTTTCCCTCCTCTATTCCAATTATTCTTAGGTTAGCTCTCTTAAGATGGGCCCATATTTCTTCAATGTCAGATTCCTGCTGTTGGATATTTTTTTCTAGATTAGAAACTATGCGTTCATTTTTGGATTGCTCATCTTCTAAGAGTGAGATTCTGTTCTCCATGTGGTCTAATCGCTTGTTTGTGCTTTGAATTGAGGCCTTTACTTCATTAATTGCATCCTTTATCTCTTTTTGGCTCTCTCTGAGTTCTTTTCGAAGCACCTCTATTATTTCTACAGTTATTTTCCTGATTTGATCTTCTAGAAATCTCTGATTTTCTGTTTTATCGGGTTCTGATGTTGTGGGGTTGTGCACATTCATTACTCCAGTGTTATTCCTCTTTCCCATGATTTCGGATGTTTGTGCCTTCTCTGGGTTCTTCCCTTGGGTCACTATGGCTTCACTTAAGGTGCTCTGGATCTTGAGTCTGTAGTATCTCAGACCCCACTACTCCTTTACTGGGTTGTATCACAGAGTCTTCGACCCAGGGAGTCGATAGAGGCTGCTTTAAACTATGGGGGGTGCCAGGTTGCACGTTCTCCTATGGTGTGATATCTCTGCCACCGCCACTCCCCCACTGGGTCAAGTACCAGGGGTACAGTACTGGGATTTTTCCTCTGGGGCCCGCAATTTGACTCACTGTTCTTGAGTACGCAGATGTAGCTGTACTGGACTCGGTGAATTCACTGCTGCTGCTGCCGCCGCCGGTGGCAATATGGCACCTCTGCCACACCCTCGGCCGTGAGGCTGGCGTATTTTTTCTTCTCTGGTTTTGATTTCCACTCTGAATCCCTGCAGCGTGTGCTGAGCTCGGCCACTGGGAGCTTTAAATGCTTTCTGCGCCGAAAGATCCCGCCTGGCTGTTCCACAGCGGCTCACCTCGGCTTGCTGTAGCCGTCCGTTGAGTTCGCCGCTGCCGCCGGCAGTATGGCGCTGCTGCCGCGTCCTCGGGCGCGTGTGTCTTCTCTGTGGCCCTGAGCTCTGTTCTCAGTCCGCTTTCTCTCTGGAGCCTGGTGGTTTTTTTGTTTTTCTGGTGATGGTGTTTTCTGGCTATGAAAGGCGCTGGTTTTGTGGTAATGGAGATTGGTTGTTAGCGGGGCTCTTAAGCCCCGCTTTTCTCGGTCGCCATCTTCCCGGAAGTCTGTTTTAAGTTTTATTAAAGACTAAGAAACACATTAGGCTAGATTACACAGGGTTAGGATCATCAATATCACTGTCCACACTTTTTCTCACTGGAAAGTCTTCAAATACAATAAGACATATGAAACTGTGATCCCTATAATAAGAATGCCTTCTTAAAGGAACATCTAAAAGACACGCCTGAGGCTGTTTTATAATTATAAATAAAAATGAATACTCCAATTAATGTTAAAAATGTGTAGTATAGTAAATACATAAACCATCACTATAGTTATTATATAATTATTAACCATTATATATTGGGCATAGTTGTAAGTTCAATGTGTTTAAAGGACCAGCAGTGAAGTAGTTTTGTTTACACCAGCTTCACCATAAACAGATGAGTAATGTGCTATAATATTATGATGGTTACAATGTCACCATGTAATAGAAAATTTTTAGTTCCACTATAATTTTATGCAAACACCATAAGATATGCAGTCAGTCATTGACCTTAACATCATTTTATTGCACAAGACTGTATTTAGCAATCATTTTGCAGGCAGAAAAACAGGTTTAACAAAATTATATTCCTTTTTGGTGGTCAAATTTTCTCTTAAAGCTGAACTAAAATGCATATTACATGATTTACTCTCAGAAGTTCTTTCTTTTTTATTTTTATACTTTATTCATGCATTGTAAATCATACATCATAATGAAATTAAAAGTGATACAAACTACACATGCCCACAGAACTTGGTGTTTTCCTTTGCACATTGCCCTCACTTCTCCATCCTCCTTCCCCTTACATGTTTGTGAAATTGGTAGTGATATTTTCATATATGGACACAGAATTATTTTTGTGCTCTTATTGGTGCATTATAGTTTCACATCATAGGGTAAATCATGTTGACAATGACTTACATGCACATGCTCTTAATGTCCCCCATTTTTGCATTATTTCAAATCTGTCTACTCCCAAAACTTTCCACTATTTTACTTTTCTTTCTCTTCATTTATCATAAATATATTTTGTTTCCTATTTTCTCTAGCTTTTACATATGAGAGAAAACATATGATCCTTTTCTTTCTGGGATTGGCTGATCCCAGCAAAGTATACACTAGTTCTAGCCATTTTCCTGCAAATGATGTAATCTTGTTCTTTATGGTGGAATAAAATTCCATTATGTGTATATATATCACATTTTCTTTGTCTGTTCACCTGCTAATGAACACCTAGTTTGGTTCCATAATCTGGCTATTGTGAATTGTGCTTCAGCAGCTCTTTAAACACAATGAGATGTGTGCAGTATGTTAAAATGTCTTTAGTTTAATACCTTTATCTCTAGAAAAGGAAAATATTTGCCATCTTAGTTTATACCTAGGCTATAAAAAAATTCTCTTCTGTTTATTTTAAATATCTTTGGCAGCAAATCATGTTCCTGGGTTATTTGGCAACTATAAAACCTCAAGAAAAGGAATTATACAGAATATTTTACAGTTTGTCAAGCCCTATGGACACTACTAAAATAATAATGATGATGATAATAATAACAAAAAAAGCCATTGATAAGTATTTTCATTTCTCAACCCCTATGTAACATATATAAAATGAACTATTTTATGTGAGACTATACTACACCATAGATTAAAAACTTTAATGGTAAGAATCATCTCTGCCAAAATAAAAATAAAATAAGTGATTTTATTTAATCATCACAAAACCAGTGAGACAGATACTATTTTTATTTAAACTTAATAGAGTAGAAACCTAAGATTCATCGGTAACAGATAACTTACCCAATATTTTACTAAAAAATAGAACATTCAAATATCCTTTACTTCTAACTTAGTAACCTTAATTAGATTAATAGATGGGTAAACAAATAATTCAAAACTTTGCCTGTCATTGTTATGTTTAATAATTGTACATGCTTTTATACTATTCATTATGGGATAGACATTAATTACTGGTGGAATCAGGGAGAATGAGATGAAGCAGAACATTTTTCTTCTTTTCTAAATTATAAATTAGTAGGAATATATATCGTCTCTGCACAGAGCCTAACACAAGGTAAAGTACTATTTTTCTTTATTTGTAGTACTGGAGATTAAGCCCACAAGCACTCTACATACTAACTGTACCCTCAACCATATTTTATTTTTTATTTTGAAATAAGGTCTAAGTTTCTGAAGCTAAATTCAAACCTATGACTCTCCTGTCTTAGTCCCAAGTCCTGAGATTATAGGTGTGTACCACCATGCATGGCTTGAAGTCATATTTTTCTATATTAATATTTGGAGCTATGGAAAGCTCATTGCTAAAATGTGTATCTTCATTCTGTCTTACCCCTGAGATTTATCAT
Source organism: Muscardinus avellanarius (assembly GCF_963383645.1). Taxonomy (NCBI): domain Eukaryota; kingdom Metazoa; phylum Chordata; class Mammalia; order Rodentia; family Gliridae; genus Muscardinus; species Muscardinus avellanarius. The sequence goes on along the minus strand of NC_137792.1, from coordinate 116,472,045 downwards.
AAGAATTCATATTAAAAGTATTTAACAACAAGTACAATGAAAACACTTAAAAACAAGAAAAAAGCTGACATAAAATATTAGATCCTGGAACATTCCTGGTCTAACAAGCATTTGCCTTTTTGTCACTACATTCTGAGCAATTTCAGTGGCCCAGGAAAAGGGCCTAGTTGATCTGGATAACTGGGAGGGACTCTGAGAAGTTACCCACTAGTACACAAATATTTTTAATTATTTTAGAAATGGATATAGCTATATTGATGAGTATTCACTGAAAATCATCCCTGTCTACAGTACAAGTCAGTGCCTTTCACTCTGTAATAATATTCTAGGCTTGGAATGTAAACATGAATGGTTTATAAGCAAAGAGTAATGGATGAAACTGAATAATATTAATCAAGATGTAAGATTACAATGCACCAATATAAATAAAAAATACATGGGGGAATAAACTCAGAAAATTTACTAAGAAGAACTTCAGGAGATGATGAGACATCAGAAAAAAGAAAAAGATAAGATATTATAGAAAGAGAAGATTATATATAGAAAAGCTCAAATATTTAGTCTGAATTAAAATATTACCACAGGCAGGTTTTACTCACTTATTTCTTCTTTTTATAATTGCAATAGAACCTTTAGTTTTTACAGTAAGAAAGGCAGGGGAAGTATATCATGGTCCAAACATAATAGTCTCTGAAAATTCATTATTTAACAATTCTTAAGCCTATTTCAATGTTTGATGAAAGATAAGGAAAACAGTTCTCCTCCTCATTTTCATCTCTTATGTTTTTAGAAAGTCATACTGAGTATCATATAATATTATCTTTAATTTGAAAATAATTCAGACATGACTTATTTCCACATTCACCTCTTATACACCAGTTAACTGTTGGAGAGAAAGGAAAGTATCCTGAAAGTCATACAACTAATAATTGGCAGAAACTGGACTAGAACCATGTGTCTTGAATCCTTGTCAATTTTGCTATTTTACTACCTCATACAGCTTTTCCTTGATCAAATATTCATAGATTTTAGTTATGTTTTCCTAACATATCCCCAAGGTTCTCTGTGACAGTGAATTTTAGTTCAGCAGACCAATTCCATGAATGTCCAAAGTATTTTTGCTGGATATAGCCCTGACTCTAAGACTATGTGTAAGATGACCTCCAATATACTAAACCAATTCCATAATCCCCTAGGCTAACTCTTGAATGACTGTTCCTCATTTTCAATTATTAAGGAAGAATGCAATTCTAGCCTGGTAAATGGGCATTTTAAGTTTAAATATGATTGACGGTTTTTATTGCTTATGTAAACATAACTTTACCTTAGGTAGTTAACTGTAAAGTAAAAGCCTATAAAGAAATAAAGGCGTGGTAAATGAAATATAAATGCCACAATTTGTATTGTTAACTAATATATACCCACTCTTAATACTACTATACCATCACACCTATAACATGGGATACATGCTAATTTTCTGTTATATATCAGAAGTTTACCAATCTCAGATTTATAATTTCTATGAAAATGTACTGCACTACCATAAGTACCATAGTTTTCAGATTTTATGCCTTTCATCATGCTATCCATTACCTAATGATTAATGTGAAATTAGAATGTGATTATAAGAATTCCTACCTTAAATCCACATCTCCAAATTAAGTCAATGATACTCAGACTAAATTGCTTATATTAAAATTGACCACTTTCTTTTGAGAATTATGTGTATAGCTATAATAATGGCAGATCTTTTCATATTTGTAAAGTATTAAATTATAAAAATTATATTTAATTCATATAAACATTGTGCTGTAACTCATATATCTTAAGATTCATCCTTTAGTATACAATTCAGCAAATGCTGGTATATTCACTCAGCTGTATAACCATGACTCCTAATTCCTGAACATTTTTACCACACAAAAAATTATTTTACCCATAACTCTCCATTTATCCCCTTTCAAGCTCCTGGAAAACATTAATTTATTTTGTTACAGTTTTAGCTCTTTCAAACATTTCATACAAATGAGATTATAAGATATGTGGTGTTTTCTGGGTGTTCTCCTTTATAGGGCATGGGTTGAAGGTTAATCTCCATTGTAGTGTCCATCACTTTAGTTATTTTCAGTACCAAATATTATTCTGACACATGAATAAAGTCATATTTTAACATGTCATCTGTTAATAGACATTTGGGTTGTTTTCATTTTAGGCCTATGCTGAATAATAGTTTTGCTATGAACACTGAAAAACAAATTTTTGTGTAGGCATATATTTTCATTTTTCTTCGGTACACACTTAGAGAAGAATTGCTTTGTCATATGATAATTCTAAGTTAAACATTTTTAAGAACTTTCAGACTGTTTTACAAAGGGGATAAAACATTGTATTTTTTACTAGTAGAGTATAAGGATCTAAATTCTCTACATCTATGTCAATAATTGTTATAGCAATTATAGATAGATAATATACATCAGAGCCATTATGTGCATATATATTTAATATAATACATATGACATTATGTGAATATACTTTTAATGTAGCACAAATAGCTACATTCAAATGTAAAATAGTATTTCACTGTATTTTATTTGCTTCTTTTTAAAGTGATATTGAGTGTTCTTTTTTTATCCATTTTTAACTATTTTGTTTTTTGCCACTTTGCTTTCCGAGTTGTAAAAGCTTTTTTTTTTTTAACATATTTTGGATAACATTTAACTGATGATGTAAGTTATCCTATTCTTTATTCTATTTTCTACATTTTGGGTAATAAGAATCAAAACCAGGAACACACAGCCTCAAGCTATATCCCCAGTTCCTTTATTTTATTTTATTTTATTTTATTTTATTTTATTTTATTTTATTTGAAACAAGTTCTCACTGAGTTGCAGAGGGACGAAGTTGCTGAGGCCAGCCTTAAACGTGCAATCCTGTCTCATTCTCTGAAGTACTGAAATTTCAGGTGTGCATCACCTACACCTGTCTTATTTTATAATATTTGATAGTGTTCTTAGAGTATCAATAGTTTTTGATTGTGATGAAGTACAATTTATCTATTCTTCCTTTGGTTTTTGTAATTTTGGAGTCATATTTAAGAACTATTGCAAAATTATGGGAAATACATACAGTGGAATTGTATTCAGCTATAAAGAAAGATGAAATAATAGCACTTGCAAGAAGATGGAAGAAATTAAAGAACATTATGTTAAGTGAGATTAGTCAAGCACAGAAAGAGAAGGGACATATGTTTTCTCTAATATGCCCAAGCTAGGGAGTAGTGGTAATACCAGAGGGACTCCAGATGATGGAGGGGAAATCTCAGCAAAGCTTGAACAGAAGGATAAGAGAGGAAGAAAGCTGAGTTTGTTCAATGGAGGAGCTAAATACAAATATGTGTAATAACATAAATACAACATGATTAACCTGGACACTATTGGGGGGAGGGAAAGGGAGGAGGAAGGGCATGAAGCACAATGTAAATGTACACCACGCTCAATATGTTCCACTTATTAAAAAATAAAAATTAAATTAAAAAATAAATAAAACTATAAAAAATAAAAAAATTAAAATACCAAATAGTAAAAAAAAGAACTATTGCCTAATCCAAAGGTAAAAGATTAACATCACATATTTAGAGAAAACGTGTAAAGTTTTGGCTCTTACATTTAGAACTATTATCTATTTTTATTCATTTTTGTATATGGAATAAAGAAAGGGTTGAACATTGTTCTTTTTTAAATTTTTATTGGTGCGTTGTATTCATACATCTTAATGAAATACAAGATGGTGAAGACATGCATGCACATATCACCCAATTAGCCCTTACCCAATTTCGACCCCATTCCCTCCCCTTCCCTCCTTCTCAGGTTTGGCTTAGTGATTGACTTTGATATGTTTGTTAATGTACATCATGAACATTGGAGAATTTCCCTCTTCCCTCCTCCCTTCCCTTTAGTTAGGTCGCCTTATTTGTTCATCTATAGTATATTCTTCATCTAGATTTATTTCTATGACCCATTTTCTCCCTAACTTCCACCTATTAGGGAAAGCATCTAATTTCTTACTTTTGTGACTGACTAATCTCACTTAACATAATGTTCTCCAGTTCTATCCATTTCCCTGTAAATGACATAATTTTGTTTTTCTTTATGGCTGATTAGTGCAAGCACTTTAGAAAACAGCATGGAGTATCTTCAGAAGAATGGGAACAAACTTTCTATATGATACAGCAATACCACTTCTGTGCATCTACCCAAAAGAATGGAAACTAAACTACCAAACTAGTGCATGCATGTCTATGTTCATAGCCGCACAATTCACAATTGCCAAACTATGGAACCAGCCAAGATGTCCATCAACTGATGAATGTATTACAAAACTACAGGATATGTACACAATGGAATTTTACTCAGACATAAAAACATCACTCTTATGCATGTATAACTATGTTGCTCTATCAGAATTCATAGAAAAAAAGTATTAGTCTTGGCACAATCATTAAAAATAAATTGACCGTGAATATGAGAGTTTATTTTTGAACTCTTAATTTCTTGTTCATTGAGGTATATTTCTGTCTGCCATTATTCTGTACCACAATATACTGATGTCTACAGTTTTGTTGTGAATTTGAGATCAGTAAGCATGACTACTTATTCTTATTTTTCAATACTGTATTGTCTATCCTTAGTCACTTGAATTTCTAAATAAATTTTATTAACTACAGGTTTTACTTAAATAAATATGAGCATCTATTAAAAAGAAAAAAAGGCCAGGCATGGTGGCGCTCACTTGTAATCCCCGCGCTTGGGATGCTGAGACAGGAGGATCACGCAGGTTCGAAGCCAGCCTCAGCTACTTAGTGAGGGTCTCAGCAACTTAGTGAGACCCTGTTTCCAAATAAAATATTAAAAAATAGGTCTGGGAGTATAGCCCGGAGATAGAAAGCCCCTGGGTTCCACCCCCAGTACCACCAAAAAAAATTAGTAAATTCTACAAAAAATAGGTGAGATATTAATATGAATTACTTTAAATTAGGAGGTCAATTTAGAAAATATTGCCATCTTCGCAATATTAATTCTTCAACTCTATGAGCTTGGAATATATTCTTATCCATTTGAGTTTTCAATAATTTTCCAACCATATTATTTTTAGTTTTCAGAGTTTATCTAAGTGTGTGTGTGTGTGTGTGTGTGTGTGTGTGTGTGTGTGTGTGTTTTACTGGTGTTACTGGAGTTTGAACTCAGAGGCATTCTTCCTCTGAACTACACCCCCCAGTTTATTTTTTTTTAAACATGGACTCACTAAGTTGCTGAGGCTCTCCTCAAACCTACAATTCTCCTTTCTCAGTCTTCCACATACTTGAATTACAGGTATAAGCCACCACACCTGGTTAGAGTACATTTTTTATTTTAATTTTATCTGGAAAATATTGAAAATGGTGTACATTTAGACTGTGCTTGATGCCCTCCCCCCACATTCACTTTCCCCTCTCCCAACAATGAGTGTCCAGGTTAACCATGCTATATTCATACTTTTACATATATTTGGATGTAGACCCTTATTAATCAAGTTCAGCTTTCTTCCTCTACTATTCTTCCATTTTAGCTTTCCTGAGATTTCCCCTCAATTATCTGCAGTCCCCCTGGTATTTCCAGTGCTCCCTTGTTTGGGCATATCAGAGTAAACATATTCCCTTCTCTTACTGTGCTTGGCTGATCTCACTTAACATAATGTTCTCCAGGACTTTCCAATATTCTTGCAAATGGCAAGACCCTTGTTGTTGTTGTTGTTGTTGTTGTTGTTGTTGTTGTTGTTCTCACTGCTTTTAAGATTCTTTCCTTAACCTCTGTGTTGGTCATTTTGCTTATTACATTTTGTGGGGAGGCCCTTCTTTGATCTTGTCTTAATGGTGTTCTGTGTGTCTCCTGTGCATGGATGTCCATATCTCTTTCTATGTTTGAAAAATTCTCTGAAATTATTTCTTTGAGAAGATTACAGATACCCTTGGTCTTGGCTTCTATCCCTTCTTCATTGCTGTTTATTTATAAGTTAGTATGTTTCATATTGTCTCAAAGTTGTTGGATGTTTAGGTTCTGTTGTTGTAATATTATTTGTATACTATTGACTGTGCTTTCAGTTTTGAATGAACTGTCTTCTAACAGTGATATTTTGTTTTCCTTTTCACCTATTCTTCCAAAATTTCTTTTTATGCTGTCTTCATTTCATGTATAAATTATTTCATTTCATTCCAGGTCTCTTCTGTCAGATGAGATTAGTTTTTCTTTATTGTCTTTCCTGTGGATCACCTCTCAGATCAAACTTATTTGTAGCAACTTAGAGGTGGCAGCAGGTTCATGCATGGGTAAATTGTGTTGTTTTTAATGGTAAGGTTTAACTGAGGAGAGAGAAGCTGGGGTGATGGGTATAGGAATAGGGTAAAGTACACAATATGATTAGGTTGAGTAAGAGTTTAAGTATAAAGTAATATTTGGTTGAGATGAGAGACAATGAATATATACTAGGATTCTTGTAGTCAGTATAAAGTATTTAGGTATAGAGACATGAAATAGCTTGAATATAGAACAAGGAGAAAGAAAGAGAAATCATTTTCAGAGAAAAGAGTAGACAGGATAGGAGGAAGCTTATAAAAGGAATGGAGGAAAGAATTGAAAAATATGCAGTAGATAACAAAACAAAACAACCAAACAACTAATAATATTAACTATAGCAAGTCAGTGACAAAATCAACCTAAAAAACACAACTAATGACAGTGATAGAAAAGAAAATATAATTCTGCAAATTTACACATACAGGGTCTACATGATCTACAGAGATAATTTCAGCCACTTAATGTCTATTAACTGTAGTAGGTTCTGGAGCATGTTCCAATAACTCTCATTTGCTCAATAACCTATTGTCACTTTTTGATTGTTTGTGCCCCTCTCTAATCTCTTACCACTTTGTTCTTAAGTCTAAGAGCAGTGGGTGTCACTATAAATGGGTTCCATGTAATTGCAGGGCTCTGGGCTTTCAGGCCCTCAGCTCTGTACCTTTTCATCCCTGAGCCTGCACCTCTCTTCCTGCACCAGCGGAGGGTGTCCAGTGTAATCTGAAAGCAACTCCCTTGACCCTGTGTAAATACTACACGCTGGGCACTATGTGCCTTTTCTGTGTCTCTGTAGGGTCTCTAATCTGACTACCTCGGGGGTGGGCTGCCAGATCTTAGCAGCCAGGGTCCCTGCAGCTGTTGTGGGCAATTGTCCCACTGAGAAATGCAGTTACCTTACTATCCTGCTGGCCCGGTTCTCTGGAGGGCACAGTGTACTGGTGTGAGTGCCAGCTTTTGGTGGGCACACTGGGTTTTGGATTTTTTTAAAAAATTTTTCCTCCATCCCTGAAGTATGGTGCTGTCGCTCAAGATGTTGGAGTTCTGCCACCACTTTTTTCACTTCAAGTCGTCGATGTTCTTGCTGGGATTTCTTGGGGCAGCATATCTAGCTATTAGTTTCATTTTGGGCCAGCAGCCAGAGATGGCACTGGCCACATCAGGTCAGTCACATGCACAGGCTCTTTGTTATCAATCTCACATTATGACTATTGTATTTTATTACAATGTGGTTCCCTTTTTTGTGTTTTTGTTCATATGTATCCTCACTGCTTTGCTTTTCTTGTCAAGGGGTACTCTCTGTAGTTGATTTTTTTTTTTGTTACAGCTATTGAGATGTGCTGTGTCCCACAATCGCCATTTTCTTTCCTCTAGAAACATTTTCAGAGGGCTAAAGACAACATTCTGTCTGCTATTGTTTCTACTGTGTTTGCACGTGGGAATAAGCATGAGCCTGGGATACTCAAAAACCTGGTTTTTGGATTTCCGTTTCTTGTTCATTGAATGTCTAATCTCAAATAAGTTATGTATTTGTTTTATGCTTTCATTTTCCCATCTGTAAAGTTAAGATTATATTATCAAGTAATAAAATAATTCTGTAGTGAATTATGTGATTTATGTGAACAAAATATGTAAAATACTTAAGGAAATGCCTTATATATTATATGCACTCAATAAACATTAGCTACAAGGATATTTACAGGTGTTCTCTTACCCCAACTAGACTGCATATTTTCTTGAGTAGAGTAGCCACTCAGTAAAGAACACTGTTTGATTAACCAAGTAAAAAGAGCAATCTGCATGAAATGGTTTTCCCTGGTTACTAAATATGAAAGGGCTGGCTACTACATTTACACTAAATGAATATTCATGCAAATGAAAAGGGGAAGATGTCACATGTGTCCTCAGTAAAAATGACTACATTAACTGGCATGCATACTGTGTTTATCCCCTCTAAAAGGCACTTTCCCATCTATTACTTAATTTGAGTCTTACAAATTGCCCTGTGCCAAGCAATAGGTCTTAGGAATCTATCATAATACAGCATATATGCTCAAATGCATCACGAATCAATCTGTTCATACAATATTTACGTGTAATCATTTTGGAAACTCCATCTTAGAAAGTACAGGTGATTCACCAAAAGTTAGATATATAAAAGTTACATAGCACGAACTCATATTTACCTTTCCTAAATAGAAAGTCCATTGTATTTTTCTCCCAAGTTCCTTTGGAATTATCAATCCATTCAAACATGACCATTCCTACCATTATTCTCCTGTACTTAGAAATCACTGTATCCTAACTTTTGTGTGTGGATGTGTATGATACTGGGAAATAAATCATAGACATTATACCTCCAAGCTATACTCAAAGATTTTATTTTTGATTTGTCTTGTTTTTTGAAACAGGTCTTGCTAGGTTGCTGTGGGTCTTGCTAAGTTGCTGAGGTTAATTTCTAACCTGCAATTCTTCTCTCTCAGCCTCCCAAGTACTGGGATTACAGACAAGTTCCTAACTGTATTATGCCTTTTTTGTAGGTTAGTTGTACTAGCATTCACAGTGCATCTTATCATACATGCTGTAATATGGCAGTTAGACTCCTAATCCTGTCTGCAGAAACCTCTAAGCAACATGTAGCTGAAGTAATGAACTTGAAAACATAACGACTATAACTTGTCTTTGATTTAAATCTGAAAATATTTTGTTCATGCCATTTTCATGGTATTTAACAATGACCTGCTTTGTACTATATTTATGATTACCTGAGATAAAAAATAACTATGCTTTAGCCGGGCATCGTGGTACACGCTTGTAATCCCCGCGCTTGTGAGGCGGAGACAGGAGGATTGCACAGGTTCGAAGCTAGCCACACTGGCTTAAGAGACCCTGTTTCCAAATAAAAAAGTATAAAAATGGGTCTGGGAGTGCAGCCTGGAGGTAGAAGGGTGTCCAGGAACCCCAGTACCACACAAAAAAAACTATGCTTTAGTCATATTTCTTTTTAGTTGCACTTAGTACAATGTCTTGCACATAGCAGTCTTCAGTGTTTGTTGCATTGCCCATTTTAGCCCAGAGAACAATTGCTTTAATTGCTTATCTCAAAGACACCATTATTTCATAAACTTTGGAAGCAGAGAGAAAAGGCCTTAGATAGTAAATGTTGCAATTTTGAGTGCTATTCAGCAAGTTTCTCTAACTTCTTTAACATTATTTTTCTTATATGTTAAACTGGGAGCGATATTTGCATAGTGCCTACTGCACTTCAGGTTTTTTTATTAAACTAATTGGATATGTAATATAAAACTCCATGCAAAGTTTCACTTAGGAATGTCTGACAGTTGTCTGTCCTTCCTATGTAACACTTTTTTTGTGTGTGTGGTACTGGGGTTCCTGGAAGCCCTTCTACCTCTAGGCTACACTCCCAGACCTATTTTATACTTTTTTATATTTGGAAACAGGGTCTCTTAAGCCAGCGCGGCTGGCTCTGAACCTGTGTGATCCTCCTGTCTCCACCTCCCAAGCACGGGGATTACAAACGTGTGCCACCACGCCCGGCTACATAACACTTCTTTTATTCTTATGGATTGCACTTGAGGAGAGAATATCTCTTTAGCTACCTACCATCATATGAAAAATCTTCCTACTTTTTTCATATATTACCTATTAAAAATAACAGAATAACAACTATTATTTACAAAGTGACTACAATTTTTCAGCACAGTAGTGATAGAAACTTCACATTTATACTCTCATTTAAACCACACCTCACTTTTACAAGAGAAGTATCATTAACTGTATTTTACAGAAAAGGAAACGTTAGACACATCTCAATGTTAAATAGTTTTTTGGTGGCACATTCTAGATTTATCCTAGGCTTTTCAAATTATTGAGTCATATATTTGTTTTACTAAATCCACTGATAGGAGACAATTATGAATTTTTGTGTGTAAAATGAATAAAGTAAGATTGATTTATATTTCAGAAATTAAATCCATATTCATAATTTTTACCAATTTTTGACAGCTCGTAACAGACATAAGAACACGAGCTGGAGGATTTTCCTAGGCAGATAAACACATTATGTTATAGGGGAAGGGTCAGGAGCTTCAAATGAGATATATCTAGTTAGAAGCAATGATATAAGATAAGAAAATTGCTTAAGTTTTCCTTCTTTATTTTAATCATCAGAACCTACCTTTCCATATAGGAATATGTTCAAAATTTAGGATTTTAAACCAGGTAAGTGGCACATGCCTGAATCTCAGTACTTGGGAGGCTTAGAAAGGAGGGTCACAAAATTAAGGCCAGTTTACAGTAGTCTAGAGAGACCCTGTTTGGAAATAAAAATTAAAATAGGGCTGAGAGTATAACTTAGAGATAGAATGTCCTGGGGTTCAATCCCCAGTTCTACAGAAAGATTTAAGAGAGTGTGTACTAAAATTTTAGCAAGTTTAATTCAAATATCTAATTAGCACATGTAAGCAATTCATTAAACAGGCAGCTTTTAACTAAGGAATAAATAAGGCACTCTATTGGACATAATAGAATTTTGTTGCTTTTTCTTAAAGTAGCATAAATAGTAATGGGGAAATAGTATAATACATAAAACAAATTGATTAAATATCAGATTGCTTTCCTTGTAATGGTTAAATCAGAGGGAACTTTTATCATGCTAACTAAAACTGGCTCATTGAAAATTGGCTATCATTTATTTCCTGATTTGAGTAAGGTTAGATAAAACAAATTAGTTTTGATTTGGTAGTGGAGAATGTTTACATGAGTGAGGCACTATTTTGGTTTGGTCTATATAGGAGCTCAGTCCTATACTTTTTATTTAAAGAAAGATGGAGCATCCAGTTATAACGTCACAGGCCTGTATTTCCAGTAATTGGGAGACTAAGAGAGGAGGATCATAGATTCAAGACTAGCATGCAGTAACATCAAATCCCTGCCTCAAAATAAAAAAATAGGAAGGGCTGTGGAAGTAACTTAAAGATAGAATGTCTGTGGGTTCAACCCCCAGTACCATAAAAAGGAAACATGGCATATAGTTATACAGATTTAGAGCACTAAGGAAAAGAAGAAAATGAGACTTCAGATATCAAACTTCCAGTTTCCAAAATGAAAGAGGAACAACAAGTCCTGAAAGATGATGCAATATTTAAGTACTAGTGTTTTGTATCCAGATAGGCCAAGTTCCAACCTTTGTTATGTCAGTTTTTATTTGCATGACCTTTGGGATAGTCCTTCATTTCTCCTAACACAATTGTCTCATCTGTGTAAGTTATTCAAAATAATAGTAACCACCATACAGAATTTTTGTGAAAACTAAATAAAATAATGTTGTGATCTGATGTTTGTATCCTTTCAGAAATCACATGTAGAAACTGAACCTCCAAAATTAATAGGATTAAGTAGAGCTTTTTGGAGTTAAGTCATGAGAGCTCCACCTTTGTGAATGGGATTAGTTCACAAATAAAAATATTTTAGGGAGACAGTTTGCTCCTTTTTTTCTTCTTTCATGTGAAGATGCGCCAAAATGTATCATCTATGAAGCAGAAAGTGAACATTCAACAGAGAGTGAATTTGCTGGTATCACACTATTGAATCTTTCAGTCTCCAGAACTGTATGAGATAAATTTCAATTATATTTAAATTACCCACACTTTAATGTTTTTGCTAAATAAGACAGTAAATTCAAATATTTTAGACAGAACCACACACAGAAAAAAACACTTAATAAATATTAGACATTATGATGATGACTATGATTATGATCATGAGTTTGACTATTTCTATTATTATTATTATCATTATTATTACTCTTACAGTGGCATCACAGAATTTGTGGATACAATTTATATGTAAGAGACACAGTGTGGCCTGTACCAGTATTGGGAATGGCCTAGGAAGATTTGAGAAAGCTATGATTATTAATATATTTCAAAAATTGGGTGAGGGGCAAATCTGTGCAAGGACTTGGTTTCTGGCTAAAAGCAGGCAACTATTCCAATGTAAATTAAGATAGCTAAAAGTAGTTAACAAGTCAATAGGAGAGGAGAACTAGGCCTTTCTCTATCTAAAAATAGATCTACATGATAAGCCAGCTAAGATGGTAGGAGGGGTCGACCTTCATGAAAGGAGACACTTTGTCACACCCTGCTGGGGGAGGTACCTTACAGGATAAGGGGAGGTACTTTACAGGGACGTTCACTACGTCAGAATTATGCAAACAAGATGAAGGTCATGGGTATAAAAATTCTGGTCCACGTGCTGTATCATGGGAGTGGTGAGTTGGCCCAGGCCACCCTCCCTCCTCATGTCATTTTGGCATGGGGCTGTAACTATTATCTGTATTTCTATTTTCTGTATTTCTATCTTTTTAATAAACTTCTTTAAATCTTCAGCAACTGTCCAAGCTATGCATATTTATTCTTAGCTTAGGACAAGAACCCACAGTAATTTTCTGGTTTTGGTTGTTTTGGGTTTTGTTATGGGTTGGGGGAAAGTGTGTCCCGGGAAACAGTTTCCCCACAACCATATTCTCCCAACCTAACATATTTGGTGCCCACGTGGGGCTGACTTTGTTTTGGGTGCCAAACCATCTTAGCTAGCTTATCTAATCATGTAGATCTGTCTTTAGATAGAGAAAGGCCTAGTTCTCCTCTCCTATTGACTTGTTAATTACTTTAAGCTGTGTTAATTTACATTTGGAATAGTTGTCTGCTTTTAGGCAGAAACCAAGTCCTTGCACAGATTTGCCCCTCACCCAATTTTTGAAATATATTAATAATAATCATAGCTTTCAAGTCTTCCTAGGCCATTCCCAATACTGGTACATTAGTGAGACCCTGTTTCAAAATAAAAACTAAAAAATAGGGCAGGAGGTGTAGCTCAGAGGTTGAATGCCCCTGGGTTCCATCCCCAGACCTGAAAAAAAAAGTATAAAAGCCAGGAAGAAAGCTGGAAAGGAACTTTTAATTTTCCCATGGATGTTCCATAAAGTCAATAATTTATTGATAGAAAATTAATAAACTTACTCTAGCATTAATGACAAATTTCTTTCTATAAATGTTAAAAAGTAGGGCTATATTTTTTTCAAGGTATTAAATGTTCCACCCAAAAAGATGTGGCAATAGGAGAAGTGCAACTTTCTGAAAGAAAGACAAGTTCACAGAAGGTGATGCTAGATGTATTTTATCACTGTTACTGCAGTAGCTTATATGTCTCTAAACTCAGATATAAACACATTCTGACATCCTACTCTTGACAGAAATTTGAATATAATCTTATAATAGCTTCCATGAAATATGCTGCAATCATATCTTCATTAACAAGAGGAGTAATATTCAGATTGCTTAATGTCTAACACAAATGGTAGACAAAGACTGGTTAATCATGTCGCTTCAAGGACCTAGAGATTAAAGCTTCCCACCATCTCTTAAATTTTATGAAATGGTCAATGTATCTGTAAAGAAACAATCTTTAGAAGGGGGAACAAAATAGGGAGAAAGAGATTAATTGATACTGCCCACACATTGTTGCAAAATTACAGTTATTGTTTTTTCCTCCCCACAACACTTCACACAGCTTTATACAGTCCATGCCACAAAACATACCAGCAAACAACTGACACATTAGTTAAGAGGCCTTCCCTTTTACTTTGACAGTTCACAATAATGGAATTTAATTGTGGAAAAAAACAGAATAATTTTAGCTGAATGTCATTTGGTTCATTCAAACTGGGAATCAGGGACATTTTTAACAAAGGTTTTGAAACTTCTTTTGAAATCAGGAAGCTGCTATGCACAGATAAGAGGAGAGGTTTGAGGATTCTCTATCAGAAATTTCAAGGTTTTTTCCATCTGCTTTTTCACATTAACTGGTAATTATCCAGAAAGGCACATAATAGTGCAGAAATGACAGAAGCCAACAAAGGTTTTCCTAAGATATGTAAATTGTCAGTGATCGTCAAGGTGCAACAGAAAGGCTTTCTATGGCACAATTATTTATGCCAGTTCAGTTTTTTTTTAGGTAGCAGTGATGGTCTGCTACAGCATAGCTCCTTATCATGGGCCCTGCACATTAGCTTCCACCACATACTAAGAAAATGTGGCAAAATGTTGCTTAAAAGGCTGATAATTATTCCTTATTTAGAGAGTGTTTTCTAAAATATCAAAACAAAACAAAAGCAGTAGTTTGACGATCAGGCTGACACATTAAACAATAAAAACTTTCTTTAATTTTCCAGCATGCCATATCTAATGTATATTTTCCAAATGACATATGGGAGTGTGTGTTTATGTATGCATATGAGTAAATGAGTATGATCATAGTATGAATGTACATCTTGTCAAGACCCTAAAGATCATCAAATCATGTATTCTAATGGTAGCCCCATCAATTCTTTTATCGTATCAGGGATTGCACCCAGGGGTACTCCACTGAGTACCTCCACACCTTTTTATTTATTTATTTATTTTATTTTGAGACAAATCTCATTAAGATGTCAGGGATGGCCTCAAACATGTGATCCTTCTGTCTCAGCCTCCCAAATATTGAGATAGCAGGTATGACATTTTTTCAAGAAACTTCCATAGTGCAGACACTAGTTTGAGTTCTTTACAGAAGCTCTGCTCAAAAATAAAGGTTTTCCAGGGTATATAAAAAGGTATAGCACAGCAAATCTGACTTGCTCAAAGTCCTCACTTCTATCATTTTATATGTGCCACAAAATGACAAAAGCTTAGTAAATGTACATATATATCCTAATGAGTAATATTAATACAAACATAGCAATAATGCTATTATATACAACTGTCATTTATGGAGTGTTCACTAGAAGTGAAAACATTAACTCATTCTATCCATCCCAACAAAGACCCCAGATGTTTATTATTTTCCCAAATTTACATATGAGGAGAGAGACTCAGAAAATCTTAACTAATTCAAGGACATACCTTATGAATAGTAGAGTTTGGGTCTCAGGTTTATTTTGTCTTAGAAGACTATTCTTTGATGAAGAAGACAACATTTCTATGATTAATATTTGTTGAAAAAAATAAATAAATGACGACATTCTTTATTACTTGCCTGCCGGAGCCAGCCAACAAAAGTGCAGGTTCCGAAGAGAGGAGTGAGTATGAAAGAATTCAATTCTAAGAATATAATTCAAATAATTTTAATTCAAGCATGGAAAGATCACCAGTCCACTCCTGGGTCAATATCTCTACTGGCCAATCACAGGTTTATTTCTCTTGTCCTATTTATACAGTTTCAGGTCAATCGATCCCTCGTGCCATCACCACCTGAGCTTCTCTTAGACCTTTTACTTTGAACTTTCCATGCCCCCAAACCTTGTTGACTCTGGGCAAAGGATAGTCAGAAGTATTCTTTTAGGGGAAAACCTTAATGGCTCCCCACAATTCCCCCTTTCTTATTATATTCAAAGAAGACTATACCTGTCTTAGGTTGTTTCCTTCAGGTATCAAGGATTACCTGTCTTTGGACAATACAGAACTATAAGCTGTATATCCTGTCTTAGGTTTCCTTGTCCCAAGGAAATCTTACCCATCATTGACTACCAGCCTCTTAAATGGGGGTACTTTTTAAATGTAGATCATGCACTTCTGCTGAATATAAATGTTCTCAGTTTGTCCGAGGACACACTTTGTCCCGAGTCTCTAATAAGGTATTGGGAATATCATGAAAAAAATAGGTATTTCAGTAAGACATTTCCTCCAATTAACACTATGATTTCTACATTTTAAATCAGTTTAACAGGGTAAGCAAGTTACTGGGGGACTAACATTTTTATCTTTTTTCCCTGTGTAACTAGGGCCCCACAAAACCACACCTTCAACAGCACAGTTACTATCAGTCTTTGAACTTGTCTACAATACCACGGGCGTCAACTGCAGGCATCCCATCTTCTTGACATTTTTAGAAAAACATAAGGGTGTACCAATTCTTTGTCCATAAAAATTAAAAGTTTCTATAATGGGTGTAAAATTCAAAGCAAAAAGTCCCAGCAATCGTGAGTTGTCACCGAAGACAGCGATTTCCCATTGTTCCCAAACAGCTGAATGAAGTATGGGATGATCTGGAATGTAAGTCTATGTTTCATTCATCATTGAAGCTGGGAGCATCAGCAGCATTAATTTTAAATTTTTCCATTTTTGCTTGATCCATATGTCGTACCAGCTGCTCAGGTATCCACCGTACATTATCTTCATCCTGTGAGAAAACACACACATGCCCTCGTCCCCATATTAGTACGGAGTCGGGACCTTTCCAAATTCCTGTGCAAGGATCTTTCCATTTTACTAGAGCAAAATTGTTTTTGGAGGATAGATGCCAATATCTATCTGCTGCTGTGCAACCAGTTTTGTCAACATTCAAGAAATTAAGAATAAAAAGAGCATCATTTAAGAAGTTCTGTGGTGAATGGGGATATAACTCCCCACCTGCCACTGTCCCCAGGGTGGGTTGCAAACTGCCAGAGCCAGCCAGCAAAAGTACAGGTTCTAAAGAGAGGAGTGAAGACGAAAGAATTCAATTCTAAGAATTTAATTCAAAGAATTTTAATTCACTTCTATTGAAGCATGTGAGGGTCGCCAATCTCTATTGGGCCCATCACCACTTGAGCGCATAATGGTCAGGTCAATCAATCCCTCATGCCATCACCACCTGACCCAAAACCTTGTTGACTCTGGGCAAAAAGCAGTCAGAAGTATTCTTTTAGGGGCAAACTTTAATGGCTCCCCACACTTGCCTACATATATAATTTTCTCATTTCTATCTCCACTTTCCTTCTTCTTTTTATTACTCCATCGATTCTCTCTCCAATCCAAGCCTTAGTGCTGCTTAATATATATGTAATTTCTCCTCAGCTCTCTGATTCTATGACCAGCCTTTCTAATGAACCCCCCAGACTAGAAAAGACCCTGTCTTCACTTGAATCCTGTCACTATATGCTGTTATAGTTTTCCTCAGCCTTGAACATAGTGCTCACAGGTTTGCAGATATATATATATATATATATATATATATATATATATATATATATATATTCTCGTGAATTTTTATAGTATTTATTTTTTTGGTTTTGACTATTTTTCTGTTTTTATTTTTTGTATTTTTTGTGCATTGTAGTTATACATCTTAATAGGGCAAAAATGGTAGAGGCATACATGCACTTATCTATTATTTATCCCTTCCCCAATTCCCATTCCATTCTCTCCTCTCCTTCTTACTCATGTTCTGCTTAGTAATGACTTTGATACGTTTGTGAACATACATAATGTAAATTAGGGAATTTCCCTCTTCCCCCCTCCCATCTCTCTCAGGTCGCCTTATTTGCTCATCTATGCTTTCTCCTTATTTTTCTAAAGTACTTCCTATGACCTATTTTCTCCCTAACTTCCACGTATGAAGGACAGAATTCAATTATTTATTTTTTGTGACTAATATAATTTTTTCAGTTCTATTTATTTTCCTGCAAATGAAATCATTTTGTTTTTATTTATGGCTGAGTAAAATTCAAACAATATTTAAATAAATTTATAGTTTGCATAAATATAGTTCACCAGACTAAACTTTTTTGCACTGACCCTCTAAAAGGTGACCAATACTGCACAGCAGTTTATCTTTGTCTGAAAAGGCAATTATGTAATGATTTTTCAATATGTTTCACCTACACAGGGCATTTTCATGAAAATGGATTAAATCGTACTTATTCTCTTTTGTTTCCTATCTCATTATATATTGGAATAGATTAATCCCAAACCCAGTAGAGGGCAGGAAATAATTAAAATCAGAAAATAATTGCATACCATATCCAAGATGGTTTCATTCTAGGGATGCAACACTTCTTTAGCTTATACAAGTTGATGCATGCCATTCTACACATAAATAGAACTAAGGACAAAAATCACATCATCAGTCAATGCTTAAAAAGAATTTTACTAAATCTTACACCTAATTATGTAAAAATGCTACAGAAAATTGTAATAGAAGGAATTTAACATTATAATGGCAACATACAATAAACCCAAAGCCCACAAATATTGAATGGAGGAAACTACAAATATTTCTCTTAAAATAAAAAATTAAACAAGGATGCCAAATTTCACCATTCCTTTTCATTCTGGTACTTGAGACTTCAGCCAGAGCAATACAGAAAGAAAAGGAAATACTAGGCATACAAAGAGGAAAGCGTGCTCAATTTATTTCTATTTGCAGATGACATGATCCTATATTTAGAAGATGCAAAAACTTTCTTCTTCACTTAGTTGCTCATCTGTTAGAATTTGTCCCATCTCTGATTCTGATATTCATTCTTTGTTTCTTCTTTGTTAATTTTTTATTTGCTGTGTAGAAGGTTTTCAACTTGATTCAGTCCCATTTGGCAATTATTGCTGTTACATTCTAAACTATTCAAGCCCAATTGAAGATGAATTTTTTATCATTATATCATGAGGTGTTTCCTCTATTTTCTTTTATTATTTTGTTAGTAGAAAACTTTATGTCGCAAGTTGGCTCTTACTTGTTTTTGGTGCAATCTATACCAGATACTTTGCTTAGTGTGTTAACAATACATAATTATTTAAATGGATCATTTGGCTTATTGCAAAACTATATGTACACTCAAACAATAGTAGATTGTATCACTCAAGCAATAACCTATACATCATAGCCTAGTCTTAGAGCTTCTAATGGAGAGTTACCTACAGCCATCTTCCTTGGACATTTGTCTCTGATTCTTCTAACAGTAAGATATATATTCACCTATGCTAATCATTTTTCAGCTTGAGAATGGATCTCTGTTTTTTTCAAATTGTAAAATATTCAATTTTGTCAAGAAAAAGATGTAATCAAAGTGTCATCAATGCAAAAGCAACAAATACAACAAATTCAGGCCCTTTCCCAGGGAATGAATTGTGTCTCTAATTATCTTCCCTAAAACATATATATTTGCATTAACTTATAATCAGACTTGTTGCAATCCAAGATCCAAAAAAGAAAATTACAGACCAACATCCTTGATGAACATAGATGCAAATGTTCTTTTTTTTTTTTTTCGGTATTGGGGATTGAACCCAAGGGCATTTTACCTCCAAGCTACAGACACCAGGCCATATTTTTATTCTTTATTTTGAAACAGGGTCTAACTGAATTGCAGAAGGTCTCCCTAAGTAGCTGAGGCTAGCCACGGACTGCAGTCCTCCTGTCTCAGCCTCTCAAGTACTGGGGTTATAAATGTGTGTCACTACTCCCGGCTGCAACATTCTTAATGAAATGCTTCTATTCTCCATATAATGAATTTGAGATTAATACATATGGCAAGAAACCTACACTAACATATGTAATCCTAAAAAGAAAAAAAGAAAGTATTTTGTAAAATACTTTCCAAATCCTCAAGATTATAATTACAAAGCTTCTGGATGTATCAAACTGGACTTTATATTAAGGGCTATTTCAGAAATAACTAGTCCAAAATAAGTATCTACATTCCGTTCTTAAAAGGCTTGCATGTTTAGTGCCTTTTTGCAACATAAATACAAGAAGGATTATAAAACAATAATGTCCCACTACCAAGGAAGTTCTCTGCAAAACTCCATCAGGTACATTCAACCCTTCCTCTAACTATATAATTTCTCTAGAAAATTGAAAAACAAAGTGCTTCAGTACTGTCGTCAAACATGTTTCAGACTTCCATGTGTTTATATTTCAAATGACTGATTTATTTCTCTTCTTAGATTCCTGTCATTTCTGCTGTTATGTACACTAGGGTCCTTGATAGTATGAATGAAAGTATGCCAAGTATTGCCATTCTTCTTTTTCTAATGTTTTTATTGGTGCATTGTAGTCATACATCTTAGTGGAGTAAAAGATGATAGAGGTATACATGCACACATCGCTTATTTAGCCCTTTTCCAATACCCAACCCATTCCCTCCCACCTCCCTCCTTTTCATGTTTGGCTTACTGATTGACTTTGATATGCTCGTGGATGAACATCATGTATGTTAGGGAATTCCCCTCTTCCCTCCTTCTATCCCTTTCAGTCTAGCCTTATTTGCTCATCTATAGTTTCTCCTTCTTCGTCCAGAATTCCACTCTTTTTTTCCCTAGCTTTTGCGTATTAGGTAGAACATCCAATTTCTTACTTTTTTGTGACTAATTTATCTCACTTAGAATAATGTTCTTTAACTTCTTGCTATTTCTACTTTGAAAGATAGTCTGACATTCTGAATTCCCTCTGGTATCCAGATTACTCCTGAGCTTCCCATATAAAAGAAAACATATGACCTTTCACATTCTGTGACTGCCTAATGCCATTTAGCATATTATTATTCAAGTCCATCCATTTTTCCAAAATTGATATAATTTCATAGAACTTTAACAATTTTTTTAATTTTCCTATTGGTGCGTTGTAGTCATACATCTTAATGGAGTGCAAGATGTTTCAAAATGTAAAATAAGGCATATGAATTTGTTTATAGACCGCTAAAATTTAAAATGTTAGCCAGAAAGTGGTGGTGTATGTCTGTAACCCCAATACTTGGAAGATTTAGACAATAGGGTCACAGGTTCAAGGCACTTGTCAGCAACTTAATGAGAGCCTAGCAACATATTCAGACTCTGTTTGAAAAAAAATATATATATAGGGCTAGGGTTGTGACTTGAAATTATTATACTCATGGCTTCATTCCTCAGTACCAAAAAAATGTAAAATGTAATTTTATTAAAATTCTTTTAAATAGGTGAAACTATATATTAATGTAAGAAAATATGTAAAATCCATATGTACAATACATCATTTTGGCAATAAACTAATAGAGACAGGTATAATTGGGAGATGATAACAGGCCCATGAGTGGAAATTTTCAATATAAAGATGTTAATTAGTTGTAAATTAAACTACAGATTCAATGCAATATGCATCAATATCTCAGCATATTTTATAATAATTAATAAACTGAATCAAAACTGTGTAAAATTCAAAGGGCAACAAAAATAGCAAGCATAATCTTAAAGAATTGATATCAAATATTATTATAATGACTATAATAAAAATTACCTAATACCGGTAAAGGAAACCAATGGAAAAAGACAGTGAGTCCAAATGAGAGGATAAGATACTTAGGCTTTTTTAACTATTTTGCTTTCTTTATAAAATTTTTTCCAGATGTATAGCTTCCATACTTTCTTCATTTCTTTCACAAATCACTATTTTACTAATGATTTCTTAAACTATCATAGATTATAAGTCCTTCAACATTTCATATTACTTTTTCTTGCTTTATTTTCTTTCTTTTGCACTTGTTATCTGGAAATGTAGATCTTTCACCAATTTACTGTGTTCACTTTCTGTCTCTTCCACTATGATATTATGTTTAGACTCTGGAGTGTCCATTCATTACCAGTGGCCATACCCAACAAAAGCATCAGTATTATCCCATGTGAGCAGGGATGCTTCCAATGACCCATTTCCTCCAACTATGTCAGATCCCCCAAGAGCTTTTTAAACTATTAATAGTTAACCAGTAAGGTCAGAGCTCTCATGACCCAAGTATTACCTAAAAGCCTTAACCCTGAACATTTTTAATTAGATCCCATGTTTTCAACATATGAACATTTGCCATTTCTGATCCAAATGAGAGCAACAATTTTACTGAGATGTTTTCTTTAAAACAGGATTGAACCATGATCATCCAGCAAAGTCTTATGAAAAGCACCTCCCATAGACCTCAGTCTTAACGGAAAAGACAGCCTAGTCAGCCTTACAGCTCATCTTCAATTATTGTTGACGTCCTAGGACTTTGAGAAATAGTTCTTGGGATAGTAATATCCAATATACCAACAGATGCTCACTTTAATTGATAAAATCATATATCAAGTTGAGTTTACTGTATATCACTTTCAATAAAGTCCTGGAATAGAAATAATGTGTCCTGAGCTAAAGAGAAAATTTATTATTGATAAGAATGAACATATAATTCTTTGTTTCACTAAATGCTGATTTTTTTTCCTGTGAGAAGCATATAGTTATTTTGATTGAAAATATCTCTAATTAAATAAAACATTATCTTTCTTATCTGAGGCATTGTATGATAGATTCAATTTCAGTGAATAATACTACAATTCAGTGGCTCTTTTGTACAATTTTATAGGCTTTCTATCATTTTCATACATAGAAGTACAAAATTCTAAAAATGGTTGTATTTCTTTGGAACCCAAAGAATACTCACTGGGCATGAGAGTTTGGGGTTTATTAAGTGAGGGAATAAGCTAGTTTTCCCAGTGATAAATAATATAGAAGATACTATATTTATCTGAGAATATAATATTTTCTTAAAATTCATATTAACTTATCTAAATATTGCTTCAAATCATACCTAACCTGAAGAATGACATGACACTCTACATAAAAAAGAATTAAAGTAAACAGGCTTTGGGGGCTTTTGACATGTGAAATAGCTTGTCAGTGACTGGTATCAGTAAGTAGAATGTAAGTTAATGCACTTTTTACTGAAAGCAGAAGAAAATAGGTTTAAGAGTTATACTGTCCCTTTATCATTATAATAAAAGAGACTCAATTATGTTCTTGTCAGTTTAGGAGAAATATTGAACATCTTATATGTCAGCTTGCCCTGCCAGCACAATGCTTAAGTCCTTTTCATAACATTTTTACCAATTAGTTGCCTATCCTATATATGAACTAACACCTTTCTGTAACAACTCCATCTTATCCCAGCTGTGCCTATCTCTTGCTTAATATAAAAGCCACAAAATTTTCACCCTTATCTTCCACTTGCTGGTTGTATTTCAACCCCTGAAGAAATTTCTTTCTTTCTCCCTTTTAAAATTTGGACGATAAGCCAGGCATGGTGGTGAATGCCTGTAATTCCTTAGTAACTTAGGGAGGATTCCAACAACTAACGAGGCTGGTTCAAAATGAAAATAAAATAAAATAGGTCTAGCCGGGTGTGTTGTCTCACGCTTGTAATCCCTGCTCCTGGGAGGCGGAGACAAGAGGATCGCACAGGTTCGAAGCCAGCCTTGCTGGCTTAAGAAACCCTGTTTCCAAAAATAAAATAGGTCTGGGAGTGTAGCCCGGAGGTAGAAGGGCTTCCAGGAACCCATGTATCACCAAATACATACATACATACATACATACATACAGTAGGGCTAAGGATGTAGCTTAGAAGTATAATCCTCCTTGATTAAATCACAAAAAATTAACTGTAGTTGTCTTCACTCTAAATTTTTCAGTCCATGTATTCCTAGTTTTCCAATTAATTTATCATATTAAAGTTTTATATCTTTATTTCATCTTCATCATTCTCCTCTGAATATGCTACTTGTCCTTCAATCTCAAATTCTAAATATAAAACTATGATGCACTAATAAATGTACAAAAATAAAATAAAGAAAATTCTTATTCTTTTCCTCATTTAAAAACATCTAAAGATAAAATGTCAATACATATGTATGTCATAACAATATAGCAGAAAAGATAGCTTTCTGAAAACATATGCATTATTATAACTTATTGCATATTGATGAACATCTTTTTTTTTTTTTTGGTGGTACTGGGGGTGGAACCCAGAGGCTTTCTACCTCCGGGCCATACTCCCAGACCTATTTTATATTTTATTTGGAAACAGGGTCTCACTAAGTTGCTGAGAGCCTCACTAAGTAACTGAGGCTGGCTTTGAACCCGTGCGATCCTCCTGTCTCAGCCTCCCAAGCGCGGGGATTACAAGCATGTGCCACCACGCCTGGCTATGAACATCTTAAGGATATACACAATTCAATACTTTTCAATCACCACAAACTACACTCAATTCTGTTTAAAAAACAAATCTTAAATTGTATTAAGTAACTAAATGATGATTGTTTTGAAAATAATCATTTTATGCAGATGGCCATCTATGCCATAAATAAAAAAATGAAAGAAGTTCATCTTCAAATGAAACAAAATTGTATTTGGAAAATATTTTATACCATATTCAGTTCACAGGTATTTAGTGATCATCTGAGTGTTCAACGCTGTTCAATATGCTATGTAAAATGTATAAGATAGAGATATTCTCTATCTTACTTGGAAAGGCAGTTATGACCTATATGTATGATGGATACTTACTTGCCTATTTCAATTATCTTGGCATAATGAGATAGTATCCTACTTAACATACGTGCTTTAATTTATTTTTTATTTTATTTTTGTTTTTGCAGTACTGAAGATGGAACCCTGGGGCATTCTACCTTCAAGCTACATCTCCAGCCCTATATTTTATTCTTTATTTTGAAATAGGGTCTCACTGAGTTGCAGAGGGCCTCACTAAGTAGCTGAGGCTGTCCATGAACCTGCCATCCTCCTGTCTCAGCCTCCCGAATGCTGAGATTACAAGCGTGCACCATCACACCCAACTAAGTGCTCTAATTTAAACAACAAATTATACAATTACCTTGTTTATATAAAAGACAAGACAGAAGAAAATACAGTCTGTGTAACAAGATGTGAAGAGCACTCAATTTACAAGACTATTAAGGATAGAATTTAATTCACTGAGGAAGTGAGTGAAGCAGAGCGTTAACTAGTGTTTGACAAATGTCTCCCTTCTATATTTTGAAACATAGATGAACTATATTTCCAGCTTCTCTTGAAGTCATTTGCAATCATATTACTGAGTTCTTGACAATTAAATATAAATGGAAGTAACAGGAAGCATTTTCAGACTTGGCTAATAAAAGCCAATTATACAATACCCCGTACTCTTTCTCTATCCTCATCTACAAGTTAAATGCAGAATAATTTGGAATCTAGAGGATAGTGAAGTCACAAGTAGGAAGGACCATGGGTCACTACATTTTTATGTTGTGCTGAGACACTGCTCAACAAATGAACTTACATAAAAATGGTGTGAACATAAAACATTTATTGAGTTAAAGCCCTGAGATTTGGGATTATTTGTTAAAATATTTAGTCTACCATCATGAAGACAGGCATCAGGAAAGTTACCCCTTGATAAAAATTGCTCATTTTTACTATACGATTTCCAGGTTGCCTAAAACAAAAAGAATATGAATTTGGAAGTGAATATGATCCCAGAACAATACTTACATCTCAGCTACCTAAACACCTTATAACTCATCATAGGATTGACATGTTGGTGCCAGGCAGGTTTTAACTAGTAAATACTAGATTTATGTAAACTCTCTAAAGCACATGATGTACTTAAACAAGAATATCAAAGTCAATCACTAAGCCAAGCATGGGAAGGAGGATGGGGAGGGAATGTGGTAGGGATCAGATAAGGGCTAATTGGGTGATGTGTGCATGTATGTCTCCACAAGTCTTTTATCCCATTTGGATATATGACTACAATGCACCAATAAATTTTTTTAATGTATTCTGCGGGAGATACTGGGGATAGAACCCAGGGGCATTATTATTATAAAATTTACGTGTGTGTGTGTGTGTGTGTGTGTGTGTGTGTGTGTGTGTGTGTTTCTGTGAATGGAACTCAGGCTACATTCATACCCTGTTTTATTTTTATTTTAAAATAGGCTCTCACTAAGTTGCTGAGAGTCTCATTTAACTTCTGAGGCTGGCTTTTCGCCTGTAATCCTCCTGTCTCAGACTCCCAAGAATTTTGATTACAGGTGTTAATCACCATGCCTGCCTTAGATATGTTTTTCAGATAGAGTTTTATATAAAAGCAAATGATCCAGGAATGGTGGCACACACTTGTCGTCTCAACTCAGGAGACTAAGGCGGAAAATTTCAATCTCAAAGACAGTCTAGAAAATTTAGTTAAACCCTCTCTTAAAATAAATTATAAAAAGTGACTGAGGTTGTAGATCAGTGGTAGGCCTGGTACTGCAAAATAGACAATTAAGTTTTAAGTTATTACTAGTCCTAATTAAGTAATGAATGGATAAATATCTAAGGATGGCTTTTATACATTGTGTGTATTTCTGATTAATTTAAAAATTATATATTCTTATATAATATTAACCTAACCCCAAATATAAAAGTTGGAGAAAATGAACCAAAACATCATTGTCCAAGAGAGAATTTACTTCTATTGTCACATCAGACTCTATCTACGAATCCTTTTGTACCTCAAAAACTTCTATTAAAATTCATTCAGCTTTCTATTGCTTCTGGAACCTATCTTCCTGATGGAAATTTGTGCATAAACACATTATTTTATGAAAGAAATGCAAGGGACATGATTATAAATCTTTACTTTCTCTGCTCTATTATTGTTTTTGGTCATAAACATGCATCTCTACATTGAATAGATAAATAAATGGCAAATATATTATCTAAGAGATAATTTATGGAAAAGAATTACCACTTAAATGCCAATGGAACATAAGTACAACTCTAAGAGGTATCATTTAAAAACACTTACAAGAGACTTTAAATAAAACCTTTAAATATGAGTGCATTTCAAAATGTCACAAAACTGGGTGTTAGTGGTTTTCAGACAAAGGTCTATTATTGTGTGTAGAAGCATAGTGGGCCCTCCACTGAGTTCAATTGGTAAGTCTAAAAGTGCACTTATACTTTCTGAAAGAGGATAGTAGCACTCTCTGACATTTCAAAATCCATTACCAAGAATAGAATAAAAAAAAATCAGTGACAGTTGAATAATCACTTAGTTGCTATATCCCCCAAGTTCGAAATGTGCTTGTGATCTTCATTAAAGAAAAATAATTTATATGTCCATATGCCCCAAATTCTCATTCTGCACACACACAACACAATTTACCCTAATTAATCTCTAATTTATATCTTCCATATTTACCCTATGTCACTTTATTGCACTGTACCAGTTCCCTTTAAAAAAATAATTCAAACTTACAATTACATTGAAATTCCAATATGTAAAGTAGTAAAAATGTAGATATCAATTTTAGGGAAAAATAATCAAGACTCCAATCTTCAAATCTTATCATGTTAAATATTTCAGCCATAAATATTTCTGTTAAGTTATTGAACATTAAGTTAATATTAGTGAAATGCCAATAAATACAAAATATTTATTATCCTCTTTAGAACCCCAAAACGTATGCAGTTTATATGTCCCTAGAAAGCAATGATTTCCATTTTTAAAATAAGCAGAAATAAGTGATACAAACAAAAAATTAGTCATTTCATTGGATTCTTTATATATAGCCTCTCACAATGGAGAACTAAAAAACGCACCAAGAGAAAGAGTGCCACTTTTTGGAGGCAAGAAAGGAAATTTCACATATTTTTACTCTTAAACCTATAAAAAATAGGTTTAAGATAAAAATAGGTTTGGAGCCAAGGCTCCAAACAACTTTAGAATATCTCAAAGCAAACACTGGTTTTAAAGTAGTGAGTTCCTGCATTTGGGACAGAAAAAATCCTCCTCTTTTCCTAGAGTGTGGTACCCCAAATGGAGGTATTGGAAAGATACATACTGGTGCAGAGAAAATTAATATATTTATTATGCTAAATTATTTAATATATATGTTACTAAGGCATTAATATTTCCAGTGATAAATTCTGAGCTTATTAATATTTTAGCTAAATATTAGACTACTATGATATCTTTTCTTACTATCTAACACTGGAATCTGAATTTCTCTTATTCCTAATAAGCCACAAATTGGGTATAACAAAATATTATTCAGTTAATACTAGAACTTTCACACAGAAGAAAGTAGGAATATATGATTATAAAAAAAAGAAATTAAAAGTACCACTGGGAGGGTCAAAGTAATCTCTTGACACATAAACCAATTTGAGCAGATATTCAAGTACTGAAATGCCTCCACAAGAAATAAAGATACCAAATAAGACACCATAATGCCTGGTTTTAGTATATTAAAAAAGATATATTAAAAAAGAAAGAAAGAAAATAGTCCCCCATGACCTTTACCCGAATTCCAAGTAACACAGCATGAAGAGATACCTCCTACTTGAAATATAAAGAAGAAATTAAGTCTAGTTCTTAGAACTCAGTACAAGGCCTGCCAAGACACAAGAAAAAAATATGAACAAAAAATGCTATACTAGTAAAGCTATGCTTTAGAAATAAAGGAGAGATAAAGATATATTGAAACAAACAAAAGATGAGAAAATATATCTCCACAAGACCTCTCAGACAGGAAATGCTAAAGGCATCCCATAAATCTCAAAGAAAGAAGTGTGGATAAGTAAGAAAAAAATCAAAAGACATAAAAGTCATTGGCAGTAGTTACTATAAAAATTAAAGAAAAATTTAATATATGGATATGAAATGTAAAGTGTTCATGTACTTAGTATGAAAACTCATAAACAAAATTAATAACAATTAATTAATATGCTCAGAGACAGGCAATATAGAAATGTAAAAAGTGGGATATGAAATTCAAAAAAGGAGTCCAAAGGAGTGCAAATTTTTTTTAACATATATCTCTCTTTTACCTTTAAAATTATGATAAATTACTATCCTTTCAAAATAGCTTCTTATAATCAGTAAGTGGAATTTTAGAAACCTCATGGTAATTACAAAGCAAAAATATTTAATAGACAAATGAAAAGTAAATGCAAGGAACCAAAATATACTAATACAATGAAAGACATGGCCACACAGGAAGACCTTAAGAAAGGGAGAAAGAAAGACAAATAGAAGTGTATTGAAAGAAGTTACGGAACTACAATAGTGACCTTTTTTATAAATAATTATCTTGACTCTAAATAGATTAATTTTTTATTTAGAAGATGTAGAGTAGCTAAATGGATTAAAAATACAAAACCCAACTATATATTATTTACAAGATATTAACTTCACCTCTAAGAACACACATAGAATGAAATTGAAAGGATTAAATAAACGAGTCCATGCATTTGGAATGCAAAGAAAAACTGAAATTTAATACATATATCAAATAAAACAGACATTAAATCAAAAACAGTAAAAAGAGATATGGGGCAATATATTTACATTTATTGTTTTATTTCTAGTTCTCCTTTACTTAGTTGTTCTTCTAATTGGATTTATCCCTTCACTGGCTCTGAAGTTTATATTTAATTTCTTCTGTGTATTTTATTTCTCTAAGTGTTTACTGTAGTTCTGGTTTAGTAGTGATACATTTTTTAGCTTTTGCTTATTATGGAAGGTTTCTGTTTTCCTTTTGATTCTGCAGAATAGATTAAGGGTACATAGCAATCTTGGTTGGAAGTTATTTTCTTTCAGGGCTTAGAATGATATACTCTATGACCTCCTGGTTTCAGAGTTTGGGTTGAAAAATTAGGAGTTATCCTTAATGGTCAGCATTTGAGTGTGAGCTGGCCTTTTTATTTTGTTGTTTTAAGGATTCTACTCTTGACCTTTAAGTTAGGTATTTCATTTACATTATTTTTATAGAGTTTCATTTGGAAAATTTCAATTTGGAGTTCTGAATACCTCCTATATGTAAATGTGTGTATATATATATATATATATATATATATATATATATATATATGCTTTGGGAAATTCTTTGAAATTTTTCACTGACAAATTTTTCTTTTTTATATTTTTTAAAAATTATTGGTGAATTGTGGTCATAAATCTTTTTTAATTTAATTTTTATGGCACATTGTATTTATGCATCATAATGGGGTAAAAAAAAACCTATAGACATACATGCACACATCACCCAGTTAGCCCCTACCCAATCCCCACCCCATTTACTCTCCATCCCTCCTTCCCATGCTTGGCTTAGTGATTGACTAAGTGATTGTCCCAGAGTTTTTGAATATTCTGATTGTGGTTTCTTATTATATTTTCTTTATTCTTGACTGAGTATTCAGGATTATATACCCTGACCCAGGTAGGATGGTGCATTTCTATAATCCCAGTACTTAGGAGGCTGAAAAAGGAATCTCACAGGTTTAAAACCAGCCTCAAAAATTTAGTGAGTCTATCATTAACTTAGTGAGACAGACCCTGTTTTAAAATAAAAAATAAAATAAGGCTAGGATTGTAGCTCAGAGGTAGAATGTCCTTATATTCAATCCCAGCATCACACACACACAGACACAAACACACACACACACACACACACACACACACACACATTATATACCCTGTTTTTCATACCAGAATATCTTTTCCATATGCTCTTATCTATTAATGGAAATTTTTACTGATTTTTTATTTGATTTATTGTGTCCATTTCCAGGATTTCTGTTTGATATTTAATTAGAGTCTAATTTATTTATTAAACTGTTTCTATACCACATTTCTCAAGAAAAAAGAGTCCTTGACACAGTCATATAAGGGAAAAGATTCAATGGCCAAGTCACTCCAGGGCAAAGAGTGACTGAACAAATATGCATAGGCAAAAGTACTATAGTGGTTCCAATCCAGGGAAAGCAGAGGACTATGGCGTCACTCCACTAAAAATATTTGACTACCTATTCAATCTAAGAGAAATAATCACTGCAGGTGAAAATGTGGCTGACTGAATCTACATTAAGAATTCATAGCTGGCTCCACCAGAGAAAAGAGTCCATGACCCAGTGACCCAGTTACACCAGAGAGAGAGAGAGAGAGAGAGAGAGAGAGAGAAAGAGAGAGAGAGAGAGAGAGAGAGAGAGAGAGAGAGAGAGAGAGAGAGAGAAAAGAAGAAGAATAAGAAGAAGGAGGAGGAGGAGGAGAAGGAGCAGGAGGAGGAGGAGGGAAGGGAAGTAGATGATCAAATCTGCATGGGCAAAGAAATCTAGAGTGGACTCCTCCAAGGAAAAGAGTCAATGACTGAGCCAAACCAAGAAAATCAGAGGACCCTAGAGCCATGGCAGGGAAAATAGTAAACTACTGATTTGTTCAAGGTAAAATAGTCAATAGTGAGCTTATCCAGGTAAAATAGTGGATTTCTGAATCTTCCCAAGCCAAATAATTGATAGTCCATTTGTATCAGGGAATATTTACTGACAGAATTTTCCCAAAGGAAAGAGCTTAATGCTTAAAGACCAGTTTCAAAAGAACTGCCATCAACCTGTCACATTCTGAAGCTCTCAGTGGGTTTGGACTAGGGTCTCTCTCCTTAACCTCAGCTGATTTTTTTATCTGGGCACAAATATAACAAGTGAACAAAAGTGAAGATATGGCCATTGGGTTCAAGAAATCCAAAACATCATAAATAAAGAGAAAAGAAAGTGGGATAAAGAAAGTTCTGATCTGTGCAGAACAATCTATATAATAAATACCTTTAAGAAGATCCCTGCCAGCTGATGTTGCAGGCCTTTTATTCAGTACTTGTGAGGCTGAAACAGGAGGGTTCCAGGTTCAAAGCCAGCCTCATTTAGGCAAGGCCCTCAGCAACTTAGCAATACCCTGTTTCAAAATAAAAAAAAGGGCTGGTGGCATAGCTCAGGGGTAGAATGCCTCTTTTTCAATCCCTAGTACCACAAAAGAAAAAGAAGATCCCTTTTCCCATTTCTCACCACATACAGTGACCATTTCTGAAAGAGCAAGTATGCTCTTCAACCATGCCTGCTTATTCTGCTGTAGATAAATTTCCTTTCTACTCAACTGTATACTTAAGGTAGTGGAATATATACAGATGATTTTTTAAGTTTCCCAAAGAAAGCCTCCTCTACACTACTGAGCAGCCACTTGTCATGTGCTCCTGCAATCAATTTTCTTTCTTTTTTTTCTTTTTATCATCTTAGAAAAACACTATTCCTTCATTGCTCCTGATCACCATTTTTGAGTTAGATCCCATGATTTCCTTTTTGTTCCCCAGTCTCATTGTGCAGCTTAACTGTTGATCTAAGTCAGTCTTGAAGAGCATCCAGCTTCTACTGCATGCTGTCTATCCAGTTCTTCCTAGCAGTACTAGATTGAATATCTTTTTCAGTTACCATACAAGAAAGCTATAAATCAATAAGAGGTAAGCTTGGAAATTGTACATATACACAGAAAGTAAATGCTTTGCATCTCAGTAACCAAGGGATCAAGAGAGACGTGAAGAAGGAAATTGTTTAAATTTAAAAAAAAATAAAAATGGAGACATAATACAGTCAAAACTACAAGACACAAGGAAAGAAGTACCAACAAGTACCAATGATAGCACTTCATTATTATGGATGAATAGTATTTTTATAGTTATATGACACAGTTCCTTTATTCACTCAACTATGGATGAGAACTTAGGGTGTTCCAATTCTTAGGTACTGAGGAGTGTTTGTAGATGTTCTATGTTAAGATGAAGTCATAACTTATGAGGGTAAATCTCTATCCAACAATACTGGTGTTATTCTAGAAAGGGACCCCAAACCCAAAGATTTTACGAAAACTGGACTTATGCTGACTTAAGGGCACCTAGAATTCTTGTCTCCTGGGGCTTTCAGAGAGAGAAACATGGCTTTTCCAATGCCTTGGTCTTAGACTTGCAGCCTCAAGAACTGTGGAATAAGTTTCCTTGATTTAAGACATTTGCTGCGGTACTTTGTAAAGGCAACCCTAACAAACAATTACAGTAAGAGAAGAAAGATCTTGTCCAAATATTTTGATTAGGCTTCTAGAGAGGTATGAAGAAGAAATAGCAAATATATATGTTTTCCCAGAAACAGTCTGGAACTTCGGGGATAAATCTGAAGAAAAATATTGTTGAATAGGTAAATAATATTGCTTACAGAAAATGTTTTTAAAATATCATTTTATTAGTTCATTACAAGTATACATCACAGTAAAATTCCATGTGATAAAAACATGTACACAGTTCTTTGTGTCTGTAAACATCCCACCCTGCTTCTCCCTCCCTTCTCCCCCCACATGAGTCAATGAGATCGATAGTAATACTTTCCCATATTCCTATAGTATTATTTGAACTTTTTCCTTCCTAGGTCCTCCTTCCTCTCCTTAATTTTCTCCCTAACCTCCCTCAGTTACTCTACCTGTATATCTATGCTTTATTTAAAGTTACTTATGTTTTTAGTTCTCTCTACCTTCTGAAATAAATGAGAGAAAACATACCACTCTTGTCTTTCAGATACTAGTTACACTTAGCATAACATTCTCCACTTACATCTATTTTCCTGTAAGTTACATGACTTTTTCTTAAGGCTGAGTAGAATTCCATTGTGTGCATATGCCACATTTTATTCATCCATTCATCTATTCACAGACACTTGAGATGATTCCATTAATTGGCTATTGTGAATTGTGCTATTATAAACATAGATATGTATGCATCACTATAGTATTCTGATGTTAATTATTTTGGAAAGATATAGTGTAGCCGGGTCATATGGTGGTTCCATGCCTGATTTTTTGAGGAATATCCTAACTGATCTCCACAGTATTTGTACTGATTTACAATTCCACCAACAGTGTTTAAGAATTCCAATTTTACCACTTCCTCACCAACCTTTTTTTTTTTTCTTTAGTACTGGGAATAGAATCCAGGTGCATTCTACTTCTGAGCTATAGTCACTCCGATATACTGGAATTATAAGCATATGTTGCCAGACTAGGAGAGCATTTGTTATTCTTGATGATTTCCAGTCTAACTAGAGTTCTGTGGAATCTTAGTTTAGTTTCATTAGCATTTGACTGATTTCTAACGATGTTGAGCCTTTTTAAAACATTGAATTGCCAATTGTATTTCTTCTTTTAAGAAATATCTATTCAGTTCTATTGTCCATTTTTTAAGGTACTTTGTGTTAATTTTTTTGAGTTGTTGTTGTTGTTGTTTTGCTTTGTTTTTTGATACTAAGGATTGAACCCAGGGGCACTCTACCTCTGAGCTACACACCAGCCCTATTTTATTTCTTATTTGGAAACAGGGCCTTTCTAGGTTGCTGAGAATCCCACTATTTGCTGAAGATCAGCCTCCCAAGTAATAAGATAACAGGCATGTGCCACTACGCCTGTTTTTTTTCATATATATATATATATATATATATATATATATATATATATTTTGACAAATATTTTCTCCCTTTCTGTAGGCTTTCCGTTTAGACTCTTGATTGTCCCCTTCCTTGCACAGAAGCTTTTTTGTGGTACTAGGGATTGAACCCAGAGGCACTCTACCTTCAAGCTATACCCCTAGCCTGGTTTTATTTTTTATTTGGAAACAATGTCTCACTAGGTTTATGGGAATCTCAGTACTTTCTCAGCCTGTTCTAGAACTTGCATTCTTCCTGTTTCAGCCTCCCAAGTACTAGGATGGCAGGTATGTGCATGTATACCCAGCTACACAGATACTTTTTAATTTGGTGCCATGACAACTATTGTCTCTTGGTTTCATTTCCTGGGCATGGGGGAATCTTCTTTAGAAAGTACCTACCAGTATCTAGATGTTGAAGAATTGCTACTATTTTTCTTCTAGTAATTACATCATTTCTGGTCTAATTTCTAGGACTTTGATTCATCTTGCTTAACCTTTGTATAAAATAAGAGATGGAGATCTAATTTTATTCTTCTTATTCTGGATATCTACTTTTCTCAGTACTATTTGTTAAAGGGATAGGCTATCTTTTCTCTAGTGCATGTTTTTGGCTTCTTTGACTGTCCATAAGTGTGAAGGGGTGTGTGTGTGTGTGTGTGTGTGTGTGTGTGTGTTACTGGAGATTGAACACAGGGAAATTTTACCTCTGAGCTAAACCTCCAGCCCTATGTAATTTGTTGCTGTTTTAGAACAGAGTCTATTACTGAGTGTCTCACTAAACTGCTGAGGCTGTCCTTGAACCTGTGATCACCTGTTGGGCCACCCAAGCACCGGGATTACAGGCATGTACCACCATGCCCAGCTTTATTTATCTGTCTTCTATTTCATTGGACCATACATCTTTTTGTGTAAATACCGTACTGTGTTTTGTTATTATATCTTTGTAGTATAATTTGAATGCGGGTATTGTGATGTATCCAGCATGGTTCTTATTGCTGAAAATTGTTTTGGCTCTTCTGGGCTGTTCATTTGTCCATATGAATTTTAGTACCATTTTTATAGCTCTGTGAAGAATGCCATTGATATTTTGATAAGGACTGCATTGAATCTATACATAATTTTTTTGTGTGGTACTGGGGTTCCTGGAAGCCCTTCTACCTCCGGGCTACACTCCCAGACCTACTTTTATATTTGGAAACAGGGTCTCTTAAGCCAGCGCGGCTGGCTTCGAACCTGCATGATCCTCCTGTCTCCTCCTCCCAAACTCAGGGATTACAAGCGTGCACCACCACGCCTGGCCTATACATAACTTTATGTAGTATAGTTATTTTATTTATGTAACAGGAGGTCAAAATATTTAATGGTGGTTATGCTATCCACTCTCATTTCCCAACTTTACTTCTTTTCACTGCCTTCAAAGGTATAATCATATCACCACTGAGCTCTTCCTAAACTTAAAATAAGCCCAATGATATGGCATGTCAGGATGGAGAAATCATTAGTATTTCCTAAGTGTATTTTTCAAAGTATTAGGTAGAGGGAAAAATTTTGGATAATTTGGTTGTATTCTTAAGTCTGCATACCTTAAAAGTCCAGCAAATTAAGAATGAGTTGACTCATTCACCTCTAAGTTTCTGTAAGATGTAGCTATCCCACTTATGGTAAGTGGCTTATTTCAAGTCATAGCTATCACCCTTATTTCTCCAAATGACCAGTACATTTTAACAAGAGCCATACAACTTCATATATAATTAAATATTGCCATCATATTATCACAAAGCAAACTATAAAATTTAGATCTGCTATTCTAGGTACAATTTAGTTACCAAAATTTTTATTTACATGGAATCCAACTGAAATTATAAGCTAGAACAGAGAGAATTAGAGCTCTAGTTTTGAAGGCCATATAATTCTCTGTCACACATTTTATTTCTCATGGTCTCTTTTTCATATATAATATAAAGAGGCCATGACTAGGTGGTGTTCTCCAAGATATATTCACTTTCAATGTGTAATATTTTTTTCTTTATAAAGGTTTTTACTTTATTTTTTTCTTTTTTAATTGGAAATAAATGGTATACATTTAAACTGTACAATGTGTTATATATTTAATTCCTTTTTAGGGTTTCTGTTTTACATATAAGAGATCATATATGTGAAAGAAAGATATCAACTGATACAAGGGTTCATAATTTGACATGCATTTTATTGGTAAAACTTTAAAATCCACAAATAAATGTAATAAAATAAAAATGTATCATTTGTTACAGATCATTAAAAATTCTAAATTTAAATTTATAATATCTTGCATCATATTAAAAATATTCATGTAAAGTTGATTTAACAATTATTGAACACTAATACCCATAGCATGAAAGGATAATTAGCGGTTACTGGAGCTTTTATTATGTGATTATAAATATTACTAGCACTTAAATACATTAAATGAATTTCACTACAAACATACAGAAATATTAGAAATTTTAAACATATCAATAATGTATTTTCATGTAATGGTCAGTGTAATAGTTGTTCCCCTTATTGGGTTCAGATGCTGATTACAGCATATAAGAATCCTCAGAAGGACCTACATCTCAGCTTTTACTTTACTAATGACTTTAGTATAAAAGCCTATATTTTACTTTAGATTCTAATACAAATCAATAGTTAATCTAGAATTTTTTCTATCCATGTTCCATTAATTTATCCATGGACTTAATTATTAAAATTTTATAAATGATAAAAATAAATGCTTTAAAACCAGATAATTTGTCCTTAATAATGAAATAGATTAGGCAGTGCAGGTGAAAACATGATTCTTCTAATATGTTAATAATTCTTTCTTATTACTATCATTAAACATAATTGACTATCAAAGATGAACAAATGCATTCACAGAAATAGATGCAAACTTCCCCATCATTAAGTTCAGAACTATACCTCTCTGTGTTCATTAAAACACCATGCTATGCCACCATCCATTTTTATTTTTTTTATTTTGAAATGGGGTCTCACTAAGTTGCTGAGGGTCCTCCTAAATTCCTGAGGCTGGCCTCAAACCCATGATCCTCCTGTTTCAGTTTTTCATGTACTGGGATTACAAGTGTATGCCACCATTCCTGATTCATTTTAATTTTTTAGTGTGTGTTTAAATATCTTGCTCAAGTACAGTTCTCTTTGTGCTAGAAGAAAATATGATATGGGGAATAAAATATAAAATACCTTACAGATGTAATTGTTGACTTTTAACCATTAAAATGTGTGTATAGTAACTCAATGTCCATTTTTAAGGCCTATGTATTTAGGGATATGAGGGAAAATCTACATATCTCCTGTTGCATGCCTAAGCTTTAAATTGAGAACTGGCATTTACTGTTATGTTAGTTATAATCAATTGTTTTTCACAAGTCAAACTCAAGTCTGTTTAAAAAGAAAACACCTTTCTGTAAATCGGGTCAATTTTGGAAAGACTGAAAATTAAATTATGGCACCAGAGTTTGATATTACTCTATTTCTGTTAGTAAATTAAGGAAATTAGAGAGTCAGGCTTTTATCTCTGCAACCTGAAAGCATTTTAAAACATCTTCTAATTCCCTAGGAATGACTTTAAACTCTTACTTTTGTAGCACCACTCTTAAAATTCCATTTATTTGGCAATGGCATGTAAGTAATGGTCTGAGTGCTTGGCTAAAACCAAAACCTGAAATTTCCTTCACTTTTGTTCCATCCATGAGGAACCAACACAGAATATTTTGCTGTGGCTTTTTATATTTTATTTTTGTTCACTTCTGAAACTCTTCAAGCTCCTGGCCAATGAAATGAAACATAATCCCCGACACAAATACAAAAGGGGTTCCAAAGGTAGCAAACATGAATGACCATCCATACTGCACGTCAATGATGACATTTTCAGGGACACACCTGTTGCTCCTTTCTATAGATATATACTTTGGAAAATCAACAGCATATTCCTTCCATAGTACAAACAGGCTGAGGATCAGGCTAAAAAGGGCACCTGTGGAAAAAAGGCAAAAATAATTTTTTTCATAGAAATGAATAATCTTAAAAATCATTTTATCATAGATACATAAAATAACTTTGAAAAATATTAAACTGGCTAGTGTTTAATAAATACAAACATTTCATTGTATAAACACTCTCTGTAGTCTAGTCTATGAAATTAGCACTAGGCCAGAATATTGACTTGGGTCCTATTTACTGCCTTCAGCCTCTAGTTTAATTCATTTAATAAATGACTAAATGCCAACAAATGGATAACCAGTTTTGCCAACACCATTTATTGAAAAAGTTTTCATTTTTCGAACATATGTTTTGGCCCCTTTGACAATAATCTATTGGTTATCAGTGAATGAATGTTTCTGTACCTTCTATTCTATTCCATTGGTCTATGTGTCTGTTTTTGTGCTCATACCATGCCATTTGTATTACTATAGCTCTTACTGATGAGTTTTACTTTGGATCTTTTTGGGTTTTTTTAATTTCCATATGATATTTAATACTTATTTTTACTAGTTCTGTGAACAAAGACAATGATATTATAATAAGGATTGCATTGACTCTAATTCACTTTTGACAGAATCACCATTTTAATGATATTAATTAATTAATTAATTTATTTATTTATTTATTTATTTGTGGTACTGGAGTTCCTGGAAACCCTTCTACCTCCGGGCTACACTAATGGATACCTATATTTTAATATTTTTATTTGGAAACAGGGTCTCTTAAGCCAGCAAGGCTGGCTTTGAACCTGCGAGATCCTCCTGTCTACACCTCCCAAGTGGGGATTACAAGTGTGCACCACCACACCCAGCCTTAATGGTATTTATTATGCCTATTAAAATCATGGGATATCTTTCCATCTTCTAAGGTCTTCTTCAATTTCCAACTTTAGTATTTTATAATTTTTATTGTCTTTTACCTCCTTCCTTAGATTTATTTCAACATATTTCATTGTTTTGAGGTTATTGTGAATGGAATTGTTTTCTGGATATCTTCTTCAGTGGATATCATGGTTGGCATATAGAAAAGCTACTGGGTTTTTTAAGATCGTTTTTGTATCTTGCTACTTTGCTGAATTTGTTAATTATCTATAGAAGTATTTTGTTTTAGTTTTTTAATCTTTTAAGTACAAAAGCATGTCATTTGCATAGAGATTATTTGAGTTCTCCTAATTGTATTTCTTTGATTTCCATATCTTACCTTATGGCTCTGGCTAGAGTCTCGAGTGATATATTAAAAAGGAGTGGTGATATTTTTCTTATTCCTGATTTCTTAAAATTATCATAGATTTTTCTTATTCAATATGATGTTCGATTTTAGATTTGAATTTATTTTTATATTGTCTTTATAATATTTAGGTAAGTCCCTTCTATTAAAATTTTATGTATTTTAACATAGATGGGTATTAGATTTTTGTCAAATGCATTCTTAGCATCTATTGAAATGATCATGTGATTTTTTTCTTAGTTCTATGTATGTGTTGCATTACATGTATTGATTTCCACATGTTGAACCAGGCTTCATCCCTAGAATGAAACCAACTTGGTCATGGTGCACAATTTTCTTGATATGGTTTTTAATATGTGTTACTAGTATACTGTTTAGAATGTTTGCATCTATGTTCATCAAAAATATTGGCCTGTAGTTTTCTTTCCTTGCAGAACTTTTATTTGTTTTGGCCATTAAGATGATACTGGTCTCACTGATGGAGTTTAAAAGGATTCCATCTCTTTCTATTTCACAGAATAATTTGTGAACGATTAGGTTTAGTTCTTCTTAAATGTCTTATAAAATTCAGCTGGGAATTCATGTGGTCATGAACATTTCTTTTATGAAAGGCTTTTTATGAATGTTTATCTCTTTGTTTGCTATTAGTTTGTTTAGGGTTTTGATATCAACTTGGTTTAATTTTGGTATGTTGTGTATGCCTAGAAATCTGTTTCTTCTGTATTTTTCAGTTTATTCAAGTATATGTTTTCAAAATAGTATCTGATGATCTATATTTCCCACTGTGATTATGTCTTCTTTTTCACTTCTTAATTTATGAATTATTGTCAATTCTTTCTTTCGATTAGGTTGACTAAGGGTTGATCAATCTTGTTTATCTTTATAAAGAACGAGATATTTTATTTGTTAATCTATTATTTTTGTATTCTATTTCATTTATTTATCCTCTGATTTTAATTATTTCCTGACTTTTACTAGCTTTGTGATTAATCTGTTCCTGTTTATTGAGGTCCTCTAAGTATGTCATTAGGTTATTTATTTGATGACGTTCTGTTTTTCTTCTATGAGCACTCAGTGCTATAAATTTTTCTCTTAACCTTCAAAGTTTCCCATAAATTTTGATATGGTGTGTCTCTATTGTGTTTAATTCTAGGATTTTTTTAATTTTTACCCTCATTTTGTTTATGATTCAGTCTTCAATCAAAAGTGTATCATTCAATATCTATGTATTTTAATGCTTTGGGTTTTTCCTGTTGTTGATTTCTACTTTAATTTCATTATAATTTAAAAAGATGCACTATATGTTATGAATTTGCTAGTATTTGATTGATGACATAGAATATAGTCTATTTTTTTAAATATTACATGAGACACTGAGAAGAATATGTATTCAGATGTTTGGGGTTGAAATATTCTATGTATTTGTTAGATTCATTTGGTTTATAGTGTTGCATAGGTCAGAAGTGTTATCTTTTGTCTGGAAGTTAAGTTTAAGTTGGTGTAAGAGGTATTTTTAAATCTCCCAGTATTACTGTATTGGGTTCTATATGAGTGTTAATGTCCTAAATAATTTGTTTTATAAAAGTAGGTGTATCCACATTTGGGGTTTAAAATTTTATACTTTGTTGGTGCATTATAGTCTCATATCATAATTCAGTTAATAGAAATAGTGACATACATGCACAGAGCATTTCTTGGTGGATTCTACCTTTTATCAGTAAAAGATGATCCACTTGTGTCTAAGGACAATTAGCTTAAGCTCTGCTTCATTGTATATGAGAGTTTCTACCCCTACATATGTCCTGGCTCCATTTACATGGAAAATCTCTTTCAATCCTTTCACCATTAAATTAGAAATATTCTTACCCTTAAGGTGAGTTCCTATCAAAGAAGCATATAGTTGAATTGTGATCTTTAATCCACATTGCCACTCTATAGCTTTTAATTAGGGAGTTTAGGTTTTTGACATTCAATCATATTGTTGAGAAATAATTTTTGTTTTCTGTCATTTTGAATTTTATTTTCTGTTTGCTTTCATGTTACTTCTCCTTTGCTTAGTTGTTCATCTGACAGAATTAATTACTTCTTTATATCTGTTATTTATTTTATTTTATTTCTGTTTTATTCAAGTATTTTCTCTAGTTCTATCTTGGCAGTCATGAATTCTTTTAGTTTCTGCTTGTATTCGAGGGCTTTTATTCCTCTATCAATTTTGAAAGATATATTTGTTGGATATAGTGGTCTTACTTGGAAGTTGTTTTTTTCATAATTTAGAGTACATCCTACCAGTCTCTCCTGGCTTGCATGATATGTGTTGAGAAGCCTGAAAAGGTTGTTATTGTTTTGTCCCTGAATGTTACCCATCCTTTTGCTCTCAATGCATTCAAGATTCCCTCCTTGACTTCTATGTTAGATGTTTTGATTATTATCTGAATGCAAGGCCCAAGTTCTGCAGGGTCAGAGATTATGACCTTCTAAGGGGACTCTATCACTATATTGCTGGTTGTCATCACTTGAAACAATGTCAACCTCTGGCCTCTGTGTTTACCACCAGGCCCAGTTTTTGCTAAATGACAGATTGTAGCATTCCCAGTTTACAGAACAACTGAGTCAAATTACCACAGAAATACCACTGCCGCTCTGCCAGCTGTGATCACATGAAACTCTGATAGCTCCTTGCCTCCCTGATTGCAGGACCCAAATTCTGCTTGAGGAAAAACTGTGACATTTTGAGCCTGGGACATGGGTAGCTGAGTAACTGTGATTTAAATATAAGCAGTCAACCTCCAGAGTCAATACCTTACCTGTAACAATAGTGTCTTTAATCTCTTCCTTGATTTTTGTTACCATTTTTAAATCTAGATTAATATCATTTGAGTATGAATGAGATATAAAAGTCTTTATCTGCTCTTGTAATTTTAATAAATTATATCCGCTAATATAGTTTTTCAAAAGGAAGGGATGGCTGGGCATGGTGGCACATATTTGTAATCCCAGCACTTGGAAGGCTGAGATAGGAGGATCACACAGGTTCGAAGCCAGCCTTAGCTACTTAGTGAGGCTCTCAGCAACTTAGTGAGACCCTGTTTCCAAATAAATTATAACATAGTACTGGGGATGTAGCCCGGAGATAGAAAGCCCCTGGGTCCTATCCCCAGTACTACAATAAAAAAAACAAAAATAGGGCTCGGGGTGTGGCTTTGAGGTAGAATGCCCCTGGGTTTCATCCCCAGTACCTCCCCCCCGAAAAAAAAGAAAAAAAGGAATAAATGTTTTTAAAATAAATTTAATTATGTATCTTGTGGGGAAATATTTAAATATTAATTTTTTCTAAAATAAACTATAAAACCATTTTGATTATATACAAGACTTTTATATTTCTAACTTTAGGTCCTCCTCACACCACTTACAGCTCTAAGAATGTTCAACTGTCTTTTATGCCATTTTTTCATATATCCATCTGCCTAAAATAACTATTCTTATCTGAATACCATTGTCTATTTCTCCTTCAAAATTTAGTTTATGTATATTTATCACCTTATAGTACCTTTGTGCTTACTTCTATTGAAACTGTAATATATTATTGTGATTATCTCCCCCAAATATTCTAATGTATATTGTTAACAAGATAACCTTCAATCACAAATATTCTAGGAGTGAAGTAATGTTTGCTGAAAGAAGATATAAAGAATATTATCACATAGAGCTAGTAAAATAAAACTGAATTTTAAGATTTTTAATGATCTAGAATTTACCCATAATTACAAAGCTGATAAAATAAGAGCCTAATATCAATATGTGTCCAGATTCTTCCTGCAACATTACTAGCTGTTTAATTCTATGTAAGCCTGTGAGTATTTATTTCCTAAAGTAGGAATAATTCTTATTTCTGTACATTAGTTCTTTAGTACTTATTCAGCAAGATTTAACTTTTGACTAAAATGTCCCCAAATCCCCTAACCAGCAAACACTGTTAAACACATCTATTCTATTTCTTTGAATTCAGTTTTTTAGATTCTACATATAAGTGTGATCATGAAATATTTTCTATATGTGTTTTTCTTATTTTATTTAATATAATATCCTCCACATTCATGCATTATTTATATAAAATCATAGCTTTTTCATTCTTAAGACTACATGATATTGCATTACATACATAGGTAGATGGCAGAGAGATGATGCATAGAAAATAGATAGATAATAGCCATCTCATGTTTATCACCTTTTCTTCATTCATCAATAGATATTTAGGTTGTTTTGATATCATAGATATATGAATACTGCTGTAATGTATATAGAAACATAGCAAGATGCTATAAAAGTATTAAGTCCAAGAAAATAGATTAATAAGAAGAATTGAATTCAAAAGCAAGTGTCAGTGACATTGGTCACCAAGAGAAAAACAATGAGAGGATAGTTGTTTTCCTATGGTGCACATGTAAAAAAGGCCTCATTAAGCAAACTTCATTGTGTATTAAAGCATCATTAACCTCCTTAAGAGAATACAGTTACTTAAGCCCACATTTTCTGACAAATAACTGGCATTCCAATTACATGTTTGTCTATTCATTAAAGCTGATTTCCTCCTTGGCAATGCTATATTGTCCCATTAATGTGTGTAAAACTATTTCTTTTTAAAACATTCTGTCATTCATGCCTCTATTTCTCCCAAATTAGTTTAAATTAATGTGGTTTTAGCATGAATTCAACTTAGTCTTGGCTCACATAATATAGTATCTTATCTTTTAAAGAAAGAAATGAACATATCTATAGAAGAACAGAATTGCATTTCTCCTAGGAAACTAAATTCATTTCACAGACTTTGCTAATGATACGAATACCAATGATTGGCTATTAGATACCGATTCTCTCTTGAAACATGTTGCCTCTAATAGATATTAATGATAATAAAATGTAAAATGACCTTCAGCATTCCCTCATACATTGTTCCTATGGACAATTTGTATCAAATACAAGAAAATTTTTGTA
The DNA here is from genome assembly GCF_963383645.1 of Muscardinus avellanarius. Classification (NCBI taxonomy): domain Eukaryota; kingdom Metazoa; phylum Chordata; class Mammalia; order Rodentia; family Gliridae; genus Muscardinus; species Muscardinus avellanarius. The sequence continues at coordinate 116,427,494 of NC_137792.1, read as the reverse complement.
TAGGTACTATAATTATACAGTGACTTATTATTATGGCCAGAAAACAGCAATTGTGACCCCTTGCTTAGATTTAGGGTATATTTTACTTTAATTTTGTTCTATTATTTTTGCAAATATATCTACAAATCAGATATTTCTTTTATAAAATTGTTATGTTGAGAGCCTGAAAATTGATTTAATAAGCTTGTATTTTCCCCTGAAACATTGCAGACTTAGAAAACTACCACCTTTCTAACAATTATTTATATGGCTAGCTAGCTTTCTAGTTAATGCAACCTACCTACCTACTTATATTCATGGTCTTATTGCCATTTTCACCATTTTGGTCAACTTGAAGGCATGATTAATACCGAAATAAAGTTAATACTAATTTTTGTGTTAATAATTCTCATCCCCTATGCCAAAGTCACTTTAAAGAAAATAGAAGATGAGTTGGTATCCCAGAACTGTGAAAAACCTGTGAAATGAAGAATGGGATACAATCCTTCAAAGCAAAATACCTAAAATTAAGTGTCAAAAAATTGCAGACATTTATCTCAGTTATAATATTGACAATTTCAGCCAAATCAGGTGTTTGTTTGAAAAAAGTTACCCACCACACCTATATCTTTTAAAATTAATGTTCTTAGTTTATCTGTAGGAGAAAAATAAGTCAACCTTTTCCGAGTCCCTCTTTAGACATGCTAACCTTAGTTTACCCAGTCTCATTTCTGCTATAAATTGATATCATATTGGGAATTTAATTCAAGGTGAATAGTGAGTTTTACTTCAAGACTCATTAGTTCTTGGGCCTTTGGAAGTGGCACTGAACCTATGAAATAAAAAGAATAAAAATATTTTTTCTGAAAAACACTGTTGAATTTAAATGTACAAAAGTGTTCCAAAGTTAATAGTACATGCAGAGAAATCTCTGTCTCATGACCATAGTGTTTTACGTAAAATGCCAAAGCAAATTTTGAAATAACTCCAGCTTTTTTTCAATTGTGTTTTAGTACTTCTGGAAAGAAAATATAGGCTGTCTTATTTTTATTTTAAATCACATTTGGCCGGGCGTGGTGGCGCACGCTTGTAATCCCCGCGCTTGGGAGGCAGAGACAGGAGGATCGCGCAGGTTCGAAGCCAGCCGCGCGTGCTGGCTTAGGAGACCCTGTTTCCAAATAAAAATGCAAAAATAGTTCTGGGAGTGTAGCCCGGAGGTAGAAGGGCTTCCAGGAACCCCAGTACCACCAAAAATAAATAAATAAATAAATAAATAAATAAATAAATCACATTTGATTGAGAATAGTGAGATTAGTCAGTCATAAAAAATAAGAAATCAGATGCTCTCCCTAATATGTGAAAGCTAGGGTGAAAATGGGTCACAGGAGGAATTCTAAATGAAGAAGGAGATACAATAGATGAACAAATAAGGTGACCTAACTGAGGGGATGGGGGAAGGGAAGAGGGAAATTCTCTAATGCACATGATGTACTTTAATAAACATATCAATGTCATTCACTAAGCCAAACATGAGAAGAAGGGAAGGGGAGGAAATGGGGTGGGAATTGGGTAAGGGCTAATTGAGTGATGTGTATATGTATGTCTTTAACACCTTGTACTACATTAAGATGTATGACTACAATGCACTGATAAAAATTTTAAAAAAGAATATAGTTCATGGGCTAAGGTGACTTCTTGCAAAGTCTTTTCCATCATGTCTCATTTATTTACTATTATTGTTATTATATTAATGTGGTTAGTAATATAATTAACTATAATTTTGTATAATTTACTATATATAACAAAGCACCAGAACTTCTCTAGATAAGAGCCTTTAAGAGCAGGCACCAATATATTTCAAATGGTATGTTTATCACTTCATAGGATAAATGTCATAATATAAATCATGAATCTGAATTCAGAGAAGCCAAATTTCAACAAAAATAATCAATTATCAAGTATTATTTGAACTCAGAATTTTATATACCAGATAAAACATTACACCAGTCTTTTATCCCAAATAAACTTAAAATCTTATTGGGGAGATAAGACTCCATGAAAGGAAGTAAGTTTCCCTCTGAAACTTCATAAATACCCAAGATTCTGCAAATGCATCGAGAAAAAAGAATATTTTCTTAACAAAGTAATTACCATACAGCAATTATAGATGAATTCACATACATATATATGTACAAACCACATTTAATTTTGAAGACTTAATCTAGACTAAAGTGTTAAATTCAGATATTTGGGAAATTTGATACATTTATTGTGAAAAAACAAATTAGCACATATGTTTGATGGAATGATTTGACAATACATTGAAAGAGTCTTAACATTTACACTGATCTTTTGGGTTTTGGGGATAGTATTTTTGATACTGGGATTAAAAACAAAGCTATTCTAACTTGGAGCTACACCCATATTTTTTTTTGTTTTTAAAACAGGTTTAACTAAGTTTCTGAGGATACTGTTAAACTGTTGAGATTGACCTCAAACCTGTGATCCTCTTGTCTCAATATCCCAAGCACTGGGATTACAGGGCATGAGCCACCATGCTCAGGTTCACTAGTTTCTCACTGTAAAATAATGAATAATATATATAAAACTTTATATCTTTTCATGATTCTTCTACCCTCATCTTCTTTATGTATCACAAGTCCTATAGTCCTATTTTTTTCTACTACATGTATAAATCAATATGGAATAATGCTCACATATATGTACATATATTTTAAAACTACCTACTTCTCTATTGACATTATTTCTAATCCAACCAAATATAACCTTACACCTAAACTCCAACAATGCACCAATAAAAATATACTAAAAATAATAAAAATTAAACCACTCTCATGGTTTCCTTGCCTGTTTAACCATTTTAGCACAAGGCAACAGTAATGATAATTTCACAATGTAAAGCAAATTATGCTCTTATTGTAATTAAAACTGTTTTATAGTTTTTATGAAACAAAAGAAACCTACAAAATCCTGGATATGACCTGTACAAATCCTATTTCATGCTACTTTCCCCACATATACCTAAGGACTAGCCATGCTGAATTTCTTTTTGAATTGTCAAATCCATAAACTCTTTACCAACTTAAGGTCTTCACATAACTGTTTTTCATTATGATACTCTTCACACACTAACCAATATGTTTCAACTCCTTCTCCAAATTCACACACATACAGAAACACACACATATTGTTCCCACATCTGGGTCCTTCTCAACATTAAGATATAAGTGTAAATATTACCTCCTCATATATGCATTTCGTAACCACCTAATTTAAAGTAATCCCTACAACCACTTCTTCATTACCTAAATTTTTATTTTCTCTTTATAAAACTATAAATTTGAATTATATACTTGTTCATCTACTTATTTTTGTATATCTCATTATTAGATTTTAAATTCCATGTTGCAACAACTTGCCTAAATTGTTCATCAATATTTACCCATGGCTTACATGGTGCCATAAACATAGTGTTTTATAAGCACTTGTCACATAAAATAATATACAGAATATTTATTGTAGCATTTATTTTTTTGATACTTGGAGTTAATCACAGGGTCATTGTTCCTCCAATCCAAACCCCAAGCTCTATTTTTTATCTTTGTAAATAATTTTTTATTGGTGCATTGTAGTCATACATCTCAATGGGGAAAAAAGAAAACTTGTGGAGATATACATGCACACATCACCCAATTAGCCCCTACCCAATCCCTAACCCTTTCCCTCCCCCTCCCACCTACCCATGCTTGGCTTCCTGACTGACTTTGATATGTTTGAGTACATCATGTACTTTAAAGAGTTTCCCTTGTCCTCTGTCTTATCTCCTCAGATATGTCACCTTCATTGCTCCTCTATAGGGTCCTTTCTTCATCTAGAGTTCCTCCTGTTACCCATTTCTCCCTAATATTTTGCACATTAAGAAAAGCATGTGATTTCTTATTTTCTTGTGACATTTCATTGTAAATGCCATTATTTTGTTCTCTCTTATGGCTGAGCAAAATTCCACTGTGTACATATCCCATAGTTTTGAAATCCATTCATTCATTGAAGGACAACTTGGCTGGTTCCACAGTTTGGCAATGGTGAACTGTGCAGCTATGAACATGGTTGCTCATGCATTAGTTTGGTATTTTGGTTTTCATTCTTTTTGGTAGATACCCAGAGGTGGTCTTGCTGGATCATATGGTAAGTTCATTTTTTCCTTCTTCTGAGGATCTTCTATGTTGTTTCCAAAGTGGTTGCACCTACTTGCAATCCCACCAACAATGTATTAGAGCTTCTGTTTCTCCACACTTATTCCTACTTACGGAAAACCTGAAAGCCAGAAGATGAGTAACTTTGACAGGATAACCCATTCACAACCAATTTTTTTTTAAATAGAGGTCACTCGGATCGAGAAATCTGCTGAGCTATTAGGTGAGGCAGCAGCAGCTAATATTGCTTCCTAGCCACACAGTTGAAGAAACCCACTGGCCCTTTGCTCTGAAGCAGGCCCCAGTTCCAGGCCTGCCACGCAACAGGTTCCGGACCCGGCCCGCTGGCTCCAGACCCAGCCTCACCATGTGGCAGACTCTGGACCTGGCCTTGCTAGCTCCAGACCTGGCCTTGCCACCCACAGGTTCTTTACTGTTGCTGTGGGCATGACATTTACAGAAGTTCCTAGTTTCCTCCATATATATATAACTTTTTTTAGTAGGAAAAAACAGCACATGTCACTTGCAGAGGCTGAGAGCCCAATTCCCTAGCAGTAGTGGATTTTATCTCCCCACTGAAAGTGGAGGCTCACAGCCTCACCATGGGGAGTGGAATCTGCTGCTCCAAGCATACGCTGAACCCTAGTGCAGTGCAGAGGGGCGGAGTGGCAATGAGCTGAGGTCTCCAGGGACCTCCAGTGCAGGGAATCAGCCCAGCAACATGGGCAGGGCTCCTTCCGACTTGTCCCAGACATTTATCTTACATAGTATGTTATCCAGAATTCCTGCACATGTGTGGCAAGAGCAGTCTACTTTTGGGGAGATATTTTTCAAAAATTCAAAGTGGATTGGATTGGATCTGTCTGCCTCTCCTGAATACTGGCTGCCGCTGCTACCACCAATTTGGTCTGTCTCTGCAAAACTTTTTCTTACATAGTTTTTTGTTCAGAGTTCCTTAGCACGTGGGGCAGGAACAGTCTACTTTTGGAGAGATTTCTTCAAAAATTCAAGGTGGATTTAGTTGGATCTGTCTTCCTCTCCTGAATACTAGCCACCACCTCCACCTTCTTGGTCTCCCCTACAGTATGTTGTTGTTAAGTATTCCTGTGCATGTGTGACAGGAGCAGTCTGCTTTCTGATCTCTTCTGGGATATCCCTCCAAAAATCACTTTTCTTGCAGTGGCGGGCGCCACGCTGCAATCTTGCCTCTAATTCCGCCATTTTCCGCGCTCTCTCCTATATTTCAGATGGGATGTGATGACTGGAGATGTTTCTGTGTGTTGTCCCATTCCGCTATTAAATCAAAATCTGTTGTCCATGGTTTCTCAGGGGGATGCATGTCCTATTCGGCTGCTACTAACCATCACCGCTGCCACTGCAGCTGCTACGGCATCCACCGCCATCATCCTCCCTCTTCAATACTTTTTAATACAAGAAAACAGTATGTGTCTTTTGCAGGAGTTGGGCCCCAAGTACTTAGTAGCAATGTGTATTATCTCCCCGCCAAGAGCGAAGGCCCACAGCTCACCATAGAGAGCGGATTCTGCTGCTCATAGCTCACCCAGCCCCAGCGCTGCACAGAGGATTTGGCAGCTGGGAGCGCCCTTGGCTCCCCCGACGCAAGGCGCTGGCCGACCGGACTATGCGGGGCTCCATCTGACATGCCCCAACATTTTTCTTACATAGTATGTTGTCCAGAGTTCCTGAGCATGCGGAGCAGGTGCAGTCTTTCTTTTTTTTGGGCGGGGGGGGGGGGTTTCTCCAACAGTTCAAGGCAGGTTGGATTGTTTTTATCTACCTCTCCCGAATACTGGCTGCCACTGCCGCTGCCACCGTCGTCTCTGCCATCTTCGTCCATCTCTTCTTTTTTTTATATTTTAGTTAGGAAGTCACAGCTATAAATGTCTCTATATATTGTCCCAATCAGATATTAAACCAAAATCTGATGTCTGGGGTTTCTCAGAGGAATACCTGTCCTATTTGGCTGCTGCCAGCTATTGTTGCTGCGGTCACCATCTTCCCAGAATTTCTATTTTTTATCTTTTTTTTCTGTGTGGGTTTAGGGATGGAACCCAAGGGCATTTGACTTCCAAGCTACACCCCCTGACCTATTTTTTATTCTTTATTTTGAAGCAGGGTCTCAGTGAGTTGCAGAGTGCATTGCTAAGTAGATGAGGCTGTCCGCGAACCATGATCCTCCAGTCTCAGCCTCCGGAATGCTGGAATTACAAGAGTGCACCACCATGCCCTGCTTATTTTTTTTATCTTAAGAAAGGGTCTCACTAAATTGCTGAGGCAAGCTTCAAATCTGCTATCCTGTCTCAGCCTCTCAAGTACTTAAATTCCAGGTATGTGCCACTGCATCAGCTGTGGCATTTATAATAGGAAAAAATGAAAAAACATTGAACTCCTAACAGTAAGGCAATGGTAAAATAAATTATTGTAGGAATAAATGGTAGAAAACCATACAGTTATTAAACATCATGTTATAAATATTAATAATGATATTAGACACTAAAATTTAATTTTAAGACATACATTAATATGTTATTTTCCCCAAATTTGTAGCGAAATAAATGTGTATATAGGAAAATATTTGATAGAAATACACCAATATGTTATTGGCTATTTTAGATTGTGTTTATGAATGGCCTTTTCTTTTCCTATTTCCTTTACAAATAAAATATAATGCTGGTTAAAAATAAAATACTCTAATGTACATAATGTACATTTACAAACATATCAAAGTCAATCACTAAACCAAACATGAGAAGGAGGGAGGGGGAGGGAATGGGGTGGGAATTGAGGAAGGGCTAAATGAGTGATGTGTGCATGTATGACTCTACCATCTTGTACCTCATTAAGATGTATGACTACAACGCACCAATAAAAATAAATAAATAGCACAGTTTCACCAATAAAACTTAAAGGTAAATTTAGTTTAAAAGCAAATACTAACTAACATTTTAGGAGGACTTTTATCTAAAACTGGGGGAAAGTTTAATTTTAATTTGTTTTGTAAGTAAAACAGTCTTGCTTTTTTTACCTGTATCATCAAAGTATCTTATAGTTTAATTTTGTATTAAAAGCCTATAGTAGAGTAAATCCAGCTATACAGGAGTCAATATGCACTAGGTATTTTGTTTTTTTATGGTACTTTTTCTTTTCAACAAATTATGTTTTTACCCAGAGTAAAGTCAACATAAAATATAATTTTTACATACTGAATATTGTTGCCAATTAAAAAACGGAAGGATTCTAATGTTTATTTCTGGAACCTAACCAATTAGAGGGAGAAAAAAAACACGAAGATTTTAGAAATAAATATATAAGTTGTTAAACATCTGTCTATAAAACCACTAAGGGAAAATTTCATGTATGTAAGATAAGGAAACAAATGTTTATACAAAGTTTATATCAAAGGAACATATCCAACTCACCAGCACTCATTAACTTACATTACATTTCTTATCAGTACTGTTTCTATTATCAATATATTTCTTATCAGTACAGTTTCTTTTCAGACACAGTCACCTGTGTGCAGGTGAACATAAACACACAAGTCTTTCTAGATACTATTTTGTCCCTATAAGATGAAATAACAACATACCTGATATCATCAGGAAGCCACCTCCAACTTTGTAACACCCAGAACTGGCAAAGGGCATACCACACACCAGCAAAAATCCTCCAGCCAGACCAGAACCAACACCTAATATAATAAAGATTGTCCAGAAGCCTCTATAAACTAGTGAGTGAAAAGAAAAACATATATATTAAAAATAGTCTGTAGCTTAGGACTATTCCCTAAAACTAACCTGTCATTAATGATAAAAATCAAGTTTGTTTTAATCTCCAGTTTCATAGTTATATGGGTAAATGCCTATAACCCCTTGTTTGATCATATGTTTTTGTGGTACTGAATATTGAACCAAGGTGATCTGTGCCATTGAGTTATACCCATATCCCTTTAAATTTTTGTTTTTAATTTGAGAGAACGTTTCACCAAATCGCTACTGCAGGCTTCAAACCCATTTTTCTCCTGTCTCAGCTTTCCAAGTACTGATATTACAGGTGTGAGCCACTGTGTCAGTCCTCGTCTCTGTTCTTTACCTAATGTTCAACTACACAACTTGTTTTTAACTCAGGGACATTCTGTCTCTGCCTTTGGGATTGAACTTAGGGATATTCTGTCTCTGATCCCCAAATCTATCTTATTTTTCCTTTGAAATAGATTCCCATTAAGTTTCTGAGGGTTTGCTAAATTGTGTATACTGGTAATGAACCTGCAATTCTCTTACCTGAGCCTCCCAAGTACTGAGATTAATGGTGTGTGCCAAAACTTTCTGCTTCCTGCACATGTTTTAAAGCACAACATGCAGATAAAGGAGGATGGTAGATTTGAGGCCATCCTTAGCAATTTAATGAGACTCTGTTTCAAAATAAAAAATAAAATAGCAGTGGGGATTAGAACACCCCTGGCTTCTAGCCACAGTACCACAATAACAAAAAAGAACTCATTTATAGTATAAGCATGAATTATAATTAAAATACAAAAATAAAGAAAGTATTAATGATATTTCAAAATCACCATGCAAGGAGACAAAACATACAGGCTGTTTGGATACCTGCTTCCAGCCAATCAAAACTGTCTTCAAAATCATTTGTCTTTCCTGTTCTCATAGGGGTAGATTCCATTGATTCCTGCATCAGCTCCACATAAAGTATACTTGCTCAGTTGGGATTTTCCCACAACCACCAATGTGGTAACTGATTTAGACCATCATTCTTGGGAAAATTCTCAGAATCTCTGACTTTATCTCTGCAAACTATATTTATGTTAGGTCTGATTTGTATAGTAAATATCTATGTTTTCAGTGGGAATTACTGTATTCATGAGTGCATGATAACTACAGTGCTGCTGGTGAAAAAAACTGAATGAAGAGTTGGGGGTGTTGCTCAGTGTTGAGTGTTGCTCAACATAAAAGCACATAAGCTTTTCTCTAGCAGGCCTCAGGCTCTTCGTTCCACCCTCAGCACTACAACTTGATACTAGAAGGAATACTATAAACTTTACAAATATTTGGTAAATTAAATAGCATGTTTCTAAACAATTTATGTAATCAAATAAATAATCAAAAGGAAAAGTAATTGATTAAAGATGGTAGAATAAAGAAGAACAGTATTTTGGTTTTCCAAAGACTCAGAACTCAGTCAGCAGGAGGACTGCTTTTTGGTGAGATAAGAAAGTAATCAGAACTCAGTAGAAGAAAGACAATAGAAACATAGTGAAATTAGTGCAGCACAAATAAAAGAGGACTGAAGAGGCTCATTAATCTCATCTGGTGAATGGAGAGCCTATGCCTGGGCTGGTGCTGCCAGGACATGGTGGCTCTCAGAGATCAACTCCAGCAAAGAAAAAGCAGAACCTTGTTAAACCAATGATTGCCAAGAATTATCAAACTTCTTTCCACACTTGAATAACTAAAAATTGCAACTCCCCAGACCTTTCAGCCAAACAACACTGCAAATGCCTATGATTGCAGCCAAACTAGAACCATGAAATTATAGGATTTTCTTTCAGAGAATGCAGAGTCTATAACTTGCCTCATCAACACTACTGTGAATTTACAGACCAACCATCCAGTGAACGTTGATGACTGCAGATTTCCTGCAGGGACCCAAGCAGCACCATCTGAGGGTGAGACGTTTGCATGACTAAGGTACTTCTGTGGCAGTTAATGAACCCATGGAGTCTGTAATTTGGCAAACCAACCATGATGGTGGAGGGAGCTACATTTGGACATGACAGATATGTGAATTACCAGACAATCCCTAGGGATACTTGTGCAGGTATGACCTAGGGTCCACAGGAAAAGTGTATAGGAAATGAAAAAAAAAAACATGGAGAAATTGAGACTCTAAGTAAGAAAGAGAATCTTTGACCAAAATTAAGAAGTCAATAAATGAATTAAAAACCTCAATAGAAACCACTTTGGGTAAACTATACAACATAGAAAATAGAGTAATTCTTGGGAGACAGTTCATTCAAAATTGACCACAGAGTCAGCTGTATGAGGAAGACAATATGATGACAAGACAAAACATCCAAGAAATATGAGATAATAAGAAATGGCCTAACTAATGGATAATAGGCATTGAAGACGGTCTAGAATCACAAACCAAATGCATTAGAAACCCCTTCAGAGAAATAACATCATAGAATTACCCAAACATAGAAAAAGAATTGGAGATTCCCTTACAAGAGGCACTCAGGGCATCAATAAGACAAGATTAAAGAAGAACTTCTCCCCACCGCACAGTAATAAAATCACTACTATAGAGGCCAATGAATGAATATTAAATGCATCAAAAACAAAATAATGGGTGACAGTCGGGCGAAACAATAACAATCACTTTAGAATTCTCAAACCAATTATGAAAGACAGGAGGGATTGGTATGATATACTCTAAACTCCAGAAGAAAACTACTTCAGTACAACCACAACTGCTATATCAAACAAAAATATTATTCAAAATTTAGTGAAAAATAAAAACTTTTCAAGTAAAGCAGAAATTAAAATAACTCATTATTACCAAGCAGGCAACAAGAAAATACTTAACTAAAAAGGGATAAAAAGAAGCAGATATCAAAACCAGAGAAATGGTGAATTGCACCAGATGGGCAACTAATCAAAGGAGAAATAAAATTATATCAAACAGAGAATATAACTCAAAATGGCATGAAACAAAAATCATTTTCACTAATAACACTGAATATCAAAGGTCTGAACTCCCCATTTAAACGGCATACATTAGCAATGTGGATTAAAGAACATAATCCAGCTATAAACTAATTTCAAGAAACTCACTTTACAGGCAAAGATATTCATAAGCTAAAGACAAAGGGATATAAAAACTTATACTATGCAAATAAAGGCTGAAAACAAACAGGGGGAGCAATGTACAAATCCAACAAAGTAAACTTTAATTCAAACCTTATCAGAGACAAAGCAGGCCACTACTTACTAGTAAAAGGAACAATCCAACAAGAACATGTAATGATAGTAAATGTTTATGCCACAAATGGGAAAGCACCTACTTTATAAAACAAACTCTTTGGGACATTTGGTCTCAAATATATCCCAATACAGTAATATTGTGAGACTTCCACAAACCACTCACACCACTAGATCAATCTCTCAGACAAAAGATCCATAAAAATTCTTCAAGCCTAAAGAACAATATAAAACAATGGACCTAATAGATACATATATAATATTCTAACCAAAAGTAGCTAAATACACATTCTTTTTAGATGTTCATGGAAGTTTTTCTGAAATAGACTATATACTTGTCCAAAAAAGCAAGTACTAGCAAATTCAAAAATTGTGACATAACTCGTTGCATCTTTTAAAAACATAATGAAATAAAAGTAGAAATTAACCTCAGGAGAAAGAAATACATAAATACATGGAGACTGATATACTTTTGAATGAGGACTGGCTTATAAAAGAAATAAGAGAACAAATTTTAAAAATTTCTAAAACTTAATTTTAAAATTGACATAACTTACCAAAATCTAGGAAACTTTGAAGGTGGTCTTAAGAGAAAAACTTATAGTATTGTTTGCCAACATAAGAGAAACAAAGTCACCAAATAAAAATAGAAACAGGCTAATCTTAAAACCAGTAGAAGGCAAAATATAATTAAAATCGAAGCAGAAATCAGTGAAATGAATAGAAACAACAAAAAAATACAAAAGTTAAAAGAGCAAAAAGGTCCGGGATTGGGGGTGCATGCTTGTAATCATCGTGCTTTGGAGGCAGAGACAGGAGGATCGCACAGGTTCTAAGCCAGCCTCTCTGGCTTAAGAGACCCTGTTTCCAAATTAAAATATAAAATAGATCTGGGAGTGTAGCCTGGAGCTAGAAGGGCTTCCAAGAACCCCAGTACCACAAAAAAGAGCAAAAAGCTGGTCCTTAACTGGGAGTGGTGGTGCACACTTGTAATTCCAGCATTCGGGAGGCTAAGACTGGAGGATCGCAGTTCACGGATAGCCTCAGCTACTTAGTGAGGCCCTCTGCAACTCAGTGAGATCCGGTTTCAAAATAACAAATAAAAAATAGGGCAGGGGGTGTAGCTCGGAGGTCAAATGTCCCTTGATTCTATCCCCAGACCCTTAAAAAAAAAAAAAAAAAACTGGTCCTTTGAAAAGATAAACAATATTGATAAACCTTTAGCCACTCTGACCAAAACAGAAAAAGAATCTACCCAAACTGTTAAAACCAGAACTCAAAAAGGAGGAATCCTTCTCTTAGAGTTATGGTTATGGTTATGGTTAGGGTTATAGGTTATGGCTAAGGTTATAGTTAGAATTAGTAAATCCAGAGGACCATCAAAAACTATTTTGAAAATTTATACTGTAATAAGCTAGAAAATATAGAAGAAATCAACAGATTTCTAGACACATACAACATACTTAAACTGAACCAAGTAGATTTACAAAATCTAAACTGAGTAATCAAAGCAAAGAGAGAACAACAGCAATAAAAAGCCCTCCGACAAAGGAAAGTACAAGTCCAGACAGATAACCAGGTGAATTTTATGAAACAGTCACTGAAAATAAACTCAATACTTATCTTGCTATTACATGAAATTGAGGAAGGGATTCATTCTACAATCCTTCTATATGCTAGCATCACCTAAATATCAAAATTTAATAAAGATTCCTCAAGCAAAGAAAATTACAAATCAATATCCTTGATAAACATAGATGCTTATCAAAAATATTCTAAGCAGCCAGGCGTGGTGGCGCACACTTGTAATCCCCGCACTTTGGAGGTAGAGACAGGAGGATCTCACAGGTTCGAAACCAGCTACACTGGCTTAAGTGACCCTGTTTCCAAAAAAAATAAAAAGTATAAAAATAGGTCTGGGAGTGTAGCCTGGAGTTAGAAGGGTTTCCAGGAACTCCAGTACCACCAAAAAAAATTCTAAGCAAAATTATAATGATATGTATTCAAAACCATATAAAAAATCCACCATGACCAAACTAATTTCATTTCAGTAATTCAAAGCTTGTTCAATATATGCAAATCAATGTCATTCGCTATGTAAATATAACTAAGAATAAAAATCACATAATTATCTCAAAAGATGGTGAAAGAACATTTGACAAAATCCAGCATCCATTCCTGTTAAAAACACATTGCAGAAAATTGTAATAGAAGAAACTTAACTTACTTTAACATCATTAAGACAATATAAAATAAAATCAAAGCCAACATCATATTCAATGGGGAAAAATTATGAGAATATTCTTTAAAATGGGGAACAAGACAAGGATCCACACTATCACCACTCATTTTCAGTACAATACTCAAGACTCTTTCTAGGTCCATAAAACAAGAGAAGTACATCAAAGGAATTAAATAGGAAAAGAAGAACTGAAATGACCTCTTTGTGTATATGATATGATCCTATATTTAGATGACAAGAAAAACTCAACCAAAAGGCTTCTAAAGCTAAGTAACAAATTCAGAAATGTAGGATACAATAACATTCCAAAAAATCAGTATATATTTTTATATGCCAACCAGAAATATACTAAGAAGAAATCCAGAAAATGATTTTTAGCAGTAATCTCAAAAACAATAAATTACCTAGGAATATATCTAACCAAAGAGGTAAAATACCTCCAAAATGAAAATTATAAAACACTAAAATATATTGAAGAAAATATTAGAAGATGGAAAGATCTCCCATGCTCTTATATAGGCAGAACAAATATCAAATTGGCCATTCTACTAAAAGTGATCTTCAGAGTCAATGAAATCCCTATCAAAATGTCAATGTCATTCTTCACAGAGCTAGAAAAATAAGTCTTCAATTTTATATGGAGAAATAAAGACCTAGAATACCCATACCCTTTCCCAGCAATAAGAATGCCATAGGAGACATCACAATAAAAGTATATAAAAAAGGAAAATTAAAAGGTATATTAAGATAAAAATTGGAACACAACATACTAAAGTCTTTGGAATGGAATCAAAACAGTACTAAGACAGGAATCTACTAATGATAATATCTACATTAAAAATATGAAAAGTCAAATAAAAAAAATTTGCATCTAAAAATGCAAAGAGAAGAAAGTAAATTCAACATGACCAGAAGGAATATTCAACACATGAATGAACGGATATAAAACATGGAACACAAAAGTTAAGGAATCAATAGCAGTAAGAGCTGGTTTTATTTTAAAAAACAAGAAAATAATGTAAATAAGCATGTAGGTATTCTAAAAATCTTCAAAGACAGAGGTACATGAAAAGCTGAAGTGAAGCCCTTAATGAAATCAAACCAGTGGTTCTCTTTTCTCAGCCTCTCAAGTACTGAGATTGCATGCATGTGCTACCATGCCTAGATATATATGTGTTTTAGGCAGCTGGACATGGTAGCACATTCATAGTAATACTAGTACTTGGGAGGCTGAGACAGGAGTATAGGTATCAAGGCCGGCCTCAGCAACTTAGCAAGAACCTGACCAACTAAGCATAACCCTATTTCAAATTTTTAAAAAAATAGCTTGTCATGATTGTATATACCTGTGGTCTCAGTACTTGAGAAGCTGAGACAAGAGGATCAGAGGTTCAAGGATGCCTTAGCAAGTAGTGAGATTCTCAGCAACCTATAGAGGCTCTGATATTTTTTTTTCTTTTTCTTTTTGCCATACTGGGGATGGAGCCAAGGGGCATTCTACATACAAGCTCCACTCCAGGCCTTCTTACTGAGTTGCAAAGGGCCTCGCAAATTAGCTGAGGCTGTCAGTGAACTGCAATTCTCAGTTCCTGCCTTTCCAATGCTGGTATTACAAGTGTGCACCACCACGCCCAGCTCTAGGGGTCCTGTTTTTAAATTTAAAAAAAAGGCCTGAAAGTGTAGCTCAGATGTAAAATGTACCTGGGGTCATTTCTGAGTACCAAAAAGTATATAATAATAATAACAACAACAACAACAACAATAATAATAATAATAATAATAATAATAGTATATGTAAAGTTTTTAACTTTTTAAGCAATGAAAACATGTATCACATTTAAGTATACATTTTTAAAAATATTCATTGCATGAATAAATTTGAAACTGGAAAAAATAATGCAATGCAGTACAATGTAATACAGATGTCCCTTTCTATTAGATGTCTTCCCTTACTCAGATAATTTGGGTTAAGGGCCTCTTATTCTATTCAAACACACATTCACTCAATTTTTTAAAAATTTTTTATTGGTGCATTGTAGTCATACATCTTAATGGGATACAAAATGTTAGAGGCATATATGCACGCATTACTCATTTAGCCCTTCCCCAATTCTCACCCCATTCCCTCCCCCTTCCTCTTTCTCAGGTTTAGCTTACTGACTTTGATATATTTATTAATGTATGTCATGTATGCTAGGATATTTTCCTCCACCCCCTTCCCCTTAGTTAGGCCATCTTATTTTCTCATATATGGTTTCTCCTTCTTTGTCTAGAGTTCCTCCTATGATTCTTTTTCTCCCGAGCTTCTGCATATTAGGGAGAACTTTCAATTTTTTACTTTTTGTGACTGACTAATCTCACTTAGCACAATATTCTCCAGTTACATTCATGTCCCCACAAATGACATAATTTTGTTCTTCTTAATGGCTAAGTAAAATTCCATTGTGTACATATCCCCTAGTTTTGTAATGCATTCATCTGTTGATGGACATCTTGGCTGGTTCCACAGTTTGGCACTTGTGAATTCTGTGCCTAGGAACACTATCATAGTAAACTGAAATTGTCTGTTTCCTGTGTTTTTCCACAAGTTCAGTGCTCTTTGAGTGCAAATATTCTGTTGTTTTTGGTACCTACCTGTTTCTGGCACATCTTAGAACTCTAGAAATATCTATGGCATTGATTTGTATATATTCAACGAGGTTTAGTTCTGACAGAACAAGAATATAATTTTTTATATTTGTCTTGGGATTCCTAATAAATTCTCTGATTACAACAATTCTAAAAAACTTATGATTTTGATTTTCCACATGTGCATAAAAACATTAAACATGACTTCAAACTGAATAATTAGAAAACAAGAGTTCCACTTTCTAATTTTTGTGTGTGTGTGTGTGTGTGTGTGTGTGTGTGTGTGTGTGTGGTACTGGGGGTGGAGCCCAGAGGCTTTCTACCTCTGGGCCATACTCCCAGACCTATTTTATTATATTTTATTTGGAAATAGGGTCTCACTAAATTGCTGAGAGCCTCACTAAGTAGCTGAGACTGGCCTCAAACCTGTGTGATCCTCCTGTCTCAGCCTCCCAAGCCCTGGGATGACAAGCGTGCGCCACCACACCTGGCTACTTTCTAATTTTTTGACCAGGTTTTGCTACCTCCCTTCCTTCACAAAACGTACCAGTATCTGCCAGTGTCTGTTTAACTTAAACCTGTGCTGGCTTGCCTAACAATCTGTTTCTCTGATGACATGCAGCTGCTCCTGTTTTTCCTCTAGCCTTTCTGAGTGGTTGAGAATATGTTCAGGAAAGAAACAGAAGCAGACTGTTTCCCTCAAAACAATTCAATGTAAGTGAATTTTTAAAATAAAAAAGTAACCTTTATGCCCTGAAACCATAATGTGAGCTATGGAGCTTAAAAGTGCATTTCTCTTACCATTTTTAGAGGATCCCTACGAACTTTCTTTCTCTGATATAAAAATACTGTGTGGTACAAAAGTGAAGGAATCCACTAGAAGCAACTATCTGGATTGGGAAATGAATTAAATAATTTCTTTTAAATGCTCTGAATCTTTGGGAAAGAAGTGAAGTTCTTCAGGAAGCCTAAATTCTGAGTAATATAATCCAGTGCCTTGTTTACATTTCAGATAGAGTTTAAAATATATATTATTCTGTTTTATTACTTTTTACGTTTCTCTCTATAACTAAAACAACTTTCAGATATTTTCTCTTATTTTTATAAGTCGTAGGAATTGGAAATTTAGATATGTGCTTTGAATTCGAAGCTGCCACACTGGGACAGCTACTTTGGGGCAGATCTGGAGGTGAGATTGGCATTTAAAAATTGACAATAATCACTTTACTTTGCTTGTGTAAGAGTTATCAACCTCTTTCGAAGAATTTACACAGTCAAATGTCCACTTTTATTGGAAGAAGTGATTTGAGGTGCCTGATATTATGGAAGAGAGGTTCATATAAAAGACTACACAGAGGTATTTTATTGATTATGATAGTAGCATATATGTATGTGTCTGTATGTGTGTGTGTCTGTGTGTTCCTGGGGATTTAACCCAGGGATATTCTACTCTGACCTAAACACCGATAAATTTTCATTTTTGTTTTAAAACATGATCTCACTAGGTTACTGTGAGCATTACTAAGTTACTGAGGTTGTCCTCAAACCTGTGACATTTCTATGTCTCTATCTTAGCCTCCCAAGTACTGGGAGTACAGTCAGGCACCAGCAGAATCTGGCTAGCCTATACATTTTGAAGTATGCAGGTGTCTCTGAGAAAGACATATAATCAGACAACGGAACCTGCAGAAGAGAGGATCAAGGCAACTCTTCCAAGCATTGTGACCAAAATATTGATACTCCATTTATGATTTTTTCATGAGAATGTGGCGTCAATGCTTAAAGGTCAACATAAAGGACAATTTAGATTCCTCAATTAATAAGAAATAAACAGTCAATCAATTGAAATATCAGTTCCAATAAGGAAACACTGGAGAAAGGAAATGCTATGTAAAATTTCTTGTATGTGGAGATATAAAACATAAAAGAAACTATTGATATTTGTTGACTTTATTGGTGGCTGCAGTGTCTTTTGTGAATGTTTTGATGTGTGTCTGTTTTAATATGTTTATTAGTACATTTTAGTTATACATCACAATGAGATTAAAACTGATATATATCACTTGGTGTGTTTCCCTCTGTATCACAACCTTGATGTGCACCTAAAAAAGTAAATATTTCCAAGAGCTGGGTATCTGTAATAATTTACTCAGTCTTACTGAATCTCAGATTTTGCAAAAGTAAAATGGGGATAACAGTAACTCAGAGTGATTGTGATGATGGAATAAGTTTTATGTTTAAATATATCTCATTTTAATTAACATTTTAATTGAACTACAATTTTATTTCATTTACTTTGGAACAAAAAACCATAGCAGTTCCATTAAAACCCAGTGAAACTGAATTCCTCCTTTTGTTATTCTTTAAGTTAGACTATTATGTAAACAGAATAGTGGAAGGGCACTTTGCTAAGAATCAATATGCCTGACTTCATTCTTGTGTTGGCCGTGCCCCTGTATCATTTCTCAAGGAAAAGGGAACAGTAAAATAGTATATGTCCCTGTATTTCCCCTTTATGCTCCCCAAAAATCTAGCCAAGTTAAGGGAACAATGAGAACGAATCTCATACAGAAAGTCCAGATACATATTATCTTGAAAGCAACTGACTCTCTTAGGTACAAATGGGAACTGGGGCAAGTTAATGATATCTGTAGAAAACTAGTTTTTTGCATGTATGCCAGGACAGTTGCTCCTTGGGATGCCAATTACACAAGCAAACTAATCAAGCTGTAAACAAACTCTGCAGTGTAACATATAAACCCTTTCCTGAGTGGGGATGGGCATGGAATTGAGAGCCCATCAATAGAAAGGATACAGGTCAACTTTCCAGCCAACCACGACTAGACAAAACATCATGAGGGAGAGGAGGCACTGCTTGCAAAACATTGTGGGGAACAGAGGTGGTATCTGTCAGGTAGTCACCACCGAACTCTTATTGGAGCAGACATTGGTCTCTTGTAAGCTGTCCCCAATGAGTCATAATGTCTCCCATGCTTTCTCCATGTACATCCTCTGGCCTTTCCATACCTACCTTGCTACACTGACACAGATGGACTGCAGAGATGGCATACTTGCCCTGTATCCCTGAAAAAAAATCCTTTGATGTTGCTACATTTCATTTTTTTACTGTCAGAATGTATACAATAAAATTTTATGTATTCCTACCTCACCCTGCATAGTAGGATATTATGTTGTAGATGGTTTTGTGGTCATTTTTTTCTGAATGGGAATTAAATGAATTTATATATGTGTCACTTAACTCAACACCTGGACCGCAGTAAGCACTCAGTAGGTAATCATAATCTTAGGTTGATGAATTATTTAGAATGTAGTACACATTTTTTAATTCATTCATTAAATATTTATATAAACTGTAAAATTAATATTATTACCAAATAGGGTGGACCACAGTAATTACTCAGTAGGTAGTTATTACCAAACAAGGTAAACCATGGTAAGTACTCAGTAGGTAGTCAACTCTTTGGGTGGTGCATTTTTATTTAGAATGTAGTAGACATTTTATTTTTCAGTACTGGGGATGGAACCCAGGAACATTGTACCTCTGAGCTACACCGCCAGCCCTATTTTTTATTTATTTTGAAACAGTGTCTCACTGAGTTGCAAAGGGCCTAAATAGCTGAGGCTGTCCATGAACCGTGATTTTCCTGTCTCAGCCTCCCAAATGCTGGGATTACAGGTGTGTGCCACCAACCCAGCACTGTAGTGGACATTTTTAATTCATTCATTGAAAACCCATAACAAAATGTAAAATTAATGTTATTACTAAATGCTATTACTTAATAGGACATGGAATAACTCACATATGGCCTATGACCTCACATCAGCATCATTTTCTAACTCCTGAGTAGATCTACAGAATTAAGTGATGATAGGTGATGAGGAAAGTCTAGTAATGGGGTGAGAGTTAAAGAATAAAAATGTATATTTTGAATGTTACTCAGAAAAGTTTTTGATAACTTGTACTTTTTATATTTTAGTCTGTATAATAATGTTATCTGATAAGTTGGTATAAAAAAGGCTACCCCAAAATAAATATATTAAACTGCTTATATCAAAATCTTGTGTACTCACTAAGCTCCTTTGAAGTTTGTTGTGACAAAATAAAGTAATAAATATGAAAGTGCTTTGTGAGATTATCTATGATAATATCATATTAGTGTATTACATGAGTTCCTTGACTGCTTTTTATTTGACTTACAATCCAATGTAACTAGAGTAATTGTAGTTGAAATAATGTGATTTCTTGAAAATGAGTTTAACTACATGCCAAAAAGCAGGGCGAATGAATATATGAAACAAAATTATCAAGATGCTAATAATTTTTAAACTGAGTTATAATTGTATGTGGATTTGTACTGCTATTTATGATGTCATTCTCTTTATCTTTCTGTCTGTCTGTTAAAATACAGCCATTATTTCATATCTGTGGGCCCTGCATTCATGGATTCAACTAACCATGGATCAAAAATATTTGAAAAAAAATTTACATCTGTGCTGAACAAGTAGAATTTTTTTCTTGTCATTCCTTAAAAAATGCAGAACCTACTATTTACAAAGCATATAAAATTGTGCATAGATTATATGTCAATGCTATACCATTTTATATGAGAGACCTGAGCATTTGTGGATTTTAAAATTCTCAAGGGTCTTAGAACCTATCCTATGTTAATTTCCCAATGAGTTATTTTTAAAAAACTCAAATGTGCTCAACCTTCATCTATTTTCCTGAAAATTATACAATTGTGTCCTTTTCTATAGCTTGGTAAAACTCTATTGTGAGAATAAGACAATTAAATCAGCCAGTCTAAAAATGTCAAGGGTGATATGTTTCCTCTCATTTGTTGAAGCTAGAAATAAAATAGTAAAGATAAGGAATTTCATGATAATATGGAGACCAGTAGAAAATGGAAGGAGACGGGAAGGAAAAGGTGAGGAGAGAAACGGAGGCTTGAGGAAAGAAACAAACCAAATAATATTATGACTACAAATGAAGATAACTAACTTCATTAGCATGTACAGGGAGGGAAGGGGTGACAGGGAGGAGTTAGGAGAGGATCACACTAAGAAAGGATGTGTGTATATACGACTATATTATTTATTAATGGAAATTTAAAAATAGTTTTACAAGCATATTATAATTAAATAACATATCAAGATTTAAAGTGATACAAACATACATGCACAAATCACTTGGTATATTTTTCTCTACATTCTAAGCTGCTCTCCCCTCCTCCTTCAGTGTACATGTTAATGATATTTGTAGTGATACCTTCATATATAAATATAATATTATTTTAGCTCACTATTATGTGTACTTATGTTGTAGCAATAATTTTAAATAAAAATAAATTGTAATATTCTGATAAAAATATAATTACACTTAAACTCCAAAATGGAATATGATTTTGAATATTGTTAATAATAAATTTTCACAAAGAAATTTTAATTCCCTTGATCAGTTCTATTTTGTATCAGTGTAGCAATATCATTAAGACTATAGGTTTTAGAATAAAAATACTTAATACTTATTTTGAGTTCTACTATTTCCACCATTTCTACCATTTCGGTGTTAGTTCTCTTATCTATAAAATAAGTTCAATTATATCTAATGCATAGATTCATGCAAGTAGAACTCACTTTTGCCTAGCTTAACATGTAGAAGGTTTTAGAAATTGTTGCCTTTTCTTTTTTCCTTACTTATATACAATGCCACCTAATGAAAAAGTGCCCAACCTGATGTGGTGGCTCACACCTATAATCCAAGTACTTGGGACACTGAGAGTTGCAGGTTTGATGCTAGCCTAAGGAACTTAGACCTTGTTTCAAAATAAAAAGAGATGATGGTATAGCTTAGAAGTAGAATGACTCTGGGTTCAATGCCCAGAAAAGAAGAAGAAGAAGGAGAAGGAGAAGGAGAAGGAGAAGGAGGAGAAGGAGAAGAGATTGAGAACATAGAGATAAACACACCAAAATTGAGCATAATTTATGTAATTCATTCTAAATAAACTTTTAATAAGCATATTTTGGTTGAATGCACCAAGAATCCTGGAAATGTTTTTTTAAAAACTCACCTGTAGTAGCATCAAAGGAAGGATGTGGGAAAGGTCCAACAGCAATTGGCATAGGAAACAGATATCCAGGAATACAACGCTTGGGATGAGGCTGATTCACTGCAAACAAAATGACTCATTTTATTTTGAATTCCAAGATTTTAAAAAATAAACTGAGCACTTATTCATCTAGTATTTCAACAAAATATTTGAAGTACTGAAGAAGTAATAAGAAGAAAATACTTCATCGTGAAGATCATACTGGTGGGATGCAGAGAAGGGAAATAATAACTTACCTGAGGTCACTCAGAAAAAGAAATTAGTATCTTAATGTGCTGACTTAGATTTAATATATTTTAATGTCCTATTTTGATTTATATTGTATATGATTTCAATTTAATTTAAAAAATTTGCTCAACTCCCACTGTGCGCTAAAAATAACTAAGGTCAATACTGTAGGAACTATTAACTATTAACTCTCTGGCTTTACACAAATTACAAACTAATGGTGGATACAGGAACAGATGCTCATGGAGCCATAACTGGTGCATTCTGCTTTAAGGAATATAAAGTATACAAAAGATGTTCCTCTAGGTTGCTAAGGGTAGAAGATATTAATTTTAAGTGTGAGTTGAGTTCCAAAGGAGGAATCCTGGATATTACAGAACTTAATTTTAGCCTTGAAGGATGAGTATTGATTTATCACATAAAAGGGGAAAGAAAGAAATTCTATATACAGAATAGGGCAGAAGTACAGAGTTATATAGCAAAGTACCAAGTAAATTTCAGAAAAGAACTTAAATTTTAGCAATAGAAGAAAAGTAGAGATTTATACTTTTCATTTAGTGCATTAGGCATTACAGGGACAATTTGCCAATATAGCAGAGTGGTACAATTCTTATTTTATTTTCCAACTGAGATACAAGACAAATTAACAGGAATATGAGGTATATCGCAACAAATTAAAATACAGAATATGGCACACATAAAATCATGTGGAAGTATGTTAACTGTTTAGATGTTAGATGCCTGTAGTCATGGTAATCAACCTACTAGATGACAGAATCAGCATGTCAAACATACCCAACAATGGGTTGAATCCTGCACAGTAAAATTTAATATGGATAAATATAAGATATTGTTCATAATTTCAAACATACAGAATAGGAAACACATGATAGAAATATGCAAAACTTAAGGTATATATTTTATGGAATTAACTAGAAATTAAATATTAGTTGTCAATTAGTTTAACAAAAAGTGCCATTTGAAGCTGCATGAATAGAGCTTGAGTCCACCAACAGTATAAGTGATAAGTCATATCTGGAACCCTATGTTTATGATAGATGCCACATTTTAAGTGAAAAATGAGCAAATTAGAGTACAGCCAAGAGTTACTAAACCATCTGCAGAATAAGAGTTATATTCTGTTAGAAACAAGAGAATAATCAGGCATAGTGGCACACACCTGTAATCCTAGAACTTGGGGGGCTGAGACAAGCATAAAGGATGATTGCAGGTTTACAGCCAGCTCCAATAATTTAGCAAGGTCCTCTGGAACTTGGTGAGACCTTGTTTAAAAATAAAATGAAATAAAACTAGGGCTGGGGATATAGTCAGAGTTAGAATGTCCCTGGGTTCAATGACCTGGACCACACATGTGTGTGCACATGCACGCACACAAACACACACACACACACACACACACAATAAAATTAGCACACTTTAAAAATAGTACAAATGAGGTTAGAAGGGGTGATTGATAATGTTCATTAGGTATTTGATGAGTTATCATGTGTAGGTGTGACTTGCTCATTCTATATATTTCCATCGGACAGAATGAGATTTCATGGTCATCATTTTCAGATAGATTTTTGTTTAATAAAAAGAAACATGCAGAAATTAGAGCTGTCAAATAATACAATAGGGTGCTTGATGAAAAAACCTAACCTTTTCAATGAAAGTATTGAAGAATAGAATTAATGACCACTTTTTAACATATTATGAAAAACATTCATACATCAATCAGGTAGGAAGCTGGACTAGATAGCTTCTAGGGTTTCCTGTACCAATAATGTTCCTTGATTCCAGCAGTCTATGAAAATCATGTCATTACAATGGAAGTATCATTATGTCAATAATAAAACCAACACTTGTCATGATGAATGATAGACTGAGAACGTAGATGTTTAATGGAATAATCACTTATTTATAAAGTATTTTCTAGTTAGCAGTAACACTTCATAATAAGTGGATATTTTTCTTCATGTAAATTACTAAAGAATTTCCATTGAATTGATTATAATTGCAGACAGAATATCAAATTAATTTGATATCATAAATGCTTTTATGATTTATATCAAGGAAAAGAATTAAGATGTGTCTATCCTCTAAAAACGCTGATTATCAATGACAAGAAAGTGTGATGCTTATCCATTTATATGTGTAATACAACTTCATTTGACATACTTTGTCCTCATCAGGTTTAGGTCACTAATAAGGCTGTCAGTTTGTCTTCTGTAATAAAAAATAAAAAGTCCATAACAATTGATAGGGTATAATCATCTGTGGTGAATAAATATCAAAAGAAAATAACAGTGAAGAACAAAGAGTTTCATGTATTCATATGGTTATATGTATTTGTATAATGGTGGAACAGAACAATCAAAATCACTGACAATAGATGAAAGTCAAGCAAAGAATGGTACATTAATGTGAAAAAATATTGGGTTGTAAGAAACTGCTATGTTTATTGGCTATACCAAGTTGATATCTGAATATGAAATAAGGATAATCAAAATATTCAAAATAGTATTAAAATAATAAACGTTTATGCTTATATGGTAGGAAGTTATTTTACCACACAGATATTCAATAATTATTGGAAAATTTAAAATTTGATCTTTTAAAAATTCAGTAATGTAAATCTACAACCTAGAAATCTACTACTAGTATATTTAATTATTTTACTAAAATATAATTTATATTACATACAATTCAGTCATTTAAGATGTTTGATTCAGAGTTTTTGAATAATAAGTGTTGTGCTGTTAGAATTCAATTCTAATTTTTAAACATTTTCATCACCTTTAAATGAAACTCTATACCCACTAGTGGTCACTCTTCAGCACCCCACTCAATATAAAATAATCACTAGTATATTTTTGTCACTATAGGTATTCCTTTTCTGGAAGTTTTACATGTGTGAAATTATAAATAGAAGTATAATAATTGAGTCAAATTATAACTATGTTTAACCTATTGAAGAATTATCAGACTGCTTTCCATAGTGTCTACAAACATTTTACATAGTCACATAAAGCAGCATATGAGGATTCAATTTTTTCACATCTTCCCAGTTTTAGCATATGTCATTTTTGTTTATAGGCATCTTAGTGGGTGTGAAACAGTATCACATTGAAATTTTAAGTTTAATTTTCCTGATGGCTAGTGATATTTAGCATATCTTCCTGTTCTTATTAGAAAATGTTTATTCAAATCATTTGTACAATTTTATTTGAGTTATTTGTACTTACCTTATTACTGACTTTTTTTTTGGTGGTACTGAGGTTCCTGGAAGCCCTTCTACCTCCGGGCTACACTCCCAGACCTATTTTTTATACTTTTTTATTTGGAAACAGGGTCTCATAAGCCAGCGCGCGGCTGGCTTCGAACCTGCGCGATCCTCCTGTCTCTGCCTCCCAAGCGCGGGGATTACAAGCGTGCGCCACCACGCCCGGCCTTTATTATTGACTTTTAATGGTTGTTAATATATTTTGGATACAAGTACCTTATAATATATGTAATTTGCAAGCATTTTCTCCCATTGTGTTAGTTGTCTTTTTTAAATTAATATGATTTTAACATGATGAATGGTATCACGATACCTTGCACACCCATTAAGATGTATACATCTATTGTACATTGTGATATTTTGATATATGTGTACAATGTAGAAAGCTAATTAACATATATACCACCTTGCTTTCTTACAAATTAATCATAAGACACTTGAAATTTAGTTTAGTTATTCTGAAGTATACAATACAATATTATTGATTATAATCACCTTGCTGTACAATTGATTACAAAACATTATTCCTCTTGTCTAACTGAAACTTTATGCATTTTGATCAAAATTTCCCATTTCCCCATCCCTGGTAGCCACAATTCTATGAGTTTTACTGTTTTAAATTCCTCTGCTGGGCGTGGTGGCACACGCTTGTAATCCCCACGCTTGGGAGGCGGAGACAGGAGGATCGCGCAGCCAGCCGCGCTGGTTTAAGAGACCTTGTTTCCAAAAAAAAATATAAGATGGGCCTGGGAGTGTAACCGGAGGTATAAGGGTTTCCAGGAACCCCAGTACCACAAAAAAAACCATAAATAAATGAATAAATAAATAAATAAATAAATAAATTCCTCATATAAGTATGATTATGTGATGTCTATCTTTATATGAATGAACTATTTCACTTAAAATGATTCTTCCAGGTTCACCTATCTTGTCACAAATGGCAGGATACAGAAATATCAGTTCTGAATACCTATACAAATAAATATAAATTAATATGTCAAAGGTATCTGCCCTCCCATGCTCACTGAAGCATTATTAATGATAGCTGAAGTGTCCATCAGTCGATTAATAAATTTAAAAACTGGTATACCTACACACTGAAATATTATTCGACCTTTAAAAAGATATCTGTTCGTTGTCTTTTTAGTTATCTAGTGGAGTTATTTGCTGTGTAAAATTTTTATTTTACTGAAGTACAATACATATAATTTTTCATTTCATACATGATACATGTTCTTTTGATGTCAATCTACGAAACTGTTGGCTAGACCAATGACATAAACACTCTTTAATTTTTATTGCAAAAAGTTATACTTTTATTTTTTTTCCATTTTATTTTTTAATTGGTGCATTGTAGTCATATATCAATTACATTGGAGTACAAGACTTAAGAGGATATACAAGCACACATCATCCAATCAGCCTTCATCCACCCCATCCCATTCCCTCCCCCTCCCTCGATCCCATGCTTGTTTGGTGATTAACTTTGATACATGTGTTTATGTACCTCCTGCTTTTTAAAGAGGCTCCATCCTCCCCTATTCCATACCCTCTGATTGGTCACCTTAACTGCTGCACTATAGGGCCCTTTCTATAGCTCGACCTCTTCCTGTTGCCCCTTTCCTCCTAGTTATTGCTGATTAGGGGAAGCATCTGGTTTTAATTTTCTGCGATATTTCTCTGTGCATGCCCCGTTGCAAATACCAATCCTACTCTTGACGGCCCCAGTAGTGGCCTGGCTACACGGTGGACTGATCCAGACCTCGCTGGCTCAAGTATCGGCCTAAAAAGTTATACTAAAGCTTTTATAATAGGCCAATGATGTATTTTGAGTTAACTCTGTATATTATATGAGGTAAGGGTCCAAATTTACTCCTCTGTATATGGATCATCCAATTCACATGAAATTTTTCTTCATTTTCAGTATCATTTTGGCTATTCTAGATAGCTTTTATTTCAATAAAAACTTTATGATTAGAATACTAATTTCTGAAAAATATAGTTTTGATAGGAATTATATCAAATCTGTGTATCAGTTCAAGTAATAGAGCCATTTTAAAAATATTAAGTTTCCAAATCTGAAACATAGACTGTCTTTTCATTATTCAGATCTTTTATTTTTTCAACAATGTTTTGCAGATTTCAGTGTAAAGGTCTTATACTTCTTTTGCTAAATGTGTTCTTACATAATTGTTGATACTGTGAATAGAATTGCTTTATAAATTTTACTTTGCAATGTTCCTTACTATTGAAATCAAATTTATTTTTATATAGAGAGCTTATATCATGCAATGTTGTTAAACTTCTTCATTACTTCTGATATATTTTAGTAGATCATTTAAGATTTACGATATATAAGATCTTGTCTTCTTCAGATAGAAATAATAGTTTCTTTTTTCCCAGTTATTTTTCTTGTGGAATATATTTTTGATTAATAACTAATGACATTACATAAATTTTTAGTTTGGGCAATTTACTTCGTGTTTTTGCATACAGTTGTTCATAACATTTCCCTATAATCCTTTTTATCTCTATTGTCAGTAATTTTCCCCTGTGTTTTGTGTTTTTTCTTAATTTAGTAGTTTGAGTTTTCCATAATTGTCTAGTCCTGCTAATATTTACTCCATTAAAACAAGCACTTTAATTTTATATAATTTTTCTATTTTCTTTTTCATTTATTTCTACTCTAATCTTTATTATTTCTTTCTCTGAGGTTGATTTGTGTTCAGTATGCTCCCCTAGCTACTGGTTGCTCAGGGTAGAAATCTGGGTTAATTTTTTAAGAACTCTCTCTCTCTTTTTTTTTTTTGTGATACTGGGGTTCCTGGAAGCCCTTCTACCTCCGGGTTACACTCCCAGACCTATTTTTATATTTTTATTTGGATACAGGGTCTCTTAAGCCAGCACGGCTGGCTTCGAACCTGTGCAATCCTCCTGTCTCTGCCTCCCAAGCGCGGGGATTACAAGGGTGCGCCACCACGCCCAGCGAGAACTCTCTTCTTTTTAAAACAGGCGAAATACAAAATAAAGGGACTTCCGGGAAGATGGCGACCGAGAAAAGCGGGGCTTAAGAGCCCCGCTAACAACCAATCTCCATTACCACAAAATCAGCGCCTTTCATAGCCAGAAAACACCATCACCAGAGAAACAAAAAAATCACCAGGCTCAGAGAGAAAGCTGACTGAGAACAGAGCTCAGAGCCACAGAGGAGATACACCGGCCTCAAGCCCGAGGACGTGGCAGCAGCGCCATACTCCCCGCGGCAGCGGCAAAATCACCGGACAGCTACAGCAAGCCCAGGTGAGCCGCTGCGGAACAGCCAGGCGGGATTTCTTGCTGCAGGTAAAATCTAAAGCTCCCAGTGGCTGAGTTCAGCACACGCCGCAGGGATTCAGGGTGGAAATCAAAACCCAGAAGAAATAAGCCAGCCTCACGGCCGAGGGCGTACCAGCGGCGCCATATTGCCACCGGCGGCAGCAGCAGAGAATTCACCGAATCCAGTACAGCAACATCTGCATACTCAAGAACAATGAGTCAAATTGCGGGCCACAGAGGAGAAATCCCAGTACTGTACTCCCTGGGACTTGACCCAGTGGGGGAGTGGTGGTGGCAGAGATATCACACCATAGGAGAACGTGCAACCTGGCACACCCGACAGTCTAAAGCAGCCTCTATCGACTCTCTGGGTCGGAGACTCTGTGATACAACCCATTAAAGGAGTAGTGGGGTCTGAGATACTACTGACTCGAGATCCAGAACACCTTAAGTGAAGTCATAGTGACCCAAGGGAAGAACCCAGAGAAGGCACAAACTTCCGAAATCATGGGAAAGAGGAATAATACTGGAGCAATGAATGCCTACAACCCCACAACATCAGAACCCGATAAAACTGAAAATCAGAGATTTCTAGAAGATCAAATCAGGAAAATAACTGTAGAAATAATAGAGGTGCTTCTAAAAGATCTCAGAGAGAGCCAAAAAGAGATAAAGGATGCAATTAATGAAGTAAATGCCTCAATTCAAAGCACAAACAACCGATTAGACCACATGGAGAACAGAATCTCGCTCTTAGAAGACGATCATTCCAAAAATGAACGCATAGTTTTTAATCTAGGAAAAAATATCCGACAGCAGGAATCTGATATTGAAGAAATATGGGCCCATTTTAAGAGAGCTAACCTAAGAATAATTGTATTGGAATAGAGGAGGGAAAATAAAGTGAAACCAAAGGGATCAACAATCTCTTCAAGGAAGTAATAGCAGAAAATTTTCCAAACATAGAGCAAGAGGTTGATACACAGGTCCAGGAAACTTATAGAACTCCCTTTAGACAGGATCGGAGAAGAGGATCCCCACGCCACATAATTGTCAAAATGACCAATGTGGAAGCCAAGCAGAGAATCTTAAAGGCAACAAAAGCAAAGGGCCAAGTGACATTCAGAGGCAAACCAATTAGAATCACTCCAGACTTCCCAAACCAAGTCATGAGAGCCAGAAGGGCTTGGAGTAATATATTCCAAACTCTGAAAGAAAACAACTTCCAGCCAAAAATTTCCTACCCAGCAAAACTTTCTATCAAATTAGATGGAGAAATAAGAAGCTTCCATGACAAACAGAACCTGAAGGAATTTATGTCTTCAAAACCAGCACTAGAGAAAATACTCAAAGAGATTAACTACAAAGAAGAAATAGGTAACACACACCAGAACCAGAGAAACAAGATTTTCCATCCAACAGTCAACTAAGATTGGTTATCTGTGGAGATTCATTACTTATGTTAGTCTTTTACCTATCTCTAAATGGTATTGTTTGCCTTTATTGTTGTTAATTTTTAGGATTTCTAGTTGGAATATTAATATACCTTCAGATATAGCATTTGGAAATATTTTATCCCATTCTATTAGTAACTGTTAACTCTGTTTACATTGTCTTTGGATATACAATATTTTTTTTTACTTTTTAGGGAGTTTGTATACTCTTCTGTTGCCTGTGCCATTGAAATCATATCCAAGAAGTCACTGCCAATTTCAATGTTGTGAGGTTTTATGACCCAGATTTTCTCCTAAAAGTTTATAGTCTTAAGATTTATATTTAGGTCTTTTATATATTTTGAGTTAATATTTGTATATGGGATTAGGTAAGGGTCCAATTTTATTCTTTTCCATGTAATTATTATGTTTCAACAATATTTAGTTAAAAGATTATTATTTCCACCACCAAATGTTCGTGGAAACCCTGTCAAAAATAACTTGACAATATAGGGAAGAATTTAGCTCTAGGCTTTTATTTAACTCCAAGGGTTTATATATCTGCCTTTAGAATAGTACTACACTGTTTCAATTATTGTAGCTTTATATGGTTTGAAATCAGAAAATATATATCTTCTAGCTTTGTTCTTTTTCAAGATCATTCTGGGTATCTAGAATCCATATTCCATATTAGGATAGATTTTTTTCTGAAAAATAAATATATAAATATATGATAGTTTCACCTAAAAAAATAGAAAAAAATATTCTCTGGTAAGAAAGAAAGTAAAAAGAAATATTGAAATGTTATCTTTAAGTCATCAAAAGCTTGGTATCAGACAAATGAAAATGTTATGTGAGATTATCATTTTTAATTGAGGATAAATTGCTATAATACTTGATGTCAACCACTAAGCCAAGCATGGGAGGGAGGGATGGGGAGAGAATGGGGTGGGGATCAGGTGGGGGCTGACTGGGCGATGTGTGCATGTATGTCTACAAAAGTTTGTATCCCACTATGATGTATGAATACAGTGCACCAATAAAAAAAATAAAAATAAAATAAAATAAAAAAATAAAATAAAATAAAACAGGCATTTATGGGTAGGCCCAACAATGCAATTACGTTATCTTTTGTAATTATCTACTATTTTCAGTCAACATTCTTGTTGTTGTGACCCAAAATATTTAATAACCACAACTTAAGACTATGTTAGGCTTGGTCAAGTCTGCAGAGTTCAGGGCATGATGGTGAGAAGCAGAGATAATAAGATTTCCTCTGATCTTAGATCATGGAGGATGGAAGCCAAGAGAGCAAAAGACTAATGGAATTATTTACATGTATATTTACATAGATTTTTATATATTTACATATATATGTAACACAAGGGACATAAATACTAACAATACGGAGATAAAAACGGATTATAAGAAAATGTTATGAACAACTGTATGCCAATGTAAATACATATATATTTAAATATATATATGTAAATAATGAGGGGACCACACCCCAACATAACTGCTTTGTCTATACCATGATGTCTGAGGGGCATTCTAAATCCAAACCATAACACCTACATTATTACTTTTACTAATGTTCTTTTTCTTGGGGGCAGGTATTTGAAATGCAAGCCTAATAGGGTAACTTCTCTCAGTTTTGTTTTTGTGGCAACGTCATTTTGCCTTTACTTTTAATTTTAATACTTTTATTGTGCATAATAATCTCACATCAGAATGTAGTTCACAGTGACAGTGACATACATACACACAGCAAGTGGTGGGCTTTCCCTCGGTTCCCTCCCCATGCCCCCTTTCCCCATACAGGGTATTGAGATTGATACTGGAATTCTCACATGTGTACATAAGGTCAGTGGAAGTGAGTTTTCACTAATTCTCCCTCTCCGCCCACCATTCCCCTAGACCACCTCCCTCTATTCAGTGGACTTTATCCTCTATTTCCTAAAGTTCTCTTATATTCCAATTACTTCCTACCTTCTGTATATGAGTGAAAGCATATGACCCTTCACTTTCTGTGAATGGTTCATTTTACTTCATATAATGT
Organism: Muscardinus avellanarius; assembly: GCF_963383645.1. Classification (NCBI taxonomy): domain Eukaryota; kingdom Metazoa; phylum Chordata; class Mammalia; order Rodentia; family Gliridae; genus Muscardinus; species Muscardinus avellanarius. Next base: position 116,394,957 of record NC_137792.1, on the reverse strand, counting down.
TGTCCAGGTCCTTCTATTTTCTTTCAAATGACATAATTTTGTTTTTCTTTATTGCTGAATAAATTTTCATTCGTTTTTACGAGGTGGTTTTGACAGATATGATATTTTTATCTATTCTTTCCTTCCACATGCTTTTTTAGTTTAATTAGTTTAATAGTAATTATGGTTTACAGTGTTATAATTTAATATTTTATACACTATGTAATGATCAAATCAGGGCTTTTAGCATTTCCATGTTCTTAGCAGTTTTTTAAATTTGTGATTAGCACATAACAATTGTATATATTTATGAGACACAGTGAGATATCACAATACACGTATTAGATGTATACTGATCAAATCATTGGAATGAACATTTCCATCTTTTTATTACTTGATGTTTAGGGCCTTTGAATTCCTTCCTTCTAGTTACCCTTAAAATGTATAATTATTTTTAAATATTGATATTAAATATTAATGATTATTGTTATTATTGTGAGCTATAGTTACTCAATTATACCACAGAACACTAGAATTTATTACTGCTATCTCTGACTTGGTACCTATTATTTAACCTCTCCCTCTTCCAAATTTTGAATGCATCAAGAGAAAGACAACTTATCATGTACAAATAAATACCAATAAGTTATAGAGATTTCTCTTCAAAAACAGTGGAGGCTAGAAAGCAATGACACAACATATGTAAAATTTTGAAAAAAAATTGGAAGTAAAAAGAGAAAAATAGTTTTAAAAATATCTTCCAAGCTACAATCTTATACAGAATTGCTAATATTACATAATCCTTTCAAGGATGAAGTGTCTCAACTAAAATTGTCTCATTTAATTAGCAAACCTGATCTTAAAACATTATAACTTTTTCTTAAAATTTATTTGTGATGCTCTTTCTTGTCACTTTAGAAGAAGATGTGGGATGACCAAGAGCATAGACTTCTTCCTTATTTCCCAGATTTGCTAGCTGATGGCATGATTAGCATATATAGCTTAGCCTCGGCTCCAATTTCTTAGGCTGCACTGTGAGGCTCAAAATATCTCCTGCTTTATAATTTTTGTTTTGATACCACCTGTTTTATATCACTTGTTTTGAAGATCTGTGGAGTTTTAATATACTAAAACGTTTATAAAATACTACGTACCAAACAAATGGAAATAATGGTTGTAATAATCCTAAATTGACTTTTTCATGATAACAAAGCCTGGATATTTTATAAAGCATATGTTTTTCATCAAGATTTTTATGTTTATGTTTTTAACTCTTTGCTTACCTCTTCTCTATTTTTCCCTGTCTCAAATTATGCTTTTAGTTGAACCAGGCCTTAGCTTTAAGTTTCTAAATCTTCTAATCTAGAAATCTGATCTTTAAAGAAACAGATGCCAAAACCTAAAGATACCTTTGTAACTTCAACAAAATGGCATTATCTCTATTCATTTTAAAAGAATAATTCATCAAGATAGGCATTATACTCTCTTAGAAAACATATTATAATTAGGGTCAATGAGTTCTAGCCTCAGAGATTTTGATTTAGTATGTATGGAGTAGGATCCAAAAAAAGTTTTATTTAAAAGAAAAGCTCTTGCAGTTATCTCAATAATTAGTTCAGGTCTGGGAACTCACTCCTTTACCATCATTTTTTTCCACAGAATTTTAGTATCTGTTTTTGTTTATAGTATAATAAATTTCCTTTCATCAATCAACAAGCATATTAAGAGTATATTCTCTATGGTATTGGCTTATATTCATAGGTAATCAGCCATTACAATTATTTGAAATATATTTTAAAAATGATTACCTTTAGAAATAAAACTATGAATGTAGATGCAGAAAGATAACTGACTACTTACTGGGCAACATTTTGTTTTAGATGTAGCAGTCACTGAAAACATGAAGACCATCTTATTACAGTCTTTACCAAATAAAGATTACTCATCTGAATGACAGAAACATTGCTAGATAATCAGTATTACATAGAAAATATTTATGGCAGAAAAATGAAAAGAAACTATAAAAACTACAAAACTCCCCATAGAATACCAAAATCTCCGATGCTTCTGAAATCTACCATAAAGCAAAAAATTACTTAAAGTTATGGTTGCTTATAAATTCAATTAAGTATGAAAATGAGTACAAAATACCTACAATTTCATCCTTTAGGAAATTTAATAGATATAAGTGGAATTTCATTTCCATTTATTCTGCCCAATGACTCAATTGTGAAAAAACACATGAAGTATTGTTTCTAGTAGGTCTTAATGCTATCCCTTTCAAGTTTAAAATAAAAATCACATTGGGATTTTCACGTGTTCAAAAGTTTGTCTAATCACTGTAGAATAGTATGGGTTTTGGGTTATCTGTTGAGAACCTCATCAGAAGTCTCATGGTTACTGTTGTAATCCTTAGAGGCAGCTTTATTATATACTGGGAGTCTTTCTATTGATTCTATCAACAGAGTCTTAATGTGAACATATTATCTGCCCCATAACTCTGTATGGAACATAGCTTTAAGTCCCCTTGGAATTATTGTGCATAGACATGTGATATGGAAACTCCATAACCAAAACCAACCAGGATCACTCTTCAGGAAATCTCAACACCAGGCTGAAACGCAGTTGGATACATGCAGCTGAAGAGCTTGTCAATTTTCCTCAAAGGAACACCATATCCTCAGTCACTCATATTCATAGTCAAATCTTCATTATTCAGTGTGACAGGAACTTGAACAGGAGAGAAAATAGCTTTGTTGAAATGATGTTCTATCCCTGTTCTCAGTGGATTCTTTGAAAATTTCAAACACAAAGTGACAGAAATGGGATGGTACATCCATAACTTAGACTGGCTGTTCTGGTGATTCTTCATTTAGTTTTTTGGGTTCTAATTCAAAATATTTAATATAATAACAAATCACAAAGTCACCTAGCATTTTCATAGTCGTCTTAAATACCTTTGACTACTTTACAGTTTGGATGTACGCTTAAAAATTGTTTTCTAATAGGTGGACCTCCTTTGCCTTTTTCTACAAAACAACAGAGTACTGATAGAGGGACATTCTAATTGAAATGCAATCCATATAGAAGTGATACAAAAAGTACTGAACACTGTGGTTGGTAACAGGATCTACTCTGAAACTCTTCTTTCATTTAATTTCATCCTAGGCCAATGTGCAAATGGCATTTTGTCAGTCCCTGAGCTGTATTAAAATATCTGCAAAGCCATAAACTGTATCTTTTACCACCTCTGTCCTTAAAATTAAGGAACTTCTGAACATTCTGGATATACCACCTTTGTACCAATTGAACTGATGGCATCCTGAAAAGATTATTTGAAAAAGGTTTTTATTTATTTTTGTCAGATTTGTCAGTCCTTCTGTCTTGTCACAGAAGCATAAATGAGATCTTTTTAAAAGCATTCATCAATATGAAATTCAGAAACTGCTCATGGAGAGAACTGCAATATGTATACATACATTTTCACTTGCCCTGGAAGGCTGTGTTCAGATGCTGGGCCAGAGCTAGAGCCAGAGTCAAAGATAAAATTGCCTATCATACTGGTGGGCTGTACAAACCCTGGAACCCAGGCCTTCCAAGGTAGTTATGTGAAACAGACTTATCTTCAGTGTTGTTCTTCATTCTGATTTTTCAAATTTACTATTGAGCTTTATAAAATATTTTTTATTTCGGCTAGTAAAATTTAACCCCAAAATTTACATTTCTAAAATATTATATTTTTCTTAAGATAATATTATCATGCGTTCATTTAAATCTTTAATCATAGTTTATTTTTTTGTTTGCAGTACTGGGGATGGAACCCAGGGGCATTCTACCTCCAAACTATTTTTTATTCTTTATTTTGAAACAGGGTCTCACTGAGTTTCAAAGGGCCTCACTAAGTAGCTGAGGCTGTCCGTGAACCATGATCCTCCTGTCTCAGCCTCCCAAATGCTGGGATTACAAGCATGCACCACCACACCCGGCTTATATAGGTTTTTAAGCACATTCATAATACCTGCTTTGAACCCATTACCTGGTAAATACACTATCTGGACGCCTTCAAAGTCAGTTGCCTGGTTTGTTTTATTATTTATATGATTGGGTTGGTTACACATTTCTGTTCTTTTAACTTTGTTGTTTTTTTATGAAAACGAGACATTTCAGATAATATACTCAGCAACTCTAGATTCTGATTCCAAGCTCAAGAACTGTTCATTTATTTGGTTTTGTGTTTTCTGTACCAATTTCTTGACTGCAATGTAGAGACTGACCTGGCTCATTTGTCCTTTACCTTTCTTTTAATTTGGCTACTTAGATATAACCATTGTGTCAACATAAGCTACTTACTGGCCATTGTTGTGATTAAGTCATCTTGGCCAATTAGATTTTTTACCCATTTATGATTATATAAATAAAATATCATTTTTCATAGAATTTTACAACATACTAAAATACTTATTATCTGCAGTTTAGGAAGTCCACTTTTAGTATATGCTGTCTATCATTTATTTTCTGAGTGCTTCTTAAATTTTAACGTGCACAACTAGAGATTTTGTCGAAATTCTCACGTCCCTTTTTTTTTGGACTAGAGGATGAACCCAAGAGGCACTCTATCTCTAAAATACACCCCTAACCTTATTTCGTTTTTTTTTTTGTTGTTGTTGTTTTTTAAACAGGGTCTAAGTTGCTGAAAGACCTTGCTAAGTTCCCGAGGCTGGAATCAAACATATAATCCTTCTGTCTCAGCCTCCCAAGTACTGGGATTATAGGCCTGCACCACCACACCCAGCAACACTCTGCCTTTTAAACTCTCTACCCAAATTCTTCCAGTCTTTAAGGACTTAATTCAACTTTCATCTCCATCGAGAAGCCATCCCTTAGCTTCATAGTTCTTATTTATTCTTTTCTTTTTTCTGACCTTCTAAAGATTTAATGCTTATACTCATGGTATATAAACTCTACCTGCATATATGCCATTTATATGCATTGACTAAATATTTACCTTTTTATTCTTCCTTTTTCTGAAATATAATTATTATTTCCTGACTCCAACTAGGAAATAACCTGTGGGAGGACCTGTATTCTTTCCAATGACCTCTTCGTTGCTTTCCTAAGTATACTATCATAAATATGTGATATATTTATTAATAAATTCATTAAGTAAATCTACTACCTGATGAGTGTTTAAATGACTGTATTTGTATTGGCATTATGATTATTTTGCTCATTAATTAAAATAAGAGCCTCATAAATTCCCCAGATTATTGGATGAGTAAGAACAAATAGAAATCACCTCTTTTTATACAGATGCTAGCAGGAAACACACATGCCTGAAGAAGTAGTGAACCAGAGTTCTTAACCATACCCTTTATTCATATTGGAATTGTTATGATGTTTATGTAATATTTTAAAAGCCATCACATATTAAAAATAGCTAATTAAATATATATGATGTCTGATCATATTTCAACTCTTTAAATATGGTTGGTTGTTATTAACTTGACATGCAGTTTGATGAAGGGAGAAGAGGAATATCCAGAAAAGAAAAAGTCAGAGACAAAATTTTGTTAACCTCCTTGGAGTTATATATTAATTACTATTGATAAACATATTGGCAGCAATCATGATGAAAATATTAGTGAGAAGAAGTTAAGAAAACCTCCCATAATAATACAGAAAGTAACAAAACTAGGATAAGATTTTTCTCTAGACTGTAAAATTATTCCAGCAGGTAGGTAAAATCCTGGTCAATTTGTAAAAAAAATTAAGATAATTGATCATAGATTAAAGGAATACTGAAAAAATTGTCGGTGTACAATTCTTATTTATTTATTTATTTATTTTATATTTGTTCAATTTTGGTATTGAGGATTGAAGCCAGAGGAATTATATCTCTGAACTATGAGCTATCCCTTTTTATTTTTATAATTTTTCTGGGTTGTTGTAATCATACATCATTATGACATTCAAAGTGACACAAACATACATACACACATCATTTTGTGTATTCTCTTTATTAGTGAGATTGGCAGTGAAACCTTCATAAATAAAAATTAAACTGTTCCTTTCCTGAGGCCTCATTTATTCCTCTTTTTACCTTGTCAGTCTATGTCTCATAACTGAGGATTTTTTGCCAATTTATTGATTTTAATTCTACCTTAGAGTTATGTACAAAGGCATGAGTATCCTCCAAAGACAACTATCTTATCTTGTAAGAAAATGTGGCTGGTCATGGTAGCATACACCTGTAAAACAGTACTGTGGAGGCAGAGACAGGAGGATCAAAGGTTAAAGGGCAGCCTCAGCAACTTAGCAAAGCCCTCAACAACCTAGCAAGACTCTTTCAAATTTAAAAAAAAATTAAAAATGACTGAGGGTATAGTTTGAAGGAAGAATATCACTGTGTTCAATCCCTAGTACCAAGATGGGGAAAAAAGAAAGAAGAACAAAAAAGGAAAGGCAAGGAAAATATAGAGTTTTTGAGTCTGATTATAAAGCAATTATGATCTTTTATATGACTTTAAATATGTAATTAGGACTAGAAGTATAGTTCAGTGGCATAGTGTTTGCTTAGCATTTGTAATGCTCTAGTTACAATGGCCAAGACTGCAAAACAAAACCACAAACAAAGCCAGATAACCAGTCCAAACATGTAAAAAGAGAAAGTGTTGCCTGTCCTTGGGATTTCATCTATACATGTTTCAATTCCTGTACAACAAATTCTTTTTAATCTGAGTCCATACCTTTAAAATAAAGTATAATAACTTTTCATACTCACTGAACCAGTATCTCCAGACTGAAGTTTGTGGATCATCTCCAAAAAACCAACACCGCCAGAAGAAGCCTTCATGATGATATATAACAGATATTTCATCATACTCTCTCACATCTTCGTCATACTGTGAAATAAAATATTGACATTTAAAATTCATGTTCCACAAATAAAGTGTCATTTTTCAAAGAATTTTAGAGCATACTAAAATACTAATTATCTGCAGCTTAGGATGTTCACCTTTAGTATATGCTATCAGTTACTTTCTGAGCGTTCTTAAATTTTAATGTGCACAACTAGAGATTTTGTTGAAATTCACATTTTGATTCATTACTTCTTAACAGTGCCTAAAATTTTGCATTTTAAATAGTTTCTATGTGAGACCATTACTGCAAATTTGTGGACAGCAATTTGAGTAGCAAAATCGATATTGCTCCAAAATAAGAAGTGCAAAAATGTATATTTTTAACTGTGTTGCTGTGTAGACAGGTGATCGTTATTTTTATTATTGTGTTTAAATTTTTATATTAATACATCTTAAATATAAATAAATTAAATGAAAAATAAGAGCAGGATATTTGCCTTACAGTATACCCAATATATGTCTTTGGCCATCTAATTATCAGCAATTTAATTGAAGACATATTTCACATATAAATGAACTTTATTAATATACAAAAGAGCCTATTGACTTTAGGCAAGGTGACTAAAGTATCAATGCTCTAAAATTATATTAGTTAATTCATTGCCTCATGAATATACATGTTAATATACACTAAAACTTTTATTTTTATTAAATGTTATATGTTTTTTCTGCATGTCCCCTAGGGAACATTTATATAGCTATTGGTACAAAAGCCCATAGTATAGTCTTTTTCTGTGATCACAGGTAACTTACTTAAGCTTCATATTTAGATTAGTCAAACTGGAAAAAATGTCTCTGAAAAAAATACATTGAAAAATATGGCAGCCAAGGTATGTCCATTGTTTTTCTATCAAAGTAATGTTATTAGGAAGTTGAGACTTCGATAATTAAGCATTATTTATTGGAAAGGATAAGGCAAGATAGACTAGGAGAAACTAAACTAAAAGACATATTTGAAGAAAATTAATTTTATTATTTATTACTATTATAATTATAAATGATATTTGTACTTGATTATTTATTAGAATTATTTAAAAAGATCAATTGAATGGTTAGGATAATTTTTTTAATGAAAACAAGTGTTTTTAAATATTTTTGGGAGCCGGGCATAATGGAGCATGCTTGTAATCCCAGCATTCAGGAGGCTGAGACCGGAGGATCACGGTTCGCGGACAGCCTCAGCTACTTAGTGAGGCCCTCTGCAACCCAGTGAGACACTTTTCAAAATAAAAAATAAAAAATAGGGCAGGGGGTCTAGCTCAGAGGTTGAATGCCCCTGGGTTCCATCCCCCAGACCTGCAAAAATAAATAAATAAATAAATAAATAAATAAATATTTTTGGGAGAATTAAACAGATATTTTTGTATATTATATAATTATGATTTGTGAGCCTGTATGTAATATTTTAATTGCTAAAGCTATAAAAGAATTATTTCAAATGCTCAAAACTTAAGTTCAGTTCAAAATGATTTATGTTATTGGCAACTGGAAGATTGTGACTATTTTATATAATAATATATTTAATCATTGTAGACCTAGCTCTCAATACTTCTCCAAGTCTTTTGGTTAAATAACAATAACTTCTCCAAATTTCAGTTTCTATAGGTAAATAATTTTTATATAATATAGAGCATGTTTAAGATAAAATACTATAAGTATACATTACTAGGCCCATAATTATTGATTCAAACTTTCTGAGCAGTGAAGGGTAGGAAACTACACTTGCAAAATTATAATTTTTTTCCAGGTAATTAATTCTATAGTATACAGTAGTTCAAGAACCCCTGAGCAAACACCTTTGAATGGCTGTGTAATATGACAGGAGAATGTGGGTGGGACTATCTAAACAACATGACATAAAAAATCTACTGAATATAAATACTACTCTCTCTCTCTCTCTCTCTCTCTCTCTCTCTCTCTCTCTCTCTCTCTCTCTCCTCTACTCTATTTACTCTTTCTTTTCAAAACTGTATTACATGCGGAGTATAAGCAATATCTAATAAGTAAAACATCATGGTCTCATGTTTTTCTTTCTTCCTCAAAATAACTGTAGCATTAACTTCTCGTCTTATGTAATTCTATAATAGAAAACAGATATAAGTGCACTAAGTTCTAATAATTTGAGGTTTTTACTCCTTAATTTTTCATTTATAGGAAATAATATTCTAAGTATTATTCTCAAAATCAAGCAGTACACAAAGGTTCAAGAATAATTATCACCATCATCAATAATGTTTCTTATTCCTTTATCATTCCTTTATCATTTGACAGAAAGATATCCCTTTAGACAATATTTCTCTGCAAGGATTACTGCAGCATTAATTTATATTTTGATCTCTTTAGAAAGTAAATAATCATAGAAGTGGTAACATTTTAAAACTAACCCAACACTGATGTGCGTGTTAGTTTGCCAGAAATTTAGCCTGCAATAGGCGAATGCATTAACTACTTAGGAACTGCAGAAATGGAAGCCCCTCTGAAAGGGAGAACAGCATACAAAAAAAAAAAAAACTGACAGCATGTAAAGAAACTGCAGTCAAACTCTAAATTTCCTGAGAATAAAGACTTCAGCATTTCCATACTCCTCAGAGCAATCCAGAGAATTTTTGTTTAAGCTGTCTCTTCTTCTGTAATATGAACTTTTTCTTAAGAGGAGCAATAGTTATTCTTTAGAGGAGAGTTACTTCAAAGTGTAGATATGTTTGTCTGTATGAAAAAATGCGATAAAAATAAGAATTTTTTGCTAACGGACAAGGAATATTGTTTTGCAACATTATTATGTTGGAGTGTATTGACACTGAAGTGTGAGGAAAGGTTGACATTCAAAAGAGAACTTTTTTCATAAATACCATTCCTTATTGAAATGAAGTTATGACAAAACAAAAGCAAAAGTTATTTTCAGCAGATCTGAAGAAAAGGTTTTTTGTGAGAGTTCATCTATAAAAATGTAACATCTCAAGTTTATTTAATAATTGGATGAAATATTTGCTTTTGTTTTACCCTTCATGTCTCTACATATGCTCAAACATTTTGAAGTATTAAATAACTAAAAATCATATCAAAAACATTTTGCAAACTAATAATACAGGTTAACATATTTTAGTGTGAGAATAACATTCCTGGCTTATAAACCTCCAATCATATTCATTCAAGCTATATGCTTTACTTTCCATTTATATACTAGTTTTTTTGTGATGCTCCACCTTTATTCATATTGACAATCTATAATCTATAAATCAACTTTCAGTACTAAATTTAAAAAGAAACTTTACTAAAATTAAAACCCAAGGAATCATAGAACAACCATATCAATTTTCAAAAACAGCTTTGCTTTTATGAACAATTATTCAAAATTCCATACTTTAAAAAAATACATTTAAATTCTGTTTACCTCTTCTTCAATGTCCAACACTCCACTGTTAGAATCAAAACTCTCACAGGTCTCTGTTGCAAGTAACCAATATTCTGTTCCAAATGCTATCAGAAACAAAATAATACCAATAGCCCCAATAATTCCTGCTATGAGAGCAGCAATTCCAATCTTCATGATAGAACTGGTAGATTAGTTGCTAAAACTGCATGCAAAAGAAGCACTGAAATGACCAGTTGCTAGAGCACAGCCTGTGGGTCTCAACAGAAGACACTATTTTAAGACTAGGATTAACATCTTTTTTGCAACTGGTCTAGGTTTCACTAGGCTGTGGAAGAAGAGCTATTAAAGGCAGATGACCTGGTTCAATTAAGCCATTGGGCTATCTACAACAAACATGCTCCAAACTTCCTTCCTACAAAAAAAGCCCCCTGTTCTAACACTTCTCTCTCTCTTTTACACACACACACACACACACACACACACACACACACACACACGCATACATACACACACACACATTTCAAGAAGTATCTTTAGAAAACAGAAAGAGGAAATGTGGTATTAGTTTTTGTCTTACATGTGAGCATACTTAATGATATGTATGATGTATGTAGCTATCCAGGGTGAAGATCACAGATTATCATGATTATTCTTCAGTAAGATGCAATAACTATTATTTGTAAATAATAATATGGAAAACCATTCATCAAACAGTAGTAAACACAGTATTTATAAACTACTTTGAAGATTCAACAGAGAGGCTGTAAGCATGGCTTTCTACAAATTACATAAAAATTTAAATAGTGGCAATTTAAAAAGAGACCAATAACTATTTCTCCAGTCATAAGAAGTATGCTATAATTTATACAAGAATTAGGCTAGACTGGAACCAATGAAGATATGTATTCTGACAATCATGATTTAGGTTACTTTTTAAGTACATTTAATGAGGTGGAATTTCATAGAAAGCCAATGAGATCAGAGGTTTCTTGTTTTAATGATTGTGGAAAAATGAGTAGTAGTATATTGTTGCATTAAAATATAATAATGTTTATAGTTAGCTTGAGTTTGAATTTCACTTATTCTATTTATTAGTTCGTACCCTTGAACAATTCTCTAAACTTCAGTTGCTATAGCATTAAAATAATAATAGTAGCAATACCTAGCTCATACATTTTTGTCGATAAGATATCATACACATAAAGCATATAATTTCTGGCACATCACAATCAAAAATACATACTTTTGAGCATCTTCTTTGGAAACAGTTTCATGTGAAACTTTTATATGTAAAAAGAACAATACATGACTGTCCTTATGGAAACTATTACTGGTTAAGAAAAAAAAGTTGCACACATGGGTCAAATAAAAATGATATAAGACATAAATTCAGTACTCAAATTATTACTAGGGAGAAAAATAGTTTGTCTCATGTTTTCTATTTATTAAACACTGTGCGCTCCTTTATGGAGAGTGGAATTATTATATAAGACTTAGTAATTCTTAACATTTTCAAGGAGTAGTTTAAAGAAAAAGAAGAGAGATGAGGAAGACAGAATGAGAGAAAGAGAGAAAACAGAGAAATGTGATATATGGTTCAAAGAACATTATAGTGGCTCAGAGAACAAGGTCAGTGAAGGATTTAGACAGGTGGCAGGAATACGGGTGACAGGTGGAAGGACTGGGAGTGGCAGTCCCAGGAATATAGACTTTGTCTAACTGCCTTTAAGATCTTTCTACCCAGCCTGGATCCCTCATATCATATAAAGCAAAGAATGCAAACTTTCTCCCAAAACTTCAGCCTGGTCAGATAGATACTTTGTTCTTTAAATGAATGAAAGACAGCTGAAAAAGCCACATAAAGAAGAGAAACCAAATGTCTTTAATTTGGCAAAATTCCTGATGGTGTCAAGCCAAGAAAACAAGTTGGGATAAGACATTGGTGCTTGTTTTTGAAGGAGGTTATCACTGTCCGCAATAAATAAAAGATTATAATCAACTTTAATGCTGAGATTATCTACAAGGTTTAAGTACCCCTAAATAAGGCTAATATACAGAGGATCATAGATCAACAATGGACTAGAATCATATGTAGGTGCATTTGTGCTTCCAAATAAAAATTACTTCTCAGCTTTTATAAAAATAATATATATCAATGAAAAATAGATGAAAAATAAAAAAGAAATAAATACCAGAACCAAAGAAGGGGGAAGTTCAACTAGATGGGAAAATAAGGAGAATATAATATTATATAAAAGGGAAATATAACACAAAACGACAGAAAAATGATTTTTAATTATAACATTAAATTTCAAATGTCTAAACTCCCCAATTAAAAGGCATACATTGGCAATGTAGATAAAATAACATAATCCAACTATATGCTGCTTGCAAGAAACTCACTTTACAGGTAAAGATATTCACAGAGTAAAGATAAAAGAGTAGAAAATATTTTATGCAAATGTTGAATGAAAACAAGCAGGGTGTGGCAACCCTCACATCAAAAAAAGCAGACTTTCAGCCAAAGCTTATCAAAAAAACAAAATGTGTCACTTCTTACTAATAAAAGAAATAATCCATCAAGAATATGTAATGATAGTAAACATTATAACACAAATGTTGGGTGCACCCACTTTTATAAAACAACTCTTTAGGACATTAGGTCTAAAGTATATCCCCAATAAAACAATATTGTAAAATTTCAACACACTTCTCACAATACTAGATTGATCTTCCAGATGAGATCAGTAAAGACTTTTCAGGCCTAAAAAGCACTATAAGCCAAATAGACCTAATAGATATAAACAGAATATTCAAATCAACACCAAATGAATACCTGTTTTTTGTAGCTTGCTTAGAGAAATTTTACATACTATATCATATTCTGGGACAAAAATCAAGGACAAGCAAGTTATTTTTTTAAAATGTAACTCTGTATCTTTTTCAGATTATAATGGAATGAAAGTAGAAATCAGTAACCATAAGACTGACAGCATCTGAAGACATATTCTCTCTGCCCATGAAAGTTTTTCCAAAATAGGCTGTATTCAAGGCCATAAATTTAATACTAGAAAGTTTAACAAATGCAATAAAATTCTGTGCATCTTTTCTTCAGATCATAATGAATGAAAGAAGAAAGTAACAACAAGAACCCCCAAAAGAATTAAATGAATACATGGAAATCTAATGAAACACTTTTGAATGAACACTGGATAAAAAAATTATATATTACTATAATTAAATAAAAAGAGCCAAAACATACAAAAATTCTGAGACACTTTGAAGGTGGTTTTAAGAGAAAAAATTATAGCACTAGTGTCCATGTAAGAAAAACAAGAAGGCATCAAAACATCTCGAGGCTCTCAAAAAAACAGAAAAAAAAAGACTAATACCAAAGCCAGTAAAAGGCAGAAAATAAAGCAGAAATGAATAAAATAGAGAACAAAAATCAACAAAACAAAACGTGGGTTCTTTGAAAATATAAACAAGATTGATAAACGCTTAGCCAAGTTAACCAAAAGAAAAACAGGATTAATTCAAATTCTAAAAAAAGAAATTAAAAAGGAGAAATCAAAACACACAGTGGCAAAATCCAAAGATCCATCAGAAACTATTTTGAAAGGTTTTACTCCCATAAAATAAAAAACATAGAAGAAATTGGCAGATTTATAGACACATACAACCTACCTAAACTGAACCAAGAGGATATATAGAGACATTGAACCAAAGAATACCAAGCAAAGAGATAGAAACAGAAATAAACCATCCAGCAAGGAAAATTCCAGGTCCAGACAGATTCTAATGTAAATTCTATAGTTAGTGGGATTGCAAATTAGTGCAACCACTTTTGAAAACAGTATGGAGAATCCTCAGAAGAATGGGAATAAATCTACCATATAATCCAGCAATACCACTTCTGGGTATCTACCCAAAAGAAAGGAATCCAAACTACCAAACTAATGCACATATATCTATGCTTATAGCTGTTGTCTAGGTGTAGAACCAGCCAAGATGTCCATCAACAGATAGATTTAAAAACTGTGTGATATGTACATAATGGAATTTTATTGAGCCATAAAGAAAAACACAATTACATCGTTTACAGGGAAATGGATGGAACTGGAGGACATTATTCTAAGTGAGATTATTAGTCAGTCACAAAAAGTAAGGAATAGGATGCTATTCCCAATCTGCAAAAGCTAGGGAGAAATGAGTCATAGGAGGAACTCTAGATGAAGAAGGAGATTCTACAGATGAGCAAATAAGGCGACCTGAGGGGATGAGAGGAGGGAAACACTCTAATGCACATGATGTACTTTAACAAACATATCAAAGTCAATCACTAAGCCAAGAATAAGAAGAAGGGAAGGGGAGGGAATGGGGCGGGAATTGGGTAAGAGCTAATTGGTGATATGTGCATGTCTCCACCATCTTGAATCCAATTAAGATGTATGACTACAATGCACCAATAAAATTTTTTTAAATCTCTCTCTTTTTTTTTTTTTTTTGGTGGTACTGGAAATTGAACCTATGGGTATTCTAACTCCGATCTCTAACCCCAGCCATATTTTTTATTTTTTCTTTTCAAAGAGGGTCTCATTAAGTTCTGGAAGGCTTCACCAAGTAGTTAAGGCTGGCCAAGAACCTGTGATTCTTCTATCTCAGCCTCCCAAGTCCTGGGATTACAAGTGTGCACTAACATGCCCAGCTGTAAATAAAATCTTTATCAAGCAACTAAATTTAATTCCTCAAATTTATTCCATGAAATAGAAAAAAATGAAATTTTTCTAAAATCCTTTTATGAAGCAAGTATCACCTTAATACCACAACCAAATAAAGATATCTCAAGAAAAAAATTACAGATCAATATTCTTGATTACCATGAGTGCAACTATTCTAAACAAAATAGTAGTAATTTTCAGTCAAAATCATATTAAGAAAACTGTACACCATAAACATGTTGGTTTTATTCCAGGGATGTAAGGATGGTTCGATATATGCAAATGAATACATATTAATCACCACACAATTAGAACAAAGGGCAAAAAACATGATCATCTCAATGAATGGTGAAAGAGCATTTGACAAAATCCAACAGTCATTCATAGAAAAAGAAGAAACTTACTTCAACATCATTAAGACAATATACAATAAGCCCAAACCCACCATCATATTGAATGGGGAAAATTGAAATTTTTTTTTTAAATCAGGAACAAAACAAGGATGCCTTTTCCATTTGTGACTCTAGCCAGAACAATAGGGCAAGAAAATGAAAATTTTAAAACACAAATAGGAAAAGAATAACTTAAATTATTTCTATTTGCAGGTGACAAGATCCTATATTGAGAACTCACAGTAAACTCAACCATAAGGCTTCTAGAGCTCATTAACAAATTCAGAAAATTATTAGAATACAAAATCATTCTACAAAAATAAGTTTTTTTGTATTCTATCAATCCACTGAAAAATAATTAGAAAGCAATTCATTTCGCAACAATCTCAAACACAGATACATAGACCAATGGAACAGAATAGAAGACTCAGAAACAAATTTGCACACTTAGAACCAATTGATTTTTGACAAAGAGGCCAAAAACATACAGTGTAAAAAAGATAGGCTCTTCAACAAATGGTGTTGGAAAAATTGGTTAACCATATGTGAAAAATGGAAATAAACCCCACTTTTTCACCTTGTACAAGAGTCAATTCAAGATGAATCAAAGGCTTGAAAATCAGACTAGAGACCTTGCAGCTCCTTGAAGAGGCCATAGGCCCAACACTTTTTGCCAACTATTCCTCTGATAGAGAACTAATATCTAGAATATACAGAGAACTCAAGAAACGCAGTGTTAAGAAAACAAATAACCAAGCCGGGCGTGGTGGCACACACTTGTAATCCAAGCATTCGGGAGGCTGAGACCTGGAAGATCATGGTTCGCAGACAACCTCAGCTACTTAGTGAGGCCCTCTGCAACTCAGTGAGACCCGGTTTCAAAATAAAGAATAAAAAATAGGGCAGGGGGTATAGCTCAGAGGTAGAATGCCCCTGGGTTCCATCCCCAGACCCACAAAAAAAATCATAAAATGAGCAAGTTAACTAGACACTTCATAAAAGAAGAAATGCAAATGCCCAATAAATGTATTAAAAATGCTCAACATCATTAGCAATCAAAGACATGCAAATCAAAAATACCCTGAGATTTCACCTAATTCCAACTAAAATGGCAAAATGTCCTTTGATGAACAGAATTTTTAAGTTAATCCAGTCAGCTGTGTTTTCTTACAATTATATTAAAATTTATGCATTTTGTCAAATAACTAGATCCTCTAAATTTTTCTCTTTTTATTCCCATCTCAATTGCCACCCATCCACATTTTTATTACTCCCCACATTTTAATTTATGTCTCCTTTTCTCCCTACACTCTTTATTACTTCTCCCTATTTTATTTTTCATTTAATCTCCCAATTCAAATTAATCTATAATTATTAATTTATAACCTTTTCAACCTATTTCACAATATTTTAGTCATTTCCCCTTGAAGAGTATAAAGGTAAATATCATGAATAATTATTTTTTATGAAGCTCTTGAAAACTTACTTAATTTTTAAGCCCTAAACACAGGCATACGTTTTCCCTTCCCAGTCCCAGAGATAGCTAATTATTACCTAACAAAACAAGGCAAAAATCAATGAATGCTGTAAAAACGTTCAAAGTTAATAAGAAGTTATTTTTCCCTAGAAACTTTTTATGACTCAACTTCCATTGGATTTGTTCATGCCGTCACTGGATAGGGAGATCTTCAGATCTGAAGGCTCCATGTTCCAGATGTCCCTGGCATATTCCTTGAAAGGTCTGGTCACTGGAGAACTTCCCTGAGGCAGCTATGTTTTTGAGCACCATCGAGTTCCAGGCTTTTGGATTCATGTACAGCTGACTGACTTTTTCTTGATATTTGCCATATGCTTCATAGTCTGCAAAGACTTTAAACCTGTCATGATAAAATAGCATGTTGATGATGTCTTTGAAGAGGTCAGGCTGCTTGTGAGAAAAGAAGCCATTGTCTATCTGATCAGTGACCAGCTTCAGCTCTGGAATGGCCTCATAATATTCTTTTGCCTCATACCCTTTCTTTTCCAGAGCAGCCACATCATCTACCCTCATGCCAAAGTTGAACAGGTTCTCCTCCCCGGCTTCCTCTGCCATTTCCACATTGGCCCCGTCCATGGTCCCGAAGGTCAGGGCCCCATTCAGCATGAACTTCATGTTGCCCGTCCCCGAGGCTTCAGTGCCTGCAGTGGAAATCTACTCTGACAGATCTGTGGCTGGAATGACCTTTTCAGCAAGAGACACTCTGTAGTTCTCAAGGAAGATGACTTTCTACTTGCTGCCAACCACAGGGTCATTGTTCACCTCTGCCACGGAGGTGATCAGCTTGATGATCATTTTGGCCATGTGATATCCCGGGGCAGCTTTACCACCGATTACAACTGTCCTTCTTCTTAGGGTCTTTCTTAATGCGGTTGTACAAGGTGATCACGTGCAGGCAGTTCAAGAGCTGCCGCTTATACTCATGAATCCTCTTAACCTGGACGTCAAACATGGAGGAAGGGTTGATCTTCACCTTGTATTCCTTCTCCAGGTACTGTGAGATCTTCAGCTTATTCTCCTGCTTCACGTTGGCTATCTCCCGGAAGAAGACTTCATCTCCCAGGAAGAGGTACAGCTTCATCAGCTGGCTCAAGTCTTTCACGTAGTCTTCCCCAATTTTCTCTGCTATCAGTTCTGTCAGACCCGGGTTGAAGAGCAAGAGCCAGCGCCTTGGAGTGATCCCATTGGTTTTATTCTGAAACTTGTCTGGTTCTAGATCACTGAAATCCTTAAATACTTTGGTCTTCACGATGTCTGAATGGATCTTAGCCACGCCATTCACAGCATGGCTGCCCACGATGCAGAGATGGGCCATGTTGATCCTTTTGCCTCCATCCTCTTCCACCAGAGACATCCTTCTCAGACGGTCCACATCTTTAGGAAACAAGGCCACAATTCTATCTAAATGCTTCTGATTGATCTCATAAATTATTTCCAAATGTCAAAGAAGCAACTTTCCCACCAGCTCCACCGGCCAGCGCTCCAGGGCTTCTGGGAGCACTGTGTGGTTAGTGTAGGCGGAAGTCTTGCGGGTGATCTCCCACGCCTTGGACCAGGGTAATTTTTCAATATCCACAAAAATCCTCATCAGCTCAGGGATGGAGAATACAGGGTGGGTGTCGTTCAGCTGGATGGCCACCTGGTCTGGAAAGGTGTCAAACACGGTTCCTGTGCGGCCAACAGATCCAGGCTTTGAGGCTTTGAATCGTCGGAGGACATCCTGCAAGGTCGCAGCCACCACAAAGTACTCCTGCTTCAGTCTGAGCTCCTTCCCTTCAAAAAAATTATCATTGGGATAGAGCACCCGAGAGATGTTCTCAGCCAAGTTTCGGTCTAGCACAGCCTGAATGTAGTCTCCAACATTGAAGTCTTGGAGGTTAAAGTCATTCGGTGCCTGTTCAGACCAAAGGCGCATGTTGTTAACGGTGTTGTTCATATATCCAGGCACGGGGGTGTCATACGGCAGGGCCAGGACCACCTGGGTGTCTATCCACTTGGTCCCCGTCTCAGTGTGCTCTATTTTCCCATAGAAGTGCACAGGTAGCATGAATGCCGGGCGGGCACTTCTCCCAAGAGTTCCCGTGCCTCAGCCAGTCATCTGCCTCTTCTACCTACCATCCATCTTGGATCTTCTGATGGAAGATTCCATATTCATACCGGATGCCATATCCATAGGCCGCAAGGCCCAGGGTCGCCATTGAGTCCAAGAAGCAGGCAGCAAGCTTCCCAAGACCAACACTGCCAAGTCTGGCATCTTCTTCAATTTCTTCTAACTCCTCTATATCCAGTCCAAGCTGGTAAATGGCCTCGTCACAGGCATTTTGCAGGCCAAGGTTGATCATGGTGTTCTGCAGCGCCCAGCCCATGTAAAATTCCAGGGAAAGGTAATACACTCTTTTGGGGTTCTTGTCATAGTAGTGCGGATCCAGCACCCCACCAGGTGGTCCCGCACAGTGTGCGCCAGCGCGAAGAAGTAGTCCCGGGGGCTGGCCACGTTGCGGTCCTTGACAAGCGTGAAGTGCAGGTGCCGGTTGAAGCCCTTATTCAGCTCAGACATGTTCTCCACGCCCACGATGCCGCAGATGCTGATCTGCTGCTTCTCATGGTCGGTCAGGGGCTTCGCCATGGCTGCTGCCTGACGGACTGCGGGACGTGGCGGAGGGTGGCAGGCCTGGGGCCATGAATAATTATTTTATAGTGTATGTTTGATCTTACGCTACTATTGTTATTTGAAGGCACAATTTCTTTTAAGAGATGCTGAAGGTTGTAATGAACATCTTGATTGTGCTTTTTTTTTTTTTTACATAACTGGGGATTGAACCCAGGGGCATTCTGTCTCTGAGCTACAACCCCAGGGTGTATTTTTTGTTCTTAATTTTGACACATGGTCTCATTAAGTTGCAGAGTGCCTCTTCCCAAACGCTCTTCCAAGTTTCTTCCCTTGTACATACCTACTCTCTTCTCTCTATCCTTCTCCTTTCATTTTTTTCTCTCTTCTTCTCTCTTCTTGTCTTATATTAATTCCATTTCATACCAAAAATTCTACATTGGTTACTAGAATACTACTATATTTTCACAATCTCTAATCTCTAGCATATACTACCTTACCTAACTCATACTCTCATTCTAGTCAAGCCTATCTGAGGCTTGATCCTCTTCTTCCATTTACAACTTCACTTCCCTCCTCATGCAACCTTCACTGTTGAATATAATACAACTTGCCCTTGGATATACCAGCTGACACCACAAGACAGAGAAATCTATGAAAGCAACAGATATAAACTTCTTAAATCATGAGAAAGAGGAATAACAAGAAAGCAATGAGCTCCCACAACACCACAATAACAGAACCTGACAACATAGAATTGCAGAGATCTCCAGAAGGTCAAATCAGGAATGTAACTATAGAATTAATACAGGACTTTCAAAAATAATGTAGAAAGAGTCTGAAAGAACTAAAGCATGCAATCAATGAAGTGAAGGCATCAATTGACACTATAAACAATTGATTAGACCACATGGAGAATAGAATCTCGCTCCTAGAAGTTGACCACTCCAAAAATGAATTCATAGTATATAACTTAGAAAAGAACACTTTGACAGCATGAATTGGACATTGAAGAAATATGGGCTCATTTTAAAAACAGCTAACCTAAGAATAATTAGCATAGAGAAGGGAAAAGAAGGTGAAACCAAAGGGATCAACATTCTTTTCAAACAAGTAATATCAGAAAATTTTCCAAACATAACCCTAGAGGTCTATTATACACAAGTACAGTAAATTTATAGAACCGTCTTTAGAAAAGATCAGAGAAAAGGTTCACCACACCACATAATAGTCAAACTGACTAATGTAGAAGCCAAAGAGAGAATCTTAAAGGCAACAAAAACAAAAGACTAATGACATTCAGAGGCAAACCAATTAGAATCAAGTTTCTTGATTCTAATTGGGAATCCAGACTTCCCAAACCAAGTCATGAAATACAGAAGGGCCTGGAGTAGGACTTTTCAAACTCTTAAAAAAAACAATTTGCAGCCAAAAATTTCCTACCCAGCAAAACTATCTCTCAAATTAGAAGGGGAAATAAAAATCTTCCACAACAAACAGAAGCTGATGGAATTTATGTCTTCCAAGCCAGCACTAGAAAAAATACTCAAAGAGATTAACTGCAAAGAAGAAATAAGTAATACATGCCAGAACCAGAGAAAGAAAATTTTTCATCCAGCAAACAACTAAGCAAAGAAGAACAAACACTAACTCAAACAGAATTTAAATCACAATATGTTAGGAGTTAAAAGTCATTTCTCAATAATCACACTGAAAGTAAATGGCCTAAACTCCCCAATAAAAAGAAAGAAAGTGAAAAAAAATGGATTAAAAACCAGAATCCATCTATCTGCTGCCTCTAAGAAACACACCTTACAAGTAAAGATAGTAACAAACTTAAGGTAAAGGGCAGGAGCAAGGTAATCCATGCCAACAGAGCTCAAAGACAAATAGGAGTAGCAACTATTATATGAGACAAGTTAGACTTCAAACCTACGCTTATGAGAAGAGACAAAGCAAGTTAATTTTTACTGGTGAAAAGAATAATTCAGAAAGAGGAAACAATGATAGTCAACATTTATGGCCCAAACATAGGTGCAACGACTTTCATAAAACAAACTGAATAGGACAGAAAACTTTTAAATTCATATTTTCAAACAGTATCATATATATTTCAAAGTCTCTAACCAGAGCTTTTTCTAATACTTTGTTTTATATTTCTCTGTGTGTGTTGTGTGTGTTCTAACCTATCCTTCTTAATTTCTTATTGCTATATCTCCCTATTTATGTTACCACATCAGCATTATCAGCATTAGAAGAGAATGAGGTGTTAAATGGTGAAGAGCTAAATAAGTGATGTGTGCGTGTATTCCTCTACTATCTTTCCCTCATTCAGATGTATGACTACAATGCACCAATTAAAATAAAAGTAGGATATCACTGGAACTAAAGGGTTGAACATACTGAATTTCCAAACTTCCATGAAGACGGATTTGATCAGTAAGCATTCTACCCTATTTTACCTCAATTCCTTCTTTAAAATAATAAAAGCTTCCTATAAATGTTTCTTTTTTTCCTTTTTTCTTGCATCACTATTGCAAAAGTGCCCTGGGAAGGCAGTGCACATACTCCAGCAATGGAAAATGTTTTGTCTTGTTTCTCCCAGCTTTTTCTAATCACATGGTGGGATGGTTTGCACATGGCTCCTCACAAATAAATCTTTACAAGGTGGAGGCCAGAAGTTATTAGGAGGCTCCAGATTTAATACTGCAGAATGAACAGTTATTTATTAGCTTTTTGGAAGATTTAGAATCAGCCACAGTAAAAAAAATATGTTCTTTATCTGACAACTACTACATTTAAAAAATATTAAAGTTGCTTTATGAGAAAGAATTTCTCCAATTTGCACATTATCAGAATTATTTTTGCCAGTGAAATAAATTTTAGTATCCTGTTTAAGATTCTTTAGTATAGGCTGTGTTACATGAGAGAAGGGGGTACTATATGATGTATCACATTCATAAGCTGAAAACTGCACTTTAAAAGAATGAGTACCCTGTCACCCTTCTCTGTTGTCAGTTCATACTCAGATATACTGGATTTCTATTAGTTTTATACACTGTCTCTTTTCCAATACTTTACAATAAATTTATTTTCTGTATTTTTATGTAAACATTTATCCTTACTTATAATAAAAATTAACATTCACTCAAAATAATTCACCTGGTGCAAACCTACATTTATATACCAGTGTTACAATTACTAGATAAAAGTTTTCCTGGCTCTTTACTGATTCTCTTAATTATTTTTAATTTCAAAATCTTTACTTATGATTCTTTCTACATTTTTCTGTATTTTCATTATATCGTTTCTTTATAATTATTGGATTCTATATAAAGAACAACTTTGAAGGCTTTATATTGAAAACTGTAACAGAATTTTGCAATGCATATGTGTGTGTTTTTGTGTGTGTGTGTGTGTGTGTGTGTGTGTGTGTGTGTGTGTGTGTGTGTGTGTTACTGGGGATTAAACACAGGTCATTATACCTCTGAGCTACACCCCCTGCTTATTTAAATTTTTTGGTTTGAAACAGGGCAACAGATTTTTAATTGTTTACAATTCACAACCAGTGAATCTAGTTGTGATCTTCTCCCCTAAGAGAAGGCTTAAATGTGCAAAGGAAAATGAGAAAAAATAAAAACAAAGAGGAGAAAAGAAAAAAAAGGAAAGAAATAATAAGTAAAAGCAAGGAAAAGAAAAAATGTCCATAGGGTAATCTTTTTGAACTGCTTACCAGAATAAAACTATTAAAATGTATTTCCATGAAACCATGCAATGTACAATGACAGCATGAAACTATGTTTTAAACATTTTAAAGGAATAAAACTCTGCAAAGAATTCATTATCCACGCTCAAGCCCAAGTATTTAATAGTTTTCCATTCAACCATAGAGTTTCAAGACCACCAACAATGGGATTTTAACAAAAACAAACGAAGGAACAGAGTTGAATCTGTTATTTGGAATTGTATTGAAGCCAAAAAGCAACTAGAAAATGCTTCATGAAGTTGTTATCCTGATCATAGTATTTTGAAATAAATTATCGGTTTTCCTATCCACCATAATTTTTGGAAGGTTAAGTGTGAGACCAAATATAACATTTGAACACTATGTCTAGAAAAAAAAATATGTTTTGGAGATTCCACAGTAGTACATTTTAGATACCCAGGAAACATGTATATAATTGTGTGTTTGTGCATGAAAATGCAGGTAATCTTTTTATGAAAAAGAACTCAAGCATTTTGAAATAAAAAGTATATAGAGAAATTTGGTAGAGCCATTGATATATTGAAAACCTTAAATTGGCAAAAAAAATAATACCAAAGATCATTGTAAGGAAAGATTATAAACTTTAGTTGATGACCAACATATATTAGTTCATATTTAATTGTGAAAAAAATCAGATAGTTTTAATGGTAACTTATTAATTGAGATGTATCTCAAAATTAAAATGCCAGAAATGTCCTTTTAAGTCTTATTTTATGTGAATATATAATTTGTCTTATATTTAAGTGTATTTTCATTTATTTAAAAAAAATCTATTTAAATTCCTAAGAGTTTAACAGGCAAAAATTGTGGTTCAGGAAGATAATATGACTTAGTCAATGTAAGATAACAAGCAATTACAAATTTTTATTTAAGATTCACTTCTTGCCTGGCATTCCTTCCATCATTCCTGAGTCTCTCTAATTAATATGAGGAAACAGAACACTTGTGATTTCCATGTAAGAATAGTTGTTATGCAATAATATATTTAATCAATATTATCTACTCACATAATAACTACATGCTGAATGCCATAAGTGGTTTAAATTGGTAGATGCCAATTTAGGTATTGAAAACAGAATTAAGTACAATGCTGAAAGAAAACACACCATCTAATCCAATCTTGTTTTCTTGCTTTGCCATTATCCTGAAGTTGAATCTATTGTTTCTGCTCCTCTGAGCTTTTGTTTAACCATATCCCATGCAAAAATATTAAATGACTTGATATCTGCCTTATTACATCCATTCCCTTAAAGTAAAACTAGAAGTCATTTTTTTCTGGTGATATTTTTCTTCTAAATAATATATCTATCATTTCTCACATCCCTGGCTGTTTGGACTATATCCCTCTTATGGCATTTATATTTTGCACTGAAAAAAATCTCCATATAGCTTTATATATTAATGAACTACAATCTATAAGAGAGTTTGTAAATCATTCAGATAACCCTAGCAGTTACTACAATCCCTGATATAGTATGTACTCAGTGGTATCTTTTATTTATTTATTTATTTATTTATTTATTTTATTTTTTTGGTGGTACTGGAGGTGGAACCCAGAGGCTTTCTACCTCCGAGCTATACTTCCAGACCCATTTTATATTTTATTTGGAAACAGGGTCTCACTGTGTTGCTGAGAGCCTCACTAAGTAGCTGAGGCTGGCTTTGAACCTACGTGATCCTCCTGTCTCAGCCTCCCAAGTGCGGGGATTAGAAGCGTGCACCATCATGCCCGGCTTCAATGGTATCTTTTTCTAATCTCATAATTATTTCCCTTAAAGTGCATTTTTAAATAATTATTTTAAATTTTTATCTTTAACTGGGCATGGTGGCACATACTTGTAATTCCAGTACATTGGGGGGCTGAGACAGGAGGATCACATAGGTTCGAACCAGCCTCAGCTACTGAGTGAGGGTCTCAGCAACACAGTGAGACACTGTTTCCAAATAAAGTATAAAAGTTCTGGGAGTGTATCCTAGAGGTAGAAAGCCCCTGGGTTCCATCCCAGTACCACACAAAAAATATTTGGATGTATATCCTTCTTCTTTGCCTTAGAAGTATTTTAAGTAATGGAAGACATTCACCATATACCCTCATAACATATATAAATCATCTATGAAAACTCAGAAAATAATTTTGACAAGCAGAAAGCCATACTACGCTATTTGGGTCATAAGGGGCACTACATGACAAAGTAATTTTTTATTTTGCAATTATTTTTCTTGATTTTCTTTCAAATGTCATGAAAATACATAGATAGATGATAGATAGATGATAGATAGATAGATAGATAGATAGATAGATAGATAGATAGATAGATAGATGATAGATATAGAGTTGTGGAAATATCTATAGATAGATATATAGATAGATGATAGATAGATGATAGATATCTACAGGTACTGTTTTCATGTTTGCTCATTGACTTCTTTCTGCTCAGTCAACCAAATATTTTTGTATTCAAAACACACCTTTAAAAGTGGAAAATTGAAATTAAATGTATGAGATGTAAAACATATTATTCCGATGAGGGAAAGTTTTTCATGTAATTTGAAATATGTGATAAGCACCCAGATAAAAGTATTTCTGAGATACATAAAATTTTAATTTCTAATAATCAGTGTTGTATACCTGAGCACATGGAAAGAAAAGAAAAACACCATAAAATCCATTAAGTTTATCATTTTGTGCCTATTGAATCCAACAGTTTTTGTACTGAGAATTAAACCCAGGGTTATCTTACCTGTAAGCTACTTTATTTTTGTTTTGAAACAGAGTCTCACTAGGTTGCTGAAAGTCTATGTTTCTGAGGCTGATCTGTAAACAGCAATGTCCTGTCTCAGCCACTCAAGTACTGGGGTTACAGGCATATGCCACCACACCTAACTTCAACTTCTTTTTTGATAATTTTATTGGGCCCCCCAAAACAGTTAAAGTAATACTATGTTCATATATAAAGTCATTAATACCAATCTCAATAATAGGTATGGGGAGGGGATGGAGCAGTGTGACATACAAAGAGAAACACACCAAGTGATGTATGCATGTATTTTTCTACTCTGAACTTCATTATGATGTATAATTACAATAAACCAATAAATTATATTGGAATAATAATAATTTGATTACCACATTGTAATCGTACATGACAGTGAGATTCATAGTACGTGACAGTGAGATTCATATATGCACGTAACATTTGGTCCCTTTCCTTCCCCCATACAATTCCTTTCTCTTCCCTCCTTCTTCCGCTGAACCCTTTCCAATACTCTCGTTATCTCTCCTTATTTTTATGAGATTGTGTTTCCTTTTTTCTTCTCTCTAGCTTCCACATATGAGAGAAAACATGCAGCCCTTGATTTTTTTTACTCTGGCTGATCTTTTTTACCATGATGCTCTCCAGTTTCATCCATTTCCTGAAGATTACATTTTTTCTTATTTATGGCTGAGTAAAACTCCATTGGGTATATATGCCACATTGTATTTGTCCATTCTTCTGTTAATAGACAACTAGGTTGGTTCTATAACTTAACCATTGTTATTGTTTCTATGACCATGAGTATACATGTATCACTGTAGTATTCTGACTTTGATTCTCTTTTTGTGTGTGTAGTACTGGGGATCAAACCCAGGGGCATTCTATCTCTGAGCTACATCCTCCCACTATCTTTTATTTTAATTTTGAAACAGGATCTTTGTAAGTTATTGAGGGCATCACAATGTTGCTAAGGATAACCTTAAATCTGAAAATGTTGTTTTAACCTTTGGAGTACTGAGAGTATTGGCATGCTCCACCATGCCCAGCAACTTTCATTTTATTGAAAAGATACTGATGAGTGGCAGAGCTGTGTCAAGTAGTGGTCCCATTCCTAAGCTTTTGAGTAACCTTTGTACTGCTCTCATATTGGTTGTATTATTTTACAATCCTAGTAACAGTGTATAACAGTTTCTTTTCACTCACACTCTTTCCAGAATGTATTATTGTTTATATTCTTAGTGATTGCCATTCTAACTGGAGTGAAATGGAATCTCAGTGTAGTTTTTATTTGTATTTTCCTGATTGCTAAAGGACGTTAAACACTTTTGTAATTTATTTGCTGGTTATTTGTATTATTTTCTTTGCCATCCCATTGATTGATTCTTGTCTCTATTTCCTGAGCTTTGTGGGTTATATTGAGTAAGTCTCTGCTGTTGTATGCTTTCTTCTAAAAATTACAAAGTTCTGGTCTAACTTCTAGGTATTTGATACATTTTTATTTTACTATTGTGTAGTATGAGAGACTGGTATTCAGTTTCACTGAGAGGTGTAGTTTTAGTAAATTCTCATAGAAATAAAAGGTAATAAAATAATTCAAATGTGAATAGGCTGGGTGAGTTTTAAGAATTTGGATAATTTACCAAAAATATACTAAAGATAACTCAAATGTGAATGGGCTGGGTGAGTTTTAAGAATTTGGATAATCTACCAAAAATATGCATCTTCTTAAACCTCACCAAACCTCTGTACTTTTTGCTTACCTTTCAAGTCTATGAGAATTTTCTAACACTACATATCTTAATCATGTCCTCAAACATTGGCATAATAAAGGTGAGTTCTTTATCACATCAAAACCTGAGATTTAAACATCAAGCAAAAATAAAACAAAAAGATGCATATACTTTTGAGCATTGGCACAAGGTTTATATTGTAAAAGTACAGTAACATTACATCCAACCAATTAATACAAATGTGTACTTTAACTTAAAAACTGTTCACAAAGAGCAGCACAGTGTAATATTATTACGTGGAAACTAGATTTAATAGACACTATTGTAGAATGTAGGCTCACTTGAAAATAAAATAGAGAAAGGATCTTATCAAAGTAGTGTAGTTACTTCTTGATTATACACAAAGAAACATTTAAATGAGTGAAAATTGCAGTTGTAGTGTGCTCTTTCAAAATATTTTGTGTCAACTAATTTTTCTATACATTAATGTGGCACTGATAATAGCAGCATGCTACTGATGATAATAAATATATAAATTATAACATCACAGCAAGATCAGAAATATGTCTATCATGTTACTGTATAAGCCAATCTAAAATCTTCACTCCCTAGGGTCAATCAGAAACGTTCTGCATTCCAGTATTAAACATCAATCTCTTAATGCTAAAACAAATTTTACATTTCAACGGGATTTTTTCAGTCTTTTATTTTTTTAATTTGTGCATAATTGAAAGTTGTACTAGAAAATGCAGTGAAGCCACAAAACCATCATGTTTACCTCCCCTTTGTATCTATTTATTCTTTTTCAAGACCATAAATGTATGTCAAGCATGTTTTCCAGTGCCTGACATTAACCAAGGACTGGATGCACAATCAGGTAATTAGTACTATTTTAATATTTTTTATATACAGCAAGCAAAACATTTTGTTATACTGACTCTCCAGCATACTTTACAGCAAGTGATTCTAGGATCCATCAATAAAATGAAGCCATACACAAATATACAATGTAGTAAAAAAAAAAAAGACTAACTTGCATTTGTTTCTCTGCTTTAATGTTAGTGACTGAATTCACCCATTTACTCTTCTTCAGTAAAACCACTACAATATGTATTTTTTTTACAAAAGTAATCAACTAACAATGAATAAGTGAAAATATTTCCATTAAAAATATAATCGGTTAAGTGAAAAGTTCTCCATCCTCTTTATTCCTTCTATACTTTTATTGGCAGCTCATAATGATAGTGGCATACATGCACACAGCGCTTTATGAGTTTTCCCACAGCTCCTTCCTCACTCCATCCATTCCCCATACAAGGTAAAGTTATTGGTATTAATATTTTCACACATGTACATAACGTCACTGGAAGTGTTTCCTTCATTGATTTTCCCTTTCCCCCTCCTTATTTCCCCAAAACCTCCTTTTCTTCACTGAAGTTTCTTCTCTATTATCTGAAGTCCCTCTTATATCCCAATTACTCCTTAGCTTCATATATGACAGAAAACTCTGTGACTGGCTAATCTCAATTAATATAATGTTCTCCAGGTCCATCCATTTTTCTGTAAATGACATAATTTGTAGTCTGTATGACATGGAATATAGTGATTTCTTATGGATTAGAAAGATTTAAATATAAAGCATTAGGGAAAGAACGACATGGATCCAGACTAGATGGGGGGGAAAGGTTATTAGAATACAATACTACTTTATACAGAGGCTTCATGTGTTTCCTAATTTTAATAATAAGGAAAATACCTCTTGTTATACTTAATATTAAAGGCAATTAATGTGTATATTTTAGTGTATGCAATTTTTAAATTTTGTAATTATTAAATTTAAGATATATTTTCTCTACATGCCCTTTAAACACTGACATAGCTTTTGTAATATGTATCTATGGCGATAGCAACAGTAATGTGACTAGTGAAGATAAAATGGAGCTGGAAAAAATATGAAGTGTTCCAGTGCTGGAGAGGATGTGTGGAAATAGGAAGCCTTATACACTGTTGGTGAGACTGTAAATTAGTACAACCACTGTGGAAATTAGCATGAAGGTTCCTCAAAACACTAGAAATGGAACCACCATATGAGTCCTCAGTATTTTTCCAAAAGAACTGAAGTTAGGATATTATAGTGATAACATGTATACCATGTTCATGGCAGCACAATTCACAATAGCAAAATTATAAAACCAATCCAGGTGTCCATCGACAGATAAATGGATGAAGAAAATGTGGCATATATACACAATAGAATTCTACTCAGCCATCAAAAACACACTTATGTATTTTGCAGAAAAATGAATGAAACTAGAAATATGATGCCAAATGACATCAGCCAGTCTTAGGAAGCAAACAATTGTATGTTTTCTTTCATATGTGGAAACTAGGGAAAAAACAGGAAATATAAAGAACTTTAAACAGTTTGGAGAGACCCTGGGAGAACCTATTGGATTGATAATAAAACAGAGATGTTTTAATGAATATTGTAATATATATAACACAGAAAAATAAAATGGCCAAAAGTCAGGTTGAAAATTAGACTTGAGACATTCCAAAAATGTACCTACCATTTTCAAGGTAAATATTCAGAGACAATTAAATTTACTATATCCATTCGTGTACAGATTAAGCCATAATTTT
Source organism: Muscardinus avellanarius (assembly GCF_963383645.1). Taxonomy (NCBI): domain Eukaryota; kingdom Metazoa; phylum Chordata; class Mammalia; order Rodentia; family Gliridae; genus Muscardinus; species Muscardinus avellanarius. Next base: position 116,364,532 of record NC_137792.1, on the reverse strand, counting down.
TACTTCTCTCATTGTTTTTGGAGTTCTAAAATTTCTCTTCGTTTATAAGTCAAATATTTTCATTGTTTTCTTTGCTGTCATAGAATAAGAATTCTATGTTTATATCATAATGCTTATAACTTCTGCAAATTATTTTTCCTTCAATTCTGTCATCATTTTCTCTTGTGCTTAATTTACAAGCTTTTGTTTTTTGTTTGTTTTCTTTCTTCTGGGTTGCCACTCTTTGATTATATGTTTTAACTGTGAATATTTAAAATTACTTTAGAAGTACAATGATGAGCAAAATAAAGTTCTTAAACTGGTATGTAAGCAAGATGTCTTTATCTTTGGCACCTTCCTATTTTGTGTGGAAACTTTATTCAGCACTTTTCAAACAATAAAATTTAACTTATTTGGTATTAATTTTAGCTTATTTCACAAACAAGCATAACTTATTTTGTTAGTACATTATTGTTATATAGAAAATATCTAGCAGAGTGTCCAGTACATAGATTCAGCAAATATTTACTGTAACAGTAACTGGTTGTTACTCATGGTACTGGTAGTTCCATGAGATAACAAACACCAGGTTTGGCCTTTATAATCTTTGATCTTGATATTTCTCATCTTCATTGATGAATTCCACACTGCTCTGCTTCAGAGAAGTAATATAACATTCTGACTTTGAGCGACTGCATTTCACACCAGAAGAAGCTATGAAATCACCTGCTAGAAAGTGGAGAAATTTAAGTAGTAAAGACTACCAGAATTATTTATACTATATAGCCGGGCGTGACAGCGCATGCTTGTAGTCCACGCGTTTGGAGGCTGAGACAGGAGGATCACACTGGTTCGAAACCAGCCTCTACTACTTAGTGAGGCTCTCAGCAACTTAGTGAGATCCTGTTTCCAAATAAAATATAAACTAGGTCTGGGAGTATAGCCCAGAGGTAGAAAGCCCCTGGGTCCTACCCCCAGTACCACCAAAAAATATATTAATACTAAGACTATAACTGAAATAAAATAAAGAAGGAAAATGTTGAGTTTTATTTGATTATCCATATATCTGCTGTCTTGTTCTATACACATGTACTCATGAACTGGGGCAAGGAAATAAAAAATGAAAAATAATTTTCTTAAAAATTATAAATTCAAAGAAACTTCGTAATTAACCAGTATGTCAATAAACTTTCCTCTTCCATTCCAATGTACACTTCTTATATTTCTACCTGTACATCTTCCTGTTTTCTAGAAGGTTCTGGTAGATACATTTTTTAGAATGCAATTTGAGTTCAAGATAACAATCACATTTGTCATGAAATAAAATTACAAATAGTTTTCAAAGGAGCTATTTAAAAAGCCAGGCAGTCACAATCCAGAAAAAAATAATTTTGATGTTTATGGAATTTACATGTCAGTGTTTTTTGTAAAACTGAAATACATTATTCCTCAGGAATTGTTAATTGTAGTACTAATAGTCCATGGCAACTAATAAAGTCTGTATTTTAGAAAACCATACTGTAAATACTCATTTATTCTTTCTTTGAAAACATAATATAGATAATAAGCTATTATAGAAAGGAAATCTTGACTACCTGAATAAGATTATAACTTCTTCCCTTTTAAGGATATAAATGAAGCAAATGATATGCCTTTTACTTGTCATATATTATATGTCCATTTATTTCTGTAGGGAATAAAATGTATTATAGACTAAAAATTCAAATGGAAATGATGTCAATACATAAAACTCCCCAAAATTATCCTTTGAATGTTGAAGATGAGAAAATCCTGCAGAGCAGTATAATACCTTATCCTATATCTTTTGCTCTGCGGGTGTCCTCTTCAATCTTAACATAATCAAAAGTATAGAATTTTCTTCCAATAATATGTCAAGAAGCACAAATGCAAAAAAAAAAAACTGTCAAGAAGGTAAAACTTTCTAAGCCTTCTTATAAAGAGTGTGAAAAAGCCAACTTGATGGGTCACCATTTGCTTTTTGTTCCCTCTTATTTAATTGTTTAGAAAGAAAATAGATAGTGGTGAATATTATAAGGCATTTATTTTAAAATTCCCCGTGTGTGTGAAATTTCTAATGTGAAAATAACAGATGTACAGCAGTTAAAGAAACACAGAAAGATTTTTTGTGTGTGTGTGGTACTGGGGTTCCTGGAAGCCCTTCTACCTCCGGGCTACACTTCCAACCTATTTTTTATATTTTTATTTGCAAGCAGGGTCTCTTAAGCCTGCACGCCTGGCTTCGAACCTGCGCGATCCTCCTGTCTCCGCCTCCCAAGCGCGGGGATTACAAGCGTGCGCCACCACGCCCGGCCAGAAAGAATATTTTAAAGATAAAAGTGGCCAGCTATGGTGGCCCACACTTGTAATCCCAGCACTTGGGAGGCTGAGACATGAGGACTGTGCAGGTTCAAAGCCAGCCTCAGCTACTTATTGAGGCCCTCAGCAATTTAGTGAGACCCTGTTTTCAAATAAAATATAAAAAAATAGGTATGGGAGTATAGCCCAAAGGTCGAAGGCCCCTAGGTTCCATCCCCAGTACAAAAAAAATTTTTTTAATAAAATTGTGATGGTGCCTTAACTGTAATCCTATTACTTGCAAGGGTGAGACAGTTCAAAGCGAGAGCATGGTTTCGTAGGAAGACATGTTTTGAAATAAAAAAATAGGGATGGGGATGTAGTTCAGAGGTAATATGCCCTTGGTTTAATCCCCAGTACCACAAAAATAAACAATTAAATAAAGATAGAAGGCGCCTGGCGTGGTGACGCACATTTATAATCCCCGCGCTTGGGAGGTGGAGACAGGAGGATGGCACAGGTTCGAAGCCAGCCGCGCTGGTTTAAGAGACCCTGTTTCCAAATAAAAAAGTATAAAACAGATGTCTGGCAGTGTAGCCCAGAGGTAGTAGAAGGCCTTCCAGGAACCCCAGTACCACCACCAGAAAAAAAGATAAAAGGCAACTCAAAGAAAGAAACAATCACTTGACTAACCAATCTACAATATTCATGCCTTGTCACTTTAAGAAGAAACAATGTAGGTATAAACAAAAAGCGAATAAAGGGGAAAAATTATTTTAGTATTGAAGATAAACCATTACAATATCAGTGAACACAAATCCAACTTATGCCTCAGACTTTTTCCAAATATAAAGGAAATGGCAATCCCTGGCATTTGAATAAGTGATTAACATTACAGAGGACAGGGAAGAATTTCAAACTTATTCTCAAATCCTGTTAATTAATGAAAGCCAGGTCACATAATATTTAAGCTGTTATTTTGATGAGTTATATTTTGTTAACTATGTTGACCACACTGTAAAAAACAAATACAAAACAAAGACTCTTTTAACTCTTAAAGGAGAAAAAAATGGTAGTTTGTGTGAGCACATTTAGTGTTAAGAAATGAATATTAATGGTAAGGAACTTTTCTTCCATTCATCAGTGTGTCACGCACATGTAGATTCCATCATCTTCTTTACAAAGTCACTGTGATGAAACTGCCTCAGTAGTAATGGTTTTGCATGACATTCAAAATTTTCTACCCAATTAATTACCCTTATGAAAAAAGCCTTACAACAGTACTCATAGTTATAGGAATTAAAACCCACCAATTAGATAAAGGCATGTTTTACCTGCTATTGTGGAGTAACTATGAACTGAGAAAGCAAAGAATGAATAAGACTAAAAGATCTATACTGGACAAAGTGTATGATTATAAATTCAATTAACTTAGCTGCTTGAACTAACATAAGGAGATAAGTCAGTAAAACATGTGTATAATTCTCAGCCAAATTGGAATGAGCACACAAAAATAGGACAACAGTAGAATAAGTTAAGCATAAAAAGAGCCAGCATAAAGTCACCATGGGCAGGACCAATGTTCGTTTATCATCACAAAGGTTATAGAAATGTAATGAATTTGATTATCTTAGTCAAAGAATTTTGGGAGGAAACACCTTGAAGTTGCTAATGTTTTAATAAAAACATGATTGAGAACTGCTAAATAGTTTTAGAATCTTCTTCAGGGACAAAAATTAAAATCATCAACAAAATATATCTTCTAGCTTACCTATAATACTACTATGTATACTTATTAATTTACACAGCTGAAATATATTATTGAAAATTGACTTTTAATTTATATGTATAGTACCTTTAATACTCATAATTTTTTAAAAAATCATTTAATATTTTCACCAACTAATCTGATAGTTTTTGAGAGTATTAAATATTTAAATAAATGCTCAAGCCAGGCGTGGTAAAGCACACTTATGATCCCAGTACCTGGGAGGCTAACACAGGAGGATTGCAGGTTCAAGAACAGCCTCAGCAAAGTATCAATGCTCTCATCAACCAAGCTTGACCCTATTTTGAAACAAAACAAAGGGCCAGGAGTGTACTTCAAAGGTAGAATTCTCTTGGGTGGAATCCTTAGTCCCAAACAAAAAATAGGTCATTTGTTGAAGTAAATGACAAGAAGTAAAAATGTGCACCTGAACATACTACACATTAATGTGATGGGGATATGCAGATATCGTTGCTATAGAGATAATTTGGGGGGAAAATGTCTGTAGTTATACTATGGGAACTTACTAGTTAATGACTGACATCTTTTAGCCTTTTTCTCAGAATCACCATGTGATGAAGAAAAAATATATCTCTAGAAAGAAAAGAAACAGTGAATTATTTTACTCAAAAACAGATAACACAATTGTTAATAATGCTTAAAATTTATTAGAACAAGTTTGTGTTTCACTAGCATTTTCATTACTTATTTATAAATTATCATGCCAATGCAAATTGAAAATATTATATATTGAAATTACCAAAATTGTATTATAAATGTCCAGAAATAAGCTCTAAATAGTTTATTTTTTATTCTGTGAAAGCATTTCTGAATTTCATACAAATGAATTAGTAATTTTGATGTATGGGAAGTTCAAAATGAAAATATTATTTTACTAAACTAAATGTATTTAGTTTAATTCTAAGCAAAACAAGAGGTAGAAAAACACATTTTACTCGAATGAACTTTTGCTGGAAGCATTCACTCAGTTTCATATTTCATGATCCTTGTAACACATATGTTTTTAGAAGCAAACTAATCATTAGCAATAATATGTTATAATTTTAAAAGCACTTTCATATCAAATTTTAATATTTTCTCTTCTTTGCAGTACTGGAGACAGAACCCAGGGGCATTCTACCTCTGAGCTACACCCCCAGCCCTATATTTATTCTTTATTTTGAAACAGGGTCTCACTGAGTTACAAAGGGCCTCACTAAGTAACTGAGGCTGTCCAAGAACCATGATCCTTCGGTCTGGTTCGAAGCCAGCCGCACTGGCTTAAGAGACCCTATTTCCAAATAAAAAATATATAAAAATAGGTCTGTGAGTGTAACCTGGAGGTAGAAGGGTTTCCAGGAACCCCAGTACCACCAAATATATATATATATATATATATATATATATATATACTTTATTATATTTTTTATTTCTTCTTTTGCACTGTCACCACTACTTTGCATTCTGTTTTCATAGTTATCTGCTCTTTAACTGTTTAAACAGTTTGTAATCTGAAAGTGCATTATGAAGCCAATCATCATGCTAAATAATTGCCCATGAGGTTCTTTATAACTGTATTGGTATTTAGAAAGCACCAATTTCTTCTTCTTTTCCAGGTTAACTAAACCTGAATTTGACACGAGTAAATAGGAACTTCTTAAAAGCTATAAAAGTACTTCAATAGATTAGTAAGAAAAAAATTGCATAAATCATAACTAAATATTGAAAAATGTATTATAATTTCCCTGTAAGGTATTTTAATAAGGAAAACCTAAGGAAAAATGAAAAAATAAGAATGGAAAGAGGTAGTGAGAGAAAAATAAGTAAAGAAAAAGAAAGGGAGAGAGAGATACAGATCCACTGCAGCATTTTGTACAATCATCAAAAAGAGTGTTTGATATAAAACTGAAATAGTTATTTTCTATATATCACTAAAAATAGTAATATATAATCTACTAAGAGCCAAGTGTGTTTGTTACTTATTCTTGCCTGGACTAGTTACAGTAAAATGGCCACCAACTGAGAACTTTAGAATCTAACATAATTTACATTCATTATTTCACTACAGAGTTGCATGGTAAATCATTTATATTATTTTCTTTGTAACCACTATGACCACGGAGTCATTGGATATCTACACAAATAGTTAGAAAGAAGATATATTGGAAATTGTTATAGCTACTGTAAAACATGCCAAAGATCGATAGTAGTTTATGAGTACTATATAGGTTGCTATCATCAGCATCATACATTTTTCCTAAGATAAACAGTATTTATTGGGTCTGAGTAAGAGTAAAGAAGAAAGATTTGCAGGAATTAAGCAAATAACACTTGAGAATGGTGAAGGTACTACAAATGGAATAATATAAAATTCTAGTATGTTTCAGAGCAATATCTGATTTAGAATACTAGAAAAGAAAATGACATAAAACACTATTGTGATATCAGAACAAAGAAGTAAATTAGTGTAACTTTGTAATCATAAGACTTTCTTTTGTTTTATTGGGTAAAAGGGCTGAATATAAGAGTTACTTGAACTTCAGATTAATAAGTAGCCTAAAACAAAAAAGTAGGAATCTAAAATACTCCAGCGAGACATAGTGGCATGTGTCTAAAATCACACTGTTTGGGAGTCTGAGATAGAAGAATTTCAAGTTTGAAGCTAGTCTCTGTAACTTAGCAAGTTCTATTTAAAAATAAAAATGCCTGGGATGCAATACAGTGGTAGAGGGACCTTGGGGTCCATCCCCATTATCAACAATAATAATAATTTAAAAATAAAGAAATATTCTAGAATGATGCCAATATCAAATATAATAAGTAAATAAATGTGCTCATTGTTGTAAATATAAAATTAATGACAGGAAACACATGAATCCAAAATGTCAATAACCTTTAATTTTTTTCAAGTAACCATGGAAAATGTCTTAAGTAAGAGAATAATTCATAGCATATGGTTAATTGCTTGAATATGCAGTTTGCCTCTTTTCAGATCAGAGTTCAGACAGTTACTTGCTACTTCCTCTCCCACATCCAGCTGGTGTTGGCTTTTGCCCAGTGGTGTCATAGAGGGAAGTTGCAAACATTAGTTCAGGAATAAATTCTTGAGCCAATGAAATATTGAATCAGAGATCATTTTCAGACTAATGGGAATCAATGTTTTAAAAGTACCCAAAATTTTATTACTGTAGTAGAAATAATATTATGCAAATAATGCAATATCATGTGTATGAGTGTAGTGTGTGTGTGTGCAGGGGTGTGGATGTAGATGTGGGGATAAAAGAGAGAGAAAACATATTGAGGACAAAGGTTTTAAGATTACAGTATATTACATTATCTTAAGGTTGTGGATTATTCAATAACTACAAAATTTTCTAAATATATTATTATAAAACTATGCTCATGTTAAGACAACCCGTAAAAAATGAAAATAAATTAGAACATTGAAATAAACTATATAAAATAATTTAAATCATTTGTGATCAGTTGGTTAACATGAATAATTTTATCTTCATACTTTTTGTTATCTAAATTACTCAAGTATACATTCTTTGCAATAATAAAATATACTTTATTAGGCAGTATTAGCATCTATGATAATATGGACATAAAGGAGAGCAATGAAGATGGATATGCTGGGTATATATAAAGATGCAATGATGATATTTGTATTGAAAGGTTAACCTGGAAAGGGCCAAAAAGAACTTTATCTGGGTATGTTAGTGTGTAGAAAAGTGTCCTTTATTTGGCATTCTTAAAAGGAGTTAAACTTCAAATCATACCTCTTTCAACTCTTCAAAGAAAACCCATAACTGGTAGATGCCACAATTACATGGGACTCCCATATTCCAGGTTTATTCCCAACTCACACGCGACATTCCTTTGGCTTTTGACTCCTCACTTATGTTGCATACTTATTAATTCATTGAATATCTTATATGTGTTAATCACAGAATAAGACAACAAGGATGAGTTAGAAACTTACACATTCTTTGCCTTGAAATTGCTTATAAAATTATTTAAAGAATCTGTAATCAGTTGGTTAAACTTGGATAATTTTACACTTTTTATCTATTGTCTACATTTTATTCAATCATGAATTATCCTTGCAATAATAAAACACATTTTATTGGTCAGCATTAGCATCTACTAAGACATGGACATAGAGAATCTAATATAACACACACACACACACACACACACACACACACAGAAACACATAATTCCAGCATAATTATATATACATACATAGTTGAATTATAAATCTGATAAGTATTGCAAAGGAAAATAATAAGATGATTTCACAAAAAAAGAAGTATTTAACTTAGTCTTTGAATTAGTGAAGAGTTCACTGAGGAAGACAGTTTTAGCTTATCAGAAGATTTTAATAAGTTGATTAGCCAGTTGTAGTGGTGCATGCTTGTAAGCCAGTACTTGGGAGGCTAAGACAGTATCACAGGTTCGTGGTCAGCCTCAACTATTTGTGAGGCTCACAACTTAGTGAGACTCTGTTTCAAAATAAATAATAAAATATAGGGCTGGGAGTGCATCTCAGAGGTAGAATGTCCCTATGTTCGATCTCCAGTACCACAAAATAAAAAAAAATTAAATTGATTAGACTCAGGTAAGAAGATGTTGCCAGGCCATGGTAATAGCAAGTACAAATATTTGAGTAATGGCAAAGCAAAGTACAAAGCAGGGTATGTGTTAAAAGCAGAAAAAGGAGAATATGGTTGGACCTCAGCAGGTAAATGTGAGAGTAATGCAAAATAGTGTATACGATGTGGTAGGTAGGAATCAAATCATGTTAACCTTGTTTAAAGACTGTTGTCCTGGAGGCAGATAAAGATGGTAGCTGAGCAACTTCCTCCATCAAAAACTCGCCACAGAAGCATAAAGAAATCAAACAACAACAAATGCTGGCGAGGATGTGGGGAAAGAGGAACTCTTTTACACTGTTGGTGGGAATGCAAACTAGTTCAGCCACTATGGAGATCTGTGTGGAGATTCCTAAGAAAGGTGGGAATAGATCCACCATATGATCCAGCTTTACCACTCCTGGGTATCTTTCCAAAGGGGTTGAATTCAGAGAAATGCAGCAACATATGCATACCTATGTTCATAGCAGCACAATTTGTAATAGCCAACATATGGAACCAACCCAGACCTCCATCAACAGATGAATGGATAGCAAAACTCTGGGAAATACACACAATGGAATTCTATTCAGCCATAAAGAAGAACAAAATTATATCATTTGCAAGAAGATGGAAAGCCCTGGAGAACATTATGTTAAGTGAGATCAGCCAAGCACAGAAGGAGAAGGTACATATGTTTCCTCTAATATGCCCAAACTAGGAAACACAGAGGATACCAGTGGGACACCAGATAATGGAGGGGAAATATCAGCAAAGTTTGAATGGAAAGATAGGAGAGGAGGAAGGCTGATCTTGATTAATGAGGGTCTACATCTGAACATGTGTAAAATTATGAATATGACGTGGTTAACCTGGACAACCATTGGTGGGAGGGGGGAAGGGAAAACGGGGGTGGGGGGGAGAGGGCACCAAATATAGTGTAAATGTATACTATTTGTGTTCAATAAAAAATTGTTAAAAGAAAAAATAATAAAAGAATCAGAAGTGGTAAAAAAAAATACTCACCACAGACACACCAACTTGAAGCTATTCTCAGAACAAACGACCATCACGGGATCTAAGGAAATCAGGTGAAAGACTGTCTGCTTGTAGTATAGCAATATGCAAAGAAACACTGAAGAAGGCAGGCAGGAAGGAGTTTCCTGCATCACCACTCACCCAACACTGACCCAATGTCAAGCAGAGCAGCACTAAGAGAGATGCCTCCCATGTGGAGAAGAGAATATTAAGTACAAAATTTAGACTTGAAACCCAGTTCAGGCCAACCATGGTGAAACACAGAGTTGGACAAAGACCCATAACAACAAATGCTGGTGAGGATGTAGGGAAAGAGGAACTCTTTTACACTGTTGGTGGGAGGGTAAAATAGTTCAGCTGCTATGAAGATCAGTGTGGAGATTTTTTTGAAAGCGGAGAATGGATCCACCATATGATCCAGCTCTACCACTTCTGGGTATCGTTCCAAAGAGGTTGAAATCAGAGAACTACAGTAACATCTGAATACCCATGTTCATAGCAGCACAATTCATTCATAATAGCCAAAATATGGAACCAGCCTAGTTCTACATCAACAGATGAATAGATTGAAAAATTATGGAACAGACATAACTGGAATAAGACTGCACCACACACATCTCTGTGATTCAAATTAAATGATACAGTGAGACAAAGGAGAAAGAGAGAAGGCGAGCAGGAACAATGGTTAAGTTGGATTTTTTACTCATTCTTCCATGCAGTGGGTTTATACTTCTACCTAAGGAAGAGATGGGAGAAGGAATTTGACATTCTATCTTGGGAAGAAATTATATTATTGCAATATGCCAAAGTCCTCCCACCACTCCATGCCTTTCATTGCATTTACCAGAAATAATCCTGTGTCATGTTTATTTGTCAAGCATTAATGCAGCATCTATGATATTCACACCCTGCTCTTAAGGTTTTATTATTGTTAATGACTTTAGACTTCAAACCACCCTGTGAAGTAAGTGCAATGTTTTCATCCCAACCCAAGACAATTTCTTTGCTCTAAATTTCTGAGCATTTGAAAGAGATTTGGTTCCTGTGGGTTGTATTAATATTTAACATAATAAAGATACAAACTATACAATTAAAAAAGAAAAATTATGGGAAATACACACAAAGGAATTCTACTGAGCAATACAGAAGAAAAAAATCATGTCATTCCCAAAAAAGATGGAAAGACCTGGAGAACATTATGTTAAGTGAGATCAGCCAAGCACAGAAAGAGAAGGGATATATGTTTTCTCTAATATGCCCAAACTAGGGAGTATTAGGACCAGATCATGGAAGGTAAACCTCAGCAAAGCTAGAAAGGAAGAATAGGAGAGGAAAAAAGTTGAGTTTGATTAAGTGGAGAAGGCTACATTCAAATATATGTAAAAGTGTGAATGTAGCATGGTCAACCTGGACACTCATTGTTGGGGGAGAGAGGAAGCAGGGGGAGGGCACCAAGCACTGTGTGAATGTATGCCATTTTCAATATAATCCACATAAAATAATATAATATAAAATTAAATAAATAAAAATAAAAACTAGAAAAACAACCTAATGGTACCTCTCAAGGTCCTAGAAAAACAGGAACAAATCAACCCCAAGTCCAATAGAAGGCACAAAATAATAAAAACTAGAACAAAAATAATTAAGATACATAATAAAAACTATAAAAATCAATCAAACAAAAAGTGAGTTACTTGAGAAAATAAGCAAGATTCACAAACCCTTTGCTAACTTAACCCAAATAAAGGGAAAAACAATCCAAATAAATGGAATAAGAGACAAAAAAGGGGGTTATTACCATGGAGACTGCAAAATTCTAAGTGAAATTGAGGAAATACTTTGAAAATTTATACTCCAGAAATTGGAAAACCTAGATGAAATGGACAAATTTCTAAATCCATACAACATTCCTAAATTTAACTAAGAGGACATAGAAATCCTTAACAGACCAATGTGAAACAATATTGAAGCAGCGATAAAAAGCATCTCAACAAAGAAAATCCACTTACTGATGATTCTCAGATGAATTCTACAAAACCTTCAACCATAAATGATATGCCACAAAAATAATTATTAATTAGTAAAATAATCACAGCTTAATAAATTAAATAAGACAACCCAGGATGTAAAAGAACATTTTAATAAATAAATTCTAAATATAATTCTTAAAAAAGAAACAGAGCTCAAAAGACTCTACACTAGCAAAACAAACAGCCCAACCAAGAAATGGGCAAATGAACTAAATAGACACTTCCCAAAAGAAGAGATACAAAGGGCTAATAGATACATGAAAAGATGTTCTACATCATTGGCCATCAGGGAGATGCAAATCAAAACTACACTGAGATTCCATCTAACCCCAGTCAGAGTGGCAAGCATAAAGAAATCAAATAACAACAAATGCTGGCAAGGATATGGGAAAAAGGAACTCTTTTACACTGTTGATGGGAGTGCAAACTAGTTCAGCCACTATGGAGATCTGTGTGGAGATTCCTAAGAAAGCTAGGAATAGATCCAACCATATGATCCAGCTCTACCACTCCTGGGTATCTTTCCAAAAGGGTTGAATTCAGAGAACTATAGCAACATATGCATATCTATGTTCGTAGCAGCACAATTCGTAATAGCCAAAATATGGAACCAACCCAGGTCCCCATCAACAAATGAATGGATTGCAAAACTCTGGGAAATACACACAATGGAATTCTACTCAGCCATAAAGAAGAACAAAATCATATCATTTGCAAGAAGATGGAAAGCCCTGGAGAACATTATGTTAAGTGAGATCAGCCAAGCACAGAAGGAGAAGGTACATATGTTTCCTATAATATGCCTAAACTAGGGAACCTAGAGGATACCAGTGGGACTCCAGATAATGGAGGGGAAATATCAGCAAAGCTAGAATGGAAATATAGAGGAGGAGGAAGGCTGAACTTGATTAACGAAGGTCCACATCCAAATATGTATAAAATTATGAATATGGCATGGTTACCCTGGACAATCATTGTTGGGAGGGGGGAAGGGAAAACAGGGGCGAGAGGGGGAAGCAGGCATCAAGTATAGTTTAAATGTATACCATTTATGTTCAATAAAAAATTTAAATAAATAAATAAATAAATATTCTGACTAAAAAAAAAAAAGAAAGAAAGAAAGAAACAGAAATCCAGGCCTGGTGGCACATGTTTGTAATCCCCGCACTTGGGAGGCTGAGACAGGAGGATTGCATGGGTTCAAAGCCAGCCTCAGCTACTTAGTGAGGTTCTCAGCAATTTAGTGAGACCCTGTTTCCAAATAAAATTTAAAATAGGTCTGGGAGTATAGCCCAGAAGTAGAAAGCCCCTTAATTTCATCCCCAGTACCACAAAAAAAGAAACAGAAATATTAGAAATGAAAAATCTATAAATGTCAAGTAAAAATCTCTGTAGACAGCCTTAGCAAAACATTATATCAAGAGTAATAATGAATATTAGAGTTTAAAGATATGGTAATTGAACTAGCACATTCAGACAGCAATAAAAATCAAGAGTGAAGAAAACATTCAGGATTTATGAAATAGAGTTGAGAACAAATTTATAAACTACATGTGCAAATGAAGAAACATAGGTATAGGCTAAAGGCATAGAAATTCTAATCAGTAAAATAACAGCAGTGAATTTTCAGAATCTTTATAATAATATAGACATACAGGTACTGGAGACATTTAAAAAAAACAAATATAGCCGGGCGTGGTGGCGCATGCTTATAATCCCCGCGCTTGGGAGGCTGAGACAGGAGGATCGCACAGGTTCAAAGCCAGCCTCAGCTACTTAGTGAGGCTCTCAGCAACTTAGTGACAACCTGTTTCCAAATAAAGTATAAAATAGGTCTGGGAGTATAGCACAGAGGTAGAAAAGTCCCTGCGTTCCACCCCCAGTACCACAAAAAAATTAAAAAATATATAAAAAATATAAAAAACCAAATAGACATGACAAGAAAAATAACCTCTCCATGACATATTATAAACTGCTAAATATATAGAACAAAAGATATTAAAGTTGCAAAAAAACAACAGAAAATCACTTAGAAAGGCAATCACATCAGAATAATAATGAACTTAAGGGAGAGATAGATTCTACTACAAATATAGATGGTGACTTTAATACTTGATTCACACCAATATATAGAGAAAATTACAACAAATAAATATCAGGCCAGGTATGGTGGCACAGCTGGATATGGTAGCCCATGCCTGTAATTTCAGGACCTGGGAGATGGGACAGGTGAATTTCATGTTAAAAGACAGCCTCAGCATTTTATTGAGACCCTCAGAAACATGGCAAAGACCTGTCTCAAGTTTTTAAAAAATTAAAAATATGTCTGGGAGTGTATCTCAGAGGTAGAATGCTCCTGAGTGTAATCCCTAGTACCAAATAAAATAAAATAAAATAAAATATAAATAAATAAATATATCAGAATAAAATTATACTAGAAACCAAATGTGCTTAATAGTCTTTTACAGAATATTACATCCAACAGCTGCACAAAATCATTATTTAAATTGTTAAAAAAAATGCCTGCACTTGAAATTTTATGTTCTTGTTTGCTTCAGCAGTATATATGTTCTTGATTATATAGTCAACCACATTATTTACATATGAGCTATATGTTCCTTAATTTATTCTTCATCTGATTAAAATATTTTGTAATTCAGTTTAAAAAGCAAATAAATAAAATTGGTTATATAAATGATTAATTCTATTTATTTAAAAATGAACTCAGGGAAATTTTTGATACTTTATTTGAATAATTGTATTAATTTCCTAATAAAGATGCTATTTAACTAAGAAAAAAATTATTTTCTTGATCAAATGAAACTTTCTCTAAAATAGGTCATATTTTAGGCCAGAAAGGAAATTTTAACACATGTAAGTAAATTAAAATAAATTCTTACATTTTCATAGATTGTAATGGGTTGAAATTAGAAACCAACTGCAAGAAAAACTGTAGAAATTATATAAGCAAATTAACAAACAGAATTATTATAATAACAAAATTGTTTTATATATTTTTTCTTAGATTTAACTATTTTACTTCTTTTTTAAATATAATTTTATTGGTACATTGTAGTCTTACATCATATTATACTTCAGAGTAATAGGAACATATAAAATAAAATACACTCTTAGATAAATAGGTCATTGAAGAAATCAGGTAAAATTTAAAATTTCCTGAATCAAAAAAATTAAAATACAAACCAGCAAAACCTAAGGAACATAGAGAAAGCAGCTATAAGAAAAAAGTTTGTAGCAACAAATAGTTACATTAGAAAATCAAAGAAATCTCAAACAACCTAACATTGCAGCACAAGCTCTTAGGAAAACAAAATCAAACCTAAGTCACAATCAGTAGAAGGAAAGTAATAAAGATAAGAATGAAAACAAATAAAATAGAGAATAAAAGAACTATAAAAAGAATCAAGGAAGTCAGGCTTGGTGACACATGCTTGTAATCTCAGTACTTGATAGGCTGAGACAGGAGGATTCCAGGATCACAGGGAACCTCAGCAACTTGTTGAGGCCCTCAGCAATTTAGTGAGACTTTGTTGCAAAATAAAGACTAAATTAGAGCTGGGATATAGCTCAGAGGTAGAATGCCTCTGGGTTCAATCCTCAGTAACACACACACACACACACACACACACACACACACACACAGAGTCAATGAGACATAGAGTTGCTTCATTGAAAACACAAGCAAAATTAAGATACCCTTACCAAGACAGAAAAAGGACAGACCAAATAAATAAATTTATATATTAAAATGAGTATATTAAAACAGATACCATTTAGAGATGATTACAAGGGAATATTTTGATTATGGTAATACATTAAAATTTTAGAAGAAATGGGCAAATCTTTGGACAAATATGATATACACATAGTGAACCAAGAGAATATAAACTCTGAAATATATAGAAATCAGTGAGATTCGAGCAGTAATAACTCTCACAACAAAGAAAAACCAAGGACTGGATAGATTCACAGCTGTATCTTTCAGACTTTTAAAGAAGAACTATCTGGGTGTGGTGGTGCACACTTGTAATCTCAGTATTTGAGGGCCGGAGACAGAAGGATCACAGGTTTACTGCTAGCCTTAGCAATCTACTGATACTCTTCACAAGTTAGTAAAAGACCTGTTTCTAACCATATACAAAAAAAATGAAAATAAACCCCATATTAGAGAGAAAAATAGGAGGGAAACCACCCTACACAAGAGTCAATTCAGAGTAGATCAAAGACTTGGAGATCAGACCAGAGACCTTGCAGCTCCTTGAAAGAGGGCATGGGTCCAACACTTCAGCCCATAGACACAGGTTAAAACTTTCTCAATGAGACACCAAAGGCACAAGAATCTGAAAGGAGGATTTATGTGGGAGTGCATTAGACTGAAGAGCTTCTGTTCAGCAAAGGAAATTGTCAAGAACCTCAATCGAGAGCCAACAGAATGGGAGAAGATTTTTGCCATCTACACCTCCGATAGAGGACTAATATCTAGAATATACAGAGAACTCAAGAAACTCAACACTAAGAAAACAAAGCATCCAATAACAAAATGGGCAAGTGAACTACATAGACACTTCACAAAAGAAGAAATTCAAATGGCCAATAAATGCATGAAAAAATGCTCAACATCACTGGCAATCAGAGAGATGCAAATCAAAACTACCCTGAGATTTCACCTAACTCCAACTAGAATGGCAATCATTCAAAACACAACAACAGATACTGGCGAGGATGTGGAGAAGTGGGAACTCTAAGACATTGTTGATGGGATGGCAAATTAGTGCAACCTCTTTGGAAAACAGTATGGAGAATCCTCAGAAGAATGGGAACAAATCTTCCATTTGATCCAGCAATACCACTGTTGGGTATCTACCCAAAAGAAAAGAAACCAAACTACCAAACTAATGCATGTGTATCTATGTTCATAGCTGCACAACTCACCACAGCCAAACTATGGAACCAGCCAAGATGTCCATCAACAGATGAATGGATTACAAAACTGTGGGATATGTACACAATGGAATTTTACTCAGCCATTAAAAAAAACTCAATTACATCATTTTCAGAGAAATGGATGGAACTGGAGGACATTATGCTAAGCGAGATTAGTCAGTTAAAAAAAGTAAAAAGTAAATGGTTTCCCTAATATGCAGAAGGTAGGGAGAAAAAGAGTCATCATCAGAGGAACTCTAGACAAAGAAGGAGAAAACACAGATGAGCAAATAAGGCAATCTAACTAAGAGGGATGCAAGGGGGAAGAGGAAAATTTCCTAATGTACATGATGTACATTCACAAATATATCAAAGCTAATCACTAAGCCAAACATAAGAGGGAAGGGTGAGAGAATGGGGTGGGAATTGGGGAAGAGCTAAATGAGTGATGTGTGCATGTATGCCTCTACCATTTTATAACCCATTAACATGTACGAATACAAGCTGGATGTGGTGGCTACGCTTGGAATCCTAGTACATGGGAGTCTGAGAAAGGAGAATTGCACAGGTTCGAAGCCAGACTCAGCTACTTAGTGAGACTCTCAGCAGTTTAATGAGACCCTGTTATCAAATAAAATGTAAAATAGGTTTGGGAGTGTAACCCAGAGGTGGAAAGGCTCTTGGTTTCATCCCAACAGTAACACACAAAAAAAGTGTGTGAATACATTGTACCAATAAAAAATTTAAAAATAAAAATAAATAAAAAATTATAAAAATAGGGCTGGGGATGTAGTTCAGAAGTAAAATGCCCCTGAATTAATCTTCAGTGCCACTAAAATAAAAATAAAGAATAACTAATCACAATGTTTTTCAAAATATTTTATAATTTACAAAGGGATCAAGTGTGGTTGCATGTGCCTATAATCCCAGTATTTGGAAGAATGATACAGGAGGATTATAAATTTAAAGGCCCGCCTCAGCAATTTATCATGACCCTGTATCAAGGTTTTAAAAGTTAAAAGGTGTGGAGTTTGGCACAGTGGTAGAGTACCCCTTTGTTTAATTTCCAGTACCACAAAATATATAAATAAATAAATTACAAAAGAAAGTAATTTTTAAACTCATTCCATGAAGCAGTGTTACCCTTCTACTTACATATTACAAGAACACAACAAAAATAAGACTATAGACTGATATTCTTGAGGAACATAAGTAAAAAAATCCTCAATAAAATACTTGCAAATCAAATAAATGCAGCATCACTTTTAAAAGATCATATAGCATGACTGAGGTGGTTTTATTCCAGAGATGCACAGTCATTTAACACTTTCACAAATCAATAAATATAGTACAGTATATGAATGGAATCATGGATTTAAAAAAAATACATGATCTTCTCAATAGATGTATGAAAAGCTTTTGACAAAAGTTAACGTAATTTTATAATAAAAAGCCCTAAAAAACAGATATAAAAGGATCATAACATAGCACAATGGAGGCAAAATATGACAAACCCCATGTCTATATTATTCTGAACACACAGAAAATTTGATAGAACAAGATGAAGATGTCAACTCTCACGATGTTATTCAACGTATTACCTAAAAATTTAGCCAGAGCAACCAGGCAACAGAAATAACCAAAAGGGATATAAATAGGAAAGGTGAAGGTAAAATTATTAGAAAAGGATATATTATCACTATTTGTAGATATGATTATATACCCAGTGAAATCTAAAGTATCCAGCAAAAATGTCTTACTGCTAAGACAACTAAGCAAAGTAGCAGAATACAAAGTCAAATTACAAAAATCAATAGATCTCCTATATAATCATAATAAACTCCTGAGAAAGAAATCAGAAAAACAACAAGCCCATTGACAATAGTCTAAAGATCAAAAGCTAAGGAATAAACCTAACCAAAGAAGTTAAAGAATACTAAAATGGAACTATAAAATAGTGAATAAAGATTATAGAAGACTTAGAAGATTTTAGAACATCCTGTATTCATGAACTGGGAAAAGTAATATTTTCAAAATGGCCATTCTACCAAAAGCACCCTACAGATTTAATATGATCCCCATCAAAATACCAATCATATTCTCTAAAGAACTGGAAAAACCATAACATTCATATAAAAAAATCATTTAACACTCCAAATTTTCAAATCAACCCTAAGAAGAAAGAACAATCCCAGAGATACCACAACACCTGATTTTTAAATACATTACAAAACCACCGTAACAAAAAATGTTTTGAGCATGAAAACAGAGACGTAAATCAATACAATAGAATAAAGGACCCAAGAATAAACTAATGCATCTTTAGCTATGTGAGCCTCAACAAAGGAACCAAAAACTCATATTGGAAAAAGACAAAAACCTATTCATCAATTGGCAATAGGAAAACTGAACTTGTAGTTATAGAAGATTAAAATTCTATTTCCACTCACCTGTGCAAAAATCAACTCAAAATGTATCAAAGACCTTAATATGAGAAACTTTAAAACTATTAGAAAAAAATTAGAGAGAACAGTCCAAGATATATCTATAGGTAATGATTTTATAAGAAGGGCTATAATATCTTAGGAAAGATAAAAAATAGACATCAAATTTTAAAAAGTTCAGTACAGCCAAGGAAACAATAAACAAAGTGAAGAAATAGCCTACAGAATGGAATAAAATTTTGCCAGCTATTCAGGATTAGTATCTCAAAAAATTATAAAGAATTCAAAAACTTTAATAGAAACAAAAATCTAATATATGTAGACAAAAATACTGAGCAGACCAGTAGTTCATGATTCAACTCCTTTGTGGAATCTAAGAATTATTATTTCTAAGAGAAGTTGAAAGTAGAAGGGTGGTTACCAGAAACATGATAGGGTAGATAGGAAGGAGACAGGGAAAAAGGTTGCTTAATGGATACTTGTTTGAGTTGCAGAGTGATAAAAAAAAAACTTCTTGTGAGCTCTTGCATAGGAGGGCGAGTATAAATAACTAAAAATACTGTATAGCAATGAATATTTCACAAAGCTATAATAAGATACTCAATGTTTTACCACCAAAAGTAAGTAGTTGATGAGATAGAGATGTTTGTTTTCATTAGATCACTGCATAATATATGTGTGTGTACCAGAATATTACATATCCATAAATATATAAGACATGATTTTATGAATCATTTACAAGTAAATGTAACTTAATTTTTTTTCCGGTTTGGGGATGGAACCCAGAAACATTTGACCTCCAAGCTACTCTCCATGCCCAATTTTTTATTCTTTATTTTGAAACAGGGTCTCACTAAGTTGCAGAGGGCCTAACTAAGTAGCTGAGGCTGTTCAAAAACCACAATCCTCCGGTCTCAGTCTCCCAAATGCTGGGATTACAAGAGTGTGCCACCACGACCGGCTTTAAAATTTTTAATAAGTAAGCATATTTCTAAATAATAAGTGGTAAGCGTGTATTATGAGGAGTGGAGTGTAAGCTTATTACTTTGTGCCTTTTATAATTGGTAAATGATACTTTTTTTTTTTTTTTTTTTTTTGCGGTACCAGGGATGGAACCCAGGGGCATTGTACCTCTGAGCTACATGTCCAGCCCTATTTTTTTATCTTTTTATTTTTTGAAACAAGGTCTCACTGAGTTGCGAAGGGCTTCACTAAATAGCTGAGGCTGGCAGTTCTCTGGTCTCTGCCTCCCGAATGCTGGGATTACACGCATGTGCCACCATGCCTGGATGTCAATACATATTTTACATGATAACAGAAAAAAGAATAAAGCAACAATAAATATATTTTTACTAATTTAATAATATTTTAGTGAAATAATAGAAAATTTGTCATTTCCCAAACATTTGGAAAAGAAATATTATTAGCTTTCTTTCCTGGATTCTCTTATGCTAACAAAATTGCTGAGAACTAATAAGGTTCCATTTATAAGCAAGTTTTAAGGCTTTTATTTTAAATGTCAGAGTAATTACAAAAACATAAATCACCAGCTACAAAACCCCTCTTATGTGACTGGCTATAAATGTGTTCCATATTTTGAAATGTAGTGAATATTTGTTTTTTAATCACATCAATCTTGTGGGAAAAAAATCCCCAAAATACTTATGGTCACATTTTAGGATATGGACCTATGCCAAGAATATTTAAAGTCTAAATCTCTTCTATTCCAAGCAATGTATGATAAATTTTAGTCAATATTTTCTTAATTGAGTATAATTGAAAATTTTATCAATTCTCATAGCCCTTGCTTCAAGTTTTGTTTTCAGGTTTTTTTTTTCTTTTTTATAATTCAAATTCTAATGGTTCCATCTTGTGGTGATAATTAGAATAGGTTCTGTGTATTCCATGTTTTACTTTGTTCCATTTTTGTCTAGAAAAATATATAAAGTAAAACTCACTGTAGAAAAGCAAAAATTTATAGATTTTGTTATTCCATAATATTTGAATGTATTTTCCTTGTCCTCAAGAAATCCATAGCTAGTAAGAAAGCTATGATATGTCAATATGGTGTGATTGATATGAATAGAGATTTGCACAAGGGGCAGTAGTGGTAAAAATGAACTATCTGATCCTTTTCAACTCTTGTGAAAGTCAGGTGAAAGAGTTATTATTTGTTTAATCTTTCAAGGTTTTTGTTAGATGCTGAACCATGGTTATATGATAAAAGAAGCCAAATGTCAGAATATATTTGGAAGCGGAATGACAAAGATCCGAGAAAATAGACTGATATAAATATCAGTAGTCAAATTTGACCACTAAACAGGAATGGATAACTAGCATAGATTCTATAAACGAGCAAAAGGCAAAAGGGAAGTAGTCTGGAAAATTTCTAAAGACAATAGTGCTGGTGAAATGAGTATTAAAAGGAAATTAAAAGGGCTTACAATTCCAATCCAAATGTTATAAATTCTTTGAAGCACTACTCTAAAATACTCGGGTGAGATAAAATATACATAATGAAAATAAAAGTAATTCAGGTCACAAGGAAAAATATACATGCAACTTATATGGAGTACTAAGGATTGAACTCAGGGGCATTCGTCTTTGAACTACAGTACCAGCTCTATCTTTTATTCCTTTATTATTATTATTATTTTTTGGTGGTAATGGGGTTTCTGGAAACCCTTCTACCTCCGGGCTATACTCCCAGACCTATTTTATGTTTTTATTTGGAAACAGGGTCTCTTAAGCCAGAGAGGCTGGCTTCGAACCAGTGCGATCCTCCTGTCTCCACCTTCCAAGTGCGGGGATTACAAGTGACCGCCACCACGCCCGGCATTTTGTTCTTTATTTTAAAACAGAGTCTCACTAAGTTGCAGAGAGGTCCTCTAAGTTGTGAAAGCTGGCTTCAAATCTGAGCTCCTTCTAGCTCAGCCTCCCAAGTACTGGTATTACAAGTGTGCACCACCATGCCCAGCCTAAGAGAAAAAGACAAGTAGAGGCTGAAACTTAAAGCCCTCTGTAACTTAGTGAGATCATAATTCAAAATAAAAATAAAATAAAATAAAATAAAATAAAAATAGGTCTGGGGTATAGCTTAGAGGTTTAACACCCCTGGATTCAATTCCAGTTGCACAAAATAAAGAAGATAAAGCAGTGAGTAAAATCAAAGCGATGACCAGAGGTACTCATTAAATCAGAGCATGATGTACATTCACAAATTTATCAATCACTAAGCTGAACTCGAGGAGGGAGGGGTGAAAGAATAGGGCTGTGAATTGGAGAAGGGCTAAATGTGTGATGTGTGCATGTATGGTACTACCATTCTGTGTGTACCTTATGAAGATGTAGGATTGCAGTGTGCCAATCAATAAAAAATTTAAAAAATCAGGCAGTGGCTGTAGGACATTCTTTCTCAGGGTCCTGGAAACTGAAAGTACTTTATATGCATTTGAAAACTAGGACCAGGCTTTCTGATTAAACCCAAAATCTGAGCAAGTATTCCTATACTCATAAAGAAGATTGGGGGAAAAAAGTTTGCTAACAATCTTCGCCTAAGGCAGATTTTTTAAAGTGACATACCTTAGGAGACTCAAGAACACAGACCACAGAATTCTGAGCAGAAACCAAGGCAAGCACCTGTCATTATGTGAATCTAAGATAACTGTAAGGTAGTCAACCTAAACCATTACTATATTTTATACAGAAAACACAAGTTCTGCCCTACACTATATATAGAAAACATAATTTTTGCCCTACATTGACCTGACTTCCAAATTTCTAAGCTATATTTCTTTCCCTGCAGGTTTTCTCTACATTTTAAGCCCTATTTTGCAACCCATCCAAAAAGCCAACACTTCTATGAAATTAATGTCACCCAGAGTAGTCCTCAACCAATTATGGACAGAAATGGGTGAGTAAATTGCCCAGCTCTTATGATCATTTTTATTTTTTCTCTAGTAATAAAGGCTCACAGAAATTATAAAAGAGATATTCTATGATGACTTGTTTTTCAGGGTATGACTTTGGAATGATTATTTACACAAAAGTTTTAAAGAAAAACTTTACTATGAGTAAGCTTCGTTTACTCATAGTACCCTAGGTATTTTACTGGTTTTAAATTTATTGTATGGATCAGTCCACCGTGTAGCCAGGCCACTACTGGGGCTGTCAAGAGTGAGATCGGTACTTGCAGTGCGGCATGCACAGAGAAATATCGCACAGAGAAATATCGCACAGAGAAATATCGCACAGAGAAATATCGCAGAAAATAAAAACCAGATGCTTCCCCTAATCAGAAATAACTAGGAGGGAAGGGGCAACAGGAAGAGGTCGATCTATAGAAAGGGCCCTATAGTGAAGCAATTACGGTGACCAATCAGAGGGTATGGAATAGGGGAGGATGGAGCCTCTTTAAAACACAGGAGGTACATAAACAAATGTATCAAAGTTAATCACCAAACAAGCATGGGATCGAGGGAGGGGGAGGGAATGGGATGGGGGCTGGATGAGGGCTGATTGGATAATGTGTGCTTGTATATCCTCTCAAGTCTTATATTCCAATGTGATGTATGATTACAATGCACCAATAAAAATAAATTAAAAATAAATTTATTGTAAATGGATTTTCTGTATTTCTTTTTCTGTGGATTCATGGTTGGAAAATAGAGAAGTTAGTGATTTTTAGGTTTATTTTGTATCCTACCATTTTACTGAATTGGTTAGTCAGTTCTAGTAGTCTTTCAATTGAGATTCTTTGAGTCTTCTAGGTATAAAATCATGTCATTTCTAAACAAGAATAATTTTAATTCTTCTTTTCCTGTTTGAATTCCTTTGATGTTCTCCTCATTTTATTTCTCTGGCAAAAGTTGTGAGGATTATACTGAAAAGAAGTAGTGATAGTGGGCATTCTTGTTACTGTTTTAGAGGAAATTCCTGCAGTTTTTCCCATTCAATATTATGTTAGCATTGGGTTTATTGTATATTATCTTAATTATACACAAACATATGGAACATTATTATGATTAACTTTATGCATCTGGATGTGTGTGTGTGAAAGAGAGAGAGAGAAAGAGAGAAATTGAGAGAAAGAGTTAGTTTCTGGAGGAAATTAATATATGAGCTATTGGACTCAGTAGGGAAGCTCTGGCCTCAATGTAGGTATGTACCATCTAATCAGTTGGGGGCCCAGATATGCAAAATAGCAGAGATTGTGTGATTCATTCGTATTCTCTCTCTCTCTCCCTCTCTCTTTTTAAAGTAGTGCACTCTCCTTTTTCTGTCTTCATATGTAAGAACTGCTTACTTTCGCAACCCTGACTATTACAAACACTATTCATCTTTTAGAAGGAAATTATTTCATATGCTACAGCATGTCTGGTCCTTAAAATCATACTACATAAAATAATCTAATCATACTAGAACAAATTTTGCATGCATGGTTTCTCCTAGATGAGGTATCTAAAAACAGTCAAGTTCATAGAAATTATATTGTAGTGTATACTTAAAACTTTGTTGAGAGAGCATATTTCATGTTAAATGTTGTTAAGCAATAAAACAACAAACATAAAACTTTATATGCAGAATATACAGTGTCTTCAAGTGACCATGGAACAATTATAAAAACAACCTCATGCTCTCTCAAAAATTAATAATAAATTTCAATTTATAGAAATCATAAGGAATATGTTCTTTGATCAAGGTAGAAATAAACTTGACATCAATAAAGAAAAGATTAGAAAAATATTAAATGTGCAGAAATTAGGTAGATATTCCTCAAATCCTATTTTTCATAGAAAAATTAACAATAATTATATTGATTGATACTGAAGTTGTTACACATTGAAACTTGTGAAATAAAGATAAACATGTGACTAGAGGAAAATTTATAGTACCAAATAAATATATTAGAAAATAATGAAAGCTAAAAAATGTATCTACCTCAAAAAATTAGAAAAATAGCCATTTAATTATACAGGAAGTAGAGAAAAATATCATAGAAGCATAAATTAAAGAAACAAAAGCATTTATGTGTGATGGTAAATACCTGTAATTCCAAGACTTGTGAGGCTAAGAGGGTGGCATGAACAAGGCCAGCCTCAGTAACATAATAAGACTCTCAGTAACCTAGTGACATCCTGTTTCAAAATAAAAAATAGGCCAGGCACAATGGCGCTCACCTGTAATCCCTGTTCTCAAGAAGCTGAGACAGGAGGATTGCAGGTTCGAGGACATATAAAATAACAGAGCAGCTAATATGGAGAACAGGATCTGAGAATTAACTTCCAAATTCCTTCTTTATGCTCCCTCACCATTTTATTAAATTACTAAATAACATTGTTGATTAGCTATACAAAGGATGGGATCATTTAAGTAAATAATCCAACATTAAGGAAAGTCAAGATAAGGTTAGAATTTTTTTGGTTTTGGCCAGATCTTTAAAGTGAGTTACTAGCTGGGGCATGATAGCTCATACCTCTAATTTCAGTACTTGGGAAACTGAGACAGGAGGATTGCAGGTTCAAGGACAGTCTCAGCAAGTAGTGAGACTCTCATAAACTTAATGAGACTCCTGTTTCAAAATAAGAAATAAAATCAGGCTGGGGGAGTGGATCTCAAAGTTAGAATGCCTCTGGGTTCGATTTCCAGTACCATTAATAAATAAATAAATAAATAAATAAATAAGGCTGGGGGTAGCTCAGAGGTAGAATGCCCTATAGTTCAATCCGTAATACCACAAATAAAAGAAAGGCAACAAAAATAAAAGGAAGAAAAACCTACAGAGTTCCAGAAAAGACTAATAAAACACATTTTCAGCTGTGGTGAAAACAAAGACAATGCTCTGCATTTTTTATTTAGCTATTATACTACAAATAAGTATTTTTACATGGTACATAGTGCTATTTTTATGCTTATTGTTGTTGAGTGTTCCTCTAAAACGACCCAAAAATGTAGCGCCAAGGTATGGTTTAGTGTTCATAAATTCAAGAAACTTTTCATGTGCCTTCAAAAATATACATGTGTTAGATAAACATTGCTTAGGCTTTGGTCATAATATCATTTACCATGTGTCAAATGTCAATGAATAAACAATATATATTAAATAGAGTGTCTTTAATCAAATATATACTCATATTTAATGTGTTATATATTACATACATGTAATCAAGAGAGAGAGAAGGATGTTATACCCTAATAATATTATGAAAATATTGTGAATAGAAGTTTACAGAAAATTAAACCTGTGTTTATTCTAGGCTGATGATGCATTGTTGATTGATGTTCGCAGGATAAATCATATAATCATCTCAATATATATTTAAAAATCATTTGATAACATTAACAACTGGAAAATGATTTTTAAAAAATATTAGCAAACCCAAAATAGAGGAAAACTCTATTCTCATAAAGAATACCTACAAAATTCTCATAAAGAATATCTACAAAATTCTTCTCTCTCCCCCTATTCATGGCATTTACTTAAAAAATTCAAATCTTGAACTTCACCTCCAGGTTTTTTCTGTGTGTGTATGTGGTCCTGAGGATTGAGCCCAGGGGTGCTCCACCACTGAGCTACACCCTGACTCAGTTTTTGAAACAGGGATTACTCAGTTACTGTGTGCTGACCTCAGACCTGCAATCTTGTCTCAGCCTCCCAAGTACTGGGGTTATAGGCATGCACCATGAAGCCTGGCTTTCACCTATAGGGTTTTGCCACTATCATTTGTTAAGGGATGACCATACTCCCTTTCTACCTATCTTCCTCACCATGTCCATCTGAAATCAGTATAGCAGCGAACAGGTAGTATTTAGTTACAATACAAATTTGTGCCTAAAATGCATTAGGCCTTCCACTTCCCTTGGGAAGACCTGCCTACTAACAAGTTGTTTATTAAAAAGTTCAGGTAATTTTATTTGTCTTTCACCAGAATTCTAGTTATAGTACATGGGTGGGAAGCTGTCAAATAAGAGGGAATACAAACAGTAGAATGAGTAGAAAGAATACGCAACTTTAAATAAAAAAATATACCTCCTTTTGAGACTGATCAGAGTCACTTTGAGAAAGACTTAGTCGCAAACTCTTGTGTCGGCGAATGAGAATTTCCTTTGCTTGTTCTGCTGCTCCCATTTCCCCTGGAAGAGTGTACCTGTTATATGATGGTGCCTGGTAAAAATGCACAACACAGTGATTTCAGAATTAAAATGTAACTAATGTCAGAAGTTTAAATAATTATTCACTGTCAATGTATAAAACGTATTAGAGTTTTTCAGAGATTCCAAAATGTATAGATCACTTTTATCCTTTATACATCTCTACTGGGTTGAGTAATAAGGCATATTTCTTAAGACAAAATCTCTGGTTTGAGGAATCCATAAATTTTGACAGAAAAAGAACTATCACAGAAATAAACTCATTTTATAATGCATTGCATATTTAGAAGGTTGATAATGACACTTTTGAAACCTTGTATTCAACCAAATTGTCATGACAACTGGATTAGATTACTGTTAAAACTAGCCATTATTTTATTATATTTTGAAAATGAAAGTATGAACCAGAAATTAATGAAAAAAATCATTACATTTTAAGGGAAGGAAAGCACAGGATGGAAGACATATATGGGAGCTATGCTCATCTGAACTATCTCATGCTTTAAATTCAACTCTAGAACTAAATCAATTTTATAAAATAAAACCAGATCTAAAGGGAAAAATGAAAACAAACTGAGTTTCAGTAAAGATTGAGTGACAAAGATTAGATCAAACTTTGCTCCTGAAGCAACCAAAATATAGGAAAGAACAGTTTGTAAGACAATGTAAGTCAAACAACACAGGAAAGTGAACAGAGGAAAATGGGAACAAAGGAGTTGAGCCCTGCTATTAAGGCTTCTGAATATTGCTCATACTATGGTACAGGGAATAAAAGTCAGGGATAAAATTCATTATTTTAGAATGATAAGCAGTTACCTTCATTATGAGATCCAAATAATATTTTATTTTTTTAATTAAAAATTTTATTGGTGCATTGTAGCCATACATCTTAATGGGATAAAAGACTTGTGAAGACATACATGCACACATCATCCCTTAACCCTTACCCAATCCCCACCACATTCCCTCCCCATCCCTCCTTCCCATGCTTGGCTTAGTGATTGACTTTGATATGTTTGTTTAAGTACATCCTGTGCTTTAGAGTTTCCCTTTTCCCCCCTCCCATCCCCTCTTGTTTGAAAACACAAAATTTCAAAATATATGAAACAAAACTTGAAATAATTGTAAGGAATAATAAACAATTCTAAAATACAGTCAGAGATTGCAATACTTTCTCTCAGTATCTGATAATCTGGCTAAACGGAAAATTATCAATAAAGAAACTTGAATAGCATTTTCAGTGAAATTAACCAAACTGACATACGCAGACCACCCCATCCAACAAAAACTGAATATATTTTCATTAATTGGTATATAGAACGTTAACAAAGATGTATTATATTCTAAGCCATAAGCCGATATTCAATATATCCAAAGTATTCAAGTAACACAAAATAGATTCTCAGATGGTGATGAAATTGAATTACAAATTAAAAACATAAAGATACCTAAAATATTACCATATATTTAGAAACATAACACTTCATAATTAACAATTCAAATAATATAGCAAAAGAAAAATTATAAATTATTTCAACTTACTTAAAATTAAGCCATAACATATCAAAATTTGTGGGATACCATTAGATCTATATTTCAGGATAAATTTTTGGCACTACGCACCTACAACTGAAAAACTATCTAAAATTGACCAATACAGTTTCTGAATTAAGAAACTAGGAAATAGTTTCCAAATAGTTCCCAAACCCATACTCCCATTCTATTTGATTCTGTGTCTCAATTAAAATCAAAGTATTTTTATTCATTTTTCTACAAATAATATAGTTTTGTTTTTCTCTATGGCTGAGGAAAGCTTTGTGTGTACATATCACATTTTCCTTATCCATTCATCTGTTTATAGACACTTATGTGGGTTCCATAACTTACCTATTATGAATCATACTGCTATAAACAGGTATACATGTTTCATTATAATATTATGAATTTAATTGTTTTAGAAAGATATTGAATAATAGTACAACTAAGTCACATGGTGGTGCCATTCCTAGCCTCCTGAAGACCCTTCACACTGTTCTCTATAATAATTGTTTAAGTTTACAATCCCACCAGCAATGTGTGTTTTTCCCTGTATCCTCACCGACAATTTTTTGTTTTATTGATGATAGACATTCTAACCAGAGTGATAGAAAACTAAGTGTAGTTTGATTTGCATTTTATTTCCTTGTTGGCCATTTGCATTTCTTTTCTTTTTGAGAAATGTCAGTTGAGTTCATATGTTTGTTTATTGACTAAATTATATGTTTTGCTGGTGTTAAGTTTGAGTACTTTATATTTTCTGGATATTAGTCTTCTGCCATAAGTGAGCTTGTAGAAATTTCCTCCAAATCTGTGGGCTCTCTCTTCACACTATTATTAACTTTGCTATGCAGAAGCTTTATAATTTTGTGCCATTTCATTGTTTTTTTCTTCGTTGTATTTCCTAAGCTTTAAGGATTTTAATGAAGAGGTTTCGAGTTGTGTCTACATATTGGAGAGTTGGTATTATGTTTTCTTCTAGTTCTATTTTCCTGTTCTAAGCTCTAGGACTTTAACTCATTTGGTGTTGACTTTTGTGCAAATTGAAAGATAGGAATTTCTTTTCAGTCTTTTACATATACATGGCCACTTTAGAAGAACCATTTGTTGAAAAGGCTGTTTGATTCAACATATATTTTGGCATCAAGGATCAATCGGTTGAAATCATATGGATTTGTCTCTGTATCTTCTATTCTGTTGGTGTATGAATCTGCTTCATGGTAATATCATGTGGTTTTGTGACTATAAATCCTTAGTATAATTTGAAATTGGGTATTGTGACACCTCCATCATTGTTCTTGTGGCTCAGAATTGCCTTGTCTAAGAGTCTGGATCTTTGTTTCTTCCCTATTAATTTTAGCTTTGATATTCGTATTCTCTGAAGAATTTCATTGGTATTATGAGAATGATTAAGTTGAATCTGTGAGTAGCTTTTTGCAATATGGACATTTTGTAATATTTTTTTGCATGGGCATTTTTTCCATTTTCAAATGTCTTCTGAAATTCATTTCTTCAGTGTTTCACAATTTTCAGTGTTATGTAGAGTTCTTTTTACCTCCATGGTTAGTGTTAGTATTTAGATATAAAATGTCTACTGGAAGAGTTCATGCACTGACAATACAAAAATGTTGAGAAATTAAATGGTTGTATCATGAAGGTTCTGGAATCATCAGCAGATAAATCCATTAATGGATTATTGAATTTATTGTGTGGTAAAATAGGCAGATAGAATGTGGCTAAGGACAGTAGATCCTTGGGCATGTGGCCTTGGGAATATATATATATATATATATATATATATATATATATATATATGATAATCACTCATATCATCCCCTTGCTTTCTTTTTGCTTACTCTAACCATGTCCTGAACTCCATGTAATGCTGCCTAACATGGACTTAAACCTCTGAAACCGATATAACTGTGAACAAATAAAATTGGCTTCTTCTAAGTTGTGGTTGTCAGGGGGTTTTTGGGTCACAGCAGTGAGAAGCTGACTGAAACAGAATTATAGAAGCAAATTTGACAAAGGAGCTAAAAGACTTGTACAGTGAAATCTATAAAATATTGCTAAAATAAAGACCTGGATAAAAAAAAGGTTACCCCACGTTTATATATGAAAAGACTTAAAGTTGCTAAGATGGCAATATTATATAATGCCATTTACAATTTCAATTTAATCTCTGTCAAAATTCAACAACCCTTTTTTGCAAAAGTGGAAAGGCTGATTCTCAGTGTCATATGGAATTGCAAGGTGCCCCAGAGAACCATATAAAAATAATGAAAATACAAGTTGGAACACTCAACTTCCTCATTTGAAACTTATTACAATGCTTCAAAAATCAAATCAATGTGGTATAAGGATAGATAAATAGAACAGTGATGTCGAATTCAGTGTTGAAAAATAATCCAAACCATCTATGGTCAATTGAATTTACAAAAGAGCACTACGATCTTTTAGTGGATGAAATAACATTCTTTTCAACAATCAATGCAGCTACAATTGACTAACCACATGAAGAGAAATGAATTTGGATTGTTACTTCACTGAACCATAGAGGTAAATGCTCATGACCTAGAATTTGGCAATATATTTCTATATCTGACATGAGAACCATGAACAAATAGAGAAAAAAATTCCTAAGTCAGACTTCATAAAATTGAAGATATTTGTATGTTAAAGGATAGTATAAATAAAGTGAAAAGGCAATCTATTAAATAGGATAAAGCCTTTGAAAATCATACAGAGGTTGGCCCTGACTTTTAATGGTGGACTTTAACATGGTTTGAACAAATGATGGTATGAAGGTGATCTACAGAAATCACATGGTACCTTTGGAGAGTTTGAAGTCTAAACCAGAAAGATTGACTATTCATCTGGGAACAGAAACTATAAAGATGTCATAGGCTCTATATTCCCTCACTTAAATAAGTTGTTTCTATGTTTTTCCCTCCAGACCCTGACTTTTTCTCCTCACCCATTATTTAAATTTAAAAAATAAAACTATGCACAATTTGTTTTAAAAAATCTGAAAAGTAATAGAATATATTTCTTCACAATACCTGAATATTTTAATTACTTTAAACTCTAATATAAGTAGCATTTATAATTATAAATTTAAGAAATAAGAATATTATATTTTATAACAATTTGAGAAGATAATTTGACTTATGTATGAAATGACAATAAAATTATATTCATTTATTGTTATTAGTTGTTTATATTCTATCTTTTCCCTCAAAAGTTCAAGGTGATTTTCACCTTCATTGTGGTCTATT
Organism: Muscardinus avellanarius; assembly: GCF_963383645.1. NCBI lineage: Eukaryota > Metazoa > Chordata > Mammalia > Rodentia > Gliridae > Muscardinus > Muscardinus avellanarius. The sequence continues at coordinate 116,332,408 of NC_137792.1, read as the reverse complement.
CTCTTAGATTTTCTATCATGGAATCACTCCATTATATGGCATACTATCAGAACAAATTTTATGTTTATATTAACCAGCACTTTCATTACATTAACTTGTAATTAATGCTACAAAGTGAATATGAGCAAAAATTATCTTAACAGGAATGACCTAAAAGCTACAAGTTTAAATCAAGCTTTATCTTAGGTAAATGCAAACTTTTTCTTTCCAAATGAGAGCATACTTTACCCACTGGTAGACAATTGTATTTTCAGTGAAGAGCGGGGAAAGACAGGATTCTGATGTGCTATAAGATTTTCCACATTTTTAATTATTAAAGAAATATCATCTAATGTTCAATCCCAGACTTATGCATATTTTCAAGGACCATGTCTTTAAATACTTGGAATTCAGTTAATCTCTAGTAACAAAAGCTACTTTAATACTAATATGCCCAATTTTTATAATGCGCTAAATATAACCGAGTTTAGTATAGAAAATGTCATTTAGTATAGAAAATGTCATCATCTTTCAGACCCTTGTCCATCATGTTTTGCAATGTACTGGGAATTAAATCGAAATTGTGACCATGAGTCACAAGTCTGAATGAGACTTAAACACTGACTTGCCATTTGATTTACCACACCAATATTCCTGTGACATATAAAGGAATCAAAATTCATTTGGGAGTTATAGAAAAGTAACTAGAATTATTCTAAGCAACTAATGAAGTGATATGCACTAAAAAATTCTTACCACTCTCCTAATTTTATAAAGGTTGCTGGTCAATATTTCTTGAATATTAGCTACAAGGTCTTGATTTGGAAGAGCTGCCGATGAGATTGGCATGGTTCTTTCACGGTTACGGCTAGAAAGAAATTATCTGGTTATAGTTGGAAATAAATTATCTTATTTGTTATAAGCATTAAATATACAAATATAACAAATAAAAAAGTTAAAATATCAATAAATAGATGCTTTCAAAGGCTAATTGAGAATGCTTTGGAACATGAATAGTATAGAATAGCTACTTTAAAACAGAAATCTGAGATGCAATCACAAAAATTTAGACACTGAAGAAATTTCTACTTGTAAGCCCATTTGCCAGTAGATAAATGAACAACAATATTTCAAAGGGTAGTTCGATAGATGCTAAATATTTATAATATAAATGACTGCAAACTCAACATACAATCAAATATACACACATATAAAACAACTAGACATATGTTAAAATTTAAAGAACTTACCCATCATTCAAAAAATAGCAAATAAAGTAATTATAAAATTTGAGACCAGACAAATTTATCCTGTTTTATACTAGTATTTCACACATTTTATTTTTTTACATATGCTACCATAATAGCTGAATTGAATTTCCTCTACTACTGCTACTTACTTTATACAAATATTTTGTGGTAATCATGAAATTAATATTTTACTATCACTTAAAATTGTGAAAGATATTAATATTGATAAAGAGATCTCATTCAGGTATGGTGAGACAGGAGGATTGCAGATTCATGGATAGCCCCAGCTACTTAACAAGGCCCTCAGCAATTTAGAGAGACTGTTTCAAAATAAAATAAAAAATAATAAAATTGGGCTAGGGTACACCCTCAGAGGTAGAATGTCCCTGGAATCAATCCCTACTAGCAAAAAATAAAATGAAAGAAATCTCAAATTCCAAATATTTACTATATTACTTATCTGAATATTAGTGCCAGATTTACATTATTAAGTCAAAAGAATATTTAAATAATTTGATGGTCACTTCAGGTAATGATGAGAGCTACTTTAGATAAAATGAAATTCATATTTTGAGTCCTAAACTAATGAGACTGCCTACATACATTTCTTAAATGTATCAAATTTATATTGAGCCCCAATTGTAATAAATAAATAATATTAGCAATTATACTCTTCCAAAATACAACAGAAGTCTAATGTATTCAAAGATTTTAGCAGAGTATACAATCATTACACTTATCTTTCCTTCTCTATAGCTCATTGACCCTTTCCCACACAGCCAGCTGAGATGATATATATAGCAAAAAAAGATTTTAGTAATTCATCTGATGCAGCTCACATGAAAAATGCTAGTCAAAATTCCAAAGAAAATTTGTTATCTCCTAGCCAGGCATGGTGGCGCACACTTGTAATCCCAGCATTCGGGAGGCTGAGACCAGAGGATCACAGTTTGTGAACAGCCTCAGCTACTTAGTGAGGACCTCTGCAACTCAGTGAGACCTGGTTTCAAAATAAAGAATAAAAAATAGGGCAGGGGATGTAGCTCGGTGGGTGAATGCCCCTGGGTTCCATCCCCAGACCCGCAAAAAAAAAATGTTATCTCTTAACTAAAACTCTATTAAGACAAAAAAATGTAATACATGTTGATATCCTAATCCAGCACTTATTTGCTACCATTCTCTTGAAAAGACATCCCTTAACTTCAGCCAATTTTTAGAATTCCCAAACTAGGGAACCTAGAGGATACCAGTGGTACTCCAGGTAATGGAGGGAAAATACCAGCAAAGCTTGAATGGAAGGATAGGGGAGGAGGAAGACTGAACTTGATTAATGAGGGTCTACATCCAAATATGTGTAAAATTATGAATATGGCATGGTTACCCTGGACAATCATTGGTGGGAGGGGGGAAGGGAAAACAGGGGCGGGGGGAGAGGGCACCAAGTATAGTTTAAATGTATACCATTTATGTTCAATAAAAAATTAAAAATAAATAAATAAATAAAAATAAATATTCCATCCCAATAAAAAATTAAAAATAAATAAATATAAATAAATATTCTATCCCAATATAAAAAAAGAATTTCCAAAAGCTTCCCAATTCTCAATTTAGGATGTTTTTGTTCATTTTTTATCTTACATTCTATTTACTTTTGACTCTTACAATTTCCTCTCCTAAATGCTTGTATAACTTTTCTGATTACAAAATTAGTATATGTGAACTACCAAAAGTACAAAAAGTATAAAGAATAATATAAAAATAAAACAATATCACTATCTAGAGAACATATGGTTACATTTGCTATATAACATTTTTAAAATTTAAAATTTTGGTATATGAATTTTCATTAATTTCTAAATTACTGACATATAAACTATATTTTCTACAGAAATAATGCCCACCTAAGAAGAACAGATAATCACCAAATAAATAATAACCTAATTACATACCTCAAAGCCCTTGAAAAGCAGGAACAGTCTAACCCCAAAGCCAGTAGAAGGCAGGAAATTACTAGAATCGGAGCAAAAAATCAACGAAGTAGAAGATTAAAAAAATACAGAAAATCAACAAACCAGAAGCTGGTTTCTTGAAAAAATTAACAAGATAGATAAACCACTAGCTAACTTAACAAAAAAAAGAATCAACCCAAATTATGAATACAAGAGTTTTTTTAAAAAAGGAGATATTACCAATGGCATTGTAAGAAATCAAAAGAATCATCAGAAACTACTTTAAAAAACTATACTCCAACAAAATGGAAAATCTGGAAGAAATTAACAACTTTCTAGATAAATACAACCTTCCTAAACTGAGTCAGGAAAGTATAGAAAATATAAACAAACCAATAACAATCAAAGATATTGTAATAGCTATAAAGAGCCTACTATCAAAGAAAAGCCCAGGACCAGATGGTTTCCCAAGTGAGTTTTATAATCCCTTTATAGAAGAGCTAATCTCAATACTCCTCAATGTATTTCATGAAATAGAAAGAAACGGGCCTCTCTCGGCTATATTCTATAAAGCCAACATCACATTAATACCAAAACCAAAGAAAGAAGGCTCAAGGAAGGAAAACTATAGCCTTATATCATTGATGAACTTTGATTCAACCTGCTAAACAAGATACTAGCAACACACATTCAAAACCACATCTAGAAAATCATACACCATGACCAAGTAGGGTTCATCCCAGGGATGCAAGGCTGGTTCAACATACAAAAATCAGTCCATGTAATTCACCATATAAACAGAACCAAAGACAAAAATCGCATGATCATTTCAATAGATGCTACGAAAGCATTTGACAAAATTCAACACTCATTTATGCTAAAAGCACTACAGAGAATCAGAATAGAAAGAACATACCTCAACATCATAAAGACAATCTAAAATAGGCCCACAGCTAACATCATATTTAATGGGAAAAACTATGAGAATTCCCCCTAAAAACAGGAACAAGCAAGGATTCCCATTATCACCACTTCTTTTCAAGAATGCTATACTTTCTAATTTTCAAAGATATTATTACATTAGACCATATACCCCAGACTTAGGCGCACATCAATATTTACTCCATATCTGCATCAAATTAAGGGTTTTATAATGTTCTAGCAATGTAATAACTATTAAACAAGAGCTAAGTTTTCAACACTTAATTTCTGGATATGTAATCATCAAATGTAGTATCCATCGGTTAAATGCATTTGTATTAATTTAAGTATTGACCAGTTGAGAATGATGAGCATAATGATAAGTTATTTACCTCTTTTTTTCTGGACTAAATGAGCAACTAAACTACCTTATACCAATTAAAATAAATTGCACTGAAGAAATAAAAACACTATGTATGTGATTGAACCCAGCGGTATTCTAACTCAGTTACACTCCCAGACTTTTTATTTCGAAACAATGTCTACCAAAGTTGCCAATGATCTAGCTAAATGGATGACACTGTCCTTAAACCTGACGTCATTCTCTCTCAGCCTCCCAAGTACATGAATTACAGGAGTGCACCACTGCACTGGCTTTAAAATTTAATCAGAAGAATGCCTCCATCCCCAAATTTCATGACACAGAAAAACATCAAACCCCTACTAAAGCATCATATGCATTGAGTAATTTAAATAATTTTTTCTCATATTACTTCTGTTTCATTACGTATTTACCGTTCAATGTTTCTCCTTTCTCTTAACAATTGCTTCAGATCTACAGCCAGAAAACCCCAATCTATAAATATTTCTTTATTTTCTCCATAAAAACAAACTAAACACATTGAACGCTCACTCCAGTTAGTGTGTGTGTGTCTATGTGCATGTGTATAACTAGGAATTTAATCCAGGCATGCACTACCACTGAGCTACATCCTCAGCCCTATCTTTTTGCTATTTTGAAACAGTATATGTATACATTTCCTGTGTATATTTGATCATCCTGTTTCAGCATCCCAAGTACTAGAATAATACCTGTGACACAGCATGCCTGGCTTCAATTCAGCTCTTAATCGACAAAAATCAGTAATAAAAATTTTACTTAAACATGAAACTTTGATGAAATAAAAATGCAAAGATGTATTTTTTCTTTGTGACAGATAACATTTTAGACTTTTAAAAGCTAGAAGTTTCATATACATTATTTCTTTAAGTTCGACTTACCATTTCAGTTTAAACAATGAAAACTATGGTACTCAAACAAGCATTCCAAATTTATTTATGATACAAATAAAAGCAAATTATATTTCAAAAAGAAGACACTTTGAAAAACTATTTTTCTGTGATACCTAATTAAACCTATTTTTTGATGCACTGGAAATAAAACCCAGAGGCATTCTATCTCCAAGCTACATTCCCAGCCCTATTTGTATTTTTATTTTGAAACAGTGTCTCATTGAGTTGTGGAGGGCCTCACTAAGTAGCTGAGGCTGGCCACAGATTTGCAATACTCCTGTCTCAGCCTCCCAAATACTGGGAATACAAGCATGAGCCACCACGCCTGGCTCTAAATAAAGCAATTAACACACATACACATTAACACACTTACACAAAACTTACAACAAAGATGTACTAGATGCTGTGTGCATTAACTGGCCTGCTTCTGCCAGCTCAATGGCATGTTTCCTTTCAAGCTTTTCATAAAGAAGCACAATGCTTGATTTGGACTGGTCATATTCTCTGAGTAAAACCTTCTGCAGATATCTGCTGTTGAAATACTCCAATCTGTTTAGGAAGAAAATCAAATGTAAATTCTAGGACTTGAATGCTACTTTTTTCAGGACTTTTATACTGTAGTCAAAAGGTCTCAGACTTGGATTACCAATTGCCTATTCTAAATTTACATCATTAAGTAGAAATGTAATGTATGGTAGAGGGAAGGGAAACTCACGAGAAATTAAATTAATTTCAAATATTTGATTATACAGAAGTTAATGCTTTAGATTTAATTAAATATAGTCAATGAGGCCAAAAGAAAGTTGACCACGAAGAAAGTTGACTTCTTGCATCAAAGAGAGATACATTAGCTAAGCAGAGAAATATATAAAAAGAGAGTACTTGGTTCACTTTATTTTCAAAAAATGAGAAAAGAACTAGAACAGCTTTGTAAAATGTTTGCTTAAGTAATTTGAAACTAAACTTAGACGACTTGCAAAATGAAACTCATGTTAGTTTTCAGCTTTGTAATACTGAGTAAAAAAGTTCAATGAAATATGGATTTATGTCCAATAAAGTCATATATATTTTAGATGAACTATAATATGAAATAATTTCTTGAGATACACCTCTTCTACAAATTTTAACATATTAAAAGGCATATTCTGATGATTTAGATATCTGAGGTCTCCTTGACTTTATGCTGAAGCTCTCAACCTGAAATGTGCTTAGAAAGACAACAGGTGGCAGTATTAGTTTTGGAAAAAAACTGTGAAATGTTACAAATAGCATTTTTTTCTTGATTTAAAAAAAATAAACATAGACGTATGAGGTTTATAGGATGTGATTTTTAGGAGAGGTAGATATTTGTGCATAAAGGATGAAATCAAGGAGATATAATAAGAAAGATGACCCAAATTTGTGCAACAAAGAAGTTATCAAATGTTTCATAGCTCCTCAGAGACAAAAGATTCACTGTATCAAACCATATGTAACCAACTCAAAAACAAAGCTAAGTAATTAGCCCAAAGTTTTCATTATAAAAATATTTGGGGCTTGAGATGGAGTTCACTGCTACAGGGATTGCCTAGCATGTACAAGGCCCCCGGTTTGATCCCCAGCAATGGAGAAAAATGTTTTTCTGCTTCACTTATCAGGGAAGGAAAAGTAATTACACTAAATTCCCCAAATAATGGTTCATACATTGTCCATGTAATCAAAAATAAGCATTCAAATAGAGCACGTGGATTTTTGTTGGATGCTTCACATTTAGATATATGGCAAAGAAAAAATTTTGTCAGAGTTTAATATGAAGTTTTGGGGGGAAATTGGTGTCGTAATATTTCTTTGTTCTCTTACTCTGGAGTCATGTTATAAGATACCTCTCTTAGAAGATGACATAAAAGGATACCTACAAATTATCAGGCATAGCACTTGTACCAGATGTTTTCTGCTAGAACAAGATCTGGTAGTTTACATAGTTCCAGTTGGGAATTCATATCAAAACAGAAGCTTTTATTTAATATGTATAAATTTTGTAGTGCTTAGGAAGAGTTCATAATTTAATTGAACTATTTATATTAAAATGTAGTTTTAATCAACTTAAGATGGATTAAAAACCTGGAAGTTAGATCAGTCTATGAAGTTGTTAGAGGAGGGTATAGGTTCAACACTCCAATACATAGGCACAGTTAAAACTTTCTCAATAAGACTCCCAAAGCTCAGAAAATTAAAACAGAAATTAATAAGTGGGATGGCATCAAACTAAAAAGTTTCTATTCATCAAAGGAAATCATCAAGGGTCTAAAGAGAAAACCTACAAAATGAGAGAAGATCTTTACTAGTTATCCCTCTGACAGAAGTCTAATATCTAGAATACAGAAATAACTTAAAAACAGCCTGGCATGGTGGCGCACGCTTGTAATCCAAGTGCTTGGGAGGCTGAGACAGGAGGATTGCACAAGTTCAAAGCCAGCCTCGGCTACTTAGTGAGGCTTTCAGCAATTTAGTGAGACCCTGTTTCCAAAATAAAGTATAAAATAGGACTGGGAATATAGCCCGGAGGTAGAAAAAACCCTGGATTCTACCCCCAGTACCACCAAAAAAAAATACAACCTTACACTAGAAAAATAAATAACCCAATCAAGAAATGGGCAAGTGAATTTAATAGACACTTCACAAATGAAGAGATAGATACAATGGCCAATAGATACATAAAACTACTCAACATAATTAGCCATCAGGGAGTCATAAATCAAAACTACACTGGGATTACATCTAACCCCAATTAGAATGTCAATTATAAAGAAATCAAATAATAATTGTTGGTGAGGTTGTGGGAAAATAGGAACTCTTCTACACTGTTGGTAGGATTGCAAACTAGTTCAGCTGCTATGGATATCAGTGTGCATATTCCTTAGAAAATTGGGAATGGATCCACCATATGATCCAGCTATACCTGGATATATATACCTGGGTACCTTTCCAAAAGGATTGAAACCAGAGAACTACAGGAATATATGTATATCCATGTTCATAGCAGCACAATTCACAATAGCCAAATTATAGAACTAAGCAAGGTGTCTATCAGCAGATGAATTGATTACAAAACTATTCTACTCAGCAATGAAGAAAAATATATCATGACCTAGAGCACATTATATTAAGTGAGATTAGCCAATCACAGAACAAAGGGCCATAAGTTTTCTTGAGTATGTGCAGGATAGGTAGTAATTGGGATACAAGAAAGACTATAGATAATAGAGTAAGAAACTCCATAGAGCCAGGGAGGAGATATAAGGGTAGGGGAGGAGGAAGACTGAGGTTCATTAATGGAAATACTAGCATAGATTATGTGTATACATGTGAATATCTAACAATGTCAATCTGAATACTCTGAATTGGGAGGAAGGAAAATGGGGAGAAGGGGGGCACCAAGAACCATGTGCATTTATGTTATTGTCAATATGATTTACATTATGATGCGAGACTCTAATGCACCAATAAAGAGCATGCAAAAATAAAAAATAAATACAATGTAGATTTAGATTCAGTATCAGCATAAAATAACCCTTTATAACCCGCTTGTACTCAACTCCTTCAAAATTATTTATTTATAATACATTTTATGAAAGGAACTCTTCTAAGTGCTCTAGTTACAGAATTTAACAAGGCAGACATGAATTATACTCTCACACATTTTACATGTTAATGGCAGAGGGACATACAATAAAATACTGATATATTTTATATAATGTTTTAAAATAAATTTAGAAAAGATTTAGTAAACATGATAAAACATTAAAATATCAGAGAGTTATATATTAAGAGAGTTAACAGTACACTGATACAATAGAAAAACTATTAATTAGTAGAGGAAGAAGTCTCTGAGGACATGAAATTTAAGATAAAACTTGAATGGCAAGAAAATACTGGGCATGAAAGTATCAAGCAGGAGAGCATTTCAGCCAGAGAGAATATAATGCACTGAGTTTAAGGTAGAAATGTGCTTAATTTAATCGGTTGACTAAAGAGAAGGAATATATGGCTGCAATGTAGTAAATGAGAGACAACACTTTTGAAAAGGTGTGAGAAAATTTGGCAGTGACCACTTGATGCAGGCCTTTGTAAACCCAGAAGAAAAATATTGATTTTTTTAAGAGGCAAGATATTAAAATGTTTAATTATAATAGTAATTTTATTTGATATAAAATTCATTTCTCTGAAACTATATTAAATATTCTCAAGAAAAAAGGATGGCCTGAGGTTTTTATGACACACCGTTTGGTTTTGAAGTTTCAATTTGGCATCAGCCATATTTCTTATGGAAAGGAAAAGAAGAGAAAATATGTCTGTCTCTACTTTTACTTGCTGCCTTTTTAAATTACATGCAGATGAAATAAAAATCAATAATTTTCAATAGAAAACTAGATAAAGAGAAATCCACTCATTTGTTTCTATTTTCTACACAAATACAAAGGAAACTTTTTGCGAATCCTCACTTGTCTTTCCAGTAATATTGTCCCCAGTGTCCTGATATATCTTCTATGCCAGCCAACAAATGATCAAAGAACTGAAACAGAATAAAATATGTATCTAAATTTATAGCAAATATGAAGAACTAGGTTAATTGCTACCAAATAAAGATGTCCATCAAAAGCATCTTCAAAACTGATTTCTTCTGACTTGCTTATTTCTTTGTCCTGAACTGTTTTCACAGTAAACATAAAAAGAAGCATCGACACTTGTATAAGACAAAACTTGTAGTAACTGTAGTGTAAGCATTGGAAATGCACCATTTGAAGTGGAAAAAGTTCTTATGGATCAGGATCACAAGACAGATTAATTAATCTACTAAGTATCTGGGCATAGTACCATTAGGAAACAAATGAAGTAAAAGGCAAGTTCCCTGCCTTAAAGGACCTAAAACCAAATGGGAGAGGAATGACTTAGATACAGATTAAATTCAAACTTAGCCTATGTATGTGTACGTGTACGTGTACAAGTACATGTATATGTATATGTATATATGCCAGAAAAGGCAAATTAAGGTAAAAACTTAACAAATGTAGAGTAGAGCAGGATTATGTAAAAACATTTATTGTGAGACTGACCCTGATGAAATAGGGATATGTGTGGGGGGAAAAGAAATCATTCTATGCAATTTAAACAGAATAAGAAAATGTGTGAGAGAAAATAAAGGAAGTTTATAAGAAAATTAGAGAAAAAGGGCCAAATAGAAATGGTCCAAGGGCAGAGAAAAGAGAACAGTATATTAAGGACTTTGAATATTAATGTTAAAAGTTTAATTAGGTATAACATCATAAAAATGTATAGCCTATACTTATTATGAGGAAACAACCAATAATCTAACTTGAGTGACAGTATACAAATATAAAATATATGCCAGTGTCATGAAATATAGTGAAAAGTGAGAAACAATTTTATATTAAATATGATTAAAATATGACAACTAGATGCAATGAATGATACTGGATCAGGAGAAAATGAGAAGAAAACTGGGATATTTGAAACAATTTTTGAATGTAAAATTGTATAACACTATTATATAATTTTGACCTCTCTGAATTTGATAAGTTGATTGTGATACTAAAATGTCCTTTTTGTTATATACTGGGAATGGAATTCAGGGGCATTGTAACTCTAAACTATCATCCTTTTTCATTTTTTATCTTGAAAGAGGGTCTCACTAGGCTTCAAAGGGTCTCACTAAATTGCTCAGGCTGGTATTGAACCTATCTATGATTTTCCTGTTTCAGCCTCCAATATACTGAGATTATGGGCATGTTCCACCACACCTGACTTAGAATGTTCTTTTTCTTAGAAAATATTAATTCATACTGACATATATATGTATATATGTATATATTGAATTATGTTATATATATATAATGAATACATAATGAATTGTAATGTCTGCAGCTTAGACTCACTTCAGCAAAGTACAATAATAGTATGCACATATATAAGCAGAAAAGAATAAATCTAGTTAGAAAAGACATTAATGAATTCTCTTCATGGAAATATCTTTAAAATTCTGTAGACTTGACACTTTTAAAAATATATGATAAAAATGTTTGACTTAGTTCTGTAAATTGGTTAAATAAATCATGTCTTATCAATATAAAATATATTATATAGTCATTGAGATCATTCTTTCTTATGGGATGTATAGGATAATAACAGTATAAATTTAACCTAAAATGTCATGCAATTACAATAAAAAGTCCACCAGGTTTGCTTTACAGCTTGAGCAATCAAGTATTAAAGTTTGAAGAGAAGATAATGAGTTGAATTTGTCTTGCTTATGCATTCTTAGACACATGATTATTAATAAAACTTATATGTTTTATAACTAGAAAGTCATTATTTTCTGAAAATGTGTCTTACAATATTAGGGACTGAGGCAAGTTGATGTTAGAAACAATAGTCACTAATTTGCTCTTCTTTTGTATTAAAATGTCAGTTTTCTTTCAATATTAATCAATCTAAGCATATCTTGAAATCACTCTTCATATCCTCTTTATTTACATATTTTATATTAACCAACATATTGTAACCAATATTTCTAATTTTATTTCTATAATAATATAAAAGAAACTTATATATTGTTTAAATTTCTCTGGCCTTCTTTTATTTCTTATGTACACATGAGAAATTTTGCTTTCAACTCTTTATAATTTTTTTTTTTTGTGGTACTGGGGGTGGAACCCAGAAGCTTTCTACCTCCGGGCTATACTTCCAGATTTATTTTATATTTTATTTGGAAACAAGGTCTCACTAGGTTGCCGAGAGCCTCACTAGGTAGCTGATGCTGTCTTTGAACCTCTGCGATCCTCCTGTCTCAACCTCTCAAACTCGGGGATTACAAGCGTGCGCGCCACCACGCCCGGCTAGATTTTAATAGTTATTTAGCCAAAAATATACTCTTGGAAACAGGGTTTTAAAGCACGGGGATTACAAGCATGCGCCACCACACCCAGCTTCCACACTGTATACTTTTAAAACCCTGTTTCCAAGGGTATATTTTTGGCTAAATAACTATTAAAATCTTGTGCTGGGCATGGTGGCGCAGGCTTGTAATCCCCGCACTTGGGAGGCAGAGATAGGAGGATCGCACTGGTTCGAAGCCAGCCTCCAAATAATAATATAAAATAGGTCTGGGAGTGTAGCCCGGAGGTAGAAGGGTTTCTAGGAACCCCAGTACAACAAAAATAAAACTATTAAAATCTGTAATTTTCTCAATCCTTAATAGTATTAAACACACCATTAAAGAATAAAATATGCCAAGAAAATTTTTCAATAGCATATGACTTACACAGTTCAGTTTTGCTCCATAATGTTGAGTAGAAAATAAACTAAGTTACTGAAATAATTTTGTCTGGCATTAAGTATTATTATAATAATATGAGTGTGGTGATCCATGCCTATAATCCCTTTACTCGGGAGGCTTAGACAAGAGAATCACAAGTTCAAAGCCAGGCTAAGCAACTTATCAAACCCTCAACAACCTACTGAGAACCTGTTTTAAAATAAAAATTTAATTGGGCTGAAACTATAGCACAGAAGTGAAATGTCCCTGTACACACACACACACACACACACACACACACACACACACACACACTAAATATGCTAAGTCATATAAGTCAGAAAAGAACATTTTATTTTGTTAGGAGGAAAATCCAAGAATAAATATACCTTCCTATAAGGATTATTCACAACCAACAAGATCACCAAGATAATATATAGATAGCTTACCCTAATAAGAATTTGTTCACTCACTGTTGGAGAAGTCTCTCTTCTTCTTGTCACATCTAATAAGTCAACAAGAGGACGGATGGTCATCCCCTATAAAAGGATAAAACAAAATACCACATTGTTCATATCAAGTTAGTGCTTAAATATGTGTGTATGTGTGTGTTTATGTGTATGTGTGTGTTTGGGTCTATGTGTACTTTAACCTGTCCATAATTAGAATGGTAGGAACCATTGGGCATAAAATAATGCCCAATGTTAAGGCTGTCACTAATTTTTACACAGGTCAATTGAAAATATAAACTATATACAAAAATCTGAGTCACAAAAAATTCTAACACTATACTTCAAAATGGAAGTGGTAAAATCACAGAACAAAGTTTGGCAATTGATTTTCATTTCATTGTCAGTTACATCAGACACATTGTTCTGTCATAATTTTGCATTACTCATCAAAAATGAGATTACACTTCTGTAAACATGTTACTTTAAGGAGAGATGATTAAAGGAGCAAACATTCTATATTAACAACAACCATTCGTTAAAGTGTGCCATAGTATTTATTGTGTATTATCTGATAGATTCATGCTTGACACTGGGGTACCAGTGGGAAAGTAAAGTTGAATAGGCTCATAGTGTTATGAAGTTTTTTATGTAGTTTAATATCTTGGAGAGAGAGCAGTTAATCAGTGATTACATTAAGGAAAAATTAAAAAGTGAATGAAGGAAATGAAGCCTTCATTTTTTTGAAGATAAAAATACATTTTAAATTTAAGGGTAACTAAGACCTGAAGGATGAATGTCATTAACTACACGAATAAGGAACAATTCCAGTTTGAGGGAATGACATTGGTAAGCCACAGTGGTATGAGAAGGAACAGCACATTATAGAATCTAGCTAAATCTTCCCTGTGTAGCTGGGTTGTGGAATGCAAGAGATCTATTAATAACAGGACTGGAGACATAACTGGTTAGGCAATTCAAAGTTTTTCAGGCCATGTCATTTTTTAAAATTTTCTCTCTTTATTTTTCTGTTTGTTTTTGGTGGTACTGGGGGTAGAACCCAGAGGCTTTCTATTTCTGGGCTATACTCCCAGACCTATTTTTTATATTTTATTTTGAAACAGGGTCTCAGTAAGTTGCTGAGAGCCCCACTAAGTAGCTGAGGCTGGCTTCGAACCTGTGTGATCCTCCTGTCTCAGCCTCCCAAGTGCGGGGATTACAAGTGTGTACCACCACGCCTGGCCTATCTTTACTTTTTACTAAGTCAAATGAACAGTTGAAAGAGATTGACCAGTTTTATGTTTTTAAGAGATTACTCAAGCTATACTATGAATGAAAAGTGTTTTTAAGTGAGTCATAATTGTTACGAGGAAAGTATTAGGACGTGATTTTGGTATTTGGGAAACTATGGTGATAGTTTAGACCAGGGAGATAACAGAAGAGATATAGAAAAGTAGACTTATTGATGAAACTGATGTGGGGAGAGACAATATGATAGACATTGAGATATAAAAATTAATGTTGTTTTCATACTTGAGCATATTGGCAGAGAATGGTAAAAAAAACTAATCAAGATGATGAAGACTAAAATCAGGAACTAGGTTGGCAAAGAAAATGAAGTTTCATTTTAAGCATAAAATGCTTATAGGATACACAAGTTCCTATGTAAAAAGAGTCATTATATATGCTAAGAATCAAAGAAATGTTTGGACTGGAGATACACATTGCTGTCATATGTGCACAGTCAGTAAATGAAATCTAGTGTGAGTATGGATGAGATCATCAGGGAAAGAGGAAAGAGTTTAAAAAAGGTAAGAATCTAGAGCGAATTCTTGATGAACTCTAACTTTTAATGTAGCCAGGCATGGTGAGGCACAGCTATAATCTTAGTACTTGGGAGGCTAAGACAAGAGGATAGCAAGTTGAAGGCTAGACTCAGTGACTTACCGAGGCCCTGTTTCAAAATAAAAATTTTAAAAATGCTAGTAAAAATGACATATCTCAGATGTCAACTTCCCCTGGGCTCGATTCCCAATAACAAACAAATTAGTCAATATAATTTAACAGCGAATTCATGCCTGCAAATGAGATAGCAAAAGAGGAACCAAGAAGATTGGAAAATAAAGGGGATTGTAACAGAAGATGAAAAAAGAGCATGGTTCAAGTAGATAGCAGATTGACGCATGTTGAATGCTGTTGAGAGCTCAAGTGAAATGAGGGGGAAAACACTCATTAGTGATCTCAATAAAAGATGAGATATAAATAAAGGTCAACAAAATATATTGTAGTTCAGTTTTGTTGTGCTATATTGCGTTTTATTTTTCTTGTTGTTGTTGTTGTTGTTGTTGTTGTTGTTGTTTTGTGGTACTGGGGTTCCTGGAAGCCCTTCTACCTCTTATATTTTTATTTGGAAACAGGGTATCTTAAGCCAGAGAAGCAGACTTCTGACCTACACGATCCTCCTGTCTCCACCTCCCATGCACGGTGATTACAAGCCACCACGCCCGGTTTATATTGTGTTTTAAATAGGAGTGACTTAAGCCTGTTTAAATCTTCTGAAAAGGATCCAGTTGAGGAGTGGTAATACACATCAGAGAAAAATGATAGAATATGCAAAATGAGAGAGGAATCCTTTACAGAGCATAGCTTGAGATAGCAGAGAAAATTCCATTCCTATTATAACAGAAAAGAAGAGGATGGGAGCAGATTCTGATAAATTGAGAAATTTAAGAAATGTCCATGGATAGCTACTCAAAGCCATGTTATTCTTTGGATGTTTTATTCTCTTATGTTTTAGAAATTTTAGGACTATATTGAATATAGTATGATAAGATGTTTCTCAAATATTCTGAGAACCTCCCTTCAAAGGATATTCGAAAATATTGTGGTGGAGGCATTTTAGTGGTCAAAATGGCACTTAATACTGGCATTTAGGGGGTAGAAGGTAAGACCTGCATAACAATAGAGAATTGTCCTGCCTCAATATCAAACAGTGGTCTCATTAAGAAACCCCTAATTTTGAAGATAAGAAAGCTAAAAACATGTTAAGAGATTACGTACTGTCAATAAAGTAAGTTTTATAGAACTATGACTCAAGTTCCAGTTGTCTTATTCTAACTCCAGACTTCTTAATATAAAATAACATCAAATAAAAAATTAAAGATAATATTTGAAGTTCAAAAACATTCTTAAATCTGGGCATACTGGTGTAAGCCTGTAATCCCAGTACTTGGGTGGCTGAGATAGGAGGGTCACAGGTACGCAGCCAGTCTCAGCAACTCAATGAGGCTTGCATCAACTTAGTGAGATCTTGTTTCCAAACAAAAATATTAAAAAATAGGGCTGGAGGTGTAGCCTCTGGGTTCAATCTACAACACAAAAGAAAAAAAGAAAAACAACATTCTTAGGTTAGACAGAGGTTAAAATAATATAAATAAAACATCTTGCCAGCTGGGCATGGTGGCGCACGCTTGTAATCCCAGCATTTGGGAGACTGAGACCAGAGGATCGCAGTTCGCAGACAGTCTCAGCTACTCAGTGAGGCCCTCTGCAACTCAGTGAGACCCTGTTTCAAAATAAAGAATAAAAAATAGGGCAGGGGGTGTAGTTTGGAGGTCGAATGCCCCTTGGTTCCATCCCCAGACCCGCAAGAAAAAAAATCTTGCCAGATATAGTGATGTGTATTTGTAATTCACTTATTTGAAAGATTTAGACAGGAATATTGTAGATTTGAGAGCAGCTAATAGTATCTAAGTCTAGTTTCTCCTATGACCCATTTACTCCCTAGTTTCCGCATAATAGGGAGAGACAAAAAAAAAAAAAAGGAGAAACTTATGATGAGCAAGTAAGGCGACCTAACTGAAGGGAACTGGTGGGGAGGAAGAGGGAAATTCCCTAATGTTCATGATGTACATTCACAAACATATCACTAAGCCAAACATAAGAAGGAGGGAGGGGTAGGGAATGGGGTGGGGATTGGGTAAGGGCTTAATTGGGTGATGTGTGCATGTATGTCTCTACCATCTTGTACTCCTTTAAGATGTAAGACTCCAATTCACCAATAAAAAATTTAAAGAAAATAGTATATAAGTTAGACCCTGTTTCAAAATAATAAGGACTGGGGATGTGGTTTAGTGGTAGATTGCCCCTGGGTTCAATCCTATGTACCACAAAGAATAAATAAAATAAAAATAAAATGAAACATCTTAACATAGGTATAAGCTTTAAATTTTCAAATATTATCTGGGGATCAGAATAGTTAATACTTTATCTTCTCAGATATTTGTGCTAAGAGAATTCTGTTTTTAATGTTATTATTCCATTGTTTGATCATCCATACTAATTAATATTTTGTATTTCATTGGTCTGTTTCTATTTTTATGCCAGCACTAGGCTCTTTTTATTAATATAGCTTTAGAGTATATTTGAGTTCAGGTAGTGTGATACCTTCAGATTTATTCTTTTTGCTCAAGATTACTTTATTTGGAGTCTTCTGTAAATTCATATGAGATTTAGGTTTGTTTTTTCTAGTTCTGTAAAGAATGGCATTTGCAGCACAATAATCATGATATTAACTCAATCTAAATGTCCATCAATATATGAATGAATAAAGAAAAGGTGGTATACATACACAATAGAATATTATTCACTGTAAAAAAGATGAGACTTTCTCATTTGTGACAACATGGATGAATCAGGAGGGTAGTATTTTAAGTGAAATAAACCAAGCACAGACAGACAAACGCTATATAATCTTACTTACATGTGGAATCTAAAAAAAGTCTGTCTTTCAAAAGTTGAAAATAAAAGAGGCTTACTAAAGGCTGAGGAATTTAGCAGGGAGGAAGAACAAAGAGATGTTGGTCAATAGGCTCAATATTACATTTAAATAAGAGGAAAACATTTTGGTTGTATATATCACAATACAATGAATACAGTTAATAGTAATTTGTTATTAATCTTAAAATACCCAGAAGAGAGGATTTTTAATGTATTCTATGTTGAACATAATGACATAATAAACGTTTAAGGTGATGAATACACTATCTTAATTCAGTCATCACCCACTGTATACATGAATCAAAACATCACATTGCCTCCCATAAACATGTACACATATTTATTATGTGTCAATCAAAAATTCTTAAAAATGAACATATTGCTAATTCTGCCACTAATAATGAAGAGATTGAGTCAATTTTCAAAGGTGTTATATGTGACATTTTTGGCATTTTAAAATTTACTGATCATATCATAAGCTTTGAGAAGTTAAACTCAGTGTTTACTCTTTACTGCTATACTCCGCTCTACATACTAACCAGAAAATAATATTTATCCAGTAAATATTTATGGAATACATCAATCATATTAAGCAACATGAATAATAAAGTAAAATAGATGTTAAAGCAATTTGTACTGTGTCAAGCAACTGTGTGGTCTAGTTAAATCTAGAAATTATACTATGGTGAGCAATGATTGGCCACTACTTCTGATAAAAAATCATTATGAATCTTTTCATCTGGATTTTAGATAAAAGCAAGAAAGGTTTATTTGAATGACACTTATCCTAATATGAGCAGAGGAGGAAGCGGAAAAAAGTTACACTAACAGCTCCTTCCTAACAAATGACTGCTATTTCTACTGTACCAGATTGACAGGATCTGACTAATCCTTTGGAAAAAGCCTTCATTAAAAGGAAAGGCTAAGGATTGAGGTGATGAATTGTTACATATCACATAATTAGCTATTAAAGGAATCTGACTGCCATTGTATGTTATTTTGAGAGTATCAATGTAAACAATTAATATTGATTCTTAAATCTTGAATTTTATAGCTAACCTACTACATAGTTTAAATTCACTAAAAATCTCATTTTAGTGGCATGTCGGTGCCTTAAGTAGAACTATATTAGATGGAAAAGTAATTTTGTAGACCTTGACTGCATATTTTACAATATTGTTA
Source organism: Muscardinus avellanarius (assembly GCF_963383645.1). Classification (NCBI taxonomy): domain Eukaryota; kingdom Metazoa; phylum Chordata; class Mammalia; order Rodentia; family Gliridae; genus Muscardinus; species Muscardinus avellanarius. Next base: position 116,313,294 of record NC_137792.1, on the reverse strand, counting down.
AATGACTTACGTTTGCTTCTTCACCTTCTATATACATAGCAAAAATTAGTTTAAGAAAGATAAAAAGAGAATGTTAGAATATGTCCAAAGTACTGAGTATTCTTTTGATTTTTTAAATCAAAATACAATTGAATTAAAAGTAAGAGGAGTTGACATTTGCTCTAGAATTTACAGGTAGGAACAAGATTTTTTTAAAAGGAAGTTATAAATCAAAGTCAAAAACCTGGGATGAAATATAGGGAAAATGGATGGAAATAGACAACAAAACCTATTGCTTTCAAATGAGCTTCTGCATTAGTCATTTTCAAAGCACTCGAAAAATGCATCACCATAAAGTTGCTATTTTCACCTTATTCCAGAAATGTGGAAAGAAGCATGTAATAATTTCCATTAATGTTAAGGTTGAAACTTAAAAGAAACTCAAGGTATCCTAGCCTTTTATCAGCAATACATTCTCTTTAAATGACAGAAATGCCCTACTGTGCCCCTGGTTTCTTCAACACACGAAAAGAATGAGTTGCCCCAAGAGCTTCCTTTCCAATTTTGAACTATGCAATTTTTTGTAAATGCATCTGAATTACCCAAAGTCAGGGGATCATCCTATTCACATGGCTTCCATAAGTAATTTACTATAATTCTTGCTTTTTAGGTGACATTTGAGTTGTGGCATTCCACTAAATTCATTCTGACATTTGAAAAAGTATCACACAGTGCTTTCATGGGATAGAACCACATCCTTTTAATCATGCTTATCACAGGCAAAAAGCTTCCCAATGTAAGAAGGTCTGCCTAATGACCTGGCATTTTAAATAGCTGACTTTATATTTGCATTTTTAAACTCACACACACACTACTCTCCACCTTCACTTATCTTAATACCTTCCACTCAGTCTACCAAGGCAAGATCAAAATTAATGTTGCTAAATATAAAGATGTCAAACAACAAGACACAGTGACATCTCCTTATGCAACCCACTGTATGCATTTGATACTCTTATATTCTGTCCATTTAAAGTTGTGAAATACGGCTGAGAAACTAAATTGTATTCTATATGATTGACTATCTCTAGTAACTAGCAAATCTTATTAAATGAAGTATATATGAAATCGAGGCCATAATTACACACACATATATATACACACACTATCCCATAGTTCTCTTGTGATATTTCTTAATAATCTGTTTCTTTACTTCACACTAAGCATATTAGCTTAATTCACAGACATTCCTTGCACAGTTCATTGTATCCAGGAATTACAGTAGATGCTGGCTTGCATTCATGGAACTTACAACCTAATATAGAAGACAGACAAGCAGAGAAATATCAGGTAAATAATAGAAGATGCTATGAAAGAAAAGCACCATCCAGGGTAAAGTGACAAAGAAAAACAGGGGGGTGGGAATCCACTTACATAGACGGTCCAGGAAGGCTTCTCTAAGGAATTACTTATTAGCTGAGGCTTAAAGGATAAGAGGTAACCATACACAACAGGAAATAAAAGAAGCTCTTCTGGTGGGGGGAACGATACGTTTTAAAGGTTCAAGCTAGTTTCTCATGTTTGAGGAAATGAAAGAAAGCTATAAAGCATAGCAGAAAAGGAGAGTTGTCCAAAAACATGAGGTTTCAAAGGTAGAAATGAGACATATTAGTTCAAGCTCATAACTGCTATGATTTTTTACTTTGTCAAAAGCCCCATGAGAAGCAATATAAATACTTTTAGAAGGTAAGCAATAAAATTTGTTTTGATCCTGTGAGAATTGAAGTAGTAAAGGCAACAGAAAAATCTTTAAAGGAGTTCGAAAAAGATACAATGGCAGTGAGAATGAAAGGAATCATGTGAGTGTGGATTAAACAAGGTTACACATATGAGAACAAGTAGGGATGAACCATTTGTAAGATCAAAAACGAAAGAAGAGAAATCTTATATACCAACTGAAAGGACAATAGATAAATGTTATATAATCACAAAATGCAAAGTTATAGAGCATAAAAAATGAATGTACTATAATGTCTTAGAAAAATTTAAAGATGTTAGTAATATAATGTTAATCTAAAAATTTCAAATGGTTATACATAACACACACAGTTTTATGAAGTTAGATTTAAACAAATCAATGTATTATTCAAATGTATGTGTCTATGGACAATATGTGGCTTCAGAAGCTATGTTTTACAAGGCAGTGAATGATAAATGATACATTCAGGATATTGGTTTTTTGTGATAGGAAGAGGCAAGGCAATAGAATAGGAGAAAATTACATAAGTTACTGCTCTATTCCATTTTGAAGGTTGAGTCATGAGTTCACATTTAAATAAAATAAAAGTGATGAAAAAATATGACATAATAGGAAAGCCAAACCCTCATTTTACCATAGAAAAACCAATTAATAATAATGTAAGGATACCTTGTAAAATACCTTGTAAGTTTATAATCCTGTTACAAAGTTAGAGTATTACAAACAGGCATAAAACTGAGAATTGCCACATGGAAATGTGTACAAAAAATCAATTTTACTTCACTTGTGTCTTCTCCCCTATAAAAACTGGCACAGCTCAACAAAAGATAATTTGGGCTTTAAGGAGAAAAAGAGAGTTGAGTAGTAATAAGAAACAGGTATGACTACACCAATTTGAAAGATTCTATACAGCAAAGGACACAACAGAGTAAGAAGGCAACCTATTTGTTAGAGTAAAATATTTGCAAACAAAATATCTAGTAAGGTATTAGTATGAAAAGTACATATGGAATTCCTACAGCTCAGTAAGAAAAAACAAAAGGCCCACTTGAAAAAAATGGATGAAACTTGAATAAACATTTCTCCAAAGAAAACATACAAATTGCCAACAGATGTATGAAGATATAATCAAGACCATTAATTATCAGGAGAGTATGAGCTAAAATCATAATGAGATATCACTTAAGTACCTGTAAAAATGGCTATTTTTAAAGCAAAGATATAATATGTGCTAGTAAGGATGTGGAGAAATTTGAACCCTTGTGTGCACACCATTGATGAGAATTTAAATGGCTCATCAGCTGTGGAAAACAGAAGGTAGTTTCCTCATAAAATTAAATTTAAAAGTTCTGTAAAATCCAGAATTCTAAATTCTAGGTACATATTCAAAAGAATTTAAATCAGGATGTCACAAAGATAGGCTGCATTCCCATCTTCATTACATCATTAGCAATAGCCAGGATATATAAAAAAAACTAAAAACTCCATCAATAGATGAATTGATACAGAACATAAAGTACTATAAATTCATATATTGGAATATTATTCAGTCTTAAAAATCACAGAAATCCTTACATATATGAAACTGAAGAAAAGCCTGGAGGACAGTAGGCTCAAGAAAATGAGTATACTTACAGAGGGATCAGAACTATATAACTATATAACTATTTATTGAGGATTCTATAATAGAAAAACTCAAAGAAAAAAAATAAAAGTGGTAGTTTTCAGGGGCTGAGTTGGTAAATAAAATAAATAAGGTTCAAGAAAAATAATTTTATGTAACTAGAGAATATTACAGTAAGTTAAATCTTCCAGTCTCAGAAAGTCAAGGGTCATATGTTTTCTCTCATTTGTAGAAGCTACAGAGAAAGTAGAAAACAAAAGAGATTCCAGATAATTGAGGAAAGACATCAGTAGAACAGTAGAAAGGGACTAGAGGAGGGAGATGTGGAGGGAAAAATGGAAGATTGAGAAAGAAAGCATGTCAAATAATGTTATGTCCATATATAAAAGTATGGCTACCAATATCACTATCATGTATGAGGACGGTAAAGAGAGGAGTGAAGTGGGATGTAGAAGAAAAAATACAGTAAGTGATGTGTGCATGTATGTCAATTCTGAGAAGATATATTTTGTGTAAACAACCAAAACATGGTCTCAATCATTTCAAGAATATTTATTGCAAACATGACTAAGTCAGCTTCTTCATTATTTAATATATCACATAAGCATGATTGCTAAAACTAATTGCTATGACTAATGGCTAAGACTAATTAGTATGGCTGAGAGAGGGGAAAATAATAATAAAGCATTGCAAAGTTGGTATTAGTACAGTCTGATTAGCAGGTCCTCCTGACAGTCCATTCACTGCTGGATAGATGGACAGTCCAGTTCCTGGATGGATGTTGTGCTTCCAGATTGTGGACTGTGTAAGAAAGGAAAATCATATTTTCTATAAAAGTTACAAGATTGCATAGAAACCAGAAGGCTTCCATTTTGTAATTGTAGCTGAAGTATTCATTTTGTAACATGTCTAGATATTTCACTCCCAGATATAATGGTTTAATGTTTCTGCTTTTGCCTAATCTGTCCAGTGAAAACTAGTCAATCTGATTAGATTGTAAGATCCATGCTCCAGAACCAGTATAATGGCCTGTAGGGTAAGGTACAAAAGACTGATCAAAATGCCTGTCCCATGTGCTTGCACCCTTCTGTGCAGAAGTAAATTACAATGCCAAGTTATTTTTGGTTTCATGAGGTTTTTTTTTTTCTTCCCTCAAATCTGTTTTTAACAACTGGGGTCACATCCCTGATTCCTACTATCCAAGTGAGAGATATGGACTCTCCACTTGGGGGGGGGGGGATACAATTACATCAAGAGGAAGCACCTTGGGAATCCTTAACTGGACTGCAAGAGAAGAATTGCCCAAAGACTACCAGCAAGGCTAGCTGAGTCAGCATTAACTCTGTAATGGTAAGGCTCAGGGAGTAGGAAACTGAGGTGGGCAGGATGCCAAAAAGGCCTAAGCCAAAAGTAGCCTTCACCAGTGAAAGATTACCACACTGAGAGGATTGGTAGGTGGCCTTGACCAGAACAAAGTAAAGAATTGCCCAACAGTTACCAGCCACACTGGCTGAATCAGTGTTCAGCCTTGATAGTGGGGTCAGAATGTCGAGGCACCAGAGTAATCAAAGCTGCACCATTCAATCTTCAGGACTTATACCCATCAAGTTGTTAGGTGATAACATTAGTTGTCAAGACCTAGCCCATTTATGCCTGGGTGTTTTGTGGCATTCTTGAGCATTGCAAATTATGCTTACACATAGTATGTTTCACTCAGGTACAGACTCAGTTCACATTTTGGGAGCCAAGTCCTTCTTAGACATTAGTGGAGCCATTTTATATGTTTTCCATTATAGTATCACTTTGAACCTCAAATAATGTATAATCACAATGCACCAATAAAATATTTTAAAAGAACCATGGGAAAAAATAACGGTGTATGTTTACAAAATATTTTCCATACATCAGAAACAAAAAATCAAAAAGTATATTCTACTAATGGTAGACTTGGTACTAACTGCCTGAAGCACATTATGATAATTCATCAATCACCAATATATAGAATATAACACTGAAGAATTTTCTCCCATTGGGTCTTAATTTGAAAATTTAACATTCTTCAAAATATTGTAACCACTAGATGGTGGTGGTGTAATGACATGAGAGAATCTCCATTGTACAATCTGTCTTTGGTTTCAATCACCTACTCAAAACAGCTAAGCCCCACCAAAACTCCCAGCTCAAAGCCTTAAAAAGGGTAAGCATTATTTAAAATAACAGGAGAATTGTAAATACAAAATTATAAAGTATTTGAAAGTGGGATACATTTGAAAACACGGAGGAAATGTAAAGTTAGAGGAGAATATGAATGCTGTGAAATAATTATACAATTTTTTAAAAGATGAGAAAATGAAAACTAATTCATTACCCTGACTTTGTACTTTGAAGTGACATTTTACTACTTGACTCATACAACAAATTGAAGGCCAGTTAAAGTTCTGAGAAAGAAAAATTGTGGGGACTGGTTAAATACAATTAATTACTTTTAAAGTTAGTGGAAAATGAATGTTGGACTTTAGAGTCATTTACATAAAAATCCAATACCTAATAAATCACCAAAGTTAGAGAATAATTATTTTTGTTTAAAGGAAAGTTGAAGATTTAAGGAATCAAGATGGTGGAATAGAGGAAGGCAGCACATTTTGATTGCTCTGAGACTTGGAACTCAACAAGTGAAAATATTACTTTTTGGCAAAAGAAGAACTTAACAAAGAAAGGTAACTTGAAACCTTTTGAATTGGAGGCATCACAGAGAACAGGGGACTGAAAAGAGCTCTAGGCATCTCTTCTGGTGAATATAGCAGTTCTTGGAGATAAACTCCAGCAAAGAAAAACCTAAGCCCTGTTGAGCCAGTGACTGCAGAAAACTAATAGGAAGCCGGGTGTAGCGGCACACGCTTGTAATCCCAGCATTCGGGAGGCTGAGACCGACCAGAGGATCGCGGTTCGCAGACAGCCTCAGCTACTTAGTGAGGCCCTCTGCAGTTCTTGGAGATAAACTCCAGCAAAGAAAAAACCTAAGCCCTGTTGAGCCAAACTCAAGTTTGTCTTCTGAAACAGCTCTAGGTTTTGTTGTAGCACTCTGGGGCCACAAGTTCATCTCAGCAATAGACAGCTAATAGAAACATAGGCTTTGGCCCTTCTCCAGGGCCGTGTTCATCATAGGTTCTATGATATCAGGATGTGATCAGTTATATTGGTGGCAAGAAATGGGCATAGCAGCTTGAGGCTAATACATAATGATTCTGCCAAACAAAATCCCACAGTGACTGACCACAGAATGACAACTTTAGTCTAGGCCTATTTTAGTTCTAATAAGAGGTTTCGAAATGGGAAAGGGATATACTTTCTAGGATTTTCCCCAGGTTCTTCCAGAACAAAATACAAACTGTGGATTAAAGAGAAACCTGGGGTTGGATCACCCTCTAGTGATGAAAAAGTGACAACACACCAACAGATGACCTCAGGGAAACCCAGGTCTGCTAACCAGCCAGTTCTCAAAGATTGGAAGTGAATGGAGTCTCAGAGAAAAATAAAAAGCCTGCTTAAGATTTCCAAGAGAAAAAGCACAAACAAAGACATTTTATGAATGCTGGAATTAAAAATTCTTCAAAGCCCAGAGGAAGTCATGCATCAACAAACGTCAATAGTTTCATCAAGAGTTTTCAGGAAGCCAGGGACCATTGTATTGTCTGTAATCCCAAAACTTGGGAGGCAGAAATAAGACAATTTCAGATTTGAGGTTATCCTGCAATAGTTTAGCAAGACCCTGTTTTAAAATAAAAAAATAAATTAGGGCTACAGGTGTAGCTAAAAGGTAAAACACCCCTACTTTCCATCCAAGTACCACAAAAAAAGCAGCTTTCAAGAAACTATAACTTAGCCAGGTGTGGTGGTACATGCTTATAATACCAATGCTTGGGAGGCTGACACAGGAGAATCACAGAGTAGCTTCCAGCCTCAGCAACTTACAGAGGCCTTTAACAACTTAGCAAGACCTTGCTTCCAAACCCCCCCCCAAAAAAAAAAAATCAAATAGGGCTGGCGATATAGTTCAAAGGTAGAATGTCTTGGGTTCAATCCCCAGTCTTACAAAAAAAAAAAACAAATGTATAGTTAATTTTAAAAAGAGAAACAATGACCTTACCTAATAATCAAAATAAAATAACAGAAACTGACCAGAAAATATTCACTATGGGAAAATTCTCAGAGAGTGAACTTAAAGGAACTATTTTAAGAAAGTCAGTGAAGTTGAAGAAAACAGAAAGGGTTTCAGTGCTTTAACAAAGAAGCTTAAGAGAGCAAATCAATTAAAAAAAATAAAATTGAAATTCTTGAACTGAAAAATACACAAGGTAAAATGAAAAACATGGTAGAATACAGCCGTGTTGGCACAAGCCTATAATCTCAGGTTTGAGGCCAGCCTTAGCAACTTAGCAAGGACCTCAGCAAATTAGTGAGACCCTATTTCAAAATAAAGAAGAAACTAGGGCTGAGGCTGTAACTCAATTCTCCTTGGTTCAAGCCCTAGTACCACACACACACATACAAAAAATTATAGAAGGCATCAATAGCAGGATAAATAAGACAGAAGAATTAGTGAGCTTGAAGACAAAGTATATATAATTCACTTTCAGAGGAGAAAATAAAAGAGAAAAAGCTTTTAGAAACTTTAGGATAATATTAAAAATATTTGTGTCATTGGGGTTCCAGAAGAACTTCAGAATTGCAAAGGTGTGAAAAATCATATTAAAAGAAATAAAACCAGAAAATTTCCCAAACCTAGAGAAGGATATAAAGATTTATAGTTGAGAAGGTTAATGGTTATCAGTCAAGTTTAACTCTACCAAGTCTACCCACGACATCTTATCAAATTCTAAATAAATGATTCTTAAAGCTACAAGAGAAAATATATATAACATCAAGATATCATGATTTGCCAGAGTGCAATCTTGCCACAGAAACCTTACAGGACAAAATAGTGGAATGAGATTGTAATAATGCTTAAGGATAAAATTAGCCAAAAATGAGCACTAAACCCAGAATATCCATCCTTTTAAAATTATTGATATATGTGGTGCATGTCATTGTGGTACATGTCTGTAATCCCCTTTATAACAGCTATAAAAATGAAATACTTGGAAATGAATTCAAAGAAGTGAAAGATCTTTTTAATGAAAATGATAAAACACTGATGAAAGAAATACAAAAAGTGGACACAAAAAAATGGAAAGACATTTGTATTCTTAGATTGGTAGAATTAATAATATTATGTGCAAAAGTCAGCTACAGATTCAATGCAGTCCCTATCAAAACACCAATGGCATTCTTTACAAAACTTGAAAAAATCCTATATGGTTCTACAAAAAATAATAAGCTATTTGAAGCTGGGACTTGACCAAAAAAATGAACAATGAAGGGCACATTATACTACCTTACCTCAAAATATATTGTTTTAGGTAAATAGGAGTAAAATTTTCTGGTGTGGCGTTGCACAACAGGGTGACTACAAATAACTCTAATGTACTATACACTTCAAAAAGTTATAGGAAAAGATTTTGAAAGTATTTTCCATAGAGAAATGATAAATGTTTAAGGAAATAGATATATTTAGCCTGATTTAAACATGATATAATGAATATATGTATTGAAACCTCACTTATTACTCATTTAATATGCCTAAACACTGTTTTTATGTATCAAACTATAACTTTAATTAAAGAAAAAATAAAAATAAAGGAAAGTCTGTCAAATTATCCTCTAGCATATATACATATACAGAGTAAAAGAAATATTCACTATCATTGTTCTAGTACACAAAATTATTAAAGTTTAATAAAATTTTTATTTAAAAATTTATTTATATACTGTCTCATTTAATGAATGAAGATGTTTTAGACATTATTCCAAGATTTTTTACTTTACATTTTCAAAACTAAAGGAAATGCGAATTTGAGAGAAGTGGTTATGTATACAGGCCAAAGGAACAATTCAAGAGAAAATGTGTCTTAGAATTAAAATCCTAAAGTATCTTATTTATATCATTTTCTGCCTTCAACCTTACCTTTTAGTAGCTAAAATGGAGTGTAGGTTCTAAAGCTATTGGTGTCTGCCACTTGAATAAAGTGTACATACTCCTATTCCTCTATTGATTTGAAAATAAATCTTATCTTCTGTAAATGTTCAGTTTGAGTTATTGAAAAAGCTATCTCACATACTATAACTGTCTCTCTTAAACCAAACACTTCATTTTAAGTTACTAAAAGAGAATGGTGAGTCTGATATAGCTTGGGAGGCTTAGAAAGAAAGATCCTAGGTCAAGGCCAGTATCAGCAATTTAGCAAGACCCTCAGCAATCCAGTGAAACCCTATTTCAAAATAAAAAATAAAAATAGTTTTGGAGATTAAGCTCAGAGGTTAGAGCACTCCTGGATTCAATCCTCCCTACCGAAGAGAGAGACAGACAGAGAGAGACAGATGAGAGAGAGAGAGAGAGAGAGAGAGAGAGAGAGAGAGAGAGAGAGAGAGAGAGAGAGAGGAGAGAGAGAGAGAGAATGTTGTTTCTTTTTTTAATCTAAGTTGAAGATTTCAATTTACACTACTAAAATAGTTTGTTTACCTGCACAAAAACGGTAAAAAGGATAACAACTGTGGTTGCTGCAATGAGGAGCTTTTTTCTGGGAAACTCTGGAAGCAGAAAAACAAGAGAGAAGCAGATCGCTCCTCTCAGTCCCCCATAGGCTATAATAAACTGGTCCTTTCTTGTGACTGTATTCATATGACATTTGCTCACGAAGAAAGTCAACACAAGCACTCCTAAATTTTCCAATAAAAAGAGGAGAAAAGCTAATTAATCAACAGAAAGAAAATATTTATAAATGTGTTGTTATAAATTAGCACTGAACTAGATTAGAATTCTAAGGATTTCTGATGAATAATTTAAAAGCCTAAGATAATTAAACCACTGAAAGGTTTATTTCATACAATTACTTTCAGGAAGTTTATTTAAATAGTGGTGTTTTGTTTTGGTTGTGTTTTGGCTTTTGCTTCTTATATTTCTCAGTTTTTTTTAAGTAAAAGAAATACAATTCCCTTTCTTAGGCCCATGAGGATTCTCTGCAAAAGCAATCTCTACAAACAAAATATAACATATCTCTTCAGTGTTATAAATACCGCTGAGCTGATCCAAGTTAATGAACTAAGTGCTAAAAATGTGCAAGACTCGTGGAAGACTTTCAACTAGCTCAAGACATTGAAGAAAAGTCGTTTTTCTCCACCCACCCAGGGCCAGTGTTATGAGACCTTCAGTATAGCTTTTCGTTACTCACACATGACTACAATCTCAAAATCTAATGTTGCCATGATATCAGTACTATGTCATGTACTGATAGAGTTTGAAAGACATTAAATCTTTCTTCCAGAAATCTCACCTCTATGTTATATGTTACATATTACTATATTTGAGTTATACACTACTTTCTTTCCATCTCATTTCTTTTTAATTTTTATTTACTTATTTATTTTTATGTTTTATTTTTATGGTACTAGAAATTGAATCCAGGGCTGTTCTACCTCTGAGATACAACCCCAGGTCTATTTATTTTATTTATTTATTTACTATTTTGAAACAGGGTCTCATTAAGTTGATGAGGACCTTCCTATAGTGTTGATACTAACCTTGAACCTGTAATCCTCCTTGTTCTCAGCCTCCCAAGATACTGGGATTACAGGCTTGCACTATCACACCCAGCTCATCTTACATATTTTAAGGTGAAGAGGGTTAGAAAAGATTTACTTCACAATCATAAAGAGAATATAAAACACCTTGACAGTTATCAAGTAGGGATTCTTACCCAAAACTTGAACTGAAATTAACTGTCCAGCAAACAGTTTAGACAAAATTGAAATTTGAAACAAATTCCATATTCTCTGCATTTGTGTATATGGTGATTTGAGGTAACACAGTGAACTTGATGCCCTTTGTGGATGACTAAGAATTGTTTCTATTTTCTATTGTTTAAAACATTTTAATTCACTTTAAATAGTTTACAGGGCAAAATAAAAGTATAGTCAAGCTACTGGAATAGGCATAATTAATTTAAAACAAAAAACTAAAAAGTCTAGATCTTTACATTAAAAATTTAGTTTTCTTTAACTGTTAAAATTCTTTTTGGCTAAAAAGTAGAAACTCATAGAGAAAAATACAAATATGCAAAGGAAGCACATATACTGATAATTTTACCATTCAGAGAAAACTCTTGTTAATGCTTTGTAATCAGAATTTCCAAGTCCACATATAATTATATTTATATTACTATTTCTCCAAAATTTTGTTTTATCTACTCCCGTACTCCCCTAGTATTGAACATTTTGGTTGTTCCAATAAATTCCTAAGCATGTATAATAACATTGCCAACCATCCTTATGCCATATTAAAATTACCAGAACTCAAACTAGCGACACTATAATCATTATTTATTTAATTATAATTTTAGTTAACAGGACAAGTAATCTAGCAAATGTATTAAGTTAAACTGCATTAAGTCAACGTAGGTGTATTACTTCAACTAATCAAATATTGACATAAACCTGACTTTTAAGCTTGCTTTTTATTGATCCTACATAGCCCCCCCAAAGAAAAAGGAACACAGTCTTATGTGCCAACTACTAAAACCTTTTAAATAAATAGATTTGCAAAAGAATGCCACTTACTAGAGCTAATGTACACAGAAAAAAATACCATGGCTTCCATGGTCTATACTCAGTAGCTCATCTCTTCCCTTCATTTCTAGGCACAGCATTGAGTCAAATTGTGATGTCATTCTTATGGAATTGCATATATCCCATTGACTGTATTATAATAGGAATTTCTTTTCTTCTGTCCTTATACCATAGGCATTAATTTTCTAAACCTTATAGTTTAGAAAAAATAATATTGGAAAGATCATTTTATTCTCCTGAATTTTCACAGAAAATTACATATAAAAATTTATAGAGAGCCTGACCTTCATCTTAATGCTTGCTTTTGCTAGATGTTAACATTTTATAGAAAAACATCCTCAATTATCCTTGACATTTTTCTTGTGTGTCACCTTTTTACATAGCATATGGACTCAAAATAGATTTTTTTATTCAAATTATTTTTTAAAATGTTTAGATAAAAAGAATATTTTACAATCCTAGTAAAATCTTCCAGTGGGCTCAGAATAAGCTCAAAATAGCCCTCTATGAACTTGTATGACATTCAGGGGATGGTTTCACTGTTAATGGCAACCTAAACACATTTTAATGGATAATAAAACACACTCTGGCCTGCCTTATTATTCATGCTTGAAACCCTAAGCAATTTTCCTAATGTGCCTTTTAGTATTATGAGAGTAAGTTTAATAGCCTCCGATGGAAAGTCTGCAACGATTCTGTTCATTTGTGCAGGTAGGGATATTCATGTCAAGGAAAGATGATAAACTATAAACTGAAAACCTATGCATAGTATAAAATGTAAGATTAAAGAGAAAGCTCAATTTAACAATAAAAGTGTGATGTTTCCAGGGTGAAAATACACTATACATGTGTATTTCACTTCATTACAAATGAAGGTATTTTTAATATAAGAGTTGTTGAATGCGAGGGTAATCTGACTACATTTGCCACCCAGTTGATCACCAAGGCTGATTTGGCTGATCTCTAGAAGACTAAGCAGTATCTTCATCACTACTCTATGTGTATCCTCCCAAAGAGCCACTCTATAGTGAAAAAGTATAATTTTTCCTGACAAAGGAGGACCATTCCTAAGACAAAAGTATACAAATAGCTGTGCTCTCCCTTTCTATAACCTCCAAACAAGCTCTTAATGGTTGTACCAAGAAGAGCTTAGCTATAGCCAAACTCTAGCAGGTATGGCTTGGGGACAATAGGTGTCGCTCAGCAGCCTCAAAAGCACACTACTCACATTTTACTGTTGAAAAGGCAAAGGCCTAGCGTGATTATATAATTTTGCCAAAGCAACAAGACTAAGGAATAAAGCTAGAATTTTATTTCAGGTCATCTATCTCAAGAGCCCTTTTCTCCCTTCCCTTTTTGTGTTTCTTTCTTTGTTTTGTTTTGTCTTGCTGGGGATTGAACACAGAAGTATCCTACCTCTGAACTATACCCCCAGCCCTACTTTGTTTTTTTATTTTGAAACAGAGTCTAAATCGTGGAGGTCCTTGCTAAATTGCCAAGGCTGGCCATGAGCCTTTCTCAGCCTCCTAAGTATTGGGATTATAGATACGTGCTATGGAAATATTCCATTTCTTAATCTTTCTATGATATACTTTCAACGTAAGTGATGATATATGAGAAGTATAGAAAGAATAGCATATTTAACATCTCAAATTTCTTGCTTCTAATAAGATCTCCATTTCACTTGGCACAGTTTCCTATGGTCAATAGTTTTCACCTTACCTAACACTCTCCATATAAGACAAAAAATAACAGTGAAGCAAATGTAAGGCAAATTCCATTCATGGTTATTTCCAATGGTAGAAACACCGAGGAAAATGAAGATAAGTGTGTCACTAACACTGCTCCACATCTTCATAAAGTACTTGATAGTAGTATGAGACTTCTGAGAAATGTTAGCTTCCACGTAGCGTTTCATGCTCATAGCACAAGTAATAATTCTAAAGAAAACAAAATGCGTGAGTAATATTTACATTTAACTTTAAGAGAAAGTGATCACATGAACATTCTTGAAGACTAAATCAAGATTACTGTTACTCAAGATGCCTTAGTTTTTTTTCTAGTTTTTCTAGAATATGAAAAAACATATCATTTCCCCAGAAGTTATACAATAACATTTCTATGACTACCAAATGCTTAGCTTTCCAAATAAATTATAGTTTCCATGCCCATCTGTGTGCTGAAAAGTACCTGCCTGCTTTATCATCTTTAACATTGTCTAATCTGTCCTCCTTATATAACTTTGCACTGACAGGTTCTAATCACTAGTTGGCAGCAAGTCACTAAGAGGTAGCTGTTAGCAATAAGAAATTTATGCTTGTAGCCTTTAAAGCAGTATAGTGTTGGGAATAAAAGTAGTATTCAATGCCCAAAGAAGCCATAACCATTTTAGTCTACTCACCATGCTATCAAAATTATGGTTTTATCCTCCTGTTTAGTAATCCTTCCTAAGTGTTCTTCAAGAGCATTTTGTCTATTTCCATACACAAAAAATAGTTTCTGACCTGCGAGATTTTCTTCCTATTCTTATTCATGGAAGAGTAAGTTGTTATCTAAATATCAAGTATTAACCTGGGGACTGTTAGCAAGGTACAAGGGTAAAAAGAGCCTTGTACATGCAATGAGCAACAATCTGTCAGCTCCCCATACTCAATCATTTTTAAGTGTGTATGCACGCACATGCACACACATGTGTGTATGTGTGTTTCTGTGTGTGTGATACTGGGGATTTAACCCAGGGCTATTCTACCCCTTCACCTCCGAAGAATTTTTATTTTCACTTGTTTTTGTTTTAAAATCAAGTCTCACTAGGTTGCTAGAATCTCACTATGTTGTTCAGGCTGTCCTCACATCTGTGATAGGCCTCTTTAAACTTCACAAATACTGAGATTACAGGCATGTGCCACCACGCCCAGCTTTACATTACTCTCGACTGAAGTTGTGAGGAATAGTAATAGTCATTCACATATTTGCACTGATGTCAAAGCTAATGTAAAAACAGACATTCGTTCATCTATCTCTATTATAACCATTTTTAAATCCCCCCAAATGGCCCACATTAAAAACCAGAGAGGGTATAAATGCCAAAATGAGAAATATAGAGTACAGACTTATAATGCAGGTAAATCTTACCTAGGACCGGATAAGAAACAACTCTAAATCTATATTATAATGTTATATTCTAAGGCATAGATTCCCAAATTCATGGATGTAGTCATGGAGAGGGGGACTCTGGAAGATGCAAGAGGCAGAAGAGAAGCCTCAGGTGCAACTGGGGATAGGTAATAAACATAAGGGGGCAGAGGTGGAGGCAGTCTAGAAAACGCTGAGTATCTTTTTCTGAAAGGGTACAGGGTAAGCTAATAAATTTGGGAATTCATGCCTGGGACATACAAAATATAGATTGCAGCCCCACATGTTGGCATATCCTTGTAATCCCAATTCTTGGGAGGCTGAGACACCCGGATCACACGCTTATCGCTAGGCTTAGCATAGCAACTCAGTGAGACTCTGTTTCAAAAACTAAAAAAAATAATAAAATGAATAAATTAAGGGTAAGGGTATATCTCAGAGATACAATGCCTCTGGAATTAATGCCTCTGAAATCAATCCCTAACAACACACACACATGCACGTGCGCACACACACACACACATGCACACACACACACACACACACACACACACACACAGAGTAGGCTGCTAATCTTTCATTTGAACTAAACTACTCTGGAAATTGCCAGATTGTCATATATAAAAATCCAAAGTAGGTGAAGCAATGATGAACAACAAAGTAGGTTCACATTTCAGCCCTGGTTAAACTTAGACTCACAAAGGGACTCTCAATAAGTAATCCCTGCTTAAAATGCACAAGGATCTATCCCCAAAAGAAAAAAAAACAACAACAAAACAAACAAAAAAATAAAACAAAACAAAAAGTCCTCCTCGGCTTCTTTAATATCAGTAATAATTTACTGTGAACATTCTTTAAAATTACTTCAAGTTCTTGCATATTGATCTACTCCAATTAAACCCATGAGATTTAATTAAAGACAAATTGACTTAAGATAGTTATTGATGTCAAAACACCATTTGACAAGTTTAATCCCCATTTTTCCGCATTTACATATTTATATACAATTATAACTAGCATTTCTTCAATGCTTATTTTGTGATGAGTATGTATACTGTGTTTTATCTATTTTATTTCAATTAACTCTCAGATCCATCTTTATGAAATAACCATATTTAATGACTACATGTTGCATAAGAGCAAGGCATGAAGATTAAATAATTTATTCAAGATATCCTGAGAAGTAGTAGAGTTGTATCCATAGCTGCCTGAAGATTCCATGCTCTTAACTACCTCTATAAAATTTTCAAATACACACAAGGTGTTTCATTTGTGTGAATTATGATTTAATGTTTTACAAGTATTGATAATATTTCGCTTTCATTTTTCTTTTTTTTTTTTGTGGTACTGGAGATGGAACCCAGCCCTATTTTTCATTCTTTCTTTTTGGTGGTACTAGGGTTCCTGGAAGCCCTTCTACCTCTGGGCTAGACTCCCAGATCTATTTTTTTATATTTTTATATGGAAACAGGGTCTCTTATGCCAGCGCAGCTGGCTTTGAACCTGCACTATCCTCCTATCTCTGCTTCCCAAGCGCAGGGATTGCAAGCATGCCACCACGCCTGGCTTCATTCTTTTTTTGAAACCGGGTCTCACTGAGTTGCAAAGGGCCTCACTAAATAACTGAGGCTGTCCACGAACCACAATCCTCCTGTCTCAGGCTACCAAATGCTGGCATTACAAGTGTGCACCACCATTCCCAGCTTGCTTTCATTTTTTCTAAAGTGTCAACATTCTCACATAATTATAATTAAAAAAAAAGACTTGACTTCACAACTTAAAAGAAGGAAGATTTATTTTCTCACAGTTTTTTGGTGAGTCTCTTTTGCAAGGAAGATATTCATGTACTTATCAGAAACAAAAGATTAATTCTTATAGGCTGTGCCAAAAATGCCTCTTTTAGCTTCATTTTAGTATATCAAAAATAAAAGAGATAATTGTCTTCAATAAATCTGGCTGCAGTTCCTACAACAGTATATCTTTTGACTTTTAAGAGCAATTTCACATCAGTATTTGTTAGGATTTGATATTTGAATAACAGTAACAAATTTACCAACTGTCTTTCCAAGTGTATAAAAAGGCAACTGAATCTTTTATTAGAATGGTGTGGCAATTAAGGTGATTTGATCAAGAAAGTATGGCTGAGCCAGGTGTGGTGACCCATGCCTGTAATTCTAGTACATAGGAATCTGAGAGTAGGATTTTAGATTCAAGGCCAGCTTGAGTAACTTAGCAAGACTCTCAGCAACTTAATGAAATACTGGTTCAAAACAAAATATTAAAAAATAGGTATGGGGTAGCCAGGCATGGTGGCACACGCTCGTATCCCCAGCCTTCGGGAGGCTGAGACAGGAGGATCGTGGTTTGAGCACAGCCTCAGCTACTTAGTGGGGCCCTTTACAACTCAGCGAGACCCTGTTTCAAAATAAAGAATAAAAAAATAGAGCTAGGGATATAGCTCGGAGGTAGAATGCCCTTGGGTTCCATCCCTACTACCACAAAAAAAAAAAAAAATAGGGGTGAGGTATAGCTTAGAGGTGGATCAACCCTTGATTCAATCCCCAGTACCACATAAAGAAAGGATTGGCTGAATGTGAATATATGTGCCTTTACTGAATTGTACAATTAAAAATGGTTAAGATGATATACCTTATGTTATATATTTTTGCAAAGCTATCGTACATGATGTACATTCATACACAAATAAAAGTCAACCAATAAGCCAAACATGAGAATGAGGGAGGAAGGAAGGAATAGGGTAGGAATAAGAGGGCTGGCTAAACGAGTGATGTTTGTATGCATGTATGTCTTTATGCTCTTGTACTCCATTAAGATGTATGACTAAAATGCAACAATAGAAAACTAAAAAAATTAATAAGAAAAAATATAAATTTTGTCTGCAATGGTTATTTCATTTATAGGAATGTATTCTGCAACTCTATCACTCTAACATTTCCAGATCTTATCCATCTTGTCATCTTGTCTAAGTTTTATGGAACCTGATCATAAGAATATATATATATATATATATATATATATATGTTTAAATAATGCACAAACCAGTAGAATAAAAAGAAAATTAGCAATTAATTATCATTCATTTGTAAGACAAAATTGTGTGTGTGTGTGTGTGTGTGTGTGTGTGTGTGTGTGTTACTGAGGGCGGAACCCAGGGGCTTTTCTACCTCTGCACTACACTTCCAGACCTATTTTTATACTTTATTTGGAAACAGGGTCTCACTAAGTTGCTGAGAGCCCCACTAAGTAGCTGAGGCTGGCTTCGAACCTGTGTGATCCTCCTGTCTCAGCCTCCCAAGCACAGGGATTACAGTCGTGTGCCACCATATCCGGCATACAAAATTGTGATTGGTCTTCAGGCACATTTCATATTTCTAAAGAATTAGATAAAAATTATATATTTATATAATTTATTATTAAAGTATATAAATATATAATATTTATACAATATGAATGAATATTGTATATTATTTATAAATATATAATATTCATAATTATAAATATAATACTTATAATTTGATTTATAATTTATAATCTGAAGATATCAATATTATGAACTGTGATTGTTCTCCCAGACACAAAGCCTATTTAATCCAGAACATAGCTAATAAGTAATGCCAGGCTAAACTATACATCCTGGTAACTAGAAGTCTTATAGTGCTATAAGTAGAGGTTTTTTTAATTAAATAAAAGACTAGACTGGAGAAAAACTGCCAATTCTGATACTTTAATTCATCAACCAACTGCACCTCCATTCGCTGTATTATTTTTTCTCCTTATATCACAGAAACCCAGGGTCAATTTAGAAATGCAAGATAACAATTAAACATTTGCCCTCAGATATTTTAATTCATCAACCAACTGCACCTCCATTCGTTGTATTATTTTGTCTCCTTATATCACAGAAATGCAAGGTCGATTTAGAAATACAAGATAGCAATTAAACATTTGCCCTCTGATTACACTTGAATAATTGATTCTTTAAACTTAAAGATACATGTACTTAGTCTAATAGATTCACTTTTAAAGATGTTTGTAGTCCCTATCAATAAAAAATGGTTGAGAAATTCTTTTCTTGGTTGTAAGGATTGAACCAGGGCACTCTACTTCTAAGCTACACTTTTAGCTCTTTTATTTTGTATTTGTATTTTTAATTTTTTGTCGTGCTGGGGACTGAACTCAAGGGCATTCTACTTGAAGCTAAACCTTCAGCCTTATTTTATTTCTAAATTGAAACAAGGTCTCACTGAGTTGCTAAGGGCCTGGCTAAGTTTCTGAGGCTGCTCCCAATCCAGCAATCTCCTTCATCAACCTCTGAAGTATTGGGATTACAGGCATGAGCCACCAAGATCAGCTTACATTTTACTTTTGAAGCAGAGTCTTGCTGCTTTTATATGTGGCTTCCCTTGTGACAAAACCCTTTTTGTAAAAGGTAAAATCACCTTGCTGAGCCATTTTTGGACACATCTTTTTATGCAGAACCATGAAAATTTATTTCTATCACTGAAACAGGAGGTTAACAGGTTTGAGACCAGCCTCAGAAATTGAGCAAGACCTTCAACAACTGAGCAAGATGCTGTGTCAAAATAAAAAATAAGGTGCCATCTTGGCAGGCCTGCATAGGAACTGGTGATTGTTGAAACCCAGTGGCTCTCGGAAACCAACTCCAGAAAAGAAGCTAAATCTTGTCAAGCTACTGATTTCAGAGAACCAACACCCAAAACAAGTGCATTCTTCTCTCCATTCAGTTCAAGACTGCAACTCTTCAGCCTACTCAGCCAAATCATCCAGTGAATTACTGGGGCTGCAGCTAAACTTCTCAGAATCAAGAAAGTACCAATCCTTCCTACAGGGACCCAAGCAGCTAAATTCCACCTCATAAGGACTACTGTGAATCTTCAGACCAACCATGCAAACCACACAGAGAGGCCGGGCATGGTGGCATACACTTGTAATCCCCGCGCTTGGGAGGCAGAGACAGGAGGATCGCGCAGGTTCGAAGCCAGCCACGCTGGCTTAAGAGACCCTGTTTCCAAAAATAAAAAAAGTATAAAATAGGTCTGGGAGTGTAGCCCGGAGGTAGAAGGGCTTCCAGGAACCCCAGTACCACCAAAACACACACACACACACACACACACACACACACACACACACACACTGAACCCTAGTGGCACCAGCTGAAATCCTCAAGACTGAAAAGTTACAGATCCTTCCTAAACAAACCTAAGAGGTTACAACTGAGCTCACCAAGACCAGGAATTTGCAAAACATCCCAGTAGGAGCTTGCATGGATGCAGGGATTTTCCTGCCAAGTCCAACCCTGTGAGGTCTGTGAGTTTGCAGACTATTGCTGAGGAGGTAGGGATGGGGGCTACAGTTAGACACAGCACAAATATGAACTAGCAGACAGTCTCTAGAATCACTCATGCAGGGACCTAGAGTCAGCAGCATTCTGGCCCTTGTGAGGTCTCCAGTGATAACCTCAAGATTATTCTCAGGGGTGTCTGTGAGGCAAAATAATTCAGACAACTCTGCTGCAGGCTCAGAAGGCTATAAAACCTTGCCTCATGTTGTCTGGGTACCACATGTACTGAAGGTAAATGACAAGGTCAAATCAGCCACCCAGAGTAGTAGTATTGTCCCTAGAGCTAAATAACTCAGCCACCTGTGCCCCAGTCTCAGAACAGTACAATCTCTCCCCAGGCAGAATTTGGTCACTGAAAGCAGGGAGGCCAGGAGCAACAAGGTATCACACGATCAGAGCTGGCAGAACAACAATTGTGCTACTAAGTCAATTTGACTCAGATAGCCATACTACAGATTTGAAATGCTACAGTATCTCTGCTGGTATGGTTTGGGTCTGATAGTAAGCACAGAGAGGAGAGACTGACAGGGTTTCATGTGATTGCAACCAGCAAAATAGTGCTGGAGTCGATAGGGCATCAATATTCAGTCAGCTGGGCTATAGTCTCCAAAAAACATAATTTCTGTCCCTGCTGAGATCACGTCCTATGAACCAATCAGTGGATGCCAGTGGTGGGTAGGGTTTTCTTGTGATTGCAAACCATGTTATTATGGTAGTGTGGCTGGGGCACTATATCTCAGCCACCTGGGCTGAAGGCTCTGAAAATTATAGTCTCTTGCCCTGCTGAGTTTGGGTCCAAAAAGCATGAAGGCCTGCGGCCAATTAGAGAACATTGCTTGTCTGCACTGACTCAGAACTATATTCTATTAAAGTGGTTCTGCAGGACTAAGGCAAAAGTCTGATTATATGAGACAGAGTCACGGAGGCAAATATATATCCCCAGGATAATACTTACCTTTAAGGAACAAAAAATACACATAGAATTCCCATGCAAAATGGAAGAAGATGCTAAAATAACAGACACAAACATGATAATCCTGAAAACATGAGAATAAAGACTAATAAGGAAACAATCAACTTTCACAACTCAACAACATTGAAGACCACCAACATAAAGCTGCAGAAAATGCTGGAACAAGAAGTCAGAATTCTAATTTTCAGCACAATTAAAGACTTTAGAAATAAAAATCAGAGAAAGAGTACAGGATATAAAAGAACATATCAGTAAAGAAATTGAGATCCTTAAGAACCAAAAAATGACCCGCTGCAAAATGTAGCAAACAGTAAGTGAAATGAATATGTCAAAAGAAACAAGCTCTGGAAGACTAGATGATATAGAAAATTGAGACACATTCTTAGAAGACATCTCATTAAAACTGGCAACACAGTCAAGAATATAGAGAACACCATAAGACAACACAAAATATTCAAGATATATGCAATAATTTGAAACAATCTAATTTACAGATAATAGGTATTGAAGAAGAAATAGAAGCATAAACTAAGGGCATTAGAAACCTCTTCAGAGAAATAATATCAGAGAATTGCCCAAATATTTGGAAATGAAATTTTACATCCATATATAGGACACAGGCAGAACCCAAATAAGAAGAAATCAGAGAAGAACTTCGTACCACGTAATATTCAAACAGAGGTCAAAAAGATAATCATAAATGCATCAAGAGCAAAAGGATGGGTGGCATTCAGAGCTAAAACAATAACAATCACTCTGGACTTCTCAACTTATATCATGAAGGCCAGAAGGGCCTGGTATGATGTACTCCAGACCATGAAAAAATAATTTCCAACCAAGACTGCTATATCCAGGAAAGATATCTTTCAAAATGGTTGGAGAAATAAAAAATTTTTCAAGACAAGAGAAAACTAAAATAATTCATGACTACTATGCTGGCACTAGAGAAAAAAACACAAAGAAACACAGGAAAAATGTTATTCACAGAAACCAAAAAACAGTAAAATACCCAGGAATTAATCAAATCAAGGATATCAAAGACCTTTATAATGATAATTACAAAACACTAAAGAAAGAAATTCAAGATAATCTTAGAAGATGGAAGGATTTCCCATGCTCTTGGATAGGCAGAATAAATATTATCAAAATGACCATTCTACCATTCTATATACATAGCTAAAGCAGTCTCTATGAAAATATCAATGTCATTATTTCACAGACCTAGAAAATCAGTCCCAAGTTTTTATGGAGAAATAAAAGACAGAGAATGCCAAAGCAGTTCTCAAAAATAAGAGCCATCTTAGTCGCATCACAATACTTGACTTCAAAGTATAGTACAGAGCCATGCTAACAAAAACAGCATAGTATTTGCACAAAAAGACCAATGAAACAGAATAGAAGATACAGAAGCAAATCCACACACTTATAGCCAATTGATATTTAATTAAATTGCAAAAAACCTACCTTAGAGAAAAGACAGCCTTGTCAACAAATTGTGTTGGGAAAACTGGTTATTCATTTGCAGACAAATAGAATTAAATCCCAATCTCTTACCCTATGCAAGACTCAACATGAGATAGATCAAAGACCTGAAGATTAGATCAGATACTTTGACATTACTAGAAAAAGGCGTATGTCCAACACTCTAATATGTAAGCACAGGTAGAAATTTCCTCAATAAGACCCCCCAATGCTCAGTAAATTAAGACAAGAATTAATAAATGGGATGACATTAAACTAAAAATTTTCTTCTCATCAAAGGAAAACAAAAGTCTAAAAATAGAGCCTCATAATTGGAGATCTTTGTCAGCTATTCTTCTGATAGAGGACTAATATCTAAAAGACAATACTAGAAAAAAATAACCCAATCAGGAAATGGGCATTCCAACTAAATAGAAACTGCACAAAAGAGATAAAAATGACCAATAAATACATGTAAAAAAGTTCAACATCCTTAACAATTAGGAAGATGCAAATCAAAACTATGCTGAGATTCCATACAACCCCAATTAGAATGACAATCATCAAGAAGACAAACAACAAAAAATACTGGCAAGAATATAGGGAAACAGACACTCTTCTTCACCTTTGGTGGGACTGCAAATTAGTGTACCCACTGTGGAAATTCCTCAGAAAATTTGGAATGAATCAACCATATGATCCAGCTATTCCACTTCTAGATATCTTTCCAAAGTGACTGACATCATAATACTATAGTGATACGTGCATATCCATGTATATAGCAGCACTATTCACAATAGCCAAATTATGTAACCAACTTAGGTGTCCATCAACAGATGAATGAATTGTAGGATAGATGCACAATTTCTACACAGCAAGAAAAATTCTACTCAGCAATAAAGAAGAACAAAATTATGTCATTTGCAGGAAAATGGATGGACCTGGAGAGCATAATGATAAGTGAGATTAGCCAGTCATAAAAAGTTAAGAGTCATATGTTTTCTTTCATAGATAGAAGTTAAGGAATAATCAGGATACAGGAGGGAATTTATATAATGGAGGAAAAAATCCAGTGGAGCCAGAGACTTGGCTCATGGGTGATGCTGTTGGGGGGGGAGAATTAACATATGAGACACTTTCATTGATGTTTTGTATATATGTAATAATACAAATACTAAGCTCATCATGTTTGGGGAAGGGGAGGATATGGGATGGAGCACACGGAAAGCTCACTAAATACTGTGTGCATGCGTGTCACTATCACTCAAACTACATTATGATGTGAAGTTATAATACACTAATAATATATATATATATGTGTGTGTGTACACACACACACACACACACACATATATATATATATATATATATATATATATATATATATATATAGTGTCACTAAGTTGTCAAGGGTCTAATTAAGCTGATGAGTTTGGCCTTGAACTTGAAATCCCCCTGTCTCTTCTTCCCAAGTGCTAGCATAATAGGTGTGTGCCATCAAGACCATAAAATATTTTATTAATTAATTTAATTGAATTTTTCCTCTATGGTATTTCAGTAATAGATTTCAAGAAAACTGAAGAGTCAACCACCTAATTCAAGATTAATAAGAGTTATAAAATTGCAGATTCTTTTTG
The DNA here is from genome assembly GCF_963383645.1 of Muscardinus avellanarius. Taxonomy (NCBI): domain Eukaryota; kingdom Metazoa; phylum Chordata; class Mammalia; order Rodentia; family Gliridae; genus Muscardinus; species Muscardinus avellanarius. The sequence goes on along the minus strand of NC_137792.1, from coordinate 116,288,625 downwards.
AGTGCCAATTTTTATAAAAATATTTTCCAAGTAATAACATTTCATAATCAACTGAATTCTTTTAGAAAGTTATAACACTGAGATGATTTTACAAAATCAAGCATTATTTTAAGTAGCCTCTTTCATTATTCACTATTTGTTCCAATTATATTCATTCTTCAACCAGCTAAAATGTTTCCTTGTTTGTGAAGCCCTTATCAAACATAAAATTTCTTTGTAGGTACTACATTTTCAATTCTGACCTATTCTATAGCTACTCATGTAGATATTTATTCCCCAAAACAATAATTGCTAGTATTTATTTAGTATATCCTGAATGTCAGGCACTATTCATATCACTTTATAGGCACTAGGTTTGAGTCCTCAAAACAAAGGCATCAGTCCAGCCTTATTTATTAGGTCCATTTTACAGATAAGAGAAAATAAGTAACCTGCAGTGGTTCATACACCTAGAAACAATCATAGCAGAGATTTGCACAAGTATCAATCTGACTACAGAACTCAGTGGTTTAAAAACTGCAGTGTATTATAGCCAGCTATGGTGGTGCATGCCTGTAATCCCAGTACTTGTGAGTCTGAAGCAGGCAGAACACAGATTTGAAACCAGTCTCAGCAACTTACCAAGACTCTCAGCAACCTAGTGAGACACTGTTTCAAAACCAAAAATGAAAAGGACTACAGGTGTAGCTCAGAGGTAGAATGATCCTGAATTCACACACACACACACACACACACACACACACACACACACACTGCACTATAATCAACTACCTACTACCCATTCTGCCCCCTCTGTATTCATAGGGGACTCAGTCTTACTCACTTTTGTATGAACAGCTTCTGAAATTGTGCCTCATACATTTTTAAATGCTTAATATGTGTTGACTATTTTCCAAACTTACTTTGGCCTAGATAAGAATTTTTCAGACTCTAGTGAAAAATCTGTTTCTGTTAATAAGAATGAACTACTAGAAAATGGGATAAAAATAAGTTCTATAAAATATAAGCCCATCCTTATTATTATATTTAGCAGAATGCTGATCACTATAAAAATTTCCAGTCTCTGTATTAATCAGCAGTTTATTTACCAGCACAGATGGGCCACAACTTAAGTATCACTGACCAAGATAACTATGAAGCATTTCACACTGTCAAAACATGATATATTAGGATATTATAGATCTTTTGTGCAGAAGGCACAGCAATGTATGAACTCTTTAGACAATTTATTGGAGAAAACTTAACATCCAAATAATATTTTAAAATAAAATCATAAACATCTTTCTCTGTTAATAACCTTGATTTTGATGTACTATCTCTTTTTTATTTTTGCTTCTTGATGAAAGATTCTCAGTCTTTAAGACTACATCCTAAATTTTAATTAAAGTTTCAAGTATTGATTTGCCATAGGAGTAAAAGAGTTTCTTAGTAATTAAATTCTAAAAATAAAAGGTCAGGTCTGTCATTGACTCATTACAGATCTTTAAGAAACTCACTTTATCTTTCTACTTAAGTATAGGATATTTAAGTATGTCATCTACTCACTTCCTAGATTTATTTCTCTATAGGACAGGCTGTGTATGAGTCACAGAAACATGATTAATGCAAGTAATTTCTTTTACCCAAGTAGCTTCATGATGTTATAGCTAAAATTCCCCTAGTTATTCATGCATTCATTATTACATTCATTCAAAAAGCCACACTTGAACTCCCACTATGTGCAAGTCTTGCTACATATCTTGATTCTTTCCTGAGAATAGCATCGATATTGCAATTCCACAACTAAGCCATCCAGCAGAATCTTGGAAATTTCTTGGAAATTTTTAATTAAATGTAGCATCGGTGAGCAGGGGCTGCTTTAGGATTAACTGTTTTCTCCAATATCAGTAGTTAAATGGACAAGTATCCCTTCAGCTACTCCAAAAGACTGTGAAACCAATAGTTATCATCAATTTCAAAATAAGTAAAAAGAAAATATTTTATTATATTCTATGCTTCCATTTGTTAACTTTAAGAAATGCTCTCTAGGGCTGGGCTGTAGCTCTGTGGTAGAGTGCTTGCCTGGCATATATGAAGCTCTAGATTCAATTCCCATGTCTACAAAGGAAAAAAAAATGATATATCAAACTAGAGTGTCTAGAATTAAAATGAAATGTGTGCTACAAATATATCTGATTTTTATTATTTTGATCTAAGATTCCATTTTAATTTTTTATTTTTTAGGATTTCATTTTAAATAGAAATGTAGTGTTTAAGGTGTGTGAGTAGGCTAGAAAGTAAACAGAATACTTACCTGGAAGCTGTAGATATTGCCAGATAAAGGTATGTTTTTATTAGTGATATAAAAGACAAGTTCCTTTAAAAAGTGAAAGATCTCTTAGCTCCACAGATGCATAGCTAGCCATCTACTATTTGAACTAACAAAAGGGATTATCCAATAGATTCCCACAGTTAAAAAGCTAAGAAACATCATAATATGGTACAGAAATGGCATAATAAAAGGGCATTTTGTGCCCCTTAATTTTACTTTTTTGGATTAAGGATTATCATATCTAATGCACATGAATTATGAAATTTATCAACCAATGTAATTGAAACTCATCATGGACTTAGGCTAGAATATTCTTAAATTCTAATGACTTGATTTTTTTAGTTCACTTCAAATACACAAAATAGCTTTAGAGCATATTTTTGGTATCACAACAATATCATTTATCTATACAGAACATCTTTCTGAACCTAGATATTCTACACAGATTTCCTTCTTCCACAATTTAGATGTTTTTTGGTTTTGTTTTTTAGTGTGTGTGTGTGTGTGTGTGTGTGTGTGTGTGTGTGTGTGTGTGTGTTTTGGTGGTAGGAGAAATGAGTATATAAACAGAATATGTTTGGGGGCTAGTGGTGTAGCTCAGTGGTATAGCACATGCTTGTCACATATGAGGCCCTGGGTTCATACCCTTGCATTACATAAAAATAATACCTTTTAATTATAGTTTTAGAAATTAATTTTCATTTGAATATAAAAAATGTTTTCCTGAACAGGAATCATATACAAGCTTAGTGCAAAAATAATTTTCTTGAAAAAGCATAATCATTTCTTTAAGATAGCTTATACTAGGAAGGTAGGATATGAGAAATATATTGGCCTGCTGATTTCTGCACTGTAACTTTGGTTTAATATTATCTGCAGTGCCAGAGAATGATGCACCTCTCTAATTGCATATAGAAATGATTCCAGACAAGAATAGTTGTTCCTCTGTCTCTTCTGCCATAAGGTGGTGTCAACTTGACATTTAATAACAATGCCTACTATTTTCTGATAGTCTCAGAAACAATGTTACACAGTCCCAGCTGTCTGACCCAACCACAGTTAATTAACAAACATTGTTCTATCTATGCTGTTAGACAACAATAGAAAAATAGCAAGCAGTGTTTTGAATGAAATAGAAACCAATTTGAAACCTGGGGAAGAAATTCATATTTACCAAGCTTTAAAAAAGGTAACAAAATATAATAGAAATAAAAAGCATATTTTCAAGTTTCTAAATAGAAATGTAACCTTGCATGCTTATCTCAAAAAGTACTAATAGCTATTGACATATGCTATGATGACATATGTATATATACTGCAATAAAATTTATCATTATAACAAAAATGTAACATTTCATACATAACTTTTTATATATCAATTATTGGTGTGGATGGGAGGTGTTTTATTAAAAAAATGTCCAAAGAAGAAGTCCATTAAATATAATAAAAATCTATCTTTGAAATATCAGTAAATGTGGACTTATGGACTTTAGAAATAATACATTATTGAAAAGGAGCAAAATTACTTCTATAATGGATTCAATATACCACTGATAAAAGCAACAATCATTAAGACTGGATACTTTATAGTCTTAGGCTATAAATAGTGTACAGTCTCACAGTTCTCCTAATAGAGTCTTAATTACTTTTCACATCATATGATTGCTTTTTATCTGTGCCCACACATGCACATGAGCACGTGCACACACACATACACACACACTCACACAAATCAATGATGATATTGACCATTCTGAGGACCAATAATCTTTCAAGTATAAACTGATTCATGTGCAATTCATTTCTCAGTGATAAATGCTCAAATGAGTGCAGATGTTTCAGGCCTCATCTTTCAAATAATTGGACAATGGAATAAAATGAATGAAATAGAAATCTTCCCATAAGTAACATTCTAGCCATGACTGCTTTAAGCTTAACATAATGGTGCAATCAGTGAATAAATGCACAATGACTAAAAATTATTTTTGATATTTAAATATTAGTAGGTGGGCGTAATGGTACATGATTCATATTCCAGTATTTGTGAAACCAAGACAGGAAGATTGCGGATTTGAGGCCTAACTTAGCAATTTAGTAAGACCCTGTTTCAAAATAAACAATAAAAAGGGCTGGGAGCATAGCTCAGAGGTAGAAAGACCCTAGATTCAATCCTCAATACCAAAGATAGCACTTAGTTAATGTGTTGTTTTATTACTATCATAATATAAAATAGACATTATTCTCCACACTTAACAGGTGAAGGAACTAAAGCTGAGAAAGTTTGGAGCTTCACCAAAAAGATAAAATTTTAATGTTTCAAACTTATTTTTATTTAGTTAGTTTTTGCAGTACTGGGGATGGAACCCAGGGGCATTCTACCTACAAGCCACAGCTCTAATTTTATTCTTTATTTAGAAACAGGGTCTCACTGAGTTGCAAAAGGCCTCACTGAGTAGTAGCTGAGGCTGTCCGCAAACCTTGATCTTCCTGTCTCAGCCTCCCAAATGCTGGGATTACAAGCGTGTGCCACTACACCTGATTCAAACTTATTTTTAAATCTATGAGTTGAATGTTACTTCAATTATTTTATCTATTTTAATTATGTGTTCAAATATCTCCATTATCTTTCTGCTTCAGTCCTTAGGTGACCCAAATATTAGTGCTCAATTTCTTAATAGAGTATTTTTATCCTAAGTAATTTTCAAATTAATACAAGTAGAAAATATTTTAAGTAGTGTATATGCTCTTCTATTACAACTACATTCAAAATAATTATACTTCCAGTAATAGAAATTTTAACACATAAACATCGGATTTATATATTTTAAAGAATATTATTGCAAATTTTAAATGGTAAAATGCACCTAAAGTCCTATGCTAAAATAATCTAAATGAAGAATAAATTATTTAGTGAGTATTGGTAACCTATCTCCATACAAAATAGAGGTAGTTCTTTTTTCATTACCTTTTGCAGTTCAAAAGAAATAAGATTATCACATCATAGCCACCAGTGGATACTTGTAATCCCAACCCAAAAGAAAAGATCCTACATTTAAAGAAAGTTAAGCTTTAGGAGATTTTCAAAGGAAGCAAATAGATGTGACAACACTGTTTTCACTGTGTTTTATTCTTTCAGGACTCAACACAGACCTGCCACCAATCTATACTGAGAAGTCTCCAAAGATTCAAGTGCTCAAAGAAAAGAAGCCACTTGAAATATATTTTTAAAGGGCTCTGGACAATGCCTTGAATTAGAAGAATTAACTATAAATTGTTTCATTCAATTCCATACATTTCTTAACTTTTTTTTACCTGTCTTTCATAAAGGTTAATGACAATAAACCTAAGACAATTTAAAGCAAAAAAATACATCTTTCACAAATTAAGGTACAATTATCCAGTCCCAAGATAGAATTTTTGCTTTCAACCTAGAACATTTTCATCTATAAATACTAATCCCAGCCACTGTACAATGACATTTATTATTCATAGCAAATTCTTTTAGAACTTAGAGTAAGCTAAAAGCATCAGTTTTTTGGAAATTAAATCGATTTTTTCTTCTTTATAAGCTTCTGGAAAGCCTACAACACTTTTTTAAAGTATTTCATTACTTTTTTCTAATATACAATATACAATAGGGGATGGCTTGTCTAAACCTTAATGCAAAAGCATTTAGAAGTTAATACTATTCATTTTAAGGTGTGAGCTCACTCATGCTTACGAGTTGAATATTAAACAAACAGAATTGTCATCACTGGGTAATTTCATTGATAGATAACAAAAACATAGCACAGCATATTTTATATGGTTTACTAAAGAAGTAATAAATCTTTTTTTTAGCAGAAAGTTCATCAATACAAGAATAGTTAATGTTAAACTTATTTATATGGTGTGCCATCTAATTACTTAGCACAGGAATGCTACTGTGTTTAGACACACTAATTTGTCAGAATGATTCACTCCTGCAAAGAGAATTGACTCAGGTAGCCCCATGATAAATTCTCAGAATTTTCATTATAAAATGAGGGATCCATATTGACTCTGCGCCCCCCTCTTCCCCAATATAGGCAAGGTAATTGAGATGTAGCAATTTAACCTCAACAGGGAGCCCATAAACTTGGTGACAAATTGACACTTGCAGTATTGCGACTAAGTGACTAACTCTATTAGAAGTAGCAAGAAATACGAGAAAAGCATAAAGTGATATCCTTCTAGGAGATGCAATTTCCTAGATTTCCAGTGGAAAATGAGATTCAATCTCTAAAAGAAATGACTAGATCAAAGACGTATCCAGATACTTACGCCACAATCCCTGAGAGATCGAACATTTCCGCTGTTAGATAGGAGAGATAACTATACAAAAAAACGAAGAGGGGCTCAATGACCCGGATGGTCTTGGTAAACCGAGTGGTAAAAGCAGCAAACATGCCAAACAGGAATCCAATGAAAACTCCTCCTACTCCAACTAAAAAGAACTTTCCTATTGCAGCCAAAATGTCCAAGAGTGTGATAGATGGCATTTCATTGAAAGACTTGAACAGCTTATAGAGTACCTGCATAAGAAAGGTTATAGCAACTGTATTAATCAGAAAAAATTCCAAATTGTGTCCCATCTACTCTTAACTGTGTGGGTTCCTCAACACTGAAGTTCTCTAACTCCTTCCCCCCCTCAACATAAGTCCTTAGCAAGCTTCCCCATATCAATAGATATTTCTACAAGTCATCATCAAACTATGCATGACTGTATTGGAAAATTTTCTAATATTCTAGGAAGGAAAGTATTATGGTTAAGATATTCTTATTTGGCGTGATTAGAAAGATCAGGCCTCCATAAGGTTTATCTCAGTTTTCAATTAGTAAACAGATAGATGAGTAACACAGTAGCATGAAAGTGTCATTTCCTAGGATATATTAGTAACTGTTAGATCATACCTCATCAATTCATAAACTTACTTCTGATTTTGCTCATTTGTGACCTAAATTAGAATTTATCTCCTAATCTAAATTCCAGGATTGAGTTTAAAGTAACCTAGAAAGTCCACCCATGAGATACTTACGACAGTAACAGCATCATTAAGAAGAGATTCTCCAAATACCAAAATATGAAGCTTCTCATTCACATGTATTTCTTCAAAGACAGAGAGTACAGCCACGGGATCTACAGCAGCAATCAAACTACCAAACCAAAGATTGTGAAGCAGTGACACGTCTTGAAGGTTGAAGTACTTCACCTGACATAGTCCATAGAGAGAAAGACCTATTCCAAATGCATTCCACATGGTACCGACTACAGCATACAAGAGAATCGTCCCTATGTTCTCAAAAAAGGGCCGACTGGGCATAAAATATCCTGCTTCAAGAACTATAGGTGGAAGTAAGTACAGGAAAAATATGTCACTGTTCATTACGGGTGGGGATTTGTCATTTAAACTGTAAATTAATCCTCCCATAATGAGACCTATAAATATCAAGAGGCAGCTTTCAGGTACAACTGCAGGCATCTTATTGTAGAGGTGAAATCCTGCAAGAGAGACAAACACGAAAACATTACAACATCTTCATTATCAGTCTTCTCCATATATCATCATTCTTATCAAGCCTCATGATTTCAGGAAAATGGCTTCTCAGTCACTTCACATTTCCCATTTTATTTATATATTTTGTGAGTCTGGGGATCCCCTGCCCTATTTTTTAGTTTTTATTTTGAAACAGGGTCTCACTAAGTTGCGGAGGGCCTCACACGGTAGCTGAGGCTGTCCGCGAACCTCGATCCTCCAGTCTTAGCCTCCCAAGCGCGGGGATTACAAGCGTGAGCCATCACGCCCGGCTACGTTTTCCATTTTAATAATGACTTAAAATGCAGAAGCACAAATGGAGGTATTTGTCTCTATATAAGAAAAATACTTATTAATAGAAGTATCCACAGTTAAAAAAAAGATGTTTCATGTGCCCACTGAATCACTTTCAACTGTGGGTGTATATTTTAAAATGAAAGCAATGTATTTATCAGCTGAAAATATTCCTATGTTCCCACAATTACAGTGATATACATCAGTTGCCTAAAGAGTCCATAGCTTAATGTGAATGAGACATAACTCAAACAGACATAATTCAAATGTTGTCAATGAGTAATAAGAGCTGAAATGACCTTTAGTAATCATAACTAATTTTCATTGATAAATAATCATAATTAATTGTTTTTAAGGACATTCAGGCCAAAGGAGAAAGATGACTTTTCATGGTTACACAATAAGTATGTGACATAAATGGAATGAAAACCCAGCCAGGTTGCCTTCTAGCCCAATGGTCTCTTGGACAATTTGAGAGATCTATGTTTATGTTCATTCATGCTACTGGATCATCAAAATGCAATTTCAAGTATAAAATTTGTTTTCTTTCTATGAATAACATGAGTCTTTTCTCTCACATGAGAAATACAGCCACATCTAGCAGCCTACATGGCAGATATTCTGGGTTTCATCCTGTATTCTTTTATCTTTTACTTAGGTAATATTGCCATAACCAAATATATAAAGTTTCCAATTATCATAACATTTCTGTGCTGTAGAAATGATCTTAAAGTTCATCTGAGTAATCCATCCCCTTATTTGTTACTCTCGTCCCTACCTGAAATCTCTTTCTGATATACCAGTGAATTTGACTACAAATTTCTCATGATAGAAGCTAATTTTTACATTTATCCCTTAGCACAATGCTGATAAATAAAAATAGGTAAACATATACTTTCTGAATAAATAATAAATACATTTTAGAAAATAAAGTCAGCTGCTTCTGAGCAATATGTTATTTCTCAATGTTTACAAGAGTACTTTTATGTGTGTTCTCCCATTTGATTTCCTCATCTCACCAACACAGCAAGGTAAATTCTATTATTTCCATTTAAAACCAGCAAAATGAAGCACAAGGAAGTATTTCACCCATTCAATGCACACTCATTGTCTACCATACAGTATGCAGTTGTTCCCAAATTTACAAAAATATTAAATAGCACAAAGTAATCTATTTTTTCTACTATGCTATACTTCTTTCCCCTTTATACTCCACAGAACCATTTCTTTCCTCTAGTTATTCAAATAACTTGAAAATGAAGATGAAGTCTTAGTTCCATAGCCCTTGGGCCCAACAACATAATACTCCACACATAAAATATGCTCAGGAAAGATTTGCTAGATTAATGCATTAGTGGGATAAAGTTTGACATCTCTGACTTCATTTTGTTTCTGTCTTCAAATTCATGCTTAGCTCTGCTCACAAGCATGTTAATCATTTGAGGAGTGTTTATCAGGGACATTCTACTGTCAGTTTTCCAGAACCCTCGAGTGGTGCCTAGAAGTTTCCAGTTATTGCCCTACCCTTTCCAGGAATGGCGGAGCCTTGCAGATAGACCACCCATTGCTGAGACTGCCCAAAAGTAGGAGAGATCATGTCATGGGAACTAAATTGTCCCCTTATAGAATCAGAGGTTGATAGAGCAACAAGTAGAAATTTCCCCCTCAAGTGATAAGGACTTATCCACAGCTGCCTTGTAGAACCACAACTGAAATAATGATCAACCAAAGGACAGTTTCACTGAGACTGATGAATTATTCATACCATTTGCCTCTGCCCCAATTCTTCCTTAATTTAAACTAATGTTCCTATCAATATTCCAAAGACAGGGTTGAGTCACTTCATCTCACCTTGCCTTCCCACTACTGACATATTGATTACCCTTCCTTTCCTGATTTCCACCATTACTTCTTTCATTTAATTTTTGAGGTGAGTGGCTAGGCCTGATTTTTGTGGGCCCTCAGAATCAAGCCTCTGCCCTAGGACCCTGGTAACACTGTTAGGTAGTCTCATTTTCCCAGTGCTACTGACACTAACATTTAATTAGACTATTTATTGCAATCAGTATATCTAGTACTGAAAGATATATAAAAGATCCTTAACTATTCACACATAACTATTCTCACCTAAGACAACATATATTTCTGATCAATGAGACAGAAGGCCAACATTATAGTTCAAATATTTGAATGCTACAAAGTATCTTCTCTTCCTAGACCAAAGATAAATGGAAATGGATGAGAATTAGGGGGTTGGGTAAGAGTTATCTTTAAGGCATTTCCTAACTCTGACAATCTATCATGATGTGAATCTATGGAGTTTGCATATGCCATAATTAATATATTTTGTTAATGCTAAAACCATGATATGCATAAAGTTGCCTAAAATTTGGAATGCAAAACATGATTTGTTTTAATACTAAAACATTCACTTTGAAATAATTAAATTCTGCAGAGTTTGTTGCCATATTTTTCCAGCATTGTTTTTGGTTCTGGGCCTACAAAAATAATGGTCACTCGATAATGACAACTTTGAACTTTTAAAAGACTCTTGTAATTTTATTATCATCAAGGTAAAAACCAAATAAATTATAAATGAATATAAATAAAATTATTAATTCTCCTCAGGAGATCTATAAAACTAGTAATTGAGGACATTTATGTAAGCTAAATAGGTAAATAGCCTTTCTGATCTGCTTGCTGTGTTTACTCTTATCTTTGTCATTAAATGTTGAATGGGGCAAAAAGGAATTTCTATTTTAAAGGGAGAATAGACTAACTGGCAAGTATTACAGGCTTCCTGTGAAGTAAATAGGCTACCTAAAGGATAAGGTAAATCAGTATCTAGAATCAATCTAGTTACATTTACCTAGTCTACCTTTTAATGTTAAGCCTTCTCCTCCCCATCTCTTGAACAACTGCAACCCCTTGCATTCTGAATCGTATTGGGCCTGTTCCCACTTTCTGCTGGGAAACCACTGGTATCTGAATATAATCACAGGCAAGCGATTATTGAGCTATAAAGAAAAAGTGTTTCTGGAAGACAGCAGGAGGCAAATGTCCCAGTTTCCTTTTCTCTAATATCTTAAACAAACAAGTGCCTTTCTTAACATCTAGAAAATGCTAAGATTCCCCTTTAGATGACTCTGTAGAAGATAACTGAGAAACCCTCACTTACCTATCTTTGCCAGAGAGGCCAACATAATCCAGAGGGTGATCTCAAAAGGGACCTGCACGTGCTGGTAATCCAAAGAAAAGAGGAGTGTTTGAGCAGACATCACCGAGCCATTATGCAGCGTTCCTTCTGGTCCACATCTGCCATTGTCTGTCCGCAGATCCTGGTGGAGCTGCATAGTATCCCCAGAAGTTCCCAGGAACTGGGAGCAGAGGTTCCCCAGCAGCAGAGGCAACAGAATCCCTAGCTCGTAAGCCATCACCAATTCTGCAAGCTTTGTTGTTGAGACAGTTTAATATCCTCCCCAGACTCAGCAGCTCTCAAACGCGGTTTGCTGTCTGTAACCTTCAGACTTGCTGGCTAGCACTTAGTAGATCAGTGAACACTCCCTCTGCTCCCTGGAGTCTCTTCAGAGAAGTGAATAGAGTTTTATACCCTGGAATGAGATTGGAGCCAGGAGCCAGCAAAGGGAGGGAGCTGGGAGAAATTATTGATTGACATGGAAAAATATTTTAGCCCTAGTCCTAACTTTCAATCAAGGAAAACCACTGATAACTGGATTCTGGCCACCAAGCAATCTATTCTGACACTGTGGGAATTACTCATTCCCTATAGATATGGGTAAAAGTGTTCAAGAAGAATTTCTAAAACTCTCAAAGACAGTCAAGGCCTCTGTGCACAAGAACCCTAACTATGATGCATTTGGCAGAGAAGATTCAGAAGTGAAGTTCCTTGTTTTCACGGATAGTAAAGGTTGAAAAACATAAATCAGTTGCCACTGAAAATTCTAGGAAGAAAATTTTTCCTTTATTCTGAATATAAGGCATAGTAGTTAGGAGCAGAGCAATGATATTAGTTAACCATAATTTTTTATCATCCATGAGATGTCCTTTGATAGTTTATTTTAAAGAGTTCAAGAAAGTTTTATGCCTGTATTTCAAATCCATGAACATTATACTTATTTTATTTTTGTATCAAGTTGCTCAGGTTTCACAATTATAGACATAAACTGATTTGATGAATAGAAAGCCTAATGAGATTTTTCCAGTAAGACTGAAATCTAGAATAGTTGCAACTCCTTCTGTGTCATCATGACCTTTTCATTTTCCCTGATTTATTGAGATATAACTGACAAATAAAATTATTCGTATTCATAGTGTACTATGTGGCATTTTCATACTTCTATATGTTGGTAAGTGACTCCCACAATAAGCTAATTAACATATGCATACATGTAAATTATATGGCATGCTGACAGAGCTAGTAGATTTTGCTGGATACTCATATATTAACACTAGAGCTGTGTATTTATCATGTAATTTATGAAGTAGTCTATTAATACAATATCTTCTTTTAATCTTCTAAAATTAAATAGATCAAAATGTCTCAAGGTAAAGACATTTAAAATAAAGCAATGCTTGCAGGAGATACTCAGTGAAAGAAAAAAATCATAGTTGGTGATGAGTATACTTAGAAAGCAAAATGTGCTTTGAGCATTATAGTAAATGTAAATATTTGTGATACCAGGAAAACTATACTTTTTTGTTTTCTGTGTGATCGGAATACTGCCAAATTATTCAGTAAACATGAGGAAATGTTTTCTTCATAATCTCTTGATATTTAATAAGGTACACCCTTTCTAATAATAGAAAAAATAGAGAAACAAAGACAAACAGAGGAAGAGAGGGAGAGAGGGAAAGAGAAGGGAAGGGAGAGAGAGACGTAAAAAGGACCAAAATAAGTATTTCATCACAAAACAGAATAGTCAATATGGTTGCCTATTCACAGAGAACATGAGTAATTAAAACATTGGAGCCTTAGGCTATTACATAAATCAATGACCTATTTTTTTTCTTAGCTGCCTAAACACCATCCAACCTAACAGCTAATGATAAATCAATGACCCACTTTTCATCAAAAAGAGAAAATTTGGAGACACAGACCTACCAATGCATGTGGTTTTGATTTGTCAACAAGAAGTCTTTCTTTAAGAAATCTGTAGTTTTTAATTGAGGTGCTTTTGAAAACTTGAGAACCTAAAACTTAATTTCCATAGAAAATTCTCCATTTGTAATTTCACTTACCATCAACCTCTACCAAACATTTAGCTCTTCTTTTTGCTTTTAAAACAGAGACTGCTAATTTGACACTAATCACTATATTCTTAGTAATTATACTACAAGTTTCCATTACACAAAAATTTTGAGTAATCATTACAATAGGTATGAAATATACAAAATTGATGTACTTCATTATCTAGGTCTAATGTATGTCCAAGTCATATAATATTACTTAGGGTCATTGAAAAGTCACCCATGAACAGAAAAATACTTCACCATTCTTTTCTTTTTATTAATTTATAGCTCATATTCAATAAAATGTAAAATTTTAAGTATGCAGGTTGATGCATTTTTGGCAATTTATATACACCTTTGTAATTATCACCCAAAAGAACACATGGTACCTTTCTTTCACACTACTTTTTTGAGGATCAACACAGGTAACCAGTGATCTTTATGGTTGAATAAAACTCCATTTTGTATATGCACTATATTCATATATTTATATTATCTTTATCCATTCATTGTTGATGAATATAAAAATTGATTTCATAATTTGACTATTGTAAATTGTACTGCTATAAGCATGAGTATGCATGTCTTTCTATAATTTACTGACTTTAATTCTTTGATGGAAATTAGAGAAGTATAGCTAGATCATGTGGTGGTTCCATTTTGACACTTTTGAAGAATCTTCAAGCCCATTTTCATAGTAGTTGTATTATTAATTTATATTTTTAAAAATAGTGTATATGTGTTCATTTTCTCTGCTTCCTCACCACCATTTATTATTTGTATTTTTAATCTTTTTTTATTGGTTCATTGTAGTCATACAACTTAATAGTCACAAGATAGTAGAGGCATACATGCACACATCACCCAATTCCCACCCCATTACCTCCCTCTCCCTCCTTCTCATGTTTGGCTTAGTGATTGACTTTGATATGTTTGTGAATGTACATTAGAGAATTTTTCTCTTTCCCCTCCCATCCCCTCATTTAGATCACCTTATTTGCTCATCTATGGTTTCTCCTTTGTCTAGAGTTCCTCCTATAACCCTTTTCCCTCCTAGCTTCTGCATATTAGGGAGAGCATCCAATTTCTTACTTTTTGTGACTGAATAATTTCACTTAGCATAATGTTCTCCAGTTCCATCTATTTCCCTGTAAATCATGTAATTTTGTTCTTTATGACTGAGTAAAATTCCATTGTGTACATATCCCATAATTTTGTAATATATTATTCAATTCATGGACATCTGGTTTGATGATTGCCATTCTGACTGGGACAAAATGGAATCTCAGTGTAATAATGATTTCTGATCTTGAGCATTTTTTCATATATCTGTTCGTTTGTATTTTTCTTTTGAGAAATATCTTTTTAGTTCATTTGTCCTTTTAGTTTTGAATCATTGTTTTATGGTGTTAAATTTTTGATAGTTCTTTATATATTCTGAATATTCTCTGTCAGAAGAAACTTTTCTGCCCTTTTATAGGCTCACCTTCTTAACTATTCCCTTTGCTCTACAGAAACACTTTAATACAATGCCATCCATTTATTAATTATTGGTATTATTTCATGAGCTTTAGGAGTCCTACTGAGGAAGTCATGGACTATGCCCACATGTTGAAGTGTTCCTTATATGTTTTTTTCTATAGTTACAAACTATAGTTTCAAATTTTGGTACATTTTGAGTTGACTTTATGAAGGATGAGAGATAGGGATCTGATTCCTTTCTTCTTCATATGACTATCATTTTTAGCACCATTTTTTACAAAGGCTCTATCTTCTCTAAAGTACATTTTTGTAACCTTGGTCAAGAATCAGAAGACTGTATTAGTGTGTATTTGTCTGTCTTCTATTCTATTCCATTGGTCTATTTTACTATTTTATGTAAGAACCATGGTATTTTTTCATGACACTGGAGAATGAGCTCAGGGGTTTTCTACTATTGAACTACACCTCCACCTCTATTTTATTTTTATAAATAGAGTTAAGTTCATTTGAAGTATAGTATAGTTTAATTCTATAGTTACTTTGTTAATTTTTTTGACTGAATGAGCTATCTACAAGTGAGACTGGCATAATAAGGTCACCCACTATTTTTTAGTGAGTCCTCTCTATCCTTTTATGTGAAGTAGTGTTGGTTTTATAAAGTGGGTGCACCAGCCCAGCCAAGTGTGGTTGCGCATTCCGTTAATCTCATTGCATGGGAAGCTGAGGTGGAAGGATTGTAGGTTCAAGCCTGTCTCAAAAACTAAGCAAGACCCTGTTTCAAAACAAAAAATAAAATGGGGCTAAGTATATAGTTTAGAGGTAGAAAACCCATGAGTTCACTACCCAGTACCACAAAAAATAAAAATAAAAAATAAAGTTGGGTGCACAGACATTGAGGGTAAATATAGTGTAGCGGTAGATTAGAGGTAGAATACCCCTTGCGTTCAATCCCCAGTATCACAAAAAATAAAAGTAAAAATAAAGTTGGGTGCACAGACATTGAGGGTAAATAGAGATGTATAGATATATATTTGTTGCTTTTTTTATGAAGTATACTCAACTTCTTTGTGTCTCTAGACTAGTTTTAAACCAAAGTCTACTTTTTTAGATCAGAGCATAACTACAGAGAGAGAAGGGAATTTTTCTGCTAATATTTTATTGGATAAGTTTCCTGGGCCATTAACCTTTTTCTCTACTACTTCCTTTAAGGCCTGTGAGTCTTAAATTTGGTATTTTAGTGTTGCTCTAGAGCTCTTGTATAGTTTTTTGTCTCACTTTTTTAATTGTTTCTGTCTACAAGTTCTAGTTTATTCGCCTTGTCTTTATGTCCTGATATTCTTTCTTCCATTTGATCTACTCTACTGGTGGGACTCTCCACTAAAATTATATGTCTTATTAAAATTTTCATTTCCAAGATGTTACTTTGGTTCTTTGTCAAAATATCTCTCTTTATTGAAATTTTATATCCTATATATTTCTCCTAAGTTCTTTCCTTATTCTTCAAATTTATCAGTCATTAAAAAATAATTTTTGAATTATTCAACCAGCATTTTTTCTACTAAGATAACTATAGACTTACTTATTGAGGAGTTATGAATTGTTGTAGGTTTGTTATTATGTTATTTTCTTGTGTATCTAGAATGAGATTTCTGAATCTTTTGGAATTGGTACCTCTTTCAATGTTATGAGAAAGTATTTTATATTAGCTGCCTTTTTTCTTAAAATGTGACCTGACTTAAGAATATATCTCTGCATCAAAGCACCCACCAATGTGTTTAGATGCTATGTTTAATAACCAGTGATGCTTTAAGTGTAGCAGGGATTACTTGAAACTATACTTTTTACTAATACATAATAAATTATATTAAAAATATTCTTAGCCAGGCGTGGTGGTGCACATTTGTAATCCCTGAGCTTGGGAGACGGAGAAAGGAGGATCACGCAAGTTGGAAGCCAGCCTTGCTGGCTTAAGAGACACTGTTTCCAAATAAAAATATAAAAATAGGTCTGGGAGTGTAGCCCGGAGGTAGAAGGGCTTTCAGGAACTCCAGTACCACCAAAAAATATATATTCTTAAACTACACTAACCAAAGAAAAGGAGTCAAAATGTAGAATAGGTGAAAAGTTAGGACTATGAAATGTAAATTTAATATTAAACCATATAGAACATAAGAGGGCAAGGATAACTAGAAAAAGCAGAAAGAAAAAAAGAAGAAAAGAAAGAAAATAAAAAGTGAAGGAAGGCAATCTGAGGAAAAATAAAAAGAGAAAGAAAGGCAAAATAAAAGGGGAGTATGAAATGAGAAAGAAAAGAAAAGGTAGATTGACCAAATTCATTAAATAAATAAGTAAATAAAATGATTAAAACACACACAATTATATAAAGTCTGCAATAACAAATAATGACATGAATTGAAACAAACCAATACTGAAGATAATACCTGTGAATCAGAAACTACCATTAACAATCCTAAGTTCCTACTTGGTGAGCTTTATAAGGTAGAGGGACATTTTCAGGGACTTTCAAATTTAGAATATGCCAGATATTGTGGGCATGGGAAATGTTCAAGTGTCAGCAGCAGCAGCATCTGTTTCTGAATGTCTCCAAACATGAAGGTGGTAACAGTGTCAACTGCGGCTGTTCTGGGGTGCAGTGCTATATTTTATTTTTCTCAAATCTTTATCCAATTTCTTTTTTTTAATTTATTTTTATTGGTGCATTGTAATCATATATCATATTGGAATACAAGACTTGAAAGGATATACAAGCACACATCATCCAATTAGCCCTCATCTAACCCCCATCCCATTCCTTCCCCCTCCCTCGATCCCATGCTTGTTTGGTGATTAATTTTGATACATTTATTTATGTACCTCCTGAGTTTTAAAGAGACCCTATCCTCCCCTATTCCATACCCTCTGATTGGTCACCTTAATTGCTTTGCTATAGAGCCCTTTCTATAACTCGACCTCTTCCTGTTGCCCCTTTCCTCCTAGTTATTGCTGATTAGGGGAAGCATCTGATTTTTATTTTCTGCAATATTTCTCTGTGCATGCCGCATTGCAAGTACCGATCCCACTCTTGATGGCCCCAGTAGTGGCCTGGCTACCCGGTGGACTGATCCAGACCTTGCTGGGTCAAGCCGCAGCCTTGCCTCATGGGAGGCCCTGATTCTGGCCTCGCTGGCCTTGCTGGCCCTGACACCGGCCTAACCCCTCGGCTGGCTCCAATCCCTGCCTCGGTGGCCCCAGCACCGGCCTTGCCTCACGGCAGGCTCCGTCTTTATCCAATTTCTACTTCAAAATCCTACATGGAATTCAGGCTCTGGAGCTTATGCTTTCAGCCTTCACCCTATCCACCTCTGGCTCACACCTATATAAATGTCTTAGTACAATATCTTCAGGGCCTAAAGTCAGTGTGTTTTATGATGATGCAGAAAAGATGTCTCTGTTGTGTCTATGGGTCAGTAACTGAATTCCTCTCTGATGCGAGTGGCTGCTTAATATGCTCACAAGAAAAGATCCATGTGTTTGTGGCTATTAACAGAGGTCTTATTCCACTGCCTTTGGGGCTATAAAAGTGGCCTTGTGAGTACCACTGTGGGCACTGGTCCTGAAGAAGTCCTTCCTTTTTTTTTCTTTCTTTCCTTTGCTTTTTCTTATTAGTCTCTTTTCCACAACCACCTCCCACCTTTGGTTTCTAATCATGATTTAGGCCCAACTACAGCAATTGAGAGATATTTAAAATGATAATAGACTAAGCTGGGGGTTTTTTTTGTACCTAACATAAGATTATTTGCTAATCCCTAAAAGTAACCATGAGAATGATGATATCTGTCTAGAGATATAACTTTATGTGAGAGCACATTGTAATATTTTAAAGTCCCTGGGAGCCAGGCGTGGCACGCTTGTAATCCCCGCACTTCGGAGGTGCAGACAGGAGGATTGCGCTGGTTCGGAGCCAGCCTCACTGGCTTAAGAGACCCTGTTTCCGAATAAAAAAATATAAAATAGGTCTGGGAGTGTAACCCGGAGGTAGAAGGGCTTCCAGGAACCCCAGTACCACCAAAACAAAAACAAAAGTCCCTGGGAAAGACACTCTCAGCTTGAGGAAGGCAAAGGGGATTATAATCCAATCCTAAAACTGGAAACCCAGTATGTATCCCTCCACAGGGAAACCCAGTGCTAGGAAAGAACCACGACCTCTGCATCCAAGTCAAACCTATAGATTGGGCTGTTGGAAATGTTGGGTCAGGCAGCTAAGTGCCCCTTCCCCACTTACTCCAAACTCATGTGGCAGAGCAGGCAGCATGATTCTACCCACTGTAAAGTATGCCACAAAAGATGGTCATGTGTTTGAGAGCTTAGTACCAGGCCCTCTATGCTAAGAGTCAGTACTGAACAGAAACCAATGACCTCATTCATAAATCAGAGTTCATAGATGGTGCCTCCAGACCTGACCTGGCATTAGGCATAGACCTGCTTGCCAATGGGACAAACTCAAATTTTGGTTTGCATCGTTACAAGTTTTGGATTGAGATGGGAACATAGACCCCAGGACCCTTAAACTTCAAAGGTCCCTGCAGCTGTTAATTCAAATGCAATATAGCTTAATACTTACTTTGTTAACCCAGGACTCCCTTCCCAACCCATGCCCAACCTTGGTCATCAGAGCTATCATCAGGTTAGTGCTCACAGATGGAGCTTGAGAACTTATCTGGCACCAGGAAGAAACCACACTGGTGAGACTATCTTCTCTTTCAACCTGCACCACTACAAACTGTGGAGTGTGTCTAGGTGTACCCTTGAGATATGCAAGTCCTGGGGGCTGTTAAATTCAGGTATGAGCCAGTTGAATGACTGCTTATGGGAACTATGGACTTTCTTCACAAACACTACACCAAAGTCAGGCAGCAAGACCCCACTCATAAGAGATGAAGAATTTATTTCTTTATAATTTCATGTTGGAAGTTAGTGCTTAGCTGCTATAACTTAACACTGGAAAAATCCTGATAGCCTCCATCCCAAGGCCTGCCTGAAGATGGAGTCTCTGAAACAGCTTCCTTGCCATAGGAAGACAGGTGGCTCATGAAGGTGGCTCATGTCCATTGGACTTATATTCTTCTCAGCATCACCTGTGGAAGAGTACACTCATATTGGTCCATACTACTTCAGCAGTAGGCAGGCCATAGAAAAGTGGGTTTTGATCTTCTCCCAGTGCTCTACTATTCTCAAAAGGCTGTGGGCTCAGGGTACAACAGACTGGCAGAACAGGTGGCCACAGGTATGACTAGTGGCCTGGGGCTGGCCCATCTATGTTTAATTCTCAGGGTTTAAAAAATATCTTTTAGTGTCTGACTACAGTTGAGGTGTCTGGCCCTATTCTTGTCCCAGGGAGAGATCTGTGAGTCAGATTGCAGATTCTAGGTACTCTCCTGGTTGATTCTGTAACCGGCACCAACTACAGACGTAGGACAAAACTGTGCCTAGATTGCCCTCTAGTGATAAAAGAGTGACAAAACATCAATAGCTAACTCCTAGTAAATTTGGACCTAGGCACCGTCCATTGTGAAAAGAGTAGAACTGACTACAGACTTAGAAAAAAAGCGTACCCTGCTTAAAATTTCTGGAAAGACAGACATGAACAAAACCTGGTTTTGGTGACTAGAATTAATACCTGATCCTTCAATGTACAAATAATGTTATATGCCAACAAGCATCAAGAGCTTTCAGGAAACCAAGACCTCATTGAAAATTCAAAATAAGATGCCAGAAACTGGTCAGAAAGTAATGAGCTTGGGAGAACTCTTCACTGAAGAATTTAAGATATCAGTGTTAGGGGAAAATGCATGGGCTTAAAGAAAACAGAGCAAGGATTCAATACACTACTAAAATTAACAAAAAGATGGGAATAATTTTTTAAATTGAAGCAACTAATGAAATTCTTAGGCTGAAAAAGCACATTCAGTGTAATTAAAATGTGAGAGAATATATCAGTAGTAGGATATACTAGACAGAAGAAAGATAAATGAACTCAAAGATAGGCCATTGGAATACACAATGTCAGATAAAAAAGGAAAATAAATAAAGAGGAACAAAAAAGCTCACAGAAACTTTGACAACATATGAAAAAAGAAAATATTCAAGTCATTGGGTTTTGAAAGGGCCTTAAGAATGACAACAGGGCATAAATTTATTCAAATAAATAACAAATAAAAACTTCCATATCCTAGAAAAGAATGTAAATAATCAGGCGCAGAAAGATCAAAATATCAAGTCATGGTCAGATTTACTTCAACCAAGTCGAACACAGCACATATTATAAGAAGAGAATAAATAGATAAAGAGAAGATCCACAAGGCTACAAGAGAAAAAGAAACAAAACATAGGGTCATCCATCCTTTCCAACCACAACTCAATAAAACTAAAAATCAATAATAAAAACTTTGAAAACCATACAAATACATTACAATCACACAACATACTCCTAAAACACACAACAGATCAGAAAGGAAATAAAAAGAATTTTTTTAAAAATTTGACACCAATAAAACTGTAGACACAACATAACAAAAAGAGACAACTTATCAAAATTTTGTTAAGATGTATCAAAAGTAGATAAATTTAAAGAGGGTATTTGTAGCAGTTCACACCTACCCCCAATAGCAAAATTAGTAAAAAGAAATAACAATGATCAAAACTGAATTAAAGAACAAAAACCACTAAGAAGATTAGTGAAAGGAAGATTAGACTTTTTGAAATGATAAGCAAGTAATACATTTAAGCCATGCATGATAGTGCATGCCTGTTGTCCCAGTACTTGGGAGGGTGAGACAGAAGGATTGCAGGTTCAAGGCAAGCCTCAACAACTTAAAAAGACCTCAGCAATTTAGTAAGACCCTGTTTCAAAATTAAAAAAAAAGAAAAATGGCTGGGGGTAAAGCTCAGGGGTAGAACACCTCTGGGTTCAATCCCCAGTATTACCCCCCAAAAAAAAAATAGAAAGAAAGGGAGGAAGGAAAGAAGAAAGGATAGACGGAAAAAAGGATGGAAGGAAGATAAATGGATAAATAAACTTTGTCATATATTCACAATGGAGTTTTACGTAGCCATAAAGAAGAGAAAAATTATGTCATCCATTGTGTAAATGGGTGGAACTGGAGAGCATCCAGCTGAGTGAAATAAGCCAGACTCAGAAAATCAAGGGTTGTTTGTTTTTTTCTCCTATATGGAAACTATAGAGAATGAAGGAATAAAAAGAGAGACCCTGCCGGGCGTGGTGGCGCACCCTTGTAATCCCCGCGCTTGGGAGGCGGAGACAGGAGGATTGTGCTAGTTCGAAGCCAGCCGCGCTGGTGTAAGAGACCCTGTTTCCAATTTAAAAATATAAAATAGGTCTGGGAGTGTAGCCCAGAGGGAGAAGGGCTTCCAGGAACCCCAGTACCGCTAAAAAAAAAAAGAGAGAGACCCTATGAAAATAGAATGGAGACCAGTGATAGAAGAATTGAATGAGGGAGTAAATATGAAGCGCAGGAAAGGAAAATGAAACTGACCAAATTATATTGCATGTATGTATAAATATGTCGCAGTTATTTTCATATTTACATATAATTATAATACCCCAACAAGTAATTTGAAAGTATGGACCTTGAACCAGTTGCAACTGCAAGGACAATGGCATGCTCATGCTTTTCCTCACTCATTGTCTTTTTTGCATGTGTGTAGTAATGGGGATTAAACCTGTAGTGATGGGGGTTCTACCTCTGAACTACAACCCTAGCTCTATTTTTTTTCTTTTGAAACAGGGTCTGATGGCCAAGGTTGGACCTTGAAATAGGTTGCTGAGAGCTTAGCTAATTTGATGAGATTGGCTTCTAACCTGCAAACCTCCTGTCTCAACCTCCCAAGAACTGGGATTATAGGTATGCACCGCCATTCCTGGCTGGTGAAATCCATTTCTTAAAATGTTTATATACCCATCCTCTGAATAAACCTTTTCAGAATTGGAATTATTTTTTATTTTCTCCCACTAAGCCTGATCTTCTTCTAGTATTTACCATTTCAGACAAAAGCACCCCCATATTGTTCATAATAAAAACCTGGGAATTATTATTAATATTTCTCCCTTACCTTCCACATCTAATCTATCATTAAATCCTGACAATTTCATCTCCTTTACCTTTCTCTTATTCATCTACTCTTCTCTATTTCACTGTGTCATTTCATAGCCTCAACATCTCTCCCTGGGACCAGTGCAGTAGCCTCCTGATTGTGCTTTCTCTGTGTGTTCCTGTATCTAATTTCATCATCCTCCAAATCATGAAATATATCCCTTGCCAGCATTATTCTTGTAAAATATCAAATTGATAATGTCAATCTCTGATTAGACACTTCATTAATTCCCAATCTCAAATACGTCAACTCAAACATGTCAACAATGTTGTTCATTGCATCAGTCCTACCTCCCTCTCCATTCTCATTTCCTACCATTTCTTTATTCTAATCTTGTGCTTTTTGTATATCAAAATGGTCATGATCCCTTTCATACACAATGTTATGTCTCACCTCTTTGCTTGTGGCTCCATAGTTATTCTTTTTCAAAATATCAAGCCAGGCGTGGTGGCACACGCTTGTAACCCCCACACTTGGGAGGCTGAGACAGGAGGATCGCATGGTTCGAAGCCAGCCTCAGCTACTTAGTGAGGCTTTCAGCAACTTAGTGAGACTCTGTTTGCAAATAAAATATAAAAAAGGTCTGGGAGTATAGCCCGGAGGTAGAAAGTCTCTGGGTTCCACCCCCGGTACCACCAAAAAAAAAAAAAATTATATATATATATATATTCCCTACCTTCATTATATAGATATATATAATATATCTATATATAGATATATAGATATATAGATATAGATATTATATTATCCCTACCTTCATTCCCCTGAATAAATTTTCTTATTTGTTCTTCAAAATCAGTTCAGCTGTCATTTTCTCTGGGAAATTTAAATGGATTAAATACTTCCTCTTTGTGCCCCATATCAGAGTGTAGGCTTCTATTACTGAAATTTATTTGCTATCTTATCTGTTTTCTTGACTGTCTGCCACCCTACATTGTGAGCACCTACAGAGCATTACTGTTATTCATTTACATATCTCCAGCTCCTAGCAGAGTGCACAGTATATAGCAAAAATTTATAAATATTTATTTAACTGAATTGATAATTACTTACCTCTGTGGAATTAATTTTACTCAAAATTTTTTCGACTTAAAATCAGGATACAACCCCATTGTAACTCAAGGATTATCTTCAAGCGCACAAAGATTATCTACAGAAGAGTTTGGAAAACAAGGTTCAATACATGTAAAAGGATTTAAATCATAAAAATATATTATTTATGAACAATCAAATAACATTGGAAAAAATAATAGGAAGAAATTTTGGAAATTCACAAATATGTAGAAATTAAACGATACACTCTAATTGAGTAGCCAGTGAGTCAGAGGAAAAATCACAAAGTAAATTAGAAAATGCTTATAGAAAGCCGGGTGTGGTAGTGCACGCTTGTAATCCCAGAATTCGGGAGGCTAAGACAGGAGGATTGTAGTTCAAGGCCAGCCTCAGCTACTTAGTGAGGCCCTTTGCAACTCAGTGAGATCCTGTTTCAAAATAAAGAATAAAAAATAGGGCTGGGGTTGTAGCTCAGATATAGAATGCCCCTGGGTTCCATCCCCAGTACCACAAAAAAAAAAGAAAGAAAGAAAGAAAAATGTTTATAGATTGGTAGTTTGGTTTCTATTCTTTTGGGTAGATACCCAGAAGTGGTACTGCTGGATCAAATGGTAGATTACTTCCCATTCTTCTGAGGATTCTCCATACTGTTTTCCAAAGTGGTTGCACTAATTTGCAATCCCACCAGTAATGTATTAGAGTTCCCACTTCTCCACATCCTCACCAGCATTTGTTTTTGTTTGTGTTTTGAATGATTGCCATTCTAGTTAGAATTAGGTGAAATCTCAGGGTAGTTTTGATTTGCATCTCTCTGATTGCTAATGATGTTGAGCATTTTTTCACACATTTATTGGTCATTCAAATTTCTTCTTTCATAAAGTTTCATGAAGTTCACTTGCCCATTTTTTGATTGGGTTATTTGTTTTCTTAGTCCTGAGGTTCTTGAGTTCTCTGTATAGTCTAGGTATTAGTCTTCTATCAGAGGAGTAGGTGGCAAAAATCTTCTCCCATTCTGTTGGCTCTCAGTTGAGGTTCTTGATGGTTTCCTTTGCTGTACAGAAGCTCTTCAGTTTCATGCAGTCCCACATATTGATCTGTCTTTTAGTTTCTTGAGCCTTTGGGGTCTTGTTGAAAAAGTTTTTACCTGTGCCTTGTGCAGTGTTGGCCCTATGCCCTCTTCAAGGAGCCTCAAGTTCTTTGGTCTAATTTCCAAGCTTCACAATTCAAAATTGTGAAAGTATGGAACCAGCCAAGATGTTCATCCATCAACAGATGAATAGATTAAAAAACTATGGGATATGTATGCAACTGAATTTTACTCAGCCATAAAAAAACAATTACATCATTTATAGGGAAATGGATGGAACTGGAGGACACTATGCTAAGTGAGATTACTCAGTCATAAAAAATAAGAAGTCGGGTTAAAGACAGGTGTGGTGGCGCACGCTTGTAATCCCTGCGCTTGGAAGGCTGAGACAGGAGGGTTGCACAGGTTTGAAGCCAGCCTCAGCTACTGAGTGAGGCTCTCAGCAACTTAGTGAGACCCTGTTTCCAAATAAAAAATATAAAATAGGTCTGGGAGTATAGCCTGGAGGTAGAAAGACCCTGGGTTCCACCCTCAGTACCACACACAAAAAAAAAAAGAAAGAAAGAAATTGGATGGCCTTCTTAATATGCAAAAGCTAGAGAGAAAATGAGCCACAGGAGAAACTCTAGACAAAGAAGGAGATGCTATAGATGAGCAAATAGGGTGACCTAACTGAGGGGATGGGAGGGGGGAAGAGGGAAATTCTCTAATGCACATGATGTCCTTTAACAAACATATCAAAGTCAATCACTAAGCCAAACATGAGTAGGAGGGAGGGGAGAGAATGGGGTGGGAATTAGGGAAGGGCTAATTGGGTGATGTGTACATGTATGCCTCCACCTTTTTGTACTCCATTAAGATGTAAGACTATAGCAGGGCGTGGTGGCGCACGCTTGTAATCCCAGCACTTGGGAGGCAGAGACAGGAGGATCCCGCAGGTTCGAAGCCAGCCGCGCTGGTTTAAGAGACCCTGTTTCCAAATAAAAAAGATATAAAAATAGGTCTGGGAGTGTATCCTGGAGGTAGAAGGGTTTCCAGAAACCCCAGTACCACCAAAAAAATGTAGGATTATAATGCACCAATTAAAAATTTTTAAAAAAGAAAATACTTGTAGAAGCCATACACAGTAGAATATGCTTAGAATTCCAGTACTTGGGAGGCTGAGAAAAGAGGATTACAGGTTTGAGACTCTGTTTTAAAAAAAAAAAAAGAACAAAAGGGAGAGGGTGTGTATCTCAGAGTTAGAATACCCCTGAGTTCAATACCCAGTATCAAGGAAGGAATGAAGGAGGGAAGAAAAAAGGAAGGAAGGAAGGAAGGAAGGAAGGAAGGAAGGAAGGAAGGAAGGAAGGAAGAAAGGAAGGAAGGAAAGTTGGTTCTCCATCCTGTAGGTTCTTTTCTTTTCTTTTTTTTTTTTTTTTTTTTTTTTTGCTAAAAGAGCTGTTAAGTTTGATGTAATACCATTCGTGCATTTTTGCTTTTTGCTTTTATTTTTTGTGTTTTGGGGTCATGTCTAAAATATCCGTGCCATTCCAATGTTCTAAAGCATTTTTCTATGGTCTCTTCAGGTAGGTTAAAGCTTCCTTTGTTACATTTAAGTCTTTAATCCATTTTAAGTTTATATTAGTAACTGGTAAGAGATAGTAATCTAGTTTCATTCTTTTACACGTGGCTATCTAGTTTTGCCTGAAACATTGATTGAAGATTATCCTTTCTATAATGTTCATTCTTAGGTCCTTTGGGGAAAATCAGTTGGCTCTAGGTATATGGATATATTTCTGGGCTCTCTATCCTGTTCCATTGGTCTTTGTACCTGTTTTTATGTATTTTATGTAACATATTGTATTGATTACTGCAGCATTGTAGTGTATTTTGAAATGAAGTATTGTAATGCCTCCTGCTTTGTTCTTTTTCCTCAAGGTAGCTTTGGCTATTTAGGGTTTTATTGTGGTTCCATATTAATTTTAAGATTTTTTATTTTCCTAAGTCTGCGGAAATGTCATTTTTACATACTTTTATTGGTGCATTACAGTCTCACATTATAATGTAGTTCTGAGTGATACAGACGTTCCTGTACACGGTACTTGGTGAGCTTCCCCCCTCAGATTCCTCCTCCCCGTACATGATGTTGATATTGGTACTGGCAGTTTCACATATTTACATAACATCAGTGGAAGTCCTTTCTTCATTAATTATCCCACTAACCCACTCCCCACCTGAAGCCCTCTCCATTGCTCCACTGGGCCTTCTCCTCCATTTTCAGAAGTCTCTCTTGTATCCCAATTACTCCCTAGCTTCTGCATATGAGAGAAAATATATGACCCTTCACTCTCTGTGACTGCCTAATCTCACTTAACATAATATTCTCCGGGTCCATCCATTTTCCTGAAAATGACATAATTTTGTTCCTCCTTATTGCTGAATAGAATTACATTGTGCCTATATCATATAATTTTGTAAACCACTCATCTGTTGATGGACACCTAGTTGAGTTCCATAATTTTGCTATTGTGAATTGTGTTGCTATCAACATGAATATTTATGTATCGCTATAATGTCCTGATTCAGTCCCTTTGGAAAGATACTTAGGAGTGAATAGTTTTATTCTGTTTTCTATAATACTGGTGATTGAACCCAGGGGCATTCTACCTCTCATATTAAATTTACCAAAGACCTTTTGTAAGCATCTATTTAAATAATCAAAAGATTTTTGTAATTTATTCTATTTTCGTGGGCATCCCTTTTTTGGTTTGTGTCTGTTCATGCTTGCGTGCTTGGATGATTCACACTTGATCATGGTGAATAATCTTCTTAATGTGAAAAGACCTTACCTATTAATAATTATCTTGAAGGTAAAATTAATTAAATTCTACAATGAAAAGACAATCTGACTGCATGTATTTTGTTTGGTGATATATTTTTATTTTGTTACTGTGGACTGAAAGCAGGGGCATTCTACTTCTACAGCCAAGCTATACTCCCAGCCTATTTATTTATTTATTTATTTATTCATTCATTCATTCATTTGAAATGGCCTTATGTTACTATGGTAGTCTGGTTTCAGTTCTTTTATGGGTAGATGTCCAAGAGTGGTATAGCTGGATCATCTGATAGAATCATTCCCATTTTTCTGAGGATCCTCCACACTGTTTTCCAAAGTGGTTGCACTAATTTGCATCTCACCAACAATGTGTGAGAACTCCTACTTCTCTACATCCTCGCCAGCATTTATTATTGTTTGGCTTCTTAATGACTGCCATTCTAATTACGCTTAGGTGAAATCTCAGGGTAGTTTTAATTTGCATCTCTTTGCTTTCTTTTTTGTTTGTTTGTTTTTCTTTTCTTTCTTTTTTTTTTTTTTTTTTTTTTTTTTGGTGGTACTGGGGTTCCTGGAAACCCTTCTACCTTTGGGCTTCACTCCCAGACCTATTTTATACTTTTTTAAATTTGGAAACAGGGTGGCTGGCTTCGAAGCAGCGCGATCCTCCTGTCTCTGCCTCCCAAGCGCGGGGATTACAAGCGTGCGCCACCATGCCGGGCTACTTGATTTCTAATGATGTTGAAGATTACTTCACATAGTGATTAGTCAATTGTATGTCTTCTTTTGTGAAGTGTCTATTTAGTTCATTTGTCCACTTCTCGACTGGGTTATTTGTAATGTATGTGTTAGCTTTTGGCGCAGTAAAAAGGCAAGAGAGACTGGGTGCACCGAAAAGAGTTTAAATGTGGTCTTTTCTTGGGGATAGGGGCTGGATGGCTCCTGGAGACCTCCGAGCCCCTCTGCCGCTGGAGAGGAAATGCCCTTCCTTTTCAGGTTTGCGTCTTGTGGGTGGGGCTACGCATGGAAACTCCGCCCCTCTCGTGACATTGCCTGCCTCATGATATCCCCCTGCAGATTCTCCTCCTTTTCTAAGGTCCCGCCCCTGCAGGGAGGGACCCAACCTGTCAGTATGCATCTATTTTGATAGCAGCACGGGTCATAATTGCCAAACTAAGTAACCAGATAAAATGACCATCAACAAATGAATGGATTACAAAACCGTGGGATACGTATACAATGGAATTTTACTCAGCCATAAAGAAAAACACAATTACATCGTTTATAGGGATATGGATGGAACTGGAGGACATTATGCTAAGTGAGATTAGTCAGTCACCAAATGTGAAAGTGCAGATGTTCTCCCTCATAGGCAGAAGCTAAGGAGAAATTGGGAGACGGGAGGGGCTCAAGACAAAGGAGAAGAAACCTTAGTGCAGTGAGGGGAGAACCCTTAGTGGAGAAAGGCAGAAAGGGAGAGAAACTCTATGAGGGAAACACTTCAATGGCACGCTGTACATACAAAGCTGCATCAATTCCAACCACAGTGCTGTACCTGGGTTTGGGAAGGCGTGCAGTGGGAGCTGGGGGAGGGCTCACCGAGTGCCGTGTGCATGTATGCTTCTATCACTTTAAATTTTATCATGCTGTATAATCACAATGTACCAATTTAAAATAGGAGGCCCTTGCTAAGTTTCTGAGGCTGGCCTCAATCCTGCAATCCCCCTGTCTCAGCCTCCCCAAAACTAGGATTATAGACATGTATCGCCACTCTTGCCTTTTATTTTTTGTAATTGTTTCCATCTCTTTGTTAAATGTATCTATTAGAATATTGAATCATTTCTCTGGATTTACTTCAGGCTCTTTGAGGTTCCTTAACAGAGCTGTTTTAAATTCACTATCTGGAGCTGGGCGTGGTGGCGCACGCTTGTAATCCCCGCACTTGGGAGGCTGAGACTGGAGGATCGCACAGGTTCGAAGCCAGCCTCAGCTACTTAGTGAGGCTCTCAGCAACTTAGTGAGACCCTGTTTCCAATAAAATATAAAATAGGTCTGGGAGTATAGCCCTGAGGTAGAAAGCCTCTGGGTTCCACCCCCAGTGCCACAAAATAAATAAATAAATAAATAAATAAATAAATAAATAAATTCACTATCTGGGAGTTCTCCCATACTGATTATTGCTGGGTTCACTTCTGGCGTCTTATTTGGTGTAGTAGTTAGAGCTCATGGCTTCCTGAATATTCTTTTTTTTTTTTTTGTGGGTCTGGGGATGGAACCCAGGGGCTTTTTATCTCCAAGCTCCACCCCCTGCCCTATTTTTTATTCTTTATTTTGAAACCGGGTCTCACTGAGTTGCAGAGGGCCTCACTAAGTAGCTGAGGCTGTCCACAAACCGCGATCCCCCTGGTCTCAGCCTCCCAAATGCTGGGATTACAAGCATGGGTCACCACGCCCGGCTCCTGAATATTCTTGATTCTTGCTGGCATCCAGTATTGTGTGGGTAGTGAATGATTAGGCACTGATTAATCTCCCAATATGGCTTTGTTTATACCTGTCTTTCCAGAAATTCTAAACAGTCTGATTATTTTCTCTGATTCTGTAGTTCCTTTTACTGTTTCAACACCGTATGGCACACAGATTTAGGTTTACTAGGAGTTTTCTAGCAGTATGTTGACTGTTTCAGAACTCGAGGGCAATAGAAGCCTGATTTTTTTCCTATTGCACTGTATTGTTAAGAATTAATCAGTATAAAGCTGGTCGTGGTGGCGCATGCTTGTAATCCCTGCGCTTGGGAGGCTGAGACAGGAGGATCACACAGGTTCGAAGCCAGCCTCAGCTACTCAGTGAGGCTCTCAGCAACTTAGTGAGACCCTGTTTCCAAATAAAATATAAAATAGGTCTGGGAGTATAGCCCAGATGTAGAAGGCCTCTGGGTTCCATCCCCAGTACCACCAAAAAAAAAAAAAAAAAAGAATTAATCAGTATAGTACCTAGAAAAAGTGGTATATTCACATAAGGCTCTTTCTGATACATGATCCAGTCATCACCTGTGTTCAGGCACTGTGAGATTCTGCTCATCTCTGAGCAGACTCTCCATGGATGGATCAGCTCCAGACTCCTATGCCGCATTAGTGGCCAACAACATCCACAAGCTGCGTCATACCCTGAGCCCACAGCCTCCCAAGGCAAGCACAGAATTGGGGTAGAAATAAGATTCACACTCCTATGGGATGTCAGTTGTTTAGATGGATGTATGGCCCGTAAACACTGCATAGGGCCCCAGTTGATGCTAGGTGGAATAGAAACTAACAAACTGGGACAATGTCTCTTCCTTTGCACCAGAACCATTCCAGATTGTTTCATCCAAGGCAGGCCTGATGGTGGGGGTTTGGGATTTTTCCCAGTGTGAGGTTTAACCAGTCCAGCGCTAAGTTCCAGTAGCAAGTCATGTGTTTACTACCTTGTCTTAACTCCATTGAATAGGCTCTTGCACCACTCAATGAACTTCAACGTTAGGATAGTGTAGGTGAAGGCAGTCCTTTCTCGGCTACCTAGTCTGATGCTAAGCTGAGTCACATCTGATTCTCACAGATGCAAGGACCTACAAAATCTCAGGAATGCATGAAGTCCATACTGTAGCTGGTGGTTAGGGCGGCCAGACACCAAGTCTTTCTTGTCACAGTACTGTGCTACAGTGTCATCATCAAGCACTGCCCCGTCACGGTGATGTGTGAGGCTGGGGGATGGGTGATAAAGACATTTCCTTTGGCCATCAAGGCTTGCACCAAGCTATTTTCGCCGCCACAGATACTGTGCAGGGAGAAAGCTTGTCCCAGCCCCCATACAGTACTGAAAATGGTGCAGGCAAAAGCTTGAATCTGCCTTACCAGCACACAAGTCTCTACCAGTCACCAGAGCTGTTCCAGAGTTCCTGTCTCTGAACCGTGGCCTGTATATGAGACCTCTGGTTTCTTTCCTTCTTGTTATTTATTTCTGTCTTCCTGTCTTTTGGGTAGTGGAATTTGCAGCCAGGGGCATTCTACCTTTGAGCTACACTTCTAGAGCTATTTTTTTTTATTTTGAAACAGTCTCATTGAATTGCTGAGTGCCTCCCCAAGTTGCTGAGGATGGCCTAGAAGTTGTGATACTCTTGTCTCATCCTCCCAAGTATGGGTATTACAGGTGTGTGTCATCACGCCAGGCTTGGGGCCTTTGGTTTCTTTTGAGCGCTGAGTTTCACTACAGTGATGCTGGCAGCTGGCATTTAGCTCCAAGAAAATATTTTGTGCTTCCTTTCATGTTCTGCTTCCCAGAAACTGGGGTCCTACTACATGCTCAAGTGCTTGTGGTCAGAAGAGAGAGGCAGATGATCATCTGCCTAGCCACATGCATTCCCAGAGTTTCAGTCCATGGCCATTGACTGTCCTGGGTGTAGAGGCTGAAGGGCTTTGCCCAGTACTATGTTTCACCATGGTGGAATCGGGACTGAGTTTTAAATCTACAACCTGGCCTTAACTCTTTCTCCTTCCCCCAAGTGGGAAGCATCTCTCTCTACTTTCTGGGCTGCTTGGATACAGAAGTTGGGATGGGAAGGTGGGGGATACTGGCATCTCTTTCCTTTCTGCCATTTTCAATGTCTTTTTATTTTCTTGTATGAAAAGCAAAAACTATCATCTCTACCCTGATTATTTTAAGTCTTGTGAAAGTACATTTGTACATGAGGAATTGTTCAGCCTGGCATGGTAGCACACACTTGTAATCCCAGCATTTGGGAGGCTGAGACCAGAGGATTACAGTTCACGGACAGCCTCAGCTACTTAGTGAGGCCTTCTGCAACTTAGTGAGACCCTGTTTCAAAAATAAAGACTAAAAAATAGGGCTGAGAGCTGGCGTGGTGGCACACACTTGTAATCCCAGCATTTGGGAGGCTGAGACAGGAGGATCACAGTTCGCGGACAGCCTCAGCTACTTAGTGAGGCCCTCTGCAACTCAGTGAGACCTGGTTTCAAAATAAAGAATAAAAAATTGGGCAGGGGGTGTAGCTTGGAGTTCAAATGCCTCTGGGTTCCATCCCCAGACCCGCAAAAAAAAAAAAAAAAAATAGGGCTGAGGGTGTAGCTTGGAGGTAGAATGTCCCTGGACTCTATCCTCAGTACAGCAAAAAAAAAAAAAAAAAAAAAAATTTTTTTGTTCAAATTGGTGTGTCTATAGAGAGGCAATCAATTACTCAACCACTATTTTGCTCTCTAACTCCATGAATATTTGTATGTGTGTGTGGTACTGGGGGTTGAATCCAGGGATGTTCTACTTTTGAGCTATACCACAAGCCCTTTTTAATTTTTCTTTTGAAACAGGGTCTCACCAAGTTCTAAGGGACTTGATAAGTTGCTAAGTTGCTAAGGCTGGTCTCAAACCTGTGATCCTCCTGCCTTAGCCTATCAAATACTGATATTGCAGGTATGTACCACCATGTCCAACTCTGGATTTTTTCCAAAGTACTGGGGATTGAACCCAGGGGAAATTTACCTCCAAACTACACCCTCAGGTCTATTTTATTTTATTTTGAAACTAGCTCTCATTGAGTTGCTGAAGTCCTTGCTAAGCTGCTAAACTTAGCCTCATGCCTGTCTCAGCCTCCCAAGTACTGGGATTACAGGGATGTGGATCTGTGCCCAGCTGGAATATTTTAATGAACCCCAAATCCCTCAAACTTGTCTTAATTCTGGTCTCACTAATTTATTCGATAAATATATGATGAACAACATACTGGGTACAGAAGTTGCAAAAAGAAGAATGTCACGGTACAGTGGGAAAGACAGAAACTCAACATGGACAACACACTCCGATCTTTCCCTGGCTTCTATGAAGCCCTTGGATTATAAAAGAATTTAGGAAAAAAAGTAAATACAACAAGCCACCTTTCCACCAGTAGTCATTATTCATCAAGGTAGTTACTGAAATAACAGTTCATGAAATTTAAGATAGCTTTGGAGGAAACTGAAAACAAGAGGAAGCTCCTGAATAGGAGTAAGTCAGAGGAGTCAATGGACTAGCAGTAAAAGAACCTAGCATGGTGAAAGTGTTTGAGTGAGAACTCTAGAAAGCTAAGAGACTAGCATGAGAAAATAGGATGTTTTCTAGGTGCAGTGGAGACACCTGTAATCCCAATACTTGGGAAACTGAGATAGGAGGAGTGCAGGAATTTAGCAAGGAATTCAGGAATTTAGCAAGCCTCGGTTTCCAAATTAAAAGGGCTGGGAGTTTAACTTTGAGGCAGAATGCACCTGATTCAAATTCCCAATTCCCAGTACAAAAAAAAGATAGAAAACAATATGCTTTATAAGACAAGGAGAGTATTTTGAGAGTCATCATAGTAATGTCATTTAGAGAGTGACTATTGCAGCTTGATCTGACATCTCCACTTACAACTATTGTTATTGAATACTGTGTCTTCCCCAGAGCTACAGCCCCGGCCCTATTTTATTATTTTTATTTTGAAGCCAGGTCTTGCTGAGTCACTGAAGCTAGCCTCAGACCTGTAATTCTCCTGACCCAGTTTTCTAGTACTGGGATTACAAGTGTACCACCCAACCTGGCTTAGACCTACTTTTAAAAATTAATTCTAGCTGGGCGTGGTGGCGCACCCTTGTAATCCCAGCATTCTAGAGGCTGAGAAGGGGATTGTGGTTTCCTACAGCCTCAGCTATTTAGTGAGGCTCTCTGCAACTCAGTGCGACCCTGTTTCAAAATAAAGAATAAAAAATAGGGCAGGGGGTGTAGCTCAGAGGTGGAATACCCCTGGGTTCCATCCCCAGACCTGCTAAACAAAAATTAATTCTACAGCTAAGTATGAAGGCATATGCCAGTAATTCCAGTATTTGGCAGACTGAGCCAGAAAAATTGCAGGTTCGAGCACTGCCTCAGCAAGTAATGCAACTCTCCAGTTTCATCCATTTTCTCACAAATGACATAATTTTGTTCTTCATTATGGCTGAGTAAAATTCCACTGTGTAGGCCGGGCGTGGTGGCACACGCTTGTAATCCCCGCACTTGGGAGGCAGAGACAGGAGGATTGCGCAGGTTCGAAGCCAGCCACGCGCGCTGGTTTAGGAGACCCTGTTTCCAAATAAAAATGTAAAAAATAGGTCTGGGAGTGTAGCCCGGAGGTAGAAGGGCTTCCAGGAACCCCAGTATCACCAAAAAAAAATTCCATTGTGTACATACCCCATAGTCTTGTAATGCTGAGATTAGTTAGTTACAAAAAGTAAAAAAAAATCGATGTTCTCCCTAGTATTTGGAAGCTAGGGAGGAAAGGGGTCATAGGAGTAACTCTAGACAAAGAAAGAGAAACTATAGATGAGCAAATAAGGTGACCTAAATGAGGGGGATGGGAGGGGAAAAGGAAAATTCCCTAATGTACATGATGTACAGTCACACACATATCAAAGTCAATCGCTAAGACAAACATGAGATAGAGGGAGTGGGGAGAGAATGAGGTGGGAATAGGGGAAGACTAAATGAGTGAGGTGTGCATGTAAGCTTCTACCATCTTGTACCCCATTAAGATGCATGACTACGATGCACAAAAAAATCAATGCAAAAAAATAATAAACAAGCTTTTTATTAAAAAAAAAACAAGGATTAAAAGCGTGGTGGCACACACTTGTAATCCCCGCGCTTGGGAGGTGGAGACAGGAGGATCACGCTGGTTAGAAGTCAGCTGCGCTGGCTTAAGAGACCCTGTTTCCAAATAAAAAATATATAAAAAATAGGTCTGGGAGTGTAGCCCGGAGGTAGAAGGGTTTCCAGGAACCCCAGTACCAACAAACAAACAAACAAACAAGGTTTATGTATTAAGGGGAAAAAGTAGGGCAACTCTCATAAACCTAGCAAGATCCTGTTTCAAAATAAAAAATAAAGTAGTGCTGAGGGTGCATCTTGGAGATAGAATGTCTCTGGGTTCAATCCCCAATATTACAAAAAATTTGATTCCACAGTCTTAAATTGGTTCCATATTACTGATATAAATGTACCGCAATATTTCCAACAATTGTTTTTAACCCCATGAGGTCAACCTTCTTGTCCTGTATACATTGTTTTTCTCCTCCTCCTCCTCCTCCTCCTCCTCCTCCTCCTCCTCCTCCTCCTCCTCCTCCTCCTCCTCCTCCTCCTTTTTTTCATAATGGAACTTAATGGTCATTCTACCTCCTCCAAGTTATACACCAGATATTTTCTTTTTATTTTTTAATTTTAAACAGGGTCTCACTAAATTGCTGAGACTGGTCTAGAACCTGTGATCCTCCTGTTTTACTCCCCCCAGAAAGCTGGGACTATAGGTATGTATTGCCATGCCTGGTTCAGTTTTGAAGTTTAAAGACCAAAATGATGATAATTGAAAGAGGAACATTTAGGAGATTATTAAATTTAGTTGAGGTATTGGGGATAGGTTCACCGTGCTGAGATTGATGTCTTTAAAAGACCAAGAAGCCGAGCGTGGTGGCGCACGCTTGTGGTCCCCGCGCTTGGGAGGCTGAGACAGGAGGATCGCGCGGGTTCAAAGCCAGCCTCAGCTACTGAGTGAGGCTCTCAGCAACTTGGTGAGACCCTGTTTCCAAATAAAATATAAAATAGGTCTGAGAGTATAGCCTGGAGGTAGAAAGCCCCTGGGTTCCGCCCCCAATACCACCAAAAAAAAAAAAAAAAAAAGAGACCAAGAAGAAACAGGAGCTGCCTCTATTGTCTGAGGACAAAATTAGGTCTGAAACTCAGGAAAAGGGTGAAAGAATCTGATGAAGTTTTGGTAATAATTGTCCAGCCTCTAGAACAGTGAGAAATAAGTGTTGTTTCAGCCACTAAATATCTGGCATTTTACAATAGCAATTCCATCAGACTTGTATTCTGAGCTACAGTGAAAAATATATCATCGAATATGATTTGTCACCATTGAATTAAACTAGTTATTTCAGGCTAATTACTTACAAATATTGCCTGGCATATAATAAACATTCAGTAGATGTTAAATATTATTATTACTACCATTATTGTTACTCTGTTCTCTAAAATGAATCACAAAGAACCTTAGACTTTACACATAGAGAAATGCACCAAGTGCCATGTGCATGTATGTCTGCATTATTTGAACTTCACTATGATCTATAATTATAGTGCACCAATAAAAATATAAAAAAGGTTAAAAAAGAATGATGGAGCTTCAGGAAACTGTGGAAGAATCAGTGTAAGCAAGGTAAAACTGTATAAATGATACAATAACATTTATATAGACCTTAGAGTTGGTTTTAAAATTACTTTCAAACACATACACAAGCCAGACCTGGTGGTGCACGCTTATAATCCCCGCGCTTGGGAGGTGGAGACAGGAGGATCACGCAGGTTCAAAGCCAGCCTCTCTGGCTTCAGAGACCCTGTTGCCAAATAAAAAAATATAAAATAGGCCTGGGAGTATAGCCTGGAGGTAGAAGGACTTCTAGGAACCCTAGTACCACCACCAAAAAAAAAACATATACACAATATGAATATTTAAATTTTATATGTTTTAAATATATACCTTGTACACTATTCCTATAAAATATAATAAGCAGCATGAGTAATGACCTGACTTCACAAATGGGGAAGTAAGGGCCTCTCAAAAGCTTTAAGAAACAAGCTATGATGTGAAACTGAGTCATCTGACCTCAAATCCGGTGGTCTTTGTTTTCTTCTGCCTCCCTTGATAATTTTAGAGTTAGAAACAGAACTGGTCCAACTCATTTTAAGTTAAAAATGGAGATAAGACTTTCTAAAATTGAGAACCTTATCATTTATTGACAACTTGGGTATACTAATATCCTTATAATGTTCCCTCAGGGAAGACATCTCTCTGTTTTCCAACCTGTTCCTTGGAACTGTTTGTTGTTGTTGTTGTTGTTGTTGTTGTTGTTGTTGTTGTTGTTGTATAGCTGAAGGAAATGTCAAGAAAATTTCTCATACAAGTTTTTCATGTGGTTTTGAAGCATGCCTTGAATTCATACGTAGACTGTCAGAAATATACTACTCTATGAACATCTTATTGCTCTGAAGAACTTATGAAAATCTCCAACCCTTCTTGGATCTTTTGATCATATGGCCCTACATAGTTGTTAGTTCAACCGCTTGAAAATTGTTGGTTTAAATTCTTAAAA
This sequence comes from Muscardinus avellanarius, assembly GCF_963383645.1. Taxonomy (NCBI): domain Eukaryota; kingdom Metazoa; phylum Chordata; class Mammalia; order Rodentia; family Gliridae; genus Muscardinus; species Muscardinus avellanarius. The sequence goes on along the minus strand of NC_137792.1, from coordinate 116,250,425 downwards.
TAAGCCGGGCATGGTGGCGCACGCCTGTAATTCCAGCATTCAGGAGGCTGAGACTGAGGATCGAGGTTCATGGCCAGCCTCAGCTACTACTTAGTGAGGCCCTCTGCAACTCAGTGAGACCTGGTTTCAAACTAAAGAATAAAAAACAGGGCAGGGGGTGTAGCTCGGAGGTTGAATGCCCCTGGGTTCCATTCCCAGACCCGCAAATAATAAAATAAAATAAAATAAATTCTTAAAATAAGCCGGGCGTGGTGGCGCACACTCGTAATCCCCGCACTTGGGAGGCAGAGACAGGAGGATTGCGCAGGTTTGAAGCCAGCCACGCTGGCTTAAGAGACCCTATTTCCAAATAAAAATATAAAAATAAGTCTGGGAGTGTAGCCCAGAGGTAGAAGGGTTTCCAGGAACCCCAGTACAACCAAAAAAATAAGTAAATAAATAAATAAAGTAAATTATTATAATAAGCCATGAGTGATGGCTCACTGTAATCTCAGAATTTGGGAGGCTGACAAACCGATCACAGATTCTATCTAGGTCAGCCTCAGCAACTCAGATCTGTTTCAAAATAAGAAACAAAGGAGCTGGGTATGGTGGTGCCTGCTTTTAATCCCAGCATTTAGGAGGCTGAGACTAGAGGACAGCGGTTTGCAGACAGCCTCAGCTACTTAGGCACTTCCCAACTCAGCGAGACCTTGTTTCAAAAAATAAAAAGACTAAAAAACAAAAAACAAAAAAAAAGACTAAAAAATAGGGCTGTGGGTGTAACTTGGAGGGACAATGCCCCTGGGTTCCATCCCCAATACCACAAAAATAAATAAATAAATAAATAAATAAATAAATAAATAAATAAATAAATAAAACAAAAAGGGAACTGGGTATAGTTTTGCCCCTGGGTTCAATAATCAAATAAATAATCAGTACCAAAAAAGTAAATTTTGGTAATAGGGATTTCTACCATAAAACTCTATGGTAGAAATTTAGAAAACTTCAAGTTGTGCACAGTGCCACACTTCTGTAATCCAGTACTTAAGACACCGAGACAGGAAGCTCACAGGTTTGAAGCCTGCAATGAGTGATTCAGCAAGGCCCTGTTTCAAAATAAAAAAAAAATACTGGTCCTGTGTTTCAGAGGTAGAACCCTCCCTCAGTGTTTACCACAACAGAAAAAGTTACTTAGAAATGGCACTGTTTATCATAAAAGAAAAAGTTACTTAGAAAATGTGGCATAAACAACAGACCTCTCAGGGCAAGTCTAATTCCTCAGAGTCTCAAACAAAAATAACTATTCCGTTACAAAGCACAAAATACTATCAGTACTTCTGTAGGTTTTAAGTCTGAGATTACATGGAAAGCAGAAATAATATAAAGTAGAATGTTCAGGATAGTTAAATCCAACCCCAAGATATTGGGGTTACTCAATTTTATCAACAGATGTACAGAAATAATTCCATAAGTCAACATGCATCTACTTAGTATATCAAGAAGTAAGTGACCTTAGAGAAGCTCAGAGCAATGAGGATTCAAAACAATGCAAGAGAGAATTTAGGAAGGGATTAAAACAAGCAAGTACCACTCAAAGGTTCCAGGAGTTAGAAAAAGTCTTTGTTTACTCAGACACTGTAAGAAAAGATAGAGTCCAAGTCCAGAAATAACAGTGTTACTGGGCAGGTTGTTGTAATATGAATCTTAATACTGAAATAGACCCCAAACAACTCATATAAACCACAGAGCAATAACTTTCTTACAGTGCATTTATGAACTCAAGGCATGCTTTAAAACTGTATGAGGAACTTGACCTTTCCTTCAGATATACAATAACAATAAACAGTTCCAAGGAACAGGTTAAGGGGGAAAAAAAGAATCACACAAGTCCCTGAGATCTCAAGCTGTTTCTAAAATGTAGAGAAAAATAAACTTTAGGAAATACCCTACTTTGGAACCTCTGTCACTCTCAGATGAAAACAAGATCTTTAACAATTTATGTTTCTCAAGATGAACAGCCTCCATTCATTTGTGGAAGTAAAAAAAAAAAACAGAACTATATTGCAATTCTGTAAGCTACAAATTTCTCAGCTTTAAATAGAAATAACAGAACAATTCAAAGAGTTAACTATCAGTGATTCAGTATTTTTAAGTTGAAATCAATACACTTTGATTTGGTTTTCATAATTTTTACAAATATGTTATTATATATAGTTACTTAAAGGCTATTTTGTAAATTTGTAACAAGGTATGATGTCCATTTACAATGTAGTAACTAATCCAAGACATAATAAAAACATTGCCAGCTGAAGGTGTTGTTTCCTGGTAAAGCACTTGTCTAGATAGAAGAAAGCCCGGAGTTTGATCCCAAAACAAAACAAAACAAAAGACCATTTGGAAAAGCATACAGAAAAATGGGGATAAAAACTCCTGAATTGTTTCTAAGAATTTTGTAAAAAGTTATCTCTATTTTAACATTTTGAGAACTAGTTTTTGGCCAGCATGTTGCTATGTTTATATGTATGTATGTATTTCTTCTATCTTTTTTTTTTTTTTTTTGGTGGTACTGGGGTTCCTGGAAGCCCTTCTACCTCCGGGCTACACTCCCAGACCTATTTTATACTTTTAAATTTGGAAACAGGGTCTCTTATGCCAGCATGGCTGGCTTCGAACCTGCGCCATTCTCCTGTCTCCACCTCCCAAGCGCGGGGATTACAAGCCTGCGCCACCACGCCTGGCTTTTCTTTCTTTTTTTTTTTTTATTCTTTTTTTTTTTTGGTGGTGGTACTGGGGTTCCTGGAAGCCCTTCTACCTCTGGGCTACACTCCCAGACACCTATTTTTGCATTTTTATTTGGAAACAGGGTCTCCTAAGCCAGCGCACACGGCTGGCTTCGAACCTGTGCGATCCTCCTGTCTCTGCCTCCCAAGTGCTCCCTGCCTACACGCCTGGCTTTTCTTTTCTTTTCTTTTTTTTTTTTTTTTTTGCTTTCAAATTGCCATTCCATTGTTCATGTATTTTTTCAGATACATAGCTGATTGGATAAGTTTCCATGCAATGACTAGTCATGAAAACATTAAATTACTTTTCATTCAACTTGCTGATTTTTCTTTCCTGTGTTGACTGAAAAAAATTACATAATTAATTACCTAATTATTTCATCGTATTTTACAAATTAATCCTCTGAGAGCCATTCCTCCACACTTCATCCAAGCTAATATTATGTAATAATGCTATATTTGCTGAATTCACCCTTAAAATAAAATAATGGGATTTGAATGGATAAATAGATGACAAATAGATAATGATGATAGATGATAGATACATAGATAGAGAGATAGACAGATGATAAATTGATCCTGCCCCCCAAGCTAACTTCAAACACTAGTTTTTAGTAAGAACAGAAAGTCTGCTTACAACCTTGAATGTACCATCTCAATGTTGGGTCTAGTCTCTTTTTAAATTCTTTTTATGAGTGTGTTTTAGTCATACATCTTAATAGAGTACAAGATGGTAGAGGCACACATTGCACATATCACCCAATTAGCCCTTCTCCACTTCCCACCCCATTCTCTCTCCCCTCCCTCATGCTCATGTTTGGCTTACTGATTGACTGTGATCTATTTGTGAATATCCATCATGTACATGAGGGAATTTCCCTCTTCCCCCCTTCCCCCTAAGTTAGGTCACCTTATTTGCTCATCTATGCTTCCTCCTTCCTCATCTAGTCTAGTCTTGAGAACCTCAGGGAGACTGTTTCTTTTGGAAAGCAACCCATGAGACAGCTCAAGTCTGAACATTTCTGGAATCAAGGATGGACTCTATCCATTGAGTAGTATTCAGTGTTTCAAAGACTCTAGCCGGGCGTGGTGGCGCACGCTTGTAATCCCCGTGCTTGGGAGGCTGAGACAGGAGGATCACACAGGTTCGAAGACAGCCTCAGCTACTTAGTGAGGCTTTCAGCAACTTAGTGAGACCCTGTTTCCAAATAAAATATAAAAAAGGTCTGGGGGTATAGCCTGTGTAAGACCCCCGCAGAGGGGAGACCCTCAATCAACCTGGGGATAAGCGACGTCAAGTACCACGAGAGACTACGTCCTTGATGCAATGAGCAAAAGATAAAGGTTTATTAAGGAGCCAGTGCACTGGGGCCGACTCGTATAGGAGTTCAGCCCCGAGCCACTGAAACTGAGGGTATTTATAGGGAAAAGACCACTAGTTAGGGGGGGTTTGGGCTAAATTGCATGCGTTTACAGAAAATTATAGAATCATTTGAAAAGTACATTCTGTAGTCAAGTGTTAGATAAAATACCAAGTGTAGTCAGTAAGCTCCCGGGTCAAGGCGCTCTGGCCCAGACAGTATAGATAAAATGGGGTGGGCTTATCACATATTTTACATTCCTAAGCTGTAAGCTGCAGTAAAATATACTTTTCTTTTTAACTATTAGCTGGCTGCTAGGGGCTTATGATTTTTTTTCTAAATGGAGCCTTTCACCTGGAGGTAGAAAGCCTCTGGGTTCCACCCCCAGTACCACCAAAAAAAAAAAAAAAAAAAAAGACTCTTCTAACAAAATGTTACTTGAGATTGCATCAAATCTTTTCTGGGCACTATGAGAGTTACTCAAAATCCAAAGATGTAAATGAAACTAATACTTTCAATTCTGGCATCAATGTTATGGAAATAAATTCATTATTTCAGGGGGAGTACAGTGGCACATGCCTGTAATCCCTGTACTTGTGAAGTTAACACAGAAGAAATGTAGATCTGAGGCGGCAAGCCTCATCAATTGTGAGATCCTGTCTCAAAATAAAAAATAAAATAGAGCTGCAAGTGTAGCTCAAAGGTTGAATGACCCTGGGTTCAATGTCCAGTAACACACACACACACACACACACACACACACACACACACAACATTCACATATCATTTCATACATTTCAAAAAAAGTTTATAAAGGCAGAGATACTGTCATATATAATACCAATAGTGAAAAGTAGAATAAAAAATGACCATTAATTTAAATCCAAACTATGCTAAAGCACAATTTTATGTGACTATTTCATTCAAACACTGAAGTGAGCAGGTATGAGATCAGAATAAGACATAACACCAAATTAATAATCTTTCTTCACCTAATTATTATATTAAATTTTAGGACAGTTTTTTTTTTTTTTTTTGGTGGTACTGGAGTTCCTGAAAGCCCTTCTACCTCTGGGCTACACTCCCAGACCTATTTTATATTTTTTTTTTTTAATTTGGAAACAGGGTCTCTTAAGCCAGCATGGCTGGCTTCGAAGCAGCGTGATCTTCCTGTCTCCGCCTCCCAAGCGCGGGGATTACAAGCGTGCGCCACCACGCCTGGCTAGGACAGTTTTAATCATATGTGTGTATGTGCGTGTGCGTGTGTGTGTGTGTGTGTGTGTGTGTGTGTGTGGTACTAGGGGTTAAACCTAGGGTCATTCTATCTCCAAGTTATACCCCCAGCCTTATTTTATTCTTTATTTTGAAACAGGTTCTCACAAAATTTGCAGAAGGCCTCACAAGTTGCTGATGCTGGCCGCAGGACTGCCATCCTCCTGTCTCAGCCTCCCAACTACAGGGATTACAAGTGTGTACCACCATGCCTGGCTCATATGTATCTTTTTATAATAAGCATTTTCTGATGGTAGAAATTTTAAATCAGAGAGTATAATTAATGTATTTAAACTTGCTATTGGCTAAATGCTGTTTTTCATATAGTACTGTGTAGTTTCCACTCTATTTATGAATATATGCATCATAAAGTATTAACAAATATTATTGTACCTAAGAGAATTATTCACACCAGAAATGTTTCCCAACAACATTTAATACACTTTAAAAATATAAAGTTTAATTTTTAACACAATCTCATTTTAATAAGGCATATATTAGAAGTGTATGAATTAATAAAATAGAAGACAATGTATAGACAGCGGTTTTTCAATATCTACATGACACCAAGTCCGTTTTTACAAAATACTTGCCCTTTGTCTCCTCAGAATCAAATATCTGAATGATGGGAATTCATTGGGAAGATTATGGGAGAGAATAATGGGGAAAGGAATGAATGGGGAAGAGAGAAACATAAGATAAATAAGGGGCACTTATCATTAGATCATAAAACTTTTAAGAGAATGAAAATAATCTAAAGAACATGATAAAGAACATGATAAAAAAGAATGAGCTTTGAGAGCATTTGAGGTTATTTATTCTATAAAATTTAATCAAATATCAAAGGTATAATTAGAGGGGAAAGTATGATTACAAATGCACAAGTCTTATTGAATATATAAGGCAACCATGCTAATTCTATAACAGCATATATACTTGAAAATCGTTTTCTATTTCTAGACGTGTGAGCTATTAAGTATAGGATCTTGTTTCCAAATCTGCAACAGACCTTACCATTCTATAAGGTACATTTTGTTAATTTAGTCAAACTAGATTCCAAAATTTCTTAAATATATTGCAAAATTTTATTAAAAGCCAGGGTCAGCTGGGCGTGGTGGCGTATGCATGTAATCCCTGCGCTTGGGAGGCGGAGACAGGAGGATCGTGCCGGTTGGAATCCAGCCGCGCTGGTTTAAGAGACCCTGTTTCCAAATAAAAAATATAAAATAGGTCTGGGCGTGTAGCCTGGAGGTAGAAGGGCTTAGAGGAACCCCAGTACCACACACACAAAAAAAAATCCAGGATCAGAGCTGGACGTGGTTGCGCACGCTTGTAATCCCCGTGCTTGGGAGGCTAAGACAGGAGGATCACACAGGTTCGAAGCCAGCCTCAGCTACTTAGTGAGGCTCTCAGCAACTTAGGGAGACCCTGTTTCCCAATAAAATATAAAATAGGTCTGGGAGTATAGCTCGAAGGTAGAAAGCCTCTGGGTTCCACCCCAAGTACCACCAAAAAAAATAAAAAATAAAAAAAAATAAAAAATAAATAAATAAGAAGCCAGGATCAATATTGTGGATAATCTGAGTAGTGTAGAAACTGGGCAAGAAATATTTTCATTGCTAGATGGTGGTGTTCTGCGCATGTTGAATGCTTAACCTGTATGCTTTCCTTCTTTGCATCCCTGAAAATAATCAGGAATAACATATGAAGTAACTGGGCATGGTGGCACACGCTTGTCATCCCTGCGCTTGGGAGGCGGAGACAGGAGGATCGCACAAGTTTGAAGCCAGCCTTGCTGGCTTAAGAGACCCTGTTTCCAAATAAAAATATAAAAAATAGGTTTGGGAGTGTATCCCGGAGGTAGAAGGTTTTCCAGGAACCCCAGTGCCACCAAAAAAAAAGTTGATACTTATCCAATTATTTTGTGCCAAAATACTCCAATTTACATGTGGAAATATATGTTTTAAAACATTATATTTTTTCTTAAAATATTCTTGTCAGTGTAAAATTTCCTGTAAGAAATCAAATGAAGGATATTTGAGCACTAATATAGGACTCTAAACCATTGTGTGGAAAAATAAATGCCCCATTCTGATAGGGATTTTAGTGGTCTTCTCAGTAGCTTGGATTGATCACGTGCTTCTCCATCCCACTTTTCTGATTAGTAAAGCTGAGTGAAAGTGAGGTCATTGATTTGTGGTGCCAGTGGCTATTAGGTAAGTACATACAATGCATACAAACTTGAATGTGGCAACCATTAAAGATGTCAGTAGAGTAAGGAAATATAGCCATAATTTTTAGCTATTATTGTTATTTCCTACAAAAACTCAGATAAACCCCAATTCAACCATGGGATATGTACACAATGGAATTTTACTCGGCCATAGAGAAGAACAAAATTATGTCACTTGCTGGGAAATGGGTGGAACTGGAGAATATTATGCTAAGTAAGATTAGTTGCTGACACCGGGCGTGGTGGCACACGCTTGTAATCCCTGAGCTTGGGAGGCGGAGACAGGAGGATCGCGCAGGTTCAAAGCCAGCCGAGCTGGCTTATGAGATCCTGTTTCCAAAAATAAAAAGTATAAAATGGGTCTGGGAGTGTAGCCCGGAGATAGAAGGGCTTCCAAGAACCCCAGTTCCACCAAAAAAAAAATTAGTTGCTGATAAAAAATAAAATATCAGATGCTTTCTCTAATATGCAGAAGCTAGAGAGAAAATGGGTCAATAGGAAGAACTCTAGACAAAGAAGGCAAACCAATATATGAACAATTGAAATCATTTTTCAAAAAATATAATAATCACACCTCAAAGGAAATTAATGTGACCTGATAAGTCAAAGAAAATAGTTGTGGCTGAAATCTTTTAAATTAGTCCAACCAACCTATAGTTGATTCTTACTGTACATGATCCTTACTTGTCTTGTTTGATATTTGTAAGTTTGGAGTGCTGAATTCAGAACTATTTCCATGGGAAATGTTACGAAGACTACAGAGTGCTAAAGAGTGCAGTAAGGCTTCCCGAGCTTTCGATACCTCTATATTCTGCTCTTGGGAGATTTGAAGGCTAATCTGGTTTACGTTATTCATTAGCAGATTGGAAGCTATAAGATTGGTTATGGAGCGACATCTGGTGAGATTTTCTTCCAATAACTGTTTGTAGAGTTCCTCCACCTTTTTTTCCATATAATTATTAAGCATAGAATTAGAGAGAGGCTGCTTATGAAACAATATACTTTTGTCTCGAATTTCATCCCCATTCAATAACTTTAAGGTTGGTGCTTTTTTCAGAGGCTCGATGACAGGAGAATGCCCCAATGATATATCCACTGAAAGTAAAAGAGGACCATTAAAAACATCATCATGGGTATGTTCCACAAAGCATCCTGAATCATACATGTTCCCCACGTGGTCACCTCCGATTTGTAGATCAGGATAATTCTGGCAGATACTGGTACATGACCAAGACCGATATAAATCCAGCTGTTCTTCATCATGTTGTTCTCTTTTAGGAATGGGCCATGCAATGGACACATTTCCTGGAAGAAGTGTACTTTTGCATTTCCCCACAGGTATCTCATCCACAGGTTTTATTTGATTTATATCATTACTTTGTTTTGTTAAACTTCCATTAGCAACTTTTTCTTGACATTCCATCTTAAGAATGGGAAATGAATTATCTTTGATGTCTAAAAGCTTCTTTTTACAAGTTTCCTTTTCCTCTTTTGAGGTCTTCTGACATGTTAGTGGGTTGCAAAGTTTTGTATATTTCTGTTCTCTGTATAGGAGTTCAATTAGGAAGGCTTCTCCGAGCATTTTGTTAGACAAGTTCTCTAAAAAGAAGACTATAGTATGTTCCTATAACATAAAAGAGTCATTAAGGCAATATACATTAAAATGTCAAATAGAATATATCTCATACACGAAACAAATGTGAGTCAGGGAGGCAGTGTTTCTCAAAGGACAGTGAATCAAAGTATGAATAAAGAGACATTGGTTCCAGTTCTGCCACTAATGTTAAACATCATGTAATTTATTAATTGATTGATCTCAATTTTCTTATCAATTAAATGATAGCAATACCTCCCCTGTCTTCTTCACAAGGTTATCAAGATAATAATATATAATGCTCATGTGTTTTAAAACAGAAACAGCCGGATATGGCAGCACAGGCCCATAATCCCAGTACTTGGGAAAATGAGAAAGGAAGGTTTAAGCCCAGCCTCAGAAACTTAGCAAGACTCTTGGCAACCTAGGAGACCTGTTTGAAAAACAAAACCTTAAAATAGAAAAAAGAGTTGGGGGTGTAGTTCAGAGGTAGAATGCTCCTGGGTCCAATCCCTAGTATCACAAGTTAAAATTAAATAGAAAAAAACATAGAAACATATAGAGATGTATAATTATTATAGTCAACTGTCTTTTAGGATTTATTACTGTCTTTTGAAACATACATTGAAAAATTACTATACTTTAAAAGTATATACGATGAAGAAATTATATATAGTTTGGGCTCATACAAACCTTAATTTAATAAATGTAAATATAGCCAGTTAATTTTTCAGTTATTTAAGTACAAATAGGATTCTCAAATTCATTACAATTCTTTTTTGCTTTTACTTGTCACCTTTTTTCTTCTTTCTCTTCTTTGGGACTCAAATTTTACTTCCCTAAGCACTTATTTCAGTCATTTGCATGGTTCTTTAGTGCAATTTTAAGACTTTAAATATTTCCCATAGGGTGTGAAAGGAAAAAAAAACAAATAATTCAAAACAATTTTTCTTTTATAGGTCTGTAGAGTCTAGTATAGTTTCTAGAAAATCTACTTATATTTTGAATTGGAGAAGAAAATAAACCAAAATATGTAAGAATGTAGACTTACCTTTTCAAATGTGAGGATACCTAAAGATTTTGTCTTCTCAGAGTCCAGTGGTCCAAATAGAAAAAAATCTTAAGTGTTGTCTTACACCTCGGTAAAATAGCTTTAACCGTATAACATGGTTCTGCTTTCCATTCTTACCCTAAGGCTGAAGCAAACAAGCGGGGGAAATGATGTGGGTTGGTCACATGCGTGGTATGGTAATGAGCACATACCAAAAGAGGATCCTGAAAGTGTTTATTCAACTTGAAAATGACAATGGGAAAATGTTAATAGCAATGCTTTTATCCCATAAGTGAAGGTAGAGACAGGCTATTTTGATTTTTATTCTTTTGGATACTGAAGATTGAATCGAGGAGTGTTCTGACTTAGAGCTACAAACACCCCCAGTCCTATTTACTTTTTATTTTAAAACGGTCTCATTAAATTGCTGAGGGTCTTGCTAAATTGCCATGGTTATCCTTGAATGTGATACCCTCCTGTCTGAGATTACAGGTGTTCACCACCACACCCTAATCATTTTTTGATGTCTCTCTGTGTGTGTGTGTGTGTGTTTGTGTGTGTGTGTGTGTGTGTGTGTGTGTGTGTGTGTGTGTCCCTAGGGATTAAAACCAGAGGTGTAAGTCAGGGCTCTGACCTACACCCAGCTCTTTTTTGTTGTTGTTCTGAAACAGGATCTCACTAGGTTGTAGAGAACCTCCCTACATTGTTGAAGCAGGCCTCAACCAGAGATCCTCCTGTCTAACTTCCCAAGTACTGGAATTCTAGGCTTGCACCACCTCACCCAGCCTGGCTAATTTTTTAATGTATTTTATGCATTGATTTTGTGTGCCTGGTACTGGAGATTGAAGCCAGGGGCATTCTAACTCTGAGCTACACTCCCAGACCTGTTTTATTTTTATTTTGAAACAGAGTCTTGCTAAGTGAACAAGAATCTCACTACTTGATAAGGCTGTCCTAGAATCTGACAGCCTCCTGTCTCGGCCTCCAAAGTACTGGGATTACAGACCTGTACCACCATGTCCGGCTCATTTCTTTTCTTTTTTTTTTTTTTTTGCAGGTGTCTGGGGATGGAACCCAGGGGCATTCGACCTCCAAGCTACACCCCCTGCCCTGTTTTTTATTCTTTATTTTGAAACTGGGTCTCACTGAGTTGCAGAGGGCCTCACTAAGTAGCTGAGGCTGTTCTTGAACCACAATCCTCCTGTCTCAGCTTCCCAAATGCTGGGATTGCAAGCATGTGCCACCAAACCTCACTTATTCTTTATTTTGATACAGGGTCTTACTAAGTTGCAGAGGGCCTCACTTAAGTAGCTGAAGCTGGCTTTGAACCTCCAGTCCTCCTGTCTCAGCCTTCAAAGTACTGGGATTACAAGTGTGTGACACCACGCCTGGCTTCTTTTTATATTTTTATATTCCCAAAATATTTTATTAAGAGTATATTTAATAATTTAACGAAACCATTGAAAAAAACTTTTAAAATTGAACTCTGTTAATAAGAAATATCTTCTAATTTTAATATATTTCTTTTTATCTAAATATTTTTGTCCTCAAAATTTTTAACATTTATCTTATGATGCCTTATATTGTTATATGTATGTTTGATGTAATGTTTACCTTTTTTTTGCGGGTGTCTGGGGATGAAACCCAGGGGCATTCGACCTCCCAGCTACACCCCCTGCCCTGTTTTTTATTCTTTATTTTGAAACCGGGTCTCACTGAGTTGCAGAGGGCCTCACTAAGTAGCTGAGGCTGTCCTTGAACCGAGATCTTCCGTTCTCAGCCTCCCAAGTACTGGGATTACAAGTGTGTGCCACCACGCCCTGCTCCTGAATGCTGGGATTCAAAGCATGCGCCACCACGCCCGGCTGGGATTATTTCTTAAATAAAAAATTAGTATGTTTTGTAATAAGGAATAATGATAAATAACCCAAATGGCCATTCATAAGAGCATGGTTAAATAAATTATTATTCATTTATGGCACCAAATACCAAACTGAACATTTTAATGATACAATTAAAGTATCTATTTATACTAGTAATGACTACATGACAGTCATATTAAATGACTACAACCCTACTTAATTTAAAACAGACACTATGCCGGGCGTGGTGGCACACGCTTGTAATCCCAGCATTCAGGAGGCTGAGGCCGGAGATTAGGAGTTCGCAGACAACCTCAGCTACCTAGTGAGGCCCTCTGCAACACAGTGAGACCCGGTTTCAAAATAAAGAATAAAAAATAGGGCAGGGGGTGTAGCTCAGAGGTCGAATGCCCCTGGCTTCCATCCCCAGACCCATAAACAAATAAAAATAAAAAAATAAAGCAGACACTATTATCCCCATATCATAGAGGATATAAGGCCAAGAAAAGGTTTATAATACGTGTTCAAGGTCACAAAGCTAGTCAATAATGGAATTAGGATTAGTACCAGCCAATTAGATTCAGAGCTCGCACTCTAAATCACTATACTATATTTCCTGGTTATGAATACTAAATGTAAAGTACAGCAGTGTAAATGCAGTATAATTTCATCATGACTTACATGTGCTGTGTGCCAAATACTTCTAGATACTTCACACATACTAATTTAATCCTCATTACATCTCTGAAATAGATATCATTATCTCTGTTTTACCTACAAGAAAATGAGGTACAGAAATATTAAATATCTTGCTCAATCTCAGGCAACTATAAGTAACAGTCTGGGTTTGAACTCAGGCAACCTGGCATCGAAGTCTGCATGCTTAACGCCCTTGCTGACCTTTGCCTGTTAATGGCCTTAGTGTATAAAACCGTGTTGGTGGAAAAGGATAAAAGAAATTGGATGTCTTCCCTAATTTGCGAAAGCTAGGGAGAAATGGGTCATAGGAGGAACTCTAGATGACGAAGGAGATCTTAGAGAGGAGCAAAAAAGGTGACCTAACTGAGGGGATGGGAGGGGGGAGAGGGAATCTCTCTAAAGCACGTGATGTACTTTAACATATCAAAGTCAATTACTAAGCCAAGCATGGGTAGAAGGGATGGGGAGAATGGGGCGGGAACTGGGTAAGGGCTAATTAGGTGAGCTGTGTATGTATGTCTCCACAAGGCTTTTATCCCATTAAAATGTATGACTACAATGTACCAATAAAACTTAAAAGAAGAAAAGGATACAAATCAAACTATAGATTAGAGTTGCCTCTGAGGGGACAGGCCAAAAGTATACAAAGAGATCATTTCACTTGTGAATCCCTATATTTCTAGATGGTTTACATTTTAGTAAAAATGAGTCCTGCAAAGGGCATCCTCAAGAAGAGTGGGAACCTCCCAGCGCTAAGAGATAATAAAGATTGCTCTGGTGGTCATATCCCGACTCGGTATCATTTGCTATTTCCTTACAAACCCAGGCAACACGAGATTTATTTATCATTTTTCTTCACACATCACACTATATTTTGGGCATTTTCTGCCTCAGGTATCTCGGTGCTTCTTACAGGGCCATAGTTGCCAGCAGGAAGGCTTGCATCCCCTTCTTTCCCAAACTGGGAGGAAAGAAAATGGATAGCAGGGCTGCAAAGTCCATTTGCTCTTCCCGCTCCTCCTCCACTGGGCCTTGCAGATGAGGCCACAAAGGAGGACTTAGCTCGTGTTTACGACCCCCCGGGGGCGCAGCGCCCCTCCCCCCCAAGAGGTGGGCGCCTGCGACCTCAGGTCACCGGGCGTAGGCTTTCCGCAGAATGGGCTTTCGCCTGCGCCACAGAGCGCTACTTTTCCAGCCAATCCTGAGCTCAGGGGTCACCGGGCCCCTAGCAACCTGCCTGCAGAAGGGCAGGGCTAGGTGTTCAGACTTCTGGGGGAAGCCCAACCGAGAAAAGCAGCGGTTAAGTGTTTGGCTCGGTGTTTCTCCTGCAAAATAGCCTGAGTGGAAAGAATGAGTTCCATTAAAATCTACTACACCAGCGTTTCAGGCTCTAGGGAGGTGAGTGGGAAGAAAAGCGCCCGAGTGGGGACGGTGAGGGTGTGGGGAGGGGGAAAGTACCAGGATGAAGACATCCCAGTAGGGGACTTCTCGAATTTACGAAGACTTTATCACACCCTTTTGGCTTTTATTCAACTCCTACTTTCTTGCTTTTGGAGGTGGGAGGTGAAAGGAAGAACAGAATATGATAAACTCTTTCGCCCAGGTTATAGTCTAAGATCTGGGACCTTTCTGATATGTTGACCTTAACTATCTTAAAGAGCCAGTGCTTCAAAGGGAAGAAAAAAAAGTACCTTGTTTAAAATGGGAGAGGGAAAATTAATAGCCAAATCCTCAGAGAAGATTTTGTGACCCAAGAAAAGGATGAAGTGTTCATTTTTACGAAGCAGGTGTATTTGCACAGACCAGACATTTCTTGGATGAACTGAAGTGGGGTTTTTTGTTGTTGTTTGTTTGTTTGTTGCGGGTCTGGGGCTGGAACCCAGGGGCATTCTACCTCCGAGCTACACCCCCTGCCCTATTTTTATTCTTTATTTTGAAACAGGGTCTCACTGAGTTGCGGAGGGCCTCACTAAGTAGCTGAGGCTGGCTGCAAACTGCAGTCCTCCAGTCTCAGCCTCCCAAGTAGTGGGATTACAAGCGTGCGCCACCACGCCCGGTTTGGATGAACTGAAGTTTAAATGAATTATTTTAAGCAGAATGTAGGAAATATTATAGAAGAGTACTGTCCAACGGAAATATAGTGAAAGCCACATATATAATTTAATTTTAGTAGCCATTAAAAAAACAAAAGCCGGGCGTGGTGGTGCACGGTTGTAATCCCAGCATTCCGGAGGCGAGAACGGAGGATCTTGGTTCACAGACAGCCTCAGCTACCTAATTAGTGAGGTCCTCTGCAACTCAGTGAGACCTGGTTTCAAAATAAAGAATAAAAAATTGGGCAAGGGGTGTAGCTCGGAGGTAGAATGCCCCTGGGTTCCATCCCAGACCTGCAAAAAAAATTTTTCTTTTAAAAACAAGCAAGTGATATTAATTTTAACATGCTTTATTTAACATGAAATAACCCCAAAATCCATCATTGCAACATATATATAAATGGAAATTTATATAAGTTTAAAGTTTATAAATGGAAATATTATATGTTCTTTTTTTAATATTAAGCCCTGAAATTCCAATATGTGTTGTGCTTAAATGGTACATCTCATTTCAGAGTAACTGGTTTTTTTTTGTTTTTTTTGTTTTTGCGGGTTTGGGGATGGAACCCAGGGGCATTTGACCTCCGAGCTACACCCCCTGCCCTATTTTTTTAATCTTTATTTTGAAACAGGGTCTCACAGAGTTGCAGAGGGCCTCACTAAGTAGCTGAGGCGGTGGTCCCAGAACAGCGCTTCTCAGGTCTCAGCCTCCCGAATTCTGGGATTACAAGCGTGAGCCACCACGCCCGGCTCAGAGTAACTACTTTTCAAGTGTGCAGTGGTCATATGTAGCTACTGATGATCACATCTATAGCACAGTTTTAACAAGACCGTTATG
Source organism: Muscardinus avellanarius (assembly GCF_963383645.1). Classification (NCBI taxonomy): domain Eukaryota; kingdom Metazoa; phylum Chordata; class Mammalia; order Rodentia; family Gliridae; genus Muscardinus; species Muscardinus avellanarius. Next base: position 116,234,660 of record NC_137792.1, on the reverse strand, counting down.
TGGCTAAGAATCCCTATCCTACAAATTTTTGAGAAGCATGAAAACTGGAGTATTTGAAACTTATTACAAATAGTCATCAAACCATCACAATCTTGCTGTGTCAAAAACCATGATATTTGTCGGGAGGAATGAGATTTTATCACATCCTAGAAAGAAAAAGTTGCTTTTGCATAAACCCTGGTCAGGTAGGTAAGTAATTTTGCCGGACAATCAAGACACAATAATACCAACAAACGGTTTTAAAGAACGTAAGCTATTTGTTGTTTTTTCTTTTTTTTTTTAAATAAAACCGTGATTTATGTTAGTGTAAGTACTAAAACTGTGTAAGAGGGAATGATTCAGAGTAAATAAGAACCACAATGAATACAGCAGAGGATTCACCAAACTGTTGGTCCTAGACTCTCACACTAGCATAACAAACATTTGGAAGGTTTGTTAAAGCAGATTATTCCTGGAACCCATCCCCAGAGATTCCTATGCTGATTTGAGGTACAGTGATGCTGATGCTGTGGGTCTGTGAATCACACACAGAGTAACACTGTCCTAGGCAACTGTTCTTCTATTAATGGGCTTCTCTTAAAAGGTTAGAAAAATTACTAAAAAAAACAAGTGACTTACATTTCATGAAACATACTTTTGCCATGGTAAAAAAAAAAAGAAAAAGAAAAAAGACACTAACCAGGCCGGGAGTGGTGGCGCAGGCTTGTAATCCTTGTGCTTGGGAGATGGAGACAGGAGGATCACACAGGTTCGAAGCCGGCCTCCCTGGTTTAGGAGATCCTATTTCCCAATTAAAAAATATAAAAAATGGGTCTAGGAGTGTAGCCCGGAGGTAGAAGGGTTTCCAGGAACCTCAGTACCACCAAAAACAAAGAAACAAACAAACAAAAAACCAAAAACAAAAAAACTACCCAGGCTTTTAGAACGTGGAAAGGCTGTAATTTGGGACTTTCAAAATTTTCTCTGCTCCCCATTGGCTATAGGCTGCTTTCTAAATATAGCCAGATTACATTTTCAGGTCTTCAAACAAAAAGCCTACTGACATACACTTTCATAGAAATCCTACTTAAATAAGCTGGGTTTTGTATTTGCTTTCTCATGTTTTCTCATTCCAGCATCAGAGATTTTATTGGACGCAAATGTCCAAGAGTGTCATGAATATGTAATAACCTGAACCCGTACATAAGATTTATGCCGCAGTTATTTCAAAAACTGTGGCTATTAAATCAGTTGAAAAGATAACCGACTCTTGCAATTTTACCTTCGTCATAGTGTCTATTTGCAGGAGAATCGACAATGGATTAATATAGCCTAGTAAGCAGATGCTATGAATTTAACAATTCATATGTGAGGGCACTAAGAACATATTTGTAAATTGTAATCATCTTGTGTATTTTATTGTTTTTATGCCATAGTTTTCTCTCTGATTTGGTCTCCATGAATTTAGAACACGTAGTATGTTTCCCTCAAATTTAATAACATGGTAGCACACCCATTTCCTACCTAAATCTGCTATATATATCAGCATAAATTAAGGCAAGGATGAGTCCAAAAGCCTTCCCCAACTATTAGCAAGAACTGTATGGTCAGGCGTTGTGGCGCACATTTGTAATCCCAGTACTTGGGAGGCTGAGACCAGAGCATCACAGGTTCAGAGCCAGCCTCAGCTACTTAATGAGGCTCTCTGCAACTTAGTGAGACTCTGTTCCAAAATAAAGAATAAAAATAGCACTGGGAGTAAAGCTCCAAGGTAGAAAAGTAGAATGCCCTCAGTTAAATCCCCAGTCCTGCAAAAACAAAAACAAAAAACACAGTATGTTCTTACCACTTCAAATATAGTATGAAATCAACCTGGTAAGAATATATAAGTCATAGAGATTTCTAACCACACTGACACCTTGCTATAAACTTCCTGTACACTTATGACCCTTGATCAGTGCTGAGAGGCTGGAAGGTGTTATAAAAGCAGAGTTTCCCTACACAGTTTAAGATCTGTATATGATTTTTGACTCCCAAAGACCAGTAGCCTTACCAATAATGTACATTTATTAGCACATATTTTAAGCATTATATGTTATATATGGTTAAAAAAAACATGAAAACCTTGAGAGAGCATTTTTACTGCAGTGCACAATTGGAGAGAGGAACTGCTGATGTAAAGATGATTAGCATCAGAGAAAAAAATGAAAGGAAATAGATCTCCTGAAATTAGGAGCATGACTAAGAGAGAAGTGAAGAACATTGGGAAAGGTAATAGGGGAGAAGTATACACAGAAAAGAGTCCGAATTATACTATGTGCATTTATGAATATATAACCATGAGTTTCATTTATGTATAAATTAAATGCATGTGTATATTGGAAGGCACTGGTGATTGAACCCAGCAGCATTCTACCTCTGAGGGACACCCACAGGCTATTTTTTATTCTTTAGTTTGAAACAGGGTCTCACTGTGTTGCTGAGGCTGGCTTCAAACCTGCGATCCTCTTGTCTGTCTCCCCAAGTACTGGGATTACAGGTGCGAATCATGGTGTTTGGACCTTCCAGCATTTTAAAGCTGATATTCAGAATACCTGAGTTCACTGAAATAAGAACAGGAGGTAGCTACTGTAGTGTATACCTCTGCTAATTTTATGTGGTTATGATTTAGTACTACGCTGTTATAGCTTGTTTACACTATTTTATTTAAGTTTTGATAAATTTTAACTGTGATAATTTATAACATCATATTTTATGGTAGGAAATATAGATAATTAAATATTTCATTGTATTCATGACATATCTTTTTCATATATTTTAATATTTCTATACTTCATGGTTTTTCTGAGCTTTTCTGAAATTGCTACAAATCAAAAAAAGTCTGGCCATGATTAGACTGGCCTAGTTCAAACCCATATTGTTTGAGGGACAGCCATGTATATATAGTATGTATACATACATATGTATACATGTATGTATATATATTTTTGTGTTTGTATACATAGTAATGTTTACATATGACACATATACCATATATAGAATGGTGTATATTCGTGATTTCACAAAAAAATTACCTAGCTTTTGTTCCACAAAAAGGCTTCACACCATTAAAATCTGTTCTTCTATAACATAATGGACAGGAAAGACGAAAAACATAGAAAATGTTGGGACCAATTAATTAACATCTTTCTATCTTTTTTTTAATCTAGGTGAAACAGAGACAAGAAGAAGTTATCAGAATTTTAGATACCTACAAAATCCAGTACGAACTAATAGACATTTCTATCAGTTTAAAACTACTTCAAGAAATGAGGATGAAGGTTTCCACTCCTAAGGCTCTACCACCTCAGATATTTAATGGAGAAGAATATTGTGGAGTAAGGGTGAATTTTTATTCTATTTCATTTTATGTCTTCAAGTAATACATATGAGGAAAATATAAAGTATGGGGTATGAAGGTCAGTTTTAACCCATTTGTATAATAACTTAATTATGTTCCTGAAGACAAGGCAATTTGTATTTTATGATGAAAAAATTATCATAAAAGAAAAGTATATCATGCTGCTTGTTTAGAGATAATTTTTTCATCATACATTATAATGAAATAACTGGTGTTCTGGGGAAATTTGTCATCCAACTTAGCTAGCAGAGGTTTGCAAGGGCCTGGGCAAGATAATTAGCAGACTTAACCTGGAGACTTTAAATACTGACTTCGTAATTGGGAATTATTACTACCGTTGTTATAAGTTAATTTTGTGTTTTTAGGATTTCGAAATGTTCCACGAGGCAAAAGAGAACAAAGAGATTCTGAAATTCCTGAAGATGGAGTGAACGAGCAAACGATACAAGAGATGTTGAGACAGTTCTCCATATACTTCTGTAAACGTGTGACATTTAACTGTAAGAACAGAACTGTTTCATTAAAATAATCGCTTAAACGATGGACTCTTGCTATTTCAATGTTGTGTTAAAATAATTTCTTTGTTATGCAGTGAGTATATATAGCTGTATATCTGTGTAAGAATAGGCATCATTAATGATTTTGAAGAAAATCATTTGAAGATCATTAATGATTGTCCATTTATAAGTGTGGAATAGAAAGTGCAGTTTTCATTTTGCTTCTAGGTTTGTATTTTAAATGATCGCCAGTACATTTAAAGAAGGCTTAAATATCAGAGCAATCTGTTTTCAAATAGGAGAAAAACACCAAGTACCTTTCCAAGTCCTCCTAAAATATTAGGGGCCAGGTGGAGCAGCACTTGCCTGTAATCCCAGTACTTAAGAGACTGAGACAGAAGGATCACAGGTTTGAGACCAGCCTCAACAACTTAGTGAGACCCTCTTTCTTTCTCTCTCCCTTTTCTTTCCTTCCTTCCTTTCTTCTTTCCTTCCTTCCTTCCTTCCTTCCTTCCTTCCTTCCTTCCTTCCTTCCTTTGTTTCTTTTTTTTTGCAGGTCTGGGGATGGAACCCAGAGGCATTTGACCTCCAAGCTACACCCCCTGCCCTATTTTTTATTCTTTATTTCAAAACAGGGTCTCACTGAGTTGCAGAGGGCCTCACTAAGTACCTGAGGCTGTCAGCGAACCGCAATCCTCCTGTCTCAGCCTCCTGAATGCTGGGATTACAAGTGTGCGCCACCATGCCTGGCTAGTGAGACCCTTTTTCAAAAAAAAGGGCAGGTGCTATTGCTCAAAGGTAGAATGCCCCTGGGTTCAATCTCCAGCACTTCTCCCCCCCCCCAAAAAAAAAAAAGAAAAAAGAAGTCTGGAGAGGAATTATAATTTTTTTTCCTTAACAATCTTCTCTGGTAATTTTTTGTACACTATATCCTCATATAAATTGGGAGTCTCCCAAATCTATTTCTCCTCCATTGTCCCCTATCTTGTTGATAGACAAATCAGTTCATTCATTCAAACTGAGAAGCCTTGGAATCATCCTTAATATCACCGGTAACAAATGTGTCACCTAGCCTCAGAGGAGTTGACCTCAACATCCCAGGTATCCTCCCATTCTCCATCTCTCTAGCCATTGCTTTTCTTCATATCCTCATTTATCTTACCTGTACTTTTGCAATCATATCTTATTTCCTTATTTCCAGTTTTACTGTGATAATATCTGCCCTCTACACCACTGCTAAATTACTGCTTTCAACCTTGGCCAAACATTGGAATCACCCAAGGAATTAAACAAATATACATATTATTTCTTTTTTTTTTTACTTTTTTGTTGTACTAGGGATGGAACCCAGGGGCATTCTACTTCCAAACTACACCTCCTGCCCTATTTTTTATTCTTTATTTTGAAACAGGGTCTCACTGAGTTGCAGAGGGCCTCACTAAATAGCTGAGGCTGTTCGTGAACCACAATCCTCCTGTCTCAGCCTCCTGAATGCTGGGATTACAAGTGTGCACCAACACACCTGGCTTATACATATTATTTCTAATCACATCCTCAATACATCCAGTGGGCATCTTAAGGCTGAAAACAATGATCTCTAGCAAAATCTTTCCGAAATATGTTTAAGTCTACATAGCCTGAAACAGAAAGTTTTTTTTTTTTTTTAATATGTGATGCAGGAAAACCATATTCCTCAGAATCATTTGGAGTGCTTTTTGTTGTTGTTGTTGGTACTGGGGCTACTGGAAACCCTTCTACTTCCGGGCTACACTCCCAGACCTACTTTTTGTATATTTTTATTTGGAAACAGGGTCTCAAGCCAGCGAGGCTAGCTCGTAACCAGCGCGATCCTCCTGTCTCCGCCTCCCAAGTGTGGGGATTACAAGCGTGCGCCACCATGCCCGGCTTGGGGTGCTTTTAAAGTATTCATATTCCTGAATCTTCTCCCAGATTGTGTGTGTGTGTGTGTGTGTGTGTTTACTAGAGATTGAACCCAGGGGCGTTCTACATACAAGCTACACCCCCAGATCTATTTTTGTTTGTTTTGTTTTGAAACAGAGTCTCTCTAAATTGTTGAGAACCTCAACCCTGCCATCTTCCTGTCTCAACTTCCCAAGTACCTGTAATACAGGTAGGTGCTACTACACCCAGCTTCTCCCAGACTTTTAAAGCTGGAGCAAAGTTATTTGAATTTTATATGAGCAGATCCAGATGTTTCTATAAGTTTTTGACAAATGTTGATATGTAAGTTAAAGTCTAAATTTCAAACTCCTTCTTTGAAATTGGCATCTGAGCCGGGCGTGGTGGTGCACGCTTGTAATCCCCACGCTTGGGAGGTGGAGACAGGAGGATCGCGCAGGTTTGAAGCCAGCTATGCTGGCTTAAGAGACCCTGTTTCAAAATATAAAATAGGTCTGGGAGTGTAGCCCAGAGGTAGAAGGGCTTCCAGGAATCCCAGTACCACCAAAAGAAAAAAAAGAAAAGAAAAGAAAAAAGAAATTGGCATCTAAGGCCAGGTGTGGTGGTACATACTTGTATTTCAGATACTTGAGAGGCTGAGACAGGGACTGCAGGTTGAAGGCCAGTGTCAACTACTTAGTGAGGCTATCCGCAAACTAGTGAGACCCTTTTTCAAAATAAAGAATAAAAAATATGGATGGGTTTGTAGTTTGGAGATAGAATGTCTCTGGGTTCAATTCCCAGCACTGCAAAATGGAAGAAAAAAGAAGACAAAGAGAGAAAGAAGGAAAGAGAGAGAGAGAGAGAGAGAGAGAGAGAGAGAGAGAGAGAGAGAGAGAGAGATTGGAAGATTGCAGATTCAAGGTCAGACTCAGCAACTTACTGAGACCCTGTTTCAAAATAAAAAAATAAAATAAGGCTGGGGTATAACTCAGAGGTAGAATGTCCCTGGGTTCAAATTTAGTACTCGGGTGGGCAGGCATCTGTAGCCCATTCTATCCCCTCCTATTGGTTACGGTCTTTCTTACACTTCTCTCACATTAACCGTATCGTGTGTGTGTGTGTGTGTGTGTGTGTGTGTGTGTGTGTGTGTGTGTTACTGAGAATTGAACTATGGGGAACTATACCTCTGAGCTACCCTCCCAGCCCTTTATATGTTTTTATGTTGAAACAGGGTCTAAGTTGCTGAAACTGACCTCGAACCTGAGATCCTCCTTTCTCAGCCTCTCATGTACTGAGATTATAAGTCATGCAGCACTGTGCTGGCTTCACAGACCACCGTTAGTTGGATTGTTTTTTCTTTACATTTTTATATATTCTAGGTATAATTTCTCTAGCAGAAAAGTATTTGACAGATTTTTTCCTATTTTGTAGGCTTTCTCTTCAGATTCTTGATTTTCCCCCTTTGCTGTGTATAGGCTATATCTGTTTTCTACATATGTTTTTGTATTTTTTCTTTCCTACCTCAACTTTATTCTTTGAGGTTTCCTAGATTCATCATCTTGCATTTTTCCGCCACACTTTCAGTTCTTGCATATCCTAACCATCTGTTTGACAAGTAATTGCTTATTTTTTAGGCAAACTCCCCTAAGATGTCTTTTGTCATTTCTTTCTCACTAATAGACAGCAAATCTCTTTTTTATGACCCAGATGTTGCCCATTACCTACTTCTATCATAGCACTAGTAACTATAATAACCATTCCTTCCTTGAAACTGAAAATAGCAAATACTGTTTGGATACCATGCGCCAGATACGATTCTAAAGTGCTATGCATTAATTCACCTCATTCAGTCCTCACAACCTTGTTAGGTAGTTGCCATTTGTTATAATCCACTTTCCATGGGTGAGGAAAATAATTTGCTCAGTAGGAATTTGCACAAGACTATACAGCTAAAAACTAATAAAGTATAAAGTATGGTGGTACATGCCTGTAATCCCAGTCTTGGGAAGCTGAGAAAGGAGGATCACAGGTTTGAGGTCAACATCAGCAAGACCCTGCATCAACTTAGTGAAATCCTATTTCAAAATAAAAATAAAATAGAAATAGAGTGATTCTGGGTTCAATTCCCAGGATATACAGATTAAAGCAATAAAATCAGGATTTGACCTGGATACAAAAGATAAAGGAAAGGGCTCTTAGTAGACAGGGGTTAGGATGATCTGAAAAAAGAGAAAGCAGCACGAAAGTGAGTCAATAGTAAAAAGCCCTAAAAAGAAGTCCCACAGTTTAGGATTTTGAGATGAGGTAGTTGTCCTGGGTTATCATCATACGAGCCCTAATGCCAATGACACATATCCTTATGAGGGAGAGATAAAGATTAATCAATCAGAGAAAATATGAGAAGCCATTATAATCATGGAGGCAGAGAGTGAATTGATGTGGTCACATGCAAAAGACTGTCCAGAACCAACAGAAACTGATAAAAGCAAGGAACATATGTTTCTCTAAAGCATCCAGAGTTCTTACGGACATTGTTGACACCTTGATTTTGAACCTTGAGATTTGAGTGAGGCCAAAGAAGGAAGGGATTACCCTTTATGCTGTTAAGGGTTGAACATAGGAATATTCCTATAGCCATATTATGAGTAAGAAAGCTAATAAATAGGGTGAGAATCACTGTCATGTACCCAGTATCTTTCATAAACTGTGCAATAAAATAGATCTGAGGGTGAAGCTCAGAGGAATGCCCCCAACCCCCAGGTTCAATCTGCAATACCATAAATAAATAAATAAATAAATAAATAAATAATAAAATGTGCAACACTGATAAGTAAAAAGCAAGTGATTTCATAATTAAATGAATAGTTTAATTTTGGGTTTCTGTCCTACAATAAATGCTAAAAAGAGTTCTTGAAATTGAAAGAGATGATTAGTAAGAAAAAAGTTCAGAAGATATGAAATTCACTGATAAGAATAACTATACACACAAATTTAAAATGCTCATCATTCTTCTGGACATGATGGATTCATATGTTTAGAATGAAAACTAAAAAAAAAAAAAAACAATTTTTTTTGTGGTACTGGGGTTCCTGGAAGCCCTTCTACCTCCGGGCTACACTCCCAGACCTATTTTTATTTTTGGAAACAGGGTCTCTTAAGCCAGCGCGGCTGGCTTCGAACCTGCACGATCCTCCTGTCTCTGCCTCCCAAGCGCGGGGATTACAAGCCTGCACCACCACACCCGGCCTAAGATTCAATTTTTGCCTCCTTTTGCGCTATTTAAATATTTTCAGTATTTTATTTTATTAATATCACTTTGTGTCGATATTTATGCAACGTATATGGAGTTTATATTGTACAACTTCACATAAATTTTAGAAATTGTATCTGGGTTCCTATAACTCACATTTATTATGTTATTTATCATATGTTATTTTGTATTATAGTTGATATATAGATTTATGGATCCATAGACACACATATATGTATCCATAGAAAACTCTAGTAGAGAATCTTCCTTTTCTTTTTTGTACTGGAGATTGAACCCATGGGATTCTATCTTTGAGCTATACCCTCAGCGCTACTTATTTTTGTATTTTGAAACAGGGTCTGGCTAAATTGCTGAGGTTGACCTTGAATTGGTTATCCTCCCGTTTCAGACCCATGAATACTGTGATTACTGGCATTTACAGCCATGCCTGGCAAATTAAGGAATCTTTACACACTTGAATACTGTGTGTGTTTGTGTGTTGCAGGAGAAGTGACTCGCAACATTTGGGACTTGGATTGTTTTTTCTGCCTATCTTTAGTGTAATACTCATTTCAGATTATATTGAAGGTTTAGTCTTGAAAAACAGCAACAGTGTGTGTAATATCTCCTACAAAGAAGTAATCACTATGAGTAGTTCAAAGGATAGGTACACCATATTTCATCTTTGGATTAGAAAATGAACCCAGGATCATTTTACCTCTGAGCTACACTCCCAGTTTTTTGTTTTTTATTCTGATATAGGATCTTTCTGAGTTGCTAAGGGTCTGGCTAAGTTGCTGAGACTGCCCTTGAATCTGCAATTCTCCTGTCTTAGCCTCTCAAATTCTGGGATTATAGGTGTGCATCACTGTACTAAGCTAGTATATTTCCATAATCTAACCTTATTTATACAGAAAAATTTTCTATAATGATGATCACCTGATTTAATTACTGAATAAGATTTCTACTAGTTAATACATTAAAGAATGAGTCACTGATAATTTATTCTATATTCAGCCTATTGGCTTAATTTAGGGCATAATTGAAACATGTCTATCAGTCTTTATGACTAGGAAAGATATAACTGAAATAGATATATTTTTAAATTATGAATATATAAAATTACTAGTTTCTTAGCGAGAAATATTTCTATTCCATCAAGTGTGATATTTTAAACTACTTTTTTTGGTACTAAGAATTGATCCCATGGGCATGCTACCCTTGAACTATACCCCCAGCTGTCTTATTTTAAAATAAAATCTCAAGCCCGGCGTGATGGTGCATGCTTGTAATCCCCGCACTTGGAAGGCTGAGACAGGAGGATCGCACGGGTTCAAAGACAGCCTCAGCTACTTAGTGAGGCTCTCAGCAACTTAGTGAGACCCTGTTTCCAAATAAAATATTAAATAGGTCTGGGAGTATAGCTCAGAGGTAGAAAGCCTCTGGGTTCCACCCCCAGTACCACCAAAAAATAAAATAAAATAAAAAAATAAAATCTCGCCAAGTTGCTGAGGCTGCCTTCAAACTTGGAATCCTCATGTCTTAGCCTCCCAAGTACTGACCTTTGCACCATTGAACCAGGCTTAAACTATTATTTTTAATTGGTGTATTGTAATTATATGACTTGTTGAAGTTCAGGGTGATAGAGGCATACATACACACAGTACTCATTGAGCTCATACTCAGTTCCCTTCCCCTCCCCTCCAGCCCTTCCTCAGCACAGTGATTGGCTTTGGTAAATTTCTATATGGACATGATGACCACTGAGGTGTTTCCCTCTTCTCCCCTCTCATCTCCCTCATTAGGTTCCCTTCTTCATTCAACTAGTGTATCTCTTTTGTCCTCCTATGTCCCAGCTTCTCCCTAGCATCCACGTATGAGGGAGAATATCGACTTTTCACTTTCTGTGACTGACTAATCTCACTCGCATGTCTTCCATATTAGCTCTCACCACTTTTTTGTTTTTGAAGAAACAAATCAGTTTAAAACCAATACGATTCATAAACTACTACCTAGTGATTTCTTCAGGACCAAGGCCTATCAGTAGTAAAAACAGAAATGCACACTTTTTGAAAAAACTAAACTTTTTATCTATAATGCTTTTCTTGTTACATCACAAAATCCCTCTTTCAAGAAGGACAATACAAATAGCACTGGGTTTAGCAGGAAGTTTCAGCCTCTTAACATAATCTTGCTTTGCAAGTCAGCAGCATGGTCTTTATGTAAATCATTTGTTTTTTTTCTGGATTTCAGTATCTTTGTTGATAAAATGAGGTCAGTCTAGACTAAATTAAACAGTGAATAAGTTTTAAGCCTTGTGCCAAATCTGATGATTGATAAGGCCTTCCTATGGCCGCATTTAGGACTTTGAGGTTCAATGAGAAAGAATATCTGCCATGGACAAAATGATGGTTAAGAGAAGTTTTAGGGTAATTTAATTTACATCCCTGAACTAGATGATCTTTTGAAATAAGTTTCAATTCCAAACAGTATACTTATAAAACGATATATATACAGGACATGAAAAATGTAAAGCACATGTTTAATAAAAGATAAAATGCAATACATTTCTGAGCAAAGAAACTGGGAATTGAATTGCATGCATGGAAGAGGAAGAGAGAGATGAATCAGTGGAGGACATGGGTGTGTGTGTGTGTGTGTGTGTGTGTGTGTGTGTGACACTGGGGATGGAACCTAGGGGTGCTCTACCTCCAAACTACATCCCCAGTTCCATTTTTTATTCTTTATTTTGAAACAGGGTCTCACTAAGTTGCAAAGGGCGTCACTAAGTAGCTGAGGCTGTCCTTGAACCGCAATCCTCCCATCTCAGCCTCCTAAATGCTAGAATTACAAGCCTGCGCCACCATGCTCAGCTAGGGCATGGAAATTTTTAAGGCCAGTATCATCCTGTAACAGTGTAATTGATATACTGATACATGACATTATGCTTTTGCCAAATTTCATAAAAGTTAGTATAAAAACATATTAAAGACTCATCTACTATTCTACCTTCTAGTATATGTGTGCTGGTTGCATACTCTGCAACAAAGCCATACTTAAGTAGTCATAGTTTATTTAATGTTGCATGTTATGTCTTTTATCTAGGCCTAGAATATGATGACTTATTCTCCCTGTTTCAAATGTTGCTTTTATGTCTTAGTTTGCATATCACTCCCTCTAGGATATTTTGCCTTACCACATCCTATGTTAACCCACATATGAGGTACCTCTTACAGTCCTCTCTAAGTATCCATTTAATTACCTTACTATAATAGAAATGCCTGGAAATATGTCCATCATATTCCACTAAACTGTTTCTTATTCTCATCCCCTGACAAAGTGCCCACTACATTGTATACAATTAAAACTACAAGTTACTATACATAGCAGCACTTACATCTTAGACCTTATAAAGTATAGACAATAAATTTTGGGGGTACTGAGGATGAACCCGGATGCATTCTATCTCTAAGATACACTCCCATCCAATATTATTATTATTATTATTATTTATTATTATTATTATTAAATTTTGAAACAGGGTTGCGGAGGTCCTTGCTAAATTGCTGAGGCTGGCCTCAAATCTGCTATTCTCTTGTCTCCGCCTCCCAAGTACTGGGATTATAGATGTGAATCACCAAGCCATGCTAAGGATAAGATTTTTTTAAACTGAGTTCCCTGTTGGACCATAATATATTTCCTTTTTATTCTGTCTACCCAACACACAGCATGGTGGCAGATACATTGTAGAGAACAAAAGAGACAGAAAAGAGTTGGAATGACCATTAACTATGTAGATCAATGTACCATATTATTTTCCCCATCTTCACTCTAAGGTGGTTATTATAAATATACACATAATAACACACATATTCTTCAATTCTACTTTACGTTTTACTATCAATTATAGTTAAAATTTTATATGATCTATATGTTTCCAAACATTTGGAATTTTTCTGAGTTAGTATGTCAACACAGGAATCAAAACGCTTCGTGAGTTGAGAGCCAAATTTAAATTGAATATAAGAAAGGGGTCGGGCGTGGTGGTGCATGCTTGGTGGAGACCAGAAGATCAAGGTTCGTGGACAGCCTCAGTACTTAGCTAGGCTCTTCGCAACTCAGTGAAACCGTCTTTCAAAAAATAAAAAGACTAAAATATAGGGCCGGGGGTGCAACTCAGAGGTACAATACCCCTGGGGGTTCCATTCCCAATACTGCAAAAAAAAAAAAAATTGGATATATGAAATTGAGGTAAAATCTCTACCGCGTCTACTTTGATTTTCTAAATAGATTACACCTTAGTATCTGCTTCAAAATTCAATTCACAATGCAATTTCTGATGCCATAGCAACAGCAATATTCAGTAAGGACTAGGATCTTATTTTTAAATGTAAGTGTTTGATTCTCGGAATTTTACGCATAATTTTTCAACAGTGTTCTTCTTTTATAATGGTCAGTTAAATAATATCTAGGAAGGGGCTGGGGATGTTCCTCAGTGATAGAGTGCCTGCCTAGTATGCTCGAAGGCCTGAGTTTCCATCCCTAGCACCACAAATAAATAGGCTGAGGGGGCCAGTATGGTGGTGCATACCTGTAATCCAAACATGAGAAATTGAAGCAAGAGGATCACAATTTCAAGGCTAACCTCAGCAACTTAGTGAGACCCTGCCTCAAGAAAAAAAAAAAAAAAGGCTGGGGATGTAGCTCAGTGGTAGAGCAATCCTGGGCTTAATCCTCAGTACCATAACAAACAAAGCCTAAAAGTAAAAAGGAAAGAAAATAATAGTTCTTTCCAGCCTAATTTTTATCATTATGGTAATATGAATTAAAAAAACAGATTTTTGTATTACTAGGACTTAACTCATTTTCCAGGTGTGTGACCCTGGGAGAGTTACCCAACTTAATTTGGAGATAGCAGGCATGGTGGCGCACGCTTGTAATCCCCGCGCTTGGGAGGCAGAGACAGGAGGGAGGATCACGCAGGTTCAAAGCCAGCCTCGCTGGCTTAAGAGACCCTGTTTCCAAATAAAAATATAAAAAATAGGTATCTGGGAGTGTATCCCGGAGGTAGAAGGGTTTCCAGAAACCCCAGTACCAAAAAAGAAAAATTGGACATAATACATACTGCATTAGTAATTCTCCAGAGAAACAAAAACAATAGGCAATAAACAGATACATAAATACAAACATACATATATCTCCAGATATATATCTATAGAAACATGGTTATCACTAGAGCTATCCATAGGTATCTATACCTATCCAGAGATCTGTATCTATAGATGTATTGCTAACACCTACTCATCAATATCTATATACAACTTTAGCTAGACTGATATCTACATATAAAGTTATATCTATCTAGATATACATTTATCTTTATCTTTCTAGTGAAATAGATGATATGCAGAAACATATACAATATATATACACATATACATCTATACGGGAAGAGAGACAGATTTAAGGAATTTACTTAAGAGATTCTTTTTAAGACAATATACAGAAACATATATATATTCATATATACAGGAAGAGAAAGAGACAGATTTAAGGAATTCACTTAAGATTCATTGTAAGGAGCTGGCACACATGGTCGTGGGAACAGGCAAATCTGAAATTTGCAGAGCTGCTTCCTCAGTGTTCAGCCATTTTCTCTCAGGTCTTTCAACTGATTGATAGGATCTGCCCACCTTTATGAAGGGTAATTCTTCTTGCTCAAGGTTTATTGATTTAAATGTTAATCACATCTGCCTGGGCACAGTGGCACTCATCTGTAATCCCAGTACTTGAGAAGCTAAAACAGGAGGATTTCAGGTTTGAGTCCAGCCTCATCAATTTAGGGAGACCCTGTTTCTAAATGAAAAATGTAGCTGGACATGGTGGCGCATGCTTGTAATCCCAGCATTCAGGAGGCTGAGACCGGAGGATAGTGGTTCGCAGACAGCTTCAACTACTTAGTGAGGCCCTCTGCAACTTAGTGAGACCTGGTTTCAAAATAAAGAATAAAAAATAGGGGAGGGGATGTAGCTCGGAGGTCGAATGCCCCTGGGTTCCATCCCCAGATCAGATCCGAAAAAAAAAAAAATATATATATATATATATGGCTGGGGTGTAGCTTGGAGGTAAAATGTCCCTGGTGGTTCAATTCCTAGTACCATAAAAAGATGTTAAGCAAATCTAAAAATACATATTTGAAGGAATATATAGACCGATGTCTGATCAAACTACTGAGCATCATAATCTACCTAAATGGACATGTAAAATTAACCATCAAAACTAACCATCTGGGTTATTGTGAAGATTAGGTGACATTTCTTAGGCCAAGCACATAGGAGAGCGCGCAGAGTACACTCAAGGATATTCATTATGCCCAGCTACAATCTAAGAATTGGAACTTGGGTGAAGAAAAAAGTGGAGAAATGAGGTGCTCTGGGTATGTTCTGATGCCCTTACATTTTATTCAACATTACTGAAAGGAAATAAATTTGCTAAAAACAGTTGCCTACCACTCTCTGTAATACTATAGTAATGCAAATTACTTATACCCATAGTAATGCAAAGTAACTCAAGGTTTTTTAAGAATCTCAGTTAAGTGTTTTGTTTAAACTTTTGGCTGAGCTGGGCATGGTGGGCAGGCTTGTAATCCTAGCATTCCGGAGGCTGAGACCTGGAGGATCGCGGTTCACGGACAGCCTCAGCTACTTAGTGAGGCCCTCTGCAACTCAGTGAGACCCGTTTTCAAAATAAAGAATAAAAAATAGGGCAGGGGGGTGTAGCTCAGAGGTTAAATGCCCCTGGGTTCCATCCCCAGACCCACAAAAAACAAAACAAAAAAAAAAAACAAAAAAAAACCTCTTGGCTGGGCGTGGTGGCGCTCGCTTGTAATCCCCGCGCTTGGGAAGCAGAGACAGGAGGATTGCGCAGGTTCGAAGCCAGCCGTGCTGGCTTAAGAGACCCTGTTTCCAAATAAAAATATAAAAAATAGGTCTGGGGGTGTAGCCCGGAGATAGAAGGGCTTCCAGAAACCCCAGTAAAAAAAAAAAAAAAAAACAACTTTTGAATTTGTGGAGGTTGGAAGGCAATCTTGTAATCTTGTACTTTCTTAATGGTATAGTGAGGAACACAGCCGACCTTGCCCCAACAAAACAATTTAGGTGAAGAAAATTTAAAATATCTAAAAGGTAATTTCTTTGAAACTCAATGAGACCCTGTTTAAGAATAAAGAATGAAAAATAGGGCTGGGGGTGTAGCTCGAAGATAGAATGCCCCTGGGTTCCATCCCCAGACCCACAAAAAAAAATAAAATAAAGGAATAAAGTTTTGGAAGTTGTTCTAAAGGCATACACTGCAATAGAGACAGAAAACGACACCATATAACTCAATTCCATAAGAAGAAATGAAGAGAATGACGGGACAGTACTTGGAGACTGTACTTAAGAGGGTGAAACAAGATGATCAGAGGATTGAGGCCAGCCTCAGCAATTTAGTGAAATTCTGTTGCAAAAATAAAAGGATGGAGGTATAGCTTGAAGGTATTATGGAAAAATAATTGGATCTTTTCTATCAAAGGAATAGCTTAACTTAAAAATTGCAAACATCAACACCTCCCCAAGCATCCCCCTCTTGGCCTTGCTAAGTTGCTAAGGCTGGTTTCGAACCTGAAATCTTCCTTTCTTAACCAAAGTGCTGGGATTACATGTGTGCACAACGAAGCCTGGCTTGGAATATTATTTGACAATAAAAAATTAATTACAAATGCATGCTATAACATGGATAAAACTAAAAAATGTGGTAAGTGGAAGATACCAGTCATCAAGGACCAGCTGCTGTACAATTCCATTTATATGACATGTCCGGACTAGGTAAATCTATATAAAAAGTAAGTTATGGGTGTACAGGGATGAGAGAGTAGGGTATACTAGGGAGTAAGGACTAATAGTATGAAGTTTATTTGTTGGATGATAAAATATTCTGAATTGTTTTGATGGTCACACAATTTTGAGAATTTGCTACAACTCACTGTCATGTACATTTACTGTGGCACTGGGGATTGAACCCTTGTTTCATCAATATTCTCTGTATTTAGACTTTCACAAGCAAGTCTTTCATAAGTTTCGTTTTAAAATACTCTTTCCCGATACACTCAGATTCCCAGAGAAGTGTTGACTTTAAGAATACAGCCAACAACCAATATGAATTGTATGGTGAAAGTGGTAGTCTTCCCAAAGGTTATATACTCTAAAGAGCAAATCAGCTTTAAAATGTAAAATTAATATATTTGTAGGTCTGATTTACAAATATGCCATATGTGATATAAAAAGTAATACAGATTGTCTTCCTAAGGTATATATTAAATTCTTTATAAAACTCATCTTAATATTCAGAATTTCACTTGCTTTTCTTCTGTCTATCAAACATATTACTCAGCTGCCAAGTGATTTCAATTTGGAAGACTCAATCCAAACTTTTACTTTAAATCTTTTAATTTAAAATTGTATGACAATTTTAGGGAATTAATAAGATATAAATATCCCCCCAATATATCTATTCTGAAATGATATCTGTTTTGACAATGGTAAATCTCTTTATATTTCTTTACATGAAAACAAAATTAAAACTATCCATATAGAATATTGTATTGTGCACATCATTTAATAAGACATAGTAAAATATGCATTGATTTTTTTAGCATTTCTCCAAATCTATTACAAAGCACCTTGTTTTCTAGAGATCTAGACAGCATCTTTGTAAACAAAATAATGGAATAGTTCATTTGACTCGAGAATGTATTCCAAAATTCAAGGCACTAAAGCAAAAACTTAAGAGATTGCATTCAAATTGTTTTCTTTCTGTTATTATCTCATTTCTCATTTCCAACCCTCTAAAATATTACTCAACTAAAATTACTGTTATCGCCGGGCGTGGTGGCGCACACTTGTAATCCCCGCGCTTGGGAGGCGGAGACAGGAGGATCGCACTGGTTCGAAGCCAGCCATGCTGGCTTAAGAGACCCTGTTTCCATAAATAAAAAAGTATAAAATAGTTCTGGGAGTGTAGCCTGTAGGTAGAAGGGCTTCCAGGAACCCCAGTTACACCAAAAAATAATATAAATAAATAAAATAAAATTACTGTTATCTAAAAAGTCCAAGAACACATAAATTATGTTTCTAAAAGTATTGTTTATTTTAAAGCATCACATTTAGTTTGAATCTCAGAAAACAAAGCCATGTCTTCTTTATGTTGATTTTTACAATGAATACAAACTTGCAAACAACAAATACAGTAAAGCAGTTTAAAGTAAAAGGTATTGTTTTTAGGAATAAAGTAGTATAGAACTAAAGTCCAATATGGTTTACCTAGTGGGTAAGTGATCTAGGCCACATTTCTTACTCTTATTTTTAGAAGTCTTCACTATTATTTTAAAAGTTACCCCTTTCATTTGATACTTGTATTTTTTGTAGAGAAGCATAGACAAATTCTCTCTGCTTAGATTAGTACACTTATACAACAGATGCCTAAACTGAAAAAGAGGTTTTATATCAAGAGATAGTGACATTCCTGATCACAAGTTGTATTCAAGGGAATTAAACTGATAAAATTTCTATTACCAAAATCCCAAGCTGATTAAATTGCAGGCAATGTGTGTCAAGATATTTTAATAGTTAACTGAGTATCTGAGCTCTACTCAAGAGGATGCCATTTTATTTATTTTTTATAATTTTATTTATTTATTTTTATTGGTGTATTGTAATCATACATCACATTGGAATACAAGACTTGAGAGGATATACAAGCACACATCATCCAATCAGCCCTCATCCAGCCCCCATCCCATTCCCTCCCCCTCCCTCGATCCCACGCTTGTTTGGTGATTAACTTTGACACATTTGTTTATGTACCTCCTGCATTTTAAAGAGGCTCCATCCTCCCCTATTCCATACCCTCTGATTGGTCACCTTAGTTGCTGAGGATGCCATTTTAAACTTCGATGCCATCCCACTTCCATGACATACACATGCATATTTGACTGACTGAGGTGAGCAACTTCGAGATGTGATTCCATAACTGTGGAGTTCAATGAGGAATTTGTCAGCTCAATGCAGCTAATAAATTTTTGTGGGGAGTCATCTATTTTGATCTTTTAATATGCAATGACGGCTACATTTAGAAGCCAGGAAAACTTGTAGTTCAGGTCATGGAAATGTCTTCTACACAAGAATGGGAATGTTATAATTGCCACCGAAAATTACGATGTTTAACATATCAAAAACACTACCTGCAAGCATTTTAATCACAATAATATCACATTAAAAAGGTACATATTCTTGTTCACTGAAGTTAATGAGGCAATTTAGGGATAAGAGACAGATTCTCTCTCTCTTCTTCCCTTTCTCCTTAAGTTCCTCAATGTTGAGCTGCAGATATACTTAAGCTGCAATAAAAATATCAAAAAGAGTGTCTTCTTTATAAAATGATTGAAGTACATTAATGCCTTGGCAGATAACAATACTATTCTAGGATACTTAAAGTTTTATGTTTATCTTTCACTCTCCTCACCATAATGTTCACATTTTAATTATGTTTTCATTTTGATTGTTTGCATGCAAGAACACCAACTAATCTATTATTTCAACATTAAGCCTATGCCTTTTGAAGCCACAATAATTTTGCTACTTTAGAAAAGCCATGGAGACTCATTATGAGGAAGCTAAGGCAGAATGCTTAAGGTTCACATTTGCTGCTTTGCCTGGGCTTCTGCTTCCTGAAATGAAAAACAAAACAGGTATGTTTAAACATCACAAGACAGAAATCCATGTGTACAGTTGTTACACTATATTAACTCATATTACATAGAATCTTCAAAAGCAGAGCATTACCCCATGTAAAGATTACTTTAAAACCTTAACAAAAACAATGTAAAATAGAAACTGTTAGCTGGAAACATGTAAAAAAGAGATGTTTAATTATTATCAAGGTTTGAAATAATTCCATAAAAGTAAGTGACTTCACGGAATATAATTGATATATTTTTTGTGGTACTGGGGGTAGAACCCAGGGGTTTTCTACCTCTGGGCTACACCACTGACCTATTTTATATTTTATTTGGAAACAGGGTCTCACTAAGTTGCTGAGAGCCTCACTCAATAGCTGAGGCTGGCTTTGAACCTGTGTGATCCTCCTGTCTCAGCCTCCCAAACACTGGGATTACAAGCATGTGCCACCACATCCATCTATAATTAATATTTTATTCAAAAATAGTGAGCTCGTTTTCATTTGGAATGATTTTTTCATAAAATCGACTTGTTACTTAAAGTTTAGTTAGTTGAGTTTTCTTAAGTTATAGTTTAAATTATTTAGAAAGTATACTATTGCCAGGCGTGGTGGCACATGCTTGTAATCCCCGCGGTTGGGAGGCGGAGACAGGAGGATCGCGCAGGTTTGAAGCCAGCTTTAAGAGACCCTGTTTCCAAATTTAAAAAAAGTGTAAAAATAGGTCTGGCAGTGTAGCCCAGAGGTAGAAGGGTTTCCAGGAACCCCAGTACCACCAAAAAAAAAAAAAAAAAAAAAAAGAAAGTGTACTATTCACTCAAATACTGTAGCTGTTTTGTTTAATAACAGTAGGTGAGCACTCTCAGCTACATCTATGTTCTGCTTCCCAATATAATACTTGAACATGAAATAAGGTTTTTTTTTTTGGTGGTGGTGGTACTGGGGGTGGAACCCTGAGGCTTTCTACCTCTGGGCTATACTCCCAGACCTATTTTATTTTTTATTTGGAAACAGGGTCTCACTAAGTAGCTGAGGCTGGCTTCGAACCTGGGCGATCCTCCTGTTTCAGCCTCCCAAGCGCGGGGATTACAAGCGTGCGCCACCATGCCCGGCTGAACATGAAATAAGTTTTAAGGAAATATTGAACTAATGATTGGTGGCAAGAGTGACTTTGGCAAAATAAATATCAGAAATAAGTTGTAGAAATTAAATAAGTCAGACAATAATACTCTGAATACCTGCCACTAATTGGACATATGACAATCTTAGGGGGAGTCAGGAGCAACAAAATATTCTAAAATGAGCTTATGAGACCAGGTACAAAAGAGGAAAAGGCAAAAAGACATGCTGGATTTTCACTAAGAAAATAAAAAGAAAAGGCAAGAATGAAGGAAACAAGGAAGGAAGAGAGGTCACTGTACATTTTTTTGTACTTGGGGTGGAATACATGGAGATTCCATTTCCAACCTATACACCAACTCTTTTTATTTTGAAACAAAATAGATTCTTGCAAAATTACTGAGGCTGTCCTTGAGTCTGCAATTCTCCCGTCTCAGCCTCCCAGGTATTAGAATTATAGGCATGTGCCACCATGCATGGGGCAGTGTAATTTGTTCTTAATACATCTTTAACATATCAGATAAAACGTTATTAATCACTTTCTTAAATGTCTGTGCAAAGGAAGGGAGGAATAAAAGTATGGAGGGAAGAAAAGGAAGAAAAGTCTCTAAGCTCTTTTTAAGTTTCTAATGTTGTATTTGTCTTTCAAAATAAATATATTTATTTTGTACCCACATTATGCACTTCATGAAACAAGCCTACAACAATACCTCACACAGCACAACACAGTTTGTAATAAGACCTCTGAGAGGCCTAAATCATATAGTAGTGGAGCTACTGTAAAATAATGTGAATATGCCGTAATGTGAATCTTTTCTTCCTATGCGCACCAAAACCTCTGAAAAGTACCTAAAGTAACACAAGATCAAGGTTGGCTATTTTGCTAAAATTTCTCATAAATTCTACGGCTGTGAGACTCCTTTACTCCCTTCCTCTCTCCCTCTTCCAAGGGCTATCTACCTTCAAGCTACAAACTAAGACTTTATTTTTTATTTTGAAACACGGTCTCACTAAGGTTTTGTTTCAGTACTAGAGATGAAACCCAAGGGCATTCTACTTCCAGCTACACCCCCAACCCTCTTTTTTATTTTTTATTTTGAGACAAGGTCTCTCTGAGTTGCAAAGGGCCTAAGTAGCTGAGGCTGCCTGTGACCTGTGATCCTCGTCTCAGCCTCCCAAATGCTGGGATTACAATCGTGCGCCACCATGTTTCTGCAGGTTCACTAAGTTTCTGAAGCTGGCCTTGAGCTTGTGATCCTCCTGACTCCACCTCCCAAATATTGGGATCACAGCCCTGTGTCACAGGACTTACATAGGGAGTATAATCAAATGTAGGAAGCCAAAACAGGATGGGGAAAACTACTTTGATTTAATTATATACACAATGTCTGATAGTTTATAACTCTATCAATAAACAAGGAGTATTATCATATAAAAATCTAGCAGGAATAAAATGCACCATAAAGCAGGAAGAAAGAATCATACCTTTGAACCAGGTGGTGCTGTCAGGCCTAAAAAGGCATATACCGCATTGTTTTCTCGGGCTTCAAAGAAGGCATCATAGTCCTTGGTGAAAGGAAGGCAAGAATAATTAGCAATGTTAAAACCAACAAGAGAAAGAAAAGAGATCTATTCATAATGACCTGACTACCTGACAAGATCCACTGCCTCACTGAGGGCAGACAGGATAACTTCCACAGTGCTAGAGTTCTGGAAAGAGTATCAGTAAAGAGATAAGGCATCTAAACCTCATGTTATGTGGGCTAGAAAGTATGCTGTTCTGTGGCCAAAATCTGCAGAATAACTGGTTTATTCCATATCACATAAAACTGACGTCTGCCTGCAGCTTCTTCTTCTACCCAAAAAATCCAACTATTTCCCAATAAGATACTGTTTATTTCTGGTGGGAGACCTTTGTTCCAGTTCCTCATATTTCTCTACCAGTAATAATTTAGATAGCGATTTCCTCAGAGTTTATAGTAGACCACGTATTAACTCTATATGCCCAAGCCCAAAAGAATAGCCTGCCCTCTGTTTGGGGAAAGATAATGAAATGTGCACGAGATATGATCCGAACGACAAAACCATGAAGGGTTTTCAACGTTGGAGATCCAAGAGAAGACTCATATAACTGCATTTAATTAGGCTTCCCACTGTCATCTCTAAACTACCAAGTCTTCTCCAAAAGCAAAAACAAGTAGACCTGCCTTAATTTGAATGAGACTTATTATCAACAGCAAACCTATTTAGAAATATAGCCATTGTCTACGATTGGATTTTCAGGGATACAGAGAGGAGCTTGGCATTTTGCCTGATTTCTTCAAGCTGAAATGTCTCATTATTTGTTGGCTTCTCTAGTGAATTCCTCACCAACAGTTTACCAATTACACAGTTCTTTACAAGCACTTTTTTATTTACTGGGCAACTGCAAAATCTGGAAGTAAAATGTTCAGAACCTTTCAAGCCACTGATGACTTCTCAAAGTTTGGATCTGATCCCATGAAATAGCTGAATAGTCATTTCCCTCATATTCAGAATTCATTTCAGCGTCGTCAAAATTAAAAGAGTGGCTTTGTGAAGGATGGTATTAAGAGAATGAAAAGATGAGTTGCAGGCAGGAAGAAAGTATTTGCAAAGCACATACATAGCAAAGAACTTGCAGTCAGAATATATAAAACTCACAAAACCTAATGGCAATAAAATAAATATCCCAATTAAAAGTGAGGGAATTACCTAAACACGAAATAAAGAAGGCAAATAAGCACACAAATTGGTTTTCAATAGCAATAATGATTACACAGTTACAAATTAAGACTGCTAGGAAATATCAGATTAGTTTTAAAGACTAATAATTGCAACAAGTATGTAGCTCAGTGGCAGAGTGCATACACAAA
The DNA here is from genome assembly GCF_963383645.1 of Muscardinus avellanarius. Classification (NCBI taxonomy): domain Eukaryota; kingdom Metazoa; phylum Chordata; class Mammalia; order Rodentia; family Gliridae; genus Muscardinus; species Muscardinus avellanarius. The sequence goes on along the minus strand of NC_137792.1, from coordinate 116,210,846 downwards.
GCCCTGGGTTTTATTCTGATCACTGCAAAAAATAAAACATTCAAAAACCGATGAACCGGGTATAGTGGTGCATGCTTATAATCCTAGTACTAGAGAGGCTGAGACCAGAGGCTCACGGGTTCGAGGCCAGCCTCATATACTTGGTAAGGCTCTCTGCAACTTAGTGAGACCCTGTTTCAAAATAAAATAAGAAGCCGGGCATAGTGGCACATGCTTGTAATTCCCATGCTTGGGAGGCTGAGACAGGAGGATTGCGCAGGTTTGAAGCCAGCCTCACCTGGCTTGAGACCCTGATTCCAAATAAAATATAAAATAGGTCTGGGAGTGTAGCCCAGAGGTAGAAGGCCCCTGTGTTCCATCCCCAGTACCACACCACAAAAACACAATATATATATATATATATATATATATATATATATATATATATATATTATATATGATATATATATAATATGTATATAACACACACACACACACACACACACACATATCTGACAGTATAGCTCAAAGGTAGAATGTTCCTGGGTTCAATTCCAGTGCCAAAAAACAAAAACAAAAACAAAAACTCAATTGGGTTTTTGGAGCCAGAGAAGATACTGAGTAACAGGAATGTTCACACAGGAGAATATAAAATTGCATAGCCAATCTGTAAGTGTTTTGACAGTTTCTTCAAATTTAAAAGAACAATTACTATATGAGGCAATAATATTTCCTGACATTTACCTTCAACAAATGAAATTTGCTTTGCATACAAACACAGAATGCATATTTTAAAGCAGCTGTAGTCATAATTGTCAAATCATGATCAATATATAGTAGTTAAATGAACCGTGGTAGATCTGTACAATCATATATTACTCGGTAATATGAAGGAACAAATTTTAATTTTCTTTTTGTGGTATCGGGAATTGCAGACGTTGGGGAGCTCTACCTCTAGCCCTTCTTATTTTTTTTTTTTTTTAATATTGAGACATAGTCTTCCTAGGTTGCCCAACCTGGCCTTGAACTTGCAATCCTGCCTCAGCCTCTGAGTTGCTGGAATTACAGGCATATACCACAAAACCCAGCATGAAAGAACAAATGATTCATACATGCAATGACTTTGGATGCGCTCCAGTGCACTAAATTACCTAGAAGAGGCCAGTCTCAAAAGTTAAATACTGTACGAATCCACTTATATGACCTTCTCCAAAACACACAATTAGTGCTTCCCAGGAGGTAGGAGTGGGTAACATTTATAACTACAAAGGGAAAACATGATAATTTTTGAAATACTTCTCTATTTTAATTGAGGTACTGGTTACACAAATCCATGCATGTGTTAAAATTCACAGAAAATCGTTAACCAAAAGAGTCAACTCTAGTGACTGTTAATTTAACCATTAAATTAAAGTGTTGTAAATAGTACTTTTGCATTTTAGGGATTATGTTAAACATAATAAAACTATTTATAAGACAAAATTACCTACTAAGGGAGTATGTGTGTGTGTGTGTGTGTGTGTGTGTGTGTGTGTGTGTGTGTTCTACCAAACTATGATAAGTTAATGTAGAAAAGGAAGAGGCAAAGCTACAGTGCACAAATACAAATTAAATATTAATAAATGAGAGTTAACTTAATTAAGAATGCAACAAAAGACCTGACTAGACATGTCCCAAAAGAAGACATACAAAGCGCTAACAGAACTACAAAAAATGTTTACTATAATTAATCATCGGGGAAATATAAATTAAACTACAATGAGATACCACTTCAAACCTGTGAGAATGAGGTTTGTTATTGTTGTTTTGGTACTAGGAATTGAATCCAGGGACATTCTTCAGCTGAGCTACACTCCCAGGAACTTTTTTTGGAAAAAAGGTTTCTGCTAAATTGCAAAAAAGTCCTGCTTTGCTACAGTTGGCCCTGACTCTGCAATCCTTCCTGTGTTAGCCTACCAAATACTGAGATTATATGAGTTAGCTCCCACATCTTGATAAGAATTAGTTTTTCAAAAAGAGACAGAAGGTAAGAATGTAGAAGAAAGAGAAAACAGGATTGAGGTTCCTAAGAACATTAAAAATGGAACTATCATATAATTCAATAATCCCACTTCTAGGTATATATAAAAAATAAAATCAGTCTATCAAACAGTTATCTGCACTTTCACATTAACTGAGGCTCTATTCACAACAGCCAAGATGTAGAAACAACCTAATTGCCTTTTAATGGATGAGATTCTATTGAAAATGAGATTCTATTTAAAAATATGGGTTGGGAATGTAGCTTAGAGGTAGAATGCCCCTGGATTCAGTCTCCAGTATCCCCCTCCCACACACATTCCTGTCATTTGTGACAACATTGGTGAACTAGGAGGACAGTATGTTAAGTGAAATAAGCCAACTATAGAACACAAAAAACTGTATATTCTCATTCATATGTGGAATCTAAAAAAACAATCTCAGAAGCAGAGAGAATGGTGATACCAGGATATCTTTTACCTTCTACATTTTTAGAGTTCACTTTTTAAAAAGTGAAAATAACTGGATACTGACACTAATTCCATGCTGAGAGGGATGAATGATACGCTATCCAAGGTAAATAATATATAATGTAACTGTACTCAACCACTTGGGAGAAGCCTCAAAATGCTAGTTACAAGAAACTATGAGTTACATAGGAGGAATTTTTACTATCATAAAACAATGAAAACAGCTAGTGTCAGTCTTTACATTCATAGGAAAGTAAGCAGGTCTTCATCTGAACTGAAATCAAATCACACAATGCTGTAGGGGGCTCTAGATGTCTCTATTTCAAGTATGCTATAGTCAAAGTATCATTAGTTGGCTCCAGAGTGTGTGTGTGTGTGTGTGTGTGTGTGTGTGTGTGTGTGTGTGTGTGTGTTTTACTTGGGATTGAAACCAGGGACATTCTACATCTGAGCTACACCCCAGCCCTTTTTATTAATTATTATTATTTTTTTTGGTGGCACTGGGGTTCCTGGAAGCCCTTCTACCTCCGGGCTACACTCCCAGACCTATTTTTACATTTTTATTTGGAAACAGGGTCTCCTAAGCCAGCGCGCATGTCTGGCTTCGAACCTGCGCGATCCTCCTGTCTCTGCCTCCCAAGCGCGGGGATTACAAGCGTGCGCCACCACGCCCGGCCTTTTATTAATTATTTTGAAACAAGATCTCACTAACTTACTGGGTGCTGGCCTTGAACCTGTGATCCTCCTGTTTCAGCCTCACAAGTGTTGGGATTACAGAGAAAGATATGTTTACCATGGTTTGAACATTATATAATATATACATGTGAGAAAACATTATATCATACCCCAGAAATATGTACAAATCTATGTGTCATTTAAAAATGTTTAAATTTTAATCAAGAAAGCAAGACAATATATACTGGCTTAGATTGGAGTGCCTGATCTCTAAGGCCTCTTCCAGCTCCAGAGACTGAATGATTTACAGAAATTTCAAATACATAGGCACTGTAGTTTCATCACCCAAGACAATATCTTAAATACCTTCAACTTATCTGTAGGGTATGTCTTTCCATACTGGATTTGAGTGCAGAGGCAGATCAAATCTCCAGTTTTAAATCTCCTCCATAGAAGCAACAAATTTGCTAACAGAAAAAACACTGTATCCCAATAAACTTTCCCATTTTTGTCATATTTCTCATGTAGATGCTCAAAATTTGCACAGGAAGGACACTACAAAAAGTACCCTTCTCGCTGGGCGTAGTGGAGCACTCTTGGCATTCGGGAGGCTGAGACAGGAGGATGGCAGTTCGTGGACAGCCTCAGCTACTTAGTGAGGTCCTTGCAACTCAGTGAGACCCTGTTTCCAAATAAAGAATTAAAAAATTGGGCTGGGGGTGTGGCTCAGAATTGCCTCTGTGTTCCATCCCCAGCACTGCAAAAAATAAATAAAAAGTACCATTTTAACTCTTATATAAATCTATGAGGTAGAAGATTTGGATCGGTGCCTCTCAAAACAATTGTTCCTTAGTCATACTCTTATCTGAGGACCAAGCATGTAATTATTTCTTTAGTCCAAATTCCTATGGCTCATTTGTTTGCTTTCTGTACTATGATATCACATATATGTGAGCTTTTTAACCACTCTAATTGTTTCAGGTTTGTATGATTCTTCCCACTCCTACTCCCAATCAGCTTCTCAAGAGAAAAATGTGTGTTTTATTTACACCTATACTTGCCATGGACCCTACAATGGCCATGGGCTACAGACATTATTTCAATATTTAGTGAATGAAGAATTAAGGATGACAGCAACAATTCCACGGTTAAAATGATGACTAGATGAGATGGTATACATGAAAATCCCCGTCACAAAGCTTTCATGAAAATCCATTAATGATACCAAGATATAAGTATTACTAGCTTGAAGCAGAAAATAAGATATTCCTGTTAGGAGCAGTGGCACACACCTGTAATCCTAAGACTTTGAAGGCTCAGGTTCGAGACCAGCCTCAATAACTTAGTGAAGCCCTGTTTCAAAATAAAAAGGGCTGAGGATATTAGCTTTTCTCAAATTTTGTTTCTTTTAGTGTGGTATGGTGATTAAAACCAGGGCATTCTACCTATAAGCTACCTTCCCCAGCCCCCTTTTATTTTTGTTTTGAAGAAAGGTCTCTATGAGTTGCTGAGGCTATCCGTGATTCTGCAATCCTCTTAACCTCCCAAGTACTGGGATTGTAGGCATGCACCAACATCCAACCCCAAGATCGACATATATATATTTTTTTAAATAACCAAAGCTGCTGAGTTCTTTTCAGAGGTTCCTCCATGTACACACCAGTAACAATGCATATGCTCTGGTTGGAATTAACACGAAGGAATACAAAGGCAACTTTAGTGAGTACTAGGTTTGTATTTATACATGCATAAGCATTTTTTGTAGATATTTCACCTGTTTGCTTCCTATTAGAGGGCATAATAATCTAGCTGCTTAGGATGAATGCAGACAAGAGATGTTTAGGCAGGAGAAATGACTACATGCATATTTAAAGGTGAGGATAAAAATAATAGGATAGACTTAAGGCAGTGCATTATGATAAAAAAGAATTTAAATAATTTTCTTACCCCACGGTACTGGCTTTCATTGAAAATCTGAGGCGGCAGGGGGTACCCTGTGGCTGGTCGACTATTTTCCGGTACATTTTCTCTCATCCACTTCCGGTTCTCTTCATTGGCTGCAATATCTTTTTCTTCAAATCCTATTTTGTTGGCTTCTAAGAAACCAAGTACATCTTGCTGTTTCTTCTTAATCTAGGACCCAAATGACAAGAAACCAAATTCTGAGCAAATAGCTTTTGTTGTTTTTATTTTAAAAGTTTAATAAAAGTCAGTGTTTATGAGCTAGCAGAACTGAATTAAAACATGGATCAAAATTTATGATTGTTGTCTGGGAATTTTACGCCTGAATTCCCATACATGGCAGTCAGAGACAGGAGGATCACAGGTTCAAGGCCAGCCTCAGCAATTTTAGCAAGACCCTATTTCAAAAAAAAAAAAAAATCAAAGAGCACTGGGAATGCCACTTAGAAGCCAAAAGCCCATGGATTTACTCCCCAGTAAAACACACACACACACACACACACACACACACACACACACACACTAAATTATGGTTTCACAGAAGATATGGGTTTCTCTCTTTATTCATTCTCTTTTTAATGATACCTCACAAATGGGGTTAAGAGCTTTTAGCCCAATGATCCTATTTTTTTTCTTTTTTCCAATGAAAGTCCCCATATCTAGTAATGCTGATACAAGGCTAACTAATGCTTATCAATGACTAAAAGAAGTGCAGTTAATTCAAAAGTTTTCTGATTATTTATAGGCATTCTTTAGTTTCAGCTCTTGTTAAACATCTTTCCAAATGGCCTGAGTTTACTTATCATCTTAATAGGCATCTTATAGTCATCAGAAATGAGACTTTTCTTGAGTATAATACAAGTGTCTGTACTCAAGTAACTGTTTTCTGTTCAGAAAAGAAACCAAATAAGAAGATGCAAGAGCTAAGTTTATTGGTAGACTATGTTTGGAGCACACCTGTACCATTCCTCAGCCCTTACCATGTGCTGCTGAGATATCTTTCATATGTATTTGTGCTACTATAAATTAGATTTAGTCTCCTTATCACACCTAGGAGTCAGATTTAGAAATAATAAAATTAATATGTGATAATTAGGATTCTCCTCTGGGATGCTATTTTTGGGAATTTGAATTCATGCATAGATAACAATTTACACATATTTTAAACCATTCTCTAAATATTTATGAAGTACAGAGAATTCAAGCAAATTTACTTGTGGAATTACATTAAGAAGATACACAGGCCATGCATGGTGGTACATGGCTGTAATTCTAGCACTTAGGAGACTGAGATGGGAGGATTGGAGATCAAGATAAGTCTCAGCAACTTAGCAAGACCCTATTTCAAAATTTAAAAAAAAATAGGGCTGGGGTATAGCTCAGAGGTAAAACACCCATGGGTTCAATCCCCGGTGCCAAAGTAAAAGAAGAAGGAGGAGAAGGAGGTACCAACGACAATAACTACACATGGGACACAAAAAAATTTTTAAAAATGAATAGAAGCAGACCTGCCAATGGGAACCAAAATGCAACGTTAGGAAATTCACACACTATTTCTTACAATTTTACCTCCCATTCCCCCATATACATGCACACAAGCACAGAAATCGTATTTCTGTCCAAACATGAGCAAGCAAAGCCATGGGTTCCATCCTCAGTATCACAAAAACAGTTTAGAAACTGGCCAGCTATGAAAACTGAGTGCACAAAGTGATAACATATTGTGCTAGAACAATGATGGTACAATATTACAAAACACACTTGGTGATGGGCATGGTGGTGCATGCTTGGAATCCCAGGATTTGTGTGGACTGAAACAGGAGGTCGCAGGTTCAAGGACAGCCTCAGCAATGTAATAAGACCCTGTTTCAAAATAAAAAAGAAAAAGGACTAGAGGCAGATCCCCCCACTCAGTCTCCATCAAAAAAGCATCTTAAAAAATGATAGGTGTTAATTTATAGAGAATATCATACCATTTAAAGCTAGTACATATGTTTTATTTTAAGAAATAACATGAAGCTGGATGTGGTGACACATGCTTGTAATCTTAGTACCTAGGAGGCTGAGATAAGAGGATTCCAGGTTCAAGAACAGCCTCAGCAACTCAGGAAGGCTCTGTTTTAAAATAAAAACAAAATGGGAATGGGGGTTTATCTCAGAGGTAGAATACACCTGAATTCAATCCCTAGTACCACGAAAATAATTATAATTAAAACATAAAAAGGGATCAGGGTACAGCTCAGAAGTAAAACACCCTTGATTTCAATCCCCAGTACCACAAACAAACTTGGGAACTTTCTAAATTCCTGTTCATAATTTCTACCACTAAATTTCTTACACAATTGATGTATATATATGCGTAAAATAATTATATGAGTATGTACTGTATCTTTTTTTAAACAAGTAATAATTTAAAACCCAGTCAACTTCCTCATGGAGAAAAATCAGAAATATAGACTCTAGTCGGCTGTTTATTTCAAATGTCACCTATGAAGGGCCAATTTTCTTTTTAGAAAACGAATAGGCCTATATTTGCCTATCCTGTGCCTAATGATTTAACAGTGGGGTGTAAAAGGAATGAACAAATGGCATTTAAAGCTGCCTTTTTCAGTCTTTTAGTAATCCACTTAAAAAATGTACCTAAAAGGAAAAGCAAATCTGAAAGCCTAGTTAGTATGTTTGGCACTAGACCAGTGCAATGCTGTCACTTATGTAGTTCCCTGGTAACCAGAGGGATCCTTATGTGTTTTTAAATGAGTGCCCTGAGTCCTTAAGCCACTGGCTTCTTACTGTTATTCTAAAGGGCACAACCACAGTTAGAAACACTTGTTTTCAGCTTGCACTTTTCAAAAGTGCCTTGGTCACAACCAGCCATGTAAAACCTGTAATTCATATCTCTACCTACAAGTAGCCACCCGGAGTGTTTAAGATGACTCTTCTGAATTTTCCTCTTCTTCTCCCACCTCCACCCCTGACACCCTAGAGATTTCTTGATAGATGTTCCAAGATGTGCCAGCAAGAGAACAAAATATAAAGTTATAAGGTTTGCTATATTTTACTACTATACAATGAAAAATGCTCTATCTACCTCTGAGTTACAACCCAAGCCCTTTTATATTTTGTTTTGAAACAGGGTCTCACTATGTTGCTACAAGTCTCACTCTGTTGCTGAGGCTGGCCTGAAACATATATTTCTTCTGCCTCAACCTCTCAAGTACTGGGATTACAGGTGTGCGCCATCATGCCTGACTCCTGTTTTGTCCCGTGGTGCTGGAGTTAAACCCTGGGGCATTCTACTTCTAAGTTACACTCCTAGCCCTGTTTTGTATTTATTTGGAAAGAGGAAGAGTCTTGCTAAATTCCTCAAAGCCTTCCTGTGTTGCTGAGGCTGGCTTTGAACTTGTGATCCTCCTGTCTCAGCTTCCCAAGTACTGGAATTACAGGTATGTGCCACTGAGCCCAGCCTCTTAGATGCATTTCAACCACAATCATATTTGTAATACCAATTCTAAAGACATGTTAAGCATTAAGTAATTTAAAAAATAGGTTATACTATAAAAAGCAAAGAAAGTAGATATTTCAAAATGGTTGTTCAAAAAGAGCTGTGTCTTAAGGTGATCAGAGTAAAGACAGTATTGTCATGCCCAATGGTTTTTCTTGACGATGACATACCTGTGCTGCATTACCTTCCCTATATAACTGGAACTGTCATCTACACACCCTTTTTCCCAATCAGAATGAAGTTTACTTCACCCTTTTTTCCAATCAGAATGAAGTTTACTTCATGTCTCATTCCTTCAGAGATGGCTTTATGTACCGATCCAGGAGGTTATGAAATGAGGATCATTGAGAGTAACATCTTGCTCAAAAATGAAATTCTTCTCTAGATACTTGCAACCCTACTATTATTGACTCACTTCTTTGGTTTTCACAGAAAGGGGAGAGAGCTGGACATTTGGAGTGGAGGAAGAGACTGTCTGCAGAGAAGCCCATAAATATGACTGTGATATTTCTTTATCTTCTTTAGGATTTTGCCTAGACTTTTCCAACTTAAAGAGAAATCATATGGCTGGGCATAGTGGTGCACACTTGTAATCCCAGCATTCGGGAGGCGGAGACGGGAGGATCACGGTTGACAGACAGCCTCAGCTGCTCAGTGAGACCCTGTTTCAAAATAAAGAATAAAAAATAGGGCTGAGAAGGCCGGGCATGGTGGCACACGCTTGTAATCCCCGCGCTTGGGAGGCAGAAACAGGAGGATCGTGCAGGTTCGAAGCCAGCCGTGTGCGCTGGCTTAGGAGACCCTGTTTCCATATTTTTAAAAAAATATAAAAATAGGTCTGGGAGTGTAGCCTGGAGGTAGAAGGGCTTCCAGGAACCCCAGTACCACCAAAAAAATAGGGCTGAGGGTGTAGCTAGGAGGTGCAATGCCCCTGGGATCTATCCCCAGTACCACATACACACACGCACACACACACACACACACACACACACACACACACACACATAATATATATGGTATATACATATATAGTACAAATATATATCTATATAGTAATAAAAGATAGGTGAATCTCAATCTCTCTCTCCCTCTCTCTCTCTCTCTCTCTCTCTCTCTCTCTCTCTCTCTCTGACTCCTTCCTTCCCTTTTAACTGCCTTCAGCGGGTAGTGTGTAGAGCATGCATGTGCTAAACAAAGCAGTAATTCCTATCCCAGATGAGATGATCAAGACAGCATGAGGAGTCACTATACTACTAAGAATGTCACTTTAAATTTTACAAATTATTTCTAGACTTTTCCAATAGCATTTGACCATGGGTAACTACAGTCATGAGAAATGAAGATGAGGCTAAGGGAGTATTACTGATAAGAACAGTTTTAGTCATTTCAACATGTCAAAGCAGCATCTTTTCAGTTAGCTGCTGAGGCACCTGGATGTACGGGCCATATCTTTTGCTCCAGTTTCTCCACAAAGTGCTTACCAAAGATCTGGACACAAAGCAGATACTCAATATTAATTGATCTCACAACTTTCTTTTAAATTTAGCACCACTGAGGTGATTATTTCATTTTTAATTTGAATAAACTTTAATTTGGGATTAATTTTATATTTACAGAAAAGTTGCAAATATAATGCATAGTCTCCATATACCCCTCACTCAGTTTCCCCTCTTATAGACATCTTATGTCACAGCAGTTACATCACAGTGGTTGTATCTGTCACAACAAGATAGCAATATTGGTACAATACTAGTTAATAAACCTAAGCCTATTCAAAGGTCACCAGTTTTTCCACTCAGTATACTTTTTTTCATTTCCTTTTAGGATGACACATTACTGTTAGTCATCTTGTCCCCTTCATTTCATCTAGTCTGTTTCTCAGACCTTTCTTGTTTCCTATAACCTTGACAGTTTTGAGGAGTACTGGTCCAGTATTTATAATGACTCTCTAGTCAGGTTTGTCTGCTTTACTGATGATTGGACTGGAGTTATAGATCTTGTGGACAAATATAAAGCCTTTCATATCACATCACAGAGCCTATGATGGTAACATGACTTAAGAAAAGTGATATGAAACTTGATTACTTGGTTAAGAGAGTATCTGCCATGTTTCTGTACTATTTCCCCCCTTATACACTGTACATTTGGAAGGAAGGAAGTCCAGACTATACTCAGGCCAAGTGCTCTTTTAAAAACTCCTTCTCACACTGGAAATCTAATAACACTTTTTATTTAGAGTTCCCAGGAAATTTGAGAAAAGTCAGATGGTTATAATCAGAAACCTATTTTGTGTATTCAAAAGTCTTTGAGACTGGAAGGGCTGAATTTCTCATAGTTTAATTTGGAAATATGTCTTAACAATTCCCTAAATTAAACATCTCAAGTATCAAATTAGATTGATGGATTATACAAAATGGATTAAAGAGAATCCCATTTAGGGCAAATGAACTGAATAGACACTTCACTAAAGAAGAGATACAAAGGGCCAATAGATACATGAAAAGATGTTCTACATCACTGGCCATCAGGGAGATGCAAATCAAAACTACACTGAGATTCCATCTAACCACAGAGTGGCAAGCATAAAGAAATAAAAAAAAAAAAACAACAAATGCTGGCCAGGATGTGGGGAAAACGGAACTCTTTTACACTGTTGGTGGGAACTAGTTCAGCCACTATGGAGATCTGTGTGGAGATTCCTAAGAAAGGTGGGAATAGATCCACCATATGATCCAGCTATACCACTCCTGGGTATCTTTCCAAAGGGGTTGAAATCAAAATACTACGTTAGCATATGCATACCCATGTTCATAGCAGCACATTTTGTAATAGCCAAAATATGGAACCAACCCAGATCTCCATCAACAGATGAATGGATAGCAAAATTTTGGGAAATACACACAATGGAATTCTATTCAGCCATAAAGAAGAACAAAATTATATCATTTGCAAGAAGATGGAAAGCCCTGGAGAACGTTATGTTAAATGAGATCAGCCAACCACAGAAGGAGAAGGTACATATGTTTCCTCTAATATGCCCAAACTAGGAAACACAGAAGATACCAGTGGGACTCCCGATAATGGAGGGGAAATATCAGCAAAGTTTGAATGGAAAGATAGGAGAGGAGGAAGGCCGATCTTGATTAATGAGGGTCTACAATCCAAATATGTGTAAAATTATTAATATGACATGGTTACCCTGGACAACCATTGGTGGGAGGGGGGAAGGGAAAACAGGGGCGGGGGGGAGAGGGCACCAAATATAGTTTAAATGTATACCATTTATGTGCAATAAAATTTGTTTAAAAAATAAAAAATAAAGTAAGGCAAATAAAAAGAGAATCCTATTTATTACAGGAGTTCAGTTATGGTTTACCCAAACCTTTTTCAATGTCCCTGCTCTTCGTTTACTGAAGATTTGAATACAGCTATATAGTGTTAATAATTACTGTCACACACACATACTTGTCCATCCCCATATTCTCTAAAATAACACTTATAAATCCTAGAACAAAGCTGATTGAAAGCTTGAGCTTTCAGACACTTCCAGAGCTCTAGCGTCTCTAAATTCAAGCATATTCCTTGACAGAGAGACAGCAGGGGCTCTACCCAAAACACAAAATGATTGCAGCTCAAAGTTGTACAAGATTTAGGGCTTTGGGTCTCACAGAAGCTACAGCCTCACCCAAATAAAAAAAGAGATTTTGAAGTATCAAGAAGTGCTTAGTAATTTTTTTCCAAATCCATGGTACTCTCAAGTTGCAACTATGTTCTGAAAATACTGGGAGACAGCAGCACGAGGTGAGGTGGCGCACGCTTGTAATCCCTGCGCTTCGGAGGCAGAGACAGGAGGATTGTGCAGGTTCGAAGCCAGCTGCGCGCGTTGGCTTAGGAGACCCTGTTTCCAAATAAAAATAAAAAGTATAAAATAGGTCTGGGAGTGTAGCCCGGAGGTAGAAGGGTTTCCAGGAACCCAAGTACCACCAAATAATAATAATAATAATAATAATAATAATAATAATAATAAAATAAATAATATACTGGGAGACAGATACCATCCTCTCTCTCTCTCTCTCTCTCTCTCTCTCTCTCTCTCTCTCTCTCTCTCTCTCTCTCTCTCTCTCTCTCTCTCTCTCTCTCTCTCTCTCTCTCTCTCTCTCCCATATTGAGGATGGAACCCAGGGGCATTCTACCTCCACCTCTAGCCCTATTTTTTATTATTTATTTTGAAACAGGGTCTCACTGAGTTGCAAAGGGCCTCACTAAGTAGCTGAGGCTGGCCACGAACCACGATCCTCCCATCTCAGCATATACCGTCTTCTTACCTTTCAGGTCAATAACAGCTACCATTTGTACAGTCGCAACAGTACGTGCTTTACATATATTATTTCAAGTAATACTTAAAATAGACCTGTTAAGCTAGATAATATCAATCCCATTTTACGTACCAGAATGCTGACACTCAAAAGATTATGGAAATTTACCCAGTCACAAAACTAGTGTGTAGCAGGTCTGAAATTCCAATTAAGATGTGTCTAACTCCAAATCTTAAATTTGTTCCACTATAGTTCCCAAACTATCCTCGTTATATTCCGTATAAACTTTTTTCTTAAGATAAAAAGCTGATCATCTCTTTACAAACAATAATTTTTGTGGGTATGATGGCATACATCTATAGTCCCAGCTATTGAGGAGACTGAAGGAGGATGGTTAATTGAGACCAGCCTGGGAAACATTGTGAAACGCGATACTAAAAAGTAATATCACTTTACGCCTGCAATCCCAGTATTTGCGAAGCCTAGGCAGGGGAATCACAGATTGGAGGCCAGACTCAGCAATACAGAGAGGCCCTCAGAAACTTAAGAGAATCTGAGAATCCCTATTTCAAAATGAAAAATAGAGCCGGGAGTGGTGGCGCACGCTTGTAATCCCAGAGATTGGGAGGCTGAGACAGGAGGATCGCACAGGTTTGAAGTCAGCCCCAGCAACTTAGTGAGACCCTGTTTCCAAATAAAATATAATTTTCTGGAGTATAACCCAGAGATAGAAAAGCTCCTGGGTTCCACCTCCAGTCCACCAAAAAAAGAAAAAATAAATAAATAAAAATAAAATAGGACAAGGTCTGGGAGTATAGCCCAGAGGTAGAAAAGCTCCTGGGTTCCACCCCCAGTACCACCAAAAAAAGAAAAAACATAAAATAAATAAAAATAAAATAGGACAAGGGGTGCAGCTCTGAGGTAGAATGCCCCAGGGTTCAATTTGTTATCAAAAAATCAATAATTTATATGAAATACATAGACATTACCCAAAAAGTTATCTCCATTTGAAACACTTTTGATGTATTTGGACCAATAAGAAGAATAGAAGAGATAAATTGCCAAGTGTTTCCACAACATTTTAAGTGTTTTGTGAATACAAGTGGCTACAGGAAATGATTGCTACCAGGACAGTAGGAAAACAGGTGCTTTGGGCTGTCCTGGAAGCTTGGGGAGTGCCCTCAAAGAAAATGCCTTCCTTGAAGTAAATCATACTGTTCCAAGCAAGTCCCACAGCTAAATAGCCACGCCAAGTGCTGGTATAACATAGGCAGATCTTCCATTTCTAAACTTTGATGCAGAGCCAGGCACAATGGCCTTCACCTACAATTCTAGCAACTTGGGAGGCTGAGGTAGGAGGATGGTGAGTTCAAGTCAAGTTGAGCAACTTAACAATGTTTTTTCTCAAAATTAAAAAATAGAAAAGACTGAAATGCAGCTCCCTTAGTGTAGCTGGTGGATACCTCTGGGTTCAAATAATCAGTACTGGAAAAAAAAAGCTAAGGTTGCACTAAGAATTTAAAAGGAAGTCAATTCATTCCAGCCCCTCCTTCCTGCTTTAATCGTTATCATTATTGATTCACTACAGTGGGTTTCTGTAGAGACTTCAGTATTGTTCAGACAAACTTGATCATGACAGAATTGAGAGAACCTGAGTGGTTATAATGACCATTAAAAAATATAAAACGATGATAATTTTAGTTAATAAAATATATTCTTTTTTGTGGCACTGGAGATTGAACCTAGAGACACTCTACCTCCAAGCTACACCCTCAGCCCGATTTTTATTTCTTATTTGGGAACAGGGTCTCACTAGGTTGCTAAAAGCATTGTTAAGTTGTTGAGGCTGGCTTTGAACCCATGATCCTCCTGTCTCAGCCTCTCAAGTACTGGGATTACAAGCATGCACCACAATGCCTGGAAATAAATATATTCTTTAATCCACTACCTTCTCTATGCAACAAATTATGGCAGTGAGGAAACTTAATTCAACAAAACTACGTCCTAAGCCCACACTTCCTGCAAATGCTACAGGGCTTCTAATTCCGGTCAGACATTCTACAGGCAGTCTTGCCATATAAGGAGAAGCAAAAACACACAAATACTCAAACAGCCTGATGTGAGGTCACAGGGCAGGCATATGAGAACCAAATATGGTAGCTAAATTGTCCAGCTCACAACAGATACGTTAAAAAAAGAAGGCTGTAACCGCAAACTTTATCAGTTCTTGAATCACAAAAAAGTAATCAGCAATTAATTTGTTCCTATTAGTGTTTTGAATGACTGAGCCAGTCTACTTCGTGTTACATTAGCTCTGCTTTTTTTCTCTTTCCCTTTTCTATTTCAGGAAAGTCTACTGAAATGTGCTGCTAAAGTAGACACATATAAAAGTATTGCATTGGAATAAGTAATCTAATCTACCTCTCTAACAAAGGAAATACAGATTTCCCAATTGCCTCATTAGTTGAATAGCATGTGTTCCACTGTAGGGAAGGCATACTGTGAGCAGGAAAAAGTATATCTATATACATGACATTATTTGGTAGAAAGGATAAATCCTAAGGGGATTCATGGCTTTTTCTTGAACTATGAGGTAAAACTAACCCTGAGAGGTAGCCCGTGTTCATGGAGAAAATATAATTCCCTCTGCATCTCTCTACCAAAACCCCAGGGTGATGAACAGGTAGAGCTATTGTCTTACTTTCAGTGGTCATAGAATTCCTAATAGTATAATCATGTGCCTCGGTGATTTTGAAGGTTGTTAATTTAGTTAAAATCCAATAAAATCAGAAGCATTTTCGTAGTGTGTACCAAGAGCTACGGAAACATGTATGGTTCTCAGTTGGGTAAGTTCACTTCTGGGTTCCTAGTTTAAGTAAAGAATTTGGAGAGAGAAGAATTATGTGGTCAGAGAGATTATGAAACTTTTTCATGTATTTATTTGTTGTTTTGTTTTTCAAGAGTGGATCAAAGCTGCCTGCATATCTCACCATTCCAACTAGGTTAAAAAAATGGGTATGATAAGGCTGAAGGAAATAACGCTATGTTCACACTGTAGCTGACTCTTGTACAATGATATAGCAGCAAGAAAAAGTGCTATGACATCAAAAGTGAAAAAGGAAGTCTAGGGAACCGTGGATTTTCTCTGATTTCAAGAAATGACATATATTTTTAAAAGACTAAAAAGTTTCAAACAATTATTAGAACTGCTTAGAGATAGTATTTAGTTCCTGGCTCAAGAGACCTGTGCTGTACTAGAATCATGAGATTTGTTTTATGCCTGAACGTTCCTAGTAGCATTACATTGCTTTGCACAATTTTTGAAAATCAGTTGAGATATATATATATATATTAGGGTACTGGAGATTGAACCCAGAAGCACTCTACCTCTGAGCTATACTCCCTAGTCCTTTTTCATTTTTTGTTTTTGAAACAGGGTCTTTCTAGGTTGCTGAGAGTCTCACTAAGTTACTACATGCTGGTCTCAAACATATGATCCCTTTGTCTCAGCCTCTGAAATACTGCGATTACAGGCACAAGCCACCACACTTGGCTCTAAACTCATGTATATTATGCTCTTACTAGAGGCAGCATGGTACAGTGGAAAGACTGTAGAATGTGGAATCTGTGGCAAATACACTCTAATGTGCCCCGCCTCCCTATGATCTCCAGCTCTTGGTATTCATTTCCACTTACTTTGAGTATTTGCACGGCTCCCTACTTGGTTATAACCAACAGAAGATGGCAAAGGTGATGGTATGTCATTCTAACGATGATATTAAATTATACAGGTTTTTTTTTAGAAGACTCAGCACTGGTCTCTCCTTTGTTTGCTATGAAGAAGCAAGCTGCCACAAGTTTTAGAACCTCATTAAAATGGATTCTGCCAACAAACACAGGAACTGAAAGTGGATTCTGCCACAGAAGAGCCTCCATATGATGTCAGTCCAAGTAGACCCCTCTATTATGGTCTTTCAGAGAATTCAGCTAAGTTATTGCAGGGATCCTGATCTATAAACACTGTAACATCATAAATATGGATTGCTTTAAGCCAATACATTTGTAGTAATTTGCTGTACAGAGTAGAAAACCAATACACAACCAAACTGACATGGGTTTGGTTCTCAGATCCTCCATTAATTATGCATGCATGAGAAAGCTGGTTAACCATTTCAAGCCCCAAATTCCTCGTCTTATATTTGAGAGTAATAATATTCTCCTCTTAGAATTACAGTACAGAAAATTATAGACAAAAGAAGCAATGTGCCTTTTGCACCACCTGCCACAAAATCGTCTGTCAATTATAAGCTCCCCCATGGATGGAACTTTGTCTATCTTGCTCACAACTTTTTGTGTGTTTACTATCATATATGACCCATAGCAGGTATTCTATAAATATGCAGTGAATGAATAAATACATTAAATAGCTCTAATATTATAAATATGCATAAGGAACTGTTAGTTATAAAACTGAGAAAGAACCCCTGCCCTAAAGTTATTAAAGATAACAAATGACACCATAGTGTATCAATCATATAGAGAAAACTTTTTTTCTGGGGCAGTATAAGACTGAAGGTCTATAAGTAAGGAACTCAACTTTGTAATCAAACATAATAAACTTGTTTCTGCAAACTCAATATAACCTTTTAAAGCTGCTATCATTATCATATAAACTACACATGATGATAAGGTATTTAAAGGAAGCAATGTAGTCACTAGAAAGTGTCTATAGGCAAATGGTTTGTAATATGATGGGTTGACACTTGAACATTATAAAGCCTAATTATATTCTTCACTTATATCATGGTGCTCTAAAAAATGTGCAGCTCATTATGTCCGGTAAATGCCTGATGGACCACTAAGAAACTGTAAATTTTCCCCCAAAGAACTTAGCAAGACACATCATTGTTGCATTATAGTCAGGGTGTGCTCAGAAAGAAAAGACTAAAGTAAAAAAATATCCTAGCCAGGTTTGGTAGCACACACCTGTAATCCCAGTACTTGGGAGGCTGAGAAAAGAGAATTGTAGGTTCAAGGCCAGCCTCAGCAGCTGAGTGAGACCATCAGCAACTTAGCAAGACCCTGGTCCAAAATAAAAATATAAAAAAGGGCTAGGGGTGCATCTCAGAGATAGAATGCCCCTGAGTTCAATCACCAATACTGATATAGTTGGTGAGCAGTTAAATATTGTCAAACAATATATTTCCTGAGCTCCAAGGTCATTTCCATCAAATAAATCCAGCCACATTTTAAAATTACGGTTTTTCTTGAATCGGCTACATTATTTAGCATCTATTAAATTATTCCAAAAGCAAAAGAATCCCCATGCCCATCATATGGGTGTGAAGCAGCAGTAGGAAAAGTTCCAAAATTAAGTCAATCTGAACCTTAATCCTTATGCTCAAAACTGACTCAACTACTTAAATCATGTTCACTGTTGAAATCTACCAACATTTGTTTCAGGGAAAAAAGGAAAACCAAAAACATTGTGAAAGAATGAGTAGTAAGTCATCAACTTAACTTCTGAAAGTCCCCCACATAATTCTATGAATAAGACCAGTAATATCCACACAGACGACATGCACATTCTCAGAAATGTGATTCTTAATGATTTTAAATCGAAAGAAAATTATTTATCTACTTCCCTGTATGTTTCCAAAGGAAGAGAAACTGGTTTTACATTAGATCCTGCTGCATTTTCAGACTAGTAAAATGTCTCTTTGTTAGGAACAAATTCTCTTTTGATACAATAAAATTAGGGCGATGGCTTTTTCAAAGTCAAGAATGGGATGATGGTGACCGCAGCAAGAACAACGAAATAGAATGATTCAGGGAGATTTGACCTATTGCTAATGGCAAACCAACAAGTGCAGGAAAGAATCATGAGCCTTTGGCACAACTGATTAAAACCATGGAAAGGGTACACAATGTTCCAGTTCAACTTATTTATATCTAGTTTATCCTCAGTAATTATTAGTTTATTAAATGCCCAATAGCAGGATATATCAAATCTTTGTATGCATTATGTACCCAGGTAATTTTCACTGTTAATTCCTTTAGAATTTTAGATCGGCTTCCCAAACAATGACAACCTTGTCTAACAGAAAGCATACTTTACTAACTCCATTTAATGAGATAAGAGGTATGGCTTTGTATATTGCATACTGAAAAAGTAAACACAGCCATTCAAATAAAAACTGTTCTTCAGGAAAAATCTATTCAAGGTAAAGGAGTTCCAGTGGCTTTATATAAGCATATAATGATTACAATTTGTTTTGTTTTTTAAAGGAATTCATAATAAATCCACAAATAATATGTATTTTCTGTTATCAAAAATTTGTATATTTCAATGCTTCTTCATGATTGCACAAACTTAGTTGGCAAATAATTCTTGGTCTGCTTATTTTTACAAACACAAAGTACTGTACATGCTTGGTTATTCTCTCTAGGTTTTTCTGGGAAAATAATTGATTAAACACATCCAGCTAATTATGGGTCCATATCAGAATCTCTATATCTAAAGGTGGCCCATGGTTACGAAAAAAAAAATGTTATATTTTCAGACCCTTAGCTATATATAGCACGTTTTTACTTTGCCTGTAAAGTCAGGGAGGTAATAAGATTCCAATACCAAGAAAATAAAAAATGTTCCTTTCAAGAAAGCATGGCAGCTGGGTGTGGTGGCCTATGCTATTAATCCCAGTACTTGGGAGGCTGAGACAGGAAGATTGCACGGGTTCAAAGCCAGCCTCAGCTACTTAGCGAGGCCCTCAGCACCTCAGTGAGACCGTTTATAAAAACTTAAAATAGGTCTGGAGTGTAGCCTGGAGGTAGAAGGCCCTTGGGTTCCATCCCCAGTACCAAAAGAAAGTAAAAAAAACCCATTTGCCATAGAAAAAAGAACTAGTCTGAAGCCTTAGCTGAACAGTATTCACCAGGGAACACTATAAATGTACTCCAAGACTCAAGCCAATAAAGCCTGTTCCAAACTGTCTAGCTGCTAAGAACAATTACCATGTATTACCTCATTAGGTAAATAAGACCAGAACCAAATGGTTCAGGAAGTTAATCAAATAGCAAAGATTGCAAAATCAAAAGCAGCTTGGGTCATTTAATTTTGAATTTCTATGTAATTTCGTTACTTCCATAGTTATTTGGACTATGCCTATCAAAAACAACAGCATGTCTACTGTCAAGAATGTTGTCTGAGATTTTAGTCTACTTTCAAACCAGCAAGTATAGACCTGCCAGTTTGAAGGTCACAGCCAGGAAACATCAAACTCCGGGGTCACAGACACAACAGTAGCCAAATGTATCCACATTTTCTTGTACCCATTCCCTGATCTTCAATTTCTGTAAGGCAACACAATGGGGCAGGCTAAGAATCCTAAGTGTTTTGTATTAGGCAGTAAGAAAGTTTGTCCCCTGCTCGGGAGGGAAGATATTGGATATCTAAAGGCTGTTTGCATCTTTGAAAATACAGAATAGAAGCAGTCAGTGCCTCTGCTCACAAGATATGCACAAATGCAAGAATCTAATAGTTCTCTGCCAATATCTACTACAACCCATTTTCTATATTATATAGCTCCCAGCTCTTGGCTTAAAAGTTTTCTAAAAGTGAAACTAATCTTAGCCTCAAACGTAGTGCTGCATGGTAAAAGCTACCTGGCTCACTACTTGATTAAACACAAAAAAAACTGTGTGAGTAAACTTGTAAACAATCAATTAAATTAAAATACAAGCCATGGATTCTTCGAGAATTCATCAAGCCAGACTGGATCAGACCGAGTTCCTGCCTCCAAGCATCACACATTCATCCGACAGTCCCTCGGGAGGCGGGGTGCTTATTGGTGAAATCAATTCCTGTGACCAATGTTACATCTTTCACCTCTCTCCGTATCTCCATATGTGTGCCAAAAGACAAAAAGGAAATCATGACCTCATTTTAAAGTCTAGACAAGCTGCAAGGTATTCGTGTTCTCTCTAAACAGGTTTTTTGTCTTAAAGTATTTTGATACTGATTCTGGGAATGATTTGTTGGAATAAATCTAGTATTACTAAAGTTTAAATAAGAAACACAGCTGGCATTCACCACTACACAATCATTAGGGAAAGGAAAGTATATGAAGGAAAGGCTTTAGTGCCTATTAGTACTAAAATGTTATGTAAGCATAATTACTATCATTTTATTTGATTTAATCTATATTAAGCACGCTGTATAGGAGAGGATAAAAATGGAAATATCTAAAGTGTTCATTAATTTTAGAATGTTCTAATGATAAATTTGAATTAGGGCACACACACACACATACACACACACCTTTAATACATACATAGTAATACATATGAGACATTTTAAATATTTTTTTGGTGGTACTGGGTGTAGAACTTGGGCTTTTCTACCTCCAGGGTATACTTCCAGACCTATTTTATACTTTATTTGGAAAGAGGGTCTCACTAAGTTGCTGAGAGCCTCACTAAGTAGCTGAGGCTGGCTTCGAACCTGTGCCACCCTCCTGTCTCAGCCTCCCAAACTCTGGGATTACAAGCGTGCGCCACCATGGCCCGCTGACATGTTAAATATTTATGTACCTACATTTTATTCAGTTATATTTAAAAAACACATCGGTATGTATACATACAAATTTGAATTCGTAGACTGGGGCCTAGAAGAGTACATGCCCACTGTTGGCAGTGACTATCTCTGGGATGGTTTTATGTCCATCTGTCTGTCATTCTACTATCTCATCTCTTCCTATATAGCTGAGTGTGATGGCATATACCTGCAATTCTAGTACTTAGCCTCAGAAAATTAGACTCTCAAACACCTAGAGAAACCCTGTTTGAATGTTTTAAAACAAAAAATAAAAGCGATGAAAGTGTAGCTTAGTAGAATGTCCCTAGGTTCAATTCCCAGTAGTGCATATGAGCACACATTCAAACACCACACAATTTGTGTGTATATGTGTATATTTGTATGTGTGTGTGTGTATATATATATATATATATATATATATATATATATATATATGGAATTGGGGAAACGATTCTAGTCCTAGACTATTTTTAGTGAAAAGGATTGCATAACAGTGTTTTTTTTTTGTGTGTGTGTGTGGTACTGGGGGTGGAACCCAGGGGCTTTTCTACCTCCGGGCTATACTCCCAGGCCTTTTTTATATTTTATTTGGAAACAGGGTCTCACTAAGTTGCTGAGAGCCTTACTAAGTAGCTGAGGCTGGCTTCAAATCCGTGCAATCCTCCTGTCTCAGCCTCCCAAGTGTGGGGATTACAAGCATGCGCCACCACGCCTGGCATAACAGTGTTTTTTAATTCTCACTTTTGCCCCCCCCCAGATATATTGTGTTCTGAAAACATACACTATAAATATTATCTGGGTGTGGTAGTGGGACACCTGCATACCTAGTACATGGTAGACTAAGACAAGAGGATTGCATGTTCAAGCCTCAGTAACTTAGCCAGACTCTTGGCAACGCAGCAAAACAGTTTCAATATACAAAATTAAAAAGGGTCTGGGGGTGTAGTTGGGAGGTAGAATACCTGTGGGTTGAATCTCTAGTACCACAAAAATAAATATGACAGCATCAAAAATATTAAGCGTAAGCATAATGTATAGGGAATACAACTTCAAAAATTAAAACGCACATTTTACATCATTACTTTTAAAAATGCTCTAGCACTTACTGCAAATATGACCGAAATTTCTTTAGGATCCAATGGGAGCCCATGTACCATCAAAAAGCGAAGTTCCATTATAGGCCGGTTTTTATGGAGACACACTACACTAAGATATATTTTCTTCATTAAACATGTTGAGCCAGGCCCAGCATGGTGACATGCACCTATAATCCCAGTATTTGGGAAACTGAGACAGGAGCTTGGCAAGATGAAGGCCAGCCTCAGCAACTGAGCAAGATCCTTAGAAACTTGGTGAGAGCCGTTCCAAAATCAAAACAATAAAAGGGCTGGGGTTTAGCCCAGAGGAAGAATGCCCTGGATTCAACCCCCAGAAACAAACATAAAAAGATAACATGTTTATCTATATAAGAATTATTTATTCTAAAGCATCACAGAGTGTGTCAAGGATAGGCAGTTTACAGAATATATCTAGTGGCCCCGAACACCTGGCTTTTACACTAGCTTAGAATCATATCTCTAACTAACCACAGGCAGATATTAGATTTGTGCGTATCATGGCCTTCCTAAAGTCTGAATATTTTACTGATAAACTCTATGAAATCTGTCCAGTGGATCTTTTAAATATCTGCATGATACATATTTGTTGAAGTTTTTCTGGTGGTACTGGGGATGGAACTCAGGGGCATTCTTCCTCTGAGCTACACTCCCAGTCCTGTTTTTTATTCTTTATATTGAAACAGGGTCTCACTCCATAGCTGAGGCTGTCTGCAAACTGCAACTCTCCAGTCTCAGCCTCTCAAATGCTCAGATTACAAGTGTGCACCACCATGTCTGGCTGTTAAAGATATTTATTATAGAATACTGAAACTTTTTTAATACCAACACTTTAATGACCAACTTGATAAAGGAACAGGGAAAAAGCACTAAGTTTTTCCTGCCTTCTAGAATGTGTGGAATTTTTTTTATAAATAATTCTATTTTTCTTGATATAAAAACAAGTCAAAGTATTGAATAATAATTCAAAGATATTTGCAGTGAGGCATGTGGTGTACACCTGTAATCCTAGTACTTGATACGCTGAGAAAGGAGGATCACAGGTTCAAGGCCAGCCTCAGCAATTCAGCAAGACCTTCAGTAATTTAGTAAAACCATTTCAAATAAATAAAATAAAATAGAGCTGGGGGAAGCTCAGAGGCAGAAGGTCCTTGGGTTTAATCTCCAATTACAAAAAAAAAAAGAAAGTAAATGCTATTTCTGTTTTAAGAATGCTAAAATTTAGTAAGACATTAAAATTCTGGAAGTTATGGATTTTTAAATAATGATATGCCTGACATTATACTAAGCACTTCACATATATTATCTCATTAATTGGTATATAAAGTTTGCTTAGCAGTTAACTCCATTGCTCAAGTGGACAAGGCTAGGAAATGGTAGAACAGAAAATTCAAACAAAGAGCATGAACTGTGAACCCATTATCTTTACTACTATATTATAAAAATAAAACTTTAAAAATTAGGTAAGCACAGACCAGAATGGCCTTTGCCCCTCCCTCTGCCCCTCTCTCAACCAGTCACCAGTCATGCTCTGAACGAGTGGACCCTTTTTTGCTTAAGAATCTTTTTTTTTTTTTTTTTTTTGCAGTACCAGGGATGGAAGCCAGGGGCAATCTGCCTCCGAGCTACACCCCCTGCCCTATTTTTTATTCTTTATTTGGAAACAGGGTCTTACTAGGCTGCAGAGAGCCTCACTAAGTAGCTGATGCAGGCTGTGAACCTGCAGTCCTCCTATCTCAGCCTCCCAAGTACTGGGATTACAAGTGTGCACCACCAAACCTGGCAAGAATCTTTTTCTTTTTAATATATCTATTTCTTATTAACAGCATTCTATTCAAACAAAAATAAAATTGCATTACACAGACAAAAAAATAAAAATTAGATAAGCTATAAATAAGGGAATAATGCCAATATTAAGATTTGAGCCAGACATGGCGGCACACGCTTGTAATCCCAGCATTTGGGAGGCTGAGACAGGAGGATCGCGCTTCCCGGATAGCCTCAGCTATTTAGTGAGGCCCTCTGCAACTCAGTGAGACCCTGTTTCAAAATAAAAGAATAAAAAATTGGGCAGGGGGTGTAGCTTGGAGGTCGAATGCCTCTGGGTTCCATCCTCAGACCTGCAAAAAAAATATTTTTGAAAAACATAACTTTAGTATAGTTTGAACTTGGTTATTGTGATGCCTCCTATATGTTTATTATGGCTTAGAACTATTTGGGCTATTCTGGGAATTTGTTGTTTCAAATGAATTTAAGGATTAGTTTTTCTATATCTGTGAGGAATGAACTTGGTATTTTAAAGTGTATTGCAATAAATCTGTAGATAATTTTTGGAAGAATGGCCACTTTAAAATTGATCCTGCCTACCCAAGAACATGGGAGATCCTTCCATCTTTGAAGAGCTTCAATTTCTTTAATGTTTTATATTTTTTATCATAGAGGTCTTCTATCTCCTTTGTTAGGTTTATTCCTAAGTATTTTTATTGTTTTGGGGAATATTATAGAGTCATAGTAATAAAACAGCATGGCATTGGCACAAAAGCAGACACAAAGACAAATGAAACAGAAAACTCAGAAACAAATCCACACGCAGTCACCTGATTTTTTTTTACAAAGGGGCCAAAAATATACACTAAAAAATTGTCTAACAAATAATGTTGGCAAAACTGATTACACATATGCAGAAAAATAGAAATCAACCCCACTTTTTTACCTTGCAGAGGAGTCAATTCAAGATGGATCACATACCTAGAAATTAGACCAGAGACTTGCAGCTATTTGAAATGGGCATATGACCAACACTCCAACACATAGGCATGGGTAAAAACTTTCTCAACAAGACCCCAAAAAGACAAGAAATTAAAAGGAAGATCAATATATAGGATTACATTAAACTTTCTGTGCAGCAGAGGAAACTATCAAGTACCTCAAAAGAAACAAGAAAGGAAGATTTTTGCCAGCTACTCCTCTGATAAGAGGACTAATATCTATTATATACAGAGAACTCAAGAAACTCACCACGAAACTAACAAATAATCTAATAAAAAACGGGTAAGTGCATTAAATAGACATTTCACAAAAGAAGAAATACAAATGTCCAATAAATGTAAGAAAAAATGTTCAACATCATTAGCAATCATAGAGATGCAAATCAAAACTGTCGGTATTTCACTAAATCCCAATTAGATTGACAATCATTAAAAACACAACAATAACAAATGCTGGTTAGGAAATAGAGAAGTATGAACTCTGATATACTGTTGGTTGGATTGCTAATTAGTGCAACCACTCTGGAAAACAGTGATGAGGATTCTCAGAAGAAAAGGAACAAACTTCCCATATGACCCAGCCATATCATTCCTAAGTCTCTACCCAAAATAATGGAAACTGAACTACCAGATGAATGCATGTGTATTTATGTTTATATAGTTGCAAAATCCACCATTGCGAAACTATGGAACCAGCCAAGATGTCCATCAACAGATCACAAAACTATGGAATATGTATGCAATAGAATTTTACTCAGATACAAAGAAGAATAGAATTATGTCATTCTCAGGGAAATGGATAAATTGGAGAACATTATTCTAAATGAGACTAATCAGTCACAAAAAGTGAAAAGTCTCCCTAATATGTGGAAACTAGGGAGAAATTGGGACATAGGAGCAACTCCAGACAAGAAGAAATTTTAGTTGAGTAAAGAAGGGGACCTGAGAGAGATGGGAGGAGAAAAGAAGGAAACACCTCAATGGCCATAATGCACACACACAAACTTATCAAAACCAATCACTGTGTTGAGCAGGGGAAGGTACAGGGAGAAAAAGTGGGATGGGAACTGGGGGAAGGTGAAACAAGTGCTATGTATATGTTTGACTCTATCACCCTGAACTGCATCAAGATGTATGATCATAATGTACTAATTTAAAAAACATTTTCAAAATATTAGTTATCCTCATTTTAATATATATGCATATATATAATCAAATACATTTTCCAGTATTTCTTTTCAAGTGTAGAACTGAAACTAAACATGTATTTAAATACTACTGAATAAATTCCATTAAAAATAATAACTATGCAATATCTCAGGATTTCCCAACTTTAAGAGAAGGGAGCTGGGCATTCTTTGCTTTAGGAAGGTCTTGTGAATTTTTTAAATTATGTAGTGTTTGCAAAAAATTGGTAAGCCTTTATAGCAGAAAGTTAAGAATAGGAATTATGGTATAATCCAACAGTATTTTTCCTCTCTACCTGCTGGTATGACATTTAAATATATTTTCCCTTAGCCGGGCGTGGTGGCGCACGCTTGTAATCCCCATGCTTGGGAGGCTGAGACAGGAGGATCGCACGGGTTCGAATCCAGCCTCAGCTACTAAGTGAGGCTCTTAGCAACTTAGTGAGACCCTGTTTCCAAGTAAAATATAAAAATAAGGTCTGGGAGTATAGCCCGGAGGTAGAAAGCCTCTGGGTTCCACTCCCAGTACCACACACACACACACACACACACACACACACACACACACCATATATATATATATATATATATATATATGTATGTATGTATAAAATTTCCCCTGAGGTTATAAGGTTATAATGTGTTCATTATTTCCCAAGTAAATACACAACTGCTGAGGATTTCACAGAATGATTCTGTCACAACATCTGAACAATATCACTGTGGGATTCATCTCCAAGATGGTATGATTAACGAAGGTCTGGAAATTCTGATCTTACTGCTTGCCTTTGTAGCTAGTTTGACCAAAAGTTAAGGCTAGAATATTTCTTGTAACTACTACCTGTGAAAACACAAATAGAATTTATTTGCAATGTTAAAAATTTCCATTCAGCCGGGCGTGGTGGCGCATGCTTGTAATCTCCGTGCTTGGGAGGCGGAGACAGGAGGATTGCGCAGGTTCGAAGCCAGCCACGCTGGCTTAAGAGACCCTGATTCCAAATAAAAATATAAAGTAGGTCTGAGAGTGTAGTCCGGAGGTAGAAGGGCTTCCAGGAACCCCAGTACCACCAAAAAAAAAAATTTCCATTCAAAGAACAACTGCAATTATGTAGATCCTCTGTCAAAATGTCCAGTGTATTGAAATATTTTTTTCTGTCTAACCTAGCACAAAACAAGGAACCTCTTCTCATTCAAGGCTAAGAATTTATTTCCATGGAATGTTTTATTCTGAAAATAAAATGCCTATGGTATCTGTTTATTCAGCAAGACATCAGGTCACAAAATGAAGTTCTCAAGTCCTCTAACAGAGGGAAAGGGAAATTTTGGATACATCCAATGCATACTTAATTCTAATAAATCTACAAGTATAATTTAAAATAAAACACGTTTCACGCCTGTATGTGAACACTACTTACTTGGAAAAACAAAAGCATAAAGTATGGTTCAATTCCATGTTTTAAATATACTTTTATTGGTGCATTATAGTCTTATGTCATAATGTAGTTCATAGTGTTGGTGATACACATGCACAAAGCATGTGGTAGGCTTTCCCCCAACCCCCACTCCTCTCTTTCCCATACAGGATATTGAAATTGTTATTGATATTTCCCATACAGGATACTGGAATTGATATTGCTATTCTCACATATGCACATGATATCAGTAGAAGTGTTTCCTTTATTAATTATTCTTCTCCTTCCTCTCTCCCCAAGACCACCTCCTTGGCTCCACTGGGGTTTCTCCTTCATTATGTAAAGTCCTTCATATTATAATTACTCCCTAGCTTCCCACATATGAGAGAAAACATTGACCCTTCACTTTCTTTGACTGCCTTAATCTCACTTAACATAATGTTTTCCAGGTCCATTCATTTCTCTGCAAATGACATTATTTTGTTCCCACAAAATTTCTTTGTACTACCCCTACACGGAATTAGTGTTTTTTTTTTACTTTTATACTTTTTAATTAAAATGTTTTAATTATGAAATATTTCAATATACAGAAGATAATATAACAGATGGTTAGTTTTTCAACACCCAGCTCTTGTGATTCTTTCAGTTTGTGCTTTTTTTTATTCTTATTGAAATCATTTATTAGTTTACTACACATTAGAAACTGGAAATTCTGAAGATTTTCAGTACAAAAGTATAATCACTGGATTGGGTGTTTAAAGCTACTAATATGCCCTAAGTACAATTTTTTTAACAATTTTATTATTGAACATAATTAGTATACATTTAAACTATATTTGGGGCCCTCTCCCCCCGCCCCCATTTTCCCTTCCCCCCTCCCACCAATGGTTGTGTAGGTTAACCATGTTTTATTCATAATTTTACATAGCAAAACTGTGGGAAACACACACAATGGAATTCTATTCAGCCATAAAGAAGAACAAAATTATATCATTTGCAAGAAGATGGAAAGCCCTGGAGAACATTATGTTAAGTGAGATCAGCCAAGCACAGAAGGAGAAGGTACATATGTTTCCTCTAATATGCCCAAACTAGGAAACACAGAGGATACCAGTGGGACTCCCGATAATGGAGGGGAAATATCAGCAAAGTTTGAATGGAAAGATAGGAGAGGAGGAAGGCTGATTTTGATTAATGAGGGTCTACAGCTGAACATGTGTAAAATTATGAATAAGACATGGTTAACCTAGAATTAGTGTTTTATGATTAAAATTTCAGTTCACAGATATTTTTCTTAACTACTATTGCATACTTGTTGGTTTCTCTCAATTACTTTCCAGAATAAAAGTTTAGCAGAAACATAAATGGACAATGGTCTATTATGTCAGGACAGCAAGTATTTATTAAACATTAATTCTGGGGCCAGATTTATAATAAACACTCTGGGGAATACAACAAAAGATTAAAAAAATCTGCATTGGGACAGAGAACATATTACAAGATATTCTATAGTGGAATATGTAACTATAAGATGCACATTAAGAAACATTTAAGGACTATGAGCCACTAAAATATGTATCTTGTGAAAAATAATATATGCCTTCAAGAAAAGGTTCTAGAGCTTTCATCAAGTTATTAGGCTGACTCCACTAGAAGGTCTGTAGATGTTCTTAAAAGGAAATTAGAATGGAGAGATAGGTTAGGAATGACTGCTGGAAATTATTGTAATCCAATAAGCAAAAGACAGATTGAACCTTCCTGTGGCACTTAGCTCATATAGCAATTTCTTCCACTTGAACAAAGAACCATTTGGAGAAGGTTTTTTAAAATTTTTTTATTGGTGCACTGTAGTCATCCATCTTAATGGGGGCACAGGATGGTGGAGGCACACATGCCCACATCATTCATTTAGCCCTTACCCAATTCCCACCCCATTCCCTCCCCCTCCCTCCTTCTCATGTTTGGCCTAGTTATTGACTTTAATATGTTTACAAATGTACATTAGGAAATCTCCCTCTTCCCCCCTTCCATCTCCCTCAGGTCGACTTATTTGCTCATCTGTAGTATCTTCTTTGTTTAGAGGTTCTTAATGAAACAAGATAAGAGAAACAGTTTCCAAGGAAACCAGAAGAATAATATTATACAGGATGGGTTGAAAACACAATGCACAGAAGACAATATTGTGTAATCTAGGTCCAGAAGGATAAGAATTAAGTAGCAGATGTGAGCTGTAACAATGAAGAGTCTAAAGGACATTACTATTTTTTTTTCTTTAGTGATACTGGAGATTGAACATAAGAGCATTCTGACCTACAGGCTACAACCCTAGCCCTTTTTATTTTTTTGTTTTGCAACAGGGTCTTGCTAGGTTACTGAGAGTTTCTCAGTAAGTTAACAAGTCTGTCTTTGAACCTGCTATCCTCCTGTCTCAGCTCTCCAAGTACTAGGATTATAGGCATGGGCCACCACAACCAACTTATTGAAAGAAAAACTGATAGGATTTTCTGAGGACTTTGTCAGGAAAAATTATTAATCAGGATCTACTGAGTCAGTTATCCATTTAACAGATATTTTTCTAGCTGAGCGTATTTGGTTCCTTCCTGGTACTTGCCCTAGGTATCATGGAAAGAACAACAAAGACAGACAAGGAAGGTCCCCGCCCCCATGGAACATCAATTAATACACAAAATAACTTCAGATAGTGATTAGATAGTAACTTATATAGGCTGTGAGGGAAATAAATATGTGATAATTAGTGAAATATATGAATAACAACATGGAACCACTGACATAAACAAGATTAAGGAAGGTGAAGTATGTGTGTAGGGGGTGTGTTTAAAAGGGTGAGCAAAGAGACAGGGTAAACATGATGAGTTAAGTTACAGAAATACTGAACTATAGAAGTTTTATTTAAGGGATTAATCAACCCATGGGTATAGCAGTAGGCAGTACTATATACATATTTAAGGCAATCCCCATCAAAATACCAATGACATACTCCAAAGAACTAGAAAATAAAAAATAACACTTAACGTATGAAAGTCCAACAGACCCATAATAAAAGCTCTGGAAAAAAAAAAAAAGCAAACCTCTGAAAAAAGCAAAGAAGGAGTTATCACAATACCATCTTTCAATCTATACTAGAGATCTACAGAAACAAAAATAACACAGTACTGGCATAAACCCACAAAGCTATAGCTACCTGATTCGTTATCTTTCCTTTTCTCTCTCTTTCTTCCCCTCCCCAGAAGATTGAACCCAGGGGCTACTTCCGAGCTAGGCCCCCACTCCTACTTTTTTGTGTGTGGTGCTGGGGATGAAATCCAGGGGCCTTCTACCTCTGGGCTATACTCCCACACCTATTTATATTTTATTTGGAAATAGGGTCTCACTAAGTTGCTGAGAGCCTCACTAAGTAGCTGAGGCTGGCTTCGAACCTGTGCGATGATCCTCTTGTCTCAGCCTCCCAAGTACTGGGATTACAAGTATGTGCCACCACGCCCAGCTCCCTACATTTTTGAAACAGGGTCTTATTACATTTCTGAAGGTTTTGCTAAATTGCTGGGGCCAGTTTTAAATCTGCAATCCTCCTGTCTCAGCATCCCAAATACTGGGATTATAGGCATAAGTGGACCACCCATCTGATTATTAACAAAGGTGCTAAAACATATATTTGAAGAAATATAGCCTCTCTATCAAATGGTGCTGGGAAAACTGGATATCCATGTGTAGAAGAAGATAGAAACTAGATTCCTATGTCTAGAAGATAGAAACTAGATTCCTATGTCTCAGCCTGTATAAAAGTCAGAAAAACAAAAACTACACTAAGATCCCATCTAACTTCAGTTAGAATGGCAATAGTCAACAACACACAAACAATAATACATGCTTGCAAGAATGTGGGGAAATAAGAACTCTTATACATTATTGGTGGGATTTCAAATTAGTACAACCACTATAGAGATCAATATAGATTCCTCAAAGAGTAGAAATGGAACTAACTCCCTACAGTCTTGTTATTCCAACTAGACTAGAACCTTCTTAAGGACTCCCCCATTTAATTTATATTTGTGTCCTTCAGAATAGAGGACTATATATACCACTCCTTAGTATACATCAAAAAGAATCAAAGTTAAAATACTATAGAGTTACGTGCATACCCATTTTTATAGTAGCACAATTCATAATAGCCAAGTTATGGAGTAAACCTAGGTGTCCATCAACAGATAAATGGATAAAGAAAATGTATAAAATGGAGTTTTATTCATCCATATAACAGAATAAAATCATGCTTTCCATTTGAGGGAAGATGGATGGAACTTGAGATCATCATGTTATGTGAAATAAGCCATACACAGAAAGACAAGTACTGCAAGTATTCTCTCATATGTGGAATCTAGAACAAAAAAATATAAGCAAGACATAAAATTAGAAGAGACTATTATAGAAGGGGGAAAGGATCAGGGGGAAGAAGCAGTTAAAGGGATTATGGTGGTGGAAATGTTCAAAATATGTTAGACATATATAAACATGGCACGGTGAAACTCATTATACTGTATAATATCCACAAATTTAAAAAACACAAATAAAACTATATTGGTAGAGAAAAACAAGAGGATATATTCAAGAAATAGTGCTTTTTACAAGAAAAGTAATTATTATATAATGGTTATCCATAAGGCATAAAATTTGGTAAATAGATTGTTCTTTTTTGCTTTCAATCACAGATTTAACTGTTATTATAACTGCCCCTGCTTTTACAAGGCTCTCATCACATAAAAGCAGGCTTGTCATATCTAGCCATTGTATAGAAAGGAATGACTATGAAGTGTGTGTGTGTGTGTTTGTGTGTGTGTGTGTGTGTGTGTGTGTGTATGTGTATGTGTATACAGGCTCCTATAGTCTTGTCATCCCAACTAGATTACAACCTCCTTAAGGACCCCCACATTTAATTCATACTTGTCCTTCAGAACAGAGAAGAATTCTATATTCTGTGTACTCAATATTGGTTTTTGATACTGGGCATTGAACCCAAAAGCATTATACTTCCGAGCAACGCTCCCAGCAATTTTTATTTTGGAAGAGGGTCTCCCTAAGTTGCTAAAGGTCTTGCCAAATTGCTGTGGCTGGCCTTGAACCTGTGATCCTCCTATCTCAGCCTCTAGATTACAAGGATTAGAGGCATGAGTGACACTTCCCAGCTCTTGGTAAACATTTTTAAGGAAAGGTTCATTTAAGGCAGAAGAAGTTACACTCCCAGACCTATTTTTATACTTTTTAAAATTTGGAAACAGGGTCTCTTAAGCCAGCAAAGCTGGCTTTGAACCTGCGTGATCCTCCTGTCTCCGCCTCCCAAGCACAGGGATTACAAGCATGCGCCACCATGCCTGGACAGAAGAAAATATTTTAACATCAATTTTTTTTTTACTTTTTTATGGCACTGGGAATTCAACCGAGTCATTATACCTATGAGCTATATTCCCAGCCCTCTTTTCTTTTTTATTTTGAAGAAGGGTCTCACTAAGTTGCAGAAGGCCTCAAAAGGTTGCTGTGGCTGAACTTGAACCTGTAATCCTCCTGCCTCAGCCTCCCAAATACTGGGATTACAGGTTGTGTGCCACCATGCCCAACTATCATGCTTCACCTTGATAATTCTCTCATGATAACACTAACTAGATCTATTCTCTTACTATTATAACCACTATAATATTTTAATATTTCAATCAAAGCCCGTTTTGATCCAACTCTAAATGAAAAGATCATTAACTCAAAAAAAAAAAAAAACAGAGACAAAGAAATGAAACAGGTAAAACTGCTTTACTAACATCTCTGACCCCTGGGTTATTATCTTCATCTCCCTGACTCCCCTCAGCTCCCCAAATCCTAAAATGTCTTCTATCTATGGACAGAAAAGGGTGTGTAACTGAGTGAGTGGGAGAGATAGATAGAGAGAGAGATAGAGCGAGAGAGAGCGAGAGCGAGAGCGAGCAAGAGAGAGAGAGAGAGAGAGAGAGAGAGAGAGAGAGAGAGAGAGAGAGAGAGAGAATGAGAATGTTTATGGTTCAGGGGATTAAATTCAGGAGCATTCTATCTCTGAGTTATGCCTCCAGCCATATCTATCTTTGGAAACAGGGTTTCACTAAGTTGCTGAAACAATTTATGCATTATATCCTGATTTGTTCCCTGGACTAATTCCAAATAGTGCCATTTTTTAAGAAAGTTGTTACTCAGTCTTTAAACTATATATTTTTCTTGTAGGGGAAGGAGTACTGGGGTTTGAATACAGAGGCATTCTACCTTTGAGTTATACCCCTATTCCTTTTTTATTTTGAAATTGGATCTTGCTAAGTTGCTGATGGGAGCTTTGAACTTCTGATCTTCATGTCTCAGCCTCCCAAGTACTGGAATTACAGGCATGCTCCCTA
This sequence comes from Muscardinus avellanarius, assembly GCF_963383645.1. Taxonomy (NCBI): domain Eukaryota; kingdom Metazoa; phylum Chordata; class Mammalia; order Rodentia; family Gliridae; genus Muscardinus; species Muscardinus avellanarius. The sequence goes on along the minus strand of NC_137792.1, from coordinate 116,176,420 downwards.
GAGCCAGCAAAAACTACATTAATTTTCAGCCCTTTAAGAAAGACTTGGCTTGGTTTTCTCAGGTCCTCAGCTCCATATCCTTGGTCATATATAACTGCTTGAAGCTGGGCGTGGTGGCTCACCCTTGTAAATCCCAGCACTTGGGAGGCTGAGACAGGAGGATTGTACAGGTTCGAAGCCAGCCTCAGCTACTTAGTGAGGCTCTCAGTACTTAGTGAGACCCTGTTTCCAAATAAAGTATAAAAAATAGGACTGAGGGTATAGCCTGGAAGTAGAAAGCCCCTGAGTTCCACCCCAAGTGCCACATAAAAAATGTATATATAACTGCTTGATTTTTTGATGGTATACTTGTTCAAAATGGCAACAGTTTAGGCACATTGCCATAGATCCAACATGTCTACAGCTTCCATGAATTAAATTGTATACAGGCATCTACTAATATTTCGGTGGTCCTCATACTATACTCTGAAGAACAATGGAATGTGAACAGAACACCTAACATCGAGTTGTAGAACACTCTCCTTATCATTCATTTGCACTTATGATATTGGTCTTAGGAATGACCTTTCTCTTCATCTCTGCTAATGAAAATCTTGCTTAAATTTTAGGTCCAGCTTAAATGTAGCCTTCTAGTTCATCTCTCTCACACCCAGCATATGTGCTCTTTTGTACTGAATAAAATATGGAATATTAGCAGTCCGGGAATGCAAAAAAGTAATAAATGATTATATTCTCTAGGAGTGATGCTTTGCACCTTATTCTGTGTCTCTGAGTTAAGTTTACCATAAAGGGCCTAAACTGAATACATTGATTAAAAGGAAAGAACACTGGCTACCTGCTTGGCTAGGCTAGTAACACAGACCATAAAGAAAGCAGAGAGAAGGACTGGAAGTCACGTCAGGACCAGAGACTAAAGATGAGAATTAAGGAAATAAAATAAGGAGGCGGGAATGGTGGTGCATAACTGTAGTCCTAGTACACAGGGGGCTGAGACAGGAGGGTTGTAGGTGAGAGGCCAGTGTGCAGTAACTTACTGAAACTCTGTTTCAGAAAAATAAAATAGCCAATAGCCGAGTGTGGTGGCGCACGCTTGTAATCCCCGCACTTGGGAGGTGGAGTCAGGAGGACCGCGCGGGTTCGAAGCCAGCCGCGCTGGCTTAAGAGACCCTGTTTCCAAAAATAAAAATATAAAATAGGTCTGGGAGTGTAGCCCGGAGGAGGTAGAAGGGTTTCTAGGAACTCCAGTGCCACTAAAAAAATAAAATAAAATAGGGCTGAGGGTATAGCTCTGCATTCAATCTCCAAAAAGAAAGAAAAGAAGCCAAGCATGTTGGTATACACTTGCAATCTTAGTACTTGGGAGGCTGAGACAGGAGGATCACAGGTTCAAGTTGAGCCTCAGCAAAATAGTGAGACTTCCAGCAACCTAGAAAGACCACATTTAAAAACAAAAAATCAAAAAAAGGGCTGTGGGAGTGGCTCAGAGGCAAAATGTCCCTGGGTTCAGTCCCCAGTACAGAAGGAAAGGGGGAAGGAAGATAAGGGAGGAAGGAAAAAAATAAATAGATGTTGGTTAGAAAACTGTACAAGTGGCCGGGCGTGGTGGCACAGGCTTGTAATCCCAGTATTTGGGAGGCTGAGACAGGAGGATCTGGCTTTACAGCCAGACTCAGCTACTTAGTGAGGCCCTTTGCAACTCAGTGAGACCCTGTTTCAAAATAAAGAATAAAAAATAGGGCAGGGAGTTTAATTCGGAGGTTGAATGCCCCTGGATTCCATCCCCAGACCTGCACAAGTTTAGCAAGTGTGAGTCTGTGATAATGCTCCATTGGCCTAAGGACTAACAATGGATGCTTGCACAACTACTTAAGATATAGAGTTAGTGCGGATTATATAATAACAGGAAATAAGGTAAAGAGCGGGGGAGGCAATAACAAAATAAGCAGTGTAACACCATGAAGACTGGAGCCATGGGTCAGTTCTTAACGGACAAAACAGGGATTTAAACCCAAATTAACCTGTTTTTGCTATACCAGTAGATTTTTCTAACTTTAGTATGACAAGGAATATAATTCAGAAGGCATTGGAATCCTGGCACGAGGACTATGCATTTAAAACAACAACAATAAAGGCCGGGCATGGTAGCACACACTTGTAATCCCCGCGCTTGGGAGGCTGAGACAGGAGGATCGCGCAGGTTAAAAGCCAGCCGCGCTGGCTTAAGAGACCCTGTTTCCAAATTAAAAAGTTTAAAAATAAGTCTGGGAGTGTAGCCCGGAAGTAAAAAGGGCTTCCAGGAACCCCAGTATCATCAAAAAATAAAAAAATAAATAAACAACAACAATAAAAACTCCTCAGCTGGGCAGAATGACAAAAACCCTAATCCCAGGGTTTTGGGAAGCTGAGACAGGAAGATTACACGTTTGAGGCTATCCTTGGCAATTTAGGTGAGACCTTGTTTCAAATCAAACAGAAAGGACTGGGAGTGTAGCTTGAGCCTTTGGGTTCAATCCCTAGTAACTAACTAACTGGCTAACACACACACACACACACACACACACACACACCTCCTCCTCTTCTGGGTCTAGGTGGACAGTCTGTCAATCAAACCTGTGAAACCCTGGGAAGCTTCTCACTGTTTATTTGAGATACTGTATTTTCCCCTTCATCACATTCTACCTCTTGTCAACTGAGTCAAGTGTCCATACCAGCCTTTCACATACTCAACTATTTGGGAAGCACAAACATTCAAAGGAAAAATCCTTTGACCCATTTCTTCTTTCTCTTCCACTTCCAAGCTCTGGGCTCTAAAACCTAAAAGTTCCCTTAAAATTTCCCAAAAGAAAGGGGCACTACCTTATTGAAATAGCCTCGTAGTTAGCAATCTGTCAGACATACTGGATCCTCAAAATTATAAATTAGTTTTCTTTGCTAAAGTTAAATATTACCACCACCATAATGCTAATCATATATTTACTGAGTATCTACTATGTACTAAGTATTTCTTAATGTTTAAAGAAATCTGAAGGGCAGGTGTTATTTTTCTTATCTGACAGATAAAGAAACAGTCTTTGGGAGAGAAAAGGTAACTTACTAAAGATAACCACCAGGAAACAGTAGTTTGAGGCATTGCATAGGACTTGAATCCATACATCCTGTATCCAAATCTGTCTTCTTAATTGTTTAATTCTATAGCCTGTTCAAACCCAAACATCGCATGACTACTCGCTAGTCCATAAATATGCACAATGACTACTGACATGAGTCTTAAGAAACCACCATAAAAATCTGAAAGACAGAGAAAGACACATAGTCCAAAGCCCAAAATTACAACCCTGCATTAACTCTGAATAAGCCTGACAAAACGGTATGGCCAGGCATATATATTATTGGTCAATTATTCATATGCCTCACACCTAGAGAGCTTTAATGATTTTTTTGCTTTAATGATTTTAGAGGGATAAAACTGAAAAAAAGATAACCAGTTTCCCTAATGTCTAATAGTAAGAACTTTGAAATTTCTGTAAGGTCGATGGCTGTTCAATATCACACATTCTCTCATACCAGAAGAGTTTTTCCATATTATAGGAAAAAACTCAATAAAAATATTATGCTGTAAAAATATAACACAAAGTAATTAACAACTACCAGCCATATTTGAATGCAAAATAATCAGAGTAACACTGGAAGAAAAGAATCATTAAAATCTTCAAAATGAAAGGCTGCAATATACTATTCATGAATGCGCTCTGTAAAACTCATGAAAGACAATTAAAGAGAAAGCGAAGAAAAACATTTCCTTATCCAATTTACCATGCATAATACAGAATTCATTTTACGATGTTTGTCTTATTATTTTGAGCAAGAGAGCAAGTTAAGGTACTTCTATATTGCTGTAAAGTTATTTGTAATAAAACCTACTTCTTCAGATACAATATGAAAAATTTACAAAAGTCAATCAAGAGAACACATATGATTTAGTGACTTCCTTGAAAAGGTTTGTGAAAAAATATATGATGGTAGACCATGTAAATAGTGTAAAGAATAGTTACACATTAGTGCTAAAGTGAAAAAAGCCAGGAGTGGTGGCACATGCCTACAATTCCAGTACTTGAGAGGCTGAGACAGGAAGATTGCAGACCTGCTTCTGTGTTAAACTGGCTATACTCTCTTGGGCAACTTATGAAAATGCTCTGAGACTTGGTTTTCTTATATGGAAAATAATATATGCAAATGAGAAGGATACAAAGTGCCTGGCTTTGAGCCAAGCACCCAAAGGCACTGAGTAAAGAGAAAGTCTTTCCAAACTCATTGACTTCTTTTCTCCTACTTATTCTTCACATTCAAGCCCAAATCCTATGTTTCTTAGAATTTATTTTAGGCACACAAATTTTCCTTACATTTGAATTCATTTTAGTTGTTTTTTTTTTTTTTTTGCTGGTACTGGGGTCCCCACCAAACCTATTTCTACCTCCAGGCTATACCCCCAGACCTATTTTATATTTTATTTGGAAACAGGGTCTCTTAAGCCAGCTGAGGCAGGCTTTGAACCTGCCTGATCCTCCTGTCTCAGCCTCCCAAGTGCGGGGATTACAAGCGTGCGCCACTATGCCCGGCTAACATTTGAATTCTTATAGCAGTGTTTTCTACTTTAATCCAGAGATCTCAGTGGAAAGGTACAAGGATCAAAGTCATTATAAGGGGCTGATGAAACGCAATGCACACAAAACCTTTTCTATAGACTTATAAATTTTGTAATTACATATAAAAGTATTTTTCTAATATGTATAAATTCTGTTGTAGAATTAAAATACAAATTCATTTCAAAGTGCTACCAAATTCATGGTAGAGCTTTGTTATCATTTATTTGTGTGTGTGTGTGTGTGTGTGTGTGTGTGTGTATGTGTGTTTTACTGCAAACTGAATACAGAGGCATACTATCTCTGAGATACACTCTCCTATTTTATTTTTTATTTTGAAACAGGATCTCACTAAGTTGTGGAGAGAGGGCTATGCTAAATTGTAGAGGCTGGCCTTGAACCTGTGGTCTTCACGTTTCAGCCTCTCAAGTGCTGAGATTATAAGTCTGTGCCACCACACCCAGCTTCATTTATTCATTAAACTTAAGGATACCAAAAAAATCAACTTCTATTATGGGAGATTTCTACGTTCATTCTTAGAAAATCTGGATCCCCCTTTCAAAAGTGGCTCTATAGTTTTAAAATGCACTCCAGTGTGCATAACCTCAAGCACAAATTGTAGGACGGAACAAAAAACCTCAGTAATAAAGATGTAACAATATATTAAAGAGCCAGTAGTAGTGGCAAATGCCACCACATACTCTAATACCTGAAAGTCTTGAGATAGGAGGATCCCAGATTGGAGGCCAACCTCAGCAACTTAGCATTATCCTTAGCAACATAGTGAGACCCTGTTTCAAAATATAAACTAAAAATGGCTAATGGTGTAGTTTGGAGGCAAAATGCCCTGGGTTCAATCCGCAACACAAGAAAAATATCTTAAAGAAATGATCAGCCAAGCATGGTGTACTTTACCTTTCTCTAATCCCAGTACTTGGGAGCCTAGAATGGGAGGATTGTAGGTTCGTGGACAGTTTCAACAACTTAGTGAGACTTTCAGAAACTTACCAAGACCCTGTTTCAAAATTTAAAAAAAAATGTTTGAGGGTATAGCTCAGAGACAGAGAACCCATGGGTTCAATCCCCCGTACCATAACAAAAAGGAGGTAGAGGAAGAAACTGGGCCATATTTCATAATACAAAGTGTTCATTAAAATATACAGCTGGGCCTCAAATAAGTAAGTCAATCCATGGCATGAGTGCTTTCACAAAGAAAGTATTTCTTTGGCAAGCAAGAGTGATAGTGAGAGATGGCTTGAGGAAGAAATGTTGGGGTATACATGTTGAACGTGAATTTCATAACAGCAAGAGTTGAGAGAGTGTCAAGTAAGTAAAATCTTTTTGTTCAGAAAGGCTGGCAAGCAACATCGTCATCTTTGTCATCACATTATCAATGTTATTTAATGAATGCTTACTGTTTGCCAAGAACATAGAGAACTTCATCTTGTTTAATCACAATGCCGTGATACATACTATTACACTTAATTAACTGGTTTTCAGAGGAAAATTAAAGGACGTGTATAAGATGCCTTATCTAGTAAAATACTTTAGGGTCAACGTGAATGGGTTCAGATATTCATGTAATGATGATAACATCAACAACAATAATAAAATCAACTAACATTATTGATCAGTTGCTGTTTTAAGCACTATGCTAGGCATATTACCTTATTTAACTTTTTAACAGCCAGGTAAGTTATGGTATTATTCTCATTTTACTGAGACTTAGAGGTGTTTGTATTTAACACACATACACACACAGAGATGAACATGCATATATATTTAGCATCTACTACGCACTAAATAAATATATGTGCAAAGCACCATATACATTATCTTGTAATTTTCTTCACAGTGCCCAGGAATATTGCTATCATAGCTTTACACTAAAACCTACCACTTTTACAACTAGGATCTTGCCATCAGTATTTCTCTGACCAAGTTTCATACACTATAAGACTGAAAAGTTCTTTTTAATGTTATAACCAGTGAGGCACAGTGGTGCACACCTGTAATCCCAGTACTTGAGAGGTTGAGATAGGATGATCATAGGTTTGAGGCCAGCCTCAGCCATACAATGAGACGCCATTTCAAAATAAAAAAATAAATAAAACAGGGCTGGGGTGTAGCTCAAAGCTAGAAAGTCCCTGAATTCAGTTCCTAGTGCCACACATGTAAGAAGATACTACTATGTCTGGCCTCCATGATGTGAGAGCATAGCCTTCCTTTCTCCCTTTGCTTCCTACCACTATGCCCTGAGCTCTGCAGACCTGGCCTGACATGGACTGAAGCCTGAAATCTCCAAAAATTGAAATGATTAAATAAGGCTGAAAATAAGCTGATGGGCTCAGCTGGTACATTCCACTACCTCCCCATGACTGGCAAGATACCCAGAAACCACACCCAGAGACTTCTCCAGGTGCCCTTGATCCCTCGCGAACTCTGTTTGCGTGAGAGGTCTCTGGACAAGATGACCACACTCGCAGAATGCTAGTGCATCTTTTGCACAGTATGACTGACACAATATATGCAGATGGCCATCTGACATCACTTGCCCTGACATGGTGTACCTAAACCACGGGACCCTCCGGGAGGTTGAGATCGGCTGTTTAGTACCTGTTTTATCGGCAATTAAAATTAGAATGAGAAGTTCATCTGTACCCCCATCAGACATGGTGTCCTGCTGTAGACTGGTACACAATGTGCCCCCATTGCAGCGAATGAGCCACGCCAGCCCATGCTGGTGGGATGCCCTTCCTGCCACCTGGAATTCTGCTCATGTTGAAAGGATGCTTGGCAAGTGGAGGTCTCCTGTAGAGCCAGCCAGCCTACTGTCCTGCCAATAGGGAACAGGACCCTCTTTGGGCAGATGCAGAAGCTCCCATTAAACAGTGTTCAGTTTGCCAAGATTATATTAAATACAACGAAGGCTGTGCCCACATGGTGTATAGGAACTACAAGCACACATTCTGCTCGTACTGTTTCCAGACACTGGATAATGACATTTTCCTTAGACATTATGGCAAAGGGGTGTGCAGGGATAAACTCAGCCACTTGTGAGAATCAGTGATATGGAACTGAACACAGTTGGTGTAGATTCTGGTGGGACTGGGAATCACTGCCCTCGTGAATTCCCTGTGTTTACTATTCCTGGCCTCTTATGTATAATCTGTTGGGTCTACATGTCATGTCAGGGCAAGAGAGAAAGAATGACATATCTACTACCTAAAGACAGGTTTGTGTTCATGTACCACAGCCATCTGGGTCAAATGAGACAGTGTGGTGGGGAAGTCTCAGTGATCTTACCTCCTTCTTCCCAAACTTTGGAAGTGCTTTCATATCCAGACTTTGAACTTGCCTGTGAGCCTTTGGTGTGAAGAAAGGTCAAATACCAGGAGCAAGTGTTCCTGTGTGACAAGGACTGGCTCTCAGTCCAGGCTGTGCCTGTGGAGCATGTTGGGAGCTTTAGATTGCTTGGGAGGAGCTAGTATATCATCCAGAGAATCCCATAGGACTAATTAAGCTTCCAGCCAATCTCAAGGGGCCTGTCTGGGTGAACATCTTCTAATAAATGTGGTTTCATGGTTGGCAACAGACATACAAAATGAGAAGACTCTGTTCTGTGTTGATTTGACTAGCATGAGAGACATGGAGAAAGCCCTTGGAGGAGGGAAAGGATAAGACAGCCTAGCGAGAGATTATGGTCCAAGCTCTAAAGCAGATTGCTGATCTTAAGAGTTGATGGTGCCTCTGCTGGTTACTGAGTGTGCTGTTGCCAAGGTTACCATAGTGACTTGGTGGAGACACAATGGGTTTCTCCTCCTGTGATGTCAAGCTTTTCCCAATAAAAGGGTCATAGCATAGTATAGCTTAGTGTTTCTCCTTTGAGCAAAGAGTACTTTTCTAAAGTGAACAACTTGTCCTATAGCCCGTCACTATGGTCTATAAGATTGCTTTATATGAAATAGTAGAGTGGTAGAGGTTCAAAGCCCTCATCAGAGATAAAAGGAGGCTTCCTTGGGATTTATGTTCATCTATTCAATATATTTAAAATTGGATCTAAAATATGCATCAAGGGTAAAAATTTAAGTTCAATGTACCGCTTGTAATCCCTGCACTTGGGAGGCGGAGACAGGAAGATCGCGCAGGTTCGAAGCCAGCCACACTGGCTTAAGAGACCCTGTTTCCAAATTTTAAAAAATGTATAAAATAAGTCTGGGAGTGTAGTCCAGAGGTAGAAGGGCTTCCAGGAACCCCAGTGTCAAAAGTTCAATGTACATCTAGAATCGATATGACTTGCAGCCTAACTAGAATTTCTATACATTGGGCATGCATAGATATACCCAATAAAAGACACAAAATATTTACTAAAAGCCATTTTTTATGACTAAAATAGTTTATTATCAATCATCCAAAGACCTTTTATATAGCATACATATAAATTTTGGTTCCAAATTCTTAGCCAGGGACATATAGATTCAGAAAGATTAATTCTTATCAAACAAAACTTAGTAAAATATCATCATGTCTGTAAAAACACAATTTGATGATCAAAATATTTGCCAAATACAATTCAGAGCAACTCTTCTCTCAGTATAATTTAGTATTGCTATTTCTGCATCTGTTGAGACAATTGGACTATTTTCTTTGTGTACAGGGAACCAGTAAGGCCACAACAAAGATACATAAGAAATAAAATGGAAATGTTTTATGTATCTTAAAAATAAAAAAGAAGCCAGGCATGGTGGTGTTGCTTGTAATCCCAGCATTTAGGAAGCTGAGTCAGGAGGACTGCGGTTCATGGACAGCCTCAGCTACTTAGTGAGGCCCTTTGCAACTTGGTGAGACCCTGTTTCAAAATAAAGAAGAAAATTTGGGCTGGGGCATGCTTATAATCCCAGCATTAGGGAGGCTGAGATCCAAGGATTGCAGTTCGCGGACAGCCTCAGCTACTTAGTGAGGCCCTTTGCAACTCAGTGAGACACAGTTTCAAAATAAAGAATAAAGCCGGGCGTGGTGGTGCACGCTTGTAATCCCTGTGCTTGGGAGGCGGAGACAGGAGGATCGCGCAGGTTCGAAGCCAGCCGCGTGCGCTGGCTTAGGAGACCCTGTTTCCAAATAAAAAAGTATAAAAAATAGGTCTGGGAGTGTAGCCCGGAGGTAGAAGGGCTTCCAGGAACCCCAGTACCACCAAAAAAGATAAAAATAAAATAAAAATAAAATAAAGATAAAAAATAGGGCAGGGGGTGTAGCTCAGAGGTCGAATGCCCCTGGGTTCCATCCCCAGACCCGCAAAAAAAATTGGGCTGGGGTGTAGCACAGAGATAGAATGCCCCGGTACATCCCCAGTATGCAAATAAATAAATAAATAAATAAATAACATATTACTACCATAGCCTATGGAATCTTTTTTTTTTTTTTTTTTGGTGGTACTGGGGGTGGAACCCAGAGGCTTTCTACCTCCAGGCTATACTCCCAGACCTTTTATATATTTTATTTGGAAACAGGGTCTCACTAAGTTGCTGAGAGCCCTACTTAGTAGCTGAGGCTGGCTTCGAACCCGTGTGATCCTCCTGTCTCAGCCTCCAAAGCGTGGGGATTACAAGCATGCACCACCACGCCCGGCTAGCCTATGGAATCTAATAAAGTCAATGGAACAAGAACTGAAGATGATCCCTGGAATTTAAGTGGAAAATACATTTCAATCTCAGAATAAACTCACTAGTAGGGTTGTGGGGTTTTAACCAATATGTATTATTTTCAACCCCAACAAATAAATCTCCCTTCTCTGCCATCAAATTAGTATTCAGAAATTCAGTTCTGACACTATCTACCTGGAGTTAGCATGAGATACCACAAGTTTAAAGGCTCAACTCCGACAGATTGCTCACACTTAAGACACCAGCCCAAAGTGGGAGTCCCTCTGCAACCCACACTTTGTCCCACTGCTTTGTTCACTCAAAATTGAAGGGCTTTCACCCCATCCCTGAATTGTTAATTCACTATAATAACACAAAGAACTGAGGAGAGTATTCTATTTACTATTACAGATTACTATGAAGGATATAAATGAACAGGGAGATGAAGGGGTAGTCGGGGGACCCCAAGCACAGGAGCCTCTGTACCTGTGGAGTTACACTCCCAGCATGTGGATATATTCATCAACCTAGAAGATCCGCAATGCCTGTCAATCAGGGGTTTCCATGGCGGTTTTGACTCCCGAGACTGGTCCCCACCCTGAAACTAAGTAGCCCCACTCCACCTTCAGACATCACCTCATTAGCAATAAACTCAGGGGTGATCAAAAGAAATACTGCTCTATATACTGTTACTCAGAAAATATCAAGGGTTTTAGAAGCTTGGTGCCAAAAACCAGGCACAAAGACCAAACATACATTTCTTTCGTCTGCTAGGGATTGAAACCAGGAGCATTCTACCTCTGAGCTAGGCCCGCAGTCCTTTTTATTTTGAAACAGGGTCTCACTAAGTTGCTGGGATTGGGCTCAAACCTGCAAACCAGGTCAGTTCCTAATTCTCACCAATGGCAAACAGCAATCAATTTAACTGAATCCTTATTTGTTAAATGGTGGTAATTGATCTTATAATGAACCAGTCAAGTTTTGGCTGAAAAATTATATTTAATTATAGAGAAAACAGTATCCAATTTATGAAAAGTTAATGTGTGCTAACATTTTATTCAAAATAACTTGTCATTTAGATTTCCAAATGCTACTGTGGGTATGATAAAAAAGGTGTATTATAAGCTGAGCATGGTTGTGCACACCTGTAATCCCAGTACTTGGGGAGGCTGAGTCACAAGGATAAGGAGTTTAAGTCTAGTACGTGGTAACTTTGTGAGACCATGTTTCAAATTCAAAAAGTCAATTCTCTTTATTTAAAAAAAGCCCAAGGGAACTGTATTTCAGGACTATTTATACATTTAATAGAAATTTATTTGTATATTCTTACAAAAATATGTATATAAAATAGCCCAGTAATTACAACTTTACAATCACCAAAACGATTCCATGCAAACCAGCAAGTCCCTGGGAAAACTTTTGTTACATTGGTCCCTACAGATTCCCCCAATTGAGTCATTAGCAATATTCATATTACAATACACTGTTTACTTATCCAGGATCAAAATCATTTAAATACCTTTTTCAAAGTAGCCCTTTAAACATCAGTTTCTATTCTTAGCATTTACTGGTCAAAACACATGGCTTGGAAATTTGTGTCATTTTGGGTTTGTAAAAGGTTTACAATGATTTAAAGACTACTGTAACTTATGAAAGGAAAGATGCTTGTTATCCAAAAGGAAGATCCAGACTAAGAGGATAACGTGGAATGAATCAGAGCTGTTTTAAAAGATACACTAAATTAGGAGTTTTAAGTATTCACTCAACTTCAACTTTTCTACCAGAACTTATGTGCAAGTCTATCTTTTTGGATATACATTGAATAAAAGGTCTCATTCTCATTGGCAGATAATTATTTTCCTCAAAGATTAATAGTGAGCCAGGCGTGGTGGCACCCACATGTAATCCCTGCGCTTGGGAGGCTGAAACAGGAGGATCCTGCAGGTTTGAGGCCAGCCTCAGCTGGCTTAAAAGACTTTGTTTCCAAATAAAATATAAAATAGGTCTGGGAGTGTAGCCCAGAGGTAGAAGGCCCCTGGGGAAAAAAAAAAAAGATTAATAATGAACAACACCTGTATGGACAGGCTTACACTAAACTAATATTTGAAAATATTTCTATATGAAAAAATATCCATGGGCAATCCACCATTATTTTTCTGTCTTTCTTCCTGAAGAGCCACAGATTTTTAGCTAGTGAGTTTATTTGCCTTATTTCAACACATCACCATATTGCTCTAAAGAGCATTAACTCAGCAGGGCGTGGTGGCGCACGCTTGCAATTCCCCTGTTTGGGAGGCGGAGACAGGAGGATCGCACAGGTTCAAGCCAGCCGTGCTGGTTTAAGAGACCCTGTTTCCAAATAAAAATATAAAATCGGCCCGGAGGAAGAAGGGTTTCCAGGAACCCCAGGACCACAAAAAAGGAGCATTAACTGAGTGACCTAACTAGTAACCCCAAAGTACCAATAACCTCAGGAGGAAAAAGTTATGCCAGTAAAAACCTGGGATATTTATGATCTTAACAGTAAAGGTGAGAGAAATTCAGTTTTCTCCCAGTTTGACTCAAAGTGCAAATATGGGAATTCACAGGCTTATCTTTATATGTCAAGAATCAGTAAGGGCCACATGTCACAGAGATAAGAAAAATAAGGGATATCATCTTAATGATCAGAGTGACAATAATACTGTCATCACTTTAAATTAATAGAGATTACTAAATTTTGTGAAAAATGCCGTTGCATTTCCACGGTTTTATTAATCTCTAACTTCAACTCCAGTTTTCTTGCGTATTTTGTCAATCTGTTCCAGCCAACCCAGGGATGTTCCTTCAGTATGCTAATTTAATTTCTTCCTCTCCCTTTTTTTTTTGGTTGCTATTCTTCTGAAATATTCTTTCTCTTGCATATTGTTTACCCGGTTCTTCCTTCTTTCAGTCAGGATGAGGCTTAAACATCACCTCCACAGTGGGACCTTCTCAAACCACACTATCTAAAGGAAGTCTCTTGTTCTGCTCTCAGTCTAAACTCTTTCCTCTTCTTTTGTAGCATGAATCACAAGTTGCAATTATGCATTTATTTATTTATTTATTAATACATTCACGTCTTGGATTTCTATATTTTCCAATACAATGTATGCATAATTAAAGGGCTATGTAAAACTTGCTTACTGTTGGATCCCCATAGTCTAGCACAGACCAAACATACAAAACATGCTTGAAACACACATGAACACACGCACACACACATAGTTGTTCATTACTATCTCATGGAATAGATCATATATAGGGAAGTAGTAATATACTAATTTTCAAGTTGAGGTCACGGAGACCTACAATATAGCTAACAGTGATGGAACTGAAACTCAACCGCCCAAGTCAGAGTTCTTTCCACCACACCGCGTGACTAAGATCTTCCTAATTATTAACAATTCCATGCCATTTAATTACTGACACCTTCTTCACAACCTCTGGGAATGAATTTTAGGCAACAGAAGAATTCTAGGTAATGACACACACAGACTTCCTTTAAAAAGTTATCCAATCGTCTTATATTCTTTTCAAAAGAGAAATTCCATTTTCTCCAGACCACTCAAGATTCCTAAGTATCAGTAATAGGTAAACTTATGACCTCTGGCTTCTGTAGAAGACAGAGCTCATGTGGTATAGTCATAAAGCACTTGTGGTAAGGGACTGTCATTTTTTGAGAAATGAAACTTAGATTGTGTAACCAAAACATACGGACAAATTAATGTAGATTTATTATATATTATGACTTAAAATGGACTGATCTTTCACAGAAACATATCAATATGACTACCACCAGGAACGGGCTATTCATATCTACATGTAGCCATTATACTAAATATTTTCTAGATTCCCAGTTATCTAAAACTGTCTACTTGCTACAATATATGAGAGAATAAGAAACAATATGGTCCCAGTTTGTTTATAATAATTTATGTAAGTTTGCTAGAGGATACAGAAGTAGAAGAGAGAAATGAGTATTTTATTATATGAGTTAACAGTTACACTATTTATTTAACAGTATGCCCCACTTACAAGAAAAAAATTAAATAAAAATAGATAAAATTATTTTCTCCAGTACTGGGGATTGAACACAGGGATGTTATACCTCTGAGCTCTATCTTATTTATTTTTTTCTTTTGAAACAGGGTCTCACTAAGTTACTAAGGTCCTCAATAGGTTGCCGATGCTGACCTCAAACTTGCAATCCTGCTGTCTCAGCCTCCCAACCGCAACTGCTGGGATTATGGATGTGTGCCACCATACACATCTGAAAATAGATGAAATGCTACCATTTGAATTTTTAAGAGTTTATTATTATTTTAAGCTTAAACAAATGAAATCATTATGTCTTTTAGAGACTTAACAAGATAGCAAGTAAAAAATGAAGTCTGAAGCAAAAGTTAAAACAAGACAACTGGGTTCCTTTTGGCTAGGAAGCTGTTAACAGTTCCATCTGATAATTTGTCCAAGAATTTTTGTACATTCTTCACATAGACTCCAACCCCATGGGGATTGCAAGCGATAACACAGGCTCTCTGTTCTGAAACAAATCCAGCATAGTAAGAGAATATGCACAGAAGAGAATTTTTATTATGTTTGTTTGTTTTTGACACTAGAGATTGATGCCAAGAGTATTCTGTCTCTCAGCATCCCCAGTCCTCCTTTCTTCCTATTTTTTTTTTTTTTTTTGCAGGTCTGGGGATGGAACCCAGGGGCATTCGACTTCCAAGCTATACCCCCTGCCCTATTTTTATTCTTTATTTTGAAACAGGGTCTCACCAAGTTGTAAAGGGCCTCACTAAGTAGTAGCCAAGGCTGTCCTTGAACCATTATCCTCCTGTCACAGCCTCCCAAATGCTGGGATTACAAGCGTGGGCCTTACAAGTATTCGTTCAGACAAGGCACTGCATTGCAGTCTGAAAATACAAGAGAGATTAGCAAAACATAGTCCCTGACCTCAAGGAGATTACAGTCTAGTGGGGAAGATATATACACAGAAAATTACAATACAATTTTCAATGCTAACAGGAAAAATGAAGAATATTATTCTGATATAAAAAGATGATCTGCAAGTGACTAATTTTAGAAAGGTTCATATGTTCATTCTAGGTAGAATGGATCACGAGGAAAGACAATTTATAAAATTATTATTTAATTATCACTTAAGGACTAATCTAATTCACCTGGGGTTCACCCTATAATTCTCAGAAATATAGACATTATCAAATGGACGCTGACATTTCTAAGTCTAGCCCTCTGTTATAGTATGTGCCCTGAAGAGATCACAAATTGCCACGTGGTCGGAGTTGACATAATGGAGTCATGAGAGTTGTAACCTCATCCAGGTGGTGACCCAGGCCAGTGGAGCGTGCCTGGGGAAGGTAGGTCCTGGGGATGTGGGCTTAGGGGCTATGCTTCCATCTTTGAATATTTTTGCTTGCTTGCTTTCTTGTGAGGAGCACAGCCCGTGTGCCCTCCTTCTTTCTGCTTTCCACTACCACGGCTTGAGACCTCTCACGTCAACAGAACCCAGGATTTTCAAGAAATTGTGAAAAAATAAAATCTTCCTTCCTCTAAACTGTGTGGCCAGGCTAGGTGTGGTGGCGCACGCTTGTAATCCCAGCATGTGGGAGGCTGAGACCAGAGGATCGCAGTTCGAAGACAGACTCAGCTACTTAGTGAGGCCCTTTGCGACTCAGTGAGACCCTGTTTCAAAATAAAAAATAAAAAATAGGGCTGGGGGTGTAGCTTGGAGGTAGAATACCCCTGAGTTCCATCCTCAGTACATAAATAAACAAATAAACAAACAAACAAATGTGTGGTCATGTCTTTTGGACTGACTGTGAGAATGTTGACTGAGTCACCCTCCTAACTTCTTATGTTTAATATTATCAATATAACCCCACTCATTATTTATGAGCGTGTACTAGGGATTGAACCTAGGGATATACTACCTTTAAGCTACACCCCGACCCCTATTTTATTTTTATTTTTAAACCAAGGTCTCCCTAAACTGCTGAGGGTCTTGAGCCTGTGATTCTCCTGTCTCAGTTTCCCAAGCCTGAGAATAACAAGTAAGTGATACCGTGGCTGACCCCATTCAGTATTGAAAAAGGATAAACCATCATAGAAACAAAAGTTTAGCTAATGTTTGAAAATTCGTGGTTTGACAAGGAATATCAAAGAGAAACTTGGGATGAAAAAAAAGTAAAAAACTTTGGCAGACATGATTTCAAAATGAAACTTCACTTTTTTCAGAAGAAAAAAGTATTTACAGCCCATACTTGTGTCATGGTTAAGTGTACTTTCTGAGGCCTTGACTTTATTCACAACAAAATTGGTAGTCACCCATGATTTCAGTAAACATTTCCACCGAGATCACTGTGGTTTCCTGGCCTTAATTATATAAAACTAGTGGAATTTTTACTAGAGGTGGCAAAAATTATCTCAGGCTTTAAAGACTTGAAGTAAGGCCTGACCTGTAACCAGGAGGATTGAGTCAGTTTTAATTTAGCAATCTCAGGAAGAAACTGTGAAAACACCACCCCCTCATGGTTTCTCTAAGGACTCTTTGTAAAACAATCTAGTCTCAATTCCAGACTTGATTAAAAAGGAGAGAAAAAGATGAAAAAAGTGAATAATAAAAAGATGGTTGCTGATCAATTTGCTATACTATGTCAACAAATGGAGTTCAAGCAAAATACAGTGGAATTAAGAGTCTCAAAATAAACTTTTTGAATAAAATAAAGCATTTTGGTAAACACAAGTAACATTAATCTCACAACTTGTAGCCTGAAATGACGCCTTTTAAGATTTATCCTTGAGCCAGGCGTGGTGGCGCACGCTTGTAATCCCAGCATTTGGGAGGCTGAGACGGGAAGATCACGGTTGGCGGCCAGACTCAGCTACTTAGTGAGGCCCTCTGCAACTCAGTGAGACCCTGTTTCAAAATGAAGAATAAAAAAATAGGCTTGGGGGTATAGCTCGGAGGTCAAATGCCCCTGGGTCTGATCCCCAGACCCGCGGGAAAAAAAAAAAAAAAAGATTTATCCTTGCTTCATACTACAACTATGTGATCTTGGGGTTCAGCATACAGCCTGTGCCTCAACTTGCCTTCTTGATTTATAAGTTATATTTTTAAAGAAGCCATGGAATGGCTATAGCTCAGTGGTAAAACACTTGAATAGAATATATAAAATCCTAGGTTTAATCCCTAGCACAGAGCAAAAAGTCATATACATATATGTATATGTATCCCATATATATATGTGTGTGTGTGTGTGTGTGTGTGTGTGTGTGTGTAAATGGGATTCATAAAACTTATCTATAATTTGTGGACAGTCTAAGAGACTAAGTCCTATTGCAATTATGCCTGAAATTGATGAAAATGCCCCAGGGCATATTTTTAATATTTTAGAGATAAAATAATAATGGATTCAGAAGAAATGGTGGATAGAGAGAAAAACATCTAAAAAATCAAAGACTAATAATGAAGATTTTCAATAGCATAGGATACTATTTCCAGACAACAAGTATACAAAAATATTTACATGTAACAACTCTTATTTGGAAATGTGAATGTCACAAGCAACATAAAAGTCTATTTTCTGGAACTTCAGGTCCTCTATAACTTTCTTTGTAATTTTTTCCTTGCTTGCAATACGTTTTTAGAATACAAAGTTATTACTAAATGTCACCTTCAACTAACTGCAACTTGCTGTGGATTCTTCCAAGGGCAGAGAAATGACTCAGAAAGGGAGATAAGAAGGAAGGAGAGAAAAGGGGGAGAGGTAAAGAGAGAAAGAAACAGACAGAGAAAGAGACAGACAGAGCAATGAACCTAAGAGTCTACAATATTTCCCCCTAAGAGAAGTTTTTTTTTTTTTTTTTTTTTGTGGTACTGGGGGTGGAACCCAGAGGCTTTCTAACTCCAGGCTCTACTCCCAGACCTATTTTTATATTTTGTTTGGAAACAGGGTCTCACTGAGTTGCTGAGAGCCTCACTAAGTAGCTGAGGCTGGCATTGAACCTGCGTGATCCTTCTGTCTCAACCTCCCAAGTGCGGGGATTACAAGTGTGTGCCACCACACCCAGCTAGAATTAATTTTTAATGGGAAAAAATAATAGGACTTTCTTCTGTGCCAATACAAGGACTTCCAAGCAAAACTAAAAGCTGAGGCTCTCTTGAAACCTCATCTGGAACTACTAAGAATAAACATAAAATTCCCACTTATCAAGAAAAATAGGAAGGTCATTTTGTCTTAACAGTACTAACAGATTATTTGTGAGGCTGCTAATGAAAAATAGTTACCATTTAACCAATTATTCTGGAATCCTAATAAAAATTTCTTTCTTTCAAAGGAACTCAAAGTGCTTGCTATTAATCACATTTTAAAAAAATCTAACATTCCTGGGGTGGAGGGATAAGGTCATTTCCTCTACATTCCATGAAGCGGGAAAGCACAGAGGTTAAACCACTTCCCTAAGGTCTTTTACTCCCCAATCCAGAGCTCCCTGGTTGAATAATACACTTGTGACAGGAGGGATTCCTAACAAAGTATAATTAAACAACATTACACAAGCACAGCCTTGAGTTCAAAAATTCTAAAACATCTGTGTTTTCTCTACAATAAGAAGTTTAATTGAAAATTTTTATTTTTTTTTCTAGAAATCAACCTGGTAAAGCCACTGAGTTGACTCTTACATTAGCCATGTTATGTGATTTTCTTCAATAACACCATCAACTATAATAAATGAGCCACCCATGGCGACACACACCTGTATTTCCAATACTTGGGAGACTGAGACAGGAAAAGCCAGGTTCAAAATCAGCCTCTGCAATGTAGTGAGGATCTCAGCTACTAGCGAGATCTTGTTTCCAAATAAAAAATAACATAGGAGCTGGGCGTGCTGGTGCATGCTTGTAATCCAAGCATTTGGGAGGCTGAGACAAGAGGATCGTGGTTCGCGGACAGCCTCAGCTACCTAGTGAGGCACTTCGCAACTCAGTGAGACCCTGTTTCAAAATAAAAAATAAAAAATTGGACAGGAGGTTTAGCTTGGAGGTCAAATGCCTCTGGGTTCCATCCCCAGACCCGCAAAAAAAAAAAAAAAAAATAATAATAATAATAATGTAGGATTAGGGGTGTAGCTTGGAGGTATAATGCCTCTGAGTTCAATACCCAGCACTACCAAAGTGAAAAAAAGATGAAAGTATAATAAATGAATATTTATATTTAATATTTAAGTTTATGGAATTAATGATTTTAAAATGTTTGAGCTGGGTGCGGTGTCACATACCTATAATCCCAGTACTTAGAAGGCTGAAACAAGTAATCAAGAGGCCAGTCTTAGCAACTTAGCAAGACTCTTGGCAACTTAGTGAGGCTCTGTTTCAAAATAAAAATAAGAAAGGCTGGGGGTATATCTCAGAGTAGAATGCCCTTTGGTTTAATTCCCCAGTACCAGAAAATAAACATAAATTAAATGTTTAAAATCCTGTTTTTAAAATTTAATTCACTAAATTACAAATACCATAAAGTAACCAATTTATGGGAATATTCTCTTCTGGCATGCTCAGTAACAAGAAAGCATGAGAAATACCCAGAATGTTTTCTGAAAACAGAAGGACAGAAGAGCTAAAAATTATCAGGCTTATTTATTTGAAGCTTTACAAAAGAAAATAATGTAAGCTCTTTCAGGACAAGGTATTCTAAGTGGACCAAAACAATGATGCCTTGGCGGTAGGGTCATGGATTAAATTTATTCCTTGTTATTCAAGTCATTCATTATTGAGAAGCCTTGGCACGACACTGAAAGTCCTTTCTCCATTGTGTAGAAAGGACTTTCTACATCTTGCCTCTACAAAGATGAATATTTTTATCAGAGGATACTTTGGAAATGTATTGAATTGATATCATGTGAATCTGTATATTTTGCCCAATACTTTACTTCCTTGGGCGTGGTGGCACACGCGCTTGTAATCCCAGCATTCGGGAGGCTGAGACCAGAGGATCGTGGTTTGCAGGCAGCCTCAGCTACTTAGTGAGGCTCTCTGCAACTCAGTGAGACCCGGTTTCAGAATAAAGAATAAAATCTAGGGCTGGGGGTGGAGCTCAGAGGTAGAATGCCCCTGGGTTCCATCCCCAGACCTGCAATAAAACAAAAAAAAGAACATGATGATCTCTTTCATCCCAAATAAAACAGGTTAAAACATTCTTCGTGGGTCACCCAGATTCCTACAATCTTAGTCCAAGACCAGAGTCTAGGACAAGAAGGAATAAAAGTAGTACTGCAGCATATTACCAAGGGAGGGTGTGCATTTCCTTCTTTGGAGAGTTCACTAAGAGAAAATTGATTACAATCTTTCTGGGACAGTTTACAGGCAGTCCTTACGTGGGTGGACTGGATGACCTCCCATGATCCGTTCTGGCTAGATTCTTCTAATATTTTACTTTCAGTATGTTTGATGCTGATAAAAATGGAAGACTGATAGCCAGTTTCTACACAATGGAGAAAGGACTTTCAGTGTTGTGCTAAGTGACTTGAATAACAAGGAATAATTTTAATCCATGACCCTACCACCAAGGTATCATTGTTTTGGTCCTCTTAGAATACCTTTCAAAATATTTGAAAGCTGTGAAAAGAATCACCTTGGTTCTTGGAAAAAGTTTATCCATGAGAACAACCTGGCTCAAATAGATTTTGATGCTTCTTAACCATTTTGGCCAGGGTTCAACTGTTTTTGGTGAGATGAGGAGAATTAAAAATATGTAGTGGAGCCAGTCATGGTGGTATACCTCTGTAATCCTAGGACTTGGGAGACTGAGGCAGGATGATCACAGATTTGAGACCAGCCTCAGCAACTTAGTGACACCCTCAGCAAAATAAAACATAAAATAGGGCCGGATACGGACCAAAGGCAGACTGCTTCTGGGTTCAGCCCGCAGTACCCCCCAAAATTGGGTGTGTGTATGTATGAATGTATGTAAGGGAATAGGGGAAGGAGAAGAGGGGTACTCAATTATCTTTACTTATCTAGTTATTTGATAGAAATCTAGGAAGAAATATCAATTATCCCAGCACTTAGAATTTTTCACAATTTTTTAGTCAAAGGCAAACTTACTGAATTTCTCCCTAACTGTAAATTCTGGCCCAAGAGGTGATCTTTACCAAATTTAATTTTAGCAGTGATAGGAACCAAATGCAAGTTCAAAAGCACACTGATATCCAGAACCCTGAACCAAATTTTAAACCAAACTGTTGGGAATCATGTACCCCTTGGGGGGAAACAAACCAAAAGAGGCAAGGAGAACAAATATAAGATGGTTGTGATGTCATGAATGAAAAAGTACTGAACAGAACTCAGCTATTTGTAAGGCGTAATTATTTACACAATAGACCAAAACTAGGCTGATCCCAAGATGAAGGATTTATAAATTGAGATGATGAAACAAATTTAATGTGTTTCTTCTAGAATCACAGGATAACTTGGTGAAAACAGGCACTCTTTGACTTGTCATTACTACTCCCTTTCACTTTTATTAGAACTGTATAATAATCATGCCTCTGGAAAATGTTCCTGGGTAGAAGTCGGCTTGGGAACCACTTCCCACCCCTCTTTCTAATGAAATGGCTGGAAAAGTGGGTAAAGGTTCAAATGTGGTAAAATATCACCCCTGTTTTTCAGCATCATTTATTCAAGATCATTGTCAGGGTGCCTGGAAAGGGTAGGCAAAATAGATTTGGACATTTGTTGGGGTTCAGGAGAACGTGTACTCCTGTGAGAAAGTGTACCAGCAAGCAGGCAGGGAAGTAGAAACGTGATCTGTCTCAAGATTCCCTCATACACGTCTCCTTAACTTGCAAATCATGCCACTTAACTCCCCAAACTGATATCTACATACTGAATCAAAAAAATACATTATATCGGGAGGCTGAGACCAGAGGATCGTGGTTTGTGGACAGCCTTAGCTACTTAGGCCCTTCACAACTTAATGAGACCGTTTCAAAATAAAGAATAAAAAATAGGGCTGGGGGTATAGCTCGGAGGTCAAATGCCGCTGGGTTCCATCTCCAGATCCACAAAAAAAATACATTATATATTTTCTTAGGACTAATATAATCCATCAAATAACAAGAAACTAAAGGACAAAATATATTATTTTCCCTTTTATGGAGAAGTGTACTGGGGATTGAAGCCAAGACATTCTACCTCTGAACTATACTCCCAGCCCTTTTCATTTATTTATTTTTTATTTTCAAACAGGGCTTCATTAAGTGACAGTAAATTGCTGAGGTTGGCCTTGGATCTGCCATCCTTCTGTCACAGCCTCTGAAGTAATAGGATTGCAGACATGTGCCTCCACATCCAGCTTAGTAAACATTATTTTCTAAAGAGTCAAATTGATTTTACTGAAGTTTGTTAAGTAGGAGCAATGGAAATGTACTGTTGTTCATATTCAAAATAATCACTATGACTTTCTTGTTTATTCTTTTTAAAAAGTTATTCAAATTTGCTACTAAAAATAAAGACACTTTGCTACCAGATCAACATAGATATGTATAATAAAAATTAGCAAAGGCTTTTAGACTGTAAAGGCAAAGCTTTCTGACAATACTTGGATATATTTGGAAAAATATATCCGTTGGACAGCTTCAAATAGAATAATTTTTTTTGGTGGTACTGGGGATAGAACTCAGGGGCCTTCTACCTCTGGGCTACACTCCCAAACCTACTTTATATTTTATTTGGAAACAAGGTCTCTTAAGCCAGTGAGGCTGGCTTCAAACCTGCGCGATCCTCCTGTCTCTGCCTCCCAAGTGCGGGGATTACAAGCGTGCACCACCACATCCGGCAGAATAATATTTTAAATATTAATCTTCTGCTACAATTTCATTTTAAGTTTATTCTATGGGAAAATGGGCATTGAATTCAGGGCCTGGCATAAGCGAGGTATGTGTTCTATCAGGAAGCTATACTTGCAACGCAATTTTTTTTCTCTGTAATAATATCATTTTAATTATTTTCAAATATGTTCCTTCTCCTTTTTCTCATCTAACTACTCAAAAGTTAGTCTACATGTCTGTGTCTTCCTCCTTATGCACTCCATTTCTCAACTCTTCTAAGCAGGCTACTGTCTTCACCATTCTACTAAAATTGCTATTACGGTGGCCATTAATAATTTCCTTATTTTGAATTAAATGACCTTGTATCAGTGTTCATCATCCCTGTATGGCACTTGCAAGCAATGAGCGTTCTCCCTAAAAAATATTTCTTACTCTGCTTCCTATAATTTGATCCAACTCAGATTTTTCTCTCTCTCCTCGTTTCCCCTCCCACCTTTCTCCTCTTCTCTCACTGAGGAATGACCCCAGGGCCATTCTACCTCCAAGCTGCACCTATAGCACACTCTTTTATTTTTATAGTTTTGAAATAGGGTCTTACTAGGTGGCTGCAGGTCTCGCTATGTTGCTGAGGCTGTCCTTGATCCTGTGATCCTCTTTTTTTGGCCTCCTAAATACTGGGACTACTTAGATTTCTCTTAGTGAATCTTCCTGTCTCCTTGTGCTCCTGCCTGGTCCTTTCACATATTCTTGAATATGAACACTCGCCAAGGTCCTTTCCTCATTGTCAGCCATTTGCCCATCTCATCGTATAATTACTCGCTCAGAGTGAGCTTATTCCTCCCATAGCCTCAAGTACCTCGATTTGAATGGCTCTAATATTTACTTTTCCAGACACCATATTTCCCAAACTCTAGTTCCACATTCCAACCAAGAAACTGCAAATCTTCCTTTGAACGAGAGCTGGTTGCACTTGAATTTAAACATGCCATCTATTCATGTATCAACAAAAATTCATGAAGAAACTTCATGTGTTATAATTATAGTATAATTATAATATATATATTATATATTATATATATAATAGTATAAATATAGTATAATTATAGTAGTCAGAAGTGGAAGAGGTAGATAAATCATTGTCCATAACTCTGTTGCACCTTGAAATAATTCTGTTCTAAAATAGAGCTCTAAGCCGGGCTTGGTGGCGCACGCTTGTAATCCCCGCGCTTGGGAGGCTGAGACAGGAGGAACGCTCAGGTTCGAAGCCAGCCGCGCGCGCTGGCTTAGGAGACCCTGTTTCCAAAATGAAAATGTAAAAAATAGGTCTGGAAGTATATCCCGGAGGTAGAAAGCCTCTAGGTTCCACCCCCAGTACCACCAAAATAAAGTAAAATAAAATAAAGCTCTACAGAGCATCTTCAACTATTGGCAGGTTCAAAGTAAGAAGAAAAGATAGGAAATAAACACATTGACCTTGCCTCAGAATCGGTTCTGTTAGATACAGTGATGTTTCATGTAAGACTTGAAATAGTTATTTTGGTAGAAGAATCTCTACAGCTTTTAAATATGTTTATCAAAACATTTAATGTTACTATATCAAAGTACTATTGATCTTTTTCAACACACACATTTACATAGAATAATGATTCGCCATTAATAATATGAAATAAAAATTACTATATTTCTTGACTTTTTTTGTGGTACTGGGGGTGGAACCCAGGGGCTTTCTACTTTCGGGCTATACTCCAAGACCTATTTTCTATTTTATTTGGAAACAGGGTCTCACTAAGTTGCTGAGAGCCTCACTCAGTAGCTGGGGCTGGCTTCGAACAGGTGCGATCCTCCTGTCTCAGCGTGCACCACCATGCCCGGCTTACTCCTTGACTTTTTAAATTTTGAAATAGAGTCTTGCTTAGTTTCAGCGGGCCTCACTAAGTTGATGAGGCTGGCTTCGAACCTGTGATCCTCCTGTCTCAGCCTCCCAAGTACTGGAATTAGAGGCATGCGACACCACACCAGGCTTCTTTAACTATTAGACACAAATTAATGCCTAGCATTCCAACTTGTTATTTTCAGGAAATCTTATGACATCAAAAGCAAGGCAAGCGTAGGTGTAGAATTCGGTCACTATTACCTCAATTACTGAGAAGTGGTCTAAATATTTTATTTGTATATGTTTTCAGAGCTATCCATATTTTGATAACCCAAGGAGTCAGGTATTTTTTGTGGTGCCAGGGGGTGTTACCCAGAGGCTTCTCTACCTCCGGGCTGTATTCCCAGACCTATTTATATTTTATTTTGGAAACAGGGTCTCACTAAGTTGCTGAGAGCCTCACTCAATAGCTGAGGCTGGCTTCAAACCCCTGCGATCCTCCTGTCTCAGCCTCCCAAGCGCGGGGACTACAAGCGTGCGCCACCACACCCAGCAGATTTTTATTTTTTATTCCTCACAATCTCTTAGTGCTGCTGTACAATAATCCCTTTTCAGGTGTTCTCTTTATATTCTAAGCAATACGTTGTTTGTAGAGTTTTTCTGACCTTTATCATTAACCTCAAAGTAGAATTCAAAGACTTCCCTACCCAACCACATTATACCATGGGAGAAAAAGCAAATTTACCTCTGTAAATGAGTGATTTTCACACAGTAATTCCATTTCGATTTATTTTAAATCCACGTGGACATCTATACATAAATTATGTAGAGAAGACTGTGTTAGATGCTTTGAGGTTTCACCAAATCTAGAAGTGATTACCTTTTGAACGTACATACATGCTGTGGCTAGTCCAACCTCTCCCAAGCAATCTGTGACACTCAGGCAGCGGAAGCATTTTCTGGGAGGTAGAGGTTAGTTATCCAGTTCAACTTTTTAGTAGTCAGATTAAATCCCACGTGAGCTATGGTGAGATATACACTGCTCTCATAAAGAGCCTAATCATAGCAACACAATGTTTTGTTATGGTTAACATTTATTATTATTATTATTATTATTATTATTATTATTATTATTAGGATTGAACCCAGAGGTATTCTATCTCTGAGCTACACTATCAACCCTTTTTAATTAATTAATTAATTTTATTTTGAAATAAGAGTCTCACTAAAATGCTAAGGTTGGCCTCAAATCTGAGATCCTCCCATCTTAGCCTTCTAAATATGAGGATTATAGGCATGTGCCACCACACCCAGCTCACAATTAACATTTTTAGACCTATCTTTCAGTGACTTTTAAAAAATTCACATGAATTCAAAGATCTTGTTTCACTTGCTATTTACTCTTTTAAAACTAAACAGATATTTGTTTCATTACTTGGTATACTCTATATGTCACCAACAACAACCCTCAATGTCCCCTCAATATTGCTTAGAATATTTTTATTTATTTATTTATTTATTTTTGCAGTACTAGGGATGGAACCCAGGGGCGTTCTACCTCTGAGGTACACCCCCAGCCCTATTTTTTATTCTTTATTTTGAAATAAAGTTTCACTGAGTTGCCAAAGGGTCTCACTAAGTAGTAGTTGAAGCTGTCCACAAACCGTGATCCTCCGGTCTCAGCCTCCCAGATGCTAGGATTACAAGCGTACACCAATAGTTCTGGTTCTGTTTAGAATATTTAAATTTAGCACTTTTATTCTTAATATTTAAGTAGAAATTCACCGGAAAAGCTTCAGCCCAACAACTGCTTCTTTTGAGAACTTAAAAATACTTAGGTGCCGGGCGTGGTGGCGCACGCTTGCAATCCTAGCACTTGGGAGGCTGAGACAGGAGGATCGTGCAGGTTCGAAGCCAGCCTCAGCTACTTAGTGAGGCTCTGAGCAACTTAGTGACACCCTGTTTCAAAATAAAATATAAAATAGGTCTGGGAGTATAGCCCGGAGGTAGAAGGCCCCTGGGCTCCACCCTCAGTACCACACACACAAAAAAATTACTTAGCTGATGTACACACCAATTACGATTAAGTTTCTGAAAATATGAGATCAGATTTCTTAATTTTTTGTAATGACTTTCTTATAATAACACTCGTAGATGTTTCCTTCTACGACAGCGTACATTTTCTGCCATTCATATTCAGCTTGTGAAGATGATGAGATGCAAAGCGATTGAGTGACCTACTAAAGTCACACAAGGAACAGAGATACATACCTCACCTCTCAAATAGACTCGAGTTTAAAGTCCCCTCTAAAAAATAACTCGTCTTTCCGGCTATGGTGACACATATTGTCATCTCAGTACTTGGGAGGCAAAGACAAGAGGATTGCCGGTTAGTGGCCAGCCTCAGCAATTTAACAAGATTCTCAGCCAACCTAGTGAGTCCCTGTTATAAAACAAAAATAATAAAAGAGGTTGAGGTTATAGCTTAGAGGTAGAATACCCCTGGGTTCATCCCCTAAGTACCAAAATAATAATAAAATAATAATAATAAATAATGTATTTTACCTACCTTTTGTTATTTCTGTTTGATACTTGACACAAGATGATTTTATCATATTGGGATAAAGCTGCATGGTCTGCATTCTGCATTCTAACTGATACCATACACTGATGTGGCACCACTTTGAATTTTTTTTTCTTTTTCTACCTCTGAATTACACCCCCAGCCCTTCTTATTTTTTTATTTTGAAACAGGAACATGGGTTGCTGAGGGTCTCCCTAAGTTCCTGAGGCTGATCTTAACTCTATGACCCTCCTGTCTCTCAAGTACCAGGATTACAGGTGTGTACCATCACCCCTGGCATAACTTGGATTTTCTACTCAGAAGAAGTCTAAGTTCTCTACCTGTTGAAATAGACCATCAGAATTTTCCTTGGAACTGCTGTAGACTAAGAAATATTCTTAGACAACCTCATAACAACGAGAGAGAACAGTAGTGCAGAAGGGAATTGAATGAAGGCAGAGGGGAGGAAAAGGAAAGTTTGGGGGGAGGAAACACCAAATAATGTTATACGCATATATAAATGTATTATTACAAATATCATCATGATGTACAATTACAGTACGCTACTAAAGGATTAGTAAAAATGTTTTTCTAGTTTTCCTAGTCTATCAGAAAATCAGTATTGCATACATGTTATTCACCACATAAATAGAACCAAGAACAAAAACCACATCATCATAGCAATAGATGCTGAAAAAGCATTCGACAAAATCCAACAGCCATTTATGTTAAAAAAGACACTGCAAAAAATTGGGATAGAAGGAAAGTACTTCAACATCATCAAGGCAATATACTGCAAACGCAAAGCCAACATTATATTGAATGGGGAAAAACTGCAAGAATTTCCGCTACAGTCAGGAACAAGACAAGGATGCCCACTATCACCACTCCTTTTCAATATAGTCCTTGAGACTCTTGCTGCAGCAATCAGACAAGAGAAGGAAATCAAAGGAATCCACATAGAAAGAGAGGAAGTAAAATTCTCCTTATTCGCAGATGACATGATCCTTTATCTGGAAGACTCAAAGAACTCAACCAAAAGACTTGTGGAGCTGATTGACAAATTCAGCAAAGTCGCAGGTTACAAAATCAACCTAAAGAAATCAGTGGCCTTTCTTTATGCCAACAACGAATCCACAATGAAAGAAACAAAAACAACAATTCCATTCACTATAACCTCAAAACCAATAAAATACCTAGGAATAAACCTAACCCAAGATGTAAAAGACCTCTACAACAAAAACTGTAAAACATTAAAGAAAAAAATAGAAGAAGACCTTGGAAGATGGAAAGATCTCCTGTGCTCATGGATAGGCAGAATAAATATCATCAAAATGGCCATTCTGCCAAAACTGATCTATAAGTTCAATGCAATTCCCATTAAAATACCAGTGACATTCTTCAGAGACCTAGAAAAATCAATCATGAACTTCATATGGAGAAAGAAAAGACCTAGAATAGCCAAAGCAATTCTCAATAACAATAAACACGCAGGAGGCATTACAATCCCAGACTTCAAACTATACTATAGAGCAATAGTAGTAAAAACAGCACGGTACTGGCACAATAACAGATATACTGACCAGTGGATTAGAATAGAAGATACAGAAACAAACCCACACATCTTTAGTCAATTAATCTTTGACAAAGGGGCCAAACACATACTCTGGAGAAAAGACAGCCTTTTCAACAAGTGGTGCTGGGAGAACCGGCTAACCATTTGTAAAAAGATGAATCTAAACCCCTATATCTAACCTAACACAGGAATCAACTCAAGATGGATCAAAGACTTAGAAATTAGACCTGAGACTGTGAAGTTAGTAGAAGAGAACATAGGTTCAACACTACAACATATTGGCACAGGCAGTAACTTTCTCAACAAAACCTCCAAAGCTCAGGAAATTAAAGCAAGAATAAACAAGTGGGATAACATCAAACTAAAAAGTTTCTTCCCATCAAAGGAAACTATCAATAACCTAAAGAAGAAGCCTACAGAATGGGAAAGGATCTTTACTAGCCACCATTCTGATAGGGGGCTAATATCCAGAGTATACAAAGAGCTCAAAAGACTCTACACAAGCAAAACAAACAACCCAATCAAGAAATGGGCAAATGAACTAAATAGACACTTCACAAAAGAAGAAATACAAAGGGCTAATAGATACATGAAAAGATGTTCTTCATCACTGGCCATCAGGGAGATGCAAATCAAAACTACACTGAGATTCCATCTAACCCCAGTCAGAGTAGCAAGCATAAAGAAATCAAACAACAACAAATGCTGGCGAGGATGTGGGGAAAGAGGAACTCTTTTACACTGTTGGTGGGAGTGCAAACTAGTTCAGCCACTATGGAGATCTGTGTGGAGATTCCTAAGAAAGGTGGGAATAGATCCACCATATGATCCAGCTATACCACTCCTAGGTATCTTTCCAAAGGGGTTGAATTCAGAGAAATGCAGCAACATATGCATACCTATGTTCATAGCAGCACAATTTGTAATAGCCAAAATATGGAACCAACCCAGATCACCATCAACAGATGATGGATAGCAAAACTGTGGGAAATACACACAATGGAATTCTATTCAGCCATAAAGAAGAACAAAATTATATCATTTGCAAGAAGATGGAAAGCCCTGGAGAACATCATGTTAAGTGAGATCAGCCAAGCACAGAAGGAGAAGATACACATGTTTCCTCTAATATGCCCAAACTAGAAAACACAAAGGATACCAGTGGGACTCCAGATATTAGAGGGGAAATACTAGCTAAGTTTTAATGGAAAGATAGGAGAGGACAAAGGCCAATCTTGATTAATGAGGGACTACACCTGAACATGTGTAAAATTATGAATAAGACATGGTTAACCTGGACAACCATTGGTGGGAGGGGGGAAGAGAAAACGGGGGCGGGGGGAGAGGGCACCAAATATAGTGTAAATGTATACTATTTATGTTCAATAAAAAATTGTTAAAAAAATAAATAAATAAATAAAAGAAAATCAGTATTGCAGCAAGCCGGGCGTGGTGGCGCATGCTTGTAATCCCAGCATTTGGGAGGCTGAGACCTGGAGGATCGCGGTTCGCTGACAGCCTCAGCTACTTAGTGAGGCCCTCTGCAACTCAGTGAGACCCGGTTTCAAAATAAAGAATAAAAAATAGGGCAGGGGACTTAGCTCGGAAGTCAAATGCCCCTGGGTTCCATCCCCAGACCCGCCAAAAAAAAAAAAAAAAAAGAAAAGAAGAAAATCAGTATTGCAATGACTTCTAAGTTAGTTTCAGAGCCACATTCATAGTAGGGCATTAGTAAATACTAAGTCAGTAGATAGACTAGTATAGAGGCTAAAATCATGGGCTCAGAATAAGACACATCTAGAGCTTTCTTGGCTAGCTGTGTGACCTTGTTAGCTCTCTTCGCCTGTTTCTTTCTCTTAAAAGTGGGGATAAAGCCAGGCGCGATGGTGCATGCTTGTAATCCCAGCATTCGGGAGGCTGAGACTGGAGGATCATGGTTCACGGATGGCCTCAGCCACTTAGTGAGGCCCTCTGCAACTTAGTGAGACCCTGTTTCAAAATAAAGAATAAAAAATAGGGCAAGGGGGTGTAGCTCGGAGGTCGAATGCCCCTGGGTTCCAGCCCCAGACCCGAAAAAAAAAAAAAAAGGTGGGGACAATCAGAGCACTGACTTTACTGAATTGTCACAAGAATTAAATTATAAAACACAAGTACAGTTCTTAACTGCTATGCCTGGTACATTGTAAGTACTCCACAAATGATAGCTGTTAATATCATTATTAACTAAAGCTGAAAAGTTATTTGAGAAATTCAAGTGGGATGATTGATCTTATTTTAACAAAGTACTTGTCCTTGTTTCCCTTCTAAATCAACATTTGAGTATCACTCTGAAAAAAAAACAGCTTCCAATGCCATGCAACTACTACTAAATATATATTTACTAATATTAATTTAACATTGAGGAATATGCCACAATTATGATGAAAGAACCATCTGGGAGGTGGTGGTGAAATAAACAGACAAAATTTTCTCATGTAGCAACTGTTACCTGAGATGAATACTCTCTGGTGTTTAATAGGTGAAGTTCTATTTGTCTTAACTCATTGTTGGAAATTTACCAGAAAGAAATTTTTGGCTCAACCCCACCTCTAGAGTTCTGGTCTAATTTCCAGAAAGGACTAAGCCAAAGCAATAGAATTCAAGGACTACAACCTAAAACCAGAGTTCAGTAGTTATAGCAGCAAAGCCTTCCAATTTAGAAGATTTATAGAATCCTAATAATCCACCTTTTAATCATGCTTGGTATATAGCCACACACAGGCACTTTTCAGAGAAGAGAATTAAAGTCATAAAAGTTCAATATATAATATAACCCACCATAAAAGGGACAGAAAAACACTATGCAGGAGCTAGAAAACAACTCTGAGATACCAGAGGAACTTCAGATAATGGAGAAAAAACTCCAGTGGACACAGGAAGGTGTTCTAGAGAAGGGTGTGGGGTGAGAGGGAAGATCAATGAAGGAATCACTTCCACTGATATTATGTACATATGTGAGAATACCAATGTCAATCTCAATATCATGTATGGAGAAGAGGGAGCCAGAGAAAAGCCCACTAAGTGCTGTGTGCATATATGTCACTATCACTGTGAACTACATTAGAATATTAGAATGTTAGACTCTAATGCACCAATGAAAGTCTAGAAAAATATTCTGACCAAGTCAGTATTGGTTTTTGAGCTGGGAGTCGTGGTGCATGCCAGTAATCCCAGTACTTCGGAGACTGAGAAAGGAGGATTACAGGTTTGTGAGCAGCCTCAGAAATTTAGCAAAGCCAATCCCAGCAATTTAGTGAAACTCTGTTACAAAATAAAATGACACTGGGGGATGCAGTCCAAATGTAGAATGCTCTTGGTTTCAATCCCCAGTATATGGGGGTTGGGGGAAAAACTGATGGTTTTTCCTAGAAGTTTACTGCAGTTAGTCAAGATTGGTAGAGCACACCTCAATCCCAGAACTTGGGAGGCTGAGACAGCAGAATGACAGGTTCAAGGCCAATGTTGGCAATTTAGAGAAGTTGTTTCAAAATAAAACATAAAAAGTGCTGGAGTATAGCTGGGAGGTAGAATGTCCTTGGATTCAACCCCGGTACCAACAAAACAATTATTTCAATTTATTAAATGACATAGGTCCCGGGCTTACTTCCTTTTGCCTTGAGTATAAATTTACAAGGCATTATAATCTCAAAAAATGTTTCAGAGTAATGAGTTAACAGCAGGTCAAAGACATGCAGAATAATTCAAAACAGGCAGAAAAACACCTTCTATGGACAGACAACTGGGGAGAAGGCTTGAATTTTCCCATGTGGACTTACAAAAGACCAATTTAGCCTCTCCAAAGTGTGTATATCTTCTCTATCTTCCTGGCTTTGAGTGAATAGCTATTTATTTTTGTGTGTGTGTGGGTCTGGGGGTGGAACCCAGAGGCATTTGACCTCCGAGCCACACCCCCTGCCCAATTTTTTATTCTTTATTTTGAAACAAGGTCTCACTGAGTTGCAGAGGGCTTCACTAAGTAGCTGAGGCTGTCCGCGAACCGTGATCCTCCAGTCTCAGCCTCCAGAATGCTGGGATTAGAAGCCTGCGCCACCGTGCCCGGCTATGAATAGCTATTTAATAACCTCCTTATTGACATTCACCTTTAGACATACTACCCTCCTCCACAGGAACTCCACCCTTGCTATTTCCCTATCTGCAGGTGCTCAGGCAACTCTTACAGGACTCACTCTTTCCCCTCCCTCTTAACCTCAGGTTCGCAGTTTTCTCTTCGTGCCCACTAGTTGCCACGAATCACTGGTAAGCTGCATTGCTTGGTGGTTAAGATACATTTCTTGGTGTTCTTTGGATTCAAAAAAATTGCATTAGGTTCAGGCTTGGTGGCTTATAAACTGTATGACACGAAGCAAGTGGTTGAACCTCCCTGAACTTGTATTTACTTCTCTGAAAATAGAGATAATCATAAGGCTACAGTCAAGAGAAAATAAGATAGTCCCTGGAACACTTAAATGTTTCTACTGACTCTCATTGGTATGGCTACTATCAAGAAATTAAAGCAAGACCAACATTCTTTCATTTTTAAACTTCTGAGAAGCAAGTGCTGATCCTCTGTACTGGGGAAGAGTTCAGTATGTTTGAAAACTTGTCTTGTTTTTAATTGGGCTATGAAACCAGGTGTTTTGGTACAGGTCTATAATCCCAGTACTTGGGAGGCTGACACAGGAAGATCACAGGTTGGAGGCTAGCCTCGACAACTTAGTGAGATCTTGTTTCAAAATAAAATAGGGCTAGAGTTATAGGTCAGTGAGAACATATCCCTGGGTTCAAATTCCCAGTACCAACAAATAAATAAAAGTAAAAACAAAAAATAAATTGTGCTATGAACTACAGGAAATCTTGGGTTACAGATAAAATAAGTTAATTTTGTCTTGAGAATCATCAAAGATTCTCATCCTCGCTTGCCCAATAAAACACCTCATATTGGTTATTTTTATGACACCCAGTAGGAAGAGTTAGAAAACAGATATTCCCAATCCAAAGGCAACTGACCTTTAAATGTTCTTCAGAAAACTACACTTAATCACTCACATCAGTCTCTCACTTTGTGCACTTGTGCTCGACCAGTATGTCTGCCTTGACTCTTCTAGATCATTTGTTAAAAAACAGTATTTCCATAATCTTAAAGGAAAACTTTAGTATTAAAACCTGAAAACTCTTTTTCGGAAGTAAACAATTACTCCCCCATTTATGTTATAAGGGCACTTACTCTATATTCTCTTATTATTATTTAAAAAGTACCCAAAGTGAAATAAACAAAGATTTATTTTGGAAACACGTAATACGACCTTGATGATAGATTCAAATTAACCCTAATTACTGCAGCAATGGACAAATATTTAATTACCTATAAGAACAGAAATTGAAACCAAACACAGGCGCATCTGCCTTTTGCATATTCTTCAACAATAGAGTTAAATAAAGGAAATAATAAAAGCAGCCACTTTCAGTGTTCCTAGACATTCCTGAAGAAAGAAAGAGGTGCAGTTGTTATTGAATAGAAATTCTGAAACTAGTTTTTTCTTGAGTCTATTTCTGGTGGAATAGAAGAAAGAGAGAGACAGAGACAGAATTAGCATTGAAAGTGCATGGCCCCCAAAGAGAAACTAACTGCCTGATCTGCTCAGTCCAATTAGGGGCTTAACTAAAGACATTAAGCTACTTTTGAATCTTTAAAATTATTATATTTAAATAGAGCCACAGAGCCCCTCATTTTTTTTTTAATATCACGATTCATATGTATGGGAATTAAGGAGATAAGAGGTTTATAAAGTGGGGTCTAAAGGAAATATAAACTGTTTAATCTTTGTAACTGAATCTTGCTCAAAAACATAGGATTAAGTTTTCTAGTATTTAAAACTAGCTAAAGATGGTGGCAAACTCCTATTATCCCAGTATTTGGGATGGTGAGGCAGGAGGATTCCAGGTTACTGACTAGCTTCAGTAGTTAGAATCTGTTTCAAAATTAAAAACAAAGCCAGGCATGGTGGCTCACACTTGTAATTCCCGCACTTGGGAGGCGGAGACAGAAGGATGGCGCAGGTTCGAAGCCAGCTTCTCTGGCTTAAGGGACACTGTTTCAAAATAAAAAAAAATATATATAAAATAGGTCTGGGAGTATAGTCCGGAGGTAGAAGCCCAGAGGTAGAAGGGTTCCATTCCCAGTACCACCCCCCCAAAAAATTTAAAACAATTAAAGGCTGGGAGTGGTGGCACCCATGCCTGTAATTTCGAGGCTGAGACAGGAGGATTACAGTTTTAAGGCC
Organism: Muscardinus avellanarius; assembly: GCF_963383645.1. Lineage (NCBI taxonomy): Eukaryota > Metazoa > Chordata > Mammalia > Rodentia > Gliridae > Muscardinus > Muscardinus avellanarius. The sequence continues at coordinate 116,140,936 of NC_137792.1, read as the reverse complement.
GCCCCTCAGTAATTTAGTAAAACCTTCTTTCAAAAAAAATTAAAAAGGGATGGGATGTAGTCAGAGGCAGACTGCCCTGGGGTTCAATCCCCATTCTCAAAAATAAATAAATGGGGCATGGTGCAGTTTATAATCCCAGTACTTGGGAGGCTGAGACAGGAGGATTGCAGGTTCTCAGGCAGCCTCAGCTACTTAGTAAGGCCTTCTGCAACTCAAAATAAAAAACAAAAAAAAATAGGGCTGGAGGTGTAACATGGAGGTAGAATGCCCCTAGGTTCCATCCCAAGTACCGCAAAATAAATAAATAAACAAATAAATAAATAAATACTCTATTTCTTTCAGGTCTAGGGATGGAACCCAGGGGCATTGGAACTCCGAGCTACACCCCCTGCCCAATTTTTTATTCTTTATTTTGAAACAGGGTCTCACTGAGTTGCAGAGGGCCTCACTAGGTAGCTGAGGCTGTCCATGAACTGCGATCCTCCGGTCTCAGCCTCCCAAATGCTGGGATTACAAGTGTGCGCCACCACGCCCGGAAATCAATTCTGTCTAAACACACCCACATATGGTGTCCAGAGAATAGGAAGCTCAGGGTTCAAAGTCCTTGTGATTTCCCACACCCTTCAGTTCTGTTCCAAATCCTCTTGGATATAAGGATAAACAAAACTAAAAACAAACAGCAGCCCAGAATCAACGTTGTTGCTCTAAAGTTCAAGGAAAGGGAGGGGTTTCCTACTTCAACAACCTGAATTCACACATATGTTCCTGCCACTGTGGGCTTTTCTCTTGAACTGTAAAGAACAGAGACACTCATTTCCTGTACATAGACACTCAGCATTCACCCCAGTTCGAGCCAGTCTCCCCAGAGCGACTAGAAAATCCTTACTCTCCATGAAGGATTAGCAGATGACTCTGATCCTTCATCATCAATCCATGTGATAGGGGGATCGTCCTATCAGTCATTCGAAGAGGTGCCAGCTCAGCCCGACACTTTGGAAGAAGCCACTTGTTAGTTCCCTTTCCTGGCCAATATATTTGAAGCAGTTTTGGAAATCGAAGTAAAATCTTTAGAAAGAAGAGGAGGAGTCAAAAGAAGCGGTGAGAGGGGAATGAGAACATGTCTCAAGTCCCATTAAGTTAAAAAAAAAATCAACTCTCCCACTGCTCCCGACTTCTCCCATTTTGTCTAGTTCTAGGCCTTAAGCTGAAGTTAAATATACTGCCCTGCACACTCTGAAAATAACTCTATTTCGGAGGTCGCCCTCTCTCCAAATGATTCCCATGCCTCCGTGGGTGTCCACAGGAACCCTACCTTTGCAGACCTGAACCTCCCCCTTTGCCTAGGTAGTTGGAGCCTGCTTGGCAAATGGTCTCTCACTTGAAACACCGGTGTGTGATTTTACTTGACTTCTTCACCTAGGACCTCATGCCGCCATCGCCCATCTAATCAAAACTCCGTGGCTTGCTTTCTTCCTCAAAGGAGAAATGTGACCCAACGTCAGAAGGCAAACAAAGCTAAACTCCACGACTCCACGGGGGGGGGGGGGAATTGCAATCGATGCAACAAAGGGAGAAGGGGGGGGGTCAAGCGGGGGATGCGTGTGTCTTCCGAAGGAGAAGCTGCCAGAACTTCTGCAATTTAACGGTTCTGGGGCAGAAGCGGGCTAGCGTGTAGATGGACAACAAAGGAGCGCGCCCCATCCTGCTTACCGCTGTGGAGCCCGAGGAAGACGCAATGTACACACGGATCACCATCCTGGCAGCGGCGGCTCGAGGTTGTTTGGGTCCCGAAAACGGCAGCGGAGCAGCTGCAGCAGCGGCTGGGATGGAGCTAAGGGCCAAACAGAGGTTGGAAGAGTAGGGTGGGGGGAGGTGGGAAGGGAATTCGCCAGAGCCCCGCCTCCACTCTCCGCCGCTTTCAATGGGCTCCGAGCCCGGCAGTCCCAGCCTCAAACCCCGGAAGGCACACGCTAGTTTGCATCATTTCTAAATTTTTTTTTTCAAGTAGGGAATCTCGAATAGAACCGCGAGATCTGTCGAAACAATTCTTTTTGGCTGTCCCCTCCCCCGAAAAGAGGGGGCGGAGGATAAAAAAGGAAAAGAAAAAAGGGAGCACTTGAATTAGATAAAAAAAAAAAGGACCTTCTCCCAGGGAGACAAAGTTTTGCGCGTAACTTCCTGCTCAGAAACGTATGCAAATCAGAAGGCAGATCTGCCCTGAAAGAGCGAGCTCTGTGTTGAATCCAGGCACTAATAAGAAAAGCCATGTTCTCAAAGTTTGCACATTTTAAAGGGTCCTATTGTGCAGTGATTTTTTTTTTTCTGATGTTAACTGGTCGCGGGAATCAGGAACTGAAGTACTGGGCGATGGCCACATAAGGTTGAAAGAAACGTTCAGGTTTCCTAAACCCGGAAAAGGCTGGATTAGTTTTCTCTTGAGTTTTGCTTTTGCTAAAACGGTAAAACCTGTTTCTGTTGGAATTTGCCCGAGGCCTGACTGGCAAACTCAAGAATGGGGTAAGGGGAGAAAGGAAGGAAGGAATGGAGGAAGGGAGGGAGGGGAGGGAAGAAAAGGAGAGGGGAAAAAGTATACTGTGTTAGAAAGAGCTTCGTTCTGCATTTGAGCTAAGGAAAGAGTATGGAGCATATATTACAGGAGATGTTGAAGCAGATGGTTCTTTGTAGTTCTAGAGAAATTAGCAAGCAATTGTTAATGTCCAAGGTGGGACCATAGTTTCAAGCTCCCAGATTATGTCAAATGAACACAGAAAAAAAAAAAAACGAAATATGCCAAACGAATCAGAGTGGAGTGAATCATGCTCCTGTTTTTTACATGTTTTTTTCTTTCTCCTTCCTTCTTTTCTTCCTTCCACTGGGGAATTGAACCCACGGACGTTCTTCCTACACAGCGCACCCGCAGCCCTATTTTTGTTTTAATTTTGAAACAGGGTCTCCTTGAATTGCTGAGGGCTTTTCACAGCTGCTGAGACTGACCTCACACCTGCAATCCTCCTGTCTCGGCCTCCTAAGTACTAGTATTACAGACGTATGTGCTGCTCACTCCCAGTTTTACCTGTACTTTGCAATTTGTCTTTCCTCTACATTGACGTGCTTTCCCACCTTCAGCTAACCCCCAAAATAACAGTAGCTTCATGACTGTTCCCTGCTCACAGTTTCCCCCTTGTAAAAGGCTGAAACCTGTAGGCTGAAATACTTAAAATAGTTCTCCATTGGTCATCAAACCAAACATAAGTTATTATTTATTATTAAGTAGTTACTAGTAGGCCATCCTTGCTATTAAGGCATTCCCACACCAATGTAGTCCTACACTATTCATCCAATCCTCATCCCAACTTCTTTATGTAATCAATGTTGACTTCTTACTATAATCAACACTCCTGCTTTCAAGCCTTAGCTCTTTCTGGCCCTTCCTCCCTCTTATTTCCATGTCCTAATATTCTTTTCTGCCCTCCACACCTACCCAACTCTACTGTTTCTATACACAATTCAAAGTCAACAGATGAATGGATAAAGAAAACGTGCTGTATCCACACAAAGGAGTCTCACTCAGCAGCTATAAAGAACCATTACAATGATATCATCTGAAGGAAAATGGGTGAAACTAGAGAATATCATGCTAGGAGAGGTCAGTCTCAGAAAGCCAAGGGTTGTGTGTTTCTCACATATGTTGAAGCTAAAAAGAAAATAGGAAAGAAAAAGGACTTCATGAAAATGAAGAAAGAGACCAGTAGAACAGTGGAAGGGAACGGATCAGGGAAGAAGTGAGGGGGAAGGTAGGCTAGGGGAAGGAACTGACCAAATTATATCATTTCCATATATGATGATATCTAATCTCAGTAGCATGAAAAAGAGGGAGGAGTAGGTAGTGGGATGAGGTCAGGAGGGAACCACACCAAGAAATGGTGTGTACATATAAAAATGTATCATTTGAATCTCACTCTGATATAGTTACTTTAGAGTAATAAAATTCTAAAAAACCTCTTTATAGAAATGACCGGGCACACTAGGTCAGGGTAACATAGCCACTCTCATCATCGCCAGCATCAGGACTATTATTATTGAACCTCACATGACAGGCAGATTTTCCTGCTGGTTTTAATTTGGCAAAATAAACAGAATTTGTTTTATACTACCTCCTTTTCATGAGCAGTCCACATGGACTCTCTTTGGACATATAGTCACTTTTAAAATAAAAAAGAGAGCCAGGCATGGTGGCACATACATCCAATCCCAGTACTTGGGAGGCTAAGACAGGAGGATCACAGGTTTAGGACCAGCTCTAGCAACCTAGTGAGACTGTTTTTAAACAAAAATTTTAAAAATGGCAAGGAGTGTAGCTCAAGGTTAGAATGTCCCTGGGTTAAATTCCCAGTATCAAGAAAAAATAAAATAGAAAGATAAAACTTTGTATAAATAATATATATTGCATGTTTTTCACACACACACACACACACACACACACACACACACACACACACACACCGTATTCAATTTCCCAGAAAATTGAATGACATAATTTGGAGAGTCTTATCTGGAACATTGAAGAATAAGAAGATCATTCCTTTTTTATTTTTAGCTTTTCCTTTCTTTTTTTTTAAGAATTTTGTTGGTACAATATATTTATACTTCTTAGAGCCAAAGAGATGCATTCCTATATTCACACATCATCAGTCGGTACATTTTTTTCTCCTAACCCCCACCTCACTACCTCCTCATCACCCTCCAAACATGCTAGTATGATTGGTAATGATAAACTTCATATGTGCACTCGTTTGGTCTTTTGTTTCTTTTGTGGTACTAGGAATTGAATCTAAGGGCATACTACCTCAGCGCTACACCCTAAGCCCTATTTTATATTGTATTTTGAAACAGGGCCTCACAAAGTAAGTTGCTGAGGAATTCACTAGGTAGCTGAGGCAGGCCTCGAACCTACAATCCCCCTATCTCAGCCTCTGAAGTACTGGGATTATAGGCATGCACCAATCACCTGCAGAGCTTCATATGTGAACTTAATGTTATTTTACCTGTTACCTTTCTCAAGCCTCTTCTTCCCTTCTCTCTTTCCTTCCCTGATTCCCTTCTACTACTCTACTGGTTCTATCTCCACATTTTCATGATGTTTCTCTTCTTTCCTAGTTTCTCTGCAGATTTCACATATGAGAGAAAAGATCTGATCTTTGACTTTCTGAAACTGGCTGGTGTCACTTAGCATAATATTCACTAGTTTCATCTATTTTCCTCCTAATGACATAATTTTGTTCTTCTTCATAGCTGAGTAAAACCCCATTGTGTTTTACCAGTTTTGTAATCAATTCATCTGTTGATGAACACTTAGGCTGGTTCCATGACTTGGCTCCTATGAATGTAAACACAGGTACGCATTTGTTACTATGGTGGTCTGGTTTCAATTCCTTTGGGTAGATACCAAAGAGTGGTATCACTGGGTCATTTGGTGGTTACATTCAGAACTTCCATACTGTTCTCAATAACAGTTATAGTAATTTGTAATCCTACCAACAGTGTATAGGCATTTGTTCCTATTTTCCCACATCCGCCTTAGCGTTTAACATTGTTTGTATTCTTGGTGATTGCCGTTCTAATTGGAGTTAGGTGGAAACTGAATATAGTTTTTTTGTTATTGTTGTTGTTGAGTTCTTATTTTATTTTTTATTTTTATACTAGAGGATTAAACCCAGGGGCATTCTATTTCCAAGGAACATTCCCAGCCCTGTTTTATTTTTTTTTTCTGAAGGTATCACTATGTTGCTGAGGTTGGCCCTGCACTTGTGATCTTCCTGTCTCAGTCTCCTAAATACTGAGATTACAGCTTTGTGCCACTGCATCCAGCTCAATGTAATTTTGATTTACATTTCTTTAATTGCTGATGATGTTCAACTTTTTCTTCAAATATTTATTGGCCATTTGTATTTTTTCTTTTGAGAAATGTCTACTCATCTAAATTGACCATTTATTGATTGGGGTTTTTATATTAAGTTATTTTAGTTTTTATATAATTTAGTTATTAATCCTGTATCATAGGAGTAGCTGGCAAATATTTTTCCATTCTGTAAGCTCTCTGGGGAGATTATTTTTAAGTTTATGGTTTTAAACATAGGTGCATTAATCCAAGTAGAATGTCCCTCATAAATTGATTTATAAATAGTCTGCTAGCTATTATTAACAGAACTTGGGATAAATTTGTGTAGGAGAGAATTTTACCCATACTAATTAGTAATGGGAATTTTACCCATATTAGAACAGATTAGACTTGTTCTTTACTGCATTTAGCCATCCCTAGAGTGGCAATTCTAGAATGGTGATTATTGCTTTATTTACATTTTTCACAGAGTAGTTCCACAAAACCACTTGCTTATATAATTTTACTGGAAAGGTTAAGGCCTGAATAAAGTAAGATGGATCAAAGGTTTTCTCTTTCTCGCACTGGGGTTTGAACCCAGGGACATTCTTCCTCAATCGACACTTCCAGCCCTTTATATTTTCAATTTTGAAACAGGTTCTCACTAAGTTACTGAGGGTCTCACTAAGTTGCTGAAATTGGCTTTGAACCTGTAATCCTCTTTGTCAACCCCCCAAATACTGAGATTACGGGTATGCACCATCACACCTGGCTTGATCAAAGTGTTTTCAAACAGCACATATGATCTACTGTCATATAAAACATTTATTAATCAAATATTAATACATTTATAAATTATAAAATAATTCATACTGCAGACAAAGTTAGAATACACTGAAAATAAAAATAAATTACCCAGGTCATGAATAGTATCATATGCCTATAGTAGTCCCAGCTACTCCAGAAGTTAAGGAAGGAAAATCAGTTGCATCCTAGGGTTTGGAGTGAACCTGGGAAACAATGCAATACCTCATCTCTTAAAAAATTGACCCATTGCTCAAATACCTGAAGAAAACCATTATTGACATGTTGCTGTAAACCGTTCTAGGTCTAGTCAGTGGTAGGTAAATGGGGGTGGGAATAAAAATTGAGGATGGTGGCACAGAGGGAGAGAGTGAATGGATTTTTTTAATTATTTATTGTGAAATTCTATTTTAAGTGGCTTTCACACTTTAAAAACTTATCTTTAGCCACACCATAGTGGTATAGGTCTGTAATCCCAGTACTTGGGAAGACGAGACAGGAGGATCTCAGTTTCAAGGCCATCCTCAGCAACTTAGGGAGACCCTGTTTTCAATTAAAATGAAATAATTAAAAGGCTTGGAGTGTAGTTCAGAGGGGGAACGCTCCTGAATTTAATCCCTAGTACCAAAGTTTTTAAAAAAAATTCCATGGCAGGAGATAGGATTCTACAACATGATTTTGAATGGCTTACATGACTACATTTCATAAATGCTATGTAAATGACTTTACTGTATTATTGAGCATATTACATGTTTTCAACTATTTTACATTATAGTAATGCTGTGGTATATAGCAATAAATTTTTGCCCACAACTCTAATCATCTCTTTGAAATCATTTTCTTAATGTGGAATTTTGTGGTGAACACATGAGAACTCTTAACTATTTTTTTTGTGGTACTAGGGGTGGAACCCAGAGGCTTTCTACCTCCAGGCTATACTCCCAAATATATATATATATATATATATATATATATATATATATATATATATAGTTTTTTTTTGAAACAAGGTCTCACTAAATTGCTGAAAGCCTCACTAAATAGCTGAGGCAGGCTTCAAACCCGTGTGATCCTCCTGTCTCATCTTAACTATTGTTAAAAAGTTATGATATGAGGCCGAGCGTGGTGGCACAGACTTGTAATCCCAGCATTTGGGAGACTGACACAGGAAGATCGTGGTTCGAGGACAGCCTCAGCTACTACTTAGTGAGGCCCTCTGCAACCCAATGAGACCCGGTTTCAAAATAAAGAATAAAAAAATAGGGCTGGGGTGGAGCTTGGAGGTAGAATGCCCCTCCTGGGTTCCATCACAGCACCACACAAACACACAAAAAATCTATAATATGGGCCTAGTATTGCCCTGGATTAGAAAAATAATGTTTATCTCATTGAAAAATTAGCTGCTACCCTAATTTCAGAACTTACATAGACCTAAGGGTATTACTAAGTAGCTAAGTTATGAACTGAAGTCTTATAACCATGATTATAAAAAGTTGTCTGAGGACAGTTCTTTGTGCGTCTCTGCAGACTGGACCTAGGGGAACTCTACTAGTGGGCTACAGTATCCCTTTTCATATTTTCTTTAAATTTAAGTCAGAGTCTCTTTCCAAGGCCCTGACTGTACAATCCTCCTGTCTCAGCCTCCCAAGTACTGAGATTATAGACACATGCCACTGTATTCCTACTCTAGGCCAGTCCTTAACAGGCCTTCTCTCTCTCCCCAACTTTTTGATTTCCCACATGTAGAACTCTGTTCTTTTCTGAGAAGGAAGGTAGGGTTTCTCTGCCCCCATATATCCTGTGATGGACCACATACCCAAGCCAGTAATGGAGTTCACATGAGCACAATACTCCCTAAAATACATACATTAGTCCTATGTTGCAGATTGTTGGTTCAAATTCCTTCCTTCCTTCCTTCCTTCCTTCCTTCCTTCCTTCCTTCCTTCCTTCCTTCCTTCCGAACTATACCCCTAGATCTCCTTTATTTTATTTGTTTAATTTTAAAACAAAATCTTGCCAAGTTCCTGAGGGTCTTGCTAAGCTGATGAAACTAACCTTAAACCTACGATCCTCCTTTCTCCACTTCCTTAGTATTAGAATTTCAGGTGTGTGCCACTGTGTCCAGTTGTCGGTCCAATTTCTGATCTCAGATATAAGTTTCAGCGAGCCGGGTTTGGTGGCGCACGCTTGTAATCCCCATGCTTGGGAGGCGGAGACAGGAGGATCACATGTTCGAAGCCAGGTGCACTGGCTTAAGAGATTCTATTTCCAAAAATAAAAAATATATAAAATAGGTCTGGGAGTGTAGCCCGAAGTTTGAAGGGTTTCCAGGAACCCCACTACCACAAAATAAATAAATAAATAAATAAATAAATAAATAAATAAATAAATAAATTTCAGTGAGCTGGACACACAGTGTTAGTATCGGGATATGTGTAAGAGGTGAACAGATAAAATAAGAACACAGAATTAAAGATCTTTTATGTGGAAGAACTCCGAATATAAGCCAAATCATCTCTGATAGGTACAAGTCAGATAGATGGCCTAGAAAATAAAGAAGAAAACACCTCCCAAACAGATTTTTATCTCAGCTTTCAATCACCATTTTTTATCCTCCCAAACCTTTTCTCTGTACTCCCTGAAAGTACTACTTTATGATGAGAAAACTCTCCTTTTATCTTCAACATTTGCTCGGATTGTTCTTTCTACCTCATTACCTTAAGTAATTATTTCTTTGGGAGAGCAGTTCCTCTTCTCAAGTGGAGACTTCTTATGCTTACCCACCCTATTTATGATTAGGAATCTCCACGTGGTCCATCTGAAGTCCCCTGACAAAAGAAACTGTATTTTCTAGCTGGACAGAAATGCGTCATATCTTCTGGGCAGAAAGAGTGTTCCTGTCATCACTGAGCTCTTTAGAACCAAATCCATTCACTCTTTCTTATCTTGGTAATTCTTTACTTGTTTGCGTCTTTGATATTTTAAATAAGATTATATAAAATATCTTCTAACATTTTAAGTTCCTTTAGCAAAATATTTGCTCCTGATCATCTGGTCCACTCTTGCCAAAGGCAGAAATTTCTCTATGCTTAAACTTTTAAAAAAGTAAAACTATTGCGTATCCCACCATACAAAAACACTATAAAATTTCAATTAAGAAATACATAATAAAATATCCACAAAATATGACCATGTCAGCTTCATTAGATACCAAATTTAGGATTCATAAAAATTTATTTCATTGGAAAACAATTTAGAGTTAATTTTCTTCCCTACATCAACATAATTCCCAGGTAAAGGGCTTCAGAGAAATCACTGTCAAGTATACTTTATTGAATTGCTTGTGGCTGAATAATTTAAATTTAAAAATAAGGTCATAAATACTTAATAACATGTTTATTTAATACTCATATTTAAGTAGGACTGTGGGCACATTTGCATTTTTATATGTTTATGCACTGTGGATTGGTGGTTCCAGAACAAGAATGCCTGGGGTCTTGATGGTCATCAAAGAACCTTGGTCATTGGATGAATCACCAGCAATGTCCCAATGGTGTCCTTGGTGACCACTCTTTTTTCTGCTCTGACAGATGGGAACCCAGAATGTAACACATAACACATACAAATCTAGATAAAATGTATTTTGAAGGACTTCTTAATTTTCTTCCCATGGGCCAGCAGAAAGACAATATCTGAAGTGCAGCTGGAGCAAATTAAGAGTTTTGTGATTAGAAGTTCTTAGCCTGCTGTTTGGTGATGTGCATAAGCATGGAGCAACTTGAAGACTCTGTGCTAGATGGTATCTTGGAAATGTGGGCTCAGAGTTCTGAACATATACAAAAGTCCTATGTTCATCTTTGGGAGCACTAGAGGGCGCCACTGGCTCATGAAAAATAAATGTGCGTTTGCCTGGAAAAACAAAGCTTACAGTTTTTTTTTTTTTCCCTGTGTGGAACCAAGAGTTCAATCCATTGGCTATGATAGATGATGATTTCTTAGGTATTATTTCTTCCAAACAAAGAGCGGTTTTGAGATCTCTCTCTCTCTCTCTCTCTCTCTCACACACACACACACACACACACACACACACACACACACAGAGCACAATTTATGGTATTATTAACCAAAAAAAGAATCTAAAAGGTCATACAGTCTAACCCCTTATGCTCCCCCAAATCACTGCCAATAATAAAAACATCAAGTGGTCATCCAAAAATTAAATACCTGCGAAGACCCCCACTTAAATGGAACCCACACTTTCAAATATATACCCATTTTGGTTTTGGTCATCTCAACATATTTGACATTTTTTTCCTGAGGTAAAGCTGAAATCCATTACTTTTAATGTTTTTTGCTACTAATGATTCCCAGATATAAACTCCTTTGCATACTTGCAGTGGAAGACTCTACAAATCAAAATGTCCAATTTCTCTATTTTTCAGACGCTGTAATATATAGAGATCTCTCCTCTAAATATGTTCCAGTTTTTCATTGTCTGTCTTCTATAAATGGTGACCCAGAAGCTGCGCATGTGCACACTTGTAATTCCAGTATTTGGTAAGTAAGACAGATACAATAAGTAGGGAGACTCTTAGCAATGTAGTAAGATCCTATTTCAAAAAACAACAAAAAAAATTAAGGGGCTGGGGCTGTAGCTCGGAGATCAAATGCCTCTGGGTTCAGTCTCTAATAACACACAAAAAGGGTAGTCCCAGAACTGAATGTCATAATCCCAGTACACCATGTACACTAGTGTGGAATGACTGTAGGTCCTGTGCTTCTCCTTCAGTCCTGCTATTTGGTGTGGGATAGTATCTCGTGATTTATTTTTATTTCTTTGACTACTAAGAAGCCGAGAACCTTTTCTTTTGTATTTAATCTAATATATAATTTTTAAATTTGTGAACACAGATTTATTTATTTTGTGGTACTGGGGATGGAACCCAGGAGCATTCTCCCTCTGGGCTGCACTCTCAACCCCGTTTTATTCTTTATTTTGAAACAGGTTCTCATTAGGTTGCAGAGGGTCTCACTAGGTTGCTGAGGCTGTCCTTGAACCTGCCATCCTCCTGTCTCAGCTTCCCAAGTACTGAGATTACAAGTGTGTGCCACCGTGCCGGACTAACACAGATTTATTAATAGCAACTTGCCAATTATGCTCACTGAAACTGTATTTCTTTTTTTAACAATTTATAGAGCATATGACAATTTATTTCTCACCAAGGCTTCCAAATATCCAGGGTATTAATTTTTCTAATTTCAGGCAGTGTCAAAACTGTTTTAGGTTTGATTTCTCTCCTTCAGTCACTTTTTAAAGATTCTTTATCAGTGCGTTATGATTATATCCAATATTGTAATTACATGTTATATATTTGTACATGCAAAAACCGTAATTTGTTCAATTTAATTCCCCTTCACCTCTCATTTCCCTCCCCTTCCTCCCTCTCCCTATTCTCCTTCCTCTAATCTACTGGTCCCCCTTTGTTTTCATGAGGTATCCTCCTTTCTTTTTTCTTTTCCTTTCTAGCTTTCACATAAAAGAGAAAACATATGGCCCTTAACTTTCTGAATCTGGCTTATTTCATTTCACATAATGCTCTCCAATTCCATCCATTTTCCTGAAAATTACATACTTTCATTCTTCTTTATGGCTAAAATGCCACAGTGTATGTATACCACATTATTTTATTCATCACTTGGCCATTGTGAATTGTGCTACTGTAAACATGGCTATGCATATATTTCTATACTAAGATGACTTTTATTATTTTGGATAAGTACCAAAGAGTGGTATAACTGGTCATATGGTGATGCTACTCCTAGTCTTTTGAGGAAATTCCATACTTATTTCCATAGTGATTGTACTGTTTTTTCAGTGTCGTATTAATTTGCATATCTCTGCCAAACTGATGTTTTTGATTTTTATTAACAAGTGTTCCTTATACATATTAATGATTTTGATGATAGCATTTCCCTATATGCATACCAGTGTGCCCTGATCGAATTCAAACATTTTTTCCTACCATGTCCCCCAAACCTTTCCAAATATCTAGTAATCGCTATTCTACTTTCAAGTTGACATTTTACCTTCCACATATGAGAGAAAATCTGGTATTTGTCTTGTTTTTTCTGGCTAATTTTTTAACTTAATGATCTTCATCCCATCCATTTTGATGCAAATGAAAAGACTACATTTTTATTTATGGTTGAATACTACTTAATTTGTGTGTTTGTGTGTGTGTGTGTTTGTGTGTGTGTGTGTGTGTGTGTGTGAGAGAGAGAGAGAGAGAGAGAGAGAGAGAGAGAGAGAGAGATGTTCTTTATTCATTTGTTGATGGACACTGAGGCTGATTCCGTATCTTAGTTATTGTGAATAGTGAAGCAATAAACATGGGTGTGTAGGTTTCCCTTTAGTATTTCGATTTCATTTCTTTTTAATATATACCCTCAAATGGAATCAATGGTATGTTAGATTTTTATCACTCTGACAAAAAAGGAAAAGAAATTGAGAAAGAGAACTTAAAGGAGGAAAGATTTGAACTTTTTCTTTGTAGTGGGGATTGAACCCAGAGACATTCTACCTCTGAGCTGCACCCCTAGAAGCATTTTATTTCTTTTTTGGAAACAGGATCTTAATACTTTTATGATAGTTTCACTACTTGCTAAGGCTGTCCTCAAATCTGTGATCCTCCTGTCTCAGCCTCCCAAGTACTAGGATTACAAGCATATGCCGCCATGCCTGGCAAGATTTGAATTATTTTGGCTCACAGTTTTAGAGATTTCAGTCTATGGTTAGCTGGCCCATTGTTTTGGGCCTGAAGTGAGATAGTGAGATAGAACATCATAGCAGAACGGCATGGCGGAGAAAAGCTGATCAGCTTATGACAGCCAGAAGCAGAGAGAGTGCAAGGAAGGGGCTGTGGATAGAAAATATCCTTTCAGGCCAAACTTCAGTGATCTACATACTCCGATGTGATATATATACACACATATATATGTCACTTGCATTTCTTCCTTTGAGAAATTTATATTCAGACCATTTGCCCAATTTTCACTGCCTTCAGATATTGCCACCAGCTATAAATCCATCAATGGACTAATCAGAGATTAGTGATAAGAGCCCTAATGACCCAGTAACTTCCCCAAAGTTCTACCTCTGAATATTGTTGCACTGAGGACCCAGCCCTCATCATAAGCCTTTGAGCAACATTCCAGATCCAAAGCATAACAATTGAAGCACAAGATGTTTCTCTTTTGTTTTTGAGGAGCCTTCATTCTTTTCTCTATAATGACGATACTAATTTATATTCACCCCAACAGTAAAGAAGAGTTTTCTTTCTCCACAGCCTTGTAAGAATTTATTTTTTTTGTTTTGGTTTGTAATTCTTTTTTATAATAACCATCCTAACTGGAATGAAATGGTATAGCTGCACAATTCACCATAGCCAAACTATGAAATAGTATCTTGTTGTAATTTCGATTTGCATTTTCGTATGAACCACTTCAGACCCTCTCTCTGGAGCATAACTTCTTTGTTACAAGCCATTTGTCACCCTGAGGAAGCAAAACCTTCAGGACTCTCTCTCTCTCTCTCAAACATAACTCAACCCTTTCTCTGGTAACCCCTTTTATCACAAATTTCTTTTATAACTGTGTCTTCATTTCTCTAAATAAATCTCTTATACCCTCCCCATCCATATATATGTACAGATTATATATATATATATATATATATATATATATATATATAATGTGTGTGTGTATGTGTGTGTATGTTGGTCACTTGTATTTCTTTTTTTGAAAAATATCTATTCAGACCATTTTCCCATTTTTAATTGGGTGACTATTTTTGTTAAGTTTTTTCGAACGTTTCCTTTGCTGTGCAGAAGCTTTTAATTTTGTTTAATTACATTTGTCAAATTTGTTCTTGTTTTCTTTGGTTTGGGGCTTATTAGCCCCCAAATTATTTTCTGTAGCAGTATCACAGCCATAGTAACCAAAACAGTATGATATTGTCATAAAACAGACACAGAGATAATGGAACAGAGATCATGTAAATATACCCATTAATTTATAGCTAACTGATTTTCAACAAAGGCACTGAAAACATACATTGAAGAAAGAACAGCTTATTAATGAAGTGGTACTAGGAAAACTGAGTATCACATGCAGAATATTGGCACTTAATCCCTGTCTCTCAGGATTTACAAAAACAATGCAAAAAGAATCCAATATATAAATGGAAGGCCTGAGCCGGGCGTGGTGGTGCACGCTTGTAATCCCCGCGCTTGGGAGGCGGAGACAGGAGGATTGCGCTGGTTCGGAGCCAGCCTCACTGGCTTAAGAGACTCTGTTTCCACATAAAAATGTTAAAAAAAATAGGTCTGGGAGTGTAGCCCGTGAGAGTGTATCCCAGAGGTAGAAGGGCTTCCAGGAACCCCAGTACCACCAAAAAAAAAAATAATAATAATAAATAAATAAATAAATAAATAAATAAATAAATGTAAGGCCTGAAATGCTAAGACTACTAGAAGAAATCAGGGGATACAATTCAAGACATTGGTGCATACGATGTGCATCTTTTCAATATAATTATTGCCATTTGGATATTTTCTTTTACTGAGTATCTGTTCAGAACTTTTCCCCACTTTTCTATCCATTTGTCTTTGCCTCTATTCTTAAAAGTAGCCTTTTGTCCTTTATCTGTTGCAAATAAGTTCTTCAAGCCAGAAGCTGGCCTTTTTTACTTTTTAAATGCTATCATTTTATGAACATTTCTCATAAAAATGGTTCTTGATTTCAAGTTAATTACGTATGTCAATCTTTTCCTCTATAGTTAATGCTTTCTGTGAATTATTTAAGAAAAGTAATTCAACCCTGAAGACATTAAGATGTCTCTCTATATTCATTTATAAAAGCTGTATTTTTGTGCTTTTTACTTTAAATTAGACAATCCACCTACAACTGATTTGTATGTAATATTTGAGATGTGGGTCAAATTCTGTTTTTTCCAAATATATACCCAGTTATTCTACTACTCCTACATGAATAAAGCAAAGGATTCTTTCCCCATTGTTTTGCAATGCCCCCTTTGCTAAAGGCCAAGTGATTATACATGCACAGTGCTCTTTCTGGCTTCTGTTCTTCTCCATTTGTCTCTTTGCTGCTTTCATGCTATTACAACACTTTTGTAATTAATATTAATTTAAGTATCTTCAAAATGGAAACAGCAAATTCTCCTACTTTGCCACTTTTCATCATGTGTCTTGACTTCTCATTCCTTATTTATTTTCTTTGAAAATGTTAGAATTGACTAGGTATGGTGCTGCATGGCTATATGCCCAGTACTTGAGAGGTTGAGAAAGGAGGGTCATAGGTTTGAGTCCAGCCTCAGCAATTTATGGAGGCCTTCAGCAACTTAATGAGACCCTGTTTCAAATAAAAAAAAATAAAATAGGAATGTTGTTGTAGCTCAGAGGTAGAACACCGTTGGCTGCAATCTCTAGTACCCCAAAAAGAAAGTGTGCTGGGTGTGGTGGTGCACAGCTATAATCCTATTACTTGGGAGTCTGAGACAGGAGGATTCTAGATTTGAGACCACTCTCAGCAACTTAATGTGATCCTGTGTTGAAGTAAAAAATAAAAAGGCTGAGAGTGTAGCTTAGAGGTAAAGTGCCCCTGGCTTCAGTCCCCAGTACAAAAAGAAAGAATGAAAAACTACAATGTAGAAATATAAATAATTTTTTCAAAGTGACCTGTATCAGCAATTTTTCTAAACTCCCATGTTAATATTATTACTGAAATATATTATTTTGCATTTTCTATTTGCACAGTTAAACTCTTTATGAAAAAGGACAATTCTACTTTTATATTCAATCTTATACCTTTTATTTTTTATTTTTTTTCTGGTACTGGTACCCAGGCCCTGGAGCATGCTAGGCTCTTTGCCACTCTTTGCTACTGAGCTACATTCCCAGCCCCCTTCTATTTATTTTCATTTCATTATGGTGATGCCTCCTAAGCACTCATTTGGCTTACTATTATTGCATAACAAACAACTCCAAAACTTAATAGTAAGCAATAACCAATATTATTGTGTTTCAGGTTCTGTGGCTCAGGAATTTAGCCAGTCACAGTAAGTAGTAAGCACTTATATCTTCTGTACTATAACTGGGGCCTTAATTGGAAACCTTTAAAGCCTGGAGTCCCCTGGTGGCTGGAGGTTGAAAGCATCTGTAAGCTCCTTTATTTACATGTGGGTGCTTATATTGAGATGTTTCAAGCACTTCTTTCTTTCTTTTTTTGTTTTTTGTTTTTTTGGTGGTATTGGGGTTCCTGGGAGCCCTTGTACCTCGGGCTACACTCCCAGACCTATTTTATACTTTTTTTTGGAAACAGGGTCTCTTAAGCCAGCACGGCTGGCTTCGAACCTGCGCGATCCTCCTGTCTCTGCCTCCCAAGCACGGGGATTACAAGCGTGCACCACCACACCCGGCTTCTTTCTTTCCTTTTGTTTTCTTTTATTTCTTTCTTTTTTTGCAGGTCTGAGGATGGAACCTAGGGGCATTCGACCTCCAATCTACACCCCCTGCCCTATTTTTTAGTCTTTATTTTGAAACAGGGTCTCACTGAGTTGCAGAGCCTAAGTAGCTGAGGCTGTCCGCGAACCGCGATCCTCTGGGTCTCAGCCTCCCGAATGCTGGGATTACAAGCGTGCACCACCACGCCCAACTTTAAGCACTAATTTCAACTGTTAATACGGACTGGGGTGCCTGCACTTGGCTTCACTATATAACTTAGGTTTTCTCATGACAGAAAAGCCTCTGGTAGTTGATCTCATACTTCAACTCAGAGCCCAGCAAATAAGACAGAGGCTTGGTCACCATTTAAGAGATCCCTTCAGAAGTCACAAAGCATCATTTTTTCAAAGAGATATGATCTAGAAACAAAGGAAACAAAACTTAAATAGATCCCAAATGTACCTTTAAGGTGATATAGGATTGTTACAAAAGCCAACATAATTTGTTATTGAAATAAGATACATCACCTGGAGTCTCATTACTAGCATATTTTCATCTCAATGTCTAGCACTCAATCAAAACTACTCTTACTTAGTCAAAACTACAATGAAGGCCGGGCGTGGTGGCACACGTTTGTAATCCCAGCATTCGGGAGGCTGAGACCAGAGGATCGTGGTTTGCGGACAGCCTCAGCTACTTAGTGAGACCCTCCACAACACAGTGAGACCCGGTTTCAAAATAAAGAATAAAAAATAGGGCAGGGGGTGTACCTCGGAAGTCGAATGACCGTGGGTTCCATCTCCAGACCTACAAAAAAACAAAACAAAACAAAACAAAAAACTACAATGAGATTCCAACTCACTCCAGTTAAAATAGCAATCATCAAGAAAACAAGTAACAATAAATGCTGGGGAAGATATGGGGGCAGAAACGCTTGTACATTATTGGTGGGATTGTAAAGTAATACATTTATGATAAACATCAGTATAGAGTTTCCTCAAAAGACTAGGAATGGAACTATCATATGACCCAGCTATGCCACTCCTTGGTATATATGCAGAAGAATGAGTTAGAACACTATAGTGCTGCGCGCATGCCTGTGTTTATAGCTGTGCAACTCACAACCGCCAAGTTGTAGAATCAACTTAGGTGTTCATCAACAGAGAAAAGAACAGAGAAAATGTCGCACGTATAGATGATAGAGTTGTTTCCACAAGCATGTAGAGACTGAGATTTAAGAGTACCACGTGTGAATAACAAGTTTATGTGTAAGTGTGAAATAGGTTTATATTCTATATACCATAAATCAGATAAACGGATATTTTTAATAAAAATATACGTTGTAGAAATAACCACTTCAGATTCTAAATTGTAAGACCATAAATAAACGTTTTGTGGTGATTATTATATCCCATGCAATGTGTAAAGCATGGCATATACACTTATCATGTCATTTAACTCTTCATAACAACCCTATGAAATAACTACTATCCAAATTGGACAGAGGATAAAACTGAGGCGTAATATTTAAGACATTTGCTCAAGGTCATGAAACTAGTAAAGAGCAAGACAGTGTTTCACAAATATTCTATTTAAATCTATACAGTTTAACCACTATACTATACTGCCTCCCTGAGGACAAAAATCATATTTTATTCATTTTTTAATACTTCAGAATGCCTGCCATAGTAGTTGCTCAAAAAATATTTGCTGAGCGAATGACTAAATAAATCATTTCAGTTGGGCCAGAGGATTTTCATACATTCAAATAATTTCTGGCCTCTAGAAAACCGTTATCAGTCTTGAAATTTCACACTTATTTTTGATTTTTGATCTACCTTTGTTAGTTTAGGGAAGTCTGCCTAAATAGCATCAATGGCTTTCATAATTAGGCCTTAAAATTCTGGAAATGGAACAAAAGGAAATTTAAAATATAGACAAGCATAGTGGCACACTTCTGTAGTCCCAATACTTAGGAGGCTGAGACAGGAGGATTGCAGACATGAGAACAGCCTCAGCAATTTAGTGAGACCACCCAGCAACTTAGTGAGGCCCTGTTTCAAAATGAAAAATTAAGCCGGGTGTGGTGCCGCACACTTGTAATCCCAATACTTGGGAGGCTGAGATAGGAGGATTGCAGAATCTAGGTCAGCCTCAGCTACTTAAGTGAGGCCCTTTGCAACCTAGTGAGACCCTGTTTTAAAATAAAGAATAAAATTAGGGCTGGAGGTGTACCTTGGAGGTAGAATGCCCCTGCGTTCAATCCCCACTACCAAAAAAAAAAAAAAAAAGTAAAATAGGGCTTAAGGTATAGCACAAAGGTAGATTTCTCTGGGTTCAACCCCCAGTACCAAATAAAATAAAGTACTATTTATTTACATTATTTACATATAATTACATTATTTGAAATAAAGCAATATAACAAGGTTCATACCTTAATATTCGTATTCCTCCCTGTGTTACACTACTATACTCCTCCATTCATTGCTTTTTTCCCCTGTTGTTGATATTTTGATTCTTTATGTAAACAAAATAAAATGAAGACATACACCATTTTCATTTTCCTCCATCCTTTATTTATCCAAAAGCAATGCATTATGGACACTTTTTTTACTTGCTTGTTTTCACTTAACATTATATCTTGGAATCCTCCCATGTCAAAAGAAACTCCTCATTCTTTGTTTATTAAACACATGCATAGTACTCCACTATAAGAATGAACCATAATTTATTTAACCAATTTTCTATTGAAGTACATTACAATATTTCTAATATTTTGTTACATTTCACCAGAAAAAAGCTTTGTATACAAATGTGGATATATTTGTAGATATAAATTCTCAGTAGAATTGCGGAAGGAAAATTAATTTGTATATTCTATAAATATTGCTATAGTACCTTCTATAGGGATTGTAGTACCAAAATATATGAGAATGTTTTATTTCCTGAAGCTAATTGGTGAAAATTCTCTTATTGTAATTTAATATATATTTCTATAATCATGAATGAACTTGAGAATTTTATGTGTATGAGGAATTTGTCCCCCTTTTTGTGATATGTGAATTTATGACCCCAGTTTTTTAGAATACTGGCATTTTAATATCTATATAGTTAAAGGCCCTTCCCATTTTTCTAATATAAAGAAATTCACCTGTTTTCTTCTCTTTCTTTCTTTCTCTCTTTCTTCTTTCTTTCATGTATTTATTTATTTTTGGTACTAGATATTGAACCCAGAGGCATTCTACCTCCAAGATACACCCCTAGAACTTTTATTTTTTGTTTTGAAATAAGTCTCACTAAGTTGCTGAGGCTGACCTCAAACCTGTGATGCTCCTGTCTCAGCTTCCCAATTATAGAAATTCACCACCATACCTGGATAGCTTTATTTTTTTTTTTTTTACTTTGGTGCTTATTCTGGATGTAAAATATATTACAACCATCTTCTTTACATCTATTCCCTCCTTTCAGTTTTGCTGAAATACTTTAAAAGAAATGCCAGATGTCATGTTAATTCACCAACCAGTACTTCAGTATTTCTAACTAATGAGATGTATTCTTTCCACGGAATCACCATGACATCATACCAAAATGAACAATGATTTCTTAATTTCATCTAGTAATAATTTCTTAATATCATGTAATAACCGGATTCAATTTTCCTGATCACCTCAAAGATACCTTTTTTGATAACTTTTCCCATTATGTGTAAACAAGGTCCTCATACCACATTTGATCGGGTTGTTATCTCTTAAGTTTGCTTTATTCTACATCTCTCTTCTCTTCCTCTTCATGTACATATTTTTATTAATCTTTTATTGTTGAATTGTAACTTTACATAGTAGTGGGATTCATAGTGATAAATTCATATATGTACATAATATTATTTGGTCTGTTTCCTTCCCCGTATCTCCCCTTTCTCTTCTCTCTCCCCAAGCCCCTTCCACTAATAACCTCGCTCCTAATTTTGATGAGGTTCCTTTTCTCTCCCATTTTCTCTCTAGCTTCCACATATGAGAGGAAATATGCACAAATTTAAGGAGCAGTCAGAAGAAAACCAGAAGAGTGCAGTGTCGCTCTTTGAAACTTGATTTAGAGCTTTTTCAAATTCTCTGGGGAAAGAAAGCAGAACAGTAACATTTAGCTTGGCTCAGAATATCAAGACACATGATTCATAAAAAGTAATTTGTTTCTGATAAATGTGAGCTTTATGGCATCAATCTAGGATTCTTTGAATAGTTTCTTGTGAACGCGCTTATCTGTTCTCATTCTATATACTTATTGTTATGCTCGAAATATTTTATAACAAGACTACATAATAATTGCAGAATTTATCATAATTTGAATACAGTATTACAATGACCATCAAACAATGTAGTTGAAATGTAGTGATCAAAGACTGAAGTGACTACAGATAATGTGCAAAAAACAGACAGATACCCCAACCCATGCAGGGCTATAAATGATTTGAGATTTTATCCTGGGAACATACATAGGAAATCACTGAAAAGTTTTTAATTTCGTAGTTGTGTAACGTCAACTCAAAAAATTATAAATGTTTTATGTATGATTAACTAGTTCACATAAAAATATATAAATAAATGTATGCTGCGTGGAACTCATCTACCAGCATGTGAGTCAAAACCAAGTGAATTTAAGAAAATGAATACATTGTGTTGTCCAGGCAGGAAACAGGTCATGACCTTTCTGTCCACATTTTCACTAACTCCCAACGTTTATGCAGAACTAGATACGATCTGCTACCTGACATATAAAAATTCAGGATTAAAAAGTTTCTATTTGAATGAAATGTTTTATTTGTGAAAAAAGAAAATGCATGCAGTTATTATCTTTTCACATGTTACTTTAATGTCATTTATTTTGCTTCCTACTTACCTAAGATGTGTGTTACTATGTGATGAAAGCTGCAGTCTTATTGCTGCTAGTTGATCCATTTGTAAAACCCCATTTTCTCATACACAGGTCTCCAAAGTGCATTTTATCGAGCACTTAATATTCACCAAATGAGATTTATGGTGCTTGAAATACATGAAGTAGATGTTAAAATAAAAACAGATTCCTGTGAGTCACAATAATGATATGCTATTCTTGTGTCAGCTGTATACATTTTTCTATGATCCTTTCAATCTCTCAAAATTAGCTTTCTTGGAAGATGGCATGTTGTCACAGAGAAAACATCAGTATTGAAGTCAGTCAGAACAGGATTGCAAACTTCATTCTGCCCTGTATTTTCAGCATACTTCAGTCTCTCAGAACCCCAGTATTTCTCACTTACAAAATGTGAATACTAGTACCTAATGGGAGGAGTTGCTATGGGGATTGAGAAAACACATAGGACTTGTTCAACATAGTTATGATAGTTTATTGAGGTATTTAATATACTCTTTTTTCTTTAGTGATATTTCACTATTATTTTATTTTTTATTATTTTTGCTGCATTGTAGTCACACATCTTAATGGGGCATGAGATGGTAGAGGCACACATGCACACATCACTCATTTAGTCGTTCTCCAATTCCCACCCCATTCCCTCCTCCCTCCCTCATTCTCATGTTTGGCTTACTGATTTACTTGGATATATTTGTAAATATACATCATTTACACAGGGAATTATACTTTGGTTTCTCTTCAGATTGTATAAATCTTTGCCTTTTTAATATACTCAATGGAAGATTTGAGATATGTTAACATTTCATTGTGTGTATATATATAATCAGCTAACTGGCTCTCTCTCTATATATATACATATATACATATATACATATATACATATATACATATATACATATATACATATATACATATATACATATATACATATATACATATATACATATATACATATATACATATATACATATATGTGTGTGTATATATATATACATATATATGTATATATGCTCTTGACTGCTACACAATGCCTCCTATTTTCTTCCTTTCCTTGCTATAGAAATATCTTCTATGCCAAAAGAATTCACAGGATCTATTTCCGTTTAAAGTAGCATTCACTACACAATTGTTGATGCACCGTATGGTTGGTACTCCCAGATAATTTTACACTAAGGCTTCCAGTGACCTTGCCTGAGAGGAAAATATGGGCTGATTGCTGACATTATTAACTCCTGATAAGTCAATGTCAGATTTAAACACATCATATGTTATGAAATCACTGATGAAACAGCATGCTATATTTTCTTCACTCTTTTTCTTTCTTAGTTATCCTCTGGTACTAAAACATGAGTCCTTGTAAGTGAGCTGGTTTGGTGACTGACTGGCGATACGCACCTATGCAATAATTTGAATCATGCTTCTATTGGGACAGATCCATTATCATTGAACTCATTTTCATTCCTGTGATTTTTCTCTAAGGAGGAATTCACTTTCAAGAGGTTCTTTGGTCCCTCAGGTAGCTATGTTCCTGCATTGTGTATCCATTAATTTCGCAAGTATACTCAGACATGTCAAAAGTCTAAGTGCAATCAAGCTCAGGAGCATCATGAGAATCCCTATAACTTTCTCTTTCTCATAAAAACTTTGTAGTGCACACTACAGTCTGTATCTTCATTCGGGACTCATTTTCTGCCAGAATGGGAAATAAACAGCTCTTTATTTGGATACTCTAAATTTGCCTTATAGATCCAAAGTCTCACATACCAAATCACCATGGTCTTTATGACATCCTTCTTATGACATACTTCTTTGGCACAAATAGGTGACAGGATACAGTTGGGCTATAATCCCAGTTTCAACTTATCTCTGTTGGGAATTAACATTATTTTTCAAGATTAGCATTTCCTCCTTCAATTACTACTCCTTCTCAGAGAAGTTGGCCCCCAAATCCAGTTTCTGCTGGAAATTTTTCAGGTCTCTCTAAACAAGCCCCGTGGGTCAAAAGCCACTATCCATTAATGAAGCCTCAAAGTTAGAAGTACCCAGGTAAAGAACTGCTTATTTTATCCATTCTTATAAGAAAGTATTAAAGTGAAGATAAAAACTGCAGCACATACTACACAATTTTTTTACAAGATGATAGGACAGCCTCGGCTACTTAGTGAGGCCCTTTGCAACTCAGTGAGACCTTGTTTCAAAATAAAGAATAAAAAATAGGACTGGAGGTTTATCTCAGAGGTAGAATGTCCTGGCATTCTACATTCCATCCACAGTATGGCAAAAAAAGAATAGAAACCTCAATGCCAAGGCCAAAGACTTAAAGAATTTTCCCCAGTTAATCTAGAGACAGGAAGTTATATTTATAGACCTTCTATATAAGTCTTTTTTGAAGGTAATTCCCTCAAAATTTAGCCCCATTAAATGAGGTTTTATTCATTGCACACTGAACAAGGTACTGGGGATTGAACCCAGGGAAATATTCTACCTCCAAGCTTTACCCCAGCACTTTTTAATTTTTTTTTTTAATTTTGAAACGGGGTCTCAATAAGTTGCTGAGATCATTCTCAAACCCGCTATCCTCCTGTCTCAGCTTTTCAAATGCTGGGATTTCAGGTGGTGTGCACCACCATGCTGGGCTCTGACGACCCACCCATCTTGTTGTTCCTGAAATCAGACTTTAAAATGGACGACATTGCTGTTGGCTATAGTGGTTTTTCATCTGGAAATTTCCTGTAATTTCTCACTTCATACAACCACATGCTAGACCAAGCTTATTGGATTTCCCTTCTCAACAGCCACTCCAGATTAGAGTTCTGTGGAGAGTCAGCACTCCTACCAAATACCAAAAAAAATGAAGGATAAAGACAAGGATGTTTTTCTTAAAACCTTCATAAGCTACATGCTAATAATGGCATGAGCTAGTTCTATTTTTCAAATCTGATCTTTCAAGTTGTAAATATCCTGAGAGCCATGATGGGGATTGGTTGTGGATTTTGTGTATCCATTATCTGAAGTATTTTGCACAATAGTCCAGATAAGAGGCTATCTGAAATACTTTACATGATAGCCTGTATAGAGAGCAACGTTTATTCTATAAAATCCAGACAATGTTGATGAGAATCTTTAACTTTAGGCATAATGGTGAAGGAATTTCTTTCCAAGAGTCTGCTCCCACAAGTTCTGTTATCTGTCTTAAAAAGAAGAAGTCTTTGTTTATTAACTCTATGGTCTTGCTATTAAAGTTTGTTTTCAAGTAGGTTGCCAGATTTGGGAGTTCAACAGTACAGAAGTTTTATAGTGAATTTTTTCTCAGTACTGGGGATAGAACCTGGGGGCATTCTACCTCCGAGCTACACCCCCAGCCTTATTTTTTATTTTTTATTTTGAAACAGGGTCTCACTGAGTTGCAAACGGCCTCACTAATATTAGCTGAGGCTGTCCACAAACCGCAATCCTCCTAAATTCTGGGATTACAAGCATGTACCACCATGCCTGGCTTTATAGTGAATTTAGTATCCACAACATCTTAATTTTTCACTCTTGGCAAAAAGAAAGGAAGAAAGATAGAAAAGAGAGAGAAAATAAGAAATGAAGGAGAGAAAGAAAAGGAAAGAAAAAGAAGGTAGGAAATAAGGGGAGGGATGGAGAGAGGGAAGAAGGAAGGACACAACAAAGGAAGGAAGGAAGTCCAAATTACTTCTAGAGTCTTTTCCCTTTTAATAGTCACAGTCATTGTTCAGTGCTCTTACAAATACATCCTGATATCCTGTGTAAAAAAAAAATGTGTAAAATAAAATCAGATTATTCCATTTCATTTATACAGACCAATGTAAAACTTGACACAATACCTGACTTATACTTCCAAATTATGTCATTTTTTTAGCACTGGGAATTGAACCAGGTGCATTCTACCTCCAAGTCACATCCCCTAGACCTTTTTGCATTACAGGAATATGCCACTATGCCTGGCTCTAATTTATGTCATTCTTAAGGTAAAACCTTAATCACACTAGAAATGTACTTTCCAAAACTATGTATCATAACTGTTAGGTTATTAAATCAATTCAGTGGATCGCAAATATTATTTAATGAAATGAAGTATGATAGAATACAGAAAGAAATATAAGAGTATGTGGCATTTGTAAAATAATTATTTTGTTAAATTATTGTTTCAGTTATATAATTATATAAATATATGTGTGTGCACATATGCGTATATGCATATGTGTTTGGCGAATAGAACCTACTACTAATTGCTGTGGATAGTAGTAAAGCAAAACATTTCGAATACACTATCATAGAAGATTTAACAATCCCACATACATGGAAAGCCATTCCTCTTTGCTCTTCATGCTCCAGATCTGTTCTCTACCACATAAGTTGAGACAGTAAGGTTTTATACAGGGCAACATACTTGAGAGCTACTATAAATAATGTTTGTAGGTAGGCCTGAATTTTCAAACATAATTGCATTCTCAGAAAATTTGAATTTTAAATAGACCTTGTTTCCCCCATGGCGATAGTTTATATTTCCTATTGGTGGAGAACCTGAGAAGACGTATACATATCTTTGTAGTGAATCATGGCCCTGTAGCATAATTTCAGGCTTTAAATTTTAATCAAGAATCACTTATTCCAAGTGATATCTAGTCTGAAAGTAGTATTCAGTTCCCTCTCCCAGAATTGATTGGAAACAGTAAAGATGTGCTATCCCAGGAAGAAATGCTAGCGATGATACTGACAGTTATTTGGGACCTGGTTGTTCATGTGGCTGGGAGGGCTGGTTCCAAGGACATATCAACCTTTGTCTGAACCTCTCTGCGATCCTTTGCATGAATACCTCTAGAATAGTATTATCATAGTTTGTGACATGCTGCCTGACAAAGGACTACTAATACCTTAGCGACTTACAATACCTTTAGGATTACCAGTACCTTTAAGGCAGTTTATGTAACTGCCTTTCCATAAAGTATTGCAAAGTAGAAGAAATTTCTCTTTTCCTCTTAAGTGTCCTTTAAACTAATAAAGATCACTCTTTTTTTTCTCTTTTTCTAACTCTTCAGTTCCTGGAATTTGGTGATTCATGTTCTACAAATGTAATATAGTGATGTACTAGCTTTTTAATAAGCCATACTACACATCTTATATCTGTGCATAGTAACTGTAATTATAATAATCCATGCCCATTCAAAATTATCTGGAATGTTTTTCTCATTACCACAATATGTGAGGTATGTGGATGGAAGAATCAATAATAATATTAGTCAATTGTCCTTTAATATAATTTCTCAGTTCATCCATTTCTGATAAAGCAATCATCCTAGTGAATATAAACTGGGGGCAATTTTTGCTCAAGAGCAATTTAACAACATTTGTAAACATTTTTGTTTGTGCTAGCTGGAATGATGATGCTACTGGTATCTACTGGGAAAAGGCCAGAGATGCTGCTAAATATCACACAATGTGCAGGGAAGCTCTTGGCTTCCACCTCACAGGATAAATTAGCCCTGAAGGTAAAAGATGTTGATATTAAAAAATCCTGTCCAGATCCTGTCATTTGATCCTGTAATTTCTTTAAGATATTCCAACTTAGAGTTCGTAGAGGCTATACCATGGCCCTAACCTTGATCATCCTTTTGAGCCTCTTATTCTACTTCTCAGAGCTTGGGAAGACCCAAAACTAAAAATTAATTTATATTCTTAAGTTTGGAATTTTCTACAATGATGCCCACGAAAAGAAATGAGACCGAGAGTTGTTTGTTTCTCTTTGTCCCTAACTTCTCTCAAGCTAGTGTGTATAGGAAAAGCAAAGGGGATTTTGTTAAGGATCTATCATCAGTCTGCTGCAGGAAATAATATTCTGGGACTTAAAAGGCTAAAATTAGCTTCAATCAATGCTATATACACCACAGCAGGGTTGATTCAGCTCATCTCAATGGCCAATATGCAGGAAATATAATGAGTTCAATTTTAAATCTGATGAGTTTGAGGTGCCTGTGACTCACTCAAGCAGAGATGTCAAGTAGGTAATTGAATATATGGAATTGAAGGTAGAAATAGAAATGCGAGCATCATCAGCTTATATATGGTAATTGAAGCATGGGAGTGGATGGGATAAACTAAGGAAAATATAGAGATTTAGAAGAGAAAAAAGTCTGCACTAAAATCTTAGGTAACTGCAATGTTTGGTGTTAGATAAAGGACTTATCGAAACCCAATGATTTTTCCACTATATCAGGTTGTCTCCCAGATAGAAAGTGAGTGGCAGTTAATAATTCAATAGAATTTTATATTAAGCACCTATTATATGCCAGGCAGTGCTGCAGACACTTGTTATACAATAGGAAACAAAATTGACAAAGATTTCAGACTTGAGGAGAGCTTATAGTCTCATGAGTTTCTTTGTACTGAAACATGAGAACTCTTCAATAGCTTCACTGGTAGAGTAGAAGACTGTTAGTGTCATACAATGAAATAGGGGTTCCTAAAGGTCTTCCTTAACTTTGGCCTTCTAAAGACCTCAATCTCCTTACCTTCAGTTTTAATAATAAATCCTAGATTCCATCTTAATCTCCCTTTCCCACTCTCCAGCTTCTTTGTTCAGTGTCACATGTGACTTTAACTTTTCAACAAATTTAGCAGTTGCTTTGAACAAGTGAAATAATGATAGGGCAATCTAGAAATTAGGGAGGTACTGTCCTTGGAACAAAGTAAAGAGAAATGTCACATAAAAAGGAAAAAGAAACATTCATAATGAAATAAATAACATTACATATTCAAGATAAATGGACAAAGAAATCTTAGTTTCAGATTAACAAAATATAACAAGGATAGGACAACAGAGCTACACAATAGTGGAGGGAGTGAGGATAAAGGAATGGCCTCGGTTTTAAAATGCCAGCATGCATCAGGAAAGGAAGAA
Source organism: Muscardinus avellanarius (assembly GCF_963383645.1). Lineage (NCBI taxonomy): Eukaryota > Metazoa > Chordata > Mammalia > Rodentia > Gliridae > Muscardinus > Muscardinus avellanarius. The sequence continues at coordinate 116,111,904 of NC_137792.1, read as the reverse complement.
TGATAAAGAAGGAAGGTTAACTTACAATCAACTTCCTGATTCTTTATCTTCTGTCTTGTTATCTTTGACTTAGTTTTACTCCAATCAGGCAGTAAATTGATGTCAGACAACATAATAAATGCATTCAACTAAAATTTGGTGATAATACTTTACAGTTGCTCAGCACTTTTGAAATAGCTTTTTTTAATTTGAGGGGAAGTGTAGCACTGATAAGAGCCCATTTTTACTTAAATAACTTTTATGCTATTTCTTAATATAGCTTGATTATGTGTGGCATCTATCCCCTATTGTACATACCTGATATTTTATATCAACTTAATGGCCACTTTTAAAAACATATGGAGCGCCAAAGCTTTAATGGGAACCCAAGCACACTTGTACAATAATCTCAGCTCCTAATGCTTTCTTTAGTTCTCTGCAATGTCCTCAGATGCTGAGAACTGGAAGCCTACACAATATCCTGTCTCATGTCTTAGGAGGATATTAGCGTACCAATCAGTGAATCTCAAATGGAGATCTCATACCAATCTCCTGGGTTTGGGTGCTTCTTCAAAGTACACTTTCCCCTTTCTAATTCCTTGTAGTTTATAATACATTCATCCTACTCTTGTATCTAAAATTTATGCTATAATGTGACAATGTTATTTCCTTTTTGGTGCATGATTTTACATCATAATGGCATCCACAATGATACATTCATACTTTCACAAAAATCATTTGGAGACACTTATTTTTAGAAAGGGTTTCAAGCCTTAGAAATGCTGGAAAGGTAGAAAGGTTAAATAAGATTGACCTGTCAGATATTTTAAATATATTCCACAGATGTATCTGACAAACTACTGGTCCAAGCAATAATGGATTTCCCATATGAGTAATATTTTCAAACTAAAACAAAGAATTTACAGAGAGAATTCTTTAGCCAGAGACATCTAGTAGAGCATTCCACCTGTCTGGCTAGAACCTGGTTTAGAAATGAAGACTACTAGTTAGCAAGTATAATTCCAGTTAGTATTGCTCTATAACCATCCAAATCCAGTGCCATGCAACAACCGATTTGTTCTGCTCATAGACTCTAACATAGGGTTAAGAATTTTCTCCAGTGCCTGGGTACTCAGCTGGGAAGACTCACAGGCTAAAGGCAAACATCTTATAAAGCTTTACTCCCTCCCAAGTCTGGCAGTTGATGCTGACTGTCAGCTATGATCTCAACTGCGACTGTCATTCATATATATATATATATATATATATATATATATATATATATATATCCTTTTTTGTACCTGCTTGCTTTGATTATATCACAGAATGTCAACTGGGTTCCAGGTGTCAGTGTCCAAAAAGTCTTGAAGTGGAAGCTTGATTAGTTTTTGTGTCCTGTCCTTGAAAATCACACACCACATTGCCATTATTACGATTCTACTGAGATTGAATGGTGGGATTATAGAACCCATTTATTGATGGAAGAAATGTCAAAGGCACATTTTAGGAAGAGAAAGTGTCATTGGATATATTGTTTTAGTCATCTTAGAAAATGAAATCTGCCCACTGGCTACAACTAACACCTCTCTCATATGGAAAATATGTTGACCCCCTCTTCAAATAATCTGCAGTTGAATGTTATTATGACAGTAGTCTTACTACCAGATCTCATTGTTTAAATCAGGTCCAGGTGTAGACAAAGATCCTAAGGTTTGATTCTTTAGGAAGAGTTCTTTGAGCCCCTCTTGACATGAAGATATGCAAACTAAAGCTGAAAGTGATGTGCTCCATGCATCCAATGTAAAATTGTGGAGGCGGGTCTAAAATAACTACTATAAATTCTCACATGGGAAACAGGTGAGTGAAAAGAATGGAGTGAAACAGTGGAGTGAAAAGAATGCAGCAGTCTCGTTGAAACCAAATTCTGATACCTGCTCCAATCTGCCAAATCAAATAATTGGGAGATGCCTCTGAGAAGAAGGAAAAAGAAATGTATTGATTTACTAGCAAACCGGAGAAGCCAGTTAAACTTAAGAGTTCAAAATTAAATCCTGGATTCTCTCCAGACAAAGGAATCAAGTCCCTTTTAAGAGTTAGACCTTCAAGGTCACATGGGCTTGTCAGAAGAGACACAATTCACATCTAAGTTTTCCCTTTATTGTTTTTATTCTCTGACTCACAGAAGACAGGTGCCTGATCTTTGCTCCTTTGGTCAGTAAACTGATAAGAGCCTGTTACTTGTGAATAAAGGGAGAAGGAGAAGAGGAGGCAAAAAAGAAGGGAGAAAAAATTCCAGCTTTGATATAGGCCATCTGTATACAGGCCAGGGTGGGAAGCAGGCTGCCACAAAGCCTGGTCCATTACAAGTCTGAAATCTAGTTACCATCATGTTGCCAGTTCCTCATTCCATCCTATTGCTTGAGATTTACTCTCCGCACTCCTCATTCTGCTTCTAATCTCTTGGCTTCAACTTCTAATCCAACCTGAAACGTAATTCCTTAAAAAACTTTGTTTGCCTTCTGTTTACCAATTCATAATCAGCTCCATCACACCCAAAACCATAGCCAAAGTAGATTTCTATGGCTTTTGTTAGCTTTGGTTCCCTGTGAGAATGCTATGGAATAAGACCCCCCTAAACTTCTTAGATGCCCCATTGTTTAGCAAAAAAAATTCATAAAAATACATGCAAAAGATTCTTTGAAGACATTTTTTTTTATCTGAAAGGATTCAGTAGGAAACAGCTTACATCTTTTTTGAGGTTTTAACAAAGGATATTACAACCACTACCTGTCTTTGGCCTAAAGCCCTTTCTTATTTGAGAATTACTGTCTGGAGAGGCTGGGAAAGAGAAACAGCAATATTTTCAAGCCCATCAAGTCCTAAGATCTTTATAATAAGAGTCCAGGCTTTAGCTTACATAAATCCTTTTGTGTTTTATCATATACAGTAAATAAAAAAAGGCAGGTAGTACTTTCAATATTTTCCTATATATCTCTATCACTAGATGATTAAGTTTACAAGTTATATTTCCTTTTTCCTGTGTTACCACAATAGTGTGTGACTGGATTTCTTCTTCTATAGTAACAAGGTCTCCCTTTGGCTCAGCTTCTAATTTTCTTTATATTCACTTAATCCCTCACCAACAGCCTCTTCAAGGCCCTTGGGCTTTTTCTACTACTCCCTTCTCTTCCCTTTCAACTTTCATCTGCTGCTGGTCCTGAAGCCAGTAGCCTACATCTGCAGGCATTGTTATGGCAGCATTCCACTTACAAGTAACAAATTCTAATCCAGTTATAACTGAGTTACCAATCATTTAAAACTTAGAAACACTGAACTATAACCGTTTTGTTATGCTCAGAGATCCTGTGGGTTAAGAATTCAGAAAAGATACAACAGGGTCATCTTGTTTCGTTCTAACGTATCTAATGCCTTATTGGAGAATACTAAAAAACTCAGAGTAGAACCTTTTGAAGACTTATTAATCCAAATGTCTGGCAGATGATGCTTGCCATTGGCTGGGGCTTTTCCTGGAACTGGCTGGGTCTAAGGTGAGACTATTGTCCAGAATTCCTACATGTTGTTTCCTGACGACATCTTTTCTTTTAAGGGAGATCGGTTTGAGGGTAACCATCATCCTGCATCCAAAAGTCAGTCATCACAACTTGTAATAATCAGACTAATGAGAAAACACAGACCACAACTGATGCATTGAGTACTATTCTTGTGGCAATTCAAGTTTAAAACATGATATACTGAGTATACACATTGTCATGAAAGCCTGGAAAGAAGGTATGGAATGGCAGAAGCCACCTAACCCCAAAAGATCCTTTACTCTGAAAATATCATAGCCATTCTTCAGCAGTTAGAATCGAAGTCAATCACTAAGCCAAGCAAGGGAGGGAGGGATGGGGAGGGAATGGGGTGGGAATTGGGTAGGGGTTAAATCAGCGATGAGTACATGTTTGTACACACAAGTTTTTTACCCCAATATGATGTTTGAATATAATGCACCAATAAAAAATTTAAAAGAAAAAAGAAACAACTCACCAGATATTAATATGCAATAGACAGTTACATATAACTCATGTGTGAAAGACACTGAAACATCATCTGTCTCAAATGATTATTTTAAAGTGGCAGCTCATATAGCTCCACACATGTTATCTGCCCTTGGATAATCCATCATGGCCATCTTAAAATAATGACAGCTAGGCATGGTGGCACACACTTGTAATCCCAGTACTTGGGAGGCTGAGACAGGATTGCAGATTCTCAGTCAACCTCAGCTACTTAGTGAGGCCCTCTGCAATTTATTAAGACCTTGTTTCAAAACAAAGAATAAAGAAAGGGCTGGGGGTTAGCTTGGAAGTAAAATGCTCCTAGGTTCAATCCCCAGTAATGAAAATAATTGACAATATTTTTTCCTGAAATTTCTATTGATCTTATGTCTGGCATGATGCCCTACAGTAATTCATGAATATTCCTGAATCAAGGAACACTCGTCAAGTCCTAAAGCTGCTAAGTTATCCTTATCAAGTTTGATGTAGAGAGTTGAGATTACAATGTAAAGACAATTTTCAATGAGCTCTCTTTACCTATTACCATATCTGAAGTATTTTTCACATAATACCTTCATAACTAGAAATATAAAAATTTGTTGGCTCTTATACATTCCCCGAAGGTTTGGTTTGCATAAAACATTGAATGACAAACAAAAATACTCAAGTATACTAATAAATTTATATTTGCATTTCAAATATTAGAGATGAATATTGTATGGGAATTATATATGAAGCAAAGCAAAATGTCACTTTTAATTCAAATAAAAAAAGTTGTGCCTTACCATAAACACAATTTTAACTATTAAGAAACTGATAAAGTTTTAAACGTGCTTTAAACAGTAGCCGAGAGACAAAATTATCCCGATATCATTGATTACCTTAAGGGCTCTCATTTGAATTCTCACTTTGGCTCAGGTCACACTTGGTTCTCCTGTTGCCCAAAACTCTGTGACTGGGATTGCTATTTAATTCTCCATAGTCTAATGTTCAGAATATGACCATGATATTATGAAATCCGTAATTCCAGAAAGCATATGCATATGGTAATAAATGACTTGCCAAAACTTACAGTTCTCTTATTAAGAAATCACTGAAAGTGGCTGTTCAGTGGTGTAGAGATCCACCATCCACAAGAACTTACTCGTATAGGAAACCATACTAGGGCTTCTCATACTCATGCCCATATTTCCCATGTGTGAGGAGGCCTTGGGTTCAATCCTCAGTATCCCCAAAAAGGCATCATTGAAAAATAATCAGCAATACTTGGAAGAACTTTTGGCCCTGTCATTAATGGACATACTTCTACATCTCAAGGTACCACATCTGCATATTTGTCCAGGTATATAGTGTCTTTCAGGAATATTTTCCCTTTTCTGTGTGAGTTGATAGAATTACTTAAATAATTTCAAGGATACTCAGGCCTCACACTTCTGAATAAGGCAGAACTTTTTTTAATGGAGTATACACAGATACAGGTCATTTTTTGCCTAGGTCTCTATGTCTGAACTGTATTTTATTAGTATTAGCAATCTGGTGGGTATGTAACTTCCTGTTCATAAAGAAACATCAATACTTCCTGGACAGGAAACAGACACAATTCTTTCCAGTTGCTGGAAAGAATGTTCTATGGAATGATGCTGCGCTAAACATGGCATTCCAGAAAAAGGTTTTGCATATTTTATGTGAATAACTAACCTGTGTATATAGCTGCAAGCTAACTGGATATCTGGACCCATTTGCTAGCCGCTTCAGTTCAGGGCCAGACATAACTAAATACAATAACATAAAACATCTTATTGCAGAATATTCAGCCACTTAAAATACATGTGTACGAGGCCCACTGACAAAAAAAAATACTACAGCTACCCAATAATGACAAAAATCAGCCAGGTTCTCCTCCATCTTTTATCTCAACTTAGAGAAATCTGGGATGTCTCTATAACCCATTGATGGACAGAGTTCAGGGCACTGGGGACCTTAATAACAATCCAACAGACCCAGACTCACTCCAAGCCTCCACCAGATTTAGTACGCATTTGTAATGGCAGTGGACTGAGAGATCCAACATCCACGAGAACTTACTAGTGTAGGAAACCATAATGGGGATACTCATACTCATGCTCATGTTGGCACTTGAGCTCAGTTGCTCTAGATCTATGCCTGAACTATCAACGGGAGCATCCCAAACTATGAGCTTGATCTTGGCCTACTGATCACACCAATGAATATAGGTTATTAAGGTGTACCTACTTTATCAAATCATACCAACAGCAAGAGTGCCCAACAAGAAATTATTCTTTTTTTTTTTTTTTTTGGTGGTGCTGGGGATGGAACCCTCTACCTCCGGGCTACACTCCAAGACCTATTTTATATTTTATTTGGAAACAGGGTCTATTAAACCAGCTGAGGTAGAAGGCCTCTGGGTTCCATTCCCAGTACCACCAAAAAATTATCATCACAAAAGCTCTCACTAAAAAAGTGATATTTAAACTTGAAGGAGCTTGGGGTAAGAGAGGAATAGTTCTAGACAGAGGTAATGAGTAGAGAATTTCACCTCTGATTTAAACTTTTCACTGTTGCTTCAGTCATTGTGATGAAATAATAGGCCAATAGGAATGATGTTAGATTTTGCTGATATGTGTTAGTCCTGTATCACTTCTGAATAAATTCTGGTTTACCCTGATATAGATCACATTCACACAGTACAAATATCTGCTTCAAATAATGCCTTTGAGACAAACTTGTTCTTGTAGATATGAGTCATTAACTATGATGATCAATTAATTCCTGTAAGGAAAAAATAGCAGTGAGTACTCTCTAGAGCAGGAGTCAATAAACTACTCTCCATGTGTCAAATCTCTCCTACTATATATTTTAAATTAAAATTGTTTTGATAAACTATAGATTCACATGGAGTTATGGACAATAAAATAGATAGATCCTATGTACCCTTACCTGTTTTCTCCCAATAAAAGTCTCTCAAAATGGCATCATAATATGACAACATGATCTGATACTATCCACTGATTTTACTCAAATTTCCCCAGAATTTTATGCACTATTTTTATGTGCATGTGCTAAATTCTATGCAATTTCATCATATGCAGAAGTTCACATGGTCTCCACTTATTTATGTGAGATTACATGTTCAGTGGTTGCCTGAAGCCAGAGATAGTACTGAATCTTTTATGTGCTATGTTTTTCCTATACATACAGGCAAAAATGTAATACCTTTCTATTTGAATTCAAAATTTTTCATGTACATGGTGTAACTTTTGCAGTTTGAGGTGGGACCACAAAACTAGCAGCATTTTTTTTTCTTTTTCACAATTTCAAGGATAGATTATTCTTACTGTAGATCTTAGCAACGTCAGCATTATTTTTGTCTTTTTACTAAGTTAAGAATTTTCACTTAAAGGAAGCATTTTACATCTTTTCTTTGGCATATTTAAACTGCAAGTATCAAATCAGAGCATGGGTGGCACATGCTTGTAATCCCAGTACTTGGGAACTGAAATAGGAGTACTGATGGTCCTTCAAAGCCAGCCTCAACAATTTATCAAGACACTCAGCAAATTAAGGAGACTTCGTTTCTGTTTCAAAATAAAAATTAAAAAGGATTTGGGGTGTGTCTCAGAGGTAGAATGACCTAGGCTCCAGCCCTAGTACAATAAAAGCAAATTGCCTTTATCACTATTCTTCAATTTGGGGCCATTGTTAAATAAAAGTTATTTAAACACAAACACTGTGATAGCACAACAGTTGATGTCATACCTGAGATTCTTACTAAGTGGTTAATTGGTAGGTAGCATATACATCATGGATAGACTGCAAAAGGGGATGATTTTTATCCCAAGTAGGATGGAGCAGGATGGAATGAAATTTCACCACACTTCTCAGAATGATGTGTAATTGAGTTGAGTGCAATGGTGCACACCAGTAATCCCAGTACATGGGAGGCTGAGACAGAAGATCTCAGGTTCAAAGACAGCCACAGCAAGTTAGCGAGTTGCAAAGGGCCTCACTAACATTAGTATATTTTGCATAATGCTTTACTTCTTTGGGCGTGGTGGCACACACGCTTGTAATCCCAGCATTTGGGAGGCTGAGACAGGAGGATTGTACAGGTTCAAAGCCAGCTTCAGCTACTTAGTGAGGCCCTTTGCAACTCAGTGAGACCCTGTTTCAAAATAAATAATAAAAATAGGGCTGGGGGTGTAGCTCAGAGGTAGAATGCCCCTGGGTTCCATCCTCAGTACTGAAAAAAAGGCAAAAATTAAACCAAACACACATTAAAAACTTTGAGTACAATAGGAAATCAAATGATGGTATTCAAACACATCATGAAGATCCTAAACTGACTACAATAAAAGCTTGTGGCAAAGAGCCCAATAACTCAATTAGCAATATTGCACATAGCATGGTTTCTAACATACTATAGTCCAATAATCAGTTGCTATGAGTATCTGAGGCTGACCGCGAACCTGTGATCCTTTGTCAGCCTCCTAAGTACTGGGATTACAAGTGTGCACCACCATGCCCAGCAACAACTGTTTTCGTTTTAGTGTTGTTACTCTTATTAGATGTAAATCTACTCATAGCTTCGTCATCAATAGTTTCATTTTTTGGTGCCCATTGAAAACAAGTATTTTCACTTTCATTATAATAAAAATATAATGGAAATTCAATTTACTACAATTCCAAGTCTTTTTATATTTCAAATTCTCATTGAAACACTGATGTGAATTGACAACAAAAACAAACAAAATCACAGCTAAGTTCAAAAGACAATGGTTTCAATTTTTGTCAGCAAAATTATGCAGCATACATATAACAATCTATATACATGTTTGTCAGTCATGCCTAATCAACACTTTACACATGGAAGCTGGATTATTTCACAAATCAACTAGCAGATCCATATTGACCTTTGCTTGCTTAAAATAATAACTGCCAAGGTCAAATTTTCTCTTCATCCTTATCACTCAAAAGAACCTCCTCAATCCCAGCAGAGTTCCTCTGCAGAGGTTTACCTGAACTTATTCTGATCAGTGTCTCATTTCTCTCTAGTCAAGAATGAATGAAAACCTACCACAGATTCAGCAAGGACTGATAAATACATAGCCCAAATGGGCAGGAGATTCTATAATAATATAAAAAACAGGCAGCTGCCCTGAGCCCTAAGAATAATGCCAGTGGCACTGATAGAGTAATGCTTCTCAAAATGTGTACACACCACCACTGGTGGTACACAAGATAGTCCAGGAAGATACACTGGCAAAGCTTTAAAAAAGCCATGTAGTTGTTTCCATGTGTATTACACAAATAAATAATTTTCACATCAAAACTGTGCTTCTGCAAATATTACTGTTTTAGGATGACTAAAAACTACAGAATTATTAATTAATTCCTTTATTCAGAATATCTATCCCTCTTATTTTGTCATTACTACCCTGGTACGTCTTTGCTTGACTCCACTTCTAGACAGTGAGAGTTGCATCTTCCTTGGGTTCCCATACTATTTCACACATGTCACTATTGTATCACATCTTAGGTTTTATTGTGATTTTTGCAGGCACATCCATCTCTACAAACTGTGAACTCCTCTAGAATCAGAGTCAAATCTTTGTATCTTCAGTGCTTAACACAGTGGCTGAATCACGATAAATGCTCAATGAATATTTATGCAATGAATGGACATGAATTATAACTGTGGTCAGGATAATTACATGCTACAAGCATTGATCTAGCAGCTATTTCTCAGTTGGAGGCAAGATGGCACTATGTCCCTTGGAGAATTGAAAATTTAAAACTGCCAGACAGGAAACCAAACATAATTAATTCTCTATCAAATTAATTACATTAACAACATTTTATATGCTGAGTTTTCTTATAATAATGGATTCTGAAATGAGATTCAAAAGCAGAAATACTCGAAAAATAAAGGGTGAAAGAATTGAAATGTAATTAAAAGGGAAGAGGTTCTGGAGTCAAACTGATTTGACTTTGAATTTTGTTTCAACAGTTATTAGCTGTATCGTCTATAAACTGAGGATCAGAGATAACCCGAACATAGTAACTGACACATGGCGAGTCCCTGATAAATGAATACTATCACTATTAATTTAATCTGAAAAAACTAAGAAGTACATTTTTGTGTGATACTAGAGATTGAACTCAAGGCCATTCTACCACAGAGCTACACCCCCAGCATTTTTTATTTTTTGTTTTTAAACAGTCTCACTAAGTTGCAGTGAGTATCGCTCCATTGCTAAGGCTGGCCTCGATCCTGTCTCAGCCTCCCAGGTACTGGGGTTACAGGCATGAGCCCCACACCCGGAGGAAGTACCTTCCTAATAATTTACTTACTTGTAGTGACTCTGTGAGATCTGATTTGGAAAAAATATGATGAAGTCCATTTCCCCCCTTACCTTCTTCATTCATATCCCAACCCCCTCTCAGGATAGTATTGTGATGATTACCTGTCCAACTTGCTCCAAGAAGCAGCCTAAAGCATAGCTGGACTTCTCTCTCTCTCTCTCTCTCTCTCTCTCTCTCTCTCTCTCTCTCTCTCTCTCTCTCTCTCTCTTCTTAGTATAGATCTTCTCAATACAAGGAAATAAATCATTTTCTAATTCACACTTTCCTGGTGGCAAGCAGATAATTGTTTATAATTAAAAAGCTTTTTCATCCAATTTCTACTGGGTTAGAGTAAATCACAATGCTGTCAAACCAGGAAAGTACTTAATTAAGCAGAAGAGGTGACAATGAGTCAGTGTACTTTGCTGGAAAAAAAATTACAGGCCAAGAGTTGAAGTAGGAGACCCAATTTCTAGTCTCAATTTTGCTAATAACTCACTTCGGCATCTTAAGTGAGTGGCTTCATTGCTTTTGGCCTCAAGCTCCTCACCTGTGGATAATACGTTCTATGCCGAGATACTGAGATACTGAGAAAAGAAAAAAAAACTTGTATCCTCACTATGCCTAAAACCATGAACAAATATTTAACTATAAAAAGTGAAACTATGTAAATTTCTACAGGAAAATATGAATGCACATGTTTATGTTTTTGGAATGGGGAAACTGCATATTTATTTTTGGTACTAGGGACTGAACCCAGGGACATTCTAGTTTTAAGTTACACCCCAGCTCTATTTTTAATTTTTTTATACTTTTATTCATACATTGTAACTATACATCATAGTGAGATTCCAAGTGATGCATAAATACATGCACACGTCACTTGGTATATTTTCCTCCGTATCTCAACCCACTCCTCCTTCCTCCCTCCCCATGCATGTTACTACCATTAGTAGTGATATCTTCATGTATGGATATAACCTTTTTCAGGCTGTTCTCTATTTTGCTTTTTGTTTTGAGACAGGGTCTTTCTAAGTTGCTGACTGAGGCTGACCTCAGAACTTGGATCCTCCAATCTCAACTTCCCAAATACTAGGATTATAGACATGTGCCACAGTGCCTGACTTGGAATGGAGACAAATAATTAAAAGAAAATACAACCCAGAAATCATAAAGAAAAAATGTTAAGATTACAGAGAAAATACTTAGATCTTTTGCCTGGAAAATATAACTATCCCAAGCTCAAAAATCAACATGATTTCACTTATATATGAAAGCTAAAAAAATGTTGATTTCATTGAAATAGGTAGTATAATATTGGTTACCAGAGGCTGAGTAGGGCAGGGGTCAAAAATAGCTACCAGCATACTTTTATGAGGAATAAATTGTAGTGTACAAATAGCCAAGTAGGGCTGCTATAATTTACAAAGGCTTTTCATTATATATTTCAAAATAACTAAAAGAGAGAAATTTGAAATTTTCTAACACAAAGAACTAATAAATGTTTGAGCCAGGCATGGTGGTGCTTGCTTGTAATCCCAGCATCCGGGAGGCTGAGGCAGGAGGAGGATGGTGATTCGTGGACAGCCTCAGCTACTTAGAGAGGCCTTTTTCAACTCAGTGAGACCCTGTTTCAAATAAAGAATAAAAATAGGGCTGGGGGTGTAGCTTGGAGGTAGAATGTCCCTGGATTCTATCCCCAGTACCACAAAAATAAGGAAGAAAGAAAAGTAAAAGCAGAGCTAAACAATTCACACAAAATAAACGAATGGCTGTTAAACTTACAAAAATATTCAATTTCACTCAGAATTAAACACATGCAAATTAAAAGATGTTTTAATCCATTCAATTCATGAAAATTGATACATTTTAAAATACAGAAGCCAACTCCTCTGATAGAGGACTAATACCCAGAATATACAAATAACTTAAAAAAAGCTTAATACTAAAAATAAACTCAATCAAAAGATGGACAAGTTAACTAAATAGACACATCCCAAAAAAGAAATACAAATGGCTAATAAATATATAAAAAAAAGTGTTCAACATCATTAGCAATCAGGGAAATGCAAATCAAAACAACACTGAAGTTCCATTTAACTCCAATGAGAATAACAATCACCAAGAATACAAACGATAATCAATGCTTGTGAGGGTGTAGGGAAATAGAAACTCTTATACATTGTTGGTGAGACTGCATAATAGTACAATCACTATGGAAATTGGTGTGGAAGTTTCTCAGAAGACTGGGAATGGAACCACCATATGACCTAGCTATACCTCTCCTGGGCATCTTTCCAAGGGAACTGAATTCAGAACATTATAGCAATACATGCATATTCATATTTATAGCAGCAAATTCATAATAGCAAAATTACAGAACTAGCCTATGTATTCGTCAACAGATGAATGGATCACAAAACTGTGGCATATACACACAATGGACTTTTACTCAGCCACAAAGAAGAATGAAATTATGTTATTTGCAGGAAACTGGATGGAACTAGAGAATATTATGTAAAGTGAGATCAGCCATCCTCAGAAAGCAAATAGTTGTATGCTTTTTCTCATTTGTGGACACTAGAGAGAAACTGGGTAACAAAAGAGAGATAAGATAAAGAAGCAGAGACTCCAGTGGAGTGGGCTTAGGAGAAGGCGCAGGGATGATATAAACGCAATGAAGTTAGGTTAAAAATTGCTAGACTCATATAAGAAATTATTAATAACAATCTCAAAGACATGTATGGAGAAGAGGAGGGAGTGGTTTGGGATTCAGAAGAAAACACACCAAATGTTAGGTGCATGTATATCACTATTAGTCTACACCTCATTATGATGTATAATTACAATGCACCCATAAAAGTATAAAAAAACAAAGCCAGGCATGGTAGTGCATGCACCTAATCCCAGCATCTGGTAGACTGAGGCAGGAGTACTGCAGGTTCAATGCCAATGCTTGGTAATTTAGTAAGATCCTGTTAAGTCCGCAATACCACAGTAAAATAAAATAAAACAAAATAAGATAAAAGAAAACTGTGTGTTGGGAAGGAAGAGTGTGAATTGGTGTTGCTCTCCAGTGCTGGTGCTTGTCACCTGTCTGTGAGGTACCTATGTTCCATCTTTAAAATGACCATCTTACATTATTCCTGCTATCTAATTTATCATCCCACAGCTGCATTTAAGTTTGGAGCATTAAGTGAAAAAAGTAGCACTGGTGTCACAATCCCAACCTCCATTCCCTCTTCTGCTTTATAGAAACGTTGAACTCATTCAGTATGGCTGTCTTCTCTCCTCCTACCAGAAGCCCCTTCCCCTCTTTGATACACAAGTTCTACAAATTCCAAGAACCTAATCAGTGTAAACTTCAAAGTGTAGCTATCAACACCTGGCCGAGGGGAAGATACACAAGACTTGGCTAAGTTCTTTAAATGAAAACAAACAGAAATTAATATTTAAGAAAATTATCCTGCCATGGTTATTTGAAAGATGAAATTAAATACAACCAAACATTAATGATTAAACAGATAATCAGATGTAACAAGATACTACTTTTATGGGTATAATTTAGCATACACTCACAAAATGAAGATTTTATTTTTAAGCACTACATAAATATTAATATTTTTTTGAAAAGAAGAGCTTACCTCATGAACTAAAATTGCATGCCCTGTATATTTTTTATTGCTTAAAAAATCTCCAGCATGGGTCTTATCCAGGAGAAATTAAACACTGAATGACAACTAATCTTACAATAAATCAAGAAGTGAAATACATCATCAAAACAATAAGGAGACCGAATGGGAAATTATGTTTTCCCCTCAACCTGAATCAACTATGTGTTCATATATGAAGTAGACTACTAAACAATGTAGATTTAGACTATTGTCAATGAAATATATAAGAACTGAACATGCCTATTTGCTTGAATGGTTATTCATTTCAATATAATATGTAGTATCTCAGGTTTTAAGTAGGTTATAAATGAATGAAGTTTGTCAGCTATTGTTTAACAAAGGAACTGAACATAAATTGATTTAATAAAAGAAGACAAAATGAACAAACAAGCAAAAAACTGATTTAGGGAAACATCATGTTAAGTGGTTTCTACAGTGGTTTTAGAATGTAAGAACAGAGGGTTGCATAGAAATTTACCCCCAAAAAAATTACTCTGAAGGCAAAATTTCTCAGTGATTCTTCCCTGGCAGATCTTCCTTTCTCCCTTCCTGTACTCTTCCTTTGATGTACACTCTAGAATATTTTAAGACTTAACACCTTTGTAAAACAAATGTTTCTGTTTATCCTCCTGAAGTAATATACAGCCAGCTTAAAAATAGCATAGATTGCCAATTCCCAAAAATAAGAAAATCTGTTTAAGTTCTACAAATTCATCAGAGTGTTCAGATCTACAATTTGAGGATTGGAGAAAACTAGTTTTAACTTTGTCTTATCCCATGTTAACTATCCCTAAATTAAAACAATCTCCAAATGATAAATCCTGTCTTTCAAGCAATATACAACAAAATAAAACAATCTGTTATACAGAGGTTAATGCAAAATGAGCTAGTAAGTACAGCTCTATATATGTGGATAAAGGCCAAAAGCTGAAAAAGGATAAAAAAAATTATAGCATGATAAAAAGTTAAGAGAATCTGCTGCTACTGGTATCTTAAAAAAAAATCCATCATGTACACACACAAAGTTATCAAAACCAATCACTGTGCTGAGCATGGGCAGTGGGGAGGGAGAGAGAGTGTGGTGGGAACTGGGGGAGAGCTCAAAGAGTGCTGTGTGCATGCAAGCCTCTATCACCCTGAACTTCATCACGATATATGATTATAATGCACCAATAAAAAAATAAATAGCCGGGTGTGCATGCTTGTAATTCCCGCTCTTGGGAGGTGGAGACAGGAAGATCGCGCAGGTTCGAAGCCAGCCAGGCTGGCTTAAGAGACCCTGTTTCCAAATTAAAAAGTATAAAAATAGGTCTGGGAGTGGAGCCCCGGGGTAGAAGGGTTTCCAGGAACCCCAGCACCACCGAAAATAATAAATAAATAAATAAATAAATCCTCTATAAATTTGATGAAATAAAAAATCCAGCATTTAACTTTAATTTTTGCTTAAAAGGCATCAGTTTAATAAATTGAATACTTATTTCTTCGTGAAGGTATTAGTTCCAGACACTATTTTCTCAGTGGAGGGTGACTGTTTCTAATCAACTAACTGATGAACTGTTGAACTACATAAAAAAAAACTGATTATTTTTTGAAAATAGGCTGTAGTTTCACACAGGCAATGTGGGACATTTATTAATTCTTGTTTTGTGTCCTGTTAGAAGAGTCACCAGCATTAGTAAGCTTTCTAAGTAGATAGAAGTACCATGAGGTATATTAAAATATACAAAGCTAATATGTACACACATGCAAACACACACACACACACACAAAATTGGTTTAATTTAAAGATTTCATTATCTCAGAGTACCATAATATTTGCCTCACTTATAAAAGTGTTACCATCTACATCTTAATATTTTATAGGCCATGAATTAATGTATTTGCTTCTGTAAGACTGAAAGTAAAACATTAGAATATTAAGATTTAAAAAGTCATATTTCATGAAGAAACATAGCTGTCAATTGCACCAAAATATGAATTAAGTTTTATAATAAGTAGAATTTATGAAATTTATTAAAAATTTGATAAAAGGATAGATTTTAGGTACTCTCACAACAAAAAGGGTAACTACTGGTAAAGGCAGCTGTCATATACCTAAAATATATACAATTGTATTTTAATCTGAATGAATAAAGTCATTTAAAAACAAATAAATAAAAGAGTTCGATAATAAACTAATTTAAGGGAAGCAGAAATTTTTAGAGCCAAAGTGAGAAAGTTTGAAACCCTTTTGAAGTAAATGAGGACACATACTGGAAGTTGGGTATCTTCAAATAACTTCTGGCTAATGAGAAAGTTCATCTTCAGTCTTATTTGAAAACCTATCTGCTAGAAAACAAAGAGGAAAATATAGACAAGTATTGGACACTGTCAGTATTAAAAATCCCCGTTAACTAAAATTATCTTAGAACAAAAAAAGAGAAAATGGTGTAAATGGAAGAAATTTTTGTTCCCTAAATTTTCTATTTTTGAGGTAGTTAAAAACTGATTAGAGGATTCAAGATTAGGCTCAGAGATGAATGGACAATCCAGTGATTAACAGAAAGATATTTGTTAGGAGTGTTGACAGCCAGGGTCTGGAATTTTAAAGTTACTAAGATTGAACAGAATTATTAAATTAATAAAGCATATAGACACTAACATTTCAGGTTAAGTTATATACTTAAAGTTGTTACCATCACAACCATAAATAAAAATTGTGTACAAAAATAAAAGTACTGCTCCACTTTTTTTTGTGGTACTGAGGATTGAACTCACGGTCATTTTACCTCCAAGCTACAACCCCAGCCCTATTATTTTATTCTTTACTTAGAAACAGGATCTCACTAAGTTGAGAAGGGCCTCATTAAATGCTGAGGCTGGCCAAGAATCTGTGGCCCTCTTGTCTCAGCCTCCCAAGTACTGGGGTTACAAGCTTGCACCACCACACCCGGCTTACTGTTCCAATTTTTTTTTTTTTTTTGGTGGTACTGGGGTTCCTGGAAGCTCTTCTACCTCCGGGCTACACTCCCAGACCTATTTTTACATTTTTATTTGGAACAGGGTCTCCTAAGCCAGCGCACGCGGCTGGCTTTGAACCTGCGTGATCCTCCTGTCTCAGCCTCCTAAGTGCGGGGATTACAAGCGTGCGCCACCACACCCGGCTCCAGCACCATTTCTTGATAAGTTTATTTATTTATTTTTTTGGTGGTACTGGGGTTCCTGGAAGCCCTTCTACCTCCGGGCTACACTCCCAGACCTATTTGATGCTTTTTTAAAATTTGTTAACAAGGTCTCTTAAACCTGCGAGGCTGGCTTCGAACCTGCACCATCCTCCTGTCTCCGCCTCCCGAGCGTGGGGATTACAAGCGTGTGCCACCGCGCCGGGTTTACTGTTCCACTTTTAAATGCATGATATTGGGTAAGTCATCTGAACTCTCTGAACTTGACTTTACTCATCTATAGCCAAGAGTATTAAACTAGGAAATCTCTAGTAGTATCCTCTAAGCTTTGATATCTCAGAGTCTAAACCTACTATTCTTTAAGTCACTACTTTTAAAATTGAAAATTTGCAATTAGAAACATAAAATATATCATGTTGCTTTTCACCCTCGAAAGCAGCCTTATTTATTTTTACCATTATAAGCATACCTTCTAGGTGCATCAGATCAGGGATTACTCTAAATTCAATATTTTATTTGTCTCAGGCATATTGTGAATAAACACAGGAAACTAGAAGCTTTGGGTCCTCAGGATTACCATTTTCAAGAATCAGTCTCAGGTAAGTGCTGTTAGCAATGTAAGAAAATTCCTCATATAAATCATAAGCAAGGTTCAATATATGTGTACTGATATATTTGTCTTACTGTAGCTTTATCATATATTTGCCACTGAAAACATCAACCAATAATATATATATATATATATATATATATTTTTTTTTTTTTTTTTTTGCAGGTCTGGGGATGGAACCCAGGGGCATTTGACCTCCAAGCTACACCCCCTGTCCTATTTTTTATTCTTTATTTTGAAACCGGGTCTCACTGAGTTGCAGAGGGCCTCACTAAGTAGCTGAGGCTGTCCGTGAACCGTGATCCTCTGGTCTCAGCCTCCCAAATGCTGGGATTACAAGTGTACGCCACCATGCCCAGCTTAACCAACAATATATTTTAAACACAGTATTTTAATTGTATACTTTAAATCTTATACTATTAATAATTTTCCAACATTTTTGGAAATATAACAGGAATAATAATGGTAATGAATAAAGCCAAAGTTAGAGATATTTTAATAGGGGAAAGAAAATACCTATTACCAATCAGTACCTTTGAGAACCCATTGTATGCAAAACTTTTAATTATGCATTATTATATTTAAAACTGAATATATAGAGAATTTGAAGAGTTTCTACCTCCGGGCTACACTCCCAGACCAATATATATATATATATATATATATATATATATATATATATAATTTATTTATTTATTTTATATATTTATTTATTTATCTGGAAACAGGGTCTCTTAAGCCAGCGAGGCTGAATACGAACCTGCATGATCTTCCTGTCTCTGCCTCCCAAGAGCGGGGATTACAAGCGGGAGTCACCACGCCCTGCTTGAAGGGCTTTTTATCTGGACTCCAGCATCCTTTTACTCATAAACACATAATCTTAATATCTTATTTTGTTTGTTTTTGGGATACTGAGAATTGAACCAAGAGGCATTCTACCTCCCAGCTACATCCACGGATAGACTTTATTTCTTATTTGGAAACAGGGCCTTGCTAAATTTCAGAGGCTGTCCTTACACCTGTGATCCTCCAGTCTTAGTCTCCCAAGTAATAGGATTACAAGTGTGTGCTAAGCACCCCTAGATACTTATTTTTTATTCTGTCTCCAACATATTAATGCCTTTAATACTAACAGATTAATATCTGTAATCTATAACTTTTTACAACTTCCTGTCTCATTGGTTATTGAACGGACATGTTCCAGATCTTATAAAACTTGAGAGTTCTAGTAAGCATATGTTTAACAGCCAGAGGAAATTAGGGAGTTCTGCAGAGAACTGTCAGGCACTCAACGTTCATAGTTATAAGTAAATAGGGAAACAAATCAGTGCAATTTTTAGAAAAAGGGGCCTCATAAATTACACAAAAATAAACCTTTCAGAACAATTTATCAATTTTAGTCAAATAAGGTGTGAATATATAAATTCCAGAGGATGCATATAGAGTGTGTTGTGCTGAAAAATATTTAGGCAAGAAAAGGAAGCGTAGAGAAGTTTGAGTTAAGGTGAAGAAGCAGGATTGAATAGATGAGGAAGTAGTGAAAATCAAGTTTGCTTGTTTCCTATGAGCCTTGCAAGAGGGTTTATGCTATAGAATTTAGATGGGACCAAGAAAGGATGGGACAAAGCTTTTGTCAAAAGGCAACATCTAAAGCTGAGCATTGTGGCGCACACTTGTAATCCCAGTACTGAGGCTGAAACAGGAAGGTACGGGTTCGCGGACAGCCTCAGCTACTCAGTGAGGCCCTCCGCAACTCGGTGTGATCCTGTTTCAAAATAAAGAATAAAAAATAGGGCTGGAGGTGTAGCTCGGAGGCAGAAGGCCCCTGGATTCAATCCCCAGCACCACACACAGACACAAAGGTGACATCTGGATCATGTCTGAATAGTTTTAGACACTTGATAGTTGAAAATAGAAAAGAATAGGATTACAATCAGAGATGACAATAAAGCAAAGACAAAAAAAAATACCTAACCAGCTTGACTGGTAATAAAGGACCACCTCGATTAGTGATTGGAAACAACAGGGGGAATGAGAAGGCCAGAGAAAAGAAACAACAAAAAAATGCTTCTCAATTAGAAAATTTTCTTACACGTGCCTAATTAGTTTTGCAGTCTTGAAAAATATAAATCACAACTGCAACAAGTTATACTGAAAGAAAAAAACTGACCCCAAATAAAAATGCTGATAAATTTAGGAAGAATTTCAGAGTGCACTGATATGCACGTATTGTAAGATTTACCTCCCAAAGCTCATCATGATCATTTGTTTCAATCTTGGACTAAGCATTCTGTTCCCTGAACAAGTACAAGCTTTCCCTGCCTCTGCATTTGATATAAGTCTACCCAACAGTTTAGCTCCAAGTCAAATACCACCTCATCAACAAAAGCCTTCTTCAATTATCTCAGTTCTAAAAGATCATTTTCTCCTGTTTTATTATTGGATTTAGATTCCCCTACTCATATGATACAACCTGGATTTAAAAATATGTATGCAATTGTTTGCTCAATCCTACAGAATTAGAAAAATCCTTATGGGCAGAAACTGTGTAATGCAACTTTGCATGCTGTTTTGCATTTTCGTAAGCAAGTCTACAAAAACAAAATCTGACTCACCAAATAATGCTAAATAAGAATTTATCGAGTGAATGCATTCCAGCGCTGACATATTTTCATTCCCTTCATTTTTCTCCTTATCTTTATGAGGCAATCCTTATATTGGACCCAATTTTTATGATTACCTTCGAACTCTAAGACAATAACATGATTGAAACTTATCTAGGTTCATCCAAAAATACTTTTACTTAAAGGTAAAAAGAGGCATTAGAGCATGAAGGGATGATCCCAATCACTGTGGGCAAAATATGCATTTTTAAATAGCTTTCTGATTTGTTTACTTGAACAAGAATGCAGTATGCAATATGAAGTTGTGTGCGAGAAACTGAGCTCCAGTGAGTCCTACCTGATTTCTTTAATTCTATGCTGTAGGTGTTTAACCGGAAGAAATGGGCCAAAACAAAAATGATGCGTTCTTCTGTTAAGCTGCATTTTAGTTTGAAGGGATGGTTTTGCATTCTGTAGCAGATACAGCATTCATCTTTTAAAATGATGAGTCCAGTGTTTTTAATCCATACGAACACAAATGGAATCCTTCCTTAAAATTAACAAACAGTTCAACAGGTTAATTTTCCTTTTTGATTTAACTTCCAGATTAGAGACAAGGAATTGTGTGAACACGTTTTGTACCTTGTTTGTTTGGTACTGGGGATTGAACCTAAAGGTATTCTAACTCGTTGCTACTACATTCCCAGCCCTTTTTTATTTTTATTTATTTATTTTTTGTTTTGAAAAAAGGTCTTTCTAAATTGCTGCAGGACTTGCTAAATTGCTATGGCTGGTTTTGAACCTGTGATCCTCCTGCCTTCCAAGTACTGGAATTACAAGTATGTCCTGACACACCTGGCTTGTTGTAGCACTTTTAAAACATGTTTAGCAGCTGGGTGTGGTGGAGCACACTTGCAATCCCAGCATTCTAGGAGGCTGAGACTGGAGGATTGTGGTTCTTGGACAGCCTCAGCTACTTAGTGAGGCCCTCTGCAATTTAGTGAGACCCTGTTTCGAAATAAAGAATAGAAAATAGGGCAGGGGGTGTAGCTCGGAGGTAGAATGCCCCTGGGTTCCATCCCCACAAGCGCAAAAAAAAAAAAAAAATCATGATTAGCTGTTACTATAACCAAAGCAAGGCATAGCTGAACAAGAGCTGCAGGGGTCTGGACCCTCCATTTTAACCATAATTAACAAGCAACTTATTCTTCAATCTCTATCCCAAACCTCAAATATTTAGGTATAAATAACTGCCACTAAAAAGCAACTAGGAGCTTCTCTTATAGTACAAAGCTACATAAACCTGTCTGAGACTACAGAAAAGCTAAGACGACACTCTCCTTAGGTAAAATATTTAAGGGGCTATAACAAAACTCAGTATTGAAGACAAATAAGACATAATTCATTATTATTTTTGTGGTACTGAGGATTGAACCCGGTGGAGCTCTACCTCTGAGCAATCCCCCCAGCCCTATCTTTTCTCTTTTCTTTTCTCTTTCTTTCTTTCTTTTCTTTTCTTTTATTTTCTTTTTTCTTTTTTTGTTGAAACACGGTCTTGCTAAACGACTGCTTCAAACCTGCAGTTCTCTTTTCTCAGCCTCCCAAGTACAGGGATGACAGCTGTGGGCCACTGCCCCTGGCTATTTTTAAAAGATCAGAATTAATGCAGAAAAGTCTACAATTAACCAAATATTATAATTTTATATAAAGACAGGATCTTATGCTTTACCTGCAGGTCTCACCTCGCCCTAATCGCCTTTTTGCCCCGGCCTTACATTTTGCGCCCGGAATCAGTGGCTCTATGGCCTTACGCTAGTCCAAGCTCTAAGTCCTAAACATTTTCATGCGTGGCACCTTCCTGAGTCCTTTCACTTAACTACTACTTTAAAATTAAAAATCCATTTTATCAATCTTTTGCTCGGGATAGACCTCTGCTATTACAAACTTCCTACCGGGTTCCATTGAATTCTTGGTGGAGTCCCTCCAAGTGGGATAACGGTATTTTCACGGGTATCCCCGCCTCCAGGCGCCTCCCTCTCTTGCAGTCCCCAATTTGTCGCTACTCTCCACCTGCGGGAGGCGCGCCATTTTGACACCCTTCTCCTGACAGGACCAGAATACTGCTTTGGCGGGAAGTTCCCACAGTCAGAGAAACATTCCCACTCTGAATAAGTGCTCCTGTCACTCACTTCGTCTCCATCCTCCTGCCAGATGTGGCAAGGAAAGACGGTAGCCCCTACTCAACCGCTGCCCGAAGCACTTTCCCCCCTACGAAGAGGGAAAGGTGGTGGTTTTTGGAGACCGTGGAGAAAAGCAAATGTTGCGGCTTTTGCCTGTAGTTACCGCCTAAAAGAGAACCAAAAGGACCACGTCAATCCTGGCTCTCCTGAGGGTCTCCTCTGAGCACTGTGTGGCGGCTAAGTTCGCGTGCTCCTCCACCCCGCCGGCGGTCGGAGCCGGCAGTGTACGAGGGCTTCGGGAAAGTCCGCGAGCCACGCCTCCCGCCGGCCACCTCCCCTTATTGGCCTGACAGTCTGTCACTCCAATCTGGCTCCCACTCCTGCTAACCATTCACGTAGTTTGGTTGCGTCTTGGCGTGTTTAATGTTGCCAATAACGAGAGCTTTTTCTTTTTTTTTTTTTTTCCTTTTTTTTTCAGGCGAGTACAGGTCGTGCTGCAATTAGTTCATTGAAAACTCAGTTGCTTTCGGAGCAGTGGGGCAGAGACTGCTTTCGGCTTTTTTCCTGCTGACTATTAAGAGATCCTATAGAGAGCTGCAACAATGCCCAAAAGAAAGGTAAGTGAAATGAGAAGATAGCAGGAAGATCAGCTGCTGAAATACATATTTTCTAAGGGAGAGATTATTTTTAAGCGTTTTGGCTTCTAGATCGATTTCGTGATGTACTGAGTGGGAGAGGAGGACGGAAGGGCCGAGAGCAGTCGGTGTAAGGTTTAGGAAGGTCTCGCATGCAACTGGTAGTTCACTTTTGGCGTGTTTTGTTTAAGGAAAAGAATCGCTTGAGAGGTGTCTCCATGCTGAATTACAAACAGCCATAGCGCTGTGCTGTCGCTTCCTACCCCACCCCCCTTCCACCGCTTACCCTATTGGAGAACACTTCTCCTGCCAACCACACTTCCAGACACCAGTTTCCTCCTCTGTCTCCGGCATTTCTTGGGGCACCGTCCCGTTCGGGGGAACGAAAGCCGCGGCTTTCTCCCGTATTTGCCTTTGTTCTTTCCGTTTTCTTTTTCCCTTTTTTTTTTCCCCCTTCCCTCCTCCACTACTTGTCATGCCAGATGGCTATGCAATGGTAATCCTGTGCCATTAGGCGGCGCAGACTTCAAACTATCCTAGAGAAGGGAGAGATTCACCGCTGTAATTAGAAACTTCAGGGCTGAGCGATCTGGCGCTCTCGGTCGGAGCTTCTCAAACTAAAGGTGAAAAGGTGATGAAAGCCGCGTGCGAGGAAATGTTGTCTGTGTTCGGCAGCGCGCGGTTTATTCACGTTAGACGTGCACAATTGAGCTAAGCTATTCAAGGGCTACAGATCTTTACAAAATGCTCACTTTTGTCAAAATCCCTGGCTCCTCGCAGACGGGAAATAAGTTTTTCGTTCGGCGTTTTTCGGTTGCTTTTCCTAAGTCCCTTCTAACTGAGAAATGGAAAGCGGCTTCGTTGCCCGATAAAGCCGAAAAACACGGTGCGAATGTAAGGCGTTGTGATGGTTTTCTATCCCTTTTAATCTGTCTGCCTTCCCTATTCCTAGAACATAGGAATACAGCTGAAATCCCCCAGTGCTCTGGAGCTGTATGAATCGTGCAATAGCTTGACGATTCCCGGGCTGAAGGGCTACTCAGATGTGGAAAGCGAGCGTTTCTAATCACCAGCCCCCCTCCTCAGGTTACCGTTGCTGTGTTTTCCGAGGCTTGTGCAATGGGTCTTGCTATTTCAGCGAGCTGACAGCAACCTTGTAGCAGGTAGTGGCGGGAAGTTTTTAAAATCCGCGGCTGGCTTCTCAGAATAAAGCATTGACGTTGTAACAAAGAAGTTCTCCCTCTGAAGCATTGTGGGGGTTGTAGTTCTTGTAGACAAAACTTGGAGAAGAAATTAGTGGAGAATCTATAGAAAGGGCCAGATAGATACCATTGCCTACGAAGTACCAGGCAAGAGAAACAGCGAAATTGCATGCAGCGCTGCCTTCGTTCGTCTCCCCCCACCCCCCCCGGCTTTAATACTGTACAACAGGTGGATTTCAAAATAAAAATCGTTTGTTTTTAGATGTTATTTACGCAAACATACGAACTTGACTATCAGTTATGTAAATGTATGTCTTAAGCATGCACTTGCTTCATCGTGTACATTTATTTGCACGTTAGTAGACAGTAGTATGTAGTATATAGCGCCTAGGAAACAACACATGGCTACTTGAGAAGCCGAGGAAAGTCTTAAGTATAAACACACAATATATATATGCAACTATAATGCATAGGCAATATTTTCCGATCTCTATATCAATGCCCTTATTTCTGTGTGGTTTTCTTCTCCTTATAGGCTGCAGGTCAAGGTGATATGAGGCAGGAGGTGAGTGTCTTTAGTTTTAAAATCTGTCTGAAAAAAAGTCCATTTATTTTATAAACTTGAAATACATAAGCAGCTAAAAATAGATGCTGGTTGGTATATGTGTGCCACATGAGAACTAACACGATATTGCAGAGAGCTGCCTCATGTATATAGTAATAAAAACTACAAAGCTTCGTGGAATTTAAGACCTTATGCTTGTTAAGATAGAAAGTGAATGTATCACTTTGAATCCCATTTTGAAGTATAATTGCAATGCACTAATAAGAGCATTTTAAAAAAGATTGGGAGAGAGTATCTTCTTAAGCAAAACATCGCTTTGTCGGTTGGCAAGGAGGGAGCATATTTACATTTTTAAATATGTTCCCTCTTACTAGTCATTATATTAATTTAGCCTAGTACTTGAAGATTAATTGGGGATTTTTTTCCCCTTGGCATATAAAGGGTTCAAGAGAAGGGGGAAAAGAAAACTGATATTTCTACTGTGGTATTTTTGAGCCAAATTTAAAAGCACTTCTTTAATGACAGTATTTATGTACTGTAACACCCAAGTATTTTCACCACAATAAAAATAATTTTAGTTTTATATCATGCTTCTCTTACATGATACTTTTTTTCCCCACTTCTAGCCAAAGAGAAGATCAGCCAGGCTGTCTGCTGTAAGTATCCTTTTGAATAAGAGTCTATGTATTCTGAAATGAAATTTTAAAATATAGGGAATCCCGAATGATGTTATACTTGATAAAAGACTTATCTTTGAAGTTTTAAGAAAAATTTCACAGAATTTTTTCCTAGTCCTCAGTTTAAACCACATCCATTTATTATACTTCCTAGGTTGGAATTCATTGTTAAGACTCTTTACTTATGATTTTTTTCTCTCCATGACAATATTTGTATGCAGATGCCTGTGCCCATTATACCAGAGATGAAACCCAGAAGAACACCAACTCAAAGGGTAATATTCAATTTCAAATGTTGAAAGAAAATAGCTTTCCTTCAGAAATAATTTTTAAAAGATATATATCATCCTTTTTGCTTTCTTTATTTTGTTCAGTTGGTAATATATTGTACCTTGTAGTACATATAATTCCTTTGGGTGAGGAATATTTGTTCCAGTTTTGTGAGTGTACACTGTATTTTAACATTTGTACTGGATAAAGACCAAACAAAATTTTAGTCTAATAGGCCCATTAAATGTATATGCCTTTGAGATTGTATAGTCACAATACCAATATTTGTAGCAAAGCAAAGGGTGTAAACTACAGTAAGCAAAGTAGTGCTTCATAATAATAGTAGTAAATAACATCTAATACAGTTTGCAAAGTGCACATATTATTTTTCAATGGACACAATTGTTTTACATAGAATTTTATGCTCTGGTGTCATAGCTAAAGATGTAGAGACAGAAATAACCTTAATACTTAGTTCATTGTTAATTGATTCATATGTAAGGATATTTGAAGGATTGCTTGAATGCCAAAAATCAAAGATATAAGGGACATTAGAGATCATCTAATTCCATCACTTTGTAGTTGAACTAACTGCAAACTGTTGTCATGTTTGTAAAAGAAAATGTTAAAAGTTACCCTGCTAAAACCAGGGTAAATGAAGGCTTAGTAATAATTGATCCACTAATAGCAAATCACAACAGAAAGGGAAATTTCATTTTTTTTCTGTGTCTTTAAATGGTATTTATCAGAGTCAGCGTATATATTGATACAGCAATAGTCAAAGATTTGTTCTGTTACAAGTTCTGCTTTGGCTTCTAAGAAGGATATGCATATGCATGAACATTTATAATAATTAGACGTAAGCCTGGCGTGGTGGCACACGCTTGTAATCTCAGCACTTGGCAGGGGGAGGGGGTGACACAACGGCTGAGACCGGAGGATCACGGTTTGGCAACAGCCTCAGCTACTTAGCGAAGCCCTTGGCAACACATTGAGACCCTATTTCAAAATTAAAAAGACTTAAAAAGACTAAGAAAATAGGACTGGGGGGTGTAGCTCGGAGGTACAATGCCCCTGGGTTCCATCCCCAGTACTGAAACAAAAGTAATAATAAAATGTGCATAAGTAATTTATTTTAATTTGTTTCTGTATTACTTTCCAGACTTACTATTTTTAAAGTTATGCACTCAATTTATGACTTACTAAAATTGTGAATCTAGGTTAATTTGCTTTAAAAAAAATAGGGCTAGGGGTGTAACTCAGTGGTAAAGTACTTGCCCCCATGTACAAGTTGTTAGGTTGGATCCTCAGCACTGAAAGATAGATGATAGATAGAGAGATAGGTGATAGATTGATTATAGATAGATTATAAATAGATAAGTGCTAAACAGGCATTATATGATCAAAGGCATTAAAATTAAAATTTTTAATTTCTTATTTCTCAGTTTCCCATTTGTTAAAAAAAACAATAACTCCTGTGTTTATTATAATTTTTAGATTCTAAAGCAATTTCACTTGCATTTTGTCATTTGCCTTTTATATGGTCCTTAGGAAGTAGATGTTAATACTCTTTTTAAGTATGAAAAACAGGCTCAAAGAGATTATGCTCACATCATATAAGTGGGAGACCCATATTTCAAACACAGGTTTCTTTTGTCCATTAACCTTGTGGTCTTCCTAGTATATAAACACCTAGTCAAAGAGCTTTCTTGGTAAAGCAAGCATAATTGAGGCATTCTGAAACTTGTAGATAAAAACTTTGAAATATTTATGTTCCATGGTGATCTTTTTTAAAATATGTCTAAAATGATGCTGCCTCACTAACATAGGATGTCTCTTAACTGCTAAGAGTGGAGGCTTCATAACTGACAAAAACCTGTTACTGGTTATTAATTAGACTAGACAGAGGTAAACTGATCCTCTCTAATCAGAGTCAATTTGTAAGCCTGATGTGTTGTTTCTCATGTATATTACCCAATATAAAGTCCCATTTCATTTATATATGCCAGGGTAACGTGTGTGTGTGTGTGTGTGTGTGTGTGTGTGTGTGTGTGTGTGTGTTTTACAGTGGATTGAACCCAGGGGTGTTCTGTATTTTTTATTTTTAAAAGTGGATCTCACTAAGCTGCTGAGGATCTTGCTAAGTTGCTGGCCTAGTATTTGCAATCTTTCTGTCTTAGCCTCCCAAGTCCTAGGGTGACAGGCATGCCCCACCATACCTGCTTTTATTGTTCAGTTTTAATGCTTTTTATGTTTACAATAATACTTAAAGTGTTGCATGTTGATTTGTTGGTGTCAGTTTTATGTGTGTCCTCTTAAAGCTTTTCCCTAAATTATTATAACAGTTGGTAAAGTGGCCATTTAATCAACATAACAGTTAAGTTGTGTACTTATTTTTATTCTTTTATTCTTTTTCTATTGCTGGACAGAAAATGAAGCCCAAAAATGATATGGTGGAAAAAAATACAGAGCCACATGCCAAAGAAGTTGTTGAAACCAAGCAAGAAGTTGTTGATGAATACAACAATGAAAATGGAGAATCCAAAATTATAGAGGTATCTTACAATCTTAACAAATTTATCCATTTGAAAGATTAATGGGTACAACTGAAAGAAATCTTACTTGTCTTTTAGATTAAAAGCCAATACTGACACAGAAGGATCCAGGTTCACAGCCAGCCTCAGGTACTTAGTGAGGCCCTGTGCAACTCAGTGAGACCCTGTTTCAAAATAATAAATAAAAAACTAGGGCTGGGGGTGGAATTCGAAGGTAGAATGTCCCTGGGTTCCATCCCCAATACCGCAAAAAAGTCAATAAGCATTAAATGAACAGTAATTCAGTAGCATAATGGTACCTAAAGAGAAAAGAAAACAATTGTGTGTGTGTGTGTGTGTGTGTGTATGGTGAGAGTGGAACCCATGCCCTTTGCTACTCCTGGGCTATACTCCCAGACCTATTTTATACTTTATTTGGAAACAGGGTGTCACTAAGTTGCCGAGAGCCTCACTAAGTAGCTGAGGCTGGCTTTGAACCTGTGCGATCCTCCTGTCTTAGCCTTAGCCTCCCCAAGCACTGGGATTACAAGTGTGTACCACCATGCCCGGCAAGAAAATGAATTTAAAATATAAAATTTACAGACACTAGTAGTGGGAGTAGTGAGCTGGCATTGCTAGTTCTGGAACTATGCCAGTGATCATGATATAGTATGAATATAATCAACCAATTACTGAATGCAAGCCAATCCTCTATACTTTTTGTCAGCACATAAGGTATTTGTAAATTCCTTTTCCCAGAACATAGGATGCTTTTATTTTCCCTACACGTTGCAAAACAAGTCATTATATAAATGATTTTTAATAGGTTTTGCTTTACATATTTAGTGCACATTACATTTTTAGGTTTTACAGTAAAATACTGAAATTTGAAATGTAATAACTGAATCTACAAACCAAGTGTGCATATATGAAAAATCTATTGTGAGTGATCTTATGATATATGTGGTATAGGACATTTCAAGTAATATTTATTCATTTATTTCAGTAGTGGGGATGGAACCCATGAGATTCTACCTTGTGACAAACCCAGCCCTCTTTTTTTATTCTTTATTTTGAAACAGGGTCTCACTGAGTTGCAAAGGGCCTCACTAAGTAGTGAGGCACTCACTAAGTACTGAGGTACACACAAGCGTGCGCCTCTACGCCTGGCTAATTTAAAAGAAGGCCAGCTAGGTATTATGGCACTTGCCTGTAATACCAGTACTTTGAAGTCTGAGACAGGAGGATTACAGGTTTGAGGACAGCCTCAGCAAATAGCAAGACTCTTGGTAACCTCATGAGACCTGGTTTCCAAATAAAAATAAAAATTAAAAAAAGGATGGAGGTGTAGTTTGGAGGTACAATCACCCTGGCTCCAATCCCTAGAACTAAAGAGTAAATAAACAAATAAGTAAATAAAAGAAGCTCAAAACTTTTTAGGAACAAATTGTATATTTTCCCAAGAACCATATTTTGTTTACATGCATGTTACTTAGAAAAATCATGAACATAGAATAACTCTATATCCTTTGGGTGTTTAGTTCATACTTCTTCATATTTGTAATGAAATTTATTTTTATGAATAAGCCTTCCTGAACTTGTTGCAGATATTTATTTGTGAATGTCTGTGTGGAGATATTTTAGTTAATCTCATTTCTAAGGATGTTTTCCTCATGCAATTTTCACAGAAAAATTACATTATTGTAAGAGAAGTATTTATTAGTCAACCCACAAAATAGAAATGATCTGATACAAATATGCAGGAGAAATAGTTCAAGATTTACATCTTGGTTTTGTTTGCTACACATTTAGGCACAAGCTCCTGAAAAAAACCTTGAAGAAGTAAAAGAAAAAGTTGATGCTTTTGACGAAGAGGGAAGAGAAAAGAAAGAGGCAGCAGCAGAAGGAAAAGAAGATGAGAAAGATCCGAAAGACGAAGAAGTTAAAGAAGTTGAAAAAGAAGACAAGGAGAACAAAGAGAAAGAACAACATGAAAAAGAAGGCAAAGAAATAAATGAGAAAGAAGAAGATGGAGAAAAGGAAGAAAACCCAAAAGAGAAAGGAGACAAGGAAGAGGAGGAGGATGAAAAAGATAAAGAAGATGGAAAAGAGAAAGGAGATGATGACAAAGAGGGAGACGGCCAGAAAGAGATGGGAGATGGAAAAGATGATGAAGATGGTAAAGAAGAAAACGATGAAAAGGAGAAAGGAGAGAAAAAAGAGGAGGAAGAGGAAAAGGAGAAGGTAGATGAAAAAGAGGAGGAAGAGGAAGGTAGAAATGAGGACGAAGATGGAAAGGAAAAGGAAGATGGAAAAGAGGAGGAAGGAGGAGAGGAAGAAGGAAAAATGGAGGAAGATGGAGAAGAAACTGGAAAAGGAATTGGCATAGAGGGAGGAGAGGAAAACATGGCTGAAGTTGGAGACGAGGTCAAAAGAGATGGGAAGGAAGAGGAGTCTCTGATTATTGTTTAAAACTGCCCTGTATACTTTCATAATTTGGTAATGTGTACCTTTGTGTTGTAATGACAATAGAGACAAATATTTTTATCAGATATTTTATAAGTACCACTTTTTCTTTAGCATCATTTAATTTCACAACATCTTCATACTGATTATTAGTCACAAAATGCCTAACAAAACCTTTCTCTATAAATTTTGTGATTATAGTAGTGGAATATATTGAAATATACTTTCAACTTTGTTGGTGAATACTGTTTCGTGTAAGTTATATGTAAAATCTTTGAATATGAATTTTATTCCTATTATACAATAATTTCACGGCGTTCTGGGGATTCCAAAAGAGAGATTCATTCAACATTCTTGTGGTTCTCTAGGTTGCTTTTATAAAAAGGTGAACTATTTTCATGTAATGCTAAGAGTTAAAGTTAACCTATCCCAAATATAACTTTATTAGTAGTTTGGGAAAATTACAAAGCTGTAATTCCAATTTCAAAGAAATACAAATGTTTATTTCAGAAGGGCAGTTTTGATTATACGTGTATGCACAAAGTTTTACTGGATTTATCTTAATAAAATAATTCAAAGATGATTGTGGTTTGTTATATGTCCAAAACTGTAGTTAGCATTGTAATGCTCGTTTTTTTCCTACTGTGATATGAAAGCATTAAGTTATTTTTTATTGAAATAGTAAACTGAGATAGTAAAACTCACCACTTAAATCATTTCAAAGTGTACAGTTCAATGGTGGTTGTTCTGATTGCAATGTTGTACAGACATCACCACTATCTTTTTTTTTTTTTTTCTTGCGGTGCAGTACTGGGGATGGAACCCAGGGGTATTCTGCCTCTGAGCTACACCCCCAGCCCTATTTTTTATTCTTTATTTTGAAAAATGGCAGTAGCCAATTTTGTTTTTAGAGTAGAGTGATAATTTATGGAAGGTAGGGTTGTTTTTTGTGGGTTTTTTTGTGGGTCTGGGGATGGAACGCAGGGGCATTCTATCTCTGAGCTACACCCCCAGCCCTATTTTTTTATTCTTTATTTTGAAACAGGGTCTCACTGAGTTGCGAAGGGCCTCACTAAGTAGCTGAGGCTGTCTGCGAACCATGATCCTCCGGTCTCAGCCTTCTGGATCCTGGGATTACAAGCATGCACGCTCGGGGAAGGTAGGGTATTTCTCTGTTCAGTAAAGCAAATCTTAAATTACATAAACAAGATTATGTTGATAAATTATCTTGATAAAGCATAACCTTTTATAAGCTAAGTTTTAGTAAACATTAAGAGCAGAAAGCCATATTGTTTTAAATATAAAGAACATAGGACATTGTCTAAAAATTATTTTTTGGTGGTACTGGGGTTCCTGGAAACCCTTCTACCTCCGGGCTACACTCCCAGACCTATTGTTTATATTTTTACTTGGAAACAGGGTCTCTTAAGGCAGAGAGGCTGGCTTCGAACCTGCGTGATCCTCCTGTCTCCGCTTCCCAAGCCCAGGGATTATAAGCGTGTGCCACCACACCCGGCTAAAAAAATTTTTTTTGTTGTACTGTGGATGGAACCCAGGGGCATTTAACCTCTGAGCTACATCCCCAGTTCTATTTTTTATTCTTTACTTTTGAAACAGGGTTTTTCTGAGTTGCAAAGGGCTTCACTAAATAGCTGAGGCTGTGAACTGCGATCCTCCTGTCTCAGTCTCCCAAATGCTGGGATTACAAGCACGTATCACTTATTTAGGTGGCTACTTGTCACCATGAGGAAGACTGCATCAGACACTATTATTTTGTGTGTGGTACTTGGGGTGGAACCCAGGGGCTTTTATAACTTCAGGCTATACCCTCAGCCCTAGTTTATAATTTATTTGGAAACAGGGTCTCACTAAATTGCTGAGAGCCTTACTAAGTGAGACTGGCTTCGAACCTGTGAGATCTTCGTGTCTCAGCCTCCCAAGCAGAGGGATTACAAGCGTGCACCACCACGCCCGGCGACATTATTTACTTTTTAGGGTAGAAAACCCAAATATTTAGATAGCTGATCATTTTTCAAAATTTTCTTATAGAACAAGTCTTTATTTTTTAATTTATGTTAGGAACAAGTTGGGTAACAAAAAATCGGGTGTTTTTTTTTTTTTTGCCTTCCAATAATTTAACATGTCCCCAAGGGATACGTTTTTTGGAGGGTTAATAATTTTTTTTTAATTTTCTCAAGTTTGAGGCATGCATCCTTCATTATATTTTAAAAGCTATACATTATACTGATCAGGGATGAGCAAGGAATGGGCAAGGGCTTCTCAATGGAAAGGGGTTAATTTATAGCTAGATGGTATAGCTTTAAGGATTTTTTTTTAGGAAGCCATTTTTTGTTATGTTTCATTTTAACTCTTTAAGTACCTGAGAGGGCAAAAACTTGTGTCTTGGATTTTGACATTGAGCCATGATGACAGGGAGTGCCCATATATTTTCTTTTTCTTTTTCTTTTTTTCAGTAACAGTTCTATAAGAGGGAGCTACTACTTGCTCTGATCTTTTAGAAGTTTCCATAAGGGAGAGGAGGTAGATGGCAAAGTCAGTGGAGATGGCAAAGGAAACCTTTCCTTCATGAGCAAACAGTATCCCAAGGAGGAGGAGGTAATCCACCCTTCAGTGGGGATAGGGGCTGAGGCCCATGAGGAGAAGTATGGGGAGGGTATGGATCAGCTCTGACTAGCCCTCATAGTCCTAAAGCTAAGGTTCCTCTACCTGGGAATCACGGACAATACTGATTATAAAGACCTGCTGCTAGCCGGGCGTGGTGGCGCACGCTTGTAATCCCAGCATTCGGGAGGCTGAGACCCGGAAGGTCGTGGTTCTTGGACAGCCTCAGCTACTTAGTGAGGCCCTCTGCAACTCAGTGAGACCCTTTCAAAATAAAGAATACAAACTAGGGCAGGGGGTGTAGCTCGGAGGTCGAATGCCTCTGGGTTCCATCCCCAGACCCGCAAAAAAAAAAAAATAATAAGACAAAAGACCTCCATCCTATATTAACCATAAAAAATCTCACTGAACGCTTTACTCTTTGGCAACTCTCCCAAGCTGGTGCCACTGTTTCTTACCAGAATGAAGTACACAGGATCAACTGGTTTCTCTCTCTGTCTGCACAAGTGGCCCCTGACTGAATTATCTGGTGCATTCCTTCTCACACAGGGTGCAACTTACCAGGCTCTGATCCAGCAGAGCACTGGATGACACGATGAAAAAATAAATAAATAAAACGCTCTTGAGACTTTATTCCTTGTCTTGCAGAGGTGAGGGGGAGAAGGCAAGAGAGCCAGACTCCCTGAGCAAAACTCAACTCTTACTTTTACTACAGGTTTACAGAATTAAGATTGGGTCATTAAGCTGGGCGTGGTGGCGCACGCCTGTGATCCCCGCACTTGGGAGGCTGAGGCAGGAGGATGGCACAGGTTCGAAGCCAGCCTCAGCTACTTAGTGAGGCTCTCGGCAACTGAATGAGACCCTGTTTCCAAATAAAATATAAAATAAAAAATAAAATTTATAAAATATATTCCAAATAAAATATAAAATAGGTATAGCCCGGAGGTAGAAAAAAGCCCTTGGGTTCCACCCCCAGTACCACACACACACACACACACATAAATGATAGGGCCATTAAATAATTGATTCTCTGGCTAAGGAGTAGAGCATTATGTTAGAAAGGCTTTAGAAGATAAGTGGTTAACTGGCAGTTTTGCAAGAGCGGCACAGATTGGTGTCTTCAGCTCCCTCCTTGGGGCAGTCTTCCACCTTTAAGAAAAGTAAGCAAAAGGTGTAGAAAAACAGGAGGAAATAGCTTACATAGCAAAGGAGCACTGAGGTCACTGTCTTCAGTTCCCTCAAGAAAGTCTTCTGCCAAAGCAAGTAAAAAGCTATGAATCCTTAAGCCAATATTCTTTAGACTTAGAACAGTTTCCCACATTTTTTGATGCAGAAAAACTCAATTTTGGTGAAGATCAACACATCTATTTATTTTGTAGTCTATGTTTTTGGCAGCCTAAGAATTTCTTCAAACCACAGGTCACAGAGATGTACACCTATGTTTTCTTCTACGAATTTTTTGCTTTTATCTATTACATTAAGGTTTTTGTCCATTTTGTGTTTTCATATATGATGTGAAGCAGGAGTCCAATTTAATTCATTAATATGAAGCTATTCATTTGTTCAAATAATATTTGTTGAAAAGACTATTCTTTCCCCCATTGAATGGTCAAGGCAACTGTGGAAACTAATGGGCTGAAGATGTATGTATTTATTTCTGAACTCTTTGCCATTGTCAATACCACACCTATGAAGACCAAAACACAAATCTTGATATGATTTTTAAAAACCGGGTTTTGATAATCCTCAAAGGTTTTTCTCTTAAAGAAATTATTTTAAGACATTACAGTAGTAATTTTCCAAAATTAAAGTCACTCTTAAAACAAGTTGTTTAATATAAGGATAAAAGAAAAAGCTTATCAAATCATTTGTTGATGTTTAGAGTCTCCTCTAAACATCATTATTAATTTAAATATAATATTTAAATTATATTTAAGTTAATAATTTAAATAATTATTTATTTAATTTAAATATAAACAGAATTAATTTAAATATAAACCAGGCAATTAGTAAAAGATTTGTATAGGGATACTTTTCCAAACTGTGAAAGAAAAATTTTGCTATGGTATTTACACAGTAGATAGTATTTTTAAATCTTAAATGACATAGAGTTAAACTAATCTACCATTAGTAATAATTCAGTTCAACTCATAATAGTTGTTTGGATTATATTTACCATGCTATAAAGAAGTCCTCATACAGCTAGGGAATCCTGGATGATTTTCAGCTCTTCTACCCATCCCAGCTGAGGTACTCAAAATGGATAAAGAAGGCAATCTCAAACAGTCAGCTAATGGAAGTATCAGATGTCACTATACCCTAGAGCTCCTGTCGCCATTTGACTGTAACCACATGAGAGTCCTCAGTTGAGAACCACACAGCTCACTGTTTATGCACAGAATTTTGAGAGACAAAAATACTTTTTTTAATCACTAAATTCTGGAATAGTGTTATAGTTAGATATAGAATATCTCCTAAAGAGCTCATTTATTAATATTCGGTGTTCATATAGTTAGGTCATGGGCGTTATAATCTCAGCAGTGAATAAATTCACTGTAATGGATTTATCTGGGTGGTGGCCTGAGCTGGTAGGGTGTGGCTGGAGAAAGTGAGTCTGCAGACTTGGGGATTATATAAGGTTATTCTTCCCCTCTAGCCTGCACACAATCGCCTGCGCACACAATCTCCCCCCCTCTCTCACCTTCATTATGTGAGAGCAAAGTCTTGCACTCTCCCTTTCTCCACTTCCTGCCACCATGCCCTGAGATTCGCCATCCCTGGCCTCACATGGACTGAATCTAAAAATGAGGAGCAGATAAATCCTTCCTCTAAGCTCTATGGTCACATCTTTTACATTATAACAGTGGAAATGCTAACTAATATCAGCAATATAAGCAGTTTGTTATAATAAGTAAATGAAACAAATTACCAAATAAATAATATCAAAACATTGTTAGGACTAAATCACCTGATATTCTGGATTAAAAAGTGCTCAGTTTGGAGCCGGACGTGGTGGCGCACGCTTGTAATCCCTGCGCTTGAGAAGCTGAGACAGGAGGATCGCACAGGTTCGAAGCCAGCCTCAGCTACTTAGTGAGGCTCTCAGCAACTTAGTGAGACCCTGTTTCCAAATAAAATGTAAAATAGGTCTGGGTGTATAGCC
Source organism: Muscardinus avellanarius (assembly GCF_963383645.1). Lineage (NCBI taxonomy): Eukaryota > Metazoa > Chordata > Mammalia > Rodentia > Gliridae > Muscardinus > Muscardinus avellanarius. The sequence goes on along the minus strand of NC_137792.1, from coordinate 116,075,142 downwards.
CGGAGATAGAAAGACTCTGGGTTCCACCCCCAGAACCACACACACACACACACACACACAAAAAGTGCTCAGTTTGGTGACTTTTTTTTGGTGGTACTGGGGTTCCTGGAAGCCCTTCTACTTCCGGGCTACACTCCCAGACCTATTTTTATACTTTTTTATTTGGAAACAGGGTCTCTTAAACCAGCGAGGCTGGCTTTCAACCTGCATGATCTTCCTGTCTCTCCCTCCCAAGCACGGGGATTACAAGCCTGCACCACCACGCCAGGCACATATTTCTTTTTTAAAAGTCACCCAACTGGTCCGGTGCAGTGACACACACTTGTAATCCCTGTGCTTGGGAGGCAAGACAGGAGGATTGCGCAGGTTCAAAGCCAGCTGCGCTGGCTTAAGAGACCCTGTTTCCAAATAAAAAATATATAAAATAGGTCTGGGAGTATAGTCCGGAGGTAGAAGGGTTCCATCCCCAGTACCACTAAAATAAATAAATCAAAATAAATCAATAAATAAAGAGAAATATGTTGCCAGGTGTGGTGGCGTATACCTGTCCTGGTACTTGGGAGCTGAGACAGGAGGATTCAGGTTTGCAGATAGACTTAGCTACTACTTAGGCCCTTGCAACTCAGTGAGACTCTGTTTCAAAAAAAATGGGGCTGGGGGTATAGCTCGGAGGTAGAATGTTTCCCCAGTAAAAAGAAATAGGTTGCTGGGTGCAGTGGCACATGCCTGTAATCCCAATACTTTGGAGGCTGACACAAGACTATTAAGCCTGGAAGCCAACACATGGTAACATTTAGTGAGGCCCTGTTTCAAAATAAGAAAATAAAAGTGGCTGGAGGTATAGATCAGAAGTAAAATGACCCAAGGCTCATTCTCTAATCTCTCTTTCTCTCACACACAAACCACACACACAAATATATCGTTATATCATACAGATTTTTTGATATTTTTAGAATGTCATGGATTAAAAGTGTCATCTAAAAGCTTATGCTTTAATAATCTCTCTCTCTCTCTCTCTCTCTCTCTCTCTCTGTGTGTGTGTGTGTGTGTGTGTGTACACACACAGACAAGAGAAGAAATTAAAAGGAATACAAATAGGATCTCTTTGCACATATCCTATAGGTAGACGACCCAAAAAACCTTAACCAGAAGACTTCTAAAAATGATTAACAAATTCAGCAAAGTAGCGGGGTACAAACTCAATCTAAGAAAATAAGTATCTTTTCTATATGCCAACCATGAATTCACTGAAAAAGAAATCCAGAAAACAATTCTATTCACAATAACCTCAAAATCAAGAAAATATATTAGAATAAATCTAACCAAGGAGGTCAAAGACCTCTACAATGGAAATTATAAAACACTAAAGAAAGAAGTTGAAGAACTTTGAAGATGGAAAGATCTCCAATGCTCTTGGATAGGCAGAAAAATACTATCAAAATGGCCATTTTACCAAAAGTGATCTATAGAGTCAGTGCAATCCCCATCAAGATACCAATGTCATTCTTCATAGACCTAGAAAAATCGGTCCTAAATTTCATGTGGAACAACAAAGATCCAGAATAGCCAAAGCAATTCTCAGCAATAAGAACCATATAGGAGGCATCACAACACTTGACTTCAAATTATATTACAGAGCTACAGTAATTAAAGCAGCATGGTACTAGTCCAAAAAGCAGACACATAGACTAATGGAACAGAATAGTCCATGCAGAAACAAATTCACACATTTATTACCAAATGATTTTTGGCAAAGATGCTAGACACATATATTGGAGAATATGGACAGCCTTTTCAATAAATGGTATTAGTAAAATTGGTTATCCATTTGTAGAAAAATAAAATAAATCTCTTCCTCTCTCCCTGCACAAGAGTAAACTCATGTTGGATCAAAGACCTGGAAATTAGACCAGAGACTTTGAAGTCATTAGAGGAATGCATAGGCCCAACACTCCACCATATAGGCACAGGTAGACACTCCCTCAATAAGATATACAAAGCTCAGGAAATTAAAATGAAATTAATAATAAATGGGATTGCATTAAACTAAAAAGTGTCTGCTCACCAAAGAGAAATAGAATAGCCTACAGAATGGGAGATCTTTGCCAGGTATCCCTCTGATAGAAGACAAATATCTATGCTATATAATAGACTTAACTATAAAAATGAAAAATGAAATTAAGTAATGTGCAATTGAACTAAATATATACTTCACAAATAAAGAAATATAAATGGTCAAAAATACGTGAAAAAAATTTCAGAATTATTAGCCACGAGGGAAATGCAAATTAGAACTACACTGAGATTCCATCTAACCCAAATCAGAATGGCAATTACCAAGAATTCAAACAACAATAAAGTCTGGAGAGGATTTGTGGAAATAGGAGCTCTCTCATATACTGTTGGTGAGATTGCAAATTAGTACAGCTGCTATGGAGATTAGTGTGGAGATTTCTCAGAAAATTGGAAACTGATCCACCGTATGATCTAGCTATAATACCCTGGGTATCTTTCCAAAGGAATTGAAATCATAATTTTATAGTGATATATGCATATCCATGTTTATAACAGCACAACTCACAACAGTCCAATTATGAAACCAAACTGGGTATCCATCAACAAATGAATGTATTACAAAATTATGGTATATACATACAATGGGACTCTACTCAGCAATAAAGAACAAAATAATGTCAATTGCAGGAAATGAACAGACTTGAAGAACATTTTATTAAGTGAGATTAGTCAGTCATAGAAAGTGAAGGGTCATATGTTTTCTCTCATATGCAGAAGATAGGGAGTAAATGAGGTACAGGCAGACATTAGATAATAGAGGATAAATCCCAGTGGATTGATGAAGGGGATCTAGGTAAAGGTGGTGGTGGGGAATTAATGAAGGAAACACTTCCCCTGACATTATGCACACATGTGAGAATACCAATGTCCAGCTCAACATCCTGTATGGGGAAGAAGGGAGTAAGGAGGGACCTGGGCGAAAAGCCCGCCAAGTGCTATGTGCACGTATGTCACTAACACTATGAATTGCATTATGACGAAAATACTTAAAAAAGAGAATGAAAAAAACTTCTTAAAACAAAACTGGAATCTTGAAGACAAGCCATGCCTCCAAAATTATGATATAATGTAATTTAAAACCTAGACTTATACATCTAGATGATTTAGCATTGAGGTATTGAAGTACAATTAGAACATTTCTATAATGTAAAGTCTCATGAATTTCATTTCCTGTATACTCTATCAGAAAGATAATGGAGGGAAATTGTTTCATTATGTCAAGGGTGGAGATTTTATTTTGTCAAAAATACATGGAGTTTTACTTCCTATCTATGGGAAATTTTATATTTTACCACTTTTATTAGGGATTCAGGTGAGCTTTAAGACAAGTGAGACATACCAGATTAGGTTCTAAATGGGCTGTCAGAGACCTTCCCCAGGTTGTATTGCTTTTGTGCGTACTTTTTGAGATCAGAATAAAAGAATTCTTGGTATACGTTTTCATATTACATTTTTTTACATTTTAAATTATAAAACACAAGCTACTCCCTACCAGTGAATGAGGAAAACCAGTCTGCAGACAAAAGTTAGGAGAATGACAAAAAGCAAAGTATTTATGAAAACAGATGTTTAGTGGTCCCTACATCTGGATTCCATGCAATTTTAGATTAATATTGATTCCCTGAAACAGAAGAGAGCTTGGAAGGCATACAACATATATGTGTTCACAAGTAACTAAAAGTTTTGGATTCACAAATAATTATCAATTGCAGACACAACCTTAAATCATTCAATAAATGAGAAGGACAGGATACCCGAGAAAAGACTGGATGGCCCTAGGACATTTCTAACTATTCACGTCATATTTATAATCACAGCAGCAGTTATAACTACCTTGTTAATGTCATAGAAAAAACACACCAGCCAAGCAGTTACTACAAAGAGATTGCTCATCCTGATATAGCCATTTCACTTTTAGCATTCTGTGCTCAGAACGTAGCCATGAAACCAAAAGTATCTAAGTGCTCAACAGGAACTTTAAGATTGTAAGGACGCATTGATAAGTGTTTTATTTTTTATTTTTTGCAATACTGGGATTGGAACCCAGGGGCATTCTACCTCTGAACTACAACCCCAGCCCTATTTTTTATTCTTTATTTTGAAACAGGGTCTTACTGAGTTGCAGAGGGCCTCGCTAAGTAGCTGACACTGGCTGCGAACCATGATCCTCCGGTCTCAGCCTCCCAATTGCTGGGATTACAACTGTGCACCACCATGGCTGGCTGATAAGTGCTTTAGAATTGGAAAAAAGTTACATGGTTGTTTGGTGTACTGGTAGTAATAGCAGTATTTGAGAGACTGAAACAGGAGAATCTCAGGTTCAAAGACTGCCTCAGCAACTTAGCAAGACCCTGTTACAAAATGAAAATTTTATAAAGCTGGGTGTGTAACTTGGAGGTAGAACTCCTCCCCTCCATTCAGTGTCCATTACCCCCTCCCAGGAAGAGAGGAAGGAAGGAAGGAAGGAAGGAAGGAAGGAAGGAAGGAAGGAAGGAAGGAAGGAAAAACTGACTCAAAATGGAAGGTAAATAATGGAAGGAAGGAAGGAAGGGAGGGAGGAAGAAAGGAAGGGAGGGAGGGAAAACTGACTCAAAATGGAAGGGAAATAATTTTACAAAAAAACCCAAATGGCTGACAGTTAAACAAATTCAATTTTAGTGAGTAAATCTAATTAGGCACAAATAGTGCAAGGGATCACCTGGAAACAAGCATAGTGAATAAGTTTGGCGATCAGATGAAGAGTCAAAACATGCAAGCAAACAAAATGTGAAGCCATCTCTCGCCTTTAACAAGATACATCATGTAAATAGTTGCCAAGGAATAAAATTGGTAGTTAGATGACCCAATTTGGACTTTAAGTTTTATTTGCATAGTTTTTGTTTATTTGGTTTTGTTTACTTAGATTCATATGTAACTTACGCATAGAAATGTAGATATGTCATAAGTGAAATTCAATGATTTTCCAAAGGGAAGACATCAAGAAACAACATTACAAATATCTCAGAAACCCCTCTCCCCTCTGTTGATCTGTTTTGATCCTTACCCATGTCTCTGGCAAGAATAACTCCAGTCCTGGCATTGCACAGCATGGATTCATTTCGTCTCCATTTGAATTTTATATAAATAGTATCACAATGCACGTCTGTTTTGGTGTCTGGATTCTATCATTTAGAATTATGTTTATGGGATTCACTCATATTTTTGTTGGAAGTGCGTTTTTCCAGTATGGGAACCTAATTTATTCATCTTATTGTCCAGGTAGTTTATGGCTTGGGGACAATATCAATAAAACTATTATAAAAATTTTTATTCAAGTCTTTTCTAACTATAGGCATGCATTTCTGTTGAAATGCATCTGGATCATAGGGCACGTATCTATCCTGCCAAACAGTTTTCTAAAGAGACGTTATCAATTTACATTTTGATGAAATGGTATATAGTAGGTGGTATAAGTCTAGTAGCTAAGCTAATAAATGTTAAATTCTCAATGAAAGGGATAGTTTGGACTAACTATGAAATACTATAAAGAAAATATTGTCAGAAGAGTAACGTGACACCTATTTTAACTTCCTTCTTCTTCTCTTATCCCTAAAACAGGAGCCAGAAAAGCAAAATAGTAGCTTCCATGGATTGTCTTGTAACTAGAAAGAATTATGCATTCATTTCTGGTAAAAATGGTCTGTTTGCTGGGACTCCTGGACTCCTAATATGTCTGCCATCCTGACAAAAGAAACATTCCCCTCACATGCATACAATTTGTCCTTTTTTGATGGCAATGTTATGCCTCGATGTTATAGCAACCATATTGAAATAATGAAGAAAACACTAAGAGGGATAATGATGCTAATAACATTTGTGAGCTGTTGATATAATATTAGCATCTGTGTACCTCCAAATTTTGATGTAAAAAAGAGAAATTCATATTTGTTAAAACATTGTCAGTTGCATTTTTTTGTAAGTTATAGTTGAACAATTTCCCACCCGACAAACACTAATTTACTAGATTAGAGAATCTAAATAGCAAGGTTACCACCTTTAGCAGTGAAAAATACATAACACTCAGTTAAATTTGAATTTTGGACAAACATCAAATCACTTTATTATAAATATGTTTCATACGATAGTTTATAACACAAAATGCTGAGCGACCAAGCCCCAGAGTATACAGGTTGAAAGGAAATTCCAAAGATTTAAACAAGAGAAATTCTATGGCAATTTGCTATGGAACAATGTAAATAATGTAGAACAATATAAATTTAATTGATTTAATCTTTGTGTTCTTTTACTTAAGAATTAGAATTATCAGAAAAACAAATCTTGTTGGATTAGTTTATGTCTTCTGCTTACCCCCTCTTCAGTAGCTATAGAGCTATAGGACACTATGACTGAAAATCCTGTTAAGTCTACATAATGGTGTGGTAGCACATGCCTGTAATTCCCATTTTGGAAGGCTGAGACAGGAGGATCACAGGTTCAAGGCCAGTCTTAGCAACTGAGTGAAACTCTTAGCAACTTAAACAAAAATAAATACAATAACAAAGGACTGGAGATGTATCAGAGGTCCAATGACCTTGGGTTCAATCCCCAGTACAAATAAAAAATAAACAAATTAATTAATTAATTAATTAAACAAAAGCAAAAACTTCCAGGTGAGATACTATCCACCTATAATCCCGGTCTTTTAGTAACTGAGACAGCATAATTACAGGTTTGAGACCAGCCTCAGCAGCTTCGTAAAACTCTTTCCAAAAAATAAAAAATAAACCAGGTATTGTGGTGCACGCTTGTAATACTAGTATTTGGGAGGCTGAGACAGGTGGATTGCAGGTTCAAGGCCAGTCTTAGGTACTTAGTGAGATCCTCTGCAACAGAGTGAGACCCTGTTTCAAAAATAAAGAATAAAATATAAAGCTGGGGTTGTAGCTTGGAGGTAGAATGCCTTCGGTGTAAACACCAGTTCTGCAATAAAAATGAAAATAAAAATGGAAAATAAAAAAGCCGGGCCCTGTGTTCAATCTCCAATACCAAAATTTTAAAAAGACCACATAAAAAGAAGGGGGACATAATAAATTAGAAAGAAACAGGAGACAATTAGAAAAGAGGGACAAGGAAACAACATATATACAATACCAGTAATTCAAATAATGGTTTATAAGGCAGAAAACTAGAAAAGAAAGATAACTGGTAAAAAGATAAAAAATATTTTTATTAAGATCAATATTAGAAATTTAAGTTTAGCCAAATAATACAATTTCTCAGAATAAGGTAATTCTAATTTTAATTTCACTGGTTTTGTTTTATTTCATTTTGTATTTCATTTGATTGAAATATAAAAAATTATATTTTGTTTATATTTAACTTACATAATAACAACTACTTATGTTAGCATTGAGAGTCTATGAAAACATTTTTAAAGTATCTCATTTAAAATAAGATTAAATTATTTCCAATTAATTTATTTTTAAATCTTTTATTGGTGCATTGTAGTATATATATATATATATATATATATATATATATATATATATATACTTTTTTTTTTTTGCAGGTCTGGGGATGGAACCCAGGGGCATTCAACCTATGAGCTACACCCCTGCCCTACTTTTTATTCTTTATTTTGAAACAGGGTCTCACTAAGCTGCGGAGGGCCTCAGTAAATAGCTGAGGCTGTCCACGAACTGCGATCCTCCAGTCTCAGCCTCCCAATGCTGGGATTACAAGCATGTGCCACCACTCCCAGCTTGGCCATATATCTTAATGGGGTACAAGATGGTGGAGGCATACATGCACACATCCCTCAATTAGCATGTACCCAATTTCCATCCCATTCCCTCCCCCTCCCTCTTCATGTTTGGCTTAGTGATTGACACTGATTTGTTTGTTAATGTACATCATGGACATTAGAAAATTTTCCACTCCCCCCCCATTCCCTCAGTTAGGTCGCCTTACTTGCTCATCCATAGTATCTCCTTCATCTAGAGTCCTCCTATGACCCATTTTCTCCCTAGCTTCCACATATTAGGGAGAGCATCCGATTTCTTACTTTGTGTGACTGACTAATCTCATTTAGCATCCTTCCTTTATTTTTAGATGATAGACCCAGTTATAAAAAAAAATATAGAGAAGTTCTGTGTGTGCTTTGTCTAGGGCCAGGCTGCATAATGGCCCTTAAAGATACCCAGGTTCAGCAGGGCATGGCGACACATGCTTGTAGTCCCAGTACTTGGAAGGCTGAGACAGGAGGATCTCAGGTTCATGGACAGCCTCAGGTACCTGGTGAGGCCATCTGGAACTTAGTGAGACTGCTTTAAAAATAACAAAAATAGGGCTGGAAGTGTAACTCAGAGGTAGAATGCCTCTGGTTTGAATCCTCAGTACCCCCATACACACACACACACACACACACACACAGGTTTTAATGAACCTATGACTGTTATCTGATATCTGACATGGTAAAAGAAACTTTGCAGATGTGATTAATTTAAGTGTTTTGAGATGGGGAGATTATCCTGGATTAGCCTCTCAATGTAATCATAAGTGTCCTTAGAAGAAGAAACAGGAGGAAGATGAGAATGCAAAAAAGAAGTTGATGCTGTGTATGGTGTCACATGCCTATAATCTCAGTACTTGGGAGGCTGAGAAAGGAGGATCTAAGGTTCAAGGCCAGCCTCAGCAATTTAGCAAGTCCCTCAGCAACTTAGGGAGACCCTGTTTTAAAATAAAAATGAAAGAGAGGGAAGGAGATGGGGGAAGAAGGAGGGAGGTAGTGAGGGAAAAGAAGACAATGTCGTGATCAGAACAAAAATTGGAGAGATGCATTTTGGAGATGGAGGAAAAGGCTGCAAACCAAGGAGTTGGCCACTAGAAGCTGAAAAACACGAGGAAGAGAGCTGAGCTGGGTCATAGCTTAGTGATAGAGTGACTACCTAACATGCACGAGGCCCTGGGTTCGATCCCCCCCACTTTAAAAACCAAACAAAAAAAGCAAAGAACAAGTTCTCTTCTCAGAAACCTCTGAAAGGAAAGAATTGTACCAATGCTTTGAACCTAGCCCCCATAAGACTTATTTTGGACTTCTGGATTCTAGAACCATAAAAGAATGAACTTGTGTTGTTTTAAGTCTCTTAATTTGTGGCACTATGTGAGGCAGCAATATAAAGCGAAACATACCCAGTTTCTTCCAATGGTAACATCTTGGAGAACAATAAGACTGTGCCATAACTAGGATATCGACACTGATAAAATTAAAATACAGAACATTTTCACCATAATACTGTTCTCTCATGTTACTATTCTATGGCCGTACCTACTGCCTTTCCAATTACCTTTTCTCCTTAATTGTGCCAACCCCTAATCTGTCGTCCATTTCTATATTGAAAACACATTCTATAGATAAAATTATACATCAGAAAAATTTATAATTGAATTTAAAATCACCATAATTCTCTGTACACTTATTCAGGTTGTTTTCTATGTTAAATAGTTCATTTCTTTTTGTCTATAAGTAGTAGTCTATGGAATGAACCCACTGCAGGATATCTGGGTTCCTTCCAGTTATCCTCTAAGTAAAGCTGCTATGAACATTAATGTGCATATTTTTATAGGAAGATAGGTATTCATTTATTTGGGGAAAATGTTCAAGAATGTGATTAACTGGAATGAATAGTGGTTATAGGTTTAGTTTTTAAAGAAACGGCTAAACTATTTTGCAGAGTGGCTGTTTTATTTATTTATTTATTTATTTATTTATTTATTTATTTATTTATTTATTTATTTATTTATTTTGCAGGTCTAGGGATGGAACCCAGGGACATTTGACCTCTGAGCTACACCCCCTGCCCAATTTTTTATTCTTTATTTTGAAACAGGGTCTCCTTGAGTTGCAAAGGACTTGCAAAAAGCTACTCATTAAGTAGCTGAGGCTGTCTGCGAACTGTGATCCTCTGGTCTCAGCCTCCCAAATGCTGGGATTTCAAGAGTGAGGCACCACGCCCGGCTCTGTTTCATTTTAAATTCCCACTAATGAAGAATGAGTGACCCAGTTTCTCTGCATCCTCGCAACCATTTCATGTCACTATTTTTAATACACTTATATTGGAATATTATAGTCTCACATCGGAGTATAATTCAGAGTGCTAGTGGCACACATGCACACAGCAGTTTGTGAGCTTTCCCCTGGTTCCCTCCCCACTCTGGCCCTTCTCCATACAGGGTTTTGAGATTGGCACTGGTATTCTCACCTATGTACATAATATCAATGGAAGTGTTTACATTATTGAGTACTTTTATCATGAAGAACTGTTAAATTTTGGCATATGCTTGTTTACATCTATTGAGATGGTCATAGTGTTTTTAATGTTTGTTTCTGTGATATATCACATTTATTTATTTGAATGTACTGAGCCATCCTTGAATCTCAGGGATAAAACTCACTTCATCATAGTGAATGATTCTTTTAATATGTTGTTGAATTTGGTTTCTTAGTATTTTGTTGAGGATATTTGCATCAATGTCCATCAGGCATACGACCTGTAAATCTCTTTTGTGTGTTCTTGGCTTGCTTTGGTATAGAATAATGACTAGCCTTATACAATTCTTTGGGGAGTATTCTCTTCATTCCAAGTTTTTAGAAGAATTCAGATATATTTTATTAATCATTCTGTTCTTTTATTTCTTGTGGCACTGGGTTTAACTAGTGAGTCTGCGACCTCAGTATAGGTCTGCACTCTTAAAACAACCCACCTAGGTCTTGGGATTCTCTGAAATTTCACAACTACCCAAACCCTAGTTTCCCCCAAAAAACTTTTGTTTGTGGAGAGATGCAGAATTGTTGTTGGAGGATACAAGCAAGTGACCTCCTGTGCTGACATATTGCTGGCATCTCCTCTTTTAACTTATTTTTATTAGCATTTTATTTTTTCAGCATCCATAGTCTGTATTTTATTAGATTAGTACTTAGGTTTTTCATTTTGGTGGTGGTACTGGGGTTCCTGGAAACCCTTCTACCTCCAGGCTAAATTCCCAGACCTATATTATACTTTTTTTTTTTAATTTTTGGAAACAGGGTCTCCTAAGCCAGCGAGGCTGGCTTCGAACCTGCGCAATCCTCCTGTCTCCGCCTCCCAAGCGCGAGGATTACAAGCGTGAGCCACCACGCCTGGCTTCATTTTTAAGTGAATTTAAACAATATCATTTTCATTTGTTTGCATATGCTTGTTGTCAATGCACAACATCTTCTTTGAAACACTCATATGCTATCCCTTGAATGTAACATATTTCTATACCTAGAATTTCTTCATCCTATAGGGCACTGTTTGGAGATGGACCAACATTATTTTGTTTTATTACATTTGATTAAAGACTTGTTGTATTGTTAGGTAGAAGACAAATGAAAAAGAAATGAAGGTAAAAGTTGCTTCTACTAAAAGTACAAACATGTTCTAAAAATTCACATTTCTCATAAAATACATATTAATAGAATTAACATTTTCAAGTAGTTTTACCTCTTTACAACTAATTATGCATACAACAAATTTGCCTAAATGTGCATAAAGAAAAGCAATGTTCTATTCATGTTCAGTACCTAATTTAAAAATATTTTCAGTCATTTGTCTGTCTGACAAGACACAATTATGGGTGGGTTTGTTTGTTTTCACTGATGAGTAAATTTGAAATTAATAGCTTTCAGTGACAATTATTTTTGAAGTATCCAAACAGAAGAGGAAATTTTGCTCTGTTTGATGCATCAAAATGGTTACTAAATTCTTCATAATTACATGCTTATTCTATTTGTGAAGTTTGAATCCACTGAATATCGCAACTTGTCTTAAAGGGCTTTGGGAATAAAATAAATATGAGAATACTCAACTCCAAACTCAAAGTTTCATAAATTCTTTTTTTGTGTGTGTGGTACTGGGGTTTCTGGAAGCCCTTCTACCTCCGGGATACACTCCCAGACCTATTTTTATATCTTTTTTATTTGGAAACAAGATCTCTTAAGCCAGCCCGGCTGGCTTCGAACCTGTGCGATCCTCCTGCCTCCGCCTCCCAAGTGTGGGGATTACAAGCGTGCGCCACCACGCCCAGTCTCAAAGTTTCATAAATTCTGTAATAAATTCACTTAAATTCATTTTATATAGAGAAACTTTTGAAGTTATAAAAGGGATGAAAGCATTTAGTTCAACACATGTATTTACAGATGAGAAAACAGTCCTCAGAAAGTAGATTATTCAAGATTCTACATTATTGTTTGCAGTTCTGGGGATCGAACCCAGGCACACTCTACCTCTGAGCTATATCCTCAGCCCTGTTTTAGGAACTTTTTATTTTTTGTTTTGAGAGAGGGTCTTGCAAGCAAGGTTGTCTTCCCAAGTCACTGGGATTACAGGGGTGTGACATTGTACCCAGATAAGATTCTACAGCTCTTACGTGGCAAAATTAAGGACATAAACCCAAAGATTTTGACGTCCAGTCCATTGTTTTCTCAATGAATAAATGATTCAGCAATTGCTTTATCAAATCTTGATATATTCCATGTTTCCAATAATTTCCCACACAATTAGATGTTTAATTCAATAAGATGTTTAATTCAATATTTAATCTGTTTAATTCAATAACTGGCCAAGACGATTAGAATGATTAGTTTCAAATATAGTAATTCCATAGAAGAAACCTATTTTAATGTATCATATACCAGGCATTTAAATTAAAATTTCAGGGACAATAGATTCTCACTTTCAAAGTAAAGTGGACAAATGAGGTAATTTTCTCATTGATACATTGGAAAACCTTAATCTGAAACATCCAGAAAATTGAGGCAAGTGTCACTCCCATTTCTAAATGATCAATTGGTCTAATGCTTCACTTTCTGTCACTTATGCAAGTCTGGACACTGGTTACTATCACCTGTTCTAATGATAAGAGGATGGATATTTTCCAACAAGCAAATGAGATGATATGCCATCTGAGTATCGAGTTTGAAATTTTGTATATAGATTTAATATCTATTCATAAAGACATTTAATAGATTTTCTCACTTAGTAACATTTAATTAGTTATCATGCTGGCTAGCCAGAATGACACAATGCTTTATGAAGGTGAAATTATTTTCAGCATTAAAAAATCTATTAACAAAAAATATTTAATTAGAACTTTCATGCTTAAAAGAATAAACCAAACCTTGAATTTGAAGTAACATTTCATTATATGAGAACTGTACATTTTTACTGATTTTGATAATTTCATAAGGAAGAAAAATTAAACATTCCTAGTCTTTAAAGTCATCAAAATTTTTGAAAGGTAGCTTGAGGAAAATACTCACACCCTTTATGTATTTTTAAGGACAATATTACTGAGTGTCCACAGTTCCTAAGGAGAACTGCCCATTCCTAGAAAATTTATGATTGGTAGCATTCTACTACGGTTTTATGTCCTCTGGCCTTAGTGAAAACATACGGGTACTTCTTATCTTTCTTTTAGGTTTACTTATTTATTTTGCTTTTCTATGCAGTATAACTTCCATTCTTTCTGAAAATATGTGTGAATTATTTACAACTCTACTTGCTGTATTTTAATAAGTGACAGCTAGGGAGAAAATCAACAACCAACTATGAAGTAAATCTATCTATATATTTCTCATCTATCTATCATCTATCATCTATTACATCCTCAACATCTTCATCAACATTAATGACAAAAGATTTTCTGCAACACTTGGAATCTATAAAACTCAGCACACTCATTTTTAAGAGTTCTTTTTAATTAATTTTTATCAATGCACTATAATTGCACATGATAGTGAGATTCATAGTCATACACTCATATATGCACATGACACTATTTGTTCTCTTTTTCACCATACCTTCCTTTGCCCACTTCTACTCCCTCTCCATGCATGATAGTGAAAATAATAGTGATACATTTGAGGCGGCTATGATGCTGCACAACTGTAATCGTACTAGTGGGAAGCTGAGATAGGAGGATCACAGATCCAAGGCCAGCCTCAGCAACTTAGTGAGACTCCATTTCCAATTAAATAATAAAGTAGGTATGGGAGTATAACTCAGAGGTAGAATGTCCCTAAGTTCAATCCTCAGTACTAGAAAAACAGTGATCCATTCTTATAACATACTCATTTTTAGCTAGGCAAATTGATGCTCATAGAATTTAAAAGACTTGCCCAATATAACAAAACTAGTGCATGTCAGAGTCTGTGATAGAATTCAGTGTTTCCAGAGCTATGCACACTACTCTGGAACTGTCACTCAGAGTACTCCTATTGATTCTTAATATCTGTTCAACCAACTACAGATAGGCTTTGAATAAATCATATATAGACATATTTCAATTATCCCCCATATGGCTTAATCCACAGCATTTTTCTTAATCCTTGGCAACCTATGTGGGCAAGAGAAAAGGAACAGAATGCACTTAATAATTTCAAGGCTGGTAACCCAGGTGGGAAAGGAAATAACAAAATTCACACAGTGTCTTAGGAATATGATGTGGGAGGAGGTCTAAAAGTAAAATTGCAAGTAAAGCACATGAGAATAAAATTGGCTTCACTGATAAGTGTAAGTAGAGAGCTGCAGGTGGTACTGTGATAAGAGGGCTGGAATGCTATGGAATGTTATGTATGCTCTATGAGAATTGTTCAGTAAAAGCATGTCATTATTAGTTTACAGTCAATTAGAAGTTAGAAGTAAAGCATGATTACTGTTGCTATGTTTGTATCCAAGCAGAATTATGTTATGATTAGCAAATAGAAAAGTGTAACAAATTGGTACAAAATGAATTGGAAGCTACTCTCCCAACTTTTAGCTTCACTGCGCAAGTGAAATTGCACATCAATCCTAAATCCAAATTCCATGCAGGATTCCTTCTACTCCAGTATATTTTAGGGCACTTCTCTCTGATGTGCTTAGAAAATAAACTCATCTTAATATTTCTTAGGAGGAACATAAATAAAGTGTTAAATAATCATGTATGGACTGACTCATTCAATAAATAGTATGTATTACATACCAGGAATTGTGTAAGTTATTGGGGCACATTGGTATAAATAATAACACGCTAGAAAGCTAAATACAAGTGACATGAAGACTATCTTCTGTTAGTCAAACAGTATGGATTTGTTCTGCCGTTTACTAGCTAAGTGGCCCTGAACATATTATGTAATCACCCTGATTCATAATATCAACAGTGAAACAGAAATACTAACACCAACCTTTTGGAGTTATTATGAGGATCAAATTAGATAAAATATAAAAATACCTAGCATGGTGCTTGCTCCACTGTAAAAAAAACCTGAATGTTAGCAAAAACGTTCTGAAAGAAATGAATTGGTATAGCTACGTTGCTTACTTACAGGTTTCTTTTTATTAATGCATACTAGTTGTACTAATTAATGGGATTCACTGAGATTTTCATACATGCATAAATGCACTGATCATATACATCCAACTTTCTTCTGCCCTTCTCCACCTCCTCACCAGCACACTTCCCAATCCCTAGTGATCACTTTCCTTTCAGGTGGACATTATTTTTCTTTATAGATATCTGTGTGTGTGTATGTGTGCGTGTGTGTGCGCGCGTGCATGTGTGTGTATGTGTGTGTGTGTAGCAGGGTATTGAATCCAGGGTTATCCTACCATTGTGCTATATCACCCAACCTTTTAATATTTTTATATGAAATGGCATCTCAATATGTTATCCAATGCTGGCCTTGATTCTGCAATCTTCCTGTTTTAGCCTCCCAAGTATCAGGATTACAGGTGTGTTCTATGTTATCGCTCTCCTTTATGGGTTTCTCTTTCTTCTGTTTCTTTTGTGGTAACAGGAATTGAACCCAGGGACATTCTAGCTTTGAGAAAGCACCAGCCCTATTTTTATTTTTTTTATTTTGAAACAGGATCTAAATTGCTGAGAACCCCACTAAATTTCTAAGGCTGGCCTTGAACCTGTGATTCTCCTGTCTCAGCCTCTGAAATATTAGGGTTACAGGCCTGTGTAATTATGCCCATATATTTATAGATATCTTAAAGCTAAGTATGATTGGTGCGTATGCCAAAACTTAATAAAATTATTTTTTGTCAAGGTGATGTGAATCTCTATCTTTCCTCCCATTTTTTTATGTAGGTATCTATGATTCACACCTGAAACTGTGTTCTCAATATTCTTTATGTGATAGGTACTCAAAGCCTACTTAATAACAGTAGTCATCTCTGAATGGTCATCTTTCAATGTGATAACTGCCACCTAATAACATATAGAGATAAGAATGTATTATTGAAATCCTAAGTACAAGTAGTAATGCTTATTAGCAAGTGTTGACAGTGGCTGCTGTAAGAGAATCACATTATGAAATAAAGTTTTAGATAAGTGGTTTTCGATAGTTCTTTCTGATATTATATCATAGAGCAGTAGTACTATATCAAGGGCATAAATACCCTCCTCATCTTTTTGGTAAAACTTCATATATCTCTTGACTTACAGATAGACAAAGACATCTTTAATCATTGTGTAGCTTTTAAAATCTAATTTAGTAGTTTAATGTGCTGCCTGTAGGTGGTGATCATGTTTGAGTATTCCTAAGTCATTACTACTTTAATTAGGTTACTATTTTGGGTGAAAGGACAGCATTGTAAGATAAGTTAAAATGTAAGAAGAACCATCATAGTAGATAAAAACCAGCAGGACTGTCTCTTTGAATTTGCATGCATACATATTCATTGATCACAGTTACAAAGCACAGTGTATTCATAGACACATCTCAGGACATTTCACAAATGTTGAAGTAAGATGTGCAACCACAATGAATCATGTGTGGTTAATACATGCAAACTAACAGATAATAAATACCAAATTATTTCATTTATCAAACCATAGAATTACAAATATTATGTATTAAATATACATGTATTTTAAGGAAATAACATGTGTTCTTTTAATCATATATTCTTCCAGATTGTGCTTTTCTTTTAGGAGAACACATAACAAATCTGCCAATTCTAACCAGGTTTTATAGATGATCAAGTTCCAGAAGGTGCCTCTTTTTCATATTTGTCCTTGTTAGGCAGAATTTTTCTATGGGGACTTAGATTGTGATTGAGTTAATAAGCTTAAAGAAAATGGGCAAATACACAGGACTGAAAAGGGGAGAAAGGGGGTTTAGCTGGAAGAGAGTTGGAAACGGAGAAATTAGAAGGCCTTTAAAAGACAATAAGTATAGTGAGTCTCCTATAGATGAAACCAAGAGCTTCTCTTTTATATGGTGTTTCTGAAATCTTTGAAAATTAATGGTCCAAGGAACAAAAGCCATGATTGGAATGTTACTGTATTTATCGGCCTAATATAGTGTTCTGTTCAAGAAATCACAGAACATTTTAGTTGAAGAAGACATATATCTGTAGCAATTCTCAACAGTTTTTCATCTTTGGACTTTTTCACATTAAAAAGCTATTGAGGTGCCCACATAACTTTTTCCTCACATAATGTTTTAAAAAGAGATGAGAGTAAGCCAGGCGTGGTGGTGCACACTTGTAATCCCCGCGCTTGGGAGGCTGAGACAGGAGGATCGCACGGGTTCGAAGCCAGCCTCAGCTACTTAGTGAGGCTTTCAGCAACTTAGTGAGACCCTGTTTCCAAATAAAGTATAAAATAGGTCTGGGAGTATAGCCCGGAGGTAGAAAAGCCCCTGGGTTCCATCCACAGTACCACAAAAAAGAGATGAGAATTATTTAAAATAATTATGCATCAAATCATGTAAATAGTAATAATAAATCAACTGCATAGTGATGATTAACGTTTTTATGAAATAACTATATACTTTGTATGTTTGTAAATGCACTTCATATTTAGCTTGATAGATGATAACTGAGTTCTCAGTATGCTTCTACATTCACTCTGTTGTAACACAATATATCTTGTAATCCTTTAAAAACTCTGCTGAGCCGGACGTGGTGGTGCATGCTTATAATCCCCGTGCTTGGGAGGCTGAGACAGGAGGATCACACAGTTTCAAAGCCAGCCTCAGCTACTTAGTGAGGCTCTCAGCAACTTAGTGAGACCCTGTTCCCAAATAAAATATAAAATAGCTCTGGGAGTATAAACCGGGGATAGAAAAGCCCCTGGTTTCCACCCTCAGTACCTTGAAAAATAAATAAAAATCAAAAAATAAAAATTCTGCTGTACCCTAATAATAGGATAGGATGAAGACCCAAATAAATTATCATAATTATTAAGAAAATTGTTTTGCCTCATAGACAACTTGGATGAGTCTCAGGACACCTAGTGATCTTTCTACAACTGTGGAATCAAGTAATTGCCTTTTCAAATTTATGCATATACAGTATTTTGAACATTGTATACATAAATATTCATCAGTGAAATGTAATATTATTTCTGTATTTGTGAATGTAATTTATTATTTATTTATTTATTTATTTATTTATTTATTTATTTATTTTGCAGTTCTGGGGATTGAAACAAGGAGCATTCTCCCTCAAAGCTACAAGAACCCCATCCCTATTTTTTTCTTTTTTATTGATGCATTATATTCATACATCAGTCACCAAAAATAAGAAATCAGATGCTTTCCCTAATATGTGAAATCTAAGAAGAAATGGGTCATAGGAAGAACTCTAGATGGAAAAGGAAAGCCTATAGAGGAGCAAACAAGACAACCATCCCTATTTTTATTCTTTATTTTATTTTTGCAGCCTCACTAAGTTGTGGAGGGCCTCACTAGTTAGTTGAGGTTGGCTGCAAACCTGTGATCCTCCTGTCTCAGCCTCCCATGTAATGGGATTACAAATGTGCACCACTATGCCCGGCCCTGAATTTTTTTCATTTGGCTTTTGTTCTATAACATCAGCTCATAAGTAGGATTAAGTATTATCTTGACAAGTTATAGCTGTATCAATTTCATACAGTAAGCAGAAAAATTCATTTAATTGACTAATATCAATATCAAGTAATTAGCAAGATATAGATAAGTCTGTGTGTCAAGTTGGTCAGTACTTACTATTGACTGTCTATGTATGCCTAAGGATATTAAATAAATGGAGAAAATCTCCAATGCACTACAAAGATATGTAAAAGATACTATTTTAGCTGTAATAAGATAATTATGAAATAAATTTCTCTATTTTAGCTATATGATTATTACAGGACTTAAATCAACAAAACACTTTCCCCTATGACAATTTCCTTCTGCATTTATGAATAAATATTTAATCATGCAATTTTAGTAGTATTAATACTCAAAGTGGCAAAAAGATGACTCATCACTGCTGGCTCTTTCTGTTTCTGATAGTAACATGTTGCTTCCTGTTGATGGCCATCCTTTCCCTCTTGACCCACAGTGGCATTGTGGAAACCCAGTGGAGCAAGAAAGGTGGTCAAAGGAACCCGGGTTGCAGGGGAGAGGGAGAATTAGTGAAGGAACCACTTCCACTGACATTATATACATATATGAGAAAACCAATGCTTATTTCAATATCTTGTATGGAGAGTGGGGAGGGAACTGGGGGAAAGTTCACCAAGTACTGTGTGCTTGTATGTCACTGTGAACTATATTATGATGTGAGACTACAATTAAAAGCTTTTTTTAAAAAAACATACTTCATATATATTTAAAACTGTCCATCCAAAGACATCATTAAGAAAAATATACAGCTAGGCGTGGTGGCACACGCTTGTAATCGCAGTACTTTGGAGGCTGAGACAGAAGGATTGCATAGGTTCAAAGCCAACCTCAGCTACTTAGTGAAGACCTCTGCAACTTAAGGAGACTGTCCTTCAAAGTAAAGAATAAAAAAATATTGGGCTCAGAGTATAGCTCGGTGATAGAATGCTCCTGGATTCAATCCCCAGCATCACACACAAAAAAGAAAGATGAATGATCAAACCACAAATTAAGAGAAATATCTGAAAACATATAACTGAGATAGGCTGGAGATGAATAGGTCAAGAAAATGTGATAGATTGCATGAAACTGAAGGGCGTCTGTACAGCAAAGGACACTGTCAAGAACCTCAATCAAGAGCTAACAGAATGGTGTTGGCAAATGTTCAATAAATGATGTTGAGAAAATTGTTAACCATATGCCGAAAAATGGAAATAAATCCCACTTTCTCACCCTGCACAAGAGTTCATTCAAGATGGATCAAAGGCTTGGAAATTAGACCAGAGACCTTGAAGCTCCTTGAAGAGCGCATAGGTCCAACACTGCAACACATAGGCACAGGTAAACACTTTCTCAAAAAGACCCCAAAGGCACAACAAATTAAAAGGTGAATCAATATATGGCATTCTGTTCAGCAAAGGAAACTGTCAAGAACCTCATTCGAGAGCCAACAGAATGGGAGAAGATTTTTGCCACCTACAGCACCAATAGAGGACTAATATCTAGAATATACAGAGAACTCAAGAAACTCAACACTAAGAAAACAAGGCATTCAATAACAAAATGGGCAAATAAACTAAATAGATACTTCACAAAAGAAGAAATTCAAATGGCCAATAAATGCATGAAGAAATGCTCAACATCACTGGCAATCAGAGAGATGCAAATCAAAACTACCCTGAGATTTCACCTAACTCCAACTAGAATGGCAGTCATTCAAAACACAAACAACAACAGATGCTGGCAAGGATGTGGAGAAGTGGGAACTCTAAGACATTGTTGGTGGGATTGCAAGTTAGTGCAACCACTTTGGAAAACAGTATGGAGAATCCTCAGAAGAATGGGAACAAATCTACCATTTGATCCAGCAATACCACTTCTGGGTATCTACCCAAAAGATAGGAAAACAAACTACCAAAGTAATGCATGTGTATCTATATTCATAGCTGCACAATTCACCATAGCCAAACTATGGAACCAGCCAAGATGTCCATCGACAGAGGAATGGATTACAAAACTGTGGGAAATGTACACAATGGAATTTTACTCAGCCATTAAAAACACTTAATTACATCATTTTCAGGGAAATGGATGGAACTGGAGGATATTATGCTAAGTGAGATTAGTCAGTCACAAAAAATAAGAAAGCAGATGCTTTCCCTAATATGTGAGAGTTAGGGAGAAAGGGGTCATAGGAGGAACTCTAGATGAAAAAGGAGATCCTATAGAGGAGCAAACAGGGGACCTTAAAGGAAGAGAAAGGAGGGGGGAAGAGGAAATTCTCTAAAACACACAATGTACTTAAACATATAGAAGTCATTCACTAAGCTAAGCATGGGAAGGAGGGGTGGGGAGAAAATGGGTTGAGGATTGGGTAAGGGCTAATTGAATGATGTGTGCATGTATGTCTCCACTAGTCTTTTATCCCATTAAGATGTTTGACTATAATATACCAATAAAATTTTAAAAAGAACACAATTATGTATTTAGCAATAAAATGGATAAAACTAGAGATCTTTATGCTGAGATCAGCCAGTCTCAGAAATTTAAGGATCATATGTTTTCTTTCATATGTGGAAGCTAGAGAAAAAATAGGAAAGCAAAGAAATTTCATGATAACAAAAAGAGACCAGTAGAAGTGAAAGGGCAGTGGAGGGGATAAAAAGAGGCCTGAGGAAGGAAACAGATCAAATAATATTATTTCCATATATGAAAGTATCAGTAACAACCTTATTTTCTTGTACAAGGAGGGAAGAGAGGGAAAGCAGGATGGATTTAGGAGGCAAACACACCAAGAGATGTTGTATCACATAAGAATCTATCCTTTGAATATCACTATGACATCAATAAAATTTTAAAGACCATGTAAATTAAATTGGTCCAAATATCTGAACAGACACTTCAAAAAGGAATACATATAAATGACAAAAAGCATATAAACAATTCACAAAACTTTACGAAAGAAATAAAAATAAATTGGGTCACAGTTTAGAGGCCAGCCTCAGCAGCTGAGCTAGACTCTTGGGCTCAAATTCTCTTGCCTCAACATAATCTCAGTAGCTGGGACTGCAAGCCTTTGCTACTGTGCTCAGTGTATATAATGGTTTCTAAATCTTAGCAATATTGATATTTTGGGATGGTTACTTTTGGGGGATTATTTCTATCTTTTATAAAGTGTATAGCAGAATTCATGGTCTCTATCTTCTATATTCAGTAGCATTCCACATCTTTTAGTTGTGACAACAAAAAGCATTTCCTTAGGTTAAGTGTTCACCTCAGAAAAAAATAATACTGGTTAAGAACCACTGCAGTATAGATTCTTGAGAAAGTTTGTATTTTCTTGGTAGCCCAATAATTCTTTGAGAATATGTCTTGGTGTTAATCAATATGGATTTGTTTTCAGTTATGTGGCGTCCTTTAATAAGGTAGGTTTTTAAGATTTGGGTTTCCCTTTGTTTTATTTCTTATGGAAATCCTGTTATCTGTACGTCAGTTCTTCTGCAACTATTTTGAACTCTTATTATTTATTAACTCTTCTACAGTTCTTCTTCAACTATTTTGAACTCTTATTACTTATGAACTCTTCTACACTGTTGGTGGAATTGCAAATCAGTTCAGCTGTTATGGAGATTCCTCAGAAAACTGAGTATGAATCCACCTCATGATCCAGCTCTACCACTCATGAGTATTTTTTAAAAAAAAGCTGAAATCAGATAATTACAGTAATATATGCATACCCATGTTCATTGCAAAGGAGAACAATTCTCAATAGTCTAATTATGGAACCAATCTAGCTGTCCATCAACAGACGAATGGATTACAATATTATGGGATATTCACACAATAGAATTCTACTCAGCTGTAAAGAAGAACATAATTTTGTCATGTGCAAGAAATGGAAGGATCTGGAGAACATTATGTTAAGTGAGATTAGCCAATCACAGACAGTGAAAGGTCATATGTTTTTTCTAATATGCACAAGCTAGTGAGGAATTGGAATACAAAAGGGACTCCAGATAATGGAGGAGATATCTCAGTAGAGTCAGGAAGTTGGTCTAAGGGAAGGGGAAGAGGAAGACTGAGGTTCATTTATGGGAATACTGCCATCAACTATGTGTACATATGTGAATACACCAATGTCAATCTCAGTACTTTATATTGGGAAGGGATGAAATGGGGAGGTGGGGGCACCAAGTGCCGTGTGAATGTTTGTCACCGTGAACATGATTTATATTATGATGCGAGACTATGATACACCAATAAAGCATACTAAATTTTTTCTCATTGTTGCCTAGTTTTATAAAAGCATAATATGTTATCATTATTCAATATTGTCCCTTCTAGTTTGATTTTGTATTCAAAAATCATCTTTTGCCTACAATTCTTCCATGAATTCTGTCACTTAATTTCTCACCTTTTCCTCCTTTTTGTTATAGTGACTTTGTGAAATTTCTTATAACAACATTTATGTAAAATTTGTTTTTTCCTTCTTAAATTTTATTTTGAGATAGGGTTTTGCTAATTTTCCCAGGTGAACCTTTAGCTTGAAATCCTTCTGCTTAAACCTTCAAAGTAGCTGGGATTATAGGTATGTGCCCCCACCCCTGCTGTGCTGAGCATCAGATTTGTTTTTCTAAACATTTAAAAGGAAGTATGGCTAAATGTAGCTCTTTTAACTTCTTAGAGCTCCTCTTCTGTTGTTTTTGTGTAATGTTCAAAAGTTTATTAGCTTTTATCCTGAGATTTTGTTGCTCTGTACCCTTCAGTCATTTTATCTAGGGTTCATCAGTCCTTTTATCCCTGCTATATTTTGATTCCATTCCCAGAATTTTCTCCTTGGTGTAGAGACCTATGCAAGAAGCTACTCCTGGTCCCTCAGTTTCACAAATTCATAGGAGCTTTAATACTGTACTCATTCAGTCCTCTCTATATTACTTTTTATTCACTTGCCATTCAATTGGGAAAAAAAATCACTGTTTCAGCTGTTGTTCTCAATTGGCTTCACTACTTTCCCATAAACACCTATAAGTTATTTTGATATTTTCCTATTTCACATCAGTTAAATGCCCTGTTCCTTATTTCTTCTTTATCATGTACCAACAGTAACACCATTTATGTCTCGTGGTTGTTTGTAAGTTATCCTCTCCTGCTAACATTCTGGGGTTCTTACAGTTATACTGTCACTTAGTTAACTTGTAGATATTGTCATGGGGTTTTGAAATTACTTGCTAGGTGCTTGTCTGTTTTACAGTAGAATTTAGAAAGATTCATGAAAATACGCTTTTACTGCACTCTTCCCAGAATTTTCTTATGGAGCTGGCTTTTGTAATACTTTTTTTGCTTCAAAAAGATTATTTTTCATTCTTTTGGTTTTTTCCCATTGAATAAATGTTTCCCTCTCTTGTTCTCAACATTGTAAAGTCATTTTTCTCTGTGAATGGTACTGCCATTCTCCTACCTACCCAGATAGAGTCTTGTAATCATCCTAGATTCCTCTCTCTATACTTTCTATACAAATAATTTAAAAAACCTATTGGTTTTTTAATATTTATCCTTAATAATAGAAGTAGTCTTTGCTCACTGATATATCCTCAGTGCTTTGAATACTATTTACAAGATAATGTCCAAACTTTTATTTAGCACGCATCAAGCCCTTCATAATTTTCCCCTCCCTATATCTCTAGCTTCATTTTACAGATTCTACAGAAGAGTGATAATAACACTACCATTTACTGCATGCCTAATATGCACCAGATAATACACATGATCTTTCACATAATCCTAGAGAGGTATTAAGAGCTCAATTTCGTGCATGAGAAAATTGAAGATGGCATCATGTCAGTATTGCTCAATTTACATAAATAGTAAATGGCAAGGCCATCATTTATACAATTTCTCATTCTGAAAATTATGCTTGTTTATACCTTTTTCTACAAATGCTATTTCATTTGTCAGGAAGGTGATCCCAACCCCATTTTACACAACCCTCACCCCTATTTTAATATTCATTTTTTTGCTTCACCACTTCTTCCTTCTCCTAGTTTGGGCTAGGAGTTAAACTTCTGTTCCCCAGTACCCTGAACATACCTCTGTAACAAAACATGTAATATTCCTTAGAGTAATTGTGAATTTACTTGTATGCCTTACATGTTATATAAGAGTTTAACCAAATTTAGTTTATGAGCTTCCAAAAACTAAGAATATTTCTATATTATTTTAATGTTTATAAAAATAATATATGTGATAGAAACCATATGTAGCCTGCAAATTCTAACATATTTATTATCTGGCCCTATAGAAAGATGTTTTAACACCTGCCCTAGATTATAAGTTTAATGAGAAAAAATATGTCCAATTCATCTTTCTGTACTCAATATCTATCCCAGGGCCAGATGAAGATTAGGTGCTCCTAATTTTATATATATTTGGAAATAAGAAAGTAAGCAGGGAAGGCACATAGTCCCTGACCCAGTAAAGCTCACAGTGTAACAGGAGAAATAAAGATTTAAACAAATGAAACAAAAATACAGTTATTCAATTATTTGAGTCCAGTTATTAGTGTCTTAAAAGTTTTGTCGACAGATGAATGGATAAAGACAATATATTACATACACACAATGAAATTTTACTCAGCCATAAAGAACAAAATTATGTCATTTGCACGGAAATGGATGAAACTAGATAATATTATGCTAAGTGAGATCAGCCAACCTCAGATAGTCAAGGTTTGCATGCTTTCTCTTATTTGTGGCAACTAGAGAGAAAAATAGGGACAAAAAGGGACTTCAGTTCAATAAGGAGAGAGACCAGTGAAATAGTGGGAGGGAACTGGAGGAGAGAAAAGAGGGGTAAATGAGGTATGAGAAAGAAAACAGTTCAAATAATGTTATGTCCATATATGAAGGTATCATTACCAATCTCACTAATGCATATATGAAGGAAGGACAGTGATGGTGGGTGGGATGCATGGGAAATATACCAAGTGATGTGTGCACCTGTGGTTTTATCACAGTGAATATAACTATGATGTATAGTTACATTGCACAAATAAAAGTACTCTAAAAAGTAATTTACCACTAAAAACTGTACACATGTACATTAATTATTTTGGCCCCAAGGACTGAACTCAGGGGTATCTACACTTAACCTGCACTCCCAAACCTTTTTATTTTTTTATTTTGAAAGAGGATCTCACTAAGCTGCTGAGGGAGAATCATCTGTGATTCTCCTCTTTCAGCCTCCCAAGTAATGGGATTATAGGTGTGGGTCACCATGATTTGCTTAAATATATTTTGTTAAATAAAAACATACATATGTCTGCTCATTTGCCAATTTTTTTGCTGTACAGTTAATGACTTTCTTATGTGTAAGAATCCACTAACTGGAGTTTCTTGATATCTTTCACACATAAAATGGGATAATTACCATCTATGACTTTTACTTTTGTTTAAGGTTGAGAAAGAAATTAAAGCCATTTGCAAAGTAATCTAAATAAAGAATCCTAGCCAGGTGTGGTAGTGCATTCCTGAAAATCTCAGTACTTCAGAGGCTGAGACAGGATGATCACAAGTTTGCAAACATAGTGAGATTCTCAGTAACCCAGTGAGACCCTGTTTTAAAACAAAAATATGAGGTTGTATCTCACAGGTAGAATTCTCCTGGGTTAAAGTTATTAAATAAAGAATCCTAGATTTTTACTGTTCTACCCTAAGATCTTATAGTTATCTTTATCAATTCTCATTAGATAGCAGCTTGTTTTTAGCTTGTTTTTTTTATAAATTCTTTCCAAGTGTTTAAGTACATTTTCAAGTTTTAGATAAATGATATGGATTTAATAGAAAGGATTGAGTGCCCTATGACTGAAGGTACTTTAATTCAGACTGGCAGGTCACTTATTAAAAATGTATATATTAAGCTAGCCGTGGTGGTGCACACTTGTAATCCCAGCATTTGGGAGGCTGAGACCGGAGGATCATGGTTCACAGACAGCCTCAGCTACTTAGTGAGTCCCTTTGCAAATCAGTGATATCCTGTTTCAAAAATAAAGAATAAAAAATAGGGCTGGGGGTGTCTCTCAGAGGTAGAATGCCCCTGGGTTCCATCCCCAGTACCACAAAAAATTACATATTAGATAGCTTTTGAGTCTTTTTATAAATTACTGTGATTATAAATTATATCTTTTTCAATAGAGCCTAACCAAATGTCATATTTATTTCATTGTATAGATGTGAAAACTAAAGATTTGCAATTATTAGTCTATTATAAAAATTGAGCTAAGGTGTCCTAATTCATTGAGTGAAAAGAAGACACCAATTTCTGCAATTTGTCTTTATGTTAAAGAACTATAAGTCAGACTTCCAGGAAGATAGCAACCGAGGGAAGCATCACATAATAATCCTGCTGACACTTGGTCTCTATTGCCATGAAAATAGCATTCTGACAGAAGAAAGAAAACAGCATAAATTTAAAAAAGAGCACAACAAGTGAAAAGTGGCAGAAAGAAAGGACAGAAGGCAGATCAGAGAGCAGAAAAGTACCACGCATGCCTCCAACGGCTGTGGCCCCGGATGCCACGGCAGCGCCATTTTGCCTTACTATGCCCCACTGCCAGAGACCCACAGAAAAAAAATCCAGTGACTTGAAACAAAGTAAGCGGCTGCAGCTCTTCAGAATTGTAAGCCATTATTTCCTCCTGTGTAAAACACCAGCTATGACTTGCAGCAGTGGCAACTGAGCTCACCAAACGCTCCAGATATCAAAAGCAGTGCTCAACAATATTGTAAGTGAACCCACCATCCCCACAGGAGACAGCCCAGCAAAGCTGCAGGGACTTCCACAGGCAGTAAGAAACTCACAGGGTCTGAGACTTTGTGATTCACCCTGGCAAAATTGGGAGTGGAACCTGCGGTTGTAAATGGCAGAGGCTTGCATTAGCAGACAGCTAATGAACAGATACATATTTCTGAGATCATGAGAAGGAGAAAAATCATAATAAGGAAGCAATGAGCTCCCACAACCCCACAATAGCAGAACCTGACAGCAAAGTCTATGCAGATGGCCATTATCAATGGGACTGGATCTAGTGTTAAGTGTAGGCCTCTCTCGACCCTTTCCACTGTTGTGGAGCCTGAATCTCACACTGCCTGAATAGATGGCAGGTGTCTCTGAGACCAAACCCAGTGTATATGTATGAGTTCTTGTTTTCCACAGCTAGGACTTGGTTGGTCTGACTTCTCCCCATTCATCATGACTGGGTAATTTGTGGTGATCTTGGAGGTCCTATTAGGGCTCTGAGCCCTGATTGTCTCTGGGTGTTGTCTGCTAATGCAAGCCTCTGCCATCTCCAACTGCAGGCTCTACTCCCTAGTTTTGTTTCCTTTCTCTTTCCATCCCTAATCAAACAATTATATGCTTTTTCACATTTTCGATTGTGTTGATATTGTAGAAATTTGTATATTTAGAATCAATCAGTATATACTCATTTTTGAATGACTTTACTTGCTCAGCATAATTGTGGGATTTATCTATTTACTTGCAGATACCATTGATTTAATCTTTTTCTTTCTTTGTTTGTTTTTTGTGTGAGTGAAGTGTTACTGAAGATTGAACCCAGTATTCCTCCTCTGATCTTCACTCTCAGCCTATTTTTTATTATTATTTATTTATATTTTTGGTGGTACTGGGGTTTTTGGAAACCCTTCTACCTCTGGGCTACACTCCCAGACACCTATTTTTTTTTATATTTTCACTTGGAAACAGGTCTCTGAAGCCAGCGAGGCTGGCTTCAAACTTGCGCGATCCTCCTGTCTCTGCCTCCCAAGTGCAGGAATTACAAGCATGCGCCACCACACCTAGCTATTTTTTATTGTGAAACATTTCTCACTAAATTACTGAGGGTCGTGTCAAATTGCCGAGGCTATTCTCAAATCTACAATCTTCCTGCTTCAACCTATCAAGTGCAGAAATTAGAGGAGTGTGCCAAGAAGCCTGGATTTAGTTTAGTAATTTTGATTACTATATATGGTGGATCCATTCCCAAGGACTATAATTGAAAAGGAGTGGTGATAGTGAGCATCCTTTTCTAATTCCATATTGATTTGAAAAGTAATTCCCACAGATTTTCTCCAATCTATATGATGTTGGCTTTCGGTTTATTGTATATTCCCTTAATGATGTTGAGGTATGTTTGTTCTATTCTGATTTTCTGCATGTTTTTAATGTGAATGGGTGTAGGATTTTGTCAAATATTTTTTAGCATCTATCGAAAAGATTATGTGATTTCTGTTCTTATTTCTATTTATATGGTTAATGACATGTATTGGTTTGTGTACATTGAAATGTTTTTGCATCCCTGGGATGGATCCAACTTTGTCATGGCATACAATTTTCTTGATGTGGATATGAATGTGAATTGCTAGTATTTTGTTTAGAATTTTTCATCTGTGTTCATATAGAATATTGGTATGTAATTATTTTCTTGAGGTATTTTATTCAGTTTTAGTATTAAGGTAATACTGGCTTCATAAAAGAAGTTTGGAATGATTTCATCTCTATTTTTTGAAATAACTTGTGAATATTTGGTTTAGTTCTATAAAGGTTTTTATAGGATTTACCTTAGAATCCATCTGGACCTTGTATTTTCTTTTTTTTTTTTTTTTGCGGGTTTGGGGATGGAACCCAGGGGCATTTGACCTCCGAGCTACACCCCCTGCCCTACTTTTTATTCTTTATTTTGAAACCGGGTCTCACTGAGTTGCAGGGGGCCTCACTAAGTAGCTGAGGCTGTCCGCGAACCGCCATCCTCCAGGTCTCAGCCTCCCGAATGCTGGGATTACAAGCGTGCGCCACCACGCCCGGCTTTGGACCTTGTATTTTCTTTGATGGAAGTTTTATTGCTGTTTTTATCTCTTTGTTATTGGTTGATTTACATCTTCTATATATTCTTTTCTCAATTTAGGTACATGGTATGTGTTTAAAAATTTGTTGATTTCTTCTGTTTTTCAGCTTATTGGGGTATAAATTTTCAAAATAGTTTATGATGATCTTTTGCATTTAACAACTGTCTGTGTTGATGTCTCCTTGTTTATTTCTGATTTTAATATTTTGGGCTGATTCTTTATTTTGGTTAGATTAGCTAAAGGTTTACCAATCCTGTTAATATTTTCAAAAAACTAGCTCTTTCTTGTTACTCTTTTGTATTGTTTTTTGTTGTTGTTATTCTCTATTTCATTGATTTCTCTCTAATTTTAATTATCTCTAATTTTAATTATCCTCTAATTTTAATTATCTATTGGATTTGGGATTAGACTTTTTTGTTTTCCAGGTCCTCAAGCTATGGCATTATGTTGTTTTTTTTACTATTTTCCTTATGTGGACACAGTACTATAAAATTTCCTCTTAAAACCTCCTTCAAAGTGTCCCATAGATTTTTTTATGTTTTGTCTCTATTATTAATTCTAATATTTTTACTTCTCCCCTTATTTCTTTTCTGATACAATCTTCCTTCAACAGTGTGTCTTTCATTATGATTGTATTTATATAATTTATTTTGTTGATTTTTACTTTCATTCCAGTATGGTCTAAAAAGGTACAGGAAATTATATTACATTTTTTGAAATAGCTGTTACTTGTTTTGTGGCCCAGAATGTGGTCTGTTTTGGAGAAGATTCAATGAGCAGCTGGGAAAAATGTGTACTCGGCTGTTGTTGGTTGAAATATCTATATATGTCTATTAGGTCTATTTGGCTTATAGTGTACTTTAGGTCTGAACAGTCTTTACTGATCATTTATCTGGAAAATCAATATAGTGGTGGGAGCAATGTGTTAAAAGTCTCCCAATATTATTGTATTTGGGTCTATTTGAGATCTAAGTTCCCAAAGAATTTATTTTTGTAAAAGTGGGTGCACCCACATTTGGGGTATATTATTACAACTTGTTGGATTTTTCCTTTTATTATTAAGAAGTTACCCACTCTGCTTCTTTATATGTTTCAGATTAAAGTCTGTTTTGTCAGATGAGTGTTGCCACCCCTGTTGTTTGCTTATTTCCATTCTCCATTTGCATGATATATCTTTTTTTTTTAATTTATTTTTTATTGGTGCAGCATGATATATCTTTATCTTTCTTTTTACTGTGGATATCATTTTCTGTAAGGTGAGTTTCTTTCAAGCAGCATATACTTGGACTATCTTCTTAAACCCACATTGCCAATCCATGTCTTTTAATTGGGAAGTATAGAACTTTGATAGTCAGTGTTATTATTGAGAAATAATTTTTCCTATTATTTTGAGTTATATTTTCTCTTTGATATAGTCTTATTTTTCTTCATTTAGTTACTCATCTGGTAGGATTTGTCCTCTTCTGTTTCTTTTTTCTTTATTTCTTTAAGTATTTTCTCTAATGCCAGCCTTGTAGTTATTCATTCTTTTGGTTTCTGCTTAACTTGAGAGATTTTAATTTCTCCATCAATTTTGAATTATATATTTACTTGATGTAGCAATCTTGGTTGAAAGTTGTTTTCTTTTAGGATCTGGAGTACATCATACCAGCTCCTTCATGATTTCATTATTTGGGTTGAGAAGTTTGGAGTGATTCTTACTCTTTTGCCCCTGAATATCCATGGTACTTTTGTTCTCTATGCGTTTTTTGTTTTGTTTTGGTGGTACTGGGGTTCCTGGAAACCCTTCTACCTCCGGGCTACACTCCCATATTTTATACTTTTTAAAAAAATTTGGAAACAGGGTCTCTTAAGCCAGCACTGCTGGCTTCAAACCTGCGCGATCCCCTTGTCTCCACCTCCCAAGTGTGGGGATTACAAGTGTGCACCACCACGCCCGGCAAAAGTTCTCTATGCTTTTAAGATTCCCTCCTTAGCCTCTGTTCATCTTTTTTATTTTTATTTCGCATAGGGAAGCTCTTCTTTGGTCTTTTCTTGTGGATGTTCTGAATGTCTTCTGTACATTCAGAAGTCTTTTTCTATGTTTGGGGAAATTCTCTGATATTATTTCTCTAAAGAGGTCTTTGACACTCTTGGTTTGTGATTCTAGACAATATTTAGTGCCTGTTAATCCATAACTTATATCAGTCATATTATCCCATATTTCTTAGGTGTTCTGGTCATATTTTAGTATTGTCTTTTCTATATTATTGGCTCTCTAGTCAGGTTTGAATAAACTGTATTTCAAGAGTGAGAGTCTATTTTTCATGTGCTCCAGCCTACCTGACATGGCCTCTACTGAAGTATTTAATTCATTGATTAACTCCTTCATTTAGATGAAAGCCTCCTTTTGGTTCTTACTTAGGGCCTAAATTTCTCTATTCATATGTTCTTTCACTTCCTGTACACTTTTATTTCTCTGACCTCATGGCTGAGACTTTTGATCATATTGAAAATCAAAATTCTGAATTCTTCTTTTGGCATTTCTTGCAGTTCAGTATTGGTGATCTCCCTTGTTAAGTTGTGGGAGCTTATTATTTCCTTGCTGATCTTTATTCTCATCTTCTCAGAGTTCTCATGGTTGTTTTTCTGTTGGCTCAGAATCTTCTTTTTGTGTGAGTCATGTATTTATTTGTTATCCCTTTATAATTAAGTCTATTCTGGGGTATATATTTGCCTCTATAAATTTGTCTAATTTAATCCAACTTTTGAGTTTGTCCCCTAACTCCTCTTTAACAAGATATAGTTTTTAGTGTAAGCAAACAGGACTTTCTGATTAGCCAAAAGTCACTGTTCTCCAGTCCCAAACTCTGTAGGGCCAGAAACTATAATATTCCATTCAGAGACTACAGCCTGCTGGTTCAGATTTAATGCCTCACAAATGTCATCAGTCCTTTTCTGATTGCGAACCTGTGAAATTCTGCAGAATGCTGTCTTCCAACCTCTGTGATCATTGGACCTGAACCTAACCAAGCCAGAGATTACTGTGTTCTGAGCGTGTGGCTCAGGGACATTGCTGTTGATCTGCTGGTTATTATCACGTGAAATGCTATCAGATACTCTCATGCATGCATGCCTGGCACAAACTCTGCTAGTGGAGAGATTGTTGGGTTCCCAACTTATGACTGTAATCACGTGAAGCCCTACTGGCCCCTGACCTCCCTCATTTCAGGGCCCAAGTGCTAGCATGGAGATATTGTACCCTTTTGAGCCTGGGGCTTGGGTGCCTCAGTTATTTAGACTGACCCTGGGACACCGCTGCTGTTCTGGGCAGCTGTGATCATGTTGTTGGTCTGTGGCCTTGGTTCTTTTAAGTGCCCAAACACTGCCAGGTATTAGTTTTCAGGCTTTCAAGCCTGCAGCACAGTTGGCTGAGTTATTTCACCCCATAGAGACCACAGTTGGAGATCCCATGGTGATTTCTGGAGACCCTGCAGGGGTGTGTTGAGCTGCTAACTCTAAGTCCCTTGTGTCAGTATTATCTCTAGCTGCCAGCTAATTCACAGTTCTGCTGTGTCCAACTGTAGCCCCCACCTACGCCTCTGCAGGGATGATTCACAAACTCACAGACTAGTTATAGGTCTGTTCCTTGCCACACAAGTCCCTTTGGCCATGAAAGACAGGTTCCCACTGGGATGATTTGTTAACTCACAGTCTCGATGAGTGCTGCTTGGGTCTCTGCTGGTAGAGATGTATTCAGCTGCAGCCACAAGATTTCACTGCGTGATTTTGCTGGGAAATCTTGGGAGTCAGGTCGAGTTATTTGAGCATGGAGAGAAGAGTGAGATTGCTTTTGATGATAGTTTTCTGCAGTAATGGGCTCAAAAAGATTCTGCTGCTTCTTTGCTGTAGTCGGTGTTTGAAAGCTGCCAATCCTGGCAGCCACCAGCCCTAGTGCGGGGGCTCACCAAGATGGTGCCACCTCCACTCTGCTTACAGGTGAGAAATGTGGATCTCTTTACAGTCTGCTCATCTCTTTGCTGTGTCCATTTCCACCACATTTTGACTATCATTCTTCTGTTTAGTTCTAACTGCTTTTCTTCCCTTGCCAAAAAATAGTCTTCCTGCTGGTTGATTTCTTGTGTTTTTTTTTTTTTTTTTTTTTTTTTTTTGGTGGTACTGGGGTTCCTGGAAGCCCTTCTACCTCCGGGCTACACTCCCAGAGTACTTAAACTTTTTAAAATTTGGAAACAGGGTCTCTTAAGCCAGCAGAGCTGGCTACGAACCAGCACGATCCTCCTGTCTCTGCCTCCTGAGCACAGGGATTACAAGCGTGAGCCACCACGCCCGGCCTGCTGGTTGATTTCTGAATCTTGGAGTGCCTGAGACATGCTGTCTTCCTCAATTTCACCATTTTAATTGTATATTTAACTTTTTAAGAAGTTGCTAAACTGTTTAATGAAAAGGTAGTACCATTTTACATTGCCACCACTAATTCTTTCATATCCTCACCACAGCTTGTTATTTTCCTTTTGTGGATGTATATGTGTGTTTGTTTCATTAAATCATCCTTGTGAATGGTAAGAAGTATTCTGCTGTGGTTTTTATTTGCATTTACCTAATTATTAATGATACTGGTTATCTTATAATGTGTCTATTAACAATTTAACTATATATTCTTTGTGAAAATGTCTTTTAATTTTTTTCATGTTAAAGTGGGATATTGTCTTACGAATGTGTTGTGTTTATATATTCTAGATTCAAGTTCATTACCTAAAAGGAGATATACTAATATTTTCTTCTAGATTATGACTTGTCTCTTTATTCTCACAAGAGTGTCATTCAAAATCAGACCTTTTAAATTTTGTTGAATTCTAAATTATATTTTTCTCAATGTATTATACTTTTACTGTTCTGTCTAATAAATTTTTACCTAACTTGGTCAATATTCTCACAACTATTATTTATTTATTTATTTGTTTGTTTGTTTGTTTGTTTATTGTGGTACTGGGATTCCTGGGCTACACTCCCAGACCTATTTTATATATATATATATTTTTTTAATTTTTATTGGTGCACTGTATTCATACATCATAGTGGGATACAAACTTTTGTAGACATACATGCACACATCACCCAGTCAGCCCCCACCCGATCCCCACCCCATTCCCTCCCCATCCCTCCTTCCCATGCTTGGCTTAGTGGTTGACATCTAGTATTATAGCAATTTATCCAAAATTAAAGATGATAATCTCACATAACAGTTTCATTTGTCTGATACCAAGCTTTTGATAACTTAAAGATAACATTTCAATATATTGTTTTGCTTTCTTTCTTACAAGATAATATTTTTTTCTTTTTTTTTAGGTGAAACTATCATATATTTATATATTTATTTTTCAGAAAAAAAATCTATCCTAATATGGAATATGGACTCTAGATACCCAAAACAATCTCGAAGAGGAACAAAGCTAGAAGATATATATTTTCTGTTTTCAAACCATATAAGCTACAATAATTGAAACAGTGTAGTACTGTTTTAAAGGCAGATATATAAACCATTGGAGTTCAATAAAAGCCTAGAGCTAAATTCTTCCATATATTGTCAAGTTATTTTTGACAAGGTTTCCATGAACATTTGTTGGGGGAAATAATAATCTTTTAACTCAATATTGTTGAAAAATAATAATTACATGAAAAAGAATAAAATTGGACACTTACCTAATCCCATATACAAATATTAGCTCAAAATAGATAAAAGACCTAAATATAAATCTCAAGACTATAAACTTTTAGAAGAAAATCTGGGTCATAAAATCTCACAACATTGAAATTGGCAGTGATTTCTTGAATATGATTTCAATGGCACAGTCAACAGAAGAGTATACAAACTCCCTAAGAAATAAAAAAAAATATTGTATATCCAAAGACAATGTAAACAGTTAAAAGTTACTGATTGAATGGGATAAAATATTTCTAAATGCTATATCTGAAGGTATATTAATATTCCAACTAGAAATCCTAAAAATTAACAACAATAAAAGCAAACAATACAATTTAGAGATAGGTAAAAGACTAACATAAATAATGAATCTCCACAGATAACCAATCTTAGTTGTCTGTTGGATGGAAACTCTTGTTTCTCTGGTTCTGGTGAGTGTTACCTATTTCTTCTTTGTAGTTAATCTCTTTGAGTATTTTCTCTAGCGCTGGTTTTGAAGAAATAAATTCCTTCAGTTTCTGTTTGTCATGGAAGCTTCTTATTTCTCCATCTAATTTGATAGAACGTTTTGCTGGGTAGGAAATTTTTGGCTGGAAGTTGTTTTCTTTCAGAGTTTGGAATATGTTACTCCAAGCTCTTCTGGCTCTCATGACTTGGTTTGGGAAGTCTGGAGTGATTCTAATTGGTTTGCCTCTGAATGTCACTTGGCCCTTTGTTTTTGTTGCCTTTAAGATTCTCTGCTTGGCTTCCACATTGGTCATTTTGACAATTATGTGGCGTGGGCATCCTCTTCTCCGATCCTGTCTATAGGAAGTTCTGTAAGTTTCCTGGATCTGTGTATCAACCTCTTGCTCTATGTTTGGAAAATTTTCTGTTATTACTTCCTTGAAGACATTGTTGATCCCTTTGGTTTCACTTTCTTTTCCCTCCTCTATTCCAATTATTCTTAGGTTAGCTCTCTTAAAATGGGCCCATATTTCTTCAATGTCAGATTCCTGCTGTCGGATATTTTTTTCTAGATTAGAAACTATGTGTTCATTTTTGGAATGATCATTTTCTAAGAGCGAGATTCTGTTCTCCATGTGGTCTAATCGGTTGTTTGTGCTTTGAATTGAGGCCTTTACTTCATTAATTTCATCCTTTATCTCTTTTTGGCTCTCTCTGAATTCTTTTCGAAGCACCTCTATTATTTCTACAGTTATTTTCCTGATTTGATCTTCTAGAAATCTCTGATTTTCTGTTTTATCGGGTTCTGATGTTGTGGGGTTGTGGGCATTCATTGCTCCAGTGTTATTCCTCTTTCCCATGATTTCGGAAGTTTGTGCCTTCTCTGGGTTCTTCCCTTGGGTCACTATGACTTCACTTAAGGTGCTCTGGATCTTGAGTCTGTATTATCTCAGACCCCACTACTCCTTTACTGGGTTGTATCACAGAGTCTCCGGCCCAGGGAGTCGATAGAGGCTGCTTTAAACTATGGGGGGTGCCAGGTTGGACGTTCTCCTATGGTGTGATATCTCTGCCACCGCCACTCCCCCACTGGGTCAAGTCCCAGGGAGTACAGTACTGGGATTTCTCCTCTGTGGCCCGCAATTTGACTCACTGTTCTTGAGTACGCAGATGTAGCTGTACTGGACTCGGTGAATTCGCTGCTGCTGCCACTGGTGGCAATATGGCGCCGCTGCTACGCCCTCGGCCATGAGGCTGACGTATTTTTTCTTGGTTTTGAGTTCCACTCTGAGTCCCTGCAGCGTGTGCTGAGCTCAGCCACTGGGAGCTTTAGATGCTACCTGCGCCGAATAATCCCGCCTGGCTGTTCCTCAGTGGCTCACCTCGGCTTGCTGTAGACGTCCGGTGAACTCGCCGCTGCTGCTGCCGGCAGTAAAGTGCTTCTGCTGCATCCTCAGGCGTGAGGCAGGTGTATCTCCTCTGTGGCTCTGAGCTCTGTTCTCAGTCCACTTTCTCTCTGGAGCCTGGTGATTTTTTTGTTTCTCTGGTGATGGTGTTTTCTGGCTATGAAAGGCGCCGATTTTGTGGTAATGGAGATTGGTTGTTAGCGGGGCTCTTAGGCCCCGCTTTTCT
The DNA here is from genome assembly GCF_963383645.1 of Muscardinus avellanarius. NCBI lineage: Eukaryota > Metazoa > Chordata > Mammalia > Rodentia > Gliridae > Muscardinus > Muscardinus avellanarius. The sequence continues at coordinate 116,037,482 of NC_137792.1, read as the reverse complement.
CGGTCGCCATGTTCCCGGAAGTCCCCTATTTTATACTTTTATTTGGAAACAGGGTCTGTTAAGCCAGTGAGGCTGGCTTCTAACTTGTGCAATCCTCCTGTCTCTGCCTCCCAAGCGTGGGGATTAAAAGAGTGAGCCACCAAGCCTGGCTCCCCCTGCCCTATTTTATTTATTTATTTATTTATTTATTTATTTATTTATTTATGGGTCTGGGCATGGAACCCAGGGACATTCGACCTCTGAGCTACACCCCCTGCCCTATTTTTTATTATTTATTTTGAAACAGGGTCTCACTAAATTGCAGACAGCCTCAATCATCTGGTCTCAGCCTCCCGAATGCTGGGATTACGAGCATGTGCCACCATGCCCAGCTTGTATGTTAATTTTCTATCCTGCTACTTTGTTGAATTTTCTTATCAGCTTTAGTAGTCTTATGGTGAAGTTTTTTTAAGATCTTCCATTTATAGGATCATGTCATCTTCAAACAGTGATCATTAGAATTTTTCAAATTTGATAATTCTGAATTTCCTTTTGCATCTCTTTAATTTCCTTCTTTTGCCTGATTGCTGTGGATAAAATTTCAAGAACTGAAATGGTGAGAGTGAACACCCTTGCCTCATTCCTGATTTTTTGAAAAAAATGTTTTTTAGCTCTTATCCATTTAGTATGATGTTAGCTTTAGGTTTGTCATATACAACCCTTATGATGTTGAAGTAAGTTTTTCTATCCCTGTTATTTTAGGGTTATCATTATTATTATTATTAATTTTTTTGTGGTACTAGGGGTTCCTGGAAGCCCTTCTACCTCCGGGATACACTCCCAGACCTATTTTATACTTTTTTTTATTTTTGGAAACAGGGTCTCTTAGGCCAGCGTGGCTGACTTCAAACCTGCCCGATCTTCCTCTCTCCACCTCCCAAGCGCGGGGATTACAAGCGTGCGCCACCACGCCCGGTGGGATGTTAATTTTTTAATGTAATATCAATTCCTTAGATATTTAGCTATTTCTGGTGATTAATTTATATATATGTTTATTGGTGCATTGTATTCTTACAACATAAAGTAGTTCGGAATGATAGTGACATACATGCACACAGCGCAAAATATGAAATGCTTCATGAATTTTTGTCTTTGTGCACGGGCCATGAATCTTCTCTGAATCATTCTAATTTTAATGTATGCACTGCCAAAGTGAGTACATATTTTATTATGAATGAGTGCTAACTTTGAAAAAGCCTTGAAATACCTATTGAAATAGTTTTGTCTTTTTTTTTTTCCTTTTTTTTGTGTGTGCATGTGAATGATGGGATTTGGGGAATGAATCCAGGGGCATTCTACCTATGAGTTACATACACTTCCCCAGGCCTTTTTGTTTTTTGTTTTGAGACAGGGTCTCACTAGGTTGCTGAGAATCTTGCCAAATTGCTAAGACTGGTTTTGAACATGAAATCCTCCTGTCTCAGCCTTCCAAAAACAGGAATTACCTGTGTGTACCATCATGCTCAGCTTTTTTTTAAAATCTTTTTTTATTTTTAAATAATTTTTATTAGTGCACTGTATTCATACATCATAATGGGATAAAAAATACTTTTGTAGACATACATGCACGTATCGCCCAGTCAGCCCCTACCCAATCCCACCACATTCCCTCCCCATCCCTCCTTCCCATGCTTGGCTTAGTGTTGACATTTAGTGTTATAGCAATTTATCCAATATTAACGTTGATAATCTCACGTAACACTTTCATTTGTCTGATACCAAGCTTTTGATGACTTAAAGATAACATTTCAATATTTCTTTTTGCTTTCTTTCTTACCAGAGAATATTTTTTTCTTTTCTTTTTTTTAGGTGAAACTATCATACATTTATTTATTTATTTTTTAAAAATCTATCCTAATATGGAATATGGATTCTAGATACCCAAAATGATCTCAAAAAAGAATAATGCTAGAAGATGTATAATTTCTGATTTCAAACCATATAAAGCTACAATAATTGAAACAGTGTAGTACTAATATAAAGGAAGATATATAAACCATGGGAGTTCAATAAAAGCCTAGAGCTAAATTCTTCCATATATTGTCAAGTTATTTTTGACAAGGTTTCCACGAACATTTGGTGAAGGAAATAATAATCTTTTAACTAAATATTGTTGAAAAATAATAATTACATGAAAAAGAATAAAATTGGACCCTTACCTAACACCATATACAAATATTAACTCAAAATAGATAAAAGACCTAAATATAAATCTTAAGACTATAAACTTTTAGAAGAAAATCTGGGTCATAAAACCTCATAACTTTGAAATTGGCAGTGATTTCTTGGATATGATTTCAATGGCACAGGCAACAGAAAGGTAAACAAACTCCCTAAAGAATAAAAAATATTGTATATCCAAAGACAATATAAACAGAGTTAAAAGTTACTGATAGAATGGGATAAAATATTTCCAAATGCTATATCTGAAGGTATATTAATATTCCAATTAGAAATCCTAAAAATTAGCAATAATCAAAGCAAATAATACAATTTAGAGATAGGTAAAAGACTAAATTAAATAATGAATCTCCACAGATAACCAATCTTAGTTGTCTGTTGGATAGAAAATCTTGTTTCTCTGGTTCTGGTGTGTGTTACCTAAAGACATAAATCAAACTAGTGCCTGCTCAGCTTAAAATAGTTTCATCTAAATGGAGAGTTGTTCTTCATAGGTATATGAACAACAATATTTGAAATAATGAAATGTTATAAAACTGATGGTGTGTTATGTACAGTTCTGTGAATTATTCAAATCTTACTATGAAAGTATCATGGAATTTAAAATATGTATGTAACATATATTTACATATGTTATACCTTAGATATGTATGTCTACATTAAACAGAAATATATATGTACAGACATATAAATGTACAATGTAAAATAATAACTCAAACTGAAAAAAAATAGAAGTATATAGATTTAAATTTCTTAAATGAAGGGGTATTAATGAAGTTAGGTGATTGTGGTATGTTCAAGATACAAACTATAATCCTTCAGCCAACAAAATAGAACAACAATGAGTTACAGCTAATAAGATAACAGATAAAAATCAATTCATAAAATGTTTAACTCAGTGGGTCAGAACAATGTTAATAAGACCAAAGTCTTAGGCTTCACCTAAGACTTTGATGATTGGATGAGGTAGATTTGTTCTATTCCTGAGGCACAAATGAATTCTTAACCTAGTTTGATCTTCTCACAAATACATTTGGTCATTCTGATGTGGATATTGGGGACCAGGGAGTGGGAGTTAGTCAGTGCAGATAGAATCAGTGCCTCTGGAGAATTAATTATTGCTATTCTAGAGACAATTTAGGATTAAACGGAAACTAGTGGGTCAGTAGTATAATATTTGTACATAAGAATAGAACATTACAATGGGAACAACACTCCTCAATTATAAGTTGGAACACAAGGTTATTCTTCTAGGACTTTCTTTAATTTTTTCTAAAATGTTGCCAAGAAAAGATTTGTTTATAACATTTCCCAGAGATGGAAAAGACCCTACTATCCACGCCAGTAGGCTTCTGTCCAGTTCCAGTCTGCTTCTGATTATATGTTAAGACTTGGAGACAAAAAAATGTAAGATAGAAGTGTGTTTGTCTTGAAAAAAACTTGAATTCAACAAATGAATGTTGATTGAGCCTTTCTTTACTTTGATCACTATGTTCTGATTAAAATTGGAATATTCATAAGCTAGTGTGTGAAAATTGACCAGTATACTGAAGAACAATGAAGATCTTGTGTTCCTTGAGGAAAAGTATTAAACTCCATGGTCCTATCAGTGTTTCTAAGTCAGTTTTTTAATACTGTTTAATTTCAATAATAGCAGCTTTCCCACTTACCCAATTATTTTCTTAGAATTTCTGTTGTGAGTTTTATCATTGTTAGTGAATGTCTGAACTGTTTTTCCCTCTTACATTTTTCTTTAATTTTTTATTGGTGCATTGTAGTCATATATCTTAATGGGATAAAAGATGGTGGAGACATACATGTACACATCACCCAATTAGCCCTTACCCACTTCCCACCCATTACCTTCCCCTCCCTCTTTCCAATGCTTGGCTTCGTGATTGACTCTGCTATGTTTAAGTACATCATGTGCTTTAGAGAGTTTCCCTTTTCTTCTCTCCCATTCCCTTAGTTAGGTTGCCTTATTTACTCCTCTCAAGGTTGCAGATAATCTGGACACTAAACTCTATGCCCACTGCTTTTGCACTACCATAATGTGACAATCAATTAACCTAGAAAGTCAGTTGGGTGGGAAAGAACACAAGCCTTCCCTATTAGTGTTTGTAAAAGTAAACAAAACTTAATGCTTATAAGCCATTCATTTTCCATTATTGGCTGGATTAATTTTCTATTTTCACATAATAATGTACCAGCATCTTCAAAAACATTTCCTATCTCACAGTTTCCCTAGATCAAAAATTCAAGCATGATTTAGCTAAATCCTATGCTCAGGGTCTCATAAGACTACAGTCAAGGTGGTGGCCAGGCTTTATTATCATCAGTGATTTGACGATGGAAAAATCCACTTCCAAGCTTCTTCAGGTCACTGGCTGAATCATTTCCTTGTGGCTTTAGTACTCATGTTGGCTTTCTTCTTTAAGACTGTTAGGAGAGCCTCCAGCTTCAGGGAAGGCTCCAGTTCTTCATTCATGGGCTTTTACTTGATTAAGTCTGGTCTACACAAGATAATCTACTTTTGATTAACTCAAAATCAACTCATTTGGGACATTAATTCCATCTGAAAAAATATCTTCAGATTTGCCACATTCTATTCATTGAAACAAATTACAGAATCAGTCTAGATATGATGCAAGAGATTATAAGATTTTGCTAAACATTACAGATTACCCTATAAAGTATTCACCTCATTATCTCTGCCAGCAACTAGTGGAGTAATCAAAATCAAGTGGTTAACTTTTCTAAGCCTCGGTTTTCTTGTGTGTAAAGTGAAGATAATAATAGAATTGAACACAAAAGCTGGTTGTAAGAATTAAATAAGTTGATATGTAAAAATACATACCAGTATTTCTGAATATTAATACTTTCCCTAATTTTAGTTAGAGAGAGCTTGTTATTTCCTTTGCTCCAACCTTTTTTCAGACTGCATTGATATTTTTGTAACTTTTTTTCCATTTAAAATTGCCTTTAGAGCCGGGCGTGGTGGCGCACGCTTGTAATCCCCGCACTTGGGAGACTGAGACAGGAGGATCGCTCAGGTTCAAAGCCAGCCTCAGCTACTGAGTGAGGCTCTCAGCAACGTAGTGAGACCCTGTTTCCAAATAAAATATAAAAACTAGGTCTGGGAGTATACCCTAGAGGTAGAAAGCCTCTGGGTTCCACACCCAGTGCCACCAAAAAATATTGCCTTTAGTACATATTTCCATCTGATTTCACCTTGATACTAATGTTATAATGTTCACTATGATTTTCTCTAAATGCTGCCTTCCTCTGTGAAATACTCCTGGCTATATCAGGCACATTGTAAGGTAAAGTGTATGATTTATAAGTTCTTGTCTCAAAAGTGTCTCAGGAATAAGTATTTTATTTATTCAACAGGTATTTTAGATAATTCTTATGTTTTCCTAACTTTACAAATGTGTGGTCAACATGTTCATTAGACAGTCACTTAAATGGCATTTGAGCTTTAGCCAATAGTAAAACTTAGGCAGAGGATTTATTTTTGGATGGGAAGAAAGTGTTGTGTAGAGTGTCTTCTTATAAAACATTGAGGTTAATATTTCTTTTAGCATAAAGAATTATTTTATTATAAAAACTAAAACCATACCAATGTTCATGGCAGCATAATTCACAATAGCCAAACTATGGAACCAACCTAGGTGTCCATCAACAGATGAATGGATTACAAAAATAGGGAAAATACACACAATGGAATTCTACTCAGCAGTAAAGAAAAATAAAATTATATCATTTTCAAGAAAATGAAAGGTCCTGGAGAACATTATGTTAAGTGAGATCAGCCAGTCGCAGAGAGCGAAGGGTTATATGTTTTACTTAATATGTGCAGGATAAGGAGTAATTTGGATACAAGAGAGACACCAGATGATGAAAAGAAACCTCAGAGGAGCCGGGGAGGAGATAAAAGGGTAGAGGTGGAAGAAGACTTATGTTCATTATTAGAAATACTACCATATACTATGTGTATACATGTGAATATAATATATACTAATGTCAATCTGGGTACTCTGTATTGGGAGAGAGGAAAATGGGGAGGGGGCACCAAGACCATGTGCATGTATGTCATTGACAATATGATTTACATTATAATGTAAGACTATGATGCACCAGTTAAAGCACACAAAAATTTGTAAAAATAAATAAAAATAAAACCAATATCTGGAATTTTAACTGTGACTATACTCTGTCTTTTAACAGCTTTAATTGAACAACTGAAATACAATAAACTATACCTATTTAACATGAAAAATCTGACACAACTTGATATTTTTATACACCCTTGAAATCATCAATACAATGTCCACATACATCTTCACCCCAAATTATTATTTTCCACATACCTCTCTCTCTCTCTCTCTCTCTCTCTCTCTCTCTCTCTCTCTCTCTCTCTCAGTACTGGGGTTTGAAGCCAGGGCTATTCTTCTTCCTCTGAGCTATACCCCTAGCCCTTTATTTCATTTATTTGTGGTACTGTGGATTGAATCCAAGGCTATCCTGCATCCAAGATTTTTATTTTTAAGTAGGATTTTACTAAGTTGCTTACCCCAACCTCAAATCTGTGATACTCCTGCCTCAGCCTCCCAAATATTGGCATTCCAGGCATCTGCCACTATGCCTGGCTCTATTTTTTATTTTATAAGTTTCTTACTAAGTTACCATGTTTTGACCTTGAACCTGAAATTCTACTGTCTCTGTCTCCCAAGTACTGGGATTATAGGCGTTTGCCACAATACCTGCCTCAATTTTTCCTTATTTTAATTTTAAATTAATTTTAATTGGTACTTAAAAACATAAAATTGTGCATGCTAGTGTGGTTCCATGTAATGTTTCAATATGTGTATACACTGCATAATGTTTAAATCACGATAAACATATATATTCTCAAAAATTTCTCTTGGCTTTATGGTGAAAATTTAAAAATTACTTCCTTTTTCAAATGTAAATTATTGCTACTATAGTCACACTGTTGTGTAATAGCACAACAGAACTTCTTCCTCCTATCTTTAACTTAGTACCCATCGATCAACCTCTTTTCTCTCTCCCTTCTCCCCCATCATAATAACCACCATTCTATTCTTGTCTTAGCAAACATTCTCCCAGACCATATATCTTAGAGAAAGGAAGATTTATTTTCTTCTAGTTTCTTGAAGATTCAGAGTTCAATTCATGTGAGGCCAGGGTATGGTGGCAGGAAGCAGAGAGAAGGAAGAGCATTTGGGCTCTGCTCCTCACACCATGGAGGCCAGAAGTAGAGAGAGAGCACAGAACTGAAAAACTTTATATAATCCCTGAGGCCATGCTCCCAGGAGCCCCTCTGTAGCAACCAAGCCCTGCTCCCAACATTGCTACCTTGCTTCCATGTGGAATAGGGGAACATGCTACATCTAACCCATTACAACTCTCAAATTCTATGTGGTTAATTTTTTAGATTATAATATATTATATATTATAATATATATAACATATAATATATTATATATTATAATATATACTTAGTCTATATATAGATTATGAATGTTATGTAGTATTTGTGTTTTTGTACTTGGCTTATTTCACCTAATATAATTATCACTAGTTCCATTTAGGTTTTTGCAAATGACAGGATGTCATTCTTTTTATGGCTAAATGGTATTTCGTTTCGTCTATGTACCACATTTGCTTTATCCATTCATCAGTCAGTGGACATATAAGTTGTTTTCATTTCGTGGTAATTGTGAAGAGTGATACAATGAACTTGGAAGTGCAGATATTTCTTCAACATATTGATTTAATTTCCTTTGGATATATGCCAAACAGTGGAATTATCTTGTATTGTGGCTACATTTTTCTTTTTCTTTTTTGGGGGGAAACCTCTGTACTATTTTATAGAAATATACTAGTTCATATCTTCTGTACAATGTGAAGACTTTTTCTCTGGATCCTCATGCTTATCTTTATTTTTCTGACAAATTCCATACGTAATATAGATTGAAAGTTGTCAGCATCAATCTATATAACATATATAATGACTGGGAGGAAGTGAGGTGGAACCTAGAGGGAAACACAACTGTTGTCTACATGTATATTTCTCTCACTTGGAATCTCATTATAATGTATAATTATAATGTATAATTATGATGTGACAATAAAAACATTTTGACAGGTGAAAAATGATATTTCACTGTGATATTAATTTGTATTTCCCTAATGTTTAGTGATGTGGAACATGTTTTTCATGTACCTGTTGGACATTTGTATACCTTTTTTTGTGTCTGTGGTACTGGGGGTGGAACTCAGGGGCTTTTCTACCTCCAGGCTATACTCTCAGACCTATTTTATACTTTATTTGGAAACAAGATCTCACTAAGTTGCTGAGAGCCTCACTAAGTAGCTGAGGCTGGCTTCAAACCTGTGTGATCCTCCTGTCTCAGCCTCCCAAGCGCGGGGATTACAAGCATGTGCCACCACACCTGGCATATACCTTCTTTTAAGAAATATCTGTTCAAGTTCTTTGCCCACTTTTGAATGGGTTATTTACTCTTCTGCTATTGATTTCTTTGTATTCTGTACATACTTTGAATATTTATATTTATCCCTTATCAAATATGTTTTGTAAATTTATATTAATTAAATTCATTTTAAATGGAATATAAAAAATTTACATACTAAAGGGGCAGCATGATGTTTTAGTACATGTATATGTTATATAATGTTTAAATCAGATTAAACTTATCTTCTTAGACATTCAGAATGTCTTTTTGGTGAAAATTCCCCAAATCTCTCTTTTTACCTTTTGAAAATACATGATATATGATTGCTATTTATAGTTTCCCTTCTCTGTAATAACATACCAGAACTTCTTGCCCTTATCTAATTGTAACTTAGTATTTGCTGATCAAGTGTTCTCTTTCTCTCCCTCCCTATTACTTTCCCTGGCTTTTGGTAACCACCAATCCATCCTCAAATTCTATGATCAACTCTTTTAGCATCCACATATGAGTCACATCTTGCAGTACTTATATTTCCGTGCTTGCCTTATTTTAGTTAGCATGATCTCCAATTAAATCCATGTTGCCCAAAATTACAGAATTCGTTTTATTTTTATGGCTGAAGACTATTCCATGGCATGTATGGGCCATATTTGCTTTAACTATTCCTAAGCTTATGGACATTTAAATTCCTTCCATTTCTTGGCCATTGTGAGTAGTCCTGCAATAAAATGAGAGTTTAGATGTGTCTTTAACATAATGATTTTATTTACTTTGGATATATTTCAGTGGTGGAATGTTTGTAGCCTATGCTTGTTCTCTTGTAAAAAATTTGGAGAAACTGCCATAGTATTTTCCACAATGGCTCTAATAATTTATATTTCCAACAGCAGTGTGCAAGTGTTTTCTTTTTCCACATATTTGCCCTCAATTATTTGTATTAGTTTATTTGATAACAACCATTCTTGCAGGAGTGAGCTGATTTATCATTGTGATTTTAATTTTTATTTCCCTATGATTAGTGATACTGAGAACTTTTCATATCTCTATTGGTCATTTGTACTTCTTTTTTAGAAAAATGTCTGTTTATATCTATTGCCTAGTTTTTACTTGATTTGCTTTTCCCTACTAGGATTTTTGGGTTCCTAATATATGTAGCTTATGAGTACTTTCATTCCCTTATAAATTTTTCCTTTACTTTGTTATTACTTTGCTGAGCAGAGCCTTTTCTTTTTCATATAATCTCATTTGTTTCTTTCTGCTTTTGTTACCTGTGTTTTGAAGCTCAGAATATCATTGCCTAGGCCAGTGTCATGGTTCTTTCCCTTTATGTTTTTGTGTAGTGATTTGATAAATTCAAATCTTATATTTAAGGCTTCTATCCATTTAGAATCTTATATTATTTAAGATAAAAATCTAATTTTATTGATCTATAGAAGATATACAATTTTCCCAATGTTAGTTTTTGAAGAGACTGGGCTTTGTCCATGGGTTTCCTAGAAACATTTGTTGAAAATCAATTGACCATAAATGTATAGGCCTATTCTGGGCTCTCTAAATTGTTTTTATTAGTCTAAGTATCTTTTTGCCAATGCTATGCCATTTTCACTATAATCACTTTGTATTTGATTTTGAAATAAAAATTGCATTGTGTCCAGCTATGTTCTTTTTGCTCAAGATTGTTTTGCCAATCTCAGTAATTTTGTGATTTCATACAAATTTATTAATCGTTTACATTTCTTTGTAAAAGAACAATGAACATGTGACATTGGAGATTGTGACTTTGAAATTTTGATAGCTATTTCAGTGAATCTATAGATCCTATTGGGTGATGTGAACATTGCAGCAACATTAATTCTTTTTATCCATGTTTTTAAGGATATCTTATTCCATTTAATCCCAGCATTCAGGAGGCTGGGACCGGAATATCGCAGTTCGTGGAAAGCCTCAGCTATTTAGCGAGGACCTTTCCAACTCAGTGAGACCCTGTTTAAAAAAAAAACACTAAAAAACTAGGGCTGGGGTAGAGGTCAAAGGTACATGCCCCTGGGTTCCAACCCCAGTACCGCAATAAATAAATAAACAAACAAATAAATAAATAAATAAATAAAAAAGTACACAGGTTTTTTTCTTCCATGGTTGAATTTGCACATAAGTATTTAAATTTTGGTACTATTGTAAGTGGAATTGTTTTCCTGTTTTTTTCATGTACTTTATTATTAGTAGGTGCAAAACTACTGAATTGTTTATGCTGAATTGGTATCCTGAAACTGTGCTGAATTTATTACTTCTAAGAAGGTTTTGGTATAGTCTTGAGGGTTTCCTATTTATAAGATCACATCATAGGCAAGGAGAGAGAATTACATTTTTGTCTTTCTCATAGGTTTAAGGCCAGCTTCAGTGACATAATAAGGCCTGCAAATTAGTGAGACTCTGCTTAAATATAAAAAAAATTGAACTGGGGGTGTAGCTCAGAGTTAGAATACCCCTGAGTTCAACCCCTAGTACCACAAAATAAACACATATATGATTATATATATATATATATATATATATATATATATATATATATATATATATATAAATGCACTGGGTGTGGTAGTAAGTGACTGTAATCCCAGTACTTGAGAGGCTGAGACAGGAGAATTATAGGTTCAAGGCCAGCCTCAGCAACATAGCAAAATACTCAACAACTTAGTGAAACCAGGTTTTAAAATAAAGATTACAGCCGGTTGTGGTGGCACACGCTTGTAATCCCCACGCTTGGGAGGCGGAGACAGGAGGATCGTACTGGTTCGCCAGTTTTGCTGGCTTAAGAGACCCTGTTTCTAAATAAAAATATAAAATAGGTCTGGGAGTGTAGCCCAGAGATAGAAGAGCTTCTAGGAACCCCAGTACTACCAATAAATAAATAAATAAATAAATAAATAAATAAATAAATAAATATTAGAAAAAATACTGAGAGGTTAACTCAGAGATAAAATGCCCATGAGTTTAATCCCTAGTACTAAACAAACAAAACAAGAGTATTAACAAATATATAATGATGTATTCTAGGTTATCCTATTTGCTGTATGATTGTTTATAGTGTTTTTATAATCCTTTGTATTTTGTTGGTATCCATTGTAATGTCTTTGCTTTCATTTCTAATTTAATTCATTTGAATAATCTTTGTTTTCTCAGTTATGGATTTGCAATTTTTCTTTTTCTTTTTTTGTTTTTTATTGGTGCATTGTAGTCATCCATCTTAATGGGGTACAAGATGGTAGAGGCATACATGCACACATCACTCATTTAGCCCTTCCCCAATTCCCTCCCCATTCCTTCTTTTCAAAAGGTGACTTTTAATTTTTTTATTTGTTTACAATTTTTCTGGTTTCTACTTCAGTTATTGCTGCTCTGGTCTTTGTTATTTAAAGAAGTTTAACATTAAATTTTTTTGTAATCTTTCTGTTGTTGTAGTTGTTGGTGGTGGTACCAGGAGTAGAACCCAGGGGGCTTTCTACCTCTGGGCTATACTCCCAGACCTATTTTATATTTTATTGGAAACAGGGTCTCACTAAGTTGCTGAGAGCCTCACTAAGTAGCTGAGCCTGGCTTCAAACCTGTGTGATCCTCCTGTCTCAGCCTCCCAAGCGCGGGGATTACAAGCGTGTGCCACCATGCCTGGCAATCTTTCTGTTTTGTACGTGGGACCAGGGATTGAAGCCAGGGGAACTGTACATCTGAGCTACACCCTCAGCTCCATTTTGTTATTTTTATTTTGAAAGAGAATCTCTCTAGGTTGATGAGAGTCTTGCTACTTGCTGAGGCTTTCCCCAATTCTATGATCCTCCTGTGTCAGCCTCCCAAGCACTGGGATTTCTGGTGTGCACCACCACACCTGGTTTATTTTTATTTATTTATTTATTTTTGGTAGTACTGGGAATGGAGCCCATTCCCAGACCTATTTTATATTTTATTTGGAAACAGGGTCTCTGAAGCCAGCGCGGCTGACTCTGAACCTGCGTGATCCTCCTGTCTCCACCTCCCAAGCGCGGGGATTACAAGCGTGCACCATCACACCCCGCAATCTTTCTTATTTTTTATGCAGGTATTTATCTCTACAGATTTCCCACCTAGGACTGTTTCTGGTGTTTTTCATACGTTTTTGTATATTGTGTTTCCATTTTTATTTGTCTCAGGTATTTTTTTAATTAATTCTTGAAAGCTGGTGGTGTGGCTCTGTGGCATAACATGTTCCTAGAATATGCAAGATTCTAATAATAATTGGCCTCTGCATAGTTTTTTTTTTTTTTTTGCAGGTCTGGGGATGGAACCCAGGGGCAATCGACCTCTGAGCTACACTCCCTGCCCTATATTTTTATTCTTTATTTTGTAACAGCGGCTTGCTAAGTTGCAGAGGGCCTCACTAAGTAGCTGAGATTGTCTGCGAACCGCGATGCTCTGGTTATGTAAATTATTATCAGCCTCAGCATAGTTTTTTTTTGTGTGTGTGTGTGTTTCTCTTGTGGTTTTGCTTTGTTAACCTTCTTAATTCTCTTTTATTTTTATTTTTATCAAATTTGGGAAATCTTTTGCATTATTTATTCAAATTTTTATTTCATGCTCTTTCTATCCTCTCAAGATTCTTCAGGATTTCTTTGAGCTCATTATGTTCAGTTCATTATTTTTCAGTTTTTCTCCATGTAATCCATTTTTAATTGATTCTATGGCTGTAGATTCAAGTTTTATAATCTTCTACAATATCTAATTTACAGTCCAATATTTTTTCATTGTAACATTAGAGTTATTTCTTAAGTTCAATTAGGTTTATTATTTTTTATCCCTGATTAATATGTTTCATTTCATTCTACCATATGTGTGTGTGTGTGTGTGTGTGTGTGTGTGTGTGTGTGTGTTATTACTGGTATTGGACCAAGAAGCATTCTACCTTTAAGCTACCCACCCCCAGCCTGACTTTATATCTTACTTGGAAACAGGGTTTTGCTAAGTTGATGAGTCTCACTACTTGCTGAGGCTGTCCTTGAACCTGTGTTTCTCCTGTCTCAGCCTCCCAAGTACAGGGATTACCGGTATGGGCCATCATGTCCTGGCTTACCATCTTAATTATATAGAATTCAGTTATGAGAAATATTTGATTTACTTCTATTCATCCTTTTTTTGTCTATTAGTTCTATTATCTGTTTCATTTTGATTTTGGTTAATTTTTTCTTCTTTATTACATTTTTCTGACTCATTATATAACTGATGATTTCTTATTGATGTTGGTATTGTAAATTTTACCTTTGTGATTTCTATATACTTTAATGCTTCTAAAATTATTTTTAGCTTTTTTCTGGGATACTGTTACTTTCAATAGAACTTTTAGGTCTAGGCTTTAAGTTTTCATGCATGGAATATAGCAGTGCTTTTTCTAGGGTTAACTTTTCACCAACACTAACGCAAAATTCTTCTAATATTCTGTGTGGAATTATGCAAATTATTAGGTTTTCCACTCTTACAGGTAGGAACTATTTGCATAGTTGGGCCAATAATTATTTGCTACCTCAGATTTTTCCCTCTGGCTCTGGATAGTTTTCTCACATGCAAGTGTAATCAGTGTTCAACTGAATATTTGATGAGACCTCTCAGCAAATTTCTGCAGTTTTTTTTTCTATCTCCATCTCAGTCCTCTTCAATACTTAATTCTAATCATTGTCGTCTCCCCTATGACCAACTCCCATTCCATCTCCTTAATTTATTGGTTGACAGGATATGCCTAAATTCCTCTCTCCATGCTCTGAGTTGGAAATTATCAGGGGAGTATGTCTGACAATCATTTATTTGTCGAATTTATTTTCCAACTCTTAGTGAATCAGTGCTCATTCTTGCATATTGTCCAATGCCATCAGAACTATTTTATACTTCTTCTATATTTTGTCTGGTTCATAGTTGTTTTAGATAGGACACTATATATTGTTCCTCTTATTCCATCCCAGTCAGAAGTGGAAGCCTCGCTGTATTTTTAAATTCTGTAATAAATGTTGGGACTAGTAAAACATTCTGTAAATACATTACTATATAATCAGGAGGAAAATCATATATTTATTTATTATTTTGTCATTATTCATTTATTTTAATCAGGAAAAATAGCTTCATAGATTCTAATTACTCAGGATAAAAATCCTCAGAATATTTGCCTTTTTTCTTCTTTATTCTCCATACCTGCTTATTAAATGCTATAAAATATAATCCAAGATATCTTCCCACTCATTTCTTTCTCTCCTTAGTATTCTACTTCATGATCTTATCTGTTCTTACTTGGAATATTACAGTAGCTTCATTATCAGTATGGTCCATCACTGCATGTTCCAAACAATCCGTAACTCAACCATTCTTTACAACTGTATATATGGTGTAAGCCTCTTAACCTAGAATTCAGTGTATTTTATGAGCATGCTTCAAGTCATCCACTCTAGCTACCTATCCAATATTCTTTTACTCCTACTTTCTCTACTGAGATGATGTTGCTTATCATTTTTATATTTATGCCTCATATTTTTATGTTTCCATATTTTAACATGTTGTTTTATTTATTTTTTGAATACTGTATGTTGAACTGAAGGTTTCACACATGCCAGGCATCCATCTATCTATCTATCTATCTATCTATCTATCTATCTACCTATCTATCATCTATCTACTTATCTATTTACTTACTCATTCATTTCTTTTTTGGAACTAGACATTGAACCCAGGGACATTCTATATCTAAACTACACTCCAGCCTTTTAAAATTGTTTAGGTCAAAACATGGGTCTTACTGAGTTGTTGAGACTGTTTTTGAACCTGAAATTCTCCTGTCTCAGTCTCTTAAATTACAGGTGGAATTATAGTTGTGCACCACCATGCTGGGCTGATTTGTCCTCTATTTAAAATGGTGGCACATGCTTATAATCCCAGCATTTGGGAGGCTGAGACAGGAGGATCACAGTTCGTGGACAGCCTCAGCTACTTGGTGAGACTCTTTGCAACTCAATGAGACCCTGTTTCAAAATAAAGAATAAAAAAATAGGGCCGAGGATGTACCTCAGAGGTAGAATGCCCCTGGGTTCCATCCCCAGTACTGCAAAAAATAAATAAAACTAAAATAAAAATAAAATGCCCTGCTTAAAATGTACTTTTTCTTCGAAGCCTAGATCCATTTTCATTTCCTTCATGAATCTTAAATCATTTAAATGAAGGAATTATTTCTTCTTTTTTATTTTATTCTCATTTGGCTCTTTGTACCTTTCCTAAAATGCTGACATTAATTTTTACAAAGTATCTTGTGATGTACTGTATTCAACTAATCTAGTAGTGGCACATGCCTGGTTAAATATTTCTTGAAAGGCAGAATGATTTAATAAACCTCTGTAATTTGTTCTTCAGTTTCATTATTTTTAGATATGAAAATAAAACTATAGGAATAACATTATCTCCTAATTGGGTTTGTGTCTTTTGTGGAAGTATTCATATGAATTAGAATAGAAACAAAGGAAAGTATAAAGTACTCTAAATTTCCCTGAAGAGTATATTGATTTGTATGGTGATGCACACAATTATAAAGTGTAGTTCAGCTATAGGAGAGGAATAATCCTTTAGTGTTTGATAGAAAACCTTATTAAAAGGAAAAAGAATGGTATTCTAGAGCAAGATTGTTTTCTTTTTTGTATCATATTGTGGTTAAAAAGAATTAATTACTCGCTGGTGATTTCTGTCACTGATAGATTTTTTAGTAACATCAGAAGCATTATTATGCTTTGCCTTTAGTGGAAGTAAATAGCTTTATACTGAATTCATTCACTTCTGAAGCAATAAGTATATCTATCCTTGACATTTCTCAGGGGAGATTTACAGTCTAGGAGATTGTAATTTTAGAGGTTTTCAAACAGCATCTCCAAAGTTTCCATGAAACCACCAAACAAAGCTCCAGGTGGTGCCTCCTCCCAGTAATTATTACAAACAAATACCTTCTTCTTTTTTCCTGATAACATATTCGCAAAAATAAAAGATTAGGATCATGTTTGGATGAGCCTGCCCCAGAGCATTTGTAAAATTTTGAGGGAATAAAGAAATTGTTTAAGTAAATTAACACTTGGAAGTCAACTATTCCTTTGAGGAGGTGGTTATACTGTTTTTTTAAACTGTTTTAGTGGAATGCAGGCAGTGTTCCATGTTTCCTAAATAACAGAACATATATAATATGTAATAATTCACTGGAGAAAATGCCTTAATGATTAATATTCACCTTCATCTTTATTATATATATTTTTGGTGGTACTGGGGATGGAACCCAGGGGCCTTCTACCTCCAGGCTACACTCCCAGACCTATTTTATATTTTATTTGGAAACAGGGTCTCTTAAGCCAGCTGAGGCTGGCTTTGAACCTGTGTGATCCTCCTGTCTCCGCCTCCCAAGCGTGGGGATTACAAGCATGTGCCACCACACCCAGCCCACTTTCATCTTTAAAAAACACCTAGAGTTCAGAAAGTTCTCAGGAAAAGTTATTATTTTAAATGTTGATTATTAGTAGAATTAAAGATGGCAGAGTAGAGGAAGGTAGCGTGTGTTGGTTACTCTCAGATTCAGAACTCAACCATCAGGAATACTGCTTCTTGGTAAGAGAAGAAAAACAGTCTAAACTCAATAGAGGAAAAACAGTTGACATGTAATTGAATGTAGTTACAGCAAAATGGCAGAGGACTGAAAAGGGGCTCTGCGCATTTTACCCGGTGAACAGAAATCTGAGGTAGGAGCCATCATGACAAGCCTGTTCTGGAGCTGATGGCTGCTGGGAGGCAAATTCCAGTAAAGAAGAATCTAAATCCTATTATGCCAGGGAACCAATGGGAAAAAGCAATAACATTAACCTGTCAATGTACTCCCATAGCTGAAGTTGAACTATTCAGGACTGATAAACTATAGACACTTCTGCAGGGACCTGAGTGGCTAAACATTGCCTCTTCAGGACCACCTTGAATCTCCAAGAACTCAACCAGTGAACTCCTGTCTACAGTTGAACTCATGAGGACCAAGAAATGACTGAGTTGTTACAACTGGCCTTGACAAATAATCTTTGAGGAAGCCTGCATGATTGCAGAGTCTAAATGTGATGCATGTAATTTGCCACATGTAATACATGTAATTCACCACAGAAAAAGAACTAAGGAGAAAAATCACATGATCTTCGCAATAGATGCTGAAAAGGCATTTAACACCCATTTATTTTAAAAATACTGCAAAAAATAAAATAGAAGGAATTTACCTCAACATCGTTAAGATAATATATAATAAACACAAATACAACATCATCCTGAATGGGGAAAAACTGCAAGAATTTCCCTTAAAATCAAGAACAAGACAAAGATGTCTACTATAACCAATCCTTTTCAATATAGTATTCAAAACTCTATCTGGACAGATAAAGCAAGAAGAGAAATCAAAGAAATATAAATAAGAAAAAGTGAAATAATATCTATTTGTAGATTATATAATCCTATACTTAAAAGACACAAAAATCTCAACCAAGAGACATTTAGATATGAATAACAAAATCAAAAAAGCAACACGGTAAAAAATAAATCTATAAAATCAGTAGCTTTTCTATATGCCAACCATAAATCCACTGAAAAAGAAATACAGAAAACAATTCCATTCACAATAACCTCAAAATCAATAAAATGCCTCATAATAAATCTAACTAAGGAGGTCAAAGACCTCCACAATGAAAATTATAAAACGCTAAAGAAAAAAACTAAAGAAAATTTTAGGAGATGAAAAGATCTCCCATGTTCTTGGATAGGCCGAATAAATGTTATCGAAACAGCCATTCTACCAAAGGTGAGCTGTGGGTTCAATGAAATTTCTATAAAAATGCCAAGACCTAGAAAAATAAATAATAAATTTCATATGGAAAAGCAAAAGACCCAGAATAGCCAAAGCAATTCTCAGCAATAAGAGTCATTCCAGAGGCATCACAATGCTTAACTTCAAATTATACTACAGAGCTATAGTCATAAGAACAGCATGGTACTGGTACAAAAACAGACACATAGAGTAATGTAACAGAATATAAGACACAGAAACATTGTCATACACTTATAGCCAATTGATATTTGACAAAGGCACCAGACATCTACTTTGGAGAAAATATAGTCTTTTAAAAGACTAGTATTGGGAAAATTGATTTTAACATTTATAGCAAAATGGAATTAAACCCCAATGTCTCACCCTACACAAAAGTCAATTAAAGATGAATCAAAGACCTGAAAATTAGACCAGAAACTTTCAAATGATTAGAGTAGTGCATAGGTCCGACACTCTAACATAAGCCACTGCTAGAAACCTTTTCAACAAAACTCCAAAATCTCAAGAAATTAAAACAAAGATGAATAAATATAATTGAATTTAATTAAAAAGTATCTATCTGTTCAGCAAAGAAAAGAATCAAGAGTCTAAGCGAGAGAGAGACTGCAGAGTCAGAAAAAATCTTTGACGGATGAGAAGTGGAAGATGGTGACAGAGTAGGACCCTAAGGTGAGCTTGTCTTTAGTGTGTGTATGTGTGTGTGTGTGTGTGGTACTGGGTATTGAAGCCAGGGGCATTTTACCTCAGAGCTATACCCCCAGCCCTATTTTGTATTCTTTATTTTGAAAGAGGGTCTCACTAAGTTGCAGAAGGCCTCGCTAAGTAGCTGAGGCTGGCTGCAAACCTGCAATCCTCCTATCTCAGCCTCCGAAGTACTGGGATTAAAAGCATGTGCCACCACGCCCAGCTGTGAGATTGTCTTTAACTCTTATTGGGATATCAGAATTGAACAGCATCCTACATCCCAGACTACCTCCATGGTATGTGGAAACTCAAAACAATATCTGTAAGAAAGCTTTCAAACATCAAGGCAAAAGGAGAAAAAAATCTCTGAATAAGCAGAGATGCAAGAACAACAGCTTGTACCCATGAATGTTAGGAACTTTGGAAGGGCCAAAAATATTATACCCAGCAATCTGAGACTTACTCCATAGGCAGCACCAGACACAGATTCACACAGCCCCTTGACGGCTGCAGACAGAGGCAGGTGACCAAATCCACCACCCCATTCCTCACTATATTTCTGGACATACTGTGCACTTGGCAGAAGAGGTGAGTACAGGATCCAGAGGAAAGTGAGTGCAGGCACTATACCATGGATAGCTGAAAAGAGACTATAAAAAGAAAGGGTCAGAATACATGCCGACCTTTGCTACATGCTGCATTTGAAATTCTGAGAAAAATACCAGGCTTGGAAGATGCAGGTCAACCTAGCTTATTCTGTGAAAAATGTGGACACCCCTTGCTTGCTTTGGGAGAGACCCTAACCCTGGTCCCTGGAGCTAGGCCCCCCTGCAGACAGAGAAAACCAAGAGAGACACAGGAGCCCAGGATCTCACTAGAGGTCCTAATGCTATGGCTGCAGCCTGACTCCTTTTACAGGTTTCTGCGCAAGTTGAAATGTTAAAAATGGCCGGGGAAATGGATGGAACTGGAGGACATTCCGCTAAGTGAGAATAGTCAGTCACAAAAAATAAGAAATCAGATGCTTTCCCTAATATGTGAAAGCTAAGGAAAAATACGTCATAGGAGGACCTCTAGATGAAAAAGGAAATCCTATAGAGGAGCAAATAAGAAACCCTAACTGAGGGGATGAGAGGGGGAAGAAAACTCTCTAAAGCACATGATGTTCTTAAACATATCGATGTCAACCACTAAGCCAGGCAAGGGAAGGAGGGATGGGGAGGGAATGGGGTGGGAACTGGGTAGGGGCTAAATGGATGATGTGTACATGTATGTACACACATGTTTTTACCCCAATATGATGTATGAATATAATGCACCAATAAAAAACTTAAAAAATGGCCGGGCGTGGTGGTGCACGCTTGTAATCCCCGCGCTTGGGAGGCTGAGACAGGAGGATCGCACAGGTTTGAAGCCAGCCTCAGCTACATAGTGAGGCTCTCAGCAACTTAGTGAGACCCTGTTTCCAATAAAATATAAAATAGGTCTGGGAGTATAGCCTGGAGGTAAAAAGTCTCTGTGTTCCACCCCCAGTACCACCAAAAAAAAAAAAAAAAAGAAAAAGAAATGTTAAAAATGTACTCAGGAACCTACAGTACAAGTAGACTTTAAACAGCTGAAAACATTTACACAGGCCCAAGAGGACTACCGATTCTGAGTACAAGAGTCTGTGTTATTGCTGCTATTGTTTGGGTTTATTTTTAATATTTTTTGGAT
The DNA here is from genome assembly GCF_963383645.1 of Muscardinus avellanarius. Lineage (NCBI taxonomy): Eukaryota > Metazoa > Chordata > Mammalia > Rodentia > Gliridae > Muscardinus > Muscardinus avellanarius. The sequence continues at coordinate 116,016,470 of NC_137792.1, read as the reverse complement.
TTTGTTTTTGACTCTTTTTTTGATTGGGGTGCTGCTGTGTGTATGGTTGCAGGTTTTTCCCCCTTTGAGCTTTCTCTCTGCTTCATCACTCCTTCTTTTTCTTTTTCTTCTCTCCCTTTTGTTGTGGTTTATCTCAGAGGTGGAATGCCCCAGACCCACAAAAAACAACAACAACAACAAACAATAAATGTTGCAAGGATGTGGAGAAGTAGGAATTCCAATACAATGCTGTTAGGATTACAAATTAGTGCAAAAATTTTGGGAAACAGGGTGGAGGATCCTCAGAAGAATGGAAATGAACCTACCATATGACCCAGCTATGTCACTTTTGGGTATCTACCCAAAAGAACTGAAACCAAGCCGGCGTGTTGGTGCACGCTTGTAATCCCAGCATGCGGGAGGCTGAGACTGGAGGATCGCGGTTCGTGGACAGTCTCAGCTACTTAGTGAGGCCCTCTGCAACTCAGTGAGACCCTGTTTCAAAATAAAGAATAAAATATAGGGCAGGAGGTGTAGCTTGGAGGTCAAATGCCCTGGGTTCCATCCCCAGACCCGCAAAAAAAAAAAAAGTATTGAAACCAGACCACTATAGTAATGCATGCATATCTCTGTTTAGCTGCACAATTCATAATTGCCAAACTATGAAAACAGCCAAGATGTCCTTTAACAGATGAATGGATCACAAAATTTTGGGATATGTATACACATGGAATTCTACTCAGCCACAAAGAAGAACAAAAAATTATGTCATTTGCAGGGCAATGGAGATGAAGATTATGCTAAATCAGATTAGTCAACTACAAAAAAATGAAGAGTCGCCAGGCATGGTGGTGCATGCTTGTAATCCCCGCGCTTGGGAGGCTGAGACAGGAGGATCGCACAGGTTCGAAGCCAGCCTCAGCTACTGAGTGAGGCTCTCAGCAACTTAATGAGACCCTGTTTCCAAATAAAGTATAAAATGGGTCTGGGAGTATAGCCCAGGGGTAGAAAAGCCCCTGGGTTCCATCCCCAGTACCACAAAAAAAAAATGAAGGGTCAAATGTTCTCCCTCATATGCAGAAGCTATGAGAAATTTGTACAAAGGAGAGATTCCAGACAAATGAGAAATTTAGTTGAGTGAAGGACGGGACACAGAAAGTGAAGGGTTGTATGTTTTCACTCACATGTGGAAGCTAGGGAGTAATTGGGATATAAGAGGAGATTTAAATAAAGGAAGAGAGCCGGGCGTGGTGGCGCACGCTTGTAATCCCCGCGCTTGGGAGGCAGAGACACGAGGATCGCGCAGGTTCGAAGCCAGCCGCATGCGCTGACTTAGGAGATCCTGTTTCCAAATAAAAATGTAAAAATAGGTCTGGGAGTGTATCCCGGAGGTAGAAGGGCTTCCAGGAACCCCAGTACCACCAAAAAATAAATAAATAAATAAATAAATAAATAAATAAATGAAGAGAAATCCACTGTAGCAATGGAGGTAGTCTAGTGGAGGGGAGGAGAATTATCATACTTCCATTTATGTATGTACAAATGTGAGAATACCAATGTCAAACACAATATAGTGTATGGGGAAGGAGAGTATGTAGGGAGGGAGCTCAGAGGAAGCCCACCAATTGCTGTGTGCATGTATGTCCCTATAACTATGAACTATATTATGATGTGTGACTACAATATACCAATAAAAGGATATACACATCAATAAATAAATATTTTAAATAAATCTTTATTGTCTAGTATTAATGGAGTAATTAATTGGAAGTTTAGGAGTTTTTCTGATTTATTTTTCTTTTTTATTGTTTTAATTTTTGTTATTTTGAAAATATACTTCTATCGCTACATTGTGAACTTCACTAGAAGTGTTTCCTTCATAGATTTTCTCTCTGCACCACCAGCTTCCCCAGACTCTTTCATCACTCCACTACAATTTCTCTTCCATTATGTTCTCCAGGTATATTCATTTTCCTAAAAATGACATAATTTTGTTTTTCTTTATTACCGAGTAGAATTCCATTGTGTGGATATACCAGAATTTTGTAGTCTATTCATCTTTTAAAACATTTTTATTGGTGCATTTTAGTCATACACCTTAATGGGATACAAGATGGTGGAGACATATATGCACATATCACCCAATTAGCCCTTACTCAATTCTCACGTCATTCCTTCTACTTCCCTCCTTCTCATGTTTGGCTTGGTGATTGACATTGATATGTTTGTTAAAGTACATCATGTGCATTAGGGAATTTCCCTCTTCCTCCTGCCCATTCCTTCAGTTACGTGGCCTTATTTGCTCATCTATAGAATCTCTTTCTTTGTCTGAAGTTCCTCCTATGACTCATTTTCTTCCTAGCTTCCACATATTAGGGAGAGCATCTGATTTCTTATATTTTGTGACTGACTAATCTCACTTAGTATAATATCCTCCAATTCCATCCTTTTCCCTGTAAATGATGTAATTGTGTTTTCCTTTATGGCTGAATAAAATTCCATTTTGTACATTTCCCATAGTTTTATAATCCTTTCACCTGCTTATGAACATCTTGGCTGGTTCCATAGTTTGGCAATGGTGAAAACTCAAGGCACAAGAAAGTAAAAAAGGCGAATCAATACATGAGATTGTATGAAACGGAAGAACTTCTGTTCAGCAAAGGAAACTTTCAAGAACCTCAACTGAGAGCCAACAAAATGGGAGATTTTTGCCAACTACTCCTCCGATAGAGGAATAATATATAGAATATACAGAGAACTCAAGAAACTCAACACTTAGAAAACAAAGCACCCAATAACAAAATGGGCAAGTGAATTAAATAAACACTTCATGAAAGAAGAAATTTCAAATGGCCAATAAATGCATTCAAAATGCTGAACATCATTGGCAATCAGAGAGATGCAAATCAAAACTACCCTAAGATTTCACCTAACTCCAAATAGGATGGCAATCATTCAAAACACAAACAACAAATGCAAGCAAGGGTGTGGAGAAGTGGGAACTCTAAAACATTGTTGGTGGGATTGCAAATTAGTGCAATCACTCTGGAAAACAGTATGGAGGATCCTCAGAAGAATGGGAACAAATTTACTGTTTGATCCAGCAATACCACTCCTGGGTATCTACCCAAAAGAAAGGAAACCAAACTACCAAACTAATGCACGTGTATCTATGTTCTATTCTTTTCATCTTTTGATAGATACCTAGGTTAATTCCATGATTTGGCTATTGTGAATTATGCTGCTATAAACATGGATATGCATATATAACTATAATATTCTGATTTCAATTTCTCTAGGATGATACTTAGGAGTGGTAAAGCTGGATCATATGGTGGATCCATTCCAAGTTTTCTGAGGAATCTTAATACTGACCTCCACAGGAGCAATGCTAATTTGCCATCTCATCAACAGTTGGTGGGATTGTATAATAGTTTCTATTTCCCCACATCCTCACCAGCATTTAATGTTTTTGAATTCTTGCTAATTGCTTTTCTGATTGGGGTTATATGAATTTCAGTGTAGTTTTGATTTGTTAAACATATTTTTATATCTTTATTGACCATTTCATACCTTCTTTTATGAAGTATCTGTGTAGTTCAGTTGCCCACTTCTTGATTAGTTTTCATCTTTTTTCTTAGTGTTATGTCTTTCAGCAGCGTGTATATAGATTAAACCTTAGAAGAGAAAAGAGGAAAGCATTTGTCTCTACCACTGCTTCCTTAGTTACTTTCATTTAACATACTGCAATTAAATGATGATTAAACTAAAAGAATTCACCTTGCTAACCTCTACCTTTTCTTCACCTAAGGAAAGAAAATATCTTAAAAAAGTTTTCCCTCCTCAAAAAAAGGTTCAATTTTTAAAATGAAAATAACACACACAAATTAAATATAATAGCTTGTCACTTTAAATTGCAGCTGATGATATCTTTATTTGGTCTATGTAACTTATCCGTTTTTTCATATGTAAAGGATAAAATATGATGTTCTCTTAAAATTATTTATGTAAAATTAGTTCCTCCCAAGTTCCTTGTCATTGTAAATCCCAGATATTAATGAAAATCTGACAGCATACAGTCATCTCACATTTCAAATCAATAACTTTCAAAAAGATTAAAAATTAATGGCACAATCTAAACCATTTTCATCATGATAACTGACAGCCAAATTACTTTTATAAAATATTCTAAATATTTTTACTGATATAGCACTAGCTTTCCCAATTTTAACTAAAAACTCAAAACACCAAAGACCAGTAAGAATGTGTCACTTGGAGTGTAGATATTTTTACTTCCGTCCCCAATTGGGAAATCAGCACATTGTACAGGTGATGAAATTCCACGTCTGAAGCACTCATTCTGGCCTTGATTGTTGTAGTATTTGTAGAGCTGGTTTAAGTGACATATTGTGCTTGAATTTATTCTTCTATATATCTTTATTGGTGCAAAATAATCTCACATCATAGTGTAGTTCCTACTGATAGTGACACAAATGCACAGAGCACTTGATGAGCTTTCCCTTTACTCCCTCCCCACTCCCCCTGTTCTCATAGAAGATAGTGAGATTACCTGGTGTTCTCACATATGTATATAATGTCAGTAGAAGTGTTTCCTTCAATTAAGTCTCCCTCTCCCTTCTACCTAGCCTCCCCTTGACCATTTCCATTATTTCACTGGTGTTCCTCCATTATATAAAGTCCAGCCTGTATCCCAATTACTCCCTAGCTTCTGCATATTAGAGAAAGCATAAGGCCTTTCCCCCTTCCATGATGGTTAATATGACATAATATAATGTTCTCCAGGTCCATCTATATTCCTGAAGATGACATAATTTTTTCATCCTTATTGCTGAGTATAATTCTATTGTGTCTACATCCCATAAGATTGTAATCCATTTATCTGTTAATGTACATTCAGGTTGGTTCCATAATTTTCTTATTATAAATTATGCTGCATAATACATGGATATTCATGTATTACTATAATGTTCTGATTTAAGTCCCTTTGTAAAGATACCCAGGGAAGTATAGCTGGATCATATGGTGAATCCATTTCCAATATTCTGAGGAATCTCCACATTGATCTCCATAGAAGCTTCACTAATTTGCAATCCCAACAACAGTGAAGAAGAGTTTCTATTTCCCCACATCTTTTCCAGCATTTACACTTGTTTGACTTCTTGATTCTAAGTGGTATTAGATAAAATCTCAGTATGTATTTGTATCTCTCTGATTGCTAAAGATGTTGCATTTTAATGTATTTATTGCTCATTTATGTATAGTCTTGGATGAAGTGTCTATTTAGTTCAATTGCCCATTTCTTCATTGGGTTGTTTTTTAGTGTTGCCTTTTAATTCCTTCGTAATACTCTATCAGAAGAATAACTGGAATGATATCCCATTCGGTAGGACCTCCCTTTAGATCCTTGATGATTTATTTATTTTATTATTTTATTTTTTAGTGGTACTGGGGTTCCTGGAAGCCCTTCTACCTCCGGGCTACACTCCCAGACCTATTTTATATCTTTTATTTGGAAACAGGGTCTCTTAAGCCAGCATGGCTGACTTCGAACCAGCGCGATCCTCCTTTCTCCTCCTCCCAAGCGCGGGGATTACAAGCGTGCGCCACCATACCTGGCTTGATGATTTATTTTGATTAAGAAAAACATGTTAGTTTAGTGCTATCCCATTTATTATTTTTATATCAATTTCCTGATGCATCTTATTGGTTTTTATATCACTTTGAATGGAATTGTTTCTGGGTTTGTTTTTCAGTAAATTTATGATAGGCATATAGAAAATTACTGATATTTGTAGACTGAGTTTTTATCCTGCTATTTTGTTGACTTTGTTAATCAGCTCTAGAAATCTCTTGGTTGATATTTTTGGGTCTTCTACGTATAGGATCATGTCATCTTCAAATAGAGATCATTTCAATTGTTCTTTTCCTATTTGCATTCCTTTGTTTTACTTCTCTTCCCTTATCACTTTTTATTTTTGCAGTACTGGGGATGGAAACCAGGGGCATTCTGCCTCCAAGTGACAAACCCAGCCCTATTTTTTATTCTTTATTTTTTGAAACATGGTCTCATCGAGTTGCAAAGGGGCTCACTAAGGAGCTGAGGCTGGCTTCAAACCCGCACAATCCTCCCATCTCAGCATCCCAAATGTTGGGATTACAAGTGTGCACCACCATGCCTGGCTCTCCTTCTTTATTTCTGATTTTAATAATTTGGGTTGATTCTCTATTTCTTCGGGTTAGGTTGGCTAAGGTTTTATCAATTTTGTTAATCTTTGCAAAGAAGCAGCTTATTCTTTTGTATTGTTTTTTTATCCTCTATTTAATTCATTTCTGCTCTGATTTTAATGATTTTCTGCCTTCTGTTGGCTTTGGGATTAGTCTTCTCCTGTTTTTCCAGGTCCTTGTGGTGTGTCATAAGGTTCTTGATGTAGCAACTCCGTGTTATTGACACTCCGTGTTATAAATCCATTAGATGTAGCACTCTGTGTTTTAAATTTTCTTCTTAAATTTGCCTTCAAACTGTCCCCTAGATTTTGGTGTGCTGACTCTAGTTTCCTTTAATTCTAGGAATTTAAAAAACTCCCCTACCCAGGAGTGGTGGCACACACTTATAATTCCAGCATTTGGGAGGCGGAGACTAGAGGATCATGGTTTGTGGCCAGCCTCAGCTATTTAGTGAGGCCCTTCGCAACTCAGTGAGACCCTGTTTCAAAAATAAAACACAGGAATCAACTCAAGATGGATCAAAGACTTAGAAATTAGACCTGAGACTGTGAAGTTAGTAGAGGAGAGCATAGGTTCAACACTACAACATATTGGCACAGGCAGTAACTTTCTCAACAAAACATCCAAAGCTCAGGAAATTAAAGCAAGAATAAATAAGTGGGATAACATCAAACTAAAAAGTTTCTTCTCATCAAAGGAAACTATCAATAACCTAAAGAGGAAGCCTAAAGAATGGGAAAGGATCTTTACCAGCCACCATTCTGATAGGAGGCTAATATCCAGAGTATACAAAGAGCTCAAAAGACTCTACACAAGCAAAACAAACAACCCAATCAAGAAATGGGCAAATGAACTAAATAGACACTTCACAAAAGAAGAGATACAAAGGGCTAATAGATACATGAAAAGATGTTCTTCATCACTGGCCATCAAGGAGATGCAAATCAAAACTACACTGAGATTCCATCTAACCCCAGTCAGAGTGGCAAGCATAAAGAAATCAAACAACAACAAATGCTGGCAAGGATGTGGGGAAAGAGGAACTCTTTTACACTGTTGGTGGGAATGCAAACTAGCTCAACCACTATGGAGATCTGTGTGGAGATTTCTAAGAAAGGTGGGAATAGATCCACCATATGATCCAGCTTTACCACTCCTGGGTATCTTTCCAAAGGGGTTGAATTCAGAGAAATACAGCAACATATGCATACTTATGTTCATAGCAGCCTAATTTGTAATAGCCAAAATATGGAACCAACCCAGATCACCATCAACAGATGAATGGATAGCAAAACTGTGGGAAATACACACAATGGAATTCTATTCAGCCATAAAGAAGAACAAAATTATATCATTTGCAAGAAGATGGAAAGCCCTGGAGAACATCATGTTAAGTGAGATCAGCCAAGCACAGAAGGAGAAGATACATATGTTTCCTCTAATATGCCCAAACTAGGAAACACAAAGGATACCAGTGGGACTCCAGATATTGAAGGGGAAATACTAGCTAAGTTTGGATGGTAAGATAGGAGAGGAGGAAGGCTGATCTCGATTAATGAGGGTCTACACCTGAACATGTGTAAAATTATGAATAAGACATGGTTAACCTGGACAACCATTGGTGGGAGGGGGGAAGGGAAAACGGGGGCGGGGGGGAGAGGGCACCAAATATAGTGTAAATGTATACTATTTATGTTCACTAAAAAAATTGTTAAAAAATAAAATAAAATAAAATGGGAGCTATAAAAATAAAATAAAATAAAATGAGGTTTTGCTTAAAAAGAAAAAGAACAAAGCTAGAAGATATAAAAAAATAAAATAAATAAAAATAAAAATAAAAAAGATTTAAAAATAGGACTGGGGGTGTAGCTAAGAGGTAAAATGCTTCTTGTTTCCATCCCCAGTGCTGCAAAGAAAAAAACTTCTCCCCTTATTTCTTCTCTGATCCAGTCCTTACTCAAGAGTTATCATTCATTTTTTTTGTATTTATGTAATTTCTTTTTGTCTTCCTGTTGTTGATTTCTGCTTTCATTTCATTAGGATCTGAAAATATGCAGAAATTTATATTCCATTTTTAATTTATTGGTACTTGCTTTGTGGTCCAGAATGTAGTTTATTTCAAGAAGTTTCCATGAGCAGCTGAGAAAAATGTGCATTCAGCTGTTGTTGGTTGGGATATTTTTCATAAACCTATTAGGTCCATTTGACTGATAGTGTTCTTTAGTTCTAAAGAGTCTTTACTCATCTTTTTGCCTGAAAGTTGAATCTATTGTCATGGATGGTGTATTGAAATATCGAAATATTATATTTTTGTCTATTTGAGACCCAATATCCCAAAGAATTTGTTTTATAAAAGTGGGTGCACACCTATTTAGGGTATAAATGTTTCCTATCATTATATCTTCTTGTTGTATTTTTCTCTTATTAGTAAAAAAGTGATACACTTTGTCTCTTCTTTTAAATTTTGGCTTAAAGTCTCCTTTGTTGGCTATGTGCATTTCTATCCATGTTTGTTTTCAATCTCCATATGTATATCTTTTTCCATTCTTTCACATTTAGTCTATGGGTACCTTTGTCTGTAAGTTGAATTTTATGACTATGTTCTTTATTTCAGATTGTCATTCTATGCATTTTAATTGAAATATATTATAATCAATATTATATTATATTATATAATAATCAATATTATAATTGAGATAATTTTTGTTTTCTGTCATTTTAAGTTTTTTCTATGTTTTATAAGATGTTTCTCCTTCACTTAGTTACCAATAGGAGGAATTTACTCTTTCTCTGCTCTAGTATTTATTTATTTTTCCTATTTTGGTTTACTTTTTAAGTATTTTATCTAGTGTTAGCTTAGTATTCATGAATTCTTTTAGATCCTGCTTGTCTTAGAAGGTTTATATGTTTCTGTCAATTTTGAAAGATATTGTTGCTGGACATAGCAGTCTTGTTTGGAAATTGTTTTCTTTCAGGATCTGGAGTACACCATACTTGTCCCTCCTGGCTTTCATGATTTGAATTAAGAAGTCTGGAATGATTCTTACTGTCTTGTCCATGAATGTCATTCATTCTTTTGCTCTCAGTGCATTTAAAATTCTTTCCTTGATCTCTATGTTAGTCATATTGATTATTTTGTCACCTGGAGAACGTATTCTTTGTTCTTGTCTTACTGGGGTTCTGAATATCTTCTGTATGTGAATGTCCAACTCATTTTATATATTGATGTCATTCTATGATATTATTTCTCTGAAAATGTTTTAATACACTTGGTTGGTGCTTCTAGATTTTTTTCAATACTTATTATCCATACTTTAAGTCATTTTATATTATCCCACATTTCTTAAATGTTCTTACCATGTTATATTGTCTTCTCCATATTGTTGACTTTGTGGTCAGTTTTGAAGGTGTTTCTTCCAAGAGTTTCTCCTGCCTTCCAAGTACTGGGATTACAAGTATGTACCAACATGTACCTGGATTGTTGTAGCACTTTAAAACATGATTAGTTCTTAAAAAAAAAAACAGAGCAAGGCATAACTGAAGGAACCTTCCATATAATCTAGCAATATCACTTCTGGTTATTTACCCAAAAGAATGCAAACCAAACTATGAAACTAAATGCATGCATATCTATGCTCACAGTCACAGAAATCACAAATGCCAAACGATGGAACCAGCCAAGATGTACATCAAAAGATGAATAGATTGCAAATCTATGAGATATGTACACAATGGAATTTTACTCAGTCAGTGATAAAGAACAAAATTACATCATTTATAGGGAAATGGAAGGAACTGGAGAACATTATGCTAAATGAGATTAGTCAGTCACAAAAAGTAAGAAATTGGATATTCTCCCTAATATGTCAAAGCAAGAGAGAAAATGGGTGGGTCATAGGAGAAACTCTAGACAACAAGAAGAAATTATAGATGAGCAAATAAGGTGACCTGAGGAGAATGGGAGGGGAGAATAGGGAAATTTCCTAATGTAAATGATGTATATTCATAAACATATCAAAGCCATTCAGTAAGCCAAACATGACAAGGAGGGAGGGGTGAAAATGGGGTGGGAAATTAGTAAGAGATAAATGAGTGATGTGTGCAAGTATGTCTCTACCATCTTGTATCCCATTAGATGTATGACAACTCACCAATAAAAATATAAAATGTATTTTATATTTAAAATATAAAATATAAAATATTATGTATATACTAAAAATAGCTGGAAGGTGTAGCTCAGAAATACAATGTCCCTGATTTCAATATGCAGTACAGAAAAATACAGTGGTACCTTCATGGAGAGAAATGTAAAATTTTGTTTAGTATAATTGTTATAAACATGTCAGTTGTCCCCATGATAATAAAGTTCAATAAAATATGCAACTTGCATTATTTTTTGTGGTACTGGGGGTGGAACTCAGATGCTTTCTACTTCCAGGCTATACTCCCAGACCTATTTTATATTTTATTTGGAAACAGGGTCTCACTAAGTTGCCGAGAGCCTCACTAAGTAGCTGAGGCTGGTTTCGAACCTGTTTAATCCTCCTGTCTCAGCCTCCCAAGCGCGGGGATTACAAGCATGTGCCACCACGCCCAGCTTATAACTTTCATTTTAACATATAAATTGACCACCTAATTATAAAATATATGGTTCAGATAAACAGGAATTATTATTATTATTAATTATTACAGTAGTGGAGATTGAACCAAGGGGCATTCTACCTCTGAGCTACCTTTATTTTGAAACAGGGTCTTACTAAGTTCCCAAGGGGCTCACTAAGCAGCTGAGGCTGGCTTCAAGCCTGCAATACTCCTGTCTCAGCCTCCCAAGTACTGAGATTACAAGTGTGCTCCACTACACCCAGCCTAACATAGAAATTATTTGGAAAACTATATTCCAATAAAATGAAAAATCTATAGAAAATGAACAAATTTTAATATGTATGAAAAGTTTCAGATTTGAAAAAAGTGGATATAAAAACCTAGAGCAAGCAATAACAAGAAGATATCAGCATTAATAGTCTACCAAAAAATAGGACAGATCTATAGGTTTCGCTGCTGAATTTTACCACACTTTTAAAGAACTAATATCAATGTTCTTCAATCTCTGCTATAAAATAGAAAGCTTTCCTCCCAAACTCATTCTTAGAAACCTGTATTACCCTACTACCTAATCCAGCAAACTTTAAATCAGCATCTTTAATGAATACAGATGCAAAAATCATCAATAGACTATTTTCAAATCAAATTTAGAAGCACAATTAAGAGATAATATGCAGCTGGGTTTAGTGGTGTATGTTCATAATCTCAGTACTTGGGAGGCTACAACAGGAGAATTGCAGGTTTGAGGACAGAGTCAGCAATATATTGAGACTACAACATAGCAAGATCCGGTTTCAAACAAGAAAAAAGGGGGTGGGGTTATAACTTTGAGGTAAAATATTCCTGGACTAAATCCCCGGTACCTTTATCACTCTGAACTTCATTATGATGTAAGATTACAATGCACCAAAAACTTAAAAATCATACCATAATCAAATTGCTTTTATTCCAGGGATTCAATGATAGTTCAACATATTCAAATCAATAAACATAATACAGCACATAATTAGGATAAAAAATAAAGTTATAGCCTGGCGTGGTAGTGCACACTTGTAATCCCAGCAATCAGGAGGCTGAAAGCAGAGGATCGTGGTTCACAGACAGCTTCAGCTACTTAGTGAGGCCCTTTACAACTCAATGAGAACTGGTTTCAAAATAAAGAATAAAAAATAGGGCTTGCAGTGTAGCTCAGAGGTAGGAATGCCCCTGGGTTCCATCTTCAGTACCGCAAAACAGAGATAAATTTACATAAAAATTTCAATAGATTCAGAAAAAACCTGTTATTCAACATCCTTTGATAATAAAAATCCTGAAAAACTAGGTATTGAGGAATATACCTTGACATAACAAAGATATATTTATATATATGACAAACTAAAAGTCAACATCACACTGAATTGGGGAAGAATTTTATCTAGGATCAGGAATAAGACACGGTGCCTTTACTATTCTTATTCAATATAGTACTTGAAATTTTAGCCAAATCTATCAAAAAAGTGAAAAATAATAAAATGGACTCAAATAGGAAAAAGCTAAATCATTATATTTTGAAGATATGAATCTATGCATAGAATATTCTAAAGACTCCACCAAAAGACTCTTAGAACTGATGAGCAAATTCAGTAAAGTAGCAGAATACAATATTAAAATATAAAAATCAGTAGCTTTTATATACACCAATAATAAACTATTTGTTAAAGAAATAAGGAAAACAATCCTATTAACAATAGCCTCAAAAATAAAATAAGCTACCTTGAAATGAATATAAGGGGATGATAGACCACTACAATGAAAATTATTAAAAATAAAGAAAGAAATAGAAAAAGACACTTGGTGATAGAAAGTCCTCCCATGTTGTTAGATTGGGGGAATTAATACAGTTAAAAATGATCACATTAACTGAAAAATCTACAGATTCAATGCAATATCTTTCAAAATATTAGTGACATATTTCACAAAACAAAAAAATCCTAAGATTCATATGGAAAAACATAAAAGACTTCAAATAGCCAAAGAAATCGTGAGTTAAAAAGGCAACACTGGAGGCATAATTATAACTGATTTAAAAATGAATTAAACATGGTTACCCTGAACAACCATTGGTGGGAGGGGGGAAGGGAAAATAGGGGCGGGGGGGAGGGCATCAAATATAGTTTAAATGTATACCATTTATGTTCAATAAAAAATTTGTTTAAAAAATAAAAATGAATTACAGAGTCATAGTAACAGAAGAAGCATGGCATAATCATAAAAATAGACTTTAGATCAAACAAACAGGTTAAAAAACTCATAATTAAAGCAATGCTTCCACATCCACTTGATTCATTTTATTAACTTTATACTGGTGCATTATAATTTTACATGATAGTGATGTTTATAATGATACATTAATATTGACCATAACATAAAACAAGATACATTTAAAGAAAATCACCTAAAGGAAGTGATGTTATATGATTTACCACAAGATAAAATTCAAAATGATTATAATGATGCTAACATAACTCCAATCAGCAATGAATAAACTAGAAACTTCCACAAAGAGATAGTCCAAGAACATACCAAACAGGATACATAGATCTGCAAAATACTATAAACTGAAACAAAAAATGTAATAGATATATTCTATAACAGACTAGATAAAGAAGAGCAAAGGATCAGTGAAATTGAAGCAATCAAAGGAAATCACTCAATCTGAGAATTAAAAAGAGGAAGAGTGTAGCCGGGCATGATGGCGCACGCTTGTAATCCCCGTGCTTGGGAGGCTGAGACAGGAGGATCACACAGGTTCGAAGCCAGCCCCAGCTACATAGTGAGGCTCTCAGCAACTTAGTGAGACCCTGTTTCCAAATAAAATAGAAAATAGGTCTGGGAATGTAGCCCAGAGGTAGAAAACCTCTGGGTTCCACCCCCAGTATCACAAAAAAAGGAAGAGTTTAAGATATTTTAAGAGACTCATGGAACACTCACAAATGAAACAATTTATACATTAATTAATGGATTGCCAGAGGGAAAAAAATAAAAGAAAGGGACATAAAGTTTCTTTAAATGATATGAAAAAGACTTTCATAGTCTGAGGAAAAGAAATAGAAATCTAGATTCAAGAAGTTCATAGGACACCAAATAAAATGAATTTAAAGATATTCATAACATGATAAATTATACTTAAACCATACTTTGAGAGATACTGAAATATAAACCACCGAAGAGATGGAGAAACCAAGAAAGGAATGTAATTTTTTAAAGAAATCAAAATACAATAGAATGTATGAAACCATGTGACACAATAAAAGCATTAAGAGAGAATTTAACTTGGCACAGTGGTGCATGCCTGCAATCCCAACACTTGGGAGGCTGAGGCAGGAATATCACAAGTTTGAGGCCAGCCTTGGCAACTTAGTGAAATCCTGCCTGAAAATTAAAAAAAAAATGTGGCTGGGGTGTGGCTTGAAGGTTGAGCCACCCAAGGTTCCATCTCAATATCACACATATGCAAAAAGTGGGATGTTTATAGCAATGAGTGCCTCTATTTAAAAAATAGAAAGAACCAGGTGTGGTGGCGCACGCTTGTAATCCCAGTGCTTGGGAGGCTGAGACAGGAGGATCGCACAGGTTTGAAGCCAGCCTCGACTACTGAGTGAGGCTCTCAGCAACTTAGTGAAACCCTGTTTCCAAATAAAATATAAAATAGGTCTGGAAGTATAGCCTGGAAGTAGAAAGCCTCTGGGTTCTGCCCCCAGTACCACCTAGATAAATAAATAAATAAATAAATAAATAAATAAATAAATAAATGAAAGATTTAAAACAGTCAACCTAATGATGCTACTCAAGAAGCTAGAAAATTAATAAAAGTACCAAACATAAAGTTATCGGAAAGAAATTATAGAAACTGGCATAGTGGCACACCCCAATAATCCTAGTACTTTGGAGCCTGAGAGAGGAGAATTGCAGGTTTGAGGACAACCTCAGCAATATATCAAAACCTTGTTTCAATACAAATAAAATAAAAGGGATGATGTAGCTTGAAGATAGAATATCTCTGGGTTCAATTCCCAGAACAACACACATGTGTGAATATACACACAAAATAAATAATATAAATTAGAGCATTAATAAATAAAATGGAGTCTAAAAACACAATAAAAAACAAATTGTTGTTTTTAAAAGATGAACAAAAGCAACAAAAATTTACTTATTCAGAGAGAAGCCCTAATGAGTAAAATCAAATATGAAAAAAAGACATTAGGACAGATATCACAAAAACACAAGTGATCATTAAGGAATATTACGAACAACTATATACCAACAAATTGAAAAATAACTAAATGAATTGTTAAATTCCTGGTCATATACAACCTATTAATATTGAACTATGAAAGTACAAAATAATGCCTATTATGAATTGTGATGCTATAAATGTGGATATTTATATATTGTTATAATATTCTTATTTCAGTCCCTTTGGAAAAATACCCAGGAATGGTGTAATTGAATCATATAGTGCGTCCATTCCCAGTTTCCTAAACAAGATCGGTGCTGATCTCCATTGTGGCTGCACTAATTTGCAATCCCACCATCAATGTATAGGGAGTCGTATTTCCCCACACCATTCCCAGCATTAATTGTCTGAATTCCTGATTACTGCATTTCTGATTGGAGTTAGATGGAATTTCAGTGTAGTTTTGCCTTGCATTCTTCCTGGCTGCTAATGTTTTTTTTTTAATTTTATTTTATTGATGCACTGTATTCATACATCATAGTGGGATACAAACTTTTGTAGACATACATGCACACATCGCCCAGTCAGCCCCCACCCGATCCCCACCCCATTCTCTCCCCATCCCTCCTTCCCATGCTTGGCTTAGTGGTTGACATCTAGTATTATAGCAATTTATCCAAAATTAAAAATGATAATCTCACATAACAGTTTCATTTGTCTGATACCAAGTGTTTGATGATTTAAAGATAGCATTTCAATATTTCTTTTTGCTTTCTTTCTTACCAGGGAATCTATTTTTTCTATTTTTTAGGTGAAACTATCATATATTTATATATTTATTTTTCAGAAAATATCTATCCTAATATGGAATATGAATTCTAGATACCCAAAACGATCTTGAAAAAGAACAAAGCTAGCAGATATATATTTTCTGATTTCAAACCATATAAAGCTACAATAATTGAAACAGTGTAGTACTGTTCTAAAGGCAGATATATAGACCATTGGAGTTAAATACAAGCCTAGAGCTAAATTCTTCCCTATATTGTCAAGTTATTTTTGATAAGGTTTCCACGAACATTTGGTGGTGGAAATAATAATCTTTTAACTAAATATTGTTGAAAAATAATAATTACATGGAAAAGAATAAAATTGGACCTTTATCTAATCCCATATACAAGTATTAACTCAAAACAGGTAAAAGACCTAAATATAAATCTTAAGACTATAAACTTTTAGGAGAAAATCTGGGTCATAAAACCTCACAACATTGAAATTGGCAGTGATTTTTTTATATGATTTCAATGGCACAGGCAACAGAAGAATATACAAACTCCCTAAAAAATAAAAGAAAATATTGTATATCCAAAGACAATGTAAACAGAGTTAAAAGTTACTAATAGAATTGGATAAAATATTTTCAAATGCTATATCTGAAGGTATATTAATATCCCAACTAGAAATCCTAAAAATTAACAACAATAAAGGCAAACAATACAACTTAGAGATAGGTAAAAGACTAACAAATAATGAATCTCCACAGATAACCAATCTTAGTTGTCTGTTGGATGGAAACTCTTGTTTCTCTGGTTCTGGTGAGTGTTACCTATTTCTTCTTTGTAGTTAATCTCTTTGAGTATTTTCTCTAGCGCTGGTTTTGAAGACATAAATTTCTTCAGTTTCTGTTTGTCATGGAAGCTTCTTATTTCTCCATCTAATTTGATAGAAAGTTTTGCTGGATAGGAAATTTTTGGTTGGAAGTTGTTTTCTTTCAGAGTTTGGAATATGTTACTCCAAGCCCTTCTGGCTCTCATGACTTGGTTTGGGAAGTCTGGAGTGATTCTAATTGGTTTGCCTCTGAATGTCACTTGGCCCTTTGTTTTTGTTGCCTTTAAGATTCTCTGCTTGGCTTCCACATTGGTCATTTTGACAATTATATGGCGTGGGGATCCTCTTCTCCGATCCTGTCTAAAGGGAGTTCTATAAGTTTCCTGGATCTGTGTATCAACCTCTTGCTCTATATTTGGAAAATTTTCTGCTATTACTTCCTTGAAGAGATTGTTGATCCCTTTGGTATCACTTTCTTTTCCCTCCTCTATTCCAATTATTCTTAGGTTAGCTCTCTTAAGATGGGCCCATATTTCTTCAATGTCAGATTCCTGCTGTTGGATATTTTTTTCTAGATTAGAAACTATGCATTCATTTTTGGATTGCTCATCTTCTAAGAGCGAGATTCTGTTCTCCATGTGGTCTAATCGGTTGTTTGTGCTTTGAATTGAGGCCTTTACTTCATTAATTGCATCCTTTATCTCTTTTTGGCTCTCTCTGAGTTCTTTTCGAAGCACCTCTATTATTTCTACAGTTATTTTCCTGATTTGATCTTCTAGAAATCTCTGATTTTCTGTTTTATCAGGTTCTGATGTTGTGGTGTTGTGCACATTCATTACTCCAGTGTTATTCCTCTTTCCCATGATTTTGGAGGTTTGTGCCTTCTCTGGGTTCTTCCCTTGGGTCACTATGGCTTCACTTAAGGTGCTCTGGATCTCGAGTCTTTATTATCTCAGACCCCACTACTCCTTTACTGGGTTGTATCACAGAGTCTCCGACCCAGGGAGTCGATAGAGGCTGCTTTAAACTATGGGGGGTGCCAGGTTGCACGTTCTCCTATGGTGTGATATCTCTGCCACCACCACTCCCTCACTGGGTCAAGTCCCAGGAGGCCCAATACTGCGATTTCTCCTTTGTGGCCCGCAATTTGACTCACTGTTCTTGAGTACGCAGATGTAGCTGTACTGGACTCGGTGAATTCACTGCTGCTGCCGCCGCCGGTGGCAATATGGCGCCTCTGCCACGCCCTCGGCCATGAGGCTGGCGTATTTTTTCTTCTCTGGTTTTGATTTCCACTCTGAATCCCTGCAGCGTGTGCTGAGCTCAGCCACTGGGAGCTTTAAATGCTGTCTGTGCCGAAAGATCACGCCTGGCTGTTCCGCAGCGGCTCACCTGGCTTGCTGTAGCCGTCCCTTGAGTTCGCCGCTGCCGCCGGCAGTATGGCACTGCTGCCGTGTCCTCGGGCTCGTGTGTCTCCTCTGTGGCCCTGAGCTCTGTTCTCAGTCCGCTTTCTCTCTGGAGCCTGGTGGGTTTTTTTTGTTTTTCTGGTGATGGTGTTTTCTGGCTATGAAAGGCGCTCTTTTTGTGGTAATGGAAATTGGTTGTTAGCGGGACTCTTAAGCCCCGCTTTACTCGGTCGCCATCTTCCCGGAAGTCCTGGCTGCTAATGTTGATGAACTTATTTATTTATTGGACATTTATATTTCTTCCTTTGTGAAGTGTCTATTTAGTTCCATTGCCCTTTTCTTGATTGGGTTATCTGAGTTTTTTTTTAGTGTTAGATATATTTTATATATTCTAGATATTAGTCCTTATTATGGACTCAATCTACACTTCCACAAACAGATGAATGGATGACAAAACTATGGGATATACAAACAATGAAATTCTACTCATCAATTTAAAAAACAAGTAATTTGCAGAAACATGGATGAATCTGGAGAACATTAAGTGAGATTAGCCAGTCACAGAAAGTGAAAGGTCATATGTTTTTTGTCATATAAAAAAGTTAAGGTGCAATCAAGATAAAAGAGTAACTTTTTTATGGTACTGGGGACGGAACCCAGGGACCTTCTACCTCTTGGCTACACTCCCAGACCTATTTTCTATTTTTATTTGGAAACAGGGCCTCACTAAGGTGCTGAGAACCTCACTAAATAGCTAAGGCTGGCTTCGAATCCGTGTGATCCTCCTGTCTCAGCCTCCCAAGTACCGGGACTACAAGCGTGCGCCACCATACCCGGCACAAAGAACAACTTTCGATAATGGAGGAGAAACCGCAGTTTAGTAAGAAAGGTGGTCTACTAGAGGGTAAATTAATGAAGGAATTACATCCATGGACATTATATACATATGTGAGAATACCAATGCCTATCTCAGTATTATGTGTGGGGAAAGGGAGACTTGGGGCGGGAGCCAAGGGGAAACTCACCAAGTGCTGTGTGCATGTATGTCATTATCACTGTGAGTTACATTATGATATGAAACTTTAATGCGCCAATAAATGCATATAAGAAGAGAAGCATAAAGTTTATTCAAAAGAGCATGAAATTTTATGATGTGGTTGCAGTATATGGGCTGCCTGGGCACATAAAAAAATCCACTAAAGAAGCTGGTATGCTTATTAAATCTTTTAAAAAAGAGAAAATACAGAAAACTGAACAGAACAATAAGTAAAGAGATGAATCAGTAACAAAAATTATATCATCAAAGAAAGGCCCATAACTGAATTTTACCAAAATTTTAAAAAATAACTAAAAATAACTCTTATTAAACTATTTAAATATGAAATGATAGGGAATACTTAAAACTTATTCTAGAAGACCAGAATTAACCTAAAATTAAATCAGATGAGGATACAAGAAAAGAGAAAACTAAATTAATATTCTTGATGAACATAGATGGAAAAATCCTTAACATAATACTAGGAGACTGAATCAAATAATGTATCAAAAAGATTACACACCATGATAAAAAAGAATTTGAGGAACGAAAGACTAGTTCAAAACACACACATCATTTAATGTGATATATTATTTGAACAGAATAAAAAATCATGTGATCATTTCAAAAGATTCGGAAAAAATATTTGTAATATTCAGTATCACTCCAAGATAAAAGTCCTCAATAAATTGGGTATAGAAGGAATATAGTTCAACACTATAAGGTGCTCATATGACAACAGTTATGCTTCATAATTGAGAAGTTTTCCTTTGACATATGACAAGCTTGGCCACTATTAAACACAGTACTGGAAGTTGTAGCCAAACCAATTAGTCTAGAGAAAGAAATGAAGGACATACAAATTGGGAAAGGGGACGTTTAATTTTTCCTCTTTGAAATAATACGATATATATATATGTATATATATATTTTTCCTTTTTGAAATAATATGGATATATATATATAATTATACCAAAATATATGGATAAATATGGATATATATATAATTATACCAAAAAAACCTCTTAAAACTGTTAAGAGCCGGGCGTGGTGGCACACACTTGTAATCCCTGCGCTTGGGTGGTGGAGACAGGAGGATCGCGCAGGTTCGAAGTCAGCTGTGCTGGCTTAGGAGACCCTGTTTCCAAATAAAGAGATATAAAAAGATATAAAATAGGTCTGGGAGTGTAGCCCGGAGGTAGAAAGGCTTCCAGAAACCCCAGTACCACACACACACACACAAAAAAAAAAAAACTGATAAGAAATTCAAGAAAGCAGAAAGACACAAAACTATGGGATATGTACAGGATGGAATTTTACTCAGCCATAAAGAAGAACAAGATTATGTTATTGGGAGAGAAATTGATGGAACTGGAGTACATTATGTGAAGTGAGATTAGTCAGTCACAAAAAGTGAAAAGTGGAATGTTCTCCCTAATATCTGGAAGCTAGAGAGAAAAATGGGACATAGGAGGAACTCCAGACAAAATAAGAGAAACCTTAGATGAGTAAAGAAGTTGACCTAAATGAGAAATATGGGAGAGGGGGAGAGAAAAACATCTCAATGGTCATGACATACACAAACTTAGCAAACCCAATTACTCTAGTGAACATGAGAAGGAGGGAGGGGGAAGGAATTGGGTGGGAATTGAGGGAGGGCTCAATGAGTAATGTTTGCATGTGTGCCTCTACCATCCTGTACCTAATCAAGATTTATGATTACAATGTACCAGTAAATTTTAAAAAAGAAATATATAATTAATTTCTTTTGGCGGGTTTGGGGATGGAACCCAGGGGCATTTGACCTCTGAGCTACACCCCCTGCCCTATTTTTCTTTATTTTGAAACAGGGTCTCACTGAGTTGCAGAGGGCCTCACTAAATAGCTGAGGCTGTCCACGAACCGCGATCCTCCTGTCTCAGCCTCCCGAATGCTGGGATGACAAGCGTGTGCCACCACGCCCGGCTGAAATATCATATAATTTATCAATTCCACTATTGGGTATATATCCAAGAGAAATAAATCATAATAGACAAGAGATATGTGAACTTTTATTGTTCCAGTATTTAAAGTAGCCAAGATATGGAAAAACCCAAGTGTTATTCAATGAATAGATTCAAGAATATCTTATATATGGAATATTCAATAATAAAAAATAAAATGGAATCTTGTCATTTAAGGCAACATAGATGAGCCTTGAGGACATTATATTAAGCAAAATAATCCAGGCATAAATACAAATAGCACACATATGTGGAAACTAGAAAGTTGATCTCAGAAATAGAGAATAGAATAGTGTTTACCAGATTGGTAATGAAATTAGAAATGAAGACAATGTTCACATGTTCTACAGCACAGTAAGGTGACTATAGTTAAGAGTAATTTGCTTTATACTTCAAAATAGGAGAGAACTTTGAATATTTCAGCATAAAGAAATCTCTTTGAGGTGATCGAGATGCCAATAACTCTGATATGGTCAACATACTTTGTTTCACACTTTATCTTACAAATATGGTTAATTATGTGCCAATAAAAAATAAAATATATTATATATTTTAAATGAATTAAATAAATTTAATATATATTAAATATATTAAGTGTATATAACTGATGTGGAAATACTCTGTGATTGTCTAGGATATATACATATGTTTTTATATAATGCTCATTATTTTATCAATACTAATAGCTAATTCCAATAACTGCCATGTTTCTGGACATTTCTATTCTCAACGAGAAATACTTTGTTTTGCTTATAGTGCAGGGTATTGAACCAAGGGCCTTATACATAATAGGCAATCTCCCATTGATCTATGCCACCAGCCTGAGAAATATCTATTTTTTTCCTCACTGCAACTTCAGCTTTACACAAATATAGTGTAGAAGAAATCATATCAACTGACTGGAGAAGTGAGAAATTTTTCTTTTGATTAATCTAATAGCTGAAGCAATTCTTCTAAAAACTGAGCTTCATTTAAGCACTATGTCCTCCAATCTTTGTAACTCATTTTAGCTTTTATTTTATGAATTACAGGAAATATTTGCTTTAATTTGGTGTATTTGGCATTGTGTTACGTGGTATTGAAATTTATGATCTTGCTTTAATACAAAGCCTTTGTGTAAACCCAGAGGGAAACATTCTACACGAACTGAAACTGTAGCCAAATACTCTCTTAATCTCTGGTCATCCAGCACTTTCCATATTGGATTGTGTTTGAATTCAGAACTGAAGAATGAAAGCCAAAAAATTCAATCATTTCTCTTGTAGGAAAATTGGCCACTTGAACATCAGTGGCGGAAATTTTTTTCCTGACCAGCAATTTGTTCACAGGAGCAGGTTTCCCTTTGTGACCCGATTTAAAATAATAAGTCTACTAAATTAACTAAAATTTGAAAAACTCAGTGCTGCTAAATGTAATTCTGCATTAAATTTTAAAACCTGCAGAACAATGACCTTTCAAGTACTGTAATTACAGTGTTCCCACTCCATACCCTCACCAATTTGTCTAGATTGCTATAATTGTACTAAATCCAATGTGTGTGCCAGCAAACCTCCTCAGGTCTTCTATTGCCCATTTTGAAGTAAAATTTCTCTCAAATCTCAATACTCGCACTAAGATACCTGCATAATATATTTTCTGCTAGAAACATCTAAATAAAAGAATGCTGCTATATTCAACTCCCATTTCTATATACACTCAATCAAAATTTTATCCTATTGTAAGTTGACATCATCAGTGAGTTTCTCAATGATCTTTTCAAGCTTATGTCACCCTTCTACAATGACACATCATATCTCCTGCATACCTCAACTATTTCCTATTTTGGAATGCCCTTTACTTTATATTAATTCATTATTAATAATTTCTCAGAGTCCCACATATATGTTTTTGATCCCTTCCCTGCTCACCAAAGGGACAAATAAATATTCTGTGCTTTATTTGTACAACTGTAAATCATCACCTTATACACATAAGTTTACATATTGTATCTTTCCCATTTAACTCAGATTCTCTGAAGGCAGTGCTCTGGTGTGGAGGTGCCCATCTAAAATTCATGGTGAAACTTAATCCCCTTTGTACTCATAGTGAGAAGTGGAACATTTTGAGAAGTCATCCCATTGTGAGTACCCTGGGCAGCAGCAGCGAATTCACCGAGTCCACTACAGCTCCATCTGCGCACTCAACAACAGTGAGTCAAACTGTGGGCCCCAGAGGAGAAATCCCAGTACTGTATTCCCAGAGACTTGACCCAGTGGGGGAGTGGTGGTGGCAGAGATATCACACCATAGGAGAACGTGCAACCTGGCACCCCCCATAGTCTAAAGCAGCCTCTATCGACTCCCTGGGTCTGAGACTCTGTGATACAACCCAGTAAAGGAGTAGTGGGGTCTGAGATACTACAGACTCGAGATCCAGAGCACCTTAAGTGAAGTCATAGTGACCCAAGGGAAGAACCCAGAGAAGGCACAAACTTCCGAAACCATTATGAGTACCCTGACACAAGGAAAAGAAGGTGAGGGATAACTGATTTAGGTACATCTTTTCAGCTATGTGAGAACATCTAGGTGGCATCATCTATAAGGAACAGACTTTTATCAGACACTGAAGCTACTGGTGCCTTGATCTTAAACTTCCTAACCTCCAGCACTGTGAGAAATAAATCTTCATTATGCACGAGTTACCCAGTCTGAGGTATTTTTTAGCTAATTATAAATACCCCTACTTTAACAATTACTTTCTAGGATGGCATCGTCTGGACAAAAGGCTTTTCTCTTACACTAGTTATATGTGAACTGAAAAGGCATGCCAGTAAAAAGTGAACTGAGAGTCCTAATTTTATTCATTTCTTAAAGATTCCTTGAACATAACATACTTATAATTAAATGGAAATTAAAGAGTTACAGTACAAAAGTATACAGAAACTTTCTTTTATTACCTAAGCTACTTTTTCACTTTAGTAACATAAATAATCAGAAAACAGGCATGAAACACATGCCCTCATCTCTGAATACAATCCAAAGGCAATAGTACATTGAACTAAATAAAATATAAATATTTTTAATATCTGTGCAAACAAAGAACCCTTCCATATTTAAGCTGAACATACAACAAAAATCACCACTGAATGGCTGATACTGTGATGAAGTTTTCTTGCAGTTAATAGAGAATATCTCCAATAAATAAATTTATATTTGAAGTCATAAAGCTAAAAGGTTTTGAATATATAAAAGTGAAAGGCTTTTAAGTAACCAAAGTAAATAAATTTTGTCTTAAAGCATTTTAATAATTATACAGTATTATTTAGTATAAAGGAAGGTAGCTTAACATATAATAATATGATAAACTGAATAGTAGAGATAAAATTCTGAATCCTTAAAATATATTTATATTTGAAACTGTCACCTACAGACACTCTGGAATGTTAGATGGGTCTCTGAATATAATTCATCAAAGTGGATATTTTAACATCTCAAGACCTTACACAAAATTAACATATTAGAGAATTTAGGTTGACAATGAGACAGAAATGATCATGTTTGGCTGAAATGAACTATGGATGTTTTAAAAAAACATATCAGAGTTGTGTATCTAAATTAGTTTTGTTCATTTCACAATTTTTCCTTGGACTGTGATAGAGTAATAAAACTGTTTTCTCTTCTCAAAACATTTTCAAGCTGGGCATGGTGACACATACTTGAAATCCCAGCATTTGGGAGGCTGAGACAGGAGGATTGAAGTCTGCGGATAGCCTCAGCTACTTAATAAAGCCCTTTGCAACTCAGTGAGACCCAGTTTCAAAATAAAGAATTAAAATTAGGGCTGAGGGTGTAGCTCAGAGATAGAATGCCCCTGGGTTCCATCCCCAGCACTACAAAAAAAAAATTCAGAAATAATTTTGAGGAACTGCTTTCACATTAATTAAATCAATTTTATATAACTAACTGTAAAAACGTGACTACCAGTTTGCTTATAGTTTTATGTGTTCCATAAATAGTACCCGGATTACAGGTATGTGCCACTATACCTAGATTAATTTTTCTTTTTCATATCTTTTTTTTTCTTCTCATCTTAATTTGCCTTCATCCTGACAGGCAAGTTCTTTAAAACTCAAACATGGAGCCCCTATAGATTATCTAAGATGTATTTTAGAAGGACATCTCTGCTTTAGTCCTAAGAAAGCTATTTGTGGCCAACATGATAGCAGTAGATGGAAAAGTTGACTAAAGCATTATGGTAGAAGAACCGGGTAGTTTACCAATCTCCCTAGCGTCAAGTTTTGTGTAATCATTAAATAATTCAATTAAATCCTGAAAGCATTAAAAACACCTACATTCAGTTTATAGTACAACATTTTTAAAGCCAAAAATGCTTTCTTTTGAATCAGATCTGTATTATGTCAAATGGGCATGGATACTCTCTCTATATGACCATTCAAAATGATTTGTAGTTGATCTTAGAAGGCATATCACTCTTACATTTAAATACATGTGTCTCGCCGGGCGTGGTGGCGCATGCTTGTAATCCCAGCATTTGGGAGGCTGAGACCAGAGGATCGTGGTTCGCGGACAGCCTCAGCTACTTAGTGAGGCCCTCCACAACTCAGCGAGACCCTGTTTCAAAATTAAGAATAAAGCCGGGCGTGGTGGTCACACGCTTGTAATCCCCACGCTTGGGATTACAAGATAGGAGGAGACAGGAGGATTGGCGGAGACAGGAGGATCGCCCGGGTTCGAAGCCAGCCTCAGCTAATTAGTGAGGCTCTCACCAACTTATTGAGACCCTGCTTCCAAATAAAACATAAAAAAGGTCTGGGAGTATAGCCCGGAGGTAGAAAGCCTCTGGGTTCCACCCCCAGTACCACCTAAAAAACAACAAAAAAACATAGGTCTGGGAGTGTAACTTGGAGGTAGAAGGGTTTCCAGTAACCCCAGTACCACTAAATACATACATACATACATACATACATACATACATGTGTCTTGCCGGGCGTGGTGGCGCACGCTTGTAATCCCCGTGCTTGGGAGGCAGAGACAGGAGGATCGCGCAGCGCTGGCTTAAGAGACCCTGTTTCCAAAAGTAAAAAAGTATAAAATAGGTTGGGACTGTAGCCCAGAGGTAGAAGGGCTTCCAGGAACCCCAGACCACTAAATACATACATACACACACACATATATATATATATATATATATACATACATACATACATACATACATACATACATACGTCTCTAATATGCTGGGGATTTACTTAAAATCAGTGATGCGAAACTCTAAGGGGCTGTCTACTAAACTTTTTCCTGACCTCTAGCTCAACTCCTTATAACTGCCATGTTCCATCCTGCCAATGAATTACCTCACCTTTCAAACTGTTGGAAAGCAACAGCCAAAAGCAGAGGTGGCCTCTCTCCATAGACATTCTGGTTTACATCTTCATTTTCAGTTTCATACCTCTCCTTGAGCAAAGATATAATAGAACTTTAAATATTTTTTCTTCTAATCTTTGCTGTGCTCTAAGAAATGTGAAGCATATATAGAGTCAGTACTTAAAAATAGGTGATAGTCAATAAAAATTGAGTGCAATGTGGATAATGTTAATATATCTAATTATGTTTTATTCAGTAGATAGACTCAAAGAAAACCCCTACTTCTAACTGTGCATGCCATCACCACCATCAACAATAACTTGAATACCCACAAAAACGATAACTTCCCAATTTGTGTGTTTGTCTTAGTGTTACGTTGTTTCTAATGGTGCAAAGTGAGGTGAGATTTTAATTCATTTCTTTTTAGGCTTAAAAAATTTTTTCACTACTTTTTTCTCAGATGGAAACAACATTTAACCCCCTAACCTCAAATTTTCTTCATTCTTTAAATCTCTTTTGGTTTTCAGAGTCCATTTCTTTTCTTCCAAAATATCTGCTGATAATAGCTTACCAATTTTCACCTTTGAGAAAAATAACACCTGGAAAATTGTTTTTACCATACTTCTATCTCTGTGTTAAAAAGAAATCCCATTTGGGGGTGCCTTTTTCAGATCTATACCATTTCTAACTTACATATTTGATCTCCTAATTTTGAAACAAAAAAGTAACATTCAGTATGAATTTTGTTTATTGTTAGAGGGGGCCATTATATTTTGCTAACTGAGGGAGTTGAGATAACCAGTTACCAGATTAATTCTGGTTGCACATAAGAATTACCTTGATAGATTTTAAAATACATATTCATATATACATAAAATACATATTCAGTGCTCCAGTCATAGTTTTAGATTTTATTGGTTTGTACTGAGAATAGATTTTTTTCAAAATAGTTTCAGGGTGATTAAATATGCACCCAGGAGAGATGACCTATGAGGTGATAACTTCATGCTTTAGACTTCTGTGATTGTCTATGTTCTTCCTTACTATGAGATTCTGTACTGATGGGTGAGATGGTAAATGCTAGTAATCTCAGTACTCTGGAGGCTGAGACAGGAGGATCACAGGTTCAAGGCCAGCATCAGCAATTTGGCAAGACACTCAGAAATTTAGCAAGACCCTGTTCCAAAACTACATAAATAAATATACACGTAAATCTATTTACATGCACACACACACACACACACACACATACACACTATATATATATATATATATATATATATATATATATATAGTGCTGAAAGTACAACTCAGAGAGAAAAATCCCCTTGGTTCAATCCTCATTATCAAAAAATTTCTTTATTATAGATATATTAATTTTAAAATAATCTGGTGTTTAAAATAATCTGACGTGGAGAATATTGAGATTAGCCAGTCACAGAAAGTCAAGAGTCGTATGCTTTTTCTAATATGGAGAAGCTAGAGAGTAATTGGGATTAATGGAATAAAAAAAAACCTCAGAGGAGCCAGAGAGGTGGTCTAAGAAAAGGGGAGGGCAGCCAGGCGTGGTGGCGCACACTTGTAATCCCCGTGCTTGGGAAGCTGAGACAGGAGGATCACGCAGGTTCGAAGCCAGCCTCAGCTACTTAGTGAGGTTTTCAGCAATTTAGTGAGACCATGTTTCCAAATAAAATATAAAATAGGTCTGGGAGTATAGCCCAGATGTAGAATGCCCCTGGGTTCCATCCCTAGCACCACAAAAAAAAGAAAGAAAAAAGAAAAAAAAGAAAAAGGGGAAAAGTGGAGAGAGAAGAATGAGGTTAATTGAAGGAATTACTAATATAGGCTAGGTGTACATATGTGAAAATACCAATGTCAATTGCAGTACTCTGTACAGTGAAGGGGGGAGATGGGGAGGCAGGTGGGGATGGGAGCACCAAGTGCTGTGTGCATGTATATCACAGTCAACATGATTTATATTATGTGCTACTAGAATGAACCATAAAAGTATATGAAATAAATAAATAAATAATAAATCCTGGTTTTATTTACACCAAATGCTCTACTTTTAGCAATTATTCCCATTTTCCTGGCAAACCTAGATATCAGACTAAGAAGAGAGAGTTGGATTAATTGAGTGATCAAATCATACATTAAGCCAGGATAATGTGATTATCTCATCTTTACTGAAGGAATAGATTTGAGAAGGACTAGAATACCGGAACCAGCTGTCTATAGCATCCTGTTACCTGGAGTGCTGTAGGGAAAACAATGCCAAATCCTTGGCCTCAAAGGTCACAGTCTTCCCTAGAATCCTTGTAGATCAGATCCATTTAGTCTAGGGTTAGTTCTTAAAAGTTTCTAAGTCACAAATGTTTGTTTTACTTGCGTTAAAAAGGTGATGCTTTAATTTTTGTGATGCTGGGGTTTGAACC
Source organism: Muscardinus avellanarius (assembly GCF_963383645.1). Classification (NCBI taxonomy): domain Eukaryota; kingdom Metazoa; phylum Chordata; class Mammalia; order Rodentia; family Gliridae; genus Muscardinus; species Muscardinus avellanarius. Next base: position 115,987,573 of record NC_137792.1, on the reverse strand, counting down.
CAGAGGCATTCTATTTGTAAACTATACTCCCAGCCCCATTTTATATTTTATTTTTATAAAAGATTTTACTAGGTTACTATACGCTGTCCTCAAATTTGTGGTTACAGGCATGGGCCACTGTGTCTGGCTAATAAATTTAAAATTTTTAAAATTTATTACTGTATGTAATTTCTTTGTTAATGTTCCAATCTTAAATGTGCACCAAAGGCTCATATGCTGAAGGCTTAGTCCTTCAAATTTTTAGATTACTGCCATGGGCCACTGTGTCTGGCTAATAAATTTCAAATTTTAAAAATTTATTACTGCATGTAATTTCTTTGTTAACGTTCCAATCTTAAATGTGCACCAAAGGCTCATATGTTTAAGTCTTAGTGTCTGGCCAATAGCCCTGTTAGGAGGTGGTGGGATCTTTAAGAGTTGAGACCTAGTGGAAAGAAGTTAGATCACTGGGTGTAAATTTGAAGAATAATGGGACCTCAGTCACTTCTCATGATGTTTTTCCTCACCACAAGCCCAAAGGCAGTGGATCCAGTTGACCATAGACTAGATCTATAAGACCATGAACCAAAATAAACCATTCATCCATTTAAGTTGATTTCTTGACACTTTTTGTCACAGCAATGGAAAAGTGACTAACACACCAAGTTTTCTCTAGCTAGAATATAATGCATTAATTGCTTTTATCTTTATGTCTAAAAGGTGCTGCTATAATCATGTTTTGATAGAACTATATAATAGTCAACTTGATTGTTTTAGGTGATCCTAAATTTCTTCAGGCAATCATTTGCTAACTATACCTTAGGGTGTTTGCCAATTATACATTGCATTCCCACATGGCTTTGGGACAGCCTCATTTTCAAGTTGTTGCATATCACATTGTTTGAAAAACTATAAAATACCAATGCTACAGTACATATAGTGTATTGCTCTGAACAATGTAGTGGAGGTGTGAATAGATAGGGTTAGATTATTTACAAAGACTATTGAGTATTCATCATCTTCTTAAAGCTAGAAGCAAAAAGGTAACTCCCAGGGTAACTTTTGGGAGCACATACTTAAATATTTACATTTTCCTCCTTCCTACCCTCCCTCTGTGAGAGAGGGTTGGTTCTTAGAGAATATAGATTGTTTTCTATATGGAATGAAAAGCTATTGAAGAATTTTAAGCTGAAGAGTAATAGGATTGAAACTAGGGGCTTTCTACCTCTGAGCTATACCCATCGCCCTATTTTATTTTTATTTTAAACAGTGTCTCACTAAGTCATCATATGCTGTTCTAAAACCTGTGATTCTTCTCAAAAACTGTGATTACAGACATGTGACAATCACACCGGTTCCAGGTTAAGGGGCCATATAGCATAGGCCTTGTAGGGTAGGATATGGCTAGAGTGAGAATCACACACTATAATAAAAATAGCAGCACTTTATAGACTGTAAAAAATACAAGTATTTCTAAGGATAGTGGCACATGTCTGTAATCCCAATACTTGAGAGGCTGAGACAGGAGAATTGCAAGTTCAAGACCAGTTTTGGAAATTTAGTGAGACTGTATTTCAAAGAAAAAACAAAAACAGGGTGGGGTATAGCTCAGAGATAGAATCCCTCTGGTTTCAGTCCCCAGTGCCACAAAAAGAGATATATCAACAGTAAAAATATTATTTTTCAAAGAATAAAAAGTTGGTTATGGTGATTTTTTCCAAATATCGAGTAGTCCAAAGGAAGAGATGCTTTAAACAAATCACCTAGATTACAGTATCATCTACCAAATAATTCTACAGACCTGTATTGAAGACCTTTTTGGCTCAATGTTCTCTGATATCTATAATTTGATCTATTTGGACAATTATTCAGGAAATACACAAGAGTATAGATATATAGGTTAAAATGTTGAAATATTTCTGCACTGATTGGTAAATAGTTGCTTTAATCCATTTGCTTTGGATTTTCCCTCCATCAGAATAGAAAATCCATGTCAGCAGGTATGGTGACTATCTTTCTTAATATTTAATTCCCAGTGCCTCCTACAGTACTTTGAAGAAAACAGACACCCAATAACTGAGCCTATCTTACTCAGGTCAGGGGTTTATAAAAAGAACACTATAAACTGGATGGCTTAAATAACAACCATTTACTTTTCATAGACCAGGGTGTTGTAAAACCCAAGATCAGGATGCCAGCATAATTGGGTTCTGGCAAAGGCACTCAAACAGGCCATGGCAAAATGTTTTAGATTTTGTTTCCTTCTTGAGAGAATGTTGCTAGGTACTATGCCACAAATTGTTGATAATTGTATAATCACAGATAATCTGTTAGCATCTCTGATCATGTAGAAAAAATTCTGAAAAGCTCAAAGAAAACATCAGAAAGGAGGTAATATTACATCTGTATAAATGGATTATTAGAGTTAATAGAAAATTCATCCAATTTTCCAATTTTACAGATGAGAAAACACAGGCACAAAAGAGGGATGTTATTTACTGAAGGTCACTAATATATTTATTTGTGTGATACTGGGGAATGAACCCAGGGTCATCCTATCACTGAGCAACATCCCTAACCCTTTTAGTGTTTTGTTGTTTTGCTTGAAACAGGGTTTGGCTAAGTCACCACATGCTGGCCTCAAACCTGTTACTCTCCTGTTACTCTTAAGTACTGAAATTACAGATGTGCATCACCCCGCACAGTCACTGATATATTTTTCTTTGATTACTGCTGTATACCAGCCTTATAATAGATGTCATGAACTGAGCGTGATGATGCACTTTTGTAATCCCTGGAAGCTGAGGAGGATCGCAGGTTCATGGCCAGCATGAGGCCCTCTACAACTTAGTGAGATCCTATTTCAATATAAATAATAAAGAATAGAACTGGGGGTGTAGCACAGATGTAGAATACCCCTGGGTTTAATCCCCAGTACTGAAAAAAATTAGATGCCATGGATATAAATGTGAATAATATATATGTTTCTTACTTTCATTAACTAACAGTTTAATCCATTCCCCCACATTCTTGTCAATGTACCACCGTCTTTGAAATCTAAGTACCAAAATTCTCTGGTACGGTATACAAAATAGGACATCCATCGCAGTACACTGAAAAATATAAAATATAAATGTGAGGTATAATTTTTATAAAATTCACTTTTCTGGCAGCCTTATATTAGCTGGGTTAATTACTTTCTCATGTATCCTACTGAGGGCCAAGAAACTCATACTTTAGGTTTTCCTTTTTGATCTTAGGAAGGGCTTTTATCATAATTTTTCTTATTCCTGAAGGTAAAAAAATAAATATGAACCATTTCCTTCATATATTATTTTACACATCCCCATGGAATATGAGCTACTCTGGCCTATAGCATATTCTCTCATTGACAAAGAGATCTATTGGTCCAAAGACCAATTCAAGATTTTCAAACCTGGTTTTCTATACTTATTTATTTGTTTATTTGTTTATTTATTTATTTTTGCAGTCCTGAGGATTGAACCCAGAGGCATTCTACCTCCAAGCTACACCCAAGCCTTATTTTTTTCCTTTATTTTGAAACATAGTCTCACTAAGTTGCAGAGGGCCTCACTAAATAGCCTGTGATCCTTCTGTCTCAGTTGCCCAAGTACTGGTTTTAAAAGCGTGCACCACCACGCCCGGCTTGGTTTTCTGTATTTAAAAAAAGAGAGTAAACTGTAATTGGCATTTATCTATGATTGTATACTATCAAAATCTAATCACAGGAGGCACATATTCTAACTGTATTATATGTCAATAACAAAGAGTGTTATGTGGATATATAAAGTATAAACAAGAAAAGAATGGCTAAGCAGGATGTCAAATCTGATTGTTTCTCTCAATACAATGTTTCTAGTGGGGAAGTATAGACAAGAAAACTGTCTTTATAAGCAAACATGCTGTACATTTAGTTTATTAGGAGCAATCAAATTTCCCCAATAAAATGATATAACATCTGCCATATACACACCCTGAATACCACAACGCTGTATATATTGCCTTAAACAGTAACATAACTCAGGATTAAATAAATTAATTTACATTCTCTAAATCAAAACATCTATAACTGTAAGACATTGACTTATCTTGTCATATCTGACAATTCCAAAAGTTAATAAAATGGGACTCTCTCTACCAAAACTTTTGGAAAATATTTCCTACCAAACTAAATCAAACAAAAATATCAGAAGCTGAAACAAATTGCTGAAGATTTACAAGGACTAAAATTGTAGGTTGGGAGTCTAGGTATTATTTTTTTTTTGTTTTTTGGGTTTTTGGTTGTTTTTTTTTTTTTTTTTTTTTTTTTTTTTTTTTTTTTTTTGCGGGTCTGGGGATGGAACCCAGGGGCATTCACCCTCTGAGCTACAGCCCCTGCCCTATTTTTTATTCTTTATTTTGAAACCGGGTCTCATTGAGTTGCAGAGGGCCTCACTAAGTAGCTGAGGCTGTCCGCGAACCACGATCCTCAGGGTCTCAGCCTCCTGAATGCTGGGATTACAAGCGTGTGCTACCACACCTGGTTCATGGAGTCTAGGTATTATTGCACTTTTTATTTTTATTCAGTGAACATGACAGAAGGACATTTGAAAACAGTGATTTCCAAATAAGGTACATTGATTTCTTCTTAAATGTCAATTTTATAAGACAAAATTTAAATGTGGCTCAAATTTATAACTATTATAACCCCAAATCTAATGAGTTTCATCCAAAGCCTGAATGATTTTAGGGTCTAGATGATGATGATGATGATGATGATGATGATGATGATGATGGTGATGATGGTGGTGGTGGTGGTGGTGGTGGTGATGGTGATGATGATGATGATGGTGGTGGTGGTGATGGTGATGGTGATGGTGATGATGATGATGATGATGGTGATAGTGATGGTGATGGTGATGATGATGATGGTGATTATGGAATTGGCTGACAAAACTCATTAAACCACAAATTTGAAGCAAAAATTCTCCATAGCTGTCTGGGTTGTGATATTTTGTGTGTGGCATGTATTCCTCAACATTTTCACAGCTATAAACTAAAAGACTTGACAGTGTAACGTAGGAGAATGAATATTTAAGCAGGGCATGGTATCGCATGCTTGTAATCCCAGCATTCAGAAGGCTGAGACAGGAGAATCTGGGTTCACAGCCAGCCTGAGCTACTTAGTGAGGCCCTTTGCAACTCAGTGAGACTCTCTTTCAAAATAAAGAATTAAAAAAATAGGGCTGGGGTGTAGCTTGGAGGTGGAATTCCCTTGTCCCTTGGTTCCATCCCCAGTATCGCAAAAAAAAAAAAAAAGAAAAAGAAAAAGAAAAAGAAAAAGAAGGAATATTTATTAGCTCATTATTTTGTGGTTCAGTCCATGTGAGGCTGGGGACCAAAGATCTCAGCACATGGTAGCAGGAATTAGAGAAAAGGAGAGCTCGAGGTTGAACTTTTCACACCATGAGGGCTGGAAGCAAGGCAGAGATTTAGGGGAGGAAGAACCATATATAATCCCCAAGTTCACAGCCCCAGGGACTCACCATGTGAGACCAGCCACATCCTACTGGCTTAGGCCACCACCAGATAAATCTATTACAGTGGATTTATCTATTGCTGAGATTGTAATTCTCATGACTGAACTCTATCAACCCTGAATATTAATAATGAGTTCTTTGGGAGACATTCTGTATCTAAATATAACAGTGTATATATTCAATAAAGCTAGAATTCATTCCTGTTTTGTTTTACTTTTGTTTGAAGAAATGTTTCTTTTAATTGTAGAAAACTACCCCTAGTATGGTCTAGAAAGGGAACATTTCCCCAAAGACTTCTATGTTATCAGTTTTTTGGAACAGGAATATAAAAAGAGAGAGAAAGAAAGAGACAGACAGATATAGAGATAGAAATAAAGATAGAGGGATAGACACAGGGTGAAAGAAAGATAGTCCCGCTGTAATGTGTAACCAGTGAATTTCAGGAGGCCTGGAGGAACATACGCATGGAAGTTCAAATGGCACAAAGCAAGCTTCAGACTTGCAAAGTGTAGCCCAGAAGTAGAAAGTGTAGCCCGGAGGTAGAAAGCCCCTGGGCTCCACCCCAGTACCACAAAAAAGTGATCATTGGATCACACTTCCAGACGTATTTTATATATATTTTTGGAAACAGGGTTTCACTAAGTAGCCGAGGTTGGCTTCGAACCTATGTGATCCGCCTGTCTCAGCCTCCCACAGTCTCTCGAGTACTGGAATTACAAGCATACGCCACCACGCCTGGCTAGATCACTTTAATTTATGATCATCTGCTTAATCAGAGTTTCCCCTGGATAAGAAAGAGTGAAATTAAATTGAAAATGAGGCAATTTATGGCTTTTCCTCAATGAACAGCAGGCACAATTTAAGCCACTTTATACATCAAAATCATAAGATTCTGAAGTGCATAATAACTGCGTCCTCCTTCCTGTTCTTCAGTCTCTGTGCATTTGTGCATATGAATGGTTTGTCTTTAGAACAGAGACCATATTTAAGATGCAAATAATGTTGGGAATTTTCATTTTTTTGCAGGCCTGGGGATGGAACCCAGGGGCATTTGACCTTCGAGCTACGCCTCCTGCCCTATTTTTTATTCTTTATTTTGAAACAAGGTCTCACTAAGTAGCTGAGGCTGTCCGCAAACCGCGATCCTCCGGTCTCAGCTTCACAAAGGCTGTGATTATAAGTGTGCGCCATCATGCCCGGCTGTTGGGGATTTTAGTACCACACAAGTCCTAGAGTGAGAAAATATTTTATGGACCTCATATTCATTTGCATAAGTCAATGAGGGACAAAACTACATCAACATGTCTAACTCATACATACATTTATTATAAAATATCTATCCTAAAATTCAGAGGGAAGAACAAATGATGAGACTAGACAAAGCAATTTTGAGCAATAAGAGCAATGCTGGAGGCATCAGAATACCCATTCTCAAACTATACTGCAGAGCAATATTTTAAAAAGCAGCTTGGTGTTTGCATGGAAATAGTCACTTAGACAAGTGAAATATAATAGAAGATACAGAGACAAATCCCCACAGAAATAGTCATCTGATCCTTGACAAAGATGCCAAATGCATACAGTGGAGAAAAGACAGCCTTTTAAACAAATGGTGCTGGCCAAACTGAATATCCAAATGTAGAAGAATGAAACTAGACTGCTATCCGTCGCCCTGCACAAAAGTCAACTGAAGGTGGATCAAAAAGCTAGGAAGAAATCAGGGTAAAACACTCTCCATCATACAGGCATAGGCAGTGATTTCCTCAATAAGACTTTATAGCTCGGGAAATAATATTAAAAAATCAACAGATTACACTGCATCAATTTAAAAAGCTTTTTTCACAGCAAAAGAAACAAATTGAGAGAGTAAAGAGAAAGCCAACAGAAAAGGAGAAAATATTTGCTAGATACGCTTGACGGAGGATTAACATCCAGAATATATAAAAAGAACTAGAAAATAACTTATTACCAATAAAAGAAATGGGCAGATGAACTAAATAGATATTTCTTGAAAGAAATATAAGTGACCAAAACCTATATGAAACAGTGTTCATCATCTTTAGCAATCCAGAAAATGCAAATCAAAACTATATTGATGCTGCATCTCATGCCAGTTAAAATGGCAATCATCAAGAATACAAATAATAGCCAGACATGGTAGAGCACGCTTGTAATCCCAGCATTCTGGAGGCTGAGATTGGAGGATCGCGGTTCGCGGACAGCCTCAGCTACTTAGTGGGCCCCTCTGCAACTTAGTGTGACCTGGTTTCAGAATAAAGAGGGCACCAAATATAGTTTAAATGTATACTATTTATGTTCAATAAAAATTGTTTAAAAAATAAAGAGTAAAAAAACAGGGCAGGGGGTGAAGCTTGGGGGTCAAATGCCCCTGGGTTCCATCCCCAGACCCGCCAAAAAAAAAAAAATACAAATAATAATGTTGGTGAGGTTATGGAGAAAAAGGAACTCTTACACATTGTTGGTGGGACTGAAAATGAGTATAACCACTATGAAAATCAGTATGGAGATGCCTCAAAATACTAGGAATGGAATCACCATATGGTCCAGCTATACCACTTCTGAGTGTTTATCTAAAGTAACTATAGTAAAAAAAAATAAAGTAACTAAAGTCAGCGTACTAAAACAATGTATGCATTCCCATGTTTATAGCAGCAAAATTCACAATAGGCAAGTTGTGAAACTAGCCTAGGTGTTAATAGATGAAAAAAGAAAATGCAGTATATATGTGCAATGTATTTTTACTCTGTCATGAAGAATGAAATTATGTCATTTGCTAGAAAATACATGGAATTGGAAAAAATTGTGCTGAGTATAATAAGTCATACTCAGAAAATCAAGGATCATACATTATCTCTCATATGTTGGAGCTAAAGAAAATTAAAAAATAAAATAGGGGATTTATAGCTTCATGTGGTGGCACCCACCTATATAACCCTAATACTTGGAATGATGAGAGAGAAGGATTTCTGGTTCAGGACCAGTCTCGGTAACTTTATAATACCCTCTACAACTTAGTGAGACTCTATTTCAAAATAAAAAAATAAGCCGGGTGTGGTGGAGCACGCTTGTAATCCCCACACTTGGGAGGCAGAGACAGGAGGATCGCGCAGGTTTGAAGCCAGCTGCACTGGCTTAAGAGACCCTGTTTCCAAATAAAAAGTATAAAATACATCTGGGAGTGTAGCCCGGAGGTACAAGGGTTTCCAGGAACCCCAGTACCACCAAAAATAAAAATAAAAATAAAAATAAAAATAAAAAATACAAATAAAAAGGCCTAGGGGTGTAATTAAGATGTAGAGTGCCCCTTGGTTCAATCTCCAGTAACAAACAAAAAGGGGACCTTATGCAAATAGAAGGGGATACCAATAAAGCAGAGAAAATGGATGGGAGGAAGGAAGAGGTGTAGGAAAGCGGAGGTATTGTGAAGTGAAATTAACCAAATTTTAAGTATATATGAATATATCACAATGAATCCCAAGTTTGTATATAACTACAAGCATGAATAAATTTTAAAACCACTAGTAAAGATAGTATATTATTTAGCCAGAAAAAATTGTTCTTAGGAGAAAAATGAACAGAACTTGTGGTCAACATGTTAAGAGAAATAAGAGAGAGACATAAAGACAAATATTTCATATATGGAAAAAAATGTTTTGATGGTATTGGGGATGGAACCCAGGGGCCTTCTACCTCCGGAATACAGTCCCAGACCTATTTTATATTTTATTTGGAAACAGGGTCTCTTAAGCCAGCTGAGGCTGGCTATGAACCTGTGCGATCCTCCTGCCTCGCCTCTCAAGTGCGGGGATCACAAGTGTGCACCACCACGCCCGGCCATATATGGAAAATTTTTTTAAATGACCTGAAAGTGAATGGAAAGTGACTATTGAAGAAGAGGAGGGGGATTGTAGAGAGAAAGGGAATAATAATAATAATAAAATCAGAATTTCTGAATGTTAAGAAATAAAGTCCCTGTAAAATTAAAAAACTTAAAAAGAAAAGAGTATATTACATACATATTGTTTTTGTGAAGAGGAGTGACATATAAATTCTAAGATCAATTGTACAATATTTTATTCCTTCTTTTTTGATAAAATGGATTTTATAAACAAATGATTTATAACTAGAGCATCAGCTCTATAAAGTTTACAGACATTTGATAAATATTATTATTATTTTAATTTTTTGTTGGTTAATTGTAGTCATAAATCTTATATTTTATACCTTTTAATGCTGGATCATTCTACATTTTTGTGAATATTATTATCTGTACACATAGAAATTAGTGAAACAAATACATATCTAGGTCTGCCTTCTCATCCTATAAAAAATGGCATGTTAAACACTTCAATAAATTTTATTTGCAAGATAAAAATATAAACAATATCAACATCTTTATTTTATACCAGCACCCCAACTTTCACCAATAGAATTATTAAATGTTTTATCTATGCACAGATATGTATAACTTACAGGACTTGAATCAGTATTTGTTTAGCTGCACATTCTGTTTCTTGTTACAAGAGTTATATTTTAGTACATGGCAAGGAATAACTTGGATTCTAGGAGTATATGAAGATAATTATGAAAGGCCAGATTTAAAACTGGAATTTATTATCAGGGTTATAAGCATTGTCAGAGTACTGCTTATTCCAATATTCTGGCTATTTCTCTCTTTAGGTACAAAAGAACTACAAATTGTAGGCTCAACCATCTTAAATACCTCAATAACCCATTATCACTGACAAGTAGAATCCATGACTAGCTGTCATTTTTAACTCTATAGTAGGTGCTTTTAGATAAATCCAGAGCCCGCAAATGTCCTCTAAAATGCATATCTTTCTTGACAGACCTTTCATCCCCAAGCCAGTATTATGGTTTTCCAGTCCTAACTCAGATTCTATTTTACTTTTCCTGAATATATCATTTGGAGTCCTATGTCTACAAGCCACAGAAACCAAGCCTGGCTAATGTTAGATAATGCGCAATTGATTGAAAAGATAGATTTTTTAATGTAATTTTTAGAAGGCTGGTGAATTAAGGTTAGAAATGGGCAATAATTGAGGCAGTTTTCAAAGCAGTAGAAAGATACAGCTAAAGAAATGGGGATGCTCTTTTAGCAAAATACTATGCACTGGACCTTATGCTGGCATAAAATAAACTGAAGCTTCTTTCAGTCCCTTCAATTTCCAGAAATACAGCGTTCACTTGGCCTCAATTGGATCACTTGTTCATCATCTTTTGTCTAGGGAAGGAAGAGGGGCATGATTATAGACCCACCAGACTTTATGTAATGGGAAAGAGTAAATTACTCATAATGAAATTAAGGTACTAGTTAGGAAAGAGAAATTTGTTCTCACAAACCAAACCAACAAACATTCATAATGCTGCATATTTCACAGCTTTCCTATTATCACTTGAGAAGACTCCTTGGCTTTGAAAAACCTATGTAGTTCTTGATTTCTCCTGTCGAAAACCTACAGCTTATCTATTACACTCCCAGGTTTTGATATCTTCTCCAAACTGCATAGATGGGCAAAATCACTAAGATGATCTTCAATCCTTATGCACAAGGACAAATATTGTTTGCCCTAAACTACTGCTACTAAGCATTACACATTCCATTCCAGTCAAATCAACCTCATTTGCTATGCATCTTTGGAAAGAGTGATTTCAACTCTTAGCTATTCATATCGGGCCCAATTCTGGTACTACAGCCCAGTCCTGACCATCTTTAGTTTCCTTCTTTTCTCATGCAGAAATCAACTGAGGCCCCTGTGTACCTCACTGGTGAAAATATCCAGACATGTCAAGCAGTAGGATATAATTCCAGCTCTTTAAGCTCTGTGAAGTTCAATTTGGAAGTAGCACCCAAAGGATATGATTACAGACAATAAGGAAACAGTTCCTTGGCAAATCAAAATTGTACATTGTAATGTTTGTCACAGTGTGAACACTTGTGCCAGAATCACCAGGAGAGCTTGTTAAAAGTGAAAATATCAAACTGATCAGGAAGATGGCATCAGAGTAAGACCCTTCTGTGAGCCTTCCTCTGGTACATTATGAGAACCTGAAGTTGAACTGATAACCACATGCCAAACTACTTTCCTAAGAGCTAAGTAATTAAGAGGAGTGCAACTCAGAAATAATTACAAGGACACTTTTATCCACCAAGGCTGAAAAAAATGAACATGTTACTAAGTAAGATGAGATGAGAAAGAACAATAGTATGTACCTCTGATGGCGGGAATTTTGGAGCTGTAAAAGAGAAGTAACCCATATTTGTGAACCCCAGATCACAAATACGGCTTCCTAGGATTCAATACACTACACAGAGAGGGTACCTGACACAAAATCTCATACCCGCATGATGACTCCTGGAAGGACACGCTGGAGAAAAACAGCACCCATAAGCACCACCCCCATTCCTCTGGAGACCAAACTGCAATCTGAAGCTGTGGTGAGTGCAGAACTTATAGAAATGGGAAATAGAGAAGAGACCTGAAATGGAGTCAATGGGAATACACACTGATATCTGCATACAGCAGTTTGCTTGCTATACACTGCACATGAATTTTTTAGGCGAATCCTGGGCCTAGAAGCCAGAGATCAGTTCAGCCCAGCCCTTGCCCCCTCCCTACTGCCAAGTAGAAAGTGCTGTCCCCAGGGGTCCCAGGGCCTTGAATGCAGGGCCTTGAGTAGGAAGGATGCAAAGAATGCAGGGCCTTGAGTAGGAAGAATACCCTCCAGATCTCAACTCTAACAAAGAGGGCTGAGTCAGAGGTGACAGGTGATGGCAGGTTTCTAAGTTGAAGGAAGCCTGCATAGAAAAGGTTTTTCACTCGACTGGCAGTAACAGTTGGGCCTTAAGTGAGAGAGAGAATCTGAGCCAAACTTGAACTATAACTTGGAGAGCTGAGTCACCCGTGATGTAGGGCTTCTGAGCAGGCCAGGCAGCCTGCATGGGAAAGACTTTTCTCTTGGCCAGCAGCAACAGTGGGACTCTGTGACTGAGCCTCTTTTCGAGTCTGCTCTCCTACTCTGATCTGTCCCATTAGTGAAGTACTGAGAAACTCTTTAAGCAACAGAAGTGCAACCTACCTGAGACCAGCCCTCCGTAGCAAGAGACTGCAACATCTCCATCCTCCTAGTCCACTCCTTCCCATTCCACTAATGAAATACTGAGCAAGCACACAAGACTAGGAAATTCAATCTACCCTAGCCAATCCCCCTCTGGCTCTCAAACTGAACATTCTCTGCTAACCACCCCACCTCCTTCAGGACACCTGATCAGAGCTCAGGAGTGGCATTTACATATCTTCAAAGGAGGCCGAAATCTAAGATGAAAGAAAAGCCTAGCATAATAGTAAAAATAAAAGAAATTAATAGTAAAAAATTTAAAGTGATAAAATAGAAAAATAAGAGGCACAGGCAAACAGATAAACTAGGAATCAAACAATAAAATCCTTAAGAATTGTTTAACAAAATGACAAAATTTTTCCCTATTGGAAAGGGATTGAGTAAAGTAAATATACTTAGTGGCAAAACAGTACAGATTACACTAGACTTCTCAACCCAAATTCTAAAAGCCAGAATGGCATAGAATTAAATCTGTTAAGTCCTGAAAGAAAACAATCTCCAACCAAAACTACTATATCCAACCAAGCTATCTTTCAATTCTAAAAGTAAGATTTTTTCCATGATAAATAAAACTAAAATAATATAAAAACAGTAAGCCCACCTTACAAAAGCCATTTAGAGAAAAAAATCATAAAGAAGAAACCAACACCTCAAACACAGAGAAGGGACTGTCTCTATTAAAAGAATAACAATAAACTAAAATTTAACAAAACTCAAAATGTTAGAAAACAACAAATATATCTCTATGATAATATTGAATGTAAATGGTCTTGATTCCACAATTAAAAAATATAGATTAGCCAGGCGTGGTGGTGTGTTTGTAATCCTAGCATTCAGGAAGCCAGTCTGAAGGATCCTGGTTCACATACAGCTTCAGCTAATTAGCAAGGCCCTTCGCAATTCAGTGAGACCCTGTTTCAAAATAAAAGATTAAGCCGGGCGTGGTGGCGCACACTTGTAATCCCTGCGCTTGGGAGGCTGAGACAGGAGGATCGCACAGGTTTGAAGCCAGCCTCAACTACTTAGTGAGGCTCTCAGCAACTTAGTGAGACCCTGTTTCCAAATAAAATATAAAATGGTTCTGGGAGTATAGCCCAGAAGTAGAAAGCCTCTGGGTTCCACCCCCAGTACCACCAAAATAAAAGATTAAAAAAAAGGGCTGAGGGGCCGGGCGTGGTGGCACAGGCTTGTAATCCCCGCGCTTGGGAGGCAGAGACAGGAGGATTGCGCAGGTTCGAAGCCAGCCGTGCACACTGGTTTAGGAGACCTTGTTTCCAAATAAAAATGTAAAAAAATAGGAGGGTAGCCCGGAGGTAGAAGGGCTTCCAGGAACCCCAGTACCACCAAAATAAATAAATAAATAAATAAATAAATAAATAAATAAATAAATGGGCTGAGGGTATAGCCCTGAGGTGCAATGCCTCTCTGGCTTCCATCTCTGGTACCACAAAAAAGAAAAAAAGAAAAAAACAGACTGGAAAAATGGATTAAAATTCAAAACTCATCTGATACATTGCTTATAAACAACTCACCTTATAAGCAATGATATACAGAACATAAAGAAAAAAACATATTCTGCAGAATATTTAACTCAACAACTAAATATACATTCTTCCCAGCCATTCATGGAACCTTCTCCAAAGTAGACCATATCCAAGGCCAGAAAGCAAGTATCAGTAAATTCAAAAGAACTGGTATAATGCCATGCATCTTCTCAGATCACAGTGGACTGAAACTATAAATTAATAATACGATGCTATTAAGGAACTCTATCATAACATGGAGACCTAATAAACTTTTTTTTGCAGGTCTGGGGATGGAACCCAGGGGCATTTGACCTCCGAGCTATACCCGCTGCCCTATTTTTTATTCTTTATTTTGAAACTGGGTCTCACTGAGTTGCAGAGGGCCTCACTAAGTAGCTGAGGCTGTCCGTGAACCATGATCCTCCTGTTTCAGCCTCCTGAATGCTGGGATTACAAGCGTGCGCCACCACGCCCGGCTTGAGACCTAATAAACTTTTGAATGACTGGATCATAAAGTATATAAGAGAAGAAATCAGAAAATTCCTAGAATCAAATGAAACTGAAGATACAACCTACCAAAATCATTGGAATACCATGAAGGCAGTCTTAATAGGAAAATTTATAGCATTGAATGCCCACATAAAAAAGACTCCGAACAAACAACCTGATAATTCATCTCAAGGCCTTAAAAAACAGAAAGAAAGCAACCCTAGGTCCAATAGAAGGCAAAAAATAAAGTTATGACAGCAATAAATGAAAGAGAATTAAAAACAGTACAAAGAATCAATTAAAGAAAATCTCTTTTTTGAGAAAATAAACAAGATTTACAAATGCTTAGTCAAACCAAAAGAAAAAGAGAAAAAGCCAAATAAAATAAGAGACAAGAAATGATTTATCACCACAGACGCCATGGAAATCCAGATGATTTTCAGGAAATTTTACACTGGAAAATCTAGAAGAAATGGGAAGATTTCTAGACTCTCACAACATTACTTTATTGAACGAACAGAGCATAGAAAACCTAAATTGACCAATAACAAGCAATGAGATTGAAACAGCAATAAAATGCCCTCAAACAAAGAAAACTTCAGGTCCCAATGGACTGTCAGTTGAATTCTACAAAACCTTCAAGGAAGAGGTAAGCTCTATACTCTCAAATTATTTCGCAAAATAGAAAAAAAGATGAAATGCTTCCCAACTCATTTTATGAGCCAGCATCACCCTGATACTCAAGGCAAATAAAGATACCTCAAAGAAAATTGCAAACCAATTTCCTTAATGCATATAGATACAACACTTCTTAAGAAAACACTAGCAACTTGGAACCTGCGCGGGGTGAGGGCCACACTCCTACCCAGCCTTCCCACCCCTCCACCTATGGGCCAGGTGGGGCAGGCATCACCCGACTGCCCTTGGATCACCACAATGTCCCTGCAAGGTTGCCAGGCTCAGTGCTGCAAGTGTGGACACTGCTGTCACTGGGACCACCCCTTCTCTGTTCAGAGGCAGCACCTGCCTGGCCCCACCTCTTCAGCCTGGGTTTCTAGCGCCTCTTTCTCCCAGTCCTAGGCGAGCAGCGTTGGGTTTGTCTTTAGTGGAGAAAATGAGCTGTTGCGCAGCCATTAGTACCTGTATTGGGGAAACCAATTCAAATGCTAAAAGATATGCCATCTGATTGTCAAGGTTGAGGGCAAAAAATGGAATCAAGACAGTCATAGTCAACATGGTTGACGTTACAAAGGAGCTTAATCGGCCTGGACATACCCCACCAAATATTTTGGTTGTGAGCTGGGAGAGCACACCCAGTTTGATGTTAAGAATGACCACCACATTATCAATGACTCTCATGAGGTGAATAAACTGCAAGTCATGTTGGATGTACTCATTAAAAATTTTGTTCTCTCTCCTGAGTGTGATAATCCTGAAACAGATCTGCATGTCAACATAAGGAAGCAAGCAATAGGCAATTCTTGTAAAACCCGTGGCCAGGGAGGCATGCTTGACACACATCATAAACTCTGCACATTCATTCTCAAAACACACCTGAAAGTAGTGATAGTGGAACAATAAAGAAAGAAAAAGAAAAGAAAAATAGAAAGGGTAAAACCCAGGAAGATGGTTCTGTATCTAGAGGTGAGACACCACCACTACCACTGCCACTGCCAAATGAGATCTGTCCTTCTCTACATGTTGTGGAAGAAGAGGATGATGACTGGGTGAAGGATACCACGTAGGAAGCTCAGAGGCACAGAATGGCTGAAATTAGTGACCTTGCAAAAGCTTTGACACACAGTGATGATTTGGAAAGAACAATGGAAAAGTGCGTCAATACCCTATTTGATTTTTATAAGAAAAATAAATAAGAAGGTATCACTGACTCATCTGACAAAGAAATTGTAGCAGGACCAGAAAGATTGGATGTAAAAGCCATTGAGTCCTCTTCTATTGACTGAGGTTCTATTTAATGAGAAGATTAGAGAATAAATTAAGAAATACAGGGGCCATTTCTTAAGATTTTGTCACAGTAACAACAACAACAAAAGCTCAGAGGTACCTTCTTCATGTTTTGGAGTGTGTGGTAGAAATGCATCAAGTTCAGCTCACCTACAAGATTCTGTGTATCTTGAAAATGTATGATACAGACCTTTTAGAAAAGGAGGTCATCAGCCAGGTGTGGTGGTGCACGCTTGTAATCCCAGTACTTGGGAGGCTGAGACAGGAGAATTGCACAGATTCAAAGCCAGCCTCAACTACTTAGTGAGGCTCTCAGCAACTCAATGCGACCCTGCTTCCAAATAAAATATAAAATAGGCCTGGGAGTGTAGCTCAGAAGTAGAAAACACATGGGTTTTCCATGGGAAAAGGTGTCCAAGAAATATGACTCAAAAGAACTTGCCAAAGATATTCGTGTCAAAGCAGAACCATTTATAAAATAAAATGTTTGAAGAAGGCAGAGGAAGAATCCTCAGGTGGTGAAGAGGAAGATGAAGATGAGAGGATTGAGGTGATGTGTTCGAAGACTGCCAATGTACTGACAGTTGAAAGTGTGAGGTCTGAAAACAAGGATGATGACAATGATATTGATGTCAAAGAATGAATGAAACCTAGCTTGACAGTGTAATGCTGCAATTTTTTTCTTCATTGTCAGCCAGAAGTGCAACATGTATGAGGAAAAGCTAAAAAAGGGCTTAACACTGTACTACACTTTATACTAAATTTTTTTTACTGTGAGTGGTCTGTTATTAAGCCCAGTGAGACATCTAGGAAGTACACACACACACACACACACACACACACACACACACACACACACATTAGTGAGCAGAGCAGATATAGTTTGCTTATTTATAGTTTTTCAGCATTACCTTTAAGGTTGAAAATATAATTTAAAAATGTTTAGACAAATAAAGAAAAGATTAGCAACATGAATACAAAAACATATTAGGAAAACCATCTACTATAACCAAGCAATATTTATCCCTGGAATTAAAGGATGGTACAATATACACAAGTCAATAAATATAATTCACCAGATAAACAGAAAAAAAACAAAAATCACATGGCCTTGTCAATGGATGCTGAAAAAACATTTGACAAAATTCAACATCCTTTCATGGTAAAAACAGTCTGAAGAAACTAGATATAGAAGAAAATCGTCTCAATATCATAATATGATAAACCCAAAGCCAATAACATACTTAATTTGAAAAATTGAAAAATGTTCCATTAAAATCAGGAACAAGATAAGGATGTCTACTATCACCACTGGCATTCAACATATTACTCAAAATTCTAGCTAGAAGAATAAGACAAGAGAAAGAAATAAAAATGATATAAATAGGGAAAGAAGAAGTGAAATAATCTGTATTTGCTGGTGACATGATCTCATATTTAGAATACCTCATAAAATCAACTAAAAGACTTCTAGAGCTGATGAGAAAATTTAGCAGAGTAGCTGGCTACAAAATCACTGTACAAAAATCAAAAGCCTTTCTATATACAAGTTATCAATCCAATTAGAAGAAAATGCAGAAAAAGAGCCCATTCACAATCACTCCAAAAGGAGTAACCTAGGTATAACTCAAACCAAGGAAGTAAAAGTTCTACTATGAAAACTACAATGCCAGGTGTGGTAGCATACACTTGTAGTCCCAGCATTCAGGAGGCTGAGACCAGAGGATTGCAGTTTGTGGACAGCCTCAGCTACTTAGTGAGGCCCTCCTCAACTTGGTGAGAACTTTTTTAAAAAATAAATAATGAGAGCCGGGCGTGGTGGCACACGCTTGTAATCCCCTCACTTGGGAGGCAGAGACAGGAGGATCGCATAGGTTCGAAGCCAGCCGTGCTGGCTTAAGAGACCCTGTTTCCACATAAAAAAGTAAAAAATAGGTCTGGGAGTGTAGCCCGTGGGAGTGTATCCCAGAGGTAGAAGGTCTTCCAGGAAGCCCAGTACCACCAAAATAATAATAATAATAATAAATAAATAAATAATGAAAAATAGGGCTGGGGGTGTAGCTTGAAAGTAGAATGTCCTTGGGTTCCATCCCCAGTACCACAGAAAAAAAAGAAGGAAAACTACGGAAAATTTTCATGCTACAGTCTCAGAAGCCAGTATTCTCTTGGCCAACAGAGTTTGTGTCCAGTTATCACACAGGACAATGTCTGAAAGTTCTCAATGGAATCACAATGTGATCAACAGTGATATACCTAGGCCATCAAGGCTAAAGATTAGCACTCCAAAAGGTATTACCTGTCTTCAAACAGCAGAACAGTGGTGTCTGTGGGGCACTGAATCTAAGCCAGCAGGCTCTGAATGGAACTTTAGTCTCTGGACTTGCTGAGATTGGGCCTGGAGAATACAGAGGTCTCTAGCTAATCAGAGACTCCTGATTACCAGCACTAACTAAGAACTCTATCTTGTTATAGAGGTTCTGGAGGATTAATTCAAAATTCAGATTATATGAGACAAATCCATTGAGGTAAATATATACCTCCAGCATAGGCCTTCTAAATGAATAACAAATATATATAGAATTCCCACATAAAGAGGAAGAAAATGTCAAGACAACAGAAATACAAACCTGAAAATTTTGAAAACATGATAATGAAGAACAACTAAGAAACAGTAAACTTTCACAACTCTGCAAAGGAGATCACCAATGCTGAGCTGCAAAATATGCCAGAAGGAGAATTTAGATTTCTCATTTTTTCTTTCTTGTGTTCTTTTATTGATGCATTATAGTCTCATATCATAATGTAGATCATGTTGACAAAGACATACATGCACTTGCTCTTGGTGCTCCCCCATTTCTCTCCCTCCCAATACAGAGTATCCAGATTGACACTGGGATATATTCACATGTATACACATAGTCTATGACAGTAATTTTTTAACCTAAGTCTTCCTCCAC
Source organism: Muscardinus avellanarius (assembly GCF_963383645.1). Lineage (NCBI taxonomy): Eukaryota > Metazoa > Chordata > Mammalia > Rodentia > Gliridae > Muscardinus > Muscardinus avellanarius. The sequence goes on along the minus strand of NC_137792.1, from coordinate 115,967,956 downwards.
CCCTCCACTTATTTCCTTCTTCCTGGCTTCCCTGAATTTTCTCATCATCATCTGGAGTCTCTCTTATATCTCAATTACTCCCTATCCTGCAAATATTAAAGAAAACATGTGACTCTTCACTCTCTGTGATTAGCTAATCTCACTTAACATAATTTTCTCCAGGTCCTTCCATTTGCTTGTAAATGATGTAATTTTATTTTTCTTTATTGCTGAGTAGAAATTCCATTGTGTGTATTTTCCACAATTTTGTAGACCATTCATCTATTGATAATTTTCAATATGATCAAAAGCCTTAGAAAGGAAATCAGAGGAAATCTACAGGATATGGACTATATTAATAGAGAAAATGAGACCCTAAGTAAGAATCAAAAAAGTCTCTTAGTGAAATGTATGAGAAAAATAAATGAATTAAAGAACTCAATGGAAACCTCCTTTGGCAAAATACATTATATATATATAAAAGAGCCTTAATATCTTGGAAGACAGCTCATTAAAATTGACTACCTAGCCAACAATATTGAGAAGACAAAAATGACCAGAATATTCAATAAATAGGGGATAATAAAAAAGGAACTAGCAGATAATAGGCATTAAACAATGTCTAGAAGCACAAACCAGGGGCATTAGAAACCTCTTCAAGGAAATATAAGCGAATGACCCAAATACATAAAATGAGTTGGATATCCATTGTACAGAAAACACTGGCGACCGAGAAAAGCAGGGCTTAAGAGCCCCACTAACAACCAATCTCTATTACCACAAAATCAGCGCCTTTCATAGCCAGAAAACACCACCACCAGAGAAACAAAAAAAAATCAACAGCCCCAGAGAGGAGGGGGCCTCATAACAGAGCTCAGAGCCACAGAGGAGATACGCCAGCCTCACGACTGAGGACGCGGCAGCAGTGCCTTACTGCCGGCGGCAGAGCTCACCGGACGGGTACGGCTACAGACCAACACATGCAACAGCCCACCAGGCTCCAGAGAGGAGCAGCGGGCAGCGAGCCGAGGTGAGCCGCTGCGGAAGAGCCCGGCGGCATCCGGCAGATTCTTCGACGCAGAAAGCATCTAAAGCTCCCAGTGGCTGGGCTCAGCACACACTGCAGGGACTCAGAGCAGAGTTCAAAAACAGAGAAGAAATAGGCCAGCCTCACTGCCGAGGGCGTAGCAGCGGCGCCATATTGCCACCAGCGGCAGCGGCAGCAGCAGCGAATACACCGAGTCCACTACAGCTCCATCTGCGTATTCAACAACAGTGAGTCAAATTGCGGGCCCCAGAGGAGAAATCCCAGTACTGACCCTCAGGGACATGACCCAGTGGGGGAATGGCGGAGACAGAGATATTACACCATAGGAGAGCGCGCAACCTGGCACCCATATAGTCTAAAGAAGCCTCTATTGACTCCCTGGATCTGAGACTTTGCGATACAAGCCAGTAAAGGAGTAGTGGGGACTGAGATACCACAGACCTGAGATCCAGAGCACCTTCAGTGAAGTCGTAGTGACCCAAGGGAAGAACCCAGAGAAGGCACAAACTTCCGAAATCATGGGAAAGAGGAATAACAATGGAACAATGAATGCCCACAACCCCACAACATCAGAACCCGATAAAACAGAAATTCAGAGATTTCTAGAAGATCAAGTCGGGAAAATAACTGCAGAAATAATAGAGGTGTTTCGAAAAGAATTCAGAGAGAGCCAAAGAGAGATAAAGGATGCAATTAATGAAGTAAAGGCCTCAATTCAAAGTACAAACAACCGATTAGACCACATGGAGAATAGAATCTCGCTCTTAGAAGATGAGAAATCCAAAAATGAATGCATAGTTTCTAATCTAGAAAAAATTATTCGACAGCAGGAATCTGACATTGAAGAAATATGGGCCCATTTTAAGAGAGCTAACCTAAGAATAATTGGAATAGAGGAGGGAAAAGAAGGTGAAACCAAAGGGATCAACAATCTCTTCAAGGAAGTAATAGCAGAAAATTTTCCAAACATAGAGCAAGAGGTTGATACAAAGGTCAAGGAAACTTATAGAACTCTCTTTAGACAGGATCAGAGAAGAGGATCCCCACGCCACATAATTGTCAAAATGACCAATGTGGAAGCCAAGCAGAGAATCTTAAAGGCAACAAAAACAAAGGGCCAAGTGACATTCAGAGGCAAACCAATTAGAATCACTCCAGACTTCCCAAACCAAGTCACGAGAGCCAGAAGAGCTTGGAGTAACATATTCCAAACTCTGAAAGAAAACAAATTCCAGCCAAAAATTTCCTACCCATCAAAACTTTCTATCAAATTAGATGGAGAAATAAGAAGCTTCCATGACAAACAGAAACTGAAGGAATTTATGTCTTCAAAACCAGCACTAGAGAAAATACTCAAAGAGATTAACTATAAAGAAGAAATAAGTAACACACACCAGAACCAGAGAAACAAGATTTTCCATCCAACAGACAACTAAGATTAGTTATCTGTGGAGATTCATTATTTATGTTAGTCTTTTACCTATCTCTAAATGGTATTGTTTGCCTTTATTGTTGTTAATTTTTAGGATGTCTAGTTGAAATATTAATATACCCTCAGATATAGCATTGGGAAATATTTTATCCCATTCTATCAATAACTTTTAACTCTGTTTACATTGCCTTTGGATATACAATATTTTATTTTTTAGGGAGTTTGTATATATCGCCTTTGGATATACAATATTTTATTTTTTAGGGAGTTTGTATACCCTTTTGTTGTCTGTACCATTGAAATCATATCCAAGAAATCACTGCCAATTTCAATGTTGTGAGGTTTTATGACCCAGATTTTCTTCTAAAAGTTTATAGTATTAAGATTTATATTTAGGTCTTTTATCTATTTTGAATTAATATTTGTATATGGGATTAAGTAAGGGTCCAATTTTATTCTTTTTCATGTAACAATTATTTTTCAACAATATTTAGTTAAAAGATTATTATTTCCTCCACCAAATGTTCGTGGAAACCTTGTCAAAAATAACTTGATAATATATGGAAGAATGTATCTCTAGGCTTTTATTTAACTCCAATAGTTTATATATCTGCCGTTAGAACAGTACTATACTGTTTCAATTATTATAGCTTTATATGGTTTGAAATTAGAAAATATATATCTTCTAGCTTTGTTCTTTTTTGAGATCGTTTTGGGTATCTAGAGTCCATATTACATATTAGGATAGATTTTTTCTGAAAAATAAATATATAAATATATGATAGTTTCACCTAAGAAAATATTCTCTGGTAAGAAAGCAAAAAGAAATATTAAAATGTAATCTTTAAGTTATCAAAAGCTTGGTATCAGACAAATGAAACTGTTATGTGAGACTATCATTTTTAATTTTGGATAAATTGCTATAATACTAGATGTCAACCACTAAGCCAAGCATGGGAAGAAGGGATGGGGAGGGAATGGGGTGGGTATCGGGTGGGGGCTGACTGGGCGATGTGCGCATGTATGTCTACAAAAGTTTTTTGTATCCCACTATAATGTATGACTACAGTGCACCAATAAAAAACTTTTTAAAAAAAGAAAACAGTGAGAATCACAATAAGACAAGATCAATGAAGAACTTCTCAATTCCACATAACAATCAAAATGACTGACAAAAAGGTCAAGGAAAGAATCTTAAATGCATCTAGAGTGCCTTAATCAGCATTCTCACTGCTATAATCCAAAGACCTGTCTACATAACTTTGAAGAAGAAAGATTTATTTGCTCATGATTTTCCTTAGATATTTGGAAGTTCAGTCCATATAAGGCTGGAAACCGCACATCTCAAGACACAGTGGCTGGAAGAGGAGAGAGAGAGAAAGCATAGGGCTTTGCTCTCACATCACGAAGGCCAGAAGTAAGAGAGAAGTGAGGGGAGAAACCATATATAATTTTTAAGGCTATTGCACCAGAGATTCACATTCTCCAGCCACACCCTACCAGCCCAGGCTACCACCCAGATTAATCCAGGTTAACATGTTAGATTTATCAACAACTAAGTTTAAAAATCTCATCATGTAACTATATCAATGCTGAATGTTAATAAATGAGCTCTTTATGGGACATTCTATAACTATAACAGAAAGCAAAATAAGGGGTGACATTCAGGGGCAAAATAATCACTCCAGATCTCTCAACAAAAATTACAAAATCCAGGAGGGCCTGATGTGATGTACTCCAGACACTAACAGTAAACAACTTCCAACCAAGACTGTTATATCCAGTAAAGATATCCATCAAAATTGACCAAGAAATAAACACCTCTAAGATAAGCAGAAAGTAAAATAATTCATGACTACTAAGTTGGTACTATAGGAGATGCTTAAAGATATAAATTACAAGAAAAAATAACTACAAGAACTAGAAAAAAGGTGACTTCTACCAGATGGGCAACTAAACAAAGGAGAAATAACACAGAATCAAATATATAATATGACTCAAAATGACAAGAAACAAAAACCATCTCTCAATAATTACATTGAATGTCAAAGATCTAATCACCCCAATTAAAATTTATAGACAGGTAATGTGGATTAAAGAACATAATCCAACTATATGCTGTTTGCAAGAAACTTATATCATAGGCAAAAGGTAAAAGGAATAAAAAGTTATTCCTTGCAAATGGAGACTGAAAACAAGCAGTGGTAGAAGCTGCATTTTACAAAACTTTTATAGTAAAAATAAACCTTAACATTATAAATGCAATATGCAATAAACTCAAAGCCAACATCCTATTGAATGGGGAAAAGCTGAGAATTCTCATTAAAATCATTTGCCAGGAAATGGATGGACCTGTTGAACATTAGTTTAAGTGATATTAGCCAGTCACAGAATGTTGAAGGGTCATATGTTTCCTTTCATATGTGGAATAGAGGAAGAACTCAGGATACAAGAATAACTTTAGATGGTAGAGGAGAATTTCCAGTGGAGAAATGAAGGAGCTATAGTGGAGGGTGACAGTGGGGAAGAAGAATTGACAAAGAAAACACTTCCTCTCTAGTTATGTCATATGTGATAATTCTAGTGACAATATCAACATCTTGTATTAGTAAAAGAGGAGTAAAGAAGTAAAGAAGAAGCTGTGGGCACTGATTCACTAAGCTCATAAAGATTTCCACTCTTTTCACTTTTATTTAGCACTGTACTATGGGTTCTATCCAGAACAATTAGGCAGGAAAAAGAAATAAAGGGCATCCAGATTGGAAAGAAAAAAGTAAAATTATTTTCAGTCTCAGATGACATGCTATTATATGTAGAAAACTTTAAGAAATCAAGTAAAATTCGATTAAAACTAGTAAATGAGTTTTTTTCAACCTACTGGCTATAAGATCTATTTGTAATAAATTATATTTCTATATCCTGGCAATGAACAATTCAAAATTGAAATCAAAAGCAATTAAGTATAGAATAGCATCTAAAAGCATAATATAATTAACTAATAAAGCAAATGAAAAAGATATACTCTAAAAACAAAAATCCATATAGAAAAAGAATAAAAGTTGTATAAAATAGAAAATATCTCATGATCCTGAATCACAGAGTTCATATTAAGAAAGCAATACTTCCCAAACTGATTTAAAGTTTCAACACCATCTCCATCAGAATTTCATGTAATTGCTTTATATAAATTGAGAAGCTTATTTGAAAATATTTTAAAATATGGGATTCTCCAATCACTGTGATGAACATGGGAAGGTGGGGAAAGGGGAAGATGGGAATGGGGGAGGTCTCATTGAGTGTTGTGTGCATGTGTGCCTCTATTGCCCTGAACTGAATCAAGATGTATGATTATAATGCAACGATAGAAAAAGATAAAAAAAATAACATGAACTTATAAAAGGACCATGAATAATCAAAACAATCTTGAAGAATTAAGTTGGAATGTCCATGATTTAAAATAAATAGCAATCAAGTCTTATTGTATAGGCATAAGGGGATACATATAGAATAAGGGAATGGAATTGAGAGTCCCAATATAAACATTCATGTTGCCAGGTGTGGTGGCACACGCTTGTGATCCCCGCGCTTGGGAGGTGGAGACAGGAGGATCGCACAGGTTCGAAGCCAGCCTCACTGGCTTAAGAGACCCTGTTGCCAAATAAAATATAAAATGGGTCTGGGAGTGTAGCCCGGAGGCAGAAGGGTTCCATCCCCAGTATCATAAAATTAAATAAACATTCATGTTTATACTCAATCATTAAAATGTTTTTGTTAATTAAGGTACCATTCATATAACATAAAATCAACCATATTGAAATGTAAATTCAGCTGGACGTGGTACCATACACTGGTATTCCCAACTGCTCTAAAAACTAAGTAGGAGGATCACAAGTTCTAGACAAGTTTGGGCATTGTAGTGATACACTGTCTGAAAATTTAAAGTAAATGAGTTCATAATGCAGCTCAGTTGTAGAGTACTTGACTAACATGTGTGAAGTCCAGGGTTCAATCTCCAGTACCAAAATAATTAAATAAATGAATACATACATACATACATACATACACATAAAATGAAAAATTCTATGACACTCAGTATGTTCACAATTATATGCAATCACCACTTCTGTCTAGTATTAGCATACTTTTATTACTCAAAATGGAAACTCTGTACACTCCCTCTTTTGTATGTCTTCTATCCTCCTAGTCCCTTGAAGCCATCAATCTTTAATAAATTTACCTATTCTATGTATTTTATATATAAGAAATCACATTTAAAAATTGATTTTTAATGCCTGGCTTTTCACTCAGTATGTTTCCAATGTTTTTCCATGATGAAGTTTGTTCCAATATTTGATTTCTTTTTCTACCTGAATAATATTCCATTATATATGTATATAACATTAAATTTCTTTTATTGGAGCAGTGTAGTCATACATTTTAATGGAGTACAAGACAGTAGAGGATATATGCACACATCACCCAATTAGCCCTTCCCCAATTCTAACCCCATTCTCTCCCTTTCCCTTCTTATGTTTGGCTTAGTGATTGACATTGATATGTTTGATAGATTAGTGCTCTTTGATCTTTATGCTGATTGATTATAGATTAATGCAGTTAAATTGTATTTCCCACTCTTAAAGTTCCACTAGTCTTATTGTAAAACCTCTTTTAAAGGTTTATAGAGTTTTGATACAGTTCTGCCCCCTCACTTTTACTCTAATTTCTCCTTTTTCTTGTTTCCTTCCTTTTCATTGTTTTACTTCATTCTCTTTTATTTCTGCTTAATGTACTTTAATTTAATTTCATCTATTTCTTTCTTGTACTATCCTTTATATCCATTAATAATTGTGAGAAAACCTATTCATTATCCCTCGTCTTAGAAGTTAGAGGTTGACTTTCTAGTAAAGTCATCATGAACAATTGTTCCAGGATTGCAATTTGCCATATCCAGCATTTTATTATTGCTTGATATCAGACCCTGCTTGATTTCAAACATCCTTGGTTCTTCTACTGCACTGAAAGGACAACTTGTTTTCACCTGTCCACTTAACACAGAACAACTGAACTTAGAATGTAATGCTGTAATAATCTTCATGATAACGTTCTGTGCCTCAATATCAAGTTACTCATGCCACTTGTTTGGTCCTGAAATTATACACCTATGGGCAAATTGTTTTGATTTTATTCTGATACTCTGTCCCCATTTACTTATGACTTTTGGTAACTGTTTTCCAATACTATTTTTTCTTATTGTTTAGTTTCATTTTTCTACATAAGATTAACCATTTTTTTCCAATACCATTTATTTAAAAGGCTATCTTTTCTCCAGCATCTGGTTTTGGCCCCTTTGTCAAAGACCAAGTAGCTATAGGCATAAGGATTTATTTCTATATCTTCTATTATGTTACACTGATCTATGTGTTTGCCTGGGTAAATAGCATTCTGGTTTTATTACTATATATGTGTAGTATAGTTTGAAGTCAGCTATTGTGATACCTTGACAATATTTTTGTTGATTGATTTGGTTAAGTAGATTTGGCTCTTCTGGGTCTTTTGTTTTTCTATATGAAATCTAAGGAGTTCTTTTTTCTATTTATGTAAAGAATGATGTTGGTATTTTAATAGACATTGCATTGAATCTGTATATTGCTTTTGAAAGTATGGACATTTTGATAATGCTTATTCTGCCTATCTAAAAACATGAGATGAACCGGGCATGGTGGCGCACGCTTGTAATCCCCACGCTTGGGAGGCTGAGACAGGAGGATCGCACGGGTTCGAAGCCAGCCTCAGCTACTCAGTGAGGCTCTCAGCAACTTAGTGAGACCCTGTTTCCAAACAAAATATAAAAAGGGTCTGGGAGTATAGCCTGGATGTAGAAAACCTCTGGGTTCCACCCCCAGTACCACAAAAAATAAATAATAAAAACATGAAAGGTCTTTCCAGTTTTTAAGATCTTTCTTTTTTTTTTTCAATGTTCTGTAGTTTTCATAATAGAACTTTTTGGAAAATTTGAGTCCTCTCTTTTATTCTTGATTAATCTCACTAAATATTTGTCATGTAAAATATTTTTCTAAGAATCATCTTGAGGTTTCATTGATTTTTCCATATATATTATATATGCTATAATATATATATGTGCATATATATTCCCAATTTTATATGTATATTCCCAATTTTATATATTTATATGTGTATATAGTTCCAGTTTTATTGATTTTTAATTCTAATTAATCTTCATTATTTTACTGTTTGCTTAGCATTAGTTTGCTCTTTTTCTAGTGTCTTAAAGCAGAATATGATGCTATTGTTTGAGATCTTTCTTCATGCTTAAGAGAGGCATTTATATCTATAAAAATGTCTCTAATTGATTTAGGTGCATCCCATCCATTTTTGTATATTGGGTCTTTGTTTTAATTTCTCTCAATGTATTTTCTAATTTCTGTTCTAATTTATTATTTAACCTATTGATTAATAAATAGTGTGTCTTTAAATTTTTCTAGTATTTTTGATCCACAACATTGTTTTTGTAATAAAATTCTGAATTTCCCTCCATTTTGGTCAAGTAATCTACTTTTTATTATGTATGGCCTTTAAATTTATTGTGGTCTATTTTATTATTTATTGTTGTTTATCATGTAGTCTATCCATTGTTAGGGATATTTTATAATGATAAAAGTGCCGATCCATTAGGAGGATAGAAAAATTATAAACATATTTGCATCTAATAACAGAGCAAAAATATCTTCAACAAATCTGACATAAATGAAAAGAGAAACAGACAATTTGACATTAGTATTTGGGAAATTTAGCACCTAACTTTTGATGATATATAAAACAATTGGAAAACATGTTTCTTTACATTTGTTTATGTATTCTCTAATATGCCCAAACCAGGGAGTATTAGGGATACCAGAGGGACTCCAGACAATGGAGGAGAAACTTCAGCAAAGCTGGAATGGAAGGATAGGAGAAGAAGAAGGCTGAGATTGTTTAATGAAGGAGCTACATCTAAATTTGTGTAAAAATATAAATATAGCATGGTTAACCTGGACACTCAATGTTGGGAGGGGAAAGGGGAAGTGAAGGGGGAAAGTACCAAGCATAGTCTGAATGTATGCCATTTTCAATATGTTCCACATAAAAATTTAAAAAGTAATTAAAAATAAAACAATTGGAAATATGAATATGAAAATAGATCATTTGAACAAGACTATAACAAGTCTAACCTAAAAATACTTATAAAATATCCTTCTTTATCATTAGTAATATTTTACTAGGTACATTTTGTGTCATAACAGCAATTCTAAGATTTAGCATGTTCATTTCAAAATAGATTTTTCTAAACTTACTTCTAAAGTATTTGTATGTTTGAATACAAATGTTTCTCCTATAGAAAGCAGATACTTGTATTCTATTTTAATCCTGTCTGATAATATTTGCTTTTTATTGCATCATTTAATCCAATTATATTTAATATCGTTTTAATATATTTGGATTTATGTAAGTCTTGCAATCTTTTCATATTTTTATTCCTCCTTTACTGTTTTTCTTTTATGTTAAGTGAATTCTTTATAATGTGGCTTTTCAACTTTTTATTAATTCAGAAAACAAATACTAGCCAGACATAGGGTCACATGCCTATAATCCCAGTGCTTGGGAGGCTGAAAGAGGAGGATCACAAGTTCAAGGCCAGCTCAGAAATTTATCAATAATCTCAATGACGTAGCAATACTCTGTTTCAAAACAAAAATGTTTTTATTTTAAAAGGTTGGTGGTGGCTTATAATCTCAGCGCTTGGAAGGCTGAGACAGGAGGATGGCATAGGTTCGAAGCCAGCCTCAGCTACTGAGTGAGGCTCTCAGCAACTTAGTGAGATCCTGTTTCCAAATAAAATATAAAATAGGTCTGGGAGTATAGCCCGAAGGTAGAAAAGCCCCTGGGTTCCACCTCCATTACCATAAAAAAAGGTTGGAGGTCTAACTCAGATGTAGAATGGTCCTAAATTCAATCCCCAGTAATGAACATAAAAACACACAGAAAACAAATATTACAAAGTGCCTACTAATTGTCAAAGAATAAAATTATACTCACAGCATTCAAGAGACTAAATACTTAGTAGAACTGTTGTAGCACAATGAAATCCTGTATCGATTACAGTATTGCGTGACAGATGTCTTGAGAATATGGAGGATTCTACTAATTGACTTTAGACTCACTTACATCCTTTATTATCAATTCTCAGAACAAATTGGGAATGTATATCTGGCTTCTCCTCTATCATATTACCATTGTTGCAGCCAGAATATGACAATTAAAATCTCTATGGCAAAATTTTTATTTTGTACTGCTAAGGATTAAACCCAGGGCTTATAACATGCCAGGCAGGCACTCTAGGTCAAGGCCACACTTCCAACCCCAATAGCTATTTAAAAACTTAAAATTTATTTTAGAAAACCTCAATTATGTTAATCTTTAAAATATCCCAGTTTTTATTTCACATTTCTGGTTAGTTATCTTGCATGAAAGCCTCATATTTTATATGCTATCTGACAGAAGACTTATAATATCCTGTAAGAAATCAATTTCCTCTGCACAGTGTGGCAAACAATAAAGGTGAAAAGTGAGTTCAACCTTGACTATAAAGGCTTGAGTAAATCTTTCCTAAGGAGGCATGATGACTAAATGCAATATGACATCCTAGAATTGTGATAGGTTCTCTCCTATATGCAGAAGCTAGGGAATAATTGTGATACAAGGAGGGACTTAGATAATAGAGAAGAAGCTCCAATGGAGCAAGGGAGTGGTGTAGGGGAGGTTGAAGTGGAAGAGGGGGAATTGATATAGGAAATATTTCCATTGACATTATGTACATATGTGAGAATGCCAATGTCAATCTCAATAACCTGTATAAAGAAGGAGGGGGGTATAGAGAGGGAGCCAGGGGAAAGCTAACCAAGTGTTATATGCATGTATGTCATTATAAATATGAAATACATTATGATGTAAAACTGTAATGCACCAATATAAGCTTCTGCACACTAAAGGAAATAAAAATAGCCTTTATAAGAAGACATCAAATTTTAGAAGAAGCTATTCATTAGAAAAATACATGTCAGACATGATGACAACAGTTTCAAGATAATTAAATTACATCAAATAACAAGGAAGATAATCAACAATGAAAGAATGAAACTATTTAATATTTCAAACTATAGGCAGGATCAAGAAACACCTCTACATTCAATACAACATCACATTCCAACAACTTTTTCTTATAAAATCTCTTTTATTATAAAATCTCTTAAATCTGGAATTTTTCAAATTCTGTAGCAACTCACTTGAACCTATATCATTATACACTTCCAGGTCATTTCCCTGTGTTCAATTCATTTCATGTTCAGTTGGCAAAAGAGTCTATCTCAAATACTATTTTCATGCTAATGTTATTTACTATTGAATGTTTACTATAGACCAGACAGTGTATTTTGCTTCTTTTGTGGTACTGGGGATTGAAGCAGAGCAATTCCACCTCTGAGCTACAATCTTAGCTCTTTTATTTTTGGTTTTGAAACAGAATTTTTTCAGGTTACTGAAAGTCTATATAGTTGCTAAGGCTGGCTTTGAACCTGGGATCCTCCTGTCACCCTCACAAGTACTGGATTACAGGTTAAGCCACCACACCCAGCTGCAAGCCCTGTTTTAAGTCATTCGCATGTCACCTAAATTAATCCTCACAATAGTACAATGCAATCACTGTTATTATCTGTATTTTACAGGAGATGAAACTGAGGTATGCAGAGGTTGTGTAATTATTCAAGATACAAACACTCCTTGACCAAAGCCAGAATTAAACACAGTTTGACTCCAACTTCCATACTTCAGCCATTTTATTTTTCAGAAGAGCAGAAGAACTTATGATATCGTCCTCCATTTTACTGAATATTGTCTACTACCTAAAAGGTACCTTTGAAATCTAATCCAGAAATTTCAAGCTAGTAGCCCATGGACTCACCAATATTTTGTTTAGTATTCATTCCTCTTCAACAGTTAAAAGTTGAAAAATAGATTCTCTAGAAATATCCAATTATTGAATCTACATTGATACTTAGCCACAAGTAGCTGATGCTCAGGTATGTCCATCTCTTTCAACAGGTCATACATGCTTTAGTCAGACAGGTCCACACCTGCCTTTCAGTAGTTTAGCTACTTCACCATTGTAGGAATTTGCATTTATGATTCAAGGTTTGGATGAATTCCATAGAGAAAACTGAAACTTAGAGAAACAAACTAACTTACTCACTTCCATACAAGTAGCTAGTAGAAAATTGAACACTAGAGCCCAGTCTCTTTAACTGTCAATTCAAGGCTTTTTATACCAAATGATGTTTCTATTTCTGTGTCTTGAATAAGTTATTCTTTCTAAAACCGAGGCTCTTTCAAGATTTCTTTTAGTCTGCTCATTATTTCTAAATATTTACTACCTACACATAATCTTCTGGACTAATCTATTCTGATTCTGATCACAAATATAGTAAACAACCCCTTAGCACATATTAATTTGCACTTGCTGATTTGCTGCTTTGTAAATTATTTAGTCATTTCCTCTTCATGTTTTGCTTCCTTACTTACAGTAAGCTCCTTGAGACTAAAGTTGGCCTGAGGCAAAATTATAAAGCTGGCAAAATTTGTACTTAGTTGTTCCAACTTCTTTCTCTGATCTTTTCACTACTTAGTACTCATTCTTTTGTTCTCATTGCACTCCTATCAAAGCTTTTCTAAAGGAGCAAGGAGTGGCGTTGCACATTTGTAATCCCAGTACTTGGGACATTGAGACAGGAGGATAACAGGTTTGAGATCAGCCTCAAGAACTTAGAGAGACACTCAGCAACTTAGCAGGACCCTATTTCAAAAAATGAAATCAGCCAGAGGATAGTGAGAAGGAGAATGGCCTTCAATTCAAGCCCAGATTCTACTACCAAAAAATACTTCTCTATTAGTCATTTTCTAAGGATCCCAAATCAAGTGACCTATAAGCTGAATTTGACAACAGACATATCATGTTGATTTAACAAATATTTTTAAATTTTTCAATTTGAATATCTTTAGATGAGACATTCATATTCTAATCACACACTTCTTTGTTCTAGCTTCATGGACCTTTATTATTCAGAAAAGCAGAAGAACATGATATCGTCCTCCATTTTACTGAATACTATTTGTCTTTTGTTAAATATTATTTGTGTTATTTGTCTGGCCATGATACATATTTGAGTGTGTGTTCTCTATATCATAAGTTTCCTTTGGACTTCTGCATTATTCCATAGACCCATTTCTACTTTGTCCCAGATTTGTAACTGTATGCCAATCTTGTTTGCCCCCTATGCTTCTGTTTAAATAAACTTTGTAATCTTCCAAAATTTCAAGGTCTGTCTTATTATCTGGTAACCCATTTTCTGATGCTAACCACCTGTTTGACTATTTTCTGAATGACAACTGCTGTCTGATTCAATGAAACTGTACCCTGACCAACTTTTAGGAGCATGCTGTTTCTTCTCCTATGGGAACTATTTGTGCAAATGACCATAGGTTGGCCATACCAGTAAGATATGGTGCCTGACTAACAGAAAAGACCCTTCTCCAATACCTGCAGCTAAACCTGACCCAAATACCTACCACCCTTTAATAGATAGATCTAATCCCAGATCTTGCTCTTGCTCAGTTGATCTGATAACATTTATAATTCGTTATAAGACACAACTTGGGCATGGTGGTACACGCCTATAATCCAAGTACTTGGGAGTTTCTAGATTCATGTCCAAGATCGTGATGCTGCCTAGCACCTTGGTTGGTTTCCTTTCTGTTGGGTAGATACCCAGAAGTGGTATTGCTGGATCATATGGTATGTTCATTCTCATCCTTCTGAGGATCCTCCATAATGTTTTCCAAAGTGGTTTCACTAATTTTTAATCCCATCAACAATGTATTAGAGTTCCCACTTCTCCACATCCTCACCAGCATTTGTTGTTGTTTGTGTTCTGAATGATTGCCATTCTAGTTGGAGTTAGGTGAAATCTCAGGGTAGGTTTGAATTGCATCTCTCTGGTTGCTAATGATGTTGAGAATTTTTTTCATACATTTATTGACCATTTGAATTTCTTCTTTTGTGAAGTGTCTATTTAGTTCACTTGTCCATTTTTATTAGATTATTTGTTTTCTTAGTGGTGAGTTTCTTGAGTTTTCTGTATATTTTAGATATTAGTCCTCTATCAAAAGAATAGTTGTCAAAAGTTTTCTCCCATTCTGTCAGCTGTCTGTTGAGATTCTTGATGATTTCCTTGTCTATACCAAAGCTCTTTTGTTTCTTGAAATCCCACATATTTATCTTTTTTTCCATTTCCTGTGCCTTTGGGGTCTTCTTGAGAAACATTTTACCTGTGCCTATTTGTTGCAGTGTTGGACCTATGCCCTTTTATTCCCCCAGTACTAGTAATGGAATTCAGGGGCATTCTACCTCTAAGCTACACCCTCAGCCATATTTTTTTATTATTTATTTTGAAACAGGGTCTCACTGAGTTGCAAAGGGCCTCACTAAGTAGCTGAGACTGTCCATGAACCATGATCCCCTGGTCTTAGCCTCCCAAATACTGGGATTACAAGCATGCACCACCATGCCTGGCTCCCATGCCCTCTTCAAGGAGCTGCAAGGTCTCTGGCCTGAGTTCCAAGTCGTTGATCCATCCTGAACTGACTATTAGCAGGGTGAGAAAGTGGGGTTTATTTCCATTTATCGGCATATGGTTAACCAGTTTTGCCAACACAATTTGCTAAAGAGACTATCTTTTTTTAAATGTATATTTTGGGACCTTTGTCAAAAATCAATTGGCTGGAAGTGTTCAGATTTGTTTCTGAGTGTCCTATTCATGTCCATTGGTCACGTGTCTGTTTTTGTGCCAATATCATGCTGTTTTTATTACTAAGGCTTTGTAGTATAGTTTGATCAAAGTCAGGTATTGTGATGCTCCCTCCATGGTTCTTGTTGCTGAGAACTATTTTGACTATTCTGGGTTTTTTGTTGTTCCAAATGAATTTAAGGACCGATTTTTTTATGTCTATGAGGAATGACCTTGTTAACTTAATGGGTATTATGCTGAGTCTGTAGATTACTTTTGGAAGAATGGCCATTTTGATATTTATTCAGCCAATCCATGAACATAGAAGATCTTTCTAAGGTCTTCATCTCCTAAGATCTTCTTTTATTTCCTTTTTCAATGTTTTATAATTTTCCTTGTAGACATCTTTTACCTCCTTAGTTAGGTTTATTCCTAAATGTATATATTTTGTGAGATATTGTGAGTGCAACTGTTTTCTGGATTTATTTTTAGTGAATTTATGGTTGGCACACAGGAGAGCTTCTAATTTTTAAGATTGATTTTATATCCAGATACTTTGCTGAATTTGTTGATCAGTTACATAAGCCTTTTGGTTGAGTTTGTTGGGTCTTCTAAGTATAGTATCATGTCATCTGCTAATAAAGATAGTTTCAGTTTTTCTTTTCCTATTTGTAATCCTTTGATTTCCTGCTCTTGCCTTATTGCTCTGGCTAGAGTCTCAAATATTATATTGGAAAGAAGTAGTGATAATGGACATTATTGTCTTGTTTCTGTTTATAGAGGAAACTCATAGTAGAAGTAAGATAACCTCTCAAGTAATTATTAAAGGGAAAATGAGAAACAATATAATAATTACAATAAAGTTGTATTTTCATTAGACAATCATTTATGCTTATTCAATATGTCAGGTATAGCCTACTTAACCAAACCAAATTTATGAACAAAAGAATAAAAAATAACATTTTCATAACATCATGAATGTGATATCTGGTGTTATTTTGTTAAAATTATATTGGTTATGTAACTGACAACCCCAGAAGGAATTCATGTCCATTCAGCTTGCTTATTTTGTTTTGCCCCAAAGATTCTAAATTCTTAATATTATTTTCTGTTTATAGAAGAAACATAAACAGTGCATTCTGAGAAGGCATCAATAGAGGGTGATGAATTCACTGAAAATCTGAGGTAAAATAATAAAAACAAAATGCCTTAAACATTTATTTCAACTTAAAGCATATAAATGAACATAGAATAACTAATCTTTTGTTCAAGAACACACCTTTTCCTTGATCTCTACATCAATTTTCTCATACCTTCCCTTCTCTCTTTCTCTCTTTCCCCTTTCACTATTCTACTGGTCACTCTCCTCAATTATCTAAAGTAGTTGTTAACTGGAGGTAGTGGTACACGCTTGTAATCCCACCATTCAGGAGGCTGAGACTGAAGGATCGGGGTTCATGAACAGCCTCAGCTACTTAATGAGGCCCTCCACAACTTAGTGAGACCCTGTTCCAAAAAAAGAATTAAAAAATAGGACTGGGGGTATAGGTCTGAGGTAGAATGGCCCTGAGTTCAATCCCCAGTATCATAAAATAAATTAAATAAATAAATAAATATAGTAGCTGTTAATTTTTATTTTTTTATTTTTGGTGGTACTGGGGGTGGAACCCAGAGGCTTTCTACCTCCGGGCTATACTCCCAGACCTTTTTTCTATTTTATTTGGAAACAGGGTCTCACTAAGTTGCTGAGAGCCTCAGTCAGTAGCTGAGGCTGACTTCGAACCTGTGCGATCCTCCTGTCTCAGCCTCCCTAGCACTGGGATTACAAACTTGCACCACCACGCCCAGCTTATTTTTCATTTTGAAATAGGGTCTTTCCAAGTTGTGGGAAGTCTTACTAAGTTGCAGATGGTGTTCTTGAACCTGGGATCCTCCTATCTCAGGCTAATTTTTATTTTAAGACAGAGTCTTGCTAAGTTGCTGAGGCTGCACTTTGAACCTATGATCCTTCTGTCTCAGCCTCCAAAGTGCTGGGATTACAGTTGTGTTCCACCAAACCCAGCTGAGAACATAGGTTGTCCAACATTCTAGAGCTGTGTTGTACAATATATTGGCCATTAACAAAAATAGTAATGTAAGTTTAAATAAAATTAAATTAAAATTTAGTTATTCAGTCAAATTAGCTACATTTCTAGTGTCCATATGTAGCTAATAGGTTCTATATTTGACAGAGTAGATATGGAACATTTCCATCATCACAGAAAGATCTATTGTACTTCTCTGTCCTAGAAAATAAGCAGGAGCTATATGCCTTCAGTGTGCTATAGACATCATTTTAATATTTTATAGAGTTAATGGGATCATTAATAAGGCAATTTTGATAAGTAGAAGTTGTAAAAAAAAACAGTTACTCTGTTATTTTTTTTTTTTTGGTGGTACTGGGGGTGGAACCCAGAGGCTTTCTACCTCCGGGCTATACTCCCAGACCTTTTTTTCTATTTTATTTGGAAACAGGGTCTCACTTAGTTGCTGAGAGCCTCACTAAGTAGCTGAGGCTGGCTTCGAACCCACGCGATCCTCCTGTCTCAGCCTCCCAAGCGCGGGGATTACAAGCGTGCGCCATCACGCCCGGCTTCAGTTACTCTGTTATAACTCTTTATTTTGTCACGAAGTTTAATCTATTTTGTCATAAAGCACTGAGGTAGTACAACATGTTCAGATTTACATTGGAAAGCTGGGCGTGGTAATGCATGCTTGTAATGCCAGTACTTGGGAGGCTGAGACAGGAGTATCACAGGTTCACAGTCAGCCTCGGGTACTAAGTGAGGCCCTCCACTACTCAGTGAGATCCTGTCTGAAAGAATACAAAATAGGGCTGAGGATGTAGCCCGTAGTTAGAATGCCTCTGGGTCCAATCCACAGTAACACAGGAGGAAAAGACGCTTTAGATTGGAAAGGGAAAAGGCAAGAAGCAATAGGAAACTCCTAAACTGACACATATAGGAATGAAGAGAACATAAATTTGAGAAATATTTTTCATGTTAAATTATCACTTGAAGATGTAAAAAGTAACAGAAAGGAAAATATTGCTAATGGGTCTTAGGTTAAAATTTAGGTGAAAGGATAAATTATAGACATCTATTTTCTACTGGGTGAGAACAACAGAGAATCCTTGTTGTTAGTTTTGTGGGGTTTTGTTTGTTTATTTGGTGACATGTGTGTTTTGAGCTCAAATAACTAGAAAGTTCAATGCCACCAGAAAGCCTAGCTGTTAGTATCAGGACTGGTGACTTTTTGTGTTTCTGCTTATTTTTGATAGATGACTCAAATTTTAGAAGTGAAGCTATAAAACCTTTTTTGGCTTGCATATTTACGTGCTTATAATTAATAAAGTCCCTAGCCTCATATCATGTGTGTGCTGATTTTCTACCTCCAGATGGTGTTAATAAATCATATCACTTTAACACAATAAATAAAAACACCTACATTTTCCTCAAAAATAAATTGTAGCATGATGTCCATTAAATTAAATCACCTCCTTTTTCTGTGTGTTATACAAACAAATAGATGCCTAAATAAGCTGAATATTTCTAAGATTCCAAAAAAATCGAGGAAATTAAATATGTAAGATTTTTCATTTGATAGAACATGTGTGTTTCTGTGTATGCAGGTGCGTGTGTGTGTGTGTGTGTGTGTGTGTGTGTGTTATTAGAGATTGAACCCAGGGGCATTCTAACTTTAAGGTACAATCCCTGTCTATTTATTTATTTATTTATTTATTTATTTATTTATTTATTGGTGCATTGTAGTCATCCATCTTAATGGGGTACAAGATGGTAGAGGCATACATGCACACATCACTCATTTAGCCTTTCCCCAATTCCCACCCCATCTCCTCCCTCCCTTCTTCTCAGGTTTGGCTTACTGATTGATTTTTATATGTTTGTGAATGCACATCATGCAAATTAGGGCCTCCTGTTCCTTTAAAATTTGTTTTATTTTGAAACAGGTTCTCACTAGGTTATGAAGAGTCTCGTTAAGTTGCTAGGGCTGGTCTCCAGCCAGCTATCTTCCCCTCTCAGCCTTCCAAATACTGGGCTTACAGACATATGCCATCATGCCTGATTAGAAAATCATTTTTGAAGCCAGACATGGTGGCACATGCTTGTAATTCCAATGCTTGGGGGGCTAAGAGAGGAGGATCACGCAGGTTCAAAGCCAGCCTCAGCTACTTAGTGAGGCCCTCCGCAACTCAGTGAGACCCTGTTTCCAAATAAAATATAAAATAGGTCTGGGAGTATAGCCCAGTAGAAAGCCTCAGGATCACCCAAGTACCACCAAAAAGAAAAAAAAAAGGAAATACATATATTTTTTTTGGTGGTACTGGGGTTCCTGGAAGCCCTTCTTCCTCCGGGCTACACTCCCAGACCTATTTTATATTTTCGAAACAGGGTCTCTTACGCCAGCGCGGCTGGCTTCGAACCTGCGCGATCCTCCTGTCTCCGCCTCCCGAGCGCGGGGATTACAAGCGTGCGCCACCACGCCCAGCCTAGGAAATAATTTTTGAAAAAAAAACTTAGAAAGACTTTACTTAATGAACTTTTATTGGTACATTTCAATGATAGATCACAGTGAGGTTACGTACGCTATAACACAGCTTTTGGTGTGATTCCCTCTGGCTATCACCCCACTCCTCCACTCCCTATACATGTTAGTGAGATTGGTAGTGATAACTTCATATATGGAAATAGCATTATTTGAACAGTTTCCTTCATCAAGCTCCTTTTTGCATTCCTCACATTCCTCATGATCCCCCTCCACACCTCTACTGGTCTCTCTCATTTATCTGAAGTCCCTTTTATTTCTTATTTTTCTCTAGCTTCAACATATGAGAGACTTCCTGAGACTGGCTGATATCAGCATAATATTCCCTAGTTTTGTCTACTTTTCTGCAAATGACATAACGTTAATCTTTATTGCTGAGTAACTTTCCATTGTGTGAATATATCATATTTTCTTTAACATTTACAAATCCACGTTTAGATAATTTAGCTAAAACTTTGAGAAATGAGATCAGTTGAGTAATTTTGGCTTTACAAAAATAACTGTGTCTTCTTCTTTGATATATTGATGTTCACTATCATACAAACACATTCACTTTTCTACATGAGTATGTATTCTCTACACTAATACAGGCTTATTGATCAATTAAGCTAGCATTGTGTGTGTGTGTGTGTGTGTGTGTGTGTGTGTGTGTGTGTGTTACTGAGAATTGAACCCAGAGGCATCCTACTTCTGAGCTAGAAGCCCAGTTCTTTGTTTTTAATTTGTTTTGTTTTGTTTTGTTTTTGAAACAGAGTCTCCTTTGGTTGCTCAGGCTGGCCTTGAATATGTGATCCTTCTATCTCAGCTTCCCAAGCCCTGAGATTACAGGCATATTCACCATGCCCAGCTAAGCTAGCATTGCTTCTATTTTATGTTTAAGATTAAAAAACATGTAAATTTTAATTTAACCAAATCAAATCATTTTTAGATGAACGTTGTTTTAATACCATGCTTTGGAATATGTCAGCATGAATAAAATTTTAAAGATCTTTAGGCTATTTAAAATCTTGAACTGATGTTGGATTGAGTTAATTAGTAGCCTGAAATCTAACAAAAGTATTAGGTATAAAGTTTACATTTTATATTTTTGCCTCATATTTTTATATGTGAACTTTTATCTTTAGATCATAGTAATATGTTCATCTCTGACCCATTAAGAATTGTATGTGGGAAGCGTGTGACTGTCAAAAGTGGTGTGTGTGTGTGTGTGTGTGTGTGTGTGTGTGTGTGTGTGTTCTTCAGTTATCCTAGTCTACTAAATGCAGATAAGTGGCAGGCAATTCTCAATTACCCATCCTTCCGTTTTATGAAATAAAGTTTGTTTTGGTTAAAAGTTATAATTAATTTAAATGTGCTTTTCTATTAGCTGCTTCCAAAAGAGACCACTTGTTTCTCTAAATTTTCACTATAATCCAGTTGATTGATGTGTTTCCATCCATAGCATTTATTATCCTTATTGATGTTCAAATTGACCCACTCTGACCTACTGAAGTCTGCTCAGTTTGGCTACTGAGTCTTTTTGACATAGTTCCCAGTAGCCTAATAATAGCTTCCTTATTTCTGGTATGACAAGATGTTCCAGACTCATTGTGTACATAACTTGCCCCAAATTTTGAATTTCTCCAAGTAATATTGCTTCATTTTAGAGGGAATGGCTTTTGAAAGACCATAATCTGGGTACTAGCAGTCCTCCTTGTTCTTGGGTTGATCATTATTTGTAGGTATTTTCAGTGGACAGAGTGAAGAATTTATTTTAAAGATAAAACACTTCATGAGTTCATAGTAATAATTGAAATTCAAACTTCAGGCTACAAGTTTTAAATTAATCTCTTTGATCTTACATCTGTATCTGTTTTCTCCAATGTTGAGAATCCCAGTTCTAAGTCACCAGGAATGACAGATTCAAGAGCTATTGGCATTTCTTTTTCTGTGAACTGACTAATCATTTCTCTAACCTACTTAAAATATGATTGAAACTGGATGTGGCGGTGCATGCCTGTAATCTGAGAACTTGGGAGGCTGAGACAGGAGATCATAGGTTTGAGACCAGCCCCTTAGCAAATTAGCAAGACTCTAAGGCCCTGTTTTAAAATTAAATTTAAAAAGAGGCTGTGGATGTAGCTTAGAAATAAAATGTCTAAGGATTCAATTCCTAGTTTCACACACAAAAATATATGCTTGATCTCTTTCTTATGTATTGTTAAAAGCAGTTATATATTAGAAATATTAACCCTTTCTAAGTGTTAAAATGAGATTATGTCTAATGTTACCATTTGTTTTTTCTTGCTTATAGTCTTTTGTCATGAAAAACTTTAATTATATAATATAATTTATCTGTCTTTTCCTTTATGCTTTTGGATTTCAAGTCATAGAAATTATAATTTAATTTATCTATATTACTTCTAGTAAACTTCTAGTAAATATCTATATTACTTCTAGTAAATATCTAGTACTTCTAGTAAATTTTATACACTTAAATCTCTGATTCACATGGAGTCGGCCCTATTATATGGTTTAAGTAATGGAGCCATTTTATTCTTTCCCCTTTTTATCTTTCCAGTTATCCTTATGCCAATTATTAAGAAGCCCATATTTTACTTACTGACTTGAGCCTCCACTTACAACCGTAGGATCACTGCCTATATCCCCTTGCTCTTGCCACTTTGTTGTATGCTTACATGAATTTTTTCTAACCAGGAGTTTCATTTCTTTTTCTGAGGAGTCTCTAGCTATCAAAATTTAGCTAGCCCACATGTGACAGGTTAGAAACACTTGGAAATTAACACCCCACGCAAGGAACCAATAATGACTAATAAAATTTGCTGACAAAATAAATTTTAAGAAGGTTGAGTATAATGGTTCAGATTTATTTGATTCATTTTTGTCTGTGTTGGATATTGGAGATTAAACCCATGGAAATTCTACCTCTGAGATACCTCACCAGTCATTTCTATTTTTTTTAAACAGGATCTCACTACATTGTGGAGGCTCTCACTAACATCCCGAGGCTGGCTTCAAACCAGCCTCCTTTCTCAGCCTCCCAAGTACTGAGACTATAGGCATGAACTCACCATGCCCAACTTGTTTGCATTTACAATGTGTTCCAGACCTCATTTCTTTTTTTTTTTTTTTTTTTTGGTTGTACTGGGCGTGGAACCCAGAGGCCTTCTACCTCCGGACTATACTCCCAGACCTTTTTTATATTTTATTTGGAAACAGAGTTTCACTAAGTTGCTGAGAGCCTCACTAAGTAGCTGAGGCTGGCTTCGAACCTGTGCAGTCCTCCTGTCTCAGCCTCCCAAGGGCGGGGGATTACAAGTGTGTGCCCCCACGCCTGGCTTCAGACCTCATTTCTTAAACAAGGCAGCCATATTGGAGGTGGGACTTGGTTTCTAAAGGGGTAGGTCATTGGAGGGTGTGGCCTTTGGTACTATATACATATGTCCTCAGACCCTCCTTCTCTTTATCCCAGCCTCCATGATGTGACAGTAGAGCCCCTGCATTCACCTTCCAATCACCATTATGTAAGAACAGAGTCCCTCTACTCTTGCTCTCTTTCTGATTTCTTCTGCCATGCCCTGAGCGCAACAGATATGACTGCAGCCTCTGAACTATCCAGAATGTGAGAAAATAAATCTTCCTTCCTTTAAGTTGTGGTCATCAGGTATTTTGAATCACAGCACTGAGAATGTTGATGATAAGAGTAACCCTGAGGCACGTGTCTTCCTTGATATACACTGTGAAGTAAGCTTTGGATACATTCAGAGGCAATTGGCTTGATAGAGACCCTTTATTGGCTGCCTTTCTTTCACAGTTTCACTTTTCCACTACCATACTGGAATTTTCTAGAATCACTGTATAAACCAACTATACCTTTTCCTTGTCTCAGAATCTCCTTTTGGGGGGGGACACAAACTAGGATAATTCCTTAATCATATTCTAACACATATATTGTAACTGGATCTTCTACTCTGTTCCATTAATCCTTTTTTTCATGCTTTAATGCCATGTTATTTAAGTACAAAGGCTCTATAGTTCTTACTAAAATCTGACACCAAAAGATCTTCCTTACTCTTTTGTCTTGGAGTTTTGCTAGCTGTGCTTGATTGGTCTTCCATATAAACTTTGTAATTATTTTGTCTGACTTCATGAAAAATTATTTTAGTATTTTGTTGAAATTGTACTAAACTAATACTTTTCTAAACGAATATTTTACAAGTGATTGAAATTATTATGATTTCCATTCTTATCTGTATTAGTCTGCTTTTGATGCTATAACAAAATACCATATACTTCATGTAAACAATTGTCACTTATTTCTCTAAATTTTGAAGGCCAAGGAGTCCAAACTCAAGGTGCTGAATGATTTGGTTCCTAATGAAGGCCCTTTTCCTTGATTTCAGATGACCACCTTCTTGCTGTGTTTTCACGTGGTAGAAAAATAGATATATCTCTCATGTTTTTATACAGCCATTATACCCATCAATAAGGACCTACAATAACCTCATTTTATCATAGTTACTTCCCTAAGGGACTCATCTCTAAATATTATCAAATTAGATGTTTGAACTTCAATATATGAATTTTGGTAGACCCGAATTCTGTACATAGCATTCTGTCTCTGGTCCCTCTGCAAATTTATGCTCTTCTCACATGAGACATACATTCATTCAATTTCAACAGCCTCAGAAGTATTAATATGCCCCAATATCAACATTAAGGTCTAAATTCCAAAGTCTCATCCAAATATTATCTAAAGTATACATAGGTGAAACTCATGGTACAATCCATTTTGAGTTCCTTTCAGAATTTGTGAACTTGTGAAACCATACAAATTATGTGCTTCCAAAATACAATGGTAATACAAGCACACGTTAAAATTTTCTATTCAAAGGGAGAAACAGGAAAGAAGGAAGCATTATGGACCCCAAGCAAGTCCATAACATATAAAAGGAAATTTTACTAGATCTTATGGCTTGAGAATAATCTTCCCTGATTTATTTTTATTTGGAAACAGGGTCTCTTAAGCCAGTGAGGCTGGCTTCAAGCCTGCGCGATCCTCCTGTCTCCGCCTCCCAAGCGCGGGGCTTACAAGCGTGCGCCACCACTCCTGGCAATCCTCCCTGATTTAATGCTCTGCTACCCACTAGTGATGCAGTCCTGCCTCTTAGGTTCTTCTGTGTAAAGGTTGTTCCCCCAAGGTGGTTCTATAACCAAGTTTTGTTCAGTGGTAATCATTATAAATCACCTTGGGGGTCTTCTTCCATTTTTATGAATAATAGCACTTATTTTGAAACAAATCATTCTATGGTATGATTTATTCTGAAGGATCTTATAAGTCCAAATAGTCCAACAGACTTGCTTCATTTCTTCTTTTTCCCCCTTAGTTCAAACTGGTATATTCTCTTCTCTATTTTTTTTTCATTTCTGTAGAACTGGCTGGTTAAGTCCCCGAGTGCATAAATGATTTCTTTTTCAAATGTCTGTTCAACTACTTCCTGTATGTTCTCTTCAAAGCAAGCTTTCTCATTTGTTTCAATATAGATAGGTGGAAAATACTCTAAATCATTAAGTTCTGCTTCCTTTTGCTTAATAATTCTTTCAATTTAATCTCTCACCTGAACCAAACTGCTCATCAACACAATCCTTAGAAATATACAATTTTACCACTCATAAATTCTCTTACAAAACACTAGAACCATGTTCACCTAAGTTATTTGCTTCTTAAAACAAGGATGGCATTTCCACCAGTATCTAATAAAATGTTCTTCATTTCCATAAAAGAACTAAATAAAATTTACCCCAACATATATATTTCTTACATGTGCCTCAAAACTTTTGCATCCTCTATCCATTACCCAGTTCTAAAATCACTTCCACATGTTTAGGTATTTTATACAGCACTCCATATGAGTGATTGAAATTATTATGATTTCCATTCTTCTTATCTGTGTGAGTCTGCTCTTGATGCTATAATAAAATAGATATACTTCATGTACAAAATGTGCATCTCTCTGCTAAAGTAGTTATAACTATAATGAAATACCATAGGCTGACTGGCTTAAACAACAGACATGTTTATTGTGGTTTTGGAGGCTGGGAAGTTCCAATTAAAATGGCAGTCATTACACTTCCGGGAAGATGGCGACCGAGAAAAGCGGGGCTTAAGAGTCCCGCTAACAACCAATCTCCATTACCACAAAAAGAGCGCCTTTCATAGCCAGAAAACACCATCACCAGAAAAACAAAAAAACCACCAGGCTCCAGAGAGAAAGCGGACTGAGAACAGAGCTCAGGGCCACAGAGGAAACACACGCACCCGAGGACGCGGCAGCAGCGCCATAGTGCTGGCGGCAGCGGCGAACTCAACGGACGGCTACAGCAAGCCGAGGTGAGCAGATGCGGAACAGCCAGGCGGGATCTTTCGGCGCAGACAGCATTTAAAGCTCCCAGTGGCTGAGCTCAGCACACGCTGCAGGGATTCAGAGTGGAAATCAAAACCAGAGAAGAAAAAATACGCCAGCCTCATGGCCGAGAGCGTGGCAGAGGCGCCATATTGCCACCGGCAGCGGCAGCAGCAGTGAATTCACCGAGTCCAGTACAGCTACATCTGCGTACTCAAGAACAGTGAGTCAAATTGCGGGCCACAGAGGAGAAATCCCAGTATTGGGCCTCCTGGGACTTGACCCAGTGAGGGAGTGGTGGTGGCAGAGATATCACACCATAGGAGAGCATGCAACCTGGCACCCCCCATAGTTTAAAGCAGCCTCTATCGACTCCCTGGGTCGGAGACTCTGTGATACAACCCAGTAAAGGAGTAGTGGGGTCTGAGATAATACA
The DNA here is from genome assembly GCF_963383645.1 of Muscardinus avellanarius. Classification (NCBI taxonomy): domain Eukaryota; kingdom Metazoa; phylum Chordata; class Mammalia; order Rodentia; family Gliridae; genus Muscardinus; species Muscardinus avellanarius. The sequence goes on along the minus strand of NC_137792.1, from coordinate 115,941,159 downwards.
GACTCGAGATCCAGAGCACCTTAAGTGAAGCCATAGTGACCCAAGGGAAGAACCCAGAGAAGGCACAAACCTCCGAAATCATGGGAAAGAGGAATAACACTGGAGTAATGAATGTGCACAACCCCACAACATCAGAACCTGATAAAACAGAAAATCAGAGATTTCTAGAAGATCAAATCAGGAAAATAACTGTAGAAATAATAGAGGTGCTTCGAAAAGAACTCAGAGAGAGCCAAAAAGAGATAAAGGATGCAATTAATGAAGTAAAGGCCTCAATTCAAAGCACAAACAACCGATTAGACCACATGGAGAACAGAATCTCGCTCTTAGAAGATGAGCAATCCAAAAATGAATGCATAGTTTCTAATCTAAAAAAAAGATATCCGACAGCAGGAATCTGATATTGAAGAAATATGGGCCCATCTTAAGAGAGCTAACCTAAGAATAATTGGAATAGAGGAGGGAAAAGAAAGTGAAACCAAAGGGATCAACAATCTCTTCAAGGAAGTAATAGCAGAAAATTTTCCAAATATAGAGCAAGAGGTTGATACACAGATCCAGGAAACTTATAGAACTCCCTTTAGACAGGATCAGAGAAGAGGATCCTCACGCCATATAATTGTCAAAATGACCAATGTGGAAGCCAAGCAGAGAATATTAAAGACAACAAAAACAAAGGGCCAACTGACATTCAGAGGCAAACCAATTAGAATCACTCCAGACTTCCCAAACCAAGTTATGAGAGCCAGAACGGCTTGGAGTAACATATTCCAAACTCTGAAAGAAAACAACTTCCAGCCAAAAATTTCCTACCCAGCAAAACTTTCTATCAAATTAGATGGAGAAATAAGAAGCTTCCATGACAAACAGAAACTGAAGGAATTTATGTCTTCAAAACCAGCGCTAGAGAAAAAACTCAAAGAGATTAACTACAAAGAAGAAATAGGTAACACTCACCAGAACCAGAGAAACAAGAGTTTCCATCCAACAGACAACTAAGATTGGTTATCTGTGGAGATTCATTATTTATGTTAGTCTTTTACCTATCTCTAAATTGTATTGTTTGCCTTTATTGTTGTTAATTTTTAGGATTTCTAGTTGGAATATTAATATACCTTCAGATATAGCATTTGGAAATATTTTATCCAATTCTATTAGTAACTTTTAACTCTGTTTACATTGTCTTTGGATATACAATATTTTCTTTTATTTTTTAGGGAGTTTGTATATTCTTCTGTTGCCTGTGCCATTGAAATCATATCCAAGAAATCACTGCCAATTTCAATGTTGTGAGGTTTTATGACCCAGATTTTCTCCTAAATGTTTATAGTCTTAAGATTTATATTTAGCTCTTTTATCTAGTTTGAGATAATACTTGTATGTGGGATTAGGTAAGGGTCCAATTTTATTCTTTTCCATGTAATTATTATTTTTCAACAATATTTAGTTAAAAGATTATTATTTCCACCACCAAATGTTTGTGGGAACCTTGTCAAAAATAACTTGACAATATAGGGAAGAAGTTAGCTCTAGGCTTGTATTTAACTCCAATGGTCTATATATCTGCCTTTAGAACTGTACTACACTGTTTCAATTATCGTAGTTTTATATGGTTTGAAATCAGAAAATATATATCTGCTAGCTTTGTTCTTTTTCAAGATCATTTTGGGTATCTAGAATTCATATTCCATATTAGGATAGATTTTTTTTCTGAAAAATAAATATATAAATATATGATAGTTTCACCTAAAAAAAACAGAAAAAAATATGCTCTGGTAAGAAAGAAAGCAAAAAGAAATACTGAAATGTTATCTTTAAATCATCAAACGCTTGGTATCAGACAAATGAAACTGTTATGTGAGATTATCATTTTTAATTTTGGATAAATTGCTATAATACTAGATGTCAACCACTAAGCCAAGCATGGGAAGGAGGGATGGGGAGGGGATCGGGTGGGGGCTGACTGGGCGATGTGTGCATGTATGTCTACAAAAGTTTGTATCCCACTATGATGTATGAATACAGTGCACCAATAAAATAAAATTAAAAAAAATGGCAGTCATTAAAAACACAAACAACAACAAATGCTGGCAAGGATGTAGAGAAGTGGGAACGCTAAGACATTGTTGGTGGGACTGCAAAGTAGTGCAACCATTTTGGAAAACAGTATGGAGGATCCTCAGAAGAATGGGAATGAATCTACCATTTGATCTAGCAATACCACTTCTGGGTATCTACCCAAAAGAATAGAACCCTAACTACCAAACTAATACATGTGTATCCATGTTTATAGCTGCATAATTCACAATTGCCAAACTATGGAACCAGCCAAGATGCCCATCAACAAATTAGTGTATTACAAAACTATGGGATATGTACACAACGGAATTTTATTTAGCCATAAAGAACAAAAGTATGTCATCTGAGGAGAAATGAATGGAACTGGAGAACATTATGCTGTGAGATTAGTCAGTCACAAAATGTAAAAAATTGGATGTTCCCCCTAATGTGCAGCAGTTAAAAAGAAAATTGGTCATAGGAGGAGCGCTAGATGAAGAAGGAGTAACCATAGATGAGCAAATAAGGCAACCTAACTAAGGGGGCCAGAAAGGGAGAAGACGGAAATTCCCTAATGTGCATGATGTACATCCACAAACATACCAAAGTCAATCACTAAGCCAAACATGCAAAGGAGGGTGGGGGGAAAGAATGGGGTGGAAACTGGGAAAGGGCTAAATGAGTGATGTGTACATGTAGGCCTCTACATCTTGTACCCCATTAAGATATATGATAACAATGCACCAATAAAATAAAGAAAATTGCCGAGCGTGGTGGTGCACGCTTGTAATCCCTGCGCTTGGGAGGCGGAGACAGGAGGATCGTGCAGGTTCGAAGCCAGCCACGCGTGCTGGCTTAGGAGACCCTGTTTCCAAATAAAAATGTAAAAATAGGTCTGGGAGTGTAGTCCGGTTGTAGAAGGGCTTCCAGGAACCCCAGTACCACCAAAAATTAAATAAAAAATAAAATAAAATTAAGAAATTAAACTGGGAATTTAAAATAAGTCAAAGATCTAAACCAGGTATGGTAGCAAGTGCCTGTAATCCCAGTACTCAGGAGATTTACACAGAAGAATTGCAGGCTCCACCAGCCTCAGCAATATAACAAGACCCTGTTTCATAATAAAAGATAAAAATCAATACCAAAAATTCAAATAATTCAATAAAAATGGGCAATTGAATTGAAACTTCTAAAAAAAGAAATACAAATCACTAGCAAATATATGAAAAATATTTAACATCAGTAGCAATCAAGGAAAAGCACATCAAAATTACACTGAGATTTCATCTAACCCTAGTTAGCTTGGCAATCATTATGAATACAAACAATATTAAATGCTGGTGAGGATATGAACAAAAAGGAACACTTATACACTGTTGGTGGAATTGTAAATTAGTACAATTATTATGGAAATCAGTATGCCAGTTCCTCAAAAGGCTAAGAATGGAAACACCATATGACTCAGCCATACCACTCCTTAGTGTCTTTTCAAAAGAATTAAAATTGGAATAGTATAGTGATGCATACCCATATTTATAGCAGCACAATCTACTATATTGAAATTATGGGACCAATGTAGAGGCCCTTCAGCAGACAGCTGGATAATAAAAATGTGGTCTATATATACGATGAAATTTTACTCTTTATAAAGAACAAAATCATGTCATTTGCAAGAAAATTGATGGAAGTAGAAAATACTATGCTAAGTGAAATCAGACAATATTAGAAAATCAAGGGTGGTATGTTTTCTCTTATGTGTGGAAGGTAGAGTGAAAATAGGAAAGCAAATGGGACTTTAGATAAATGAGGAAAGAGACTAGTAGAATAGTGGAAGGGGATTGGGGGAGGGGTGAGAGGAGGGGGGAAACGAGGACTGAGGAACAGCTTGAAAAGGTTATGTCTATACAAGAAGGCTTCACTATCAATCTCAGTCACTTGTATGAGAGAGAAGAGGAGGGAGAATGGGGAGATATAGAGAGTGAAACACACCAAGCACTGTGCGCATGAATGTTTGTATTACATTGAATCTCACTATGATGTATAATTACATTTTACCAATAAAAGTATTTTATTTTTTTAGGTCGCTGAACTTAATTTTAATTTGTATTTATTTACTGGAAGATTATCCCACTTTATACAAAAACCTTTAAGTGTTATTATAATTATATTACTTTTTACAACCTTAGAATGTATACAAAATGAAATGTAGTCATGAAAAAATGGCATCTAGTTTTCTTTTTGCATTTGGAGAAAAGGAGGTGAATTATTTGATCAAAGTTTGTAACTATTAAGATTTATTTATTTATTTATTAAAAACAAATTTTTTCGAACATAAATGGTATACATTTAAACTATATTTGGTGCCCTTTCCCCCCCCCGTCCCTGTTTTCCCTCCCCCCCTCCCACCAATGGTTGACCAGGGTAACCATGTCATATTCATAATTTTATGCATATTCAGATGTAGACCCTCATTAATCAAGATCAGCCTTCCTCCTCTCCTATCTTTCCATTCAAACTTTGCTGATATTTCCCCTCCATTATCTGGAGTCCCACTGGTATCCTCTGTGTTTCCTAGTTTGAGCATATTAGAGGAAACATATGTACCTTCTCCTTCTGTGTTTGGCTGATCTCACTTAATGTTTCCAGGGCTTTCCATATTCTTGCAAATGATATAATTTTTTTCTTCTTTATGGCTGAATAGAATTCCATTGTGTATATTTCCCAAAGTTTAGTATCATAAAAGTATTTTAAAAAGAAAGAAAGTACCTTGAAGAATTACCAGAGATTTAGAACAAAAAAACAAAACTCTAGGATTTGGGAAACTGCTACACAACTCCTGAAGTCAGAAAACTTGAATATGAACTGGACATAGTGGTGTATGCTTGTAATCCTAGTACTTGGGAGTCTGAGACACGAGGATCACAGGTTCGAGGACAGCCTTAGGAAATAGTGAGACTCTTTTTAACCTAGTAAGACCCTGTTTCAAAATAAAAATAAAATGAAATATAGCTGGGGTATAGCTTGGGAGTAGGATGTCCCTGGGTTCAATTCCCAGTACCACAAAAAAAGAGAAGAGAACTTGAACTTCAATATGACAATTTCAAAACATCAAGTATGATAGTTTCCTATTTTAGATTCACTACTTACTAGCTATGTAATTTGTCACGCTATTAAGGTTTTTGAGCATCTGCTTAATTATCTTAAATTGGGAAGAATTATGATCATTATAGTACTTACCTCAAAGAGTTTGTGTGTCCATTAAATTATATATGTAGACATCTTAGCATGTAATAAATGCTCAACAAACTTCATCTCTCATTATTACTTTTTCTTTATTATGTCTGTCTTAAAATTATTTTTATGCAAGTGAATATAGTTTTTCTCATATCTTAACTGTTTGGGAATGTCAATCCTTTTTTGTGTGCATAAGACTGACAATCAGAGTTAGGAGCATTGGACCTCTGAGCTACACCCGAGCCCTTCTTTATTTTTTATTTTCAAACAGGGTCTTGCTAAGTTGCTGAGCCTATTCTCGAACCTACCATCCTTCTATCTCAGCCTCTCAAGGACTGGAATTACAGGAATGCATCATGATGCGCATGGGAATATCAGATTTTTGAGAATATGATGAAAGTTGGATACTCCCTGTTCTGAAAAATTCACCCTTATGAAAAAATGGCATAATATTTGCCATAACCTTCAATCCCCTAAGGTTATTTTGTGAATCCTTCACAAGACAGTAGCTTTCAAACTTTACACAATGCAGCTATAGTAGGAAATATATTTTATTTATTTATTTATGTTTACATCATGACGAAGTTCAGAGTGATAGAGATATGCATGCACACTGCAATTGGTCAGCCTCTCCCCAACTACCACCCGGCTCCCTCACACTCCTTGTGCACGACATTGAGGTTAGGTATTGATAATTTTGCATATGTACATCATGTGCATTGAAGTGCCCCTCTCTTTGAAATAATTTTTCAATTTTTGCCTGTGAAAACCTATTTTGCCTAGAGTTAAACAGCTAAGCAATGACAAAAACTCTGCAGTTAGTTTGTCAGCATTAGAGATAGTCTCTAAGAAATGACCAGGAAGTCTGGCTGGGTGGTACATGCCTATAATTCCAGTACTTGGGAGGATGAGATAGGAAAATCACAGGTTTGAGACCAGCCTCAGAAATTTATTTTAGGAAAACAGGCATGCTATTTCATTGTGTATGTGAAAGAAAGTATTGATTTTGTATTTGTTCACTATTCAATTTCTTTTAATTCATCAAAATACAAAGAAGAAAATTAGAGGATACCAGAATGAAAAAGGTCAGGAATAACCAAGACCAACATTGGAGTCTATTTGCTCCCATTTCTGTTTGCATGCAAAATTTCACATCATGTAGTTTCTGGTTTTTTGTTTGTTTGTTTGCAAGTCTGGGGATGGAACTCAGGGGCACTGTACCTTTGATCTACACCCCCTGCCCTATTTTTATTCTTCATTTTGAAACAGGGTCTCACTAAGTTGTAGAGGGCCTCATTAAGTAGCTGAGGCTGTCCATGAACCACAATCCTCCAGTCTCAGCCTCCTGAATGCTGGGATTACAAGCGTGCACCACCACTCACATAGTTAGTGTACTCATGTAGTTTCTAAAATGAAATATATTTTTACCTTTGAATGATGAAGAAAATGGACTCAGCTTAATAAGGAGAAAAATAATCATTTGAATCCTTCTGACTAGTAAATCAATCCAACATAAAACCAATCTAGCAAAAATCAGATTTAATTTACTCTCACATTATTTGGGGGGGGATAAATTACTATATAATAAAATAGCACCCAATATATTATTCAGACCATCTTCTTCCCAGTTATGAAGTGAAGACATTACAATTCTTACGTTCTAAGACTTAATTAATTATAAATATTTATGGCTCAGACTCCTCTCTATCTCTCCACCATTATCATGGTACCAGTTCTCTGATGTTACTTTGGTCTAAAACAGATCTCATTCAAAAAGATATTGAAGAAAAAATGGATAGTACAGATGAGGATAAAAGCTGAAAGTTGTAGAATGCATGTCTTTCTTACCCACTAGTAATCATGCATTTATAAATTGTTAATCCTGATTTGTCTCAATTGCTGCACTGTAGAATCTTAGTAAATTGCATTAGATTAATATTTTGTTTCCTCAGTTAAATGTAAGCAAAAATGATAACTTGCACTACAGTAACATTGCATTTGGGAAATTTAAACCCACTAAATTATAAATGCAAAGGGGATTAAAGCAAGGTACCTGAAATAATGTTTATGGTTTACAAGTAGGTTAAAATATGTATCAACTTTATTAAAGTTTGAGAATTTGAAAATAGGAGCATATTTAAAAATTGCTCTTTAGATATTTGTGATTCTGATGTGACTTTCATCCTTCATAAGAAATGAGTGCCACAAGGAATGTTTAGTCCAAGGGTATAAATTTTAGTTATACAAGATGAGTAAGCCCTAGTGAGCTACAGTATAGTGTTTCTAATTAAAAATATGCATTGTATACTTAAAGATTTGCTAAGAAGGTAAATATTACACTGTGTGATTTTCCCCTGGCATTAGGTATTGAATCCAAGGGCTATTTCCAAGTTACATCCCCACTCTTTTTTATTTTATTTTCAAACAAGGTCTCTGTAAGTTCCTGAGTGTCTAGCTAAATTTCTGATGCTGGCATCAAAACCGTGATCCTCCTGTCTCAGCCTCCCAAGTACAGGGATTACAGGCATGCACCACCACATCCAGCTACAGTGTTTTTAATCACAAAATCTAAAAATAGTAGTAATACTAATAGTGAATAAATTTGTGGAGATGATGAATACATTTATGGCATATATTGCAATGATAATTTCATGGGTGTATATTTTTATCCAACTCCACTCAGTCATACACATTAAATATATACACATTTTACATGTCAATCATAATTTTTGGGGGGTGGTATTGGTAATAGAACCTAGAGGCATTCTGACTCTGAGCAACATCCCCAGCTCTAATTTTATTTATTTTTAAATTTTGAAAGAGTCTCACTTAGATGCTGAAGGCCTAATTAAGTTGCTGAGGCTGACTTCAAACCTGTGCTCCTCCTGTCTCAGCCTCCTAAATACTTGGATTACAGATGTGCTCTACCATGCTTATCTTGTCAATTATTTTGGCATAACTGGGGCATTTTACCTCTGAGCTACACCCCTAACTTTATTTAGAAATAGGGTCTCACTAAGTTGCAAAGGGCCTCACTAAGTAGCTGAGGCTAGCTGGCCACAAACCCACCATCCTGTCTCAGCCTCCCAAGTACTGGTATTACAAGCATGTGTTACCACATCCAACATCAATCATTATACATATACATACATACATACATATACATATATATACATACATACACTATATATACATACATATAATATATACATGTATATACATTATATATATATATATATATATATATATATATATATATATATATATATATATTGGTGGTACTTAGGATGGAACCCTTCTACCTCCGGGCTACACTCCCAGACCTATTTTATATTTTATTTGGAAACAGGGTCTCTTAAGCCAGTGAGGCTGGCTTCGAACCAGAGTGATCCTCCTGTCTCCGCCTCCCAAGCGCGGGGATTACAAGCGTACTCCACCATGCCTGGCAACATCAATCATATTTTGATAAAGTTATTTTTAAAAGAAATAAGCACAAACTATTGTCATCATGATTGTTAGTCTGTTCATTCTAGAGGGCAAAATGTGTTCACATAAATATGAGAATAAGCAAATGCACTTATACAGTAACTTGGTCAAGACTTAAAATCATAAATGAATGTTTTCATCTCCCAAAATATCAAGCAAACTTTTTAAATGAAAATAATTAAAGCTTTAAAGCAATTAAAATTCTTACCATTGAAAATTTAGAAGATATAATGGGATAAAACTAGATTGCTAGCTCTGGTTACAACCAGTTTATAAGCACAACCCAGTCACTTAATTCATTTTTTTTCAACAGTGGGAAACAAGTTCGGGGTCTTGACCAGGCTGACTTAACATATATAGTCTTCCTGTCTCAGCCTCCAGGGCATCTTGGAATTATAGGTCTGTGCCACTGCACCTGGCCATTTAATCCCTTTTAGTCTGAATTTTCTTAGCTACAAAACAAGAAGTTGAGCTGAGTGTGGTAGTGCATGCTTGTAATCCCAGTACTTGGGATGTTGAGACAGGAGGATCGCATATTTGACAATAGCCTTAGCAAGCAGTGATGCTATCATCAACCTAGCGATACCCTGTTTCAAAATAAAAATAAAATAGGGCTGGAGGGTTACTCAGAGTTAAAATGCCCCTAAATTCAATCCCCAGTAGCACACATACATACACACAAATAACAAGGAGTTGCATTCGGTGATCTCTGTTGCTCTCCTATCTACATGGCAACCTAATAGTTTGTCATATTGAATATATATATATATATATGTATATATATATATAAAAATTTATATATATAAATATATATTATATATGTGTAAATATATATATATATGTATTTATATATGTATGTATATATAGCATCCCATAAAAATAAACAATTTATGTGCCCACAAATACATTCATTTATATCCTTGCATTTTAAACTTGTGAGAGGACCAAAGCCTCACCCCTAAACTCGATTTTATATTGAAAAGTGATTAAGTGATTAATTGATAAAATTTTACTGAGACATTATTAATTTCCCGGAAAGCCTTATAGATCTTTGCCAAAAATTTATTTCTCCAGTTTTGGGGTATTGCTCTGGATGATTGAGAGAGGGCAGATAATAAAAAAGCAAAATATCCATCATACCGACTCATACACAGTTTGAAATACAGACAGCAGCTTTTTCCTCACTGTTGTTAGATACATACAAAATCTGAGGTGAAATCATTTTCTCACTAAACTGTGTAATAAAGATTTACAGCATGTTTTACCATCATTTTCATGATTAGGAGAAAAACGGAGTGAATTGTCTAGTAATTTTCTGCATTATGCCATTAATTCTGAGGTAGAAGGTTCTTCCACAAGAGATATGTACACTAATCTACGAAAATGGATTCTGTGGCCCTTAACACCTTGTTCAATGTAGAATTACATTTTAGAATGGTTTGAAAAAATCTATCTATGAGTTCAAAAATAAATATTTAATAAAGAATAGCAGCCTTAATTTCAGAAAGATGACATAATCAACTCTTCATCATCTACACTGCTACACAGAAACAAAGCAGTGACTCTAATAATATTTCTATTCAACATTACAATATATTTTGATCCCCAGATGTAATACAATAATGTATGATGAAATTGAGAATTTCTTTTACATATGCATTGAATGTTTTTCTTCAATTTCACAAAACATGGGCTTGTCTAATACAATTTTTAAATGTATTCTTCCCTCTTAATAATATATTACAGACACCACTCAAATCACTCAAACACAACACATCTATGCCTTCAATTTATTCTTTTTAACCAACACATTAGAATTCATGGTATATTATAATATTCCATAGTAATCCACATAAATTGCTGTATTTTATTGATTTCCCTTGTTAATTGACATTGCAATGTTTTTTATTTCTTCCTGACATGCACATTCTATAAACAGCACTCATATAAACATCCTAATAAATATGTTCTTATACACTGGAGCCTGTATTTCTATAGTGTATAATCTGAAAAACAAAATTGCTAAATTAATGGGCATAAACCAAAAGTGGTGGCACAACACCCATAATCCCAATACGTGGGAAGCTGAGAGAGGACACGCAAATGTTTGCCGCTAGCCCCAGTAATTTAGTGAAGCCTTTAACAATTTTGTGAGATCTTGTTTCAAATAAAATGTAAAATAGAGCTGCAAGTATAGCTCCTTCATAATACCAATAACTTAATTATTGGGTGTAAAATTTGTTAAGTTACTATAGATAGGTCAGGTTACTTCCAAAGAAATAATACTGTATTAATTTCAATCCCAGATAGTTTCATGAGAGGGTATGTTTTTCCAGTTGGAATTTTAGGCGTAAGCAAACAGGCCCTATGGAATCTAGGCATATTAATTGGTGATGTTTTAATTCCTTTTCTGTGAATTGCCTATTTACACCAATTGGGATAAGTGTTTGTAAAGTCAACATATTCACGAGCAAAATTTAAAAAACTATACTCTAAAGCTGGGCATGGTGGTACATTCCTGTAATTTTAGTACTTCAGAGGCTGCGGACAGGAGAGTTGTAGGTTCAAGACCAGCTTCAGCAATTTAGCAAGACCTTGTTTCAAAAAATTTTTTTTTAAAGTTAAAGGGCTGGGAGTGTAGCTTAGAGGTAGAATGTCCCTGGGTTCAATCCCTAATACCATGAAAAGCAAAACAAAATAAATATAAATATTTGTCTCAAGAAAGATGGAAAGCCAGGCATGGTGGTGCATGCCTATAATCCCAGTACTTGGGAGACTGAAACAAGAGGTTTGCAGGCTCAGGGCCAAACTTAACTATTTAGAAAGACCCATAGCTACTTAATGAAACCCTTTTACAAAATAAAAAATAGAAAGGGTTGAAGGTGTAGCTCAGAGTTAGAATGTCCCTGGGTTTCAATCTCCAGTAAGAGAGAGGGGAGTGGAGAGGACAAGTCAGAGACCATTTATTTCTGGGAACTGTCTTCAAACTCAAAAGTCTACATAAAGATAAAGGTGAAATCTGTGAATTAAAAGTTTGAACAAGTTATGGCAAGGCTTAAACATGAGCTGAAGTACTCTGCACTTTTTTGTCTAAGCATGCCAGTGGTCTGGGATTTACCTGACATCTCCTTCTGCATTTTTGGTCTGCTTTGCCTGCCTAGTGTGGCTTGACTTGAGAAAAGTCTGGGAGCAGCACAGTGTTATTTTTGGTATCCTGTCTAGCCCCCAACTGCATATTGATTCCATAATATTGTTTCTTCTATATACTCCCATATCTGCTCCATAAACCCTACTGTGTATACAGTGATCTTTGGATGTCAACTGTACTCTCAATAGGCAACTGATTTCTAAATAAGATTAGTATGATGAATTGCTTAGTATGCTACTCCGCACAGAATAATGGGCCTTAAGGTTCTGAGAATGATTCAAGTAACATCTGCAAACCTTCTTATTCCTTTTGACTACCATAAGATAAACTGATCCAACTCCTTTTTCAGAACCAACTCAGCAAACTGGGTAATTTTTCCAGCCTACAAATTTCCAGATCTCATTGTGTTGCTGATCAAGGTGCTATTATAAGGGTCTCAGCACTTGAGTTTCTTCCACCTCTATTATTTTACCAGTGCAATCACAACCTATAATATAGCAAAATTTTAGATCTCTTCTATTACAGTATGACTATTATTATAGCAAAATGAGAAAATATAATGAATAAAAAATCTTGAATTAAGAATATCTTGAAAGTTGTGTGTGGTGGTGGACACCTGTAATACCAGTACTTGGGAGGCTGAGACAGGATGACTGCAGGTTTGAGACCAGCCTCAACAACTTACCAAGACTCTTAGCAACCCAGCCAGACACTGTTTCAAAATAAAATAATGAAAGGTGCTAGGGGAGTAATGTGAAGATTGTAATGATTTGGATTTAGAATGACCCCTAACCCACATGGAAAGAAGGTAGCAATGTTGGAAGCAGGGCTTGGCTACTAAGAATGAGGGTCCTGGCTTGCTGGTGTTCTTTTTCCAGGCTTCGTCTGCTTCCTACCACCATGCCCTGAGCTCCTCAAATCTGGCCTGAATTGGACTGAACCTCTAAATCTCCAAAAACTTTGAGCAAATAAATCATCCTTTCTCTAAATTGTGTGGTTAATCATTTTGGATTATAGCAGTAAGAATTACTGAGACAGAGGGAAAATGCCCTTCCAAGTTAACACACACACACACACACACACACACACACACACACATACACTTAAAAACTCAATTTAAATAGGATAATTTTGTTTTGAGACAAAGTCTCACCAGGTTGCTTAGGTTTGTCTCCAACTTATGGATTCAAGCAATCCTCCCATGTCAGCCTCCTGCGTGGATGAGACTAGAGATGGGTGCCACCATGCCAGGCTTAGAAATACTAAGTTTTTGAGACAGACATTGTTTCATATGAGTGTATGCATGTGTACACACATGCAGCTTTCATGTGCTAACTCCAATAGCACAGTAATGATATGATGGCAATAGCCTCCCAAACAGAAAGTCTAGATTCCTATCATGCATGGCTAGTGTCTTAAAGCAAATTAATTAACCTTTCTGCACTTTAATATTCTATAATCTGAAAATTCTTATATTAACTTCTGTTGAATATATGATTAGGTACTCATATAACCAAAGGGTTACATAAAATCTGAGCACTGGTTCAAATAAAAGAGATTTTATATGCAAAAATTATATTCAGATGGGAACAAACTTTTCTGTGAAAAAAGGAAGCTGCCTGTGCTTGTATTCATTTTGCAACAAAAGTATATAATCTTATCTGGCAAATTAGTCCTACAAAATGAAAAAAAAATACTTCATGTCCCTTTGAATTTCAAATGTTTAACCAGATATTCATTTAACTCATTTAAAATGATCAAGGCTACATCTGTTTCATATATATATATTAGTTTTGTACTACTGTACCAAAATACCTAAGGCAGTTAACTTTGCAAAAGGTTTATTTAGCTCATAGTTTTGGAGGTCCAAGGGCAAGGCACTGTCATCAACTGTGTTGGTGAAGACTTCTTAGCAAATGGCAGATGAGCAATAGGAGGGGTACATTCTAGAATGAGGAGTCACATCTCAAACAGGAGTAGAGAGTACAAGAACATATAGAGACAGGCATGGTGGTATATGCATGTAATCCCAGTATATGGCAACCTGAGGCATGAGAATGATGCTCAGATCCTGTTTCAAAACAAACATCAAAAGGGCTGAGGGTATAGCTCAGAGATAGAATGACCCTGGGTTCAATTCCCACTATAACAAGAGAGAGAGAGAGGGAGGGAGAGAGAGAGAGAGAGAAAGAGAGAGAGAGAGAATGAACAGGTGCAGTCGGAGCTTTCAGGCTTGTTCCTTTCATAGCATTTCTCCCAGGGAAACTAAAGTGGTTGCACTTGACCTACCTTACATTTCCAATGACCTGAATACCTTCTACTTGGCCCCACCTTGCCTCAGCATCACCTTTTGCAGACAAAGCTTTCAATCACAATGGACTGTGGAAAGGCATAATTAAATCACATCTTTGATATAGTATTCTACTCCTAATTATTTATTCTTTTTATGCTATTGTAAAAAGAATCTCTTTTGTACTAGGGATTGAACCCCGGTGCGTTTTTACCTTCAACTTGTACCTCCAGTCCCTTTTGTTTTAAAATGGGCTTTTTCCAAGTTGTTTGAGGCTAGCCTTGAACCTATGATCCTCCTGTGTCACCCCCCCCAAATACTGGGATTGCAGGCGTGCACAAGTGCTCCCAACTAGAATTGTTTTCTTAATTAGGAAAGCCTCTTTTGTCCTGACTTTTTTTCTTCCTTGAGTTTTATCATGTAGAACATGCTATTTGAGAGATAAAGTAGTCTTGTGATCAGGAAGGAAAAAAAAAATCAGCACACTAGAGAATCTGGTGCCTTGAAGATGAGGATCTCTAATAATTCTGGAGCCTCATACCCCCAGACTTCTGGTTATGTAGATAATTAAACTTCATATTGCTTAAGTTAATTTTGGTTAACTGTGCTGGTTACTTCCATCTAAAAAAACTCAATTAGCACAATAATAAAGGACAGCTGGAACTGCAATTAAATTATTTTAATATGAAGCATATCATACAAAAAGCAGAATATTCAAGACATATAGGAATAGTTTACAGAAAAATAATAAATGAACATATGTGTGTACTCAGCACCAAAGTAATAAAGCACTTGAAGATACACTGTAGTAGGCAGTGCATCTACACTGACTTGCCACAGACTTTATTTTTATTTATTTATTTTATTATGTATTTATTTATGTGTTTGTTTGTTTATTTGTTTATTTATTTATTTACTTACTTACTTTTTAGTGGTACTGAGGTTCCTGGAAGCCCTTCTATCTCTGGGCTAAGACTTTAAAGTAACCACTATGCTATGCTACTATGCTACAGACTTTAAAGTAACCACTCACATAGAAAACAAAGAGAAGCTTATGGACCAAGAGAGTAAATGTAATCATAAAGTTACTCAGTCCAAAAGAAAGAAAAAGTAAAGGAAAAAAAGAAAAAAATGGCACAAATTAAAAAAAATGCCAGCAACGTAGATTTAAACCAAACCATATCCATGATAACATTAAGGTCAGGGGTTCAAACATCCGAATTAAATAGCAGATAGTAGCCAGATGTTGTAGAACACACCTGTAATTTCAGTACTTGGGAAACTCAAACAGGATGATTGCAGGTTCCAGGCCATTCTCACCAACTTAGCAAGGCTCTGGGGCATCTCTTTCCTAGTGCCAACTGCTACTGCCTTGATTCACTGTCACATGATCAATTTCAATAATCCCCTTTGTTACTGTAAGTAATCGATCTGAAATAGAAAAATGATCATTCCAGTTTCATGTAAAAATTTTATAGCTTCGCACTACCCTCAAGATAAAAAATCTAAACGTAATTAAAATAGTGTGAAAGACATTTCATGATCTCTTATTGCTCCAGAATCATCTTACCACTCCTCCCTCCATTGCACAACCTATTCTATTTGGAGCTATATTCATTACTGTAAGTACTCCAGATTATTATTATACTGTGACTTTGCACGTGCTTTTGCCAGCTTAGGGCTACACAAGCTATTTCTTTATGAGTGCGCTTTGATTATTGGTATTTTTCGAGAAATCTGTCCATTCTGCTGAAATAGATGAATGTATTGTCTTAAAAAAATTAGGTTTGATACTGCTAAGTTGTGTTGTTTCTCTCATCCCTGACATTTGGTGTCCTCTCTAATTTTTCTGGTTGCTATGTCTATGATTATGGATTTGCCTAATTCTTGCAGTTCTGTCAGGCTTTGCTTCATTTATTTCAAAGCTCTATTATTAGCTGTATAATTATTTAGTATTGTTGGTCTTTTAATTAATTTCTGATGTAAAATTGTGAAGTGACCTAATTCTTCCAGGTAATTTCCTTTGTTATGAAGTATACATTGTTTGATATTAATATATTCACTCAAGTGTCCTTTTTTCCCAGTACTAGAAATTGAACCCAGGGGTATTCGGCCTCTGAACTACATATTGAGCCTTTTTATTTTTTAATTTTGAAGCAGGGTCTCACTAAGTTGCTGACGATCTCACTGATGTTGCTGATGTTGACCTGAAAGCCACAATCATCCTGTCCTGTATTTCCAAGTACTGGGATTACAGGCATGCACCACCATGCCCCAGCAGTGAACGTATGGTTTGCATGGTATATTATGTTCTATGCTTTAACTTTTAACTTGTTTGTGTCTTCATACTTATATTGTGCTTCTTTTAGGTGGCATATAATTGGATCTTACTTTTAATCCAATCTGACAATATCTGCAATTTTTCTTGGTATTGGGAATTGAACCCAGGGGCATTTTACCTCCAAGCTACACTCACAGCTCTTTTCAGTTTTTATTTTCAATAGAATCTAATTTCCTCATTTTCCCACCTTTTCTCACTATAGACCCTTCTTTCTCCTTAATATTCAAGAACACCAGAACTCAATATATATCCTCTTTTGGTACCTTTATCTAAATTCATTTATTCACTGGAGTATAAATGCATATGGTGGTTTAAGATTTCAGAGTGAAGATGAAATGGCCAGTTCTAGCCAGGCGTGGTGGCGCACGCTTGTAATCCCTGTGCTTGGGAGGCGGAGACAGGAGGATCACGCAGGTTCGAAGCCAGCCTCGCTGGTTTAAGAGACCCTGTTTCCAAATAAAAGTATAAAATAGGTCTGGGAGTGTAGCCTGGAGGTAGAAGGGTTTCCAGGAACCCCAGTACTGCCAAAAAAAAGACCAGTTCTGGCTTAACATCTCTAAAGATGCTTATGATTTTTTAAAAGTTCCAAGGTTTTGCTGGGCATGGTGGCGCACGCTTTTAATCCCCGCGCTTGGGAGGCAGAGACAGGAGGATCGTGCAGGTTCGAAGCCAGCCGCGCGCACTGGTTTAGGAGACTGTTTCCAAATAAAAAAAATGTAAAAATAGGTCTGGGAGTGTAGCCCGGAGGTAGAAGGGCTTCCAGGAACCCCAGTACCACCAAAAAAAAAAAAAAAGTTCCAAGGTTTTAATTAAATGAATCACATTTAAGCAGAAGATTGAATCTAGAGGATGAGTGAATGGTCTTGAGTGAACAAATATTCTTTGGGGCAGAAGGCCTTTCCCCTGACCTCAAAATGCAACCAAAATGTGTGGAAATCCCTACTCCAAGGCGCCATTTACACAATTTGATACAATCATGTTAACCAAATCCTTGAAGTAATTTCTACATTGATTGATTGACAACAAAGGAAAACGTGCCCAAGGATTCCATGCTCATAGCATCATCTCCAAGCACATAAATTCAATTTCATTTCTATTTTCCTCTTCCATTGGACTTGGATTGCCATATTTTCTGTATCTGTATAATCCTTTAGCTTTCTTGAATTCAACTTTTAATATTTAGTCACAAGTTTTGAGTCCTTTTATCACTTTTAATTTCTTATACCAAAATTGCTCATTAATGGGATAACCGTTCTAAAAAATACTGACAACGACCACAAAATTTGTGAAGTGGTTATGTAATTATGCTTTTTTTTTTTTTGGCGGTACTGGGGACAGAACCTAGGGGCATTCTACCTCCAAGGTACGCGCGCAGCCCTGTTTTTTATTCTTTACTTTGGAACAGGGTCTCACTGAGTTGCAAAGAGCCTCATTAAATAGCTGTAGTGGTCTGTGAACAGTGATCCTCCTGTCTCAGCCTCCCAAATGCTGGGATTACAAAGCATGTACCACCACACCCGGCTTTGGTTAATGCTTTTTATTCTTTGAAGAAACTTGAAAAGATGCAGCAACGCTTCTTCTCAAAATTATTTTAATATTAACACAATATCCCTAACATCCCCAGTACCACACACACACAGAGACACACACACAAAACATATGGTAAGCCAGGCATGGTAGTGCATACCTGTAATTTTAGTAATTAGGAGGCTTAGATAGCAAGATTATCTCAGTAACTTAGAAAGACCTTGTTTCAAAGTAAAAAGTAAAAATGTCTGACTTATAGCTTGAGGGTAGAATCTCTCTAGGTTCAATCCCCACTACCAAAACCAATAAACAAAAACCCACAGCAAAACACTGTATGGTTTAGCCCCTAACAAAATATGACAAAATATTTGGTGTATAGTATGTAATATGTCAAAACTTTTTTGTAAGGCCCAATTTAAATTTTTTTCCCTATTGTTAGATCTCTGTGATGATTTTTCTTTTTCCAAACTGGTCATTGCTGCCAGGTATGGTAGTGCCCTCCTGTTATCCCAGTACTTGGGAGGCTGAGACAGGAGGATCACAGAAGGTTCATGGCCAGCTTCAGGAATTTAGCAGAACCCTACACAATTTAATGAAACCCTGTTTCAAAATAAAAAATAAAGCTGGGTGTTATAATCCCAGTATTCCAGAGGCTGGGACAGGAGAATTGCAGGTTCTTGGCCAACCGCAGCAACTTGGTTATGCCCTCAGCATCTTAGTGAGACTCTGTTTCAAAACAAAAAATAAAATATGGCTGGGGGTACAGCCCACAGGTTCCCTGGGTTCAAACCCCAGTGTCACAGAAATAAACAAATAATTAATTAATTAATTAATAATTAAATAAAAGACTGGGGATATAACTCAGAGGTAGAATGCCCCTGAGTTCACCTGGTTACCAGAAAACACATTGGTCATTGTTGAGATGGGTGTGGTGGGACATGACTGTAATCTTAGTACTTGAGAGGTTGAGACAAGAGAATCACAGGTTCAAGGCAAGCTTCAGCAACTTAGTGAGACCCTGTTTTACAATGAGTGTAGAGACCACAGGTAGAAGGCCCTTGAGTTCAATCCCTAGTAACTAACACACACACAAACACATATGCACACGCGTGCACACACACACACAATTGTCACTGTCCATTACAGGCCACCATTCTTTCTTAGAAGAGAATCCTAAAATTTATGTCAGGGTTTTCTGTTTTCATATTCACTTCAAATTATACTTTGAATACTGACATAAATCAGAATATAAAGGTTCAAATGGAACACCAAATAAATATTTATCACATTCTATAATGAGCTTATCTAGAGTGAACCCCAATTTCTTTTCCTTTTTTATTGGATACATTGATCATAATATGGTACAGAGTGTTAGAAAGATACATGAACACAATTCTTGTTGCCTTTCCCTTTGGGTTACCCCCTCACTCTCACCCTCAACCTAGAAGTGTTTGATATTGGAATTGGCAATTTTATATATGTTCATAGCATTATTTTTGCTATTGCATCTTTTATGAATTTGTCCCCCTCCCTTTTCCTAATCATCCTCAGACATTCCCTGAAGCCTCTGCTCATTTATCTGGTGTTTCCCTTAATTCCAAATATCTCTCTAGCTTCCACATCCAAGAGAGATCATATATCTACTAGTTCTTTGGGACTGGATGTACTCAGTATAATATCCTTGCATTCCATGCATTTTCTTGCAAATGATGTAATTTTGTTCTTCTTTATGGCTGAGTAAAATTTTAATCTGTGTATATGCCAACGTTTTGTAATCCATTCATCCATTTGTGACATCTAGGCTGGTTCCATATTTTGGCTATTATAAGTTGTGCTGCTGTGAACATAGATATGCAAGTATGATTTAATATTCTGATTTTATTTCCTTTAGGAAGATGCCCAGAAGCACTATCGCTGAGATATATGAGAATTCCATTCTCAAACTTCTGAGAAACCTCCCCACTGATTTCCAAAGTGGCTGTACTAGTATGCAATCCCTCTGTGTAATAGGGTTCCTATTTCTCCACATCCTTACCAGCATTTATTAATATTTGTGTTCTTGATGTGGAGTGAAATGGAATCTTAGTAGGGTTTTAATTTACATTTTCCTGATTGATAAAGATGATGAATATTTTTCATATATGTGTTGGCCATTTGTTTTTCTTCTTTTTGAAAAGTGTCTATTCAGTTCAGTTTCCCAATTTTTTAGTGTTAAACTTTTAAGGTATATATATATATATATATATATATATATATATATATATATATATATATATTGTAGATACTAGACCTTTGTCAGATGGGTAGGTGGTGAAGATCTTCTCCCATTCTGTAGCCTCTCTCTGTAAAATCTTGATAGTTTCCATTGCTGCAAAGAGGCTTTCTAATTTAATGCTAATCTATTCATTATAATTTCCGGAGCTTTGGAGTCTTATTGAGGAAGTTTCTACTTGTACATATATGTTGGAGTGTTGGTTCTATACCCTCTTCTTGCAGTTCAAAGGTTCCGGTCTAATTTCAAGTTTTTTGAACAATCTTTTTTTTTGTGGTACTGGGAATGGAATACAGAGGCATTCTACCTCTGAGCTACACCCCCAGCCTATTTTTTATTCTGTATTTTGAAGCAGGGTCTCACCGAGTTGCAAAGGGCCTCACGAAGTAGCAGAGGCTTTCCGTAAAACACAATCCTCCTGTCTCACCCTCACAAATTCTGGGATTACAAGTGTGTGCCACTATACCCGGGTTGAATAATCTTGAGTTAACTTTTGTGCAGGGTGGGAAGTTAGAGTTTAGATTCATTTTTCTACGTATAAATAGCCAGTTTCCCCAAGAGCATTTTTTCAAAAAGCTGTTCTTTCTCTAGTGTATGTCTCTGCCACCATAATCACAGATCAAATGGTTATAGGTATGGGGCTTTGTTTCTGAATCTTCTATTCTGTTCCATTGATCTATGTGTCTGTTTTTCTGCCAATACCATTCTATTTTTATTACTATCACTTTGTACTACAATTTGTAGTCAGTGATGTCTCCAGCCTGAGAATAGCTTTGGCTATTCTGGGTATTTTCTTTGTCCATGTAAATTTTCTAATTGATTTCTGTAGGTATAAAAAATGACAATGATACTTTGATAGAGGTTGCTTTGAATGTGTAGATAGCTTTTATTAGGGTGGCCATTTTTATATTTATTCTGCCTAGCAGCTTTTATTAGGGTGGCCATTTTTATATTTATTCTGCCTAGCAAAGAGTATAAGAGGTCTTTCCATCATCTAAAGTCTTCTTTGATTTCTTTCTTTAGTAATTTATAATTTTCATTAATAGCAATCTTTTACCCCTGGATTAAATTTATTCCTATTTTGATGTTTTTGAGGTTATTGTGAATGGAGCGGTGTTCTATATTTCTTTTTCAGTATATTTATAATTGGTGTAAGAATGCAAATATTTTCATAGGTTGATTTTGTATCATACTACTTCGATGAAACTATCACCTGTAGAAATCTTCTGGTTGAGTTTCTTGAATCTTCTCAGTATAAGGTCATGTCATCAGCAAACAAAGACAGTTTCAGTTCTTTTCTACTATTGTATTTCTTTGGTTCCTTTCTCCTGTCTTATTGCTGAGGATAGAGTTTCAAGTACTATGCTAAATAGGAGTGCTGACAGTGGGCATCATTGTCTTGTTTCTGTTCTAAAGGGAAAATCTATCACTTTTCCTCAGTCATAATTACTCTGGCATTGAGTTTATTGCATATAGCCTTTATGATGTCAAGGTAAATTTCTTATGTACCCAATTTCCTCAGCAGTTTTTATCATAAAAGAATGCTGAATTTTGTCAAATGCTTTTTCAGCATCTATTGATATAATCATATGATTTTTGTTCTTAACTCTATTAATGTGATGAATTACATTTATTGATTTGAAAGAAATGAACCTCATTTTCTACCTGGCATACATATATGGCTTGTATCAGAGTAGAAAGATCAATGAAACAAACAAAAAACCAGGCCAGTGTCACAAAATCATAATTAATGAAATGTCACTATAAGATAGATTGATACTAGTATATTAACAGCAAAAGAAATAATTACATCTGGACCACAGAAAATAACTATAAGAATTATTTTTATTTCTTTTTTATACTTTATTGGTGCAATGTGATCTACATCATAGTTTTAGGGGGTTTTTGTTATTTATGGTACTGGGAATTGATTTCAGGGGTATTCTACCTCTGAGCTATACCCCCAGGGGTATTCTACCTCTGAGCTATACCCCCAGCTCTGTTTACTTTTTTATTTTGAAACAGGGTCTCATTTGCTGAAGGGCTAAGTTGCTGAGGTTGGCCTTGAACCTGTGATCCTCCTGTCTGAACCTTCCAAGTACTAGGATTACAGATGTGTGCCACCACACCCAGCAATTATACATCACAGTGAGATTCAAAATGATACATATATACATGCACACATAACTTGGTATAACAATTCAAAGTTTAAATTTCTGTCATTTTATTTTAGATTTAAGTATTAAGAGTATGTCAGGTTAACAAGGTTTTACAATAAAATGCTCAAACTATCTGGTTAAAGGAATGTAATAGGGCCCAGTGTGGTGGCATATATTTGTAATACCAGTACTTAGGCTGAGACAGGAGGATCACAGTTTTGCTGCCACCCTCAGGTACTAAATGAGGCCCTCTGCAACTTAGTGAAAACTCTGTTTCAAAATAAAGAATAAAAATTAAAGCTGGGAATGTAGCATGGAGGTAGAATGTCCCTGGTTTCAGTCTCCAGAACCACAAAAATAAATAAATAAGCAAATAAATAAATAAATATTAATATATTATAATAAAAAATACATCAAGCAGTGAATATTTACTTCAGTGTTTCATTTAAAAGAAGGCACTCATCTTGTTACTATTTTTTCTGGCTTTGACCTGATACTCATTCTCAGGTGCCTAAAAGTTTTTATTTCCTTCTATAAAAATAGCAATTTCAAATTCAATGTAGCAAATACAGTTCTTAATCAGAATCCTAGGAACCTCTTAAATTTTTATCTCTGTCTGGCTGGAACATACCTATGGGATTTACCATGGGCAGCTCTTCAGGTATGAAATCTCAGATCTACATTTTCTTCAGCCCAGATTGTTTGACATCTATCAGATGATATAATGCAAATGATTTTTTCTATACTGCATTCTTTCTTTTCTTCTTTTTATTTCCATAGCCAAATGCCTTGTCTAGAATCTAATAATCTCCTGACTAGACTATTGCAACCTTCTGTTCACTGGCTTAAGTCATCTATATTTGAACATTTGTAAATGTTGTGGCCAACATTTGAAACCATTTGGACCACATTTTTCTCCTCTGTTAAGCCCCTGGTAATGCCCCCATCATATCCCACAATAGTCTAAATCCTCCATGCTTGGATTTCAGAATTTTAATCAATTTTGGCTCTTAATGCAACCACACAATTCATCTTCTTCCAATTCGTATATTAGTCCCCCTTCTTTTGTTGTGAACTTCAGCTCTCTAATACCCCATAAACACTGAGAAAGTAAGTGAATTTATTTTATGTTTTCTAGTTAGCTATCACAGTTCAGATAGAATGCTACTCTAGGCTTAAGTCCTCTGAGTCTTTTGGACTTTTGCTCACTTCTAATCTTAGAGATGTCTCTGCTGACCCATTTCTCATTCAAAATCTCTTCTAAATTTTTCAGCTTTCCAATTCCTTGAACACCCAGTTTTCATCCTTAATTACATCCAAAAAGGTTTTCTCATATTTTTTCACTCATTTCTTCTCCCCACAAATCTTGATATGATCATATATTTTCCTCTCTTAGACAATTTCCTGCCTATAAACAACCTTCATTCATTTACAGGCTTTATACATAATATTCCCTGTCTCCAGCTTCAAAAGAATTTCCTTAAGTAAACATGTAGTTTGGATAGGGTTAATTTTCACACCAATATATATCATGCTCCATTAAGCTCTGAATATTCACTCAGGACATCTCCCATCATTCTTTATTCCAATTTAGATTCCTCCAGTTCCCAATGGTTCAGTTCAAATTTTACTTCTTCCAAGAAACCTTTCCCACTGAAATTAAATACTGAATGAGACACCAGAATATTCCATAATAATCAGCAAGCTTCAATCCTCTATTTAAAAACAAACACCAATTCCTGTGTGTTTTTAGATGTGTAATTTTGCCTCTGACAATATACCCTCAAAAGCAATTTCCCTCTTTTCTCCAAGCAGGTCAGTGCTATGAAGCGTTCAAAAAGACTGCTTTGGTATTTCACATAGCTTATGATAAAATAGTCATGAAGTAAAGCATCTTGAATGTTTTGAAACTTTAAAGCTTCACAGTAATAGTGAAATCTCTTCTGGGTGGGTCTGTGAAATGCAATTAAAGACACTGAGTAAAATCTAATCATGTTTCGCTCTCCCTTTCTTTTTCTCCTCACTTTGACCTTATTCTAGAAAAATTGAGCCTGGTGGAACTGTTGATAATAGTTCATTCATTTGGTTAAGAACACAGAACTAATGAAGCAAATTTTCAAAGTTTACTACTGAATAGACTTAATTATTTTGATGGTCACAGATTGAGTATTCAAAGTGAAAAGCTCTATTGTAAACTTATTCAAGTCAAGAGAAGGATACTAGATAGAATGTAATAGATGATTTAAAGCCCTCATAACCAGTTAGGATCTTCACATTTTCATATAAAAACAACATGTTATTAGCCAGATATGGTGGTGCATGCCTGTAATCTCAATATTTTAAAAACTGAAACAGGAGAATTACAGGTTTGAGAGCAGCCTCAGCAACTTAATGAGGCCCTCAGCAAATTATAAGGACCTAATTTCAAAATAAAAAATAAAATAGGGCTGGCAGTGTAGCTCAGAGGTATAGCACCCCTGGGTTAAATCCCAGGATCTTCCCCCAAAAAAATATGGGGAGACAAAGGCTAAGATAGGTCGATCTTAGGCTCAAAGCTAGCCTCAGCAACTTAGCAAAACCTTGCTCCAAAAATAAAAATTTAGAATAAGACCAGAGTGTGGCTCAATGGTAAAATGTTACTTGGTTCAAACTCTAGTACCAAAAAATAAAAAAGTAATAAAGGATGATATATGCTATAATTGAAATATAAACAAAGTATTAGAAGAATATCAAGGGCTAACTTTATATTCAAATAAAATATAGATAGTAGGAGGAACCAATACTTTGAAGGAAATATAATTGAGTAGACATAATTCTCAGTGGTTATTTTATTAAATCTTCAAAACAATACTCTAAATTACCTCTTTTTTTCTTTTTGGTGTTAGAGTTTGAACTCAGGCATTGTACCTGCAAACTATATCCCCAGCCCTTTTTATTAAGTGGCTGAGGCTGGTCTTAAACCTGAAAACTTCTTGTCTCAGCCTCCCAAGTACCAGGATTACAGGGAAATATTATTGCACCTGTTAGATATATTATCGATGAGCAGGACAGGGGAAAAGAGAGGACAAGGAGGATCCAGACAGCCTTCCTGGGAAGAGATAGAAAGATTGTTCCATTTGGCTGTGGTTATAGACTTTGCAAACTTTACATTGCAGCTTTAGGTACCAGTGGAAATAATTCAACATGGGGAATTTTGCACAGTCTCACTAAGATGTGGCACAAAACCCAGAAGTGATGGCCCTAAATTACTATGCATGAGGATGGGTGGGATTTCTGGACAATATAAAAACTCAACATATGGCAGATACTTTCTCCCTTTGTTTCTACTCCTGGACCAACTAGCTTTGTGATCTTCCTGGTTAACTCACCCAATAAAACCCTTTATGCTTACCCTATCTTTGTCCCTCACATAAATCTTCTTTAGGTTTAAGAAGAACTGAGGGAAACCTGTCACCTTCTGAAATAAGTGGTGGCATAACTAGGATTTATACAATATAAGATGCTGGTTCCCTTAAGGCCAGATGGCCATGCTCCTGTCTCTTATCCATGGCTCTTCCTCCTGACTCCTTACCACTTTTTAAATCTTTTGAGTCAGGTAGCCAGCATCTGGCCCTCTCTTCCCTAGTTCTCCCTAATTCTTTTTATACTCTACTGGCCAGACTGCCATGACCCCTGGTTCTTCCCCCTAGTTTTACCCATTCTTGCATAGATCCAGCAGGCCAGGCCACCATGTGCCTGGCTCCTCCCCACCCCATTCACTCCTGTGTGCAACTCCAGTGGGTGATTCTCTTTTGCCACCCACTCTTCTCAGGGGCTATAAGGGCACATTGCTACAAGTGGGTGACTCTCTCCCTTCAGCTATAAAATTCCACTAATGACTCCCTTAAGAAAAATCAGTTCTCAGAATTCTTGAATATTGCTGAATTGTTGACCAGGAGGCCTCTTGCCCATTACTTTTTTTTGGGGGGGGGCAGGTCTAGGGATGGAACCCAGGGGAATTCAACCTCCAAGATACACCACCTGCCCTAATTTTTTATTCTTTATTTTGAAACAGGGTCTCACTGAGTTGCAGAGGGCCTCACTAAGTAGCTGAGGTTGTCCGCGAACCGCAATCCTCTGGTCTCAGCCTCCCAAATGCTGGGATTACAAGCGTGCGCCACCACGCCCGACTTGCCCACTACTTTTTATCATTTCTTACCAGGTCTAACATGTGATACCTATAGCAGTCTTCTTTCCTTGGAGATCCCTTCCCCTAGCCAGTTATCTACCCTCCACTCTCCATTCTCTTACTTCACAACCAACTAATGAGATTCCATTAAATCCCCATGACCAAGTGCTTTACACCTCCCCTTTCCTGCCTTTGGGAAGGATATTGATTCAACCATTTATTCCTGAATATCCTGTCTTCCCTTTACTGGGAAGGTATTTGCTTGTAAATATGAGGACACATCTGACTCTCTATATTTCCCAATAAACCTACTCACTTGCCCCAGCCTTAATGGTTGGACACAACTTCAGAAGTTAGAGAGAAACTCCCCATGGATTCTTAAGTCTGAGATGTGTGGATCCCTGGATGTTAAAACGTGCTCATCCTGAGGAAGTCGACCTCAAAAACTCCACACACTTCCCCCACTGCAAACAGTATTCTTCAGCCACTGATCTCAAAGTTCCCAGAACATGGCCTCCTACTGCCCTGCAACCACTCCTGCAACATTCCGAATTTGGCAGTTAAAAAAAAGGAAATGGGAATCTGAGGGCAATAAATGAAACAGTAGTCTTCATATACCCAGTAGTGCCAAATCTTTATGTGCTTTCTTGGGAAAATTCCCCATAAGACTCAGTGGTTTTCAGTGCATCTCAAAGATAACTTTTTGCATTCCCCTGTCCTAAAAAATCACAATATTTGATTGCTTTAGTGTAGACAGAAAGTGTAGAAAAAAACACAATTGACTTGGACAGTCTTACCCCAGGGATTTGTGGACAGCCCCCATTTGTTTGGACAAGACTTAGAAAACTATGTCATATAATCCTTAAACTTATTGGAAAATCGGGGAAATAGAGCCTCAAAATCCAAGGGCCAACTCATAAAATGTCACTTATCTGTGAAGAACTTATCTCCAAATAGAATACAGCCCATCTACCAGCTATCCCTTCCAACCACATGCTGACAGCTGTGGGCTATTTAGGGCTTAGAGGCTATTGTAGGCTATGACTATCAGGATATGGAAAAATAGCCAAACCTTTGTATAAGGGAGGAGAGAAAATAGGACGGTTGATGTGGGGTGGGAACCAAGAACAAGACTTTAACAAACTCAAAAATTCATTCCTTCAAGCCTCGGCCCTTGGCCTGCCTCAAATGGATAAGCCCTTCCAAATATATATGGAAAAGCAAAAAGGAATTGCCCTAGGAGTGTTGACTCAATGTGTTGGACCAACCAAACAAACTGTAGGGTACTGACCTAAAGGGCTAGATTCTGTGGCTCAGGGATGTTCTAGTTGTCCACAAGCCATAGCTGCAACCTCACTCCTAGTGAAACAGGCCTTTAACATAACACTAGGAAGTCCCCTCTAGGTATATTCTCCTCCTGGCTTCTCTTCTGGAACATAAAAGGAACTTACAGGCTGACAACTATGAGATTGCTAAGATACCAAACTCTGTTGCTAGAAAATCTAGATATAATCTTACAGGTACACCTCTTTAATTCCAGCCAGCCTGTTTCCCCTTCCAGGGGGGATTCTACACTTCCTCAACACTCCCATGAAGAAGTCTTAACCCTCTGTCATGCCAGCAGAAAGGACCTCAGAGATCAGCCCTTAGACAACCCTGATTTTGTCTGGTTTACCCATGCCAATTTTTTGTGGATAAGGGAGTCAGAAAGGTTGTCTGCACAGTGGTATGTACCTTAAAAAATTATTAAAGCTAAAACCTTCCCACCAGGAACCTCTGCACAACTAGCATGAATAACAGCTTTTGTCCAGGTCCTTGAATTGAGTAAAGATAAGCAGACAATAATTTTTATGGATTCCAAGTATGCCTTCTTGGTGCTTCAAACCCATGCATGCTGCTTTCTGGAGAGAAAGAGGCTACTTAACTTCCTAAAATAACCCAATTAGGTATAGCCTTCAGATACTGGCCGTAGTTGACCTTTTTCAAACCTCTGAGCTCTCTCAGGGACTAGAAACTTAATTTCAGAAGCTTTTCCTTGAACCAAAACAGAATACAAAGGGAAGCTTGTCTGCAACCAGACCTTGAAGTGCATTTTAGGGTTCATGGGCAGGATTTCCAAAGCATCTGCCTCCCCCGGGGACAAGGTGTGCCCCTGAACACCTAATATCTGCAAACTCCACCCCTGTCCTTGTCCTACGCTGGAATCACCATGAGCAGTCCTGGTCAGAAGGGGAGGTCAGAGTCTCGACATAAAATTTTCTTTTTTTTTTTTTCCAGTACTGTGGATTGAAACCAGAAGCATTCTACCTCTGACCTACACCCCAGCCCTATTTTTTATTCTTTATTTTAAAACAGTATCTCATGAAGTTGCAGAGGACCTCAATAAGTAGCTGAGGCTGGCTTCGAACCTGTGATTCTCCTGTCTTAGCCTCCCAAGTACTGGGATTACAAGATTGCGCCAGCATGCCCAACTCAAAATTTCTGTGCTGTGCAACACAAAGAAGAAATCGACAATCTTCAAGTCCAGACTTATACTCTTCTAGAAAACAAATTAGTAATTTGTCGGCAATGATTAAATTTTTGTGTATTTATTTTTGGTGGTACTGGGGGTGGAACCCAGAGGCTTTCTACCTCCAGGCTATACTCCCAGGCCTATTTTATACTTTATTTGGAAACAGGGTCTCACTAAGTTGCTGAGAGCCTCACTAATTAGCTGAGGCTAGCTTTGAACCTGTGTGATCCTCCTGTCTCAGCCTCCCAAGCGCGCAGCTTACAAGCATGTTCCAGCACGCCTGGCCTGATTAAATCTTTAAACAGCATCAAGTATCTAAAATTCAAGAAAATATTCTGACTAATTTTACTGAAAATGAAAATAAGCCTTTAACAAAACTAAAACCCAACTGCACGTCAAACTAACTTACTTTGATAGTTATTTGTTGTTATTTAACTTCTGCAATATAATCCGGGTAGCAAGTTCTTATCACTGTGAGAGGGAAGTCTTGAGAGGGAGGATAAAATTTGAGCTACATTTTGAAAGGTGTTTTTCTCAGACTGAGAAGAACCAGGTAAACAGATATAGAAAACTAGAAAAATTCTCTAAATGTGCAGGAAATTTGGAAGAAAAGAGAATAATGATGATGGAGTACATAGCTGGAAAGAGATGACTCCAGAAAAAGCCTGATTGTGAAGAGCCATTGGGCTTTATGGAACTTATTTTCTTTTCTTTTGAACAAATGAGAGTCATGTCATCAATTATGTTTTGGGAATCCCTGGTGGCATTGTGTAGAATGAACTGAAGAATGAAGACTTTATAGATAACATCTAAGTTTATAATCTGAGTTTATAGATTACATCTGAGCTACACCCTCAACCTCATTTTATGTTTTGTTTTGAAACAGGTTCTTTCTAAATTGCTAGGAGTCTTGCTATATTGCTGAGGCCGAAGAAAAAATTACTGAGGCTGGTCTCAAATCTGCACTTCTCATATTTCAGCCTCCCGAGTACTGGGATTACATGTTTGTACCACCACCATATCCAGCTATCTATTATTTTATTAAAGTATTCTTTTATGTTGTCTAGCTTTATAATTACAAAAATAAAATTGAAATTCCTGCATTGTTCATGTTTAATGAATAATAAAACTTTCTCTTAAATTCAGTTTCACAGATTTCTGATAGAAGATTTTTTAGACTGATTTTAATAAATAAGCCAAGACTACTTGATAACTTGTATTTACCCTAATAGTAGAAGCATAGAGAATTTTTTCTGGCTTTGACATACATGGCTCACTTAATAGCAAATTATTTTGTTACTATAGTAACATGCTTCCATCCTGAAATGTTATATTGGTTCTTACATAAATGGTCAGTATTCCAAGTCATTTTCTCTATACTATAAGTGCCTTAAATATGTGAAAATATCTTGAAATTAAAGACTATCTAAAGTGTCTTTTGTTAGACTACATTTAAAACCAGATAGACATCTTTTGTTAAAAACAGATTTGCAAGTTTCAAAAAGACATAACTAACAATAAAATAACATTTCTATCGTTTTTGGTTGTGAAATTAAGATCAATAAGCATCTGCACTCAAAAGTCTTTTCATGGCATAGTTGTTAGGTTATTTACATTAATAATATTATTAGAGTTATGACTATAATAACTATAGTACTCTGATTTTTAGCACTCCAGAATGCATATAGATTTTTTAAAATTTAATTTTATACTCATTTAATATTTCCTTTTATTTTGTTTAACATGTATTAGTTACACATATTAATGGGGTTCAATGTGATACTTCATTATAGGCATACAGCATGCACTGGTATCTTAATGGGTGATATCTTTTAGGTGATCCTTTTATTCATTTATTATCAATAAGCATCCTGTATGTGTATGTGTCTGTATGTGCGTGTGTGTGTGTGTGTGTGTGTGTGTGTGTGTGTGTGTGTGTACTGAGGATAGAACCCAGGAGCATTCTACCTTTGAGCTAAACCCCATATTTTTAATTTTTTGTTTTGAAATAGGGTCTCACTAGGTTGCTGAGCGTATTGCAAGACTGATGAGGCTGGTTTTGAACCTGTGAGCCAACTGTCTCAGCCTCCCAAGTATTAAGATTACTGGTGTTTTCTACCATGGCTATTCATAAGAAATTATAAGGAAACATTTGGGTAATAAAAATCACAAATTATAATATTCAACTTCATTTAAAGTCTCTAAAATCTATATTGGATAACAATGGCTGGGCACATTGGCACATTCCCATAATCCCAGTACTTGGGGGCTTAGTCAGGAGTATCATTCCAAAATAAAAGATAAAAATAAAACCGGGCTAGGGGTAGCTGGGCATGGTAACGCACGCTTGTAATCCTAGCACCTGGGAGACTGAGACAGGAGGATCGCGCAGGTTCAAAGCCAGCCTCAGCTACTTAGTGAGATCCTGTTTCCAAATAAAATATAAAATAGGTCTGGGAGTGTAGCCTGGAAGTAGAAGGCCCCTGGGTTCCACCCCCAATACCACACACACACAAAACAAAAAACAGGGCTAGGGGTATATATCAGTGGTAGAGCACCCCTGGGTTCAATCCCTAAAGAAAAGATAATAATGGAAATAATACACCATTAAGAAATGCATTTCTTCAATCATTTAATAGGCAAATTTACTTATTTATTTATTTATTCATTTATTTTTGCGATACTGGGGATAGAACCCAGGGGCTTTCTACCTCTGGACTACACCCAGACCTATTTTATATTTTATTTGGAAACAAGGTCTCACTAGTGGCTGAGAGCCTCACTAAGTAATTGAGGCTGGCTTCAAATCTGAGCCATCCTCCTGTCTCAGCCTCCCAAGTACTGGGATTACAAGTATGCGCCACCACGCCCGGCTTTTAATAGGTAAATTTTTAATAAATAGGAATAACTGAGTTAAATGAAGATAACATCTGACAGATTCAACAATCATATTATGCTTTAAGGTGATAACCTGGAATTATTCACAATAGACAAAAAGTTGAAGCAACACAATTGTCTAGGCACAGGTGAATAAACAAATATAGATATGCATGCAGTGTAATGTTATTCATATTTTAAAAAGACATAAAATTCTGACACTTGATATAATATGGATGAAACTTGAGGCTATTATATTATGTAAAATAAATCTGTCACAAAAAGACAAATACTCTATGATTCTATTTATATGGGAGGCACCTAGATTAGTCAAATTTGTAGAGATAGTAAAATGGTGATTGCCAGGGCCTGTAGAAGAAGAGAATAGGACGTTATGGTTTAATGAGTACAAAGTTTAAGGTTTTTTTTAAGATGAAAAGAATTCTGGAATTGGATGGTGGTAATGTTGGCACAGCAGCATGACTGTATTTGATACTAATGAACACGTTATTTAAGATTTAAACAAATTAATACTTCAACAAATGTTTCTGGGAAAACTGATTAGCCATATGTAGAAAAACTGGAACTAAATCCCAACCCTTGCCCTGCATAAGAGTCAACTCAAGATAGATTAAAGATCTAAAAATTAAACCAGTGCTGGGTGTGGTGGCGCATGCTTGTAGTCCCAGCATTTGGTAGGCTGAGACCGGAGGATCACGGTTCGCGGACAGCCTCAGCTACTTAGTGAGGCCCTTTGCAACTCAGTGAGACCCGGTTTCAAAATAAAGAATAAAAAAGGACAGGGGGTGTAGCTTGGAGGTTGAATGCCTCTGGGTTCCATCCCCAGACCTGCAAAAAAATAAAAATAAAAATAAATAAATAAAAATTAAACCAAAGACCTTACAACTAACTAGTAGAAAAAGGCATAAGGCCAGCTCTCCAACACATACACACCAAAAATGACATCCTCAATAAGACCTCTATGGCTCAAGAAATAAAAACAACAATCAATAAATGGGATAGTATCAGATTAAAAAGCTTCTGTGCTGCAATGGTAACTATAAAGAACCTAAAAAGAGAATCTGAAGAATGGAAGAAAAATTTCACCAGCTATTCTTCTGATAAAGGATTGATATCTAGAATATAGAAAGAACTTAAAAGTTTTAACTCAATACTAAAAAGAGAAAGGACACTCAGTGGTAGAGTGCTTTCCTATCATCCTAGTGATCCTAGGTTCTAGTCCCAGCCCTGCAAGAAGAAAAATGTAGCTTGAAAGAATAAAGAATCCAACCAAAAAATGGGCAATGGATCTAAATAGACACTTCTCAGAAGAAGAGATACAAACGGTCAATAAATACATTAAAAAGCATTCAACATCATTAGCAATCAGAGAGTTGCAAATAAAAAATACACTGAGATTCCATCAAACCTCAATTAGAAGCAATCATCAAGAATACAAACAACAATAAATGCTGGTAAATATGTAAGAAAATAGGGACTCTTAAACACTGTTGGTAGAATTGCAAATTAGTACAGCCACTATGGAGATCAGTATAGAGTTTTCTTAAAAGCCTTGGAAGGGAGCCACTGTATGGTACAACTATACCACTCTTGGAGGTCTTCTCAAATAAACTGAAGTCAGATTACTATAAGAATACATGCATATTCGTGTTTATAGCAACTAAATTCACAATAGCCAAACTATAGAACCAGCCTAGGTGTCTGTGAGCAGGTAAATGGATTATGAAATTATGAATATCCAAACAACAGAATTCTACTCAGCTATAAAAAAGAACACAATCATATCATTTACAGAAAAATCGATGAAATTTGATATTATTATACTAAGTGAGATTTAACTAGTCAGAAATAGAAGGACCATATGCTTTTGCTCATTATGTGGAAGTTAGAGCGAAAATGGGAAACAAAACATCAGACAAATGAGGGGAGACACTAGTGGAATTGGACAGGGACTGTAGGGTGGGAGTTGGGGAGGATAAAGCAGAGATCTGATTATGGAAACTATTCAAATAATCCTTTGTTCATACATGAAGTTATCTGTATTGGTGTAAAGATTATTTTTGGAGGGGGAGAACAGGGTTGGGAACCAGAGGGCAAAACACACCACATGCTATGTGCATGTATTTACTTGTCACTCTGAAACTCACTATGATGTATAAGTACACCTATAAGATAAACTATAAACATAATAAATTATGTGTATTTAGCCAAAATTATTTTTAAATTAATAAGTTAGACCTTTCACAAAGTTGGTAGTGTTTTTCTAATTATTTCATTTGTGTATATGTACATATATATGACAACACAGTCTCTTGCTTTATCTCAACATATATTTGGGGGTGATGGTATTAGGATTGAATCCAGGATCATTCTACCCCTGAGCTACACCCCCAGCCCTTTTTATTTATTTTTTTATTTTGAAACAGAGTCTCACTAATTTGCAAAGGGCTGGTCACAAACCTGTCGTCCTCCTGTCTCAGTCTCCCAAGTACTGAGATTACAAGTATACCACAATGCCCAATTTCGGTCAGGTATATTTATATGTGATTATTATTGTGCATTTATTTTGGGTATGGAATGGGGATATCAGGACTAAAAGGATGACTCAGAATTCATCAAATGTTAATTAAGTGCCTGTTATGATACAGGTTGTGTGAGATAAAGCAAGAAACTGTGTTGTCTTTATAATTACACCACCAGTGCTTGGCCCTGTCGGGGCCCACTCGGCAGGACCGAGGTGGCACCCAGGCTTGTTGCCAGCGTGGACTCAAGATGGCGCCTGGGCTTGCAGCCAAGTCACGAGGCTCACGAGGCTGGCGGTGCCCTGAGCCTGCGCAGTGAGCCCTATCAGGCGCCTTACGGATAATTAGTGATGCAACGCCTCGTGCTACCACCTGCCCGCCCAGGAGAAGGTTAAAAAGCGCGCATGCCCTAGCGGGAGGAGGGAGAAGGAGCTAAGAGGGTTGGTGGACAGGAAGAGCAGTTTCTTGGCGGACTGCTCTGGGCTCCGAGCTGGGACGGACATGTTCACAAAGCCACCACTGTGACCGGTGTGTGCTGCAGCAGAGACGTAGAGTGCCACGGAGGAGGGTTGGTGGAGTGATGAGGGAGAGGATAGAAGACTGATGTTGTTTTTACCTGAGAGGGCGTTGAGAGAGCATTAAAGAGGAATGGTAACTGTATAAGAACCTGGGGTAATAAAACTGCTTGAGGAAGATCGTGTAAGAGTCGTCACTGCGCCCGACAAGTGGTGGCCCGTACGGGAACCTTCGCTTTGATCAGAACCTCGGCAGTCCAGGGCAGCTGGCTGGTAAGTAGGGTTATTTTCCCCGATCAAAGGGGGCTCCATTAAGGAGGGCAGCTGGCTGGTAAGTACTCCTTGACTCCGAAAAGGGAGGAGGAGGCTCTGTTTACGGAGGGTTATTTCCCCGATCAAAGGGGGCTCCATTAAGGAGGATATTTTCCCCGATCAAAGGGGGCTCCATTAAGGAGGTAAATAAGGCTCGCGGATAAGCGAGGCTCGCGGAAAAGCGAGGGACAGCGCTGTATTTTCCCCGATCAAAGGGGGCTCCATTAAGGAGGATATTTTTTAGTGTAGGTAGGTTAGAGAATCGGGCTGGTCCTGATTCGACAAGATAGGAGTAAATAAGGCTCGCGGATAAGCGAGGCTCGCGGAAAAGCGAGGGACAGCGCTGTATTTTCCCCGATCAAAGGGGGCTCCATTAAGGAGGATATTTTTTAGTGTAAGCAAGTTAGAGAATCGGGCTGGTCCTGATTCGACTCCCTCTCCTAATCCGCCACCATAGATGGAAGACACCTGAGGTTAGTTGGAAAAGGCGCCTAATGTGTAAAGGATAGGTCAGAAGATTAGTTCCTAACGTAAGAGTTGTAAACTGCTGCTCGGTACCGTAGAGATGAGTTGTTTTCTTTAAGATCTTTGGGGAATTATTTCTACTTTCCCTCTTCCTTTACCTTGGTTAATGATAGTTTAGGTTGTTTTATTGATACCTGTTTTCTGACTTTCTGCTATGCTTCTATGCACCCTTGGAGACTTTGGAATTTCTGCTCTTATTGCTGTAATTGTGGCCTCTGTGGCCGTGGCAGTTATTGCAGCCACTATGAATGCTCTATCCTCACATGTGGCTGCTGGCATGGCTCAGCAAGCTCAATTATCTGGACTATATGTATAACGTATGTGCAGTATCAGAATTTCTCCCATGCAGGCAATTTGTTTCGTCAATTAAGCAAGACGCTTCTGGGAACTTGGAGCCGTGAATTTGAACACATCATGATTGAGCTACGAGCGTCCATCGCTGCAATTAATCCTACCCGCGTAGAAGTCGCCGCAGTACAACAATGAATGGACTTAATACACGGAACATTGGGTTTTTTAAAAGACTGGGGTGGCATGGCGTTCTGGGCATTCTTGCTGGTGGTAGCATGATGTTTCATGGTTGGATATATCAGGCGAACTCGACAACGCACACTGCAACAACAGCGCATATTGGTGCAAGCTCTGGCAGCCCTAGAAGCTGGCTTATCTCCCCATGTATGGCTCAGTATGCTGGATCGGTAGTCAGTGACGGGTAAGATCGTCCCCGGGACCTTTCAACCTAAGACAGGGAAACAATCATGCTATTGTTCTCCCAATGACGGGTAAGAATGGTCCTTGAGGGTCGGCAACCTAAGACAGGCACGATCCCGAGCCTTATTTTAATAAAACAAAAAGGGAGAGATGTCGGGGCCCACTCGGCAGGACCGAGGTGGCACCCAGGCTTGTTGCCAGCGTGGACTCAAGATGGCGCCTGGGCTTGCAGCCAAGTCACGAGGCTCACGAGGCTGGCGGTGCCCTGAGCCTGCGCAGTGAGCCCTATCAGGCGCCTTACGGATAATTAGTGATGCAACGCCTCGTGCTACCACCTGCCCGCCCAGGAGAAGGTTAAAAAGCGCGCATGCCCTAGCGGGAGGAGGGAGAAGGAGCTAAGAGGGTTGGTGGACAGGAAGAGCAGTTTCTTGGCGGACTGCTCTGGGCTCCGAGCTGGGACGGACATGTTCACAAAGCCACCACTGTGACCGGTGTGTGCTGCAGCAGAGACGTAGAGTGCCACGGAGGAGGGTTGGTGGAGTGATGAGGGAGAGGATAGAAGACTGATGTTGTTTTTACCTGAGAGGGCGTTGAGAGAGCATTAAAGAGGAATGGTAACTGTATAAGAACCTGGGGTAATAAAACTGCTTGAGGAAGATCGTGTAAGAGTCGTCACTGCGCACGACAGGCCCAGTAAAAAAAAAAAAAAATATATATATATATATATATATATATACCCCTTAAAAATTGGAGAAACAGTGTGGAAGCTAGATAGAAAATAAGAAATGGAGCCAGGCGTGGTGACGCACACTTGTAATCCCAGCATTCATGAGCCTGAGACCGGAGGATCACGGTTCACAGACAGCCTCAGCTACATAGTGAGGCCCTCTGGAACTCAGTGAGACCCTGTTTCAAAATAAGGAATAAAAAATAGGGCAGCGGGTGTAGCTTGGAGGTCGAATGTCCCTGGGTTCCATCCCTGAACCTGCAAAAAAAAAAAAAAAAAAAAGAAAAGAAAAAAGAAATAAGAAATGAACAGCTCTTCAGGTAAAAGAGAAAAGAGACCAGTAGAATAGTGGACAGGAATGGGGCAAGGAGAGTAGGAGGCAGAAAAGGAGGCTCAGGAAAGAAAACTGATCAAATAATGTTACATTTATTTATGAAGGTATCACAACCAATCTCACTAATGTATAGAGAGGGAGGGGAGGGGAGCAGAATGGAATTCAGAGGGAAACACATCAAGTGATGTGTGCAAATATGAATGCATCCCTTTGCATCTCACTATATTGTATAATTACAGTGAACCAATAAAGTTATAAAAAAAACAAGGAAACAGCAGTAAAAGAATAAATGATCAGAGATGAAAGAGGCAATCTCTATCTTCAAGGACATCATGAGTTAGAGGAGCAAAGAGATAAATGAAGTATTACCTCACAATGTGAAGTCTTATAGCAGTTTAACAAAACTCTGGAAACATGGAGGCAAGAGTCACTAAATTTTAAGGGATTGTGAGAAGGATGAGAGAAGAGATGAACTTTGTGTAAGTTCTGCAGCCGGGCTGGGGGCTTGCCAGAGAAGTGAGAAGACAGAAAATCATCCTGAGGAGACATACAGTAATTGAAAAAGCATGTGCCTTGACCTGGCTTACCCTCAAACAGAATCTTAAAAAGTAAATTTTATTTGGTTAGTTTATTGGAGAAGGAGTTCCCAGGGGGTGGAAATGGGGGATGGGAGGGAAAGAAACTGGGGAAAAGAACGAATAAAAGGGTTTCTTATACATTACTGGAACTGAATGCTAGTTCCCATGCAACTTCTGAGGAGTCACATGAAATGAGTTCCTCTTTTTTCATACAGGGGATTGAACCCAGAGGCATTCTACTTCTGAGCTACACCCTTAGCTCTTTTGCATGTGTTTCTTTGTTTTGTGGTTCTTGAGAGCCTTGCTAAGTGATTGCGGCTGGTCTTAAGCCTGCGTTTCCTCCTGTCTCAGTCTCCCAAGTACTGGGATTACAGGCATGCGTCCCCATGCCAGGCTAAAAGAGTCCTTAAGAACTTTTCATTCAGGGGCCATGGTGTGGTGGCACTCACTTCTAATCTCAATACTTGGGAAACTGAGACAGGAGGATCCCGGGGTTTGAAGACAGCCTCAGCAAGTAGTAAGACTCTCATCGACCTAGTGAGACCTTTCAAAATAAAAATAATATAGGACTGGAGTGTATCTTGGAGGTAGAATGTCCCTCGGTACAATCCCCAGTGCCAAAAACATTTGGAGTAGGTACAGAATAAGTAGAGGATAATCATTACAATGTTTGTATTTTACTTTAGCTATTATCAAATTAATACTAATTTGTGAAGAAGAGTTTCTTGCCAAACTGTATCCAAGCTGCTGAAATAAATTACTTCATAGAATAGGCATGTTGTTATGTTCACAGGATGTTTTCATAGAAGAAACAGAATGAGACTAATAATAATCATTTTTATTTTCATTTATAAAAAAGGAAAAACTCTGGCAAGTAATTCATATAGAAAGAATGAACTCCTGAATTATTCCAATTTGGACTTTTCTACCTGAAATTGGAGAAGAGCAGAGGATGCCAAAATGAGCCTAACTAAAATGTTCTAAACTGATCAGCTTCAGGCTATGTCTGCATATTGTCAGACATCTGGTTGGAAGCTGAAAAACTCACTCCAACTTCCAGATGTTTTGCCAAACAACATTAAATTTCTGGATATTTAGAAATATACAGAGCTTAAAGTTATTTTTTCAGGTTTCATTTCCATTTTGGATATCAAACCCGGGAGTGATGGCACACACTTGTAATCCCAGCATTCAAGAGGCTGAGACCGGAGGATCACAGTTTGCAGCCAGCCTCAGCTACTTAGTGAGGCCCTCCGCAACTCAGTGAGATCCTGTTTCAAAATAGAGAATAAAAGTAGGGCAGGTAGTATAGTTCAGAGGTGGAATGCCCTGGGTTCCATCCCCAGACCCACACATACACACAAAAAAATTTTGTATGTCATATGTAATCCTCGTCTTTCAATGAATACAGAATAAATAAATATAATTGAAGATATTTTATACACATTCTAGGCATTTAATTCTTGTTTTTCTTTTCTCTCCTTTTTTCTTTTTCTTTTTCTTCTTTTTTCAGTACTGGTGATGGAACCCAGGGGCATTCTACCTCCTAGCTACACCTGAGCCCTATTTTTTATTCTTTATTTTGAAACAGGATCTCACCGAGTTGCAAAAGGGCCTAAGTAGTAGCTGAGGTTGGCCTCGAACCGCAATCCTCTTGTCTCAGCCTCATAAATGCTGGGATTACAAGCATGTGCCGCCACACCCGGCATTTTTGTTGTTGTTGTTTGTTGTTGTTGTTGTTGTTGTTGTTGTTGTTGTTACTAAAGATTGAACCCAGAGATATTGTACCTCTGAGCTATACTTACAGCTTTATTGATTTTTACTTTGAAACAGGTGTTGCTAAATTGCTAAAGCCACTTCAAACTTGGGACTCTCTTGTCTCAGCCTCCCAAGTACTGGGATTATGGAAGTGTGCCACCATGCCTGACTCTAGACATTTGATTCTACACTAAGAAAAAAATTCTTCTGGGGATAAAACATGAATAGTAGGAAAGGTATACAAGGTATAACCAGTCACAAATTATTCAAGAAACAAACAACCAAATAAAATTCTAGCTGTATCATAACCAAAGTCTGAACGGCTTGGTAAACATTAATTATAGAAACAACCCACATCAAAGGATGCTGCACAATGTAGAAAACCATTTACATTAATGGGGAAATGGGTATTAAATAATGATTAAGAGAAGGTGTGTGTGTGTGTTGCTGGGGATTGAACCCAGGGGCATTTTACCTCTGTGCTACACATCCACCCCTTTTTATTTTTAATTTTGAAACAGTGTCTCACTAACTTGCTGAGGCTGGCCACAAACGTATAATTGAGCAGAGAGGTTTTTGTGTATGTGTGTCATACTGAAAATTGAAACCAAGGCCATTCAACCTCTGAGTTACATTCTGGGCTTTATTTTTTATTCTTTATATTGAAACAGGGTTTAAGTTGTGAAGGGGCTTACTAAGTAGCTGAGGCTAGCCACAAACCTGCAATTCTCTTTTGTCAGTCTCCCAAGTACTGGGATTACAAGGATGCATCACAACTAGATCTTTAATCAAAAAACATCACTAGGCATGGTGATGTTCCAGTACTTGGGAGACTGAGACAGGAAGATAACAGGTTCATGGCTAGCTTCAGCCACTTATTGAGACCCTCAGCAACTTAGTGACACCCTGTTTCAAAATTTAAAAAATAGCCAGGCTTGATGGAGCACACTTATAATTCCCACTCTTGGGAGGCTGAGACAGGAGGATCGCACAGCTTTGAAGCTAGTCTTCGCTACTTAGTGAGGCTCTCAGCAACTTAGTGAGACCCTGTTTCCAAATAAAGTATAAAAAATAGGTCTGGGAGTATAGCCCAGAGGTAGAAAAGCCCCTGAGTCTACCCCAAGTACCACCAAAAAAGCTATTTTATTTTATTTATTTATTTTTGGTCAGACTGGGTGGGGGTGGAACCCAGAGGCTTTCTACCTCCGGGCTATACTCCCAGACTCATTTTTTAATATTTTATTTGGAAACAGGGTCTCACTAAGTTGCTGAAAGCCTCACTTAGTAGCTGAGGCTGGCTTCGAACCTGTGCGATCCTCCTGTCTCAGCCTCCCAAGCGCGGGGATTACAAGCGTGCGCTACCACGCCTAGCTCAAAAAATTATTTTAAAATAAAGCTGGGTATGGTGGCGCATGCTTGTAATCCCAGCATTTGGGAGGCTGAGACGGAGAATCACGGTTCGTGGACAGCCTCAGCTATTTAGTGAGGCCCTCTGCAACTCAGTGAGACCCTGTTTCAAAATAAAGAATAAAAAATTGGGCAGGGGGTGTAGCTCAGAGGTGAAATGCCTCTGCGTTCCATCCCCAGACCCGCAATGAATAAATAAATAAATAAATAAATAAATAAATAAATAAATAAGGACTGGAGTGTAGCTCAGAGGTAGAACATTTCTGAATTCAACCCCCAGTAACAAACACACACACACACACACACACACACACACACATACATACACATACACTTATTTCACTTGCCATAATGATCGCCAGTTCCATCAGTGTTACTGTAAATTACAAAATTACATACTTTTTTATTATAGCCAAATAATATTTCATTGTGTGTATGTACAGAAAAATATTTTTGAAGATAGTCTCTCAGTGTTTTGGATAATAACATTTCAAAAGAACTTCAAATTGCAGGCTATGATATCTTGACTTTTGAATATCATTAA
This sequence comes from Muscardinus avellanarius, assembly GCF_963383645.1. Classification (NCBI taxonomy): domain Eukaryota; kingdom Metazoa; phylum Chordata; class Mammalia; order Rodentia; family Gliridae; genus Muscardinus; species Muscardinus avellanarius. The sequence goes on along the minus strand of NC_137792.1, from coordinate 115,899,133 downwards.
ATACTTATTACATAGACAAAATAACAGTGACATTATATTGATATAATATGCTCTTGTTTATTCAAATCAAGTAATTAGCAGGAAAAACTAAACATAAAGTGCTCTCGCTCTCTCCCTCATTTCTATGCAAGAAAAAGAAAGAGAAAGAGAGAGAGAGAGAGAGAGAGAGAGAGAGAGACAGACTATCATCAAAAATGTTATATCAGAGTTACATTTTAAAATTATTTTCCAAGAAATATCATTTAAGCTTATAGATTGACACATTCCAAATTTCAGTATCCTACAAGAAGGTATGATGTTTATGTTTTTATCTTAAAGCACTAAACCCCATGAAATTACTATTAGTCATTCTCAAAGTTTCATGTTCCATAACCAGTCTGTCTCCTTTTACTTTTCATGTTTGTTTGTTTCATCATTTCCAGGGAGCTACTCCATTTTGGTTAGAATTAAAAGTCTCAAAATTTAATTTTAACAATATACATGAACTATATAGAAATGTAAAAAGAAAATTCTTTAGTTAATTGAAATATGCAGCCGGGTGTGGTGGTGCACACTTGTAATCCCAGCATTGGGGAGGCTGAAACAGGAGGATCGCAGTTCACGGAAAGCCTCAGCTACTGAGTGAGGCCCTCTGCAACTCAGTGAGACCCTATTTCAAATTAAAGAATAAAAAATAGGGCAGGGTATGTAGCTCGGAGGTCGAATGCCTCTGGGTTCCATTTCCAGATCCACACAAAAAAATAAGACAAATAAAATAAAATATGCTTACTTCCAACCATACTGGATACACTAAAATGCACTATGCTGAATTAGTGATACTCAAATATTTTCCAATTGCCTTTCTTCCTTCAAAAGGATAAACATTAAAAAGTTACTATGACATGCAGCCTCTAAGAAAGCCCTCAATGCATTAAACTAAATATTTCTGCTCATCAAAGGAAACTATTATGAGTCTAAAGAGAAAGCCTACCGGTGTATCCCTCTCATAGAGGATTAATATATAGAATATAGAAAGAACTTTAAAGACTTTGCACTTAAAAACAAATATCCCAGTAAAGAAATGGGCAATTAAATTGAATAGACACTTGACAAAAGAAGAGATACAAACTGCTAATAAATATATGAAAAAATATTCAACATCATTAGCAATAAGGTAGATGCAAATCAAAAGTATTCTGAGATTCCATCTAACCCCAATCATAATGGTAATCATCAAGAAGTGAAATAGCAATAAATGTTGGCCAGGATGTGGGGAAATAGAAACTCTTCTACACTGTTGATGTGATTGCAAACTAGTTCAGCCGCTACAGAAATAAGTATAGAGGTTCTCCAGAAAACTTGGAATGGATCCACCATATAATCTGGCTATACCACTCCTGTGTATCTTTCCAAAGGGGCTGACATCAGAGAACTATAATAATATATGAATACCCATATTCATAGCAACACAATTTACAATAGCCAAATTATGAACCAACCTAGTTGTCCATCAATAGATGAATAGATTGCAAAAGTATGGAATAAACACACAATGGAATTCTCCTCAGCAATAAAGAAGAACAAAATTATGCCATTTTCAAGAAAATGGAAGGAGCTGGAGAATATTGTTAAGTGACATTAGGTAGTCACAGAAGGTGAAGGGTCATATGTTTTCTCTAATATGTTCAAGCTAGGGAGTAATTGGAATACCAGAGGGACTCCAGAAATGGAGGAGAAACCTCACTGGAGCCAAGGACATGGTCTAAGGGAAGGAGTGGGGTTAAGATTGAGGTTTATTAATAGAATTGTTACTATCAGCTGAGCATGGTTGCGCACTCTTGTAATCCCAGTACTTGGGAGGCTGAGACAAGAAGATCAAAGGTTCGTGGCCAGCCTCAGCTACCGAGGCCCTCTGCAACTTAGTGAGACCTTGTTTCAAAATAAAAAAAAATAGGGCTGGGGGTGTAGTTCAGAGGTAGAATGTCCCCGGGTTCCATCCCCAGTACTGCAAAAAATACTAATGCCAATCTCAATACCCTTATTGAAAAGGGGAAATATGGGGATGGAGGAGGGCCACTAAATTCTGTGTGCATGTATGTCACCGTTAATGTGATTTACACTATAATTTGAGACTATAATGCATCCATAAAAGCACATTTTTTTAAAAAAAGGCTGTCAGTGATCCCCAACTCCTAATATATTTATGTCCTTGTGTAATATCCTTCCCTGGAGTGCAGGCTGGACTTAATGACTTGCTTCTAACAAAAAAGATACATAATGATAATTGCATAATGCTTGGTTTAGTGGAGCATGTCAGTGATTTGGGAGGTTGAAGCAGACGAATAGCAAGTTTGAAGCCAGACTTACAAACTCGGTGAGTTTGTGACTCAAAATAAAATGGACTGGAGGCCAGGTGGGGCAGTGCATGCCTAGAATCACAGTACTTGGGAGGATAAGACGGGAAGATCACATGTTAGAGGAGAACCTCCGCAAAGTAGCAAGATTCTCAGCAACATAGTCAGACCCTGTGTCAAAGCAAAAATTAAAAAGGGTTAAGGTTGTGACTTGGAACTAGAATACCCATAGGAAGAATACCCAACACTCTCCTTCATAGACACACACACACACACAAATGGTTGGAGGTGTGTCTTCAAGTAAACTACCCCTGAATTCAATCCCTAGTACCACAAAAAAAGGTGGGAATATAGCTCAGTGGTAAAATGCTCCTAGGTTCAATGCCAGATACCAAATAATACTTATAATAATGATGGAATGTCACTTCCAAAATTAGGTTACAAAGAAACTGACATCTGGACCAAATAATTTTATGTGCATATGAATGTATCACTGTGAATTTCAACATCATGTACTTTGAAGAAGAAGCAAAGGAGGGGTGGGAAATGGAGAGGAAAGCAGACCAATTGATGTGTGCATGTGTCACTATAAATCTCACCATATGTATAATTACAATTCATCAATAAAAAATAATTTTAAAAAGAGCCACACTGGTCAGTCATTTGGGACTGATGAAGGAGCTTCATGTGGTTCATGATCAGAAAGCTGACCAGTACCACAAAAGCCCCAGGGGCCACTGCTCCCTTCAGTCAAACATTGTTTGTCAACAAGACTGTTTACATCTCATGAAAAATAGGCATGGACACTTTAAGTGGATAGCTTACATCAGGAGCGGTAGCAGAAGAAGCTCAACAAGCTCTTACAAACAGGGATGAAATTGTGAAAGCTGCAAGCTGTGAATTGACTAATGTGGACAAAACAACTGTTTTGCTGGATGACATAAATAACTTCAATACTGTCAATTAAATCTGCAAACAGTTTTTCAAGCATAATTTTCCTTCCAGAGATGCTTAGCAGGTTGCTGCTTTGCCCCAAATTGACAATGTTGAAATTGAAGCAGTAGCTGACCAAGGACCTTGCACAATAGCATGATTGTAAGCTGGAAAAATATTGTTTATCCTGGATTTTTCATTATGCGTTTAACATCTAAATTTTTACCACTGATGTTGGAAAGTGTGTGAGTAAAATATCTGAAGTTATCATGAAGAAACCATCTCAAAATGTGATATGACATGAATATTAGATAATACTGTTTCTGATGCTAAAAATTACACTTATGTACACACATATAGCTGAATGTGAGAGAAGAGACAACCATTACATGATTATGCAAATACATAAAAGTAAGCCAGGCATGGTGGCACAGGCCTGTAATCCCAGTACTTGAGAGGCTATGACAGGAAGATAAAAGGCAAGTAGTGAGAGTCTCAGCAACCTAGCAAGATCCTGTTTCAAAACAAAAAACTAAAAGGGCTGGGTTATAGCTCAGAGGTAGAATTCCATTGGGTACATTCTCAAGTACCCTTCCCCCAAAAGACATAAAAGTCAAGGGAAAATAACACGTAGGAAAGATGAGATCCTGAGAAATAATAAAAAGAACATGTAATTCAATTAAATCCTACTAATATAATAATGTGAAATATTTAGGCCTCATATTAAATAGTTGGTTCATTTACTTGAGCACAATAAATATATAAATTTGAATGGCAAAGGTAAAGAAGAAGAAAGTGGATAAAATTTTATAAGATAAAAATTTGTATTGGAAATAAAATAGAATTGCAGATCTCCTCCCAGAAAAAGAAAGAAAAAAGAAAAAATTGAAGAAAAAAGAGAAATAAATCGTGGCTTCTGTTTTGTGGACCCTCTCTTCAGTCTTACTTTCTCTGAAGAAATCCAATCATTATATTGTAAGAAAGATTAAGGAGAGACCTATGTAGCAAAAATATAATATTTCTAGCCAACACCTGGCAAGAATATAAAGCCAACAAAGGAAAAATAAGACTACATCAAATAGAAAATATAACTCAATACAGGCCTGATGATGCACACTTGCAATCTCAGTACTTGGGAGGCTGAGACAGAAGTATCACAGGTTTGAGGACAGCCTCAGCAAGTAGTGAAAGTCTCATTAACCTAATGAGATCCTGTTTCCAAATAAGAAATAAAATAAGACTGTAGGTATAGCTCGAATGTAGAATGCCTCTGGGTTAAATCTTTAGTTGCAAAAAAAGAAAGAAAATATATCTCAAAATGAAAGGAACCAAAAATTATCTCTCAATTATAATATTGAAGGCCAAAGGTATAAACTCTCCAATTAAAAGGCACAGACCAGCAATGTGGATTAAATAATGTAATCCAGCTATACGTTGCTTCCAAGAAACTCACTTTACAAACATATTCATGGCTAAAAGTGAAAGGATGAAAAAAGATATCCATGCAAAAGAAGACCAAAAACAAGCAAGGGTAGCAACCTTGAGATCCAACAAAGTAAACTTTAAGCCAAAATTTATAAGAGACAAAGTGAGTCATCTCTGACTAATAAAAGGAATAATCCAACAATAAGATATAATGATACTAAACATTTATACCTCAAGTAAGGGTACACCTGCTTTTATAAAGCTAACTCTTTAGGACATTAAGGCTCAGGTAGACCCCAATACAATAATACTGGGAAACTTCAACACATCGCTCATGTCACTAGATTGCTCTTCCAAGCAAAAGATGAGTAAAAACTCTTCAGACCTAAAGAATACCATAAAACAAATGAATCTAATAGACATGTACAAAATATTTCAACCAACAACAACTGAAAATCATTCTTCTCAGCTGCTCATGGAACCTTTTCCAACATAAACCACATTCTAGGCCATAAAACAAGTGCTAGCTAATTTTTAAAAAGTAATATAATTTGTTCATCTTTTCAGATCATAATGGAATAAACATAGAAATCAACAACAGGAAGAACTAAAAGATTTATATAAATATATAGAGATCGGATGATACATTTTTGAAAAAGGACTGAATCATGGAAGAAATAAGGGGGAAACGTTTGTAGGATTAAACAAAAATAAAGACACAACATTACAAAATCTATGGGAAACTTTGAAGGTATTTTTAAGAGGAAAATTTATAGCACTGAGTGCCCACATAAGAAAAACAGGAAGTCACAAATTGACAATGTAATGACACACCTCAAGGCCCTTGAAAAATAGGAACAGACTAATCCCAAAGCCAGTCGAAGGCAGGACATAATTAAAATCAGAGGAGAAAGCCGGGCATGGTGGCACACGCTTGTAATCCCCGCGCTTGGGAGGCTGAGACAGGAGGATCGTGCAAGTTTAAAGCCAGCCTCAGTTACTGAGTGAGGCTTCAGCAACTTAGCGAGACCCTGTTTCCAAATAAAAATATGAAATAGGTCTGGGAGTGTAGCTCAGAAGTAGAAGGCCCCTAGGTTCCATCCCCAATACCACCAAAAAAAAAAAAAATCAGAGGAGAAATCAATGAGATCAAGAAACAACACAAACATTGACAAAACAACAAGCAGGTTTTTTGAAAAGATAAACAAGATTGATAAACACTTAACCAAACTAAACAAAAAATCAATACAAATTATTAAAATTAGAAATAAAAAGCAGACATCACCACAGAAAATGGGGAAATCCAGAGGATCATCAGAAACTATTTTGAAAATTTATACTCTAATAAATTGTAAAACATAGAAGAAACTGACAGATTTTTGAAAATTGACAAACTACTTTGAAAGTTTTTACTCTAATAAATTGTACAATATCGAAGAAATTGACAGATTTCTATACATAAACTACTTAAATTTAACCAAGAGGATATAGAGAACCTGAACTGACTAGCAAGCAAAAAGAAACAGCAATAAAAAGCCTTCCAATGAAGAAAAGTTCAGGTTCCAGTCAGATTCTCAGCTGAATTCTATAAAACCTTTACAGAAAAAAACAATCTTTCACAAATTATTACCTGAAATAAAAAGAGAATACTTTCAAATGCCTTCCATGTGACCAGTATCACCTTAATATCAAAACTGAATAAAGACTCAAGAAAAGAAAATTACAGACCAATATTCTTGAAGAACATAGATGCAAAATTCTAAAAAAAAAAAAAATTCCTAGTGACACGTATTCAAAACCATACCAAGAAAATTATAGACTATGACCAAGTTGGCTTCATTCCAGGGATGCAAGGCTGATGTAATACATGCAAATCAGTACATTCATTAACCACATAAATAGAAATAAGAACAAAAATCACACGATCATCTTAATAGGTGTTGAAAAAGCATTTGACAAAAGCCAAAAATTCATGTTATAAACACTGCAGAAGCCGGGCATGGTGGCACACACTTGCAATCCCAGCAATGGGGAGGCTGAGACAGGAGGATTACAATTCTCGGGAGGCTTTTTGCAACTCAGTGAGACACTGTTTTAAAATAAAGAATAAAAAATAGGGCTGGGGGGTGTAGCTCAGGAGTAGAATGGGTTCCATCCTCATGTACTGCAAAAAAACCCAAAAAACCTGCAGAAAATAGGAATAGAAGAAACTTACCTCAACATCTTAAAGGTAAAATACAATAAACCCAAAGCAAACATATTGAGTGGGTAAAAACTGTGAGAATTCCCTTTAAACTCAGCAACAAGCTGGGCATGATGTTGCACACCTGTAATCCTAGTACGTAGGAACTTGAGACAGAATGATTACAGATTCAAAGCCAGCCTCAGCAACTTAGGCCCTCCACAACTTACTGAGACCCTGTTTCTATATAAGAAATACAACCAGACTGAGGGGAGGGGGTGGTTTGAAGATAGCATGTTCCTGGGTACAACTCCCAGTACCACATACACACACCAAAAAATTAGAAACAAAATAAAGATGTTCATTATCACCACTCCTTTTTAATATAGTTCGTGAGACTCTAGCCAGAGTCATAAGGCAAGAGAAGGAAATGAAAGGAATACAAAAAGAAAAAGAAGAACTGAAATTATCTCTATTTACAGATGATATGATCCTATACTTTGAAAATCAAAAAAGCTCAATCAAAAGACTTTAAAAACTAATAATATATTTAACAAAGTAAAGAGATACAAAATGAATTTTAAAACCTTAGTAGCTTCTATATATGCCAATCATGAATCCACTGAAAAAGAAATACAGAAAAAAAATCAATTCACAATAACCTGAAAAACATAAAATACCTAAGAATAAATCCACCACAGAGATAAAAGACTTACACCATGAAAATTATAAAGCACTAAAGAAAGGAAGGGAACTAAAGATCTTAGAAGATGGAGATATCTCCCATGCTCTTGGATAGGCAAAATAAATATCATTAAAATTGGCATTCTATCAAAAGCTATCTACAAAGTCAATGCAATCCCTATCAAAATATCAATGTCATTCTTCATAGAGATAGAAAAATCAGTACTAAGTATCATATGGAAAAATAAAAGACCCAGAGTAGGCAAAGCAATTCTCAACAATAAAAACCATGCAGGAGGCATCACATACCTGATTTCAAATTATAATACAGAGCCACAATAATAAAAATAGCATGGTATTAGCACAAAACAGACAGCTAAGCCAATGATAAAGAATATAAATTAGAGAAAAAATACAACCATATCCTTATAGCCAACTGATACTTAACAAAGGTGCCAAAAACATAAGTGGGAGAAAAGACAACTTTTTCAATAAATTGTGTTGAGAAAACTAATTATTTATAGAAAAATGTAATTAAATTCTTACCTCTTACTCTGCGTAAGAGTCAACTCAAGAGCTTCTGGGAAGATGGAGACTGAGAAAAGCAGCGTTTACAAGTTCTGCTAACACTCGTTCTCTAATCCCACAAAATCAGCGCTTTTCATAGCCAGAAAACACTATCAGCAGAGAAATAAAAAATATAAACACAAGGGACAGAGAAAAAGAAAACTAGAAGATATATAACCAGAGAACAGAAAAGAAACCAGCCTGGATTGCAGAGCCGCACCGGCGCCATCATGCATCACAGCACCAGGCTGCAGAGAGTAAAGGTAAACAAGGAGCTGAAGTGAGCAGCTGTGGATCATTCGGGTCTAATTCAGCAGTTCTTTCAGCGCAAAGAACATCTAAAACTCCCAGTGGCCAAGCTCATCACGCCTTCCAGGGATTCAGAACGGAGCTTGAATCCAGAAAAGAAATAAGCCAGCCTCACAGCCTAGGGCAAGGCAGTGGCGCCATGTTGCCAGCAGCTGTGGCGAGTCCACCATGCCCATGACAGCATGCACAATTTCCCTGGGTCTGAGATTTTGCAGTCCAACCCAGTGAAGGAGTAGTGGTGGCAGAGATACCACATCCGAGTCACAGCTCCCTGTGAAAACGCCCAGTCCGGCACCCCCACGGTTTCGCAAAGCCTCGATTAACTCCCTGAGTCTGAGACTTTAGGATACAACCCAATAAAGGAGTAGTGGCGGCTGAGATTACCACAAACTCAAGATCCAGAGCACCCTAAGTAAAGTCTTAATGACCCGAGGAAGAACCCAGAGAAGGCACAAACTTCTGAAATCATGGGAAAGGGAAACAACAATAGAGTAATGAATGGCCACAACCCCATAATATCAGAAACTGATAACACAGAAATTCAGAGATCTCCAGAAGATCAAATCAGGAATATAACTGTAGAAATAATACAGGACTTTTGAAAAGAATTTAGAGAGACTCTAAAAGAAATAAAGGAAGCAATCATTGAAGTAAAGGCATCAATTAAAACTAATCGATTAGACCACATGGAGAATAGAATCTCGCTTCTAGAAGATGATCACTCCAAAAACGAACGCATAATTTATAACTTAGAAAAAAAAATCCGACAGCAGGAATCTGACATTGAAGAAATATGGGCCCACTTTAAGATAGCTAACCTAAGAATGACTGGAATAGAGGAGGGAAAAGAAGGTGACACCAAACGGATCAATAATATCTTCAAAGAAATAATAGCAAAAAATTTTCCAAACATAGAGCAAGAGGTCGATATACAGGTCCAAGAAACTTATAGAACTCCCTTTAAAAGGATCAGAGAAAAAGTTCCCCACGCCACATAATTGTCAAAATGACCAATGTAGAAGCCAAGCAGAGAATCTTAAAGGCAACAAAAACAAAGGGCCAAGTGACATTCAGAGGCAAACCAATTAGAATCACTCCAGACTTCCCAAACCAAGTCATGAGAGCCAGAAGGGCTTGGAGTAACATATTCCAAACTCTGAAAGAAAACAACTTCCAGCCAAAAATTTCCTACCCATCACAACTATCTATCAAATTAGATGGGGAAATAAGAAGCTTCCATGACAAACAGAAACTGAAGGAATTTATGTCTTCAAAACCAGTGCTAGAGAAAATACTCAAAGAGATTAACTACAAAGAAGAAATAGGTAATACACACGAGAACCAGAGAAACAAGATTTTCCATCCAGCCGACAACTAAGCAAAGAAGAATATATTCATGTGTTATTGTTTAAAATCTTTGGAGATTCATTATTTATGTTAGTCTTTTACCTATTTCTAAATTGTATTGTTTGCTTTTATTGTTACTAATTTTAGGTTTTCTATTTGGAATATTAATATACCTTCAGATATAGTATTTGGAAATATTTTATCCCATTCTATCAGTAACTTTTAACTCTGTTTATATTGTCTTTGGATATACAATATTTTTTTAGGGAGTTTGTTTATTCTTTTGTTGCTTGTGCCTTTTAAATCATATCCAAGAAATCACTGCCAATTTCAATGTTGTGAAGTGTTATGACCCAGGTTTTCTTCTAAAAGTTTATAGTCTTAAGATTTACATTTAGATCTTTTATCTATTTTGAGTTAATATTTGTATATGGTGTTAGATAAGGGTCCAATTTTATTCTTTTTTAAGTAATTATTATTTTTCAACATATTTAGTGAAAATATTATTTCCTTCACCAAATGTTCTTGGAAACCTTGTCAAAAATAACTTGACCATATATGGAAGAATTTATTTCTAGGCTTTTTATGTTACTCCACTGGTTTATATATCTGCCTTTATAGCAGTACTACACTGTTTCAATGATTGTAGCTTTATAAGTTTTGAAATCCAAAAATGTGCATCTTCTAGCTTTGTTCTTTTTTTAGATTGTTTTGGGTATTTAGAGTTAATATTTCATGTTAGGATAGATTTTTTTCTGAAAAAAAAATAAATGTATGATAGTTTCACCTTAAAAAAAAGAAAAAAAATCCACTGGTAAGAAAGAAAGCAAAAAGAAATATTGAAATGTTATCTCTAAGTGATCAAAAGTGTGATATCAGACAAATGAATCTTTTATGTGAGATTATCATTGCCTATGAAGATTGGTGTGGAGATTCCTCAGCAAACTGGGAATAAATCCACCACACAATCCAGCTATCCCACTCCTGGGCATCTTCACAAAGGGGTTGAAATTATAACATTTTAGTAATAGTTGCATATTCATGTTTATAACAGCACAATGTACAATAGGCAAATTATGGAACCAACCTAAGTATCCATCAACATGTAAGTGGATTATAACATTATGTGACATCTACAGAATGGAATTTTACTCAGCAAAAAAAAATAACAAAATAATTTCATCTGCAGGAAAATAGATGGACCTGAAAAACATGATGTTAAGTGAAATTAGCCAGTCACAGAAAGTGAAGGCTCATGTGTTTTCTCTCATATGTGAAAGCTAAGGGGTAATCGAGATAAAATAGTGACTTCAGATAATGAAACGGAAACCCAAGTGGAGCCAGGGGTCTAGGGGAAGGGTGGGGGGGGAAATTAATGAAAGAAACACTTCCATGGACAGTATGTACATATGTGAGAATACCAATGTCAATGTCAATATTATATATGGGAAAGGGGAAGGTGGAGGAGGGAGCCAAGGGAAAGTCCACCAAGTGTGGTGTATATGCATGTCATTATCACTGATTTACATTATATGAGACTACAATGGACCAATAAAAGTATGAAAAGTATAGTAACCGTGGGAGATTAGGCTTGTAGAGCTAAGCAACTGCTTAAAAAGTTAGAGAATAGTAGGATATGTAAGAATAAAAATGTGTTAGTCAGCTTTTCACCACTGTGACAAAATGCCAGAAAGAACTAAACTGAAAGGAGAAAAGGTTTATTTGGATGATTGAAAGTTTACAGGGCATGGTCACTTGGTCCCATCACTTTGTCCTTGTGGCAAGGCAAGATTTCTTGGCATACTTTGTATACATGGCAAAGATGGAATATATGGCATGTGGTAGAGCCAACTTTCTCACCTCATGCCAACAATGAAAGAGGGAGGAAGGGGCCAAAGACTCACTCTCCCCTTCTAGGGCATGCCCTCAATTATTCAACTCCCTTCCAATATGTATCACCTTCAAAAGATTCCACCACCACCTAACAATGCTATCAGATGAGAAACCACAATTCAACATGTGAGCATTTGGGGCACACATAAGATCCAAACAATAACTAATAAATTAAACACATTATTAAAGTTTGAAATTTTGAAATATATCAGATAGTTCAGTGGCCCAAGACTGTAATCTCATCACTTAGGAAGCTGAGACAGGAGGATGGCAGGTTCAAGGACAGTGTACAGTAATTTATTGAGATCCTTTTTTAAATAAAAGTAAAATGTGGCTGACAGTGTAGCTCAGAGATACAATGCTTCTGGGTTCAATACCTTGTATCACAAAAATAATATTGAAATTTAAGCTGGGTGTGGTGGTACCCTCTTGTAATTCCAGTACTTAGGAAGTTGAGACAGGAGGATAGCAGATTTGCAGCCAGTATCAGCAACTTAGAGAGGCCCTCTGCAACTTAGTGAGACCCTGTTTCAGGGTAAAAAAAAAAAAATAGGGCTGCAGTGTAGCTCAAAGGTAGAATGCCCCTGGGTCTAATCCCCAGTACCACACAAAAAATTTTGAAGTTTATCACCTTTTTAATACAAGTAAAAGGGAAAAACATTGACCTTTAGGATATATTGTATTTATGAATTGGTTTTACTACTTATTTAAAGTAAAGCTGGGCATGGTGGTGCACGCTTGTAATCCCAGCATTTGGGAGGCTGAGACCAGAGGATCGCGGTTCACGGACAGCCTCAGCTACTTAGTGAGGCCCTCTGCAACTCAGTGAGACCCTGTTTCAAAATAAAGAATAAAAAAAAAATTGGGCGGGGAGTGTAGCTCGGAGGTCAAATGCCTCTGAATTCCATCCCCAGACCCGCAAAAATAAATAAATAAATAAATAAATAAATAAATAAATAAAGTAAAATGTATTATAATAAAATAAAATATATAAGAAATTATGTCTTTAAAATATTCCTGAAAGCTGGGCGTGGTGGCACACGCTTGTAATCCAGCACTTGGGAGGCTGAGACAGGAGGATCGCATGGGTTCGAAGTCAGCCTCAGCTACTGAGTGAGGCTCTCAGCAACTTAGTGAGACCCTATTTCCAAATAAAATATAAAATAGGTCTGATATTATAGCCCGGAGGTAGAAAGCCCCTGGGTTCCACCCCCAGTACCACCAAAAAAAAGAAAGGTCCTTGAGCGAGATGCGGTGGTACATGCCTATAATCCCAGTATGGGAGGCTGACACAGGAAAATTAGGGCAGCCTCAGCAAGTAGTGAAACTCTCAGCAACCTAGCAAGACCCTGTTTCAAAACAACAAAAAATGAAAACTATCAGGAAAGGCCTGAGGTATAGCTTGGAGGTAATATGTCCCTGGGTTCAATCCCCAGTACCACAAAACCAAATAAATAAATAATAAAACCTTCATTTTATAAACAACATACACATTGTCTAGCAGATCAACAGGATACAGAACATGTAACACCAATTAATGGCTGGCTGCCATAACACAGACATGAGAAATGTTATCTGTACATGGTGTAACAGATGGTATTATTCCATACAGATGGTGCTTTGTGCTACATTAAATAGATTTGTAAAATTTGGAGAAATATATTTATATTTCATAGTGCCAGTATCCTATAAATTGTTATATAAAGTATAATGCAGAATTGGAAACAAAGGGGAGTGTCTTGACTAAGGATATTTTTTGATACTCGCTAAACTAAAAACTGATTTTTTGTTATGGAGCACCATCTAGAGGAAATGTGAGGAAATCATCCTTCAGCAAGAATGAATGAGCTGGGTGTGGTGGCACACCCCTATATTCCCAGTATTTGGGAGGCTGAGACAGGAGGACTGTAGGTTCCAGGACAGCTTCAGCAAGTAGTTGAGACACCCAACAACCTAGCGAGTCTGTTTCTAAATAAAATTAAAACAGGCTGAGGGTGTAGCTCAGAAGAAGAATGCTCCTGGGTTTAATCCCCTCTACCACAAAAAAAGAATGGAATTATATAAAAATCAAATTAGAAACAACCAAACCCTAATGAAACTTCAACTTTAGGATTATATGTGATTTTGAAGTTCTATCACCACCAAAACACCAATTACTTTTAATTTAAAAAATAAAGTCTTGCTGGGTGTGGTGGTGTATGCCTGTAATCCCAATTATTTGGGAGGTTAAAAAAAGATTGTCAATTCAATGCAAGCCTCAGAAATTTAGTGAGATCCTATGCAATGTGATGAGGCCCTGCTTCAAAATAAAATAGGTGTGCACATGTAGCTCAGAGGTTGAATGCCTGTGGGTTTAATCCCCAGTACCAAAAAAAAAAAAAAAACAGGCATGCTGGCACATGCTTGTAATCTCAGTACTTAGGAGGTCAAAACAGGAAGATAGGGGTTCAAGGCCAGCCTCAGCTATTTAGTGAGGCCCTCGCAACTTAGTGAGACCCTGTTTCCAAATAAAGAATAAAAACTAGGGATAGGGGTGTAGCTAAGTTTTGCTAAGTTGCTAATGTCCCTTGCAGAAAAAGTAACTGTGACCTGTGGTGGATCCTTAGATAGACCTGTGTTGAAATGCAAATGTAGGGATCTTCTTTTATTTTATTTTATTTATTTATTTATTTATTTATTTATTTATTTATTTATTTATTTTTGGTACTGGAGATGAACCCCAGGGGCATTCTAACTCCAAGCTGCACCATCAAACTTTTAATTTATTTTTTATTTTGAAATAGGATCTTGCTAAGTTGATGAGGCTGGCCTCAAACCTGTGATTGTCCTATTGCATCCTCCCAAGTACCGGGATTACGGGCCTGTGCCACTGTGCCTGGCTTTGTTTAAATACTGGGGTGGTAAGTGGTCGTATTGGTATAAGTCTACAATCTCAGTACTTGGGAGACTGAAATATGATGACATGTTCCAGGTCATTGCACAGTAACTTAGCAAAACCATGCTATTTATGGTCACATAAATTTTGTATGCATACGTATGTTGGGTAGGGGCTATCATGTGCATTGTAGGCTATTTCACATTATCAATGTCCTCTTATCACTAGGTGTCTCAAACATCATCTGTACCCAAATTAGAACCAAAAATATGTATAGACATTGACAGATACTCACTTAGGAGCAAAATAACACTGGTTGATGGCTACTGCAACTCTATTCTGAGATTTATGGTACACAATTGTACATTAAAGATAACACTAATGACCTATAATATTTATTTACTTTGTGATGCTGGGGATTTGACCCAGGGGGATTCTGATTCTGAGTATAAAAATGTCAATAGTCCTGAGAGTGGTGGTGCATGCCTATAATCCCTGTACTTGGAGAGTGAGATGGGAGGATTGCAGATTTGAGGCCAGCCACAGGAATTTGGTGAGGCCCTCCGCAACTTAGTGAGACACTGTTTCAAGATCAAAATAAACCAGGCGTGGTGGCACACGCTTGTAATCCCAGCATTTGGGAGGCTGAGACCGGAGAATCACGGTTTGTGGACAGCCTCAGCTACTTAGTGAGGCCCTCTGCGACTCAGTGAGGCCTGGTTTCAAAATAAAGAATAAAAAATTGGGCAGAGGGTGTAGTTCGGAGGTTGAATGTCCCTGGGTTCCATCCCCAGACCCACAATAAATAAATAAATAAATAAATAAATAAATAAATAAATAAATAAATAATTTAAAAAATAGGGCTGGAAGCGTTGCTCAGAGGTAGAATGTCCCTGGGTTCCATCACCAGTATTGAAAAAATAAATAAAAAACTAAAACAGGACTGGAGGTGTAGCTCAGAGCTAGAATGCCCTGAAGTTTAATTCTCAGTACAAAAAAAAAGCAATATGATGAAGTTGAAAAACTCTGGATTGATGTATGGAAGTTATTATCAGAAACAAAGATGAAGGACAAATATATGCTTAATTTATATGCATAGTAAGCTGAACATGGTAGCATATGCCTGCAACCTCAGTACTAGGGAGGCTGAGACAGAAGAATCATAGGTTCAAAACCAGCCCCAGTTAATTGGTGAGGAAGAGAAGCTGCCTTGGTATCGTACTGGTGACAACTTGTTAGATATTTGTCCTCCAGGGCTTAACAGAAAATTGTCCCCTATGTAGCTCAGAGGCAAAATGCCCCTGAATTCAGTCCCCAGTACCACAAAAAGAGAGGAGAGTGAGAGAGAAGAGAGAGAGAGAGAGAGAGAGAGAGAGAGAGAGAGAGAGAAGAGAGAAAGGTAGGAGAAAGAAAGAAAGAAAGAAAGAAAGAAAGAAAGAAAGAAAGAAAGAAAGAAAGAAAGAAAAAAAGCTGCCTTATAAACTGAGTGTGGTGGTACATACCCCTAATCCCAGTACTTGGGTGGCCAAGACAAGAGGATCTTAGGTTCAAAGGCAGTCTTGGCAATCAATTTGATATCCAGTGTTATGAAAGAAATAATAAAAGCCGGGCATAGTGGCGTACGCTTGTAATCCAGCATTCGGGAGGCTGAAACCGGAGGATCGTAGTTTGAGGACAGTCTCAGCTACTTAGTGAGGCCCTCTGCAACTTAGTGAGACCCGGTTTCAAAATAAAGAATAAAAATAGGGCAGGGGGTGAGGGGGTGTGGCTTGGAGGTCAAATGCCCCTGAAATGTCCTTGGGTTCCATCACCAGACCCGCAAAAAAAAGAAATAATAAATAAATAAATAAATAAATAAACAAATAAATAGATAGATAGGATGGGTATTTGCTCTCTTCCCCAGTCTTTTTATAAGCTTCTTCCCTCTTTTATATCTATTCTCTTCTCAACGTTCCTTTTTTTCTTTTGTATTCTTAGTCTTGTATTAAATTCACTTAATATCACTATACCTAAATACACTAGTTACTAGAATTTTCCCATATGTTCACTCTGTAATATCTACTATATATTACTTTAATACACTCAAATTTTCATTATACTCAATCCTATATGCTACTTTACCCTGTTCTTGCATGTACTATTTCAGCAATTTTCTTGTCATTCAAACTTCACCACTGAATACAATACAACATGCCCTTGTATATACTAGCTGACACCTAAAAAGTAAGAGAAAGTTATCAAAAGCAACAAAGATACAAACTTAAGAAACCTGAAATCATGAAGAGGAATAGCAAGGAAGCAATAAGCTTTCACAACCCCACAATAACAGAACCCAACAGCACAGAATTGCAGAGATCACCAGAACATATCAGAAATTTAATAGTAAAAATGATACAAAATTTATGAAGAGAATTTAGAGTCTGAAAAAAATAAAGAAACAAATAAAGAATCTGACAACCTGAAAAGGAATCAGAAAAAAAATCTAAAGAAAGTGAAGAATACAATCATTGAAGTGAAGACATCAATACAAACTATAAACAGTAGACTAGACCACATAAAAATAGAATCTCACTCTTAGAAGATGACCACTCCAAAATGAATGTATAGTACATAATTTAGAAAACCCAATTTGACAGGATAAATTGGACATTGAAGAAATATGGGCCAATTCTAAAGAAGCTAATCTAAGAATAAGGCATATAAGGGGAAATAAAAGGTGAAACCAAAGGGATCAACAATATTTTCAAAAAAGTAATATCAGAAAAGTTTATAAACATAGAAAAAAGTCGATATACAGGTACAGGAAACATATAGAATCCCCTTGAGACAAGATCAGAAAAAAAGGTTCCCCACGCCACATAATAGTCAAACTGACTAATGTGGAGACCAAGAAGAAAATCTTAAAGGCGACAAAAGCAAAAGACCAAGTGACATTCAGAGGCATGCCAATTAGAATCACTCCAGTATTTTCAAACCAAGTCTCGAAAGCCAGGAGGGCAAGGAGCAATATATTACAAACTCTGAAAGAAAACAGCTTGCAGCCAAAAATTTCCTACCCAGCAAAAGTATCTCTCAAATTCAACAGGGAAATAAAAGTATTTCATGACAAACAGAAACTGAAAGAATTTATGTCTTCCAAACAAGCACTAGAGAAAATCCTCAAGGAGATTAATTATAAAGAAGAAGTAATTTGTAAACACCAAAACCAGAGAAACAATAATTTTCATCAAACAAACAATTAAGCAAAGAAAAACACTCTCTCAAACAGAAGTTAAAACTCAAAATGTGCTGGGTGTGGTGGTGCATGCCTGTAATACCCATGCTTAGGAGGCAGAGACAGGAGAAACGTGCAGGTTCGAAGTCAGCCTTGCTGGCTTAAGAGACCCTGTTTCCAAATAAAAATATAAAAAATAGGTCTGGGAGTGTAGCCCGGAATTAGAAGGGTTTCCAGGAACCCCAGTACCACAAAAAAAAAAACCCTCAAAATGTTGGGGATTAAAAACCATCTCTCAGCCGGGTGTGGTGGTGCACGCTTGTAATCCCCACACATGGGAGGCTGAGACAGGAGGATCACAGAGGTTCAAAGCCAGCCTCAGCTGGCTTAAGAGACCCTGTTTCCAAATAAAATATAAAATAGTTCTCGGAGTGTAGCCCAGAGGTAGAAGGCCCGTGGGTTCCATCCTCAGTACCACCAAAAAAAAAAAAAATCATCTCTCAATAATCAAGCTGAATATAAATGGCCTCAACCCCCCAATCATAAGCCATAAATTGGCAAAATGGATTAACACCAGAATCTTTTTTTTTTTTTTTTGGTGGTACTGGGGGTGGAACCCAGAGGCTTTCTACCTCCGGGCTATACTCCCAGACCTTTTTTATATTTTATTTGGAAACAGGGTCTCACTAAGTTGCTGAGAGCCTCACTAAGTAGCTGAGGCTGGCTTCGAACCCGTGCAATCCTCCTGTCTCAGCCTCCCAAGCGCAGGGATCACAAGCATGTGCCACCACGCCCAGCAACACCAGAATCTATTTATAGCTGACTGAAAGAAAGACATCTTACAAATATAGTCACAAACTAAAGGTGAAGGGCTGGAGCAAGGTAATCCATGCCAATGGATCTCAAAGACAAGTAGGAGTAGCAACTATGATATCAAGAAAATTAGATTTCAATCCTAAGCTTATCAGAAGAGACAAAGCAGGTCATTTTTACTGGTAAAAGAAATAATACAGTGAGAGGAAATAATTTTGGACATTTATGTCCCAAACATAGCTGTAGCTACTTTCATAAAATAAACTCTTTGTGACAATAAGTCACAATAAGAACCATGCAAGCCAGGTTCTTAGCAAAAAGAATCACGCAAGCCATGCATGGTGGTACATGCTTACAACCCCAGTTCTTAGAAGGCTTAGATAGGAGAATCACAGGTTTGCACTCAGCCTCAGCAACTCAGTGAGGTGAGGCCCGCTGCAACTTAGTGAAACCCTATTTCCAAACAAAAAATAAAATAAGGCTGGGGTATAGCTCTGTCAGAGGTAGAATTTCTTGGGTTCAATCCTGAGTACCACAGAGGAAAGAAAGAAAGAAAGAAAGAAAGAAAGAAAGAAAGAAAGAAAGAAAGAAAGAAAGAAGGGAGGGAGGGAGGGAGGGAGGGAGGGAGGGAGGGAGGGAGGGAGGGAAGGAGGGAGGGAGGGAAAACCCTGCAGGCCAGGAGTGCTGGTGCACGTGTATAATCCCCATATTCAGGAGGCTGAGACAGGAGGATTGCAATTCGCAGCCAGCCTCAGTTACTTAGTGAGGCCCTTTGCAACTCAGTGAGATTCTGTTTCAAAATAAAAAAGAAAATATAGGCCTGGGAGTATAGCTCAGAGGTAGAATCCCCCCTGGTTCCATCCCCAGTACCACACACACACAAAAATACATGCAGAAGATATCACAATACCTAACTTCAAACTATACTGTAGAGCCATTTCAATAACAACAGTATGATAGTGACATAAAAGCAGACACATAGATCAATGGAGCAGAATAGAAAATTCAGAAACAAATCCAAACACTTACAGTCAATTTTTAGTAAAGAGGCCAAAAACATACACTGGAAAAAAGATGGCCTCTTCAACAAATTGTGTTGGCAAAACTAGTTATCCATATGCAGATAAATAGAAATAAATCCCACTTTCTTATCTTGCACAAAAGTTTAATAAAGATGAACTAAGACCGAGAAATTAGACCAGAGGCTTTGTAGTTAACTGACCAACATATAGGCATGGGTAAAAACTTCTTCAACAAAACCCCAACGATATAAGAAATCAAAACAAGGATTAATGCATGGAATCACATTAAATTAAAGATCTTCTGTGCTGCAAAGAAAACTATCAAGAACCTCAAAAGAATGCCGGGCATGGTGGCACACACTTGTAATCCCCACACTTGGGAGGCAGAGACAGGAGGATCGCCAGGTTCGAAGCCAGCCTCTCTGGCTTAAGAGACACTGTTTCCAAATTAAAATATAAAAATGGGTCTGGGAGTGTAGCCCGGAGGTAGAAGCATGTCCAGGAACCCCAGTACCACACACACACAAAAAAAGAACCTCAAAATAGAGCCAAAAGAATGAAAGAAAATATTTTGTCAGTTTCTCCTCCAATAGAGGACTAATATCTTGAATATACAAAGAACTCAAAAAACTCACAGCCTGAGTCGGGCGTGGTGGCGCACGCTTGTAATCCCCACGCTTGGGAGGCTGACACAGGAGGATCACACGGGTTTGATGCCAGCCTCAGCTACTTAGCGAGGCTCTCAGCAACTTAGTGAGACCCTGTTTCCAAATAAAATATAAAAAAGGTCTGGGCATATAGCCCGGAGGTAGAAAGCCTCTGGGTTCCACCCCCAGTACCACCAAAAAAAAAAAAAAAAAAACTCAGCCTAAGAAAACAAAGAACCCAATCCAAAAATGGGCAAGTGAAATAAATATGCTTCATAAAAAAGAAATATAAATGGCCAATAAACACATAATAAATGTTCAACATCATTAGCAGTCAGAAAGATGCAAATCAAAACAACCCTGAGATTTCACCTAGCCCCAGAGAGAAGGACAATTATTCAAAGGAGGAACAAATGCTGACAGAGATGTGGAGAAGTAGGAATTCTGATACATTGTTGGTAGGATTGCAAATTAGTGCAACCACTTTGGAAATCAATGTGGAGGGTCCTCAGAAGAATGAGAATGAACCAACCATATGTTCTAACTATACCACTGCTGGGTATCTACCCCCCCAAAAAAAATCCAAACCAGATAACCACAGTAATGCATGCATATCTATGTTTATAGCAGCACGATTCGTAATTAAACTATGGAACCAGCTGAGGTATCTATCAACAGAAGAAGAGATTACAAAATTATGTGATATATACACAGTGGAATTTTACTCAGCCATGAAGAAGAACAAAATTATCTCATTTGCAGGGAAATGGATGGGACTGGAAAACATTATGCTAAGTGAGATCAGTCAGTCACAAAAAGTGAAAGGCTGGATGTTCTTTCTCATGTGAAGAAACTAGGGAGAAATTGGGACACAGGAGAGACTCTAGACAAAAGAGGAAAAAAAACCTCAGTGAAGTGAGAGAGGGGACCAAACCGAGGGGGATGGGAAGGGGAAGGAGACTCAAAAAGGAAAACACAATAGACATGATGTACATGCACACATGAATTTATCAGTGACGATCACTGTGTGCAGCTTGGGAATGTAAGAGGAAGAGGGAGTGCGTTGGGAACTGGAAGAAAGGTTTCACCAACTGCTGTGTGCGTGTATACCTGTATCTCCCCGAAATTCATCATGATGTATGATTACAATGCACACGAAAGATTGTTCTTTGTTATGATAAAAACCACACTTATACCGGGCGTGGTGGCGCAGGCTTGTAATCCCCACGCTTGGGAGGCAGAGACAGGAGGATCACGCAGGTTCGAAGCCAGCCACGCGCGCTGGCTCAGAATACCCTGTTTCCAAATAAAAATGTAAAAATAGGTCTGGGAGTGTAGCCCGGAGGTAGAAGGGCTTCCAGGAACCCCAGTACCACTAAAAAAAAAAAAAAAAAAAAAAAAAAACAACTTATTCCTAATATTCTAAGATTTAAAAAATCAGGAATGTACCTCTAAGCTACACCCCCAGCCCTTTCTAGTTTTTACTTTTAAACTGGGTCTCTGTAAGTTACTGCATGTTGACGTTGAGCCTGCGATCCTCCTGTTTTTGATCTCCAACATAAGAGTCTTTTTTAACTACTCTGGAACTCTCTTCCAGTCCACAGATCAAATGAAAACAATTAAGCTTCCTTTTTGCTGCTAAAAATAATACAGACAGCTGACTGGATGAAAGATAAAATTTAAATCGATTTCCTCGTGTCCAGCAATAATCAATTAAAACAACAATGTGGCAGGAGAGGAAGACCTCTTTTATAATAAGAAAATAAAATATCAGCCGGGCGTGGTGGCACAGGTTTGTAATCCCAGCATTGGGGAGGCTGAGACCAGAGGATTGCGGTTTACGGACAGCCTCAGCTACTTAGTGAGGCCCTTTGCAACTCGGTGAGACCCGGTTTCAAAATAAAGAATAAAAAAAATAGGGCAGGGGGTGTAGCTCGGAGGTAGAATGCCCCTGGGTTCCATCCCCAGACCAGCAAAAAAAAAAAAAAAAAAAAAAACGAAAGAACATGAGATATCATACATCAAGGACTTTAATACTTAGGAGGTTTGTGGCCTTAGGTAAGCCATTTTATCTCTCGAAGTCTTCATTTTTTATCTCTAAAATTGGGATAATATCTCCTCTGCTGGGTTTCTGTAAAAACTGCAGATAACACTTGTAAACATCTAGCCCAATCCTTAGCATATAATAGATACTATCTGGACTCCGAGGGGAATTAAGAATAGGGGGAGTGGATATGGTAGTGCACAACTGTACTTTCAGTCCTTGGGAGGCTGAGATAGGAAGGTGGCAGATTTGAACCTAGCCTCAGCAATTTTAATGAGGTTCTAGCAACTTAGCAATACTCTATTTCAAAAGAAAAAGGGTTGGGTGTGTAGCTTGAAGGTAGAATGGCCCTGGATTCAGTCCCCAGTAAAAAATAAGGAAAGAATAGCCGGGCATGGTGGCGCACACTTGTAATCCCTGCGCTTGGGAGGCTGAGAGAGGAGGATCTCACGGGTTCGAAGCCAGCCTCAGCTACTTAGTGAGGCTCTCAGCAACTTAGTGAGACCCTGTTTCCAAATAAAGTATAAAAAAGGTCTGGGAGTATAGCCCGGAGGTTGAAAGCCTCTGGGTTCCTGCCGGATGTTGTGGCGCACGCTTGTAATTCCCGTGCTTGGGAGGCTGAGACAGGAGGATCACACAGGTTCGAAGCTAACCTCAGCAACTTAGTGAGACCCTGTTTCAAAATAAAATATAGAAGGTCTGGGAGTATAGCCCAGAGGTAAAAAGCCTCTGGATTCCACCCCCAGTACCACCAAAAAATAAAAATAAAAAATAAGGAAAGAATAATAATTCTAACAAGGAATATGTAAAATCTTTATTAAAATTTTATTTTTAAAAATTTTATCATATCAAGGATTGAAACGAGGGGCATTCTATCTTCAAGCCACATCTCCAGTCCTTTTTTTTATTCTTGATTTTGAAACAGGGTCACACTAAGTTGTAGAGGGCCTCACTAAGTAGCTGAAGCTGGCCACGAACCTTGGATCCCTCTGTCTCAGTCTTCCAAGTACTTAGATTAAAACATGCAGGGGAGTGGTGAGTTGGCTCGGGCCACCCTCCCCCTCATGCCATTTTGGCATGGGGCTGTAACTATTTTCTGTATTTCTATTTTCTGTATTTCTATCTTTTTAATAAACTTCTTTAAATCCTAAAAAATAAAAAAATAAATAAAACATGCAGCACCACACCTGGCCAAAGAAAATTTTATTAAGTTTAAAATATACAATTGAGTGAATCAAGAAACATGACATACAGAGTACAAAAAAATGTAGTCAATAAACCCTATGTAAATGTAAGTGTAAAGAAGGAAGATGAGCCGGGCGTGGTGACACACACTCGTAATCCCTGTGCTTGGGAGGCGGAGACAGGAGGATCGCGCAGGTTCGAAGCCAGCCTCAGCTGGCTTAAGAGACCCTGTTTGCAAATAAAATATAAAATAGGTCTGGGAGTGTAGCCCGGAGGTAGAGGGCTCCTGGGTTCCATCCCCAGTACCAATCACCAAAAAAAAAAAAAAAGGAAGATGAGACAAAATGTTTCTAAAGTTTCTCTGAAAAAATAAAAAGTGATATGCTTAAAAATGAAAGGCAAACAATGGGGTGTGTGCAGTGTGGTCTCATCAAATTTAGTATCTGACCTCGAACAAGTAAATCAACATGACACTGGTACCAGATAAATAGAATAGAACAAATAAAAAAGAAATATATCTTAGTATAACACTTTAATAGATGACAATAACAGAATACGGAAACAATTGGGGAATAAAGAGATTCAATAAATAATGCTGAAACAACTGATAAGCTCATTTGCTAATAACCCTCTTACACGAAACATAAATTCTACTTGGAAGAAAAATTAGTTATATGCAAGAAATAAAATTATTTTTAAAAAGCTAGTGGAAACTAAAGGTTGTTAATGCAGTAAATCCCAGGATGAATGATTATTTTCTAAGTTAGGAACAAGGGGAATTAAATTATAAAAGTGGATAAGAATGACTTTTAAACTGGGCAAAATTAAAACAACGTAAATCAAAATTTACAAACAAGAATACAATTAGGAAAACTTGCAAAATCATGTCATCCTATTATTTATTTATTTATTTATTTATTTAGTGGTACTGGAATTGAACCCAGGGGCATTCTATTTCTGAGCTTTACCACCAACCTTATTTTTTATTCTTTATTTGGAAACAGGGTCTCTCTAAGTTGATGAGAGTCTCACTTCTTGATCAAGATGTCCTCGAACCTCAGATCCTCCTGTCTCAACCTTCTATGTACTAGAATTACAAGCATTCAGCCACCACACATGGCTAAGACTTAATTTTAAATAGTTCATACAAATTAATAAGTTGGACATAGGCACTTTAGAACATTCACAGAATATATGCTATAAAAAGTCAATAAGAAAGCTGGGCGTGGTGGCTCATGCTTGTAATCCCAGCATTTGGGAGGCTGAGACAGGAGGATCGTGGTTCGCTGACAGCCTCAGCTACTTAGTGAGGCCCTTTGCAACTCAGTGAGACCCTGTTTCAAAATAAAGAATAAAAAATAGGGCTAGGGATGTGGCTCAGAGGTAGAATGCCCCAGAGTTCAATCCTCAGTACCACCAAAAGGAGAAAAAAGAAAAAGAAAGTTAAGAAAATAACACAACATTTGAGAGGCTGAAACTATGGGATCGTGGTTCGCAGACAGCCTTGGCTACTTAGTGAGGCCCTCTGCAACTCAGTGAGACCCTGTTTCAAAAGAAAGAATAAAAAATAGGGCAGGGAGTATAGCTCGGAGGTCGAATGCCCCTGGGTTCCATCTCCACACCGAAAGGAAGGAAGGAAGGAAGGAAGGAAGGAAGGAGGGAGGGAGGGAGGGAGGGAAGGAAGGAAGGAAGGAAGGAAGGAAGGAAGGAAGGAAGGAAGGAAGGAAAGAAAATAACAGAAGCCAGGCTTGGTGGCACATACTTGTAATCCCAACATTTGGTAGGCTAAGACAGGAGGATCGCGGTTCGCAGACAGGCTCAGCTAATTAGTGAAGCCCTTTGCAACTCAGTGAAAACCTGTTTCAAAATAAAGAATAAAGCCAGGCATGGTGGCACACGCTTGTAATCCCCGCACTTAGGAGGCTGAGACAGGAGGATCACACAGGTTTGAAGCCAGCCTCAGCTACTTAGAGAGGCCCTTTGCAACTCAGTGAGAACCTGTTTCAAAATAAAGAATAAAGAATAGGGCTGAGGTTGTAGCTCAGAGGTAGAATGACACTGTGTTCCATCCCCAGTACTACAAAAAAAAATAGGGCTGGAGGTGTACCTAAGAGGTAGAATGCCCTTAAGTTCCATCCCCAGTATGGTAAATACATACATACATACATACATACATACATACATACATACATAAAATTGGGCTAGGGTATAGCTTGGAAGTAAAATGTTTGTGGGTTTAATCAGTTCTGTTGTTTATATTTCACTTTTTTTTTGGCGGGTCTAGGGATGGAAGCCAGGGGCATTCGAACTCTGACTCACATCCCCTGCCCTACTTTTTATTCTTTATTTTGAAACAGGGTCTCAATGAGCTGCAAAGGGCCTCACTAAGTAGCTGAGGATGTCTGCGAACCACGATCCTCCTGTCTCAGCCTCCCAAATGCTGTGATTATAAGCGTGCGCCACCATGCCTGGCTTTATTTTCACTTTCTTAAAAGAGTTCTTTGATGCACGAATATTATTCATTTTAATGAAGTCTAGTTCATCTATTTGTTTTCTTTGCTTGTAATTTCAGTGTCATGCCTAAGAAACAATTACCTAATGTAAAGTAACAAACATTTACATTTGGATTCTCTTCTAATATATAGATATATATATCTTAAAGGTAAGAGCTTACCTTTAAGTATTTGATCCATTTTGAATTAATTTGTCTGTGATGCAATGGGTTGGTCCAACTTTGTTCTTTGCATGTGGATATCTTGCTGTTCCAGCACTATTTGTTAAAAGGACTATTCTTTCCCACATTTAATTGTCTTGGCACACTAAAAATCAATTGATTACAGATATAAGGGGCTTATTTCTGGATACTCATTTCTATTCCATTGATTTATATGTCATTCTGCATGTCAGTACCAGTCTTCTTGAGAATAGCGTTCAGTGGTCCTCAAACATGGGGAGTGTGAATACTCCAAGTACTTTTTATTTTGGTGGTACTGGGGTTCCTGGAAGCCCTTCTACCTCCGGGCTACACTCCCAGACCTATTTTATACTTTTTTATTTGGAAACAGGGTCTCTTAAGCCAGCGCGGCTGGCTTTAAACCTGTGCAATCCTCCTGTCTCCGCCTCCCAAGCGTGGGGATTACAAGCGTGCGCCACCACACCTGGCTGTTGTTAATTTTTAAATAATAGCAATCATCTCATAAATTTATTATGAGATTTAAGGACAATTATTATACATAAGAGAAGATCCCTAAATTACAATATACTTTGTATCATAATTTTGGCCCTAGAGACTATTTGCATAAATCAACTAAGAAGGTTTTACAAGCAGGTAAAAACATTACTTCCATATCTGTGGGCCACAGTCAGAACTACATGGAAAATGCTCCCCTGACCTGTAGTATGTATGGATTTCTACCACCAGAAAGTATATCACCTTTGAACTTTAGAGGCTTTCAGCTACCAGAAGACTCTAATAAGAATAAAAATGTAAAAAGAGATATATTCATTTCCTAGAGATGCCATAACAAACTCCAAAAGTCTATAGCTTACAACTATAGAAATTTACTTTCTCAAATTTCTGAATTCCCATTCTAAATCAAGGTGTTAGATCACATGCTATTCTTCCAGAGGCTCTCAAGATCAGGAAGATGCCTTTCCATCCTCTTCCAGCTTCTTCAGCTCCAAATATTCCTTGGTTTGTGCCTACATGGTTTGAGTATATATATATATATATATATATATATATATATATATATATATATATATATATTTTTTTTTTTTTTTTTTTCAGGTTTAGGGATGGAACCCTGGGGCATTCGACCTCCGAGCTACAGCTGCTGCCCTATTTTTTATTCTTTATTTTGAAACCAGGTCTCACTGAGTTGCAGAGGGCCTCACTAAGTAGCTGAGGCTGGCAGCGAACCGTTGCTTAGGTTGGCCTGCAACCTGCAATCCTCCTCTCCCAGCCTGCAAAGTACTGAGATTAAAGGCATGTGTCACCATTCCCAGCTTTTTATATTTTATTGGTTCATTATAACTATACATAATAGTAGTGTTCAAAGTAATACAAACATACATGCATACAGCATTTGGTATGTTTCCCTCCGGATCTCACTCTGCTATCTATACCCAAACATATTAGTGAGATTGATACTGATGTCTTCATGTATGAATATAGCATTCTATGAACTGTTTTCTTTATGAGTTTTATTTTTCCTCTCCCTAAACCCATCCCCCAATCCCTTCCTGCTATTCTGATGGTCCCTCTCCTCATTTATCCAAAGTCCCTTTGGTTTTCAATTTTCTCTTTAGCTTCCGCATATGAAAGAAAACATATGACCATTGGCTTTCAGCGACTGGCTGATTGCAGCATAATATTTTCTCATTTCATCCATTTTCCACCAAATGACATAATTTTGTTCTTCTTTATGGTTGAATAAAATTCCAGATGTGAAGCAGGGCATGGTGGTTCATGTTTGCGATCCCAGTATTTGGGAGGCTGAGAAAAGAGGATCACAGGTATGCAGCCAGCCTCAGCAACTTAGTGAGGCTCTAAGCAATTTAGCAAGAACCTGTTCCCAAATTTAAAAATAAAATAGGGCTAAGGGTGTAGCCAAGAGGTAGAATTCCCCTGGGTTCAATCCCTAGTACCACAAAAAAGGTGGTCTTACAGAATGGAGTTACTTTAAGTTAAAACTAATCTTTTGAGACAAAAGACTTGTGTTCTCATAACATCCATCTTCTTTTTGCTGTTTTTGGAACTATGTAACATTTCTCAATGTTTTGGGGCAAATAATAAATTATATACATGGTATTTTATGCCATTTAAAACTCATTTAAGGTTCTATTGAGTCTTGTAAAAGGTAAATGCATTGTTTTGGAAGGATTTCATCCAGAGTACTATGATTTTATTAATTGGGCACTTTATCTTATATTGCTGATTGTAGTTCAGTAATATTGGTAATATAGCTTTTTAAAAGTGTTTGTTACTGGGTGTGTGTGTACTCCTGTAGTCTCTGTACTTGGGAAGGTCTTAGACTCAAGAACGGCCTCGAGCTGGGCGTGGTGGCGCAGGCTTGTAATGCCCGCGCTTGGGAGGCGGAGACAGGAGGATCACGCAAGTTCGAAGCCAGACGAGCTGGCTTAAGAGACCTATTTCAAAAAAAAAAAAGTATAAAATAGGTCTGGGACTGTAGCCTGGAGGTAGAAAGGTTTCCAGGAACCCCAGTACCATAAAAAAAGAACAGCCTCGAGCTGAGCATGGTGAACACATGCTTGTAATCCCAGCATTTGGGAGGCTGAGACTGGAGGTTCGGAGGATCATGGCAGCGGACAGCCTCAGCTATTTTGTGAGGCCATTTGCAACTCAGTGAGACCTGGTTTCAAAACAAAGAATTAAAAAAATAGGGCTGAGGGTGTGACTGGTAAGTCGAATGCCCCAAGGTTCCATCCCCAACCACCCCCCACACACAAAAAGAACAGCTTCATCAAAGTAGTGAGGCTTTCAGCAATCTGTTAAGACCCTGTTTTCTTCTTTTTTTTTTTTTTGCGGGTCTGGGGATGGAACCCAGGGGCATTTGACCTCCAGGCTACACTCCCTGCCCTATTTTTTATTCTTTATTTTGAAACCGGGTCTCACTGAGTTGCAGAGGGCCTCACTAAGTAGCTGAGGCTGTCCGCGAACCGTGATCCTCCAGGTCTCAGCCTCCCAAATGCTGGGATTACAAGTGTGCGACACACACACACACACACACACACGCACACACACACACACACACACACACACACACACACTATTAGCATGGTGCAGTGGGGCACACCTATAATCCCAGTACTTGGGAGGCTGAGACAGGAGTATTGCAGGTTCACAGCCAGCCTCAGCAACCTTATGAGGCTCTCTACAACGTAACGAGAGCCTGTTTCAAAATAAAAAAATAAAATAGGCATTAGTTGTAGCTCAGAGGTAGAATTCCTCAGGTTTCAATCCCTAGTACTACACAAAAAAGTATTTGTTAAAATCACATGCCTAGCCGGGCATGGTGGTGCATGCTTGTAATCCTAGCATTTGGGAGGCTGAGACCGGAGGATTGCTGCTTCACTTATAGTCTCAGGTACTTAGTGAGGCCCTTTGCAACTCAGTGAGACTTTGTTTCAAAATAAAAAAATAAAAAATAGAGCTGGGGGTATAGCTCAGAGGTAAAATGCCCCTGGGTTCCATCCCCTATACTGCAAAAATAAATAAATAAATAAATAAATAAATAAATAAATAAATAAATAAATAAATAAAATAAAATCACATGCCCAGCCAGGTGTGGTGGTACACGCTTGTAATCCCAGTAGTTGTTGGATGAGACAGGAGGATCACAAGTTCACAGCCAGGCTCAGCAACTTGTGAAGCCCTGCACAACTTAGTGAGACCTGTTTCAAAATGAAGATTAAAATTCCAGGCATAGTGGTGCATGCTTATAATTGTAGTACTTGGGAGGCTGAGACAGGATGATCACAGGTTTGAGGACAGCCTCAGCAAGTAGTGAGACTCTCATAAACCTAGCAAATGCTGTTTCGAAGTAAGAAGTAAAATCGTTCTGGGACTGTAGCTTAGTGATAGAATTCCTCTAACACACACGCACACACACACACACACAAACACACACCATAAAAAATAAAAATATGGCTGAGAGCTGGGTGTGGTGGCACAGGCTTGTAATCCCTATACTTGGGAGGCTGAGACAGAAGGATTGCAGAGGTTCAAGGCCAGCCTCAGCTACTTAGTGAGGCTCTCAGCAGCTTAGTGAGACCCTGTTTCCAAATAAAATATAAAATAGGTATGGGAGTGTAGCCTGGAGGTAGAAGGCCCCTGGGTTTCATCCCCAGTACCAGAAAAAAAAGGCTGGATGTAATCCCAGCATTTGGAAGGCTGAGACAGGAGGATCACAATTCACAGACAGCCTCTGCTACTACTTAGTGAGTCCCTTTGCAACTCAGTGAGACCCTGTTTTAAAATAAAGAATAAAAAATAGGGCTAGGGATGTAGCTCAAAGGTAGAATGCCCTTGGGTTCCATCTCCAGTACCTCAAAAAATATGGCTGGGGTTATAGTTCAGCGGTGGAATAACCCTGGGTTCCATCCCCAGTACCACACACACACACACACACACACACACACAAAAAAAAAAAAAAAAAAATTACATGCCCATCCAATAATAAAGGCTTTGAAATATCCCCAAAAATATTAAGAAAGAAGAAATATTTTAAAAAGCGGAATAGAGAAAGGGAGCATGTTTTGTTTGCTTCAAGACTTGAAATTTAGCTGGGTATGGTGGCACAGGCTTGTAATCCCCGCGCTTGGGAGGCTGAGACAGGAGGATCGCACGGGTTCGAAGCCAGCCTCAGCTACTTAGCAAGGCTCTCAGCAACTTAGTGAGACCCTGTTTCCAAATAAAGTATAAAATAGGTCTGGGAGTATAGCCCAGAGGTAGAAGGCCTCTGGGTTCCACCCCTAGTACCACCAAAAAACAAAAAACAAAAAACAAAAAAAAACAGACTTGGAACTTGACCAGTAAGAAGACTGCTTCTTGATAAGAGAATAAAAGCACAGAACCCAACAAAAGAAAGATGATTGAAACATGGTGAATTGGATGCAGCACAAAAGGCAGAGGATGAAAACAGCCCCATGCATCTATCTCATCTCATGGGCAGAGAGCGGAGGTGGTGCCATCTTAGCAAGCTTGAGTTGGAGTTGGGAACTGCCAGGACCTGGCAGCTATCAGAGACCAACTCCAGCAAAGAAGTTAAATCTTGAACAAGTGATTGCAGAAAATCAGTCACATTCTTCTCCCCACACCTGAATACCTCAAGATGCAAGACCCAGACCACCCAGTCAAGCCACTTAGTAAATCGCTGTGGCTGCAGCTGAACTAGGTGGGAATGAGAAATGACAGGCCCTTCCTGTAAGGACCTGAGCAGCTACAGTGGACCTCATCAAGATGGGGAGTTTACATACTGTCCTAGCAGATGCTGCCTGCATAGTTATAGGGACTAGGATGGCAATGAATAAACCCATGGGGTCTGTGAGTTTGTAAACTGTCCTTACAGAGGTGGGGGATAGGGCTATGGTTGGTCATGGAAGAAACATGAGTTAGCAGACAGTCCCTAGAGACAACAGAATCTAGAGTTGGCAGTTCACCCCATTATGTGTGGTCTCTAGAGATCATTTGCCAGCAGTAGTATTTGTGGGGTGAAATAATTCAGCCAACCATACTTCACACTTGAAACTCTTGCCTGGCAGTTTTGGGGTACTACAAACACCAAGACTGGTATCCAGAGTAAGATCTCATGTGATTGCAGTTTTGCAGAGCAGCAACAGTATCTCTGGGTCTAAATAACTCAGCCATACAACCCCCAGGCTCAGAACCATACAGTCTCTCCCTGACAAAGTTTGGGCCCTAAAAGCAGGGAGGCCAGGGGCCAGCAGAGTTTCACATAATCATATGTGGCAGAAAAGACAGGAGGGTGAGACAATAGGATCGTAGTTCAAGGCCAGCCTCAGCTACTTAGTGAGGCCCTTTGCAACTCAGTGAGACTCTGTTTCAAAATAAAGAATAAAACATAGGGCTGGGGGATATAGCTAGTAGGTAGAATGCCCCTGGGTTCCACTCCCAGTGGCACACACAAAAAAAAAATAGAAAGAAAAGCATAATTGTCTCCGAGGCAATTTGACTAAGACAGCTACAAAACAGGTTGGAAGTGAAAC
Source organism: Muscardinus avellanarius (assembly GCF_963383645.1). Classification (NCBI taxonomy): domain Eukaryota; kingdom Metazoa; phylum Chordata; class Mammalia; order Rodentia; family Gliridae; genus Muscardinus; species Muscardinus avellanarius. The sequence continues at coordinate 115,866,909 of NC_137792.1, read as the reverse complement.
ACCCTCTCATTCAGCAGAACTAATGCCTGGTGACCACAGATGCCAGTGGCTGACCCCATTTCACATGATCCCAACCAGCAGATCACCAGTGATGTCACCGGGGCCATTAAAGCTCAGTCAACCTGGCGATAAGCTCAGAACATCATAATCTGGACCGCTTGAGCTCATGCCCAGTCACCACAAAGGCTAGAGGCCAGCAGTCTGAAGAGTTTCATGTATTCACAATCAGAGGGGCAGAGGTGGTATCCTTGGAGCGTTAAATGTCAGCCAGCCAGCCGCAAGCTCTGAACAGAACATTATAGTCTCTGTCCCTGCTTAGTTTGGGCCCAGAGAGCATGAAGGCCTGCAGCCAATCAGAGACTGCTGTTTGCCTGCACTGACTAAAAACATTCTATTACAGAGATTATGGGGGACTAACTCAAAAGTCTGATTATATGAGACAGATTCACTGGGGCAAAGATGTACCCATAGCATAGGCCTTATTATAAAGGGATGGCAAACAGACACAAGACTACCATACAAAGAGGAAGAGGATACCAAGAGAACAGAGGATACAAACCTCAGAACCCTGAGTACCTGAGCATAAAGAACAAGGAAGCAATAAACTCCCACAGTTTAGCAACAATAGACATTATCAATATTAAGCTGTGGAAAATACCAGAAGAAAAACTCAGAATTTTGATTTTCAATATGATCAAAAACCTCAGAAATAAAACCATACAGGAAATGAAAGACTATATCAATAGAGAAATTGAAGGCATAAGTAAGAACTAAAAAGAGGCTCTGAGTGAAATAAAGACCCCAGTAGAAACCACCTCTGGCATACTAGACCACATGAAAAATAGTCTCACTCTTAGAAGACAGCACATTTAAAACTGACCACACAGTCACCAATTTAGAGAAAACAATACAACAACATGGCCAGAACATCGAAAAAAATGTGGGATAATACCAAGTGGCCTAACTTGTGGATAATAGGCATTGAAGAAGTTCTAGAAGTACAAACCAAGGACATTAGAAGCCAGGTGTGGTGCTGCATGCTTATAATCCCAATACTTAGGTGGTTGAGACAGGAGGATTGGGGGTTTGCAGCCAGCTTCAGCAACGTAGTGAGGTCCTCTGCAACTTAGTGAAACCCTGTTTCAAAAGGAAAGAATAAAATCAGGTTGAGGGTGTAGCTCGTAGATAGAATGTCCATGGGTTTCACCCCCAGTACCACAAAAAATAAAACAAAAAGAAACAACATTAGAAATTTCTTTAGAGAGTCAGGCGTGGTGTTGCACGCTTGTAATCGCAGCACTTGGGAGCTGAGACAGGAGGATCGCACAGGTTTGAAGCCAGCCTCAGCTACTGAGTGAGGCTCTCAGCAACTTAGTGACACCCTGTTTCCAAATAAAATAGAAAATAGGTCTGGGAGTATAGCCCGGAGGAAGAAAGCCCCTAGGTTCTACCCTCAGTACCAAAAAAAAAATAGAAATCTCTAGAGAAATGATATCAAAGCATTACACAAACATAGAAAAAGACTTGGACATCCACATAAAGGAGAAATGCAGAACACCAAAATGAGATCAAAGAAGAGCATCTCCATGTTACATATTAATCAAAATGACTAACATAGAGACAAAAGTACTTTAAATGCATCGAGAACAAAAGGATGGTTGACATTTGGGACAAAACAGTAAGAATCATTCTGGACTTCTGAACCCAAATCGTGAAAGCCAGGAGGAACTGGTATAAAATGCTCCCAAATCCTCAAAGAAAACAACTAGTGGAGGGTGGAAAGAGGGAGAATTAATGAAGGAAACAGTTCCATGGACATTATGCACATACATGGAAATACAAATGTCAATTTCAATATCATGTATGGAAAAGGGGGAAGTAGCTGGGCGTGGTGGTGCACGCGTTTTTTTTTTTGTTTTGTTTTGTTTTTTGTAGTACTGGAGGTGGAACCCAGAGGCTTTCTACCTCCAGGCTATACTCCCAGACCATTTTTATATTTTATTTGGAAACAGGGTCTCGCTAAGTTGCTGAGAGCCTCACTAAGTAGCTGGGGCTGGCTTCAAACCGGTGCGATCCTCCTGTCTGAGCCTCCCAAGCGCAGGGATTACAAGCGTGCGCCACCACGCCCGACTTTGGCGCACACTTTTAATCCCAGCATTTGGCAGGCTGCGACAGGAGGACCACAGGTTTGTGGACAGCTTCAGCTACCACTAAGTGAGGCCCTTGGCAACTCAGTGAGACCCTGTCTCAAAATAAAAAAGCAGGGCTGGGCATGGTGGCGCATGCTTGTAATCCCAGCATTTGGGAGGCTGAGACAGGAGGATCGCGGTTCGCGGACAGCCTCAGCTACTTAGTGAGACCTCTGCAACTCAGTGAGACCCAGTTTCAAAATAAAGAAGAAAAAATAGGACAGGGGGTGTAGCTCGGAGGTCAAATGCCTCTGGGTTCTATCCCCAGACCCGCAAAATAAATAAATAAATAAATAAATAAATAAATAAATAAATAAATAAAATAAAAAATAGGGCTGGAGGTGTAGCCTGGAGGTAGAAGGCCCCTGGGTTCCATCCCTAGTACCAAAATCATAATCATCATCATCATCATCATCATCAATCATATGTAAATAAATTTGAGAAGTCTTCATTGTTTTTCAAATATTATTTCTGCTTCTTACCCTTTTAAAATCCCCATTATAATTAAGATAGTGCATGTAGTATTTTCTCACATTCCTCTGTGGCCCTCTTCCTTTATCCTGTTAATATTTCATTATTTTTTCTTTTTTACTTTTCTTTACTTTTGCGGTTCTGGGGATGGAACCCAGGGGCATTCTACCTCCAACCAACACCCCAGCTTTATTTTTTATTCTTTATTTTGAAACATGGTCTCACTAAGTTGTGGAGGGCCTCCATAGTAGCTGAGGCTGGCCATGAACCATGATCGTACCGTCTCAGCCTCCCGAATGCTGGGATTACAGATGTGCACCACCGCGCCCGGCTCTATTTTTCTTTTTAGAGTTCAAACCCCCCTCTCATCTGGAAGTAGGTAAAAAGCCAGCAGTGTGGGCAGTGATGATACTCCAGGAACTGACAGACTGACAGATGGATGAACTGACCATGCTAGACAAGGCTAGCCTATCAGCGCACTCAAGAACTTGCTGGCTGGTGGCTTTGATGGTGTGTGTCCAGTGTCCATGGGGTACCCTCTGGAAACAGTCACGGTCCAACTGCAGACACAGACACTGCTTTGCTTGGATAGCTTCTCATATACTCTGGGACCATTGGCTATTTCTGGAAGATTCTTGTTAGGGCATCCCAGGATTATACTACCACATCATTGATCATCATATCATCAGGGTCACCCCCATATTTGCTGTGTGTTTCTTTGGGTTCAGTTTGGGAGGAAAAAACTACAACAGAAAACCCCAAATGATGTGCTCAGCTGAACCTCAACTCTTTGTAGCTGGCATGTTATCTCATGTATTCACCACGGGAATCATGGCCTCTTGTTAAACTTCAGGCTTTTTCAGAGGAAACCAAATATGCTGGTACCTCGGACTGGGCAAAGAAGGTTTAACAAAGTCTGGGATTCGAGGCCTCTACAAAGGGACTGTGCTTACCCTCAGGCAAGATGTTCCAGCCAATGGGATGTATTTCATGATGTGTAAGTGGCTGAATAACATTTTGCTCCAGAGGGAAAGAGTGTCAGTAAGCTCAGTGTACCTCAGATCCTGGTGGCTGGAGGCATTGCAAAGATCTTCAACTGGGACGTGGCGATCCTCCCAGATGTGCTCAAGTCCAGCTTCTAGACTACACCTGCTGGAAAATATCCTAATGGTTTCAGAGATGTTCTGAGAAAGCTGATCCTGGATCACATCCTTGTACAAGAATGATCCCAGCCTTCCCAGCCAATACACCCTGTTTCCTTGGCTTTGAAGTTACTATGATTGTTCTTTCATTGGATTTTCCTCAACTTGTGAGGCTTCGGGATGCTAGAAACTGAATAAGGAGAAGCAGCTCTTTTTTTTTTTTTTTTTTTTTTTTTTTGGTGGTACTGGGGGTGGAACCCAGAGGCTTTCTATATCCGGGCTATACTCCCAGACCTTTTTTTTATATTTTATTTTGAAACATGGTCTCACTAGGTTGCTGAAAGCCTCACTAAATAGCTGAGGCTTGTTTTGAACCTGTGCGATCCTCCTGTCTCAGCCTCCCAAGCGCGGGGATTACAAGTGTGCGCCACCATGCCCGGCTAAGGAGAAGCATTTCTGAAGAGGGACGGGAGGAGATGATGGGATCAGAGCTCTGTGCGTAGACTTGGTGAAACAAGTGCCTTAATAACACCGTCTATCTTGTATAACTTGATGTGCCATGTTGAAACCTGAATTCACTCTGGTCACTTTAGGTGATTTCAATAGGACTTGGAGATGGAATAAGTAACTTCTAGACCAGACACCACCCGTGGCCAAAGTGCTGCATAGTAGCTGACCACTGGCCCTAATGTACCCAAAATATTCCTCACTAAAGAGGCAGGCACAGAGTCCATCGTGGTGGCACATGCTTGTAATCCCAGTACTTGTGAAGCTGAGACAGGAAGATTGCAGGTTCGAGGCCAGCCTCAGCAAGTAGTTAGATTCTCATTACCTAGCGAGACCCTGTTTAAAAATAAAAATAAAATAGGACTGCGTTATAGCTCGGAGGTAGAATGCCCCCTGGGTTTAATCCCCAGTGCCATAAAAGTAAATGAATAAATAAATAAAGCTGGGTGTGGTGGTGCATGCTTGGTTTTTTTGGGTTTTTTTGGTGGTACTGGGGGTGGAACCCAGAGGCTTTCTTCCTCTGGGCTATACTCCCAGCCCTATTTTATATTTTATTTTGAAACAGGGTCTCACTAAGTTGCTAAAAGCCTCACTAAGTAGCTGAGGCTGGCTTTGAACCTGCACAATCCTCCTATCTCAGCCTCCCAAGCGCGGGGATTACAAGCGTGCGCTATCACACCCGGCAGTGGTGCATGCTCGTAATCCTAGCATTTGGGAAGCTGGTACAGGACAATTGCAGTTCGAGGACAGCCTCAGCTACTTAGTGAGACCCTCTGCAACTCAGTGAGGCTCTTTCAAAAATAAAGAATAAAAAATAAAGCTGGGGCTGTAGCTTGGAGGAAGAATGCCTGGGTTTCCATCCCAGTACCACCAATATAAATAAATAAATAAATAAATAAATAAATAAATAAATAAATATTTAAAAAGAGGCAAAAGCCAGGCATGGTGGTGCATGCTTGTAATCCCAGTGCTTAGGTGGCTGAGACAGGAGGATCACACAGGTTCGAAGCCAGCCTCAGCTACTTAGTGAGGCTCTCAGCAGCTTAGTGAGACGCTGTTTCCAAATAAAATATAAAAAATAGGTCTGAGTGTATAGCCCGGGGGTAGAAAGCCCCTGAATTCTACCCCCAGTACCACACACACAAAAATAAATGATATAGAGTTCATAATCTATCAATCTATTGATAGGTTTATTTGTTTATTTACAGAACTGGGGATGTAACCTAGGGGTAGTCTACCTCTGAATTATACCTCCAGCCCTTTTTTTATTCTTTATTTTTTTATTTTTATTTTTTTAATTTATTTTTATTGGTGCATTGTAATCATACATCACATTGGAATATAAGACTTGAGAGGATATACAAGCACACATCATCCAATTAGCCCTCATCCAGCCCCCATCCCATTCCCTCCCCCTCCCTCCATCCCATGCTTGTTTGGTGATTAACTTTGATACATGTGTTTATGTACCTCCTGCTTTTTAAAGAGGCTCCATCCTCCCCTATTCCATACCCTCTGATTGGTCACCTTAGTTGCTTCACTATAGGGCCCTTTGTATAGCTCGACCACTTCCTGTTGCCTATTTCCTCCTAGTTATTGCTGATTAGGGGAAGCATCTGGTTTTAATTTTCTGCGATATTTCTCTGTCCATGCCGCGTTGCAAATACCGATCCCACTCTTGACAGCCCCAGTTGTGGCCTGGCTACCCAGTGGACTGATCCAGACCTCGCTGGCTCAAGCAGTGGCCTTGCCTCACGGAAGGCCCAGGTTCTGGCCTCGCTGGCCCCAACACTGGCCTAACCCCTCAGCTGGCTCTGATCCCGGCCTCAGAGGCCTCAATAACGGCCTTGCCTCACGGAAGGTTCTGATGCCAGCCGTTGGCCCCAGCACCAGCCTAACCCCTCAGCAGGTTCTGATCCTGGCCTCGGAGGCCCCAGCACCAGCCTTGCCTCATGGCAGGCTCCAATCCCGGCCTCGTTGGCCCCGGCACCGGCCTAACCCCTCAGCAGGCTCCGATCCCGGCCTTGGAGGCCTCAATAACGGCCTTGCCTCACGGAAGGCTCCAATGCCGGCCGTTGGCCCCAGCATCGGCCTAACCCCTCGGCAGGCTCTGATCCCGGCCTCGGAGGCCCCAGCACCGGCCTTGCTCACGGCAGGCTCCAATCCCGGCCTCGCTGGCCCCAGCACTGGCCTAACCCCTCGGCAGGCTCCGATCCCGGCCTCGGAGGCCTCAATAGTGGTCTTGCCTCACAGAAGGCTCTGATGCTGGCCAGTGGCCCCAGCACCGGCCTAACCCCTCAGCAGGCTCTGATCCCAGCCTCGGAGGCCCCAGCACCAGCCTTGCCTTGCGGAAGGCTTCGATCCCAGCCTCGCTGGCCCCAGCACCGGCCTAACCCCTCAGCAGGCTCTGATCCCGGCCTCAGAGGCCTCAATAATGGCCTTGCCTCACAGAAGGCTCTGATGCCGGCCGTTGGCCCCAGTACCGGCCTAACCCCTCAGCAGGCTCCAATCCTGGCCTCGGAGGCCCCAGCACCGGCCTTGCCTCACGGCAGGCTCCGATCCCAGCTTTGCTGTGTCCGTCGCCGGCCTCACCCCTCGGCAGGCTCTAATCCGAGCACCCCCTTTGCCCAACTATTTGTTGCACGTTCTCGAGGGTGCGTGATGGTGGTAGCATTCTGCCTCTGGGGTCATTACTTCAAAGGTTCCAGGTGTAATGTATCAGGTCTCTGCCTCCCCTGAGTACTGGCCACTGCCATTGCCACTGCCTCCACCATTTCAAATCTTTCCCAAGCTCTTTTTCCACTCTGAATGTTGTCCAGTCTTCCTAAGCATGCACGACGGTAGCATTCAACCTTTGGTGTAATTTCTCCAAAAACAAAATAAATAAATAAGGTTGGTAGGCTCCTATTTCTGCTTCTCCTGAATACAATTCTCCACCGCCAACACGGAGACCGCTTTCAGCACTGCCTTTCTCCTTGGTCTCCGCTAAAGTGTCTCTCCTTACAGGTGATGTCCAAGATTCTTAATGTAGAGAAGAAGCAGTCCTCCTTAGCGGGGAATTTTTCCAATGATTCCAGTTCATTTGATAAGTTTTGTCTGCATCTCCAGTATCCTGGCATCTGCCACCTCCTTGACCCCTCTCCGATATTTTCCTTTTTTCTTTTTCTTTTCCTTTCTTACAGGGTCCTTCTGGGTGGAGAGGGGTTCGGCTAGGGGTGCCCCGCCAGCGCCTGCCCACCCGCCCAGGGTCGGCGGCCCAGGGGCCTTTTTATTCTTTATTTTGAAACAGCGTCTCACTTGCTAAGTAGGTGAGGCTGGCTGCAAACCCAGATACTGCTGTCTCAGCCTCCAAAATGCTGGGATTACAAGTGTGCACCACCACACCCGGCTAAGTTTGTTCTTTTATTATTCCAGTTCAAACCTACTTTATTTGTTTATTTATTTACTATTTTTGTGGTATTGAGGATTGAACCAAGGGGAGTTCTTCCACTGAGCTATACTCCCAGCACTTTTTTGTGGTGTTAAAGATTGAACCCAGGGGCATTGTACCTCAGAGCTACACCTCCAGCCTTATTATTTTTTTTTTTAATTTGGGAATAGGGGCTTACTGAGTTGCTAAGACTGATGCTGATGCTGACCTCAAACCTGAGGTCCTCCAGTCTCCGCCTCTCGAATACTAGGATTAATGGTGAGCCCCTTGGTTCTACTCTTGTTTCAACTGATGAGGTTTTCAAGATTTTTTGAACTCCAGAATTTCCATTTAGTTCTTTTTTCTAATTTATTTGTCTTTACTTATCTTCAGTATTTGATTTGACATTGACATCATAACTTCCTTTAATCGTGGTTTCCTCTAGTTTTTCAAACATGTTTATAATAGCTATGTTGAAACCCTTATTAAATCTGGTGTTTATTTATTTATTTTTGCGGGTCTGGGGATGAAACCCAGAGGCATTTGACCTCCAAGCTACACCCCCAGACCTATTTTTTATTCTCTTTGTGTGTGTGTGTGGTACTGGGGTGGAACCCAGAGGCTTTCTACCTCTGGGCTATACTCCCAGACCTATTTTATACTTTATTTGGAAACAGGGTCTCACTAAGTTGCTGAGAGCCTCAGTAGCTGAGGCTGGCTTCGAGCCTGTGTGATCCTCCTGTCTCAGCCTCCCAAGCCCAGGGATTACAAACGTGTGCCACCATGTGCGGCTTATTCTTTATTTTGAAGCCGGGTCTCACTGAGTTGCGGAGGGAGGGCCTCACTAAGTAGCTGAGGCTGTCCGAGAACCTCCATCCTCTGCTATCAGCCTCCCAAATGCTGGGATTACAAGCGTGCGTCACCATGCCCGGCTTTGGTATGTGTTTATTTTCACCAAGTTTCTGCTACTTGTTTTTAGCATATGGTTCATACTTCCCTAGGTCTTTGCATGTCTTAATTTTTGTAATTGGAAATGGGGATATTGTAGCAACCATGGGTATTGTTCTCCCCCATTCCAAGTCTGGTTATTGTTGTGAGTCTGTTTATTTCACTGTGAGAAGCCTTCCTTCTGTTGTTCCTGAGGGGGGTGCAATCTATCGTATGCATACAATCACCCTGGTGTGACACTGGTTGTTGTAAGAAAGAATCAAATTTGGCTCATTTTAAAGGTTATTTTCCAAATTAGATGCTCTCTCTAACATGCAAAAGCTAGAAAGAAAATGGGTCATAGGAGGAACTCTAAATAAATAAGGAGATTATATAGATGAGCAAATAAGGCACCCTATTTCATTTTTTAAATTTTCTTTGGGTCTGGGGATAGAAACTAGAGGTATTCAACCTCTGAGCTACATCCCCTGCCCACTTTTTTATTCTTTTTATTCTTTTTTTTTTTTTTTTTTTTTTGTGTGTGTGTGTGTGTGTGTGTGTGTGTGTGTGTGCTACTGGGGTTCCTGGGAAGCCCTTCTACCTCCGGGCTACACTCCCAGACCTATTTTATACTTTTTTAAAATTATTATTATTATTATTATTTTTTTTTTTTTGGTGGTACTGGGGTTCCTGGAAGCCCTTCTACCTCCGGGCTACACTCCCAGACCTATTTTTACATTTTTATTTGGAAACAGGGTCTCCTAGGCCAGCGCGCGCGGCTGGCTTCGAACCTGCGCGATCCTCCTGTCTCAGCCTCCCACAAGCGTGCGCCACCACGCCCGGGTATTTTATACTTTTTTTAAAATTTGGAAACAGGGTCTCTTATGCTGGCTTCAAAACTGCGCGATCTTCCAGTCTCCGCCTCCCAAGCGCGGGGATTACAAGCATGCGCCACCACGCCTGGCTATTTATTTTTGAAACAGGGTCTCACTGAGTTGCAGAGGGCCTCATTAAGAAGCTGAGGCTGTCCACGAACCGCGATCCTCTGGTCTCAGCCTCCTGAATGCTGGGATTACAAGCATGAGTCACCATGCCCGGCTAAATAAGGCACCCTAACTGAGGGGATGGGAGAGGGAAAAGGGAAATTCTCTAATGCACATGACATACTTTAACATACATGAGGAGGGAGGGGGAAGTGATGTGTGCATGTATGTCTCCACCAGCTTGTATCCCATTAAGATGAATGACTACAATGCACCAATAAAAAATTTAAAAAGAAATAAAGGTTATTGCCCCGAGGTCAATGTTTAAGATTTGGTCTTACTCCTGAAGGGTTCTTCCTAGCTGTTTCTTCACCCTATTTCTGTTTATCAAACTAGTTGCTCCACAGCTTAGCCTAGGATTCTAATGAATCCATCAATTTCCTTTTACATGACTTTTGTCACAGCTTGCATTATTTTTTGGTGGTACTGGGGGTGGAACACAAGGGCTTTTCTACCTCCAGACTATACTCCCAGACCTATTTTATATTTTATTTGGAAACAGGGTCTCACTAAGTTGCTGAGATTCTCACTAAGTAGCTGAGGCTGGCTTTGAACCTGTGCTATCCTCCTGTTTCAGCCTCCCCAAGCACTGGGATTATACACGAGTGCCACCACGCCCAGCCTTACTTTTTTTTTTTTTTTTCTGTAGTGGGGATGGAACCCAGGGGCATTCTACCTCTGAGCCACATCCCTAGCCCTACTTTTTATTCTTTATTTTGAAACAGGGTCTCACTGAGTTGTAAAAGGCCTCACTAAGTAGCTGAGGCTGTCTGTGAAGCACAACCCTTTGATCGCACAATCCTTTGATCTCAGTCTTCTGAATACTGGGATTACAAGTGTGTGACACCACGCCCAGCTATAACACGCATAGTTTTTTTTTTTTTTTTTTTTTTTTTTTGCAGGTCTCCTGCAAAAAAATGGAACCCAGGAGGATTTTACCTCTGAGCTATACTCCCTGCCCTATGTTTTTTACTCTTTATTTTGAAACTGGGTCTCACTGAGTTGCAGAGGGCCTCACTAAGTAGCTGAGGCTGTCCACAGACCATGATCCTCCGGTCTCAGCCTCCCAAATGCTGGGATTAAAAGTGTGTGCCACCACACCTGGCTAACATGCATAGTTTTTTTTTTTTGGTGGTATTGGAGGTGGAACCCAGAGGCTTTCTACCTCCGGGCTATATTCCCAGACCTATTTTATATTTTATTTGGAAACAGGGTCTCACTAAGTTGCTGAGAGCCTCACTAAGTAGCTGAGGCTGGCTTCGAACCTGTGCAATCCTCCTGTCTCAGCCTCCCAAGCACAGGGATTACAAGCATGTGCCACCACGCCCTGTTCATGCATAATTTTTGATAATATATATATATATATATATATATATATTTTTTTTTTTTTTTTTTTTGCAGTACTGGGGATTGAATCCAGGGGCTTTCTACCTCTGAGCTTCACCAGACCTATTTTCATCCTTTATTTTGAAACAAGGTCTCACTGAGTTGCAAGGGCCTCACTAAGTAGTAGCTGAGGCTGTCCATGAACCATGAGCCTCCAGTCTCAGGTTCTCAAATGCGGGGATTACATGAGTACACCACCACGCCCAGCTTGATAGTATTCTTAGGCTTGAATTTCTCCCGCATTGGTAACAGGGCGTGGTGACACACATTTGTAGTCCTTGTAGTTGGGAGGCTGAGACAGGATGATCAGTTTCAAGGATAGCCTCAGCAATTTAGTGAGACTCTTTGCAATCTAGTAAGACCCTGTTTACAAATAAGAAGTAAAATCCAAGTGGGAGTGTAGCTCAGAGGTAGAATGTCTGAGTTCAATTCCCAGTAACACACACACACACACACACACACACACACACACACACACAAAATGCGGCAATGTGATATTTAGAGCACAATATGGTGGTGCACACTTGTAATCTCAGTACTTGTGAGGTAAACAGGAGGGTTACGGGTACATGGGCAATCTCAGCAAATCAGTGAAACTCTCAGCAACCTAGTAAGACCCTGTTTCAAAATAAAAATTAAAAAGGCCTGGAAGGCCAGGCGTGGTGATGCCCGCTTGTAATCCCAGCGCTTCGGAGGCTGAGACAGGAGGATTGCACAGGTTCAAAGCCAGCCTTGGCTACTTAGTGAGGATCTCAGCAATTTAGTGAGACCCTGTTTCCAAATAAAGTATACAATAGGTCTGGGAGTATAGCCTGAAGGTAGAAAAGCCCCTGGGTTCTACCCCCAGTACCACCGAAAACAAAACAAAACAAAACAAAACAGAAGAAAAAAGGGCTAGAGGTAGAAGGTCATTGTGGTAGACACTTGTAATCTCAGTATTTGGGAGGCTGAGACAGGAGGATTGCAGGTTTGCAGCCAACCTCAGCAACTCAGGAGGCTCTCTGCAACTTAATACGACTTTGTTTCAAAATAAAGAATAAAATAGGCATGGGAATATAGATTGGAGGTAGAATGCCCCTGAGTTCCATCCCCAGTACCACAAAAAGGGGGACTGAAGTATAGCTCAGAGGTAGAATTCCTCTGGGTTCAACCTCCAGTACCCCAAAAAGAAATAAAAGAAAATGTCCTGTGTGTGTGTGTGTGTGTGTGTGTGTGTGTGTGTGTGTGTTACCAGGGATTGAATCCAGGGACATACTACCTCTGAGCTACATCCCTATCCCTACTTTTATTCTTTGCTTTGAAACAGGGTCTCACTAAGTTGCGGAGGACCTCATTAAGTAGCTGATGCTAGCCTTGAACCTGCCATCTTCCTGTGTTTGCATCCCAAATACTGGGATTATAAGCATGTGCCACCACGGCCAGATACAAAGGATTCTTACACAGCCATAACGAAGAACAAAATAATGTTGTTTGCAGGAAAAAGGATGGAACTAGAGAACATTATGCTAAATGAGATCAGCCAACTCAGAAAGTCAGGGGGAAACTGGGTGTGGTGGCGCACTCGCGCTAGTAATCCCAGCATTTGGGAGGCTGAGACTGGAGGATCGCGGTTCGCGGACAGCCTCAGCTACTTAGTGAAGCCCTCTGCAACTCAGTGAGACCTGGTTTCAAAACAAAGAATAAAACATTGGGCAGGGGGGGGTGTAGCTCAGAAGTCGAATGCCCCTGGGTTCCATCCCTAGACCCGCAAAAAAAAAAAAAAAAAAAAAAAAGTCAGGGGTGGACCCTGGTGGTGCATGCCTGTAATTCAGTATTTGGGAGGCTGAGCCTGGGGGATTGCATTGTTTGAAGCCAGCCTTGCAATTTAACAAGACCTCCAGCAACTTAGTAAGTCTTTGTTTTTTTTTTTTTTTTGAAGATTTAAAGAAGTTTATTAAAAGATAGAAATACAGAGAATAGGTACAGCTCCATACTAGACTGTCATGGAGGGATGACTTGAATGAGTACACCTGTTAAGTCTTTGTTTTAAACTAATAAAATAATCCGGGCGTGGTGGCGCATGTTTGTAATCCCCACGCTTGGGAGGCTGAGATAGGAGGATCGCACGGGTTCAAAGCCAGCCTCAGCTACTTAGTGAGGCTCTCAGCAACTTAGTGAGACCCTGTTTCCAAATAAAATAGAAAATAGGTCTGGGAGTATAGCCCGGAAGTATAAAGCCTCTGGGTTCCACCCCCAGTACCACCAAAAATAAAAAATAAACTAATAAAAAAAAGGGCTGGTGGAGTAGCTTAAAGATTGCAAGTACCTGGGTTCAGTCCCCAATACCATAAAAAAAGAAACTTAAGGCTAACATAGCTAGTGAGAATAGGAACCAAAAAGGACTTCATGGAAACCAGCAGAGAGAACAAGAGACTAGTGGAATTGGGCTGGGAAACCGAGGAAGGGAGGGGGAAAGGAGGCTCTAGGAAGACAATGTACCAAATAATGTTACATTCCTATGTGAACACATCACTACCTATCTCTCTAGAATGTATGGTGAGGGAAAGGGGCAAGGGGGGATTGAAAGGTACAGAGGGAATGTATTGTTTTGAGTCTTGATACAATGTATAGTAAAAGTGTCCTAATATAAAATATTCCTGCTTTAGTTTGTGGTAAAAAAATAGGGCAGGAGGTGTAGCTTGGAGTTCAAATGCTGGGGTAGTGAGGATGGAACACAGGGTATTCTACCTCCAAGCTACACCCCAGCCCTATTTTTTATTCTTTATTTTGAAGCAGGTTCTCACTGCGTTGCAAAGGGCCTCACTAAGTAGTAGCTGAGGTTTTCCTCGAACCGTGATCTTCCTGTCTCAGCTTCCCAAGTGCTGGGATTACAAGCGTGTGCCACCACGCCCGGCTCAAGATGAGCACATTATTGATGAAGGGGGAAACAGTAATTCTAGGTCTCTTTGGCCTGCCTCTCTTTCAGTATGAATCTACTGCTCCTGAGGGCATAGGCAATTGAATTTTCATTATACTCAGTGGCACGATGTCGAAGATCTCATTTTTCTCACATGTAGGGTCTGAGTAGAAGGGACCCACCACCTACTAGCTACTTGGGACCAGAATTTATTCCCAGTAATAGGGAGAAGCATTAGGAATGCTGCTAAAAATCATGGCATTCACAAGAATATGGAAAGACCTGGAGAACACTATGTTAAGTGAGATCAGCCAGGCACAGAAAGAGAAGGGACTTGTGTTTTCTCTAATATGCCCAAACTAGGGAGTATTAGGGATACCTGAGGGACTCCAGGTAATGGAGGGGAAACCTCAGCAAACCTAGAATGGAAGGGTAAGAGAGAAAGAAGGCTGAGGTTGATTAATAGAGGAGCTACATCTGAATATGTGTAAAAGTATGAATATGGCATGGTTAACCTGGACACTCACTGTTGGGGGGGGAGGAGAGGTAAGCGGGAGTGGAGAGGGCACCAAGCACAGTCTGAATGTATGCCATGTATGCTCCTCATAATTTTTTAAAATTAAAAAAAAAATAGAGCCAAGCTTGGCAGCATACTCTTGTAATCCTAGTACTTGGGAGGCAGAGACTAGTGGACAAGGAGACTGGAGGTTCAAGGACAGCCTCAGCAATTTAGTGAGGCTCTCAGCAACGAAGTGAGACCTTTTTTTCCAAATAAGAAATAAAATTAGTTTGGGAATGTAGCTGGGAGGTGGGATGCGTCTGGATTAAATCCCCAATACCACATACAAAAAATAAATTTAAAAAAGTAGGTCTCCAGGTGTTGCTGAGAGTTAGAATTCCCCTTGGTTCAAACTCCAGTACCCCCACCCCAGAAATAAACAAAATAAATAGAAGAATAATTTAGTGAATTGAAATGTGTCTATTCAAAAGATAAGTACAGGCTGGGCGTGGTGGGTGGAACATAGCTATAAACCCAGGATTTGGGAGTCTGAGATAGGAGGATTCCAGGTTCAAGGACAGCCTTAGCCACATAGTGAGACTCTCAACAACCTAGTGAGATTCTGTTTCAAAACACAACAGAAGCCGGGCGTGGTGGTGCACGCTTGTAATCCCCGCGCTTGGGAGGCAGAGACAGGAGGATCGCGCAGGTTCGAAGCCAGCCGCGTGCGCTGGCTTAGGAGACCCTGTTTCCAAATAAAAATGTAAAAATAGGTCTGGGAGTGTAGCCCAGAGGTAGAAGGGCTTCCAGGAACCCCAGAACCACCACCAAAAAAAAAAAAAAAAAAAAACCAAAAACACACAAAAGAGAAAAAGCCAGGCATGGTGGTGCACGCCTGTAATCCCAGCATTTGGGAGGCTGAGACCAGAGGATCGCCGTTCACGGACAGCCTCAGCTATTTAGTGAGGCCCTCCACAACTTAGTGAGAGCCTGTTTCAAAATAAAGAATAAAAAATAGGGCAGGGGGTGTAGCTCAGAGGTCAAATGCCTCTGGGTTCTATCCCCAGACCAGCAAAAAAAAAAAAAAAAAAAAAAAAAGAAAAGGGCTAGGGGTATAACCAAGAGGAAACTGGCCCTGAATGTTGTAACCACAGTACCTGTGAATATAATCTTACTTGGATAGGGTCTTTGCAGATGTAACTAAGGTAAGATTCTGGAAAATGAGACCCTCGTAGCTTTACAGTGCTCCTGAAATTCAATGACCAGTGTCCTTATAAGAAAAAAGAGAAGCTGGGCGAGTTGGCAGACACCTAAATCTCAGTATTTGCGAGGCTGAGACAGAAAGATACAGGTTCTAGGACAGCCTCAGCAGTGTGGTGAGATTCTCAGCATCCTCTCTAGACCCTGTTTCAAAACAAAAAATAAAAAGGGCTGGGCGTGTAGTAAAATGTTCCTGGGTTCAATCTCTAGTACTGCAAAAAAAAAAAAAAAAAAAAAAGCCAGGCATGCTGGTGCATGCTTGTAATCCCAGTACTTGGGAAGCTGAGACAGGAGGATTGCAGGTTTGAGGGCAGCCTCAGCAAGAAGTGAATGAGACACTTAATCAACCTAGTGAGACCTTGTTTCAGAATAAAAAAAATAGTGCTGAGGGTGCAGCTCAGAGGCAAAATATTACTGAGTTCAATATCAGTACAGAAAGAGAGAGAAAGAGAGTGAGCTGGGATGCAATTTAGTGCTAGGGTGATTTTGTAATAGGTGTAAACGTTGGGTTCAAGTCCTTGGGACTATAATAGGCAGGAAAGAATTTTTTTTGTGTGTGTGGTACTGGGGATGGAACCCAGGGGCCTTCTACCTCCGAGCTACACCCCCAGCCCTAGTTTTCTTTCTTTCCTTCCTTCCTTCCTTCCTTCCTTCCTTCCTTCCTTCCTTTTGTGGTACTGGGGGTGGAAACCATGGGCTTTTTACCTCCGGGCTATACTACCAGACCTATTTATATTTTATTTGGAAACAGGGTGTCACTAAGTTGCCTCACTAAGTAGCTGAGGCTGGCTTAGAACCCATGCAATCCTCCTGTCTCAGCCTCCCAAGCGCGGGGATTATAAGCGTGCACCACCATACCAGCTTATTCTTTATTTTTAAACGGGGTCTCACTGAGTTGCAAAAGCCTCACTAAGTAGCTGAGGCTGGCCTCAAACCTGCAGGATCTTCCTGTCTCAGCCTCCCAAATGCTGGGATTACAAGTGTGCACCACCACACCTGGATAGGAAAGAAACATTTTGACACAGGGACACACAAGGAAGAAAGCCACAGGAAGAAGGAGGAGATTGGAGTTAGGTGGCAAAATATAAAGAATGCTAGGCTAGGAACCACCAGGAGCTGAAGGAGAAAAAGTAGGATTCTCCCCCAGTGCTTTCAGAGGGAGAGTGGTCCTGGCCATACTTGGATTTTGATGTCTGGCCTGCACAATGGTAAGAGAATAAATTTTGAGACATCCAGTTCATGATAATCTGTTATGGCAGCCCTACCCTAGAAAACAATACACCTACCAAGTAAATACCGCAGATTTTTTTGGTGATGCTGTGGATTGAATACAGAGGCACTATGACACTAAGAAACCTAGCTCTTGTTTCTTTTCTTTGATTTTTTTTTTTTTTTTACGAGTCTGGGGATGGAACCCAGGGGCATTCAATCTCCGAGCCACACCCCCTGCCCTATGTTTTATTCTTTATTTTGAAACCGGGTCTCACTGAGTTGCAGAGGGCCTCACTAAGTAGCTGAGGCTGTTGGGGAACCGCCATCCTCAGGTCTCAATCTCCCAAATGCTGGGATTACAAGCGTGCGCCACCACGCCTGGCTTCTTTTTTATATATTTGGTGGTGCTGGGGATGAAACTCGGGGGCCTTCTACCTCCGGGCTATACTCCCAGACCTATTTTATATTTTATTTGGAAACAGGGCGTCTTAAGCCAGCTGAGGCTGGCTTCTAATGAACCTGCGCGATCCTCCTGTCTCAGCCTCCCAAGCAGGGATTACAAGCATGTGCCACCACGCCCGGCTGATTTTTTTGTTTTTGTCTTTTTTTTTGTTCTTGGTGGTACTCAGGATCGAACCTGGGGCATTCTCCCTCCAAGCTCCACCCTCGGCCATTTTTATTTTTGTTTTTGAAACAGGGTCTCACTGAGTTGCTGAGTATGGTCTTGAACCAGTGATCCTTCTGTCTCAGTCTCCCAACTACTGGGATAACAGGTGTGTGTCACCACACCCAGCTTTTATTTCTATTTTTATTTTGAGATAGGGTTGAGCTAAATTTCTCAGGCTAGTCTTGAATTTGTAATCCTCCCATTTCACTCTTCCCAGTCCCTGGGATTACAGTCTTGTGTTCAGCCCTAGGGAAATGCATTTTTGCTGTAGTTTGTAAAAATTTTCCTCTTCTCCCATTTAGAAATTGGTTAAGACTGGTGAGGTACTGAGGGTTGAACCTAAGGTATTCTATCTCAGAGCTACATACCTACCCCTTTTGATTTTTTTTTTTTGTTGTTTTGTTTTGTTACTAGGAATTGAATCCAGGGACATTCTACCTCCAAGCTACCCCCCCCAGCCCTATTTTTTAAATTCTTTATTTTATTTTTAATTTTTGTGGGTTTGGGGATGGAGCCCAGGGGCAATCTACCTCCAAGCTACACCCCCTGACCTATTTTTTTATTCCTTATTTTGAAACAGGGCTTCACTAAGTAGCTGAGTCTGTCTGTGAACTGTGATCCTCTGGTCTCAGCCTCCCAAATGTTGGGATTACAAGTGTGCGCCAGCAGGCCTGACTTATTCTTTATTTTGAAATGGTCTGACTATATTGAAGAAGGCCTCACTAAATAGCTGAGGCTGCCTTCAAACCCAGCATCCTCCTGTCTCAGCTTTCCAAGTATTGGGATGACAAGCATGCACCATCTCACCTCGCTCTGTTACTTTATTATGGTACCGGAGATTCAACCCAGGGGCATTCTACCTCTGAATTATACCCCTAGCCCATTTGTATTTATTTTTTGTTTGATAATAGGATTTTGCTAAGTTGCTGACAGTCTCACTATGTTGCTCAGGCTGGTCTCATACCTGCGATCCTCTTGTCTCAGCCTCCCAAGTATTGGGTTTTTAGATGTGTGCACTAAGCCTGGCTGACTAGTGTTATAAATGGTACAAAATATTCTAAAAGTATTAATTATGATTAATTAGAATATTTCAATAACTCCCAAGTAATGGGATCACAGGTATGCACCACCATGTCCAGCTCCAAATTCATTCTGACTGCTCTGAAATAGTGGATATGGGCCATTTTTTTTGTGTGGTAATGGGGGTGGAACCCAGGGGCTTTTCTACTTCTGGGCTACACTCCCAGACCTATTTTATATTTTATTTGGAAATGGGGTCTCACTAAGTTGCTTAGAGCCTCACTAAGTAGCTGAGGCTGGCTTTGAACCTATGCAATCCTCCTGTCTGAGCCTCCCAAATGCTGGAATTATAAGTGTATGCCACCACGCCCGGCTGATATGGGCCATTTTTATGTTTTTCCTTTTGCTAGCTGTCATCAAAGCTTTTTCAGTAGAGGGTTGTGGAAAGACTGTGTAGTAATTTTGCTTCAGGCTTCTGAAGTGCTCACTGGATAGACTGCTCCTGAATTTGGGTAGATCTCGAGGGCCTGGCTTCTGTGATTCATAGTTTTATTAGTGTGGGGCACCTTCCCCTTGCATCCTTCTGCTGGTGATTTTATAGTAATTTGTCTCTGGTGAGGCTTTCCTGTGAACATTTTTCTCAGGCACTCTAGAGGTTTGATTCCAGAGGGTAGGTTTCTAGGAATTTCCAGGGTACCGAATTCCAGTAGTTCCCAGAGGGTGGAGTTTTACTTAGTTCTGCCTGCAAGACACTGCAGCATCTTTCCTGCCATTGAATAAGCCTCTGCTAGTGGTGTCTTCTCCAACACAATCTTGCCAGTGTAGGCATAGTGTGCTCTATCTCAGTTCTAGGAACCACTACCTGTCATATCTCTTTTATGTACTCTTATTATTTCTGGTTCTGAGGACTGAACACAGGGTCATTCTATCTCTGAGCTATTCCCTCAGCCCTATTTATTTTAAAGCAGGGTCTTGCTAAATTGCGGAGGGTCTGAACAGCTGAGGCTGGCATTGAATACACCGTCTTCTTGTTTCAACCTCCCAAATACTGGGATTACAGGCATGCGCCTCCACATTTAGCTCTCTGTTTATTAAATTCTTTATTCTATATTCTCCAGAGTTCTCTTTACTAATTCTTACCCATCCCTCATTACTGGTCATTACTAATTCTTCTCCTTAAACTTGTAAAAATTATTCTGAGCTTTTTCTCTATCTTGTTTCCACCTAGATGGATACACAAATGATTACTGGAGTAATGGTGATTCATAATTTTTTTCTTTTTTTGCGGCATTGGCTATTTAATCCAGGGGTGTTCAACCTCTGAGCTACACCCCAGCCTTTTCCTAATTTTCATTTTGAAACAGGATTTTCTAAGTTACCCAAAGCTGCTGCTTTCAAATCTGTGATCCTGTCTCAGATTCCCAAGTGTATGGATTACTGGAGTGAGCTCATGTACCCTGATAAGTGTCATATACATTTTGAAATCAGACACAAATCTGTTCTCACATGACTTTTACAGAAATTCCTGTTCCTGTAGTATAAGCCTGGAAAGCACTATATATTACTCATACTTTACAGGTGAAGAATAAGGTTCACAGAATGTGAATGATTCAGTCATATAGTCACTTTTACTATCTGCAGAGAGGCGCTAACAAAATCTACGTCCTAGGTTCATTGTAAGGATTAAATGATGTAAAGCACATAAAATGTTTTGTACATAGTGGCCTGATAAAATGTTAATTATACTTGAACTCTACAAATTAATCAGTTTTGTATTTTGCTTAAACACTTGTGATGATTTCTTCTGGACCTACATATATTTTCATTATCTATTTTTTTCAGTTAATGGTATCTGTTTTGTCAAGTGCTGTAGCATACCAAAGATAAACCTATCCTTTTACAATTACCGTGTATGGTTATTCTCTAATTTTTTTCCGGTACTGGTGATGGAACCCAGGGGCATTCGACCTCCCAGCTATACCCCCTGCCCTATTTTTTTATTCTTTTTATTTATTTATTTATTTACTTATTTTTTTTTGCGGGTCTGGGGATGGAACCCAGGGGTATTTGACCTCTGAGCTACACCCCCTGCCCTATTTTTTATTCTTTATTTTGAAACCGGGTCTCAATAGCTGAGGCTGTCCGCGAACCGCGATCCTCCAGGTATCAGCCTCCCGAATGCTGGGATTACAAACTGGGATTACAAGCCTGCGCCACCACGCCTGGCTATTCTTTTTATTTTGAAACAGGGTCTCACTAAATTACGGAGGGCCTCACTAAGTAGCTGAGGCTGTCCACGAACCGCAATCTCTGGTCTCAGGCTCCTGAATACTGGGATTACAAGTGTGCGCCTCCACATCAACCTCATGTTTGTTTTTCGTTTTTTTTTCTTTGTGGTCCTGGGGATGGGACCCAGGGGCCTCTACCTCCAGCTACATCCCGACCTATTTTATATTTTAAGCGTGCGCCTCCACATCAATCTCATGTTTGTTTTTCATTTTTTTTTTCTTTGTGGTACTGGGGATGGGACCCAGGGGCCTCTACCTCCAGGTACACCCCGACCTATTTTATATTTTATTTTGATACAGGGTCTCACTAAGTTGCTGAGAGCCTCACTAAGTAGCTGAGGTTGGCTTTAAACCTATGAAATTCTCCTGTGTCAGCCTCCCAAGTACTGGGATTACAAGTGTGGGCCACCACGCAGGCCAACCTTGTCTTTTTTTTTTTGTTTGTTTGTTTGTTTTTGTGGTACTGGGGGTGTAACCCAGAGGCTTTCTACCTCCGAGCCATACTCCCAGACCTTTTTTATTCTTTATTTGGAAGCAGGGTCTCATTAAGTTGCTGAGAGCCTCACTAAGTAGCTGAGGCTGGCTTCGAACCCCTGCGATCCTCCTGTCTCAGCCTCCCAAGCACTGTGATTACAAGCGTGCGCCACCACGCCCGGCTCGAAAATTGTCTTTTTTGAAAAAGTGTTTTGCTAGGTTGATGAAACATTTTACTACTTGCTAAAGCTGACCTTGAACCTGCCATCCTCTTTTGTCTTCAGCTTCCCAAGTCCTGCGATTATAGGCATGCACCGCCACACCCCCAACCTTCAAATTTGAATATTTCAATGTAAATAATATATACAACTCAACAGCATTTCTAGTCTCATTAAGTTCAGCTTCTACTAATTATTTCGGTCAAGGTATGGGAACAGGATGTTAAGGGAAAGGAAGGAAGGAAAGAAACCTAGTTTATTCTATTTGTGTTATTATGCAAACCCTTTGATCACTGAAGATTTAAGGAGTAGCCAAAAAGTCCGTGCTGTACTAGGTTGGGGTCATATATTAATTAATGTAGTCCCAAACCTTTAGAAAATGACTATGTACATCCAAACTTCTGCAGATATGCAATAATATATAAAAACGCTTGGTTAGTGTATTTTGGCAATATTTGGAAATACAGTATTAGGTTATCCAATAGAAATCGCTTGTGTTAAATTTTCAGTACGGGGTAAGATTCTTCACAGCTGCCTGCAAATTTCTCATGCAATCTTTACCAGAATAAGGGGACACTTTAGCCTTTTGTAACCATCTTAGCACCGCATTCTGGACTGATACGTATGGCATTTTCACTCGGTTACAAAATTCACTTTTTTCCTTCTTCAGGCATAAAAGGTCTCCGCAGCTAACTTCCTTCTCGATAGGGCGAGAAAAAACCAAAACCACTTTGGTGCTCCTTGGAGCCAGTTGAGTCCAGCTGGCCCCTCACGAGTTCCTCCTTGCCCCAGGGCAAGGGTCCTGGGTTGGAAAGTCTCGGACAGCCCGCACAGGAAGAGCTGGCGGCTCGGACGCTGGCTGACGCCAACGCTACCACAGAGTTCCACGGCGGCGGCCAGAGCGTCGGACCTCAGCGCCTCCTCCTTCTTCCCGAGCGGTAGCTAGGCAACCGATGGCCCCGTGGGAGCGCAGAAGCCCAGCGGTTCCGCGAGCGCCCCCGGCGGTAAACCGCCAGCGCTGCAGTCAGGTCTCCTGGTTTTTTAACCCTCCTCTCTCTCCACCTCCTTTGCCCCCGCCCACCCCTCGGCGGCTTCGGCTCCTCCCTCCCCTTCTCTCTCTCCCTCTCCTTCCTCCTCCGCCTCCTCAGCTCTAGGGCTAGAATGTCTATGGGTCGAAACGTGATGCGATGAATCCGAGAGAGACCGAAACTGGGACGAGGAGTGCGGCGGAAGCGGCGGGACTCCCAGGCATGGGGGCTTCACCACAATAGAGGCGGCGCCCCCACCCGCCCCCGCCAGCCCCTCCGGAGCGAAGACCCCAAACCCCCTCGGGAAAAGGATGGCGGCGGCACCTACCCAGATCGAAGCCGGTGAGGAGCTGTGTCCCGGGGCCAAGGGGATGGGGGCTTAATGCCACGGCTGTCAGTTTCTTTTGAAAAAGCTTCTATTTCTCCTCTTTGCCTCCCTCTCAACCTCTCCCCCCCTCTTCCCCAGAGCTGTATTACCTGATCGCTAGGTTCTTACAGTCCGGACCCTGCAACAAATCCGCCCAGGTGAGAGGGAGAAGGAGATTGGGGAGTCGTGGGGAAGGGCTCCAGGGGGGAAATCGAGGCAGCGCGGTGAGCAGTTCCGCCGAGGGGGAGGGAGAGGCCGGCCTTGACTAGTCCTGCCGTCCGCGGCTGGGTTCGGAGTGGAAAGGGAGGAGTGGGCTGCTGGCCCGAGCTGCTACTCATCTCCGCGTTTCCCCTTTGCTCAGGTGCTAGTGCAGGAGCTCGAAGAGCATCAGGTACGGAGCCCCTTCGGGAAGGGGTGGGAGGGTTGGGGTGAGACCGGAGGGAGGGGAGAGCAGGTCGGGGCGGAGGGCAGGGGCCGGGAGGGAGGCTTCGATCCGGGCGCCCAGAGCTGTTGTCACCGTGGCGAACCGGTTTTTCCCCTCCGGAGGGACGGACGACGCTGGGGTCTTAACTCGCCCCCTCTTTTTGTCTTTGGGAGGCATTTTTGCCAAGCTATACTTCCCCTCGGCCTCCCTCCTCCCGGAGACCCGTCCGGCTCGGAGGTTGTAGCTACCGGGGCGAGAGAAATAAAGGCGCCTAAGGGTCGGGGACCTGGACCTAGGCAGGGGACCGGTGATGGGGAGCGGAGGATTCGCCTTCATCGTCCGCCCCCCCTCCCCCTTTCTTTTCCTCCGGCCCCCAGCTGATCCCGCGCCGCTTAGACTGGGAGGGGAAAGAGCACCGAAGAAGCTTCGAGGATCTGGTGAGTAAAGTTTTCATTTGAACTTACCCCAACTCTTTCACGGCTCCCTCCCCACCTTGTACCCCAACCCGCCCCGACCCCGCCGCCAACGCGGAGTCGAAGAACGCCCGCTCCTTCCCCCTCCCGCGAGTCGGTGAAAGGGTGCCTGGCTCTCCCCTCGGCCTCGCGCGTTCCCACCCGAAAACTTTGAAGAGTGTGACTTGATTATCAGAGGCGCACTGTTGTGGATTAGGAATATATTACAAACATCGGGGAAGGCCCATTGTAAGGGGGAAAAGGGAGAGAAACCAGGGGGTTATCTTGGGGCACGTACCACGGACTGACGCTGGCCAATGACAGCGTTGGTAACAGTCCGGAGTTCCGGATTAGTGGAAGAAAACTGGTTTCTGGTTGGTTCTGGCTTGAAATACGGGAACTGAGGCCAGGCTTGGTTTTTTTTTTTTTTTTCTGGGGGGAGGCGGTGGGGAGGAGAGAAGGGGCTCTGAAGGGGAGTTGACGGACCCAAGACTGAGAGAAACGACACAATTAAAAATAATAAGGAGCTGCGAGCGAATTCCAGAATTTGCCAGTTTTAGATAATGTTATGACTAATGAATAAAAGCATATCTTTGTATATCTAAGGTCTTAGAAAATAGCTCATTAAATCATCAATTAGTTGCATTTGTACCGATGCGTTTTCACTAAATAAAAACTGGATTATGACCTTTTTGAGAACTGATGAAACACGATTTGGTGATTACAAGGAGACAACAGTGGGCATATTTTCAAAATAGAAGGTACTCCAGTAAAGGATCAAAGGTACTGACTGGTTAGACTATGTTTCTTCTGCAAATATAATTCATAGGATAAATGCACGTTCTGTTCATTGACACAAAAAAGGTGGCCCTCCCTATTTTGGAGAGGAGGTTTTCTTGTGTGAGCCAAAGGCATAGTGAATTGTATAGTAAAGGAGAAAGGGGTGATGTTACTGAGAATCAAATTCAGCTAGCTTCCCTTCAAATGAGATCCAATTGAGGAAAATTGGACAAAGTTAAAGAAAATTAGAGGGGCACAGTAGACTAAATGTAAACAAAGTGATTTGAAATGTGCTTGCAATTCGACTTTTAATTACATTTCTGCTCATTTTTATATTTCTCTTTGTAATATATTACAGGAGTGAAGTCATGTTAATAGTTAATTATTATCAAATTTGACTTTAAGATGTTTTATATTTTATAAATCACAGAAGAGGGCATAAGAATTGTGGTAAGGACAAACTAGACCATACAGTGAGTGGTAGTAATTTCTCAGATGTCCAAGATTATTTTTGAGAAACAGTAGATATTACTACGTAATTTCATTTGTAGTCACACTTTCTGTTGGAGTAAGTCTTGCCTTCCAACCCCTAAAGCAAACTCAGCAGTGCCAATTTCAATGTTTAACACGTGGTCAGGTACCAAAGAAAGTTTGAATACTGAAATATATTGGGAATGTTGAGGACAAATACATGCGTACGTGTATGCAGGCAGACCATTTTTAAACAAGTGGCAGAGGACACTTAAAAGGAAAGATTGTTTTTCAAGTAACCTGGTGGAATATTGAATTAAAATAGTCTTCTCAGCACAGAATAAAAAAGCCAGTTTACAGCTTGGTATGGAAGCTCAGACCTGTAATCCCAGTACTTGGGAGGCTGAGACAGGAGGATCACAGGTTCAAGACCAGCCTCAGCAACTTAGACCCTATTTCAGAATTTAAAAAAAATGTAAAGGGCTGGAGATATAGCTTAGAGATAGCATGCTCCTGAGCTCAATCCTCAGAATAAAAAATAAATTGCTCTCCAGAACACTGTGCTGTTTTATAATATCAAAATCGAGTGACTTAGTGTGAGTTTCTGTTGTATTTTGGTGGCTTTAATAGGTGAGAGCAGCTCCTAGTTCATTTTAAAAGCCCCTTTTTACTCTTAGTCTGGTATAACTAGTTGTGTTTCTCTGTGTGTATGTTTGACAGGGAAGCAAACAGACACTGCGGATTGATCCCATGGACATTCTCTCTGAGCTAGACTTCCAGCCCTATTTTATTTATTTTTATTTTGAAGCAGGTTCTCACTAAGTTGCTGAGGATATTGCCAAATTGTTGAGGCTTTCTTAAAACCTCTGGTCCTCTTGTCTCAGCCCCCTTGTGCCACTCCAGCCCCCTTTTTATGTTTTGTTTTGCAACAGGGTCATGCTAGGTTGCTGAAAGTCTTTGTCAAGACTTTAAGTTGCTGAGGCTGGTCTCTATCCTTTGATCCTCCTGTCTCAGCCTCCCAAGTACTGGGATTACAGGTGTGTACCACCACACCCAGTTTTTAAGCTAATAATATATTTTAACTGAACCCAATTTAAAAAAAAACACTGACCAGCTAATAAAAGAGTAAAATATCATCATATTTATGGACTGAGTAAAGAAAAGTCATACAGTTGAGACAAAACCCCAGGATACTCACAATTCTAAACTTTTCAAGATACCTCCTAAAGATAATTCACATTTAGTTCCATTTGTAATAACTTCTTTTATATGTTTATTTGTACTTTTATTGGTGTATTATAGTATCACATCATAATGTAGCTCACAATGACAGTGACATACATACACACAGCAGTTGAAACAGTTACTCCCTAGAGGGCTGAGCCTCTTGTTAAGTTGCTGAGGCTGGTCTTGGAACCTTCTGCCTCAGCCTCCCAAGTACTGCCAGTTTCTGCGCATGTGTCAACACGCATCATTGTATCATATTTTCGATGTGTCCTTGTTGAACTTTTTTACATGGTATTTTGTAGACACTCTAAAAGACTTTACTATTTAGTTTGGAAGATAGCCTTTACTTGAATAATGACCCTGAGCAACTGGGCTACTTGTCAGATTCAGTTTTCTCATTTGTAAAATGAACATTTCTACCTGTTTTACTAGTTTTTTGTGTGGATGTAATTAGTGAAATTGTCAAAGAATGCATCTTATTAATTGTAAAGTGCTATGTAAATGAATCAGTTACTACCTTTTTTCTGGTTCTGGGGATTGAAGCCAGGGACACTCAACCAATGAACTATATCCCCAGCTCCTTTTATTTTATTATTTAAATTAATATTTTGTGGTACTATGGGAATTGAACCCAGAAGCATTCTACCTTTGAGCTACACTCCCAGCCCGATTTTATTTTATTTGGAAACAGAATCTTGGTAGATTGATGAGAGTCTAACTACTTGCTGATGCTGTCCTCAAACCTATGATACTTCTGTCTCAGCCACCCACGTTCTAGGATTATAGGTGTGTGCCATAGTACCTGGCTTTATTTAATTTAATGTAAATTTAATTTTGAGACAGGGTCTTGGTCTTTGACCAAGTTGGCTTCAAACTTGCTGTAATCCTGTCTCATTCTCCTGAGTAACTGGGAGTAGAGGTGGGTGTCACCATATCGGGCTTTATTTTTGTATGTGTGTGTGTGTTTGTGTATATATATAAATATATTATCAAATATAATATATATTCATGTTATATATAAAAATAATATATATACAGTACATTAAGCTTATTTAATCTGTTAGCCAATGCCGAGTTCTTTCATTTGACCTTTTTTTTTTTCCTTTGGTGGTACTGGGGGTGGAACCCAGAGGCTTTCTACCTCCAGACTATACTCCCAGACCTTTTTTATATTTTATTTGGAAACAGGGTCTCACTAAGTTGCTGAGAGCATCACTAAGTAGCTGAGGCTGGCTTCGAACCCGTGCAATCCTCCTGTCTCAGCCTCCCAAGCGCGGGGATTACAAGCGTGCGCCACCACACCCGGCTCATTTGACCTTTCTCTACTGAGCAACTTCTAGAATGCGGATGGCTCCTACGTCCGAATCCTGATTTTATCTTTCCTTGGTTGTACAGTATTTTCTGCACTTTAGGTAGTGTCAACCTGAGAATACTTGAACCTAGGAGGGTTGCTCTGGCCATCCTTTCTGAGAAAACCTTCAAACTAATAAAAAGAAAAAGAAATGGTATAAATAACATTTAAAAAAAAAAAGAAGTAATCGGAAGTCATACTACTTTGCAGCTCACCCTGCTAACCAGTGATATGATCCTAGAGACCTGCCTTGCCCTTTCTTTGTTTCTGCTCAGATTTTGCCTTCTCCTTCAAATTTAGCAAATGAGACTGGGTCTTGCTTTATCTTTATTGTACATGCTGGACTTGAATTCATGGCCTCAAATGATCCTTCCATCTCAGCCTCTTGAGTAGCTGCAACTAAAGGTTTGCACCACCAAGTCTGGTTGTGGAGACATTTTTTGGTACTAGAGATTAAACTCAGGAGCATTCTGTCTCTGAGCTCTACCCTCAGATGCTTGCTTGCTTGCTTGCTTGCTTGCTTTCTTTCTTTCTTTCTTTCTTTCTTTCTTTCTTTCTTTCTTTCTTTCTTTAGTGGTACTGGGGATGGAACCCAGGGGAATTCTACCTCCGAACTATCTTTTTATTCTTTATTTTGAAACAGGGTCTCACTGATTTGCAAGGCCTCACTAAGTAGCTGAGGCTATCCGTGAACCATGATGCGCCTGTCTAAGCCTCCTGATGCTTGGTTTATAAGTACACGCTACCGTGCTCAACTTTATTTTATTTATTTATTTATTTTTTATTTTTGTGGGTCTGGGAATGGAACCCAGAGGCATTTGACCTACACCCCCTGCCCATTTTTTTTTTGGTGGTACTGGGGTTCCTGGAAGCCCTTTTACTTCCGGGCTACACTCCCAGACCTATTTTATATTTTTATTTGGAAACAGGGTCTCTTAAGCCAGCGCGGCTGGCTTCGAACCTGCGCAATCCTCCTGTCTCCGCCTCCCAAGCGCGGGGATTACAAGCGTGCACCACCATGCCCGGCGACCCCCTGCCCAATTTTTTATTCTTTATTTTGAAACAGGGTCTCACTGAATTGCAAAGGGCCTAAGTAGCTGAGGCTGTCGGCGAACTGCGATCCTCTGGTCTTAGCCTCCCAAATGCTGGAATTACAAGCGTGTGCCACCACTCCTGGCTCCAACCTTTTTTTTAATTTTGAAACAGTTGCTGAGGCTGGCCTCAAACCTGTGATCTTCTTGTTTTAGCCTTCTATGTTCTGGGATTACAGGCATGTACCATCCACACACGTGGCCTATTTAATGTTTTAATTTCTAATTTTAATTTTTTGCAGGTCTGGGGATGGAACCCAGGGAGGGGCATTTGACCTCCAAGCTACACTCCCTGCCCTCTTTTTTATTCTCCTTATTTTTTTTTATTTTATGTATATATTTTTTGTGGTTCTGGAATGGAACCCAGGGACATTTGACCTCTGAGCTACACCCCCTGCCCTATTTTTTATTCTTTAATTTGAAATAGGGTCTCACTAAGTTGCAGAGGGTCTCACTAAGTGGCTGAGGCTGTCCACGGACTGCCATCCTCTGGTCTCAGCTTCCCAAATGCTGGGATTACAAACACGTGCCACCACGCCCAGCTTTCTTTTTATTTGGAAACAGGGTCTCACTAAGTTCCGGAGGACCTTACTAAGTAGCTGAGGCTGGTTGTGAATCCTGATCCTCCTGTCTCAGTCTTCCACAGAACTGGATTACAAGCGTGTGCCACCATGCCTGGCTTTTTAGTTTTTTTATATAAGCATTTACTGCAGGTATAAAGTAACAAAAGTGCTTTCATCTTTATGTCTTATGGCATTCTTGTTTTTTTTGTACAAACATTTTATTTTTTCATTCTTATTCTGATGATGCGCTGGATGATAGAATATTTTTTACATTAGCAGACTCCTTTTATACATCGAAGAGGTCCTGTGCAAAGGCTTTTACTGGGTGGGGTTGTCTTTGTCTTAGCCTGGAGTATTCTTTTTGCCTCATGAATTTTCATTTACCCTTCAAAGGTGAAATTGGGCATGAACTCTAACCTCTAGCCCAAATTAGATACTGTACTTTGTTTCTTTAGTTCTCTGTACTAACCTCTAGGCACATGTAGATTTATTTGTATTTGCTAATTTGTTTCTTTCAGTGAACTCTTAGTTACCTTAGGGCAACCTTTGGATCTTCTTCCAGTAGACCCCCATGGTTTCTTCCTCTGAATGAATGCATGCAAGTGGATGATTTGGTATTTGTTCTAACCAAATCCGGAAGGAGTTATCATTAGCTCAGGCTCACAGAGGCTAAGGAACTCTGTCGAAGGTCACATAAGAAACTGGGAATGCCGAAAAGATTCAAATTCAAGTCCTTTTTAGTATATTATACTGTTAAAGTAGTAACAGCTAGTGTATGTTTTTTTTTTTTTTTTTTCGGTACTGGGGATGGAACCCAGGGGCATTCTGCCTCCGAGCTATACCCCTAGCCCTATTTTTTATTCTTTATTTGGAAACAGGGTCTCACTGAGTTGCAAAGGGCCTCACTTAGTAGCTGAAGCTGTCTGTAAACAGAGATCCTCCTGTCTCAGCCTCCCAAATGCTGGGATTACAAGCGAGTGTCACCACGCCCAGTTGGTAGTGTATTTTAATTCATTAATAATCCAGCCTCTTAGACTTGAAAGAACCTTGATTATATCTATAATACACTTCCATTGATATATTTAAACCTTGCTATATTTTCAAAATCTCTTTTGCTATTTGTCTCTAATGATTTGAGGATTACACCTTCTGGCCTATTTTTATTATTTAGTTTGAAACCGGGTCTCACTGAGTTGTAAAGGACCTCACTAAGTAGCTGAGGCTGTCGGCGAACCACGATCCAGCTCTTGGAAACAGAGTCTCTCTGAGTTGATGAGAGTCTCACTAAGTAGCTGAGGCTGTCCTCGAACCTGTGATCTTCCTGTCTTAGCTTCCCAAATACTGGGATGACAAGCATGAGCCACCACACCTGGCTCCAGTGACAAGTGCTGCTCTTGGGAGGCGGAGACAGGAGGATGGCGCAGGTTCGAAGCCAGCCTTGCTGGCATAAGAGACCCTGTTTCCAAATAAAAAAATATAAAAATAGGTCTGGGAGTGTAGCCTGGAGGTAGAAGGGTTCCATCCCCAGTACCACACAAATAAAATAAAATAAAATAAAACTGTACGTTTCTTCATAATGGAACAGTTTGATAGGGACTAGATTGATGTTTTTGTACCAAATGGCTTTTCTTTCTCTTATATTTTTATACTTCTTAGGTGGCAGCCAATGCACACATTCCTCCAGACTACCTCCTTAAAATTTGTGAGCGGATTGGTCCCTTACTAGATAAGGAGATCCCTCAGAGTGTTCCTGGGGTACAGACGTTACTAGGTGTTGGTCGGCAGTCTCTATTACGGGATGCCAAAGGTAAGATTTTCCAATTTTAGAGCTGTGTTATCAGAAGGAGTGGAGAGGAGCGCATTTTTATGTTGAGTACGTGTTTCCATGTTTCCGGTAAATAACTCATTTTTTATAACTTTTGTCAATGCTATTTTAGTATTCTTAATGTACAAATAAATATTTAGAAGCATAAAAATGAGTCTTTCAAATAGTGAATATTATATAGATGAGAACTAAAACCCCCTTTGTCACTGTGGAATTGAAATCTCAAAAGGTTGTTGCTCTGATTACTATAGTATAAATGATAAAAAAATTTCTTTCCTTATGTTAGAGTGTTCTTATTCATTAGTATTGATAAGATCCTAATTCTGGTATATATCTAATATTAGATGAGTGTAAATTTGTTAAAATTGAGAAATTTTAAAGAAAATATTAACCATTAGTAAGTATTCACTAAGTTTCTCAGCCAGGTGTGTGGTACACACCTTTAATTTTAGTACTGGGGAGGCTGAGACAGGAGGATTCCAGGTTCAAGACTAGCCTCAGCAACTAAGTGAGATGCTTAGTCACCTATTTGTAATCCCGGGCTTGTAATCCCCGCGCTTGGGAGGCTGAGACAGGAGGATCGCACGGGTTCGAAGCCAGCCTCAGCTACTTAGTGAGGCTCTCAGCAACTTAGTGAGACCCTGTTTCCAAATAAAATATACAATAGGTCTGGGAGTATAGCCCGGAGGTAGAAAGCCTCTGGGTTCCACCCCAAGTACCACCAGAAAAAAAAAAAGCTGGATATTATGACACATGATTGTAATCCCAGTTCTTGGGAAGGTGAGATAGTAGGATCTCAGGTTCAAGGACAGCCTTAGCAACTTATTGAGACCCTGTTTCAAGCTAAAATATTAAAAAAAATTACTACTGAGAATATAGATTAGAGGTAGAGTGCTCCTGGGTTCAGAACCATAAAAAGGGGAGCTGAGTGTGTAACTGGGAGAGCTAAACCTCTGGTCTTCTCCCCAACACATGCACACTCACACATACACAAACACGTTTTTTCTACTCTTCTGTTTTTTTTTTAATAGATTATTTTCCCTACATGGAACTCAAACAGAAAACATAAAGTGGTGTTTTCTGAATGTAAAAATGTGAAAGTAGGTATTAAGGATGCCTCTTCAAAGAACAAATATTTCAGATCTAGTAGCCAATTTATTTTTATATTTCCTATTATTATTATTATTATTATTATTATTATTATTATTATTTTGGTGGTACTGGGGATGGAACCCTTCTACCTCTGAACTATATTCCCAGACCTATTTTATACATATATTTTAAAATTTGGAAACAGGGTCTCTTAAGCCAGCAAGGCTGGCTTCGAACCTGTGTGATCCTCCTGTCTCTGCCAAGCACAGGGATTACAGGCGTGCACCACCGTGCCTGGCTCCTTTTATTGTTATTAAAAATTGAATTTAGCAAGATAGTTTCATAAATGGTGTGAAGGTTTTTTGTGTGTGTGATACTGGGGATTGAACC
Organism: Muscardinus avellanarius; assembly: GCF_963383645.1. Lineage (NCBI taxonomy): Eukaryota > Metazoa > Chordata > Mammalia > Rodentia > Gliridae > Muscardinus > Muscardinus avellanarius. The sequence goes on along the minus strand of NC_137792.1, from coordinate 115,834,240 downwards.
CAGGGGCATTCTACCTCTGAGCTATACTCCCAGCTCTTGGAAACAGAGTCTCTCTGGGTTGATGAGAGTCTCACTAAGTAGCTGAGGCTGTCCTCGAACCTGTGATCTTCCTGTCTTAGCTTCCCAAATACTGGGATGATAAGTATGAGCCACCACACCTGGCTTCCAGTGACAAGTTTTTTATTTCTGTGGTACTGGGGGTGGAACCCAGAGGCTTTCTACCTCTGGGCTATACTCCCAGCCCTATTTTTATATTTATTTGGAAACAGGGTCTCACTAAGTTGCTGAGAGCCTCACTCAGTAGCTGCGGCTGGCTTCGAACCTGTGTGATCCTCCTGTCTCAGCCTCCCAAGTACTGGGATTACAAGCGTGCGCCACCACACCTGGCCAGTGCCAAGTTTTAAATACCACATTTTCTAATTTAAGGAAATTCTTCAATTGAGTTAATTTGGAAGCTTTTAGGAAATTAGTCAAATAGAATTGTTGCAAACCTAATAATTAGGAATATTTAATATTTGCTTGAACTTCATTGTGAGTATTAAGCATTCTATTACTGAGTTACGCCCCAGCCCTTTTATTTTTTATTTTCAAACATGATCTTGCTATGTTGCTGAGAGTCTCACGGTTTAAAATGTTATGGCTGTTTTTTTTTTAATTTTTGTTTTTGTTTTGGTGGTACTGGGGGTGGAACCCAGAGGCTTTCTTCCTCCGGGCTATACTTCCAGACCTATTTTCTATTTTATTTGGAAACAGGGTCTCACTAAGTTGCTGAGAGCCTCACTAAGTAGCTGAGGCTGGCTTCGAACCCGTGTGATCCTCCTGTCTCCCAAGCGCGGGGATGACAAGCGTGCGCCACCACGCCCGCCTTGCGGCTGGTTTTAAACCTGTGATGCTCCTGTCTGAGATTACAGTTGTGTGTCAGGCTAAACACATTGATTTTGTTATGCACATGCTTTGATTTTATGTAGCAATGTTAAAGATGAATGACATTAGCCAGGCGCGGTGGCGCACACTTGTAATCCCAGCATTCAGGAGGCTGAGACAGGAGAATTGCAGGTTCACGCCCAGCCTCAGCTCCTTAGTGAGGCCCTCTGCAACTCAGTGAGACCCTTTCTCAAAATAAAGAATAAAAAGTAGGGCAGGGAGTGTAGCTCGGAGGTCAAATGCCCCTGGGTTCCATTCCCAGACCCGCAAAAAAAAAAAAAAAAAAAAAGAATAAAAAATAGGGCAGGGGGTGTAGCTCGGAGGTCAAATGCCCCTGGGTTCCATCCCCATGACTGCAAAAAAAATTAATAATGATATTTTAAGTTTATATTGATCCTTCTTGTACTTTGGGCTTATGCATGCATGCACACAAAACTATAGGCAAGGCTATGATTGTGGCAAAAAATCTAAAACATATTTTATGAACATAAAAACTGAAGCACAGTTAAAGAAAAAAAGATGGCTGTATTCCTTGATTAACTTCCAGTCTTTTTTACAGACTGTAAGAACACACTATGGAACGGGTCTGCATTTGCAGCTCTACATAGAGGCAGACCTCCAGAACTACCTGTAAATTATGTGAAGCCTCCAAATATGGGTGAGTGATATCTCTGTAACATCCCCTGTAGGATATGAGCATCTCTTGGATTCATTCTTTCCTAAACTCATTAGAAAGCCAAAAATATAGATACTGAAATTAAAAACACACAAACTACTTACATTCTTTTTTGTTTGTTTGATGCTAGAGATAGGACCCAGCGCCATTCTATTTCTGAACTACACCCCCATGCCTTTTTATTTTTTATTTATTTATTGTTTTTTGTGGGTCCAGGGATGGAACCCAGGGGCATTCGACCTCCGATCTACACCCCCTGCCCTATTTTTTATTCTTTATTTTGAAACAGGGTCTCCCTTAGTTGCAGAGGGCCTCACTAAGTAGCTGAGGCTGTCCGCGAACCGCGATCCTCTGTGCTCAGCCTCCCAAATGTTGGGATTACAAGCGTACGCCACCATGCCTGGCTTTCTATTTTATCTTGAAAATAAATTTTGCTAAATTGCTGAGACTGGCCTCAAACCTGCAATCTTGTTGTCTCGGCTTCCTAAGTACTAGGATTACAGATATCTTCCACCGCACTCAGCTCATTTCTTTTTTTAAAATACAACACAGGTAGCCGGGTGTGGTGGCGCACGCTTGTAATCCCCGCGCTTGGGAGGCTGGACAGGAGGATCGCACAGGTTCGAAGCCAGCCTCAGCTGCTTAGTGAGGCTCTCAGCAACTTAGTGAGACCCTGTTTCCAAATAAAGTATAAAATAGGGCTGGGTGTATATCCCGGCAGTAGAAAAGCCCCTGGATTCCACCCCAAGTACCACAAAAAAATAAAAAATAGGGCTGGGGTGTAACTTGGAGGTAGAATACTTCTGAGTTCAATCACCAGCACTGGGAAAAAAATACTTTGTAAAAAAGGAATACTATTTTTGTGGTACTGGAGGTTGAACCCAGGGGCATTGTACCCCAAAGCTACACCCCCAGCCCTATTTTATTTTTTATCTTGAAATAGGGTCTTGCTAGGTTTCTGAGGCTGGCCTTAAAGCTGTCATCCTCCTGTTTCAGCCTCCCAAGGACTGGGATTACAGGCATGTACCACTAAGCCTGGCTCTTTTTTTTTTTAAGTACGAGGAATTGAACCCAGGGGCCTTCTACCTCTCGGCTCCACCCCTATACCCTATTTTTTTTTTATTTGGAAGTAGTTTCTCTAAGTTGTCGAGCTCACTGTGTTGCTGAGTTTTATAAAACTTGTAATCTTCTTGTCTCAGCCTCCCAATTATTGGGGATTACAAATGTGCACCACTACAGTGGGCTTTACTTTTTGTTATTTTGTAACGGGGTCTCACTAAATTTCGGAAAGCCTCAGAAGTTGCTGAGGCTGGGCTTGAAACTTTGATTCTCCTGTCTTAGCCTCCCGAGTAGTAGGATTACAGATGTGCAGCACCACAACTGGCTAATTTCATGGGCTTTGATGCTATTTTTTTAAATTAATTTATTTTTTAAATTGGTGCATTGTAGTCATATATCAATCACATTGGAGTACAAGACTTGAGAGGATATACAAGCACACATCATCCAATTAGCCCTCCTCCAGCCCCCATCCCATTCCCTCCCCCTCCCTCTATCCCACACTTCTTTGGTGATTTACTTTGATACATTTGTTTATGTACCTCCTGCGTTTTAAAGAGGCTCCGTCCTCCAGTATTACATACCCTCTGATTGGTCACATTAGTTGCTTCACTATAGGGCTCTTTCTATAGCTCAACCTCTTCCTGTTGCCCTTTTCCTCCTAGTTATTGCTGATTAAGAGAAGCGTCTGATTTATATTTTCTGCGATATTTCTCTGTGCATGCTGCGTTGCAAGTACCAATCCCACTCTTGATGGTCCCAGTAGTGGCCTGGCTACTCAGTGGATGGATCCAGACCTCGCTGGCTCAAGCAGCAGCCTGGCCTCATGGGAGGCCCCAGTTCTGGTCTCGCTGGCCCCTGAACCGGTCTAACCCCTTGGCAGGCTCTTATCCTGGCCTCGGAGGCCCCAGTACCGGCCTTGCCTCACGGCAGGCTCCGATGCCGGCCTCACTGGCCCCAGCAGCGGCCTAACCCCTCGGCAGGCTCCGATCCCGGCCTCAGAGGCCCCAGTACCGGCCTTGCCTCAAGGCAGGCTCCGATGCCGGCCTCGCTGGCCCCAGCAGCGGCCTAACCCCTCGGCAGGCTCCGATCCCGGCCTCGGAGGCCCCAGCACTGGTCATGCCTCAAGGCAGGCTCCGATGCTGGCCTCGCTGGCCCCAGCACCGGCCTAATCCCTCGGCAGGCTCTTATCCTGGCCTCAGAGGCCCCAGTACCGGCCTTGCCTCAAGGCAGGCTCCGATGCCGGCCTCGCTGGCCCCAGCACCGGCCTAACCCCTCGGCAGGCTCCGATCACGGATTTGGAGGCTCCAGTACCGGCCTTGCCTCAAGGCAGGCTCCGATGCCAGCCTCACTGGCCCCAGCACCAGCCTAACCCCTCGGCAGGCTCCGATCCCAGCCTCGGAGGCCCCAACACTGGTAATGCCTCACGGCAGGCTCCGATGCCGGCCTCACAGGCCCCAGAAGCGGCCTAACCTCTCGGCAGGCTCCGATCCCGGCCTCGGAGGCCCCAGCACTGGTCATGCCTCAAGGCAGGCTCCGATGCCGGCCTCGCTGGCCCCAGCACCGGCCTAACCCCTCGGCAGGCTCTTATCCTGGCCTCGGAGGCCCCAGTACCGGCCTTGCCTCACGGCAGGCTCCGATGCCGGCCTCCCTGGCCCCAGCACCGGCCCAACCCCTCGGCAGGCTCCGATCCCAGCCTCGGAGGCCCCAGCACTGGTCATGCCTCACGGCAGGCTCCGCTGCCGGCCTCTTTGGCCCCAGCACCGGCCTAACCCCTCGGCAGGCTCTTATCCTGGCCTCGGAGGCCCCAGTACCGGCCTTGCCTCACGGCAGGCTCCGATGCTGGCCTCACTGGCCCCAGCAGCGGCCTAACCCCTCGGCAGGCTCCGATCCCGGCCTCGGAGGCCCCAGCACTGGTCATGCCTCAAGGCAGGCTCCGATGCCGGCCTCGCTGGCCCCAGCACCGGCCTAACCCCTCGGCAGGCTCTTATCCTGGCCTCGGAGGCCCCAGTACCGGCCTTGCCTCACGGCAGGCTCCGATGCCGGCCTCGCTGGCCCCAGCACCGGCCTAACCCCTCAGCAGGCTCTTATCCTGGCCTCGAGGCCCCAGTACTGGCCTTGCCTCAAGGCAGGCTCCGATGCCGGCCTCACTGGCCCCAGCACCAGCCTAACCCCTCGGCAGGCTCCGATCCCGGCCTCAGAGGCCCCAGCACTGGTCATGCCTCATGACAGGCTCCGATGCCGGCCTCGCTGGCCCCAGCACCGGCCTAACCCCTCGACAGGCTCTTATCCTGGCCTTGGAGGCCCCAGTACCGGCCTTGCCTCAAGGCAGGCTCCGATGCCGGCCTCACTGGCCTAATCCCTCGGCAGGCTCCGATCCCGGCCTCGGAGGCCCCAGCACTGGTCATGCCTCACGGCAGGCTCCGATGCCAGCCTCGCTGGCCCCAGCACTGGCCTAACCCCTCGGCAGGCTCTTATCCTGGCCTCAGAGGCCCCAGTACCGGCCTTGCCTCAAGGCAGGCTCCGATGCCGGCCTCGCTGGCCCCAGCACCGGCCTAACCCCTCGGCAGGCTCCGATCTCGGCCTCGGAGACCCCAGCACTGGTCATGCCTCAAGGCAGGCTCCGATGCCGGCCTCGCTGGCCCCAGCACCGGCCTAACCCCTCGGCAGGCTCTTATCCTGGCCTCGGAGGCCCCAGTACCGGCCTTGCCTCACGGCAGGCTCCGATGCCGGCCTCGCTGGCCCCAGCACCGGCCTAACCCCTCAGCAGGCTCTTATCCTGGCCTCGAGGCCCCAGTACTGGCCTTGCCTCAAGGCAGGCTCCGATGCCGGCCTCACTGGCCCCAGCACCAGCCTAACCCCTCGGCAGGCTCCGATCCCGGCCTCAGAGGCCCCAGCACTGGTCATGCCTCATGACAGGCTCCGATGCCGGCCTCGCTGGCCCCAGCACCGGCCTAACCCCTCGACAGGCTCTTATCCTGGCCTTGGAGGCCCCAGTACCGGCCTTGCCTCAAGGCAGGCTCCGATGCCGGCCTCACTGGCCTAATCCCTCGGCAGGCTCCGATCCCGGCCTCGGAGGCCCTAGCACTGGTCATGCCTCACGGCAGGCTCCGATGCCGGCCTCGCTGGCCCCAACACCGGCCTAACCCCTCGACAGGCTCTTATCCTGGCCTCGGAGGCCCCAGTACCGGCCTTGCCTCAAGGCAGGCTCCGATGCCGGCGTCACTGGCCCCAGCACCAACCTAAGCCCTCGGCAGGCTCCGATCCCGGCCTCGGAGACCCCAGCACTGGTCATGCCTCAAGGCAGGCTCCGATGCCGGCCTCACCGGCCCCAGCACCAGCCTAACCCCTCGGCAGGCTCTTATCCTGGCCTCGGAGGCCCCAGTACCGGCCTTGCCTCACGGCAGGCTCCGATGCCGGCCTCGCTGGCCCCAGCACCGGCCTAACCCCTCAGCAGGCTCTTATCCTGGCCTCGAGGCCCCAGTACTGGCCTTGCCTCAAGGCAGGCTCCGATGCCGGCCTCACTGGCCCCAGCACCAGCCTAACCCCTCGGCAGGCTCCGATCCCGGCCTCAGAGGCCCCAGCACTGGTCATGCCTCATGACAGGCTCCGATGCCGGCCTCGCTGGCCCCAGCACCGGCCTAACCCCTCGACAGGCTCTTATCCTGGCCTTGGAGGCCCCAGTACCGGCCTTGCCTCAAGGCAGGCTCCGATGCCGGCCTCACTGGCCTAATCCCTCGGCAGGCTCCGATCCCGGCCTCGGAGGCCCTAGCACTGGTCATGCCTCACGGCAGGCTCCGATGCCGGCCTCGCTGGCCCCAACACCGGCCTAACCCCTCGACAGGCTCTTATCCTGGCCTCGGAGGCCCCAGTACCGGCCTTGCCTCAAGGCAGGCTCCGATGCCGGCGTCACTGGCCCCAGCACCAACCTAAGCCCTCGGCAGGCTCCGATCCCGGCCTCGGAGACCCCAGCACTGGTCATGCCTCAAGGCAGGCTCCGATGCCGGCCTCACCGGCCCCAGCACCAGCCTAACCCCTCGGCAGGCTCTTATCCTGGCATCGGAGGCCCAAGTACCGGCCTTGCCTCATGGCAGGCTCTGATGCCAGCCTCGCTGGCCCCAGCACCGGCCTAACCCCTCAGCAGGCTCCGGTCCCGTCCTCGGGGGCCCCAACACTGGCCTTGCCTCACGGTAGGCTCCGATGTCGGCCACTGGCCCCGGCGCCCGCCTAACCCCTCAGCAGGTTCCGATCACTGTCTCTGTGGTTATTATTTCAAAGGTTCCAGTTGTAATGTATCAGATCTCTGCCTCCCCCGAATATTGGCCACTGGCATTGCCACTGCCTCCACCATTTCAAATCCTTCCCAGGCTCTTTTTCCACTCTGAATGTTGTCCAGTGTTCCTAAGCATGCGTGATGGTAGCATTCGACATTTGGTGTAATTTCTCCAAAAAAATAAAGTTGGTAAGATCCGGTTTCTGCTTCTCCTGAATACAAGTCTCCACCACCATCGCGGAGAACTCTTTCAACACCGCATTTCTCCTTGGTCTCCGCTAAACTCTCTCCTTATATGTGATGTCTGAGATTCTTAACAATATAGAGAAATAGCAGTCCTCTTTCACGGCGAATTTTTCCATAAGTTCCAGTGCATTTAGATACGTTTTGTCTGCATCTCCAGTGTCCTGGCATCCATAACGGCTTTCTTACCTCCTCTCCGATATTTTTCTTTATCTTTTTCTGTTCTGGGCCCGGTTTCTCCAGGGGTCTGGCGTGCTACTCGCAGTTCGGCCCGGGGCCCAGAGTCCCGCGACCCGGGCCCCAGCTGGCGTGCCCTGTGCTCGACCCCCGCCCAGAACTCAGCGTCTTACTGGGCCTGGTTTCTCCAGGGGTCTGGCGTGCTACTCGCAGTTCGGCCTGGGGTCCAGAGTCCCGCGACCCGGGCCCCATCTGTTGTGCCCAGCCCGCGACCCCCGCCCAGAACCCAGCGTCTTACTGGGTCCGGTTTCTCCAGGGGTCTGGCGTGCTATGCACAGTTCGGCCTGGGCCCAGAGTCCCGCGACCCGGGCCCCATCTGGCGTGCCCCGCCCGCGACCCCCGCCCAGAACCCAGCATCTTACTGGGCCTGGTTTCTCCAGGGGTCTCGGTTTGATGCTATTTTAAATGGTAGTGTTAAATGTTTTGTTTTATTTTATTTATTTATTTATTTATTTTGCAGGTCTGGGGATGGAACCCAGGGGCATTTGACCTCCGGGCTACACCCCCTGCCCTATTTTTTATTCTTTATTTTGAAACCGGGTCTCACTGAGTTGCAGAGGGCCTCACTAAGTAGCTGAGGCTGTCCGCGAACCACGATCCTCCAGGTCTCAGCCTCCCGAATGCTGGGATTACAAGCGTGCGCCACCACGCCCGGCTCAAATGTTTTAATTTAATGTTTTTGTTGCTAGCAAATATTATATATATATATATATATATATATATATATATATATATAACTTGTTGAATTTATTTACTAAATTTAATGGATTTTTTGGAGATTCTTCAAGTTCGTCATAGAGATGATTATATTGTTTGTAAATACAAGCAGGTTTTCTTTTTCATTTCTAATCTTGTATGTGTTATATTTCCTTTTTTAAATTATTGGACTGGCATTAACGCTAGTACAATGGGGAATTGTTACTTGTCTTAAGGTAAAAGCAGAAAATTTCGTCCTTAAGTATGATCTTAGGTACATTTATTAATTTGAGGATGTTCTTTCCTATTCCTTCTTTGCATAGAATTTTTAAGTAAAAAATGAACATTTCTCTCGTTTATTCATTTAATTTTGATCCTGGGAATTGAAATCAGGGGCATTCTACCTTTGAGCTACATCACCATTCCCTTTAAAATTTCTTTAAGCCAGCCGGGCGTGGTGGCGCACGCTTGTAATCCCAGCATTCACTTGTAATCCCAGCATTCGCTTGTAATCCCAGCATTCGCTTGTAATCCCAGCATTCGCTTGGAATCCCAGCATTCAGGAGGCTGAGACCTGAAGGATCGCGGTTCACGGACAGCCTCAGCTACTTAGTGCGGCCCTCTGCAACTCAGTGAAACCCGGTTTCAAAATAAAGAATAAAAAATAGGGCAGGGGACATAGCTCGGAGGTCAAATGCCCCTGAGTTCCATCCCCGGACCCGCAAAAAATAAAATAAAATAAAATAAAAAAAATAAAAAATAAAAAAAAATAAAAATTTCTTTAAGCCATGTGCCACCAATCAGTCATGGAGGCATATGCTTGTAGCTTGTAATACCAGAATTTGGGAAGCTGAGACAGAAGGATTGCAGGTTTGCAACCAGTCTTAGCAATTTAGTAAGGCCCTGCAACTTGGCAAGACCCTGTTTCAAGGTAAAAAATAAAGTAGGGTTTTGGGTGTAGCTCAAAAGTAGAATCATCCCGGGTTCAATGTCCATTATCACACATATACAAACATACACACAAGAAGAAACATTCTCTCTGTAGGTGTAGAAAGTCACTAAATTGCTGAGGCTGGCCTCAAACCTGCTATCCTCCTGTCTTAGCTTCCAAGTACTGAGATTATAGGCATGTACCACAATGCCTGGTAATATTTCCCTTAAACATTTTTTTTTGGTGGTACTGGGGTTCCTGGAAGCCCTTCTACCTCCGGGATACACTCCCACGGGATACACTCCAAGACCTTTTTTTTAATACTAAAAAAAAAAATTAATTTCTTATATAACCATACCAGATCAATCCAAGTACACTTTAGTATTTTATTTTATTTATTTATTTTTAATTTTACTTTTTAATTGGTGCATTGTAGTCATATATCAATCACATAGGAGTACAAGACTTGAGAGGATATACAAGCACACATCATCCAATTAGCCCTCCTCCAGCCCCCATCCCATTCCCTCTTCCAGCCCCCATCCCATTCCCTCCCCCTCCCTCGATCCCATGCTTGTTTGGTGATTAACTTTGATATATTTGTTCATGTACCTCCTGCATTTTAAAGAGGCTCCACCCTCCCCTATTCCATACCCTCTGATTGGTCACCTTAGTTGCTTCACTATAGGGTCCTTTCTATAGCTCGACCTCTTCCTGTTGCCCCTTTCCTCCTAGTTTTTGCTGATTAGGGGAAGCATCTGGTTTTAATTTTCTGCGATATTTCTCTGTGCATGCTGCGTTGCAAGTACAGATCCCACTCTTGACTGCCCCAGTAGTGGCCTGGCTACCTGGTGGACTGATCCAGACTTCGCTGGCTCAAATAGCGGCCTTGCCTCATGGGAGGCCCCGATTCTGGTCTCGCTGGCCCTGACACCAGCCTAACCCCTCAGCTGGCTCCGATCCCGGCCTCGGAGGCCCCAGTAGTGGCCTTGCCTCACTGCAGGCTCCGATGCCAATCATTGGCCCCGGAACCGGCCTAACCCCTTGGCAGGCTCCGATCCCGGCCTCGGAGGTCCCAGCACCGGCCTTGCCTCACGGCAGGCTCCAATGACGGCCTCGCTGGCCCCAGCACCGCAGACCTATTTTTTTTTTACTTTTTATGTGGAAACAGGGTCTCTTAAGCTAGAGTGGCTGACTTCGAACCAGCGCGATCCTCCTGTCTCCGCCTCCCAAGCGCGGGGATTACAAGTGTGCGCCAACACACCTGGCTTTCCCTTAAACATTTTTTATACTAAAGGATTGAACCCTGGGACATTATGCCACTGAGCTACATCTCCATTCCTTTTATTTATTTTCTTTTTTTAATTTAATTTTTTTGTTTGTTTGTGGTACTTGGGATGGAACCCAGGGGCATTCTACGTCTGAGCCACAACCTCAACCCTATTATTTATTCTTTAGTTTGAAACCAGGTCTCACTGAGTTGCAGAGGGCCTCACTAAGTAGTAGCAGAGGCTGCCCAGGGATCGCGATCCTTCTGTCTCAGCCTCCCAAATGCTGGGACTACAAGTGTGTGCCACCATGTCTGGCTTATTTTTTTGTTTTGAAACAGCTTCTCACTAACTTGCTGAAGGTCTCATTAAGTTGCTGAGAGTAGCCTGGAACGTGCAATCCTCTTTTCTCATCCTCCCAAATAGTGGACTTGTAAGCCTGTTCAATTTTATATTTTGATTTTAGTAACTTCATTCATTTGTTCATTCATTCATTCATCCATTCATTTAGTGGTACTAAGGATTGAATCCAGAGCCTTTCTACCTTTGTTCTACACACCAAGCTAGATTTTATTTCTTTATTTGGAAACAAGATCTTGCTAGGTTGATGAGAGTTTCACTGCTTGCTGAGACTGTCCTCAAACCCTCAATCCTCTTGTCTCAGCCCCCACTCCCCGCCAAGTACTGAGGTTAGAGGCATGCGCCACCATGTTACAGCTAGTAACTCACTTTTAAGATCTTACTCAAACCAATAAAATTCTGTCCTTATCTTGACTCTCCACTATGTTGGATTATTTATTAAAACGATCCCATCCCATTGTTATTTAGTAATTTAATGAAATGGAGGTGAGGGAGCACAGGGAAGGAATTTGAAAGTGAATTCCCAGATCCCATTCTCCATATTAGCTGATCTAACGCTTTATATTTCTGTGTACTTACTTTTACTAAGGGTGAGTTTCTTAATTCCTCTAGGACAAAAGCAAAGATGCCTGTGATTATATTACTACAAATTTAAGCTTCATCATTCTGTTGTGTTCGTTGTACGCTTGACTAATCAAATTTGTTTCACAATGTGCCAAAATTAAATAAGAGGAACGAAATTGAACAAAATTAAAAAACAGTATTAATAACCAATGCTACTCAAAGGAGCTCTAGGGCATATGTAATATCTGTGGTATTTTTTTGAGATCTTGCACTATAACCACTATGTGTTGATATTTCATTTTTTAATGATTAGAATTTATTTTGGAAATGTTGTGGTTTTTAGATTATATTTTATGGGGTATGTGTGTGTGTGTGTGTGTGTGTGTGTGTGTGTGTGTGTAAATGAGGATTGAACCCAGAAGCACTCCACCTTTGAGCTAAAGTTACCCTAGCTTTTTGTTTCTTTTGTGTTTTTGAAACTGGGTCTTGCTATGTTGCTGAGGCTGGCCTCAAACCATGATCCTTCTATCTTAGCTTCCCAAGTACTGAAAGTACAGGTGTGTACCATCATGCACAGCTACATTAGAATTTGAAATAAAAAATTCATGCAAATATAACTTTGCTGTGAAATTAGTTTGTTAGGATAGAAGTAATTTTAAAAGTGTTTTGTAGCCGGGCGTGGTGGCGCACGCTTGTAATCCCAGCATTCGGGAGGCTGAGACCAGAGGATTGCAATTCAATGACAGCCTCAGCTACTTAGTGAGGCACTTTGCAACTTAGTGAGACCTGTTTTCAAGGAATAAAAAAACAGGGCAGGGGGTGTAGCTTGGAGGTCAAATGCCCCTGGGTTCCATCCCCAGACCCACAAAAAAAAAAAGTTTTGTGCCCATTTTAAGCATTATGGTTGCTATTTCATCATGTTAAAAGCTTTATACAATTTTATGATTATCATACCTAAATAGTTTTCATGATATTTCCATAAAAATGGCAGCAGGATGGCTTATGCATTTAGTTAAGAATGACATACCCAAGGAATAAATTATTGCACTTGTTCATATTTCATTTTTTAAACATTTTTTTTGGGTGGTACTGGGGGTGGAACCCAGGGGCTTTCTACCTCCAGGTTATACTCCCAGACCTTTTTTTTACATTTTATTTGGAAACAGGGTCTCACTAAGTTGCTGAGAGCCTCACTAAGTAGCTGAGGCTGGCTTTGAACCTGTGCAATCCTCCTGTCTCACCCTCCCAATTGCGGGGATTACAAGCGTGCACTACCACGCCAGGCTCAATATTTTTAAAACATTTTATCTTTTTTTTTTCTTTTTTGGTGGTACTGGGGGTGGAACCCAGAGGCTTTCTACCTCCGGGCTATACTCCCAGACCTATTTTCTATTTTATTTGGAAACAGGGTCTCACTAAGTAGCTGAGGCTGGCTTCAAACCTGCCCATCCTCCTGTCTCAGCCTCCCAAGCGCGGGGATTACAAGCGTGAGCCACCACACCCGGCAAAACTTTTTATCTTTAGTTCAGTTAGCTTACAGAAAGGTCCTGTAATTTATAAAATAGTCCATCTAACACTCTGTATACTTTAGGTTTGCATTAATTCTGATGCTAAGTTAATATTTTTTATGTGGTACTAGGGATTGAACCCAAGGGACAGTCTACCTCCAAGCTCTGCCACCAGCCCGATTTTAATTTTATTTGGAAACAGGGTCTTACTAGGTTGATGAGAGTCTCACTACTTGTGCACGCTGTCCTCAAACCTACGATCCTTCTGTCTCAGCCTTCCAAGTACCGGGATTATAGGCACGTGCCACCATACCCGACCAAATTAATATTTACACGTTGTCAGTAAGCTTCCATTGAACATGGACTTTTGACTTATTGGCCTTTGTATGGTTTTATGTCACACTTAATGTCAGAATTCATTTGGAGGTAGCAACTCTTGTCTCTTGTTAATATAAAAAATATAAACAGAAATTAAGTAGTCTCCTTTCCAGTACTTTTAAAAAATCTAGATGAGGTGATTAGGTTTCTGCAAGGACTATGTTTCATCTTTCTCCAGTGTCTTGTAGTTCTTATCTCTTGTGCATGGGTCACGCTTTGGTCAGGTCTTGCTTATTCATGTTTTGAATTCTTCCACGTGCTGCTGTACACCTTTCTGTACTCACATAATTGTGTAGGAAGCAAGTTGCTTCTAAAGTCATTACTTATATATATGTTGGAGAAGAACACGGGATGGTTATCATGCCTGTAAGTAATTAAAACTGGAATATAAAGTTAGACTCTTTTGTATGTGCTAAAGCATGTGTGCTCACTAAATTAGATGGAAGGAAGTGTTATAATTACTGCCACATGGAAACTGAAACAACCCTTTTAAATTCAATTGGTTTTGCATGTGGGCTGGGGATTAAATTCAAGGTTTAGCACACGCTAGACAAGTGTTCTTCACTATGCTTCACCTCTAGACCCTTTCTGAAAATTTATTTTGAGACAGGGTCTAGATAAGTTGCTCAGGCTGGCCTCCACCTTCCAATCCTCCTCCCAGATAGCTGGGATTACAGGCAATCACGTGCAATGCATAGCTCTACTTTTTAATTTTTTAATTTGTTTTTGGTGCTGGAGATTGAGCACAGGGACATTCTACCTCTTAGCTGTATTCCCAGCACTTTTTATGTACTTTCAAATAATATCTTACTGTATTGTTGAGGGTCTCCCTATGTTTCTGAAGGTTGGCCTTGAATCTGTGATCCTTCTGTCTCAGCCTCCCAAGCAGTTTGATTATAAGTATGTGCCACCATGTCCAGCACCTTGCCTGCCTTTTATTTATTCACTTTTTTTGTATTGGGGATTCAAGCCAGGGACATTCTACCTGTAAGCAATATCACACGTTTTATTTTACTTTACTTTTATTTTATTTTGTTTGTTTGTTCGTTTTGGTGGTATTCGGGATGGAACCCAGGGGCCTTCTACCTCCAGACTACACTCTCAGACCTATTTTATATTTTATTTGGAAACTAGGGTTTCTTAAGCCAGCAGAGGCTGGCTTTGAACCTGCACGATCCTCCTGTCTCTGCCTCCCAAGCATGGGGATTACAAGCGTGCTCCACCACGCCTGGCTTACTTTTATTTTATTTTATTTTATTTTATTTTATTTTATGTTTGTTGCTGAAAATTTGAATATTCACCAGTTGAAAGACATCTAGGCTGATTCTGATGCTTGGTAATCACAAATCCAAGACTGTAATTGAGGATCATATGGTAATTGAATTTGGGGTATTTTAAGAAACTGCTAAACTGTTTCACATAGTAAGTTTAGCATTTTATGTTCATTTAGCAGTTACTGTATCACTCCCTTTAGGTCTGTTAATATTTTCTTTTTTGTTTTTTTGGTACTGGATATTGAATACAAGGATATTCTAACTTCAAGATACACTCCCAGATATTTAAAAATTTTAGTTTGGAAAAGGGTATTGGTAAGTTGCTGATACTAGCCTCGAACCTGTGATCTTTCCACTAAGTATTCAGCCTCCCGATTTCTAATGTTATAGTTGTCTGTCACCATGCCACACTTTCTAGTATTTGCTTTATATATTTGGATGCTCCAACAATTGTTCATATGTATTTAGAATTATTTTCTTCTGCTCAATTGACTTCTTTTGTGATTATGCAATTTCTTCTTTCTTTTTTACAGCTTTTGATTTAAAGTATATTTGATATATGTATAGCTACATTTGTTTTCTTTTAGAACTAGGGATTGAACTCAGGGGCATTCTGTCTCTGAGCTACACTCCTCCCAAGTTTTTTTTTTTTTTTCTGTTCTTGGGGTGGAACCCAGGGGCATTTGACCTCCAAGCTACTCCCCAGCCCTATTTTTTATTCTTTAGTTTGAAACCAGGTCTCACTGAGTTGCAGAGGGCCTCACTAAGTAGTTGAGGCTGCCCTTGAACCTGATCCTCCTGTCTCAGCCTCCCAAATGCTGGGATTACAAGTGTGTGCCACCACACCCAGCTTTTCTTCCTTCCTTTCTTTCTTTCTTTCTTTCTTTCTTTCTTTCTTTCTTTCTTTCTTTCTTTCTTTCTCTCTTTCTTTCTTTCTCTCTTTCTTTCTCTCTTTCTTTCTCTCTTTCTCTCTTTCTCTCTTTCTCTCTTTCT
The DNA here is from genome assembly GCF_963383645.1 of Muscardinus avellanarius. Taxonomy (NCBI): domain Eukaryota; kingdom Metazoa; phylum Chordata; class Mammalia; order Rodentia; family Gliridae; genus Muscardinus; species Muscardinus avellanarius. The sequence continues at coordinate 115,818,856 of NC_137792.1, read as the reverse complement.
CTCTTTTCTTTCTTTCTTTCTTTTTGTGATACTGGGGGTGGAACCCAGCAGCTTCCTACCTACTGGCTATACTTTCAGACCTATATTTTATTTGGAAACAGAGTCTCACTAAGTTGCTGAGAGCCTCACTAAGAAGCTGAGGCTGGCTTCGAACCTGTGTGATCGTCCTTTCTCAGCCTCCCAAGGGCAGGGATTACAAGTGGGGATTACAAGCATGAGCCACCAAACCCAGCTTCTTTTTTATCTTTTGAAAGAGAATCTCATTAGGTTGCTGAGAGTCTAGCTATTTGCTGAGACTGTCCTTGTACCTTTGATCCTGCTGTCTCAGCCTCCCAAGTACTGGGATTATAGGCCTGTTCCAGCATGCCTGGTTTGGATTCTTATTGCCTGGAATAACTTATTCTATTTTTATCTTCACTTTGTGTGTCTTTACCATATTTTTACTAAGTGAAGTGTATTTTTACTAAGAAACATATATTTGGATTTTTTATGACACCGGAGATTGAACCCAGGGACATTTTTGCCTCTGAGCTACACTCCCAGCCCTATTTTTGTTTTTATATGGAAGCAAGGTCTCACTAGGTTGATGAGAGTCTTAACTACTTGCTCAGGTTATCCTCAAACCTGTGATCTTCCTGCCTCAGCCTCCCAAGAACTGGGATTATGAGCGTGTGCCACCATGCATGGCTGGAAACTTTTTTAATTTTAGAAAAGTTTTTGATGTGTTTTCTAGGCTGTATTTAACTAGTAAGCCCAAGTGATCCTTCACCTCATTCCCCTCAATAGGTGGGACTGGGATAGATGCCTGGGTTGGATTTTTTTTTTAGTTGCGGGTCTGGGGATGGAACCCAGGGGCATTCAACCTCCATGCTACACTCCCTGCCCTATTTTTATTCTTTATTTTGAGACAAGGTCTCACCAAGTTGCGGAGGGCCTCACTAAAAAGCTGAGGCTGTCCACGAACTATGATCCTCCATCCTCCAGTCTTAGCCTCCCTAATGCTTGCGCCACCACGCCCAGCTTTGAATCTTCTTCTTCTTCTTTTTTTTTTTTTTTTTTTCATCTATCAGAGCCGGGCATGGTGGCGCACGATTGTAATCCCCGTGCTTGGGAGGCTGACACAGGAGGATCGCGCAGGTTCGAAGCCAGCCTCAGCTACTGAGTGAGGCTTTTAGAAACTGAGACCCTGTCTCCAAATAAAATATAAAATAGGTCTGGCAGTATAGCCCGGAGGTAGAAAGCCTCTGGGTTCCACCCCAGTACCACCAAAAAATAAAAAATAAATAAATCTATCAGTTACTGTGGATTTTGTTTGTAGAATTTACTCTGTTTAATGTTTGGTAATTATTGATAAACAAGGTGTTACTAACTCGTGTGTGTGTGTGTGTGTGTGTTACTGAAGAATACACATAGGGACATTCTACCTCTGAGCTATACTCCCATTACTTTTTTTTTATTTTTTGAAGCTAGGTTGCTGAGGCTCTCCTCACACTCAGCCTGCCACGTGCTGGTATTCTAGGAATGCTCCACTACTCCTTAGTTACTCATCTATCTGGTCACCTCTTTTCCACTTTTATTCTAGTTATTTTATTTTTCTTCACTCTAGTAGTTTACTTTTGTGTTTAATGATGTACTCTAGTAGTGTGATTTACATTATTTTCTTATAATTTTTGGCATGTTTATTTTTAGTTTTGTTTTGTGGTCTCTCTATATGGCTTAGAAAATACTTCTTTTGAATTTTTTTTGGTACTGGGTGTGGTACCCAGGGACTTTCTATCTCCGGGCTATACTCCCAGACCTTTTTTATATTTTATTTGGAAACAGGGTCTCACTAGGTTGCTGAGAGCCTCACTAAGTAGCTGAGGCTGGCTTCGAACCTGTGCGATCCTCCTGTCTCAGCCTCCCAAGCGCGGGGAATTACAAGCGTGTGCCACCATGCCCGGCTTTCTTTTGAATTTAACAGGCTTTTTTTGTGTGTGTGGTACTGGGGATTGAACCCAGGGGGATTTTGTCTCTGAGCTATACTCCGAGCCCTTATTATTTTTTTGTTATGAAACAGGGTCTTACTAGGTTGCTGAGCGTCTTGCTACACTGCTGAGGCTATCCTTGAACATTTTCAATAGAATTACTTCTTCTGGCGGGGCATGGTGGCGCACGCTTGTAATCCCCGCACTCAGGAGGCTGAGACAGGATCACAGGATCGAAGCCAGCCTCAGCTACTTAGTGAGGCTCTCAGCTATTTAGTGAGACCCTGTTTCCAAATAAAATATAAAATGGGTCTGGGAGTATAGCCCGGAGGTAGAAAGCCTCTGGGTTCCACCCCTAGTACCACCACCCAAAAAAAAAAAAACCTGTTAAAGAATTACTTCTGTCTCAGCCTCCCAAGTATTGGGATTATAGGCACGTGCCGCCACTTGTGTTTATATAACAAGCTATTTTGAAATAATAGCAAATTAACATCTTAAAGATAAGAACAGAAATAAAAAAATTCTCAGTAAGTACACTCTATATTTGCACTTCATTTCTCGCTATATTTTGAACTTTTGATATCACAAATCCTTTCATGTATTTCTTAGCCTTCAACCTGAAGATATGTCTGTTTTGCTCAGCCTGCTAGCAAAATTCGAATTTACTGAATTTGTTTGTACAATTACTCTTACTGGTGAGTTTTAGAACTACTTAAATACATTTTTTAACTTCTTTATATTCTTTCTTTTCGTTTGAAAATCTCCCTTTAGAATTTCTTTTTTTTAAGATTTAAAGAAGTTTATTAGAAAGATAGAAATACAGAAAATAGAAATCCAGCTCCATACCAGACTGGCATGGAGGGGTGACTCGAAATGAATGCACCCCCTTTAGAATTTCTTATGATAAATCCGGTGGAAATATATCCTTTTACCTTTTCTTTGTCTGGAAATGTCTTCAATTCTTTCATTTCTCTCTCCCCCCACCCGTGTGTGGGGTGTGTGTGTGTGTGTGTGTGTGTGTGTGTGTGTGTGTTACTGGGGATGGAACCCAGGTGGCACTCTTCCCCCCCCCCGTCCCAAGTTACACTTTTAGCCCAATTTTATTCTTATATTTTGAAACAGGCTCTCACTAAGTTGCAGAGGGCCTCTCTAAGTTGCTGAGGCTGGCCACGAACCCGTGATCCTCCTGTATCACTCTCCCAAATATTGGGATTATAAGTGTGCACCACCATGCCTGGCCTTAATTTTTTTTTATTTCTAAAGCATAACTTTGTTGAGTACAGCATTCTTGGTTGTCATTCTTTGTTAGTATTTATAAAAATCTTAGGCCATCTCTCCTGACTTGTAAAGGTTTCTGCTGAAAGTTACCTTTTGGTTAAATTGGGACACAATTTATGTGTTTGGTTTTCTTTCTTTTTTTTTTTTAATTGGTGATACTGGGGTGGAACCCGGAGGCTTTTTACCTCCGGACAACACTCCCAGACCTATTTTATACTTTATTTGGAAACAGGTTTTAACTAGGTTGCTGAGAGCCTCACTCAGTAGCTGAGGCTGGCTTCGAACCTGTGCGATATTCCTGTCTCAGCCTCCCAAGCGCAGGGATTACAAGCGTGCGCCACCACGCCTGGCTACGTGTTTGGTTTCCATGTGATACAACACAGCTTGTCAAGATCAGCCCAGCACCGAGGAAGGGCCAATACCCATGCCGTGTGGGCTGTCTATTGTTGAGGTAGGTTGGTGGTTTAAGAGACTGCCCCAGCATCAGCACCAGAGATAATGCTGGTTGGAATAGAACCCCAATAGATTGGGGTCATTTTCTTCCCTGGAACCAAAGCTGTTCCAGAAACTCTGCCTGCAAGCCGGCTTGGGGATGGGTACAATTAGGATCTTCCAAAGATTTCACCAGCCGTGCCCTGAATTCCAGATCAAAGTCCTTTGCTCAAAATCCTTCACTTTCTCTGCTCTCTACCTAGTAAATTTTGTTTTGCTCCACCTTCCTCTGCTTGAGGTTGGGGTCATTGTTGGTGAAGGTAGTACCTTGGCTTCCTACGCTGATGCTAGGCTGGGTTGCAGCTGGATCTCTCATAGCTTTTAAGCGCTGCACTGTCTTCAAGGGCACACCGAAGTCCATGCTATCGGTTGGCTGTGATGTAGATCAAAATGTGAATCTATCCAGCTAGGACACAGGTTTATGCCTGATCCTGACAAAGTTCTACGACTCCAATGTGAGCACTGAACTGAGGCTAGCTGTGTTGCCTGAGCTTGGGAGTTAGGTTTTAGAATAGTCTCCTGGCCACCAAGGTTGACCTTCAGCTGAGTTGCACATGAGTCTCACAGCCACAGGGACCTGCATGATCTTGGGTAAAGTTGTATGTTCCTCAGGCCAACTCCAAGGCTTGCAATAATACAGTCTGAAACTTGAGTCTTTTCTACCAGCTCACAATCTTCTGGTCTGTCTGAAGCAGAGGTAGGTCTAGAAGCTCGCTCTCTTTATTTATTTATTTATTTTTTTGGCGGGTCTGGGGATGGAACCCAGAGACGTTCGACCTCCAAGCTACACTCCCTGCTCTATTTTTTTTTTTTTTTTTGGGTACTGGGGTTCCTGGAAGCCCTTCTACCTTTGGGCTACACTCCCAGATCTATTTTATACTATTTTTTTTCATTTTGAAACAGGGTCTCTTAAGTCAGCACTGCTGGCTTCAAACCTGCACGATCCTCCTGTCTCTGCCTCCCAAGCATGGGGATTACAAGTATGTGCTACCATGCCCGGCTCCTGCTCAATTTTTTATTCTTTATTTTTTATTTTTATTTTTATTTTTGTGGGCTTGGGGATGGAACCCAGGGGCATTCTAACTCTGACCTACACCCCTGCCCTATTTTATTCTTTATTTTGAAACCGGGTCTCACTGAGTTGCAGAGGGCCTCACTAAGTAGCTGAGGCTGTCCACGAACTGCGATCCTCCAGTCTCAGCCTCCCGAATGCTGGGATTACAAGCGTGCGCCACCACACCCGGCTTATTCTTTATTTTTGAAACAGGGTCTCACTGAGTTGTGGAGTGACTTAACAAGTAGCTGAGGCTGTCTGCGAACTGTGATCCTCCAGTCTCACCCTCTGGAATGCTGGGATTGCAAGCATGTGCCACCACGCCCAGCTTTAGAAGCGTTTTCTTAATCTTTTTTTAACAAGATTTTTGTCTTTATTTATTTTTTTGGTACTAGAGATGGAACCCAGAAGCTTTCTACCTCTGGGTTATACTCCCAGACCTATTTTATATTTTTATTTTGAAACAGGGTCTTACTCAGTTGCCGAGAGCCTCACTAAGTAGCTGAAGCTGGTTTTGAACCCATGCAATCCTCCTTTCTCAGCCTCCCAAGCGCTGGGATTACAAGTGTGTGCCACCACGCCCAGTTTAGAGGACTGCAGATTTGAAACCAGATGCAACAACTTAGTAAAATCCTCAGCAACTTACTGAGACCCTGTCTCAAAATAAAAAGATCTAGAGGTATAGCCTGGAGTTAGAATGTCACTGGATTCCATCCTCAGTACCAAAAAAAAGACCATTTTAATTTGCTTCAAATTTGAATTCTGCTCTTGAAAGCTGTGTCCCAATAGGATATTATGTGGAATATGAAATTTGATAAGAAATCTTTATTTTAAATCCAGTATAGCCAGGCATGGTGGCCCATGCTTGTAATCCCCGCACTTGGGAGGCTGAGACAGGAGGATCACGCAGGTTCGAAGCTAGCCTCAGCTGGCTTAAGAGACCCTGTTTCCAAAAATAAAAAAAAGTATAAAATAGGTCTGGGAGTGTAGCCAGAGGCAGAAGGGCTTCCAGGAACCCCAGTACCACCAAAAAAAAAAAAACTAGTATGGAACTACTTTTGGGCAGATTAACAAATAGACTAGGAGAACTCTGTAGATACTTATGTAATCTAATTCAAAATTTTCTATGTTATAATATAAAATATAAAACCTTAAATTTAATGTAAATGTGAAAAATACCTTATACCTACCTTTTATGAGTACTACTTAACACAATTTGCCATAATATTTAAATAGTTATTCAAATATAAACAGTACATATTTAGTTTTAGTACTTAGAAATTTGTACTTCTTTTTATATACTTTAGTATGTTTCATTGTAGGCTTTCTGAGCTTTTTTTTTTCTAAAAATGTCTTCTCTTTCATGTTTGAAGATAGTAGAAAGGAATGTGCTTTGAGATTTTTTTTATAGAAATTATTCATTTTCAATGATCCTTCTATTTCTTCATGCTTACTGATCTGGTTGTTTTGATAAAATTGACTGATTTTAAGAGAACAGATTGTGGTCTTGAAGTGCCTTAGGAATCAGCTCATGTACTAGTAAGGAATTTTTAGTATAACAGCCCTATAATAAGTCTTTGATTTGAATTTATTGTTATTAAGTGTCCTTGTTTTACTGAGTTTATTTTAAGTTTTATTGCCAGTTCATACTGGAAGGTATGGTACTAAGCTTTTAAGTCCAGATAATAAATTAATGCACTGAAAAAATGTTCTAAAATAGATATACTTTTGCAGCCGGGCGTGGTGGCGCACGCTTGTAATCCCAGCATTCGGGAGACTGAGACCTGGAGGATTGCAGTTCGCAGACTGCCTCAGCTACTTAATGAGGCCCTCTGCAACTCAGTGAGACCTGGTTTAAAAATAAAGAATAAAAAATAGGGCAGGGGGTGTAGCTCGGAGGTAGAATGCTCCTGGGTTCCATCACCAGACCCACACACACACAAAAATTATATATATATATATATATATATATATATATATACACACATACATACACACACTTTTTCTAACATTAGAGTTTTCATAGGTTATTGATAATTTGTTTTATAAAATAATGACATCAGCCGGGCATGGTGATGCATGCGTATAATCCCAGCATTGGGGAGGCCGAGACCAGAGGATCCTGGTTCGCGGACTGCCTCAGCTACTTAGGCCCTCCACAACTTAGTGAGATCCTGTTTCAAAAAAAAAATAAAGAATAAAATAATGAGATGAATTGTTAATAGGTAGGACACTGAAGAAAGTTGTAAAATAAAAAGAATAAATAATACATATATATGTACCCAACATTGGAATACCTAAATAGAAAGGGCAAGCACTTAATACATATGAAGGAAGGAATCAGTTGCAATACAATAGTAAGAAACTTGAAGCCATACGTGGTGGTGCATGCGTCTAATCCCAGAACTTGAGAGGCTGAGACAGGAGGATCACAAGTTAAGACCAGTCTCAGCAACTTAGCAAGACTCTCAGAAACCTAGTGTGACCCTGTTTCAAAATAGTAAAAGGACTGGGGTGTATCTCAGAGACTAAATGCCTCTGGGTTCAATCCACAGCACCCCAAAAATATATTATATGGAGTTATTAATATGTTAATTATTTTTAGGTTCTGTGTAAACATGTATATAAAAATGATTTTGTGTTTAGGTTTGTGTCCCATCACTTATATAACTTATATGCATTTTAAAATATTCTAAAATCCAAAAATATCTGAAATCTTAAACACTTATATTTCCAAGGTTTTTTGAGAAGTGATATTTAATATGTAACTGGAAGGACCTTGAAAAAAATCAGAGATATGTGGGAATTAAACAGGGAGCAACCTATGGTCAAAGAAGAAATTTAAAGAGAAAACGTTTCTTGAGGCTGGATGTGATGGTACACGCTTGTAATCCCAGTACTTGGGAGGCTGAGACAGGAGGATCATCGGTTCATGGGCAGCCTCAGCTACTTAGTGAGGCCCTCCGCAATTTAGTGAGACCTTGTTTCAAACCCTTGGGTTCAATCCCCAGTAACACACACACACACACACACACACACACACACACACACACACACAATCTTTTGAGACAAATTAAAATGAAAGCAGAACATACTAAATGCTACAAAACCACTATTCAGAGAGTAATGTATAGCAGTAAATGTCTACTTGAAAAAAGAAGAAAGATCAGGACTAGAAAAAGAATAAGCTAGGCGTGTGGTGGTACACATTTGTAATCCCAGAATTTGGGAGGTTGAGGCAGGAGGATTGCAGGTTCGAAGCCAGCCTGGACAATTTAGCAAGGCCTTCTACAACTTAGTGAGACCCTCTTTCCAAATAAGAAATAAAATTGAGTTTCACTCAGAGAAAAAATTCTTCTGGGTTTAATCCCCATGCCAAAAAAAAAAAAAGAAAAAGAATTAAGAATAAAGTGACCACGTCCTACGATGTAGTTGAACACACTTGTAATTACAGTACTTGGAGACTGAAATAGGAGGATTGAGGCCAACCTCAGAAATTTAGTAAGACCCTGCTTCAAAATAAAAACTAACGCCAAGTGTGATGGTGCTGCACAACAGCAATCCCAGTGTTTGGAGGGTGAGACAGGATCATAATTTAGAGGTCCAGCAACCTGTTGAGACTTTGTTTCAGACAAAAAATAAATAAGGGTTGAGGGTGTAACTATAAGCAATCCCTGAGTTCAAAATCCCGTCACACACACACACACACACACACACACACACACACACACACACATACACACAAGTGCTGGCAAACGTGTGTGTGTGTGTGTGTGTGTGTGTGTGTGTTTGTTTGTGTGTAAGGAGCTCACCTGGGTTGAATCCCCAGCGTATAAAAAAGTAAAAATAATACCCAGCAGTGTGTGGTGGTGCACCCTTGTAATCCCAGCATTTGGGAGGCTGAGACAGGAGGATCCTGCTTCAGCTACTTAGGCCATTTGCACCTCAGTGACACCCTGTTTCAAAATAAAGAAGAAAAGATCCGGGTGTGGTGGCGCACGCTGTAATCCCCGCACTTGGGAGGCTGAGACAGGAGGATCGCACAGGTTCAAAGCCAGTCTCAGCTACTTAGGCTCTCAGCAACTTAGTGAAATCCTGTTTCCAAATAAAATATAAAATAGGTCTGAAAGTATAACCTGGAGGTAGAAAGCCCCTGGGTTCCACCCCCAGTACCACAAAAGTAAATAAATAAATACATAAATAAATAGGAGTTATTTAATCAAGGATGTTAAAGATTTATACACTGAAAGCTATAAAAGTTTAACGGCAGAACTTGAAGAAGACACAAATACATGGAAAGATACTTCATTTTCACGGGTTTGCTCGTTCTGTATCTCCTGCTCCCCTCCTTAAAGTTGCTTTGCTGTTTTTTTCTACTTCCTGCTGTTGGTTTTTCATTATATTCTGCAAGTAGTGATTTTCAACTTGTCAAGTGTTCTTTCTCTAGGGAATATTTGTCAATATGTGGAAATATTTGTGCTCGCTAAAGCTTACTGCTGGCGTGCTACTAGCACGTAGTAGGTAGAGGCTAAAGGTGCTTCTAAATACCTCGCAGCGGACAGGCGCCTCCTACAATGAAGAACCATCTAGCCCAAAGTGTCGGAGCTCCTTAGAGAAAACCAAGCTTTAAAGTTTTAATCAGGCCTTAACTTTTTCCAGTTGAAAGGTTGGAAAGGAAAAGGGGAGCAGAAATAATGGTTGATTGTTTCAAGGAACTCAGATTAGTAAGAAATGTGTGACCGGAGAAGGAAAATTATAAAAGTCCCATAGTTAAATTACCTGCTTTTCCTATCATAGAGTTGTAGAAATTTCTTTTTGTTGGAATGGGTAGCAGCAGCCAAAAATTATCCTCTTACCTCGTACTCATTCTTATGCATTTTTTTTTTTTTGGTGGTACTGGGGGTGGAACCCAGAGGCTTTCTACCTCCGGGCTATACTCCCAGATCTTTTTTTATATTTTGTTTGGAAACAGGGTCTCAGTAAGTTGCTGAGAGCCTCACTAAGTAGCTGAGGCTGGCTTCGAACCCATGCAATCCTCCTGTCTCAGCCTCCCAAGCGCGGGGATTACAAGCGTGCGCCACCACGCCCGGCTCTCTTATGCATTTTCTACCATTACGCAACACCTTGTGATATTATGTACTCAGATATCTAATGTGTTCTTATGATTTGCATTCAGCCTTTCACTGGTTTTGCTGTTGATCATTCATTTCTTGTCATTTTGTCAGTGTAAGATGGCCAGTGGATCTCTCTATGCCTGAAAAACAGACTTCATTGCTCTTAAGATTGTGAGACATTGAAAGGTTGCATACTTTTGCTTGTGGCATGGTTCTACTTATACTAATTTAGCTAGAACACAGTTATTGCCTTAATTTGCCTCGCTTAAAATAAAGCTATTGGCAATTTTATACTGTTATTTATAAGCAGTGTGTTTTATACTGTTATTTATAAGCACCAGTGTGGTAAAGTATCACCTTGTCTCTGGGTGACTTTGAACTTGTAGGAATACTGTTTTCTTTAAAATATGATGTGTGGGGTGTGAAGTATTTTCAGTATATAAGGGAAGACTGGAATAATTTCATAGGTTGAGTGGGTGTTTGTAAATCCTTACTTGGGAATCTCATATTAAAAGTGAACATAAGCCGGGCGTGGAGGCTCATGCTTGTAATCCTAGCATTTGGGAGGCTGAGACTGGAGGATCGCGGTTCAGACAGCCTCAGCTACTACTTAGTGAGGCCCTTTGCAATTCAGTGAGACCCGGTTTCAAAATAAAGAATAAAAAATAGGGCTGGGGGTGTAGCTCACAGGTCAAATGCCTCTGGGTTCCAGCCCCAGACCCACACACAAAAAAGTGAACATAATCTATATTTTACTTTAGGGAGAATTATGTAGACTTTTACCTTCTGGCTATTTTTTAAAGAAATTATGAAAACATAAAATTGAGACATGATATAAAATGATCTTAAAGGAGATGAAGCCTCAAAAGTTCATTGGTAACTAGAGGAAGGACATTCAGATTCAGAAACCAAGCTGGGCTTGGTGGCGCACGCTTGTAATCCCCAAGCTTTGGAGGCGGAGACAGGAGGATCTTGCAGGTTCGAAGCCAGCTGCACTGGCTTAGGAAACCCTGTTTCCAAATTTAAAAAAGTATAAAATAGGTCTGGGAGTGTAGCCCAGAGGTAGAAGGGTTTCCAGGAACCCCAGTACCACACACACACAAAAACTCAGAAACCAAAAAGTGGAAAAGCCATAGACAAACCTAGAAAGAATTGTTTTCTGCTTAAATGTATTTGTAATAGGCAGGTGGCACATGCTTGTGATCCCAGTACTTGGGAGGCTGAGACAGGAAGATTGCAGGTTTCTGGCCAGCCTCAGTAAATCAGGTCATCTGCAACTTTGTGAGACCGTGTTTACAAATAAAAGAATAAAATAGGTCTAGGGGTATATCTCAGAGGCAGAATTCCCCTGTGATCCATCCTCACCCCCCCCCCAAGTATGTAGTGTTATAGCTTTCTCTTTGCTTTTCACTGTATGAGTTTCATATTACTTTTATTTATTTATTTTTTTGGTTGAGACTGGGGGTGGAACCCAGAGGCTTCCTACCTCCGGGCTATACTCGCAGACCCATTTTTATATTTTGTTTGGAAACAGGGTCTCACTAAGTTGCTGAGAGCCTCACTAAGTAGCTGAGGCTGGCTTCGAACCTGCACGATCCTCCTGTTTCAGCCTCCTAAGTGCAGGGATTATAAGCGTGCGCCACCACGCCCGGCAATCATATTACTTTTAAAATTTAGGGACAACTGTATAGTGAGGGTATATAGGTAGGATATTAATTCATAAAAATCTCTATAATTTTTAATATGTTATACCAAGTATAGTTTTTATTCTGAAATTTCCTTATGCACTATAGTTATGCATATATTTAAAATGACAGTGTCTCTGACTATAGTGTACCAAGAAGGAAAGCTGGGAATGTGCTTAAGAAAACACAATAAGCCAAGTAGAATTTCAGCCCTGAGATTTAACAAAATATTCTTAGTGCTTTGTTGAGATCCTAAAATCATTAAACTTGTCAGGAATTTAGACTTCTCATGGGGTAGAATTGCTGTGTTGTGTGTGCCCTGGTTTGTCTTACAGTCCATAACTTAATTGTAGGAAGTAGATTTTACTTTGAGAAATTAAGAAATTAATCTCTTATTTTATTTCTTCCAGTGAATATCACCTCTGCCAGGCAACTAACTGGTTGTAGTCGCTTCAGCCATATTTTTCCTTCATCTGCTTACCAGCACATAAAGATGCATAAAAGAATTCTGGGGCACTTGTCTTCTGTCTACTGTGTAGCATTTGACCGAAGTGGAAGAAGAATTTTTACAGTAAGTTTAAATGTTATGATATAGTAACGTTGTTACAGATTGGCAACAATTGAAGGTAGACTTCATTGCATTTCAATATGCTTGATAAGCAGTCCATCCTTTTTGAACATATGAATATAAGAAAAGATGAATGGAAATTGAAAATCTGCTTTCACAGAAAAAGGGTAGACTATAATGTTCATTATCTTTTGGGACATTTAGTTTAAATTTTGTGAAACAAAAGTATTCAAATTTATTTCATTCTATTTTAGCAAATATTTTATTTTCTGTGGTACTGGGAGTGGAACCTAGGAAACTTCTACCTCCAAGCTGTACCCCCAGCCCTATTTTATTTTTTTATTTGGAAACAGGATCTTGCCAAGTTGCTGAGAGCCTCACTAATTGCTGAGGCTGTCTTCAAACCTGAGATCCTCCTGTCTTAAGCCTCCCAAGTATTGGAGTTACAAGCAAGAACCACCATGCCCAGTTGAGCAAATATTTATTAAAATTAATTTTCCATAGGCCAGGCGTATGGCACATGCTTGTTAATCCCAGCATTCGGAAGGCAGAGACGGGAGGATTGCAGTTTGCAGACAGCCTCAGCTACTTAGTGAGGCCCTTCGCAACTCAGTGAGACCCTGTTTCAAAATAAAGACTAAAAAACAGGGCTGGGGGTATAGCTTGGAGGCACAATGCCACTGGGTTCCGTCCCTTGTACTGCCCCCCAAAATATTCATTTTCCATGTGTCAACATAATTGCTGTCACTTTGGGTTATTTGATTCTATCACTCTTAAAATGGCATAGCTGAGCTACATAGTAATGAAGATTATGCTATTTTATGTATAGTTTGTTGATTTTAGTACTGGTCATTTTACTTATTTTTATTTTATTTATTTATTTATTTTTGCACTACTAGGGATGAAACCCTGGGACATTCTACTTCCAAGCTACACCCCCTGCCTATTTCTTATTCTATATTTTGAAACAGGATCTCACTGAGTTGCAGGGGGCCTCACTCGGTAGCTGAGGCTGTTGGCAAACCCAGATCCTCCTGTCTTAGCATCCCAAATGCTGGGATTACAAGCATGGGCCACCACTCCCAGCTTAGTACTGGTCATTTATAAAATTGCATTTTTAAAGCACACTGTTTGCTTTTGAATAGAAAATTGTGTAACAGTAATATTTTTATGAAATATTAATTTAATTGCTTCATTACTAGGTTAACAGAGGTATGGATAATAACATTATTTTTTTCTATTTATATGCTACAACAAAAGAAATAGTTTGAATTTTGAGAAGTTATGACTCCTTAGGTTTTATTACATGCTCTTCTATTGATGACTTCATGTTTTATGGAGGTTAATGTCATCCTTTATTTTATGTGGATCATTTTGAAAATGGCATACATTCATACAGTGCTTGATTCCTCCCCCATCCCCCCTCACGCCTTTCCAACAGTGAGTGTCCAGGTTGACCATGCTATATTCACACTTATATACATATTCAAATGTAGCTCCTACAGTTAATCAGCCTCAGCCTTCTTCCTCTCCTCTCCTTACATTCTACCTTTGCTGAGGTTTCCCCTCCATTACCTGGAGTCCCTCAGGTATCCCTAATACTCCCTAGTTTGGGCATATTAGAGAAAACATAAGTCCCCTCTCTTACTGTGCTTGGCTGATCTCACTTAACATAATGTTCTCCAGGTCTTTCCATCTTCTTGCAAACAACGTAATTTTGTTCTTTATTGCTGTGTAGAATTCCACTGTGTGTACTTCCCATAACTTTGCAAACCATTCATCTGTTGATGGGGGCCTAGGTTGATTCCAAATTTTGGCTATTACAAACTGTGCTGTTATGAACATGGGTATGCATATTTTATTGTAGTTCTCTGATTTCAACCCCTTTGGAAAGATACCCAGGAGTGGTATAGCCGGATCATATGGTGGATCTATTCCCAGTTTTCTAAGGAATCTCCACACTGATCTCCATAGTGGCATAAGTAGTTTGCACTCCCACCAACAGTGTAAAAGAGTTCCTCTTTCTCCACCCACATTCTCTCCAGCATTTGTTGATTTGAGTTCTTTATGCTTGCTTCTCAGGTTGGGGTTAGATGGAATCTAACCGTAGTTTTGATTTGCATCTCCCTGATGGCTAATGATGTGGAACATCTTTTCATGTATCTATTGGCCATTTGTATCACTTCTTTTGTGAAGTGTATTCAGTTCAGTGGCCCATTACTTGATTGGGTTGTTTGTTTTGCTGGTGTAGAGTCTTTTGAGCTCTTTGTATATTCTGGATATTAGCCCCCTATCGGAGTGGTGGCTGTTAAAGATCTTCTCTCATTCTGTAGGCTTTCTGTTTAGGTTCTTGGTGGTTTCCTTTAATGGGCAGAAACTTTTTAGTTTGATACCATCCCACTTGTTAATTCTTGCTTTAATTTCCTACACTTTGGAGGTCTTGCTGAGAAAGTTACTGGCTGTGCTGCCTATATGTTAGAGTGTTGAGCCTATGCCCTCCTCTAAAAGCTTCACAGTCTCTGATCTAATTTTCAAGTTTTTGATACATCTTGAGTTGATACTGGTACACAGTGAGGTAAGGATTTAGTTCCATCTTTCTACAAATGGATAGCCAGTTCTCCCTGCACCATTTATTGAAAAGGCTGTCTTTTCTCCAGCCTATGATTTTGGCCCCTTTGTCAAAGATCAGTTGACTACAAGTGTGTGCGTTTTTTTCTGTATTGTCTATTCTGTTCCATTGGTCTGTATGCCTGTTGCTGTACCAGTACCATGCTGTATTACTACTATTGCTCTGTAGATCTGTGCTATTTTTAAAGCTTTTTGATATTCTTTTTTTTTGTGGTCCTGGGGATGGAACCCAGGGGCCTTCTACCTCTGGGCTACACTCCCAGACCTATTTTATATTTTATTTGGAAACAGTGTCTCTTAAGCCAGCTAAGGCTGGCTTCGAACCTGTACGATCCTCCTGTCTCAGCCTCCCAAGCGTGAGGATTACAAGCTGTGACACCACGCCCAACTCTTTTTAATATTCTTAGTAGGAAGTTCAGCATGGCCATTTCACTGGAGATGCAAGAAAAGAATATAGACTTGAATTTAAATTTTAATTTGTAGCCGGGCGTGGTGGCGCACGCGATTTGGGAGGCTGAGACAGGAGGATCGCACAGGTTCGAAGCCAGCCTCAGCTACTTAGTGAGGCTTTCAGCAACTTAGTGAAACCCTGTTTCCAAATAAAGTATAAGATAGGTCTGGGAGTATAGCCCAGAGGTAGAAAGCCTCTGGGTTCTACCCTCAGTACCACTAAAAATAAATAAATAAAATAAATAAATTTTAATTTGTAGAAAAATATTCAGCTAATTTAAAATGTCAGCCCCAAGGGGAAAAATAATGGCAGATATAAAATGGCAAATCCCTTAGCTGTAGATTTCAAATATTTTGAGTTTTCAGGATTAGTAGTAGTTTTTGGGGAATGTTTTTCCTAATGTCTAGAGCAGTTTAGGCAACTCCTGGTCAGTCTTATCCTATGGGCATAGTTTCTATTTGCTAGGAGATCCATGTTATATATAGAGAGAGTGGAGACAAAAAGAGGATTTAGGAATAGGGTAACAAAATCTTTCCTTTCTCTTTATGCCTCTTTTGGGGGGTGGGTGATACATTTCTGCTTTATTATATATTTTTTGTTCTTTTGTGTTTCTGTAGGGTTCAGATGACTGTTTGGTGAAAATTTGGGCCACAGATGATGGACGCCTCCTTGCTACACTTCGAGGGCACTCTGCTGAAATTTCTGACATGGCTGTTAACTATGAAAATACTCTTATTGCTGCAGGCAGCTGTGATAAAGTTGTAAGAGTATGGTGTCTTCGAACTTGTGCACCAGTTGCTGTCCTTCAGGGACATTCAGCTTCTATTACTTCCATACAGGTAAGAAAAATGATACATCTCTGACTTAGGTAGCGAGGGCGAGAATTCTCTCTTGTTTTTTGTTCAATTGTATAGATAATAGCAAAAAGAATGGCCACAGAAAAATGCTCTCTTTTGGTCATTTGCTCTTATCCTGCCGACAAGTATTCTTCTACATTCCTTTTTCATATAAGCAAGTCAAGAGATGATTGGAATAGTCCTTCAAATACAATGGGACATTTTATTCATCTCACTTGTATTTGTGAATCAAGGGGAAAATATGTAAATGCTTTACTAGTGCATTAGACCTGTTAAGATATAAATAGTTTCAGATTGGAATACTGGAATACTTTGTGCTAATACTTGATGCAAGATATTGGACAGACTTGATGTGTGTATTTATAGTTTAATATTAGGAAAATTTCGGTGACTTCTTGTTTCAATTTGATATTTGCCAATAAAGTATGTTGGCATCTCTTAAATACTGGCATCTCTTAAATACTTCTACATATATAGTGCTTTTATTAGGTGTTGCTTGTGAACGTCCCAGATGTCCCCAAAGACCTTTTCTTTAATAAAACTAATCCGAAGTTTGGTTCCTTTGATTGTTTTAAGAGGAAGACAAATTAAACCTTCTAAACCTTTGCACCTTAGTCAAGGATACCACTTTTTTTTGTGTGGTGCTGGGGGTGGAACCCAGGGGGTTTCTACCTCCGGACTATACTCCCAGACCTATTTTATATTTTTTATTTGGAACAGAGTCTCACTAAGTTGCTGAGAGCCTCACTAAGTAGCTGAGGCTGGCTTCAAACCTGTGCGATCCTCCTGTCTCAGCCTCCCAAGTGCTGGGATTACAAGCGTGCGCCACCATGCCCAGCAAGGATACCAGTTTTAGAGATCATGACTCTCATTTTTTGTCTTGTTTTAATAATATATCCCCAGTTTATGGGAAGCTATAACTTCTAGAATAACTGGGGTCACTGTGAATTGAACTTGAAAAATTTATATCAAATCAGTTCAAGTTATTTCATGGGTTTTGTCTTGGGAGATTATTAGCTATTTGTTTTCACCATCATATCTGACTGATAATTAGATATTTACTCACATGTAACATAAAAATGACTATTTGAGTATACTGAAACATACTTAGGATACTCTTAAATTATTCCTTAGCTTCACTTGTTTTTCCCCTCATTTTATTTACATATTATGCCGCCCTGCAGATCCCCGAGCCTCTTCCCTATCATCCTCTTTCACTAAATGATCTCAATTCATTTCCTGGCTTTGAAGTTAGACTCATAACTGTTGAGCTTATCTTCCTCTTGGACCTAGCTTTTACATCTCATATATCATTACTCAGCTATATACTTGGTATTATCACAAGAATGTCGACTAAGCCTCTGAAATTCAACATATTCAAAATTGAACTTATCTTCCTTCCTCAGATCTGTTTCTCACAAAACATTCCCCATAAGTCTTAGCTTTTCATCACTGTAATAAAAAACCTAAGACAAAATACTTGGGAAAGAAAGGAATTTTTTTTTTTTTTTTGCTGCAGGTCTAGGGATGGAACCCAGGGTCATTCAACCTTCGAGCTACACCCCCTGCACTATTTTTTTATTCTTTTTTTTTTTTTTTTGGTGGTCCTGGGGGTGGGTGGAACCCGGAGGCTTTCTACCTCTGGGCTATACTCCCAGACCTATTTTATACTTTACTTGGAAACAGGGTCTCACTAAGTTGCTGAGAGCCTCACTAAGTAGCTGAGGCTGGCTTCGAACCTGTGCGATCCTCCTGTCTCAGCCTCCCAAGCGCGGGGATTACAAGCGTGCGCCACCACGCCCGGCCTAAGGAAGTTTATTTAGCCCATAGTTTGCATGTGGTAGTAAAGTCCAACGGATGTAGTATAGGCTCAGTGGCTGCTGTGGGCTGCATCACTTCATGGTGTAAGTAGCAATGTCAAGGAGCATGTTAGAGGAAGCAGTCACATCCTGGCAGAGGTATGTGTGTGTAAGAGCTTACGTCACCTAACTGGAAATCAGAGAGAAAGACCTGGGTCCCACAGTCCCTTGAAGGTACACCTCCAGTGATTCCCCAAGAACTTCGCACTAGGTGTCACCTCTGCGAGCACCTCCCTGAGGATCCGATTTGTAACATACGGACTTTGAGGGGAGACTCAACATTGAAACCGTAGCACCATCTAAATAAACGACAACTTCATGTTTCTAATTGGTCAGGATATTCATCCCTAACCTTTACCATTTTTCTGTGTCTAACCTGTTGGCCAGTTACATTTTGGCTCTTCCTTTACAAGAGATCCAGAATGACAATTTCTCACGCCTTCTATCAGTACTCTCCAATGTTAAACTACTATCACGTGTAGACTTCGAACTGGTCGTTCTTTTTATCCCCTTTCTCTTGTCTGCCCGAGTCTAGCCTCTGCGTGTCAGTCAGTTGATTTCAAAATACATGCCACGTGTGCTCAGACCCTTCGGTAGCTTCCAGTTTCAGAGTTAAAGCCAGTCTACAGTGACCCACAAGGGCTAGTGTCTTGAGCCCCCCATGCTCTTTCATGGCATCCCCTACCAGTTGTGTCCCTTTCTCCACTTTCGCTGTTGCTTCTGCTTTTTTTTCCAAACACTCTGGGTCTGTTTCTATCTTTCTTCTTGCTGTTTCTGTCTCTGCAATAGTCTTCCCTGTGTGGTCACATGTTTCTTTCCTTACTTTTTAGATGCTTTGTTCAAATGTCACATTCTCAATGAGACTGTTTCTAATCGTGTTACCCCTCTATTCAGATTGGTAACCCCCAGCACACTGTATCTTCCCTTTTCTGTTTCACTTTTAGCCATAGTAATATTACCATCTAGCATTCTATGTACTTTCCTTAGTATTTATTAACCATCTCTACTCATGGTGTATTATTTTTCCAGTTTCTCTGTTTTCTTTTAAAATTTTTGTGGTACTGTGGATTGAACTGGGGGACATTCTACCTCTGAGCTACACCTCTAGCCCTATTTTATTTATTTATTTGTTTCTTTTGTCGTACTGGAGATAGAACCCAGAGGCATTCTACGTCTGAGCTACACCCCCAGCCCTATTTTTTATTCTTTCTTTATTTATTTTTTGTGGTACTGGGGGTGGAACCCAGGGGCTTTTCTACCTCTGGGCTATACTCTCAGACCTATTTTATACTTTATTCGGAAACAGGGTCTCACTAAGTTTCTGAGAGCCTCACTATGTAGCTAAGGCTGGCTTTGAACCTGTGCGATCCTCCTGTCTCAGCTTCCCAAGTGCTGGGATTACAAGCACGCGCCACCATGCCCAGCTTAATTCTTTATATTTTGAAACAGGGTCTCACTGAGTTGTAAGGGGCCTCACTATGTAGCTGAGGCTGTCTACGAACTGCGATCCTCCTGTCTCAGCCTCCCAAAAGCTGGGATTACAAGCGTGTGCTACCACGCCCAGTCCTATTTTATATTTTTGAAACAGGTTCTTGCTAGGTTGCTGAGTCTCACTACTTGCTCAGGCTGTCCTTGAACCTGCAGTCTTCCTGTTTCCGTCTTCTAAATACTGGGATTATAGGTGTGCACTATCACGCTCAACTTTTTTTTTTCTTTTTTAAAAATGGGAATAGAGTGGTATGTTAATAACAGTTACTTTTGGAGTAGTGAAATTATGAGTCACTTTTATACTGGTTTTCTAAGTTTTCTGTAATGTATGTATTTGTATATCAAATAGATTTTTAAAATAATTCCTATCATTTCTTATTAAACAACCCAATTAGGTTATATTAATGGATCAAATCGCCCTTCATGATTGATGAAGCAGGTTTAATATAATGAGAATAATAAAGATCTCAATGTTTCTTCAAATGTAATAGATTTCTATACTGTTTATTTTTTTGTGTGGTACTAGGGATTGAACTCAGAGACATTCTACCTTTGAGCTATACCTCCCGCCCTATTTTGTTTCTTTTTTATTTTGAAACAGGGTCTCGCTAGGTTGATGAGTCTCATTATTTGCTGAGCCTGTCTTTGAATGTGAGGTCTTTCTGTCTCAGCCTCCCAAGTGCTGAGATTATAGGTGTAAGCCACCATGCCCACCTATATACTCTTTTATAGTTAATTTTCTCGTTGCTATATATCAAAAGATTTAAAGGCCAAGTGCTAAATATGGTATGACTTTTCAGGCCATGTAGTTTCAGTCATAATCACTCAATTCTGCTCTTAGAGGGCAAAACTATAGCGAATATAAGGTGGCTGTATTCCATTAAAAATCTTACTTATAGAAACAGACAATAATATGGATTTGATGTGTGGGCCATAATTGGTGGACTCCAGCTAGAGATTATGGATTAAATTTTCTTTTTTTGTACTGGGGATGAACCTAGGGGCATTTTACCTCCGAGCTACAACCCCAGTCCTATTTTTTATTTTAATTTGAAACAGGGTCTCACTAGGTTGATGAGGGTATCACTACTGCTGTCCTCGAACCTCTGATCCTTCTGTTGCAGTCTCCCAAGTACTGAGATTATAGGCATTCAGCACCAAGCCTGGCTATGGATTGAGATTTCCTTTTTTTTTTTTTTTTTTTTTTTTTGCAGGGCTGGGGCTGGAACCCAGGGGCATTCGACCTCTTTATTTTGTAACTGGGTCTCACTGAGTTGCAGAGGGCCTCACTAAGTAGCTGAGGCTGTCCGCGAACCGCGATCCTCTGGTCTCAGCCTCTGAATTCTGGGATTACGAGCATGCGCCACCACAACTGGCTTTGGATTAAGATTTCTAATGGAAGATATCCTAAGGAGTGAAAATATGTATAGGCATGAGATCCGAGCCTTGACTTCTTTAGTGTATATCACTTAGTAGTTGATAATATTAAGGCATAGTTTTTGTATGAATTCAAATAGAGGTTCTGTGCTATTAAAAGAACTAACCAAATGACTTCTAATATATATAGTGATCATTATCTCTTGATGTGAGTTCAAAATGTGTTATAATCCGATTATTTTAATCTGTAATCATCTCCATAGAAATTTTTTGTTTATCTCCATTTAGAATGTTAAGTCTCATAAGCATCCTAGAGATTCTGGCCTGCTTTTCAGCTTTTTCTTGTTTCCTAGGCATCAGGAACCCTGAGGCTCTTCCCTTCTCTATGATTCACATGTTCTGAGAATATGTAAAATATTGAGAGTCCAAACCTGAGAAGCCTACATGGTCTATCAGTCAGTAGTACTTTGAGCTGACAACTTAAGTATATTTTTCTTAGTGTATATTTACACAGTGATATTAACATAGATTTGACCTATTTTTCTGTATACATGAACATTGTTTTCATTTTAAAAGGAAAAAAATTAATATCATACCTTATTGAAGTTGGCTTTAAAGTAAAATATTAAAGCCCAAATACTTAAATATTAATTTCCTAACCATTGTTTTTAGATGACTTCTGGTGCTCTGTTTATAAGAAACCTAACAAGTCCATAGTTGTTGCTATAGCAACATGTATTTAGCACACTTGTAATGGCTAACTAGTAATGAGTTTAATTTATCTTCATTAAATGTTATTACAAATATTATTTTTAGAGTATTATGTTAAATGGTCTTAAAGTAGATATTAAGACAGAAGTTTCTTATCATAATTTTATTTTATTTTTTAAACTTTTTATTGGAGCACTGTAGTCATACTTCTTAATGGAGTACAAGATGGTGTAAGCATACATGCACACATCACCCAATTAGCCCTTACCCAGTTCCTGTTCCTTTTCTTTCCTCTCCCTCCTTCTCATGTTTGGCTTATCATAACTTTATGTTACCATAATTATAATTTTAAATTACTGACTTTTGCAGTTTTGATTTTTAAAATTTTAAACTATTCAGTAATTGAAATTTAAATAATTCCTTGAAACTGAAATTCTTAAGTGAGTTTATGTAATTTGTATTATTAAAGTTTTGATCACTTGAAAACATGTATTAGAAGTGAATATGAACAAGAAAACTTTGTATTTGAATCAGATTCTTTTTTTAAGTTTTGTCCATCAACTAAAGGCACAACCAGATACCTCACTTCTACTGGTGCTGATGGAACAATCTGTTTCTGGCAATGGCACGTAAAAACAATGAAGTTTAGGTAAGTTTGAGAAAATTTTAGAGATTTTCTGAAAAATCAAGCATTTATTTTTTAATTTATTACCTCGGTCTTTAATAGTTCAAGTATTTAAAAGTATATATATATATATATATATATATATATATATATATTCACATATGTTTGCACATGTGTATATACATATGTGTACCTACTGTAATTAATGTTTAGAGATTTTAGAATAAGACATTTAAGAAATCAATTTTGAAAAACTAATTCATATGTAAAACTTTGGTAAGAAGTGTCATTCCTCTCGTTTCTTACTTGGTATGAAGACTTTGAACTTTTCATAATGGTATTAATAAGTTATATTGTAATATCTTTGTAAAGCTATAATAATAATGCTGATATAATAAATTATATTTGCAAGATTTAATGGAATCTTAACCTAAATGAGGGGAATAGTGCTTATTAGCTACTTTGCTTTACTTTTCTATAATATTGATAGTAAATTGATCACTATACAGAAATGGATTGTGATTCTGACTCATTAAACTGGACATAGTAGCAAGCACCTGCAGTCCCAGCTACTATGGAAAATGAGGTGGGAGAATTGCTTGGGTCTAGGATTTTGATACAAGCCTGGGTGACATAGTGAGACCTGATCACCAACAAAAAATATTCTTTTCCATTATAAAACTTTTTTAAATCTTACTTTTCTCTTTAGAGATCGTCCAGTGAAATTTACTGAGAGATCCAGACCTGGAGTTCAGATATCTTGTTCTTCTTTCAGTTCCGGTATGTATGGAATGTTTTGAGTATTCGAAATATTACATGGTCCATTTGTAAAAGATATTTATGTTTGAATGATAAGAGAAAGATTCAAAAAATGTAAACTACATGTTATGCTAGGTGGAACCTTTTGAACTCTTAATTAACATGTAATAATGATTTTTCCCCTATTAACAATTTAATACATTTTGAGCCGGGTGTGTTGGCTCCTGTTTGTAATCCCGGTACTTGGGAGGGTGGGGCAAGAGAATCCAGGTTCAAAGCCAGCATTGGCAACTTAGTGAGGCCCTCTTCAACTTAGTGAGACTCTGTTTCAAAATAAGAAATCAGGCCGGGCGTGGTGGCGCACGCTTGTAATCCCCGCGCTTGGGAGGCGGAGACAGGGGGATCGCGCAGGTTCGAAGCCAGCCGTGCTGGTGTAAGAGACCCTGTTTCCAAAAATAAAAATAGGTCTGGGAGTGTAGCCCAGAGGAAGAAGGGCTTCCAGGAACCCAAGTACCACCAAAAAAAAAAAAAAATCAGGTTGGTGTTATAACTTAGAGGTAGAATGTCTCTGGGTTCCATCCCTATTAAAAAAAAAAAAAGAAAAGAGAAACAAGGAATTTAATATATTTTTATATAATGCATATTTTTGATGGAAACCAACCACACCCTAAATATCCATAATAAAAATAGGCAGTACCCTCCCATATTTAACACAAAGATATCCTGCCCTGACTTTATAAATACACTATAATTATGGCACGGGGCTTTTTTTTTATTGCTAAGAATCATTTACTAGTTAACTTTTTTCTTTTATTGTGGTAAAATACATGTAGCATAAAATTCACTTTCAACCATTTTTTTTTTTGTGGTACTGCGGGTGGAACCCAGAGGCTTTTCTACCTCTGGGCTGTACTCCCAGACCTATTTTATACTTATTTGGAAACAGGGTCTCACTAAATTGCTGAGAGCCTCACTAAGTAGCTGAGGCTGGCTTCGAACCCGCGCGATCCTCCTGTCTCAGCCTCCCAAGCACGGGGATTACAAGCGTGCGCCACCTAGCCCGGCTTCACTTTCAACCATTTTTAAGTGTACAGTTCTCTGACATTAAGTATATTGATTAAGAATATTTATATTGTCCTCTATCCAGTCCTTCATTCATATGTAGAAGTTCAACATCCCAGAAGTAGTTAAGTTTTAATCTCACAATAGCCACTATAAAGAGAATTATAAATACAAATCTTCTTATAAATAGCTTGGAGCATTTTTATGTAAAATATCAAGAAATTAATTCTTCAAGGCTGTGACCTTTAAGTGGTCATATATTTAATGAATAATTGATGAGTTTTGCTAAGTAAATGGTATAGCTGTCTAAAATATTTCTCTTGTTTTATTTATTTATTTATTTATTTTGTAGTACTGGGGATGGAACTCAGGGGCATTTTACCTCCGAGCGACACCCCCAGCCTCTTTTTGTTATTCTGTATTTTGAAGCAGGGTCTCACTGAGTTGCAAAGGGCCTCACTTAAGTAGCTGAGGCTGCCCTCGAACCCAGATCCTCCTGTCTCAGCCTCCCAAATACTGGGATTACAAGCGTGCGCCACCACACCTGCCTTTCTCTTTTTCTTGTTTTTCTCTTTTTCTTTGAGGCAATAGTATGTTCTTAGTGTTTAGAAGACAACTGTGTTTCTTAAAGCTTTTTTATAAATACAAGTAGCGTAAAACTAAGGACTAAATCAGAGGTTTCTAAATCTCCTTGGTACAGCTGGGCATGGCGGTGCTCGCTTGGAATCCCAGTACTTGCTAAGACAGTAGGTTCACAGTTTTGAAGTCAGCCTCGGCAACTTAATGAGGCCCTGTTTCAAAGTAAGAAATAAAAGTCAGGTTGGGGTATAACTTGGGGGTACAATGCCTCTGGGTTCCATCCCCAATACCCATACAAAACAAAAACAAAACAAATCTATCTCCTTGGTAATATATATATATATATATATATATATATATATATATATATATATTTTTTTTTTTTTTGTTCTTTCAGGTGGCATGTTCATTACAACAGGGAGTACTGACCATGTGATTAGAATATATTATTTGGGTTCTGAAATCCCTGAAAAAATTGCTGAATTAGAAGCACACACGGTAAGAGAAAAATGAGAATCTTAAATATGTTGCTTTGTTTTGTAACACCCCTAGAAAATTGGCTTTATTATTTCTTTTCTGATCTGTACCCTATTTTAATATAGATTGATACTAAAACCTTTATGGCAAGATATCGCTTTAGTTATGAAGTGTTAATTTCTGGATGTACTATAATTTTAATACTTAGGATGAGCTCTATTTGAATGTGTACGGAAAAAGAAATAATATATGAGTGGGTGTTTTTTTTTAGGTGGTATTGGGGTTGGAACCCAGGGGCTTTCTACCTCCTGACTATACTCCCAGACCTATTTTATACTTTATTTGGAAACAGGGTCTCACTAAGTTGCCGAGAGCCTCACTAAGTAGCTGAGGCTGGCTTCGAACCCGTGCGATCCTCCTGTCTCAGCCTCCCAAGCGCTGGGATTACAAGTGTGCGCCACCACACCCGACTAATATATTAGTGTTTTACACACACACACTACATTGAGAAATTATGAAAATCCTTTTAGCTTGCCATCTTACTATTTATATGAACTGCTTATTAAGATCTACATACTTTAATAATAAAATAATTGTGGTAAATATTTCTACTTAACTTAGCTTCTTGATCTTAGTATGGTTGTTCTTAGAATGTCCTCAAAGA
This sequence comes from Muscardinus avellanarius, assembly GCF_963383645.1. Taxonomy (NCBI): domain Eukaryota; kingdom Metazoa; phylum Chordata; class Mammalia; order Rodentia; family Gliridae; genus Muscardinus; species Muscardinus avellanarius. The sequence goes on along the minus strand of NC_137792.1, from coordinate 115,793,161 downwards.
TGGGTGGACTCTTTCTCCTTAGTAGTAATAGTCTTATAGAGAGAATTAAGTATATGCTTTGAATGAAAGTCTTTGGTGGCTGACAGTTAAATCTCTTTGTGTATCTCCACTCCCTTGTGACTTTTCATTTCTTTTCTTTTTTTTTGTGGTACTGGAGATTGAATGCAGGGACATTCTACCTCTGAGCTCCACCGTCAGCCCATTTTATTTTGAAACAAGTCTCACTACCCTGCTGAGGCTATGCTCAAATCTGTGATTTCCCCCTGTCTCGGCCTCCCAAGTACTGGGATCACAGATGTGTGCCAGGTGTAGGAAACTTTGAACTACTGTTTTTTCGTTAAATCCCTTTGCACCTTTCGTGCAGTTCTTCTTTCTCTATTTTTCTTCAATTATTTCTGTTTCAGCTCACTGTACATCTCCCGGGCCTCACTATACAAGCTGTTTGGTAAGCAGTAATATTCAACTGTGCCTAGCGTAGTGTTACATGTCTAAAACCCCAGAACTTGACTCGAGGCAGGAGGATAACAGGTTCAAGGCCAGTGCATTAACTTAGTGAGATCCTTTTTTCAAAATATAAAATCAGAGTTGAAGGTGTAGCTCTGGAAGAGTGCCTCTTGGTTCAATCTGAAGTACTACCAAGAAAAATAAGGACTTACTTTTTCAAGTCTTAAATTTGTTGTTTTTATTACTGTTGACACCTCAGTTGGGACAGTATTAATGTATAACACTGACATATAAATAGTTTCTCTGAATGGTGGGTTAAAAATGTTTGGTGACGCCAGGCACAGTGGCACATGCCTGTAACCCCATACTTGGCAGGCTGAAACAGGAGGATTGCAGGTTTGAGGCCAGCCTCAGTAACTTAGCAAGACCTTCAACACCACAAGGAGATCTTGTTTCAAAGGCTATGCTGTGTAGCTTTGGAGGTAGAATGTGTCTGAGTTCAATTTGTAGTGTACCCAAAAGATCTTATGTAGATGAGCATGGTGGCGTACACTTTTAATCTCTACCCGGGAGGCTGAGACAGGCTCAAGATAGAAGGTTTGGGATTACAGGTTCAAGACTAGCCTTGGCAAATTAGTGAAACCCTGTTTCAACATAAATAAAATTTGACTGGGGGTGTATCTGGGAGGTAGAATGCCCCTGGTTTCAATTCCCAGTAACACACACACACACACACACACACACACACACACACGTGTGTGTGTGTGACTTGTAGAATCAATTGTGTTCCTAAAATTTATAGTATAATAGACCCCAGTTAGAAAACATATTTGCTTTGTAAACGGCATTTTGGGGGGCTTTTTTTTCTTATTGTACAAACAGAATTGAACAGCTCCCTTATGGATATGTACTGAACCTGGATGAACTCTCAACTTGCTGTCACTAATTTCTAATTTCATGTATTTTAAATTGTGGAAACTGAAAACTTAGGAAATATTTAAAGTTTTCATCTGAGACCATTAAGTGGAAGAAATCCATTGCTTTTCGAGCATGCCCAAAAGATATCCTTGCGGTCATTGTCCAATGAGAATGTATATTCAAGTGTAATCCGGTTTATTGATAGGTAGGAGAAGAGAGAATAAATGAATATGAGAGAATTGAGGGATAAAATGAAGAAAAATTGACTTGGGAATTTTCAGAGGACCAGATACAAATTAAAAAAAAAATAAACAATTCCTGTTGGAATCAGTGGTTCTTTTATTAATAATAATATATTCTTTCCTTGCCGGGCGCACGCTTGTAATCCCCGCGCTTGGGAGGCGGAGACAGGAGGATCGCGCATGGTCAAAGCCAGACGCGCTGGCTTAGGAGACCCTGTTTCCAAATAAAAAGTATAAAAAATAGGTGTCTGGGAGTGTAGCCCAGAGGTAGAAGGGTTTCCAGGAACCCCAGTACCACCAAACAAACAAACAAACAAACAAACAAACAAAAAAAAAAAAAAATATATATATATATATATATATATATGTTCTTTCAGAATATCTAAAACCAATTATTCTTACTGGTAATGAAAGTTTACAATCTATCAGCTAAATACCACAGTGAAATTTAAAGAACAGCATAAATTAAGGATACCTCCAAAAATATGAAGACTTTAATTTTTCTTCATTTATTTTTGTGGTACTAGAGATTGAAGCCAGAGGCATTCTACCATCGAGCTATACCCTCAGTCTGATTTTATTTCTTACATGAAAACACGGTATCCCTAAGTTGATGAGAATCTCACTACCTGCTGAGGTTGTCCCTGAACCTACAATCCTCCTGTCTCAGCCTCCCAGGTACTGGGATTACAAGCATGCACTACCATGCCTGGCTGAAAACAGTAATTTTATTTAATTTTATTTATTTATTTTTATTTTTATTTTGTGGGTCTGGAGATGGAACCCAGAGGCATTTGACCTCCGAGCTATAACCCCTGCTCTATTTTTTATTCTTTACTTTGAAACAGGGTCTCACTGAGTTGCGGAGGGCCTCACTAAGTAGCTGAGGCTGTCCGTGAACCGCGATCCTCCGATCTTAGCCTCCCAAATGCTGGGATCACAAGCGTGCGCCACCACGCCCGGCTGAAAACAGTAATTTTAAAAGATAAAAAAAAATTAAATAAAAACATTGATATTGGCCTTTTATTAAAAGTTAAGTCCAAATGTGATCAATAACTGAATGGTTTGTAAAAATGTATATATTTTAAGGTGCTTTTATTTTCTGTTATGCTGGAGATTGAACCTAAGGACATTCTACCTATGAATTATACCCCCATCCCTGTTTTACTTTTTATTTGGAAGCAGAGTCCCAAGTTGCTGAGAGCCTCACCAAGTTGCTGAGTTTGGCTTTGAACCTGCCATCCTCCTATCTTGACTCCCAAGTACGGGGATTACAGGCATGCACCCCTGTACCTGGCTTAACATTTTTAAATGAAAGAATAAAGTAAAGGAAATAGTAAGATTTGGCTTACACTTTAACCTTGTCATCATTATTGTACATAAAAATTCAATTAGTATCAAAGCTATGGGACCTACTGAGTGTTTGTTAGGTGAATCCACTGTAAAATAAGTGAACTGTGGGGGAAATAAGAAATTATCTTTTTGAATTAAAAACAATGAAGAGGTGGGTTTCATTCAATTATTACAAAATTAGTTATTTTTAAGGTGGTTTTTATAAGGATTATGGTGCTTTTTTACTTAGGATGGTTTATTCTCAGCTGGGCATGTTGGCACATACTTATAAACACAGGACTTAGGAAGCTGAGATAGGAGGATAACAGATTTGAGGTCAGCCTCACCAGCTTATTGAGACTGTATTTCAAAATATACAAAATTAGTCTGGGAGTGTGGCTCGGAGGTGCTCCTGTGCTTAGTCCTCGGCACCACAAAAAATAAAATAAATGAACAAAATAAACTGTATGAGTCATCAGATATGGTTTATAAACAGTATTATTTATGTCTGGTCTGTTTCAAATTACTCTCTTCTTAGTTAATACATTGTTTCAGGCTTTAAAAAAATCCGACTTCATAATGTTTTGCATGTTAATTTGAGGGGAAGAGGGAGCATTTAATTAATTTCCTGAATAGGTTAATTTTAACCAAACACCTATTCTTTTATATCTTAGGATAAAGTTGTTGCTGTTCAATTCTGTAACAATGGAGACAGGTAATTATGTAGTCCATGTTTGTGTAAACAGAAGTTTGACCAGTTACCGTAGTCTAGATAACGTATTTCTGTCCACTCACATATAAAACTCCTTGTCTGATTTTAATAACATTCTTGCTCGTCCCTTCCGGTGTCTCATCCCAGTGCTAACCAGGATCACTTGTTTTGTAATGTTTTTTTAAATTTGCTTTACTCGTTTCTTTTACTACCAATCATAGTTTAAAAATTCTATTCTTTGACCTCTCATCTCTGCCAGATCAATGTTTTTCTGTTCAGAAATCATCAGTGTCTCTTTTTCCCTGCCTGGGGAATCAAATTCAGGCAACTTAACCTGGCATTCAGAGCTTTCTACAACTTGTTTTTTTTAAGGTTTAAAGAAGTTTATTAAAAGATAGAAATACAGAAAATAGAAATATAGCCCCATGCCATTGGCATGGGGAGGTGACTCGAAATGAATACACCCTCTACAACTTGTTTTAAGACTTGGAATTTTTTCTTATCTCCGGTTCCCCATTTGAATCCATAGATTCAGCTTAATTGATACATAAGTTGTCCTGTCATAACCGCTGTGTGTTACCTCATCCATTCCTTTGCTTATACTTTTTTTTCACATCATGTCTACCCAGAAATGCCATTTATAACCTTCTTTCTTAACACTTCCAAAATTTATTATCCACATACTGTTACGGCCATAATCCTTAAGGCAAAAGCTTTGTTTACAGAGCTAATTGTCTTCCCTGCCTCTTCCTTCCCCTGGTCTTCCTGAACTCTGCAAACCAATAATCACAGATGAGGACAGCTAAACTGGTCACACAGATCTTAAAGAAAAAAAAAAAAACTTTTATGAAGAAACAAAGCGCCTTCCAATAGTGTTTGTCAGCAATTTAGGAAACTTCCCAGAACTTCATTTATCCACCCTCCCTTCAATACTCAGATCATCCCTCATTATACAGACAATTCAACCCTGTTTGAAACTGGCCCACATGCTGTATAGCAGACTGCCGAGACCAGTGATCAGCTATGATGGGAAAGGGGACTGGAGGGTCTTATATTATCTTCTGCTTATCTCATTTCCTTTTCCTCCATGTTTTCCCTCCTCCTTCCCCCGCCCCTTTTCCTTCCTTTTCTCTTCTCTTGTCAAGTCTTATCTTCATTTGAACGTTAATGCTTTATCTGAAGGCTTTCCCCGAGTTGTCTAGCTTTTTAAACTTTGTGGCTATCTCCGAACATCTTCATTAATTGTGGTCTCCACAGCTCGTGATACATATTTTTTTCTGTCTAAAAACTTAAAAAATTGTATATAGATATTTGTGAACCCTCTAAAATATCGGATCCTCGAAAGTTCATAGTCTTCGTTGGTCTAAAATTTGACTTCAAGTGAATTTAAAATTTTAGGCACTTAGCATGAAAAATATAGATATGTACATACCTATGGATTTCATGTAGGTAACCGTAGGTTATTCTTAAATATATTTTGGACAGTGAGTATTACAGAAACAAAGTTGTTCAAGTTTGTTAAATGCAAGAGTGTATGAGGATGAATATGCAGTGATACCTATGGTAAGAATGGTAAGATCTTCAGCTGCGTTAGACTTTAGGATTTATACAGTCACTCTTCTTTTCAAGATGAGAATCTAAATTTCTTTTTCTTTACTTTTTCCTTGAAAGAAAAACACATTATTATCTCTTAATCATTTGTATAGCCAATAAACATCAAATGTTGTACAGTTAAACTAAATAAAAATAACTGTGAAAGAAAATGTGTAGAGATGTGTGTTTTTATGTTGCACTGAGGATTAAATCTAGAGACATCCTTCCTCTGAGCAACACCCCCAGCCCTAGTTTATTTGCATTTGGACACACAGGAGCTCATTAGGTTGATGAGAGTCTCACGACTTGCTGAGACTGTCCTTGAACCCGTGATTCTCCTGCTGCAGCCTCCCAAGTACTGGGATTCGAAGCATGTGCCACCTTGCCTGGTTTAGATATGTATTTTTTACATGCTTTTACAAAGCTAGTCTAAAATCAGATGTGGTGCTACACACCTGTAATACCAGTATTTGAGAGGCTAAGACAGGTTCAAAGCCAGCCCGAGCAACTCAGCGAGGCCCTCAGCAACTTAGCAAGACCTTGTATACAAATTTAAAAAATGGAGCTAAAGATCTGGGGGTGTAGCTCAGAAATAGAATGCCCTTGGATTAAGTCCTCAGCACCACACACAGACACACACCAAAAAAAAACTAACAAAATTTCAGTATCAAAGCCAGGCAAACGTTGTGCAAATGAGAAAGTAGAGTCCGAATAACAATACCTATAAAGAATAAAATAACCCTAAATACTCAGATCTCAGGATGCATTTCACTTCCACTGAAAGCATTCCCTGAAATAAGTGGTTGTATCTACCTGTAAAGATGACTTTACAAAGCCTTATTTTAGCCAGGCGTGGTGGCTTGGTGGTAGAATGATCCTGGGTTCCACCCCAGTACTGAAAAAAAAAAGCATTATTTTAAATACGCAAATATAAGCACAGTACATATATAAGAATAATATATGTAAAAATTTAAATAGCATATGGAACATGTAAAATAGGTATTATAGCTATACATATATATGAAAAATAAAGATATTAATATTTAATTAATATCTTTATTGACATATAATTCACATATAGAATCAGTTGTTTTTAGTATATTCATAGGGTTGTGCAATTATAGCTAAATTTTGAAGATTTTCATCATCAGCTAAGAAAAATCAAAATTTTAATATTTGATTAATAGCGTTATTGAGATGTAATTTACATATCTTTATTGAGCTATAATTCAAATATAGAATCCAGTTGTTTTTAGTATACTCATGCATAGGATTGGGCAGCCATAACTATAGTTAATTTTAGAACATTTTCATCAAGTTAAGAAAAACCAGTATTAATATTTGATTAATATCTTTATTGAGATGTTCACATATCTTTATTGAGGTATAATTCACACTTAGAATCCATTTGTTTCTAGTATATTTATAGGGTTGTACAATCATGACTATAGTTAATTTTAGAATATTTTTATCACTAGTTAAGAAAGCTCATACCATTTAGGTGTCTACCCCAGTCCTCCTATCCCTCTTTCTCCAGCCCTAGGCAACCATTAATCTATTTTTCAATTTTTGTCAATTCATGATTCATCCCTGTTGAAATGTGTATAATGATTTCTTTTTAGTTACTGGATAACGTTACGTTGTATGCATATCCCACATTCTATTTGAGGATTTTTGCATGGATGGATATTTGCATTGTTTCTACTTTTTGATTTATTATAAAAAATTCTCTAAATATTCCTGTCTACAATTTTGTGTGGGCTTAACATTCTTAACATCTTTATTTCTTTTGGCTATATAACTCTGAGTAGGATTACAGGGTTATATGGTTAAAAAGTTTATATTTAGCATTTGAGAAACTGCCAAACTCTTTTGCAAAGTGACCACACCATTTTACATGCCCCCTAATAGTGTATAATGTGAACATACTATTATAATCAGAAAAAAAGTAATTCCCTTTTTGGAGAAAAGTAATATTCCTGTTTTAACCTTTTATTTCTAGTTTACGATTTGTTAGTGGAAGCAGAGATGGGACAGCAAGAATTTGGCAATATCAGCAACAAGAGTGGAAGAGTATTGTGCTAGATATGGCCACTAAAATGAGTGGGTAAGAATGGATGTCAGTGGTTCTCATGGTGTATTATTTTATACACTGAATGATATTTGAAAATGAAGATAAAGTATCTTTTTAAATTAGTAAATACTCGGAAGCTGATTGACGGATTGAAGTCTGCATTTGTATTCAACTGAAAGCAAATTGTCTTTTGCTGTTGATTGACAGACTGAAACATTTGCGGACTTATCCAAAATTCTGGTGTATTGTGATCCTAAGATCTCCGTGTTCTACTGATACCCATGGGCTCATTTTCTGCCTTAGTTTTCTATAAGTCATTTTTATATCTACTTTGACTACTTCTACTTGGAGAGTTATCACTATTAAATCCCATCGTATTTAACTTTCTCTAATTTCCTGAGCATACCTCTATAATAATTCATATGAATATTTTAACTTAGCATTATATGTATTATTATTTGGCATCCTGTTTCATCATCTTCACTGTTGATTACAACATTTCTGAAGAATATGACCTTGTTATTAATTATCTGTTTATAAATTGTAATATAAAACTTTGTAATTATAGCCAGCTATTGTTAATATCATATACAATTAAATCAAATATTACTGAATTTCCTACTTTCTTACTTTTTTTTTTGTGCTACTGGGGGTGGACCCCAGAGGCTTTCTACTTCCGGGCTACACTCCCAGACCTATTTTACACTTTATTTGGAAACAGGGTCTCACTAAGTTGCCGAGAGCCTCACTAAGTAGCTGAGGCTGGCTTCGAACCTGCACGATCCTCCTGCCTCAGCCTCCCAAGCACTGGGATTACAAGCGTGTGCCACCACTGCCCGGCTATCCTACTGCTTTTTTATGAGGCCTATTTTAAAAAATAATATTACAGGAAATAATGACAATTATACATTTTCATCTTGTTCAGTAGCCAACGTAACCTTGTGTTTTATTTTTTGAGATATTTGTATATTTCTTTGTAGTTTCGCTTTTTCGTATTGTCAAAAAACTCTACATTTTTGTCATTTGGTTCTATTTTTCTCTCTGGAATAAGCTCATAGATATTACCCCTATGCAGGTAAATGTTTTATTATTTCATGAGTACTTAAAGATATTGTTGAGGATTTTTAAAATCGAATCATTTGTATGCTGGAGAAATTTTGTCCTAATTTTCTATTTTGCATGCACCTTTGTGAAAAACTTTACAAGGTATAAATAGTGCTAATTGTTTTTGAAGGAATAATTTGCCATCTGGAGAAGATAAAGTCACCAAACTGAAGGTGACAATGGTGGCTTGGGATCGTTATGATACCACAGTTATTACTGCAGTGAACAATTTCCTTTTGAAAGTTTGGAATTCTGTCACGGGACAGCTTCTTCATACTTTATCTGTAAGTATTTTTTTTTTTTAGTCCTTAAAGTGGTCAGAGGCTAAGGGTGTAGCTCAGTAGGAGAGCATTTGTCTTGTATGTGTGAGGCCCTAGTTTTGATTTCTGGCACCACAAAAAGGAAAATTCTTTAAGCTTAGTGAAGTGGTACACACCTATAATCACAGCACTTTGGAGGCTGAGGCTGGAAGATCCCTTGGCATAAAATGTACATTTGAGGCTCACAGTATATGATAATTTAAAGAAGTTTTTTATATACAATCTGTTGGCATACTCCCAAGTCAAGTGAAACCTTAGGATTTTTTTTATGCTTTTCTAAGAATTGAGGGGGGGCATTTCATCTTAATAATATACTTTCTAGCCAGTAATCAAATCTAAGGAAAATCAACAATGATCAAAATCTTGTGTTGCTAACCTGTGTGTGTGTGTGTGTGTGTGTGTGTGTGTGTGTGTGTGTGTGTGCGTGTGTGCATGCGGTACTGGGGATGGAACCCAGGGACATTCTACCTCCGAGATACACCTCAGGCTCATTTTTTATTCTTTATTTTTTGAAACAAGGTCTCACTAAGTTGTAGAGGACCTCACTGAGTCGCTGAAGTTGTCTGAGAAGCATAATGCTCCTGTCTCAGCCTCCCAAGTAATGGGATTACAAGTGTGTTCCACCACCCCTGGCTTGTTGATAAAACTTTTTTAAGAGGATAGATAGTAAATATTGTAGACTTCACAAATTTAGTGTCATCTTGCATGTTTTTATTTTTATTTTTATTTTTGTTTTGTGTCGTTTTAATTATTGGCTTAGAGGCTGTGTGTAGCAACATGTCTTGGAGCCATATTTGGCCCTCAGGCAACAGTTAACAAGTCTTGATATGAAATGTTTATATAAAGTAGATATAGAGAAAGAACCACAATGCTTTGTCCTTCAAGTGTGTCATGGGGTTTCCTAAAGTACAATTTGAATACCAGTAATAGAGAATGCTGGATAAAGAACAATGGCATTTTTTTCTCCAAAGTCCTAGATATCCAAATTCTACCTCGAGGGCCATGTTAATTATATCCTTAAATACCTTTCTGGGTCTTTTCTCTATTGTAAACTTTATGAAAATGAGCAGTTATTCATTTCAGGAACTCTCTCTGAACTATACTGTTCACACAGTGCCCATGTGTAAATGTTACTACATTGTTATGTATTAATTCATGTGAACCAAATTGATAACACATCTAAAACATTTTGCACAAATAAATAAGATACTTGGTATTGCTTTTCATTTTTAATACTGATTTTTTTCACAGGGACACGATGATGAAGTATTTGTTTTGGAAGCACATCCATTTGACCAAAGGATCATACTTTCAGCAGGTCATGATGGAAATATATTTATTTGGGACCTTGACCGGGGGACCAAAATTCGGAATTACTTTAACATGGTAAGAGAAATTTGTGTTTAGTCAGATTAAAACTGACCGCTCTTATATGATAACTTGGCAAATAGAGTATCTCTTGTGCAAAGGAACCTGTAGTCATCTATGTTAAAGTTGGTAAAAGATGTCAAACAATAATTCAAGGCCAGGGAATAGGTCAGTTGAGAATTAGGTCTTTCAGAATCACTCTTTTGTCTTGGTGTTAGTATTTTTTTTTACATTCTGGTCCCCAAATCTAAACTCAAATATAATAGATTTAGAGTTAGTACATAATCAAAATAACCAAAAGATTAATATTGAATCTGTACCCCTAATATGTGAGTCACAGAAGTAGCAATGATACTCGAATCTGACTCTGGTACTGGGGATGGAACCCAGGGCATTCTACCTCTGAGCTACACCTTCAGCCATATATTTTTTTGTGTGTGGTGGTACTTGGGATTGAACCCAGAGGCTTTCTACCTCTGGGTTATACTCCCAGCCCTATTTTATATTTTATTTGGAAGCAGGGTCTCAATACGTTGCTGAGAGCCTCACTAAGTAGCTGAGGCTGGCTTTGATCCTCCTGTCTCAGCCTCCTAAGCGTGGGGATTACAAGCGTGCGCCACCACGCCCGGCTTCAGCCATATTTTATTGTTTTTTTTTTGAAACAGGGTTTCAGTAAGTTGCAAATGGCCTCACTAAGTTACTGAGGCTGACCACAAACTTGTGATCCTCCTGTCTCAGCCTCCCAAGTACTGGGTTTATAAACATGTGCCATTGTGCCCGGTATATTTAGGTGTTTTAAAAAATCACCTCCGCGCCTGGTGTGGTAGTCCATGCTTGTAACTCCAGTACTTGGGAGGCTGAGACAGGAGGATCACAGGTTCAAATCCACCTTTGGCAACTTAGCAAGGCTATCAGGAACCTACTGAGATTCTATTTCCAAATAATAAATTAAAAATTAGGCTGGGTTGTAGCTTGATACAATGCGTATGGGTTCAACCCTTAGTACCAAAAAAAAAATCCTCTCAGTATTTCATGAGGAATGCCATTGTTAGTAATGATTAACTTCATCTATTGCAAATTTATTCTAATTTTTTTCAGCGCTTTACTATGTCAGTAGGGCTATGCCTACTGAAACCAGAAATTATATTGAAATGTTGATGCATCACAGAATCCAGGGGCTTAGCAAGAAGTTATCATATACCTATTGTTTGAGAATTATTAAGATGACTTTAAAAGAATCTTCTCTGAATTTCAGATTGAAGGCCAAGGCCATGGCGCAGTGTTTGATTGTAAATTTTCACCAGATGGAAACCATTTTGCCTGTACAGATTCTCATGGGCATTTGCTGCTTTTTGGTTTTGGTTGCAGTAAATACTATGAAAAGGTTAGTGCATTTGTCAACAGTAATTTGGCATTGTATCATTTACGAATTTTGTTTGGAGTCATCCAGTTAATATGGGTTGTTGTGTGTTACAAGATAGAAAAATAAGAAAGTTGTTTTTTGGGGAAAGATTTAATGCCACAACATCAGGGTATTGGTCACGGTTCACTGGAATAACAGAAGTCATAGAATACATATATGGTAAAAGGGAATTTATCAAATCAGCTTATAGTCCAAAGTAGTATAGTCACAAAGTTTCAGCTGCACATGGAGAGCTGGAGGAACCAGCAGCTGGTTTAGCAGTCTAGAGCCGGAGTCTCAGAATCAGAGTGACCACTGATTCAGGCCAAGTCCAAGATGGAAAGGCCAAAAACTTTTCTGGAGAAACAGTGGTGAGGATCCAATCTGAAGAGGCCGAAAGCCATTATCTTAGGCAAGAGCAGATGCACATTCTTCAGAAAGAACCACACTTCCATTCACGTGGCTTGCTCATTCTTTCATCCAGGTCCTGCACCTATCAACACCATGCTGCCTACATTCAGGGCAGGACTTCCCTTTCAGTCTTCCAGTATATAAGCCATTTATCTCACCATTATACCTAAAGTCACATAATCATAGGTGCTTCATGATCCAGTCAAGTTGAAAATCCAGACTAAACATCACAGTCAGGCTTGGCAGTGTGAGTTATATTGAGGTACTGGATGACATAGATATAAAAATGCATGCCGGGTGTAGTGTCCCACATTCATAATCTCAATATTTGGGAGGCTGAGACAAGAGGATCGCAGGTTCGCAGCCAGCCTCAGCTATTTATTGAGGTTCTCTGCAACTTAGTGAGACCCCATTTCAAATAAAGAGTAAAATAATAGGCCTGGTGGTGTAGCTTGGAGGTATAATGCCACTGGGTTTGTCCCCCCAGTACCACACACAAAAATGAATAAATTAAATAAATAAATATATAAATAAAATAGGAAATTCTTTTGCTCAGAATATAATCTCTATTTTTTTGTGGTACTGGGGGTAGAACCCAGAGGCCTTCTACCTTTGGGCAATACTACTCCCAGCCCCATTTTATATTTTATTTGGAAACAGGGTCTCCAAGTTGCTGAGAGCCTCAGCTGCCTTGAACCTGCGTGATCCTCCTGTCTCAGCTTCCCAAGCGTGGGGATTACAAGCATGCACCACAATACCTATTAAACCCAGGTTTAATAGGTATAACCCAACCAGACAAGGGTATCCTCTGCTTATCACAAATTGGGTATGAATTACAAACAGTTGGCAACTGAACATATTTATTTTTCTGGGTGGCTACTTTACAAATTATTAATCCTATTAAAATCCTCTGGGAGCTGGGCATGGTGCCACTTGCCTGTAATCCCAGTTCTTCGGAAGCTGAGATAGGAGGATTGCAGGGTTGAGGCTAGCTTCTGCAATTTAGCAAGACCCTCAGCAACTTAGGGAAGACTGTTTTAAAAAAGGGGCTGAGGATGTACCCCAGCTAACTTGATTCTTTATATTTGATTGGCTATGAATTTAGGATAGATTGCTCTTTTTTTTGTGGATCTGGAGATGGAACCCAGGGGCATTCAACCTCAGCTATACTTCCCGCCCCATTTTTTATTCTTTATTTTGAAACAGGGTCTCAGTAAGTTGCAGAGGGCCTCACTAAGTAGCTGAGACTGTCCGAGAACCGCGATCCTCCAGTCTCAGCCTCCCTAGATTAGATCCTTTTAAGTGCTGGAAGAGAACTCAAAAGCAGTGAGGTCAGCTCAGCACTTGTATCTGATTTGAGTTTCATTGATGTGATTGATATTTACCTGGCTCACCATATATATTATACTTCATATATCCTCATTTGAGTAAAAATAGCTATAGGTTTGTATTATTTCCATAATCTAAATAAAATACTTACCTACTAGATTGTTGCTTTACTTCTTTCTATCATAGTTAGAGAAATCGGGCCAAAAAGGGATACAGATTATAGGATTTTGTAGGGAAAAGACTTACCATCTAGATACTTTACCTTTACTTTGGGAAATATGTCAGTGCAGGACTACATGAGAATTCCAGTGTTTGCCTAACGTGGTGGCGCACGCTTGTAATCCCAGCATTCGGGAGGCTGAGGCCAGAGGATCACGGTTCGCAGACAGCCTCAGCTACTCAGTGAGGCCCTCTGCAACTCAGTGAAACCCGGTTTCAAAATAAAGAATAAAAAGTAGGGCAGGGGGTGTAGCTTGGAGGTAGAACGCCCCTGGGTGCCATCCCCAGACCTAAGCAAGTGTTGTGTGACTCAAAAAAGAAAAAATATGTGATCTAGTCTAGGAATAAAGAAGATGTTTCTAATCTATAAATTCCCTGTGTACGTTAAATGCTAAAAAAATCTGTAATTAAAGATTCCAGATCAAATGTTCTTCCATACGGATTATCGACCCCTTATCCGTGATGCCAATAACTATGTATTAGACGAACAAACCCAGCAAGCGCCTCACCTCATGCCTCCACCATTCTTGGTGGATGTTGATGGAAATCCTCATCCCACAAAATTTCAACGTCTAGTACCAGGTCGGGAAAATTGTAAAGATGAACAACTTATACCACAACTGGGATATGTGGCTAATGGTATGTTATCTCCAGAGATGAATTCAAAACATATTGCAAGATGTTACTCTTTTTGCTGTTCTATGATGTATTGCCCTCACTAAGCTGTGAACTAAGCTACGTTTTTCTGCTGTTTCTATTAATTTTCAGTTATATAGTACTTTTTATCTTACCAGAGTAATTTTTCATTGTTTACCTAAACTGAACGTAGGTAAATGGGTTAGGACAAACACATTGAATATGTTGTGTTTAGGACAAGCATTGACTGCGTTGACTGACTTTCATAGAAAAATATATATGGCCCTGTTTCATATAATATTGATTTCTAGTAATGATTAAATGTCCTAACTTTGATGTATGAAGCTTATATAATTAGTTAAATTCGTTGTTCATAATATGGATATTTTAGTTTTAGAGTCCCTAGTTAATGGGCGTAGAAGAGGATATGAGGATAGCAGAATAAAATACTAAAATAATTTTTACCTAAGGAACTTAGGTAATGTTAGGTATATAGGCATGTTTCCACTTTCTATGTTGTTTGATTCACATATAGAATACATTTATGTCTCAGTTTGGTACTTGTATGTTTTCTTTAGGTATGGGGTAGCGAGTTAATTGATTTGAAAATGAAATTTTTTTAACTAGGGAATTAAGACTTGGATTGACCTTCATAGAGGAAAATGCTGCACATTATATTATATTCTCATAAATACTTGTAGAGCAATGAACTGGCATTACATCTGTGTTAGTAGTCGCTTTGATGATGTTTTATTAATTAATCAATGGGGAACTATATACATGTTAAGTGGGACATAAAACTGAAAATATCAGAACAAAATGTAATTTATTACATTTTCTTTCTTGTGAGATTTAATCATATGGTTGCTCTATCAGATGCCACCCAGTCTGACTCTAGAAGAAAATGAAAAGTAGGGATATATTGTCCTTAAGAGAAACAAAATTTAGTTTCACTCAAAGAAAACATTGAATCTCAGTGTATCATAAAAATAATTTTTCTACTTATCAAAACACTGTGGTATTATCAAAAGACAGAATGTTATTTGAAAGAGCACAATTTTGACTTTTCAGGAGAAGATTTTCACCAAAGAAAGATATAAACGATTTTAGGTAACAGAATGAACTTGTTAAAACCATACTCAAATCCCTTAATTCCCGACTTTGACCTCAGAACATACCATGGAAGTGATTCATTTTTAGACGAATTAATTTCATAATTACTAGGTCCTCATAGTAACATCTAAAATATTTTGTTGATATAAACATTGGTTTTAGTTGGTCCTATTTTTAATTATTTTAATCTATCTACCTACATACATATGTGTATATAATATATGTCTCTCTATATATGTTCTTATATATTTAATGTTTACTAAAACTTAAGCAATTTTTTGGTTTTATAATTTTGTTCTCATTAAGGTGATGGTGAGGTAGTAGAACAAGTAATTGGCCAGCAAACTAATGACCAAGATGAAAGCATCCTTGATGGTATAATCAGGGAGTTACAGAGAGAACAAGATCTGAGGCTAATTAATGAAGGGGATGTTCCACATTTTCCAGTTAATAGATCATACTCTGTTAATGGTGGTAAGTAATTATATATTTATGAAAGGAATATATTATACTTTAACTAGTATACCAAAAAATTACCCATGAAAATATATTATTTTTATAGTCCAAAATATTTTTGTTAATTTACCGTTGTAATACCAGATATTCCAAGGAGCCATAATCTCATTTTCATTTGTGACTAAAATGACTTAGCATGTCCTGAAAAATGGAAATGTTATATTTTAATATACTATTTCCTAACTCAGTTTATTTGCAGTGTTTGCTTTTGTTTCTAGAATTGAAGCACTGCAGTAAGTCCAGGCTTTTGTAGGTGAACGAGCCTATAAATGTTTTCAAACTTACAAACCACTGTAAGTTTAGAGACCACTACCCCCTAATTTGACCCTTTGTTGAAAGGAAACAGCATACCACGCTCCCCTTTCAGTTTACAGAAATGTGCTAGACGGGCAAAAAGCTCTTTTCTTAGAGAATACAGATACAAATTGATTTCACAATAGTTAGATCTTTTTTTTTTTTTTTGTGGTACTAGGGGTGGAACCCAGAGGCTTTCTACCTCCGGGCTATACTCCCAGACCTTTTTTTATGTTTTATTTGGAAACAGGGTCTCACTAAGTTGCTGAGAGCCTCACTAAGTAGCTGAGGCTGGCTTCCAACCTGTGTGATCCTCCTGTCTCAGCCTCCCAAGCGCGGGGATTATAAGTGTGCACCACCACGCCCGGCCAATAGTTAGATCTTAATCAGTAAAAGTTACTGTATATTTTATCATAAATGGATATTCTTACCTATCATGTCTTTCCCTTCCCTATACATGAAATATGCCTATGTATCTAAGTTGTACATAATTCTTGTACCAACTTTACTTTTTAATTAGTTTTATTTTAAAATGCATACTTGGGTATGTAGGCAATTTTTTTTTGCGGGTCTGGGGATTGAACCCAGGGGTATTTGACCTCTGAGCTACACTCCCTGCCCTATTTTTTATTCTTTATTTTGAAACCGGATCTCACTGAGTTTCAGAGGGCCTCACTAAGTATCTGAGGCTGTCCGCGAACCGCGATCCTCTAGGTCTCAGCCTCCCGAATGGTGGGATTACAAGTGTGCGCCACCACGCCCAGCTTGTCTAATTAATTAATTAACTTATTTATTTTTGTGGTACTGGGGTTCCTGGAAACCCTTCTACATCAGGGCTACACTCCCAGACCTATTTTTATATTTTTATTTGGGAACAGGGTCTCTTAAGCCAGCGCGGCTGGCTTCGAACCTCCGCCATCCTCCTGTCTCAGCCTCCCAAGTACTGGGATTACAAGCATGCACCCCAGCTTGCAGAATTTTTTTTTCAGTAGAATGCCATTTGGGTTCACCCTTAAGTGAATAAGATGAATTAAATTTGAGGTGAGTTGTGGGATATTTTGCTTCATTCATGATTTCCTTGTTACTCCATAAAATTACAATAAATATTTTTCATTTGTATCACTTTGAATCACCTAACTTAGATAAGCTTTCCTGAACCTGTAATACAGTAAGTAATAGATTGATAATACCATGTAGCTAAACCCTTTGTTTCTAAGACATAAAATTTTAAACTTAGAATACTGATGTAGATGTCGTTATTACTAGGTTTCTATGGATAGATTTGAGACACCATTAGTGAAAGGGTCCCCACTGACTTCTCTTTTCAGTGTTCAATTGCTTTGATTTTTCTAGTCTTTATTTGGAAAGCTTATGTTTGTTTCTGTTTGCATTTTATTTGAGAATTATGAGAAAAGTCAATTAACAAGAATCTTTCTGTAGAATTCCAAAGAAAAGTAAAAGTTCTGTTAGTGTTTTTTCTTATACTTATTATGTCAGTTTTGTAATGTTAAAGTTTTTTTTTTTTTTTTTTTTTTTGGTACTGGGGTTCCTGGAAACCCTTCTACCTCTGGGCTATACTCTCAGACCTATTTTATATTGTTTATTTGGAAACAGGGTCTCTTAAGCCAGTGAGGCTGGCTCCGAACCAGCGCGATCCTCCTGTCTCCGCCTCCCAAGCGTGGGGATTACAAGCGTGAGCCACCATGCCCAGCTAAAGTTTTTTTTATTATGCACATATTACTGTAATTTTCTAGTTTCAACCTGGGGTCATTATGTCATTTGAGATTATCCAAGCATGTGAAGAAGTAGCTTTCCATCTCCTCAATTCTTCATTTCTCTCAGCAATATTTTGTTTTTAGCATACAGATCTCACATGCATATCTTCTCTCAAATGTAAGCGTAAAAAATATTTAATGTTTTAATATTATAAATGACATTTTATTTTTTTCAGTACTGGGGATTGAACCCAGGGGCATTCTACCTCCAAGGACCACCTCCAGCCCTATTTTATTTTTGTGTTGAAACAAGATTTTGAGCCGGGCGTGGTGGCGCACGCTTGTAATCCCAGCATTTGGAGGCTGAGATGGGAGGATCGTGGTTCGCGACCAGCCTCAGCTACTTCGTCAGGCCCTCTGCAACTCAGTGAGACCCTGTTTCAAAATAAGGAATAAAAAATTGGGCAGAGGGTATATCTTGGAGGTCAAATGCCACTGGGTTCCATCTCCAGACCCACAAAAAAAAATAAAATAAAATAAAAAAGAGATTTTGCTAGGTGGATGAGAGTCTTAACTGCTTAGTGAGGCTGTCCTGGAACCTGCAGTCCTCCTGTCTCAGGCATGCATCACCAGCCTGGCGTATTTACAGTTCTTATCTGGAAGACTGAAGGCATTGTTCAGAAAGTTATATTTTGTTTTCATTTCTGTTTTAGCTCTGAGAAGTCCAAATATGGACATATCTTCTTCCCCAAATATTGGGCTTCGACGCAGTGGTCAAATCGAAGGTGTTCGACAGATGCATAACAATGCGCCTCGGAGCCAGATGGCCACTGAACGCGATCTCATGGCCTGGAGCAGGAGAGTAGTGGTCAATGAACTAAACAATGGGGTTAGTAGGTGAGTCTATAAAGTAACATTAAAAAACATTTAAAGCTTTCTTTTAGTAGGTAAATTGTGCTAAATTAGCCCAGTAATTCAGCTATTTGAATCTAGTTGAGTCATGTAGTAGTTTTTCTATATTATGCCAGGGCACAATTATTTAATTATTAATCTTCAGTTTCCTCAGTATTATGCTTAAACACTTCAGGGAATATTGAAAATGCCACCCCAGTACTTGGGAGGCTAAGAAATAAAATGTCCCGGGTTCAATTCCCAGGATTAAGAAAAGAAAATCCAAAGCACGATTTCTTTTCTGTGAGTTTATAGTATAGATTAAGATTTAAGGATTTAGTATTATTAATCAGGGATACACACTCTATACCTCAGTATGAGGTATAATTAAAGTGCACCAACTAAAAGTAACAAAAATAGAGAAAAAAGCCAAGAGGTCATATGTGATTAACTATGTGAATGGTATGTGGACCTTTCGTTCAACCATGGTTCCGAGAAGGCCATCAGCTGGATATTGGAGCAGATTCCATCTGCTTTCTGCTGTACGTAGGGAGAAGTAACAAGAAAAAAAGGGAGACCTAGTCAGTTTGTGGATTGAGTGCTAACTCCTGGTAGTAGAGCAATTTGAAATAATTCTTTACTCCAAGCGTTAAAAGTAGAATTGAAAGCATGAATTCAAATAGGTATTTGTACACCACTCTTAATTGCATTGTTATCCATAGTAATCAAATGGTAGAAATGACTCAAGTGTTCATCTGAATATGAACAGGTGAACCTTGGCATATCCATGCCGTGGGATGTTATTCAGTCCTAAAAAGGAAATGAACATTCATAAACATATCAAAGTCAATCACAGAGGGAAACATGAGAAGGAGGGAGAGGGACGGGTTGGGGTGGGAATTGGGGCAGGGCTAAATGAGTGATGTGAGCATGTATGCCTCCACCATCTTGCACCCCATTAAGATGCATGACTACAATGCACCAATAAAAAAGTTTTAAAATAAACTTTATTCTATAAAAATAAACTTTGAACATGCTAAGTGCAAGAAGCTAGATACAAAAGGACAAATATTTTGTGATTTCACTTAAAATATTTAGATTAGACCAGTTCTTAGATTTGCGACTGTCAGACACTGGTATAAAGGAAAGATAGGAAGATTTTTTTTTTTTTCTTTTTGGGATTGAACTTGGTCTCCTGCCTGCTAGGCAAGCACACTACCACTGAGCTATATGCCCATCCCCTGGGGTATTGTTGCTTAATGATTACAGAGTTTATCTTTGTAGTAATAAAAATTGAAAATAGTGGTAATGGTTGTATAGCATAATAAATGTAATTTAAGCCACTGAAAATAGTATTTCTAATAATGATTAAAATGGCAAATTTTAGAGTTAAATATATTTTTACTATCTGACTTTCAAACTGTTCATTTCCTCTTTGATAATTTCCTGATATTTTAGCCTTTGATTTATTTTTAGAGTTCAGGAAGAATGTCGAACCACAAAAGGTGACATAGAAATCAGTCTTTATACAGTTGAAAAGAAGAAAAAGCCATCTTATACTACTCAAAGGGTAAGTTTAGTTTTACAGTATGTTGAGATATACTATGTGCAAATATTTTGCAGACACCATTTCTTTGAAATCTAGAAGTTGTATATAAAGAGACATATTTTAATAAATGACTGCTTACAGGGAACTTATTTTTCAAGCCCTGTTTTTTATTCTGTATTTGAAAACAGGGTCTAAGTTGTGGAGGGCCTCACTAAACACCCTAGACTGACCATGAACCTGCCATCCATCTGTCTCAACCTCCTAAGTACTGGGATTACAAGCATGTGCCACCCCACCAGGCTAAAATCTATTTTTTTTTTGCGGGTCTGGGGATGAAACCCAGGGGCATTCAACCTCTGAACTACACTCCCAGATATATATATATATATATATATATATATATATATATATATATATTTTTTTTTTTTTTTTTTTTTTTTTTTTTTAATTTTTTTTTATTTGGAAACAAGGTCTCTTGGCTGGCTTCGAACCTGCACAACATGATCCTCCTGTTTCCGCCTCCCAAGCGCAGGGATTACAAACATGCACCATCATGCTCAGCTTGATTTCTGTTTTTATTTACTACTAAACTGATAATGTTGAATATCAGATTTGTCTGAGACAAAGAGTAGGTACTTAAGTCTGTAGGCATTTTGTGTATATTGAAAGTGAGAAACATTTATGTATAATATTAGAAAATGGCCCTTGATGTTGATTTATAAGATTTTTAAACTTGTTTACTCCTAATGTCATATTAGGGTTATAGCCATGCAGTGTGGTTTTATAAGTTATAATGACTTATACTTGTAAATGCTCCAATAAAATAGTTTCAACTTTATTTTATTATTATTATTTATTTATTTATTTATTTATTTTTGGTGGTACTGGGGTTCCTGGAAGCCCTTCTACCTCCGGGCTACACTCCCAGACCTATTTTTGCATTTTTATTTGGAAACAGGGTCTCCTAAGCCAGCGCGTGGGGCTAGCTTCGAACCTGCGCGATCCTCCTGTCTCTGCCTCCCAAGCGCGGGGATTACAAGCGTGCGCCACCACGCCCGGCTATTATTATTTTTTTTGTGTGTGTGGTACTGGGGGTGGAACCCAGAGGCTTTCTACCCCCGGGCTATACTCCCAGACCCATTTTATATTTTATTTGGAAACAGGGTCTCAGTAGGTTGCTGAGAGCCTCACTAAGTAGCTGAGGCTGGCTTCGAACCTGCGCGATCCTCCTGTCTCAGCCTCCCAAGCGCGGGGATTACAAGCTTGCGCCACCACGCCCAGCTTTATATTTTATTTGTTAAAAATTAAATCTTGCTGGGCATGGTGGCATACACTTGCCATCTCACCATTCAGGAGGCTGAGACCAGAGGATCACGTTTCAAGGACAGCCTCTGCTACTTCTTAAGGCCCTCCACAACTTACTGAATTGCTGTTCCAAAATAAAGAATAAAAAATAGAGCTGGGGCTGGAGCTCGGAGGGTTCTTAGAACATCCCTGGTTTTCATCCCCAGTACCACAAAAAAATTTTTTTGTTTACCTGTTTATTGAATGGATACACAGCCAGCTCTTCCTATAACCATAAGTGAATTATCTATAATGATTCGATTATTTTCTCTTACATTGTCCACAAATAGCAGGAGTTTCAATGTGATAAAAGGGACTAAATATAACATGTACTTTCACTTTGCTCCAAAAATAAAATTATACATTGTATATTACTTTTCATATGTAAACTGAATCTTTTATATCGGTGTAAGTACCCTAAAGTTTGTATTTTAATTTTTTATTTCTAATAACTTCCCTGGTGTTTTCCTGTGGGGTGGGGAATTGGGGAATTGGCAAAGCTGAATTTAAATTTCTCAAATTTTAGGCATTTGAACAATGGAATCCAATTATGTACTTTAACAAGTTTTCTTAGATTTGTAAATAGAACTAAAGAAATACATGTTTATATAAATATAATATAGATATCTTGTTCATCCCGTAATAATTGTAAATAATATGGCATATGTAAATTCTAGAAAGGCAAATTCTTGCAGCACAGTCTTTAATTTGATCACAATAGGATAGTAATAAATATAAGAAGAAAGTGCATTAAACATACCTAATATATTGTTATAGTTATATATTTGTTTTCTTTTTTGCAGTTTATCTTCATCCTTTACCCCTCTTCTACCTAATTGGTTTACGTTATATATTTTCATCTTTGGTGTGCTCACGGAGCTCTCTATTTTCAAAATCTCTTTTTCTCCTCATTAACAGAATGATTATCAGCCTAGCTGTGGGCGATCTTTGAGGAGGACACAACGCAAGCGTCAACATACTTATCAAACGCGGTCCAACATAGAGCATAATTCACAAGCATCAAGCCAAAATTCAGGTGTACAGGAAGATTCAGACAGCTCCTCAGAGGTTAGATATCTGCTGTTAACTTCTTCAATACAATTTTTTGTTTCTTTTTTTGTACGATCAATTTGGGCTGACTTTTAAGGGTCACTGTAATAATTTATTTTAGTAATTCTCTTATATTTTTCATTCATAAGGCACAAACTTGGATATCCTATTAAGCTTTTTAAAAGTGTCTTCTCTTAGCTGGGTGTGGTAGTGCATGCTTGTAATCCCAGTGCTTGGGAGGCTGAGATAGGAGGATCACAGTTTTGTGACCAGCCTCAGCTACTTATTGATGCTCTCTGTGACTTAGTGAAACCCTGTTTCAAAATAAATAATAAAAAATAGGGCTAGGGAGCTGGACGCTGTGGCGCACGCTTGTAATCCCAGTACTTGGGAGGCTAAGATAGGAGGATCGTGCCAGTTCGAAGGCAGCTTCAGCTACTTAGTGAGGTTTCCAAATAAAATATAAAGTATATCTGGGAGTGTAGCCCCGAGGTAGAAGCCCCTAGATTCCATCCCAGTATCATAAAAATAAAAATAAAAAAATAGAGCTGGGGATATAGCTTGGAGGTAGAATGCCCTGGGTTCAATCCCCAGTATCAAAAATAAATAAATGTCTTATTTATACATAACATATTACCTTGGTTAGGATATCATAAATGCCAGCAAAAATTGGGCTTCGAACAGTGAGAAAAGACAGAGGGCATCTTAGAAAGGAGAAGTGTAATACAAACAGTTGTAATATGTCAAATAGTCCCAGAACTAGTTGACTGTGTAATCAGCATATTATACATATTTTCTGTTACTGTTGACTTTACCAGTGATGGAGATTATTGAGTGTTGATTTGTCTCATACCTACCTATTTTCCTTGTAATGAATCAAGAGGATAGCAGTTCTTTTCTACCTGTTCCTCTGTTCTCTGATCCTTTTGTTCACTTAACATCTCTACTTTTTAAGTGCATAAAAAGGTTTTAATTATACATTGACAATGTATGGTACTCCATTATTATCCTGCCATTCATTTCTTAAACTAATTCTTTTCAGAGAAGTCTCTCACAGTGTATAACTTGATCTTAAACGAATGATCATTCATTATATTTTAAACTGTATCTAGGCTCATGGATTCTTTTATGTCAATAACATTATATGCGACACAATACTAAAATTCATGAATTGTAGACACATATATAAAATAATTATATACATTTTAACTAGAAAGTGGGGGGAATAAAAAGTTATAAAACAAGTAGTAGCTTACTAACGAATACTATGCTAGCTAATGATACCCATGTATCTCAATTGCTGGTTGTTTGTTATAGGAAGATGAAACAGTTGGCACAAGCGACGCTTCTGTAGAGGATCCTGTTGTTGAATGGCAAAGTGAAAGCTCTTCCAGGTAGTTTTAGTGGTTTTGATTTAGTGAAAATTATTTCGCAGTTTTAATACAAAATTATGATTTATAGGAATTTTAATAAACTAGAGTTAAAATAGTATTTTATAGTCGAAAGACTACTGGATTGGAAGTCTAGGGACCTACTGTTTTATCCTAGCACTTTCAATATATTTTTGATGTCACTATGAGCTTTTTAGTTCCTTCATAGGTAAAATAGTCCTTTTTACTTCCAAGATTCTATATCCTGGAAACAGTACATATATATTGAACTATATAGATTCTGTATCTTGGTAAATATATATATATATATATATATATATATATATATATGGAGAGAGAGAGAGAGAGATGTAGATATTTTGGTTTTAAACCACCTCATTTGATCATTTCTAGGAAAAAGGTAAATCTTAAACATTTTCTGGTTTCAATAGCAATTTTAAATATATAAATATTAAATATAGGATTTTCAGCATTATACTTTAAGAAGCATTTCATTGAAAGCATTGATAGTGATCAAAATTCTATTGACATTTTTCTCTTTCAAGCATACTTCATTAATAAATGCTATTTAATAACATATTTCATTTATGAGGCAAAATTATTCCTTTGTATACTTAAGTACTCATAATTTTGATTTATTTACAGTGATTCATCAAGTGAATATTCTGATTGGACAGCAGATGCTGGAATAAATTTGCAACCTCCAAAAAGACAAACCAGACAGGCAACACGGAAAATATGCAGCAGCTCTGAGGAGGAGAATTTGAAGTCAGTAGAAGAAAGGCAAAAGAAACCTAAACAGACTAGAAAAAAGGTTTGTATCTGAATAGGTTGTTTTGGTTTTGTTTTTGCCTTTGATACTTGAATATTTAATAGTTATATTTCACTTTTCTCTGAAAATATTCTACCTGAGAAACCAACTAAAATAAGAGTAATTCATATTGACATCAAAATGAAAGGTGTGTGTGTATGTGTGTGCGTGTAGTACTGGAGATAGAACTCAGAGGCATTCTGTCTCTGAGCTACATACTCAGCCCTATTTTAGTTTTTATTTTGAAACAGGATCTCACTTACGTTGTGACGGGCCTCACTAGGTTGCTAAGGGTGTCCATGAACTCTTCCTGTCTCAACCTCCCAGGTACTGGGGTTGCAGGCATGCACCACTGCGACTGGCTCAAGGAGGTTTTGAAATTTTTGTTATCAAAGGTTTGTTCATCATTAACTAGAAGAGTTCATCACTATATATTGGCTGTTATTTGTTAAAATGTTGCAAAGTTCTAAAATAATAAGCCACCATAGTATAAAGTATTATACTTGTCATGATAGGAATCATAAATTTATATACATTTTTCTGGTTTTTTTGGTGGTACTTGGGGTGGAACCCAGAGGGGTTCTACCTCAGGGCTATACTCCCAGACCTTTTTTTTTTAATATTTTATTTGGAAACAGGGTCTCACTAAGTTGCTGAAAGCCTCACTAAGTAGCTGAGGCTGGCTTCAAACCCGTGCAATCCTCCTGTCTCAGCCTCCCAAGCGCAGGGTTTACAAGCGTGCGCCACTACACCCGGCTATATACATTTTTTCTTGAAGAGTGGAAGAGTTTAATACATTGTATAGGGCTCTTTTTCCATTCCTTTGTGTTTTTAAAATATTTTTATTGGTGCATTGTAGTCATACATCTTAATGGAGTACAAGATGGTAGAGGCATATATGCATATATAGCTCAATTAGCCCTTACCCAGTTCCTGACCCTTTCCCTCCTCCTCCCTCCTTCTCATGTTTGGCTAGTGATTGACTTTGATATGTTTGTTAATGTATATCCTATACATTAGGGAATTTCCCTCTTCCCTCCTCCTGTCCCCCTCAGTTAGGTCACCTTATTTGCTCTTCTATTGTTTCTCCTTCTTTGTCTAGAGTTCCTCCTGTGACTCATTTTCTCCCTAGCTTTGCATATTAGGGAGAGCATCTGATTTTTTACTTTTTGTGACTAATCTCACTTAGCATAATGTTCGTCAGTTCCATCCATTTGTCTGTCAATGACATAATTTTGTTCATTTTTATGGCTAATAAAATTCCATTTTGTACATATCCCATAATTTTGTAATCCATTTATCTCTTGATGAACATCTTGGCTGGTTTCATAGTTTGGCTATGGTGAATTGTGCAGCTATGAACATAGATACACATGCATTAGTTTGGTAGTTTGGTTTTTATTCTTTCGGGTAGATACCCGGAAGTGGTATTGCTGGATATGGTAAGTTTGTTCCCATTCTTTTGAGGATTCTCCATACTGTTTTTCAGAGTGGTGGCACTAATTTGCAATCCCACCAACAATGTCTTAGAGTTCCCACTTCTTCACATCTTTGCTAGTATCTGTTGT
Organism: Muscardinus avellanarius; assembly: GCF_963383645.1. Lineage (NCBI taxonomy): Eukaryota > Metazoa > Chordata > Mammalia > Rodentia > Gliridae > Muscardinus > Muscardinus avellanarius. The sequence continues at coordinate 115,766,815 of NC_137792.1, read as the reverse complement.
CATTTGTGTTTTGAATGCTCACCATTCTAGTTGGAGTTAGATTAAATCTCAGGGTAGTTTTGATTTGAATCTCTCTGATTGCTAATGGTATTGAGCATTTTTTTCATATATTTATTGGCCATTTGAATTTCTTCTTTCATGAAGTGTCTATTTAGTTCTCTTATCTATTTTTAATTGAATTATTTGTTTCTTAGCAGTGATTTTCGTGAGTTCTCTATATATTCTAGATACTACTCCTCTGACTAAACTACACTACAAAGCCATAGTAATAAAAAGTTTGGTATTAGCACAAAAACAGACACATAGACCGTGGAACAGAATAGAAGACTTATAAACAAATCCACACACTTATAGCCTATTTATTTTTGACAAAGGGGCCAAAAACATACACTGGAAAAAAATAGCCTATTCAACAAATGGTACTGGCAAAATTATTTAACCATACATAGAAAAATGGAAATAAAGCCCACTTTCTCACTCTGCACAAGAGTCGGTTCAAGATGGATCAAAGACTTGGAAAGTAGATCAGAGACATTACAGCTCTTTGAAGAGAGCATAGGTCCAACACTGCGACACATAGGCACAGGTCAAAACATTATCAACAAGACCCCAAAGGCACAAGAAATTAAACATAAAATCAATATGTGGGATTGCATGAAACCAAAGAGCTGCTGTATACTAAAGCAATCTATCAAGAACCTCAACAGAGAGTGAACAGAACTGTAGAAAATTTTTGCAAATCAAATTTTTCCCTCTTTGTAATTTCACCCAAGATGGCACCAATACTTAACCAAAGTAGTTGTTTTGTTACTGGGGGGAGGTCTGTTATCACATGAAATTAAAAGCTATGCTCTACAGCTCTCCACAAATACCTAAAAATCAAATTGGCAGAAAAGTAGGTTTTAGCCTGGCATGGTGGCGCACGCTTATAATCCCACCCTTTGGGAGGCTGAGACTGGAGGATCACGGTTCACAGACATCCTCAGCTACTTAGTGAGGCCCTCAGCAATTCAGTGAGACCCTGTTTCAAAATAAAGATTAAAAAATAGGGCTGGGGGTGTAGCTTGAAGGTCGAATGCCCCTGGGTTCCATCCCCAGACCTGCGAAAAGAAAAGAAAAGGAGGTTTATTCAATGCCAGTTTTGAAAGAAGCGAAAGAAAATATTTTTTCTTCCAAATCACTGCATTCTGAGAATTCAAGGGCAAAAGAATCTTTATAAGACAAGGGGAAGGTGGGACAAAATCAGGAAGTGCACATATGCAATTTAGTTAGCCAGAACACCTGTCAGTCTCAGCTTCCTTTCTATCTATCAGGCCAGTGTTGGGCAGCCTTTCAGTCTTTACCTCTCAGAAAAGAAGTTCAGAGGTTGAAACAATTCTTTATTCTCAGTCTGAGGAAGCTGTCCTTAATTTCAAAGGGAATGCTTTTCACTTTGAATGTAAATTTAAAAAAATATTGTCTATATGTCTGACAACCAGTTGCATTAAAAACAATTATATTCTTGATCATCACTATTTTATTAGGAAAAGTTATTTTGTCACTATCTTACTGGAAAAATGATTTGAATTCATGTGGTATTCTGGAAAGATGAAGAATAAAAGTTGCAGTTTTGAAATGTTATATAGTGTCAAGTTATATTTTAGCCAAAATTGAGGAATGTGATTTTTGTTGGTACAAAAGTTATGTGTAATTGCTAAAGGAAAATGTTTAAAATTTACACGTTTTAGGTTTTCTTATCATGGGATATTTTATAGCTTTCAAACTGTTTATGTATTTGTAAGACATAATGTATATTTATAGACACTGTAAATGTCTTTATATTTTAGAAAGGAGGACTGGTTTCGATGGCAGGTGAGCCCAATGAAGAGTGGTTTGCCCCTCAGTGGATCTTGGATACCATACCACGGCGTTCCCCATTTGTCCCACAGATGGGAGATGAGGTAATCTTTTTCTACAGGGATCTTGCTGTATTGTCCAGCCTGATCTTGAACTCTTGGGTTCAAGCAATCCTCCTTCAGCCTCCCAGTGCCTAGGAATATAGGTGTGCACCATCGTGCCCAGCAAGATGAAGTAATTGTTACTTGTTAAAGCCAGTTTTCCTTGGTGCCTCAAGAGCACTAACTTTAATCTGTTTTAAGACATAGATTTCAATCCTCTTATAATAATGACCTACTCTCTTAGCTGCTCTGATCAGTTTTTTAGTTCTTGCACACATTGATCAAATCTTACTTTTGTTTTGTATCTTTTATAGAGACTGTCAAATTGTCTTCAATAAATTAGATACTTAAGGATCCTTAAGATAAATTGATTAGCTTTAATATAATTGGCTTGATTTTTATCTTTACTGCCATTTAGAACTGAAGGGTGTTTGTGGTCCTCATTCAAATCCTAATATTATTAAATTATTCAACTTGATAGAATTATTCAATGAAGAAGCCAGTGTTCTTTTTTTTGTGGTACTGGGGATGGAACCCAGGGACATCTGAGCTACACCATTAGCCCTGGTTTTTAGTCTTTTTATTTATTGGGGGGAGTACTGGGAATGGAACCCAGGGGCCTCCTACCTCCGGGCTACACTCCCAGACCTATTTTATATTTTATTTGGAAACAGGGTCTCTTAAGCCAGCTAGCTGAGGTTGACTTTGAACCTGCGCGATCCTCCTGTCTCAGCCTCCCAAGCGTGGGGATTACAAGCATGCACCACCACGCCCAGCTGGCTTTTTATTGTTGAAGCAGGGTCTCACTGAGTTACAAAGTGCCTCAGTAAGTGGCTGAGGCTGTCTGCAATCCACGATATTTTGGTCTCCGCCTCCTGAATGCTGGGATTACAAGTGTGCGCCACCACGTCCAGCTCCAATGTCCATTTTATGCCGAGGACTTCCTACCGAGCTTATAATTGAATAAATATCTATGTATTTATAATTTGTCAAAGATTAGATAAAGCTCTTCTCGTGAAGACAAATTTTATTTTCTTATTGAAATTATGAGCTGGGTGTGGTCCTGCATGCTTGTAATGTTAGTACTTGGAAGGGCTGAGACAAGAGAATCATAGGGTCAAAGCCAGCCTTGGCAACTTAGCAAGACCCTGTTTCCAGGTAAAAAATAAATTAGGTCTGGGGATATAGCCCAGAGGTAGAAGGCCCCTGGGTTCCATTCCTAGTACCACTGACAATTATGATAGCTTTGATTCGTGTACCTTCGGATATGTTGACTAACAGTTAGTTACTATACTAATAGCAAATGTTTCTGCACAGTCTTAGGCTAATAATAGGAGTATAATATCATCACAAGGCAGTAGATTCTAAAATCTTAGTACTAATAAAAATTTCACTGGAAAAAATAAATTTCTGTTACTGCCTGTTATAGAGACTTGTACCAGAGAAAGCTAGCAAGTAGCCTGTGAGTAAGGCATTGCTTTCATTTTTTATTTAGATATTACTATAATGTTTCTTTTTGTTAGTATGTCTTACAGGTATTGGGATTTCAAGCAATGCTTGTTAACCTGGTTATGTTAATAAGCATGGTCTGACTAGTGTTGCATTACAGAACAGAGAACTTTTAAACAATTTTGGCATATCCAGAATAATTTTTTTTAACATTTATTGCCTTATGGGGACATCAGAATGAAATATATCAATTAGAATATTTTTAAAGAATTCACAAAGGAATACATGCCCTTTTTAGATAACCAATTTCTTCAATTGCAACAGTGTTTTTAGTTCATCTAAATATCAAGTCCTTGTTAATTTGCATAGAATACCCCTACCCACAGATGATTGTTCTCAAATACTCATTCTTGAAGTTTTTACGCATATATTAACTTCTTCTAGATGAGGTATTTATTCCTATTTTTCATTTGACAGTCCCTTCTTTCATTAAGAGACCTTCTACCTAAATTATTTCTCTCTCAATACATCATATCTTCTATATTGCAGTATAGTTACATATCTGTATGTATCCATATCCTTAAAGGAAAGGATTTTCTTTTTTGTGACAGCATCTAGTACCTGATACCCAGTTGTTCTGTCAATATTAGTTGAATATAGGAGTAAATATATGATAAAAAAACTTTTTATTTTCTTTTTTCTTTTTTGTAATATTGGGGAATGAACCCAGGGACATTCTACTTCTGAGCTACATTCCCAGCCCTATTTTATTATTATTTTTATTTCAAAATGGGGTCTCATTAAGCTGCAAAGGGCCTCATTAAGTAGCTGAAGCTGGCTGCAAACCTGTGATCCTCCTCTCTAAGCCTCCCAAATGCTGGGATTACAAGTGTGCGCCACCTTGCCTGGCTTTATGACTATTTTAATAGCATGCTTACTTTTACGTTTTTAACCCCTACAGTTATTTTGTTTACTAACACTTAAACATTTTTGTTTTAATATTTAGCTATTAAACACTTCAATTTAGACAATGTTGATTGGTAGAGTATGTTAATATATATTTTTAAAGTTCAAATGGTGGTATTTTTATGTTTCTTTATTCTATTAATTTGTAACAATCATCACTTTTCAACTGTTGAGGAAACTTTCCTTGAATGCAGAATATGATAGTAAACGCTATCTTCTTTCTAGGCATTTGAAGTCATTTTTCTGACATGAGCTTTTGCAATAGAATACTTTCAATTTGTTTTGAAATTACACTCATTTAGTAGGCTATGATTTTTACTACTTAAACAAAATGTGTAGATTATGAAGATGTATTTATGTACTAAGTACATTTTGAAATCTAATACTTTAAAATGTAAACAGTTTTGTTTATATCTGTCATGAGTAGTTTTTTTCAACGGATTGGTGAAGATGCTCAGGGGAAAGGCTGTGGGCCTTGTTTATGTGATGTGGTTACGTAGACTTGAGTACCGAATGAACAGAATTTGATGCGGGAAAGGTACCTTTGTCGCACAAAGTATTTTAAAACTTTTCTGTAATAAGAAGAGGGTGTTTGTAAAATATATTTTGGGATGTATAGTGTTGTTAAATAGGATGCTACTACTTAATGCCTCATATTTTGTTCTTTAGCTTATTTATTTTAGGCAGGGACATGAAGCTTACGTGCGGGCTGTAAGGAAATCAAAAATATACAGTGTTAATTTACAGAAACAGCCATGGAACAAAATGGATCTCAGGGTAAGTTTGTCAAATTCATAACCTATGAATTGAAGACATTTAGGGATTTAGTTATTTTACTCATAACATTTTTCTCAGTTTCATGCATATTTCATTCTTATTTGTGATTCCAAAATAAAGTGATACAGGATACTTTTGTAGAAGTGACTCTTCCGGGCTACATATTCTGTTTCCCAAAATTTGCATGCTGTCTCTTGTCTTGATTTGACCTAGTTTCCTTCAAGCTTTAGATCCTCTATAACATTCCATAACTAGAACAAAGCAAGAGTTCCCTATTGTGAAGATTCTTGCTATTCGAAGGTTGGACACTCAACATAATCTGACAGAGTATATGGATTACAAAAGCTCTTGAGGTTCTGGCAGCATTAGGATATATTAAATTTCATAAATCATAAGATGCTTTGAAACTTGTGTTGATTTAAGGGATATCCCTTTGGTTTTCATATCTACATAGCTCCATGACATTGATTAAACTAGATATGTCTATTCCATGTTAAAGGATTTTCTGTCAATAATATGTATCCCTTCATTCATTCATACATAAATAAATATATGCACACATAGGTATATATGTAGCATAGCTTATAACTAGGTATATGCGTAGTATTTTCTCTTATTTTTCTGACTTGGAGAACCCTAGAGTAAAGGGCAATTTTGCCATGGTTTTCTATGTAAAAAAGAGATTGTCTTGTGAGGATGCTTAGCAGGAAGGTTATAAATCTATATATTGAAGTAAAGATTGAGTTAAGATTTTTATAAAAATGTTATTAAATTTGTAAGGTGCTAAATAACTTATCAGGTGAGTTGTTTTTTAATCGTTTCCATGGAGATGGGAAGGGCTACTATCCTAAAACAGGTAAAAATTTAGTTCTTTTTCAGAATGAAGGGAATGAATAAAACACACAGTTTCTTATTTCTAATCCTAACTCTGTGATTCTAGGAAATAGTAAGAGACAACATTTGTTTGACATAAGAACCTGGGTTTTGGTATTAGGACTGAATTTTATCCCCAGCTCTGCTGTATACTTTAAAAGCAAGTCACTGAACCTATGAGGATCAGTTTTGCCATCTCATAAATGTGACTCATAGTCAATTAACATGCAATATTATTGTAACATAATACTGTAGGATTTAAAAAATGTCATTTTCTTGACTATGCATATATTTACACACATATCTATATATTTACATTTTATATTTATTCTAGGTGAGGGATATTTTTAGTATTAGGGGTTGAACTGCGGGGGCATTCTAACTCTGAATTATACAGCCAGACCATTTTTTAATTTTTATTTTATTTATTTATTTATTTATTTATTTATTTATTTATTTATTTATTTTTGGTGGTACTGGGGTTCCTGGAAACCCTTCTACCTCCGGGCTACACTCCCAGACCTGTTTTATATTTTTATTTGGAAACAGGGTCTCTTAAGCCAGCGTAGCTGGCTTCGAACCTGCGTGATCCTCCTGTCTCTGCCTCCCAAGCTCAGGGATTACAAGCGTGTGCCACCACGCCCAGCTTATTTTTTTATTTGGAATCAAAGTCCTACTAAGTTGCTGAGAGTTTACTACATTACTGAGGCTGGCCTCAAAGCCACAATCCTCCTGTCGCAGACTTCCAAATACTGGGATTATAGTTGTATACCACTATGCCCAGCCTAGGGGAATAATTTCTGTTTTTATGATACTGGGTGTGGAACCCAGGTTTTTTTTTTTTTTTTTACCTCTGGGCTATACTTCCAGACCTATTTTATACTTTCTTTTGAAACAGGATCTTACTAAGTTGCTGAGAGCCTCATTCTGTAGCTGAGGCTGGCTTCGAACCTGTGTGATCCTCCAGTCTCAGCCTTCCAAGCGCTGGGATTATAAGCTGGCACCACCACGCCTGGCTAGAGGGAATCATTGTTAACTGGATTGAGCTGAATAATCCCCTGGGGAGTTTTTTTTTTTTTTGCTTGCTTGCTTGTTTTTAGAATATATGACTGAGCTTGTATCCTAGGCCTACAGAGTTAGATTCTGTTAGAGTTTGAGAAAATGAATTCTGAAGTTTCCTCAGGGAATTTTGCTGCTTTTTCTTGGTTTAGACCCCTCTTCTAAACTACAACCTTCTATACAATATTAAGTATAAAGAGGAAGATTTTATTACCTGTACCACTCAGTTATAGTATGTAGTATTTGATGAATCTTCAGATAATTCTTAAATGATTCAAGTAACAATAAAATACTGTTAATATTACATAGTTATTTATATGGAAAATAATAATTTATTGGTATTTTTATAAATAGGAGCAAGAGTTTGTTAAGATTGTAGGAATCAAATATGAGGTTGGGCCACCTACACTATGCTGCTTGAAGCTTGCATTTCTAGACCCCATTTCAGGCAAAATGACTGGAGAGTCTTTTTCCATTAAGTAAGTAGCTCTGTGTGTGTGTATGTGTGTGTGTGTATGTGTGTGTGTGTGTGTATTTTAATAACCATTATATATTTTGCACAGTACAACTAGAGAGGAATCACTATAGCACTACTACAGGATTTATACAGACCAGAGTTTAATTCTCGATTTGTTTCTCCATTTAATAACTATATACTATGAATGGACTAAATGGTGAGCATGTTATTTATCCTTCTAGTTTAGTAAAATGAAAATGCCAATATGCTAATATTTTCCTCAGCATTGTTGTGAGGAATTAAAGACCAACCTTTGGAAATGTCTCATTGTACGTTGACAACATGTTAGTTTCTTTTATTTCTTTGAACAATGATAATAGGAATAAAAAGTAAATGGTTTTTTACTTATTTCTCCCCAGTGCTGGAGGTTGATCCCAGGGTCTCACACATTCTTTGAAAGGTGCTCCAGCACTGAGCTTCATCCCCAGCCACAATGGCTTATTTTCGGAAGCTTAATTTAAAATCCCAAGAGATCTGGACAACCATTGGTGGGGGGGGGAAGGGGGCGGGGGGGAGAGGGCACCAAATATAGTATAAATGTATACTACTTATGTTCAATAAAAAATTGTTAAAAAATAAAAAATAAAATAAAATCCCAAGAGATGAGAGAACATCACTTCACACTCTTCTTTAAAAATCTTTAATATGAATTATGTTTAAAAAACCTTTATTGTCATCTTTATCTTATTAAATCAGTGCAACAGTAGGCAGAGTACTCTCAAAGAAATCAGACCAGATGGGATTTAATTTAAGTGAAGACACATCTAGGCACCAAGAGTTGTGCAAAATTCTGCTTTGTGAGCTGAAAGTTAAGCATATATCCTTGGTTTTTTAGTAAGTAACAAATCCTGCTCTATCTCTATATTGATTCTCCTGTGTTTAATTTTCTGTATAGGTATCATGACATGCCAGATGTCATTGATTTCCTTGTGCTACATCAATTTTATAATGAAGCCAAAGAAAGGAACTGGCAGATTGGTAAGTAGAGAAATGGCATTTAATAACTATTAAGCTTGAAGTAGAGTAAGTCATATTTTGAATCCGATATATCAGAAAGAAGCTAGTTTAGTATTTAACAGGCAAAGCTGTCTGGCAAACTAGAAACATTAAGTTAAATTTTTTCTAGTTATGTTTTTTCTAGTTAGGTTTTCTAGATAAGTGATTTTATGTACATTATATGGTATAAGAAGCAGTTCCCCCTTAAAGGCAGTTTCATTTCTGATGTTTTGTTTACCTAGGTTACTGTGGCCAAAAATATAAAGTAGAAAATTCCAGAAATAAATGATTCATGTTTTAAATTGCATGCTCTTCTGGATAATGTGATAAAATTCTACAATATCTCAACCAGACTCAAATCATCCCTTTGTCCAGTATATCCCTGATGTACTAACTGCGTGTCAGTTGTGTGGTCTCAATTGCTGGGTATCACAGTGCTTGTTTCCAGGTGAACCTTAAGTAGTGACTTAAGGCTATATTATTATGTCTGCATTATTTTCCTCATTAACTTATCATGTAAATGTTGTATCATCTCGCATCATTACAGGAAGGATCAGTACAACAACATAAAGGTATCTTGAAAGAGAGACTGCATTCACATAATTTAATGCAATATATTATGGTAATTCTACTTTGTTATTAGTTCTTATTGCAGATCTCTTACTCTGCATAACTTATAAATTTAACTCTATCATAGCTATGTATAGAAAAAACATTAAATACAATCATCGGTATCCGTAGCTTCTGAGTCTGGATTCAACCCATCATGGATCAAATATGTATATATATATATATATATATATATATATATATATATATTTTTTTTTTTTTTTAATTTCATCCCCATTGAACTGGCAAAAAAAAGCACAACTGTACCAAACATGTGCAGTTTTTTTCGTCCCCTTATTCCTCGAACAATATAGTATAGCATTGCATTTACATTTTATTGTTTATTATAAGTAATCTAGAGACCATTTGAAGTATATAGAAGGGTATAAGTAACTTACAGGCAAATACTGCAGCATTTTGTATAATGACTTGAGCATCTGTGACTTGTATATCCGAGGGGCTAGTTGTGGAACTAATCCCTTACCAATGCTGAAGAACTGTGAGGGTTTGCTATTATCTGTGATTTCAGGTATCTATGGAGGGTCTTGGAGAATATCTCATGTGGATAAGGTGGGGGGACTTCTATAACCTATACCATCTGCAAATGCCTACTGTATTAGTACTCTACTAGTGCACAGAGCTGAAAGAAAATTCTCAAATGCCAGTTGCTCTATGGAATACTTTCATAGTTGGGCTCTTTAATACAACTGCTGATTGTGGTTTCTGTCCTTGCTGCCTCCCTGCCTTTTTTCTTCCCATTTTCCCTTTTTTCTTCCCCTTTGCCTCTGTCTCTTTTTTCATTCTTTCCTCTAATTAAAAAATAGTCTAGCCAGGTGTGGTGGCGCACGCTTGTAATCTCAGCACTTGGGAGGCTGAGACAGGAGGATCGCACAGGTTCCAAGCCAGCCTCAGTTACTGAGTAGGCTCTCAGCAACTTAGTGAGACCCTGTTTCCAAATAAAGTATAAAATAGGTCTGGGAGGATAGCCTCGAGTAAGAAAAGCCCCTGGGTTCCACCCCCAGTGCCACAAAACACAACAAAAAGAAAACAAAAAAATATAGTATAGCCAGGCGTGGTGGTGCACGCTTGTAATCCCCACGCTTGGGAGGGTGAGACAAGAGGATTGCTCGGGTTCGAAGCCAGCCTCAGCTACGTAGGCTCTCAGCAATTTAATGAGACCCTGTTTTCCAAATGTAAAATAGGTCTGGGAGTATAGCCTGGGGGTATAAAGCTCCTGAGTTCCATCCCCAGTACCACAAAAGAAATTAGTACAGTGCTAGTGGGGCATGGTGGCGCACACTTGTAATCCAGGTACTTGGGAGACTGAGACTGGAGGATCACAGGTTTGTGGCCAGCCTCAGCTACGTAGTGAGGCGCTCCACAACTTAGTGAGACCCTGTTTCAAAGTAAAGAATAAAAAATAGGGCTGGGGGTGTAGTTCAGAGGTAGAATGCCCCTGGGTTCCATCCCCAGTCCAACAAAAAGTATATTACTAATGTGAAGAAAAAAGCATAAAAGTGAAGAATTTTTCTTATAGTTCTGTTCTCATTAGTACTAAATATATGGACTATTAATATTAATTTTGTGCATTTACTTTTACACACCTGGATTTTAAAAGTACTTTTGTAATCATAGCAAATACATAATTTTCAGAAGATAAGGCCTCTCAGTCTGACTTGTAGTTCTGGCTCTGTCACCTAATTGTTGTTTGTTTTTGGGCAAATTTTTAAGTCCTCTGATTTCCTTTATCTTTAAAATGAAGATCACAGCCAGGCGCTTGTAATCCCTGCACTTGGGAGGCTGAGACAGGAGGATCACTCAGGTTCGAAGCCAGCCTCAGCTACTTAGTTAGTGAGGCTCTCAGCAACGTAGTGAGACCCTGTTTCCAAATAAAAATATAAAAAAGGTCTGGGAGTGTAGCCTGGAGATAGAAAGCCCCTGGGTTCCGCCCCCAGCACCACAAAAAAAAAAAATGAAGATCACATTAATACATCCCCAAAAGGTTGATGTAAGCAAGAAATGAGGTGCAATATATCGAAAGCACTTATAGTGATACCTAATACATACTATTTAAAGCAGAACACTAGTATTGCTTGAGCATCCTCTAACCTGAAAATCTGAAATCTTTCTAATGCAAAACTTTCGGAGAGGCATGGAATGCTTCCCATTTCAGGTGTGTAGATTAGAGATGTTCATCCAGTAACACGCATGCAAACATTCCACAACCTGAAAAGGTCTGCAATTGGAAACACTTCTGATCTCAAACATGTCAGGAAAGGGGTACTCGGCTTGTATCAAGCCATGTTTAAAGGCAAAAAGAAAGAAGAAGAAACAACTACTTTAGCATGCATACCATAGTATGCCTAATGATGATCTCCAGTAATAAAATTAAAAGTTAAAATTAAATTATGTTTGGTAGCATTTTAATTTTCTTTTTGCGATATCGGGGATGGAACCCAGGGGCATTTTACCTTGGAGCTACACCCCCAGTCCTATTGTTTTATTCTTTATTTTGAAACAGGGTCCCACTGAGTTGCAAAGGGCCTCATTAAGTAGTAACTGAGCTTAGCCATAAACTGCGATCCTCCTGTCTCAGCCTCCCAAATGCGGGGATTACAAGAATAAGCCACCATGCCCAGCTTGGTAGCATGTTTTAAGAAGATATAGTTATATGTGATTTATTTTAGAAAGTTTCTTTTGTGGTACTGGGGCTCAAACCCAGAAGCTTTCTACCTCTGGGCTATACTCCCAGACCTTTTTTTATATTTTATTTGGAAACAGGGTCTCACTAAGTTGCCGAAAGCCTCACTAAGTAGCTGAGGCTGGCTTCGAACCCATGCGATCCTCCTGTCTCAGCCTCCCAAGTGCTGGGATTACAAGCGTGAGCCACCACGCCTGGCTAGAAAGTTTTTTTTTTTTCTTAACCACTTGGAAATCAAAATATTAAAAGAGGGTAAAATGTAAAATTCATTTATCTGGATAATTCAGATTAAAACACCTGATAATGCTGATGCACTGATGCTTCTGTATCAACAAACAGTAATTTAGAGTGGTAATAGATCTGATATTAAGATTTTTTTAACATTATAGGTGATAGATTCCGCAGTATAATAGATGATGCCTGGTGGTTTGGGACTGTGGAGAGTCAGCAGCCTTTTCAGCCAGAGTATCCTGATAGTTCTTTCCAGTGTTACAGTGTTCAGTAAGTACAGTTATGGTATTTTATGCCTGATATAATACTTAGTGCTATCTGGACTTCCAGGAAACCCTACCAAGAACAATAACTTTTACCTTACTTACTAGTTTATAATATTTACAAGGAAGTAATCATAGTACCTATTGGAAGGAAATTGATGATAAATCTTTGGACCATTCTTTGTGTTAAAACAAAGCAAGAACTGAAGACATTTCTATCTCCCTTGTCTATGTTTTAAAATTTTCTACTTTAGATAAGAATTGAAACTACTTTTTTCATGGACAACAATAACATTAATTTAAAGTTTAAAGCAATTGTTAATTTGGGGGCAGAGTAATGAATATTAGTACCTAGTCTTTTATTTAATGATATCAATTCTGTATATAGATGACTGTATTATGTTTTGAAATACTGTTTGCTTACAATATTTACTTTAACTATTCTGGAAATCCTGGTGTTGTGTGAGTCCTAAGGAATGAACTGATGCTTTCAAGACTAATAAAATATTTTTTTTTCGGAGGACTGACTTTTAAAGTCTCCTTATTGGCAGTTCAAAAGAGAATAATAAAAATTTCAAAGTACTATAATACTTAAAGCTGTTTGGATAAACTAGATTAAGAAATGCTCCAACTGGACACAGTGGTGTGTCCCTGTAATCCCAGCTAGTTGGGAGGCTGAGGCAGGATGATGTCAGATTTGAGGTCAGCCTGGGCAACATAGAGAATTCCTGTCTCAAAATAAAATAAAAAGGATATTAGATGTAGTTCAATGGAAGAGCAGTTTCATACTTGCTTAGCATGCAAAGTTCCTGAATTCAGTCCCTATTATTGTAAAAAATCATTTAGTAAGCCATTTTTAGGTGAAAGATACTTTGCAAATATATCTTTGTATTTTTCCCTTGATTTAATATTGACTATATGCATGTTTGGAAGAATGAAAATTTTAGACTGAAAAGAGTAGTCTTTCTGTCCTCTAAGTTTCATATTGGTGAACTATGTTTTCTCTGTTAGTGGTTTATTATTATCTGTGCTTAAGTAGAATTGAACTTGAATGAGTGCTGCTTTGCTTTTCTAAATTTTACACCCAAGAAGTCATGCAAATTATAATATATGAAAGTACATACTTATGAATTTGATATACATCTTGCTGTTTTGCAATAGCTGGGACAATAATGAGAGAGAAAAGATGAGCCCCTGGGATATGGAGCCAATTCCAGAAGGAAGTAAGTATGCTTTTTAAGATGAATTGTATTTATGGTAAAAGTAAAATAGCAATATTGCTATTTGTTTTGAACCTAATTATTTCTGATTTTTCATCTTATACCAGCTGCCTTTCCAGATGAAGTTGGTGCTGGTATTCCTGTGTCCCAGGAGGAACTGACTGCTTTGCTGTACAAACCCCAAGAAGGAGAGTGGGGCGCTCATTCCAGAGATGAGGAATGTGAAAGAGTTATTCAGGGCATTAACCACCTTCTTTCCCTGGGTACGGTGAATATGAAAAGCTGTTAGGAGGATAGAAGAGAGCTAGAAAAACAGCAGCAGAATTTTAAATTCTATGCAAGCAGTCTCTCACTGTATACTTTTAATTCAAGAGGCACAGTGACTCTGGTTCTTGTATTAACATTTTCATGGCATTGGTTAAAGTAATAAATGATAAAGTTCTCACCACCTTGGAAAATAATAGCGAAGGCAGGCAAGTCAATTTCTCTTTCTTTTTTTGAGTCATTTTTTCCTCTCTAGTTATTTCCTTTGCATGGGTTCCTTGTGTAAACATAGCGAGCAAGTAATGTATTATACCCACATAAATAGTTATATTTTCTAAAATATAGCACCTGAGGTTTCTGTCATTCATTCAGGAAAGATATAGAAATCCAAACTTAACTCCAGTCTTCCTTTAATTTTGTTTGGTTTTACCAGGTTTGAACCAGTGTATCATGCATGATTAATAGATAATATGTCCAAATAAAAAGAAAAACATTATATTTGTGTATTTGAATAGTTGTTTTCTTGAAATGTTGCCTGTTGCTCTTCTTTATTTATGGATAACCATTTATTAACATGAAGTGGTAGCATCCTTTATAACTCCTTTTTTAATTTTTGTAATTTTGTAGATTTTGCCAGCCCATTTGCCGTTCCAGTGGATCTCAGTGCCTACCCCTTGTACTGTACTGTAGTTGCTTATCCAACTGACCTCAATACCATCAGGCAGAGACTTGAAAATCGCTTTTACAGGTTTATTTTTTTTATCATTTATTTACTCATAGTTTTAAGGCCCTTGCTTGCCTTTTCAGTATCTGTGTTTACAAAGTATAAAATGGTTGCCCAAGAACTCAGTCCAAAATTTATATTTTGTACTAATAGAGTAGGCATTTGTAAATGGTATAGATTATAGAAATTCCCCCACCTTATCCACATGGGATATTCTTCAAGATCCTCCATAAATACCTAAAATGATAGATAGTACCAAACCCTCACAGATGCTCAGGTCCATTATACAAAATTTACCTAATGTCCTTTTATTCAATAGCTTCTCACTCTTGCATGATGAATAGGGAGTAGGAAGAAGAAGGAAAACATGGGTCACACAAATTGGGTGTAAAGCAAAAACTAAAGTTAATGAATTTCTTAAAGGCAAAATATGTGGCTTATGGATTCATCATAGTTAAGATGCTACAGATATCTAGATGCAGTGAAATATGCCTGTAATTCTATCTATTCTTGAGACCGAAGCAAAAGGATTGCAAGTTTCAGGACAGCCTGGGCAACAGAAGGAGACTTTTTCAAAATTAAAATGTAAATAAAAAGGGCTGAGGATGTAGCTTGGTGGTAGTATGCCTTGCCTAGTATGCACAAGGCTCTGGGTTTGATCTTTTTTTTTTGACCACAAAAAAAGGTACAGAGATAGACAGCTTTTAAAATTCTCTTTGGTGCCGAGCATGGTGACACACACTTTTAATCCTAGTACTTGGGAGACTGAGACAGGAGGATTGCAAATTTATGGACAGCTACAGCAAGGAGTGAAGCTCTCATCAACCAGCAAGGCCCTGCTTTAAAATAAAAACAAAATAGGCCTGGGGGTTTAGCTCAGAGTTAGAATGCCTCTGGGTTTCATACCCCGTACAACAAATAAATAAATAAACAAATCAATCCTTTTTGGGGAATTAGGCTGCATTTAATTAGATTTAATCGCCTGCCCTGAAATTTTATAGACAGATATAGATATTTAGGAAAAGAGCCAAGCTAAGTTAGTCCTTGGTCTCTTACTGAAGTCCACTTCACCCTAACTACAATATTCCATGGACTGGTTAGTCTACCTCTTATAATTGAGAATTGGATGTATTTTTACAATTTAATATGTTATTTAATAATATATGTTATATTCATAATTAGATAAAAAATCTGTCATTTCCTACAGTCTGGTTTAGTTTTTCTTCTTGCTCTTTCCCTGAAAACTAAACATTATTTAGACTTAAAACACTTTGGTCATTGGACAGGATGACACACATCTATAATTTCAGTACTTAGGAGGCTGAGACAGGAAGATTACAAGTTTGATACCTGTGTGTGATAACTTAGTGAGAGCCCGTTAAATAAAAAATAAAATAGGTCTGGGGGTATATCTCAAAGGAACAACAGCTCTGGGTTCAACCCTCAGCATCACAAGAAATCCACTTTGGATTTTTGGGTTTTTTTTTTTTTTTTTTTTTTTTGTCAAATCACTCTTTACCTGCAATGTCCTGGGTCAGTACTTTTCCAAGTTTTAATGGGCAGTGTATTGGCTCAAAATTCCCTCCCGTGTTTTAAATCCTGAAACTGTCATCCCTGTTTTTAGCACATAGGAGTTACACACGTAATTGAGATGCGCCCATAGATTGGAATTCCTTTGTCATATCATGAATAAGTGCGTAGTTTTTCTATTTTGCATATTCCTAGGATATCATTTAAATTCCTCGACAGCCAAAGCTAAGGGTATTTTTTCTTTCGTAGGAGAATATCGGCATTAATGTGGGAGGTGCGCTATATTGAGCATAATGCTCGGACTTTCAATGAGCCAGACAGTCCTATAGTTAAAGCAGCCAAAATTGTAACTGATGTCTTACTCCGATTTATTGGGTAAGAAGCAATTTTATCTTCTAGAGACTAAGTTCTGATTTTTTAAAAAAAATACTGAAAATTTTTGACTTATCTTTTTTCTTAGGGATCAAAGCTGTACTGATATACTGGATACTTATAATAAAGTTAAAGCAGAAGAACTAAACAGTACTGATGCAGAGGAGGTAAGAATAATAACATGACGAATAGAAATAAATTCATTTTCTGTCATTTGAATAATAGCAAGTCTTACATGTAAATGTAATTGGCTGTGAGCAGTAAAAGAGTGTTGGGAGCTAACTGGACATCTGCATCTTTTTAGATATTAAACTCTTTGACTAGTTCTCATAGGATATACCAAAATAAAGCTGGGTGTGGTGGCGCATGCTTGAATCCCAGCATTCGGGAGGCTGAGGCAAGGAGGATCATGGTTTGAGGCCAGCCTCAGCTACTTTGTGAGGCCCTTTGCAACTCAGTGAGACCGTTTCATATGGGAGAATAAAAAATAGGGCTGGGGGTATAGCTTGGAGGTAGAATGTCCCTGGGTTCCATCCCCAGTACTGAAAAAAAAAATAGAGCTGGGTGTGTAGCTCAGAGGTAAAATGCCACTGGGTTCCATCCCTAGTACCATTTAAAAAAAAGAATATGCCAACATACTTTAGTGCTACTGGGCTTAGTCCGTGACTGGTGGCCAGTCCTTGTATGTGACTCAGTGGGTTTCAGTGATGAGAAATCAATACTTTATTTTCTAGCCTTTAAAAATAAAACAAATCACTCAGTATATTAAAATAACATTTAGTTGGAGATAATTTCAGTGAAAATTATATTTTCTGTGCATAGTAGTTAAAATACTTAAAAGCTATATGGGCTTGGATTTGCTACTTGACTTGTATGTGATTTGCCAAGCGTGCTAATATTCTCTGAATGAAATGGAGTTAACACTCAGCATACTGGCACAGATCTGATTCCCCCAACCATCTATGTCCCTAATTTGATATAAAGTCATATTTGACTAGAGGCTATCATAGGAACACAAACCAAAATAAGAAACTGGACTAATAATGAAAAGTGATATTTTATATTAAAAACTATCCCTCAGAAAGATACTTAAATGAATCTTAGGTTTAGTGTACATTTATATTTCCCTATAGAAAAGAGATCTATTTCTTGAAATAGCAAAGGATTGATTATGAATATTTCATGATCATATTAAATGAGTATGCCATGCATAATAACGTTTTTTAAAAAATACTAACCCTTACTGTGACAGTCACTACATCTCTTCCCTCATTTTCTATTTTAATTAATTAATTAATTTATTTATTTTTGTGGCACTAGGGATGGAACCCAGGGGCCTTCTACCTCCGGGCTACACTCCCAGACCTATTTTATATTTTATTTGGAAACAGGGTCTCTTAAGCCAGCTGAGGCTGGCTTCGAACCTGCGCGATCCTCCTGTCTCCACCTCCCAAGCGTGGGGATTACAAGCGTGCAACACAACGCCCGGCTTCTATTTTAATGTGAAGAACAACCTTGTTTAGTTTTTCTTCTCTGAATATATTTTTCTTTAGCCTTTCTTCTGCTGCATGCTGCAGTGAGGAAAAATTAAGTGTAATCCTATTTTCCGTTTACTTGTAAATGTCCATGTAATTTGGAAGACTTTGAATTATAACTTAACATCTTCTATTTCTCCTCTCCGAATTTAGGATACAGAAATGGTTGACTTAGATTCAGATGGTCCTGGTACTTCATCTGGAAGAAGGGTGAGTAAATAAGTGATTTTCTGACAAGAAATATTTACAGGCTTCCTGTATCTGGGTTCCCAAAATCCAACCATACATTTGGAGAGTTGCTAGAAGGACTCTAAGAACTAAGTGTATAGTCATATTCATGACAGATTTATTTGAGCAGTACAGCAAGAATACACAGCTGGATGGGAAAAGACACAGGCAGAGTCTAAAGAAATCCCTGTGTAGGATTTATACTACAATTATAAAGTATCAGTAAACTACGTTTATAACTTAGGAAATAGTTCAAGTGCCACGTTCCCAAATACCAGCCAAGGGGCAAACTTTTAAGCCAGTTTCTATTAAGATAGCAGCCTCAAGTCTTTTGTTTCAGCTTCTTTATACACATTCCCTCTGTATGGTCATTTGCCATAGAATTGTTCTACAGAAGGCACAATATCTTTTGAAATACTGAAGGAAACCATAACAAAAGAAATCAACGGATAAAGACTAGAATTTATCATTGCCGCAAAGGATTTACTAAAAAAAAGTTTGAATGTTATTTTGAGAAAATGATGGTGCCTTTGTCAAGTAAACTTAACTACCAGGAAATATTCAGTCATTATATCCATTTATTTTGGAGGGGAAAGGCATCCATTTCTCTATACTTTGATGTTCAGATTCTCTTAAAATAAACATTCAGAATCCATGATTACTTACCTTTCCCATGAATGTAGTATCTAATTTTTGTTTGTTTATGATTTTCTTAGGGAGAATACTGTCTAATTTAAGCTGAGTAACGTAAATAGCAGCAGCTGTTATGTCTTGTACAAATATTGAGTTAACATTAGGGATACATGAGGAAGAAAGTGGAAAGCTAAGGGAAGAACTTTTAGATATATAACTTTTACAACATTTCCAGGTCAAGTGCCGAGGCAGAAGACCGTCTTTAAAGTGTAATCCTGATGCTTGGAAAAAACAATGCAAAGAACTGTTGAGCCTCATTTATGAACGCGAAGACTCAGAGCCATTTCGACAGCCTACTGATCCTCTCTCTTACGCAGTAAGTGCACAGCTATTTACATAACTACCATCAAGCCGGGCGTGGTGGCGCACGCTTGTAATCCCCGCGCTTGGGAGGCTGAGACAGGAGGATTGCGCAGGTTCGAAGACAGCCTCAGCTACTTGGTGAGGCTCTCAGCAACTTAGTGAGACCCTGTTTCCAAATAAAATATAAAACAGGTCTGGGAGTGTAGCCCAGAGGTAGAAAGCCTCTGGGTTTCACCCCCAGTACCACCAAAAAAAATAAAAAATAAAATAAATAAATAAATAAATACCTACCATCGTGATAATTGTCTGTGTCTATGTTAACATCTAGTTAAGAACAGTTTCCCCCTCCCTCCTTTTTTCCTTCCTTATCTTTAAATTGAAAAACTTAGGAGTAGAGTTAGTCATTAATTTTCAAGATGCTTTTTTATGTATTTATTGCGTGAATTATACAATCGTAAGCCACATTTGAATTAGATTGTCTTTATTTCTTTCTGATTTTAGATATATATGTAATCCATTTTACCAAATTGGAATACACTGCTATACAGTGTAGCTATTCGGTGACATATGTCAATCCTCTTTAATTTATACTGGGCATGGTGGCGCATAGCTGTACTCTCGATACTTGGGAGGCAGGCAAAGGAGGATTGCAGGTTCAAGATAGCCTCGGCAATGTAGTGAGACTCTAAGCAACCTAACAAAATCCTGTTTTGAAATAAAAAAAAATACGAAGGGTTAGGCTCAGAGGTAGAACTCCCTGGGTTCAATCTCAGTGTCACTGCCCCAGTATGTTATCAGTATGGTCACTTGGAATAACTAAAAGTACCAAAATTACTTTTAGGCAAAGATAAAAGTATGAGATCTTAAATTTGGGATGTTTTTCCTAGGCCTATATCTATATGTCACATAGCAAATCTGTTTTAACTTTTTCTGAGAAAACATGCAGATTATTTTTGTGTGGTACTGGGAATGGAACCCAGGGGCATTCTACCTCCAAGCTACACACCTAGCCCTATTTTTTATTCGTTATTTTGAAACAGGGTCATACTGAGTTGCAAAGGGCCTCACTGTGTAGCTGAGGCTGTCCTCAAATCTCGATCCTCCTGTCTTAGCCTCCCAAATGCTGGGATTATGAGTCTGTGTCACCACACCCGGCTTGCAGAAACATTTTAGGAATGCATCAGAATATCTTCTGAACTTAGTAGCCATCAGTATTCTTATTTGTATAAACAAATCTTAATATGCAAAGAATATTTTATTTTATTTTTTATTTATTATTATTTTTTTGGTGGTACTAGGGTTCCTGGAAGCCCTTCTACCTCTGGGTTACACTCACAGGCATATTTTTACATTTTTGTTTGGAAACAGGGTCTCCTAAGCCAGCGTGCGCTGGCTTTGAACCTGTGCAATCCTCCTGTCTCCGCCTCCCAAGCGCAGAGATACACGCGTGCACCACCACGCCCGGCGCAAAGAATATTTTAAAAACAATATTATGTTCAACAAAGCTTCTTGCTTTTTTTTCCTCTGTAGGGGATTTAGGTAAAACAAATTAGTCCTGTGATTTGCATAGCAGAGGATAATGGCGAATGCAAAATCTCTTTATCTTAAAATGTCACCAAATACAAGTACTTTTTCTATTTGTAAATCTTTGTGTCTTAAATCATCAGTGCACTGCAAGACCTGATGTTTGTAGTTTGTAGGGGTTCAGAAACAAAATATGTTTTTTAACCTAATAGGGCCCTCAAGAGCAAGAGGGGGAATCCTCAGAGTCAGTTGCTACAGAAAGACAAGATCCATCTCTTTCTGAGGTAGGCTTGTATGTCTCTTAAAATCGTGTATTTGTTGTTTCTGTACTTTTACTTTTTACAATATCTATGCTTATAATTTTCTAAAACTTCCTTCTAATGCTGTTTGCTTTTTGAAACCCTTTGCTCAATAGTTTGGCCACTTAATTTTGTTTGTTTTTTAAATCAACATACTCTGAAGATTATTCTTTGTAGCATACATGTAGATGTTTGCTTGTTTGTATAGATCTAAGGCTGCTGTAGCACACAACAGAAAACATCAGTTACACGATATGATTATGTCTGTATTGCAGCTGATTATTCCCACTGGGGCTTCAGCAGGCAGGCTGTATCTTTTGAGCTCGGGTAATATTATACAAGTTTCAGCATTTTTCATCTATGAAAATATTAGTGTTTCATAAACCATACTTTGTTAGAATAACCTGTTTATTATGATTTCAGAAAACAAGATGATAGATTGAAAACAATTACGGTTTCTAATATTTTGGAAAATATTTTTTGTCTTTCTCATAATACCTTTTCTCGGATCCTTCTGGTTCTTTGGCTTTCTTCTTTGAGAGAAATGTGATTTTACTTCTTAAGGATTGTAAGGTTGAGGGATCTAACATTTTTTCTATCTAAAACTTATATTGAGGGTTATAGCACATAGAGTTAAAAATTTCAAATATTATTCCTTACGACAACCCTAGGGAAATCTTGACTTGAAGTACTTAGTTTAAATGGAATCATACTTCTCCCCTAACCAAAATCAAACTAAATTCTAAACCTGTGAGGCAGAAGATGTTAGATAAAGCAAGAACTTATATTAATTTTTTTAAAAAGGTCTGGTTATATGGCTGAGTGGTAGACGGTTTGCCTAAAATTAAGGCCTTGGGTTCAAAGCTCAGTACCACAAAAATAAAAATTAAAAAATATAAATACATAAACAATTTGACGTTGACTCTTAACTAATGACATTTTGCATAGAATGTTCTCACAACTGGGATTCATGGAAATACGTAGCTAATTATTTAACATGCTTGAATAATCTCATTTTTAGCTGTAATTAAGCAGTTTGGCAGAGTGTTAGAAGCTACATGAGCCTTTAATCAAGAAGTGAAATTCCACATATTGAACTCTGTAGAGATAAAACAAGTGACTATGAAGAATTTTTTATTCTATCATTTTAGAGTTACTTATGGTTACTGACTGAAATATAAGTGCTCAGGCTTTCCCACAGACCCCTGCTGTTTACACAAACCACTAAAACATGATTTGGGGCTGGGGAAGGGAGTTGGCAGATGGAAAAGTAGTGTTTGTTTTGCGGTGAATTGCATTAGTAATGCAAATCCCAGTTCTATTGTATTGTTTAGTACTGTTATGCAGTTTGGATATTTAAGTATAACGTATTATTCTTCATAGGAATTACAAGATGTTACAGACATGCCTATGGACTTCAGCACTGTGAAAGAAACTTTGGAGGCTGGAAACTATGGTAGTCCTCTGGAATTTTATAAGGATGTTCGCCAAATATTCAACAACTCCAAAGCTTATACCTCTAATAAAAAGTCAAGGGTATGAAAAAAATATTAGATAGGGGTTGATTAAGCCTTTGAAAAAAACATATGTACATACATACACACACACACACACACACACAGGTACAAACATATCAATTTTCTCAACAGTTTTAAAATTGCTAAATAAATTAATTTTCAGTGTCTTCTCTGAATTATAGCTTATTAGGCACACATAAAGATATATTTAGAATAATACCTCTGAAATTAAGCACCTTTTCCTTTGTCCATCAACCTTTTCTTTACTCCTTAACAATACTTATCTCTTTCATAGAAAAGCCATCCTTTAGTATTTCCAATAAATGACTTGATAAATATAAAGACAATTAACTTTGATGTACAATTCACATAAAATATTTGGATCAACTCTGAATATTTATATTCACTTACTTTAGCAAATAGTCAATGATATGGGGAAATTATAACTTAATTGATACATTTAATATTTTTCTTATGTTTTTTTCAGAACTTAAAATATTTTGAGAACAAATAGTAGTAATAATAACTATCTTTTGGAATCACTGGTTGTGTGATTAAAATTTAAATGATTGGCACAGTAGGTATATATTTGCCCACTTCTACTTCACAGAAAATGAACTTTTACTAATTTCTGTAGGCATAATTTTTTAATATTTGCTTCCCTCCCTTGATCATGATTCTTAGAATGACATACATTCTTTGTAGAATCCTTCAGAAATACAGAGAAATATTCCCAAATAAACAAAAAAGGAAAATAACCTGTAAAGGCCATCAACTCTTCATTTCCAGTTAATATTTAATGTATTTACTTTCAGCATTTTCCTCATTTACAAACATACTCTACAGTCTTTAAAACAATAGGTTTCATACTTAAGGGCCTTTGGTTACTTATATGTTATTACTCTTCAAAAAGATTTTTGATAATATTATTCTGTTGTGTGTTTATGCTTGTTAGCCAGTGTCCTGTAGTCCTGGGACTAGAGATCTTTTTTTTTTTTTTTTCCAGTTTTTCACTTTTTGTGAATAATGGCCGTAGCTAACATTTTTAACATCCTTGAACATGATTTTGAGATTTAGAGTGTTCAATTCCTTCCTTCCTTCCTTCCTTTCTTTTTTTTTTTTTTTTTTTTTTTTTTTTTTTTTGCAGTGCTGAGGATAGAACCTGGGCATTCTACCTTCGATCTATGCCTCCAGCCCTCTTTTTTATTCTTTATTTTGAAACAGGGTCTTAGTGAGTTGCAAAGGGCCTCACGAAGTAGCTGAGGCTGTCCTCCAACTGCGATCCTCCTGTCTCAGTCTTCAGAATGCTGGGATTACTAGTGTGTGTCACCACGCCTGACTTCAATTCCTTTCTTTAGGACAAACTCCCAAAGGTATAATTACTAGCCAAAGGATGTGCATGAAAAAAGGTTTTTGGTACATGTTATAAATTTTCCTCTAGAATGTTATATCAAGTCAATTTCCCTCTTTTCTGAGAGTCTTTTGTTCCTACGCTCTACATTATATATTACCTTTAAAATATTTATTTTTTGGCAAAAATGGTATTTTTGTCCTTCAAGAAAAAACTTTCAATAAATAATGCTTATATTTTGTCTAAAATGATAATGCTGATATTGTTCCAGACATGTTTATCTGTTTATATTTTGTGTAATGAAAATCGTTGGTAAAAGAAGACTATATTTTCCTTTTCCAGATCTATAGCATGACACTGCGATTATCTGCCTTATTTGAAAATCATATTAAAAATATCATATCTGAATATAAGTCAGCAATCCAGAGTCAGAAGAGGAGAAGGCCACGGTACAGAAAACGTCTAAGAAGTAGCAGCAGTTCCTTATCTAGTAGCAGAGCTCCTAGGTATATTATACTGGTGCAGCATTTTATGTTCTCTAAACATTTTGTATATATTCACTTATTATTATATATTTTATTTATAGTCCAAAAGGAAAACAAAAACAAATGAAGATGCAGCCTAAAAATGACCAGAATACCTCAGTGTCTTATGCCAGGACTAGTTCTCCTTTCTCATCTCCTGGTAAATACGTCTTTTGTTTCTGTGTTCTATATCTCAATTTAATACTTATATTAAGGCTATGGAAGAAGCAGTATGGCTTCGAAATGAAAAGAGCAATAGATTTAGATTTAGAAAAGTTTTATCTTATTCCCAATTTTCCGTACTAGCTGTGTGGCCTTGGAAGAGAAATTAGACCATGTAATTGGGTTTCTTTGTTAGAAAAACAAATTTTTAAATCTCTTGGTTTGAAAAATCTGCGACAGTTTTGTATTTTAATATTCCTATTATCTCGGAGTACTCATTTAGAATGTTCGTCAATGTAAGATGGGAGGATTCCGTATGTGTTGGAGGTGGTTTCCTTGGAGAAGGCTTTCTGACCGCTTGTGCTTTACAGTTTAGTGATGGTAAATCATTTGTTCTCAGTAGCCATGCTTTTTAGAGCAACTCGGTTTTTATTTGAAAGTAAAATAACTGAGATATGGTTTTAAAGCAGCCTGTTTGGATTTCCTGAAAACAGGGATTTATGTTAATATTACAACCTTTTGAAATGCAAGTTTCAGATGCTGCTGAAGGACTTTCACTATACCTTTTGGATGAAGAACTGGATGGACCATTTGCTTCACCAAGCTTCAGTGGATATAGCCGAAGTGGAAATAGCCATGACCCAGGCAAAACAAAATCATTTCGGAACAGAGTTTTGCCAGTTAAGCAAGGTTGGAAATAAATTTATTCCATTTATTCTTTAATTTATTATGATGGAAGATAAGTCATTTAATGTTGATATTTTGGAATAGTTGAATCAAGTATTTCTTCACAGGTTTTGTGTGTGTGTGTGTGTGTGTGTGTGTGTGTGTGTGTGTGTGTACGTACGTGCGTGCGCAATAGTAGAGATTGATCCCAGAGCTTCAGTCTTGCTAGGCAAGTGTTCTACCAATGAGCTACATCCCATCCCATTTATTTATTGATACAGGAACTTTCTAAGTTTTCCATCATGGCCTTAAACTTAGAGATCCTTCTGCCTTAGCCTCCCAAGTAGTTGGGATTACAGGCATGTACCACTGCACTCAGAATATCCTTACAGTTAATAAGAATTTTAATATTGTCAAATTTGAGTCAGTAAGAGTTCATAAACATGTCTAGGAATAGGCTATTAATAGATTTCCAGTAACTATTTCTTTTTTTTTGGTGGTACTGGGGGGTGGAACCCAGAGGCTTTCTACTTCTGGGCTATACTCCCAGACCCATTTTATATTTTATTTGAAAACAGGGTCTCACTAAGTTGCTGAGAGCCTCACTAAGTAGCTGAGGCTGGCTTCGAACCTGCACGATCCTCCTGTCTCAGCCTCCCAAGTGGGATTACAAGCATGCACCACCACGCCCAGCTGTCCAGTAACTATTTTGAAACATATTGAATATTTTAAAATAATATATAAGATGAAATTAATAGGAAGAATGATTAAATAAGGTATTCTTTCTCAAGCACATAAGACGCAGACTTGACAAACTTAGTACTTTTCATATATTAAACCATATTAATAACAAAGGAAAAAGTTCTTAAAGTCGTATATAAGTAGGGTGCATATTTCTGTGAGCTTTTCTTTTTTTTCTTTTTTTTTTTTTTTGGTGGTACTGGGGGTGAAACTCAGAGGCTTTCTACCTCTGGGCTATACTCCCAGACCTATTTAATATTTTATTTGGAAACAGGGTCTCACTAAGTTGCTGAGAGCCTCACTAAGTAGCTGAGGCTGACTTCGAACCTGTGCGATGCTCCTGTCTCAGCCTCCCAAGCGCAGGGATTACAAGTGTGCTCCACCATGCCCAGCGCTTTTCTGAAAAGAAAAAAATGGGCCTGAGTTGGAAAATGATCTTTCTTTCAGTCACTATCCACTTCTGCTTTCCTGTGTTTTTCTGAGATATAGCTGTGTCAGAGCACTTGCCTAGAATGCTTGAGGCCCTGGGGTTTTAGCTCAGCAAAAAAGAAGTCATGTCTCTACAAAGAAGCCTTCTTTGTCAAAAGTACTCCCCCTAAACTCTCACACTTCTGTACCCTCTTTCCTTTTTTCTTTGTAGCAGCATGTGTCACTACATTATTTAATTTATTTACTTCATTATCTATCTAAACTGACCCCACTAAAATATAAATTGAAGAATAGGAACTTTGTCTCATTCTTCGGCATATTTCAAGTTCCTAGCAATGCCTGAATGCATGGCCTATCATAGGTATCAGTAAATATTTGTTAAGTGAATGAATTAAACCTTTTTTTTTTTTTTGCTGTACTGGGGATTGAATCCAGGGGTGTTCTACTTTTGAGCTATACTCCAGATCTATTTTATTTTTTAGTTTGAAACAAGGTCTCACTAAGCTGCTGAGATTGTCTTTGAACCTATGATCTTCTTCTTTCCGCTTCCCAAGTGCTAGGATTACAGGCATGTGCCACTACACACAGCTTGAATGAATGGAACTTCTTTTTTTGTTTTTTGCAGTCCTGGGGATGGAACTCAGAGGCCTTCTACCTCTGGACTACACTCCCAGCCCTATCTTATAATTTATTTAGAAATAGGGTCTCACTAAGTTGCTGAGAGCCTCACTCAGTAGCTGAGAGGCTGTCTTCGAACCTGTGTGATCCTTTTCAGCCTCCCAAACGCTGGGATTACAAGCGTGCGCCACCACGTCCAGCTCTGAATGAAACTTCTAATTCACATTCCTGCATAATTTTTCCTAGTTCAGACCTTAAAACTTCTGTTGCAGCCAGACGTGGTGGCACACACTTGTAATCTTAGCATTTGGGAGGCTGAGACGGGAGGATTGTGGTTTGTAAAGAGCATTAGCCACTTAAGGCTCTTTGCAACTCAGTGAGACCCTGTTTGAAAATAAAGAATAAAATAGGGCTGGGAGTGTAGCTTGGAGGTAGAATTCCCCTGGGTTCCATCCCCAGTACTGGGAAAAAAATAAAAACAAACAACCAAACCCCACACATACAAATTTCTGTTGCTGGGCATGATGGTCCATGGATATAATCCCCTTACTTGGGAGACTGGGACAGAAGGGGTGCAGGTTCAAGACCAGCTCCAGTAATTTAGACCCTTAGCAACCTAGCAAGATCCTCTTTCAAAAGAAAAAATAAAGGAGGGCTGGAGCTATAGCGCAGAGGTAGGATACTTCTGGGTTCAATCCCTAGTACCAAAATGAAAAAAATTCTGACAAATTCCCTCACTACCCTTCAGTCTACCTCCATATTCTTCCTCTTCCCCAAAAAGCAGACAGCTAAAAATCAAAACTTTTAGCATGTTCTATTTTAAACAATTTTTTCTTACTACGACACTTTCCATGATTTTGCCACTAAATATTTTTACTGACTGTATTTTTTGTGAACTTAAATGATTACCTTATCAATGCCAAAGCTCAACTTTCAAAAATCATTTTCATTTAGATCACTCCCTTGATGGACCGCTTACAAATGGCGATGGCAGAGAGCCCCGGGCAGGAATCAAGAGGAAACTACTCAGTGCATCAGAAGAAGATGAAAGCATGGGAGGAGAAGAGAAAGAAAAAAAAGAAACAAAAGAGAAATCACACTTATCCTCTTCCGAGAGTGGAGAGCTAGGATCCAGTTTAAGTTCAGAAAGTACTTGTGGTTCTGATTCTGACTCTGAATCCACTTCTAGAACAGACCAAGATTACGTAGATGGAGACCACGACTATAGCAAATTCATACAAACTAGACCTAAGAGAAAACTAAGAAAACAACATGCCAATGGAAAAAGAAACTGGAAGATGAGAGGCACCGGAGGAAGAGGCAGATGGGGAAGATGGGGTAGATGGAGTAGAGGAGGCAGAGGCAGAGGAGGCAGGGGCCGAGGGGGTCGAGGAAGAGGTGGGGGTGGTACTCGGGGGAGAGGGAGAGGGAGAGGAGGAAGAGGAGCCTCTAGAGGGGCCACTAGGGCCAAACGAGCACGTATCGCAGATGATGAATTTGATGCCATGTTTTCGGGACGTTTCAGTAGACTGCCTCGAATTAAAACAAGAAACCAAGGCAGGAGGACTGTTTTATATAACGATGATTCTGATAATGACAATTTTGTGTCCACTGAGGATCCTCTGAATCTCGGTACATCCAGATCAGGCAGAGTGCGTAAAATGACAGAAAAAGCCAGGGTTAGCCATCTCATGGGATGGAATTATTAACAGTTAATAAAGTTAGAATAATTTAAAAATTCAATGGCCTTCTACTGCAGGGAATATACCAGGAAATCTACAAAGCAAGTTGTGTGGGGACTTCTGCTTCCTTTCACATTGGTGCTTTTCCATTATGCCAGTATACATTTGTTTCAAGACTTTGGTCTTTGATCTCCACACTTCATTTGTTCAAACAAGCCTTACTCATTAGGCCTTAAATTTTAAAAAAATTCTGCCCATGCACGTGCGCACGCGCATGCACGCGCGCATACACACACACACAGATACACACACACACACACACACACACACACACACACACACGCACATTCTCTCTCTCTTTCTCTCTCACCAGACACACTACAGATTTACTACATTAAAGGAGCATTCCGCTTCTTAAGAGTAGCATGACATTTTTATCTCAATGGAAGTATCCCTGTTTTGCTTTTGTATCAAAGAAGTATAGCACCTTCTTACAGAGTTTTATATAGATTTTTTTTGCCATTTTGATTCCTATACCCAGTAATAATAACTTTTGCACAATACACCAATCCTAAAGGCAGCTATTAAATGTTTACAGTTTCTATATTGTAAGAACGATCTGGATTATTTTACTCTTCCCAGGCCAAACTTTAATTGTACTGAACTGAAGTATATATTTATACTGCAGTTTTTTGGGGGTGGGGGAATCTTGATATGCTTTTCATTGATTTGCTTAATTCACGTTAAAGGTGAGAAAGGGTTGGTGCCTTGTAAATATGTAGCAAATCTTTGTGGTGTGTCCTGATGTGTGCATTAACTTTATTAAAAAGAGAATACTTGAGGTATCAATCTAGACAAGGTGCCAAATGCAAAAGTTTCTTGCATCCATTTTTTTTCCTGTTATATTTTATTGCATTAACGGAACTTGTGTAGTTTAAAGAATAACTTAAACATTTGAAAATCCTCATTCACAAAGAATAACTTCTTTGAATAGTAGCTCAGCTACCTCTATCAACTATAACTACTGGAAACATTAAAGAAAATAGATGCTGTTACTATTACTAAAAAGAAATAGAACAAGCTTGGTAGAAATGAATACTCGTAAGTTATAAGCTGAGAGGTTGTTAATAATTCAGTGTATTGGCTCTCAAATTAATAGTTGTAATTAACAAACTTTCCTAAGTATTATAAGCTCGATCTTAGGCTTATTTAGATCATATTTGTATAAGTAGACTTGGGCTACTGCTTATCTATCAATGCTATCATTTACTATTCAACAGCTGTGTGTTACTGATTTTCATTTGAATCTAAAATGTAACGAAACATTTTGAGTTGGAATGTTTGGACTAGTTAATTTTTTAAATCAACTCGAATAGATTTGCTCTTATCATTCCAATGGGTTCTTCTGTTCTAGGCTTACAGAAAAGAACCTCATTGCACTGCACACTGATATTTTGATCATGGTTTTATAGATAAAATCTTTAAAACCCTTACGGTATTGTTTACAGCAGTAGAGTGCACATGGTTCCATAAGGTGAGCTTTAGTTCCAAGATCAATTTTACTCCTCAAATTTGAGATTTCAGATTAGCTCATTTCTTAAATACTTAAATTTTTGAAGGGAGAGGGATAAGATTGATCTGTTTTTGTAACAGCAAATTTATTGCACTTACATCAAACTTGTGTGATAAAACAGATTTCTTAATGTATACCTAGTTATCCTAGGATATTTCTTAAGCTAATGTCTGTGTCATGATTTCAGCCATTTTGTGCATCTGAAAATCTTTAAGTGCAGAGGAAGGAGTTCACACATAACTTTGCTTTTTTGGTAGGGTTCGGGTGGGGTTATTCTTGGACTAAACATCTTTAAGCAATTTTCACTTGCAGTAGAAATGTTCAAGGCTTTAAGAAAGTATTGCTGTGAATTGTTAATGGCACTAACTTCTGTTACTAGAGAGTAAGTCAAGCTGATTATTTTTGTTTTAGCCTCTTTTTCACTAAACCAAAACTATTTCTGATTATAACTCAGTCGCCATTTTTAACCATAGTTAAACCATGTTTTTATTTGAAGCTCTACATTTGAATATTGCTAAAATGTACTATTTCAGTTATACATCTCTTGGGCATTTAGATTAAATTTTGCCTGTGTTTTCTTGGAATCAACACCTTGGCCTACCCTAATGAAAGTAATATAGTTCTTTAAATTCTTAGATATACCCAAATATGTGTCACATCATTTTAGTGTGAATTTTTTGGTTGACATTCTTCTATGAAGAGCTGATCTCTTGAAATGTAGAAGAATTACTATTTGTGTGATTATAGCTATCTGGAGCTTTATTTATAATTTATTTTGAAAAAATAAAAATGCCACATTTATTCCCCAAATGTCAAGATTTTCTAGGTTTAGGTAATTAGAATAATAAGGCTAAAATTTTTAAGCATATTTTATATGTAGTGTAATAATGTGAGAATACTAGTGAACAGCATTTTGCTGTAATGATGATTTCAGTTATTAGAATTACAGAGTTAGTCACCAGGGTATGTTAGGTGAGTATAGTTATCATTTATTATAAAACAAACAGATGATTTTCTGTTTGCATGCAAATTATTTTGATAAGTGTAAAAACAAAAGTTTGGGAGATAGTATTTTTACTTTTTTATCTGGACTTCCCTCCGCCCCAATTTATACATTGCTTTTTTTGTAAAACCACCTTCTGTGAATGTGTCATCGTTTGTATCTTGTTGAATATTTTTTTCATTTTAATTTTCTAGAGGCCCTTTAAACCTAAATAAGATCTGGGTTTAACTATAGTAATAAAAGTAGGAAATGAGCTAAGAATTTTACTAAAAAAAAAAACCCACTGTTTTAGGTCCATGAGAATATACACATGTATAAGCCTAATCCTATGCTAGATATGAATAGTCAGTAAGCTATAATATTTTTCATGAATGCCGATACTGTTTAAATTTCCAGCTTTAAGATCTTAGCATGTGTATATATTTATGAAAACTGAATCATGTGTTTCTTCTATGGCTTGCTGTGTATATCTCATCCAGCAGTAGGATACTCTCCAAAACATTAACTAACCTACTAGTCTGATGACTAAATTTGTTTTTGTATGTGTGTGTGTGCGCGCTTGTATGTATGCAGGTTTTTCCCCCCCAACATGACATACCTTATCTTAGACATTAAAAAAGAGAATATTTTATATGGAGGACACTGTCTATCAATTCTTTTGCCTCTGCATGGCTCTTAGACTGTGCATTTACTGCTTGATCATCCTTTCTTTATGTCTTCTAGGTAACCTATCCAGGTTTGGTCATGTACTTGTTTCCCTCTATTTCTTAAATTTAATTTTCCCTTTCATTTGTTTTATGTTTTTCTTTCCCAGAGATTAGGCTTGTCCTAGAATACTTTCATATAGCACTTAGTTTAACCCAGAGGCAAAGAAACCAAGTAAAATTCATAAATAACATTCTGCACAACATTCAAATATCTTAACTCAGCCTTCCAATATTTTGAAGTCCACTTGGGTAATTTTTTGGGTTAGTTTTGTTTTAATCCTATAGATTGTCATCAGACAATGCCAGAATGACTGAAAGAGAAAGATGCGGATGACACTAACTTTTTGATAAAACTTTTTTGAGCATTTTTCAAAGTTTGTATGTTTGTGGTAATGATAAACACCTTATACTCATTTATATATCTTGGGAATCATTGTATGCACATTTGCCAACTGCTATTTCAAAGTTGGAATTTTCAATTCACAGAAAAGTGACTTAGATTATTTGTAATTTTCAGTGTACTTTGACGTCCGGCCTTTTAAACAATTACAATAAGATTTTGACTTTCAAAATTAATAGCTTAGTTCTGGGAATGGGATGGAAAGTTGACATTTAAAGTACATTTTAAAATGTCTCATCTCTTAACATTTTTGTGGTGCATGAGGTTTTGTGAATCTTTCATTGAAAATATAATATTCTAAGATCACTTTTAAGGCTTGTTTTAAAATTCAGTGGGAAATATTTTCATGTTTTTTTCGTTTTCTATCTGTTAGCAGTTTCTTTACCAAGCTTAATTATCCAGTTTACCATGTTTTTATTAAAACCCCACATAAACTTAATTTTTTTCATGGTGCTATATTTTATGGAGTATGGATAGCACTCAGGTGTCTTGATATTTATTTTTATCACCCTTATCCTTCATTATTTTCTTTTTTATCTTTCTTATTCCACTTGCTTTTAATCCTCGTCTCGTTTTCTGCAATGAAGACTGCACCTAACTTAGCACACTTCAACAAGACTGGAAATTTCTTATTCATTAATGGAAGAAGTACAGTAGAAATGCCCTGCAGTTTAGAATTAAGATGTGTTTATTTATATGTATACTCATTTGTTATTCTTATACCATCTTAATTAAGCCTACTATATGAAACTTTGACTTATAAAAGCATGATAGGTATGTTCTAAAATATAAAACTATTGATAAATATTGAAATCGCCATTGGTTAATTGACTTAAAATTACATACAAAAATATTTAGAAACCCAGTTGGGAAATGTGTTTTTACATGTCACCAAATACACATTAGGCAGTACTACAAATGTTAATCCTTTAACAATACTGTGGTGATGGCAATCAGTAATTTATTTCTTTGTCCTGTAACTTATCATCCTTGTCTTTTGTAATCCCTTACACAGTATTAACAAAACTGTACTTTATGTTCTTAGTATCCATAAGTTTAAAGATGGAAAATCATTCAGATTTTAGTTGATGTGATGTTGTATATGGACAAAATGTCCATTAAACTAAAATTCAGTAAAAAAAAAAAAAGGTAAACTAAAGTGACTTGGTTGATCAAAGATGTTTTGTTTGGCAGTTGTCAGTCATTAAGCGATTACCTTCAAAGACAAAAAAGATGAATTTGTTGCCATTCTATATGGGATGTTTACAATAAAATTCCAAGTTGTTTGGAATCAATTGCACTCTTGCTGCTTTATGCCTTAACTCATGTATCAGATAAATGAACAAAAAGAAAGAAATATGGAATTACCTTTCTATTACCCAGCTTTAGAGATTGTAATGTGTAACTCTTGGGTTTTTCCTTTCTTGTTTCTTTGTCATAGAATATTTTATTACTATTATTTTTTATCTGAAAAACTAGGGTGCTTCCTATAAAAGAAAATATTTTCTCCCTAGACATTGTAGATATTCTTTGGACAACTTTTAGGTAATAAATATTATTTAACACTTTAAATGTGGGCTGTTTGGTGCCTTAAATAACAGCCTGCAAAGTACTAATCAACTTTGCTTTCTAGAGCTTTTTGAAATAAATATATTTCTAATATATTTATGGTTTACAAGTTTAACGGCTGAGCTATGAATCCCTGGCATTTTAAAACTTGTAGTCAAGTTGCCAACAAAGCTTAACTATGGTGCTTTAATTTAATGTAAATACAGGGGGGAAGAAAACAGACTCTGGGCCAAAATCTGAATGCTAACAGCAACATTCATCCTAAGACTACTCAGAATTGTCCCCACAATATCCAGAATTCCAAAAGGTTCGAGATAAGCTGGTGAAAGACTGGACTGCATCTTTTGTACATATTCTACTGTATGTGTTTAGAATCCAGAAATAAGATATTTTGAGAAGCATTGCCTTTATCTTTTAACATTAGATGAAAATAGTCCAATTTTTCACAGTACTCAGAGAAAATATTCAGAGGAAATAAGTTGGTATTTCTGTTTAGTTGCTTGATTGGTTAAAGATAGCTCTTTTAAGATGTAAACGTGTTACATTAAAATTATTTGTTTGCAGAATTTGACATTTTCTTACCACCCCTAGATTTTTTAAGTAGAAAAAGACAAAACTATGGCAGTATTTAGAAGGTCAATTATTTTTCCTAGTTGAGAAGGTCAAGAAAAAAGTGCTCTCTATCCTCAATTATATGCCACTATTTTGATAGTTTCTTTTCGAAAGTACACAAAATAAATCAAAACTAATACATTGAGCTTGTGAGTTGATTTTAAGTGGGATTTTTGGTGGTATATTTTCCCATATAATTACATATGTTTTCTCATGTCTTTCATATAAACTCTTAAGGGATATTTAATGCTACGTAATACCGATAGACCAAATATTAAATAAAATTACATTTTTATGGTGTTTATTTTTTCCTCAAAGTTTTGGGGAAACTTTGTTTCTTTCATTTTGATACTTTAGTGTCTTTTCCTTTGCCAACTGTGACAATTGCTTTAATACTATTCTTACCTGCAGATAGCAAACATCTAGTAAGTAATTTTAGCAAAAGTTTTAGTTACTAACATTTAATTGGTTGCGAAGACTCATAACATTTTCTGATGTTAGTGTCATTCATTTGTAATTTTTAAATTGCTAACTTGCCTGCTCAGCATCTTTATAGTTCTCTTCAATTTTATAAGTTTTGTAGTAAATATACTAAGAAGTAAAACATTTCATATTGTTTAATTTAGGTTAGTAATATTCATTGATGAGGCTTATTCAAGTTCTTAGTAATGTTTTCATGATTTTTTTTTAACGGTACCAGGTCTCACTGAGTTGCAAAAGGCCTCGCTAAGTAGCTGAGGGTGTTTAACAACCGTGATCCTCTGGTCTCCGCCTCCTGAATGCTGAGATTACAAGCGTGGACCACCAAGTCTGGCTCTTATGGTTACTTTTTGTCTTGTAATTCTATTTAGAATCTTCATAGTACCATTTTAATTTACCTTAGCAATTTTGTACAGTCAAATAATTTGAGGCAGTAAAGCTATCTTAAGGTGTTTCTGTCCTCATTTGGCTTTTTCAGTAAACTTATGACTGGGTGTGGTGGTGCACACTTGTAATCCTAGTTCTTGGGAGACAGAGACAGGAGGATTGTAGGTTCGTGGCCAGCCTCAGCTACTTAATGAGGCCCTCCACAACTTAGACCCTGTTATGAAATAAAGAATAAAAAAATAGGACTGTTGGTGTAGTTTGGAGGTAGAATGCTCCTGGATTCAATCTCTAGTACTGCAAACATAAATAAGCTTACAAGATGTTAAAACGAAAGTTGTATCCCAAATGCTGCAATAGATTATTTTTAGAGGTGTATTTTGTTACTCTTAGGAATTACTCATCTAAATTATTAATTATGAGGTGCTGGTATTTCTAAATTGTTTTCTTATGTCAAATTTTAATTTTTAAGCTATAGGCAATCTTGTGTGTAAAAACTTAAGTGTTAATTATGTCTCTCCTGACCCTGAGGAACAGAAAATATCATGTCCTTGTCATTTTCATAGTCGTTGGCTTACCAAAAACTTTCAGCTTTAGAGGTTGGTCATTAATTTTTATTTCAAATATTGTTAGAAGTTCTCATGGTAAAGAAAATTAGTTATTAAGGTGAAAACAATACATATGTGGTAACTTTTGGTTCTTCGGTTGCTTTGAAAATAAAAAAACTGGTAAATGTCATGAGTTTTCCACATTAAGAATAATAATCTTTTGTCACTTTGCTTAAAATTATTGAAGCAGACATTTAATTAGTCACATCCTTTCTCTAGTTTTATATGGTGATTTTCTTAATGACGAATTTAGTAGATGAAATTTATAGCTTATTCTTTTTATATATTAGTGATAAGAAGTGACCATTGAAGGACTTGAATCTTTTTTCTACATTCATCCATTTGTTCATTCTTCATTCAACATGTACTGCATATTTCTATGTGCCAAACACTGTCATTTTGTAAACAGCTTTACAGTTTGCAAAGTTCACTTCTCATAGTCTCAATCACCATTCAACTTCACTTTTAAAATGAGGAAAATCATTTTCAGTGAAATTAAGTAATTTGCTTAAGGCTATATAGCTAGTAACTATAAATGTCTTGTTTTGTCTGAGTTATTACCTCCCAGGGTTCTAGTCTTAGCTTTTGTATCTAATGAGTGGGGTGACGTTTGGTACCATTTTCCTCCTTCACAGTTCCTCTGAAATGGAGACTCCTAAGTCATACATTGATGACTAAAGATCACACTTCCATTTGCTTCTGGTTTAAATCATTTAATAAGAGTATTTTTTTTTTTTGGTGCGAGTCTTCAAACTCTTACTACTTTTGGGAGGTAATAGAGGTTCAAATTTTTAAAGATTATTGGTTTGGAAGTAGAAAAATACACAGCTCTTAACATGTGTATCTTAACACAAATTTGCACAAGGGTAAACCCAAGAAAAGAAGGGAATTTTCTCGTTGTAAAGACTAATTCTACTTATAGTCTACATGAGTGTGTTTTACATTGTAGGATACAGGGTGGATCAGTTATCACTTTCTTCTGTATTTTATGCTCCCTTGCCACTGCAGAACCTAGATGTTTTTTTCCATCAGAGTTCAAATGGGGCTGAGACATATATGGTTCTCAGAGAATGCAGCAACATTCCCAACTTTAACCCTAGGTTTTGCTTTTTTGTTGTCTTTTGTTTTGTTTTGTTTTGTACTGGGAATTGAACCCAGGAGTTCATGCATGCTAACCATGATCTCTTACACTGGGCTATATTCCCATATACTTTTTTATTTTGATTTTTTTGTGGTACTGAGGATGGAACCCAGGGGCTTTTCTAGCCCCAGGCTATACTCCTAGACCTATTTAGTGCTTTATTTGGAAACAGGGTCTCACTAAGTTGCTGAGAGCCTCACTCAGTAGTTGAGTCTGGCTTTGAACCTGTGTGATCATCCTGTCTCAGCCTCCCACACGCTGGAATTACAAGTGTGTGCCACCACACCTGGCATATATATATATTATTCTGAAAACAGGTTCTCATTAGCTGGGCTAGTTCCTGTCTCAAAATCCTAGGTTGATGTTATTACAGGCATGCACGACAGCACCTGCCTTAGAGTCCTTTTTTTTTATTTTTTTGGTATTGGGGACTGAAACTAGGGGTATTCTTTTACCTCCAATCTATACCCAACCTTTTTATTTTGTTTTGAAACAGAGTCTCACTAAGTAGCTGATGGTTTCGCCAATTTCTGAGGTTGAAGTCAAGCTTGCACTTCTCCTATCTTAGCTTCTTAAGTACTGACATTAAAGGCACATGTGTCAACATGGACAGCTAAAACTGGCTTAAAAATATATATTAAAATATGTCTGAATTTTACTCATTATTGCCATGACACCGTCATTTTAAAAGAATTTCTCCTTAGCCAGATGTAGTGGCACACACCTGTACTTGGAAGACCAGTACTTGGGAGACTGAGACAGGAGAATTATAGGTTTGAGGCTAGTCTTAGAAACTTATAGAGAACCTGCTTCAAAGTGAAAAATAAAAAAGATTGGAGTAGGGGCAGCTTTGAGGTAGAATGTCCTGGGGTTCAGTACACAAAAATAAATAAAAGTAGTTTTCCCCAGATTCAAAATGTGCATGGCAAGATTACTTTTAAAAGAAAGCACTTTCATATACCAATCCTTTGGAATCATTTTAAGAACTCTTTTCCCTAATTAAGCCTGGGATAAAGGTAGTGGTTGTTAAGAGTTTGAGTAGGCCTATAGATAAGAGCAATGTGAATCTGAAGCCTTGATCATTTGAATTTTATAAAACTCTTGTCATATATATGTTTATTAGGGGAACATCCAAGTAAGTTAATTAAGGCCTTAAATTTTGTGATCTATATGGTCAAGGAACAAGTATTTACAGCGAGTTTTGCTAAGCCATTAGGTCTGCTGAAGTTGCATTTGGCTCATTACATGTACATCGATCTCATTCATGTTTCACAATGCATCCTTTCCTCCTCTGCTAAATACTTTAGACTAATTCTGAGCCTCAGCTAAGGAACAGAATTGTTGATTTGCCAAAGATTATTGAGTTCCTTGATCAAGAACTGTTTCTGTAAAAATTAAACATGGAATAGAAACTACAGTATATTGATTTTTTTCAGGGCTCACCGTGTAATTTTTAGTACATCACTAATGATTAAGCCTCAAAATAAAGGACAGAGATCTGACTACCTGGTTATACCTTCACTATTTTTTTATTTAGGGAATATAACCTAGAAATCTAGGTGAGTTCTTACTGCTTTGGCTAGATACCGTTATATACCCTGGGGTCTATATACTTGACAATGTATCTGTACATGGAAGTAGTCTGACTTGAAGTCATATACTGTTGTTTTGGTGAGGGGTAAGAAGAGAAAGGGAAGCTAAAAGAAGCCTTTAAGATCTTGCTAAGATCCACTTTATTTATTTACTTAAATTTTTATTGGTTCATTGTAGTCATACATCTTAATGGGATAAAAGATGGTGGAAAAATATATGCACACATCACCCAATTAGCTCTTACCCAATTTCCGCCCCATTCCCTCTGCATCCCTCCTTCTCCTGTTTGGCTTAGTGATAGACTTTGATATGTTTGTTAAAGTATATCATGTGCTTTAGAGAGTTTCCCTCTTTCCCCTATCATCCCCTCAGTTAGGTTGCCTTATTTGTTCATCTATACAATCTTCTTATCAAGAGTTCCTCCCATGACCCATTTCTCCTTAGCTTTCACATATTAGGGAAAGCATCTGATTTCTTATTTTTTGTGACTAATATCACTTAGCTTAATGTTCTCCAGTTCCACACAGTTCCCTGAAAATGATGTAATTGAGTTTTTTTTAATGGCTGAGTAAAATTCCATTGTGCACATATCCCACAGTTTTGTAATCCATTCATCTGTTGATGGACATCTTGGCTGGTTCCATAGTTTGGCTATAGTGAATTGTGCAGCTATGAACATAGATACACATGCATTAGTTTGGTAGTTTGGCTTCCTATCTTTTGGGTAGATACCCAGAAGTGGTATTGCTGGATCAAATGTTAGATTTGTTCCCATTCTTCTGAGGATTCTCCATACTGTTTTCCAAAGAGGTTGCACTAATTTGCAGTCCCACCAACAATGTCTTAGAGTTCCCACTTGTCCACATTCTCGCCAGCATCTGTTGTTGTTTGTGTTTTGAATGATTGCCATTCTAGTTGGAGTTAGGTGAAATCTCAAGGTAGTTTTGATTTACATCTCTCTGCTAAGGATGTTGAGCATATTTCATGCACTTATTGGCCATTTGAATTTCTTCCTTTGTGAAGTGTCTATTTAATTCACTTGCCCATTTTTTTAATTGGGTTATTTGTTTTCTTTTTTCTTTTTCTTTTTTTTTTTGCAGGTCTGGGGATGGAACCCAGAGGCATTTGACCTCCCAGCTACACCCCCTGCCCAATTTTTTATTCTTTATTTTGAATCGGTCTCACTGAGTTGCGGAGGGCTTCACTAAGTAGCTGCGGCTGTCCTCAAACCGCGAACCTCTGATCTCAGCCTTTCAAATGCTGGGATTACAAGCGTGTGCCACCACACCTAGCGTATTTGTTTTTTTAGTGCTGAGTTTCTTTAGTTCTCTGTATATTCTAGATATTAGTCCTCTATTGGAGGAGTAGTTGGCAAAAATCTATTCTGTTGTATCTTCGTTGAGGTTCTTTTTTAAATTTTTTATTGGTGCATTATATTCGTACATCATATTGGGGTAAAAAATGTGTGTGTACATACATGTACACATCACCGATTTAACCCCTACCCAATTCCCACCCCATTCCCTCCCCATCCCTCCTTCCCTTGCTAGGCTTAGTGGTTGACTTCGATATTTGTTTGAGGTTCTTGATCTTTTCTTTTGCTGTAGAAAAGTTCTTCAATTTCATGCAATCCCACATATTGATCCGCCGTTAGGTTTTTGTGCCTTTGGGATCTTGTTCAGAAAGTTTTTATCTGTGCCTATATGTTGCGGTGTGGGACCTATGCCCTCTTCAAGGAGCCTCAAGGTCTCTGGTCTGATTTCCAAGTCTTTGATCCATCTTGAATTGACTCTTGTGCAGGGTGAGAAAGTGGGATTTACTTTTATTTTTCTGTATATGGTTAACAATTTTGCCAACACCATTTGTTGAACAGGCGATCTTTTCTCCAGTGTTATGTTTTTGGCTCCTTTGTAGAAATCAACTGGGTATAAGTGTGCAGATTTGTTTCTGAGTCTTCTATTTTACTCCATTGGTATATGTATCTGTTTTTGTGCCAGTACCATGCTGTTCTTATTTCTATGGTTTTATAGTATAGTTTTTTATATTTTATTATTATTATTATTATTATTATTATTAATTATTATTTGGTGGTACTGGGGTTCCTGGAATCCTCCGGGCTACACTCCCAGACCTATTTTTACATTTTTATTTGGAAACAGGGTCTCCTAAGCCAGTGTGCACGGCTGGCTTTGAACCTATGCGATCCTCCTGTCTCCGCCTCCCAAGCGCGGGGATTACAAGCGTGCGCCACCACGCCTGGCTGTAGTATAGTTTAAAGTCAGGTATTGTCATTCCTCCTGCATGGTTTTTGTTGCTGGTCTCAGAGGAATATGCCACCAACAGAGGCAGGCAGAGGCCGAGACTCCAAATCTGTGGAAAGATCCATTTTATAGAAGTGAGGAGAATGGGGTTTGGAGGGTTAATGCAGAATGAGAATCTTGAGTGTTCAGTATTTGGATGTAAATACCTTACAATACAGCAGCTTTGGTTCCACATCAGTGGAAACAAATTTGAAGAAAGCCCCTGGGTTTTGTTTTTGTTTTTCTTGGAGGAGATTAAAATGGGAAGTATATAGAAGGACTGTTTCTGGAAATAGTGCCATTGTGATGTCATAATTATTGAATTGGTAATAATTCTTTCTTGAGGTCTCAAACAAATTAGGAAGGTATTATTGTTAACCCTACTTTACATATGCAGAAAATGAGGTATAGGAATGCAAAGAAACTTGTCAAAAGTCACACTGCTAACAAATGACCCGATTTACACTTAGCCTCCCTAAGGGGCAACATTAATCTCAACAACCAGATGGGAAAATAGACTTCAGTAATCTAGCTAGTCACAATGCATAAATAACCAAATAATATCAAGCCTAAGTAAGGGATGTCAGTACCCAGAATTGCTACAATGTATTACCTACAAGTCCAGTTTCTGCCTCCCCAAAATCATGAGGTATAGAATATAAAAAAGTAGCAGTCATATAAATAATAGTATCAAATGTAAATGGATTAATTCAATCAAAAAGCAGATTTTTACAGAATCTTCAAAACCAAAAGCTAACTGTATGGTTATGAGCAATATTTTAGATTCAAAAGTACAAATAAGTGAAAGCCGGATGTTGTGTATACCTGTAATCCCAGTAGGTGAGAGGTCAAGACAGGAGGATCACAGATTTGAAGCCAGCGTCAGCAATTTAGTGAGACCATCAGCACCTTAGCAACACCCTTTTTCAAAAACAAAATAAGATCCAAGTGTGATGGTTCATGCTTGTAATCCCAGCATTTGGGAAGCTGAGACAGAAGGATCATGGTTCACAGACTGCCTCAGCTACTACTTAGTGAGGCTCTTTGCAACTCAGTGAGACCTTGTTTCAAAATAAAAAATAGGGCTGGGGGTGCAGCTCGGAGGTAGAAAGCCCCTGGGTTCCATCCTGGTACTGAAAAAGAAAATAGGGCTGGTGAGGTAGTTCAGAGATAGAAAACTCTTGAATTCAATCCCCACTTCCATGGGAATGTACACACGCACACACACACACACACACACACACACACACACACACACACACTACAGATAAATGAAAAGTCTAAGAGTGACAAGGCATACACTGCAAGCTGTAACCATAAGAAAAATAGAAATAGTGTGATAAAATAAGCAAAATTGGGCTTAAAGACAAAAACTTATCAGAGTTAGAGTTCTATTTTTTAATAATAGAATGGTCAATTTTTCAAGGAGATAAAATTATGAATACATATGAACCTAACAAGGGAGTTTCAATACATGCAGCAAAAAGTGGCAGAATATAATGGAAAAGCAGTTTAAAAACAATATTTGGAATCTCAGTGTATCACTCTCAGTGATGGATAAGATAACCAGGAAGAAAAACAGGGAAATGAAAGGTCTGAACATTATACTCAAAATAGACCTAACAAGCATATTTAAAATGCTTTACTCCCAAACTACAGAATAATATCTTCCAAAGTGCATAGAAGTTTTCATATTCCAGAAAATATACTGTGTGCTAGGCATTTAAACAAGCCTTGAGTTTAAAGCATTGAAATTATATGGTCAGGAGTGGTGGCACAAGTTTATAGTCTCAGTATTTGGGAGGCTAAGACAGGTGGATTGCAAGTTCAAGGACAGCCTTGGCAATTGTGCAAGATCCTGTTACAGAAAAAAAGTAAAAAAAAAAGGGGCTATGGGTGTAGCTCAGAGGTAGAATGCCCTGAGTTTAATCCTAGTACCCCCTCCAAAAAGTATAGAAAGTGCGTTCTCCTATCACAGTGGAATGAACTTAGAAACCAACAGTAGGGGAAGCTGGGAAATTTACAATATGTAGAAGTTAAACACATTCAGATCAAAGAAGAAATCACAATTGAAATAATAACATACACATATTAATCCAAATTAAACAAAAATAGGTTCAGCAAAAGTGGGTGCTCAAAGGGAAATTTATAATTGCAAATATTGCCTTTAAAAGGAAACTTCTCAAATCAATAACCTACTCTTTCAGCTTAAAAAAATTAAAAAAGAAGAGAAAATTAAAGGCAAGCACAAGGAAATAATAGCTAAAATATGTACCACAAAACTAATAGAGTATTAATGAAATTAAAAGATGGCTATATGAAAAGAACAAAATTGGCAAGCCTTTGTCTACATCAGTGGAAAAAAATAAAGAGAAAGACACATGGTGTGTGTGTGTGTGTGTGTGTGAGAGAGAGAGAGAGAGAGAGAGAGAGAGAGAGAGAGAGAGAGACAGACAGACAGACAGACAGACAGACAGACAGACAGACAGACTCGGGATTGAACTCAGGTATCTTCTACTTCTGAGATACACCCCAAGTCCTTTTTAGTTTTTGTATTTTGAAACCATGGGGAGGAGAAAGAATATGGCAATGAGTTAGAACCCCAGGTGAGTTTTCTTCTAACTTACCTCTGGAACTCAGAGTTGAGCTGAAATCGACAGTCCAGACTACCTGTGTGGGAGTTGGGAACTAAAGCCAGAAACACTCAAGAATATTTACAAGAACACTTTAAACACTAAGGTTGAAAAGAGAGGCAGCAAGTCCTTGATCAGGTAAAGACACAAAATGAGAACAATAGTGTGTACCCTTATCAGTGAGAACTCTGGAAACTGGAAAATCTCACATTCAGTTACCTGAGATTCACTTCATGGACACTGAGGGTACCAGGCACAGAATTGCATATCTCCATGGCAACACTGGAGAGAATATGGCACCTCAAACCACCACCCAATCCCTCCTGACCTCCTTAGACCAACCGCACCTGGGTGACAGAGGTGAGTGCATGACCCACACCACTGGTAACTAAAAAGTGAACATAAAAAGAGAGGGCAGGAATACACACAGACCATGGCTGCACACTGCATATAAAATTTTGAGGAAAACATAAGGATTGGAAGTCACAGACCAACACAACCATTTCTGTAGAGATTTCTGCAGAGAGGGAGAGAGA
Source organism: Muscardinus avellanarius (assembly GCF_963383645.1). Taxonomy (NCBI): domain Eukaryota; kingdom Metazoa; phylum Chordata; class Mammalia; order Rodentia; family Gliridae; genus Muscardinus; species Muscardinus avellanarius. The sequence continues at coordinate 115,722,516 of NC_137792.1, read as the reverse complement.
GAGAAAAGAACCTCGAGGAGGAGGAGGAGGAGGAGGAGGAGGAGGAGATCATCCGAAGAAGAAGAAGAAGAAGAAGAAGAAGAAGAAGAAGAAGAAGAAGAAGAAGAAGAAGAAGAAGAAGAAGAAGAAGAGGAAGAAGAAAAGGAGAAGGAGGAGGAGGAGGAGGAGGAGGAGGAGGAGGAGGAGGAGGAGGAGGAGGAGAACCCTGTACTAATACAGCGCTAGTGCTCCAAGTGGGTGAGAATGCTTAAAATGTACTCAGGAACCTACTCTACTAAGTTAAATGGCTGAAACCTACATTATATAGCTGGAAATATCTGCAAGCAACCAAGCAGGTGCAGAGGCCAAGCAGGAGAGGTTTTTTTGTATGTAAGTTTTCTCTTTTGTGTCTTTTTTTTCGTATTCTCTTTTTCCTTCTCTCTTTTTTGTGGTGATAGATTGAGCCTAAGGGCCTTGTGAATGCTGGGCAGGAGCCCTGCACTGAGCTATACCATCAAACCCAGAAGAACCTTTCTCAAGCAGGAAGCAATAACAGCAAGCCCCTTCCTACTCTTCCACCTACTTTGCCTCATTAACAAAGTAGGAATCCAGGTGTAGTGGCACATGACTGTAACCCCAGTACTTTGGAGCCTTACACAGAAAGATTGCATGTGTGAAAACAGCCTGAGAACGTTGTGACACTCTCATCAACCTAGTCAGACCCTGTTTTAAAATAAAAAAAATCAGCCAGGCGTGGTGGTGCAAACTTGTAATCCCCGCCCTTGGGAAGCTGAGATAGGAGGCTCGCACAGGTTCAAAGCCAGCCTCAGCTACTTAGTGAGGCTCTCAGCAACTTAGTGAGACCCTGTTTCCAAATAAAATATAAAAAAGGTCTGGGAGTATAGCCCGGAGGTAGAAAGCCTCTGGGTTCCACCCCCACCCTGTACCACCAAAAAAAAAAAAAAAAAAAAAAAAAAAAATTAGGCTGAGTGTTTAATTTGAAGGTAGAATGTGCCTGGGTTCAATCCTCAGTAACACACACACACAAACACACACACACACACACACACACACACACACACACACACACACACGGAAACCAAGCAGTTAGAGAAACACAGACTTGAAAGAAATCAGGAGCAGCATTTATGTCTTAGGGAGGCCTCAATCCAAGAAAAAAGAAAAAACTGGCAAGAGACTATCCAAAGTTAACAGCATTCTGGTCCTCTCCAACAGAAAAATGTTGCTCACTCTCAGAGAATTCTTAAAATTTCTTTTATTCTTCCTCTTCTTTTTTTAAAATAATTTTTATTAGTGCACTGTATTCATACATCATAATGGGATAAAAAATACTTTTGTAGACATACATGCACACATCGCCCAGTTAGCCCCTACCCAATCCCCACCCCGTTCCCTCCCCATCCCTCCCTCCCATGCTTGGCTTAGTGGTTGACATCTAGTATTATAGCAGTTTATCCAAAATTAACAATGATAATTTTACATAACAGTTTCATTTGTCTGATACCAAGCTTTTGATGACTTAAAGATAACATTTCAATATTTCTTTTTGCTGTCCTTCTTACCAGAGAATATTTTTTCTTTTCTTTTTTTTAGGTGAAACTATCATACATTTATTTATATATTTTTCAGAAAAAAATCTGTCCTAATATGGAATATGGACTCTAGATACCAAAAATGATCTCGAAAAAGAACAATGCTAGAAGATGTATATTTTCTGATTTCAAACCACATAAAGCTATAATAATTAAACAGTGTGGTACTGTTATAAAGGCAGATATATAAACAATTGGAGTTAAATAAAAGCCTAGAGATAAATTCTTCCATATATTGTCAAGTTATTTTTGACAAGGTTTCCATGAACATTTGGTGAAGGAAATAATAATCTTTTAACTACATATTGTTGAAAAATAATAATTACATGAAAAAGAATAAAATTGGATCCTTACCTAACACCATATACAAATATTAACTCAAAATAGATAAATCTTAAGACTATAAACTTTTAGAAGAAAATCTGAGTCATAAAACCTCACAACATTAAAATTGGCAGTGATTTCTTGGATATGATTTCAATGGCACACACAGGCAACAGAAGGGTAAACAAAATCCCTAAAGAATAAAAAATATTGTATATCCAAAGACAATGTAAACAGAGTTAAAAGTTACTGATAGAATGGGATAAAATACTTCCAAATGCTATATATTAATATTCCAACTAGAAATCCTAAAAATTAGCAATAATAAAAGCAAATAATACAATTTAGAGATAGGTAAAATAACATAAATAATGAATCTCCACAGATAACTAATCTTATTTGTCTGTTGGATGGAAAATCTTGTTTCTCTGATTCTGGTGTGTGTTACCTATTTCTTCTTTGTAATTAATCTCTTTGAGTATATTCTGTAGCACTGGTTTTGAAGACATAAATTCCTTCAGTTTCTGTTTGTCATGGAAGCTTTTTATTTCCCGATCTAATTTGATAGAAAGTTTTGCTGGGTAGGAAATCTTTGGCTGGAAGTTGCTTTTTTTCAGTTTGGAATATGTTACTCCAAGCCCTCCTGGCTCTCATGACTTGGTTTGGGAAGTCTGGAGTGATTCTAATTGGTTTGCCTCTGACTGTCACTTGGCCCTTTGTTTTTGGTGCCTTTAAGATTCTCTGCTTGACTTCCACATTGGTCATTTTGACAATTACGTGGCGTGGGGATCCTATTCTCCGATCCTGTCTAAAGGGAGTTCTATTAGTTTCCTGGACCTGTGTATTGACCTCTTGCTCTATGTTTGGAAAATTTTCTCCTATTACTTCCTTGAAGAGATTGTTGATCCCTTTGGTTTCACCTTCTTTTCCCTCCTCTATTTCAATTATTCTTAGGTTAGCTCTCTTAAAATGGGTCCATATTTCTTCAATGTCAGATTCCTGCTGTCGAATAATTTTTTCTACATTAGAAACTATGCATTCATTTTTGGATTGTTCATCTTCTAAGAGCGAGATTCTATTCTCCATGTGGTCTAATTGGTTGTTTGTACTTTGAATTGAGGCCTTTACTTCATTAATTGCATCCTTTATCTCTTTTTGGCTCTCTCTGAGTTCTTTTCGAAGCACCTCTATTATTTCTACAGTAATTTTCCTGATTTAATCTTCTAGAAATCTCTGATTTTCTGTTTTATCAGGATCTAATGTTGTGGGGTTGTGGGCATTCATTACTCCATTGTTATTCCTCTTTCCCATGATTTCGGAATTTTGTGCCTTCTCTGGGTTCTTCCCTTGGGTCACTACGACCTCACTTAAGGTGCTCTGGATCTCGAGTTTGTGGTATCTCAGTCCCCACTACTCCTTTACTGGGTTGTATCACAGAGTCTCAGACCCAGGGAGTCAATTGAGGCTGCTTTAAACCATGGGGAGGTGCCAGGTTGAGCGTTCTCCTATGGTGTGATATCTCTGCCACCACCACTCCCCCACTGGGTCAAGTCCCAGGGAGTACAGTACTGGGATTTCTCCTCTAGGGCCACAATTTGACTCACTGTTGTTGAGTATGCTGATGGAGCTGTAGTGGACTCGGTGAATTCGCTGCTGCTGCCGCCGGTGGCAATATGGCGCTGCTGCCACGCCCTTGGCTGTGAGGCTGGCATATTTCTTCTCTGGTTTTGAGCTTCGCCCTGAATCCCTGCAGGGTGTGCTAAGCCCAGCCCCTGGGAGCTTTAGACGCTCCGTATGCCGAAAAATCTGCCGAATTCCGCTTGGCTGTTACGCAGCGGCTCACTTTGGCTCACTGTCCGCCACTCCTCTCTGGAGCCTGGTGGGCTGTTGAGTGCGTTGGTCTGGTGCTGTTCAGTAAATTTGCCGCTGCTGCCAGCAGTAAGATGCTGCTGCTGTGTCCTCGGGCGTGAGGCCGGCGTATCTCCTCTGTGGCTCTGAGCTCCGTTCTGAGTCCCCCTCCTCTCTGGGGCCTGGTGCTGCAAGGGAAGATGGCATGCTGCTCTGCTCCATGCCGCGGCTCCTTCCTCTTCTTTTTTTGCCTTTTCTTTCTGTGTGTGTGTGTGTGTGTGTGTGTGTGTTTGTGTGTGTATTTTGTTTGATTGATTTCCAGTATACCTGTCTGTCCACGCCTTGTATTTTTTCCATTTCATATCCATATCACTATTTTATATGTTCTATATTGTTCACTAGACTTTTTTATTTTTAGTATCTTTATTATCTTTTTTATTTTCTTTTTTCTTTTTTTGGTAGTATTGGGGGTAGAATCCATAGGCTTTCTACCCCCTGGATATACTCCCACCCCTATTTTCTATTTTATTTGGAAACAGGGTCCCACTGAGTTGCTGAGAGCCTCACTAAGTAGCTGAGGCTGGCTTCGAACCTGTGCAATCCTCCTGTCTCAGCCTCCCAAGTGCTGGGATTACAAGCGTGTACCATCACGCCCAGCTTTTTCTTTTCTTTTTCAAACTTCTTATTCTACTTAAATCTGTTTTCTACTATACACTCTCTCACTCTTTCCCCTTCATCTCCATTCGACCTTCATTTTTGTTTACATCATTGTTTGCCCTTTGATACTAGTTGACTCCTCTAAACCCCGGCATTAATGGGCAGAGTCTGGAGTAGCTTCAAGTCAGTGTCTGTGATCTACTGACATAACAACATGGGGGTGGTACAGGACATAGACTTCGGAGACAGTATTGTAGGATGATAAATACTTAATAGAAAGTTGTAAATACTTGTACATAGAGACTATTTACTTTTAAGACATACCATGAGGTTAAAATTTACCTCCAGAACAGAGTAAATTATAAAGGGAGAACAATTATTTCTAGGAACTTCACTGAATGAAAGAGAATGAGAGTTGGCACATGCAACCAAAATACAAACTTAAAAAAACTGAAATATAAGAAAAAATAGCAAGGAAACAAAGCTCCTACAACCCCACAACAACAGAGAACTCATCAACTCAGATTTGCAGTGAATGCTTCAAGAAGGAGAATTCAAAAGTTGTAGCATTTTTTGGAATTTTCTTTTTTTTTAAGGTTGAATAATATCCCATCGTATGTATATACTACCTTTTGTTTATCCCTTCATCCACTGATGAACATTAGAGTTGTTCCCATAACCCTTAATCTTAGTCTCAAGTCACTTCCTTGTAACCATCCAGAACAAAGAAATAGCATGGTTAAAAAACCAGTGGCCTAGCTGTGCTTGAAAAGTATTTCCAGCTATGACATTCTAAGATTATTTTACCTTTGAGAATTTGTAGTTGATGGATAATCAAATACTACTATTAGGAACACTCTTCTGGGATGACAAGTGTGTGAAAGTAATTAGCAAACTGCAAAGATCATCACAAATGGAAGCTATAGTTGATATTAATGTATTCTTTTTTATCCTTAATGTGGTGAAATAGAAAGGACATTGTACAGGAAAATCAGAATACCCAGATCCTTCCCTATAGTGTTATTTAGAGATATATAGGGATTAGTGCTAATGCTCAAAAGCAAACACAAACAGTTTTGACAGAGCACTAGATGGCAGCAGCAGAAATAGACTGAAAAGCAGAAACAGGAGGTCTAGATGCCCTTGCTAATCTTTTCTCTCACTTTTTTTGTATACATGTGTCCCCTTGGGGACTTAACCTTGCAGTGCTCTATTTGTGAGTTATACCCATATCCCTTTTTATTTTCAATTTTGAAACAGGGTCTTGCTAAGTTACTTCTCATGCTCTCAAATATGCAATCCTCCTGTCTCAGCCTCCTGAATAACTGGGATAATAGGCTCCATACACCACTCCTGGATATCTTCCTTCTTAAGATATATAGTCTTGCTATACCACATAAAATGGTATTAAAACTGGGCGCACTCCTGTAATCCTAGTATTTGGAACGCTGAGAAAGAAAGATATCAAGTTTGAGGCCAGTGTGCAGTAACTGAATGAGACATTATTTCAAAATAAAATATAAAATAGGGATGGGGTTGCAGCTCAGAGGTAGAATGCTCTGGGTTCAATCCCTAATATCCCTAAATAAATAAATAAATAAATAAATAAATAAATAAATAATAAAATAGAAATACAAGTAATACTAGCATTTGGGAGGCTGAGACAGGAGGACTGCAGTTCTCGGACAGCCTCAGCTACTTAGTGAGGCCCTCTGCAACTTAGCGATACCCTGTTTCAAAATAAAGAATAAAAAATAGGACAGGGGGTGTAGCTTGGAGGACTAATGTTCCTGGGTTCCATCCCCAGATTTGAAAGAAAAAAAAAAAAAAAGAAGAATATAGCGCTGGAGTGTAGCTGAAAGGTAGAATGTCTCTGGGTTTAATGTCCAGTTCCCCAACACACACATATACCCCAAAATTCAACATTAAAGATTAAATAGCTTGATTTTATAAATAAAATTTAAGTAACACTAATTTAATAACCTCTCTCTATTTTATAACCAGAAGGAACAAATAAAAACAAAACCTGAAACATCTAGCCAGTCATGGTTGCACATGCCTGTAATTCCAGTACATAGGAGGCTGAGATAAAAGGATCAAAGGTTAGAGACCAGCCTTGCCAACTTAGTGAGATGCTAGGGAACCTAGTGAGATCCTGTTTCAAAACAAAAAATTAAAAGGGTTAGAGTGTATCTTGAGGGCAGAATGCCCCTGGGGTAAATCCACAGTACCATTAAATGAATAAATAAATAATAAATAAATAAATTATTCAAGACTCTTTAAGCAGCTGCTGAACTCTGATACTTTCCAGTATTGATAAAAGCTTGAAAAGTACCATAGCACTAAAGCTTTAGTATTCTTGTCACTGGAAGATGCAGGTTTTCTGTTTTTGTTTTTGTTTTTGGTGATACTGGGGGTGGAACCCAGGGGCCTTCTACCTCTGGGCTACACTCCCAGACCTATTTTATATTTTATTTGGAAACAGGGTCTCTTAAACCAGCTGAGGCTGGCTTCGAACCTGCACGATCCTCCTGTCTCAGCCTCCCAAGCACGGGCATTTCAAGCTTGCGCCACAACACCCGGCTGAAGATGCAAGTTTTTGAAGCCTCTATAGGTAAATAGACAGCAGCAGTGGACTGAGAATACTATATACTTCATAAGCATGCTGTCAAGTCAGAAATGTAATTAATAGTTGACCAGATGGCTTCGAGCTGCTTGCACATTTATTTTTCTCTTTCATGGTACATTTTGCAATGACATATTACAAGTAAAGCTAAGGTTGCAGGTTAGCTTTGTCCCATGTGTTTTCTAACATTTATTGAATACTTAGTATGCTTAAGTGCTATGATGAGACAAACTCCATCCCCAAGGAGCATACATCTAATGAAGAAGATAGAATATATATATATATATATATATATATATATATATATATATATATATATATATATATACAGTACAACAAGTTATATACGGCTAAAGGTTAATGTGAGATTTCTGGAAGCACCTTACCCAACTAGTCAAAAACCGCATATAAGGGAATTATATAGAGAGAGGAGTAAATTCAAAGGCCTCTGTTTAGGAGAACATGTTTGGGAAGTTGAAAGTAACTCAATATTCCTTGCTGTACTGTGGCACCTAGGAAAGAATAATGTAGTGTGACTGACAGATGAGATTGGATGTTAGGCAGAGGCCAGATCTTGAAGGAACTTGGGCAAAGAATTTTAATATTATCTTGTAAATAATGACTAATTGTTTAAGCACAACAGGGACATGATAATATTTTAGCAAGATTATACACTATCGTGTGGAGGCTGAGGTGAGATTAAGATGGTGGGTAGGGAAACAAGAGGTTGTCATACTCCAAGCTCAGAGGTAGTGACTTGATGTACTAGAACAGTGTCACTGAGGCTTAGGAAAAGTAGATAGACCCAGAGATGTACAAATAGTTGAACTTGGTGGCTTATTGAATATGAAAGCTTTGAAAAATGAAGTAGTATGAATAATGGCTTGGTTTCTGGCCTGTAGGGAACATAACATAAAAATGTACTTGGCGCAGACAGCCTCAGCTACTTAGTGAGGCCCTCCGCAACTTAGTGAAACCCTGTTTCAAAATAAGAATAAAAAATTGGCCAAGGGGTGTAGCTCAGACGTCAAATGCCTCTTGGTTCCATCCCCAGACCCACAAAAAAAAAGTACTTGGGAAGCCAGGCGTGGTGGTGCATTCCTGTAATTCTAGTACTTGGGAGGCTGAGACAGGAAGATGGCAGGTTTGAGTACAGTCTAAGCAAGTAATGAGACTCTCCTGAACTTAGCGAGACAGTGTCTAAATAAATAAAATCGGGTTGGGGGTATAGCCTGGAGATAGATGGCCCCTGGGTTCCAGCTTGGGAAATTGAAACAGGAGGATCAGAGATTTGAGGTAAGCCTCAGCAAACCCCTCAGCCACCTAGTGAGACCCTGTTTTAAAAAAATGCTGGGCATGGTGGCATACACCTGTAATCCTAGTATTCAAGAGGCTGAGACAGGAGGATGGCAGGTTCTCAGCCAGCTTCAACAACTTAGTGAGACGTGGTTTCAATATAAAAAAAAGTATTGGGAGCAGAGCTTAGAGATAGAATGCCCCTAGATTCAATCTCTAGTACCAAAAATAGAATAAAATAAAAAGGGATGAAGGTATAGCTTAGAGGAAGAATGCCTCTGGGTTCAATACGTATTACCACAAAAAATGTTACTGATCTTTTCCATCACAACAGATTTTTTTTTTTGCAGCTCTGGGGATGGAACCCAGGGGCATTCGACCTCTGAGCTACAACACCTGCCCTATTTTTATTCTTTATTTTGAAAGAGAGTCTCACTAAGTTGCAGACAGCCTCACTAAGTAGCTGAGGCTGTCCGCGAACCACGATCCTCCGTTCTTAGCCTCTGAATGCTGAGATTACAAGTGTGCGCCACCACGCCTGGAACATCAGAGATTTTCAAGCTTCTTTTCCTACTCAGCTGCTGAATTTATATTTGTTCCTTTTTTGGGAGGGGGGAAGGAGAGATCCTTTAATTCCCTTTTTACTCTCTGAGAACAATCACTAAATAAGAAACAGAAGATATCATGTGCAATGGTTCAGGCCTACAATACCAGTGTCTGTCAGTGTTTGGGAGGATAAGACAGGAGAATGATAGCTTCGAGGCCATTATGTAGTAACTTCAGTAACTTAGAGAGAACCAGGTTCAAAATTAAAAAGGGTTTAAGAAAAAAAAAGAATGCCTATACTTTTAATCTTCATAATTGTCATTTGGAGCTATATGACACATCAAAATGTATAGAATTACTGTTAATTTTTAAGACAGTTTTCAACTTAAAAGAAAATGGGAAAAGAAAAAATCCAGGAGTTCTCTAAAGGTATATATAATGAAGTCTATTTGCTAGTTTCTAAGAAGTATATAAGGATAACTGACCTATTTCAATCTAGCCTTTGTCTTACTATGTAATATACATTTATAACTTTCAAGTTTGTTATATAGCTGGATAAATGAACACAAACTTCATGTTTACAATAAATATTTTTGTCAAACATAAAAAATAAATTAAAAAAAGGGTTTAAGAGGTATAATGCCCCTGGGTCCAATCCCCAGTAACACACACACATACACACACACACACACACACACACACACACACACACACAGAGAGAGAGAGAGAGAGAGAGAGAGAGAGAGAGAGAGAGAGAGAAAGAGGGAAGAAATATATTGTTCTAGAAAGCAATACATTTAACAACATATTTGAATGAATGCCTATCTTATTAAGTCTATCTTGGAATGTTTGCCAAAGACAACAAATTGATACCTGCTATGATTAAAATGTACTAAAAAGCAATTCTACTTGATATGACAAATATAAATTGGGCCTTTAGTAAAGGTAGGACATGGAGAAAAAAACTATTCAACTGTGTTATTTGCCTAAGATATGTTTACCATAATAGCTTAAGTCTCCTAGACAGTAATCAGGGACCATCATGTTATCTTTTGGTAGAGATGATTTTGCATTGCTTGCCTTGAACAAAACTCAATAATTTATAAAGTTATGACATTTACATTTATGATCTCATAGATTATTCTTCTAATTAAAGTTTGGTCATATTTTAAGAGTTTATTTTACTCAAATCAAAAGAAAAAGTTGTGAAATAGCACTAACTTTAGGTTATCCCTAGTACAAGTAGAGATGGAAGCAAATCTGTCTACTAGCGAGACACAGTTAATCCAAAATGCCTCCACAATTGAATTTGTGTTCCAAATTGTGTAAGATAAGTTGATACCTTGCCTGGTATTTGCCTACTCACACATGACCTGCTTAACTGTATTAGAGGCAGAACAGGAAACTAGGCAATTATGTAACAACAGGGAGAAGACCTTGAAGGTGCAAGTTCTCTGGCACTGACTTCCTAGTGAAAGCCTTAGCTAAAATATTTATGCTAAAGTATCAGTCCAAATGGAGTAAAGGATTAATCTATTCCCAAACAACAGAAGTGGTTGCTGTCATGCACTCTTTAAGAATTATTACACGAGGACTTCTGGGAAGATGGCAACCAAGAAAAACAGCGTTTACGAGTCTTGCTAACACTCAATCTTTATTGCCACAAAATTAATGCTTTTCATAACCAGAAAACATTATCAGCAGAGAAATAAAAAATGTAAACACAGTGACAGAGAAAAAGAAGACTAGAAGAACAACCAGAGACCAGAAAAGAAACCAGCCTGCATTGCAGAGTCACACTGGCACCATCATGTCTCACACACCAGGCTCCAGAGAGGAAAGGTAAACAAGTAGCTGAAGTGAGCAGTGGCAGATCATTTGGGTGTAATTCAGCAGTTCTTTCAGTCAAAGAACTTCTAAAGCTCCCAGTGGCCAAGCTTCTCACGCCTTCCAGGGACTCAGAACGGAGCTCAAAACCAGAAAAGAAATATGCCAGCCTCACAGCTGAGGGTGTGGCAGCAGTGCCATATTGCCAGCAGTGGTGGTGAGTTCACCACGCCTGTGATGGCTCCAGATCAGTGCACACAATAACCATGAGTGAAATTGCGGCCCCTACAGGAGAAATCCCAGCACTGCACCCCCAGGGACTTGTGCAGCTTTGACAATCTCCCTGGGTTTGAGATTTTGCAGTACAACCCAGTGAAGGAGTAACAGTGGCAGAGATACCACACCCTAGTCTCAGCTCCCCAGGGGAAAACACCCAGCCCGGCACCCCCATGGTCTCGCACAGCCTCGATTAACTCCCTGGGTATGAGACTTTACGATACAACCCAGTAAAGGAGTAGTGGCGGATGAGATTACCACAGATTTGAGATCCAGAGCACCCTAAGTGAAGTCGTAGTGATCCAGGGAAGAACCCAGAGAAGGCACAAACTTCTGAAATCATTGAAAGAGGAACAAATATAGAGAAATGACTGCCCACAACCCCATAATATCAGAACCTGATAACACAGAAATTCAGAGATCTCCAGAAGATCAAATCAGGAAGATAACTGTAGAAATAATACAGGATCTTCGATAAGAATTTAGAGAGAGTCTAAAAGAAATAAAGGATGCAATCATTGAAGTAAAGGCATCAATTCAAACTATAAACAATCCATTAGACCACATGGAGAATAGAATCTCACTCCTAGAAGATGATCACTCCAAAAATGAATGCATAATTTATAACTTAGAAAAAAATCAGACAGCAGGAATCTGACATTGAAGAAATATGGGCCCATTTTAAGAGAGCTAACCTAAGAATAATCAGAACAGAGGAGGGAAAGAAGATGAAACCAAAGGGATTAATAATCTCTTTAAAGAAATAATAGCAGAAATTTTTCCAAACATAGAGTAAGAGGTCGATACACAGGTCCAGGAAACTTATAGAACTCCCTTTAGACAGGATCGGAGAAGAGGATCCCCACGCCACATAATTTTCAAAATGACCAATGTGGAAGCCAAGCAGAGAATCTTAAAGGCAACAAAAACAAAGGGCCAAGTGACATTCAGAGGCAAACGAATTAGAATCACTCCAGACTTCCCAAACCAAGTCATGAAAGCCAGAAGGGTGTGGAGTAACATATTCCAAACTGAAAGAAAACAACTTCCAGCCAAAAATTTTCTACCCAGCACAACTATCTATCAAATTAGATGGGGAAATAAGAAGCTTCCATGACAAACAGAAACTGAAGGAATTTATGTCTTCAAAACCAGCGCTAGATAAAATACTCAAAGAGATTAACTACAAAGGAGAAATAGGTAATACACACCAGAACCAGAGAAACAAGATTTTCCATCCAGCAGACAACTAAGCAAAGAAGAATAAACAGTATTTCAAACAAAAATAAAATCTTAACATGTTAGGAATTAAAAGTTATCTCTCAATAATCACACTGAGCTGGGTGTGGTGGCGCATGTTTGTAATCCCAGCATTCAGGAGGCTCAGACCGGAGGAATGCAGTTTGTGGACAGCCTCAGCTACTTAGTGAGCCCCTCTGCAACTCAGTGAGACCTGGTTTCAAAATAAAGAATAAAAAATAGTGCAGGGGGTGTAGCTCAGAGGTCGAATGCCCCTGGGTTCCATCCCCAGACCCACAGGAAGAAAAAATAATCACACTGCATGTAAATAGCCTCAATTTCCCAATAAGAAGACATAAATTGTCAAAATGGATTTAAAACCAGAATCCATCCATCTGCTGCTTACAAGAAACACACCTTGTAAGTAAAGCTAGGAACAAACTCAAGGTAAAGGGCTGGAGCAAGGTAATTTATGTAAGCAGCCATCCTAACAAATGTGAAGTAGTATTTCACTATAGTTTTTATTTGTATTTCTTTAATAATTAGTTTTATTATGATAATGATGAGTGATATTCATGTGTTTATTGGTCATATAAAAATCTTTGGAGATTCATTATCTATTGTAGTCTTTTACCTATTTCTAAAATTGTATTGTTTGCTTTTATTGTTGCTAATTTTTAAGATTTCTATTTGGAATATTAATATACCTTCAGATATAGCATTTGGAAATATATTATCCCATTCTATCAGTAACTTTTAATTCTGTTTACATTGTCTTTGGATGTACAATATTTTTCTATTTTTTTTATGAAGTTTATTCTTTTGTTGCCTGTGCCTCTGGAATCATATCCAAGAAATCACTGCCAATTTCAATGTTGTAAAGTTTTATGACCCTGGTTTTCTTCTCAAATTTTACAGTCTTAAGATTTACATTTAGGTCTTTTATTTATTTTGAGTTAATATCTGTATATGGTGTTAGGTAAGGGCCCAATTTTATTCTTTTTCATGTAGTTATTATTTTTCATTGCTCAAAATATAAGTTACTATGGTTATACCTATTTCCCACTCAACACTTGTAGACATTTTGTTTTGAAAAAATGATGTAAACTTCATAGTTAAAGTAACAAATATCAAATTTTTTATTTTATTTGGAAACCATATTTAGATATTTTGTTCCAAGAATCAGGAAAATATTTTACCAAGGGGACAAATAGAATCACTATAGGATTTGAGGGAAGGATATATTAGACAGCATTTTCACTGGTATAACTTTAAAAAAACTTGACTGTGTAACTTAGAGGAAGGAAGATCTATTTGCTCATAGTTTTCCTTGGAGATATTGAGGTTAAGTCAATGTGAGGCTTGGAACTGTGACTCTCAGGGAATGGCAGCAGTGGGAAGTGGAGAGGGAGAGAGGAAGAAAACAAGGTTTCCCTTTCATATCATGGAGGCTGAAAGCAAGAGAGAAAGAATCAGGGGAGGAGGAGCCATATGTTATTCCCAAGGCTGCAGCCCCAGGGATGTACCTTCTCCAGCCACATCCTACTCCTAGGCCACCAGCCAGATAAATAGATTCACCCACTGCTGGAATTACAACCCTCATGACTCAATTACACCAGCTCTAAACACCAATTTATGAGCGTTTCAAGGGGTCATTATATATCTAATTATAACAAAAGGTAAAGTTTATGTGAAATTCAAATAAAACAGCATTTTCATAGGCAAAGTAAGACTGTGATTAAAGGGTCTGGACTTCAAAATTTACTGATGACTCTGTTTCCTGGGGAGAAAAAACTTAAGGTAATAAAGATGTGGAATATTACATCCTGAAACTCCTTATCTAAACCTCTGCACCTTGAATAGAATTCAAGGCTGTTTTTATACTTTTATTGGTGAATTGTAATAAAGGGAATATACATAGAAACATACAAAGTGTTACGAATATACATGTACACACTATGTAGCATGTTTCCCTCCACATTCCATCTCACTCTCTCATTCTACCTCCTCATATATGTTAGTGAGCCTGGTAGTAAAAAAGGGGGGCAAGTCTAGATAAAGAGAAAGGCAGGCAGCCCTCACTGACTTCTAGGTCAAGCCTGATCAGAGATTCCAAAGAAGAATTAAAAATGGACCAATCAGGACCCATATTTAAGTGACTGAAGAAGGGCCCAGTCAGAGTCCAGATCTTAGGAACTATCAGGGCTCAGATCTAAGAACCAGTCAGAGGAGTTGTCAAGCTATATATGCTAGCCTTCCAAAAGGAAAGCAAATGGAGCAGAAGCAACCAGCAGCAGAAGTATATCAATGACTGGCACACCAATCCTTGCTTATTTTTGTTTTGAAACTGACTTGGAAATTGCCCATGTTGACTTCGAATTTGTGATCCTCCTGTCTCAGTCTCCCAAATACTGGGATTATAGATATCTGCCACCATATCCAGCTTCCTGTTAACTTTTTTTTTTTGGTGGTACTGGGGTTCCTGGAAGCCCTTCTACCTCTGGGCTACACTCCCAGACCTATTTTATATCTTTTATTTGGAAACAGGGTCTCTTAAGTCAGCCTGCGCGTCTGGCTTCGAACCTGCGCGATCCTCCTGTCTCGGCCTACCAAGCGCGGGGATTACAAGCGTGCGCCACCAGGCCGGGCTTCCTGTTAACTTTTACTTCACTTTCTTTTTGTCTGTTATTTCAATAGATTAATAGCAAATGTGTACTCTTACAGTCAAAACTAACTTTTACTTTCTCAAGTGTCATTTGGATGGCTCCATTCCAGGTTATTTAATGTTAAAATACTGATTGGTTTTCAACTTAATTTTCCAATTCTGATTCCAGGCTCCATTCCTTCCACTTCTGTCCAGAATGATGAACTCTTATGATTTCTGGTCTAGGTTGGTATGGAACTCCCAAACAGATATATGCTTGCTTCTTAAAAGGCTATCAGTATGCTGAGGGAGAGTAAGTCAAATTCAGACTTTAGAGTGAGGTTTGAGCTGGACACATTGGCACATGCCTATAATCCTAGTACTCGGGAGGATGAGGCAGAAGGATTACATGTTTGAGGCAAGAATGTGGTAATTTAGCAATACTCTTTTTTTGGTACTGGGGATGGAGGCCAGGGGCATTCCACCTCCAAGCTACATCCCCAGCCCTATTTTTTAAACTTCATTTTGAAACAGGGTCTCACTGAGTTGCAAAGGGCCTCACTAAGTAGCTGAGGCTGTCCGCGAACCACGATCCTCCAGTCTCAGCCTCCCAAATGCTGGGATTACAAGTGTGTGCTACCACACCTGGATTAGCAATACTCTAATTAAAAATAAAAAATAAGAAGTTCTAAAGGAGTATCTCAGAGCTAGAATGTACCTGTGTTCAATCCCTAGAACCACAAAAATAGAGTAGAGTGGACCCCAAATTCTAACTAATAGTAGGCAGTGATAAGCAAGTGGTGGGTGTACACTCAGCCTTGAGTTATACAATAGATAAAGCTGTTCCCTGGGAAACTGCTTTTAGTGGCTATGAATGCATACTCTGTGAGAGTAGTACAAATTTGTAACAGGAAGCAAATATTTGTAACAGTGATCATGAGAGAGCTGGTGCATTAGCATCTCCTAGGCAACTGCCTATCACTGCTCATTCCTCATATATTCTTTTGTGAGGGCATGCCTCTGGTTGAAATAAAGTGATTGAGAGAAAATTATTAGTAAGTTCACAACTGCAAATGTGACTAATTTGGCTTAATATTATTGTATTCTCAATGATAAATCTTAGAATGCTATAGCAATGAATTTATTAACCCACTGTACTTTCTACTTTTAGATAGCTTTTGAAATTTTTTGAAATGCATTTACCTATGAAAATAATTTTCTAAATGATGGTGAGATTTTTCTCATAAATCTTTGATACTTTATCACATTAAGTACCTGAAATAATGTATCATTCTATGGAAAGCAATAAAGTAATATAAACAAAAACTCCCAGAATACACAGATGAATTAGAACAGAAGAACAACTATCCTGTCCCACTACCACACACAGGATAAAAATTATTTATCTTGAACTCAGTTTCTTGAGGGAAAGAAGATTTAATTTAAAAAGAATAAATGAGGTCTAAGATACTATCATTGAGGTTCTATAAGGATCCATTGGGTTACATTCAAATGTCTTAGAATAGATCAAAGTGTCTAATTTTATTTCCAAACATTATTCATTATTCATAATGATCTTACACTAAGGATATCTTATTTAGGTTTTTAAATAACCTATGAGTGGAAGATCAGAAAGGAGAGACAAGGAAAGATTTACTTAAGAAAATAGCTAGGCAAGCTGGGCATGGGGTTGTATTTCTGTAATCCTAGTACTTGTGGGGAAGAGACAGGATTTCAGGTTTAAAGCCAACTTCAAAATTTAGTGAGACCCTGTTTTAAAATAAAAAATAAAAGGGTGGAGATATAGTTTTGGGGTAGAATACCACTGGGTTCAATCACAAGTACAAAAGAAAGAAAGAAAGAAAGAAAGAAAGAAAGAAAGAAAGAAAGAAAGAAAGAGAGAGAGAGAAAGAAAGAAAGAGAAAGAAAGAAAGAAAGAAAGAAAGAAAGAAAGGAGAAGAAAAAACTGAGCAAGATATAATAGAGAGGAGACAAGGGGAGCTAAAGTTATTAAACTTATACTCCATGACAAGCACTACACTGTAGTTAAGAGGGATTCATATGGAATTGCCATAGGTAGAGTTAATTGACCAGTGAGGTGAAAGAGAGGAAAGACGAAATGACATATGTGTCTGATCATATGTGTCGTTTGCTTGGAGGAATATATCTAGAAAGAGAGTGCTCTTCACTTGCTACAAGTTTACTGCAGTTATTATCAAAGTAATTCTGCTACTTTTCAAGAACAGATTATGCATTGGTGGGAGAGGAAGAAGCAATGTGTAAGGAAACTTTGATGATCAGGACGTTCATAATGCAGAGAGCCTGGGTCTGGAGTACATCTATCAAGGAATCAGCCTTTTAAGAAAACATTTCTGAAAGAAGCAATTGGGGCTGGGTTGAGCAGGGGCTAGTTACTTGTTTTTGCTCTTTCTGGGGATCGTGGTTTTCACACTAATATAATCAGGTAGAAACTGCTCTTCCAAACATCTCTAAATACTATTTCTTAAAGGTGTTCCATAATTTGGGACTTTATGTAAACCACAACAACAAATAATCAGAAGATGCCTTAAAAACTCTCCTGAGTGAGACTTAGATGCATTTTTTTCTAACTAAAGATTAAAACTGGCTGAGTATTGTGGCACATGCCAGTAATCCCAGTCCTGGGGAGGGGGGTTTAGGCAGTAGAAACACATACAAGTTCAACACCATCCTCAGCTACTTAGCAAGACTCTCAGTAACCCAGAGAGTCCCTATTTCAAAATAACAAAATAAAAAGGACTAGGGATATAGCACTGAGGTAGCGTGCCCCTGGGTTAAACCCTCAGTATCAAAATAAAATTAAATTAAGTAAAGACTAAAGCTGCATAATTATAGTGACTCTAAAGATACCATGTGGAGTTTTGAAACGGACTTTCAGTTGCTCCCTGAGGGTCTAGTGAGAACCAAAGCCTGAGTAATTGAAAGAACAATGCCTGATTGTTCCAGCCTGAAACCTTTTCCACCCTAATCCTCCTAAATCTTTTACATGTCCCTGGATTTTATATTGCTCAAAATTTTGTGCTAGAATTTGTCACATAATTTGAAGCTTACTCTGAGATATTAATTTCTCAGAATTCCCTTTAAACATGCTTTTTAATCAGTAGGTTTCCACAATATATTTGCATTCCTCATTATATCCTGCAAAATCCTACCTCTTCCTTTCCTTGTTAAGCAGGAAAATAGCTCTGATCTTTGCTGGCTATGCAGCTCTATACACAATCTGGATACTCTTTCACTTAAATAGTGTTCTTTTAACCAGGCAGTGTGGTACACACTTATGATCCAAGTCCTTAAGAGGCTGAAACAGGAGGATCACAGGTTCAAGGACAGCCTCTGTAAGTAGTGAGACTTTCATCAACCTAGTGAGACCCTGTTTCAAAATAAAAATAAAATAGGTGTTATGAGTCTTATTGACACACTGGCAAGAATGATGGGTCACACTTAATGCCTTTCATGAATAATTGGTTTATTTTACAATGCTCATAACACTCCCAACCTTCTCTAAGCCACTGGTTAGATAGCATTTGGTTACCTGAGGCAAACGGGTCTCTTTGGGTAACCTAGGTTCAGGATCGCTGTCACAGCAGTTGTCAATGGTCGAGGTGCAGATGCTTGAGGTCTGGGGAGTCAGACAGGGATGAGCCTGACTGTCATCTAGAGGAATCATCTGGCAGCTACCAGGGGAGTGCCCCTGGCTGGGCCAACTTTCAGCCTCTTAGACAGTGGGTCAGAGCTGCCGGTCTGGCCATTTGCCAGGTCATATTTGATGTCACTGATTACGTAGGTCCATTGCTTCGACTGTTATCTTGCTTTTCCAGCTGTTTCATCCTATGGACATATGCCCGGGATGTGTGTCTATTATTTCACCCTTATATTGTTTTCCAGTTGTCCCATCCTATGGATGTGTGCCCGGGGTGTGTGTCCATTAGTTTGTCTTGGGCATGTCAGTTACATCCTTCTTCTTGCCCCATGTTCTTTGCATATCTGGCCAGTCCATCTGTCCCTACACTATACCTATATCCTGACATATATTTCATATACTCACAACATTTTTGACATATATTTTGTATGCTCACAACAATAGGGCTGGGGGTGTAGATTGGATGTAGGATGCCCTGAGTTTAATCCTCAGTTTTACATGTGTATGTATGTGTTTGTATATGGTATGTGTGTGTGCGCGTGTTTGTATTCTGTCTCT
Organism: Muscardinus avellanarius; assembly: GCF_963383645.1. NCBI lineage: Eukaryota > Metazoa > Chordata > Mammalia > Rodentia > Gliridae > Muscardinus > Muscardinus avellanarius. Next base: position 115,703,404 of record NC_137792.1, on the reverse strand, counting down.
TCTGTTAAATTGGAATGAGAGTGGAATGGAAGTTAAATAAGGTCATTATATATTTGCCTTTGAGCAAGATGTATCACATCCTGATAAAGATTGTTGAGCCAGAAAAGGAGGTAATTCCTTTCTCATCCATCACAAAGGATCATGACAGATACTCCCGATAACAAAAGACAAGTGAAGAGCCAGGTGTGGGGGTGCATGTTTGTAATCTCAGTACTTGGGAGGCTAAGTCAGGAGGATCACAAGTTCATGGTCAGCCTGTTACTTAATTAGGCCCTCCACAACTTAGTGAGACCCTGTTTCCAAATAAAGAATAAAAAATGGATTGGAGGTGTATCTCAGAGGTAAAATGCCCCTGAGTTCAATACCCAGGACACACACACACAGAGAGAGAGAGAGAGAGAGAGAGAGAGAGAGAGAGAGAGAGAGAGAGAGAGAGAGAGAGAGAGAGAGAGAACAGGAAAAGAACACAATAAATCTATTTGATCATAGTTTTATGTGATATAGGAGGCTTCAAAAATGTCCAAAGACCAAAAGTAAATTATTCATTTCTACACAAAAGTTTGAGGAAGGATGGCAGATGTGCAGAAATATCATTGGATTAAGGGTAAAATATTGCTGTAAATGACAGAGGTGGAAAAACACAGTTTTTAAACACGATTGTCTGTTTAGATCCTTCATAGCCTGTCTATGCTACATTCTCCTCCCAGTTATGGATCAGGACCTCTTAAATAGGGGTCTTAAGCCACACATGGTGACTCATGCCTGCAATTCCAGTACTTAGAAGACTGAGAAAAGAGTATCAGAAGTTCAAGGACAGGCTCAGCAACTTAGTGAGAACCTCAGTAACTCACTAACCTTTTGACACAAAATAAAAACAAAATAGGGCTTGGGGTATAGCTCAGAGGTAGAATGTCCCCTGGGTTTAATCCCCAGTATCCTTCCTCAGAAGAAAAAAAGGGGGATCTAATATCAGAAAAAGTAAGTCAGAGAATTTCTACTTATGGCAATCTCCAAGACAGAAAGTTGTAGGAAGATTAATTTTTTTAGGCTTTATGGGTTGATTTTGGGGAAAGGCATTCTAGTTTCTATGACCTGCCTTGAAAAAGAGAATTTCTAATTTTTGTGACTTGTTGGTGGGGATACAGTGGAACAGAAGACAGAAAGATGGCAGATCATCAGAGAGAAGTTTTGTTTTGAGTCTACTTCCAAGTTCTTCACTTAAGGTATCACTTTTTGAGCTCCAACAGGATCCACACTGGATATGAATTTCCTTTTTCCTTGATTGAACAATGCCATGACCTTTCATGCAAAGTATCATTAAATATTCTCTTATTGTAATAGTTGTGGGAAATGTGAATTGGTGATAGAAACAAACACTCAAGAGTTGCTCAGCAAGGCAAAGTTACTTTTGCAAAAAGGGTGTGCAACTGACAGAAAGTCTGGTAATCAAACAGAGTGGGAAGTCTACTTGAGCTTTATCTCTGATGCCATCCTGCCCTGTGACCCTGATTACTAAGGGTTTGGGTTCATAATTCTGCATTACTAGTTACTCTAAAGCAGTGCACTATTAACTATTTGGCCTTAATAGTTTACAGTGTTGTGGACTGAGAGTTTTAGAATTTGGAGGGACAGGCCAAACAGAATGTCATGAAATATAAGCTAATACAAAATAGAGATGCCATTGTTTTTGGTTTGAAGAAAAAATATTATATTTCTTACATAGTGAATCTCATTTTGCAGTTTTATAGTGATCTGTGACTTTATGTTATATGAAGCCAATTATTTTTGTACTGGTAATTGAACCCAGGGCCATTCTACTTCTGAGCTGTATTCCTGGCTATTTTTAAAAAATTTTGAGACAGGGTCTTGATAAATTGCTAAGGCTTTGCACTTGTGATCCTTCTGTCTTAGCCTCCCAAATTGGGGTTGTATAGGCCTGAACCACCATACCTGACTATAACTCTTTTTATAAAAATTCAGATTCTATCAATAGATACATTTTTAATAAAATGAAAGATATTAATCTTCTATGCCTATGGTCTTTGTTTCTAGATTTAGCTTGGATCAAGTTGGTAACCAACCATAGAACTGTAAGGATGGGGAAATATTTTATATTTTTAAGACACTGTCTCAATATGTTGCCTAGGCTGTCCTCAAACTTCTGGGTTCAAGTGGTCCTGCCTCAGCCTCCAGAGTAGTCGGGTTATATGTGTATGCTAACACACCTGTTTCTCAGGATAGAGAAACTTTAGACAGAGCTGGGTTAGAACTCCTGGACTCGAGATTCTAGGTTCAACCCTGCTTCTGAAGTCTGTGTGAAGCAACTTTCTCTAGGAAAGCTCACCCTTTGTAAAAGGTAATGTCATATTTAGGAAGGATCAGGTCAAAAACATAACAGTAGGTGTATTGTTCTGCTCACTGCAGAAGGTAGAAATTTCACAAACTTAGAGTTTGACATGCCTAAGACTACATATGGCTTTTGTTTATTGAATGGTGCTTTTTTGTGTGTGAAAGCACCCTGTTCTTTTCCTCTAATGTTTTTGTCCTTACCAAAAACCACAAAATCTTTCAAGACATGCAACCATATGAACAAATGTTTTCCATTCATTCAGAATCTGTTTTCAGGATGTTTCAAGTCTGAGATTAAAATAAAAGTGTTCTTTAAAAAAGAAAGTAAAAAATTTCAAGTCAGAGTTATGATTACATCTGTTTAATTTCTTGTATGTCCACATTATCCTGTCATATGGCCTGGGAATTCTTCCAACCAGGGGAAATGTTTAAGCTTTTATATTCTGTTCAACAAACTTAATTACCCTACAGATATTTGGACAATATAAAAAGATTGAATTAGCATGACATTTGGCAGGAAAACAGTATGAATATGTGCACAGAGCTGAGAGATATAGTTGACAATTTACAACCAAATGAAAATGGCTTTACTTTCTTTGGGGCAATTCATGTTCTTTAAGACTGTATGAAGTATTGGCTGTTTAAGGAAACATAACTGAATAGGTTTAATTGTAGGAAATATAGTGATGAGGTTCACGTGCTTTCTTGAGTTACTTGTGGATATTGAGTTACTAGTGGATTCCATAGAAAATTAAGCAGACGTGAATAAATAACTGTTGAATTTCATTTTTATTAAAGTTATAGTCACTCCAGTTTACTGGTAATTCTGGATGTTTCTGGGAAAATAAATGTTACTATCACATTTGAATAATTGAATTAGCATTATCTCTTTCACTGAAACTGTGGTGTTTAAGAAGTTTCTTTTTTTGTGTGGTACTGGGGGTGAAACCCAGTGGCCTTCTACCTTCGAGCTATAGTCCCAGACCTATTTAATATTCTTATTTGAAAACAGGGTCTCACTAAGGTGCTAAGAGCCTCACTAAGTAGCTGAGGCTGGCTTTGAACTTGTGCGATCCTCCTGTCTCAGCCTCCCAAGTGCTGGGATTAAAAGTGAGTGCCACCACTCCTGGCTTAGTAGTTTCTTTTTGAAGGTTTCTTTTTGAGCCACAGTCTTACTATGTTGCACAGGCTGGCCTTGAACTTCCTATCCTTCTGCCTCACCTTTCTGAGTAGCTAGAGTTACAGGTACACATCAGCATGTACAGTGTGAACCTAATTTTTATACTTTTATTGGTTCATTATAATTTTACATTATAGTAAGATTTATTATGGATGTGCATATAGCTTTGTGGGGTTTTCGTACTGGGCATTGAATTCAGGTTTTTAAATTTTTTATGTTGAAACAGGGCCTCTCTAAATTGCTGAGGCTGGTCTTAAATCTGCAATCCCCCTTTCTCAGCCTCCCAAATCCTTAGATTACAGGCATGTGCCACCATGTCTGGAATGAGTCTCTTCTTTTTTAATGCACTGTGGGATTGATCTCCCCTTTTACTCTCTCTTCAGAAAAAATCATAAACGGTATGTTTATAGCAATATCAAATGTTATCTGAGCCCTGTGCTTCCATAAAGTATAAACAGTTCAGAAATCCCCTGCCCTTTTGTATTCTGAACAGCTAATCATAAAAGATGACCTTGCCATGGCATAATATGACAAGTACCTGCACCCTTCAGATAAGATTTGCTACCACTATTCCTAATGGTGGATGATTAAATAAACAAAATGTGCTATAATATATGACATATATAATATATTAATATAATAAAATATATAACATTTATATTGTATACACAAAATATATACATATACATATATATATATATATATATATATATACATACATAATATTCAGACTTAAAAAGGAATGACATTCTATAATGCCAACACAGGGATGAGTCTTAAAAACATAATACTAATTAAAATATATCCAACAAAAGATGATACATATTGTATAATTCCACATATCTAAAATACCTAGAATTAGCAACTATTTAGAACAGAAAGTAGAATAGAAATAGAAGTTGGCAGGAGCTAGAGGGCAGTGAAGTGAGAAGGTGCAGTTTAATTTGTACAGAGTTTCTGTAGAGAAAGACCTGGAAATAAATAATAATGATGGTTTCACAACATTGAGAATATACTTAATGCCATTGAATGATATGTTTATTTTTATTTTATTTATTTTTATTTTTGGTGGTACTGGGGGTGGAACCCAGAGGCTTTCTACCTCTGGGCTATACTCCCAGACCTTTTTTATATTTTATTTGGAAACAGGGTCTCACTAAGTTGCTGAGAGCCTCACTAAGTAGCTGAGGCTGGCTTCCAACACGTGTGATCCTCCTGTCTCAGCCTCCCAAGCACGGGGATTACAAGCGTGCGCCACCACGCCCGGCTGAATGATATGTTTAAACAATGACTGTTATTTAATGTATATTTTACCACAAAACAAAGAAAAATAATAAATTCTAATATATGCTACAATATGAAAGATCCATGAAAATAATATGCAACATAAAATAAGTAAGACACAAAGAATAAATTGTTATAGGATCCTATTTTTCTGAAGTACCTGGAATAGTCAATTCATAGAGACAGAAAGTAGAACAAATGTTACTAGGAGCTGTAGGGAGGAGAGAACAAAGTGTTATTGTTTAAATGGTATGGAATTCCTGTTTGCAATGATGAAAATTATGAAAATGGATAGTGGTGATGGTTTAACAATGTTGTGAATGTACTTAACATTTTTTAATTGTGAACTTAAACTGATTAAATATAACACTTCATCTTATGTATATTTATCATAACTGAAAATATTTAAAAATCTCAAATCTGAGACACTTTATGAAAATTTCCAACAAAACAAATTTAAGAAGTCTTACATATTAATTTACTATTCTTGCACCTATTTGAATAACTAGGTCAAATTCAATGATGCAAGCCTTATTAGGCTGGAGAGGGGAGTGGAAGGGGAGATCGATCCTATAGTGCATTAAAAAGAAGAGATTCATTTCAGGTAGTGAATAATCTTTCTGTGAGATTATCTTTCATCAAAATGGTGGTGACTATAGAAACAAAATGTGTTTCAATAGAGAATTATGCATCAATTATTGTACATCCTTTGTGTTGGAAATAATTTTTGAACCTAGAAATTATTGGCTTACTAATCTATAGCTTTCTGCTTGCTTTGATGAAAGACCATCAGGAGGGACCACTGATGGCAGTGTCTCCTGCTCTTTCTGCTGTACCTCTTTCTATTATACAAAAATAATGTTCTAGGCTTCCTATTGTGGTAGACTTGAGTTAAAGATAAAAGTATACAATTAACTGTTGTAAGGCTTGATATACTTTAATCAAAACATGGGCCAGCAGCTGGCATTGGAGCCTGCCATGAGGCAAGGCCATTACTGGGGCCGCCGAGGCTGGGATCGGAGCCTGCCAAGGAGTTAGGCCAATGCCAGCATTGGAGCCTGCCATGAGGCAAGGCTGGTGCTGGGGCCTCCGAGGCTGGGATCAGAGCCTGCTGAGGGGTTAGGCTGGTGCCGGGGCCAGCAAGGCCGAGATCGGAGCCTGACAGGAGGCAAGGCCGCTACTGGGGCCTCTGAGGCTGGGATCGGAGCCTGTCGAGGGGTTAGGCCAGTGCTGGGGCCTCTGAGGCCAGGATCAAAGCCTACTGAGGGCTTAGGCTGGTGCTGGGGCCAATGGCTGGCATTGGAGCCTGCCGTGAGGCAAGGCCACTACTGGGGCCTCCGAGGCCGGGGTTCAGAGCCAGCTGAGGGGTTAGGCTGGTGTTAGGGCCAGCGAGACCAAAATCGGGGCCTCCCATGAGGCAAGGCTGCTGCTTGAGCCAGAGAGGTCTGGATCAGTCCACTGCGTAGCCAGGCCACTACTGGGGCCATCAAGTGTGGGATCGGTACTTGCAACGCAGCATGCACAGAGAAATATTGCAGAAAATAAAAATCAGATGCTTCCCCTAATCAGCAAAAACTAGGAGGAAAGGGGCAACAGGAAGAGGTCAAGCTATAGAAAGGGCCCTACAGTGAAGCAACTAAGGTGACCAATCAGAGGGTATGGAATAGGGGAGGATGGAGCCTCTTTAAAATGCAGGAGGTACATAAACAAATGTATCAAAGTTAATCATCAAACAAGCATGGGATCGAGGGAGGGAGAGGGAATGGGACGAGGGCTGGATGAGGGCTAATTGGATGATGTGTGCTTGTATATCCTCTCAAGTCTTTTTTTTAATTTTTATTTTATTTTTTAATTGGTGCACTGTATTCATACATCATAGTGGGATACATACTTTTGTAGACATACATGCACACATTGCCCAGTCAGCCCCCACCCGATCCCCACCCCGTTCTCTCCCTATCCCCCCCTCCCATGCTTGGCTTAGTGATTGACATCTAGTATTATAGCAATTTATCAAAAATTAAAAATGATAATCTCACATAACAGTTTCATTTGTCTGATACCAAGCTTTTGATGTCTTAAAGATAACATTTCAATATTTATTTTTGCTTTCTTTCTTACCAGAGAATCTATTTATCTATTTTTAGGTGAAACTATCATATATTTATATATTTATTTTTCAGAAAAAAAAATCTATCCTAATATGGAATATGGACTCTAGGTACCCACAACGATCTTGAAAAAGAACAAAGCCAGAAGATATATATTCTCTGATTTCAAACCATATAAAGCTACAATAATTGAAACAGTGTAGTACTATTCTAAAGGCAGATATATAAACCATTGGAGTTAAATAAAAGCCTAGAGCTAAATTCTTCCCTATATTGTCAAGTTATTTTTGACAAGGTTTCCACGAACATTTGGTGGAAGAAATACTAATCTTTTAACTAAATATTGTTGAAAAATAATAATTACATGGAAAAGAGTAAAATTGGACACTTACCTAATTCCATATACAAATATTAACTCAAAATAGATAAAAGACCTAAATATAAATCTTAAGACTATAAACTTTTAGGAGAAAATCTGGGTCATAAAACCTCACAACATTGAAATTGGCAGTGATTTCTTGGTTATGATTTCAATGGCACAGGCAACAGAAGAGTATACAAACTCCCTAAAAAATAAAAAAAACATATTGTATATCCAAAGACAATGTAAACAGAGTTAACAGTTACTAATAGAATGGGATAAAATATTTCCAAATGCTATATCTGAAGTTATATTAATATTCCAACTAGAAATCCTAAAAATTAACAACAATAAAGGCAAACAATACCCTTTAGAGATAGGTAAAAGACTAACATAAATAATGAATCTCCACAGATAACCAATCTTAGTTGTCTGTTGGATGGAAAATCTTGTTTCTCTAGTTCTGATGTGTGTTACCTATTTCTTCTTTGTAGTTAATCTCTTTGAGTATTTTCTCTAGTGCTGGTTTTGAAGACATAAATTCCTTCAGTTTCTGTTTGTCATGGAAGCTTCTTATTTCTCCATCTAATTTGATAGAAAGTTTTGCTGGGTAGGAAATTTTTGGCTGGAAGTTGTTTTCTTTCAAAATTGGGAATATGTTACTCCAAGCCCTTATGGCTCTCATAACTTGGTTTGGGAAGTCTGGAGTGATTCTAATTGGTTTGCCTCTGAATGTCACTTGGCCCTTTGCTTTTGTTGCCTTTAAGATTCTCTGCTTGGCTTCCACATTGGTCATTTTGACAATTATGTGGCGTGGGGATCCTCTTCTCCGATACTGTCTAAAGGGAGTTCTATACGTTTCCTGGACCTGCGTATCGACCTCTTGCTCTATGTCTGGAAAATTTTCTGCTATTACTTCCTTGAAGAGATTGTTGATCCCTTTGGTTTCACTTTCTTTTCCCTCCTCTATTCCAATTATTCTTAGGTTAGCTCTCTTAAAATGGGCCCATATTTCTTCAATATCAGATTCCTGCTGTCGGATATTTTTTCCTAGATTAGAAACTATGCATTCATTTTTGGAATGATCATCTTCTAAGAGCAAGATTCTGTTCTCCATGTGATCTAATCAGGTTGTTCATGCTTTGAATTGAGGCCTTTACTTCATTAATTGCATCCTTTATCTCTTTTTGGCTCTCTCTGAGTTCTTTTCGAAGCACCTCTATTATTTCTACAATTATTTTCCTGATTTGATCTTCTAGAAATCTCTGATTTTCAGTTTTATCGGGTTCTGATGTTGTGGGGTTGTGAGCATTCATTGCTCCAGTATTATTCCTCTTTCCCATGATTTCGGAAGTTTGTGCCTTCTCTGGGTTCTTCTCTTGGGTCACTATGACTTCACTTAAGGTGCTCTGGATCTCGAGTCAGTAGTATCTCAGACCCCACTACTCCTTTACTGGGTTGTATCACAGAGTCTCCGACCCAGAGAGTCGATAGAGGCTGCTTTAGACTGTGGGGGGTGCCAGGTTGGACGTTCTCCTATGGTGTGATATCACTGCCACCGCCCCTCTCCCACTGGGTCAAGTCCCAGTGAGTACAGTACTGGGATTTCTCCGCTGTGGCCCGCAAATTGACTCACTGTTCTTGAGTACGCAGATGTAGCTGTACTGAATTCGGTGAATTCGGTCCTGCTGCCGCCAGTGGCAATATGGCGCCGCTGCTACGCCCTCGGCTGTTGGGCTGGCATTTTTTTTTCTTGGTTTTGATTTCCACTCTGAATCCCTGCAGCGTGTGCTGAGCTCAGCCACTGGGAGCTTTAGATGTCCTCTGCACCGAGAAATCCCGCCTGGCTGTTCCGCAGCGGCTCCCCTCGGCTTGCTGTGGCCGTCCCGTGAATTCGCTGGTGCCGCCGGCAGTATGGCACTGCTGCCGCGTCTGCCGCGTCCTCGGGCGTGAGGATCTCCTCTGTGGCTCTGTTCTCAGTCCACTTTCTCTCTGGAGCCTGGTGATTTTTTTTGTTTCTCTGGTGATGTTGTTTTCTGGCTTTGAAAGGCGCTGATTTTGTGGTAATGGAGATTTGTTGTTAGCGGGGCTCTTAAGTCCCGCTTTTCTCGGTCGCCATCTTCCCGGAAGTCGCACTCCTCTCAAGTCTTGTACTCCAATGTGATATATGATTACAATGCACCAATTAAAAAAAACAAACATGGGGAACATTTTTGTTCCTTTATAGAAAAACAACTTGAACTCTCTGTGACCTTTGTTAATAAAAGGGAGACCTGAGATTTGTTCAAAAAGGTTGACTTTCTTGCCCTCTCCCCTTGTACCTCTCAACTCAAAGTATTTGAGAGAATTTCATTGAGTTGGCCCAGTTCTCTGCTGGTTACAATCCTGGGAAACTACACCAAAATGCAGCCTTTTTGAGGACACATCAGAACTGAGGAACATATCTAGGATTTTCATCAGAGTGAATACCTCTTTCAAGGGGAAAGAATAACATTGTTAAAAGATGCAACAACAGTTTGGTAAGGATCAGCAATGCCCACTTGGAATAGTCGCCAATGAGCAGAAATTTTATTGAGTGCCTTTCTATTATGGGCAATAGTCTGAATAGGGAGCAGCAGATCCTTACTAAAACATTACAATAGCTGTTAAGAGATTCAATATCACCTATAAGAGGAATAACTTATTTAGCTCTTAAGGACAGTAACCCAGTATTGCCCACATTTCCCAGATAAAGGAACCTTAGCTTTAGGAGTAGGAGAGAAGGTTAGAATAACTTTAAATTGCCACCAGAGGCAATGGAAGAAGATACCCTTTTCTCTCTAATAACTTGAGGGATAGTCAGAGCTGTTGCATATCCTTTTTATACTCATTCTTCTCAAGAACTCAAGCCCTCAGCGCCACTAGAAGGTGATTTGCCTTTCAGTAGTCCTTCTAAGGGGCTTGACATGCCTATCCTGACTAGATAGAGTTGCCTTTTCACACTTCTTCCAAGAGGCCTGACCCTTCTGCCCCACTAGAGGGCAGAATACCTCTTCCAGCTCCTCTAGAGTCAAGATCCTGCTTGCCCATGGTGGAACAGTTTTCTTTTCAACCTCCACTGGCTTTGCTATCTATCTATCTCTCCCCTAAGAAAAATTCTAAAAGATCAGAGCCTGTAGTTTTCTAATATTATTGGAAAAATACAGTTTTTTCCTATTATCAGGGGTCAAGGGCAAAATCCAAGACATAAATCTTTGCCCACTGAGGTATTTAAAGAATTAAAACATAACAAAAAATGGCTTCCAAAATGCATTTACTAAATAAATACTTAAAGCTATATAATTCAGCCATAAACTAACCCCTTTTAATTGGAAGGACCTAGCCTGTTCCTTGCTCATCCCCCCCCCGACTCATTATAGTGTATGGCTTTTAAAATATAATGAGAAATGTATATCTCAGGCTTTAACATTTTGAATTGTGCTATCCCTATGGTATATATTAAATATATAAACAACAAAAGGAAAAAACTAATTTTTGTAGATTTCCTGGCTTGGTCCTAATGTAAACTAAATAAATAAAGAAAAAGAAAAATGATAAAATTCTAAATATTTAGATTTTTCTCCCTGAAAATAAAGTGATAATGTCTGATATAGAGTCTTTCATATGGTAATGAGTAGCCACATGACTAATTGATTTAGTGTCAGCCATGACTGGTGGACTCTACCCCAGACATCCACTGCATTATAGGCTGCCATAGTTGTTTTCTCTGTTTTATAATCTATTATTCATGTGTCATACACAAACATCTGTGATAGGTTGTATTTTGATATCCAAGACTTTAAATCTGACATTATATGTTTAGTATTCTGTCAGTGGAAATAAGATACCTGATTAAAATAACTTATGGTTGTTTTCTATGTTTATGTATGTACACACAAGTGTGTGGTCTCATTATTGTCTACATGGTATAAAACATAAAGGAGTGCTCATAAATTAAATACAAGTATAATAACTAAAAATGGATTAAATCTCTTTTATTTCATGTGACAAATTATTTTGTTTTAAATGACAAGCTGTTTTATTTTATTGGTGTGATAGAGGCATACATGCACACAGTACTTACTGAGCTCTCCCTCCACACTTTCCTGAGCTCAGCACAGTGATTGGCTTTGCTGTTTGCTTATGAACATCATGCCTATCGCAGTGTTTCCCTCTTTAAGTCTTTGTCCCGCTTCCTGTATCCTTCAGTTGGGTCCCCTCCTTCACTCTACTAAAGTTTCTCCTCTTTTGCCTAGAGTCACGCTTATGTCACAATTTCATACTAGATTCCACATATGAGGGGGAACATCCAACTTTTCACTTTTTATGACTGACTAATCTCACTTAGCATAATATTCTCCAGTTTCATCCATTTCCCTGCAAATGAAATAATTTTATTTGTATTTATGGCTGAGTGGAAGTCCATTATATGTATATACTATATCATTTAATTCATTCATCTGTTGATAGACATCTTATATGGTTCCATAGTTTGTTAAGTATGAATTGTGCACCTATAAACATAGATATGCATGCATTACTATCATAGGTCTGGCTTCAATTCTTTTGGGTAGATTCCCAAAAGTAGGATATCTGAGTCATATGATAGGTTAATTCCCAATCTTCTGAGGATCCTCCATACTGTTTTCTGAAGTGATTGCACTAATTTACAATCCACCAAAAATGTATTAGAGGTCCTACTTCTCCACATGCTCGCCAGAATTTATTATTGATTGCATTTTCCCCATTTAATATGATGTTGGCTGTGGGTTTATTGTATACTGTTTTTTTTTCTTTTTTTTGGTACTGGAGATGGAACCCTTCTACCTCTGGGCTACACTCCCAGACCTATTTTATATTTTTTATTTGGAAACAGGGTCTCTTAAGCCAGAGAGGCTGGCTTCAAACCTGCGCGGTCCTCCTGTCTCCGCCTCCCGAGCGCAGGGATTACAAGCGTGCACCACCACGCCCAGCGCTGTATACTGCTTTTATGATACTGAGGTAAGTTCCTTCTGTTTAGAGTATCTGCAGAGTTTTTAACATGAATGGGTGTTGGATTTTGTCAAATGCTTTTTCAGCATCTAGTAAAATAATCATGTGATTTTTGTCCTTAGTTCTGTTTATGCGGTGAATTACATGAATTGTTTTTCATATGTTGAACCAGCCTTGCATCCCTGGGATGAACTTGACTTGGTTGTGGTGTATAATTTTCTTGATGTAGCTTTGAATGTGTGTTGCTAGTACTTTGTTTAGAACTTTTGCATCTAAGTTCATAAACAAATTGATATGTAGTTTTTTTCTTGAGCTGTTTTTATTCAGTTTTGGTATTAATAGTGATGTTGTCTTAAATAATGTGTTTTGGTAGGATCTTGTCTCTTGCTATTTCATAGAATAGATTGAGAAGTATTAAGATCATATCTTCTATGATAGTTTCATAAACATTGGCTGGGAAGCCATCTGGATCTGGGCTTTTTTGATGGTATTCTCTTTATTGCCATTTCAAACACTTTGATTGCTTTTGATCAGTTTAAATTTTCTATATCATCTTGATTCAATTTAAGAAGGTTCTATGTGTCTAAAAATTTGTCAATTTCTTCTAGGTTTTCAATTTTTTTGGAGTATACTTCTTCAAAATAATTTCATATGATCCTCTGGATTTCCATGAGGTCTGTGGTAATATCTGTTTTATCTCTTACTTTCATAATTTGGGTTGTTTCTCTCTTTTGCTTTGGTGGGCCAATCGTTAACCTATCTTGTTTATATTTCTCAGAAACCAGATTTTGCTTTTTTATTTTTGTATTTTTGTTTTGTTTTGTTCTCTACTTCATTGACTGATGCTCTGATTTTAATGATTTCCTGACTTCTCCTGGCTTTGTGAAAAGACTGTTTCTGCTTTTCAAGGGATTTGAGGTATATCATTAGGTTATTTATTTGTAGATTTTTCTTTTCTTATCTGAGCACTCAGTGTATGAATTTTCTTTATAAACCTGACTTCAAAGTATCCTAGTGTCCCAGAGTTCTTGATATGTTGTACTTATTTGTTTCTAGGAATTATTTTTTATGTCTCCCCTTATTTATTCTATTACCCATTCCTCATTCAGCTCTGTGATATTCAGTCTCCATGTATTTAAGAAATTTTCTGGGTCTTCTTATTGTTGATTTCTACTATCATTCCTTTATGGTCTGAAAGATCACAATTTTTAATTTGCTAGTACTTGCTTTGGCCAAGGATATGTTCTATATTGGAGAAAGTTCTGTGAGAAGCTGAAAATATTGAGTATTCATCTATAGTTGGATGTAATATTCTGTATATGTCTACTAGGTCCATTTGCTCCATGGTGTTCTTTAAGTCTGAGGCATCTTTGCTGATCCTTTGTCTGGAAGATTGGTCTAGTGATGTCAGAGCAGTGTTGAAGTCTTCCAGTATTAATGTTGGAATCTACCTGAGACTATCATGAAGAGTTTGTTTTATAAAAGTTGTTTCACCTATTTTTGGAGCATAAATGTTGACTATTGTTATATCCTCTTGTTGGATTCTTCCTTTTATCAGATAACCTGCTTCATGTCTTTTGATGAGTTTAGGTTTGAAGTCTATTTTGTTTGATCTGAGAGTTTCTATCCCTGTTTTTCTTAGCATAGAATACCTTTTTTCTTGCCCTTCACCTTTTGTTTGTTAATGTTTTTACCTGTAAAGTATGTTTCTTGAAGATGGCATATAGATGGGTTATGATATTTAATCCATTTTGCCACTTTATTTATTTATTTATTTATTTATTTATTTATTTATTTATTTATTGCTATACTGGAGATTAAACCCAGGGGCATTTTACCTCTGAGCTACACCCCCAGCCCTATTTTCTATTCTTTATTTTGCAGCAGGGTCTCATTAAGATGCTGAGAGCCTCACTAAGTAGCTGAGGCTGGTCAAAAAATTGTGGTTGTCCTGTCTCAGCCACCCAAGTACTGAGATTACAAGCATGCACCACCACACCCAGCCACTTTATATCTTTTAATTGTAAAGTCCATTGATATTCAGTATAATTATTTAGTAATGGTTTTAAATTCATATTTTGACCTTTAATTTCTTTTTGAGGTACTATTTTTCTTCTTTGCTTAGATGTTCATTTTATGGAAATATTTTTTTATCTGGTTCTAAAGTTTATTTTTTATTTCTTCTTTGAAATTTATTTCTTAACAATTTCTTTAGTGCTGGTTTGGAAGACATACATTCTTTCATCTTTTTTCATAGATTTTTGTTTCCCTCTCAGATTTGAAAGATATCTTTTTTGGATAGAGGAGTCTTTGCTGGTTTCTTTTAGGGTTTGGGATACATTGCTCCAGGCCATCCTGGCTTTCATGACTTTATTTAAAAAGTCTGAAGTGACTTTTATTGTTTTGCCTCCGAATGTCACTCAGTCATAAGAATTTAAGAATCTTAAAGAACTTAAGATTCTCTCCTTGGATTCTACATTAGTAAATTTGATTATTATGTGGTATGGTGAACCTTTTCTTTGATCTTGTCTAATAGGGGTTCTGTATATTTTCTGTCCCTATGTATCAATTCTATGTTTGCAAAATTCTCTGAAGATATTTTTGATCCCTTTGTTTTCACCTTCTAGACTGTATTCTATGCCACTTATTCTTAGGTTTGCTCTTTTAAAGTTATCTCAAATCTTTTGGATGTCCAGTCCATGTTGTCAATTTTATTTTTCTAAATTATCTACTATGCTTTGATTTTTGGAGTGGTTTTCCATGTGTAAAGACTCTATTTTCCATGTGATTTAGTCTACCATTTATGGTGTATATTGATGTTTTGATTTCATTTATTGCTTCCTTCACATCTTCAGAGCTTCTTTTTGATTCTTGTTTAGAACATCAGTTTCTTTGTTGATATAGTATTTCATTTCTTCCAGTCTCTTCTTGAACTCTCTTCTGAAATCTTGAATCATTTTTTACTATTAAAATTTGGAAATTTCCTCCTGGCATTTGCTGCAAGTCTGAGTTGGTGATTTCTGTTGTTATGAGTTTTAGAGGGCTCATTGTTTCCTTGATATTCTTTTTTGTCATGCTTTCAGGTTTCATAAGTTTGCAGTATCTTGGTTGCTTTTGCCTACTCTTTCTCACTATGTGGATTTTCTATGTCTCTTTCTTTTTGTGATATCCTATTCTGGAGGTAAACATTTATTGCAAGGCATGTCTTAAAACTGAATAGTATCAGCCATATGGGTATTCACAGCTTTTTGTTGAGTATTTTTGACCCTACATTGCTACCTCTGTGTCCCATATTACCTCTCTGTTGTTCTACCTATAGATTGCCAACATTGGTTGCAGCTACTACAAAACTCTTCCCACTTCCATAGTGGCATTGATAGGTTCCAGGTGTTAAAGACCATGGACCTGCTTGTTGTCTCCCTAATAGGGAGGAGTCTGTGAAGTGTGGAACAGTGCAATTTGTGCCTCATGAGTTTCTATCTTTCTATGTGTATGGTGCTGTGTGGCTTTGTCTGTTGGCTGGGATTAGCCTGTCCTTAGTGTCTGGAAGTCCTTCTTTCTGGTTCATCTATCTGGTCCAGCCTCAGCAGTGAGAGTTTAGAAGAGTCAGCTGGTATATAAAAGGTCAAACTGTGATGTAGTGAGTGGTGAAGGGTGAGTAAATAGGAAGGGGATAGAGTGAAGAGAGCAAAAATGGGGAAAGTATAAAATAGAATCAAATGCAATAAGAGTTTAAATAAAGTTAGGAAAAATAATAAAAATAAATATGCTGAAAATAAAGAAATATTCTAGTAGAGTATAGAATTTGTAGATACAGTGACAAAAATAGAAAAAAATTACAAGGCATAGGAAAACAGGTGCAGTGGGAGTCAAACAAAGAAACAAAACAAAACATAGTCTCTCACACATACATAGATGAGGAAAGGAGAAGAAAAAGGGGGTTTAAGAATTAGTAAAATATCCCTGTTGGAGAAGAGCTTATTTCTGTTGTGGCTTTCTGCACTCCCTTGCTGGGTATTCTTTCTTCTTGTATTGAGGCTAGCTTAGAAGAGATGTGAATGCAGCTCTACATCTCTGGTTCAAACTTGCTCTTCTGCCTGTTGGTTTTCCTACTTTGTTAATGAGGCAAACTGGGATGGAGGAGCAAGGAAGAACTGGCCTTAACTACTGGCTGCCGGAAAGAGGCTTTCCAAGGCTGGGGATTTGGAGTATGGGTCAGTGCCAGTCTCTTCACTCCATGTTCATAAGAGTCTTAGGCTCAATCCTCAACACCACAAAAAATAGAGAGAAGAAAAGATGGAGGAAAGAGAAAAATAAAAAAGAAAACATTTTGGAGGAAAATAAGGAGTGGATCTTTATGAGACCTTGGAGGTTTTTTTTTTTGTTTTTTTTTTTTGTTTTTTTTTAGTCTGTTCCCCTTTAACTTCCCTGCTCATGATATTATAAGATTTTAAGACTAAGATTTCCCTGGTTCCTTATAAATATTTCACATAGAAAATTATTCCCACTCAGTTTATTACACTATTATCCTTATCCATAATTTTAGTGACTCTGTTATGGTGTATATTCTTCATCCTTATGTGTTAGTCTTAAGCTCCAACTACACCATAAATAATACTAATGATATCTGAATTTAAACATTACTGATGGATAGTTATCCTCTTGTTTTACTTCAAAGTCACAGAGCTTAATATTAATATCTTGTGGATACTTAAATATATTCCCAAGGATGGCTTCATGTAAATCTTACTTGTCCCTGGCAAGGAAGTTCAGGGTTATAAATTCTCAAAATTGAATTAGATAAGTTAGGACTAAACTTACTCTAATTGCTTTTCTAGTGTCTGCAATAATTATTACAGAAACAACAAGTTTTTCCAGTTTCTCTTGATGAATCCATTTATAGTGCACAGTCATAACTTTGTTAATTAAGTTATGACCGATGTCACCCAAGAAACGATCCATTAGACAGACATAGATTCTATAATAGCACCCTGATTAGATGCATTGGAAGCACTTAATGGCTAGGAGAGCAATGACAGGCTCTTGTTAAAAGACAAAGTTTACAATGTGATTCGGGTCATGATCATATCAATATCACACATTTGTCCTATAATTATTCTCAACATGATTGGCTTAAGGTAATACAACATTTTTCAGTGTGTTTCAAGGTAACCTCCAACAAGATATCACTAGTTAGGCTTAGGAATTTTAAAAATCAAATACTTCTGATTCAACAGCAAACTCAAACTACTGTCTTAAAGGATTTTCAAGAATCTCTTCACTGGATCAACTATTAAGCTTGGTTTTCTATTCTCAATGTACACATTTGGGGACTGATAGGATTTGCTATACTTATTTATCTTATATGTCTTGCATTAATCAATAAGCTCAGGAATATCATCAGAAAACATTAGCAGAAAAAAATGTCTTTGCTGCCTTCATGAGATCATTTTACTTAAAAACAAAAAAGAGCCAGACATGGTGGCACATGCTTGTAATCCCAGCATTTGGGAGGCTGAGACAGGAGGATTGCAGGTTTGCAGGCAGCTTCAGCTACTTAGTGAGGCCCTTTACAGCTCAGTGCGACCCTGTTTCAAAATAAAGAATAAAAAATAGAGCTGTGGGTGTAGCTTGGAGGTCGAATGCCCCTGGCTTCTCTCCCCAGTACCATACACACAAAAAAAAGAGAGAATGTGGAAAACAAATTTGAAACTAGAAATTATTCGCTTACTAGTCTATGGCTTTCTGCTTTAATGGAAAGCCATCAGAAGGAGTTGCTGAAGGTAGTGGCTCCTGCTCTTTCTCTTTCTGCTATGCTTTTTATCATAAGAAAGACAAGTTCTAGGTTTCCTGTTGTGGTAGCTTGCGTTAAAGATAAACCTATCTAATTAACTGTTGTAAGGCTTAAAATTATTTAATCAAAACATAGGTAGCTTCTTTGTTCCTTTTTAAAGAAAAACAACTTGAACTCTGTATGACCTTTGTTAATAAGAGAGACTTGTGATCTGTTAGAAAAGGTTGGCTTTCTGGCCCACTCCCCTCTAATCTCTCATCTCAAAATCTTTTTTCTTGAGAGAATTTCATCATGTTGGTTTGGGACTCTCTTAGTCAGGAAGCCAGGAAACTACAACACTTTGGGTTTATAAGATTATATCACTGTTCTTTGAGTTGTTGCAAATGATGAAGGTAACTGATGAATATATGCAAACTCTGTCTAGTTTGGCAGAGATTAAATTGACTCCCTTCCAGATACTTACCTCAAGTTGGTGTGGATTTTAGGTTTCTGATTCTTTTTACAATGCCTTAGCTTTAGGACCTTAAGACAACTGACCTTTGTCACTTGCTCTCAATAGATGATTTGAACAGTTTTGAAGGAATAATACCCATATACATCATTGAGAGACTATTAGATGCTGCTTCACCCTACTTAGGAAATTCAAGATCAATGGTGAGCTGTTCAGTGCCAAATGATTTTCATTTGTCTTCAAAAAAAGGAGCATTGACATGGTTAAACGTTGTCTGAGCCCTGTGCTCCTGAAATTGATTCAGCAGTTTCTCCAAGTGTTTCCCCCTCCCCTTGTATATTTAGAAAATTAACCACTTTCATCCTTTAGAAAAGACTCATCATCTACTCTTTCTCACCACTTGCCTTCCTACCTATCCATATAAAATTCAGTTTTCCTACTTTTTATTTGGAATGTTCTTTATTAATGAGATTTAAATTTATTTTAATTGTCTGCATAAAATCATTTCCTTTGCCGGGCGTGGTGGCACACTCTTGTAATCCCAGCATTTGGGAGGGTGAGACTGGAGGATCGCTGTTCACGGACAGCCTCAGCTACTTAGTGAGGCCCTCTGCAACTTAGTGACACCCTGTTTCAAAATAAAGAATAAAAAATAGGGCTGAGGGTGTAGCTTGGAGGTAGAATGTCCCTGGGTTCCATCCCCAGACCTGCAAAAAATAATTTTCTTTAAATGTCTGATAATTTTCTTACTTTTGTACACAAAACCAGGAATGACACCTGGTAAAAATGTTCAGGTTTTGAAGTTAGTTCTTGTCCTTCACACCTTCCTTTTCAAAGCTGAGTTCAATTGAAATCAGTAATTTAAATTTATTAGTCTATGTAATGTAGAATGAGTGGCTTGTCACCCAAAATGCCACATCCTCTTTCTCTTACTCTTCTTTTTCCTCTATCATAATGTCGGGGCCCACTCGGCTGGACCGAGATGGCACCCAGGCTTGTTGCCAGCGTGGACTCAAGATGGCGCCTAGGCTTGCAGCCAAGTCATGAGACTCACAAGATGGATGTCTCCTTGAGCATGCGCAGTGTGCCATGCTACGTGCCTGCAGAATGATCAGTGACGCAAAGCCTCATGCTGCCACCAGCCTGCCTATGAGAGAGTCAGAAATGTGCATGCCCTAGCTGTGGAAGCTTGGGGTTGGTAGGGAATAGAGGGAGGGATTATGATGCTGATATATATTGTGCTTGCTGTACGCAGTGACAGACATATTAGAAGAGACATATTGAGACATATTAAGGATCCATTAAAGAAGAATTCATATTTCAGCTGAAGAGGTGTCTGTGTCGTTCTCTAAGCCCCTGCGGGTCGGAGTCTTAGGGGACGATATCATAATACCAAGTCAATTGATTGATACTCAACAGTACTCTGTCATTTATTAAAAAACATAGAAGTACTGATAGAGCAGGGGATTAAAGGAATATTTACTAGATGACAGCATGCATGTTTTTTCTTCAAAAGCCATTCTTCATTTTCTACAAAAACAAGTCAGGCAAGAAAACTTTAAAAACATTTAGCTGCTGCCTTTCCTTTATCTATGGCTGACTCAGAAATCACTTATTTGTATATTTAATCACTGCTGATCTATAGAATGTTGGGCATAAACTATTTACTCTGTTCCATCTCCCTCAGATATATAACCATAGTACATGTGCCTGAAAGTTTTGTGTGAAATTTATGCTTACTTTCTTGTGGTTGCTGGGATTTATCCTTAAGAATATACTTGACAAAGAATTTAAATTGAAATAACCTTGGTGACAGGCGTGGTGGTGCATGCTTGTAATTCCACTACTTGGGAGGCTGAGCTAAACCCTCAACATTTATTTATTTATTCATTCACTTATTTATTTTTTTTGAAACAGGGTCTCACTAGGCTGCAAAGGGCCTCGCTATTTTGATGAGGTTGGTCTAGAACCTCTGATTAGCCTCCCAAGTATTGGGATTACAGACATATACTACCATGCCTATAATCAGCCTCCCAAGTATTGGGATTACAGGCATGTACTACCATGCCTGCCTGAAACTTTTAAATATACTTTCTTAAATGAGGACTAAATTAATTTAGTATAATAATCTTATTTTTAAGAAAAATAATTAATTATATAGGATTTAGAAGCCATGCTTCCATTTGGGGAAATAGGTATAACTATTTAAGATAGCAATCACCAGAAATATTATTTTTGATTGAACAAAAATTGACTATTTCCATGAATAAATTACTGTGTTAGACTGGATGTGGTGGCACACACCTGCAATCCCAGTACTTGGGAATATGAGACAGGATGATTTAAGGTTTGAGGCAAGCCTTGGCAACTTATTGAGGCCCTCAACAACTTAGACCCTGATTCAAAATAAAAAGTAAAATAGGGCTAGGGGTGTAGCTCAGAGGTAGAAGGCCAGTTCCACCAAAAACAAAAGGTACAATCCCCAGTTCTACAAAAGAATGCTTTGTTAAGTATTATGTAGGGATCAAAACTATCCACAATAGTTGGGCATGGTGGCACATGTCTATTTCCAGTGCTTGGGAGATTGAGACAGGAGGGTCACAGGTTTGAGGCCAGCATATAGTAACTTAGTGAGATCCTGTTTCAAAATAAAAAAAAATATAAAGAGGGCTGGGGATGTAATTCAGAGGTAGACCTCCCCTGGGTTCAATCTCCAGTACCAAATACACACACACACACACACACACACACACGCACGCACGCACACACACACACACACCAAGATACCATCTCAGAAGAAGAAGCTTTAGGTATAGTATGGGGGAAACAATTACATAAATTATTTTAATACGAGGCTTACTCACCACCAGTATCATATTAAAGGCACAAACAACTGCTGTATATATGGGAGATTTTAAAGGAAGAAGGTATTTATTCAGAAGAAAAGAACTGTAAACTTTGAGGCTGATCTTAAAGAATAAATTGGGAGTAGAGATAGGGAAGAGCATTCAAGATAGTAGAACTATCATGAGCAATGGAATAGAAAGGGGAAAAAGATATAGTGTGTTTGTGAATCCACAAGTAGTGCAGTGTGACTGCAGTATGAGAAGTTTAGTCTAGGAAGTTATATTAAATCCCAATGGTGACTTAAAGAGTTCGGAGCTTTATCTTACAGGCAATGGCAGGAGAGTGGAAGTTATTAAGTAGAGATAGTATCAAGGAGAAAGAATACTGTCAAAGAGTACTTTTTAAAAAGTTAAAATAGCCAGGCGTGGTGGCGCACGCTTGTAATCCCCGCGCTTGGGAGGCGGAGACAGGAGGATCGCGCAGGAGACAGGAGGATCGCTCAGGTTCGAAGCCAGCCGCGCTGGTTTAAGAGACCCCGTTTCACAATAAAAAAAAAAAAAAAAAAAAATATATATATATATATATATATATAAATAAATATATATATATATATATATATATATATATATATATATATATATATATTATATATATATATAATAGGTCTTGGAGTGTAGCCTGGAGGTAGAAGGGCTTCCAGGAACCCTAGTACCACCAATAAATAAATAAATAAATAAATAAATAAATAATAAAGTTAAAATATAACTCATATAAAAATATGTGGTATGATCTCATGTCAAAGATATGTTCAGCTCCTAAATTAGGGAATAAACAAGATGGCAAAAATTGTTTGAAGGATATGAGAAACACACACATCCATTATATAATAATTACATATATATGTATGTAATATTGTTTACTATCAGTGGAAAATAATACTGGAATAAGATTGCATAGTTACATTTAAAACTAATTAAAAATGCTCTATGTTACTTTAAAAAGTAATATTATTTTTTGGTCTTTTTTGTGGTACTGGAGATGGAATCCAGAGGCCTTCTACCTCTGGGCTACACTCCCAGATCTATTTTAAATTTTATTTAGAAGCAGGGTCTCACTAAGTTGCTGAGAGCCTCACTAAGCAGCTGAGGCTGGCTTCGAACCCATGTGATCCTCCTGTCTCCTCCCAAGCGCAGGGATTATAAGCATGCGCCACCACGTCTGGCCTAAAAATGTAATAGTATTTTTTGGTCTTTTTTTCAAGGTCCAGGTAACTGTCCTTAACAATAGTCAAAATAATCATAGATAAGATGTATTGAGTAATAATTACCTGTCAGGCACTATTAGACACATTTCTATTTGTCTATCTTAATCTCTGAAGAAACCCTGGTGTGGTAGGTATTATTATCCTCATTATACATATGAGATGACTGAGCCCAGAGAAGCTGAAATACCTTGCCTAAAGTTATTTGATAAGTAGCAAAGACCAGCATGGTCTGCATGGTCAGAAGTGAGATCAGCCAAGCACAGAAAGAGAAGGGACATATGTTTTCTCTAATATGCCCAAACTAGGGAGTATTAGGGATACCAGAGGGACTCCAGATAATGGAGGGGAAGCCTCAGCAAAGCTAGAATGGAAGGGTAGGAGAGAAAGAAGGCTGAGGTTGATTAATGGAGGAGCTTACATCTGAATATGTGTAGAAGTATGAATACAGCGTCGCAAACCTAGATACTCATTGTTAGGAGGGGGGAAGGGGAACCAGGGGAGGAGGGCAGCAAGCACAGCCTGAGTGTATGCCATTTTCAATATGATCCACATTAAAATTAAAAAAGAGAAAAGAAAAGAAAATTTCCTAAAATAGACTACCCCACCAAGTATCTGAAATCAAGAGTCCACTACCCTAAACACTCCTCCAGGGCTGTATTTCTTTAAGAGTTTTCTCATTTATATAATATAAATACGTATTTTTGCTGTTTGCAACCTCTGTATAGTATAGTAAAAAGGAAGTCTATAAGTGTATTTTGATGTATTCTTCTACCTTCTATAGAAGAATAATTTATCAGTTACATATTGTTATTGAAACTCAACTAACCTTTCTGGTGAAACTATTCAGGATCTGTCTTCAGTTATTTAGAACTTGCCTTCAGGCAAAGCAACAATAATAGATGTTTCCAATGTGAGGAATAAAATTCAGCCTTAGAAGCCCAATAAAATTAGTTTTCTAAGTGGGACCTTTTATCTATGACTATGGCTTTAATCCTTTGGGACATGAGACGCTTGGGCTTAAATGAGGAGGGAAGCACTTTTTAATCGCAGATGGGACCTGTTAGCCCATCTTCCATTCCATCAGTTTTTTTCTGTGTCTTCAATTGACGTCATATGGCCAACCAACAGCTGAGCCCTACAGCTGTGAATGTACTTTCCTATGAACAAACCAATAATTGAATTTCACAGTATTGCCTGGAGTTAACTGAGAAACCCAAGCAGGTAGTTCCTTGAGAATTTTCATTGATTTATTTTTATATCTAAACATCATGAGTCACTTTCTCAGAGGACTTGCCAGTTTCAGGGGACTCCAATGGTGATTCACTAGCAGACTAAAAGATAAATGAAGACATGGCAATCTCTCAGGAAACATTTATCTTTTTAAGTTTCTGGCAAACAAAGCACCTCTGCTGAGCAATCCTGAGAGCCTGATTACATTCAAATATGCATAATGTTTGTGTAATATTGGCTAAAAAATAAATAGAAAAAATGTTCCTCATCAAGGATGTATTATGATTTGTGAATTTAGTTGCAAAAATTCAGAGAAAACCTACGAGGAGGATAGTTACTTGAAGTAGGAAGAAGAACAAATTGCTATTATCACTACTTTACAAGGAGCACAGGGAAAGAAAAAATTAAGGAAGTATTTAATGTGGTCAACAAATATATTAAGGCAACCAAAGTGACCAGCCTAGTAAAAATCATGTGTTCAGCAAAGTAGTAGTAATGGTCTAATGACATTAGAAGGCACTGGGTAGGTTAAGGTTGCCTCAAATGTTTTTCTCACTGCCTATTACCATTTCTGAAATGTCACATGAGAAATTCACCTAATTGGGCTGAGTGCAGTAGCACACACCTGTAGTCTCAGTACTTCGGAGGCTTGGACATGAGTGTCACAAGTTTGAGGCCAGTTTCAGCAATGTTACAGGTCTCCCAGTTTCAGCAATGTTCCAGGTCTCACAATTGAGACCCTGTTTCAAAAAAGAAAAAAAAATTAAAAGGGCTGAAGTAGTATAGCTCTGAGGTCGAATGCCCCTCGGTTCCATCCCCAGTACAAAACAATTCATTCAATTTGGTCTTTTAAAAAATATTTGTATTGGTCCATTGTAGTTATATACCACAATGAAACTCAAAATGATACATTCATATATGCAGGTACCAGTTGCTATATTTCCCTCTATTTCCCTTTGCATCCTATCCTGTTCCCTCCTTCTCCTTTAGCAAGAATGGTACTAGACCCTTCATATATGAAAATAACATTATCTTCCATTTCTTTCCTTATGCTCCTTTATTTCCCCTCTCCACTTTACTCTCCTAGTCCTGTTCTGCTTTGTCCCAGAAGCTCTTGTTAAATTACAAACACATGCTCCCCTCTCTGGGGAAATAATGGTACATACATTAAATCAAAATAGAGAACACCCAGTTAATTTTGAACTTGAGATCAACAATGAATAAATTTTTAGTATAAATATGCCCCATTGTTTATCCAAAGCTCAAATTTAACCAGGTGCCCTGGATTTTATCTGGAAAACCTGTATGGGAAGAGAACACCCTAAACTGTAACTAACACCTTAGCAAAGATTGGCTGTAATTCAGAGCCAAGGTGCCAGTTCAGAAGTAACACTCCTCTTGTTTGCTGCAGAAAAAGCACCTAGGATGAGGGCTCAAAGGAGTAGGTTGCCACTGACATAGACATTGGTTCCATATTCTTCAGGGTACAATGATCCCATTTGCAAGGGGAGGCCTGCAAACTGTTGCCCCAATTTCCAAATCTATTTTGTGTTAAGCCATTTATCTGGCCTTATTTGTACCATAGATTAAAACAAGGGGCTAGCAGTATCTTAAATATGAGATAGAAAGGTGACATATTAGTGAACGAGGATGAGATGTCTGTCTTAATTTGCCAACTTGATTTGAACCTACTTTAACATACACATTTTTCTATAGGCTGTCTTAGATTTTACCCTCCACCATTGTGGGTATAAGAATGGAGCTTATAGTTCTTTTTATTTTTTTTAATTTTTTTATTGGTGCACTGTATTCATACATCATAGTGGGATACAAACTTTTGTAGACATACATGCACACATCACCCAGTCAGCCCCTACCCGAACCCCACCCCATTCTCTTCCCATCCCTCCCTCCCATGCTTGGCTTAGTGGTTGACATCTAGTATTATAGCAATTTATCCAAACTTAAAAATGATAATCTCACATAACAGTTTCATTTGTCTGATACCAAGCTTTTGATGACTTAAAGATAACATTTCAATATTTCTTTTTAATTTCTTTCTTACCAGAGAATATTTTTTTTCTATTTTTTAGGTGAAACTATCATATATTTATATATTTATTTTTCAGAAAAAAATATATATCCTAATATGGAATATGGACTCTAGATACCCACAACGAACTTGAAAAAGAACACAGCTAGAAGATATATATTTTCTGATTTCAAACCATATAAAGCTACAATATTTGAAACAGTGTAGTACTATTCTAAAGGCAGATCTATAAACCATTGGAGTTAAATAAAAGCCTAGAGCTAAATTCTTCCCTATATTGTCAAGTTATTTTTGACAAGGTTTCCACGAACATTTGGTGGTGGAAATAATAATCTTTTAACTAAATATTGTTGAAAAATAATAATTACATGGAAAAGAATAAAGTTGGACCCTTACCTAATCCCATATAAAAATATTAACTCAAAATAGATAAAAGACCTAAATATAAATCTTAAGACTATAAACTTTTAGGAGAAAATCTGGGTCATAAAACCTCACAACATTGAAATTGGCAGTGATTTCTTGGTTATGATTTCAATGGCACAGGCAACAGAAGAGTATACAAACTCCCTAAAAAAATATTGTATATCCAAGGACAATGTAAACAGAGTTAACAGTTACTAATAGAATGGGATAAAATATTTCCAAATACTATATCTGAAGGTATATTAATATTCCAACTAGAAATCCTAAAAATTAACAACAATAAAGGCAAACAATACCATTTAGAGATAGGTAAAAGACTAACATAAATAATGAATCTCCACAGATAACCAATCTTAGTTGTCTGTTGGATGGAAACTCTTGTTTCTCTGGTTCTGGTGTGTGTTACCTATTTCTTCTTTGTAGTTAATCTCTTTGAGTATTTTCTCTAGTGCTGGTTTTGAAGACATAAATTCCTTCAGTTTCTGTTGGTCATGGAAACTTCTTATTTCTCCATCTAATTTGATAGAAAGTTTTGCTGGGTAGGAAACTTTTGGCTGGAAGTTGTTTTCTTTCAGAGTTTGGAATATGTTACTCAAGCCCTTCTGGCTCTCATGACTTGGTTTGGGAAGTCTGGAGTGATTCTAATTGGTTTGCCTCTGAATGTCACTTGGTCCTTTGTTTTTGTTGCCTTTAAGATTCTCTGCTTGGCTTCCACATTGGTCTTTTTGACAATTATGTGGCGTGGGGATCCTCTTCTCCGATCCTGTCTAAAGGGAGTTCTATAAGTTTCCTGGACCTGTGTATCAACCTCTTGCTCTATGTTTGGAAACTTTTCTGCTATTACTTCCTTGAAGAGATTGTTGATCCCTTTGGTTTCACTTTCTTTTCCCTCCTCTATTCCAATTATTCTTAGGTTAGCTCTCTTAAAATGGGCCCATATTTCTTCAATATCAGATTCCTGCTGTAGGATATTTTTTTCTAGATTAGAAACTATGCATTCATTTTTGGATTGCTCATCTTCTAAGAGCGAGATTCTGTTCTCCATGTGGTCTAATCGGTTGTTTGTGCTTTGAATTGAGGCCTTTACTTCATTAATTGCATCCTTTATCTCTTTTTGGCTCTCTCTGAGTTCTTTTCGAAGCACCTCTATTATTTCTACAGTTATTTTCCTGATTTGATCTTCTAGAAATCTCTGATTTTCTGTTTTATCGGGTTCTGATGTTGTGGGGTTGTAGGCATTGATTGCTCTAGTATTATTCCTCTTTCCCATGATTTCGGAAGTTTGTGCCTTCTCTGGGTTCTTCCCTTGGGTCACTATGACTTCTCTTAAGGTGTTCTGGATCTCGAATCAGTAGTATCTCAGACCCCACTACTCCTTTACTGGGTTGTATCACAGAGTCTCCGACCCAGAGAGGCTGCTTTAGACTGTGGGGGGTGCCAGGTTGCACGTTCTCCTATGGTGTGATATCTTTGCCACCGCCCCTCCCCCACTGGGTCAAGTCCCAGGGAGTACAGTACTGGGATTTCTCCTCTGTGGCACGCAATTTGACTCACTGTTCTTGAGTACGCAGATGTAGCTGTACTGGATTCAGTGAATTCGCTGCTGATGCCACCGGTGGCAATATGGCACTGCTGCCATGCCCTCGACCGTGAGGCTGGCGTATTTCTTCTTGGTTTTGATTTCCACTCTGAATCCCTGCAGCGTGTGCTGAGCTCAGCCACTGGGAGCTTTATATTTTACCTGCGGCGAGAAATCCCGCCTGGCTGTTCCACAGTGGCTCACCTTGGCTTGCTGTAGGCGTCTGGTGAAGTCACCGCTGCCGCCGGCAGTATGGCGCTGCTGCCGCGGTCTCCGGCGTGAGGCCGGTGTATCTCCTCTGTGGCTCTGAGCTCTGTTCTCAGTCAGCTTTATCTCTGGAGCCTGGTGATTTTTTTGTTTCTCTGGTGATGGTGTTTTCTGGCTATTACAGGCTCTGATTTTGTGGTAATGGAGATTAGTTGTTAGCGGGGCTCTTAAGCCCCGCTTTTCTCGGTCGCCATCTTCCCGGAAGTCTTATAGTTCTTTTTATTATTTATTTTAGTGTATCGTAATTTTTCATCATAGATTCAATGTGCTAAAAATGAAAACATGCATTGCTCCTGATGTGTTTCTCTCTGCACCACATCCTGTTTTTCCCTCTCCTACATGTCAATGAAACTGGTTGCAATATCTCTACATATTGACATAGTATTATTTGGGCCATTAACTTCCTCAAGCTCCCTCTTTCCCTAACTCCCTCCCCCATCCCCTTCCACTTCTTCACAGGTCTCTCTTCATTGATCTGAAGTCCCTCATATTTTCTACTGTCTCTCTAGCTTCCACATATGAGCGAAAATATACAAACCTTGACCTTCTGAGATTGGCTGATCTTACTTGGCATAATATTCTCTAGTTTCATTCATTTTCCTGCCTGCAGGGCACAGGTCTCTAGACTTGGACTAGAGCTGCTGAGAAAGTGAGTGAAATTCGAAGAGGATCGGTTTGCTCATGGTCAATTTATACCAGTAGCTGTATTTTCCCACTGGCTCCTCCACATGACCAAACTTTTTGTGCCCAAATGACTAACTTAGAATTTCAGAAGATTATACAACTCCTTAAGTTGGTAAACATGGCACTATTTCTTGTAAAAATACACAAGATTTAGAAAGAAAAAGGCATTTTAAATTTTAAAATAAATATTAATATTTTATGAACTAAATGGTAAAATCTGCAAGAATTTGAAGAATTAAAACCTGAGATATAAAATTTTTATAGCCAAGTACGGTGATGCATATGCATAATCCTAGTACTCAGGAGGCTAAAACAAGAGGATTGCAGGTTTGAAACCAGCCTCAGTAACTTAGGAGGACCTTGTTTCAAAACTAAAAAAATGGAGGTTTCTTAAATGACTGTGAATGGAGCCACTATATGATGCAGCCATACCATACTTGGGGATATTCCCAGTGGAAATGAAGACACATTTCCCAAAGGAATTGAAATCAGAGTTTCATGTTTATACCAGTACAACTCATGATAGCCAAATTATGGAACCAGCCTGTATCTGTCAATAGATGAATGGGTGACAAAATTGTTGTATATACATTCAATAGAATTTTACTCAGCCATAAGAAGTACACAATTATGCCATTTGCAGGAAGATGGATGTAACTCAAGAATATTATGCTAAGTGAGATTATCCAGTCACAAAAAGTGAATGTTTGTATGTTTTTATTCATATGAGGAAGCTAGAGATATACCAGAAAACATAAAGGATTTAAGATAAATGGGCCCCATCTAGTATCAATGGAGACACTAGTAAAGTAGTGGAAGGAAATTTGAGGAGGAAGATGGGGAGAAAAAAGGGGAAATCTTATGATAGAAACAATGCAAATAATCTTTTTTCATGAAGTTATTTGTATCAATATAATACTATCTAATGGGGGGAGACCTGGAGGGAAGGAAGCACATGAGTTCTGTGTGCATGTATGTTTCTGTCACTCTGAATCTCCCTATGATATATAATTATAGCACACTAATAATAAATAAATAAATAAATAAATAAATAAATAAATATAATTTTAAAAGGCTGTGGATGTTGTTCAGAGGTACAATGCCTTTGGGTTTAATCCACATAAATAAAATTTTTAATTTGTAAGATATTTTATTTTAGTATAGTTTTTAGATTACTTCATCTCACTTTCAAGAGATCTATGTGGATTCTATTCTGTCTTTAAGGATACCTAAAAGGAAAATATTGAGAAATCTTGTCTTACAGCTAAATGTATTATTCTGAATCATGTGTTTCTCTCTAAGAAATGTTCTTATGGTAGAATAGTAGCATCAGCTTAATTTTTTTCAATTTCAAAATCAAAAGTGTCATGAAGGAAGAAATTAAAATGGCAATAAATGCATGAAAAAAATACTCAACATTATTAGCAATCAGAGTGATGCAAATCAAACCTACCCTGAGATTCCTAACTCCAACTAGAATGGCAGTCATTCAAAACACAAAAATCAACAAATGCTCATGAGTATATGGAGAAGTGGAAACTCTACTACATTGTTGGTGGGATTGCAAATTAGTGCAGCCACTTTTGAAAACAGTATGGAGGATCCTCAGAAGAATGGGAATGAATTTACCATATCATCCAGCAATACCACTCCTGGGTATCTACCTAAAAGAAAGGAAACCAGACTACCAAACTAATGCATGTGCCACTATGTTCGGCTGGCTATGTGATGTGTTTTTAGAATCACCAAATGGCCGGGCTGGGCGTGGTGGCGCAGGCTTGTAATCCCCACGCTTGGGAGGTGGAGACAAGAGGATGGCGCAGGTTTGAAACCAGCCTCGCTGGCTTAAGAGACCCTGTTTCCAAATAAAACTAAAAAAGAAAATAGGTTCTGGGCGTGTAGCCCAGAGCTAGAAGGGTTTCCAAGAACCCCAGTACGACCACCAAAAAAAAAAAAAATCACCAAATGGTCAACCTTTTCATTCTTGTTTTCTTGTAATCTCCTAGAATATCTAGTATGGCAAATGCTCTCTGGAGTCATGATATTCTGTCTCCAGAATGCCTTAACAAAGGCTATAGATTATCTAGAGGAACAATACAGCCAGTATCAGCATGAATTCATCTGCACTCCTTGTACAAAGGAGAGGGAGTAAAGAGGTGTATGTTTGGATATTAAAAGCCCTTTTGGTCAAGAGATCTGAATTTTTGTGTCCTACTTCAATAATTAAATCGCTGTGCAACTTTGAGCAAGTTTCTTCATTCTTCTGGGCATCGGTTTCCTCATTTGTGAAATGATGCCATTGATATTGATCATCACTATTGATTCTTCAGTTCTGGAAATTTGTAGCTCTGTGGAAGACAAGAGTGCAGAACAGGCTGATGCATAGAGTGGAGGAGCATTGTGCCCCAGGTTCCCACAAATCTAATGATAGCAAAATAGTGCTGTAAGCTAGTGGAGGAAGATAGACTCACAGAAAGGAAAGGCATATTGGAGGAAGAGAGAGTAAATAAATGATGCATTTTCTTAGTCTGTTTATGTGCATATATGTATGTATTGTAGTAGGGAATGGATCCAAGAGAATTCTATCGTTAAACTAAGATCTCACCCTTTTGAATATTTGTCTTCCCAAGTACTGGGATTATAGGTAGGAGCTACTACAACTGGTTTCCCTTCCCTCCCTCAAGATCTGGCCCAGCATGGCAAAAAGCCCTAGTTATGAACACCTTTATTATTTACTGAAAGCTTTGTCTCATCCCTCTCTGGCCAGTGCCTATGCAGATATTCTGCATAAATAATATTAATAGAAATTAAATTATAATGCTTATTATATGTCAGATATTATTTAAAAATTTTATTTTTAAATAATATTTTATTTTATTTAAATATTTATTATAATATTTATTTTATTATTTAAAAATTTTATACATATTAGGTCTTTCATTCTTGTCACAGCTCTATGGAGTTAATACAATTATTTTCCTCATTTTTTCTGATCATGAAAGAGATTCATGAAGAGATTATGTGACATGGCTGGTAAGTGGTGGATAGAGAGTTGAGCTCATGCAGCATGTACAACTAAAGTGTGAGATCTCTTTAAAATAAAAACAGAACAAAAGACTGTTGATGTGGGAGGCATTGAAATTTTGATTTATAAAAGTATTTTATTTTCCTTTAGCTACAGCTTACACAGGGACCTAAAGGTAGCCACATGATAGGCCTATGCTACTCGCTACGTGATTTCCTTACCAGTGTTCAAATGAGATAAACCAGACTCATCAGTAAGTAGTTTTCAATCTCACTGTCTTTCCTGTGTCATTACACAATGGGATATCTTACTGGAACCAAAAAGCCTTTAGGAGATAATTTGGACTCCAGACCTTCTCTTTGTTACCATTTGTCCCTACACCTCAGATCTCAAATGCACTCTTCCTCACCTCTTGATGATTTAGGTTAATGCCTGGCCTATTTCTGCAAATGATCCAGCCCATCCTGTGCATTTTTCCACCTGATACTGAATCAACAATACAGCAACCTATTGGCTTTGTCAATATTTGCTTGCCCAGGAAGGAGAGATTTTTAATAGCTTCCACTGACGCAAAACTGAGCTGTCCATGACCTTACACTCCACTAAGCAAAACTGATTCGTGTGCGCTCAGTCCCTCCGCTAGAGATATAGTCAGCAGTTGGAGCTGAAATGAAGGACAGACTGGAGTAATTGAAGAACCATGTAAGCCAAGAAAGAAACCCTTTTGAGTTGAATGACACCTTGGTCTTTAACAAGCCTGCTTTCAAGGAAAGTGAGACCAATCATATAGAGAAGGTTTTCAAGGAAGTGGCTGACTGTTCCTGGCACTGACAGAGCTAGAATGGTTATCTGAGTTGATAGACAAAAAGCAGAAAGATGTGCTCTGCTGCATCACCGAAGAGAATGTGTTCAGAGGGAAGAATAATTTGAACATCATAAAGGTCTCCTTTGCCAGCCATGCCAGGCTCATCCAGCCCCAGCTAAGCACCATCTAGCATGAGCTGACCAGAGACTATAAATACTGGGAGGCCTAACACAGAATATGCAATACCCAGCTCTTTGTCTTCCTTAGTTGCTACAAGGGCACCATCAGCCACTGCTATGTGTGTGAGACTCAGTACATGGTGAGGCTGAAGGAGAAGATGGTGCAGCAGGCTGAACTAGCAGGCCTGGAGCTCCAGGAAGAGGACCTGGAAGAACTGATGCTTAGTTCTGTTGCTACTCAAACTGTGGGTCATGAGCTAGATATGTGAAGGCCAAGCAATATCTGGCTCTGGCCCATGTACACCACCAGTAGCCAATGGATCTGGAATTTCAGATCAGTGAATTGCCCACCATCTTCCTACAGGTGGAGATGTTAATTTCAGAGCAGCAGAAGTTGAACAATATTGATTACAACACTTTGCACACCAAGTACTACCTTGAACAGTCAAATGAGACAGTAAAATAGTCCTTAAGTATAATTGCCAGTCTCCCTTTTTGCTGGTGGTATCAAATGTGGCAGGACTTTTTGCTTGTTGTACATGCTTGTCCTGTTTGACCAGGACCCTGCACTAAATAGGTAATGGTGGTACAATCAACTGTCAAAAAACAGAGACATTGTTTGCTCTACTTTGGTGCATAAGCTTAAGGTCAGCTTTGCTAATAGGTTGTCTGCCAAATTTAATATGACTAGTATGTTTCTTTCCAGGTAGCCAGGCAGTAAATTCATTGATTTGTTGTGCTTTTGCACATTTTTGTGACACCGGTTATATAAAAACATATGTTCAAGACTGTCTACTTTCTGGAAATTTTCAAGC
Organism: Muscardinus avellanarius; assembly: GCF_963383645.1. Taxonomy (NCBI): domain Eukaryota; kingdom Metazoa; phylum Chordata; class Mammalia; order Rodentia; family Gliridae; genus Muscardinus; species Muscardinus avellanarius. Next base: position 115,669,690 of record NC_137792.1, on the reverse strand, counting down.
CCAAAACATAGTGTGTTCTCTTTTTTCAAGATGCTTTCACTAGGTGATACATTTTCTTTCTGTTTTTTTTTTTTTGCTATTAAAAACTCATTAATGCTAGGCATGCTGGTGCACTCTTTTAATCATAGTACTTGGGAAGCTGAGACAGGAGGATTGTGGTTTGTGGACAGCCTCAGCTACTTACTGGACACCTTCCACAACTTAGTGAGACCCTGTTTCAAAATAAAGAATAAAAAATAGGGCTAGGGTTGTAGCTCGGAGATAGAATGCCCCTGGGTTCAATCCTAAGTACTGTAAAAATAAAAATAAACAAATACGAGCTCATTAATGACTTATTAGAAGATGTATGCACCATCTAAGGGAATGACAAACAGGGGTATGAGGCACGTCACATCAGGATGTCAGTACAGTAGGAGAGATGAATTGTTTTGTTGTGATGCAAAGGACAGCAGTTCAGGAAAGAGACTGTAAAACTTGAATAAAGTAGGTATCAAGAACCTGAGTTGAAATGGACATAGTAGCGCACACTTATAATCTCAGAACTCCAGAGGCTGAGACAAAACGGTCACCGCTCTGATGCTTGCAATGCATGGTAACTTAGTAAGACCTCGTTGCAAAATATAAAGGAGCTGGGCGCAGTGGCAAAGGCCTATAATTCCAATTCTTGGAAGGCTGAGGTGAAAGGATTGCACATTCAAGGCCAGTCGTAATAACTTAGTGAGATCCTCTGCAATGTAGTATACCCTGTTTCAAAATCAAAAACACAGTAGGGCTGGAGATATAGCCTTGAGGTTGAATACCTGGGGTACCAGGATTCAATGTCCAGAACCAAAAAATAAATAATATATAAAAAATAAGTAAATAAACAATAAATAAATAAACAGGATAAGGTATAATTCAGTGGTAGAATACCCTTGGGCTCAAACTTCAGTGTCACAAAGACAAAAACAAAATGTCTGGGCTGAGATACTTGAAGATGATTGGCTGACTACTCGAGAAAAAGTTTGGAAAACCACATGGCAAGATTTACTCTACTGTTCTGTGTCAAAACAGGGATATTGGGACACCATCAACATGTATGAAGCTTTGCTGCAGGACCACCTGCTGTCCTAGGCTTAACTGCTTTCATCCAATTCTTATTGTAGTGAGAGAATTACCCAGTGAGCCCATCCTGGAGTTATTTGGTTAGTAAGAAGAGAAAACAACTGGTTGTTAGTATACATGAAGGGAGGAAACCAAAGGAGTTTTGGGACAGAAGAATTTCCCTGATGGGTCCCTGATCAGGAGTTTAGGACTTGTGAAACTCTTCATGGTGTAAGTCACATTTCTATGCATTACCAGAGAGAGGTAAAAGAACACAGCCTCAGTGAGAACAGTGATGCACGCCTGTGATCTCAGTATTTGGGAGGCTGAGGTAGAAGAAACACAGGTTTGAGGACAGCCTCAGCAACTTAAGAAGACCCTCAGCAACTCAGCTCGACTCTGTCTCAAAAATAAAAAATAAAGAGGGTCACGGTATATATAGCTCAGAAGTAGAACGATCCTGGGTTCAATTCCCAGTACCCAAAATAAAATAGAACCTAGCCTCAATGATTTATGAGACTCTAGGCTATGTCCAGATTGTGGATAAACTCAAGAGCCCTTTCTGCTATTTTTTGTAGAGGAGGAGTCTTCACACACTGGGAGTGAGTGATATAGTTCTTCTAAAGAAGGTTTTCTTTTCAGCTGTTTCTACAGAGAAAACACGTTTGTATATTTGCATCTTCCTGTTTTGAAAGCCATATCACCTTTAACATGGACCTCCCATTCTTTGTCTGAATGTCTTCTGTTTTTAGGGTACCAACCAGGATGCTGTTATTAGTGGGGTTTTTTTCATTGATTTAGTTGTCATGACTCATGTCCTACATAAAAACTCACCTATAAGACCAAGGTTCAAATCAAATTTGAATATTTTAGGTAATTTCTTTATTTATTTTTATTTTATTTTATTTATTTTTTGTGGTACTGGGGTTCCTGGAAACCCTTCTTCCTCCGGGCTATACTCCCAGACCTATTTTATATTTTTTATTTGGAAACAGGGTCTCTTAAACCAGCGAGGCTGGCTCCGAACCAGTGAGATCCTCCTGTCTCCACCTCCCAAGCACGGGGTTTACAAGCGTGCGCCACCACACCCAGCTTAGGTAAGTTTTTTAAACACGTCAATGAAAATTAAACCCTGTATGAACATGATTTGTCAAAGTCACTTTAAAGGGTTAGAAGTATAATTTGAATGGCATCACACACTGTTGTAATCCTTCTTGAACTATCATTAGTGCACTTGCTATTAAGTGCTTGCCACTCATTTTTATGTGAGCTAAATTGTATATATTTTGGCTTCAGATAATGGAGATGAGTTTTCAAAATCTTTGTGATCTTGCTGCTATTTTCCTAGACATACTTCACTATCAGATATATAGAAGATTTGATGTTTACATTTAATTGTATTACTTACAGTAAAATAAGTATATTTGGAGATCTTAATAAAGTAATCCATTTTCTAGTATTACATGTATGCATTTAGCCACAAAACCTGATGGAATCCATGCTATGTTAATCCTTTGAATTGTTAAATGGCATTTTTTCTCTAGGAGTTCTCATTAAGTATAGTATTTTATCCTATTTCCTTCTGAATCTGTAAATTTCCAAATCTCTTATGGCCAGTTCATTGAGGATTGTTGTTGCTGAATTTTCTACCACTGACCTTGATTGAAATAATGGGAATTGATGGAAAAGATTTCTCTGTGGCTAGAAACTGCAGGGTTTTTTATTTGGAAAAAGATAGTTTCTGACCATTAAAGCTGTATTCAGAATCTTTATTGGAGGGTAAAACTGTATCATCAGTTTGTGTTTGTATGCATGTGGGAGGAGGATCAGAAAGTAGAGGAGGATTGAAAGAAAAGGATACAGTACTAACTGCATACTTAAATGAACAAAAAGGAGGGATAATTTTGTATATATTGTAACGTGCCAGAAAAAGAATAAAAAATTTGCTGATTTGAAGCCAGAAGTGGTGGCACATGCCTGTAATCCCAGTACTTGGGAGACTGAGAGGACTGCAAGTTTGAGGACAAGCCTCAGCAATTTAGTGAGACCCTGCTTAAAAACAAAATAATAAAAAGGTCTGTGGTGTACCTCAGGTAGAATGTTCCTAAATTCAATCCCCAGTGCCAAAAATTGCTGACTTAACTTCCAATTATTTATAGCATGTTTTATAGTCATATAACATCTATTAGCTCTGTTGATCCTCTCAGTACCCCTAAGAGTAGGCAAAGCTATTACTTCCACTTCATGGATGACTTAGCTAAAGTCACATCAGGAATTTGAACTTCCCTAGATACTAACTTTGTAGTATTTCTACCATCACCTCCTTTAGGATATAGGCTTTAGCAAGTGCAACATTTCAGAGCCTAGCCTACTGGATGTGTGAGAGTAGAGGGTATGTGGCCCCTGACTTTTGTTCTTACTGCTGTTTTCACAGGTGACCTCAAAAGACATCCGCCTCTCTGCTCAAAGTACTTAGTGATGGCAAATGTTAGCAAGCAGTACATTGACTACCTTATCAGTGAACAGGAAACTCAGTTTGTTCCGGTGTCTAGAAAGTTGAGCCTCACCTTGTCTTGCCCATACTGCTTCTAATTGTGAGCTATCCACATCTTCGTTTAGCTGGCTAGTATTAAACAAATCACATTAGGTTGTTCACAAAATCTAAGGGCTAAGTGAGGTAAAACAAGTAGCTAAGACTTGTAAGAAGTACTGGGGAAGGATGTGTAGGTATTTCTGAACACCATGGTGGGAAGAGTCAATACACAGACACATAGAAGCACGTGCACACACACAGACACGGGCCTCTTTACAAGTATGAGTATGAATAACCTATTGGGTGTTATTAGACTTTTGAAAAAGTAACAATCTTACTGTAGAAAATATGAACTACAAAAAACTGTTAAGGAAAAAAACAAACCTCCAGCTGGGCATGGTGGTCCACACCTGTAATCCACTTTGGAGGCTGAGACAGGAGGATTGCAGGTTCAAGAACAGCTTCAGCACATAGCAAGACTCTCAGCAACCCAGCGAGACTCTGTTTCAAAATATAATAACAATATAAAAAAGCTGGGAATGTAGCTTGGAGGAAGAATGCCTCTGAGTTCAATCTTCAGTACCACATACACCAATAAATAAATAAACCTTCCAATTTTACACAGAAATCACTATTTCTACTAGTTTGGTGTGAAGCATTTTCTTTTATGTCTATATCCAGTCATTCCTTATCATTTTGCATACTACCTTTTAACTTGATTTTATATGAACATTTATACATGTTCACACAATAAAGATTTATATTTGGGGGCTAAGGACATAGCTCAGTGACAGAATTCTTACTCATCATGTTCAAAGCCTTCAATTCAATCCTCAATACTGCCAATTAAAAAAAATTATTGGTACACTGTATTCATACATCATAATGGAATAAAAAAAACTTTTGTAGACATACATGCACACATTGCCCAGTTAGCCCCTACCCAATCCCCACCCCATTCCCTCCCCATCCCTCCTTCCTATGCTTGGCTTAGTGGTTGACATCTAGTATTATAGCAATTTATCCAAAATTAACAATGATAATCTCACGTAACAATTTAATTTGTCTGAACCAAGCTTTTGATGACTTACAGATAACATTTCAATATTTCTTTTTGCTTTCTTTCTTACCAGAGAATATTTTTTTTAGTTGAAACTATCATATATTTATATATTTATTTTTCAAAAAAAATCTATCCTAATATGGAATATGGACTCTAGATACAAAACGATCTTGAAAAAGAACAAAGCTAGAAGATATATATTTTCTGATTTCAAACCATATAAAGCTACAATAATTGAAACAGTGTAGTATTGTTCTAAAGGCAGATATATAAATCACTGGAGTTAAATAAAAGCCTAGAGCTAAATTCTTCCATATATTGTCAAGTTATTTTTGACAAGGTTTCCACGAACATTTGGTGGAAGAAATACTAATCTTTTAACTAAATATTGTTGAAAAGTAATAATTACACGGAAAAGAATAAAATTGGACCCTTACCTAATCCCATATACAAGTATTAACTCAAAATGGATAAAAGACCTAAATATAAATCTTAAGACTATAAACTTTTAGAAGAAAATCTGGGTCATAAAACCTCACAACATTGAAATTGGCAGTGATTGCTTGGATATGATTTCAATGGCACAGGCAACAGAAGAGTATACAAACTCCCTAAAAAATAAAAAAAAATATTGTATATCCAAAGACAATGTAAACAGAGTTAAAAGTTACTGATATAATTGGATAAAATATTTCCAAATGCTATATCTGAAGGTATATTAATATTCCAACTAGAAATCCTAAACATTAACAATAAAGGCAAGCAATACAATTTAGAGATAGGTAAAAGACTAACATAAATAATGAATCTCCACAGATAACCAATCTTAGTTGTCTGTTGGACGGAAAATCTTATTTCTCTGGTTCTGGTGTGTGTTACCTATTTCTTCTTTGTAGTTAATCTCTTTGAGTATTTTCTCTAGTGCTGGTTTTGAAGACATAAATTCCTTCAGTTTCTGTTTGTCATGGAAGCTTCTTATTTCTCCATCTAATTTGATAGAAAGTTTTGCTGGGTAGGAAATTTTTGGCTGGAAGTTGTTTTCTTTCAGAGTTTGGAATATGTTACTCCAAGCCCTTCTGGCTCTCATGACTTGGTTTGGGAAGTCTGGAGTGATTCTAATTGGTTTGCCTCTGAATGTCACTTGGTCCTTTGTTTTTGTTGCCTTTAAGATTCTCTGCTTGGCTTCCACATTAGTCTTTTTGACAATTATGTGGCGTGGGGATCCTCTTCTCTGATCCTGTCTAAAGGGAGTTCTATAAGTTTCCTGGACCAGTGTATCAACCTCTTGCTCTATGTTTGGAAAAATTTCTGCTATTACTTCCTTGAAGATATTGTTGATCCCTTTGGTTTCACTTTCTTTTCCCTCCTCTATTCCAATTATTCTTAGGTTAGCTCTCTTAAAATGGGCCCATATTTCTTCAATATCAGATTCCTGCTGTCAGATATTTTTTCCTAGATTAGAAACTATGCGTTCATTTTTGGATTGCTCATCTTCTAAGAGCGAGATTCTGTTCTCCATGTGTTGTAATCGGTTGTTTGTGCTTTGAATTGAGGCCTTTACTTCATTAATTGCATCCTTTATCTCTTTTTGGCTCTCTCTGAGTTCTTTTCAAAGCACCTCTATTATTTCTACAGTTATTTTCCTGATTTGATCTTCTAGAAATCTCTGATTTTCTGTTTTATCGGGTTCTGATGTTGTGGGGTTGTTGGCATTCATTGTCTAGTATTATTCCTCTTTCCCATGATTTAGGAAGTTTGTGCCTTCTCTGGGTTCTTCCCTAGGTCACTACGGCTTCACTTAAGGTGCTCTGGATCTCGAGTCTGTGGTATCTCAGACCCCACTACTCCTTTACTGGGTTGTATCACAGAGTCTCTGACCCAGGGAGTCGATAGAGGCTGCTTTAAAGTATGGGGGGTGCCAGGTTGCATGTTCTCCTATGGTGTGATATCTCTGCCACCGCCCCTCCCCCACTGGGTCAAGTCCCAGGGAGTACAGTACTGGGATTTCTCCTCTGGGGCCTTCAATTTGACTCACTGTTCTTGAGTTCACAGATGTAGCTGTACAGGACTCGGTGAATTCTCTGCTGCTGCCGCCGGTGGCAATATGGTGCCGCTGCCATGCCCTCGGCTGTGAGGCTGATGTATTTCTTCTTGGTTTTGAGTTCCACTCTGAGTCCCTGCAGCGTGTGCTGAGCTCAGCCACTGGGAGCTTTAGATGCTCCCTGCGCCGAGAAATCCCGCCTGGCTGTTCCGCAGCGGCTCACCTCGGCTTGCTGTAGCCGTCTGGTGAACTCGCCGCTGCCGCCGGCAGTATGGCTCTGTTGCCGCGTCCTCGGGCGTGAGGCCGGTGTATCTCCTCTGTAGCTCTGAGCTCTGTTTCAGTCAGCTTTCTCTCTGGAACCTGGTGATTTTTTTGTTTCTCTGGTGATGGTGTTTTCTGGCTATGAAAGGCACTGCTTTTGTGGTAATGGAGATTGGTTGTTAGTGGGGCTCTTAAGCCCCGCTTTTCTCGGTCACCATCTTCCCGACCGAGATGCTGACAAAACTCATCCAAATGAACTGGAACATTTGGCAAAATTCCCACGAAGGAGGACTGCTTCTTCTCTACATTGTTAAGAATCTTGGACATCACCTGTAAGGAGAGAGTTTAGCGGAGACCAAGGAGAAAGGCGGTGTTGAAAGCAGTTTTCACGATGGCGGTGGGGATTTGTATTCAGGAGAAGCAGAAATCGGATTCTACCAACCTTATTTTTTGGGAGAAATTACACCAAATGTCGAATGCTACCGTCGCACATGCTTAGGAACACTGGACAACATTCAGAGTGGAAGAAGAGCTTGGGAAAGATTTGAAATGGTGGAGGCAGTGGCAATGGCAGTGGCCAGTACTCAGGGGAGGCAGAGATCTGATGCATTACACCTGGATCCTTTGAAATAATAACCCCAGTGGCAGAATGCTACCATCACGCACCCTCGAGAATGTGAGACAATTGGTTGGGCGAAGAGGGTGCTCAGATTGGAGCCTGCTGAGGGGTGAGGTCAGCGACGGACACAGCAAAGCTGGGATTGGAGCCTCCTGTGAGGCAAGGCCGGTGCTAGGGACTCCGAGGCCGGGATCGGAGCCTGCTGAGGGATTAGGCCAGTGCCGGGGCCAATCGCAGACATCAGAGCCTGCCATGAGGCAAGGCTGCTACTGCGGCCTCCGAGGCCGGGATTGGAACCTGCCGAGGGGTTAGGCCGGTGCTGGGGCCAGTGAGGTCGGGATCGGAACCTGCTGTGAGGCCAGGATCGGAGCGTGCCATGGGTTTAAGCTGGTGCCGGGGCCAGCGGCCAGCATTGAAGCCTGCCATGAGGCAAGGCTGCTACTGACACCTCCGAGTCCGGGATCGGAGCCTGCCGAGGGGTTACGTCGGTGCTGAGGCCAGCGAGGCCAGGATCGGAGCCTGCCGTGAGGCAAGGCCAGTGCTGGGACCTCCTTGGCCGGGATCAGAGCCTACTGAAGGGTTAGGCCGGTGCCGGGGCTAGAGGCCGACATCGGAGCCTTCCATGAGGCAAGGCCACTACTGAGGCCTCCGAGGCCAGGATCGGAGCCAGCTGAGGGGTTAGGCCAGCGAGACCAGAATCGGGGCCTCCCATGAGGCAAGGCCACTGCTTGAGCAAGCGAGTTCTGGATCAGTCCACTGGGTAGCCAGGCTACTACTGGGGCCGTCAAGAGTGGGATCGGTACTTGCAATGCGGCATGCACAGAGAAATATCGCAGAAAATAAAAACCAGATGCTTCCCCTAATCAGCAAAAACTAGGAGGAAAGGGGCAACAGGAAGAGGTCGAGCTATAGAAAGGGCCCTACAGTGAAGCAACTAAGGTGACCAATCAGAGGGTATGGAATAGGGGAGGATGGAGCCTCTTTAAAATGCAGGAGGTACATAAACAAATGTATCAAAGTTAATCACCAAACAAGCATGGGATCGAGGGAGGGGGAGGGAATGGGATGGGGGCTGGATGAGGGCTAATTGGATGATGAGTGCTTGTATATCCTCTCAAGTTTTGTATTCCAATGTGATATATGATTACAATGCACCAATAAAAATAAATTAAAAAAATAAACATAGCTGAAATTAACACATATTAGAAATGAAACTAAATGGTATATTTGCCCTAACGCTAACTGTAATCCTAATTTTATTTTTTTTTTATTTTTTATTTTTTATTTTTATTTTTTGGTGGTACTGGGGTTCCTGGAAGCCCTTCTACCTCTGGTATACACTCCCACGGGCTACACACCCAGACCTATTTTTTAACATTTTTATGTGGAAACAGAGTCTCTTAAGCCAGCGAGGCTGGCTCCGAACCAGCGCGATCCTCCTGTCTCCGCCTCCCAAGCGCGGGGATTACAAGCGTGCGCCACCACGCCCGGCTAATCCTAATTTTAAACGTATGTGTAAGTCTTACAATACACTGAAATTAAATAAAATTGCACATATATATGATATGTAAAACACTCTTCCGAGTTTTTAAACATAGCTGAAACTCACACATATAAGAAACTAAACAAAATGTTATATTCGTCCTAACTCTAAATGTAATCCTAATTCTAAACATATGGAAACCTCTTATAATAAACTGAAATTGAACATAAAAAATAAAATAAAATAATTTGGGACTTCTATATATCATTGCTATTGCTTTCTAATTTATTTATAGTGTGGTCAGAAAACATACTCTGTAATATTTTGATTTGTGCCTTTTATTTTAGACTTGTTCTACATTCTAGAATGTGGTCTCTTTTGGTAAATGTAATGTATAAAATTGAAATGTACTATAAAATTTATAGGTGTATTTCTTCAATAAGATAAATTAAATCAAGGTGATTAATAGTATTCTCCACATCTATTGTTTATCATTATTTTATGAGCGGAGTATTAAATATCAACCTATGGCTGAGGAACTTTCTCTTTTTTTTTCTCTATTTGTGTTAGTTTTTACTCCAGGTCTTATAGAGTTCTGTTATTAGAAATATGCACATTTATGATTGTTAGGTTGTCCTGATGAGTTGTCTCATTTTTTTTTTGTAGTACTGGGACTAAACTCAGGTTTATTTTATCTCTGAGCTACACCCTAACACTTCTTACTTTTTGTTTTGAAACAGAGTCTTATTGTGTTACTTGATGCTGGACTGGAACATATGATCATTGTTTCACTTCCAAAGTACTAGGATTATAGGAGTGCACCACTATGTTTGGCTAATTGACCCATAATTATGAAATATTCATCCTTTTATGGTAACACCCATTGTCTTTTTTCTTTCTTTTATGTGGTAAAAAAGAATGGACCCAGAGGCATTCTACCTCTGATATTTCTCGTCTTTAAGTCTACTCTGATTGTAATATAATTACTCTAGCTTTCTTATGTTTATTATTTCATATTTTATCTTTTTCTTCAATATATTGATTTGTTTTATTTAATTTAGGTTTATATTCATTTTTGTGACTCTAAAGTACATGTGTTCAATAGCTACATTTCCTAGCCTAAGAAATAGTTTATTGCTAGCTCTTCTATCACTGAGTACAGTTTGTTGGCAGGATGGTCAGAGTAATGATTAGCAAGCCTGGTGGAGATACTTTCAAGAGTTCTTTCCGACCAGGCATGGTGGCACACGCTTGGCAGGAGGATCACACAAGTTTGAAGCCACCCGCGCTGGCTTAAGAGACCCTGTTTCCAAAAATAAAAAAAAGTATAAAATAGGTCTGGGAGTGTAGCCCAGAGGTAGAAGGGCTTCCAGGAACCCCAGTACCAAAAAAAAAAAAAAAAAAAAACCGAAGATTTTTTTTCCAGCTCTAGGATTCTATGATTTTACAAAATACCCTCAAAAAAGTGACAGCTACATGAGATATTTTCGTCTACTATTTATGGTAAATTATGGAAAGCTTATCTCTCTGGATGTGGTTATTTTGTATGTTCCAAACTGAGAATGTTCTCATCTTCCCTTTTGGGAAGTTTGATTCTTGAGAATTTTTGTCAGAATTGCATTTGTCTGAAATACCTGTTTGGTACTTCCAGAAATGTGTTCTTGGTAAGCCTTGTTTTGTTTATAGCTTTTCTTACTGTGAATGATTTCCAGATGAGAAATCTCCATCATTATGTGTAGTGCTTTTTTTTTTCTGGCCTCTTCAATTCGCTCAGTTCTATTATCTTGATTAATTGCAAGACAAAATAATTTGTTTAGATCATATTTACAAGTCTTCATTGAAAAATTAAATGCATGCTTTTAAAGTAAGAGCTAGGTCAAATGCCTCTATTAAAGGATAAGTCCATTAATACAGTAAATATTAAATAAGACACTATAGCAATAGTGGTATATTATTTAATATATTATCTGAACTAAAGATAAATAAAAATGTTATTTACTATGCCATTTCATGTTGTGGCAACTGAGCAGTAGCAGTTGTATTGACTTTGTTATAAATATGAACACCATCACATATTTTTAATCCACTCACTGGCTATGTGGAGGTTATCCAGAGTCTTTTACAATGCTAGCAATTAAGATAGCTTTAACTTTAAATAACATGAGAATATTTCTACTGTGTTTTCTGAGCTGTTTCTAGAACAGGACAGTGATGCCATAGTAAAAAAGATGTTGTCTTTGAAGTAGAGTAGTTCTCATTTTAAGGGATTACTAATACATGTTGGACAGGTTGGGAAATGATCTGTGATTATATTTACAAGAAATACATAGAATTCTTGGACCTGGAGTTCTTCCATGAACTAATCCCAGTCTAATTGGCATTTCCTTTGCAATTGCTTACACATTCTTCTTTTCATATCCTTTCTTAATGCAGGTTGTGAACAGCCAATGCCTAACACATTTTGGTTTTCTTGTCTTCTCATTAGCAATTAGTGCTTCAGCCCTGTGAATTTTTTAAATGATACAAATGAATAAGCTCTACATCCTCAAATTTATCCAGGAACATCTTTCTTGGCACATAGTAGCAAGCATATGTTGAATGACTAAATGTATAGCAAAATTGAATCATAAACTGCAGATCTGAAAGAGTTCTGGATGGATCTTACACCAAAACTATATCCATATTATAGAATGATGACAGAAAAAGAATGCGACTTCCTTATAATCGTATGCTAATTTGATAGCAGAGCTAATAGTGGAACTTCAAGTTTCTAAATTTCAGTGCTATATTATTTCATCGTATTCTTTTATCACTTTCTTTTTTGGTGCTGGCAGTATGTGCACCTTGAGAAAATAGAGATTTTTTAGAAGCCAATTTGAAATCCAAGAAATGGAACAGCACGTGTAAGTACTTTAAATTTTGGTGCTTAGAATACTTTTGCAAAAACAGTTACTTGTACATATTCTTCTTTGTTGTTTTCTGTACTATATCATTTGTCAGAGCCTGGAGATGGGCCATATAGGCAGTTTTACACCCATTTAAAATGAACATTTAAATAAAACTAAATAGATACTGCATTTTTGATATGTATATATCTACATCTGTTTTCAGAGAAATATATTCAAAATTTTTTGCCTGATGAGAATATAAGATGGTGTAGCCATTTCAAAAAAGTCTGGCAGTTTTTCAAAAGTTAAGCAAAGAATTACCATATGACCTAGTAATTACACTCCTGGATAAATACCCAAGAGAGATAAAAATATGTGTTCATACCACACATTGAATTTAAACATGTATAGCAGAATTATGTAATAGTAATAAAAATGGCAACAACCTAAAAGTCCATCAACTTATTGGAAAAATAAAATTTGATATGTTCATAAATTAAACATATTCTTTGGCAATAAAAATGAAGTACAGGGTCTTCCCAGCAAGATGGCAGACTTGTACGGCCAACTTGGCCCTCACTCCTCCATGGAACCACTGAACTAAGCAATAACACATATACCAAACTACTTTTGAGAGTAAATTAGTAACCAGTAAGAACTGTGCAAATGCCTAACCAAGAAGAAAATTGCACTCAAAAATGGAAGAAAATTTCATGGTATTTATGTTCAACCTTGCCCCAATTTTTTCTTGGTGCAACAAAGCACATGGACAGAAGAAATTTTCTCAATTTTCAGCTCTTTCCTCAAGATAGATAGAAAAGAGTGAAATTTGTTATAAATAATCTGTTATTGTCTAGGGGCCTGTAGTGTGACTAACTTGGAATGCTAATGGGAATGATGGCTTACATCTGATATGAGGTTGAAGCCTTCTAAAAGCAATGGTAGGCACTGCTGCACAAAAGAAAACTGCAGGGGCTTTACAGACCAACCAGACTACTCAAGATATGAGTAGGGAGATACAAAAGAAAAAGGGATGAGACATTTAGAAAAGTTAAGACGTTAAAAAATAGCCAAGCTTAAGTAGGAACTGGTACAAAAACACACATGAACCCAAGGATGATATGTTTTTAGAAAAGATTTGAGAGGACTCTGAGTCTGTATATCTGCTTAGATTAGTGAGGCCCTTTCTGTGCATGGAGCCAGTACAAAAAGACTGGAAGAGGCAGCTCATTTTCCAAATTCCTAACATTCAACTAAAGATTATAAGGCATACCAACCAATACACAGAAAAACAAAAACTAAAACAAGGCAAAACAAAAAGACAGTGGAAAACGACCAATTCAAAATAACAAAATACAGTTCTAGAAACAGAACCTAGCCGGGCGTGGTGGCGCACACTTGTAATCCCTGCGCTTGGGAGGCTGAGACAGGAGGATCGCACAGGTTTGAAGCCAGCCTCAGCTACTTAGTGAGGCTCTCAGCAACTTAGTGAGATCTTGTTTCCAAATAAAATATAAAATAGGTCTGGGAGTGTAGCCCGGAGGTAGAAAGCCTCTAGGTTCCACTCCCAGTACCACCCAAAAAACAAACAAACAACAACAAAAAAAAAAACAGAACCTAAAGGAATAGGCCCCTAACTTCTTTGACAAAGACTTTAAAGTGACTGTCTTAAATGTTATCACTGAGCTATAGGAGTATGAACAGATCACTAAAAGATGCAAGAAAACTATATATGAACCAAATGAGAATAAAGAGAAATGATAGAATAAGCTGGGTGTGGTGGCGCACGCTTTTAATCCCCGAGCTTGGGAGGCAGAGACAGGAGGATCGCTCAGGTTCAAAGCCAGCTGCACGCACTGGCTTAGGAGACCCTGTTTCCAAATAAAAATGTAAAACTAGGTCTGGGAGTGTATCCCGGAGGTAGAAGGACTTCCAGGAACCCCAGTACCACCAAAAAAAAATGATAGAATAATAAAAAGAAATTCTGTATTTGAAATTTACCATAACTGAATTGAAAAATTTACTAAAGGGTTTCAATGGCTGACTCAAATAGGCAAACCAGAAACAATCAGAAAAAACGAAAGCAGAGTGCTTGATAAAATAGTGTGAGAAAATAAGAACTAAAAAGCAAATAAGGTCTAAGAGACATAATCTAACATATATATATATATATATATGTATATTATAGTTGTTTATAATATATAACGTATTATATACATATTTATACATCTATTAGGCATTTCAGGAGAAGAGAAAAAGTAACAGAAAGTTCAATTGAAGAAATATCATATGGCAACTCCCCAAATATGAGGAAGAAATGGATATAGAAATACAAAAATTTCAAAAAAACTACAAGTTGGATAAATTCTAAGAGAACCATACTGAGCCACATTATAAATTCACTATACAAAATCGAAGACAGAATTTTGAAAGCAGCAAGAAAAAAAGTAACTCCTTACATATGATGGTTAGCTCTATATGATTATAAGCAGATTTCTCAGCAGAAATCTCACAAAGTAGAAGATGGTTGAATTTTACATATTTAAATTAAAGTGCTGAAAGAAAATAAAATGTCAATTTTAAATACTATATTCAGAAAAAATACTACAAAGATAAAGGAAAAAATTAGGGCATTCATAGATAAACAAAAGCTAAGGGAGAAATGATAAACGGATCCCTTAAAACAAATGGACATTAAAGAGTAATTAAGTCGGGCATGGTGGCACACACTTGTAATCCCAGCATTCGGGAGGCTGAGACCAGAGGATCGCGGTGCGCGGACAGCCTCAGCTACTTAGTGAGGCCCTCCGCAACTCAGTGAAACCCGGTTTCAAAATAATAAAAAATAGGGCAGGGAGTGTAGCTCAGAGGTTGAATGACCCTGGGTTCCATCCCTAAACCCGCCAAAAAAAAAGAGTAAATAAAATTCAGAAGCAAATATAAATTTCTGGGGGAAAATGGCGGATCCAAGGAACCCACAGTATTGTAGATGCTTCCCAAAATTACACGAAAACAAAAGTTTTGTGGCAGTATTATGGGGTATGAAATCTGTGATAAAATTTCAGTAGGCAATCTCTAGGTGAATTTTGTCTTTGGTTCTGTTTATATGAGGAATTACATGGATTCATTTTCATAAGTTGAATGAGCCTTGCATCCCTGGGAATGAACCCTACCGTGAGGTGAGGTAAAACAGTGAGGGAGAATCCCAGCACTTTCCAGAGGTATTAGTGGAAGTGGGGGAAGCACAGACAGCTTCAAAAGAACGTTTGAAGGTATCACTACCAATCTCACTAACATGTGTGGATTTGGGGTAGCAGAGCTGGATGCATAGAGAAACACACCAAGTGCTCTGTACATGTGTGTGTATGTGTGTGTGTGTGTGTGTATGTGTGTGTGACAATGAACCCCACTATGATGTATAATTACAACTCACCAGTAAATGTATAAAAATATGAATCACTGGCCACATTAACACATGTATATATTTGGATGATATATTTTTCTGCTCATATAAAATCTAGATGCACTAGTTTGAGTTATATACTTTAAGAGTGGTACAGAAAATTTGGAGAATGGATGAATAAGGGATTGAAATCTTGTGATATGAAGGGATGAATAGATCTAGGCTGGAGAAGGGGAGAATCATCTACATATCAATTTCCATCTTCCAATATTTGTAAGGTTGTTATTTAGAGAAGCAATTTCAAAGTATACTGGCTTTATTTAAGCAGAAATAAATAAAATCTTGAGATTTCAGCCTAAAAAGTCATTTTTAACCCAGGTGTCTCAAATTAGAATGTACTGTTACAGAAGCTATTGTGTTTCCTATTATTGGAAATACAGAAGTTAAAGTTGGACAGTCTGTTAGTTGAGATATTATGGAGATTTGAAATACTTTATAGGATGTTTAAGCAGAAAATTAACATAACTTCCAATCCAGGCATTGTATGTTATTAAAATAATCCTGAATAATTAAGGAGGAGCTATGGTGAAGGTCTAGAATTTATTACTGGCATGATACCTTTGGCTAAATATCTAATTTTTTGCAAAGAACAACTTATTAATATTCTTCCCAGTCAGTGTCTTTCACACCATCTCAAATTGTATGCTTAAAATCCATCTAGACATATTATTGTCAGTAGATTTATGCTAAGTGGGCTAGAAACCAAACAAAACAATGAGTTCAATGATATAATTTATTAAAATACTAGGCATGGGAGCTAGAATTAGCATAGACATGGGTCAGCTAGAATTTCCTGGTGGGATGAATGTTGCCATCATTATCCAAAAAAAAAGAACATTTATGCAGAGTTCAGACAACTATTGACATAATTTTACTTAACTAGTATGTATATTACTTATGGAGTTACAGAAGTCTTAGGTCAATTGGTCACAGAGCAGAATTTTCTCATCCTCTCCAGCACATTGATCTCCCCATTCTTGAATTTTTTATTTATTTTTTTTTAGGTATTAGGGATTTAACTCAGGGGCATTCTATCTCCAGGCTCCACTTTCAACCCTATTTTTTATTCTTTATTTTGAAACAGGGTCTTACTAATTTGCAGAGGGTCTCACTAAGTAGCTAAAGTTGGCCATGAACTCGCAATCCTCCTGTCTCAGCCTCCCAAGTACTGTACTGGGATTACAAGTGTGCATCACCACGCCTAGCTCCATTTCTGGAATTTTTTTCAGTATTATTTTGAGACTTATTACTATATAGTTTTATACTTTTTCTAGTTGTTTCACGGAGGCATAAAGAAGCAGTAAGACATGATACATCAAGCACTAGCTTTCAAGTGAAAAGACTAAATTTAAGTGTTGGTTTATATATCTTTACAGCTGAGTTAACATTCCTGTATGATGAGTGCTAATGAGATATAAGTAAAACATTTTGTAAAATTCAAAATGCTATCATCATGTAAGATATTTATATTATTATCATGTATATTAGGAGTTTCTAAGTCTTTTTTAGGAACTACACTTGAATTTCTTTAATGTCTTCAAGTAAAAGATGTGTGTATGTGTATGTGTGTGTGTATGTAGGCATTTATATATGTATAATAGTGTGCTTATATCTATATTTACCATATTTCCTCATACAATCACTAACTTTAGAGATGTAAAAGAAATATTTTGATAGAATGAATGGATAACTAATTTTGTGTTCTAATATAAAATATCAATATGACTAGTGGGAAATGAATGTTGTAAGGGAAAGATTCTGGTAGCAAAGCCCCAGGCAAAATTGGCAAGGAGACACTATTACTGCTATTCTTCTCTAAATCTCAAGAATATGTATGAGAACCATGGTATGAAAGAATGTCTCTGTATATATGTCGGTTATGTTTGCGGGTGTTCATAGTGGTTTGTGTCACAATATAGAGTTACGTGACCTGAATACCCATTACATTATAAGCTTTGTACTAAGTATAGGTGTATGAATGTGGGCTTAGGAAGCTACTTACAAAAAGACAACACATTCACACTTGTCAGAGGCTTACAGTCTAGAGAAAGAGATACAAAAAGGTAATGATTTGTTGGAAATAAAAACCAAAATATGGTGTGAAAAAATAAAAAGGGTAAAGAAATTTCAACTTAAGGAAAATGGTAATGTGATCTGGCATGGTCTGCAGGAGGCAATAACATTTGAAAAAGGCCTTAAAGAACAAATTATGTACCTAAGATTGTGGTGGGTTCACAGTAGGAGTTAAAAGAGGAATACATCATACAAGATTAATCAGAAGATTGTTTTATGAATTATTTAATAATTACATGCATTTATTAATCACATTGGGTAGCTCATGTATTAATGACATGAGATTAGGAGTCAGACTGCCTGGGTTGGAATCTCAATATTACTCTTTGGATGCTACCATATCTTAGACAAATTATTTTATCTTTTTAAAGGTTAGCTACCCTATTTATAGAATTAAGAGATACTATCTACTTAATCATATTGCTATAAATTAATATTTAATAGACACATAGCCCAATGCTTAACCAGCACAGAGTAAGAACAATAAGAGCTAGCATTTGTCATTATTCACTAGTGACTAGGTATTAGTCATTATTGGTCATTATTATTATTCAATAGTTATTAGTCATTTTTCATTATTCACTAATGACACTATATCTTCACTAAAGATACAGTAAAGTGATAGAAATTCCCCAGAGTGCTAATTCCTTCTCATATGAGACATTTGAGTCCTGGGTTAAGCAGTTCTCTTTTGAAGGAGTAATGGAGTAAGAGCAGTATATTTTTAGAAAATTTGATCTGACACCGACAATAACAGGCAGATTGAGAAGAGACTAGAATTAAGGGTAATTTATGAAGTATTTTTAAAACCCAGTTAGAACCTATGGTCATGGATGTAGGGATGGAAATAGAGGTGAAAAGCTCAAGACAAACTAGGCATTGTAGCATGCATCTGTAATCTCACTACTTGGAAGGCTGAGGCAGGAGGATCCCATGTTCGAACCCAGCCTCAGAAACCTAATGAGACTCTTGAAAAGTTGGAGAGATACTGTTTTAAAAATAAGAGCTGGGGCTATACATTAGAGGTAGATTACGCCTGAGTTCAATCCCCAGTACCTCCCTGCCACAGAAAGAAGATGCAAAAGAGCAAATTAGATAGTGATGGATATTTTTCTGGTCATAGAAACATGAATGCATATTTGCCATATATTTGATAGGATTATATAGTAGATGGTATCAAGTACAATATGGATTAAATATATATTAAATTGGTTCTCATGCCAACTAGCCAGAACCTAAAACATTATGGTTGGCCTGCATTCTAAACTAATCACTTTGATCCATTTCATACTCCATTTTATTATATGCTTATGATCTCTGGGCTCCTAAGCCATTTATATTTGGAGTTAAAAGAGGCAGAAGCCTTAGGTAACACTGAAGATTTACCTTCAACACTCAGTGGATGCTCCAAAGAGAAACAGGAATGTCAGAACAGAAGCAGCTACTTGAGTGTGGCTTGTGGGGCAGAAAGACGAGTGAATTGTTGAAGAGTGACAATAGTTAAGGTTTGGTCATCAGGCTGTGTTTCATAGAACAGACTCATTCCAGCCAGATGTGTATACATACTTTCTCTTAACACAGATGTAGATACATGACAAAAGGTAGTAGTCGTGTAATGATAGGCAGATTCTATTTTTCAAGCTAGAAATAAATATACCTAATTCACACACTTTCTTTTGGGAATGGGTGACTCAGTTCAAGTCCAATCAGAATCTTATTCATTGGAGTTTTTTATTCTCAGTGTGTTTTCAGGCTGCTCTTCAGTAAGGAATCTTTCACTATTCTGCTCAAATTGTACTCTTCATAGATCAGGAAATTGTATATAAAGGCTACATTGACTAAAAATTGCATATTTTAGTAGTAATTACAGGTATCATTTTAGTCTGAAATTATTTAATACAAGCATCAGTTAATGCCAGATAAACTGAGAGCTAGAAAATCATTTCTCTTTTGAAACATCTAATAATCTTTGCTATTATCTTAATAATCTTACATACCCAGGCTTGCAATCTGTAGAATGATACTACCCAACTTAAATCAGATTCCTTTGCTTTTACTTTTCAAACAAAACTGGAACCCACTTCTTTCAACTACCAACTTTGTAATTATTCAGCTCTTCTTAGGTTAAACTTCAACTTTATTACCTAGGTAAATGGAATAGGATGTTGATGAAAGATTAAAATCACTATATTTTAATTTTTCTTACAAAGAATTCATTTCAACAATTTGTTTAACAAATTTTTGTCCTTAATGGTGACTGTGAATATAGAAAACTATACCTTTAGAGAAAGATGCTTAGAATTACTATGCTTTGATTTTTTTGAGGAGATACCCAGTTTGGTTCCATAATTTGGCTATTGTAAAGTGTGCTGCTATAAACATAGATATACATGTATCACTAAATAATCTGACTTTAATTCTTTTGGAAAGACATAAAATTACAATTTATTAATAAAAGTTAAATATTTTAAGGGAAAATACCCCTAAGTATTAGGAGCTTCCATTTTCTGACTTATAAATAGGGCTAATAAGAGTAATTCCTTTAAGAAGATAGACATTAACTATAGATTTCCTAGAACTTGGTTCAATAGAAACATGAATGCACATTTCCATATATTTGACATGACTATATAGCAGATGGTATCAAATACTGGGAAATATGGATTCTAATAAATCTTAGAAATTAGCTGTTGTAAAGCTCCAGGAGCTTTGCATAAAATAAACACAACATAAACCCAAGTATTCAGGTTAGAGAATCCAGCATATTCTCACCATCTTTCAGCATCCTTAAAAAAAATATCTGTTCTTCATGATTTATTTCTCTTTCTTTCTTTCTTTCTTTCTTTCTTTCTTTCTTTCTTCCTTCCTTTCTTTCTTTCTTCTTTCTTTTTCTTTTATTTCTTCTTTCTTTTTGTGGTACAGGGAATGGAATACAGGAGCCATCTATCTCTGAGTTACTTCTCCAGACCTATATTATATTTTATTTGGAAACAGAGTCTTATGAAATTTCTGAGAGCCTCCCTAAGCTACTGAGGCTGTCTTCAAACTTGTGATCCTCCTGCCTATCTCAGTGTCCCAAGTACTGGGATTGCAAGCATGTGACACCATGCCTGGCTTCTTCATGATTTCTGATCCTTTTAAAGTGCCTGTCTGATTCCAGATGTTGTCCTGGCTAGTCAAATTAGTTCTATTAGTCTGGTCCCAGGACCTAGGTTTGGGATCACTAAATGTATTGGTTAATGCATCCAGAAGAAACAGAAAATAATAACATATTGAGTATTTAGTGCTCAGGACTAAAATTGGCCAAAGGTATTAGAAAAAAAACGAGAAAAGAAAGACTGAAGGGGTCAGAAACATGAGATAATTGGGATGGAGTGAGACTATGGAATGAAGTTTGAAACAAAATCAGGGTGTCCCAATAACCCAAATAAATACTAGGGCCACACTTTGAAGACCTACATCGGAATATCATACTAAAAATGGTACAGATAAGAAGCCTAATGAAACCAAAAAGGATTTTTTTCTTGGGATCTCCTAAAGAATATTAAAGGGAGTCCAACACATATTTCCCAATAACAGTTTTTCAAGTCTTCTTTCAACTCACGCTGAAGTCTCTCATCAATTCTCATTTCCTAGAAAACCTCTAAGCCAAATCCATTTGTCTTTTTTTTCTTTATTTTGCTCTTTACCCCTGTATATAGTTGCTAGATAAAATCCAGAGCATAATACAGGTATGGTGGCATACGCCTGTAATTCCAGTACTTGGAAGTCTGAGACAAGAGAATCATAGGTTCAAAGCCAGTTTCAGCAAACAATAGCCAAATTATAAAATCAACCTAGGTATCTCTCAATAGATACATGGATAAAGAAAACGGGAAAAAAAAATATATATATATATATATATATAATATATACATACGCATACACACATATGCACACACATACAATGGTATTTTAATAAGCCATAAAGATGATTTTATATTTGACAGATGGGATATATAGCAGGGACTACATATCCTCTGCAATATTATTGTAGCCTTTCCACTGATGTTTAAGATATTTAACACTTTTTATTTCTATAGTAGTATATAATAATACAAAATTGTGTATTATAGATGTGCATTTCAGTGAGATTCATAGCAATCCATTCTTAGAATTTTTTGACAAACTCTGTCTCATTAGATGGAGCTTTTGGTTACCAACTACTACTCAGGGATGTACTTTATTTTTTTTTATTTTTATTTTTTAATTTTATTTTATTGGTGCACTGTATTCATACATCATAGTGGGATACAAACTTTTGTAGACATACATGCACACATCGCCCAGTCAGCCCCCACCGGATCCCCACCCCAATCTCTCCCCATTCCTCCATCCCATGCTTGGCTTAGTGGTTGACATCTAGTATTATAGCAATTTATCCAAAATTAAAAATGATAATATCTCATAACAGTTTCATTTGTCTGATACCAAGCTTTTGATGACTTAAAGATAACATTTCAATATTTCTTTTTACTTTCTTTCTTACCAGAGAATATTTTTTTCTATTTTTTAGGTGAAACTATCATATATTTATATATTTATTTTTCAGAAAAAATCTATCCTAATATGGAATATGAATTCTAGATACCCAAAACGATCTTGAAAAAGAACAAAGCTAGCAGATATATATTTTCTGATTTCAAACCATATAAAGCTACAATAATTGAAACAGTGTAGTACTGTTCTAAAGGCAGATATATAGACCATTGGAGTTAAATACAAGCCTAGAGCTAAATTCTTCCCTATATTGTCAAGTTATTTTTGACAAGGTTTCCACGAACATTTGGTGGTGGAAATAATAATCTTTTAACTAAATATTGTTGAAAAATAATAATTACATGGAAAAGAATAAAATTGGACCTTTACCTAATCCCATATACAAGTATTAACTCAAAATAGATAAAAGACCTAAATATAAATCTTAAGACTATAAACTTTTAGGAGAAAATCTGGGTCATAAAACCTCACAACATTGAAATTGGCAGTGATTTCTTGGATATGATTTCAATGGCACAGGCAACAGAAGAATATACAAACTCCCTAAAAAATAAAAGAAAATATTGTATATCCAAAGACAATGTAAACAGAGTTAAAAGTTACTAATAGAATTGGATAAAATATTTCCAAATGCTATATCTGAAGGTATATTAATATTCCAACTAGAAATCCTAAAAATTAACAACAATAAAGGCAAACAATACAACTTAGAGATAGGTAAATGACTAACATAAATAATGAATCTCCACAGATAACCAATCTTAGTTGTCTGTTGGATGGAAACTCTTGTTTCTCTGGTTCTGGTGAGTGTTACCTATTTCTTCTTTGTAGTTAATCTCTTTGAGTATTTTCTCTAGCGCTGGTTTTGAAGACATAAATTCCTTCAGTTTCTGTTTGTCATGGAAGCTTCTTATTTCTCCATCTAATTTGATAGAAAGTTTTGCTGGGTAGGAAATTTTTGGCTGGAAGTTGTTTTCTTTCAGAGTTTGGAATATGTTACTCCAAGCCCTTCTGGCTCTCATGACTTGGTTTGGGAAGTCTGGAGTGATTCTAATTGGTTTGCCTCTGAATGTCACTTGGCCCTTTTTTTTTTGTTGCCTTTAAGATTCTCTGCTTGGCTTCCACATTGGTCATTTTGACAATTATATGGCGTGGGGATCCTCTTCTCCGATCCTGTCTAAAGGGAGTTCTATAAGTTTCCTGGATCTGTGTATCAACCTCTTGCTCTATATTTGGAAACTTTTCTGCTATTACTTCCTTGAAGAGATTGTTGATCCCTTTGGTATTACTTTCTTTTCCCTCCTCTATTCCAATTATTCTTAGGTTAGCTCTCTTAAGATGGGCCCATATTTCTTCAATATCAGATTCCTGCTGTTGGATATTTTTTTCTAGATTAGAAACTATGCATTCATTTTTGGATTGCTCATCTTCTAAGAGCGAGATTCTGTTCTCCATGTGGTCTAATCGGTTGTTTGTGCTTTGAATTGAGGCCTTTACTTCATTAATTGCATCCTTTATCTCTTTTTGGCTCTCTCTGAGTTCTTTTCGAAGCACCTCTATTATTTCTACAGTTATTTTCCTGATTTGATCTTCTAGAAATCTCTGATTTTCTGTTTTATTGGGTTCTGATGTTGTGGGGTTGTGCACATTCATTACTCCAGTGTTATTCCTCTTTCCCATGATTTCGGAGGTTTGTGCCTTCTCTGGGTTCTTCCCTTGGGTCATTATGGCTTCACTTAAGGTGCTCTGGATCTCGAGTCTGTATTATCTCAGACCCCACTACTCCTTTACTGGGTTGTATCACAGAGTCTCCGACCCAGGGAGTTGATAGAGGCTGCTTTAAACTATGGGGGGTGCCAGGTTGCACGTTCTCCTATGGTGTGATATCTCTGCCACCACCACTCCCTCACTGGGTCAAGTCCCAGGAGGCCCAATACTGCGATTTCTCCTCTGTGGCCCGCAATTTGACTCACTGTTCTTGAGTACGCAGATGTAGTTGTACTGGACTCGGTGAATTCACTGCTGCTGCCGCTGGTGCCAATATGGCGCCTCTGCCACGCCCTCGGCCATGAGGCTGGCGTATTTTTCTTCTCTGGTTTTGATTTCCACTCTGAATCCCTGCAGCGTGTGCTGAGCTCAGCCACTGGGAGCTTTAAATGCTGTCTGCCCCGAAAGATCCCGCCTGGCTGTTCTGCAGCGGTTCACCTGGCTTGCTGTAGCCGTCCGTTGAGTTCGCCGCTGCCGCCGGCAGTATGGCGCTGCTGCCGCGTCCTCGGGCTCGTGTGTCTCCTCTGTGGCCCTGAGCTCTGTTCTCAGTCCGCTTTCTCTCTGGAGCCTGGTGGTTTTTTTTGTTTTTCTGGTGATGGTGTTTTCTGGCTATGAAAGGCACTCTTTTTGTCGTAATGGAGATTGGTTGTTAGCGGGACTCTTAAGCCCCGCTTTTCTCGGTCGCCATCAGGGATGTACTTTATATATGTGTGGCTTTATTGTCACTTTTTAAAGTTGTGAAATATTTTAAAGTACAAAAAGCAGAAAGTCACATGTAATTTTACCATTGAAAATAATCAACATTTTTGGTGATCTTTCCTATGCTTCATTTAAATGAGAATGTATGTCTAATATATTCTGTTCATTCAGATAGGTTTACAAAGGGAGGTCATATTCTTTTAAATATTTGAAATAACAAATCACTGTATTTTTATGCTTATAGAAAAAAATGTTCCTTTCTGCGACAGAAATGAAATCTCAAAAAAACTTTAATCAGTAAAATCTAAGGAGTTAATTCTGATTATTACTGCGTGAGGAAAAATATTAGAAAACCTATTCAGTTAATTGAATTGTTTTGCTAGTTTTATTTGTTTCAGAGACAAAGAAAGAAGTTTATTTAGTGACCCTAGTAAGAGAATGGATAGGGGTACCCAACAGTGATAGAGATCTGGTTTTTCTCATAATCTTCATGTTTCTGGCTTCT
This sequence comes from Muscardinus avellanarius, assembly GCF_963383645.1. Classification (NCBI taxonomy): domain Eukaryota; kingdom Metazoa; phylum Chordata; class Mammalia; order Rodentia; family Gliridae; genus Muscardinus; species Muscardinus avellanarius. The sequence goes on along the minus strand of NC_137792.1, from coordinate 115,644,673 downwards.
GATTGGTGGGTGCCCCAGTGGGGCCTGGGCTTGGCCAAGTGTTAGATATTTCTTACTGATCCTTCATTTGCCAAACCTCTCAGAAATTTTAGGTGGGTAGATAGGCCTTTAGGATTAAAGGTGTGAACTTTTTGAGAACTAAACTGGGGGTCTTTTGGGGATGGTTGCCTAGGGAAAAACAGACTCTGTAGGGTGAAGATAAGGATCATCATAAAGTTTTAGATTAAAAACTACAATGTTCCTTTTTTTCTGGTTGTCTCCTTGCCACATATTACCTTTATTTCTCCTATCATACGTCCTTTCCCACTTTGAAACTTGGATCCCTTAATCTTAAGGATTGGTTAAGGGTAAAGTTTCATCTTCTATAACTTCTTGAAGCTGGCAAGGGGTATCTGCTCTACCTAGTCAGGATAGAAAGTCTCATCCTAACTGAGCTAAAGGAGACAGAGGGAAATTGGCTTCAGTTACTGTGGTAGGTCCCAAGTTAACATCACTGAAGGAAACAGCTTCAAGAATATGAAGATCTGTAGATGGCTTTTTTTTTCTATGTGCTTAATTTTTTGGTGTTCCCATTGTGCCAAGCCTGTCATCGATGTTGTTGGGTCAATCTTTACAAGCCAAATGAAAAAATCTCTTTTCTTTTGGTTTGTCGGTCAAAAAGCCACTCATCTGTGTTTTGATGATATTATAATTGCAGTGGGCATCTATATGAAAAATGGATATGTTAGTACATTGTACAGTAACCCAGATATATTGCTGCAATGTTTATTTACAAATCTTTACCCTGAACCATCCATTAGTTAGCATTTTAAACTCGAATCCAGATAATCTATTTGGTTACATATAACATTGTGCAAAATCCCCATGATACAAAGCCTAAAACAGTATACAATTTAGTATATCAACTTCTATCACCTTGTCCATCACTAGGAGTTATTTGCCTGATATAAGGATTAAATGCATTATGATTACTACCATGAGATGGCAGTATTGGAACATGGCAGATGGATTGCTCTAATACTGTCTTCATAAATCCCCTTTTGAATTTATTGTGGACTGAACACACTATGTCACAAAAAATATTACAGCTTGGAAACCCCATGGAATCCCTTTTCACTAAAGAAAAAATATCACATCTCATGTCACTTCTGTGGCAATTGCCTCTGTAGATGCAGAAAAAGAAGGTGAAGATTTTTTCCTTCATTGTTACACAAAGGTCAGCCTTCTGCTTCTGATTACTTCTCTTGTATGAGTTTTACTTTTCCACAGCTATTATGGACAGAACAATACTGATATTCTTTTCTAGAGGTATTATGGGCAGAACAATACTGACCTACTTCTTTGCCTCTAAGAATTTGGAGTTTGTTATTAAGGGTTGGCATTTTTCATTACAAAATTCAAGGATCACTTAATTGGAATGCCTGTGCTTAAAAAAGAGTTGAGGAAAGTGGAAATAGAATGCTGAGAAAGTAAGACTGCAAAAAATGAGCTTTGTTGAGATGTAATTCATAGAGGATAATATTCACTTGCTCATGGTATAAAATTCAGGGATTTTTAGTATATTTTCAGGGCTGCACAGTAATTACCACAATCTTATTTTATTTTATTTCTTCTTATTTATTTATTTATTTATTTATTTATTTATTTATTTATTTATTTATTTATTTATTGTACTGGGAATTGAACCAGTGGCATTCTACCTCTGAGATAGACCCCCAGTTGTATTTTTTTAATTTTTTAATTTTTTATTGCTGCACTGTATTCATACATCATAGTGGGATACAAACTTTTGTAGACATACATGCACACATCGCCCAGTCAGCCCCCACCCGATCCCCACCCCATTTTCTCCCCATCCCTCCCTCCCATGCTTGGCTTAGTGGTTGACATCTAGTATTATAGCAATTTATCCAAAATTAAAAATGATAATCTCACATAACAGTTTCATTTGTCTGATACCAAGCTTTGGATGACTTAAAGATAACATTTCAATATTTCTTTTTACTTTCTTTCTTACCAGAGAATATTTTTTTTCTATTTTTTTTGGTGAAACTTTCATATATTTATATATTTATTTTTCAGAAAACAATTATCCTAATATGGAATATGGACTCTAGATACCCAAAACGATCTTGAAAAAGAACAAAGCTAGAAGATATATATTTTCTGATTTCAAACCATATAAAGCTACAATAATTGAAACAGTGTAGTACTGTTCTAAAGGCAGATATATAAACCATTGGAGTTAAATAAAAGCCTAGAGCTAAACTCTTCCCTGTATTGTCAAGTTATTTTTGACAAGGTTTCCCACGAACATTTGGTGGTAGAAATAATAATCTTGTAACTAAATATTGTAGAAAAATAATAATTTCGCGGAAAAGAATAAAATTGGACCCTTACCTAATCCCATATACAAATATTAACTCAAAATAGATAAAAGACCTAAATATAAATCTTAAGACTATAAACTTTTAGGAGAAAATCTAGGTCATAAAACCTCACAACATTGAAATTGGCAGTGATTTCTTGGATATGATTTCAATGGCACAGGCAAAAGAAGAGTATACAAACTCCCTAAAAAATAAAAAAATATATATATTGTATATCCAAAGACAATGTAAACAGAGTTAAAAGTTACTAATAGAATGGGATAAATTATTTCCAAATGCTATATCTGAAGGTATATTAATATTCCAACTAGAAATCCTAAACATTAACAATAAAGTCAAACAATACCATTTAGAGATAGGTAAAAGACTAACATAAGTAATGAATCTCCACAGATAACCAATCTTAGTTGTCTGTTGTATGGAAAATCTTGTTTCTCTGGTTCTGGTGTGTGTTACCTATTTCTTCTTTGTAGTTAATCTCTTTGAGTATTTTCTCTATTGCTGGCTCTGAAGACATACATTCCTTCAGTTTCTGTTTGTCATGGAAGCTTCTTATTTCTCCATCTAATTTGATAGAAAGTTTTGCTGGGTAGGAAATTTTTGGCTGGAAGTTGTTTTCTTTCAGAGTTTGGAATATGTTACTCCAAGCCCTTCTGGCTCTCATGACTTGGTTTGGGAAGTCTGGAGTGATTCTAATTGGTTTGCCTCTGAATGTCACTTGGCCCTTTGTGTTTGTTGCCTTTAATATTCTCTGCTTGGCTTCCACATTGGTCTTTTTGACAATTATGTGGCGTGGGGATCCTCTTCTCCGATCCTGTCTAAAGGGAGTTCTATAAGTTTCCTGGACCTGTGTATCAACCTCTTGCTCTATGTTTGGAAACTTTTCTGCTATTACTTCCTTGAAGAGATTGTTGATCCCTTTGGTTTCACTTTCTTTTCCCTCCTCTATTCCAATTATTCTTAGGTTAGCTCTCTTAAAATGGGCCCATATTTCTTCAATATCAGATTCCTGCTGTCGGATATTTTTTTCTAGATTAGAAACTATGCGTTCATTTTTGGAATGATCATCTTCTAAGAGCGAGATTCTGTTCTCCATGTGGTCTAATCGGTTGTTTGTGCTTTGAATTGAGGCCTTTACCTCATTAATTGCATTCTTTATCTCTTTTTAGCTCTCTCTGAGTTCTTTTTGAAGCACTTCTATTATTTCTACAGTTATTTTCCCAATTTGATCTTCTAGAAATCTCTGATTTTCTGTTTTATTGGGTTCTGATGTTGTGGGGTTGTGGGCATTCATTGCTCCAGTATTATTCCTCTTTCCCATGATTTCCGATGTTTGTGCCTTCTCTGGGTTCTTCCCTTGGGTCACTATGACTTCACTTAAGGTGTTCTGGATCTCGAGTCAGTAGTATCTCAGACCCCACTACTCCTTTACTGGGTTGTATCACAGAGTCTCCGACCCAGAGAGTCGATAGAGGCTGCTTTAGACTGTGGGGGGTGCCAGGTTGCATGTTCTCCTATGGTGTGATATCTCTGCCACCGCCACTCCCCCACTGGGTCAAGTCCCAGGGAGTAGAGTACTGGGATTTCTCCTTTGTGGCCCGCAATTTGACTCACAGTTCTTGAGTACGCAGATGTAGCCATACTGGACTTGGTGAATTAGCTGCTGCTGCCGCCGGTGGCAATATGGCATCGCTGCTATGCCCTCGGCCGTGAGGCTGGCGTATTTCTTCTTAGTTTTTATTTCCATTCTGAATCCCTGCAGCGTGTGCTGAGTTCAGCCACTGGGAGCTTTAGATGTTCCTTCGCCGAGAAATCCCGCCTGGCTGTTCCGCAGCGGCTCACCTCTGCTTGCTGTAGCCGTCCGGTGAAATCGCCGCTGCTGCCAGCAGTATGGCGCTGCTGCCGCATCCTCGGGCGTGAGGCCGGTGTATCTCTTCTGTGGCTCTGAGCACTGTTCTCAGTCAGCTTTCTCTCTGGAACCTGGTGATTTTTTTGTTTCTCTGGTGATGGTGTTTTCTGGCTATGAAAGGCACTGCTTTTGTGGTAATGGAGATTGGTTGTTAGCAGGGCTCTTAAGCCCCGCTTTTCTCGGTTGCCATCTTCTCAGAAGTCACCACAATCTTATTTTAAAACACTTTATCACGCCTAAAAGAAATCTTGTACCTATTAGAATTCCCCATTTCTTCCATGTCTTCCTAGCTTTAGGCATGCACTAATCTATTTTTTGTATCTAAATATGCCTATTTTGATATTTTTATATAAATGGAATCATATAATATATGGTATTTTTTAATTTAATTCTTTATATATTTTTTTGATGGTACTCGTGGTGGAACCCAGAGGCTTTCTACCTCCGGTCTATGCTCCCAGACCTATTTTCTGTTTTATTTGGAAACAGAGTCTCACTAAGTTTCTGAGAGCCTTACTAAGTAGCTGGCTTCCAACCTGCATGATCCTCCTGTCTCAGCCTCCCAAGTACTGGGATTACAAGCATGTGCCACCATGACTAGCTGTAATTTAATTCTTTCAGTTAGTATGTTTTTAGTTTTTAGCATGCATCAGTACTTCGTTTTGTCAGATAACTGAATAATGTTCCATAATTTAATATTTCTTTATAGGAATATGCCCATTTATTCATTCATAATTTGATGGCATTTGGACTGCTACTCTTTTTGGATATTATGAATGATACTATTTTGAATATTCATGTACAATGGTATTTTGTGTTTTGTACTGGGGTTTGAAATGAGGCGCATTCTACATCTGAGATACACCCATAGGCCCCTTTTTATTTTTTAAACAGTCTTATTAGGTTACTAAGAGTCTCTTTATATTGCCAAGGTTATCTCTGAACCTGTGGTTCTTTTGTCTCAGCCTCCCTAGTCCTAGGATTATAGGTATGCATCACCATGTCTGGAATGTTTAGTTTTTTGTGAACATATGTTTTTATTTATCCTAGAAGAGGTATTTCTGGGTCATATGGTAGCTCTAAATTTAACTTTTTGAAAAACTGTAAGACTGTTTTCCATGGCTGTATGCTTTTGCATTCCCAACAATAATATATTAAGCTTTTAATTTTTCAAATTTTTATAAACGCTTGTATAATCTTTTAGATTCTAGTTACCTTGGTGAGTGAAAGTTGTATTTTATTGTGGTTATAATTTGCATTTACCAAATGATTGATGATGTTGAGAATCTCTTCATTTGCTGATTGGCCATGTGGGTATTTTGTTTGAACCTACTAGATAAGTAATTGTAAATTATAGTAAATAAAATAGGTCATCTCACATGGTCAGTTAATTTTTTTATTAAACTAAAAGTCACAAACTAGTGGTCCATGGTATTGATTTCAGTATAAAACTGCATCTTTTCTTTATTCACAAGTGTTTTGAATTTTAGTCAACTATTAATATTAGGAAATTTTAGACAAAATGCAGACATTTTTAAAATAATGTAATCTGACTTCCGGGAAGATGGCGACCGAGAAAAGCGGGGCTTAAGAGCCCCGCTAACAACAGATCTCCATTACCAAAAAATCAGCGCCTTTCATAGCCAGAAAACACCATCACCAGTGAAACAAAAAATCACCAGGCTCCAGAGAAAGCGGACTGAGAACAGAGCCACAGAGGAGATCCACCGGCCTCGCGCCCGAGGACGCGCAGACGCGGCAGCAGTGCCATACTGCCGGAGGCACCGGCGAATTCACGGGACGGCTACAGCAAGCCGAGGTGAGCCACTGCGGAACAGCCAGGCGGGATTAGAGAGCATCTAAAGCTCCCAGTGGCCGAGCTCAGCACACACTGCAGGGATTCAGAGTAGAAATCAAAATCAATAAGAAAAACGCCAGCCCCATAGCTGAGGGCGTAGCAGCGGCGCCATATTGTCACCGGCGGCAGCAGCAGCGAATTCAGCGAGGCCAGTACAGCTACATCTGCGTACTCAAGAACAGTGAGTCAAATTGCGGGCCACAGAGGAGAAATCCCAGTACTGTACTCCCTGGGACTTGACCCAGTGGGGGAGTGGCGGTGGCAGAGATATCACACCATAGGAGAACATGCAACCTGGCACCCCCCACAGTCTAATGCAGCCTCTATCGACTCTCTGGGTCGGAGACTCTGTGATAAAACCCAGTAAAGGAGCAGTGGGGTCCGAGATACTACTGACTCGAGATCCAGAACACCTTAAGTGAAGTCATAGTGACCCAAGGGAAGAATCCAGAGAAGGCACAAACATCGGAAATCATGGGAAAGAGGAATAATACTGGAGCAATGAATGCCCACAACCCCACAACATCAGAACCCAATAAAACAGAAAATCAGAGATTTCTAGAAGATCAAATCGGGAAAATAACTGTAGAAATAATAGAGGTGCTTCGAAAAGAACTCAGAGAGAGCCAAAAAGAGATAAAGGATGCAATTAATGAAGTAAAGGCCTCAATTCAAAGCACAAACAACCGATTACAACACATGGAGAACAGAATCTCGCTCTTAGAAGATGAGCAATCAAAAAATGAACTCATAGTTTCTAATCTAGAAAAAAATATCTGACAGCAGGAATCTGATATTGAAGAAATATGGGCCCATTTTAAGAGAGCTAACCTAAGAATAATTGGAATAGAGGAGGGAAAGAAAGTGAAACCAAAGGGATCAACAATCTCTTCAAGGAAGTAATAGCAGAAAAGTTTCCAAACATAGAGCAAGAGGTTGATACAAAGGTCCAGGAAACTTATAGAACTCCCTTTAGACAGGATCAGAGAAGAGGATCCCCACGCCACATAATTGTCAAAAAGACCAATGTGGAAGCCAAGCAGAGAATATTAAAGACAACAAAAACAAAGGGCCAAGTGACATTCAGAGGCAAACCAATTAGAATCACTCCAGACTTCCCAAACCAAGTTATGAGAGCCAGAAGGGCTTGGAGTAACATATTCCAAACTCTGAAAGAAAACAACTTCCAGCCAAAAATTTCCTACCCAGCAAAACTTTCTATCAAATTAGATGGAAAAATAAGAAGCTTCCATGACAAACAGAAACTGAAGGAATTTATGTCTTCAAAACCAGCACTAGAGAAAATACTCAAAGAGATTAACTACAAAGAAGAAATAGGTAACACACACCAGAACCAGAGAAACAAGAGTTTCCATCCAACAGACAATTAATATTGGTTATCTGTGGAGATTCATTATTTATGTTAGTCTTTTACCTATCTCTAAATGGTATTGTTTGCCTTTATTGTTGTTAATTTTTAGGATTTCTAGTTGGAATATTAATATACCTTCAGATATAGCAATTGGAAATATTTTATCCCATTCTATTAGTAACTGTTAACTCTGTTTACATTGACTTTGGATATACAAATTTTTAGGGAGTCTGTATATTCCTCTGTTGCCTGTGCCATTGAAATCATAACCAAGAAATCACTGCCAATTTCAATGTTGTGAGGTTTTATGACCTAGATTTTCTCCTAAAAGTTTATAGTCTTAAGATTTATATTTAGGTCTATTATCTATTTTGAGTTAATATTTGTATATGGGATTAGGTAAGGGTCCAATTTTATTATTTTCCATGTAATTATTATTTTTTAACAATATTTAGTTAAAAGATTATCATTTCCACCACCAAATGTTCATGGAAACCTTGTCAAAAATAACTTGACAATATAGGGAAGAATTTAGCTCTAGGCTTTTATTTAACTCCAATGGTTTATATATCTTCCTTTAGAATAGTACTACACTGTTTCAATTATTGTAGCTTTATATGGTTTGAAATCAGAAAATATATATCTTCTAGCTTTGTTCTTTTTCAAGATCGTTTTGGGTACCGAGACTCCATATTCCATATTAGGATAGATTTTTTTCTGAAAAATAAATACATAAATATATGATAGTTTCACCTAAAAAATAGAAAAAATATTCTCTGGTAAGAAAGAAAGCAAAAAGAAATATTGAAATGTTATATTTAAGTCATCAAAAGCTTGGTATCAGACAAATGAAACTGTTATGTGAGATTATCATTTTTAATTTTAGATAAATTGCCATAATACTAGATGTCAACTACTAAGCCAAGCATGGGAGGGAGGGATAGGGAGAGAATGGGGTGGGGATTGGGTTGGGGCTGACTGGGAAAAGTGTGCATGTATTTCTACAAAAGTATGTATCCTACTATGATGTATGAATACAGTGCACCAATAAAAAAAAGAAGAAAAAATAAATAAATAAAATAATGTAATCTGAAGTTGCCATGGTTTGAATGTGTTCCCCTAAATTTTATTTGGTAGAGACTTAATCTCCAAATTCATATATTAATGACATTTGGAGGTGGGATGTTGGAGAGGTAATTGGGATTGAATGAGGGCATGAGGAAACATCCCCTAAGTTGGCATTAGTGGCTTTTCCTTAAGAGGGAGAGAGACATGAGCTAGCGAGTATGGTATGTTTCACCAGTGCCATGCAGATGCCTGTTTCATGCACTTGAACACATAAGTTTCCAAAACCACAAGCCAGATGAGTTTCTATTCTAAATTACCTGGTCTTGGGTATCTTGTTATAGTAACAGAAAATAGGCTTGATGATATGGTAATATAGAATCTGCTATTTACCATGATAAGAGTTGAAACTATGTAATTGGTTGTCCCCTTCTATAGGACAGTAATTTCCATAGTTCGTACTGATTCTTATTGCTTTCCACCTGACCCACCTAATTTATTACTTTAACTGACTTCTTGTCATAACGCTGTTTAAAGAAGTTGCTGAACTGGTATCTATTATTTTTAGGTCTGATACAAATTACTTAAAACCCAGTAGTACTCAGATACCTATGGCTTAGTTAAAACTTTCCTTCCCTCTATTGCTGTTTGTGATGTAGCCTGCTCATTCCTTATCTGAATAACCCATAAATCACACACCCCATAACTACTGCATATTACTATGAATGGCCAATAATAGAAGTATATAAATGAATTCTCCCTTCATGCATGAGTTATCTTTAACCAACACACAGTTCCTTCAGTCTAAAGGATAATGATTATGAATACCAATAGAGGCATAGTCCAGCCAGGCACAGTGGCACATGTTTGTAATCTCAGTACTTGGAAGACTGAGACAGAAGGTTCACAGGAAATCACATAAAATCTAAGTGCATGCATGATTGTATCATATTAAAACTCACTATGATGTATAGTTAGAATGCACCAATGAAAGTATATTTAAAAAAGAACCAGGGACTTCCTCCCAATATGTAGATGTCAATTACAGGGCAACACTATTCTTAGCACTATCTTGATTATGTTACTTATCTTTGAACCAATAATGACTGTTTATAAAAAGATGCCAAATGTGATTGACCCAGATGGGCCAAGTGCCTACCTTCCTGGAAAGGGAAACAGGATTTGTTACTAGTTAAAAGAGAACTGGAAAACGTGTATGCTAATTTAAAAAAAGTATATATTTGTAAATACAAAATGTGTATAATTTAAATATATGTATTTATAGTAACTAGTGATTTTATAAAAATATTGTAATGGTAGGTATCCATGATATATTATTTTTTGGGAAAAAACAATAAGGAGGCAAAAAAGAAGGAAATTAAAAATCCAAAATATGATGAACATAGATGAAAAATTCTCCAAATTATGCTAGCCAACCAAATTCAACAAATTAGTAAAATGATCACTGACCATGATCAAGTTGAATTTACCCCAGAAATAAAAAAATATGGCTCATATATAAATATTTACATTGAGATGCTATCTAACTCTAGTTAAAATAGCAATCATTAAGAATACAAACAATAACCAATGCTGCCAAGGATGTGGGAAAATAGGAACTGTTAGCAGGATTTTAAATGAGTACAACTGCTATGAAGATCAGTATGGAGGCTTCTCAGAAATCTAGGAATATATCCATCATATGACTCAACTATACCACTTTGGGTATGTTTTCAAAGGAACTGAAGTCATAATACTATAGTGATACAGGCATATCAATGTTTCTATCGATATGAATCACAATAGCCAAATTATGGAATCAGCCTAGATGTTTGTCAACCAACTAAGGGGTTATTTTTTTAATTAGTAGTTTTATTTTTATGTGGATCATATTGAAAATGGCATACATTCAGACTGTGCTTGGTGCCCTCTCCCTCTCCTCCAGCTTCCCTTCCCCCTCCCAACAATGAGTGTCCAGGTTAACCATGCTACATTCATACTTTTACACATATTCTAATGTAGATCCTCCATTAATCCACCTCAGCCTTCTTTGTCTCCTACCCTTCCATTTCAGCTTTACTGAGGTTTCCCCTCCATTATCTGGAGTCCTTCTGGTATTCCTAATAGTCTCTAATTTGGACAGATTAGAGAAAACATATGTCCCTTCTCTTTCTGTGCTTGGCTGATTTCAATTAACATAATGTTCTCCAGGTCATTCCATCTTCTCACGAAAACTTTGGTATAAACACACAATGAAATTTTACTTGGCTGTAAGGAAGAACAAAATTATGTTATTTGTAGGAAAATGGATGGAACTAGAGAATATTATGCCAGTCACAGAAAGTGAAGGGTCATGTAGTTTCTCTCACGTGTAGAAGGAAGCCAGAAGGAAATTGGGAAGAAAAAAGGACTTCAGATAAATGAGAGACACCAGAATAGTGGAAGGGGATTTGGGAAGGGAAAAAGAAAACTTGAGAAAGGATACAGTTTAAATAATGCTGTGTTCATATATGAAGTTATCAATAGCAAAAATAATAACATATATGAGAGGGAAAGGGGTGGGATCCAGTGGGAAACACAATAAGTTCTGTGTGCATTTATTTCTATCACTAAACATGATTATTATTTATAATTATAATGCATCAATAATAGTATATTTAAAATGTATATTTTAAATATTAAAATATTTTAAATATTAAAATAGTATATTTAACATTAACAGCATGAAGAACTAACACCATATTGTCTTTGTGATTTTGATGAAAAAAAGTAAAATAAAAGACATCCTGTTTTCATGAAATGGAAGAATTAACATTGATAAACTGTTCACACTACCCAAAGTGCCCACAAACTTAATATAATTATTAAAATTCAAATGTTATTTTTCATAGATATAAAAAAATTCCTAAACTTTATTTGGAGCCATGAATTACCTTGAAAAATCAAAGCAAGCATAAGAAAAAAGAAAAAAATTAAAGTGTCATAATATCTTACTTTAAAATATACCACAAAGTTTCTTAAAACATGGTAGTATTGGCATATCAACAGGCAAATAGACCAGTGGAGCAAAATTGAGAAATCAGAAAGAAATTCATGCATTTATGTTAATTGTTTTTTGACAAAGGTGCCAATGAGACACAATGAGGACTATAGTCTGTAAATATATTGTGTAGAAACAACTGTATATCTTCATTCAGAAACACAAATTTAGTCTATTATCTTACACAATATTAAAAATCAACTCAAAATGTATGAAAACCTTAAATGTCAGACCCCAAACTATAAAACTATAAGAAAAATATATGGAAAAATCTCCATAATACTAATCCTGGGTAATGATTTTTGAATTTGAGACCAAAGAATACAGAAATATCAAAATTAGACAATTGGGATTTCATCAAACTATAAATCTTTTGTAGAGCCAAGAAAACAATCAACATAACAAAGAGACAAATGAAGAATGGGAGAAAAAATGCAAGCCATATATCTGATAATAGGTTAATGTCAAAATAAAAAAATCCAATAAAATAGTAAGAAAGCAAAATTTGAAAGGAAGATGGCAACCGAGGGATGCAGCACGTCTTAGTCCTGCTAAAACTCGATCTCTATTGCCATGAAAATAGGATCTTGAAAAGAGGAAGAAACCAGCATAAAATTGAACAGAGGAAAAAAAAGAAAGTCAGTGGAAACAAAGCTAGAAGGCAAAACAGAGGACAGAAAAGTACTCCATTGGCCTCTAATGGCTGCAGCTGCAGGGGCCATGGTGGTGATATCTTGCCTAACTGTGCTGGGACTGCTGGCACTTCAGCCTCCAGTGACCTTAGCAAAAAAATCTAATGACTTGAAGCAAAGAAAGTGGCTACAGCTCAAAATTATAAGTAGTTGGTTCCTTGTCCCATGCTCGACAGAGATCCTATTTGGTCAGACCTGGTGACAGCCTGCAGTAACAGTGGTAAAACTCATCTAATCCTCCAGTTACCCAGAGTGGCATTCAACAACACCATAAGTGAACCAATTGTCCTCATGGAAGAACACTCAGCATGGACATAAGGACTCACACTGCAATAGATAGACTCACAGAGCCTGAGTTTTTGTGGTTCACCCTGGTGAAGGTGAGGGTTGAGTCTGCTGTCAGACACAGCAAAGGCATGGATTAACAGACAGCCCCTATGGCCAATCAGGCAAAAAAAAAAAAAAAAGCCTACAGCCTGAAGGGTGCAGAGCCCTAGTGGGGCCTCCGGAGATCATCACAAACCACCCAATTGTGGTGACCAGGGAGGGGTTAGACTAACCCAGCCCTAACTGTAGAAAATGTGACTCCTATGTATACACTGGGTCTGTTAGTAGAGGCAACTGTTACCTAAGTAGGTAGGGAGGGATGCAGGCTCAAGGTATGTAAAAATTGTGGAGACCCGTGCTTACTCAATCCAGACCCTATTTGCAGATGACATGATACTCTAGAAGACTCAAAAAACTCAACCAAAACAGCTATAGAACTGATCAACAAATTCAAAAAAGTCTGGATATAACATCAATCTTAAAAAATTAGAAGCTTTGTTGGGCGTGTTGGCGCATGCTTGTAATCCCAGTACTTGGGAGGCTGAGACAGGAGGATTGCTCAGTTTCAAAATCAGCCTCAGCTACTTAGTGAGGCTCTCAGCAACTTAGTGAGACCCTGTTTCCAGATAAAATATAAAATAGGTTTGGGAGTGTAGCCCAGAGGTAGAAGACCCCTGGATTTAATCCCCAGCACCACACAAACACACACACACACACACACACACACACACACACACACACACACACACCAGAAGCTTTTCTTTATACCAACCATAAATTCACTGAAAGAGGAAGCCAAAAAATACTTCCACTCAGGATATCCTGCAAGAAAAACAAAAAACAAACAACAAAAAAAAAAAAACCCAGGAATATACCTAACCAAGAAAGTCAAAGACCTCTACAAGGAAAGTTGTAAAACACTGTAAAAAGTAATCAAAGAAGACCTTAGGAGATAGAAATATCTTCCATGGTCTTAGACTGGTAGAATAAACACATCATCATAATGGCCATTCTTCCCAAAGTGATATATAGATTCAATGTAATACCCATTAAAATTTCAAGGGCATTCCTCACAGACATAGAAAAATCAGTGCTTAAATTCATTTGGAAAAACAAAAAACCCAGAATAGCAAGAGTTGTTCTAAGCAATAAGAATCATCTAGGAGGCATCACATTACCTGACATCAGAGTATACTACAGAGCCATGGTCATAAAAACAGCATGATATTGGAACAAACACAGACACACAGACCAATGGAGCAGAATAGAAGACTCAAACAAATCTGTACACTTATGGCCAATTTATTTTTGACAAAGTGGTCAAAAATATACACTGAAAAAAGATAGCTTCTTCAACAAACGGTGCTGGCAAAACCGGTTATATTCAGAAAAAGAGACATAGACCCCACTTTTTAACCATACACAAGTCAATGAAAGATGGATCAAAGACCTGGAAATCAGAACAGAGACCTTGCAAATTCTTGAAGAGGGCATAGGTCCAACATTTCGACATATAGGCACAGGTGAAAACTTTCTCAACAAGACACCAAAGGCATAAAAAATTTAAAGGAGGATCAATACATGCAATTGCATTAAAATGAAGAGCTTCTATACAGCAAAGGAACTATTAAGAACCTCAACAGAGAGCTGACAGAATGGAAGAAAATTTTACCAACTACTCTTTCAGTAGAGGACTAATATCTAGAATATAGAGAACTCAAGAAAGTCAGCATTATGAAAACAAATAACCCAATCCAAATATGAGCAAGTGAACTAAATAGAAACTTCTCAAAAGAAGAAATTCGAATGGCCAATAAATGTATGAAAAATTGTTCAACATCATTAGCAATAATAGAGATGCAAATCAAAACTACACTGAGATTTTACCCAAGTCCAATTAAAATGGCAAACATCCAAAACAGAAACAACAAATTCTGGTGAGGATGTGGAGAAGTGGGGACTCTAATACATTGTTAGTGGGTTTGCAAATTAGTGCAACCACTTTGGAAAACAATATGAAGGATTCTCATAAGAATGGGAACAAACCTTCCACATGATCCAACAATACCACTTCTGGGTATCTACCCCCCCAAAAATGGAAAACAAAATACTAAACTGATGCCTGTGTATCTATGTTCATAGCCACACAATGCAACAATGCAAAACTATGAAACCAGCCAAGATGTCTGTCAAGAGAAGAATGGATTACAAAATTATGGGATATGTACACAATGGAATTTTATTCAGCCATAAAGAAGAACAAAATTACATCATTTGCAGGAAAATGGATGGAACTGGGGAAGATTATGCTAAGTGAGATTAGTCAGTCACAAAACTTAATCAGATGTTCTTTTATTTTTTCCCAATCTAAATATTTTTTTATTGGTGCACTGTATTCATACATCATAGTGGGATACAAACTTTTGTAGACATACATGCACACATCGCCCAGTCAACCCCCACCCGATCCCCACCCCATTTTCTCCCCATCCTTCCCTCCCATGCTTGGCTTAGTGGTTGACATCTAGTATTATAGCAATTTATCCAAAATTAAAAATGATAATCTCACATAACAGTTTCATTTGTCTGATACCAAGCTTTGGATGACTTAAAGATAACATTTCAATATTTCTTTTTACTTTCTTTCTTACCAGAGAATTTTTTTTCTATTTTTTTTTTGGTGAAACTATCATATTTATATATTTATTTTTCAGAAAAAAAAATCCTAATATGGAATATGGACTCTAGATACCCAAAACGATCTTGAAAAAGAACAAAGCTAGAAGATATATATTTTCTGATTTCAAACCATATAAAGCTACAATAATTGAAACAGTGTAGTACTATTCTAAAGGCAGATATATAAACCATTGGAGTTAAATAAAAGCCTAGACCTAAATTCTTCCCTATATTGTCAAGTTATTTTTGAAAAGGTTTTCCATGAACATTTGGTGGTGGAAATAATAATCTTTTAACTAAATATTGTTGAAAAATAATAATTACACGGAAAAGAATAAAATTGGACCTTACCTAATCCCATATAAAAATATTAACTCAAAATAGATAAAAGACCTAAATATAAATCTTAAGAATATAAACTTTTAGGAGAAAATCTGGGTCATAAATCCTCACAACATTGAAATTGGCAGTGATTTCTTGGATATGATTTCAATGGCACAGGCAACAGAAGAATATACAAACTCCCTAAAAAATAAAAAAAAATATTGTATATCCAAAGACAATGTAAACAGAGTTAAAAGTTACTAATAGAATGGGATAAAATATTTCCAAATGCTATATCTGAAGGTATATTAATATTCCAACTAGAAATCCTAAAAATTAACAACAATAAAGTCAAACAATACCATTTAGAGATAGGTAAAAGACTAACATAAGTAATGAATCTCCACAGATAACCAATCTTAGTTGTCTGTTGGATGGAAAATCTTATTTCTCTGGTTCTGGTGTGTGTTACCTATTTCTTCTTTGTAGTTAATCTCTTTAAGTATTTTCTCTAGTGCTGGTTTTGAAGACATAAATTCCTTCAGTTTCTCTTTGTCATGGAAGCTTCTTATTTCTCCATCTAATTTGATAGAAAGTTTTGCTGGGTAGGAAATTTTTGGCTGGAAGTTGTTTTCTTTCAGAGTTTGGAATATGTTACTCCAAGCCCTTCTAGCTCTCATAACTTGGTTTGGGAAGTCTGGAGTGATTCTAATTGGTTTGCCTCTGAATGTCACTTGGCCTTTTGTTTTTGTTGCCTTTAAGATTCTCTGCTTGGCTTCCACATTGGTCTTTTTGACAATTATGTGGCGTGGGGATCCTCTTCTCCGATCCTTTCTAAAGGGAGTTCTATAAGTTTCCTGGACCTGTGCATCAACCTCTTGCTCTATGTTTGGAAACTTTTCTGCTATTACTTCCTTGAAGAGATTGTTGATCCCTTTGGTTTCACTTTCTTTTCCCTCCTCTATTCCAATTATTCTTAGGTTAGCTCTCCTAAAATGGGCCCATATTTCTTCAATATCAGATTCCTGCTGTAGGATATTTTTTTCTAGATTAGAAACTATGCGTTCATTTTTGGAATGATCATCTTCTAAGAGCGAGATTCTGTTCTCCATGTGGTCTAATCAGTTGTTTGTGCTTTGAATTGAGGCCTTTACTTCATTAATTACATCCTTTATCTCTTTTTGGCTCTCTCTGAGTTCTTTTCGAAGCACCTCTATTATTTCTACAGTTATTTTTCTGATTTGATCTCTAGAAATCTCTGATTTTCTGTTTTATCGGGTTCTGATGTTGTGGGGTTGTGGGCATTCATTGCTCTAGTATTATTCCTCTTTCCCATGATTTCGGAAGTTTGTGCCTTCTCTGGGTTCTTCCCTTGGGTCACTATGACTTCACTTAAGGTGTTCTGGATCTCGAGTCAGTAGTATCTCAGACCCCACTACTCCTTTACTGGGTTGTATCACAGAGTCTCCGACCCAGAGAGTCGATAGAGGCTGCTTTAGACTGTGGGGGGGGGGTGCCAGGTTGCACGTTCTCCTATGGTGTGATATCTCTGCCACCTCCACTCCCCCACTGGGTCAAGTCCCAGGGAGTAGAGTACTGGGATTTCTCCTCTGTGGCCCGCAATTTGACTCACTGTTCTTGAGTACGCAGATGTAACTGTACTGGACTCTGTGAATTCGTTGCTGCTGCCGCTGGTGGCAATATGGCGCCGCTGCTATGCCCTCGGCCGTGAGGCTGGCGTATTTCTTCTTGGTTTTGAGTTCAACTCTGAATCCCTGCAGCGTGTGCTGAGTTCAGCCACTGGGAGCTTTAAATGCTCCCTCTGCTGAGAAATCCCGCTTGGCTGTTCCGCAGCGGCTCACTTCGGCTTGCTGTAGCCGTCCGGTGAATTTGCCACTGCTGCCGGCAGTATGGCGCTACTGCCACATCCTTGGGCATGAGGCCGGTTTATCTCCTCTGTGGCTGAGCTCTGTTCTCAGTCCACTTTCTCTCTGGAGCCTGGTGATTTTTTTGTTTCTCTGGTGATGGTGTTTTCTGGCTATGAAAGGCGCTGATTTTGTGGTAATGGAGATTGGTTGTTAGCAGGGCTCTTAAGCCCTGCTTTTCTCGGTCGCCATCTTCCCGGAAGTCCCCAATCAGATGTTCTTTCTAATATGCAGAAGCTAGGGAGAAAAAATGTCATAGAAGGAACTCTAGACAAAGAAGGAAAAACCATAAATGAGCAAAAGTGGTGACTTGAGAATGATGGAACGGGCAAGGGAAATTTCTTAATGTGCATGATATACATTCACCAACATATTAACATCAATCACTAAGCCAAACAGAAGAAGATATAGGGGAGGGAATTAGGGAAAGACTAAATGAGTGAGTGATGTGTGCATGTATGCCTCTACTGTTTTGTACCTCATTATGATGTGTGGCAATGATGCACCAAAAAAGAAAACATAATCAAATTAAAATGTGTACATGGTCCTAATAAATATTTCTCAAAATATGAAATACAAATGGCCCAAAATTACCCCTTCACTGATATGATAGAATTAGAAATTACAATCACAATGAAATGAAATTGAATATCTGTTAAATAGATATTATAAAAATAATAAAAATAAGAAATATTGTTAAGGTCCCAGAGAACAGGAAAACCTTGCTTTGCTTGTGAGAATTGAAATTGATATAGCTATTATGAAAAATTATATGAAGCTTTGTAAAAATTAAAAAGAGAGCTAAATTGTGATCTAGTGATTTTACTACTAGATATATACCCAAAGAAAATGAAATCAGTATTTTGAAAAGATATGTGTTTCCCCAGGTTTACTGCAGCATTATCCACACTATTCAAGATATAAAATCTGCTGTCCATCAATGGATTAATGAATAAAGAAAAATGGTGTATGTGTATAGTGGAACACTGCTCAACCTTAGCAAAGAATAAATTCCTGTTATTTGAAACACTGTGAATACCCATGTAAGATATTATGTTAAGTGAAATAACATAAGAAGAGAAAGGCAAATAATTTGTGATCTCACTTGTATGGTGGAATATAAACATTTAAACTCACAGAAGCAGAGAACTAGATAATGGTTGGGGGTTTATGGATATGGGTTGTATCCTTGGATACACAATTTCAGTAAAACAAGAGGAGTAAGTTCAAGACATCTATTGTGTAATGTTGTTTAGAGTTTATAACACTATACTGTATACTTAAAATTTACTAAGGGGGTAGATTTTAAGTGCACACACCATAAAAATGGTAAGTATGTAATTTATATTCTATGCATTAACATTCTGAATTTGGTCATTCCAGAATACATACATATTTTAAGTCATGATGTTGTACCTGAAAATGTATACAATGCTTTAGTTCCATTTCTTCTTTCTATTTTCCTAGTCCTCCTTCTTGAAATGCAAATTTTTGTTATGTGCCATTGTATATTGGATACATGTAACTTGATTTTTATTTTGACCTTCATTGTCTTTTATAGGGACAGAGGAGACTCAGAGGAGACTTTGAACTTTGGGACTTTTCAGTGATGCTGGAACTTTTAAGATTGTGAGAACTCTTGGAGTGGACTAAATGCATTTTGCATTCTGAGCTGGACATGAGCTCTTCAGGAGTCAGGGTCAGAATGCTATGGTATAAAATGACCTCTTGAAGACTCATAAATGCTATTTGGAGTTAATATAAAAAAGTCATGAGGGTTGTACTCCCAGCAGTTGATATATTCATTGGCTTGATCTGGATGGTGGCCTAATCTGGTAGGATGTAGCTAGAGAAGGTGAGTCAATGAGGATGCAGCCTTGGGGATTATATATGTTTCCCTCACTTGTGTGCTCTCTCTTGCTTCCATCCTTCATGATGTGAGGGGTGCACTAATGTGCACTCGCAGTCTTTGCTTCCTGTCCCCAAACCCTGAGATGCATGGTCCCTAGCCTCACATGGACTGAACCCAAATATTACTAAGGAAAACTATGAGATAATAAATCTTCTATTATCTAAAAATAAACCTAATTTAGAAGTTTCAGTGTAGTTAAATAATTTACATTATTTAAAGAAGCTAAAATATAAGTCGAGCATGGTGGTGCATGCTTATAATCCCAGTACTTGGGGAGGCTGAGACAGGAGGATCATGTAGGTTCAAAGCCAGCTTCAGCTACTTAGTGAGGCTCTCAGCAACTTAGTGAGACTGTTTTCAAATAAAATATAAAATAGGTCTGGGAGTGTAGCTTGGAGGTGGAAGGCCCTTGGGTTCCATCCCTAGTACCACAATACAAAAAAAGAAGCTAAAATATTTGGTGTGGAATTTTTTAAACCAATTTTCTTAGAACATAAGGGGGTAATGGCTTATTCTAAGTAAAATATAAATGATTAATAATGACTTAATTAAAAAGAGAACAGTATTATTTTTAATTAACTTGGGTTTATTTTCTTTGTTTCCTTTCCTCCATCCAATCAGCCTAATTTTCTGATTTGCCAAAATTGTATCCCACAGATTTACGATGGATCAGGATAGATGCTTCTTCATTTTTAGAAATGTCTATTTTGGCCTTCAGTACACATTGTTCTTCATTTTTGCGTAGCTGAATGCCTTTTCTTATTGCATCCATCAGGACATTTCTTGCTTTACTGAATATTGGTGAAGTTGATGAAGATAGTTTTATCCCAGAAGTAACTGAATCTGGTGAAAACTGGGACATAGACAGAGCTTGAGGGTTTGAAGTGCAATTTGATGGAGATTGTGCAAAAGAAAACAATGACTGAAGGGTAAAAGGTTTTGCTGACTTCAAACTCGATCTTTGTTGTGGTGGAATCAAATGTCCCGTTGATCGTTCAGCTGAAGATCTTCCTGATGCAACAACTGAAGCTTTCGTTGACTGTGAATCTGAATATCTTGATGATGGACCAACAAAACTTCTTGGTGACTGGACACATGTATGTCTTGGTGGTGGACTTGAAAATCTTGATGCTTGTGGATGTGAAGATAGTGGAACTGAAATTTGTGAAGTGAGTGAAGTTGAATATCTTGTTAATGGCACTCCTGATGATTTTGGTAATTGATTAATCAGATATCTTGATGGTGGTGGAAGTGAAGACCTTGGTGTTGATAGAGTTGAAGGTTTTGGTGATTTTGCAGTTGAAAACCTTGGTGATTGTGCAAGTGAACCCATTTTTGATGGAGCAACTAATGATGATGGGGATTCTATAACTGAAGCACCATTAGTTGGATCTTCAGCTATCTCTTTTGTTTCAGTTCTACATGAGGTTACTGAGGAAGGAGACATAGGTAGAGGTAAGACTATTTTAGGTGGTATAATTGGAAAATCGAAATCAGAAGTAGTTTGGAGGCAATCAGGAATTGATTTTGTTTCAGAAGTTCTCAAATCAGGTGATGGAAACTGAGTTGAAGGTTGAATTATTGAGGCATGACTTGCCATGTCTGAAGTTTTTAATACAGTTAACCAATCAGGTGGTAATGGAGGTGGTGAAGTGGGTGCTGTGGGACTCACAAACACCTCTGTTTTAAGACGAATTCGAGGTTGAGATTGAACTTCTTTTCCCATTCCAGTTCCATAACTGACATATGAAAGTGAATTTTTCAGGTCTCCAGCTCCATTTCTTGGCACGGGAAGAGGACTGGATAACACTTTTCCTACAGCTCTTGTTAGAAGCTTACTTATATCAGTATCTTGGTAAGTGGAACATGGGGAACTGTCAGCTGGTTGATTCACACATGAATAAGAGATCTCTCTACAAACATTGTGAATGGGACGCACGGAAACATTTTTTCTCATCAGTTGACTTCGAGGCGCACTCTCTGTTTCATAGGGATGATATAGATGCTTCTTTTTTTGCTTGAATTTTTCCTGCCTTTTTCCTTTACCCTCAGATATGAACATATCTTTACAAGTTTCAAAGCTGTATGGCATATTAGGAAAGGTCACTAAGCCTTCTGTATTATTTTGGCAAAAAGTAGGCATATTGAGAGGTACTGTCTGCACAGAAGCATCATGTGTCTCATACATCTTAACAGGTAATGTTTGGGAGAGTTCTATCTGCTTCTCTTGAATATCCTTACTTGGAGAAGCCTCGGACTTTGTAGCTGTCAAGGTCGATTCTTTTTTTGTATCCTTGTGAGTAACAATATCTGTTAACTGGATTACATGTTGTTGTAAAGCCTTAAGTCTGTTAGAGACCTTATCAGCCTCGTTGGATATTTCTCCAAGTATTTCTTCAGCATATTTATTTATGTTATTTATCTGTGTCGCTACTTTAAGTACAGAAGTCTGGATTTCAAAGACTAACTGACCTTGAACTTTTCCGGGCAGTGCCAGTTTATTTGGACTGTCTTCATCTTTTTCTTCATTTACCATTTCAGGCTTGTGTTCTTAAAAACGTTGAGAGGCACGGCCACGTTGCCGTCTTTTAAACATTCACACCTTTTCTTAGACCCGCGGTGGGATCTTTTAAGTTTTGAACCTTGCCAGCAACATCTGGCTCTGGCAGAGGTTACTCTCATTTAAGGTCGAGAGCTCTCTGTCTTCAGCTTTTGACCAGTAACCTGGCAACGTACTTCTACCCTAGAATCTTACAATTGAGTCAGCAGTGAGAGAATAAGGCCTTCCAGTCATGGCCACGCCCCTGTGACCTGGCTAGGGGTAGTGTCCTTCCTCTTAGTTATGGCAACGCCCCTATGACCTATTCAGATGCTACTGGAGTGGAGTTTTCACAAAGGTGAAAAGGCACTCTGCAGAGGAAGAAATACAGATATTACTAAACCTTTCATTAATGTTTATAGGTTTGAGAACAGGATATTCTGAGTCCCTAACTTATTTGTGTGACTTTAATGACATGTATCTCTTCTATGATTCCCAGATCATCTTCCAATTGTGATATTACTTCTGAGCTTTATGTGGATATTACACATCCATCTCAAAATTTTACTTGTTTTTGTAATCTAGTCAAATCTGCCTCTCTTCCCTGTGTCTCTTATCTCTGAATAAGAGAGTTGTTCAGGCCCCAAACAGACGTTACTTTTATCTTTGACATTTCTCCCTCAGGCCTACCTCTAGTCACCAATGCTGGTCAGTTAACCACAAAAGTATATTGTAAATTGTAGCCCTCTTTCTCCATCTATCCCCACCACTACTGTAATACATATCACTGTCTTTCACCAGGACAAATTAAAAGTCTCCTAACTGGTCTTTCTGATCATTTCTTGGCTTCTTCCAATCTATTTTCTATCCTCCTTCAATCCACGCATTTATAGTTGCATCCATCTGTCATCCACTCATCTATCTATGCATCAAGTGATCTTTAAAAATGTCCAATTTTACCGGGCGTGGTGGCGCACGCTTTTAATCCCCGCCCTTGGGAGGCGGAGACAGGAGCATGCGCAGGTTCGAAGCCAGCCGGGCTGGCTTAAGAGACCCTGTTTCCAAATAAAAAAAATATAAAAAATAGGTCTGGGAGTGTATCCCAGAGGTAGAAGGGTTTCCAGGAACCCCAGTTCCACCAAAAAAAAAAAGTCCAATTTTAAGGAGCTCTGAGTAAGACAGTAAAGCTAGACCACCAAATTAATTTTTCAAAAATCAAGTGATATTGACAAAAATAAGGTTTAAAATAAGAAGAAAACTCAGCAAAATAATAAGGAACAGAGCATAATGACCTATTATTCTTGAAAGTTGTGTCTAATGACCAAGAGACAAAGTATTTTATATTGACAGGTAATTTCTATTCTATACATATTTCTTTTTTTTTTTTGTACTGGAGATTTAACCCAGGGACATTTTAACTCCAAGATAAACCTTTAACCTTTTTCATGGTGAAAGAGGGTCTTATTAAGTTGTTGAGGTTCTCAATACACTACACTAAATTTCTGAGGCTGGGCTCCAACTTACAGACATGCGTCAAGGACACAACTTTGGTACCAATCATTTTTATATCACTGATAAACAAAACAATGGGTATAATAATGACAACTAGTAGCACCACAGAGGGAAAGATACTAATTTCAAATATGTGTACCTGGGACACAGCATATGACCCTAATTTTCCATTCTTCTCTTCTGTATAGATTCATAGAGACATATATTAAATTTCATCATTCTTAAAGATATATATGTACTCAGAGAAACAAACAGGGCCTAATTATAGAAAGATAGGGAAGGTCCTTTGAAGCACTTTCATACTACACAAATCTCAGTGTCTTCTCCATGAAGGGAGGGATACAAGTCTTACCATGAGGACTTTCTGAAAGATTTTTTTTTAAATTGAGAAGATTATAAGTGTGTGTGTGTGTGTGTGTGTGTGTGTGTGTGTGTGGTTAAACTATATGATATTACCACATGTGCTTATTTGTATATGCTCCATGACATTCAAGATACACAGCAGAAGTTTCCCTGTATTGCCCTTTTACTAACATACTTGGCTAACACTCATCTTTTTTTTTTTGTCATAAACTATTATTTTTAAAATGTCAGCTGGGCATGGAGGCACACGCTTGTAATCCCCACGCTTGGGAGGCTGAGACAGGAGGATCATACAGGTTCAAAGCCAGTCTCAGCTACTTAGTGAGGCTCTCAGCAACTCAGTGAGACCCTGTTTCCAAATAAAAATAGAAAATAGGACTGGGAGTATAGCCCGGAGGTAGAAAGCCTCAGTACCAGAAAAAAAAAAGTCATATAACCAGACCCTAAATTTGTTAATAATTTAGTATTGATTTTTTAAATTCAGAATCACTCCCTGGAGATTATCCATTTTATTACATGCATCAACAGAGTAGTCATTTTATTTGTGTTGTTAGAGATGGATTGATTTCTATTGTACAGATAGATTATTAAATCAGTTACCTGTGGAAGGACATCTGATTTTTTTTTTTTTTACAGTTTTTGGCTGTTAGGATTAAAGTTGTTTCCATGAACATTGATGTACCATGTTTCTGTGTGAACATGTTTTCATTTCTCTGTAATAAATTATCCCAGGAGCCAGGCGTGGTGGCTCACTTTGTAATCCCAGCACTTGGGAGGCTGAGACAGGATCACGTAAGTTCGAAGCAAGCTTCAGCTACTTTGTGAGGCTCTCAGCAACTTCGTGGTACCATGTTTCCAAATAAAATATAAAAAATAGGCCTGGTAGTGTAGCCACAAGGTAGAAAAGCCCCTGGGTTCCACCACCAGTGCCACAAAAAATTATCCCAGAGTACAATTGATGGAACTTAGGGTAATTGTCACATTGGAGACAAGGATTGAGAGGAGGGCTTTTCTCAGGGCATTCTTACTTCCAGTGTCCTGGCTTTAGACAGATAAGACATTTTCCCTCAAGGGATCTGTGGGGACATTGCTAGAATGTATCATTCAGTCTTGCAAAACTGCCAATAACTGGGCTTGCCTTTCCTCTTTTGTTTTCTCCTTTATAAGAACCTTTTGTTCTTCCTCTTATTCACTGTTTTTAAAAACAGGTGGCTACTTGGAGGAAGTCATTGATGGAAGTCCCAGGCCTCAGTGTTAGCTTTTTAAATTTCTTCCAAATGTCTGGAGCTGAGTGAGTGATAAATTTATCCTTCAGAATAAGCTTTCCTTCCAAAGATCCTAGGTCTATGGAAGTGTGTTTGAATAAGAGCCTCTCAGAGTCATTCAAGAAAGTTGTAAGGTTTCCATTACGCTCCTGATTTATGGTGACTAACTTGGTATAATTAATGGGCTGGCCCTCCTGTTTCTTAATCCTTCTGAAAAGTATACAAGAAAGTGGTTTCTTATATTATATCCTTTTCCTTATAATCTAATTTAGGATCTATTGTGGGGACAGCTGTTGCTCCTAAAGGATATTGGGAGTTTATTAAGTACATCTGGCTTCCAAATTCCTTTGTAGCCTAGCAACCTTTTGTCATTCTGGCACTGATAGGGTCTGCCCTAGAATGATGCTTATGTTCTTCCAGAAAATCCTGGACTAGGTGATGCAATGTTTCTGTATATCAATCTGGGTCATCAGAGAATTTTTCCAGATCTTGCTTAATTTGTAGATCTTTTAGAGAGAAGGAGACTTGCATCTACGTATGCCCAAATTCTCCACCTAGCTCCTATAAGGGACATATCTTACATTGAAGTGGGGATGACCCTGGATATGGGGGACTAGGGTTTGGTAGGGATAAGATGGAGTGCTCTAGGGTCCACTGGTTTTTTTGAGCCTTTGGAGGGTTTTGAGGAATTGGCCAGTTCCTATTGGGGATTCTTCAAGATAGAGAGATTTCCCCATTGTGTGAAAGTTTGTCTCTGTAAGGCCATAAAGGCAGGCTTAACTTTGTATTCTCAACAAAGGTCTGGCTGATTTCTTAAAGCAAAGAAGAGTTGGAAATAAGCAACTTCCCCCATTTTCCTTTCTGGTGGCAGAAGAGATCTGGTTATAACATCATGTTAAAATTTAGGCTTTTGTTCAGG
Source organism: Muscardinus avellanarius (assembly GCF_963383645.1). Classification (NCBI taxonomy): domain Eukaryota; kingdom Metazoa; phylum Chordata; class Mammalia; order Rodentia; family Gliridae; genus Muscardinus; species Muscardinus avellanarius. Next base: position 115,618,582 of record NC_137792.1, on the reverse strand, counting down.
GTTCATGCTTGTTAGTTATCTAATGGGTAGTAAGTCCAAGCTGCATTGCAAGAGAAAAATATTTCTCTTTTTAAAATTTCAGGATCAAAACTCTCCCAGTTCTTTAAAATGCATCCCAACGGAGAATCTGAAGGTATCGTGATTGTGATTCTATTTCCCATGTGAAAGAGAAGACAAAGATTGGAGACAGGGAGTATCTCCACCTTCATTCAGGTTAATTAGCCTTCTGTACCTGGGACACTTAAAGCATCCTTTTTGCAGCCTAGAAATTGGAGATCTGCTGTACCGGTTGAAATGTAGATGAGCGTGTGTGTCCCCCAGTCGCATAGAGACACGCGGATATCCATAGTAGATATTATGGATGCCTTTATTCGTGGGAGATCGGCCTCCAGCCCCCGTGGCAGGGGCTGGTGGCGGGGGGGAGAGTGCGTCCCTCCCTCTCCGGCTCCTCTCCGAACTCTCTTCTTCCTGACCAGGAGGCCTGATCCCCTCCCGGAATCTCAGAGCTCCACCTCCTAGCTTCCGGCCCCGCCCCCTGTGGGGCAGGGGCTACTCGAACCTTTCATCCCGACCTCTTTGACTAAGGGGTGCAGATGGGTGATGTTTTGTTCATCTAGCGACTTCCTGCTCAGAAGGGGCACCGTCAGTCAGTCAGTAAGGGCCCCAGGTTGGGAGAAATCGGAATCTGAGCCACCGGAAGGGAGCAGGTGGGTGTGGTCGCAGCAAGAGTTGGAGGTTACCCTGGAGAGCTTGGTGACTGGTTTGCTTTGAGGAGACTAACAGGCAAGGTGCTATTAAAGAAAAAGAAAATTGTGAGAGTGCAACCCAGGCTGGGTAGAAGCCCTTTTAGATACAAGGCAGTCACTAGATCTACTAACTTAAATAACAACATTTTCCTGAGGAGAATGTATGCCCATTTTAGAAGTTTAATACTTAGGCAATTTGGCATCCGAGGAGGGAGAGCACTATAGTATGTAAACGAGTGGGCCTGCTAAAATATAAACATCAAAGAGAGTTATGTCGAGAGAAACAAAGTTTAGTGGATCCCAACACTGTGCAAGAGAATTTGTCCTTGCCGTCATCATCCTGGACCAAGATTTGAGAAGGAAACTAAGGCCTGAAAGATCGAGCAGGCCACCAAAGAGGAAACTGGCTTACCCTGTACCTGCAGTTACCCTGGGCCAGCAAGGAAGATGGAGGAAGGAGGACAAGGGATCCCAGGAGCTGTCAGTCCTTGGTCAGACCGAATAGGGCCAGCGGCGGGTCCTTGTCCAGAAGGGTAGACCCCCTGTAGTGAGGTACCTGAGGTCCACCGCTTTTTAAAGGACACTCGCCTTTCCAATGGCCATTTACTCCACACCTGAAACAGGCTCCTGGAGGTGGTTGTCTTTACTGTCATCCTCTCCTGGGTGGCGCTTGCCACCCAGAGCGCTGCCCTTCCTCCTCCGGCCTCAGGGCTGCTATCAGGGCTTGGGACTGTAAGTCCGCCATCTGACGAAGATGGAGGGTACGCTCCACTTCGGCCTGTTCCTCTCTGGAATGAAAGACTTTAAATGCCATGTTCAGAGGGAGAAAACAGAAAATGCAGCCGCCAGAAGGGCTGTACATACTCGAGGTCACACCATTTTGCTGATCGCGTGCAAAATTCACTGAGAGCCATCAGCGTCCTAGAATCTAGTGTGCCCATGGGAGACCATCGAAAGTTATTGGTTAGATCATATGTCGGCCAGACCTTAGTGCAGAGAGACACAAGTCTTTCAGGAGACAGTTCCCCAGAGAATCCCAAAGCCTTCAGATTAGTCAACACACGGCTCAGTGGAGACTGAGAGTCAATCTCAATCTTTGATGGCTGACTTCCCCCCATGACTTGTAAGTGGGCAAGAACAAAGGCAGGTATCCCCAGCGTCCCAGGGCCCTGCCTAGTTTGGTAATACAGATCAGGAGTGCCAGAGAGAAGACGTCTCTTGTCTCTTTATACCCCTCAGAAATCGGCCCAGCTTATCACAGAACTGGAGGATACCGGTATACCGGGTTTAACAGCAGTCAGTCAGTCAGTCAGTCAGTCAGAATCCTCTGAGTTAGGCAGAACCCACTTACTTCCTTAAGAGGAAGCTTACCGCTGAGAGAGGCTGCTGTGGAGATCTGGCCTGAAGATGGCTGCGAAAAGTTTTTTTAAAAATGGCCGCTGACTCCTAGGATTGGTTAGGAGTGGAAACTGGAAGGGATTAAAGATGGCGAGGCCTCCAGTGAGGCCATGAGGTGGGAGGGGTTAAGGATGGTGGGGCCAAGATGGCGCCCCCCCAGTGATTACACGTGGGCCAAAGATGGCAGGCCAAAGCTGGTGGCCTCCCCCCCACAGTGATTACATGTGGCTGCTTACCGGAACGGCCAAGCCCAGGCAGCGGGGGTGGGCGGGCATAGGGTGAAGGGCGCAATCAGCTGGAGCACAGGCTGGATTTGGTTCTCCGAAGGTTCAGGGGCCCAGGCCGTCTAGTGGCGGCATCGGCAGGCAGGTCTAAGCAACGCTAGGCACAGAGAAGGCACAGGCGCGCAGCACAGTCCATGGGCGGCATGCGTGGCGCGGTCCGTGGGGCGGGCGCAGCGGTCCACGGGGCTGGTGCAGCAGTCTGCGGGGCGGGCGCAGAGGTCCGTGGGGTGGGTGCGGCAGTCCGCGGGTGCCCGGAGTGGCGTGTGCGCGGGCGGGCACGGCACGGCCCATCCCAGCGGAGGCGGGCGGCGCGGTCTCACCCTGGAGGCGCCGTGTATCTTTTTTCAGCTTTTTGCAGAAGCCGGTGGGGCGGGCAGGCGCACAGAGAAGGGATGGAACCGGAGTGGTCTGTGCCTTAGCGTAAAGTCCGAGTCCAGTAAGCGCAGATCCAAGCCAGGCCCCATAAGTCCGGTACGGGTTTGACACCAATTGAAAGGTAGATGAGCGTGTGTGTCCCCCAGTCGCATAGAGACACGTGGAGATCCATAGTAGATATTGTGGATGCCTTTATTTGTGGGAGATCGGCTTCCAGCCCCCGCGTGGCTGCGGGGGGGTGGTGGTGGGGGGGAGAGTGCATCCCTCCCTCTCCGGCTCCTCTCCGAACTCTCTTCTTCCTGACCGGGAGGCCTGGTCCCCTTCCGGAATCGCAGAGCTCCACCTCCTAGCTTCCGGCCCTGCCCCCTGTGGGGCAGGGGCGACTCGAACCTTTCACCGGTCAACCTTGCCAGATCACAAAAACCTGCTTACCTAGTCTCAATTTTTTTTGTTGTTATGAAAGGAAATGTAAATTTGTTAAACCTTTTAATTTTCCAAAGGCATTTATTTTTATTGAATTTGCCTAATTTAGACAGTTATTGATAGATTACCTATGAAAACCAAGATACCAGATAAACAATATTGGCACTTAAGCACTTAAAAAAGTGCCCCCAAAGAAATAGACACTATAGTTTAAAGTATTTCACAGAGGCAAATATAAAATTGATTAGGAAGAGAAAATGTATGTGCGAATGATTTTAAGTACATTTGATTTTTATTTTATGAACAAATTTAAGGCTTATTTTTCATGGATTTATGATTTTTCTTTAATTTATAAGCATTTTTTATGTATAAGCAAATTTGATATTCTGTAGACGATATACAGAACAAAATAAACTATATACAAATACATGTAAAATAAACAAAACATTATGGCCTTCATTTACCAGGTCTTGGGTCCCCAACAGGTATGAAATAAGATAGTTATAAATGTCATCTGTGGAGAGTGCCTATTAGATTTAGAGCTTCCAGAAACAAAAACATATCCTGCTACAGATTTTAATGCATGGCACAGACATGGGAAAAAGCCTGTTCATCTCTCATGGTAGGCATATCTACACCAATCTTTCCAATTTTTATCCCCTCTGATATTCCTGAAAAGGGATGTTCTCTGTTTTTGTAACACAGGATGAAAGTGAGATATAATCTCAGTAAAGAGAGCAGGAAAGAGAGAGAAAAAAAAAGAGGACCAGGAATCCTTTAGTTAGATAAAACAAAAATAAATCAGACCGAAAAAAATGATACAAACCCAGGTGAATTTACCAGCAAAATTACCATGAGCTCAAAAAGGCATCCTGGGGGATAAGAGGCCCCAAAGATGATTGCAGATAGCCTCAAATAGCTCTCCATATAGCACTGTGAGCAGGCTCTTAACAGGAATCCTACAGAGAGAGGCTGGACTGTAAATCCTGCCTAGGATAAATCACACATGCACCATGTCTGCCCCCACACAAATAGGCAGAGTTCTAACTGTCTTTGTTTTTTCAGAAGACAGACTCACAGTTTCTGGGCTGGATACTGTGCCTTAGTTTTCTCTTAAATCTATCTTTAACTTAGATAAAATTTTTCCTTTCCCAACAAAACATACTTATGATTTTTGATACTTTCCTTATAAAAACATTGCATAATCTTGCATATAAATTTCTACATCAAGTAGAAGCCCACTTTCAGGCAGCCTGTGTTACCTTTAGTAAAGACCCCCAAGCAGTGTCCTCTTGTCTATGTTATCTTAGATTTTAAGAAGCCAACATCATTTTAAAGCATTCATTGTATTTTGTAATACCCAGTTTAATTTTAACAGTTAATAGTTCCCCTAAAATCAAGACATTAGATAAAAAATGTTATTATCTTAAGTCATTTTTCCTCTTAAAGGCATTCTGCCTTCCATGAATCTTACTGGCTTGTTATCTAGGGAGAAAAAGCATTTTATTAGACATTAAAGATAAGGTGTCCTAGAAGGGCTTAAAAAATTGACAATGTCCATGTGAAGATTGGATTAAAATGGTATCAAGGGGGGCAAGGGAAGGAAGTTTTACTTTCATTAAGATAGGTTGTCTGGAATGCTAAAATAGTGCCAAACCACACCCGGTGGAGTGGACCTGGAAAAACAAAATAACATCCAGCCAGGGCAGTGCCAGTTTGAGAACTGTGAACCTGCAAAATTGGATTTACCTGTGTCTACTTTTTTGTTCTAGAAGAAGAGTGGGTAGCAGAAGAGAGCTGACCACTGGAGCTGCTAAAATGGGTGAATGAGAACATAAGCATGAAAGAATCAGGTGGATAATTCCCTATTCATGAAATAACAAAAGGCAAGGAGTTTAAAAGCAGCACAGAAACAGGGTCCAGGGGAAGGTCCAGACACTGGCATCTTGGCAATGTTTTTTGCAGAATCCAAAAGGTGATGGGGAAAATTAGCAGCTTGGAATCCAAAAAGCAGCAGGGACAACAGGGGCAGAGCCAGGCATATCTTATATTGTATATATCTGAGTTCCACTTATGGCACCACTTATGTTATAGTGTTGTGAGTTTTCCTCAGTTCTTGTCTCCACAAAAGAAAGATTTCATTCAAAGGATGCAGTTAGGGTAGGCATGAAAACCGTCTGGTACTCCATTAAGATGCATGACTATAGTCCACCAATAAAAAAAATAATTAACCAGGCTTTATTGGGCAGGTTCTATAGAAAGGTTGACTGCTGCATGGTAGGCCTCTTATATTGTCCAGAAATTCTATTCCTTCTTATGCATAGTAATTCAGGAGTAGTTACTTTGGGGTTTTATGCCACGGCTCAGTGCTACTGTGCATGATTTCATTATATGGGAAATCTAAAGCTGCAGTATAATAGCCTGGAAGACTCTGACCACAGGTGGGTGGGGGCAATTTCTGTATTTCCTTTTAGGAAGGCTTTTCTCTGTCCTTTTTTGCTGCCCTTATTATTCCTATCTAGCTACCTGATACTAGTACTTTGAAGGATGAAGCAGGAGGATTACAGTTCCAAGGGCAGTCTCCTCAACCTATTGAGACTCTTTTTCATAATACAAAAATAGGCTGTGTGTGGTGACACATGCCTATAATCCCAGTATTTTGGAGGCTGAGAAACGAGGACTGTAGGTTCTAAAGTAGCCCAAGAAATCTAGTGAGACCCTGTTTCAAAGTTTAAAAAAGGCTGGGAGTGTAGCTCGTAGGTAGAATGCTCTTGGGTCCAATTACTAGCACCAAAAGGGAAAAAAATAAAAATAAAAAAAGTGCTTGGAGAGGAAGTAGTACAGAAAGAAAAAATAAAAATAATAGTTCATAGAAAAGAGACAAACTATTATTTTATTTTGCACAATTGTTCCTTTTTACCAGTGAAAATGACCTGTTTTGTCTCTTCTAATAAGCTTAGGCTTGAAGTCTAATTTGTCTGATATCATAGTTGCTACTCCTGCTTGTCTTCAAGTTCTATTAGCATGAATTAACTTGCTCTAGCCCTTCACCTTAAGTTTGTTACTATTTTCACTTGTAAGATGTTTTTCTTTTAGGCAGCAGGTAGCTGGATTCTAGTTTTTAATCCATTTTGCCACTTTGTTTTTTTATTGGGGATTTGAGGCCATTTACATTCAGTGTGATTATTAAGAGATTATTTTTGATTCCTAACATGTTGAGATTTAACTTCTTTTTGAAACAGTCTTTGTTGTTCTTTGCTTAGTTGTTTGATGGATGGAAATTCTTTTTTCTCTGGTTCTGGCATATATTTCTTATTTCTTCTTCGCAGTTAATCTCTGAGTATTTTCTCTAGTGCTGGTTTTGAAGACATAAATTTCTTCAGCTTCTTTTTGTCATAGAAGTGCTGGGGTCCAGCCCTATCAGAGTCGAGGTTCGTTTGTTGATGAGGGGAAGCCGAGGTCGATGAGAGAAGAAGCCACATGAGATCAATCTTTCTCCATTTTATTCAGCATTTGTTAGAACTTTTATACTTTATTTTTTGGCAGAAAAATGGCATAGTCATGCAAGCAGGATTTTCAAGGATAGTAAAAGTTTTATTTTTTATAAAGCTTAGGGCAAGGGTGTCAGACATTTAAATAATAATAGTATGTTCTGTCTCACTGCACAAGGCTGACTCAAACCTAATCTTATACAGTGGCTCAAACTAAGGTCAGTTTGAACTTAATGTTTGGCCCAATAACTTTATCCTTGGGAAAAAATCTTTGCTGCCTGAGTCTCTCACAAGCCGTTACCCATCAGTTTTAGTTATAATGCTTATACATAAAATTCCAATTATATATATATATATATATATATATATATATATATATATATATTAATCCAAATAATCCTAAAATAATTTTATGAAGAAAGAAATGCTAGACATACTTCATGGGGGAGCTATGCCATTGCGAATCCCCTGATCGAGCTTTCTCAAGATCTGCATGATATGCGGTAGCATAGAAGATTTTTATTTCCCATCTAATTTGAGTGATAGTTTTGGTGAGTAGGAACTTTTTGTCTGCAAATTGTTTTCTTTCAGAGTTTGGAATATGCTATTCCAGGCCCTTCTGGCTCTCATGACTTGGTCTGGGAAGTTTCAAGTGATTCTAATTGGTTTTCCTCTGAATGTCACTTGGTTTTTTGTTTTTGTTGCCTTTAAGATTCTACATTAGTTTGACTATTATGTAGCATAGTTAATCTTTTCTCTGATCTTGTCTAAAGGGGGCTGTATAAGTTTCCTGTACCTGTGTATCTACCTTTTGCTCTATGTTTGGAAAATTTTCTGATGTCACTTCTTTAAAAAGATTGTCGATCCCTTTGGTTTCACCTTCTTTACTCTCCTTTATGCCAATTATTCTTAGGTTAGCTCTTTGAAAATGGACCCATATTTCTTCAATATTCAATTCATGTTGTTAAATTGTTTTTTCTAAGTTATACACTATGCATTCATTTTTGGAATGATCAACTTCTAGAAGCAGGATTCTATTCTCCATGTGGTCGAATTGATTGTTTATAGTTTGAATTGATGCCTTCACTTCAATGATTGTATTTCTTATTACTTTCTGATTTTGTAAATAAATTCTTTTCAGAAGTCCTTTATTGTTTCTACAGTTACATTCATGATTTGACCTTCTGGAGATCTCTGCAATTCTGTGTTGTCAGGTTCTGTTGTTTTGGTATTGTGGGAGCTCATTGTTTCCTTGTTATCCCTCCTTCTCATGATTTCAGGAGTTTGTGTCTGTTGCTTTTGATAGATTTCTCTCAGTCTCTAGGTGTCAGCTGGTATATCCAAGGGAAAGTTTTATTGTATTCAACAGTGAAGGTTGAGTGAGGAGGGAAGTGAAGTCATAAATGGAAGAATAGAGTAAAGCTTCAGATAGGATCAAATAGAATGAGAATATGAGTTTGGTAAGGTAGTATATACTAGAGATTGGAGGGAGTGAAAATGTAGTAGTATTCTAGTAACAAATGTAGAGTTTCTGATATACTGATATGTTTTTTTTCTGTGTGTGTGGTACTGGAGTTCTTAGAAACCCTTCTACCTCTGGGATACACTCCCAGACCTATTTTTATATTTTTTTTATTTGGAAACAGGGTCTCTTAAGCAAGCGTGCCTGGCTTCAAACCTGTGTGATCCTACTGTCTCTGCCTCCCAAGCATGGGGATTACAAGCGTGCACCACCACACCCAGGTGATATACTGATACGAAGTGGATTTAATACAAAACAACTAAGAGAAAAGAAAAGAGAAAAAAAGAAAGAAGATAGAAAAGTGATAGAAGAGAGTAGGTATGTACAAGGGAAGAAGCTTGGGAGAGGGTTTGGGAAAAGGGTTAAAAACTGGCATACACACTCACACAAAAAAGAACAAAAAACAAAACAACCCCAACAACAAATTAATGTAACCCTTCAAATAAATGACTATTCAGCAGACATGGCCTCTGCAGTATCTCTCTGTGCAGATATTGAGTGCCACCAGCACTTTTCCTGCTGTAACCCTGGTTCTCTGAGTATTTCTCAGTCTATGCAGATGGTCAGTATTGATGGGGCTAGATCTAATGTTAAGCACAGGTCATCCTCCATGCTTTCCACAGATTTGGAGTCTTGGTCTCTCCTTGCCTCTGTAGGTGGCATATGCCCCTGAGATAAAACTAAATGTAAGAGTCTCTGTTCTCCACAGCTAGGGCTGGTCTGGTCTGACTTCTCCCATTCACCACAATTGGGTGGTCTGTGGTGATCCCAGAGATGCTACTAGTGTTGGGTCTAGTGTTAAGTGTAGGTCTCCTCTCACACTTCCAACTGATCAGAGCCTGAGTCTGTCTCTGTTATATCCATCAGCAGACTCCATTCCCACCTTTGGGTTGAATCACAGAGTGTCAGACCCAGTGAGTTTGTCATGGCTGTGCAAGTCCCTGGGACTGCTACACTGGGCATTCTCCCCCAGGAACCACAACTTCACTTATGCTGTTAATGAACACAGCTCTGAATCTCTGGAGGGTGTAGTAAGCTCAGCCACCACTGCTGCAAGTTGTAGACTCTATCCTCTCCTTTGCTGGGTTGAACTGCATTCTCAAACCCATGGCATTTATCATGGCTGCAGGAGTCCCTTGGGGAACTACATTGCATATTCTCCTGCAGAGAACACAGCTTCACTTATGGTTTTGGTGCATAATGGTCTGGATCTCTGGAGAGCATGGTGGGCTTTTACCCACTGCTGCAAGTTGTAGCCAGTATGTGCGCAGAATGGACTGATGACTTATGATTCCAATGATCTTCAGCTGCTTACTTCAGGTTCTTGGATGTTTTCCTGATCATCCCTGGAGTTGAGTGCAGTGAGGCAAGATGGTGCTGTGGCGATGCCCTTGACCTCCAGGCAAGTGAGTTTCTTTTCTGGTGTTGAGCTCTGCTCTGTATCCCTGGAGAGCATGGTGAACTTGGCCACTACTGCTGAAGGTTATAGCCGGTGTTGCACAGGTTGAACTGATGGCTTACAATTCTGATGGTCTGCAGCTGCTCACTTCAGGTCCTTGGTTTTCCTTTTCATCTCTGGAGTCGGGGGCTATGCGGCAAGATGGTGCTGCTGCAGTGCCCACCGCTACAAGGTGGATGGATTTATTTTCTGCTCTCTGCTTGGCCTTCTAGTCTTTTTCCCTCTCCCTTGTATCTATCATTTTTATTCCTCTATTGATAGTATATTCTAGCTTTGTGGAATGCTGTTTTTGAGGCAATGGAAATTGTGTGTGCTGCTTCCCTCAGTTGCCTTCTTTCCTGAAGTGTATATTGTTTCTTATTGTAGGCTCTAGCAGACTCTGCTTATTTCGTAGTCCTGCCATGGAGGGTTTGTGCATCTCTCTAATAATTGTTCCATTCTTTCTACCACAGAAGTTCACTGATCCCCTCAGCTCTCTGAATGCTATTCTATGGTTCCTATCACAGAAGGTTGCTGCTCTAGGGCAGCTTCCTTATACCAGTCTTCCTTTCACAACAACTACATGAAGTCTGATATAATAATTTTAAGAAGATCTAATAATTGGGAAGATAGGGAGGAGATAGATGACAATTTTCCCACCCATCTGAAGCCAGCACCTTACTTTTATAAGAATTTTATTTTTTTATATATGGATTTTTTTGTGGTACTGGGGTTCCTGGGAGTCCTTCTACCTCCGGGCTACACTCCCAGACCTATTTTTTATATTTTTATTTGAAACAGGGTCTCTTAAGCCAGCACGGCTGGCTTGGAACCTGCGCGATCCTCCTGTCTCCGCCTCCCAAGCGCGGGGATTATAAGCGTGTGCCACCTCACCTGGCTTATAAGAACTTTAGACAAGGCATCCTAAAAGTTAATCAAACACATAAGCTAAGAATTGTCACAGGTTACAATGAAGAAGTAAGTGAATCAGGCATATGACAAGCTTAAAGGAAGTAAGGATTAGCCATTACTGGGTGGAAATGACATCAAAGTCTGCACCTTGGAGATTATACAGGGCTCTTAGAATTTTACCCCTTGTAGAAAAATCCCACCTAGCCAAATACCACATATTCAAATTGAGCTGGTCCAAGATAATAATCTCAATGTATGTTCTAAGGTGCCATCGACAGTTTCCTTTGTTCTGTATTTCATTCTGCTCTGATTTTAATTAACTCATGCCTTCCACTTGCTTTGGAATGAGTTTGTTCTGTTTTGGGGGGCTCCTTGAGGTGTATCATTAGGTTGTTTATTTGGTAACTTTGTTTTTCTTATGTGGACAGTCAGTGCTATGAACTTTTATTGTAAAACCACCATCAAAATGTTCCATATATTTTGGTATATTGTGTCTTTATTTTTGTTTAGTTCTAGGAACTTTTTTATTTCTCCCCTTATTTCTTTTGTGATCTAGTCCTCATTCAAAAGTGTATCATTCTGCCTCCATATATTTACGTAATTTCTTTTGGTCATATATTATTGACTTCTACTTTCATTCCATTATTATCTGAAAAGATGCAGGGAATTATATTACATTTTTTGAACTTGGTGATATTTACTTTGTGGCTCAGAATGTGGTCTATTTTGGAGAAGGTGCCATCATCAGCTGAGAATAATGTACATTTAGCTGTTATTGGTTGGAACACTGCATATGTATATTAGATCCATTTGGTTTATAGGGTTCTTTAGATCTGAAGAATCTTTATTAATCTTTTATCTGGAAGATAGATCTAGTGTGAGAGGTTTTGCAGTCTCTCAGTATTATTTTTTGGGGGGTCTATCTGAGCCTCAATGTCACAAAGAATTTGTTTTATAAAACTGGGCACACCTATGAGGGCATGATGGAGCATGCTTGTAATCTCAGCATTCAGGAGGCAGAGACTGGAGGATCACAGTTTGTGGACAGCCCCAGCTATTTTGTCAGTAAGAGATGACCCACTTTGTCTCTTCTAATAAGTTTTATCTTAAAGTCTACTTCATCAGATATAAGTGTTGTTCCCCCTGCTTATTTTCATTCTCCATTTACATAGACTATGTTTTTAATTCTTCCACTTTTATCCTATGAATAAAATAAGGTGATTTATTGCATGAAGAATATAGTTAGATTATGTTTTTTAATATACATTTCTTTTGTTACCAGGGAGTTTAGAACTTTGACTATCAGTGTTATTATTGAGATATTATTTTTGTTTCTTGTCATTTTGGGTTGTATTTGTGTTTGATATTGTGTTATTTCTCCTTTATTTAGTTGCCCTTCTGGTGGAATTCACCATTCTCTGATTCTAATATTCATTTTTATTTTATTTTCTGTGTTTTACTTCTTCAAGTAATTTCTCTGGTCTCACCATGGTAGTTATATATATATATATATATATATATATATATATATATATAGTCATACATACATATATATATATATATATATATATATATATATATATATATTAGTTTCTGCTTATCTTAAAGGCTTTTTATATCTTAGTCAATTTTGTATTTGAGTTCTCTGTCAAGTTTTCTGGATATAGCAGTATTTGATGAAAGTTGTTTTCTTTCAAGGTTTAGAGTACCTCAGCCTAGGCATTCCTGACTTTCATGATTTGGTTGAGAAGTCTGGAGTGATTCTTTTTGTTTTGCCTTTCTACGTTACATGTTATTTTGCTTTCAATACATTTAATATTCTCTTCTTGATCTCTATGTTAGTCATTTTTTACAGAGAATTGAACCCAGGGTCTTTCTACCTGAGCTCCTCACCTTCCCTTTTTATTTATTTTCTTGAAATGAGGTGTCACTAGGTTTCTGAAAGTCTCACCACTTTCTGAAGCTCTCCTTGAACCTGTAATCCTGCTATCTCAGTTTTGCAAGTACTAGTATTACAAGCTTGTGTCATGTGCCTGTGTATGTTAGTAATTCTGATTATTGTGTCATGTGGATAAGTTTTTCTTTAATCTTTTTTTTATTAGGGTTTTGAATATCTCCTGTACATGGGTATCCAACTGGTTTTCTATGTTTGGGAAATTTGCTGGAAATATTTCTCTGAAAAGGATTCTTTCTTTCTTTCTTTCTTTCTTTCTTTCTTTCTTTCTTTCTGGTGGTACTGGGGATGGAAACCTTCTACCTCTGGACTACACTCTCAGACCTATTTTATATTTTATTTGGGAAACAGGGTCTCTTAAGCCAGTGAGGCTGGGTTTGAACCTGCGCGATCCTCCTGTCTCCACCTTCCAAATGCAGGGATTACAAGCGTTCACCACCACACCCAGCTCTGAAGAGGATTCTAATACCCTTGCTTTGTGCTTCTAGGCCTTCTCAAAGTCTATTATATGTATGTTCAATCATTTTATATTATCCCATTTTTTCCTGAATGCTCTGGTTGTGTTATTGTATTGTCTTCTCTATTGTTGGGTTTGTGGTCAGTTTTCAATTAGCTGTGTTTCAAGATTGAGATTCTATTTTCCATATAGTCTCTCTTGTTGTTTTTTGTACATAAGGCCTCAATTTCTCTATTCATAGGTTATTTCATTTTCTATATACTTTTCTGATTTTATTTCTAGTGCTTTTAATTATATTGAAAGTCAAAATTCTAAATTATTGTTCTGACATTTTCTGTAGCTTATCATTGGTGATCTTCATTGTTGTTGATAAGTTTATTCCTTCCTCATTGATCTTAATTCTCATGTTTTCAGAATTCTCATGTTTTAATCTTCTTTGTCTTGGCATCCTCTTTTTTGGGTATGGGAGCCCTATGTCTATTTGTTGTCCCTTTATTATAACACCTATTCTGGGGGTATATATTTGCCTCAACAAAATGTCTCATAAAGTCAGGCTTGTGAGTTAGTCTAACAGGAGTAGACAAGTAGTAGATTTAATAGGAGTAGACAAGTAGTAGATTTTCTAATGTTGACAAGTAGTAGATTTTCTTGACTTATCCATCTGGAGTGTACTTCATAACCCTTTGATTACTCACACTTGGGCCCCCCTTTTTTGATGTATGTGGCATTTGGTTGGTTCCATTTGTAGGAAGTTCTTTGATGCATTTCATATTGGAATCATGGTGGAAAGACAAGCAGGTAATTATGGCTGGTTTATAGTACTGAACTTAAATGATATATTCTTCTTAATTACACTGAAAAATTTTAGCTGCTATTTGCTTTTAAATAACTACCCCAGTAATCTCCCAGTATTTGTAGGCTGTTTCTTCTCAAGGATTAAAATATATTGCTCTGTTTAATAAAAGCCCAATGAAGGGCTTGGGAGATCCAGCTGGCCATTGGATTATGGAGTTCTTCTAAAATATGTGGCTTGCTTATAGCCATTCCAGATTATGGACACTGCATCTTTAATCACTATCATAATACTGAACCACCTGTTATTATGTGGATATAAAGTTTCTCTTTTAAGAAAGAATATGCATAAAACAAGTCACATATCTGGGATTTCAGGTCAACCAGGGCCACAGAAACAGGTTCTTTTGATCCTTGGGACATCCAGAGATTGGAGATAGATATGTAGATTCCTGGGAATGACATATTTCTACATTTTTTATTCCAAATTTTGGAAAAATAGCAAAAACTATGTATGAGGCTTTAAAAGAAACATAGACATAGTATTTGACTTGGCATCAGAGTACCATACTACATTTGAGAAGTTAAAACAAAGCCTCATGACAGCCCTTGATCTAAATCTGCCTAACTTAAACAGTGAGATTAAATAGTATGTACAAGAAAAACAAATTATGATTCTGTAAGCATTTATAAATATCTGGAGATATAATGCGGCCAGTAGCCTATTTGTCAAAGTAGCAGGACCACAAGGCAAAAAGATGACTCTCATGTTGAACAGTAGTAACCACCTGTTTTCTTTTTGTAAATTTAGGACCAAAACCCTAGTGGTCTAGGGGAAAAATTGAAAATAGGTAAAAACCTACTATTCTAAATATCCCGCTCAATGCCAATTTCATGGATAGGAAAGGTAAATATTAATAGGAGGAAAATTTAATGAGGGAAGGGGCTTCATTCTGAACCTGAGAGATAACAGATGACCTGTTTTCAAAGCTGTTTTGTTCCTCCTCCACTGTACCTTTACTTTCTTTCCCCCCTTATTAACAAATAAAATTCTCTTATAAGTTTACTGAGCCAAAGGGTAAAGACCTAGCAGCTGGCATCTGTGAAAAAGAACCAACTCAAGGATGACATAGACATCAATTGTGTTTCTTCTTTTTTTAAGGTTCACAATAATTTTATTTTTTATGTGTATCACAATTTTATGTGATTTACTTGAATGTATTAATTTCATATTCTCATAGCAGTCTCCACTTTTGTACTTTTGCTCTCATTCTTTTCTATTTATTCTTATTTTGTATTGGTGCATTATAGTCATACATCTTAATGGGGTACAAGAGTTTAGAAGCATACATGGACACATCACTGATTTTGCTCTTCTTCACTTCCCATCCTATTCGCTCCCCCTCCCTCATTCTTATGCTTTGCTTAGTAGTCAACTTTGATATGTTTATGAATGTATATCATATGATTGAGCAATACTACTTCTGGGTATCTACTGGAAACCAAACTTCCAAATGAATGCATGCATATCTATGTCCATACCCACACAATTCACAATTGCCAAACTATGAAAACAGCCAAAATGTCCATCAACAGATGAATGGATTATTAAACTATGGAACATGTACACAACAAAATTTTACTCAACCATAAAGAATAACAAAATTACATTATTTGTAGAGAAATGGATGGAATTGGAGAGCATTATGTTGAGATTAGTCAGTCTCAAAAAAAAAATCAGATGCTCTCCCTCCTCTGTGAAAGCTAAGGAGAAAAAAGTCATAGGAAGAACTCTAAACAAAGAAGAAACCATAGATGAGCAAATAAAGTTACCTAACTGAGGACAATAAGAGGGGGATGAGGAAAATTTCCAAATTGTGTTTCTTCTGACAAGCCCATGTGACCTTAACGAGCTAACTCTTAAAAGGGACCTGATTTCTTTGATTTAGAAGAATCCAGGGTTTGCTTATGAACTCTAAAGTTAACTGGATTCTCTGATTTTCTGGTAAATCAATAATTGTTTTTCCTTCTTCCTAGAGGCTTATTTTAAATATTTGATTTCAAAAATTGAGGAAGGTTCCAGAATTTGGTTTCACCCTGATATCTGTGCTACATCCAATTCACCACATTTTAACTTTTTTAATTCGGTTTAGTTCTGTATTCTAAATTATTTTGCCAAGAAGTAGTCTTCACACTGGTTGAGTTCAAGTCTCAGAGCAACTGAAACTTGCCTTCCTCTATTTTTCCATATTTAATTCTTATCTTTTATTTTGAAGCATGGGTGCTCTAAATTGCTGAGGCTGGCCTAAAACATACCATACTTTGGTTTCAGCCTTCAGAGTACTGGTACTATCAGACCAGAATAACCAAGCTTGGCTTAGAACTGCATTTAAAATCTAATGATAGGTAGGTTCCCAGGTCCAGATGGATTCCTAGTTGTATTCTACAAAACCATTATGGAATAACTAAACATTTCACAAGTTATTACATGAAATAAAAAGAGATAGAATCCTTTCAAACTACTTTTATAAGGCCAGTATCACCTTGATACCAAAACTAATAACAATTTCTCAAAAAAAGAAAATTATAGACCGATACCCTTAAAGAACAAAGATGCAAACCTTTTAAACAAATTAATCAAATGGATATCATTTTATTTACTTGTATTTTGGTTCTATAGAATGAAAACCGAGTCTTTCTACATTGAATCTATGTCCCAACAATGTATAGGTTTTGTGCAACTTGTTCTTGCTAAATTCCTAAGGATGGTTTTTAACCTACAATTCTTTTATTTCAGCTTGCTAAGTACTGAGATTACAGGACTAGGCCACCACATTTGGGTGTAATTATACTTTAAATGTATTTCTAACATAGGGTCCAAAATTATGGCTCTAATCCTACTACTTGGGAGGCAAAGAAAGGAGGATTGGAAGTTCAAGTTCAACTAGTGATAGTTAAGTAAATACTGCTTAAAAATAACACATTATAGAAGTGCTTATATGTAAATCAGAAGTAAAGTACTTCTAGGAATTTCCCCAGTATTAAAAATAAAAATTTAGCCAGGCATGGTGGCGCACGCTTGTAATCCCCGTGCTTGGGAGGCTGAGACAGGAAGATCACGTAGGTTCGAAGCCAGCCTCAGCTACATAGTGAGGCTCTCAGCAACTTAAGTGAGACCCTGTTTCCAAATAAAATATAAAATAGGTCTGGAAGTATAGCCCAGAGGTAGAAAGCCTCTGGGTTCCACCTCCAGTACCACCAAAAAATAAATAAATAAATAATTAAAATTAAAATAGTGAGGGATGAAGATATAGCTCAAAGTTGTACTGTCACTGGTTTTATTCCCCATTATCAAAACAAGAAAAAATTCAATGCCTAAAGGGCAAAAAGATTGACCTAGTTATATGAAGAAACAGATTTGGGAAGATATGAAAAATGCTTATATTATGAGTATTGAACCAATTTAAGATTATGGAATTGTATTTTAAAAGAATTCTTAAGCTGGGCTCATTTATAAACACCTCATATCTCAAAACATGGGAGGCTGAAATAGGAGGATCACTGGTACTAGGTTAGAATCAGCAAACCAGCTAGGCCCAATATAAAAATAAAAAAGAAGTTGGGGTATACCTGGGAGGTAAAGTGACCCTGTGTTCAATCTTCATTATGAGAGAGAGAGAGAGAGAGAGAGAGAGAGAGAGAGAGAGAGAGAGGAGAGAGAGAGAGAGAGAGAGAGAGAGAGAGAGAGAGAGCACTGTACAAAGAACAGGAAGACAGACCTGGTGGAGTACAAGTTAATATAAAAAGTATGGATTGTGGAAATGAATATTATTTTATTTACTTGTATTGTTTTGTGGTACTTGGGGTGGAACCCAGAGGCTTTTCTACCTCCAGGCTATATGCCCAGACTTATTTTATACTTTATTTGAGAGCCTAAGTAGCTGAGGCTGCCTTCGAACCTGTGCTATTCTCCTGTCTCAGCCTCCCAAGTACAGGGATTACAAGCATGTGCCACTACACCCGGCTATTTACTTGTATTTTTATTTGGGGGATTGAAGTCAGCATCATTCTACATTCTACCTTGGATTTGCAACCCAGTAATGTATAGGTTCTTTCTTTCTTTCTTTCTTTCTTTCTTTCTTTCTTTCTTTCTTTCTTTCTTTCTTTCTTTCTTTCATACTTGAGATTAAACCTAGGGACATTCTATGTCTGAGCTACACCTCTAATTCCTTAAAAAAATTTTTTTAAACAAAGCCTTGCTAAGTTGCTGAGGCTGGCCTTAAGCCTTCAATCCTTGTCTTAGGCAGGTACCACCATGCCTGCCTAGTTTTTTTCTTCTATTTTTTAACTCATTTTATGAAAAATTTAATAGTTTAGATTCAGCAATCCTCCTATTCCAGCCTGTTAAATACAGGGATTATAGTACTGAGCCACAACACTTGAATGTAATTGGATCTTAAATGTAGTTTTAAACTAGGCTCCCTATAGTATGACTGTAATCCCACTACTTGGGAGGTGGAGGCAGGATTATCACAGGTTTGAGTCCAGCCTTAGACATTTAGAAAAACCCTACCTAAAAATAAAAGGTTAGAAAAAGGCATAGGGTAGAATTGGAGGTAGAATACAACTGGGACAAATTCTTAGTAAGAAAAATAACAAATAACAATTATAAAATGAATGGGGGGTTAGCTCAGAGTAGACTGTCACTATATTCATTATCCATGGTAAAAATAATCCAGTTTATACAGGACTAAAAATTGACATAGTAGAATGAATCAACCATGTTGGGACGATATTGAAATTTTATATTATGAATAAGAAACTGATTTAAGATTATGGAACTGGATTATTTTTCTAATAAAAATTGTTCTTACTTAGAAGCACTCAGAATGTCAACAAAAGCTGCTGCAACTATTTTTGCAATTGTAGAGAGATTTTCATTTAAGAGAACATCAATTATTTCATAAAAGCTGTATCAGACAACTGAAGATGAAAAGTACAAGCATCCCCATATATTACTAATTTGTTCTGTGTACAAATAAGAACCTGATTTAAATTTCCTTGTCCACTTACAACCCCATATACAGGAAAGGTTAGTGGCTATTGAAAATACCACCAGGACAGGGCTATCTGAAGACACTTTTGGTAGTGTGTTAGCTATAAAAAAACATACACTCTACAGCTTAAGAAATCTTACATAGCCTTATATTTCAATTTTTCCCTTTGAAATGAGTTATGTGCAGAGTTTAGATGCTTTATAGATAGAAATTCTGCACTAGAAGCGACTTCATCATCTTTTTTTACTTTCTTTACCATTTTTCCCACCTTTCTTCTCCTCCTTTTTCTTGCTTTTCTCGGATTTACAACTCTCTTTTGCTGTATCAGTTTTCCTTTAGCTCAATAGTCAGCATTGTACTTTTCATATTTTTCTTCATCTTAACAGCTTTCTTTTTATAAGGCTGCTTCTTATCTGTATCAGTGTTACTCCACAGTATTTTCCTTTGCATTTGTTTCTTTGCATATCACCATTAGATAAGCCAAGATATTCCCCTTCGACGTTTCATTTTCTATTTTTGGCTAATCTCACGTAACATAATGTCCTCCAGGTTAATCCATTATTTTGTTCTTGATTTCTGAGTAGAATTCTATTGTGTGTATATCTATTGTATTCATCTGTTGATGGACAATTGTGTTAGTTCCTTGACTGGTTACTATGAATTGTGCTTCTATAAAAATAGATATGTATATATAACTACAAATTTTTAATTTTAGTCCCTTTGGAAAAATACTCAGGAGTGTTATAGCTGGTTCCTTTTTTATAAGCAGGGCCCTGCTAAATTTCAGAGGCTAGCCTCTAACTTGCAATCCACCTGTTTCTGCTTCCCAATACTGGGATTACCATGGTTCTGAACCACTATGCCTGGGTGCTTTGCATTCTTATTTCTATTTGTGTAATTTGTGGGGCAGAGCCCATTTTACAACACATAATACTTCTTATATTTTATTAGGATTTTTCAAATCTTTGACTTTTATAGTCCTAAATTAAAGGCCAATTCTTTCCTACTATTTTGATATCTTCTCTTTTCATACTTCTATTTTAATTATAATTAATAGAAGACTAATGAGTTGAAGTAATGTTGGTTAAATATCTGTTGTGTGAAGCAATTTATCCAGCATCTTTACATGCATTGTTATATGCAACAATTACAATATTTTTATGAGATGAAGAAATTAAAATCAGAGAGGTTATTTCCCCAAATCACATAATAAACAAATGAGTCATTAGAAGTCATTTGTTTAAGTGCCTTTGTTCTATCTGTTATGCCAAATTCTATCTGCTTATTTCTGTTTTTAAATATCATTATTTTCTTTTTGCTTGTAAATATATTACAGTTAGGAAATAGAAAAAATTGAATATAAGATTTAAAAATAGTGCTGACATGTCTGTGACATGTCTGTAAATTCAGAGAGAAAAAAGAGTGTTTGTCAGAAATTGAAGGTGTTAACCAAGATGAGACAAGGTACCCAGAGTTGAATTAGAAACTAGGAAAATGTGAGTTACCTAAGCAAGATCAATGTAGCACATGTCTTTTGTTTATATATCTAGTGTGATAGTTTTAAGAAAAGGCCACAAATTATTTGGGAATGTTCCCATTGAGAGGTGGAGCTATATCCCCTTCTCTTGAATATTAATGGTTTCTAAACAATTGTGACCAATAGTATGTGGCAGAAGAGATATTAAATAAATGTTGCCACTACATGAACAAAGATAATGTAGTTTCCATTTTTTAAACTGGTATTCTCATGATTGTAGAACCGAGTAACAATTAGATGATTTTTTACAGGTTTGACATATTAGTCTAATATCTTTAATAGCAGTAAATCAGTTATTTCACATGATCATATTACAAGAATAGAAATTTAATTATAGTGGCTAACCAGTAGTCACAAATTTTTGAGTAATATTATTCTCTCATTGCATTACACTTTGTAGTTCACTGAGAGCGTTTGGACCCATTATATCCTCACAACCTTATATATCCTTAGTATAGCAATACTAACATTATTGAGTAAGTATTGTGTCTCATAGTAATCAAATATATAAACTAATAATTATCACTGCAAACCTATAAGGTGCATATTATTTATAACCCCATTTATAAAGAAAATGAGGTGAAACAAAGTTAAGTAGAATGCTGAAGGTTGTACGGCTTGTAATGATGGAGCCAAATTCAAATCTAGGAATTCTGGCCCAAATTCTCACCCACTTAGCCAATGAATCATATTGCTTCTTGGGTAGATGGAAAAAAGGCCATTACTCCTTTTTGCAAATGAGAAAATTCAAGCACAGTAATCTAAGCTGTCATAGACTACAGCCTTGCAATACTACTATATTTTGATTTTATTAAAAGAACTAAAATAGAAAGAATAACATTAAGATGAGTTTCATAAAATAGACATAGCCATTAAAAATCAGAATCCAAACTCCTTGAAATACAAGGGTTCTCCAGTTAAAGATATGTCTTTCAAATTCTGCAACTATTTTTGTCTAGAGTACATAATATAATGGGGTTGCCTAGTGAATTTCAAATTGATTACTCACTGTGCTTAATTATGGATGGATCTCAATTTAATTTCCTTTGGTTTGTGAAGCATTTGTAGATGCAGATTGTTTTCTTTTTATCATTTGGAAAATCAAAAATAGGCAACATACCTTTTCTTGAGGCCATAAGAAAATATTCAAACTATATAATAACATTGAGATCATTTTCTTATTGCTGTTTTTGGAGCAGAATCTCATTTTTTCTCAATAATTTCCCCTTAAATCAAATTTATCAAAACATTTTTGATGGTTTAATAGAATTATAGGAATAGTTATAAATCAGGCTCAGTGCTATATGCCTGGAGTATATAATATAGTATCACTTTTTCATTTTCATTTTTAAATTTTGTTATTAGCATATACTGATTGTTAAAACTGAATGGGTTTTAGTGTGGCATTTACACACACACACACACACACACACACACACACACACATAACGTGATTTGGTTGTATCTACCTTCCCTACTTGCTTCTCTTATCACTCTCTCCCACCTCACTTAGGCCCTTCCTGTTCCCTAAAATTTTCCCTCCTACTTTCATGTCATCATTTTTTGTTGTTTTAGATTCCACATGTGAGAGAAAATATGTGGTACTTATCTCTTTGAGTCTGGATTACTTTCCTTAACATGATGATCTTCAATTCTACTCATATTTCTGCAAATGACATTCTCTATGGCTGAATAGTACTTTAATGTGTATATATACCACATTTTTATACATTTATATGCTGATGAACTTTTAGGTTGATTCCATAATATGGATATTGTGAACAGTATTGTGATAAACATGTAATTGTATCTTGTTAACTTATTTTGATTAATTCATATATATAGAATTAATATAATATATAATTCATATATATATATATATATGTATGGCTGGAATATATGGTAGTCCTTTTAATTTTTTGAGGAAACTCCATTTAGTTTTTCATAGTGGCTCTCCTAATTTAATTTTTCACTAATCATGTATAAGTGTCCTCTCCCTTACATCTTGCCAACATTTATTTAATTTTATTTTTTCATATAATAGATATTCTAATGGGTTAGACAGATTCATGGGATAGTTTTTATTAGCATTTCCTTAATGTCTAAAGATGTTGAGCATTTTTCATCTATTAATTGACCATTTGTATTTCTTTTGAAAAGTGTCTGGTCAGATCATTTGTTCATAGAAGATGGTATCCCTTAACATACTATGAGGACTACTGTCTATGCAGTGCTTTTAGGGGAATATTGCAGAAGTGGAATTGGCATCAGAAGGTAAAAAAAGGTAAAGATAAATATTTGGTGAGTGCTTACTTGCCAGGCACAGTAGTAAATTGTTTATGCTCATTGTATCATTAATTTTCTCAGTAACTGTGTGAGATAGGTATTATTATTTCTACATTTTGTGTATAAGAAAGCTATGCAGAGATCAAATTAATTGGTCAGGATCACACAAATAGTTCAGAGTATCCATATAGTTTTCATGGATAATTTTATGTTAATATACTTGCAACTTTTATTTTCTCAGAAGAGAGCAGACCCACTGGGCATAGAACTGGTGAGTGGGTGTTGTATGTTTGTTTGTGTGTATGTGTGTGTGTTACTCTAGAGTGTGCAAGAGGTATAGAAAGCACAAGCATTGAATTTGATGGAGGAGTTCTGGAGCATGAGTACTCAAAATACATGAATGATGTGAGTGATGGATTCTGGAGAGCTAGAGACAATTTGGGAACACAGGACACTCAAAGATGTTGAGTGAAGTCTATACAAAATGATGGACATAAAGAAAGATGTTCTTTTGACCTAGAGTGCCAGAAGAAGTGTAATAATTAGGTGTATAATGTTTGACATATAATTTAGTTTTTATGTTTTAGTTTTCTTATTTGTTAAAAGGTATAGTAATGATAACACCTATTTTATGTAATTACAGTAAGGATTAAAGTTACAATTTCTGTTTATAAAATACTAAAAACTGTGCCCGGCACACAGTAAGTACTTTATATGTGATAGGTAAATGGAATGTCTGGTAAAAAAAGCTCTTATGAGAAAAATTCAAATGTACAAACTCTGAATTTTTTTATTTGAAATGTTCCTAGTTATACAGAAGAAATAAGCAAATTAATCAAATTATATATACATGGGAAGTATAGGAAAACTTCTCTGAAGTTTCAATTATTATTCCATTTATAAAGATCTAAGGTAGATAAGGATAGAAACACCAAAAAGAATTGACATAGAATCTCATTATCATATAATTTATTTTGTTAGTGTTAGTATTGACATTGGAATTATTCATTTATAGTAGACTTTTATAATTGGTTTGGTTGAGAGATCTGTCTAGCAAAATACAATTTACAAATAATTTCATTGTTTTAAATTTCCCTTCCCCCAAAATTCACTCAAATTTTTTCAGTGTGGGGATCCCAATATAATAAGATCCTTGGGTGATATTTATGCACAATATTATTTTGGTGATACTAGGGGTGGAACCAAGAGGCTTTCTACCTCCGTGCTATACTCCAATTCCTATTTTATATTTTATTTGGAAACAGAGTCTCACTTAGTTCCGGAGAGCCTCACTAAGTAGCTGAGGCTGGCTTCAAACCTGTGCGATCCTCCTGTCTCAGCCTCCCAAGCACAGGGATTACAAGCATGCACCACAATGTCTGGCTGCACAATATATTTGAAAACCACAAAACTAAAGGAATCAGAAACAGCTTAGTGGAGGATGTAGCATATGAAAATTATTGAAAATAAATTTAATTTGGGCTTATAGAAAGACTGTATGGCTAAAATGAGGGATTCTTATATCTAATATGTTCTGCAGACCAAGGAAAGTGTAACTTCCAAGAAATTTTTTTTCTTGAGGAAGGGAATGACTGTGAAAGCTAGGGAGAAATGGGTCATAGGAGGAACTCTAGATGAAGAAGGAGATCCTATAGAGGAACAAATAAGGTGACCTAAGTCAGGGTATGGGAGGGGAAAGAAGAGAACTCTCTAAAGCACATGATACACTTAAACAAACATATCAAAGTGAATCACTAAGCCAAGCATGGGAAGGAGGGATGGGGAGGGAATGGGGTGGGGATTGGGTAAGGGCTAATTGGGTGATGTGTGCATGTGTGTCTCCACAAGTCTTTTATCCTATTAAGATGTATGATTACAATGCACTAATTAAAAATTAAAAATTTTAAAATATATTTATCTACATAAGAAAGAATCCAATCAGGTTTTGGTGATGGTTAAATCTACTTCCATGTTATTCAAGACATCTTTACAATTCTCTGTTTCTGATGATCAAAAATTCTCTCAATAAGACAATTTAAACCATTTGTCAGCACAAATGGCTAAAAATTTTTTATCCAATTTTAATATTATTCTTGTTATTCTTCCCAGGGAAATATAAATGTAGAAATCTCTCATATATTGACAGAAATGAGAATTCTAGTATTACATGACTATATATATATAATTCTTGGATGTTCTTCATTCTGTTCAGCTGAATATAGAAAAATCCATTCACAATAGTCTCAAAAAAAGTGTTATGAGCTGGGCGTGGTGGCACATGCTGATAATCACAGTATTTGGAAGGCTGAGACAGGAGGATCTCACAGGTTCGAAGCCAGCCTCAGCTACTGAGTGAGGCTCTCAGCAGCTTAGTGAGACCCTGTTTTCAAAGTATAAAATAGGTCTGAGAGTATAGCCTGGACATATAAAAGCTCCTGGGTACTACCCCCAGTACCCCAAAAAGGAGTTATTAACTAATCTAACCAAGGATGTAAAATACCTGTACAATAAAAATTATAGAGGAAAGAAACTGAAAAAAAAACATTAGATGTAAATACCTCCCATTTACTTGGATAGACAGAACAAATATTGTTAAAATTATTATACTACAAAAAGTGATCAACAGATTCAATGCAATCACTATCAAAATACCAATACCATTCTTTACAGACATAGAGAAAAGATGGTCCTAAATTTTATGGAAGAAAAAAGACCCAGAATAGCCAAAGCAATCCTGAGCAATAGGAAACATGCTAGAGGCATTACAATAGCTGATTTCAAATTATATTACAGAACAATAATAATAAAAACACTGTGGTATTGCCAAAAAGAGACTCATAAACAAAACAAAATAGCAGGTATAGATACAAATCTATACAGTTGAAAAATATGTAAAATATATGTTGGAGAAATGACAGCCTTTAAAAAAGTGATGATGGTAAAATGAGATATCCACACATAGAAGAATGAAACTAAACTCCTATGAAACATATCAGCTTGTTCAAAAGTCAAATAAAATATATCCTATTAGACCAGAAACTTTTCAATTACTGGAATAAAACTTAAGACCACCTATTGAACATATAGGTACTGGTAGAGACTTTCACAATAAGACTCCTTGAAGTTCTGGAAATAAAACTGAGAATAAATGGGCCAACATCAATTTAAAAAGAGTTTGCACAGCAAAGAAAACAGTCAAGAGTGTGAAGAGAAAGCGTATAGAATGGCAGAAAACTGTTTTTGCCAGCTTTTCATCCAATACTTATATCTCAAATACATAAAAACTCAGTAAAACCAAACACATCAAACAAAAGAAATAGGGGCACCCCATACCCCCGGAAAAACTGGGGCCCAGATAGCAAGGTTTATATTAAAGATTTTTAACATTGTGTTTAATTTGTTCAATAACTACTAATTCTGATTGTTCAAACTCTGGACTTATCATAATAGCAATTATGATATCAACTAACATTTGGCACTTACTATACATATGAATCTGTGCTGATAACTCTAGGAAGTATTTTTGACTTGTATAATAATGCTTTATATTATATTATATATTATTCCCTTCTATTTGATGAAAAATGAGGAACCAATATGTTATATAACTTACCTAGATAAACAACTTTAAAAAAATTTATTGGTGCATTGTAGTCATACTTATTAATGGGTTACAAGATGGCAGAGGCACATCACTTATTTAGCCCTTCCCCAATTCTCACCCCATTTCCTCTCTCCCTTTTCTTCTCATGTTTGGATTACTGATTGACACATATGTTTGTGAATGTACTTTATGCACATTATAAAAATTTCCCTTTTCTCTTCCCATCCCCTTCAGTCAGGTTGACTTATTTGCTCATCTATGGTTTCTCTTTCCTCTTCTAGAGTTCTTCCTATAACCCTTTTTATCCCTAGCTTTTGCAAATTAAGGAGAGTATTCAATTTCCAATTTTTTTGACTGACTAATCTCAGCACAATGTTCTCCAGTTCCATCCATTTCCCACAAGTGATGTAAATTTGTTATTTATTATGGCTGAGTAAAATTCCATTGTGTACATAACCCATTGGTTTGTAAGCCATTTATCTGTTGATGGAAATCTGGCTGGTTTCATAGCTTGGCAATTGTGAGTTGTGCAGCTATGGACATAGATATGCATGCATTAGTTTGGTAGTTTGATTTCCACTTTTTGGGGTATATACCTAGGAGTCATATTGTTGGATCATATGGTAGGTTCATTACCATTCTTCTGAGTACCCTTCCTACTGTTTTCCAAAGTGGTTGCACTAATTTGCAATCTCACCAACAATGTATTAGAGTTCCCGCTTCTCCACACCCTCGACAGCATTTGTTCCTTGTGTTTTGAATGATTGTCATTCTAATTGGAGCTAGGTGAAATCTCAGGGTAGTTTTGTTTTACATCTCTGTGATTGCTAATGATGTCGAATATTTTTATAAATATCTTTGATTGCTATTTATTGGTTTAAATTTTCTATATCTTCTCAACTCTGATTAGGAAGGTTGTATGTATCTAGGAATTTGTCAGTTTCTTCTAGATTTTATATTTTATTGGAGTATAGTTTTTCAAAGTAGTTTCTGATAATTCTGTGGATTTCCATACTGTTAGTGGTAATATCTTCTTTTTCATTCCTTATAGTAATTAGGTTGGCTTGTGGTTTATCTATCGTATTTTTCTTGAGAAACCAGGTTTTGTTTTTGTTGATTTTCTGTATTTTTCTTTTATTCTCTAGTTCATTGATTTCTGCTCTAATTTTAATAATTTTTGTCTTCTACTTGTTTTGCTGTTAGATTGTTTCTGTTTTTCAAGGTCTTTGAGGTATATCATTATATTATTTATTTGGTGATTTTCTGTTCTTATGTGGGAACTCAGTTCCATTAATTTTCCTCTTAATACTGCCTTCAACTTGTCCCCAATATTTTGATATTATGTCTCTATTTTAATTTCTCTCTAGGAATTTTTAAATTTCACTCCTTTTTCTATGAACCATTTTTCATTCAGCAGTGTGGTGTTCAGTCTTCACATCTTTATGTGGTTACTCTGGGTCTTCTTATAGTTGATCACTATTTTCATTCCATTGTGATCTGAAAAGATACAGGGAAGTATGTCACCTTTTGAAAAAAAATTTCTAGTACTCACTTTGTGACTCAAGATGTGGTCTATTTTGGAGAAAGTTCCATGAGCAGCTGCGAAAAATGTGAACTCTGCCATAGTTGAATGGAATGTTCTATATGTGACTAATAGGTCATTTGGCTTATGGTGTTCTTTAAGTTTGAGGCATGTTTACTGACCTTTTGTCTAGATGATGAGTCTAGTTGTGTGAGAGGAGTGTTGAAGTCTCTAGTATTATTGTATTGAGATATATGTGTGACTTACTGTCACAAAAAGTTTTTTTTTTAATGAAAGTGGCTGCACCTATGACTGGGGCATAATGTTGACTATTGTTATTTCTTTTTACTAGATGCTAGATTGTTCTTTTTATCAGTAAATAGTGACCTGCTTTGGATCTTCTGATAAGTTTGAAGTTTTATTTGTCTGATATCATAGTTGCTACTCCTGCTTGTCTTTGAGTTGGCATGGATTACTTTGCTCCATCCCTTTACCTTTAATTTATTACTATATTTACTTATAAAGTGTGTTTCTTGTGGGCAGCATATAGATTGATTCTGGGTTGTTTTTTTTTTTTTGGTGGTACTGGGGTTCCTGGAAACCCTGCTACCTCCAGGATACACTCCCAGACCCACTTGTATATATTTTTTAAAATTTGGAAACAGAGTCACTTAAGCCAGCGAGGTTGTCTTCGAACCTGCGCGATCTTCCTGTCTCTGCCTCCCAAGCATGGGGATTATGAGCATGTGCCACCATGCCTGGCTCTTGATTCTGGTTTTTAATCCATTGTGTCAAATGTATCTTTTTATTGGAGAGTTGAGGTCATTTATGTTCAGTGTGATTATTGAGAGATGATTTTTAATTCATAAGGTTTTGAGTTTTAACTTCTATTTGATGTAGTGTTTGTTCTTCTTTGTGTAGTTGTATGTTTGATGGCATTTATCACTTATTTCTTTCTTGCAGTTAATATCTTTGAGTATTTTCTCTAATGCTGGTTTGGAAAACATAAATTTAGCTTCTCTTTGTCGTGGACAATTTTCATTTCCCCATAAAATTTGAGATATATTTTTACTGGGTAGGAAATTTTTGGCTACAAGTAGTTTTCTTTCAGAGTTTGGAATATGTTGCTCCAGGCCCACCTGGTTTTCATGTTTTGGTTTGGGAAGTATGGAGTGATTCTAATTGGCTTGCCTCTGAATGTCACTTGATCTTTTGCTTTTGTTGCCTTTAAAATTCTCTCCTTGGCGTTTATGTCATTTAGTTTTACTATTATGTGGGGTGGTGAGCCTTTTCTCTCATCTTGTCTAAAGGGGATTCTCTAAGCTTTTTATACCTATGTATTGACCTCTTTTTCTGTTTTCAAATTTTTCTGATATTTTTTTATTTGAAGAGATCCTTGATCCCTTTGTTTTCACTTTCTATATCTTTTTCTATGCCTATTATTTTTTAGGTTAGATCTTTTATGATGGGCCCATATCGCTTTAAAGTCCAACTTATACTGTCAAATTATTTTTTCTAAATTATATACTATACATTCATGTTTGGATTTATCATGTTCTAAGAGTGGAGAATCTATTTTTTATGTGGTTTAATATTTTATTTATAGTTTGTATTGGTGCCTTCACTTCAATGATTGCATCCTTCACTTCTTTCAGAGTTTCTTTCTGGTTCCTGTTCAGGGTGTCAAATTCTTTATTTGTTTCTTTCTTTCAGGCTCTCTAAATTATTTTCAAAAATCCTGTATTATTTCTATTGTTAAATTTCTGATTTATCCTCTTGGTGATCCCTACAATATTTTCTTGTTGGGTTCTTTTATTGTGGGGTTGTGGGAACTCATTGCTTTCTCGCTCTTCCTCTTTCTCATAATTTCAGGTTTCTTAAGTTTATATCTTTGTTGCTTTTGATAGCTTTCTTTCATTCTGTAGTTGTCAGCTGGTATATACAAGAGAATGTTTTGTTGTATTCAATTTGAAGATTGAATGAAGAGGAAAATGATAAAGTAGTAAATGTCAGAATAGGGTGAAGTGGCAGATAGGATCAAATAGAATAAGTGAGTATAGTAAGGTAATATATAGTACAGATTAGAGATAGTGAATATGTAGTAGGATTCTAGTAATCAATGCAGAGTATTTATTATAGTTATATGAATATATTTAATACAAAAGAGAGAAAAGAAAAAGAAGAGAGAGGAAAGAAGAAAAGGAACAGAGAGAAAAGAATAGATATTTATAAGGGAAGTAGCTTGTAAAAGGGGTGAGGAAGAGAGAATACAATCAAGCACACACACAAAAATAACATAAAACCAAACAACAACAAAATAGTATAATGCTAATAATGAATAATGAGCAGACTTGGCCTCTGCAATCCTCCTGGGTCTATGTGGATTCTTTCAGCTATTTAAGGTTCACATTTTATAATATGTTCTTCATGTTTCAAACACTCATTTGCTCTGTAACCTATAGTAATTATGTCAGTTTATAATAAGCCCCACTTTTTGTTATCCTTCAATGATTGGAACCTTGGCCTGGTGTCTCTTTCTGGGAGCATGCTGAGTGCCACTGGCACCTTTACCACTGCAAGTCTGGGTCTATGAGCTCTCAAAAAGGAACTATTTCTGAGATTCTCTCAGTGTATGCAGGTGGCTGGTATCACTGGGGCTGGATCTAGTTTTAAGTATAGATCTCCAGGCTTTCCACCAACACTGAACCCACGTC
The DNA here is from genome assembly GCF_963383645.1 of Muscardinus avellanarius. Lineage (NCBI taxonomy): Eukaryota > Metazoa > Chordata > Mammalia > Rodentia > Gliridae > Muscardinus > Muscardinus avellanarius. The sequence goes on along the minus strand of NC_137792.1, from coordinate 115,588,070 downwards.
TCTCCCTGCCTGTGTAGGCAGTGGATGCCATGGGAACCTGACCCAGTGTATATGCAGGAGTCTGCATTCCCCACAGCTAGAGCTGGATTGGTCTACCTTCTCCCTAGACACCATGATTGGGTGGTCTCTGGAGATCTCTGGATGTCCTACGAGGGCTCTGAACCCTAGAGACTGTAGGCCATTTTGCCTGATTGGCCCTGGGGGTTGTCTGCTCTGCTATGTCAGATAGCAGACTCCGCCCCCGCCTTCACAGGGTGAACTTCATGGCTGAGTAAAATTCCATTATCAATCAGGCTTTTTTGCCTGTTTGACCCTGGGGGCTATCTGCTGTGCTGTATAAGACAGCAGATTTCACCACCACTGTCACAAGGGTGAACTGCAAAGTCTTAGACCCTGCAAGTCAATTGCTTGCTGGGTAGTCTACAGGTACAGCTGGTTCACTTATAGTGTTGTTGAGAGCTGCTCTGGATCACTGAAGGAAGCTGGGATCTTGGCCACCAGTGCTGCAAGTCATTTCTGGGGTCTGCACAAATGGGGTTGACTGCTTACAATTTTGATGAGCCACAGCCATTTACTTTGGTTCAAGTCATTGGATTTTTTGCTGGGGATCTCTGGAGGCACAATGCTGGCAGTCTGGCATGATGAACAAGTTGGTGCCACTGAGGCTGCTGAGGCTGCAGGGGGTGGCAGACAAGGTACTTTTATGCTCTCTCTTTTGCCTTCTAGCTTTTTTTCTGCCTTCTTTAAATTCTCAAAGCTTTTTTTTTTTTCAAAATGGTGACTGAGGGACACAGCACCTCTCAGTAGCTGAAGTAAATAAAGTTTAAATACTGAGAAAGCAGTGTCTAAATCAACAAAATAAATACATACCAGGAACCAAAACACATCCTGGTACCTCGGCGGAACCCTGAACTTGAACAAGAAGAACAAAGATCGGACACGGGACCTGCTGCAGATACAATCTGACCGCGGATCAGAACACTGAGCCGCGGGCTGCTTTAGCAGCTGTCCAAGGAGCTGCCTGCCCGATATTACCACGGCAAGATAATCCGGGAATAAAAACGGACTTAGGACCGCATCCTAAGCAGCGAGCAGCACCCACCAGAACTCTGTCTGCCCACCAGCGACCGGATCACATCGGCACAGAGACTCACACGGATTCCTGCACCAAGACAGGTACCTGAGGGCACCCTAGTAAACTGGGGTCCTAGCGTGTGCGCAGTCTCAACCCCCCACCACGGGCTCAAGCCTCAGAGCACTCTCCTCGCACATCCTGCCTGTCCCCTACTAGTAATCAGTGCCTGTACACTGCCCCCCTAAATTGGAGCCTGCTTCTGTGGCTAACCCCTGCCACCTTGCCAGAGCCTACCCTCCAGGCTGCAAAAGCACTGGGAGACCCGGAAATCTCCTTGGGGCACCCCCAGCCTCTATGTCCCGCGGGACGCAGAGACCATTGCTGGACACCGCACACTGGACCCTTGAGCACCTACCCTGCACCCCTGGCCCACCACTGGGTATTCCCAACCTCCTGGTAGCCAGATGCTTAGTTCTAAGTGAGAACACAGCTCAATACACCTTGGAAGAACATACCAGCAGCAATAGACAGCTGCACCCACTCTCACTAGGGTCCAGTATTAACAGTGCATCCAGCCTGCACTCTTGGAATAGGCAGAGCTCTGGCAGTAAGTGTGGCCACCCAGGAACTAGCATTCATTTGCCCAGGGCACATCTTGGGACCACACCGGCTAGCCCAGCTGGAATTTTGGATAGTTTGCCTTACTTTTTTATTTTACACGGCTGCTAGTTCCTTTTATTTTATTCCTCTTCCTTTTTCCTCTTTCTTCCTCTTTCCTTCCTTTTCTTTCATTCTCCTCCTTTGATTGGTTTACCTTCCTTTTTCTTGGATTACATAATAGTCTTGGTATCTTGTGGGGATTCTTTTTTTTTTTTTATGTCTGTCTGCTCCTACCAGCATCCCTATTTACAAACCTTCCCACACTAACCTACATACATTTCTCCCCCAAAACTTTTCCCCATAATATACCTCATGGTTTAAAACTCAAAGTATTTTTTATATCCATAACTACTCTACTAACAACAAGAGTCCTAGTAGTTAACTCTCTCTCATTCATAGCAAGTTATTACCTTATCATACTTAAAGTCCTTCTCAACCTAACATATCCTCCACCTAATCTGACTCCTTTACCCATCACCCCAGCTCCTCCCACATCACCCACCCTCAACACTGGAAAGGCTCTGCTGACTTGCCGATACCCCTAAACTCCTAATATTAAGATTTGACTAAACACATTACTCACGAACGATGGGTAGAAATCAGAAAAACAGGACAGAGAACACTATAAATATGAGAACCATGAGTTATGAAGAGACAGCAGAAATCACGAATACTGACCTACTAGAAATGCAAGAAGGGGAGTTCAGAATCTTGTTGTTCAATATGATGAAAGGTTTTAAAACAAGTATAGAGGAGGTTAAAGGTGAAATAGAAACACTAAAAAAGAATCAGAAAGAGGTCTGGAATGAAATGAAAGAGGCAATAAGTGAAATGAAGACAGCAATAGAAAGAAACTCTGGAAGATTAGATGAAATGGAAAACAGAATATCAATATTAGAAGACAGTACATCCCAAACCGAAAACACAGTCAGCGATATACAGAAATCTTTACAGCAACAAAACCTAAACATCCAGCAATTATGGGATAATATGAAGCGCCCTAATTTACGGATAATAGGCATTGAGGAAGGGATAGAGGTACAGACCAAGGGCATATGTAATATCTTCAAGGAAATAATCTCAGAGAATTTTCCAAATATGGAAAGAGACTTGAATCTTCAAGTACAGGAGGCATACAGAACTCCACTGAGACAGAACCAAAGAAAAACCACTCCACGCCACATAATAACCAAATTGACCAGCATAGAGGCCAAGGAAGGAATCTTAAAAGCAGTGAGAACAAAAGGACAGGTGACATATAGAGGCAAAACAATAAGAATCACCCCAGACTATACAACCCAGGTCAGGAATGCTAGGAGAGACTGGTACGACGTGATTCAGACCCTGGAAGAACATAACTTCCAGCCCAAATTAATCTATCCAGCAAAACTACTATTCAAGATCAATGGGGAAGTCAAAGTCTTTCAGGATAAACAGAATCTCAAAAAATTCATGAATTCAAAGCCAACACTAGAGAAAATTCTTAAAGAAATAAATCATAAGGAAGAAAAAAGAAGCAGACTCCAGAATCAGAGAAGAGAGGAAGTTAATAAGTGGGCCATTTAAGTAAAGAAGAAAGATCACAACACCCAAGAGTAGACAGAACACAAAATGGCAGAAAACAAAAAGCATATTTCAATAATATCACTTAATGTCAAAGGACTTAACTCACCAATCAAAAGACATAGACTGGCAATGTGGATTAGGAAACATAATCCAAACATATGCTGTCTGCAAGAAACTCACCTCACAGCCAAAGACATTCACAGGCTGAAGGTGAAAGGATGGAAAAAGATATACCATGCCACCAGTGACCAAAAAAGAGCAGGGGTAGCAACCCTGATATCCAACAAAACAGACTTTAAAATAAAACACAACAAAAGAGACAAATCAGGGCACTTCCTTTTATTAAAAGGAACAATACACCAAGAAGATATAATGATAGTAAATATTTATGCCCCAAATGTGGGTGCAACCACATTCGTAAAACAAACCCTTCTGGACATAAGATCCCAAGTAGACCCAAATACAATAATTCTGGGAGACTTTAATACGCCTCTCACACCACTGGATCGATCTTCGAGGCAAAAGATGAGTAAAGATGTTTTAGAACTAAAGGAAACCATAAACCAAATGGACCTAATAGACGTTTTCAGAGTATTTCAACCAGGAACTACAGAATACACTTTCTTCTCAGCAGCCCATGGAACCTTCTCCAAAATAGATCATATCCTGGGACACAAAGAAAATACCAGCAAATTCAAAAAATGTAATATAATTCCATGCATCTTTTCAGACCACAATGGAATAAAAGTAGAAATCAACAACAGGAAACTCGAAAGAAAGTATTCAAATTCATGGAGAATGAATGATACACTACTAAATGACGAATGGGTAAGAGCAGAAATTAGGGAAGAAATAAAGAAATTTATGGAAACAAACGAAAACAGAGACACAACCTACCAAAACCTATGGGACACCATGAAGGCAGTACTAAGAGGAAAGTTTATCGCATTGAGTGCCCACATAAAAAGGATGGAGAACCACCAAGTAAAGAACCTAATGACACAACTCAAGGATCTAGAAATTCTGCAACAATCCATTCCCAAAGCCAGCAGAAGACGAGAAATCATCAAAATTAAAGCAGAAATAAATGAAATAGAGAACAAAAAAACAATTCAAAGAATCAATAAAACAAAAAGTTGGTTCTTTGAAAAGATTAATAGAATTGATAAACCCCTGGCCAACCTAACCAAAAGAAAAAGAGAATCAACTCAAATTACCAAAATTAGAAATGAAAAAGGAGATATCACCACTGATAGTGAAGAAATTCAAAACATTATCAGAAACTACTTTAAAAATTTATACTCCAATAGATTTGAAAACCTGGATGAAATTGACAGATTTCTAAACACAGTTAACCTTCCTACACTCAACCAAGAGGACATAGCAAGCCTAAACCAACCAATAACAACCAAAGAAATAGAAACGGCAATAAAAATTCTTCCACCAAAGAAAAGCCCAGGCCCAGATGGGTTCCCAGCTGAATTCTACAAAACCTTCAGTGAACAACTAATACCAATACTTCATAACACGTTCCGGGAAATTGAAAGAGATGGAAATCTTCCAAATTCCTTCTATGAGGCCAGTATCACATTAATCCCCAAACCAAATAAAGATACCTCAAGAAAGGAAAACTACAGACCAATATCCTTAATGAACATAGATGCAAAAATTCTAAACAAAATACTAGCTATACGCATTCAAAACTATATCAAGAGAATAATTCATCACGACCAAGTCGGTTTCATCCCAGAAAAACAAGGCTGGTTTAACATACGCAAATCAATACATGTTATTCACCACATAAATAGAACCAAGAACAAAAACCACATCATCATAGCAATAGATGCTGAAAAAGCATTCGACAAAATCCAACACCCATTTATGTTAGAAACACTGCAAAAAATTGGGATAGAAGGAAAGTACTTCAACATCTTCAAGGCAATATGCTGCAAACCCAAAGCCAACATTATATTGAATGGGGAAAAACTGCAAGAATTTCCGCTACAGTCAGGAACAAGACAAGGATGCCCACTTTCACCTCTCCTTTTCAATATAGTCCTTGAGACTCTTGCTGCAGCAATCAGACAAGAGAAGGAAATCAAAGGAATCCACATAGGAAGAGAGGAAGTGAAATTATCCTTATTCGCAGATGACATGATCCTTTATCTGGAAGACCCAAAGAACTCAACCAAAAGACTTCTGGAGCTGATCGACAAATTCGGCAAAGTCGCAGGTTACAAAATCAACCTAAAGAAATCAGTGGCCTTTCTTTATGCCAACAACGAATCCACAATGAAGGAAACAAAAACAACAATTCCATTCACTATAACCTCAAAACCAATAAAATACCTAGGAATAAACCTAACCCAAGATGTAAAAGACCTCTACAACAAAAACTATAAAACATTAAAGAAAGAAATAGAAGAAGACCTTGGAAGATGGAAAGATCTCCCGTGCTCATGGATAGACAGAATAAATATCATCAAAATGGCCATTCTGCCAAAACTGATCTATAGGTTCAATGCAATTCCCATTAAAATACCAGTGACATTCTTCAGAGACCTAGAAAAATCAATCATGAACTTCATATGGAGAAAGAAAAGACCTAGAATAGCCAAAGCAATTCTCAATAACAAGAAACACGCAGGAGGCATTACAATCCCAGACTTTAAACTATACTATAGAGTAATAGTAGTAAAAACAGCATGGTACTGGCACAAAAACAGATATACTGACCAGTGGATTAGAATAGAAGATACAGAAACAAACCCACACATCTTTAGTCAATTAATCTTTGACAAAGGGGCCAAACACATACGCTGGAGAAAAGACAGCCTTTTCAACAAGTGGTGCTGGGAGAACTGGCTAACCATTTGTAAAAAGATGAATCTAAACCCCTATATCTCACCTAACACAGGAATCAACTCAAGATGGATCAAAGACTTAGAAATTAGACCTGAGACGGTGAAGTTAGTAGAGGAGAACATAGGTTCAACACTACAACATATTGGCACAGGCAGTAACTTTCTCAACAAAACCTCCAAAGCTCAGGAAATTAAAGCAAGAATAAACAAGTGGGATAACATTAAACTAAAAAGTTTCTTCTCATCAAAGGAAACTATCAATAACTTAAAGAGGAAGCCTACAGAATGGGAAAGGATCTTTACCAGCCACCATTCTGATAGGGGGCTAATATCCAGAGTATACAAAGAGCTCAAAAGGCTCTACACCAACAAAACAAACAACCCAATCAAGAAATGGGCAAATGAACTAAATAGACACTTCACAAAAGAAGAGATACAAAGGGCTAATAGATACATGAAAAGATGTTCTTCATCACTGGCCATCAGGGAGATGCAAATCAAAACTACACTGAGATTCCATCTAACCCCAGTAAGAGTAGCAAGCATAAAGAAATCAAACAACAACAAATGCTGGCGAGGATGTGGGGAAAGAGGAACTCTTTTACACTGTTGGTGGGAGTGCAAACTAGTTCAGCCACTATGGAGATCTGTGTGGAGATTCCTAAGAAAGGTGGGAATAGATCCACCATATGATCCAGCTATACCACTCCTGGGTATCTTTCCAAAAGGGTTGAATTCAGAGAAATACAGCAACATATGCATACCTATGTTCATAGCAGCACAATTTGTAATAGCCAAAATATGGATCCAACCCAGATCACCATCAACAGATGAATGGATAGCAAAACTGTGGGAAATACACACAATGGAATTCTATTCAGCCATAAAGAAGAACAAAATTATATCATTTGCAAGAAGATGGAAAGCCCTGGAAAGCATCATGTTAAGTGAGATCAGCCAAGCACAGAAGGAGAAGATACACGTTTCCTCTAATATGCCCAAACTAGAAAACACAAAGGATACCAGTAGGACCCCAGATATTAGAGGGGAAATACTAGCTAAGTTTTAATGGAAAGATAGGAGAGGAGAAAGGCCGATCTTGATTAAGGAGCATCTTCACCTGAACATGTGTAAAATTATGAATAAGACATGGTTAACCTGGCCAACCATTGGTGGGGGGGGGGAGAGAAAACGGGGGCGGGGGGGAGAGGGCACCAAATATAGTGTAAATGTATACTATTTATGTTCAATAAAAAAATTGTTAAAAAAATAAATAAATAAAATAAAATAAATAAATAAATAAATAAATAAAAAAAAAAATTCTCAAAGCTCTTTTCAAATGTATACTAGTTACATTTTTGTCAAAATGCTGTTTCACATTGATAGAGATTGAGTGTCAGCAGGAATAATATGTGCTGCTTCCCTTGATCACCATCTTCTTGAAAGTCAGTAAACAACCTTATAAATGATAAATTCTAATGAATTTTTGTGATACCATCAATAATCTTTCTCAAGCAGTAACTTCAGCCATGTGATTTCTTTTTAAAAAATTCAATTCCAGGTTATGGTTCAAATTACTAAACATGGCCCACTGTATCCTTAATTACACAGTTTAGTTTTTCATTATCTGTTGCTGCTCCTTCACATTGACACAATGAATGCAGCCATAATAAATATTTTAAAATACCAGAACACTTGTGCATGGTGGCACATGCTTGTAATCCTAGTACTTGGGAGACTGAGACAGTTGGATCACAAGTATAAGACCAGACTTAACAATTTAGCACTACTCTCAGTAACCTAGCAAAACCCTGCCTCAAAAAAATAGTAAAAGTGGGATGTGGGTGTAGCTATGAGTTCACATGTTCCTGGTTTAAATCCCCACCCAATACAACAAAAACTAAAAGCTAAAAACTCCAAGAACACTTTCTCACACAACTTAATGCTTTCATCTCATGATTTTATCTGGTTAAGATGACTTAATTTTCTCATATTGCTCCATATCCCAACCCTCTCTTCTCTCTGGCTAAATTATTCTTACTCTTTAAAAAATTGATTAAGTATTGCTGTTTTGAGATATTGGTATATCCCCTTTGTACCTCAGAGAAGTTATATGTTTCTACAGAATAATTTCTTAGTATCAGGAGAATACCACAACATAGAAATTAGCATATTTTGTTGAAAGCTCTTGTTTACAAACTCACCTCTCCCCTAAACAATTAAATTCTTGACTTTTTAAAAATATTATACCTGTTTATTATATACAAAAAGTGAATGAGCAACTTTGATATGGTCACTAATTGCTCAAAATATTAGCAGAAACATAATAAAGACTCAGCAAACAGGAAAATCTCAAATAGCCAATTTTCTCTTTGCATTTATTTTGGTTTTATTTTATCATTTATTTTTTTATTAGTACATTGTAATTATACATTACACAGAGACGTAGAGTGATAGGAATATGCATGCATACAACTCTTGGAGTATTTCCCTCTGAGTACCACCCCCTTCTTTTCTTTCCCTTTAGATGTCTTTGGGCTTGGAATTGGTAATATAATATTTATACATAATATTATTTTAACTGCTACTTTTTTACATCTCTATCTCCCTCTGTCCTCCCTTAAATCCTCTACATCACTCCATTGCAGTTTCTACTTCTCTATGTGAGGTTTTCCTTGTTTCCCATTTTCTATATCTGAAGGTATATTAATATTCCAACTAGAAATCCTAAAAATTAGCAACAATAAAAGCAAACAATACAATTTAGAGATAGGTAAAAGACTAACATAAATAATGAATCTCCACAGATAACCAATCTTATTTGTCTGTTGGATGGAAAATCTTGTTTCTCTGGTTCTGGTGTGTGTTACCTATTTCTTTTTTGTAGTTAATCTCTTTGAGTTTTTTCTCTTGCGCTGGTTTTGAAGACATAAATTCCTTCAGTTTCTGTTCATCGTGGAAGCTTCTTATTTCCCCATCTAATTCGATAGAAAGTTTTGCTGGGTAGGAAATTTTTGGCTGGAAGTTGTTTTCTTTCAGAGTTTGGAATATGTTACTCCAAGCCCTTCTGGCTCTCATGACTTGGTTTGGGAAGTCTGGAGTGATTCTAATTGGTTTGCCTCTGAATGTCACTTGGCCCTTTGTTTTTGTTGCCTTTAAGATTCTCTGCTTGGCTTCCACAGTGGTCATTTTGACAGTTATGTGGCGTGGGGATCCTCTTCTCCGATCCTGTCTAAAGGGGGTTCTATAAGTTTCCTGGATCTGTGTATCAACCTCTTGCTCTATATTTGGAAAATTTTCTGCTATTACTTCCTTGAAGAGATTGTTGATCCCTTTGGTATCACTTTCTTTTCCCTCCTCTATTCCAATTATTCTTAGGTTAGCTCTCTTAAAATGGGCCCATATTTCTTCAATGTCAGATTCCTGCTGTCGGATATTTTTTCCTAGATTAGAAACTATGCGTTCATTTTTGGAATGATCATCTTCTAAGAGCGAGATTCTGTTCTCCATGTGGTCTAATCGGTTGTTTGTGCTTTGAATTGAGGCCATTACTTCATTAATTGCATCCTTTATCTCTCTTTGGCTCTCTCTGAATTCTTTTCGAAACACCTCTATTATTTCTACAGTTATTTTCCTGATTTGATCTTCTAGAAATCTCTGAATTTCTGTTTTATCAGGTTCTGATGTTGTGGGGTTGTGGGCATTCATTGCTCCATTGTTATTCCTCTTTCCCATGATTTCGGAAGTTTGTGCCTTCTCTGGGTTCTTCCCTGGGTCACTACGACTTCACTTAAGGTGCTGTGGATCTCGAGTCTATGGTATCTCAGTTCCCACTACTCCTTTACTGGGTTGTATCGCAGAGTCTCAGACCCTGGGAGTCAATCGAGGCTGCTTTAGACCATGGGGGGTGCCAGGTTGGGCGTTCTCCTATGGTGTAATATCTCTGCCACCACCACTCCCCCACTGGGTCAAGTCCCTGGGAGTAGAGTACTGGGATTTCTCCTCTAAGGGCCACAATTTGACTCACTGTTGAGTGCGCAGATGGAGCTGTCGTGGACTCAGTGAATTCGCTGCTGCTGCGCCGGTAGCAATATGGCGCTGCTGCTGCGCCCTCGGCCGTGAGGCTGGCATATTTCTTTTCTGTTTTTGAATTCCACTCTGAGTCCCTGCAGGGTGCGCTGAACCCAGCCCCTGGGAGCTTTAGATGCTCCCTGTGCCAAGAAATTTGCCGAATTCCGCCCGGCTGTTCCGCAGTGGCTCACCTCGGCTCGCTGTCTGCCGCTCCTCTCTGGAGCTTGGTGGGCTTTTGAATGCGTTAGTCTGGTGCCGTCCAGTGAACACGCTGCTGCCGCCAGCAGTAAGGCGCTGCTGCCGCGTTCTCGGGCGTGAGGCCGGCGTATCTCCTCTCTGGTTTCTGAGCTCTGTTATAAGTTCCCTTCCTCTCTGGAGCCTGGTGCTGCAAGGCAAAATGGTGCCCACCGCTTCACGCCACGGCTCTGGCTGCAGCACTGCGGTCTGGTTTCTGGTGTCTCATTTTTCCAGCCCTCTTTTTCTCTGTCCCTTAAAATTACATTTTTTGTTTCTCTGCTGATGGTCTTTTCTGGCTATGAAAGGCGCTGATTTTGTGGTAATAGAGATTGGTTGTTAGCGGGGCTCGTAAGCCCCGTTTTGCTCCGTTGCCATTTTCCCGGAATTCCCCCATTCAATTCTTAATAGACATCTAGGCTGATTTTATAATTTGGCTATTGTTTTGTTTAATTTGTTTTGTTTCATTTGATGCTGAAGGTTGAGCCCAGAGAAATTGTATCTCTGAGCTATACCCCAGACTAATTTTTTTTTATTTAGAAATAGAATTTTGCTAAATTGCCAAGGCTGACTTTAAACTGGCAATCCTCCCTTTCAAGCCCCCACAAGTACTGGGATTTCAGGCATGTGCCACCATATAGAGTGCCTCTTTGTTAATAGCTCCTCTATTTTCTTCTGCCACCACTGTGGACATATGAACTCATGTTAATATGAATAATAATAGCTCCTTTTCAATAGAATAAAACTTATTATATCAAAAGGTTTGATAATGTATAGAGTGATACAAAATTTCTTGTTCTTCATAGCCTGAACAAGTTTGATGTCTACACACTTGGCTGATATATACAGGCAAACTTCCTCTCAAATTAAAAAGGTTTTATAGTAGAAAGAAGAAATTTTGACAGATACCTAGGGAATGTATAGGGGTTGTTTTAAGTGAGTAAGATAGTGTGGTGATGTAGGTGTAGGGGAAGATATGAGAGTATAGAAATGTTAATGAGCAAGATTGGACTATGTGATTAAGAAAACTGCCTAGGGGCAATGAACTCGATGTAAATGGCAACCTCCTGGATTCATTTAATGAGAAAGTTTGAAAAGGAGGAAAAATATTATACTATGTGAACATTTCTAGGGCCAGAAACAAATCAAAGTGCAGATTGCATATATGAAGTAATCAGAATTCCTGTGTTTAAGTCCAGACTTATGGAAAATCACCCAAACTCTCCATGCACCAGTATCTTTATTTCTAAAATGAGGAACTTGGTGCAGCGCATCTATCTATTCCTTTGAGATCTTAAACATTTTTTCTGGGAGGGAGATAGAAGCAGGGGAGAGAGAGAGAGAGAGAGAGAGAGAGAGAGAGAGAGAGAGAGAGAGAGAGAGAGAGAGAAGAAAGGTAAACAGTTGATTTCACAGTTTGGAGGTTTATTTTGTGCTTAAACTAGGCATTACACACATTAGCCTAAAGAATAAAATAGTCTACTACTGTTGTTCAATTCTGTGGTATGAATCATGATGTGTTAAAAAAATGTTATTTTTCTTCAGCACTAAATCTGACACTCTACATTGTATAAAACTGAATGTAAAACTTGGCAAATTCTTTTTAGTATTTCCTTATGTCTATTTTTAGTATATAATTTCATGGAGCCTGAACATGTATGCATTTTGGTTCATTCACAGCAGCTCTTAACAGCTATGTTGTTGTTGATTAAATATATTGTCACACCACAACATTATTTCCATCCTCTAGATTATGGTGGTATTGACATGGCAAATAAATATTACCACTAAGAGCAAACTTTTTCATTTGAAGCAAAACTTATGATGACAAAATGTCCTTCTAACTCATAAGACTTATCTCAATTTTTATTAAAACCTCATAAAATTTATGCAGACTATAAGACCCTCATTTTCCTTGATTCGTATGCTCTCTTTTCCAATAAATACTATTTGTTTCACACAGGTTTATATCAAAAGTTATCAATGCCTTCTTTTATCCAAAGAAATTATAAAAGTACATTAGTTTACTCTGGCTTTTTTGTCCTTCTATCCAACCTCTCTGGGGTAGGTCATTTTCCTTGGATTTCATCTCCCATCCTCTTTCTACATTATTTTCTACTTTAATCTTTACTTCTAGAACCCATTTTTTCATTCATCAAACCATTTCTTACTCTTATTTGAAAGTGACCTCCCACTCCACTTCCTGCCTTATGGCCCCAAAAATCAATTGTATAAGAACAGAATTGGAAACATGTGACTTTAACAACAGTTCATGGATAAAAACAACCTGAGGGTTGAGTAGAGAGTATGGTCTCAAAATGAATTAGAAGTGACGCATGCACTTAAAAAATAGAGTTAATACAATCTTGGTCTGCATTAACAGAAGGAATAGCCTTTAGCCTCTGGGCAGTAATTGTTCTGTCCTACTGTGCTATGAGTTATACCATATATTAAGAGGAAGGATACTAGTCAATTAAGGCATGCCCAGAGGATAGAAAGTATTACAGCAAAATGTCTAACAGTAGTAGTATATGAAAAGTAGAGTGGGCATAGGTACTTATCTTAAAAATATTAAAGAATCCTTGGGCCTGTGGTGAGTGAATATAGAGAACATGAGCAATATGGAAAAGTTATTTGGTTTAGTTTGTGTGACTTCAGACAGCTAGTATCAATGAATGTAAGTTATAGGAATAAGTGGGCAAATTTAACTTCAAAATTGGGAATCTATTCAATTGACAAAGAATACCTCTCCAGACTGTTTTGGAGGAGCAGTGTAGAAAGAAGAGTAAAGTAGTAACTTATAAATATGGACTTTTTACCCTCAATTACACATCAATTTGTTACAAGGCCTTCAAAATATCATTGCTGCTTTCAGTGTGCCAGTGTCTTCATCACAACATAAGATGGTGGTTACTCTGTACCTTTAAACTCTAGAAGACAGTGATTTGAAGGAAGAACTTTTTAACAATAACTTTCATCTGCTATAAAATAGTAATGAACATCAAATTATTGAAAGAGCAAAATTAGAAACTATAAAATTATTAAAATGGAATAACTGTAGTAGAGATTATTTGAGTAGAAGAATAGAAAAAATGATGCCAAAGGAACTACATATTTCAAAGATATAAATTCTTGCAGAATAAAATGCCTCAAAGTTGACTCCTAAAGAAAGAACATAAAGTTTCAGGTCGACAAATCTGCAAAATCCACATTTATACTTTTAGTTGCAGTCTGCCCAAATGGCATTGTTAGGAAAAGAGTAGTTTTTTCTTACTGTTGTGGTTTTGGTTTGGTTTTTAAGATTATTTTTATAGTTTTATTGGTACATTATAGTCTCATATTTTAATGTAGTTAATTGTGACAGTGAAAAAATGCACACAGCACTTGGTGAGGTTTCCCCTGGCTCCCGTCACAATCTCCCTTTCCCCACATAGGGCATCGCATTTGACATTGGTATTCTAATATATATACATAAGTGGATGAAAGTGATTTCTTCTTCAGTCATCTCTCTCCCCCCTTCCCCTAGACCAATTCCCTGGCTCCACTGAAGTTTCTCCTCTATTATCTAAAGTTCCTCTAGTATCCCAATTACCTCCTAGCTATTATATTTGAGAGAAAACATAGGGCCCTTTACGTTTTGTTACCAGCTAATCTCACTTGGCACAATGTTTTCCAGGCTCATTCATTTTCCTGCAAATGACATTATTTTGTTCTTCTTGATTTCTGAGTAGAATTCCATCATGTGCATATCCCATAATTTTGTAATCCATTTATATGTATATACACCTATGTTGGCTCCATAATTTGGCTATCATGAATTGTGCTGCTATAAATATGAATATACCTATATTACCATAATATTCTGATTTCAGTACCTTTGTAAAAATACCCAGAAATGGTGTAGCATAGCTGAATCATATGGTGGTTCCATTCCCAATTTTCTGAGCAATCTCCACACTGATCTCTATAGCGGCTGCATTAATTGGCAATTCTACCAACAGTGTAGAAGAGTTCCTATTTCTCCACATCTTCTTCAGCATTTATTGTTGCTTTGCTTTTTATAAAATTGCCACTATGGTTGGGATTAGGTGGAATCTCAGTGCAGTTTTGAATTTCATCTTCCTTATTCCTAATAATGTTGAATATTTAAAAATGTCCTTATTGGCCATTTGTAACTCTTTTTTAAAGTATCTATTTAGTTCAGTTATTTCTTGGTTGAGTTAATGTTATTTTTAACTGTTGAATCTTTTAAGTACTCTTTATATTCTTTTTTTAAATAAATTTTTATTGAACATAAATGGTATACATTTAAACTATATTTGGTGCCCTCTCCCCTGTTTTCCCTTCCCCCTCCCACCAATGGTTGTCCAGGTTAACCATGTCATATTCGTAATTTTACACATATCCAGATGTAGACCCTCATTAATCAAGGTCAGCCTTCCTCCTCTCCTATCTTTCCATTCAAACTTTGCTGATATTTCCCCTCCATTATCTGGAGTCCCACTGGTATCCTCTGTGTTTCCTAGTTTGGGCATATTAGAGGAGACATGTATCTTCTCCTTTTGTGCTTGGCTGATCTCACTTAACATAATGTTCTCCAGGGCTTTCCATCTTCTTGCAAATGATATTATTTTGTTCTTCTTTATGGAAGAATAGAATTCCATTGTGTGTATTTCCCAAAGTTTTGCTATCCATTCATCTGTTGATGGAGATCTGGGTTGGGTCCATATCTTGGCTATTACAAATTGTGCTGCTATGAACATAGGTATCCATATGTTGCTGTATTTCTCTGAATTCAGCCCCTTTGGAAAGATACCCAGGAGTGGTATAGCTGGATCATATGATGGATCTATTCCCACCTTTCTTAGGAATCTCCACACAGATCTCCATAGTGGCTGAACTAGTTTGCATTCTCACCAACAGTGTAAAATTAAGTAGTCTTTATATTCTAGATATTAGTGCTCTATCAGAGATATAGCTAGCAAAGACTCTCTCATTCTGTAGGTTCTATCTTTAGACTACTTATTTTATTATTTTTATTGGGACATTGTAGTCATACATCTTAATGCAGTACAATATGATGGAGGCATACATGCACACCTCAGTCATTTATCCCTTCCCCAATTCCCATCTCATTCTTTAAACCCTCCCTCCTCATGTTTGGCTTAGAGACCCTCTTTAGACTCTCAATGGTTTCCTTTGATGAACAGAAGCTTTTATAATGTTCTTCCATTTATTAAAACTTGTTTTAATTTTCTGAGCTTTGAGGGTATTATTAATGAAGTTCCTCAAGTTTTCAGACAGCATCAGCTACTTAGTGAGTCCCTCAGCAACTTAGTGAGACCTGGTTTCAAAATAATAAATAAAAAATAGGACTGGAGATGTAGCTCAGAGGTAGAATACCCCTTGGTTCAATCCCCAGTATCACAGGGAAAAAAGATACATGACTACAACAAACCAATAGAAAATAAAATAGGGCTATGGTATAGCCTGGAGTTAGAAGACCCTGTGTTCCACCCCCAGTACCATAAAAAATAAAGTTCATCATTTTGTTAAAATTCTTATTATTTCTATTAAAACAAAAAATTTTTTTCTTGAGTGGTACGCAAAAGAGAAAGTCAGAGAGAGATGATCCAAGGGGAAGTTGAAGAGATTGGTCTTCTGTTGCTGAAGAGGAGAAACATAGAAAGATGATGAGAAGGAATTCATGCATTTAAAAAAAAACCAGAGTAGTAGCACCTGGATGAAAACCAGCAAAGAAATAGGGCCTTTAAAATCTATAACCACAATTTGGCCCACAACCTGAATGAGTTTGAAAATTAATAATTGTCCTGTATTTCAGGAGAACTCAGACTGGAAGATAACTTCCTATCATCCTAGTGGAGCCATAAACAGAAAACCCAGTTATTCTTACCCATATATAATTTTTGAATTATGGAATAATACATTTGTGTGATTTTGAACTGATAAATTTGTGGTCATTTGTTTAGTAACAATAGAAAACAAATACCTATAGAGTGGGATGTTTTTTACACTTTTCCCTGTATCTCACAGATTTTTCTTCTCTGCTGCCTGAGGTACCCCTATGCTAAGGGCCTTTCAGAAATAAGTGCATTTCACCAGGTGTGGTGGTGCATGCTTGTAATTGCCGCGCTTGGGAGGCAGACACAGGAGGATCACACAGGTTGGAAGCCAGCCTCCCTGGCTTAAGAGACCCTGTTTCCAAATAAAAATATAAAAATAGGTCTGGGAGTATAGCCCGGAGGTAGAAGGGCTTCTAGGAACCCCAGTACCTCCAGAAAGAAAGAAAGAAAGAAAGAAAGAAAGAAAGAAAGAAAGAAAGAAAGAAATTCATTTAAAAAGGACTAAGGTACCTGTTTTATTTCAGGGTATTTCTTTGCCTGCTTTGGTTATCATGCTCCACTGTCTCTTTTGAAAGAGCTGGTGCTTGGAGGAAGAGTTCACAGGATGTTGTTTATGACTGGAGGCTAAAGGGAAAGATCTAATGTATATAACATTGGTAGAATTCTTTAGCATTCCTGAGAAATAAGCTGCTCATATAAGAGAAAAATGGTGCAGTGCGCACCAGAAGTGCACAAGGTTAGTCATACCCTAAACTTTTGAGGAAATCTCCCTTAAAGTAGACTGCACCTGCCCCACAGGCTCAGAAACTCTGGATAACATGCAAGAAAAATATTCGGGGTGCGTCAGATGGAGCCCCACATAGTTGGGTTGGCCTGCGCTGCATCCTGGTAGCCAAGGGCACTCCTGGCTGCCACATCTTCTGTACAGTGCTGGGGCTGGTGTGCTCAGGGAAGCAGAACCCACTTTCTGTGGTGAGCTGAGGGGCTCCACTCTTGGTGGGGAGAACACATTGCTGCTAAGTACTTTGGCCCCCAACTCCTGCAAAAGACACATACTGTTTTCTTGTATTAAAAAATATTGAAGAGGGAGGAAGATGGCGGCAGCTGCAGTTGCAGCTACAGCAGCGACCACGACCACAATGGTGATGTTTAGCAGCAGCAAAATAGGACATGAATCCCCCTGAGAAACCCTGGGCAACAGATTTTGATTTAATAGCGGAATGGGACAACACACAGAAACATTTCCAGTCATGACTTCCTATCTGAAATATAGGAGAAAGAGTGGAAAATGGCAGAATAAGAGGCAAGACAGCAGCGCAGCGCCCGCCACTGCATGAAAAATGATTTTTGGAGGGATATCCCAGAAGATATCAGAAAGCAGACTGCTCCTGCCACACATACACAGGAATACTTAGCAACAACATATTCTAGGAGAGACCAAGAAGGTAGCGGCCAGTATTCAGGAGAGGCAGACAGATCCAACCATATCCACCTTGAATTTTTTAAGAAATCCCTGCAAAAGTAGACTGTTCCTGCCCCACATGCTCAGGAACTCTGAACAGCATACTATGTAAGAAAAAGTTTTGTGGAGATGAACCAAAAGGTTGGTAGCCGAGGCGGCCAGTATTTGGGAGAGGCAGACAGAACCAATCCAATCCACCTTGAATTTTTTAAAATATTTCCCCCAAAGTAGACTGCTCTTGCCGCACATGTGCAGGAATTCTGGACAATATACTATGTAAGAAAAATGTTCGGGGCAAGTCAGAGGGAGCGCTGCCTGTATTGCTGGGCTGATTCCCTGTGCCAGAGGTCCCTAGAGACCTCTGCTCATGGCTGCTGTGCTCCTCTACGCTGTGCTGGGGATCAGGGTGTGCTTAGAGCAGCGGTTACCCCTCTCCATGGTGAGGCTGTGAACCTCCACTTTCATTGGGGAGATAAAATCCATTGCTGTTAGGGAATTGGGCTCTCAGCTTCTGCAAATGACATGTGCTATTTTCTCCCACTTAAAAAAAGAAAAAAAAATATATATATATGGAGGAAAACAGGAACCTCTGTAAACAGCATGCCCACAGTGACAGTAACCAGATCCTGCTGTGTGGTGAGGCTGGGTCTGGAGCCAACGAGGCCAGACCTGGAGTCTGTTGCACGGCAGGCCTGGAACTGGAACCTGCCTCAATAGAAGCTGCAGCTTCCTCACCTAATCTCTCAGCAGATTTCCAGATCCAAGTGACCTCTATTAGAGAAAATTGGTTGTGAGTGGATCATCTTGTCAAAGTTACTCACCTTCTGGCTTTCAGGTTTTCAGTAAGTGGGAATAAGTGTGAAAAAAAAGAAGCTCTAATACATTGTTGGTGGGATTGCAAGTTGGTGCATCCTCTTTGGAGAATAGTATAGAAGATCCTCAGAAGAAGGAAAATGAACTTAGCATATGATCCAGCAATATCACCTCTGGGTATCTACCAAAAAGAATGAAAACCAAAATACTAAAATAATGCATGAACAACCATGTTCATAGCTGCACAGTTCATCATTGCCAAACTGTGGAACCAGCCAAGATGTCCTTTAACGAATGAGTGGATTTCAAAACTATGGGATATGTACACAATGGAATTTTGCCCAGCCATAAGGGAGAACAAAATTATGGCATTTACAGTGAAATGTCACAAAAAATAAGAAATCTGATGCTTTTTTATGTGCAAAATATTGGGGAGAAATGGGTAACAGGAGGAACTCTAGATGAAGAAGGGACCCTATAGAGGAGCAATGAAGTTGACATATCTGAGGGGATAAGAGAAAGGATAAGAGAAACTCTTTAAAGCACATGATGTACTTAAACATATCAAAGTCAATCAGAAAGCCAAACATGGGTAGGTGGGAGGCGGAGGGAAGGGGTTAGAGATGGGGAAAGGCTGATTGGGTGATGTGTGCATGTATATCTTCACAAGGTTTTTTCCCCCATTGAGATGTATGACTACAATGTACCAATGAAAATTTATTTTTTAAAGAAAGAGTGTTACCAAGGGAGTTTTAAGCAGCAGGTGAAAGTTTGAGGAGGAACAAGAGATCTGCATATAGTCAAAGTGTCTTCGGCAAAATACCACAGTCTGGCTTAAACAACAGGAATGAATTTTGTCACAGTTCTGGAGGCTGAAAGCCCACATCCACATGTGGTAGGTTCAGTTCCCCATGAGGGCTGACTTCCTGGTTGCAGATGGACCCTTCCCACTGTGTCCTCGTATTCAGGGAGAGGGGATTCTTTGGTGTTGTGCCTCCTCTTTCTCCTCTTCCTTCTCCCTCTCCTTTGTTTTTCACTAGGGATTAAACAAGGGCATTATACCTCTTGAGCTACACCCCTAGTCCATTTTTAAATGTATTTATTTATTTTGCAGTACTGGGGATTAAACCCAGAGGCATTTAATCTCCGAGTTACACCACAACCCTTTTTTTTAATTCTTTTATTTTAAAACTGGGTCT
The DNA here is from genome assembly GCF_963383645.1 of Muscardinus avellanarius. Taxonomy (NCBI): domain Eukaryota; kingdom Metazoa; phylum Chordata; class Mammalia; order Rodentia; family Gliridae; genus Muscardinus; species Muscardinus avellanarius. Next base: position 115,568,262 of record NC_137792.1, on the reverse strand, counting down.
CACTAAATTGAGGCTGGCCGCAAATCAGTGATTCTCCTGTCTCAGCCTCCCAAGCACTGAGATTACAAGCCTGTGCCACCACACTTGACTATTTTTAAATCACTTGGCTACTTTTTAAATTTTGATACAGAGTCTAGATTGAGATAGGACCCTGGGCTTTGTTCTTAAAACAATTTTTGGCTAGAAGCAAAATTAGAAGAATAAAGCTTCTTCACAGATGTAAGCAAGCAGGCAGTTCAAAAGATAAGACAGCACAGATATAAATAAGATAGAGTCACACTGGACAGCTCAGGGTGCAGCCCAGAGGAGGCTCTCTAAAATAGAAACAAAGCTTGATAAAACAAAAATATAATGATTAATTGCTTGGTTGGCTTCTGTCATCTTGCTTACACTAGGAAACACATGTCTCATGCATACGTCTCCCTTCCTGACAGTAGGTAACCAAATGCATCAAAGAGCTTATATGTTCAATGATTGGTGCTCAGACCTGAAGTGTTGCTTGCTGAGCCCTCACTAGTGAATAAAGAAACCTGTCCCCTCCAAAGAAAATATTAATTTTATTTTATATAAATATAATACAAATTATACAATTATATTTAATACACAAATTGTTAATAATTATATTAATAATTAGTTAATGTTTGTTTACAATATTTTTATTCTCCAATCCATTTTATCTCTGATCTTCATTACTTTCTTACTTCTACTGGCTTAGGGTTTTGTTTTTTTTCTAGCACCTTGAGATTTATCATAAGGCTATTTATTTGAGATCTCTATTTAAACGTAGACACTCATAACTATAAATTTCTCTTAGAATTAACTTTCTTATTCACCACAATATCTTTTACATTGTATTTTCATTTTCATTTAATTCTCTGAATTTTTAAATCTCCCATGATTACTTAAATGATGTAAAGATTCTTCAAAAATATCTCATTTAATATTCATGTGTCTGTACATTTTTAGTTTTTCTTGAAGTTGATTTCTAACTTCATTTTAAAATTATGTGTAGGAAATTATTTCTATTTTCTATTTGATGGGTCTTGCTTTATCTCTTCAAATATGTTCCATTTTGTAGAAAGTTCCATGAACTGATAAAATGAATATTTTGCTGTTGCTGAATGGAGTATTCTGTAGGTGTCTTTTGAGCCTGTTTGATATATAATGTTGTTTACCTCTTATTTCTTTGCTGATTTTTGTCTGTATAATAAATTTGTGAAACTTACCCACTATTATTCTACTGATTCCAGTGTCCTTTTATGTCAAGTAGTGACAGTTTTGTAAAATTGGATACATTGACTTTAGGAGAATAACCATTTACAATTGCTATATATTCTGGTCAATTGTTCCTTTTATCAATATGTAGTGACATTCTTTGTCTCTTATGACTAATTTTGTTTTAGTATCTGTTTTGTCAGATATGAGTAAAGTGATTTCTGTTTACTTTTAGATTCCACTTGCATTAGATATCATTTTTTATCCTTTTGCTTTTGCTCTGTGGATATTGTCATTCTGAGGTTAGACATTGGGTCAATATTTATTTTGTGTCAATTTATTTATTTTGGGTCAATATCTTATTGTGACAATAAGACATTGGGTCTTATTTTAATACAAACTAGCAGTTTGTGTCTTTTGACTAGTAAAGAAAGCCTATCAACTTTCAGGTTTATTATAGAAATGTGTATATACATATATTGATTTTTAAAACAAATTTTTTCTAATTCTCATTTGCTAATCTATTGTCCTAGATTGATTTGTTGTTTTTGCATGCTCTTGTGGTTATGTTTATCTCCCTCTTCTGTGTAAAGGTTTATTTAGGTATATCCTGAAATTCTGGCATAGTTTTCACAAACTCTTTTAACTTATACTTACTTTTTTCTGATACTGGTGATGGAACCCAGGGGCATTCTACCTTCGAGCTATACCCCAGCCTTATTTTTTTTATTCTTTGTTTTGAAACAGGGCCTCCCTGAGTTGGAAAGGGCCTCACCAAGTAGCTGAGGCTGTCTATGAACCATGACCTCCCTTTCTCAGCCTCCCAAATTCTGGGATTACAAGCATGCACCACCATATCTAGCTAGTTTATACTTATTTTGGATGCTCTTCATTTCTCCTGGACAAAGCCATCTCATGAATCCACATAATAAGTCTTGTTCCTGTCACAAATTTCAATCCTTCAATTACAAATGGAAGTACCCACCACCTTTCTCTGCTCCACACACCTACAGAACAACAGACTATACCTGCCATCACCCAGAGCCACCAGCAGATCTGTGCCACAATCTTTTTCCTGGATCCAAACTGGGTCTTAGGTAAGGAACTTGCTGAAACATGGAAAAAATTAGCTGATGGGTCTTGGGGAAAAAAAATTCAGAAGTCTCTGATCTCTTGTGAAGAAAGCCTTGAGAATGAAGCTTTCTTAAAATGCCTCCTTTTAATGATATTATCTAAACCCTCAGTAAATTACAGGAAACCTCTTCTGCTACAATATGAACTCTCTGATTTCTTCTGGGTGTGTGAAATGTGACTAGACCAAGGGGATTTAAGTTGAGGTAGAGATCTGTAGACACCAAGATTTCTACAAGACCTGGGTATGACACTTTCAAACCCAGTCACCTCACAAATCTACACAGTTGGTCTTGCTCCCTATCACGATACTCAAACTTCCAATTCTATTTTACCTTACTGTTTTATTATTTTTGTTGGTTATTTATAATTATAGCTAGTAGTAGAACTCATAGTAATATATAGATACATGCACATCGGATAATTTGGTTTGTTTCAATCCTGTTTCCCTCGCTTGTTTAGTTTGTTATCCAAACTCCCTTTGACTACTGTACTTGTTTCTGGGATTTTTGTTGTTGTTTGCATTGTTTTTGTTTTGTACTGGTGATTGAACATAAGGACATTCTACATCTTAGCTAAACTCACCACCATTTTTTAAAATTTTTGTTTGGAAACATGGTCTTTCTAATTGTTGAGGCTGGCCTCATATTCACAATTGCTGTCTCAGACTTCCAAGTACTGAGATTACAGTTGTTTGCCATCATGCTCAGCTCTATTAGTTTCTATTTTTATGAGGTCTCTTTTTTTTTCTCTCCCTAGCTTCCACAAATGAAAGAAAATATATGATACTTGAATTTCTGAGACTTTTAAAATCTCACTTAGCATTATGTTTTTCAGTTCCATTTTATTTCCTGAAGATCTCATAATTTTGTTCTTTTTTTGTTGTACTGGGGTTCCTGGAAGCCCTTCTACCTCCAGGCTACACTCCCAGATCTATTTTATAATTTTTTATTTGAAAACAGGGTCTCTTAAGCCAGTGCTCGTGGCTGGCTTCAAACCAGCATGATCCTCCTGTCTCCACCTCCCAAGCGTGGGGATTACAAGCGTGCACCACCATGCCCAGCAATTTTGTTCATTTTTTGATGAATAAAATTATATTGTGATATATATGTACCTATATTTTTCTTCTTTTCTTGTCATATATTTATTTAGAAATTTACTGAAGCAATATAAATATATATCACAGTATTATTTAAAGTGATACATTCATATATGTACATATCTCTCATATAGTACATTTTTAAATTGCTGGTTTTAAACATATTTCCACTTCTCTCTGATCAGTATACAGGCAGTCTGGCATACTGTGATTCCCACTACCCAAAAGTCTCAGTGTGTCTCTGTCTCAGTATCTCTCCTGTTTCCAGACTGATTCTCAGGGTGGACATCTGCTGGTCTGGTGAATAAAAATGTTCATTGGGTTCTGAAGATATAAAAATGCAAGGATTTCTGATTCTCTGGACAGAAAGCCTAGACAACAGAGTTTCACTTCAAATGGCTCTTGTTTATAGCAGAATATAAATCAGTAGGAAAGTGCAGGAAAACTCTTTTCCCATACTGGCTCATGGCAAAGAACTCAAGTCTCCTCTCTGCAGAAATTGTGCATTTGCCTAATAATGTTATTTAAGATCACTGGAATTTGCTCTGTTTGTCAGAGGGCAATTTCCCCTTGCCAACTAACCTACCACCTGCCTGGCATTGGTGAAGTCTACTTCTTTTATTATTTCTATTATTATTTCTATTAATATTTTAAAATGCCAGAAGCTGGTATATGTGGAATGCCTCTACTCCACCGTCTTTCCACCTAATTGAAAAATTTTGTATCTATATTCACCAGGAATATTTTGTCTGTAAATTTATCTTTTTGTAGTGTCCTTATCTGATATTGGTATTAGGATAATGACAGGTTTATAAAATGAGTTTGGAAGGCTTCCTTTTATCAAGGGTTTGAGAGGTTTGGGCAAGTATTAATACATAAATCTTTCAATAATCAAACAGAAATCTTCTTGGAGTTCTTCATAGAATTCACCAGTAAAGAGAATTGTCGCTAGTCTTCCTTCATAGAGAGAAATTTGTATTGATTCAATCTGCTTACTAATTATTTATCTACTTAGGTTTTCCATTTTATTTCATTTACTTTTCAGATAATATATTATTTATTTTCCTCTATAATTACTCTTTACATATTTTATATGTTTATTGGTGTGTTGCAGTCTCACATTTTAATGAAGTTAATAGTAATAGTGACATACATGACCAGAGTACTTGGTAAGCTTTCTCCACCCAACCCAGCTCCCACTCTACTCTGTACCTTCCCCACAATATTGAAATTAATATTGGCATTCTCAAATATAATGTCAGTGAAAATATTTTTAATTAATTCTTTCCTTTCCTTCCAACATCTTCCCCTAGATGACTTCCCTTGCTCCACTGAAGATTCTACTCCATTTCCTAAAGTCCCTCTTTTTTTTTTTTTTTTCTGAAGTACTGGGGATGGAACCCAGGGGCATTCTACCTCTGAGCTACACCCCCAGCCCTATTTTTTTTATTCTTTATTTTGATTCAGGGTCTCACTGACTTGCAAAGGGCCTCACTAAGTAGCTGAGGTTGTCTGCAAACCATGATTTTCCTGTCTCAGCCTTTTAAATGCTGGGATTACAAGTGTGCACCACCATGTCCAGCTCTAAAGTTCCTCTTAAATTACATGGATTGTTTTTTATATGTCAAACCAGCCTTGCATGCCTGGGATGAACCCTACTTGGTAATAGTGTACAGTTTTCTTGATGTGGTTTTGAGTGTGTGTTACTAATATTTTGTTTAGCCATTTTGTGTCTAAGTTGATTAATGATATAGGCCTATAGTTTTCTTTCCTTGAACTTTCTTATTTGGTTTTGGTATTAATGTGATGTTGGCTTCATAGAATGTATTTGGGAGAGTACCATTACTTTCTATTTCACTAAATAGATTGAGGAGTATTGGGATCAGCTCTTTTTTAAAGGTTTTATAAAATTCACTTGGGAAACCATATGGTCCTGGGCTTTTGTTTAATGGTAGGATCTATATTGCTGTATCAATCTGTTTAATTGCTATTGGCTGGTTTAAATTTTCTATATCTTTTTTTACTAAGTTTAGGAAGGTTGTATTTATCTAGAAATTTATCAATTTCTTCCACATTTCCATTTTGTTAGAGTATAATTTTTCAAAATAATTTCTGGTAAACTTCTGAATTTCTACACTGTTAGTGGCAATATCTCCTTTTTAATCCCTTATTTTCATAATTTGAATTGATTTTCTCTCTCTTTTGGTTAGGTTGGCTCGTGGTTTATCTATCTTGTTTATTTTTGTGAGAAACCAGTATTTGGTTTTTATTGATTTTATGTATTTTTTATTCTTTACTTCATTGATTTTTGTTTCTTTATGAGTCTGGGGATGGAACCCAGGGGCATTCAACCTCCAAGATACATACCCTGCCATATTTTGTATTCTTTATTTTGAAACAGGGTCTCACTAAGTTGCAGAGGGCCTCACAAAATAGCTGAGGCTGTCCATGAACTGCAATCCTTCAGTCTCAGCTTTCCGAATACTGGTATTACAAGTGTGCAACAACATGCCCGGTTTGATGTTTTGATTTTAATAATTTCCTGTCTTGTTTTGGCTTTGGGTTTGACTATTCTCTTAAAATACTGATGGTTTAATTTGTTGAACAGAAGTATTTTTGTATTAATGCCATCCTATTTATTAATTCTTGCTTTGATTTCTTAAGCTTTGGGAGTCTTATCAACAAAGATAAGAATCACAAAGACTGTTATCTCCTTGGTTACATTTATTATTAGCAGTTTTTTTCCTGCTCTTGATTTTTACTATCATTCTGTCATGATCTGAAAAGATACAAATAATTACATTTTTTTGAATTTTCTGGTACTTGTGTAGCTCAGAAACAGAGTGTCTCTGAGTTCAGTCTTCTTTACTTCAAAAAAATAAACTGCTTGTGATACATATCATAAATTTTTGTATCTGTGTTTTTAGTCATATTTGTATTATAATGTTCAAATTTACTTTTTAACTTATTAGTTTTACCCCACTGGTTATTCAGGAACAGAATGTAACCAAATTCTTTCTTTGATGAATCTCTTTTCTTTGTTGTCCCATCTAGGATACCAAAATGTCTCAAAGATTCTCCTATTATTGAGTTTTTGTCTGACAAATTAAAAGCTTAATTGACAAAATATAGAAAGTATGTATAAAGTAAAAGGGTTTAAGCCAAGGAAAGATAGAAGACAAAATCAGCCTTCCCCTCCCCCACATACAGAGTAACTTTTGAAGTTACTCTGAAATTATCTGAAAGAGAGTAATTTTTGAAGTTCTTCAGAGTTGAGCTGTTATCCTTTACTAAGCTTTCCTATCTGCTTTTATATTATTGGCCAGTATTGGGTCTTGGGGACCCAATGTCTTTTGCTGAGTTTCAAAACTTAATTTTAATCTCTATTTTAAGTGACAGAAGGCCTTTCTAAAATTCGGACACCACCGATCTGCTCCCTTGATGATCCTATTTCCTTTGAACATTCTTGGGAATGAAGTTTTCTATGAACTTACACTATTTTTCCTTTATCTATTAACTTTCCTCATTGTTTTTTTTATAAAGATGGCTTCTTTTGACCCTTCCTGTTTCTAGGTTCTCTGTCAAGTATCTGATTAAAACTTTTGGTGCATGCTTTTTTAGATTAATCCTATTTATCATCCTTTGGCCTTCATGGAATTAGGCTACTATTTTTTCCACCTTTGGTAAGTTTTATGGTAATATTGTGAGATTTTAATTCTTTTGATTATGTGTTTATCCTTTTCTCTCCGCATACTTTTATAATGTATATATTTTTTGCTTGATGGTACTTATAAGTCCCTTAATCTATGTTCACTTTTTCTTTCCTTTTACCTTTGTTCCTAAGGCTGGATGATTTCTAGTTGTCTGTCTTCAAGTTCTCTAATCCTTTCTTCTTGAATTATTCTGCAGTTGAACACATTTCTTATATTTTGAGTTCAAATATTTTATTCTACTTGGGAGGCTGAGACAGGGGGATCACAGGTTTGAGGCCAACCTACAGTAACTTAGCAAGATAATCTTTCAAAATAAAAATAAAATAAGGCTTTGATGTATCTCAGAGGTAGAACCCCTTTGGGTTCTTCTCAGTAGTATCCACTACCATACAAAACTATTGTATTCTTTAGCTCTATGATTTCTGTTTGGTACTTTTTACTTTTTCCTTCACTGAAATACTATTTTTATTTTTATACTTTTGTTTAAAGGTGCATTAGTTGAATTTTTGAATTTCTTCATGCTTTGCTATCTTGACCTCAGTAAGTGTCATTATAACTCTAAATTTTAATTCACTCTTAGGTAAACCATACATCACAATTTTACTAGGGTTAGCTTCTGAAGACATATTATATTCTTCTACTTGGTATATATTTTTATGATTCTTCATTTTCTTTCACTCTCTGCTGGCTTCTGCATATTATTAAAGACAGCCATCTCTCCGAGATTTGTCAGACTGACTTCAAATTGTAGATTGTCCTTACGAATCAACTCAGTCAGATATTCTAGGTGTCTTTTGATTCTTTATAATGTTTTCCTATGCTGTCTTTATTACTGTGGTTTCCAGGAAATTAAGTTGTACTATTGCTTTGAGGCAGGTAAGAGAGAAGCCAGTCCCTTGACTGCCATCAGAAAAGGTTGAAATGTTAGATATGTGTTACAGTTATTTCCTTGTGGAGAAGCTGACAGCTGGACTTTGCATCCCAATCCTTCTATCTTACGTCAATGAGAGGGTCGGTAGAATTTGCTTATATTTTCATTCAGAATTCTCACTCTGAACCTGAGGAGATAGACATTAAGTGTTTTAAAATGTAAAAATATACTTTTTTGTGTCTTTGATCCAGAAAACTAAGAAATATATATCTTCATCATCTTCCATAGGCAGGATATTTAAGAGCTTGTCTTATAATTTAGTGCTGGAAATTTTGAGACTTATGATACATACAGAAACTACTTCTAGTAAGAGTCATAAGACTTGAATTTTTCATCAGAATAATGCAGGAAGAAAGGTATGGGGAGTGTCTACTCTCTTGTATAGGATCACTACTTTCACATTACTTCCTTTCAGAGACACACTTCAGTCTTAAATTTATATTTGAAGCAATATTGAGAACAAGACACAGAGAAAGTCCACCCTATGATTTAGACTCTCAGAAGTCTCATACACTCTCTTCAAAAAAAAAAAAAAAGAGATAGTATTTGTTGAGGGAGAATACCATAGTACAAGTTACAGGGAATTTTTTCATTCCTTGTCATCCTTGTAGAGGTCAAACCATCAATTAGCACTAAATTCAGACATAGGTTAATTGCTGGAGTTATTCCACAAAAAAGTTTCAGAGAGTGTCCACATTCATATTCATGCATACAGAAGTATTACAGCTGAGAAGTTGTAAAGACTGAATTTATCACTGGGGCAAGCTGGGAAACAAACATCACGAGAGTGCCATCCCTTCCATTAAAGAAATTAGAGTTTAGCTGGATATGGTGGTGCACATTTGTAATCCTAGCATTTGGGAGGCTGAGACAGAAGGGTCACAGTTCGCAAACAGTCTCAGCTATTTAGTGAGGCCCTTTGCAACTCAGAGAGACCCTGTATCAAAAAATAAAGAATAAAAAAATAGAGCTGGGGTGTAGCTCAGAGGTAGAATGCACCTGGTCTATCCCTGGTACCGCAAAAAAAATTAGAGTTTTTTGAACACCCTTTAAGGGAGATATAGCAATGCTAGATATATTGCTTGAGAAAGCCATTGAAAAAGGCATAGTGGGTGTCCATTCTCTTGTTCAGACATGGAATTATCCCATTCTCTTTTTACTGTTGAATTGTAGGCCTGGATTTTTTGCTGTAGAAAGCCTGGGATGATGTACCAAATGCCATACCTCCTGTAAAGTCAAACATAGATATCCAAACTCCATTTCAGGGAAAGATAACAAGGTTGAATTTATTGCTGGGAAAAGCCAAAGATAACAGTACAGGAATTGTACATCCTCCTTTTGAGGCTTAAAAGCTTTCACATTATCCTTCTAGGGGGATTGCTGGGGTTTATTGCTGAAAGTACAGAGAGTATCATCCTTCTTATTTAGGCTCAAGAGACTTCATTTTTTATTTACTATGTAGGCTCCTAGATTCATGTTTTTAGAGGCCAGAACTATAGGGAGATGCTGGAAAATTAGGAAGCCAAAACCTTTCCCGAAAGAAGTTGGAATTTGGAATCTGGTGGGTTACTGCTTGTGGGAAGACACACAATCAAACTTTATGCCCCATCTCATTATTTTATTTGTGCTCCAGGAAAATTCTGTGGCTCTAAATCCCTTCCACTCCTTAAGAAATTTAATTAAATAACCAGATCTTCTGTGGAAACCATACAAGTTGAAGTTTATCTGGGTAGGACAAACCTTCATTCCTCAGAAAGCTGAAAGTTGAAGATCTTTCCAAGGTACTGGTGCTCAGGTTTGTGAATGAGTGCATCTCCACTTTTACTACATATCTTAATATGAAATTTTTTAAAATTCAGTTAGGCTGCAGGAGACTTTCAACTAGATTTTGGCTTTCTAACAGAGAATTTATTCATGTGATTACTAGGTGTTTCTGTATAAAGAGAGGTCATCAGGAGCATCCCAGTCTGACATGTTGCTGATTTCTCCCTCTTCACATTTTTACATACAAAAAATAGCAATAACTTAATTAATTCTGGCAGTTTTATACTTCTCTTTTGAAAATGTAGTTTTCAAAAGGGAAGTAGAAAAATAAGATGGTATGAAACTATTGGATCATTACCAAAAAATACATGGATTAAATATAATTTGGTGATGTTTCCCAAAGGTGACTTCTTATTCCCTGGATGAAAAAGGAACTTTCCAACTCAGTGTTGAAAATCATTTTTTTAAAAAAAACATAAGGACATTTTAATGTTAGATTTCACTAATGTGGTTCTAAGTCTTGAACATGGAAAACAACATAAGAACATTCTTTGAAAGTAGGAACAATCACATGCTTTGTCTGAAGACATATAATTTTAAAATTACCTTTGGGGTTGAAGTTGTAGCTCAAGGGTAGGCCTAGCATATCTGAGGCCCTGAGTTGGATATGCAGTACCTGAAATAACAAACCAATCCTTGGTCTTTTCATAGAGTAAATCATTGTATGTCACAATATTAGAACTCATAAATGGTAATGACAAAACACATTTATTAAGTGCCTAGGGATATTTTGGACATATATATTTAATCCTTATAATATCACTCTATGTATAAAATAGTAATACCAAAGAGGTACAAATACAGTACGCAGATTGAGTTAGAGGTCCACAGTAGGAAGATCAAATTTACTAAGGTTCAACAAGATTTTTTCAAGAACCCAAATGTTCCAAGCCCTAAACTAACAGTGTCTAAATCCCTAGAAACTACCATATTCACAAAGGATATATGTTACCTGAACTGGGCATGATCAGTCAAAATGAGGCACTGACAAAGTAGACAATTCAAAAGAAATATAGACATAAATTGGATGTTCCTGAGACCCCAGACTAAGAGAGGGAAACTCACATAAAGCTATAAACCACTAGAAAAGCCAACTACAAATGGTTTGCTTCTGGGGGACTCCTATCTTTAGGATATTTCCTGTTTTATAAATCATGTGGAATCTGGAAGAATATGGCGTACGATTTGTGCTTGCCTCAAGTGACACTGGGGTAGCAGACAGAAGGCACCTATTGAATACCGAAGTCCCCACTGTCAATTCATGGCTGAGTGCAGTGGCATATGTCTGTAATTCCAGTACTTGGAAGGCTGAGACAAGAGGATCACTGGTTAGTGAGACCCTGTTTCCAGATAAAATAAAAATAAAAAAGGGTTGGGGGCATAACTCAGAAGTAGAATTCCACTAGATTGAATCCCCAGTATCACCACAAAGGAGCTACCAATGCCACAAACTACCTTCAAAGAGCCAAAGAAGGTATATGACAAAGCATATTGAGCAGTTTTAGTATAATAAAAACAAAATATAGGTTGAAGAAGGCAGAAAGTGTTGCCCATACCCCACTTCCCCCTACTCCAAGTAATACAGCATGGAGAGAGATGCCTCCCTCTTGGTGAAGAGAGCAGGAATTAAGTCCAAGCTTCAGACTTGAAAACCAATACTGTGCTTACCATAGTGGAACATAGTGACAGATAGCCTCATGACTACTTACCCAGGATAATGGTCACAAATCCAGTCACTGGAATTGCATTAGTTAGAATGTTGACACCCTCCATTTCTCCTACTCCAAATTTCTATAAAGAGCATGGAGAAAGACCCCATCAGTTGAAAAGCCAGTCACAAAAGCTGGCTTAGGGTTTTATCTTACAGATAAGTGACTGTTATGCTATGGTGTGGCCCATCATTAGAATAGAGGTAACAGATGTAGCTCCTATATCTGCTCTGGCACCAGGCAGAGGCCTGTTTCCTGGTGGAATTAACTTGTATTTTGGCCTATATCACCACCACTTGTCATGAGAACCTGATTATGTCCATAAGACTCTTCAAATCTTTTCATCCTTTCATCTGTGAGATGTAGATGCAATCCAGTTAAGCAGCAGCCTTGGTAACCATAGAATTGCCTTCACCAACCCTAGGCAGCATAGTGTAGAGCAAGATACTGTTTTCTTTGGTTAGGATCAAATATTTCCAAAGCTAGTTCAAGACTTAGAACCACATTAGTGAAATCTAACATTAAGTAGAGCCTAATTACCTGCCTGCTGATTGTGCCTCTGTGACAGCCCTAGTTCCAGAGAAGAAATGTGGCTCCAGTCTATTTGACTTTTTTTCTGACCAGCTCCATTTCTGCTGATTGCAGTATTCATGGTCAACAATCTAGCTCAGCAGTTGATATCCCATAGCAATATGGGCCTTAATCTTATCCCAGTGATACAGTGTTCTTGCTGGGCTGTAGACTTCGGGCAGGACACAGTTTTTAGGCAACTGTAACTGCATCCATGCCATAGAAGGCTGGGGCTGTTCACTACACAGTGATTCTTCCCAGAGCAAGTCAAAAATCTTGTAGTGCATGACCTCAGACTGTTCATGAAGCATTTGGGCCTATTCTGAACCCAGGGAGAGGTTTGCTGATCTATACTACTCCTTCCAGGCATTCTCCTAGTTCATTTTGAACAGCACACCAATTGTGAATTTGGGACAAACCTTAGCACAGAACACCCTCTACTGCTGAAGCAGTGAAAACACAGCAATAGCAGACTCATGGTAATCTCCAGATTTAGGGTACCACCAAAAGTAAATCAATGAAAGTGACTACAGGCTCAGAGGAAAATGGCAGCCCTCTTTAAAATTTTTAGAATGTCAGTCATAAACAAAGCAAAAATAAGAAGGATTGAAATAAATACCTAATGTTTTAGTGTTCAGATGGAATCATACACCATCAAGCATCAGGAATTTTCAGGAAACTATGATCTTGTCTGATTGTCAAAATAAAGAACCAGAAACCAATCTGATAGTAATCAGTATGTGAGACTGCTCAGATAGAAAATTTAAAAGAGATTTGTAAAGAAACTCTGTGAGTTTCAAGAAAATACAGAGAAATGATTAAATACTTAAAAAATTAACAGAGAGATTGAAATAATTTAAAAAATTAAACAGAAACTAGTCATGGTAGCGCACACACTTGTAATCCCAGTACTTGGGAAGCTGAGACAGGAGGATTTCAGGTTTTTCTTTTAAAGACAGCTTATTTAATTAAAAAAATATTTTTGGTGGTACTGGAGGAGGAACCCAGAGGCTTTATACCTCTGGGCTATACTCCCAAACCTATTTTATATTTTATTTGGAAACAGTGTTTCACTAAGTTGCTGAGAGCCTCACTAAGTAACTGAGGCTGGCTTCGAACCTATGCAATCCTCCTGTCTCGGCCTCCCAAGTGCGGGAATTACAAGTGTGGGCCACCAAGCCCAGCTACTTGAAGAGAGCATAGGACCAACACTTCAAAGTATCAGCATGGGTAAACCTTCATCAACAAGACCCCAGAAGCAAAAATAAACTGAAATGAGAATTAATATGTATAATTGCATTAAAAAGAGCAAAGGAAACTGTCTAGAATCTCAAGAGAGAACTGAAAGAATGGGAGACAATCTTTGCCAGTTACTCCTCTGATAGAGAACTAATATATAGACTATACAGAGAACTCAAGAATATCGCCACCGAAAAAATCCAACAATAACAAACCAACAAATAACCCAATAAAAAATGGTGCAAGTAAACTAAATAGATACTTCACACAAGAACTCAAATAGATAATAAATATATGAAAAGGCAGTCAATATCATTAGCAATCAGAGATATACCAATTAAAACTACCCTGAGATTTTACCTAATATCAATTAGAATGGCACTTATTAAAAACATAAACAATAATATATGATAGGGAGTACATGGAGAAGTAGAAATAGATACACTCTTGGTGGAACTACATATTAGTGCAACCACTTTGGAAGGCACTATGAAGGATCCTCAGAAGTGTGAGAATGAACCTAACATATGACCCACCTATTCCACTCCTGGGTATCTACCCAAAATAGTTGAAATAAGACTTCCATAGTAATGCATGCACATCTATGTTTATAGCTGCACAATTCAGAATTGCCAAACTATGGAACCAGCTGAGATGGTTCAACAAATGAGATTATAAAATTATGGAATATATACACAATGGAATTCTACTCAGCCTTAAAGAACAAAATTATGTCATTTGCATGGAAATGGATACAACTGGAAAATATTATGCCAAGTGAGACCAGTCACTTTCACAAAAAGTGAAAGGTTGAATGTTCTACCACATATTCAGAAGGAAGAATTTGGGACACAGGAGGACTCCAAACAAGAGAGAAGAAACCTTAGTGGAGTGGAGGAGCAGAACTGAGAGAGATGGAGGTGGGAAGAAGGCTTGAAGAGGGAAATATCTCAATGCATGTGATATACATACCCAAACTTATCAAAATGAATCACCTTGCTGAGCACAGGAAGGTGGGGAGGGAGATGGAAGGAGGTATAAACTGGTGAAGGGAAGGCTCAACAAGTACCATGTTTATGTATGCCTCTAGCACCCTTAGCTTTATTAAGATGTATAATTACAATAAACCAATAAATATATTTTAAAATCTACTTTAAAAGTTGTCAGTGCTTAATCGGTTCATTGAATAGCTTAGTTGAACAAATTATATTACTTCTCAAAACTATAAAATATTGAGTGTGAAATATATCATAATAAGATTCTTGGAAAAATGGGGAAATAGTGGTTAAGAGTGAAAAACAGTTAAACTATTAGTGACAATGATCAAAGAATGAGGCCATGGACAGTCATTTTTCATTTATTTAGGTTTATTTTCCTCCATCAAGTCGACCTGTTTTACCAGTTATATATCCCATAGCTCTACAATGAATTGGGATACAGTTTGCCTCATTCTTAGCAATCTCAATTTTTTATCTTGGTACAAACTTATCTTTCATTTTGGGAAGGAAAATTCCTTTTCTTAATTGCTTCCATCATGGCATCCCTTCCTTTAGTCATTTTTGGTGTGGTTGATGGAGATTCATTTAAACCAGGACAAACTGGAATTGGTGAAGATCCAGACACTGAAAAATTTTGAGGCCTTGGATAGAAAGATGGTGGTGATTGTGCAAAAGAAAACAAAGATTGTAGGGTGGAAGTTTTTGGTGACTTCAAACTTGAGGTTGACTGTGGTGGAATCCAATTCCCTGTTGATTGTCCAACAAAAGGTCTTTGTGCCTGTGCAACTGAGGTTGGCCTTGCAAATGAAGTTCTTGATGATTGTGCAAATGAGCACTTTGGTGCCTGTGCATCTAAACGTTTTTGAGAGGGGGCTAATGGACATCTTGGAACATGGGCAACTGAATATCTTGGTGAAGGAAATTGTGTTGTTTGTGGGCAAGAACACAGCAGTGATTGTGGAGAAGAATTTTGTGATGTTTGTTGAGTTGAAGATCTTGGTAACATATTCACTGAAAATCTTGGAGGCGGTGGACGTGAAAATCTTGGTGTTGTTGGAATTGAAGGTCTTGGTGGTTTTGTAACTAATGATCTTGGTGGTTGTATAGATGAAGACTTTGAAAGTTGAAAGACAGAATGTTTTTGTGGTTGCAAAATTGAATCACAGTCAACTATATCAGTAACTGTATCCTTTAATTTAACTGCGACGTTTTCTGAAGGAGATAAAGTTGAAGGCATCTCCTGGTCATCACCTAGTTGGTATAGATCATCTGATATTCCTTTACAATATTGAAGGGGTTTACGCACTGAAAAATCAGCTTTAGGTGGAGTAATTGGAACAGATGACTGAGGAATAGTCTGTAGGCAATCAGGGTCTGTTGTTGCTGCTGGAGTTCTCAAAATAGGTACTGAAAGCTGAGCTTGGAAATGTGTTATTGAGGGATTATTTTCCTTTTGTGAAGCTCGTAGTAGAGATAACCAATCAGGTGGTAATGGAGGTGGTGAATTTGGGGCCAGGGGGCTCACAAACACCTCTGTTTTAGGACGCGGTCGAGGTTGTGGTTGCAACTCTTCTCCTACTCCAGTTCCATAATTGACATAGCTACATGAACTTTTCAGGTCTCCTGCTCCATGCTTTGGCAGGCGTGGAGGGCTAGTTAAGACTCTTCCTACAGTTCTTGTTAGAATCTTACTTATTTCTTTAAATGGAATATTGGAAGGTGAAGAGCTTGTAGCCGATTGCTCTATACATGAAGGAAGGGCCTCAATAGCATTTGGCATATGGCTCATTGACATATCAACTCCAGTCAGTTGATGTTGGGGTCCATGTTCTAGTTCACTGGGATGAACTATAAGCTTCTTTTGCTTGAGCTTCCCACACTTAACTTCTTTTCTCTCGAGTGTAATATTTTCCTCAAAAAGTTCAAAGGAGTAAATATCAGGGTAAATATTCAAATTTTCTCTATCATCTTGGTGGTAAGAAGCAGCAATATTGAGAAGTGATGTCTGTACAGAAGCATCCTGCGTTTCACATTTTTTAGCAGGTAATAGCTTGGAGGTGTATACCTGTTCTGTTTCAGTAGTTTCACTTCCAGAAGTCTTTTCTGGTTCTTTATTTTGTAAGGCCAATCCTTCATTACGAGCTTTGGAGAGAACATCATCAGTTAATTGGACTATGCGTTCTTGTAAAGGTTTAAGTCTTATAGAGACCCTATCCACCTCTTTGGATAGTTCCGCAAATAGTTCTTCACCAGACTTATTGAGATTATCTATTTGTGTAGATATATTATTTACAGATGTAAGGATTACATAAATTAAGTCGTCTTGAAGTTTTTGGGGCATTGCCGATCTCTTTGGCGTCCCTTCATCATTATTTTCAGTTGTAGACATTTTAGGTTGTTGTTAGTTCAGTATAAAAGTCCGGAGGCACCTCCGTCTTAACTACTTCGATGCATCGGCAACTCACCTCAGACCAGCTCAGGCTTTGCCGACTTTTGGACCTTGCCAGCCACATCTGACTCTATCAGATGCTGCGCTGGTCTGAAGATCAGAGCTCAGGGTCTCCGGTTTTCTGGTAGTAACTAAGAAGCCAAGTTCCAAGTCAGAATCTTCTGTGCTCTAAGTGCTGAGAAAACAATGCCTCCAAGTAATTGTCACACCCATCGGGCCCCACCCATTGCTGGAACTAGTTTTAGATAGGCGGAGAAATACCAGCTGGAGAGAAAGACAATAGGCTGACATAAACCTTCCTTTCATGTTTCTCTATGTGTAGCTCTAGGTTTGAAAACAAGTTATTCCATGTGATCCTAATTTGCTTCTTTGACAAATACCATCAATTTACTCTGACTACCAAAGTTATTTCCCATTTGAGATGCATCTGCTTAGCACAATTTAAGATATTTCACAGCTTTATCAAACTTGTATTTTCTTTTAATCTTTGTTGCAGGTCTTTTTCTTTCTGTATCCCTTATTTCTGACTATGACTATATTCTATCCATTCAACTGCTCATGCCAGAGACCTGGGGATCAACTTAATCCTTGGCACCTCTCCCCCTTATTTTCACACTCGGTGTCCATGTTCATTAAGTTCTATCCCCAAATATAGCCTACAATGTATTGGATTATCCATGGTAAACCACCCACCAGTATAGTAAAAGTCACATTAATCTCATCAGGATAACTACAACAGTCTCTGTTATGTTCTAAACCTCTTCCAGTATTTGGTCCTTCCTTCCGTTTACACATTCAGACATCCATTCATGCAAATGATAAGGTATTGTGTACTTAAACTTTTACTGAGAGGATGGGTCTCCTTTTAAGCGTTCTTACCCCCAAACAAAAACAAGAACAATCATGCATTTTAGGAAGTTTTATCAAAATGTAAAGTAATAAATTTATGTACTGATACATTTATTTTATCCTTATTTATTTGGATATGGTGTTGAAGATGATTTTGCCAGGAAAAGGTGGACAAAATTTGAAAAACATGAATCACATTTTATAATCTAGAGAGAAGTGAACTGAGGAGTGAAAGGAGTTTCCTGGTAGGAAAGGAATAGAATGTCTATCAACTTATCAAACCTCTACATTGACACAGAGACAAGAGACAAGAAAAATTACAAGGATTCTGGGAGAAGAAAGCAAAATTTAATGATTTATCATACATAATTGGTCTTAACAATATTAAAAGATTTAGTAAATTAGAAGAACAATGGTGAAAATTTATAGTACAGCTATATTTTGGAGATAGTGTGAATTCACTTTCATACAACAATAACACAGAAAATGTCACAACAATAAAATATTTTTGGTTTCTCAATGCATATAAAAGCCAAATTTACATTATACTGTATCTATATTTGCAATAGCATTATACCTAGAAATGCACACACCTTAATTCTTAATTAAAATACTCTATTGCTAAAAATTTTAATGATAATTTGAACCTTCATTTGGTTTGCAGAATATATTGTATTGCCTTGATGTTTGTGGCTACTAACTAATGAGGATATTCATTACTGACTGGTCAAATCACAATAGCATCTTCTTAAAATAACAATGAATTTTGCTATATTATATGGTTCTCTTTTCATAAAGTTTTCTCTGTAGTATGCAGTACCATTTGATAGTATTTTATATACAAGTGAACTTATTTAAAAATCAAAGTCAGTCCTCTCAAAAACTGGCCAACTGTTTTATCAACTAAATGTATGTATCTGACATTATGGCTTCAACCTAAAGTGACCAGCTCTACCAGCCCCTACTAAAAGAATCAGCTTGTCCTTTAAAGCCAGGCATTGACTTCTCCTTACTTGCTATGGAAGTCCTACATAGGATGTTACTGCAATATAAGTCTGTTTTATCTCCACTGAAAATTTGGGACTTTTTGTAGTCATTCCCATAATTTATCCAGATGGATAACTTGCTGCAGCTTCTGTGTAAGCACTTGGTGCTGTAGTTTTCATCTTTAGATTATAGAGGTAGCTTCTTTCCTTAGACCTCTTGAACCAATCTCTGTTAGCTTCAAGCTTTCCTTCTATAGATTCTTCACCTTTTTTGGCTTTCATAGTGTAGAAGAGAGTTAGGGTCTATCTCTGAATTAGGCTTTAGCTTGAGGGAATGTTGTGGCTAGTTTGTTTTTCTATCCAGACAACTGAAGATTTCTCTATATCAGCACTAAAGCTGTTTCAATTTTTATCACACACACATATATATATATATATATATATATATATATATATGAATAGCCTTTGAAATTTTAATTTTATTGGTGCATTGTAAGCTTACTTCATAGTGTTTCCTGTTATACTCACATATGCACATAACATCACTTGGTGTGTTTCCTTCCCTAATTGGCTACTCTCCCTCCCTCTCACCCTCTCCCATACATGCTAATGATATTGATAGTGATATATTCATAAAAACATACCATTATTTTTAATAATTTTTCTTTGCATTCATTATTTGTCTGCAGAGCACAGAAAGTCTAGTGTTCAGCCTGTCTCCGCTTTTTGAATACTTTTCTCATTAAACTTAATCATTTCTTGCTTTAGATTTATAACCACAGGCCTATGACTCTTTGTTCCACTTGAATACTTAGAGACAATTATTGTGCTATCAATTGGCCTAATTTTAGTATTACTATATCTTAGAGAATAGGAGAGGGGAAAATGGGGAAACAGTCAGTTGGTAGAGCATTCAGAACACAAAACACTTACTAATTAAAATTGGTGTCTTACACGGGTGCAGTTTATGGCACTGAAAATAATAGCTATATCAAAGCCCACTGCACATAGATTATAGAAACAGATATAATAAGAATAATGTATGAAATATTATGAAACTTAACAAAAGGCAACAGAGAAACATGTAATGAGAATGTGGTATTGAAAATGGCACAAACAGGCTTACTTGGCAGGAAATTTTTTCAAAAATACAATTTATGAAGAACACAATTACTGTGAAGCATAACAAAGCATGATGAAATTAGGTATACCTGTAGCAACTACAGAGATAATAAGTAGGCTATTGGAAAAGGCACAAGGAAAATTTCCATTTAAGTCTACTTCCTCATTTGTGGGCTAAAAAGGCCTTGGACATATCGTATATCACAAAGCCATAAAATTATGGTTCCATAAAAAGATGATATTATTATATACTTTAAAATATATATTTGGTTCTATGAAGAAACAAAATTAGGAGATGTGGGACAAAATTTAAACAAAAGCTATGAACATGTTTTTTTCTCTTATTTATAAATAGGGTAAACAGATACTGAAGTAAAATGACAGATTTGAATATAATCTCAATGAGTATTTTTAATATTTTAAAAAATCTTTTTGTGGTACTGGGGATGGAACCCAGGGCATTCTGCCTTGGAGTTACAACCCCGGCCCTATTTTTTCATCTTTATTTTGAAACAGGGTCTCACTGAGTTGCAAAGTGCTTACTAAGTACCTGAGGCTGTCTACAAACTGATCCTCCTGTCTCTGCCTCCCAAATGCTGGGATTACAAGCATGCACCACGACACCCATCTTTTTAAATATTTTTAAATGCAATGATTTATTTATTTAGCAATAAATATTAAATGATGTTATGTGTAGGACACAATATAGAGTAATTTTCATTCAGATGTATTAGTAAATAAAAATTCCTTGAGTCAGAAACCAGTGACTCCTCTACATGACAGAGCATATCACAGAAAGTGGCTTGTGTTGAACAAAATGTTATGAGATTAGATTTGAGGGACTGGCAGATTTTGTACTTAAAAGGCATGGTAAGGAGTTTACATTTTAATCCAAGGGTCATGGGAATCCATTGAGGTATTTAAACATGGAAGAATTGATCTAATTTATGGTTTATAAGTCCACTCTAATTATTGGGTAGACAGTGGATTGCTGAGTGATATTAAATCTTCATTAAGTAAATATCTGTGGTTAGGTAGCATAAAGAAAAGGATTCATGTCTCATTTAATAAAAAGAAAAGGAGCATTTTAAAATATTTTATTTTCATTAACATATGGTAATAATTTCATATATTAATGGGATCCAGTATAGTTTAACACTGCCCTGATCAAAACAGAGTAATTAGCCCATTTTTATGATTTCTTATCTGTTTCTCTCTCTCTCTCTCTCTCTCTCTCTCTCTCTCTCTCTCTCTCTCTCTCTCTCTCTCTCTCTGACAAGGCCTTTGTAAGATGCCCAGGTTGGCCTTGAATTCATAATTCTTCTGCCTCAGGCTTCTGAATACCTGAGATTACAGGGGTACACCACAATACCCACACATTTTTATCATTTCATTAAGTTTGGAGTCTTTGAGGTCCTCAATTCTAGTTCTTTATAAAAAATACAAGAGGTTATTGTGAATTCTAGTCATTCCACTGTACTGCAAAACACAAGAACTTATTCTATCTATATTATGGTATCCATTATTCAAACCCACTCTATTCTTCTCCCTTCCGAGCTTCTAATCATCATTCTACATTCAGATTGACATTTTTTAGCTTTAAAAATGGAAGGAGGCAGGGAATATTTTCTATGTCTGGCTTGTTGCATTTAATGTCTTTCAGTTCTACCCATTTTGGTATAAATGATAGGTTTTTATTTTTATGTATGGATGAATAATATTTCGTTGTATGTATTAAAACATTTTGCCCATTCATCCATTGATTAACATTTATGTTAATCCCAAATCTTGGCTTGTTTATAGTACTGTAACAAACAAAAGTACAGATATCACATTGGTATGCTGTTGATTTCATTTCCTTTGGAGATATACCCAAAAGTGGGAGAGCTGGATCAGATTGTCGATCTCATTTGAGCTTTTTGAGGAACATCCATGTTTTTTTCCCTAATTGAAATGATAATTTTCATTTCCAACAACAGTGTATGAGATTCTTTTTCTATACATCTTCATTAGCATCTGGCATTATTCATATTTTTAATATAGCCATTCTAAATGGAGTGAGATGATATCTCATTGTGGTTTTGACTTGCATTTCCCTGATGGTTACCTATATTTTATATTATTCTTTAAATGTGTAGCCATTTTTATTTCTTCTTTTAAGAAACATGTGCTCAGATCATTTGCCAGTCTTTAAATTGGATTACTTGTATAGTTTTGGGTAGTAAGGTTTTTGAGTTTCTCATATAGCCTGGGTATTAATCATTTATCAGATAAATGGTTGGAAATATTTCCTATTATTCTATTACTAGGTTGTTTCTGCACTCTGTTGTTTTTCTTCCTACACACAATTTTCTTTGTTATAATCTCATTTGTCTATTTTCTATCTTGTCTGTCCTTTTTGGGTCTTATCAAAAAAATCATTGCCCATATCCATGTCTTGCTCTGATTATCCTATGTTTTCACCTTGATTTTGATTTTTTTATTTGTTGATACTTGATTTGTTGACTAACAAATTGCCTACTCTATTTTTTATTATTCTACTCCTCCGGAGTTTATTAGTGTTAATATTTAGAATTTTATTGGTGTGATGTAATTATACAGTGTAGTAAGATTCAAAGTAATACATTCATATAATCACACAGCAGTTCTTGGTGCATTTTCTTCTGCATCCTATCCTCCTAGCCTGTACATACTAGTGAGTGAGAGTGATACCTTTATATATGAACACAACACTATTTGGACTATTTTTTCCTCAACCCTTCTCTTTCCTCTCTCATCTCTTTCCAATCCTCTTCCACTATGCTAATGATCTCTCTCCTCATTTTCATTTTAAAGAATATTCCATGTGATGATGAAAAGGATTTGTATTATGCAACTATTAGGCAATATGATCTGTGAATGTCTATGTCTGTTAGATATATAGGGTCTATAGTAGAGTTAAATTCTGATGTTGACATTTTTGCCTAGATGATCTGTTCATTAATAAAAGTAGGACATTTATGTCCTTTTTTATGGTTTTACGACATTTATTTATTTATTTATTTATTTATTTATTTTGCGGGTCTGGGGATGGAACCCAGGGACATTCGACCTCTGAGCTACACCCCCTGCCCTATTTTTTATTCTATAATATGAAACTGGGTCTCATTGAATTGTAGAGGGCCTCACTAAGTAGCTGAGGCTGTCTGCGAACCGCGATCCTCTGGACCCAGCCTCCCGAATGCTGGGATTATAAGTGTGCACCACCATGGCCGGCTTAGTATTTATTTTATAAAGCTGGGTGCTCCTGCCTTAGGTGCATATACACTTAATGACTGTCATATATTCTTATTAAATTGAGCTTTGATTATTATGTAGTGACTGTCTAATTTTAAAGTTTGTTTCAAAGTATATTATTTTCTGATATAAATATCTTCTATTCACTTTTGGTTTCCATTTTCATGGAATAGATTTTCATTTTTTCACTGTCTCAAATGTTGACTGGGTTTACTGTAAGTTGTATAAGATTTTATTTTTAAAATACATTCAACTAATCTATCTTTTAGTTGGGGAATTTACTCTATTTACATTCAAGCTTATTAATATTACATAAGACTCAGTCCTGTCATTTTGTTAATTTTCTTCCCTTGGGCTTTTTCATTTCCACATTTTTATTATGGAAATTATCTTTCTTTCACTTCTTAAATTAGGACCCTTTTAATTCCCATTTGTAAAGATATTCTACTGGTGATTAATTCCCTCAAGTATTTCTTGCCTTTAAAAGTTTTATTTCTTCTTCATTTAGCTTTTTAAGGCTAGTGTTTTTGATAGATTTTTCTTCTTTTTTTTGGGAGTCGGAATAGGTTATTGTATGCACTTCTGGATTGTAAGATTTCTGCTAAGGAATATGTTGTTAATTTAATTAGTGTACCCTTAAATACAGCATAGTGCTTTTGTCCTCCAAGTTTTATTATTTCTTCTTTGTCTTGTGATTTTGACAGTTTAACTAAAATATTCTTTTCTGGTCCTTTCTTTTTGGGTTTCTATGGGCTTTCTAGATATGAATGCCCACATCTTTCCCCAAATTGGGTAAATTTCCAGTTTTTTTATTGAATATATTTTATGGTTTTAATTTTCTTTTTCGGGTATCCCCCAAATGCAAACATTTGAACATTTAGTGGTGTTCTTTTTCCACCTTTAAGTTCTCTCATTAACAAATTTGCCTTAGTGCAGGAAATTTAAAAAAGGAATAAAATATAATGAACTAAAGTTTATAGTTAGCATGAAAAATTATTCTTTATGTTATATAATTCTGTAAGTTTTGCAAATGCATAATGACATGTATCATACTGAATATTTTCACCATGCTAAAATTATATTATATTCTACCTTTTTGTCACTTTACCATTTCCTCCCTTAATATCTGTTAATTGCAATTTTTTAATCTTACCATAGTTTTACGTTCTTCAGAACTGTATAAGTTGGAATCATACAATATGTAAACTATTTCAGACTGGTTTCTTTAATTAGCAATATGCATTTAAAATTCCTCTGTTTCTTTTATGGCTTGATGTCTCATTTTTAAGGTTTATTTATATTGGAATCAAATGTTTTATTTGTAATTTCACTCCAGATTTAAAAGGCAAGAAAATATTGCATCATCTAATAGCTATTGCCCAGTATTTCATTGTAAAGTGGAGAAACATAGTTGAAGATAAAATAGAGTCACTTGTCCCATTGTACTCAGTTAAGTACCTTACTAATGTACATAATTATACTGTTCAGAAAAAGCTTTGATGAATAAATCCAAGGTTTGGCTGATTATAAAGGGAAAGAAGGTCACAAAATGAATTTTCATATAATTCATTTGTGGATAGTGGTTAATTGTAATCCTTTCAAATACTAAGAATAATTTATATTAGAAATGTTAATTTTTCAATTGAGCTTAAGTAATTTAATTTTTGCTAATAGTCGATAAACCATATTCATATAATTACAATTAAAATTTAATTTTATAAACTATATTTTGCTTCTGTTTTATTTTTAAACCTAGGGAAAAATTTATTACCAGGTTTCTATTGGCAACTATGTTGATTTTAAATAAAACTTACTTGAATCGTCCTTAGGGAAATTTTCAGCTAAATAAACTCGAGTTTCTGATAAGGTAATGGCATAGTTCTAGCATTGATTGAATTGACTACGTATTATACTTTGGAATTTTGTGAAATTTTCTGCTATATTAATGTGGTATGGTTGGCTGGTAGAGATTATTTTTCTCACTGGCACCAAATCATTTCTTTGTTTTCTGGCTGTTAGGAATGTCTTAATTGTACTTCAACTACTAGTAAAACACTCTTCTTAAGAGTGAATGCATTGTGAACTAAAATCAACATTCTTTTTGGTTTCATTTTATTTTTAGCTACATCCTTATTATTATTATTACTATTATTATTTTGTGGTATTGTGGGTGGAACCCAGAGGCCTTTCTACCTCCGGGCTATACTTTTATACTTTATTTGGAAACAAGGTCTCACTAAGTTGCTGAAAGCCTCACTCAGTAGCTGAGGCTGGCTTTAAACCTGTGCCATCCTCCTGTCTCAGCCTCCCAAGTGCTGGGATTACAAGCGTGTGCCACTACGTCCTGATAGCTACAGTATTTTATCATATGGCGTTTTTTTTGGTACACAGAACACTAAATAAGTCAGAATATTTTAGCTAAATGAAATTTCATATGAGATTTTAGTCAAGTCACCAGATTAATGTATGTAAAATCCAGTAGTTTTTCTGAATACCATCTATATGAGTCTTAAAGTGTGATTTTTAAAAATTTACTTATCAATTTTTTTTTTGCGGTACTGGGAATGGAACCCAAGGACATTCTACCTCTGAGCTACACCCTCAGCTCTATATTTTATTTTTTTAGTTTTGAAACAGGGTCTCACTGAGTTGTGAAGGGCCTCGCTAAGTAGCCGAGGCTAAGTAGCCGAGGCTGTCTGCGAACTGTGATCCTCTGGTATCTTCCTCCCGAATGCTGGCATTACAAGTGTGCATATCATGCCCGGCCCTTAAAGCGTGACTTTTAAAAAGATATCACTCTTAACTACATTATGATCTGGGAATACAATACAACAATAAAGATTATTTTTAAAATACATATTTTGCTGTCTGGCGTGGTGGCCCACGCTTGTAATCCCTGCTCTTGGGAGGCAGAGACAGGAGGATCACACAAGTTTGAAGCCAGCTGGCTTAAGAGACCCTGTTTCCAAATAAAAAATACAAAAAATAGGTCTGGGAGTATAGCCCGGAGGTAGAAGGATTTCCAGGAACCCCAGTACCACCAAAAAAAGTATTTTCCAAAATAATAAAACTAAAATACCTAAGAGTGAACTTAGTCCTAAATAGAAAAGGAGTAAATACTAGAATACATAAGGACATGTCATATTTTGCACTGAGTAAAACTGATTTGAAGAAAATATTGCCTAAATTAATCTATAAACTGAATACTTTTGGAGTTTAACACACTAATCCTAATGTTATTTTTAAAATGTAAAAAAATATGATGGCACATGTCCATAATCCTGGTATTTGAGTGTCTGAGACAGGAGGATCACAGTTTCAAAGTCAGCATCAGTAACCTCTTGAGGACCTCCAGAACTTATTGAGACCCTGTTTCAAAATGAAAAAAGAAATGAGCCTGGTGGGTGTAGCTCAGAGGTAGAATGTTCTCTGGGTTCAATTCCCAGGACCACAAAATTATAATTAATTTTTATTTTTAGCATCTCAATTTTATTTTTAGAATCTGAATGTCTGCTTTTATTAACTTTTTCCATTACATCACTTAACATATTAATTATTGTTTTATTTACAATCTAATAATTCCAACATCTCTGCTACATCTGAGTCTGGTTCTGATACTTCTTTTCTTTTTTGCCCTTCAATGTGCCTTGTAATTGGTTTGTTGAAATTCAAACATGTTATACTGGGTAAAAAGAGCTATGGTATGTAGATCTTTAGCAATTCATCAGCAATGTGTTAAGGAGACTAATATAATTAACAGATAGTTCTATAATTCTATAATTAGGTGCAAAGTTTTTAGTTACTCTAATAAATCTTTGGGATGTAACAGTTTTCAGTTTCCTACCCCCACCTCTTTAAGTGAGACACAAAGACTAGACCAGGATACAACTGTGTATTTCTCCTCCCCCAAGTTGATTAGACCCTGGTAAAACCTCAATCTGTTAGGCTTGGATAAAACAGTCTATTTTGAGAGCACACTTTATTAAGAAGATCAGAGGCAGATGTGCATATTTTAAAATAACTGCTTTCCCCCACCCTACAAGAAGCATAAAGGAATTTTCCTCCAATTTTCACCTTGAGACCTTGGTAAGGCTTCTGAAGGTAAAACTTGCAAACCTGTGGGGTCCAGTCTAAGACTGCCCACACACTGGTATTTTTCTCTCAACCTTGTCTAAGCTGTAGTGATTTCTTGCAATTTGTTAATTAAAAGATATCTGAACCTGTACTAGTTCTTCTGAAGGTTTCTGCTCATGAAATTTTGCTCAAGTAAATTGTAATTCTGTGTGTCTGCAAATCTGACTAGAAATTCTGGAAGTAGTTTATAACTGTGATCTCAGTTCTCTGGTTGGTCAAAAAAATTGTTGATTTTCAGTTGGTTTAGTTTTTTCTTCTTTTATGAATTTTAGTAGTAATTTCTAGACTTTTTAATATATTACCTGGAAACTGAACTAATCTTTTTATTTAGATCATCCTATGATTTTTGTTCCAAAATTTCCACTTGGTTCTTTGCTGAGACTTTGTTTCCTTTCAGAGCCTCTATTTTATCCATTTGCTACAAACATGTATATATAAATGCAATTAAAAGCATTTTTATAAATGAAATTTTATGGGCATTTTGTCAGTTTGCTTTAAAATTCTTGTTTAGGTATTCTAACATATGATTTTATGCCATTTTGGTTTTGATATCTCTATTGTTATTTTCATTTAGTTTGATATATTCTGAGTTTGTGGTGTGACAAATAAATTTTTGCTGAAACATGAGTAATTTGTATCTTGTTAAAAGATTCTGGATTTAATTTTCATGTTTTAGCTGTCAACTTTTGATACTGCTCCAGCAGAGATGGCTCACAATCTCACTATTGCCACATGGAGTTGTAGAATTCCAGGTTCCCCAATTCAATCTCCATTGTCACACTAGGAGTGTGTCCTCATTAATTCTGGGCAAGAGTGGGTATTATTGATAACTATTAGGCCACCACGGATAATTCCATAGCTGAAAAGGGTAAGTGTTCCTCATTACTGTTCTCTCCATGGCCTCCTCTCACACTTTAAGATGGAGAAAGTTCATCTAACTTCTGGATAGTAGTGAAAGTACTGATTGCCCACTAGATTTTCCCTTAGATTACCCTATTGGAAAAGGGGAAGGCTGCCTGGTTATTCCCAGGTCAGGGTGGAAGACTAGCCTTTTCATGTGGCTTCTTGTTATAATGTGGTTATGAGGGAGCTTGTCAATCTCCAAAAGGGATGAAAGAGATCTCTCTGATACTACACTGAAAAGGAAGGGTGCATGGGACAACCTAGTGAGAGTGGAAATTAGACTCTCCTCAGCCTTTGCTAATATATGTAGAGATAAGGCTCCATTTTTTCCCAGTGCTGTTCATTTGGAAAAAAGTGATTATTATTTATGCATTTTATCTTGCTAGGCTGCCCTTTTCCTAGCCCGTAGCATAGAAAGATCAGGTTTTTGTCAGATCTTTCATCATACCTATGTCTATTGGCCTTTCTGAAAACTGGAACAATATATGTGGCCTTGTCACATATTTACTTTGAGTAAGAGGGTAAGACTTACATTCTACAGGGATCACTATGGAATCTGTGTGGTTTTCTAACAGAGAAAAATAAGGATTGAATATAAAATAACAGAAAATTTCAATTACTTCAGGCAAATGTTATTGTTGAATTTTAATAATATTGTGGTGGAAGAGTGAAAAGTGATTGAATTCTGGATATATTTCGGAGATATAGTATAACATATTCTGCTAATGTATTAGATTGACGTATCAAGGAAAGAGGAGAGAAAATAATGAATAAATATTGTTGTTTTTACTTGAACAACTGGAAGAATGCAGATTCTAGTAACTCAGGAAAAGATCTAGGAGAAAAATTTGGGGAAGAAAATTATTTTAGTTTTGATATAACAAGTTTTTATGTCAAAAAGTCAAGTGTATTGAATAGACAGGTTTGATTCAAGTCCAGGGATCAAGGGATAGGTTCAGACTGGATGTGATATATTTAGGGGTCATCAGTGTATAAGAAGTTTTTAAAACTATGAGGCTGGTTGATTGTACCTAAATATTGAGTGTGTACAATAAGTAGAAAAGAAATAAGGATAAAATTCTAAGATACACTAATATTTAGAAGTTAAATATTCTAAGAGATAGTGATAAGGGAAATATTTGTGAGCTCCTTGAGCATAGAATTTAATAATGTCTATAGAGTCTAGGACTAGCTTTACATTTGGCAGGGATGACTGACTGCCTTGCAAGAAAGAGCCACAGAAGAGTATGTTAATACTGAGCCAGAAGACAAACTAAACATGCTATAAAAACCAAGTCAATAAGTCTTGGGCAAAATATGCCTCTTGCCTCCAAGAGGCTGTACATGTTGTGCTGACCTTTGTCACCAATCAGCCTCCAGTGCTCTATTTTGCTTGCTGTATTAAAGATCATTAACAGCCTTGTCCACACTTATAAGCAAAAGCAACGAATCTGCTAGGGCTACAAATAATAATTTGCTGGAATCATATACCATATGAACAGCAGCTGTTACTTATACAGAAATATTCCCTTGGTATAACACTTTGGAAGCCAGACAGATGGTCTTCCCCAGGGCTCTTTCACCAATACAGCTTGTTTTCAAGTGAACAAAAAAAATTTCAAATTAATTAGCATTTTTAATCAGGGCTGTATAATCAGTCCACAGGAATTCAAGAGATCATTAGTGGTATGACTAATCAAAACTCATAGATAACTTATGGTTGCTTCCAATTTCAAATATATTCTTAAACTTACAAAATTTATTACATGAGGAACAGTGAATCTACATTTCTGATTATAATCCCAATGACTTTTTTGCATAGCAATCTATGGGCACGAATGAAATTATGCCATGGTTACTATACAGATGCTATGGGTGTGGTGTTACAGGCCTGTAATCCTAGTATTTCTGCAGCTGAGATAAGAGGATACCAGATTCAAGGCCAGCCTCAGCAACTGAAGACTCAGAAATTGGAGTGACCTTGATTCAAAGTTGGCTCTGAGGCAGCTGGCTTTAGGCAGCTGTGATGAACTGGAATAACTCAACTGACCAGTGTTTTGTCTAATACCCATTTATACATTTTTAACATTTGGGAAGTTCATATAGCATTACATTTACACAGGAGTTAACTTTTGCTTTAGAAATATACTTAAAATAACCATAGACAACAGAGACAGTAGAAAACACAGGAAATTATCTTAAGAAAACCTCAGTGTAAACTTTTTGAATAATTTTTAACTATGACAATCTTTGCCATGCAATTTTTCATAAACTTTTTCCTACACATTCTTTGACATACTCAAACGTTCTGCCACTTGCTTGTAGCTTTTTGATGTTAAGAGACTATTTTTTTCTTTTCTTTATCCTTTCTTACCAAAATCTCTCATATCATATACCTTTCTTACATCTGTCTCTTATCCCTACATACTCATTTCTTTCTGCCATAATTTCCTTCTTGAGTTTACATTTTTTAACAAAATAAGAAACAAATTATCAGACCTCTGTACTGAAATTGGAGAAGGAAAACTGGGACCCAAAAAGGATGGAAGGACTGAATAGGTACTTTCCATGTTGCTCTTGAGAGTTACCCTGATCTCGGCAAGGGTGATTGGGATTGAGAAGTCCAGGAACCATCAGTCTTCAGCCAGGCCAAGTAGGGCCAGTGTCGGAGACTGGTCTGGAAGGGTGGTCCCCCTGTGTTGAGGCACCTGGGACTCACTGCTTTTACAAGGGCAATAACTTTTTCAGTGGTCCTCCTAACCTCATGCCAGGCACCATCTGGTTGGTGCGCATGGCTGAGGGTAATGCTTAGCCTAGGGTCCTTCCTTGCCACACTTGAAACAGGCTCCTGGAGGTACTTGTTGCTGTCCTCCACCCCTAGATGGCACTCATCATCCAGAGGACTGAGCTGCCACTGCAGGTCACAATGCTGTTACCAAGGTGCAGGCTTGCAAATCTGCCTTTGGGTAGAGCTGGATGGTGCGCTCCACCTCAGCTTGTTCCTCTCAGAAATTAAAGACTTTAAATGCCATGTTCACCAAATCTCAAATAGGGGTCTGAGGGCTGTCTTCCATTTTTTTTCCAAATGTCAGGGGCTGATTGACCAATGAAATGGGTTGTTGTCAACACCACCTCAGTAGATGGATCTAAGTGAGTATAGAAAGTGAAAGAGTCCTGAAATCGATTAAAAAAAATGGCTAGTTTTTTTCTGGACATTGGGTGATTTTCTTAAGTTTGCCATAGTTAACCACCTTATGGGAGGCAGCCTGCATGCCATCGAGGGTCCTTGGAGCAGGTATGATGACTTACGGGAAAAGCCAAGGGGGAGGTAAGAGTTGGTCCCATAAGGGAGGACAGCAGGGGAGACAGGAGTGGGTTAGGGTGAGAGGCCATCAGAGGGGGCTCCAATGGCGGGTAAAGATTGGAGAGAGAGGGGTAGATAGAGGGAGCTGGAGGTAAAGAGGTAGACTCGTGATGAAAGGGGATTAGCAGTAGGTTAGGGTGGTAGCTGGGGTGGTGAGGAGAGATCATGGGGATCAGGGGTGGAATCAGAAGATGGCAACTGATGGGAGAGGAGGTTGGGTAGAATGGGTAGGAGTTTCTTGGGTAGAATGAGTGGGAGTTTTCCAAGCCAGCAAGACCTGGGCGATGGAACAGTGGGAACAAAGGGAGGGATGGAAGTACAAGAAAAAGAAGGCCTGGACATAAGGGGCTTCCAATGTCTTATCAGACAGCTTAAAAAAGTTGCTGAGATTGGTCAGGATATTAAAATCCAGAGTTCTATTTGGGGCCACTGAGACCCATTATCCAATTGGTACTGAGGCCATGCCATGTTACAATAGAAATGGAGGTGCTTATGACATAAATTTTTTTATAAATCCTAATCCAGGGTCCAGAGATTAGCTAGGAGACAATCCAGCGAGGACTGGAGATCTATTTTGGAATTTTGGTTTCCCATGTCTGGTCCATGGGCAAGAAACGAAGAACAGGAGACAAATATTTCTATTATCCTTATCAACATCTGGGAATGGGGCCAAGAGGACAGGAGGGACGTCTCCACTCCCTTCTCAAAGCTAGAAGAGAAAAACCTGGTTGTCCGAGGAAAACTCTGACATGGCCACATGTTTGGACAAAGAGAGAAGCTAGAGGTGATGACCTACTGACTAGAGGAAGGGAAGGGAACTCACCCTGTCAAAAAGTGGTCAGTTTAATCAAGGATTGGAGAGTCCAGATTCTGGGAAGTAGAGAGGAGGGATTTCCTCAAGGACCTGGTGAGGATGATCCACCAGGGAGCCACAGGGGCCCAGGGAGGGAGGGAAAGACCCTCCCTAACTCAGGTTTAGGTAACCAGGCAGAAACACCAAATGTAATGTTGAAATTGAGTCAAGGTCAAAAGGGAGGTAAAATCCATCAAAGGAGTATAAGACCAGGCACCTTTTAATTAGTTTGCACCTTCGGGAGAGGTCTGCTGACCAATATTGGGGGTGGGGAGCATCAGTCAGCAGAGTCATGCCCAAGAAAGGAAGTAAGGGTATATAATTAGCCAGAGTCTTGGGGTGGGGGTAGTGAGGTGGGAAAATGTAGTCGTCTCCCGATATCTGGAGTCTGCCCCACCTCCTCTTCTGACTTCTAGGGTTCCAAGGCCTCCTGTCCCAGCTTCAGGGTCCCATGAGAGGAGGGAGTGGAGACCCGACCTATCACTAGGAATGGCTCAATTGGATTTGGTCACAGCTATGGAAAGGGACAGAGGCCATATATGTTGTCCTCTTAGCTTGTAAACCCATTACAGGTACTGAGTCAGTGACTTTGCAGACCACCCACCATATTGAAGGTTGTTTGATGCCCTGGACCTGCGTCCCCTAGACTGGGATAGCCCCAACACCCACTCTGACCGTGTGGGACACATATTTAGAGCATGGAGAACAGTTTTCTAGTATCCCTTTGGCTGAGCAGCTACATACCCTGATGGTACCAGTATAGTTCCAAGCAGTGGCCCCCTCAGGACCTAAAAAATTGGGAGATGCCTCAAGCCCATATGAGAAAGGTAGTTTGGAAGACTCCCAGGGTAACAGCATAAATGCCCCATACTTTGAAGGTAATAGGGAGTTCAAAAGAATCACAGCTGTGACCAGAGGTGAGGGAGAAGCCCTTTTACTCCCTGTACCCAAATATTTGGCCTCAGGATGGAAAGGTATCTGGAAGTGGTCTTGGAAAGTGCAGGTTTCTCGTGAGCTATGGTTTGAACTCCTAGAGCCATGGGCCCTGGGAAAAAAGGCCTGTTGTGTCCTCTTGGAAGGAAAGGGCATACCTATGATGGTCTCTCTTCTGCTCTGTCCTACTGTCCAGGTTAACAGCAGGGAGCTTGCTTTCCTGGGCACACAACTTGGCAAGACTGCCCAACACCTCCCATTGCTGGGTCTGCACCAAGCTACCAGTAAAGGCAGCTGAAGGTCTCCCATGGTGAATCGCCCCTAATACTACAGACAACAGGACTATGTTATGAATTTAAATACACAG
This sequence comes from Muscardinus avellanarius, assembly GCF_963383645.1. NCBI lineage: Eukaryota > Metazoa > Chordata > Mammalia > Rodentia > Gliridae > Muscardinus > Muscardinus avellanarius. The sequence continues at coordinate 115,534,597 of NC_137792.1, read as the reverse complement.
CAGCCCAGATTGGAATGGGTGATGATGTGTAATAGAGGACTTGTGTCAAAATTACAGTAATGCCCCCTCCCTTATTGGGATATGCCTGGGATATTGGTGAGACTGGTTAATGAGGGAACATGTAGAGCTCGTAAGCATAGCACCTTTTTTATATATAGAACCGGTAAACCTATCTGTGACCAATTGGATTGTTGGATGGTTGCCCCAAGAACTGTTAGCTTTGTTTGTTCTAGGAGATGGTATTATAGACCTAGAACTACAGGTGGAAGCCTTAGCCCAATATACTGCAGATGGTTTAAAAACATCCTGATGAACTCTTTCTAATTAAATGGACAAAACCCAGATGTGAAAGTTGGGTTTGTAAGGTCAAGTCATGCACCACCACTCTGTAGGAGGTGTAGTTTGGGGACCCATGCAGAGTACAGACTGTCTGTGACTTCATGACCCAAAGCATCCATGAAAGCATAGTCATGGGTGCCTGCATTCTCCACACAGTCATGGGTACACTCACTTCCTGTGTAATAGAAGGTGCATGCATCTCATGCATGTGCATTGCATATAGTTGTGTGCAATAACTATGCAAAGTGTAACACACAGGTGCACACCCACACCGATATGAACTTGCACCATTTTGCCCAGAGCCCTGTATAAGGAGTGGGTCTGCAGAATAAAGTGGGTCTGCAGAATAAAGATGTTTGCTGTTTGTTTTCTGAATAGCAGCTCCCGCATGTTTTCATCAACCTAGTGGATCTCACCACCTGCAACCACAGCTGGCCCCTGACCAGGCCCCTGACAGCTAGTGTTCCACATAATTCTGATATTTCCAATGTATGGAAGTTACAGTGCTGCAATATTCAGCTTCCTTCTAGGAAAACCACTGCGATGAACAGTGCTTACAGTTTCTAGACAATTCAATTTTTATTTTCATTGGCATTCACAGTAAAACCATACTACTGGGCTTTTACCAAGCAATAACTAGTCACAAAAGAGATACTAGACCTGAGGCATTCTTGTGCAATGTGGTCTGTTTCAATTGGCAATCTGTTCACAGGGTCCTCTCATAATCTTGCTTGATACTTCCTTAAATCTGTATTATTGCTTGAGGTTATTTTTACCCACCTTTTCTTCTTTATATTATTTCATAGGTGTTTCCTCCAAAAGATCTCAAACAAATGTTATTTACTCTTGGTATCTGCTTTTCAGTGGATTTCAACTGACTCACAGCCAATCTAATTAGATAATAGAATGAAATAAACTATGTATACATTGGATTAACTAAACACAAATTGAAACATATTTAATGTATAAATATATACAAGAAAGGTCATAATAGATTTATTTTTACTTATAAAAAATGAAAATAAATACATTTTCATCAAAAAGTGAATAAATTATGGTATGTACATATAATAGAATACTGTTCAAAAAAAAAGAAAGTACTGAATAAATTCATAATATTGATTGAAAAACTCCATATAAAAGAAGAGTATATTCTGCATTCTTAAATTTATATAAAATGTAGAAAATTAAAAACAATTTACAGTGACCAAAAACAATAGCAGTGGATTCCTGGAGATAGGGTAGAGAGAACAGATTTCCAAATGACATGAGATATTTTTCTGTGGTTCTTGAGATGTTTATCATCTTGATTGTAGTGATAGTTTTATATACACTATACATAGTATATGTGTGTATATAAATAAATATACCACATTAACATATAATTTATGCATTTTTTGCTTTATTGTTTATTAATTAAAACTATAAATGCAAATGGAATGCATATCAGAAAAATAAAATTATTTATAGTTTTGTACAAATTATTTAAATTAAAGCATGATGAATAGGCCAAAGACTCTATAAATGGAAATGTGGAATTACAAAGAAATTATACTTTTATTTCCTCCATTTGATAATTATAAGATGGAGTGAAAAGGCTTTATAAAAATGGCAATCTGATCACACATATCAAATTCTCTTATCACCATATATTAACAAAATAAATTAAAAAAATAACTGACTAGGAAGCAAGAAAGGGTATAATTAGGGAAACATATTTTGAGGAAATTCCCAAAACTAAACTAGACTGAAATAAATGTATATGGAATTAGATGGAAAAGAGCAAGAAACCCACAGTTCAAAATACAGGTATGGAGAAAATTACTGAAGAAAAAGTAAGTACAGAGAAATGCCAAGATCAAAATTAACTTCTTCAAGGCATAAAGGGAAGTGGAGGGCTTGAATAGCCCTTATGTAAGATGGGCTAGTAGTATTTTTCATTTTATATCCCAATCTTTTGTTGAGTATGAGGTAGCCTCAAATTAAAATGCATAAAATGGAATTTTAAAAGGAGTGGTCTATTTACCTGGGAAGAGTTCTTGATATATGTGTAGAGGTGTGGGAAATAATTCAGGAAGAGCTTGAAATTAATTCAGAACATACGTGAAACACTCAATTGAGAAATGCTGATCATGATGAAAACACAATATTCAAAGGCTGGGAATATGTTCACTATACATATTATATGTGTGTATAGAAATAAATATACTGCATCAACATATAATTTATGCATTTTCACTTTATTGTATATTAATTAAAATTAGTGTTTCTCATTTTTCACTAGGCAGAAGATGTGTCTAGCATGTTTAAGGCCCTGGGTCTGATCTCAGTGCCACCCCTAGAAAATAATAAATAAATCCCATGTATTTTGGTAATTGGTGGGCTCATCGATTGTCTGACTACTTTTCACCTACATATATTAAGTGATGGTTAATATGCTCTAACCATTCACATAGAACTCGTAAGGTCATCTGTTCAGCTCATTCACATAAGATCACCTGCTAAGTGAAGTGGCTCTTGACCAAACGAGAGTACTCTATTCCTCCTGGGATTTTCTTCTTACAACAAAAAGTGCTGTGCATACCATAACAAAAAAGTACAGAAAGACTAAAAGGTAGAAAGAAGATAAGATGTTTAAGAACTTTGGTTCTCATTGAATGACATGTTGTATAAGTCCTCTGAGTTTTCTTATTACCTCCTAAATATTTTGGAGAGAGTGTACAGAAGCCTCCAACCTCAAACCATTATCATGTACAGAATAAAATTTCCAAAAAAGGTCTTTTCTTCCTAATCAAAGGAGCAGAAAATGGGGGCCTAAATAATAGAAAATCTTTTTGGTAATTGTGAGCAAGACACAAGTTCCTAAGTTCAATAAGTTATGCCACGCACAATTTGTGTCTTTCCACATGCCAAAAGATTTATTCAACACACAATGGTTATAGCATGCAGGAACTTATCAGAAAATTCTATAAGTAAAATTAACCTAAGTAAGGATGCTGGGTGGCTGCTTTGCCAATTAGTTATGGGCGAACATCAAACAATACACTTTAAATGAGCAAATCTAAAAATTTGGTTGAATAAATGTGCTAGGCAATATATAATTTTAAAATTTCAATTAACTATCAATAATAATTAACACAGTACAAACAAATATAGAGCAGGGAATAGGAACCAAGTACAGAAATGAAAGAGGAGATTCAGGAGTTGGCCTGGGTGCAAGAAGAGCAGGGCTGAAGCAAGTCACAGGATCAGTGTCATACACATGGGCAGACTGTCATGGCATGAGCAATGTTCCGTGCACTACTTGTAAAAAGGCTGGTGTCTTCATAGGACTTGCTAAAAATTTTCCAGTCTTTGGGAAGCTCATCCAGGCTTATCAAACCCTGCCAGACTCCTGTCAGTAGTCCAAATGTATTGATAACCTAAGTTCACCAGAGGTGAGATGCATTTTATGATAAAAATGTCCATTATCAACTGCAGGATAAATGTACTAGTCTGAGCCCTATGCTGACATGTCTAGACAAGTTTCCAAAATTACATAATGGCATGTCTAAACAAGTTGCTTTATAAGTTTCTGAAAATTGTTTTATTTCCCATGTTCTATAGAGTAATACCTAGGCTTTTGTAGCCAAACATATATAAGAAATGTTGAGGTTTGAGATGGGCTCAGCAGCGATCGGATCTTCCTCTGTATACCACCATCACAAGTTCCATAGAAATTCTTGTATTGGTAGATACATTCTCAGGGTGTATGGAAGCCTATCCCACCACAACAGGAAGGCCATCAGAAATAAAGTTCTTTTTGTGGAAAATAATTCCAAGATTCAGGCTCCACTCTGATGCATAGTGTCTTGCAGAAGTTACCCAACAAGTGAGCAAGCCACTTGTTGGTTCCCTGGCTAAAAGGGATAGAGAGGTTATTACAACCTTGGTGGGGATCTGGAAGAAGCATACTCATGTACAGGAGTTAATATCTGACTAATTTCTTGTACATACTGTTTTAGTCTGATGTCCGCTACTATCATTAGATTTTTCCCCCTCCCCCAGGATACCTAAGGGCCTTTAATGTATTATTTTATTAGGACTCAACTTAAGTGTACTTCTGGGGGCCACCCATATTCAAAGCAGGACAATAGACAAAACCTTATTCCAATGCAAATGAGTTTCCTGGCATAATTAAGCCAGTGTTTTCTTTAAGGTATAATTCATCTTTTCTGTTTTTCCAATAGATTGGGATCTCCAGGTTGCATGCAATTTTTATTTGATAGTTATTGTTTCCATTTAATGTGTGCTCACTTGTTGGGTCACTTCTGCAAGACACTGCATTAAAAAGTGGAGCCTAAATTTTGGAATTATTTTCCATACACAAAAAACTTTATTTCTAATGTCCTTCCTGTTGTGTGGGATAGGCTATTATCCACCCTGAGAAAGTGTCTACCAATACATGTAGGAATCTAAAATTTCCTAAGGCACTGGGAATCTGGATAAAATCTTCTTGCCAATCATCAAAAGGCAGTTCTCCTACATACCGAGTTCCTTTTACAATGTGCTGCCTCTTAGTTTTTGGATTGTTATGTGAACATAGAATGCAGTTCTGAGCTACCTGTTGGATCCTTTGCTAAAGGTGTAGCCATTGCAAGTAGTGCTTAATGAAATTTGCCAGGGAATCTCTCCCATAGTGAGTACTCTCATGTAGGTATTTGACTAAAGGCAATACTAGTGCTTCAGGCAGGAAGATGAACACGGGGATTTTTGTCTCCACTTAAGCAGAGTTATCTCAAGAATCAAAGCCCCACTCTTGGGCCCATTTCATATCTTCCTCAATATAAAGAGGCTTGCATTGGTCTAGTTCAAGCTGAGCTATCAGAGCTCCAATAAATTATTTTTCTTTGCAGCTTTTTTTGCTGCTTTATCAGCAGCCTGATTTCCTCTGGCTATATAAATGTTAGTTCTTTGATAGCCAGGACAGTGCATGGTTGCCACCTGTTCTGGCTCAGACACAACCCATATTACTGCCAGGATTTCAAGGGCATGTTTGAGATCCATATTTTCAGCCATGAGGATCCCCCTCTCTTTCTAGATAGATCCATGTGCGTGTGCTATCATGAAAGCATATTTTGAATCAGCATAAATGTTTACCTTCTTTTCCTTGGACAGTCTGAGAACTCTCCTTAGAGCAATTATCTTGGCCTTCTGAGCTGATACTCCATGTGACAAGACCTTGGCTTCTAGCATCTGCTTTCCAGTAACCATGACATATCTAGCAACCTTCTGGCCATTGCTCATAAAGCTGCTCCCATCAGTGAATAGGTTCCATTCTGGTTCTGCTATAGATTGATCAGACAAGGCTAACCTCTGAGAGTAAATACTGTTCAAGATTTCCAGGCAGTTATGTTGTAATGGCTCATCATCATTTGCTGACAACAAAGTTACTGAGTTTAAGGTAGACACAGTCTTAAAGTTTACATTTGGGTTGTCCAGTAGGATGGCCTGGTATCTTTCTTTTCTTCTAACAGCATCAAGACTGGGTGAGGAACAAAAATAATGATGTGATGGGTTGCCCTAAGGTAATCTTTTCATTCTCCAGTAGTAAGTCACATGTAGCAGTTACTGCTCATAGACAGGGAGGCCATTCTTTTGCCGTGTGGTCCAGCTACTTTGACAAGTAAGCCACTGGCAGTGGTATATTTCCCAGTCTCTGTAAGAGCACTCTGAGAGCTGTATCTTGTTTTTTATGTACATACAGTTTAAATTCATTTTTATATCAGGTAAACATAGGTCAGGGACTGTCATAAAGCTTTGTCTTTTTTTTAAATGCATTTTGGCATCTGAGGTCCAAGTCAAAGGCTTCTCTGCTTCTTTTAATTTTTCATACAGAGGTGTTGTTATTAGTCCAAAATTTGGAATCTAAATGCAGCAGAATGCTTCCATACCCAGTAATTCATGTAACTGTCTCCAGTTCCTGGACTCCCTAAAGCTCAAGTCAGCCTGTATCTAATCTAATATCAGACTCTGGGTACCTTGGGTGATTTGAAATCCCAAATAGGTAGCATGTTCTTTGCAAATCTGAGCCTTCTTAGGGGAGACCTTATACCCACATGATGCCAAGTGACTTAATACTGTTACAGTGTTTGAAAGGCAGTGTTCATAGTCTGGGCTAACTATAAGCAGGTCATCCACATATTACAAAAGAACCATGTGATCCAGCTGTAACTCTTTCAAGTCCTAGGCTCTTATTAAACACAATAGCGAAGTTTTTAAATCCCTGAAGTAAGAGAGCCCAGCAATACTGGGAGGTTACTTTGGTCTCCGGGTCCTGCCACTAAAAGGCAAACAGTAATTGAGATTTTCTTTCCAGTGGGATCCAGAAGAATATATCTTTTAAGTCAAACACTGTAAACCAGCCATAATTACCAGTCACTACAGTCAGAAAGTTATAGGGATTTGGCACTGTAAGCTGAGTGTCTTGGACAATCTTGTTTACCAAAAACTGGTATTCAATGCTGTGAGACTTTTTAACAGGTAAAATGGAAGTATTGTAAGGGGACTGTCAAGGACGAATCAATTCATGCTTTAAAATTTATTCTAAAAGAGGCTGCATTCCTGCCAGCTCCTCTTTGCTAAGGGAGCATTCTTGGGGCATGCTGACCCTTTCTTAAGTAAAATCTTAATTGGGGAAGTGCTGACTGTTCTCCCTGGGAGTTTATCAGCCCAACTGGCTTTATTCATAATGTTTTAGACTTCCAGTGGAATAAACTCACCTTTCTTTTCTTGGTCAGCAAGCAGAAGCTGGAACCAAAGTGCATTTTCCAGTGGCACTTGCAAGTGAAGTTCTTACATTTTTAGGTAAAAAGGTTATTAAAGCATTTACCTTACACAGGTCTCATACTAGGAGGAGGGATTGGACAATAAGACATGCATAAAAAGCTGTGCCTTAACTCTCATTTCTCAACTTGCATTCAAGAGGTTGAAGGAATGAATGCTGCTGAACTTGACAAGTTACTCCTATCACTGCTGTAATGGCATTGCTTAAAGTATTTAATCTGTAATTTAAAACAGAGTAAGTAGCACCAGTGTCAATCCAGGAAATCAATTAATTGGGACCCCACTATTAATTTATCCCAGTGCTCTTGTGGGGCTATTGATATGGAAGTCTCTAATGAGGCCTGAAGCCCATAGCCTCGTCACTCATCTTCTGATTCTTGAATTTGAGAGATAATTTTTTATTAATTTTTAAAATTGGTGCATTGTAGTCATATATCAATCACATTGGAGTACAAGACTTGAGAGGATATACAAGCACACATCATCCAATTAGCCCTCCTCCAGCCCCCATCCCATTCCCTCCCCCTCCCTCCATTCCACGCTTCTTTGGTGATTTACTTTGATACATTTGTTTATGTACCTCCTGCGTTTTAAAGAGGCTCCGTCCTCCAGTATTACATACCCTCTGATTGGTCACATTAGTTGCTTCACTATAGGGCCCTTTCTATAGCTAAAACTCTTCCTGTTACCCTTTTCCTCCTAGTTATTGCTGATTAAGAGAAGCGTCTGATTTATATTTTCTGCGATATTTCTCTGTGCATGCTGCGTTGCAAGTACCGATCCCACTCTTGATGGTCCCAGTAGTGGCCTGGCTACTCAGTGGACTGGTCCAGACCTCGCTGGCTCAAGCAGCGGCCTTGCCTCATGGGAGGCCCCAGTTCTGGTCTCGCTGGCCCCTGCACCAGTCTAACCCCTAAGCTGGCTTTGGTCCCGGCCTTAGAGGCCGCAGGAGTGAACTTGCCTCACGCCAGGCTCCGATGCAGGCCATTGGCCCCTGCACCAGCCTAACCCCTTGGCAAGATTCTAATCCCGGCCTCGGAGGCCCCAGCACCGGCCTAGCCTCACGGCAGGATCCAATGCCGGCCTCGTTGGCCCCAGCACCGGCTTAACCCCTAGGCAGGTTCCGTTCCCGGCCTAGGAGGCCGCAGCACTGGCCATGTCTCACGGCAGGCTCCTATGCTGGCCCTTCACCTCACAGTAGGCTCCGATGCTGGCCTCGCTGGCCCCAGCACCGGCCTAACCCCTCAGCAGGCTCTTATCCCAGCCTCGGAGGTCCCAGTACCGGCCATGCCTCACGGCAGGCTCCGATGCCGGCCACGCTGGCCCCAGCACCGGCCTAACCCCTCGGCAGGCTCTTATCCTGGCCTCGGAGGCTCCAGTACTGGCCTTGCCTCAAGGCAGGCTCCAATCCCGGCCTTGGAGGCCTCAGCACCGGCCTTGCCTCACGGCAGGCTCCAATGCCGGCCTCGCTGGCCCCAGCATTGGCCTGACCCCTCGGCAGGCTCCAATCCCGGCCTCGGAGGCCCCAGTACCGGCCTTGCCCCATGGCAGGCTCCGGTGCCGGCCTCGCTGGCCCCAGCACCGGCCTGACCCCTCAGCAGGCTCCGATCCTGGCCTCTGAGGCCCCAGCAACGGCCATGCCTCACGGCAGGCTCTGATGCCAGCCTTGCTGGCCCCAGCACCGGCCTAACCCCTTGGCAGGCTCTTATCCTGGCCTCGCAGGCCCCAGTACTGGCCTTGCCTCACGGCAGGCTCAGATGCCGGCCTCGCTGGCCCCAGCACCAGCCTAACCCTTTGGCAGGCTCTTATCCTGGCCTCGGAGGCCCCAGCACCGGCCATGCCTCACAGCAGGCTCTGATTCCGGCCTTGCTGGCCCCAGCACCGGCCTAAACCCTCGTCAGGCTCTTATCCCGGCCTCGGATGCCCCAGTACCGGCCTTGCCTCAAGGCAGGCTCCAATCCCGGCCTCGGAGGCCCCAGCATCGGCCTTGCCTTATGGCAGGCTCCGATGTTGGCCTCGCTGGCCCCAGCACTGGCCTAACCCCTCGGCAGGCTCTTATCCTGGCCTCAGAGGCCCCAGCACTGGCCATGCCTCACGGCAGGCTGCGATGCTGGCCTCACTGACCCCAGCACCGGCCTAACCCCTCGGCAGGCTCTTATCCTGACCGCAGAGGTCCCAGTATCGGCCCTGCCTTACGGCAGGCTCCGATGCCGACCTCGTTGGCCCCAGCACTGGCATAACCCCTCAGCAGGCTCTTATCCTGGCCTCGGAGGCCCCAGTACCGGCCTTGCCTCAAGGCAGGCTCCGATGCCGGCCTCGCTGGCCCCAACACCGGCCTAACCCCTCAGCAGGTTCCGGACCCGACCTCGGAGGCCCCAGCACAAGCCTTGCCTCATGGCAGGCTCCAATGCCGGCCTCGCTGGCCCCAGCATCGGTCTAACCCCTCGGCAGGTTCCAATCCTGGCCACGGAGGCCTCAATAGTGGCCTTGCCTCACAGCAAGCTCCGATGTCGGCCAATGGCCCCGGCGCCCACCTAAGCCCTCAGCAGGTTCAGATCACTGTCACTGTGGTTATTATTTCAAAGGTTCCAGGTGTAATGTATCAGATCTCTGCCTCCCCTGAGTATTGGCCACTGGCATTGCCACTGCCTCCACCGTTTCAAATCCTTCCCAGGCTCTTTTTCCACTCTGAATGTTGTCCAGTGTTCCTAAGCATGCGTTATGGTAGCATTCGACATTTGGTGTAATTTCTCCAAAAAAATAAAGTTGGTAAGATCCGGTTTCTGCTTCTCCTGAATACAAGTCTCCACCACCATCGCGGAGAACTCTTTCAACACCGTATTTCTCCTTGGTCTCCGCTAAGCTCTCTCCTTACAGGTGATGTCTGAGATTCTTAACAATATAGAGAAATAGCAGTCCTCTTTCACGGCGAATTTTTCCGTAAGTTCCAGTGCATTTAGATAAGTTTTGTCTGCATCTCCAGTGTCCTGGCATCCATAACGGCTTTCTTACCTCCTCTCTGATATTTTTCTTTATCTTTTTCTGTTCTGGGCCCGGTTTCTCCAGGGGTCTGGCATGCTACTCACAGTTCGGCCCAGGGCCCAGAGTCCCATGACCCGGGCCCGGCTGGCATGCCCCGCGCGCGATCCCTGCCCAGAACCCAGCGTCTTACTGGGCCCAGTTTCTCCAGGGGTCTGGCGTGCTACTCGCAGTTCGGCCCGGGCCCAGAGTCCCGCGACCCGGGCCCGGCTGGCGTGCCCCGCGCGCGACCCCCGCCCAGAACCCAGCGTCTTACTGGGCCCGGTTTCTCCAGGGGTCTGAGAGATAAATTTTTAATGGGATGACCTTGTCCTAGGGACCTTTGATTTTTTGGACAATCTCTTTTTCAATGTCTTAGTTCCTTGTATAAAGCACACTGAGTTTCTTTTAAAGGAGAGCGTCCCTTCCATTACTTTCTCTAGACTTATTTAAGGATCCTTTTGAGGGGATTGCTAGCAAAAAGTGCTGGTTGTGTTTCTGCTATTCCAGAGCATTATATACCTTAAAGGCAAAGTCCACCAGCTGTGAGGGGTTCATGTCAATTCCTCCCTCTACCCGCTGAAGCTTTCTTCTAAAGTCTATAGCACTCTGCCCAATAAAAGTCATATTAACCATGTGTAGATTTTCTGGAGCTTCTGTGTCTGCATCAGTGTATTTTCTGTAGGCATGATAAATTTACTCTAAAAATGCAGAAAGGTTCTCATTGGTCTTTTGCTGTAGCTCCTAAATTTATGTAAGCTCGTTTTCTTGGGTACTCCCCTCCTGAACCCTGTCAAAATGAACTTACAGTAATGACTGATCATGATACTGCCTGCCTCTTCATTAGTATCTCAAGCAGCCTCAGCCATGGGAATGGCTTCTGCTGAAGTGGAGGTATGATGGGGATCATTCCTGCAGCCTTTGAGCCTTCGCCTTTGCTTCATCTATTACTAGCCTGTGTTCCTTAGCTGTTAAGTATGAGTAGTATGTGAGTAGTATGTTAAGAAGAGTTTGTATGTCCACCCAGGTGGGGTGGTTAGTGGCAAAGATAGTGATAAATCAGTCATTTTCTGTGGATCTTTCTGATAAGTGGGTTTGAGTTTTTTCAATTCATCAAATCAGAGGTTGAGAAGGGATTGTAAGTCCAGTAACATCCTGCTGTCTGTTCCTGTGCATTTAAGCCTGTTGGGTATTGTTGAAGAGGAAATCAGTTTTAAAACGGGCCACATGGCAGCTGCTAGGATCAGAATTAAAAAAAAAAAACCCTCTTATAGTTTTAGCCCAAACTAGATTTAATACAAAGAAGTGTGGTGGCAGAAAATGGGGCTAACTGGCACTGTGTTTCCTCCCTTTCCTTCCATTGTAGGCAGAATGAAAGAATAGATGACTATGATTCTGCATCTACCGTGAAGTAACAAAATAACGTGAATTATCCCACATTTTTTATATTGTCATCAGGAACCAGTAGTGAGTTTACCTTATACCTGCATTCAGAAGCAACAAGGCAGTGAGGCTCTGTGCTACATTGTTACCTAGAAAGTTAAGTGGGTCCAAAATGGGAGTTGAACTTCTACCCCATGTTCACAAACAGTATGTCAGGACCCCTTCTTTACCAGAATAGTACTGACAGTGGCTGAGAAAAGATGAATATACACACCCATACAATCTCTACACCTTATCACAGCTGGGGGACTGCATGCTAAAAAATGAATACAAGATAATATAAAAAATTCATAATTTAATATTCAAAATGTTCAGCATACAATCACATGTCATACAAGAAACTAGTAACTCAAATAGGAAAAAAAATCCACAAACACAGAAGAAAAATTGAATGCTGAAGTTATGATTTTAAAAAATACTTCAAGAGATAATAAAAAGTTCTCTTGGAAAAAATAAAAAATTAAAACATCTGAATATCAATTGAACTTGTATAAAAATCTCAATAAAAGGTATATAACTAAAATATAATTGAAATTAATATTCAGTGGAAAGGTTCAAAATTATAGTAATGATAAAAGAGGTCATCAAGCAACTTAAGTACACGTCAGTAGAATTAATTCAAGATGAACTAAAAAGAAAAAAGAGAAAAAAATTATCCTGTGGAAACAACAAAATAATTAAAATTTATAACAGTGGCATTCTAGAAGAGAACAGAGTAGAACTGAAAAAGTATTTGAAGAAACTTTAAAAACTTCAACATTTGGCAAAACACAAGCATATTTATACAAGAAAGTAAGTGAGCTTCTACTAAAGTAAACCTAAATTCATGCGAAAAATACAAGACCTAACCTCTGAAAATGAAAGACAAAAAATGTTGAACAGAAAGGGGAGAAGATACATTGCATTCATGGGAACACAAATTTTAACACAATTGTCTTATTCAATTCAATAATAGAGGCCAGAAGGAAATGGCACAACATTTTACAAGCACTAAAATATCATCCACAAATTCTACACCCATAGAAAAATATTCTTGAGATATGAGGAAGGAATAAATACTGTTCCAGATGTAATTAAACTAAAAATAAGTTTTTCTATCAAAACTATCCTTAAGGAATGGCTGAAGGGAATTCTCTAAGGAGAAAGAAAGAACATAATATCAGGAGAATGTGTACCACTTCAGAAAGAAAAATTAAATGTTGGATTCGTTAAAATTCGGAGTAAATATGATGAATTCTACTTCTCATTATTTTCTCAAATATATTTGACTATTAAAGCAAATTTAAAGCACCATATGATATGGAATTCAATGTATATAGAGTATATGTATGATTACATTTTAAAAGACAAAACTATAAATATAAATGAAAATGTCTACATTTCATTTTAAATGACAGTACTGGACTAGGAAGGTATATATGTGCATTATAATAGCAAGAACAACCAATAAGAAAAACAGACAGTTATATGTTTTTAACTCCATAATTAATTCAAACATAAGCCTAAAAGTTGTTCAAATAACTTAAAAAAGTTAACAAAAGGCAAACAGATTAATAATTAGCCAAGGAAACAAACCAGAAAAAATAATATGATGGCAGTTTTAAAAATAAAAATAAATGGTATGAATACACCAAACTAAGAGATTGTGAGAGACTAGATTAAAAATAGGATTCAACAGTCTGTGTAAATGAATCTTAAATAAAATTAAATAATATATGTAGGGACTGAAAGAAAAAATGTAAAAACATCATATACCATGAGAATATTAATAACATAAAAGCAAAAACATCTATATTAATGACAGGTAAAATAAATTTTACAGCAAAATATCAAAAGAGGCAAAGAAGCATCAACAAATGAAAATGTATTTAATTAGAAGACAATCACTTAAATCATGTATATTCTATTTAGCTTTCTTCACTCTGACAAAACACTTGAGAAAAGAAACTTAAAGGAGGAAGACTGTTTGGCTCACCATTTCAGAGATGGCAGCCCATGGTCAGCTAGATCCATTGCTTTGAGCCAGAAGTAAGGCAAAACTTCATGGCAGAAGAACATGACAAAGGATAGCTGCTCAGATCATAGCAGACAGGAAGAGAAAAAAAGGAGAAAGAAGATAAGAAGGAGGAGGAGGATAATAAAGGCAGATAGATGAAAAAAGAAAAAAGAAAAAAAGAAAAAGAAAGAAAAGAAATGAAGAAAGAGAGTGAGAATGTCCCTAAGGACCCACTCCATTCAATTAGATCCTACCTCTTATAGTTTCCACCTCCTCCCAATATTTCATTCAAATCATGAGTTTATCAATGGCTTAATCCACTAAAATGTTTTGAGCTCTCATGATTAAAAAACTCCCCCAAAGCCCTACCTCTGAAGATTGCTTCATTGAGGAACAAATCTTCAACACATGAACCTTCAGAGTACATTTCAGATCTAAACCATAACAGCATATTTACTCATAAGCTCAAATACATGAAACAAAACTTACATTTCTAAAAATAAATATACAAATTTATATTAATATTTGAGAACTGTAATATTCTATAGTTTCAGTCATTAAAAGAACTACACAACAGAAAACTTGCAAATGCATTAGAAACTGTAGAACAAAATGAATCAGTGTGATTCACATGACATATATAGACAATCCCATTCAGCAATAGTGGAATATAATTGTTCTACAAGATTCAACAGAATATTCAACAAGATGGATCATGTCCTATTAAAAAAAATGAAACTCAGTCAGGCATAGTTCCACATACGTCCTCCAGTCTTTGGAGGCTGAGACAGAAAAATCTCAGGTTCAAGGCCAAGCACATAGTAATTTATCCTCTGTTTCAAATTTGCTTTTAAAAAGTAACTCAGTGATAGAGTGAGTACCCCAGTATTCCAAAAGAAATTAAAAGAAAATCAACATGTTTAGTAAAATTTATATTATTCATATTGTATTCTCTAACAATAAATGAAACAAAACTCGAAATCAAAAATAGAAAGATAATAGGGAAATCTCAAAACAAAGTTAACAATATACTTCCAAGTAGGCTAATGGTCAAATTGAAGGCCTCCAAATACATAGTAACTGAATTTTTGTTCAAAATAAAAAACATAGCCGGGCATGGTGGCGCACGCTTGTAATCCCAGCATTCGGGAGGCTGAGACCTGGAGGATCACGGTTTGCAGACAGCCTCAGCTACTTAGTGAGGCCCTCTGCAATTCAGTGAGACCCGGTTTCAAAATAAAGAATAAAAAATTGGGCAGGGGGTGTAGCTCGGAGGTCAAATGCCCCTGGGTTCCATCCCCAGACCCACACACACACACACACAAAATAAATAAATAAAAATAAATAAATTAAAAATTAAAAAAAACATTATTTTAAATTTTAAACAAAAAATGTTGTTTAATATAAAATGACTCTAAACATGACCATACAAGTTTTGATAGTACAAAGTGATACTAATAATCAAGAAAAATTATGTTTATGCTGTTTGTATCAATTGTGTATTAAAACATTAAACATAAAATAAAAATATTTCATGCACTATAAGTTAAAACATAAGAGTAAATGAGGATTAAAGAGATTCATGTCTTTGTGCAAAATTTTATTGAGATTATTTTGAACAGTGATTCTTTCTTATTGTGTAATTTAAATGTCCCTACACTTTAATAA
This sequence comes from Muscardinus avellanarius, assembly GCF_963383645.1. Classification (NCBI taxonomy): domain Eukaryota; kingdom Metazoa; phylum Chordata; class Mammalia; order Rodentia; family Gliridae; genus Muscardinus; species Muscardinus avellanarius. Next base: position 115,519,308 of record NC_137792.1, on the reverse strand, counting down.
ATCATAATATTCCTTTATAAATTTGGATCAGCTTCCAATGTTTTGTGCTTTGTACTTGAAATATCCTGAAACATTTCTAAGAATTTCTTTAATTTGAAAATTTCTGCTGGTGATTCCTTTGTCATCTTTTAATCTTTTACATAGCAATGATATTTCTCATTATATTAATAAAGTTTTCTCCACTAAGTTATTCATGTTGTATATCTAAAACCCATTGATCATGCCAGGAATCACTGGCACATTCCTGTAACCCCAGTTACTCAGGACTCTGATGCAAGAGGGTTGCATGTTTAAGGAGAGTCTGGGCAACTTAGCGAGATCTTATCTCAAAATAATAATTTTTAAAATGGGCAGCTGTATGGGGACATGGTGGCACACATTTGTAATACCAGTACTTGGGAGGCTGAGAAAGGAGGATCTGGGTTCACGGATATCCTTAGCTACATGGTGAGGTTCTCTTCAACTTAGTAAGACTCTGTTTCAAAAATAAAGAATAAAAATAGAGCTGGGGGTATAGCTCAGAGGTAGAATGCCCCTAGGTTCAATCCCCAGAACCACAAACAGTAAAAATAAAGAAAGGCAGGCATAAATGTAACTCAATGGTAGACTGCTTGCCTAATATGGAAATGGCCCTGGATTCAATATATAAATTAATTTCATTTAATCACATGAATAATAGAAATGTCAGTATTTCCACATTCAGCTATTTCTTCTATAGCTACATTTATAAAATTTAAAATTTTTACTTCCAGATTTACTGGGGGATTGTTTATTTACTGCATTTTTATTTTGTTAACTATTTTCCTTTTTGCTTATTGTTAAATTTCTTAACTGGTTTATCATTAGGAGACAAGGAAAAAACATAATATGCTTTGTCATTTGTGTGTTGTTCTATAAAATAAATGCAATAATAATTGTGAATAGGCTGTGAAAAAGTGATATGATGGGTGATTAACCATAAAATTAAGATATGTTACATAGTGATTTGTGAAAGAAAATGCTAGAGTTTATATTTTATGCAATTATTTATAGGTAATGTACAATGATAACTAAAGTTAAAACCATATTTTAGGGTACTAGAGTTATTAAAATTTTGTGTATATTGGAATCAGGCAAAGCAAGGATTAACTGCATGTAGCTATATACAAATTGTAAAAATTTTGATAAGAATCTATCTATTTTAATTAAATATATGAGTCTATTACCTTTTCTTCTTTTCTTATTGTTTTGTATTAGAATAACGCTGTCATTATAAAACAAAATAGTTGATAGAGACTTCTGAGAAGATGGCTTCTGAGAAAAGCAGTGTTTACAAGTCCCGCTAACAATCGATCTCTATTGACACAAAATCAGCGCTTTTCATAACCAGAAAACACCATCAACAGAGAAATAAAAACTGTAAATAAAAGGGACAGAGAAAAAGAAGACTAAAAGAACAACCAGAGACCAGAAAAGAATCCAGCCCACATTGTGGTGGCGGAGCTGCGTCGGTGCCATCTTGCTTCGCAGCAACAGGCTCCAGAGAAGAAAGGGACTCAGAAAGGAGCTCAAAGCCAGTAAGAAATAGGCTGGCCTCATGGCTGAGGGCGCGGCAGCAGTGCCACATCTCCAGCAGTGGTGGCAAGATCACCATGCCCGCAACAGCTCCAGATCAGTGCACACAAGAACCCACCAGGCTCCAGAGAAGAAAGGGACTCAGAACGGAGCTCAAAACCAGAAAAGAAATATGCCAGGGTCACGCCTGCTTAGGGTGTGGCAGCAGCACCATATTGCCAGAGGTGGTGGACAGTTTACCAAGCATGCAATACCTCCAGATCAGCGCACTCAATAACCATAAGTGAAATTGCAGCCCCTAAAGGAAAAATCCCAGTACTGTACCCCCCAGGGACTTGCACAGTTTTGATAATCTCCCTGGGTCTGAAATTTTGCAGTCCAACCCAGTGAAGGAGTACTGGTGGCAGAGATACCACACCCTTGTCACAGGTCCCTGTGGAAAAACACCGAACCTGGTATCCCCATGGTCTCATGCAGCCTCGATTAACTCTCTGGGTCTGAGACTTTGCAATACAACCCAGTAAAGGAGTAGTGGTGACTGAGAATACCACAGACACGAGATCCAGAGCACCCTAAGTGAAGTTGTAGTGACCCAGGGAAGAACCCAGAGAAGGCACAAACTTTGGAAATCAAGGAAAAGAGGAATAACAATAGAGCAATGAACACCCACAAACCCATAACATCAGAACCTGATCACACAGACATTCTGAGATCTCCAGAAGCTCAAATCAGGAAAATAACTGTAGAAATAATACAGGACCTTCAAAAAGAATTTAGAGAGAGTCTAAAAGACATAAAGGATGCAATCATTGAAGTAAAGGCATCAATTCAAACTATAAACAATTGATTAGACCACATGAAGAATAGAATCTCGCTCCTAGAAGATGATCACTCCAAAAATGAACACATAGATTATAATGAAGAAAAATAATCTGACAGCAAGAATTTGACACTGAAGAAATATGGGCCCATTTTAAGAGAGCTAAACTAAGAATAATTGGAATAGAGGAGGGAAAAGAAGGTGAAACCAAAGGGATCAATAATCTCTTCAGGGAAGTAATAGCAGAAAATTTTCCAAACATAGAGCTAGAAGTTGATACACAGGTCCAGAAACTTATAGAACTCCCTTTAGACAGGATCAGAGAAGAGGTTACCCAGGCCACATAATTATCAGAATGACCGATGTGGAAGCAAAGGAGAGAATCTTAAAGGCAACAACAACAAATGTCCAAGTGATATTTAGAGGTAAACCAATTAGAATCACTCCAGACTGCCCAAACCAAGTCCTGAAAGCCAGAAGGGCGTGGAGTAACATTCCAAACTCTGAAAGAAAACAATTTCCGAATAAAAATTTTCTACCTAGCAAAACTATCTATCAAATTAGATGAGGAAATAAGAACCTTCCATGACAAACAGAAATTTAAGGAATTTATGTCTTCAAAACCAGTGCTAGAGAACATACTCAAAGAGATTAACTACAAAGAAGAAATAGGTAATGCACGCCAGAACCAAAGAATATTTTCCATCCAGCATACAACTAAGCAAAGAAGAATAAACAGTATCTCAAACAGAAATAAAATCTTAAAATTTTAGGAATTAAAAATGATCTCTCAGTAATCACAATTAATGTAAATGGCCTCAAAACCCCAATAAAAAGACAGAGTGGCAAATGGATTAAAATCCATATGCTGCTTACAAGAAACACACGTTACAAGTAAAGACAGGAATAATCTCAAGGTAAAGGGCTGGAGCAAGCTAATCCATGCTAATGGAACTTGAAGGCAAGCAGGAGTAGCAACTATGATATCATACTAGACTTCAAACCCAAACTTATTAGAAGAGACAACTTTAGACCGATCTTTCAAACAAAAGGTCTGAAAATCATATACCATGACCAGGTAGGCTTCATCCCAGGGATGCAAGACTGGTTCAACATACAAAAATCAATCCATGTAATTCACCATATAAACAGAATCAAAGACAAAAATCACAAAATCATTTCAATAGACACAGAAAAAGCATCTGATAAAATTCAACGTCCATTTATGATAAAAAAAAACACTGCAGAGAATTGAAATAGAAGGAACATATCTTAACATCACTAAGGAAGTCTACAATAAGCCCACCACCAACATCATATTAAATGGGGAAAAACTTCAAGAATTCCCCCTAAAAACAGGAATGAGACAAGGATATCCATTATCACCACTTCTCTTCAATATAGTACTAGAGACTCTAGCCAGATCAATAAGGCAAGAAAAGGAAATCAGAGGAGTACAAATAGGAAAAGAAGAACTCAAGCTTTCACTATTTGCAGATGACATTATACTATAATTAGAAAACCCAACAAACTCAACCAAAAGGCTTATAGAACTGATCAACAAATTCAGCAAGTGTCTGGATACAAAATCAATCTTAAAAAATCAGAAGCTTTCCTGTACACCAACCATAAATCCACTAAAAAAGAAATTCAGAAAACACTTCCACTCAGAATCTTCCACAAAAAAATAAAATACTTAGGAATAAACTTGACCAAGGAGGTAAAGGATCTCTACAAAGAAAATTATAAAACACTGAAAAAATAAATCAAAGATCTTAGAAGATCCATGTTCATGGATTGGCAGAATAAATATCATTAAAATGGCTATCCTTCCAAAAGTGATCTACAGATTTAACGCAATGCCCATTAAACTACCAAGGTCATTCCTCACAGACAGAAAAATGAGTCCTTAAATTTATTTGGAAAAACAGAAAGCCAAGAATAGCCAAAGTAGTTCTCAGCAACAAAAACCATGCAGAAGGAACCACAATACCCGACTTTAAACTATACTACAAAGCCATTGTAATAAAAACAGCATGGTACTGGCAAAAAAACAGATACATAGACCAAGGGAGCAGAATAGAAAACCCAGAAACAAGTCCACACACTTTTAGCCAATTGATTTTTGACAAAGGGGCCAAAAACATACACTGGAGAAATGATAGCCTGTTAAACAAATGGTGTTGCAAAACTGGTTAACCATATGCAGAAAATTGGAAATTAATCCCACTTTTTCACACTGCACAAGAGTCAATTCAAGATGGATCAAAGACTTGGACATCAAACCAGAGACCTTGAAGCTCCTTGAAGAGGGCATAGGTCCAACACTGCAACACATAGGCACAGATAAACACTTTCTCAACAAGACCCAAAAGGCACAACAAATTACGAGGAGAATCAATACATGGGATTGCATGAAACTTAAGAGCTTCTGTTCAGTAAAGGAAAGTGTCAAGAACCTCAATTGAAAGCCAACAGAATGGGAGAAGATTTTTGCCACCTATACCACTAATAGAGGACTAATATCTAGAATATACAGAGAACGCAAGAAACTCAACACTAAGAAAACAAAGCATCCAATAACAAAATGGGCAAATGAACTAAATAGACACTTCACAAAAGAAGAAATTCAAATGGCCAATAAATGCATGAAAAAAGCTCAACATCACTGGCAATCAGAGAGATGCAAATCAAAACTACCCTGAGATTTCACCTAACTCCACCTAGAATGGCAATTATTCAAAACACAAACAACAACATGCTGTTGTTTGTGGAGAAGTGGGAACTCTAAGACATTGTTGGTGGGATTGCAAATTAGTGCAACCACTTTGGAAAACAGTATGGAGAATCCTCAGAAGAATGGGAACAAATCTACCATTTGATCCAGCAATACCACTTCTGGGTATCTACCCAAAAGATAGGAAACCAAACTACCAAACTAATGCATGTGTATGTATGTTCATAGCAGCACAATTCACCGTAGCCAAACTATGGAACCAGCCAAGATGTCCATCAACAGATGAATGGATTACAAAACTGTGGGAAATGTACACAATTAAATTTTACTCAGCCATTAAAAAAACACTCAATTACATCATTTTCAGGGAAATGGATGGAACTGGAGGACATTATGCTAAGTGAGTTTAGTCAGTCACAAAAAATAAGAAATCAGATGCTTTCCCTAATATGTGAGAGCTAGGGAGAAATGGGTCATAGGAGGAACTCTTGAAAGAGGAAATCCTATAGAGGAACAAACAAGACAACCTAAAGGAGGAGAAAGGAGGGGGGAAGAGGAAAATCTCTAAAACACACAATGTACTTAAACATATTGAAGTCAACCACTAAGCCAAGCAAGGGAAGGTGGGACAGAGAGGGAATGGGGTGGGAATTGGGTAGGGGTTAAATCAGTGATGTGAACATGTATGTACACACAAGTTTTTTACCCCATTATGATGCATGAATATAATGCACCAATAAAAGATTTTAAAAAATAACAACAAAATTATGTCAGTTGCAGGCAAATTGATTGAGCTAGAGATCATTATGCTGAAATCTCCAGTCTTAGAAAGTGAAGGGGTATATGTTTTCCTCATTAGTGGAAGCTAGAGAAAAAATAAGTAAGAAAATGGACTTCACCACCATAATGGGAGAGACTAGTAGACTAATGAAAAAGGAGAGAAGAGGAGGAAAAGGGAGATTGAGGAAGAAAGCAAATTCAATGTTCATATGGGAAGGTATCACTAGCAACCTTACTAGTTTACATGGGGAGGAAGTAGAAAGATGGGGTTAAGAGGGAAACATAATAAAAATGTTGGGTGCATATATGAATGCATCACTTTGAATCTCACTGTGATGTATAATCATATTTTACCAGTAATATTCTAAAACAAAAAAAGACTATTGTACACTGGAGCATCTAAACTACCCTAGATTTGGAGAGCAAAGGGAAGCAAGACTACCATTTAAGAGAAAAGGGAAACTGACACTTAAGAGCACCTACTGAGCTGGGTGTGGTGGCATATACCTGTAATATTATTACTTGGGTGTCTGAGACAGGAGGATTTCAGTTTTGAGGCCAGCTTTAGCAATTTAGCAAGACCCTCAGTAATTTAGAAAAAAAATAGTTTCAAAATAAAAAAAATTGTTCTGGGGTTATAGCTCAGGAGGAGAAGGTCTTAGAGTTCATTACCTCCACCAAAATAAATAAATAAATGAATAAATAGTACCTACTGATGATATATGTGGCCAAAATGAAGTAATGGTAAACTTTTGGGGCTAGCCTTTCAGTTATTGGGAACCTGGATAGTGATTTTATGACAAATAAATTTAAATTATCATCTGAAAATCCTTCTTTTAAAATATGAAGGATAAATAAGGATGGTAAGAAGTAACAAATTTCGAATATAGTCAAGAGGATAGGTATGGCTTATTGGCATTTGCACAGAAATGAGTTTTTACATGGAATTATGGGAAAGAATCAATATGGTGTTAAAATGCAAATGATTTCATTTGAAACAGGATCACACTAAATCAGAGCAAGTGTCTTTGATTTTAAAAATATCCAGCTTTTAAAAGGTCTACCAAGGACCTAAATATTTTTGAATTAAAGATAAAAGGGGCTCATTAATGACTAATAAAATTCAGTTAATTCTCTATCAACTCCATACTAAATATATAATAACTTCTATTAATTAACTTTCCTGTTTTAAATGCCTAAACTAAGGACTTGTGACAGGTCACAAAAGTTAGGAAGAAATTACTGAGATTTTCAGCATGGAGAAAACAGCAGCAAAGACCAAATGCCCAAATATTTACATTGCTGGTATGTCCTTTAATGCCAGAGATTCTTTCTCTGGAAAAAGCAAATCAGGCAAATAAAAGTTGTAAGTTGTGCTTTGGATACCAAACTTGATATGGCACAAAGAAATTCTCAGTAATAACCAGACAAGTAAACTAGTTTATTTTAATTGACTAACTTGTTGCCAATTAAAATATATTTTATTGATGAACATTATAGTTATCATTTTGCATTATAGTTATCTTATTTGCATTATTGTTATCTTTTTATTGGTGCATTATAGTTATACATCTTAATGGGATATATGATGGTAGAGGCATACACATCACTCATGTAGCCTTTCCCAAATTCTCTCCCTCATTCCCTCCTCTCTCTCTCTCTCTCTCTCTCTCTCTATATATATATATATATATATATATATATATATATATATATAATTTTTTTTGGTAGTACTGGGGATGGAACTCAGGGACTTTCTACCTCCAGGCTACACTCCCAGACCTATTTTATATTTTATTTGGAAACAGGGTCTCGTAAGCCAGCTGAGGCTTGCTTCAAACCTGTGCAATACTCCTGTCTTAGCTTCCCAAGTGCGGGGATTATAAGCATGCGCCACCATGCCCAGCTCCTCTTCACTATCTTAAGGGGTCCTGCTGCTAACAGAGTTAAAAGTCCCAAGCCTTCTGGCTCTATCTAAATTTTTGGAATGCTGAACTTGTTTATATTTGGCTTTTACCAGCTTTTTATATCTTTTTAATTCCAGTCAAGAATTTGAGTGCCAACATTTATGGCATGAGGTTAGAATGTTGTTGTGCTGAAGATGACTAATAATAATTCTTGTTCCTGAAAAGGCACAAAAATTAAGGCTTTTGCTTACAAAATACCCAGAAACCTGTAACAAGACAATTTCCCAACATTATCCATTGGTCATGGGTATGATCTTTAGATTCAAAAGATCTATTGATAATGGAAAAGATGTGAACAAAAGGGCCCTGAGACTTAGAGATCCCCAATCTTACATGGCCCCTACTTGCCTTCCCAGGCCCAGCCTTCAACAAGTTTCCTTTAAAATAAGAGCCTGAGTTCTCCTAAAACTCTTTGGACTCTTGGGATAGTCCATATTCCTTCTAGAATGTGTACTCCGTGCTTTTCTAAATAAATCTCTGTGCCTCAGTATCTGAAAAAAATTAAATAAACAAATAAATAAAAAAATAAATTAAGCTGGTGTGGTTGCGCACACTTGTAATCTTCTTGCTTGGGAAGCGGAGACAGGAGGATTACGCAGGTTCGAAGCCAGTGGCGCTGGCTTAAGAGACTCTTTTTCCAAAAATAAAAAAAGTATAAAATAGGTCTGGGAGTGTAGCCTGGAGATAGAAGGGCTTCCAGGAACCCCAGTACCACAAAAAAATTAAATTAAAATTGGCAACTTTCAGGCTGTGGTGAGGACTAATAGGGTCTCTGTAGCAAGTCTCTGCAATCTTCATCATGAATTTCACCCAAATCAACAAACCTGATTTAATGCATGTCCGATTATATATTGTGGCAGCCTGGAAAACCAATAACGGCTCTCCTAGGCTGACAAAAACATCTTCCCTGAATCAATTTTAAGTTATTCTGGAACTAAGCCCTGTATTTATTTGAACAATGTCTGATGAACCACCAATCCCCAAGGAAAGACAAGCAATATAGAACAGTAGAACCCATCATCACGAAGGCCTCTCAAAATAAGATTCATATTATCCAGGCAAAACCACCTCAATCTTATAAAATCAATCTGTGTAATCCTGCGGCATTACTTATTAAAGACTCTTATACAATAAACCTAGAACCAGTAGTAGCCACCAGGGTCTATGGCTAGGAACAGATATCCCTGGAAGAGATCTCACATGCTATTTCAGCTTACAGTTCATTAAGCCAAAGAGTCCTATAGTCCTACCAACAGGGACCCCTTGTCCTGTAACCTACAACAAAATATTACTAAAAGAAGTAAAAAATTATCCAGCCAAGGTATCTATAATAGAGATAAAAATATAAGACCAAATCTAGAAATTTAAAAACTGGGTTTGGAGACAGAAACATGTGGCTAGAATGGGTTACATATTCTGTAAAGACTATTGGCAAGAAAAACTGTTACACATGCACTATGGGTCTACTGCAAGCACAAATTGTTCCTTTTCCTTTGGGATGGAGTTTGACCAAGGTCTAAGAAGATGCCTTTTATATCTTTTCTAAGGAAAACAAAATCCTTTCTCTGAGACTTGTAATATTTTGGCTCTCTTATTCCCCTGACTAGATACCAGCACTAATATGTCCAAACATTCTTCCCTGAGTTCTATAGAAATCTCTGTTCAAGCCCTAACCCTATTCAGCCCCCTCTTCAGGTCAGCCAAATGTATAGCATCTTATTAGAGATACAACAATGTACATGTGTGTGGGGGGAAGTATTTTACTTGGAAACCTGACCTGTGCCGAGATTAGAACTTACACCAAAAAAGCAGTTAGCTCACGCTCTGGCAGATAGATATTTGGTAGTACCATGGCTAAATTCTCAACTCTGACAAGTTCCTGGGGAGGAACTTGTGCATTAGTTCAGCAAATTGTTTCATTCACCTTTGCTTATCAATGCAAGGGGAGGCAAAATGTCTCCACAGGACCCAGCAGGAGATCATACTTTGATCCCCATGTCATAGGGGTAACCATAGATGTCGTAGGGGTACCCAAGGAAGTTCCAGATGAGATCAAGGCAAGAAACCAAATATCTGCAGGTTTTAAGTCTCTTTTCTGGTGGGTCCCAATCCATAAAAATGTAGATCGGATAAATTCCATATATTATAATCAGCAAAGATTTATCAATTACATCCACAATGCATTAAAGGGAATTGATGACCACTTAGTCTCCACCAGTCAGATGGCCTTGGAACACATAATGCCTTTAGATAGGTTACAGGCCAAAAGAAGAGGTGTTTGTGTGATGCTGGGGGTTAAAAACTGTACTTTTATACCAAATAGCACTGCCCCAGATGGAACCATTACCTGATCCTTAAAAAGATTGACCACCTTGGTGATGAATTGGCAAAAACTCTGGAATTTATGAGCCTTTTAACAATATGCTCTAAAAATGGTTCAGAAACTGAAAATTTTATTTGCCTCAGTCTTAACCTCCTTAATAGCAATAATGGTAGTTTTCATCCTGGTTTGATGCTGTCCTCACACTGTGTACCAGGAAGTTAATCCAATGAGTAATAGAAATCTCAATAGCTGAAAGGGACCCACCCCCATATGACACCATTATGGCTCTCACTGGGAGTAATACCAAAGATTGAGAACTTCTCATTAAATATATTGAAAATTCTCAAACGGGGGAATTAGCCAAGACATTTGGTTTTGTCTTTAAAACTACCTTTGACTAAAACCAAATTAAAATAATAAAGCTTCTTCACAATCCCCTATTTTCCCCCTTGTATATTAATAAGTAGGCAGTTTGGAAGACAAGACAGCACAGTCTCTTTCTTTCTCTCTCTCTCTCTCTCTCAAATATAAATCAAGCAGAGTCATTTTAAACTGTTCATCAAAGCTCTCTCAAATATAAACAAAGTAATACAATGAAAAACAACATAATGATTAAAATAATGATTGCTTGGTGTTCTTCTGTCATCATGTTTATACATGTCTTATACCCTACCAACATTAGGTGACAAAATGTATAAAAGAGCTTGTATGTTCAATGATCAGAACTCCAATGCTTCCTGAGCCTACACTAGCAAGTAGAGAAATCTGCTTCTAACTCTGGTCTCTGTCTCCCGACTTTGGGGACCTAGTTTTCCTACATCACTAGCTTCTGGCTCAGCTGGTTGAGCTCTGATGGTCCAGGAACACTACCACTGATCTGCTGGTTATAATCAGGCCCAAATTCTGCTAGTGGAGAAAGTGTTGAATTCCTAGACTGTAGCTGTGATCATGTGAATCCTTGCTGGTCCCTGAACTTTCTGCTAGCAAGGCCAAAGTGCTAGCAGGGAGAGATCGTACCATTCTGATCCCAGGGCGTGGGTGGTTCAATTATTTAGCCCCAGGGATACCACTGCTGCTCTGGACAGTTGTGGTTATGTGAGACCTTTATGGTCACTGCTTTTGTTGCTTTAGGACCCAAACACTGTCAGGCTTGATTTCACAGCCTTCTGAACCTGTGACATGGTTGGATGGGTTATTTTACATCATAGATACCATTTCTGGTGGTCCTGTGGTGGTTTACAGGGGTGTGGCCAACTGCTGATCCTAGATCCTACCCACCCAAAAAGTCCTTAGGGACTGTCTGCTAATTTATGTTTCTGCTATGTCCAACTGTACTCTTTCCACCTCTGATGAGATGATTTGCAAATTCACAGACCTCATAGTTCTGTTCATTGCCTTACAAGAACCTGTGGAAATACAGAGCAGGCTTCAGCTAGGACGATTTGTAAACTCATGGACTTGATGAGTAGTGCTCTGGCCCTGTAGGCAGAGATGCATTTAGTTGCATCCAGAGTATTTTCTTGAGTGATCTGGCTGGACAGTCTGAGAAGTCAAGTGTTGTGGTATTCAAGCATTGAGAGAAGAGTGTGGTTGCTTTTGTTGATAGTTTTCTGCAACCACACTCTCAACCAGATTCTGCTGCTTCTTTGCTGGGGTTGGTCTCTGAGAACCATCTGTCCTGGCAGCTGCCAGCCCTAGGCTGGCTTTATAAGATGGTGCCACCTCCACATTCCCCCATGAGGAGAGACACAGGAAGCTCATTTTAGTCTTCTGCTCTTTGTGCTGTGTCCAATTCCACAGCAGTTTGACTGTAATTTTTCTGTTTAGTTCTGTTTGCTTTTCTTCCCTTGCCAAAAAGAAATTTTCCTGCTGGTTGAATTCCAAGTCTTGGGGCACCGATGACATCTATCTTCCTCTAGTCCCCTATCTTTAATCTCCTTACATTCAAATTATTAGTCCAACAAATTTATTAATCCACCAAAAATGTCACAACCCTCATGATCCAATAATTTTGCTCTGAACATTACTTCATTGCCTGGTATGTGAGTTTTTGAGGAATATTTCCTCAAAACTATAGCAGGAAACTAATATTTTTGAGGATTCCCCACATGACAGTAAATATTATAATACTCTAAAGAGATAAACTGATTTAATTATCAGAAAAACACTATTACTACTGTCCTTATTTTACAAAAGAAAATTGAATTTAAGGTTAAAGAAGCTAAATAATTTGCATAAAATTTCTTAGCTAGTAATCAACATAGCCAGGGCATAGCCAGGCAGCCTGAGTGCTTAACTACAAAATCACTTAGAAATGTCAACCATTATTACTGCTAGAATAAAACAGCACAAGAAAAGATAATACAAAAATGGGTATGAGTACAGAATAAGGAAGAGGCTTGCCACAGTGAAACTGGGTTAAATAGAAGGCTAATTTAGAGAATTACTCTGAGCTGACACTGGGCTGATAGAATGCTATAGCCTAATAAAACACCATGAATGCCAGATATTTTAGAATTCAAATCACAAGAAACAGGCATAAGAAAGGTATATGCCTAATGCCTAATATAAAATAATAAAAGTTCAATACACAAGGTGCTTACAACATGAGAATGCAGAAAAGAGTTTTGTGTATATATTGTACATCATTCTGGGAGGATTAATCAAGGAAAGTAGTATAAGTGAGTTCATGTCTTATCTTTTGCCAGGATCAGAATATGTAAATTCCTCATTATGGTTTCTGTTTCCTTCTCCTACTCCTAAAAATATACCAGTTCACTGAAACAATAAGAGTCTACATTCCTCCAGGACTGCTTCTTTTAGCTTCTCAAGTGTTTCCCCATTTACTTCTTTAGACTCACTTTCTCTATTCATGTGTTTATTTCGCTACCATTATTCATTTATTTACTAACACATGACACATGCAAAATATTTTACCATTTTCCATATATATATATATATATATATATATATATATATATATATACCCATGCAAACACAGTGCATATATTAGTTTATACCCAACAGCACTTAGCATATTACTTCTATTTTAGCACTCCTTTTCTGAACCCAAATAAGTATGATTTCAATTTTTTATTTAAAGTCCTGCAATGTCATTCATGGTGCAAATGTTTCAGAAATTTTAACTAAATTCAACAAATTTTAGCTAAATTTCTAAATTTAACCTTCATTCAGTCAAAGTAAATAATGTATTCTGAGTAACTTTTACTAGGAACTTAAGTAAACAAAAGCACAGTATATCACCATAACAAGCTCAAAAAAGACTTACTTTGTAAGAGAGTCATTAATTGCATATTCCATTGTTAACAAACTGGCCACTTTGAATACAAAGATTGTAGTCTGTATATATGTGTGTGTGTATAATCCATGTTAAAATGTATGTAATATATAAATACACTGCATAATGTGTTGTATAAAACACACTATATAGTATATGTCTATCTAAGTGTCTACATTCTTATGTGTATAAATGTAGGTATATAAAATCAGCTATCCCCACTGTGTTGGATGCAGGAAAATGAATGAAACTTAAACATGTTAAATGAGATGAGTCAGACTCAGAAAATCAAGGGCCACATGTTTCTTTTATATATGGAAGTAGAGAAATAATGGAAAGAAAAGGGATATCATGAAAATTGAGAGACCAGTAGAAGAGTAAAAGGTCTTTTTTATTGGTGCATTGTAATCATACACTGATGAAGTTTAGGGTGATAGAGACAGACGTACTCAGCTCTCACTGAGCCTTCCCCCATATTCCACCCTACACCTTTTCCCTCCCTACTTTCCTGTGCTCAAAACAATGATTGACTTTGATAAGTTTGTGTATGGACATCATGTTCATTGAGGTGTTTTCAAGTATTTCTCCCTCCATCTCCCACAGTTAGGTCCCTCCTTAGCTCCACTAAGCTTTCTCCTCCTTTTTCTGGAGTTCCTCCTTTGTCCCGATATTTTGGGGCCAAAAACATACATTGGAAAAAGCATAGCCTCTTCAACAAATTGTGTTGATAAAACTGGTTAGCCATCTGCAGAAAAATGGAAATAAACCCCACTTTCTCACCCTACACAAGAGTCAATTCAAGATGGATCAAAGACCTGGAAATCAGACCAGAGACTTTGCAGCTCCTTGAAGAGGGTATAGGTCCCACACTTCAACACATAAGCACAGGTAATATCTTTCTCTAGAAGACTCAAAAAGCACAATAAATTAAAAGGAGGACTAAAACATGAGATTGTATTAAACTGAAGAGCTTCTGGGCAGCAAAGGTAACTATTAAAAATTTCAATAGATGGTAGCGCACGCTTGTAATCCCCACACTTGGGAGGCTGAGACAGGAGGATCGCACAGGTTCAAAGCCAGGCTCAGCTACTTAGTGAGGCTCTCAGCAACTTAGTGATACCCTGTGTCCAAATAAAATATAAAACAGGTCTGGGCATATAGCCCGGAGGTAGAAAACCTCTGGGGGTTCCACCCCCAGGACCACCAAAAAAACCAAAACCTCAACAGAGAGCCAACAGAATGGGAAAATACTTTTGCCAGCTATTCCTCTGATAGAGGACAAATATCTAAACTATACAAAGAACTCAAGAAACTCACTGTGAAGAAAACAAATAACTCAATCAAAAATGGGCAAGTGAACTAAATAGACACTTCACAAAAGAAGTGATGTCTTCATTAATTCTCCCTCATACCACCACCACACTATCCTTACTCCACTGGGGTTTATCCTCCATTATCTGAGGTTCCTCATGTATCCAAATTACTCTCTAGCATCCACATAATCTCACTTAACATAACATTCTCCATGCCCATACATTTTCATAAAAATGACATAATTTTGTTCTTTTTAATTGCTGAGTAGAATTCTACTGCACGTATTCCCCCTAATTTTGTAATTCACTCATCTGTTGATGTACACTCTCTATTGATGCTGTTACTGTCCAAAATGTGCTTTGGAAACTATCTTTGGTGACTTCCTTCAGTACCAGTTCCAAGTCTCCCAGATTTCACATTCATTGCCATATCTCATAAATGCAAATCACCCATAATGGTTGAAATGTCAATAGATGTTCCTAAGATCCTATTGAGTTCAGGATGATTTATATCCCAGTAAAATAGTAAATGTCATTTTCTATTTTTAGATACTCAAGAATGGACTGTACATAGTAATTATCTTGGAAAGATGTAATATAGCCAGTAATGCCAATGAGTTAGTAAATGATTTATTAGGTACCAACTGTGTGCAAGGATCTCTGTGATGAGATACAAAGGATAAAAGGAAATACCACCATAAATTTCACTCCTGGATTTGTGTTTAAGGTACCTCAAGAGAACCAGCTTGGCTGAACCTAAAGTATTCTTGAGAGAGTGCAAAGTCAAGGTTAGAGAATTGTTTTATAGTCAGATTGCCAAGTGTCATAAACTGTATTTCTGCATTATCTTCAATCATCTCAACATCAAAGAAGGAAGAACATTGAGAAAATGTTTAATATAGTGTAGAGTCAATGGAAATGGTTAGGATGTAAGAAAGAAATGGAGAAAGAATAATCATTAGGATTTGAGGACTGATTCGGTATGGCAACAAAGAGAAGTGAAGAACCAAAAATAACTGGAAAAGCATGATCTCAGATTTCCTTGAATCTGAATCTCCTCCAGGGAAAGTAAAGTGTTACTTGTTTAAAACACATATTTGTTCTTGGGCATGGTGTCACATACTTGTAATCCCAGTACTTGGGAGACGAGAAAGAAGAATCACAGGTTCGCAGCTAGCCTCAGCAACTTAGAGAAGCCCTCTGCAACTTAGTGAGGACATATTTTAATTAAAAAAAACAAACATGAGCCAGGCGTGGTGGCACACGCTTGTAATCCCTGCCCTTGAGAGGCTGAGATAGGAGGATTGCGTAGGTTCGAAGCCAGCTTCCCTGGCTTAAGAGACCCTGTTTCCAAATTTAAAAAGTATAAAATAAGTCTGGGAGTGTAGTCCAGAGATAGAAGTGTTTCCAGAAACCCCAGTGCTACCCCTCTAAAAAAACATGAAATAGGGTTGGGGTGTAGCTCAGAGGTAGAACACCCCTGAGTTCAATACCCAGTGCCATAATTAATTAATTAATTAATTAATTTCTGGGCTTCATCCTAGTTCTGTAAATTCATAATATATGGGGACTGTGTGTGGTAATTTGCATTCCAATAAGTCAAATCAGGTTTGTTACATGTACTACAAAGTTTAAGAATCATTTCTACAAGGTTTTCAATATAAATGAGTAAAAGAGCAGTTATTTACACACTTGGGAATTCAGATGGAAAGTCGTGAGAGACACAAAGAAGAAGAGCATAGATTTAACTTCAAGAGCAATGACGAGTTCAAGGATTCGCTAATACACACAAAGGCCAGGGATTTTTGCCTTCAAATTTTGTAAAGGCCTTGGATCCCCCTGAGAAAAGAGGTCTGAAGCTCAGTAAACTCTAAGGCTAAATACTCTTTTGGAAGTCTTGTCTTCAGTTAGTTCTTGAGCCAAAAGCTAGGTAACAGTCACTAATATTATCCATTAACCAACCAATACATGGACTAACTAATCAGCATGACCAAGCACTCTGGTTTTCCAGGGACTCTCCCAATTTTAGCACTAAATCTTCTCCATCTTGAAAAACCCTTCAGTCTCTGGTAAACTGGGATGATTTTTACACCATCAGTCAGATGACCATCCCTATATTAAATAAGCCATGACTATTAGTGCTGAACCCTTATTGCCTAGGCAGTAAGGGCACTGGTGGTATTTCTTTTAGAAGGGGTGTGAACAAGGTAGAGCCAAAAATGATTATCACCTCCAGACAAATAGGGGGAAATATGAGATTGCTTTTAATGCGATCTCTTAATGAGATCACCATATAGGTAACCTTGGTGAGGAATCCATAAATATGGTATCTTTACATAAGGAAAGAACACTGAATTTGACATCAGACTGACAGATGTTGATTCTTTCTTTGCCATAACCAGTTTTATGCTTGCTGAAGTGCCGATTAGCTTTTCAGGATTTTTATTCCCTATCTATACTGTAAACCTGCTCTGAAATTAGGCAAACAAACAAACAAAAAAAACGCACATTTATTTTATTTTATTTTACTGCAGTACTGGAGATGGAACCCAGGGGCATTCTACCTCCGACCTACACCCCCGGCCCTATTTTTTATTCTTTAATTTAAAAGAGTCTCACTGAGTTGCAGAGGGCCTCACTAAGTAGTAGCTGAGGCTGTCCTTGAACCGCAAACCTCCTTTCTTAGTCTCCCAAATGCTAGGATTACAAGCAGGTGCCACCACACCTGGCCAAAATATGCACATTTTAGTTAATTAAATAATTTCCCTTTACAATTCATCTCCACTCCAAACCTCAAAATGTGACCTTATTTAGAAATATGGTCTTTTAAAATTTTAAATTAGCTGAGTATCTTAAAGCAAACTCATCATGAATTAAGGATGGTCCCTATATCCAATGATAAATTTTCTTATAAAAGAAATGAGAAATAGATGTAGACAAAGAAAGACAAAGAGAAGACCTTGCAAACACAGAGGCAGTGACAGCATTTAGGTTTATATTAGTTACTGAACATATGAAGCCACCAGAAGCTGGAAGAGGAATGGTAGGATTTTACCCTATATCACATTAAAGGGCCACACCATTGCGGCACTTTAATTTCAGACTTCCATTCCGCAGAAACATGAGAGAATACATTTATGTTGTTTGAGGCTACCAGAATTCTAGTAATTTAAAATGAAAGTCATTTGTATTTAATACACACATGTAAACACTTCATAAGTTGTCCAAAACTATAATTATTAGAAAAAATGATAATAACAAGTGAAACACTGGTTTAGTGTGTACCAAGAAACTTGGATTCTATATTACACAGAGTTTTTCTTCCCAAAAACCTTTGTAAAAATGTAGTCTATAGTGATATGAAAATAAACAATAAACTTTAAATCTTTCTCAGATGAAAATAAGACCACTGAATTTTAATAATAAAATATTATTTATAAGAGAATACAACTTGGCTGTTGTTAGTGATTACCAATGTGACCTTTAAGACTAATTTACCAAATACATTTAATTAAAAGACAAGCCTCGCTATTACTTAGAGCACAGTCATGACTAATATTCATTTACAATCATTAGAAGATACACATCAGCCACCGTGGATTTAACTCAAGCACTCTTTGTCTTTTTGTCTCAAGTTTCTAATGTGAAGTGAGTATCAGGGGGAAACCATTTCACTGGAATATAGTCTTAACATTTTAAAAATGTTTTTAAATAGCTAAAGAGCATTTTATTAGTAGCAATGTCATCACAACATGGATTTTTTCATATTTGACAAACTCTTTTTTATTTTTTATTTTATTTTTTTAATTTGAAAAAAAATTTTATTCTTTTTTATTGGTGCACTGTATTTATATGACAAACTCTTATTAAAGATAGGTTGCACTCCTACATTTTAAAAATTTAAAATACTGTAAATCTGCAGTTGGAGTGGATTTCTGAATTCAATTTTCTTAGTGCAGTGACTGGAATATGTTATCTGAGTTGAGTTTTATTTCTAGTTTCTTTCTTTTACTGAGGCTATATCTAAGCTAAACTGGCATAATTCTTTGGCAAAATTCAGTAATGAAATCAACTGAACTATTTTATTTGAACTAGTGTGTATTTCAATAATATAAAGACAAAAAAAAGGTGTGATTTTGCATCCTTTTAATCTTAGTCTCAGAAAGATGAGACAGGAGAATTGCAGGTTTGAGGACAGCCTTAGCAATGTAGTAAGACTCTCAGAAACCTAGAGACTGTGTTTCAAGACAAAAAATAAAAAGGTCTTGTGGTTTCACTTGGAGGTAGAATGCTCCTGAGTTCAACCCCAAGTTCCACACACACACACACACACACATACACACACACACACACACACACACACACACACACACACATCAAAGATTCCTTTTTGATAGAAAAAACTTGGCTAAATGTTTAAACCTAATTGTTGAAATATAATACTAATCATGCTCCTTTTTAATATTTATATTGATGAGCAGTTATGTTATAATACTCCCTTTTTAATCCCAGAATGTAATATACATATAATATAATCTAACTATACATCGTAAATTTAAAAAATCAATATAATTGCTTTGAAATAACATAAAGGAGAAGTATAAGGAAAGCAAATTTTAATAAAATTAAATCCAATCCAATAAGTAAATGCTTTGGCATGACACATTAGAAGATATAATTAAAGCATCAGATGTTGTGCCTAAATGTAAAATTGTCCGGAAAACAATGTACAAATAAAGATGATAAAGACACATACCTTTGGTGACTGAAATATCACAAGGGGCATTGCTATGGGTTTCATAATTTTCTGAAATAAAGAAAACCTCAATAACTTTCCAAACAAAATTTGTTACAATCTTCCCTGAATTTATGCATTTATTATATTGTCTGCCTAGTCAATCTTTTTTGAAAATTTTTAAAATACTACTTATTTGTATGTAATACTGAATTAAGTTTTAGTCTTGGATAGTTTAAGCAATTTCTGTACCTTTATAAAAGTCTGAGCCAGGCATTATATCATCTGACCTAACACATTATCTAACAAATCAGAGAACTAAAGCTCAAAGAAAATAAATGACAGTCATACTGCTAGTTATTGGCCTAGGTAGCCAGCCATTGTGACATACTCAAAGATAAATCTATTAAGCATCAGAAAAAAGTGGATTCCCTCCTTGCCTCTATTCCATACCTTTATCATCCAATAAATACACAAATTAATCCTTTGGGGTATATAATATTTGGGGAAGAATTCAGTACTTTGTAGCTTTATAGCGTTCATCTCCCAAATTGTTGAAAACCTATGTATGTTGTAGAACTATAGATACCTTCACTTTCCCCAATCTCATCCTTTTGTTTCCATCATTCCTGAACAATTGCATTTTAGTTCTCTTCATATTTGTTCTAAAGTGGAAGAGAAGGTATATAATGTATTCCCGACTCAGTTGGTGCTGAGGAAATTTGTATTTACTCTTAGAGTGAATAAATTTTGATGAATGAAGAAAAAACAAAACAAAAAACCACAGAATATTTTGTTGAGTTTTCAGAAAAAATTTTCTACAGATTTTCTAAAGGTAAAATTAAAGTGCCAAGATTTTCCAAATCAAGAAATATTATTTAGTGACAACAGTAATGAAACTGGAGGACTTTCTCTTAAACGAAATAAGTCACTCATAGAAAGATAAATACCACCTGCCCTTACTCACATGAAAAAGTCAAATATTTAATCTTATAGAATTTGAAAGTAGAATAGCGAATATTAAATACAGTATTGGGAAGAATGAAGAAGGGTTTGTAAAAAAGGTATACAACAATAGATAGAAGTTAGGCTCTGTTGTCCTTATAGTTTAAAATTTTTACTTAATATTCCAAAAAACTAGAAGTGCAGTTTGAATATTCCCAACAGGAATAAATAATATATATTTGAAGTAATAAAGTTGGTAATTACCTAACGTTGATAATTTCCCATTCTGTGCATGTGTCAAAATACTACACTCTATCCATGATTATGTATACACTTATTTGTCAGTAAAAAAATAAATAAAATGTATCTATGATTTATTTTGAAAGGTTACTGGATTTACTATCTCTAAATGATTGAAATTGTTCTATGTCCTGTTTCTGTGTCATATACTAGGGATCAATACAAAGTCACTTCACCTCTCATTCACTGTTGTAACAAGTATTTTTGACTGTTATGTGATAGGCACTATGCTAAACATTAAGTGTGCAACAATGAATAGGACAAAGTCCTTATTCTTATAGAATTTACAGTCTAATTCATCATTATGAATGTGATTCTATTTTGTTCTCTATTAAACTTGGAAACCAATGAATAATTCATGATAAAATACATTGATCACTTCCCATGTGTTATACTTTAGCCAGTTATAAGCATTTTGCACTGGCCTGTCTTCTTTACTTTCAGGAGTGTCTCGTTTTGTACTATAAAACTACACAAATGCCTTGCATGGATTGTTTAAAGGAGTTTGACTGTTATTATAAGTATATGAAAAGATTTTTAGACAAGGAACAAATATGAAATATTTATACAATGAAAATGAAAACACAAATTACCATAGATTATGGACTGTAACAAAAACATTTGCAAAAGGGATGTTTATGGTAATAAACACATAAAAAAGAAAGTTCTCAAATAGACAACCTAATGCTAACAGTTTAAAGTTCCTAAGTAACTTGAAATGAAGAAAAAATAAGCTAGAAGTTATCAGAAATATTGAAAAAACAAAGATCACAGCAGAATAAATTAGACAGTAGAGAAACAATAAAAATATCAATGAATTAAGAGTTGTTTTAAAAGAAAAACAAAATTAACAAGTATTTAGCTAAACTGAGAAAAAGAGAGAAAACTAAAGTAAATAAAATCAGCAATGAAAGAGGAAGCATTACAACTGATACCAAAGTGGTAAAAAGAATCATAAAGATATAATAGACCTTTTGAGACATGTAACAAAATTTCCAGTCAAAACAAATTTCAAAACTACCCTAGTTAATCAAGGTGTGAAAAGTGTTTCATATCGTTCCAAAGTTTGAGTCCAAAACTAGAACATAGAAAATTCAAAGGAGAAAGATGACTAAAAATAACTGTACTCTTTTTTCAGTACTAAATGGAAACATCCAAATGATTATTCATATAATAAGGCAGAATTGATAACTGTAAGTATATTTCAGTGTTCATTGCCCTTTTAAACTGAGAACTGAATGGCTAATTGCACTTACAAGCTAGCTAATTCCAGGCACAGATGTTACCTCATATAAAAAGAAAATTTTTCTTGCTACAATATTTTACCTTTTGGCATTTTATTGAAATTGAAATGAATACTTAATTGTTTTTTCTAGCTTTTACAGGACTCCAGATTTCTGTTAATAACATTCCTAAGAAAAATTAGGGATGATTTTTAAAGACATGTATTGATTTCTAAAATTCGAATAATAAAAATACAAGTTATTTCTCTATAAGTGGGATCTTATTTATGAACAGTCAATGTTATGTGAATAAGCTATTCAGAATAATCATGACCTAGTGCCTTAGTTTGGGTAGAGTTAAAAGACCAAAGAGTTAGGCTTTCATGAAAGGCAACTGAAGCTAATGAATCCCTTTTCTCTCTCCTTGAAAAGAAACTTATTTGATAGATGGATGACTAATGAAACTGTGGTATATATGCACAGTGGAATTTTATTCAGCCATAGATAACAACAAAATTGTGTCATTTGCATGAAAACACGTGTATCTAAAGAATATTGTAAGTGAGATGACCCAGTCTCAGAAAGTCAAGAGTTGAATATTTTTTCTCATATGTGGAAGATGGAAAGAAAATAGGAAATAAAAGTGGCTTCAGATAATTGAGGACAGTGACCAGTAGACTAGAAGGTTGATCTGGGGAGGGAAGAAGAAAGAACTAATGAAAGAAACTGTTAAAATGATGCTATGCCAAGCTGGGTGTGGTGGCGCAGGCTTGTCATCCCAGCATACAGGAGGCTGAGACAGGAGGATCGTGGTTCATGGACATTCTCAGCTACTTAGTGAGGCTCTCAACCACTTAGTGAGATCCTGTTTCAACATGAATAAAAATAGGGCAGGGGGTGTAGCTCGGAGGTTGAAGGCCCTGAGTTCCATCCACAGACCCGCAAAAGAAAGGATAATTTATAAAAAATTATGCTATGCCCATGTATGAAAGTATCACTACCAATGTCAGTATTATGTACAGTAAGGAGTGGGTAGTGGGCTGGGACCTAAAGAGAAATTCAGTAAGACTTATGTTCATGTTTTCATTACTTTGAACCTCTGATGTATAATTGCAACTCATCAATAAAAATATAAAAATGAGGCTGGGCGGGCAGCAAGTGGCCCAGCCCGCGCCCAGGAAGACCCTGTGCCAGGCGGAAGGTAGAGCTCACGTCCTGGGAGGCCCGGTACCGAGCAGAAGGCCTAGCCATGTGTCCGGAGGAACTCAGTGCCACTGTGCTGTGCCAGGGCCGTGGTGCGCTTAGAACAGCAGATCCTGCTCTGCTTGGTGAGGCTGTGGGACTCTGTTCTTTGAAGGGAGAAAAAAATTCATTGCTGCCGAGTACCTGATCCCACAACCTTTTCAAACCACACATACTGTCTTCTCTTATTTAAATAAAAAAGAAAAAAGAAAAGAAAAAAGAAAAAATATTGGAGAGGGGTTAAGATGGCCACGGTGGCAGCCAGGATTCTGGAGATGCAGACAAAACATATCCAACTGACCTGGAACTTTTGGAAAAATTCCTGAAAATGGGGACTGCTTCTTCCTTACATGCTTAAGAATTCTGGACATTATCTATAAGAAGGGAGCTCAGCGGAGAACTAGGAAGAAGGCGGTGGCAGCGCTGGCGGCTGTGGTGGCGGTGGAGGCTTGTATTTGGGAGAGGCAGAGATATGATCCAACCCACCCTGATCATCTGAAGAAATTGCCCCAAAGGTGGAATGCTACCATCACACATGCTCAGGAATACTGGACAACATGCAGTGTGGGACAAGAGTTTGGGAAAGAATTGAGATGGTGGAGGCAGCAGCAACAGCAGCGGCCAGTCCTTAGGAGAGGCAGAGATCTGATGCAAAACACCTGGATCTTTTGAAGACATAGCCCCAGAGGTAGAATGCTACCACCGCACACGCTCGGGAACTTGGGACAACATGCTGTGTGAAGGGGGTGCTCGGAAAAGAATCGAGATGGCTGAGACAGCAGCAGCGGTGGTTAGCATTTGGTAGAGGCAGTGATTCAATCCAATCCATATCATAATATTAAAGAAATATCCTCAAAGGTATACCGCTAATGTCGCACATGCTCGGGAATTCTGGAAAACAAACTGTGTGGGAAGGGTGTTCGGGAGAGAACCAAGATGGCAGTGGCAGCAGCGGCGGTGGTGGTGACCAGAGTTTGGAGGGGCAGTCAGATCCAGTCCAGTTCACTGTGAACTTCTGAGGAAATCTCCCCAAAATTTGACTGCTCCTCCCACACATGATGGGGATTTCTGTACAAGGCCAGGATCCGGGCCTGCCATTTGGTGAGGCTGTAGCTGGAGCCAGCTAGGCTGAGATAGGAGCTAGCCTAAAGACAAGGCCAGTGCTGGGGCCCCCAAGGTTGGGATTGGAGCCTGCCACGAGACAAGGCCAGTACTGGAGCCAGAAAGGCCAGGCCGGTGCTGGGGCCTTCAAGAGTGGGATTGGAACTTGCAAAGCGGCATACACAAAGGAATATCACAGAAATTTGAAAAAATCGGATATCCTCCCTAATAATCAAAATTAAGAAGAAATGGGTAATAGGAGAGAATCTAATGGAAGAAGGGGCCCTATGGAGGAGCAATTAAGGTGACCAGTCAGAGGGTATGGGATGGGGGAAGATGGAATCTCTTTAAAGCACATGATGTATGTAAATAAATATATCAATATTAAACACTACATCAAGCATGGAATTGAGGGAGGGTGAGGGAGTTGGATGAGGATTGGATAAAGGTTGATTGGATGATGTGTACTTGGATATCCTAACAAGTCTTATATTCCATTGTGATGCTTGAATACAATGCACCAATAAAAATATATTAAAAATAAATAAAATAAAAATGATAGTAACATAAAATGGCTGCTGATTTTTCCATGATCTTTTTTCCAGATACTTAGAATAAAGGCAACAATAACAGTAAAGTTCCTTTGACCCAGCATTAGGCTTAGGATCTGGAAAAAAAGTGATTACAAAAAGAACATATCAGCTTTGTGGTGCATAGCTAGAAAGACAGGGGATAATAATAGTAGTGGTTATAGTACTATGCCTTCCTACTTGGGGCTAGGCCTTTGTCTAGGGGATTTTATTTCCCTTACTTTTTAAGGTAAATTATCCTTCAAAGTTCAAGCAAGACTAAGTCATGGCTGGAGTAAATCACAGTTTCTATACTGGGCTGGGGTTTAGCTTAACAGCAAATCACTCAATCAACATGCTTAAGGTGCTGGAATCAAACCTCTCCTTTTTTTTTCCAAAAGAATTAAAATACTACAGTGATACATGCATATCTATTTTTATAAAAGCACAATTCACAGTAGCCCAATAATAGAGCCAACTATGCTATACATCAAGAGACATGTGGATAAGGAAAATGTAGCATATGTACATAATAGAGCTTTCCTTGGCCAAAAAGAAGAAAATAATGTTATTTTCTGTAAAATGGATGAAACTAGAAAATGTTATGCTAAGTGAGATTGACAAGTTACAGAAATTGAAGGGTAACATACTTTCTCTTATATGTGGGAGCTAGAGAGAAAATAGGAAACAAAAGAAGCTGAAGAGAAAGGCCAGAATAGTGGAAGGGGATTTGGGGAGGGAATTGGAGAGAGGCTAAAGGAAAATTTATGAAGAAAACAGTTCAAATAATGTTATATCCATGTATGAAGGTATTGCAACCAATCTCACTAACATGTATGTGAAGGGAAGGGGAGCAGGGTGGAACCCCATGAAAATTAGGAGAGATGCCTGTTATAGTAGTGGAAGGAGATTAAGGAAAGAGAGTAGGGAAAGAAGTTTTGAGAAGAAAACAGACCAGATAATGTTTTGTGCATATAAGACTGTATTAGGAGCTGGGCATGGTGGCGCACGCTTGTAATACCCGTGCTTGGGAGGTGGAGACAGGAGGATCGCGCAGGCTCGAAGCCAGCCTCGCTGGCTTAAGAGACCCTGTTTCCAAAAATATATATAAAATAGGTCTGCAAGTGTAGCCCAGAGGTAGAAGGGTTTCCAGTAACCCCAGTACCACCAAAAAAGAATGTATTAGTTTGAATCTCACTATCATGTACGCTTACAATGAATCAATGTATTACAAGGTACCTGGATTGAATACACTTCTTTCTGGGCCATCTATGTTGGATTCCATGAGGTATTATGGGGGTAGTGGGTCACAGCTAAGGCCTTTCTGGTTTCTCTAGCTTTCACCTAACCAACCTGTTGGGGCTGTATGCAAGCCATGTCCTGCTTTTGATAAAGGGTGGGTTAAGAAAATTTTGCCCATGCCATAGCTAAATTCCCTCTTCATGAATTTATTTTTACATATGAGGTGTGGAAAAAGTAAGAGCTGCTGCTTAACAAGCTTCTCTGATGTGTAGACTGCGTCAAGCAGCACATGTTCTCTTCAGAGGCCCTCGGTCTGTGTACTCAGTGGCATGGACAATGTATGGGCCACAACAAAGCCTTCTCACTGACCAAGTTTTGGTATTATGTGTTCCACACCAGTTGGGAATATATTTAGCCCAGCAGGTCTGTGTGCTAAGTCATAGGATAAGTCATGTCTTAGTCATGGGATAAGTCATGTCTAAGTCGTGGGATATCCCTGAGATGCCTCAGGATTATCAGTGTGGGTGAAGCACAAATTTTCCAGTTTTATGCTGGAGAGAGACCATGGGAACTGAGTGATTTGCTTCTCTACATCTTCTTCTCAGACCTAGCTCTCTCATAAAACTACAAACAACTGAGTGTGACCACCGGAGTGCTATGCCCTCTACTCTCTGCCGTGGCTTGTGCTCCCTGTTGTGCATCCTTCTCAGTGGGCTTGTGTTATATGCTTCCCTGTTAATTATCACAGCTCAGTTGTGATAGAGTGGGATAGTTTGCAGACAGGCTGAAGAAAGTGTCCAGACAGAGCATAGGAGACATACTATTTATTGGGGAAAGGCTGACAGAACCTTCATATCTTATGGTGCTTTGACAAGCAGTGCCTCCTCTCCCTCTTGGTGTCTTGTCCAATAGCTGCTATCTGGAAGAGTGACACATATTCTCTCCACAGTGCCCTCAGTTTCATGTCTATCCTCACTCAGAGAGGGGCTTTATGTGTTAGCTTGTAGAAGTAGTGATGTTATCAGCATCAACTTGTTTAGTTTGATTGTATGACCAGTGCCTCAAGGAGCAACTGTCCTACTATACTCAGAAGAAAATAGCTTTCTACAGATAACACTAGTTTGCCCTGGTTTTCCATGTATATAAGAAAAAGCTACATTTTTCAAGATAATATATGTCTAGAAATCCACGCCCAGGATTCCTTTCATTGTTTTCTTAACTTGGTTACATTTGTGGAAACAGAGAGGAGATATTAAGTGACATGGTGTTTTACTATTTCTTTTTTATTAGGAATGATACATTTCCCTCAGCTATAACTGTCTTGCATGTCAGTCTCCCACCCAATGTGGTGATGCATCCACAGCAACCTTGAATTGTTATTGCTCTGAGTTTTCTGATCTCCAAAACAATTTAGTTCCTTATAATATGACCTTTCTTAAGATATCTCCTGATTATAAAACTCTGAGAGTTTGCTAAGCAATGTAATGAATGAATTTCTTTTCTTTGAAATCTCTATGGAATAATTCATGACCCTATAACTCTTGTATTTTCCACATCTGCAAAGACAGCATCACTTGTGTAATTCTAAGGTTTGTTGCACTCACGAGCTGTACTTGGGGTTACCTGAACCACAGCTTCAGTGGCCTCTGAATGTCTTGCCAGCTGGATGCGGGAGAAATATTCCATAGGCAGTCCGAAGTGAATAGGGCACCTTGGGGCTCTCATTGCCAAACACTACTTTGGAAAGACTTTGAAATAAACTTTGATTTTTACACCTTCAATACTGTGAAGAGTGGGTTATTGCCAATTTCGGAGATTCCCTTTGTATATCTTTCCTCTTGTCCCAGTGAAAAGTGCTTGAGTACTATTTGAAAGTACTAACCTCTTCAGCAATTGCACCTTCCTTGGCTATATCTTTAAAGATATCTCTCCTTTTCTCACAAAACTGTCAGATTGTTCTCTTCTCTTTTGCTTTCAATTCTCACTGCAAATGTGAATAAAACCAAGTAGTAATGCCAGTCTGAATTATGTGCTGCTTTAAAATTTCTTCCATCACATAAACTTACTCATTCAGTTAAACTTTGCCACTCATAAAGTCTTGGGGAATGGACAAAAATAGCAAAATTACTTGCCAATGTGTAACATGACGAACAGCTACTTGAAATTACAATAGAACTAACATTTCCATCTGAAATTTTATTAACCTGGCCTGTACTGTTCACAGTATACTATTCATATCAGCATTCTGACCTTCTGAGCTCTCACCAGAATCATTCTTGAAGCTCAACTAACAGCATTCTAGGATTTCTCTACTCTGCTTTTCCAAACTTTCAAACTGTTTTCTGCAAACTAATTTCATTGTCAGATATTAAAACAATGATTCCAACTCTCAGTAAAATTATTCTATATTAGCCAGCTTTACATTATTACAATATTTAAAATAATTAAGTAAGAAGAGGAACCGTTTATTTAGGCTCCCAGTTTTAGAGGTTTCAATCCATTGCTTTTGGGCCTGTGGGAGCACTGTGTATGACCACTGTATATGACTACAGTGTTTTGTGACTTCTACTCTATGTCATGACTTGTGATTCCTGCTGCTCATACTTCTCAGTGGGTTCGTGTCACATGCTTGTCTGACACCGCCCAGTTTTGCTAAGGCAGTGGGTAGATTGTGGACAGAACAAAGAAAATGCCCAGAGAGAAAGCACTCACCTCAGGTTCCTAATTGCCAATTCAAGAAGATGCTCAAATACTGGATAGTAATAAATTAGAGGAAGAAGTGTTTATTTGCTTATGAATCTGGATATTTCAGAGGTCATATAGTCCATGTTACACAGTATTCCAAACAGGAGACAGGACTGGAGGTCCTTCCAGCATCATGATATGGAGCAGAGACAGAGAGTGAGAGAACAGATGAAGCAGCTGGGTGGGCCCAGGACACATGCACTGCACCCAGTCACATGCCAGGAACACTTTTCTAGCAACCAAGCCCCACCTTGAATGTGGCTGCCTTGTCTATCACATAAGATCTGGGGGACTGTTTTTTTTTTTTCCAGTACTGGGGATGGAACCCAGGGGCATTCTACTTCCAAGCTACAACCCCAAATATATTACTATTCATTATTTGGAAACAGGCTC
Source organism: Muscardinus avellanarius (assembly GCF_963383645.1). Taxonomy (NCBI): domain Eukaryota; kingdom Metazoa; phylum Chordata; class Mammalia; order Rodentia; family Gliridae; genus Muscardinus; species Muscardinus avellanarius. Next base: position 115,490,021 of record NC_137792.1, on the reverse strand, counting down.
TCACTGAGTTGTGGAAGGCCCCACTAAGTAGCTGAAGCTGGCTGCAAACTGCGATCCTCCTTGTAATCCCAAGTACTGGCATTACAAGCATGTGCCACCACGCCCGGCTTCTGGGGGACATTTTAAATCTAAACTATAACATCTTCCTAAATAAGAAAAGCTAAGAAACACTTTAAACTTATATTAGTAATTTAGTCCTATTAAGGAGTAGTTTAAATAAGTTATTTGGGAAAATGTGGGAGAAATAATTGGCATTGGGTTTATAGTGAGAAATTTACTACCAACAGATGAAAAATGATAAGAAAAAGAAAGAGACTGGGATATCAGAGAGAGGAGTGACCGTGATGAAAGCTAAATTAAAAACAAGTTACTCTGAACCCAGTGTGATGACATATGCTTGTAATCCCAGTAATTGTGAGGTTGAGACAGGAGAATCGCAGGTTTGGGACCAGCCTCAGCTACTTACTGAAGTTCTCCACCACTTAGTGAGACCCTGTTTCAAAATAAAGAATTAAAAATAGGTCTGGGGGCTGTTCCAGGAAGATGGCGACGGAGAAAAGTGGGGCTTATGAGCCTGGTAACAACCAATCTCTTTTTTTTTTAATTTTTTTTTATTGGTGCACTGTATTCATATATCATAGTGGGATACAAAAACTTTTGTAGACATACATGCACACATCGCCCAGTCAGCCCCCACCCGATCCCCACCCTGTTCCCTCCCCATCCCTCCTTCCTATGCTTGGCTTAGTGGTTGACATCTAGTATTATAGCAATTTATCCAAAATTAAAAATGATAATCTACCGCCGGGCGTGGTGGCGCACGCTTGTAATCTCTGCGCTTGGGAGGCAGAGACAGGAGGATCATGCAGGTTCGAACCCAGCCGCACTGGCGTAAGAAACCCTGTTTCAAAAATATAAAATAGGTTTGGGAGTGTAGCCCGGAGGTAGAAGGGCTTCCGGGAACCCCAGTAACACCAAAAAAAAAAAAAAAAAAAAGAAAAAAGAAAAAAAAGATAATCTCACATAACAGTTTCATTTGTCTGATACCAAGCTTTTGATAACTTAAAAATAACATTTTAATATTTTTTTGCTTTCTTTCTTACCAGAGAATATTTTTTCTTTTCTTTTAGGTGAAACTATCATATATTTATATATTTATTTTTCAGGAAAAAAATCTATCCTAATATGGAATATGGACTCTAGATACCCAAAACGATCTCAAAAAAGAACAAAGCTAGAAGATATATATTTTCTAATTTCAAACCATATAAAGCTACAATAATTGAAACAGTGTAGTACTGTTCTAAAGGAAGATATATAAACCATTGGAGTTAAATAAAAGCCTAGAGATACATTCTTCCATATATTGTCAAGTTATTTTTGACAAGGTTTCCACGAACATTTGGTGGAGGAAATACTAATCTTTTAACTAAATATTGTTGAAAAATAATAATTACATGAAAAAGAATAAAATTGGACCCTTACCTAATCCCATATACAAATATTAACTCAAAATAGATAAAAAACAAACGAAAAAAGAGACACAACCTACCAAAACCTATGGGACACCATGAAGGCAGTACTAAGAGGAAACTTTATTGCATTGAGTGCCCACATAAAAAGGACGGAGAACCACCAAGTAAAGAACCTAATGACACAACTCAAGGATCTAGAAATTCTGCAACAGTCTATTCCCAAAGCCAGCAGAAGACAAGAAATCATCAAAATTAGAGCAGATATAAATGAAATAGAGAACAAAAAAACAATTCAAAGAATCAATAAAACAAAAAGTTGGTTCTTTGAAAAGATTAATAGAATTGATAAACCCCTGGCCAACCTAACCAAAAGAAAAAGAGAATCAACTCAAATTATCAAAATTAGAAATGAAAAAGGAGATATCACCACAGATAGTGAAGAAATTCAAAATATTATCAGAAACTACTTTAAAAATGTATACTTCAAACGTGACTTGCGGGAAGATGGCAACCGAGAAAAGCAGGGCTTAAGAGCCCTGCTAACAACCAATCTCCATTACCACAAAATCAGCGCCTTTCATAGCCAGAAAACACCATCACCAGAGAAATAAAAAAATCACAAGGCTCCAGAGAGAAAGCGGACTGAGAACAGAGCTCAGAGCCACAGAGGAGATACACGGGCCTCACGCCCGAGGACGCAGCAGCAGCAGCGCCATATTGCCGGCGGCAGCGGTGACTTCACCTGACGCCTACAGCAAGCCGAGGTGAGCCCCTGCGCAACAGCCAGGCGGGATTTCTCGCCGCAGGTAAAATCTAAAGCTCCCAGTGGCTGAGCTCAGCACACGCTGCAGGGATTCAGAGTCGAAATCAAAACCAAGAAGAAATACGCCAGCCTCACGGCCGAGGGTGTAGCAGTGGTGCCATATTGCCACAGGCGGCAGCAACAAAGAATTCACCAAATCCAGTACAGCTACATGTGCGTACTCAAGAAGAGTAAGTCAAATTGTGGGCCACAAAGGAGAAATCCCAGTACTGTACTCACTGGGACTTGACCCAGTGGGGGAGAGGCGGTGGCAGAGATATCACACCATAGGAGAACTTGCAACCTGGCACCCCCCACAGTCTAAAGCAGCCTCTATCGACTCTCTGGGTCGGAGACTCTGTGATACAACCCAGCAAAGGGGTAGTGGGGTCTGAGATACTACCGACTCGAGATCCAGAACACCTTAAGTGAAGTCATAGTGACCCAAGGGAAGAACCCAGAGAAGGCACAAACTTCCGAAATCATGGGAAAGAGGAATAATACTGGAGCAATGAATGCCCGCAACCCCACAACATCAGAACCCGATAAAACAGAAAATCAGAGATTTCTAGAAGATCAAATCAGGAAAATAACTGTAGAAATAATAGAGGTGCTTCAAAAAGAACTCAGAGAGAGCCAAAAAGAGATAAAAGATGCAATTAATGAAGTAAAGGCCTCAATTCAAAGAACAAACAACCGATTAGACCACATGGAGAACAGAATCTCGCTCTTAGAAGATGACCATTCCAAAAATGAACGCATAGTTTCTAATCTAGGAAAAAATATCTGACAGCAGGAATCTGACATTGAAGAAATATGGGCCCATTTTAAGGGAGCTAACCTAAGAATAATTGGAATAGAGGAGGGAAAAGAAAGTGAAACCAAAGGGATCAACAATCTCTTCAAGAAAGTAATAGAAAATTTTCCAAACATAGAGCAAGAGGTTGATACACAGGTCCAGGAAACTTATAGAACTCCCTTTAGACAGGATCGGAGAAGAGGATCCCCACGCCACATAATTGTCAAAAAGACCAATGTGGAAGCCAAGCAGAGAATCTTAAAGGCAACAAAAAGAAAGGGCCAAGTGACATTCAGAGGCAAACCAATTAGAATCACTCCAGACTTCCCAAACCAAGTCATGAGAGCCAGAAGGGCTTGGAGTAACATATTCCAAACTCTGAAAGAAAACAAATTCCAGCCAAAAATTTCCTACCCAGCAAAACTTTCTATCAAATTAGATGGAGAAATAAGAAGCTTCCATGACAAACAGATACTGAAGGAATTTATGTCTTCAAAACCAGCACTAGAGAAAATACTCAAAGAGATTAACTACAAAGAAGAAATAGGTAACACACACCAGAACCAGAGAAACAAGATTTTCCATCCAACAGACAATTAGATTGGTTATCTGTGGAGATTCATTACTTATGTTAGTCTTTTACCTATCTCTAAATGGTATTGTTTGACTTTATTGTTGTTATTTTTTAGGATTTCTAGTTGGAATATTAATATACCTTAAGATATACCATTTGGAAATATTTTATCCCATTCTATTAGTAACTCTTAACTCTGTTTACATTGTCTTTGGATATACAATATTTTTTTTATTTTTTAGGGAGTTTGTATACTCTTCTGTTGCCTGTGCCATTGAAATCATATCCAAGAAATAACTGCCAATTTCAATGTTGTGAGGTTTTATGACCCAGATTTTCTCCTAAAAGTTTATAGTCTTAAGATTTATATTTAGGTCTTTTATCTATTTTGAGTTAATATTTGTATATGGGATTAGGTAAGGGTCCAACTTTATTCTTTTCCATGTAATTATTATTTTTCAACAATATTTAGTTAAAAGATTATTATTTCCACCACCAAATGTTTGTGGAAACCTTGTCAAAAATAACTTGACAATATAGAGAAGAATTTACCTCTAGGCTTTTATTTAACTCCAATGGTTTATATATTTACCTTTAGAATGGTACTACACCGTTTCAATTATTGTAGCTTTATATGGTTTGAAATCAGAAAATATATATCTTCTAGCTTTGTTCTTTTTCAAGATCGTTTTGGGTATCTAGAGTCCATATTCCATATTAGGATAGATTTTTTTTTGTGAAAAATAAATATATAAATATATGATAGTTTCAATTAAAAAAATAGAAAAAATATTCTCTGGTAAGAAAGAAAGTAAAAAGAAATATTGAAATGTTATCTTTAAGTCATCAAGAGCTTGGTATCAGACAAATGAAACTATTATGTGAGATTATCATTTTTAATTTTGGATAAATTGCTATAACACTAGATGTCAACCACTAAGGCAAGCATGGGAGGGAGGGATGGGGAGAGAATGGGGTGGGGATCGGGTGGGGGCTGACTGGGCGATGTGTGCATGTATGTCTACAAAAGTTTGTATCCCACTATGATGTATGGATACAGTGCACCAATTAAAAAAATATTTATACTCCTATAGACTTGAAACCTGGAAGAAATTGATAGATTTCTAAGTACAGTTAACCTTCCTACACTCAACCAAAAGGACATAGCAAGCCTAAACCAACCAATAAGAACCAAAGAAATAGGAATGGCAGTAAAAATTCTTCTACCAAAGAAAAGTCCAGGCCCAGATGGGTTCCCAGCTGAATTCTACAAAACCTTCAGTGAACAACTAACACCAATACTTCATAACATTTTCCGGGAAATTGAAAGAGATGGAAATCTTCCAAATTCCTTCTATGAGGCCAGTATCACATTAATCCCCAAACCAAATAAAGATACCTCAAGAAAGGAAAACTACAGACCAATATCCTTAATGAACATAGATGCAAAAATTCTAAACAAAATACTAGCTATACGCATTCAAAACTATATGAAGAGAATAATACATCATGACAAAGTCGGTTTCATCCCAGATAAACAAGGCTGGTTCAACATACGCAAATCAATACATGTTATTCACCACATAAATAGAACCAAGAACAAAAACCACATCATCATAGCAATAGATGCTGAAAAAGCATTCGACAAAATCCAACACCCATTTATGTTAGAAACACTGCAAAAAATTTGGATAGAAGGAAAATACTTCGACATCATCAAGGCAATATACTGCATACCCAAAGCCAACATTATATTGAATGGGGAAAAACTGCAAGAATTTCCGCTAAAGTCAGGAACAAGACAAGGATGCCCACTATCACCACTCCTTTTCAATATAGTCCTTGAGACTCTTGCTGCAGCAATCAGACAAGAGAAGGAAATCAAAGGAATCCACATAGGAAGAGAGGAAGTAAAATTATCCTTATTCGCAGATGACATGATCCTTTATCTGGAAGACCCAAAGAACTCAACCAAAAGACTTCTGGAGCTGATTGACAAATTCAGCAAAGTCGCAGGTTACAAAATCAACCTAAAGAAATCAGTGGCCTTTCTTTATGCCAACAACGAATCCACAATGAAAGAAACAAAAACAACAATTCCATTCACTATAACCTCAAAACCAATAAAATACCTAGGAATAAACCTAACCCAAGATGTAAAAGACCTCTACAACAAAAACTATAAAACATTAAAGAAAGAAATAGAAGAAGACCTTGGAAGATGGAAAGATCTCCCGTGCTCATGGATAGGCAGAATAAATATCATCAAAATGGCCATTCTGCCAAAACTGATCTATAGGTTCAATGCAATTCCCATTAAAATACCAGTGACATTCTTCAGAGACCTAGAAAAATCAATCATGAACTTCATATGGAGAAAGAAAAGACCTAGAATAGCCAAAGCAATTCTCAATAACAAGAAACACGCAGGAGGCATTACAATCCCAGACTTCAAACTATACTATAGAGCAATAGTAGTAAAAACAGCATGGTACTGGCACAAAAACAGATATACTGACCAGTGGATTAGAATAGAAGATACAGAAACAAACCCACACATCTTTAGTCAATTAATCTTTGACAAAGGGGCCAAACACATACGCTGGAGAAAAGGCAGCCTTTTCAACAAGTGGTGCTGGGAGAACTGGCTAACCATTTGTAAAAAGATGAATCTAAACCCCTATATCTCACCTAACACAGGAATCAACTTAAGATGGATCAAAGACTTAGAAATTAGACCTGTAACTGTGAAGTTAGTAGAGGAGAACATAGGTTCAGCACTACAACATATTGGCACAGGCAGTAACTTTCTCAACAAAACCTCCAAAGCTCACGAAATTAAAGCAAGAATAAACAAGTGGGACAACATCAAACTAAAAAGTTTCTTCTCATCAAAGGAAACTATCAGTAACCTAAAGAGGAAGCCTACAGAATGGGAAAGGTTCTTTACCAGCCACCATTCTGATAGGGGGCTAATATCCAGAGTATATAAAGAGCTCAAAAGACTCTACACTAGCAAAACAAACAACCCAATCAAGAAATGGGCAAATGAACTAGACACTTCACAAAAGAAGAGATACAAAGGGCTAATAGATACATGAAAAGATGTTCTTCATCACTGGCCATCAGGGAGATGCAAATCAAAACTACACTGAGATTCCATCTAACTCCAGTCAGAGTAGCAAGCATAAAGAAATCAAACAACAACAAATGCTGACGAGGATGTGGGGGAAAAGGAACTCTTTTACACCGTTGGTGGGAGTGCAAACTAGTTCAGCCACTATGGAGATCTGTGTGGAGATTCCTAAGAAAGGTGGGAATAGATCCACCATATGATCCAGCTATACCACTCCTGGGTATCTTTCCAAAGGGGTTGAATTCAGAGAAATACAGCAACATATGCATACCTATGTTCATAGCAGCACAATTTGTAATAGCCAAAATATGGAACCAAACCAGATCACCATCAACAGATGAATGGATAGAAAAACTGTGGGAAATACACACAATGGAATTCTATTCAGCCATAAAGAAGAACAAAATTATATCATTTGCAAGAAGATGGAAAGCCCTGGAGACCATCGTGTTAAGTAAGATCAGCCAAGCACAGAAGGAGAAGATACACATGTTTCCTCTAATATGCCCAAACTAGAAAACACAAAGGATACCAGTGGGACTCCAGATATTAGAGGGGAAATACTAGCTAAGTTTTAATGAAAAGATAGGAGAGGAGAAAGGCCGATCTTGAATAATGAGGGTCTACACCTGAACATGTGTAAAATTATGAATAAGACATGGTTAAACTGGACAACCATTGGTGGGAGGGGGGAAGAGAAAACGGGGGCGGGGGGGAGAGGGCACCAAATATAGTGTAAATGTATACTATTTATGTTCAACAAAAAAATTGTAAAAAAAAAAACACTTCACAACATTGAAATTGGCAGTAATTTCTTGGGTATGATTTCAATGGCACAGGCAACAAAAGGGTATACAAACTCCCTAAAAAATAAAACATTGTATATCCAAAGACAATGTAAACAGAGTTAAAAGTTACTGATAGAATGGGATAAAATATTTCCAAATGCTATATCTGAAGGTATATTAATATTCCAACTAGAAATCCTAAAAATTAACAATAAAAGCAAACAATACAACTTAGAGATAGGTAAAAGACTAACATAAATAATGAATCTCCACAGATAACTAATCTTATTTGTCTGTTGAATGGAAAATCTTGTTTCTCTGATTCTGGTGTGTGTTACCTATTTCTTCTTTGTAGTTAATCTCTTTGAGTATTTTCTCTAGTGCTGGTTTTTAAGACATAAATTCCTTCAGTTTCTGTTTGTCATGGAAGCTTCTTATTTCTCCATCTAATTTGATAGAAAGTTTTGCTGGGTAGGAAATTTTTGGCTGGAATTTGTTTTCTTTCAGAGTTTGGAATATGTTACTCCAAGCCCTTCTGGCTCTCATGACTTGGTTTGGGAAGTCTGGAGTGATTCTAATTGGTTTGCCTCTGAATGTCACTTGGCCCTTTCTTTTTGTTGCCTTTAAGATTCTCTGCTTGGCTTCCACATTGGTCTTTTTGACAATTATGTGGCGTGGGGATCCTCTTCTCCGATCCTGTCTAAAGGGAGTTCTATAAGTTTCCTGGATCTGTGTATCGACCTCTTGCTCTATGTTTGGAAAATTTTCTGCTATTACTTCCTTGAAGAGATTGTTGATCCCTTTGGTTTCACTTTCTTTTCCCTCCTCTATTCCAATTATTCTTAGGTTAGCTCCCTTCAAATGGGCCCATATTTCTTCAATGTCAGATTCCTGCTGTCAGATTGTTTTTCTAGATTAGAAACTATGCGTTCATTTTGGATTGCTCATCTTCTAAGAGCGAGATTCTGTTCTCCATTTGGTCTAATCGGTTGTTTGTGCTTTGAATTGAGGCCTTTACTTCATTAATTGCATCCTTTATCTCTTTTTGGCTCTCTCTGAATTCTTTTCGAAACACCTCTATTATTTCTACCATTATTTTCCTGATTTGATCTTCTAGAAATCTCTGATTTTCTGTTTTATCGGTTTCTGATGTTGTGGGGTTGTGGGAATTCATTGCTCCATTGTTATTCCTCTTTCCCATGATTTCGGGAGTTTGTGCCTTCTCTGGGTTCTTCCCTTGGGTCACTACGACTTCACTTTAGGTGCTCTGGATCTCGAGTCTGTGGTATCTCAGTCACCACTACTCCTTTACTGGGTTGTATCGCAAAATCTCCCACCCAGAGAGTCAATAGAGGCTGCTTTAGACTATGGGTGGTGCCAGGTTGCGCGTTCTCCTATGCTGTGATATCTCTGCCACCGTCACTCCCCCACTGAGTCATGTCCCTGTGAGTCAGTACTGGGATTTCTCCTCTGTGGCCCGCAATTTGACTCACTGTTGTTGCAATCACAGATGGAGCTGTAGTGGACTTGGTGAATTTGCTGCTGCTGCCACTGGTGGCAATATGGCGCTGCTGCCACGCCCTCGGCCGTGAGGCTGGCGTATTTCTTCTCTGTTTTTCAACTCTGCTATGAGTCCCTGCAGCATGTGCTGAGCCCAGCCACTGGGAGCTTTAGATGCTCCCTGTGCCAAACAATCTGCTGAATCCCGCTGGGCTCTACTGCAGCGGCTCACCTCAGCTCGCTGTCCGCCGCTCCTCTCTGGAGCCTGGTGGGCTGTTGAGTGCGTTGGTCTGTAGCCTAGCCATCCGGTGAGCTCGCTGCTGCTGCCGGCAGTAAGGCGCTGTTGCCACCTCCTCGTCTGTGAGGCCGGCGTATCTCCTCTGCGGCTCTGAGCTCTGGACCCCCTCCTCTCTGGGGCTGGTGATTTTTTTGTTTCTCTGGTGATGGTGTTTTCTGGCTATGAAAGGTGCTGATTTTGTGGTAATAGAGATTGGTTGTTAGAGGGGCTCTTAAGCCCCACTTTTCTCGGTCACCATCTTCCTGGAAGTCCACAACCAATCTCTATTACCACAAAATCAGCGCCTTTCATAGCCAGAAAACACCATCAGCAGAGAAACAAAAAAAATGTAATCTCAAGGGACAGAGAAAAAGAGGGCTGGAAAAACGAGACACCAGATGCCAGACCGCAGTGCTGCAGCCTGGAGCCGTGGCATGAAGCGGCAGGTGCCATTTTCCCTTGCAGCACCAGGCTCCAGAGAGGAGGAGAACTCATAACGGAGCTCAGAACCAGAGAGGAGATACGCCAGCCTCACACCCGAGGACGCAGCAGCAGCGCCTTACTGCCGGCGGCAGCGGTGAGCTCACCGGACGGCACCAGACCAACGCACTCAACAGCCCACCAGGCTCCAGAGAGGAGCGGCGGAGAGCGAGCCAAGGTGAGCCGCTGCGGATCAGCTGGGCGGAATTCAGCATATTTCTTGGCACAGGGAGCATCTAAAGCTCCCAGAGGCTGGGCTCAGCAACCCTGCAGGGACTCAGAGCAGAGCTCAAAAACAGAAAAGAAATATACCAGCCTCACGGCTGAGGGCGTGTATGATAGTTTCACCTAAAAAAAAGAAAAAAATATTCTCTGGTAAGAAAGATAGCAAAAAGAAATATTGAAATGTTATCTTTAAGTCATCAAAAGCTTGGTATCAGACAAATGAAACTGTTATGTGAGATTATCATTGTTAATATTGGATAAATTGCTATAACACTAGATGTCAACTACTAAGCCAAGCATGGGAAGGAGGGATGGGGAGGGAACGGGGTGGGGATCGGGTAGGGGCTGACTGGGCGATGTGTGCATGTATGTCTACAAAAGTATTTTCTTTATACCTTTATGATGTATGAATACATTGCACCACTAAAAAATAAATTAAAAAAAAGAGAAATCTAAAATGAAAAATAATAGGTCTGGGGGTATAGCTTGGAGGTAGAATGCCCTTGAGTTCCATCCCCAATACCACAAATAATGATGGCGATGATGGTGATGATGATGATGATGATGATGATGATAGTGGTGGTGGTGGTGGTGGTGGTGGTTGGTGATGGTGATGATGATGATGACGATCATATAAAAACAGTTACTTTGAACAATAAGAAATAGTTAAATGAACTATTATTATTTAAAAGAAATCAAAAAGTCCTCACGAAAATTATCATCAAATATTTAAAGAGTTTCCACAATAAGAAAAGTCCCCATGATTTTATAGGACAGGACAGGGATTTCTAGAGCCACAAGGAAGCTTATCACAGCTCCTTCTGATTTATAACAATTGCAACTTACAGAGGTTTAAAAACTGAATAATGTTTTTGGTGAGGCAATGAAATTCCCTATTACTGGAAGTGTTTCAGGAAAAGCTCTTCTGTATTTGATGGGAAATTGTAATACATAAGCCCTAAGGTGTTTTTCCATTTCACTTTCTGTAATCCTGCAACTTTTTCATTGTTCATATGATTGAATACTCATATCTATCCTTTAGTATAAATCTTTGGGAGGTATCTGATTCATTTGATTTACCAGTTGCTGACTTGGTCTTTCTGAGGCTAGTTTTTTTGGGGGGATATCCCAGGAGTTCTTTGTGATTTAATCATTCATCTATGTATCAAACATTTTTTGAAGAGTTTCAGTGTTCTTGGCCTGCTGCTGGGCCATGAGAATATAACCTAAGAGTGAATTGAACTAGTAATGTTTATTGATCCCATAGAGCTTATAGTTAGCACCTCATATTTATTTATCTGAGGGGGGCAAAATGAAGATAGAAAGCACATACCATAAATCAACTCTTTGTGAATGAACTCATTGCATAGTTTGCATTTCTTATGAAAGAGACATGGTTTCTTTTTAATTTAGTGTCATTAATCATGCAAATACCATCTTTAAAAGAAATGGTTCCATTTTGCCCTGAAAGTAAGTTTTAGATGCAAATTAAACACAATAGCCAGTATTTAGTGTTCAATAATTATTAAGGCATAAGCACTAAATCTCTTTCCAACTCTGTGTCACATTCAAATATTTCTGAACCATAGTGTTTGCATGAGAACTACTGAATACTCACAGTGGAGAAAATGCCACATCGTTATTGAATATCTTATGAAACAGGACAATATCTCACAACTTTCTTCATTTATTTTTCAACAAATAATTATCTGACATCTTCCAAGTATTAGAATTTTTCTGTGTTGGGAATACAAAATTACTGTTAATATAACATTATTATTCCTCAAAGAAATCACAGATTTAAGCAGAGGAAAGAAAGAAACATTTTTCAATTTTAGGAAGATTTCTCTAATTGCTTGATTGATTGCTAAGGTTCTGACTTAATTCATCTGGGTGGAGGTCATCATAAGGGTTTCTTTCGGTTTTTTTTCAAACTATCTAGGTGAGTTTAAAACTAAAAACAAAGGTAGAAAGAACACCAGTTCTAGAGAATCAATAATAGTAGTGACGAAGAAGAGGCATGAGACCTAGTGATATGCTACCGTCATTTAGTTAGTGCAGTAAGTACTAACAATTTATTAAAGTTTCAAGTTACTTTTCTAAAGTATAAACACAGTCCCTAATTTATTTTTTTTACCTCTTAATATATTTTTCTATTTGATCCAAATGGATAAACATAGGAAGTAAGCATTCCCAAGATCATATATTATTTTCATTGATTTCATTTGCAATAAAATCACCTTACTCTAAGTAGGGAACTCTTATTAAATCTTGCTGAAACTATTCATTTGAAGCTTACAATCATTAACCAAACCTCACATGTCTGTGCAGCCTCAGATAGTAGTATTCCTTATAGTGTCAAAAAATCTCAAAAAACTTAGATTTTTGCTCCCTGATACTTCAGTTATCCAAGGGCACAACACCATGAGATTTGGAATAACTTGCATTCAGCTTGTTAATTCTCACACTGACTGCTTAGAATATCCATATATGATACTTACTTCCCAATAAATATTTTCTGCATAATTGAGTAACAAGCATTCAGGCTGGAGTAATTAATAAAATTATATTTTGTCTTCTAGTCACTTAAAGATTGCTTATTTATTATTAAATTATGAGTAAATTGTAGTTTTGCCTTAATTTGTTGATAGTTTTGGAAATTAGTTGATTTTTATTACTTTATAAAATGGTAGCATGAAGGGATTTCTTTCAGGGGAAATAAACAAGAAATGTCTTTAGCATTTTGTTTTCCTGGTCAACAGGGCAGGCTTTGCCCAAGGAATATCTCTGGGCTATATCTCCTTCAACATCTCAGGGACACCCAGATCTGGGATGGATGAACATTTATAAAAAGAAAGCACTGATTACACCCTTCAAGAATGAAAAGGAAAAACAAGAACAAGGAAGAAGAAGAACAAGATCCAGAATCACAGAACATAAAAATAAAGCAACAAAGAGATAGATAATGAAGATACTGAGCTGCTCTTTGTTGGAGTGGAACATGAAAATGAAGATGCTGAGCTGATCTTTATTGAGGTAACTTTCAATGCAAAACCAGTCATTTCAAACATTTTGAATAAAGTTACTCTAGGCTCATGTTCAAGGAGGAAAATGTATGGTCACCATAGAAAAGATACTACTCACAGATTGCAGCCTACAAGTCATGTGACCCCTACATCAGAAACTGTGAATGTCTTGACAGACTCTCCACTTGTTACAAGATCGACAGATAGTTCTATTATTATCATTCAGCCTTTGACTAAGCCTGATGATAAAAATAATTCACAAAAACTCATGTCAAGTAAACTCTTCAGAGTTATTTTCTTCTTTGGTTATATTCACAAGTTCATTGCATCATCCAGTAAGAGCAGCACTTTCAGTAGGAGAGAAGAATGAAAGTACTTATCTATCAAAGTGATATGCCACTTTTGAAGCAAATAGCATAAATCCAAAAAGTCCTAAATTCAATGACGGAATCACAGGGAAATATTCATCAGCTTTGTTCTTTAAGGTATTTTTCAAACTATGAATACTTGGCAAAGTACGCCCTTAAATTATGTCCATACCATATTAAGACATGATCAGAATGGAGCACCTTTTCAAAAAGACAGTGTCCATTTCCAGCCTTTAAATATAAATCTTGAGAGGGAAAATCAATTGGAAAAATACACTTCAAGTCTAGCAAGTCAATATAAGGCCTTTGATCCCCCAAGATGGACAGCAAAAACAGAAGACTGACACAACTTTAAATGGCCCTTGAAAATTCTAAAAATGTTAAGTTTATGAGTTACATGAAGCACCATTTGGAACTTGAGAGGCAGAGAGGAGTGACAGGTGGGAAAACCACACCACCTGCCAGACCTGCCATGGCCAGTTTCCCACTCTCTTCCAGCTCAACATCACATTGAAAATGTACACACTACCCAAAATCCCTCTGCCCTCTGTAAAATGTTTGAGTTGTCATTCAGAACACATAAGATTCTCTTAGAATAAACCAAGGACAGCATCATCTTGGGAAAAAGCCCTTTGTGTATGAAGTCTGCAATTACAGATCATGGGCCTTTGATGGCATGGAAACACATTTTAGAACATGTCATGAAAATACTAAGAAGCTGTTTTGTCTTTTTTGGTCTCAAAATTTTCAAAACCCCACCATATACATGTCATTATAGGAGGCACTGAGAAACTAGTGTTTATCAGTGTTCTAAATGTTGGCTAAGGTTTTTAACTTTCAAGAAGAAAATAGAGCCTAAGAACTAATGTCATCAAATGTTTACAAAGCCTAAGAAACTAGAAGGATTGCCTCCTGAAAAAAAAAATGTTATTCAAGTGGTTCTAGGAATCATTCAACTAGGATCAGTGGAAGTAGAATCAATTACTCTGAGCACAATTGACCCTGAACCATCTCCTCCCATGTCTAAAAGTAGAATTTAAAAATATCATTAATTCTGCTTTTGGTAAGCAGAATTTGTTTTTTTATTTAAAACAAATACTTTAAATTAAAAACCCGTAAAACAAAAAATACAAACCATACATTATTCAGAAGCGCTAAAAGTGGAAAAACCGATGAATTATTTGTGTTTTTAAAGTTTCTGATAATTTAGTTTCTTCTTTCTTTCTCTTACTGCCTGCCTTCCTCACCCCTTCCCCTCCCTCTCTTTTTTATTTTATTTTTTGTGTTCTGAGAATAAACTCAGCACCTACTACATGCTGGTAAAAGGCTCTACCATTCAATCGTATTCCCAGCCTCTTTACTGTACCATCTGATCTGAATTTTGAGGTGTTATTTACATTATATCAAATGATTTTATGTTAACTATCTGTCTCAACACATGAAAGATGCATGTGTATGTATACTTCAATAGAGACAGGGGGAAAAGTGGAAATAGCTTATTATGTTAGGTTTCCGTGTGTGTGTGTGTGTGTGTGTGTGTGTGTGTGTGTGTGTGTGTGTGTGTTTTACTGGTGATTGAACCCAGAGGCGTTCTACCTCAAATCTATACCCCCAGCTCTATTTTCATTTATTTTTTAAAAGAGGGTCTTGCTAGGTTGCTGAGAGCCTCACTAATTTGCTGAGGCTGGCTTCTAACTTGTGATTCTCCTGTTTCAGTTTCCCAGGTACTGGAATTACAGGCATGCCCCACTCTCTCTCTGGCTTATGTTAGTATTTTATGTTGCTCCTAAACCTTAAAATTATACTTCTATATACAGATAGTCTGTAGGGTTTTTGAAGTACTTAATTTTATTTTTACCTTTTTTGGTGTATTACAGACTTCACTGTAAACTCTGGTCAGACTAGAATGACTTTGTTATGGTCTGGCCCATTTATTCATGAACTCTAAAATGTGCATTGGCACTACTGGCATAAAATAAGCTTTTTCTGAAAGCCCGGGTGTGGAGTTGAGGGAGACATTGTGGCATGAACAGAGACCAGGAAGGCAGAAGTGAACCAAAAGAGAGCAATAGACCTTGTCCCAATTGAAGGATAGGTACATGTTCACTCCTGTCTTGGAGACAAGGCAGAAGGAATACTACATTATAATGTCATTATATAATGGAAGAACATCCAAGGAAGCAAAATTTTACACGTAAAATGCCTGAATTTGGTGAAAGACCCTCATAGACATCAATCAGCTGCTGTGTGACCTTACCGCCCTCCATATGAAGAAGTAGCAGTAATTAAAAGAACAGGAATTGGTGCCTTTGGATTTCCTGTTGTATGATCTAAAATTATTTTTCCTCTTTCTTATGGCTGACTATTAGTGAAGAATGAACTGTTCTTGTCACTCTAAGTCATAGTAACAAGGATATTATATTTTCTTGGGGAAAAAAAGTCCTGAAATTCATACTTTGAACTGTACTAGACCTATAATTTTAACAGCTGAAAAGTGCCAAACAAATGGTATCCAGTTTATACAGTGAATTAAATTTAGTTCTCTCACTGTTTAGCTGGAATGGAGGCTTGTCCAAGAGCCATAGGTACAGTGAACAAAACTAGCTCAGGGTGATTGGGGTAAATGATTAAAATAATTAAAATTAAACACCCTACAGCACCTTCCCATATGTTTTCAACACATGTGCATCTTACTGTAGTTGAATATATGAAGTTTGGAACTTTGTATTTTGCCTTGGATATAAGTGTATTTCAGTTAATAGTTTTGTTATATGTACAATTTCCCAGTTGATTGCATTAATGCTATTTGAGATTTACTTGAAGTACTCCAGTGTGCAAGGAATATCTATGTATCATTTATCATTAGCTGAATATTTCCTACTATTTAATATGTCACTATACTCTAGAGGTAACTTTTTTATCTTGTACTCCCCAAGGACTCTTTCACAGAATTGTGGAGTACACTTGAGCATTGGTTCTTATACATTAACAGTCTTGGCTGCTTCTGTGAGTTCTCAGGGTTGTCTCCTTAGATCTGTTTTAATGTTATTTCTTGTTCTAAAATTCCAACCCAGGCTCCCAAGAGCCTTTGTTCATCAGTCAATAAACCTAGTCTTGTGGCTCTAGACATAGATCTAGAGAAATCATTTTCATTCCTTTCTTCTCCTTGTTGGTACCTTCTCCCTGCTCTTTACTCCTCAATCTATCTAAATTTCCTAAGCTTTCACAGAAAGCTGGGAAGAGGTAATCATTAGGTCTTAGCCTCCTCCTTAGAATTGGGGGAGGAAAGACTACAGATAAGAAGTTGTCAGCAGATTCCACTGTATTTATTTGCTTCATGTTTGCTTGATTGATTGATTGTATGTGAACATTTTACTAGGCCTTTTCAGTTAGTTTTCTTGGGCCAAGACATATGGCTAAAAATTTACCCTGAACCATTTCTTTAGGTATATAAAGTATGTGTGAACGAGTGCATGAGGGCATGTATATTGTGTGCTCATCCCACTTTTTCAGGTGGAAATGTCTACTGTTTACAAATAAATGTGTAGACTTTTGTACACTCTTTTCCTCTGGTGAAAGTAATGTTTTCTTTCTGTGTTTCAGTGACAACTTACTATTATTAACAGTTTTACTGTGGTTTGCTATTTCCTAAAGCATGGCCCTAAGGTATACAAATTATCAGTTATTGCTATTGGTTCTAGTGGTCTGGCCCCTGCCTATCTCTTCTCTCTTTGATTCTCTGCCATTCTTCTCAACAATGTTCCCCATTTATTCACTTAAAATCATATTTTCTCTTGATTCACAGGCTGCACATGCTATATTCTATTTCATAGAATGTGCTTTCCCTACGCATGTGTGGCTACTGCCTCAGTTAACTGTTTCACACTTTCTTTGGTTCATGAAGTTTCAGCAAGAAATGTCCTAACTTTTTTATGAAAAAGCTTACTTATTTCTTCTCTTTAAAGGTACTTTACTTTCCACCACTCCTTCACTCTCTGTCTGGTTATACTTCCTAGATTTTTACCAAAAAAGCTGGGAAAAATTGACCTAGCTTGAGTCCATTTCTGGCCTCTAACTAAAAGAAAATTAATATAGTGAGTTGAATAAAGGGAGCTTTCTCTTTTTCTATTTATAGCTCTATATTTTGAGGCAGTGTCACTTTGTTTCATTTACAAATATATTTAATATCTGTCCAGATTACTATTTTATTAATAGCCTTGGTGAATTTCCTTGTCTATTTTGCTTTCTTGTTCTTTCAGAAAAAATTATTCTCAATGTTGTCAAAATTGTAAAATAACAATTATAGAAATGAAATATTTTCTGAAAGAGTAAAAAAATCCTATGATCATTTTTTAAATAGCATTTTTGACCAGACATGGTGGCGCATACTTGTAATCCCAGTGCTTGGGAGGCTGAGACAGGAGAATCACACAGGTTTGAAGCCAGCCTCAGCTACTTAGTGAGGCTCTCAGCAACTTAGTGAGACCCTGTTTCCAAATAAAGCATAAAATAGGTCTGGGAGTATAGCCCAGAAGTATAAAAGTCCCTGGGTCCCAGTACCACAAAAATAAATATGTAAATAAATAAATAAATAAATAAATAAATAAATAGCATTTCTGTGTATATGTGTGTTTGTATATGTGTTTGCTACCTTGATAGAACTCAGGGGCATTTTACCTCTAAACTACACTCCCAGCCATACTTTATTTCTTATAATTGAAACAGGGTTTCACTAAGTTACAGAGGTCCTCACTGAGTTTATGAAACTTGTAGCAAACCTGTGATCTTCCTGTCTCCATTTCCCAAGTACTGGGATTACAGGCGTGCACCATCATGCCTGGCTGATACATAGAATTATAACAGTGTAGAAAGTCAGAAATTAAGCAGACACAACTCTCTATGTTCTAGGAATTGACTTTGTTTTCCCCTTGAGATGTCACCTTCCTGAAGAAAGGAGCACAAAGCCACTAAATCTGATGGAATAAATTGGATCCAAACTGTTGAAAATTGCTTAGGAAGCTAGAAGTGTGATTATGACTAGGAAACATGATGGCCAAAATGCATTCATTAGATTTAATTAGCATGTAAGTTATAAAGAAAAATATTTATCATAAATGGAACAAAATGACATCAATAAACAACATGGTCTTTTGTGATACTTGTAAGCTGGGTATAAAGCAGCATGGTTTCTCATTTGTTTTCTCATTTACTAACTAGGTGATATTTGATAAGACACACTGCTTTCTACATAATAGGTCAGATATAAAAGGAAAAAAACAATTACTCCAGCTCATTTGTTGTTGATATTTATTTGTGTTTTGGTGGCAGATATCAAACTCAAGGGTTTGAGGGCTATAGGCAAGTGCTTTAACACAAACTACCTCTCAGTAGCTTGCATTTCCTTGTTTCATTCAAAACAAAATTTTAAAGAAACTTCTGGTCTAAACACAACCATACAACCAACTGTGATATAGTCACTGTAAATAGTAGATATTTCCTTAAGAGATAGGTTATAATGAAGAAGTAGCTTGAAACTTAAAAAAAAAAAGATTATTCCTGCAGAAAAAGAACATGTGCCAAGGAATAGCAATTTGAAAAGGCATGAGAATTTCCCTCTTCCCCCTCCTATCTCCCTCAGTTAGGTCACCTTACTCATCTATAGTTTCCTCTTCATCTAGATTTCCTCCTATGACCCATTAGCTTCTACATATTAGGGAGATCATTGTATTTCTTATTTTTCGTGAATGACAAATCTCACTTAGCATAATGTTGTCTGTTTTCATCCATTTCCCTACAAATGATATGATTCTGTTCTTCTTTATGGCTGAGTAAGATTCCATTGTATACATATTCCATAGTTTTGCAATCCATTCATCTGTTGATGAACATTTTGGCTGGTTCCATAGTTTGGCAATTGTGAATTGTGCAGCTATGAACATAGATATACATGCATTAGTTTGGTATTTTGGTTTCCATTCTTTTGGGTAGATACCCAGAAATAGTACTGCTGGAGCATATGGTAGGCTCATTTCCATTCTTCTGATAATGCTCCATACTGTTTTCCAAAGCAGTTGCACTAATTTGCAAGCTCACCAGCAATGTATTGGAGTTCCTATATCAAAGTCAACCACTAAGCCAAACATAAGAAGGAGAGGGGAAGGGAATGGGGTATGAATTGTGTAAGAACTAATTGAGTGATGTGTGCATGTATGCTTCTACCATCTTGTACTTCATTAAGATGTATGACTATAGTGTACCAATTAAAAATTTTTAAAAGAGAAAGTAAACGTAGTACTACTTCAAGTAATTCTATATATAAATTGTATTATAATTAAGATTAACTATGGAAAGATACCATTTTTGTCTTCAGGGCTAATTACCTTCTTTAACAGTATTAAAGTTATGATATATATAAAACATTAACTGATGGGGGAAACACATCACACTGATGTTTCTAAAGGGAGCATTTCATGTATTCTTATTTCAGAGAACTTGTCTGGTTTAAGTTCAATTTTTTTTTTCTGGGCCGATATAATTTTTTTTAATTTAATATATTTTTATTGGTGCATTGTAGTCAGACATCACAATGAAATACAAGACTTGTGAGGATATACAAGCACACATCATCCAATTAGCCTTTATCTAATCCCCATCCCACTCCCTCCTCCCTCAATCCCATGCTTGATTCAGTGATTAACTTTGATATATTTGCTTATGTACATCATGTGATTTAAAGAGATTCCATCTTTCTCCATCCCACCCCCTCTGATTGGTCACCTTAATTGTTCCTCCACAGGGCCCTTTCTTCAACTAGATTTCCTCCTACTACCCATTACTACCTAGTTTTTGCATATTAGGGAAAACATCTGATTTTTTAATTTTCTGTGATATTTCTCTGTGTATGCCACATTGCAGGTTCCGATCCCACTCTTGAAATCCCTGGCATCAGCCTGGCCACTTGGCAGACTCTGATCCCGGTCTTGGAGGCCCCAATGCCAGCCTTGCCTTAAGGCAGGCTCCTATCCTGGCCTGGCTGGCTCCACCAACAGCCTCACTGTAAGGCAGGCTCCAATCCCGCCCTTGCTGACCCAAGCACTGCCCTTGCCTCATGGCAGGCTCCAATCCCGGCCTTGCTGGCCCCAGCACCAGCCTCACTCCTCAGCAGGCTCTGGTCCCGGCCTCGGAGGCCCAAATACCAGCCTTGCCTCACTGTAGGCTCCAATCCTGGCCTCAGAGGCCTCAGCACTGGCCTTGTCTCACGGCAGGCTCCGATCCAGGCCTCGCTGGCCCTGGCATCAGCTTTACTCTTGGCAGGCTCTGAGCCCGGCCTTGGATGCCCCAGCACCAGCCTTGCCTCATGGTAGTCTCTGATTCAAACCTTGCTGGCCCTGTCACTGGTCTCACCCCTCGGCAGGCTCCAATCTCGGCCTTGGGGGCCCAAGCACCAGTCTTAACTCACAACAGGCTCCAATCCCAACCTCGCTGGCTCTGGCACTCACCTTGCCTTAAGGCATCTTCCTTTCTCAGCCTCTCTGGCCCCAGCACAGGCCTCACTGCATGGCAGGCTCCAATCCCTGCCTCACTGGCCCTAGCACCAGCCTTGCCACCTGGCAGGCTCCTATTCTGGCCTCAGAGGCCTGGGAACCGGCCATGCTGTGCATCGGGCTCTGGTCTCTGTCACTATGAGTTGGTCACCTACAGATGATCCCTTTTTTCTTCCTTTTTTTTTTTGGTGGTGGTGGGGTTCCTTTAAACCCTTCTGCCGAGGAGTGAGGCCGGTGCTGGGGCCAGCAAAGCTGGGACTGGAACCTGACGTGAGGCAAGGTCGGTACTGTGGCCTCCTTGGCCAGGATCAGAGCCTGCCGAGGAGTGAAGCTGGTGCTGGGGCCAGCAAGGCCAGAACCAGGGCCTGCCATGAGGCAAGGCTGGTGATGAGGCCTCCGAGTACAGGATTGGAGCCTGCCGAGGGGCGAGCCTGCTGTCGGGGCCAGTGAAGCCTGGATCGGAGCCAGCCCTGAGGCAAGGCCGGGATCGGAGCCTGCCGAGGGGTTAGGCTGGTGCTGGGAACAGCAAGGCCGGGACCGGGGCCTGCCATGAGGCAAGGCCTGTGCTGAGGCCTCCGAGGCTGGGATCGGAGCCTGCCAAGGGGTTAGGCCAGTGCCAGGGCCAGCAAGGCTGAGATTGGGGCCTGCTGTGAGGCATGGCTGGTGATGGGGCCTCCGAGCATGGGACTGGAGCCTGCTGAGGTATGAGGCCGGTGCCAGGACAGCCTGGCCAGGATTGGGTCCTGCTGGGAGACAAGGCCGGAGCTGAGGCCTCTGAAGCCTGGATCAGAGCCTGCCGAGGAGTGAGGCCGGAGACTGGGCCAGCGTGATGGGATTGAAGCCTGCTGTGAGGCAAGGCCAGTGTTGGAGCCTCCGAGTCCAGTAACGGAGCCAGCTGAGGGGTGAGGCTGATGCCAGGGTCAGAGAGTCCAGGATTGGAGTCCACCGTGAGTCAAGGCTGGTGCTGGGGCCTCTGAAGAAGGGATCACAGCCTCCTGAGGGGTGAGGCCGGAGCCGGGGTCAGCGGGGAAGGGATTGGGACCTGCCATGAGGCTAGGCCATTGCTGGAGCCAGCGAGGCCATCATCAGAATCTGCCAGGGGGCAAGACTGGCAGCGGGGTCTTCAGGAGTGGGAACGGAACTTGCAATATGGCATACACAGAGAAACATCACAGAAAATAGAAAATCAGATGGTTTCCCTAATATGTAGAAACTAGGAAGAAATGGGTAATAGGAGGAGATCTAGTTGAAGAAAGGGCCATATGGAGTAGCAATTAAGGTGATCAATCAGAGGGGATGGGATGGAGGAAGACGGAATCTCTTTAAAACACATGATGTATGTAAACAAATGTATCAAAGTTAGTCACGAAATCAAGCTTGGGATCGAGGGAGGGGGAGGGAATGGGATGGGGACGGGATAAGGGCTAATTGGATGATATATGCTTGTATACCCTCACAAGTCTTGTATTCCAATGTGATGTTTGACTACAATGCACAAATAAAAATATATTTTAAAAAGTTTCTATGTAATCTTTGTGCTACTTTTTCATAATCTTATTTTATCGTATGGTCATAATAAAAATGATATCATGGTTTATATAAATAATCAGTGTGCTCATATAATATGTCATATAGCACCTAACCATGCTATTTAGACTGGTAACAATCAATTTCACTTGTTGAAAGAATAAGTTATCAATTATTGCATCTTCTTAATGACAAAATATATTAAAACATCTATTGTTTTATTATTAAAAAGACTAAGGTGAAAAGTGATAACCTATCCCCTCCGTGAACTTACATTCCTGGCAAGTTTCCAAATATAGGTAAATTAAATATTGCCATTTTTAAAACATGAGCATAAAATGACCACAAAAGGATTCAGACATTAAAAATGTTATTGCAAATACAAGAAGAAGAAACCAAGATAGAGGATTGACCAAATATACCAGTTGAAAATTAAAACTGATGCTAAAATAAGTTATATTTCCACTAATATCCAGCTTCAATATTTTTCTACTTGTAACTACAAATGTTTAGATTTAGTATAGAACCTCTCCTTTAGTGACTGAAAGTAGAATTGCAGCTGGTGTGTAGCTTCTTCCTCAACATTTCTCATAGTAAAATATTTAATATCAAAGATTTTCAATTTCACTAATGTTAGAAGAATCTAGGAATTTTTTAAGGATTGCCAATATTCAGAGCTCAATTCCAGATTAATAAAATTTGAATCTATTTGATACCATATTTTCCACCTGTCCCAGCATATTGCGGGTCTATTCGTGTATGTCTGAGTTATCACTGATTTCCGGTGACAATTATTTTAATATGTGCTGAGTTGTTCATCACAAAACATTATTTCACTTTGAACATAGTTTTGATTTGATACTTACCTGATGGACAGATTTTTTAACATGTAAGTTTGGCTTGTTGTATAAGGATTGTTTCCCTTGTTAACTTCAGTGATGACTTACATTCATACATTCAACCAGAAATCTCAATCTGACTAAATTCAATCTGACTGGTTATGTTCTTATGCAAATAGAAATATTTCTTTGTTATTCAAACCCTTCATATTACATTGTTCATGTTTTATAAATAGTCACTGTTATAAATTTCCTGTTTTTCTTACAGGTGGGATGTACTGGAAAGCAAATATAATGTTGCAGTGGAATTCAGATAAAAGCTAGCACAAGATACCAAATCAGATTTTTAGACACAAACAATGTAAGAGAACAATCAGTAAGATTAGACCACAAGATCAGAGTGGAAGCAAAAGTGCTAGACTGAGATGTTAAGAGTCTAAAGCTACTAAGGTTAATAAGATGCACTTCAAAGTATTTGTGGTGTTAATAAAGTAGTCAATTTAAGGTGGAAACACTGGCTGAATTTCAACACTTAAAAATTTTCACTATAAGCTTTATTCTTGAATATTCATCTTTCTCAGTTACATAGTAATCTAGTTGAAGGTATCCCAATATTAATCATCTCAGGGTTTGATGCCCAACAGGCTTTCAAGTAATCATGATGAATCAATTGATGAGAATGAATAAAATAAATTTATTTTAGATACTGGCATTTCCAATTTTAGGTTAAAAAGTATTATATTTGCTAAAGGGTTTCTCCACCCAAGATATAATTACCTCTTAAAGTCAGAACTGGTAGTTTTCTTAGGTGACTTATATCTTTAAAAAAGTAATTTCCTTAGCTAGGAATGCTGGTGCACACTTTTAATTCCAGTATTTGGGAGGCTGAGACAGGAGGATCTGGGTTCACAGACAGCCTCAGCTACTTAGTGAGGCCCTTTGGAACTCAGTACAACCCTATTTCAAAATAAAGAATTAAAAAAAGTTGGCTGGAGGGTATAGCTCGGAGGTAGAATGTCCCTGAGCTCCATGCCCCATACCGCAAAAAAAAAAAAAAAAAAAAAAAAGAATAAAAAATAAGGCTGGGGTTGTAGCTCAGAGGTAAAATGCTCTTAGGTTCCATCTCCAGTACCGCAAAAAAAAAAAAAAAATCATTTCCTCAGAACACCTATAAAAACAAGGTTGATATATGATTCACATTTCCCAAATATACTTTATGTTTCAGATTTAAAACTTGAAACAGAATTTTAAAAATTATATCTCCCTCAGTATATCTCAGTCACTCCCTCTGAAATCAATGGCCTGTCTTTCACTCAATGGTCACAATAATGGGTGGAAACAAAACACATAATCTATGAAATAACTTATTGTGTCACATAGTATTTTAGTATTTACTGTGATTGTTTAAAATTCAGTCAGAACTCACTAAAATCAGCAATTACAGAGATAATCAAAGCATTCTGTGATATACATTATGCCTTAGTCACTAATTTCCTATTCATATGCTATAGGAACTCAGCCAACTCATATTTTTCACACCTGGAAATAAAAGATGTGCTGGCTGTAAGACTGTGACTCATGTACACTCCCACTTCTGCCCACTTCTGCCCTATGGCTTCCTGCTATATATGTACTAGCACATATAGTATGCTAAAGACTTTAGTTAGTAAATAAGGGTTTTAATAAAAGTTCTGTACGGGAACATTTTACAGATTTGATTGTAATTGCTTTCTCTATTAAGACTAAAATAAAAAGAAAAATGTGAAAACAGACCAAATAAAATTTATGCAGTTGTGGCCTAAATGGACTAGAGTTTTCAGCAGTGCTTTTAATATAACACAATATAAGCCTTCTATTTCTTTTCTTTTCATTTCTTTATCTCCCTTTCTTCTTTCTTTCTTTCTTTCTTTCTTTCTTTCTTTCTTTCTTTCTTTCTTTCTTTCTTGTACTGAGTACTGAACTCAGAGATATTCTACCTCCAAGCTACACCCTTTTTATTTTTTTAGTTTTTTTTTATTTTTTAGTTTTGAAACAGTTTCTTACTTAGTTATTGAAGGTAGTCTTGAACCTGCAATCTCCCTGTCTCAGCATTTTAAGCACTGAGATTATAGACATGCAACACCATGCCAAGCACCAGTTCCTTTATAAATGCCAGTGTAGCACCTAAATAAAATTGAATCATTCAGTCATTCAACAAATATTTATTGTTGTCTACAGTGTGCCATGTAATGTATCTATACCTATATATCACTATCTAGGTGCATCTATATCCAGAGTTTCATCCCAACTCTACCATGGAAGGGACAGAGTTTCTTCCTGCTACATAATGGACTGAGCTGTTACAGACCAGGACATAGGATGTGATATTAGTTCAACATATTCAATGTCAGTAGGTGTGGTGATGTACAACTTCTACATCAGTACTTAGGGGCTAAAACAGGATGATATGAGGTTTGACCCTGGCCTCAGTGACTTAGCAAGAACCTCAGCGATTTAGCAAGATCCTGTTTAAATTAAAAAATAAAAATTGGGCTAGGGGTGCAGCTTAAAAATAGAAGGCCCCTGGGTTCAATCCTCAGATATATATTTTTTCAATGCCTGCTACAGTGGTAAAGGCAAAATAAAGTCAATATGTTCAGATGATATGTGTCTTGCATTTCCTAAATCAACATTTCAGTTATTATGAGGACAAAGTAAACTTCTGTGTATCAAAACACTTTGAAACCAAGAATTCACCCTGTGGGTATTAGTTTGTTATGGTTACAGACCTTTATGAAATACCTATTATATTTACAACCTAGTTTTATGTTGACAGTGATGTAATAGGCCAAGGACTTTTACCTTTTATTGCCTTAGGAATTGTATTTGTATTTGGTTATTTTCCAGATTCCCATTCCTATCCCTAACAAAAAGTACCAATCACAGGTTTCCAGAACCTATGTAAATTTCAGTTATTTCTTTCATTATGAGATCACAGTTAAACACACAAAACTCTCCTTCCCGTGGTAACTTCCTCTTTTATTGCTCCATCTCTTATAGTTATATATTTGATTGTAATTCCTCTGTACCCTGAGCTCCTTAGTGACACAGAATATACATGATTCCTCTCTATGTTGTCAACACCTAGTGTATATTTATAGGGGAGGTACAGTAAATACAGAAATGATTTTAATAGATTTGCTATAATTAAAAGTAGAATAAGTAAGAGCCGAATTAGGTACAAGTAATAAAGGGGGGGGGTGAATGAGTTTGATAGGCAAAGAAAATGAACACTGAAATTCAGGAACCAAGATTTCATGTTCAATTTCCTAATGAATGTGAATAATTATAAATACATCATTGTGGCAAGAGGTAGAATGTGGAGAAAGGAATATAATAATAGTAAATAGAAAAACAGTAAGATATAACCAGGAAGATCTCACTTGAGAGGAAACAGACACACTAAGAAAAAGAGAGAAATTTCTAGTATTTCATTTCTCACTATATGGTAACAGATACAACCTCTTCAATTAAAATTATTTGTATTTCTCCACAAATTAGCCTCCTTGTGACTCTTTTTCTTTAAAATTATTCCTTGAGTTTGGTACATGGCTTCTTACAGAGTTAGGGATTCAGAAAGTTTTATTTCATGATGATAAATCACAGTATACATGAAAGTTTTTCCTAACCAGAGTGAATTGTTAATGACAGTTACTATATAGCACCCATCATTGTTTCCAGAGATATGATAAGCTGCCAGTCTTCTTCTTTATATTTTTTTTACTTTGTACTCTACATCTTGATCTTGGCAGAGAAATTCAGAGCTGGGCATATTTTTATACATCTCATTGCATTTAAATGATTCCTAACATTAAAAAGAATTAAGATACTTTCAAACAGTTATAGTACAACATAATATAAAGGCTATTTGTATGTTTCTAGTATGGTTTTGGACTTAATGTAGAAGAGCACAGAACCTGAGGGCTAACCATATTAGAAATTTCTTTTAACTGTCCTTCTTCTCTTTACCAGAAGTTGCTGGTATTAGTATATATTAACAAATATTCATTGAGCAAATAAACAAATGAACCAGCTGATTTTTGTGTGTGTGTGATACTGTTGATTGAAGCCATGGACATTCTACTTCTGAGATACACTCCCGATCCACTTTTTTTTTATTTAGAAACAGGGTCAGGGTCTCACTAAGTTGCTCTGGGTCCTCAGAAAGTTTCTGAGGCTGGCTTTGAACCTGTGGTCTTCCTGTCTTAGCCTCCCAAGTACTGTGATTATATTATAGGCATGTGCCACCATGCAAGGCAAAAACTAACTGGTTTTAACCAATTTATCTGCTAATGTGAATTGAAGTACCTGCAGGGTGCTTTTAGAGAGGCGTATGGGTAAGCTTGAAGGCAGGCCTCAGGAAGTGGAAGGCCAGGAACACATGGAAGGAACAGTCCTGGCTCTTCTCACCTGCTTAAAGGGCATAGTAGTTTGGATTGATGCTTCATGGCTTGATGTGATAAAATAGGAAGTTTGTGGTTGCTGCTGCACTTTTAGAGGATTGAGAATGTTTATGTCTGTGACATGTACTTTGGTCACAGTCTAGTTATAATTTGCTCTTTGCTTATTTTTTTATTTTTATTTTCCTAACACTTGCCTATGTAACTCTAATGCTATCTACCTTTTCACTTATATTTCTCCTGTCTACTTAGCTGGACTTGGCAATTTTGGGCCACATTCCTGGTGCCAAACTGCTCCTTCTTTGACCATTCTGTCCTAGCTTCTCCAAGATTTCCCTTTAGTTGGTCTCCCTGGTATTACATGTAGCTTGTTTGTTATAACTTATTTTCTGCTTGAAAATAAATCAATTTCTTCTCTTACCATGGGACATATTACATTAAATTGTGTGTAGGGGTGTGTGTGTGTGTGTGTGTGTGTGTGTATCTGTGTGTGTGTTACTGCAGATTGCAGCCAGGTGCATTCTATCTCTAAATTATAATCCCAGCCTCATTTTATTTTTTGTTTTGAAACAAGGTCTCACTAAGTTGCTGAGAGATTAGCTAAGTTGCTGTGAAGGCCTCAAACATGAGATGCCCCCTGTCTCAACCTTCCAAGTACTGAGATTACAAGCATGTATCACTATGGCTAGGTACATTAAATTTCTTATGTGAAAAAGCACTTTAAGCCAGGCATGGTGCTGCATTCCTGTAATACCAGTTCTTGAGAGGCTGAAACAGCAGGATCACAAGTTTGAGGGTAGCCTCAGCAGTTTAATGAGATTCTCAGCATTTTTTGTAGTGCTGGAAATGAAACCCATTTCCTTGCACATGTTAGACAAGTGCACTACTACTGAGCTACATCCCCAGCCCGACCTTCAGCAGTTTAATAAGACCCTGTTCAAAATTAAAAGTTAAAACATCTGGGGGTGTGGCTAAAAATTGAACCCTGGGTTCAATTCTCAGTACCATAAGGAAGCACCTTATTCCATAATGAGGCCCCATAAATCAGCATCTTTCTTTGTCATTATGCTAAGTGAGATTAGTCAGTCACAAAAAGTAAAAAAAATATGGATGCTCTTCCTAGTATGCAGAAGCTAGGGAGAAAAAGGATCATAAGGATCATTTTAAAAAAATATTATTTTTCGTTTTTGTCTATGATATATTAATATGAATAGAATGCCTTTCTTCCATGTAACAAATACTTGAGTTTAACAAAGTATATTAATGTCCAAATATCTGTATCTTTGAAGGAAGCCCAAGTTCCTCTCCTTCCCCCAAAGTGAATTGTTTGTTGACTATTCACACTCCAAAATATACCTTTTCAAATTGTTTGTTGTTGTTGTTGTTTTCCAGTGGCACTAGGGATTGAACCCAGAAAAGCTTTCTACCTATGAGCAACACCCCAAGACATATTTTATTATTTCATTTTGAAAGAGTCTCATTAAATTACGAAGAGCCTGAGGTTGACTTCAAAACTGCAGTCCTCCTGTTTCAGCCTTCCAAGTGCTAGAATTACAGTTGTGTGCTACAACACTGGGCTCTAAATTTTTTGGCATCCTATTCTGACAGGTTTTTTTTTTCTAGAAAATACCTGTCTTCCAGAGTCTCTCAAGCTGTCTCATTTGTATTATAGATCCTAAGTAACATATGCCTCATGTTTAGTTAAAAACTCTCTCCAAATAAAACAGATACGAATGTTATGTGTTTATAATTAGTGTTCTTTATTAACACTGATAAAAAGGAGACATCCACTCCTTTTCTCGGAGTCCTTCATTGTAGCTGTCACTGATTATGAATCACTCTTACCACTGACTCATTACTGTGCTGCATGCAGACTAGAACTGAAGAAAAAATCCTGGCCTTCAAGAACAGTTCTGCATTGTTTCATTTCATCTCAGATAAATTTCCTTGCTTGAAGGTAGTGCAATTATTTTCTGCATTGGACCCCAAAAATATAGAAACAAAAGAAAATGTTATCAAATCAAATTATATTAAACTAAGAAGTAAAGGAAATGATCAATAAAGTGAAGAGAAAAGCCTATCTAAAGGGAGAAAATATTTGTGAACTGTTCATCTGACAGAAGGTTAATATCCAGAACATATGAGGACACAGAACAAATCAACAACAAAAAATCAATATACTTAAAAATGGGCAAATGACCTAAATAGACACTTTACAAAACGAGAAAAATAAATAGCCAATAAGTACATGAAATGATGCTCACTATCATTATCCACCAGTGAATTTCAAGTTAAGATCACAGAAAGATATCTTTTTATCCTACTTCAAATGGCTATTATCAGAGACTGAGACAGGAGTATTGCAGGTTTAAGAGCAACCTCAGCAACTTAGTGAGACTTTAAGCAACCTAATGAGATATTATTTTAAAAAACATGAATAAAATAGGGCTGGGCGTACCTCAGAAGCTGAATGCACCTGGATTCAACCCCCAGTACCATAAAAATAAAATAAAATAAATGAACGAATATAAGGAGCATAAAGAAAAAGAATAAAGAACACTAAGTATAGTTTCAGGGATGTGTGGGAAACTATCAGGTGTATTGAAATATGAATAACAACAGTTTTAAAGAAGGGGAGAAAGAAAAAGGAACAAACAGAATATTCAAAGAAATGTTGGCCCAAAATTTTGTGAAAACATCAATCAGCATATGCAGAATATTTAATTAAGTAAAAATAGTAACTCAAAGAAATTCACATCTAGGTAGACACATCAAAATCAAACGGATAACAAAATAATCTTGAAATCATTGTGAAATAAGTGATTTATGTGAATACAAGGGCTCGACTCTTCAATAAAAATAACAGCTGATTTCTCATTAGAAACCACAGATGTCAGATGATATTCACAGTATTCAAAGAAAAAAAAATCAATGGATTTTATATATTTGGAAAGATCCCTCTTCAAAAATAAAAGTACAGAAAGGGAAGATGACAGAGTAAACCTATGCAGCAAATCTCAACTTCTAGGAAGTCGAGAATCAAAGCAGTGAGATAACGATCAGAGTGGTAGGTAACAAAGTAGGTGCACTAAGATACTTGAACAATTAGTGATTTGGAATAACTCAGAAATTCTGATTAGAGGAACAACAACAAAAAAGAATTTATTAACCCTGAATCCTTACCAGGGCAGGTCAGAGGGGTAGAATAACAAAGGGGGAGAGGCAAAGCTAGCCAGCTTACTTTGGAAAGAACCACAAGGGGAAAAATGAAGAAGTCTCCCAGGTTTGCATCGCAGGTGAGCTGAGAAAGTTGTTATCTCCACATTCAGGGAAACTAATAAGTAAAGTCTAGCTGTGGGTACCTACTTAGCCTCCCTGAGCCTTATGAAATCCAAATCAAAAAAGCCCAGTAAGAAGTTCCATTTTAAGTAGCTTGGCATACAACAAACTAAATCTCTCTAATGTCAGTTTTTTATTTCATAGATACTATCTTCTGTATTGATTTAATAGTTTCTCATTATTTAATATTGTATTACTTACTACAATTTTATGTATTTCTACTAGTGTCTACTAGTGTTTTAAAACATCAATTAGAATTATTCTTTCTTCTCCTTGCTGAAGTTTATATTCTCTTTTGTTTCTTATGTTGTCCAATTCTGTATCTGGCCATCATTTTTCCTTTTCTGTTTAAAGTTTTCTATTTTTTATGTCCTATATACTTTTAACAGTTGACTATGTTACTTTCTATAGTAACAATTTTCTCAGACTATTCTAGAGCATTTCTCCTCCAATTTTTCACATGAATTAGTGGAATTGTTGAGAATATTTCCAGTAATATTTTTAAGGTTTATTAGTATATGGCTTTGGTCTACAGTGGTGCAAGAGACAGAGCATAATGATACAGAGCTAGGTTTTTAACACTTAAATATATATCCAGCCCAGGGTAAATAGTTAAGAGGATAAAGCTCAATGAAATGTTCTTCATATAACAGTAGAATAGACCACCTTTCCAGTGGATAAAAAATCAACACAGAAATACAGACAAAATGATAAAGCAAGAAGGTGCTCCTCCAAATATAACTCCGATAATTTTTCCCATAAATATCCAAGTGGAGGAAATGACAGAGATAAAGAATTCAAGAAGTCGATTGCTACCATAGTCAATGAACTAAAATAGTATGTATGGAATAGACTGAGAAAGAAAACACAGAGTATGTAAGTATTGCCAATAAAGAGAAATAGTACGGAAGAATGAAACAGAAATTATGAAAATTAAAATCTCAGTTGATCAAATAAAAAAATCTCAGGTACCAGTCTAACAAGCAGATTAGGTTATATAGAAGACAGGATTTGAAGACAAAATGTATGAGCTTGAATACTCAGCAATACAATTAAGTGACAGTACCACAGCTGAGGCACTCAGCCTCCTGTCGAAGCCTACAGGTTGTGCTGGCAGGGACAGACCTCGGAATGGCAGAGGATGGACAGAGGGGTGTGAGCAAGCTGTTCCTTTGTCTCAGGTCTTAGATCCCCGTGGGAAGATGGTGGGTTTGAAATGGCTAGCCCTGGTGGCTCCTGCCGCTCCTGGTATGCTTGTCCCAGATACATGGGTCCAAAATTCAAGTGACTTCAGAAAGTGAAGATGTAAACTAGTCTGTGCAGCATTAACCCTTAACATGTTACAAAGAAAAGGAAATGCTCACCCTCCTCCTTCTGGGGTGGATGGCAGTCCTGTCCTGGGAGGAGAGTTAGACGAACAGCCTCTCCCCCACTCAGAGGCTTCCCTGTCTCCAAGCCCAGCAGAGCCCAAAAACTGAGGTTTCTATGGTGCTGGATCCAGTACAGGGCTGAGTGACCCGGAGAAAAAGATGGAGGATGAAGAAGGGTGGAAGGGTCCAGTGCCCGGCACGATATAGGCGGGCACCAAATTGGGCAGGAGGCCTCGGATCCTACTGTCACAGCAGAGCCCAGACATTATCCTTGGTTTAGACAAATGGATCACAGAGAGTGAAATGGGCTTCCCACACGTAATGAGCACTGAGATGACGGGGAGCATACAGGCTAAATGCGAGGTACCCCTTGTTAGCCTGGAATGCCATCTACTACTCCTGACCTCGGGCCAACAGAGGAACCTGTAGAAAGGAGGCCAACTCAGTTTCAGTAGCTGAGTGACAAGAACGTGCCCATTTCCCACTGGGGGTAAACAAGAGGTTGTGCCACTAGACACAGTCCAGGCCATGTGGGTCCGTGCCTTATCATCCTCTCTAGCATCTGGGGTCTCTTTCCCAGATGGGGTCAATCAGAGGGTGGGCAGAGATGGCTTGCAGAGGGGGTATGCAAGATGGGGAGACCCCACCAGACCTTTGGAAAAGAATGGCACCTTTCTCCACGTTTACTAGAGACACCGCCTCCTGAGGTCTTAGACATCTTTCAGGACAATGTGAGAAATATTGGAGCCTCAGCTGCCAGGTGCTCCCTTTCTCTCTGGCTCGGAAAGACATCCAAGCGGAGGACAAATGTGTTCTGGATCCAGGCCAACTCTGTTTTCCAATAGTGTAAAGCAAACTCAGCCTTGGAGGGTCCCAAATTGGATAAAGGGTGTCACGGCGGGACAGAGCCTGGCGTGAGGTGTGAACGAGCTGAAGGAGGACACAACAGTGGCAGCAGTGCACAGATTCAGATGTCAGCATCAAATGATGCAACAGCGGCTCGAGGCGCGCTCTGGCACAGCCGCCCAGCTCTCTTGCCTCCAGTAGGAGGCGCTGTACATTCAACTCAGTCTAGAGAATTCCGGCCATTAGACACCCAGGCACATCCAGAGAAGGCTGGAGCTCTTCGGTTTGATTCCACCGAAGAAAACAGGCATTCGAGTGTTATTTCAGATTCCCGCTGCACAATAAGGCAACTTTAAAATTATATATATATATATATATATATATATATATATATATATATATAATTATTTTCAAGAACAACAACAACAAAAATCCAGGGGAAAGACATCACTTTCTATGGATTAGGTGGGGAAGGGGGTTCTGAATTTTTTATGGCTGATTTTTGTCTCCCCCCCTATTTTCCCAAGGATGGTATGGTAAGAGAAAAAGTTTAAAAAATAATTTTTCAATAGTCTTTTCTGGAATGAGCAGTGTTCTCTGGGCTGGGAAGTAAGGGGAGTGGAAAGAGGGGAGAGAGGAGTGGGAGAAGCTGAAACCTCCTCCCATCCTCACATTTAGATCCTTTGAACCCGGTGGCACATGCTTGTAATCCCAGTATTCGGGAGGGTGAGACAGGAGGATCGCAGTTCGCAGAAAACCTCCGCTACATAAAGAGGCCCTTTGCAATTCAGTGAGATCCTGTTTCAAAAAATAAATAAATAAATAAATAAATAGGACCTGTGGTGTAGCTCATAGGTAAAATGCCCCTGGGTTCCATCCTCAGTACCAAGAAAAAAAAATAGGGCTGGGGGTGTAGCTTGGAGGTAGAATGCCTGTAGGTTCCATCCCCAGTACAAAAAAAAATTATATATATATATATATATATATATATATATATATATATATATATATATCTCCTTTGGTTACCTTCTCCTGCAAGTGGCAGAAGGGCATGGTAGGGATGGCAGTAGAGAACACAGTGATGATAAACCCCAGATAATGTTGGGGCCTGTGCTCCTGGGCCAGGGCTGCTAGAGCCTCCCTAGGGACTGTGCTGGGCAACAGGCCTCAGGACCTTGTGGATAGGCTGCATAGTTGGCTTGGGGGGCAAGGAAGCTGTGTGTGGGACCAGGGATGAGGCCTGGTAGCCTCAGGCAAAGCTTAATAGTGATTTTGGTAATCCAGACAAACTATCAATAAATTAAACCTTGATTATATAAAATTTCCCCCTCTCTTTTCTCCCTTAGAAGATAGGCTGGAAGAGTCATGGAGAAGCGAGGAAGGGAGAGTATGTGGAGGCTAGGCAACAAAATTTGGTATACTATTTAATAAACTAATGTTCTTCAAATTATTTATTTGGATCTGCATCTACATCATTATTAAGTTTGTGTCTATTGTCTCTATTTTACATTTTAATTTATTCCATTTTGCTTTATGTATATTAATATTGAATGTATTCCTACACAGATTTATGGCCCTTCAAAATTCATGATAGTTTTAGATGGGCATGGTAAAATATGTCTATAATCCCACCTACTCAGGGGGCTGAGAGAGAAGAATCACAAATTCAAGGCCAGCCTTTGCCTTATCCAGGGTCTTTCCCAAAATTAAATTTTAGAAGCGAATGAGAATGTACCCCACTGACAGAATACTTATTATGTATGATGGGTTAAATCATCAGTACTGCCAAAAAAGAGCTAGGCACAGTACCTGAAATCATAGTAAGTAGGAGGCTGAGACAGAAAGATCACAGGCTCTAGGCCAGCAGATACCAATTTTGGAAGACCCTGTCTCAAAATTTTAAAATATGTTTGTAATAGGACTTAGAAGATATAGCCCAGTGGTAAAATGCCCCTTGTTTCAATCCACAGTACCACAAGGAAAAAAGAAAGAAAGAAAAGAAAAGAAAGCCAAGCATGGTGGCACACACTTGTAATCCAAGCATTTGGGAGTCTGAGGGGGATCTGGGTTTGTGGCCAGCCTCAGCTACTACTTAGTGAGGCCCTTTGCAACTCAGTGAGACCCTGTTTCAAAATAAAGAATAAAACAAAAATAGGGCTGGGATGTAACTTGGAGTTAGAATGTCCCTGCATTCCATCCCCAATACCGCAAAAAGTAAAAGGGAAAAAAGACATTTCTTCTTATAATATTTTATTTTTTAAATATATTTTTATTGAAGAATTGTAGTCAAACATCACAATGAAGTACAAGACTTGTGAGGGTATACAAGCATATATCATCCAATTAGCCCTTATCCTGTCCCCTTCCCATTCCCTCCCCACCTCAATCCCAAGCTTGATTTGGTGATTAACTTTGAGACATTTGTTTACGTACATCATGCGTTTTATTTTTTATTTTTTTAATTTATTTTTATTGGTGCATTGTAATCATACATCACATTGGAATATAAGACTTGAGAGGATATACAAGCACACATCATCCAATTAGCCCTCATCCAGTCCCCATCCCATTCCCTCCCCCTCCCTCAATCCCATGCTTGTTTGATGATTAACTTTGATACATGTGTTTATGTACCTCCTGCTTTTAAATAGGCTCCATCCTCCCCTATTCCATACCCTCTGATTGGTCACCTTAACTGCTTCACTATAGGGCCCTTTCTATAGCTCGACCACTTCCTGTTGCCTGTTTCCTCCTAGTTATTGCTGATTAGGGGAAGCATCTGGTTTTAATTTTCTGCGATATTTCTCTGTGCATGCCGTGTTGCAAATACCGATCCCACTCTTGACGGCCCTAGTTGTGGCCTGGCTACCCGGTGGACTGATCCAGAGCTCACTGGCTCAAGTAGCGGCCTTGCCTCACAGAAGGCCCTGGTTCTGGCCTCGCTGGCCCCAACACTGGCCTAACACCTCAGCTGACTCTGATCCCGGCCTCGGAGGCCCCAGCACCGGCCTTCCTCACGGCAGACTCTGATGTTAGCCGATGCCCCGGCATCGGCCTAACCCCTCGGCAGGCTCCAATCCAGGCCTCGGAGGCCTCAGTAGTGGCCTTGACTCACGGAAGGCTCCAATGCTGGCCAGTGGCCCCAGCACCGGCCTAACCCCTCAGCAGGCTCTGATCCCAGCCTCGGAGGCCCCAGCATCGGTCTTGCCTCGCAGCAGGCTCCGATCCCGGCCTCGCTGGCCCCAGTACCGGCCTAACCCCACAGCAGGCTCCGATCCTAACCTCGGAGGCCTCAATAACAGCCTTGCCTCACAGAAGGCTCCGATGCTGGCTGTTGGCCCCAGCACTGGCCTAACCCCTCGGCAGGCTCTGATCCCAGCCTCGGAGGCCCCACCACCGGCCTTGCCTCATGGCAGGCTCCGATCCCAGCCACGCTGGCCCTAGCACCGGCTTGAACCCTCGGCAGGCTCCGATCCCAGCCTCGGAAGCCCCAGCACCGGCTTTGCCTCATGGCAGGCTCCAATCCCAGCCTCACTGGCCCCAGCACCGGCCTAACCCCTCAGCAGGCTCAGATCCCGGCCTCAGAGGCCTCAATAGCGGCCTTGACTCGTGGAAGGCTCCAATGCCAGCCAGTGGCCCCGGCACCAGCCTAACCCCTCAGCAGGCTCCGATCCCAGCCTCGCTGGCCCCAGCACCGGCCTAACCCCTCGGCAGGCTCTGATCCCGGCTTTGGAGGCCCCAGCATCAGCCTTGCCTCGTGGCAGGCTCCGATCCCAGCCTCGCTGGCCCCAGCACTGGCCTAACCCCTTGGCAGGCTCTAATCCCGGCCTTGGAGGCCCCAGCACCGGCCTTCCTCACGGCAGGCTCCGATGTTAGCTGATGGCCCCGACATCGGCCCAACCCCTCGGCAGGCTCTGATCCAGGCCTCAGAGGCCTTAGTAGCAGCCTTGCCTCACGGAAGGCTCCGATGCTGGCCAGTGGCCCCGGCACCGGCCTAACCCCTCAGCAGGCTCCGATACCGGCCTTGGAGGCCCCAGCACTGGCCTTGCCTCACAGCAGGCTCCGATCCCGGCCTTGATGGCCCCACCACCAGCCTAACCCCCTGGCAGGCTCCGATCCCGGCCTCAGAGGCCTCAATAGCGGCCTTCCTCACGGAAGGCTCCGATGCCGGCTAGTGGCCCCGGCACCGGCCTAACTCCTCAGCAGGCTGTGATCCCGGCCTCGGAGGCTCCAGCACCGGCCTTGCCTCGCAGCAGGCTCCTATCCCAGCCTCGCTGGCCCCAGCACCGGCCTAACCCCTCGGCAGGCTCTGATCCTGGCCTCGGAGGCCTCAATAACAGCCTTGCCTCACGGAAGGCTCCGATGCCGGCCGTTGGCTCCGGCACCATCCTAACCCCTCGGCAGGCTCCGATCCCGGCCTCGGAGGCCCCAGAACTGGCCTTGCCTC
This sequence comes from Muscardinus avellanarius, assembly GCF_963383645.1. Taxonomy (NCBI): domain Eukaryota; kingdom Metazoa; phylum Chordata; class Mammalia; order Rodentia; family Gliridae; genus Muscardinus; species Muscardinus avellanarius. Next base: position 115,452,220 of record NC_137792.1, on the reverse strand, counting down.
ATGGCAGGCTCCGATCCCAGGTTTGCTGTGTCCGTCGCCGGCCTCACCCCTCGGCAGGCTCTAATCCGAGCACCCTCTTTGCCCAACTATTTGTCGTACGTTCTCAAGGGTGCGTGGTGGTGGTAGCATTCTGCCTCTGGGGTCATTACTTCAAAGGTTCCAGGTGTAATGTATCAGATCTTTGCCTTCCCTGAGTACTGGCCACTTTCATTGCCACTGCCTCCACCATTTCAAATCTTTCCCAAGCTCTTTTTCCACTCTGAATGTTGTCCAGTCTTCCTAAGCATGCGCAATGGTAGCATTCAACCTTTGGTGTAATTTCTCAAAAAAAAAAAAAAAATAATGTTGGTAGGCTCCAATTTCTGCTTCTCCTGAATACAATTCTCCACGGCCAAAGCGGAGACCGCTTTCAGCACCGCCTTTCTTCTTGGTCTCCGCTAAAGTCTCTCTCCTTACAGGTGATGTCCAAGATTCTTAACAATGTAGAGAAGAAGCAGTCCTCCTTAGCGGGGAATTTTTCCAATAATTCCAGTTCATTTGGATAAGTTTTGTCTGCATCTCCAGTATCCTGGCATCTGCCACCTCCTTGACCCCTCTCCGATATTTTCCTTTTTTATTTTTCTGTTCCTTTCTTACAGGGTCCTTCCAGGTGGAGAGGGGTTTGCCTAGGGGTGCCCCGCCAGTGCCTGCCTACCCGCCCAGGGTCGGGGGCCCAGGGGCACAGACCACGGGGTCCTTCCGGGTGGAGAGGGGTTCGCCTAGGGGCACCCCGCCAGCGCCTGCCACCCGCCCAGGGTCGGGGGCCCAGGGGCCCGGACCACGGGGTCCTTCCGGGTAGAGGAGAGGTGGGACGCCTAGGTGCGCCCCGCCAGCGCCTGCCCACCCGCCCAGGGTCGGGGGCCCAGGGGCCCAGACCACGGGGTCCTTCCGGGTGGAGGAGAGGGTGGTCACCTAGTGGTGCCCCTCCAGCGCCTGTCCACCCGCCCAGGGTCCGGGGCCCAGGGGCCCGGACCACGGGGTCCTATATCATGTGTTTTAAAGAGATTCCATCTTCCCCCATCCCATCCCCTCTTATTGGTCACCTTGATTGCTCTTCCATGGGGCCCTTTCTTCAACTAGCTCTCCTTCCATTACCCATTTCTTCCTAGATTTTACATATTAGGAAAACCATCTGATTTTCTATTTTCTGTGATGTTTCTCTGTGTATGCCATAAATGCAAGTGCCGTTCCCACTCCTGAAGGCCCTGCTGCTGGCCTTGCCCCCTGGCAGACTCTGATGCCTGCCTCGCTGGCTCCAGCAATGGCCTAGCCTAATAGCAGGTCCCGATCCCTTCCCCGCTGACCCCAGCTCCGGCCTTACCCCTCAGGAGGCTGTGATCCCTTCTTCAGAGGCCCCAGCACTGGCCTTGCCTCATGGCAGGCTCCAATCCTGGACACGTTGGCCCTGGGATCGGCCTTGCCCCTTGGCTGGCTCTCTTCCTGGCCTCGGAGGCCCCAACATCGGCCTTGCCTCACGGCAGGCTTCAATCCCATCACGCTGGCCCAGTCTCCATCCTCACCCATCGGCAGGCTCTGATCCAGGCTTCGGAGGCCTAAGCTCCGGCCTTGTCTCCCAGCGGGACCCATTCCTGGCCAGGCTGTCCCGGCACCAGCCTCATACCTCAGCAGGCTCCGGTCCCATGCTCGGGGGCCCCATCACTGGCCATGCCTCACGGCAGGCCTCGATCCCAGCCTTGCTGGCCCCGGCACTAGCCTAACCCCTCGGCAGGCTCTGATCCCAGCCTCGGAGACCTCAGCACCAGCCTTGCCTCACGGCAGGCCCCGGTCCCGGCCTTGCTGTTCCCGGCACCAGCCTAACCCCTCAACAGGCTCCGATCCCGGCCTCGAAGGACCCTGTCCTGGCCTTGCCTCAGGGCTGGCTCTTATCCAGGCTTTGCTGGCCCCAGAACTGGCCTCACCACTCGGCAGGCTATGATCCTGGCCTCAAAGGCCCCTGTACCAGCCTTGCCTCATGGCAGGCCCTGGTCCTGGCCTCGCTGGCTCTGGCACTGGCTTCACCCTTCAGCAGGCTCCAATCTCAGCCTTGGAGGACCCAACACCGACCTTGCCTCACGGCAGGCCCCGGCCCATGGCTCTCTGGCCCCGGCATCAGCCTAACCCCTCGGCAGGCTCCAATCCCAGCCTTGAAGGCCCCAGCACTGGCCTTTCCTCATGGCAGGCCCTGGTCCAGGGCTTGCTGGCCCCGGCACTTGCTTTATCCTTCAGCAGGCTTCGATCCCGGCCTCACTGTTTCTAGCACCAGCCTCACCCCTTGGCAGGCTCCGATCCTGGCCTCAGAGGTCCCAACACACGCCTAGCCTCACGGCAGGCCCTGGTCCCAGCCTCGTTGGTCCTGGCACAGGCCTAACCCCTCGGCAGGCTCCAATCCCGGCCTCAGAGGCCCCAGCCCCGGCCTTGCCTCATGGTAGGCCCCGATCCCTGCCTCGCTGGCCCTGGCATTGGCCTAACCCCTTGGCTGGCTCCGATCCTAGCCTTGGAGGCCCCTGCACCGGCCTTGCCTCACAGCAGGGTCCGATCCTGGCCTCGCTGTCCCCTGCATTGGCCTCACCCCTCATCAGACCCCGATCCAAGCACCCTCTTCACCCAGCATGTTATCCAAAGATCCTGATCATGCATGGTGGTACCATTCTGCCTCTGGGGTTATTTCTTCAAAAGATCCAGGTGTGTTGCATCAGATCTCTGCCTGTCATGAGTACTGGCCGCTGTCATTGTTGCTGTCTCCACCATCTCATTTCTTTCCCAAACTCTCTTCCCACATTGCATATTGTGCAGTATTCCTGAGCGTGTGCGATGGTAGCATTCCTCCTTCAGGACAATTTCTTTAGAAGTTCAGGGTGGGTTGGATCAGATCTCTGCTTCTCCCAAATACAAGCCTCTACCGCCCCCGCAGCCACCGCTGCCAACACCGCCTTCCCCCTAGGTCTCCGCTGAGCTCCCTCCTTACAGATGATGTTCAGGTTTCTTAAGCATGTAAGGATGAAGCACTCGCCCTTTGTGGGGGAAATTTTCCAAAAGTTCCAGGTCAGTTGGATATGTTTTTGTCTGCATCTCCAGAGTCCTGGCTGCCGCCACAGTCATCTTGACCCCTCTCCAGTATTTTTTCTTTACTTTTTCCTTTTTCTCTCTCTTTTTTTTTTTTGAATAAGAGAAGACAGTATGTGTGGTTTGAAGAGGTTGTGAGATCAGGCACTCTGTAGCAATGGATTTTTTTCTCCCTTCCAAGAGCAGAGTCCCACAGTCTCACTCTGCAGAGCAGGATCTGCTGTTCTAATCGTACCAGGGCCTGGCACAGCACAGCAGCGCTGTGTTCTTTCAGTATGCACCACTTGGCTTCTGGCCTCCTGGGGATCAGGGCCGCCCACCCCCAGCCTGGCACCAGGCCCTCCCAGGAGCGGGTCAGGCGCCAGTCACCTGTCCAGTACCGGGCCTTCCGGGGAGCAGGGTGCCTGCTCCCCGCCCTGACTGGGCCTTCAGGGGAGCAGGGCACCTGATCCGCCAGGACTTCCAGGGCGCAGGGGCACCTGACCCCCTCCCGGGACCGGTTTTGGGGAGCAGGGTGCCTGCCGCCTGCCCGGACCCTCTTTTATTATTTTATAATGTAAAAATGTTAATAACTCTTTTTAAAATGTAAAAGGATACAAGTAAAATTAGTTTCATAGTTCTTTCTTTTTTAATTTTTATTTTGGTGGTACTGGGGGTGGAACCCAGAGGCTTCCTATCTCTAGGCTATGCTCCCAGACCTATTTTTTATATTATATTTGGAAACAGGGTCTCACTAAGTTGCTGAGAGCCTCACTAAGTAGCTGAGGCTGGCTTCGAACCCGTGCGATCCTCCTGTCTCAGCCTCCCAAGCGCGGGGATTACAAGCGTGCGCCACCATGCCTGGCTAGTTATTTCATTTTAATACTTTTGTTGGTGCATTGCAATTATATATTAGAGTGAGATTAAACGTGATACAAACATACATGCACACATCACTTGTTTAACACATGTATATAAATTCAACCTGGTCTAATATTAGAATTATAACCACAACATTGTTGTCTTGTCTATCTTTGTAATTTTTTTCTAAGTTTTTTTGAAGCCTTTTATAATTTTAATTTAGAATTATCTTTGAATGTTTTCACCATAAATAAAATGAAATCGATATGCTTAATCTCATTTGAACATTAATTATGCAAGGTATACATGCATCGAAATGTCAGTGAAAATGAACATTGAAAATATATCACCTCTTCAGAAAGGCCTTCCTTGACAACCATTTATTCCCATGAGTGGCTCTATATTATTTGATAATCTTAGCACTTGGAATTATATTACATATTTATTTCTTTATTTTCTTCTTTTGTGATACTATGGCATGAACTCCAAGCCATTTTACCTCTGAAATACACCCAAACCCCTTTCTTATTTTTGTTTTGAAAAGGGATCTCACTAGATTAGTGAGAGGTTCATTAAGTTGCTGAGGCTATCCTCAAACCTGCAGTCCTCCTGTCTCAGCCTCACAAGTTTGTTTATGTGGATTGTTTGTTTATATGATTTATATCCAATAGAATATAAGCCACATAAGGGCAAAGAATTTATCAGTCCTATTCACGGTTATATCCTTGATGCTTCAAGCACTTCACTGTTCCTTTAAATAAATAAGCCTATACTGTAAAAATCTATGGATGTGAAATGTACCTTTGTCTTAATTCAAATGTACTGTTTTATGTTCTTACTATTATTAGTACTTTAGTTTTGTAGCTTTTGCTATATATTGTAAATTTTATTTGGCAAATATTAATTATATAGACTACTGGGTCTCATTGTGTCATACTTATATATGTGTATAACATGATTTTCTATTTTGTGACTTATTTCAAATGTGTGTTTCATCTCTTCTCTGATAATTTTAAAGATGTATTTTTTCTACCTGCACTTTCCTCCTGGATTGAATTATACAGTCCCATGGCTTTAAATACCATCTATACACTGATACACACTGATAATTTTAAACTATTTACATAAGTACTCATGGACATATAATGAAAATGTGGTATATACTCAATGGAATAGTAGTCAGCCTAAAAGAAACATGAAATACTGTTATTTTCAGTAAAATGGAGAGAACTGGAGGACGTTATATTATGATTTTTAAAAAAGACAAAAAATCAATTACAACATGTTCTTTCACCCCTTGAAAGTTTACAGATCAACTTGTATGGGGAATAATGATGATCAAAAGTTTTGGAGAGTAGAAAAGGAGGGTAGGTAAAGGAAAGCTGGATTTTATGAGTTCACACTGTGAAACTCATTAAAACAAGTGATTAATACACATTAACCAAAGGTAGAATAAATAACTTTAAATGCTTTAAATGAAAGATAAAATAACACGCTCACATCTTTCTCTCAAACTTTTACTTTTTTTCGTGGTATTGGGATGGAAGCCAGGGTCATTCTACCTCCGAGCTACACTCCCATCCCTATTATTTATTCTTCATTTTGAAACAGGGTCTCACAGAATTGCAAAGGGCCTCACTAAGTAGCTGAGGCTGTCGACGAACCCAGATCTTCCTGTCTCAGCCTCCCAGATTCTGGAATTACAAGCGTGCACCACCACGCCCAGCTTAAAACTTTTGTTTGTCAATTTTTAAAAAATAGTACAAAGTGTGGAGGCTGGGGATAGAACTCAGTGGTACAGTACTTGCCTAGTGTGCACAAGGCTGAGTTTAATCTCCAGCACTGCCCCCCCAAAGGGTTAGTAAAAGCAGTTTTAGTAGTACTAAGCATGTATTTTCGAGTTTATAACACTAATATGTCATTCTGAAGACATAGTATCAGTTTGGAGTGTAGGTCAGGATATTCTTAGACCACTTACACTGACACCTTCTTTGTGTCTTTACTCAGTTTATTCCCCCTTTTGTCTTCTGATTTGGTGAAAATCCTGCTTATTGTTACAGCTAATTAGCTCTGATGAGTTAAGCTCTCTTGACATATTTTTTTTTTCATTTTTCTCCCCATTATAGAGCTTTGGCAGTGGTTTTTATATTTTTTATTATGTATCAGTATGAAAGTATAAAGGATGAGCAATGTTTTTCTTTCTTCTCAGGAAACTCACTTGCCCTTTTCAATCAGACCTCATATCTTCAGTCATATCACCTTCTGGTTTAGGAGATCTGTGTGATTCATTTCAAAATGTTTTCTTCTTTATTTCAGACATTCATTATCCTTCTGTGCTATCACTGAACCACTGTATGTGGAATATGGATACAATGAAGTGCCTAAAATCCTTTGTCTCTCAATCCTTGGACACCACTTTCAATGCTTGTTAAGAGATTCTGTTCCTTCTGTTGTTGCAGTGAAATTATATATTCATATCATTTGTTTTTTGAAAATGAGGGTTTTGTGATCTAGCTTTACCCCACTTTTTTATTCATAGGTCCTTATGTATTGGATATTCTGAAGAAACACTTGGATGGATACAAGCATGAAAGCATTTGGAAGACCAGTTAGGAGGATATTTTGGCCATTTTTCTTAGAGATGATAGTGATATTTACTAGAGTCATTACAGAATAGGTAGAGAGAAGAGGTCACATTCTGGGATATACTTTGGGGTAAACTTAACTAGACCCTAAAACTGGGCATGAAAGTGAAATACAAGTGTAAAAGATAAAGCTAATTATCAGGTTTTTAGACAGGAACAGCTGAATGAGTGTAATTGCCATATTTAGAGATAACGCATGCAGGGAAAAGGTAGATTTGAGTGAGATAATAAGCGAATAAGTACAAATTTGATATGGTTGTGTAATACCCATGTGGAGCTCAGAAATGATATCTCAATTAGAAGAAAATTTTGGCATCAGAGAGCAAACAGATGTTATCTGAAGTCAGAGAAATAAGCTTGAAGTTATATGGAACGTTTTTTTCCCCTCAATTATGTTTCTCACTTCAAGAAACAGTAAATGAGGGTTTGACCATAGCTTTGAATTTTCCTCTGCAACCGGTCTATCTTCATTTTTGTGGAACTATTTCCAGAGAAGGTGGGCCTTAGGGGTGGTTCAACAACTTGTACTCATTGTTCTTTCAGAATATTCCAAGTTAAGAATATAGGTTGCCAGGTTACTGCTCAATAACAAAGAGAAGACAGAAGCTCCTGTCCTCAGATCTGCACAGCCTCCGCTATTGCCAGACTATTGCTGGCAAGACTCAAAATATGAAGCCTGAAATGGATCTCAGAAAGATTGTGGACACTTAAAAGTGAGTGACGTAAAGTTATCTCTGCCCACTTCTGTCCAGAAATAGAGCAAATCTAATATGTCATTGAAAGAAGAAGGAAGAGGAAGAGGATGTAGAGGATGTAGAGAAAGAGGAGGAAGAGGAGAAGGAGGAGGAGGAGAAGGAAGAGGAGCAGGTGGAGGAAGAGGAGGAGAAGGAAGAGGAGGAGGTGGAGGAAGAGGAGGAGGTGGAGGAAGAGCAGGAGGTGGAGGAAGAGGAAGCAGAGGACTAGGAGGAAGAGGAGGAGAAGGAAGAGGAGGAGGTGGAGGAAGAGGAGGAGAAGAAGGAAGAGGAGGAGGTGGAGGAAGAGGAGGAGGTGGAGGAAGAGGAGGAGGTGGAGGGAGAGGAGGAGGTGGAGGGAGAGGAGGAGGTGGAGGAAGAGGAAGCAGAGGACTAGGAGGAGGAAGTGGAGGAGGAGAAGGAGGTCATCAAAATCAACGACAGCTGACCAGAGAAAGTCAAGATGAGTTAGTTTACATAATCCAGACATCTTTGAACAATATAACTAGACAAATAAATGATCTAAATAAATATTCTGAAGACTTGCTTGAAAAATTAACCAAAGAGGTCGATAGAGTTACTTTTAAACTTAAGACGTTGCAAGAAAATGTAATACAGTTAACTGATGTTATTACCCACAAGTGCTCAAATGAAGGATTGTCCTTACTAGTTAGGAACTCAAGTAAGACTTTTCAAAGTATGGCTATTCAAACAAAGAAAGCAAATCCCTATATTCCATTACTTGTTAGGACAAGTAAAAGATACAATGTTAGTGTACAGACATCACCTCTCACTATGCCTGCTTCTTATCATCAAGATGATATAGAAGGCTCATATTGCTCTGAACTTTGTGAAGAAAACACTATACTAGAGAGTAAAGAACAAAAGATATTCAAACAAACGAAAAGCCTAGATCATCTCAATGAACCAAAAAGTGTGCCAAAAAGTCAACTAATGGTAGGTGATATGTCTGTGGACCCAGCTGCTTGCAGTAAGGCCTCTCATTCAGATGAGGCTCAGCCAGCTAAAAGTTTTTCATCTTCCACTTTCCCGTTTAGTGAAATCAACAAGCTTCTAACAAGAGCTGTAGGAAAGGTGTTATCAAGTCCTCTGTGCCCACCACTAAAGAGACCTGAAGATATGAACAATTCGCATACCTATGTCAATTATGGAACTGGAATGGGAGAAGAGGTACAACCTCAACCTCGAATTCATATTAAAACCGAGGTGTTTGTGAGTCCTACAGCACCAGCTTCGCCACCTCCATTACCACCTGATTGGTTAAATGCATTAAGAGTTTCAAACAGGGAAAATTCTTCTGTAATCATACCTTCCACAACTCAACTTCCATTATCTACTTTAGAAACTACAACAGCAGTATCACCTCTTGATTGCCTGAAATCTACTCCTGATGCAGATCTTCTAATCACAGCACCCAAAGCAGGGTTTGCTTCTCTATTACCTGAACCTTTCCATGATTCTGAACTAAAACCAAATGATCTACTTCCACGAAGTGAAGATCACAGGATGCCTCCACCTTTATCTCCTTCTCCAATAATTTTACAAAATACCCAGTCAGGGACAGCAGTTACAGATCTTATGGACTCTGTTTTAGTTAAAAAATTGCCAAAACCCTCAGTTATACTGCCACCAAAAACTTTGGATCCACCAATATCAAGATCTTCAACTGAACCATTACCAAGATCCTCAACTGCACAAACACCAAAACGTTCAGTTCCAGTAGCATTACTATCTTCATGCCCCCAAACACCAAGATCTTCAGTTCCATTACCAACTAGTTCATTTACCCAGCCATCAAGACTTCCATTATGTCCATTATTAAGATGTTTAGATGCACAGTTATCAAGATATTCCATAACACAACCAATAAGACAATTGTATCTACCACAATCAACATCACCAAGTTTGAAGTCAATAAAAACTTCTACTCTACAGTCATTATTTTCTTTTGTTCAGTCATCATCATCTACTCCAAGAAATATGGCTCAATCTTCAACAGTGCCTCCTGATTTTAAACAATCACCTCCACCAACCCTACCAATAATTAGTAAAGCAAGAAGGGAGCTGATGGAAGCCATAAGAAAAGGTGTTCTGCTACGTAAAACTAAAACTCAGAATGCACCCAAAAACAAAATGAAGAGTCCTAAAAATGAAGTACATAGCATCTTGATACGTCGTAAAGCTATGGGATATAGCTCAGGTAAATCAGATAGTGAGGACGATTGAATGAAAGAAAAGTAAACAAATAAATTCAACTAAAGTAAAAACTAGTATCTACTGTGTGATATAAAAGTCATTACTGATGATTTCCTTTTTCCCCCTTAGGATTTCCCACTATCACCTTCCCTTCAAGGAAACTATCAGCACACACTTCACCCAAAATATATTATGGTTTTCTTAAAGGGTGCAAGAATTAAGTACAGAGTAATTTTAAGAATTATTTTGAAGACTAAATTCTGGTGTTATCAAGTAACTTCATTCCATCTCAAGTTAACTTAACTTGAAAGTTAACTTAAACTTTCAAAAATCCTTGTCTTGATTAGATATGCATACTCAGAAAGCATATATAAGTTTACAGCTTTTACTGCACCTCAAGGAGGAGCAGGATAAATCAGCATTTTTGGTAGTTTTTATTTTATATGGTATTATTGTCTGGATTCCTTGATCTTTTTTTTTTCATATTTATTTTTAATTGGCGCACTGTATTCATACATCATAGTGGGATACATACTTTTGTAGACATACATGCACACATTGCCCAGTCAGCCCCCACCCGATCCCCACCCCGTTCTCTCCCTATCCCCCCCTCCTATGCTTGGCTTAGTAGTTGACATCTAGTATTATGGCAATTTATCCAAAATTAAAAATGATAATCTCTCATAACAGTTTCATTTGTCTGATACCAAGCTTTTGATGACTTAAAGATAACATTTCAATATTTCTTTTTGCTTTCTTTCTTACCAGAGAATCTATTTTTTTTCTATTTTTTAGGTGAAACTATCATATATTTATATATTTATTTTTCATAAAAAAATCTATCCTAATATGGAATATGGACTCTAGGTACCCACATCGATCTTGAAAAAGAACAAAGCTAGAAGATATATATTTTCTGATTTCAAACCATATAAAGCTACAATAATTGAAACAGTGTAGTACTATTCTAAAGGCAGATATATAAACCATTGGAGTTAAATAAAAGCCTAGACCTAAATTCTTCCCTATATTGTCGTTATTTTTGACAAGGTTTCCACGAATATTTGGTGGTAGAAATAATAATCTTTTAACTAAATATTGTTGAAACATAATAATTACATGGAAAAGAATAAAATTGGACCCTTACCTAATCCCATATACAAGTATTAACTCAAAATAGAGAAAAGACCTAAATATAAATCTTAAGACTATAAACTTTTAGGAGAAAATCTGGGTCATAAAACCTCACAACATTGAAATTGGCAGTGATTTCTTGGTTATGATTTCAATGGCACAGGCAACAGAAGAGTATACAAACTCCCTAAAAAATAAAAAACATATTGTATATCCAAAGACAATGTAAACAGAGTTAAGAGTTACTAATAGAATGGGATAAAATATTTCCAAATGCTATATCTGAAGGTATATTAATATTCCAACTAGAAATCCTAAAAATTAACAACAATAAAGGCAAACAATACCCTTTAGAGATAAGTAACAGACTAACATAAATAATGAATCTCCACAGATAACCAATCTTAGTTGTCTGTTGGATGGAAAATCTTGTTTCTCTAGTTCTGATGTGTGTTACCTATTTCTTCTTTGTAGTTAATCTCTTTGAGTATTTTCTCTAGTGCTGGTTTTGAAGACATAAATTCCTTCAGTTTCTGTTTGTCATGGAAGCTTCTTATTTCTCCATCTAATTTGATAGAAAGTTTTGCTGGGTAGGAAATTTTTGGCTGGAAGTTGTTTTCTTTCAAAATTGGGAATATGTTACTCCAAGCCCTTCTGGCTCTCATAACTTGGTTTGGGAAGTCTGGAGTGATTCTAATTCGTTTGCCTCTGAATGTCACTTGGCCCTTTGCTTTTGTTGCCTTTAAGATTCTCTGCTTGGCTTCCACATTGGTCATTTTGACAATTATGTGGCGTGGGGATCCTCTTCTCCGATCCTGTCTAAAGGGAGTTCTATAAGTTTCCTGGACCTGTGTATCGACCTCTTGCTCTATGTCTGGAAAATTTTCTGCTATTACTTCCTTGAAGAGATTGTTGATCCCTTTAGTTTCACTTTCTTTTCCCTCCTCTATTCCAATTATTCTTAGGTTAGCTCTCTTAAAATGGGCCCATATTTCTTCAATATCAGATTCCTGCTGTCGGATATTTTTTCCTAGATTAGAAACTATGCGTTCATTTTTGGAATGATCATCTTCTAAGAGCGAGATTCTGTTCTCCATGTGTTCTAATCGGTTGTTTGTGCTTTGAATTGAGGCCTTTACTTCATTAATTGCATCCTTTATCTCTTTTTGGCTCTCTCTGAGTTCTTTTCGAAGCACCTCTATTATTTCTACAGTTATTTTCCTGATTTGATCTTCTAGAAATCTCTGATTTTCTGTTTTATCGGGTTTATGTTGTGGGGTTGTGAGCATTCATTGCTCCAGTATTATTCCTCTTTCCCATGATTTCGGAAGTTTGTGCCTTCTCTGGGTTCTTTCCTTGGGTCACTATGACTTCACTTAAGGTGCTCTGGATCTCGAGTCAGTAGTATCTCAGACTCCACTACTCCTTTACTGGGTTGTATCACAGAGTCTCTGACCCAGAGAGTCGATAGAGGCTGCTTTAGACCGTGGGGGTTGCCAGGTTGCACGTTCTCCTATGGTGTGATATCACTGCCACCGCCCCTCTCCCACTGGGTCAAGTCCCAGTGAGTACAGTACTGGGATTCCTCTGCTGTGGCCCGCAATTTGACTCACTGTTCTTGAGTACGCAGATGTAGCTGTAGTGAATTCGCTGCTGCTGCCGCCAGTGGCAATATGGCGCCGCTGCTACGCACTCGGCTGTTGGGCTGGCGTTTTTTTTTTTTTTTCTTGATTTTGATTTCCACTCTGAATTCCTGCAGCGTGTGCTGAGCTCAGACACTGGGAGCTTTAGATGTCCTCTGCGCAGAGAAATCCCGCCTGGCTGTTCCGCAGCGGCTCCCCTCGGCTTGCTGTGGCTGTCCCGTGAATTCGCCGGCAGTATGGCGCTGCTGCCGCATCCTCGGGTGGGAAGCCACGTCCTCGGGCGTGAGGATATCCTCTGTGGCTCTGTTCTCAGTCCGCTTTCTCTCTGGAGCCTGGTGATTTTTTTTGTTTCTCTGGTGATGTTGTTTTCTGGCTTTGAAAGGCGCTGATTTTGTGGTAATGGATATTTGTTGTTAGCGGGGCTCTTAAGCCCCGCTTTTCTCGGTCACCATCTTCCCGGAAGTCTCTCCTTGATCTTTCTTCAAGATTAAAGTTTCCAAACGAAAGATTCAGAATGAATAACTTTCCTTAAGTAATGTTAAATATAATTTTAAAAATTATTTTACAAAGTCACTTCAAGTCATGGGTCAGATCAAGCTCACCTAAAGACAGATTTTTAAAATTATGAGCCCTATGAAACACTGTTTAGTGTGAGGGTAGAGTTTCCAGACAATATTGAAGTGATCATAAGGAAAGAAAGGGAAAAAGAACCCTGGGTGGGGTTACAAAATCCAGAGAATGATTGTTTCAAGAAGGGAATTGTCAACTATCAAATTCAGTAGATTAAAAAAGTAAAATGAGTATGGTTTTAGCAGTACATAGGTCGATTGATTTTGACAAGAATAGCTTCAGTGAGAAGTCAGGAGGAATCATCAGTGACATTAGAGGATTTATTTTAATACTCCATGATGGAGTGGGTAGACAGTTCTTCTATAAAGCCAAATTATGAAGAGCAGCAGTAGAGAAGATAGTGGCTGAATTAGCCAGCTTCTTACCTGCTGGTTGGCCCACGAGCTTTGGGGTTCCTGGGGTGCTGCTTCCTCCACTGCTTCTTCTGTCTTTCCCTCTGCCTGTTCCTCCTGGCCTTCCCTACCATGTGGTAGGAGGTAGGGTGGTGGGTCTAAGAGCTCCTCAGGGGTAGGGGCCTGAAGGACAGGGTAAAGGGGGGCTGTAGAGGACCTTGCCTCCCGAGATGGGGTCTTATCTGCCCAGACAGCCAAGATTGTTGTGGTTGGGCCCTTAAAGGGAACTAGTGTCTTTAGTCACAGTGGCAGATTGACCACGAGATCTTTCAAAAAAAAAAAAAAATATATATATATATATATATATATATATATATATATATATATATTTCTGATCAGGGTAGTCTGGTTCTTCAAAGATTAAATCCTTGACACGCTTGATGACATAGAGGTCAAAGGTTCCTTCCATTGGCCATCCTAAGCCAAAAGCCGGCCACTCTGACAGTAAGTGATGAGCAGAGGTTTTTTTAACCTCCAAACTCAGACTATGAGCACTGCTCTTAAAATCTTTGAAATGATTCACGATGAGGCTTAAGGGAGTAGGCTGAGTCTGGCCCATCACAGAGACCTGGTCTGCAAAGGGAAGGGTTAAAATTGGGGTGCACAGAAAGCAAAATAGTAGGGAAATGAGATGTTCCACATGGGGGTGCTCGGGGAGTATACTATACAGACCTATAGTGAACAAAGCAACAAAGAGACAACACAAGACATCGAGACAGACAAGAAACAAGAGTCTGAATATCCAAAACTGAAACTGATGCTGCTTTGGTGACCAGGTGGGAGCGACCAACAAAATACAGATTTTTTAACCTACAGGAGGGTCAAGACGTCTCTCATGTCCCTCAGCTGGGGTCTACTAGTGTGTCCACCTAGAACAAATGCAGGTACTGAACAGATTGGGCCCTAATACAGACTGACTAGTCAAACAGAGTTAGGATCCTTTAACTTATACAACTATGGGTGTCCAGGCTTCATGGCCGGGGGTCCTGGGGGGATCTCTGGGGACCCTAGAGAACCCCCAAATGATACCCCAGACCCTTTCTCTGGGAGAGACCACCAAGGAGCTGAATCCGTATGCAAAAGCAGAAGAGCCTTTATTCAAGCTTAAGCTTGGGCGCCCTGACTTAAACCGACACAGAGGTTCTGAAAGGGAGCCCTGAGCACACTGTATCCTCTATTTTTATACCTTTTTAGACAAAGAATCTCTGTTGATTGGGTAATTCCCACAACCTTTACCATGATTGAATTAGAGGACCTTTAAGTTTAGCTGTTCACTGGGGATTGGTCACTATTATTCCCAGACAGCTGTCCTTACACAAGGTCTATATTTGTACGTTTTCCTTAACTTCCTGGAATGTTACCACAGCCACTAGCCCTGAGAATATCAGCTTGACCTCAGTCAGGGGGTCCTTTAGGCAAGGACGTCCTATTTTCCAGTTAATGCTTCAAGGACATCTTGGTTTTCAGTTAATGCCCAGTTCCTTTAGCATTCCTTTTGCTTAACTATTTAATTGCCATCTCAGTAAGAGCTGAACACAAAACTGAATCCTCAGAAAACGATTCCCTAGGCAGCCCCGTGGGAGCAGGTCATCCCTGGTTGCAAGTTTACACTTTGAGTCTGAGTTAGAGGGTGATTCTGCCAAGTCCTAAAATGCCCTCAGGGCATATTTCTTATTCTTTAGATGCAAAGTACTCAGTTTATTTTTAATGGTGCTAATCTCTTCAACAAATACATTAATGTTGGTGACAACTTTAAGCACACACTTTTTTCTGACCAAACTGCAATTTTTTCAAATTTTTTGCTTTTCTTCTCTTTGTTCCTGTGTCCCACTATAAAACTGGCTAAAATCAGACAGTAATGCCCATGCTAACTCTCAAATGATGTGCTTCCTCTTCCTTGATACTTTCTCATCATTCTGGTCTTATGCACCTTCACAAGAAGCAAGCATTAAGCTCAACTTTCAGTATTCTAGGACATCTTTCCAATTTTTTCCAAATTTCTCCCACAAACTAATTCCAAAGGCATCTATAACACATTATTGATTACAGTCACAATAATGACTCTACTTGTTCACCTTATTCTATTTTTCATCTCTTTCCCCAAGCCTTCTACTCTGTGTCTGAACTATTTTACCTATTTCATCCATGCCTTTGTAGCAATTTCCAGTGATAGTTTTCTGTCACAGGGACAAAATATCTGAAATAAGCAACTCATAAGGAGGAAGGTTTATTTGTGATATTACTTCAAAGGTTTTAGCCCATAGTCACTTTATCTTGTGGCTTTGGGCCTGTGGGAGTGCAGGACATTCTGGAGGGAGCATGTTTCAGCCAGTTTATCCATTTCTGTGACAAAAATACCTGACAACACATCTTAGAAGAAGAAAGATTTATTTTGAACTCATGAGTTTCAAGGTTCCAGAGGTCAATCCATGGTCAGCTGTCTCATGACAATACAAGTTGGTGGTAGGGCACTAGGGAATGGCACAGTAGCAAAAGCCACATTCAACTCAATGGCAGAAGGAGCAGAGAGTGTGAGAAGGGGGGAATAAGAACATATTGAAAGGGCTGGGGAGGAAGAAGACAGGAGATGTCTCTACAGGAGTATAGGCTTATTCAAAAAAAAAGCTGTGTTGCCGGGCGTGGTGGCGCACGCTTGTAATCCCCGCGCTTGGGAGGCAGAGACAGGAGGATCGCGCAGGTTCGAAGCCAGCCGCGCGCGCTGGCTTAGGAGACCCTGTTTCCAAATAAAAAATGTAAAAATAGGTCTGGGAGTGTAGCCCGTAGGTAGAAGGGCTTCCAGGAACCCCAGTACCACCAAAAAAAAAAAAAAAAAAAAAAAAAAAAGCTGTGGAGGGAAGTGTCCAGGAAAGGATGGAACCTGTGTCTTCTTACAGACTAGAAGTATATATAGATTGTTTAAGGGGAGATTCCACGGGTCATAGGGGAATAGTGGCTAGACATTGCTAGGAGGATTGTTAAGGGAGTTAGCTGAATTGGTAGAGCTTGGTTAAGTAGTATAATTGAATTTTTCCTTAAACAGAGATATGTGATAAGCAAGGGGCTTTTCAGGCACATCTTAGGTAAGAAAATGTGGACATTGGGGAAGGAGGGGGAAGGGTGTATCTGGGTAAGACTTGGGAATGTCTTGTCAGCAAAGAGACCTATGAAGTGACATGTCTTCACAGGATGGGGTCACTTTTGTTCAAAATTCTTTCTATATAATTATATGTATACATGTATACATATATGTGCACATATATGGTGCACATGTTATATATTTATGTACACATATATGTGTACACACATACATATACACACATATATGTACACATATATATATTATGGTACATAAGACCATGCTCCCTTGTAAACCTCCCCCTCCAACTATGTCTCACTTCTGAATGAACTTTTTTGCATTGGAGCCATGTTTTCAACACACTGGGCATTGCTCTCTGGTTTGGGTTAGGAGAGGCCAGATGTAATTATTTTTCTTCCCCTTTGCAGTGATATCTCAAAATGCTCCTCACTGCTGTATTCCTAGACATTTCACTGAAGTATAAGGCACAAGAATTTTTGTCAGATTTACTTCCCATATTTGACACTCAAATGTCTTACCAGTAAGGCTAGAGTAATTTCCACTTCAGCTATTCAGATTCAGTCGGCTTAATGTCATGAATATAAAGCACAGCGTGATATATTGTGTAAAAGAAAACCGATTAAGTTCCCTTAATCAAAGGACCGAAGAATTTATGTAACTCTGAGGTAAGGTGGTGAAAGTATATTGTGAAGGTACATATGACAGCTGAAACAAACGGCCTCTGATAGTATCTATTAAGAAATATCATTTTAAAATGCATGTCTTGAATCGATAGCTGCATGTTAGATGTGTTAATTTCCTCAAGGAGTAAAATCACATCTGGAATACAGCTTGTACTTGTCATTACTACTTGATGAAGTTTGTGATAATTCATTATCATTCTAAAAATTGATTTGTTTTCTGCCCAGGCCAAATAGGTGAGTTGAATGGGATGTGGTGAGAATTCCTTACCTTTCTGGTATTGGCAGTAATTTCTGCAATCCCTGAAGAATGAATGTAATTTTGCCTTTAGTCTATTATTTTTCTAGGAAATGGCATTCAGCCTCTCCTACCATAATAGCTCTTACTCCACTTGCCAGGGAAGCAATGTGGGATTCTCCCAGTGCTGAGTATGTTTGTTCCAATTTTGCATTTCATAACTCGGAAAACAACCACAATTTATAAGTACTTAGCACTATAAACTTCCCACTTAGTTCCACCTTTACTTCATTTTATACTTTTTAATAGCCCATAAACCACTTACTGATGTATTTATTAATTTCCAAGTGTTTGGATATTATTTTTGTTTTTTATTTATTTCTAATTTTAAGTCCATTATGGACAGAGAACCTATCAGTTACATTTTCAATTATTTTAAATTTATTAAAGTCAGTTTTGTGACTTAGCTTCTATCTTGGCAAATATTTCCTAGGTGCTTGAAAAGAATTCATATTCTGCTAATTTTCATTAGAATGTTCTATAATTCATTATATCATGTTAATTGATATAATTCCATTCTTCTATATCTTTGTTGAATTTCTACATAGTAGTTCTATTATTATTGACAGTGAGATCTAGAAGCACCCACTAAAATTATGGCTTTTTCTTTTTTTTTTTACCTCTATCAGTTTTTCTTTCATGTATTTTGAAGCTCTGTTGTTTGGTGTGTAAATATTTAGGTCATTATATCTTTTTTGTGGATTAATCATCAAAGCATTATATAATTAGTCCTACTTAGTTCCTAGTAAATTTTGTCATTCTTAAGTAAGTATCAACTGATATTATAGGCAATTCTAATTTTTGTTAGTGTCTGTATATTTTTCCAGCCCTTTAATTTAATCTATGCCATTAGGTTTCAAGTGAAGTGAGTAGCATGTAGCTTGTATTTAGTTGTATATAAAACACAGTTAAAGTAATTTTTCAGAGACATAGATTCATTTGGGAAATTAAGAAATACATATTTAAGGGAGAATGTGGATCACCTCAAAAGCGAAGCCTAAAGTAAATATTGATATATTATGGATTAAGTGGTTGCTATATATATTACTCTCTATATATTTATCTTATTGGTGACTACTTCTGTTAATGTGTTGCCACTTTTAGTGAAATGTAGATAGGCACAAAAGCAGAAAACAGTAGTGGGGTAGGAAAACCTGAAACATAATTAATGTTTAGAAGGCTATGTGTGATTGAGTTTGAGAGTTCAAAACTCCAGGAAGGCTAGGTATTGTACACATCTATAATCCTAGTACTTGGGAGGTTGAAACAGGAGAATCATAGGTTCAAGAACAGCCTCATCAAGTAGTGAGACTCTCATCAATCTAGCAAGACTCTGTTTCAAAATAAAAACAAAACAGGACTGAGGGTGTAGCTAAGCAGTAGAATGACCATGGGTTCAATCACCAATACCACACACACACACACACACACACACACACACACACACACACAAACTCTAGAAGGTGCAGCTTTAGAGCCCCCCACACTTTCAACAATTTAACTTAAATGAACTCCACTAGGTTCTCACAGATTGGAAGTAGCACATTATCTGTACTACTGGCAGTGGGAAAAGAAAGTAGCCATTTTGGAATATATTCAGAGAATGCTGTTCTTCTTAATATGTCTCCATTCAAGAGAAATGATAACAAAACTGACAATATTGTTTATCAATGGTTTACTAACCAGAAGAATGAGAAATACTCAAAATTATACCCCTAAAACCTTTATGTGTGTCCTAAGTGTTAAGAGAACAAATAAATAAAACTAAAAATTATGAAGGTCACAGCCCAAGGCACAAGCTTACTAAAATCTGACACATAATCATAGAACAAGAGAATGCTACCTCTCCTAGTGTACCTTACCTCTGTATAAATAGGCTCCTTATACAGATGCCTATAAAAGAAATGTAACTTAAAATAGTGTGTATTCCATATATATTTTAAAATGACAAGTTTGTAGAGAAGCTCAAAGTCAACAAGGAAAAAATACTGTGATAGAAAAATCTTAGCTTGTGACACAGCTACAACAAATCATAAACACAGCCTAACTGCTCACCAGCTAAACATAAAACCTTACATTTAGAATTATTCATTCGGATTCTTTTACCCAACATTACCAACTTTTAAACAACAACCCAAAAAAGGCACACTTAAAAAAGAAAAAAAAAACACCCACAATCTGAAGAAACAGCAAGTATTAGAACCAGAATCAGATATGGTGGAGAAGTTGGAATTATTAAGTCTGGAATTTAAAATGATTATCATCAATAGGTTAGGAGAAGGAGGCAAGGAGGTCTTGGCCCTGGACCCATAGTTTACTTTGGCTTGTTGCACCCTGGTGCTTTCACCAGGCCTCCGCTGATGGCTGATGCTGCTGTCAAAGATTCATCAAATCGCTGCCTCTTCTATCTACTATTGCCTCTGCAAATATTGCTATTTTTGTTGCTGCCAGTGCTATATCTCTGAAGACTTGCCTCTTCCCTTGCTGTTTTCCTCCTCTCTTCCTGTTCCGCATTCACTGCTCTCCTTGGAGACTAGCTTATATAGCATAACAATTTCTCTGATTGGTCAATTGAAATTGGCTCATTTTCAATCTCTCTTTGGAATCCCTAATCAGTCAGGGAGAGCTTTCAGCCTCAGCCCTTATCCCAGCCCCTCCCCCCTTATCACTATAAACTCTAATGGAAAAAAATGGATAATATGCCACAATAGTTGGGTAATGTAAGTAGAAATCTAAAAAATCTAAGAATTAAAAGAAAATACTATAAATGTTAAAAAAATATTGTAACATAAATGAGTACTTTTGAAATGGGATCAGAAATATATGTCTATTGCTGAAGACAGAAAAAGTGAACTTGAAGATAAATTAATACAAACTTCACAAGCTGAAATGTGAAGAGAAAAAGGAATGGAACATAGCAGATAATAGCCTAAAACTCTTACATGATTATTAGAGGTATAGCATATGCATAAAAGAACACCCAAAGTAGGAGGAAATGAGAAATAATCAGAAAAAATATCTGAAGCAATAAAAACTGAAAATTTCCAAATATTAGTCATAAATACAAAACCACAGACTCAGGAATCCTTGTAAGCATAAAGAAGGATGGATACAAAATAATCTATACCCAGGCATATTATCTTTGAACAAAAAAGTTAAAAATAACATCTTGATATAAACTTGAATCTGAAGGACACCTTAATTATAGATGAGCCTCTAGCTTGAAATAAAAGTCAAAGACTCCAGACCTGAAGAATGTATGGAATAGTGATTGTTGACAAACATGTTCACTCTGAGTATATAAACCCTCCTTAAGAACATGGGCTCTTGCACTACCTTCAGGAAGGAAAATTGGAGACAGCAAATAATTTAGACTAGATTCACTGTACTTTTATTTGCAAAAAGATTTTTTAATGTGACAATCATTGCATTCATGAGTACAGAAACTAATTACAGACCTCTTCTATGTCCTATTGACATTGCAAAATTATAAAATATACATGTTCCTTTTTATTTCCACCTCCACTTGTCTATCAGTTGGAAATAGCGGGAACATGACATATGCTATCTTCCTCCATAAACATCACAGTTACTCAACCCCCAAAAATATCATAGACAGAAAAAAGGAACTATTCAAATTTTCTATGAAATCTCCCAGAAAGGAGCAAGTTAGTGAGGCAGAGTAATCAGAGTATTACCAATATGTTAAAAATTTGCCTTTCCATTCTCATGTGGGAAAATGGCCTCCACAGAATGTGAGAAAGTTACACAGCCAAATGAAACTGGGGACCTTTTTAACCATGTTACCGTGTGTGCAGCATGATAAAAACAGATGCAGGTCAAAAGAAAAAAATAAGAAAGACTATTATAGTGCTGTTGCTCACTGTACCATCTGGAGAATACACCAACCAAACCACACAGGAACATTTTCCCATGGGAAGCACTATAAGCAGACAGGCTTCTACTTAAGACATCAAATCTAGGTCAAGATTTTATTTTGAAAAATATACTATAGTTTATACCTTCCATGTCCAAACATTAGTTTTGAGCTTACTTAGGCTATTTCAGTGGCCTGAACAGTAGACTTTTAAAGGGTAAGGCATAAATTGAGTTAAGAGAGTAGAAAATAGTGTATTACCAGAATAAAAATAAGCATAAGAAGTAGTTTAAGGAATTCTTATAGGCTGGCCTATAATCAAGCTTCCCACTGATAGGACATTATAGTCAATAACAGTATCTTGGTGGAGTTGCAAAGTGTGTTAAAGTATGATAAATATTTTCTCTCTCTCATATATATTTATGATTATGTATACATATACATATATATACAACAACAATATATTTTACATGATAAAATACAGTGCACAATAATATATCCTGATGTATTTCTTGGATCAAGAAAACATGTCTGGCAGTTACATTATTGGCAGATATGAACTGATAATTTGGAAAAATATAGAAAAAGATTAAT
The DNA here is from genome assembly GCF_963383645.1 of Muscardinus avellanarius. Classification (NCBI taxonomy): domain Eukaryota; kingdom Metazoa; phylum Chordata; class Mammalia; order Rodentia; family Gliridae; genus Muscardinus; species Muscardinus avellanarius. The sequence goes on along the minus strand of NC_137792.1, from coordinate 115,430,340 downwards.
GATATATATTTCATCCTTTATAAGGGACATGAAGGTTATGGAATGGAAAGGAGAAACATTCTGTTGAGCCATATAATTTATAATGTATAATTCATACAGTTTATTAATCACCTTTTTTTTTTTGGTGGTACTGGGGTTCCTGGAAACCCTGCCACTTCCAGGCTACACTCCCAGACCTATTTTATAATTTTATTTGGAAACAGGATCTCTTAAGCCAGCAAGGCTGGCTTCGAGCCTGCGCACCCGCCTTCCAAGCACTGGTATTACAAGATTGCTCCACCATGCCCGGCCTATGCCCTTTGTTTTTTATTCAGTTAATCCGAAGGAGTCCCCAGGTAGCCAAGGGACCTGGGGGAGGGGTAATCTCCTTGAGCATCATGCCATCTAACAATGGATTGAAGACAGGAGAGGTCACGCACTTCTGAGGATAGAACATTGAAGAGTCCTCATTAATCATGCTGAGTTTGTGAGGTTCTGCTTCCATTACTCAGTGTATAATTGGAAGTTGTGTATGAAGAACACATATTTTCAGAACACCTCAATATACAGCCAAACATTTAAAAATAGTTTTTAGTATGAGATCAAAGATGGCAGTTTCTTGAATGAGAAACCATTGTGCAAGTAATGGCTATTTTAGGTGGTCCAGAGACATCAGGAGACATGAGATTTCCAAAGAATCACTGAGATATTTAAGCAGAATCATAAGTAATATTAAGCAACACTTGAAAATAAGAAATATGTTGCCAGCAGAACCCCAAAATGACTAAATGATCTTGGACTTGAATGTCCTTAGTGTGTCAGATGAATCTTCTTTGAGGAAGGTATCATCACTGTAATATCATACCTGTGTTCCTGGAGACAGGTGGATGCAGTTAAGATATTTTCAATATAGTCATGAGCAATGTCAAAGCCATTCTGAATTGTCTATTTAAGAGCAGGAAAACTGCTGCTAAATGGAGGAGCAGTTTATCTCTTTATTTGTTAGGTCTTATATAATCAGTTTTAATCTTTAAATTTTTTTTGCATTACTGGGGATAGAACACAGGGGCATTATTCCTCTGAACCACACACCCAGCCCTATTTTTTATTCTTTATTTTAAATCATGGTCTCACTGAGTTGCAAAGAATCTAAGTAGCTGAGGCTCTCTGTGAACCGAAATCCTCCTGTCTCAGCCTCCCAAATGCTGGGATTACAAGTGTGCACCGCCATGCCTAACGTAAAGACCCATTTAACTTATGTTGGGTCATATTAACCATTTTACCTGGGAAGTTCACAGGTTCCATTATAAACTCCATTTGGAAATATAAAAGACATAATTTTAAAGTATTAACTATTGTGCTAAAATATCTATGTTCATTATAGTATATTTCTAGGCAATGGGTATCATGAATATATAACACTTAAAGAGAAGACATTCTGTTTCCCTCTCTTTTATATTTAGATTATTAAGATTATGGGGGGACCATGTTTAAATTTTATTAGATCTCCAAATACAACTGTAATTTAATGCCCAGTAGTAAGTCTATGAAACTTTGTCAAATTGTGAATTTGTGAATTTTACCAGCTGTTAAAGTTAGAATATATTCCTTAGATGCCCCCAAACCACAAGCTTCTTTTTAAAACTTTTTAAAATTTTTTTAATTTATTTTTTTATTGGTGCAATGTATTCATACATCATAATGGTATAAAGAAAATACTTTTGTAGACATACATGCACACATCGCCCAGTTAGCCCCTACCCAATCCCCACCCCATTCCCTCCCCATCCCTCCTTCCCATGCTTGGCTTAGTGGTTGACATCAAGTTTTATAGCAATTTATCCAATATTAACGATGATAATCTCACATAACAGTTTCATTTGTCTGATACCAAGCTTTTGATGATTTAACGATAACATTTCAATATTTCTTTTTTCTTTCTTTCTTACCAGAGAATATTTTTTTCTTTTTTTAGGTGAAACTATCATACATTTATTTATATATTTTTCAGAAAAAAATCTATCCTGATATGGAATATGGACTCTAGATACCCAAAACAATCTCGAAGAAGAACAAAGCTAGAAGCTGTATATTTTCTGATTTCAAACCATATAAAGCTACAATAATTGAAACAGTGTAGTACTGTTCTAAAGGCAGATATAGACCATTGGAGTTAAATAAAAGCCTAGAGATACATTCTTCCATATATTGTCAAGTTATTTTTGACAAGGTTTCCACGAACATTTGGTGGTGGAAATAATAATCTTTTAACTAAATATTGTTGAAAAATAATAATTACATGAAAAATAATAAAATTGGACCCTTACCTAACACATATACAAATATTAACTCAAAATAGATATAAATCTTAATACTATAAACTTTTAGAAGAAAATCTGGGTCATAAAACCTCACAATATTGAAATTGGCAGTGATTTCTTGGGTATGATTTTAATGGCACAGGCAACAAAAGGGTAAATAAACTCCCTAAAAAATAAAAAATATTGTATAGCCAAAGACAATGTAAACAGAGTTAAAAGTTACTGATAGAATGGGATAAAATATTTCCAAATGCTATATCTGAAGGTATATTAATATTCCAACTAGACATCCTAAAAATTAGCAACAATAAAAGCAAACAATACAATTTAGAGATAGGTAAAAGACTAACATAAATAATGAATCTCCACAGATAATTAATCTTAGTTGTCTGTTGGACAACTTAGTTGTCTGTTGGACAACTAAGAACGAACACATAATTTATAACTTAGAAAAAAATATCAGACAGCAGGAATCTGACATTGAAGAAATATGGGCCCATTTTAAGAGAGCTAACCTAAGAATAATTGGAATAGAGGAGGGAAAAGAAAGTGAAACCAAAGGGATCAACAATCTCTTCAAGGAAGTAATAGCAGAAAATTTTCCAGACATAGAGCAAGAGGTCGATACACAGGGCCAGGAAACTTATAAAACTTTCTTTAGAGAGGATCAGAGAAGAAGATCCCCATGCCACATAATTGTCAAAATGACCAATGTGGAAGCCAAGCAGAGAATCTTAAAGGCAACAAAAATAAAGGGCCAAGTGACATTCAGAGGCAAACCAATTAGAATCACTCCAGACTTCCCAAACCAAGTCATGAGAGCCAGAAGGGCTTGGAGTAACATATTCCAAACTCTGAAAGAAAGCAACTTCCAGACAAAAATTTCCTACCCAGCAAAACTTTCTATCAAATTAGATGGGGAAATAAGAAGCTTCCATGACAAACAGAAACTGAAGGAATTTATGTCTTCAAAACCAGCACTAGAGAAAATACTCAAAGAGATTAACTACAAAGAAGAAATAGGTATCGCAGAGTCTCAGACCCTGGGAGTCAATCGAGGCTGCTTTAGACCATTTGTGGTGCCGGGTTGGGTGTTTCCTATGGTGTGATATATCTCCGACCGCCACTCCCCCCACTGGGTCAAGTCCCTGGGAGTACAGTACTGGGATTTCTCCTCTAGGGACCACAATTTGACTCACTGTTGTTGAGTGCACAGATGTAGCTCTTGTGGACTCGGTGAATTCGCTGCTGCCGCCACCAGTGCCAATATGGCACCGATGCCATGCCCTCAGCCATGAGGCTGGCGTATTTCTTTTCTGTTTTTGAGCTCCGCTCTGAGTCCCTGCAGGGTGTGCTGAGCCCAGCCTCTGGGAGCTTTAGATGCTCCCTGTGCCGAATAATCTGCTGAATCCGCCCAGCTGATCCGCAGCAGCTCACCTTGGCTCGCTGTCCGCTGCTCCTCTCTGGAGCTTGGTGGGCTAATGAGTGCGTTGTTCTGGTGCCGTCCAGTGAGCTCGCCGCTGCCGCCTGCAGTAAGGCGCTGCTGCTGCATCCTCGGCCATGAGGCCGGCATATCTCCTCTCTGGTTCTGAGCTCCGTTATGAGTTCCCCTCCTCTCTGGAACCTGGTGCTACAAGGGAAAATGGTGCCCACCGCTTCGCACCACGGCTCTGGCTGCAGCACTGTGGTCTGGTTTCTAGTGTCTCGTTTTTCCAGCCCTCTTTTTCTCTGTCCCTTGAAATTACATTCTTGTTTCTCTGCTGATGGTGTTTTCTGGCTATGAAAGGTGCTGATTTTGTGGTAATAGAGATTGGTTGTTAGCGGGGCTCGTAAGCCCCGCTTTTCTCCTTCACCATCTTCCTGGAAGTCACAAAGATCTTTTTTTTTCTTTTTAAAACTTTTTGTTACAAAAATTATTTCAGTAAATTCTGGATTTCTAAATAGGTCAAATTATGGACTTTGTTTTAATTTAATAATAAATACATTATTCATTTATTTTTTCTTCCTGTTATACATAGGGGTTTTGTTTATTTTCATTTATTTTCTTTTTTTGGCTTTTAGCTACCTGAAGCCACTGACCTGAAGCCACTGTCCTTAGTTTCTGTCCATCCAACAGTTCACACTATGGAATTTCTAAAAAATTACAAGGGAAGTGGAAAGGTAGGAAGGGCCCAGTGTCCTGCTTGTAGGCAACTGCTGCTTGTTTCATGGCTTCCTAGTCTGCCTCCTAGGGATAAAGAATTGCACTTGGAGAGCTATAGCAGTGTCTCCTTGTCATATCACACAGCTTCCTTTCTTTACAGAACCATTCTTTTTTTTTTTTTTGCGATACTGGGGATAGAACTCAGGGGTATTCTACCTCTTAGCTACATGTTGAAACAGGGTCTCACTAAGTTTCAAAGGGCCTCACTAAGTAGCGAACCACGATCCTCCTATCTCAGCTTCCCAAATGCTGGTATTATAAGTGTGAGCCACCACACTTGTCTTGGCTCTAACCATTTTTAACCTTCAAAGATAAACTTCATGTTCACAGGTGTCTCAGTCACCATTTTCACTGCTGGGACACAAGAAACCTTTGAAGACAACTTAGAGGAAGGAACATTTGTTTATAGATTTGGAGATTTAGGGGTTCAGCCCATGTCAGGCCAAGTTATGTCAGTGAGGCTTAGAGCACAGCATCAGGAGGCAAGAAGAAGGAGGAGGAGGAGGAGGAGGAGGAGGAGGAGGAGGAGGCCACGATGGAGGCAGAGGAGAAGGAGGTGGAGGAGGAAGAGGAGGAAGAGAAGGAAGGGGAGGAGGAGGAGGAGACGAAGAAGAAGAAGAAGAAGAAGAAGAAGAAGAAGAAGAAGAAGAAGAAGAAGAAGAAGAAGAAGAAGAACAACAACAACAACAACAACAACAACAACAACAACAACAACAAGAAACACAAGAAAAGAGTGAGAGAGAGAAAGAGAGAGAGAGCGCGCGAGAGCGAGCAAGTGAGAGCCAGAGAGAGAATATGAACCATGTATATTTGCCAAGTCCACAACCTTCAGGGAGGGCACCCTCCTTAGCAACCAAGCTCCACCCCCAACATGGCTGCCTTATGTTCATGAGGTCTAAGGCGACATTCTAAACCCAAACCATAACAACAGGTGACTGTCTCTAATTCGAGGGTATTCAAGTTGCCTTGGAGAGGTCAAGATGAACATCAAGGAGAACAGCAGTAGGTCTACTTCTAGGAAGAATAGCTAGCTCATTTTATCTCAATGATGGGTCATAACACAAAGTAGTTCCCAGGCACATTGACTTAGATTTTTACAAGTTTCTAGGAACTTGTACACCTCAGAAGTATTAAGGTGAGCAGAGATAAAATGTTCTTTTCCTTTTGTTCCCCTCCATAAAATTTTGAGCTACAGGTTTCCCTGAGTGGATAACACAATAGCCACCAGATTTATGAGTAGAGAACAACAAATATTAAGTTTTGCAACAACACCAGAGCCAAAGACACAACATCACTGTTTTTTTTAATAGGGAAGAGTATGAGGTGCTGTATTAAATCCTGAGAAGAAGGATCTCCTCATTATTTTCCCATACCACCTTGGGTTTCCAGGTAATCTATGGACTGGGTGGTTTGTCACTACTCTACTAACTCAGCCGGTAAGAAACTAGAAGTTGACTAAGATCTGTACAGTCACTTGCTAATGCTGCCTGGTTATATGGTCAGGGCTATTGCTGACACTAATGAAATTACCCATTCAGCTACTTTTGGAAAAGCTACTACTTTAAAAATTAATGAAGAATTACTATTTTATGTTCAAATTAATATTGTAGATACCAGGACTAGTATATAGAATTATAAAGAACTAAAAAATTGATACCAAGATTAAAAGCAAATAACCTAATTAAATAAATGGGCAATAGAAATGAATAGACACTTTTCCAAAAAAAAATCCATCCAGGTGTGATGGCACATGCTTGTAATCCCAACATTCCCGAGGCTGAGACTGGATGATCACAGTTCGCATGATCATATATGGACATATATGAAGTAGCATATATACTTCATATATGTCCATATATGAAGGTATCACTACCAATCTCACTAATGTGTATGGGGAGGGAGGTGGTGGAGGTGAGGGTGGGATGCAGAGGGAAATACATCAAGTGATGTGTGTGTGTATGAATGTAATTACTTTGAATCTCACTATGATGTATAATTAAAAGGCAGCAATACAATTATTAAAAAAGAATGAGGTAGTCAGCTATGGGTCCTTTCTCCTACACGTTTTAGCTATTAGTGGCTATGTGAGGTTGCTTAACTTGTACTTTGACATTAGAAACTACAATTTATGATGGGAAGTGATGGCAAAACCCAAACCAACAGCACAATGCAGTGGCCAAAATGCAAATATAACAGCAGGTGGTAGTGCTCTCTCTGGTTACCTCTGCTGCATTACAAACCCAATTAGTAAATCAAAGTAGTTAAGTAGAATCTTTTTCTTTTCTGGAGCCAAACGACTCTGCTGATTGCACCAATTGTTTTAACCATATTACCTTAATTGAGGTATGGGGAGCCAGGCACAGATCAAGAGAAAAGCTGGAAAGAGTTTTAAAGTATTGTTAGAATTCTCTCGGGAAGAGTACAGTAACCCATGCAGAGCCACTCAGGAAAAGCAACCAGGTGAGTATTGGGAAAGCACATGTATGTGTTTTTTTCACTGTTTAAAGAATTTTTATTAAAGCAATAATTTTATAATACAAATTACATTTCCTTGCTCAGCTATCAATTCTGTTACTTAAAACAGAACTTACACTCTAAGCTATTCCACAGTAAAGAATTACAAAATTAAAGAAATGCTTTTGCATTTTGCTGAAAATTCTTTTCCCAGAGTCTACAAAACATTAATTTTTTTTTTACATTTTGCTATTTTGTTTTGTTTTTATCAAGTATCTAGGACTACCATTGTTTGCTAGACCTGGCATGTGCTCGGTACAAAAGGTTAACATTTTCTTTCCTTTTATTATTTATTTTATATTTCTTATTTTTCCATAATATTTAAGTTTTTTGATATTTAGATATTTTTCTTCAGTGGTGCATGAGTTTCTTTTCTTGGTCCCTGATCAATTTTAAACAGCTGGAACACCAGTGGCACTGTTAAATGCTTTCTGGGCAGTTCCTTTAGCTTGAACGGAGCGACTCTGGAGACTCAAGCATATGATGAAGTTCTCAATTATCAATCTCCAACAACATGCCAGTGATTTCACCAGCAAGAGTAGGGTGCATGGATTGAGTAAGAGGAAACGACCATTCACCCAACATTTGCTTTTGCTCTTGAGGGGGGACAGGTGCTAACATAGAAGCAGTCAAAGGCTCCTGACATTGTACACAAACAGCAGGCTATTGCATGATGGTAACTTGTGGCTATGCATTAAGATGTTGCTGAGGATTGTGGACTCCTGCAGCTTATTTATACTGTGGAACAGTATGGACAGCAGGATTAGCTGCAGCAACAGCAACTACAGGATGTGGACCCATTGTCTATGTGGATGTGTTAGGAAAACGTTGTGTTGATATGACTAGTGGAATCTGTAAAGAAGCTGGTTTCATAGTACTAAATGGTGGTCCAAGAGTGTTTGGGCAGATAGCACTAAGCATATTTTGAAATGCATGAGGTCTGGTACACTGAGCAGTCCAGCGAGGCCTTGGTCTTAGTTGAGTAATTTGGCTAGGGGGAGAGTATGCAGCATGGTTCTGAATCTGTGGTATAGCTGCTAAGAAATAACCTGAAGGAGGTATTGGCTCGTAGGAGCTGATTACAGGGTTGGACACAGCTAGTACACTTGCCATGTTCTGCATACACTGGTCAGTGAGGTGAGTCTGGCACTCTTCTTTGTGCTGAGCTAAAGCTACTTATGGTGGCTTGGTGGTCACAATTCTACCTTTCATTTCTGTCACTGCTTTAGTGGGCTCATCTGGGGAGGAGAAACATAAAAAACCAAATCCTTTGCTGCAACCAACCTCCATCATAACCTTTGCATTAGTGATTGTACCAAATGGAGAAAACTCTTTCCGGAAATGTTTGTCATTAATACCATCATTGAGATTTTTCACATAAAGGTATACCCTAGAATCTGGTGATCCTATCTTGCTTCATCTGTTGAAATTTGTGCTTAAGTTCCGTCGCCGTTCCACTTTTTTCTGAGCTCGACCAACGTAAATTTGTTTTCCATTGAGCACCTGTTCATTCATCTCGTGCACAGCTTTCTGTGCATCTTCGTGACTTTTGAAGCTTACAGATCCAAATTCTTTGAATTTTTCAACTTACATCAACCATTACTTTCACACTTAGGCAGGTCCGAACTTGCCAAGGAATCTGTAAGGCGCTCATCATCCATGTCTTCTCCAAATTTTTTGATGTAAACATTGGTGAACTATTACCCTGGCTCCAAGTTCTGCTTTTTTTTTTACCACAATTTTATTTTATTTTATTTTTTTATTAATTTATTTTTTAAATTGATGCATTGTAGTCATATATCAATCACATTGGAGTACAAGACTTGAGAGGATATACAAGCACACATCATCCAATTAGCCCTCCTCCAGCCCCCATCCCATTCCCTCCCCCTCCCTCCATCGCACGCAAAGTAAATCTTTGGTGATTTACTTTGATACATTTGTTTATGTACCTCCTGCATTTTAAAGGCTCCGTCCTCCAGTATTACATACCCTCTGATTGGTCACATTAGTTGCTTCACTATAGGGCCCTTTCTATAGCTCAACCTCTTCCTGTTGCCCTTTTCCTCCTAGTTATTGCTGATTAAGAGAAGCGTCTGATTTATATTTTCCGCGATATTTCTCTGTGCATGCTGCGTTGCAAGTACCGATCCCACTCTTGATGGTCCCAGTAGTGGCCTGGCTACTCAGTGGACTGATCCAGACCTCGCTGGCTCAAGCACCGGCCTTGCCTCATGGGAGGCCCCAGGTCTAGTCTCGCTTGCCCCTGCAACGGTCTAACCCCTAAGCTGGCTTCGGTCCCGGCCTTGGAGGCCGCAGGAGTGGCCTTGCCTCACGGCAGGCTCCAATGCCGGCCTTGCTGGCCCCAGCATCGGCCTCACCCCTCGGCAGGCTCCAATCCCAGGCTCAGAGGCCCCAGTACCAGCCTTGTCTCATGGCAGGCTCCGGTGCCGGCCTCGCTGGCTCCAGCACCGGCCTAACCCCTCGGCAGGTTCCGTTCCCGGGTTAGGAGGCCCCAGCACTGGCCATGTCTCACGGCAGGCTCCGATGCTGGCCTCACCTCACGGCAGGCTCCGATGCCGGCTTTGCTGGCCCCAGCACCGGTATAGCCCTTCGGCAGGTTGTTATCCTGGCCTCGGAAGCCCCAGTACCGGCCTTGCCTCACGGCAGGCTCCGATGCCGGCCTCGCTGGCTCCAGCACCGGCCTAACCCCTCGCCAGGCTCCGATCCCGGCCTCGGAGACCCCAGCATTGGTCATGCCTCACGGCAGGCTCCGATGCCGGCCTCGCTGGCCCCAGCACCGGCCTAACCCCTCGGCAGGCTCTTATCCTGGCCTCGAGGCCTCAGTATCGGCCTTGCCTCAAGGCAGGCTCCGATGCCGGCCTCGCTGGCCCCAACACTGGCCTAACCCCTTGGAAGGCTCTTGTCCTGGCCTCGGAGGCCCCAGTACCGGCCTTGCCTCAAGGCAGGCTCCAATGCCAGCCTCGCTGGCCCCAGCACCGGCCTAACCCCTCGGCAGGCTCCGATCCCGGCCTTGGAGGCCCCAGCACTGGTCATGCCTCAAGGCAGGCTCCGATGCCGGCCTCGCTGGCACCGGCACCGGCCTAAGCACTCGGCAGGCTCTTATCCTGGCCTCGGAGGCCCCAGTACCGGCCTTGCCTCACGGCAGGCTCCGATGCTGGCCTCGCTGGCCCCAGCACCGGCCTAACCCCTCGGCAGGCTCTTATCCTGGCCTCGGAGGCCCCAGCACCGGCCTTGCCTCACGGCAGGCTCCGCTGCCGGCCTCGCTGGCCCCAGCACCGGCCTAACCCCTCAGCAGGCTCCGGTCCCGTCCTCGGGGGCCCCAGCACTGGCCTTGCCTCACGGCAGGCTCCGATGCCAGCCTCGCTGACGCCAGCACCGGCCTAACCCCTCAGCAAGTTCCGGACCCGACCTCGGAGGCCCTAGCACAAGCCTTGCCTCATGGCAGGCTCCAATGCCGGCCTCGCTGGCCCCAGCATCGGTCTAACCCCTCTGCAGGCTCCAATCCCGGTCACGGAGGCCTCAGTAGTGGCCTTGCCTCACAGCAAGCTCCGATGTCGGCCACTGGCCCCGGTGCCCGCCTAACCCCTCAGCAGGTTCCGATCACTGTCTCTGTGGTTATTATTTCAAAGGTTCCAGGTGTAATGTATCAGATCTCTGTCTCCCCTGAGTATTGGCCACTGGCATTGCCACTGCCTCCACCGTTTCAAATCCTTCCCAGGCTCTTTTTCCACTCTGAATGTTGTCCAGTGTTCCTAAGCATGCGTGATGGTAGCATTCAACATTTGGTGTAATTTCTCCAAAAAAATAAAGTTGGTAAGATCCGGTTTCTGCTTCTCCTGAATACAAGTCTCCACCACCATCGCGGAGAACTCTTTCAACACCGCATTTCTCCTTGGTCTTCGCTAAGCTCTCTCCTTACAGGTGATGTCTGAGATTCTTAACAATATAGAGAAATAGCAGTCCTCTTTCACGGCGAATTTTTCAGTAAGTTCCAGTGCATTTAGATAAGTTTTGTCTGCATCTCCAGTGTCCTGGCATCCATAACGGCTTTCTTACCTCCTCTCCGATATTTTTCTTTATCTTTTTCTGTTCTGGGCCTGGTTTCTCCAGGGGTCTGGCATGCTACTCGCAGTTCGGCCCAGGGCCCAGAGTCCCGCGACCCGGGCCCGGCTGGCGAGCCCCGTGCGCGACCCCTGCCCAGAACCCAGCGTCTTACTGGGCCCGGTTTCTGCAGGGGTCTGGTGTGCTACTAGCAGTTCGGCCCGGGCCCAAGTTCTGCTTTTAATTCTTTATAAGATTTAAATCATCCAACACTTTATGATCATTTAGAAGCATCCCATTCATTTTCTCAGTAGCTCTTTTAACTGCTACCTGTGTCTCAAACTGTACAAATCCATAGCCCTTGGAACCATTTTCATCACAAACCACCTTGCATGAAAGGATGTTACAAAAGCAGAAAATGCATTATATAGTGCTTTATTATCAATGGATTTGTCCTTTTTTTTTTTTTTTGCAGTACTGGGATGGAAACCAGGGGCATTCTACCTTCTAGCTACACACCAGGTCCTATTTTTTATTCTTTTTTTTCTTTTTTCTTTTTTGAAACAGGGTCTCGCTGAGTTGTGAAGTGCCTCGCTAAGTAGCTGAGGCTGTCCACGAACCACGATCCTCTGCTCTTCGCCTCCTGAATGCTGGGATTACCCCACCCGGCCTCAAATTTTTAATGAATATGTTGCCTACTCCACTTTTGCGAAGAGATGGATCATGCTGAGACCACATGATGTGTACTGGATTGCCCTTTATAATATCGAAATTCACGGTGTCCAAAGCACGCTCCACTTCACATACACATAGTCCAAGGAGCGGCTGGCGATTTTGTTCCTGAAGACCCAGATGGAGAGGATAGGCCCGGCTAGGTTGAACTTCTCCTGGAGCATCGCCTCTGACAGTTCGTGGTGTCGGTTCCCCATGTATAGCGAGGCCATAGACCATGTGGGTAGCTGGGAGTGGTGGAGTTCATCTCAGCATGGCTGTCCGAAGGGCTACAGGCCCTTTCCAGGAGAGGAGGAGAGCAAGTGGTAGAGCCCGGGGGAGGATCGGAGCTGGGGGAGGTGAGCGGGGGCAAGCGCAGAGGGACAAAAATCACCCAGAATCGAAAACTGCTCAGCGGTAAGCAGAACTGGATCCACAAGCTGCTGCGGGTGTCAGGCAGCAGGCTGGGAGTCAGGCTGGCTTTGTTGGGTCAGGGTGGCAGGAAGGTCTCTAGGTTCCTTCTTGGAGCTGCTGTGGGACCAAGGGCCTGTGGTCGGGTCTGTCTCTGCTGCTTCACAGAGTTATTTTATAAAAGAGAGAGAAAAAAGTCTCCGGTGGGGCAGACACGGATATTTGTAATTTCATTTTTGTAAGGATATTTTTAGATTTTCTTTGTATTTATTTATTTATTTGGCAGTACTGGGGATGGAACCTAGGGGCATTCTACCTCCAAGCTACATCCTCAAGCCCTTTTAGTCTTTTTATTTTTGAAACAAGGTCTCACTGTCTCAACCTCCCAAATGCTGGGATTACAAGTGTGTGCTCCCACACTTATTTGGCTTTTTATAACTTAATTATAACTTAATTTTTATAACTTAATTCTAAGCTTGTGTGACTCAGGCAGATTTCTATACCCACTTTATATAATATTAACTTAGAAACCCGTCTTACATTCCCAGTCTAATGATTCTCAGCTGCTTGAAAACAAGCACCTTGCCTTAATTTTTTTTTATTTTTTAAAGCGATGCTGTGCACATGACAGGAACTATAAAATATTCTTTTACTGAAATTAATAACTTGTTATTTGTCATAGAAATCCTTGCTTTTATTTATGAATTATAATTATATTTGATAGGTACTTAAACTCAAAGAGCTAATGATCTTGCCAGGCATGGTGACTCACACCTGTAAGACTGAGACAATGAGGATCACAGATTCATGGCTAGCCTCAGCAAATCAGTGAAATCATCAGCAACTTAGTGAGACTCTATTCCAAAATAATACAGTAAAATAGGGTGGGGGGTATAGGTAGCATGCCTCTGGGTTCAATCTCCAGTACCACAAAAAAAGAGCTTATGATAGATATAGAAACAGAAAAAAATGCTATTCATACAAATGCATTGTGAAATGTGTAACATACCAAGAAAACACACAGTAGAGAACAATTAATGCTTTCTGTTTTGTGTGTTAAATAGAAAGATGCAGTTATAGTAAAGGGCAAGGGATGGCACTAGAAAAAAAATATAAAACAAGAGGTGACATTTTGAATAAAGCATCAGTGGATAAGTGGAAATATTTTAGGATCACAAATATAAGAGATGACACTTGAGATAAAGAGAATATAATGAATAAGGTATGAAATAAATGGTATATTCAGAAAACACAAGTAGTTCTAGATATAGAGTAAGGTATGTGGAAAGAAAGATAATGTGGTCAGAAACAAATCTGGTAAATTAGACATAAGTCTTCTTGTAAGGGCTCTTGTAACATAAGTTTTGCTTGAAGAGACAATTGGAGTAATAAATAATTTAAATGTAGGGGCACTGGGGATTAAACACAATGGCATTCTACCTCTGAGCTACAATCCCAGCCCTATTTTATTTTAGTTTCTGAAACAGGACCTTACTAAGTTGATAAGGGTCTGGCTAAGTTGCTAAGGCTGCTTAACCATGCGATCCGACTTTCTCAGCTGCCCAAGTACTGGGATTACATGTATGTACCACTATGCCTAGTATACATAATTTTAAATAAGGAAATTATGTGATTATATATTAATTCAGAGTAATCAAATAGGATTGAAGATGAACAATATTGGACATAGAGAAGAAAGTTAAAAGAATGTGTGTGTGTGTGTGTTTCGTGTGTGTGTGTGTGTGTGTTATTAGGGAATTAAACTCAGATGCATCATTCTACCTTCGACCTACACCCCCAGCCCTATTTTATTCTATTCTATTTTTTTGGTGGTACTGGGGTTCCTGGAAACCCTTCTTCCTCCGGGCTACACTCCCAGGCCTATTTTTTTTTATTTTATTTGGAAACAGGTTTTCCTAAGCCAGCACGGCTGGCTTCGAACCTGCGCGATCCTCCTGTCTCTACCTCCCAAGCGCGGGGATTACAAGCGTGCGCCACCACGCCCGGCTAGTCTTTATCTTGAAATAGGATCTCACTAAGTTGCTGAGGTTCTCCTTAAGTTATTGAGGCTGTCCTCAAACCTGAAATGCTCCTTTCTCAGCCTCCCAAGTGCTGGTATTACAGATGTGCATCACCATGCTGGGTTTAAAAGAATATTGATATAATCCAGGTGAAAAGTGATGAATCAATGAGCTATGATAGTTTTATGAAAATAAAGAGGACTGGAATGTTCTAGGAAATATTTCAGAGGCAGAATATCTAAGATTGGGTAGTAATTCAATAGAAGATATGAGAAAGAAAGGAACTAAGGATTACACCAAGGTTTGGTATACGTAGGTAAAAGTGGATTTATTCCATCAAGATCATAAAGGATATATATAAAGGATCAAGATATAAAGGATAGCCAGGTGTGGTTACATATGCCTATAATCCAAGCACTTGGAAGGCTAAGACAGGAGGATCACAGGTTCAAGACCATCCTTAGCAACCTAGTAAGATCAGTCTCAGCAATGCAGTGAGGCCCTGAGTAACTTAGTAGGACCCCATGTCAAAATTAAAAATAAAATAGGGCCAGAGATATAACTCAGGGTTCAATCTCCAGGACCAAACATTTAAAAACCGAAATAAGGAATATATTTCAGGTAATAGTAATTTTCGGTTTAGTTATTTTCTGTTTGAGGTGACAAGATAGTTAAATGATATCTAATATGCATTTGAGGGATGAGTCTGGAGTTCATGAAAGAAATATGGGATATTTGAGAGTCATTGCTACATATCACATGTATAGACTTACCTCATTATGGTAGTACAAGAATATTCCCAATAATGCATGGTTCAGCATATTTCTTCCTCTCCTCCTCATCTTTGTAACGGTAATTGGATCTAGTATCTCAGATAGAAACTAGCTACACCAAGATCCCGGTTTGTAAAACATTGTTTCATGGAGCTCATAGTCTGGTAAAGGAGGTAGATATTAATCAAATAAACAGAAGTTAAAATCAAATGGATATTCTAAAATGAATAATTTGGTTGTATGGAAGTATAAAACAAAACAAAACCTGACCTATAATGGAGCATCAGAAAAGGCTTCTCTATGTAATAATGACTGAGCTAAGAGAGATAAAGAATGAAAAGGAACTGGACGTGGTGGCACACATTTATAATCCCAGTACTAGGAAGGCTTGGATTACAGGAGGATGTCAAGTTCTAGGTGAGACCTGGTTTTCAAACAAAAAATGAAAAGGGCTTAGAGGTAGAATGCCTTCTAGTTCAATCCCCAGAAACACACACACACACACACACACACACACACACACACACACACTTACACACTGAAAAGGAGTAGGGATGTATTCACAGAAAATACAATAGTAATAGAGTAAAGAGCAGGTGTAAAAGGCTTTGAGAGAGAACCCCACAATGATACCTTCAAGGAATTGAATGGAGGCCTTCTGGCTGAAGCGCCAATGACAGGAGGAAATTAAGATGAGATGGGGCTAGTAAGCTAGTAGAGACAAGTACACTCAATATTTTTAGATCTTCTTAAGGATTTAGTATCTGAGTCATAGCAGCAATAGTTAGCAGCTAAAGTGTTTAAATCAGGACTACAAATGTATCACCTTTGCTTTTCTATAATGACATCTTGACTGTGCTGTTGGGCAAGAAAGGAGTGGTGGGGATAAAACAGATCTGGGAAGATCAACTAGTAATCTCCACATTTTAACAATGAGGGACCAGAGTTTATATTTCCTAACAGAGTAAGAAGATAATTTCTCTGTTCTAATGTAACATGATACTTTGCTAATTCTTCCATTCATTTGATATCACTTCATTTGATAGCATTTAATTTGATAGAAGCTGGGTGTAATGGCGCACACTTGTAATCTCTGCGCTTGGGAGGCTGAGACAGGAGGATTGCACAGGTTCGAAGCCAGCCTCAGCTACTTAGTGAGGCTCTCAGCAACTTAGTGAGACCCTGTTTCCAAATAAAATATGAAATAGGTCTGGCAGTATAGCCTGGAGGTAGAAATATATCTGGGTTCTACCCCCATTACCACAAAAATAAATAAATATTGAACTCTATTAAGATGTATGACTACAATATACTAATAAAATTTTTAATAATGAATAATATTATAAAATAAGTAAATAAATAAGATTTGGGAGTGCAGTTCAGGGTAGAATGCCTCAGGGTTCAACACAGTACAGAGAGAGAGACAAAGAGAGTGTGAGAGAGAGGCAAAGAGAAAGAGAAAGAAAGAGAGATGGAGGGAAAGGAGGGAGAAAGGAAGAATGAAGGGATAGAGGGAGGACGGAAGGAAGGAAGGAAGGAAGGAAGGAAGGAAGGAAGGAAATAAATTATACCACTAGGCACCATGCTAATGAGAGTCAAGTGCTACTTTCATCCTGGAGCTCATAGTCTAGTGAAAGACAATGACATTAGTCTCAAATATCATTATTTCACTATGAACTGCAGTAAGTGTTTTCAACCAAAGACCAGGGTGCTATGAGATTGCCTAGCTGGGGAGTCAAGGACATACCATTGGCGCACACTTAGCTGAGGAGGTGATATAAAAATGGAAACATGAAGGATAATAAATAAATTTTGAAAGTTCTTTCAAGGGAAATGTACAAGCTCTCCAAGGAAGGAAGGAAATTGACATGAGTGAGTAGTTGAAACAAGTTTATTGTGACTAAAGTTAGTACGTGTGAGATCATACAGGTTGCAGGCCAAGATAAGGAGTTTGTGCTTTAGCCTTACTCCAAATAAAAAACAGGTGCTTAGCACAGTGCTTTGCTTATTGTGGAAGACCAAGCATATTTATGAAATGTATAACAAGAAAAATCATGAGGTAGAGGGATATGCCAAAAATTAATTACTCAAAACATAGAAGCATAGGTATGTTTATAGTGAAAGGATCCAACAAAGATGAAATGCTTAAAGGTATAAGAAGGAATGCTAAGAAGAAGTAGTAAAGTTTGGAAGAAGAAATAGGTATTGGTGATAGCCTTGGAGACACAAAATACCTCCCTACTCAAATGGATCCTTTTGACAAAGACCAAGTGACCATTTATCCAGCGGTGTGCTGGAGTGAGCCAGCTCCTAAGAGCTTATGAGAGTTCATTGATATAGCTATTTTTATAACTCTACATTCAGTGACCACATATTATTAGTTTGAAATTGGACATTGAGTGTAGTATTAACACATTAACACAACAGATGATAGCACATACTAATACGGGCTCTAATTTGAATTCACCAATATATCACTGCTCTTACTTCATGCTAGGCTTTGGACTGTCATTTATTGGTTACTATTTTTAATGTTTATCATGGGAAACAAAATGATTTACATTCACTATCTCATTTGCTCCTTAAAACTGCCATTAATCAACTGGACTTGGTGGCACACCTCTGTAATACCAGTACTTGGGAGGCTAAGACAGGAGAATCATAGGTTTGAGTATAGCTTCAGCAATGTAGTGGGACTCTCAGCAACATAGTGAGAACCTGTTTCAAAATAAAAAGGGGTGGGGATATAGCTCGCAGTAGAATACTGCTGGGTAAAATTCTCAGTACTTGCCTGCCCACACACACACCCTGCAATTGGTGAAGTGATGTTACTATCTCCCATTTTAGAGATGAGGAAAACTGAGATAATTAGAGCCAACTGTGCCTCTAAGTTACAGAGCAGGGCAGTAGCAATGGTTGAGCCAAAACCTACTTTCTCTCAGTACTTACAATCCCTAATACCATCACAGCTCATAACTTGTTCAAGTACTAAAATGGAAGTCTGTTCAGGACACTGTAATAGCACAAAAGGGGGGATTTGGTACTGCTGTAATTGGGTGGTGGAGCATGGAAAATGTCAACATAGTGCAGGGAGCTTCAAATTCAGACAGTGTTATCAGAGGTATTCTGGAGGAAGTCCCATTTGATATGAGTCTTTGTCAGCAAGGAGGGATTAAAGTTAGGGAGACTGAGTTAGGGAGAGCTCAAGAGATTAAAATCACTAGTGTGCTGAGCGTGGTGGCACATGCTTGTAATCCCAATGCTTCAGAGGCTGAGACAGGAGGATTGCACAGGTTTGAAGCCAACCTCAGCTACTGAGGCTCTCAGCAACTTAGTGATATACTGTTTCAAAATAAATTATAAAAAGTAGGTAGGGCTGGGGGTGTAGCCTGGAGGTAGAAATTATCTGGGTTCCACCCCCCAGTACCACGAAAAAAATGAAATAAAATCACTGGTGTGTGAAGTGGAAAAGGGAAGGGGAGGAAGATACCAGGTTATGAAAGCCTGTAAGAGTTTCCACTCTATTCTGTATTAATAGGAAGTCCATGAAAGACTGTGCAAAGAGTGGTAAAATTTTAAGTTTAGATAGATGAATATAGTGTTGGTGTAGGATTGATTCAAAGGGGAACCAATGCAAAACTTTTTTATTCACTCATAAATTCTAATTACTTACTATGTGCCAGGCATTGTACTAACCTTTAGTTACAGAATGATGTGCAAAAATGGCATGGTCTTGCCAGGTGTGGTGGTGGACGCCTGTAATCCTAGTACTTGGGAAGCTGAGACAGGAGGATCACAGGTTCCCTGAAAGTGTAAGCAAATCAGCAAGACTCTCAGCAGCCTAACAAGACCCTATTTCAAGACAAAAATTAAAAAGGGGCCAGGGGTAGAGCTCAGAGGTAGTATGTCCTTGGTACCCACACACAGTCCTCAGTACCACACCAAAAATAAGTAGCATGGTCTCTAACTTCATAAAACTTGTGGTACAGTAGGGAGAAACTTAACATTCAAATGGTCTAACAAGTAGGTTTATAATTACAACTTTGGTAAGAGCTGTGGAAAAACAATATGGATGACTAGAGATTATTTAATAGAGGTTGCTGTCCTAGTGTCTGGCATCAGGGAAGGATTTCATAAGGAAGTAGATTTTAAACGGAGATAGAAAAGGTAGATGTTAATTTGGTGAATAGAAAGAAAAGCAGATTCCAATGAGAAAGTATAATGTAAGTGAAGGCTTTGGGACAAAGTAAAGCATAATCTATAGACAATGGCTTGCATCTGGAGTTTCCCCCAGAGGCGTATGTGTTACAGACTTGGTCCCCAGTCTGTGGCACTTTGGGAAGTGGTGGAACCTGTGAGATGGGCTGGAGATCTTCACTTCATTGGGGGAATCCCTTTGAAGAGCATAGGGGAACCCATCCGTTTACTCTTCCTTTCTTTTTGCTTCCTGGTCATGAGGTGAGTGGTTCTGCTCTGCTTTATGCTTCCTGTCATGATGTGTTACCTTGCCATAGGCCCCAAAATAACAGGATCAACCAAACATGGATGTTCACTCCAAAAGTATAAATCAGATTAAGCCTTTTATCTTTGTAATTTGATCATCATGTATTTGTTAATACAAAAGGAAGCTGACTAACATACTGTTTGAGAAACTAAAAGAAGATCTAAGTAGCAGGAGCACTAGATGACATGAAGATGAGGCTAGAAAAACAGATAAGAGTCCAGACTCCCAGGACATGGTATAAAGTGTAAAGGTTATTCTAAAATCAATGGGAACCTTTGACTTAAGATCTATTGAAAAAGGAAGCACTCCATTGAGAACCAATGAGACTTACTGATAGCAGGTAGAGATCCCCAACCCACTACCACCCCTGCCATGACAACCTACACTAGTGTTATTTCATTTGTAGACTTTTGGAACAGATGTGCAAAATACTTCCATACAGTGGAAAATTTGTGGGTGCCTATACTTGGTGCCTTTTTCCATCAGAAGCAGGTTCATATTTGAAGCCCTATCCATTGACTATGGAAAAGTAGATATTTTCTTGCAAAGGTTAAGAGATGGAGTTTGGAGGAAGAGGACAGGAAAGCCCTGGATGACTGTCGGTTGTTAGAAAGAAGAGCCAGGACCAGGCATGGTGGCACACACCTATAATCTCAGTACTTGGGAGTCAGAGACAGGATCGCAGATTTGAGGCCAGCCTCAACAACTTAGGGAGACCCTGTTTCAAAATGAAAAGCAAAAAGGCTGGGGATGTAGCTCAGAGGTAGAATGTCCCTGAGTCCAATACCCAGTACAAAATGAAATGGAATGAAATGAAATGGAAGGAAGGAACAAAAGAAAGGGAGCCACATGTGAAAATGAACTTAACCAATTTCACCATCTTGTCAAGCGCCAGGTCTCCCTATCAAGGGTTTGTACCTTTAATTCTCACTTGGCCAAAGTTCACAATGCCAGACATCTGAAGTACATTGGAAATGCTTTACCGCATTGATTTCTGGGAAACAGCTATCACAATGTATTCTCTTGAGAGGTTAGAAGCAGAAGAGATACAACAGAGGCTGTACTAAAGCATTCAGGTTATGAATGCCACATACTTCTTCCCTGGCACTGATAGAGGAGCCATTGTTCATGCATGGGGGATACTAATTAAAGAGCACTCCAGACAATGACATGGAAAATAGTACTTGTATGTTCAATCATCACTTTCAGGGAGCCTTGGCAGTAGATCAAAGGGGACTACTGGGGACCTAGTCTACTCAGATGTTGTTGATTATTTGAACATGTATAAGGCTGAATTTTATTTTTTCACTTGTAAATTCCTAGAAGATAATTTTACATTTTAATTTTTTTCAAGGTTTTCGAGACATCTTGATAAAAGGGAAAGAGTTCATTTCTTTTTTGAGAGGTTCTGTGCTCATCCTAATAGTCACATGAAAGATCTTCATGCAGGATCAAGGGCTCTAATTCCTCAGGAAGGCTAGTGGAAAGGCTAAAGAAAAATCAGATCATGATATAAACCATCCAGAACACTGTTGTTGGATGTAATCATTGTTGCACTACAACTGGAGGATGATTTAAAACAAAGACATTAAAGACATTCATAAATTAGAACCCATTTATTAGTACTACCTTTAAATCTTGGAAAAGTGGAGAAACTACTGTGGAACCCATACCTCATGGGGATGCTTTGGAGTGCCTTCCTCCCAATTGTAAAAGTGCCATCTTAGTCAGTTCTGACTGCACTACCAAATGATCATAAAGTAGGTGGCTTAAGCAATAAACTATTTTGGTCACACATCTGGAGGCTGGGAAGTCCAAATTCGGAGTGTTGGGAGAGCTGGTGTCTGGTGAGACCTGTTTTCTGGTTTGCAAATGGACATCATCTGGAGTCTCTCTTGTATCCCAATTACTCCCTATCCTACTCGTGTTAAAGAAAACATATGACCCTTCATTCTCTGTGATTGGTTAATCTCATTTAACATAATGTTTTCTAGGTCCTTCCATTTTCTTGCAAATGATGTAATTTTATTTTTCTTTATTGCTGAGTAGAATTACATTGTGTGTATTTCCCATAATTTTGTAACCCATCCATCTGTTGATAGACATTTAGGTTGGTTCCATAGTTTGGCTATTGTGAATTGTGCTGCTATGAACATGGGTATGCATATAATATCGTAGTTCTCTGGTTTCAACCCCTTTAGAAAGATACTCAGTGACCCGGTATGGCCGGATCATATGGTGTATTCATTCCCAGTTTTCTAAGGATTCTACACACAGATCTCTATAGTGGCTGGACTAGTTTGCAATCCCACCAACAAGGTAGAAGAGTGTCTATTTCCCCACAACCTAGCCAACACTTATTGTTATTTAGCTTCTTTATGATTGCCTTTCTGATTGGGGTTAGATGGAATCTCAGTGTAGTTTTTATTTGCATCTCCCTGATGGCTAATGATGTTGAACAGTTTTTCATGTATCTATTGGCCATTTGTATCTTTTCTCTTATGAAATGTCTATTCAATTCTGTTGCCCATTTCTTGATTGGGTTATTTGGTTTTCTAGTGTAACGTTTTAAAATTCTTTGTATATTCTAAATATTAGACCTCTCTGTCTGAGGGATAGCTGTTAAATATCTTCTCCCATTCTGTCGGCTTTCTCTTTAAACTCTTGAAGATTTCCTATGATGTGTGGGTAATTTCTTTCCAGTACTGGGGATTGAGTTCAGGAGTGTCCTGCCTGTGAGCTACACCCCCCTATTCTCTTCATTTATTGTTTTGAAATAGTGTCTCACTAGGTTACTAAGAGTCTTGTTATGTTGCGGAGGCTAATCTCAGCCTCTGATATTTTCGTTTTTATAGCTTATGTCTATTTTGTGTTTAAGGAACAAAGATTGATTAAGAAAAAGTAGAAGCAAATGTAAAGTTAAGGTTTAACAGGACTTTTCTCAGCCATTATAAAAATATGATGGAATTTCATTAAAACCTCAACGAGGTTAGTTCACTAAAGGTTCTAACAGTTAGGTTTTTGTTTTTAACCTTGGAGGAAACACTCTTTTGGGTTTTCTCATATATTGCTAAGTTTCCTCATTTATTCCCAAGCACTAAATTATGTTCCCCTCAAATTCAAATGTTGAACTCCTAATGTGATTTAGGAAGTAATTTGGAGTAAGAAATAGAATTAAATTATGTCATAAGAGTCATGTGTGTTGATGCTTACCTGTAATCCCAGTACTTGGGAGGCTGAGACAGGAAAATCACCAACTCAGTGAAGGTCTCTGCAACTTAGACCCTGTTTCAAAATAAAGCAAAAAGATTGGGGGTGGATCTCAGAGGTAGAATGCCTCTGGGTTCAATTCCCAGTACCAAACACACAAAATACCAAAGCTTAAAAATTAATGTCATAATGGTAGGTCCATTATCCAGTTTTATTGGTGTGTACTGCAATAATAATAGAGAACTTGTTCTCTTTCTACCATGTGAGGACACAAAAAGAAGCCAGCCATCTGCAAGTCATGAAGAGAGGTTTCGCTAGTAGAATGGAGAGAGTAGGGAAAATCTTCTGGGTTATTTTTATTTTCTCTTTTTTTGGCAAACTGAAGAGTCAAAGCTACATTTTTATGGCAGTGGAAGCAGTACAAACAGTGGCTTCAGAGGAATCTAAAACTCAGAGAGATAAAGAAATTCCCTCTTCCCAATCAAAAGGATTAGAAAAGAGCCAACAGTCTGAAGTGTAAAAATATCCATTTTTGTGCCATTTTTTCTTGAAGTACATGAGAGCAATGAAGAAGATAAAATCTCATCATTCAAACCTGGCACAGAAAAGGGGACCCCTGGAAGTTACAGAACATGGGAGAAATTATGGAGAAGGGCGCTTAAGAAAATAATCCATAAAACATTTTGTGGATTCCAAGGTTCACATCTGAGTTGAATATCCATGGAAATGAGAAAAAACAGTTTTTAGAACCAAAATGTGGGTGAGAGTTGAAGACTTCTGCCAATGTTGCAGTCTGAGGGGTGGGTGCATGAGTTAGGTAGGTAGACCTGAATTACAGTTAACTGGCTTTATGACTTGCATTGGCTAATAGAATGCAGGAGAAATGACTAAACAAATTCCACATGGAGTCCTTAAAAGGTCTTGTATATTTTTTCTTATTCTGTTAAGCTATTGCCCATGCACCTTATGAATAAACATGAGCTATTCTGGTTGAGGAATAGAGACAAGCTGGCTAAACCTGAGGTCATCCTAGATCAACTAACCTCTATTCAACCTGGTGGGTAAACACAGATGCATGTGTACATATAGTACGATGCTGAAAACTTTCCAATTTAACCCATTCCAAATTGTTGACACAATGATATTAGAGATAAATAATTGGTTGTTGTTTTAAGCCATTTTTGGAAGCAGTTTGTTATGCACAAAATGGTAGCTTAGCAGAGAAGTGGAGAGTGAGCACTTGTGACTGGAGGATTTTAATGACCCAGAACTGAAAGTATAACTTCATATATCATGTTTATCTATATTCCATTAGCAAGAAAGAGGTCACATGGCTATACCTAACTACAAAGTAAGATGGAAAAAAGAGTCTATTGGTGTGTAAAGTAAGAAAAGCAAAGGGGTTTGGTGATCAGCTAAGAGGCATCAGCTACAGAATCTCAACCTCAAATTTACAAATTAGAATGGCAAAGATTATAAATTTGATTTTTGGTTGAAGATGACTAGATTTCTTATTATCAAAGACTGAAATCTGACAAAAATTCATTTAGGAACAAGGAAAATATAATCCACAGAATAAATTTAAAGAAACAATAGGAGTTTAAAAACAATACAGTTGTTTCTATTTTTATTTTATAAATTTCTACTTCAATGTAGTAGTTGTATACTGCTTTCAATCTAAAAATATAAGTTACTGGGTATGGTGGCACATACCTGTAGTACCAGTACTTGAGAGGCAGAGATAGGAGAATCACAAATTTGAATCCAGCCTCAACAGCTAAATGAAAGTCTGGGAGTGTAGCTTGAAGGTAGAATGCCCCTGGGTTCACTCCCCAGTACCATATACACAAACAAGTTTATTTAAAGTCTGTTAACTGATTAATGGGTTACATACAAATCTATTTTATAAGCTAAGCATGGTGGCGCACGCTTGGAATCTCAGTACTTGGGAGGCTGAGACAGGAGGATCGAGTTTGTGACCAGCCTCTGCTACTTAGTGAGACCTTCCACAACATAGTGAGACCTAGTTTCAAAATAAAAAATAAAAAAACAGACTTGGGGTGTATCTCGGAGGTAGAATGCCTATAGGTTCAATCTCCAGTAACACACACACACACACACACACACACACACACACACACTCACACACACACACACACACACACACACTGGTATATACACATATTGGAATTTCACTCAGCTATGAAGAAGAGAAAAAATATATAATTTCCATGAAAATGGATGAAACTAAAGAATATTGCATTAAGTTAGATTAGCCAGTCTCAGAAAGAGAAGAACTTGTTAGTCTGGACAATTCCTTGTGTGAGATTCTCTAGAAACCACGAAGGAACATCTGAAATCACTGTTTGACATACCTGAAGAGTCTTTAAAAAGCTGAAGTGGCACAGAACTTGAAACATATTATAAGAAGGTCACCATGACCAATAAATGTTTCTTGCATAGATAATGTAAAGGGTATTCTGATATTATCAGAAGCAAATAGAAAATAATTTCATTTCAAATATAGCTATGAAATTCTAGGTAGTAGATACTACTAAAAAAAATCATTACAAAGTAAAGCCCCAAAACAAATGTATTCACAAACTGAATTTTTACAATCCATTAAAGAAAAACTAATGCCAATGCTTCTGAAATTATTTCATGCAATAGAAAAGGAGGTAAAAGAGCCAAACCTTCTACAAATCCAGTATAATCCTAACACCCAAACCAACTAAGGACACTTGAAGGAAAGAAACTACATACTTATATCCTTCATGAATATAGAGACAAAAATCCTTAATAAAATATCAGCAAAACAAATTCCACAGCACATTAAGAAGATGGCTCATCAGGATCAAATTGGTTTCATTCCAGGGATGTACAGATGGTACAACATACACAAAATCAGTAAATGTGATTCATCATATAAATAGAATCAAGGTAAAAGGTCATTTGATCATCTCAATGGAGGAAGTGAAACATTCCACAAAAGTCAATACATTATTATGATAAAAACTCTGAAGAAACTATAAAGGAATTTATCTTAACATCAAAAAGTCTGTATATGACATACCTAAAGCAAACATCATTCCAAAGAGAAACACAGAAATCATTTCCCCCAAATCAGGAATAAGAAAATATGTCCACTGTCAGAGAAGTGGGAACTCAAAAACATTGTTGGTGGGACTGCAAATTAGTGCAGCCACTTTGGAAAACAGTATGGAGAATCCTCAGAAGAATGGGAACAAATCTACCATTTGATCCAGCAATACCACTTCTGGGTATCTACCCAAAAGAAAAGAAACCAAACTACCAAACTAATGCATATTTATCTATGTTCATAGCTGCACAATTCACCATAGACAAACTATGGAACCAGTCAAGATGTCCATCAACAGATGAATGGATTACAAAACTGTGGGATATGTGCACAATGGAATTTTACTCAGCCATTAAAAAATATCAATTACATCATTTTCAGGGAAATGGATGGAACTGGAGGACATTATGCTAAGTGATTAGTCATTCACAAAAAATAAGAAATCAGATGCTTTCCCTAATATGTGAGAGTTAGGGAGAAATGGGTCATAGGAGGAACTCTAGATGAAAAAGGAAATCCTATAGAGAAGCAAACAAGGCAACATAAAGGAGGAGAAAGGAGGGGGGGGAGAGGAAAATATCTAAAACACACAATGTACTTAAACATATTGAAGTCAACTACTAAGCTGAGCAAGGGAAGCAGGGGTGGGGAGAGAATGGGGTGGGAACTGGGTAGGGGTTAAATCAGTGATGTGTACATGTTTGAACACACACGTTTTTTTTTTACCACAATATGATGTATGAATATAATGCACAAATAAAAATTTTAAAAAAGGTTGGGGATGTAGCTTGGAGGAAGAATGCCTCCGGGTTAGATCCCAGTACAAGAAAGAGGAGGAGGAGGAGGAGAAGGAGGAGCCAGAAAAAAAAGGAAAATATGTCCACTGTCACTACTCTTATTCAATATAGTACTTGAAATTTCATTTAGAGAGCTTGACAAAAGAGAAAAAGGGGATGAAAATAGAAAAGGAAGAAGTAAAATTGTCCCAGTTTGTAGAAAATATGACCCTATACTTAGAAGATCTTAAAAGGTCTACTAACAGAATTCTAGAGATAATAAACAAATTTGACAAAGTAGACGATATTAACAAAAATAGCCTTTCTATACAATAATAACAAATCTGCTGAGAAAGAAATCAGTAAAACAATTTCATTCTAAATACCTCCAAGAAAAAGAGTGCTTAGGAATTAACCTAACAAATGAGTTAAAAGACCATTCTATAAGGAGAAAATACAGAATACTGTAAAAATATTTTGAAAATGAAAATATCTGCCTTATTCATGCATAGAAATAATATTGTTAAAATGGTCATACTACCAAAAGTGAGCTACAGAATCAATTAAATCCCCATAAAACCATAGATGAGCAAATAAGGTGACCTAATTGAGAATGATGGTAGGAGAGAAGAGGGAAAATCTCTAATGTAAATGATATCCATTCATAAACATATCAAAGTCAATCACTAAGTTAAACATGAGAAGGAAGGGGGAATGAGGTGGGATTGGGGAAGGGCTAAATGAGTGATGTGCGCCTGTATGCCTCTACCATCTTGTACTCCATTAAGATGTATGGTTACAATGCACCAATAAAAATAAATAAATAAAAAGCCAGGTGTGGTGGCGCATGCTTGTAGTCCCAGCATTTGGGAGGCTGTGACTGGAGGATCGCGGTTTGCAGACAGCCCCAGCTACTACTGAGGCCCTCTGCAACTCAGTGGGGCCTGGTTTCAAAATAAAGAATACAAAAATAGGGCAGGGGTTGTAGCTCGGAGGTTGAATTCCTGGGTTCCATCCCCAGACCTGCAAAATAAATAAATAAAATGTAAAACAAACACCATCAAAATATCAATATATATATATTTCACAACTAGAAATGTTTTTTCTGGTTCTGGAGATGGAACCCACATGCATTCTGTCTCTGTGCTAAACTCCTATTCCTATTTTATTTCATTTCTTTAGTTTGGAAACAGAGTCTTTTTAAATTGCTGAGGGACTCAGTAAATTGCTAAGTCTGTCCATGAGTTTGCAATCCTCCTGTCTCAGCCTCTGGAGGATTGGGATTACAGGCCTGTACTACCACATTCATCTAGAAAAAAAATAATTCTAAAATTTATATGAAAGTACAAAATACCAAGAATAGTCAAAATAATTCTGAGTAAAATGTAAACTGGAAGCATCAACTAAGATAATGCATGTAAAGTTTTTAGTATTGTGTCTGGCATATGAAATATGTTCAATAAGTGTCAGCTTCCTAACTTTTCTTTTCCTGCAGTTCTATCTGCTTCTACAATACTATTGTCAATTCCTCCCCAATAAAGCGTGGAGATTCACTTTCTAGATATTGTTCATAGGACTTTCCTTTTTCCAAACCCTCACCCTCAATTTTCTTTTTCTCTCCTTTCCAGCGCTTACAATATACATTGGGATGATCTCATTTCCAGGTTCCAAAACCAGATATTTTCTATGCATCTTCTAGTGAGATAGAGATTATATCACAGAGTGAGGTCCACATAAGTAAAAATAGAGAAAAGGTAAATCCAATTGGAGGAAAATTTCATTTGCTTTATAATAGCCACTTTCCTTGATCATCAGCTGCTTTCAAGATTAGCCAGGATTTTATCCTCTCTTTTTTGTTTGGTAACAACTGAAGCATGACTTTCCCAGATCACTTGATGCATAAGCAAATTTGTTTTGCCAGAAATATTTGTTCATACTTTAAAAAATGTCATTTGTAGCAACAGTATCTAGTTAGAGAATAGTAGTTACTCAGAAAGGGGATAGATTCATCTAAATCTGGGAAAATTTGATGTTGGTCTTTCCTCTTCTATCAGTATGAGTAAAATTAAGAGCTAAGGGCTCTGATATAAACTGTCTCCTTACAATAAATAGAAACAATTGTTCATTTAGTCAAGGACATGGGGCTCATTAAATTTAAGAACAGCAGAAAATATTATACTGAGGCATTGAAAAGTAAGAGAAATCAACATGAAGAATGTACCAACTCTGTACGATACACGATAATAAAAGGCTAAATCACATTCTGGATTGTTCTGAAGTCTATAGAAAAATAAGCTTTGCCAAGAAATTTATAAATAAATAACTCCTATTATATAGTATCATGTGTTTTGAGTTACTTTCTTCTGAATGAGCCAGTATGTACTAGAGATTCATTTTTTTATTTTACTTATTTTATTTTTATTTATTTTTTATATTTATTTATTTTTTATTGGTGCATTGTAATCATATAGCACATTGGAAAACAAGACTTGAGAGGATATACAAGCACACATCATCCAATTAGCCCTCATCCAGCCCCCATCCCATTCCCTCCCCCTCCCTCAATCCCATGCTTGTTTGGTATTTAACTTTGATACATTTGTTTATGTACCTCCTGCATTTTAGAGGCTCCATCCTTTCCTATTCCATACCCTCTGATTGGTCACCTTAGTTGCTTCACTATAGGGCCCTTTCTATAGCTCAACCTCTTCCTGTTGCCCCTTTCCTCCTAGTTTTTGCTGATTAGGGGAAGCATCTGATTTTTATTTTCTGCGATATTTCTCTGTGCATGTCGCGTTGCAAGTACCGATCCCACTCTTGACTGCCCCAGTAGTGGCCTGGTTACCTGGTGGACTGATCCAGACCTCGCTGGCTCAAGCAGCGGCCTTGACTCATGGGAGGCTCCGATTCTGGTCTCGCTGGCCCCGACACCAGCCTAACCCCTCAGCTGGCTCCGATCCCGGCCTCGCTGGCCCCAGCCCGGCCTAACCCCTTGGCAGGCTCCGATCCCGGTCTTGGAGGCCCCAGTACCGGCCTTGCCTCACGGCAGGCTCCGATCCCGGCCACGCTGGCCCTGGCACCGGCCTAACCCCTTGCCAGGCTCCGATCCCAGCCTCGGAGGCCCCAGCACCGGCCTTGCCTCACAGCAGGCTCCAGTGACAGCCTCGCTGGCCCCAGCACCAGTCTAACTCTTCAGCAGGCTCCTATCTGGCCTCAGAGGCCTCCGTAGCAGCCTTGCCTCAAGGAAGACTCTGATGCCGGCTGCTGGCCCCAGCACCGACCTAACCCCTTGGCAGGCTCTTAGAGCTTCATTCTTTAACAAGTTTTTTCCCCCTTCTACAGATTTATAAAATACTTCCGTTCAATTGATCTAGTCAGTAAGATGTTATCAGTAGATATCTATAGAATAAAAACTAAAGTAGATAATGGGTACTCTGAGAATTTATCTGAGTCCCAATCTGATGTTATCTAAGAATATTGGCACTTCTCATAATATTTGTAGCAGAAAAATCTTGTTGATAACTAAAAGAGCATGAGATCCCCTTTTATTTATTTTTTATTTTTTGTTGTACTGGGATTGAACCCAGGAGCTTTCTACCTCCGAGCTACCCCAACCCTATTTTATTTTGAAACAGGGTCTCTCACTAAGTTTCTTAGGCTGGCATTGAACCTATGACTCTCCTGTCTCAGTCTTCCAAGTAATGGATTACAGGTATGCACTAATTTGGCGTGTTTTTTAAGAAAGAAAATTTTCACATTAATTTATATAATTCGTGACAATTTTATTGTCTATAGGTTCAGATATGTAGTGGTCTCACAGGTGGGAGTGGTAGCATAAGACTAATCACAGATACTCAAGAGGCTGAGGCTGGAGGATTACAAGATTGACCCCAGCCTGAGTAAAGGACTGAGGCCTCATCCCCAAAGAAGCAAACAATAGCCAAAAAAGTGGTCTTGTATAGCTTAAAACTGTAATCAAAAGGTGTCTGTTTTTAATTTGTTTTTGAGTTCCAAGTTAGAGTTTCCCAAAGTCAGATTCAAGGACAAGAATTTAGATGGTAGTAGATAATTTGTGAGGTGATTATAGGAATCGGAAGTAAGGGATTAGAAAAAATTAGTGAGAAAAGAAATAAAATACCATAAAAGGTACACCTATGGATTATGTGCTCAATACTTCTAGGAACAATCTGAAGGCTGTTAAAATTTGCCTTAAAATTTACCTTTTGAATAACAGAGAACTATTACTTCCCTCATTAGTTGAGCTTTGCCTTGGAGGTCATCAACATTCATGTACTTCTCAATGTCTTGTTTCTGGACTAGTGATTCTCATCCTGGAGTGGTTTTTGCCCTTCCAAGGATATTTGGCAATGTAGGGAAACTGTGTTGCCTGCACCACGAGGAGGTATGTTATTGGAATCTAATGAGTAGAGGCAAGGAATGCTACTCAATTCTTTGTATTTCACAGAATAATCCCAACACAGAATTATCTAGCATAGAATTTAAACAGTATTTGGGTTGATGAAAATTGTTATGAGCTAAGAAAGTTCTTTTGGTGTATAATAAGAGCCCCTTGGGGAGAAAAAGTGGAAGATTTCTCTGCCAGCATGTAATAGGATTGAGGTTGCAGATGAACTCAGATGTGGACTAAGAAATTAAGGAAAGAGGCATTAATAGCTTCTTCAAGACTAGTTGAGCTGGGCATGGTGGTACATGCTTGTAATCTCAGCATTTGGGAGGCTGAGACAGGAGGATTACAGTTCATTGACAGCCTCAGCTACTCAGTGGTGAGGCCCTTTGCAACTCAGTGACACCCTGCTTCAAAATAAAGAATAAAAAATAGTGCTGGGGGTGTAGCACAGAGGTAGAATGCCCTGGGTTCCATCCCCAGTACCACAAAACAAAAGCAGACTTGACTAGTTGATATATTATTTCACACTTCATCAAGAATATTGTCAGACTCAAGCTGAGTCTATGAGAAATAATCTTGTCATTTTAGCGGATACATTTATTTTCAAAGAAAATCAAATATTTATATATTTTCCAAGTAATGCGCTGAATGAAATTATTTATCATAATATAAGACTGAAGACAGCAACCATGACAGTTGCTTTAGGAATCCCAAATGTAACTGTTTCTCGCAACAAAAGAAATTAAAACATGGAAAATAATATATTCATGTATATCATTTGGAAAGAGGGTAAATTTTTGGTATTGCCAATGTTAAAATATAACTGCAGAATATAATGAGAAAATACATGGGTGAACCCTTGCAGGAAGGTGGGTTTGTGATCCTTTCTCATTAGTTGTTTAAGGTACTTCTTCAGAATGTATCTAATCAAATTCATGAGACTTTTCTCCATGCTCCTCAGCTATAGGTGATTACTTCATCTTGGAAACACAGTGGAACATTGCCCCTCTCTTATACAACATATGATTTCTATTATAAAACTATATCAATTTTAGACATGTCTCATTTTCATTGCTTGATAGTGAGCTTCTTGAGGACATCTCACCTCAGAATTATTTAGTATACTAAAGAATAATAAGTAGCACATAACTGACACCAAATAACTGCCAAGTGAATAATTAAATTCAGAAATGAATAGATGGATTAATAATTATAAAGAAAATATGTGGAACTTCCAGGAAGATGGCGACCGAGAAAAGCAGGGCTTAAGAGCCCCGCTAACAACCAATCTCCATTACCACAAAATCAGCGCCTTTCATAGCCAGAAAACACCATCACCAGAGGAAACAAAAAAATCACCAGGCTCCAGAGAGAAAGTGGACTGAGATCAGAGCTCAGAGCCACAGAGGAGATACACCGGCCTCACACCCAAAGACGCAGCAGAGTGCCATACTGCTGGCGGCAGTGGCAATTTCACCGGACGGCTACAGCAAGCCGAGGTGAGCCGCTGCGGAACAGCCAAGTGGGATTTCTCGCCGCAGGTAAAATCTAAAGCTCCCAGTGGCTAAGCTCAGCACACGCTGCAGGGATTCAGAGTGGAAATCAAAACCAAGAAGAAATACGCCAGCATCACGTCCGAGGGCGTGGCAGCGGCGCCATATTGCCACCGGCGGCAGCAGCACCGAATTCAGCGAATCCAGTACAGCTACATCTGTGTACTCAAGAACAGTGAGTCAAATTGCGGGCCACAGAGGAGAAATCCCAGTACTGTACTCCCTGGGACTTGACCCAGTGGGGGAGGGGCGGTGGAAGAGATATCACACCATAGGAGAACGTGCAACCTGGCACACCCGACAGTCTAAAGCAGCCTCTATCGACTCCCTGGGTCAGAGACTCTGTGATACAACCCAGTAAAGGAGTAGTGGGGTCTGAGATACTACAGACTCGAGATCCAGAGCACCTTAAGTGAAGTCATAGTGACCCAAGGGAAGAACCCAGAGAAGGCACAAACCTCCGAAATCATGGGAAAGAGGAATAACACTGGGGCAATGAATGTCCACAACCCCACAACATCAGAACCTGATAAAACAGAAAATCAGAGATTTCTAGAAGATCAAATCAGGAAAATAACTGTAGAAATAATAGAGGTGCTTCGAAAAGAACTCAGAGAGATCCAAAAAGAGATAAAGGATGCAATTAATGAAGTAAAGGCCTCAATTCAAAGCACAAACAACCGATTAGACCACATGGAGAACAGAATCTCGGTCTTAGAATATGATCATTCCAAAAATGAACGCATAGTTTCTAATCTAGGAAAAAATATCTGACAGCAGGAATCTGACATTGAAGAAATATGGGCCCATTTTAAGAGAGCTAACCTAAGAATAATTGGAATAGAGGAGGGAAAAGAAAGTGAAACCAAAGGGATCAACAATCTCTTCAAGGAAGTAATAGCAGAAAATTTTCCAAACATAGAGTAAGAGGTTGATACACAGGTCCAGGAAACTTATAGAACTCCCTTTAGACAGGATCAGAGAAGAGGATCCCCACGCCACATAATTGTCAAAAAGACCAATGTGGAAGCCAAGCAGAGAATCTTAAAGGCAACAAAAACAAAGGGCCAAGTGACATTCAGAGGCAAACCAATTAGAATCACTCCAGACTTCCCAAACCAAGTCATGAGAGCCAGAAGGGCTTGGAGTAACATATTCCAAACTCTGAAAGAAAACAACTTCCAGCCAAAAATGTCCTACCCAGCAAAACTTTCTATCAAATTAGATGGAGAAATAAGAAGCTTCCATGACAAACAGAAACTGAAGGAATTTATGTCTTCAAAACCAGCGCTAGAGAAAATACTCAAAGAGATTAACTACAAAGAAGAAATAGGTAACACACACCAGAACAGAGAAACAAGAGTTTCCATCCAACAGTCAACTAAGATTGGTTATCTGTGAAGATTCATTACTTATGTTAGTCTTTTACCTATCTCTAAATGGTATTGTTTGCCTTTATTGTTGTTAATTTTTAGGATTTCTAGTTGGAATATTAATATACCTTCAGATATAGCATTTGGAAATATTTTATCCCATTCTATTAGTAACTGTTAACTCTGTTTACATTGTCTTTGGATTTACAATATTTTTTTTATTTTTTAGGGAGTTTGTATACTCTTCTGTTGCCTGTGCCATTGAAATCATATCCAAGAAATCACTGCCAATTTCAACGTTGTGAGGTTTTATGACCCAGATTTTCTTCTAAAAGTTTATAGTCTTTTTAAGATTTATATTTAGGTCTTTTATCTATTTTGAGTTAATATTTGTATATGGGATTAGGTAATGGTCCAATTTTATTCTTTTCCATGTAAGTATTATTTTTCAACAATATTTAGTTAAAAGATTATTATTTCCACCACCAAATGTTCGTGGAAACCTTGTCAAAAATAACTTGACAATATAGGGAAGAATTTAGCTCTAGGCTTTTATTTAACTCCAATGGTTTATATATCTGCCTTTAGAACAGTACTACACTGTTTCAATTATTGTAGCTTTATATGGTTTGAAATCAGAAAATATATATCTTCTAGCTTTGTTCTTTTTCAAGATCGTTTTGGGTATCTAGAGTCCATATTCCATATTAGGATAGATTTTTTTTCTGAAAAATAAATATATAAATATATGATAGTTTCACCTAAAAAAATAGAAAAAATATTCTCTGGTAAGAAAGAAAGTAAAAAGAAATATTGAAATTTTATCTTTAAGTCATCAAAAGCTTGGTATCAGACAAATGAAACTGTTATGTGAGATTATCATTTTTAATTTTGGATAAATTGCTCTAATACTAGATGTCAACCACTAAGCCAAGCATGGGAGGGAGGGATGGGGAGAGAATGGGGTGGGGATCGGGTGGGGACTGACTGGGCGATGTGTGCATGTATGTCTACGAAAGTTTGTATCCCACTATGATGTATGAATACAGTGCACCAATAAAAAAAAATTTAAAAAAAGAAAAGAAAATATGTTAAATATTTTGAACTATTAGGTGTGGTGGCATATGCTTGTAATCCCAATACTTAGCTGAGACAGGAGGATCAAAGGATCTTGGCCAACCTCAGCTACTTAGTAAGGCCCTTGGCAACTTAGTGAGACCCTGTTTCAAAATTAAAGAATAGAAAATAGGTCGGATGTGGTGGTGAATGCTTGTAATCCCAGTACTTGGGAGGCTGAGACAGGAGGATCGCAGGTTCAAAACCAGCCTAAATAGCTTAATGAGACTCTCAGCAACTTAGTGAGACCCTGTTTCTTAATAAAACAGGTCTGTGAGTGTAGCCCAGAGGTATAAGGCCCCTGAGTTCCATCTCCAGTACCATAAAAACAAGAAAAAAAGAATGAAAAATAGGGCTGTGGGTATAATTTGGAGGTAGAATGCCCCTGTGTTCTATCCCCAGTACCACAAAAAATATTCTGAGTTAAATTAAAATAAAAATAACATAGAGATTTTGAGATACCCAGTAAAAGTAGTGCTTAGACAGAAATTTTTGGCCTTAATGTATGTATTAGAAAAGTTGTGATTACTTGTACCACTGAGCCTGGGCCCTGTTAGCATGGTGGCAAGTGGGTCTTTGGGAAGATCTGACTCCCACAACTGAGTGTTTAGAGACA
This sequence comes from Muscardinus avellanarius, assembly GCF_963383645.1. Classification (NCBI taxonomy): domain Eukaryota; kingdom Metazoa; phylum Chordata; class Mammalia; order Rodentia; family Gliridae; genus Muscardinus; species Muscardinus avellanarius. The sequence goes on along the minus strand of NC_137792.1, from coordinate 115,394,686 downwards.
CTGCAGCGTATTGCCCAGAGAATGTGGACAAAACAGTAGGGAGTGAACACAGGACACACAAAGTATCCAGGGTAATAAAACTCAGTTAATGTTGTGTCTACTCACCCTGCTGAACTTGGGCCCTTTTGGCATGGCTGTAACTGGGTCTTACGGAGACTAATCTGATCATGGCTCACTGGCTGGTAGAGCCAGCTACCACACCAAAACAGATTAAAGACAGCTCAAGAAAAGAAAATTACAGATCAGTATCACTGATGAACTTAGACTCAAAAATTCTAAAAAAAAAATACTAGGAATACACATTCAAAACCACATTCAAGTAAATTATACAACACGACCAATTCAGTTTCATTCCAGGGGTGCAGAGGTTATTCAACATGCAAATCAATAAATGTAATTCAATATACAGAACTGAAAACAAAAATCACATGATTATATCATATATGCTAGAAAGGCATTTGACAAAATCTAACATCCATTTATGTTAGAAAGAGTGCAGAGAATCAGAATAGAAGAAACCTCTCTAAATATCATAAAATCAATTCACCATGAGTCCAAAGCCAATATCATATTGAATGGAGAAAAAGTACAGGAATTCCATTTAAATCAAGGACAAGACAAGGATGACCATTATACCATTCATTTTAATATATTATTAGAAACTCTGGCCAGACAGTAAGGCAAAGGAAGGAAATCAAAAGAATATGGATAGGAAAAGAATTGAAATTATCTTTGTTCACAGAGGGCATGAGCCTATACTTAGAGGAGACTAAAAGGGCAGCCAAAATCTTTATGGAGCTGATAAATAAATTCAGGTAAGTAGCATGATACAAAATCAATCTATAAAAATCAAGAGCTTTTCAATACACCAACCATGGATCCACTGAGATAGAAATCTTGAAGACAATTCCATTCACAACAACAAAACAAAACACAAACAACAAAGTACCTAAGAATAAACCCAAACAAGGAGGTAAAAGAGCTCTACAATAAAAACTATAAAACACTAGGGAAAGAAATTGAAGATCTTATTGGCAGAATAAATATCATCAAAATGGCCATTTTCCTGGAAGTTATCTACATATTCAATGCAATCCCTATCAAAATACTAATGCCATTTCCATATGAAATGCCTAAATTTCATATGGAAAAGCAAAAGACCCAGAATAGCCAAAGCAATTCTCAGCAATAAGAGCCATACAGGACTTATCTTAATATCGGAATTCAATCTGTACTATAGAGTTATAGTACTCATAGCCACATAGACACATATAGTACACATATAGCCACATAGACACAAAAATAGACACATAGACTAATGGAACAGAATAGAAGACACAAAACAAATCCATACACTTACAGCCAACTGATCATTGACAAAGGTGCCAAAAACACATGCTGAAGAAAAGACAGCCTTTTCTACAAATGATGTTGGGAAAACAGGTTATACATTTGTAGAAAAATGGAAATAACTCCCAACCTCCCACCCAGCAAAAGAGTCAACTCAAGATGTATCGAAGATGTGGAAAAAGACCAGAGACTTTGAAATTTCTAGAAGAGAGCATAGGATCAATACACCAACATAAAGATACTGGTAGAAACATCTTCAATAAGATACCTCAAACACATGAAATTAAAATGACAATTAATAAATGTGATAACATTAAGTTTAAAAGCTTTTGTACAGCAAAGGAAATCATCAAGAACCTTAAAAGTACCTAAAGAAAAGGGGAACTTTGCAAGCTATTTCTCTGATAGAGGACTAATATCTAGAATATACAAATAACTTTTAAAAACTCCACGCTAAAAACAATAAAAATATAGGCAAGTGAACTAAACAGACACATTACAAACAAATAAATGCAAATGGCCAATAAGTACTTGAAAATATGTTCAAGATTACTAGCTATCAGAGAGACTCAAATCAAAACACTAAAATTTCACCTTACCACAATTAGAATGGCAATCATAAAAAAGTAGAAACAATAGTAAATGCTGGTAAGGATGTGGGGAAATAGGAACTCCCATACATTGTTGGTGTGATTGGAAATTAGTGCAACTACTTCAGAGATCAGAGTGGAGATTCCTCAGAAGAATGGAAATGGAACTACATTATGTCCCAGCTATACAACTCCTGAGTATCATTCCAAAGGGACTGAAACCAGAATATTATACCAATACATATTTATCCATGGTTATAGCAGCACAATTCACGATAGCCAAATTGTGGAACCAGTCTGTGTTTATTGATAGATGAATAGATTATGAAATTATGGGATATACACACAATGAACTTCTAATGAACCATAAAGAATAATTAGAAAATATTATGTTAAGTGAGATCAGTCACAAAAATGAAGATTGATATGTTTCTCTCATATGCAGAACAAGGGAAAAATTGGAACACAAAAAGGATTCCTGACAAAGGAGGAGAAATACTAGAGGAGAAATGGAGGGGGTCTATGGGAAAGGAGTGCCTTGGTTAGGGAGATATAAAGGAAACACTTTTATACATATATAATGTACATATACGAAATTATCAGTGCCAATCTCAATTTTGTGCATGTTGAAGGGGAGATTACAGGGTGGTGGTTGGGGCTGAGGGGAAGCTCACCAAGTGCTGTGTGATTGTATGTCTCTATCACTCTGAACTTCATCATGATATATGATTACAATATACACAATAAAAACTGAAAAAAGATTAAATCCAAAGTAAGCAACAATAATAAATAAATAAATAAATAAATAAATAAATAAATAAAACAAATTAGAGCTCCGGTATCTCAGACCTAAGTATGTTTAGACAGATCAGTCATTTTGTAATGATGCCTGAAATAAATCCTGACCATAAGCATAATGTTCAACTCCTGGAAAATATGTGTATTCTTAATTATGAAAATGATGACTGGGGTTCAGAATACTTGTCACCTAAAAGAAAACATTGAGAAAGGATTGTTGATTGAACTTACAGTGTCTTCTTAATACTAAAAATAAGCCATTGCTACAGCAGAGATCAGATGTTAAAGTCATCTTTCCAGATTGTTTTACCAACATTGTTGCAGTCAAACACTCAATAATACAGGTGAGCTTAAAAAATAACACGACTGATGTAAAACAAACATCACAGAGACATTTAATAGCTGAATTAGGAATTTTCTTAGAAGATATTTCTCCAGAAGAAATTCATGATCTAACATGAATTCATTACAAGGTTTACACAATCTGATGATATCTGAGATGAACATAAAGCTGATTATGTTTGTTGGAGAAAACAGATATAATTTTGAATATAGTCCCACTGTGATTAAAGAGCTATAGTTATGTGTCAAAGGAAGAAATAGAACTTTTGACAAAAGCAGCTAGCTAGGAAATTAAGATAACTCCATGGTTTCCAATTATTGTAGTGACTTTTCTTGCTTAATGTATGTAACTTAAATAATTTGAATCAGTTTGTTTACCACAAGAAAACACAAAAATTGTAAATGTGATAGTGAATGATTCTTGAAAATTTTCTTTACCTAGTAATCTTAAAATGATTTGTTGTTTTAAATTAAATCCCCTGTTCAGAGACTTTTCATATGATATAATCAGAATTTAAATGCATAAAAAACAACTGACTTAAATTTTTGTGTCACATACCCATATATATGTACTTCTATTATTAAATACATTTATGATAGATTATTATAAAATAATAGAGCAAATAAAACTCAATTTAACCTGACCAAATACATGGTTATGACAAATTTGAGGAAAAAGCATTACTGATCTTCATCTTTATAAGTTTTGACAAATATTTTCTGAACACTATGCTATTTGCCAGGTGATTTATATTTCATTACATTTTAATCATTGTCCAGAAAAACAAGCAAAGGAAACTATTTGCTTAGTTATTTCAAAACAGTCCTAATTAACAGATTAAACTGGCAGAGCAGGTTGAAGGGAAATTAAATGGGTTGCAGTCATCCCTCAGTGTGCCCACAGGATTGGTTTCAGGACCTTCTTCATATAAAAATCTGCAGATTCTCAACCCCATTATATAAAATGGTATAATATTTGCATATAACCAACATACATCCACCCTTATACTTTAAATCATCTCTATAATACCTAATAAAGTGCATTTTTCTTTGTAAATAGCTATAATTCTGTATTCCTTAGGAAATAATAAAAAGGAAAGGCTGTACATGTTCAGAACATATGATTTTTTCTCCAAATATTTTGAATCCACAGTTTGAATTCTTGGATATATAACTGACAGGTGTGAAGAGCCAACTGTATATTCACATTCCTATCTTTCTCTGTTGATTTCTGAAAATATCATTTTGATTTTTAAAGCCAACTGTTAATTTTGGTAATGATATTAGTAAGATCAAATCTACTTTCAAAAAGTACTTGCCAGCCAGGTGTGGTGGCACATGCTGGTAATCCCAGTACTTGGGAGGCTGAGATAGGAGGATCGCAGGTTCAAGAGCCTCAGCAAGCAGTGAGGCTCTCATCAACCTAGTGAGACCCTATTTCAAACTAAACATAAAATAGGGCTGGGGGTGTAGCTCAGAGGTAGAATGGCCCTAGGTTCAACCTCCAGTTCTACACAATAAAAAAACAGTATTTACCAAGTAGCTAAGTCTGTTTTCAGAATTACAATGGACAGACAGGCTACTCATAAGGTGAGAATTGAGTTCTACTTTATAAGCATTAAGAAATCCTTAGCAGTATCAACATTTGGTATGGATAATTCTTTGCTGTGGAAGTCCATCATGTGCATTTTAAGATAATTTAGCAGTTTCTTTTGGTTCTACACAGTAAATGCCATTTGGTATAATTTCTCCCGTTGCAATTCGAATTACACCAGATCTAACCAAATTTTCCCAAAAGGCCAGAGTCACATCTAGTCCCAAACCACTGTTCTACAGTCAGTTCTTATTTGGTGCGTGTTGAGAGATAAAAGTGAGAAAAATCAATAAAAAGAATAAAAGTGAGAAAAGTTCATGGTCAATAGATTCAGGTTATGGTATTTGTATATATTTAATATCATGCTTTGTTTAATACATGTTTTAAAACTTGCCATCGATTTCTCAAATCTGAAATCTGAAGGTGGTTTTATTATCCTTAAATGCTGCATAATAATAAATAATGAAATAATAAAAATTTATTTTTATCAGCATAGACCATAATTTAATGAAATTAAAATAGAAAAGGGCACAAAAAGTCAACTACATCAAAAGCTGATTCTTTGAAAATATGAATAGTATTAAATCCTAGCTGGAACAACTTAGAAAAAAGCAAAGAAGATACAAATTAGTATTAGCAATAAAATGGAACATCACTAAAGATTCTATGAGCACTACAATGATAATAAAAGAGCATTGTACAATCATGTCTTCCAAAATTTGATAATCTATATAAAATGTAACAATTCTTTGAAAGACACAATCTTCCAAAATATATACAAGAAAAAAGTAGACAATCTAAATAGGTCTATATACATTAAATAAATTGAATTAATAGTTGATCGCATTAAAAAACAGAAAGAAGATCCAAATGAATTCAGTAGTGAGTTCTATCTAAGATTTAAGAAATAAATTCTATGACTTCTCTATCATCTCTTTCAGAAGATTAAAAAAAAAGAAACTATTTCCAAATACTTTATGAAGTTAGCATTAGCCTAATACAAAAATCTGACAAAGATATTACAAACCAATACTTCTCATGAATATAGATGCAAAAGCCTCTACAAAATATTAGTAAACTGAATTCAACAATGTAAAAAAAGTTATACATCATGACCAAATTAGATTTATTCTAGGTAGGCAAAGTTGCTCAACTTTGGAAAACCAAATAACATAACCATCATAGCAACAGACTAAGAAAAATCATGATCATATCACTGGCTGCAGAAAAAAAGATTTGACAAAATATATATAACACACATATGTAGTAATAACTTTTGGCACACTAGTTATGTGGAGGGACTTCCTCTAATTAATATGAAATATTAAAATCCACAGTTAATATTATACTTTATAATATAAATTTGAAGCTTTCTTGCTAAGAAATAAGGCAAGGATGTCCCCTAACATCATTTCTTTTTTACATCATACTGGAACTGAGAGTCAATGTAGTAAGACATAAAAAGAAAACAAAAGATATATTGATTGGGAAGAAAGAAATAAACCTGTCTTTGTTCACACATGTCATGATCATGTATGTATAAAGTAAAAAAAAATCATCAACAACAACATCCCAAAACTCCTGGAACTAATTAATGATTATATCAAGTTTGTAGGATATAAAATTAATACAAAAATTAATCACTTTCCTATATAACAGAGATAAGCAAGTATAATTTGTAATAAAAGTGTAATATTAATGGTAGCACCTGCAACACTGGTATAAGACCAATATGAGGAAAATCACAGAACTCTGATGAAAGACAATCAAGAAAAAATAAATGAAAAGATACTCCATGTTCATAAATAGGAAGACTCAATATTGCCATAGTGTAGGTTACTCCCAGCTTGCCTATAGATGAAATGCAATCTCAATCAAAATTCCTGAAAGTCATTTTCTGGATAGCTACAGACTGATTGTAAAGTTTAAATGGAGAGACAAGAGACTTAAAATGATATTAAAGGAGAAGAACAAAGTCAGAGGACAGACTCTACCTATTTTCAAGATTTTCTATATAGCCACCTTAATTAATTTAGAATAGTAATGGTGAAAGAATAAAAAATATATCAACAGAACAGAAATTCCTGAAATAGATCCATGCACATATATAGTAGATTGGTCTCTGATAGTGGAACTAAGACAATACAATGAAGAAGAGATCTTTCAACAAATGGTGCTGCAACTACTGAATATTCACAAGCAAACAAATGAGTCTAGCCACAGATTTTATTCCGTTTTCAAAAATTAATTCAAAATGGATATAGAACTAAATGTAAAATACAAAACTATATTTTAAAATTAATTATTGAGACTTCCGGGAAGATGGCGACCGAGAAAAGCGGGGCTTAAGGGCCCCGCTAAAAACCAATCTCCATTACCACAAAATCAGCGCATTTCATAGCCAGAAAACACCATCACCAGAGAAACAAAAAAATCACCAGGCTCCAGAGAGAAAGTGGACTGAGAACAGAGCTCAGAGCCACAGAGGAGATACACTGGCCTCACACCTGAGGACTCGGCAGCAGAGCCATACTGCCGGCGGCAAAGGCGACTTCACCGGATGGCTACAGCAAGCCGAGGTGAGCCGCTGCGCAACAGCCAGGAGGGATCTTTCGGCGCAGGGAGCATCTAAAGCTCCCAGTGGCTGAGCTCAGCACACACTGCAGGGACTCAGAGTCGAAATCAAAACCAGAGAAGAAAAAATACACCAGCCTCATGGCCGAGGGCATGGCAGCGGCGCCATACTGCCACCGGTGGCAGCAGCAGTGAATTCACCAAGTCCAGTACAGCTACATCTGCGTACTCAAGAACAGTGAGTCAAATCGCGGGCCACAGAGGAGAAATCCCAGTACTGTACTCCCTGGGACTTGACCCAGTGGGGGAGTGGCGGTGGCAGAGATATCACACCATAGGAGAACGTGCAACCTGGCACCCCCCATAGTCTAAAGCAGCCTCTATCGACTCCCTGGGTCGGAGACTCTATGATACAACCCAGTAAAGGAATAGTGGGGTCAGAGATACTACAGACTCAAGATCCAGAGCACCTTAAGGGAAGTCATAGTGACCCAAGGGAAGAACCCAGAGAAGCACAAACTCCCGAAATCATGGGAAAGAGGAATAATACTGGAGCAATGAATGCCCACAACCCCACAACATCAGAACCCGATAAAACAAAATCAGAGATTTCTAGAAGATCAAATCAGGAAAATAATGGTAGAAATAATAGAGGTGCTTCGAAAAGAATTCAGAGAGAGCCCAAAAGAGATAAAGGATGCAATTAATGAAGTAAAGGCCTCAATTCAAAGTACAAACAACCAATTAGACCACATAAAGAACAGAATCTCACTCTTGGAAGATGATCATTCCAAAAATGAACGCATAGTTTCTAATCTAGAAAAAAATATCTGACAGCAGGAATCTGATATTGAAGAAATATGGGCCCATTTTAAGAGAGCTAACCTAAGAATAATTGGAATAGAGGAGGGAAAAGAAAGTGAAACCAAAGGGATCAACAATCTCTTCAAGGAAGTAATAGCAGAAAATTTTCCAAACATAGAGCAAGAGGTTGATATACAGGTCCAGGAAACTTATAGAACTCCCTTTAGACAGGATCGGAGAAGAGGATACCCACGCCACATAATTGTCAAAATGACCAATGTGGAAGCCAAACAGAGAATCTTAAAGGCAACAAAAACAAAGGGCCAAGTGACATTCAGAGGCAAACCAATTAGAATCACTCCAGACTTCCCAAACCAAGTCATGAGAGCCAGAAGGGCTTGGAGTAACATATTCCAAACTCTGAAAGAAAACAACTTCCAGCCAAAAATTTTCTACCCAGCAAAACTTTCTATCAAATTAGATGGAGAAATAAGAAGCTTCCATGACAAACAGAAACTGAAGGAATTTATGTCTTCAAAACCAGCGCTAGAGAAAATACTCAAAGAGATTAACTACAAAGAAGAAATAGGTAACACACACCAGAACCAGAGAAACAAGATTTTTCATCCAACAGACAACTAAGATTGATATCTGTGGAGATTCATTATTTATGTTAGTCTTTTACCTATCTCTAAAGGGTATTGTTTGCCTTTATTGTTGTTAATTTCTAGGATTTCTAGTTGGAATATTAATATACCTTCAGATATAGCATTTGGAAATATTTATCCCATTCTATTAGTAACTTTTAACTGTTTACATTGTCTTTGGATATACAATATTTTTTTTATTTTTTAGGGAGTTTGTATACTCTTCTGTTGCCTGTGCCATTGAAATCATATCCAAGAAATCACTGCCAATTTCAATGTTGTGAGGTTTTATGACCCAGATTTTCTCCTAAAAGTTTATAGTCTTAAGATTTATATTTAGGTCTTTTATCTATTTTGAGTTAATATTTGTATATGGGATTAGGTAAGGGTCCAATTTTATTCTTTTCCATGTAAGTATTATTTTTCAACAATATTTAGTTAACAGATTATTATTTCCACCACCAAATGTTCGTGGAAACCTTGTCAAAAATAACTTGACAATATAGGGAAGAATTTAGCTCTAGGCTTTTATTTAACTCCAATGGTTTATATATCTGCCTTTAGAACAGTACTGTTTCAATTATTGTAGCTTTATATGGTTTGAAATCAGAAAATATATATCTTCTAGCTTTGTTCTTTTTCAAGATCGTTTTGGGTATCTAGAGTCCATATTCCATATTAGGATAGATTTTTTTTTCTGAAAAATAAATATATAAATATATGATAGTTTCATCTAAAAAAATAGAAAAAATATTTTCTGCTAAGAAAGAAAGTAAAAAGAAATATTGAAATGTTATCTTTAAGTCATCAAAAGCTTGGTATCAGACAAATGAAACTGTTATGTGAGATTATCATTTTCAATTTTGGATAAATTGCTATAATACTAGATGTCAACCACTAAGCCAAGCATGGGAGGGAGGGATGGGGAGAGAATGGGGTGGGGATCGGGTGGGGGCTGACTGGGCGATGTGTGCATGTATGTCTACGAAAGTTTGTATCCCACTATGATGTATGAATACAGTGCACCAATAAAAAAAATTAAAAATAAAATTAAAAAATAATAATTATTAATTTTTTTGGTACTGGGGATTGAACAGAGGGGAATTCTACCTCTGAGCTACACCCCTAGCCCTATATGTTTATTCTTTATTTTGAAACAAGGTCTCACTGAGTTGCAGAAGGCCTCACTAAGTAGCTCAGGCTGTCCACAAAGCACGATCCTCCTGTCTCAGCCTCCCAAATATTGGGACTACAAGTGTGTGCCACAACGCCTGGCTCTTTTTGCTTCTTTTTTTCCTTTTTGGTGCACTGTAGTCATAAAACTCTTAAACCATAGGAGAAAATCTAGATGACATTGACTTGGCCAATGACCAAAATCATCAAAGACACAATCCATGAAGGAAATAATTCATAAGCTAAACTTCATTAAACTCAAAAACTTTTGCCATGTGAATGAAACTGTCAAGAGAATGAGAAGACAAACCATAGACTGGGACAATATATAGAAAGCTTTCCATATATGTAAGTTCTGCATAAGCAGATTAACCATTTATGTATTAAAATATTAAAAAGTCTCCACTGAATATGTACAGATTTTACTTGTCATTATTTCCTAAACTACATTTTAGCAACCATAACATTTATATTGCATTAGGCATTATCAATACTTTAAAGATAATTTAAAGTATATGGGAGAATTGTGGAAGCTATATGCAAATACAATGCCATTATATATATAGGACTTGAATATTCATAGATTTGGATAATATATGCAGGGTCCTGGAATCATTTTTGTGGAAACCAAGGAATAAAAGCTGATAAAGCATTAGTATTCAAAATGAACAAAGCACACTTAAAACTCAACAATAAGATAATGAACTATCTGATTTTTAAAATGAGAAAAAGATGTGAACCTGACACCTCACCTAAGAACATACATAGATGAAAAATAAGCATATAAAAAGATGCTCATCATATCATCACATGCCATTAGAAGAATGTAATATTGAAATTGGAGTATCATTACATACCTATTAGAATGGCAAAAATGCCAAATACAACAAATGTTGATGAAGATGTGAAATAACAGAAACTTTCGTTCATTTCCATTGGGAATATAAAATGGTACAGCCATTTTGGCAGTTTCCCCAAATCCCAAACATATACTTACCATACTATTCAGCAATCATGTTTTTCATTGTTTACCCAAATGACTTGAAAACTTACACCTGCATAAAAAATCTGTACAGAGATGCTTATATCAACTGTATTCATACTTGATGAAACTTGGAACCAAGTAATCAAGGTGTCCTTCAGTGTGTGAAAGGGCAAATTATGGTACATTTAGACAATGGAGTATTATTCCTCATGAAAAAGAAATGAGCTTTCAAGCTATAAACAGATATGGAGTGAATTGATACATATTACTAAGTGAAAGTAGCTAAAATGAAAAAGCTGCACACTGCACGATCCCAAATACATTAAATGCTTGAAAAGGAAAAACTATGGAGAGAGTAAAAGTAAAGGAACTAAAGGAAGAAGTATGGAATAGGCCGAGGTTTCTTCAAGGCACTATACCTATTCTGTATATTATAATGGACACATACATGTCATTGTGCATTTTTCAAAATCCATAGGATATACAACACAGCATGAACGTTGATGTAATCTATGGAATTTGGATGATACTAACTTATCAGTGAAAACATATAGATTGTAACAAATATATCATCTTGATGTGACATGTTGATAGAAGGCGTAGCTGAATGTGAATGGGGAGAGGATATGTGGGAACTCTGCTGTCAGTTTTGCTGTAAACCCAAAACTGCTCTATAATAAAATCTATTTCCAGTCATGCCACAAAACTTGCTAGTCCAAGACTCAGCTACGTCTCTCCTAGTGTTGTTGCCAACCTCTGGGTAATTTTGAGTATTGAAAATGTTATATTTTTATCCTTTAACTTTTTTATTAGGATTCTGTAATTTTGTCCTATATATTTTGTACTTATATGTGGATTTATTTTTTTAATTTTTAAAATTTTTATGTGGAACATATTTAAAATGGCATACATTCAGACCGTGCTTGGTGTCCTCTTCCCCCCACTTCCCCTTCCCCCTCCCAACAATGAGTGTCCAGGTTAACCATGTTATATTCATACTTTTACACATATTTGGATGTAGCTCCTCCATTAATCAACCTCAGCCTACTTCCTCTCCTGTCCTTCCATTCTAGCTTTGCTGAGGTTTCCCTTCCATTACCTGGAGTCCCTCTAGGGTTGGAACCCTTTAGGGTTCCAAAATATGGAACTCTAATACTCCCTAGTTTGGGAATAATAGAGAAAACATATGTCCCTTCTCTTTCTGTGCCTGGCTGATTTCATTAACATAGTTTTCTTCAGGTCTTTTCATCTTCCAGCGAATGGCATGATTTTCTTCTTCTTTATCACTGAGTAGAATTCCATTGTGTGTATTTCCCATCTAATCCCACAATGGCAAACATAAAGAAATCAAATAACAACAAATGCTGGTGAGGATGTGGGGAAAGAGGAATTCTTTTACACTGTTGGTGGGAATGCAAAGTAGTTCAGCTGCTATATAGATCAGTGTGGAAATTCCTAAGAAAACTGGGAATAGTAAGAAAACTGGGAATAGGTCCACCATATGATCTGGCTATACCACTCCTGGGTATTTGTCCAAAGAGGTTGAAACAGAGAACTACAGTAACATATACATACCCATGTTCATAGCAGCACAGTTTGTAATAGCCAAAATATGGAACCAAATAAGGTCTCCATCAACAGATGAATGGATTGCAAAATTATGGGAAATGCTAATTTTTTACATTAGTGCATTGTAATCATACATTGTGATGAAGTTCAGGGTGACAGAGGCGTATGTGTATTCAGCACTTGTTGAACACTCCCTACCCCCTTTCCCTTCCCACCTTTCCATGCAGGACATTAAATTATAATTAGCATTGGTAGTTTGTCTCTATCATGTCCATTGAAGTGTTTCTGACTTCATGTCTTCCTCCCTTACTCATTTCAGTTAGGTCCTCTCCCTTGCTCCACTGTTTCTCCTCCTTTGTTAATTCTAACAATCTTCGCATTTTCCATTTTGTCCCCATGAATTGTGATTTTGGAAGTCTTACTCCACCATGTTCATTGACTTCATCATAGAAATGTTCAAGATGTAAAAATGCAGTTAATAGAATTTAGTGTTAATATTTTGATGTAGGCATGTACTGAGTACAGTTCCTGGAGGAGAAATAACACCAAGTATGTACATAAGCTGGATAAGGTAGTGAGGTGCAATGGAAAGTGTGCAAGGATGTAGCGTCAAATGCATAGAAGTCTGAGTACTTGGAAGGGAATGACAAAGCTATACTTAATAACTTCCCTGAGTGCTTTCCAAAAAAGTCTTTAAAGTTATTTAATATTGGCATTGGAATGGGAGAATGAAATAATCTCTTTACAAATATGGATTTGGGGTGAATTTTGAAAGTATCTTTGCAAAGACAGTTGTTCGGATGAGTTTTTAATCTCCTTTAGAATCTACTCAGGTATCAGGAATTTAGAAGGATATGATAACAACATTCCCACAAAACTACTCTGATTTTACTCATCTTATTTCTAAATTTTCTATATTAATTGAAAATGCCTCAGAGCTCATCTACTGTCTTATACCTACCGTTTGCCTAAAAATTGTTTCATTAAATATTTTAACCTAAATCCAATTTCATATGTATCAATTTTCGGTCTTCTTTCCCAAGTGATTTTACCCCCATAATATGTATATAAGTGCCTGCCACATTTGTGTTTCGTTGCCTGTGTGGATGTGGGAAAGAGGGAGTCTCTATTATGGAGCTGAAAGAAATGTTAGGTCCATTTCACAGATACATGTGTATTCTAAGGGAAGCTCAATTTCTTTTTCTTTTCTTTTCTTTTCTTGTTTTATTTGGTGGTACTGGGGTTCCTGGAAAGACTTCTACCTCCGGGCTACACTCCAAGACCTATTTTTATACTTTTTATTTGGAAACAGGGTCTCTTAAGCCAGCGCGGCTGGCTTCGAACCTGAGCGTTCCTCCTGTCTCCGCCTCCCAACCACGGGGATTACAAGCGTGTACCACCATGCCCGGTGGAAGGCTCAATTTCTTGTGTCACTCAAATTATAACTTATGTTTTAATTATTCCCATGGCAACTAATTGTGTTTTGAAAGATTCTGTAATAACAGTAAATACATAAATATGAAAGCAACTGAGAAGGGCTGTGTATTTATACAATAGTACTTAAAGTGAGGAACAATAGAGAATGGAACAGTACTCAATTTTTATGTATTTATAGATAACTTTTTTAAATACGTGAAAAAGGTGTTCAAATTGTAAGATAAAGTATACCCTTGAATAAATTATGCAACTAGATAATTTTAGGTAATCCTGATAAGGACCAGATCCAGTATGGGAAGGGATTAGTACACAAACACACTCACATGCACACACATGCACCCCCAATGCACACCACCACCGCACAGTGTCTTCACTCAAACATCTGAAATAATGTGGAGTGAGCAAAAATCTACTATTCACCCAGGCTAATCATAAATTAGGTTACAGGCAAGTAATGATGGCATCCTTGTCAGGGTTCCAACTGTAAATGAATCTTATAGTGCTTAATAAAATATATCACACAACAATGATATCTTTTTATATCACCTATGATTTGACTGGAAGGTTACAAGTAAAGTATCATGAGCCAAATATATATTTGGCTTGTTATTTACTCCCATTTATGGTTACATTTTAAACTGGCTATTCTATGCTGGTGTGGAAAGTGTTCAAGCTTTATGACAATGTTTGAAGTACCAGATAAGGCACAGCTTATCCTTAATCTGTTAAAGGATTAAAATTTTGTCTTGTGTTGGTGAACCATTTTATGTGTTTTATACTGCAATCATTTATTTTACCTTAAGCCTTAGTCATCTGGTAATTTATATTATGAAGAAAAAATCACATCTTTATTATAAGGGTATCTACTTATATAGAATTCCATACTTCCAATACTTAAACCTTTACAGAGTGGCTATACCATTGCTAAAAATGTTTAATCTTCCAGAAAATTATACTGTTGTTCCATCTCTCCAATTACTTTTTACTATACTCCCTTATTCTTCTAATAAAGGTTATATTCCAAACTATTTTTCATTCTGTAAAGTGATCAGTTATAATTATTGTTTGTATATGTGGTTAGTGTATACTGACCAGATATATTATCTGGTTCTGCTAAATATATAATGTGAATGTGGGTGTAAGGGGTATATTCAGTACTTCTAATGTAATTGTGACCCATTTCTCAGATTCTGCCCTTTTATTTATTTTGCCACCAATTAGATTCTTAAGTGATATGTTCTAAGTACCACCTATTTGAGGGTGGATGATAAGTAAGCTTTAACAATGTAAATAAAGTTAGAAAAATGAAATAATACAAATCATTTATGTATTTAGGCAATGTGGACAGCACTATCTGATGGATGGTATTATTTGCTGGTTAATGTGTTATAAAAATCAATTATACAGAGCCATAATATACTTCTCATATTTATGTATATAACTTCTAATTAAATCAATGGTGATTCTAGGCAAAACACAAAATAAAACTTCTAAGTAATTTTTGAACACATTGTAAATAATTTGATAGTATATTAAATAATAGGCATTCACTCATTTTGCAGTTGGTATACCACTGCAGTTTAACAGTGATTTTATTTCAAAACTCACTTTTTTTCTAATAACAATATCTACAGTGCTTTTTTCACATAGTGCACAAAAGCAGAAGACAAAGCATATAAGAGCTATCAGGTAAATAATAAAGATTACTATTACAAGACAGTCAATTTAAAAAAATAGTTTTCACTAAAAGGATCTTGCACTGTTTGATAACATTCTTAACAGTAACATACATTGTCCAAAATAGTACATTTACATCTCAGAATACGACATAGTAAAAAACTATCCTGATTTAACATATAGTAAACATTAAAGCAAAGATATATTTTACTCAATATCTCCTATGTTTATCCTAGTCTTGAAATACTTCTGAAAATTTTAATTTACAGAAACACAGTAATTTCTTAAGAACACTTCAACATTTTTGCATTAAAAGACCAAAATTGGTGATGTGAACTATAAGACTAAAAAGGCACCCGAAACTTGTATAAAGCTATATAATATATATATATATATATATATATTTTCTAAAGTACTGAAATACCTAATGTTAAAATGTAGGCATTTATTCTTGACGAAATAACAGAAAAAATCATATCAGCAATTTTATTGGGTTCTGGGCAACTACATTGAAATATTTTTATTTCCCCTGACAATAAACTCTTTCACTGATATTTTCTTTAATGCTAAATAATAGCATTTCAATTTATTGAAACTTAAAACACATCTTCAGGAGATAAACTTACGCATGGAATTTGCTTAGCTTTGGTGTCAGACTTTCTAACTTTAAATTTATTCTTTATCAGATGAGTTAGTTATTTTATATCTAGTGAAATAATATTGTAGAATTTGTCATATCTGAAGTTATTTTTATATGGTCTATGTGGAAAATCACAATTGTTCAATTAAGTGGACCATAAATAAATAATTATGGTTCACATTTCATTTTTCATTACTTACTGATATGTTTTTGGTATGAATTATTTGGATAACTGCCTTCTTTGTTATGTAAGTTGAGACATTTACTTAACCTCAGGAAGACTTTAAAAAAAACTTTATAGTTGCTTGTACTTCTAAAACTAGAAGCCAAAATTATTGATACAGATTTCACTCAATCTAAACAGGGATGTGAGATTAAACAATTAGCCACGAGTCATCCAAGAGAACATTAATTTTCAATTAAATCTAGTATCAGTATATGGATATAAAGTGAGTATAAGTTTTCAGAGGTAAATAGGATTTGTTTTAAAATGGCAGGATATTGTAAAAGATCAAGTCAGAGTTTGCCATTTCACCTTATAGTTTAGTATCAGTCATCTATAAAATAGAAAACTAAACTGTTTAGAATTTAAGGGTAAAATGAAAACAGCAATAAGAATGTCATCCAATAGTAGTGGTTTGACATATGGAAGATTCAGATAATCCAACAGGCTATTTCCAATCTTTATTGAAAAGATTTAAGCTTGTTGAATGAAGTATATAAAATATGCTGAAATTTAATTATTTGATAAATGTGATTTGCTAAATTGTCATTTTAATAATTTAAAATTTTAATGTAACATTAACACTATGGGAATTTTAAATGTATAAATTCATATGTGGGTTTTATTTCTAAAGGGTTAAATGTTTTTATTTATAATTTTTATATATTTGAACCTAAACTGAATATAAAAATTCTGAAGAATTATATAATAGCATGTAACACTTAAAATGAATTATTATTAAAAATTAGTTTATAATTTATACTAGTCTGAACTCTGGATGACACAATAAGCCAATTAAGTAATTTTTTCATTTATATTTGCCTAGAATTCCAGGGTTCTTCAAGAATTGAAAAGTGACTGTTTATCTCTAGAATTATAACTTTTAATTGGAAATGTTATTATATTCTAGTTAAGAGTATCTTGAAAAATCAAAGCTACAAATTTGGAATCTCTATAATGCACACCTGGACACTTACTTTTCTAGAATGGCATAATCTATGAACACAATCCTACCTGACTCAATAATTATGATATTTCCAGATTCTGCCTTAAGTAGAAACTAAACTTGGTGATACTGCAATCTCATATTTTTGTGATATATACAATAATAAATTGACCTCAGATTTCCTTTTTATATTTTTGCATCTTATCTGTGTTAGAACTGAGAAGATTAATAAATGAGAAAAACAGCGGAAAACAGAAGAAAATATAAACTTAATTTTAAGCAGGATGACTAGAGATAACAATAATGTACTGTATACTGCAAAAAGAAACTTTGTACCATAAAGGAATGAAATTTTAGGATATAAACACATTTAACATAATTTAAAAATTATGCAACACATGTGTATGAAAATATTACATAGTATGTTACTAATATGTATAGTTTTGTTTTTGCCTTTAAGCTAAAACAAATTTAAAAACACCTAAGACTTGTATTTAAGTAAAATGGATTACATGCCCAACCTTTGGAAACATCAGGATCACCAGGATTATTGAATTTTATATGTATTAAATTTATAGAATATTAAATAGCCTTTAATATTTCTAAATCATATAACTTTCCTTGGCATGGTTTCTATTTTGGTACATATATCATTTACCTAGAAGAAACAATGCCTTTCACTTTAAACATGTTTTTAGTTGCTTTCAAAAGAAGTCAATATTTAATCTTAAAAATTGTTATAATTTACAATTTTTTGCCTGCTGATAGTATCTGAAAGAATTTTACTTGATAGTAAATACAGAGTTGTAGTAAGTTGACAACAGCTATTTGAATTTACTGCTTGTGCAACCATGGGTTTTTGAAGGTAGTTCATCTTCAGGCCCCAATGCTATTTTATAAAACTCCTGAAACCATAAGGAAAATAATTTATGTAGAAAATTATTTGTAGTAGGCTGGTGACACATGCTTATAATCCTAATACTTGAGAAGCTGAGACAGTAGGATCACAGGGTTGAGGACAGAATCAACAACATAGTAAGACTTGGAAACCTAGCAAGACTCTGATTCAAAAACAAAAATAAAAAAGGCCGAGAGTACACCTCTGAGGTAGAACGTCCCTTGTTCCATCCTCATTTACACACTTAATGAAATCCTTTTGTTTAAGGAGGTCACATTTAAGGTGTAGAGAAAATTATTCAATTTTATTTGCTCAAACATTTGCTAACATATTTTGTGTTGACTAGTTATATTGAGGGAAGTGAACATTTGTGAAAACTTTTACAACGGAAAATGTAAAGGTCAATTGTTATCTAATATCAGTTTTAAAGAAAATTTTGGATGTGATGACAATATACAGGAATTTATATTTTAACTGGGATTTACAAGTTCAGAGTCTAATAGTATCTTTATGATTGTTTTTTACATCAAGGCCATATTTTATATAGAAAACTTTTGCTTAAGCAAGTACCATGCTATATGCCTGTAATCCCAGTACTTGGGAGGCTAAGGACAGTGCACAGTAACTTACTGAGATCTTGTCTCAAAATAAAAACAAAAAATAACTGGGGTATCACTCAGAGGTAGAACATCCCTAGGATGTACCACAAAAAAGAAACAAAACACAACAACAAAAAACTTTTGTTCATGCTGTCCTCTTATATAAAACTGCTAAATTTATATTAAAGACAACACTCTAACATTATTTACTGTCATTTTTATAGAGACTAATCTCCCCCACTGATATCTCCAGAGCTGTAGTAATGTTAATACAAGAATCCATCCCCAGGCTTCTGGGTCCACTAGTTGAGCCAAAGGACCAAGCATGGCTGGATCATATCTATTTATAATGTAAGGTAGACTATTTGTAGATCATATCTATTTATAATGTAAAACAGTTATTGGCAATTTAAAGAATGATTCAAATTCTAACCACCAGTCTAGAATTAAAACATAGGACATATGCTTTAGTGTAGTGGTTTTAAAAATAATGTCTATTAACTCCTTTAGGTGAAGAGGCTGACATTTATTTATAGAAAAGCTTTCCCATTTATTTTCCTAATGAATAGAATGATATAATACTGCTTTTCAGTGAGGTTAGCTTAATCCTGGAGAGACACTCATACAAAAATGAAGGCAAATATTTTTGTTTGTTGGCTGGGTACAAAGATGGTATCTATAGAAAGAAAGTCTGGGGAATAAAGCTATAGCTTGTTCCTCTACAAGAGCATTCCCATTCAAAAGGTTTGAATTCTCTCAAGAAAATGTTAGACAACAATTTTGAGCCTTTTTTTTTAAAACAAGGGAATCACATATGTACAGTGTTAAGAGGACGTACATAGCTTTCAGGCCATTCATCTCTTATGAGTAAAAGCTTTAGGAAAATCCCATGAAAAAAAATTTTTTAAAACAGCTGAATTTCTAATAATACCAAAGGAAGCTATGAGAGCACAGAGGGTATAACGTTTTTCCAACCAGCTTCGAAAATCTGTTATTCAGTATGACACTCTGGAAAATGCTGAACCTTTATCACTGACTTCATAAACATAGTTCCTATATTCTTAAATAACTTTCCTGTATATTTTGGAATTATATGTTGTTACTGATAAATACTTTCACTTTATGTGCATACACTCATAGTAACTGAAAAGTAAAGAGTTATACTTGGGGAAGAAAGAATTAACAATCATCTTTAGTCAATACAATATAGAGATCATGGAATTTTCTTTTTAATATAGTATTTATAAATTATTTGTTCCAAAGAGGGCAAATCCATGTGTTTAAAGCCACAAGGTTCTGTGATACACATGTAATTATTTAGAGATATACTGACAGTGTTACCATGGTATAGTATGTCAGAAATATTGATTATTTAAAAGTGCATATAAGGCATACTTCTTGTGTTCAATATTGTAATACAGATAAGGCAGGTTATAAAGTCCATAACACATTCGCAGAATATGAATACTAGGTCACATTTTGATGAAAAATGCATCTGATTGTCAGTGAAAACTTAAATGAACACTCGAAAAAATCAGAAGTAGAAATACTCAAATTTTCTGACTGTCTTATCCATATTCATTCAGGACAGTCCCCCTCTCTTATCCAGACTATACTGGTCGACGATTATTTTCTTTATGGGAAGGAGGATAGTTTTAATCCCTCTGGTAGTATTGCTAGTGGCACATCTGATGTAGTGAGTAGATATTCATGCAACTGCTGAATTTTGTTATGCAAAATCAAATGCTGAGGAGGCACTTGAGTGGTATATTAGACACTGCTCTTTGGTAATGGTAAAATGAAAACAGTGCCTCATTTAATAATAATTCAAATATTTCCACTTACTAAGTATTTCCAGATATATTAGGTTCTTGGTCAAGTAGGTCATAAAAATTGTAGATGACATGGCTAAAATCCTGTGTCATTTTTCCGTTTTTGCCATTTAGAGTTCCTTTTTAACAGATTCAAAGATGGCGATTTCACTATTTTCAAGTTATTCAGGGGCAAAAAAGAAGCCCTGCGTCATGGCATTAGTTATAGAGTTGTATGAAATTATTTTTCAGATCCACAAATTAGATAAATGACTTACGGTATAGATGATGTTACTAATGTCCACTGTTTTCCAGAATCGTTTTTTCCTGTGTTCTTCAAACTACAGTAGGATTTTGAAACAAAAACAAGTTGAGAAGCAAAATAAGGGCTTGCAAAGTCCAAGGTTTTAATACCTTCCCAATCTGTTGTCTGGAAAATTCCTACTAAATAGTAAAGATTCATTGATGGCATTACTCACTAGAAAAAATAAAGTAGAGCAAAGGAATGGATTGAATATAATTTTTTTGGCATTTGTCTTCACTATTCTTCTGGATTTTAAAATATGAGTCTTATATTTTAGTCAAAGATGCAGACATTTCTAACATATTCGTCACAGAAAGTTTGAAAGTCATTATTCAGTAATATCTGACAATCATTTCAATATTTGAAAGTTAATGAGTCAATATTTGAAATTATTTAAAGTTGTCAGTTTCCAAAAAATATTATATTTACTATGGTGGAAAAAGCTTAATTGATGAATAGTAAATGCACAAAAATAACTGTATAGAAATAAAAATAGATTTTAAGTTTTATAGAATTTTGAAACTTGCTTTTCAGAGATGTTTAACTAAAGCAGTTTCTATTGTATTTGAGTTTCTTAAACCATACCATTTGGCACATGAAAGTGCAATGCATGATATGGATGAAAGAAAATGGGAGGAGGTCCAGTTGTTACATAATAAGCAGGGTAACCTCCTTCGGCGACTAAATATGGAGCAGGTTGATAAAAGCAAGTTATATTGTCTGTATTGGGTAGAATATTCTGCTCTCCAAGTACTTTTAAAGCCATTAGGGAGATCATGTTGAGGGTCTGTCTTCTTTCATGACCCATAAGACAAACAGTGCTTTGGTTAACAACTCCATGCAAGGTCATAAGGTAGTCATATTTGCTCTTTTCTTCACCAATGAAATGATTGCGGAGGTATGATTCAATTTTCTTTTGCTGTTCTGCTACATCAGGAAAATCAATGAAGAATCTAGAACACATATAACGTTCTAGGGTCTTGATCTCTGTTTCACAAGCTGGTTTGAAGTCACGAACCAGTAAGTTGCTATACTTCAGAAGGCCACCACCTCTAATCTCTTCTGGTTTTCTAGTAGATATAAGCTTGTATGTTAAGTGGACCATTGCTTCTTGGAAATCACCATACATGCTTTCAGCTACTACAACAGGAGAGGATTCTTTGGTTAGCTTGACATTTTTGTTGCAGTAGAAGCCTAGCATTGCATCCAAAAGAATCTGAAAGGAATCTACACTAAACTCAAATTGTCGCCTAAGTGAATTCACAAATTTTAACTCTACATTCTTCCCGGTGTTATTTGAAAGAGAAATGAGACTCCAACGATCTTGTTTATTGCAAACTTTGACCATCTTCTGCACATAAGCTTCATTCATGGTCTTTAGAGTTATCTTTTCCTTTTTGACACCTTTTGGTAAAAAGTCCAGTAAGCAACCTAGAACTGAATCTTTAACCACCTGAAATTCTCGATCACTTGGAAGTTCAACTCTAAAAATAATGTCCAGATCTTTATAGCTGATTCCACTATGGCTTGCAAGTATGTAACTTGCTGTGGAGCCATTCAACCGGGTATCCTTAACAATAATTCCTTGTTCTATGAGTCGATCTTTCACAACATGAATGATGTCTTTTGGCTTAACCTCCATTGTAGGGAAATTTCCCCTTCCATGAATTGGAATTATATCATTTAACACGTGATCCAGTGTTATAACTTGCTCCCAAGTGAGATTACTGAATCTGATTTCAGACATTGTGAAGTGACTAGATCACTATAAAGAAAAATATTGGAGCAAAGTGTTAGTATCTTAAACCCCAGCTTCTTAAACCCAATTATAACTAAAACACATGAAAAAGTTAAAACTGACTTACCTTAAACATAAATCAAAGTGGTACACAAGTCAATTACCAATGTATATACTCATGTTTAAATTTACTAAAATAAAGGCTATAATAATTCTATCACAATTGTTAGATGCATTGGTAAATATAAATATATTTTTCAGGAATTATTTGGAGCTGTAAATATTACTGATGTAAAATGGTAGTCTTTTTCAATCTTTTTTCATGTAAATAAAATGATGATATTTGGTGGTATAAATTTTGTTCTCAGGATAATAATAATTATCCTCAATCATTAAGGTTAACTGTTCCAAATTTAATAGCTAATCTAATTACAGTTAAGTTATGAATTTAGCAGTTAATAATTATCCTCAATTAATCACTGAGGCTAACTATTATGAATTTAAAATGAGACTTGATAGCATGTCCGTGTTAGACAAAATGGACTATCAGAGTATTTAAAATAATATAAAGCTGCCGGGCGTGGTGGTGCACGCTTGTAATCCCCGCACTTGGGAGGCAGAGAGAGGAGGATCACGCAGGTTTGAAGCCAGCCACGTGCGCTGGCTTAGGAGACCCTGTTTCAAAAAAATGTAAAAATAGGTCTGGGAGTGTAGCCCAGAGGTGGAAGGGCTCCCGGGAACCCCAGTACCACCAAAAAATAATAATAATAATAATAATAATATAATAAAGCTTCTTTAATTCACAAAAAGTCCATTCTCACAGATTATTCAGTATCATATATATATATATATATATATATATATATATATTCCTGTTCTCATAAAGAATATTACTGAAGTCCATTATTGAATTATTAATTCCTTGAATTTCTTGAGGATAAGGATAGTACCTAATTCATCACCTCTTCTATATGCTCAGAAATCTTTTTCAGAAATATTGGTTGATCTTGGTGTGGTGGTACACACCTATAATCCCAGTACTTGAAAGGCCCAATTAAGAGGAATAAGAAGGTGTGTGTGTGGCAGAGGGCTCACCAAGTAGTGTGTGTATGTATATCCCTCTGACTATGAACTACATACTTATGTGAGATCATGATGCACCAATAAAAGTACTTTTTTTAAAAAAGAAGGTGTCATTCAAATAAAAATAGGAAGCCCCATTTAATATCTTGTATTGACTCATAGACATTAGAGAAAAAAACAGGACATAAGTTTATTTTCTAGACAGAATTCAAAATCACAGTAAAATCTCATAAAGAAGGAAATTGAAAAGTTTACTTAACACTAGGAAAATAGTATAGGATAATTTGTTATCAGTCTTCAACTTTCTAGCTCACACTTGGTTACTTTTCTGAATGATTCCAAACTTTCTAGTTCTTAAAATTATCTGAATATGTGTAAAATTATGAATATGACATGGTTAACCTGGATAACCATTGGAGGAAGGGGGGAAGGGAAAATGGGGGTGGGGGGGGAGAGGGCACCAAATATAGTTTAAATGTATACCATTTATGTTCAATAAAAATTGTTAAAAAATAAATACAAATAAATAAAAAATAAAAAAAATTATCTAGAGTTTTATGATTACATATATGAAGTAATTTAGGCCTGATATTTTTTCTTTCCTTTTAAAAACAGAGTCTTGCTAATTCTCTGAGGCTAGTGTTAAACCCGTAATTCTTCTATCTCAGCCTCCCAAGTACTGGGATTATAAGGAATGTGCCACCACCAGTTAGTCCTAGTATTTGTTAATTATAAAAAATAAGGAGGGCATCAAATTGCCAGTATATGAAACATGGTAGCATTGGTTGAGCAACACATTACTCAACTGTAAAAATTAGAGTTTAAATAAGTAGCTACATTTTTTGCTTTACCTTTTCTTCCTACTATAATAAGCTTGTTTTAAAAAGTCTATTTTTCTTAACATAGTTAACAAATTTGTGATACACAATCATACAAACATATGTACATATAGAAACATATAAGCACACATAATATAATTAAATTTATGTAAGTATGGAATAAATATATGTAACTTGCATAGATGTAGAATCTAAATATGCTCCCACCAATTCTAACTTCTTTTATAGTGGTCAATCAAAATTTTGTATTAATATTATATTTCTCTTACAAGATAATATCCGTTTTCTTATAATATATAGTATTACTATAATGTCATTAGTATAAACTTTAAATATGACATCAAAGCAGTAAGACTTATCTTCTTCTGTGGATTATGACTCAGCAGTTAAACTGTCCTACTTCATATAGCACAGTCAATTTCCCATGTATCAAAGGCAAAAAAGCACACTGGGAAACTTGGGAAGCAATGTGAATTTGTTTAACTAAAAAGCACAGCTAAATATAAACACTGGATGACTGTCACAGTAAAGGTAGGACAAGTCCAACAAAACCGTACACATTTCTTATGAAATTTATGTCACCGTGGGATAAATATATGTTAATTCCCACCAATTCTAAATTCTTAATTCAACATATTACTATAATTATGTTAATTACATAGTACTGTTTAAAGTATAACAAATACAGTTTTCAGTTAAATGAAGGTTCAGTTTTGAACATGAATAACAAAGTTATATTTTGATGGGCTAAGTGTCAAAATTCAAGGAAAAACATCGTAAATAGTTTTCTATAAGCATGGACAGAAGTACAAAACCTGAAATTCACAATCATTCTTCTTAAAATGTGAGAATCAGCAGTAGTTCACTTTTTTAGCAGGAGTTCACTTTTACAGATCATTTAAATTTTGTTCTGATTCTCTGACTTCCACCAATTTATTTATAATTAGTGACTGGGTCTGGAATATCCCCAATAAATTTTATGTGTTGAAAGCATGGTCCCCAGTGAAGCAAGGTTAAGAGGTGGGGTTTTCAGGCAATTAAAAATTTGAATGGAGCCCGGCATGGTTGTGCAGGATTTTAATCCCAGTACTTAGAAGACTGATACTGGAGGACCTCAGGTTAGCAGCCAGCCTCAGCTACTTAGTGATGCCCTCTGAAAATCATTGAGACCCTGTTTCAAAAAAATAGGGATGAAGGTATAGCTTGGAGGTAGAATGCCCTTGGGTTTAATCCCTTCTACCACACACAAAGAAATTGAATGGTTTATGTCTGGGAACTGTAGGCATGTGGGACATAGCTAAAGAAATAGGTACCTGGGCATAAAACCTTTGGGACTGTATCTGTCCCTTCCCCAGGTATCCCCCTTCTCAGTTTCCATAAGATGAATAGTTTATCTCTTCCACACACTTCTGCCAAGATGTTTCTGCCTTAGAGTTTGCTGAACATGACTGAATCTCAAACTACAAGCCAAATAAATCTTTCTTCCTCTAAGTTGTTTCTGTCAGGTATTTTGGTCAAAGGAATATAAAGCTAGCACACTGAATCTTCAAGCTAACATTTTTTCCCATGTAGCTTAACTAATATTACTATGCCTACACTTTATCCAACTATAGTAACACAGAAATCAAACCACATTGATTTTTATTATTTACCTAGTTAAATTTATCTGGGAAAGTAAAGCAAAGCAAGTGAGCCATCAAGAATCCACAAAAACTATGAAGGGATACTTGTATAATAAAGTATATAATAAAATATAATGAATTGTTTTCCTTACCACAACCTGGTAAATCCTTCTGTCCAAGGGAACTCAGCCACTGTTTTCCTATCTCTATTAATGTTACAACTATATTTTCAAAGATAATGAGACAAGACTTACATTAGAAGGATAACTTTCAAGGATACAATACACTTGACTTAGTATGATGAAACAATGGATATTTCAGTGAAGACACAAATTTTCATCCTCTTAAGAAGCAACTGTCTGAAGAGACAAAAATAGAATATTTTGATAGATGTTAATATATTCAATTAATTTTATGATCCTGGACCATACTCATTATATTTATACACATACAAACATACACACATACACACACACATACACACATATAGAAAGAGAAGAAATGACAAAATGATTGCTCTGAAACAGTGGTTATCAAATTTCAGCACACAAGAGAGCTACATGGAGGGCTTGTAAACATAGATTTATGGGTCCCAACATCAGAGTTTCTGATTCAACAGGTCAAAGGTAGATCCTGGGTATTTGTATTTCTAACAACTTCACAGAAGATGATGTTGATGCTGGTGATAAAAAATTACAGTTAAGAATCACTACACTTAAGGAAACTGGTAAGTAATGGTAAAACAACAGTAGTCTCAATAGGAATTCCTTATAATACGGAGAAGTCTAATCAAAGTGAATGTTCTTTTAAACTATAAATTTTTAAAAATTATTTTAATAGTCCAATGTTTTCTCAACAAGCAATTAAGAGTAACAAAGTCTAAGGATATTCTAACTAGTTCTCCTACCTAAAAATAAAATGACTGTATATAAAAGTAGACTCTCATACTTTAAATACCCTCAGGTTATATATCCACATATATCTACCTATACATGAATAGAAAAATTTTGGTCACAGAGTATATTATATTCCACCAGTCTAAAGCATCATCAAAGAATTTCATTGTTATGCTTTAAGAAGTATTATTTCACTACTGGAAAGAGGCACTGGATATTTTATTTAACATACTACATTTATATCCAAAAAAGGTAATGTTTGTGAAAAATAGTGAGAAATAACACTACAGCACTTTATTAAACTATCATTTACTCACAAACAACCATTATCCCTTTAAACTTATACTCAATATTAGCATTTTCTTAAATCAGGAAGAAGATATGATTATTTTGATGTTTCCATTCTGTATTCAGTAAAACCGTAGAATATCCTGGCCAATAATAATAACAAATTATAGTGAAACAAATCATGAAACAAATTGTGAATCATCTCATAGAACTGTCTCGCATTGTTTTTTCCACTATCAAAAGTAAACAGTGCAGTATTACTTTAATCCATGAGAAAACTCTGACCCATATTTTGACTAACTTAAATTTGAAAGAAGAGTTTATGGAATAGTGATTGTGGTACTTGCAAATCAATATGCTAGGTAGAAAGCTAGA
Source organism: Muscardinus avellanarius (assembly GCF_963383645.1). Lineage (NCBI taxonomy): Eukaryota > Metazoa > Chordata > Mammalia > Rodentia > Gliridae > Muscardinus > Muscardinus avellanarius. The sequence continues at coordinate 115,366,884 of NC_137792.1, read as the reverse complement.
AAGAAAGAATCCCCATGCCTGCATAGTTATTATGCTGTATCTGGTTCCATGATGGAAAATATATCATGTCTACTACTTTGTCATTTTGCCCTTCAAAAATAAAGTTGTAATGTCAGTGAAGTAGTTGGTTGCTCAAACCAAATTTGTTTGATTTTAATAATTACTAAGGAGCAGAAGGAGTAATTATAAAAGGAATAGAGTACTACAGTACCTAGAGTAGGAATAAATTATATAAATCATTTTAACAACATTTTCTTAGTCAGGTTTGATTGTTTTAAATTCTACACCTCAAAAACTTTTCCTTTTATCTAAAGTGCAAGAATACCAAATAGTAAAAGTACTGAAAATCAAACCATGCAAATTACTCTTAATATGACCAAAGTGGTATATGTACCAATAGAATTCTATTGCTTTATTTGCTTGATTACACAGAAAGCAAATTCAAGTCTTTAATATAAATGGGATTAAAATAAGTATTTTATTTACTTTGCTTTGAGAAAGTAATATTTTGATGTTATATCCATACATCAAATATTTCTCTAATATTCCAGTTATCTCAAGTATATAGTAATTATGTATACTTTTTTTCTGAACATTTACTATATAACTATATAACCCTAAAGCAATGTTCAGAATAGCCACAAAATCAGAACATAGGGCCAATGAAGGTATCACTACAAATTTCACTATCATGTATGGGGAGGGAAGAGAAGGGAACAGGGTGAAATGGGAAGAGAAATATACTGAGTGGTGTATGCATGTATGTTTTTATCACTTTGAATCTCACCACAATATAATTATATCAAATAAAAGGGATGAAACCCACCATATGTCCTAACTATACTACTCCTCAGTATCTTTCTTAAAGAACTAAAGTCAAAATACTAAAGTGATGCATGCATACCCATGTGTATAGTAGCAGAATTCACAATAGCTAAGTTATGGAACCAAGGCAGGTATCTAACAATAGATGAATGAATAAAGAAAATGTGGCATATATACACAATGGAATTTTACTCAGACATAAGAAAAAGAAAGTTATGTCATTTGTAGGGAAATGGATGAGATGGTAGGATATTATGCTAAGCGAGACTAGTCAGTCTTAGAAAGTCAAGGGTGTTATGTTTTCTTTCACATGTGAAAACTAGAAAGAAAATAGGAAACATAAGGACCTTTATTTTTTCTCATTTTAAAGAAATCTCTATTATTTATTTTTTACTTTCTTTTAATTTTTTAATGGTGCATTGTAGTCATACATCTTAATGGGATAAAAGACTTGTGGAGACACACATGCACACATCATCCAATTATCCCATACATCATCCCCACCCTATTCCCTCCCCATCCCTCCTTCCCATGCTTGGCTTAGTGATTGATTTGATATGTTTGTTTAAGTACATCATGTGCTTTGAAGAGTTTCCCTTTTCCCCCTCCCATCATCTCAGTTAGGTCGCCTTATTTGCTTCTCTATAGGATCTCCTTCATTTAGAGTTCCTCCTGTTACCCATTTCTCCCTAGCTTTTGCTTATTAGGGAAAGCATCCGATTTCTTCTTTTAAATAATGGAGAGAGGGGGGAGTGAGAGAGAGAGTGAGAGAGAGAGACAGAGGGAGAGAGAGACAGAGGGAGAGAGAGAAAGATAGAGCTCTGTAGAGTAGTCGAAGGGGGTTAATGGTGAGAATTAGTGAGAGAAAGAGGGAGTACTGAAGAAGTAAACAGTTCAAATAATACTATGGCAATATGTGAGGGCTATGGAGAGAAATACACAAAGATCTGTGTGCATGTATGTTTGCAACACACTGAAACTCACTTTGATATATAATTGCAATGCTCTAATAAAATTATTTTAAAATATAAAAATAAGAATGTCTATAAAATAAATTATAGATTAAAATATTCTAAATAACTAGTTTTTACTTCTAATTGGGTTGATTCATTTGTAAACTAACATCAGAATAGGTTCTGCTTTGTATTTCTGGGTTACAAAAGAAATACAGAAATATCAGTGCTTAAAGTCCAGTTGTAGATGCAAAATATTTAAAGGAACTTTTTTCCCTACAAAAAATACTATTAACATTAAGCTCTGAGGGCAATCTATAAAGATGTTTTTATAAACATTATAATCAAGTGGCTACTTTATAATCTATTTTAAAAGATAATGTGTAAGTAAAATGTGTTGATTATAATAAAGTCCCTTCTTGGGAATTTTTGTGTTATTCCATTGAATACAAAATATTTAAATACAAAGCAATCTTAAAATATATTTCATCTGATATATGGAAGAGGGAGGGTTTTAAATAAAAAGAACGTAAATATTTAAAAGAGAAACTGCCTCACATATTCAAATATTTGCTTATGCATTGAATTTAAAATTACAAAGATGTGTGATATGTTAATAGCCACAAACAAAATATTTAAATAAGTATGAGGAACTCACAGTAGAGATTAAGCTACTTAAACATTTACAGGAAGCTTTTACAATTGTGTGCATGCAATTTTATGTGACTGATCAGAATACTTGAGTTATAATATAATATTTACATCACAAAATACTCTATCAATGATGCTATAATGTACTGTGGATGTTATGAGTCTAGAGAATTTAAATATCCTAGATAGAATTACATTACTTTTAGCATTTCTCATTTTCAAATTTGGTTCTGAAAAATTAGTCATATTACTAGAGATGCTAAATTCACAAAATTACTTTTGGTACAACAAGGTTCATATCCCCAAATAATTGCAAAAATTTACTTGACCAGGATTCCACTAATGAGATTAATGGATTCATTTTAAAATTTATATCTACTCACAAATGTATCTCAGATAATAGTGAAGCTTGGAAGAAAGGTGTTTAAGTTATTTTAATTTTTAAAAACTAGTGTCTTTATATGAAAATGAAGTTACTGTACACATTTAACTACTACAAATGGCATTAGTATTCAGAGACATAATTAGGCTTATTATAATCAAGCTTGGGGCCCTTGCTGGAAGGGCAAGGACAGAATCACATTCTCCTATTTCAAAAATTTAATTTTAAAGGTTTTTGTTTCTTTTCAAACATAAAAGAAAGGTATATAGTGTATTTTAGTTTTATATATATCTCGGTCTGTCATTCTTTGTACTTTATGATGACCTCTTTTCTAGTGCTTTGCTTTCCATTCATTCTAAGAGTCAAAGTGTGCTTACTGACTGAGAATTTACACAAATTCCCAATTTCCTATCACTGCTGAATGGAGATATGAATTCTTAAAATTCTTACAGGTAGGTGAAACCATGCTAAAGAGTTTTGAGTTGAAAGATTTAGGGGACAGGTGCCTTAGAATAATTAAAATAAACATACCATGCATGAAGACAACTAGAGAAAAGAGAACACAATCTCAAAAGAAACAGCTCTGCACTTAAAAGCTTGAGGATCAAGCTGAAAAGGACTGCCTTCCTTCAGGTTAAGCCTCTCCCTCTTATCCCAGAAAAACCTCACTACTTTCTTCTCTTGTCCAATGTACATTCATTTCTTACGTTATTTTTTATTGTTTGCATTTTTGTGGCTCTTGTCTGTTACCTATAAGTGTTCAAATTGTGCACTGTTCTAAGCAAATCATCTCCCAATTTCAGGTTTTTCTCTAACCCCTTACAATGGGAAGTGTGGGCTATTGGCAGCATAGCCTGCTCCTTTCTCTTCCTCTATTCCTGACAATGCCCAGTAGAGGGTGACAGCTATGCAAATTCAACAGCCACAAGTCCAGCTTCTTTTGCTTTTGATATACCTGATGTAGCACGGCTGACTCTGGAAACTGCTAACCTCAGAGAAAAATGTTGGGCAGAGAGAACTCCAGCTCCCTTTGAAGGGAATGACTTGCTGGGGATGTCACTGAGAGGGCTTTAAAGTGCAAAAGGCTTCCTGGGAAGCTTGGAGCAAAAGCACTGTCTCCTTTTTTCTGAATGCTGTGTGGACCATTACACTCACAGTAATCCCGGTAACCTCATAAGCATTTCCAAGTCATTCCGCATCTACAACCTCTCCTGTGGATATACCTGTCAACACTCAAAAGATTAAGGAATCTCACCAGTAAAAGGAACTCTAGAATTACAGCCAACACTGTATGCACCTACTACATGACTCACAAATACTATCCAAAGAAGCAGGAAAGTAATAACTCAGAAGAATGCTCCAGGAAACAAAAATAAAAACAAAATCTCCTTTAAAATCATCTCTGTTCACGACCCTCCCACCTTCCAATACCATCCCCTCACCATCCCCTCAGCCATTGAAACTCACTTTACCAACTGCTGTTTCTCTTCAATCCGTCCTGTTAAGAAGCAACTGGAGGGGGATGGTGCCAGAGTGAGGCTCCGGAAGAAGCTTGCTGGTAAGCAAGCAGGGGAAGGAGGTGGTTAAAGAGAGAGGAAAAAATGCAATATTTCTTCAAAAAGAGGGGAGGAAAAAAGAAAAAGAGATAAAGAAAGAAAGAAGGAAAGAAAAAAATAAGAAAGAAAGGAAAGAGAGTGCAGAGAGCAAACACTTGAAACAGCTGCCAGGGCTGCTGAGCCGCTGCTGTCCAAGGGTAACTGGGTGCTGAAATGACTTCCCCAACACACCCCTCTAGTACCACTTACCCACTCCACAGACTTCCCTGCCTTTCAGACTCATCGCCCCCACCCCCTTGTAGCGTAAAACCATTTCCATGGCAACCTGTCGTCACACAATTTAAGGTGGTCCGTGGTATCCAGTCATATGGGTTCTGTATACCCTAGGCAGAGTGATCTCTCTACTACTTTCCATTCTCCTTTAATGTTAAACTTTCTCCGGTGGGATAATACTACCTTTTCTCCCTTCTCGGCCGGAAAATCAATTTCCCCTTTTCTTTGTAAATACTGCCTGATTGTCTTTCCTACCTCCCACCTATACAAATTCCTTTGCCATGAACACACACCACACACACACACACACACACACACACACACACACACACTCCTCCTCCCTGTGCTTTCTTCAATCATTTCCAATATAAACACAAACTTAATTTCATGCTCAGTAGGCAGTTTTGCTGAACCAAACGACTTTTTAATTTAACAGATTTTTCCTTAAATGGCCTTTATGTCTCTTCCCTAACTTCAATACCTTTTGCTCTTGGTTTGGCTAGAAATATTCAAGACTTCCTGTTTTATCTTATATCTTCAGCCACTTGAAATCAGCTGGATGAAGGTATTCTTTAAATAAATAATTTCAACTGCAATCTTTCAAAGTTTAAAATAGAATTGTCTTAATTAAATCTACTTAGGTTATTAATGTATTATTTCTAATCTTTATTGCATTAAATTAGTCCACTAGACGAACATAAAGCTAATTAACTTTTAAGGTACCTAAAGACTATCCAAAAGAGATGACTCATAAATAATTTGTAGGGAGAAAATTAATACATACAGAAAGTTCAGGATTATAAATATATATATATATATGCATATGCAAACATGCTTGATATACCTGACTATAACTTTCTCTTACTTTTATATAGAAAAAACATTTAACATATAAAAATGAAATTAAATACAGATACTTATGTTTAGAAATTTCTTAAGTTACATTTTAGAAATCATTCATTATCAGGCCATTAAAATGATAATATATTAGTCAATCTATGGAGCCTTACAATTCCTTTACCCTAGATTTCTGAATATATGTAACTCTGAGTACCATATCAACATAGCAGTTATGTATCTCATTTCTTACTCTTGACTTAGCTCAGAAAATAAAATAGTAAAATAATTACTGATGACTTTTTCAGCATATTATTTCAATTTTGCCACAGCTATGATTGTGGACACAATTTAATGAAAAACAACTTTTTAAGATATTCAGTATAGAACTCAGTATAGATATGTATTTATTTGACATAAATATGTATTTAAATTGGTATAATCAGTTTCTGGATAAAATATAAATTATAATTCAACCTGTATTCATAGAATATATTAAAAAGAAATCCTCTACATGATTTCTTAACATACCTTTTGATAACACTTTGTTGAGTTTAAATTAACAACACTCCTACTCTGAAGTCTAGCTTCTTTCTCATGAGTTCCCCATCAACTGATCACCCCGCATTCTCTGCACCTCACTTGCCACAAAGCCATGGATACAGTTGCCAGGAGACATAGTATTATTGCATCATTAATGCTCTTAAAGTTAAAAGCATTTTCAAATGGGAAATTTAAAAGAAAAAAATTCTAAATCTGAAGAAAGACAATGATATATAGAATATGTCAAATATTAAAAACATGTTACTGAAGAAACCTAGACTGAAGTTAAAAAAAGAGTAAATATAAATAAATATCCCATACAGATGCATGAGATAACCAAATATTTTTGTTTAATAGGTTCTGGCACTGCCCATTTGTAAATTCAAATTAAGTTATAATTTTTAAATCCAGACTTTGAGAAGTACTATTTAATTTGTACTATCCAAATAAGTATCCTGGTGTATACCTGTCATCCCAGTGCTTGAGAGGCTGAGAAAGGAGCTTTTAAGGTTAGAAGACAGCCTCAGCAAGTAGTCAAATCCTCAGTGACTTAGCAAAATACTGTTTCAAAATAAAAAATTAATCCTTTAAAACTCAAAATGTATTGTGATTCTGTACCACTCTCTACTTGACTGTCAAATAAAATCCATTTTAAAAAAACAGAATCTATCATATCTTACTACAGTATGTCTAGTTTATAGTAATTATTCCACAGCTTTTTAGACATGATTTTCAAAATTAAGTAGATAGGTAAGTAAATAGTTATAAAAAACAAATAATTTGTTAAAGCCTATGTCCCATAGGCTACATAGTCCATCTAACATGTAGTAACATGTAGAAAAAAAAGTACATTTTGGAAGGACCAAAGGTGAATCAAGACAGCTACTTAATTTTTCTTGGTACTATAGTATATTTAAAATAAAAACAACTTTTGAATACAATTTAAGACTAAAAAGCATGTTTATAAAGAAAGGAAATATTAGCATGATGGCCCATACCTATAATCCCAGTACTTAAGAGGCTGAGACAGGAGGATAACAGGTTCAAGACCAGCCTCAGGAACCTAATGAGACACTCATAAACCCAGTGAGACCCTGTTTCAAAATAAAAACAGCCTAAGGATATAGCTTGGTGGCAGAATACCCCAGATTTGATCCCCAATATCAGAGAAAGGAAGAATATGCATATTATATTAGAGGTTAATTTAAAAGAAAATATATGCATAGAATATCTAAAGGAAAGATAGTGAAATTACATGACACTTCATGATCCTAATACTGAATACAACTTGCTTATAATATATAACATACGCTTAACACTAATTCATTTATTTACTCCTCATTCAAAAGAATGTACAGAAATGAGAAAAGCCCAAGATCCAGATGAAAAACCAAAGACTAAATTACACAGTGCAATTAATGAATAGAGAAAGAGATATAATGACCCAGTATATAGTGTTATATTGGTAGATAAATGGTGAAGAAAGGGTTTTAAGTAGAAAAGATCAGATATTCTAAAGTGTTCTATTTAATATATAAGCAAGAGCTATTGCAAAGAAGACATAAAATGACATAAAAGTTTTCATTGGTCAATAATAATGAATTAAGCAAAGTGCTGTGTACATGTACAATCAATTATGGCTCATGTTCCCAGCTATTTTGTTACAATAGTTTAAAACTTTTAAAATACACACACACACACACACACACACACACACACACACACACAGTTAAAACAATGTACTCAAGATTACAAAAGTGTAAGTATCAATAAGGAAAAGATGGGACGTTCTGGGAAAAAAAAAAAAAAGAAAAGCCGGGCGTGGTGGCGCACGCTTGTAATCCCAGCATTTGGGAGGCTGAGACCTGGAGGATCGCAGTTCGCGGACAGTCTCAGCTACTTAGTGAGGCCCTCTGCAACTCAGTGAGACCGGGTTTCAAAATAAAGAATAAAAAACAAATAGGGCAGGGGGTGTAGCTCGGAGGTTGAATGCCCCTGGGTTCCATCCCCAGACCCGCAAAAAAAAAAAAAAAAAAAGAAAAGAAAAAAAAAAAAGAAAAGAAAAGAAAAAAAAAAAGAAAAAAACAGAAGCCAAAATAACTATCACTAAATAGCTAAAAGTCCAAATATGTAATTTCAGCCCCATTCATTCTAGAGTTTACAATTTCCAACGTGATTAACTGTGCCACATCTCAGATTTTTGACTAAATTCTGATATTTTGTTCAAATCATTACAGATCCTTTTGCAAACAAGAATATTTAAAATTACTGAGTGCTTTGTCACATTTTAGGACCAAAGAGTTGATTCCTACCCTTAATCCCTTTGAGAAAAAGCAGCAGAGGACCTGTTCCCTAAAAGGCCAGAAAGGTAGAAATCAGAATGAATTTGAATTTAGTGCAGACAGTGCAAAAGCACAACTGAATGGACGCCTGAAAGTAAGTTGCTAGTAATGGAAAGGACTCAATACATGATATACATAAATATATCCTTGAGCAGTAACATCTATATTGAGTGAAAACTGTCTTCAGAAATAAGCTGTCCAGAAAGAGTAATAACATCTACTTTGTGATGGGTTTATCAGAGTGAGAAATAGTTTGATTTGGAATTTTCATTTTACATTAATTTACCAGTAAATTGTTATGCTATATTTTGAAGTAATTATTTCTCATTATGACTTTAATATATACTTCGTATTTGTGTTTTTATTGATTCAACTTGACTGGTCCTCAATAACAGATACTTACTGAAGTAAACATAATTACATTTGATCACCAATTTTGTCAAAACCTCATATATTAATATATATTTAATATCACTTTGGTAACAGAAAGGAGTTAGTTAAACTGAAGGTACTTAAATATCATGGGTAAAAATAGATCCTTCAAAACAAGGCAAAATTTATTGTAATAGAGTACAAAGCTTTGTTCTTATCTTCTAATATCTTTTTGCATACCAAACATTTTTAACTGTTTTTTGTTTGTTTGTTTTTTGCGGGTCTAGGGATGGAACCCAGAGGCATTCAACCTCCGAGCTACACCTTCTGCCCTATTTTTTTATTCTTTATTTTGAAACCAGGTCTCACTGAGTTGCAGAGAGCCTCACTAAGTAGCTGAGGCTGTCCGCGAACCGCTGTCCTCTGGTCTCAACCTCCTGAATGCTGGGATTACAAGCGTGAGCCACCACGCCCAGCATTTTTAACTGTTTTTTTTTTTAACAGTGAAGTATACACTTGGAATACAGGGGAAGATGGAAACTCAGTAAACAATACTAAACTCCCTTAAGTGAAACATTTCAGGAAGGGTAGACATCTTTTCAGAATTTTTCAGATTTCAGAAATGCAGTATAGAGGCATAGAGTATATATTATGCATTTCCACTGGGATCTGAGATATCAGTCTTTATTCAAACAATATTTTGCAGTTAAACATATCAGTGATCACACTAGCCTTGATAAGTATAATAGATATCTCACATTCTCGTGTTTTTATATCATATCAGTTGAAGTTAGGTCAGATTTTTGCCATTAAAACTAACTTTGAAAGCATTATATTTTCAGAGGAGTTTTTATTTCTTGATTGTAGAAAAATGATTTTGGATCTGAATATAGATTGATTTTTCACTGGCAATGCCTCTAGCCAAAAAAGAATGACTAAAGTCAATAATGCCACATCCTATTAATAAACCTATTAGACAAACAGAATATTCCTTAAGATATTCATATGATTAAATCTTTAAATGTTCACAAGTGGATGAATATTTGAGTATTTACAATGACTTCTAAATTTCACTAATGTGAATCAGTCACAGTTAACACTAGTAGGTTGAGTTTTTACCTGAAATTATAATCAATCACTCCGTTCTTAGTTATAATTATCTTTCTACTCTTTAGGGTTTACAAATTATCTTATATGAATTATTTCTTAATGGGTATGAAAATATGTAGGGCAGTCATTACAGCATTTCATAGAGGAGGAATCATATTCATAAGGATAAATGGCTGTTATTTATGTACTGCCCAATACTCTTATCGGGACCTTTTTGGAAGTCAAGGCCAATATAATGTTTAATGTTGAAGGTAGAGTATGTAAAAGAAACAAAATCTGGTGGGTAAGTCAGAGAGTCAGAAAACTGGGCAAAAAATGACTAGGTGGATGTTCAGTGTCTTCAGGCCAATGCAGGGAATCTCAGAGAAGCCTTCCTCTATTTAAAGACACAGCTTTGTATCTGGCCTTTGCCAGCAACTGCCTTACATTCTCAATAAAAATGTAACCAGACTGATTCATTAATTTGTTAATTGGTCTTGCCAGTGTAGACACATACAAAGCAACATTACTTAGTATAACCACTGCTCATTATTAAGTAATACACTGGTCTTCTTCATGCTTTAATTTTGCCTCAAGTCATGTCTTATTGCTGAATTTCTTCTCCTAAAGTAAATCATCCTCAGAAATAAGAATGAAAGGTTATTAATTATAGAATCTAAGAATTATGAAGGGCCTAAAAGGCCATCTAATCCAATAATCCTATGAATTTTGGAATTTTCCACACAATAGACCTTCCTTAAATTCAGTCACGTAGTCAGGTCCTAAATATCTCCAGCAACTAGTAACTTGCTCTGTTCCCCAAAGCAACCATTCCTGCTTTGGATAGTTCTGTCAGAAAGTTGTTTTTATGCTACACTAAAACTGTTGTTACTTTTACTCACTAGATCCAGTTCTATTGCTTTGGTAAGTACGGAAGTTCTCTTTCATTATCATGAATATTCTTCAAATATCTAAAGATTTGAAGACACTATTCAGATCTCATATAAAGTTGTCTTTCCTCCAGAAAAATAAATACCCTAGTTCGTTCTTTCTTTCTTTCTTTCTTTCTTTCTTTCTTTCTTTCTTTCTTTCTTTCTTTCTTTCTTTCTTTCTTTCTTTCTCTTTCTTTTCCAGGTCTGGGGATGGAACCCATGGGCATTCGACCTCCGAGCTACACCCCCTGACCTATTTTTTTTCTTTTTATTCTGAAACCGGGTCTCACTGAGTTGCAGAGGGCCTCACTAAGTAGCTGAAGCTGTCTGTGAACTGCAATCCTCCGGTCTCAGCCTCCCGAATGCTGGGATTACAAGAGTGAGCCACCATGCCCGGCCCTAGTTCTTTCAACTATTCTTATTGTTTGGCTTTGAATATACTTAACATCTAGAACATGCCACTCTAAATATTCTCAAGTTCTTCTGTTTATACTTTCAACAAATCTTATGAAGTCTCTCTCATATATCTAGATCACTCTTAAAAATATAGTATATATAGGCTGGGCGTGGTGGTGCACTCTTGTAATCCCCACGCTTGGGAGGTGGAGACAGGAGGATCGCGCTGGTTCGGAGCCAGCCTCGCTGTCTTAAGAGACTCTGTTTCCACATAAAAATGTTAAAAAAAAATAGGTCTGGGAGTGTATACCGGAGGTAGAAGGGCTTCCAGGAACCCCAGTACCACACACACAAAAAAATATATATATATATAGTATATATAGGCTGGGTGTGGTGGTGCACTCTTGTAATCCCCACGCTTGGGAGGTGGAGACAGGAGGATCACGCAGGTTCGAAGCCAGCCTATCGGGCTTAAGAGATTCTGTTTCCAAATAAAATATAAAATAGGCCTGGGAGTGTAGCCCAGCCCAGAGGTAGAAGGGTTCCATTCCCAGTATATATATATATATATATATATATATATATAGAGAGAGAGAGAGAGAGAGAGAGAGAGAGAGAGAGAGAATGAGAATATATTACAGGGATTCCTATTCAAATTCTGTATTTTACTATACACAGTAAATGAAATGTGCTCAAGTAGTTGAAAGTATTTCAGAAAAGTTTGCTGATATGAAATGTGCAAAGATTAGAATAACAAATCTTAAATACCAGCTTATAAGGTAAAAACACTTGATGTAAGTTAAATTTCTAATTGCCAAAACTTAAGCTTGTGATTGCTCGTAGGGTATCTAGGACAATATTACAAGTCAATTACACACTAAACTATTTAGCAGGTAGTATGCCATTTTCAATATGTTCCACATTAAAATAAAAAAAAATTAAAAAAATTAGCAGGTAAGCAATGTGAATTACTTAAGAAGCAGAAGTGTGAAGGAAATCTTTACTATAAAAAGAAAGAAAAAAATCTCAAGCTAGCATTGTTATCAAAAGTGTATTTCAAACAAGAAAAAACACAAAAAGAAAATATGACCTGTAAATTCTACAAATCCAGCTAAGCTGGTTGAATTGTACTTAATAATAAACTCAGGATCAGTATAAAAAGAAAAGGTAGTAGGTGTAACACACACGAGAAACAATCATGAAAGCAAATAACTGAGTGATTCATAACAAAATAACCTCCACGGTAGTTAGTACATTTGACTGGCAACCCTCAAATATTATGGTCTCAGAATCTCCTTACATTCTTTGACAAGTGAGGAATCCAGCTGGGTGTGGTGGCACAAGCCTATGACTGCAGTACTGAGAGAGGAGGATAGAAGTGCAAGGCCAGCCTTAGCAACTTATATGATCAAGACCGTTTCAATATAAAAATAAAAAGGTCTGGAATTTAGAGCAAGAATGTCCCTGGGTCCAATCCCTATAAACCAAAACCAAAACAAAAGTACTGAGATACCCAAAACCTTTTGTTTATGTGGGTTATATTTTATCCATGTTTAATCTCTATCATAAATGAAAACTAAGAGTTAAAAATAATCCAGAATTCTAATTCACACCCAAAATCTTATATTTTATTATCAGCAATAGTGTCAGTTATTTTAAGTGCGAATGTATTTATATTTGAGAAAATGTCTGCCAAATACCCAAGTTAGAACAACTGTAGCTTGTTAATAGTTTCTTCAAGAGACAAAAAGAGTTATATTTTTATAAAAATAGGCATCTAGGAAAGCCTCACAACGCAAACAATCTTGCAAATGCTTTTTCCAGAGACAATCTTCATACCTGTGAGGAGGCAGAGTGCTTTTTTCCTATTTTCCATTCTGCTGAACAGATTATTAAAATGATATACTCAATGCTTTAGATATAATAAAGTTAAGTAATTTTTACTGCTTCACTAAGAATATTCTAATGTAAAACTGGCTCATCTCCCAAGAGTTTGTAGTAGTTAAATATACAATGACTACATAGTTGGGTACCAGCACAATGATTCACGCTAAGGCACTAGAAATTTTACTCATAATTATTTGTGTACTTTGTGGAAATGTCAACCTAATGAATAAGGAAAATCACATTTTAGTCTTATGCAAATAGCTTTTAGCTTCTAGGAACCCTGAAAGGTCTCAGGGACTCCTAAGGACCCTTCCACGAAACGCTGAGAACTCCTCTAATGGACTATACTTAAGGGTATAAACTTTCCATTCACTTTCATTTGCACCTATGATTTACTTTAGGTTATATTATGCTTAATACACTCTTGAGTGTATTTAATTCAAATATTTTTATTGTTCCTATGGAGAAAGGGGAACTATAGTCTTATGACTAATTTCTAAAATCCTAAATCTTAAATTCCTAAAATAATCTATATTCTTCTATACACTATATTCTGACTTTCTACTGCCACTTAGGTGCAACAAACTTACATTACAAGGGAGATAAAAATAAAATTAAAACATTTAACAAACACAAAATTATAATGTACTATCTATGGCTATGATTTAAAATAAAATAAAGAAACAAACATCAAATTAAACTGTATGGTGACTCAAAGAATAGCTTATTAAATTTTATACCATAATAAAGCTACTTGAAAATCCTTTTACTTTTTGTATCATTTTTTTCAAACATTTATTATACTAGTTATCCTTCTAGCAAATTTATATATATCCTTTAAATAAAATGGCATACTTTTTAATCCCAGTACTTGGAAGGAAGAGATAAGAGAATTGCAGGTTTGAGGCCATCCCCAGTAACTTAGAAAGGCCCTCAACAATTGAGAGAGACTCTATTTCAAAACTTCCCCCAATACATTATTAGAATAAAAAAGGGCTATATGTATCTCAGAGGTAGAACACCCCTGCGTTCAATCCACAATACCATACAAAATAAATAAATAAATTAAAGATTACTTAATTCAAGTATGACCTCATGGGATTTGGTATATGGTTATATCTGCTTCTAGCATATTCTACTTATTTTAGTCCTGTGATTAGATCTATTTCTTGATGGAGATTAGTATTTCCCATGTTTTTTATTTTCTTCATAGTCTAGCACAATTCTTATTCTCAGTAAAATTAGGTTCTATTGGGTTTTGGAAAAATAATAGCATATTATCAGGCAACATTAAGTGTATTGAAGTATTTAGTATTGTCATCCTGCTGATTTTTGTGTTCAATTCCATTTTTAAATCCTAAGAAGCAACCACACTATGTTCATTTTTACTTAAAATACATTTAATTGATATTTTATTAATAGTAGATTTATTTTAGTAAAAATCATACATGTTTAATTGAACATATTTTAATAAGATTTTTAAAAATGCAAGAATGACAGGAACAGAAGTAATACCAGTATTAACATTTGAGGAACCACACCCTGGAGCACTTTGTTTTTACTGTGCATATATCTTACAGAAGGTTAGATATAATTTTATTCCAAAATCTTCTGCATAACAAAAGACATAGTTACCAGAGTACACAAATAACCTATGTGTTGGGATAATTAATCTTCAAGTCATATATCTAATAAGGGATTAATATAAAAAGTATACATGCAATTCAAACATTATAAAAAGATTTATAATCTGATTAAGAAGTGAGCAAGAAACCTGAATGGACACATAAAAGAACACATATGATCCAGCTATACCATTCCTGGTATTTTTCCAAAGGAACTAAAATCAGAGGACTACAGTAATATATGCATATTCATGTTCAAAGCAAAACAATTCACAATAGCCAAATTATGGAATCCAACTAGGTGTCCATCAACAGATGAGTGGATTACAAAATTATGGGATACCAACACAATGGGATTCTACTCAGCAATAAAGAACAAAATTATGTAATTTTCAGAAAATGGAAGAAACTGGGGAACATTATTTC
The DNA here is from genome assembly GCF_963383645.1 of Muscardinus avellanarius. NCBI lineage: Eukaryota > Metazoa > Chordata > Mammalia > Rodentia > Gliridae > Muscardinus > Muscardinus avellanarius. The sequence continues at coordinate 115,351,795 of NC_137792.1, read as the reverse complement.
AATTGAGATTAGCCAGTCACAGAAAGTGGTCATACATTTTATCTAATATGCGGAAGCTAGGTAATTGTGATATCAGAGGGATAGTAATTGGGATATCAGAGAGACTCTTGATAATGGAAGAGAAACTTCAGGGGAGCCAGGGAAATGGTCTAGGGGAGGGGAAAGAGTGAGGATCAATGAAGGGATTACTACCATTGGCATTATGTATATATGTGAAAATACCAATGTCAATCTCATTACCCTGTATGGGGAAGAGGGTGATGGGTAGGGTGCAACGGAAAAGCCCAGAAAGTTCTGCATGCATGTAAGTCACTATCAACATATAATGCATCAATCAAAGTACATTTAAAAAGAATGAATATTAATAGCTAACAGATACATGAAAACTAATATATGAACTTATTACAGAGATGAAAATAAAAACCACAATGAGATATCACCTTACATATGTTAGAATGGTTATTATTACAAATACAAAAGTTATCAAGCTTTCATGAGGACTAGGGAAAAGGGAATTCTTGTACACTGATGGTGGGAATATAAATTAGTATAGCTTTCATGGAAAACAGTATGGAAGTTTCTCAAAAAAATAAAAATGGAATTATCATAAAATCCAGTAATCCTACTTCTGGGGTATTAACTTGAAAGATATGAGGCTAGGATATTGAAGAAATGTACACACTCCTATCTTCATTAAAGCACTACTCACAATAGCCAAGTCACGGTATCAAACTAAGTGCCACCCGATGGGTAATTAAATTAGAAATTCTTATACTGAATAAGATAAAGCAAATACACAAAGAAAAATATTGTATGTTTTAATGTATATATGGATTCTAAGACATTTGAACTCAGACACAGTAAGTAAAACAGGAATAACTAGAGTCTGGAATGTGCTAGAATGGAGAAACTTTAAAGGGTACAAAGCTTCAAATTTAAGGAACAAGTTTGTTTCTAAGTTCTATTACACAGTATGGTGGATAGAGCTAATAATTGCATACCGTACATTTCGAATCACAGAGTAAATTCCAAATGTTCTCATCACAAATATAGTAAATATTTCTGGTTGTGATAATGTTACTTAGCTTTATTTAATAATTACACATCTTATTAAAATGATATAACATATGTAATTTGTCAATATTTAATAAAAAAAGAAATTATCCTAACATAAACACAGTGAGAAGGAGAGAAAAGGAGAAGAGGTGAAGAAAAGGATCCAGAAGGAAATATAAATGGCAGAGAATTGTATAACTAATAACTGTAGGATGGAATAAAATAATTTAATATACATGTAATTAGAATCCTACAAGGACAATAGATAGGGGGAGAAAATACCTAAAGAAATAAAGAAAAATTTATTTTACTTTAATAAGTTTATCTTATGAATCATCTTGACAAAAAGTTTAAAACTTTGTAACAAATTTTCCAATGAGAAAAAAATACCAAAAATAAACCAACAAAAAATTGTTTAAAAGAATATTTTAACATCCATTGAATGAACTAATTTTTTATTAGTATTTTCTCCTACAATAAAAATTCCACGCCAAAGTGGCTTTTCTTTTGAGATTTTTCTGAGAGCAATAAAATATGTTAAGTTGCAGATACATGAAGTTCAAAGAACACAAAGCAGAAATAAATACACACATTCAGACATATTATGTAGAATTAATTAGTTGGTTGTTAAATCACTCACGAAGATTCAAAAATATTTCTCCTGAATATATGACTTCTGAAATGTCACTAAGTTTCATACTGAGGTGATTAAAGTTGGTTGTATTTGATGAAGCCTTTTAAAGACATGCATGCGACTCTAGGAAATAAAGTATAAATTCTGTATAAGGAAGCATAGAATAAAGAAAATAAGATTGTCTTATTGATCATGCACAAGATATGAATCACTGAAATTTTAATTATGTGTGAGACAAATAAAGAAACTAAGAAAAATAACTTTTAAGAATGAAATGAGAATAAAGCCTGGAAAATATTCAAACTCCTACATCAAAAAAGATCACAGACATTGGCCCACAGAAAATGCCCTACAATAATGCCCCAAATATATTTGCACAAAAGCATGATGTTAACTTCAAACTATTATCGGTTATCCTCCGCAAATTTGAAGTTTCCTTAAAAATTATTATAAACAGCTGACTAATCTAAATATTTCTTATATGTTATAACATGGAGTTGAAGAGAAGGGAAGGGCACTAATATTTGTTAAGCTCTTACTGTCATTTATTATAAGGGCATTTATATTCTTCTTATTTTCTATGTGGTATTGAAGATTGAAGTCAGGAGCATTCTGTCTCTGACCTACATACCCAGGCCTTTTTTATTATTTTTTGGTTTTGAAACAGGATTTCACTTGGTTGCTGAGATCCTCTAACCTGCAATTTTCCTATTTCAGCCCCCCAAGTACTGAAATCATAGGCATGTACCACCATGCCCAGCTCATTTATATACTTTACATAAATTCATGTGTAATTCACTTGAAGTACTGTCTAGTCAATATTATCACTGCTATAATCCAAGATAAGTAAGCACAACATTTAGAGGAATATTTATTTGCTCAGCTTTTTGAAAATGTCTATGGAGTTCAGGGCATGGTGGCAGGAAGTAGGGAGAGAAAGAGAAAAGGAGGGATAGAGGGGGAGAGGGAGAGGAGGGAGGGGAGGGAGAAAAAGAAATAGAGGAAAGAGGGGGGAGAGCAGGGGAAGGAGAGGACCTTATATAATCCTAAAGCCACACTGCCAGGGACCCCTCCTTAGCAACCATTCCCAGCTTCCAATATTCCTACCTTGTTTCCATCCTTGAGGGCTATGGGGGCATTCTAAATCCAAACTGTAACACTTGGCACCTAGCTCCCTATAACTCATGGCCACATCACAATGCAAAATGCATTTAATCCATCTCCAAGAGATCCATAATCTTAACAGTTTTAGCATTTCTCAAAAGGCCAAAGTTTCCTTTGAGACTCAAAGTAATCTCTTGGCTATGTTCTCCTGTAAAAACAAAAGGCAAGTTACATGTATCCAATATACAATGGCACAGAGTGAACATTTGCATTCTAAAAGGGAGAAATAGGACCACAGAAAAAATAGAACCAAGACAGTATAAAAATCCATCAGGGGAAACATTTGATCCTACAGCTCTAATTCTGGCATTTGGGGCACACTGGAGTGAGATGTGATCTTACAAGGCCTTGGCAGCCCTGCTCCTACAACCTGGTTGATTGGAACGAGACAACATACTCCCTCTTCTAGCCTGACTCCAGGGCTTGCAACTTGCAGCCTTTCCTTGTGGTCCTTCCACATTTCCGGTATTTCTAATTCACAGGGGGGTTTCCTTGAAATCTTGGCCTCATTCTCACAACTTCACTAATTGCCCCACTTTTGGCCTGCTTATAGGGACTGACTCTGCCACACACTGCCTGGCTTCCCAGGTCTTCCTAAAAAAATCCAGGAGGAAGGCTCTGTGACCCCTTTTTTCCCCAGCAGTCAGAATTACATGCCAAGATTGACTGCCAGAAGGAAAAGTGGTCACATCCTCTTTAATCACTGCAGCTAAATCCTTTTCTATCACAGCCACTGAGCTCAACTCCATAGAGGTCACTTCTCAGCCCACCTCCATCCTAACCACTGCTGGTCCTACATCCATCCGTCATGGCCAAGGCTTCCTCCCTCCATTCATCCATCTTACTTACTCACACATCATCATCTCTCTGAGCCACAATTAAACTGCAAATTCATAAAGTCTATCTTAAAGGAAGGAAGATATATTTGCTCACAATTTTTGGAGATATCTGCAGAGCTGAGGGCATGGCGGGGGCAAGTGGAGAGAGAATAGTGACCCCCCCACTTCTCTGGTACTAATTTCTGTCTTGGTCAACATTCTCACTGCTATAGTCCAAAAGTATGTGTGTCTGACCGCACAACTTAGCACAGGGAAGTCTTATTTGCTCACAGTTTTTCTGGAGATTCTGAATTAAATCCTTGTGAGACCAGTATATGAAGCTCAGAGAATGGTAGTGGAAAGCAAAGAGTGGGAGAGAGTAAAGCTTTGTTCTCATATTGATGGAGGCCAGAAGCAAGAAAAAGCAGGGGGAGGAGAGGACTTGTAGAACCCTAAGGCCACACCCCTAGAGACCTTAGCAACCAAGCTCCACCTCCAGTATTGATAGCTTATTCCTATAAGGGCTGGGAGACATCCTAAGTCCAAAGCATTACAGGTATATATCATTATCTACACATGTTTGCTGTTGAGGATCCATCCCAGGGTCTCAAACATGCTAAGCACACACTTTCATTTAGCTCCTATTACACATGTTTTAAAAATGAAGACTTTGAGAGAGAATTTGTTACAGGTAACACTAGTTTTAAGTGGTAGAAGTAGGATACAATTCTTGGGTATTTTTTATTTCAACAACAAAACACTTTCCAGCCTTTCAGGAAGTTTGTTATACTATCATATGCGTGGATTAAACAAAGGCAAAGTTGTTTCATGGGTGGATATATGTAGTGCCTCTGGTACTTCAATGAAACCTCATCAAATATAGTGTAGAGATATCCCATATATAACAAATACTGCTCTATAGAGAATAATATCATAACTTCTAATTATATTTTAGCCTATATCCTTTATTATGATGTACTACTTTAAGTTTAAAGGACTTGTTCAAAGCCGGGCATGGTGGCGCACGCTTCATAACTTCTAATTATATTTTAGCCTATATCCTTTATTATGATGTACTACTTTAAGTTTAATGGACTTGTTCAAAGCCGGGCATGGTGGCGCACGCTTGTAATTCCAGTATTTGGGAGGCTGAGACCAGAGGATTGCGGTTCGCAGACAGCCTCAGCTACTTAGTGAGGCCCTCTGCAACTCAGTGAGACCCGGTTTCAAAATAAAGAATAAAAAATTGGGCAGGGGGTGTAGCTCGGAGGTCAAATGACTCTGGGGTCCATCCCCAGACCCGCAAAAAAAATAAAAAAATAAAAATAAAGGACTTGTTCAGTACAAAACTCTGAAATTTTATAAATACTGTGTGTATGCCTATCTATATATAATTTTTCAGACATGATATATTTTTTACTATTTTTTGCACTGGGTATTGACATCAGGAGTGTTCTACATCTAAGCTAGACCCTTAGCCCTATTTTATTTTTATATCTTAAAAAAGAATCTCACTAAGTTGTTGAGGACCTCACTAGGTTGCTGTGGCTAGCCTAGAACCCACAATCTTGCCATCTCAATCTCCTAAGTACTAGGGTTACAGGTATGTGTCTCCACACTTGGCTGAACAGATATATTTAATTAAGAATAATTATAATATATTAATGCCAGTCTCAATCCACATCTATAGATAAACCAAATCACATTAAGTAACACAAATTTATAATTGCAAAAGTAACAAAAATAAAATAGATTGTTTTGGTTGTTTATTTTTCCAAACAAACACATTAAGTAAGCCAATACAAACAGAATTCATTAACAAGGAAATGGCTAATGGAAACATAGTTAATGGAGGGAATTATGTATAACACCAAAAGAGAACTGAAGGTTACTGAAGATCACCAAAAGGAATTATTATTATGTTATTTTAACATGTTCACAGCTGCTTTTTATCTCTTTTGATAAGATGTTGAAAAGGGGTCTTTAAAAATTGGCATATATATAATATATATTCCATTAGTGTATATATGTATGTATATATATATATATATATATTCCATTAGTTTCTATAGGAAGACTTAAAATATTTTAAAATTATTTCTGAAATTTAAATCTAAGCTAAAGTATATATTTCTGTTTGACTTCCACTTCATCACGGAAACCTCAAGGTTTCAAAATATATAGAATCCTTACCAATTTCAAGTGTCAGAATATGCTTCCTCCCACCTGTTTTCAAGGAAGTTTTTCCTTGATGCAATGACAATCTCAGTAATAATAATCTTGAAGTTTTAATTAAAATAACTATAATAGTCTAGCTAACTGCTGGCATTCACACTTAACTACTAATGGCTTAAGTCTGTTCCTCTTTGCTTATTTTGTGTCCCTTGTATAGTGCAAGCGACTGCTTTAACTAGATGTTCTGGTCTAGTCCTTTCCAAACAACATATTTTTTCTTTTGTGGCAATTTCTGAATTACCTCCCACTGTCAGACTTAAAAGTCCTATATAAACAGAGATCTTGAATGCTTTCTGACCATTCCCTAACATCAAATGAATGACAAACATTAAAAATGCTAAAAAAATTGATTAATTTAACTTTAGGAAACTAAAATTGAAAGCATTCATTGAATATTGTTTTTCTCAAGATCATAGGGTTATTTCCATTGCTCATATCCTTAACCAATAATGGCAATCTCTCCATTACCACAATTTCCTGTACTTTATTCTATAAAAATTTTTGTTTTTCTAGCTCTTATATTTTAGTTCTCCAATGCTAGCATTACTATGCCCCCACTGAATTCATAAATCATAAATCGATACGACCACATTTTCATTGTTTCTCACCTTGTTTGTATCATCCTTCTCTACTCACTCAGCTAAAATTTCAGTCATAATTCGCACCTTACATACACACTCAGTTTCTCTCTCTCTTTCTCTTTCTCTCTCTCTCTCTACATATATATATGTATATATATGTGTATATATATATATATATATATATATATATATATATATATCCCCTCTCTCATTCACTCATTCACTGCATCATACCTCTACCCCATCTAAAGCCATGTATTTGCCTAATCACCTCTCTAGCACCATCTACTTTCTTTCACCAAAATATACTTTATAAAATCAGCTGCATGTATTGTCTCCATTTTTTTCCTTGCACCACTGCATTGAACGTTTCTCATATGACTTCCAAGCTGCTAGATCCAACAGTCATTTCTCAGTCCTCCTCTTAGTGGACCTATTAGCAGCATCTGGCACATTTGATAACTCTTCTTTTAAGCACATTTTTCTTTATTTAAAGGACCCACACTCATTTGGTTATCCATTAACTTTATGGTCACCCTCTATATATCTTTGTTCTCTCTGTTTTGCTAAATTTGGAGTTATCTTAGCTCTGGGATTTTTATTTTATGCTACACCTACTGTTTTGGTGCCTTTCGTTTCATAGCTTTAAATACTAAATATGTAATGATGATCAATTAATTTTGTGGTACTGGGGATTGAATTCTGGGAGGCCATTCTACCTGTAAGCTATACTCCCAGCGCTATTATTTTTTATTGTCAAACAAGGTCTTGCTAAGTTACCATACACTGGCCTGTGATCCTCCTGGATGACTCACTAATTTAAATATCCAGACTGAGCCAGGCATGGTAGCACATGCTTAAAATCCCAGTACTTAGGAGGTTGAGACAGGAGGATCACAGGTTCACAGTCAGTCTCAGCAACTTAGTGAGGCCCTCCGCAACTTAGTGAGACCCTGTTTCAAAATAAAGAAGAAAAAGTAAGCAGGCGTGGTGGCTTATGCTTTTAATCTCAGCACTTGGGAGGCTGAGACCCGAGGATCGCGGTTCGCAGACAGCCTCAGCTACTTAGTGAGGCCCTCTGCAACTCAGTGAGACCTGGTTTCAAAATAAAGAATAAAATATAGGGCAGGAGTTGTAGCTTGGAGGTCAAATGCCTCTAGGTTCTATCCCCAGACCCGCCAAAAAAAAAAATAAAATAAAAAGAATATAAGGTAGGGCTGGAGGTATAGCTTAGAGGTAGAATAGCCCTGGGTTCAATCCTTAATAATGCCAACAAATAATAATAATCCAGGCTACTTGGGTGTATTCATTTCGAGTCACCCCCCCAGTGGGGGCTGGATTTCTATTTTCTGTATTTCTTTCTAATAAACTTCCTTAAATCTTCAAAAAAAAATAATAATCCAGGCTAAACCTCTTCCCTGAACTCTAGACTTGTATATCTAACTGCCTACTTGGCATATCTACTTTGATGGTGAATATGTTTCAATGTTAATGTTTACAAAACTGAGTTCCAATACATATCCTTGTGAAGTTTTCCCACATCTTAATGAACTAAAAAAAAAACAGAAAACAATTTGGATTTATCATATAACATTCTTCATTGGATTTTTTTTTTTTTTTTTTTTTGGTGGTACTGGGGTTCCTAGAAACCAATCTACCTCTGGGCTAACTCCCAGACCTATTTTATATTTTTATTTGGAAATACGGTCTCTTAAGCCAGAGAGGCTGGCTTCAAACCTGCGTGATCCGCCTGTCTCTGCCTCCCAAGCGTGAGGATTACAAGCATGTGCCACCACGCCCGGCCCTTTTCATTGGATTTTATTTTATTTGATAAATTTTTTGGTACTGGGGGTGGAATCCTGGGGCTTTCTATCCCCGGGCTACACTTCTAGACCTATTTTATATTTGGAAACAGGGTCTCACTAAGTTGCTGAGAGCTTCACTGAGTAGCTGAGGCTGGCTTCGAACCTGTACGATCCTCCTGTCTCAGCCTCCCAAGCGCTGGGATTACAAGCATGCGCCACCATGCCCGGCTTTTCACTGGATTTTATAAAGTGTATTCTAGGAAATTTCTAGATATTGTTATTCCTAATAGCTCAAATTAAACACTTGAAACAGGGTTGGCCATTCTACATTTATCTAAAGTACGGGCAAACATGTGTTTGAAATTTTAAAAAAGATTCCAATATTTTCAAATACTATGTTGGTAAACTGAGAAATAAAATTTCCCCTTTTATTTTTTCATACAAATACTTTATAATAAACTTTAAAATCTAAAATATTCATAGTAATATTAAGAGCGGTAATGTTTTTTACTTTCTAATTTTCTAGTTTCATAGTTTCTAGTAACTTAGCCTACTTAAAGGTTCTATGAGTTATATTTGCATATGTAATTTTTTTAAGGTTAGAAACTGGAGAGGGATTGCGTGAAACTGAAGAGCTTCTGTTCAGCAAAGGAAACTATCAAGAACCTCAATCGAGAGCCAACAGAATGGGAGAAGATTTTTTCCACCTACACCACCGATAGAGGACTAATATCTAGAATATAGAGAGAACTCAAGAAACTCAACACTAAGAAAACAAAGCATCCAATAACAAAATGAGCAAATGAATTAAATTGACACTTCATAAAAGAAGAAATTCAAATGGCCAATAAATGCATAAAAAAATGCTCAACATCACTGGCAATCAGAGAGATACAAATCAAAACTACCCTGAGATTTCACCTAACTCCAACTAGAATGGCAATCATTCAAAACACAAACAACAACAGATAATGGTGAGGACGTGGAGAAGTGGGAACTCTAAGACATTGTTGGTGGGATTGCAAATTAGTGCAACTACTTTGGAAAACAGTATGGAGAATCCTCAGAAGAATGGGAACAAACCTACCATTTGATCCAGCAATACCACTCTTGGGTATCTACCCAAAAGAAAAGAAACCAAACTGCCAAACTAATGCATGTGTATCTATGTTCATAGCTGCACAATTCATCATAGCCAAACTATGGAACCAGCCAAGATGTCCATCAACAGATGAATGGATTACAAAACTGTGGGATATATACACAATAGAATTTTACTCAGCCATCAAAAAAAACCTCAATTACATCATTTTCAGGGAAATGGATAGAACTGGAGGACATTATGCTAAGTGAGTTTAGTCATTCACAAAAAATAAGAAATCCGATGCTTTCTCTAATATGTGAGAGTTAGGGAGAAATGAGTCATAGGAGGAACTCTAGATGAAAAAGGAGATCCTATAGAGCAAACAAGACAACCTAAAGGAGGAGAAAGGAGGGGGGAAGAGGAAAATCTCTAAAACACACAATGTACTTAAACATATCGAAGTCAATCACTAAGCCAAGCAAGGGAGGGAGGGACGGGGAGGGAATGGGGTGGGAATTGGGTAGGAGTTAAATCAGCGATGAGTACGTTTGTACACACAAGTTTTTACCCCAATAAGTTGTATGAATATAATGCGCCAATAAAAAAGAAAAAAGAAAAAAAGAAAAAAAAGAAAGAGGGAAAAAAAAAAAGAAACTGCAGAGGGAAAAGACTCCAATCCCTCTTTCTGTGCTAAACCTAGTTCTCACTACTCCCTTATTCAGGATGTTCAGAGTACAGAATCCAATTTATGTTAGCTATTAGGGGAGAGAAGGTCAATAAATTAGAAAATATCTGTTTATAAATTCCTACACAAATGCTTAACTCAAAGAGACATCATTCACATAGATTACTGCTGTAGATGGTGGCCCTTAAACTGAATGAAATGTTGAAGTCCTAGATGTGAGATCTCTACCTAGAGCTTCCTGCTTCAATCCTAAGTCAGACTTGCCCCCTTAAGATAGGCTAGGCAGGTCTTTTCTTTCTCCCTTTATACTTCTTCCACTCCTTGACAATTAAGTTAAACCAGAGTCTACTTCACATACCATTATTTATTTTTCTCTTTTGCTTCTGCCTGGCCATAGCCATAGGGTTGAAATATTAAACTGGAAGGATAGTCTAAATATTTTTAATCCAAGGATATAGAAGAGTCACTACCACCCCTACCCACTCTAAAATCTTTACCCTAAGTAATGCTATGACTTACAGATTCATACAAAACTGCATTAGGGTACTGGACGCCAGATGGTGAATAATAAAGTTAAATTTTAATTTCTATTCTACTTTGCTGCCTTACTGCAGAGAAACTTGGCAGGAAGAAGACATGAATGACAAGAAAGAATGCTGGAATTTCTGGGATTCTGCCTCTTATATCAATCAACAGAAATATAAACTTTTACCTCTATCAGAAATTATAATTAGTTGACTACAATGCACCAATAAAAATTAAAGTTAAAGCACAAAAAATGAATAAGATAAAAAAAGAAATGATCATTGGCTTCCCTATAATAATTCATCATTCAGTAATAGTTTCTCTAAAAATAGATTAGGATTCTAAAAAATAATTAAACTCTAGGTTTATTTGCATCTTATTGAATAACACTGCAATTATTAAAAATAAATTTCATTGTGTTTTACATAAACAAAGCAAAATAAATCTCCACAATATAAAATGCCTCCTTGAGCCAGTAAAGCCAATGACTACCATTTAAATACTTCAATATCTAACTTTGTACTGCCTTTCACTATATTCTTACCACTGAATAAGGTCATTTGTTTAAAAGGTGATTCAAAATATATATAAAAAGAAAGAAATTCAGGGAATAAAATCGAAAAATCTCTAGGAAAAAGATTACATGCCTGTAATTTCAGTACTTGGGAGGCTAAGACAAGAGGGTCACAGGTTTATGGTCAGACTCAACAACTTACTGAGGCCCTCCACAACTTAAGTGAGACCCTGTTTCAAAATTTAAAAATAGTAATATAGGGCTGGTCATGTAGCTCAGAATGCTCTTGGGTTCAATCCTCAGTAAAAGAAACGGTAAGGCAATGTTGTAAATAAAATGAGTAACAGATGGATAGAAGGCATTTAACAAGAGCAATAATAAATCCTGTGTAACCCTGTTCATTAAGAATTGTTAGAGGAAATGAAATTAATATGTTTCATACATTCTTTTTATGGGAAGCTAAAACAGAATATGTTATTAGAGACCAAGAATAGTAATCATCTTTCATAGGATTAGTATAAATTCAACTAAACAATATATGAGTCATATGTCAATGATTCTGAGAATGTATGAAATCCTTTAATGTATTATGAGTTACTATTTCAGTATAACTGATATCTTCAAAAAATGGATGAACCATGAATGGTATCTGTGGCAACTAAAAGTTAACTACAATATTTCATTTACCAAAACACCTCACCGCCTAACATTCTAAATATCTGGGATTGACTGGACACAAATTAAATATAGCAAAACAAGCCTCAAGTTTCAGTGTTCCACTTTCAATATATTTGATCATGACTAAAATATCTAGATTCTTCACTTGCCTATGTGATGGATAGGATAGCCACTGCCATGTCACTATGATAGAAGGAAAAGGAAACCAAAAATCAGACCTGCTTATTAGGAAATGTCTTCTATTGAATAGGAAGACTGGGGTTCCAGCTGATGTGAGCTAAGAGTGAATATAGATCAATGTATCTAATAGATGTGTCACTATGTTACCCCGCAGCTAACATGGTAGTAGTCCTTGGTGTGGTATAATGGTTTATGAGTAGAACCTTGGGGTACTGTCCTTCTGAGATATATTCCTATCTCTTTTTGATCTTGAAACAGGTTCTCCCTAGTTTACTGTGCACTAGATTTACTTGCTATTCTCCTCTGTCAGCCATACAAGTCCTGGGATTGCAGGTGAGCGCCACTACACCAGTTCTCATGTTCTTTTAATTATAATTATCTAATTTTTCTCTCTTTTCATTATAATCATCTAGAATTTTCAACCAAGTTATCTTTGCTAGCAGCTTTCATTGAGCACCTGCTGCATCATGCACCTTAGGAGTTTTAAAAGGTACCCTATGAAGTTGGGCCTACTGTTCAGGGTACTATCAGAAACCTTCCACATAAATTTTACAATATGAAAAAATAGCTCCCAAGCAACCTAAGGGGCATCACATACCTCACAAATTGTGTCCAAAGCATTTTTTAAAATTGTACTTGGGATGGAACACAGGTGCCTTCTACCTCTGAGCTACATCCCCAGACCCCCAGCCCTATTTTATTTTTCATTTTAAAACTAGGTCTGGCTCACTTACCATGTTCTGCTGGCCTTGAATGTGAGAGCCTCCTGTCTCAGCCTTAGGAATACTGAGATTACAGGCTTGTGCCACCATATCGGCTCCCAGGTTCTATTAATTATAAATCATCTATCCTCTCAGGTTCTTTTCATTATAATCATATTTTCTTTTCTAACAAACTAAGCTTTCTAGAAGCTTTAATTGAGCACCTATTGTAGTAATACTTGAGCAGCTTTACTGTTTGATACTGTTTGAGACTGTGAAAAATGCCCTATGAGTTGGATCTGCAGCTAGAGCCAGCGACCTCAGGGTACAGTCAGAAACTTCCTATATGCATTTGAAAGTGTGGAAAAATAACTCTCAAACAACCTAATGGGCATTGCACACCTCACATAATGAATCCAGAGCTGTTTTAACCAGGTAGGAATGCTGGTCTACTCCTTCCAATGGGAAACAAATGAAGGTCACAAAGAAAGTGGCAACAAAAAGTGCCTTATAAAGTACTACAAAAATAAAAAGTTTACCAGACCCTGGACTAGGACATTTTTTTTTGCCACTGAACTAAGAGACATCCAGATCAAGATACAAAACATTTTCAAGGAGAGGAGAAATGGAGTAACAGAATAACCCATAGCATCATAGCAAGTACTAAAAATCAAACTGAATGAATATTTCTACAGCAGCAAACTAAATTACGATGTCCTTTGGAAGAGCTGGTGGGAATTTTGGAACTAGCAACCAGGTAAAAACCCTAAAACACTGGTTTCTACAATCGAAAGACAATTAATCCTATTCTTGTTGGCCCAAATAATATTCACCAGCGTTTTTGGCTTCAGCACTTACGCAAAATGATTATTATAGAAATTTACCACATGAAACAAAAAAGTATTAAATACTGATCATCATTTGTTTTTCTGTTGCATTAAGATTGGAGACAATTTCTATTGAGTAATAACTCTAATAGGAATTATTATATTTTATTTACAAATTGAAAACCAATCAGATTTACTTAAGTTTCAGAGACCATGTTTCTATAAAATTAAGTGAATGTGGCAGCAAAGCTGTGTTTTATTTACTAAATGGGAAAAAGTGTTAATAAAGGAAACAGACAACAGTGGTCTGGTAAGCAGCATTGTACACCAGGCTCGGCAGCAGCCTCTAAGATTGCATTGCTGTGTCTCAGTAGAGGAGGGGAAGCTCCCTCTAAGTAGTCAAAAGACAAATTTGCCCCCAGCACCCCAAGATTTAGAGAAATAGAAACGAATCAACTTGCCTGGGTTCCAAAGGGAAAGTGGGATCTGAAGAGTTACACTGGTCATGCCAAGTTTCAAATACACACTAGTTGGGGGAAAACACTGCATTTCCTAAGCAGATGTAATTGGATTCTGAAAAAATACCAACAGCTGGAAGGGACTCTGATCCTTCCTAATCATCAGCAAATTGGGATTTCCTGTATAGTGCTGGTTTTCATTTTTTTTTGTTTCCCTCTTTTGGCAAGAAAGGGCTCATCCATTAAAAACAGATTACCTATCTTTTGGAATAAGAATAATGGCCAAGGAGACTGGGGATGATTAGATCAGAAAAGATTTAAAGTGAAATTTCCCCATAATTTATCTTAATCCCATATAAGAGAGGATAAAAATACTAATTTCAAACTCCTCCCAAAGGAGGAGAATCGTGGAGTAAGAGTTACAATCTGATTCAGATAAAACTATGAATCACAACAAATCCAAGTTGAACATAAAATGTACTCCTGACGTAATTCCGAGCTCAACATACCCTTACTCCAGACCCAGTGGAAGTGGTCAGGTATAGAAAAAGTATAAAATGACTCACTTAAAATGATATTTGAATCATAGAAGCTCCTGAATATTAGGGGGTGCACCTCAGTGTTTCCAGAAAGAATTACACGAGCTAATTAATATTAACAAATTTATTTTATTACCCCCAAAATTTGTGTTTCATTAAAAATCCATTTAATTATGTTTTGTTAATTAGATCCTTGTAACTCCTCTTTCACTCCCAATTTCCTCCCCCACTCGCACCTCTGCTTCTATTTTATGCCTTACATTTTCCTGTGTTTCTCCATTGATTTATACATCTGTTTTTATGCCAATACTATGGTGTTTTTGTTACTATACTTTGTTGTGTAATTTTAAAGAGGTATTAGTGTTGTATTTAAGAAGTGAATTAAAAAGCAGTATATAGGGTGTGAAAGAACATCTCATTTGAGAAAATAAAACTCTGAAAGGAAACAAGAAATCCTAAGTGAAAAATATAATAAATGAAATAAAATTTTTAAAAAAAGTATCACTAATATACTAAACCACATAGAAAACATTCTCAGGAAGACAGAATTAATGTACTTGAACTCTCATACACAAGATTGAAAAAGAATCATTCTGTGCCACATTATAATCAAAATGCCTAACACAGAAGTAAAGAACAGAATCTTAAAAACATGAAAATAAAAGTGTCAGGTCACACACACTCAGAGGTAATCCAGTAAGAATTAC
Source organism: Muscardinus avellanarius (assembly GCF_963383645.1). Taxonomy (NCBI): domain Eukaryota; kingdom Metazoa; phylum Chordata; class Mammalia; order Rodentia; family Gliridae; genus Muscardinus; species Muscardinus avellanarius. The sequence continues at coordinate 115,336,604 of NC_137792.1, read as the reverse complement.
TTCTGATTTTTGAACCCAAACTCTAAAACTCAAGAGGACTTGAAATGATGTATTCCAAGACCTGAAAAAATAACTTCTAACCAAGATTGCTATATCTATCAAAAAGATCCTTTAAAAACAATAGAGAAATAAAAATCTTCCAAGATAAGCATAAACTAAAATAATTAATTACTTCTAAGCCAGCCTAAAGAAAACTTAATTAAAACTAAACTTCAGAGCCATAAAAAGGATAGATCACATTAGGAAACTAAGGAAAGGATAACTAAAAATAAATTTAAACAGTAGATATAAATTACAGTCAAAGGTTCTAACATCTCTCTATAATAACAATGAATTAAAATGGTCTCAACTCTGCAAAGGTGAAAGGATGGCAAAGGTATTTCATGCTAATGGAAACCAAACATAATTCAGAATAATTACTTTCATATCCAACAAAGCAGACTTCAAGCTAAAGCTTATCAAAAGAGGCAAAGAGTCACTTCCTACTGATCAAGGGAGAAGCCCAAAATGAATATTTAATGATAATAAATATTTACACCCCAAAGTATCATCATACAGCAATATCAAATCTGGTAAAACAATACATTCAGAATAGCCTCAAAAATATCTAGAAATTAATCTAATCAAGAGGTAAAAGACTTCTACCATGAAAATTATAGAACATTAAGGGACAAACTGAAGAAGTTTTAAGATGGAAAGACCTCCCATGTTCATGGAAAAGCAGAATAAATTGTGTCAAAATGGTTATAAGACCCCAGGAAATAAAGCCAAGAATCAATAAATGTGGTGGCATCAATTTAAAAAGCTTCTACACAGCAAAGGAACCAAACACATGAAGAGAGAGCCTAAAAAATAAGAGAAAAATTTCTGTCAGCTATTCCTCTGATAGAGGACTAATATCCAGAATATATAAAAACTCAGCCGGGCGTGGTGGCGCACGCTTGTAATCCCTGCGCTTGGGAGGCAGAGACAGGAGGATCGCGCAGGTTCGGAGCCAGCCTCTCTGGCATAAGAGACCCTGTTTCCAAATAAAAAATATAAAATAGGTCTGGGAATGTAGCCCGAGGTAGAAGGTCTTCCAGGAACCCCAGTACCACACACACACACAAACCCCCCCCCCAAAAAAAAATCACACCAAAACCCAAATAACCCAATAAATATGTGGGTAATTGTGCTAAACAGATACTTTTCAAAAAAAAGAAATATGAATGGCCAACAAATGCATAAAATATATTCATTATCATTAGTAATATGATAAATGCAAATCAAAACTCTACTGAGATTTCATCCAACTCCAGTTAGAATCGCTAACATCAAACTTAAAATCAATAACAAATTCTAGCGAGGATGTGGGGGGAAAGGAATACTTACACATTTGATGGTGGGATTATGCATTGATAAAACCACTATGAAAATCAGTATAGAGGTTCCTCAAAAGACTAGAACTGTATGACCCATCCATAACAGTCCTCAATATGTTCCCAAAATAATTGCCAGGCATAACTTGAGAGGCTGAGGCAGGAGATTCACAGATTTAAAGCCAGCCTCAGCTACTTAGCAAGGCTCTCTGCAACTTAGTGGACACTGTTTCAAAATAAAAAATACTGCTGGAGGGGTAGTTTGGAGGTAAAATGCCCCCGGGTTCCAAAAAAATAATTAAAGTCAGAGTACTATCATGATACATATTTATAGCAATATATTTCACAATCATGATACATATTTATAGCAATATAATTCACAATAGCCAAGTTATATAACCAACCTACACGTCCATAACATATGAACAGATAAAAATGGGATATATACACACAATGAAGTTTTACTCAGCCATGGAGAAGAACAAAATTGTGTCATTTGAATAAAAACAGATGAAACTAGAGAATAATTTGCTAAGTGATACTAGCCAGAATCAGAAAATCAGCCAGACATGGCACATGCCTATAATCCTGATACTTGGGAGGCTAAGACAGGAAGATCAGATCACAGGTTTGAGTACAATCTCAGCAAGTAGTGAAACTCTCAACAACCTAGCAAAACCCTGGTTACAAAATAAAAATAGAATAGGGCTGGGGGTATAACTCAGAGTTAGAATGCTCCCAGATTTAATCACCAGTAGCACACGTACATACATACACACACACCCCAGAAAATCAAGAACCACATGTTTAAATAAACACATTTTCTCTCACATGTGGAAGCAAGAGAGAAAAAGCAAATAATTGAGATGTCATAGGAATTTTAACAGAGACCTATAGAGTAATAGAAGTGGACTGGGGAAGGAGGATAGGGAGAAATAAATCATGGTAAGGAAAATAGAACAAATGTTATGTGTACATAAGAATTTATCACTATCAATCTCATGGTCATGTAAAATTACAATGTACCAACAAGTAATTATATAAAATATATTGATGTTTGGGTAACTTCCAAAAGTCTGAACGAATTGTCCTGGTCACAGAAAGTGGTAAACTTTCCTAGGTTATTCTAATATGCAGTCAAATGTCAAATGTGAGAATCACTACACTATATACTCATCTAATTTTCTGGGACCAATGATTTGTGAGAAAAATAGTCTATTCTTTTCTTTATAATAGATATATACATGATATCACACTAAAAGTACAAATTCAATTTTAGAAAAACATTTATCATGGATTAAAGCCAAATATTTTTATATAAATGCACAAAATATGATACAAATGAATATGAAGTTTAGCTCTTCCTTAAGCTAACAAAATATTTACAAAACAGACTAATTACTAGGGAATTATATTAGAAAATGTATTCCCACTGTGATTTTTTAGTTAGTTCCCCTATGAAGTTAAATTATAATTTAACTAAATTTTTCCCATTTGTGAAAGTAAATTACTCAAGTTGCAAATGAGGCAAAACTTACACCTGGCAATGATGTAAATCCAATTAAAAAGCAACCAAAAACGAACAAAGTAATAAAGCACTAAAAAGTATATAAATAATTCATGAAGGAGCATTTAGAATTAAGACGGTGTTTATCAGGGAATACTTCCTAGAAAATGGGAATTTTGATCTAGTGTTGCATAAAATGAGGAAATCAGTTCAAATGAGAGAAAAGGGAATAACATTACTGATACAAATCAAAAGAACAAACAAGAAGAGTGGGGAGAGTAGAGATTAGGAATAGAAAAAAGGGTAGTACATTCTGGATTTTGTAAACAGATTAAAAATAAAGAAAATAGGATTTGGAATTCAGTGAGTAGGAGTCAGAGAAATGGCAGATTGGCAGAGACCAGAGCAATGTAGCAGGTCCCCAAAGAGTAATGTAAACTAGTAGTTCCATATCACCAAAACGAGGGAGGAAGAATTTGAGAAAAATTGGGAGGCTAGACAATAATAACTAGGTAAAAATTAGTAATTTTTGTTTCTAGAGTAGCTGGATAGCTAATAAAAAATGTTTGCATCAGCACTGGTTATGCAGCCACTTATCCACCGTGGCTTGGAGGGAGAGAGGAATCTTTTCCCCCAAAGCCTAAAATCCAACCAGCCAACAAACAAGAGATACAGTAGATGAATGGATAATGGAAATGTAATCTTACTCAAACATAAAGAACAACAATATCATGTCATGTTTAGGAAAATGGATGAAACTACTGAGATCATCCAGTCTCAAAAAGTCAAGGGTCAAATATTTTCTCTCATATGTGGAAGTTAGAGAGAAAATAGGAAACGAAATGGATTTGAGGAGAATAATCACTAGAATAGTAAAAGGGGATGGGGGAGGGAGGTAGTGAGGGGTAAAGTAAGAACTGATTAAAGAGACAATTCAAATTATGCTATAGCCATGTATAAATATATCACCATCAATTTTACTATTATGTATGGGGATAGGTGAGTAGTGGGTTGGTACCTGAAGGGAAATACACAAAGACACATGTGCATGTTTGTTTAAATGGTTTTGAGTCTCCCTACGATATACAATTACAATATACCAATAAAAATATAAATAAAAAAGACAAAAACTGTTCAGTGTACCTGCAGTCTAGGCAGAGATCTGCCTTGGGAAAAGTCAGCTAAGCATGAACAACAGGGAGGGTGCTGGTCCCTTGAAAGAATCATTGAGGGAGTCTCAGGCAGAGAAAAACACAGGAAAGAGTGCCTGCAACCAGGAAGCTCATAAACATAGAAGAGACTCTTGGTTCATACTTCTAGCCAGCAACAAACAAGAAATTCATAGAAAAGTCTTCTTATTCATATTTTTCCTTATTTTATTCAGCTTTTTCCTCCCTTTTATTTTTGTGGCAACAAAGCAAATCCCCATTTAGATCTGAAATTTTAACCTTTGGAGTGTGAACAAAGGTGAACAGGGCCTAGATTGTGAATCAGAGAGGGGCAAGTAGGAAATTCTGACACATCCCACATACCTTCCTGTGGTTGGTCACTAAAGATATAAAATTTGGATATAATTTACACCTGAATAGACAACTCCATCCCATCCCCTTGCCCTGCTTGGAGGCCAAGAAAAGGGAAAGGCTGATAAATTTCTGAGTGACCAAAATTATCATTTGCGTCAAAGAAGTTCTCTCAAAGTACAAGATGCCTCAGTATCTTCAGAATATTTTTAAGAACTAATAAGAGCTGGGTGTGGTGGCGCATGCTTGTAATCCCAGCATTCGGGAGGCTGAGACCAGAGGCTCACAGTTCGAGGACAGCCTCAGCTACTTAAACCCTTCGCAACTCAGTGAGACCTTGTTTCAAAATAAAGAATAAAAAATAGGGCAGGGGCCAAATGCCCCTGAGTTACATCCCCAGACCTGCAAAAAAAATAACTAATTACAAAAATGTTTATGATAAGAAATATAAGAACTGTTTGATATTAAACAACTTCTATCTTATACCACAATTTGTGCTGTGTTAAGAGTTAGACTGAGCCGGGCATGGTGGCGCACACTTGTAATTCCAGCTTTTGGGAGCTTGAGACAGGAGGATTGCATAGGTTCAAAGCCAGCCTCAGCTACTTAGTGAAGCTCTTAGCAACTTAGTGAGACCCTATTTGCAAATAAAGTATAAAAAGAGGTCTAGGAGTATAGCCCGGAGGTAGAAAAGCCTCTGGGTTCCACCCACAGTACCACACACACACACACACAAAAGAGTTAGACTGAACTCTGGAGTTGTGTCATTTAATGAGATCATCCCAGAGTCTCTGCTTTCTTATTCTCACCTCAATTTCCACTCCCCCTATATAAAACAACGTACTTTTTCATTTCTGTCCTCCATTATCTTTATGCCTTCTCTCCTATGTTTTCTTATATTTTCATTACTTTTTATTCTGTCTTCCAATTTAACATATACTCACTAATGCACAATCTACTCAAACTATTCTAGATTATAGCTATCATTTCCTCTTGAAAAATTGAATGGTAGAAATTATTAGCAATTATTTCTACAGTGTAAGCTGAAGTTTGTTTTGCATAGGAAAAACACTTTAAGGCTAGTATGTACCCACAGCCCAGGACCTATTATTATTTATTGGATGCTTTGTAATTTACATTATATTGGAGTACAGAGTGTCAGAAAAATACATGTACACAGAGCTTGTTGACCTCCCTACCAGGTCATCCCCTCCAGCACCTTCACCATAGAATTATCACATAAAGAGAAAGAGAAAACCAACGCAACAGAGACTGAGATCTAAGAACCCTGAAAACATGAGAAAAAGTTCAACAATACAATATATCCTCACAACTCCATAACAATGAAAGGCACAGATATAGAGGTACAGAAAATGCCAGAAGGAAAACTAAAATTAATATGATGTGGTAGTGCACACCTGTAATCTCAGTACTTGGGAGGTTGAGACAGGAGGATTTCAGACTCAAGGTCAGCTTCAACAACCAAGCAAGATTTCCAGCAACCTAGTGAGACCCTGTTTAAAAAAAAAAAAACTAAAAAGGGCTGAAGGTGTGGATCAGTGGTATAATGCCAATGGGTTCAATCCCCAGGATCATTAAAAAACACAAAGAAGAAACAAAAATAAACTCCAGAAGCAGAGAAGGGACAAATTCCATTAGAGGAGTCATTAGGTAAAAGAGAACTAATGCTGAATCAAACAAAATCAAAGGAAATAAAAATCACCTCTATAATAGTAATGAATGTAAATAGTTAAGAGATGTACACTAGCAAAGTGGATTAGAAATCAAAATTCAACTATATGCTACTTGTAAGAAACCCACTTTATAGGGAAAGATTCACTGGCTAAATGTGAAAGGATAAGAAACAATATTCAATGCAAATGGAGACTAAAAGCAAGCAAGGTTAGCTACTCTCATATCCAAGGAAGCAGATTTAAAGCTAAAACTTATCAGAAGAGACAGAGAGTGTCATTTCTTACTGATAAAGGGAATAATCCAATAATAATAATAATAATAATATATAATAAAATCAAACATTCACAAACAAAACTTGAAATTGAGACTTAAATAGATACTACTACTAGTAATACTTGGAGAAGTCAACACACCTCTCTCAACATTAGAGAATTCATCCAGACAAAAGATTAATAGATTCATCAGACCTAAAGAATATTATAAATCAATGTATTATAAACCAATGGACCTAGCAGACATTAAACATAGGATCTAATTCAACAACAGCTGAATCCACATTCTTCTCAGCTGCTCATGCAACCTTCTCCAAATAGACCACATTATAGGCCACAAAGCAAATATATATAAGCAAACTCAAAGGAAAACTGGAAAGCCGGGCATGGTGCAGCACACTTGTAATCCTAGCATTTGGGAGGCTGAGACAGGAGGATTGCAGTTCTCAGACAGTCTCAGCTATTTAGTGATGCCCTTTGCAACTCAGACTCGGTTTCAAAATAAAAAATAAAAAAATAGGGCTAGCTAGGGGTGTATCTCGGAGGTAGAATGCCCCTGGGTTCCATCCCTAGTACCAAAAAAAAAAAAAAAGAAAAGAAAAGAAAAAAGAATGAAAACTGGAGCCAAGTGTGATGTCACATGCTTATAATCTCAGTACTTGGGGGCCAAAGAGAGGAGGTTACCAAGCTTGAGGACAGTCTCAACAACATAGTGACACTCTCAGCAACTTAATGATACCCTGTTTCAGAACAAAAAATAAAACAAGACTGGAGGATAGTTCAGAGGTAAAATTCTCTTGGCTTTAATCCCCAGCACCATAGAAAATTGTTATAATTCCTTGCACCTTTGCAGATCATAATGAATTGAATGTAAAAATCAATAGGCAAAAGATTGAGGAATTATATCAATATAAGGAGAGTGAACAATACACTTTTGAATGAGGACTGGGCCATAGAAAAATAAAGGGAAATATCAAAAAATTTGATAGAAACAAATGAAAATACAGATACAACTCACCAAATATTCTTAGGACACTATGAAGGTGGTTCTAAGAAGATACTTTATGGCACTGATTTCCCTCATTAAAAAAAAACATAAGTGTTTCAAGTAAGCAAACTAATGATGCATCTCAAGGCTCTATAAAAGCAGGAACAAAATAACCCCAAAGTCAGTAGAAGGGAAAAATAATTAAAATCAGAGTAGAAACTAATAAAAGTAAGAAAAAATGGAAAGGATCAGTAAACAAAAAGCTAGTAACTGAGAAGGCAAGCAAGATGAAAAAAACCTTAGTCAACCTAACAGAAAAAAAAAAAGAATTGACCCATTTATTAAAATGAGAAATGAGCTGGGAATGGGAGCACATACTTGTAATCCCAGCATTCAGGAGGCTGAGACCTTAGGATCATGGTTTGCAGGCAGCCTTAGCTACTTAGTGAGGCCTCCGCAATTTAGTGAAAATCTGTTTCAAAATAAAGAATAAAAAATATGGCAGGGGTTGTAGCTCAGAGGCTAAATTCCCCTGCGTTCCATCCCAAGACTCGCAAGAGAGAGAGAGAGAGAGAGAGAGAGAGAGAGAGAGAGAGAGAGAGAGAGAAAAGTACATAAGACCACAAAGTATGGAAATACAGAAGGTCAACAGAAACTGTTTTGAAAACTTACACTCTAATTAATGAAAAATCTAGAAGAAATCACAAATCTCTAAACATATAAACTTACCTAAATTAAACCAAGAGAACATAGAAAATTTAAGCAAAGAAATTGAAACAGTAATAAAGAGTCTTCCAACAAAGAAAAGCTCAAAACCAGACAAATTCACAGGTGAATTCTATAATATCTTTAAATAAAAAATAAGACAAATATTCTTCAAATTATTCCATAAAATAAAAAGAGATGACGTATTCCAAACTCACTGTATGAAGCCAGTACCACCTTGAGCCCAAAACCAAATAAAAAGAGTACAAGGAAAGAAAATTACAAAAAAATTCTTGATGAATCTAGATTCAAAAATTCTTTATAAAATACTAAAAATATCATTCAAAACTGCATCAAGAAAACTGTATAACATGGCCAACTCAGTTTCATTCTAGGAAAGTATCAACAAATGCAAGTCAATAAATATAATTTATTACAAAAATAAAGCCACAGAAAAAAATTACATGTTCATCTCAAAAGATGCAGAACAGGCATTTGACATAATCTAACATTGATTCATGTTAAAAACATCTGATGTTTTCCTGTTTTTATTCCAATCTTACTCTTCATGGATGAATCTGGATAAGCTCATAACCACGTCTGAATATTTATTTGTTCACCTACTAATATCCTTATCTTTGATGTTTTCATTGTTATTGATATTTTAACTGTAAGTGGATTCTTTTATTTCAACTTGAAAATTTAAAATCATTTTATCTATCTAGACATCACCATTGTTCCCATTATTCTTTGACTATTTCTAAGCATACAAAAGTGCCACAATATGTGAATAAAATATTTATTTTCCCTAATTAATATGGTCTTATTTTAAATATCAAGTATGTCCTTAAACGTCTGCTATCCTCAGCCTTTCACTGACACTTCCTGAAAGCAATTCACAGTAAGGGATAATTAGAGCCATGCTCTAATATAGAAAGAAAAGCTCGCATTTAGTCTGGGGATCTCTTTTAGCTACTATTGTTTTTAGTTGTTATTATTATGTTATTGTCTTCATATCACAAGAATTCACCTCAATCAGAAAATACAGAATGTCAGGAACTTAATGAATACCTCCGTGACCATCTAACTTTGATCATTTTTTTATGATTTGAAATTAAATTACTGGGCAGGTTAAGGTTGGTTGGAACAAAACAAAAACAAGTAGATCAGGAAGGCAGAAAGTATGACATTAAAATATGTATCAAGGCATTAAATATATTTTGGCATTTTAAGTTGTTTTGGCTTGGAAGATTTCCAGTGATCAAAAGGAAAGAGTTTGAAAAAGAGTTTGATTTCTTAGAGGTGTTTTCAAACATTTAATGTTTTATGATTTAAAAATTCAAGTCCAAGAGAGATATTCAAGACATTCTATCATTTTTATAATAAGCTGACCTAATGGGTATTTGGCAGGCATCAGGTTATGCACTAAGAGTTATACTACTATGCAAAACAAGTTTAGCAACACTGGAAAGTAATGAATAACTTTTAAAATTAACAAAGTATTTGTACATCAAAAGAACTCAAAACCCTTAATATAGTTAAGAATCATTCTGGAACTATTTTATGTCATAAAAAGATTAAGCTTTGTACTATCTCAAAATAAACTGAGGCATCTAAAATCAAAATTTTAATTAAAACTGAACTGTTCACTTTCAGACAAATTTCAAAAAAATCCTAGTAAAAATGATTATGTTATGGTATGATTAGTAATATATGAGAAACTATTGGATTGTGGTCATTTCGTATGAACTACCTGGACTAAAAGAGGAATGGACTATTTATAGTTTCAAATAGTTCTATCATTTAATACATATGCAATCATGGGTGAATGATTTAAATTAACAAGGCACCAAACCATTCACCCCCAAAATGTATGTAATATCTAGCTCATATTGAGTCTATGAAAATTAAAATGAGAGAAGATATGATATAAAGGTTCCAACAATGTACCTCCAAATATCATACAGTATTCAACAAAGATAGAAAGCAGCAATGTATTATAGAAAAGAGGTTATTCTTGGTGTTCTATTATATCTAGACTTTAACCTGAACTCTCTAATTTATTTTTGTTATCTTTATTAGATGCATTATAATTTTACATCACGTTGGGGTACAGTGTCAGAAAAATACATATACAACTGCCCTCCCCACTAGATCCCCCTCTCATCCCTCAAGTCTTTGAGATTGGAATTGGCATGTTTATATATGTTCATACCATTGCTTCTACTATTGTATTCTTTATGAATTTGTCTCCCCCCTTCCCTAATCCCTGTAAATAATTCCTCTAGAGTCTTAGCTCATCTATATGACTGAACATCTGCAATTTAAAAACTGTTACCATGAATAAGTTACTTAATATGTGTACCTTCGTTTTCTGTACAAATGGGGGCAATAATAATATTATTCATATGACTATTTGATGACTAAATGAGAAAATGTACAATGAGTATTGAATAAACATTTATTCTCTTGCCCCTTTCCTAAAACTCAAAAAGAGTATATGACTTTTTGTTTTAAAAATACTTTACCTGCTTTTAAATACTTTACTTTAAAAAAACCTTTCAATGTGCATGTATGCTTATATCACTGAAATCTCACTGTGATGTATAACTACAATGCACCAATAAAAATATGAAAAACTTTTAGTGCTTGTACCTTCTGTGAGACAAAGAACTATGAATGTCTTTATTAAAAAGGTGAAATATCACTTCTGGGAAGATGGCAACTAAGGGAAGCAGCATGTATCAGTACTGCTGATACTGTCTCCAGTACCATGAAAACAGTGTTCTGACAAAAGAAACCAGCAAAATTTTTTAAAAAGCACGAATAGAGAAAGCCGACAGGAAAATAACGCTACAGGAAATGATGGAACTGGAGAACATTATGCTAAGTGAGATTAGTCGTAAAAATAAGAAATCAGATGTTCTCCCTAATAGGGGTAGGTTAGGGAGGAACGGGGTCATAGAAGGAACTCTAGATGAAGAAGTAGAACCTACAGATGAGTAAATAAGGAGACCTAACTGAGGGGGATGGGAGGGGGAAGAAGAAAATTCCCTAAGGTACATGATATACATTGACAAATATATCAAAGTCAATTACTATGCGAAAATGGTAAGGGGAGAATGGGGTGGGATTGGGTAAGGGCTAATTGAGTGATTTGTGCATTTATTCTTCTATTAAGATGTATGACTAAAATGCACCAATAAAAATTTATAAAAAAGGTGAAATATACAAAATCAACTTATAAAAATCAATAGCTTTTCTATACAACTATGAGTCCATTGGAAAAAGAGAATCAGAAAACTATTCTACTCATAACAGCCTCAAAAAATAAAATACTTAGGAATAAATCTAACCAAGTAGGTAAATGATCTCTACAATGAGACTCTAAGCAATCGAGCAAGAACCTGTTTCAAAACAAAAAATTAAAAAGGACTGGGTATATATCCCAGAGGTACAATTATTCTCCAGGGCCACAAAAGAAAAAATATTTTTACAATGACAATTATAGAACACCAAAGAGAAAGGCTGTAGAACTTATAACATACAAAAACCCTGTCATGTTCTTTGATAGGCAGAATAAATATTGTCAAAATGGCCATTCTACTACAAACAATCTACACCTTCAATACATTCGCTATAAGTAGCCGGTACTTGGGAGGCTGACACAGAAGGATCACAGGTTCTGCGCCAGCCTCTGCTACTTAGGCTCTTTGCAACTTAGTGAAACCCCCTGCTTCAAAATTAAGAATAAAAAATAGAGTTGTGGGTGTAACTCAGATGTAAAATACCCCTGGGTTCAATCCCTAGTACTGCCAAAAAGAAAATACCAATTTATTCATCATAGAGCTAGAAAGAAACTCCTAAAACTCCTATAGAAGAACAAAAGATCCAGAAAAGCCAGAGCCATTTTGAGTAACAGGAATAATGCTGGAGGCATCACAGTACCTGATTTCAACTTACACTGCAGAGCTACAGTAACAAAAACAGCATGTTATTGACTCAAATACAGATAAACAGATCAATAGAATGGATTAGAAAGTACAAAAACAAATCTGTACACTTATAACCAATTGATTTTTGACAAAGAAGCTAAAATATATGTTGGAGAAAAGACAGCCTTTTCAACAAATGGTGCTGGTAAAACTGAATATCCATATGCAGAAACATAAAACTATATCCCTACCTCTCACCCCACACAAAAGTCAACTCAAGACAGATTGCAGCTGGGCGTGATGGCACACACTTGTAATTCCACCATTCAGGAAGCTAAGACAGGAGGAACGCGGTTAGAGGACAGACTTAGCTATTTAGTGAGGCAAAGTCTGTGAGATCCTGTTTCAAAAATAAAGAATACTTTTGTTCTCCTTTATGGTTGAATAAAAGTACATTGTGTACATATCCCATGGTTTTGTAATCCACTCATCTGTTGATGGACATCTTAGCTAGTTTCATAATTTGGGTACGATGAATTGTGTGCAGCTATGAACACAGATATATCTGATCAAGTACAGTTTTTCTCTTCCTTGGAAGTCCTTCTTTTATTTTCCACACTGATCCCCATTTGCTGAAATCCTGACTGCCAGAAGGTAAGTGACTCTGACGATATGATCCAATAAAGGAGAACAAAATGATTGTATCTACAAGGAAATGTCACAAAAAATAAAAAATCAGATGTTTTCCCTAATATACAAAAACTAGGGAGAAATGGGTTATAGGAGGAACTCTAGATGAAGGAGATCCTATAGAGGAGCAAATAAGGGGACCTATCTGAAGGGAAGGGAGGGGGAAGAGGGAAACTCTCTAAAGCACATGATGTACTTTAAACAAACATATCAAAGTCAATCACTAAGCCAAGCATTGGAAGGAGGGATGAGGAGAGAATGGGGTGAGGATTGGGTAAGGGCTAATTGAGTGATGTGTGCATGTATATCTCCACAAGTTTTTTATTGCATTAAGATGTTTGACTACAATGCACCAATAAAAATATATTTAAAAAAGATGTATGACTACAATGTACCAATAAAAATACATTAAAAATAAAGATAAAAAATAGGGCTGGGGATATAGCTAGGAGATAGAATGCCCCTGGGTTCCATCCCCAGTACCATACACACAAAAAAAGATAGATTAAAAACCTAGAAGTTAGACCAGTAACTTTACAGTTACTCGAAGGAAACATAGAACAAACACTTCAATATATAGGCACTGGGAGAAACTTTCTCAGACCCCAAAAACTTAGATAATAAATCCATGAATTAATAAATAGGATGACAACAAATTAAAAAGCTTCTATGCAGCAAACACTCAAATATCTAAGGAGATAGTTTACAAAATGGGAGAAAATATTTGCCAGCTGCTTTGCTGATAAAACTCTAATACCTACAATATATAAAAAAACTCAAAAAACTTAATACTAAAAAAAACAAATAATCCAATAAAAAATGGGCAATCGACAGGCATGGTGGTATATGCCTATAATCCCAATACTCAGGAGGCTGAGGCAAGAGGATTGCAAGTTCAAGGCCACCCTCAGCAATTTAGCAAGATCCTGCCTGTTTTAAAATATAACTGAAAAAGACTGGGGGTATTCCCTCTGGATTCAAACCCTAGTCTCCCCACCAAAAAATGGGCAATTGAACTGAATATATACATCTCAAAAGAAGAAACACAAATAGCCAATGAATGTATGACAAATGTTCAAAATCTCCAGCAATTAGGGAAATACAAATCAAAACTACACTTATATTCCATATAACTACATCCAATAATAAATACCAACGTAGATGTAGGGATATAGGGAGTCTTATACACTGTTGGTGGAATTGTAAATTAGTAAGGGACTGTAAATAATATGGATAGAGATTTCTAGAGCAGTAGTAGATTGAGGGGAGAACTTAAGGAAGGAAAGAGGAAGGCCTAGGGAAAGAAACACAACTATAGACAATATGTGAAATATTACTACGAATTTAACTAAAAATGTGCAAGGAAAAACAAGAGCAGAACAGGGTGAAAATATGGAGGGAAATACCCCAAGAGCTGTGTGCATGTATGTTTTTATTCCCAGTAAACCTTATTATGATGTATAGTTGTGGTGCACTAATAAAATAATTTTAAAAACAAAGTAAAATTAATTTTATTATTGCTTTAGACACATGTCCATGTACTGTATCTGTAAAAGCATCAAACTCATTCCAGTTATTGTGAGGTTTTTTGAACATAAAGTATTTGATACATCAAAAATATTCTGGATAAAATGATCATCAAAGAACAATTTTAACCTTAGAAGATAAAGTATATAGTGAAAGAGATAATTCCACAGATGTACTGAAGATTCAGAGGATGTACTTAGCACTGATTACCCAGAAAGAAAAAAATTAAAAAGCATACAGAAAGGAAGACTAATTTACTATCATATTACAACTACAGTACTAATATAAAATATAAATTATTAAAATTTGCAATACTTATGGTTTTATGAAACAGACATAAATTAGTAAATACTAAGCCATGGCTCCTAGGGGAAATACATGATTAGGTCACTTTAGGTGCCTGATCATAACATTTGCATCAACCCATTAATATATAACCAAGTGTACTTCTGCTTAAAAAATCCTTAGTTAATATAAACATTATACACTGATTTATTAACAATGAAATCACAGGCCACAGTAATACAACCCAGGCCTGAAAAAAGTTTATCTAACATATGTATTTTCCCATAAGTAACCTCAGAGTATTTCTGTGCTTAGAAACCCTATACAGCACTTTAGCACTGTCTAGGTTTCACTTTCAATAGCAATATTACCAAAAAAAGAAGGCACAAAAAGTATGGAAAGTGTAGCATGAGTAGTTCATTAAAGAAACATCTATTTACAGCCTGAGAGTTGAAACAAATGGCAGAGAATCTTCTTGCTCAACCTCAGTTGGAAAACAAGCACACTGTGTGACCAAATATTTCACTTCTCTAAGCATGTTGGTAAAGGACTACTAAAGCATTGTCAAGTATTATTTTGGTGTTACAAAAAGATTTTAGTCAGAAGGAAGGTTCACATATATGGAATCTATGAATAATTCAAAATATGGAGGATATGAAACACATGTCGGTGTTGATATAGAAAGGAAAAAGGAGAGGTTGTGTAGTGGTTTGTGGAAAGAACAGATTTGGGACGGAAATTACCCTTTGGTATCTCTTAAGGCAGAGGAATGGGAAAGGGAAAAGAGCAATATGTAGAAATGGGAAGTGGAAGCTGTTTAACACTGAACACATACTTTATTTGGAGAGAGTAGTGTTTTTTTTTTCTTTATTGGCGGTACTGGGGATGAAATCCAAGGGCACTGTACCTCCGAACTACACCTGCAGCCCTATTTTTAGTCTTTTCATTTTTTTTAAAACAGGGTCTCGAATATGTGTAAAATTATGAATAAGGCATGGTCACCCTGGACAATCATTGGTGGGAGGGGGGAAGGGAAAACGGGGGTCGGGGGGGAGAGGGCACCAAGGATAGTTTAAATGTATACCATTTATGTTCAATAAAAAATAAAAGAAAAAAGAAAAAAAAAAAAACAGGGTCTCACTGAGTTGAAAAGGGCCTAAGTAGCTGACGCTGTCTGTGAACTGCAATCCTCTGATCTTAGTCTCCAAATGCTAGGATTACAAGTATGTGCCACCACGCCTAGCCTGAGAGAGTAAAAAATTTTAAGAGGATAAAAATCAGATCATGAGCCATTTGAACAACCAAATAAACACTTTGATAATAAGCATTGACAAAAGGCACATTTTGCTTTTTACAGGCCCTTTGGTAGGAGGTTTGAGCAAAAAAAAAAAAAAGGAGATGCTGTACACTGAAATATATAAGGACATATGATTGTTTTTCAAGCAATTTAAGTAAATGATACTCAAATATATAGGACTTACTACTGAAGAAACTACCCAAACAGCAGAAAGACTACGTTCAGAATTCTAAATTAAGCATGTATTTGAAGTAGCTGCTTGCTATTGAAGAGCCAAATTAAGTCGTGCACGCTGGTGCATCTCTTTAATCCTGGCATTTGGGAGGCTTGACAGAAAGATGATACATTTGAGACTAGCTTCAGCAACTTAGCGATGTCCTCAGCAATTTAGTGAGACCCCGTTTCAAACTTAAAAATAAAATTTCCAGAGAGTGTAGCTCAGTGGTCCCCAGTACATCCTACCAAAGAAAGGGCCAATTGTTGGATTATCTACCTATTGAGTTAATGATAAGGAGATCTTATTGTGGCATCAGTGATTTTTGTTATATTAAATAGAATATGAAAATGATAAAATAATGAAATAATTATAGGTAATACAATAAAATCTCTAAAGATTTGTGTTTGCTTATGAATTAAAATACCGTGATTCCATCATTGTCAACTGAGGGTGGCACGGTGGTGCATGCTTGTTATCCTAGTACTTGGAAGGCTGAGACAGGAGGATTGCAGATTTGAGGACAGCCTCAGCAAGTAATGAGAATATCATCAACCTAATGAGACTCTGTTTCAAAATAAACACAAAAATAGGGCTGGAGGTGTAGCTTGGAGGTAGAAGTCTCCTGGGTTCGATTCCTAGTACCAAAAACAGTGTCAACTGATAAATTAGGGATAAGTGATATCTCTGTCATACTGATCTGGTTCTAACAACCTGTAAATTACTTTTTCTCTGTGTGTAGTACTGGATATTAAACCACTGAGCTATACACCCAGCACTTTTTAACTTGAAATAGGTTCTTGCTAGGTTACCATGTGCTGGCGGAATGTGTAATCCACCTGTCTTAGCCTCCCAAGTACTGAAACTATAGGAATGTGCCACCAAGCCCAGCACCTGTAAAATTCGTAATATCACACAGCTCTGAACTTCTTGCCATTTTAATGTAGCTATACTACACAAAAGAACGTCAATAGGGATTGATTCCTAAGATAGCTTTGATATATTTATTTAATTTGTACTGTTTTGTCAGTGAATATATGCCAAAAAATATAAAAGACACATGCCATTTTATTACATATAAAGAGCAGAGTTTCATAGTCGACTTCTTTGTAATGCAAGCATATTTCTAGAGTATAAAGAGGTAATAATGACTTCCTCTATGCATTTGATGTAGTTGTTGTACCTACCTGAAAATACTTTCCTTTTCCCATTGGCTGGCCTATTTAAATCTTCTAAGTCTCTTCCATGATAACTCGAGCAATTTAGTCAACACTATTATTTTCTACTCAGAGCCAGTGATGCAAAGTTAATACTGAAGGTTCTTTAATTGCTTAACATATGCTAGTTTGAGCTGTACAACCAACCTGAAACTTCCTCAAAGACAGGATTCATTTCTTACACTTCTTTTTCACAAAAAGTTGTGGAAAACCAGGAAGTATCTGAAAGTATGCACTGAGTAATAATATTTAAAAAAAGGTATCCCCTGGTATGATATTAGTACAAGAATACTATATGGAAAAAAATAAGCATCTTGTATGGAAAGAAAACTTATATAAAGAAAACTTTCCAGAAAGAAATTAAACCCATACATCTGCTTCATGAAGATACAGATCTATCGATGGAATAAAATCTGTATATTCCCTGTCAAATATGTGATATCAACTTTTCCTGATTTCAAGCTTCAAAAATATTTTCTATTCCATTTTAGAGAAGTCACTAACTTTTAAAGCTATTTTATATATCTATCATTAAAATACTTCATAGAGTTAAAAAAATAAGAAACAGAACTTTTCTGTTACTGTGGAGTCTTTTTTATTCATTCATAACGTAAATTTTTGTATTGCAGGAAAACATATTGGCCTCATAAAAAAATCTAACAAGAAAAGTACTCTAACATAGTCAATGACTATGAAACTGCAGGATCACTAGTCAAGTAATTTATAATTTTACTAATCATAAAAATATCAAAATCATAAAATTAGAAACAATTTGCCAATAATAAAGCTAATTAGTTTATTATTATTAGCCCCCAAACATCTATATTTCTATAATTTTGTTTGAAGTTAATTCATGCTGTTACTGATCGTTAAGAAAAATATTTAATACACTTAAATATAAAGACACAGATAGCCAGGTAGAGTGGGGCACACCTATAATCCCAGTACTTTAAAGGCTGAGATAGGAGGATCATAAGCTCAAGTTCAGCAATTTAGTGAGATTCTGTTTCAAAACAATAAAAATGTCCCTGGGTTCAATCTCCAGCACTACAAAAGAGAGACTCTGCTCTTTGGTTTAAGCAGTCAGTTCCTGGCTTTAGATATATTCACTTTAAGAGAAAAATGATTTTAAGTGACATTTTTGGCTGTTGAAAATAACTGAACTTCTTTTTTTAAAACCATTTATCTCTTTAAATCTCTTACTGCACATCTGCACATCTCTTCTAATTATATAAGTGTAGTTAGATATAAAGACAGGTCTCTGAATGAAAAGGTATGACTCTAATTTAAAAATTGATGATAATATCGCAGAAATATTAAAAGTAAAATAAGTTTCAACAATTAACAAGAACTCTGTTGACTCCATGGGTTCAATTCATAAGGAATATGCAATTAGCTTGACCTAAAGAAGGTTATAATCTAATTGAAGAGTGCCACACATACAAAAATGTAATAATAATTTGTGTGGTAACTAAAGTTGTTTCCTATGTGATGTTACACTGATCATACCATTCTGAATGTCCGACATCAAATTTCTAGATGGCTCACTGTCAAAATTTTTTAAGGCTTCTAGTAAATATCAAGAAACATGTGATATATGAACATTAATGTACCCAATGCCCCTGGTTTGACTCCTCTACGTATTATATAAAATATCAATATTAACCAAATATTTATCTTTTTTGTGGTACTGGGGCTGGAAACCAGGGGTATTCTACCTCCAAGCTACACCCTGATTCCTATTTTTTATTCTTTATTTTGGAACAGGGTCTCACTGAGTTGCAAAGAGCCTCAATAAGTAGCTGAGGCTATCCACGAACCGTTATGCTCCAGTCTCAGCCTCCCGAATGCTGGGATAACAAACATGCACCACCATGCCCGGCTCCAAATACTTATTTTAATTGTACTACTTTCTACAAATTTCAGTAGACTCTCTTTTGAGTCTAAAGTATAGAAAATATATTTAGCTTGAGTCTGAGTCTACCTGTCAGGTTGACTTTTAAAATCTTCAAAGAATTAGACTAAGTATGAGTACAAAAATTAGTAAAAAAAAAAAAAAAGATAATTTAAGAAATACTAAGAAAGAGAAAGAAACAATAACAGAAATTTATTGGTTTGAATGAAAGAGAAAACATGTATAATATAATGCAGAATATGTTTATCAAATACACCTCCATATCTTTTTTCTCCTACTTTCCAAAGCTGAACAATATTTTATTAAAACCATACTTTATTTATTAATGCAACTATCAAAGGGAATTTTCAAGATGACGTTTTCTACTCTGTTCATAAGTATATGTTAAATGATGAGTTATATGAAGACTGAAATAAAAAATGAGTATCTTAATTCACATCAACCTGATCTATGGTTCTTATCAAGTTAAGTAACCCCCTTTCCCTTATAATTTACAAATGTATGTCTTGCTAAACTTTTTCTCTGACCTGCAGGAAATGAAACTGCAGTAAAGTAGGCTTGAAGGACTTGACAATTTCTTTTTAAAAAGAAATCTGAAAAAAGGAGGAAATCGTTATTAATTTTTGTTATTCTGGATCATTACCTCATTCTGATTAAACTTTTACCTTAAGACCTGACTTAGAAATAGGGCAGTTGAACTTAGTCATAATAGAAATTCAATGTTTTGTTTTCAGGTAACTAAGATACACAACTCCTTACAAAATACCATTTAAGTTTTTCTTGGCCAAATATAGAATTTGGATATTTCATAACTCTATTAAAATTTCTAGGAAAGTCGGCTAAATCATATTTGACTATGTTGCTGTCATCTAGGGTCAAATGTACCCATGAGTTGACTTCTCACAGTTTCACATTTTTTATAAATTCTCATTCTGAATCTTTTATTTCAATATATTTTAACATTATAGTAGGGTAAACAATATATATACACACATATATATACACATATATTTATACACACACACATACACACACACACACACACACACACACACATATATCTTCCCTCTATATCTTCACATGTCCTCCCTGTTACTCATTTAGAAAAAAGTTACATATGAGGAAATGTCAACTTTTAGTAAAACTGCACCAACTGAAAAACAACAGTCTTTAAAATTTTGAGGTTCTGAAAGGATGAAAACATATGAAAAATATCCCAGACTAGGAATATGCAAATCAAATAGGCAATTAACCTGATATAATTTGTAGACTTTTGCCTGATATATCCATTTTGTCCTATGGATAGTCTTTCCTGCTGACTGAAGATCTTAATAAAAGACACTCTGCATCAGACCTATAGTCTATCTAGCTCAGTATTCTTCTTCTGTTTGTTGTGCAACGCTGAAGACAAGGTAGGTAATCAATATTTCACTGAACTGTTCCTGAAACAAGCAAACATGAGCAAGGTGTGGCAGTGCACACTTGTAATCCCAGTACTTGGGAGGCTGAGACAAGAAAATCACAAGTTTAAGGACAGCCTCAGCAATTTAATGAGACCCTGTTTCAAAATTAAAAATAATAATGCATGTTCAAGGACAGTCTCAGCAAGTAGTGAGACTCTCATCAACCTATTGAGACCCTGTTTCAAAATAAAAACTAGGGCTGGGGTGCAGCTCAGAGGCAGATTGCCCCTAAATTCAATCCCAGTACCCTCAAAAATAAACTAGTCAAAATTTAAAAAAAAAATAGGTCTGCAGGTGTAGCTTGGAGGTACAATGCGCCTGGTTCCAATCCCCAGCACCACAAAAAAAGAGAAAAAAATAAGCAAGCACATCTGACACCTAAGTTACCAATTCCCTGCAAAAAGGCAGCTTTTCTATAAAATGCATGGAAATTTAACTTTTAAACATTCATTGTCAGTGCACAAAACCTTTTAACACCTAAATAGTAATTCTTTTATTTATCTTAAAATAGCTATTTCTACTCTATGTTCCAATATTTTCACTTCTAATATATGACTTTTGGGTTTGCTACAAATATGCACAGTGTATGACACACTGTCAGCTTCACATGTAATTTTAAAAAATGAAAGCAATCCAAATGGGATATAAGAACACAGAACAGTAGTTTTGTAAGAGAGCTGTTATTAGTTCTTACCTTGCCTTTATCCACCCTTCTGGTGTTTTATTTTTGCTTATTTCCCCCTTAAGAATTTTCTTCAAACAGCTCCTAGATGGTAAAATAAAAAAATAAGTAAAAGGCTTATTTAAAAATTAGTTTCTCATCTAAGGTGACCTAACTGAGAAGGATGGAAAGGGGAAAAAGGTAAATTCCCTAATGTACATGACATACATTCATAAACATATCAATCAGTAAACCAAATATGAGAAGGAGGGAGGGGGGAAGGAAATGGAGTAGGAATTGGGGAAGGGCTAAATGGGTGATTTGTGCAAGTATGCCTCTACCATCTTGTACTCCATTAAGATGTACAACTACAATGCACAATAAAAATGTTTTTAAAAAATTAGTTTCTGCTGGGCATGCTTATAATCACAGTACTTGGATGGCTGAGACAGGAGGATGGCAGGTTTGTGGCCAGCCTTAGCAACCGAGTGAGGTCCTCTGCAACTTAGTGAGATTCTGTTTCAAAATAAAGAATAAAAAGTAGGGCTAGAGTATAGCTCAGAAGTAGAATGACCCTGGGTTCAATCACCACAAAAATAAAGAAAGAAAAATAAATAAAATTTAGTTTCTCTGAGTACTTAAGCCTATATATACAAAATAAGTCATATAACCTCCAAAACTAATTTGGAACCATTCCAAAGTGAAAATTATGTCTAACAATAACAAATGCATCATTCCTTCTTACTGTATCATCCTTTAAAGATCAATCAACTTAGCTAATAAAAATTATAATTTCACTTTGATTATTTAAGTATTAAAAAGGTTTCCTAAAGGGGGTGGTGGCTGGCACACACTTGTAATCCCAGAATTTGGGAGGCTGAGACTGGAGGATCACGGTTCATGGACAGACAGCCTCAGATACTTAGTGAGGCTCTCTGTAACTCAGTGAGACCCTGTTTCAAAATAAAGAATAAAAAAAAGGGCTGGGGTATCGCTCAGAGGTAGAATGCCCCTGGGTTCCATCCCCAGTGCTGCAAATAAATAAATAAATAAATAAATAAATAAGGTTTCCTGACACAAGGAAATTTTAAAGTCTTTAGTGCTCTGTTAAAATCAAAGGTTATTTTTAGACAAATGTTCTTTCTTATAATTATATATCATAAGCACCAAATATCCACCATTTTTTACCTTAATAAGGATGAAATTATAACACTTATACAAATGGTAAACGTGAAGAAAGAATCCTCTTAATCATGTAAGATCATTTTTCATTTTTTTCTGTTCATTTCTATATTCACCTTTCATTTTTTTCTCAGTTCCTAATTATAAAATGAATAAATTTTCAGGTCAACTAAAGCAGCCACTTAAACCCATTCCTTTTGGTTTCAAACTACTATTTCTTCAGCTAATAGACCTTTAGCACTTCTATGGCTGTAATCTCTTTCACCAGTCATTTAAAGAGTTCTTTGATAATTTGCAAAAGAAATCCAAAAACAGAAGAACAATGAACCAGGCAAGGAGTTTTTTGCTTATCTAGGAAAAAGGTGTTTTTCTGTTATGAACATGAAAGATCTTCAGTTTATACTTCTCTAAAATTTCTGGGAAACTAAACTTATTTCCTCATATAGAAACCAGAAATAGTGACTGCCAGCTGAATGCTGCCTTGTTTTACTCTTATACTAAATGGTCATCTTAGGTAGAGAAAGCAAGAAACAGAAGTAGTCTTATTTTAATTCCTCCTTGCCAAACTGCCATATATACTCAAAAGGACTTAACTGGAAACCAAGAAGATCTGAGCTGAATGCTAACGCCATACGTATACAATTTGCTTAGACAAATCAAATAATATGAGTTTTTCTGGCTGTTGTTTTTTTTATAACTGGTAAAAAGAGGATAATTGAACCTTCTCAGGTTACCTAAGAATATTAAATATCAGATAAAATGATATATATGTGACATTTTGTAAACTATTAAGGTCAATCCAAATTAACCTATTTCATGAAATAAATGATTTCTGACTATAGTAGAATATTTATTTCCATTTTGCAAACAGGCAAAATATAGACTCCCAGGTCCCACTCCAAATTTACTCTATCAGAATCTACATAAGCCCATACATTCTGTATTTTTCATAAGAACACAAAAGTTTGAGAAATACTATATCCATCCATCCTTCCTTCCTTCCTTCCTTCCTTCCTTCCTTCCTTCCTTCCTTCCTTTTTGTAGTACTGGGGGTTGAATCCAGGGAATCCAGGAACATTCTGCCTCTGAGCTATACCCCCAGTCCTATTTTATTCTGTTTATTTTTTAATCAGGGTCTCACTAAGTTGTCGAAGGCCTTGCTAAGTTGCTATGGATGGCTGAAAACCTGTGATCCACTTGTCTCATTCTCCCAAGTACTAAGATTACAGGTGTACCACCACACCTGGCTACATCATTAATATTTCTGGTACACTCCTTTATTTTCACTTCAATGGGAATTTGTAATGCACTATTAATTTTTTAATCATTTCAAAATTATTTTCTAAGCAATGACAAAAATATGTTGACACAAACAAAATAATATTAAAAATAATTATTTATACCAGGCTATAATAATAATATTTTTTGTGGTACTAGGGGTGGAACCCAGGGGCATTCTACCTCCAAGGTACACCCCCAGCCCGAATTTTATTCTTTTATTTTGAAACAGAGTTTTACTAAGTTGCAGAGGGCCTAAATAGATGAGGCTGACTACAAACCCAGATTCTCCTATATCAGCCTCCCAAGTACTGGGATTATAAACTGTGCTACCATGCCTGGCTTAAATTTGTTTTACTAATGTCTTAATTTTTAAAAGTTTGTTCTTTGTAACACACTGGATTGCAGAACCAATCATGATTATAGAAACAACTCAATTTCCTGAGGGATTATTAGCATCTATCATATTACCTTTGCTCATGTCAAACTTTAACATACAAAATAGCTGATAATTTAACTTAAAATGCTCAATTGGTAATTTACATTTCAATTATCCCAGTTAAAATTCACAGATATAGTTCAATGTGGTAATGCTCACCTGTAATCCCAGTACTTGGTAAACTGAGATGGGAGGATCTCATGTTAGAGATCAAGCACACTATAATTTAGCAAGACCCTATCTCAAAATGAAAAAATGATAGAACTGTAGCTCAGAGGTAGGAAAGCTCTGGGTTCAATTCCCACTACTGTAAAAAAAATCACAAATCTTAAAATATATCGTTCCCACCAGCACTTAGATAGCTGAGACAGGTGGATGACAGGTTCGAAGCCAGTGTGTGGTAACTTAGCAAGAGCCTCTTTCAAAGTAAAACTAAAAATCATACAAAGGTGTACCTCAGTGAAGGAATACCACTGAATTCAATTCCCAGTAACACACACACACACACACACACACACACACACACACATGCACACACGCACACGCACACACACACACTATAGCCTTCAAAATATAAATAGGTAAAATGTACCATTTACTTAAGGTTCCATATTTATAATTAACTAGGTCCCAAAAGTACTGAAGTATAAAAGAAGGTGACTGCCTATTTAGGTGAGATAGGATGGGAGAAATTGCTAAATCTGGGAGAAATGAAGTAACAAAATCCTTCAGTAATCCAAATTAATAAGAAATATGAACAATGGCTGAATATTTGTGCCTAAGGTGAGAGAATAAAATATATTTAAAGCTAACATCTGGCTTTTTAAAAGGTATTAATTATTACTATGATAAAAAATAAGCACATCCATATTTCACCCTAAAATGCTTAGGGAACTAAAATAAGTTATTGAACCTAAGTGTTTATTCAGAGTGTATGTTAAAACTACATTGTTCTTATAGACTAATTGGCCTGGAAAAAAACCAAATCTCTATCATTAGGAGAATGGATAAATTATGGTAACCTCATATAGTGTAATACACTAGAATAGAGAAAATGAATAGATCATGGCTATAAATTATAATAAGGACTGGAGAATATTCTGATGAATTACAACAGCAAGACACAGGGGGAAAAAAACATTACAATATGCCGGGCGTGGTGGCGCATGCTTGTAATCCCCGCGCTTGGGAGGCAGAGACAGGAGGATCGCGCAGGTTCGAAGCCAGCCGCGCGCGTTGGTTTAGGAGACCCTGTTTACAAATAAAAATGTAGAAAAATAGGTCTGGGAGTGTAGCCCGGAGATAGAAGGGCTTCCAGGAACCCCAGTACCACCAAAAAAAAAATTACAATATAAAAATGCGACCCTAGTACTATTTTGATTAGAGATGCAAATGTTATGGCAAAACTATAAACAAAAACAGGGGGATCATAAATTCAACACAGAGGCTGCTTTTGAAGAGGGAAGTAAAGGAACAGGGCTAGAAATATATACACAAGGAAATTTATAGAAAATATCAATGTCCTTTGCTATTTTCCTTTTGTTCATTTTGTACACATATTTTACTACCATTTTATAGGCATAAATTATTTAATAAAATATATAAATTTTATATTGTCCTTTTTACTTTTACTTTAATAAAAAGGGTTTATAACATATATTTCATGTTTTAATAGCAACGTTTATAAGTGGATATACATTGACTTTAAGTAGTTCCATTACTGTGACTAAGTTAAAAAAATTCTAAATCTAGTTTTAAGAAATCAGATATACAGGGACTGAGAATGTGACTCAGTGGTAAAGTACAACAGTCCCTCCCATAAAAAAGAAAGAAAGAAAAAAGAAATCAGATATTCAAGAAAGAATCTGAGTGTAATTTTAGAAGTTGAATTAGCATAATACTCATAAAAATAAAAATTATTCTTCTAAGTGTTTAGCATAGGCTATGTAATCATATTTAAGATGGTTATGAGTAATAAATAGTCTGACCAAATATTTTGACCTTAGTTTTCCTCAAAACCTTGATGCAAACTGGGCATGGTGGCCCACATTTATAATTCCAGTACTTGGGAGGCTGAGACAGGAGGATGGTAGGTTTGCAGACAGTCTCAATAAATAGTGAGGCTTTCATCAACCTAGCAAGACCCTGTTTCATAATAAAAAATAAAATAGGGTTGGGGATATAGCTCAGTGGTAAAGTGCCTAGTATGTATGATGTCCTGGGATTCATCCCCAGCAGCCTCCCCCACCACCAAAAGAAAATAAGAGAAAAAAGGAAAAAAGAAATCAGGCATTCCGCACAGAATCTGAGAGTAATTTTTGGAGGTAAAATTAGTAGGAAAATAAAACATTAATTTTCTTTTTTTTTTTGCGGTACTGGGGATGGAACCCAGGGGCATTGTACCTCCTAGCTATTCCCCCAGTTCTATTTTTAGTCATTTTATTTTTTGAAACAGGGTCTCACTGAGTTGTAAAGGGCCTCCCTAAGTAGCTGAGGCTGTTTCTGAACCGCAATCCTCCAGTCTCTACCTCCCAAATGCTGGGATTACAAGTGTGAGCCACCATGCCTGGCTAAAACATTATTTTTTAAGTGTTTGGTATAGGCTATGTAATAATTTTTAAGATGGACATCAGTGGCCGGAAGTGGTGGTGCACACCTGTAATCCCAGCATTTAGGAGGCTGAGACAAGAAGTGGAGTTTCGCAGACAACCTCAGCTACTTAGTGAAGCTGTTTGCAACTCAGTGAGACCCTGTTTCAAAATAAAGAATAAAAAACAGGGTTGGGAATGTAGCTTAGAGGTAGGATGTCCTTGGGTTCCATCTCCAGTACTGGAAAAACAGTGGGCTGGGGGTATCACTTGGAGGTAGAATGCCTCTGGGTCCCAATCCCAGTACTTAAAAAAAAGGACATGGGTAGCAAAAAGTCTGACCGAATACTTTCAAACCTTAATTTTCCTCAAAATCCTGATCCGAAGCCAGGCATGGTGACACATGCTTGTAATCCCAGCATTTGGGAGGCTGAGACAGGAGAACCATGGTTCACTGACGGCCTCAGCTACTTAGTGAGGTTCTTTGCAACTCAGCAAAACCCTATTTCAAAATAAAGAATAATAAATAGGGCTCGAAGTATAGCTTGGAGGTAGAACCCCTGGGTTCCATCCCCAGTACAAAAAAAAAAAAAAAACCAAGAATAAACCCCACAAAATACCCTGATGCAAGCCACCATGCTTGTAATCTTAATACTTGGGAGGCTGAGACAGGAGGATCGCACAGGTTTGAAGCCAGCCACACTGGCTTAAGAGACCCTGTTTCCAAATTTAAAAAGTATAAAAATAGGTCTGGGAGTGTAGCCCGGAGGTAGAAGGGCTTGCAGGAACCCCACTACCGCCAAAAATAAAATAAAATAAAATAATCATAATATAAAATAAATAAAAATCCTGATCCAAGCCACCATGCCTATAATCCACTTTGAGGCTGAGACAAGAGAATGGCAGGTCTGCAGACAGCTTCAGCAAATAGTGAGACTTTCATCACCCTAGGGAGACTCTGTTTTATAATACAAAATAAAATAGAGTTGGGGATATAGCTCAGTGGTAACGTGCCTAACTAGTATGCATAATATCCTGAGATACATCCCCAGCAGCCTCCCCCTTCACCCCAAAAAAGAAAAAGAAGGAAAACAAGAAATCAGGTATCCAAGATAGAATATGTGTGTAATTTTAAGGTAAAATTTGCATAAAAACCAAAACACTAATTTTCTAAGTGTTTAGCAAAGGCTATGTAAAAATTTTTAAGATGGACATCAGTAGCCAGACATGGTGGCGCACACTTGTAATCCCAGCATTTGGGAGGCTGAGACAAGAGGATTGCAGTTCCCGGACAGACTTAGCTACTTAGTGAGGTCCTACGCAACTTAGTGAGACCCTGGTTCAAAATAAAAAAAATAAAAAATAGGAGGTGTAGCTCGGAGGTCGAATGCTCCTGGGTTCCATCCCCAGATCTGCCAAAATTAAAATAAAAATAAAATAAATAAATAAATAAATAGGGCTGGGAATGTAGATAAGAGGTAGAATGCTCCTGGATTCAATCCTCAGTGCCACAATAAAAAACCCAAACCAAACCCAAAACAAAACAAAACTGATCTCATGTGAAGGATACATATCTTAAATTGTGCCATTTTCAAAATGCATTATTAAATCTTTTAAAGATCTTATTTTACAGAATACTAGTTAGGCAAGTAACTACAAGAATTTAGCCGTCAAACGTGTGTGTGTGTGTGTGTGTGTGTGTGTGTGTGTGTGTGTGTTTTAGATATTATAGTCTAGATAGATAGATTTATTGAAAGGGCTATGTTAAAATACTGTCTATGAGTTATCTTTTTTTTTGTGGTACTGGGGTTCCTGGAAGCCCTTCTACCTCCGGATTACACTCCCAAACCTATTTTATATTTTTATGTGTAAACAGGGTCTCTTAAACCAGCGCAGCTGGCTTTGAACCTGCTTGCGTGATCCTCCTTTCACCGCATCCCAAGCGCGGGGATTTCAAGTGTGTGCCACCATGCCCGGCTTCAAGGAGTTATCTTTTAAAATATATTCTTGCCAGGCATGGTGGCACGCTTGTAATCCCCGTGCTTGGGAGGCGGAGACAGGAGGATCACGCAGATTCGAAGCCAGCGCTGGCTTAAGAGACTCTGTTTCCAAATAAAAATATTAAAAAAAAACAGGTCTGGGAGTGTAGCCCAGAAGTAGAAGGGTTTCCAGGAAATATATATATATATATATATATATATATATATATATATATATATATATATATATATTAGTTTCTAGTATAGAAACTAATAAAATGACGAAATTTACTGTTTTGTATTTCTATAAAGTAATTCTTATGTCTAAAATATAAAGTGTGATTAAAAATTAAAATAAGCTTAATACAGGTACCTGGAAATTATTTCCAGGCTGTACGTTTCCAGAACCTTGTATTAAAGCTATTGATTTTTTTTTTCTACCAGCATCGAGGGTTCATAATTACGTACTAGTCTGAATGCTACCAGCAATCGTTAACACAAAGAATAAAACAGTAGCTTTTAGGACAATTTTGTCTCAAAAGAAAATCTTAAGAATAAAAAGAAGCGTAACTAATTATACGCTTATTTCTCCTCTGTAAATGAAATTTTAGAGGTAAGAATAAAACTTTAAAACCAAATTTATAAAACCCCTCAATAAGAGAACGTGTGGTATTTTTTCCAAATTAGCGTCTTAGTTCCTTGAAATTTCTTAAGAGATTTAAGTTGAAGTGTAGCAAAATCAACGAAAATCTTCCATTCCGTAAAGCTAGAGATGGCGTCTAAAAATTATCTTCGGGTATTTTAATAATTCGGCGTCTACGAAATTACCTTCAGACATTTTAGTAATTCGGCGTTTAGTACTCGGCGTCTAATAAATTCCCTTTGGACGTTTTAATGTCACCTATTAAACGCCGAATTATTAAAACCACTATTTAGAAACGCCGAATTATTCAAGCCACTATTTAGTGTTTCGAGTACCCTCCGAACC
This sequence comes from Muscardinus avellanarius, assembly GCF_963383645.1. Classification (NCBI taxonomy): domain Eukaryota; kingdom Metazoa; phylum Chordata; class Mammalia; order Rodentia; family Gliridae; genus Muscardinus; species Muscardinus avellanarius. Next base: position 115,306,901 of record NC_137792.1, on the reverse strand, counting down.
CATTATAGAGATTTCGTAGCGATTTTTGCATCTTACATCCACTATGATAAAATCAAACTCCACGAATAGGTATTTCTTAGCAACCTTAACTTTCAAGTTTACAACCTGAAGGGTCGGTACACTTTTCAAAACCTCAACTAATCTTCGCAATTCAAAATGACCAAACGTGCTAACCCTTACGCCCTTATTTTATGCTACTATTTTTTTTAAAAGCATTTCAAAAGCCCTATACCTTTTTCCTTCATCCGTAAAGACTTTAGGTTCTGGGAACTTCAGACGTGAGAACCACCGTCGTGAGGGCCCGTGGGTTGTGTGAAAAGTGAGGGAAGACGTGGGCGGCGCACGGGTAGAAGGGTTCGGGGGTGTGACTCAGGAAAGAACTAGAAGGTTGGAAGGCAAACACCGTTAGGCTCTGAGTTAGACTTCTGTACGTGAAGGACCTGAGGGGGTGGGCGTAACCTTTAGCCCTCGTGTAACCCGTGGTTCCTAGACTACTGGAGGCATCCTAACCGCCACGCCCTGCGGCAGCCATCTTGGCGCGGCGCCGCCCCTCCCGTCGGGTGCGCGTGGCTCCGCCCACGCGGGTCCAGAGCAGAAACAGGAAGTGCGGCTGGAAACCTAGGAGCTGGGCGGGGGATCCCTGGACTGACGCGGGATTCGCAGCGACCTCCGGTCCAAACGTCCAACCCGTGAGCTCTTGCACCTGCTCCAGGTGTCGCTTCAAAAAACAAAACAAAAAAAACCGTGCGACCATGTCGAATATGGAGAGTATCCTTTCCCGTCTGAAAAGATGCTGCTGGCCGCCGGGTCTAGACAGGGGAAAGGGCTGTCATCCATCGAGTCGTGGAAGGCGCCTGGCGGCGACCTTTTGGATACAGTTGTGGAGGAGCGGGGATGCTAGTGCAGTTTGGTGGGCTCTAATAGCTTGGCGATTGCTTTTTTTTTTTTTTCCCCTCATTATTTCGAATAGCCGCCGCCATCCTAGAATCAGGGAAAGTTGTTCTGCTTAGGGAAGAGTCAGGGGAGTCGCCAGACTGGGTTGAGATTATGGAATGCGACCCCTCTGTTGTCACCGGCGCTTTCAGTAAATTTGCCCTCTTTTGAAATTTTGGGGGAAGATTGTGAGAACCAAGGCTGAGCGGCGAGAGGTTACCGAAGGTTTGGGGCGGTGGTGTAGATTTTGAATGTACTATGAGAGCTGACTGCTTTTGGTAAACTACACTTACCTTTTCGGAGTGTTGATTGGTAACCAGGTAACTGCTTCCCTAGCCCTTCAAGCTGAGTGTTTGTTTCCTAATAATAGTGCTTGTTGATTCAACACAAGAGGGAACTTGCCATAAAAATCATCAATTATAGCTGTTTTTACGCATAAAAACTTAGGTCGGGACTCAGAACCAAGGTGTGTGAATTCCTGAACTGAAGGATTTTTTTCTCACAAATAAAATGCCATCATCACGTGTGTTGCTGTAATTCCTTCTTACTCTAGGCGTTGGCTTTAGAAATAGTTTGGTGTCTTGCCCTTGAATGAAGCTTGGCAAAAAGATAAAATGTGGATAGTCATGATAGTTTGATAACTCTTGTTATATAGCTCTTTTTCCTTCATTAGTGATTCTGAAACATAGAAGAACATTTGGAGGAAGAACTAAATTATATTAGTCATACTGAGAATATTGTTAACATTATACCATGTGCTGGGCAGACTAAGATAAACCAAGAGTAAAATGTGAACCCTTTGAGGATGGTTACAGATGGATCATTTCATAAACAAAGTAGATGACTAAAAAGGATCTACTTTTACTCTTTAAACCAGAGTAATAGTGTTTATTTTGAGAGTAATAGTGTTTATTTTGTTTATTTCTTATTTATTTATTTATTGGTAGTACTGAGGATGGAAGCCAGGGGCTTTTCTACCTCCGGGCTATACTCCCAGACCTATTTTCTATTTTATTTGGAAATAGGGTCTCACTAAGTTGCTGAGAGCCTCACTCAGTAGCTGAGGCTGACTTCAAACCTAAGCGATCCTCCTGTCTCAGCCTCCCAAGGGCTCAGATTACAAGCATGAGCCACCACACCCAGCCTTATAGTGTTTAAAAGTATAAAAAGAAGTGTAATTGTACAAGGGTCATAAATGCAAGAGCACTGGACTATGAGTCAAATCAATTTTTAATCCCACTTTCTCTTAATAAATCTTCAGACTGTTATAGCCTGTCATGCAAAGTGGATTCATCTGTAAAACAGACTAGATGAACTGCCAGCTTTACAAAGTTGCTGTGAAGATACAATGAAATGAAAGTGCCTACCAGGATATAAAGTGTTTAGCATGTTAGTAAGTAGAACTAGCTTATAGATTATTAACTCTTCTTCTAGAACTTTTGGAAGGATTTGAGGTATTAGCTCCAAAAGTGTTTTTTGTTTCCTGCCCCAGTAACGCAGGATATTTTTGCTGTACCTTAACCTTCCCTATTTGGTTTCTAAAAACAAGATAACTGGTTACCAAGTTTCTTTCATTTAAAAGCAGGCCTGGCTATAATCAGAAATAATGGTACTATATATTAGGTGTATAACTAAGGAAAATAAACTGCCCTTCAGTCTGTCAGATGAAGTGAAGAACTTTAACTTGATTCATACCACCTGGCTGTGTTGTGCATTCCAGCCCTTTTCTTTGCAGCCTAGAAGAGAATGGCGTGGTCTCTGATCTAAAATTTGAGTAACAGTTTCTACCTTTATGAAGTGCAAGCATATTATTGTTGTAGTATATAAGAAGACTATGCTAATATAATTCAGTTAGCATGGGAATTTTGACTTTTACTTTTGGACATTTAAATGGTGAATTTACCTTTGTGGCTGATGGTAAATCTCACTTTAAAAAAAACTGGATGGAGCCAAATGGTGGTGCATGCCTGTAACCCCAGTACTTGGGAGGCTGAGACTTGAGGAGGCAACTTAGTCCCCCAACAACTTAGTGAGGCCGTATTTCAAAATAAAAAATAAGCCAGGCATGGTGTCGTATGCTTGTAATCCCAGCATTCGGGAGGCTGAGACAGGAGGATTTCGGTTAGTGGACAGCCTCCGCTACTTAGAGAGACCCTCAACAAATTAGTGCAACTCTGTTTCAAGATAAAGAATAAAAAATAGAGCTGGGTATGAAGCTGGGAGTTAGAATGCCCCTGGGTTTCATCCCCAGTTCCACAGAAATGAATAAATAAAATAAAAAATAAAATTGGGCTGGGGGTATAACAGAAGCTAAATACCCATGGATTCAGTATCCAGTACCACACACAGAAAAAAATGTGATTCATTAATGATGTTATTTTCATTTTCACTTCTATGCAGTTTTTATTGTAAAAATATACCACAATTTAATTATCCATTTTTTGTCTTAGTGATAGACATTTAGATTGTTTCCAGGGTTTTTGATCATCACAAGCAATATTGCTATGATCATTTTTGTACATATTTTCTACATAGAATGGGGATAGTTTGGGGGTATATAGTTAGGAGTGGGGTTGCTGAGTTAGAGATGTATACTTCTAGTTTTCTTTGTAGACATTTGTATTATCTTAAAATGATGTTGCTCTGATTATTTCCATTGTAGTCAATATATCTTTCCTTCCTTTGTTCTTTTCTTTAACCACTATATCATTTCTTCCTTCTCGTACTTGATAGGACACCAGAACAGTGTTATAATTTTTAAAAAATTAGAGCCAAATCATTTCATGTTACTGATTTTAAGAGGAATTTATTCTCTATTGGGATGATGTTGCTATAGATTTTGTTAGATATAATTTTTTAGATTAAAAACTGTTTTCCAAGCTGGGCATGGTGGTGCACACTTGTAGTCACAGCATTTGGGAGGCTGAGACAGAACGATCCAGGTAGCCAGCCTCAGCTCTTTAGTGAGGCCTTTTACAACTAGTGAGACCCTATTTCAAAATAAAGAATAAAAAGGAATGGGGGTGTCACTTGGAGGTAGAATGCCCCTGGATCCCATCCCCAGTACCACAAGAAAAAGAAAGAAATTTTCTTCCATTTCTGGTTTTGCCAAGCAATTAGTCATAAACCATTCCTCTGAATGTTGATTTAAAGTATCCATCAAATGTTGAATTTATTTTTTTATATATTGAGATTATCATTTACTTTTATCTCCTAATGTGGAGGTGGATTTTTAAATGCTAAACCATTATTGCTTCCTAACATAAACTTATGATTATGACATATCTTTAGTGTATTGCATAATTGCTAATACCGTGTTTAGTATTTTTGCATCTCTGTTCATAAGTAAGTTTGGTCCTGTAACTGTCCATTGTATATTCTGTAATTGACATTGTATATTCCTTTACTGATTTAGGTGTTCAATTTGAGAAGTGCTTCTTCTTTTTTTTTTATTCCTTGGAAAAGTTTGTGTAAATTGGGAAATGCCTTTTTCTTTTCTTTTCTTTTCTTTTTTACACACTATGGTACTGAGGGTTGAACCCAGGGGTGTTCTACCACTGAGCCACATCCTCAGCCCTTTTTATTGTTATTTTTGAGATAACTTCTTGCTAAATTGCCCCACTGAATTTGCAATCCCGCCCCTCAGCCTCCCAAGTTATTGGGATTAAGGAGTGTATCAATCTGCCCAGCTATATAAGAGTTTAATTTTTATTGGTCCATTGAAAGCATACATCTTAATGGGATAAAAGACTTATGGAGACATACATGCACACACCACCCCATTAACCCTTACCCAATCCCCACCCCCTTTCCATCCCTCCTTCCCATGCTTACCTTAGTGATTGACTTTGAGATGTTTAAGTACATCATGTGCTTGAGAGAGTTTCCCTCTTTCCCCTCCCATCCTCTCAGTTAGGTCGCCTTATTTGCTCTTCTATAGGATCTCCTTCTTCACCTAGAGTTCCTCCTGTTGCCCATTTCTCCTTAGCTTTCACATGTTAAGGAAAGCATCCCATTTCTTCTTTTTTTGTGACTGACTAATCTCACTTAGCATAGTCCTTCAGTTCCATCCATTTCCCTGTAAGTCATGTAATTGTGTCTTTATGGCTGAGTAAAACCCCATTGTGTACATATCCCACAGTTTTGTAATCCATTCATCTGTTGATGGACATTTTGACTGTTTCCATAGTTTGACTATGGTGAATTAAGCAGCTATGAACATAGATAGGCATACGTTAGTTTAGTAGTTTGGTTTCCTTTCTTTTGGGTAGAAACTCCGCACTAAGAAAACAAATAACCCAATCAAAAATAGGCAAGTGAATTAGATACTTAACAAAAGAAGACATTCAAATGGCCAATAACTGCATGAAAAAATGCTCAACATCACTGGCAATCAGAGAGATGCAAATCAAAACTACCCTGAGATTTCACCTAACTCCAACTAGAATGGCAATCATTCAAAACACAAACAACAACAGATGCTGGCGAGGATGTGGAGAAGTGGGAACTCTAAGACATTGTTGGTGGGGTTGCAAATTAGTGCAACCACTTTGGGAAACAGTATGGAGGATCCTCAAAAGAATGGGAATGAACTTACCATTTGATCCTGCCTTTTTCTTAAATAGAACAATGCATTAATACAACCTCAGGGACTGTTATTGATATTATTAATTCATCAATTTATTTGAATGTTATTTTTTGTAGTACTGGGTATTGAACCCAGGCACATTCTGCCTCTAAGCTATACCCCATCCCTAATTTTTTATTCTTTATTTTGAAACAAAGTCTCACTAAAGTAGCTGAGCCTCACCACAAACCTGTTCTCCTCCTGTCTCAGCCTCCCAAGTACTGGGATTACAGGTATGTACCACAACACCCAGCTAAATTTTCAAAGTGTTAAGGCACTGGATTCAGAATTCAGAATTACACAGGTTTTTAATTTCTTTTTGACTCATAACTAACGTTTGAGATGTTGCTGCTAGTTTAGAAAAGTAGCTAGTTTAGAAAAAATAGCCAGAACTACACTGCCGCAAGCTGCTGCAAAGTTTTATTATTAAAAAGGTAGACAGAAAGGACAATCATAGCACTATGTCAGAGGGATGCAGTGGCATGCCTTGAAAGTATGTAATCTCTAAACACATTACATTTTTTATAAGAATTCATTATCTCCTTCCTCCCATCCTGCTTAGCCAGTCGTCTTCTTCCCATCAAAAGCAGGTTCAGGCCTGCCAGTTATCTCTGTTGTGCAAACTTTTGTTTTGTTTTTGTTAGCCTCCTTTGCCCACATTCACAGAGACAGACAGGTCTCACATCACTGATCAAAATATGTTACTTAGTAAGGTAGGGAGCTGCATGGTAGTAGCTTGCTTTAATTTTGGTTTTATTTTAATTTTGAAAGCATGTGTTATCCACCTGTGTCCTTGGTGATTTCTCAGCTTTTTCTTATCTCTGTCTGCTAGAAGTTACTTACTGTGTTGAACACTTGTTTTATAATAAAAAAGACACAAGAATAGAGTCTTTTAAAAGTATGGAGTTTTGGGAGCTATAACTGTTTTGTGTTATTAGTAACTAATAATGGGTTAATATAGCTTGCTTTTTATCTTTTTTCATATTTTATTTATATGTGGAACATGTTGAAAATGACATACATTCAGACTGTGCTTGGTGCCCCTCCCCCATTCTCTTCCCCCACCCAACAATGAGTGTTCAGGTTAACCACGCTATATTCGTACTTTTACACATATCCATTAATCAACCTCAGCCTCCTTCCTCTCCTATCCTTCCATTCTAGCTTTGCTGAGGTTTCACCTCCATTATCTGGAGTCTCTGGTATTCCCACTTCTCCCTAGTTTGGGTATTTTAGAGAAAACATATGTCTCTCCTCTTTCTGTGCTTGACTAATCTCACTTAACATAATATTCTCTAGTTCCTTCCATCTTCTTGCGAAAGCTATTATTTTATTCTTCTTTATAGCTGAATAGAATCCCATTGTGTACTTTTTATTTTTAACTAGTCTAAACTATTGTGAGTCTATATAATTATTTTTTTGAGGTACTGGGGATTGAACGCCGGGGACATTCTACCTCCAACCTATACCCCAGCCCTGTTTTTTTTTTAAATTTATTTTGAAATGGTGTCTTACTAAATTGAAAAGGACCTCACGAAGTCACTGAGGCTGACCGCAAACCACAATCCTTCTGTCTTTACCTGGGATTACAAGCATGCACCACTATGCCCAGTTTATAATTCTTTTTTTTTTCTTTTCTTTTTTTTTTTTTTTTTTTGGTACTGAGGATGGAACTCAGGGGCATTCTACCTGCGAGCTACATCCCAAGCCCTGTTTTTTATTCTTTTTTTAAATTTATGTTTTTGGTGGTACTGGGGTTCCTGGAAGCCCTTCTACCTCCGAGCTACACTCTCAGACCAATTTTATACTTTTTTATTTGGAAACAGGGTCTCAAGCCATCATAGCTGGCTTCAAACCTGTGTGATCCTGTCGCCGCCTCCCAAGCGTGGGGATTATAAGCATGCACCACCACGCCCGGCTTATTCTTTATTTTGAAGGAGGGTCTCACTGAGTTGCAGAGGACTGGACTGTGAACTGCTATCCTCCTGTCTCAGCATCATGAATGCTGGGATTACAAGCATGCGCCACCATGCCCAGTTGTAATTCTTCTTTTTAAGAGTAGGTGTTTGTGTTTTAACATTCAGTTTTCAGCTGGGCTAAGAAGCCAACATTTAATTGTAGCTCTTAGCTGATAGCTTAGAGACAGAGAAAATAATTTTATTGTTCTGCTTAAGTATGAAAGCTTATTTTATTAGCAGTTAATACTGCCCATATTAGCAATCAATATTGTCCTTATTAGCAATCAATTCAGGCTCAATCCCCATAAATTCACATAATTGTTCTGGGATTTTCCATTTCTGTCTAAGACTTTAGGGGATGGAACCCGGGGACATTTTACCTCCAAGCTACACCCCTGCCCTATTCTTTAGTCATTTTATTTTTGAAAGAGGGTCTCACTGAGTTGCCAAGAGACTCGCTAAGTAGCTGAGGCTGTCCATGAACCGCGATCCTCCTATCTCAGCCTCCCGAATGCTGGAATTACAAGTGTGCACCACCACGCCTGGCCTCCAGGTTTTTAATACAATCTTCATAACATATTTTAAAACATCTCTACTATATTTGCAGTATTTCTTCTTTTTTATTTCTAAACTATGCCTTCTCTTTTTGTCTTGATTAGTTTCTGAAGTTTTTGATCCAATCTATGGTATCTTTGTTTTTTATTATCAGTTTTCCCTCCAATTTTCCTCTTTTTCTGCTTTTTGTGAGTTTATTCTTTTTTCTGACATTCTAAGGTTAGAGGCTTAAAATATTAATTTTCAGCCTTCCTGTCTAATGTGAACCTTTTAAGGTTAGAAAATCCCATCTGCATATGACCTTAGCTACATCTCACAAGCCAAGTTCCACTCATTTCATTTGCCACTCAGTTCTAAATATTTAGCATATTTATTACATATTTTCTTTATGTGTTGATACAGTTTCCTAAATTTCCAAGTATGTATCTTAATAAAATCTTTTATCTTAGAACAATTTTAGATTCTTAGAGAAAAATATGAAGGAAATTTACATATTAATTATTGAGTTACAGTTAGACAGCAGGGTATTTTTCCCCTGATACTTCTTTTTTAACATTTGCTTTATGGCCCAGGGCATACTAAGTTTTCTTAGTTTCACATACTTGAAAATACCCTCAAATTATTTGGCAGGGCTGTCTATAAATCTCCATGTAATTATTAAATTAAGCTTCATATGGTCTTCTATAACTTCTGTGTCCTTAACTTTGTGGCTATAGAAGGTAAATGATTGTAATATCTTAGTACTGTTGATGTCAGCTTTTGTTAAGGTGATATAAAGGTATATTTATCTTTATAATTAGTATCTTTTAATTTTATTTTAATAGAAAACAAATATAGAACAGATCCAAATTGTTCTATTTGTTTAAAAAAACTGCAATTAGTTGGATTTAATAGAATAATCTTACCGATCAGTTTTGTTTTAACATCATGCTTTCAGGTCGTTATATTGTGAAAATGAATAAATAACCTTAACCTACATTTTCAGAACATTTATTTAACTTGAAGTTTGCTGCAAAAGAACTTAATAGGAATGCCAAGAAATGTGATAAAGAAGAAAAGGCCGAAAAGGCCAAGATTAAAAAGGTAAAGCACTTTTAATATTTTTACTTTATTTTTACTCACAAAATGAGCACAATTAATTATAGGTTAGTTAATTTTATACAGTGTATTTTACATTTAAAAAAGATAATTACTATCTTTAGCACTTTAATACTAGTATTTATTTAAATAATTATCTTTCATAGTTAATAATGGCTATATTTACTATGCTTAAATTTCTGTTGCTATTTATATGTGCAAGTATAGTCTCCAAACTAGAGCATCGTTGTTCTTTGTTACCTACATCAAAAGATTATTCTTTGGTTTATATATAATGCCACTCTAATTGAGAAGTATAACATCTTATAGGTAAGAATAACTTTTTCAGATTTTAATTTCTACATTTTCTAAAGATTTCATCTAAATATTGCATAGCATTGATCGATAATGTGGTGTGTGTACTTGATAGGAGGATTCCCAGGACTCAATATATAGATGTATTCAGGGCTATGCTTTATTTCAGTCAAAGGATAAAAAGCAGAATCAATAAAGGGAAAGGGCCCATGATTTGAATCTGGGGGATTCAGTCTTAAGCTTCCCAAGTGTCTTCTGTCAGTGGAACCAAACAGGACAAGCTTAATTTCACCAGCTAGTATGATAACACTTGTGAAGTATTATCCAACAGGGAAGTTCTCCTGGGCCTACAAATCTGGGGATTTTATTGGCAGTCAGACACGTTGGCACATTCTGCCTAGCACATGCCAAAATTCCAGATTCCCAGAAGGAAATCAGATATTTGACACAAATACCACTATATGTACAAACAAATGTAGGTAGAGCAAGCTACACAGATCTAGGTACTCTCCCCAAATCCAAGTTTCTAGATGTGAGCCAAGTGCCAAACTTAAATGTAGGTCTTTCTAAGGATAGTATCCTAGCCTGTTATGCTAATGATTATGGCACATATATATTTATATATCTGTTTTAATATTGTGTTACATTTGATATTTAGTTATTTGATACTAGCATATATTCTTTCAGTCCTTAAGTTGAGTCAAATTAGATATTTTGTCTATATTTTAATTGAGAGAACTGTACAAGAAGAAAACTTATAGAAATGATAAAATTACTAGGAGAAAAAGCAAAATTGATGTATTAAGATTATCCTTTTCTAAAACATATGTCCAACTATTGTAAGGAAAGAGAAGCCCCGAAAAGATGCTTGGTCTAATATTTTTCTATTATTATAGTAAGGAACATAGAAATAATTAAAAATAATTTGAAGCCTCAAATCTCAGACAGCCACAGCAATATTAAAATGCGCAAGTTATTCTACCATATGCAATTCTAATTAGTAGTCTATTAGGTAAGCCTTTGACTGACAGAGTAGTGCTTCCTGACCATGTATCTCATGCGTTGTAATTCTGTTATGGCAAAAAATTTCTTCTCAGTTTACTTTGCATTTCCTCCATGTTCTACAAGTTTTTTAGTTCTAATTTTCCTTTATTTTCCCAGTCTAAACCAACAAGTTGATTTAAAATAAAAATGTTTACAAATCATTTTCCATTACAATTTACACAGAAGCAATTTGATTTTAAAATGTGCAAGTCCATATGCCAAAAATGTTTCATGTGAATTGAAAATAGAAACTCTTGGGGAAAGAAGGGAAAGTGAAGAGTGGAGTTTTTATAATCTTAAAACAGGACTGGAAAATACAAAACCTAACAGCCAAAAAAGGGAGACTGATAAATTTGATATGTTAAAACATTTTATATCTAAATATTCCATTAAAAAGTCAAAAGACAACTCCATGAGACCCTGTTTCAAAAAAAAAGACTAATATTCAAAAGCAATGAGGGGGAAAAGGAATGCTTATACATTGTTAGTGGAATTGCAGATTAGTCTAATTAGTATAAAATCAATAAGAAGGTTCCTCAAAAGACTAGGGATAGAACCACTGTATTACTACTCCTCAGTGTATTTCCAAGAAAAGTCAGAATACTACAGTGATACATGCATCTCATATATATATAAAAAGCAGTTGACTGACAGAGAGCAGTGCTTCCTGACCAAGTATCTCATGCATTGTAATTCTCTTATAACAAATTTCTCAACTTACTTGCTTTTTCCTAACTCCTAGTATGCTGTAAGGCAGCACAGTTCACAATAGCCAAATTATGGAACCAACTTAGGTGTCAATCAATAGATGAAGAGATAAAAATATGGTATATATACACAGTGGAGTTTTACTCAGCCATAAAGAGGAACAAAATTGCATCATTTACAGGAAAATATATGGCATAGAGAACATCCTCCTGTCTCCACCTCCCAAGGGTGGTGCTGGAGCCAGCCGGCAAGAGTACGGGTTCTAAAGTGAGGCGTGAGGGTGGAGAATTTTAAATTCTAATGTGGGGGAGCCGCCAGCCTACTATCTCTACTGGTCGACCCCTGTTCATGGGTCAACATTTCCTACAGGTAGACGACTATGCCTGGGTCAGTATTTTCTATTGTGCCAACACTCCTGGCCAACGCATCTTCTGGGTCAATCTCATCTTTATTGCAACAACGCAAACCCCGGGTTTGTTTTTCCAGAGGTATTTATACACAGCCACAGGTCAGTCAACATTCTCGTGCTACTACCACCAGAATACAATAAAGACCAATACAAAACACATATTTCAGATAGGTCAACCAGTACCCTCGTGTCATCACCACCTGATCTTCTCTCAGACCTTTTTGAACTTTCCATAACCTCAAACCTTGTTGACTCTGGGCGAAGGACAGTCAGCTGAGTCAGAGACACCAATCTAGGGGAAGGCCTTAATGGCTCCCAACAGGGCGGGGTTTACAAGCATGTGCCACCATACCCGGCTACATGATTTCTTTTTAAAATGTAAATAAGATAGTATTATTTCTCAGATTGATAAAGATCAAATTTTTTTTTTGGTGCTGAAATCAAACCCAGCACCTCATGCATACTAGGCAAATATTATACTACAGTCCAAATCCCCAGTCCAAACAGTTTAATAATGTTTTATTATGAAAGACTTAAGGAAAGAGCCACTGATACTTTATTCATGAGAATAAAAAATAATATAGATTTGGAGGGCAGTTTGACAGTATCAAAATTATGAATTCATGTATTTCTTGATATAGGAATTCCATTTCTAGGATTTTTGTCCTGAATATACATGCAACTTATATGCATGAATGTGTCATATTTACTCTTTATGTCATTTATCACACTACAAAAGATAAAAATAGAAGATACAACCTACATTCTCATTAATAATCAATTTGTAAAATTATGGATAACACAACATTATGGTGTTAAGGTATTACAGGGTCTCACTAAGTTGTGGAGGGCCTCACTAAAGTAGCTCCTCTTGTCTCTGCCTCCCTAATACTGGGATTGCAAGCATGTACTACTGCACCGCCACACCTGGCTCAGTATTACAGTATTTTGATTTGCATTCCTTGAGAATAAACTTGAACAGCTTTGTACAGTTAGACAATTCTATTTCCTCATTATATGCATATGTGACCTATTTATTCAAAACCTTTGTGTCTTAGCCGGGCGTGGTGGCACACGCTTGTAATCCCAGCATTTGGGAGGCTGAGACCAGAGGATCGCGGTTCACGGACAGCCTCAGCTACTAAGTGAGGCCCTCTGCAATTCAGTGAGACCCGGTTTCAAATTAAAAAAAAAAAACAGGGCAGGGGGTGTAGCTCGAAGGTCGAATGCCCCTGGGTTCCATCCCCAGACTCGCAAAAAAAAAAAAAAAAACCTTTGTTTCTTTTCTGTAATGATGTTCAATATTTTATTTTTATACTGATTTGTCTGAAAATCATAAATTTCATGATTATTAAAATGGTGCTTTAGCTGGGCATGGTGTGCATGGTTGTAATTCCAGCATTTGGGAGGCTGACACAGGAGGATCTTGGTTTGCAGACAGCCTCAGCTACTTAATGAGGCCGTTTGCAACTCAATGAGACCTTGTTTCACAGTAAAGAATAAAAAATAGGGCTGGGGGTGTAGGTCAGAGGTAGAATGTCCCTGGATTCCATCCCCAGAACTACAAAAAAAGTGATGCTTTAGCCAGGAGTGGTGGTTCATGCCTTTAATCCTAGTACTTAGGAGGCTAAGAGAGGTTTAATGTCATATTCAGCAACATACCTAGACCTTTATCAACTCAGTGAAATCCTGTTTCAAACTAAAAACAGAATAAAATAGAGCTGAGGATGGTGCTGAGAGGTAGAGCACTTCTTGATTCAGTCTCTCGTATCCTTTCCCTCCACACACACAAAAGTGATGCCTTTAGTCCACTAACTTCTGTTCTCCTGCCATGGAGATTGTGTCCACATGGGTCTGATTGTGCCTACCCTCCTTAGTTCATATGTTGAAACCTAATCACCAGTATGATGGTTTTGGAGATGATTTGGTTATGAGGGCAGGACTTTCATGAATGCTATTAGTGTCCTTCTAAAAGAGGCCCCAGAGAGCTTTATCCCTTCTACCATATGAAGATTCAGAAGGTGCTATCTGTGAACCAGCAAGTGGGCCTTTATCAGAGGACACCTTCTTAGACTTCACAGGGTCTGGAACTGTGAGAAATTTCTGTTGCTTGTAAATCACCTGTCATAGTAACCTAAATGAACTGACCCTTCCTCACAGAGCATATTATCTTGCCTTCTTGAGAAAAAAATAATGAGGCATCAGAAGTACCTCAGCGCTGGGCATGGCGGTGCACACTTGTAATCCCCGCGCTTGGGAGGCAGAGACAGGAGGATAGTGCAGGTTCGAAGCCAGCCGCGCTGGCTTAAGAGACCCTGTTTCTAAAAATAAAATAGGTCTGGGAGTGTAGCCTGGAGGTAAAAGGGCTTCCAGGAACCTCAGTACCACCAAAAAAAAAAAAAAAAAAAGAAAAAGAAGTACCTCAGCTTTCTACAGTTACTTCTCTAAAGCCTGCCTGCAACCCCACTATATTCTCAATTAAACTATATCTCTACACCTTTGTTTACTTTTTTCCCTTCTTGTTTCAAAAGTTAACACCTGCTTCCTCCCCTGGGCCTTTTTTCATGAATATATATATATATATATATATATATATATATATATATATATATAGTCTTCTACCTCGCCATCTTTACTTGTTCTCTCACTTTTGCTATTATTCTGCTTTGAGTTTCTTCAATCCTGAGAAGACTGTCCTTTGACCACTAGGTATCCCTCTAGTTTTCATACATTTGTCCTCCCTGAAACTCCTCTTGAGAATAGCCACACTGATTATGTTTTCTCTTCTTAATAACTTACAAGGCCAAACATGTACTGTTGCCCCTATTTTCTTGAAATTGCACTGAACAGTCATAGTTGCCGCTAAAGATCACTTTGCCAAATAATTTGTTAGGTTTCCATAACCAAAGGCTGACTTTCAGTCCTTTTTCTGCTCTATTCAATAATATTGATTTTTCTATCTTTCAACATATCTATTTGTTTTTCTATTACATTGCAGGCTTTGGTATCCCTGTTACTTTTTGGCCCTCTCTTTTGGATCTATTTCCTATTTTTCATTTTCTGTTTTTGTTAGAAAGATTTGTATGCCTCAGAACTTTGGCTTCATCTTGTTTGATTCCTTCTCTTCTCCTGCTCTCTACTTTTCTCTCTATTCACCTGGGCTCAATTAATGTGTCTGACGATTTATCAATCCTTTCTATCCAACAATAGACTAGAGTATCTGGCTACATGCTGGGAAGATCTATTTTGGAATTCCACAGTTTGTTTGACAAGTCCACAGTGAAATTCATCATTACCCTCCCTTCCCTAAAACCTAATTTGTGTTCAATTTTAATTGAACAATGAGGAAATAAGACTGAGGGAGGGATATAAAAGTGCAAGACACAGGAAGAAACCACAAGTTGTTCAGTACCACATGGAGTAATGCAAGTTATAATGGACCTTGTATGTCATAAAAAAGAGTTTTGATTTCATCCTGAGAATGAAGAAAAATCAGTGAAAAATGATGAGGAAAGCTGAAGAAAATACTTGTGTTTTATTTTAGCTCAGCATGGTGAATCATTCCTGTAACCCAGGTAGTTGGGAAACAGAGAGGAAGACCACAGATTCAAGGCTAGCCTCAGCAAATTAGCAAGACCCTGTTTCAAATTAAAAAAAAAAAGCCTGGGGGTATAGCTCAGGGTAATAGCCCTTGGGTTCAATCACCAATACCACAAAATAGAAAAGGAAAATGCTTTTTAAAGATAAAATGTTTTTTCAAGAAGAGGTTATAGCAGAAATCAGCAAACTAGAGTTTGTAGGTTAATTTCAGCTTCCTGCCTGTTTTAAGTGAAGTTTTATCAAAGCATAACATAGTAGTTCATTTACATGTCTGTTGCTTCTTTTGTGCTAACATTAGTACTGTTGAGTATTTACTAGAGTTCACATGCCCCCCACAATCCAAAGTATTTATTGTCTTATGTTTTGCAGGAATATGTATAGACTCCTGTGTTAAAGGACTCTAAAACTAAAAACAGGTTTGCTGGTTAAAAGGTTTATAGTAGTATAGGCAAAAGCTAATGAGTTGCCTCCATTAGGGCAGTACTTATACAGATGGAGAAAAAACCATAGATTTAAAAGCTCTTAAGGTGGCAAAATCTGTATTTGATGACTGGATTTGAGAGAGGGCTCTATCAAGAATGTCTCCTGATTTCTGGCTTTGGTAGTTGATTGGATAAATGGTAGTTTTCCCTTTAAATGGGGAAACTCTAGCAGGTTGCTAGGGGAGAATGTTGAGATTTTGATATTCTGAGAAGTTCATTTCCTGATGTAGTTATCTAATAGGAAATTAAATCTTCTGTGCCACAGCCCAAGATGTAGTCTGGGGATGAGAGATTTGAGAGTACCTGGTGAGTGCTGTAACCATGGGCATGGCGATGGTTGAGATTGATCTGGGAGGATAGTCAGTGAAAATCATATGAGGCCAAAGAAACCTATCAGGGAACATCAGAATTAAGTGGAATGAGAGCGAAGAGGTCGAGGAAGAAAAATCAGCAAAGATCTAATAGGAATGACTGGAGAAGTAAGAAAGGGGAAAACTATGAGGGAAAGAGATATGTTGGAAGTCTAGGGGAGAGATTCAAGGAGAGAATGATTAGCAAAGTACTGCAAGAAGAAGATTAAAAACTGCCTATATGTGGTCAGTTGAAACACAGTGATGACCTTAGGAAGAGCAGTTTCAGTGAAGTAAAGTCCTGGCTTCAGCAAATAGAGGTATAAATGGGAGGTGGAAGATAGTCTTGTAGCCCTTATTTCTTATTCATGGTCCAGACTCCCATATCTACCTATCATTTAATCATCTCTACTTGGATATATCTAACAGGGATTTCAACCATAATGTTGTTCAAAACTAGAATGCTTGATGCACTGCTCCATTTATTCCAGCTAGAAGCCTCAGAGTCATCACTACTTAACTCTTTTAGCCTACATATTGCAAATCTACTTTCTAAATATGTCCTAAACCTGACTAGATCCTCACTCACCACCTCTGATTATATTGTGAGCATTTCTTTCAAGTTATGGGTGATTTTTCTGAAATATTTTTATATTAATACATATCCTGCCATATGGACATATTATAATTTATTTAACTATTTATTATTTTATATCTAAATGATAGCTAGTAATAAGCTTTTCTTGTATATAAGTCATTGTGGTCATCTCTGATTGCATCCTTACAATGAATTATTAGAAGTAAAATTTCCGGGTTAGAGAATATATTTTAATGTTTCTCATATCTTGCCAAGTTTTCTGACTTAGACTTAGGAGAGTCACCATGACTTGGTGATAGATTAAAAAATATTTCCCAAACTCACTTATTTTAACACTTGCTTAAGTTACATACTTTCTTTTCTCTTTTTAAACTTGAAAACACTCACAATAACCTATGCCCTTGCTTCCTATTTCATTGAGAAATCTTTGACTATCATACCTACCTGTGCCCATGCTCATAAATTGTTCTATCCCTTCTCATAATATATGGACTGTCCATGCATCTAGTGAAAGCCAGCTCCTCCCCTTTTGTACTAGATCCAGTCCCTCTCTCCTACCTATTATCATTTCTCTAGCAGTTCTCTTCTACATCGTCGGTTTTATTTTCAACTAAATATATAAGCACACAAACATCCTTAAATCCTTAAAAATATTCTTTTGACCTTTTCTTGCCACTTGGTACACTCCCATTTCTTTATTTCCAGAAATCCCTCTTGAAAGAGTTTTCTATATAAACTCTTCTAATTCCTTTTCTCTCATCTTCTACTATATTCAGATCTATTTAGGTACATATGCCAAGCTCCACAGAAACTGAAGACCTAGGATTTGATCCAGTGGTCAGTTCTCAATCCTTATTTCCCTGGAGCCACCAGCAGCATTTGTCACAGTTCATTGCTCCTTCCTCTTTGAAACATTTTCTTCTTTTGCCTTCCAGGATAACACGCTTACTAGTTCTCAGGCTTTAGGCCTGATTTTTTTCCCCTTAATTTTCTACCTATAGTGACTTCAGAAGTGAAATAATCCTCTTTTCATTTTAAGTGCCATTCGTAAACAATATACATCTCTAGCCTTGTCTTTTCCCTTGAACTCCCCACTGCTATATCACATTTCATATATCTCCACTTGGATGTCCAAGTAGTAAATCAAACTTAAAAATATATCTTTTTACACCCCATTTATACAGTTTTCCTTATGTCAGTTAAAGACATTTATAGAACTGGCAAAAACTACTCAGTGTCATGCTTAACCCTTATTTTTTGTTTCATACCCTACATCTGATTCATCAGCACATCTTCTCTCTACATTTAAAAGATATTCGGAATATGATCACCATCTCTAATGCTCCTACCTTGATTCAAGTCACCATTATCTTACCTCAGTCATCACAATAAGCTTGTAATTGGTCTCCTTGTTCCTGACCCTTTCCCCGTAAATATGATCTTAACACAGCAGACAGATGGAATATTTTAAAAACATAAGTCAAATCATATAGGTATTCTGTTCAGAATTGTTTCTTGGTCTTTCAAGTAAAATCCAGAATCCTTAAAATGGCCTGTAAAGCCACGTATCATCTGCCAGTTACCTGTCTGACTTCATCTTTTATTCTTTCCTCCACTCACTCTGCTTCAGACACCTTGTCCTGTGAGCCATGTCAGTGTCATTTCTGCCTGCCCTGCAAAATAGCCATATAACTAGCTCCCTCTCTTTTCTAACAGAAATAGAAAACTTTTTTCAGGTGTTCACTCAGATGGATTCTTCATAGTAAGCTTCCCTGGCCATTGTCTAAGCTTTCAATAATTAAAATTCTAACTCTTATCTTGCTTGTCAGACTCTCCAATCAGAATGTATGCTCTGTAACACAGGAGTTTTTATGTTTTGAGTTCACTTGCACAATAAATATATTAATAAATGAATATATCTATATTATGACAGTTACTTCTAGGATCTGAGACAGAGTGACAAGGGTTGGAGGAAATGCCTTTTTTTATTATGTATTCTTTTCTGATTTTGTATACTCATACAATTTATAGTGTTCATTTTAAGACTATCAAAAATGAACAAAATATTAGGCCCCAAGCAAAAAAACAATATCTTAAATATTTTGAAGGAGGAAATATGAAGCATATTATTTACTAAAATATTTTATTGCTGGAAAAAATAGATATCTACATGATAACTGTAGTAAATAAAGACCATGTTTTAATTTAAGTGTAAGAAGTAAAACCACTAAAATACCAGTATGAAAATACCTTGAGGGACCTAAGCATGTATTCTAATTTATTAAAGTACTGATGAATGTGTATTTTCTACGTTTTAAAATTAAAGAACTGTAAATTATTTTCTAATAGTTCAAGGCATGATCATTTCCTTAAAATCTAATTGTAAAAGTTCTTACAGATTATAGGGAAATTTGGGATTATGTTCTTTTAAAATATTTTTTCTATGATGGGCATTGTGGCACAGCTTTGTAATCCCAGCTTTCGGGAGGCTCAGATCGGAGGATCGTGGTTCGTGGGCAGCCTCAGCTACTTAGTGAGACCCTTTGCAACTCAGTGAGATCCTATTTCAAAATAAAAAATTAAAAAGTAGGGCTGGGGGTGTAGTTTAGACGTAGAATCTCTGAGTTCCATCCTCAGTACCGCAATAGTACTCAGCCGGGAAAAGTATGGGTTCCGAAGAGAGGAGTGAGGATAAAAAAAATTCAATTCTAAGAATTTGATTCAAAGAATATTTCTATCATGGAAGGATCGCCAGTACACTCCCGGGTCGCTATCTCTACTGACCAATCCCGGATTTATCACTCTCGTCCTATTTATACAGCTCTGGGTCAATCAACCCTCGTGCCGTCACCACCTGTGCGTGTAATAGTCAAGTCAATCAATCCCACCTGAGCTTCTCTCAGACCTTGAACTTTCCATGACCCCAAACTTTATTGACTCTGAGCAAAGGACAGGCAGAAGTATTCTTTTAAGGGAAAACCTTAATGGCTCCCCACAATTATTATTTTACTTTTTCCTTTATCTTCACCAATATTTACTACTGCTCTTTATCTTCAACAACTGTTTTTATGGTTCTTTTTACAACAGGCCATACAGAAAGGCAATACAGAAGTTGCCAGAATACATGCTGAAAATGCAATCCGTCAGAAAAATCAAGCAATCAACTTCTTGAGAATGAGTGCTAGGGTTGATGCTGTGGCAGCCAGAGTTCAGACTGCAGTAACAATGGGCAAGGTAAGACTTAATATCTGTAAATAAGAGGAACTCTTGATTTAAATTTAATGAAAGTAGTAAGAGTTGTCAGATAGAAATCTAAATCTATTGCAAGGTGATTTTTTTTTTTTTTGGTGGTACTGGGGTTCCTGGAAACCCTTCTACCTCCGGCCTATACTCCCAGACCTATTTTTTATATTTTTATTTGAAAACAGGGTCTCTTAAGCCAGCACGGCTGGCTTCGAACCTGCGTGATCCTCCCATCTCCGCCTCCCAAGCGCGGGAATTATAAGCCTGCACCACCACACCCCACTACAAGGTGATTTTTGAACTAAGTTCTGATTATTTGTCTTTTAGTGAAGTGAAGTATTAAATATATAAGGTAACTGGTACCTAGAGAAGAATACATTATATATTTTACTGTTAAGGAGGAAAATATAGACAAATTTCATAAGTTGGTGAGTAAATAATATATATCTAAGAAACTATAAAACATTTTGACATTGTTTTTAATATAGGATGCTAACTCTGTTTTTATGCCACAAATAGGTAACAAAATCCATGGCAGGTGTAGTTAAGTCTATGGATGCTACACTGAGGAGTATGAACCTTGAAAAGGTAAACAAAAAATGAAAAAAAAATTTTGGAGGTTTATATAACGTTTTTTCAGTGTAGGCTTTACTTATGAGCATATTTTTACAGATTTCTGCTTTGATGGACAAATTTGAACACCAATTTGAAACGCTGGATGTTCAAACACAACAAATGGAAGATACAATGAGTAGCACTACAACTCTAACAACACCACAAGTAAGAATAGTTTCTCTATTTAGAATAACTTCTTATGATCCAACCTCAGTACATAATGGCTTTGTGAATCTGCATCATCTCTCTATTACTAGGTAAACATACCACAAAATGCACATAGGAAAACATTTCTCTACCCCCAGATTCTTGAGGCATTAGAAAACTATATTCCCTCACTTGCTGTGGAGTTTTGGGAATTATGCTGGACTCCTTTTATCTTAAATAAATTTATTTCAATAGATACATAAAAAGTAATGACCTCTTGTGATGTTCTAATAGATGTATATATTGTGTAACATTTAAATCAGCTTAATCATCCTTTTAAACATTTATCATTTCTTTATAATAGAAACTGTTAAAATCTTTTCTTCTGAATTGTGAAATGTATAGTAAAATTATTTTTATCTGTAGTTACCCTACTATACAGTAGAACACTAGAACTTTTTGCCACAATATAATTGTAACTTAGTATTTATTTAATTATCTTTACCTATCCCCCCTCTAAACTCCCCAGCCTCTCATAAGCATTATTCTATTCTCAACTTTTATGAGATGAGCTTTTTTGGATTTGACATATGAGTGAAATTATGTGGGCCGGGCGTGGTGGCGCACACTTTTAATTCCCGCGCTTGGGAGGCAGAGACAGGAGGATCGCGCAGGTTCGAAGCCAGCCGTGCGCGCTGGCTTAGGAGACCCTGTTTCCAAATAAAAATGTAAAACTAGGTCTGGGAGTGTAGCCCGGAGGTAGAAGGGCTTCCAGGAACCCCAGTACCACCAAAAAAAAAAAAAAAGAAATTATGTGGTACTTGTCTTTCTATGTCTGGCTTATTTCACTTAACATAAATATTTCTAGTTCCAGTCGTGTTTTCACAAATGACAGAATTTCTTTTTTATGGCTAAATAATGTTCCATGATGTATATGTTCCATGTTTTCTTTACCCATTCATCAGTCAATGGACACATAAGTTGTTCCATTTCTTGTCTATTGTGAATAGTGCTGCAGTCGAGGTGGGAGTACTGATGTCTCCTCGGCATGCTGATTTCATTTCCCATGGATATACTCAGGAGTGAGATTGCTGACTTATGTAGTAGTTCTATTTTAATCTTTTAAGGAAGTTCCATACCATTTTCCATACTGGCTATACTAATTTATATTGCCACCAGCAACCAGGGTTCCCAATTCCCCACATCTTCCTTATGTAGGTATATTATGAGATTGCCAGATGATGTTATGATCAGTTAAGTTTAGTAAACAAGTCAATTGGAAAGATGACTTCAGTAAAGATGCTTATAGTTGTCATTCCTGTTCTGCCATTAACTTTAAAATACTCACTACCCAAGGCCTCCGTTTCTATTACTAAAGTATAGGAGTTGAAAATAAAAAAAAAATCAGAGGTTTATTCACCCAACATATGCCAAATATGTTCTTCTTTTTTGGGTATTATGCCACGTGCTAGAGACATTAAAAATATACAGTATTTTCTTCATAAGAACTCAACCAGAGTTTAAAACAGAAACAGAGGGATTTAATACACTTAATTGCCCAAATTCTCACACTCTGTTAACAAGAAATTCAAATTTAAATTGTCATAACCACTTTGGAAAAACAATTTGGCAATATCTAGTCTGTTCTCAATGTAGGAACTGGATGATCTTGTGATAATAAACTCACACGTCATACTTCTGCTCAGAGACTTGCACTGGCCTCACATTACCCTCAAAGTAAAAGCCAGATTCTTTTTGAAGGCCCATAGGGCACAGTACGTCTTGCCTTACACTGATTTTCTCACCTGGTTTACTGCACTCAGGTACTTGGCTTTCTTATCTGTCAAGTACATCAAGCACATTTGTGTTTTCACAACCATCCCCTTTGCAGTTTCTCCTCCACTGAGTGTTCTTCCCCCGCAAATTCTCCTTGCTTATACCCTTTTTTTCTTTAGTTCTTTGTTCAACTCATTTTCGTGGTAAGACCTTTATTTTTTTCATCTTGCGGTACTGGGGATGGAATCCAGGAGCATTCTATCTCTGAGCTACATCCCCTAGTCCTATTTTTTATTCTTCATTTTGAAACAGGGTCTCACTGAGTTGCAAAGGGTGTCACTAAGTAGCTGAGGCTGTCCTGGAACCACGATCCTCTTGTCTCAGCCTTCCCAAATGCTGGGATTGCAAGCGTGCATCACCATACCCAGTGTGACAGTCCTATTTAACATTGTACCAGTACACCACTCCTCTATTTCCAAAAGAATTAAAGTGATAATATTACAGTGGTACATAAATACCCATTTTAACAGCAGCATAATTCACAATAGCCAAATTATGGAAATAGCCTAAGTATCCAATACCAAACGACTGTATAATGAAAATGTGGTAGATGCAAACTAGAGTTTTACTCAGCCACAAAGATAGACAAAATTATGCCATTTGCAGAAAAACAAAGGAAAAAAACCTCGAGAACATAATGCTTAGTGAGGTAGACCAGAATCAGAAAGCCAGAAGGTTGCATGTTTTCTCTCATATGTAGAAGCTAGAGGGAAAAAGAGGAAAGAATGAGAGAGACCAGTGGAATACTGGAAAGGGATAGAGAGAAGGAGAAGGGAACGGGAAGCTTTGGGCAAGAGACCAAATAATGTTATGTTGATATATACATTTATACTACCATTTGAATTAGCATGTAAGGGGAGGAAAGGAGACGGACTGGGATGCAGAGGGAAACGCAGCAAACGATGTTGTTTTCATATATGAATGCATCACTTTGAATCTTACAACAATATATAATTACAGTATGGGAATAAAACTTTAAAAAATATCTAGGCGTGGTGGCACACACTCAAAACCCCAGTACTTAGGGGGCCAAGACTGGAAGATCGCAGATCTTAGTGAGGTTGGCCACCTCCACAAATAAGTGAGACCCTGTTTCCAAATAAGGAATAAAAATAGGGCTGGGGACACACCTCAGAGGTAGAATGTCCCTGGGTTGAATCCCCAGAACTGCAAAAAAATTTTAATTGCATCAATAGTATATCTATCATATACTGTACACTCCATTTATCTTCCTTTCTTTATTTTTCACCATAGTACATATTGCCTTCTAATAAATAGTATACCTATTTAACAATTTTATTCGCACCCCCTGCACATGCCTGTACTAGAATGTAAGCTTAATGTAAGTTTATTTTTTAGTCTTTTTATTTTTGAAACAGGGCCTCACTGAGGTGTGAAGGGCCTCGCTAAGTAGATGAGGCCGTCTGCAAACTGCTATCCTCCATTCTCCGCCTTCAGAATGCTGGGATTACAAGCTTGCACAACCATGTCTGGCCTTCTTGTTGATAATTAGTTGGCAAACATTTTTTCCCATTGTCTTCACTTGCTTGATTGTTTTTACTATACAGAAGCTTTTTATTTATTTATTTTTTCCCAGTGGTACTGGGGTTCCTGGAAGCCCTTCTACATCCGGGCTATACTCCCAGACTTATTTTATATTTTGGAAACAGGGTCTCTTAAGACAGCACCACTGGCTTCGAACCTGCAAGATCCTCCTGTCTCCACCTCCCAAGCTCAGGGATTACAAGCGTGCGCCACCACGCCCGGCATACAGAAGCTTTTTAGTTCAGTGTAATTCCATTTATCTAATTTTGCTTCATTTCCTATACTTTTGGGGTTGATAGCCCCAAATAATTGCCCATATGAATGTACTGAAGTGTCCCCCTGTGTTTTTCTATTACTTTTATAGTTTCAGGCCATCATAGTTTGGTCTTTGATCCATTTTGAATTGATTTTTGTATAGGGTGAGAGATCGGAGTCATTTCAATCTCTCTGTGTGGACATCCAGTTTTTGCAGCACTTTACTGAAGAGTCTGTGCTTTCTTAGGTGTGTTTTTGGCTCCTTTGTCAAGAATTAGTTAACTGTAGATGTATAGGTTTATTCCAGGATCCCCATTCTGTTCCATTGTGCATTTTAGTGCACGTGACATAACTGCTTAGGGTAGTATGATACTGTAGTATCTCTTGACATCAGGTATTGTGATGATTCCAGCTTTGTCGCTTTTTATTCAGGGTTGCTTTGGTTACCTGGAGTCTTTTGTGCTTCGGTATGAATTTGATGATAGTGTTTCCTAGTTCATGAAGACTGTCCCTGGTATTTTGAGGGGATTACCAACTCATTTATTTTGCTCCTTTCTGTCAAGTCCTCCCTCATCTGCCTTTTAAGCTATATTTTAATTATAAAATTAATTCATTCTTACTACAGTTAAATCATATAAGAGCGATAAAAATGTATTTCTGCTTTTTTCCCCTTCTCACTCCCTACTGGCATTAATCTTTGTGCATTGATTCCTCTGCAGCACTTAAAGGAATATCTAGCATAATGTATTTTTATGGAATATTGTTAAATGAATTGGAATATGTGAAATGTACATAACCTATGACCTGTTCCTTCTACTTTCATATTTATGACATTTATTTATTTATTTATTTATTTATTTATTTATTTATTTATTGGTGGTACTGGGGTTCCTGGAAACCCTTCTACCTCTTAGTTACACTCCCAGACCTATTTTTATATTTTTATTTGGAAACAGGGTCTCTTAAGCCAGTGAGGCTGGCTTCAAACCTGCGCAATCCTTCTGTCTCTGCCTCCCAAGCATGGGGATTACAAGCGTGCACCACCAAGCCTGGCTTATTCTTTTTTTTTTGAAACAGGGTCTCACTGAGTTGTTGAGGGCCTCACTAAGTAGATGAGGCTGTCCGCGAACCGGGATCCACCGGTCTTAGCCTCTGAATGCTGGGATTACAAGTGTGTGCCACCACACCCGGCCTCCACTTTAAAATTTATCATGAAGCCTTTACATGTATATATAAAGATATATACACAGTCACAAATATTTATTGTACCATTGTCTATGATATGTTAAGACAAAATTTCAGTGTCCTGAAATAGAATGTATAAGACTGAGTATATTTCTATACTATGGTATTTTATTGGAATTAAATTGAATAAACTAGATCTCTAGACATCAATAAAATTAAACCTCATTAAGTTTATTAAGGAAAGAAAGTTGTATAATATAGTACCATTTAAGGAAAATTGTAAATACAAATAGTGCTATTTTAGATATGAAGTAAAAATGACAAAAGTATGAATACACAAATATTCATGATTTATTATTTTCTGAGCTACTTCTGTATTTTGGCAACATTTTTAAATGAATCAAAGAGAAGAAAAACAAGCCCAACAGGAAGATTAATGATTTTTTAAAAAAAAATCATACATCTCCTCCTATACTGTGACCACATTTTAGAATGCCCTCTTACATTCAAAATATTTTGAAAACTCACTAAGTTAAAAACAAGAAGACGGGAGTGGTGGCACACACCTGTAATCCCAGCATTGGGGAGGCTGAGACAGGAGGATCACAGTTTGAGGACAACCTTAGCTACTTAGTGAGGTCCTTTGCAACTCAGTGAGACCCTTTTTCAAAATAAAGAATAAAAAATTAGGGCTGGGGGATGTACCTCAGAAGTAGAATCCCCCTGGGTTCCATCCCCAGTACTACAAAAATACATAAAATAAAGTATTTGCATATAATATATGCGTGATTTCCTGTATAATATAAATAATTACTTATAATACCAAATACAATGCAAATAGATTTTATACTGTATTATTTAGGGAATAATAACAAGAAAAGTCTGCACATGTTCAGTTCATGCCTAACTTTTTTCCAAATGATTTTGATCTGTAGTTAGGGTTAAATTCAAATGTTATGGACAGCTAAAGTTATATTTTCTTCATCTTTAGATATTTTTAAGTGTCATCATTAATATCAGATTTACATCAATTACAAGAGAGAACAGTTAAAATAATTCAGGTCTAAAATTGGAATACATTGCACTTTAAATAATAGCAAAGTGAGTTATAATGGAGCTTCATGGTGTGAAGCTATAGAAAGTCATATTTTACTTAGAAAGTCATATTCTGAAATAATTCAGCTCCCTCTGGTGGTAAGAAAATATGCTTCAAGAAGATTTCTTTTAAAAACTGTTTATCAGTTTCTTCTTATAAAAGCCAAACTAAAAGAAAAAAAATCAAAACCACTAAAAATACAAATGATATTAAAATATAAATTATCATTTTCTTATTCTAGAACCAAGTGGATATGCTACTTCAAGAAATGGCTGATGAAGCTGGGTAAGAAATTATTCAGGTGCTTTTAGATAATCTGGATTTAGTATCTAGAGGTTCTAAACTCCAGAGTGTGGAGAAAAGTATTTGTCTTTACAACTTTTGTTTCAAATTAGGTTCTTTGCTGTAGGGTTAGTGTTTCAAGGACCTTCTAATAATCATCCTTTTTTTTTTTTTTGCCATGCTCATAAAAATGTGACTTTATTCTTAACATCCTAGTGTTTTCTTTTCTTTTCTTTTTTTTTTTTTACAAATTCCTAGAACTAGCCTCATTGCTGTGTTATAATAAGAGATGAAGGAAGATATCACTGAGTAGTAAAGGGCCTCACTAAGTATCTGAAGCTAGCCACAAACCTGCTATTCTGTAGCCTCAGCCTCCCAAGTACTGGGATTACAAGCGTACACTACCATGCCCGGGCAAATGTATGGTTTTTAAAAAAAAGAATTTTGTAGAAATTTCTGCGATCAGGCTGTTGATATACCTGACTTATGAAACCTATACATTGAATAGTATATGGAAAGTTCTCAAGGAATTCAGAAGACAGCAAAATTGCTGATGGTTATTTTTTCTTTTAAAGTAAATAATTGACTCACTTTTTGTGGTCCTGCCATTGGAAATAGGCTGTTTGAGATGGGCTGTTTCAAAGTCCTTCATGTTTAGGGGGAAATCATCTGACTGTGATATTTATGCTATAGAAATTAGGTTATATTACTGTTCTTGGGTATAACACTTAATTCAAGATAGCATAGTAATAAAATATTTTTAATAAAGACTAAAACTGGATAATGATATTTGAGAACGTGATTGATGTTAAAATTTTGCACCCTTTAGCTTTGTTAGTATCCTCATAGAGCCCCCCCCCACAGGGAGGTAATAAGAAATGTGATTTTTTCCTTTTGTTAAATATTATAAAATAAACCAAGGCATTATATATCAGAAATTCCATCTTATCAGAGAAACAGTACTTGTTACAGTACTTGTTACTGTTTCTACCAGACTAAAAGAGAGGATTGAGCATGAAAATCAAGAGAGGTCTTATAAAATCAGTGTTACCATATTTACAGTCTTATTGACCCTCAGTGACAAACCAAATCAGTAGGCAACTTCTTCATAAAGTTTACAGCAGTTATTTCTCAACTGTAGCAGTGTTGACATATGGTTTGTGTCACTAGAGATTGAACACGGGAACTTTATCTTTACCACTAAGCTATCCCCCTGGATCTTTTCTCTTTTTTCGAGACAGGATCTCACTAAGTTGCTATGGCTGGCCTCCTGCCTCCACCTCCCATGTAGGTGGCATTACAGGTATGCACCATCACACCTAGCAACAGTGTTGATATTTTGGGCTGACTAATCCTGGGTGCTGCCCTGTGCATTGTAGGATGTTTATCAGCATCCTAGCCTTTTAACCAGTAGATACCAGTAGCACCATCTCCCTAGGTTGTGTCAGCCAGACATGTTTCCAGATACTGCCAGTTGTTCCTTGGGAAAGTGAGAGGTGAAAATTGAGAGATTAGTTACGTCAGTAATGGGTGGCGATGGAAACAAAAGAAACAGGTAGAACTGCTGATATAGAAACACCATCCTTAAATATCCAATTATTCTTTGAGTTTGTGATTCTGACATCAACATTTTTGTAAAGCATATTTTTGCCTTTCCAGTAAAAATCTGTCTATAGCATCTCATAGTGACTTTTAAAATTACTATATTTTCTGTAATGCTCTCATACTAGAGTTAGCATATACTGGCTTATAGAGACAATCAGAAAGGACAGTTTATATCATAGAGGAATAGTACAATGGAGTTTAAAATGATGGGTCTTCAAGGCAACAAAAAAAAACTAGATACAAATTTTATCTGTATCATTAAGATGATCTTCCACAAGTATACTTAACTTTTCTAAACTTCAGGTTAGATGTAAGTAACAATTCCTACTAATGGCAGGAACTAAATGCTAAACTTGAAAATAACTCAAACATTAGATATAGAACCTGAGAATACATTTATCTAGCCTATTTTATATATTTAAAAATATTAATTTTGCTTTGCTGTAAAGTATACATACAGATTACTCTAGTAAATTGAATATATTAGATTGCCATTATTTTGGTCTTTTGCTCAAATGATCAGATCATTTCTCAGTCTTTTGTTAGCTTTTCTATCATAATATTACTATCTACGTGGATAACTTAGAGCTCAACAAAACTAATTTAAAACTATAGTAAATTCATTATCTTGAAATGGACATTCAGAAGATACCTAAGTTCTGTTTAGATTTAATTATAGAGTATTTTATTTTTACTTGAATTAAGATTAAATGTAATATGCTAAGCTCAGATTTGCAGTACCTCTTTGATTACTTTTTACAGAATACCTGTATTAACATTTATTTTTGCTAATTATTTTAAAATTAATTTTTAGCCTTGACCTAAATATGGAACTACCACAGGGTCAGACGGGTTCTGTTGGCACAAGTGTTGCTTCGACGGAACAGGTAGAAGTTGGATTTTATTTCGATTGGCATGTATTTGTTGTATATTTAAATAATTCAGGAAATAAATATTTTATAAAAAGTGGATGTTTATATTTATATATAAATAAATGTATACTCAACTTTTTCTCTTATAGAGTATATTCTGTAATATTACATCACTGTAAATTAGCAAAATATGATTAGCTTTTGGTTTTGTAATGATGAGAATTTTGTGTTTGCATGCACATTTCATTTATAAATTGACTTTGTTCCCCTTTGTAGCTTCTGTTTTGATAAGTGCTCCAATTACTTTGAAATGTTTAAAAATGAAATGTTTTTGAAAATGAGGATTGGACCCAGGGGCTTTCTTTTTTATTTTTATTTTTTGTAGTATTGAGGATTGAACCCAGAGGCATTCTACCTCTGAGCTATCCCCCAGCCCTATTTTTTATTTATTTTTGAAACAGGTTCTCACTAAGTTGTGGAGGGCCTCACTAAGTAGCTGGGGCTGGGCATGAACCTTCCATTCCCGTGTAATCAGCCTCCCAAGTACTAGGATCACAGTTGTGCGCCACCAAGCCTGGCTCCCTAGGAACTTTCTACATCTGAGCTGCACCCAGGCCTTTTTAAATTTTCTGTTTGTTTATTGCGGGGGAGATATCGGGGATTGAACCCAGGGGTGGTTTATTCTAAGCTACACCCACAAGTAAAACAGGGGTTTTACCTTTTATGTTGAAACAGGGTCTTGCTAAATTGCTGAGGTTGGCCTCAAACCTGCAGTCCTCCTGTCTTAGCTTCCCAAGTACTGGCATTAGAGATATATACCACCACATCCAGCTCCTTTATTGATTTTGAAACAAGATCTCACTAAGTTGCCAAGGTTGGCCTCAAATGTGTGATCTTCTTGTCTCAGCCTCAAAAGTACTGGGATTATAGGTGTGTACCACCATTCCCAACTAAAAAGAAAATTAATTTCTTTTTTTTCTCTGTGGCACCGGGTATTGAACCCAAGGGTATTCTGCCTCTGAGCTATATCCCAGGCCTAGTTTCTTTTTTATTTGGAAACAGGGTCTCACTAGTTTAGTGAGAGTCTTATTATTGCTGAGGCTATCTTCGAGCCTGCAACCCTCCTGTCTCAGCCTCCTAAGTGCTGGGATTACAGGCGTGTGCCACAACACCCAGCAGAAATTAAATCCTTAATATTGTTTTTTTGTGTGAACTTTTGAGACAAGATTTTAGATGTTACTTAGAATAATGTGAGTTATTTAAAATCGTTATCTCTATTTGGTAGAAACTTGATAACTTGGAAAATTTGCTTTCTCTAGGATGAACTATCACAGAGGCTTGCTCGTCTTCGTGATCAAGTGTAATTTAAAGGGCTGGTGCTTCTGTTTCCTTCACCTGCTTCTGAAACATTATGTGTATATAGATAAGTTGCACTCGAAATAAATTACACTAAGAATACCATATATGCCAGAATGCTTAAACACTATTTGCATATACAAATGCTTTCGTTTGCCTTTGCTGTACTTTCTAGTGCATTAAAATGCCAGGGAGCATCCATGTTGCTAAATTTTATAGTTCTGTATATTATGTGTAAAAGTGCAAGGGACATATTTTTGTAGACATCATAATAAGTTTCTTGTAGATTAAACATCTCTCTTAAATGCTACAAATCTAGCACCAAAGTTCTGAGTCAAATTCTTTCTACAGAATAAAATATAGAATAAAGATTTTGTTTTATTTTAATTCAAAGTCATTTTTAATTTCTTCTGTGACATATGATCTGTAAAAATAAAAGCAGGGAGAGCATGCTGACTTGGTATGTTTACATAGCCAAAAACAACTCATTTGGTTTCACACAATAGACGATAACATTTTCTACTTTATATTATCCAAGTAGAAATGCAGTTGACTTTTGTGGTATAACTTTTTAGTACTATTTTAGTTCTATGTTGAAAGAGGGTCTTGCTAGACTGATGAGAGTCTCAGTACTTGCTGAAGCTTTCCTTGAACCTACGATCCTACCGTCTCAGCCCCCACTTACTGGGATTATAGGTATGCACCCCCAGGCCCGACTTGCAGTTGACTTTTTGATTTGTGTTCATCAGCTATTAAATTTATATCATTAGATTTTGTTCACTCAGTAACTTAATGATTCTTGAATTCCTTAAATAAAAAAATTCATTGACAATTTTCCTATGTAACTAGAAAAAATAAGCAATATTAAATCAAAGAAATTCAAGTTTGTTTCTAAAACTGCCTCTCTTTTTTGTGGTATTATGGTACTCAGGGGAATACTACCTCTGAGCTCTACCCTCAGGCCTATTTTATTTTTGGAAACAGTCGTTTTAGGTTGCTGCAGGTCTTCCTAAATTGCTAAGACTGACTTCAATCTTGCAATCCTCCTTTCTCAGCCTTCCGAGTACTGGGACTATAGGTGGGCGCACCACAACCAGCTATGAAATTTCTTTTCTTTGTTAACGATCATTGTCTTTAATAAAGACTTGTAGAAGAATCTAAATTTTATGCTTTCAACTGAATGAAATTCTGCAACATATTTTTAATCATTCTCTTATTTATTCTCAACTCTTGTTTTGCTGTATTTTAAAATGAGGCTAATTTGCATAGTATTGATATCATGTAAGTTTTTTCATATGGTTTTCTCTCAATTTCCCAGAATCTTGGCCTATTTTTATGGTACTGGGGATTGAAGCCAGGGGCATTCTACCTCTGAGGCCACACTCCCAGCCCTATTTTATTCTTTATTTTGAAACAGTGTCACACTAAGTTGTAGAGGGCCTCACTCAGTAGCTGAGGCTGGCTGCGAACCTGCAGTCCTCCAGTCTCAGCCTCCCAAATACTGGGAGGACAAGCGTGTGCCACCACGCCTCACTTGGACTATGTTTTTAACACAGCAAACAAAATAACAAAAAGAAAACACAGTGAGCTAAAACTACCATAAGTTCTGGTGAAGTATGTTCATTCTTTTCTCTTAAAACGATAACTCTTTAATTACTGGAAGAAATGAAGTGGAAATGAATGAGCTAAAATGTTTTCCTCAGTCATGCAAATAATTTCCAGCCCATGGGAATTTGAAAGCACAACAGAGTACAGGAGAACACCAGTCATAATGTTGTAAAGAAAAACAGACTCTGGTAGGTAAGGATCCTTAAAGGAAATTATTTAATGACTAGCTGTACTACCCATCATCTCCCCAGGAATATCTATATTTTTCCCAACTAAAACGAACAAATTAGCATGTGCCTGCACTTTTTTAATACAGCAGTATCAAATGTGAAGTGAACAAGTTATGTTAGTAAGTCTGGTACTAATCTAGGGTAGTTTGATTTTTTCTCTTATTGCATGATTAATATATTAAAGAACTCCAATATTTCATGATGTTGTATTGAAGAGCAGATATGTCTAGAATATTTTTCAATTTTAAGTCATGAAGTAATTCAAAGGGCAATTATGAAGATACTTCTTTGCCAAACATTCAGTATTTATATGTTTCCTAACATGTCTCAGTACATATATGAGTAAATACTATATTCACTGGCTAATGAAATGAGAAATTACTCTTCTGTTAAATTTGGACTTAACCAATTAAACTTTCTTGGTATTTGAATATATGATAACATTAATGTTGGAATTTTTCATTTTCTTTACAATGTATGTTCTGTCCTTCTAATTAAAGGGTTAATTTGTTTGAATTGTAACAATTCTAGGGCATAGAAGAGATTATTACAGACTAAAATATCAATAAAATACAGAATTATATTTGTCATTGGTGGGAGTTATATAGCTATATAGCTTCGGTTTTTCTTTTCCTTTTTTTCTTTCTTTTTTTTTTTTTTGCGGTACTGAGGATTGAACCCAGGGACATTCAACCTCCGAGCTACACCCTCAGCCCTACTTTTCATTGTTTAATTTGAAACAGGGACTCACTGAGTTGCAGAGTGCCTCACCACGGAGCTGAAGCTGGGTGCAAACCTGTGATCCTCTCTGCCTCACAAGTACTGGAATTACAAGTATACACCACCACGCCTAGCTTCGGTTTTTCTTAATTTGAATAAAATTGTTAACTTGTGAACACCACTTAGGTCTAGAAATAATATGGTCCTCATCTTAAGATTACTGATCATCCTTTTTTTTTTTTTTTTTTTCGGGTCTGGGAATGGAACCCAGGGACATTCTACCTCCAAGCTACATCTCCTGCTCTATTTTTTATTCTCTACTTTGAAACAGGGTCTAAGTTCCAAAAGGCCTCACTAAGTAGCTGAGACTGTCTGCGATCCTTCAGTCTCAGCCTCCCGAGTGCTGGGATTACAAGTGTGCGCCACCACGCCTGGCCTCATCATACTTTTATATAATAAACACATCAGATATACCTTTCAAAAGCATTGATAGCCACCACGTTTTACGTTTGGATTCATCTATTATAAATGCAATAGAAATCCCTTCCTTAGAATTTTGGAAACCAACAGTAAAATGTTTTTACCTTTGTAGTATAATTACAATTCTAATTTGATCATTGCTTCTATAATGAAAAATAGACATAATGCCTTTCATTTACTTTCAGATCTAGTTCCTGTCAATCTTATTTTCTCCTATTTGTGGGGGAGACATATCACTTGGTCAAATACTTAAGATGAAATGCTCAGAAACATTTTGCTGCACCTTTATATATTATACAATGTGTTTAATTATCCCCTGCTCATATGCCTAAGTCTTAATATATGAAAACTCTCAAAACAGTTCCTAACACACAGTAGATGCTCGATAGAAGTGATGGGATTGAATGTCTCTGCTGTTTATTCTCCTCTGGATTTAATCCAAATCTGTTTGAATCCAACCTTGTGCTGTTTACACTCTGCCAAATTATCTTTGAAAAAGAGGCATCCCACTTTGTATTGATATTATGTCTATATGTGAAAATACCAATGTCAATCTCAGTATCCTGTATGGGATATTGGCGAGGGGGGGAGAAGGAGAAGGGAGCCTGGAGAAAGCCCACCAAGTGCTGTGCGCATGTATGTCATTATCATTATGAACTACATTATGATGTGAGACTATAATGCACCAATAAATGGGTAAAAAGCAAGAGTGGTTAATAACAGTATATACAAACCATAAGAAATGCATCTGCCAAATTCATGGAGATTTGAGGAAATCTATGAGACGGTTGAATTCTAGGTAATATCTACTTTTATTTTTTCAGCACTTATGTGGCACACTGTATTAAGCACTTATTATTACCTCTTTTTATGTTGTGGCAGTTCTAAGGATTGACCTTTGGGACATTTTTTTGTGGTATTGGGGGTGGAACCCAGAGGCTTTCTCCCTCCGGGCTATACTCCCAGACCTATTTTATATTTTATTTGGAAACAGGGTCTCACTAAGTTGCTGAGAGCCTCACTCAGTAGCTGAGGCTGGCTTGGAACCTGTGCGATCCTCCTGTCTCAGCCTCCCAAGCGCGGGGATTACAAGCGTGCGCCACCACGCCCAGGCTTGACCTTTGGGATCTGTGTTATAAAAAGCTGATAAGTGTTTCAGATTTGTACTAAAGTTTGAGAATGATTGTCTTAATAGGACTTGGTTTAAGAGTAGTTCATCATTAGAGCTATTTGTATAGTTACTACACTCCAGCTATTAACCTTTTGCAAGGCTTATCTCACCGAGTTCTCAGATAACACCAAAAT
Source organism: Muscardinus avellanarius (assembly GCF_963383645.1). Classification (NCBI taxonomy): domain Eukaryota; kingdom Metazoa; phylum Chordata; class Mammalia; order Rodentia; family Gliridae; genus Muscardinus; species Muscardinus avellanarius. The sequence continues at coordinate 115,271,865 of NC_137792.1, read as the reverse complement.
ATTATCTCTATTTTTTAGGATGAATAAATTATGTCTAAATTACTCGGTTATTCAACTTGGGTAAATTACTGGTGGAAGCTACAATAAATAGATCTTAGGCCTTCTGACTGATCCATATTTTTCTTTTGCCCTAGATCAACAGTAACATCACTTGGTAGCTTATAGAAATCTTCCAAATCAAGATTATACCAATGACCAATTACATTTGAATTTCTGGAGGTTGGGAAATTTACTAACCTTTATAATCTCCATAGAGTTTTTTTCAGTGTACAACTGAGACTAAGAACATATGTGCTGAATCCTTATTGCAGATTAGATTCAGCACTTGGAACTGTGCTGTGCCAACTCCCTGTAATCCTAGTACTTGGGATTGTAGGTTTGAGACCAACCTCAGCAATATTGCAAGATCCTCAGCCATTTAGCAAGACCCTATTAGAAAATAAAAGAATAAAAGGGCTAAGGCATAGCTCAGAGGTAGGATACCTGGGTTTAAATCACAGTTACACACACACACACACACACACACACACACACACACACACACAATTTCAACTGGCCAGTCAGAGTTGAGAACTGCAAACCCTTGCTTTAGAAACTGTTCCTTATTAGTACTTTGAGCTTTAGAGAATAGAGCCTATGGGAAAAATCGAGTTTGATTGGTACTGGGGGCCTGGTAGAAACAAAGATGTCAGAAGGCAATAAAGTTAAACTATTTACAGTGTTGACAATGGTTTGCTTGAACAAAGCAGGCTTATACCTTCTGAAACTCTGGATGCCTTTTCTCCTATCCTGACCTCTCATTCCCAAAGATAAGACTCCATTTGTAATACTTTTTATTGGTGCATTATATAAATACATCATAGTGGGGTAATAAAAAAAGACTTGTGTAGATGTACATGCACACATCACCCAGTCAGCCCCCATTCAGTCCCCACCCCCTTCCCTCCCTAGCCCTCCCTCGATGCTTGGCTTAGTGGTTGATATCAATACATTTGTCTAAATACATCATGTGCCTCAGAGAGCTTTTTCCCCATATCCTCTCCGTCATTCACTTTAGCTTTCACGTATTAGTGAAAGCATCCAATTTCTTACTTTTTGCTACTGACTAATCTCGCTTAGCATAATGTCCTCCAGTTCCTTCCACTTTTCTGGAAATGCTGTAATCTTATTTTTTTATGGCTGAGTAAAACTCCATTGTGTACATATCCCACAACTTTGTAATCCAGTCTCCGTTGATGGACATCTTGGTTGGTTCCAGAGTTAGGCAGTATATGGCATATTTGTTAGGTGCAAGGCTCTAAAACCTAGATGCCGGTGTCTATCTGTAAATATAAATTGACTCAGTCACAGGTAGATAATGCCATTGTATTGATGTGTTAGACAGGCTGTTGGCATAGCAACAAAAGATAAATGGTGTCACTGTGACCTAAAAGGGTTACAGACACTGGGACTTAAAGGGGGCTTGGGAAACAGCATGTATCCCCTCACGCAGTTACTGAGAAAAGCATACCTAATGTTGTGATGGGCTCAGCTAGCTCTCGCTGCCTGCTCTCATGAGGTAGGGAAATAGGACTTACATATAAACCCTGAAGATCCAGGGGGTGGCAGTATTTCTCTTTTGAGCACTCCACCACCTTCCGGTCAAATGTGGTGCTGTTTCTTTTGCTTTGCAATAAACCGCTTAGCTTTGCAAGTGAGATTCCTGGCTGTTTATTTATATACTGAGTTAAAAATGACCATTGGTAAATCCCACACCATAACATAAATAATCATATTAGCTATTTTAAAACTCCTTCAAGGATTACTGTGATAACTAAGGGAGATGATTCATGTAACATGCTTAGCACATTGACAAAGAGTAAATAATAGTTAGTCTCTACACCTCTGTTTCTTCGTCTTTCATCTGTCCTTTGGGAATAAACATATCTACTCTACCTGTCTCAGAAGGCTACTGGCAGTGTTGTGCAACTGACTAAGGCTGGGAAGGTGCAGGCTCCATCTGGCCCATCTGAGAAAGAAGTGAAGTAGCTTTATTCCAGTTGTGGCAGGCCGATATATGAGGCCTAGGCCTCTAGTACAAAGTGGCTAATACACATGGAGACTCTTCCCCCATAGCACATCCATGAGTGGCTTCCACAGATCTGCACGCTGGATACGCTCAGTCCAGTTTATATACTATATCAGAAAAAAGTGGCAACTGCCCAGGTTACATAAGACAATATGGTGCCTTCAAGGACCTGCTTAGCTGTTTTCTAAACAACAGTGGACTTCACCAGAAGGAGATGACCATGTTTTGACTGTCCCCATGGCCATCATCAAAAGACATTATATAAGTGGAAAGTACTTTGTAAACTAAAATGGGCCATATAGCTATAAAAAGTTGTTTTTATTCTCCCGAAGGTTGAGATAGAGTATGAGCCATTGTCATAGAGGGTTAAAGAAATCATTGAATTTTAGGGCCAGAAAGGCCTTTACAAAGCATTAGTACAACATTTGTATCATTTATAGTATACAAATGGAAGCCAGGGAGAAAATAGACATGTTCAAGGTCACTGGAAATTAGTGGCACAGCTTACAGGAGATCCCAGGATTACTGATGCTGAGTCCTAGGCCGCTATTTCTCATTCTCTTACCATTTTTTCCTTCCCCACTCCCCCCCAATACTCCATGTCTTGAACTGTAAACAGAAGTGAGCTGTCGTGCACCATTAAACAGCAGGAATGCTTTTAGAGTCCACAGAATGAATGTGATCAACTAAAATTGCCCCCTCCTAGGCTGTGTACAGCAGAGATGCATGAGTCAGGAACTTTGGGATCCTTCTGAAACGAGAAGTCAATGCATACTACTTCTTATTTTTTTGTGGTGGTACTTGGGGTGGAACCCTTCTACCTCCAGGATACACTCCCAGACCTACTTTTTATATTTTATTTGGAAACAGGGTCTCACTAAGTAGCTGAGGCTGGCTTCGAACCTGTGTGATCCTCCTGTCTCTGCCTCCCAAGCACAGGGATTACAAGCGTGCACACCATACCTGGAAAGTCAAGGTAACATACTTCTATTAGTCTGTTTTTGACTCCCAAACACAAAAAAATGGAAACTTACACAGTCATAGCAGGACTTAACCTCTCCTGTCTTATTTGACTTCAAGATGAGAAGCTTTTGTTTCTGGTTTGATTATAGTTTTTAAAACTCAGTTTGGTTAGGAGTGAGTGGGCTGAGAGAAATATGGGATATATTTAGTCCTTAAAGTTAAGGCCAGCTGGGCATGGTGGTGCACACTTGTAATCTCAGTGCTTGGGAGGCTGAGACAGGAGGATGGCACAGGTTCGAAGCCATCCTCAACTACTGAGTGAGGCTCTCAGCAACTTAGTGAGATCCTGTTTCCAAGTAAAAAATATAAAATAGGTCTGGGAGTATAGCCTAGAGGTAGAAAAGCCCCTGGGTTCCAACCCCAGTACCACAAAAAAAAGTGAAGGCCAGCCTTATGCCAGATAGGACAGAGGAACTGACTGTACATGCGGAGTTATTTGTGGTAACTCAATAGTCACACTTAGGAAGAACAATCTCCTTGATTTTTCAGGTATGGTACCTGAAACTATTTCATTATTTTTTCTTATCAATACCTCATTTCAAACACTAGATAAATACTATTTTTGCAGTACTGGGGATTGAACCCAGAGGTATTCTACCTCCAAGCTATACTCCCTGCCCTTTTAATTTTTTTGAAACAGGCTCTCTCTACATTACCACATGTGCTTGCCTCAAACCTGAGATCCTCCTGTCTCAGCCTCCCAGGTACTGGGATTAGGCATGTGCCACCACTCCTGGCTGAGATAAATAATTTTTAAAAAGCAAAATCAAATCCACCTGCATTCCCTTTCTCCCGTACTGCCTCACACACTAAAAAATGAAAAGTAATAATAAATAAATAATTGAAAAGTCAGTTATGAAAAGTAATAATAAATAAATAATTGAAAAGTCAGTTACATAAAAATTTCCTTCAAAACTCATCATGAGAAATCTAAATTTGCCCTTCATCAGTGTTACAAGGTTGTCCATTTGTAGAAGAATGAATTTAAACCCCAACCTCTCACCTACACAATAGTCAACTCAAGATGAATCAAAGACTTGGAAATTAGATCAGAGGAGGGCATAGGACCAAGGTTTCAACATATAAATCCTGATATAAACTTCCCCAATAAAACTTCCAAAGCTCAGAAAATTAAAACAAGAATTAATAAATAAATTAATTAAGATGTCATTAAGCTGAAATGTTCCTGCTTATCAAAGGAAACTATCAAGGATCTAAAGAGAGATCCTGAAGAACGGCATATCTTTTCCAGCTACTCCACTGATAGAGGACTACTATATAGAACATATAAATTGCTTAAAAGACTTAAGAGTAAAAGAAATAAACCAATCAAGAAATGGACAATTGAACTAAATAGACATTTCACAAAAACAGAAATACAAATGGCCAAGAAATATATGAAAAATGGTCAACATCATTAGCAATCATGGAGATGCAAATCAAAATGACACTGAGATTTCATCTAACTCCAGCTAAAATGGAAATCATCAAGAAGTCAAGCAACAATAAGTGCTGTTGAGGATGTGGGGAAATAGGAACTCATACACTGTTGGTGGGATTGCTAATTAGTGCAGCTACTACTCAGAAAATTGAGAATGGGTCCACCATATGATTAGCTATACCATTCCTTGGTATCTTTCCAAAGGGACTGAAATCATAATAGTATAGTGATACATGCACATCCATGTTCCTAGCAGCACAATTTACAATTTCTATTATAGAACCAACAAAATTATAGAACCAACCCATGTGCCCATTACCAGATAAATGGATCACAAAAATTGAGGGTTTACACACAATGGACTTCTACTTAGTAATATAGAAGAAAAACATATGTTGTTTGCAGAAAAATAGATGGACCCCTGAACATTATGCTAAGTGAGATGATCCATTCACAGACATGAAGGATCGTATTTTTTCTCTCAGATGTGTAAACTAGGGAGTAATTAGAATAGAAGAAAGACTTTAGATAAAGGAGGAAAAATCTCAGTGGAGAATAGAGGGGGTCTAGGGAAGGGTGGTGGGAGGAGGGAGCATTAATGAAGGAAACACCTCCATTGATGTGTACATATGCAAAAATACCAATTCCAATCTCAATATTATATTTGGGAAAGGGGAGGGAGTGGAGAGGGAGCCACATGTGGGGGTGTCAGAATCTCACCAAGTGCTGTGAGCACGTATGCCCCTATCGCTCTGAACTTCATTATGATGTAAGACTACAATGCACCAATAAGAGTATATTTTGTAAAAGTCTGTGTGATGGCATATAAGCTTAGAAATTTATTTTTTATTTGTGACCTATGGAAAATGAATCCTAAAACTGAGGTTAAAATATTATTAGTATCTTTCTTTTCAGACTCAAATTTTATTGGCAAAATACCTCAGATAAAGGTTTTGCTAAATGTCTCAAGCAAATGAGGTAAATGTAATTTCCTTCTGAAGCGAATTCACAATGCATCTTGCTACTCTAGACTATTCATGAGATGCAGATGTTGCCAGACACAAGCTGTCAAAACATGGTGTGTCTGCTTTGAGGAACTGCGTGAGTTTGGGGAACAACTTATTTGCTTAATGTTTCCATTTCTCTTTCAAGAATCCTTACATTTTCCCTCAAAAAAAAAGTGCATTGACTGTTATTTCCACAATATTCAACAAGGGAGCATTGAGAAGCTCAGACCTGAATATACATACATGTTTAGGTTGGAAGTGTTTTCCAAATATGGTATTACTGGGACAACCAGTTGTACACATTGCAAGTGTATATCACCTTAATTCTTTGTACATAAACTTGAGAATAAGGGGAAGTATAGACTTATGAAATGATTTTGACAGCAGCCAGAAAGCATGAAATATGGTCCACCAACATTCAGACACATGCTGTTTAGTTGCCAATTGTGATAATTATCTAGAATTTGCTAAATCATTTTCAGAGTTTGCTTTAAATAAGGAGGCACTCGGTATTTTCTCCCCTACATCATATTAATATATAGCTCTAAGATGCACAAATTCAGTCATTTTTCTCCATACTGGTGAGCGAAGAAAATTGAGAGAGAAAGAAGGACAAAAAACAATTGGGAAGAATCCTCTCATTATTCTTGGGCTTACTGGGTAGCCATGGACTGGATGGTCCAAAGACTTTGTGACAGCTGGTAACTATATTGAACATTGGAGTGTTTGTCACACTTGCGGTGTGTTAATTGAATTCTCTTTGACAGTGAGCAGCAAAGCCAGTGGGTGACCTAAACAGAACTGAAGACCAGGCTCCTATGAATCAATTACCATCTCAATGTTGGTGAGCAGAAACACATCTTGCATCTTGGAGCAGGGTGAACTGACAGCAACAAATGGGAACTAGAAGGACTACTTACAGCTCCCAGGGTGACTGACCTCTGCTATCCCACATGAAAGCCAAACAAGAGGAAAACAAGAGCTAAAATAATTGGATAGTAAATCACAGAACTGGATTACACAGCACTGATATGGGATGCTTCCAAATGTTGATTAATGTTGAGTTGGAGATTAAAGTGAGACAGAGAACTAGAACGACAGTCATGAAATCTGTCTAGCACAGACCTATGAAGGCTAACATCTGCTTGCTTTTCATTCCCCTGATGTGGGGAAAGTGAGGGAAAGAAAATAGTAGTATTCTTTCAATGCCTCTCCCTCTGAATAATTAATTATTTGAATGTTTTCTCTGACTATTTTCTATGCTAATTACTTATTACCATATTTTGACTTCACCTCCAAAAGAATTTAGAAAAAGAAGGAAAGAGAAAAGATTGTATTGGGACCTCTGTTTCATTGCAATATGATTCCATGTGCCAGAAAAGAAATCCATGTAACATGGCCCAGATGCTATCATTAGAGCAATTATATTCACCAAATAATTTCTAGAATAATGATTAAGAACTTTAAATGACAACAATCAGAAAACTCAAGGTTTGGGGTAACTGGTACTTCGAGTGACTGGTGTTTGGGAGGATAAAGGGAAAAAAAGATAAATAAAATAAAACAATATAAAAAAGAGAAAGAAACAGACAATAGAAAAACCTATATTCATCAGTTTCTGCTCTTCAATTTTATCTATTGAAAGTCACAGGCCATTTTCTTCCTGGACAGTCTTCTTATTTCCACAGGCTGACCAATTGTATATATTGAATATATACAATTGACCATTTGTATATATTTTGAGTCTTCTATTTTTCAAGGACTTGAGACTGATGAAGAAGATATAAAGGCAATTGGCAAATTAGTCACTTACATTTAAAGGGAAAAAGCAAGAAACTCATTGGTAAAGTCTGGAAAACTACATATAGTCAAAGATAGCAGGAAGAACTAGACAACTGTTAGCTGAAATCACAAATTTCTAGCATTAATGTTGTTGAGAGGAATAAACATAAGCTTGGAAACTTGAGGTTAGTCTGTTCTGTTAATGAATGTGTGACCTTGGATAAATCATTAAACCCTTTATAAGGTAATCAGTTTCTCATATACACAGTAGGTATAATAATCTATTTTTATATCCCAGTTGTATAAAACCAAATAAACAACATTTTTATTGAAAAGTTAAAGACATAAATGTTAGGTATATTATGATGATAATGATGATTTTTTTTCCCACTGTGAAGTTTCCTTTGTGGAGGCAGGAAGCTTCCTTCACTGGAGCCAACAGAAGCTAGAATAAAAGAGATAAGCACTTCAAGCACTTGCCATGTGCTGAGAATTTAAAAAAGCCCTTTGTGTGAATGGAGTCATTTAATTACTACGACTTTTTTTGTTTGTATGTGGTATGGGGGATGAAACCCAGGAGCCTTCTACCTCTAATTTATATTGCCAGACCTATTTTATTTTTTATTTGGAAATAGGGTCTAGCTAAGTTGCTGAGAGCCTCACTAACTTGCTGAGGCTGGCTTCCAACCTGTGATCCTACTGTCTTAGCCTCTCAAGTACCGGGATTACAAGCATGTACTTCCATACCCAATACAAATTTATTTTTAAATTTTTTGCCTAACACATAATATCTGCACATATTTATGGCTGACAATGCAAAGCTATGATTCATGCGTGCACTGGATTGTGGTCAACTGAGGATAAAATGAGAAATACCACTACCTCCATTTTACATTTAAGGAAACGGTCTGATTGATTTGTCTGTCAAAGGTCATATGGCTAGAAAGTGGCAAAGGTGGGATTTGAGCTCAGGACCCATCACAGTTACTCTAAACTTACTGCTTCCAAATCAAGATGGGGGTCCCAGGTTTGATCATGTTCTTTGAATGAGGTCTATTACATCAGAGTTGCTCTAAGAAAAATGGTTCTCCTTACGGGATTTCTCTCACAAACATTCCTATTAGTGTTGATGAATGTGATCAGCTCATTCCTGCTGAGGTGTTATTCCTTCCTAGAGTCTGAAGAGGGCAACGCTTAACCTAGTGAATGAAGCAAGAGCAGTGATTGCGTAGCACTAAAGTAAGTAGAATTTTGTGGTGGGGCCTCATTCAAATTTCACCTAAAGGAAAACGTCCTAATTTGTCTATGTTTACAAAAGTTTTTAAGCTCTCCAGAACACTGAGGACAGTGCCTGCATAGATTTTTAGGGTGTTGCCTACGCACTTGGATTTGAATTCGGCTCTGACTCTTGCTTGCTGTATATAGGCTCAGAAGATTAGCTTTCTTGAGCTTTTGGTGTTCCCGTGAACAAAATAGAAAAAGTAACTGTTGCCTTCATACAGATACTGACCGATTGCCTGTTTCATAATTTTGTTCTGTAAATGCTAACAATGGCTAACAATGTTAGAGTACTTACTGTGTTTCAAACGTTACTGTGAGCACGTGCTCACATTAGCTTAGTTACAATGATTCTGGAAGTAGTATTATTATCCCCACTTTCTAGTTAAGAAAACAAAAGCAGGGAAGAGCTGATGTGCCCAAAGCGACAGAGATGTGAAGTAACAAAGCCAGCATGTAAAGGAGGAGAGTGATTGTTGCGCACCTCCAAGAATTTTCAAAAGACGATTCCAAAAATGGAGAGAAACAAAAGTTTTGAGTGACAAAAACACAACTGGACTCCAGGTCTTCTAAAGTCAAATATTTTTGAAAGAGCAGTGGAAAAGTTTGGGAGTGTCTGTATTAAAAGGAGCAAAAATAATGCATTCATGATAGCTGACACTTATTTGACCTCTCATCATCCTTGACCTTTAAGCATTCAATAAATATTAATATTTTCTGTCATGAGCATAAAGTCCATGATCTAGTAGGAGGAAGAAAACATACACAAGAATAACTAGAATACGAGGTAGAAAATACAAAGGCACAAGAAACATAAAAGAAATTATGCTGGAACTTTAGAAGCAAGAAAGGGCACTTCAAAGAGAAGGATTTATATGTAGCTGACAACCAAAGTAGGATTTTCTTTGTGTTACTAGAAACAGAAGCCAGGGGTGTCTACTTTTGAGCTACAACCCAGGCCATTTTTTCAATTTAGAAACAGAGTAATGTCCTGTTTTATTTTTTATTTTGAATCAAGATCTTACTACGTTGTTGAGGGTGTCATTAAGTTGCTGGTGCTGGCCTCAAACTTACAATTCTCCTGTCTCAGCCTCCCAAGTACTGGGATTACCAGTGTGTGCCACCATTCCTGGCCCAGGCAAATTACACTTTATTCAGTGGGACATGGAGTGGGAATTTTAGAAAATATTTTTATATCAACTAAGATCTCAACTTCAAGAAAAATAACCTAGCAATTAATACAACATGAATTAGAAAGAAAGGTAATAAAGTTAAGGAATCTAGTTAGACAGTAATTGCTATAATCAGTGGACACTGATGGACACAGAAAGACAACTGATCGTTTTAGTGTCAGGAGAACAAATTAACAAATATTTACTCAAATTTACTCTTTAATTTTTTTATTGTGGGCCAAGCACTTAGTAAGTTAAGCAAAATCTCTCTCCTGGAGAGACTTAGTAAGTTAAAATTTAGTAAATGTAATTTAAAAGGCCCTTAGATATGAGGCATGGTGGCACACACCTATAATCCCAGGATTTAGGAGGCAGAGATAGGAGGATCTCAAGTTTGAGGCCAGCCTTGGCAACTTAGTGAGACTTTGTTTCAAAAATTAAGAAAGCTAGGTCTAGCGGGGCTTGGTAGTATGAGCCTTTAGTTCTAGTACTTGGGAGGCTAAGACAAGAGGATCACAGGTTCAAGAACAGCTTCAGCAAGTAATAAGACTCTTAACCTAGTGAGATCCTATCTCAAAACTAAAAGCCAGCCATGGTGATGCATGCTTTAAAATCCCAGGACTAGGGAGGCTGAGACAGGAGGATCACAGGTTCTAAACCATCCTCGACAACTTAGCGAGGCCCTCTGCAATTTAGTGAGACCCTGTTTCCAGATAAATAAAATCATGGTGAGGGTTTAGCTCAGAGGTAGAAGGCCTCTGGGTTCAATCCTTAGTGCACCCCCATAAGTAAAGAATAAAAAAATTGGGCTGGGAGTGTAGCTTGGAGGTAGAATGGCCCTGGGTTCAATCCTCAGCACCACACACACACACACACACACACACACACACACACACACACAGGCCAGGTGTGGTATTGACTGACTATAACCCCAGTACTTGGGAGGCTGAGAGAGGAGGATCACAGGTTTGAGGCTAGCCTGAGCAAATTAGCAAGAATCTATTTCAAAATTAAAAAAAAAAATAGAAAGGGCTTCTGGTGTAGATAAGAGGTTGAATGCCCCTGGGTTCAATTCTCTGTACCGGAAAAGTCCCCTAAATGCATATCATATTAAAAAGTAGCCTACTGATGAAAGAAACCATTCAAATTAAGCTATGTCTGTATATGAAGTTACCACTTCCAATCTCACTAACATGTATGGGGACAGAGAAAGAAGTGTGATTTGGAGAAAAACACAATGAAGGCTGTAGGAATATATGTTTGTATCACTTTGAGCCTCAATATGATGTATAATTACTAATCAACAATAAAAATATAAGAAGGGAGACTTTCAAAATAAATAATAAAAAATAGGGATGGGGGTGTAGTTCAGAGGTAGAATGCCCTGGGTTCCATTGCCAGTACTGAAAAAAAAAGTAACCTAGAGAAACAGCAGAAGTTTACTTTTTTAAGGAAACAATTTAAACTGTGCAAAGAAGTAAACAATCACCTCATAGAGATGAACAGTAATCAAGCCTGTTCCTATTCACAGCCTGTACTTCAACCTTATGAGCAGTAGATGGCAATTACAAATATTTGCCTAGGCAACAAGTAGCTTTCATCCCTTAAGATAAAGGAGAATAAGGGATGAGAAAAGAGGAAATAAGGGGAGTAAAAGGGAGTGAGAGATGGCAGAGTAATAACGCTAAGCTTGCAGTTCGAACGTAGGCCTGAGACATGCAGAGCTTAGAGCTACCTTTCTAGCAGTTAAATTTACAGCTATCCCTGCTGGCAGAAAAAAAAATTGTATTAGCTTCCAGGCAGATTGAGAAGAAAAAACATTCCTTTTGTATAATCCCTCCAACTGAGCTTACTAAAGAGAAGATGTAGTTGTGTTTGAAAGGTGTTGCGCAGTTCTTTTAATCCTGTGTAGCAAGAAATATGACTTGAAATATCTCTTAACTATTTTGTTTCCTAGGTGTGAGAACGGAGAGAGCTTCTTTCTAGTGGAGCCGACCTTCAAACTTCCGTGTTGGCTGCGGTCCATTAATGGATTGGGAGTTAGGGGACTAAAAACAAATCAGAGAAGGAAGGAGAAGGCAAAAGGCCATCATTTCACTTCCTTTGGGAATCTTAATCCGTTCACATGAATTCATATGGCTGACGTGATCTTGAGGTTTCCTTTATATTCCAAAGTTCCTATTTCATTATAATTTTGGCATCCATTGCCTGTCAGAGATGACTGGAGCCATGAAAAAATCTTAAAAAACAATTCTCTGGAGTATAGTTATTCTTGGCAATTTTAGTTAAGTTTTTACATCTACTCAAGGACAGACCTTAGGAGGCACCTGATGAGTGTGCTGGCACAAGGATGAGTACAAAGTCCCAGAGATTTCTGATCACTGAAATTAGAGCTAAGTTTGAGGCTAGAGAACATGCGCAGAGTATCTATCTTCAAGAGTAAAGATAAATTGTTTGGACATTTACTTGATAAGTTTAGCTTTACTTTACCTGGATGCTACCACCTGTAATTCTCAATACAATATGAATCGGAGGAAGACTTAGAAAACCAGTCCTCGTATCCCACAGGTATTGATAAAAGAGAAATAATACAGAAAATATTTCTAGCCTATTATTTTGTGTGGTTCTGGGAATGAAACCCAGAAGCATTCAACCCCTGAGCTACACCTCCAGGTCTATTTTTTAGTCTGTATTTTGAAACGGGGTCTCACTGAGTGGCAAAGGGCCTCACTAGGTAGCTGAGGCTGTCTGCGAACCATGATCCTCCTGTCTCAGCCTCCCGAATGCTGGGATTACAAGTGTGCACCACTTATTTTTTATATCAAGGTATGATTATTTGTTAAATATTGTTTTAAAAATCACATAAATTGTTTATTAAGATATCTTATTTTTTAAAAGAAGACATAAATATTAATCTTATTTTTATATGCATTTATTTATTTTGTGGCACTGGGACAGACTCAGGGGTTGCGCCAGGCAAGCACTCTACGACTGAGCCCTGGTTAATAAATTTTGTAAGATAATATACCAATCACTAAGCCAAACATGAGAAGGAAGGAGGGGGAAGGAATGGGATAGGAATTGGGGAAGGGCTAAATGAGTGATGTGTGCATGTACGCCTCTACCATCTTGTACCCCATTAATATGTATGACTATAATGCACCAATAAAAAGAGACTATGCAATTGATAGTATAGTGTTAATAAAATAGCATTTTCCTCTACAAAAATCTTTAAAATAAACATATTTTTCTTTTAGTGTTGTGATATTATAAATTATATACTTGGCATTAGTTCTCATTTCCTAACTTAGAACATTCCTAAAATTGTTGACAAGTTACACAAAATCTCAGTGGGCTTTTACAAATAGAAATTGGCAAACCAATTAAAAAATTCAAATAAGAAAATGCAACAGATGCAGAATGGCTACATAATTTAGAATAAAAAATGTAGAAATAAATTCTCAGATTTACATTTAGTTAATTTTAGACAACGTTAACAAAACAATTCAATGGAGGGAAAGAATAGTCTTTTCAAATACTGGTGTTGGGACAACTGGCTATTTATATGCAAAGGATGTAACATCCTTACTCCAAACATATGACAAGATTAACTCTAGAGATTAAAGGCCTAAAGAAGAACTGTAACACTCTTACAAGAAAACCTAACATACATTTTAGTGATGTTGGGTTATCATAGAAATTATAAGCAAAATTGAAATACCTTTAGCTAGACTGAAAAAGAATCAGAGAAAAAAGATGTTTTTTTTTTTAAAAAGCATAATTAACCAGAAAAAATAATAGAAAAGCTGGATGCAGTGGCGCCTGCCTCTAATCTCAAAACTTGGGAGGTTCAGACAGGAGGATTACAGGCTCAAAGCCAGCCTTAGCAACTTAATGAGGCCTCCCACAACTTAGCAATTTATCAAAACCTTGTTTCAAAAATTAAAAAAAAACATAATGACTGGGGGTGGTGTAGTTTGATTATAGAAGTCCCCTGGGTTAAATCCTCAGTTCCAAAATGCAAAAACAAACAAACAGAGAGCAAGAGTGAGAGAGCTAGAGAGCGAGAGAGCGAGAGAGCGAGAGAGCGAGAGAACGAGAGAGAGAGAGAGAGAGAGGACAAAATTTAAAACTTTTGCATTTCATTAAACAGAAAAGACAACCCACTGAAAAGGAGAAAATATTTGCAATCATATACCTGAAAGGGAATTTGTATCTAGGATATATAAAGAACTATTGCAACTCGATAATAAAAGACAAATAATGCAATTTTAAAATGGTCACTGTATGAATACTTTTCCCAAACCATGCACAAATGGCCAATCAGCACAAGAAAGGATGCTCAAAAATATTAATCACTAGGGAAACGCAAATCAAAACCACAATCATATAAAACTTTGTACCACTAGAACTGACGCAATTTAGTTTTAATTTTTTGCTGTACTGGGGATTGAACCCAGGGGCATTCTACCTCTGAACTATACTCCTTAATAATGTACAGCTTAAGCTATAGATTATTGTGTCATGTTACCATTCCACATGGGATACCCAACTGTGATAATTTTATCTAAATAACTTATGGATGCTGATTGTTTTGTTGTGACTAGAACTTCTATCATTCCTTTCCTTCCTTTCTCCCATGATGCACCACTCGATTATATAGTACTTAAATTGCCATGTCAGCTTCAAAGATTGAATATATGTGATGTTCTTACTGAGGGTGTGTCCTAAAATGGACAGATCTCTTTATCTCTCTCCTTTGTTTATTCTGTAAACCTTTTTACCATGCTATAGTGGAAGTTTACTAGTGTAGGAGTCAGGAGATCCAAGTTCTAGCCTCCTTTTTGCCACTCAATTGCTGTGTGCTCTTGGTTATGCAACTTGCCTTCTCAAAATCTTATATATCATACCTATAAAATATGGAAATCATTTCTAAGTTTCCTTGTCTAATATAAGGCTCTGTGATTTTCTGTTCTGAATAGTCTTTTGCATGCAAGTAGATTGCTTCACAGTTCTACATGTAAAGCCTTTCATCTATTAGCCAGTATTTACAAAATGTTTTGATACCTTTTGAAGAAGAAAATTCCAGATAACTAAACAGGATACTAATTGTTAATGGGAAGCAAGGAAGAATAACAACACTATCAGTTGGAATATGAAAGCATATTTTACTGTGAAAGCACAGCTACATACGGAAGTAAATCATTTACAATAATTATCATTTACCAATCCTCTTGACTATCATCTCAACAAGCACATTTCCTTGTAAAACTGATATGTACAGTTTTCATCTTCCTTCTAGCAAAAAACTGAGATTGTGTGGACCTTGGAGATTTAAAGAAAACCCTATTTTAAGACAATGAGAAAATGAATTTTACTACAGAGCTGAATGGAGATCATGCCTGACGGTTCAACAAATATTAGAAACTCAAACAACAGATTTGTTCTAAAGGGGAAAAAACAGTTTAGAGTTCTGTCAGATCACTTGATGTGAATTAAGCCAAAGATGATAATTCAGTATGGGATTTTTTTTCCTTGCATGTAATTGTATAATCTTGGGGATCTGTTTCCTTGCATGTAATTGTGTAATTGAACAAATTTTCCAAACGACAGAGTCATATCTGTGTTTGTGCTTGTTTATTGTTTGCTTGAGTTAACACACTAACTGATTTGACTTATGTAACTAAATAGTATAAGTTAAAATCTCCATGGTATAAAAGCTGAAGTTTCTCAAGTAACAATTTTTTCTCTATAAGATTTTACTTAAATTTAATATTTATGTTGCAAAAGCATAGATTACTTAGCTACAAAAAGGAAAAATTTTCTTTTTCTCTATAAGCCCAGAATATGTGGAATGCAGAGGAAATAGTGACTCCAAATAATGCTTTACTGTCTTTTTATCCCCCAAATAATGATAAATGACAGCCTGCAAAATTATATTCAATTGTTGATGTCTGGGGAACAGATGATAATTGTATAAGAAGAACGGGCTATTGGTGAATGGTGATTGACAGCACAGGTCAGAATGTGGAGAGCATGTGTTGGGCTCTCTCAGATCCTGAAGAGTTGCTGACAGCTCACTCTGCAGTTCACTTCCTTCTCACCCCAGCAGTGATTTGGGATGGATGCTGAATTTTTCTCAAACTTAGAAGATGGAGTCCCACTGAAAAATTATTTTATCCACTAGTGTAAAACCTTCCCAGTCTGTATGTAGCATTGCTGCCACTTTGAAGAAAATGGGTTAGAATGACATTGAGTGACTTTTATTTTAAAATATTGTTTTCACCCAGCAAATGCCATCCAGCTCTGACCATGAGTCGTATGTGGTTCCATTGACAGGATAGATCAAAGGCACATTGGAAGTGGGATCTTACTTTGAAATATTTAGTCAGAAAATTTATTGTTAGTTGAGGGGATACCAGTAGGGCTATGTAAAAATACAATAAAACTTGGCATTAATGGGGCTTGTACAAATATGCACTCAGATATAATGAGATAATATTTACAAATAAATTTTAATTCTATGTGTATGTATATATACACATATATATGTATTTATAATTGTAAAAAGTTAAATCATATGTGTATAATTAAAGTACCTCTGACTTTCATCACCATGTCCTATTCTTCCTCCCCTTCTTACTCAGTTATGTTTTTTTGTTTTGTTTGGTTTGGTTTTTTGGTGGTACTGGGGTTCCTGGAAACACTTCTACCTCTGGGTTACACTCCCAGACCGATTTTATACTTTTTTTTATTTTTGGAAACAGGGTCTCTGAGGCCAGCGCAGCTGGCTTCGAACTTGCACGATCTTTCTGTCTCCGCCTCCCGAGCACGGGGATTACAAGCGTGCGCCACCACGCCCGGCTCTCAGTTATGTTTAAAACTTTCAAAATTATTTCTATGAACTTATAAGCATATGAATGTTCCTATAAAATATATAGTGCTTGAATTAATTTATACAGAAATGCCATTCAATAGTCAGAAGATGGGTAATTCCATTTGATTTCACCTAGTATTATGTGTGTAGGTATTTTGTAGTAACTGGAATCATACTGCAGCCATGCTGTAGAGGCCTTGGGTGTTGAGAAGGCGTCTCTGGGGGTGTAGCCTGGGAAACTATAGAGAGCTCCTCATTTTATTGCTCTCTCTGCTTTGGACTTCCATGATATGAGAGGAGGTCCTTCCACTCATGCTCACTCTCTGCTTCCTGCCACCATGCCCTGAGTTCCACAGATTTCACCTGGCCTAACATGGACCACTGAAACCTCCAAAACTGTGAGCAAATAAATCTTTCTTCTTCTAAATTGTTCACATCAGGTATTTGGGGGTCTCAGCAGTGACAATGCAGACTGAAATATCCTACATATTTTGCAGTTTTGTTTCATTGTTCATTTCAGATATTTCTATTCTGGTGCCTATCGAACCACTTTATGTGAGGCTGCTACACAGAATTCCCTTGTATGGTTATATCATAGTTTATTTAGTCTTTCACTGGCTAATATCTAACTGTAGTAAACAACACTGTTATGAAAACATTTTAATTTTTAGTGAAAATATATTATCTACCTAAAATAATTATTAAAAATTAAAAAACATAAATAAAGCTTCCTCAATGATGTTCTTTGGAAAACTTAGAAGTTCAGCTGTTTTTTGCATGAAATCAGTATGTCTCACTTAATATGAAGTCAAAGGTAATAATGATCCTATCTATATTCTTTACATTTCTTCCACTTAGTTGTAACTACTGATAAATCTGAACTTATTTCTGTCATTTCATTCTGATTTTACTATTTACCATGTTTTTTGCTGTTGTTTTTTCTCTTGTTCTGCTTTCCTTTGGATTAATTAAGTTTTCTATATGCCCTTATTTTAACCTATAATGGATGGAAAATAATCTCTGACAATATGAAACTCTGTTTTCCCTTAGTTACACATAGTATATGATTTAATAGGGAGATGACTAGATCCTGAGAACAAAGTATACGACGTAATCACCAACTAGTTTCAAACAAATGCCTACTTGCAGGACTATGCAGTTCACTATTTGCTGTACAAGGAACCAGTGCCACATCTCTTTTTTGTATATGTATATATGAAGAGGGATTGAAGTGAGAAGAGAGGGAGGTTCCTGCATGAAGAGAGCTGAAGCAACAAGAAATTTCTGTCCTTTCATTTCTTCCTCAAGGTAAAGGGGAAATGCTTGGCTTGCTGCCTTTCAAAGTTAGAGTTGGTCCAGAAAGAATTCCCCACTATTTTTGAGAGCAGCAGGCTCTAGGTACTAAGCAAGAATTGACTTCTTGCTTGTAGACTCACAGAACTGTCTCATGATACACTGGTAGGAGTGCCTAGGTAAAGAGAGTGGAAATCAAACCTCATAATTCCTCACTGTATTCATACATAAACACCCAACTTTGCAGCATGGGATTCAAAGAGAGTTAAAATGGGGGAGAGAGAAATTAAAAAGAAAGATTTGGGGCAGAGAACTGACCCATTTGAACAAGGAGGATTCAAATACATATCACGGACAGAGACACTAACAGAAGATAAAATGCCATTCCTTGCAGCATCTTGGACCTCTGACTACATCAGAGAATACAGTCTTGGGTGTTCCTGTTGCTGCACACAGACATCCCAACAGCAGAGGTAATGATCATTCAGTAAGCACCACAGTTAAAGAAAACATGGCCTATCCATGTACAGAATATTATGGAAAAGCAACAAAAAGTGATAGAAAGGAAGAAGCAAATTTATTCCCAATATATATGTCCTTGATTTTTTGTATGGTCTGGGGATTGAACCCAGAGGCATTCTAACTCCGAGCTACACCCCCAGCCCTTTTTTAATTTTTTATTTGGAAACAGGGTCTCACTAAGTTGCTGAGAGCCTCACTAAGTAGCTGAGGCTGGCTTCGAACCTGTGCAATCCTCCTGTCTCAGCCTCCCAAGTACTGGGATTACAAGTTTTCACCACCAAGCCTGGCTGGGACCTTGCTTTAACAGTTGTCCCGTCCTTCCTCAAATACCACCACATTACCAGGCAGAAAAGAAGAAGGGAGAAGAAGAGAGGTGATGAGTGGGAAATGTCCTTTTCTACCACAGGCAGGAACTCACAGCCTCACATACTTTTAGCCTGAGGGGAATAATCTTTTTCTAATCTTGAAACTAAAATTTACAGCTGGAAACTGGTTAATAGCAAAACCCAGATTATATAGATATGTACCAAAGATAAACTATCATTAAACCTCAAGTGACTGGAATGGATAGGACTTGATAGAGGTTAAAATATTGGTCTTAACCCTTATTTTTCTACTGCTAACTTGAAATTAGGGCTTATTAAAGAATTATTCTTTGATAACTGATTATGAAAACAAAGTGAGTGTTAGGGTTTTGTGTAACTGATGGCATGGGAAATGTGTATTCAAACACGTGTCAGGTTAGCCTTAGAGCCTCTGATTAATCTGATGAAATGAAGTGAGAAAACAAAGCAAATAGATATCTTTGGGTATGAGGTTTTCCCATGACATGTTCCAAAGTTTCCATCTAATAATGGATTCATAATTTTATAAGAAAGTTATACAAAATGTGTAAATAACCAGCCTGAAAACTCAAAAAATAAATTTTGAAAGTTTCCTGCTCATAGTCACTCAATGTTTTTTATAACTTTAAACTTACACAAGTCTAATTCAAGCTTTAGGAAGCTATTTCTGTTTTTTTTTCTACAGCTCTTTAATCCCATGTATTCTCTTTATTCTCCTGAAATTCTACACACTCCAACATTTTAAAACCTTAGGTTAAAATTTTTAGTTCTGTTACTGCAAGAGATTTTCTTCAATTCAATCAAAATAGTTCCATTGAAACTTAAATATGGACTATTATGTTACTCTGTGTGTGTGTGTGTGTGTGTGTGTGTGTGTGTGTGTGTGCATGCAATGAAATACAGGGTCTTCCACATGCTAGGAAATTAAGTGCTTTACCACTGAACTACAACCCCAACTACCCTATAGGTTTTTTAATCCGTTGTTTCTGATTATTATTATAAGATGTGTTGATTGTAAAGCATTTAGGAATAGGAAAATTAATTTAAAAATCACCCATAATTTCAACACTCAAAAATATCCACCGTTACCATTTAAGTAAGATTTTCAGACCTTTTCACTTCAGCAGATTGTATACAAAAGCACAAAAATATTGTATACACAGACACATCTTATACAAGTGGCACCATTTTGTATATATAGTTTTACAGTCTGGTTCTACTTAATGTACCATGATATTTTGCTATTCTGGGGATGGAGCCCAGGGGCATTCTACTTCCAAACTACAACCCCAGTCCTATTTTTTATTCTTTATTTTGGAACAGTGTCTCACTAAATTGAAAAGGGCCTCACCAAGTAGCTGAGTCTGTCCATGAACTGTGATCCTCCTGTCTCAGCCTCCCAAATGCTGGGATTACAAGCATACACCATCATGTCCGGCTCTGTACCATGATTTTTAATCTCATGTCAATAAAGAGAATTTGACAATCTTATTTTAATGGTTGAACCAAATTCCATTGAGAATATAGAACAAACTTTATTCTCCTATCATAATATTTAAGATAGTGCTATCATTTCATTCTAAAAAAATGTAATGAGAGAGCCAGATGTGGTGGTGCATGCTGGTAGTCTAGGATTTGGGAAGCTGAGAAAGGAGGATCGAAGGTTTGAGACTAGTCTCAGCAACTTACTGAACCTCTCGGCAACTTAGAGAGACCCTGTTTCAAAATAATGAAAAGGGTGGGGTGTAGCTTGGAGGTAGAATATCCCTGGGTTCAATCTCTAGTACCCCCCAAAATGTAATTGGACACTTCCAATTCTGGCCAAGATGGAGTAGCTTCACTACTCTCAGGTCTTTTCTCATACAACTGAAAAGCCTGGACATTAATACAGAAAACAGAAAGGCTATAAAAATGGAAAGAAGAGAGTGGGCAACTTAGGCATTCCAAGACTTTAGGAGCAATATAGTCATGCGTCCTATTAATTTTCTGTTTTCCTACTATATTTTGTACAGGGTGCTGGAGAAACCTGAAATTCAGAATTTTCAAGAAGCACAGAACCCCCAAAGAAAATTGTATCTTTCTATCCAAAGTATCTGGAAAGAGTGGCATTGAAAAACATTAAACATCATTTACATTGCCCACCCTAACTGAGCCAATCAAAAATGGAGAAATTACCCCCCATCTGAAGTATCAAGAGGGCTGAGCCTGAAGGTGATTTGTATATGTATATATGTTTGTGTGTTACTGAGGATTGAACCCTAGGGATGTGCTACCTCTTTCTACCTCTGAGCTATTCACTCAGCCCTTTTGAAAACAAGTTTTTTTTTTTTTTTTGAGATAGGAACTTGATAAGTTACCACGTGCTGGCCTTGAATCTGTGATCCTCCTGTCTCAGCCTCCCAAGTAGTGGGATTACAGGTGTGTGCCACCACACTGGATAGTAAGACAAACTTTAATACCCTGGTTTTTGGTAGCAAGTAGAGTTCCAATTATATCACCAGAGTAATGTTGATAGTATTGAAAAGATAGTTGAATTCCCACTAGGTGATGGTAGGCACCGCTTTGATTTTCCTACCTGGGTGGTGTCAAAAGGAACAAGAAGGAAGATGTGTTTCCACTGCCACCTGGCAGCAGTGACACAGAAAAGCAGTGCAAGCCACACCAAGGCAGAGAGAAATATCTGGGAAGATTATTACAGAAAAAGCAGCAGAGGAAAAAGTGAGTTTGAACTTAGCTGAACACACAGAACTTCACAGTGGACAATCTATAAGGAGAAAACCATCTCATCTGGGCTCCCTAAGCTTTGTGCCCTAACACTATACCTGAGGGAAACATAATATCCTACATCTTTTTTTTTTTTTTTGGTGGTACTGGGGTTCCTGGAAGCCCTTCTACCTCCGGGCTACACTCCCAGACCTATTTTATATTTTTGAAACAGGGTCTCTTAAGCCAGCACGGCTGGCTTCGAACCTGCGCGATCCTCCTGTCTCCGCCTCCCAAGCGCGGGGATTACAAGCGTGCGCCACCACGCCCGGCTTAATATCCTACATCTTTATCTCTCCCAGGAGACCGCAAGAAAGAATTATATGAGGGAACTACCTGGTAGCAAGCTACTCTCATTAGCCAAAAGCTAGCAAAACAGCTGGCCAGTAGAGGGAACTGAGCAGGACCCTCTTCCATGCCTAGCAGAGCTTCTCTCCTCACACTGGAGTCTCCTGGTTACATAAAAATACCCCACTCAAGCCAGGGAATCTTAAATGTGCTTGGGCAAGCAACAAACTGGTGCCAACCCCTTTAAAACCATGATCCATAGGTTGCTGGACGAGTTGGGAAATTTTCAGAGCCACTTAAGTCTGCACCAGAGGAAGAGGGCGAGGTGACTTCTTTGTGATCAATCCCAGGCTGTGGTGGATGCCTCTTTGCCCACACCAAGTAAACCCCCAAAGCACAGGAAGCTACCTGCCTTCCTCAAGAGAAGGATGCAATGGGCTGGGAATGACACAGTCCCCAGGAGGACTACGAGCTCATGGGCCAACAGCAGAACACCCAGAGTTGCCTCCGTTCATGCAGGATGAGGAAGATGGAACAAAGACAGGATGTATAGGCTATAGTGGCTTGAGCTCCACACAGTTTTTTGAAGCAAGTTCCTGATCCAGACCTGGAGAAAACTAAATACATAGCCCTGACCTCCAATGGAGCAAAGTAGTTCAGGTGCTGCCTTGATATACACAGCTAAAGCTTGGACACTAGCCATGCTTCAATGCTTGGCTGATTTCAAAGTGGAAGTACCTGAAAGAAGATTCTACATGTTAAATAGCCTGCAAGGAGAACGTTTAGTGTTTTAATATCTGTTTTTTTAAATTTTACCTGTATTTTCTTCTGTATTTGTTTGGTTCCTTGCCACTATTTGTTATGTCATATTTTCATAAAATTTTCAGTATTTTTAATTCATTAATCTCACTTGTCTCTCTTTTCTTCTCTCTCACAGAAGTGAGTGGATCCTGAGGGCTCTGACTTGATTAGTAGATTAATCCACTGATGCCTGGATGACTGGGAGGTGGGACCTGGTTGGAGGAAGGTCACTGAAGATGTGTCCTGTGAGGGTTTCTCCTCTCTCCAGCTCTCCTTGGCCCCTCTCTCATTGCTATGCAGCTTCCTTCCTCCTGCCCTTTTTTATGATGTTTCTACCTTGGAGTCAGCCAACTATGGACTGCGTCCTGTAAAACCATGAGCCAAAATAAATCTTTCCTCCTCTGACCTGTTTTTGTCAGGAATTTTGATCATAGACACAAAAAGCTGACTAATACATATATTTTCTCCCATTTTTAGTGTCTTCTCATTATCTTGTTTTCTTTTTGGAGTACTGAGGATTGTACCTCCAAGCTACACCCTCAGCCCTATTTTTTCAGAGTTTTTATTTCTTAAAACAGGCTCTCACTGAGTTGTGAAGGTCCTTGCTAAGTAGCTGAGGCCACCCACAAACCACGATCCTCTGGTCTCAGCTTCCCAAATGCTGGGATTACAAGCGTGTGCCACCATGCCCGGCATCATTATCTTGATAGTGAGTTTTGGATTAGAAAAGTTTTTAACTTTGATAAATTTCTGTTTATCTACTATTCTGTTTTCTATTCACTTGTCTTTTGGGTGTCATATGTGGGAAACTATTGCCTAACCCAAGATATTGAAGATTTACTCCTGTTATTTCCTTTTTAGAGTTTTATATTTTTATCCTTATATTAAGGTCTATGGTCCACTTTGAGTTAACATCTGTGCATCATCTGATGTAGGGGACTCCATTTTTTCTCATGTGAATAACCACTTACTTTATTTGCTGAAAAGGTATTTTCCCTCTAAATTCGCTTGACATTCATGATGAATTTTAATAGATCATAAATATTTTTTCTATACTCTCAACTCAATCCCACTGATCAGAATGTTTACACTTAATGTCACTACTACAGTACCAAGGATTTTTTTAAAAAAAAACATCAAAATTGATTTATTTATGCCAATGGCAACATGCGCAACAGTATAATTGTATCATTACTTTGTTTGGTTTCTTAAATATGTACTTTAAATATGTTAGCATTAAAGAAATGTGACACTAAATAAATCCTCTGTCAATATAATACCTTCTCAATATATTTTCCTGCTTTAATATATAAAAAACTCAGTCTACAAAGTTAAAAATAAAAATATATTCTCTTATGCCTAGAAACATATACATTTTGGAGTATGACAAAAATGTTCTCCTTGATCTTATAAATCACAACATGAATTATTTTCAAATGACTTACTAATTTTTATTGTTTCTTAACTGTTCTTCTAATAGTATACTTGCTAGTGCCCTTGATAAAAATGACATGCATTTAGAAATTCAAATTGCTAGGCATGGTGGTACTTACCTGTAATCACAATACTTGGGAGACTGAGACACGAGGACTGTGGGTTCAAAGCCAACTTCAGCAACTTAGTGAAACCTTCAAAAGTTTAGTGAGACAATGATTTTTTGTGAATTTTATTTTTTAACTTTTTATTGGTGCACTCTAGTCTCACATCATAATGTGGATCGTGTTGACAATGGCATATATTCACACAGTACTTGCTGCCCTCCCCCTTGCTTCCCCTTTTCCCTCCCCCCTAATACTGAGTTTTAAAATAAAAATAATAGGGCTGGAGGTGTTGCTTGGAGATAGAAGGCCTCTGTATCTAATCACTAGTACCAAAAATGGAGGTCTTGGTAATCATACAGTTTTCATATGGTTATCTGCCATGTTGATTACTAGTAAAGGTAAAGGTCGCAGTATTAACAAATACTGCTATGGGGGAGTTACAAAGATAGATGAAGCTCAGAGTCACATAAACAGAATATGGTAGAGTCGTATTAAAAACCAGATCTCCTGATTTCCAGTTCAATCCTTCTTTCACCATGCTTTATCTTGTTGCTTAAAATCAGACCTTGACATGACTGGATGTGGAATTTGCATTGCCTGCAATGGTTTTCTCCAGCCCATCTATTTGATTCTTTTATTCCTGGCTGTGTAACAAGCAAAGGGGATGTTATAATTGCTTATTATAATAGCAGTATTGAGGTCTGAGCAAGGAAAGAATTTCCACTTGCTTTATACAGCTGTTTTATTAGCTGTTTTCCTCTCTGCAGATCGGTGTCTGCCACATGTTTTCTTTTGTGTTACTTAAACTGCTCCCTAAGCCTGCAATTTGATGCTGCCTTAACTGGCCCCCATCAGCAGAGTGTCAGAAGGGCACTCTTCTGGCATGTGCCTCCCCTCCTCAACACATGTTTGTCAAACTGTCACTTAACCTTTTAGACCATTAATTTGTTAGCAGATTTTCAACAGGCCCTATAAGAGCATAACATCCCCGACAGGCCTATACATTTCCAGGGAGGTTTCCAATTTAAGGACATTTCCACCTGGAGCCACCAAGGCCTGAGGTATTCTAACTCTTATTGCAGGTGGCTGGTGTGCGTGTGTGTGTGTGTGTGTGTGTGTGTGTGTGTGTGTGTAACAGACTTTTATGCAAGCACCAGAAGTCTATTAGCCAAGAATATATATATTTCTTGCAGAGATAGCAACTATAAAACCAGATGCTTCTTAAAGACACAGGAGGTACTTAGGCATGCTATTTATTATTTGGTGGATCTCAGGGAAAATTTTCATGGAGGAATGATTGCAAAGAAGACTCAAAGGTGATAATCATTGGAACCAGAATTCTGGAATGGAACAGCATTAGGTATCAGGGCCTAATTAAAACTCGTGCCTTACAAATTGACAGTGTCAGTACAGATTATTTTCAATTGCCAGTATGTAGAGTTAGGTAAATTTTAAAAGTGGTAAATAGGTGCCAGGCATGGTGGCTCACGCTTGTAATCCCAGCATTCAGGAAGCTGAGACAGGAGGATCACGATTTGTGGACAGCCTCAGCTACTTAGCAAGTCCCTTCGCGACTCATTGAAACCCTGTTTCAAAAAATAAAAATAAAAGACTTAAAAACAGGACTGGAGGTGGAGCTTGGAGGTAGAATGCCCCAGGTTCCATCCCCAGTACCACAAAAAAATAAAATAAAATAAAATAAAATAAAAAAGACTAAACTATAGGGCTCAGGATGCAGCTTGGAGGTATAATGACCCTGGGTTCCATCCCTGGTACCGCAAAAAGAAAGAAAGAAAGAAAGAAAGAAAGAAAGAAAGAAAGAAAGAAAGAAAGAAAGAAAGAAAGAAAGAAAGAAAGAAAGAAAGAAAGAAAGAAAGAAAGAGAGAGAAAGAGAGAAAGAAAGAGAAAAAAGAAAGAGAAAAAAAGAAAGAGAAAAAAAGAAAAGTGATAAACAGACAAAGGGCCTAAAATTTTCTCCTCCTCCTCCTCCTCCTCCTCCTCCTCCTCCTCCTCCTCCTCCTCTTCCTCCTCCTCCTTTATGTATGGGGTATTGAATCCAGGGGCATTCTACCTTCAAGCTACACCCCAGCCCTATTTTATTTTATATTTTGAAACAGGGTCTCGTGAAGTTACTGAGACGGGCCTCAAATATGATTATCGTCTTGTTTCAGCCTCCCAAGTACTGAGATTATAGGTATATGCCATTATGATCAGCTTGGCCTAAAGTTTCTAATGCAGGATTTACAGAAGATAGGACTTTGGGGATACTGAACAGATTTTCATGAAGTTCTACTCCAAATTAAATCTTTGTAACAAGATATTTGGTATATTTAACTATATTTTAAATAGTTGTATATTATATAAAGCCCTCACTTATATAAAGCCCTCACTTACTTTTTGTTGACCCCCTGCTCAACACAATGTTTGGCTTCGAAAGTATATTGAAGGATGTATAGCTCAGGTTTGAAACGTATTGAATCATGCTATCCCTAGAAACTTATTCCTGAGGTGCAAATAAATAAAAGGCAAAAAAGCTTTAGAAAATGAGGGAAAACTAGTTTTTGTGGCTTGGCCTAATATAAATTTGAAAAATGAAGGCTAATTTTATAATTAAAAAAATAAAAATTCACCAGGCGTGGTGGCACACGCTTGTAATCCCCACGCTTGGGAGGCGGAGACAGGAGGATCGCGCAGGTTCGAAGCCAGCCACGTGCACTGGCTTAGGAGACCCTGTTTCCAAATAAAAATGTAAAAATAGGTCTGGGAGTGTAGCCCGGAGGTAGAAGGGCTTCCAGGAACCCCAGTACCACCAAAATTAAAAATAAAAATAAAAATTCAAATATTTTGGTTCACCTCCCTGCAAAACATTAACAGTGGTAATGTTTGATGTAGAGTCTTCCTATGGCGACAAGTGGCCATCTGAACCAATTCATTCCATGTCAACCATGACTGATGGACCCTGGCCCACTACATCGGCTTCCATATTTGTGTCCTTTATTTTATAATCTATTATTCATTTATTTATTATGTCACAGGACAAACATCTGTAATAGGTTGTGTTTTGATATTTGAAACTTTAAATCTGGCACTATATTTAATACCCTATCTGTGGAAATAAAATGCTTCCCAAATTAAATCTATAAGATGTTTGTTTTCTGTGTTTATGTATGTTTGTACATGTAAGTGCATTGCCTGTTGTCTATATGGTAATATGATTGACTCATATAGATAAAAGAGTGCTCATAAAGTTAAAATGATGGCAACAACAACAACAAAATGGATCCAGCCGGGCATGGTGGAGCATGCATGTAATCCCCATAGTTGGGAGGCTGAGCTTGGATTGTAGATTCACAGTCAGCCTGAGCTACTTAGGCCCTCAGCAACTTTGTAAGATCCTATTTTTAAAATAAAGGATGCCGGGCGTTGTGGTGCACGCTTGTAATCCCTGCACTTTGGAGGCGGAGACAGGATTGCGCAGGTTCGAAGCCAGCTGCGTTGGCTTAAGAGACCCTGTTTCCAAATAAAAAAATATAAAAAAATGGGTCTGGGAGTGTAGCCTGGAGGTTGAAGGGTTTCCAAGAACCCAAGTACCACCAAAAAAAAAAAAAAAAGGATAAAAATAGGGCTGGGAATATAGCTCAGAGGTAGAATGCTCCTGGGTTCCAAGCCCACTACCGCAAAAAATAAAAAAGTAGAAAAAAATGGATCCAAATACCTTTTACTTTATGTGACTTAAATTCTTAAAAAATAAGTTACTCTTGCATTTTAAACGTTTTAAGATTTAAGCGGGCGTGGTGGCGCATGCTTGTAATCCCAGCATTCGGGAGGCTGAGACCGGAGGATCTTGGTTCGTGGACAGCCTCAGTTACTTAGTGAGGCCTTCTGCAACTCAGTGAGACCCGGTTTCAAAATAAAGAATAAAAAATAGGGCAGGGGGTGTAGCTCAGAGGTCAAATGCCTCTGGGTTCTATCCCCAGAACCGCAAAATAAATAAATAAATAAATAAATAAATAAATAGGCTCCATCCTCCCCTATTCCATACCCACTGATTGGTCACCTTAATTGCTTCAAAGTTAATCACCAAACAAGCATGGGATGGAGGGAGGGGGAGGGAATGGGATGGGGATTGGATGAG
This sequence comes from Muscardinus avellanarius, assembly GCF_963383645.1. Taxonomy (NCBI): domain Eukaryota; kingdom Metazoa; phylum Chordata; class Mammalia; order Rodentia; family Gliridae; genus Muscardinus; species Muscardinus avellanarius. The sequence continues at coordinate 115,243,530 of NC_137792.1, read as the reverse complement.
GGCTAATTGGATGATGTGGGATGGAGGGAGGGGGAGGGAATGGGATGGGGATTGGATGAGGGCTAATTGGATGATGTGTGCTTGTATATCCTCTCAAGTCTTGTATTCCAATGTGATATATGATTACAATGCACCAATGAAAATAAATTTAAAAAATAAGTTAATCTGAGTTCTGATAAAAAAGATGTCATAAAATTAAGATTTTCCCAGATTAGTCACATAAAATCCTATTGTCTGCTTCTATTTGATGTTTAAAATGTAATGTTCAGCTGGATATGGTGATCTACATGTGTAATACCAGTACTTGGCTAAACCAGGCTGAGACAGGAGGATCACAGGTTCAAGATCAGCCTGAGCAAGTAGTGAGACTCTCAGCAACCTAGCCAGATCCTGTTTCATAATAAAAATAAAATGGGGCTGAGGGTGTAGCTTCCAAGTAGAAGGCCCCTGGATTCAATCACTGTGCCAAAAATACAATGTTCCTTGTTTCTAGGATTTTTATTTGTTAAAAATAATAATTTAAAATGCTAAATATGTTTATTTGATAACTTTGTTTTCATTGGACAATCTGAAATAACTAAACAAAAGTGGGTAAATTAAGTAAATATTAAATGGAATAAAATTGTTTAAATACATATTTTTCTTTTATTTATTTATTTATTTATTTATTTATTTATTTATTTTTATTTGTGCACTGTATTCAATAATCAAAGTAGAATACATACTTTGGTAGACATACATGCACACTTTTCCCAGTCAGCCCCCACCCAATCCCCACTCCATTCTCTCCCTATCCCTCCCTCCCATGCTTGGCTTAGTAGTTGACATCTAGTATTATGGCAATTTATCTAAAATTAAAAATGATAATCTCACATAACAGTTTCATTTGTCTGATACCAAGCTTTTGATGACTTAAAGATAACATTTCAATGTTTCTTTTTGCTTTCTTTCTTACCAGAGAATATTTTTTTCTATTTTTTAGGTGAAACTATCATATATATATGTATTTATTTTTCAGAAAAAAAATCTATCCTAATATGGAATATGGACTCTAGGTACCCAAAACGATCTTGAAAAAGAACAAAGCTAGAAGATATATATTTTCTGATTTCAAACCATATAAAGCTACAATAATTGAAACAGTGTAGTACTGTTCTAAAGGCAGATATATAAACCATTGGAGTTAAATAAAAGCCTAGAGTTAAATTCTTCCCTATATTGTCAAGTTATTTTTGACAAGGTTTCCACGAACATTTGGTGGTGGAAATAATAATCTTTTAAATAAATATTGTTAAAAAATAATAATTACATGGAAAAGAATAAAATTGGACCCTTACCTAATCCCATATACAAATATTAACTCAAAATAGATAATAGACCTAAATATAAATCTTAAAACTATAAACTTTTAGGAGAAAATCTGGGTCATTAAACCTCACAACATTGAAATTGGCAGTGATTTCTTGGTTATGATTTCAATGGCACAGGCAACAGAGGAGTATACAAACTCCCTAAAAAATAAAAAAAAATTGTATATCCAAAGACAATGTAAACAGAGTTAACAGTTACTAATAGAATGGGATAAAATATTTCCAAATGCTATATCTGAAGGTATATTAATATTCCAACTAGAAATCCTAGAAATTAACAACAATAAAGGCAAACAATACCCTTTAGAGATAGGTAAAAGACTAACATAAATAATGAATCTCCACAGATAACCAATCTTAGTTGTCAGTTGGATGGAAACTCTTGTTTCTCTGGTTCTGGTGTCTGTTACCTATTTCTTCTTTGTAGTTAATCTCTTTGAGTATTTTCTCTAGTGCTGGTTTTGAAGACATAAATTCCTTCAGTTTCTGTTTGTCATGGAAGCTTCTTATTTCTCCATCTAACTTGATAGAAAGTTTTGCTGGGTAGGAAATTTTTGGCTGGAAGTTGTTTTCTTTCAGAGTTTGGAATATGTTACTCCAAGCCCTTCTGGCTCTCATGACTTGGTTTGGGAAGTCTGGAGTGATTCTAATTGGTTTGCCTCTGAATGTCACTTGGCCCTTTGTTTTTGTTGCCTTTAAGATTCTCTGCTTGGCTTCCACATTGGTCATTTTGACAATTATATGGCGTGGGGATCCTCTTCTCCGATTTTGTCTAAAGGGAGTTCTATAAGTTTCCTGGACCTGTGTATCGACCTCTTGCTCTATGTCTGGAAAATTTTCTGCTATTACTTCCTTGAAGAGATTGTTGATCCCTTTGGTTTCACTTTCTTTTCCCTCCTCTATTCCAATTATTCTTAGGTTAGCTCTCTTAAAATGGGCCCATATTTCTTCAATATCAGATTCCTGCTGTCGGATATTTTTTTCTAGATTAGAAACTATGCGTTCATTTTTGGATTGCTCATCTTCTAAGAGCGAGATTCTGTTCTCCATGTGTTCTAATCGGTTGTTTGTGCTTTGAATTGAGGCCTTTACTTCATTAATTGCATCCTTTATCTCTTTTTGGCTCTCTCTGAGTTCTTTTCGAAGCACCTCTATTATTTCTACAGTTATTTTCCTGATTTGATCTTCTAGAAATCTCTGATTTTCAGTTTTATCGGGTTCTGATGTTGTGGGGTGTGGGCATTTATTGCTCCAGTATTATTCCTCTTTCCCATGATTTGGGATGTTTGTGCCTTCTCTGGGTTCTTCCCTTGGGTCACTATGACTTCACTTAAGGTGTCTGGATCTCGAGTCAGTAGTATCTCAGACCCCACTATTCCTTTACTGGGTTGTAGCACAGAGTCTCCGACCCAGAGAGTCGATAGAGGCTGCTTTCGACTATGGGGGGTGCCAGGTTGCAAGTTCTCCTATGGTGTGATATCTCTGCCACCGCCCCTCCCCCACTGGGTCAAGTCCCAGGGAGTATAGTACTGGGATTTCTCCTCTGTGGCCCACAATTTGACTCACTGTTCTTGAGTACGCAGATGTAGCTGTACTGGCCTCGCTGAATTCGGTGCTGCTGCAGCCGGTGGCAATATGGCGCCGCTGCTACGCCCTCGGCTGTGGGGCTGGTGTTTTTCTTCTTGGTTTTGATTTCCACTCTGAATCCCTGCAGCGTGTGCTGAGCTCGGCCACTGGGAGCTTTAGATGCTCTCTGCGCGGAGAAATCCCACCTGGCTGTTCCGCAGTGGCTCACCTCGGCTTGCTGTAGCAGTCCCGTGAATTCATCGGTGCCGCTGGCAGTATGGCGCTGCTGCCGCGTCTGCCGCGTCCTCGGGCGTGAGGCCGGTTATCTCCTCTGTGGCTCTGAGCTCTGTTCTCAGTCCGCTTTCTCTCTGGAGCCTGGTGATTTTTTGTTTCACTGGTGATGGTGTTTTCTGGCTATGAAAGACGCTGATTTTGTGGTAATGGAGATTGGTTGTTAGCGGGACTCTTAAGCCCCGCTTTTCTCGGTCGCCATCTTCCCGGAAGTGTCTAAATACATATTTTTAAAGAATCTAAATTATTTTTAAGTCATAATACTAAAATATGAATTTCTAAAAAAATAAACTTTTGGCCACTTATAATTATCAGATTAAAAGATTGCATTTTTACAATTCTACTTGTTAATACTGACAAAAATTGCATTTTCTGTACCCATAATAAATAATGCTGAGACCATCCATAGATAATTTTTGCTGTGAAAATAATAACCCCAAACATGTAACATTTTTTAAATAACTCTGTCCTGCCCACTCAGCAGGCTTTTCCTAAAGCTTTAATATGTCATTATAGAGGTAATATTATTACTACATCTTCATTATTGACATTATTACAAGAGACATATAGGCATCTTCAAAATTTTACTCAGTTTAGAGGCCTCATTATTGTATCAGATGAAGTTTATATACTTTCTCCATGGCAATATCTAAAGTATAATGTGACCAAATACCTGAACAAAGATTAAATTCTCCTTATTCTCAGATATACTTTTACAACAAATTTCTATGCTTCACTGCTTTTTACCCAAAGTAATTTCATCTGCACTAATTTCTGGTGCTCTGATTATTTTCATAAATGGTTCCAGTAAATTGGGAAAAGCACTATATACTTGGTGTGTTGATCAGTAAAATTTTTAATCTATAAAACGTTCTTCTACTTACAAACAAAACCAATGTGGCCATTCTTTTTTTTGGCGGGCGGGTCTGGGGATGGAACTCAGCAGGGGCATTCGACCTCCGAGCTACACCCCCTGCCCTATTTTTTATTTATTTTGAAACAGGGTCTCACTAAGTTAAGGAGGGCCTCACTAAATAGCTGAGGCTGTCCATGAACTGCAATCCTCCAGGCTCAGCCTTCCAAATGTTGGGATTACAAGCCTGTGTCATCACGCCCAGCTCATGGCGATTCTTTGTCTTCAAGAATTCCCTAGTCAACCATTAAACATAACGATTGACTCAGAGTATATGTTATATACTTTACTGACATTAAAATAGTATTAGTTACACAAGTTTCCAATTCCCAGCTTTTAAAGTTATCATCTTACAAACTTTACTTCAAAACAAGATACACTGTATCATAATTAAAAAGCAGAAAATGAGGAATCAGGGATTGTCTCCTAAAGACAATTATAAACAAAGTTCTATATATTATATTCTTAATTTTTTAATTTAAACTATATATTTTTAAATTTTGTTGCAGTACTAGAGATGGAATCCAGGAGCTTTCTACCTCTGAGCTACACCCCCATCCCTATTTTTATTCTTTATTTTGAAACAGGGTCTCACTGAGTTACAAAGGGCCTCACTAGGTAGCTGAGGCTGTCCACCAAACCTTGATCCTCCTATCTCAGCCTCCCCAATGCTGAGATTACAAGCATGAGCCACCATGCCCGGCTATTTTTAATTTTTAAAATTTGTGCTGTATATAGTATCCCCCACACAAAAAATTTTAAAATGCTCCTTACAGGGTCCTTTCCCTAAAATTCTTTAAAAGAATTATATGATGAGGGAAGATGGCAGGGTCTTGTTAACCTGGGGAAAAAGGTATATTTGTATTTCCATAGAAACTGGACCATTTTGGCTGCCTGCCAAATGAGTCAAGTCTTATCATGAGCTGGAAAAATCAACCAATCAACTCAATTCCTCAGATGCAGTGCCTACAGACTAAAAGACATGCTGACTCCTGGCTACCAGAATGCTTCTGTTCAACTTATGTGTCATTACTCTGATAAGTCCATGGGCAACTTGGGGAGACATAAAACAGGTCACCCAGCATGCTAAGGAGACTCTTGACAACATGGGAGCTCTCTACATGCCAGAAAACTTATTTATAGCCCCTTTAAAGGGAAGCTTTCAGGGCCTGTTCTGTAAATTAATAAACCTGGACAAATAGGCCCCTGGCATTATAAAGCTTGGAAGCTCGGACTTCCATGTTTCTTTAGAAACATTTCACATGAAATTGATTCTTATTAAGTTAATTACACTATGACCCTCACCCATAATTTTGGGTGTGTTTCAAGACAACCTCCAACAAGATATCACCTGTTAGGCTCAGGAACTGAAAAAATCAAAAACTTCTAATTCAATAGCAAACTAAACCTAAAGTCTTAAAGGATATTCAAGAATCCTTTCAGTGGCTTCATCCCTAAACTTGGTCCTCTGGTCTCATTTTACACACTTGGGGACTGATAAGATTTGCTATACTTATTTTTTTGCAGTAATTTGCTATACTTATTTTTTGCTATATTTATTGTCTTGCAGTAATTAAGAAGCTTCAAGATATCATCATACAACATCAACAGATGAAGAAAAACTTTGCTGCCTTCATGGGATCATTTTATTTAAAAAACAAAAAAGAAATGTGGGAAACAATTTTGAGCCTAGAAATTATTGACTTACTAATCTCTAGCTTTCTGCTTGCTTTGATGGAAGGCCATCAGTAGGAGTCACTAAAGGGAATGGCTCCTGCTCTTGCTCTTTCTGCTGTGCTTCTTTCTATTATAATGAAAAAAATTGAGAGCCTACAGAATAGGAGAAGATTTTTGCCACCTACACCACTGATAGAGGACTAATATCTAGAATATAGAGAGAACTCAAGAAACTCAACACTAAGAAAACAAAGCATCCAATAACAAAATGGGCAAGCGAACTAAATAGACACTTCACAAAAGAAGAAATTCAAATGGCCAATAAATGCATGAAAAAGCTCAACATCACTGGCAATCAGAGGGATGCAAATCAAAACTACCCTGAGATTTCACCTAACTCCAACTAGAATGGCAATCATTCAAAACACAAACAACAACAGATGCTGGTGAGGATGTGGAGAAGTGGGAACTCTAAGACATTGTTGGTGGGATTGCAAATTAGTGCAAACACTTTGGAAAACAGTATGGAGAATCCTCAGAAGAATGGGAACAAATCTACCATTTCATCCAGCAATACCACTTCTGGGTATCTACCCAAAAGATAGGAAACCAAACTACCAAACTAATGCATGTGTATCTATGTTCATAGCTGCACAATTCACCATAGCCAAACTATGGAACCAGCCAAGATGTCCATCAACAGATGAATGGATTACAAAACTGTGGGATATGTACACAATGGAATTTTACTCAGCCATTAAAAAAATTTCAATTACATCATTTTCAGGGAAATGGATGGAACTAGAGGACATTATGCTAAGTGAGATTAGTCATTCACAAAAAATAAGAAATCAGATGCTTTCCCTAATATGTGAGAGTTAGGGATAAATGGGTCATAGGAGGAACTCTAGATGAAAAAGGAGATCCTATAGAGAAGCAAACAAGGCAACCTAAAGGAGGAGAAAGGAGGGGGGGAGAGGAAAATCTCTAAAATGCACAATGTACTTAAACATATCGAAGTCAACCACTAAGCCAAGCAAGGGAAGGAGGGACGGGGAAGGAATGGGGTGGGAATTGGGTAGGGGTTGAATTGGTGATATGTGCAGGTATGTACACACAAGTTTTTTTTACCCCAATATGATGTATGAATATAATGCACCAATAAAAAATAAAAAAATGTGCTAGGCTTCTTGTTATGGTAGCCTTGAGTTAATGATAAACCTATATATTTAACTGTTATAAGGTTTGATATGTTTTCATCAAAACATGGAAAACTTCTTTGTTCGTTTTTAAAGGAAAACAACTTGAATTCTATATGACCTTTGTTAATAAAAGGGAATCTTGAAATTTGTTCTAGGAGTTTGGCTCTCTTGCCTTCTCCTCTTTCCCCTTTCAATTCAAAAACTTTGTCTTGAGAGAATTGAATCGCATCGATCCAGGAATCTGCTGGTGTAAAGCCTCGAAGAACAACTACACATCTTTTCAGAGGTGCTGGGCATTGAACCTAGGGTCATTTTACTTCCAAGCTACATACCCAGCTCCTTTTTGTAATTTTTTAATTTTAAAATCAAGTCTTGTTAATTTGTTGAGGTTAGCCTGGAACCTGCAGTTTTCTAAGTACTGGTATTACAGGTGTGTGCCACCACACCAGGTGATTATCTCATTTGACCTCTATTATGTTCTCATAATGTTAATGGGATGAAGAGTACAAGCATCACTGTATGATGTGGCTGAGTTAGAATTAAATTATTGTGTTTGATATAGCATATCCCCAGTGGTGATACTGTTGGGAGGTGGTAGGGCCTCTAGGAGGTAGGGCCTAGTAGAAGGAAGTTAGGTCATTTGGGACATGCTCTTGAAGGGTTATTGGGATCCCAACCCCTTCCTCTCTCTGTTTCCCAGGTACCATGAGGTGAACAGCTTTGTTACATCACTAACTCCCTGCCATAGGCCCAAAGCAACAGACCAAATAATCACAGACTGAAACAGCTGAAACTATGAGTCAAAGTAAATATTTCTCCCCTATAACCTGATTACCTCAAGCAATTTGTCATAGTTACAGAAAGCTAACTAATACCAATACATAACTAATACATAGGGCAGAAATGATCCTATGTGACATTTGAAGCTTTTATCAAAGTGCATCAGCTTCTGCCTTGCTTAATAAAACATTCACTTATGAATCAAAAAGCCATTGCCTAAGCAGTTAATTTATCCTGCAGCTGCTGCATTCAAGCCAAGTGGAAGGGCCTAGCTCAGGCCCTCTGTTTGGCAGTTTTAGTCTTTGGATAATCTTATTCCAGGCACCAAATATGTGAGTGAAAAAGTCTTTGCCTGATTCTATCTCCCTTCTGTTTTGTTCCTCCTACATTGAAATCTTCCCAGTTGAGATCCCAGACATCATAAAAAAGTGAACTAGCAACAAGCCATGTTTTCTTAGGCTCAAGGCAAAGCAAGGCTACATATCAATGGGTCAGTCAGTACCTGTCCTAGACTGCAAAAGTGGAACCAGGATCCTGTTTTCTTGAATAAAAAATTAAAATAGATGTGAACCCCTTTATCTGAAATTCCATACTTGGTTTGGAAATCAAGCCTGCTTCCCTGAGTCAAACTGATTTGTCTTCTCTAGGAAAAAATGGGATATTTCATTGTTATTGATTTAGTTTCAACCAGAAAATTTTCTTATAGTTTATTATTTTAGAGAACAATGTTCCTTAGTAAAAGAACAAAAGTCACTCATAAGAAAAGGTTTGTTAGGACTTTTTAAAATTAATTTTTATTGGTCCATCGTAAGTGCACACAATAGTGAGATTCACAGTGATGTATTCATATATGCATGTAACATTATTTGATCTGCTTGTTTGGAACATTTTTAACTGTAGTATGCCCTATAAAGGGTTAGTTTTCCTGTTATATTTTCAGCTAGCTTCATATATGTTTATCATCTCCCTGCAATAAATATCAGAGCAGATTTTTAGAATTTATATTATTTTTAATATAATATAATAATATTTTAAATATAATAATATAATATCCCAGTGTTTTATGTTGAAGAAACATGGTTAAAAAAATCAAAAGAGGGCGGCAGGAGAATAGAGGTAAAAACAAAGTATTGGACAGGGAAAGCACATGGAATATGAAAGGGCCAGAGTGAGAAAGCAGGATGGAAAGGGAAGGGGCACAGATTATTCTTCATCAAGAAAGCTCTACAGAGGCAATGTTATGACAGAACCATAACTTGCAAATGTGTCACTCAAACTGGTACTAGGCATTGATTGTCCTTCGTCAGTTTTTTAATTCCTCTCTTTTCTTCTTCGGAGCTTAATAAAATAAACTTTTATAAACTTAATAAAATAACAAAGTTTTTGTCCTTTGCCCAGGGTTTTCAAATACTAATTATGGGTTTTGTATTTTTACTGAGTACATGATTTTATTTTATCACCTATTCCATTCTCAAAAAAATGGGGATTACTTAGGGAAATACCACATTTTGAATATGGAAAAAAATGAGAACATTAAAGAAAAAAATTGGTTCTAGTAGGTTAATGACTATCAGAGTGGAGTGACAGCTAATATAGTAGAACAGCTCTGCTCTTACGTCCTCTTTTACGGAACTGACTTTCAAAAGATTTAAGAAATGGGAGTCTATAAGTTCAGACTCTAGTTTGGGTCTTAACTGCAAGCTTTTAGATAGAACATTTAGCCTTCCTCAGTTTCCATTGATAATCTTGAAATGTAGTACAAATTGTCCAATTTACTTTACAGGGCTGTTATCTGTCTTAAACAATATAATTTATGTAAAATATTCCCAAAAAGTGAAAGCATAGTGACAGTCCCCCATCTCTGATAGTGATCACAAACCTAATCTCTTCTCTTTCATCTTTTTTCGAACATTATCCTAAATTTAATGTATACTAATACACACACACACACACACACACACACACACACACACACATATATATATATATGCCTAATTAATTTCCAGAAGAATCAATGAAATAATTTGTCTGTAGACATTTAGGCTGTATTTTCATTCAGACTATTTTATCCTGGGTCAGGTTGACTCTGTAATACTCATATTGGACCTTACAGGCAAAGCAGGCATTGTATGTCACTGTGCATTGTGGATGTATGGAAATACTCACTTCAAAACTCATCTCTGCTTTCTCTTAAGTAAAACAGCAAAAGGTAGCAAATGTCCCCTCTGTAAGCAAATGAACTCCCATGAACTGCTCCAAACACAACCATCTGAAGGAAGGCCAAACAGGCATTTGGCAGCATGTGTCTATCGCAGAGGAGAGCACACTTATTGGATCATGATTTCCAGCCTGAAAAGTGACCTCTTGTTAATGCCTTGTGTGAAGGTGGAGTTTATTTGATTTTCATTTGCATGTGATCAGTCAGGCATTATCTGAGGAGGGGATAGTTAAACCCAAATAGTTCCTCTTCTTCATCTAACAAAGGAAAACTATCAAGATGAAAATTTAAGTGTGATTAAATTCCTGCAGCCATAAATGGGATGCCATAATGTTCAATTATGGCTTTATCCAGAGGAGAACTGCAAGTTTATGCCTAAGTGTGCACAGCAGATACATCTTAAATTTGTTGCAGGGAGATTTTGCCTACTATTATTGGCAGCCATTAAATCATGGAGTAGAATGGAAGCTTCCGAGTCACCACACAGATTCCAGGATTCCTACACCCTCTATTTTGGAGTGCTTGTCTTAGGAATATTCCCTAATGGGGATTGGGCCAACCTCCAGTCATGGAGGCCAGCACAACATGAGTTTATGAAGTCAGTAAAGTGAATGTTCAGTCTCCTTTTGTGTGCCTTCTACCTACTAATCCTTCAAATCCTTGTTTAATCAAGTACTCAGATGAAGATACACATATACTCTCAAGTTCATAGATAAGTACCTTTTGGACATTTTCATTTTGCGGTCATGAAAAGAGGTTTGAAGAGGTCAGATACATTCCCTACAGTGAAGAAAAGATTTGGGAGACTTTTTCCTGTACCCGCAACCTAACAATGTTATTTAAGTAGATCTATTTTTTTAGTTCTTATAATGTGCCAGACACTGTGATAAGTATTTTATGTTCATATCCTATTTGATTATTAATCATGTATATAACATAGATGCTCCTATAGTCGTCATTGCATAGCTGAGTAAACAAAGGCCTAAAGAGATTCAAGTGCCATGGACAAGGGCGCAGAGTTAATATATGGAAGAAATGGTATTGAACCCCAGGGAAAATTCGACATCAGACAGCCCTTTTCAGAAGATAGTAACTACCTATCCCACCTACCCATAAAAATAATCTTTTAGGATGTTCTCAAAGAGCTGACTTTATCTGAATAAGACCTGTCTTATTTCAAGACTTTATAAGATAACAAGATCTCCAATGAGCTGCAGCTGTTTGTACGTGCATAACATGAACACTGACCTTTTCTAGAATAATAGTGGAGATTTTTATTTCACACAGGGTGACATTACCTGTACCTAGATGAGAGGAGGGTAGGTTCATCTGTCAGAATTCACTCATCAAATATCTGTTATGTGTCAATCACTTTTTTTAGCTGTTGGGGACACAATCACTCCACTGGGGTTTCTCCATCTCAATTTACCTTTTAAAAATCCCTTCCCAAGCAAGGCATGGTGGTGCATGCTTGTAATCCCAGAATTCTGGAGGCAGAGACCAGAGGATCAAGGTTCACAGACCTCAACTACTTAGCAATGCCCTTTGCAAATCAGTGAGACCTTGTTTCAAAACTAAAATGACTAAAAGCTAGGGCTGGGGGTGTAGCTTGGAGGTACAATGCCCCTGGGTTCCATCCCCAGTACCACAAACAAAGAAAAAAAATCCCTTATCCTATGAGTTATACCTCCTAGTGAGCAAAGGCAGAAAATAAAACAAATTGATCTGATATTTGCAGGTACACGTTTCACGAAAAATCAATCATGGTAAGAGAATTTGAACATGAGTGGAGATGTGTAATTATCAACAGAGTCATTAGAGAAGGCCTCACTAAGAAAGTGACATTTAGCATAATGAGGAAACAAGTGATTAACATAGCAAAAATACATGACACATAATAGATCTATTATTGTTGTTTTCTTGTTATATACCACACACATTTATATTTCATGTTTCTTTATAATTTTTAGGGTTTTCAAGTTTTTAATTTTAATTTAAATAGTACTGGGGATAGAATCTAGGGCCCCACACGTGGTAGAAAAGCTTTCTAACACTTACCTACATCCATCTCCAGGCCTTCAGTTTTAATTGATGCACAAAATGTAAAATGTCTATAAATTAATAGGGTACCATGTAATATTTGATACATGTATATATTCTTTAATGTTTAAATTAGGTTGTATATATTTACTTTCTTAAACATTAATCACTTCTTTGTTGTAAAAGCTTTAAAAAGTATTCTTCTAGCTATCTAAAACATAAAATACATAATTATTTCGTATAATCACAATACTGTTAATCAAACCCAGAACATCTTGTTCCAACTTAGTTGATCCCTCTTTCTCCTGTATTCCCCAGCCTTAGATAATCACCATTCGATTCTCAACTTCTCTGAGAGCAACAATTTTAGACCACGTAAGAGTGAGATCATGTGGTGCTTGTCTTTCTGTACTTAATTCATTACTACAACTATCTCCAGTTCCAACCAAGACAATTTATATTTTACTTTTAAAATATTTTTCTGTACTGGGTATTGAACCCAGGGGTGCTCTACCACTGGACTATATCCCCAGCCCTGTTACTTTTATTTAAACTTTTTATTGATTCATACATCATAATGAAATTCAGAATGCTAGGGACATGTATGCACACAGCACTTGGTGAGCTTCTCCTGGCTCTCAACTTATTCCCTCCCTTTCCCCATATATGATATTGAAACTGGCATTGATACTTGATACTCTCATTTTTGTTACCATCAGTGTATCATTCAAATTTAGAACCTAGAATTCACACATTTAAATTATTGCTGAAGAATCGACCTTATGTCCACATCCCCAAACCTACTTTGGTTATGAACATTAACCTGAGTAGCACTTATGAGAGCTTTCAACAAGTCTTTGTAAAGTAATTGTTATATTCTTCGCACAATATTGAACACTCTAAGTCATAGGAAGAAAATGTAAATGTCTTACTCTTAGGTCTGCTCCTATCTAGCTAGGCAATACTAGTCAAGTCTAATCCCCTTGTGGGTTAATTTTTCTAAAACATTATAATAATAGGAAATGAGAGATAATCCCTATAGCCCCTCCTAGTTGTCATACTTCATAAATCTATAAATCCTAATTATACTATACATTCCCTAAACTCTTGATCTTCCCCTATTTCTAAATCTGTCCCACCCATAGCTCTCTTAGTTGGCACCTCCATCCTTCTAGTTGTCCAGAGTGATAACTTAGATATCATCTTTGATCTTTATTACTCTTAGATTGTACATGCTGTCAGGAAATCATGTTGGCTTCAAATTCAATATACATCCAGAATCGAATGCTTCTAACCACTTCCATTACTACTACCTTACTCCAGCAACTTCAAACTTAAAATCGCTACGATAATGATCTTTCTAACTTGTTCATCTTCTTCCCATCTTGCTCTTTTTCTGTCTGTTAATACAGCAACCAGAGAAACTTGTTAAAATAAATATTAGATGATTTTCAATTTTGAAGTAAAAGCCAAGATTGTAATAATGATCCCCCAAGGCCCTTGATCTAGTTTCTACCTTTCAGGTCTTATTTCCTATTTTTAACCCCCTTACTGAATTTACTCCAGCCAAAGAGGCCTCCTCATTGTTTCTTTTTGAAATACACACTTACTGAGGTAAAATTGTTATACAGTAAACTGCATAAATTTAATGCATACTATTTGGTAAGTCTAGACACATGTAAATATCTGTGATGCCATTACTACAATCAAAGTAATGGATATATTTATCATCTTCCAAAGTTTCTCATTGTTCCTTGAAATCACCAAATCACTTCAAGTCTCAGGATCATTACAGTAGCATAGATTTCCAAACTTATTGGCTTACGTCCCCCTTATTAGAAAAAAAATTACCCGGTGCCCTTCTGGGACTTTATGCCTTTATTTTTATTCAACACTTCAATTGCACCCAACATTAATGCCCTCCCCTCTTCAGGAGTTGTATTGCTGGCTTTAGCAATCATTGTTAGAGTATTTCCTCTGACTAAAATACTCTTTCCTCAGAATGTGATCCCCCAAACCGCAGCATATCAGCCTCACCTGAAAATTTGTTAGAAATGCAAAATTATCTTGCCCCATCAGGAACCAGTTGAATAAAAGAAAAATCTCAGGGGATGAGATCCAGCAATATTTTAAAAAGCCCACCATGTGATGGCAACGCATACTGAACTTTAAAAAAAAAACTACTTGAGTAGACTAAACATGTAATTAAGAAGATTAATTTTAATCTTTTCAAACTGTATAAAGACTTCTTATGGCTGGGCGTGGTAGCGCACGCTTGTAATCCCTGCGCTTGGGAGGCAGAGACAGGAGGATTGCACAGGTTCGAAGCCAGCCTCGCTGGCTTAAGAGACCCTGTCTCTAAATAAAATATAAAATAGTGTAGCTCGGAGGTAGAAGGGTTCCATCCCCAGTACCACAAAAAAAAAAAAAGAAAAAGAAAAAAGAATTCCTATGGTGCCTGTTATATTTATTAGCATAGTACTATTAACATATTATAATAGATTTTTGGGGTCATAGCTTGATTTTTTTAAGGTCCTGAGCATGTGAAAAAATCACTACTTTTTTACATGATTGGTCTTCACGGCACTTTTTCTGCAGATATTACTACCTGGTATATTTAGTAAGTGGTCCTTAAGCTTTCAAGCTCTGTGTTTTTTTTTTTTTTTTTTTTTTTTTTTTTTGTCCAGGCTGTTTCTGCTTTCATTTGCTATTTACACTTTCATTTATTCAACTTTTACCCAATCCCCCAGGCTTAGCTCAAATTCCATCTCCTTCAGAAACCTACTCTGAACATTGCAATTCAGAGAGATCACTTTCTTTCTATTCTCAACACTCATAGCAATTAATATTCGCATTACTACTTTTCCTGATACTCTTGAGTGCTTTCCACTTTTCTTCCTTTACACTATAAATGCTGAAAGTATATTTATGTTTTATATGCCCTATATCTTGTGTGATGTTCTAAACAAACTGTCTGTGGATATAGAAGTACTTGCTACACGTTAAGGGCAGTGTTCCTTGGAACAGCAATCCCAGATGTGCCATGATTAAAGTCATCTGAACCAAATTTCTGGACCCTAAATCTTTCTGGAAGCCACTTCATCTCAGCACTAAAATACCACTATTTACTACATTGAAATTTACTAAACCACCAGCCAGTTTTTTTTTCTTGCCTTGGCTCATCCTGCAGTACCGTTTACTAAATAATT
The DNA here is from genome assembly GCF_963383645.1 of Muscardinus avellanarius. Taxonomy (NCBI): domain Eukaryota; kingdom Metazoa; phylum Chordata; class Mammalia; order Rodentia; family Gliridae; genus Muscardinus; species Muscardinus avellanarius. The sequence continues at coordinate 115,228,264 of NC_137792.1, read as the reverse complement.
ACACATCTCCAAGTTGAAGCCAAGCTGAAGAAAATAGTGAAGGAAATTTGAATTATAGTTAGGCTGTATTTGGTGCTAAAGAAAGGAAAAGAGGGGAGAGTCAATGTTTGCCAAATTAAGGACAGTGAATTTTAATTTGGCATGAAGTATTGATGATAACATCTGACTATCAGCATATGTAATAAACACCAACTGATAACATGTAGCTGACCTTTGGTCGGTATAAGCATGCAGTAAGGTAGTGTTTGGTAGATTGAATTCCTGCTATCCTCTAATATAGTACAGGGCCTGGGACTACCACAACACAGGTAAAGAGCTGGGGACCAGTCTCCCTCTACACCTCTCCAGACCTCAAAATTGAATTCCCATGAAATTAAGTAGAAATGAAAATCAAGGACAAACAGGAAGAATCAGAATGTGGGGGCTGAAAAGGAAATGTGATTCCACAAACAAAGCAGCACCCTCATACTTTGGTGCTGAAAGTAGAGAAAGGTGCTATTATGTAATGACTCAATATATAAATGTACCTCTGCTTGTTGTAATTTTAGCACAAGCTAGTAATCACTCCCTCTTTCCTCCTCAGTTTGTCTTGTTTGTGTTGCTGTCATTTCCAGAGGGCTAGCAGAGTCTGCCTTGGCACCCAAAATCATGAGACTATAGGACTAGCTCCAGGAAAAACCAGGTCTCAGTAGGGACCAAAACACTGTAGATCTCTTCTCTTTGAAACACAATGGTAGTCTGAAACATTTTTCTATGCTCTCTGTCTTGTTTTCAGTGGAAGAAATGTACAAATTACAAAGGATGTTCAGCTCTCAGTAGTCTTTCTGACCTTCTAGCATAACTTCAGTCTTTCATACTCAACAATCTTGTATTTTTCTGAATGTCAAAGTTGCTGTTTAGGATAATTTAGACAGGTTCCTACAGTTTTGATATAGTTTACTATAGAGTAAAATTACTACCACAAGCTGTGTTGGAATTTTTAAGTTTCTGTGCCATTTGCACTTAGCAGTACTTGGTACAATAATATCTTAATGTATGCATGGAAATGGAAAACAAATAAAAAACACTGAGCTATTGCCGTTTTCAGTACTCCATATGGTGGCCCTTCCCCCACCCCCAAAGACAGTTAACATCTTGAAGATCAATTTGCAGACCCATGTCAGCAAGTCATCCTTACACAGTTATGGCATTTCCTCATGCAGAACTATTGATTGGCATGTGTCTTTTGAGGAAGAAGTATCTTATTTCAAACAAAATACATGTCAGGTGCACATGTTGGAACAAGGCACTTATCTACTTCAGAATTAACAACCTTCAATAATTTGATTTGGTTCAACTTATCAATTTGTACAAACAAGCCCACAGAATGTTGAATTGAGATGATTAAATGTGATAGGTCCATTTTTTAGCAAGAAAATAATACTATCAGCTGACCAGAGCAGTAACATGCAGCTTCTAAACAGGCTGCAAAGGAATTTCCAAAGAGTAGCAAAGAAAAAAACCAAAATAGCTTTATTGAAAATATCCCATGAAGAAAAACTATCTTCATATAAACATGACCTATTGAAATGGACTGTCAATTCCCCATGTGAAACAATGCTTCATTTCTCATGACACTTGGGAATTCTGAGATAGAAATAATTTCCCCCAGTGAAGATATCACTATGTGTTTAAGCTCCTTGACAGGATGGTCAGCTGTCTCTGCCTATTTGGACAAGCTTGGCATTAGGTTACCTCTCAGTTGGATTAAATGAAGGACGTCTTTCTGCTTTCAAGCAAACTCTTAGATTTTATTATCTGTTTAAAGTGTTGCCCGCCATTTATGGAGTAAACATTTCCATTTCATTTTAATTTCAAATCATAGGAGAATAATAAAGACAGTGCAGTTATTGATCGCAGCTGTGTTAATGTACTACATGTAACCTAAAGAATTATGCTGTCAAGTCCACAGAGACAAGTTTCTGGTTTTCCTTTACAATCTGGCCACAAAGATAAAAAAGGGATTTTATTCAAACTATTCATGAATATCCATATGCATATATACAAATATATATGTATGTATGTATGCAGGTTTTTAAGCAATAAAGGTTAACTCAAAATAACAAATTTGTACTCTAGGGGTAAGAATGTGCAGAAGAAGGAAGGTTACCTCAGATATTCCCTGTAGCAGAATGGCTGGAAAAAATTTACTTTTACTTTTAATATATGGTGGTGTTCTTTATAGAAAGAGTCAGTACATTTGAAAACAGAAATCACAAAATATATACTTCCAGGTATGACAATGGAAAATTATTTCATGATATTATCCATTCCAGCATCTATCCAAATTTAGCAAATAATGCAGATCTCACACTCCCATATAAAATCTACTTATTTTTCTGGTTACCAGCAGACAGATAATCAGCAGGCAGGTTAGCAAAAACTGAGAAGGCAATTGAATTGGAGAGTGAAAATTCTGTTTTTACATGGAATTAAGCTAAGAAATTGATGTAAACTATTAGTCAAGTAAGGCTTGCTATGTTCGTTTGGAATATTCTGAAAAGGAGTATAAAAGGCAACGATTCTCATTCACAAACTTGAGGAAAAGAAATTCATCTCCCTTCATTTTCATTGCAGCAAAAGTTTAAGGGTTGTTGAAAGGAAGTGAGTTTTATAGAATAAAAGGAGGCAATGCTGAGACAGTATTTGATTAGAAATTGTTCTTTTGTGGTGGAGTTTTTTAAGCGAAAGAAACTGTAGTAGGTCTTCTGATACATTTGGTATTTTTTGGTTCTCTGCAAGAGGACAAGTGAGCTGTCTGGGGACATTTCAAAAGAAAAAAATTGTTCAGTGCTCAGGATGGAGAGTTTCTTTTGTTGTCCCTTTTTCTGGAAAAAGTGAAGGGCCATGGGGTGATTTTATGGAAGTAATTTGTATGAAACACTGACTTTCATAACAGGAAGTTTCTTAGAGTATTATCCATTACAAGGTCACAGTTCCACTGTGATTAGAAAATGGCTAATGTTCTGTACCAATGGCATTCTGAAAGTTTTCACACATTGTGTCAAAAGTAGAACCACAAATTCCGCAGAGTCTGGCTGAACCAACACACACACACACACACACACACACACACACACACACAGATATACATTCATGTTTGTGCAGACACACATGTATAAAACCCCTGATACTGATTTCTTGAGTTTAGTTGTCTAACAATGCTTATTTAAATTGGTTAAACTGATCAAAGGACATCCTTTGAGGTCTTCCAGGCAAAAAATCATAATGCTACATGACCACTAGAGCAAATTATTTAAAAGGAAAAACCTGATGTCAAATGTATCACTGTAATACAGTCCAACTTCAATATGTCTTTCATAAATTGATATGTAGGTACATTTTCTTTTGGGAACACAATGGAGATAATTAAAGCAACATTTGACTTATGCTTGTGTTTTATTAGTGAATAAAGTAACTATCATTTAGATTTTTGTAGCATCTCTGTATAGTTTGTCACTATTATCTTTAGCTCAAATTCAAGGATGAATATAACTTCCTCTTTTAATTTGTAGTTAGGCTTGGGCCTGGCCAATACTCCACCATTGCTATCACTTCCCTATTGTTGATATATTATTTTGAGTTATTATCTCCTTCTTCCTCATATATTATGTTGACAAGGACTGCTGATTTCATAGCATCATAAAGGGATTTGGGAGAACTAGAGACAACAAAATTAAGATCTACTATTTTCATCTGATGTAGAAAGAGGTCAAAACAAGTGTAGGGAATAAAATAAGTGGAGCACACCCACACTGCACACCCACCCTGACCTTCACGACCTAGGATCATTAACTAGCTCAAGCAATATGAAATGGTAGTTATTTAGGAATGATAAAATGAAGAAAATTATGCCATTTGCAAGAAACTTATTGGAACTAGAGATTATTATATAAAACAGGATTAACCAGTCCCAGAAACTGAAGAGTCCTATGTTTTAACTCATATGTGGAAGCTAGAGAGAAATTGGAAAATAAAAAGGACTTCAGATAAATAAGGAGAGACACTAGTAGAATACTAAGGGGATTCAGGCAGGAAGATGTAGAGGTGGAAGGGAGATACGATGAAGGAATTAGCACAAATAACGCTATGTTTCTCCACAAAGTCATCAATACTGATTTATTAATTTTCGCGGGACTGGGGATGGAACCCAGGGGCACTCTATCTCTGAGCTACACCCCCTGTCCTATTTTTATTCTTTATTTTGAAACAGCATCTCACTGAGTTGCAAAGGGCCTAACTAAGTAGCTGAGGCTGGCTTTGAACTTGCACAATCCTCCTGTCTCAGCCTCCAAAATGCTGGGATTACAAGCATGTTCCACCACGCCCGACTTCTCCTCTTTATGAAACTAAACATGACGATTGTTCTCCTGTTTCTAGTTTCTTTTGGTTCTAGCTTATCAGGATTATATACTTTTGGGTCTCTTTCCATTTGTTTTCTGAGGATTCTAGTTACATGCTGCATGGCGACCTGATGCAGACACCTAAAAACAATGCATAAATTCTTGAGAGCTAAGCAGGGTCAGGCAGAATCAAAGAAGCACCTCCACACTGGCCCAGCTTTTCATTCTGCCTAAGGTCTATTTCTCTGTCCGTCCTCCTTACCTTCATACAGGAACTGTTAAAGGTCTCATGTGTTCTTACATAAAAGATGCTCAGTGAGTGACACTGATCATACCCATCATTCTTTCAATATTTACAGAGTGCCACTTGTGTGACAGGCACTACAGAGAAGCTGGCATTCCAGGCAAGGATAAACCCTGTGTCTCTTCTCTTACAGAGCTATTAATCAAGTTGATTGCTGACTTCTCAAGTGCTTTCCTACCTTCATGGATTTCCCCTGGCTCCAGGCCAAAACCTCAGACAAAATAAAAGGCTGGATCTAGGAGAGATGAAAAATCATGCTCACAAAGAATCATAAAGTTTCTAAGAGAACCCCCAGAAATATGGTGAAGAAGAAAGGAATGAACTGCTTCAAATATATATTCTGTTTTCATATAAGGCTGCCAGCAATTAGGTCATAATTATCTTTGGTAGAGAAATCTAGGTCTTCTTTCATTTCTCTCTCAGCATCGTTTTCCTTTCCTTTCCTTCTTCCTTCCTTCTTTCTTTTTGTGGTGTTGCGGATAGAATCTAGAGGCATTCTATCTCTGGGTTATATCCCCAGCCCCATTTTTTTATTTTGGAACAGGGCCTCACTAAGTCGCTGAGGGTCTTGCCAAGTAACAGAGGCTGGCTTCAAACCTGCGATCCTCCTGTTTCAGTCTTCCAAATACTGATATGACAGGAGTGGGCCACCATGCCCAGCTCCCTCAGCATTCTTGAAGGATAATTTCTAGAAGCCATGGAGGAAGAATGGGATACAAGGGCACATTGGAAAATCAAATAATAAAGCATACATTTGAGTAATAAATCCTAAAACATCTTCCAAATTAATACTGAGACATAGGTAAACTCACTTTATTTCCCAATGCTCCAATATCTCCATAATAGATCTTAGATGTATTAGGGTTTTGACAATCATCCTAAGGAATGAGAGGAAGAGGAGGGTTTTCATAAAAAGTGTCTGATAAAATATCTTTTTTGTACTGGGGATTGAACCCAGGAGCAATTCTACCTCCAGGCTATACCTCCAGTCCTTTTTGATTTTCATTTTGAAACAGGATCTTGCTAAGTGGCTGTGATCCTCTTGTCTTGGCCTCCTAAGTACTGGGATTACAAGTGTGTAGCACTATGCCTGTCTAGGGAAACTTTAAACAGAAACACTAGGGATAGCCCAAGAGTAAAGGAAGAATTGTGTTTTATGTATGAGAACCCTCAGATTCTCTTTATTTGTCTCATTAAGAAAGTTCTCAAATTATAGAACTGGTCTCTTGTCCCAAATCTTCATTTATTCTTCTATACCACCTTCAAGAACGTTGTCCTTTTAGTTGAAGGATTGCATTGTGTTGTTTGTGAAACCCAGCTTCTTTTTTATTTTGTTTATTTTTATCCCAATATTCCTCAATCTATTCTGTGAAATAGAAAGAAATGGGACTTTACCAAATGCATTCTACAAAGCCAACATCTCATTTATATCAAAACCAAATAAAGACAGCTCAAGGAAAGAAAACTACAAGCCTACCTATATCATTGGTAAATTTAGATGCAAAACTGCTAAACAGAAGATAATACACCATGACCAAGTAGGGTTCTCCCAGGGATGCAAGGCTGATCCAACATACAAAAACCAATCCATGTAATTAATCATATAAATAGAACCAACACAAGAATCACATGATTATTTCATAGATGCTGAAAAAGCACTTGACAAAATACAACATCCATTTATGCTAAAAGCATTGCAGATAATTTGAATAAAAGAACATACCTCAACACCATAAAGGCAATATATAATAGGCCCACAGCTAACATCATATTAAATGGGGAAAACCCATAAGAATTTCCCCTAAAAAGAGGGACAAGACAAGGATGTCCACTATCACCCCTTCTTTTCAATACAGTACTTGAAACTCTATCAGGAGGAATAAGGCAGGAGAATGAAATCAAAGGAATAGATATAGAAAAAGAAAACAGAAAACTATCTCTATTTGCAGATGACATAATACTCTACTTAGAAGACCCAACAAAATCAACCCAAAGGCTTATATAACTGATCAACAAATTCAGCAAAGTATCTGGATACAAAATCAGTCTTAAAAAGTAAGAAGCTTTCCTGTATGCCAACTGTAAATCCACTAAAAAAGAAATCCAGAAAACACATTCACTCAGAATATCCCACACAAAAAAGTAAAATACTTGGGAGGAAACCTAACCAAGGAGGTAAAAGATCTCTACAATGAAAATTATAAAACATTGGAAAAAGAAATTGAAGAAGAACTTAGGAGATGGAAAGACCTTCTATGTTCATGGATAGGCAGAATAAATATCATCAAAATGGTCATTCTTTCAAAAGTGATATACAGATTCAAAGCAATGCCCATTAAATTACCAATGTCATTCCTCACAAACATATAAAAATCAGTTCTTAAATTCATTTGGAACAATAACAACAACAAAAGACCCAGTATAGCCAAAGTAGTTCTCAGCAACAAAAAACATACAGAAGACATCACAACTTCAAATGATACTACAAAGTCATAGTAATAAAATCAGTCGGAACCCAGTTTCTGACTACAGAGAGAGTTAGGTCTTGTAGTCTCTATTCAGTCACACAAAATATGTGATGTTGATTGTTAACTATTCTGAGATTGCTGTTATTTTATTTATTTATTTATTTATTTATTATTTTTTGCAGTACTTGGGATGGAGCCCAGGGGCATTCTGCCTCTGAGCTACACCCTCAGCACTATTCTTTATTCTTTCTTTTGAAACAGGGTCTCACTGAGTTGCAAAGGGCCTCACTAAGTAGCTGAGGCCATCCGTGAACCATGACTGAGATTACTGTTCTTTATCAGCAGAATGGGACTAATAACATAGTTTGTTCAGGGATGCCTGGGGTTTGCAACCTAATACATGTGGAATTTTAGTACAATACTTGTCCTACAGCAGGTGTTCAGGGTGAGGCATTTATCTGCCTTTCTTCACTTCCCCTAAATCTATCTCTGAGCCCTGAGTGTGAATGCATGACTTGAAATTAATTTAGAAATATGAAAAAGGGCTCTATTCAGAGAGGCTAAAAAGCATGGAATTTGGGATCCTGACTTTAATTTCTATATTCACCAACCTCTAAATCCCTGCACAGTTGGATTTTCCCCACTTTGTAATTTCTTTATAAGAGGACACTTTACTTTGTCCCTAAATCATCACTTGTTCTCATTTACATTTGTTGAGATGAAGTTTGATTTTGATCTTAGAAGTAGGCCATCTAATTTTTTCCTGCTATTAAAAAGTTAAAAAATAATATTTTCTCCATGTTGATGTCAATTAGTAAGCAAATGTGCACTAGAGCAACTTTGTTCTAGGATTTATTTTATACAGCTATGAAAATAAAAATAAGTTATAAATTTAGCTCTCTAATACATAATCATATAATAATATTTCGCCAGTGAAAGGTTTGATTTGTTAGGGGCAAGTAGAAATATATTGATAAAAATTTTGAACTTTTTTTTCCTGTTAACCTCTAGACCTTAGGTCCTATACCAGTGCTTGCTACAAATCCTAATAAATACATAAGTGAATGAACTGTGGTGTTGATGACAAAGATCAGCACCTTTCTACTTCTGCAAAGGATGGTTTCTGATGCCAGATGCCAAGGTAAATATTCTAAGGGAATATTCTAATATTCCAAAGAAGTGCCAAGGAAGCAATTTTCCCCACAGGTCATGAGACAAACAACAAACTTCCCCTAGGAGAAGACTCTGCCTCATAACATGACAAACATAAAATGAAACAAGTATATCCTGCCTGTCAAACATTTCTGAAACCCATGGAGTTTAATTTGCCACTCCTAGCAGTAAGGCCAGTGGTACAACTATTGAACTATTGAACTATTGATGTAGACAAAGTGGTTGGCCACCTATAGTATAATAGGACATGCTATCACAATACCAATTTGCATTTGTGTGTGTCGAAAGATATCACTAGTGCCTTACTCTGGTTTTAACCCCTAGCACTTGCTTGCCACAGTATTTGAAATCCCTACTCTTTTGGTTTATGATAATAGCAAACAAAACAAAACACATAAAACAAATTATGTCCAGCAGGATCTTAGGAAAAGCTATATACAACTTAAAGAGAACCTACCTTCAAGAAATGAGGAATTTCCCAAGGATGTTTTGATGGAATAAGGAAAAGCATTCACATTGAATAAATTAAAACAAAGCTTGCATATGACATTCCAATGGGCTGGGTGAGAGCTTGGCCTGGCTAGCCTCAAACAGCTCTTATAGTTCTTCAATATATATATATATATATATATATATATATATATATATATATATATATATTATTGGTACATTGTGAATATATAATTATAGCCAGGTTCACAGTGATACATTCATACATGCACACCACACTTGGTGTGTTTCTCTCCGAGTTTCTCTCCACTTCCCACCCTCCCCATACCTGTTATTGAAATTCATAGTGATACCTTCATATATGGACATTGTTTTATGTCTAACCCTCAACCCTCCTTCCTCCCACCTCTCTCCTCCAATCGCCTTCAACTATTCCACTGGTTTCCTCATTTATCTGAAGTCTCTTTGGCTTCCTATTTTTTCTTTCTAGATTCCAACTAACTATAGCTAGAATGGCAATCATCACAAATACAAACCATAATAAATGCTCTTCAACATGCTTTTCTCAGTACTGTCCCAGCCTGTTGTTATTCTTTATTCCTTTCCATATTTCATCTGAAAATATAGCTCACTTCCACATGTTGTCTCGGATGCTCCCAAGCAAACTTCTGAAGATCATATATCTGATAACTATTTATATAGAAGGAAATGTAAGAAAGCATCCCAGGATGCTATGAGTAACAAAATGAATTCTGCCATTGAAGTCTAGGAGTACCATTATCTCTTTGGAATGGTAAATAGATGCATCAGGCTACTGACAAAGTGATTTATGAAAGAAGATATGTATATATACCTGTGTGTATATGTGTATATTCTCCTACATAGATTAGGATGACTAGAGAGACATTGCTGAGACATAGAAATATGTAAATACAACTTTACCAACTAAGTCACTAAGAACATACTTTTATTCCTCAAATGAAGAAAATAGTTTTTATTTGTTGAAACATAAGCACAATTATTCAAATATAGATTTCTGCTTAGCAAGCTCATCTAGATTCTAGATAAATAAATGAATATCAATAATTTCTGACTAATATAATTGGTGAAAATCTATTCTCTGAAACAGAATTAAATTGACTGGAACCCTAACTATTCTTCAAACCAAATGATCTAGACATAATGCATTTTTCTTTTCTTTATCCTTTTGAATTATTGAAAATTATTACTTAAAATTAAAGATGTTGAGTAATATAATACCTAACATTTCTCCAGTTTCCTATAGTTTACTGAACACATTTATAAGCATAATTTCATATAATCATGCCCGACTTATTCCTAAGTTGTTGTTCTATTTTACAGTTGAGGAAACTGAAAATTAGTGGTTGAGTGATATTCTCATTGCTTAGACCACACTTGAACCCAATTCGTTTGGCTATAATTCCAAAGATTTAGCCACAATTCTTTATTCTTTTTATGAAAACTCTTCACTTATGTCCATTGTTCATTTATATCCATTTCAAACACTTTAGTAAAAATCCCTGAAAACATTATGCCATGCAACATTTTCCTAAGTAGCAAATAAAAAAACTGCTTCTATCATAAAAATAGCTACATTTGTTTTTCTATTTAAGTTGGTATTGGGATGATTTGGAAAATGGTATTAAGAGAGAAACAATGGTTTGGTTGGTTAATAGAATTGCTAAGGCAAAATGAGCCTTTTACTATTTTTTTTTGAAAATTAGATGCCTTGAAGAAACACCAAAGTTAAAGAGGTTCTGAGTCACAGAAAAAGGGTGGTTTATCTTTATATAACATTTGCTTGAGGAGTCTCTTTTTTGCCAGTACTTGAGGTTGAACCCACAGGCATTCTATCTCCAAGCCATACCTCAGCCCTATTTTTATTCTTTATTTTGAAACAAGGTCTCATTAAGTTGCAGAAGGCCTCACTAATTAGTTGAGGCTGCCACATACCTGCTATCCTCCTGTCTCAGCCTCCCAAGTACTAGAATTACAAGTGTAGGAGTCTCTTTTCTAAAAGAGAAAATATTTTATAGAATCATCAGATCATTTCAGCAACCGAATATTAGGAGTAATCTCAATTCAGATAACCACAGAACAAGACACTGTGTTGTAAACCATAGAAAATGGTATAACAGATTTTCCTGAAAAATTTCCAATGGATATTTAGGAGAAAACAATTCCAAGAAACCTTGGGCATCAGTCTTTCCACCACCCTACCTCAGTTTTCCTATCCATACAATGAAAGATGGATTCATGAAATAACAATACAGCTCTGAAGGCCTATACTTCTTTGAAATTCAAGTAACAAGTTTACTAAAGAGGTTTTACTTGGGGTATAAAAAGTGCTAAGCGTTTATACCCGACATAATTTAATTAGAAAATTCAGAAGAGGTAAAAGAGTAGAACACTCCTTGGCTTAGGCAGAGGCAGTATTAACCTGTGTCATTTCTGGCCCAGAAATTTAATGGGGAGCACCTGGACCTTAGAGCAAGCCAAGGCAGTCTATCCTCAAATCTTACTGATTCTAGGCAAGACACCCTAAGATTTCTTCTTTGATGTTAGCCAGTTAACAATTGGGCTCACTTATATAGATGAGAAAATGACTGGGAAAAGGCTGAAGCTTCTCAATTGTAAACATGTTTTTAAAAATAGTAGGCTCTTGTTACAGTTAGACAAGGCTGTATGTAAAATGTATTTCATAGTTAATAGCTCCTCATTGGCTGGGTGAGCTTTTTGATGTTTTTATCAGATGTCAGCCTCCACACAGAAGCTATATGAATCAATTCCAAAGGATGCAAATAAGAGTAGAAGCAAGTCATACTTTCTACCTTACCTTATTAGCTACCCGATGTCTTAAAAATCACAATTATTTAAAAAATAGTAGAGCTAAAAAATAAAGACACTTTTTGTTCTTCTGTAATTTCAATTTCCATATTTATGCCTGATACAATGTCAGCTTCATAGGGGGCATTTAAGACCTGCCCTTCTTCCAAAAGACAGCATTTACTTTACTTATATGGTAATCACTCTATCATAGCAAATCATTTTTATAAATACTTCCTATTTTCCAAAAGGTTTATACCTAGAATTTTTACTTTGACAATAGCTAATATTTTCCTTATCTCTTTTGAAATCTTTATCTGACTTTTGTGTGTGTGCAATATTTGTTACCAACAATGTTTATTGTCAATTATATGATATTTATTTGTTACTAAAATATGTATTAAAGAAATTGTATCTTTTAAACATTTTGTACCTTAAATCACACTCAAAATAGCTGAAAGTAATCTCACAAGTTCATTAGTTCTTTTACCTTTAGGTCTTTTATGAAAAAAGAAAGGAAAAAACCCTGACTCAAAGCAGATGGAGCTGTCAAGAATCACTCACACAGGTGAGCTGAATTGAGCTGATTAGTTGTTAAGTGCTTACAGCTGCTAGGTTAAACGTTGAGGAAATTGTAGAAGATCACACCCCCAACCTTTACTGGAGAAGATTTGGAACAAGCATCATAAAGGAAAATAGAATGTTTGAGAATTATACTTCTTTGATTTGCAAAAATAAAGAGAAAATGAAAAGCAAAAACACAAACTGCCAGAGTTCTTAAGTTAAAAAATAAAGCAGGAGAGTTTGAATAGCTTCTTACCCTGAAAGCAAGTTTATGGTGTGATGTAATTCAAACATCTTAAAGCAGATTCAATGAAATGTAGAGTTCCTCTGTGAAATTGCTAACATTTTCCCCTCTCAAATTTTGGTGACAGCCTAAAATTTAAAACAGCTTACTAAAAGTTGAAATCTTGCATATTCTATACACATGTGTTGAGACCTCCTAAAAATGTCAAATATAGATAGAATCCTGTGTGGGGCAGATAGCTTGCCAAAATATCCCCAGTTTAATGTTAGGCTTATAAAGACTGAATGAGTAAGTTGAAAAATTAGAAAAAAATGTTTAATAGCCTTACAACTTTCTCTGAGCATATACTTGTATTTTCTACAAGCAAAGGTGAGTCTAATGAAGTGAAATGTCCCATCAATTACTCTGCCCCGCACAGTTGCTACATACAGTACGGCCATTTTCACAGTGTTCTCTTATAAGGCACTTCCATGGACTCCCAAACTTAAACTCTAAGGCTCCTCCCAATAGGCAAGCCCCTGAAATATCCTTAATATGCCCAATATTATTTCTCGGGCCTCTGATAGCCCGAGTCCAAACTGAGGTATTAATCAAGTCTTAGTTAAAGCATCTAAGTTCTAAAAACAAAGTTACTCACACATCACGGGAAAATGTAAATTATGCACCTCTAAACAGGCTTCTTCTAAACATAAGAAATTATAGGGCTAGAGAAAGATGAATAATTGAAAATAGGATTGATATGCTTTGATATGAAAATATGATTGATAGGAAAATAGAATTGATCATGGTTACTACTGAGGCATATACATAAACTGTAGCTATAATGAGTGAGACTCTTAAACTCAAATGAAGCAGGAGCAGCATTAAAAGGAACACATTACCCTTTTTGTCAAACTTATCCAAACTTGATTAGCCTATTCATTGTTCTTATTTTACTTAGTTTAATGTCTAATAAATCAATAACTGTTTACTACAGGTGGCAGATTTCACAGCTTCACTTTAGAGTTAAACTACAAGAAATAAATGGTTATTTCTCCTCTAAATTGTAAGAGCAATAAATGCTGAGCAGTTATGATTTTGTTCTGAAAAGAAAGTAAACATATTCTAATTAAAAGTACCCAGTCTGTTTTGGGGAAGATTTACTCCATTTTTGCCAAAGGGATATGATTCCTTATAGGATAGTCCACAAAAAGTGTTTGTAGCTGCAATAAGAGTATAAAAATTTAGCATTTTTATTGAATTAAAATACATTTGAAACAACAAAGGTAAAATTTCTAGGAAAGTCCCTTGAAATATCATAAGTACTGTATATAGTACACTTAGGCATACAAATAATATGTCTTCATTGAATATAACACATCAAAGTTTATACAAGAAATGCTCAAAATTTTAGAATGATCCAGGATGTACAAACCATGTTGCATCATAATAGATAGAGAGAATGACAATAATGCACATGAAATAAGCAGAGAGGGTGCTAGGACTTGGGTCATCTCACCCCAATACTCTGGTCATGCCAGGTCCTGGCCTCCCATTCTGAATGCAGAGAGAACACAAAACTCAACACACAACACAGGTATAACCTATGCACAACACAAATGTCAGTTGCAAAACTCTTGTTATTTTTTGTGCTTGTATTTATCTTGTAGTGCTAGGAATTGAACCCAGGGGCGTTCTGCCACCAAGCTACACCCCAGTCTGATTTTTTATTCTTTATTTTGAAACAGGATCTAAGTTACAGAGGGCTTCAATAAATAGCTGAGGCTGGCTATGAACCTGTGATCCTCCTGTCTCAGCCTCCAAAGTAATGGGATGACTAGCCTGCACCACCATGCCTGGCTTATTTTTTGCACTTTTTGTTAATTTTTGCAACATGAAGCACCCTGTACTTTTTAATGCAGAACAAGGAAGACCTATGATAAGAATGTGTCAAGCCACATGTGACATTCATTTTTTGCATCTCTACATGCAATAGTCTCTGACCCTTGAGCATGTAAACAGTTGTATGCCCAATTACCAAGTCCCATTCCTAGCACGGATGGGTTTCAGTGTAAATCATGTTAATGTGTTTTCATTCATTCAATCATTCATCCATGTACTCAATGGGCATGGACTTAGCAACAATTATGTTGGAAACTTTGTGCTGGATACAGATAAAAATAATACCATTCATTTCTGTTAGATATCACAGTAAGAAATGAAGCCTGTCTCATATTCCCAGTGCCATACAACCAGTGATCTGAGGACCAGAGCAAACCAGACATCCTGTCATACTGAGAGTTGAGCTCTCCCTTCAGCCATTCACCAACTCAGGACTCCAGGACTCCAGGATTCCAGGACTCCAGAACTCCAGGCAAGGTTCCTCTCACCATGAACACAGAGCAGATATATCCAGTTGACTTAAATTTGATTCTATTTTTGCTGTTTTAGTAGCAAGTTAAATGGGCAAGAATGATGGCCTCTTGCCACCAAGCTTCATATATGTGGGGAACTGGAAAGACTGTGTCTCACTTGCACAAGATGCCACCTTATTTCAACAATGATGGACAAGATTATAATAGGTAGAACTTGAACAGAACCCCTAAAGAACACAAATGGGACATTTAGTAACCATCAGCCATTTGACAGGTGGTCTTCATTCTAAAAGAACTTGGTATTGTCAAACAAACTATATAGTAACGGCATTGTTGAGGAATCAAAAGTGCACCATGCTCTTTGGGAAGGTTTTTTTCGGCCATTTATGAAATATCTGTATATTGAAAATGAAAAAAGTTGCTCTTAACTCTTGAGGTGGTGTGATGAAATTCAATTAGAAAAAGTAGTCAGAGGGAATTTTATAGCAATGAATTCCTATATCAGACAAGATGAAGATCTCAAACAACCTACTATTGCATCTCATGGAAATAGAAAAATAAGAATAAACCAAATCCCAAATTAGATGATAGCATAAGCCAGGTGTGGTGGTGCACTCTTTTATTACCAGTACTTGGGTGGTGAGATAGAAAGACTACAGGCTTGAGGCAAGCCTCCGCAACCTATTGAGACCCTCATCAACTTAGCAAGATGCAATTTAAAATATTAAAAGGGTCGGAGATGTATCTTAGAGGTAGAATGCCCTTGGGTTCAATTCCCATTGGAAAAAAAATTAAAGAAACAAAATGATACCATAAATAAATAAAATTAGGAACAGAACAAGACAAAAATCAACAAAATTAAAAGTTGGTTTTTGAAAAGATAAGCAAATCTTTCACCAGACTAAGAAAAAAGACTCAAAATAGGATATGAAAAAGGAGACATCACAATTGATAACACAGGAATACAAACTATCATTAAAAACTACTATGAACAATTATATCTCAACTAATTAAAAACAAGAAAAAATGGATAAATTTCTGGTTGAAAACCCACCAAGATTTAATCAAGAAGAATTAGAGATGGGTGTGGTGGCACATGCTATAATTCCAGTACTTGGAAGGCTGAGACAGGAGGAGGATCCCAGATTTAAGGTCAGCCTCAGTGCTGAAAAAAAAAAAAAACAGATGCAGAAAAAGCATTTGAAAAATTCAGCATCTATTTGTGATCAAATATCTCAACAAATTGATTATAAGAGGAAGAATCACAATGTATCAATAGCCATATAAATAAACTCACAGCCAATATCACATTGAATGGGGAAAAAGTTGAAAGCTTTTCATTTAAAGTCTTGAACAAGGAGGCTAAGATGCTTGTTTCACTGCTGTTACTCAACATAGTAGTGGAAGTCTTACCTAGCCAGAACCATAACCAAAGAAAAAAAACATCCAAATTGGAAAGGAAAAAGTCAAATTGTTCCTATTTGCAGATGACATTGTCTTACATGAAACCCCAAAGATTCCACCAAAAAACTGTTATAACCAAAAAGCAAATAAAGTTGCAAGATACAAAGTCAAAAGACAAAAATAAGTGTTATTTCTGCATGTAAATAACAGACTATCTAAAAAATAAGTAAACATTTCCCTTTAAAGTAGTTATAAAAAAGTACCTAGAAACAAATTTAACCAAAGAGGTGTAAGAGCCCTATAATGAGAATGATAACAACATTGAGGAAAGAAATCTTTAAATAAGATACAAATAAGTGGAAAGATAGGCCATATTTATGGATTGAAATAATATTAACTGTCTATACTACACAAAGTGACTTAGAGAATAAATGCAATCTATGGCAAAATTCCAATGTACTTTTTATAGCTGAATAGGATTTCTTTGTGTGTGTGAGTGTGTTTCTACTGGGGATTGAACTTAGGGACATTCTACCTTTGAGCAACATCTCCTGTCATTTTTCTTTTGAAATAGTCTCATTACATTCCTGAGGGTCTCTGCAAATTGTTGAGGCTGGCAATTGATTGCTGATCTTAATACCCTACTCTCTCAGCCTCCCAAGTACTGGGATTACAGATGTGTGCCAGCACACTCGGTCCCATTTTCTTTATCCATTTATTAATTCTTAAATTGATTCTCTATCTTTGCTAATGTGATTACTGCTGCAATAAACATGGTAGTACATGTCTTTCAACATAAATCTGGAAGACATTATATTAAGTGGTATAAAATGGGCACAAAAAGACCATACTGGAGTTCTGGAGTTTTAAGAAGTTATCCTCATAGAAATAGTAAAAAAAACAATGCAGCAAGATCAGGCGTTTGAGACCAGCCTGAGAGCACAACAAGATGCATGGCCCACCTCAAATAATAAATAATTTTTTAAATGTGCATGTGGCACTTCAAAAATATATATATATATATATATATATATATATATATAATTATTTGTAGAATGGTAAGAGGTTTGTAGAAAGAATATACTTATGGTATCTTCCTATGATATATGTTTTAAATCAATTTTAATAAAATATTCTGAGCCTTTACACATGCTAATACACTGATTCTAAAGAAACAGACACTGATATTAGTTAACACAACCTCCAGCCCCCGGAAGAATTGCTTTACTATTTGAAACATTAGCCAGTGCTAATGGAGTGCCAGTTCAGAGAAGCAATGCCCAAGAGCAGAAGAAAAGTTCACAATGAGCAATGTATGTGTGTATATACCTCTACCATCTTATACTCCATTAAGAGAGATGACTACACTGCACCATTAAAAATAATTTTAAAAAATCTTATAATGACAAAAAAAGAAAACACAATGAATACCAGGGCTGGCAAGTACTGGAGGCTGAGAGGATGGGGAGAATTTGTCAATGGGTACAAACTTATAATTAGGAGGAATAAGTCCTGATGTTCTATTATACAGCAGAGTGACTTTAGTTATCAGTAATGTGACATATTTCAAAATAGCTAGAAGAGAGGATTTTGAATGTCTCGACTGCAGACCAATGATAAATATTCAAAGTGATGGATATGGGATATGCTTATTACCCTGATGTGATCCTTACACAATGTACACAGGTACCCGTATAGCATATTGTAGCATCTAAACATGTACAGATACTGTGTCACATAAAAACAAAAATTTGGAAAAATTTAGTTTAATTTTTCACAAGCATAGAAAAACAATACCAAAATTCATATAAAACCCTAAAGACTTCAAGTAACCAGAGCAATTACAGTTAACAGCTTTAGTATATTTTTGGTTATCAAAACACTAATATCTTTGGGATATTAATGTAACAAATATTCATGATACATGAAAATCATTATTAGTACAGTGTGGCTTCAACTTCATAAAATGTATGCTCAGTGTGTGCAGGTATACATGATGACTAGAATTCAAACTGTAAATCATTTGTAAACATTGGTCTTTTGTGTTCTTTGCTTCTTGTGTTTTTTTTTAGTTGTCAGTAATGTACATATAAACTTATAAAAGCTGGAAAATAAATGTTGATATTATTCCTCCCTCAGTTATAGCCTAGTTGGAAAGATACACACATGAACAACTAAACTGAAATATACCATAGCAGGTATGTGTGTATGTGAAGCTACAAATCTTTGTTAGCATCAGTCTTGGCAGTAACCCCACTTCTACTGGAAGGCCCCATAGCTTGTCTAGCTGAGGGCTCAGAGGAACTGCCCTGATTCATCACATACAGAGAAATTCTGAATTTAGTTACAATCTTTGACTGCCAGTACCAGAATAATTTCTCCTAATCCCATATGTGTGGTGCTGGGATCTACAGAGCCTTCTGTAATGAAACACCCCATCTCCACTCCTACCTCATTAATGTTACATACATACAACTTTCTTTCTTCTGCCTAGCACTATAATTTGAAAAGAATCCAACCTGGGGTTTGCAAAATATTACTCATCTAACAAATATTGTTTGGCCTGCGTATGAGTTACCTTAAATAAAACCAAATACAGTATATTGGTAGGTACAGCAGTAAGGAACTTGGATCTTCAACTTGGATCTTACTGAGACCACACCAAATACAAAGGGTATTCTTTTTATTGGTGTTTCTATAAAACAATCTTGATAAAATCTACAAAATTTAGTAAGGAATAAAATTAGCATAATGAGACATTAGTATCATTGGTGAGAAGATCACAAATTCTTTATGTCAAAAAATAAATAGGAAAACTCAACTTCTGTCAAATTTTAAATAAAGGTAAGGTACTATTTTTTAAAAAATAACTATGAAATGGAAGATGAATTAAATGATGTATTTTATTTTTCTTTCTTTTTTTTTTTTTGCGGGCCTGGGGATGGAACCCAGGGGCATTTGACCTCTGAGCTCCACCCCCTGCCCTAGTTTTTATTCTTTATTTTGAAACAGGGTCTCACTAAGTTGCGGGCGGCCTCACTAAGTAGCGAGGCTGTCCGTGAACCGCGATCCTCCAGTCTCAACCTCCCGAATGCTGGGATTACAAGCGTGCAGCACCATGCCCAGCTTAAATGATGTATTTTATAAAAGAATCCTTAAAGACATTAATTTTGACCTAACACATGTTGTGGAGGCTAGTCTCAAACTGTGCCCTTCCTGTCTCATATTAAGATTTATTTATAGCATTTCCTACAACTAATATTTACATTATATTTTATCATATAAATTAGTATGTGATTTCAAATCCTAAATCAAAATTCTGCCATCTTTAACAATAACAAAAATGCAATAATTTTAAATAAAATATTAAAGACACAAATTATCATACTATAATTTTTTCGATTACATTTCACTTTAAATCTTGTAACTCTTTTAGGCAGATTAAAAAATAAAGCCTAAGCATGTATATACATTTCAACTAAGTTGAAAGATCCTGTAACTATTCTCTGTACATCTGCTCACTATAATGTATGTTTACATATTAATGTGCAGTACAAATTTGTAAACATGAACATTTGAAACTTTGAAAGGAAATGATACTAGTCTTTTTCCTCTCAATATTTTATTGAAACAACATGTCAAAATTTGGCCAGCACCACACATTTAAATAGTTTAATAGGGGATATGTTTTGAATGCTCTGTAGACCTATTTGTTCTGTTTTATGTTGTCGTCCAAACCATGTTTATTTGTACAGTTTTAATACAAATTATCATTTAATTGCAGACCAAACCTATGAAGATTAAATATATACCAAGGCATTTAAATCAAAGCAACTGCCACCAATGCCTAAGCTACACATTTGGTTTGCTTTAAACTGTTCCAATAAACATGTTAAATTTCAGTGAAATCAACTGGTAAACTGTTGCTGTATATCAGGATATTATTGTTATTTTGGCTAGTTGAAGATTTTTTCAGCACAAAGATGACATATCGCTAAATTGGAATAAAAACATTGTACTACCACCTTGTCAATTCAATTCACCAAGTACAGTATATGCAATTAGACATTTCTAAGTATTTTTAAATGTGCCTTTCCACACAGCATATATAATTAATAGTGTAAGTATGCATCGAGTAGGTGCTCTTTGTAGCATCTCTTTTACGAAGGGGAGGGAGAATAAATGACACAGCATTAATTATTTTAAAACAAATTTAAATGCAATTAGAAATATATATGCTTTATGTGCATATATATTCTGTGCCAGGATAAAGTTACATTCACATATACACATATATACTAATGTGACATCTGGAATTTATCAAATTTCATATTCATATATGGAAAAAACTTTTTATTGACATTCAGTAGAGACAACTACTGCATATTATCCTACTGTATGCATGGACATGCAACTCTATTGTCTCAGATCATCTAAATATGTCCTCAGTATGCATGTGACCTTTTTGAAATATACTTTACGTATTTATAAAAAAACATTTATTTAAGTCACATTTTGGCTCAGCCAGAAATACTGACCAACACAATAGTAATATATAAAGGCTATATATTACCTGATTTCTATGTGCTGTGATTTTCTCCAAGGTGCACAGTAGAAACACTAAGGAGACTGAAAGGGAAAACTTCCGTAATGTCCACTGAAGATACTTGTCTTTATTTGGTGTTGGCACCTTGTCAAGTTGTCAGCACATAGGACTGATGGTTCAAAGACTGATTACTCACTGACTCTTCACTTGCTAATCCTAATAGTTCATTTCTTCTCAAGCTACAGACATGCTTTGACCTCACAAAAGAATGAAATCTTGCCCACTCGCAGACCATATGCAGAACCCATGTCTTATAACAATGAACAATACCTCTGTATAGCTGGGGGGGGAAATCTTTTCATTTTTGTAGTACACAGAATAGGAACAAAACAATTGGAAGGCTCTTAAATTGTGTTACCTAAAGTTATATGTTAGACTTTAAAATGTAATCTCCATAGGACTTAGGTACTCTGTACAGTGAAATAGAATAATAGTATTAAAGAGTTCTACATTACCTTACTTAAAGTTTTATATTGGTTTTCAGAATGTAATGAATAGAGGATTTATCCACTTAGACCTGTGTTCTTCAACCTGTCTTTGATTTCAACTTGGCCGACTGTTCCACAAAATAGTATCTTCCTGACCAGGAAATCTGACTACAAATCTGAGCCTGATTGAGGGCTGTGCAAGAATAAAGTAATATTCACTTAGTTCCTGACTCAATGTGTAAATTTTACAGTTGATACAAAATTTATATTCTCTTGGTTTATTTGGGGAAAGTCATATAACCAGGTCAGATTAAGAATCAGATTTATAAATGCAGTATGATGAATCAAGATTTTTTTTAAAAGGTGGGAGGAGGTACATGTATCACTGAACCAGATGCAAACGGAGGTTTTACTTATTAGAATTGGGGGTCTATTAAGTATTATTTGTCCCACTTCTTTCTAACAATTTCACACTTTGTCTAACCCGAGTGGCTTTTGATTTTTGTTTTTAAAAAAGCCTAACATTTATTTGAAGCAGTTAAATGTGGAAGAATTCTTAGTTTTTTATTCCACAATTTTCCAAGTCACTTAACTTTTGCATCATACATCAAGAAGGTTCAGTTTATTCAACAGAAATAGTAAGAAAATTAAATATTTATATACATAAATTAGAGGTGTTAGCAAATTTCTGAAAATTAGTAATTTGCTCAGAAGGGGACTGCTCGCTATTACAACTCTTATGGTTTCTTACCAGCCTAGTTTTTTTTTTTTAATGAAGGCTTTCCCTTGATTACTTCTTCAATTAAAAGTGTGAACTAATTTATTATAATGTATAAAATAGCTTTTTATGTGTCTAACTTTTTTGACTTAAGCCTTAGTTTCTTTTTATTAATCCCTATTAACAGTGAACTTATTACTAGTGTTATGTGGAAAATATATAGCAAATTTTTCTGAAATATAAATTATAGGGCATATGTATTCTGAAGCAGATACCCAATTAATTCCTTCTCTTAAAAAATCACTCAAAAATAATCCAAAGATTTTCTTAATTTTTAGTTAAAACTTTCTCTTGGAAATTACTGAAGTCCTCCTATGCAAGCCCTTATTTAATCATAATCTGATATGGAAGCTTCTACTAAAGTCACAATTTATTTTACCAGTTTAAAGTTAGCTTACAGTTTTCCCATTTTAGAGTAGGCAACAATAAATTATGCTTGTTGCTTTTGATCCCCTGTTTAACAGACCTGAGTAATGTAGAACTTATGCCTCAAAGATATTTGCAACACGCACTTAGCTGGAATCGCAGTATTTCATCTTAAATGGAATATTTGGTTTTAATGCAATAGGTGCTGTTTTATCAATTCTTCCAGGAGTAAAGTGGATATAATTTTAATAGTAAGACACATTTATAAGGCATTTTTATAAAAATAAATAGCGATTATAAACATTTTCTATTTTTTGTAAGAGTTAGAAAAAAGTTTAGCAGATTATCTAGTGTCAAAAGTCAAGCCATGCCATTGTAATATGAGGTTCTTGTCTTAATAAAATGACTAGAGCTACTGGCATGAAAATTTAAATCTTAAGGTTATACAGATTTAATATGGGTTATACTTCATAAGCATTTTCATAAATTTCAGACCTAGTGAAAGTAAACTGTTGAACTTCATAAACTAAAATAAGATATTAAATTTTGTCAGTCTAATTTATCATTACTGACACATGAGCCTGTATATAACTCTACTTTGATAGTTATGAATTCAACTGTATTCTCCCCTTTCAATAATAATGTCTTAGTCTTCCTGAAGAACTAAAATTACTATTTTTTAAGCAGTGTATAAAATATACTAAGTTTTTACATAAGTAATTAAGGTTCATCTAAGAATTTTCCCAAAGTAAAAGAGAGTAAAAGATCAAATTTATTTAGAATGTTTTAATTTTCATTTGATCTTTATGCTCCTTTAGGATTAAATATTGCTTAGGCTACAAAGATTAATAAAAATAATACTTGAAAGTTTGTGTTCTTATTTGCTCCTCGAAATTGAGATTAGTATTTTCTTCAACAGCAGAGTATAAAAGTATAAAGTGAACAATTCAATTTTCTTCTATAATTACTAGAGAGATAATGACGAAGTCAATCTTCACAGATAAATTGTTTTACTGCTTCCACAGGAATTACATCCATTTTTTGTCATTATTTGTTATGTAAAAGGCAGGTGGCATGGTCAACTGGCTACACTATATAAAGACTCTATCACCTGGCATCAATTTTCACAGATGGGCTATTTCATCAAGTAATATTTATTGCATATCTTATTTTGAGGCCCAAGGCCACTATAATTAGAGATTCTTATCGACCGCATTTGATATAAACAACTTCTTGTGAAGATTAGTTAAGGCACTTTAAAAGTGTAACAGAAGCCTGGCACAGTGGTGAAGTCCTGTAATCCCAGTACATGGAAGGCTGACATAGAGAGATTGCAGGTTCAAGTCTAGCCTCAAGAATTTATTGAGATCCTTAGCAACTTAATGAGACCATGTTTCAAAATAATAACTAAGGGCTGTGGAGTACCTTACCTTAGAGGTAGAACCCCAATGGGTTCCAGTACTACAAAGAAACAAGTCAAAACAAGACATATAACACAACAACGCTGGCTAATGATGTGTGTAAAGCCCAATAGATGTTGACTTTTTGTTAGTTACAAATAAAGAAAAAATGTGCTTACATGTAATTGTTTTAAAAATGTGATTGTTCCACTAAAGACAATGGTTGATTGCTGGATACCAATGAACATGATTACATTTGCCTTCTCTGAAAGAAACTTGACTGTTATCATTTCCTTTGAGATGATTGGCAGCATTAACCAGTCTAGTTGGCATAGAGAAGTTGCACCTATAGACGCCATAAGAAGGATGGAAAGAGCAATTGAGATCATCCTGGGTGATGGGATTTGGTGGGAAAATATTTCCAGGTCCCTGTAATCCATATAACATCTGATTGACAGAATGAGGTGCTGGTAGACGCTGCCCACTGAAGTTTTCAGATGAAGCACTTTTGGAATTGTTGATCCCCAAGGAAGATAACATGGGCACTTCCATCATGAGTGGAGCTAAAGACTGAGATCTGTTGCTGCTTGCCAGCTTTTCTGGAGCAGGTAAGACCAGAGGTTGCTGTCTCCAAAAATTAGTTGGGCAAATCTTGTAGCAAAGGGGCAGATTGATATTGTGCAGGTATGCTTCTGGACAGGTCATTCCAAGGGAGCTTGCAGGTAAGTGAAATGTAGGTGGAGAGCAAGGTGGAGAAAGTAAGGAGCTTAAAGGAGAGGGAGCCCCTCCACTGGAAGTCACTGGAGATGAGCCACTGCTTCCACCTGTGAATGACAATTCAGTTAATGAACAATGAACTCAGTGTTCTTGCTGAATAATTTATAATATCAGTCACCACCCCTGCTTCATTCCTAACTTCCCTTGCAAGCTCATAGTTCTTTTGGCTCCTTTAGGAAAAGGAGTGCTTATTCGTCCAAGTGATCTTGAATATAGTAACTCAACTATAACCACCATTATTAGTTTTAAAGCTTCTTCTTTATATCATGTACTGAACATTCGCTAAGATCAAGAAATATACTAGATACTTAAACTAAATTTATCCAATGAATGACAGAAGGAGCCTAACTATATGATTCAAAGTAAATCACATGAACAAAACTAGCTATTTTATTTCTTAACTTTAAAAATGTATTAAAATTGAGCCGGGTGTGGTGGTGCATGCTTGTAATCCCAGTACTTGAGAGGCGGAGACTTCGTGAGGTTCTCCACAACTTAGTGAGATCTTGTTTCCAAATAAAATATAAAGTAGGATTGGGATGTAGCCTGGAGACAGAAAGCCTTTGGGTTCTATACCCAGTACCACAAAAAATGTACTAAAATAACTAGTTAAGGAAATTGAACAAATTAAATGCTTGTTTGGGATTCTATAGACATAATAGTATAACATATATAATAGTATATGGCTATAACCTCTCATAAGTGAAAAGAACATATTTAAAACATTAATTTTTTTCTTATATAAAGATTATTGATGGAAAGACTTCCATGGCTATTGACTAAACTTGATTAAGTCATGGGTTTTTTCTTAGTGTTGCTGTTGTTTTTCTTAACTGTTTTCTGTATATTTATCTAGCCTAAACTTTCATCAGCAGACTGGCTAACCTCTTGGATAATTAAACATTAAAATTTATTTGAAAATTGGTACTCTTTTTCTTTGCAATTGGAATGCATTATGAGAAATTTAATCATTAAGAAGACTATCATTTTGAATTATCAGTTAATAGTAATTGTTATTTTTTCTTTATTACCGTATATTCTGGTTACTTGGATATTTTTAAAGCATGCTACCTAAATGCTTTAACTTAAGTTGATACTGTAAAATAAGTGTTATTATTTTTCTTTACCACCCTCTAAACCACATCAGAAAACTCAAGTCAATGAAATATTTCAGCAACTGATTAAACTTGATTTTCTTGAATCTCAATCGGTTATTGTGGCATAATGTAAAATTCAAGCAAAGTATAATGTTGATGACTTGCTCCATAATATAATATTGAAATAATTTTCAAAGACAAGAGACTCTAATGGAGTATAGATAAAAGGGCAAAAATCCCATGCTGTTTGAAAATTAATATTCTTCTATTTATTCTTGAATATCAGAGTAAATGAAGGTATATATTACCTTACCTTAAAACTGCATTATTTATTATTATTAGTAGTAGTATATAGTCATGTAATATACTACCTGAGAACAAATACCTTGAGAATATTTTTAAATGATTGTGGCAATTAGTTGTAATGCAAAAAGACAGATACTCCATGATTTAACTCATATGTGGTTTTATCAAAAATGTTGATCTTAAACAAGTTGAAAGTAGAATGATGGTTACTGGAAGCCAGGACAATAGGTAGAGGGAATGATGGGGAAAGGTTGACTAATAGGTACGAAGTGAGAAATAGGAGCAAGAAGTTCTGGTATTATATTGCACAATAGGTTTACTACATGTAACAATGATGTACTATGCATTTGAAAACGTTAGGAAAGGAGTTTGAAAGTTTTTGCCATATAGAAATGATACATCTTTTAGGAGGTAAGTATTTTTAAATTGATTTAAACATTATGCAATGCACACATATCTGGAAACATTGCATAGTACCCCATTAATATGCACAATTTTTTTTGCGGTACTGGGGATGGAACCCAGGGGTATTCTACCTCGGAGCCACACCTCCAGCACTATTTTTTATTCTTTATTCGGAAACAGGGTCTCACTGAGTTGCAGAGGGTCCTCACTAAGTAGTAGCTGAGACTGGCCACAAATCGCGATCCTCAGGTGTCAGCTTCCTGAATGCTGAGGTTACAAGCGTGCACCACCATGCCCGGCTTTACAATTTTTGCTTTTAATGTATGAGTTAAAATATTTTAAATATTCAGATCTAATAAAACAGGAAAATTATAGCATTTATGTCAAATTCATCCTATGTCCTACTTTTATATTTCTTGTGAGCCTCTTTGTTGGCTTATTAGTTGTAACTATTTTAAGTCTATAGTATTCATCTTTGACTTTTAACATTACTTCAAGTAATATTGTGCCACTTCATGTATAATAACTTTGTAGCAGTGTACTTATATTTATTCCTTCCCATATTCTGTACCATGATCATCATACACTTTATCTTACATGATATAGACTGCATAAAACTTTTTAAGAAGTTTGAAAGTACAAGCACAATATACACTCACAAAAAAATGAGCTAGATAGTATGGTATAGTAATACTTTCAATGTTTATTTCTCTACTCACAAAAAAATATTTCTAGCTAAGTGCTGATGTTATTTTAAGGAAGTAATTTTAATATGTGCTAAAACTTTTCATATAACATATAATACCCATTTCTATAACCAATATATTTGCAAATCAGAACTTAGATGAACCACTAGCAGATCCTTACTATGAGACAGTGAGATGCTGAAAGGGTTCAGGTGAGATTTGTAAATGAGGGTCTAAAATAACTCAAGAATATAGATGTCCAGAAATCCACCATTACTACAGCTCTATTCTCTTCTTTCTTGAAAGCTGCCAGCATTCCTTTTTTCTTGCCTTTTACTTCCTCACCAAAGTAAATATACATCCATTTGCTTATAAACACAAATTGTCTGGTATATACCTTGCCCCTGTATAGTATTTGGTACAAAGGTTCTGGCTACTGTTATTTCAACATGTAAAAATAAAACTGAAGTTTACAAGTTTTCTTACTTTGTGTTTCTGCACCAAAGGTTTTAAAATCCAGAGTGAGAGAAGGTCTCCATGGGTAGGTCTCTAAAAGCCCATCCAATAAACCCCTGAAAAAAAGATTCAACTTTCAGCAAACCCAGAATCCAGTTCTTGAACATAATGATTTACCTCAACATTTTATAAATTTTGTAGGTTATTATCCAAAATGCTTCTCTTTTATAGCTAGACTTCTAAATAAAATTCAATCAAAACCAAGATTCTAGCAATATCTTAAAAATGGGTAAGGGAGAGAGTAGAAAAAAGCCAGATTGTGGAGACAAAATGTCAGGCTCCTTTTCTAACTCCTACTGGTCACAAAACTTAGATCTTCTGAGTCTCTGAGCTGCAGTTTCCTAATCTTTAATATTTTTGAAAAGGGCTTCAAAAATATTAGGCATGATTGTTATATTACTTACCTATTTCTTCCAGGATCTCTAAATCCTTTAGCAAAAGGATTCCTATCTATTTTCAGTTTGGTAATCTGTGAATTGAAAAGAAAGAGAAAGCAAAAATGAATGTTCTTTGTGAAAACACAATTGCTTATAATGTTTACAAGGACTACACAAGACTGGAATCTGTGATGTGGCACTTTAAGTACATATAAACATAGAAGTAAGTAAAATTTAGAATAATTATCCTTTTTATTCTGCCCCCTTTTACCTCTTCTTTCTCACATAAGAATCACACAATTTATTATCAAAATTGATTCAATGAAATAGCAGTAAAAGCATGATTTTTCCCCATTGTTTATAATATAACCTGTGGAGTGCTGGTTGCCTGTATCCCAGGATCCCTCTCTGGGGCCACTTCTGCTTGCCTGGGAACTGGCCAGCTTTACCTGCTGATTTTGGTAAGCTGTCACTGTGGTGAATTCAGTTTCTTTAAAGGAGAATGTCTTAACCCCTTCAGCAGGCAGGGAGTGAATCCGGGACAGGTCAACTCTGCTGTCTTGCTCCATCACATGCACACGGGGCTTGTATTTATGCATAGACTGCAGAATGATCTAGGGGAGAAATGGCCAAATGCTGTCAGAATAACTGGCTTCCCCTTCCAACCACCTTTTCCCTCTCATGACCATCCCCAATGTGGGCACACACCAAGAAAGAGATAAGGCTAAACCAGGGAGGCTGGGGAGCCACATGCAAAAACTTTTGATGTGGAATGTGGCCCCCCACAGAGATGCTCTGGGCCTAAAGGAATTCTAGAGGAAGGCACCTCAGCAACACCAGGCAGCAGTGGGTCCTTCCATTTCCAGAGTGGGGTCATTTCCTGTTTCCAAATGTGGATGGCCACGTGATATAATAGTCTTACTGGGATCTGGTCACCTGTCACAGATTCCCTGGGAAATGACTGACAGGCCTGACATTCCTGACTTGCTAATTCCAGTAGATTCCTTCTTTCCTTTTGTGTCTGGCATGGGGACAGCTGGGGAGGGCAGAGGCAGGAGTGTACCTAGAGAGAAGGCTTATGATCTAAGTGACCTGAAAACTGCCAAAGACTATTTGCCCCCTGGGAACAGGAGCTGAGAGTGTTAGGGGAGAGATTTCCAGTGGGCTTTCAGGTTCCCGTGCTTGCATCCTCCCACTTCATCACATGAACAACTGAGTAAACCACAGGGCAGGTAGGAGCAGCTCTGGTGACTGCTCCAGAGGCCGAGGTTCCTGACAGCCCCAAGAAGCTTTTCCTGCCTCTGACAATCTGGGCCCAGACACTCTGGCTTCAGCAGCTCTTTTTGTATCCTGTCACTCACTCTCACCATTCCCCTTGGCCAGCATTCTCAGTCTCCAAGCAAATGTTTCAGGAGCCCTTCCTTGGTGCTTTTACTCAAAGGTCCAGATCTTACACAGTTCCTAAAGAGCACAGCACGTACATCTGAGAGAAGCTTCTTTGGCCTCTCCGGGGCAACCTGCGGGCACGAATGCTGGCACCTCCCTCTTCAGCAGGAAAGACTGTTCTCACTCACGTGCCCTTTGTCGTCCAATTCATTGTTGGTGAGTTTCACCCGATCGAAGCTGATGATCTGCCGCATCCAGGCTTCTCCTGAGCAGGGCGAGTCTGGGTGCACATAGAATCTGGGAGTGATGCAGGAATGGTCAGTATTCCCAGCTACCATCCACTGCGAGCTATGATACACGTACCTGAAAAAGTGCAGGGAGTGGTGTTAAACTCCACCAGCCAAAGCCAGGAGCATGTGAGGTCGGCTGCTGGGTTCTGTTCCTTAGGGCATCACTGAAAGCGAGCCCTCTGAGTCAATGGCAGGTAGCAAATGACCCACCTGGACTTCTAAAGAGCACCCAGGGACAGAAAACCAACAGTAAATAATCACGTGCCGTGGAAAGGAGAAATGAAAACCAATAGTTAAATAATCATGTGCTGTCAAATTGCCTTGTCAGGACAGGGCAAAAAAAAAAAGGTCTTGGAATTTACAAGCCTGGTTTGTATTTCCTCAGAGAAAATGCAACAGAAATTGATCCAACTCATTTTACTGCATGGAATGCTGGGGGGAAATATCCCCCCCACCCCCCCCCCCGCTCCAAGAGAGTCAGGCGAAGAGCACAGGGAAGAAGTGGGAGGCTGAACAGGGTCTTTCTAGTCCATTGTCCCCAGGCTTAGTGGCCGCTCTTTGGCCAATAAGGCTTCCCATCAGAAGATGCCCAGGAAACCTGCCTGGGTCAGCCTCTGGGTTGATTTTCCCAGTTTTCAATCTCAAAGTCTCAGTTGTGCCCAGTTTCCCCAAACCGACTGCAACCTGCAAAGCAAACAGCTTGTTCTGTTGCTTCAAGGCAACTGATTGCAACAGGCTGGTGAGCTTCACCTCCTCCTAGCCCTCAAGACCATCACGGGGTTATAGGCAGGCTGTCTTCTTGGGGACCCGGGCACTGTACCCACCTCTGGTTGAACACTCACAATCTTTTATGGGCTGCTCTCTCGCAATCCTCTCTCCTTCCTACTCCCCATGAAAGCATACCTGGGCCAGGGCTCTCTGACCGCTAGCTTCAGAGGTCTTAGAAAAATTAGCTTAGTTTCAGGCTTTAGAACAATCTATCTACTCTTTGCCTGCTCTAAGTCTAGTGCTTAAAGAAAAAAACACAGTAAAAGCATTCTTGTACCCTCAGAGATAGGGCCACCACTTCAAATGGCTTAAAAAGGGACAAAAGGTGGGTGGGCCCTGACATGAGGACTCCTCAGCTACCTTGGGGGCAATTCAGGGCATCTTTCTGGGTGCCTGCTGCCAACCCAGCACAACCCAGCATCCAGAGTGCCCTCAGAAACTTGGGTCCATTTACAGCCCATGACACTTCTCCCCAATTCCATCAAACTGCATCCATTCTCCTCCATGCCAGAAGCCATACCCTCTGCAGTCTACATAGCCTATGCCAGAACAGTGGGAAGGATAGAGGACTGGGTCATTTTTATCTCCTTCCTTCCTTCCTTCCTTCCTTCCTTCCTTCCTTCCTTCCTTTCTTCCTTCTCTCTCTCTCTCTTTTATCTCTCTCTCTCCTCTCTCTCTCTCTCTCTCTCTCTCTCTCTCTTTCTCTCTTTCTCTCTCTCTTGCTCTCATTTATTTATTTACTTCTTTATTTTGTGGTACTAGAGATTGAATACAGAGGCATTCTAACCCTCAGCTACACCCTAAACCCCACCCCGAGCCCCTTTGAAATTTTTTTCCTTTTTTTGTGGTACTGGGGATGGAACCCAGCAGCATTCTACCTCTGAGCTATACCCACTGCCCTATTTTTTATTTATTCTTTCTTTTTAAACAGGGTCTCAGTTGCAAAAGGCTTCACTAAGTAGCTGAGGCTGTCCGTGAACCGTGATCCTCCAGTTTCAGCCTCCCGAATGTTGGGATTATAAGTGTGTACCACCATGCCCAGCTAACTTTCATTTTTGAACCAGGATTTCAGCTCAGTTGCTGAGGCTGTCCTGGAGCCTGCCATCCTCCTTGTCTCAGCCTCCATGGCCTCCCAGGTATAGACCACCATGACCAGCTGTGGGCCTCATAAGGGCCCAGTTACCTGTAGCGTTTGGAATCCACTGGTACCACATCGATGGCCACATAATATTGTTTCCCTGGGTCCAGCCCTTTCACCTTGACCCGAACAGAGGGGAACATCCGCCTGCGAGAAAAAAAAGAGAGAATGACCCAGAAACTTTGCCAGATGTTGAGAAGGGGGAGTGGTCAAGGACAAATACTGATGCCAGTGAAAAGTGAAGGAACTCACAGTACTGTGACAGATTCAGGGAATGACACTGGCTGCGTGAGGAGAGAGTACTGGTTATATGCTTTGACTGAACAAGTGTAGGATTTCTGAGGTGAGAGGAACATCCTTACCACAAGGGTTTCTCCCCAACCCACACACACTATCATAAAAAGCTATAAATAAGAAAAGTAGAAGAAAAAGGCTCTGTCCCTCCCCTGGGTTTTTAGCAGTAAGGTCTGTGAGGCAGACTGAAATTCAGAAGACTCACAAAAAAATCACCCAGCTGCCATGGGCTGCCAGCACCAAAAGGTGGCCATGGGAAAGGCTTGCTTGCCTCACAATAACCCAGGTGAAAATATGGGGAACCGGGAGCTTGTGAGATAAAATATTGTTCTCTGGTATATTTGAGGCTTAAACTCAGAGGTTTGATCACAGCCTGAGCATATCTGATTTTTGTCATATATGAGAAAGGCTGGAGCTGGGAAAGTGCTTTCAGGTACTCTCTTGGAATTAGGACAGTACCTGGAAGGAAGAATGTGCTATTTACCTGGGACTAGGTAGGCCTTAGACAAATAGATTGAAGGGTCTGTGGATTTCTCATGTTTGCCAAGGACATTAAGATCCTATGGTGTTTTGCCTCTTACAAAAAGCTTGGACAGAACCTAACCTGCCCGCCTTGGTAATAATCATCTCAGTCCCTATGTCATGGAACCTCTTCCACAGCTCGGATCCTTGAAGCTCCACTTGGATAACATCTTTATCTTCCAGACTTTCCTGGCTGTTGCCATCCCTTTCTCTGCCACTGCTGCTACCACCACACCCGGAGAAAGCAGTTGTTGCCGATTCAGTCTTGAGTCGCTTTCCTGCTGGACACAGAGACAGCCAGGGCTTGAGAAAGTTGTGCAGGCTTGTGTACTCCCTTCTATCAGATGCCTATCTGGGAACAGGTGGGCATCATCCCTTTCCCAGAAAGCAGGTGGTGGATACCCATGGTCCCCAGAACACTCTGTGGTTCCTTAATGGAGAGAGGGGCCCAAGTCTCAATTCAGAAAAGGTGTGATTAGAATTTTCCCTCTTCACCTTCTGGCAGATGATCCTGTCTGAGGCTGGATGTGCTGGAGATTTCGGGACTCAACCCTACTTCTTACTGAGTAACAGCCAGTCTTTGATTCATAGGCCCTTGTAGGGGATTTGTGAATCCTACTCTTCCTCAAGCATGTGCCCCCTCCCACCGCTGTTTACTGCAACTGCGAAGGAATCAAAGTACTCTGAAACCAAAGTACTACTTATTTATTTGTTTGGTGTTGGAGGTTGAACCCGGGGTCCTTCTGCCTGTGAGCTACAGCACCAGCCCTATTGAATTAATTAATTAATTTGAAACAACGTCGTGCTGGGTTACTGCATACTGGACTAGAACCTGAGATGGATACTCCTGTCTCAATCTCCCAAGTATCCGGAGTACAGACCGGCAGGAATGCTCCTGGCTCCCAGTGGGATTTTTAGGTTCTGAAACGGTCCCTACAGGCAGGTGGCAGAGGAGTCTCTGGGATCCCAAATGGGCTGCCGGGCTGGGTCAGGACATCTTTGGGTACGGCTGGCCGCTTCCCCACTGCGCGGCAGGCCAGGCGAGGGACCAGGATCCAGCAAGCTCAGGAGGTGGGCTCTGAGCAAGCGGGCTACCAGCAAGGGGTACTCACCCAGCTGCTTGCTCTTCTCCGCAGCAGCGCTGCTCCTTCTCTCCTCCTCTTCCTCTCTGTCCTCTGTTTCCTGCGGCTCTGGCTGTGCCTCCTCTCTTGGGTCTTGCGATTTTCTTTTGCTGGATCTCCCCACTAAGGCTTCCACGGAGAAGGCGTGCGCTCGAGAGCTCAGAGCCATCCCTGGAGGGGGGTAAGTGAATGTGCGCCGCACACTTTCAACCTGAGCTTGATTAGGGAGGGAGGGGGAGAGGGAGCGCGCAGATGATAGGCAAGCCAGGGAAAGCGGAAACTATCCCAAATCCGAAAAAGAAAAAAAAAAAAAAGAAAAAAACAATTTTTGGATCTTCACTCAAACCAACAAATAAAAATGTGTGTGTTTTATATATACATGTATTTTCCCTTCAAATAGACAAAATGAAAGGAAAGGGAGATTAAACTTTTCCCGAGTCCGACACTCCTTTTGCGCTCTTCAAGCTTTTGCCTTTTGTGCAGATCAACAGTCCTCAGATGCAGGACCTGGTAGAGTGCAGAGATTGGCAAACGCTGGCTTTTTACAGAGCGGACCTGCCGCCAATGGCGGCCCAGGCCACTCGGATTGGGAGATACTGTTGCATCCGACAGAGTGGATATACCGGTCAGTCACAGCCTCCACTGTTTGTTTTGGAAAATGTTGGAAGCATTAAAAGGCACTGTGAGTGACACTTCAGAGTGACTGGGAGGAGGGGTTGGAGGTCGGTTGGAGAGGGGCTCCAGATAGGCGGGGAGGAGAGAGGAGGAAAGGGAGACTCAAAGTTACTGTTTTAAATTAAATTGTAAAACTCAAAGACATGTGAAATAATTGCCCACGAGGGGCCACTTTTCCAACAAAAGTGCAAATATTATTGAACCAGATCCAGAGAAATGTACCTGGGTACTTGGCTCTCCGTGAAGGCACTGGAAAAAGGGAGAAAAGAGCAAGCTTTCTGGGCTAGATATACTGTGCTTTGAAGTCTCAAACTGTGTGGGTGGTTGTGCCAGACAATTATCTTTTTGGGGGGGCATGGGGCTTAGGTTAGATTGAGCAAGAGGATCCCAGCTGCCACTGTCAAAAATCAGAGCAAACCTGGTTCTTCAAAGCCAATTTCTGCAATGAATATTGCCATAAATAACCTCTCCTTACACATATTTTAATTAACGTAGGGCCACCAGCAGTGCGTCAATGGGGCCTTTGCTCCCAAGAATGTGCACACCTCAAACTGTTGGAATTATATAATTGATTCCAGTGTTTCCTGTAGTATCTTCCTGAGTCGATTTTACTTTTCTTTAAAACAGATGAAGACATGTTGAGTGCCTTTTTATGTGACTATAATCTCAGTACTTGGGAGGCCAAAATAGGAGGATTACAGGTGCAAGTCCAGCCTGGGTAACTTAGCAAGACTCTGCTTCAAAATTAAAAAAAATAAAAGGGACTGGGGATGTAGCTCAGAGGTAGTACACCACTTAGTTCAATCAATCCCCAGTACCAAAAAGAAAAGAAAGGATACTGATGTTTCTGTCAGAGCTGTTATTATTTCCAACTAACATGTTTGTACATGAAGATGTGATATATCTGCTTGTGTTCATGAATTTGGTCACCCATTTTTCATCAGAAAGAAGAAATTAGGTGCTCCTAGACCCTTGAATACTGAATCTACTGATATTTGCACGTTTTCAGAAATGTTCTCCTGTTCTCTCCTGACACATTTGTTCAAAGGACAGTCATAGCTAATCCAACTCCATTTAAAATGGGATAGAAACTTATCATTTTACTGTTCAAATCCATGGCTGGGTGTGATAGTGAATGCCTGTAATCCCAGTACTTGGGAGGCTGAGATAGGAGGATCGCTGAGACAGGAGGATTGCATGTTCAGGCCAGGCTGAGCAACTCAGTGATACATCTGTCTCAAAATAAACAATAAAAAAGGGCTGGGGATGTAGCTCAGAGGTAGAATTCCTGGGGATTAAATGCCCCCCAAATTACCACAAAAAAGAAAGAAATCAGGGTGTGGTGGTACACTCCTATAGTCCCAGTCCCACTGATTTGAGGCCATCAGAGATAGAATGCATCTGGATTCAGTTCCCACTATCACAAAAAACAAATATAGCATTGAAAAACTAGTACGACTAGGAAAAGGAGAACTAGAAAATAAGTTGATCTTTTAAATTTTTATTAACATCAGATTATTTGTTAGGATGCTTTTGTCTGCAAGTGATAAAATTTCAGCTAAAAGTCACTTGAACAAATAAAGATAGTTTATTTTTTCATGTAATTTAGTTAGTTCAGGCAACATTGCATTCAAGTACTCAAATGGTGTTGAGAGGAAGCTGACTCTCTGCAGTTCTGGACTCCATTTTCCTGGAGCTTTATTTTAGGGAGGTGTGTTAGTCAGCTCTCTGTCACTGTGACAAAATGCCTGAGATAATTAAGTTAAACAAGGAAATATTTATGTTGGCTCATAGTTTCAGTACATGGTCACTTGGCTCTATTGTTTCTAGATTTGTGGCGAGGAAGGAGGGGGGGAGGGGGAAGTATGGTTACTGATATATCCTTCAAAGCCACCCTCTAGTGACATACTTTTTCAAACTAAGCCTCACCTTCTAAAATTTTCACCACTTATATATATATATATATCATATATATATATATATATGATGTGTGTGT
This sequence comes from Muscardinus avellanarius, assembly GCF_963383645.1. Classification (NCBI taxonomy): domain Eukaryota; kingdom Metazoa; phylum Chordata; class Mammalia; order Rodentia; family Gliridae; genus Muscardinus; species Muscardinus avellanarius. The sequence goes on along the minus strand of NC_137792.1, from coordinate 115,192,142 downwards.
GTGTGTATCATATGTATGTATTTGAAACATCTATTTATTTATATTCCTTCCCTTATAAGTTGGAAGTTGGAATTGAATCTGTGTTTTGGTTTAGTATCACCCTTTTTAATTAGTAATTTTTGCAGAACACAAAAGATTTCCCCTCTTCTGGATAGGCTTAGTTTCTTTTCAACACAATTTATTCTTCAAATAGCCCACATTACATATATAGAAACCCAGCAAGGGCCTGAATTTTTGCTCTTGAAATATTTCTGAGGAATATGTTTTCAGATGTTTTAGCTTAATTCTGAATATCTATTTCCATATATGTACACTTCACCAGAAGCAATATTTTATAGCCTACTTTGTTCCATTCATGTATGTGTCCATAAACACACCTATTTATAATCATTAATAAAATCTTAAAGCCGGGCATGGTGGTGCACGCTTGTAATCCCAGCATTCCGGAGGCTGAGACCAGAGAATCACGGTTCGTGGACAGCCTCAACTACTTAGTGAGGCTATCTGCAACTCAGTGAGACCTGGTTTCAAAATAAAAGAATAAAATATAGGGCAAGGGGTGTAGCTTGGAGGTCGAATGCCCCTAGCTTCCATCCCCAGACCCACAAAAAATTTTGTAAGACTCAGATATGAAATGCTTTATTTTTAAAACTGGCTCAGGGATCATATTCAAGAAGAACTTTAATAAATTGTACATACTTCAAGGCATATCTATCTTCTATCTCCACACATACTGAATGGATTTTATTTTAATCACAAATTTACTTTTCCTTTACATGAATAATTCTCACTGTGTTCCCAGCAGAAACTTTTTTGAGCAATTCAAACCCAATATTTTACTGTAACGATTTTTCTACTGTCAAACATTTAAAATAAAAAACCTCTTCTTTCTAATGTATGAATCCCAGAGCCTCTCTCCACGTGTTACTCCATGAGTTGTAGAAGGGCTAAATGAGTGACGTGTATGTATGCCTCTACAATCTTGTACCCCTTTAAGATGTGTGACTACAATGCACCAATAAACAAAAAAGAAGATTCTATTATAAAGGTTTTCAAATATTCCTGAAGCATAGAACCTGCTCAAAAGCTAATTCTGGGAATAGACACTGAATTACTGCATAAGAGTATCAGACCCCCAGCACAGGTCTTCAGCAGCTGAAGAGATATTAATGCTGATTCTGAGATATGTAATTATTTTCTCTCATATACAAATTAAACAGGAATTAACTGTACTTTAGTCCTGTACATTTGAGAATAAGCTGAGTGACTCCCAGTGTGAAGTCATTAGACAATTACTGAAATGGGAATTTTAAAAAGTTCAAATTACTCAAATAAAAATGTTCTGGATGACAAATTACTTGCGTGTAGTAAATACCAATAAAAATGTTTCTATTAAAAAGGGAGCTTATACACCAAAATGTGCTATGTCTTTGATTTAAGGAATGCATAAAATATAATAGATAGTCTGAAATACTAGAAGTGACATTGCAGCAAAATTCTTTTACCTCATTTTTACAGAAATCTGTTTTAAAAAAATACTAATTCAAGTTTTCATTTGCTATTCAAGGTAATTTCTTGCCTTTGAGCAATAAAATAAGTTACAGTTCAAAATAAAACATTATGCTAAGGGAGATTAGTCAGTCACAAAAAATAAGAAAGTGGATGCTTTCCCTAATATGTGAAAGCTAAGGAGAAATGGGTCCTAGAAGGAACTCTAGAGGGTAAAGGAGACCCTACAAAGGAGCAAATAAGACAACCTAACTGAGGGGATGGGAGGGGGGATGAAGGAAACTCTCTAAAGCACAGGATGTACTTAAACATATTGAAGTCAACCACTAAGCCAAGCATGGGAAGGAAATGGGGTGGGGATTGGATAGGGGCTAACTGGGTGATGTGTGCATGTATGTCTACACAAGTATTTTACCCCATTATAATATATGAATACAATGCACCAATAAAAACTGTAAAAAAAATTCATATTAGGAAACACTAATGCAAATGTTACATAGTGAATAACACACTAATATTAACGAATAAACTATTTTTCTGTTTCTAAATTTTATATTTTAGCTAAGACCCATGTAGTGTGTGTGTATGTGTGTGTGTGTGTGTGTGTGTGTGTGTGTGTGTGTGAAAAACCTTCTGATTAATAAGGAATGCACAAATGCTCCCTCCTGTCTTTAATGGCTGAGAAAAGAAACAAATGCCCACAGAGATGTGGTAGATAACACATCCAGAGCTGGCTGTTTTCCAATCCAAGTGCATTTAACACTAAAAATGGTCCTGCCCTCTGAGGCAGAGTTTCACTCTGCCTCTTTCCATAGGGTTAATGTCTTTCCCAGTGCTATGTGGTGCCAATTAATCACTGAACCACACCCTTCAGCAGCATTCAGGCTATAATTAACCCTTTGTCACAATATGTCCCCTCCAAAAAAAAAACAATACCCAAGATCATTAGAATTAATGATCATTAAAGCAATGCCCAATTGTTGAAGATCCCCTCACTCTGACTGAATGTCACACCCCCACAAACAACCTTGAACATCTCATAGAAAACTTAGGAAGGGCACACTTGTAGCAAAGTAGCTGAAATTAAAAGGTGACAAAAATCTTAATCTCAAACTTCAGTATTGAGATACTATGAGTTATTTCAAGTTCTATCCCATTTTATTTATGTATTTATTTATTTATTTATTATTTACTTATTTATTGTGGTAATAGGGATGTAACCCAAGGCCATTCTACCTCTGAGCTACACCCCTAGCCCTATTTTTTTATTTTGAAACAGGGTCTCATTAAGTTGCTGAGGACCTTACTAAGTAGCTGAGGTTGGCCGAGAACCTGCGATCCTCCTGTCTCAGTCTCCTAAGTATTAGGACAACAAGCACGTGCCACCACACCTGGCCATAGATTTGAATAGTGAAATGATAAGCTATAGACTCTCTCAGAAATGTAAACCTCAAACACAAATCTGACTTCTTAAATGAAGAATTTGAATACATACATGAATTCTTAGGACTATGATAATAAGTAGGGATAAGAGTTAAGCCTTACACAAGTCTATTTTTTCATTAAGTCTCTTCTAATATTTTAAGTGTTTACCTTTGATATCTTCATCACAGAATAGGTTTCTGTAAGAGTGTATATGTATCTGAGGGCCTAAAAAAAATTTACGAACCACTTAACACAATGCCTGGAGGACAGTAAGTACTCAAGCAGTTTTTAACATTAGATAATGGAAGTTAATTTCAAAATTGTACTAATCTTTCTATCACCTATATGCATATAAATACTTTGAGGCCAAATACTAGAAAGATAAAAAATTGGGGCCAGTTTTGGAACTTCCAACTTTTGGTTAATTTGTGTGTGTGTGTGTGTGTGTGTGTGTGTGTGTGTGTGTGTGGTACTAGGGATTGAACACAGAGGCATTCTACCTCTGAGCTATACTACCATCTCTTTTATTTTTTTTTAATTTTTATGCTTTTTTTTGCTTTGAAACAGGGTCTTGCTAAGTTGCTGAGAATCTAAGTTGTTGAGGCATGCTGGCTTGTTTAAATCTTAAAGCAGATTACGAAGGTAAGGAGTCTTTAGGGAAATCATCTTTCTTAAATAATTTTGAGAACTATTTCAGTAAATAAAATTAGTCGAGTAAACCAAAAGATTACATTCATGTTTCAAAATCTATGGGAAACAAGTCTGATAGAATACATAATCTGATTTTATTAACTTAATTCATGGAAAGATATTTTGGTATTTTATCAATGAAATATAAGTGTATGTTCTTCTTAAATAATTAGATTAATTTGTTAGTGGGAAGCCTCTAACACATGGCTGTGTTCTCCAGCGACTTGAAGGTATTGTCTTACTTAATATTTAAAAATTCTCATACTAGACTCTTCATTTTCTGATTAGCTTAATTCAATATAATCTCTAAAAAAAAGTCTCTGCTTTTATGCATCTAGCAGTTGTAGAGAATTGGAAACTAAATGATTATGCTTGCCAGAATATTAACTGGATTTGCTACATTAAATTGGAACGATAACAATAGTAGTTTTATTTCTTTTGTACCAATGACTGAACTTAGGGGCACTCGACCTTCAAGCTATATCTCCAGTCCTATTTTATTTTTTGTTTTGAAATAGGAACTTGCTAGGTTCTTGAGACTGTTCTTGAACTTGGAATCTTCTTACTTCAGCTTCCCAAACCCTGAGATTATAGGCAAGTACCACTGTGCTTGGAAGTTGGTAGACTGTTTTATAGTTTCAGACATAGGGTTTTTACCCCCAGAATTATATAAAAAAACATTTTATCCTTGGGTAATTTGGGGTAGAGTAGATTAATAAAAGAAATAATATCAAGTCAAAGTCCAGATGAGACCCTACTGGAATAATGATTAGAATACGCATCGAATGCCCTCTGACTGACGCAGTGTAAATTATTAATAAATGTAAAATGCATCCTGCATCTTTCAGTCCTCAAGCATTCCCCATTAAAGCACTGAACTTGAGACAAACATAGTACCTTTTTATGTTACCAATTTGGTACTCTATTTTGAAAAATCTTAAATTAACTGAAGAACCAGTCAGGGATTTCTGGAAATAATAACTCTTTGTGGCTTGAGTTTGTGATCTATTCATTTTAATGATAAGCTATTCTTACTTGAGTTTTATGCCTTATGCATTCTCTTTATTTCAAATCTTTCTTTTGTCATTTATTTCATTCTGACTGTGTGTGTGTGTGTGTGTGTGTGTGTGTGTATTTTAGAGATTATATTGAATTAAGCTAACCAGAAATTGAAGAGTCTAGTATGAGAATTTTTAAATATTAAGTAAGACAATACCTTCAAATCGCTGGAGAACACAGCTATGTGTTCTATTTTATATTTTATTTGGGAACAGGGTCTCACTAAGTTGCTGAGAGCCTCCCTAAGTGGGATCCTCCTGTCTCAGCCTCCCAAGCGCTGGGATTACAAGTGTGAGCCACCATGCCTGGCTGACTTTTTTTTATATAAATGAGAATCACGATTACCTCCAGTATACATAGGCTTTATGTATCATCTCCAAAGAAAACGGGCTAGGATTCCACAAATAGCTACAGGTACCAGTACAATACATTTAAAATAAATAATTCAAGAGATGATTTTGAATGTTCTCATTTTAAAGAAATAACAGCTTAAGGTGATGTATCTGTTAATTACTTTAATTTGATCAGCATCCAGTGTATATATGAATCTAAACATCACATTATATCCTATAAATATATACAATGATTATGTATCAATCAAAAAATAGAGGAGTGTAGGCAGGTGTTCAGCATGTATGAGGCCCTGAGTTTAAACTCTAACATGAATAAGAATAAATACATAATTTAGACATGTAACAAAATATCACCAGCACAGTTCACTTGAGCAGGCATTAGTTAAGTTTATTCCGTCAACTATTTTTGGGGTATACATTTTGAGAAACTTAGCCAAAACCGAAGTCTAGTCACTACATTTGGCCCTCTTAAAACATTATTCACACTGAGTGTGATGACATGCACCTGTAATCTCAGTACTTGGGAAGGTGAGACAGAGTGATTGAAAATTCAAATCCAGCCTCAGAAACTTAGTGAGACCCTGTTTCAAAATTAAAAAAAATAATAATAATAGGGTTAGGAGTATGGTTCAGAAGTAGAAAGTCCAGGGCTCAATCCCTAGTATCAGAAAAACAAAACCAGGTAAAAACCACATTAGACACTTTCATTGGTCCTCTTCTCTTTCTTCTTGTCTAATAGCCATCTCTTAGAGATTTCTCCTTGTCTCTTTGTCTAGAGTGTCACTTTATGTTTTATGAAGCCTTTTTGGTTAGAAGAAAATTTTCACAATAGGCATTTGTGTGTGTGTGTGTGTTGATGTTCTTTGAAAATGACCACAGTTTTCTATTTTTAAGTAAACGTGTGTGAAGAAATCCATAGAGCTATAGGAAGCATTTTCTTCAACAGTGATTTCGACTACCCTTTCTTCTGCATTATTTCATTTTGGCACTTGTGTACGTTCAAAAGTCAGTCTCCAGTGAGTTTTAATGTGACTGCAAGTTTACTTGACATGCAGTCACTGATCAATTTTTTTGTAGGTGACTTATTGATAAACTGGAATCACTAGAACCTAGGGGGCCACAGTAGGCTTGAGTCAAGCTTGTCAGTTTAAAGGTGATCCCAGTGCATGTCCTCAAGATTTCCAGAAGTGAGGAGCTAGCCCAGCTGTCAGGAAGATACCACCTACTAATCAATGTGTCTCTAATTTCTTCTCCATCCCTAATTTCCACTAATTCTCATTTCCCTCTCTCCCCCCTTTCCTCTCCTCTCTCCCTCTCTCTGTCTTTCTCATGGTGGTTTTGTTCTTTGTTGCCCTACTTGAATTTGTTTCTCAGTGTTTCTTTTTGTCTCTCAGTTTTCTGTTTTTCTGTTCAGCACTTTCTTCCCTCCCTCTTCATCCCTTTTTGGTACTCTTTTTCTGTTTTGTTTTCTTTTTCCTCTCCCTACTCTCTTTCTCTGCTTCTTATTTTCCCCTTCCTTCTCTAATAACATGGCAAGAATTTGGGGAGAAGTGAGCTGTTCAGAACTCATTGCTGTGCAGCAACTTCCTTAACACTCCTTTGTCAGGGCTCTCTGTAGACCTTCTCTAGCCTGAAGGCAGGTGTGTATGTGGGGGGAGTGTCCACACACCTACACTACAATTGATGTGTTTGAACTTATATTCTGGTGAGAAAAAGCAGAAATTACTCCAAAGGTGTCCTTTGGCATACTCTGTGCCCTTTCTAAAATCAATGAGTGCAAATAGGATTCAGAAAAATCTTTCTGGCTCAGTGATGAATTTGGAGTTCTAATAGAAAGAACCTGGAGAGAAATCATCGCTGCTCAAGACCATTAGCCAGGGCCATCTCTTGGCATTGGACACTCAGCTCAGCGACTTCAATGGCAGCCATAGCCCTCAAATTCCAGCAAGATAAACTCACTTTCTTCCCCTCATTCTGGGAACCTCTACTATATGGCCACCTCTGTTCCTGGTCCCAGGGGCCTTTCAGCAGTATCAGCTGGAGAGAGACTAGGTTCTGCAGGAATCAGTGCATCCTCAACAGGCAGAAGTCTACCTTTCATTAATACTAAGTACTACCCTAACATTCCATTTCCTGTCCCCTAAAAAGCCCCAATTTCAATCTCTATCACAATGCCACCAGATGAAAGAAGATGAAACCAACAATTTTGACTTCAGAGAGACCTCCCTGGTTTTACAAACTTGCCTAGTGATAGCTAATAAGAAAGATAGAGGCTAAGGGGAAATCTTTGCCCAGGAGGCCGCTAAAGGAGTAAACAAAACAAAATAGCCTGACCAGTAAAGCAGGGGCATTTTCCTGGGAAGCAAGAAGCATGGATGGGTTTCTGGGTCTAGAGGCCTGGCCAGCCTAGCCCAGTGGTGCTAAAAACAGAGTCTCAGACTCTTTGGCTTCATAGATCTACTTCTTGAGTACAAGAGGAGAGCAGTCCAGAGCAAGAGGGCAAGAAAGCTTGATGTTGTAGCCAGCAGCAGATGAGCCAGTACTTGCCATCTACTGGGTTGTACCCTGCTCCCTAGCCAACACCATTTCTTCTGGAAAGGCCTGCAGTGAAGGCACAGTGGTGATCTGCAACTTTGTCCTTTGGGGTCCTAAGGTTGCAGAGCCCCAGAGCCCCGGGGGTCCTTCCTCAGTCAGTCTCTGTCTTTCTCTCTCTCTCTCTCTCTCTCTCTCTCTCTCTCTCTCTCTCTCTCTCTCTCCCTCCCTCCCCTCTCCAGGACAGAATGCGCCCAGCACTCAGCTGCAAGCTATTGGGGGAAAAAGGGCTGAGGATTGCCCCTTAAATGTAATCGGTTCATTTCCATAACAAACGTGAGCTGTTGGAGTTGAAACTCCTTTCAGTCCTCAATCAACAACAGCTCTGGGGCTCCTCCTGCGGGCCCAGGCTAGCGAGCCGCTCCCTTTCCAGGTCCCTCAGTAAGCAACCTTCCCAGACTCCCTGGCTGGCTGGCGGCCTGGGTCCTACAATGCCTGGGGCAGCTGCGCTGAAACTCTAAGCGATGACCGGTCCCTTTTCCAGCCCTGTACCCTCCACGCGCCGCAAATCCAAACCCTAACACCTCTCAAAAGAAAGATACAACGTGTGTATTTATTTGTTAATTCCTGGAGAATCTCAGAAATGTAATGGCCTGCAGATTTTCTTGGTGCGGAACATAATACGTTAGCTTTTTCCTTATTAATTTTTCCGGGGCAGCTGAGGGAGAATTGAAAACTTTGTATGGGCTTAAACCGAAAAACATTACTAATTGCAAGTGACACATAAGGACTTGAAAAATCGATCCTTGTTTTATTCTTAAATGGAGAGGCTCTCTGAGAAGACAGATTCCAGATCTGTGCGGTTTAACACGACCATCGCTTGAACATTTACTTTTCATTGCGGGAAGCGCCCCATCTTCCAAGGAAGGCCCGGAAACCCTTCCCACTGGGCATCTGGCTTACTTCACCGCAGCATCTTGGGTCACTGGAATGAAACAGAGGAGTCTAGAAGAAAACCTCGAAACCAGGTAACTGCGTGCACCATATGTGGGAAACCAGGGGCCAAAGAGGGCCACGCTTTGCTTATGAACGTTGGACACTTAATACCGAGGGTGAGACTGATACATGAAGGATCTAGAGATGTATTTCCGAGATTTCCAGTTCCCAGCCAATCACGGAGAGAAACGTAAGGTTTTTCTTGACCAGTTCCTAGGAAAGTTTTAAATGTATAGTAGAGGCTAATATGCTCTTTCCAAATTAAGTTTCGGGTGAATATTTTTTTCCTTTTCTCAAGGGGGAGGGGCTGTTGTTTTTCATTTATGACTTTCCCTAGCATTTTATTTCTGTTTTTCACTTTGAAATAAACAGGTTCCAGCCATTTTTAAAGAGAACTCGAAAACAGGATTTTCCAATAGTGCTTCCACAGCCCCTAAATGAAGAGAGAGAGAGAGAGAGAGAGAGAGAGAGAGAGAGAGTGTGTGTGTGTGTGTGTGTGTTTGACCACGTGGTGAGGGGGGAGTACCAAATAAGAACAGCATGCAAGTCCATCCAGAAGACGAAGTGCACTTTGAGACAAGGACAAATCTGTTTCTGGTCCTCGTTTCGAGTTGAGAAATGTGTTTCCTGTCGTAATTGGGGCTATTCACTTTGGGTGATATTTAAAACGGGTCTCACTGAGTAGAGTTGATGTTTGGTTAACCATGAAGGAAATGGCTCTTGATCAGACAAGCAATTACCAACCAAATCCGATCACTTCCCAAGCAAAACAAAGGAATTTAACTATTTTTCTTCTGCCATAATGTACAGGCAATCATGTATGAAAGAAACAGTTTTTCATGCTGGTGAGCAGCAGGCATTGGGCAGCGTGACTTGAGGATGCGCTCCCCCCAAAAAAAAATTTCTCTGAACGACCCAGAATCTGCCATCCTTGGGTCTCAGCCTCTAAGGTACCTCGACTATAGGCGTGTACCACCATGCCCAGCTGGAGTGAGTGCAGGAAAGAGGCTGAATGCGCGTTCTGGCACGACCTGATGTGGCAAGGTCTCCGCCCTCTGAAACAGAAGAAACTTTGTCTAGCTGTCTACAGTTCTTTCTGCTCAAGAGGCGGGTGTCCCGCTCTCTCCCTCTACCCTGCTGGGAACTACTTTGTGCCCTTCATCAGGTTCCTGGCACCTAGCTGACCCTTTTGCTCTAGCCCTTGGTGCAAAGGCTTCAGAGAGGCATCTTCTCTAACACCCTGCAGAATCAGATCGAGGGAGGGAGGTAGTGAGGGGTGAGGGAAGAGTTTGAATATAATATAGACCTTTCTTAGACTGCCTACAGACCAGAAAGCACTAGGCATATACTATATGGTAGGCGCCGCAGAGGTTTTTTTTTTGGGGGGGGCGGTCCTGAGGATTGAAGTCAGAGACATTCATTCTACCTCTGGGCTACACCCCTAGCCCTTATTATTTTGAAACTGGGCTTCTCTCAGTTGTTGAGAGTCTAGCTAAAATATGGAAGCTGGTCTCTAGCCTATGATCCTCCCGTCTCAGCCTCCAAAGTACTGGGATTACAAGCTTGCTGCATCTCCCCTAGCAAACATTAACATTCTAGAGAGGACCTTTTATGATTGTACTTGCTGAGGTTAAGGGAAAATAAAAGGTCCTCTGGATCTGTGTGTGTGTGTGTTTGTGTGTGTATGTGTGTGTGTTATGTGTATATTTGTACTCAGGAGGAAAATAAGTGAAAAACAAGTAAGAATACAAGAATACAATCTCAATGTCATTCTTTTGTTATTTCTAAATAAAGCGGGCGTGGTGGTGTACACTTGTAATCCCAGCATTCTGGAGGCTGAGACAGGAAGATCACGGTTTGTGGACAGCCTCAGCTACTTAGTGAGGCCCTCTGCAACTTAGTGAGATGCTGTTTCAAAATAAAGAATAAAAATAGGGTAGGGGGTATAGCTCAGAGGTAGAATATCCCTGGGTTTCATTACCAGACCTGCAAAAAATAAATTAATTGGGTTAGCTCTCCCCAAAGGTATAATTAAAACACACATATAAAATATAGCCATCGTTATAGTGGCATTTAATTACAAATTGAATGTTAAAAAAAAAACCTATAGATTTTCTGTATTCCATTCATGAATTGCTTTTTTTATTTTCGGTACTGGGGATGGAATCCAGGGGCATTCTACCTCCAAGCTACACCCCCAGCCCTATTTTTATTCTTTATTTTGAAACAGGGTCTCACTGAGTTGAAAAGGGCCTCACTAAGTAGCTGAGGCTGTCTGTGAACCTCGATCCTCCTGTCTTAGCCTCCTGAATGCTGGGATTACAAGTGTATGCCATCATGCCAGGTTCATAAATTGCTTTATTTATTGGTACTGATAGATCCCAGATGAGAAACCTTATCTCTAATCAGATGATATTATTTTAAAGCATGCCAAATAATTTATGTTTTATCGTTTTTATTAAAACACATTTCCAAAACTTGGACAAAGATCAATCAAACCATTTTAATTTTCTATGGTGGAAAATGAAAAGAAACAAAGAAAACTGGGACATAATCAGGAAAGTTTCTGAAGTAGGTGGGGCTAAATAGAGATACTGAAGAACATTTTCTGTTGAATTGGGGGATATCTAATCCATTATAGATTGGGTCACATCATTATTAAATTTTGTAATCTGAGTTCCAAAAATTGTTTTACTCTCTATAATGCAGTCTGGTTAGCAAGCAAAATAAATTAAGTCTAAACTTAAATTTACTTAAAACTAATTGTCTTAAAGGAAACATCAACGCTTTCATATTTGTGAATATGAACATTAATTATGTATTTTTGTGTGTGTGTGGTACTGGGAGTGGAACACAGGGGCCTTTCTACCTCTGGGCTGTATTCCCAGACCTATTTATATTTTATTTGGAAGCAGGGTCTCACTAAGTTGCTGAGAGCCTCACTAAGTAGCTAAGGTTGGCTTTGAACCTGTGCGATCCTCCTGTCTCAGCCTTCTAAGCACCGGGATTACAAGCATGCACCACCATGCTCAGCTTGTATTCGTTTTTAAAAGCTCAAAGGTTAACTCCAAAGTAGGTACTTCAGAAAAACTAAAGTCAGCTGGAAGGTTATCCAGTTTTCTTCTATTTCATTCTTGCAATAACAAGAATGTGATGTCTAGCTTTCACATAATTGTTCAGTTTGACAAATGACCTGAATTTAATTTGCTAACTGGTATCATCTTTTATGTTTGATCATCTTAAAAGCTATTGCATTATGCAGTGTTAAGTATATGAATTTGATACTAACATATTTCCCATTATAAGATAGACTATAATTAACCTGTTCAATATTTGAATAATTATTTATAAGGTAAATAATTATTGGGAACATCTGATAAAATTATATCCCCTTTTTAATCATTACACATTAATATTGTTTGCGGGTCTGGGGATAGAACCCAGGGAGGGGCATTCAACCTCTGAGGTATACCCCCTGACCTATTTTTTATTCTTTATTTTGAAACTGGGTCTCACCAAGTTGTGGAAGGCATCACTAAGTAGCTGAGGCTGTCTGCAAACCGCGAGCCTCAGGTCTCAGCCTCCCGAATGCTGGGATTTCAAGCATGCACCACCCCACTAGGCTTATACATTAATATTTAGTTATAGAAAACAGTGGTTTTCCTCACACAATCTTTCATTTGGTAAAGTGAAATAAAATATACTAGTTGAGGGAACTGCATTTACAGTAAGACAAAACTAATTTAGAATTTTGTATCTATCACTTATTATCTGATAATCTTAAATGAATTCTTCAGCTTGTAATATTCTCAATTCCCCCACCAATAATATATGGAAAAGACCTGGACATGATGGCTCACACCTGTAATCTCAGTACTTGGGGGGCTGAGACAGGAGGATCAACAGGGTTGTAGACAGCCTTAGCAACTTAGTGAGACCCTTAGCAACTAATCAAGGTCCTACTTCAAAAACAAAAGGGTTGGAGGTATAACTTGGAGGTAAAATGCCTCCGGGTTCAATTCCCAGTACAAAAAGATACAATGAAATAAACACTTTCTATTTCATAATTTTCCTGTAAGAATGGGCTACTGCTCACCTTTCATGTGGTTTTTATTGAATACTCATTATTAACAGCAACAATTTTCATTAATTTATATCATTGGGTTTAAAGAAAATTTCTGTGGTGATACCATTTCAAATGATTAATTTTTCCAAACTTAAGTTTGAACTGTTTTGTATCTATCACCTGGAGTATAATCCTACCATGATTTAAAATAAAAGTGAAGTAGTTTCATATCTGATACATTCATAATTTATTTAGGAATAAAGATGACATAGAATAGTATAATTTAAGAACTCAGAAACATGCACTCTACATTCCTTTCTTATATATTTAAAGAACTTTTTAATTTTGAAGTAATTGTAAATTCACATGCAGTTGGACAAAATAAGAGATCCTATATTCTCTTCACTTAGTATCCCCAATAGTAACATCTTACAGAATTATGTGCAATAGCACAGCCAGGACATGATATTGATACAGTTCAATGATTTTGTTAAGCTTTCAACAGCTTCACACATAGTCATTTATGTTTGTATGCCAATGTGTATACTTAGTTACACACAATTTTATCACATATCTTTGTGTCTTACTGCCATATTCAACATGTAGAACAGTTCATTCAACACAAAAAATTTTCCCATTCCAGCTGGGCGTGGTGGTGCATACTTGTAATCCCAGCAATCAGGAAACTGAGACAGGAGGATCACGGTTCACGGCCAGCCTCAGCTACTTGGTGAGGCCCTTTGTAACTTAGTGAGACCCTGTTTCAAGATAAAGAATAAAAAAACTTAGGGTGTAGTTTGGCAGTAGAATGCCCCTGGGTTCAATCCTCAGTACTGCAAAATTTTTTTTCTCCCATTACTACATCATGTATGGGATATACAGAATATAACCTATTGGGATTAGATGTTTTCACTCAGTCTAATTAATCCAACTTGTTATGTGTATTACATTTTCTTTTTTGGACTGGGGATGGATTCCAGGGTTATTCTAACCCTGAGCGATACCTCCATGCCTTTTTTAATCTTTTATTTTGAAACAAGGTCTTGCTAAGTTGCTGAGGTTGGCCTTGAATCTATGATTCTCCTGCCTCAGCCTTCCAAGTACAGGGATTACAGGTGCGTGCCATCACAGCCTGCCAGGCCATTCATTTTTTAAATCATGAAATTTGTTTAAATACTCACCTGAGAAAAGACATTGGGTGATTTACAATCTTTGGTGCTTACAAATATTATGAATATATAGCAGCCAAATTATGGAACCAGCCTAGGTGTCCATCCACAGAGGAATGGATTGCAATATTATAGGCTATACATGCAATGGAATTGTACTCAAGAATAAAGAAGAACCAAAGGATGTCATTTGCAGGAAAATGGATGAACCAGAGAACATTTGTGAGGAGAAATTAACCAGTCAGAAACAGTGAAGGGTCACATGTTTTCTCTCATATGTGGAAGCTAGGGAGGAATTGGGATACCAGAGGGATTTTATATAATAGAGAAGAAACCTCAGTAGAGCAAGGGGGTGGTCTCAGGGGGTGGTCTAAGGGCAGGTAGGGAGTGAAAAGGGAGAAATGATGAAGGAAAGGCTTCCATTGACATTATGTACAGAGAACACCAGGGCCAACCTTAGTATCTTGGATAGGGAGTGGGGGAGTGAGGAGGGAACTGGGGAAAGCCCGCCAAGCACTGTGTACATATGTGTCACTATCACTCTGAACTACATTATGATGTCACATTACAATGCACCAATAAACATATATACAAAATAAATAAGAATATTTGTGTGCATATTTTAAAACAGCTAGTTCCTTTCATCACCACCAATGATTGCTTTTATTTCCTCTATTTGACCACTCTTTTAGGTTAAGATTTGACTGCAGGTTTGTAACAGTTTGACACAGGTTTGTAACAGGTTTGTAACAGTTTTAATAAGAGATGTGACAGAGGATCAAATTCTCTTGATAAGTTCTGAATCATCATTAATGTGAAAAGGCATTACTTTGATTACTAGTTGCAAATAAAATAATCACTGAATTCCTATAGTAGGTAATATTCAACCCTTACCTTTTTTTTTTAATTTTCTGAGAGGGAGAGAGAAAACACATTTAAGGAGCAGGAAGCCGGGCATGGTGGTGCACACTTGTAATCCCAGTACTCGGGAGGCTGAGACAGGATGATCACAGGTTTGAGGCCAACCTCAGCTACTTAGTGAGGCCCTCTTCAACTTAGTGAGACCCTGTTTCAAAATAAAGAATAAAAATATAGGACTGAGAGTGTAGCTCAGAGGGAGAATGCTCCCTCGGTTCCCATCCCCAGTAGCAAAAAAAAAGCAGGAAAATCATGTTTCAAATAGATTATATGGTGAAAGTATTTTGTACAAGTTTATTGTCCCCATATATCACTTTTAAAAAATGATAGAATTGCATTTCTTTCTAATTTAAAGGCACTAATTATTTGATAATACTGAGATTTTGTTTTCATTTGTCATGTCCAAAAGAAGTTCAGAACACAAGCGGTTTTATAATGTCCAATTATTTTATTTATAAAACACTATCTAGCGCAGGGTGTGGTGGCACACACTTGTAATCCCTGCACTTGGGAGGCGGAGACGGGAGGATCGTGCAGGTTTGAAACAAACCTCGCTGACTTAAGAGACCCTGTTTCCAAATAAAAATATAAAAAGTAGGTTCTGGGAGAGTAGCCCAGAGGTAGAAGGGTTTCTAGGAACCCCAGTACTGCCAAAAAAACACTCAAAAATACCAACCACTATCTAGAAATAATGAATGACAAGTAATATATACATGCGTGTGCATATAAATATATTTGTGTACGTGTTTGTGCACATGTAAAGATTTTAAGGGCTTTATAAATTATAACACTGACTACACAGACACAGTTTTAAGGATCTGTGTAAGTTAGAAGGATGAAACAGTTTTGCCTGGATTTTTTTTTCTTTAGGTCAGAGTCATCTGCTTCTACTGCTATTCATTTTTCTTTGAAAGAAAAGCCCACAGATGTATTGTTTTCCTACTAAACTGTGGAATTGGGCTGAGGTGTCAGCTTTCTAACCTTTGGTTTCTCTCTTTACAATTTCCATATAACATAATGAGGTATTTGATAGCTTTGTTTTGTTTTTCCTATTAGTGAATGGCTATCATGCGCACATGGTTTGCAATAGTTTTTCACTTTACTTCTTAATATTTATGTAGCAAATATTCATGTAACTAGACCAGCAAAGCACTATGACTATGGGCAATCATCTGAGACTTTGAAATATTTTTGTAACAGTGGATTTAAAAAGTTATACAAAGCATTTATTGCAACACAATTTTATTAAATTAGTCATTTCTTGCTCCATATTTTAAAAACTCATCACAGTTGATTTAGCCTCTGAAGTGTGTAGATAAATTGAATTCCCTGAAGCTTGACTGTTGAAGTGTTTTTCATTTATCTCCATAAACAACTGAAGTCCTGCATTTTGTCAGTTTTATGTAAGCATAGGAGAATTAGCTTCAATGGTCAAAAATTTCCTTCTCCAGCCATCAGCTTAATTCCACCTTGATAAAGATGTATTGCCTTTAGGTGTAAAGTATATTTGAGTTTACCATGCAAAAGATATTGTTCATAAAATTATTATTGTCACTTGAGAATAAAACAGTCTTGAAATACAGCAGATAATTGCATTTCCCCAATTGCTAAAACTGATGAACATTAATTTTTTTTGGCCACTTGTATTTCTTCTTTTGAAAAGGTTCTCTTTGGTTCAGTTGCTCATTTTAATTATTTTTGTTTAGCTTTTAGCGCTCTTTATATATTCTAGAAATTTCCCCATTTTGTTGGCTCTCTCTGTTAAATTTTGATGATTACCTCTGTTGTACAGAAACTTTTTTTTGGTACTGGGGATGAAACCCATAAGAATTTCACCTATAAGCTACAACTCCAGCCCTATTATTTTATTCTTTATTTTGAAACAGGGTCTCACTGAGTTGCAAAGGGCCTCACTAAGTAGCTGAGGCCATCCTTGAAGTGCAATCTTCCTGTCTCAGCCTCTCCAATACCGGGATTAAAAGTGTGTGCCACCATGCCCGGCTTCTGAAACTTTTTAATTTAATGCTATTCCATTCATTAATTCTTGTTTTAATTTCCTGAACTTTCAGGGCTTTATTGAAGAAGTTTCTACCTTTATCTATATTCATTAAAGTGTTGGTTCTATACCCTCTTCTAGCAATTTCAAAGGGTCTGGTCTTCGAACCATCTTGAGTTGATTCTTGTGCTGAGTGAGAGATTAGGGTTGTATTCCATTTTTTTCTGGAACTCCAGTGGCTCTGTGTATTGAGGGAAGGTGAGGCTATAGGAAGTCTGGCACTTACTGAGACCACACTTCAGGAACTATGGTAGAGGGTGATAATCACAACACCAACCTGCTGGGTGGAGTGTCAAAGGGCTGTTACTGAAAATTTGCTAGATCTGTTATAACTGAAAATGGTAGAGAGGTTGTGAGCTCACGGCAGGGTGCTGGAAGTCCAGTCAAACGAACAACAGGAGATCCTGGCATTTGTTCGGAGTTTAGAAATCTGGGATGGTGGGGCACATTATGATTGGAGACAGACAACTTTAGAACAATAAGCACAAATCGAAAGGTACTTCATGATATATAAGACAGACTATCATAGGCTGCGAGAACGCAAGTCTGGAAGAGCAGCTACAGGGCTGGCGAGAAGTGATGCTGATGGCAAATAAAGTCCCGCAATGGGAGAGAGCCTGGTTTCCACCCACCACCATGAGTGGGGTGTCATTGGTGTTTCTGATTATCTATTATCTAGACGCATCTGTTCTGTTTCCTGTTTCGTTGTTTTTGTGCTTGGGTGACTACTTTGTTCCCATTCTAGTACCTAGAATTTTAGGCTCCAATAAATGGACCACTGATCAATAGCAAAGATTCCATAAAATTTGTAGCAACCTCGTAAAGACTCAATGCAGAGCGGGTTGGGGCGGACAGCAAGTGCACAACCTGCTTCTCACCTACCTGAAAGTGACTTTCTCACAGCTACTTCCTGGACTGAACCAACATGACATGACATCATTTTGAAGTGCCATTTGGGATGGCCAAAAAAGAGATCAACAAACTTCCCAAACCAAAGGAAAAGAAAACCAAATAATGATTTCAACTGTGCTGTTTGATACTAAAATGTTACAGGATTAGCTCTTTACTCCCTCACCGGCCCTTATTTAATAGGGAATTCACATTTGCCAAGAAAGTGTGGCCTCCTGCTGTCACCTGTAGCCCATGCACACTCACCAGTTGGCCTTCAGTGGACAACTCTTTAGAGTGTGACTTGTTGGGATTTTTCTCACTCAAGGTTAATTGAATTCTTGCTTTAACAACTTCCTTTGCAGTAATACAGTGGTGAGTTCTCCTCTTGAGTCCAGTTAATGGTGACTTTGGATGACCATTCAAGTTGATTTTTGTCTAGCTGGACTCAAGGTAGTGGTCTGCAGCTACAGGATGCTGGTTCTATGGTCTTCCTCCACAGTCTGCTTCCAGAATGGTCTGGCTTCATGGATATAGAGAGACCAAATTTGCCACTTCAGACCAAATATGATTCATTTCTCATTCTGCTTCTTCACTTTAAATCCTCTTCACTTTAATGCAATCCTATGTATTGATCCTGCTTTTAATTTCTTGTGCCATTAGAGTCTTGCTGAGAAAGTCTTTACTTGTGCCTATGTGTTGAAGTGTTGGACTTACACCCTCTGATACATTTCTGGTGGGGTTAAAATTAGTGCAAACACTTTTGGAAACAGTGTGGAGGATCCTCAGAAGAATGGGAATGAATCTACCATATGACCCAGCTATACCACTCCTGGGTATCTACACAAGAATTGAAACCAAACTACCATTGTAAACATTATATATATACATATATGTATATATATATGTATATATATATATATGTATATATTACTATATTTTACTACAGTTGCTATATTTTACTATATATATGTTAGTAGCTGGACAATTCACAATTACCAAACTATGGAACCAGCCAAGATGTCCATCAATAGATGAATGGATTTCTAATCTATGGTAAATGTACACAGTAGAATTTTACTTAGCCTCTTTATTTTCATAAAGAAAAACATAATTATGTCATTTATAGGGAAATGTATGGAACTGGAGAATATTATTCTAAGAAAGATTAGTCAGTCACACAAAATAAGAAATCAGATGCTCTCCCTAATATGTGGAAGCTAGGGAGAAAATGGGTGATAGGACGAAGAAGGAGATACTATAGATGAGCAAATAAGGCAACCTAACTGAGAAGAATGGGAGGGAGAAGAAGGAAATTCCCTAATGTATATGATATACATTCACAAACGTATCAAAGGCAATCACTAAGTCAAGGAGAAGGAGGGAGGGGGAGGGAATGGGATTGGGAAGTGGGGAAGGGGTAAATGAGTGATGTATGCATGTATGCCTCCACCATCCTGTGCCCCATTAATATATATGACTACAATGTACCACTATATTAAAAAACAATGATATGAATGTATACAAAATTGCCAATTCAAATCTCAAAGACTTGAGGGGTGAGGGTTGATAGGGTATCCTATGGGGAAGGCAACAAGAGTTGTGTATATGTATTTTTCTGATACTTTGTGCCTCAATATGATGTAAAATCACAGTGCACTCAATGGAATTTGATAAAAAATGAGAACTGAAAGGAACATGGGAAATAAGTTTCCCCCTTAGAAATAAATGTAAATCCTGCAAAGCAGAAGTAGAGCTAAAGATTGTTTCTGAATATGATGATTTAAAAACATGCAAATTTGTAATAAATACATTTCTTATAAATCAAGTTGAGCTGGGCATGGTGGCACACACTTGTAATCCTAGTACTTTGGAGGCGGAGACAGGAGGGTCACAGGTTCAAGGACAGCCTCAGGTACTTAGGCCTTATTCAATTTATTTAAACCTTGTTTCAAAATAAAGAATAAAGAATAAAGAATAGGGCTGTGGGTATAGCTTGGGAATAGAATGTCCCAAGGGTCAATCCCCAGTTCTGCAAAAAAAATAGTAATTATAATGATTAATAATAAAAAATAAGAATATCACTTTAAAAATAAATTGAGTTGGTTTTGAAATGCACTCAAGTATTACTAGGACACTTAAAAGTGTATATCACTGAGAATTTGTAGGGTAAAATATAATATTGAAATTAAACCATAGAAGTGCAAAGTGATAATTTGATTCTTATATTTTATAACAGTGAAAATATATTTAAGTAAAATGCAATCTTTCTTTTACAAATATTTCACTTTAATATTTTGTATATTAATTACCTGAGGTAAAAACCTATTACAACAAATATCTTTTTGTTAATTAAAGTTTAAATTATATTTTAATACATAGCATTATTAAGAAGATAAAATTTAGCTTAGTGAATTTACAATATTAAATATAATAGAAATATTCTACTAGCGATATAAAATGTGAGCTTGTATTTCAAAAACACAATATTGAAGGATCTGATCATAACTTGCTAAAATACAATGGGTTACATTAACACATTTTAAAGCTTTTTCATTTATAAATACACTCTAAGAGGCTTCACCAAAGATAGTTTTGACCATTTAGATTCAATTATTGTAAGTTATCAAATTCAAGCATTAAAACATTTTAAGGAAAAATCTTTCATTTCAAAATATCTCAAAGATTAAGTAAACATTGGCAAAATATCTAGTAGTTTCTCTGATTCTTGTGAGATAATTTCCCTCTGTGTTCTCAAATGTCACATCCCTTAGCACAGCTTTAATTTCATCTCTGAGTTTATTTTTCCTATAATGAACTTTTATGAACTTCTGGTCTCTTATTTATATATAGTGTATGCTTAAGTACAGAACTGTGGCTCCTACAAAGTAAGATTAAATCTCAAGTGAACTCTACCCTGAAAAGCTGGGGGAAACCATGTGTTAATGTGCATAAAATGAAAATAGAATTTTGAATATTTCTTATTTCATGTTTTGGTTATTCTCTTCTCACTGTGCTATGTTATGGAGGAAATATTTTCCATAAATTCTAATACGCTCTATCATGGCTTTTTATTGACTTTTGAGGAGATATATATTTGAATTCAAAGTCATTCTACCTCTGAACTACATTCCTAGCCCTATTTTTTTTTTAAATTTTCTATTTTAATACAGGTCTCAGTAAGCTGCTGTTGTATCTCACCAAGTTTTGGGGGCTAGCCTTGAACTTGCAATCTTCCTATCCCAGCCTCCTGAGTACTGGTATTATAGATATGCACAGTCATAACCAATTTTTTGTCCTTTTTAATTAATGACTGATGGTTCTTTGAGTTGAAAATGCTTATTGCTTATTGGCCAGTTTATTCTTTAAAAATCAATACAGAATTACTTTTCATTATTTTAAGAGTGAATTCCTTTCATTTTAGGTCATTTTATTGTTGCTGAATTACAATCCATCTTTGGGGTAATATATAGCTTGGCATATACCACTATTAGTCAACCTTATTCCTGATGTAAGATGTAAAGAGAAAGGGACCTTGTCTCTCTCACTAGCAAAAAATCACACAAAACTAAACAAAAAAACGTTTATCTTTGGGTCAGAGAATGGAATATTCACAATTTCTAATCGCTAACACTTTGAAGTAAATAATGTTATAAATTGTTGATATATTCTCCCTCCCTCCCTCCCTCCCTCTCCCTCCTCCTCCTCCTCCTCCTCCTCCTCCTCCTCCTCCTCCTTCTTCTTCTTCTTTTCTCTCTCTCTCTCTCTCTCTCTCTCTCTCTCTCTCTCTCTCTCTCTCTCTCTCTCTCTCCCTTCTACCCCACCCCGTTGTTTTGTGGTACCTGGATTTGAACACAGGGGCATTCTACCTCTGAGATACGCAGCACAACTTTTATTTTGTGTGTGTGTGTGTGTGTGTGTGTGTGTGTGTGTGATAAAAGGTCTTGCTAAGTTGCTGAGGGTCTCCCTAGGTGGCTGAGGCTTGCCTCAAACCTTTAATCCCACTCTCTTAGCCTCTCAGGTACTGGGTTTATAGGCATGTGCCTATAATCCCAGTACCATGTGCTCCACATACAGTCCTATTTATTATGGTGGCTTTACCCCATAAAACAGGCTCTATGTCTATGTATTCTTTGACCTGTTCCAGTTATTCTTGTAGCATAATGGACTTTTAATGAAAGTGTCTAGTTTCATCTCAGAGAAATATTTAAAGATTTTGTTTCAGTCTGTCCATGTATTAGATGAACAGGTTTTTCATTTTTGCAAATGCCTAGGAATCGTAATTTTAATACATTCAGTTGCTATATCTCTGTGAAGATGTACTCTGAAAGATCTGTATGTAAAAATGGTTGTCTTGTGTTTATTCACCATATGTTTGTGTTTTTATTCATATGTATATATGGATATGCATAAGTATATAGTTTGTATGTATATACTTGTTTTCAGTATGTATGATATCAGCTAAGAAAATGTCCAATATTTTTCTTTTAATGGGATCACCCATACAATTATTACTCTTTAGAATTGCTAGAAATGATATTTTCTGGTAGATATATTACACCCAGAAATGATATGATCATATACACAAATGCTGTTTTATTTTCTAGGCTCAGCAGAAATATAAAACTCTTCAATACTTAAGGCTGTAGAAGGTTTTACTTAGGAGGATTTTTTGGTATAGATTTCATGACTTACTTTCTACATTCCTATCCATATGATGGCAATTTTATTCCTAACAGAGATCGAAAATATGATTAAATACTGAATGAATATTTCAATAATAATATTTCAGTGTTTTCCTCATTATCAAATAAATACGTTTTACTATTTTAACCCCATCTGTGCAAAATCCACTATTACTTACTTTCATAATGTGTAAATTCTATTCTTCACGATCTGTTTCAGTCATTTGAGAAACAGCTACTGAATATCTTCAATGTGTTAAGCTTGACTGTTAGGACCACATAGGTTTTGAAGTTAGATTAACTTGTATTTGAATCTGATTCTGTAACTTACTTTTCATTTTTTAAATTTTTTTCTTTCTTTTTATTTTTTTGTGGGTTTGGGGATGGAACCCAGAGGCATTTGACCTCCGAGCTACTCCCCCTGCCCAATTTTTTATTCTTTATTTTGAAACAGGGTCTCACTGAGTTGCAGAGGGCCTAACTAAGTAGTAGCTGAGGCTGTCTGCAAACCACGATCCTCCAGTCTCAGCCTCCCGAATGCTGGGATTACAAGCGCGCACCACCACGCCTGGCTTGATTCTGTAACTTTCTAAAAGACTATTTATAGGCAAATCTATTCTTCGCTGTGATTTTCAATTTTCTCAGCTTTGGAATGTGGATCATAGTAACCACCTTCAGACTGTGAAGGACTTAACACATGAAAACTCCTTCCATTTCTCCACTCCTTTGCTAGAATATTGTTGAACATGTCCTTAAACCGAATATATATAGCCTAGTTCAAGTGTCTGTGCTTGAGCTAAGTCTTGGCTTTGACCATAGTCCAACAATTTTATTTTATATAACTCATGTTTCACAACAATCTTCTTCTCTCCTAAATCTCATTTCCTTTCCTCATCTATCAAGCTAATGACCTCAAACTTTATTTACAATAAAGAAAATTTGCTTCAGTCTACCTTATTTTCACCTTAAAACTTCATTTTGTACATAGTAATCAATTTTCACATCTTTTCGTTTTGTACCTCCCTTTAATGGGTCTTTATCTTTGCTTGAGCCCTAAACAATGATATACTCTTTGACTCTATTCATGTTTCAAAGACTATATTTTTTATTTTTGCTAGTCTTGTTAATTACTTTTTCATTATGTCTCATTTTTGAGTGGAAAATTATCTTTGAATTACTTTTGAGTGAGTTATTAACATCTCATTTTCATTGCTGTTGATTATACCTTTATCAACTTAATTTTCTTCCTCAGTTTTCCACAGAAATTGAAATTCTAGCCAAAGCTAATACTCAGATCTTTCATCTCATTTCTCACTTTTTCCTTGGTTTAACTTCTGAATAAGTAACAGAGTCCCATGGTTCAAAACTCAAAACTTTATAAAAATGTATGTATAGAGAGTTTTCACTTCTCAATTCTAGTAAGTAGAAACCCAATTGCCTCCAAATAATGAAATAAAAAATCAATTTCCATTCATAATGTTGCCATATGTATTTGAGTCTATATTTGGACTTTTAAAAATGGTTTGTCTCTTTGTATTATATCACACTTATTTTTCAGTATCTATACTATGTTTTCTTATCTGGTAAAATATGTGCCCCCTCATTATTATTCTGTATAGTTTTGATATTTTAATTTACATAGAAGAAAAACTATATTTAAGTGCAGATTTTAATGAGTTTTTAAAAATATATACACCTTCATATTAGTCACCCAACTAAAATAGAGAATACTTTTATCACTTCATTAAATTCCCTTGGTGGTTCTTTCCATTCACTTCTATAGAATCAGTTATTTTTTTTCATTTCTTTTCTACCATAGATTAGCTTAGTATGTAGATTAGCTTCTTATAAATGGGATTATAACAGCCTGGGTTTGTGGTACATGCCAGTAATTCAAATATTTGAGAAGCTGAGACAGGAAGATCAGAGGTTTGAGGCCAGTGTGTGATAACTTAGTGAGGCCTTTTTCTAAAATAAAAAAATAAACTAGGTCTGGGAGTGTAGTTCAGTGGTAAAACACTAATGTGTTCATCAGTAAAGCACACATGTGAAATTATCCAGATTTGTTCTTTAAATTGAAAATGTTTTTTGAAAAACCCCCAAAATTAAATAAAAATTTTAAAATTGTAAAAAGAAAAAAATGTTTTTTTGGGATTCATTCACTTTTTTAGTATTATGTAAATGTCTGTAGGTGAAATTTGGCACTTTTGAAAATAAATTAATTGAAAATCAATTATGTTTCAGAACATAATTTTGTTCCATTGATTTATTTCTTATCTTGCTGCCAATACCATGCTGCTTAATTATAGTAAGTTTTTTGTTAATGTGCATGTTGTTAGTTTATTGCTTTTCACAGCTCAGTAGTGATTGCTACTGGTTGGTTTAAATTTTCAATAGCTTCTTGATTCAATTTAGGAAGGTTGCATGTGTCTAAAAATTTGATAACTTCTAAGTTTTCCATTTTGTTGGAATATAGTTTTTCAAAGTAATTTCTGATAATCCTCTGAAGTTCTGTGAAAATGGTGGTAATATCACATTTTTCTTTTATTTTAGTAATTTGGATAGATTTTCTATTTCTTTTTTTAAATTTTTTATTGGTGCACTGTATTCATACATCATAATGGGGGAAAAAAAAACTTTTGTAGACATACATGCACACATCACCCAGTTAGCCCCTACCCAATCCCCACCCCATTCCCTCCCCATCCCTCCTTCCTATGCTTGGCTTAGTGGTTGACATCTAGTATTATAGCAATTTATCCAAAATTAACAATGATAATCTCACATAACAGTTTCATTTGTCTGATACCAAGCTTTTGATGACTTAAAGATAACATTTCAATATTTCTTTTTACTTTCTTTCTTACCAGAGAATATTTTTTTCTATTTTTTTTTTGGTGAAACTATCATATATTTATATATTTATTTTTCAGAAAAAAAATCTATCCCAATATGGAATATGGACTCTAGATACCCAAAACGATCTTGAAAAAGAACAAAGCTAGAAGATATATATTTTCTGATTTCAAACCATATAAAGCTACAATAATTGAAACAGTGTAGTACTATTCTAAAGGCAGATATATAAACCATTGGAGTTAAATACAAGCCTAGAGCTAAACTCTTCCCTATATTGTCAAGTTATTTTTGACAAGGTTTCCATGAACATTTGGTGGTGGAAAAAATAATCTTTTAACTAAATATTGTTGAAAAATAATAATTACATGGAAAAGAATAAAATTGGACCCTTACCTAATCCCATATACAAATATTAACTCAAAATAGATAAAAGACCTAAATATAAATCTTAAGACTATAAACTTTTAGGAGAAAATCTAGGTCATAAAACCTCACAACATTGAAATTGGCAGTGATTTCTTGGATATGATTTCAATGGCACAGGCAACAGAAGAGTATACAAACTCCCTAAAAAATAAAAAAAAATATATTGTATATCCAAAGACAATGTAAACAGAGTTAACAGTTACTAATAGAATGGGATAAAATATTTCCAAATGCTATATCTGAAGGTATATTAATATTCCAACTAGGAATCCTAAAAATTAACAACAATAAAGGCAAACAATACCATTTAGAGATAGGTAACAGACTAACATAAATAATGAATCTCCACAGATAACCAATCTTAATTGTCTGTTGGATGGAAAATCTTATTTCTCTGGTTCTGGTGTGTGTTACCTATTTCTTCTTTGTAGTTAATCTCTTTGAGTATTTTCTCTAGTGCTGGTTTTGAAGACATAAATTCCTTCAGTTTCTGTTTGTCATGGAAGCTTCTTATTTTTCCATCTAATTTGATAGAAAGTTTTGCTGGGTAGGAAATTTTTGGCTGGAAGTTGTTTTCTTTCAGAGTTTGGAATATGTTACTCCAAGCCCTTCTGGCTCTCATGACTTGGTTTGGGAAGTCTGGAGTGATTCTAATTGGTTTGCCTCTGAATGTCACTTGGCCCTTTGCTTTTGTTGCCTTTAAGATTCTCTGCTTGGCTTCCACATTGGTCATTTTGATAATTATGTGGCGTGGGGATCCTCTTCTCTGATCCTGTCAAAAGGGAGTTCTATAAGTTTCCTGGATCTGTGTATCAACCTCTTGCTCTATGTTTGGAAAATTTTCTGCTATTACTTCCTTGAAGAGATTGTTGATCCCTTTGGTTTCACTTTCTTTTCCCTCCTCTATTCCAATTATTCTTAGGTTAGCTCTCTTAAGATGGGCCCATATTTCTTCAATATCAGATTCCTGCTGTCGGATATTTTTTTCTAGATTAGAAACTATGCGTTCATTTATGGAATGATCATCTTCTAAGAGCGAGATTCTGTTCTCCATGTGGTCTAATTGGTTGTTTGTGCTTTGAATTGAGGCCTTTACTTCATTAATTGCATCCTTTATCTCTTTTTGGCTCTCTCTGAGTTCTTTTCGAAGCACCTCTATTATTTCTACAGTTATTTTCCTGATTTGATCTTCTAGAAATCTCTGATTTTCTGTTTTATCGGGTTCTGATGTTGTGGGGTTGTTGGCATTCATTGCTCTAGTATTATTCCTCTTTCCCATGATTTCAGAAGTTTGTGCCTTCTCTGGGTTCTTCCCTTGGGTCACTATGACTTCACTTAAGGTGTTCTGGATCTCGAGTCAGTAGTATCTCAGACCCCACTACTCCTTTACTGGGTTGTATCACAGAGTCTCCGACCCAGAGAGTCGATAGAGGCTGCTTTAGACTGTGGGGGGTGCCAGGTTGCAAGTTCTCCTATGGTGTGATATCTCTGCCACCGCCACTCCCCCACTGGGTCAAGTCCCAGGGAGTACAGTACTGGGATTTCTCCTCTGTGGCCCGCAATTTGACTCACTGTTCTTGAGTACGCAGATATAGCCGTACTGGACTCGGTGAATTCGCTGCTGATGCCACCGGTGGCAATATGGCGCTGCTGCTACGCCCTCGGCCGTGAGGCTGGCGTATTTCTTCTTGGTTTTGATTTCCACTCTGAATCCCTGCAGCGTGTGCTGAACTCAACCACTGGGAGCTTTAAATGCTCCCTCTGCCGAGAAATCCCGCCTGGCTGTTGCGCAGCGGCTCACCTCGGCTTGCTGTAGCCTTCCGGTGAAATCGCTGCTGCCGCCAGCAGTATGGCGCTGCTGCCACGTGCTCGGGCGTGAGGCCGGTGTATCTCCTCTGTGGCTCTGAGCTCTGTTCTCAGTCCGCTTTCTCTCTGGAGCCTGGTGATTTTTTTGTTTCTCTGGTGATGGTGTTTTCTGGCTATGAAAGGCGTTGATTTTGTGGTAATAGAGATTGGTTGTTAGCGGGGCTCTTAAGCCCCGCTTTTCTCGGTCGCCATCTTCCTTCTATTTTTTTTGATTAGGTTGGCTAGTGTTGTTTTTTGACAAATAAACAAGATTGATAAACCAGATTTTGTTTTTTTTATTTTTATTGATTATTTAATTCTCTACTTCATTGATTTATGCTCTTTAATAATTTCTTGTCTTCTACTGGCTTTGAGGTTAGACTGTTCTTTAAGGGCTTTGAGGTGTGCTAATTAGGTCATTTATTTGGTGATTTTTTGTTCTTCTTATGTGGGTACTCAGTGCTATGATTCTCTTCTTAATACTGCCTTCTTGGTATCCCAGAGATTTTGATATGTTGTGTCGATATTTTTGTTTGTTTCTAGGAATTTCTTAATTTTGCCACTTATTTCTTCTTTGATGTATTCTGCACTCAGCAGTGTGGTGTTCAGTTTCCATGTGTTTATGTTGTTTCTTTGGGTCTTCTTATAGTTCATTTCATTATGGTCTAAAAAATGCAGGGGATTATGGCCCATTTTTTAATTTGCTGGTGCTCATTTTGTAGCCCAGGATATGGTATATCTTTAAGAAGATTCTGTGATCAACTGAATAAATATGAATTCAGCTGTAGTTGGGTAGAATATGCTGTATGTCTAGTAGGTCCATTTGCTTTATGGTGTTCTTTAGGTCTGAGGTGTCTTTACTCACCTTTTATCTAGAAGGTTGGTCTGGCAGTGTGAAAGAAGTGTTGAAGTCTCCCAAAATTATTGTTTTGGGATCTGTATGTGGCATAATGCCTCAAAGAGTTTGTTTTATGGAAGCGGCTGTGCTTGTGTTTGAGGCTTAAATGTTGACTATTGTTATTTTCTCTCTCTTTTTTGGGGGGTGGTACGTACTGGGGGTGGAATCCAAGTGCTTTCTACCTCCGGGCTATACTCCCAGACCTATTTTTATATTTTATTTGGAGACAGAGTCTCTTAAACCAGCTGAGGCTAGCTGCGAACCTGTGCGATCCTCCTGTCTCAGCCACCCAAGCAGAGGAGGCAGATTAAAAGCATGTGCCACCACACCCGGCTTGTTTTCTCTTGCTGTATTGTTCCTTTACCAACAAAAGGTGACCTTGCTTTGTCTTTTCTGATAAGCTTAGGCTTTAAGTCTAATTTTTCTGATATCATAATTGCTATTTCTGCTTGACTTTAAGTTCCATTAGCATGAATTACCTTGTTCCATCCTGTTACCTTTATTTTGTGAATATCTTTGCTTGTAAGGTATGTTTCTTATAGAGAACATATAAATAGATTCTGGTTTTTAATCCATTTTGTCACATTATGTATTTTTATTGGAGAGTTGAGGCCATTTATATTCAGCGTTACTATTGAGAGATGATCTTTAATTCCTAACTTTTTGAGTTGTAATTTCTGTTTGAGGTAGTGTTTCGCCTTCTTTGCTTAGTTGTGCATTTGATGGAAATTATTGTTTCTCTGTTTATGGTGTTTATTAATTCTTCTTTGTAATAAATTTCTTTGAATACTTACAAATATTAGTGCTTGTTTGGAAGACATAAATTCTTTTAGATTCTGTTTGTGATGGAATATTTTTATTTTCTCACCAAATCTTTGCAGGGTAGAGTAATCTTGGCTGGAATTTATTTTCTTTCAGAGTTTGGAATATGTCACTTTAGGCTCTTCTAGCTTTCATAACTTGGTTTGGAAAGTTTAAAGTGATTCTTATTGGTTTGCTCTAAATGTCACTTGATCTTTTCCTTTCATTGCCTTTAAGATTCTCTCCTTGGCCTCTACTGTTTTCTTTTCTCTGATCTTGTCTACTGGGGATTCTATATGTTTTTGTACCTGTGTGTTGACCTCTTTTCAGTGGATTCATTACTGGCATATAGAAAACCTACTGATTTTTTAGGTTGAATTTATATCCTGCTATTTTGCTGAATTCATTTTTTTTCATCTCTACAAATCTTTTGGTTAAATTTTTTTGGGTTTTCTAAGTATAGAATTATGTCGTGTAAATTGATATGATTTCAGTTCTTATTTTCCCATTTGTTTTTTTCTAATTTTCTTCTCTTTTTCTTACTTTATTGTTCTGGATAGAGTGTGGAGTACTGTGTTGAAAAGGAATAGTGATACTGATAATCCTTTTCCCTGGTTTTAAGGGGAATTCTCATAGATTTTCCCCATTCGATATGATGTTGGCTGTGAGTTTGTTGTATATTGCCTTAATAATGTTGAGGTAAGTTTCATCTATTTCAATTTTCTGTAGTGCTTTTACCATTTAGTGGGTGTCAAATTATGTTGAATGTTTTTTCTGCATTTATTTAGATGATCACTTGATTTTTTATTCTTAGTTCTATTTATGTGGTAAATGATGTGTATTAATTTGTATAGATTGAATCAGACTTGCATCCCTGGAATGAAAGAATTTGGTCATGGTGTGCAATTTTCTTGATATGGTTGTGAATGCATATCACTAGTATTTTGCTTAGAATTTTTGTGTCTGTGTTCATCAAGGATATTGATCTGTAATTTTGTTTTCATGAAGTATCTTTATTCAAATAATACTGGCCACATATAAGGAGTGTGAAAGAATTTTATCATTTTCTATTTCTTGGAATAATTTGTGAAAGGTTTGGTTTAGTTCTTCTACAAATTTTTTTTCTAGAATTCTGCTGGGAATCAATCTGGACCCTGCTTTCTTTTGATGTGAGGCTTTTTATTTTTATTTCTATCTCTTTACTTGCTATTGGTTGGTTTAGGTATTCTATATCCCCTGGGTTCAATTTACATAGGTTGTATGTATCTAGAAATCTGTGGGGGTTTTTTTCATTGTTTTCCAGTTTACTGGGGTATAAATTTTCAAAATAATTTCTGATGTTTCTCTTGATTTTTCCATTATTTGTGGTGATTTCTCCTTTTTCATTTCTTATTGCAGTAATTTGGATTTATTCTCTTTTTCTTTTGGTTAGGTTGGCTAAGGGTCTATTTTTCTTGTTTATGTTTTCAAAGAACTAGTTTTTTTATTTGTTGATCTTTCATATTTGTTTTGTTGTTCTCTATTTCATTGATTTTTGCTCTACTTTTAATTAGTTTCAGCCTTCTACTGGTTTGGGGATTAATTTGTTCCTATTTTTTAAGGGCCTTGAGGTCTATCCTTAGGTTTTTCTATTTGAAGCCTTACTATTTTCCTTATATGGACACTTAGTGCTATAGATTTTCCTATTAAAACTGCCTTCAAAGTTTCCCCAAATATTTGTAGTTTGTGTGTCTATTTTTGTTTAACTATAAGAATTTTGTGCAGGTCTGGAGATGGAACCCAGGGGCATTGGAC
The DNA here is from genome assembly GCF_963383645.1 of Muscardinus avellanarius. Taxonomy (NCBI): domain Eukaryota; kingdom Metazoa; phylum Chordata; class Mammalia; order Rodentia; family Gliridae; genus Muscardinus; species Muscardinus avellanarius. The sequence goes on along the minus strand of NC_137792.1, from coordinate 115,161,173 downwards.
CACCAAGCTACAGCCCCTGACCTTTTTTTTTTAATTCTTTATTTGAAACAGGGTCTCACTAAGTTGCTGAGAGCCTCACTAAGTAGCTGAGGCTGGTTTCGAACCTGTGTGATCCTCCTGTCTCAGCCTCCCAAGTGTGAGGATTACTAGCGTATGCCACTGCACTTGGCTGCTTGTTGACTTGTGGGAATTTATTGCTTCCTCACTGGTCTACATTCTCATGTTTCTAGAATTCTCAAATTTATATATCTGTTGTCTTGCCATCTTCTTCCTCTCTTTGTGGGAGTCTTATGTCTATTTGGTGTTCCTTTATAATAAGTACTATGTTGTGGGTATATATTTGCCTCAATGAAACTATTTCATATAATCAAATTTTTGAATTCATACTCCATAATCTTGTTAACAGGTTATAGTTCTTAGTCAGTGCAGGCAGTCAGCAGTCCCTTATTGGCTGAAGGCCTCCATGCTCTCTTGGCTAAACTCAACAGAGCCAGAGAATATAATGTTCCATTTAAAGCCTGCAGCCTGCTGGCTGAGATTTAATGCTTCAGGAACACCACTGTTGCTCTGCTAGTGCCTCTGACCTCTGTGGTCCCTGGGCCCAAGCTCAGTATCGCCAGAGATCATGACTTTCTGAGCTTGTAGTCCAGATGGCCGAGTTTTAATGCCCCAGGAGCACCACAGCCAATATACTGATTGTGATCGTGTGAAGCCCTTCATCTACTGGTATGCATGATCACCAGGCAAAAACTCTGTTCTTCAAGGCAGTGTTGTGTTCACAGCCTGGGACATGGATATCTGAGTTAAATTGCTCCAGTAAAAATGCTGCTATTCTGCAAGCTATGATCATGTGGAACACTGCTAGCCCTTGATCTCCTTGCTGAGCCTGGAGCTTGGGTGGCTGAGTATTTTTAGCCCCAGAAACACCACTGTTGTTCTGGGTAGTTACAATCATATGAGACAATGCTGACCACTGCATATGGTATTTGTATCACCCAAGTATCACCAGGAAAGAGCTTACAGATTTCTGAACCTGTAGCCTGGTTGGCTGATTTATTTCTTCCCAAATATACAACTACTGGTGGTCCTAGGGTGACCATTAAACACTCTGAAGGGGTGTGGCAAACTGCCAACTCTAGGTTCCACCATAGTGTCCCTAGGTAGTATTTGCTATTTCACATTTTTTCTGTGTTTTATTGTAGTCCCCGCCCACCCCACAAGGATACTTTGAAACTTGCATACCCCCTGTTTTTTTTTTTTTTTTTTTTTTTTGCCATGCAAGTCCCTGAAGCCATGCAGGCTCCTGCTAAGACAATTTGTAAACTTACAGTCTTGATGAGCTCCCTAAGGTATGGGAAAGAAGAGTGTATAGTTTCCCTGTCCTGATGAGTTCACCTGCAGTTATAGGAATCACTGGGCAGTCTGGATGGGTGGTCTGGAGATTCACAGTGGTCTGGAACAGGCAGTTTGTAGCCACAGAGGTCCATGCAGGAAGGGTCTGTCATTTATTTCTTCATCCTCAATTCAAACAAGTTCAACAGCAGCCACAAAAGTTCAATTTGGCTGTGATATCTGGAGAGTTGCTGTCTTTATTTATTTGTGGAGAGAAGAATGTGAATGCTTCTAGTGTTGATTCTCTAGTTCAATAGGATTTAGCTTCTTTTTACTGGAGTTTGTCTTCAGGAACTGGTGGGTTCCTGGAAGGTTTATATTCTTAATCTTCTTGAAATATCAGTTCTCCACAGTATGCATTCAAGACATATTTGGTACATGAATTCTTTTCCAATTTTGTACTTTGAGAAAGCTCTTTCTTTTGCTAGTGTAAATTCTATAATTTCTTCAATGGATATGTTGATTAATGTAGGCTCCTGTCAACTTTTGTCTCTATTTCCCCCAGTGTGGTTCAGTGAAAAATCAGTTTTGAGTCAGATAGATTTAAGTTTGATTGCCATCTCTACTACTTGGTGCCTTGGACAACCTACTTAATATGAGTCTTAATGTAAACAACATTTATATTATAGGACTTTTTTTTTTGCAATACTGGAGATGGAACCCAGGGGCATTCTAATTCCAAGCTACACCCACAGCCCTATATTTTAGGCTTTATTTTGAAACAAGGTCTCACTGAGTTGCAAAGGGTCTCACTAAGTAGGTAAGGCTGTCCCCAAACCACGATCCTCCTGTTTCAGCTTCCCAAATGCTAGGATTACAAGCATGCACCACCATGCCTGGCTAGCACTTTTCTTTTTATATAATTTTATTGGTGCATTGTAACTAAACATAATGAAATTCAGTGTGATAGAATTATACATCCACACAGCACCTTGTGTGGTTCTCTCCAGATCAGACCTTGCTATCTCTCTCTTTGTACATGTCATTGAGATTGGTATTGATAATTTTGTATATGTACATAGCATTATTTGAACTGTTTTCTTCATTAAATCTCCTTCATCCACCTCCCTTAATCTTCTTCCACTATTTGACTAGAATTGCTCATTTACCTAAAATCCCTTTTGTCCCCCAATTTCTTTCTAGCTTTCATATATGAGAGAGAACATGCAACCCTTTACTTTCTGAGGCTGGCTAATCTTAGTATAGTATTCTCTTTTGTTCCATCTATTTTCCTTCAAAATACATAATGTATTTTTCTTATGGCTGAGTGAAATTCCATTGTGTATATATAACAAACTTTGTAATCCATTGAGAATTTTGCCACTATAATTTAGCACTATAATATTCTGATTTAAACTCCTTTGAAGATATGAGTCTAGGAGTGGGGTAGCAGGGTCATATGGTTGTTACAGTCTCAATCTTCTCAGAACCTACATAATGATTTCTGTAGTGTCTGTACTAATTTGACATCCTACCTATATCCTTGCCAGAATTTATTATTATTTGTATTCTTTTTATTTTTTGCGGTACTGGGAATGGAACCCAGGGGCATTCTACCTCCAAGCTATACTCCCAGCCCTGTTTTTTATTCTTTATTTTGAAACAGGGTCTCATTAAGTTGCAAAGGGCATCACTAAGTAGGAGCTGAGGTTGTCTTCAAACCATGATCCTCCTGTCTCAGCCTCCCAAATGCTGGGATTACAAGTGTGTGCCACCAACCCCAGCTGTTATTTGTATTTTTGACGAATGACATTCTGACTAGAGTTAGATGGAATCACAGATTAGTTTTCCTTAGCATTTCCCTGAGTGCTAATGATAATTTTAAAAGAACTGTTTTAATATGCTCAAAGAACTAAAGAAATATGGGAGTGGTGGTCTATGCTTGTAATCCCAGTACTTAGAAGGCTGAGAAAAGAGGAACACAGGTTTAAGGACAGTCTTACCAAGTCGTGAGACTCTCATCAGCTTAGTAAGACCATTTCAAAAATTAAAAAATCAAATAGGCCTGGGAGTATAGCTCAGAGGTAGAATGCTCCTGGGGTCAATCCTCAGTTACACACACACACACACACACACACACACACACACACACACACTAAAGGAAAGCATGGACAAACAACTAAATTAAATCAGAAAACAATATATGAACAAAATTATATTTTCAAATGAGTTATGAATAATAAAAATGAACCAAACAAATTAAAGAGCTAAAAATACAATAATTAAAAAATAACTCACTATAAATAGACACAAATGGGGAAAAAGAATTAGTAAGTTTAAAGGCAGATCATTTGAAATTATCAAGTCTGTTTTTATTACTACAAACACATAAACCAATGGAACAGAATAGAAAATACAGAAACAGATCCACCCACTTAATAGCTAAGTCACTTTCAACAAAGGTGCCAAACACATATAATAGAGAAAAGACAGCCTTTCAGCAAATGGTGTTAGGAAAACTCGTTATCTTTTTGCCAAAATTGGAGCTAAATCCATACCTCTCACACTGCACTGGAGTCAATTCAAGATGGATCAAAGACCTGGAAATTAGATCAGGGACTGTGAAGCTACTAGAGAAGAACCAACATATAGGCACAGGTAGAAATTTACTCAATAAGATCTCCCTTTGTACTTTCACCAGAGCTAACCACTTGCGCCTGAACATGATCTGGTTTTCAGCGCATCACCTGACCACATGGGATCAGCAATCATGAATGTCTTAGAGCAGTGAATATTGGGAGGCTTTGATCAGACTGCCTCAGCTCCTCTCCAAAGGATAGAAGTAGAACTTAGACTGGGGGCTGGGGTGGATTATTTCAATTCTGCTGCTCCCTACTCCACCCCAACAGTGAGTTTGCATGCCAGGCTGTGCTTACAGTAGAATTGGCTTTCTGCTTTCTTCCCCTAAGACTACACATCTGGAAAACCTAGGAAAAGTATGATCACCCCCCAGTATCTGGCAGATACTGAGATTAATGCATCACTTAATGAAGTTTCTCCACAAGGGGGATTCTATATATTGTAATAATGTTCTTCCAAAATGAAGGTAAAGCCGGGCGTGGTGGTACACTTGTAATCCCAGCGCTTGGGAGGCTGAGACAGTAGGATCACATAAGTTCGAAGCCAGCCTCAGCTACTTAGTGAGGCCAACTTAGTGAGACTCTGTTTCCAAATAAAATATAAAATAGGTTGGGAGTATAGCCCAGAGGTAGAGACTTCTGGGTTCAATTTCCAGGACCACAAAAATCTCCAGGACCACAAAAAATGAAGGTAAAATTAAGGTAGTCTTATTAAACAAGCTGAAGGAGTTTATTGTAACTAGATCTGCCCTGAGATAAAAGCTAATAGGAATCCTTTCTGTGCATATGAAATGGCTTTAGAGGGTAAGAAAAATTAAGAAAAATTATAAAGCTTAGCTGACCATGGTGACACATGCTTGTAATCTCAGTAATAGGGAGGCTAAGACAGGAGGATTGTAAGTTCACAGCCATCCATGTCTTCTTTGGAAAAATATCTACTACTACAGTTCTTTATCCATGTTATTTTTAAACCAAAAGCTATTGTTTACTTGCCATTGAGCTGTATGAATTCTTTAAGTTTTATATTTCAACACCATATCAGATTATATGGATGCATAGGTTGCCTTGATTTTCTAAAAATTATATGATGTTTATATTTGAGTTATAGAGCCCCATGACACTTTTCTAATAATAAGTTTCTAAGAAAGTCAGAGTTTTCATAGAGATAGGAATGTAAGCACTGATTACGGAACAATAATGAAATAGTTCATATCATCAGTTAGCTACAGAGTTGATCAAATAGCATATATCCCTACAATATGGGGTTAAGTTAAAATATTACTTTCTAAAACTAAAGACTTTCAGAATCAACACAACAGTGACAATAATTATATAGTATGAAACGATGTGGTTTCCAAATACTGATGGTATTAAACTGGTTAGGAAACAACTTAACCATTGTAGTTCAACTGATTGGGAAATAGAGGGTAATATTAGATATTTACTACATGGAAAATGGCAGAACTTTCATGTAAGCTAAACAAATGAAGACTGGAAGATAAAATTTGTTATCACTGTGTAAAAATAGAAGGATGACACTATATCTAGTGGATACACATGTTTCAGAAACAATGAAAGAGGAATCTTTTTTATACTTGAGCAAGCACTACCATAGTTCAGAAGAAATATTTTATAAATCAGTTGACATTTATTTCCTCTGTACTTATGAAATAAACCTTTTATCCTTAATTAATTTTCCCCTAGTACTTTTTGGGTACATGGCCTAAAAAGCCAATACTAGTATTCTTTCTTGTGTAAATCATTAAATAAATTTGATATTTCATATGATTATGAGTTTGACATAACTTAGATCACCATTGTTTAGTTACTCCTTGGTGACTGTGAAAACTAAAAACAGACTATTTTTTAACTAAATTCCAATGATTCTACCATTTTTTTTTTCTATAAAACTCAGTTTTATCTGGGCATGGTGGCACATGCTTGTAATCCCAGAACTTGGAAAGCTGAGACAGGAAATACAGCTGGGGGTATAGCTCAGAGGTAGAATGCTCCTAGGTTTAATCCCCAGTATCACAACACGCACACACATAGCCCCCCCCACACACACACACGCAGAAACCTACTTTGAAACAGCAAAGTTTAATGCAACAATTGTGTAATAGAGTACTCATCAATATATCCAGGGATCATGGGAGTCCGTAGGCACACAGAATAGGTTATAAAATAATAACAAAATGATTTTATGATCAAACATTGGAGAGTTTTAACTTTTAATGGCTGAGAAGATCTTAAAAAGATGTTTTAAGAGACACTGATAATGAATCTCTGGTTCATTAAAGAATACTACAAATTCAGTATAAAAGAAACCAAGGGAAAATACTGTATCAGGGAGAGGAAATCAATTGTATTTAATACTGCTTTTGAGAGGTAAAGTGAGATGTAGATTAAAAAGTGTCAGGATTTATTAAAAGGATCTTTATTAGTACAGAAATGATTGATTGAGTGAATGGAACATAGGGTAAAACCACAATAGGCATCAATTTCTATACTTTTTTCTTTTTTAAATTTGATTTAATTACTTGAGTGATATATGAATATATTTCTCATTGCTTAATGTCATATATTTGCTTTATTTCTGATTCATTCATTTTTAGAGTAGTATATATTATCAAGAACTTCTTTAGCCGGGTGTGGTGGCACATGTTTGTAATCCCAGCATTGGGGAGGCTGAGACCAGAGGATTGAGGTTCACAGACAGCCTCAGTTACTTAGTGAGGTCCTTTGCAACTCAGTGAGACCTTCTTTCAAAAAAATAAAAAGACTAAAAAATAGGGCTTATGGTGTGGCTCGGAGGTACAATGCCCCTGGGTTCCACTCCCAATACCGCAAAAAAAAAAACCTTATTTAATTTTTAATTTTTTTATTTGTGCATTGTAGTAATACATCTTAATAGGATACAAGATGGTAGGGGCATACATATACACATCACTCATTTAGCTCTTCCCAATTCCCACCCCATTCTCTCTCTCTCCCTCCTTCTCATATTTGGCTTACTGACTGACTTTGCTATGTTTATGAATATGTCATGTACATTAGGGAGGGATAAATATCTAAAGTCAATGACCTAAACTTCTGCCTTAAAAACATTGAATTGGGACAGAGAGGTTTTATAACGATGAAGTGTCTGATTCCTCTCCTATCTCTAAAAGGTTTTTTAGTTGTTTTTTCTCTGGATGATATATTTTAATGGTTTGGATATAGAATGTTCCCCTAGTCATTATGGAGACAAGAAAGTAATGTTGAAAGTGGAGCTTCATTATTAAGGAGATGTCTGTGGAGGTGTGGCCTTGGGGGTTATATATCCTTCTTACTCCCTGTTTTCTTTCTCTGCTTCTGGCCTTCACAAAATTTGTCCACTTCCCTCTACCATACACTGATTTCTACAAGCCCCACCTCTGGAGCTGAACTTCTAAATCTCCAAAAACTGTGAGCAAATAAATATTTCTTCCTCTAAGTTGTGTGTGGTCAGGATTGTTGGGTCCAGCAGTGAGAAAGTTAATTGAGACATGTATAAATTATGAGAGACTAATTTTGGAGTAAATATGACTATTTTCCTTTTAGATAGGATGGAGAAACAGATTACTTGGATAAAAAAATCCAAGCACACATTGACATTGCCTCTCATTCTATCATGATATGTGGAGAAGAAAAGTAAGAATCATTAGTTATAGAAGGGAGAAAAGTTCATAGTTTCTCACTCCAGGAAGGAAACAAAAAGTGACTGTGGATAAAAGCCACAAACTGTCAATTGAGGTAAATTGGTTCCAACAGCACAAGCACAGGCTGGATTAGTACACAATTGCTTTAGGATATTTTAGAGTAAGTCATTAGGCTCTCCTTCTTAAACCCCGTCTGGATTTAATACTGATTCTTACTAGATGTGGTGAGAAATATCAACCTAATAGATAAATAGGCAAAGACCATGTAAAAAGCTTACAGAAAAAGCAATTGGCCTTTATATATGATAATGCACTCAAACTGCTAGCTCAGTAAAAAAAAAGAAATTAAAGGTATAGTAGCAGAGTATTTCACACTTTCTTAATTTAAAAAAATGTCCAAAGTTTAACATATACTTCACAAATCTATGGAGGACAAAGACTCCAATAACATGTCAGTGGGAACATAGAAGGCAGAACTGCTATGGTAAATTATTTGGAAATTAAATTAAATTAATAGAATTAAATAATGCATGTTTCTTTTAACTTAGAAACGTACTTATATAAATTAATCACATTGTACACAAATGTGTGTGTGTGTGTGTGTGTGTGTGTGTGTGTGTGGTATATGTTTTTCCATTGAACATGGCTTATAATAGCAAAAACCTAGAAACCCATGTGCCCATGTGAAGGGGACTGGTTTCATCAACAGTGAGACATCCAAATAAAGGAGTAATATGAAAGTGTAAAATTTTTTAAAGTGAGAGTTATCTATGAACTGATATAGAAATAACTCCAGGATATATTAAGTGGAAAAAATAAAGTGTGGAAAATGTATATTGACTGCAAACATTTGTGTAATATGTATAGAATAAGAAAATAATATATTCATATTTATTTGTGTATTTATTTGTGTTTGCTAAGATAAAAATGAAGGTAAGACATTAGAAACTAATGAAAGGATTTTCTGGCCATAAAGTTGGCAAGGTATTGTGGAAATTGGTTGGTAGAAGATGGAGACACTGTGCAGTCTAATCACCTTGAGGGTATTTGGCAGTTGGTTGCATCTCCATATATATTCAGGATTTTAAGCACTTGGATAAAGTCACTTGTCAATCCATTACAATATATCCATAAAATGAATTATAAATTTCAAACAGAATTGATCCTCAAATTTAGGTGTATTTGACACCAATGTATTATAGCCAAGCTAATCAATCAGCTTTATAATAGTTATAGTATTAAATTGCTTTAGAAAAATTATGAACAAATACATTTGGTCAATTGGAATTTGTTCCACAGATCTATTCCAAAGACAAGAAGACAGTGAGTAAAAGGAGAAAAACTCAAGAACTGAGAGTAAAAGAATGTTCATGTGAAGTCTGAAATCAATTTTGACTTACAACTGGCCACAGGTTAGTAGAGTACATATACTTTTTAAAAATAATTTTAACATCTATTATGATCATAAAGGAGACAATATCGATACATATTTCTAATAACCTGTACAATACTCTGACCTAAGTTTACAGATATGCTAAAGTTCATTCTGAGTCTTCTCTGGATATTAAAGCAAAAGGTATCATTTTATGTGACAGTCATATTTTCCTTTTCAAAGAACTTTGGATTCAAGTATGACAGTAGAAAAAGTAAGGATTGGCCAATGAATCTATGAACCTTCACTTTCCCAGAGAAGCAATGTGGCAAATCTTGATGCCAAATGAAAACTTCTTTTGAATCAACATAATTATGTTGCTTTTATTTTTAGATAGAAATATAATAAAACACCTCCATAGTCATTGGGTATCAAATAAGGGCGCTGGTCCCTCTTGAAACATCTGGAGAATTATTCTGCATGATTGTTACTGCATCATCAAAATGCTGTTTTGGAACTGGTTAAGTACTGTCAGTCTTATTAGCGGCAGTAAATCTGATTTCATTATACAGCTAGAAGATTAAAGTGAGTAGGCATTATAATTTCTTAAATTAAAGGAAATATCTGGTTTGGGTCAATTTGAGTAGATTACTTTAATTGGAGAGAACTGGTGTGCTGTTCTCTTTGAAGTTTTCCACTGCCCTTCATTGATGATTAGTTTGAGGATGAGACGATGCATCAGTATTTTCAGTGCAAATTTTTTCTGTGTGTAGTGCTTAACCTAGTAGCATTTCTATTCCTTTTCCTTTTTCCTTCTGGTCTTTGTGCTTCCTAAAGACATACTTTATTCTATCAAAAATTAAGTAAATAGAACATGCATATTTGTTGCTCAATACATATTGTTTAGTTCATTCAAAATTGTCATACATAATGATTTCCACAATAGATAGAAGACACTCTAAACATTGGTTATTTTTGTTTGGATAACACACTCAAAATGATCAGATTTGTTTCAATTATTTTGTTAGGCAAGTGTCTACAAGGCCCATACTGAAACTTTTTAAGAGTAGGCCTCCAGAAAAGAACACTGATCCTGGCACTGGTAAAAGTCAGGCTGGTGCCCTGCCCCTTCCCCCCCAAAAGTGATGACACAAAATCAAAACCAGAAAAATAAATAGGTAATTCATCTGTTGATAATGGAAGAGAAAAGTGGCAGGGCTTGAGAAAAGCACAAGATTGAACTTGAACTGTGAGCAAAGAGTAAAAGAATTCCAAAATGATAGTTTAAAAGAATATATATGATACTTAGGAAGCTTTGACAGTAGGATTACAGGTTGGAGGCCAGCCTCAGAAACTTAGTGAGGCCCTGTTTCAAAATAAAATATAAAAAGGGTGTGGCATAGATCAGAGGTAGGATTCTCCTGGGTTCAATCCCCAATACCAAATAAACAATAATATCTATGAAAACTTTAGAAAACCTAGTCTCTTTAAAAAAAATTAGTGTCTTTGGCAGGGTGTTGTGGTTCACATCTGTAATCCCAGTACTTGGGAAGCTCAAAGAGGAGGATCACAGATTTCAGACCAGCCTCAGCAATTTATCAAGACTCTCAGAAACCTAATGAGAACCTGATAATAATAATAGTAATAATAATAATAATAATAATAATAATAATAGGGTTGGAGGTATAGCTTGAAGGTAGAATGCCACTGGGTTGAATCCCCAGTACTCTCCCCATCCCCCCACTTAAGTATCATGAGAGAAAAAGGGTGAAATACTCTTCTATGCTAAAATACTGAGTTATAATAAATAGTGTAATGTATTAAAATGGTTGAATTCCAGGGCAAAACAAAATAATCTATAAATGACATTTAGGGAACAGTTAAGGACTTTTTTTTACTATAAACTAGATATTATGTAACATTATATTTTTTACTATAAACTAGATATTATTATGTAGATTTCAGACCAGCCTCAGCAATTTATCAAGACTCTCAGCAACCTAATGAGAACCTGATAATAGTAATAATAATAATAATAATAATAATAATAGGGTTGGAGGTATAGCTTGAAGGTAGAACACCACTGGGTTGAATCCCCAGTACTCTCCCCATCCCCCCACTTAAGTATCATGAGAGAAAAAGGGTGAAATACTCTTCTATGCTAAAATACTGAGTTATAATAAATAGTGCAATGTATTAAAATGGTTGAATTCCAGGGCAAAACAAAATAATCTATAAATGACATTTAGGGAACAGTTAAGGACTTTTTCTACTATAAACTAGATATTATGTAACATTAGAAAATTGTCAATTATCTTAGATGATATATATTGAGGTTTTAAAGGAGAATAATGTTATTCTTAGGAAGTGAGTATTTATATATTCAGGAATGGTGTCATGAGTTCTGCGGTGAGCTTTTGAAAGATTCAGGAAAAGACAAAAATCAAAATGATGACAACAAAACTCCTCTCTCTTTCTCTTTGTATGTGTATATAAGTAAGCATGTATGTATATGTATATATAAATTCACATATACATGTATAGAGGCAAATATAACAAAATCTATATCCAAGAAATTCAGATGGTTATTGTATTATTTAAAGCCTTTCTGTATTTTGGGAAATTTTTATAATTAATATTGAATATAAAAAGCAGAAAAATCAACCGATATTTGAAAGGACACATAAGTAGTATTAATGTGACAATTTAGGTACTCAGTTGAACTCATAAGAATGGGTTAAAAGACAGTTCATTAATTCATAAAAATATTCATTATCATGTGCAAAGAACTGTGCCAGATATTCCAATGAACTGGATAGATAGGTCTCTGTCTTTTTAAACCACAGCTTTATTAGAATACGATTGGTATGCTGTGAACTGCACATATGTAATGTGTATTATTTGGTGAATTTGAACATAAGCAAACATCCATACTACAATAATTTTAAAAACACATGCAAAAAAGAATAGAAAACAAACAAAAAAAAGCACGGTAGAAAATCACACTAGAAGGAACTTAACCCAACAACATAAAGGCAATATACAATAAACCCCAAACCAACACTATATTGAATGGGTAAAAAATGTAAGAAGTCCCTTTAAAAACAGAAACAGTATAAGGATGCCCATTATCACCACCCCTTTTCAATGTCATACAAGAAACTCTAGTCAGAGCCATAAGGGAAAAGAAGGAAATCAGAGGATTACAAGTAGGAAAAGAAAAACTAAAATCAATCTCTAGTCACAGATCATATAATATAATACTTAGAAGACCCCAAAAACTCAACTGAAAAACTTTTAGATGTCATTAACAAATTCAGCAAAGTAGCAGAATATAAAATCAATCTAAAACATCCGTAGATTTTCTACATGCCAGCCATGAATCCATTGAAAAGAAATCCAGAAAATAATTTCATTCACAATAACCTCAAAAGCAATAACAAATCTAGAACTAAACCTAACCAAGGAGGTAAAAGACCCCTACAATGAAAATTATAAAACACAAAAGAAAGAAATTGAAAATCTTAGACAATGGAAAGATCTTCCATTCTTTTGGATAGAATAAGTATTTTCAAAATGTTCATTCTATCAAATGTGATCTACAGATGCATTGTCATTTTTCTAGCTAGAAAAATGAGTCCTAAATTTCATATTGAAAAGCAAAAGACCCAAAATAGCCAAAGCAATTCTCAGCAATAAGTACCATAGAGATGGCATAAGAATACCTGATGTCTAATTATACCACAGAGCTATAGCAATAAAAACAACCTGGTGTTTACACAAAAACAGACACATAGATCAATGGAACAGAATAGAAGGTACAGAAACAAATCTACATACTCTATAGCCTATTGATTTTTGACAAATGTACCAGACATATATGTTGGAGAAAAGGCAGCCTTTTCAACAAATGATGTTGGGGAAACTAGTTATCCATTTGTAGAAGAATGGATTTAAACTCCAACTCTCACTCTGCACAAGAGTCAACTCAAGATGGATCAAAGAGCTGGAAGTGAGAACATAGACTGAAGTTACTAGAGGAGAGCATAAGACTAACACTTCAACAACATATGGTTTGAATTTAAAATATCCACCAGACTTTACAAAGCAGCTATGTTGGAGATGGAGTAGACAAGTAGCCATGTTGGAGGTGGGGCTTGGTTGCTGAGGAGGCCGCCTTGGGGACATGCCATTGGTAACAACTGAAAGAAATCTCCAAAATTGTGAGTAAATAAATCTCCCTTCCTCTAAGTTGTGGTCATCAGGTATTTTGGATCATAACAGTGAGAATGCTGACTGAAACAGACATTTCTGAGAACAAATATAAATGGTCAACAAATAAATGAAAAAATGTTCAACATCGTTAGTGGTTAGAGAAATGCATATCAAAACTACACTGAAATTCCATCTCATTACAATTTGAATACCAATTATTAAGAATAAAAATAAAAATAAATGCTGGTGAGGATGTGAAGAATATTGAACCCTTCTACACCATTAGTGGGAAGGTAAATCAATATAACCTCTATGGAAAAAAATATGGGAATTCTTGAAAAGAGTAGGAATTGAACCATATCACCCCTTAGTATTTATCCAAAATAACAAAATTAGCATACTATAGATATACACACATACCTATGTTTTTAGTAACACAATTCACCATATGGCATAAACCTTGACTAAAAATATTATTGCTAATCAGAAAGTAAAAACAATCTGCAATGATTTTAGATAAGATCCATTTTAGCACACTATTCTTCCTAACTTACACATGTGAACAGTTGTGTTCAGATTCAAAAACAACTCCAGCCTGGCCTGTTGTGGCATGCTTGTTATCCCAGCATTCGGGAGGCTGACTAAAAAATAGGGCTGGGGGTGTAGCTCAGAGGTATGATGACCCTGGCTTACATCCCCAGTACCGCAAAAAAAAAAAAAAAAACCCCAAAGCTCCAAATTAGCCAATAAATATTTGCCTTGATGACTCAACACCTTCTGGGGCCATAAATAGAAATCCTTGGGCCATTAACAAGATATTTAGTTTGTGAAACTGGATCTCTATGGAAAATAAAGTATAAAATATTGGAATTTAGATAGGGTTTCATTGAATCTATATATCAACTTGGGAATAATTGATAGTTATAAAATCTTCCAGTCTAAAAATTTGTAATATCTCTGCATAAACAAATGCTATTCAATGAAATAGAAACTAATAATCTTTTTGTAGTATTTCATTACTCTTTTAAATTAGTTTCTTTTTATTTTAATTTATTTTGTGATCCATAGACTATTCATGTATACCTATATCTATCTATATATATATTCATTTTAGAATTTTTCTGATTTTTACTTTTTGATTTAATTTTACCTTATTTCCCTTGTGGTCAGTGAGTATATTTTTAATAACTTCCTGTTTTTGCATTAGTATTGTAATCATGGTTAATATCAACATATACAAAAGTAAAGAGAAAACTATAATAAAAATGTACCATGTATCAACAAATTTTTTGTTCTGGCCTATGTTGTTTTAACCTGTGTTTTCATTCACATTAGCATTTTTGGAATACATTCCAGATATCCTATCATTCTCTTCATCAATATTTTACAATATGTCTATAAAGAATAGGGCCCTTTTATTTTTTACTTTTACTTTAAATCAAATTTATTTAATTTATACATAAAATCATATAACTGTACATTTAAATGTGATACCATGTGATGTCTCAATACATGTGTACACTGTGTAATGTTTGTATCTGGTTAAACACCTTTATTTCTTAAAATGTTTATCATTTCTTAATGGCAGAAACATTCAAAATCCTTTCTTGTAGCTTCTTTAAATGTCTTATTGTAAATGCCACTATAACATTTAAAACAGTTAAAATATATAGGCAATCAGATTTCTCAATTATATACATTTTACCATTTGTTATGTTTAGAGTCAAAATAATGTGAATTCATCATAATTGGTTGATGATACACTGTCTCTTCTAACTTGTTTTAACCTTTTTTCCCTTTACCTCCAAATTTGCCTTCTCAGTATTGCATTTAATTTTTTGAAGACATGGATCATTTATTCTTTAGTATTTTCCCTAGTCTACATTTTGATAATTACATTACTCTGGTGTCATCTATTATATTGCCTTTTTCTTATATTTCCTTAAATGGAGCTTAGATCTAGACATTTCTTTTTTCTATATAATTTTATTGATGCATTGTAATTATAAATCATAGTGAAGTTAAAAGTGTTCCAAACATGCATGCACACAGAACTTTGTATATTTCCCTTCACGTGCCCCCCGATCACCTCTCCTCCTTCCTTGCATATTTCAGTGAAATTCTTACTGATACCTTTATATACAAACATGCTGTTATGTACTTGAACTGTTCTCTTCCTCAATGCTATGTTTTCCCCTTCCCACCTCTCTCTCTTAATCCCCTTCCACTATTCTACTGATCTCTCGCCTCATTTGTCTGAAGTCCCCTTTCTTTCCCAATTTCTTTCTAGCTTCCATATATGAAGTAAAATGCATGAAACTTTACTTTTTGAAACAGGCTGACCTCAGTACAATATACCCTCTTTGTTTTAATTGGTGCATTGTACTCATACATCGTGGGCCTTAGCCAAGTACAGTAGTACACACTTGTAATCCCAGTACTTGGGAAGTGAAACAAGAGGATCACAGGTTCAAGAACAGCCTTTAAATCAGACCCAGTGACCATAAATTTAAAAAGGGCTTGGGCTATAGCTCAGAGATAGAATGACCCTGGGTTCAACTCTTAGCATTAAATAAATAAATAAATAAGAGTCTGGGCATGTGGTACATGCTTGTAATCCCAGTACTTGGGAGGCTGAGACAGGAGGATCCCATAGGTTCACAGCCAGCCTCAGCTACTTAGTGAGGCCCTCTGCAACTCAGTGAGACCCTGTTTCAAAATAAAATATAAAAAGTTGGGCTGGGATTGTAGCCCAGAGGTAGAAAGTCCCTGGGTTTCATCCCTAGTACACCCCGCCACACAAAATAAGTAAATAAAATAACATAAATACCTCTGGCAAATGTATACCACAAACCCAAGATAGTTTTATTATAGTTATATCAATTTGCAACTTCTCAAATATATAGCAAAAAATAATGAATTAAATAAAGCACACAAAATAAATATAGGCCTTATGAACTACTTAAAAGTATGGGACTTTATCATGCTTTTCAGTGTAACTTAAGTAAATCTGTTATCCTGTATGGAAAAGGTCACTTATACAAAATAAGACATATGAGTCAATGGCAATTTTAGACAATGTCTGAAAATAAAACCAATATAATTTTACATTGTATTGGGCAAGTGAATTTACTAGCAAATTTAAACCCAAAGATGTTGAATTTTGGAATGGATTAGTGTTCTGTCTTGAATTATTAAGTTCAGATGAAGCCATATGTGTCAGTTATAAAGATAATATCTACTGCTCCAAGCCCATTCTTCTATAATAAGTTTAGTGATGCTGGAGATGAGATTCTTCAAATCGTATTTATCTTTGGCAGCTGTAACTCTACTATGCTTTGGCAATAGGAAAACTGGAATAAATTGTAAGGCTGAAGTAAGAAGAAGAGACTCTGTCCTTTTTCTTTTCATCCTGTTCCTATGACATCTTAGAGTGTCTTTTCAATCCCATATTAGCAATTTAATGTTTAGCACATTTTCTTCAGTGTTTGGAAGTAAGGCTCACCACTTCCTCACAGTCACCTCAGAGATAAAAGCACAAGGTAAGGAGCATTCATTCTGTTATCAGATGTCTAAAACTTACCTGCATAGGAACTCTCCTGTAAGTTTTAATAATTCCATCCTCTTTTCTTTATTCCCCATTTTCTGAGTTTGTATTAGGATTCTGATTTTATCTATCTCTGTGATACTTTAGAGTTCTCCTTTATCCTTTTCATTAACAATTTTACCTACTTCTTTATTTATATAAAAATGTTGAATCCAATCATTGGTTTGGTTGCTCTTTCCTGAATAGTCCATGACTGCTTTACTTTGTTACCTACAAAATAATTTTCTATATATACTTGAGTTAAATTATATACATACATTTAATGTTGAAGTAAATTTTCTTTGAGGAAGCAACACTGTGTGTGTGTGTTGAAGGTGAGGAGTTCAATCCCCAAAGCATACTCACTCCCAGCCATTTTTAAATTTATTTTGAACTGAGCTTTTACCAAGTTGCTGAAACTCTCCTCAAACCTGTGATCATTCTGCTTCAGCTTCTCAAGTACCAGCATTATAGGAATGAGAAATATATTTATTATAATTATTAGTGCATATTTATTGTATAAATAAATGAGGTTCATTGTGACATTTTCATACATGCATTTAACAATATATCACATTTTATTTATTTATTTATAAATTGATGGATATTTGGATTATTTCTACATTTTTGTCCTTTTGAATTTATTTACTTTTATTGGTACATTGTAGTCTCCTATCATAATGTAGTTCATAGTGATTGTGACATACACGCACACAGCACTTGGCAGGCTTTCCCACAGCTCCATCTCCACTTCTTCCCCTTCCGTACGCAAGATATTGAGAGTGGCATTGATTTTCTCACATATGTACGTAGTGTTCGTGGAAGTGTTTTCTCCATTAATTCTCCTTCCAACCTTCCTCTAGACCACCTCCCTGGCTCCACTGGATTTTCTACATTATTTGAAGTCCCTCTTTTGTCCTGATTACTCCCTAGTTTATACACAGGAGAGAAAACATATGACTCTTCATTTTCTGTGCCTGGATAATCTTACTTCACATAATGTTCTCCAGGTCCACCCATGTTCCTGCAGATGACATCATTTTTTCTTCTTTTTCTTGATGGCTGAGTAGAATTCCATTGTGTGGCTACCCATGATTTTGTAACCCATTCATCTGTTGATGGATATCTAGGTTGGTGATTCCTGAGTATCCTTCCAGAGGGACTGAAATCAGAAAACTACAATAATATATGCATATCTGTGTTCATAGCAGCACAATTTGCAACAGTAAATACATTATTAAGTATAGTCCTCATGTTGTACATTATATCTTTAGCTTTGTTCATTCTACGAACATCCTACTTTGTATATATTTTTATAAAACATAATCAGAAATATTCTTTTAGAATTCAGTCAGGAAAAAGTCCTGAATTTATAAAATATTTCAAAATGGGTTTGAGTTTGTTTATACCTGTGTTATCCTGTTCTTTTATTTATTAAGTGGCCTAGAAAAGACTATTTTATTGGGAGAGCTACATTTGAAAATCAAATTCCTTTATTAAGATATGCATGCCAGGAGAAACAGAGTTCATTGCAAACCAATCCAGAAAACTGTATCCATCTATGCCATCTAATCAACATCATCTAGACATTTAGAAAAAGGGATTGAGTACCCAGTCTATCAGGAGTGGTGTAGGGATTGCATTTGCTGTGATGTCTCTTCCCCAACTTGTACCTTTTGAGAATAATCACGAGAATATATTTAGTGTTTGTGTGAGAAAAGGTCTTATTAGCAAGTAGCTCAACTTTGAATGAATCTTTTTATTTTCACAATTTTCTTGGTTCCTTGTAATCATACAACACAGATTCAAAGTGATCGATTTATGTATGCACACATCACTTGATGTGTTTCCAAGTTCTTTATTTACCTGCAAGTGACCCACACTGTTCAGCAAGCATCCCTAATGTCCTCATAATTTATGGGCCCACTGAGGTGTGTCCTAATATCTACAACAGTCCTAGAACTGATGTCCAATTCATTAAGCTAATGTCTGCTTTCAGTTCACCACAGATTGTACCAATGCTAAATTATACCACATAGATAGTATCACATATAACTTAGAACCAGGTACAGGAAATAGGGATTCATGAATTTAAGGTTCATAAAAAAGCTGGAAAATCAAGAATAAAAAAAATAACGAATGCTGATAAGGATGTCAGGAAAAATGCGAACTTGTACATTCCTGGTGGCATTGTAAATTAATGCAATCACTACGTATATCAGAATGGAGGTTCCTCAAGCTACTAAAAATGGAACCATATAGCTATACCACTATTCCATATTTATTCAAAAGAAAACATCAGAATACCCATATTTATAGCAGCATAATTCACAAAATTTATTATATTTAACTAGAGCAGACTATTATTATATTTAACAAGAGCTGCATGTGTTCTCCCAAATGTGAAATCTGGAGAAAAAGAGGAAAAAAAAACTCATGAAAATTAGGAGTGATCAGTAAAGTGGTGAAAGTGGATGCGGGGGAAGGAGGAGGGAAAGGGGAGGGATGGGAAAGAACAGATCAAATAATGTTCATTGCGTATGTAAATGTTTCACTTTGAATCTCATTACCTTGTACAATTACAATATACCAGTACCTTTTAAAAAAAAGTCAGAGGCCTTTCTGTGGTTACAACAAAGTCAAGATATTGTAGATTATCCAAGTTTACGTGTCAAGAAAGGTTTTTCTAAACTTTTTTGGTTTAATCAGTTATTGAGTTGAAATTTAGAATAGAAAATCATCAGCCTCTAAACGTCAGGCATTTGATTTCACAAAAGCTTATTGGCAACTGAGAATATTTTTTGTACTGGGGATGGAATCCAGGACTATTCTACCTCTAAGCTACACCCCCAGCCCTATTTTTTTATTCTTTATTTTGAAACAGGGTCTCACTGAGTTGCAAAGGGCCTCACTAAGTAGCTGAGGCTGTCCACGAACCACGATTCTCCTGTCTCAGCCTCCCAAATATTGAGATTACAAGCGTGTATCACCATGCCACGCTGTTAGAAATCCTTTTTTCTCCTTAGCAGTACTGGGGTTGAAACCCAGGGGGCATTCTACCTCCGAACTATGCCCCAGCCCTATTTTTTTAATTTTTTTTGAGACAGGGTCTCACAGAGTTGCAAATGGCCTCACTGAGTAGTTGAGGCTATCTGTGGATGTGGATCCTCCTGTCACCACACCTGGTAAGAAATATTTAAAAATTCCAAAAATATATTTTTATCTAAAAATTACCTCTCTTTTTATGTTATTTACCTTTTTCTAGAAGCTCCAATAGGGCAAAAATCAATGCAACATTAACTCGTGTAGAGAGTTGTTCTGTTTCTAATACTACAAGAATTTAAATTTTAATCTACCTACCATGGGTAAAAAGCAAGGTTTTAGTATCTCATTAACATTTCTTTTTTACTTTTCTTTGATTAAGGATCTCTCTCTCTCTCTCTCTCTCTCTCTCTCTCTCTCTCAGGGATAAACCCAGGAGCATTCTACCTCTAAACTATACCCTACCACTTTTAAAAAATTTTTCTTTTGAAACAGGGTCTCACTAGGTTGCTATGAGTCTCACTAAGTTATTGAGGCTGTCCTTGAACTTGTGATCCTCGATCCTCCTTTCTTAGCCTGTAAAGAATAGTTAAGGATTACAGGTGTGTACTGCCTTGTTTTGTGAAGATATCTCATTAACATTTATAAAATTATAAATATGTAATATTTCACATTAAGTATATTTCTAGTTGTAGTGGCCCCAAGATACAAAGTAATTCAAATTTTCTCCTGTTTCCTTGGAAGTTTATTCAAAACCCTACCAGAAAATTCAGCATTCACAGGGTTAACATTCCACCTGCCAAGGGAGACCTCTGTCAGAATGTGGATGGGGGTTGGGGTGCTCCTGCAGCAGCTGCTAGAGTGTGTCTTTATCTATCTTTCTCCTTTAGTTTGTTTGAAGTTTTATTCCAACTCTGTCAACTGACTTATCTTTTTTCATTATATGTGAAGCAGAGTGGGATATGCATTTCAAACATTTTTTCTTGCCCAGCCTAAATTCCCTTTGGAAAAGTTTGACACTTTTATACACCAACAAAAACCAAGGGGGTCATATAGTGTGAGCTGTTTTTTCACAGACAAAAGCAGATAGAGGATACTATATGCCAACACTTCTGAAGTTGACTCTGTCATTTTTTTTGTCACACATAACTTTTAATATTTATGATTAACAGAAGCTCAACTGCTTTAGTGTATAGATATCTCTACAGCCACCCAGGCAGGAGAAGTTCATCATCTCAACCTCCTTAATTCTTCCTTTTTCCAAAATGTATCTTTGATGTATTGCACTAACTCAGGATCATTTTCTCTAATCCTATCATTGCCACTGTGGTCCAATAAATCACTAGAAGAACTCATAGGATTTAACCTAAAATCATACTGACAGATATGATTTATTATGGTAAAGCAATAAAGAGTAAAATTAGGAAATAGAAAATACCCAGGGGGAACATCTGGAGGAAGTCAGGTATAATCTTCCAAGTGTCCTCATTCACCAAGTCATAGGAGATATGCTTAATTCCTTTAGCATCCCATTATGACCCTACAAGTGAAATGTTGCCTACCAGGAAATCTTGCATGAAGTTAGGACACCAGGGCTTATATCAAGGGTCAGGCACATGTGCATAAACTGCCTAGCACAAATTAAAATTCCAGACTCCCAGAGGGAAAACATGTTTTGAGTGTAAACCACATCTATGCACAAATAATTTAGGCCAATAATTTAGGGAAGATAAAAATTTCCACAAATCTGAGTTCCAAGGCACCAGCCCAGGGCTTATCTTGTAAACTGTCCTTTCTAAGGATAGCAACCTAAATACTGTGATGATAACTTTTTTTATACACACCTCCAACTGGATTAAATTCTCAGTATCACAAAAATGTTTTCCTTGTTAGTATATAAAATTGTTTTGTTTATAGCCATTCCATTAAACATGAAGTGTTACCTCATGGTCATGATTTTCATTTCCCTAATGACTAATGTTGAGCATCTTTCATGTGTTTATTGGCCATCTGTATATAACACTGTTTAGTATGTAAAATTGATCTTGTGTTATGCAAACTTGCCAATTATATTTATCAACTCTACTAAAGAAGGATTTCTTAGAATTTTAATATGCATATTAAAGGGATGTTGCTGTCAAGCTGTCCATCATCCCTAGGAATTACCCAGTCCTAGAAGGGTCAGTCTTTTAAAGGTCTTTATGGCATTAAAGAAAGGTCATAACATAATATATAGAGAATTAAAAACATAGCACAATTGGACCTTTTATGATTTGACATCATACTAAGGAAACTCTTGAGTGGTAGCAAAACTTCCTAGAAAGCAGAGCATATGTTGTCCTAAACAATAAAGAAAACTATTATGAGGGTAGAAAGGAAGAAAAAAGTAGACATATAAAGGGTCCTTCTAGGTCAGCTTATAACTAAGTTTTAAGTTTATGGGTTAGCCAGAAAATAAACCTGAATTTTTGGAGGTGCTATAAACCTGAATTTTATAACGTGCTAAAGATAGGTTTAGTCAGGATTGGGGTGGGTGTTCCAGCAGTTATTTTGTTGAAGAGCATCAGTTGATGAGTTAATTAGGTATATGTAAAGATTAGTGGTTCTGTGTAATTAAGGGGGAGGAGTGATCGATTGTGTTGCTAAAGATTTGAAGTACAAGATTGTAGACTATAGAAGAAAGCTTGAGAACATGATAACATACCCTTACCATGTAATCCAAAATTCATATTCCATAGTTTCAAGTGAGTTGAAATTTATGTCCACGCAAAACCCTTAACATGAATGTTTATAGTGGCTTTATTCATAATTTCTAAATGTAGAAACAACAATTACTTTCTTCAGTAAGTAAATGAACAAATATATTTGAAAACATGTAGACAATAGTGTTAAAATGAAACTAGTTATCAGGCTATGAGAAGACATGGAGAGAAATTAAATGCATGCTTCTAAGTGCAAGAAGTCAGTCAAAGGCTACCTACTGCATGATGCCAATTAAAAGTTATTTCAAAGAGTGCAAAACTATAAAGATATTGACAAATCAGTTTTTGCAATAATTGGGGGAAGGAAGGAACATGGAAGATATTTTAGGAAAATAAAACTATCTTGTATGATGGTTACATACAAGATGGTTACATCTTCATATATTTGTGAAAATACATAGAATATACAAGACCAAGATTGACTTCTAAAGTAAACTATGGTTTTGGATGGTAAGGGTGTTTCAGTGCAGGTTTATGAACTGTAAGATATACACAACTCTATTATGGGATGTTGGGAGTGGAGAAAATTATTGCATACATGGGGTCAAGGAAATAAAAAAGTACTCTATTATTTTCTTCAATTTTTATATTCCCCTTTAATTGTTCTTAATATGCTGTAAAACAAAAAATTCTGATGCCCAAGAAATGTTCCTAACTGATTGGATCAATTAATAATTTACAAAACTCCTCATGTGAATTGAAAGGATAATCAAGGCTGCAAACTATTGCTCAGAATCCTTGCTATTTCAAACGTGGTAATGGAGCATGAGATTGGCATCATCTTTGACCTTCTTAGGAATGAATAATCTCAGGCTTCACACCAGAATTCCTGACTTAGAATCTTCATTTAATAAGATCCCTGGTTACTTCATCACACATTTAAGTTTCAGAGGCACCATTGTAGCATGGATTGATTTGAAACATCTGTTTCTCATAAATTACCATGTGTCACATAATTTATATTTCATTAGCCACATTTGCATTGGAGAAGTCAAAACTCCAACCTCTGTCTTATCTTCCAATAAATTAAGAACAATAAATAATAGATGCAACATAGTAAATCTGGGAATTATTTTAATTGAAGCAAAATAAATATTTTTAAAGTGATGCTTTAATTTAATGATGCTTTTATTTATATTTCTTTTATTGCTCCTAAAAATGATAGTAATTAGAAACTTTAGTATAAAATATTAAATAAGAAATTATGATAAAATTTAATATTAAGATAATATTAGACAAATTATTATAAGTTTTGTGTGTTCAACAGTTACTTATTCTGAATTAAAATAACTAAATTAATTTATATAAACATTTCTAAAATTGTTCTAATAAAAGTTGAGAGAAGAATAATAGATACCAGAGACTGAGGAGGAGATGAAGTAGAGGGATGGAAGAGAGAATGATCAATGCGTAATTATTATTTTATGTGAGGAATAAATTCTTGTGTTCTATGGTACAGCAGGGTGAATATCATTTAAAATAATTTATTATGTACTTTAAAATAATTAAAATAGAGCAGTTTGAGTGTATGTACCATTAAGAAATGATGAAAGTTTAAGGAGATGAATCTGTTAACTATCCTGGGTTGATCACTATCTATTCTATTATGGTATGGTTTTGATAAGTGCCTACCAAAGGCTCATGTATTAAAGACTTGGTCCTGGAGTGGCACTACTGAGAATTTATAAAAACATTAAGGAGGCATGGCTACTGGAGGGTTTAGGGGTCATTTGGCACATGAACCTGAAGGAACTCATGGGACTGTGTGTCATCTCTCATCTGAGCACGAGTTAATCAAGTTCTCCCCACTGTGCTGTACTCTGCCCTACCAGAGGTTAAACACTTTATAAATCATGGCTCAAACTAAACCTTTCTCTTTATAAGTTGATTTTCTCAGATATTTGTTATAGGAATGGAGAGCTGACCAGCACAGTGTACATGAATCAAACATTACATTATACCCCATAAACATGTACAAATATCATGTGAGTCAAAAAAAGGAT
The DNA here is from genome assembly GCF_963383645.1 of Muscardinus avellanarius. Taxonomy (NCBI): domain Eukaryota; kingdom Metazoa; phylum Chordata; class Mammalia; order Rodentia; family Gliridae; genus Muscardinus; species Muscardinus avellanarius. Next base: position 115,136,542 of record NC_137792.1, on the reverse strand, counting down.
AATATCCAGCCCTGGTGGCATGCATACCTGTAATCCCAGCTACTTGGGAGCCTGAGGCAAAAGGATCACAAGTTCAGGGCCAGCTTGGACAACTTAGTGAGAACTATGTCTCAAAAAAGCTGGGGATGCTGCTTACTGGTAGAATACCCTTAGAATCTATTTCCAATACTGCAGTATGTAGTTTTTTCAGTCTATTAAAATACACTTGGATAATTAAATGCAAATATTTGGGGATTATTTTGCTTTCTAGTTTTAATTTTAATTATACAAGTTTTGGAAGCACAATATAATTCAAGACAACATATAATGATTAAATCAGGGTAATTATCATTTCTATATCCTTTAACAATTAAATTTTGTTAAGTAGTAAAAATTTTACATATTTTGGAGTACAGTGGGGTTTTTGAAGCATATATAAAATAAAGATGGATCAGATTATGGCATATTTATTGGTTCATTTTACTTATGCATCATAACATGGTATAAACAGTATGATATAAACATACATGCACACAGCACTTATATTTTTCTCACTTACATTCACCCTGTTTACCTACCCCACCCAATATATAGTATTAAAATTTGTAGTAATAATGTCATTTATGAGTATACAATATTTCAACTATTTTCTTTATAAAATCTCCCTTACAGCTCCTTACCTTCCTTCCCCATCCCCTTAATTCTTCTAGTACCTTCCCATATTTCTTGAAGTCCTTTTATTTGCCAATTTCTCTCTAGTTTTCACATATAAGTGAGAATGTACAATCCTTCACTTTCTGGGACTGACTACTCTCACTTAGCATAATATTCTCTAGCTCCATCCATTTTCTTACAAGTGACATAATTTTGTTTTTTATGGATGAATAAATTTTATTATGTGTATATACTATAGTTTTCTAATCATTTATCTGCTGATGAATACCTAAATTGGTTCCATAATTTGGTATTGTAAGTTGTGCTGCTATAAACATAGATATACATGTAAGGAAAACTGATGAAGTAGTTCAAATAATGGTATGTCCACATATGATGGTATCATTGCTAATTTCATGAACATTCATGGAGAAGGAATGGGAAGCAGGATAGGATATGGAGGGAAACACACAAAAGGCCGTTTGTATTACTGTAACCCTCACTAGGTTGTAGAATTACAATACACCAAAAAAAGTTATAGGAATGGAATTATAGGAATTCTCAAAAAAGTATCAGGTGATATACAGAAGAAACTAATGTGAATTTTAAAACTTAAAAAATACATTAAATGGGGGAATAATGTCAACAAGACAGTAGTCTTGAAAGCTCTGGGACTTCGTACTCAGATGGAAATAGTAAAATAACACTAGGGCCGAACATGGTGGCGCACACTTGTAATCCTAGCATTCAGGAGGCTGAGACAGGAGGATCGCGTTTTGTGGTCAGCCTCAGCTGCTTAGTGAGGCCCTCCACACTCATTGAGACCTTGTTCCCTAATAAAGAATAAAAAAATAGGGCTGGGGTGTAGCTTGGAGGTTGAATGCCCCTGGGTTCCATCCCCAGTACCGCAAAAACAAAATAAAATATTTGAATGTTGGGAAGGGGAAAAGGGGAAGTGGGGCATAGGGGAGGCACCAAGTGTCTGATTATATGTCATTTTCAATATGATCCACATAAAAATAAAATTAAATTTAAAAAATAAAATAAAATAAATAATACTATGGAAATAAAAATAATTTTATAGAAATGCTGAAAACCTATCAAAGACCTATAGAAACTAAACAAACACCAAATCCATGATAAAAATCATATTCAAGACAGTAAAGAGATCTTGAACTCATGGCGTTTTCAAAACGGCCAGTTTCTCAGTTGAACCCCTCAGACTGGGAGATTAGAAAGTAAAACTTACATGAAATATTTAAAATAGCTATGTGCTGTCTCAGAAACTAGTTTCCATCTCATCTGACTCAGAGCTCCAAAGTGGGGGCCAGAGGCAGAATAGGTCAGGATTCAGGCTGGCAAAAGCCATAGAAGGCAGGGGCAGACAGTGGACTGCACACCTGGGGGAGTCAGAATGTAATAGAATATTTGGAGACTCATATAACAAATGCAGGCAAGACATTTTGGGAAATTAAGCTGTTTAAAAGTGTTTGTATATTAGGGGTTATAAAAAATACACCATACAAATGCTAGCAGGATATAACTCAATACAAAACCTGAGAAGAGCTTAAGACTTCACTCTAGGTTGGTACCAGCATGTATAACATATCCTGATAAATGGTGAAAGTGTTCTCTGCAAGTGTATGAAGACTAGGGATGGTGGCAGATTTTTTTCAAATGCCCAGGTTTCAACAAATGGTTACAATGCATGCAAAGAAACAGGAAAGTAGGAGTCATTCAGAAGAAGAAAACATATCTCCACAAATTGACTCTGAAAAGAGCAGTTATCAGATTAACTAGATAAATATTTTAAACATCTGTCTTTGATATGCATGAATAATGAGAGGAAAATATGGACGAAAAATGCAATGAATCAGGAAAATCATATGCGAACAAAGAATATGAACAAGGAATTAAGAAAGTGTATTAAAAACAAATTTTGCAGCTGAATAACAACTGAATTGAAAATTCTGTACAAAATTTCAACAACTGACTCAAAGAGACAGTGAATTTGAAAAAAGGTCATTATTATTTTAATTTTTTTTGGTGCATTGTAGTCATACATCTTAATGGGATGCAAGGTGATGGAGACATACATGCACACACCACCCAATTAGCACTTACCCAGGTCCCACCCCATTCCCTCCCCTCCCTCCTTCTCATGTTTGGCTTAGTGATCAACTTTGATATGTTTGTTAAAGTACATCATGTGCAATAGGGAATTTCCCTCTCCTCCCATCCCCTCCGTTAGGTCACCTTATTTGCTCATAATCTCCTTCTTCATCTAGAGTTCTTCTTATGACCCATTTTCTCCCTAACTTCTGCATATTAGGGAGAGCACCCAATTTCTTATTTTTTGTGACTGACTAATCTCATATAGCATAATGTCCTCCAGTTCCATGTATTTCCCTGTAAATGATGTAATTGAGTTTTTTTTTAATGGCTGAGTAAAATTCCATTGTGTATATATCCCACAGTTTTGTAATCCATTCATCTGTTGATGGACATCTTGGCTGGTTCCATAGTTTGGCAATGGTGAATTGTGCAGCTATGAATATAGATATACATGCATTAGTTTGGTGGTTTGCTTTCTTTTGGGTAGATACCCAGAAGTGGTATTGATGGATCAAATGGTAAGTTTGTTCCCATTCTCCTGAGGATCCTCCATAGTGTTTTCCAAAATGCTTGCAGTAATTTGCAATCCCACGAACAATGTCTTAAGAGTTCCTACTTCTCCACATCCTCGCCAGCATTTATTTTTGTTTGTGTTTTGAATGATTGCCATTCTAGTTGGAGTTAGGTGAAATCTCAGGGTAGTTTTGATTTGCATCTCTCTATCAGTGATGTTGAACATTTTTCATGCATTTATTGGCCATTTGAATTTCTTCTATCATGGACTATTTAGTTCACTTGCCCATTTTTCTTATAGCTGCACCTATCTTATGAAAAAACACTGCACAGTAGTTCTTTAACTCCCACCAGCAGCGGTACTTTTCCTCACATGAGAACTAAAATAGGCATGATGTCTCCATTATGAGTATTTTAAGCAGTTTATAGATTGATGAGAATATTATAAATAAGGCCTGTTTCTAAGGAGATGGAAACTACTTCACCACATTCTCCATACTAAGGCCTCACTCTGCCATGAAGAATGGGGGCGTGGTTAGAGTGAGTAAAAATGTTATGAAATTTGCTGTCATTTAGAATGTGCCTTTTTCTGGATTAGGTGTTCATTTTATTGTGGTGGTCCTTTAATAGGTTTCTAGTACTACCATCGGGTTAATTCAATTGGTGTTTGATTATGTTTTGGTATCTTCATAGGGGGACAAGATCTTGGAAATTCCTCACCTGACATTTTGCTGACTTCACTTTTCTTTGATTATCCTTTTATCCAGTCTGAAATCTTTGCTTTTTATTTTTCATGTTAATCCATTTATTATAAATATAGCTTGGATTTCTCATTGTTATATTTTGTATGTCTCACTTACATTCTTCTGTTCCTCATTTATAGACTTCTTTTCTGTCCAGTAAGTATTTTCAGAGCCCTGTTTTAATTTCCCTGTTGATTTTTTAGTGGTTGTAATTTTATTAGTTTATTTATTTAATTTTTTGGTACTGAGAGTGGGTTTTTTGGAACTCAAGGGTATTCTACCTCTGAGTTATACCCACTGCTGTTTATATATTTTATATTGAAACAGGGTATTATTATGTTGTTTAAGTTCTCACTGAGTTGCTGAGACTGGCCTTGAACCTGTGATCCTCCTTGTCTCCCAAGTACTGGGATTATTACATGCATGAGCTACCATGCCCAATTTACAATATGCATTTTTAATTTACCTTAAAATAATTCTAGTTAAAGTCAACTAAATTCTAACATAATACAGATAGCCATTGTTCTGAAATACTTTGATCTCATGCCCTTTTCTGTTTGATTACTCTGTTTTAAGCCCCAAATACAATGATGTAATAGTTAATGCAATGATATAATCACTATTATGTGATATCATGTCATTGGAAGAAATTTAGAAAATAAAATAGAAAATATAACTATATAGTCTTTCATATTTTTTCATAGATTTTGTTTATTTACTTATTCATTTATTTTGATACTGGAAACTGAGCCCAGAGGCATTCTACTTCAGAGATAACATTACCAACTCCCCCCTTTTTTTTTTTACTTTTTACTTTTTATTTTAAAGCAGAGACTTGGTAAGCTTCTAAGGGTCTAGCTAAGTTGCCAAGGCTGACCTGGAACCAGTAATCCTCCCTTCTCAGCCTCCCAAGTACTGGAATTACAGGCATGTTCCACTGGGTCCAACCTCCCAGTTTCATTTATTACAGTGGACTTGAATAAGCATTAATACTGACTTCATTTGTATGTAAAGAACTTCTATTATATTTCTTATAAAAATCTTTTAAAAGCTCACTGTCAATGAATTCTCTCAGCCATGTTTATTTGGACATTTCTCTGTTTTTATTTTCATTTTTAAAAACGTGTTTTGTTGGAGATGAGTATTCCTGTTTGATGTTTTTAAGAGCATTCCAAATATGTCATTCTTCTGCTTTATGGCCATTGTTTCTGATGAAAACTACTCATCACATTGTTATTTCGTGTATGTGATCAGTTTTTCTCTTGTGTAGCTTTAAAAAATGTTTAACTGTTCTACATTGATACATATATCATTCTTGTGGAAAGCATTTTTTATTTCTGGAATAATACTTTTGATCAAATTTGTGAAGGCTTGTTTATTTTTATTCAAATACTTTTGCTAGTTCTTTGTTTTAGTCTATTCTTTCTGCTAATAATATTATTTGTATGTTGGCAGGCTTGATGTTACACGTGTGTATATATCGTGATGTATTTCTCTTCAACCTATTTCCTCTCTCTCTTTTTCAAACTGGAAAATATACTTGTCTTCAAAGTCACTGATTCTTTCTCCTACCATTTTCTATCTACTATTAATTTCAGTAAAATTTTCATTTAAGTCTTTTTTTCAACTCTAAAAGTTCCAATTAATTCTTTCATAGATTCTACTTCTTACTGACATCCTGCATTTGCTGATTCGTTATCTTTATATTTTATCATAGTTTCTTAACCAATGGTTAACTTCCATTTTTTAAGCACATAATATATGCTTTGAGATATTCATGTGCTATGAATAGCTGGTCCCACTCAGAGACAACTTTTACTGACTGCTTATTTACTCAGGTCATATTTTCCTGCCTTTTTTGACATTTCTTATAAGTAAAAAAAACTATACATAAAATTAAATATTTGTAGCAACTCAGAGTCCTGATGGTGTCTATTTGTCTTCAGAAGGTCTTTTTTTGGCTTGTTTTTGTTCAGTTTTTATTTTGTAAGTAATTTACCTGGACTATATCTGTAAAATCTGTTCCACTGTATTGTTGAACAATTATTTGTTGGATGCATTAAATTTTAAAAATTTTGTTATAATCTATTAGTTTATCCTTTCTTCCTAATGGGCACTCATGTATTCATAGTTTTCAGGCAATTAATAATTGATCATAGGCTGTACTTAAACATTTTAATCTATAAAGCTTCTATTCTCTTTTTATGGACTTATGCTTGTTTTAGGTATTTTATTCAAATACAGAGAGCTTTCAGGTATCTACTGTCTATCTTTTACTTTCAAGTCAGCACTTGTTGTAAGGGTACCAGACAACCAGAGATGTGGAAAATGCTGAAAGAGTCCCTTGGAGGCTGTTTCATTTCAGAGTCTCCCCTTAGATTTCTGACTAGTTTCCACTCATGGCTTCCTTTTGTCCTATCTAGCACAGCAGCTGCAGATTCAGACTGGAAATGCTGCAGGCTTTTCCCATATACTCCTGGGCATGAGTTTCCAGCACTTTGATCCAAATTGGTCAGTGTCTGTGGCAGTAAATTGTTCTTTCTTTCTCTCAGAATTTTTATTTATTTATTTATTTTACTTTTTTATTGGTGCATTGTATGCATTGTAGGCATACATCTTAATGGAATACTTAATGGAATACAAGATGGTGGAGGCATACATGCACACATCACCCAATTAGCCCTTCCCCAATTCCTGCCCCATTCCCTCTCCCTCCCTCCTTCTCATGCCTCCTTCTCATGTTTGGCTTGGTAATTGACTTTGATGTGTTTGTTAATTAATTGTTGGGTTTTATAGTCAGTTCTTCCATAGCTGGTGAGGATAGGGAATTCTCCATGAAATAATGCACAAATTCCCATTGAGCTTACCTAAATTTCAGCTGTTTTAGTTTTTTAGTAGATACATTTTTTTTTAAATTTTTGGTGGCACTGGGATGGAACCCAGGGGCTTTCTACCTCCGGGCTATACTCCCAGGCCTATTTTTATATTTTATTTGGAAGCAGGGCCTCACTAAGTTGCTGAGAGCCTCACTAAGTGGCTGAGGCTGGCTTTGAACCTGTGCGATCCTCCTGTCTCAGCCTCCCAAGCGCGGGGATTACAAGCGTGCGCCACCAGGCCCCGCTAGGAGATACTTCTTATTTGTTGTCTTTGTTCACTTTCAAGAGCCCTAAAGCAATTGTAATTTGTGTGTGTGTGTGTGTGTGTGTGTGTGTGTGTGTGTGTGTGGTACTGGGCTTCCTAGAAACCCTTCTACCTCCAGGCTACACTCCCAGACCTATTTTATATTTTTATTTGGAAACAGGGTCTCTTAAACCAGTGCAGCTGGCTTTGAACTTGCGCAATCCTCCTGACTCCGCCTTCCAAGCGCGGGGATTACAAGCGTGCGCCACCACACTCGGCATATTCATTTTATCTAGAGTTGTTTCTATAGATAGGATGTGCCAACCTCTTCACTCTTCCTCTGCTGGATGTTCTACCTTATGTTGTCATTTACTTTCTATTTTTAACATGCAAAACATAAGACATCGTTTACTTTTATGATAGGTGAGAGTAAATGATTTGCAATTTATCCTAGGGTTTCTGGTGAACTCAAGTAGAATTCCTAGAGGTAACAGTAAAGGCAGGTTAGCCTGCCTCATCTCGTTAAATATAATTTACTGCAAATACTTAGATAGGCTTTGTGCTTATTAAGACCTTAAAGAAAAACAGGAGGCTTTATCAGGTTTCCCTTTTGAAAATTGATTGCCCATTACTCTAAATCAAATTATAGCTACATTGGAATATTTAATAGTATTTCTACCTTACTTTGGTTCACTAATCCCTCACACATTTTTATAAAAATATGAACATAAACATGCATGATCAAATTATATGATTTGGTTTAAACAAGATGAGAGAATGAGTATGAAAAAAACCTTTTAGGTGAATACAATGCAGGGTTATCATTTTTCCTTACTGAATAAGCTTTATGTTACCCATAAAACATCAAAAATATGTTATGGAATTTTTATATGATGGTATTTAATATATGTAACATAGTCTCAAGTTATTTTTAAGGTAAAATTATTTTTATATGTGTTCATTTAGGATTATAAACTTGCACAAACAAGAAAATATGCAATTACATTTAAGTTTTAATCAAATATTTTATTAAGTTGGGAGTTCTTAAAGTTAAATTACTGGTTTCTTGAGGATTGAGAAAAGTCATTTTGTTTTCTTCTTTGCATCCTTTTCTCCCCATATTTAGGATATGAAAAGGTATTTAACAAATCTTTGAAATTATCTTTTTAAAAAAGCACTCATTTTATGAGCAGTAGATGCTTCCAAGGATGAGTTTTTATCCTGAGCATCATTTTGATCACTTGGAGCTGTTCAGAACTACCTATGTATACAGATTAAGTTTTTTTTTATTTGTTTGTTTTGTAAAGTACCATGGTTACATTAGACTTTTTTTCTTAAAATGAAATAGTAAGCTAAGGAAAATATGTTCAGTCAGTAGCTTGAGGAAAAGGACTGGAGGAATAAAAAGAGCGATGACTGAGAGTCAGGATGGACCTTGGCGTATGCTAGGAGAAGCAAAGAGGCTTGTGCAGCTAGAACAAAGTGAACAAGATAAGAGGATTGGAGAGGAAGTCAAGGGATAAACGATTAAAGAAAATGAAAGGTTATATAAAAATCTCTTAGAACACTGTAAGGAGTTTGTCTTTACTTGGAATGAGATGTGATTTTTCTATGGGCTTTGAGCAGGAAAGAAACGTGATGTGTTCTGCTATATTGAAACATGATCATTCACACTGCTGCTCTGAGAATATATTGAAGGTGTGGGAACAAAATGGATTGAAGCAAGGATATATAGATGATACCATCCCAAATCTACAGATCTGGTGAAGTTATGATGAAGTTAGTATTAATATGATAAATCTCAACCCAACTTGGAGTAGAAAATCAAATTAGTTGATAAAGTACAATCCAAAATAAGAAATTTCTGGGACTATATATGTTCAAAAATTCTGTCTTCAGCTATCTGTAAAATCTGTATATAAAATTATGCCTCAGTTTAGCCTAATTTTGAAAACAGCTAACCATGGCATATTGCACTGTTCTACTCAGAGAATGTATACTGATAATTTTTGCTAACTGCTATTGAAAAATAGCTTCAGGTTAAAGGACTACAATCTCAATCTAAACTTGACAGGCTCATGCCATGAAAGATAGCTATTATCATCACAAGGTTAACAGCATTTTAGTAACATCATTTATTCTTGGGATTATGTGGTTCAGCATTTGGGCCTGCAAAGATGAAATTATCCTCAGAACCACTGCAGCCTAGAAAATGATTTCATTGAAATGCAATGCAGATGGATTAATTCCAGTACTATAAAGTCAACATACTTGAACACTGGCTATATCACAATCTTCATTATTGTGGCCTGGATCAAGTTGTAATGAAGTAATTTCCCTTGAGTTTAGTACTTAGAAACCTATAGGGTGATCTCCTTGGACTTGACTTGAGAACAGCCTTCCATTCTCTTTCCACCGAGTAAATTGGCTTTTATCAGTTGCATATGGATATCTATGATTTGGAGAGTTTCAAACAAGATCCATATGGCTTGTGGCACTCTATACTCAAACATTTGAATGCATGAAATGAGATTCATTTTTTGGCACAGGTGATGGAATTAATAACAAATGATATAACACTCAATGAGAAGGCATAACAATAAAGGAAAGCACTAGGTGGCTGTAATTTTTTAATGCTTCTTCCTCTTTTGCAGTGGAGATACACCTTGGTCACCTCATTCATATCACTTGGATCCCAAATTCCCAAAAATAATTGAAATAGAGAGCATGTTAAAAATGGGCATCAACTAGTTAAATTCAAGGAATAAAAGGTAAAATTAAAATGTAATATCAAATATTGAGCATTGTAAGTTTGATTTATATCATATTGTAGGTTCTCAGGAGAATGGTAGTTTTCCAATATCAAGTCTAAAAGAAAGCATATAAACCTCAGCTGGTTGAATTCATTTTATGAATATTTATTTTTACAATAACCATAAGCAATAACATTTCCATGTACCTCCTGTACTATTTCCTTTATATCAGAGACCTAGTGGAAATGGCCTTCAAACATACAAGCACATTTTTAGTGTTTGATCACCTCTATATATTACCTTAAGCATTAAAAATGGAGGAGCTACATCAGAATATGTGTAAAAGTATGAATATAGCATGGTTAACCTGAACACATTATTGGGAGGGGCGAAAAGGAATGGGTGGGGGAGAGGGCATGAAGCACAATCTAAATGTATACCATTTCAATATGTTCCACATATAAATAAAATATGAAAAAATCCATACAAACAAAAAAATAAAAAATAGTCATGGTATTTCCCAATATAAAAAGTTGAGAGGAAAAATTTGTCCAGTTTGACACAAAATTACCAGCTTTTATATAGTAAATCCTTAATTTTGAACACTAGCTTTAAACATATATTCATTTCCTAGATAGTCATTCTGTTTAGCTGCTTTTGGAATGCAAGTGTTTACATGCACAGAATTGTATGTAATCTTACTGAATTATTAAAATTTCTTATTTGTATTTCTAGTGGAAAATTCATAGTATTTTAAATTTGTTCCTACAACAGTAATATGAGTTAGTAGTTTGGTGCAGTGGTGTATGATTGAAGGCTGAGACCGAAGAATCTTAGATATGAGGCCAGTGCATTGTGACCTAGTGAGACTATTTCAAAATGAAAAAAATAAAGGTTGAAGTTGTAGCTCAAGTATGGAACATCCCTGTGTTCAATTGTTAGTACTACACACAAAAAATAATACGGGTTAGTTACTACTGGTTTCTCCATTTTATTTATGAGCAAACTAAAACTGAGAGGTTATTTAACATGCCAAAGGATAATTATTTGGTAAATTCCAAAGTCAATACCACTTAAGGCTGTGTTTCACAAGCCTGTTTACTTAGCCATTAAGTAAAAGAAAGTATTCATACATTTGTGTATTATGTACCTTGCCAAAATCATTCCTATAATTATCACAGCAAATAGTTTTCCTCCTATTCAATCAGAGCAAACACTTATTTTCAAGTTAAAAGCAGCATATTAAAGAAACATGGATATGATGGATAGCCTATACATAAAATTATAAATCTGCTAAAATTATGTGCAAATCTCCAAGTGTTAGCAGTCAACTAATTTCTTTTTTTTTATATAACAATTTTTTTATTGAACATAAATAGTATACATTTACACTATATTTGGTGCCCTCCCCCCCGCCCACATTTCCCCCCCCACACACACCAATGGTTGTCCAGGTTAACCATGTCTTATTCATAATTTTACACATGTTCAAGTGTAGACCCTTATTAATCGAGACCGGCCTTCCTCCTCTCCTATCTTACCATCCAAACTTAGCTAGTATTTCCCCTTCAATATCTGGAGTCCCTCTGGTATTCTTTGTGTTTCCTAGTTTGGGCATATTAGAGGAAACATATGTATCTTCTTCTTCTGTGCTTGGCTGATCTCACTTAACATAATGTTCTCCAGGGCTTTCCATCTTCTTTCAAATGATATAATTTTGTTCTTCTTTATGGCTGAATAGAATTCCATTGTGTGTATTTCCCATAGTTTTGCTATCCATTCATCTGTTGATGGTGATCTGGGTTGGTTCCATATTTTGGCTATTACAAATTGTGCTGCTATGAACATAGGTATGCATATGTTGCTGTAGTTCTCTGAATTCAACTCCTTTGGAAAGATACCCAGGAGTGGTATAGCTGGATCATATGGTGGATCTATTCCCAGTCAACTAATTTCTATGTGCTATATTTTCTGTCTCTTTACTGAGAATAATAGTATTTTTTTTTTGGTGGTACTGGGGTTCCTAGAAACCTGTCTACCTCCGGGCTACACTCCCAGACACCAATTTTTTTATATTTTTATTTGGAAAGAGGGTCTCCCAAGCCAGCGAGGCTGGCTTCAAACCTGCGTGATCCTCCTGTTTCCACCTCCCAAGTGCGGGGATTACAAGCGTGCGCCACCACGCCCGGCGAGAATATTAGTATTTATTTCGCACTTATGTTGTTAGATAGAACTCCTTTCGTAACCAGTCTACCAAATGCATACATTGATTCTTTTCCAGCTGATTGCTTAAAGATTACTTGAATAAGCAATAAACATTCAGTAAGCATCAATTATATGCAAATCATTGTGCCAATTACAGTTCATATCTAATGACAGAAGAGATGGAGTTTCATTCCTGTAGTAACTGAGTGTATAGAGAGTTTAGATTTCCATAAAAAGATATCTGTGAGTAGGAGAACACAAAATTGTGCTAAAAGAGTGGCATGAAATATGATATGAGTTCAGAAAAGAAAAATTCAATTTAGAATGGTTGATCAAGACTGAGTTCCAAGGAAGAGGTAGTAGTAGTTAAGCAGAAAATTAGGGAATAAATAGGATTGAGAATCAGAGCTAAGGCAAAACACTATTCCATTTGGAAGAAGTAAAATGAGCAAAATCACAATATTAACAAAAATGCACTCTGCATATACACAAATAATCCAATATAACTTGAACATAGTTTATGTAAAGAAATAAAATATAACAGGTACGTTGAGACTTGAATGCCATATTATGGTTTTTGGACATCATCTTTTAATCATGCAAGTATTATCAAAGGATAACGAGAAGAAAAGTAATATGCTTAAAATTGTGCTTTGGGAATAAAACATCTCCAATTTGCTTATAGCAGTAATTGAATGACTGAACTACATGTGGTTATTTTTTGCCACTACTATGAATGGAGAATATTGAGTAATATGCTATTGAGCCACGGCTTATTATTAAACTAGAATAACAAGCACTAAGGCCAAGGCAATTGGCAGTGAAAGTTTGAAACTTTCTACATCTTTGAAGCATAAAAGTTGAGGTGTTGTTGGAATCATATTGTCTGTAAAATCTATTTTTACAGTTTCTACTTATATTTGCCCATGAAGAACTTACAACTTAGTGTATTTACCTGTATGCTTGTCTCACATAATAAACTGTATTAATATGATTCGAAACATACATATGAGAATAACTTGCAGTTAAATTTCACATTCAACTTTTCTAAAAGGTTTTGTATCTGTAGCCATTTAATAGCCTCAGCATCTCTATGAGTTAACAGACAGGCATGATGGCAGTGAATTTAATACTCAAAGAAAGGGAGACTCAAAGAGGTTAAGGGGCTTCTCAGAAGTCATTTAATTTATTACCATCAGGGCTAGGGCAGAAGTCAGACCTCTCTGAGTCTGTTACATCTGCCTTTTCTGTTACATGAAAATGTTCGTTCCTCTTTAAAAAAAAACATTCAATATTCAGTATTTTTACAAATATGTAAAATTCCAATACTAATTCCCAAATGCTTAATATAGAATGGAAAAAAAAACTAGCTGAATGAATTTTTCCACTTTTACCTAAATGTTTAGATATTGTGTTGACATAGCTTTAGGACATACTTTCCATAGTTCATTTCAGAGCATCATTTGAGGATTTAACTGTCTATTGAAATCGCCATGGCAAATTAGCCATGACAGGTTACGATGAATCAACACCATGCATAATGAAATGGATATTGGTCAATTTTACAGTTTTCTTGATTACACTGACTAATCCTTTTCATGTGATTTATCTAAATTATCCAGACTAGCTGTCTTAATTTGTCTAGGGATCTTCAGCTCACTTTGTACTATGAGGACACAGTCAAAGTTGTATTTTCTGTTCTGTGTATAGTAAACATTTCTTTGGCTAATAGGACTGGCAGAAACAAATTGTTTTAAAAATATGAACAAAGGTGAAATTATATCTCTTAGGTGACTATGATTGTGATGCTGATAATAAAACTATCTTTGTCCTCTTTTTCTGGCAGTGATTTCAATGCAGTTGGTTTGACTGTGGAATGATACCTAAGCAAAGCCAAGAGAATTGTTCATTAAATTGTGATTTGTCTCTTTTCTAAGTCTTCTTTCCTTCTCTTTCAGGATATCCTTCTTTCAAAGCCCCATTTGTCCCATACTATTTCACACCAAACTAGCTTTAGGGAATCATTTCCTCTCAGTTAAGAACTTTTTTTTCTAATAACTATTTGCTGTAAAACCAGAACTAAGAATTCAACTCATAAGTAAAAGTTATATTCATGGGCATGGTTGGTTTATTTCCTACTATATCTCAGTCATCACAATTCATAGATATTTCAAAAATTCATTGACACAATTAATGCTACATGTACAACTGAACCTGGTGACTGCAATTTTACACACATTGTTTATTGATGCATCATAATCATACATCTTGATGAAGGTTCAGGGTGATGGAGGCATACACATACAACACTCATATACCACCCGTCCCCCATCCTTCCTTCCTGAGCTCAGCACAGTGGTTGACTTTGATAAGTTTGGGTCCATTTGATAAATTTGTGTACATTTGATAAGTTTGTGTCCATATCATGTCCATTGAGGTACTTCTCTCTTACCCCCTCCCATTCCTTCAGTTAGGTCACCTTCATTCATATAAGGTTTTTCTTTTTTTGTCTGGAGTTCTTCCTATATTCCATTTCTTCCAAACTTCCACATATTAGGACAAACGTTCAAGTTTTCACTTTTTGTGACTGACTAATGTCACCTAGCATAATGTCTCCAGTTCTATCCATTTTTCTGAAAATAGCATAATTTTGTTCTTTATGGCTGAGTAAAATTTCATTGTGTACATATCCCATAGTTTTATTGTCCATTCATTTGTTGATGGACATCTCAGCTGGTTCCATAGTTTGGCAATTGAGGTCACACATATTTAAGAAGTCCCTACTTTTCTTCCTGCCAAAAATGGGCCTAGATTGGAATTAATAAATTATCCATTTTGCTGTAGAAGAAACTTAATTATATTTATCTTGGATATGTTTTATTATCAAGATGATAATATTTGTGCACGCATCCTCTTGGCATAATAAAAGTGGAGGAAGTAATAAAGGGAACTATCTTTGACATAACTGTTTACGCACCTTATGAGTTTAAAGAGATTCCATCCTCCTCCATCCCCTCCCCTCTGATTGGTCACCTTAATTGCTTCTCAATAGGGCCCTTTCTACTATTTGAACTCCTCTTGTTACCCCTTTCCTCTTAGTTCTTGCTAATTAGGGGAAGCATCTGGATTTTATATTCTGTGCTATCTCTCTGTGCATGCCACATTGCAAGTTCCAATCCTACTCTTGACGGCCCCAGTAGTGGGCTGGCCACCCGAGGAACTCTTATCCTGACCTTGCTGGCTCCAGCACTGGCCTTGCCTCATGGGAGGCCCCGATCCTGGCCTCCCTGGCCCCCACACCGAACTAACCCCATGGCTGGCTCTTCTCCTGGCCTCAGAGGCCCTGGCACTGGCCTAGCCTCATGACAGGCTCCAATCCCAGCCTCGCTGACCCTGACACCGGCCTAACCACTCGGCAGGCTCCTATCCTGGTCTCGCATGTCCCAGCTCCGTCCTTGCCTCACAGC
Organism: Muscardinus avellanarius; assembly: GCF_963383645.1. NCBI lineage: Eukaryota > Metazoa > Chordata > Mammalia > Rodentia > Gliridae > Muscardinus > Muscardinus avellanarius. Next base: position 115,120,993 of record NC_137792.1, on the reverse strand, counting down.
AGTTTCCAATCCTGACCTTCCTGGCCCTGGCACTGGCCTTACCCCTCTGCAGAGTCTGATCCCAGCCTCGGAGGTCCCAACACTGGTCTTGCCTCACAGCAGGCTCCAATCCCAACCTTGCTGGCCCCGGCACTGGCCTAACCCCTCGGCTGGCACCAATCCCTGCCTTGGAGGCCTCAGCACCGGCCATGCCTCCTGGCAGGCTCTGAACACGACCTCGTTGGCCCTGGCACTGACCTCATCCCTCGGCAGGCTCCAATCCTGGCCTTGGAGGTCCCAGAACCGGCCATACCTTAAGGCAGGCTCCAATCCAGCCTCGCTGGCCCCGGCACCAGTCTAGCCCCTCAGCAGGCTCCTACCTAGATTTTGGAGGCACCGGCACTGGCCTTGCCTCACAGCAGGCTCCGATTCCAGCCTCGATGGCCCCGGCACTGGCCTAACCCCTCGGCAGGCTCCGATTCTGGCCTCGGAGGCCTCAGCTCTGGCCTTGCCTCGCGGCAGGCTTCGATCCCGGCCTCGCTGGCTCCAGCACTGGCCTAATGCATCAGCTGGCTCTGATCCCGACCTCGTAGGCCCCAGCACCAGCCTCATCTCATGGCAGGCTCTGATCCTGGCCTTGCTGGCCCTGGCACCGACCTAACCCCATGGCAGGCTCTAATCCCAGCCTCAGAGGCCCCATCACCTGCCTTGCCTCACGGCAGACTCCAATCCGAGCCCCCTCTTCACCCAGCAGGTTGTCCCATGTTCCCGAGGTGCATGGTGGTAGTATTTCACCTCTGAGGTAATTTCTTCAAAAGTTCCAGGTGTATTACATCAGATCTCTGCCTCCCCTGAGTACTTGCCACTGCCAATGCGACTGCCTCCATCATTTCAAGTCTTTCCCAAGCTCTTTTCCCATACCGCATAGTGTCCAGTGTTCCTAAGCATGCACGACAGTAGCATTCGCCCTTTGGGGTAATTTCTTCAGAGGATCAGAGTGGGTTGGATCAGATGTCTGCCTCTCCCAAAGACAAGTCTCCACTGTTATCTCAGCCACTGCTGCCACCACTGCCTTCCTCCTAGGTCTCCGCTAGACTCTCTCCTTACAGGTGAAGTCCAGGACTCTTAAAGATGTAGAGAAGCCTCAGTCCTCCTTCACGGGGAATTTTTCCAAAAGTTCCAGTTCAGATGTATATATTTTGTCTGCATTTCCAATATTCTAGTTGCCGCCTCTGCCATCTTAACCCCTCTTGAATATTTTTCTTTTTTCTTTCCCCCTTTTTCTTTAAATAAGAGAAGAGAGTATGTGTGTTTTGGAGAGGATGTGGGATCAGGCACTCGGTAACGGTGAGGAGCTCCTGTTCAGCAAAAGAAACTGTCAAGAACCTCAATCGAGAGCCAACAGAATGGGAGAAGATTTTTGCCATCTACCCCTCCGATAGAGGACTAATATCTAGAATATATAGAGAACTCAAGAAACTCAACACTAAAAAAAAAAATCATCCAATTAAAAAATGGGCAAGTAAACTAAACAGACACTTCACAACAGAAGAAATTCAAATGGCCAATATTTATTTATTTATTTATTTAAATGATACCTTTACAGTTAAGTTTTTCTTAGTCATTCTATTAAAGAATTGTTTCCCATCTATATTTCTGATACCCTTTATTTTTTAAAATATTTTTTCTGTATTAGCACCATGTTATTATTATTATTATTATTATTATTATTTTAGATAATTTCATGTAATTGCAAGAACTCCCCTAATCATCAAATATATGTGCTTGTTTGCAGAAATTTGATGTTTACTCCTGCTAGCTTATATGATGTGTACATTTATATTTTTGTCATCTATCAAAATACAAATATACCAAAAGGGGCAGAATATTAAGAGCTCTCATCAATTTAACTTATAATGTAAGCACTCACAGTAAGGAAGTGTTACTGTCTATAGTGTCTACTCAAAAGACTCTGAAGGCCATGCATGTCTGCCATCTGTAAAGGGATGGTTTATAAAAAGCAGCGTGGGCTATTGCTAACATTTAATTACATGTCTTTATTGGTTTACTACAGAAGTATTGTAGAGATAATTTCAGACACTTCATAATACTCCCAGTGTGAGACCCCAAAAACATAAGGATAGAAAACAGAAATGGTCTTAGGTTGCAGTCATGAATGAAAAGGCACAGATGTTAATGTGGTCAAAGCAGCAGTAACTTACCATCTCCAAATAACTTGGTCTTCTTTAAAGTAATTACTTTGCTTTCATCAGTAATGAGTAACAGCCCCCGAAATCTTTCCCTCGTGTCAAATGCAAAAACTTCTATGTTGATAGTATACAAAACCAGTTTACATGACTTTTTATATTTTAAAAAGTTCATATTTTAGAAAAGCACATGTTCTTTGATATAATCCACATTAAAAAGAAAGAAAAAGCCTAACTAATGAAAAACAAGGAATGCAATCTCTAATATTTTCATATTCTTTAAGCATACTCAAGCTGGGTGTGGTGGAGCACACTTGCAATACCACCATTCGGGGGATGGAGACCGGAGGATCATGGTTCGCAGACAGTCTCAGCTACTTAGCGAGGCACTTTGCAACTCAGTGAGACCTTGTTTCAAAAAATAAGAAGACTAAAAAATTGGACCGAAGGTGTAACTCAGAGGCAAAATGCTACTAGGTTCCATCCCCAGTGCTGAAAAAAAAAAAAAAAACATATAGAGGGAACAGAGATGTCCTGCTGTCTTTTGACACCACCACTCACCAAGGTTATGTTAATAAAAGCAAAGTAATAAGATATATTTGGAGTGCTATACTAGTTGTTTCATTTTATTAAGTATAAAATGACTCATTGTGGCAAGTCTATGGAAACTGTATAAATAAATGTTACTGTACAATTCAGATGAACTATATAGTTTAAAAAGCCTTGCTATGCTATAGTATTGTCTACTACACTTTAAAAACTCAGACAAAACAGGTATGTTCTGGCCACAGGATGCCTGTGATTAAACTTTTTTTATGTCAAAAACTTTTTTTAATTTTTATTTTTATGTGGAACATACTGAAAATGAAATACATTCAGACTGTACCCTCCCCCGACTTACTCTTTCCCCTCTCCCAACAATAAGTGTCCAGGTTAACCATGCTATATTTATATTTTTACACAAATTCGGATGTAGCTCCTTCATTAATCAGCCTCAGCCTTCTTCCTCTCCTATCCTTCCATTCTAGGTGTGGTGAGGTTTCGTCTCCATAATCTGGATTCCCTCTGGTATCCCTAATACTCCCTAGTTTGAGCATATTAGAGAAAACATAAATCCCTTCTCTTTCTGTGCTTGGCTGATCTTTCTAATGAAAAAATTAACCTGAAATAGAAGTTCAAAATACGGGTTATGTAATGGAAGAAGGCAGTTAGCAGAAATAAAACTGATTTCTGTGCACTATTTCCATCTGCCATTTCTTTACTACAATTATATGTAACAGTAATAGCCAATTATTATCAAATAGTTTTAAAAACTCTCATTTCCTTTTATTTGGGAAGGAAATTCATAGAAGTCACTTAATCATATATGTATTTAAATGCAACAATGATTACAGTCCTATTAATCTCTGGAAATAATTGTTACTTTTTCCTATTTAAGGAGTAGTTCCTCTCTCTCTCTCTTACTTGTTGCTTGGCCTTGTAACTAGGGAGACTATATGTTTTGGATAGCCCTGAAAAATTCTAATTTATGATTACTATAAGCCAACTAACAACTATTAATTATTTTAGAACTCTATCCTTAAATGATTTAAAGTTGTATGGTCTCCCTGGATGGAGTCATTTTAGTTTCTGTATCCACAGATTTTTTGGAGTTATTTGGATTGTAGCTGCAGTAATGGTACCCAATTAATAGCTCTAGAAAACAAATTATCATACTAAATAATTGTATCAGTTCTGACTAACATCAAAAACTTTATTACTCTGTTTTGCTGATAATTTTCTTCTTGATTTTATAACATTCATTCATTCATTCTTCTACCCTACATACAAGTGCATAGAATTCTACATCTTTAAAATGTTTATTTAAAAGAAAATGATTATTTTAATTAAAAATACTTCTCCAACTATACTTTAGTTAGAATGCTGTATTAACAAAAACAAAGTTTCTTTTTATACCTTTATTGGTGCATTATAATTATGTCTCATATCAAGATTCAAAGTGATACAGACATATATGAACACAACATTTGGTGTATTTCCCTGAAATACCTGAAAGATTACCACTCCCTTATAACAATAAAAAGGAAACATAAAATGAACAAATTCAAATTCTTCAATAAATATTAGAGATCTTACTGTGAACTAATATGAGTTTATAGAATCCTTGGGAATCATGGTGTGCTAGTCATTTTTGTCACTATAACAAATGCATGATAAATATATGAGATAAATCAATACATAAAAATGTTTCTTTTGGCTTATATTTCTAGAAGTTTCAGTCAATGATCAACCCTATTGCTTTGAGACTGTGGCAGACTATCATGGCAAGAGTGCATGGCAGAGCAAAACACTCACCTCGTGGCCTGAAACTATAAGAGGAAAAAAAGGAGACTGACATCCCAAGATCTCCTTCTGGGACATGCCTCCAATTATCTAAACCCCTCCAATAATGCCATACTTTCAGGGGTTCCACCACTTCCCAGTACCTCCATCCTAGGGACTACATCTTTACATCATGGACATTTGGAGGACATTTAGAATCCAAATATAGCTCATAGACAAGTGTTAGGAGTTACTTATAAGACTCCTTTGCATACACCTCATTTTATGTTCAGGAGAAAAAATAGGAAAAGTTGGTGAGAACTTGGAAATGTGAAGTAAGCACTACAAGAAAGAAGAAAGCGTATTGACATCCTTCTCCTCTGTCTTATGGAAGAAGAATTTCAGTCTATTGAGGAAAAGTAGAAAATGTTGGTATCTTCAGGGCTCAGTTGGAAATCTATTGTGACTTGCACGAGGGAGCAGAACCTACTGTAATGTCCTAAGAGAGGTTCAAGAGAAGTCTTCAGATCAAGCCATTATAAAACATGTACCATTCCGGGTGTGGTGGCGCACGCTTGTAATACCCATGCTTAGGAGGCAGAGACAGGAGAAACGTGCAGGTTCGAAGCCAGCCGTGCTGGCTTAAGAGACCCTGTTTCCAAATAAAAATATAAAAAATAGGTCTGGGAGTGTAGCCCGGAGGTAGATGGGCTTCCAGGAACCCCAGTACCAACAAAAAAAAAAAAAAAAAAAAAAAAAAAAAAAAAAAAAAAAAAAAAAAACCATGATGTACCATTTGGGGAGGATGAGAATTCTCATTAAATTTTTAAATATATACAAATTTTTCTGAGTTTTTAATTGTGAACAAATTTGTACATAGAATCTCTATTAGAAGAGAGAACTAACATAGAAAAAATACACTAGAACAAACATTAAAATCCATATAGGCAGGACTTCAATTTCCCATATAGTCGAATAGGGAGCTTGTTGAACCATCTCCCCAGAAAGATAGTAATTTAGATGGTGGAAAACAATTTTAAAAGACAGTTTCTGGAACTTTTCCTCCTAAAAATATATAAATGTTGGAAAGATATTAAATGAAAAAATACTGGAGAAATATTCACTAAAGAAAAAATACTGAAGAGATATTACTGAAGCAAATCTACTAAATATCATTAAGAGTAGTGAGTGCGACTCATTTGAGCCTGTACATCCATGATATGCATATCAATTCTGTATTACAGAAGCTCTATCCTGGAAAGAGAGGCCAAGAAGACAGAAAAATCTGTATTTCACTTTAACTCCAAAATGGATGTCTTCAAAGAAGAGCAGAAAGACTACACTTCTCACCTCTACTCCAAATCACATTTGCAGAAACTCTTCCAGGTAGGTATTTCCAAGAAAAATCAATCAAATCTTCAATCCAGTCCACACAGAGTATAAGCTTGAAACCAGATGATGTAGCTTTACAGTATTAGAACATTAAATGCCCTGCACAAGGTTTCTCATTGGGTGCAAATCACATTGTTGGGAAGAGGAAGCCAATAAGAACAGGTGCTTCTAGCATCTTCAGTGCCCCGATATAGAGCAATATGTCTTCATACGAGTGGAGGTTCTCTTTTCTTCTCTTTATTGCAGCCAGGTATTCATTTACAAGGTGAGTCTGGGTCTAGGCTTCAGCCCTCTTGGATCAAGTCATGTCATGTGAATAATCTGCTCCACGAAATCGCAGCTCCTCTGAGAGGACTAACATTATTTGGAACAGAGTGAGAATCCTGTGCCTAAAAATGTAAACAAAAAAGATTTTGGTATAAAAAATTGAAGGATTCTGTTAGCTCCTAGATATAAGCAACATATCAGAGAACCCAGAAATGGAATAAATACAAATTTCAATAGAGAGACGTAAGAAGAATGCTCCTGGGATCAATGTCAACCATGAAAGCTGGGAAGTCCACGACCTTGCACTGTATTGAACTCTCTCAGGTATAATCAGAGCAATACAATTGAAAGCATTCCCCCAAGAAAGAGAAACTCATGAACAGAGTTAAAGATTATGAGCCTAAGGGTCTGAAACATAATAAATGACCAAATATTGACTGAAGAAAAAGGATTTTTGAGTTAAAGCCAATATCTAAGAATCCAGCTGAAAAATGAAATCACATTTATTTCTGGCACTTTGCAAGACAATGTGCTTCCTCTATAAACAGAGAGGAAAACTCCAAGGTATTAATGCCTTGCTAAGTGTGAGGACTAACAAATGTAAACTCCTTGAAATTTATATATCAGTAAAATATATCCAACTTTATCAATAATATATATCCAAGCTACATAGAGGAGAAAACCTAAATAGAGATGGAGGCTTACATACAACCTTTGATCAACAAGTGGATTATGGCAACTTAGATACATCCACTAGGTAACCATTATGGAAAATAAAAATGAGGAGAAGACGGGAGCAAAAACTTAGTTCGAGTGTTCTGCTGTACAATAGGGTAATTGGAGAGACTTCAGATAGAGAGAAACTTCAGTCATCATAGTACTGGATGCCCTGGCCATCAAATCCCTCTTATCTTCATAGTAATAGCAAGCAGTTGGAGCATTGCCTAAGGTGCCTTTGTCTTTTGAGTAAAAAACAAATTCTGGGAATCTCTTGCCTCACAAATTCTCCAAAATATATATCAAAATCATATATATCTCCATATAAATTGAGGTCAGAGTACAATCTTTGCCAGGACTGTCCTCTTATCCACTGGAGTTTCTAACCTTGTGAATCATGATCAAGACACACATTTCACTTTTCAGAATACATCAGGCTGGGCCTTTTCTTTTTAAAAAAGCACTTAAGCTTTTTAAAACCTGGTAGCACACGTTTGTAATATTAGTATTTGGGACACTGAGACAGGAGGCTTGCAAGTTCAAGATGAGCGTCAACAACTTAGTGAGGCCCCCCCACAAAATAGGGAGATTTGTTTCAAAATAAAAGAAAAATATGGGACTGGGGGTATAGCTCAGAGGTAGAATGCCCCTGGGTTTCATTCCTAGTATTTACCACACACAAAAATATCCATTAATTGGACTGTCATATCCCAGCTAGATTCCAGATAATTTAATTCAAGGTCATAATAATATCTATAAAGAGTGCCTTTCAAACTCCATTCAGACAATGCACCCCTAGACATATCTCTAGTTTTCTCGAAGTTTTAATTACTCTTAATTCAGGGTCACTGGTCGGACTCTTATTTTATACTAACAAAGTTTTCTGATAACTTGTTCCTATATTAAAATGAGGATATATTTTCCTTCTCATATGTATGAATATATATGTGCACATGCAAACACACACACACAAACACACACACACACACACACAAACACACACACACACATGACCAATTATATATGAGGTTCTGTCCCAGTCAGCATTCTTAGTGATGTGACCCAATAAGCCTGACTACACAACTTAGAGAAATATTAATTTGATCACAGTTTTTGGAGATTTCAGGGTTCAGTCCATATCTGGTTGGGTTTACAGAGCTGGAGCATAGCAGTGGGAAGCAGAGAGAGGGAGAAAGGAAATACTCCATCCTCACATGGAAACTGGAAGCAAGAGAGCGAGGAGAAGGAAGGGGAGCCATATGTAATCCCCCAGGTTACACACCCTGGCCAGGTTACCACCCAGTAAACCCATTAAAATCTAATATCACTGTCACTGCTAAGATTATAACCTGTGTGACTTGATTATATCAACTCTGAACATTAATTATGAGCTCTTTAGAAGATAGTTCATATCTAACCATAATGAATTCTTTTTTTTTTTTTTTTTTTTTGCGGGTCTGGGGATGGAACCCAGGGGCATTCGACCTCCAAGCTATACCCCCTGCCCTATATTTTATTCTTTATTTTGAAACCGGGTCTCACTGAGTTTCAGTGGGCCTCACTAAGTAGCTGAGGCTGTCCATGAACTGCTATCCTCCAGTCTCAGCTTCCCGAATGCTGAGATTACAAGTGTGAGCCACCACATCCGGCTCATAATGAATTCTTTATGTCAACCTCTATCAAATTTAAATCTTGCTCCATCCATTAGTGCCAGAGGTTAGATCAAGGATAATACTGTATTAGAACATTTTAGTTATAGTCTGTCCCACAAAGCAGGCATCTGATGATCTCAGTATAGATCTTTTAAAACCTCAGTTTGTAGTATAACACACATACATACACATGCACACACACACACAAAATAAAAATTCAAACCTGCTGGTTGCAATTGCACCCTATTCCACTGACATTTTTCTCATTACTGTTGATCTAAATTATTTCATTATTTTATAATTTAGAGACCCAAACCCTTCATGTAAGGCCTCATTTCAACTATATATGCAAAATGGTGAGTCCCACCAATCACTAAGAGTGATTATACAAATCCTACAACCCAAAGACTTAATTGACTTGCCTGCACCAACCAAACCAATAACTGAGGGAAATAACCTGATTGGTCAAATTACATAGGATAATACCTATATGATGACAGAACTCTACCAACCTCATTGTAATACCATAGATCCATAAACTCAATTGTGTTTTCTTTTGATAAAGGAACTCTTGTCCCACATACCTGGCAACATTTTCCTGGCCAAGGACCTCCCCAGTGGAAATGATATCATTTCAGACAATATTACCCAAGCCCATAATCTTATCTTTAAAATAAGATTTTGGCTGCTACCTTGGAGATGACTTTACCCTGGACAATAAGATTTCTCCAGTAATGAGCTTGTATTGCTTCTTCTAAGGTAAAAATTTGACATGCAACGTTTATTGCTTTTCTTCCCTTGATATTAAATATTCTATTTCCTGATCTCTTTATGTCCTTAGCCAGTGATACTGGCATACTTGTTACTCTCATCCAAAGCATAGATTTCTGCCTCGTGATTACACATAAATACCATTACTTCTTGCAGGCAACCTCCGACAATATGGCTGCCATAACTGTCAATTTACTCCACATAATACATTAAGATGTTATTGAAATATGTGCCTCAAGAGCTCATGTACTAATTATCATAAGTGATATAATAAAAACATGAGAATTCTTAATTTCATCATTAGATAAATGCACTGTAATGGATTTATTGTTGGTAACTTGGATAGGTGAAATTTGACTGAAAGGGATTTGTCTTTGGGGTAGGTATATCCCTGGGAACTGTGCATGTGTCCATGTGGTGCCCCCTTTCTCACTAACTCCTTCTGCTCCTGGCCTCTATGATGTTAAGGCAGATCTCTCTCTCTCTCTCTCTCTCTCTCTCTCTCTCTCTCTCTCTCTCTCTCTCCCTTCCTCCCTCCCTCCCTCCCTCCCTCCCTCCCTCCCTCCCTCCCTCTCCTGTCTCTGTATTTCCTATGTCCATGTCTAACATGAACATAGACTGAACCTCTGAAATCTTCACTACTGTGCACAAATAAATCTTCCTTTCTGTTTCTTGTTTTCTTCAGGTATTCTGGATCACAGTAATGAGAATATTTACTGAAATAGTACAGGGCAATAACATCTTGGTATAGCATTATACATTTAACACATTTTATAATTTTACCTAAATAATGATCAAAACCCAATAGGTTTTATATTTATTTTCTTGGCTAATCCCATATGAATGAGAAACTTAGATATAGGTTCTTTACATGGATGCTTTATACTTCTTGTGTTTCTTCAAATCTCAGAGTAAAATATTTTTATACTGTTTAATGAAACGTATGCACTCTTCTCTAACCTCCTCTATTAACTTCTTATTATCACCCTAAAACTTAATATTATTTCAAAACATCACGCTCCCAATTTGTATATAATTTTCCTGCATCTTCTGATTATTTGACATCTTGGAGCCTTGCTGACACTAGAGATACTGCCCTTTCCATAGTTAGCTGGTTCCTAGGGGTAAAAAGTAATTCCCAGGAGCATGAGTTTCAAAAGCAAACTGACTTTCCTGAACTTACACCCCCAGCCATCTCCTCTATAGTTCTATTACATCCAGGATCTCAATGCCTCTCCCATAATCAACCCAGGTACGTACCAGATAACTAGAAACAGCCCACATAGTATAAAAGCCACTTAAATTACTCAAAGTACCCAATCCTAAACCTGCTTACCTTATCTTGCCGTCTTTCCTGTGGATATCACAATGAAGACTCTTGCCCATAACTTTCTCTCACCCTTTCTGTCTCCTGTTAAACCCTAAAACTTCCTATGTGGCCTTGTATGATGTGCCATGCCTCCTGTTTCTAAGGATCAAGTATAAAAATTTCTTCCTTCATGACAGTAATTTCTGTGCCTATGTGTCTTGTCATACTTGATTAAAACAAATCTCACTTACTTTTACAACAACAGTCCTAGAGAAACAGCATGTCCAGGAAGAAAGAACAAGGGAAATTGGAAAATAGTTTTAGATGAATGAAAACAAACAAAACATAATATAACTTGTAGGATATTGTTAATACAGTGCTCAGAGGGAAATTTAAAACTATAAACATCTGTATTAAAAAGAAAGAAAAATACCACATGATCTCACTCATAAGCAGAAGCTAAAATACCTGATCTCATAGAACTAAAGAGTGTAACAGTGGTAAACAAAGTCTGGAAAGAGTGGGAAGAGAGGTAGTTGTAGAGAAGATGGTTTACAATGATAGGAATACACTCAGATAAAATGAATAACTTCTAATGTTCTATAGTTCAGAAGATAAACATTTAATGACAAAATTCTTACTTTGAGTAATTTCAGTGACTTTTGAACTATATGGGCTATTTCTAGTTATCTTATACTTGGGGTGATTCCTTGTATAGTTTAAAATAAATTGTACAGAAAATTCTGAATGTGTCCAGCATAAAGAAATGATAAATGTTTAAGATGCAATTACCATGATCAGATAACTTCAAATTGTACCTGCTGTGCAGAAGATTTTTAGTTTGTTTTAATCTCACTTGATTATTTTTCTTCTTTTTCTGTGCTTGGGGATGTTTAAAAAAATCTCCCTTAGTCCAATTTTTTTTACCATTTCTCCTAAGTTTTCTTCTAGGGCTAGAGGTATAACTCAGTGGTAAAGTCTTTACCTAGCATGGGTGAGACCCTGGGTTTGTTCCTCAGTACCACCAAAATATTTTCTAATTTTTATGATCATATTAAGATGATGTTATTTGAAAATATCTTGTTATAATCAATGATAATTTTACAAGCCTGATAGTAGCCACATAGCAAAAATCTGTATCAGACAAGCCAAAAATAATAATTGAGGAATGAAAACATTATACTAGAGTAGCTGGACATGGTGACACACGCTTGCAATCCCAGCATTTTGGAGGCTGAGACCGGAGGATTGTGGTTCGTGGACAGCCTCAGCTACTTAGGCCTTCCGCAACACAGCGAGACCCTGTTTTCAAATAAAGAATAAAAAATAGGGGAGGGGGTGTACCTTGGAGGTTGAATGTCTCTGGGTTCCATCCCAAGACCCGCAGGAAAAAAAAAACACAACACTATATTAGAGTATATCACTAAACACCAAAAGAAGTCTTTAAAAGAGGTAGAAAAAATGGAAGACAGTAAAACAAAGCTAGAAAACAAGTAGCAAAATGGTGAGAGTAAGACATTACCTATTAATACTAAACTTAAATGGGAAAGGAAAAAAATCTTGTCATTAAAAACCTACAAAAACTGAATGGCTTTAAAAATAAAATTATATATTTTACATTTACAATTGTAAAATTACACATTTTACAATTAAGGGCATTCATAGACCACAAATGAGAGGATGGCATAATGAGATATTCTACCCCAAAAAATCCAAAAGGAAGGAAGAGTAGCCATATTATTTCAGAAAAAATATATATTATAAAGCGAATGCACTAAAAAGGAACTAGGAATCTCTTTATATAATCATAAAATGGTCAATTCATCAAGAAAGAGTAACAACTATAAAACATACATACAACCAATTTTGGAGCATCTAAATGGATGAAGATAAAAATAAGGGACCTAATGGGAGAAATCGACTGCAGTACAATAAGTGTAGAAGATTTTAACACCTTGCTTCAGTGATGGAAATAACAAGTACAAATGAGCCTAAGAGAATAATATCCACAGAACATTTAATCCAACATTTGAAAATTATGCATTCTTTGCAATAGTATATTAGAACATTTGCCAGGGTAGATAATATGGTAAGTCATAAAACAACTCAAAAATTTCTTAATAATTGAAATCACATCAAATAGCTTTTCTGACTAAAATGTCAATGACATGGGTGGGGATTTATTTTCATCAATTATACTAGATATTGATGTTAAAACTTTAATGTCACAGACTGATGCATTTCTGTGACCAGGGCTAGTTTCAATTATATGCAACCTGTGCAGCCAAGTAGAGCTATGTGCTGATAAGAACCTGGTTTTAGTTGAATACTCAGTTCTTCAAAAATTAATAGTTTTACCTTTAAACTTGTGCTTTGCAAGTGAAATCTGATGGAAAATGAAATATGAACGTAACAAGACTAAGTATGCATAATGTACATGTAATGTAGAAAGAAAACAATTGCAACCAAAGAAACACAGGAATCCTACCATATACTTCCTTAACTTTTTTTTGTGGGTCTGGAGATGGGACTCAGGGGCATTCAACCTCTGAGCTACACCCTCTGCCCTATTTTTTATTCTTTTGAAATAGGGTCTCACTGAGTTGCAAAGGGCCTCACTAAGCAGCCGAGGCTGTCCATAATCCGCAATCCTCCGGTCTCAGCCTCCCCAGTGCTGGGATTACATGTGTGCACCACCATGCCACAGCAAGAAATTATTGTGTGCATAAATGAATGTATCACTTTTAATCTTACTATGATGTGCAATTATATTGCTCAAATAAAATTCTAAAATAAATATATTAAAATACTTTTCTCTAAAGGGAAATTCTGACTTGATGATGGCCTAAAGCACCAAGAAAATATCTTGATCATATCTCTAGTAAAATGAAGTAGGTTGTAAAATTTAATATAAAGCTTGGTCAGTTATATGGAGGTGTAAAACCTACAAAACAGCAGGGCCTGGTGGTGTACACCTGTAATTCAAGGACATGGGAGTCTGAAAAAGGAGAATTGCAGGTTTCAGGCCAGCCTCAGAAACTTAGCATTGTTTAAAAAAAAGAAGTCTGAGGATGTGGTTCAAAGCTAGAATGCTCCTGAGTGCAATCTCTAGTATTAAAAAAATAAAATAATATACAAAACAAATGGAATTTGAATTGTGAGTCTAACTATATAGTTTTCTATTGGCACTTTGATAAGTAACCACAAAATATTGGTTTAAAAGAAGGAATTATCATTACTGGAGTAAATTGACAATAGATAAACATTTGTAAAATATATTTAAAATAAATGACTTATTTTGTTAGCCAATTATCCTTCTCTCCTTTTATAAAACAAACTTCACTAAAATGGGATAATCGTATATCTAATTATCTGCTCAGTCACCAGTGGCCAAAACAGTGCCTGGCACATAGTGGGCACTCAATAAATGTCTTAGTATTAAAAAAAATTCTTTCAAGCTGAATATAAACAACTGCCTGTAAAAATCGCTTCCAAAACAGTGCCATAAGGAGCTTAGTGAATGCTTTCTCCACAGAAATAATCATAACTAGTAAAAAATCATTTGAAAATTGTAAATAACTATTTGAGGCAAGAGTCATATCTTCACATAGCACTTGTCCTGGTGTTATTGTTTTGGCTGTCCCAGAATCTGTGATCTTCTTGTCTCACCTTCCCAACTACTGGGCTTACAAGCATATACCACCATTCCTGACTGAAAGTATACTTTCCTTTGAAAAACATTTGAATCACAACCTGCTCCTCTACTCCACACAACTGAATATAACAGTGGTCCTTCTCTGCTGACATTCAGGAAAACAGGACAATCAATCGCCTCAGCTCCATTTCTAGGGTTTCTCTTCGGGAGTAACAAACTGCCAACAATTTTCATCTCCAGTTCTTAGTTGCAGAAGCTCTGTTCCAGGCAAGTACCACTTTCTTTTCTCCACCCCATCTATATTTATAAGGAAGAAATCATACCAAACATAAAGTCTTCAGTTATTCTCACCGCATATTGCTCACAGAATAAGGCTCCATAATAAGAAAGCAACATGAGTAAACCAGGGCTGCCATTCCTGATTATAGAGGAGAAGTGTTAGTGTGAGAAGAACGAACCACTGTATACAACTACAACTTCAGAGTGGTATTGCAAAGGCTTCTGTCTAGAAGGAGAGACACGTTATAGGATCATGGGTATATAAAACTCTCCCTAAAGGGAATGCCATTATTTGTAAGAGATGTGGAAAAGTTCAAACCTAAAAAAGATTTAGGAAACAATGGAAATTTGATGGTTAGCAAATAAAGGGGGACTGGTAGCTTCATGTCAACAAAAGGTAGAATGATTGACCAGTTATAAATTTCACTGTAACAGAAAAGTGGAGAGCTTACATGAGCTATACTAGAGTCCTAGTAAGCCCCAAAAGCTTGCTAAAATACTACCCTTGCAAAGGTATCCCAATTTGGTTTGGATACACTGTGAAGAAAAATTATGCCCACAGCAGTTTCAAATAACTTTGAACAATTGGCTATCACATACAGAACACTCAACCGCTAGTATAATATGAACACTGGCAAATCATTCAGCAACTAAACGTAATTAAAGATAACCCAGCTAAAACCATAGTTTCCCATGGAGGAAAGATATCTGGGCAATTATGCATGCCCAAGGTTTCACCTTTTGGAAAGAAACATCAGAGGCAACTCATTGTGGGGAAAATAGATGTATCAGTCAGCATTCTCATTGCTGTAATCTAAAGAACTGACAATATAACTCAGAGGAAGGAATATTTATTCGCTCATGGATTTCCTTTGAGACTCTTGAGTTCAGTCCATGTGAGGGCAGGGGTTGTGGCTCTCAGGGCATAGAGGTGGGAAGTGAAGAGAGGGAGACCACAAACCTTTGCTCTAACATCATGGAGGCTGGAAGCATGAACAAGCAAAGGGAGTAGGAATCATGTATAATTCCCAAGGCTCTAACATAAGGAGCCACCTTTTCTAGCCACACACTATCATCCCAGGCCACCACCCAGAAAATCCACTATGGATTTGTCCACTGCTGAGATTACAACCCTCAGGGTCTAATGAAATCAAATTCAAACACCAATTTATGAGCTCTTCAGGGGCCATTTTATTTCTAACTAAAACAATAGACTTTGCAGGAAATGGGCCAAATCACCAATTAATGAAGCAAACAATGGCAGTAAATTCAGGAGGAAAAATATTATTTATATTTGCTAAAATATATTATCTCTAACATCCAATTTCAAAAACCAAGAATCACACAGAGACACCAGAAAGTGTGAGCCACACAAAAGACAAAAGAATTGGTAACGAAAACAATATTTGGCAGATATTTAACTTAGTTAATATCTGTCAAAAAAATTTTCAACAATTATAAAAATGATCAATATGTCTTAAAATCTAAAGAACACTTTCTAAATGATTAAAGAAAAACATAATTATGAAACTTCTACTACTAAATTGACAAGAACATAGTAAAAGAGTTTTTATAAAAAGAAAAGTGAAAATACCAAAACTGAAGCAAATAATAACCAAAATGAAAAATTATTAAGAGGAGCTCAAGAGTAGATTTCCATTGAAAGAGAAAAGGATAAGGATAACTGGTGATAAAAAAAAACATTCTATGGAATACCGAAACAAAGATAAAAGAATGAGAAAAAATAAGAGACTTCAGAAATGTGGGACACCATTAAGCACAACAATAGACATAAAATGTGGGTCTCAGAATGAGAGTTCAGGGTATAAGGGATAAAAGAATGTTAGAAGAACTAATGGCTAAAAGCCTCTGAAATTTGAATGAAAATATCAATAGCACATTAAAGAAATTCAATAAATTTCAAGTAGAAAAATATCAAAGAGATTTATACCCAGATATATTATAGTCAAAATGTTAAAGAAATTTAGAAGCATCAAGAGAAAAATAACTCATCATGGGAAATTAAACCAAAATTAGATTAATAGCTTACTCTTATCAGAAAATATTGGAGGCCAGAAGGCCGCATATGACAAAATCAAAATGCAGAAAGAATAAAAACAAAAACAAAAATGTAACTCAATAGTCTTATATACAGTAAAACCACTTCTAGTGATAAATAAAAAATATAGAGGGTTTTGGGAATCTGTCTCACTAGGAAGTATCAAATATCTTTATTCACACCAAAGCCAAATTGCACTGACAGAATAAGTCTGATGCAACTGTTCTGGAGGTCTGAAATCTTTTGAAGACTTTTGCAATTCAGGAGGAGATTTAGATAGTAATTTTTGTTAAGTTCAGTCAATTTCACTTTTTAGTATAGTAGAAGCTACCAAGCCCAATGGCTGGAATTCTTTCTGAAAAAATTTTTTTTGAAAATGCACTTTCAAGTTGGAGTAAATCGAAAGGTAGAGGGCACAAACCACCACTTACTCATGAAGAAATAAAATATGAGAAGTGGTATCATATATACTATTTAATATCTGAGTTATAGTTTTCAAATAATTTACCAGATGTATGACTTTAGACAGGTTTATGAACCTCTTTTCATTTCATCTCTACATATGTAAAATGTAGATAATTATCATTTCTTTCTCCAGTTTTTGTGAGAATTAAATTGGATAATATAAAGCATATAACACAGTTCCTGGCACAGAATAAGCGTTCAGTTAAGGCTGTCTACTATTGTTATTATAGGTCCAGTGCTGTGAGGAAATATAAAGATATGTGTCCTGATACCTTCCCTTAAAAGCTTTTTTATTAAAATAAGTAATACTTACACATTAAAATGACAGAAATATTTTTCTACTTAATAAATAATGAAAGACAGCAATACTAGTGATGTAAGTACTTAAAATGTAAGTGCAAAATGAGCATATAAGTTGATTAAAGTGATAAGTGGAAGCTTTTGAAACAAATGAAATTTGAGGTGTATAAATAGAGAAGGTTATTTAGTGAAGAGGACACCAAAAAGAGTATAAATATTAAAATAAGACTGGTATCAATGTTTTAATCAAACAGAGTAACCTGGTTCAATCTGAGAGTGAATATTTTAGTTTGACTCAAAGCCAGACCCCAAATACATCAAGAAAAATTACATAAGGAAAATATTGGAAATTTTAGTATCTAATGTGTTTCTGTAAGAAATCTATAAGCTCCCATAAATATTTTTCTATTTTTTATGAGGTACTGGAGATGCAACCCAGGAACATTATACCTCCAAGCTACAAACTCAGCCCTATCTTTTAGTATTTTTATTGTTGAAACAGTGTCTCACTGAGTTGCAGAGGGCCTCACTAAGTAGCTGAGGCTGTCCGAGAACCGTGGTCCTCCTGTCTCAGCCTCCCGAATGATGGGATTACAAGCATGCGCCATCATGCCTGGCCGTAAATATTTTCTTTATGGAGTTTTAATTATTCATGTAAGTGTGCTTTTCTGAATCTCCAATATACTTTTAGTAAATAAACTGGTGTACTAAAGACAATAAGCAGAGCTGGGTGTGGTGACACACACTTGTAATCCCAGCACTTGGGAGGCTGAGACAGGTGGATTGTGCTTTGCAGACAGCCTCAGATACTTAGTGAGGCCCTCTGCAACTCAGGGAGACCCTGTTTCAAAATAAAGAAGAAAAATAGGGCTGGGGGTGTAGATCAGAGGTAGAATGCCCCTTAGTACCATCCCCAGTACTGCAAACAATTAAAAAATAAAAGAGCAATAAGCATATAACTGCAGGAATATAGTTCCATATTTCTTTTTTTTATTATTGGTGTATTGTAATCATACACGGTGATGAAGTTGAAAGTGATAGAGGTACACATGCACCGGTACTGCGTGAGCCCTTCCCTATTTCTCAACCCAGTCCCTCCTGCTCTTCACCTTCCGGTGTACCACACCATGATTGGCTTTGATAAATTTGTGTTTGTACATCATTTGCATTGAAGTGTTTCCTTATTCAAGTCTTTTTCTCCCTTCCAATCTACCTCAGTTAGGTCCCCTTCTTCCTTCCACTAAGGCTTCTCCTCCTTTATGTGGAGTCCTTCCTGTGCCCTAGTTTCTCCCTAGCTTCTACATATGAGGAAGAACATCTGACCTTTCACTTTTTGTGACTAATTTCAGCATAATATTCCCCAGTTCTACTCATTTTCTTGAAAATGACATAATTTTTTTCTTTATGACTGAATAGAATTGAATTGTTTATATATCCCATAATTTTTTAATTTATTTATTTGTTAATGGGCATCTTATAGTGCAGCAATTATGAATTGTGAATCTATAAACATAGATACATATGCATTACTATGATAGTCTGGTTTCAATTCTTTTGGGTAGATACCCAGGTATTGCTGGGTCATATGGTAGATGCATTCTAATTCTTCTGAGGCTCCTCCGTATTGTTTTCCAAAATGGTTGCACCAATTTCCAGTCCCACCCATGTACCAGAGTACCTACCTCTCCACATCATCACCAGCATTTATTATTGTTTGTGTTTTAATGATTGCTATTCTAATTAAGGTTAGATGAAATCTCAGGGTAGTTTTGATCTGCATATCTGATTGCTAATGATGTTCAACATTTTTTCATATATTTATTAGTAACTAGTACTTAATCTTTTGTGAAGTGTCTAATTAATTCACTTGCCCATATTTAATTGAGTTATTTGTTTTTTGGCAGTGAGTATCTTGAGTTATTTGTATATTCTAGATATTAGTCCTCTATTGGAGGAGCTGGCAAAGATCTCCCATCTGTCAGCTCTTACTTCAGATTTTTGATAGTTCCCTTTGCTGCATAGACTCGTCAGTTTAATGTATTTCTATCTTTTTCCTATTGAAGGCAAGATTCAATCATAATTCCCTACCTGGGCAATGTTACAAGGCTGATCATTCATCACCACTTGGTAATAAGGATTAAATCCAGGGGCATTCAATCTCTAAGCTATACCCCAAGCGCCATTTTCTTTTGAATTTTGAAACTGTCTCCATAAATTGCTGAGGCTGTCCTTGAACCTGTGATCCTCTTTGTCTCAGCCTCCCAATTACTTAGATTACAGAAATTCATCACCATCATATTCTAAGTGAGCTTCCATACAACGTACAAAGACACCAAGACTTAACAAGGTAGTGTGAGGAGGCTAGGTGGTGCTGTGCTTTTGTTAGTAGCAGAACAAGGGAAATGACTCCCCATGCTACAAAGAGAACACCTCCTTCCTTCCTCCAAATCTTTTTGTCATCGGGATCTAGTGGGAAGATGAGCCTCCACCATCACATGAATTCATCAAGGTTTAACATGCAGTGAGAGGTGAGCTAGTTGACTTATTCTTCTACAGTTCTGGTCACCAGAGTAGGAAGAGAAAGTGAGCTTATAAAACTCATCCTCAATGAAATGTGTGACTCAATGCTCTATATTCTAAATACTTTTATTGGTGCAATTCAAGTATACATCATAATCTGTATTATATATATACATATAATAGTGTCAGTCAGGCTTAGTGATAAACAATTATCCTGTCCCTCCCAGACCTGTGTGCTACATTAAATAGGGTGAATCTCTGCTAAAAGAAGATAAATAAGACCTAGAGTCTCACAACAATGTGCTGAAAACCTCCAGGATATAATAAAAGTCACACAGCCAGAAGTGGTGACACATGCTTATAATCCCAGTACTTGGGATGCTTCCACAGAAGGATCACAGGTTTATGACAGCCTCGGAAACTTAGTGAGGCCATCTGCAACTTAGTGAGACTCTGTTTCAAAATAAAAATGAAACAGGGTTGGGGATATAGCTCAAAGGTAGAACACCCCTGGCTTTTATCTACAGTACCACAAAAATAAATATAAAACACTCATCATATTAGGAATCAGTACAATCACATCCTGATCAAGAGGAGTAAAACATTGTTATCCTCAGCCAGGCATGGCAGCATATATCTGTAATTCCAGTATTTAGGAGGCAGAGACAGAATGATCACAGGGTCAAATCCAGCCTTAGCTATTTAGTGAGATCCTCAGCATCTTATATCCTGTTTCAAAATAAAAAATATATAAAGATATGGGGGTGTACTTCAAATGCAGAACACCTGTGGGTTCAATCCACAATACCACACACATCACAAAAGTTCCCACATACTCACCAGCATCTATTGTTGTTTGTGTTTTGAATGATTGCCATTCTAATTGGAGTTAGGTGAAATCTCAGGGTAGATTTGATTTGCATCTCTCTGATTGCCAGTGATGTTGAGTTTTTTCATGCATTTATTGGCCATTTGAATTTCTTCTTTTGTGAAGTGTCTATTTAGTTCGTTTGCCCACTTAAACATATTGAAGTCAACCACTAAGCCAAGCAAGGGAAGGACGGAAGGGGAGGGAACGGGGTGGGAATTGGGTAGGGGTTAAATCAGTGATGTGTACATGTATGTACACACAAGTTAGATTTTTTACCCCAATATGATGTATGAGTATAATGCACCAATAAAATTTTTTTAAAAAGTTCCCAATCCTCACATGACATATATAGGAATGAGCTGGGAACGATAGTAATAATCTGTCATCATGTTTACATGAGCAATCATAAACACATTTAAAGCTGATGAAAAACAATATTTTAACAAAGAAATAAAAAGAATCCTGAACAAACCAAAGAGAAATTATAAAAACTGAAAAATCATGTGACTATATTTTGAAAACCACTGTGTAGGGCTAATAGGTGAGTGAAACAACAGAACATATAATCAGTGTACATGAAAACAGATCTATAAAATTGACCTAATAAGAACAACAGAGAGAAAAGCAAGTGGAAAGAAAGAGAACATAGCGTATAAGGGTTTGACAAATACAGTAAAAGAGGTACCATTCATATCTTCAGGATCTCAGAAGAAATGTGAGCTGAAAGTATTAAAAATATCCGAAAGCTCCTTTAATTTGCTAAAATCATATGCATTCAGACTCAAGAAGCTGAGGACGTCTTGGCTGGTTTCATAGTTTGGCTATGGTGAATTGTGCAGCTATGAACATAGATACACATGTATTAGTTTGATAGTTTGGTTTCCATTCTTTTGAGTAGTTACCCAAAAATGATATTGTTGGACCATATAGTAGGTTTGTTCCCATTCTCCTGAGGTTCCTCCATATTGTTTTCCAAAGTGGTTGCACTAATTTTCAATCGCACCAACATTGTATTAGAGTTCCCATTTCTCCACATCCTTTCCAGCATTTGTTGTTTTGTTTTTAATGATTGCTATTCTAGTTGGAGTTAGGTGAAATCTCAGGATAGTTTTAATTTGCATCTCTCTGATTGAAAGTGATGTTGATCATTTTTTCATAAATGTATTGGCCATTTGAATTTCTTCTTTTGTGAAGTGTTTATTTAGTTCACTTGCCCATTTTTACAATTGCCAAACTATGGAACCAGCCAAGAAGTCCATCAACAGTTGAATGGATTACAAAACTATGAGATATGTACACAATGGAAATTTACTCAGCCACAAAGAAGATCAAACTTACATCATTTACAGGGAAATGAATGGATCCCGAGAATATTATGCTAAGTGAGATTAATCACAAAAAGGAAAAAATCGGATGCTCTTCCTAATATGTAGACGCTAAGGAGAAAAAGGGGCATGGGAGGTACTATCTAGACACAGAAGGAGAAACCATAGATGAGCAAATAAGGTGACCTAACTGAGAGGGAGTGGGGAAGAGGGAAATTCCCTAATGTACGTGATATACATTCATAAAGATATCCAAGTCAACCACTAAGTCAAACATGAGAAGGAGGGAGGGGGAGGGAATAGAGTGGGAATTGAGGAAAAGCTAGTTGGGTGATGTGTACATGTATGCCTCTACCATCTTGTACTCCATTAAGAGGAATGACTACAATGCACCAGTAAAAATAAAAATAAATAAATAAGAAAGGAGCAGGCAAGGAATAGAATTTCAGACTTGTGAAAAAAATGCAGCTGAGGACTTCCTAAACAGGATAAAACCAAAGACATCTATGACAAGACACCATAATTGAACTTCTAAAGTACATATAAAATTATCTTGATTCACCCATTTTTGGCGAATTTAAATAATTGCGTTCTTTATGGCTGAATAAAACTCAATTTTGTGCATATCACTACCATTCTCACAGGGTTGGAAGAGTGGGATGCCAGGGTGGGGTTTGAAGTGAAACCCACCAAGAGATATTTTGTGCATATATGAATGTATCACTTTCAATCTTACTATAATGTATAATTATATTGTACCAATAAAATTATTTTTAAATCTTGAAAACAATAAGGAAAAAATAATGTATCAGCACATTTCTGCATCTTAATCTTTGAGACCACAGTCTCCATTGCTGTGAAAAATAAATCTGTTTTTCAGTGTTTTAAGATACTTTTTTAGCAAAATAAAATTGGGTGATATTATGCTAGGGATTACAGTGACTTTTTTTTTTTTTTGGTGGTACTGGGGGTGGAACCCAGAGGCCTTCTACCTCTGGGCTATACTCCCAGACCTATTTTATATTTTTATTTGGAAACAGGGTCTCACTAAGTTTCTGAGAGCCTCACTAAGTAGCTGAGGCTGGTTTCGAACCTGTGCCATCCCCCTGTCACAGCCTCCCAAGTGCGGGGATTACAAGCGTGCGCCACCACGCCAGGCTTACAATGATCTTTTTGGAATGTTTCTAACCTTTAAATTCGTAAAGACCTGAAACCATCAAAATGAATTAGGCCATGGTATTGATTTTGAAAGAAAGAACGAAGAAAAAGAAGGAGGAAATAAATAAATGCAAGTTAACAGATTTATTCCTCTGTCTCTTTTCTCTCCTTATTCTTGGATAATATTAGTCATAGGATAACAAAATAAAATTACTTTCCACCTTGAAGTACACTGGGTTTCTGAATATAAAAGCATCAAAAATGGCTTCTGTGAGTACAATTTAAAGGAATTCCATATGAGGTGTTACAGTAACAGTTTCTCTTAGGAGTAGACAAACTTCAGCAGTATCAAAGTACATTTTTATTCCTAATTTTTGGAAACTTATTTTCAGGGACAGTAAGAAAAGTTTCTGAGAAATTACACATTTGAATATTGACCTTCTGTTTCTTCCATTACATTATATGCAAAGTTAATATTGAAAAAAAACAGAAGTAAAGTAATCATAGCAAGGAAAGAATCACTTAAGGTGAATTTTAAATATACCTGAGTAATTTTATTTAGGAAGCTCATTTATGCACATCTTCACCAACATGGAATATTTGTGTGTGTGTGTGTGTGTGTGTGTGTGTGTGTGTGTGTGTGTGTATTGGGGATGGAACCCAGGGGCTTTCTATCTCCAAGCTATATACTCCCAGGCCTATTTTATACTTTATTTGGAAACAGGGTGTCACTAAGTTGCTGAGAACTTCACTAAGTATCTGAGGCTGGCTTCGAACCTGCGCCATCCTCCTGTCTCAGCCTCCCAAGCGAGGGGATTACAAGCGTGTACCACCATGCCTGGCATATTTTTATTTCTTAGATATTTTAAATGCATTTTATAATAATAATAAGTGAAATTATAAATCACTTTTCACATGATTATTAGACATCTTGGTCTGTTACTTTTTAATTTTTCTCTCCATTTTTTTGGCTTTTATATTTTTTGTTTTTTATTCTTTATTTGAAGGGCTTTTTTGTAAGTTAATGTAGTATAAATATATTTTAGTTTATTAAATTAAAAATGCATTTGGATGGCACACTGAGGTGAATGCAATGTATAGAGGAGGCTACTGATCCAGAAGCTTAGGCAGCCCAAATCCTACTTGGCCTCTACCAAGGCTGAAAAGATAATATCTGGAACAAATTCAAGGTATACCATTTGGGAATTTCTGGACTATTTTTGAGAAATACCAACTAGACTTATATTTTAGTAGTTAACCAAAGAAATAATAACAGTGCATTCAACTAATCAATAACATAATATGAGCCCATAAAATTGTAAGAAAGAAAAATGCTATTTTTTAACCAAGGTTCATTCTATTTCTGAGTTATACCTCTTATACTATTTTATTTATTTGAAAAAAGATTCTCACTAAGTTGCTGAGGCACCTCAGTGTGCCATCCAAATGCATTTTTAATTTCCTATACACATGGAGATTATATTCTGATGGGAGAAAAGTATTAATAAGTAATATTAATATATGAGTAAAATAGCATTTCAATTGCAATTGTTATGGAAACAAATTTTAATTTTTATTAGTAGATATTGTCATCGATATGGCTTAAAAATGAAACAGGGAAAGCAAGCATTTACTTCTGGAGTATAGGGACACTGTAGTTTGAGTACATCAATCTGAGAAGTTGTTAAAGAAAATATAACATTGGAAGAAGATGAAGGAGAAAGTCTTGAAGTTATCTGTCCATGAGTGTGCCAGACAGAAGGAACAGCAATCATAAAGGTTTAGAAGTGGAGCAGATCCACCATGGTATAGAAAAGTAAGAATGCAGATGTAGATGAAGTAGAGTGAACAAGAGGAAGAAGTCATAGTGCCTAAGATCAGAAACCATAGGCTAGGTTATATATAACCTTTAATTCCCATTGCCTTTCGCTGTGAATGGCATGATAAATTACTACAGAACTCAAACCAGAACGCAGAGTCTTAAATAAGGACTGGTTCTTATGTCTACTGCATTATAGACCTAGAATATTCTCTCCTATATCTTCTTGCTTATTCATGGTTTCTCCGTATGGGGCCACTACTCTCTGACTAGATTAACAGTGCCCTTTTATCTGTACTAACCCTTAATGTTATACCTTGCTTTACTTGCTTTACTTATACTCTAATGAAGCTGGTAGTTGCTCTCACTGAAGAAAGTAAGAATTGATAAATGTATAGACAGCATGTACTTTCCAAATGTTTGTAAGTGTGTGTGTGTGTGTGTGTGTGTGTGTGTGTGTGTGTGGTGTGAGTATAACATATATATATATATATATATATATATATATATATATATATATATATATTGTTCCCCCTTAGGGACAAAATATGAAGGGCTAATTTGACTTTTTATTGAATGGCTATTCATTAACTTACTCATTCATTCATTCATTTATTCATTTTGTGGAACTAAAGATAAAAGCCAGAGGCATACTGCCTCTGAGCTATACCCATAGATTTATTTTATTTTTGTTCTGGAACAGGGTCTCACTAGGTTGCTGACGCTGGCCTCAAACCTGCATTTATCCTGGCTCACTCTTGCAAGTACTGGGATTATAGATGTGTGCCACAGCATCTGGTTTAGAATGCTTTATAATTAGCCATCCCTCTTCTTCCAGTTACTTTTTTTCTGTTGGTTTGTTTGTGCTGGTACAAGGGATTGAACTCATGGGCATTGTACCTCTGAGCTATGCCTGTAGCCCTTTTTAAAAAATTTGGAACAAGGCCTCCCTAAGTTGCTGAGGCTGGCCTCTAACTTGTGATCTTTTTGTCTCTGGCTCCCCATTACTGATACTGCCTCCCTGTGGGTTTTCAATATTCACGATTAACAGCTCATCTTCTTTGTTTCTAAATTGCTACTTGATATAACTTAGTTTACAAAAACTTGTATTAGTGAAAATTAGGTCGGCAAAAATTAAATTAGTTTGTGTACAAATCTAAATGATCATCCTCTTATTTGAGTATTATTTTATATTTTGTTTGAGTAAAAGAAAATGCAAAAGTTTTATGCCCATCCTCCCCTTAATTGCCATTTGGATATGATTTCAGGTTTTGCTGCTGTTTGATGGTAGTTTAAATAGTTTGAAAAGGAAATGGACTAGATAATTTCATATGTTTAAATACTTTATATTAGGTTTATATTCCTAGATTAATAAATCATCATTGTCTATTTTAGAAGCAGGACTGAAAACCTTGGTATCTATCAAATACTCCTTAGAACCCTGTATGCAAAATGACCTTCATTTTTAACTATGTCCACAGCTTGAAGAGTATTTTCTGCTTTCCTGAAAATTCCAGTTTTATTTGTATTTCAATACTGCTTTGAATTTGGCTCTGTTTTAATTTGCACTTAACCTCAACAGAGTAAAAGAAAGTATCTGGTTTTTACCTATCTATTACACTGCCAGGTTTCTATAGCTATTAATAATGTAAGTGTATAATTGTTACATAACATATCTATACTTTTATTTAGAACATTACAGTTAGCAAGTATAGCTTTCACTAAATGGTTAGCATTGAAAAGATCGGTGAATGAAAATATAGGCTACACAGTCTTGCTGCTTCAGCAAAACATGGCACATTAAATTAAATTAGCCAGTAGACATGAAAGCACTTTTAGGTATTGTAAAACATTATACAAGGGCTTTCTAGATATTTAATTAATTTTTTGACATCTGGTATAAGGTTTCATGTGGAAATGAAACAAAGAATCATTTAAGGAAGTTCTATCTTAGGTCATTCACAAAAATATGTCAGAATTTAGTGTCTATTCTCTCTAACATTAGAAAATATTTGACCACTTGTCAATAATTTAATTATCTATTTTAGTCATTGTATCTAGTAATTTACTCTCAGAATTTCTTTAGAGAATAGTGCCTGACCACTTGCAAATATATTGTGGCATTTAGAAAAATAAAACTTGTTGAAAATATAACAAAAATCACTGCAATTACAATTACCAATATAAATACAAATGATAAAATGTCTACCTTCCATGTGTCCAAAATTATTGTATACATTCATTCTAGATCAAATCTACAATGAAACCCAAAGTGACAGGACGATTACCTTGAGACTACTTCATTGGTTACCAAAATAGGATGCAGACAATCACATTGACCAATGTTCTATGTTCTGTGTTCTATGAGGACTAGTTAAGGTTACTCTAGAAAGGGAAGAAGAAGAATGTCATGTCACAAGATGCACTTTTAATTTTTGGCACTTTTTATTTTGGGGGCAATTATTGCTTATTTTTGATTCCTTCCCATATCCTTTCTTGTCCTTCTCACTGATAAGCATCCACCTATATCTGATTTCTCAAAACATTTATTTTTAGTAAGCAGGTACAGTTTTTAGGGGAAAAAGCCTTCACTAAAAATGGAATGAACTTTAGATCTGTCTGACTTCATTGAGGTGGATATGAAAAATATTTTTAGTAATGGGGTGTAGCCAGTGTTCTTCATCCCTTTTTGTGTCTACATATAGTGGGTAAGATTGTTTATCCAAGTTATTATTATACTAGGAATATTTTCCTCAAAAATATCCTTTTTCTAAACATACATGCAGCATATTTGAGAATGTATTTTCATGTTCATTGAATTAGTCAACAAATACTTTGAGCACCTGTCCCTGACAACATTCTATGCACTGTGGATGCATCTGATAACAAATCAAAGTTATTTGCTTTGTGGAGTCTACATTCTAGAAGGTAGAATGTAAAATAAAAAAAATAGTGTATAATATAATTTACATTACATTATTGATATGTAATATCAATATTATATTAATGCATATTAAGGTATCATAAATAAATATGTTATACACATAATATTTTGTGTTATAATTATGAGGAGTGATAGGGAGGAATCAAGTATA
The DNA here is from genome assembly GCF_963383645.1 of Muscardinus avellanarius. Lineage (NCBI taxonomy): Eukaryota > Metazoa > Chordata > Mammalia > Rodentia > Gliridae > Muscardinus > Muscardinus avellanarius. The sequence goes on along the minus strand of NC_137792.1, from coordinate 115,092,831 downwards.
GGGTCCTTTGACAATATATGAAAGGGACACCTAATTCCAGTGGTTTTGGAAGGCCTCTCTCGAAAGGTGATATTTATGTTGAGACCATAATAATAAATAATAAAGGTCAGAAAGAAGAACAGCATTCTAGAAAGAGAAAATATGCCCAACAATACTGAGAAAGTACTTGACTTAGCAATAGAGAGAAGCAACAGAGAATGTTGTTTAGAATATACAAAGAGAGGTAAAGAATAGCATTCAGAACAATATAAGGTGGTGGCTGAGATCACAAAGAAAAGTCAAATTCCCTGAGTTCAAATTCTAGTTTTGACAAACTTACTCTCTGCTCCCCATCAGACAGGTTAAGTACCTCTTGTATTACAGCTTCCACATCTGTAAATGGGGATGATTGTAGTGATTATCATTTCATGGGGTTTTAGTGATTGTTAAGTCAGATAATATATGTAAAGCAATTAAGAAATATGACTGTCACATAGAAACCATTATGTTTTGAATACCTTTCTCAGCAATCATTTGCATTCATATATCATTATTTTGATGGATATGAATACATATAATTTTTGAGATACTAGGGGCTGAATCCAGGGGCATTCTATATTTGAACTATATCCCCAGCCATTTTTATTTTTATTTTTATCTTATTTTGAAACAGAATCTCAATGAGTTGCTGAGGCTGACCTTTAACCTGTGATTTTCTGCCTCAGCTGTTTCAGCCTCCAAGTATTGGGTTTATAGGTGTGAATAATTGTTCTTGACTTAATACATACAATTTAACTCCTGAAAGATTAATGTAGGATAGAACTACTTTTAAACTAGTTTAGCCTAAAAGAACTTGTTGATAATAAGCTAAGTCTAGATTATAGGTCTATATAGATTGTCATACCAGTGATTTCCCAATTCATAACCTTGATTTTTCAGTTAGTTATTTTTATCAGATTCAATTGCATTTTGGGCTTAGAGGATACATGTTTTCCAGGAGGTAGAGAAGAGTAAACTTCCAATCTCATACCAGGCATAATCCTTGCTGAACTCAAATCTACTTCAGCCATACTTTTACATGTGTGATAATTGACAGGGCCAAGGCTTGTTGGTGAAGTTATGCAACTACTCTGAGCTTTGTACTTTGTACTCTAAAATAGTACTCATACTATTTTAGAAGTGAGATATATAGACAGTAGCTCCCATAGTTCTACAGAAATAAGAGTATTATCTGTTCATTTGACTTTTACTGTACTGGAACACCATTTGCTTCCCAAACCACAGAGATCTGTTCTCAGAAATATGAATATATCAGATTAGATTATTTTGTATTAATTTATAATATAACATCACAAATCATTTCATGCAGACTGCAGATGCACAGGAGATTTTAGGGGGTTATTTGTATTTACTTCAGTAAGTATTAAGGACCTACAAAGTCCAAGGAATATGGTTCTTTGTAGAATACAAAGATGTGGAGGCCATGTATCTTACCTTTAGGAGCCTACCCTCTCAAATGGAGGCAAGGCAAGGACACAAATAACCACTAGTGGGTATAATATGATGAGAGCTGAAGGAATGTACAAGGCAATCTGATGAGTGTTCAGCTGAGGAAGGTAAATATAAGCCATATACATGGGGACCGAAAACGAAATCACGGATGAAGTACAAATTTAAACATCCTTTTATGGGATGAAAATATCAATAAGTAGAAATTATAAAGAAAAAATTGCAGACAGAAGGAATACTCAAAAGGCTGAGAGAGAAAAATAAAGGTAGTGATAAGGGAAGAGGAGCAGTTTCTTTAAGTTGCAAAATAGAATATGTGAATGACAGCTGAGAAGAAAACATGAAAATGGACATAGAAACCAGATTATTGAATGCCTTGAATATCAGACAGAGTACTTTGGACTTAATTATAAAATTAGTAGAAAATGCTTATGAATGGCATTATAGTTACAATCTAGTTTGTCTCCAGTATTCGTATGTAGCATCAGTTGGGCCAGGAGACAAGTGGACACGAAGATAACACAATAAGATACTTTAAAAAGCCTAACAGTAGTTTCTTGCCAAAATAGGAGGCACTAACTTGAATATTAAAACCCACTGTAAAGCTGGGCATGGTGGCGCACGCTTGTAATCCCAGAATTTGGGAGGCTGAAACCGGAGGATCGCAGTTCATGGGCAGCCTCGGCTACTTAGTGAGGCCCTTTGCAACTCAGGGAGACCCTGTTTCAAAATAAAGAATAAAAAATAGGGCAGGGGGTGTAGCTCAGAGGTCGAATGTCCCTGGGTTCCATCCCCAGACCCACAAACAATAATAATAATAAAATTTAAAAAACATTGTAATAAAAAACATCAAATAAAAATAAGGTTCTATAAACAAGAGTTTATCGATGAGCTATTTTATTTGTTCCTAAGACTCTTCTAAGGCCCCTGGTACAGAATATTCTAAGCACTTACTGGCTATTTTGCATATTAAAAATCACCAACAAATTGTTTCCACCCTACCACCAAACTTCAAAAAATGTGAAGTGCAAGGGTTAACCAACTTAAACATTTAAAGAGTCATGAAATGGACTGTTTCCGCTTTCCATCTGGCTTTTATCAATTGCAAGTCAGTTTCAGAAGGACTGCTACACAATCAAAACAAACAATCTCCCTAGTCAGATAATTCAATTTTATAAATGAATTACTTATGTGCCTATAAGTAAATACATTCCTATGCATGAGGATATCAGCTGCTGTCAATGAGATAATCAAATCCAGGGGAAAAGGCTATCCTTGTAAACACTTTAAACTCAAAAAGGCCCAAATTTTTGGAGTATGATAAATCGAATCAAAAACACTTTGGTCTTACAGAAAGGGCAAGTTACAAAGAAAGATTTTCAGCATAGAGATACAAGGTCAACAGAACAGACATTAAAAGAGGGCCATTTATTTTGCTAGAGAAAGCAAATGAGTTAAAAAGAAAAAGAATAAAACACTTTTTTATATCTCTTCAATGTATGAAAAAATATGTATTCGTGCCAAACGAAATTGAACATTGCTTCAGCAGGTGACTGTGATCTCTGAAAGACAGCTCAAAATTAAAGAAAAGAGCTTTAGTGTCTGACAGACTATGATATGAATCCTGGCTCTGTTACTTACCAGCTGTATGACCCTAGGCAATTTACTTAACCTTTCTGATCTTTGATTTCTTCATATGGATGATGGAAGAAGTGTCATCTATCTCTCAGTGTGAGACCAAGGAGAAAGAGTATCATATCTGTAAAGGACCTAATGTTATGCTTGGTACTCAGAAGGTACCCAAAGAATTATACCTATACATATTTCTCTTCTGTTACAACATTTAGCAAAAGTAACCTTATTGTGTTCTCCTCTGTATTCTGTGTGTAAATAAAATAGTAAGCTACAGAGTAGGGCAAATGCTGATTTATGTTTAGTTATACTATGCAGAGAATATTAGTTGATGTATGTTAGCTTAAAAAGTCATATTTTACACATATTCAGATGTAGACACTCATTAATCAAGGTCAGCCTTCCTCCTCTCCTATCTTTCCATTCAAACTTTGCTGATATTTCCCCTCCATTATCTGGAGTCCCACTGGTATCCTCTGTGTTTCCTAGTTTGGGCATATTAGAGGAAACATATGTACCTTTATGACATGGTTAACCTGGACAACCATTGGCGGGAGGGGGGAAGGGAAAACGGGGGCGGGGGGAGAGGGCACCAAATATAGTTTAAATGTATACCATTTATGTTCAATAAAAAATTTGTTTAAAAAATAAAATAAAATAAAAAGTCATATTTTAGGTTTGTAGAACAATATTCATTTTTCCAAGATCATTCACATATATTAAATTATGTGATCCAGAGCCAAATACACATCCCCATTTTCCCAATACTTGGGAAGTTCGAGTTTACCCTTGGCAACTTATTGAGACTCTGTTTCAAAATAAAAAAATAAAAAGGGCTCTAGGTGTAGTTCAGTGGGGTTCATTCCCAAATACCAAAAGAAATTGTGTAATCCAGACAACTACTTGGTTAGGTTAACAGGGCAGATATTCTTATCCCTACTTGACAGATGAAAAAGTAAATTGAAATGATTACTTCTTATTTGCCTAAATTCTCCTGAGATAAGAATTCTGATCTTCTAATGCTCTTTCCTAACAAAGTAACACATTTTAAATACTTGATGCTTTTTCTACCAAGCTACCCAGCCTCTGATTTTGGCTTTACATGGAATTATTCTTTTTATATTACTTGCAAGTAAAAAATGTACATTGATGTCATCTGGTAAAAGATTTTAGACAAACAAAAGTAACTATTGTGTTTTGAATTTGATGAAAATTTTCATTTTTAATTATAAAATAGCTCATGTCTAGCAAATAATTCAAATGGTACAAAGATATATAAAATATGGAGTAATTCCCAGATAACTCATATATTACTATTTAATAATGAGAGTCTAGCCATATTTCTACATCTGTTGTCTTTCTTATACATATTTTGGATATATCATTAGCTATTTACTGGCAAACAATAAGAAATCCCCAATATATTCTAAGAAATGAGTCATAATAGGTAATATAAATGTATACCTCACATAAAATAAGCATTTAGTATCTTAAGAGTTTGATTTAACATTTAAGAAGGAAGATTTTATAAATATGACTATGATTTAAAATTAGCCCAAATTGAGAGTCTGGAGGACTAGGTATATTGCTTCTATTGGCCTGATTATAAATAACTTGTCACAGATTCCAGTTTCTTCATTGGTGAAATCAGGCCATTCACTTTCAACTCCTAAATTAGTCTATGAGACATTAGTTTTTGTAGATAAATTATGCTACTATAATAAATTACATGAGGCTGAGTAATTTATAATGAGTGGAAATTTCATTCTTACAGTCCACGATCAAGGCATAAGTATATTCAGTTGTCTGATGAGGGCTCTTAATGTTTTTAATATGGCATCTCATTGCTATATCCTCTAGGAGGTAGAAACACTGTGCCCTAACATATTGGAAGGCAGAAGGGCAAGTGAACTGAATACTGCATAAATTTTCTTTTATAAGTCTTAATTCCATTCATGATTGATGGTATCCTTAACATTCAATCATCTCTTAGGCCACACCTTTTATTGTAATCATATTGGCTATTAAGTTTCAACATTTGAATTTTGGAGGATACATATTCAAGCAGTAGTACTAGTCAAATATTATTTACACTATTTAGTAAAATTTGTTTATTAAACCAATATTTTCTATACCAGCCAGAGACCTGTTTTCATTATAATTATTAGCTCATATTAACTGCACAAAATAACGGGTTTGGTTCTTTTATATGTATAATATATATATATATATACAAATATACATATGCAATTTTGAGACTAAGGATTGAAACCAGAGGTATTAGGGGTATTCTACCTCTCCAAGCTACACCCCAGCTCTTTATGCGTGTGTGTGTGTGTGTGTGTGTGTGTGTGTGTGTGTGTGTGTGTTGCAGTACTAAAAACAGAACTCAGGAATGCTCTTCCACTGAGCTATACTCAAAGCACTTTTTATGTTTATTTTTATTTTGAAATAGGGTTGCTGAGTCTGATCTCCCACGTGTCATTCTCCATTCTCGGTCTCCCAAGTACTAAGATTACTGGTATACACCACAATATCTAGGGTTTGCTGTATTTTGATTGTATACACCCTCCCCTCTCCCATAGTCCTCTTTCCTTTCCTAATAGTCCCCTTCTACTTTCATATTTTATATTTTTATAGATATTACATATGAGGAAAATCATGCATAGTTATGTAAATATGGCTTATTTTGCCTAACGTGATAATCTCCAATTCTATTCATTTTTTGCAAATAGCATATGTTTTAAGTATAAATAAATAAAAGCACTCAGGAATTCTTCAAAATTATGCCTAAATTTCTTGATAATTGAGTTTTGGGATAACAAAACCATCTAAGAACTTTCAGTCAGTTATTTTTGTGAAAATGGCTAGTACAGTCTATCCATCTATTTATCTATAATTAACTTATCTTTAATTACAAATATAGTTTAGTTTGGTAAACAGTAACAGTCATAAATAGTTAACAAAAGGAAGCATATTATGAATCATTAAGCCTATCTTTGATTCCTTCTTATAAAATATATATTGAAGATAATAGGTATTGGTTTACATCTGGTGACGGGCTAATAAGGGAACTGAACTGTATGTATTGGAGCAGCAGGAAGTAGACTCAAGTAATTAAATATCCTTTTCTGTCTGGCTTCTAGGACCTCCTATAGATGAGAGGGCATATTGTGCAAAGGGACAAAAAATACAAAAAATTGTGGTTCTTTATCATTGCTTTTCTGTCTTCTCTTGCTCAAAATATTTAAAATATTTAAAATGAAAAAGGTGGAAATAAGAGTCAAGTGTGGGATGGAGTTAAGTAAAAATTACACCTGTAATTTTTACCGAGATGGAAGAAATCACAGGTTTGAGGCCAGCAGTGCGCAGTAACTTAGAGACACTGTGTTTCAAAATAAAAAGATAAAATAGTGCTAGGATGTAGCTCAGAGGTAGAATGTCCCTGGGTTTAATCCCCAGTACTGAAAAAAAGAATATTAAATTTGATTTTATCCTTGGTCAAGGTGAATATTCTGCTTCTGTTCGTGCTTTACTTTTTATAATGCAAATAAATTATTTAGGCCCCAAAGTAAGGGTCATGGGAGGAGTTTGCTTATTAAATGTTTCAATGAGAGAAATAATCTCACAAAAATTTCCTTTACCTACACATTTCTCAATATCATAGTATACTACATTGAGAATTATATTAGAGATTATTAATCTAGCCCAGTAGCTATTATAGATGACTGAAGTTGCAAATAATAGTTCTTGGACTAAATATTCCTGCTTCTTTTCCAACACTGTAATAATTTATTTTTATCATACTTTAAATTTTATAGCTCAGGGCCAGGCGTGGTGGCACACACTTGTAATCCCAGCATTTGGGAGGCTGAGACAGGAGGATTCCGCAGGTTCGAAGCCAGGCTCACCTACTTAGTGAGGCCCTTTACAACTCAGTCAGACCCTGTTTCAAACTAGAGAATAAAAAAAATAGGTCTAGGGGTGTTGCTCAGAGATAGAATGCCTCTGGGTTCCATCCCTAGTACCACAAAAAATTTATAGGTTATTATATATTATCACTTATCTTTTATTACAGATAAGTTGTATATTGTATTGAAGATGCTGCAATGTACAAATTGTAGGTATGGAGAATTTGTTGATAAAAACCATTGACTTTATAAATAGACAAACCAGATGATGTAGATTATTTTTTAATGCCATTTTTTATTTTATTTTAATTTTTTTTTTGGTGGTACTGGGGTTCCTGGAAGCCCTTCTTCCTCCGGGCTACACTCCCAGACCTATTTTTACACTTTATATTTGGAAACAGGGTCTCCTAAGCCAGCGCGCGCGGCTGGCTTCGAACCTGCGCGATCCTCCTGTCTCTGCCTCCCAAGAGCGGGGATTACAAGCGTGCGCCACCAAGCCCGGCAATGATGTAGATTCTTGAATGATTATATATATATATATATATAGTAATTATCTTCAATTTATAATCTCAAGTACATCTAGAATATATACATGTAATTTGAAAAGTCCACACAACTCATTTGGCAGTGTATAATACGAGAATATTTTCTAAAATGAATGAATGCTTCATAAGCAGTGGATAGATTTTAAGAAATTATGCATATGGTAGAATTTAATTGAAAAGGGAGAGACCATGCTTTTAAAACACCAAGTGTATATCTCCTTCAAAATAATAGGAACAACCTCTTTTATTTGGGTAACATCAATCCAATTTTAGATTTTATCAGTCTAGTCCAATGGCTTCAATTTTATAGATAACCGAAGATGAAAATGATAGTTCTTGAACTAGATATTCCTGCTTCTTTTTCAATGCTATAATAATGTAATTTTATCGTGCCTTTTAATTTATGGTTCATTTTTACATTATAACTTTGTTATTTATTGCTAACAGCAATTTATTCAATACTACAAAAATACATTTATTTTACATTGTTATATCAGCACCTCCCTAAATGATCTCTAGAAATGTTTGTTCTCACCTGCTTCTTTTAATACTAAGGATGCTTATGAACCAAACCATAGAAAAGTGGGCAGAAGCAGCCCCAGTACTTGGGGGGGGTGCTGAGACAGGAGGATAATAGGTTCAAGATCAGCCTCAGACACTTAGCAAGATTATCAGCAAACTAGTGAGTACTGTTTCAAAACAAAAAAAATAAAAAGGGCCAGGGGTGTAGCTCAGAAGTAGAATACCCCTAGGTTCAGTCAGAATACTTCAAAACAAATAAAATAAAATAATGAAATAAGATAGACTCAAAAGACTACACTGGAATTAAACATAATTTAATGATTAATTATTTTAATTTATTAAATATATCTTATACAAACTTATTTACAAAATTTTGCACAAAGCAACAAATTTCAGAAATCTACCTCTACAGAGTGATTCAGGGTGACAATTTAGTTTATTATATCTGATTACTTTATACATAGACTTGGTTAATATAATGTTTGACCATTGATTACTCTCTTTATTCTCACAGCGTGATATATTTTAATTATAAAATCATATAAGGAGTAGATAAGAGTGAAAGCTGTATTCCTCTGCGAATTTTTTTCTTTTGTCTTCTTTTTGTCATTTCTGAATGTTCACACCAAGAGATGTTAGTCTTCCTGTAATACCAGCTACATGGAAAGTTGAGGCAGAAGAATCACAAGTTCAAGGCCAACCTGGCAGTTTAGTGAGAGATCCTGTCTCAAAATAAAAATTTTAGAAAGAAAATGGGGACGCAGCTCAGTGACAGTTCATCCCTGTATTCAATCCTCAGTATTTTAAGAAAGAAAGAGGGAGAGAGAAAGAGAAAGGAAATAGGAAAAGAGAAAGACCATAACTCAAAGAGTACCGAACCCAAGCATCTCTAGTGTTTAGCCATCCCCTCTTAAGCAACAGTGTGATCTTAATAAGTCATTAACATTTCTCTACTTTGTTTTCTTCATTTGTTCAACCAATGTGTTTCCCTGTCTGCTGTAACAGCCAGTGATTTTTATAATATAAAAATCCACATAGCAAATTAATGTATTTCTCTATTTCTGGTGTCATTTGAATTTGTTCTGTTTTGCCCATATTTTTTACCTACAGAACAAAACTGATTAAAATTGCTATTTAAGATCTTGTTTGACAGGCCCACGAGAGGCTTGACTGATGAAAAGGAGAATCAAAACTTATTATAGGCAGAATATAGAGTTAGTATTATTCTCTTCCTGGAGCCAGATTTTTAGGACTTAAATTGCTAAAAAAAAAAATCTTGTCACTTCGTGTACAGGTAATTGTCCAAAATCTTCATATCTTCTTCCACAATCTTCTCTGAATGGATTCTACAATCTGCTCTCAAACTCTCTTTGTGGTCATATTGCCCATGACTTTCCCATTCAGGTCTTGTCTCAAAACAAATTAAACTTCTGATGTACATGGTAATATACTCATTACCTCTGCTTTGCTATTTCCATAAGCTTGGACACATTTCTTGTAGTTATTCTTTCCTAACTTCAAGTAACTAAAGAACATATAAAAGAAAGCAGTTTATATTTTTACATAAGCAGAAATAGAGAAATCTGGCATAAACTGGCACTCTTCCTGCAATCACTTTTTTCCGTAAATACCATTGCTTCTGTGAGATGAGAAGAGCATAAAAGGTTGTTTTTCTGATATTCTCTTTGACTTCAGCTATTCTTTCCTATAATGACAGAAGAGCTGAATTAGGATTTTTGCTAAGATAACATTATTGCACATCATAAAAGTGGAAGAAACAATGTTATATGGTCTTCTGGAATTAGAATAGAATGTTAGTGTGGCAGTCAAATTTAACATGGAAACCTATTGATTGGGAAATCTGTGATGTAGTGTCCATATTTGGGGAGTTGTATTTAGTTTTTTGACCATGCTTGGAGAGAGGCATTCACAAATTAATACATCTTAATGGGGTGATCAAAATCAAAATAATCTTTAGTAAGTTCTTAATAATAGATTTTACTATCTCCACATATTTAAAAAATGCCTTGTGGAATACTGTTAATATTTAACCTGGTTGTTCTGGAAATAACCCTATTATAAATATAATAATAAATAAATAGGATAGAAGGTACCAGGAAAAATATTTAGTTCAATTCATGAGCAAATATTTTTCTGCAGAGCACACTATTTCCATATGATGTTTCATAAACAATAAGTACAAAAGTGAGGGATTGAAGAGTTCAGCTCCCTGTTGCTAACAGCTCGTTTACCAGTAGTTCACCAACTATCTATCCATCAGTAACAATTTCTGAAAGCGATGTTCTCCAACCAAATGGGCTCACTTAGCTAATGTTCTATCCATTAAGAAAATGTTCGCACAGAAATATAACCATCTGTTGCAGAATACATATTAATAATAAAATATGGGTTATATTTCTAGGGTCCCTTCTAAGACTAAGGCTCTATAACTTCTTTTTGTTTTTCTGGAAAGGCACATAGCTTCTGGCATCACAGAGTAGAAGAAAAATTCTACCGAGTCCCCTTAAATTCCATCAGAATTCATCTTAATTCAAATATATAATTGCTGAGTTAACTTTAGTGTACTGTGCACAGAATTAGTTGCATGTTCCAAAGTTAAATTTCAAAATATATTGTTTGTTTTTTATGTGGTACCAGGGATTGAACCCAGGAAATTTATACTTCTGAGCAATGCCTCCAGCCCCATTTTATTTTTTATTTTGAAACAGGGTCTTGCTAAATTGCTGAGGCTATCTTTGTGCCTGCAATTCTCCTGTCTTGGCTTTCTAAATACTAGGATTACAGGTAAGCTCCACTGTGGCTGGCATCAATGTCTTATAGAAATCTGCTATGACAACTGGCAGTGCAAAGGTGCTGGCATTCCTGCTCTTGCACTGTGCACTAAGAATGGATTTATACAAGAATACATTCGACTTACTGAGGATCTGGAATCCATAACAACGGTAATATATTCAAACTGTATTATACTACCCATACTCTGAACACCAAATGTTTACAATGTAAGAAGCTAATATTTACGTTTATTAATTAAACTTGATGAGAATGGTGTAGATCTTCCAATTTTCTGTAAAGAATATGGTAGAGATTATATAATTGATATTGAAATAGAAAATTTTCCTGTCACTCATGCCAGATGCCAAAATTAAAGAACGTAATGAGAACATAGGTTTGAGCCATGGCAATATTTACAATGACTTCAGACATTATAACTGTTTATTTCCTGAATTCCCATTGCACAGTAAAAAAGAGAAGACATTTGCATTTAAATAAAATTAATTCAAGTAATTTCAGCATTGAGACCTTAGCAGAAACTATAGTAAATTAATATTTTGGATGAAAATGCAACACTTTTGTAATAGTCAGTTAATGTGGTGAGACATTGGAAGCTACATTTACTGATTTATGTAGTAAAGATGAATCATCATAAAACCAAAAAAAAGCTTTGTGAGTAATCTAATCTTTGCAAATTCCTTCCAATTCTCGTGTTTGAAATCATTTAATGGAGCAAAAAAGCCCCCAGATTCCTAATAATATGTGCAATGCCATTTTTAAAGTGAACAATAAATCTCCTGTGATCTCCCTGTATCATTTTTTTTCACCTGGAAAACTTTATTGGTGATGACAGCTAACAAGCATTCCTTACAACCATCATAGGTTTGGAAAGTGTTTTTCATATTTTGGCACTTAATTTTAGAGAGGAACTGAAATAAGTTGCTGCCAATGTTCCATTAAATTACACCTTGAAAAGTCTTTTTTGATGTCTACACTATTTCATTTCAATATTCCAGGAATATCCCAGAATAAGTACAGTAATGCATTCCCCAAAGAACAGCCTCCAGTAATCAGCCCTTACAAAGTTCAGGAGGTCCTATTTTCATGGGGGAAGTGCTTTAATCAAGATTAATTTTTTCCAGTTTTCAGTAATTGGAGCTCTTCCTGAGTTTTCCTCAAGCCTCCTTTAGGATGAAATTATCAAATTTCCATGGCAATTAAATGAAAAAAGTACGAGTGTATGGATCATTCTGTATAATAGTCGCCAAAGTACAAGTGAAATTAACTAAGAAAAAAGTGCAGGATTTAGCATGAAGGACATAGGCTTACAAAATACAGGTCTGTGGCAGAGCCCCTCTGCTGGAAAAGTTTTGCGTTCTTGCCAGATGTATTTCCTTGCTTTATCTGTATCTCCATCCAGACAAAGTTAAATCTGATCAGAAGTTCTATAATTAAAAAACAAGTAATAGCATAAAAGTTAATTTTTCTACTATAACAAAAAGCAAATTTAGGCCACACCGAAAATAAACTGCTAACTGCAAGTTCTTTTGTAAAAATATTTCCTAAGTTGCATCTTCTACAGATTGTTTTTCAACTATTATTTGAGAAAATATAAAGTGACACAATTTAAAATATTATTGCATATCCGACTCTGTGCCTCTTTCCTGTTGTTCCTTGAAGGTAGAAAAGAACTTATCGCCCTTAGATACTAGATATTGACATTATCATTTATTTTTCCTGAACAACTGAGTACTCGTAATATAAATGAAATGTTTCTGCCACTCAACCAATTGAATTTATTTGCAGCTGTGTTGGCATCTGGTAAGCACAACTTAGGATGCATGGAAATACTCAGGAGCGAATTGGAGAAGATTCTCAATCAGAGGTGCTTAATTCTGCCTATCTCAGAATCCCCTACAGAGCTTAAAAACTATTCAAAAACTTATCTCACGTATTTTGATTCATTTAATGCATTAGATACATCTGATGAAGCTCGCTGAAAAGTAGATGGTCTTAATAATTTTCATCTATTTCCTAATTTCCCAATCTATGTATCTTTTTATAACATATAGCACTAGGTACGTGCAGTCATCTAGCAAAATATAGTTTCTAGTGTCTATTATTTTGCAAATGAACTCAGATGATGCAAGATCCTTTGACCTGGCCCCTGCACATTTCTCCTGTAAAGTTCCCATCACTTTCTTGCTCAGTTTATAATGTTCCAGACACAATGACTTTCTTTGATTTTCTCAATCAAGTCAAAGTCCTCTCTGTCTAAGGGTCCTCCCACAGCTCTTACCACACACCATTAAAATTTTTTTCCATCTGGGCATGGTGGTGCACTCCTGTAATCCCAGTATTAAGGAGGCTGAGGCAGGAGGATTTCAGATTCTAGAACAGCAGAAACAATTTAGTGAGGCCTCCAGCAATTTAGTGAGGTTGTTTCTTTTTTCCTTTTCTTTATTTTTTTATTTTTTTGCGTGTCTGGGGATGGAACCCAGAGACATTGACCTCCGAGCTACACCCCCTGCCCAATTTTTTATTCTTTATTTTGAAACAGAGTCTCACTGAGTTGCGGAGGGCCTCACTAAGTAGCTGAGGCTGTCCTCAAACTGCGATCTTTCTGTCTCGCCCTCCCAAATGCTGGGATTACAAACGTGCGCCACCATGCCCAGCTAGTGAGGTTGTTTCAAAATTTAAAAAAATAAAATAGCAGCCAGTCGTGGAGGTGCATGCTTGTAATCCCAGCATTATGGAGGCTGAGACTGGAGGATTGTGGTTCACAGACAGCCTCAGCTACTTAGTGAGGCCCTTTGAAACTCAGTGATGAGACCCTGTCTCCAAATAAAGAATAAAAAATAAGGCAGGTGGTGTAGCTCAGAGGTCGAATGCCCCTGGGTTCCATCCCCAGACCCTGAAAAAATAAATAAATAAATAAAATAGCTAGGAGTGGTATAACATGCCTCTAATTCCAGTAATTGGGAGGATGAGACAAGAGGATTGTAGATTTGAGACCAGCCTCAACAACTTGGTAAAACAATCAGCAGTTTAGCACAACAATGTATTTAAAAAATAAAAAAATAAAATAAAACTTCTCCTGGAAAACATCAAATGGCAAATGACACCGGTGCAGCGGGAGTGCCCGGAGGCATGGGAGGCCATGGAGGCTTCGGCAGCGGCCTCCCAGATCACAGTCAAGAGCAGGGTCTTAGTACGGGCTAAGGCCATGGAGCCCACAGGGGCAATGCTGAGGACAAGGCATGGATTCCTGTCACCAAGCTGGGTCATCAATTAAGGACATAAGATCAAGTTCCTCTAAGAGCTCTATTTCTTCTTCCTGCCCATCAAGGAGTCTGAGATCATCGATTTTTTTCTTGGGTGCATCACTCAAAGATGTTTTGAAGATCATGCCTGTGCAGAAGCAGACTCATGCTGGCCAGTGGACCAGGTTCAAGGCATTTGTCATTGGGTACTACAATGATCTCATTGGCCTGGGTGTCAAGTGCACTAAGGAGGTAGCCACTGCTATCTGAGGGGCCCCATCATCTTGGCCAAGCTCTCCACTGTCCCTGTGTGGAGAGGCTACTGGGAGAACAAGATTGGCAAGCCACTGTCCCTTGCAAGAGGAAAGGATGCTGTGGTTCCATGCTAGGGCACTTCATCCCTGCCCCCAGGGGCATGGGCATCGTATCAGCCCCTGTGCACAAGAAGCTGCAGCTGATGGGTGGGATTGATGACTGCTACACCTCTGCTAGGGGCTGCACTGCCACTTTGGGAAACTTTGCAGAGACCACCTTTGATGCCATCTCAAAGGCCAACAGCTGCCTGACCCCTGACTTCTGGAAAGAGACTGTGTTTACCAAATCTCCCTATCAGGGAGTTCATGGACCATCTTGTGAAAGCCCATATCAGAGTCTCTGTGCAGAGGACCCAGGCTCCACCTGTGGCTACAACATAGGGTTTTTATACTACAAAATAAAGTGAGTGGAACCTATAAAAATAAAATAAAATAAAATAAAATAGGGTTGGAGTATAGTTCAGTGATTGAACACCCCTGGCTTCAATCTCTAGAACCACTAAAAAAAAATTCCATGTGAGCAAAATATGTTTTTAAATCCCAGTAAACAAATCCATTACAAAATACAAGTGGGTTATAATAATGTTAAAGGAAAGGCATTTAAAAAATGTGAAAGGATTGAAAATTAATTTGCATTTTGATTGCACACTAAGTAATGACAAAAGGACAATAAGTTAAAGCTACAAAAGTTAT
The DNA here is from genome assembly GCF_963383645.1 of Muscardinus avellanarius. Classification (NCBI taxonomy): domain Eukaryota; kingdom Metazoa; phylum Chordata; class Mammalia; order Rodentia; family Gliridae; genus Muscardinus; species Muscardinus avellanarius. The sequence goes on along the minus strand of NC_137792.1, from coordinate 115,077,670 downwards.
TAATTTATACAATACAATATAACCTTTCTTCTTTCTCTTTCTCTCAATCACCCAGTTCCTTTTTCCAGACTCCTCCTGGTACCTTATATGTGACTCTTTTTTTTTTTTTTGATGGTACTGGGGTTCCTGGAAGCCCTTCTACCTCCGGGCTACACTCCCAGACCTATTTTTTATATATATTTTTTGAAACAGGGTCTCTTATGCCAGCGTGGCTGGCTTCGAACCTGCGCGATCCTCCTGTCTCCACTTCCCAAGCGCGGGGATTACAAGCATGCGCCACCACGCCCAGCCTTTATATATGACTCTCTACATAACTTATATGGATATAAAAGTTGACAAATCATTTTCATTGTTAAAATTTTATTAAATTAATATAATGTGATTTAACTCACTGAGCAACACCAGGATTTTTTCTGCTTTATTAATTTATAAAATAGCATTGTGATTAACATTTTAAAATCTTTTATGAACTTTCAATCTGTATCTATATATGGGGCACAGTATAGTAATTCAATGCATATTATACAATATGTATTAATCAAAACAGGCTAATAGGAATGTCTATCACTTCAACCTTTCATCATTTTTATGTGTTACAAATTTTGTACTCTCCTAATTATACCATAGGTTGTTTTACCCAATAGCTTTCCCGTTGTCTTAAGAAGAACCAGGAGACATTCTTCCACTCTAACTATGGTTTAGTGCCCCTTCCTTATTAAATTTCTACTGGGCCTTCCTCCCACTCTGCTCGCCTGTCTCCAGTGGCCACTATTCCATTTTGTCCTTCACTTAGATAGGCTTATTAGTAGAACACGTGGTATTTGTTTTCTATGTTTGGCTTGTTTCACTTATAATGATGTCCATTCATGTCGTTGCAAATGACAAGATTTTATTTTTCTTTATGGCTGAATTGTAGCTCATGCTGTATATGTACCAAATTTGCTTTATTCATTCATCAGTTGGAGGAAGTTGTTTCCCTTTTTTGACTATTGTGAATAGCACTGCAATGAACACAAAAGTGCAGATGTCTCTTCAATATATTGATTTTATTTCTTTTTTTTTGGTGGTACTGGGGTTCCTGGAAGCCCTTCTACCTCTGGGCTACACTCCCAGACCTATTTTATATTATTTTTATTTGGAAACAGCAGTGCTGGCTTCGAACCTGCACAATCCTCCTGTCTCCGCCTCACACGTGTGGGGATTACAAGCGTGCACCACCATGCCCTGTTTTCCTTTGGTTTTGTACACATTGGTGGGACTACTGGACCATATAATTGTTCCGTTGTTAGTTTTTGAGTAATTTCCATACTGTTGTCCATAGTGACCGTATTAATTTACACTTCTACCTACAGCATGAGTTTCCCTTTCTCTGCATCCTCACTAGCATTTCTTATTTCTTGTCTTTTTTTGTGTGTGTGTGGGTCTGGGGATGGAACCCAGGAACATTTGACCTCCAAGCTACACCTCCTGCCCTATTTTTTATTCTTTATTTTGAAACTGGGTCTCACTAAGTTGCAGAGGGCCTCACTAAGTAGCTGAGGCTGTCAGCGAACCCAGATCCTCCTGTCTCAGCCTCCCAAATGCTGGGATTACAAGCGTGTGCCACTATGCCTGGCTTCCCCAACTCTAGTTTTTATTCTTTATTTTAAAATAGGGTCTCACTGAGTTGCAAATGGCCTCACTAAGTAGCTGAGGCTGTTTGCTCTGGTCTTAGCCTCAAATGCTGGGATTACAAGCATGCGTCACCACGCCCAGCTTTTCTTGTCTTTTTTATGATAGCCATTCAAACTGAGATGAGATTATCTCATTATGATTTAGATTCGCATATCTGTCAATTAGTGAAATTGAGCAGTTTTCTAGTTAAAGGATCACTTTAACTATTTTGCTCTTTTGTGTATTTTTTGGTTCCATATGGATTTTTATTTTTTTATTTTTTACTTATTTTTTATTTTTTTGCGGGTTTGGGAATGGAAGCCAGGGACATCTGACTTCCGAGCTATACCCCCTGCCCTATTTTTTATTCTTTATTTTGAAACCGGGTCTCACTGAGTTGCAGATGGCCTCACTAAGTAGCTGAGGCTGTCTGTGAACCATGATCCTCCAGGTCTCAGCCTCCCAAATGCTGGGATTATAAGTGTGCACCACCACACCCGGCTTCCATATGGATTTTATGACATTTGACCCATAGTGTATTTGAATCTCGGCTACTGTTTTACATAGACATTTACCGTGCAGGTCATCTAGATGTGAATAGATTTCTAGAATGTATTAACTTCCTAAGAGACAAAAGAGCCATGGTACATGCTTGTAATCCCAGTACTTAGGCTGAGACAGGAGGATGGCAGTTTCATGGCCAGCCTCAGCTACTTAGTGAGGGTCTCCACTGCCGAAGCCAGCCGGCAAAAATATGGGTTTGGAAGAGAGGAGTGAAGATGAATTAAACTCTTAAGAATTTGATTCGAATAATTTTTTATTTAATTCTAACGTGGGGGGGCGCCAGCCTACTATCTCTACTGGCCGACCCCTGCTCCTGGGTCAATATCTCTACTGGCCGACCTACTGGCCTACCTACTGGTCAACGCTTACTTCTGGGTCAATATCATCTCTCTTCTTCCTGGGGTATTTATAGAGTTACAGGTGAATAAACATCCCAGTGCTATCACCACTGGAATACAATAGAGACCAATCCAAAGCACATACATTACAGGTAGGTTTCAGTACCCTCCTGCTATCACCACCTGATCTTCTCTCAGATCTTTTACTTTGAACCTTCTATGACCCCAAACCTTGTTGACTCTGGGCAAAGGACAGTCAACTGAGTCCGAAATATTCTTTTAGGGGAAAACCTTAATTGCTTCCTACACTCCACAACTTAGTGAGATCCTGTTTTAAAATAAAGAATTAAAAAATAGGGCGGAAAGTGTAGCTTGGAGGTACAATACCCCTGGGTTCGATCCCCAGTCCTGAAAAAAAAATTAAGGGGAAAAAGAGTTAGGGTTGTTATTCTGTAACAAATTTAACCTGGCTGTGATGTTGAAACACTAGGAATGAATTCTCCATATGATCCAGCTACATCACTCTTCAGTATCTTTCTAAAGGAATTAAGGTTAGAATATTATAGTAATACATGCGTATCCACATTTGTAGCATCACAGTTCACAATAGCCAAACTGTGGAACCAGCCTAGGGGTCCATCAACAAATGAATGGATTCAGAAAGTGTGTTATATACAAACAATGAAATTTTGCTTAGCTAAAAAGAATAAAATTATGTCAATTGCAAGTAAATGAATGGCATGGGAGAATATTATGGGATACATGAATATTATAGAATATATGGGATGGGAGATCGGTCAGTCCAAGGAAGTCAAGGATAAGTTTTCTTTCATATGTAGAAACAAGAGAGAAGATAGGAAATAATAGAACTTTATATAAATGAGAAGAGAGGCCAGTAGAATAATGGAAGGTGGTTGAGCAAGGGAGGTAGAGAAGGGAAAAAGAAAATGAATGAAGTAAACAGTTTACATAATGTTATGTACATATATAAAGGTATCACTACTAATCTCACTAATATGTATGGGGAAGGGTGGGGAAAAGTGTGGCATACAAAGGGAAACACCCCGAGTGCTATGTACATGCATGTTTCCATTACTTTGAACTTCACTATACTATATAATTCTTTTTCTGTTTACAGTAGTGGGGATGAAATCCAAGGGCATTCTACCTCTGAGCTACACCCCCATCCCTACTTTTTATTCTTTGTTTTGAAACAGGGTCTCACTAAGTAGTAGCTGAGGCTGTCTGTGAACCGCAATCCTCCTGTCTCAGCCTCCCAAGTGCTGGGATTACATGAATGTGCCACCATGCCTGCCTATAATGTATAATTTTAATGCATCAACAAAATTAGAAAACAAAAATTAAAAAACAGCTCATGGTAGGTCAAGCTTAAATAGTATATTAGTAAATGCTATGAAATAAATGAATCTGAAGATAAAATTAAGAAATCAATTTCAATTACAACAGCAGAAAAAGTATAAAACACTTAGGGATATATCTGTGAATTTTATTTATTATAGTTATCAAAATAAGTATGAAACTTATACTCAAAAATTTCAAAACACTTTTGAAACAATAATGACCTAAAGACTGAAAAAAACCCTTTAAGTTCATTTTCTATTCTGTCCAGGCTATCCAGGTTGATCTCCAGATTCACATAATCCCTATCAGCTTTTTTGCTCAATTACTTGCAAAACTTAGCAATTTTATTCTAAAATTCACATAAAAATAGCCAAAACAACCTTGTAAATACAAAAAATAATCTTCCCATTTGCTAATATCAGAACTTTCTACAAAATTCTAGTAATTAAGACAGTGTGGTGCTGGCATAGAATAAAGAAATCAATGGAATAAAGCTAATTGTCCAAAAACAAATCTCAATATTTTAGTCAATTTATTCTTGATGAGTGCCAAGACACTTCTTATTTTTGTGGTACTATGGATTGAATCCAGGGGCATTCTACATCCAGCTACACCCTCAGCCCCACTTTTCATTTTTTTGTTTTTTATTTATTTTTTCTCCCATATACCTGACCTTTTTTTGTCTGTTTGTTTTGAAACAGGGTCTCAGTATGTTACTGAGAATCTTGCTGTATTGCTAAGGCTATCCTTGAACCTCTATCTTCCTATCTCAGCTTCCCAAGTATTAGGGTTACAGGTATGCCCCCACGCCTGTTGAGTGCTAAGATATTTCAACGAGGAAAACATGTTTTCAACAAAAGGTACAGGAACAATTGGACATTCAATTGTAAAACAATAAAGTTGTACTTAGTACTCACATCTATACAAAATAACCCATAATGGATCATAGAAACAGATGCAAGAACTAAGTTTTCTCTCATATGTGAAAGCTAGAGAGGAAATATGAAACCAAAAGACCTAGAGGAAGCATAGAGATAAATCTCATTGAACTCTAAAGACTTCCTACTCAGAATAACTTTACATTTCATATAATGACCTGTTTATCTTAGTTCCTCATACCCAGTAAATCATGTCTGACTTTAAACAAAATATTATAAGGCGTGCTATAAGACAAGGAAAACACTGAAGAGTCAAAGCAAGTATCTGAACCAGACTCTAACATGACACAAATTTCAGAATTATCAGATATGTAATTTAAGATAATTCTTCTAACAAAGACAAAATGGCTATTTGATCATTTAATGCCTATATCTTAACTATGGTGATCCAAAACAGGAAAGTAAGTAGTTAAGTAGTAGTTCTCTCATTATGAAAGTTTTAAAGTGAACAAATAGAGAACCATTTTTGAAGTTCATGTTCCCAAATCCTCTACAAATACAATAATTCCAACAGGCTTTTTGTGGTTATCATGGGGCACCAGTAGAGGGCAGTAAACAACAGCCCAGATGAGATCCCCTATGCAGTCTCACAGGTAGAGAATATGATACTGTTTAAAAATAGCTAACGGGGTGATGTGTGCATGTAGATCTACACAAACTTTTTATTCCATTAAGATGTATGAATTCAATGCACACATAAAAAAATAAATAGCTCAGAGACAATAGGGCCAGGCTGTTCATGAATTAAATGGTCACATATTTGTTATTAATCACATATTATAGGGTATTAATAGTGTATTTTGTTCATTTTGAACATATAAATCAAATGCATGAGCAAAAAAGCAAAAACTGATAATTTAAAGAAAAATTGATTTATTCCTTATACATCTTTGAAGGCTTAAGAACTGGTGTACTTGGTGTTTTGAAGACATTTTCAAACTAATACATTTATTTACTTGTTTATTCATTATTTAGCTGGTACATACTCATTATATATGTATATATTTATGGGGTACTGTTGACATTTCAATACATATAGTTAATATGTAATGGTCAGATGAAGTAAATATATATATGTATATATATACCACTATATATATATATATGTATATATATATATATATAATGTTTAAAGTGGTATATATAAATATTTATATATACCACTTCAAACATTTATCATTCTTTTGCAGAGAGAACATTCAAAACCTTCTCTGTTAACTATTTTGGAGTATTTAATTATTTTCAATCATGGTTGCCCTACTGTGCTGTACAATATTAGAAGTCATTTTCTTATTCAGCTACAGTTCTTCAACTATTCGTTGTCCTCTCTCCATCCTTCCCACCTACACACCCTTCCAAGGCTCTCACAACTACTATTCTCTATTTATTTGAAATACATTTTTTAGTTTCCACGTATAAGAACAGGTGGGTAACTTTCATCTTTCTGTGAGATTTTGACCAGGTGTCAACAACCATACTCCTGTTCTGAGACCTCAGTTACACTAAGAAACATTGTGAGTCCTGGCTGTGTTAATTATCTCCATATACTTTAAATTCCTCGGGTCTCTTTTCCAGGACTTGCTTCCAGAAAATTCTGTTGGGAATTCATACCTTAACAGAAGGTGTCAGGCTTCCTTATTCAGAAGTACCTAAGTGGCCCTAGCACCTGTAAGCCTGCGTTGACACTCCAAAGACAAAATGCCCATGTTACATACCTGCTGTGCATTTAACAGAGCTCTCACAGCCACTAGGGGATCCCTGCTGCATGCTTAAAAGTGAGTGGTGCATTATGAATGTTGGTCTTACTTCCAAAGATTTATCCCAGAAATTTTCAGGGAAAATGTGTGTGGTAAGGAGGGCTTGTACTTGAGATTTCTTAAAGAAGTGAGAGCATTGGTATAGCAGAAACTCCTCAGCTGATTTTTTTTAACACTTCTGCAAATTTTGCACCACCACCAAGCAAACCGGTGTTTTTTAATCTCCCAAAATGGTGTCTCTGGATCCACAACCCTTCTTGCCTAGTGGTATTTGCAATTACCCTCATACTTAGTATTTTTTGCTATTAGCACTTTTCTCTGTCAACATTTAAAGCATACAAACTGTTTCTGAGATTTTTGCAGGATATTTTTAATCTTTATTAGGTAATAAAGACTCCACACAAAGGACATTCCCTAGCCTAGACATATCCATCATCATAGGTCTTGTCACTAAATGTCCAGTGTGCCATCATCCAGTCCCTCAGCTTAATTCAATTTTCTGGGGTTTAGAGTTCATCATTATGGGATAGTCCTGATTGAAGCCTACTTGTAAAATTTACACTAACTCTATTACTGCACTTTCATGGGTTCTGACCACAAAACAAATTTTCTTATTTTTATGCTTTCTGCCTTTAAATTTCATTATTTTCCTAAAACCCACAGGAGCAATGAGCCTTCTTGATGCCTTCACATACTTCTACCTTCTTTCCCTTTCCATGGATACCAGTAAACATGTTCTATCTGGAGGCCAAGTTTAGTAGTTAAGATTGTAAATGCTAGGGACAGATTTTCCTGACTTTAAAGTTTGACTCGAAAGCTATTTAACTTGTTTGATCTTTAATTTCTTTATTTGTTACATGAGAATATAATAATAGTACCTATATCATAGGACTGTTGTGACCCTAAAGTTAGATCATCCATATAACTATGGTAAGCACAATGCTAGCCTTTAAATTTTAATAATATTTACTATCATCTACAACATCATGTTCATTTTCATAATTTTAAATCTTCTGTATCTTCTGATCTTCCCTTCTACCTTTCTTTCTTTTTTTGCGGGTCTGGGGATGGAACCCAGTGGCATTCAACCTCTGAGCTACACCCCTGCCCTATTTTTTATTCTTTATTTTTAAACAGGGTCTCACTAAGTTGCGGAGGGCCTCACTGAATAGTTGAACCACGATCCTCCTGTCTCAGCTTCCCGAATGCTGAGATTACAAGCGTGCACCACCACACCCAGCCCATTCCATCTTTCTGTCTGCTACTTTGTGAGTGTTCTGCTAGAATGTTTTTAAATTACACTACCAATCATATCATTTAAATTTTGATTAGATAATTTTTATTTTGATTAAATATTTTATACTCTTATGTAATATGTATATGTAACTGTGAAGAGTGGCTTTACAACAGACATTGCAAATTAAGCATGGCTTTTGATACAACTGTTTTATAGGAAAGGTGGTAGAGTGTGCAGTCAGGTCAGATTGACTTTGAAGCCAAGGCTTATTATGTTATTCTGTGAAGGTGGATAATTTTATTTTCTCTGTTTTAGGTTTCCGTAAATTAGGATCTCACAAAGTTAATTCAAAGATGAAGAGGGATAATACATAAAAATCACTTTGTATTTAGGTAAACAGTCAATTTTAGTTACTTCCTTCTTCTTCTGGGACAGTGCCTTGCACAGATCAAATAATGGAGATGATTATAGCACAGAATAAATGCATGGCTGATTGTTGACTGAATAATAGTTCACATGTATAGCCACATTTTATATAAATCTGGCTCTTCGTATTGATGCTTTCTGCAGTTTTACACCCACAGGAGTCTTGAATTATTTTAATACAAAACAGCCTGAGTGACAGTGATAATACCAGAAAGAAGATGAGTTAACTCTGTTCACTTTTTGATTTTCAGCTCCATCTTCAGACTTTAGTGTGACCCCAAGGGCCTGGATACTAGAAAACTTGAAATCCTATAGTTTTCCAGCTGTTTTCTGGTTGCAGTGTGCCAGTGGATAGCACTGGCAGGGGACTGGAAGGCAAGAGAGAAAGTTCTATCTTTGGCTTCTGGAAATAATTTTCAGCAGCATTAGTAATTACTGACTGTGGAGTTCCAGAAACAATAGAAAGAAAATTGGGGTTTCTAGCAGTAGTTGTCTCTGTTTTGGCAGCATCTGCAGCAGTGCAGTTCTGGTAGCAACTCATGAGGCCGTAGCACGTAGCTGATTCCTTTTTTGTTATTTTTTTATTGGTGCATTGTAGTCATATATCTTAATGGGATAAAAAACTTGTGGAGACATTCATGCACACATCACCCAATTAGCCCTTACCCAATCCCCACCCCATTCCCTCCCCATCCCTCCTGCCCAAGCTTGGCTTAGTGATTGACTTTGAGATGTTTAAGTACATTGTGTGTTTTAGAGATTTTCCTCTTCTCCCCTCCTTTTTCCTCCTTTAGGTTGCCTTGTTTGCTCCTCTATAGGATTTCCTATTTCATCTAGAGTTCCTCCTATGACCCATTTCTCCCTAGCTTTCGCATATTAGGGAATTTATTATGATTTCTTATTCTTTGTGACTGATTAATCTCACTTAGCATAATCTTCTCCAGTTCCATCCATTTCCCTGAAAATGATGTAATTTTGTTCTTTATGGCTGAGTAAAATTCCATTGTATACATATCCCATAGTTTTGTAATCCACTCATTTGTTGATAGACATGTTGACTGGTTTCATAGTTTGGCAATAGTGAACTCTGCAGCTATGAACATAGATACACATGCATTAGTTTGGTAGTTTGGTTTCCTATCTTTTGGGTAGATACCCAGAAGTGGTATTGCTGGTTAAAATGGTAAATTTGTTCCCATTCTTCTGAGGATTCTCCATACTGTTTTCCAAAGTGCTTGTACTAGTTAGCAATACCACCAACAATGTTTTAGAGTTCCCACTTCTCCACATCCTCGCCAGCATTTGTTGTTGTTTGTGTTTTGAATGATTGCCATTCTAGTTGAAGTTAGGTGAAATCTCAGGGTAGTTTTGATTTGCATCTCTCTGATTGCCAATGACGTTGACCCTTTTTTCATGCATTTATTGACCATTTGAATTTCTTCTTTTGTGAAATGTCTATTTAGTTCGCTTGCCCATTTTTTGATTGGGTTATTTGTGATTCTAAAACTCCTGGTAGTATCTGCCATTTTTGGCTTTTCTAGCACATTCCATTTGCCCCTCCATCCCTTTCAGTCATTTTGGAATTGATTACCTGCACAGAATTTCCCTCCATTCAAAATCTCTACAGTCTTTTTCTTTCCTCATAAACACTGATTCATATACTATCCTTAATGATGAACAAAAATGTGTACTCCAAAGATGTTCTTGATGCAAATATATTTAAGCTAAATATGTGATAAGTGATAATGTTCAAGATGGTACATTACACAAGTATGAAGAGTGCTATACTATTAATAGGATGGTCCAATAAGATACATAATACAATTTACAAATAATTATATTAAATATCATACATAGTGAATCTATGAAAGAACATATATTAAAACTTCTGTGAGTATTCAGAATATCATCTCTATACTGGGAGAAATTAGAGACAACTTTTTGGAAATATGCTCATAAAAAAGATTTAAGAAAAACAGAGGAACCAATGAGGTGTTGAATAAGGATAAAGAGCACTACTTTGGAAATTAGAACACCTTCTTGGCATATGCATGGACACCTGGGTAGTTTTCACTCTTTTCTCCTCAGTCTCCTCTAATACACTCACTCAATTATTCACTTCAGAACATGTGTGGGGGAAGTGAAGATGATGTCAGAATTTCTTACAGTGGATAGCATGAAAAATATAAAGATTTTTTTTTTGGTACTGGAAATTGAACCCAGGGGATTCTACCACTGAGCTATATCATCTCTACTTTTATATATTTTATTTTGAACCAGGGTATTGCTAAGTTTCTGAAGCTGGCCTTGAACCTGCAATTCTTCTGCCTCAGCTTCCCAAGTTGTTGAGATTACAGACATGTGCCACAGCATACACACCTGAATGCACTTTATAAGAGAAGAAGTCTTTTATCTGTTCCTTACTTAATTACTATGATGTAGGAATGAATAAATTAGATGTCTAAAATTAATTCCAGTCTTAAAATGGTAATGTTTTCTTAGATATGACATAAAAATCAAGAGTGTAAAAAGTAAAAATAGTCAGGTAGGGATATATATTATATATTTATATGTAAAATACATATATATATATATATATATATATATATATATATATATATATAACCTTCTGCATAGCAAAGGATAACCAGAGTGAACAGCAATCTATGAAATGGGAGAAAATATTTGAAAACTATCATTTAATATGTAGGTGATATTCAGAATACAAAAGGAACTCCTATAATTCAATAACAATATAGAGATATATATTATATAATTAATATAATGAAAATATCGACAAATGATGTGAATAGACCTTTTTCCAAAAGACATATAAATGACCAATGGGCATATGAAAATATGTTCAACATTTGTAACCATCAGGGGAATATAAATCAAAACCACAATGAGGTATCACTTCACTTCATACCTGTTAAGATGGTTATTAATTTTTTTAAATGATATGAAAAGATTCGTTTTGGCCAGAGTGGTGGCTCATGCCTGTAATCCCAGGAGACTGAGTCAAGAGAATCATGGAGACTGAGTCAGGAGATTCATAGCTTCGAGGCCAGCCTCACCAATTTTGTGAGACTCTGTTTCCAAAAAATAAAATGACTAAAAAATTAGGGCTCGGATGTGGCTTGGAGGTACAATGTCCCTGACTAAAGTATATGTAGTATATAAATACAATGAAATATTAATAAATGTTTACAAAATAAGTAAACACTACTCTATGCAAAGACTTGGATGAATCTAGAGAAAATTATGCTAAGTGTAACTAACCAGTCATAAACAAATACTGCATGATTCTGCCTATATAAGGTATTTAAACATACAAACTCAAATGCTGGGCCTGGTGGTGCACGCTAGTAATCTCCGCACTTGGGAGGCAAGACAGGAGGATCGTGCAGGTTCAAAGTCAGCCTCGCTGGCTTAAGAGACGCCTTTTCCAAATAAAAAGATATAAAAATAGGTCTGGGAATGTAGCCCGCACCACCTTAATAAATTAAATAAATAAATAAATAAATAAATAAATAAATATACAAACTCATAGAAACAGAATACAATGGTGGCTGTCAAGGGTTGTTGAAGGAAGAAACAGAGATTAGCTTTCAAACAGTATAGAATTATAAAGATTAGTTTTAAGCAGGGCATGGTGGCACATGCTTATAATCCTTAGTGAGACCCCTTTTAACTCAGTTTGACTCTGATTCAAAATAAAGAATAAAAAATAGGGATTGGGGTGTAGCTTGTAGGTAGAATGCCCCTGGATTCCATCCCCAGTACTACAAAAAAGAAAAGAATAAAGATAATCTAGAGGTTTGCTGTACAACATTATACCTATAGTGAACAACACCTGTGTAATTAAAATTTGTGTAATTAAAATTCAAATTTGGTTAGGAGATTAGAACTCACATTAAGGGATCTTAGCACAATACGAACTTTAAAAAATAGCATAATATGATGACACATGCCTGTAATCCCATGACTCAGGAAGCTGAGGCAGGAATACAGTACATTTGAGGCCAGCCTCAGCAACATTGTCTCAAAATAAAAAATAAAAAGGCTGAAGGTATAGCTCAGTGGCAGGGTTCCTCTTGGTTACATCTCCACTATGGCAAAAACAATAATAAATGCCTGTGATATGCTAAATAATTACATTTTAGATTTTATTGTATTAGTATTAGTATTATTCTTGATGATGGTACTGGGAATGAAACCCGCGGGCATTCTATCTCTGAGCCCCCAGATCTATTTTATTCTTTTTTATTTGGAAACACATTCTCAGTAAGTTTCAGAGGGCCTCACTAAGTTACTGAAGCTGGCTTGGATCCTGCAATCCTCTTGTTTTAGCCTTAATCAAGTACCAGGATTACAAGCATGCACCACCATGTCTGGCTTTAAATTCTAGATTTAAAATGATTGTCCATCAGAATGTTAAGGCAGCACCTTATTGTCTTCTAAATCTTAGGATGTTTATTGAAAAGCCTGTTTCCATTATGATGCCTCATCCATTATTTATGCCCTAATTTCGTCTTAACCCATTTCCCATACAATTCAGTATCCTCTATCTTCTGTCTTCACAATGTTCTTTAAATTATAGGTCTACTCATTGGTTTTTACACCCATCGTATTGACATATTTGGATCACTTAAATCAGAACACTACTGTATTTACATATGAAATGTCTTCTTTTATAAATTTCTCCCTGATGATTTATTTGTTCTTTGTGCCTGAAATTTATCCATCTTCTTTGGAACCTTCTAACATGTTCCTCTGATTTTACTATCTCTAGTCAATTGTTTTCTTCTCTTTGTATGTTTGTCCTACCTCCCAAAAGGTTTACTTTGCTTAGGATTTCAACATTTCTATTGTGAAACCTTTAAAAACTCATGAATTTTATTTTTGAGCATTCTTTCCTATGATCTAAATATTTTAATCATTATTATTATTGTGATGGCATTCCATTATCATTTCTTGGATGCAGTATCTTTTCTTATCTTCCTGATTAATAATGGATTTTTGTAATTTCTTCTGCTCCCTGAATGTTCTGTTACCTCCTTTTTATATTTTCTTTTCTTTATTTTTTTGTGTGGTACTGGATATTGAACTTATGCATTCTACCTCCAAGCTACACCTCCAGCCCTTTTTATTTCTTAATTTGAAACAGTGCATCCCTTGCTTACTGAGGGTCTTGCTAAGGTGCTGAGGACAGCCTTGAACTTGTGATATTCCCGTCTCAACCTCAGGTACTGGGATCATAAGCATGTGTTTATACCCAAACTTTCTTTTACTTTTATGTGAAATAATTTCCCCAAAATCTGATTATCTATGGATATTTAATCAAAATTCAGAGAGTCACTATAAGGTGACTCTTGATGGATAGCTCATTCTATATCCTAGATTCTTCAGACAGGGGCATGAAATTTTAATGAACAATTTCCATTTGTAAATATATTTATGTTTTTGCTATATTAGGCTGGGAAGTATCTATCAAATCTTACCTATGGATGCAAGCCTAGTTTCCAGTGATCTAAAAAGAAAGGGTTTTGAGTTTCTTTCTTTGTTTCTTTGTTTCCTTCCTTCCTTCCTTCCTTCCTTCTTTCCTTTCTTCTTTTTGCAGTACTTGGGATGGAGCCCAGGGGCATTTGACCTCTGAGCTATACCCCCAGCCCTATTTTTTAGTTTTTATTTTGAAACAGGGTCTCACTGAGTTGAAAAGGGCCTCACTAAGTAGCTGAGGCTGTCCTCAAACCAAGATCCTCCAGTCTCAGCTTCTTGAATGCTGGGATTATAAGTGTGTGCCACCACGCCCTGCTGAGTTCTCCCTATTAATTCAGCAGATTTTAAAAAGTATGTTGTTGGTGCGTAGTTATACATCATGTGATTCAAAGTGATGCATTCACAATGTGCACATCTCTAGATGTGTTTTCCTTTGCACCCCACTCCTTCTTCCCTCCTTCCTCCTCGTGCATGCAAATGTGATTGCTAATGATACATTAATATAAAAACTTGAAATTATTTTATCTATTTCTTTCCTTAAGCATCAATTTCCCCCCCTCCTCTCCTCTCTCCCTCAACCGCCTCTCACTATTCTACTTTTCTCTCTCCTTATTTTTATAAAGTCCCTTTGCTTTTCTATTTATGTCTAGCTCCACATATAAGAGAACACATGGTCCTTGATTTTATGAGTCCAGCTATACCATGCTTCAGTATCTTTTCAAAAGAATTAAAGTTAGAATACTGTAATGACACATGAAATGCATGTTTATAGCAACAGAATTCACAATAGTCAAATTATGGAACCTACCTAGATGTCCATCAACAGGATAAAGAAAATATGGTGTCTACAAACAATGACATTTCATCCAACTATAAAGAAGAAAAAATGTACAATGTCCAGGAAAATGGAAAAACTAGAGAACATCATGCTAAATGATGTCAGCCCAATTTTATTTGATCTTTCATTTTGATTTTTTCTCCTGTTACAGACTTTTCAGGGGCTTTGTACTTTCAGATCTATTCATGTTCAAGTCTATTTTAATATAGTTTGCTGCCAGTTAATGGGTCTATTGTGGGTTATATCTTATGTATGAAATTATTTTTTGTTTCTTCTATGTCCCATTATTGGCATTTATCCTTCAGTGTTTTGGTATCTGGGAAGTTAATGATCACTTATTTGTTGGCTTTTTAACTTAAAGGTTTTTTTATATTTCTGCTTTTCTGTTGTATTCTCTCAGTATCCTTTGGCCTTATAGATTTATGGCTTAAAACTTTTTTATATCCCCATGCTTTATTATTCTCATTTTTATTGTTTTATTTTTAATATTTGTTTATTGGTGAATTATAGTCTCACATCATTAAAAAACTCTTTTAATAAGTATAATAATAGAATGGCATGATGTGCATAGTTTGCCATATTTAATCAATGATCTAAATGATAGACTAAATGTAAATACCTTTCTAAAGATTCTTGACCTGTTATTTTCTAATTATTTTTAATTAATTTTTATAATTCATTTAAAATTTTAACAGGATGCCACCCCATTGAGGAGGTCTACAGTTTTCTAGTAGACTGTGCCTAAATTTGAAAGTCTGTCTTTTGCAGTCTTCATCATTAAGAGCTCAATATTTTTACATCAGTTCCATTAGTAAAAAGGTGGTATTTTAATATATCATCTGCCTCTCCTATGGAGGTATAGCTCATGTAATATCTCTGTTGTAAAATATTTTTCTCTAATAATCTCATTCTCTTCTGAAATGTGAAAGTAATTATTTTTGTACATATTTACTTTGTTACTTAATCATACACTGGTTTGTATCAACTGTTAAATGTTTATGAAGTAACCACTGTAGGAGATACAGAATAAAGATGCAGAAGAAACAGATCCTACCATAAAAGGGAGGAGAGATTAGAAGGAAATAATATGACATAGATCAGAAAGAAATCAGTGACATAGGCATTTAAAATCGTAGAAGAATTCAAGAAAGCAGTGGCCCAGGTGGTGAGAGTACTAGGGAGAATCTAAAGAGGCAGAAGAATTTGAGAATATTTTGGGAAATTAAAAAAAATCCAGCTGAAAATAAGAGGTGAGAGTAATAAGACTTAAAGATAGAATAGCAAATAAAAAGTTGCATCTTTGCATAAAATGAATTGATAGTGATAGGAGCAAAAAAAAAGTAGATGGTCACCAGATTTTAGATGGTCTTGAATGTTAAGCTATATTGTTATTTTATAATTATATGTATGTTTTAATCTTCATCAATCAAATAGCTTAGTCAAGAAAACCTATGGCAATTTTTATCTCAGACTAACATACTTACATAGATACAACCTGAATGTTAGACTCTGGAGTCACTTTAATTCATATTTAGCATTTAGTTTGATGCTTTATCTAAAACTAAGGAACTGTGCATCTTTTTACCTGTGGAGAATCTACTTTACTTTTCAAATGTATAATGTATTACAATTTCAAAAATACATATTTTTGAATTCTGGTAAAGTGTTGGCTACCAAAGAAATATTTGTATTTAAAATGAGGACAACCCAGGAGTGGTGGCACATGCTTATAATCCCAGTACTTTGACACAGGAGGATCATGGTTCATGGCCAACCTTAGCTACTTAGGCTCTCCACAATTAGTGAGACCCTGTTTCAAAAATAAAGACTAAAAATGGGCTGTGGGTGTAGTTCAGAGGTAGAATGCCCCTGGGTTCAATCCCCAGCTCTGTAAAAAGAATGAAGACAAATGTTAACCATTGATAACAGAGAGGTAATCTGAAAAATATACACACTGATATGGTGGCTTTAGCTAATGTAAAACTTTGAAGAGATCACCCGGGGATTGTTTAAAGGAAAATCTGGCCCTTGCCTTTTGATTCTGTGTTCTTTTGATTGAACTCAATGAGTATGCCCAAACAAGAACTTATAAGTATTGTTTGAAAAGGAAATGTTGAACCAAACAGTGTTTTAAATCCAAATACAGGAAGAGCAAAAATGATCTTCAAATATTGCACCTGGTCTTATATCTCTATGACATACTGATAAAATTGGACCAGAAGTAGTTATAAAAATCCATGGGGAATTACTTTACTCAGCATCATAACTAATTATCATATGCTTAAACCTTCTCAGGATTATAAAATGGATTAATATTTGATATTTAATTGGAATATAACCAAAAAATAAAGGTAAAAATTCAATAAGGAGAACCATCTACTATTCTATATAATTTCTTGGGGACAAGTCAAAGCTTGGGGTTCACTAAATTTTGTACTTTTTTAAAATCAATGTTTCTGGTTACTTTTATATATTAAATACTAAGTAATAACAATAATATATTTAAAAATATGGAATTATATTTTTTATGAAATCTCTCATGCACTTCATATCAATATTCATAACCACCGTGTAAAGTAGGCAGAAGTGAGGTTTATAACCTTTAACACATAAGGTACTTTGATTGGAGCTATTTAGTGACCTGTCTGAATACAAAATTGATAAGAAGTGCCAAGTCTTCGAATTTTATGAAAGTTATAAAGTTTTTTTATTCCAATCCTAGGAGTCTTATTCTTCCTATACCATACCAATGATAATGTTGTATTTATCCCCACTATTTGCAACTGCTCAAATAAAGGCTCTGGACATTACAGTCTCCTTCTGCCTTACAGGATCAGAGTCCTCTAGTATCACATCTCTAATACTTTCTACATACTGCTGTCAGCATGTTCTTGTGTGATGATGTTATTTCCCGTTATTATTCCTTATAACCTATAGAATATAACACACAAGCTATAGTAAAACATCCAAAACTCTTCTTTAACATGTGGCTTTTGCCTATATCATCATCCCTAACTTCTAATATTTAATATTCTTGTTATATATTCTGTGGCATGAACATACTCAACTACTTGTGGTACCCTGAAATTTTGCCATTACCTCTATGCCTTTGTGTATGAAATAGTTCTCATTATCTGCCTGGACACTCTCTAGTTCCTGGTTATTCTTTTTATAGCACATCTATCTGAGACCATAAGACCAGAATGTTTCTCTTAGTTTTCACAGTTTATTCTGTATACTTAAAAAACATTTCACTGTATTATAATTTGTTTTGATTATGTATGTTTACCCCATGGGACTGTAATTTTTATTTGTATTGGGGACTGAAACTAGGGATACTCTACCTCCAAGCTACTCCACTATCCCTTTTTATTTATTTATTTTTTTGGTGCTGGGAATTGGACCCAAGGACATTCTATATCTAAGCTACACCCCAGCATGAAGTTTTTATTCTTTATTTGGAAACAGGGTCTCACTAAATTGCAGAGGGCTTCACTAAGTAGCTGAGGCTGGCTTCAAACCTGCACAATTCTCCGGTCTCAGCCTCCCAAGTGCGGGGATTACAAATGTGCACCACTATGCCTGGCTTATTTTTTAAAATTTTAAAACAGGGTATCACTAAGTTGCTAAAGCTGTCATTGAATCTACAGTACTCCTTCTTTCTCAGTCCCTCAAGTACTGGGATTACAGGTGTGCACCACCTTGCTCATTGATTGTCAATTTTTTGGAGACAAAGTTGAGACATATTTGCTTTTGGATTTCCAGAACTCAACAGTATGTAAAGCATAGAGAACTGCAGGTCAGAACTAGAACAGAATTTATGGACTGAACCTAAGATTTCCTGTTTCTAAATTATAACTAGAATTTTTATGAAACCAATCCATAGACAAATTTGGGAACCACTAAAGTGCATGGCAGAACAAAAAGTTTTGGAAGCACCTGGTACTTAGAAGTTATTGCTTTATATACACAATTTAAATTTCTCCCAAAATTCTGAATCAGTCTTTGTAAAATGTGGGTATAAAAGCATAGCTTTATTAAAACAAATAATGGAGATTTATCAAATAGTTAAATGATCAGATACTTTTTTAGGTGATGAGAGTAGATGAAAAATTGTTTGAAACATAACCAATATAACATAGTCTTGTTATCAATATGAGGAATCAAAATATATAAGACATTTGCCTAACAATATAAGGCCATATATTCCAAAGAGACAAGTATATAATATAGGTTAAATCACTGTAATAGGTTATAGGAGAGGCAAGAAGATCAGAAAAAGCTTCATAAAGGAAGCTAGCCCTTTAAGATCTATTAATGGATAGGAAAGAAGACAAGATAATGAAAAAATAGGGCCTGAGGTAATAAAAATCCAATGTCCATATAGGCTTACTTTTTATTTTTCCGAGTTTTGTTCCTTTAAATTAAACTTTGAATTTTTTAATTTATCAACATATGCTTTGCCTTTTTGTATAATATTGAGGGAATAAAATAGATTGAGGTAGTAATGAGAGAAGCTTTGGCAAACAAATATAAGCAGATGAATTATAAAGCCAACAAGGAAGACCAAATATCTTAATTTAAAAGTAAATAATTATAAGTACAACAAAGGCAACATTAGATTTTAAAAGTTAATGGTTTAACAAAAGAAAAGAATGAAGTATTAGGAGATGTTTATAACTTTTGCCCAGAGATTTTATTTATAGCTTCTTGAGAAATAGAACTGGACAACATCTTTTGCCAAATTCTTAATAGTGGAACTGGAAAATTTATGCATCAACAATTTATATTTAAATAAATAATAAAAAATGCTCCACCAAGTGATTTTATCTCTGCCGGAAAATATATATGAGTACTTAAAACACTGTAACATCATCAATGCCCGGTCTTAAAACTTCAATTATTGCCAACTGGGTAGGTGGAAATTGCATAATTTAAAATTCATTTTCTGCCAAGACAGGGTGGCACAATGCCTGCAGTCTCAGTGCTTGATATACTGAGACAAGAGAATCCCAGGTTCATGGCCAATGGGCAGTAACTTAGCAAGATCTTGTTTCAATATAAAGTAGTGGCTGGAAGTGTAAGCTCAGAGATAGAGTAGAACCTAGTTTCAATCCCTAGTGCCACACATAGAAAACAAAAGAACAATAAAGAACAGTAAAACCCATAAAGAATAGTAAAATGCATATTCCTGCCAGCTAGTGAGTTTTAACATGTTTTCATTTTTTTAAATATTATTTGTTTGCCATTATTTTAACCACTTTTATATTACCTTTTCTAATGTATCATAGGGGATTATAATTCTTCTTTTACTATTCTATAGCTATTTTTATCTGGATTCCTCTTATCTGGCATGAGTATCCATTTCTGATATACTTCAGCAAAATGAAAATTCATTGGAAGGATATTATGATCAACAATTTGCTGGAGGATCAGGCCTTGAAAGTAGGCCAAAACCAAAGAAGGGCCTGCCAAGAGTAACCAGGACAAAGGTCAAAAAGCAAGCCAGGTTGGTTCCTTGCCTCTGCTATTATTGCTACAATAATTATGAACTCCAGCCATCTCCACATTCTTGCATCACTCACAAGTCCTTGGAAAAACATACAAAAGTACTTTAAAGTCCTTGGAAAGTACATACAAATGTCCACAAAAAATAACATGCCCCTTTTCAGGCTGCATTGAACTACAAAGAGGAAGGGTCTTGCGTTTCAGCTTCTTTAGATTGAAGTGGAACTACTCTAGTTTCAGGCAGCCTATAAAATCTATACATATTTTTGAATACCCCCAAATAGAAATGAGTCCTACTAGGATGATGAGGTTGAAGGAAATGTTGGAGAACATAAAAAAAATCCAGCCACCAGAATAAACCTCCGTATCAATATAGGAGCAAGGGAGAGAGAGATAGATGGTAAGATCCAGTGAGAAATAAATTATGTGGCGTGATCCCTAACAAATTAAAAACATATAAAGTAACATGAAATGAACTGCAGACTCCAGACATTTTATATAATAAAGTAAAATGAAGAATAATTAAAACTTATCTTGAGAAACATATAGACATATCTTTTTATCTCTCATGTTCCATGAGATAATCTTGTGTTACTTTTGCAAGAAGGCAGTTGTAAATGTAAGAAAACCTGTGACCATGTATTGCAAAATAAACATTTTGGATCTCTTATATGGCCTATTATGTTTTTAAAGAGATTTGCTTAGAGAAAGGGGAAGGATGAAGTATCATCTTTGTGCTTTTATAAACAAAAAAAATCATTTAAAATTACTTTTAGAGGTGCCAGCTAAAAATTTAACAAATAATCAATATATGTCCCTTTTCTTTTTATTGCTTCCCATCTTTTGTCATAGATATGTTTGTGGGGGTTTTTTGGTGGCATTGGGGTTCCTGGAAACCCTTGTACCTCTGGGCTACACTCCCAGACCTATTTTTTAATATTTTTATTTGGAAATATTCTTTTCTACTGTATGCAGTACAAGGCAAATCAAATTATCTTTAATTTAGAGGACATTGAAGAGAATATTTCAGATCATTGAAGCACAGTCTCCTTTACTGGAGTAATGTTAACTTTCAAAATTTTTGTAATTGTTTTTTCCAACTTTGATTATTCGTGTGTCTCAACAATAGTTGGACAAAATTATCCATTCAGTGAATGTTTAGTATCTTTTTGATGTCATTCAATGTTTGCAGGGTAGCATTAATGGACATTGCAACAGTGACAGAGAATGTGCACAGGTTTACTTATCAGCGTACCCCTATTGTTTCTCTTGGAAGTACTATTCAGTCACTAGTCTGTGGGAAAATTAATTACCACTCTACTTTTTTCTCTATTATAATCTCCACAGTTCCTCAGATATTGTGCTTAATTTCCATAATTTTAAGCTTTGACCTCATGTTGTTGAGATGTTTCTAATGAAAGATTATCATATTATAAAAATAACACAATTTTAGCCGGGCGTGGTGGCGCACGCTTGTAATCCCTGCGCTTGGGAGGCGGAAACAGGAGGATCGCGCAGGTTCGAAGCCAGCCGCGCTGGCGTAAGAGACCCTGTTTCAAAAATATAAAATAGGTCTGGGAGTGTAGCCCGGAGGTAGAAGGGCTTCCAGGAACCCCAGTACCACCAAAAAAATAAATAAATAAAAATAACGCAATTTTAGTTAGATATTAAAAGTTAAGTGTTTGGCGGTGTTAATTTCCCCAGGTTATTTAAATTTTTATTATGTTTTGTTTTTAATTGACATACAATATTTGTATATGTTTGTGAGGTACAATATAATGTTTTTATAAGGGACTATGGAGGCATATATAAGCTTAACAGTCATTGAAATGGATAACAACAATCCATTTGTTATTTGGTCAGCATTTTAGTTACCTCATTAGGATAAGCACAAGGGGCTCCCAAATCCCAGCTGTTCTTTATGGACTCATTTCTTCTCATGTTTTGGGTCAAGACACTCCTGAGTATCTTGTGTTTCAATTTATTTGACAATTTAGTATTTTAAATGAAAACACTCGCTACTTTGTTTATGTGGTCCCAATATATATGAGTTTCAGTTACAAGAGTGTAGTTAAATAGCAAGAGTACTTCAACAACTTATTTAAGACATTAATTACCATATATTTTAGTCACATTTCCTGCTACTCTGACCATAATATCTGACAAGAATGATGTAGAATATAAAGGGTTTATTGAAAGTCTGATGTGGTGGCAGCGCACACTTGTAATCCCAGTACTTAGGAGGCTGAGACAGGAGGATCACACAGGTTTATGACCAGCCTCAGCTACTTAGTGAGGCCCTCTGCAACTCAGTGAGACCCTGTTTCAAATAAAGAGTAAAAAAATAGGGCTGGAGTTGTAACTTGTAGGTAGAATTCTCCTGGGTTCCATCCCCAGTACAGAAAGAAAGAAAAAAAAAGAAAGGAAGGAAGAAAGAGAAAGAAAGAAAGAAAGAAAGAAAGAAAGAAAGAAAGAAAGAAAGAAAGAAAGAAAGAAAGAAGTGGTGGACCAAAAATGATAGCTAAGGGGCACAGCATTTTGGGAGGGTTGATGAAAATATTCTAAAATTGTGATGGTTGCACCATTCAGAATATGCTAAAAGGCACTGAATTATACACTTTAAGTAGTTGAATTACATGTTATGTGGATTCTCAATAAAACTGTTAAAAAGTTGCTTGCATGATTGCAGCTTGTGTGGTCACTACTTAGGATCCCACATCTTGTGGGTCATGATGTATGTTTGGTGTAAAGCATAAACTGCTTTTATTTAATTTAGCTTTTCAGCAGTCTTCAGCAAGTGGTTTGTGTTAAATTAAATAGCTTTCTATTACCAGGTATAATTTATATATTTTTTCTCGTATCATCTTATTTAAAATCAAAGAAGGATTCCATAAGATAAAGTGGGCAGATGTATTTTGTTTTTTTGGAGATAAGGAAACTGACCTTTAGAGAATATTGATGACCCCGAGGTTAATACTTAGTGAGTATGAGACTGGTGTTCAAACTCAGCTTTATTTGAATCCTAAATTTTTTTAGAATCATTCTGCCATAATAATAATAATCCCAATTCCAGATATTTTTTGTAACACATGAGATATCTTCTAACATCAGTAGTGTAGGACTAAACAAAACTACTCTAGAAGATGTGTATATATGATTGTGTTATTTTGAATCTTAATATGATGTATAATCATATTGCACCAACAAATATCACTTTTCAAAAGAGGAATAGATTTTTAAAGTCTTTCTGGCTAGAACTGTTTTGAAAACAAGGCAATCAATGTGTTTTTACTAAATTTCTAATAGATATACTCTACATACCCTAGAAGACATAACAGAAGAAGAACAGGTAGTCCTTGCTTTCAAAGGGCTTGTGCTCTTCCTAACAAACCAAACACAGCATATAGTTAAATGCAAGATTATATAGTTCAAAATATGTCTCAAGACCTCAAATATAGAAACATCAAATTTAAAAAGTTGCAAATCAGATGCTTTCCCTAATATGTGAGAGTTAGGGAGAAATGGGTCATAGGAGGAATTCTTGAAAGAGGAAATCCTATAGAGGAGCAAACAAGACAATCTAAAGGAGGAGAAAGGAGGGGGGGAAGAGGAAAATCTCTAAAACACACAATGTACTTAAACATATCAGTCAATCACTAAGCCAAGCAAGGGAGGGAGGGACGGGGAGGGAATGGGTGGGAATTGGGTAGGGGTTAAATCAGCAATGAGTACATGTTTGTACACACAAGTTTTTTTTACCCCAATATGTTGTATGAATATAATTCACCAATAAAAAAATTTTAAAGGAAAAAAAGAAAAAAACACTGGAAAGAAATACACCAGTAAAAAATAAAGTTGCATGAAAGTTGCAGTATGCTGACTTTTAAAGAGTGATTCAAATTCAGGTCAATAAAGAAATTCATAGTAAGTACTCAAAAAGGGTGAAGACCAAGAGCAACAGCAAAGATGTGGCACTAAGCACGGCTGCACTCAAAGGCCAGCAGGGACCTTGTTTCTTGTCTGTTAAAATTTGCTGTTCTTGGGAAGTGGCTGGGAGGAAGGAATGTAAGTAATCCCATCTCCAAGACTAATTGCTTACATTCGGCTAATCAGAAGGAGACTCACCTCTGGAGGGTATAATTTGTTTAGGAAGCTTCGGGAAAACAGTCTTTGAAATGGGATTTCCGTCACTTCAGCTTTAGAATCACATTGGAAATTTCTCAAGAGCTGCCTTTCTTCAGGTTCCTGTCAAAACATTCAAAATAGAGAAGTAAACAGTCTTATAATGCTATTCATTAGAACATCACAAAAGCTCTAAGAGAACTCTGGAAGGTTTTGACCATGCAAATGACTTTAAACAAAATATAATTCACAGAACTGTAGAAACTACTAATAATATCCCATATGTTCTACATGTAATTATTTTATGGCTATAAAGAAAAAGTATGCAAGCATAATTCTATAGGAAGAATTCTGAAGTGTCCAAATATCTGAATAGAATTGCTAATGACATTGTAATTACATTTCTGAAATAAACAATTACTAGGAATAGAAGCCTAATGAAATATGAAGTTAAGTATAGAGACTTTGGTAAAGAGGTTGGCAGTTCCTCCAGATGATAAACACAGAGTTATCATATGATCCATCAGTTCTACTTGGAATATATCAAAATAAATTAGACACATGCACTTACTTGATTTGTTATAGAAGCATTATTAATAGTAAAATATGAAATCAACCTAAATGTTCATCAACTGAATAATGGGTCCATAAACTTTGGCATGCACTTCAAAGGACTGTTTTTGATACTAAAAAATTAAATATTGATCCATGCTACAACATGATAAACCTTGAAAATATGCTAATTAAAATCTGGTTGCAAATGGACACATGTTATGCATACAATTTATATGAAATGGTGACCGTAGGAAAATCCATAGAAACAGAAAGTCAGTTAGCGTTTGTACGAAGCTGGGGTGTTGGCAGGAAAAGCACAGTAGGTAGTAATGGGAGTGACATATCTCTTTGAAGTGATAAAAGTGTTCTAAAATTAGATAGTGATGGGAGTTGCATATCCCTACAAATTTAGTGAAGACCATTAAATCATACACTTAAAGTAGGTAAAATATATGGCTTAGAAATTGGGTTTTGATCAAGCTTATTTTAAAAAATATGTAGGAAAATGAATAATAATAGGCAAGAGAAGTCCTCTGTTCTTTGCATTGACTGAACTACCATTAGAAAATGTGCTCATATTTTGGCAACATGTTTGAAAGAACATTGAAAGAGACACAGTGCATTCAGAGGAAAATGGTGAAGATGTCAAGGGCACAAAAATTTTAGCATTTAATAAATAAAATTTGCTTCTAGATTGGATACTGGACTTGAGAAAAATCTATAAAGGAAGTTTGGGGGAAATTACAAAATTGGAAATGGCGTGATAGATTAAATAAATGTGTTATATCAGATTACATTTCTTGAGGTCAATAATTGTATCATGATAATGTAAGAGAATGAAGATACGCAGGAATAAAAGACATGATGTATGAGGTCTAACTTCAAAAGCTCAGAAAAATCTATCTTTTTCATCTCTGCATGTGTGGATAGTTGGTGGAAAAGCAAATAAAACAAGTAAAGGAAAATGTTTACAAGTAGTGAATTTGGAGCTGGGTGTGGTGGCGCATATATGTAATCCCAGCATTTTGTTTTAACATTTATTTATTTATTTATTTATTTATTTATTTGTGGTACTGGGGTTCCTGGAATCCCTTCTACCTCTGGGCTACACTCCCAGACCTATTTTATATGTATATATGGAGACAGGGTCTCTTAAACCAGTGAGCGCGGCTGGCTTCGAACCTGCGCGATCCTCCTGTCTCCACCTCCCAAGCGCGGGGATTACAAGCGTGCACCACCACGCCTGGCATTAATCCCAGCATTTTGGAGGCTGAGACAGTAGGATCGCGGTTCATGGGCAGCCTCAGCTACTACTTAGTGAGGCCTCTGCAACTGAGACCCTGTTTCAAAATAAAAAATAAAAAATAGGATGGGAGGTATAAAAAATAAAAATAGGGCAGAAGTAGAATATCCCTGGGTTTCATCCCCATTACTGCAAAAAAAAAAAAAAGTAAATTTGGGTAAAAGTTTATGGGTAGCTTTGCACTATCCTTGCCACATTTCTGTAATTTCAAAGTCACTTCAAAGTAAAACATTTCTTTTTTTAAAAAAAAATATAGCATTTGACTAATATGGATAACATGTAGTGTTTTCACTTTAGGGGAAAAAGTCACAGAGAAGACATGAGAGTCATCATCAAATATCTACTATTATATAAGATTTTTTGTTTGACTCCAATCTAAAACATGTAGGTTCAAGCTTCTAATAGGCAATGTGCAAGCAAAGAAATTGAAAAAGAAATTATTTAGTTGAACTTTCCTGAGATGGAAAGGATGTCTTTGGGAGATAGTGTATTCTCATTTCCAGAAATGCTCAAAACCAAAATTAATATTCTATCAGGATATGATATAAGTAGTGCAAACATTAATTTATGCTCAGAACTTGGATTGGTGACCTTTAAAATTGTTTTCCATCTCCAAGATTGTTTAATGTTATAATGATTAAGGTTGGCCTCATCCACATATTGAATAGTTGCACACCTATATGAGTTATTTTAGGAAATTCTCATGCCCCAAATGACTTCTACATAGCACATGCTTAGTAAAGTTTTGAGGAATAAATAAGTAAATAGATGAATGATAAATGTTATAACATGTTTAATTTTCGAGTTATTTTATTATGTGGAAATTGCAGATATTCAGAGGTCAGAGATTTTGATTGAAATGTGGGAAAATGTATTGGCCTAAAGCTCTTAAAATATCCAAGTATGTGTTATTTGTTTCTCCTGTGACTACCTCTAGTATACTTATATTCAGCAAATGCATGACAGATGCACAAACTTTTTCATTTTTCTAAAGTACATTGATGAGTAGCATCTGCTAGTTAGAATCAACAGTAGTTTTCATAAAAATAAATTGCCCTTTCGACACAAAATTTATAGTTATTTGAAAGTGCTACTTAAATTATTTAACAAGTCAGCCAGGCATGGTGACACACTTATTATCCTAGTGCTTGAGAAGCTGAGACAGGAAGATCACAGGTTCGAGGACAGACTCAGCAACTTAGTGACATTCTCAGAAACCTAGTAAGATCCTGTGTCAAAAATAACTTGACAATATATGGAAGAATTTATCTCTAGGCTTTTATTTAACTCCAATGGTTTATATATCTGCCTTTATAACAGTACTACACTGTTTCAATTATTGAAGCTTTATATGGTTTGAAACCAGAAAATATACATCTTCTAGCTTTGTTCTTTTTCGAGATCGTTTTGGGTATCTAGAGTCCATATTCCATATTAGGATAGATTTTTTTCTGAAGAATAAATAAATGTATGATAGTTTCACCTAAAACAAAAAGAAAAAAATATTCTCTGGTAAGAAAGAAAAAAGAAATATTGAAATGTTATCTTTAAGTCATCAAAAGCTTGGTATCAGACAAATGAAACTGTTATGTGAGATTATCATTGTTAATATTGGATAAATTGCTATAATACTAGATGTCAACCACTAAGCCAAGCATGGGAAGGAGGGATGGGGAGGGAACGGGGTGGGGATCGGGTAGGGGCTGACTGGGCGATGTGTGCATGTATGTCTACAAAAGTTTTTTTCCCCCCATTATGATGTATGAATACAGTGCACCAATAAAAAATTTTAAAAATTAAATAGGGCTGGGGGTTTTTCTTGGAGGTAGAATGCCCGTAGGCTCAAACTCAAGTCACACACACACACACACACACACACACACACACACACTCACACACACACTCATAAATTACAAGATAAAGGATTTCTTTTCAATCTTTTAAAAACTGGTCAAGCTGGACACAATGGCTCATCTATATAATCCCAGTACTTAGGAGGCTGAGATAAAGAATTGAGGTTGGAGGCCAGCCTTAGGAGTGTAGCAAAAAATCATTTCAAAAAAATATTTTGGAGTGCATGTCAAAAGTAGAATACTCCTGAATTTAATCCTTGGAACAAAAAAAAATACTGCATAAAATAAGACCTTTCTCCAGATCTTGTTTTGAAAATGTGCTGAGCTTAAGCGACCTGATAATTGTTTTAGAAACAATTCAGGTGGCAAGAAAAAAGATAAAAACTTTAGAAAGCAAAATATAGATAGATGGGTATAGATAGATACAGTTGTATTTGCCAAAATTGTTTGAAGTTCCTACTGTTGTGGCACCAAATTACTGTTAAAAAAAAAGTATTGTGTTACACTCTGGGGACAAAATCTCTAAAAGGTGTCCACAGAGATACATTCTCAGGGCCTCACTAATTTGCTGAGGCTGGCCTCAAACCTGTGATTGTCCTGTCTCAGACTCCCAAGTACTAGAATTACAGTCATACACTACCACAACTGGCTTGTAGTGTGTGTGTGTGTGTGTGTGTGTGTGTGTGTGTGTGTGTGTTATTGGAGATGGAACCCAAAGGCATTCTATCTTCGACCTACACCCCAGCCCTATTTTTTATTCTTTATTTTGAAACAGGGTCTCACTGAGTTGCAAAGGACCTCACTAAGTAGTAGCTGAGGGTGACCACGAACTGCGGTCCTCCTGTCTCAGCCTCCCGAATGCTGGGATTACAGTGTGTACCAAAAGTATATTTTTAAATAAGTATTCTCGTTGCCTACAGTGTTGCTCTTTTTGCTCAGCATTGCTTCAACTATTCAGAGCTTTTTGTGCTTCCATATCAATTTTAAGATTTTATTTTCTAGTTCTGTGATCTATGTCACTGGTACTTTTGTGGGAATTGCATTGAATCTGTAGATCACTTTTGGTACTAGAGTTAGGTATATTTCCAGGTATGTTTTACTTTTTTAGGCTATTGTGAATGGCATTTTCCTGATTTCTATTTTAGTCAGTTTATTATTGGCATAAAGAAAGCTATTAATTTTTGCATTTTGATATTGTATCCTGCTACTTTCCTGGATTTTTCAGTTATAAGAGCCTTTTACATAATCTTTAGGGTATACTAAGTACAAAAATCGTATGAAAGTACATAACCATATGAAAAAGATTAGTTTACTTCCTTCTTTTCTATTTATATCCTTTTTACTTCTTTCTCTTTCCTAATTATTCTAAAATTTCAAATGCTATATTAAACAAGAGTGGTAAGAGAAAACACCCTTCTCTTATTCCTCATGTTAGAGAAAATACTTTCAGTTTTTCTCCCTTAAGTACGATGTTGGCTGTGGGTTTCCCTTACAAAGTCTTTATTATGTAAACTATGATCCTTACAGATATATTCAATGCTGTTGTCATGAAGGGATGTTTAATTTTATCAATAGCATTTTCTGTGTGTATTGTAATGATCATATTGTTTCTATTATTGATTCTATTTATCTTTTGTGTCATGTTTAAGAATTTATAAATGTTAAATAATCTCAGAATGAAACTAAATTGAATGTAGTGATCCTTTAATGTGATGTTAAATTCAATTTGCAAGTATTTTAAAGAGTAATTTTTTCATCTTTGTCCATCAAGTATTGTTCTATAATCTTTTTTTGTTATGGGCTTATTTGCTTTAGTAGCTAGGCAATAGTGGCTATGTAGAATGAGTTTGGAAGTTTATTATCAATTCTATTTTATGGAAGAGAATGAGGAGCTTTTCTATTTTTTATAAAGTCTAGTACAATTAATCAGTGAATCCATCTGGTCACAGGGTTTCTTTGGGGAGACCTTTTATTACTATATGAAATCATTGCTTGCTATACATCTGTATCCATCAGCATTCTTGTAGCTATAATTTAAAATATTGACAATGTAACTCGTGAGGAAAGGAGATTTATTTTCTTACAGTTTCAGCTATAGCTTATGTGAGACCAGGGACTGTGGATCTCAAGGTATCACAACCAGAAGCAAAGAAAGGAATAGCACATGGACTGTGCTCACATCATGGTGGTTAGAAACAATAGAGCAAGCTGACAAGGGGAAAAAGAAGCATATATACAATCTCCAAGGCCACAACCCCAGGGACCACTTCCTTTAGCCATACCCTACCTGCCTACTAGATATCAAGTAAATTCATTACAATGTATTTATCCACTTCTGGGATTATAACCCTCATGACTCAATTATGTGAACCCTAAATAATAAATGAGCTCTTTAGGGGACATTTTATATCTAACTCTAATGCTTTGCCCTTGTCCCCTAAAAAGCTCGTGCCAAGCTCAGAATTCAAAATGCATTTAGTCCTCTCCAAGAGTTCCCACAGTCTTAATAGTTCCAGCATCGCCAAAAAGTCCCAAAGTCCAAAGTCTCCTCTGAGACTCAAGGTGAACTCTTGTGTGTCCCTGTAAAAGACAATAAAGATCAAAATAAAAAGCAAATTACATGCTATAATATACAATGGCAAAGTGTAAACATTTGCATTCCCAAAGGGAGGAAATAGGGCCATAGGAAGAAGGAATAGGACCAAAATAGTAATGAAAGCAGCAGGGCAAGCAGCCCCACTTCTGGCATCCAGGACACATGGTGGTGAGATGTGATCTCCAAGGGGCCTTGGCAGCCCTGCCCTTGAAGCCTGCCTGGCTGATTGCAATGGGAAGTTTACTGCTTCTTGCAGCCTGGCACCATGGCTCACAGCTAGCAGCCGTTCAAACTGGTCAATTCACATTTCTGGAGTTTCAAAATCTCAGGGGTTTTCTTGAAACCTTGACTTTATGCTCACAGCTTCACAACATGGCCCATTTGGGCCTGCTTTCGGGGATTCTGACCCTGCCACATGCTCCCTAGCTTCCCCAACATTCCTTTAAACTCTAGAGGTAAGCCTTTATGGCCCTTTCTTCTAGCTAAGTCAGCATTACATGGCTCCAAGATAGGCCACCAACAGAAAAGGTAGTCATGCTCTCCATAATTATTGTCATTTGGGTCTTTTTAATCACAGCCTTTGGCCTGCTGTATCCAGGCTGCCACTGGTCCCAAATCCATCTGGGCCTTCCTTAGTCCAAGACCATCTGGGCTGCCCCTGGCTCAATTTTATCTGGGCTGTCCCTGCTGCCTCCAATATGGCCACTGCCTCCTCCTTCCTTTCTTCCATTTTCCTTCCTTCCATGACATCATCTCTCTGGGCTGCAGCTTTACACGTGCCTTTCCAAACAAACTGCAAATCTTGAAAGTCTCTTTGTCTTACTTTCCACTCCCAAAATTTGGTGTGCAGTTCACAAAATGCAGACATCAATATCCATAATGCAGTCTGGACATTTTGCTGTTTTGAGATTCCTCCATCAGTTTAATCATTTCATCATCTTTAAATCCGCCTTCACACAGTGTTTCAGGACACATGCAAATGTGGATAAGTTCTTGGCCAAAGTGCAACAAACATGGCCTCTATTCCATTTTCCTATGAAGTCCTTCTTGCCCTCCAGAATCTCCAGAGCACAGTCTCTACCACTGCCTTTCTAGCCACATTCTGACCCTTCCATTTTCCTTTCACAAACCAATTACAGAGTCAAAATGCACATAGTCAGATGTAGACATAGTAGCAACCCCATTCCTAGTACCATTATCTATATCCATTAGCATTCTTACAGCTATAATCTAAAAGATAAACCACAAAACTTAGAGGAAAGAAGATTTAATTTTTGCAGTTTCCAGTTCAGTCCCTGTGAGGCCAGAGATCACAGATTTCTAGTATAGCAACAAGAAACAGAGAAAGAGAGAGCACATGGACAGTCACATCATGGAGTCCAGAAGCAAGAGAGAAAACTTAGGAGGGGGGAAGCATATATATAACCTCCTAGGTTGCACTCCCAGGGACCACTTCCTCCAGCCACATCCTACCAGCCTACCAGGCATCAACCAGTTACCTATCAGCCAACCAGGTACCAAACAGGTAAATTCATTAGATATCCATATATCACTATACTATTCTGATTTTACTTCTTTTGGAAAGATACCCAGGCGTGGTAAAGCTGGATCATATGGTGGATCTCTTTTAACAAGATTTGTAATATGTCATTTCTGTTTATTACCAACTTCTTGATAGTTTCAATTCAAACATTGAAATTTAGTTATACTTAAATAAAGTTATACTCACAGAAGCATACCATCATACTTCACAAAAGTAGAAAAAAAGACTCCTAAATTTTATATAAGAAAACAAAATACACAGAATAGCCAAAGTAATTCTTAACAGCAAAAACTATGCTGGAGGCATGACAATATCTGACTTCAAACTATAGTAATAAAAACAGCATGGTATTGGCACAGTCAAAAACATAAATTAAAGGAACAGAATAAAAGATACAGAAACAAATCCTCATACTTATAGCCCTATTTGGTTTTTGAAAAGGGGGCCAAAATCCCAAGCTAGAGAGAAGATAGTCTTTTGAACAAATGGTTCTAGGAGAACTGGTTAACTATATGTAAGAAAATGGAACTAAACTCCAATCTCTCGCTCTGTACAAGAGTCAATTCAAGCTATATAAAAGATCTAGATATTAGAGTAGACCTTACGACTACTGGGAGAGGGCATAGGACCAGCTCTTCAATGCATGGATACTGGGAGAAACTTCCTAAATAAGATCCCCAAAGCCCAGGAAATAAAAACAAAAGTTAATTAATGGAATGGCATCAGTAGGCTGAAGAAAACACTAGTCCTTTGATAATGTTCCCTTCTCTGTTAAGTTTTCAAAAAATGTGCTAATTATTATGGATGCTTCTAATACAGAGACCCAGAAAACAACATTCACTATTTAGCATTGTGAGTTAAGTAATTTCCTTTTAGAATTTGGGGCTCTCAGAACTTTTCACTATCTAATAATCTACATATGATATCATGTTCTCATTTCCTGATTATGGGATTTTCAGAAGAAAATTTGTTAACTTAATGCATTTTTTCTATTATACCAGATGTGGAAAATATACAAAAATAAAATATGTGATATTATATGTGCTATAATAATATTTACTACTAATAAAATATAATTATAGCTTCTATAATTATAATATTAATAAATATTATTTTTTGTGGCACTGAAGATGGAACCCAGTGGCATTATATCTCCAAGCTATAACTCATCCCTATTTTTTATTCTTTATTTTGAAGCAGTATCTCACTGAGTTGCAGAGGGACTCACTAAGTAGCTGAGGCTGTCTGCAAAAGAGAATCCTCTAGTCTCAGCCTCCCAAGTACTGGGATTACAAGTGTGCACCCCCATGCCCAGCTATAAATATTAATTTTACAAATTTAATCTCTAGATTATGATTTCCAACCAATGTCAATTTCATTGAAATATTTAAAAATTAAAAACTTGGGTCTCAATATGTTAACCAATCAATATTATTTCAATAAATCAGAAACTGAAAAGGAGAAACTATGATACCGCAGCTTCAGTAACATCCTTCTTATTCTGCCAATCAATAATACTTTTATTATCCAGGCCTAGTGGCGCACACTTGTAATCCCAGCCTTTGAGAGGCTGAGACAGGAGGATTACAATTCGTGGCAGCCTCAACTACTTAGTGAGGCCCTTTGCAACTCAGTGAGACCCTGCTTCAAAATAAAGAATAAAACATAGGGCTGATTGTGTAGCTCAGAGGTAGAATGCCCCTGAATCCCATCCCCAGAACCACAAAAAACTTTTATTATGCAATAATAATTTTATTATAGGTTGTCCTATTTGATTGGAAAGTTGGCTATCCTAGGACATTCATAAGATAGACATCCCTTTTTAAAACTGTCTAAATTGTATGATACTAACCCTATTGGTGTATTGAGCTAAGCAGGGCATGATTAAAAGTATGAAGTTGCTGAGTGTGGTGGTGCACATCTGTAATCCCCGTGTTGGGAAGGCTGAGACAGGAGGATCAGAGGTTTGAAGCAGGCCTCAGCAATTTAATGAGAATCTTAGAAACCTAACAAGACCATATTTCAAAATAAAAAAATTAAAGATCTGTGGATGTAGCTGGTAGGTAGAACATTCCTAGATTTAATCCCCAGTACCAAAAAATAAAAATAAAAGTATGAAGTCATATTTTCCATTTTTGATGAGGTCTAATTAATTGAAGTGATATTGTGATTTATAAACTATTTATCAAGAAATTTATACCTCAACCACAAAGATTAATAAGAATTAACTAAAAATATATGTAGCAACATGAATTAACTTCATAGATATGCTGAGTAAAATAAACAATGATACAAAAAGCTACCTAATATATTACTCCACATGCATGGAATTCATTGTAAGAAAGACTCTATGATGATACATGTCAGAATAATGGTTCTTCAAACAGTATTGACCAGTGCAAGGCATACGGGAGATTTTAGGGGTGCTAGAAAAATTTTTTGTCTTCATTTGGGTGGTTACACATATGTGAACTTTCATTGAATTGCAAATTTAAAAAGATCTGCCCACTCCTGCTTCTGTAAGCTGTACCTCAACAAACATTTGAAAAAGAAAGAAAACTATTAGCTAAGAATAAAGTAGTAAATGAGGTGGTTATACGCCAAAGAATGGTGTTGCCTATTTTAGGGTCATCCTGGTAACATACTGCAGTGATTTGTGTTGTCAACACTGCAGCCGTTTTCAAGAACCACTCAACCATGTTCGTTTATTGCTCTTCCAGCACATTAGTTCCAACATCTTTTGTGAGAACAAACCTAAACACTGCCATTCGTTGATTATTACAGTTTAACTCAAATGGAATTTTGGAGCAAAGAGAGAGCAAGAGAGAGAATTTGTGATGTTGAACAGGCCACACTAAGGCTCCTTTTGTCTTTTACTTAAAAAGTATTTAATAATAACTGAATATATAACTATCTTAAATTTGGCAACAAATACTACTAAAATAGAAGTTAAATGAGTTTAGAGATCTCCCCTAGGAATAATTTTTGGTTAATAATACTATGCTGTGAGGCATGAGAAGTGTAAGGGCCTGAAGAAAGGAAATCTGTATGTTTTGACACTTCCTAGAAAATAACATGGGGAGAAATAGGAAAATATCATGTTTTGAATGGAACTTATTATCTAAGGAAAGGATCTATCTAACCACATACATAGTAATAAAGGTAAATTACCCTATTTCTCTCTATGGTTCTTTGAAGATTTGTTAGGCCATAGCTATGAGAAAAGTTGGGCTCAGAGGAAGCAGAAAGAAGTAAGGTCTTGTACATCTCTTTTTGGGTATATGTATGTATAAATCATAGTATTAAATAATTATTTTTGAGATTGTGTTATTCAAGCTTCATCTCTGAATCAGGATTGACAGCTAAGGATTTACTCCTGATGTGTGTTATACCTAATTCAGTGAATAAAGTACTATGTCATTTCATACCAATTTCTTATCTATCTTTGCCTTTCTACATATTTGTATGTATATCAAGCTCTCTTTGAAGTAAAGAGAGAGCTTTCAAGGAACAAGATGAAAATCTGGCCATTAGCTTGTGTTCGCATATGTAAACAAACATCTTCCCTTTTATTGTGTCCTTGCACAAAATTCAAAGATCCAAAGAAAGCAAATAAGTAGCATGATTTCAACCTGACCTCGACTTGTAATCTATATCAACAAGATCATATGTGGGATTAGAGAGCTTTTTTGTCCTGGAAAAGCTGAAATCTAATAAAGTAGAAGTTGGCAAGGACAGAGTAACAAGATGCACTTAAACATTGTATTGCTAAGAATGCAGATCCCTGAGTTAAACATTCTCATATACTATTCATAAAGGAGAGATTAGTGACCCTTGGCTATGAATTCAAAGAAGTTGACATTATATTCAGTTTTCATAAAGTAAAAAAGACCCATCTTGAAATGGGGAATGCTTTGAATTGAGTTTTATAACCAACTGAGTGGTCACACCCAAATAGAACATGAGATGATTTAGTCATTTCCAGAAAATGTACATTTATGATAAAAAGAATTATTATAATAGCCCACAAATTTCTCTACATGAGCATTACCGTATTATTTTAATGTTATTGAATATGTCATTTGTTTTTACCTCCAGTCTTTCTCTGTAAGAGACAAATAAACAGAAAGTATTTGTCAGTCTGGGCAATAAACTATAGTGGCAGTGAACTTAATCTGGTGTTAATTAGGCTTGTGGAAAACTAAATCAAGCATCAAAAACCACAGATTATTTTAGGCTTCCTCTAGCATAAACAGAAAGCCTTGAGGGTCTACAACATATTTTTGTTGACAGTCTTCCACTTTTTGACCAATTGATTTCATGTTTCTGATAGATTTTGTCTTGATTACCCAGAGCTCTGTCTTCTCTTGGCCTCCAAGCGGCAGTTTGTTAATCCTTCCTATTTTTGTATATTTAAGCAGGATTACTAACTTCAAATGCATTCTAAAATGAACCTGTACACAATCTTTCAAAACCACTTAAGTGACCAACGATGGAAGTGCCAGCCTTGTAAGTAAATACAGAACATTTTGGAAATAATCCCAAGTGTTTATTTATAAGCCATTTGTAATTACTAAGCAAGAATGAATGAAAGCTCTGGAAAATGTAAAATAGCAGAACTTTTTGCATTAAATTACAGTTTACCCACAGCAAGGAAAGGATAATACTGGTTTTTTTTAGTCTGTTCTAATTGAACAGTGTGATTATGTTCTGCAAGTTCATTGACAAGTAAATATGATTTAAACTACAGAAACTTTAGCACACACACAGAAGAATGAGCCACAAGTAAATGGATATGAGCAATGGTCATCATCCACCATAATAGTTCGTTACTTTTTTATGCATCCACCTGATGAGTTATTATATAATTAAGTTTAATTTTGTCCCTTTGAGTGACTTTTAAGGATTCTAAAATGTACTATTTCATTTTAGTGAGTGCAGAAACCCTCTGTTTTCTCAGGATTATCTTTGTTCCTTTTTTACCCTTCCTTCCTTCCTTCCTTCCTTCCTTCCTTCCTTCCTTCCTTCCTTCCTTCCTTCTCTACTTCCTTTCCTTTTAATGTGTGTCTTTGACTGTCTTATTTCCTTCCTGCCTTCATATCCATTATTCCTACATTTCAAACTCTTTTCTTTGTGCGTCTGTGTGGCATTGAGGATTGAACCCAGAGGCATTCTACTTTTGATTTGCACCCCCAGCCCTTTTTTTGTTTTTGATTTTAAAACAGGGTATCTCTCCCTAAATTGCTGATGTCCTTATTCAGTTGTGGAGGCTGGCCATGAACCTGTGATCCTCCTGTCTCAGCCTCCCATTTAGTGTGACTATAGACCTGCTCTACCATGTCTGGCTTCTGCTTTCCTTATTTCCTCCTCTTCCTTTATTTACCTCTGTCCATCTCTTCCTTTCTGCCTCCCATGAACATTTCTTATGTACCTACTCTGTAGCAGGACTTGAAAACACAATGTCAGATGAGACAAAGTCCCTGACCTCATGGAATGCATAACTTAGAGAAATAGGTAGGGACATAAAAAAGTATGGCAGCACGATTCACAGAAGCCAAATTATAAAACCAGCCTACCTGTCCATCAATAGATAACAAAACTGTTATCTATCATCAATAGATAACAAAAACACATTGGAATTTTACTCAGTCACAAAGAGGAACAAAATTTTGTCATTTTCAAGAAAATATATGGAACTAGAGAATACTGCACTGAGATAAACCATTTTCAAAAAATCAAGGCTCTTGTATTTTATCTTATGTGTGGAATGAAGCTAAAGGTAAAATAAGAACTAAAAAGGACTTCAAATAAACACAGAGATAAACAATTAGAACATTTGAAGGGGCTTATGAGAGAAAGATGGGAAGGGGAAGAAGGAGAACTGATGAAGAAAACACATCCAAATCTGTGGTTTAATAATTTGGCTATTGTGAATTATGCTATAAACATGAATATGCATATAAGAAGAATTGATGAAGGAAATATTTTGAATAAAGTTGTGCCCATATATGAAGGTACTATTAAAACCTCACTAATATATATGGGGAGAAGAGAGGAGAGGGGGATCTTGAGAGAAACACACAAAGTGCTATCCATGCACATATATTTTTGTATTACTTTGGACTTCATTATGATGCATAATTACAATGCAATAATTAAAGTATAAGAAAGGAAAAAGTACAGTACAGAATAAGTGCTATATCAAAACATACTCTATGCAGAAAGTGGTACAATGAAAATATCTACTGGGAGCTAGTAGAATGCAGAGAATAAGTTCGGAAGTGCACAATAGGTATACATTTATAGGTGAAGGACACTCTAAATAGTAAAATGGCCATACACATCAGGTATCAAGATGTATTCAAGAACCTACCTCCTAAGGGAGAGAGTGAATATCGAGTATGAGAGGAAATGAGAGCCTAGAAATGATATTATGCAAAATATGAAAAATCTTATGTGCTAAGTTTAGGAATTTGGGCTTTATTCTGGAAAGTCTGCACAGCTACTTGAAGGATTCTAAGCAATGACATGACAGACTCAGATTTTTGTTTGAAAAAGATTATGTATGTATGTATGTATGTATGTAAGTATGTATGGTATGTATGTACTTATTATGGTACTGGGGATGGAACCAAGGAGGCTACTATCTCCATGCTACATCCCCAGACTTATTTTACTTTTTATTTGGAAATAGGATCTCATTAATTTGCTGAAAATCGAACTAAGTTTCTGAGGTTGGCTTCAAACCTGTGAGCATCCTGAATCAAGCCTCCCAATACTGGGCTTACAAGCTGTGTGCCACCATACCTGGATTAAAAGATCATTTTTAAATTAGGTTGAAAAATAAGGGTGTAAGATAGATCAAGGCAAAAAACAGGTTGGGGACTGGAGCAAGAACTCGGCAAGAATGAATGAAAGTTTTATCTAAGGAAATGATTTTCAGGCAAGCCTAAACATGTGTGAGATTTACCAAGGTTGTGTCCTCATTTTGATTGGCTAGATCTGTACTTATATTTCTTGACATGTATGGGTCTTGTGAATATTATAGAATCACTTTACCCATGGTTAGCACAGCAGCTTTTATATAGAATGTGTTCAATAAATATGTCTGGTTAAATGACAGTGATATCACAGGAAGTTGTGATTTAGAGAATGAGATGTGAAAGTTTGCTATTTCAGAGAAGAAGCTGCTCCTAATAACTGAAAATCCCAGCATATGTTCATGGAAATAAGTGGGTCATATGAAAAGTAGAGGAGTAACAAGTAGTTGTGAGGTGAAGGTGCAAGAAGTGTTATCTAGATGATATATTGAGCCTAGACTGACTCTCTTGTGCCCCTGGTGGCTACTGAGAAAACCTAAACCTAATGAACTAGATTGTCTTGGATTCTGGCCTCTATTAAATTGATTTCTAGTGAGATTTTCATACCTATGCAACCATGAAGAATCCTATCTCACCATTAAATGAATATTAATATGATGAAAATTAATGTGATTGTGTGATTATGTGATTGTGTGATACTGAAATGATAGT
The DNA here is from genome assembly GCF_963383645.1 of Muscardinus avellanarius. Classification (NCBI taxonomy): domain Eukaryota; kingdom Metazoa; phylum Chordata; class Mammalia; order Rodentia; family Gliridae; genus Muscardinus; species Muscardinus avellanarius. The sequence goes on along the minus strand of NC_137792.1, from coordinate 115,038,043 downwards.
TTAGAATTTAAAAAATAATAAAACAATCATACTAGCCAATTGCAGCTTTTATTTATATGAAATGTATCTATCTTACATTTATTTATTTATCTATCTATCTATCTACTTATCTGGCTATCTATCTATGGAAAATTATCTTTACATAGGCAGATAACCATATCATAGAAAATTAAATGTACCTTTGAAAGTAAAGTATTACATTCTATACTTACATGTTCCTTGATCAAAATTCAATGATTCAGACCATAGGAGAAATACTAATAAGCCAACATTTTAAAATAACTTCTGACATATTTTCAAAATGGAAATGAATTATGAAGTACTGCATATAAATCAGTGACTTCCAATTTTTTTTTATGCTGGAGGGATAAATAGGAAATGATAGTTCTTGAACATCACATTAGGAGAATGAAAGACCAAAGGTTTTATGATCATAGGGCCTGGTGCTTTGTATCCAGGCTGAGCTGAGGGATTTAAATTTTTAGTACTTATGTAACTCATTTTTGGCATGCTACTTGGGAAATTATCCCATGAAATTCCTGGCCTCTATTTTTTATTTTGTTTTTATTTTTTGGTACTGGTAATTAAGCTCATGGGCATTTTGCCTCTGAGATACATCTCCAGTCCTATTTTATTTTTTAGTTTTAAACAGGGTCTTGCTACATTGCTGATGCTGGCCTTGAACTTTCAATCCTCCTGTCTCAGCCTTCCAAGTACTGGGATTAGAGACATATGCCACTTATCTAGCATTCATGGCATTTAAAATCAATAAAAATATTTTCCATTAATGTATCAATTAAAGAAACAATAGAATCTCAGTGTGATCCCAGAGAAGATAAGAGTTACACTCAAAATATCAGCTTGAGTAGTCCTGGCCTCTCCTCACATAATGATTATATTAATCCTGTGAAAAGGGGAATCATCTGATATTGAGATCATTTTGGTGAATATTATCTTGTTTGCAGTTTAAATATCAGAAGATACTTTTCCCACATAGATAAAATAGCTTCAGTCAAATTGCCCCAAACAATTTTGTTCTCAAATAATAATACTTGGCATGAAAAGAATGGCAAAATTTGGGCATGGTGAAGCTTGCCTTGAATCCCAGTACTTGAGACGCTGAGACAGCAGTATTGCAGGTTTGAGACCAGTCTCCCCTATTTAATGAGGCTCTCCACAACTTAGTGAGACCCTGTTTCCAAATAAAAATAAAAATAAGGCTAGGGGTATAGCTTTAAGGTCAAATTCCCTTTGGTTCAATTCCTAGCACCAAAAACCAAACTAAACAAATAAACAGCAGAATTTCCCATTAAGAGGCACAGACAGGGTATTAACATTATAGGTTGCATAACTGCTTACAATAATATTTAATTACCAGTTTTCTTTCTTATTGAACGAGTACTCTAACTTCTTAATTAAAATGTAATGAGTATTTTAAAATAAATTTCATGAAGTAATAAATATTGAGCAATCAATATTTGTATAAATCTTCCCATTAGAGCTTTGAGTAACACTTGAAATGAATTTAATGCAGCCTTTGGATGGCTGTGGTGGTGCACATTTAATTCCAGTATTTGAGAAGCTGAGAAAGGAGGATCGTAGATTCAAGGCCAGCCTCTGCAACCTAGACCCTCAGAAACTTACTCTGTTAAGATTTTTGTCTGTCAGAGGAGTAGCTGGAGAAGCTTTTCTTCTATTCTGCTGTCCCAAATATTGATTTTTGTTTTATTTTCTGAGGTTTAGGGGTCATATTAAAATAAAAAGCCCATTCATATTAAAAATACTGAAGAAATTATGCCTAAAAGGAACTTGACCTCAACAAATAAAGGCAATATATGATAAGCACTTAGCTAATAGTATAATGAATGGGGAAAAACTGAAAGCATTTCCTCTAAAATCAGTAACAAGAAAGATATCCACTATCACCACTGATACTCAATATAGTACTTGACATTTTATCCAAATAAAATTAGATAAGAGATGGAAATTAAAGAGATACATAAAGGAAAAGAAGAAATAAAATTATCTTTGTCACATGTGACATGATCCTATACTAAGTTGCCAAGGCTGGCTGCAAACCTGATATCTCCTTGATAATAGAGAATAGTTGTGCCTGTCCAATTTTATAGCTTGGCAGATCAAATAACATCATATCATCAATAAAGTCATGAGGGCAGCTCAGGTCACATAGTAACTTGATGATTTGAGGTTAAGTATTAAGACTACAGTATGAGCTCATAGGCTAGAGCTCAAACCCACTTTACAAAGGAGAAACTGAGGTACATGTCACATTGAAATTTGTAAGGATGAAACCAACATCACATTATTACCAAAACGAAATAAAGCCAGCTCACAGAAAGAAAACTACAGGTCTATAACATTGATTAACTTAGACGCAAAACTCCTAAACAAAATACTAGCAACACACACTCAAAACTACATCAATAAAATCAAGCACCATGACAAAGTAATGTTCATTTCAAGGACACAAGGCTGGTTCAGCATCAAAAAAGCAGTTCATGTAATTCATCACATAAATAGCTCCAAAGACAAAAATCACATGATCATTTCAATAGACACTGAAAAAGTATTTGACAAAATCTAGCATTCATTTTTGCTAAAAGCATCACAGAAAATCAGAATAGAAGGAACATACTTCAACGTCATAAAGACAGTCTACAATAGGTCCATAGGCAACATCATATTACATGGAAAAAACTCTGAGAATTTTCCCTAAAGACAGAAATAAGACAAGGATGTCCATTATTGCCACTTCTTTTCAATATAGTACTTGAGACTCTAGCAAGAGCAATAAAACAAGAAAAGAAAACCAGAGGAGTACAAGTAGGAAAAAACTCAAACTTGCACTATTTACAGATGACATGATACTAGAAGAACCAACAAACTCAACCAAAATGCTTATAGAACTGATCAACAAATTCAGCAAATTGTCTGGATACAAAATCAATCTTAAAAAATCATAAGTTTTCCTATATTCCAACCATAAATCTACTGAAAAAGAAATTCAGAAAACACTTCCACTCAAGATATCTCACAAAAAATAAAATGCTTAGGAACAAACTTAACCAAGGAGGTAAAGACTTCTACAACGAAAATTATGAAACATTGAAAAAAGAAATAGAAGAAGACGTTAGAAAATGGAAAGATCTTCTATGTCCATGGATAGGCAGAATAAATATAATCAAAATGGCCATACTTCCAAATGTGATCTACAGGTTCAATGCAATACCCATTAAATTACCAAGATCTTTCCTAACATAGAAAAATCAGTCCTTAAATTCATTTGGAAGAACAAAAAACCCAGAGTAGCCAAAGTAGTTCTCAGCAATAAAAACCATGGAGGTGGGATAACAATACCTGACTTTAAACTATACTACAAAGCCATACACTGGCACAAAAGCAGATACATAGACCAATGGAGGACAATAGAAGTCTCAGAAACAAATCATCACACTTATAGCCAATTGATTTTTGACAAAGGGGCCGAAAACATACTGGAAAAAAATGGCCTCTTCAACAAATGGTGTTGGCAAAACTGGATAAACATATGCAGAAAAATAGAAATAAACCCCACTTTCTCACCCTGTACAAGTCAATTCAAGATGGATCAAAGACTTTGAAATTAGACCAGAAACTATAAAGCTCCTTGAAGAGGGCATAGGTCCAACATTGCAACACATAGGTACACATAAAATATTTCTCAACAAGACCCCAAAGGCAAAAAAATAAAAATAAAAGGAGGATCAATATGTGGAATTACATTAAACTGAAGAGCTTGTGTACAGCAAGGAAACTACAAAGAACCTCAAAAGAGAGCTAACAGAATGGGAGAAAATTTTTCTCAAGTATTCCTCCAATAGAGAACTAATATGAGCAGGTTCTGTTTTCTGTTTCCAATTTACCTTCTATACCCTCCTGTCCAGCCACCCACTTCTCTGAGTTCTCAATCAGCATTCATTTTGTCTAGAGTCTTTGTACACTGACATTTTTTCCTAATGTAATGGGGTTGCATGTGGAGGGGAAAAACTAACTTAATGTGATGAGGAACTGGCAGGGAAGACTCACAAGCAAATGTGGAAATAGTTATATAGTGGCAAACAGGCTCTATCCCATTGAAAATCTGCAGGTCAATCCTTGGTACAAGAAAAAAGCAATTACAATTTAAAATGAAGGGCTGAAGGGACATAAAAATTACAATTTTTGATTTATTTTTCTTATGATGCAGGGACTTGAACCCAGGAGTGTTCTACCTCTGAGTTACACTCCCAGGCCTTTTTATTTTTTAATTTGGAAATTAGATTTCTCTTTGTTGCTGAGAGTCTAACTATGTTGCCCATGCTGTTCTAGAACCTTTTATTCACCTGTCTCAGTCTTCCACCAAGTACTGCTTTTATAGGTGTATACCACTACACCTGGCTTTATGTGATATCTTTTAATAAATACCTTTGTTATTGATGTCTTTCTGTCAAATGAGTATAGAGACTAGTTTTGGGCTCTGAAATTAGATTATATTCATGTCCTAACTCTGCCCTAACTACTTATACAACCAAGACAAGTCATTAAACCTCTCCAAGCTTTGATGATTTCATCTGAAAATTTGGGCTAATAGTAGTATCTGTCCAAGAGAGTTTTTTGTGGATAATTAACTAAAATACATGTAAATTAATTAACACTGTGTCTGGTATAAAGTTAGTGTTTGACATATGATCGTTCTTATTAATATAGTGATGGTATTAATAATACTCATTTTCATTGTCATTGTAGTAGTAGTAGTAATTGTAGAAGTAAAAGTTGAAGTAGCAATATGCTGGCAGAAAATGGAATTAAGTTAATCTGTTGTTTGTTCATACTCCTTCTATTTGTCCTAATAATCTCAAAGCTATTGTGAATTAAGTGAAACACAATGCAATTCTATATCAGTGAAACATCTCCACCATTTATAAATAAGATAAAAGAAATAAATCTGGATAAGCAGTGATTGATTCTGTTTCCCCTAAGTATTATGAAATAATATTCATTGTTATTTAATTGCATATATATATATATACATTAATATTTCTGTTCCTTTCATTTTATCTTAATATTTTATTCTTTGGATAAAATTTTATCTTCTCTGGTATTTCTATGCATACTATATAACCTATAAAGATGAAATAATACATGAAACATATATTCTGAATAGAGAGTAGGTGATTTTATTTTTTAACTCAAATCAATTTAGTAGCCTTAGTTTGTATCCTTCAATTTATTCACACTTTTTAAAATGATTTTGAAAATTATATCTGATCTCAAACTGATGGGTTTTCTAAGATCTTTGACTCTTAATTCCATTGGACACAGCTTGGGAGTTATAAAAAGAGAGCACACACAGGAGTGAGCGCAAGTGAAGCTAGCAACCACTGGCCACTAGAGAGCAGCAAAAGATTAGAACAGGCAAAACTGTCCGCTAAGTAAGAGTAGAATCAGCTGTCTGCGAGAGCATTTGAAAACAGCTTCTTGACATACTGCTTTGGCCTTCAGAAATTGGCTCTGAACAGACCTGAAGCACAGAGGAGGGTGGGGTAAAGACAAAAGAACATAATAAAATTGCTATAACTCAAAGGGTCTGAAACAGATGAAATAAGGAATTGAGCAATATTTTAAGAAGCAAACAGAACCAGAACCAGGATTCCAGTCCCACACCAAATTAGGTTATTAATAACATTGTTAAGGATAGAACTAAAACTATAATGAAATCCAAACAAAACTGAGGAAAGACTAGAATCAGAACAGATAATGAGGAAGTAAATAGATCAGTAGGCCATGCAATGTTCTTCCAACATAGTGTGAGATAATTCTTTTTTTGAAACAAGGGCAAACATCATTTTTTCAAAGTGCTGCCTTGGTAGATACAGTTTTTAAAATGCAGTACTAAGGGAATTCTAGTACATTAATTCTAGTATATTAATTTTGGGGAAATGGTAGTATCTTTAACAGTGTTTTTATGAAAATCTATGAAGAGGCTAGATAGACAGCATTGAATGATAATATTAACCATATGTTTCCACAGAAATGCATCGTATTTAAGGCTATCTTCCTTACAGTATTCAGGCTAGTATAGTACCAGGAATACAAAACCCCCCAGACCAGTTGATATCAGGAAAGATTACATGCAACGCCAGAGGTAAAGAAGTAGGTAAGGTGAGTGGAACCCACAATTGGAATAGAAGGATTATAGCAGGCATTGGTCATATTGGGAGTCAAGGGCTGCAGAAAGTCATATCCTTTCTAGCAGTATTCCAGTTTACTTCTGAGAATTTACCATTTCTCCATTATGTGAACTATTAGTGACAATTCCTGTACCCAACTCCTACCACTCAACTCTATGCCTCGGATATAAAAGCTCAGATGATTAGCAGATTGGACCTAAACCCTGTTTAAAAATGAAAGTATAGGAAAAAAGCTTAAGTCAGAAGACAGATTTTTATATATTTATTAAAACAACTTTCCATGGTGGTTGTCACGGTACAACCAGTAAACCAATGATAGCAGCTACCTCTTCCCCTTCCCCTACCCCTTCTTCTTCCTCCTCCTCCTCCTCCTCCTCCTCCTCTTCTTCTTATTTATTTATTTATTGTGATGCTGGCTATTGAATTAAGGTGCATTCTAGCTCTGAGATAAACCCCCAGATTTTAAAAATTTTTATCTTGAGACAGGGTCTCAGTAAGATTTTGAGACTGTCCTCAAAACCTTCAATCCACTTGTCTCAGCCTCCCAAGAACTAAGGTTACATGCATGCACCGAGTTGCCTAGCTATAATCAGTCATACCTTCTAAAATGTTGGGGCCTTTTCAAATATATCTGAGATCCTCCTGATCTTCTAACCTTATCAATTCTATGAATTCTTGCATATTTTACTGAAGTCCTATTGACTTAAGGTTGTTTGTGTGGTCAGTATTTTTGAATTATATCATTGGAAATGTTAGTCAAGACATATATCATGCTTAAAATATTACAGCATTATGAACATTTGCTCAATTTCTCTTACTAGTAAAGTTTATAATGTTTTTCTTCTTTATTAACATCTCTTTTTCAGTTTGATGAATTCCTGTTAGAATTTCTCACCTAACTCTTGTTATATTTCTAGGTCTGGTGGAGTTATGTTCTCTCAGCTTTTGTTCGTCTAAAACTTTCTTTCTTCCCAACACTTTGGAAGAGCATGTTTGCTTGACACAATTATTCTCAGCTGGCAGGATTTCTTCCTCCAATATTGTGGATTATGCTACTCTCCCCAAAGTTGTAAGGCTTCTGCTTAGAAGTATGTGTTTCATTTATTAAGGCAAATTAAGATATGCATTTATTATTTCTTTTCTCTAGAGCTTCATTGACTGTTTTCTCTTTAATCTTTACCTTTGAGAGCTCAATTGTGATATTTCTTTGGTTAGACAAACTATAGTTAAATTTGGATTGTGACCTTTGACCTTTATATGCATGTATATTTGTATCCTTTGCTAAGTTTGTTAAATCTTCTGTCATGATCTCTTTAAATGAGCATTCTACACTGTTTACATTCTCAAGTACCTCTTTCTTTGTGGTACTGGAGATTGAACTCAGGGACATTCTACTTCTAAGCTATACCCCCAGCCCTATATTTTATTCTTTTTTATTTTTTGAAACAGGGTCTCACTGATTCGTGAGGGCCTTACTAAGTATCTGAGACTGGCTGTGAATTTGTGATCCTCCTGTCTCAGCCTCCAAAGTACTGGGATTTCAAGCATGCATTACCACGCCCAGGCTTAAGAACTTCTTGAAACCAAATAATGTATTTCCTCTTTAATTCTTTCCTAAAATTATTAAAAGTTTTATATACTTTTACTCACTTTTCTTTCTTTTCCTTAAGTTGCATATTTTCAAATACTGTCTTAACACTCAGTAATTCTCTATTTTGTTTAATTTATTCTGTGATGGGTGTCTTGTTGCATTTATAATTTTTGTGAATGTACTTTTCAGCTGTTTCTTTTTTTATTTTTATTTATTTTGTTTTGGTGGGTCTGGAGATGGAACCCAGGAGCATTCACCCTCCAAGCTACACCCCCTGCCCTATTTTTTTAATTCTTTATTTTGAAACCGGGTCTCACTGAGTTGCAGAGGACCTCACTAAGTAACTGAGGCTGTCCTCGAACCACGATCCTCCGGTCTCAGCCTCCCAAATGCTGGGATTACTAGCGTGCACCACCAGGCCCAGCTTCTGTTTCTTTTTTTCTTTTTCTTTTTTTTTCTTTTTTTTTTCTGATGGTACTGGGGTTTCTGGAAGACCTTCTACCTCTGGGCCACACTCGCAGACCTATTTTAGACTTCTTTTTTATTTGGAAACAGGGTCCCTTAAGCCAGCGCGCCTGGCTTTGAACCTGTGCGATCCTCCTGTCTCCGCCTTCCAAGTGCAGGGATTACAAACGTGTGCCACCACTCCCGGCCTGTTTCATTTTTAATTGCTTTCAGCTCTGTGTTAAATTTCTGTTAGAATATTGAATTTTTTATCCATTTTCTTCAGGGTCATTAAGTTCCCTTAAAACAATTATTTAAAGAATCAAGAGGCAATTAGTTTCATTTGCTCCAAGATTCAGAATTCAACCAGTGGGAAGACTGCTTAGAGACAAGAGAAGAAAAGCATTCAAAACTCAACAGAAGAAATACAGTCAGAATGTGGTTGAACTGAAGGCAGCATACAGAGCAAAGAACTGAAAAGGGCTTCATGCATCTGATCTGATGAGCTGAGGTGGGCACTATCTTAGTGAGACCACACTGGAGATGGCAGATACTGCGATCTGACTCCTCTTAGAGACCAATTCCAACAAAGAAGAAGCTAAATCCTATTGAATCAGTGATTGCAGAGAACCAACATGAAAACACAATGGCTTATTTTTTTTAATGCCTGAATACTTCAAGACCATGAATCTCATGACCACTCAGCCAAACTACCCAGTGAACTCCTGTTGCTGTAGCTAAATTCATCAGGACAAAGAAACTACAGATATTCCCTGCAGGGACCTAAGTGGCTACAACAGATCTTGTCAAGGCCATGAATTTACAAACCATATCAGAGGCAGCCTGCATAGCTGCACATACTCATGTGGCAATGAGCAAAGATGTGGGGTCTGTTAGTTTGTACACTATCCCTAAGGAGATGGGTGGGGTGAGGGTTATATCAGTCAGAGCAAAAATGTGAACTAGCATATTTTACTGCAGGACCTAGAATCATCATTCTTCTTGCCCCTGCAGGGTCTCCAGTGATCACTGCAGAACCATCAGTTATATCTGTGGGGTGAAATAACAGCCAATCATGCTGCAGGCTTGAAAGGCTATAAACTCTTGTATGGTGGTGTTAGGGAAACATGAGTACCGAAAGCAGTGTCCAGCAAGGACTTACATGATCACAGCTGTCCAGAGCAGCAGTGGTATTCCTGGGGCTAAAAAACTCAGCCACCCATTTCCTAGGCTTATACTGGTACAATATTTTCCCTGCTAAAGTTTGGACTCTATGAGCAGGGAGGCCAAGGGCCAACACAATTTTATGTAATCATAGCTGGCAGATCAGAAATGTTGTCACTAGGGCTTTGACTCCAACAACCATTCAACAGCCTGGGAATGCTACACTCTATTGAATCTCTTGGACAGCAGAGTTTGGCCTGATGATAACAAATGCCAGTAGCTACTAGGACTCTATGAGATCGCAACCAGCAGATCAACAATGCTGTCTCTGGAGCATCAAAGCTTAGCCAACTGGGATCTGGCCCTGGAATGTCATAATCTCTGTCCTTGCTAAGTTTAGGCCAAGTGACCATGGAGGCCTGATGCCAGCAGTACACAGGGTTTTACATGATCAAAATCAGCAGGTCAGTATTGGTATTCATGGGGCATTAAAACTCAGCCAGCTGTGCCATAGGGTTGAAATATTATAACCTCTGACGCTTATCAGATTTGGCCTAGAGAGGAAAGAGACCTGTAGCCAATCAGAGAACACTACTTGACTGCACTGACTAAGAACTATATCCTCTTACTGAAATCCTGGGGTACTAACTCAAATCTGAATATATGCGACAGATTCATTGAGGCAAATATATAGCCCTAGTATAAGGCTTACTATGAAGGGACAACGAGTAGATGTAAGACTCCCACAAGCATGCCAAAACTCCCATGAAACTTGCACAGGCAACAGAGATACAAACTTAAGAATCCTGAAAATATGAGAATGAAGACCAATGAGGAAATAATAAAGTCCCCCAACTCAGTAACAATGGGGCTCACCAACACAGAGGTCCAGAAATGGTAGAAAAGGAATTTAACATTTTGCTTTTCAACATGATAAAAGACTTTAGAAATGAAATCAGAGATATATATTTCAATAAATAAATTGGGGTTATAAATAAGAACTAAAAGAAGCCATGAGTGAAGTGAAGGAGACAAAAATGAAATAAAAACCTCAGTATAAACCACCTCTAACAGACTAGCCCACATCTAACACACTCTAAGAACACAGCTCAACCAAAACTGATCACATAGTCAACAATAGAGAAAAAACAATACAACAACATGCCCAGAACATTAAAGAAATATGGGATAATATGAAACAAACTAACAGATAATAGACATTGAAGAAGGTAGAAACATAAAGGGCATTATAAAACTTTTTAGAGAAATAATATCAGAGAATTTTCCAAACATAAAAAAGACTTGGATATCTGCACACAGGAGACATTCAGAACACCAACAAGACAAGATCAAAGAAGGACTCCTCCATGCCGCATAATAATCAAATGACTAACATAGAGACCAAGGAAAAAAGTCTCAAGTGTATCTTGAGCAAAAGAATAGGTGACATTTAATGTCAAAACAATTAGAATCACTCTGAACTACTCAACCCAAATCATCAGTCAGGAGGGCTTGGTATATACACTCGGAACCCTGAAAGCAAACAACTTCCAACCAAGACTACGATGTCCACCAAAGATATCATTCAAAACTGATGGAGAAATAAAACCTTCCAAGATAAGCAGAAACTATAAGAATTTATGACTACTAAGCTGGCACAAGAGAAAACTCTTAAAGAAATAAAACACAAAGAAAAAAAAAAGAAATAAATACCAGAATCAGAAAAGGAACACTTTCTACTTGATGAGCAACTATATGAAGAAGAAATAACACTATATCAAACAGAAAGTATATATCAAAATTAAAGGATACAAAAATCACCTCTTAATAATAACATTGAATGTCAAAGGTCTAATTTACCACTTAAAAGGCATAAACTAGCAATGTGGATTAAAGACCATAATCCAACTATATGCTGCTTATAAGTAACTCACCTTACAGGCAAAGATAATTATAGGCTAAAGGTGAAATAATGGGAAAAGTTCTCCCATGCAAATGGAGACCGAAAACAAGTGGGGTAGAAATTCTCGTATCTGACAAAGCAGACTTTAAGCCAAAATTTATCAGAAGAAACAAAATGGGTTATTTCTTACTCAGCTGGTATTTTTCCCCTCTCTATATTAACCCTTATAATTTTATTATATCTTTATATTGTTGCTCAAATATTGGTTGTATATATTTTTATAATAGCTATATTATCTAGCTCAGTTGATCCTTTTCTCATTACATGATGGCTTTCTTTTTTGTTTTTGCAGTTTCTAACTTAGAGACTACATTGTCTTAATACAAGTATAGTTGTGCCTGTTCTCTTTTTGTTTCCATTTGCATGGAATATCTTCTTTCAAATACTTCATTCTACTTGATAGATAAGCAAAGCATAAAAAAGAAACATAAATGTTCCTAATAAGCTCAACCATTAATGTATGGTAGGGCCCTTTGGGGATGTATAAGATAGCATCAAAAGAGCAAATTCACATGTCATTAACATTCAAGAAGGATTCAAGATAAAAAGGGAGAGATATTATTTAAAGAAGTAATAGTAACCTATGAAGACCCTGTTTTAAAATAAAGAAATAATCTAGGGCTAAGTTTTTGGCTTGGAGGTAGAATACTCCTGAATTTAATCTGTAGTACACCCAAAAAACTGGCAGTAGTTAAGTCCTTACCTATCAATAATAACCTTGAATGTAAATAGATTATGTTTCCTAATCAAAATACAGAGTTAGGTGAATGGATATAAAACAAACTCCATGTGTATGCTACCTACAAGACACTTTACCTATAAGGATACTAGTAGAATGAAAGTGAAGAGACAGATGAAAGATATTCTATGCAAATGGAAACTAAAAGCATATAGGAGTAGTTATGCTTATATCAGACAAAATAGTCTCTAAGTCAAAAACCTATAAAACAAAGTATTCGTCATGTATTGAGAGAGGGGTCCATTAAGGAAGATGAAATAACAAATAGAAATATATATACTCCTAACATTACAACAACAAAATTAATAAACCAAATATTAATTTGAAAGTAGAGATACATTACACTAAAAATATAATAGGGAATTTAAATACCCATTTTCAACAATGGACAGATTATCTATATGCCAAACCTACAAATAATTATTGAATTCTGCTGTTCTTTAGAACAAAAGTACCTAACAAATTATATATATTTATATGTATTATAAATATAATAGATTATATATAAAAGTCTATCTGCCAGCTGTAGAATACACATTTTTTCTCAATTACACATAGAACATTCCCCATGGTAGAAAATATGATAGAACACAAAATAAGTATTATCAAATTTCAAAAGATTTAATTCATATGATGTAACTTTTCTTGCCACAGTGGTATAAACTTAGAAGACAATAACAGGAAGAACTTTGGAAAATACACAAATACATGAAAATTAAACAATATGCTCCTGAATAGCAAATGAGCCAAAAAAGAAATAAAAATAAAAGATACAAAACATATTGAAATAAATTAAAATGGAATAAAAATGATTTCTAAGCCAGGTAATTCATTTGTTAGCCATATTTAACCATTTCCCAATATATGCGTACTTCATGAATCATTTTATAAATGATAAGTAAAACTTTGTCTGCCAATTTAAAATTATGATAAATGAGAAAGGGCTCAAGTGTCTATTGTTAAGTGGCCAAGTGAACTACAATTTTGGCTATATAATTTTTACCATAAATATTACCAGTAACTTCACAAGCTTGGTTTTAGTGAAATGATATAGGTAGGTGATTGGAGTTCATTGAGAAGTATCTGGTAGTTGTCTAAATAATGATACCTCGAGTATAGTTAGGGTTGTCAAAAAAAGTGCAGGATGTCCTATACTTTTAGTTATTAAATGTGACAACACTTGTATATACAGCTCTTTTATAAAAATTAGATCTGGAGGATAATAAATGTATAAATAGGTTGCTGGAGGGTTAGGGGATGCAGAGACATTTTTTAAGATGAAGAGAGTAAATTTTTTTAAATACTAATGTAAACTACCTGTTTCTGAGAATAAGAATATATTAAGGTTGTGAGCAGAAATACACCCAAATATTGTTTCTTTGAAAGCTTCCTGGGACTCGAGAGTTCACTGAAATTTCTAGTTTCCCCCTAGAAAATTGGTTAGAGAACCACTTAGGGCCAAAAAAGGGAGGACGCACCTAATATAATTATACATGGAATGTGAAAGATTATTGAATTTTTTTTAGTTAGATGTGTGTCCTAATCATACTGATTTGGCTTTCCAAAAGTCCATCCCAATCCCTTGTGAGGAGATTACATACACCAGAAACTTGACATGGACTTCATAAAATTCATAATTCTACGTTTTTTGGCAAAAAGTTGTTTCTATTGGAGGTGGTCCAGGACCATCTGGACAGTGCTGTCATGAGTATACTAAGATATTGTCCAGATATACAATCATGCTTCAATCCAGGAAAGTCCTGAAACACAATGTTCATAAAATATTGGAAAATCGCCTAGAAATAATAAAATCCAAAAGGCACAATGGTGCATAAAAACATCAGCCATACTGAGTGCAAAAGATCATAGTCCTGTTATCTCATTCCTGAAAGCAGACTATGTCCTTTAACCTAGGAAGAATAGGAAGGTTTCTTTGGTGGTTGATTGGATTGTTGAAATTGGTTAGGGATCAGTGGGAAAAACCCCATTCCTTGACATAGTTTTGTCCACCTTTTTGTTTTCCTTTTATTTTCATTCCTTTTCCTTTTTCTTCTTGTGGTACTGGTAATCGAATCAGGGGGATTCTATCTCTAAGCTACACCCCAGCCCTATTTTATTTTTAATTTTGAAGCAAGTTCTTGTTATGTTGCAGAGGCTGGCCTCTAACCTCTGGTTCTACTTTCTCAGCTTCACAAGTACTAGGATTAGAGGTGTGTGCTACCACACCTGGCTACTACTCTTCATCTTTTTAAAAATAAATAATATAGTGACTCCCATTAGGGAGAAATAAAAATATATTATAGATTGGTTTTAGGTATTTCTGTGATGCCTGAATTTTATGTTTTAAAAACAAACACATTTGTCCACATAGGCCCAAGGTACCTAAAGTTAAGAAGCTAGCATATTTGTAGTTTAAAAGAGAGCCACACATTCAGTCATAAAGTTAAAAGAAGACATTTCTGAAGTATAGTAAGTATAGAGACAGTAGCTATCTAGTCTATCATGATGTACTACTGAATTCTAACTTAAAGAGAACTCTTACATCTTTTACCTATAATATCTAATACTAAATATGTTTATTTGCAGAATTCTTTATTTTAGATAGAAGGGCAGCAAATATCATGTGTATACAGCTAAAAATAGCCAAGGTACTTAAAGATGAAATGAAGAATGCAGTTTCTCATAGTGATGGCTGAGACATGTGTCTCTGAAAAACATGGAGAAATCAGACATCATTTAATAGTTAGTGTCAGCCACAGGAAATGGTATACCAAAGAGAATCTGATGAGAATTATGTCTGTTATCAGTGCTCATCAATAAAAGAGCTATTGGCTGGTTTTAAGCTGGTGGCTGGTTTTATTAGATCATGATTTGGTCCATAACAATATTTAACATTGAGTCAACAATGGTATGTATGCAAAAATTCTTCATGCCACCTTTAAGGCCATGGATATATAAAATAGCACATGGGTCCAATTAATCATTGTGTTACTAGTTCCCAGTACAGAGCCTGCCACATACAAGTCACTCAGTAAATTTTTACTGAAAGAATGCATAGACTTCTGTATTCCAGCTCTTAATTATTGGACAATAATTTTCTAGAACTTGATAGAATAAGTTTAACTGAGTACTATCTAATATTAGGATAATTTAATTTCTCATATGCAAAGAAAAAATTAAAAGCAAGATCTTTCCTCCATCTAATCAAGTGAGCCCTTATCAAAAAACCCACATAATAGCATGAGAACAATTATGAGTTTAAATGTCACTTCTCACTGTCCCTAAATACAATGGGGAGGGATAAAGTGATTCCTATGGTGAGGAAAAATAAGTGCTAATGTGTTCTCCATTTCAGGCAAGGAATGTTCATGCTAATCACAAAAGTAGAACAAGAACAAGACCTACAGGTTCCTCTCTTTACACTGTAGAATTATCCACATTATGTTAAGAAATGGACAGAAATTCAATAAACAGGTTATATCAGTGGTAACAGCAATGGCACAGGTTGCTATGCCTGGCTGCTCTAGACAGAGAGTCAAAGAATCTGCTCTTTTATGGAGTTCACAGAATATAATACTCTTCATTATTGAGAGTTGTCAGTTATTCATAATTGGGTTACATATGCACAAATAACCAGAAATCTCCTCAAAATAAATATCTCCCTGAAAGCTAAATGTGCTCTTTTAATTTATAGATGCAGGATAGTGTAGCAGAGCATTCCTGTAATCCCTGTACTTGAGAGGCTGGGATAGGACAGATCACAGGTTCAAGGCCAGTGTGGTAAATTAGTGAGACTGTTTCAAAATAAATAAATAAAAAGGTCTCAAGTAGTACAGAGGTAGAACGAACCTGGGTTCAATTCTTAGTAAGACACACACACAATCATTCATACAATTTGGTTCTGTGCTTAAAATATTCCATAGTGTTTGGTAATAGCCTTGCATATAAATTAGGGTTATTGAATTTCAAATCATAGTGAGTTAATCAAGTAATCAAAGGGAGCACATGCTGTAAAAATGACAATTTCTTTTCATTGCATAGCCATTACAAGTCTTACTACCACCACCCACCATCTCAATTGATGAAGGAGCTTGTAGATACTGTTGTGCAGAAGCCCATATCTCAAATATGTATCCTAACGTTCGCTACTGAGTCTGTCTCTCACAATTTTAAGTTAGAAATTTGGAGGGGGGAAATCCCATCATTTTACCCCTAACTGGCTCAAACCTACTGAATCAGTTCCCTTTTCAAGTTGGGCATGTAGAGGTCATTAGATGGTAGTAGAGGACCAAGGGCTAGTGCAAACAACTGGTGGCTAGTGAAAGGATCCAAAGTGCCTTGAGCTATTGTCACAAGTGGCAAAATTATGTGCTTGAATCTAAGGGCATTCTACCTCTGAGCTACATTCCAAGTCTGCATTCCTTTCTTTCTTCTCTCTCTCTCTCTCTCTCTCTCTCTCTCTCTCTCTCTCTCTCTCTCTCTCTCTTTCTTTCTTTCTTTTTTTCTTCCTCTGAAGATTGAACCAAGAAGCATTATAACTCTGAGCTACAGCCCCAGTCCAGTTTTTACTCTTTATTTGAAAACTGGGTCTCACTAAATTGTGGAGGGACTCAGTAAGTAGCTGAGGCTGGCCACAAATCTGCAATCCTCCTGTCTCAGCCTCCCGAGTACTGGGATTACAAACATGCATCACCATGCCCAGTGGAATCCTACCTCTAAGCTTGAACTCATTTTATATTTTTTATTTTGAAATAGGGTCACACTAAGTGGCTGATAATCTCACTAAGTAGCTGAGACTGTTCTCCAACCTGTGATCCTCCTGTCTCAGCCTACCCTGTACTGGGATTACAAATGTGTGCCACCACACCTGGCTTTTAGTCTGCTCTTAAGCACTGACAGGGTATGATCACAAGCCAGAGACACAGTGAGATTGCTACACTGTGCAAATGAGGAAGCAAGCAGACATCTCTGCCTGGGAAATGACATTCAAAGTCACTAGCAGTTTTTTGACTATGTTTTCAAATTAAAGAAAAGAATAGATCCAAAATTGTGGTAATATAAAACCACATGTTAGGGAAGGAAACAATCTGGAAAGAAGACGAGAAATTGAATATAAGTCAGAGGGTAATCTCTAGCTCCAGCTCCACCCTTACAGTAAATAGGGCTGAGTGGTTCAAATCCCAGACTTTCAAATAGAGCAAACCTCAGCACTGCTGATTAATAGCAATGCCACTCTAGCCAAGTTTTACTCAATGCCATTGAGTCACAGTAACTTTATGAGTAAAATGGGAACAATAACTACCTTATATGTTTGTTGAGTGGGTTTGAAAATGTAGTATAAGAAAAGAAGCTGTAATATTGCCCGGCACTGAACGATAACCATCTTTCTAAATGGGAGCTAAAATTAATTTGTACTATATCATTCCTAGGTGGTTCATGGCATTTCTAAGCTTGAATTTTGAAAGTATAATTAAGTTAATATATGTTCTTAATCAAATATTAACCTTTTGATTTATATATGTATATTATTAATATATAGCATTACATATAATATTATATGTGTGTCATAGACATATAGGTTGTTGACACTAGTTCTCAAGCTTATGAATAACCTAAATGTTTCTGAATAGGTATGAGCCATATCCTATATATGCTATTCATTCTTCAAGACCCATATCAAATTTTCTCTCCTTTCTGATATTCTGCCTGATAATTTGAACCTCATTTTCATATACTTTCACCTAACTGATATCATGAACAGTCTTTTATTTTCAATAGAGCTACTTGTATTCTGAAACTTACATTTCTAGAGGAGAGATCATGTCAGATTTATCTTTGTATTCCTCAAAGTACCTACAGTATATGTCCAATAAATGGTTGAATTAGTTCAGCAAGGTAAACCAACACCAATGAATAATAATTTTTGGTATTCTGATGACCGTGTGTTTCCTTACCACAAGTCAAATACTATGATTATATTCATCTTGAACAAGAGGATAATTAAGGCAGCTTAAAATTCTAGAGGCACATGTTTAGTTAAAGGAAAACAAGATTATAAACTGTACTCTAAAACCAAAACTTTGCCATACCTTTTAATGAAGCCCCACAAAACACATTTTGGCTCATAGTTTTAGAATAATTGGTGTGATACTAATCTATTAGCCAGAAAACATAGTAGGGTTATCCTAAGATCACAGACAACTCTTCAAACTTCCATAAACATGAAATAGAAAATAAAACTATGTGAAAATATGAGATTGGTACTGTCATCTAATTATAACATTACAAGCAGGTAATTTGTTACAGTGCAGAAGAATGAGTGTCTAACTTCATTTTGTCACTATCTGTGGAAGTAGAAGTTTAATCAATTAAATTCTTTAATACTATTCTTATCTAAAATGGCGATACAAAGAGAGGAACAGTTTTCATTTGGCAGTATGTCAGTCAGATTAGTTTGGGTAAGATACATTTTACACTGAAAAACATTATGAAGGCTAGACATAATAACTAAAATTACTTGTTAAAGGGTTTAAGTAAAAATCAACATAGACATGAACTCTAAATTTACCTTGGCTTTTCCTCTAAGGGCATTGTCTAGGTCTTGGCATAGAGAAATAGAACTCAAGCATAAGATAATATTCTTAATAAGTAATGATAAAGTAGATGGAGGTTGAGAACAACAAAGGAGTAGGAACTTGAGAGGTGAATGTCAGAGAGAAAAAAAAGCCACAATTGATGCTTCTCTTTAATATTTTATTAAAGAATTTAGCCAGTGAAGTAAGACAAGAAAAAGAAGCTCTAAGTTTTAGGATTAAAAAATAAGACTTAAGTGACCATTTTCACCAATAGAATAATTATGGAAAACCAAAAGTTTCATAACAAACTAGTTAAATCACTAAATTATGTTTTCATGTTAACTAGAGATGAGGTAAATACACAACAATTGCAGTTTATGTACCATTTTAAAATTAGAAAGTTAAATTTAGGGAATGTCATTTATAAAGAATAAAAACAATATTTTGAAGATTTCAACACTAATTTAAGTGTCTATGGATAGATGAATAGATAAAAAGTGGCATGTTTTGGTTATGGGTCGATGATTTCATATCGTGTCCTCTTCTGAAGCAGAAGAGGCATTTATTTATTTATTTATTTATTTATTTATTTATTTATTTATTTTGATGGTACTGGGGTTCCTGGAAGTCCTTCTACCTCCGGGCTACACTCCCAGACCTATTTTATATTTTTTTTTAATTTGGAAACAGGGTCTCTTAAGCCAGTGCAGATGGCTTCGAACCTGCAGGACCCTCCTGTCTCCACCTCCCAAGTGCGGGGATTACAAGCCAGCGCCACCTCACTTGGCAGAACAGGCATTTAAAAGGTTAAAGTAGCCGGGCATGGTGGCACATGCTTGTAATCCCCACACTCGGGAGGCAGAGACAGCAGGATCACGCAAGATCAAAGCCAGCCACACATGCTGGCTTAGGAGACCCTGTTTCCAAATAAAAATGTAAAAAATAGGTCTGGGAGTGTAGCCAGAAGGTAGAAGGGCTTCCAGGAACCCCAGTACCACCAAAAAAAAAAAAAAAAGGTTAAAGTAGGCAGCTTCTTACAAAGACCAGTCTGTCCTATGCCCCACAAAGAATGCTGTCGGCACAGCAATGATATAAGATAAATTGACACTAAAAACTGAAGGTTACAGACTCCAGAAAAAGGTTAAAGAATTAAAGAAATACTACACATTCCCTCACTTAGTCATGAGTGATATCAGAACAAAGGACAGACTAAGGAGCACAACTAGCCTATTAATAAATTTTGTAACAAAAATAAATAATGTTTAAATGTAGAAGGCCACAAGCTTGGGGAAAGCTAAAACATTGTTCTTTACATAAATGCTGACAAAGTGGGAAATTGGCTTGTTGTCATAGCAACCCAGAGAAGGAAGATCAGTTAAGACAAACCCTATTAAAGACCCCAGGGGTTGGGGAGTTGTCAGCATCTCACCACAGCGCTTCACTGCATACTCTTCTGGTGCAGTGCTGTTTCTCTTCTGCTTCTAATAAATCATTAACTCTGAGTCTGAGTTTCCTGGCTCATTATTTCTGAATGAGCTGAGGAAAAAGACCTATGATAAATTTACAGTGACACCCCGAAATGTAATATGGCATATTTTATTCAAACATAAAATGGAATATTATTCTTAAAGATAAAGAATGTGCTCATAATAGAAAGGAGTATTTATAAAAATACTTTTCCATATGATAGTGTTTGTGAAAAAGTAGTTATGATAAAAATATACAGTTAACCATCATAATCAGTGATTTAACACTGAAAGATTATGCTCAAATTTCCAGAAGACAAAGATGCCAAGTTTTACTACATCTAATAAACATGATCTCTGTATTTCTCATCAAAATGTTTAGCAATACAATAAAAGGCATCCAAATATTATCTGCTTTATGTACATATCAGCAGCTTATATACAGAAAATCTTAAAGAATCCCCCAAACACTGTGAGAATTAATAAACTTGGAAAATTTGAAGTTATAAAAGCTATATTTCTATTCCTTAAAATGCAAAAAGAAAATTTATAAAATAATTACATTTCTAATAACACCAAAAAGAATAAAATAACTTGAAATAAACTTAACAATAGAATGATAGATTTGTATAGGGAAAACAAAAAATGCTGCTAAAGAAGTTAAAGAATTAATAAATGAAAAGACATTCTGTGTTTGTGGTTTAAAAGAGTTAATTCTGTTACTATGGCAGTAGCCTGCAAGGCAAAGTACAGATTCAATTCAATCCCTGTCCGAATCCCATTTTTTTTTTACAGAAATAGAAAAGGCAATTCTAAAATCCATGTGTAATTTCAAGGGAAATTGAATGGTCAAATGACCTTGAAAAGAAAAATTTTAAGATTCACACTTCCCAATGTCAAAGCTTACTACAAAGCTTCAATAATCAAAACAAAATTGAACTGATATCAAAATAGACAGATAAATAAAATAGGACTGAGAACCCCAAAATAAATCACACATACTTGGCTAGCTGATTTATTTTTTACAAAAGGGCTATGTCTATTGAAAGAATAGACATTTGTCTGTTCATAAAATGTTTCTGGGACAAATGTGGATATCCAGATGCAAAAGAGTAAAGTTAGACCCTTCCCTTAATCCTTATACAAAAATTAACCCCAAATCAAAATCAGACATAATATGTGAGTGTTAAAACTATAAACCCTTAAAAGCAAACATAGGGGTAAATATTTATGATGTTGTATCTTATAATTTTTTGTATGTGACAGCAAAAACACAAGCAACAAAAAAATCGAATAGCAGTGCTTTAACAAAATTAAGATCTTTTGTGCCTCATAGGACACTCCTAAGAGACTGAAAACACAACTCATAGGATAAGAGAAAATATTTCCAAATTGCATGTCTAATATGTGTCATGTACTTAAGATATATAAAGTGGTCTTAGAATTCAATAATGAAAAGACAATAAAAAAACACAGTAAGATATTACTTCATACTCTTTCATATGGCCATGCTAAAGCCCTAAAATGTTAAGGGTTGGCAATAAGAAAAAACCTGAAACCCTCATAGTTTGCTAGTGGGAAGGTAATAGGACTATTACTATTGTGAAAAATATTGACAGTTTATCAAAGATAAAAAGTAAATTAAAATAGAAATATTTTATGATCCAAGAATTATATTCTTGGACATATATCCCATATAATCAAAATGTATACATGAATTTTCATAGAATTGTTCACAATGGCCAAAGTTTTTGTTAATGGTATCCATCAACTAATAAATAGATAAAGTAAATGCAATATAATTCGTGTAATGGAATTTTTTGTCATGGAAGGAATGATGTACTCATACATGCTACAATATGAATGAACCCTGAAAACATACAGGTAAAATTAAAAGAAGCCAGACTCATAAGGCTGCACATTGTATAATTTCATTTATATGTGATGCAAATCCACAGGCATAGAAAGACTAGAGATTGCTTGGAAATGTGGAGAGAGCTGAATGGGAATGACTGTTTAAAGATTACTAAGATGATAAAAATTCTTGAAAAAGATAATGTCAATAGTTTCATTACTTTGTGAATATACTTATCACTATGGAATTATACACTTTAAATGGTTAAAATGATAAATATTTCATCTGTATTTTACCATAAAAAGTATAAATAAATAATTATTTTGGTATTGGTGGGTCCCTCATAATTTTCTTCTTGTGGTCCATAGAATTGGCTGATCAGAGGGAATGATGGTTTATAGAGACAAATAATAGGAGTGATATATTTCATGAAGAATAGAGGTTGGACTTTCCAGAATTGGGTAAGATGAGTTCAACAGGTCAAACTTCTGTAACCCTCAATGAAGACAGGAGAAGCATTGCTGAGGAACTGTGGTGCATAAGATAGGGTGCCAAAAAGAGGAAAGAAAAATTATGTGAAAAAGAGATGAACTACTGAAGATAGACTCTCTGCTTCTCTATTTTGCCAAGAGCTAACCTTGGCAGGATTATATTCTAAATATTTTTGCCATTTCCTGAAAAACTCCCTAATTACTGTGCAACTATCTTCAAGTTAGACATAAGAGTTTTAAATCAACCCTGGGATTTATGCACCTGCAATCAGAGGTTTAAGAATTCTGGAAGGAAGAGAGGAAAGAAAGATTTGTTTTCTTTTGGTTATTTTTTAGCAAATTCTTCTGTCCTTGAACCCTCTATAAAGCCAGTACTTTTTCTATATTAGAAATTCAAATTATTTCAACAGAGCATTTATGAAGTATTCCACTGTAATTTGCATATATATATATATATATATATATATATATATATATAGTGGCCAGTGCATACCAAGACCCTTTTCTCTGTTTACATTTTAGTTCATCCTTTCATGTGGCTCTTATAGCAAGCCAGGGCCCTGAGTCACTACAGAATCCAATTTCTACATCATGTTTGACTTGAGAGCTACCCTGGAAAATTCCAGTATCCTGATGTCTGCTGGACCACTCCATTAGGGTTTTGGACTCCAATTCAGACTCATGGGACTCCCATTTCTTATTGCACGTTTTGACATATGAAGGCAAAGAAGGCAGCAGGAGCGTGAGAATAAATCAACAAGAGGTAGCTAAGCCTAAGAGAAATTAGATGTGGCAGTAATTGAACTTGCAGGAGGAGAATGAAATAATGTGAAAACAAGTTCATGAACTCTATGCTTCCTTATATAAAATGAAGACAAGTTTGTCCAATTTGACATTGGTCATTATTTTACTCTCCCATATGGTTATTTGAACCTAAAATAAAAAAAAAAACAACTCTTGAAAAGTGGTGCTCACCTGTAATCTCAATACTTGGAATGCTGAGACACGATGATTTCAGGTTCAAGGCCAGTTTAAGCAACTTAGTGAGATCCTCAGCCATTTAGCAAGACCCTGTTTCCAAATAAAAAATAAAGTGTATAGCTAGGTGTATAGCTCAGAGGTAAAAATGCCCCTGGGTTCAATCTCCAGTACTACAAAATAAAATAAAATAAGACATCAACAACAAATCAACCTTCCCTCAAGAGCTAACAGTGGTTCTAATGAGAGCCTTCTTAAGCTTTTTGAAAGGCAGAACCCTCTATAAGACCTTCCACTAGGTATTTAAAGTATTTAGAGTTCCAGAAACTTCTTGCATATATTGAGAGATTAGGGCTACGAAGGATACAGTCCTAATGTCTCATATGCACAGATATTACCTCAAAATCAGATTCAATAAAGAGTAGAAAGAAATTTGGCAATAAAGATGGAGCAAATAGATTAAAAGATAACTAGAACCATCACAGATCATCTTTGCCATCTATTTTATTTTTTACTTTCTTTCGGGAATACACTAGAGACAAAAATTAAAATTCAAAAATAGTTCAACTTTCTACCTGTCTTTTAGACATGGGAGAACTTTAGGATCATTAAATCTGCAAACGCGATATGGAATCTTTCTTGTAGCAGTTTGCCTGTACGTTATTCTAAGCTCAAAGATTCCATTGTTGAGATCAATGGACACACTGCCTGAGTTTGATCACTTGGCAATTTTCGAGCCAAACCAAAGCCTCAAAGTAAATATTTCCTACATAGATCATTTAGGCCACAAATGAAAATGTAAGGAATAGCAGCAGGGAAAATATTGCTTTAAAGTTCCTTGCAAACCATACTGCATGAATTAGTAACTAAAGAATGCAGTTGGCAGGGGACAATTTTAAAGAGGAGGAAGGGAGAAGGAGCAGAAGTTTAACGTTTTCATCATTTTCAAGTTGTTACAACTCCAAATCCCCAAAATTGTTATATTTCTTCACATAACTAAACAAAGTTTCTGATCCTTCCAAGACTTGTAAATTTCTCTTCCACAGTTTTCTAGGAACCACAGAGACAGAGAACAACTAACACATAGATAGATTCCCTATGTTTAGTTCCAGAAAGAAGAAATCAGTGGTAACTAATCAACCTCTCCATACTGTTGGGGTGAAACATGAGTAGAAACAACAGTTTTTAGTAATGTAAGTATTTTTTCCTGAATAAATTTTCTCCAAGTGACAGATAATTGTGATGATTCCATTAAAGTGGCCAATATGTTTTAAAAGCTGCTCCTAAGTCTATTGATCAATGGATTCAGTCTGGAGCTTTGGCTTTGAGAGAATAAGTCACATTCAGCTAAATCTATAGTCATTTCTCCACATGCACTCTAATTGCTCTGAGGAGAACCCAGGATTGCTTCATCTGATAAACATGCGCTCATTTTGGAGGAATATTTTATTTATATCCCCTGTAGAAGCTACAATCAAATAAGGAGCTCTGGGGTAATGTGTTCAAATAGCTTCTCCATCAACATCTGGTCAGAGTAATACTGTTTCTTTTGCAAATAAAGAGTGGTTTTATAGATTTCCAGAGGGAAATGCTAACTTGTAAATGAAAAGAGAGCCTAGACACTCATTCAAGTTTTCAATCATATTTATTAAGCATTTACTATGTGACAAAAATACTATTTTGAATACACATGAAGGTGTTACTATAAGGCAAAGTCCAGACTGTATTTATGTAAGTAGTGTACAAGATGTGGCTATGGTTTTGTCACTGGCATGATAAGACAGTTAATAAATGTAAAACCTATACAATCAAAGAGGCATAAGCAGAAAACCTCTATTAAGATAAAGTGCCATATGGTCAGAATGAGAAATCAAACTATCATAATATAAAACTACACAATTACAGAGGAAAGTGTTAATAAGAAAAATATAAAAGTGACACAGTGGATAGATATGAATGATTTCGGTATAACAAATGGAAAGAGGACTTTTCACATTGTACCCTAGAGTCAGTATGGAAGCAGAGTTTACTTGTTTCAAACCACTTCCATTACCACTCTGGGTTATGAAAACCAAAAACTGCTGATCAGAAGGTTGACTGCAAGGTCCTAAAAAATCCCCAGCCAACAAAAATTCAACCATGGCTACTAGCCTACTTTTAAGTGAAGAAACATGTTCCTGCATTTTTATAAATGGGTAAGTAATGCAGGATTTTAGTTAACTTTTAGATAATTCAAATAAGAGTCAATTTAACCAGAACCATCCTAATCTCCAAGTATGAAGAAGGTCTTCTGCTTCATCACACCCATCCCTCCCTATTATCCTGCATATTCAATGTTTTGGTATGGGACCTTGACAAAACATATTAAAATGCAAACAGAGGGACAATTCATCAAATCAGTAATCATTCAACAATTCTTTGGTGGCCACTAGTTCATCTATTTTGTTAATTATCATCTTAAAGCCCCAAGAACTTTAACATTAAGGGAGTAAATAGCCCTGGCTGACAAAAGAAAGCCTGGAGCATGACTCATTGGCCAGAGAAGGAAGGCCCAGGTTGATCACTGTAGTTTGGATTTTAGAAAACAGTGGCAGGATCACATGGAGTGATAGGCAATTCCAGGACATACGAAGGCCATGAAAACTCCTAATCTTGGCTAGCTAGTTGTGTAAATGGGGGAGCTATACCAGATTTTCAGGACATTCAAAGTGAAAAGAAGGCAAATACACTGAGTATATGGGAAAAACAGCACATCCATGCATTGCTAGTGAAGTTCAAAATTGTACAATTTGCAAGGCAATTTGATAGTACTGAGTAAAATTGAAAATGTACAAAACTTATGATATCATATAATAATATATGTCATGTCAACTATAATACATATAAAGAAGATACCTTTAACTGCTAGCTAATATTCCACTATATGTGTATATGTATATATATGCACACACAAATACATATACATATATATACAAAAATAATGCTGCCAAACTTACTGTTGGCAATTAATAAACAAAAACATACTATCATTTCATAAAGAAAGTATATGTTTTCTTTACATGAACAGTAAAAATGTGAAACAGACATAATCTTCAAAATAAAGTATGGGCTACATCTAGATTTATTAAACTCTTATTGCATTATCCAAAGAAAGTATTTTTGGTTTTTTTTTTGTTTTTTTTTATATTTTTTTAATTTTATTTTATTGGTGCACTGTATTCATACATCATAGTGGGATACAAACTTTTGTAGACATACATGCACACATCGCCCAGTCAGCCCCCACCCGATCCCCACCCCATTCTCTCCCCATCCCTCCTTCCCATGCTTGGCTTAGTGGTTGACATCTAGTATTATAGCAATTTATCCAAAATTAAAAATGATAATCTCACATAACAGTTTCATTTGTCTGATACCAAGTGTTTGATGATTTAAAGATAGCATTTCAATATTTCTTTTTGCTTTCTTTCTTACTAGAGCATATTTTTTTCTGTTTTTTTAGGTGAAACTATCATATATTTATATATTTATTTTTCAGAAAAAAATCTATCCTAATATGGAATATGAATTCTAGATACCCAAAACGATCTTGAAAAAGAACAAAGCTAGCAGATATATTTATATGGTTTGAAAGTATTTTTGAAGATCTTTGAAATTCTCATCAAAGATTTGTATTTGAAAGAAATACTTTATGAGAAATCATTTACTAAATTTCATTGTTTCTCTGAAAATTCAAGTTAACTTGGATTATTATTGTTGTTTATAAATAATATTATTTTCTAGGTCTGGTAACCCTAGGAAATAATATTTTAGTAGGAAGCAAATGACAATATAGGCACAAATCTATAGAGGTCAGCATACTGTATATTCTATACTACTGTGTGCATTTGAGGTTTTTATAAGTTCTGTGGTTTGACAGTGACCAGATCTCTATTTCTTTCGTGTGTGTGTGTGTGTGTGTGTGTGTGTGTGTGTGTGTGTGTGCTAGGGATTGAACCCAAGGGCATTCTTCCTCCAAGCTAAGCCCCAGCCCTTTTTACTTTTTATTTTGAAACAGGGTCTCACTAAGTGGTTGAGGGTCTGGCTAAATTTCTGAGGCCGCTCTAAAACCTGCGAGCCTCCTGTCTCAGTCTTCCAAGTATTGGGATTACCGAGTGTACCACACTGCCCGGCAGCCATATCTCTGTTTCTATTTATGTCTACACATGGTTTGATACCTGGCCCTTTACAGCTGGTGATATCTAAAGGATATTTATTTTCAGAATATGGGTGTCTTTATGTTACTTTTCATATGTTACTTTTAATATTTTATAATTATTTTGTACTTATTTTTGTGCAAAGGGTTTCAGCTTCTATTTCCAGGTGTAAAATGTGCCCCATCAATGCTATTTATACATAGACTCTTCTTTATTAAATCTTCAGTGCAATTTTTAGAACAAGCTTGGGGTCGTTATCTCACCTTGGTAATTTTAACTATTTCCTCTGACATCCTATTCAAATGCATTGAAAGTTCATTATAAATTTTGTGACTATTCAAATTTTAATTTATTTAAAGAATGGAGAATATCAATTTGTCTTAGGTTTTTTTTCTCTCTTGATTTTCATACCATTATTTGTTATGTTTTTTCTTTTAAAAAGCAAGAAAATGTGAGTTCATTTCCATATGAAGACTTAGAATTTCTTTATTATGATGCAAATATCTATGAAATAATTGTCAATATATAAAAGTTCCTGAATAATTTTTAAAATAATAGCTTAGATTCAGATGGACTAAAAAGTAAAATCATTTAATTGTGTACTAAAATATAAACCGTTTCAGTTTCCAAGAATGTCTGTTTCTCCTTTTTTTTTTTAACCACAAGGGGGCATGTGAAGACCAAATACAAGAATAAATTTATAAAAGGTCTTTGATTTTTTTTAAAAAAAATTGTTGTTTTTAAACTTTGAAAAGGTGATTTATTTCACCACTGGTGTGTTTATTTTGTAAGACACAATTTCACTGAACATTAGAGTTGGCTAAATATTAAGTCATTCCATATTCTTCACTGAATTTGGAACTAAGAAAATGATTTCGTTGTTTTCTGAGACAGTTTAGTCCTCTTGATTTGTTGGATGAAGAAAAAAGCTAACAAGAGCACACCTGCAACTGTCACTAACAGACAGGAATTTCAGAATGGACAGAAACAACTTTGGTAAAGCCGAGCGTCTTAAGGAAATTGATGATATATGGGAGATCTTTTTTCTTTTCATTTTTATATGCAGTGCAGATCGTCTTAAGAAATTTCTTTTAAAATGTTTTTAAAGCGATTAATCTCTAATACCAAATAATAAATCCGTAGTCCATTGCTGACCATCCTCTCTCTCTTACACAGAACAAATCAAAACTTCCATTGCTTCATAGAAATATGAACAATTTTATGCAAAGCAGATATAAGCAAATAATTCTTTGTATAAATTTATGGGGAGTTATCTTTAAGTCTCCAAACTATTTGCTACAATTTCTCAAGGGTAGAATATTAATAAAAAGGGGAGAAACCAAGCGAAACAGAAATACAAAATGGAAAAATGTTCCAAGAACTTTAAAAGCAGATATTTCCCAAGTGAAATATGTTCCATTTGAAATATTATACAATCCAAAATTCAAGCAAATGGTTTCCAACTTTAGGTAAAAGTAGTTGGAACCAAATTTGGACATTTGTTTTACATTTCAGCCAACCCACTCTGGAAGCTGCAGCAAGTCTTTATGTAAGGGTTGTGGGGAGTAGGAGCCAAAGATTTTCGATTTCTTACAGCGGTAGGATGAAAATAAATATTTCAAAAATTTAAACTTGTATCTCATTCACGTGAAACTTTTGAGGAGTTCAAAGTTATAAACGGACACATCAATGTTCTCTTCATATCATTTTATAACGTCAACTAAAATTGGAATGATTGCAATATATACAGTGAGCATTGCGTATAGGGAGCCAGAGCAAATAGTTACTTTCCAGAACTATCTGTTTCACTTTATAAAAGTGCGTGACTGTGTGCTCTCTGTTCTTTGAAAGTGTGTTGGTCTATTTCATTATCACCTCTCGGTTAGCACATTTGGAAATCTTAAGTCTTCTATAGTAAAAAAGCTGTCTCTTTCTTGAGTTCATTCATGTATTGATTCAACAAATACTTATAGAGTGTCAACTACGTGCAAGGCAACCGTGCTCTGAGAAATAAATATAAAGAAATGTGCCATGAGTAGGAGAAGCTTTTGCTTCTCTAGCTGGGAGCAAATTAACACAGAGCCAAGGAAGGTTAAGGCACCACACACAAGACATATTATGAAATATGGCAAATAGGTAGTGAAGGCTATTGAATTTCGGGGATAAGATAAAATTGGGAGATTAAAGAGCACACATTGTGGCTTGACCGAGAAAATGCATCAGTATCACTGAACTGAAGATTTCATATTGAAAAATCAGGATCGATTAAATTGAAAAGATATGAGAACTAAACATTTGTCAGCAGTGGATAATGTACTTATCTAGTAGAAAATGAAATAGCATTAAAAATTTGGGGCTGAGAAAAAATAGTGAAAAAAATCTTTCTTGTGTGTGTGTGGCATTGGGGGTTGAACCCATAAGGGGAGTGGTCCTAACACTGTGCTACACCCCCAGGCCTTTTAAGAATTCTTTATTTTTAAAGGGCACACTAAGTTGCTAAGGAGCTTGCCACATTGCTGAGGTTGTCCTCGAACCTGCGATCCTCTGGTCTCAGCCTCCTAAGTACTGGGATTACAGGTTGCACCACCACACCTGGATTTAGTTATTCTTTTTCTAAACATTTCTCTTGTCTTTACAGCTTCTTTAGGCACCACAATATCTGAATATAGGCCAGCATGCAGTAACTTAGTGATTCCCTATTTCAAAATAAAAGTAAAAAGTGCTAGAAAGTGTAGCTTCCAAGTAGAATGATCCTACATTCAATCCCTAATAAAAGAAAGAAAGATGAAAGAAAGAATGAATGAAAGATAGTTTCCTTGGTGTATAGTTAATTCTCTTATATAATCATTCTTGGTGATCAAGAACTAAATCCTCAGAACTAGTTAAAACTGATCTTTTAGCCTCAAACTCACCCTCTTTAATGTAAAAGGCTGGATGAGATTATTTTTGTAATTCCTTTTAGTACTAAAATTTCATGTTCTATGTCATTAGGAACCATAAAGTACAGATTAGTTCTAGGAAGAATCCAATGATTATGGTTCAAACCAATATAATTTTAGTTCAATTTATGAATTTTGATGTAGAAAAAGAAGCATCTGCACATAATATATTTTAAATGTGTATAATATAATTTCTTATGACTGCTGGTTTAAGAATTTCCTTTAACAAGGGGGCATTTCCAGGACTATATATAGATAATGGTACCATAATCTTGTTGACATGTTTCAGCATTTTGCTTAATATTGTTATATGAAGTAAAATTAGCCCTCATGTTGCTATAATTTTGACAAATTTCCATTTGATACATAGCAATAGATTATTTTAAAATACTCAATAATTGAAAATATAATTATGCCCCTTTAGTGCTTTGGTTCAGTATAGGTCATCTCCCAAGGTGCTATATGTCCTTCCTAAAATGAGAAAGAGAGCAGAGCACACTTTAGTACTTCACAAGTTAAATAGCTGGGAGTTGGGTGGTGAACCTAGTTATTTTCAGGTGTTTCTAACCCAGGATTGGAAATATGAGACTTCAGAACTCCACATTCATAAACATGTC
Organism: Muscardinus avellanarius; assembly: GCF_963383645.1. Classification (NCBI taxonomy): domain Eukaryota; kingdom Metazoa; phylum Chordata; class Mammalia; order Rodentia; family Gliridae; genus Muscardinus; species Muscardinus avellanarius. Next base: position 115,006,795 of record NC_137792.1, on the reverse strand, counting down.
AAAGTCAATCAGTAAGCCAAACATGAGAAGGAGGGAGGAGGAGGAAATAGGTTGGGAATTGGGGAAGGGCTAAATGAGTGATGTGTGCATGTATGCCTCTACCATCTTGTACCCCATTAAGATGCATGACTACAATGCACCAATTAAAACATTTAAATAAAATAAAGTATACTCTGTCCTCGCTCTTTGACAATGAATGCCAATCAATGAGTGAAAGAACACAATGAATACTGAAAGTGTGCAGTATTTATATCCAAATAGAAATATTACATTTCCATTGATTCACTGTTCTTCGACTAGATACTTGATTGGGTTAGCCCATGCTTTTCTGATCAGATCAAACCAAGTCTAAGTCTTTGTTTCCTAATTTCACATATGGAGAGATAGTCACAGATTAAACATGTATCCCCCATGGAACAGGTTTGCCAAATTCATGTTGGCAAAGTGGCCCATGGTTGCATATGAAGCATCTCTAATGAACTTCATGGCATATATTTTGTTCCTCATAGTGGAAGATAGTCTATGTTATGTTGCTTTCAAATTAAGAGACTCTGGATGACTTGGTATGATCACTTTCATCTTTGGGCCTGAAGTCTCTGAAGTATAGCCTAAGAGATTAAACTAAGATACCTTCCAAGCACTCTCACATTCTAAATTTCTTATGGGGGATATCCAAATAAAAAGTATTTGTATGAAGAGGAATTGAAGTCAGAATATTATAGTGACATATGCACATCCATGTTTATTGCAGCCAAATTCATAAAAGCCAAATTATGGAATCAGCCTAGATGTCTGTCAGTAGATGAATGGATAATGAAAATGTGGTATATACACACAGTGGGATTTGACTCAGCCATAAAGAATAAAATTGTGTCATTTGCAGGAAAATGGATCTAACTCGTAAAATTTAAATAATGCTAATTTTCTCACCTTATTTCTCTTAAGATGTCACTACCACTCTTAATATGTACAGGGAGTGGGAAGCAGCCAGCTATGATACAGAGGGAATCGCCAAGTACTATGTACTATGTGCATATATGTTTCTATTACTTTAAACCTCATTATCATAGATAATTACAATACACCAACAAAAGTTTATTTAAAGTTATTTGATAATTTTCTCCCTAAAATCTACTTCTATCTTTTTATCCCCTGGTAAAAGCATCTGGGCCTTCATGGCATCTATTATATGCTATGCTTGCCTTGCAACTGGTAGCTATTAATAGCAATATTTCCATTTGTCACTACAGTGTCCAACTAGATTTAGAACTCCAACTAGATTTAGAACTCTTTGGAGACATGGTATGCCTTAAGCTTCTCAAAGAAGCAGTTTCAATTCAATCCATTCTTATTCCTTTATACACCAAACAATTTAATAAGTCCTTCATGGGAGATCAAGATGAATAAAGAGTGCCTCACCAAGCCCCAGCATCACCACCATTTAACTCTGGATGTAACTAGTGACTAATTCAATACAAACAGATCTTACTTTCCTAGCCAAGACCAGAGAATTGCTGTCCTAGATGACAAGAGTAAAAACTAAGCAAGGTTTTGAATAAATTAGTGACATACTATGACGAGATAGGAACAGTCTGATATTTCACCTGCATCTACGTTTTTTTGCATTTCCAATAAAAACACAATTTAAGGACAGAAAGTGCTGCCTCCTCATTAGTAGGAAAAAAGTTGATAGCAATGGCATATGCCTGGTAATCTTAGCAGTTGGGAGGCTGAGACAGGGAATCACAGGGTCGAGGCCAGCCTCAGCTACTTAGCAAGACACTTTCAAAATAAAAAAAATTAAAAAGGGATGGAGGTTTTGCACAGAGGTAGAATGTCCCTGGGTTTAATTCTCAGTTCTGTACCAAGAAAGGGAAAAGAATGGAGGAAGGAAGGGGGAAAGAAGAAGGGAGGAGCTGGCACAGCAAGTTCAAATTTAAATAATTTTTCTTTGCACTGAGGGAGAAGGAATAAAGCTGAACATCCATATGCAGCTTATAAAGCAAGAGTTAGAATCTGTAACTTAACTAGTGTAACCAGCTGATAGAAAATATGTGGTGTTCATCTCAGGAAATTCCATATAACTCGTACAAAAAGCAGTTTGGATAAGAATGAGAAAGATAAATGACACACATGGAAGCTTGGATAATTTGAGAAGTTGGACCATAATTAACACTTGATAATATGGCCTATCTTCATTCTTTGCAAAGGGACATATGCATAGACATAATTGGCTCATATTTTTAAATCTGTGGCTCAATAGGACAACATTTTGAATAAAGTTAAACTTATCACAGATGTTGACGTAAGTTTTATTACCCCGAAGCATGACTAATAACAAATTTTAAAAGTATCATTAGATGTTCTCTTATTTTAGGGCTTAGAACCTTATGCTTCAGCATGCACACTTTCACATGGTTCTTATGGATTCAGAATGATGCTACTGTTTGAAAATCCATTTCCATCTAATAGTTAAAAGACTAGCTGTTTGGGTGTGGTGCACACCAGTAATCCAAGTACTTGGAAGGCCAAGACAGGAGAATTTCAAGTTTGAGGTCAGTTTCATCAATAAAGTGAGACCCTCAGCAATTCAAGGAGACTCTGTTTCAAAATAAAAAATAAATAGGGCTCAGGATGCCAGGTGTGGTGGTGCACTCTTGTTATCCCAGTGCTTGCGAGGAAGAGACAAGATGTTTGGAGGCTCAAGGACAACCACAGAAATATAGAAAAGACCTCAGTAACTTAGTGAGATCTTGTTTTAAAACTCAAAACAAAGAGGGCTGGGGATGTAGTTCAGAGTTAGAATACTTCTGGGTTCAACTTCCAGTAACACACACACACAACTCTAACTCTCTCTCTCTCTTTCTCTCTCTCTCTCTCTCTCTCTCTCTCTCTCTCTCCCTCTCCCTCTCCCTCTCCCTCTCCCTCTCCCTCTCCCTCTCCCTCTCTCCCTCTCTCTCTTTCTCCAAGTGCTTTTGTTGTTGGCTCCTATGCATTTAACCTGGTACTAAATTGTTTATTCTTCACCTCTGCCAATTCCATACATACACATACACATTCCACTCTACACCCCTGTGTTTATTTGTTCTGTTGACCTTATAATTTTTGAAGACTGTAGAAGGGCACAATGAAAAGAAAGAACCCAAACTGAGTGCTTCAAGAGTTATTTCCTTTTATGATTTCATTAAAGTAAGCATTCTAGTCTAAACATTCCAGCAATTTAATTTTAGTACATGATAAAATTTATGTATTACCACATTAATTTAAATATGAATTCTACATTGCTCACTGTAATTAAATTGGCATTTTCTACTTTCCTCTTACCTTCATGTACATTTGGAAAAGAACAAGAGTGTTTAAGAATGATGGTTCTAAATGTTCACAGCTCAGATTTAGCACTAATATTAAAGGGATGGTATTAAGACTTGGAGTTGGATTATTTGTTTACGTTGGCAAAGTTTACTAAGCATGCAAATGTCTTAGTTTATGGATAAATGATGTGATAGAGTTGATGGGTTCTAAATGATAAAATAATTTCTTTCTTACTGCCGGAGCCAGCCAGCAAGAGTAGGGGTTCTGAAATGAGGCGTGAGGATGAAGAGTTTTTAACTCTAATGTGGGGGAGCCGCCAGCCTACTATCTCTACTGGTTGACCCCTGTTCATGGGTCAATATTTCCTATGGGTCGACGACTATGCCTGGGTCAGTATTCTCTATCGCGTGGACACTCCTGGCCAACGCAGCTTCTGGGTCAATCTTGTCTTTATTGCACCGGCCCCGACTTTGTTTTTCCAGAGGTATTTATACACAGCTACGGGTCAATCAAAATTCTCGTGCTACCACCACCAGAATACAATAAAGACCAATACAAAACACATCATTACAGATAGGCCTATCAGTACCCTCGTGTCATCACCACCTGATCCTCTCTCAGACCTCTTTGAACTTTCCATAACCCCAAACCTTGTTGACTCTGGGCGAAGGACAGTCAGCTGAGTCAGAGACACCAATCTAGGGAAAAGCCTTAATGGCTCCCAACATCTTACTATTTATTTTGTCTTTTAAAAACATTTTCACCAAAGTTTATAACTATATGATATTTTCGTATTTTTTATATTTTCCACATAAAAGAAACATTTCATATAAAGAGTATTTTCTCTATAAGGGTAACTAGAAAATCTAAATGTAGAGATATTAGGTAGTTGGCTAGAAATAGAAATTTGTGGCTGTCTAAAATATAATAAGGATGTGCATGGACCAAACGAAAATGTTCTAATTATAAGCCAAGTGTAGTGACACATGCTTGTAATCCCAGTATTTGGGAGGCTGAGACATGATCATCTGGTTTCCCAGCCAGCCTCAACTACTTAGTGAGGACCTCTGCAACTTAGTGACACCCTGTTTCAAAATAAAAAATAAAAAAATTGGGCTTGGGTTGTAGCTCAGAGGTAGAATGGCCCTGGGTTCAATCCCCAGCTCCACAAAAATATGTTCTAATTATTTGGTTTTCCTGAACCCTCCAATATATGTATTCATGAAAACTTTGATTATAATTGTCTTACATATGTAAAGTTTAACATAAAAATCTGGGGCAAATACTGGAATGAAATTTCTATCAAAAAGCATTAAGATAGTTTATTTCATTGAGGTAAGAAAAGGAATAGGAAGGTAAAATTCAATCTGATCTATTTATGTCAATTTTGTATAATTTACCTATTTGAAGTGATTTATAGGAAAAACTGAGAAAATCCCCCCTTTTCCTCCCCTTTCCACCAGAATTCTAACCCAGAATTATGTCAATTCCCTAACAGAGTACACATAAATCTACAATTCCCTGATGATAATATTCATTTCATTTTAAAAACTTATTAATAAACTGTATGAGAGGATTATTGCTCTGTTCTACTTAACCTACTCAAATCTTTGACATTCCAAGTTTTCTATGAGGTAGAAAACATATAAAGTTCAGCAACACTGAGATCATTGAAGATGTGCATATCCAGAAATGAGGAAAGCAGACATCTATCTAGTCCTTGAAATTGAATGTAACATCTTTTCACCCGTAAATGAAATTTGAAGTTAGTCATAATTTCACAGCCCTTTTGCAGATGCCTGTTTTCCTTTGATTCTACATATTGTATTTACTTTCATTCTGCTATCTACCACTATCTCAAAGTAGCAGATTAGGAAACCAGATGACAGATCTAAGATACATTTCAAGTACACTTTACTGCACACCAAATTAGCATCAAGTTTTCTCAAGTTTCCTGGTGCTTTAGCCATGTACGTCACTTCCTCTCACTGTCTTCATTGAATGCTGTCGCTAACATCCTGTACCAAACCACACAACAGAAAAAAATATATACATGCCAGAAAACATACAGTTGTGAAAGTTAGATAACCTAAATTATAAACCCCTGTCTTCAATGTAACCAATTATTTTGAAATATAAGGTGAGTTAACATGTATTTCTAGATGTTTTGCCTTTGGTCATTCTGAAGTTTATACCAAACATATGCTCAAAATACATGCATATACATATAGACATACATAAAGTTTCCTACCAACTCACAAAAACCATAGAACTCTTGTATATACTTAGGTAGTAAAGTCATTGAAATCTACATGTTAAGTCATTGAACAGTCCAGAAATTGAACAAAGTGACTTTTAAGGTGACTTTCTACTCAGCAAGCTTCTCATTCTATATTATAGTAATTCAAGATAAGTAGCCACTTACAAAAATGGCCTGTGATCATCATCCTAAAATAGCCTTCTCACCCTTCCAACTCTCTCCTCTTACTGTGCTTTTTAATCATGTCAACTTATCACAACTGACCTAGCATTAAGCAACCATTTGTTTGTTTATTGTCTGCAAATTGCATAGCACATACCTGCAGTCTATCTGTTACTTTCATTGCTGAATTTCCAGTACCAGAGATATTCGTGGCACATTATAAGCACTCAATAAATGTGTGCTGAATTCAGAAACACATGGATGATGATTTGGATAAATCATAAATAATGCTCAGTTCTGAAAAAAATGACAGCTGACCCTTCACATTCCCAAAGTGAAAGCCATATGTTTAAAATAGTGACTCACAAAAACAAAACTGAGTTTGGTGGGAGCTGAGGGAGAAAAGGCTGTTCTGAATTAAAAGAAACTTTAAAAGTATACTTTCTAAAGACAAGCGGAGCTTATTTGGATCGTCATCCAAACAAACAATTGCAAAATACATTTTTAGAAATATGAATAGAGGATTCCATACTAAGTGTTAAGTGATGTATTATAATTTATTAATCAGTTAGCGATTAATTAAATGAAAAATCAATAGTAATTAATTGTTTTAAAGTATGATAATGATATCTTTCATGTAAATGCTCTTGTCTATGTATCCTGAAGAAAATAAAGCACTCAGGAGGAGAAGTAACATTATTAGGAATCATTTTAAAAATAATCCAGCTTTTGACTTTTAATTTCCAGGAAATAAATTTGGCAAGACACTGATGGTATTTGCAAGTTGTGGAGTCTCATTGTATCTTAGACTGAAAATTCTCCTCACAATAAATAAAAAGAGAAAGTATCTTTGCAGGCATAGAAGTAAATGTATTTGTCCAAACAAATTGAGTGTATTCAGGACAAAGAAGGTCAGTTGCTTCTTGGTCTCTTGTCTTTTCCATTTTGTGATTCAATTGCTACTTTTGGAAGCAAATCAAGGAATAATATTTGTATTCCAATGCTCCTGTGGCTAAGTCTACCCAAAGGAATGCAGAGAATTGACAAGTCTGTACATAATTGGAACCAGTCTTGGTAATGTTAAGCCACAAAACCTTTTTCCCATTTGGCTGACCAATTTTTATTTACCCTTATCATCTGAAACTATGGATACTTGACTTGATGTGTGCTTAACATTCCTGGTTGGAGTGGCTATGAGCAATAGATGCTTCTAGTGTAATTGTACTCATGTCGTCTCTACACCAAAGGACGGGTACAAGCTGCTTCTTTTTAAGTTTCTAGTTTATTAATTTGAAAAGAATTGGGAGATAAAAATTACAGGAAAACAGAAGATATACAAGACGATTTGGCTTACGGTAACATGCAGTCTATACAGTCTATATACCCAAGTGCATATATTATGTTTTTCATGTATTTACTTTGGTGGAGACATGTTTTTGGACTTCACATTCCAATGGGATTGCCCTCAGTGTCCAAGATCATATTTTTCTAATGTGATTCATGGGGTAAATATTCAAACATGATCATTTTTTTGCACAGGGATTGTACCTATGGGCATTCAAACTCTGAGCTACATCCCCAGCCATTTTTCTTATTTGTATTTTTTGAAACAGGATATCACCTAACATGCTGAGGGTCTCATCGAGTTGGTGAGGTTGGTTTTGAATCTGTGATCCTTCTGTCTGATCCTTCTGTCTCAGCCTCTTGAGTACTAGGATTTTATGTGTATGTACTCCCTATGCCTGGATAATTTCTAAAAATAAGTAGAAATTATTCATGATTATGCTTAGTTAATGAAATCCTTTTCCTAGCATGTATCAGTATTCAGTTCCTTTTGGTAGCTGAATAATATTCCTTTGTATGGATGTTCAAACAAAATGTATCATTTTGTTTACCTATTGATAGGCATTTATGTTAGTTCACCTTTTGGCTATTATGAATAATGTTGCTATAAATATTTGTGTTAAGATTTTGTTTGGGCATATATTTCACTTCTCTTTGGTATATCCCCAGGGGTGGAGTTATTGGGCCAAATGTTTACTCTATAGTTAAATTCTTCGAAAATGAGAAGCTTCCAAACTCTTTCCAAAGTAGCTGTATTAATTTATATTCTTATATATTTTGTATAAGGGTTCCAATTTCTGACCTCACTCCTCAACGCTTGTTAATGTCTATATTTCAGATTAGAGACCTCGAACTAGTAAATGCTATGTTGTATCCCAATGTGATTTTTTTGAGGTACAAGGGATCAAAACAGTGTGACTTTGATTTGTATTTCTCTGTTGCTATTGAGCTGCTTTTCACATGTTTTGTGCATTTATATATTATCCTTAGAGAAATATATAAATCATTTTCCTTTTTTTTTTGGTGGTCCTGGGGTTCCTGGAAACCCTTCTACCTCCAGGCTACACTCCCAAGCCTATTCTTATATTTTTATTTGGAAACAGGGTCTCTTAATCCAGCGCTGCTGGCTTCAAACCTGCGCGATCCTCCTGTCTCCGCCTCCCAAGCGCAGGGATTACAAACATGTGCTACCACGCCCAGCTTATAAATCATTTTTTAACTACCATAAGATTGTCATTTATTGTTAAAAATATGAGTTTTTATATGTTCTGAATATAACTTTGATGTAACAGGATTCGGAAATATTTTTCTCCTTCATAGATTATTTTTTACTTTCTTTTTGGCACCATTTTTACCACAATTTAGAATTTTTGTTAAAGTCTATTCATTCTTTTATCACTTATATGTTTTGAATTGTGTATAAAAACAATTGTATAACCCAAAATTTTAAAATTGAGTTCTTTGATTTCTTCTCAGAAATTTTTACTTGTATCTCTAATGTTAGGTGTTTTATATATTTTGAGCTATTTTTTTGTGGTCCTAGCAATTCAATCCAGTTGCATTCTCTACTGACTTATACCCCCAGCTCTATTTATTTAGGAAACAGTTCTCACTAAATTACTGTGTTCTGGCCTCAAACCTGTGATTCTTCAGTTTCAGGCTCCCAAGTATTACTATTACAGGTGTGAACCACTGCATCCAGCTTGAAATAATTTTTTATGGTATGAAGTCAAAGTCCAACTTCATTCTTTTATATAATGGATAAAAAGTTGTCTCAGCATTATTTGTTGATGAGACTAATATTTTCCCTATTGAGTAGTCTTGGTATCTTTGTTGAAATAAGTCGACCATAAATATAATTTTATTTCTGTACTCTAAACTCTTTTCAACTGATTTATATTTTTATAGTTATGCAGGTACCCCCAAGTCTTTTTTACCCCAACATTTCAGTAAGTTTTGAAAATAGGATGTATGACTCTCCTAGCTGTTCTTTTTCAACACTGTTGCATTGTTGAAAGACAATAGAATGAGAGATATAGAATGTACCCTGAAGGGCTCAGAGTTGTTATAATTGAATCAAGAGATTTATAATCTGTGTGTGTGTGTGTGTGTGTGTGTGTGTGTGTGTGTGTGTGTTTGTGTGGGTCTAGGGATGGAACCCAGGGGCATTCTACCTCCGAGCTACACCCCCAGCCCTATTTTTTATTCTTTATTTTGAAACAGGGTCTCACTGAGTTGCAAAGGGCCTCACTAAGTAGCTGAGGCTGGCCACAGATCCTCCTTTCTCAGCCTCCCAAATGCTGGGATTACAAGCGTGCACTACCACACTCGGCTCAAGAGAGCTATAATCTTTTAAGTAGATAGATTCGTTGTAATCGATTTATTGCTTGGTAACTAGTCTAGGTAGAGTGTGGCTGGAGAAGGTGGGTCCCTTGGGTGGGGCTTTAGGGATTGTGCTTGTGTTTTTTAATCTTCTGAGTGGCCTCCATAATGTGAGAGCAGAGCCTGTGTGCTCTCCCTTTCTCTGTTTCCGGCCACCATACCCTGAGCTTCAGACCCTTGCCTGACATGGATTGAACTCAGAATCTTCAAAAAACTGAGTAACTAAATCTTCCTTCCTATAAGTTATGTGGTTGGTCACTTGGGCGTTATAGCATTGAGGATGTTTACTAAGACAGAGACCTACACTGGGTATCTTGGTTTTCCATAATAATTTTAGGATCATCATATTTACTGCCATAAAAAGCAGATGAAATTTTGTATAAGAATTGCAATGAATCCATAGAGTAGATAGAGGAGTATTGTGTTCTAAACAATATTAAGTCCTCTGTTTACAAATATAGAATCTGCTTATATATTTTTCATGATAATTTGAAAATATATTGTTGATAACACATACTTAATATTCAATAAGTATTATAATAATACAGGATATTACTTTGTAATATAGAAAGATTTTTTACTTGCATTGTTTTATTTGATATTGAAAGCAGTACTATTAGCATTCTATTACAAATAGAATGACTTATCAAAAGCCTCAAAACCAATAAAATGCCTAGGAATAAACTTAATCAAGGAGGTAAAAGACCTCTACAAGAAAAATTATAAAGCACTAACGAAAGAAATTGAAGAACTTAGAAGGCAGAAAGATATTCCTTGCTCTTGGATAGGCAGAATGCTATCAAATAGCCATTTTACCAAAAGTGATCTACAGAGTCAATGCAATTTCTATCAAAATATCAATGTCATTCTTCACAAACCTAGAAAACTCAGTCATAAATATCTTATGAATAAAGATCCAGAAAAGCTAAAGAATTATCAGCAATAAGAACCATGAAGGAGGCATCACAATTGCTGACTTCAAATTATGTTAGAGAGCTATAGTAATAAAACCAGTATGGTATTGGCACAAAAATGAGCATATAGAACAATGACACAGAATAGAAAATACAGAAACAAGTTCACATGCTTATAGCCAATTAATCTTCAACAAAGGGTTCAAACACATACCCTGGAGAAAAGATAGCCTTTTAAACAAATCGTGTTGAAAAAAACTAGTTAACAATTTGTAGAAAAAATGGAACTAAATCCTTACCTCTTACCCTCCACAGGAGTCAACTTGAGATGGATCAAAGACCTGGAAATTAGACCAAAGACTTTGAAGTTACTAGAGGAGGGCATAGGTCCAACACTCCAACATATAAGCACAGGTAGAAAATTCCTAAACAAGACCTCAATAGCTCAGGAAATTAAAACAATAATTAATATGCTGGATGGCATTAAAATAAAAACTTTCTGCACATCAAAGTCACCATCAGGAATCTATGAAGTAAGTCCATGGAATGGAAGAAGAATTTTACTAGCGATTCCCTTTGACAGAGGACTAATATTACAAAGAACTGAAAAGCCTTTACAGTAGAAAAACAAATAACCCAATCAAAAAATGAATAACTGAACTGAATAGGCACTTCACTTTACAAAAGACGAGATACAAATGGCCAATAGATACATGAAAAAATGTTCAACGTCATTAGGAATCAGGGAGATGCAGATCAAAACTCCACTGAGATTCCATCTAACCCCAGTCAGAATGGCAACCGTCAAGAAGTCAAATAGCAACAAATGTTGGCGAGGCTGTGGAAAAATAGGAACTCTTCTACACTCTTGTTGGGAGTGCAAACTAGTCCAGCTGCTATGGAGATGAATGTGGAGATTCGTTAGAAAACTGAGAATGAATCCACCAGATGATCCAGCTATAACATTCGCTCTGGGATATCTTTCCAAAGAGGTTGAAACCAGAGAACTATAGTAATATACGCATTCCCATATTCATAGCTTCTCAGTTCACAATAGGCAAATTATGGATGCAACTCAAGTGTCTATCAATAGATGAATGTATTACAAAATTATGGGAAGTACACACAATTTTATTCAGCAATAGAAAAGAACAAAATTATGTCATTTTCAAGAAAATGGAAGGACCCGGAGAACATTATGTTAAGTGAGATTAGCCAATCATAAAAAGTGAAGGGTCATGTTTTCTCCAATATGAGCAAGTTGGAGAGTAATTGGGATACCAGAGGGCCTCCAGATAATGGAGGCCAATCCTCAGTGGAGCCAGGAAGGGAAGAGAAGGAGGAAGACTGAGGTTCATTAATGGAAATTCTACCATCAACTATTTGTGTATATGTGAATATACCAACATCGATCTCTGCACTTTGTATTGGGAAGGGAGGAAATAAAGAGGGGGAAGGGGTCCACCAAGTGCTGTGTGCATGTACGTCATTGTCCACATGAATTACATTATGATATAAGACTAATGCACCAATAAAAGCACATAAAAATTTAAAACCTTAACTTTGGTCATGATTTTGAACTTTTTTTTTACTATATCATTCTTTCTACTTTTTAAACTTTCAGTTACCATGCTAAAACATTAGATACTAAAGGGTTTGGTTTAGTTTGGATATTTCAAATATTTTTTAAACCATCTACATAGACATGTCAATGTTAGCATCTCTTTCCATGGTAAAAGTTCTCTTTCTCCTATTGTGAGTATTTTTTGGAAAGTCACCAGCCCTTTGAGGGATTTCTGAACAATAAGTCACCACGGGGAACAGGAGTAGATGTTCAAAGAATTTACTGTGAATTCAAATATTAACAATGGTCAAGTGGAACAACTTTCTTTGTTTAGGAAAAACAGGATGGCAGAAGGGGAAAGGTCGTTGGGCCTGGTAAAGAAGAAACTTTATCTGAGTGTGGCTAAAGCAGACAAGACAAAATTGTGCAGTTTGTTTCTTTGTCTGTGGCTAATTTACATAGTTATTCTGCTATACAGCGGATACCAGAAAATCAGGCCCCACCTTGCATGCTGCACAGAAAATATCCAGCGATTCGGTAAGTTCAGCTCTATGTACAACAGCTGGTGAATACAGTGAGAAGTGATGAGAATCTACCACTGCGTCCCTGCAGTCACCACTATGCAGTACCTAGATGTCTCAGTACCTAGATGTCTCAAACAAAATCATATTTCAGAGCCAGGAATAGGAGTGGGCAAAGAATTAAAGAGTATCAGTACTTTAGCCAGTGTTAAAATATCCGTTTGTCCCAACCAGATGTTGTCAGAAATCACTCATTTATTTATTTTGCAACTTTTATTCAAGAAGCATTTCGTGAGGCCCTACTTCATGCAGGACACTGGAAAAGATGCAAAGTAGCATGAAACAAATTCTACACTTAGGGAATATAAGTCTAATGGACAGGACGTATTCACGATTGACTGCAACAATAAAGGGATATGATAATTAACTTCACTATTCATTTATAAAGTAAGAGGGCTAGATTGGACTATCATCTCTCAGGCTTTTTAATTCAGGTTTTTGTTCTGTGCATGTGGTGCTGAGGATTGAACCTAAAGGCTTTCTACCTCCAAGATACACTCCAGAACTTATTTTTTTGTTTTTTGAAACAGGGTCTTACTAGAATTCCTAGCCCCACAGAGTTGCTGAGGCTGTCAGCAACTTTTGTCTCAGCCTCCCAAGTACTGGAATTACAGGTGTACACTATGGTGCTCAGCTCTAAGGTTCTTTGTAAAATCTAAAATCTGATTCTAAATACTAAAAAGAAGAAAGGCATATTGTAAGAACACACAAAAAAGGGAAGTTTAATATTAATCAGAACTAGAGAAATTCAAAAGTTTTATAGCAAAAGTGCCATTTGACTTACACATTTAAAGATAAATTTTTTCTAGGTAGAGTGATGGGAGTATGGGGCTTTCCAAATTAGAGATGTAGCAAAAATAAAAGCTTTTAATTCATGAAACTACTTTATTTTCTTTGGAAAGAAAACAAAATTTATCTAATTACTATTCATAAATTAATACAAAAATTTGAGATTTACTTTGCATTTTATTTTAATAGAATAGAAAACTCTCCTTTGATGTGTTAAAATTAATATTCATCTTCTCATGCTACTATTTGTACTATATCTTAAATAGTCTTGTTTAGATTTCTGTTTATTGTTTCCATAACATTATATTTCTATAATAGTTTTATTTACAAATTTCACTCTATTTTTATTCCAATGCAGGTACTTCTCTTAAGGCCATATATTGGATTGAAAGTGCATTATTTAAGTAACTCTGTCAGTTGAACAAAGAATATGAAAATTTTCAAGTACATAAAAATACCTCTCAGAGGTGTAGAAGTGCTAACAAAATAACTTGTTATTAAAGATTTGAGAATTTAATCTCAATGAGATTTATATCTATGCATAAATATTTATTTTTGGTGGAGTACTGGAAGTTGAACACAGAGACATTCTACCACTGCACTATGTTCCCAGTCCTATTTTACTTTTTTAGATTTTGAAGCATAGTCTTACTAAGTTTTTGAGAGTGTAGCTCAGTTGCTGAGGCTGGCCTTGACCCTGTTATCTTCTTGTCTCAACCTCCTAAGTATTGAGATTACAGGTAGGTACCATCATGCCCAGCCCTAGGCATAATATTTACTTAGTGGCTATAGCCCATATATGAGTTCTTGTGCTAGACCTTTAAAGGTATGCTCTAATTTAAAATATTCCAGTAGAGAATCAAAAAGCACTAAACACAAAGCTATAGCAAGACAATGCACTATGAAATTTATTTGTGTGTGTGTGTGTGTGTGTGTGTGTGTGTGTGTGTGTTACTGGGGGTGGAACCCAGGGGCTATACTCCCAGACCTATTTTATACTTTATTTGAGAACAGGGTATCACTAAGTTGTGGAGAGCCTCACTAAGTAGCTGGCTTCAAACCTGCGCGATCCTCCTGTCTCTGCCTCCCAAGCGCGGGGATTACAAGCGTGCGCCACCACGCCCAGCAGCACTATGAAATTTAAAGACAAGTCATCTGAAGACAAAGAGATCAAATCTTCATGGTATCTTAAAGCTTAAAAAATTAAATTATATTATGGCCATCAAAGACTCAGTGGTGTAAATAATGTCTAGCCACTTTGTATCACAAATGTCATTGCTTTGGATTCTGGTCATTTAGAGCTTTTCTTCGTTCCTTTCTTTCCATTTATTTTCTATTTTCACCCACCACCAAAACTACACTCACTGATGTATGCATCATCTTTAGAGGTCTTTACTTAGTAATACTTGTCTTCATCTCCCTTTCCTCTCAACTTCACCACCTTTTTGAGGCCAATGCAAGAGTTTACCATTTTGATACATTGCCCCCATCATTCCTTATTTTATCTTATTTTATTTTATTTTGGTGGTACTGGGGTTCCTGGAAACCCTTCTTCCTCCGGGCTACACTCCCAGACCTATTTTATATTTTTTTAATTTGAAAACAGGGTCTCTTCAGCCAGCGCGGCTGGCTTGGAACCTGCACAATCTTCCTGTCTCTGTCTCCCAAGCGGGGATTACAGGCGTGCGCCACCACGCTCAGCATTCCTTCTTTTAATTACCTTTATATATTTCATTTATTTTTAAAAAGTAAGTTAATTTTGTCAAACATACTATCTATTATATGTAATTTTGACCTTTCTTTCATTTAATTTTATATTTATGGACATCATAATGAAAGACACCACCTATTAGGAGAATCGACTTTAGAAGTATTATATTTTATTTTAATAAATCTTTCCCTAATCTTGCTGCAGAACCTAACATTGAATACATTAAAATATCTTAAAAGACGGAGATCAGGAGTTCAGTTTCATTGAAAATATGAGCATAATCATTGTGTCTTTCTCAATCAAGTTTAGATATGTAATACAAAAGTACTTTGTCAGAAAGGAATTAAAGTAACATGAAATATTGTGTGTGTGCTCTTTTTTGAGGAAGCCATAAAGAACTGGAACCTTTTTGTCTTGATAAGTTTCATCTCTTATAGTTTCATACTTCATGGTGCTTAGTTTTGTCGTGCATGAAGGTAGGCATCTTATCTGAGGTTCACATCCTCGAAGAGATTATCAGCCTGCACCGTTTTATTTCTTTCGCCATTTTGTTTCCACTACTACTTCACTGAATTATTTCTGTTTGAGAGAGCAGATTTAAAGCAAAGGAACTAAAGTTGACTCTTGAGTTCTGAAAAAACCAAATGCCTTGATTTTTCATTTCTTTCTTTTAGAAGATTATATACTCTTAAGCATGAGAAATCTTCATTTCATAATAGAGATAGTTTTCAGACTTTTCTTAAAGTGAATTTCTGTATTTGGTTCATGGCTAAAGATCAAACAATAGCTAAATTCAAAATTACCTGGCTAAAATCCATTAACAAGGTCATAGCCAAGGTTAGCACATTTTCCAAATCAAACCAGGATAGAAAACTTAACCATGAGGTAGAACATTTGCGATCTGTTTTATATTAGAGAATTTAGAATATAAAGGCAGTAATCATGGATAATGTGTGCATCTAATTCAGTGACTTATCTCGCTAATTTTTTTATGCTGGGGATTAAACCCAGGAGTGTTCTACCTCTGAACTACGCTTCCAGCTTTTTGTTATTTTTTTGTTTTGAGACAGGGTCTCACTAGGTTCCTGAGAGTCTTGCTATGTTGCAGAGCCTGGCCTTGAATCTGCACAGACCCTTCTGACTCAGCCTTCCAACTACTGGAATTACAGGCATGTGCCACCTCACCCAGCCTCTCACCTTTTTCTTAATGTGTGATTTCCCAAGTCAAAATCAAACTAGGCATAAAGATATTCCAACTGATTTATTTAATAGTGTATTAGAGTTGACAAAATTATTGTATATATTTATCCACATATCCTAATAACTTAAAATAAAATAGGTGGAGGATATCTTATAAAAGTTTCTAAAAGAAAGGAACTGACGTATCTAAAGTTACATAGCAGCTGGGCATGGTGGTGCACGCTTGTAATTCCAGCATTTGGGAGGCTGAGACATGAAGGGTATCGGTGGTTCAAGGACAGCCTCAGCTGCTACTTAGTGAGAACCTTTGTAACTCAGTTGAGACCCTGTTTCAAAATAAAGAATAAAAATATAACTGGAGGAGCCGGGCGTGGTGGCGCACGCTTGTAATCCCCGCGCTTGGGAGGCAGAGACAGGAGGATCGCGCAGGTTCGAAGCCAGCCGCGCGCGCTGGCTTAGGAGACCCTGTTTCCAAATATAAAATGTAAAAATAGGTCTGGGAGTGTAGCCCGGAGATAGAAGGGCTTCCAGGAACCCCAGTACCACACACACACACACACACACACACACATATAGATAGATAGATAGATATAGATATATAGATATATATCTGGAGGTATAGCTCGGAGGTAGAATGTGCCCCTGGGTTCCATCCCCTGTACCACCTCTAAATAAATAAATAAATAAATAAATAAATAAATAAATAAATAAATAAAGTTACATAGCAATCATATGATCTTTAATACGTGTGTGTGTGTATGTGTGTGTGACACTGGGAATTGAATCCAGGGACATTCGACCTCTAAGCTACATTCTCAGCACTACTTTACATTTATTTTGAAACAGGGTCTCACTAGGTTGATGAGAGTCTCAATCATTACCTGCTGATGTTGTCCTCAAACCTGTGTTTCTCCAGTCTGAGCCTCCAAAGTGCTAGGGTTATAAGTGTGAGGTTACCATGCTCAGATTAAAATTGTGGTGTTATTGTGTGTAAATCACTGCTAGCATAAGAGCCATAATATGCATACTCTTTCCTTCAAAAAATTCATTTCTGAAAATTTATTCTGAGGAAATCATCCAAGTGGAGGGAAAATTACATACATAAAAATATTAATCAAAACATTGTCTATATAATAGGAAAATCAAACCATTTACCAAAATAAAGGAGAATGCTTTAGTAGTCAGCCGTGGTGGCTCACACTTGTAATCCTAGTATATGGGAGGCTGAGAGAAGAGGATCACAGATTCGAGGACAGTCTCAGCAAGTAGTAAGACTATCATCAACCTAGCAAGACCCTGCTGGGGGTGTAGCTCAGAGGTAGAATGTCCCTGGGCTCAATCCCTAATGCCACAAAAATTAAAAAATAAAAAAATAGGAGAAAGCTTTAGTAAAGTATAATGTATGCATACCATTGATTATTATAAAACTATAAAAATCTGTCTGAAGATGGTAGCAGAATGAATGAAAAAATGTTCACAAAACATGTTAATTGAACAAAGCATACTATCTGCATTAAAATGTGTGTGTAAGAGAGAGAATATTCAAAGAGCAATGTTAGATAATTTATTGATTCATGTGTAAAGCTGATCTTTTTCTAGTCAATTTAGTACTTATAATTTAATAAAGGCAGCAACATGGAAAGTAAGATTTTAAATTTTTCCCATTTTCCAGAAGAAATTGAGACTTTGAGATTCTGAGCACTCATTCAAGGTCACAAAACTCAAACTAATTAGGAATCACACATACAACCTACGCTTTGTAAAATAAGTTTCCAGTTTAGGATCCTGAGATTCTGGATCAGATTCTTCATCCTTTCACCTTCCCCATTTCTCAAGAACTTCTTTCTTGTTTATATAATGAAAAAGTACAAATATATAATAATTAAGGCAGTCGGCGTAGTAAACAATAATCATTAAAGGAATTCAGTGATAGATATAATGCTTTAGTGGTTTGAGAAGGTCTAGCACAAACTGTAATCCCAGTACTAGAGAGGCTGAAAAAGGACGATGGCGAGTTGGAGGCCAGCCTCAGGAATTTACTGATACTTTTAGCGACTTAGCAAGATCTTGTCACAAAATAAAAAGGGCTGGAGGTGTAGCTTAGAGGTTGAATGTTCCTGAGTTCAATCCCCAGTATCACACAAAAAAATATAAGCGATAGGATTTAGGAGGAGGCCAGGAAGCATGGGTAGAAACTGCAAACGCAGTGGAAACCAAGTTGACTGAAACAAAAGATTGATGGTAGAGGAGACTACAAACTTTGTTTAGGTTTTAATTCATGGACCTGTTTGGAGAAAAGGATACTTGTGAGGAAGCAGAGAATACTAAGGCCCGAGAAGGGAAGTTGGGATCCAGAGGAGTTCATTTTAATTTCAAGGCAAAAGGGGTTGTGTTTTATTTTCAGAAGTGAGGGAGAGTCCCTGCAGATATTTTCTTTTTTTCCCTTCCATTTCTTGGTTTGGAAAGCAAGTTGCATTTCCAAAAGAATGATGTGATAGCCAAAGACAGATAGGAACAAGCAGAGAGAACAGTCAAGAGGCTTTCAAAGTAAACTCTGGGTGAACAGATGGGAGGTTTCAGTGCTGGTGGCAGTGAAGCAAATGGAAAGGAACAGATGCAAAAGATACTGTCTGAGAGGACTTGGCAGAACGCACTCATTGATTGGATATGGGGGTGAGAAAGAGGGAAGGCATTGTTTGATTCCCCAGCGTCCCATCCCTAAATCCCAGGCGCATGCTGAATGCCGTTGGCTCCCACGTTCAGTCCAGATGATTTTGAATTGATCCGTGTACTGGATTTTTCCTTCCCAGAATTTCACAATGGCCTCTGAAATCATTAGAAACCCACTAGGGTGTGGCAAAAACAGTTATCATGTTGATTGAAAGATGATTACTCCTAGCTCCCCAGTTAATGTCTATTAACTTTAAGTTAAACTCTCGCACATAGAGAAATTATGCAAAGTTTAGCATGAAAGAGAAGAAAAGTAAATTATATCACAGGAACACAGACTTACAGGCCCATCTCCTCATTTGGAAGAGAAGAAAACTGAGGTTGTCGGGGAGCTCCTGACTGGAGGCTTCACTGCCTGAGGTTTTCCCCTTATTCTTTGTTTGGCAAAACTCATCTTTCATAGCAGTGTTTTCCACTGAAGTTTCTAGATTGCCCAGCTCTGATTAGGAGTGACAATCTGCGATGTGACTAGAGGGTGACAGCTTCCCGAAAAGCATGGAACCTAGCCAAAGAGTGTCTTTTATGATGAATGAGGTCCTGGTTTCTACCAGAAACATTATCACATAATATATCAGTTTTATGTCAAATGTTCTGAAGGTTTTATAGTTTTTCCATTCAATGTGCTGGGGCCCTCTGTCCCGGGGCCTTTTAAAAATATAACCAAGGGGCATTTAAAGAGGGTGACATAATGATTTATGAATCCTCCTTCGTGGATCAGGCATGAAAACCCAAAACGTGTAAACTGAAACATTCATTGCTGTGAAAATGCTGTTGCAGCTCAGTAATAAATGGGCACGTGGTCCATGAGCCAAGATTCAAAGAACAACTTTGAGTTTGTATCTTTAACTTTTGTGATGGGTCAACTAATGTCAGATTAACCAAGCTTTGGAAAGCACCCTCCGGCCAGGCAAGACATGATCCGGGCTGCTTCTGAATGGTCACTATTGAATAGCCAGGATGTCTTAACCAAGGCAGGGAGGCAGCAGGCTGGGTGGGGATGAGAGAGGAGTAAAGAGGTACAGCAGGGTGAAGGAAAGGCACCCATCAGGAAGAAGTGTGTGTATGGAGGGGAGCCAGATGTTTTCTGCAGATCACTGACAAAATAATATTAGTTGGCCATTGTATGATGATGGCAGCACCTGTGCTCATTGTGACCCAGAGTAAATCATCACAATGTAACACTGGATCAGCCTGAAGGCCAGACTGCAGATTCCAGTGACTGTCCCTCACACCTGTTCATTTCTTGTCACCAGTCGCCTCTGGTCATTTTTTTTTTTCGTTTTTGGTGTTTGCCCATCCATGGATATCAGTCATGCTTAACCAAATGTTATTTAAAAAAAAAAAAAACCCTTTCATAAAGACTTCAGCCTTCATGGGTACTAAAACCTGAAGGAATAAACAAAAATTTTTAAAAATCAACAGCAAACTTTGTACCAAAATAATATTCTTGAAAAAGGGAGGAGGGGCTATGAAAATAAGAAAATAATAGAGCGCCGACACAGCCATTAATTATTTATTTTTTGTTTGGTTGTGAAAAGAGTTTTGTGGAGGAAAGATATCAATTTAGTTTTCAGTAATAGCTGGGCCAGAGAGAGAAGCTAAACTCAGGAGGCGGCTGAGCACAGTAGAAAGAGATCTGTGTTGAGGCTGAGGAAACAGGGTGGGGGAGGGGTGGCTTCCAGTCCCCTTCTCTCCTTGATTGGTAATTTGGGGCAGGATACCCCTTGGCTGGGCAGTATGGCAAATACTTAATATTTGTAATATTCTCAGAGAAGGGTTGAACCAAGATTCTAAGGTCTCTTCCAGCTCTGTCATTTTATGATTCTATGAGGTCCCATTCTTTTTATGTTTGTTTTCAAAGGAGAAAATATTTTAAACATAGCTATTTTGGTACTCCCTTTCCGGAGGAGAAAAATAAAAAAGCACCAGTACATTTCTAACAATAATTTTGTCTTGTGTAGTCATTTAATAATGTCAGAACCTGCACTTGGGGGCTTGGGGACTTTTCTTGCAACTTGGAGCCAGTAGAACTTTTCTGATTTAGACTTTCTGATCCAAAACTCTTTCCTTTATTCCCCAAATACACATGTCCATTTGAAGGAACTGATACTAATGCATGTCAGGGAGCCAACAAGAAATGGGTGGAGAGTAGGAAAGCAGATGCATCTGCCGTCATAGTTTCTAATAGAAATTACGTACTGGAAAGCAGGAGGTTCCTCATTGCTATGCAGACACCCTATTTACAGCTCAAAGGGCCATAAAATTGTGAGCAGGTTTAGCTCTGCTAATTCTTGCCATGATGAAAACAGCAGTGTACGAAGACTAGTGGAGCCAGCCCCATTGTTCAACATTCCAATCTGTGTTCCCAGGGAACAAACATCAAGATTCAGTCACACCTGTAGTTCTAATGGAGTTCTCCTCATAGCTGGCAAGGCTGCTTAAAATGCAAATGGCAGCAGCTGGCTGTGGTGACACAGGCCTGTAGTCCCAGTGCTTGGGACTACAAACTGAGACAGGAGAATCACAGGTTCAAGTACTGCCTCAACAACTTAGTGAGACCCTTAGCAACTTAATGAGATCTTAAATAAAAAAAATAAAATAAAATAGGGTTGGGGATATAGCTCAGGGTTTGATAACAGCAAATCTGAAAAGTGGTTTGAATATTTTCCTCAGAAGCCAAACATATAACTGTATTTCCTCATTCCTCCATCTGAACCTGTATTTCTTATAGAAGTACCTATAAACAAAGAAGTGCTAAAGACCTGTGAATTTAAAAACACAATGCACATATGCAAAATTTTCAATGCCAATCTCAATCTCATGTATGAGAAGGGGAAGGAGTGCGGTGTAACCTGGGGAGAAGCTCATCAAGTGCTGTGTTCATGTATGTCCCTATCACTCTGAACTTCATTATGATATGTGATTACAATGCACCAATAAAAGTATATTAATACAAATAAAAAAGAAAAATCAAAGCTATTTTTCTGTCAATTAAAACAAGCACTATTTTGAGAGTGGTTGATATACAAAATGGAGAAATCTATAGCTAAATTATAATAAAAACTATTTCTGAATAGTTTATCTGCTTTAAAGCTACCAAAGCTGCAAATCCTAGTTGTTTCACTGATGAAGACAAGGCTTCTTAGGATTTTATTGGAGAGAATGTTTACACAATCTTTATTTTTCCCTCCCTCCCTTCTTCCTTCCTTTTGTCTTCTCTCTTTAGCCAGCAAGAACTATAGAGGTATCATTGGTGGTAATTCCCTTTCTTTCTGGTTTCAGAAAACCAAATTCTATTTAACCTCATAAAATATGCTCTGTCCTCAGACCCCCAAAGTGAGCTTTGAATGGGTTAACTTACAAATGAACACGCAATGCTGTTCTCATCTATAAGGCACCAAATATGCTAAGAAACTTCAGAGCAAGGCTCCATGATCTGTGCCTGGAGCCATTAGTCTAGGCTACTCAGAGATGAAGACAGAGAGGAGCACTGACTGAGTCTTCCTACCAGGTATGGTAGGTTTTACTCTTGATAAACCCAGCAAGGCTGAAGATGTTTCTCTTTACTCAAACCAAAGAATACTGCCTTGACCACCTCATATCTATATTATAATAAAAGTAAAATGTCCTCATGAGCATATGTGGGATTTCTCTTACAAACCTTTTCTCATGGTCTGGTTTAGAAATTTTTATGGTGTCGGTATTGGTTTACATGAAATCCCTTTGTGAGATGGAGACCTCAAATGGTAAGTGCCAGAGGTCATATTTTCAAACTGCTACTGATGATATGTGATACTGGTGGTGAAAAGCAGAGGACATCTGTTAGACCCCGTGGCATCATGGGGTGGTGGGTGGAATGCTGAACTGGGAGTTAAGAGGTCTGGGTTTCAGCCTTAGCTCTTTTACATCTTAGTTGTGTGACCTTGGGCAAATCTGAATCTCTTGAGACCCCCGTTTTTTTTTTTTTTCATTTGTAAAAAGAAGATGATGAACTCTGCCCAAATGAATATGGAGGTTTTACAGGACACAATTAATAAGAGCTCTAAAACTAATGACATTCTGTACTGGTGGAATATGTTATGGTTCTATTGCAAATGATTTTAAATTCCTTTAAGACAGAAAGAAAGCATCATTTTTCTGTGTTTTCTATGTAGCAGAGAGCTGGGCACGTAAAAGAAGCTCAATAAATAGCCCTTATTGCAGTACTGGGGATGGAACCCAGGGGTATTCTACCTCCCAGCTACACCCCAGCCCTAGTTTTTTTTTCTTTAATGTGAAATAAGGTCTCATTGAGTTGCAAAGGGCCTCACCAAGTAGCTGAGGCTGGCTGCAAACCTGCGGTCCTCCTGTTTCAGCCTCCCAAGTACTAGGAGTGCAAGCGTGTGCCACCACGCCCAGTTTATCTTCTCAATTTTACACTAAATTTTCTCCCTGTTTTCTTCTTGAGGGAAACAGTTATCAATAACTAACAATTTAAGTTCAATTCCACAAATGTACTGAGCTTCTTCTTTGTAGAAGGCAGTAGTTTAAAAGCTATTAAGAATTCAAAGGAACTAAGACAAAGCCTGATAGAGATAAAAGATAAATGTATAACAATTGGTTATAAAATGAAACATTAAGCCGGGCGTGGTGGCGCACGCTTGTAATCCCTGCGCTTGGGAGGCTGAGACAGGAGGATCGCACAGGTTCGGAGCCAACCTCAGCTACTTAGTGAGGCTCTCAGCAACTTAGTGAGACCCTGTTTCCAAATAAAGTATAAATAGGGCCGGGAGTATAGCCTGGAGGTAGAAACCCTCTGGGTTCCACCCTCAGTACCACAAAAAAAATAAATAAAATAAAAAATATATATTTTGTACATTCTAGTTGACAATTGGAGTATAACCAAAAGGTCAGTCTCTTTAATAGTGGACATTCAAGAACCTCTTGTATGAATGACTATATGGAATTTAAGAAAGGTGAAAAATTTCAGTACCACAAAAAAATAAAATAAATAAAATGAAACATTACTGTTGGATGCAGTGGTGACCCAAGTAGTGGAGAGGCTACTTGTAACCCCAATAGTTGGGAGTCTGAGACAGGAGAATCGCAGGTTTGAGGTCAGCCTTAGTAACTTAGACTTTGTTTAAAAAATTAAAAAAAAACAAGCGCTGGAGGTGTAGCTCAGAAGAGGAATGTTCCTGAGATTAATTCTCAGTACCAAAAATAAAAGCATAACAAGATATTACTTAAAATAGTATCACTATGCACACCCATTTTATTCTCTCTTGGCAAAAGTGTGTTCCAGATTCGCTGTAGTCACTACAGAAGCACAGGGGAACTTGATTCAGAGATTAAAAATGATCCCTTTTGTCTTCCACCAAAAAGGTGATTAAAAACTGCAAACTCCACAGAAACCCCTACCTACATATAGAAAGAACAGAAATAAAAATAATAGTAAGAACTGAGAACAATATCAGTATTATTTCAGTTTAAGGAGCAGTGCATGATGGGATGAACTGTACTATCATATGCCTTATACCATCAATACACGAAGTGTGATAGATGTGTTTTAGGTGTTTCCAGTGAAAACCTCATTGGATGCTTGAGAAGGTAGTATGACTTAGAGAAACCAGACACAGGGACTATGTTCGCTAAAACAGTTTGGCATGGTGGCATGCCCTTGTAATCCTGGTATTTGGAAGGCAGAGAGAGAAGGATCTCAGATTTGAGGACAGCCTCAGCAACTTAGTGAGATTCTCAGCAACCAGCAAGACTCTGTAAAAACAAAACTTACAAAGAGTTGTAGGTGCTGGGCGTGGTGGTGCACGCTTGTAATCCCCGCGCTTGGGAGGCAGAGACAGGAGGATTGCACAGGTTCGAAGCCAGCCACGCACACTGGTTTAGGAGACTCTGTTTCCAAATAAAAATATAAAATAGGTCTGGGAGTGTAGCCCAGAGGTTGAAGGGCTTCCAGAAACCCCAGTACCACACACAAAAATAACAAAGAGTTGTAGGTATAGCTGGGAGGTAGACTGTCCTTGGGTTCATCCCAGTACCAAACACAAACAACCACACAAAGAAACATATTCACTTATGTGTCTGGCATAAGGATTAGAGGGGAGGAAGAGAGGAGAGAGAGAGAGAGAGAGAGAGAGAGAGAGAGAGAGCAAATTGTGTGTTTAGATGATTTAGTGAGTGCTATAGTTTGCCTCCTAAATGTCCCACAAAGACTAATGTGTTAAAGACTTGCTCCCAGCCTTTTATACTATAAAGAAATGGCCTAGTTACAGGAAGCTAGATCATGCCTTGAAGGGGATGTTGGGGGTCTCTGTTTCTAGTCTTCCTCTCTGTCTTTGCTTTATGGTTGCCATTAACAGGCCTCCTTAGCCACACTCTCCTGCCATGATATACTGTGCTGCCACAGGCCCAAACAACTCTGGACTGAAACTCTGCAACCATGACCCAAAATAAGCCTTTCTCCTCTTTCTAAGTTGCCTCAGGTGTTTTGTTGCAGTAGTTGTAAAGCTGACTAGCACAGTGGGAGAATTGTTTGCTTTTGTTCAATTTCCTATATAAATATATGAACAATTATTACCACCTTTACATTGATCTGCTGGAACCATTTCCTGTTACGTTTGGGTTGCAAATTTGGAATTCTAATGTTTTTTTGCAGAATCATTTTTGGAATAAATTATTGTGTGCATGGCACAATCATATTCTCACAGTCTCAGCATGTGCATCATCATATATGTTGAAAAGCTTTCTTTTTGGGGGTAGGAGTACTGGGGATTGAATTCAGAGTCATTCTAACTTTAAGCCATATCCCCAGCCCTATTTATTTATTTTAAAACAGTCTCACTACGTTGTCGAGAGTCTTGCTGATTGCTGAAGCTTCCCTTGAACTCCTATTTTAGCCTCCCAAATGCTGAGATGATATATATATATATGCGTGACCATGACCAACTTTGATATTCTTGTTAACCAGTTATCACATCCTTTTTTCAGTATCATCCAGGTTCACAATTTCATAGAATATATCTATGTCCTAATTGAATTGATCTCCTGCTTGGTCATTCTGGAATACTCATGCATTTTTCTGATCTGTGTATTCTTCATTGTAGTTCACTAGCATTTCTTGGTGTCAATTGACAACTTACTCTCAAGCATTTGATCAATTAACTCACCAAATAAGATGAAAATGCCAGTAGATGCAAAGTGTCAACCCTAAAAGAATAGTGAAGAAGACCACAATGAGGTACCCTTTAGCTTCCATACAAAGTTTACAGGAATAGAAAAGTATTTCACAGTTTAAGTAAATAAATAGTTCTTTTTTGGGTGGGTAGTACTAGAGATTGACCCCGTGCACATTTTACCTCTGAGCTACACTCCCAGCCTTTTTTTTTGAAACAGGGTCTTCCTAAGTTACTGAGAGCCTCTCCAAATTGCTGAGGATGGCCATGAGCCTTCAGCTCTGTCTCAGCCTCTCAAGTGCACCACCATGCCTAACTTAGAAGGTCATCTTAAACCTTCAAGTCAAAGGGTAATATTATAATGGGGAAATTTTTCCCTTAGAATGAACATTGGCATTTGTGTAATTAGCTATTGCTATTTATAAGTGACATTATTCTAATCCTACTTATTTAGTAGCATCTTTTATATGATAAACCCCAGTGCCAAATGTGAAGAAAACAGCCACCTGTTTTGTGTTATGCACAACAAAAAACAAAAATAGAAGAAGAGATTCCTTCATTTCCAAAGAGCACGAACACTAATTTTTTGGTGTAGAATTAATCTCAATGTCATGGAGGTTTACAAACATCAGTACTGAAACACAAACTAAAATTCTGAAAGGATTATTTTCCTATTTTAAAAGTCAGGAAGTATATTTGATATGTTAGTGAAACACAGCACAGATTCTATCACACACCACAGTGTTACTTCATACAAGATGGTGATCTTGCACTAGCAGAGAAAGATGGCAACCACAATGATGGATATGAAGTGCCTTCTGGAGACCTAGAGCTTGAGTTAAGGGATTCTCAAGCATGATTTCTCAATTATGACCTGACGTGATTTATTGAGCCTGACAAGGCAAAGTATGTGCTATTGACTATCAGATTAGAATATTCCTTTGTTGTATACGACCCTCTGACTACCATATTACCAAATTTCATCATGCTTTGGAATAGTCGAAGGCTCTGAAATACGAATATATAGGAGCTAATTTCAGAGAAAAATAGTAAAAGGAAAATCAAAACCAAACCTGCAGTTCACAAACTAAATCACAAGATATAAAACAACTTGGGATTTTGTGTTTTTGTAAACTGCCAAAAAAGTAAATAGAAGAGTAAAAAGCATGTCTGGCTTAACAATCATTAGTAAAATGCAATTGCTTATGCTTTCTTTAATTGGGAACGTAATTCTGAAGTCATAAAGACACCTTAGTATAACTTGGTGCTATATTATGGAGAAACTAAAACAACTAGCCATTTTCCAAAGAATTACTGGGGAAAGACTTGCATCTCTCACTTGTAGTATTGAGGAGGACTACAACTTCTGAAAATTTGATAGCATAAAACAGATCCTGACTCAAAGCTATATATTTTTAAATTTTCCCAAAAGATAGTCTGCAATGACATATGAATTTTTTTTGCAGGTCCAGGGATGAAACCCAGGGGCATTTGACCCCAGCCCTGTTTTTTTATTCTTTATTTTGAAACAGGTTCTCACTGAGTTGCAGGGGGCCTCACTAAGTAGCTAAGGCTGTTGGGGAACTGCCATCCTCAGGTCTCAGCCTCCCAAATGCTGGGATTACAAGCGTGCGCCACCACGCCCGGGGACATAACGAATTTTAACGTGACTTAGAGAAGATACTTTGAAAGTGTGAACATTTTCACTTGCCAAAAATGACCAAAAAAGAAAATGGTTTTATAAATTAAGGTCGGGCACAATTTCCTCTTAGCCTCAAAGATATAACCACATTATTATAAAGGAAATGAAATCTCTTCTGTTTAAGGAAACCTTGACTGTCCATACTATCACCACTTACTAGCCTATAGAGCTTCATAAGTGTAGTGAAGAAATCAGAATCTCCTCCAAAAAAATATGTTTTCTCTATTACTTTGAGTGAGGATTCCTATATCTGCACCCAGAGTTGAGCTATATATGTGCTGGAAAATAATGGATCTAGAAAATGGCCTAGCTCTTTAAAGATCTAAACCAAACTCCTGGGATTATAGCCCAAAACAGATGGCTGGCCAGCTTTCCCTGTAGCTGCTTCTCTGCTGACAGAGCAACTGCACAACACAGAATAAATGTGCCTTAGGATGAGCAGACTAGAGTCAGGGGCAGGGCAGACAAGTCTAAAAAGGATTCGAAATATAGTTAGTAACAAGCAGGAATCCCTGCTTGCAATATGAGTAGGCGATTCACCATTCATTGCCCTAGAAAATATGCTGATTATTTCTCCTGCTTGCAAAGCGTCTCTCGTCTTGATTTTCTTTTTTCTTTTAGTGGCAGCAAGATAGCATAGTGGTTTAGAGCATGCGCGTTGCAATAAGACCAACTGAGTTCGAATGAAACCTTGAGCAAGTTATCTAACTCTCAGAAATTCTATTTCTTTATCGATGAAATGCATTCCATAACAATACCTCCCAGAACCTTATCAGTTTAAATGCCTTTCTACAAAAATCTGGTTGTTGGTATGTTCCATATATGTTTAGTATTATTATCAAGAACACTACCATTTTTTTCAGTCTGTGATTCCCTTTTATTCAAAGCAAATTTATTTTTCCTGATCTTCTCCCTTTATATAATTTATTTTAGCACTGGCTTTTTCAATGTACAGCTTGTAAGCCTCCTTAAGAGGTTTAAAAATAAAGATAAAATAAATGGAAATCGTCCATTTATTTTCAATTTCTCAAATAATATCAACATAGTATACCACTTCTCATCTGGAATATATAAGTGCCTCCTAACTTGGTTTACCAATATATTTGCTGTCAGGTTAATTTTCTGAAATAGAATGGTAGGTGTCAAACCATTGTATGGAAGCCAGTGGTTAAAACATTCCTAGTAGTACTGGCCGTAGGTGGAAATGCTTCTGATGGTTGGGAGCATTTCTATGTCCTACTTCACAACATAAGGTCAAAGTTCCCACTAGGATACTAAAGAATCCATTAAAAGTATGGTATTAAGCCAGGCGTCGTGGCGCACGCACGCTTGTAATCCCAGCATTCAGGAGGCTGAGACAGGAGGATGGTGGTTCATGGCCAGCCTCAGCTACTACTTAGTGAGGCCCTTTGCAACTTAGTGAGACCCTGTTTCAAACATAAAGAATAAAAAATAGTGCTGGAGGTGTGGCTTGGAGGTAGAATGCCCCTGGGTTCCATCCCCAGTATCATACACACACACATACACACACACACACACACACACACACACACACACCAGAAGAGTATTTTATTACTACTGGTGCAGAGAAGATGTGCTCTACATATGCAAAATTGTATCTGTTTTGCTCACTATGTATTCCCATTTTAGCTGCATAGTACAAGGAACATAGTACATCCTCAGTAAGCATTTGATGAATGAAAAGATGAATTAATGAGTTAAACAGTATCACAGATGCCCCTAATAGCTTTAGCTTTATGGGACTGAGGTTGTGGTAATTTCAGATCATTCAAAGAGATTTAACATTGTTGCTTGGCATCCCATTACAAGGCATGTTCCATTCAGCCCAAGTTGTGATAATTTAGTCATCATCTGCCATGTGAGAACAGGGGAGTCATTGATAAACTTGAATGGTGCACATTCAGACATGATTAACAATGCGAGCTGGATTTGGCATTGCCGCCAGATCCCCACAGTCTCCAAAGACAAGAAAATGATAGAAATTGATTCTAAGAAACAAGAAGTTGTTGCTGGGAAGGAGAGAACGCAAGAAAGAGCTCAGTCAATGAGAATCAGTTTTTGACAGATGAAAATGTGTTTGCTACTGTTTCAACCCAATGAACAGCTTATATTTTGAAATTCAAAAAGCATTTGCCATTCCTGAAATGGATGTTAACAATGAATGTTGTTATCCTCTGATCCCATTGCAGGTATTACCTATACATATTGAGAGGGTAATAGTGGTATCTGCCAGCCTGAGACCATATCTCCATCACATATGTCCAAGCGCAAAAAAGAAGCTCAAAGAGCTATGGGTGACATTCCTATTATATAAGACTTGGTCATATTCTTCTAAATCCATAAGAGAAATGAGATGTTGATGTATGTGACTATTCTTTGAAGTTTGACCTTTTCCATAAAGACTTAAATGAGATGCTATGTGATTTCCGGTAGCTCTAGAAACAAAAGGTGGTTAAAGGGTAAATGAGAAATAATTCCTATAATATTGAAGCATGGGAATATTGTAGACTAAAAAAAAATCCCACAGTAAGCCAGGCAGGGTGGCATGAACCTGAAATCCTACTACTCGGGAGGCTGAGACAGTAGGATTGCAGGTTCAAGGCCAGCGTCAGTAACTTAATGAGAATATTAGCAATTTACTGATACCATGTTTCAAAAAAGTAGAAGATCTGGAGTATATCTCAGAGAGAGAATGCTTCTGGGTTCAATTTCTAATAAAACACACATGCCAGCCAGGCATGGTAGGGCCTACTTGTAATCTCAGTGCTTGAGAGGCTGAGACAGGAGGATCACAGGGTTGAAGCCAGCCTCAGCTACTTAGTGAGGCTCTCAGTAACTTAGTGAGACCCTGTTTCAGAATTAAAAAATGAAATGTTTGGGGGTACAGCCCAGAGGGAGAAGGCCCCTGGGTTCCATCCTCAATACCACAGAACACACACACACACACACACACACACACACACACACACATCCTAGGGTAACAAACCACTCTCCTATTCTTTCCTTAATAATGTAAATGGTGTTTTGGCCTTCATTATTACACATGGTCCTCACTGCAGCAGGATACAGAGGAAGAAAGTAAAGGCTGAGGAGTTGGGATGCATTACTAAATGTTCTATATCCAGCAACTGATCGTGTGTGCCCTTGGTTACTATTAGGGCTTGAGTCTATTCTTCTGGAAACAAAAAAAAAATGGAAATAATCAGCTCCTTTTATCTATCCATATTCCAGGAGAGATGTACTAAGATAATATGTCACTATCTGAAGCAGCAGCACCTTGCGCCTGGTAGATAAATGTGGAGAAGCAACCATTTGTTCAGGCATCAACACAGAGTGGATCAGAGCTGGACCAGCAGAGACCCTGGAAGAGTTCTCACAAAGGTGATGGCAAACTGAAGGTAACTGTAAAGAGAAACATCCCCGGAGGTTGAGATGCCCTCTGCCTACACTAAATCATGCCTAAAAAATATTAAGTTATAATCGCCAGATTTGAGCAAGAACAAGTGAGAGAACTTAAGTTGCCAATGTTTCTAAGCAAACTCAAATATCCTGCTTTATAAGGTTCTGCCCCTATGTAAGGCACAGGCTCCTCACTGTTCTCCTCCATCCACCTTCCCATCTGTGGCCTCTCCTAGAAATGAAGGCTGTCTTCACAAAGCTCCCACAGTGGAGACAGGAGAGGGCTTCAGAGTTAAGAAAACCTCAGTGGGAAAGATTCCAAGTTGGAATTTCTTCGATGGAACAGTAGCGATGTTAGCATATTCGAGTCCCTTCAGTTAAAGTAGATGGGTGGATGTGGAATTCTCTAGAAAAAGCTGTGTTTTGTTTTGTTGAGGTTTATGTTTTGTAAGTGTGATGATTGCTTCCACGCAACAGATCCTTCTTCTGTCTTATGCAACAGGGATGTTTATAAATAAACTGTACTGCTAATTCCCCATCACCAACCTCCACGATCTCAATTTTACCTGAGGAAGTTCTCTATCAGGATGGCCACTCTGGAAGGACTCAGTGAAGAAGCAGCTCATTTCTACTAGGTAGGTGATTATGTGACTATCCCAACCTCCCGATAATGACTTCTAACTCAACCGCTTTGAGGTTATTGGTTTTTTGTTTGTGTGTTTGTTTGTATGTTAGTTTCTTCACCAGAGCTGTATTAGGGGCTGGCTAAATTGTGTATCCTTAACCTACCTAATCACAAGAGTACACACGCAAACACACACACACACACACACACACACACACACACACACGCTTTTTCCCTGCAGATTTCACAGCGGGTGGCTGAAGAGAAACAGGCTCTGGGTTGAGAGGTTACTCTCATTTCCCTGCCCAGGGAAAGTAAAAAGATCTGTATTACTTCACTGATTTCATGATGATCTTTCCACCCTCCACTCTATCTCATTATGTCCTTTCTGCAAAGGGAGGAGTCGGGGAGGCATCTTTCTGACGTAGCATTGCTTTAGGTTGAGACATTTAACTCCCCCACCCCCCAAAAAAAATGCTCAAGCAAAAATATTGTCGAGAGATTGAACTAAGTTAAGAAATTGGCTTGTAGGTGTGCTTTAAACGGAAGGTATTATTCTAAGGGTGCAGAACAGGCATGAAACTGTGCTCAGGGGGCCCGGTGGGTGCGGAGCCAAGGAAACATTGGCCGGTGCCAAGTTACAATCCTGGGCCCCGCGGGGGGTCCAGGCCCAAGTTTGGGAAAACAGTCAGAGTCGGGGGCTATTGTGGTTAGGACTGAGGCAGAAAAGACACCGCTCGGCAGGCTTCCTTCCTGCCTCGCTCTTATCTGAGGGCGCAGAGGGTGGGTGGGTACACGCCTGTGGTGCAGGTGAGGCGCGCCTAACCCGAGCCAGCCTTGGGCTCCACTTCCCTTCCTCTTCCCCACTGGCAACTCCCCAACCCCCCAACCCCTGTACTCCAGCACTTGGGCCCCCTCCTGCTCCTCCCTCAGAACCTCCCTGTGCCCGCCCACGGTCTCCCACCCAGCCTGGGACTGCGTCATAAGTATCCCAAGACCTGGGCTTGCAGCTGCTTTGGGCAGACAGGAGAGAAAGTAGGTGCTGCGGGGCAAGCGCGATCTCCACCTCTTCCAACCTGCAGCCCAGGACGCTGATTCGAGCCGCGCCTTACCGCGCAGCCCGAAGATTCACCATGGTGAAAATCGCCTTCAACACCCCGACCGCGGTGCAAAAGGAGGAGGCGAGGCAGGATGTGGAGGCCCTGGTGAGCCGCACGGTCCGAGCTCAGATCCTGACCGGCAAGGTAGCTGTCCCCACTCTGCCCCGGAATGCCTGTTAGGATGTGGAAGTGGGGCGGGCAGATGGGAGAGAAGGAAAGGGGGCGGGGGGAGGGGGGACAAAACGCAGGCTGCCCAGCAGCCTTGGGTTCCCTGGGCAGGCCCCTCCGGCACGAACCACCAGGTTTTCCCGGTAGACCGAATTTGGTCTAGTAGCGCCACTTTCTCTCTGCTGCCCCCTCCCCACTCGCCTCTGCATCCCGGAGAGTTGCGCCTTGCTCTTGGCTCTCCAGCCCACGCTGCTCTCCCAGAGACTAGTTGGAGGAGATCTTTTGGGACATGATGTTAACTTCTCCTAGAGGAAGAGTAGAGAGGGGGCTGGGGATCAAGCAGAGGCAATCCACAGGATCCCTAGCTAGCTCCGTAGCTCCAGAGAGGCTTGGAGCTTCCGCAGAGGTGAAGCAAGGGCAGGCAACTTAACTCTTCTTCCTGTGCTTTTAACGTGGGTGAAATGATATGAATCTAAGATCGCTATTTGTGGAGGTAGGCTGGGGGCACAGGGCAGCTTTAGCCCCCCTCCCCATGTGGGTCGAGGAGAGTGTGTTTCTGCACCCGCGCACATGCCCCTGTATTTTCAATCTCTCCCTGGTCCTAAGCGGCTGCGTTAAGCATTAGGTAAAGAAGCTGTCAAAAATTAGGTTGGTCTTAATTGGAACTGGAGGTGTTTGCTGTGCCCGTGTACTTACTGCAAGAGTCGTATGTTTTTGGAATGCTGTTTCCTTGAGAAAACACTCTTCTCTAAAAATAAATTTTGTGATAATTTATTTTTTCTTCTTTTTAAGCTATACCCCCACTTCCTCCCGAAGACATCTGAAGGAGGTCCAGTGTTGCAATTTAAACTACTACCTTTGCCAGGAACTAGGAAGTATCAGCTTCAAAAGTTTTAGGCTTTATTTAGTCTGTTGTCAATTTCTTTTAAACACCTATCATTGTTATGATGTTGGTAAACTACCCATCGTTTTCTGCAGTAAAATCTCAGTTTTCAAAGGCAATCATATGTATATCCTTTTGATTCTGTGAATTCTGCAGTGCTGTCTTGCAGATCTGTCTTAACATGCTGGGTTCTCTTTATACAATTTTAACTTTTGTGTTGAATGAGGATTTGAAAAGTGCTTCTAGTGAAATGAGAATCCATGTAGAAAACTTTGACTATGCACACAATCTGAACTGCTAGTGTGTTCATGCAGAATTTTTTTTTATCGCAGAAACTTTCAACATTTAGTTCGTCACTCAAACTAGTTTCTGTGTATTATGCAATTTAGAACTCAAAATGATCCCTCCCTTGCACTGTTGAGGTTTTGGTGAAATGACAGGCGATCAAATATGTAGTTGTTCTCCTATTAATTTTCTAAAGCATGCATGGCCAGATTTGGGGGGGGAGGTCTAATTGGATGCCAGTAGTTAAATATAGCCCCACAGTAATCCCTTATTCCCTGATCATCAACAACATTATGGTTTGTAGATAGATTCAGTTAATGCCCAAATATTATTTCTGCTAGTTCTGTGGGGTTATTAGGAATAAACACAAACTTTATTATATTTCTTTGTTAGGTTTTGGAGAAGCTTCCAGAGGATCCTAACCTGTCCACTACAGGACACGGACAATAACACTGACACATTACATTGTGACATACTGGTCAGCTAGATCATCAGAGGTTGACCATGATAGAATGCTATGTCTGCGGTTGTGTTCAATGACAAAAAACAGTTCGGAGAGAAATTAGCTATGGCAATGGACGATCTCCTCCACCCTGAACGGCAAAATTTAAATGAAAACAAAAAATCCTTATTCCTACCAAAAAATATCTTATGAACTTGAGACTCTCATACTTAAAAACCTCATTTCATATTCAACTTTCTGAATCATTGAAATGAGAAATAAAATAGCAATGCAAATTCCTCTTTTCTGGCCTCAGAAGCAAAAACAAAAGAAATTTATTTTTCTGATAACTTCAAAGGAAGTCATTATGTGACTTATAGAAGCGACTTCATCTTTCTGGACCTAAATTTAATTATCTAAAATGTTATTGCTGAGATTCCAGCCACAGATTAAAGTGATTCCCAAATAAAATGTAAAGTTCTGTTTTTGCTGTGCTACTCTTACTTTAGATTTTAAAAATAAAAAATAATTAAAATGTTATGAAAATTATTGGGATACAGAAAAGACATGGAGGCCTATAGAGTACTAATGGAAGGAATAAACTTAAGTATATTTTAGCCTAGAAAATGTGCATCTCAAACATTTCCCTTTAAAGAAAAATCTTTTTTAAGAAAAGCATTTATCAGTCAATTGCCTAACCTTCCTTTTTCCACATTGACTTCAAATTTACGCAGTTATTTTAACCAAATGAGATTGTTAGTCAGCTTTTAATAAACATTATAGTAGTTGTTATGAAAAGGAGTTCAAGGCTGTACAACTCAAACAATTCTATTTACATATGAGAATGAATGGGTTACTCTTTGATCATCAGGGCCTGGATATGCTGACTTGATTTATTTTCTCTTTGAGTAATAATGCTGCTCAGAGGTATATTGTGACATACACGCATGAGTCTGGAAGGCCCTTTGGCTCACTGCCCCAGAAAGAGTGAAGTTAATCAGTTACTTTTTCTCTGAATCTTCCTTGTTCCAATTCCTAAGCAAATTATTGATTTAGTCAAATTTTAAAGGCATGGTTATATATACAGCTTTTTTATATCACAGATGCTATACTCTAAATCTATGGATTAAGCCAGGACTTAGAAACATTATTTAATTCATGCAACACACAGCTATGGAAAAATGGGTGACATGAAGAAACTCTGTATTTCTTAACAAAATTATGTATGATTATTAGGAAAGTTGCGCCACTTTCAATGTCTTAATTTCTAAATTGAGGAGAAATGATATATCCCACCCTACCCTATAGAATTCCTTCCTTTAAAACCTAATTTTGAAAAATAAACCCAGTGTTTTTTAAATTTGTTAATAAAGCAAAGGATTTTAATTCTCCTTTGAGTTGGCAAACAAATTCATTACAAAAAATAGGAAAGAAGTATAACTGTATTCCAGAAGTTAGTGATTACACCACTATACAAGGCTAAAAAGTAACTACTTTCATTTATTTTAAAAGGGTATACTTTTCCCAGGTCAGTTGTACTACATTGTACACATGATGAATAATACTGTATATCACATTAAAATTTTATTAAGAGAGGAGATGTCATGCTGGTTTTCTGTTGTTTTTTATTTTAATTTTTTGTATTAGGGATTGAACCCTGGCACATTCTACCTTTAAGCAACATTCACAGCCCTTTTTATTTTATTTTTTAATTTTTTAAAATTTCTATTGGTGCACTATAGTCACACTGGCTTCAAACCTGTAATTTTTCTTTCCCATCTCAGTCTCCTATGTACTGGAGTTATAGGTATGCACCAGTGTGCTCTGCTAAGTTGGATTCTTTTAATAAGAATAATATAACATTGCATAAGTGAATTGCTATTTTAATATGACTCTAGAAGTGTACATTTGAAAAGAACTTCATATCTGCATCTGAATATGGAAATGCCAGGAGGAAAGTTGATATAACTGGTGCTATTCACATCTATTAGATATATTTGAACTTGTCTTGAAATGATTTTAGACTGAGAAGACTTAATACCTTTTTTAAGTACATTGGGTTTCAAGGAAGGCAACCTGTATACAAAATCAACTGTCTAAAAGTGCAATCTGGTTTTGTTTTGGATTTTACTTTTTAAACAATAGGAGCTCCGTGTTGCCACCCAGGAAAAGGAGGGCTCATCTGGAAGATGTATGCTTACCCTCTTGGGCCTTTCATTCATCTTGGCAGGACTTATTGTTGGTGGAGCCTGCATTTACAAGTACTTCATGCCCAAGGTAAAAAAATAATTATAATTCTCATATTTCAAATTTCTATTGGCTATACATATACCAAAGAAACAAAAACAGAAGGAAATTTTCAAATTACCTTTCAGTTCATAAAATTAGTTTGCCCTCATGGTGAAAACTGTAATCAATCATATGGTATAATAAATTGCCGTGAGTGCAAAACAAGATTTAAATATTACGGCAGCGAGTATTACAAGTGTTTATTTTTTTCATTTTTAGAGCACCATCTATCGTGGAGAGATGTGCTTCTTTGATTCTGAGGACCCTGCCAATTCTATGCGTGGAGGAGAGCCTTACTTCCTGCCTGTAACCGAAGAGGCTGATATCCGTGAGGATGACAATATTGCAATCATTGATGTGCCTGTACCCAGTTTCTCTGATAGTGACCCTGCAGCAATTATTCATGACTTTGAAAAGGTAGGTTCTGCTGCCCTGAATGTATTCTAGAATTTTCTCTTATTTGTAGGTCATTGAAAGAGATTAGATTAATTCATAAATGCATATCTTTTTGAAGCAAGTTATTTTTTGCTGTCTTACTAGCATTAATTTTGAAAGTATATAGCTGCTTATTCTAATGGTAGTTGAGAAATCTGCAGTGCTAATAACTTTATATTTTACCTAACTTTTCCTTGTTCCCCAACAGGGAATGACAGCTTATCTAGACTTGCTTCTGGGGAATTGCTATCTGATGCCCCTCAATACCTCCATTGTTATGCCTCCAAAGAATCTGGTGGAGCTCTTTGGCAAACTGGCGGTATGTATTTTTCAATTCAATTTTATATAAATATTTCCAAATAATTTTGCTTCCCAATTCTGAAAAAATAATGTGTTGTACCAAAGCCTTCCATTTCATTCAAACAATATGTGATTTTAAAAGAAGTTTTTTTTCATGGCCAAATGGATGTAACTGAAATATATTCTCATTAGCAACATATGCTAGACAGAAAGACAAGTACCTCACATTCTCTCTACTATAAGAAAGCTAAAGATGTTTGCCTGAATATAGAATAGTGATTAATAGCAATTGGAAAGAATATAGGTCAGTGAAAAAAGGAGGTTAATGTGTGCATATATATATATATATATATATATATATATATGAATACCACACTGAACCCCATTAATCATTAGTGCATAAGTATAATTAGTACATGTTAATCAAAATTTTTAAAACAATAATAAAAAGTATGATATGAAGCTAAATTTGCTTTGAAATAAAAGCTATCTTTTAAAAGAATATTTATTATAGATAGGGATTTAAATTATTTCTTTAAGAATTTCTCACTTCAATCTTCTTAAACCCTGATTAGAGCGGCAAATATTTGCCTCACACTTATGTGGTTCGTGAAGACATGGTGGCTGTGGAAGAAATCCGTGATGTCAGTAATCTTGGCATCTTTATTTATCAACTTTGCAACAACAGAAAATCCTTCCGCCTTCGTCGCAGAGATCTCTTGCTGGGTAGGCAATTTATAACTTCTTGCACCCCGTGTTATTGGGACAGCAGAAGAGAGTGGAGGTAGAGTTCGGGAGAAATTGGAGAGAAAGTCTGGATATCTTCTCATATACAAAAAAATTCAAAAGCCATTTTTTGTGCGTTTCCTTACAGGTTTCAACAAGCGTGCCATTGATAAGTGCTGGAAGATCAGACACTTCCCCAATGAATTTATTGTTGAGACCAAGATCTGCCAAGAGTGAGAGACATGGGAAACAACGGATAGAGTATCCTCAGCAAGAAGAAGTCAGAGATTTACAATGTGACTTCAATATTAAAATTGATGGGATACTCAAGATATTTACTCATGCATTTATTCTATTGCTTATACTAAAATAAAAAGAAAAGGAAAAAAAAACTACTAACCACTGCAAGCCATTGCCAAATTTTTACTTTAATTGGCACTGCTTGCTTGAAATGAAAATTTAAAAATTGTTATCTTTTTCTTTTGGTTTTATAGGGTTTAGTTTTCTGAAAGCAGCATGAATATGTCAGCGAACATCCTGACCAAAAAAAAAAAAAAAATTCCAACCTCTTTTTGTTTAAAGCAAGCTCTTCACACAATTATATGGCAGAGCAGGCTTTAAATGTAAAATATTTAAAAGAGTCTTTGACATGTTTGTGTGAAGCATTTCAAATCTTTTACGTTGTTTTGTTTTCATTGTTTGAAACTTTCTTGAATTTAGAAATTACATGTTTGATTTCTGTTAGGTGCTCTGAAATGGCTAATATGTGAACAATTTTCATGAGAAAGTCATTTATCACGAATGCAGTGGTACTTTCTCATTGATAACTGTATTGTGAAATCCACGAGACTGTATAGGTGCTGAATGCTGTAAGAAGTTTAGGTTGTATGAATTCTACAACCCTATAATAAATTTTTACCATATTCAACGATTGATTTTAAAAATTTCATTATTTTAGGTATACTGTGCATGAAATTATTATTACTTGGTTAGCTTTAATGGACTTGCAACAGATACAAAATTATGGGCCTGTGTGTCTTCATTCCCACCCCCATATATTTATATTTTATGAGTTCACAGTTTAATCCATTTTGACATTATGGCAATTGATTTTTATAAATATTCCACAATAGCATACCACATATATCAGACTACTTATCAAGAGCCTCCAGGTTCACAGCAATTTTATACTTTTTTGGTAAACAATGATCTATAATTATAACAGGTCACTAAGAATGAATGTTGCATAAGGTGTTGATGAATTTTAAGGACTTCACATGTTGGCTATGATCATTACTTATTTATCAAAGGATATAAATGCCACACCAAGAGTATCAGTACTATCGATTATTTCCTTTATGTTCGGTGAAACATTGTT
The DNA here is from genome assembly GCF_963383645.1 of Muscardinus avellanarius. NCBI lineage: Eukaryota > Metazoa > Chordata > Mammalia > Rodentia > Gliridae > Muscardinus > Muscardinus avellanarius. The sequence goes on along the minus strand of NC_137792.1, from coordinate 114,966,924 downwards.
CTACTAATACTAATCCCACGCTGGGAGTGACTGTTACACAATTTCTGTAGCTGAAACTGCCCAGTCATAGTCATAGTGTTAAATTCTGCCATCTTTTAAATAAAATAATGAAGCATCTAATTTTAAAATTTCATAAACAAGCCAGGGATGGTGGCACATACCTGCAATGCCCATACTTGGGAGGCTGAGACAGGAGGATTGGTTCAAGGACAGCTTAAGCAAGTAGTGAGACTCATCCACCTGGCAAGACTTTGTTTGAAAAAAAATAAAAAATAAAAAGTGACTGGGGTTGTACCTCAGAGGTAGAATACAACTGCATTTAATCCCCAGTACTACACACACACACACACACACACACACACACACACACAGAAATTCAAGAACAAAATTATATCACAAATTTTGAAGTAAAATAGAGATGAAATACTTAGAAAGCAATAGCAGTAACTGAAAGATCAAGAATTTGTTCTTTATAAAATGAGTATAAATAATTTGACAAAATTTAACCATTATTCCTCTGCGTCACGCATGCATAGAAAGTTAGGAAAAGGGAAATACATCCCAAATTTATATGAAAAAGTGATCAGTGTGTCTACTGAATTATGAGAAACGGTGCTGATTTGCACTTGTTCAGTGTTGTTTCAAACATTCTAATCAATGTAATAATATGCAAATCAAGTAAAAAGCATCACTTTTAAAAAGGGATTAAATTATGGTATTATTATCAAATAGAGTTGCTTGGATATTGGATGGTAGTGAAGTAATCAAAAACTTTCAAAATTAATAGGAAGATTCAGTGTAATAAAAGCCAGTAACTTTATACCACCAATGATTAAATAAAATTTAATATCAATAGGTAAAAATAGTCTACACACAATATCAATGGGACATAGAATAGCACCAACAAAAGATTTATAGAATTATTATGGATTAAACCATGATACTTAATTGAAAAATATTAATGAAAACCTCGGTAAATAAAGAGTGATGTAAAAACATTAAAACTGAGCAAATTCTTCCCCGATTGCATTTATTTGTTAAATGCCAATAAAAATTATAAAATTTTTAGTTTTAGAACTTTGCAAAATTGTTTGGAGAATCATCTGGAAGGATACATAGGTAAGAAAAATAAAATAATGAAAAAAGTAAAGGGGGACAAAGTTTCTTATTGGGTATCTCTTAAGCTACATCCAGATTTATAATTTTAATGATAAATTTCACACAAAGGGAGAAAATACAATGCCAAGAACAAGGCCCTAGCATGTAAACAAAACTGTATTATAATAAAAACTCCATGTATTAAGATATGTCATGAAGCAAAATATATTGGCAAAAATGACTAAACTCAAAAGAAAGCCCTAATTCCTGCAATATAAAATTACAAAGCCGCCCCCAAGTGCAGCCTCTCTTAAATTTTCACAAGTGAATTTATTTTATTTTAATTTATTTTATTGTATTGTATTTTTCTGTAATGCGGGTGGAATCCAGGGGCATTCTACCTCTGAGCTACACCCCTAGCCCTATTTTTTTTTATTCTTTATTTTGAAACAGGGTCTCACTGAGTTGCAAAGGGCCACGAACCACGAACCTCCTGTCTCAGCCTCCCAAATGCTGGAATTACAAGGGTGTGCCTCCACACCGGCTGTGAATATTTTTAAAAAGAAACACAAATGTGGTGGCACATGCCTGACATCCCAGAACTTGGGAAGTCAAAACAGAAGGATCACAGATTTGAGCCTGGCCTTAACAACTTAGTGAGACCCTCGAAAACTTACCAAGAGCAGGTGTCCAATAAATTAAAAGGACTGGGAGTGTAGTTTAGAAGTAGCACACCCTGGAGTTCAATCCCTAGAACGAGAGAGGGGGGGGAGGGAGGGAGGGAAGAGAAGAGGAGAGGATGGAGGAGGAGGAGGAGAAGGAGGAGGAGGAGGAGGAGGAGGAGGAGGAGGAGGAGGAGGAGGAGGAGGAGGAGGAAAGGAGAGGAGGAAAGGGGGCAGGAGGGAAGAAGAAAGGAGAGGAGGGGAAGGGAGGGGATAGGAGGTGAGAGAAAATACTAAAAACATTAATAGTACAAGTGAATAATAGCCTGATGCAGAATATTTAAGGAATTGATATGCAACAGAAATCAGCTCTCTGATTATCTGTCTACTAACTCATAATCCAAAATTTATCAACAAGAAATTTGGTCAACCATCTAACAGCTGTTTTGTGAAGCATAGTTTTAGATTCCATACCTATTGCCACCATTTCTATCAATTTTCATCCATCCATACATAGTTTCTCATTAATTCATTCATTCACCAATCATTTATCAGACATTTTACTGGACAATGGGGATGTACACAGCTATGAGAAAAATAGACATGCACACTGGTCCTCTTAGGCCTGGAGAAAGATGTGCTTCCCAAGCAACTACACTATTTTCTTATACGGAATAAAATACATAAAGCATATGAGAGTTTATAAGAGGAAATTTTGAACCATTAATTATGTCTTAACTGAGAATGTGAAATTCAAGCTTCGAGTTAAGTTGTATAAATATGATAAGTAAAAACAGCATTTCATGGAGAAGGATATTGGAGCTCACGTCCTAAGGCAGAGAAAAAGATCTGGTTAATAGAGAAAAGTGAAAGACAGAGGGGCTGGAACTTACTGAGCAAAGAGATTTTTTGTAAAAATATAGGCAAAATCCAGATCATGTAGTTTCAGGTAGGCTATGTAAAAAAAATTGTCTCTCTTTATAATTAAAGTAATGGAAAATAATTGAGGCGTTTTAAGCAGGCAATGGAGAGAAACAGATTGTTATTTTTTAAAATTACCTTTACAACAATGAAAGAAAAATATTATAAGGATGTCTTGTTCAAAGTTTTCACTCCTGTAAAACACAAATGACTGACCACAAAACTTAGAGGAAGTTTTACTTGCTTACAGGTTTCTTGAAGATTTTGGGTTCAGTCCACGTGAGGCCAAGGACTGTAGAACTCAGGGCATGGTGCAAGGGAGAGTGCAAGGCTCTGCTTTCACATCGTGGGTGCAGGAAGGAGAGAGAGAAAGGGGAGGAGAAATAGTATACATCCCCAAGGACACACCTCCAGAGACCCCTCCTTTTAGCAACTAAGTCTGCTTCCAACATTGCTATCTTTTTCCAGTGAGGGGTAGGGGGACAGTCTAAATCCCAACCATTACAAAGGGCACAAAAGGAAAAATAGGAGGATATTCCAGTATTCCAAGCAATAGGTAATGATAAATTGGACTAGAAAAGTGGCAACAATGAAAGTTAGAAGAGGAAATCAAAGTATGTTTGGGGCATAAAGTTGACAGAAAATAATTAGGGATCAAATATATAGGGTGGAGAGTGTTGAGAGATTTTGTTACTGATGACTGGTCAGTTTCTGGCTAATATACATGTAGGAAAAATAATATGATTTAACCCTGTAGACCCCAGAACTTAATCAGAATAAAAAGAGGTAAATTAATGTTCAGTGTTTGTCAACATGCTCAGTGCTGTAATTCAAAACAACTGACTGTACAACATAGAAGAAGAGAGATTTATTTACTCAAATTTCTTGGGATTTCAGGGTACAATCCATGTCAGCCTAGGTCTGTGGAGCTCGGAGCATAGTGGCAGGAAACAGAGAGGAGAGAGCAGAGAGGAGAGAGCAGAGAGGAGAGAGCAAAGAGCAGGAGCGAAAGCAGGAGCGAAAGCAGGAGCGAGAGTGAGCAAGAGAGACTGACTCTGTTTTTACATCATGGAGGCCAGAATAAAGAGAAAGAAAAAAAGAAATGGGAGGAGGGACTTATATAAACCCCAATACCATACCCCCAGGGGCCCCTCCTTAGCAATCCAACCTCACTCTCAACATGTCTACCTTGTTTTCTTCAGGGCTGGGGGACATTCAAAATCCAAACTATTGCACTCCATCCCTGCCCCTCTAGACCTCATGGCTGCTTCACAGTGCCAAATGCATTTAGTCTATATCCAAGAGTTCCCATAGTCTTAACAGTTCCAGCATTACTCAAAAGTCCAAAGTTCAAAGTCTCTTCTGAGATTCAAGGTAAACTCCTGGTTGTGAACCCTTTAAAAATAAAAAACTAGTTAAGTACATCAAATGTACATTGGCACAGAATAAACATTTGCATTCCAAAATGAAGGAATAGTGCCACAGAAAGGAGGTCTCCAACTTTGTGCAAATTCCTGTGTTTGAAAACCAAGTACAATATGGCCACCTCCACTGTGGTCATTCAGGTTAGGTTTATTCCCAATGGACTTCAACGTTTTCTGCTTAAATGTATCAAGCAGCATCATAATAGTTTGCTTTCATGCCAAATGATAACATGATTAATTAGCCTTTAATAGAGTATTGATTAATGCTCACAATATTTATTTTATTTAATATATTAGTTGCTTAGAAGACTCAAAAAAACGCTATTTGAAAAGTTCTAGGTCTGTTAAGCAAATTCAGCAGAGTAGCAGTATATAAAATCAACACATTGTCTATATAGCAACAATGAACAAGCTGAAAAAGACATAAAAAAACAATTCAATGCACAATAGCTTCCAAAAATAACTAGGAATAAATCTAATGAAGGGGTGAATTTCTCAAAGAAAAATTACAAATTGCTGGAAAACAAAAATTGAAGAGAATAGGATATGAAAATATTTCCAACGTGGAAATGGATTGGGACAATTAATATTTTAAAATAGCTGGTATTACCAAAAGAAATCTACAAATTTAATGCCATATTCATCACAATACAAACAATGTTGCTGAGAATCTTGCTAAATTGCTTAGGCTGGTCTTGAACTTTGAATCCTCCTGTTTCAGCCTCCTGAGTCACTGGAATTATACATGTGCACTATTGTACCTGGCAGGAATTAACATTTCTTTTTTTTGCAGTACTGGGAATTGAACCCAGGTGCAGTCTAGCTCCAGGCTATACCCTAGCCCTATTTTTATTCCTTATTTTAAACCAGGGCCTCACTAAATTTTGGAGGGCCTCACTAAGTAGCTGAGCTGGCCACAAACTTGTGATCCTTCTATCTCAGCCTTCCAAGTACTGGGATTACAAGTATATGCCACTGTTCCCGGCTAGGAATTAACTTTCTTTTTTGGTGGTGGTGGTGGTGGTACTAGGGGTGGAGCCCAGAGGCTTTCTACCTCTGAGCTATACTTCCAGACCTATTTTATACATTATTTGGAAACAGGGTCTCACTAATTTGCTGAGAGCCTCACTAAGTAGCTGAGGCTGGCTTTGAACCTGTGAGATTCTCCTGTGTCAGCCTCCCAAGTGCTGGGATTACAAGCATGCACCACCACACCCATCTTAGGAATTAACATTTTTAAATGCCCATGAAATCTAAGGAAATCCACAAATTCAATGAAATATTTATCAAAGTTCCCATGGTATTTTTCACAAAAAAACACAAATTATCCTAAAACTCATATGGAACCAGAAAAGAATCCACAAAATCCAAGAATATTAAGGACGAAGAAATATAGAAACATCTTACTTCTTGATTTTGAATTATATTAAAAACTATATTAATTAAAACAGTATAATACTGAAATAAAAACAATATTTTGGGCCAATAGAACACAATAGATAAGCTAAGAATAAATCTACAAATACACGGTTAGCAAATAGATAAGGGTGACAGGAATACAAATGTGGAATGGGTAGTCTCTTCAATAAATGATCCTGAGTTGGGCATGGTGGTGCACGCTTGTAATCCCAGCAGCATTTGAGAGGTTGAGACAGAAGGATTGCGGTTCATGGCCAGACTCAGCTACTTAGTGAGGCCCTCTGCAACTTAGTGAGAACCTGTTTCAAAGTAAAAAATAAAAAATAGGGCAGGGGTTGTAGCTTGGAGGTAGAATGTCCCTGGGTTCTATCCCCAGTCGCACAAAAATTAATAATAATAATAATAATAATAATAATAATAATAATAATAAAATGATATTGGACATACTGGATATCCATAAGAGATAAAATTTGACTCTCATCTTACATCATGCACAAAACTCAACTCAAAGTGGATTATAAGCTCAAATATAAGATATGAATCTGTATAATTCCTAGAAGATAATATAGAAAGAATGCTCCTTGGCATGCCTTCACAACAATTTTCTCTATGTGACCCTCAAAACAAAAGAAACATGAAAAAAAACAAATGGTATTACATAAAACTACAAATATTTTCATAACAAATAAACAGTTAACAAAATGAAAACACACCCTATAAAATAGGAAAAAATATCAAAAATATCTAGGAACTTTTATAATTGAATAGTCAAAAAGCAAATAACTAGATTAAAAATGGATAAAAGACCCAAATAGATATGTTTCTAGGCACTACATACATATGGCCAATAAGTACTCAATATCACCAATCATTAGGAGAATTCCAGTCAAAACCACAATGAAATATTATTTCCCACTTGTTTGGTTATTACCAAAAGTCCAATCATAAGTAGGCACTGAAGTGGAGAAAAATGAACTCTTGTACACTGCCAGTAAGAATGTCAATTTGTGTATCCATTATGGAAATCAGTAATGAAGAGTCTTCAATAAGTTAAAAATAAAATTATCATATGATTCAACAATCTCGCATGTGTGTGTATATTTAAATTTTTTATTGATGCATTGTAGTCATACATCTTAACGGAGTGCAAGATGGTAGAGGCATGCATCTGTATTTAAAACCAGAATTGCAAAGCATTTTCGTGTTCATTTCAGCATTATTCACAGTAGCCAAAATATGAAAAAACATAATGCCTATTGAAGGATAAGTGTATAAGGAGACAGTGGTATATACATGTAATACAATATTATTCAGAAACACTACCATTTGAAACAACATTGTTGAATAATCCAGTCAAGATAATTACTATTCTATTCTCTAATTTTACAAATTTGACTCTTTTAAGTTCCACCTGTTAGGTCATACAATATTTTCCTTCCTTTATATATTTTACTTAACATAATTCCTCCCACAATTTGACTTCATGGTGGTTACTTATCAACCACCATGAATACAACATGTTCTATAAAATTTGTTAAGTGATTAGAACCAACAACATATAGAAGGAAAAAATCTTACACAGGATGTGTGCCTTATATGCATTATTTAACATTATGCAATTAAAACCACATAAATTATCTAGTTTTATTAATTTCATTTTATAGTTAGAAAAAGGTACCACAGATATACAGTTAGAAACCCATGGGCCTGGCATTTGGACTCAGATGGTTTGACACCCACCTTTGGATATCTATGATTTATTTCCTATAAAAATGAATGTTCCATGTCTCAATGATCTGCCTTTTCTTCCTATCTATACATCCAGGTGAGAGAAGGCCTGGAAAAATAATATCAAGAAGTAAAAAGATGAGAGGAAATACAGGAGAGCAATGGAGGAGGTTGATTTGACTTATTATTGTTCTTCTTTGAAGAATATAGAAGGCCTACATCTAATCTGGGGTCTTTATTCTTTCTTTTTTCTTCTGTTTCTCATTTGATTATTTTAATTATCCTATCTTCACATTTGCTTTTTCTCTCTTTTGGCTTCTCAAATGTGTTGGTTTCTTCTAGTGAATTTTTTCTTCTTAGATACTATGTTTTGCCACTCCAGAATTTTCTTTTTGTTCCTTTTTGTTATTTCTGTCTGCTGATATTCTCCTATTGTCTGCACATAGTTTTAAAGGAAAACTTATTATGTTCTACAAGCAGGAATATAATAACAAGTGCTGGGTGTGGTGGTACATGCTTATAATCTCCGTATTTGGGAAGCTGAGACAGGAAGTTTGCAGGTTTGCAGCTATGTAGTAAGGCCTTCTGAAACTTAATGAGACCCTGTTTCAAAATAATGAATTAAAAAATAGAGCTGAGGTTGTAGCTCTAAGGTAGAATCCCCCTGAATTCAATCCTCAACACACCAAAGTAAAAATAATATACTAACTGACAATGAACATTGAAACCAAGTAAATATAAAATGGGATAAATAGCACTATAGACTATCAATGTTAAAATAATATTTAAAACAGAATATAAATGTGAAAAGTAATACTTTAACAATAATAATTGTAGGCCTAGATCAAAGTAAAATAATTATGTAGACAATAAGAACAGTACTGTATATTTAAGACAAAAAAAGCAAAGTTATAATAAGAGCAACCCTTCTCATGTTTTATGATTAAAAATAAATAAAACTAAAAGTATCATGAAATATACAAAATGATGCTAAGGAGTATAGTACAGTGGAAATAAAACAAAATCAAGAATTAAAGGTTAAGAAGATAGAAAATAATCAAATTAATAAATAAATCCAAAAGTTCGTTCTTTGAAAGACCCCAACAAAACATATGCATATTTAGCAAATTAAACCCCATAAAATAAAATAGAGGAAGAGAGAAAAAATAACAAATTCACAAAAAGAATAATGAGAAATGAATATAACCACAAACATGTGGCAAACTTTTCAAAATATTAGGGAATATTTTCCCAGTACAGAAGTAGGCTCATAGAATATAAAATTTTGATGACATAGATAATTTTCTGGGGAAATATGAATTACTAAAATTGACTAAAGGAAATGTTTGAAAAGCAAATGATAGTCATGGGAAAACTAAAAAAAATTTAAAACTACCACTAAAACACTAACATTAATAAAAGTGTGGTGAAGCTCACTTTCTCCTATACTACTGATCTGACTATAAATTGGTACTACAAATAAATTTACCAATAAATATTATAAAACACTTATCCCCTATGACCCAGTAATCCTAGTTCTACAAAAGAATTGTAATATTCTTTCTATGAAAGACAATAGATCAACGTACACATGAATTTTAGACAAAAAAGATTATAGACCAAGTTTTCTATAATGATAAAATTACTGTTTACATGAGAAAAGTAACAATTTCAGAAAATATTGATGGTACTACAGGAAGCTAACTTAAATCAAGTAAAACTTGAACCAAAATTAATGAACTACAAGTATTAATGTCAAATATAAAAGTTATAAATAATGAAATCATAAAAACCTGAAATTAATGTTTAAGCAATCATGAATATGTTTATGAAACTTCACGTCAATGTCAAAATCAAGTCCTAAAAAGAGAAGACACATAACATAATAAAGAAAACAATCATATTATATCTCCACTATACAATGCCTATCAAGAGATTCTAATAGGATCTATTATCTTTCAACTTGATAATAGAATAATAGGTTGTTTTATTTTAAATGCCTTCTTATAGGCCGGGTTTGGTGGCACACACTTGTAATCCCAGCGCTTGGGAGGCTGAGACAGGAGGATCGCGCAAGTTCGAAGCCAGCCTCAGCTACTTAGTGAGGTTCTCAGAAACTTAGTGAGACCCTGTTTCCACATAAAGTATAACATAGGTCTGGGAGTATACCCCGGAGGTAGAAAAGTCCCTGGGTTCCACCCTCAACACCACAAAAAAAATGCCTTCTATAGGAATAAGACTTCAAATCACTAAGTAAAACTGGAGTATTTCAGCAAAAAGGTTAAAGATTTAATACCTTAGTTTAGGGAAAAGTTTCTATAAATGGCATATAACAAAAAGAAAACAACTTACATCTCATATTTGGATTTAGTTCTATTTCCCCAGGTATTGGCTATATGAAAGTAAAATTATTGTGTTGCTGTATTTTTAGGAATATAGTTATCTTATATGGAGTAAGTGTCCTAGTTTTTTCATTTCTCTAAACCCATATCAAAGTCTTGGGGTCTTACATATACTCCAGTATGATATGTATAATAGGAAAAGAATTTCAGTAGACATTTGAGAAAAGAGAAGAGGAGTAGGCCCCTGGCTTAGCTTTTATGCAACCACATGGAAGAAGAAAGTAAACGAAAATGGCTCCAATAATGGGTGTGGCTCTGTAATGCAGAATGTTCTGGAAAATGACTAGATTTGCATTTCCACCTCACAGGGAGGGTCAAGAGGTATGGTAAGGGAATAGGGATTATCTTTTCCTGTATGTATGTATGTATTTTGGTACTGGAGAATAAACCCAGTTGGATTCTATCTCCAAGCTACACTCCCAGTCCTGTTTTCTGTATTTTTTTTTATTTTGAAACAGTCTTGCCAAGTTTCTGAGGGTCTCTCTAAGTTGCTGACACTGTCCACAAACCTGTGATCCTCCTGTCTCAGACTCCCAAGTAATGAGTAGGTGTGTACCATCATATCTGGCAAATTTCTACTTTGTACTTTTCCAAATTTTCATTTTAGTTTGTCAATGAGCATGTATTGCTTTTATAATCAGGACAGTAAGTGCATATTTAAGATAACTGTTTTCTTTTAATTTTATTTAAAAACAAATCTTATGATTTGAAAAGTATAGCTTTGAAAAGCTATAAAAATTGCCTTCCTATAATGAAAATAAAATAGAAATGTATCTCCATGTTTGCTCATTGCATCATTTCAATTCCTTTTCTTGTCAAATTTTTTGTTTTATTTATTTTCTTTTTCTTTTTTCTTTTTTAAAATTTTTATTGGTGCATTATATTCATACATCATATTGGGGTAAAGATCTTGTGTGTACAAACATGTACTCATCACTGATTTAACCCCTACCCAATTCCCACCTCATTCCCTCCCCGTCCCTCCTTCCCTTGCTTGGCTTGGTGGTTGACTTTGATATGTTTAAGTACATTGTGTGTTTTAGAGAATTTCCTCTTCCCCCCTCCTTTCTCCTCATTTAGGTTGTCTTGTTTGCTCCTCTATAGGATTTTCTTTTTCATCTAGAGTTCCTCCTATGACCCTTTTGAATTTCTTATTGCTGTCATATATAAAATATATTTTGTATATTCTAGCTGACAATTAGAGTATAACCAAAAGGTCTGTCTCATTAATAGTGGACATTCAAGAACCTCTTGTATGAATGACTATATGGAATTTAAGAAAAGTGAAAATTTTCTGTCTTTAGATATTTCAACTTAGCTTTTTCATTGGCAAGATCAGCCTGATTTATTACCAATTTAGTGTGTGTGATGTGCTCAGTATGAACTCTATTTAATTATCATAATATTTGAAATCAGAAGTGTATTTATTTGATTACCTACATTAAACTTTCTTGAACTACAACAAATATTTTTATGAAATAAATTTATATATTTTTATTCTTTCTTGGTGCGTTGTAGTCATCCATCTTAATGGGATACAAGATGGTGGAGGCACACTTGCGCACATCATTCATTTAGCTCATCCCCAATGTTCACCCCAGTCCCTTCCCCTCCCTCCTTCTCATGTTTGGCTTAGTGATTGACTTTGTCAAGTTTGTGAATGTATATCATGGACATTAAAAAAATTTTTGTCTTTCTCCCCTTCCATCCCCCTCAGGTCGCCTTATTTGCTCATCTATTAACCAAACTAAAAATGCATCTTTATATAGGATTAATCAGCCTGTGGATTTTTTCATTCGTACATTCTACTGTAAAGGCATTTTATTTTTTTCTAGTGTAAATTACCCAACAACTTTATTTAGTTGATTATTTGCCAAACTCTTATTATGGACAATAAGGGATGTAAGGTTAAATTAAGCATGGTCACTGACCATAAGGACTTTGTTATGCTCTGCTTTCAGAGAGATGTTTAAAAATTCTACTCTTTGCCAGATCTGGCGGCACATTCCTGAATTCTCAGTACTTGGAAGGCTCAAACAGGAGAAGCACAGGTTCTGGATCCCAGAAACTTAGTGAAAACCTGTTTAAAAACAAAAAATGGAAGGGTAGGAGTGAAAGAAAGCTGGGGTTGATTAATGGAGGAGCTACAATCGAATATGTGTAAAAGTGTGAATGTAGCATGGTTAACCTGGACACTCATTGTTGGGAGGGGGAAGAAGGGAAAGTGGGGGGAAGGGCACCAAACACAGTCTGGATGTATGCCATTTTCAATATGATCCACATAAAAAGAAAATAAATAAATAAAAAAGAACAAAAATGGGCTGGGATGTAGCTCAGAGGCAGAATGTTCCTGAGTTCAATCTCTGGTACCAAATATTGTATTCCTGAATGTCAAGTGCATTGTTTTTAATATGATTTGTGTATATTATTGTCAAAACAATAGTAAATTCCTAAACCAAAACAGTAATAGAAATAGAAAGTCAATAGGATTTGGCATTTTATTGAGGTGCAGACTAGAAGAAGAAATCAAAGCATTGGCATTCGCTCCTTACTTTTAATTATTTTCTACTTTTCTTGGTGCATTGTAATTAAACATCTTAGTGAGATTCAATTATATAAACAACCAAGCACACTCCTTACCTTTAAACCCACCACAGTCCGTAAATAGAGTGTTTCCAAACAAACTTTCAATTTGCCTGAGAAACAGAAATGCAAGAACTACAGAAGAAGGAATTCTGTGAGGCATGTCTAAATTAATGCTGAAATGTAGGTGACATCTTCACAAATGACTTCTGTAGTATGCACACCTAGCTAGTTTAGATCTGGACATTCTGGTCAACACCTGCTACTTTCCTTTTAGATCTTTTTCTTGTCTTATCTCTGTACCAAATGGCACCAGATCAATTTCTACTCCTTGCATTTCCACCCATCATTATCCTTTTTCTTATTCCTCTCTCATATTGGAGATGAGCAAGAGATAGTCCTAGCAAGAAATTTTCCTAGCATAGCCAGGCGTGGTGGCGCACACTTGTAATCCCAGCATTCGGAAGGCTGAGACCAAAGGATCGTGGTTCGTGGACAGCCTCAGATACTTAGTGAGGCCCTCTGCAACTCAGTGAGACCCTGTTTCAAAGTAAAAAATAAAAATAGGGCAGAGGGTGTAGCTCGAAGGTAGAATGCCCTTGGGTTCCATCCCCAGACCCACAAAATATGTATATTTCCTAGCATAAATGATATTTTGTGCCATATTTCAATTTCTATGCTCCAGTACCACAACACATAGTATAGCAAAATTTTGTGAGCACATGTGTCCTGCTTGCCATACATTTTTATTATTTTGACTGTGCATTTTGTGAATATTTTATTAATCAATTAAACCAGTTTTCACCAATGGGTGTCACTGTTTTATACTGAAAAAGAGTTAAATTTACATAACCCTCTACTCATATATCTAAATCCTATTAGACATGTTATATGCTCTGTATTTACATTAACTTCACTTTCTTAATGTAGAAATATGGTCATGATATATTGCTGAGTGGTGAAATGATAACATAGTGAAGAGTATAATAGGAAGCCTATGAACTAATCTCTTTTTTATGGACATAAACACAATCATTCACAAAGTTTAGGTAATAAAATGGCAAAATAGTAAGAGAAGCTTTTACTTGAGAGGGTATTAGGCATAGGCTTTTTAAAATTTTGCTCCTCCTTCATTCCTACCTAAATTACATTTTCATAACAAAAGTATCATTTGTAAAAAAAAAAACCCTTAAAAACATAAAGATTAAAAAAACATAAAGAAATAGCGTAATAAAAACAATATGTAGCTCCTTAAAGAATTGTTTACTTAAACAGGAAGAGACTGATCCTCACACTCCTCTGTTCTAATTATTTCTTACAATTCTCCCTATCGATGCACACATCTGTAGTAAAAACTGAAAGTCTCAAATAGTTCATTTATAAAGGTTTACAAAGTGCCAATAAAGGATAATTTTTTCTGATGCATTCCAAATGTGTGCATCCAAATTTACACACATATGTGTGTGGCTGTGCATTTTTAATATACTATCATTTAAGCGTGGTTGCATAGTTATTCCTTTTATACTGCTTGGTTTCCACCCCTCTTCCTTCTCCGATGTGCCATGACACATTTGGAAACTTAAAAACTTCATTGAATTTTGAATGGAAAAATTTAACTTTGCATGGAAAGTCTACTACATTTTCTGAACATATATGTAGATCAACTTTGCTCTTGAACCCATGATTTATTTTGCTTATGGAAATACTTTTCTACCTAGAGATCTCATTGTTTAATCATAAAAAATGAAATTGGTGTTATACGACCTGTATTTTCCAAAGGCTTTGGGTAGTTATCTGTTGCTTTTTAATTACCTTAATGTCCTTTCAGGGAAATAACTAAAGCTAATATATTTATCATTTCTAAAGTTTGACTGTTTACAATATATTTATATTTAGTTTTCTTTGGAAAAATATCTGTTTGCTTTTTCAAACTCAGAATTTCTTCCCTACCCTGGCGCACACTTGTAATCCCCACGTTTGGGAGGCGGAGACAGGAGGATCACACTGGTTTGGAACCAGCCTTGCTGGCTTAAGAGACCCTGTTTCCAAATTTTAAAAAAAAGTATAAAAATAGGTCTGGGAGTGTAGCCCGGAGTTAGAAGGGCTTCCAGGAACCCCAGTACCACGAAAAAGTAAAAAAAAAAAAAAAAAAAAAAAAAAAAAAAAAAGAATTTCTTCCCTACCCTCTTAAAATTTTCTTGTCACATTCTTGATCAACTGTATTGGGAAATGTTAGAGATTTAAAAATGGAAATGCTAGCCGGGTGTAGTGGTGCATGCTTGCAATCCCAGTATTTGGGAGGCTGAGACAGGAGGAAATCAGGTTCACAGACAGCCTCAGTTACTTAGTGAGGCCCTCCGCAACTAAGTGAGACCCAGTTTCAAAATAAAGAATAAAAAAATAGGGCGGGGATGTAGCTTAAAGGTCAAATGCCCCTGGTTTCCATCCCCAAACCCACAATAAATAAATAAATAAATAAATAAATAAATAAATAAAATGGAATGCTGATGTATTTTAAGATGAGTTTTTATTAAATGATTTCTTATAACTGCCAATAAATTTAAACACAATCACAATTTTTAGTATAAAATATATGTTAGTCTGTCCATCCTACAAAGAATCATCTGGAAAACAAGTATAATTTTTAATATTTTTAGAGTATACCACTTATCTGTTTTGTTTGCTTGACACCTGGGTTTTTGAAAATATTATATATTATATATATGTTATATATACTATATATATAATAAATGATTGGCTTATGTTATATTTGTGAAATGGAACTTTGGTGTCCTACGGAAAGCTACCCATTTTTGCTCATGCTTGTCATCTGCCAGTGTCAATTAATTTAAATAACGACCAATAGTTAGAGGAAAGATAGTTAGCAAGAGGCCCAAGTGATAGTTTCATTAGTTCTAAATTCTCAAAGGCTGCATTTCTTCTATTTTGCTAAAGAAAAATAGCTTTGTTGGGGACTTTCGGGAAGATGGCAACCGAGAAAAGCGGGGCTTAAGAGCCCCGCTAACAACCAATCTCCATTACCACAAAATCAGCGCCTTTCATAGCCAGAAAACACCATCACCAGAGAAACAAAAAAATCACCAGGCTCCAGGGAGAAAGCTGACTGAGAACAGAGCTCAGAGCCACAGAGGAGATACACCGGCCTCAAACCCGAGGACACGGCAGCAGTGCCATACTGCCGGCGGCAGCGGTGAGTTCACCAGATAGCTACAGCAAGCCGATGTGAGCCGCTGCAGAACAGCTAGGTGGGATTTCTCGGCACAGGGAGCATCTAAAGCTTCCAGTGTCTGAGCCCAGCACACGCTGCAGGTATTCAGAGTGGAACTCAAAACCAAGAAGAAATACGCCAGCCTCACAGCCAAGGGCATAGCAGCAGCGCCATATTGCCACTGGCGGCGGCAGCAGTGAATTCACCGTGTCCAGTACAGCTACATCTGCGTACTCAAGAACAGTGAGTCAAATTGCGGGCCACAAAGGAGAAATCCCAGTATTGTACTCCCTGGGACTTGACCCAGTGGGGGAGTGGCGGTGGCAGAGATATCACACCATAGGAGAACGTGCAACCTGGCACCCCCCACAGTCTAAAGCAGCCTCTATCGACTCTCTGGGTCGGAAACTCTGTGATACAACCCAGTAAAGGAGTAGTGGGGTCTGAGATACTACTGACTCGAGATCCAGAGTACCTTAAGTGAAGTCATAGTGACCCAAGGGAAGAACCCAGAGAAGGCACAAACTTCCGAAATCATGGGAAAGAGGATTAACAATGGAGCAATGAATGCCCACAACCCCACAACATCAGAACCTGATAAAACAGAAAATCAGAGATTTCTAGAAGATCAAATCAGGAAAATAACTGTAGAAATAATAGAGATGCTTCGAAAAGAACTCAGAGAGAGCCAAAAAGAGATAAAGGATGCAAATAATGAAGTAAAGGCCTCAATTCAAAGCACAAACAACTGATTAGACCACATGGAGAACAGAATCTTGCTCTTAGAAGATGATCATTCCAAAAATGAACGCATAGTTTCTAATCTAGGAAAAAATATCCGACAGCAGGAATCTGATATTGAAGAAATATGGGCCCATTTTAAGAGAGCTAACCTAAGAATAATTGGAATAGAGGAGGGAAAAGAAAGTGAAACCAAAGGGATCAACAATCTCTTCAAGGAAGTAATAGCAGAAAATTTTCCAGGCATAGAGCAAGAGGTTGATACACAGGTCCAGGAAACTTATAGAACTCCCTTTAGACAGGATCGAAGAAGAGGATCCCCACGCCACATAATTGTCAAAATGACCAATGTGGAAGCCAAGCAGAGAATCTTAAAGGCACCAAAAACAAAGGGCCAAGTGACATTCAGAGGCAAACCAATTAGAATCACTCCAGACATCCCAAACCAAGTCATGAGAGCCAGAAGGGCTTGGAGTAACATATTCCAAACTCTGAAAGAAAACAATTTCCAGCCAAAAATTTCCTACCCAGCAAAACTTTCTATCAAATTAGATGGAGAAATAAGAAGCTTCCATGGCAAACAGAAACTGAAGGAATTTATGTTTTCAAAACCAGCACTAGAGAAAATACTCAAAGAGATTAACTACAAAGAAGAAATAGGTAACACACACCAGAACCAGAGAAACAAGATTTTCCATCCAACAGACAACTAAGATTGGTTATCTGTGGAGATTCATTACTTATGTTAGTCTTTTACCTATCTCTAAATGGTATTGTTTGCCTTTATTGTTGTCAATTTTTAGGATTTCTAGTTGGAATATTAATATACCTTCAGATATAGCATTTGGAAATATTTTATCCCATTCTATTAGTAACTGTTAACTCTGTTTACATTGTCTTTGGATATACAATATTTTTTTTTATTTTTTAGGGAGTGTGTATACTCTTCTGTTGCCTGTGCCATTGAAATCATATCCAAGAAATCACTGCCAATTTCAATGTTGTGAGGTTTTATGACCCAGATTTTCTCCTAAAAGTTTATAGTCTTAAGATTTATATTTAGGTCTTTTATCTATTTTGAGTTAATACTTGTGTATGGGATTAGGTAAGGGTCCAATTTTATTCTTTTCCATGTAATTATTATTTTTCAACAATATTTAGTTAAAAGATTATTATTACCAAGCACCAAATGTTTGTGGAAACCTTGTCAAAAATAACTTGACAATATAGGGAAGAATTTAGCTCTAGGCTTTTATTTAACTCCAATGGTTTATTTATCGGCCTTTAGAATAGTACTACACCGTTTCAATTATTGTAGCTTTATATGGTTTGAAATCAGAAAATATATATCTTCTAGCTTTGTTCTTTTTCAAGATCATTTTGGGTATCTAGAGTCCATATTCCATATTAGGATAGACTTTTTTTTTTCTGAAAAATAAATATATAAATAAATGATAGTTTCACCTTAAAAATAGAAAAAATATTCTCTGGTAAGAAAGAAAGCAAAAAGAAATATTGAAATGTTATCTTTAAGTCATCAAAAGCTTGGTATCAGACAAATGAAACTGTTATGTGAGATTATCATTTTTAATTTTGGATAAATTGCTATAATACTAGATGTCAACCACTAAGCCAAGCATGGGAGGGAGGGATGGGGAGAGGATGGGGTGGGAATCGGGTGAGGGCTGACTGGGCGATGTGTGCATGTATGTCTACAAAAGTTTGTATCCCACTATGATGTATGAATACAGTGCACCAATAAAATAAAGAATAATAGCTTTGTTAATTCTCATATTCTCAACACAAAATATGACTCCTGAATTTGCACCCTCGCTCTGACTTCAGTTTCTAAAAGGCTTTAATGTTCATCTATAGGACATTAGGTTTGTGTGCCCCACATGTCAAATATCTAAGTCATGAGACATTCCCCATATTTACCCTCAGATACTTAGTCTTATTCCTTCTGCATTAATAATCTCATCCACTACCCAAATCGAATCTATCACAAATATTGGCAATTCTACATACAAATACTACCTCAAACCCATCTCTGTTGAAATTCCCTGAGTCCTACAACCCCTAATTTCTTAGACGATTTCAACAACCTTCCAATTGGTGTTTTTTTCCCACAGTCTTTCCTCCATATTTTCAGGAATATTTAAAATCACATATTTTATGAAGCATCACCTTGTAGATTATCGTATTTTAATCTATTTCTTATTATATTGAAGTTATTTAGTTTTACTTTTATCTTTCCAACTAGACTTTCAGTTATTTAAGGGCATTGAGATTATGTAATAAACGTGATTGTGTTTCTAGTGCCTGACACTGAGTAGGTTCTTTTTTGTGTGTGGTACTGAAGATTGAAGCCAGAGACATTCTAATTATGAGATGTACCACCAGCCCTATTTTATTTTATTTTTTTATTTTTGAATCTGAATCTCACTAAGTTGATGAGAGTCTAAGTTGCTGAGGCTGACCAGGAATCTGCAATCCTTTGGTCTCAGCCTCCCAAGTACTGAGGATATAGGTGTGTGCCTGTTGCTATTAGGTTCTTCATAATTTTATTACAAGCAGATAAGCAGAAAAAATATTTCATACCACCATGACCTTCCATAAATTATTTCTACTCTTGCAAATCTTTTCCCCAATTCCTTACTTCTTCCTATTTCTTTGTGGCCAAGATTCTTCCCACTTAAAAGCCTTTTCTCTGTTCTCTTTTACAGTGTTGTTACTCTTCTCCTCTACTTCTATAATGTACCTAGATGCTTAGCATTCTTCAGATATGAGTTTAAATGTCATTTATTCACAAAGAACCCTCTTGATTACCCAGTCCATAGCTCCTGCCTCACCACAATACTCTTTCTCACAAGAACTTGTTGCTTTGCCAAATAATTTGTTATTGCTAGGCGTGGTAGTGCACACTTGTAATCCCAACATTTGGGAGGCTGAGACGGGAGGATCGCGGTTCACAGACAGCCTCAGCTACTTAATCAGGCCCCTTGCAACTCAGTGAGACCCTGTTTCAAAGTAGAATAAAAAACAGGACTGAGGGTGTAGCTCGGAGGTAGAATGCCCCTGGGTTCCATCCCTAGTACCGCAAATAACAACAACAACAACAATAATAATAATAATAGTAATAATAATAATAATTAATAATAGTAATAACAATAATAATAATAATTTGCTACAACTCTTTGTGGTAGCAATGATATATTTATTTCTCCAATGATTTATTTTTGCACTGGGGATTTAGCCCAGGGATATTTTACCTTGAGCTACACTCAAAGACTCTATTTGTATTTTTGCATATTTATGGCTGTGCTGCAATCATACATCAAATTGCATTTTAGTGTGATGGAAACGTACATGCACATAGCACCCTGTGTGTTTCCCTCTAGGTCCCAATCATATCCTTTCCCCTCCTGATTCATAATACTGCAATTGGTATTGATAGCTTCACAAATGCACACAGAATTGTTTGAATTGTTTCCTTCATCAAGTGTCTCCTTCCTTCTCCTCGCTTCCTCCCCAAATCCCTTTTTATGATTCTACTCACCTCCCTCCTCATTTATTTGAAATCACTTTGGCTTCTTATTTGTGTTCTAGCTTCCACATATGAAAAAAAAAAATGATCCTTAAATGAGACTGACTAATGTCACTTAGCATAATATTCTCTAGTTTCATCAGTTTTCCTACAAATGGCATAATTTTGTTTTTCTTTTTTTTTTGTGGTACTGGGAATGGAAGCGAGGGGCATCCTACCTCCAAGCTACACCCCCTGCCCCATTTTTATTATTTATTTTTAAACAGGTTCTGACTAAGTTGCAAAGGGCCTCACTAAGTAGCTGAGGCTGATCGAGAACCACCATGGTGAGCCTCCTGTCTCAGCCTCCCGAATGCTGGGATTACAAGCATGCACCACCACGCCCAGCTTTGTTTTCCTTTAGGGTGGAGTAAAATTTTATTCTGTGTATATATCTTCATTTTGTAATCCATTCATCTGTTGATAGATACCTAGTCTGGTTCTATTTTGAATTGTGTTACTATAAATGTGGGTCTGCATGTATTACCATAATATTACTATTTATACTTTATTCACTGTCAGGTTTTTTAATTGCTATGTTATTCCAATAGATTATAATTCTATGAGAGCAGGACACTATTTGTTCATTATTGTATCATCATGACTTGCTAAGAACACTACTTAGGTTGTAGTAAATGCTCAAAAGTGGGTTTTCTGTTTTTTTGTTTTTTGTTTTTTTTGGCAGTCCTGGCAACTGAACTCAGGAGCATTCAACCTCTGATCAACACCAGTCCTGTTTTACTTTTTATTTTATTTTATTCTTCTGCGGTCTGGGGATGGGACCCAGGGTCATTCTTCCTCCAAGCTATACCCTCTGCCCTGCTTTTAATTCTTTATTTTGAAACCGGGTCTCACTGAGTTGCAGAGGGCCTCACTAAGTAGCTGAGGCTGTCCGTGAACCATGATCCTCCAGTCTCAACCTCCCGAATGCTGGGATTACAAGCGTGCACCACCACACCCAGCTTGCTACTTTTTATTTTTGAAGTGTTCTCACTAAGTCGTTGCATGTTGGCCTCAAATCTGCAACTACCGGGTCTCAGCCTCTGAAGTACTAGGGTACTTGCAGATGTGCACCATTATGCCCAGCCAAAAAATATGTATTCAAGAATAAATATGGGTGTTATTGGGAAAAAACAAATGAAAGAAACCCTATCCACATGAATAATGGTTTAGAGGAGTCAAATTAATCTATTATATATGTTAAATATGCCTTAGGCTTTTTGGGTCTAAGGAAATGTCACACCTCCATATAGTAGTAAATTGGTGGTTTCCAACTTCTTGTTTGTTTTATCAGTTTATTTCCTCTTATAATTAACAACGGCTGGAAAAGGAAGTAGAGGAAAAGCTACAGGTGAGGTCTGATCACTGACTTTGAAAAGACCATTTATAAAATTTTTTTATTTTTTGTTTTGAGACAGGGTCTTACAAAATTGCCCAGGCTAGCCTTGACCTTGTGGTCCTCCTGTTTTAGCCTCCTCATTCTTTCCCCATTGTATATTCTTACATATTATTGAAGTATAGCACACTGAGAAAACAGTCTATACATCACAAGTATACCTATAACTCATTACCTTTTCCTGAATGAGCATACCAAGTAACAAGTTCCTAAATACACAAGACACTACAGGAAATCTCCTAGCATCCCTTTCAGTCATTACGCTCTTTCAAGGAGAAGCATTATTCTGACTTCTCACATCATAGATGATTAAATGTAAATGCACTCACAGAGCACATACTCTCTGTCGCCTGGTCCTTTGCTTATCTCATGTGTGTGTGGCCCACTGATCGCCAGCTTCACATAAATGTAGTTGGTGTATTCTGCTTGCTGCATATGATTCCATTCACTGTGTGACTCTCACTGGATTTGTGTTGTAGGTGCTTGGAAAAGACCATTTTTTGCCTGAAATAATAGAGATGATAAGGGCAACATCAAGAATATGATGCAGATCGTTTAAGAAAAAGCAACAGGTGGAGCATGCCTGCCATTCCAGTACTTGAGTGGCTAAGACAGGAGGATCACAGGTTCCAGGCTAGCCTCAGCAACTTAGAGAAAGATCCTTTATTTGAGGTTTAAAAAATAGGAGAGAGAAAGGGAGGGAGGGAGGGAGGGAGGGAGGGAGGGAGGGAGGGAGAGAGAGAGGAGAGAGAGAGAGAGAGAGAGAGAGAGAGAGGGAGAAAAGAAGAAGAAGAAGAAGAAGAAGAAGAAGAAGAAGAAGAAGAAGAAGAAGAAGAAGAAGAAGAAGAAAAGAGAAAAGAGAGGAGAGGAGAGGAGAGGAGAGGAGAGGAGAGGAGAGGAGAGGAGAGGAGAGGAGAGGAGAGGAGAGGAGAGGAGAGAGGAGAGGAGAGGAGAGGAACAAGGCCTCCACTTAGGTATATGGCACTGAAGCAACATTGCCCTAGCAGTAGATTAAACAAAAGAATCATTATAGGGAGGAAAGGGATTCCTGCAGAACAAGCCATCAAGCTTCATGCTCTAACATGTTAATGTCAATCATAAAGACATTTGCTTCTTCATAGTCATCAATGACCAATTTAAACTAAATTTTGCTCACATTTATCCCTTCTCTACATGCCATGGTAAATAAATAATTTAGCACTATTTCTTTAATTTTCTTCTTTGTACTCTCTATTTGAAGCTATCCTAGAAATCCCAATTAATCTTGCCAAAATTTTGATGAATGATTCTATTGGCTCTAGTGCAAGATCCAACCAGAAGGTGGCTCTTTCAGCAAACACAGCTTTCAAGAAAGGAACACTACACTTCTATACTAACCTTAATGCTTGCTTTTATAGAAAGGTTTTATATAAAGTAATCATGTAGTCCAATTTCAAAACCAGCCAGAAAAGTTTGTTGGAGCAAGGAAATGGTACCCACCTGAAAGAGGTGGCCAAGAACTAGTTACTTTGACTAGTTGAGCATTCAACTAGTCAAAGTAACTAGTTTTTCCTTTTCCCTTTCTAACTTTTTTTGTGGTACTGGGGATTGACTCCAGGGACATTCTACCTCTGAGCCATCCAACAGTGAGACTGTTTCAAGCATTCTACCCTCATGCCTATTTCATTTTCTTATTTTGAAAAGGGATCTCACTAAGTAACTTAGAGCCTCACTAAATTGCTGGAGCTAGCTGCAAACCTGCAATCTTCCTGTTTCAGGCTACTAAGTATTGCAGGCTTGCACCACCACACCCAGTTCAAATTGAGTATTCCTCATAACTAAGTTTTATGTCTCAATGCAAAATAAATTTCACTCCTAGAGGGCTCAGAAGAACTTGGGACTTCTGGAATAATAATGGGTGAGCCCAGTCCTATAAAAAGCTTTGAAAGAGATAGGTTTCTGTATGTCTCAAGTTTAAAGTCCCAATGAAGAACAAATAAGAACTATAGCATGCCATTAATTGGAGAAGAGTGAAAGGGAAGTTAATATTTAAAAAAATTTAAAGTGGTGTCATAGTTTACAGAACCAGTCCCATTTCATAGAAGCACAATTCATAATATCCAAAATATGGAACCAGCCTAGGTCTCCACCAAAAGATGAATGGATTCCAAAATTATGCGAAATACACACAATGGAATTCTACTCAGCTATAAAGAAGAACAAAATCATGTCACTCACAAGAAGATAGAAAGACCTAAAGAACATCATGTTAAAGTGAGATCAGCCGAGCACAGAAAGAGAAGGGACATATGTTTTCTCTAATATGCCCAAACTAGGGAGTATTAGGGATACCAGAGGGACTCCAGATAATGGAGAGGAAACCTCAGCAAAGCTGGAAAGGAAGGGTAGGAAAAGAAGAAGGCTGAAGTTGATTAATGGAGGAACTACATCCGAATATGTGTAAAAGTATGAATGTAGCAGGGTCAACCTGGACACTCATTGTTGGGGGGAGAGGGGAAGTGGGGGAAGAGAGCACCAAGCACTGTCCAAATATATACCATTTTTAATATGATCCGCATAAAATTAAAAAATAAAAAAATATTAAAATTGGAAAAAAGAATCCATCTTATTCCATTGTGGTACAATGGAGCTCTTAACAGTGTAACTCCAAATATAGAGACTGAGAGGAGAACCAGGGGCATGTGACGAACATGACACATGCAAGAAAAGTTTCCATGAGCAGATATGATTTGGGATGGGACTGAGAATAGTGGAGGTGACAGTAACTTGCATGAGTGGTCAGCAGGAGAGGAAGTCATTTTGTCAGAAAGCGCCCTTGAATAGCACAAGTGTCAGGAAGAAAATTATCATGCATGGGTGATAGAGAGGATTGAGACATAAGGCAGTAGAATTATTTAAAGAGAACAACCATCTCTAAATAGAAAACTGTAGAGTAATTTTGAAGTGCAGAGTGTACAGGGTGCAGAACAGCCTGTCTTGTGTATCTGTTTTAAGGCACATGGTTACTGGTCTGACGTTATATATTTTTGTGGTGCTAGGGGTTGAACCCAGAGGAGACTCTACTTCTGAACTACAACCCCAGCTACTTTTATTTTAAAACAGGGTATTACTAAATTGCTGAATCTGAGCCAGGTGTGGTGGCACATGCTTGTAATCCTAGCATTTGGGGGGCTGAGACAGGAGGATGACAGGTTCACGGACGTCCTCAGCTACTTAGTGAGGCCCTCCGCAACTCAGTAAGACCCTGTTTCAA
This sequence comes from Muscardinus avellanarius, assembly GCF_963383645.1. Classification (NCBI taxonomy): domain Eukaryota; kingdom Metazoa; phylum Chordata; class Mammalia; order Rodentia; family Gliridae; genus Muscardinus; species Muscardinus avellanarius. The sequence goes on along the minus strand of NC_137792.1, from coordinate 114,942,482 downwards.
AATAAAGAATAGAATATAGAATAGAATATAGGGCTGGGGTTGTTCTCGGGGGTAGAATGCCCCTGGGTTCCATCCTTAGTACAGCCAAAAAAAATTGCTGATTCTGGCCTCGAACTTGCTATCCTCCAGTCTCAGCCTCTCAAGCACTGGAATTGCAGACATGTACCACCATGCCCAGATATAAGTTTGTATTTACATAGAATAATTATGTCTTCTTAACTCATATAGATGTTTTTGAAAAAAATTCTTATTTTTTACTTTCTTAGGATTTTCTTTTATGGGTTTGATTCTTGCTTGAGTACGATGTTTATCACCTTTATCTTCTCTACTAAAATTCTCAAATTTCCAAATGGAAATTTACAAGAAAATATATTCATCATTGATTTGTAGCCATATTTCTTTCACACGACCTGTGGCTTCCACTGGTCAAATATGAATGTTTGCATGATATTTTAAGACTAAGTTATGAAAAAATAAGGCAACGAGGAAGCCTAAAGCCCAAGGGCAATTCAGAAATACAAGCCATGAGTTACCCTGTTGGACAAGAGGTCAGAAGAGGGCGCCACAGACTTTAGGAGTCCTTGTGCCAAGCTGGTGCTAGCCCTTTAAGTAGGAAGGTAGTCTGAATGATGAAACCACATTATTATTGTTTTCAAATAATTATTGGGTGTTCCTCTGTAGGCAGTTACAGGAAACATTTCCTCAGAAGATAGAAATAATCATGTTCAAACTTTACTTCATTAACTGTTAAGTCTCCACCGCAAACTCAAATTTCAATGCACTTAGTGTTTAAGGATAATGAGTCCTAGTCTTTTCCTTGTACCTAAGTAACAGAGATATAACTAAAGACATATTCTCAAAGTTAATTATTTTTGCTATTTAAATACAGAATTTCAGAAACGAATTGGGTTTAGAGATTCTTTGAAAAAAGTAGAAGCTGAGGCCCAGGAAAGTCACAGGATTGGCTGTTGACAGATTTGGGTTGAGATTCCAAGATTCCTAGATTTCTGTTCTGCACTTTCTAATAGAGTAGCTACCAAATCCAGTAACAGTGTAACTGTGTGTGTGTGTGTGTGTGTGTGTGTGTGTGTGTGTGTGTTGTAATATATCATGGACTCTTTTTCATCAGTTAGAGATGCTTACTGAAACACTTAAGTATAAAATGACAATTTATCTGGGATTTAAAACAATCATAAAAATTGGGAGAAAGGACCAACAAATACAAGATTTTCAGTATGTTCTCAATTACTGAAGTTGGGTTATGAATACATTTGGATTCATCACATCGTTAATCTTCACTTTTGTATAATACAAACATTTCCATAATAAAGAGTATTTTAAAGTAATATATATTGCACTAACATAAGTTGGAGCTATGTAACAGAAATTAATCCATTATGTGTAGATTATGTGTAATCTATAGATTTTAAAGATTCAATGTGAGAGCCGGGCATGGTGGCGCACGCTTGTAATCCCCACCCTTTGGGAGGCTGAGACAGGCGGATCGCACAGGTTCGAAGCCAGCCTCAGCTACTTAGTGAGGCTCTAAGCAACTTAATGAGACCCTGTTTCCAAATAAAATATAACGATTCAATGTGAGAACCATCAAGAATTTCTCTATTAAAATTTCTTAATGCCAATAAAAGTTCCATAAAAAGGAACCTGCGAAAGAAAGCTTATCTATGTGCAATATGGTGAACTGGCATGTGCTAACATGAGGGGTTTTAAGAGTAATATTAAATTCATAATATATTGTATCTGTTGATTCTTTCCATTTTAACTAGACAAACTAACAAATCTAAAGATCTAACTAGCAAAACTAACAAATCAAAGAACCCTTCCAAACACTTCAAATTACGGACTATATTTGTGTTCCCTCATAGCACAACATAGATGACCACTGAAAACTTATATAACAAAAGGCTAATTTAAAATACAGAAGATTCCCTCCTAAAACAACTTTAATTAATTAACTAATTAACTAGTTCAGAAGCAAAACAACACTTTTTGGTAGTAGGGATATAATCCAGAATCACTACCTCTTAGCTACATCCCAGCTTTATTTTATTTTTATTTTGAAACAGTCTCACTAGTTTGATGACTCTCACTACTTGCTGAGGCTGTCTTTGAACCTATGATAACTTCTGTATAGCTGGGCATGGCGCCTCATGTCTGTAATCCCAATACTTGGGAGGCTTAAGCAGGAAGATTCCTGATTCAAGTTCAACCTCAGAAACTTAGTAAGACCCTCTGCAACTTAGTGAAACTGTGTTTCAAAATAAAAGAATAAAATAGGGCTGGGAGTGTAGCCCAGAGGTAAAATGCCCTTGGATTTCATTCCCTGTAAAACACACGCACGCACGCACGCACGCACGCACGCACGCACGCACGCACTAAGCAAAACAACCCTAAAAGCCTGAAACTTAGAGGTGGAGAGGATCATACTGTTCAAATCTTTTTTCTTTCTTCAACTTTTCCCCCCGTGACTTTTATGTTCCAGAGATAACCAGCTAGAAGTATGACCAAGAACAACCTCAACCTCAGGAAATACATGTCTCACTTTGAACCTAAGATAAACAGGCAATTTGGCCTGAATCTACTGACATTCCAACATACTGGCACTGTTTTTTTTTTTTTTTTCCTTCAAAGGAAGCTAGGTTTCTGTTACTTTCCCTTGAATTTTTGTTTCAATTTTTATATTTTATAAATTCACGTTTGTGTTTTTGGAGACATAAGGGGCAGTTTGCCAAGAAAGGGATCAGCTCAGAGCTGTATATTGTACATTGCCAAATAATATTTATTTCCATAAAAGCTTACAAACTCTCTTTGAAGATTTTGGACAAAGAGTTGACATTTTGAAAACATTTTAGGCAAAAAAAAAATCCACGTATAGAGAAATAAAGATCCTGAGAAATAGGAGGATTTTTCGAAAACCTAGCTTGTGCAGGTGGTGTAAACATGTTGAAAACTACAAAGATAAATGAAACCAGGTGCACGAAAAGAGAGACTGATATCAGATCTGGTTTAGAATCGAGTTACCCATTTGGGAGCCTGTTTTAGATTGAAGTCGGTATGAGGGAATAGAGCCAAAATATGAAGTCTTTGGCTGGGCAAAGGTTAAAATGAGATTGATGAATTTGGGAATTGAGTTTAATTTGAATAAAAACTCACCCTCGTTTCTTAAATAGACCACTGTGGCTTTAGTTTTTAAAGAGAGGCCATTGAATACAATACTCTGTAGGCTCAAGCACACAAGCACTCAAAAGCAAAAGAGTATGGGAAGTGAGGGGGAGAGGGGAAAAAAACCTGATGTCCAAACAGAATGTGCTATGTAGAAGGAAGATTAAACTGGCAGCCAGGAGACCTAAATTCTAACCACAATTCTGATATTATCTTCCTGTGTTAAACTGAACCTTAGTTTTTTTCATCTGATCATTTGAGAGGATTATAAGAAGCAGCCTCTTACATACTGTATGATTCTGAGATCCTAGTTAAGCTGGTGTGGAATCATTTACTGCAAATTGTCTAGGTTCTGCCGAATGTTCATTTATAGCTACAATAGCAAACAATAAATCTAAATAACCCAATAAAATATTAATTTTAGTTAGCATCTCCTGCTAAACATTAGAATTAGATGGTGATGATAAATAAAAGTTATACTTGGTTTGAAGAATTTTGCCAACTATTATGTCCACTTCTTATATCTGAAGACAAAAAATGGGAAAGTATGGAGTTTGAGCTGTTTACTATATTCATGAAACAATATCCTAGAAGTGGCTCATTTGCAGAAATATTTTGTATTAGCCTCCTTTTCCTCTATGCTTCAAACTCAAGTCACTAAACTTTCCGGTTAAACCTGATATACCTGGGCTAGTTGGCTGCTTTTCTGTCTTTTTCATTGCCCCTGAGATTTATGCAGCTGTTTGGGATGTGATCAGTGTCTAGATTTCTCTTCTATCTGTAAAGATTGAGGCTTTGCATAGCTGAATACATCTGAATCTGTATCAAGATTATTTTCTCCAGTCCAATTCTATGGACAACTTGTTTCATTTTTCAGTTCCTGTCTTTAACCTATATCAACATCTCTCCTGAGGACAGGGATCTAAATATGACGGCAATTACAAATTGGTGCTTCTATGAACATTGGTATGCATATATAAAACATAGAACCAACCTAGGTCTCCGTCCACAAATGAATGGATTTCAAAATTATGAGAAATACACAAAATGGAATTCTACTCAGCAATAAAGATGAACAAAATCATGTGATTCGCAAGAAGATGGAAAGACCTGTAGAACATTGTGTTAAGTGAAATCAGCCAAGCACAGAAAGAGAAGGGACATATGTTTTCTCTAATATGCCCAAACTACAAAGTAATAGGGATACAAAAAAGGCACTTCAGATAATGGAGGGGAAACCTCATTAAAGCTAGAAAGTAAAGGTAGGAGAGGAAGAAGGCTGAGGTTGATTAATGGAGGAGCTACATCTGAATATATGTAAAAGTATGAATATAGCATGATTAACCTGGACACTCATTGTTGGGAGGGGGGAAGGGGAAGTGGGGCATGAGGGCACCAAGCACAGTCTGAATGCATGCCATTTTCAGTATGATCCACATTAAAATAAAAAAAAATTTAAATAAATAAATAATACAAATTGTGCAAATACTAAAAATAAATAAATAAATAATAAATAAACAAGGTGGCAAATTTAGGAAGAAAATAACTCACTTATTTTCTTCCTAATTCAACTTATTTAAGCAATAGCACTTCTTTAAAAGGGCCACTTAATATGGGATTTGTCTTCATAGTTATACAGAAAAGAAGTTATCCTTCCCAGATAGTGATATAACCCTGTGAGCAACTCAATTGCATTTTTTTCCTGTGGTCTGGATGTGCAAACTTAGACACAAGGCAGCCATCCTAAAAAATAGAAATTCTCTATAAAATTCAGGGACACAAAAGAGAATTAGACCTAAACCTGAACATATTTGCAATAATCAGTGCACAGGATATTTCTAGGAAAAATTTAGATCAATATTTAATTTTAATAAGTAACATATTTTATGATGTAATTAATATTAACTTTTATAAATACCACCTCTTTTGTAAGGTGTAGTCTGAATGCATGGGAATACAATGTGGCCTTTTAAAAGAAGTTAAACAATGTTAAATAATATTAGATCTGAGTAGACGTAAAAAAGACATGCATACTATTATATATATTAACCTATGATAAGTAGATATGGAAAAACCATGCAAGTGCCAGGCGTGGTGGCGCACGCTTGTAATCCCCACGCTTGGGAGGAGGAGACAGGAGGATCATGCAGGTTCAAAACCAGCCACTTTCTCTGGCTTAAGAGACCCTGTTTCCAAATAAAAATATAAAAATAGGTCTGGGAGTGTAGCCCGGAGGTAGAAGGGCTTCCAGGAACCACAGTACCACCAAAAAAAAAAAAAAAAAAAAAAAAACATGCAAGTGATAAAACTTATTGGATTTGGAGAAACACAGGATGGGAATACATCAAGATTTCCATGGACCCTTAGATTTTGTGATTTCATCAATGGTCATTAAAAGAACTGAATTATGAAGTTATCTTCTCTCAACCTCCTTATTCTTTGTCCTCCCTTCAGTACTGCGTGTTACAATACTAGATGTCTTATTTGTTCCAAAAGTGCCATCTCTGCCTATGTCATCATAAGCTAGAGCATCTTCCTTTCCAGATGAAAGGTTGTTTTACCACCTGGTTAGATTGCTCTTTTTGGAAATTACTGCAAAAATATCTGCACGTAACACTTTGTCAAAAGGTGTCAGAATAACAAGGGAGACAAACCAAATATTCTTATTTCCACTGTCATTGTTCATCTAAAATACCATCTTCTGCTGGTGGTCAGAATGTGCCTCAAATGACAGCCAAATGGCTGTTTTACAAACTAAGATATAGATTTTCTACCACCAGGAGACACGTGCACCATGAATGTTTAGGAGCTATTTGAATATTTGTAGCTCAGAATAAAACCAAAAGAATAAACTGAAGTCCCAGACAACAAAAATCACTATGGACAGGTGATTTAAAAGTGTCCTTCACGGAAGTAATGTGAGCCAGGCATGATGGCACATGCCTGTATTCCCAGTACTTGGGAGGCAGGGACAAGAAGATTGCAGGTTCAAGACCATCTTCAGCAACTTAGTGAGGTCCTGTTTCAAAATTAAAAAAAATAAGGCTGAGATGTAGCTCAGAAATAGAGCGACCCTGAGTTCAATCCCCAAAATTAACCACAGAGAGAGAGAGAGAGAGAGAGAGAGAGAGAGAGAGAGAGAGAGGGAGAGAGGGAGAGAGAGAGAGAGAGAGAGAGAGAGAGAGAGAGAGAGAGAGAGAGAGAGAGAGAGAGGAGGTGGGCAATATAACAGAATTAGGTATATTTCAGTAATTTTTACTTATTTATTTTTTGCATGTGTGGTACTGGGGATGGAATTCAGGGGCCTCTTGCCTCCAGGCTAGACCCCTAGACCTATTTTATATTTTTTATTTGGAAACAGGGTCTCACTAAGTTGCTGAAAGTCTCACTAAGCTTCTGAAACTGGCTTTGAACCTGTGCAATCCTCCTTTCTCAGTCTTCCAAGTGCTGGGGTTACAAGCATGTGCCACCACGCTCACTGCAGGATTAGGTATTTTATATGCCTTCAGGGTTCATTGATACCCAACTGCCTTTGCTTCATTAGGGGGAATGGAATCCTTTAACACTTTAACCAAGAATCTATGATTTTTTTTCAGCATATAAACATGTATCAAGGTTTGTGTTTCTGCTAATTATTTGGATGATAGAGATCAGTGAAGCTCACTCACATATGAATAGCACCTACACTTTCATTAATTTCTAACAGAGTCTGAGAACATAGGCAAAGCAGATATTATTATGTTGTCCACTTCAGAGAAGATCAGGGACTTCTAATTTATGTTGCACATTAGTAGCAGAGTAAGTAGTGTAATCATAGAACAAGGGCATTTTGGTCTTTCATAAGACTTTAGGTTTTATCTGGTCTAATTATCACTGGATGTAGCAGTAGGAAAAGATTTTAAAGGATGGGGCACGAATAGTGGCAAGAGACCTGACCTTTAATGTTCATGTTGCAGATATCGCTTGAAAGGCATTCGTAGTCTAATATTCCCAACCTACCTCGAGAGCTGATGAGTCCTGAAAGAAGCTGCTCCCCTGCCCTGGTATAACCCAGTGAACAGAATCCAACTGAAGTTTATATGAGCACAGTTTCAACATACCTAGTCTAAGAATACAACTTGGAAAGCTCATTGCACACAACTTTTGTTTTCAGGTGACTAAACCTCAGGTTTTCACTTTCAATAGCATTGAACATGGCAATCATAACATTGATATATCCAGCAGAGCCAAGGAGAGCAGGTCTTCAGCTCTCCTTTCATCTCTGATTAAAACATTTCAAAATACCATAAAGATCTAGTAGAAAGAGAGGACAAGGAAAGAAACAGAGATTTGGGACATCAGTGAAGTGTTAACAGTTGAAATGAGAGAAGAAAATTCACTATCCCAGTGCAAGTACGAAAAGAACAATGGGCCTGACATGTAATCTGGCGAAGAATAATGTAATAAGGACTGGGCAGAGGGAGAGTTGTCCCAAAAGGAGGACAAAAGAAAATGGACATAGAGGTAAGAAAGGGACAGAATGGCTACCGGGTTAAGAAAACTAAGGGAACAAAATTTTGAAGCAGGAATGAGCTGTGACAAACACTGTAAAAAGGTCCAGGATGAGAACTTGAAAAATGCCACGCTATCTGTATTAATTGGAAAGTCACTGGTGACCCTCCACAGAATATTTTCATTGGAAACGATGGAAGTCAGTTTTGAGAAAGAGTGGGAGATGAACATCTGAATAGATTGGGAAAGGTAATTTGTTAGGGAAGTTTGGGTGTGAAAAAGTGTACGAAAACATCATGGTAATTGCTGGGAAAAATAATTTTACCTTGTATAACGATATACAAATACTTCTCACCTGAGAAATAAAAGCAGAATAGCAATTAGCTGAGGCAATAGGGTCAATGTAGTTGAGTAAATAAAACACTTAAGGGTGTACTAACAGAAAAAAGAAATGAGCTCATTGGCACCGAAGTGTGGCATGGGCTATGTATACAATATTCCTCTCCTCATTTTCCACTAGAACAGAATAGATCCACCTACAATGCTCTTCAACTCTGGGGGGAAACATTGTTCATAGTTCTGATGATATCAATTTTTAACTTTCTGAATGTTCTAGCTATTTCTCTTACCTCTTAAAGACCGTCTCTCTACTTGCCTCCACTGATCATTTCCAGCAAAAACAGATATCCCACAGAAAGAAACAAATTAAATGCTAATGTGACTAATGAATAGTCCACTAGACACAATCATCATTTCCAACTAGGTCCCAATGTTAAGTGACTGTACAAAGCCTACACATATGCAGCATATGTCTCTTGTTTTTTAATAGTATTTCCATAGTAGCCTTTCTCTTTAGTGCTTGGTGATGGGGTTCTCGAAATAGCAACCTATTCATACGAGGACCCAGGGAAAGTCTGACTAACACTGTTGGCAAGTTATCAAGTTCACCTCCTGTCTTATGCCTTCCTCTTTCTCCTCCTTGTATTTCCCTGACTTCTGATTCAGGCTTAATCCCCCAAGTTGAATCATGGTATTTCAATGTCTGCCAGTTCCCATTCCTCTCCTGAGTGTGACTGAAATACGAATACATGGAATCCTGCAACCTGGGTGAAACACGTCCATGGTCTGGGCAGTTGATCCAGTCATATTTCATCAGCAGCAGTGAGTTGTGTCCGAGAATGCAAGGCATTCATAAGAAGCCTGCCTTCAGCTTAGCTCCAGTTTTATAAGTGCAGCCTCTGGGGATTTCACGGCTTTTCTTCATTAAAATTGTATATGTGTTTCACATAACTAGTAATCCCCAGATGCCACGTAGCTGCACCTGTTTGTTGAAATCCATTTGCTACTTGGGCAGCTTGATATTTTCACTTAATTCTCAAACTTTCAACCACCTGTAAGCCATAGATCCTACGTTTTATTTGCCACATCTCTAGATGGGTGATGATATCTTTTTATCCTTTTATTGGTGCAATGCAATTATATATCATAACGAGATCCAAAGTGATACAAGCGTGCATGCACACAGCATGTGCTATATTTTTCTCCATATACCCCACCCCTTCCCTCTTCTCCCTCTCCGTATATATTAGTAAGATTGATAATGCAATCTTATATGGACATAATCTTATTTGAACTGTTGGTAATATATTCTAATAGTAATACTTGCCTTAAAATAATTTTCACATTAAGAACCCTGATCTTACATCATCCTACCCATTAGGGATACCCTGGCACCACATCAGAAGACGTGGACACAATCTTCTGCAGAAAATATTCTAAGTATATAATACTTTAAGCCATATATGGTGGTGCACACCTATAATAACAGTATTTGAGATTCCAAGAAGGGAGTATAACAGGTTTGAGTCTGGTCTCAGCAACTTGAGCAGCCCCCTCAGTAACTTAACTAGACCCTGTTTCAGAAAAAAAATAAAAGAGCTGGTGATGTAGTTTTGAGGTAGAATGCCCCTGGGTTCCATGCCCAGTACTAGAAAAACGATGACACTTTATTTTGGAAATTGGAATTGCTTTAAATGTACCTTTGTATTCACTTTCCTGTTTTTCTTACCCTGAAGACAAAACTCCTTGATGACTGTCAAGTTTTGAAATTTGCTCAACCAGGATTATAACTCAAGTATGTTCTCGTCGTCTATCATCAGGCTTATAAACAAAGATTGATAAGGAATAATAAAGTTGGCCTTAAGGCCAACTCACCCTAACTACTTTGTGCAATTGCATCTGTAATTAAGATGAGGGAGAGGACTTGTGGAAATACTCATCTTTAGAGTGTTCAATTTTCTTGATTTAGTCTCTGACTCTACTGTATCTCTCTAAGGGAGCATCAGAGGAAAGCATTGGTGTGCTTAGTCCAACACATTTCCCATGTCTCAGTGTCTACTTAGTGATAGTGAAAATATTAAGCCTCTCTTGAAGGAATCTGAAGAAAGGTGACAACCTTTTGCTTGTCAAAACTTGTACTTTCAAATGGAAAGATATGTCCATTTGTAGAGATACAGCTAGCTGGGGGAAGTTTCCTTGAGCATAAAGAATGGCAACAGGAAGAACTGGCAACATGAGGAGTACTTTCATCTGTCCACACCAACTAGCAATCACATGAATATAGATCTTAATGCTAAAATTCAATTAGAGCAAATTACAATAGAAGGTGCTGATAGTTCATCTGAATTCTCTCCGTGAACCAGGGAAATGATAATCAAAGGAAAATAAATCTTTTTCTTTTTTATTTATTTTATTTTTATTTATTTTTTATTTATTTTTATTTTTTATTGGTGCATTATATTCATACATAGTAGTGGAGTAATAAAAAAGACTTGTGTAGATGTACATGCACACATCACCCAGTATGGAAAGAAATCTTTTTCTTAACAAATAATTTTTTTTGTGTGTATGGTACTAGGACTTGAACTCAGGGGTGTTCTATCTCTGATCTACATCCTCAACCCCATTTTATTTTGAAACAGCTTCTCACTAAGTTGCTGAGGGCCTTACTAAGTTACTGTGACTATCTTGAACCTGGAGTTCTCCTATCTCAGCTTCCCAAAGTATTGGGATTACGGGAATGGACCACCACGCCCAGTTTGGGAAAAGAACTCTTGAAGATTTTGTAGAAATAATGTCCAAAAATCATCCTGAGATTTTTTTCTCTGTTTAAGGAAATCTAAGGCAACACTGTGTACTGTTTTAAGAGTTAAAGGCTAAAGTTAGAGGAAAAGCTTCTGCTGAGTTCATTACAAATATTTCATTCTCTTGCCAAATAGCAGTTACTTTTCAAGCCACCTAACATATCTCCACCATCTAAATTCCCACCCACCTACCCGCTGACATAGAATAGCAACACACACACACACACACACACACACACACACACACACACACACTCACTCTAGACATTTAAAGAAAAAGAGTCAGTCAGGATGGGTTATCGCCCACGTTTTCCTACTGGACTCATAGCTTGTCTTTCCACTTGCTATTTATAGTGGTTAAAAGTACAAACTTTGTTACCAGACTGTCCGAGGTGAAAACCTGTTTCAAGCTTTTATAATTAGCATGATTTGGGCCAAGTCATTCAACACCTCTCTGCCTCATTTTTCTCATCTATAAAACACAATATTACAACCTAACTCATAAGGTTGCTGTCATGTAAGTTAGATGAGTGGACAGAAGCATTTGTTATCATTTTAAGGAACATAAATAATTCCTTATCATGGAAGCAGGTTTCATGTAAGCCCAGAAGTGAGTTACATTTATATATTTGCTATGTTCAAGTGTGATCTGTACATATCACCAGGTTTTTGTGTTTGTTTTTTTTTTGTATTGAGGTTTCATATAAACTGTGGTGCAGGTCTGTAATCCCAGTACTTAGGAAGCTGAGACAGGAGAATCCCAGGTTCAAGGCCAGCCTCAGCAATATAGTGAGACCCTGTTTCAAAATAAAAATAAATGAAGAAAGAAAGAAAGAAAGAAAGAAAGAAAGAAAGAAAGAAAGAAAGAAAGAAAGCAAGCAAGCAAGCAAGCAAGCTGGGGGTGTAGCTCATCTTGAGTTCAATCCCCAGTACTACAAACACTAAAAACTAAAATTAAAATAAAATAACTAAAAGTAAAGGCTTTGTATAAAAACGTGTGTGTGTGGTTGTGGCAAAAATGACTTATTCTTTTTACTCTCTACAGAGCTTTCAACTACATTGATCTTTTGTACGCAGCTTTTCAGCAGGCAGGCGATCTAATTGAAACATTTTCTTTGTTGTGAACTACAAGTTCCAAGTCAGTCTGTGGCTGTGAACTTCACTAACTTCTTTTCAAGGTCTCCTTCTGTGCCTTCACAGACTCCCACCCCCACCCCCTTCCCCTGTGGGTCCCCAGGGACCCACAGCTCTGTTTCCGACAGAAAAGAAAGGTTGTGCTTTCATTTTGTACTTGCAAAACAGCCAAGCACCAGCGACTATCACCCCACCCCCATCCTGAAAGCCAAGGACAACAACAAAAAAGTTGCTTCTCCTTCTTTTTCTGGTTTTGCCTTGTTTCATTCGGATTGCATTGTGTTCTTTTAGCTTTAACCCCCCTAAGAGTCTTTCACATGTAAGTCTTACTGTTTATTTTTTAACCACTCCCCCAGTCCTGCTGCATGCATAGAAGGCAGATAAGCTGTGCTTGTTAGACACATGGTAAAACAGTTCACAGCTGCTGCAAGCAAGGCCTGCATTCTTGTTCAAATGCGGTTAAGCTGGGAAACTGAAGTGTGGGTGTCTATGGAAACAGCCACTCAAGTGATTATGCGATGAGACATAGAGAAACCAACTTGTAAAGAAGGTGTGCTAATTTCGGCCTTCTCAAGCAGCAACAAATGCTAAGTCCTTGTGCTTGTCAAAATGGCAATGTGAATAGGGTCAGCTTCAAATTTTCCTTCCATATACTCAGCTGAATGTGACTTTCCCTTGACTGAATAAGATGGTTCTGAGTAATGGGCACTATAAGCAGATTTTGCTGGCTGCAGACTCTTTAAACTATCTTCACGAAGACACAGTCACTTTGACCATCATCCTTTTTAAGCATGGCCTCCTAACTTCTTTGATGGTGTAAGAAGTCTTCTGTAGTGGTCATAAAATAAAATAAAAGAACATTAGAATTTCAGTAAAGAACTTATTCTCAAGTTAGTCTAGTCAATCACTAGGAGTAACTAACAGGGTACCTTGGATTATGGGGACTTAATCCCCAGACTGCCTGGGATCTTAATCCCAATTCTAAATGGTAGCAGTCACGTACACTTAGATAAATTACTTAACCACTTTTTCTACTCCAATATTCTCTAAAACAATTATAATACAGGCCAACTATCTTACAGGACCATTTAGAAATTAATGAAGTAATGCATACACCTGGCTAAAGGTAAGATAGTAAGGTTTTAATAAATATTATATATTCCTACCATCAATATTGTCATTACAACCAACACCACAGTCATCATTATCATATATCTATACTACTTATTTATTTTTATTTTTGTGATACTGGAGATTAAACTCAGTGGCTTCCTATTTCTGAGCTATAACTCCAGCCTTATTTTATCTTTTATTTTTGAAACAGAGTCTTGCTAAGTTGCTTAGTAGGGCCTTGAACCTGTAATCTTACTGTTTCAGCCTCCCAAGTACTGGGATTACATGCATGTGCCACTATGCCTGGCTTATCATATGGAATATATCCAAGGAAAACCAAATAACTCTGTTCCTTCTTGTATACATCTGTAAATTGACAGTTATGGCCTTGGCTATAGAGAAAATTACAAAATTTATCAACTCCAAGTAATCTCTAAAGTGCCATATGAATTGAAGGACAGTAATAATTATTGATGATTATCAAGCTAAAAAAGCAAGCAAGTGACTATGTGTCCCTTTACTAGGGTGAATTCCAGTCTAACAGTAAGAACAGAAACAGTTATTTCCAGCTGTTTCTAAGTAAATTAATGCCCATTCTCCCTTTTATTCACACTGTTTGAATGATTCTCACAAACATCCTCATTTAGATTCCAGAAACAGGGATGCTTTCAAAATATCAATTCAATCCTTCTAGACCATAACAGGACTCGGCTAACATGATTTTGTTCACTGAATGCTGCATTATAAGAGAGAATTCTGCAATGAGTTGTTCTTCATGGCCTTTCACTGCTTAATCCCCACATTTTCTATGATATCTCAAAGATGTCAAACAATATGTGGACTGTACTTGGATTTACTATTAATGCAACTTTAGTTTTCTCTATAAGCATTTATTCATCAGTATAGTCAGATGACAGATTCAAATATGCTGAAATTAAACTCCAATATCATAGCTTTTGTTAATATGACATCCTATGGAGTCAGGTTAGAAGACTCGTCTTTGTAATATGCCTTTGTGTAAACCAAAAGGAAGTGTGTGTGTGTGTGTGTGTGTGTGTGTGTGTGTGTGTGTGTTGTAGACTTGTTTCAGTGTTTAACTCGGTGGATCTTTAGTTGCCCAAACCTTTTTGGAAATGGTACCTATCATCCTGGATTATTCAAAGCCCCTTCCACAAGATTCTGCTTCCAGAACTTTAGAACTAGATATCAAGTGGCATGATTTCTTCTTAGCCAACTATTCACAGTTCTCCAGAAAAAGGAGGCAATAGCTGTATTCAGTACTCCTTCAGAAAGCTCAGCTTCATGATGGACTTCTTTCATTGGTTTGTTTCTGTTTAAAAATATCTGTCACTGTATCTTGTTCATGGAGTGTTTTCCTAGAGGTTGCTACAATTATTTTCAGTTACAGAAGTTACTTGACAGAAAACCAATCCACATTTTCCTGAGCTGCTAACAAGACATGTTGGCCACACTTCTAAAGAAAGGATTATTGTCCAGCCCCCAACTTGATAACTTATTTGCTTAAGAGCATTTCTGGCTCCAAGTAACAGACAATGTCTTACCTTTTCAATGGGGACAGCTTCTAGAATATTAAGGATAATAAGGAAGAAAGTAAATTAAGTTCTTCATTTCTCTCATACCATACTCTTCCCTGTGGAGAGTTTTTCCTAAAAAAAATTTAAACTGCCAAAACATGTAATCACATCAGAAAGAATGAGTTCACTATTAATGTCCCTTATCTATGGACTGAATATTTGTATTCTTTGAAAATTAGTATATTTAAACCATAATGTCCAATGTGATGGTATTTGGTGATGAGGTCTTTAAGCGGTAACTAGGTTCAAATGAAATAATGAGGAAGGTGCACACAATAATGGGATTAATACCCTTATAAAATCAGAAAGAAATTAGAACTCTCTTTTTCTCTGCCACACACTATGAAAAGAAAGAGACCTGATCCCTCCACTATGTGAGGATACAGCAAAAAGGAAAACATTTACAAACCAAGAAGAAAATCTTTACCAGCCATCAATTCTGCCACACCTTGATCTTGAACACCCTAGTCTCCAGAACTCTGAGAAATAAATGTTTTTGTTTAAGCCCCAGTGTATAGTATTCTGTTTTATTAGCCCAAACTGACTGAGATGTTCTTGGATGAAAATTTTGAAATATATTGATCTCTCTCTCTCTCTCTCTCTCTCTCTCTCCCTCTCTCTCTCACACACACACACACACACCGACATAGTCTCAACAAAAAGAAAGATAATACACCAGCCTCAGCAACTTAGATCTTGTTTCACAATAATGAATTTAAAAAAGGGTTTCAGGGGCAGAATGCCCCTGTGTTCAATCCTTAGTACCACAAATAAGGTTAAGTATCATTTTTATATTACTTTACACAAGGAGTAGTAACTAAACTCTAGTTAGTTTGGGAAACTGCCTAAGTTCATACAATCAATAAATAACTGGATATAGGTCAGTTAAAAAGGCTGGGAGTAATTTCTACATCAAGTCTCCTTGCTTTTTTTGTTTGTATGGTACTGGGGATTGAACACCCAACCTGGTACCCCCCCCTGGTCTAAAGCAGCCTCTATTGACTCCCTGGATCTGAGACTTTGCGATACAACCCAGTAAAGGAGTAGTGGGGACTGAGATACCACAGATTCGAGATCCAGAGTACCTTAAGTGAAGTCATAGTGACCCAAGGGAAGAACCCAGAGAAGGCACAACCTTCTGAAATCATGGGAAAGAGGATTAACAATGGAGCAATGAATGCAACAACCCCACAATATCAGAACCTGATAAAACAGAAATTAGAGATTTCTAGAAGATCAAATCAGGAAAATAACTGTAGAAATAATAGAGATGCTTCGAAAAGAACTCAGAGAGAGCCAAAAAGAGTTAAAGGATGCAATTAATGAAGTAAAGGCCTCAATTCAAAGCACAAACAACCGATTAGAACACATGGAGAACAGAATCACGCTCTTAGAAGATGATCATTCCAAAAATGAACGCATAGTTTCTAATCTAGGAAAAAATATCCGACAGCAGGAATCTGATATTGAAGAAATATGGGCCCATTTTAAGAGAGCTAACCTAAGAATCATTGGAATAGAGGAGGGAAAAGAAAGTGAAACCAAAGGGATCAACAATCTCTTCAAGGAAGTAATAGCAGAAAATTTTCCAGACATAGAGCAAGAGATCAATACACAGGTCCAGGAAACTTATAGAACTCCCTTTAGACAGGATTGGAGAAGAGGATCCCCACACCACATAATTGTCAAAATGACCAATGTGGAAGCCAAGCAGAGAATCTTAAAGGCAACAAAAGCAAAGGGCCAAGTGACATTCAGAGGCAAACCAATTAGAATCACTCCAGACTTCCCAAACCAAGTTATGAGAGCCAGAAGGGCTTGGAGTAACATATTCCCAATTCTGAAAGAAAACAACTTTCAGCCAAAAATTTCCTACCCAGCAAAACTTTCTATCAAATTAGATGGAGAAATAAGAAGCTTCCATGACAAACAGAAACTGAAGGAATTTATATCTTCAAAACCAGCGCTAGAGAAAATACTCAAAGAGATTAACTATAAAGAAGAAATAGGTAACACACACCAGAACCAGAGAAACAAGATTTTCCATCCAACAGACAACTAAGACTGGTTATCTGTGGAGATTCATTATTTATGTTAGTATTTTACCTATTTCTAAATTGTATTGTTTGCTTTTATTGTTGCTAATTTTTAGAATTTCTTTTTGGAATATTAATATACCTTCAGATATAGCATTTGGAAATATTTTATCCCATTCTATCAGTAACTTTTAACTCTGTTTACATTGTCTTTGGATATACAATATTTTTTATATTTTTTTAGATCTGAATGTTTTATTTATTTATTTTTAAACACATTTTTATTGAACATAAATGGTATACATTTAAACTATATTTGGTGCCCCCCCCCAGTTTTCCCTTTTCCCCTCCCACTAATGGTTGTCCAGGATAACCATGTCATATTCATAATTTTACACATATTCAGCTGTAGACCCTCATTATCATATCAGCCTTCCTCCTCTTCTATCAATTCAAACTTTGCTGATACATGTTAAGTGAGATCAGCCTGGCACAGAAGGAGAAGGTACATATGTTTCCTCTAATATTTTTTTATTTTTTAGGGAGTTTGGTTACACTTTTGTTGCCTGTGCCATTGAAATCATATCCAAGAAATCACTGACGATTTCAACGTTGTGAGGTTTTATGACCCAGATTTTCTTCTAAAAGTTTATAGTCTTAAGATTTATATTTAGGTATTTTATCTATTTTGAGTTAATATTTGTATATGGGATTAGGTAAGGGTCCAATTTTATTCTTTTTCATGTAATTATTATTTTTCAACAATATTTAGTTAAAAGATTATTGTTTCCTCCACCAAATGTTTGTGGAAACCTTGTCAAAAATAACTTGACATTATATGGAAGAATTTATCTCTAGGCTTTTATTTAACTCCAGTGGTTTATATATCTGCCTTTAGAATAGTACTACACTGTTTCAATTATTGTAGCTTTATATCGTTTGAAATCAGAAAATATACATCTTCTAGCTTTGTTCTTTTTCAAGATCGTTTTGGGTATCTAGAGTCCATATTCCATATTAGGATAATTGTTTTCTGAAAAATAAATAAATAAATAAATGTATGATAGTTTCACCTAAAAAGAAAAAAGAAAAAAATATTCTCTGGTAAGAAAGAAAGCAAAAAGAAATATTGAAATGTTATCTTTAATTCATCAAAAGCTTGGTATCAGACAAATGAAACTGTTATGTGAGATTATCATTTTTAATTTTGGATGAATTGCTATAATACTAGATGTCAACCACTAAGCCAAGAATGGGAGGGAGGGATGGGGAGAGAATGGGGTGGGGATCAGGTGGGGGCTGACTGGGCGATGTGTGCATGTATGTCTATAAAAGTTTTTTTATCCCATTATGATGTATGAATACAGTGTGCCAATAAAAATTAAAATATTAAATAAATAAATAAATAAAAATTCCACAACAACTGAGGCATTATGACAGTTTATCCTTAACATAAGGAAAAGTTTACTATTACCTGTACTATATTTTAATATACTTTAATTGAGGCATTGCAATTATACATCACATTAAGGTTATGAGTGATAGAAACATACATGAAAATGGCACATGATGTATTTTCAGAGAAAAACACTCTATTTAATAACACAGCCATGTAACAGTCTTCAGAAACAATTCTAAATAAAAATCTTTGGTGCTTGCTTGTAGTGGTTTTCATGGTGACCTCATAAAAGATATGCCTGTATCCTAATTTTTAGCACCTGTGAATACAACCCTATTTGGAAAAAGGTTTCTTGCACATGTTATTAAATTAAAAAATTCAAAATAAGATAATCATGAATTAGCTCAATAGGTCTTAAATCCACTGACAGCTGTATTTATGAAATAAAAGATAAGAAGACAGACACACAAAGAAGACAGTATGAAGGTAGAGGCTATATGCCTAGAGTGATAAAGGCCATTAGCCAAAGAATATCAATAATTGCTGGAAAGCATAAGAAACTAGGAGATAGGCATAGACTGGACTCTCCTGCAGAGCCTAGTGAAGGAGTGTAGCCCCCTTGACACAAATTTTTGGAATTATGGCTTCAAGAACTATGAGAAGTTAAGATTCGAGTGTTTCATGCTAACCAATTTGGGGTGATTTGCAACACTAGACCTAGGAAACTAAATTAGTGATTTGGGTACTGAGGAATAAATCCAGCGGCAATCTCCATCCAAGCTATACTTCCAGCCCTTTTTAATTTTTTTTTTTGCAAACAGGGTCTCAATAGGTTGCTGAAAATCTTGCTGACTTTCTGAGGTTGGTCTTGAGCCTGCAATCCTCCTGTCGCAGTCTCCCAAGTACTGGGATTACAGTCATGTGCCACCACACCCAACTAATTACAATTGTATTGCAGATAATTCTCATATTATACATTAGATTTCTAGGCTTGTTCATCCTATATATTGCTGACTTTGTGTTCACTCAGCCTTCAATATCCACAGTTTTGTTTGGTTTTGTATCTATGTACATATGAATTTCTTTAGATTCCACATATATATGAGATTATGCAATATTTCCTCTGTCTAGTTTATTTCACTTATCATAATATCTTCCAGGTTCACTTATGCCAGAGATAATGACAAGATTTCTTTCTTTTTAGGGCTAAATAACATTCTATGGTATACATATTCCAAACTTTCTTTATTCACTCATATACATTATCATTTTGTGGGGGAGGGCTACTGGAGAATGAATCCAGGGACATTCCACCTCTGAGCTACACCTCCAGCCCTTTTTATTTTGAAACAGGGTCTCACAAAGTTACTGAGCGTCTTGCTCAATTGCTGAGGCTGGCCGTGAACCTATGATTCTCCTGTCTCAACCTCTCAAGTACTAGGATTCTGGGATTACTGGTATGAAGAACTGCTTTTCTTTCTTTTATTGTACTAGGAAATGAACCTGGAGCATTCAATGAACATGGATGTGCAGATATTATTATGCGGTAGTTGTATTTTCTTTGAGTGTTTGCCCAGAAATGGGATTGCTAGGTGATATGGTACTTCATTTTCAATTTGTTAGAAACTTATAGTATTTTCAGTGATGTGTTGAAAGAAGTTACATTTTTATCAACAGCCTACAAGAGCTTTCACCTTTTGACTTTTTATTTGTTTTCTTTGTTGTTGGTTGGTGCTGGGGATTATTGAACCCAGGGGAATTCTAACTCTAAACTACACCTCTAGCTCCTTTAATTTTTATTTTGAAACAAGTTCTCTATGAGATGCTGAGGGTCTCACTAAATTGCTGAGGCTGTCCTTGAACTTGTGATCTTCCTGTCTGAACCTCCTAAGTATGGAGATTACAAGCATGCATTACCATGGCCTGCAACCTTTTGACTTTAAAAAATAAATTAAAATAGAGATATATTTAACCAAAAATATTTCTACTTTTTTACTATTATTAGTAATTCTGGAATAAACATTCATATGGAAATTGTTGTATGAGCATATATTTTTGAATCCCTGTGGTAGATACAAAGGTGGCTCTACATTCAACTTATTTTTCTATTTCCTTTTTAATTATATGTTCTAATGTTTATTATTATTACTATCTTCTACCTACTTTAAGCTTATTTTAATTTTTTTCTAATTTCTTAAAAATGAATGTTACAGTACTGACCAGATATTTCTTCTTCTAAAAATACATTTTAGCTCTAACATTTTTAAGTACAACTTTAACAGAATTCCAATCATTTTACATTGTATGGTTGCTTTCATTCATCTCAAACTATTTTCCAATTTCCCTTGTAATTTGTTCTTTTACTCATTGCCTATTTAGTGATGGATTATTTATTTTCCACATATTTACAATTTTCCTAATTTTCTCTTTGTTACTAATTTATAATTTTGTTCCATTATGGTTGAAGAGCATGCTTTATGTGATTTCCAAATGTTTGGTTTTATTACAAATATCATAGTCTAACTACTAGTTAATTCTGGAGAAAGTTCCAAGTCACTTTGGCTATGGAATGGAAAGTAGTTCTTTTTTATTTTTTATTTATTTTTTAGTTCTGGGAATTGAACCTAGGGACATTCTACCTCCAAGTTGCAACCACAGTCCTTTTTTATTTTGAAATAGGGTCTTGTTAAGTTGCTGAGAGTATTGACAAGTTGCTGAAGTTGATGTCAAACCTGTAATCCTCCTATCTCAGCCTCTCAAGTATTGGAATTACCCACCTGTAACATCATGTCTGGCTCCTGGAAAGTCCTAGAGTTGTATATTGTTCAAGTCTTTTGATCTTCTGTCTAGTTGTTTTCATAAAATGTGTTGTATTGTATTGTCTGCTATTGTTAAATTGTGTATTTCTTCCATTCTTTCATTTTTGTATGTCTAGTCAACTTCTGTTGTTAGGTATATATGTTTGTCATTTTTATCTTTTAATCTTTTTATCATTTTGATCTTTTTATCTTTTTAATTGTTGCCCCTTTTACCACTATAGGCTGTCTTTTATTGTCTCTAACTTTTTGTATTAAAGTCTATTTTGTCTGATATTGATACACTCACTAACCTTTATTTTGGTTACTATTTGCCTAGTATGTTTGCCTTTTACCATCAGTGATCTTACTGAACAACCCTTGTATATGATGAATTATTCAAGGTTCTCTCCTTGACTTTGTCTTTTCTAATTCTATTATCATGTGTCCTAGTGTGGATCTCTAAATTTCTCCTAAAAGGAATTCATTGAACTTCTTAAATGAGTTGGGATAGACTTTCAACACTGAGTCAGGAAGTTTCAGCTTCTACTTCAGTTTTTATTTTCTGCTTTTGCATAGCCTAAAGATCTGTCAGAAGTTAGAGCTTAGGACCTTTAGTGCTCATATGCACATCCTTGGAGATATGCATAGTCCTACATATACATATGGACTTCTAGATTCCCAGGAAGATCCCCAAGCTTTTAAAAGCCCCCGTTGGGCATTTTTATTCCTCAGTCTTTTCTTCTGTTTTGTTGATCAGAATGACATTTCTCTTAACTGTTATTGCAGTCTCAGGCAGTTGCAGTATTAAAAGATTACCGCTCATCTTTTCAAAGATATATTCAGAAAAGGCTGAATTGGGTCATGTAGAAAGGCAAAGCTTAGCCAATTGTGGTGGTGCAAGCCTGCAGTCCTTGTACTTGGGGGGCTATAACAGGAAGCTGGTAGATTGTAGGCCAACCTCAGCAACTTAGTGCAATTTAGCAAGACCCTATTTTGAAACAAACAAAATGAAAGTCTGGGAGTGTAGCTCATAGGTAGAATGCCCCTGGATTGAATCTCCAGTAACACACACACACACACACACACACACACACACACACACATAAACACAGCTTGTAAGTTGGACTTTCCACAAAACTTCCAGACAGATCAAATAATGGCAATCTCTGAGAGCAGGGTTTTGGAAGAGTTCCAGTCCCACGATTTTTAACCATGATTGTGGGCTATTGATTTTTATTATTTCCACAGAGTTGGAAATATGGAGATAGATATCATGTCACAAAATGTCCTGCGATCTAGCTATTTGCATTTAAAATACCACCAGGATTGTTGTGAGCTTTTGTTAACTTCCAGAGATCTGAAAAATTAGTTTTGACAAATTTTTGCCATTTGCTTTTACAGAAAAGAGATTTTTCAGATTCTTTACTCTGATTTTGTCTCTGATGTCAAATCCATTAGGGTGGAATTGATAAAAATAGGGAGGATCAAGCTAGTAATCCAGGATAGAGAAGACAATGGGAGTAGAAGTAGGAAAAGTCGGAGAGTTAGGAACTATGAGAGTATGATAGATTAGTAGAAGGATTAAAAAAGAAATTTATCCTAGTAAAAGGTTTGAATTAGATAATATCAGAGGCAGAGAGCTATGGAAGAACTATGGGGAGGGGTCAACAAGAATATTACTGATCACACTTCTTAGATTGAATATATGGAACAGTGAATAAATTGATTTGACTTTTAAATCATATTTTCAGGAACATCAAGAGCAGGTTAAGTAATTTAAATGATCTGTTTCAGAATAATTTCCCAAGATCAATAAAAGGACAGAGCCACAATTTTGATTTGGTGAGCACATATAGAACCAGAGAGATCAAAGAAAATATCAGAGCTATAAGAAGCCATGATTATTTATTCCACCCTTTCATATTATGGATAGCAATGACCATGCAGTTGGACAATGGCAAAAAAAAAAACTGGTAGCCTTTATGCCTCTAAAGGAAGAAAAATACCGTGATTCCAAGTAGTTGCTTTTTAGATTCAGAATTCAATGTTCCCTTATTTCCTGGTGACTGGAAAGACAGACATTGCTGTTGTGGTGTATGCATTTGGTGTAAAATGAAACTTTTAACTGCCCACGGTATTTGGAACAATGTTGAAACTCCAGTTTTTATGTCTCTTTGCTTCCATTCCCACATGGCAATATATAACAGTTCACAGGACACATCTGTACTCTGGCAGGTGGCCTTAAGCCCCAGGTGGATGGATGTACGCAAGGGTTTCCACGCTTCTTCACTCAAGTACTTGTGGAGCAATTGATTATGAAAGCATGAAAAGCAGAGTTGAATAGCTACATTTAGAATTACACACTTCACTGGGGATATGAGATAATATTTGGTGGGAGAAGCAGGTGGACATTGGAGAGGGATGGCTTTAGAGCCCTGCATTTCTCAGGGATTCCTGCCGATGGGAAAGTCTGAATAAAGCCAGAACTGAGGTCATATTTCACCCCCTCTGGGTCTTCTATGCCCCTTTCATTATAAGAAAAGTAGCCTAATAAGCTCAGTTTATCTGATGAACTGGAAAAATGTGTTTCCCTTTCAGGTGAAAAACATTTTCAAAGACACATCTTAACACAGGCAAGAAGTAACTCAAATAAATAGCTCCATAAAGTGCATTTCAAGCAGGGAAGATCTTCTCTTGGGCCTTGCACTGACTTTGAAGAAATGCAAAGGCAGCTTTGCTTACTATAACCTTCAATGTCAGCATGTTCCAAGGAGGAGAGAAAAGAAGAAGGAGACGGAGAAGAAGAAGGAGAAGGAGGAGAGGAGGAGGAGGAAGAAAGAAAGATAAATGAATACCCATTTTTCCCAATGACTATTGCACTGGCGACCCCTTTTCCTGCCACCTCTATCCTAATTGCTGAGGGTGTTTTAGAGAAGGAGACCCTTTGTTGGTGATTATAGGAACTCAAGAACAGTATAGCTGAAAAGAAACTAGGGCAGGGTTGACAAATACTTGACACAAATCAGACTCTTCTTTTGGTTTTCTTCTAATAGAAACATTTAAATGTCTATTCTTCTCAATTTTAGAGATCCATTTCTCATTCTTACTGAGAAACTCATGGAATAATTAAGATGTTTTGTGGTACTAGGGATTGAACACAAGGGCTTTCTGCCTCTGCTACACCCTAAGCCCTATTTTATTATTTTTATTTTGAGACAGGATCACACTAAGTTTCCAAGTTGTCAAGGTTGTTCTTAATTTGCCATCCTCCTATTTCAGCCTCATAAGGATTACTGGAGCATATCACCATTCCTGGACAATTAAACTTTTATTTTCGCCTATTGTGAAGTACTTCATTTTATTTTCAAAATGAACACTTTATTTTATTTTCAAAAAACACTTTTATTTGGGGCATTGTAATCATACATCATAATGAGTTTTAGTGCGATAGAAACATGTATGTACACAACATTCCACACATTACCCTCTGGATCTCGCCCTGCCCCCTCAACCTCCCCATTTATAACATTGAAATTGGCATAGGACTGTTGAAACTGTTTCCTTCATCATGACTCTCCATTCCTCTCTCCATCTCTCTCCCCAAGTTCGATTTCCTATTATACTGTCATCTCTTTTCATTTATTTGAAGTCTCTATTTTTCCCAGTTTCTCTCTAGCTTATATATAAAGAGAAATCACATGACCCTTCATGAAGTACTTCTTAAGCTATAAAAGAATTTGAGAAGTTACTACACAAAGGGACATGGAGATATGTTTGGAATATGAACAAATCATTGCTCCCCTTGATTTATCTATTTGCCAAGAATATACCCAGCTAGTAGAATTTACTGTTCAAATAAAAACCTGTGGGGGTGATAAGTGGAGGTAAACATCTGCTTAAATATCTGGTGACCTTTCTCTGCTCAGGTAGCTTAATATTTTTTAGAAATTTTGTAAGCTATGATATTTTTGTCTTCGAGAACTGGTATAAATGAAGCACTTGGAGATTTTCTTGATTTTATTTTCTATCTTGAAATCTTAGAATTTTCAACTATGGAAATGTAAACAGAAAAGTGAGTTTATGTTTTCCAATGTAAATATAAAACTAAAACGTGATCATTTGGGAAAAACATAGGTAATAGTGGTTGGTGATTAGTTAATTGTCAAAAAATAAAAAAACAGAAACCAAAACCTACCATCTTGCTATCCTGCCTACTGGAATTGTCCTAATGTAAACTCTACAAAGACAAGGTTTTAGAGGAGTTATTTTACCTTGATAATCTCACTGTCCATAGAGATTACAGGCTAGAAATAGACATGCACTCAAATATTTATTGAATAAATGTTTTAAAATAAGAATAACCAATCCCTAAGGATATATACAGCTGAGATTCTATGGCTTCCTGTGTCTATTGAACCTTCAGGTTAGTGACATGAAAGTCTAAAGCAGGAAACCCCCATGGAATGTAGCAAAGTTAGGGGGATGAGTCTCAGTGCTGGTTCTATTCAATTATCCCTAGTGCTAATGAAATTAGAAAAGAAATGCGAAAGAGGAAATGTGGACTCAAATCTGTGTAACTGTATTCCACTTCAAGCATCTTCATATGCATATCAACCCCCTGGATGTAACACATTGGTTACTTTTGCAAAATGTCCCTCAGAGCACTTTCATAAAAGGAAAAGGAGGAGTGCAGTGGGGAGTACATTTTAGAAATCAAACTTTTAGGAGGATAGACTAAATCAAAGATTTCCAATTTTTTTTGTGTGTGTGTGTGGTACTGAAGAATGAACCCATGAGCATTCAACTCCTGAGCTACACCTCCAGCCTGATTTTATTTTTAAAATGCCTTAATTATTTTATTTTTATTTTTTATTGGTACAGTGTAGTCATATATCTTAATGGGGTGCAAGATGGTAGAAGAATACATGCACACATGACTCATTTAGTCCTTCCTCAATATCTCCCCATTCCTTCCTCCTTCTTCCTTCTTTGAAACTTAGTCTCATTAAGTTATTGAGGATAGCTCCAAACCTGAAGTCCTCTGGTCTTAGCCTTATTCTTATCAGTTTAAACATCTGAATATATACCCCCAACAAACTGAAAATATTTGGACCATGTAATATTGTTAATTACTATTTTAATATAAGTATAATTTATTTAATTGCTTCTTTATAGATAAAATAAATGTGAGCAGGGCATGGTGGTGCATGCCTGTAATTGCAGTCTTTGGAAGGCTGAGGAGGAGATTTGCAGGTTCTATACCAGCCTCAGCAATTTAGGGAGACTCTTAGCAATGTAGCAAGACCATGTTTCAAAAAAAAAAAAACAAGAAGGGTTAGGAGTGTAGCTCAGAAGTAGTATGCCTCCTGGGTTCAACCTCCAGTGCCAAACATGTAATTAATTAATTAATTGGGACTTCTGGGAAGATGGCGACTAAGAAAAGCAGCATTTACAAGTCCTGCTAAAACTCGATCTCTATTGCCACAAAATCAGCGCTTTTCATAGCCAGAAAACACTAGCAACAAAGAAATAAAAATGTAAACACAAGGGTCAGAGAAAAAAAAAAGACTAGAAGAACAACCAGAGACCAGAAATCAAGCCCGCAATGCGGCAGCGGAGCCGTGCCAGCGCCATCTTCCCTCATGGCATCAGGCTCCAGAGAGGAAAGGTAAATAAGGAGCTGAAGTGAGCAGCTGTGGATCATTCGGTGTAATTCAGCAGTTCTTTCAGTGCAAAGAACACCTAAAACTCCCAGTGGTCAAGCTCATCACACCTTCCAGGGACTCAGAACGGAGCTCAAAACCAGAAAAGAAATACGCCAGCCTCAAGGCCGAGGGCGTGGCAGTGGCACCGTATTGACAGCAGCGACAGCAAGTTCACCGTGCCCCGCGAAAGCTACTGATCAACGCGCATAATAACTGTGAGTGAAATTGCGGCCCCTAAAGTAGACTTGCGCAGCTTTGATAATCTCCCTGGGTCTGAAATTTTGCACTCCAACCCAGTGAAGGAGTAGCAGTGGCAGAGATACCACACCTTAGTCGCAGCTCCCTGAGGGAAAACACCCAGCTTGGCACCCCCATGGTCTCGCGCAGCCTTGATTAACTTCCTGGGTCTGAGACTTTGCAATACAACCCAGTAAAGAAGTAATGGCGGCTGAGATTACCACAGACTCAAGATACAGAGCACCCTAAGTGAAGTCATAGTGACCCAGGGAAGGCACAAACTTCTGATATCATGGGAAAGAGGAACGACAATAGAGTAATGAATGCCCACAACCCCATATTATCAGAACCTGATGACATGGAATTTTTGTGTTTTGTGACTTGTTTTGCAGAATATATTTTATTTTATTATTTTTGTGGCAACTGCAATTGAAACCAAGGATATTCTACCTCCAATCTCCACCGTCACCCTTTTTTATTTTTTTAAATTTTGAAACAGGGTCTTACTATGTTTCTGAGGCTGACCTCAAACCTGTGATCCTTCTGTCTCAGCCCCTTAAGTACTGCTATTACAGGTATGAGCAACATCAAATTCAGCTGTGTCTTTTCTTTTCTTACCCTCTCACTTCACTCTTCACGCTTCCTAACAACCATAAATGGACTAAGTCTGTACCAAAACATGTAGGTGATTGGCTAGGATTAATTTAGCAAGGTTTCAAAATAAAATTTATGGTGTATAAATATAAGTGCATCATGGAGGAATGTAGAACAGAACAAAACTACTAAGAGCTCTTACCCTCTCCTCTGTCATCTCTAATAACAGCCTTGCTCACCAGCTTTTTAATATTATTCAGCAAAACAAAAGTCTTTTGGTTAACTTGACCTGTGATGTCAGATGTTAGTGTTCACTAATCAATTTTGATCTGCCCAATCAATATTGGGCTATGTAAAACATGGGCATGCAAGTTTCATTCCTCATTTTAACGTTAATGAATATTGTCAAAAGAACACAAAACAGGCTTTGTAGGAATAGCCTGGAAGTCCAACATCTATAAATTCTCTGTGGAGCAGGCAGTGATTAAAGTGGGTAAGCATAAGCTTTGCCTGTAACAAAGAAATTCTAGCAGAAAACACAGGGTACAACATAAGTAATATGGAATTTGAATCTAAATCTGTAGATTCCAACGGCTACTCAGACTTTCTCCTGGGCCAGATTGACCAAGCCAAAAAATGAAATTTGTTTGTTCACAGAAATATGATTCTATTCTCTGTAGCATCTTTATAGTTATGAGTGGATGCTAGGGTTTTAATGGTGACAGGTGTTATCTCCAAGATAAAGTCTGTAGGAAAGCATAAAAGCCATTCATAGCCACGTATGGTGGCACATGCTTGTAATCCCAGTACTTAGGAGGCTGAGACAGGAGAACTGTAGGTTCAAAGTCAGCCTCAGCAACTTAGTGAAATTTTCTCAGCAACCCAGTGAGACTCTATTTCAATATAAAAAATGAAATAGGGCAAGTGATATAGCTCAGAGGTAGAATGTCTGTGGGTTCAATTCTCAGTACTCAAAAACTAAACAAAGCATCATTCGTAATCTAACTCCAGCTGAACATTCTATCCTCATCTGTGGTTACTAAAACTCAGGCCACACAGTACTATGGTACTATTCATGGTTCCCTTAATACAGGGTTTGAATATCTTCTATTTATCTACCCAGCTCCAATCCTACCCCTCTTCAATCTGTCTTTTTCTCCAGCAGACCTATGCATTCAGTGTACATTGTTGGAGCTAGGTGTGGTGGTGCATATGCACCTGTAATCTCAGGATTTGGGAGGATGAGACTAGAGGATTGCAGTTTGAGGCCAGTCTGAGAAACTTAGCAGACTCTCAACAACTTAGCAAGACTTCCAAAATTCAGACAGAGGCTGGGATGTAGCTCAGGGACATAACTGTCCTGGGTTCAATTCCCAGTATACAAAATAAGTACATTGGTGGGCTTCCTTGCCCTTAGCTTCCAGGTGGTGTCAGCCAGTGGTGCTCACTACCAGGATATAGGGAGGAGGAGCAATGAGGTAAGGATATATATTCTTTCAGCTACTGTTTCTTACTTAACTGTTGCTGTATAACAAACTATTCCCAAGCCCAATGGTATAAAATTATAATCATTTATTATGGCTCACCTACTTGCATGATAGCTGGAGCTTAGCTGATCTGTGCTGACTGTGGCTGCTTGGTTTTGCATCTCATTGAAACTTTGTGAAACATTATAGAAAAGGCTCAACTACATGTTTGGCTCAGCTTCCTTAGGCTATTGGACCAAGCTAGTCAGAGCTTGTGGATTTTCCCCCCTGTGCTAATAGCAGAGATACATGAAAAAAAGTTCAACTTGCAAGGACTTTCAAGGCTTTACATTGTATCTGTTAATGTTCCACTGATCAGAATAAGTTGGGTTACTGAACCCAAAGTCAAGGAACTTGGAAATCCACAACACACTGCATTTTAGTTGGGAAGGGGGAGGCTGAAAACGTTCAAGGAATGGTTATACACATAGGGAAAGTGAAAAACTGGGGCAAAGAATGTGATTCTCCCTGCAATTTTTCTTGGGCTTAGCTGTATATTGGTAAAATATATAACAACTAACAATTATTTTTTGCAGTTTTAAAGACAATTTTATTGGTGTAAAGTAAACCTAAACTGCATAAAACATACTATTATTTTTATCAGTTTTTCCTCCCACCTATCTCCTTCCCCCAATCCCCTTTCACTATTCTACTGGTATGCCTCCTCATTGATCTAAAATCAAATCTTTATTTGCTATGTTAGTCAATTTTCACCTATGTACTCATAAATTCTCATAGTACTGAGCCATCAGGAAGGATGGTGAAAAATGACTAGCCATAATAAAACCAACACCTCTAATGTGGTACATATAATTTAAAAATACATTGACTATTCTTCTTACATTTAAGTAAGTATAACTTAGTAATAATCACTGATGAATCTTTCCCCATGCACCCCCTCCTTTCTGTTCCCAGTGTTTGGTAAATCACCATTCTATGCCTGAATTATTTCACTTAATTTTACTAAAGACAACAATTATGTACTTCACATTTCATAAAGCTAGAAAAGATAATTTTAAAAGTTTTTTTTTTTTACCACAGAGAAAGGATGTTTATGCTGGGCATGGTGGTGCATGCTTGTAATCCCAGCATTTGGAAAGCTGAGACAGGAGGATTGTGGTTCATGGACAGCCTCAGCTGCTACTTAGTGAGGCCTTTTGCAAATCAGTGAGATCCTGTTTCAAAATAAAGAATAAAAAATAGGTCTGGGCATGTAGCTCAGAGGTAGAATGCCCCTGGGTTCCATCCCCAGTGCCGCAAAAAGAAAGTAATGATGTTTAGAAGGCAAATATATTTAACATAATTAAACATTATACAATTTATACATGCATTGAACATTACAGTTACTCAATATGTACAACTATTTTTTTCTCTTTCAATTTCTTTCTCCTTTCTTCCTTCCTCCCTCCCTTCTTTTCTTGGTTTGGGAATTGAATCCAGGGGTATTATATCTCCAAGATACATCCCCAGGCTGGCCTGGAATTAAGGATCATCCAGTCTCAGCCTCCCAAGTACTAGCATAATAGGTGTATGCCACCACTTCCTACCATATCTTGTATTTTTTGTACCATTATTTCCATCAGGTTTACTAATGCATCAAAAATCCTTCCTTTGGAAATCTTTACCACTTTCTAGCAAACTCTTTCTATAGGAGCCGAAATGTGCAATTTCAAACCAGGAATGATGGCTCATTCCTGAAATCCCAGTACTTGGGAGGCTGAGACAGGAGGATAATAGGACAGCCTCAGCAAATCAGCAAGGGTCTCAGAAGTTCAGCAAAACCCTGTTTCAAAATTTAAAAAATGAAATAAAGCTGTGGGCGTAGGTCAGAGGTAGAATGTCTCTGGGTTCAATCTCTAGTACTAAAAATAGTGTAATTCTTAATAACTTGGTGGACTTTTGAAAGCTCTGGGGATATAGTTGAGATAAGGAAAGAACAAAGAGAGCTAAGCTAAGAAAAGGACCAAAAATTTTTCTGACTTGCTATTTCACTGTTATTGAAGCCAGTCTGTTTTAAGAAGGGTAGTAGGGTATGGTGAAGAATGAAAAATATTTCCCTGGCCACTACACAAGAAAATCAAAATGCTATGTCATAAGAACCCTTAAAACTAGGAAGAAAACATTCCTCTGCCCTCTAATCGCAAATACTGAGACTGAGATCCACAGTGAGTTTAGGAAAATTGTTTATTTATATCTCCATTCATTCATTTATTTATTTGGTGGTACTGGGGATTGAACCCAGGCATTGTGTTACACCTGATCCTTTTCATTCTGGGGTGTTTTTTTTGGATAAAGGGTCTCCCAAGCTTACTGAAAGTCTAAGTTGCTGAGGTTTTCTCTGAACCTGCAATCCTTGTATTTCAGCATCCCAAGTATTGAGGTTGCAGGCATGTGCCACCACACACAGCTATAAAATAATTTTGGTAGGGTCTGGATAATGAAATGTCTATGCATGAGAGGAGAGGGGAATTAGATGTAGGAAATAGGTAGGGAAACAGACATGGCTCAACATTCTCTTCACGAATTGGATACACTTCTCCAAAAGCATTAAAGGGATACTATAGCCTCAGGGCCCATTTAGTGTGTGTGTGTGTGTGTGTGTGTGTGTGTGTGTTAGAGAGAGAGAGGAAGAGAGGGAGAGAGAGAGAACACTAATGACGATGCTCCAGTCGATCAGTTTTTTAAAAGAAATGATTAAATCCTCATTGACTTATAGAGGCAAAAATTCTATTAATTACAATCTTTATTATTAAAAGTCATATTATAAATTATAGCTGTAAATAAACTTTAAGCACAACATTTCACAGTATCTTGGGAGTTAGAACAAAAAGGTGACATAAAAATACAGTTGTACAAGAATTTCACCATGTTCAGTAGCTTGTTTCCAGCGCCAATGGCTCCTCTTCATGGTATTGCTATTTAATGGAATTTTCTGCTTAACTGAGGAATGATGAAAACATATAAACTGTTTGAATATAAGAATAACAATAAAGACCATAATAATAACTTGAGAATCACCTCCTATTCAACATTTTATTATTGGAATAATTATGATTGTATTTTGAAGTAAAAATTCAAACAACTTTATATAATAAATGTGATGTTACTTATCTTGAATTATATGTTACCATAGGTGAGAGGTTTTATTTACTCTTTGGACCCCAACTTCATGGAACCCAAAGAGTGATAAATGAGAGGTCTCAAGAGAAGATTCTCTAAGAAAAGGGGAATCTCAGGGAGTAGGCAATTATCTGGAGAGTAGTTTAGATTTCTTTTCTCTGGGAATGAGGCCTAAGGGCAGCAAAAAGGAAAAACAAAACAAATCTGAGAAACTGATAGCTGTGTTTACGAATATATTTCTAGAATTTAGTATCATCCTGATGGTAAGCAAAATAATTGGTCACTTACTATATGTCATCTGAAAGGCATTGCTGTAAGACCCACATTCCTTCCAGTTGGTCTGCTTGAGCGTCTATAATCATCCACTGAAAGTCACTACTTGTGTTATTAGCTGGTTCTAAGGTCTGGAATTCTGATAAATTACTATTAAACTAATGTTAGTCCCTAGCACCTTAGTTTGAATTAGTTGATCAGATTACTGCCTAGACAAGCAAAGGAACAGGGTAGAAGACAAAACATTGGTGAGATGAGGGAGGTGAATAAGGTAAGTGAGAGAACTTATACAAACCTAGATGGACAAGTAAGCCTAGGCAGAAGGTGTGGCCTTAGCTAAACTGCTCCTGGAATGCTGCTGGACACATGTTCTCCCTGAATTATGTAATAGGCTGCTTAATAAATGAGTTCTACTCTAAACAACTCCTCGTCAGTAAACTCCTTGAAGCATTTCTTCTCCACTTTACAAAAAGAAATGCTTAAAGTGAAATGAACATGTTAATAAAATTAAATCAATAGCCTCCCAAAGTGACCAGAAGAATTGTGATTCATGCTAGTCTAGAAAATAGTAAGCACGGATAGTATAGATAAGACAACCATTACAAGTACCCACAGTTGTTTTACAATTTCACATAATGATTACTTGTAATCCCATTACAAAACTAAATTATAGTCAAACACAAATCACCTTAAAGCAAACATACCAGACACTGTTATAGTCACCCCTTTCTAAAACAAGATTTAACAATCATTTAAAACTCAGTCAATACATCGAAACACGTACCTTACAATGAATAATTAAGAGATACTTAAATACACAATTGTGAGCAGCACAGTCATTTTTCTAATATACTATCTTAATATCAAGGTACAAGCAAAATCAACACTTGTCCAGAGAAAAATTTTATAAAATGTTTCATTAACCTTAGCGATTAGAATTTAATTTGATTTCACAGTTTCCCCTCAAACATATTAGTATCATAACTGTGTGTCTGACACTACCCCTTTCTCTAACTTTAATAAACTCTTGCTTGTTTTTTTTTTTATTTCTTCTGGATAAAAACAGAATGTCTTTTTATTTTTTGGTACTAAGGATTGAACCCAAGGGCATTCTACCTCCCTCTGAGCTACACTCCCAGCCCATCATATTTTTTTATTTGAAAAGAGGATCTTGCTAAGCTGTTGAGGGTCTCACTAGGTGGCTGAGGCTGTTCTGGACCTGTGATCCTCCAGTCTCAGCCTCCCAAGTACTGGGATTTCAGGTGTGCATCACCATACCAACCAAAATATATCTTCATTATATAGGACTCAGCTTTCAGCTTTTAAGTAGAACATTTGTGAAAATGTATAGCTTTTTCCTAAAACATTTTTCAAAGTATTCTAATATTTAAAATCTCAGACTTAATTACTCAATATTCCTACCCTGGGTTTGAATACATAATGGCAAAAATCATAAGGGGTCCTCAAAGATGCTGAAATAATCTTTAGCACTTGTTCATGGCAAAGCTGGACTAGCATCCACATGACTGATCCCCTCCAAACCCTATTCTGGCTTGTCTGGTTAGCTTCACAGATACCATCTACTTTGGAGTAATGTGGTATTGAGGTGTACTTCATTTTGTTTCTTCTTTTCCCTCTGGCATAACTTAGGGGTTAATTAGTGCGCTACTTTTTTTCTAAAGGCTCAGTAAGTATAGTAATCTCTTAGAGTTGAGTTACCTCAATGTCACTGTAGAAACACAATGAAAACTCCCTCTATTAGGCAGGCTCACATATCTGCAGAGGTGTTCTCTGGAAATAGTTCAAGAGCTCTAGAACTTTGTTTCCTTTCTTTTTTTATCCTGTGCCTAGAAGCCATTTGGGTCACCCTGGGTAGACTTTGGAAAACTACCTGCCCTGGAGAGATTCAATGTGGCAAACTTATACAATCACAGAGGGTTCTTTAATATGCATTTAGGTATTGTTCTTAGTTTAAACATTCAAGAAACCTGAGTTCA
The DNA here is from genome assembly GCF_963383645.1 of Muscardinus avellanarius. NCBI lineage: Eukaryota > Metazoa > Chordata > Mammalia > Rodentia > Gliridae > Muscardinus > Muscardinus avellanarius. Next base: position 114,908,141 of record NC_137792.1, on the reverse strand, counting down.
GACTTTTATCCAATGAATAGCTGTGACAGGTGATGTTTCCTGTTGATACCAAATAAGATAAAACACTGCTGGTATCTTTAAACCCCAAGATGTAGTCACGCACGGAAGACAAAAATGACCCTGTTTGTAATATTTTAATACAGAGTAATATATGCTCCACCCTTCTTGAAATAGAACCCAAAATATGACATTGGAATGTAAACTATGACTACTAGTAGAAATAGACAACTAAACTTCCTCAGACTATAGATTCAGCATCTGCAGTAACAAAACTAAGAGCATATGATGGCCCCAAACTAGTGATGTCTTAGTGACTTTGGTTCACAGAGAAAGCTGCAGACTCTAGGTAAGAACATATGTGTATAGAATGTCACTGAAATTTTATAGTTGTCTTCAAGACCTGATAACAGATTCCCACATGAACATATCTACATCCATGATAGTGTAACACAATGCTACAAACAGGTCCTGTTTTGAAGATGTTAATTCCTCCTCATTTAGGTAGAATAGAGCATAACTGCAAAGCTGTGAAGAATTCCTGCAAGAACCTCCCTGTATCTTGGGATATTGCAAATATGCTCTTATGTTCTTGCATTACAAACCACATTAAGTTTGTTATTCAATTAGCATAACTCAGTTGCCATGGTGGAATTAGTATGGTTGCTCACAAAGGACTTTGTATGGAGTTGGATGCTCTCATGCAAATCTTGTCTCGAAAGACGTCTTCTGAACTCACTAGTGGTGAAATAGTATATGACTGGGTCAAGACAGGAATTCAGACTAGCAAGACACAGGGCCACAGAATGAAATATTAGAATCACTCTTCTGGCTAGGCAGCTTTTAATTTCATTGGACTTGACCAGGAAATCTAAAGGAAAACTGAAGTGATAGGGTGCAAAGCAAATTAGGAATACCCCTGCACAGGTTAGAATCATCTTCAAGGCTTTCTTTTTCTCTCCAAGGTCTTGAGCAACAGTGTATTTATCCTGCAGCGATAAAACTGTCTTCCAGGTACAATAAAGGACAATCAGAAGAGGAGTAACAAACCCAACTAACTCTCCAATGGTCATCATGGCAACAGACTGAGCCAGATTGACATTTCTGGTGGGAAGATCCACAAAGCATTTCGTTCTGTTGTCTGGGGTGTCGTCATTGGATCTGAGGAGAGGGAAGAGTAGACAGGCGAGGCAGATGATCAGCCAGCCAGCAATGCTGATATACAAGTCATATTTCTGTTTGCAATCATTGAAGCGAAAGGGGTACATGAGAAACCAAAATCGTCGCACACTGATGCAGACCAAGAAGTAGATGCTTGCATACATGTTGACATATTTCAGGTAGAAGCAGAACATGCAGAGACCAGGTCCAAATGGCCAGTCATGGTTCAAGTAGTAAAAGATCCTCAGTGGAAGGGAAAGAACTTGTAATAGGTCAGCAATGGCTAAGTTGATCATAAATATCACTGCTCGTTTTGTTTCTTTCATATAACCATAGAATACCCACAAAGCTAATATGTTCCCTATGAGACCTGGCACGAGAATTACAGTGTATGTCACTGCATAGATAAAGTAACGAAAATCTGTGTTGTCCCCATCTGTTCTATTACATGTATCATTAGCAAGCATGATTCTAGAGAAACCGTTTTTACCTAATGGTCATTCAAAGCCTCTTTACCTAATGGTCATTCAAAGCCTCAACTCACAGTTAATGGCTGCTCTTTCCAAAAGATGGATCATCAATAGCTTGGAGAAATTGAGTATAAAATAATCTTCTTTTTGCCACATCTGTTAGTTTCTATTTATGATTTGGGGACATTCCAATTATCTGCACATTTGCCTTGGATTTATCTGCAGTAACTATGTGGAAGTATACTGTCCAAACACAGAAAAAAAGCCTTTATAAATGTCTTCTCTTGTTTAATCTATTATAAAGTCTTCTGGGCATTACGACAGTTGGTTTTCTCCAATTTGGATCATGAATGTGCCATATTGAAGCTCTTGAAATTCCCATATGATGATATCCATCTATTTACAGATGTTTGACCTTCCTTCCTTCCTTCCTTCCTTCCTTCCTTCCTTCCCTTCTTCCTTCCTTCTTCTGTCTTTCTTTTTTAGTTCACATATGTTTTCTTTAGTGCAGTGTGTCTGTCACTCTTCTGGAATGACTAACTTGGGCAGATTCATTTTCTGGAACTTTTTAGATATTCTTTGAGAGTTTCAATGTGAGAAACAAACGTGACACTGCAAGTGAAAGAAAATAAGCCAATTATTGTCTGACACATTTTTGAAAAAGAGAAAAGCCTATGCAAACAAAAATGTATTAGTTTGAAAGGAAAGTTTTCATGTGCATGAAGGCAATATGCTACAGTTTCCATGAGACATTTTATAACTATAGGAAGTATAGTTAGAAGGAACCTGAGAAATAATCTAGTCCATTGCTCCTTGAAATCTAAGAACTAATACCACACACAAGCTTGCTAGAAATTCTCAGGTCCTATTTCCATCTTCAAAATCAGAATCCACTTTTTAACAGTCAACCCAGATTCTTCTGCATGTTACCATTTGTGAAGCTCTGATATAGACCATTGCTTCACAAACTTCACAGATTGTCAGCCTAGTCCGGTGGAGTTATTTTTTAATACAGCTTGCCTAGTGTTTCCTCCAGAGACTCTGATTCAGTCTGTTGGTGTAGGGCCCGAAATATGTAGTTTTTAAATGCTCCCCATATGATTCTGATATAGCCAGCCCAGCATTTGTCCTTGAACCATCATTTGGGGGCCACTAATTTGATCCAAATCCTTCCCAGATGTCTGAAAATAAGTGGGCAACCAGCCTTTCTTTAAATACTTCCATTTACATGGGTCATTTAGTCACCTCTTAATTATCCAAGACAACAGACCATAGCACCAGAGCAGAGCATCCAAATCCCCAGAAAGATGACTCAGCTGGGTCCATGACCCTTATTCTGAGGTAAACAAATTTTAGCTTAGGGACTTGGATAGTTGCCTCAGGGATGCTGAAATCTAGGAGGACTTAACTGACTTTAAAGATATGTGGGAAGAACAAAAATGAAATGGGAATTATGAAATATCCTGCTTTAGATTATCAAATCCATGTGGTTTGAAGCAGGCAGGATTCAGCCCCTGAAGGAATTGTTATTATTATTTTGCCTCAAATGACTGCTAAGTAAAATAGCACATTTTGTTCAAAGATATATGCTCGATTTATTTAAAAGGCTTAATGAGAAAATTGTCTATATATGCGTGTTGAAGAAGTTAATTATTTTTATACTTTTGTTGGTGAATTGTAATTATACATCATAGTGAGGTTCAAAGTGGTACAAACATACATGCACGTATCTCTAACTGAGCTTTCGTCCACATCCCACCCACTCACCTTTCTTTCTTCTCCAGATATTTAGTGATATTGTTAGTGATACCTTCACATATGGACAAAACCTTTATTGAACTATTTCCTTCCTAAATCTTTCTTTTCTCCCTCCCCATATCCCTGTCCCAGTCCTCTTCAACTGTTCTACCAATCTCTCTCGTCAATTATCTAAAGTTCCTTTTGTTTTTTGTTTTCTGTTTTCTTTCTACATTCCACATATGAGAGAAAACTTAGGAGCCTTGACTTTCTGAGACTGGCTGATCCCACTTAGAATATTAGTCTCTAATATGCACCACCCATTTTCTTGCAAATGACATACTATTATTCTTATTTATGCACGAGTAAAGTTCTACCGTGTGCATATATCACATTTTTGTTATCCATTCATTCATCTGTTCCTGGACACCTATGTTGATCCCATAATTTCAGTATTATGAATGGCGCTGATGTAAATAAACATGGGTATTGCATGTACCACTATAGTACACTGACTTTAATTCTTTTTGGAAAGATACTGAGCAGTGGTATAACTGAGTCATATGGTGGTTTCATTCCTAGTCTTTTGAGAAAAATAGGTAAAATACTTAATATTTCTCAGATAAGCAATATGTAGGAAGATGGCATTATTAAGCACAGCTAGGCACACAGTAAAGTACAGCACTAATACTGAAAAAGTTGTTATAATTAAGCAGAAAATCATATACATATGGTTGAGGTATGTTTTAAAATATTGTCAAAGTTAATGATTTTATTTGGCTGATCGAGAAAATTAGATGGCAATCAATAAGTATGTGAGAAGGTACTCAGCATGAGTAGCCACCAGGGAAATACAAAGCAGAATTACAATGGGATGACAACTCACTCAAGTTTGGATGGCAATCGCCAAGAATATGAACAATAATGAATGCTGGCAAGGCTGTGGGGGGAAAGGCATTCCTATACACTGTTGGTAGGAACATGGATTAGTGCAGTCATTATAGAAAGCAGTACAGAGGTGCTTCAAAAAAACTAACTCAGAATTTAAATATGATGTCTAGAATTCCATGGTTATTTCAGCACTGTTCTCAATAGAAAAGGTATAGAAAAAAGCTTAAGGAACCATCAACACACAAGTAAAGAAAATATGGTACATATACTCAGTGGATTAAGTGCTTTTTAGCCTTTAAAAAGTGGGAAATTCTGTCATCTGCAACAACATGGATGAACCTGGAGAATAATCTAGGCACAGAAAAACAAGTACTTCATGATCTCAGTTATATGTGGAATCTAAAAGTCAAACTCATAGAAGTAGGGGGTAGAATGGTGGTTTCCAAGGGCTGGAGATGAAGTGGGCCATGAAGAAATGTTAGTCAATAGCTATAAATTTTCAGTTATAAAGAACACTCCATCTTATCAAAAAATGGGCATTGAAACTTTATGCTTATATATGCTTTTGATGCATCCATGAATGTCTTATGAAATATTCATCATCTTGCTAAAATGAATTCTTACATCTTTGGAATGAAGATAGCAGGTGTTTTCCTGTGTAGGTTTCCCATACTGCCTGTAGAAAGAGGTACATCCCTCTGTATGGACATTGACAGGCAGACAATTATCCACTTGAACATTTGATCACTTACTGGTCCTAAAATGGCAGAAATCCCACATGCAAGCCTGAAGGTTAGGGGAGTCCGCCCTGGTACTGCTTTGAATCAGAGCCTTGTGCCCAGAGGGATCTTGTTAAACTTCCACTTGAGTCTATATACAGTTGTGCACAGGGATGACAGCATCATCCCACTGATTTTAAGCAGGTGACTCATCACTAGCTCCTGCAATCTGTAAGTATCATGGGTTAAGAGCTTAATAAATCCTATAATTATCTTAATATCACACTGTTTTTTGTGTTAAATCTATTCATCTGTAAAAAGTCTTTCAAATATACTGTAATTTGTAAAAAAATTAATTTCAGTTACAAAATAAGTTTTATTATGCAGCATAGAGATTATAGTTAATCGTATTGTACTATTTACTTGAAATTTGATCAGAGCAGATATTAACTATGTCCATCATCCTCACACTCACACTCATACACAGATGCTTTGGTGATACCTTTCCCTGAGGCTTTCCTTGACCTTCCTGTTTAAACTCGTTTCCTTTCCCACATCTCCCTTTCTCTCCCTTCCTCTCTCCCCTGATCCTCTTCCACTACTTTACTGGTCTCCTCAATTCTCATGACTTCCTTTTTCTTTACTTTTTTCCCTCTCTAGTAAACATGTGATCTTTGATTTTCTGAGTCTCACTGATATTGCTTATCGGGATGCTTCCCAGTTCCATCCATTTTCCTACACTGTTATGTATGGGAGAGAAAAAGAGGGGGATAGAAGAAGTACAGGGAAGGAAAAACCCCAAAGTTAGATCCACTATGAATGAATCATTATAAATCTCATTATCATGTACAACTGTAATGCAACACTACAAAATTAATGGTAACATAAATTAAACTAAAATTGAAACTTTTCCAGCACTCTCTAACTCACTATATTTATTTTCTTCATATCAATCATTGATGACATACTCAATCTTTTTACTTACTTAGTTTTATGTATTTTCCCTCCTAGAACATAAAGTCCAAGAGGAAAACACTCTTGTATATTGCATTTATTGGTGTATACCAAAGCCAAAATCTGTGCAAAACACAGAGTAAGTGATCAATATTTGTAGAATGCAGTAATTTAGTAAATATATATTAATTTAAAATAAAGTTAACATATCCTAAATCAAACCCATAATATCTCTCATCTCAAAACAAGATTCTAGTCCAGACTTTCTTATTTCTAATAGATTCATTAATATTTCCCAGGCAGCCTGACTGAGTTTTGGAGTCATTGATTCTTTCTCATTAATTGAATCCAGGGATATTCTAATACTGAGCTATATCCTCAGCCCTTTTTTAATTTTTCTTTTGAAACAGTATCTCACTAGGTTGCTGAGAGTCTTGTTAAGTTGTCGAGGTTACTCTTGAACTTGAGAACCTCCTATCTCAGCCTCACAAATACTGGGCTTACAGGCATGCACCATCACACCCAGCTATTTTCCACTTTTAATATGTTCCTAAGGGGGAGCTACCATACCATGAGAGAAATAATATATGTTTAGGAGTCAGATATGTGTTTAAATGCTTGCTCCTTCATGTAATAGCTGTGCAATCTTGAGCACATCACTAAATCTCTCTAGGCATTAATATTAGGCATTAATATTTTCCTTAGTAAAATTAATCAGCATACCTAACTTACAGAATCAGTTTTTAAATTAAGTGAGCTAATTTCTAATATATTTAACACATTTCTGGGTACATACATGTTCAATAAAAGTAGTTATAAAGCCGGGCGTGGTGGCGCACGCTTGTAATCCCAGCGCTTGGGAGACTGAGACAGGAGGATCTCACAGGTTCGAAGCCAGCCTCAGCTACTGAGTGAGGCTTTCAGCAATTCAGTGAGACCCTGTTTCCAAATGAAATATAAAATAGGTCTAGGAGTATAGCCTGGAGATAGAGGGCCCACAGGTTCCATCCCCAGTACTACAAAAAAATAGTTATTATAACTGATATTATTAACTTATCACAACCATCTTATTCTTAAATTTACATTGTTTCTACTCTACTTCAGGCATTTAGTATCCTTATCCCTCGTTTTTTTCTACTCCATTCTACATAAGGCTGTCCTGTTTTTATTTTTCTAAGATAAGCTCTTTAAAATGTATTAATGGCTCTCTGTTTCTCACAAATCACAAGGTGCATAGTCTGGTAATTAATGGCTTCCTTAATAAAGTGTCATCAACTTTTAGGTTTTATCTCCCACTATTCCACTAATATGCCCAGTACTTCATCCCGATTGACTTCCTACTCTTCACACCGACTTTTTTCTTTTTATATTCAGCATTGGATCATTTGGTTACCTCATCCTAGAATATCTTCTTTTTTTCCCTATCAATCCTACCAATATGTAAAAAGATCTATCTCAAATTTCCTGTTCTTCATGAAATATTGTGTGGTTAACTCAACAATGAAATGCTAGCCCCTTTCTTTGAATCCCATTTGTAATTCTGTCATAGTCCCTAACTTCCTCTTTTTAAGTATAGTAATTTATGTCTGTGCCTTATTAATGCCACTGTTCTCCTGCACACTGTTTTCTTGTCTTATGAATGGCACTGTTCTCCTGTGCACCTCACTCCACTCCACCTAGTCCAGAAACTCCTCGAAGCCACAGACTGAGACTTAAACACTTTTATTTCCTTTCCCATACCTGGGATATGGCTTGAAATGTGGTAGATTCAGGAAATAATTTATTCATCATCAACAATGTACCAGGAACCATGTTTGCTATTGGGAATTTAGACAACCAAAATAAGGCTCATTGCCTCTGTCTTATGGGGCCTTAGTCTACTGAGAGAGAATTATAATCACTGTACACTGCGAGAAATGTGATAATAAGCAATACATAGTGTATCGTATAAGTACATAAGGAAGGAATCATCTAAACTTTTTTTTACTTTTATATAATTTATTCAGCAGTAAGATAAAGACTTAAATGCTATTTTGTAAGCAAATATTGGAACATCTAATGGAAAATTTGACTTTGATCAGGAATTAGATTCTTGTTCAGAATTATCAATTCATGTAATGGATATATTTGCTGAAGTGAAAGTGAACTTAAGCTAGGACTACCCTCCTGAAGTCTATGTTCCCACACATTGTAATCCTGAAATACTCTAGAATAGAGCATCTCCCTCCTGGGATGCTTTTACTTCATTTGGCTAACACATTTTTAGTAGGAAAAATTGCTTGGGAAGATGGGGGAACCCCAAGGGAAACCTCCAAGTTATCTGTGCAGTATGAATATAAATACTTCCTTATCTGAGGGTTGGGGAGGACAAAGAATGAATGGAGAATTTTTTTCAGAGCATATCACTATTCTCTGAGATTGTCCTTTTATGAAAAAGAATCCATATTGTAACACTGGAACAGACTCCAGGCACTAGAGCAGACTGCGATATTCAGTGATAGATTTATTTGAAACATTAAGCCAGAATTCTTGAACAGAAAATCTCCTTATGCCAGGAGCTGGTCCTTCCTTATTCATACTTATTTACTTCCTTACTTGGGAAGAGGAAAAAAATACAAAGGAACCAATGGCTCCAATTTAGCATGCTCTTTCTAGTGTATATAGGTCAGAAACTATTTCATGTGGAGTTCTTTATTTATGAATATGTATCTGTTTATTCCAACCTGGAGCTTCACTGAATTTTACTTATATTCCCAAGTTGTTTTTTATTTATATATAGCTTCAGTTGCTTAATCAAGCAAAACATGGTTCTAATGAACATCAGGGATAGCTTAGTTTTCATTATGGTAAAACTTACTCTGAAACAAGCTGTTATTATCAATAAAGGTGTTAGCATATTAAACACCTTAAGATTCTTCCCCCATTTAAATGTCTATCTATGGCCGGAAGCAGTGGTATATGCATATAATCCCAGCACCTGGGAGGCTGAGGCAGGAGTATCACAGCTTCAAACCAAGGGCACAGTAACTTAGTGGACCCTGTTTCAAAATTTAAAAAAGGGCTCAGTGCACAAATCAGAGGTAGAACGTTCCTGTGTACAATCCCTGGTAGCACTGAAAATAAAAAGTAAAATGCTTATATTTTAATAAAGTGAGTGATCAAAATACTAGATCATGCTGGGTATGGTGGTGCATGCTTGCAATTCCAGCATTTGGGAGGCTGAGACAAGAGGATCGTGGTTCTTGGCTAGCTTCAGCTACTACTTAGTGAGGCCCTTTGCAACTCAGTGAGACTCTGTTTCAAAATAAAGAATAAAAAATAGGGCTGGGGTGTAGCTTGAAGGTAGAATACCCTTGGATTCCATCCCCAATGCGGAAAATAAAAACCTAGATCATCAAATTATCTAGCACCCAATGGTGGGCTTTGAGACTTGCCCAGAAACCACATAATCCCAGGTTATGGGCAACCACTTGCTCAAAAACCAACTTTATGTTTGAGTTTTGGTTAAGGATACACTTTAGTGAGCCATATAAAAAGGAGAGCCAGCATCACAAGAGCAAAAGTGACTGCAAATAATGTAGGGATGAAAGGGTGTGTGCAGGAGGCCATTGTGTCATTGTGCCACACAAGTAATCCCAAATGTTGGATAGATTAGAACAGAACAAATCCTTCCTGGTTCTGATAAGGACATACCACATGGCAAATCTCACTCTATCCATACTACCTTCCTCCTACCACCTGTAAAGAATGTTAGACTATTTGCTCTTAGGCTTCTTTTTCATTTTTAAAAGCCAAATTTACAATGTTTCTGAGATACCTGTCCAGCACCTGCTCATGGTTAACATGCTAAATGTATGGCAAGAAGAATACACTTTGGAAAGTATTGGCTTGCTTTGTTCTCCTAGGGAATTCACCAGTTCTATTCTACTGAATGTTTCATAAGATTTTTTTTTTTGGTGATACTGGGGTTCCTGGAAACCCTTCTACCTCCAGGCTACACTCCCAGACCTATTTTATACTATTTTTATTGGGAAACAGGGTCTCTAAAGCCAGCACACGTGTCTGGCTTTGAACCTCTGCGATCCTCCTGTCTCCTCCTCCCAAGCGCAGGGATTACAAGCGTGCACCACCACGCCCGGCCATAAGATTTTTTTTAATCTTAAAGAGGGGTGTTCTACCTGGATGCCCCCTCCAGTCAGGCTTCCAACTCATCTTAGCTTTGACACCCTCTGTGAGTCTCCTGTAGGTCAACTTCAAGAAGAAAGAAAACACATATGCATGGATGGACAACGCAGCCACTGTGAGCATCACCATTTGGCAAGAAAGTTATTTCCCTTTTGTTAAGTCTAAAGGTCTCTGCTAAGATCTGAAACCCATTTCCTTTCAACAGACAGCATATCTTTTCCTCTGCTCTGAAAAGTACTCTTAATTACTTGAAGACATCAAGGAAGTCAACACTGGGATTCATATCACCAATAAATAATGCATAGTCACGTTGCCTTTCCTTAACTATCCTAATGTGAAATTATTTTATAGTCTAGAGGACATTGCACATCAATTGGTAGTGGGGTAGGATGACCCCAGAGGCTATTCAAACCTGTAGTAAGAATTAACACACACTATCTACGACCTTTCCCCTACCACCCATAAAGAATGTTAGGCTATTTGCTCTTATATACTTCCAGTTCTCAAGGGCTTACTAGTAACCACATGATTTATATGTATACTTATTTTTATTGTTTTCCATTTTCTTAGGCCTAGTCTCTCAAAATCTGCTGTTTAGGCTAAGTGTAGTGCTTTTCAAAAAGTCATATTCCTGGATGCACTGAATCTAAATTACCAAAGGGTATAACCAAGAGATCTATATTTTGGATGATGGCTACTGAGAATTGAACTCAGGGGCACTCTATTTCTGAGCTACATCCCAGCCTTTTTTATTTTTATTATTAAATAGGGTCCCGCTAAGTTTCTGAGGGTCTTGCTATGTTGCCAAGGTTGTCCTCGAACCCGTGCTCTCATCTCAGCCCCCTTCCAAGTACTGGTATTACAGGTGTGCATCATAACATTCAGCTCCTCTTTACTTGTTAACATGTTTTGAAACAAAGTCTTGATAAGTTGTTTACAGTCTTAGTAGGTTGCCTAGGTTGGCCTCAAAACTGTGATCCTTCTGTCCTGGCATTCCAGGTATGAGCCATGATCCCCGGTTAAGGGATCTATATTTTAACAAGGTTCATATGTAGTCAAAACTGAGTGCCTTCAAATTTTAAAATCTTCCTTGAGTGAAAGGGAGCATGTGCTCTAAAGCCAAATGAGAATCCTTGCAGGCCTTCACAGTGCTGTCCTGTCTTCATTGGCTGTGTTTTCAATTGTCCTGACTCTTAAATTACTGTATCCTACCTGCATCCATTAAAATATTCTTCAACTCTCAGGCTTAAGAGACACTGTTCCCAAATAAAAAATAAAATAAAATATGTCTGGGAGTGTAGCTCAGAGGTAGAAGGGTTTTCCATCCCCCGTACCATCAAAAAAAAAAAAATCTTCTTCAAGGTGACTATCAAAAAGTGCTACCTTTTCAATGAAGTCCTTCATTATGCCCCAATTGGTTGGGATCATACCCATATGAGAACTCCCACATCATTTTATTTGCATCCAAAACATGCTTATTACTAAACCATTTCCACAAAATTATGAGCTGCTTGCCAGCAAAGACAGTCTTTTAATGACTATTACACTCTGTCACTTCAAAAATTTCCATCTACAAGCCAGGCGTGGTGGCGCACGTTTGTAATCCCAGCATTTTGGAGGCTGAAACAGGAGGATCCTGGTTCGAGGACAGCCTCAGCTACTTAGTGAGGCCCTCTGCAACTCAGTGAGACCCTGTTTCAAAACAAAGAATAAAAAATGTCCCTGGGTTCCAACCCCAGTACTACCAAAAAAAATTTTCCAGCTATTATATATGTAGCAGAAACTCAATTAGGCTAAGTTTATTTGGGTTCTAGACTGGACCTTACAATGATAGTGAGGTCCCCTTTTCTTCCCTATATGTTAAGTTCTTTTGTAAACAAGTTAAAGCTCCATTTTGTTAACCTTTTTTGAGGTACTGGAGATCGAACATAGGAGCGTTCCAACTCTGAGTTATACCCCAGGCTTTTTATTTATTTTTATTGCGAAGCATGGTCTCTCTAAGTTACTGTTGGTTTTCCTAGGTTGCTGAAGCTGACCTTGAACCTGTGATCCTCCTGTCTCGGCCTCCCAAGTGCTGGGGTCACAAGTGTGTGTCACCATGCCTGGCTTGTTTTTAACTCCTGACTGATAGGGACCTCAAACCTTTTTTTATCTAAATAAGATTAAGACACCAGTGAAAGTATTAAATCGCTTTTCATGGGTGCTGTAAAACCCCGAGCAGATAGCTTAGAACTACATGTAGTCAAATATCTGGTGATCGGTGTCTCCTATTTTCATTACTCTGAGTTTCCTCAACTTTCCCTTTAGAAGACAAGTCACTCTTTTACCAGGTTCTATGTTGTACTTTAAATTTCAAACGTGTTCACTTTGTAGAAGTGATGAGAAGATCACAAGTTATGTTACAGTGGGAAAACTGTATGCGTTTCCTGTTCTTAGTGTTGACACGGCTGTGGGGATTTTCCTCAGCTTTTCTGAATGTGCACCTTGTGTCTCAGACCAGACATGAGCATTTGAATGAGAAGGGTTTTTTTTTTTTTTAAAGGAAACTTATGAGCTTCCAAGCTTACATAAAATAAACTAAGGTCCAAGATAATCAGATCCTTCTGTCCCTTTTCACTTTTTTGCCATCCTTCTTGCAATTTTCTCTTTGAGAGTGTGCCCTATTCACTGCTAAGCGGGATTAATAGCCTGTGAAAGTGGAGGAGTAAACCGACCTTATGGGGTCTGGTGGAAGAGCAAGGGTGGAGTTAAAAATAAAACCAGTCCCGGGGCCTCACCTCAGGGCCGTGATGTGGGGCCTCGGTGGCTCCGCAATGTGGTATGATTTCCACTGAGAGAAAAAAAAAATCATTCCTTTAAAAAAGAAGAGAAAAATATTTCCCACTTATTGGACTGGGACCCAATCTCTTTCTTTCTCTTTTCTTTTCTTTTCTTTGTTTTCTTTTCTTTTTCTTTTCTTTTTTGTCCCTGTGGTACTGGAAATTGAACCCAGAAGCATTCTATTTCCAAGCTATGCCCCCAGCCTTATTTTTTTGTATTTATTACAAAATTATTATTCTTTATTTTGTTTTGCATTTTTTTTTTGGTGGTACTGGGGTTCCTGGAAGCCCTTCTACCTCTGGGATACACTTCCACGGGTTAAACTCCCAGACCTATTTTTATACTTTTTTTATGTGAAAACAGGGTCTCTTAAACCAGCACGGCTGGCTTCGAACCTGCGCGATCCTCCTGTCTCCGCCTCCCAAGCGCGGGGATTACAAGCGTGTGCCACCATGCTCAGCAAAATGTTTATTCTTTATTTTGAAACAGGGTCTCACTGAGTTGCAGAGGGCCTCAGTAAGTAGCCGAGGCTGTCCGCGAATTGCGATCCCCCTGTCTCAGCCTCCCAAATGCTGGGGTTACAAGCGTGCGCCACCACACCCGGCTCTTTCTTTTTTTTTTTCTTTTTCTTTTTTTTTTTTAATTAAGGAACAGTCTTGTTTCCCGTATGAAGAGTTTACACTGAGAAAGAGAGTCCCCCACCTTTAAAGATTAGGGCCCAGGAACACAAACCTGGCAATGTTTCCTAGAGAATGTCAGTATCCCCATGAAAAGAGAATTTCTGAAGGCTATGTAATCGATCCCAGAGCTTTTGTATTCTTCGCTTTTTAAATCTCTTACTGTGTCAGTTTTTTCTAGCCTTTGTGCTTAGTAGCCTTTTCCTCCACAGTTAATCGTATTTTATTTCTATTTGGAAGCCAATTCTTCCATTATATGTCATCCAAAATCTATAGCATTTTGTTTTAAACAGTCAAAGGGTAATGAAAAAGCTTCTAACTAGACAGGGAGATTTTCCTAAATTTCAGAAAGAATCCAAATGGAAACCAGGGATGGTGGCATACACCTTAATCACATAATTTGGGAGGCCAAAGCAGGAGGATCACAAGTTCCAGCTCAGCCTCAGCAATTTAGCAAGATCCTGAGCAATTTACTGAGACCCTATTTCCAAACTAAAAATTAAAAAAGAATCGGAGGTAGCTGGGTGTGGTGGCGCACGCTTGTAATCTCCGCGCTTGGGAGGCAGAAAACGGAGGATCGCTCAGGTTCGAAGCCGTCTTTGCTGGCTTAAGAGATCCTGTTTCCGAATAAAAATATAAAAAATAGGTGTCTGGGAGTGTAGACCGGAGGTAGAAGGGTTTCCAGAAATCCCAGTACCACCAAAAAAGAAAAGAAAAGAATTGGAGGTATAGCTCAGAGGTGCAGTGCCCCTGGGTTTAATCCCAAGTACAAAAAAGAATCCTAATGGGAATGATTTAAAGTTTAATATTTAAAAAATTAAAAGGACAAGTGACAAAAATTATTTACTTATTAGTAAGTACTTTAAAAAGTGTAGATAAAAATCCTCATACATTACCCTTAAAATTTCCCATGGAAGAGTTTATATCCCAAGAGCTAGGCAGTTAATTTAAAATATGTACATCTCATTCTTGTAGTTAATTAATGCATGTTATTTATTTATGTTTGTTTGTATTGGGGATTGAACTCAGGGATATTCTACCTCTGAGATACATCTCCAACCATTTTTTTTTATTTTTAAGCAAGGTCTCATTAAGTTACTAAGGTTATCCTCCTAAATTGCTGAGGCAGGCCTTGAATCTGCAATCCTACTCACTCAGCCTCCCTAGTACTGGGATTACAGGTGTGCACTACCATGCTCAAATTATTACATTTTAGATGGAAGATAATAGATCATGTCCTTACCTTAAGCTTGGAGGGAATTATGAGAGGGAGATACAAGATACTGAAGACTTTTGCTGGATATGGCTTAAATTCCTGCATCTTGACATCATATCCTTCCAACAGAATACTATTCTAGTTGATTTCTTTGTAATGTTCTACTATTTTTTCTAGGCTTTAAGAATAGATCCCATCGATTAAACAAGACTCTGAAAGAAATCACTCTGGCCTCATTTCAGAAAATAGCCTCTAAAATCCATGAGCAGTGACCATTTGCCAGGAAACAGTATTTTGGTCCTTCTCCTTCTGGCGGCCTATCCTTTCTGATTAGTAGATGCTTTTTAGCATCTCTAGCTCTCTGAGGTATTTTTCTGGCTACTTATCCTGGAGGGTCATTCAAAATAAAGATGGCTAGACACCCTGAGTAATTGTCCACCACAAATGGCGACTCTAGTACATTGCTTCTAGCTTCCATGGAGACATAGACAATGCCATGTCTAAAACATGTCCTCCCATTCTCTTATTCCTTTGTTTGCTGCCACTTTTAAGGAAATACCTATAATATGTTAGAAAGGGAGGTATCCATTATCCTGGAGCCAATTCCAAAGGAAAAGTACAGGAGTGAGAATCCTAGATTAACCACAAAGACTCTTGACAAATCCATTGTACCCATTCTCTGCAATTCCAGGTCATGATACTCACATGCCAATCGCTAGATTCCAAGTTTGAAATGAGTGTGCCCCACATATGAAACATCACATATCAGATAATGCCATTGTTCCTCATCAGAACTATTGCCACATTTGTCTGAGATGTTAACACTTATACTGATTGAAATGAAGTATTAAAAATTGACTCTTTTACATTGCTCTCACAGCTATCTTGTAGATACTGCCTTCACGAAGACGAGGACTTCCTCTTGCCTCTAGGACCAGGGTGAAGCATCCTAAAGGCTCACAGGCCTTAGCATAAGCCTAGCCTCCTATCAGGTGGGGCCACAGAGCTTGAATCACGGGCATCATTCACATATTTGCATTTACTGAATAATCTGTCACTGAACATTTTTCACTTAGTGATATTGTTTGTAATATTTTGATCATTTCTGGGGAGTATTTATTTCACTGAGTGAAAAGTAAGGCAACTGAAGATTGTGATCTAATGAAGAAGGACTGGCAGGCCAATGTTGTGTTCCACCATTCTTTGGCTTTAAAAAACAATATATCATTTCTTGCCATCCATAGTTTGCGTTAAAAAGTATCTCAGAAACGTAGATCTCTTCTTCCCAATCTTCTACAGATTTTTTTAACAGAAAGAATATATAGCTTTTATTCTAGTTAACTGAAAAAAGTGGCATTTTCTACTTAAAATAAATAGGCAAGAAAATTAGAATTGTCATAGGCCAATGCAAACCTTTTGACCCTTTCCAGAAAAATATCAGTACTACTTAGTAATATTTAGTAATATTGCAGAAGGATGAACAAACGTTTACACTTATCTCTGTTTATAACACTTTGAGAGAATAGTCCCACTTCCTTTTTATTATGTTAAATAGCATGACTTTCTTAATTTAGACTGACATATTTGTGAAGTTAAAATACAAGTTGAAGCATATCATGTTGTTGTGCAAAAGTCTCAAGTATCCACACTGCAAATGCCTAAAAACCTAACCTTCAATGCTCTATTCTCATCGCAGGTTCAAGGGCCAGCATAAACAATTTAGCAAGACCTTCAGCAACTTAATGAGAACTTGTTTCAAAATAAAAATATAAATAAATAAATAAAAAGGGCTGGGGGTGTAACTCAGATGCCCTTGAGTTCAATCCCTAGTACCAATAAGTCTCTCTGTTCTCTCTTTCTAGCCATATCTCTTATTATACTTTTCCAAGTCCCTTAGGCTTCTACTATGCCAGTATATTCTAGCACAAAATAAGCTTGTTGAAGATGTTTTGATTCTAGCTTAAAGCCCTTATGTTCTAGTTCCCACCTTTACCTTCTCGCCTTGATGTACAAGAAAATTAGTGAAAGAAAAATTTTGATAATCTCATTTCCCTCCTCCAAGATTTCATTGATATCTAAATTGGAATTTTCCCTCCTTTCTTTGAATTCCCACAGTATGTAGCTTGCACCTCTATTATAGCCTGATCTATTTTATCCTAACTGCTGGTATAGTAAGCTATCTATACAAACACAGGATTTTAAGCTTTTCAAGAGTGAGGACTCTATTCTACTCATTTGTGTATCTCCTACAACACTTAAATTAGACTTTTTATCAAAGCCCATTATTAGACCCTTAGAAAAGTTCTGTTAAGTGGACAATAAAAATGTGCCTACATATTTGTAGAACCATTCCTTTTAATTACCTAATTTTGAATAATCCTTACAATATGATTTTAAAGGCCATTTAAGTTATAGAATAAAAATATTTAGTAATTTTAGGTATCATTTAAATGACTTTTATTGGGTCACTGATAATGATTTGGAGATTACAAAAGCCAATTTCTTGAAAACTTTTCTCATTTGTTGACTGAGAAATATATTCAGATTTTTATAGACTTGTATCCGTTCCTACTTTCTCCCAAAAGGGAAACTTTCTCTTTCTTATTGGTCATCTGCCAATGGATAAAAATAAACACCCTGGATACTATTCCATTGAACTGATTAAGATTTCCTACATGGTTTCTTCAAAACAATCACCATGTGTTGCCTTAAGTGTTTGGGAAGCAAACTGACAAAGCTTCAGTAACAAGCAAAAAGAAAACAATTCCTTCAGACTAACAGTGGCCTCTCAAACTCTATGTCCACATAGCCTTTAAGAATCATCTAATTAGAAATTCTCCATCGTTATTTGGAAGCAGTGAACTAAGGCAGAGTATATACTCACTGCCTTTAAAATTTTTTCAACTTGTCAAGCCTGTTGGCACACACGTGTAATCCTAGTATTTGGGAGGCTGAGATAGGAAGAAAGGCCCACAGTGACTTAGTGAGGCCCTGTTTTAATATAAAAAATAAAATAGGGATGGGAGTATAGCTCAGAGATATAATGTTCCTGAGTTCAATTCCCACTTCCACAACAACAAAACAAAAGAAAAATCTCAACTCTTGGGAATATACATTTAAGCAGCCACATTGTATTAAGATCAAAGAAAGTAAAAATGAAAGCAAATCAGGTTACAGACACCATATCCTCTCCACTCACATGCACCAAAATGGAGTCAAGTGAGCGCACTTATTTTGGCAAAGTGGTGCTATTTTTACTTTCTCTAGCACAGCCGGCTGCCTTTGTATGGCAGGAAATGAGAAGTCCCACCCTCACCACAGTGAGAGGACTCACCAAGTACCCCCAAATATTTTGAACAGGCATTAGTCCCCCAAACCTGCAGTTCTTATTAAATTTCTCAGGTGATTTACTTTTCTTTTTTTTTTTTTTTGTCTAGGGATGGAACCCAGAGGCATTTGACCTCTGAGCTTCACCCCCTGCCCTATTTTTTATTCTTTATTTTGAAACAGAGTGCCACTACATTACGGAGGGCCTAAGTAGCTGAGGCTGTCCGCAAACTGTGATCCGCTGGTCTCAGCCTCCCAAATGCTGGGATTACAAGTGTGCGCCACCACGCCCGGCTACTTTTATCTCGGCTATAAGCCAATTGCTTACCCCTCTGCCTCACTTGGATACCAGTAAAACTATGAAGTTAATTCAATTAGGGTAAATTTAGAATAATTTGTGCATTGGTTGCTATTATTTACTTCTACTTTTCTCCTTTAAATAAATATTGGAAAAGTTCAAAAAGGAATTCTTATGTAAACCAAAGCTGGTGATGATAAAAGGCATGTTTTCTAAAATGAATGACATTATTTGAAACAGTTGGTTGATTTTTGATGACCAGTTCATTGAAATGAAAACTAAGCAACTAACTACATATTGGGATTCATTTAATTGAAGGTCATTGACTTTTTCCACTTGTTCTCTTTGCAATATTTAACAAGTGTTGGAGTAATTATATTTGCATCTAAACCATGGCAAATAGCCAGGCGTGGTGGTGCACGCTTGTAATCCCAGCATTTGGGAGGCTGAGAGAGGAGGGTCACGGTTTGCGGACAGCCTCAGCTACTTAAGCCCTTCACAACTCAGTGAGACCCTGTTTCAAAATAAAGAATAAAAAATTGGGCAGAGGGTGTAGCTCGGAGGTCAGATGCCTCTGGATTCCATCCCCAGACCCGCCAAAATAAATAAATAAATAAATAAATAAATAAATAAATAAATAAATAAATATAAATAAACCATGACAAATAATATGAATTTAAATGTTCCCCTTGTACTTGTCAACTTAACTATATGACAAGCAAAAATAGATTTAAAACATAAAGTTTTGACAGTTAGGAGGGCCAATTGTTTGTTTCAGCTATCATATTAGTGATAATATAATTACAAATATGAGAAATTGAGTCATTTTTATTTTAAGATGTCCATCAAGTAGCCATGCTCTTCCATGATTTCCTAATCAATTTACCTACTTACATATCTATCTATCTATTAATCAATATTTAGATGAGACTTCACAGGTAGGATCAGAGGAAGGTGAAAATAAATAGCTAGAAATATGAAATCTAAAGCTGAGATCTTTCTCTTTTTTCATTCTTTTTGACATCAGAAACACCACTTTGTGTACTTATATGAAAATACCAATGTTAATCTCAGTGCTCTTTATGGGGAAGGGGGGAGATGGGGAGAGATCCGGGAGAAGGGGACCACTAAGTCGTGTGTGTGTGTGTGTGTGTGTGTGTGTGTGTGTGCGCGTTACTGTCAGTATAATTTACAGTATGATATGAGACTCTAGTACAACAAATAAAGCATATAAAAGAGATAGAGGACACTCGACCCCTACTACTAAGCCCATAAAAAGCAAAACAAAACAAAAACCAGAAAACATTTTTAAATAAATGTTACCTTTAAAATGGTCACCTTGCCTTTAGGGCTGGGCATGGTGGTACACGCTTGTAATCCCAATACTTGGGAGGTTGAGACAGAAGGATTGCAGGTTCTTGGCCAGCTTCAACTACTGAGGCCCTTTGCAACTTAGTAAGACCTTGTTTCAAAATAAAAAATAAAAAAAAATAGGGTTGGGGTATAGCTCAGAAGTAGAATTGAGTGAGGTTATTATGGATGGAATTATTTTCTGGATTTCTTTCTTAGTGGTTTTATAGTTGGTATATAGAAATGCTACTGAATTTTTGAGATTGATTTTGCATCCTGCTATTCTCCTGAATTTGTAAATCAGCTCTGGTAGTCTTTTGGCTGAGTTTTTTCTAGATATAGGATCACATAATCCGCAAATAGAGATAATTTTAATTATTTTCCTATTTATATTCCTTTGATATTCTTCTTTTGTTATATTTCTCTGGCAAGAGTCATGTGGACTATATTGAAAAAGGAATGGTGGTATTGGGCATCTTTGTCTTATTCCTGATTTTAAAAAGAATTCCCAAAGTTTTCCCCATTCAATATGATGTTGAATTTGGGTTTGTTGTATCTTGCCTTAATGATGTTGAGGTATGTTACTTCTATTCTGTTTTTCTGCAGTGTATTTTTTTTAACATGAATGGGTATTGAATTTTGTCAAAAACCTTTTCAGCATCTGTTGAGGTGATTATGTAATTTTTGTTCTTAGTTCTATTTATATGCTGAATAACAATGTATTTATTTTTGTATGTTGAACCAGCCTTACATCCCTGGGATGAAACCAACTTAGTCATGGTGATCAATTTTCTTGATGTTGTTTTACATGTGCATGGCTCTTATTCTGTCTAGTTTTTTGCAACTATGTTCATCAATTATATTGGTCTATAATTTTTCTTTTCTTGAGAGATTTTTATTCGGTTTTGGTATTAAGATGATACTGGACTCATAGAAGGAGTTTGAAAGAATTCTATCTCTTTCAATTTCACAGAATAACTTATAAAGTATTGAGTTCTTCAGTAAAGGTTCTGTAGACTTCAGTTGGGAATTTGTCTGGACCTGGGATTTTCTTTGATGGTAAAAATTTTATTGTTGTTTCTATCTCTTTGCTTGTTGGTGGTCAATTTAGATTTTCTATATCTTCTTGGTTCAATTAGGATAGGTTGTATATGATTATAAATCTGTCAGTTTCTTCCATATTTTTCTGTTTATTGAAGTATAAATTTTCAAAATAGTTTATGATGATCCTCTGGATTTCCGCACCATCTGTGATGATGTCTCCTTTTTTATTTCTGATTTTAATTTGAGTTGTTTCTTTCTCTCTCTCTCTCTCTCTCTCTCTCTCTCTCTCTCTCTCTCTCTGTTAGGTTGGCTAGGGGTTTGTCAATTTTGTTAATTTTTTCAAAGAACAAGCTTTTTATTGATCCTTTGTATTTTTATTGTTGTTCTCTATTTCATTGATATCTGCTCTAATTTTAATAATCACCTGCCTTCTACTGACCTTGGGATTAAACTGTTCCTGTTTTTCTAGGTTCTTGAACTATGTCCTAAACAGGTATTTTTTTTTATTTGGTGACGTTCTGTTTTCCTTATGTGGGCACTCAGTCTTATAAATTTTCCTCTTAAAACTGCCTGCAAAGTGTCCCATAGATTTTGGGATGTTGTATCTATATTTTTGTTTAGGAATTTCATTTAGAAATTTTTTTTATTTCTCTTCTTATTTCTTTTCTCATCCAATCCTCATCCAAGAGTGTATCATTTAGTTTCCATGTATAAATATTCTGTATATGTGTATTATCTTTTTCCTGGAACATTTGATCTAGTTTTTGTTGTTGTTGTTGTTGTTGTTGTTGTTGTTGTTGTTGTTGTTGTTTGGTGATGGAACCCAGGGACATTTGACCTCTGAGCTACAGCCCCTGCCCTATTTTTTATTCTTTACTTTAAAACAGGGTCTCACCAAGTTACGGAGGGCCTCACTATATAGCTGAGGCTGTCCGTGAACCACAATCCTCCAGTCTCAGCCTCCCAAATGCTGTGATTACAAGCGTGAGCCACCAAGCCCGGCTGATCTAGTGTTTTGAGTGATGTGTTAGTCTCCCTCTATTATTGTATTTGGGTTCAGTTGAGGCCTTATGTCCTAAAGGGTCTGTTTTATAAAAGTGGGTGCACCCACATTTGGAGCAGAGATTGTTATCATTCTGATCCTGGGGCTTGAGTGACTTGATTATTTAGCCCAGGTATACCACTGCTGCTCTGGACAGCTGTAACTATGTGAGCCATTATGGCCTCTGACATTGGTGCTTACAGTGCCCAAACAAAGCCAGGCACAATTTTATAGTTTCTGAAGTCTACAACTAGGTAGGCTGAGTTATTTCACCCCATAGGCACCACGGCTGGCTGTCCTATGGTTTTTGCTGGAGACCCTGCAAGGGCACATTGGACTCTAGATCCCTCCCTCCCAAATGTCCCTATGGGCTGTCTCCTAATTCATTTTTTCTGCATGTCAAATTGTAGTCTCCAGCCCCACCTCCACAGGAATGATGTGCAATCTCACAGACCCCAGGAGTCTGTTTGTTTCCAAGCAAGTTTCTGTGGCTGTGGAGGGCAGGCTACTGCTGGGATGGTGTGTTAATTCATGGTCGTCAGCACCATTTGGGTCCCTGCAGGCAGAGATGGGTTCAGCTACAGCTGCAGTATCTACCTAGGCCCATCTAGGTAGTCATGTCTTCGTAGAGCATGGCAAAAAAAGCTGAATGCTTTTGATGATGGCCTGTAGTTGCTAGTTCAACAAGGTTCTGCTGCTGCTTCTTTGCTGGAAATGGTCTCTGGGAGTGCCAGTCCAGCAGCCGCCAGATCCCCACATGACTAGCAAGATGGCTCCACTGCCATTCTCTGCTCACCAGGCTAGAAGCAAGGAGTTCCTTTCAGTCTTCTGACCTCTCTTCTGCCTCAGATTCTATCACATTTCGAAAGTCCTTTTTCTGCTGCATTTTGACTGCTTTTCTTCTTTCACTAAGACAGTCTTCCCATTGGTTGAGTTCCAGGTCTCTGAGTGCCTGCAACACGCTTTCTTCCTCTATACCACCATCTTTGATGCCCTTTATGTCTCAAGCCCAAGTGTGTATTTTGATTAGAGCCTTTTATGGCTACTATTAAATAAAAATTAACCTGAATTTCACTAGTTAATTTGAATTTCACATCACAGCAGGAATGAAAAGATCAACCAGCACTTTCATCTCTTAATACCTCCAACAGAAGTATAATCCTTTCTTTGAGTCAGCCGATTAATACTTTTCACTACAGAAGTATGCCACTGATTGTGTAGGCTATTCTGTCATTAGTCACTAATATATTAGTGTTACCAACATAATGTGCTTCATATGGCTGCCTGATTTCTTTTTCTCCATGTTTCATTGAGCTCTCAACTATACTCATCCTGATTACATCAGGGAAAGAGGCTCAAGTGGTCTTGAACAGTCTTTTATGACAAAATAAAACCTGAAAGAACCAAGTACCTTCAATGTGGCTTTTAGATGCCCATGAACCCATAAGTATTTAGAGTAAACATGCATATATTTATATCCACAGAATGTGTGTACAAAAGTAGTTGTATCGGTTAGTAAAGCCCTGACCTCCTGGTTAGAGAAACAACCTAACATCACCATGGTTAAGGTCATTTTTTTCCTCTTTTTAAGTGATCTGTACAGCCATCTTGCTCAGGATTTTTTTTTTTTTGCAGGTCTGGGGATAGAACCCAGAGGCATTCAACCTCTGAGCTATACCCCCTGCCCTATTTTTTATTCTTTATTTTGAAACTGGGTCTCACTAAGTTGCGGAGGGCCTCACTAAGTAGCTGAGGTTGTCCATGAACCGTGATCCTCCAGTTTCAGCCTCCAATGTTGAGATTACAAGCATGGACTGCCACACCAGGCATTGCTCGAGATTTTTTTAACTAGGCATATGCACTAGACATATTCTCCAACAGTGATTAGATGTCTAGGCTGATGCTTGAGTGACACACTTCTTCTAAGAACAGGCCTCCAGACAGAAAAGTAAAAAACAAACATCTGAAACATTTCTCACTATAAAATCTACATCTTCCAACTACACCCCCAACATGAGACTTACTAATCAATGAATATACATTTCCTTAATGGTAACTGGTTTAATTACACCTTCTATACTTTTTCTTCTCAGCAAATAGAATTATTTTCTGCTATAAACATATATTACCTTATTGTATGTATGCAGTGTCCAATATATGCTAGGTGAGATATATACATTATATATTATCTTAAATGTTCAAGATTAAAAGCATTTATGTGGACTTTACATCTGTGAAAAGGCTTAAGTTCAAATGGTAATAAAGGCTTTAATATCACGGGTTTCTAGTTTCCTTTTAAAGCTTAAGGATTAGGTCAGGCAGTACATAGAAATCAGAGCCAAGACTAGATAAATGAGGCACTTTCTTTGACATAGTATTTAAGGTGGCCAAAAAGTTCAATAGTAAAGCTTAATAATATTAAATGCAATATATTTTAAAAAATCAAAATGAATTCAATTATCCATGATGAACATGATATCAAATAGTAAATAAAGATAAGATCAGTATGTCTAAATTTTCCTTTTGCCCTGAGCACACTTCTCTTGGCTACATTTGCCAGGCATGGTGGCACATGCTTATAATTTCAGTATATAGGTGGCTGAGACATGAGAATCACAGGTTCTAGGTCATCCTCAGCAACTTAAAGAGGCCCTACGTAATTTAGCAAGACCCTGTTTCAAAAGTAAAAAAGTAACTGGGAGTGGTGGCACACACTTGTAATCCCACTACTTGGGAGGCTGAGAAAGGATCGCAGGTTTTCAGCCAGCCTCAACTATTTAGTAAGGCCCTCTGCAACTTAGTGAGACCCTGTTTTCAAATAAAGAATAAAATATAGAGGTGTGGCTGTAGTTCTGAGGTAAAATGCCCCTGGGTTCAATCCCCAGAAATGCAACAATTAATGTACAAAATAAAAGGGCTGGGGGTGTAGGCCAGAGGTAGAACATACCTGAGTTGAATACCCAGTACTGAAAAATGGCCATATTTTACCAAAAACCATAGGCTTTCATGTTCTGTAGGTTCACATATTTTGGACTGCTAGAACCTGGCCATTACCTGGTAATCTCTGAAATGGGGCAGCAAATGTAAAAACATGTGGTTAGTGAAAGCTCTCAATATCTGTCTGGGTGAAAAAAAATTCTTTCAGGAAGGATGGCAAAACAGAAGTCATGACCACGTTTGAGTACCTACTGTTTTCTCCAGTGCTGACGAACTCCTTAATCAGATTAATAGGGTCTCCTGCAGAAGCCATGACAATCTGGCTGCATTCATTCATCCATGCCTGAAAGAAAACAGAAAATCAGTGATCAAGAGGAGCATGGAGAAGATGCTCACAGAGAGCTAGGAAATTTCAGCAGGTGAATAATGAGATCCCAGAAAGGAACTACCAGGGGCAAAGGAGAGTATGGGGATAGTTACACTTAGTCCTCAGTGGTAGCATAGTTGAGGGAGTGGAAATCCCTTTGCCATCTGACATCTCTTTTTGACCTGGCAGCCTTTGAGAAGGGTGAGAGAAGGTAGGAATTTCAGTGGCAGAGTTCACAAGTCCCTCCCTGGTCACAGGGCACTCTTAACCACGATGAGCCATCCTAGAAAAATCCCACATCCTCTAGTCAGACTCACAACACAGTTGGAAGGTAGAAGCTTTCTTTTTCTCAGCCAGTTACTTTTTCTGAGGGCTTCTCATGACCACGGCTGTTTCACTGATTAGTAAATCCACATGTAGAGAGACCCAAACGTCCACTGCTTTTCCACACTGCTGTTTCTAGAATGCAGAATAGCTTTTACACATAGTAACCTTTCATATACCCTTGGATGCTTGCAGGTGGCTTCTATATGGGGTGAATTAGGAGCACCACACACCATACCCCTCTCTCTCTTCTCTAAACAGTCTCTTATCCAGGCTGGCTACCTAGCCTGCAATGTCTGTTATGGATTCAGTCCTTTAATGCACTGTATTTGCAGAATCTCCTGTTGAAGAGAAAATACTGCAAGGGGAGATTACACATTAGTCTATTAACTGTAATCAACTATGTGAGTTACATTTTCCTTTAGAATGCCAAGGGGATCCAATATAATGGAATATATTTTACTTGGTAAAAAGATGGAAATAAAGGAACAGCAAGGGAGACAGTCTGAGGTAGGACTTATAGTAGGATTACCCAGAAATCCAGGTTGCATCATAAAATTGAGAAAGCATCCTATGAAAAGGGCAGGGAAGAGAGAGGGAAGACAAACAATGCAATAGCTTCCATCAAAACAAATGGGCTTCCGATTAGTCCATGTGAAAGATATTTCTCATCTAGACTACAAGCTCTTCCTTTCAAAGAGACTTGAGAAGCCGGACGTGGTGGCACAAGCTTGTAATCCCCATACATGGGAGGCTGAGACTGGAGGATCACGGGTTCAAAGCCAGCCTCAGCTACTTAGTGAGACCCTGCTTCAAAAGAAAGAATGAAAAATAGGGCTGGGGGTGTAGAACAGAGGCAGAATGCCCCTGGGTTCCATCTCCAGTGCCGCATGAGGACACAAAATACATGATATATAATACATGAGGAAGTAAAATAGTGATGAAAATAAAATAGCCTATAGGTCTGTTTAAATTCTTTGGCCATTGTTGTGGTTGACTGCAGATGGAACCCAGGGGCATTGTGTCAATGAGCTACACATCCAGAACCCTTTTTTAATTTTTAATCTTTGTGGTACTGAGGATGGAACCCAGGGGCATTCTACCTCCAAGCTATACCCCAGCCCAATTTTTTATTCTTTATTTTGAAAGAGGTTCTCACTGAGTTGCAAAGGGCCTCACTAAGTAGCTGAGGCTGTCTGAGAACTGTGATCCTCCTGTCTCAGGCTCCTGAATGCTGGAATTACAAGCGTGTGCCACCACGCCCGGCTTTGTGGATCTCAACAAGTTGCTGAGACTGGCCTCATACCTGTGATCCTCCTGTTTCAGCCTCAATAAGTAATGGGATTATAAGCATGGTTCACTTCCCCCAAGTAAAATTCTTCTTTTTTTCATTGAACTAGAGTAAGAGTGGGAAAGATAGACCTAGAACCAAAAGGAAGATGAGTAAATAAAATGTAATCACAAAGATCCCAGAATCCAAAGTGGTCTGACATGGAGTTAGGAAAGAAAATATAGACAGGAAATTGCAAGCTGACAAAATTCTGATTGTTGTTGATGGTTTATGTGTGGAGTCAAAGCCAGAGCTGCTCAAGCACCACCTGCGTGGGCCAGATTTGTGAGGAGAAACTAAAATAACCATCTACAGAAACAGACTGTAGTGACTGAGCGGGGCCATAGATTAATCATCAACACCAGCCAAATTTAGGTAGTTAAGGTCAGATTCTATTGTAATGCTGAATATAATTAGGTACTTTTTATTTCAATTATTTCACTTCGATTTCATGAATAAAAGGAGTTAAGTGACCAATCAAAAATGAATCCTGTTTAGGAGGGCCACTTAAGCTTTTTTCTAGACTATTCTCTTTTATTTACTGTACTTTTTGACTCCTGAGACAGGTTACTAAGGCTGAGAGAAAACAGGATGTAGGGGAAGAACAAAGTCAGAGACATTGAACACTTGCCTTCTAGTCTTATTACTAAATAGTGCTGGGGCCTTGGAAATGCCCCCTCCTATCTCTGAGCCTAAATATTTATCTGTAAAATGATGTAGTTGACCTAAACTATGGATAATGTTACTTTTAACCCTGTTAGTCTCAGCCCAGTAGAAAGCTTGATGTGGCAAATGGGTCCAATTCTAAAAGAAAAGTTGAGAAAGGCGTGACTAGGACCATTTGTCCTTCCTTCTCAGCGCTTTACCATGTCGGGCCTGACTGAGAATCCTCACACACAACTCCTGTTGCCTAAACTGCAGAGCCATTCCAAGACCCACAGTTTGAAGCAAACTTTCCTACTTGGCACAGACTTCTTCCTGTCCTGAACTGTTCCCTGTTAAACATCCCTTAGAGACTGTGTCTCTAATTTTAAACTCAAAACCATTGTATTCTGATAAGTGGATTTAAGATAATGCATTAAAAATAGAACTAGAAGATATTATCCATAACCCTCACAGGGAGCATGCAAGCATGGTCCCCCCAGCCCTCAGTAAACAACCCATAAGGGCCATGTAGATCCTTTACTATGGGGAGAAAGCAGGCGAGAGTTTATAGACAGGTTGAACTCCTTATTTTCATAATCAGAAACCTCCTTAGCAGCTGAGCACATAGACAACATTCTGTTGTTATTGATACGCCTGGTGTAATATAGATAATGATTCAATGAGTTTTATAGTAATTTTCACTTGCTAGTGTTGGTAATTTAGCACTTTAAGGATTAGTCTTAGCCAGGAATGGTGGCACACACTTGTAATCCCAGTACTTCGGAGGCTGAGACAGAAGGATTGTAGATTCCTGAGCAGCATTAGCTACTTACTGGAGCCCTTTGCAACTGATGGCACTCTGTTTCAAAATAAAGAATAAAAAATAGGGCTGGTGATATAACTCAGAGGTAGAATGCCCCTGGGTTCCATCCCTGGCACCACAAAAAATTGGTCTTTATTTAGTGTTTACTAAAACTTTGTTAATAATATTTTAACTTCTATAGATGTTTTACCTTTTACAAACAAGATAACTGGGGTCCAGAGAAAGTAAGCGCTCATCCCGAGTTATGGAAAAAAATTAATGGCCGAGTCAGTACTAGAACATAAGTTTAATTCGAAATTTTTGTGTTCCTTTATGCACATCACACTTTCTCCCTACTACACAATCTCTAATATGCATATTGTTATTTATCTTTCCCTCATAGATTCAATCCATTTAAATCTAAGCCTTTCTGCTGCTAAAGGTTGCTAATTTATCGAGCTAGAATGAAGGGAAGGAGTGATTTGACGAGTGAGAGCTTGTCAAGTCACCTTGCTAGATGTCACAGGAGATAATTGATGCCCAAATCCCTTCCCTCTAAAAATTGTAGACTGGCATCAACAGTTACAGATAAAACAAGAGATATGTAAGATCAGTTGCTAAATTGAGCAGGTCAAATACTCTATGGAGCATTTCCATATATTTAGAGTACATACAATAGCTTAAAGTAGTTGGGATAGTGGATATGGCATTTCCAAAGGCAGAGATTTCCCTGATGCACAAGACTCGTGCTTTTCCTTCTCATTTATTCAGCTGTAGACCTTATGTAGATATTTTGTTCCTCATAAGCTGTGAGCTTCATCGAGCACAATGCCACAGGTGCTGAAGGAATTCTGTCAGGTGAAGGGCACGTGCAACCTGATTTCCCCATTGTTATTTCAGTCCAATAGTACATGGTATTTTGCAAATCGTACAAAGGATCTCTGACCAAATATATGCAAAGAACCTGTTCAGAATCAGCATGATGACATATACTCTTTACTGGTGCATTGTACTGATACATCTTAATGGAGTACAAGACAGTAGAGGCACACATGCACACATCACTCATTTAGCCTTTTCAAATCACCACCCCATAGCCTCTCCCCTCCCTACTTCTCATGTTTGGCTTAGTGATTGACTTTGATATGTTCGTGAATGTACATCATGTGCATTAAAAGAGAAGTGTCCCTTAGCCAGGTGTGGTGGCACATGCTTATAATCCCAGTACTTGGGAGGCTGAGACAGGGGGAATCACAACTTTGAGAACAGTCTTGGCAACTTAGTGAGACCCTTTGTTGTTGTTCAAAACAACAACAAAGGTCTGGTGGTATACCTCAGAGGTAGAATACTAATGGGTTCATTCCCCAGTATAAGAGAGAGAAAGAGAAAGAGAAAGAGAGAGAGAGAGAGAGAGAGAGAGAGAGAGAGAGAGAGAGAGAGAGAGAGAAAGAGAGAGAGAGAGAGAGAGAGAGAGATATCGTTCCTTTGCTGCACAGAAATTCTTCATCTTAATGCAATCCCATATATTGATCCTCCTTTTAATTTCTTGTGCCTTGGGGGTCTTGAGAAAATTTTTACCTGTGCCTATAATTTCCAAGTGTTTGATTCATCATGAAAAAGCTCTAATATGATCACATCAACCTAAGCATAGGTAGACTGGCAACTCAGATTAAGGCAAAGTGTCAGGAAGTTACATACCTTCTTCATAAATCTTGTTCATACTGTCATATTTAACATGTTAGCCTATCCTTCCCAGGTAAATGAGTTCAAAGGTTATATCTTTGGGACTTCAGTTGTTGCCCATATCACAACTTAAAATAGTAAACACATGATGAAGATTGAAATTATTTTAGCTACACTCTTTCTAATCCCACATTTTTATTCATTCCATTCCATATTTTCTTATCTACTCGTTCCTTTCCAGGTTCAATTAGCCTAAATTTATTAAAACAACAGCCTAGCGGGGTGTGGTGGTCCAAGCCTATAATCCCTATATTTAATGAGCTAAGACTAGAGGATCACAGGTTAGAGTCCAGTCTCAGTTGTGTTGCAAAACTCTTAGTAACCTAGAGTGATCCTTTTTCAAACAACAAAAAATAAAAAGTCAGGTGTTGTGGTTCAGAGGTAGAATGACCCTGAGTTCAGTTTCCAGTACCGCAAAACAAACAAACAAACAAACAAACAAACAAATAATAGCCTGTTTTGAAACTGGAACATTTTGACTTCATTAAAATAGTGGAAAGGCCGGGCGTGGTGGCGCACGCTTGTAATCCCCGCACTTGGGAGGCAGAGACAGGAGGATCGCGCAGGTTCGAAGCCAGCCGCGCGCGCTGGCTTAGGAGACCCTGTTTCCAAAATGAAAATGTAAAAAATAGGTCTGGGAGTGTAGCCCGGAGGCAGAAGGGCTTCCAGGAACCCCAGTACCACCAAAAAAATATAGTGGAAAGGAACTACCAAGCTAGTGAGTTCTATCTTATACATATAGATAAGACGACATAATAGAGTTTTGAAAATCAACAGTACTTTGTTTAAAACAAATAAATATATATAGCATTTCCTATGTCATGCTTGAGTAAAGTGGTTTTCTAAAAAAGGAAACTGAGCTGATCATGGTGTGCCACACCTATAAGCCCAGGGAGGCTGAGATAGGAGGATAACAGGTTTGAGGGTAGCCTCAGCAATTTAGTGAGACCCTCAGCAATTTAGTAAGCCTGTGTTTGAAGACAAAACTAAAATGGCTGGGGGTGTAGCTAGGAGGTAGAATGTCCCTGTGTTCAATCCCCACTACCACAAAAAAGGAAACTGAGCCCCCCCAAAAAGGAAACTGAGCCATTAGGCCTATAATCCCAGCTATTTGGGAGACTGAGGAAGGAATATTGCAAGATCGATTGATGCCAGGCTGTATAAAATAGTGAGACCCGTTGCAATATAAAGAACTAAAACAAAGGGCTGGGAATGTGGTAAAACCCTTGAGTATCCCCCTAAAATAATAAAGAAAAGAAACTGAAACAATGTAGTAGTAGAACTTTGGGAAAGTTACTTAATTTCTTTAACATCAGTTTTCCCTTCTGCAAAGTGCAGAAAATCATAGTTATTGTCAACATGTAAGCCAGTATGACAAATGATTACTAAATCATAAGTTAATAATAAGTAAAAACATAATTATTTTTGTAGGTAGTACCAGGGATTCAACTCAGCGGCATATTACCACTGAGCTGAACAACGAGCCCTATCAACATTTTATTTTAAAAACAAGCCTTGCTAAGTTACCATGTGCTGGTCTTGAACTTGCAATCCTCCTGTCTTATCCTCACAAGTACTGAGATTATAGGTTTGGACCACTGTGCCGAGCTCATAATTAGTGTAGATGATTAAACACTCAAAGTCAAAGTCAGAGCCAGTAATGGATAGACTCCAAAAGCCTGCTAAATCTTAGATTCTGAATAGCTGCTTCGAAATTTAACAACTTTTCCTGTAGTGATTACTAGGGAGAGGCTTGAGTTAGAGTAGGGCATAAATTATACGGGAAGAAAATGAGCAGCTGAGGAATGGCCTGAATCTGATTTTGACCCTTAGTTGATGGCAAGCCTTTGGTCTGGCTTTGAACCTCACATCTAGAGATGTGAGGATGTTCTGGGAATTTGTGGATGTACATCCAAACCCTAAATTACTTTGGAAAACTCTAACTATTTTCTTTTTGCTAAAGAAACCAGACTAAACTCCCAGAGCTAAGGAAGTAGAACAAGGCCAAAGACAGAATTCTCCATGAAAACAATGAAATCAGCAGGCTTAGGAGTGAGATTTAACAAACCAAACCTAATTTACATTCCAAAATCCATTTTTCAACTCCCAATGTAATTTCACACCCGCAAGGGAGCTACATGAAATTAAAACTTTACAAACAAATTTTAAGACAAGAAAATAAATTTCCTCTTTATAATTGATGTTTTGAAATTTTACAGTAAAATGATAATCAACTCCTCACCACTATTCTTGTTCACATTTGCTTATTTTTTTATTGGTACTTTGTAATTATACATTATAGTGAGGTTCTGAGTGATAGAAACACACATGCAACAACATTCATTGTATGTTTCTGTGCCCATCCTGCTCAGTCCTCCTCCCCATAGAAAATATTTACATTTATATAAATATCTTCATGTATAAACAAGAGTATTAAAATTTTTTCCATTATTGGATCTCACCTTTTTCCTTTCTACCTCCCTCTATGGATCCCTCTCCCCAACTCCACTAGTGTCTCACCTCATTTATCAGAAGTCTTCTTTGTTTCTAGATCTCTCTCTCTAGCTTCCAAATATAAATGAAAACATATGGCCCTTGACTTTTTGTGACTGGCTTCTCTCACTTAACAATATTTTCAAGTTTCATCAATTTTCTTGAAAAATGATTTGATTGTGTTCTTTTTTATAGTTGAGTTCCATTGTGTGTATAAACCATAATTTTGCAATCTAGTCATCTGTTGATGGACACTTAGGCTAGTTCCATCGTTTGGCTATTGTGAATTATCCTGCTACAAACACGGAAATGCATATATCCCTATGGTAATCTGACTTCAATTTCTTTGGGAAGGTTTCCAAGAATGGTATAGCTAGGTCAAGGGGTGGCTCCATTCCCAGTCTTTCAAGGAACTTCCACATTGTTCTCCATATTGGCTGTACTAGTTTGAAACCCATCAACAGTGTACAAGGATTCCCATTTCTCTACATCCTCACCAGAACTTACTGTTTGTATTCTTGATGATTGCCATTCTAACTGGAGTTAGATGAAATCTCAGTGTCATTTTGATTTGTATTTCCCTGCTTGCTAATGATGTTGAACATTTTTTCATATATTTATTTGCTACACATATTTTTTTCTTTTGAGAAATGTCTATTCAAATTCATTGCCTATTTTATTGGGTTCTTTGTCGAGCATTGAAGTTTTAAATTTATTTTAGATTTTAATCCTCTATCACATGAGTAACAAGTGAAGATTTTGTCCCATTTGTAAGCTTTCACTTTAGATTCTTTTTTTTTAATAGTGAGGATGGGACCCAGGGGCATTGCACCTCTGAGCTACACCCCCGGCCCTATTTTTTAGTTTGTTTATTTATTTATTTTTATTTTGTGGTACTGGGGGTGAAACCCAGGGGATTTCTAACTCTGGGCTATACTCCCAGACCTATTTTATACTTTATTTGGAAACAGTGTCTCACTAAGTTGCTGAGAGCCTCACTAAGTAGCCGAGGCTGGCTTCGAACCTGTGTGATCCTCCTGTCTCAGCCTCCCAAGCGCGGGGATTACAAGCGTGCGCCACCATGCCCAGCCTTTTTTTTTTTTTTTGAAACAGAATCTCACTGAGTTGTGAAGGGCCTTGCTAAGTGGCTGAAGCTGTCCACAAACCACGATCCTCCAGTCTCTGCTCCCAGATGCTGGGATACAAACATGAGCCACCATGCTTGGCCCTTCACTTTAGATTCTTGATGGTTCTTCAAGAAGCTTTTTAATCTGATGTTGTCTTATGTATTGATTCTTTATTTCCAGAGCTTTGAATTTTTTTTGGTGAGGCTGGGGGCATTCAACCTCTGAGCTACACCCCCTGCCCTATTTTGTATTCTTTATTTTGTAACGGGGTCTCAATGAGTTGCCAAGGGCCTAAGTAGGAGCTAAGGCTGTCCACAAACCGTGATCCTCCTGTCTCAGCCTCCCAAATGCTGGGATTACAAGCGTGCGCCACCACGCCCGGATAGCTTTGAATTCTTATTTAGGAAATATCTACTGGTCCTATACGTTGGAGAGTTGGCTCTATGACCTCTTCTAGAAGTTTCAAAGTCTCTGGTCTAATTTCCATGTCTTTTATTCATCCTGAGTTGAGTCTTGTGCAGGATGAGATGTTGGGGTTTTATTCCATTCTTCTTCTTTTTTTTTTTTTTTGGTGGTACTGGGGCTCCTGGAAACCCTTCTACCTCTGGGCTACATTCCCAGACCTATTTTTATACTTTTTTATTCTTATACATATGGTTAATCAGTTTTTTCAGCAACATTTATTAAAAATAACATTTTTTATCCAGTATATGTCTGGCGACTTTATCAAAGATGAAGTGGCTATAGCTATAAGGTTTTGTTTACCACTTGATTACTGCTTTTTGAAGTGTTTTATATTCTTTGGTCCAATATAAGAAATGGGTTAAACTAGGCGTGATAGCACACACTTGTAATCCCCGCGCTTGGGAGGTTGAGACAGGAGGATCACACAGGTTCAAAGCCAGCCTCGCTGGCTTAAGACACCCTGTTTCCAAATAAAGTATAAAATAGGTCTGAGAGTATAGCCCGGAGGTAGAAAAGTCCCTGGGTTCCAGCCCCAGTACCACACACACACACACACACACACACACACACACAAGAAATGGGTTAGTGTATGAAAATTTTACTAGATTCGACTTAAAAGTTTCAATTAGCATCTTTAGAGAGAGAGAGAGAGAGAGAGGAATGCATTTGGAGGAATCAATATCAATTTTCATCAGTATATGTGCCACAATTATTTCTAAGTTCCCAGGGGTGTCTCCAAATGAAAAGAGTGGGAGAAAGGTGGTGTCTGTATCTGGTGTATTCAAGCAGTATGCATAATGGAGATATCACAGGATTTAGGGAGGAGCTAGTATGATTAACCTTTATGCCCACATTCTCCACATGCTGATTTAGCGTAGGGTTTTACTCTGGCCATTCATGTTTTGCCCAAATCCCAGTAAGAATTAACTTAGAACCCAAGGTAATCAATCTTAATATCTCTTCTCTATTGGACTATGTCATAGGAATTTTCAAATTTGGTGATTTTCAGAGGTCAGACAGTTTTAAATTTCTTGAGGGATTTGTCCCCAAGAAAGAAAAAAACAGATCGACAAATGATATTTCTCAATGTGAACATCTTACAATTGTAGAACCAAGATGATTATTAACAAGTAACTCTCCGACAAATATGATCCAGGTCATGATCTGTCTTCTGAGGAAAAAAAAAAAAAAGAAAACAAACCCTGTTCTTTTCAGATTGCAAAATTTCCTCAGTGTTTTGCTTAATCCAATTTCATGGTATGAAACTGAAGGAAGTTTACTCTATCCTCCATGACCAAAGGGAACTTTCAGCAAAGTGGCCAGAGCAAAGAGGAGTAGCCCCAAATCCAACGCATGACCTCTCACTTGGGATAAGTTGGATTCCAAATCTACTTTCCCTAATTCAGATCGGCCACTTTGCAGTCTAGACTGTCGTGGGCACACTCTGTTTCAGCTAGGTAGGTTTTCCATTTTAGTCCAGATAAGTTGTTGGAGATCATAGACTTTCAGAGGAAAGTTCTGCCTTGGTATGGACTTTTCCTTCTTTTGATAATTAAACCAGGTGTCTCTACTACTAGTCGCCTTCCTCTGAGAAACAAATACTAGGTCAAGTGACTAAACTTTCTAAGACTGAATTAACTTCATAAAATGTTAAAATCAACACCACCCACTTTTAACTTTAGCTCATTAGAAAACAGAGAAGCATTCAGAATAAAAAAGATGTTAGGATTAAAGAGGAAAAAATGTTTAATAAAAAGCAAAATCATTGAGCCAGACGTGGTGGCACAGGCTTGTAATCCCAATATTTGGAAGGCAGAGACAGGAGGATAGCAATTCGAGGATAACCTCAGCTACTTAGTGAGACCCTTTGCAGCTCAATAAGACCCTGTCTCAAAATAAAGAATAAAGCCCCTGGGCATGGTGACACCTTTTTGTAATCCCCATGCTTGGGAGGCTGAGACAGGAGGATGGCACAAGTTCAAAGCCAACCTCAGCTACTTAGTGAGGCTCTCAGCAACTTAGTGAGACCCTGTCTCCAAATAAAGTATAAAATAGGTCTGGGAGTATAGCCCAGAGGTAGAAAAGCCCCTGGGTTCCAACCCCAGTACCACCAAAAATAAATAAATAAATAAATAAATAAATAAATAAATAAATAAATAAATAAGGCTGCAGAGAGGGGTAGCTTAGAGGTAGAATGCCCCTGGGTTCCATTCCCAGTACTGCAATAAATAAATAAATAAATAAATAAATAAATAAATAAATAACTAGCAAAATCATATTCCAATAAAAACTAGACCCAAGAATGCAGAAACAGGATGCTATTATCATGGGACTATTGAAAGAAAAAGATATTCACATATATCATTATGTGAATAAGAGCTTTGAGATTAATAAAATAGCCAGCCCTTATTGATTTTCCTTCTATGTTCCCTTTACTCCCTTTCTCCCTCTCTAGTATCCATTGCCATTCTGTTCTTGTACAAAGGTGATTTAATATTTTTTGCAACTGAGTGAGATCATGTGGTATTTTTCTTTCTGTATCTGACTTGTATTATTTAACATAACGATCTCCAGTTCCACCCATATTGTGAAAAGTGATGGGATTTCAATATTTTCAGGGCCAAATAGTACTCCATTATGAAAATATACAATGTTTGCCTTATCTTTTCTATATTTTGGCTATTGTAAATAATGCTATAATAAACATGGGTATGCACATATCTTTGTGGCATAAAGGTTTCATCTCCTTTGGACATATACCTAGTAATGGAACTACTAGATACATCCATTTTTCTATAATGGCTGTACTAATTGGATAACAGACACCAAAATCAGAGTGGAGGAATCATTCCTGGTTCTTCTTTGGTACAGTAAAATAACTAGTGGGCAAAACAACCTATTATATATTTTACAATGACTAGAGAAGTAGAGTATGAAATTACTAACACATAGACATGATTAATAGTTGAAAGATGAAAATATCTATTAGTCCAATTTGATTAACACATACATATATGTATGGAATTACTATAATATACTTTATAAAGATATACAAATTTATTTTAATGTACTTGAGATTAAATACAGGAGTATTCTATATCCAAGCTACAACCTCAGCCCTTTTTATTTTTTGTTTGGAAACAAGGTCTTACTAGGTTGCTGAAAGTCTCACTAAGTTGCTGAGACTGACCTCAAACCTGCATTCCTCCTGTTTCAGCCTCCCTATTACTGGGACTATAGGTATGCACCACCAAGCCTGGATAAGGTATACAAATTTAAAAATAAAGAAATACAAATATGAATTAATAGAGACCAGAAAAATATATGCCAAACTTATATTTGTTGTATATTAAAGTGAGGGACATTTTTTTAAAAATCCCTTTTTGTGATCTTTTTCTTCTCATAATAAAATTAGGTGGCAATATTTAATTGCAAAAATACATCTGATAAACCGGGCCTGGTGGCGCATGCTTGTAATCCCATCATTTGGGAGGTTGAGATAGGAGAATCGCAGTTTGCAGACAGCTTCAGCTACTTAGTGAAGCCCTTTGCAACTCAGTGAGACCCTGTTTCAAAATAAAGAATAAAAAAATAGGACTGGGGGTATAACTCGGAGGTAGAATGCCCCTGGGTTCCATCCCCATTACTGCAAAAAATACATCTGAGAAATAATTAATTATTCTATTTTCTACATCCTGTTCAATTTCTCAGCACAAGATTTGGCCCAACATTTAAAATAGACTAAACACTCAGGTTAATACACTTTTATTACACATGTGTGCACATGTGGTTGTGTGTGTGTGTGTGTGTGTGTGTGTGTGTGTGTGTGTATGTATGTTTTACTGGGAGATTGAACCCAGGATTATTCTACCTCTGAGCTACTCCTCTAGCCCTCGTTATTTTTCATTTTGACATATGGTGTT
This sequence comes from Muscardinus avellanarius, assembly GCF_963383645.1. Taxonomy (NCBI): domain Eukaryota; kingdom Metazoa; phylum Chordata; class Mammalia; order Rodentia; family Gliridae; genus Muscardinus; species Muscardinus avellanarius. Next base: position 114,870,097 of record NC_137792.1, on the reverse strand, counting down.
TCTAAATTCCTATCTCTGAGCTACTCCTCTAGCCCTCTTTCTTTCATTTTAACACACACTCTTTCTAAGTTCCTGAAGGTCTTGCTAAGTTGCTGAGGCTGGCCTTGACCCTGCAATCCTCCGGTCAACCTCCCAACTATGACCCTTCACTTTCTATTACTAGCTAATCTCACTTCACATAATGTTCTCCAGGTCCATGTTCTCTAATATGAAGAAACTAGAGGGTAATTAGGATACCAGAGGGTCTTTATTATAATGGAGGAGAAACTTCAGTGGAGCAGGAAGGTGGTCTAGGGGAAAGGGAAGGGGAAGAAGGAGGCTCAACAAAGGAATCACGTCCATTGACATTAGTACATATGTGAGAATACCAATGTCAATCTCAATGCCCCATATGGGAAAGGGGAGAGTGGAGAAGGACCTGAGGGAAATTCCTCCAAGTGCTTTACTATGATTTACATTATGATGTGACTAAAATTCACCAATAAAAGTATATAAAATAAACATATTGTTTGACTTAAAAACAAATAAATCAATGACCTATGATCAAAAGTTTAGTTCCTGTCCCTCAACCCTGTCTTCTTACTGTTAGGAAAGATCCTTGCCACTTTGATGTGTTTCCAGTTCCCATCACAGAATGCATGATATGATCTCTGTCTGATTCATAGTTTGTCTTTTCCACTTCGTGTTTCATATGCCCACAAGACAAAACGTGTAGAAAAAAGAACCAGCTTAAAGTCATCTAGTGTCACCTAAAAAGAGCCAAATACTAGAAATAGTGCCATTAGCATTACTTTTACGCTATAATGAAGTTTTAAATTGTATTTTATTATCTAAAAATAAGTTATCACCTTATGAGATACTCAGATCTTTTCTGTCAAGTAAAGTTTGGAAAAATTTAAGTAAGTGATTATAGCAATATTAAAGTGCTTTGTTAACTTATAAGAATGTGGAAAAACCTTGCTGTAAATCTTACTATAAGCAGTATAACATTGAACACATTCTCATTGTCTACTATAAACAGTATAACATTGGGCAAATTTAAAAGGAACAAATATACTTTCAGAAAGTAAGAAAGGAGTTGAGAGGCTTTGGACTTGATGGCAGACATTTGCATGTATTTTAGTTCTGCTGTGAGATGTGAGATAAAAATTATATTATCCAAGGTGCAACCGAGCCTATATTGGCAGACCCATATCCATCCCACTCTAAGCACAAGTCATGGTGGACCCACATAACTGATCCTGGCAATAATTTAAACTTTGATATCTTCACTAGATAATTAGTTAAGTGCCTAACCCATACCTAAGTTTCCAGAGTCTGGATAGACTTGACTTGGGTTTGTAACTTGTACTAATATTTTAGGAACTCTCAAGTTTGATGTCTGGCTGATACAAGTCTAGTTGTTGCTGCAGATGAAAATGGCACCTCTGAAGCATGTACTGCTCTCCCGCTGCTTATCTCCCGAAGGCTAAACCAAAACACCCACTTGAATCTTCAAATCCCATATACCATCTGGATATATAAACATTAGTGACAGTCAAGCCACTAAATAGTGCATCCACTATGGGATTCACATGCCCCCAATTACTGTAATTATTTAGCTTCATCAGACTCCATAGTTGATGAGCCCCATATGTCTGTTTTTGCCAGGCAGATATCTTAAAAGATTGGTTTATCTTCTCAAATCTGGAAAGTTATACCTTAGGACAACCTGAATACATTCTTTTGCCTTTAAATTGGCCAAACTATTTCCCTGGCACCAGATAGGGCACGTAGCATGCAGTACATGATCATATCTGTATTAATGTTGTAGCATAGCACCTAGCATCAGTTTACATTTTGGAAATGTTTTAACATGGGCACAGTTTGCATATTTTTCTCCTATTTGTACAAGGGAACAGTAGCAAAGCCCAGTAAATCAAGGCCTGCTATAATATCGGAGCCCTTCAGAAAAGCCTGAAGTGTGCCCTGATATGGAGAGGTTGTTGAGTGATTTCAAAATGACATCTTTTAATATTTCCCAATGAATAATGCATGTACCTTAATCCCCATGTTTGTTAGACAGCAGAGAGGAATGAAAAGGACACTGGACGAGGCATTGAGAGACCTAAGTTCTAGCTATTTCTGCCAAAGACTCACAGAGTTACTTGGTCCGGTCACTTCAACCCAGAACCTCGGTTTTCTTAGTTGTGTGATGGAAACTGTCAATCTATTTAACTTCCCAAAGCATAAAAGTCTCAGAGGTGTACCAGTGCCCCTGTGACAGGATTAGAATCTGTGTCTGACAAGTTTTTCTTCACTTTCTGGGCATCTGGTGGCTAATTCTTGAGAGACAAGTCTAAAGGGACAGTCTGTAGGGAGGCCATTTTAATGGGCAAGAGTAATGAGACTATCTGTGGCCTCTCCTCTCAGGATTGAATGGGGTTCAGGAAATGGAGTTCAATTCCCTGTCTGGTTCAGGGTATTTGATGAAAATGTCTAAAGGCGGAAGACAGGTATCATGCTTCTTTCTCCTTTCCATTTTGGCTACCTAGTACAAAGGGGGAATAATCAAGTTCATTCATTCTTCAGAATCTTCAGGTAGAATTCAGTGCCCTTTCTGAAGCAATGCCCTGCTTTATGTGTACTTTTTCTTCCACTATTCAGGACCATACTCCACTGCCCCCAACAGAAAAGACACCTTAGCAGCATTTCCCACAGAAATATTATTACAGATAGATAAGGCAGATAGATCAGTACATGTGTTCTAAAGTGCAAAGCAAAATTTCTGTAATTAAAAAGCTATCACCTCATGAACATAAACTTCTGGGAGGATGGCTTTTATTTGGTCCAAAGAGTTATAAGTCTGGCTGGTAAGATCTTTCTCTGGGCTAAAAAAAGAACTTGAATCTCATCTATAAGATCGATACCATTTCCTAAGATTTACCACAGCTAGAGGAAAGAAATATTCCTTGCTCAATGACCAGAGCTCTATAAAAAAAGTTAGTTTTGTTGATTTGCTAAAAAATACAACTTTTTCTCTGGAAATATTAGAGTAATAAAATAAAATCCATGTACACCACTATTGACAACAAAGTAACAAGAAAGTTTTTGAGATTTAATCCCTGGTCATGTTGTCCATATAGCTTCTCATCCCTGCCCTTATCTCAAACAGAAATCCATCTTTTCCTCTCTTTGAATCTCTGGATGTAGCTCCTAACAATTCCATGCCATTGATAGCCTGACATTTCTTTGAAAGTTAAAAGGCACCTTTCTAAATATTTCCTCCTTGAGTCCAAACAAGAAACGACATGCAAACCAGAAAACAATTTCACTTATATTTTGTCAAAAAGAGGTTATGGCATTTATGACCATCAGAAATTTAAATTTAATCCAAAACCATTTTATTCATTGTTGATTTTTAATGTACTGATTAGATACGGCTTATCTATGAGAAACAGCAACTCTGTTGTCTTTCTTATTTCCCCTATGTCATGATAAACATGTCCCCCATGCCCAAACTGCTTTCTTTAAAAGCAGAACCTCTAGAGCCACCATAAATTCCAACAATCTACTTATATAGTGAAAATATGTAACTTTAAAAGCTTACAGGAAGACACATTCAGGTTGGTAAAGGACCTGAGATATTAGAGCTCTCATTTAAAAATCATAGCTCATTTTGAAAAGGACACAAAGTTAACCATCTTAATCCTTCAGCAGATAAAGAATGTCATCCTCAAAGAGTTATAGCAAAGAGTATATTAAAATCACCTCGTACATCCATGCAAGCAACTTTCCTTAATTCACAGTAAGTTAAATTACAAATGTTCACAGGGTTATCTTATTCAGTATCAGTTGTGCTAAATACACGATAAAAAAGCACTCCCCAGTTCAATGTTATCTCCCCTCTCCCACCTCAAGCAGCCAGCCATGAAATTACTTTTGTTTGTGTAAATACCAAAGAAATGGTATGTGAGGATGATCCAGGTTTATTATAAGCCTAACTACCCTCAGGTCTGACAGCTTATCCAGACCGAATGCAAAGAGTCCAATTCCAGATATCAAGGCACAGATGAAAGCTAATCATGCATTAAAAATTTGGAGCCTACCGTTTCAGTTTCTCTCTGTTTTCTCCAGAAATCTCCAAAGAATTCATGCGACAGCCACTCCAACGACGACAGTACAGATCTGTGCATCAGTTCTGGCTCCCTGTACTGAGAACAACTGATACATTCCTCCTTCACCACCACTAAAACAAAAAGAAAGAGAAAAGAAAGAAGAAAGAAAAACAAAAAGACAAGAAAGAAAGGAAGAAAGAAAGAAATGAAAGAAGAAAGGAAGGGGAAAAGAAAGATGAAAGAAGAGGAGGATGTATAAAAAGAGTAAAAAGAAAAATGATGAAGGCAAAAATAAAATAAAATTCTAAGAATTACCTAACCACTACCATGTTGAAAAACATGGTAGTGAGATGTCACAGTGAATTATGCAAGCTACTCTGTGCACACTGAACATTTCCGTTTTCCAGGGGGCAGCCTGCTTGCTCTCTCTCTCTCTCTCTCTCTCTCTCTCTCTCTCTCTCTCTCTCTCTCTGATTAATGATGCAAGGCTATGCTACAGGCTGTACATAGAGCCTGCAAAGCTTCACACTTACCAGAAGAAACCCTCCTATCTATTTATAGGGCTATAGTGCATTGTCTTCCAATTCTGTGGTTGCAGTCAGCTTTCAGTCTGTGATAACACACATTATTTGCTTATGGAGCTCTTTGCAGAAGCTAGGTGCCCTCTGGCCCCTTCCATAGACCACTGCAATCTTCATTTTGATCCTTTCTTACAGATCCTCAGTTGTGTTCCAGTACCAAATGGACTTTTACCTTTCGAAGGATATCCCCTAGGAGTTCCTAATAGGAGAGGTCAGGGCGGAGATGACCTCCTTGTAGCACATTTGCTAATACACAAACCTTTGCAATTCTAACATTGAAATGAATACCCCACTCCTTAAGAGAAATCTGGAACTATAACTCACCTTACACTTTCTGTCCACTCACTCTTCATACCCCCTCGAGGTCCCTGACACCAGGAAGTTCAGGTAAGGCCCCATTCCTTCCAGTGGTTAGGAAGGATTGGGTGAAAAGAGGATGATTGAAATCACCTACCATTTCAGTTTCATGTTTTCTCCAGGGATCTACAAAGTATCTGTGCAACAGCCACTCTGCCTAGGATGTTATTCATCGGTGCATCAATTCTGGCTCCCTGTTCTGACAACAACCCATCCAATCCACTTTCACTGCCAAAAAAAAGAAGGAGGGAGAAAGATAAAAGGATACCCATTGCCTCAGGCTCTTAACGATGGTGTTTCAAAGAACCTCTGAGCTCAGGAAGCCCTGAAGCTAGTGCTATACTGGATTACACACCTAACACCATCCACCTTTACCAGCACAGGATGATGAGGAGGCAATCCCCAGACCTGGAGTAGGACCTCCAAATCAGAGCAAAAGAAAATTTCTTATAGCCCATGAAGAGAAGAAACACATTTATGTAGGCTTAGGCTTAAGGAAAAACATACCTGTGGTCTTTTATAGGGAGTATCTGGGGGTCCCTCTGCTTCCAAATACCTCTCCCCATTATGCTTGAGGCACTAGTCCTCTGGAAGAAAACTTCTTTTGAAATCTTGACTTTAAGATCCTGATGCCCTTCTAAATATTTACTCAAAAAGCCTTAGTGTCAGAACTAGAAAAGTAGGAGTAGATAATAGGAAAGGGATGTAAAGGGAACCTGGATTCATCCCAGGATGGGAAAACTGAATGGCCCAAAGCAAGCTTTCACGATTCGGTCCCAAGGTAGCTCTCGTGAAAACGGTCTTAAGTAAGAAAAAGCATAAGGGGAAATATGGTAAAATCAATCTACAATTGTATTGAGCCAGGGATGTGGAGAATAGACTGAAATATATTACCCCTGCTTTGTATTTTTAATCCCATACTCTTATTCCTGGATATCCCTGTGTTTATTTCAAGTAATGATCTACTTGCTTTTTGGTATGTCTATTGTTTATTGATACTCTCTCCTCTCAAACAACAGTTTCATTCAACAAGTATCTATTGAATACCTGCTCAATTCAGAGAAATAGATCATATATAACAGGAGAAGAAAGAATGAGGAACAAAGAATGAGACGAAGGAGGCTTATGGCAGGATTTTAATGAAGACTGGAAATATATTATCTGGGGTTCTTAAAATTCATAAATATTGCTGCTTCATATGAGCTTACCTATTGGTATCCTCATTTTCCTCATGCCTGATTTAACAAAATAAGCTGTGCGTGCCAGCATACCAGTCTCCTTACACAAAACACCTTTTTATTCAGCCAACTATCTCAGATCAAACCCATAGAATCCAATGTTCATGTTTTTTTTTTTTTTTTTTTTTGGTGGTACTGGGGTTCCTGGAAGCTCTTCTACTTCCGGGCTACACTCCCAGACCTATTTTTTATACTTTTTTTATTTGGAAACAGGGTCTCCTAAGCCAGCGCGCGCGGCTGGCTTCGAACCTGCGCGATCCTCCTGTCTCCGCCTCCCAAGCGTGGGGATTACAAGCGTGCGCCACCACGCCTGGCTATGTTCATGTATTTTTAAAAAGAGCACCCAGTGGTGAATTTTCCTGATCTAGACTATACCTATCTTTTATATTTAGGTCAAGGAACTTCAGTTTGGTTCAAACCAAAGGAATGCCCCTATAAGAATCTATTAAATTTCACTTCAAATCGGTCAAATTGTAGCATACAAAACCAGAGTGACAATTTAGTGTAAATTCTCTTTTGTGTGTGTGTGTGTGTGTGTGTGTGTGTGTGTGTGTGTGTGTGTGGTACTGGGGATGGAACCCAGGGGCATCCTACCTCCGAGCTACACCCCCAGCCCTATTTTTTATTCTTTATTTTGAGACAGGGTCTCACTGAGTTGCAAAGGGCCTCACTAAATAAATAGCTGAGTCTGTCTGTTAACCTGAGATCCTCCTGTCTCAGTCTCCCAAATGCTGGGATTACAAGCATGTGCCACCACACTCAGCTGTAAGTTCTCATTTTAAAGATTGAGAAAGTAAGATAAAAGGAACAGGGTTCAAATCTCACAGTGAGGTGATGTTGAAGTCAGGTTTCTTGATGCTTAAGAAGACATCCTCACCAATTATTTCTGCCTGGCCAATGCCTTCTGCCATTTCTGAAATGGGAGATTTAAGTCTATTCCCATGATCTTTGCAAGCCTTTATCTTGTTTAATTACAGAGAAAAGGTCAAATATCAAATGGACACAGATACTGAGCTCTGTGGCTCTGCCTTTATACATAAAATGGGAAAATATTTTGACTTACTTAGATCTACTTAAAAAATAAAAAGGTCAAACCTCACTCAAATTAAGAAGTGAAACATAAATTATTCTAATATTCTTTCTCTATGGTGAAATTCTCAAATATACATATATTAAAGTGGGAATAAAGGAAAAATTTGAGTTTTATTACTGGTTTGAAGAGATAATTTTCTTTTTAATAAATGTTTCATCATCATCTAATGCTTACCTCATGATTCTAAAATTACTAATTTTCAATTTGGCATCTTTGTCATCCTTCACAGGAAATAGTGCATGGTACGGAATATCTTATGATTAATTTAGTTCTCTAAACATATTCATACTATCAGGCCTGTAATTCTGAATAACATGGGCTTTTGTTTTATGAATTTTCAATATTTTAAACATTATGTTGGTTGCAATTTAGTCATGACTACCATTGATTAGATCTTTGTAATCTGCAAAGTGCCTTATGCCTTGCCATGGAAGTTCACAGAATTAACACATCACTTACAATCAAACACAAGAGTGCTACAATTAACAGATTAAAATTCATTTTATATCTTTTGTGTGTGTGGTATGGGGGATTGAACCCAGGGGAATTCTACCTCTGAGCTACACCCCCAGCTATTTTTATTTTTAAGTTTGTTTTAATTTAGAAACAGGGGCTCAGTTGCTGATGCTGGCCTTGAACCTGCAATTCTCCTGTCTCAAACTCTCAAGTATTGGAATTAAACCCACCATGCCTAGCTAAAATGCATTTTTAAAAATCAGCTGAGTTCATTTTAGGGGAAGTTACCAGTTAAGGAACCAGATATGTTTAATCCTTGTTTAATATAAAATACTTTTTTATGTGCAGGGGAAGGTATCTCATGATCTAAGAGCTAGGCACATGCCTGGGTATTTTACATTCATTATTTTATTTATCAAAACAACCTGCATTTTTTTTGCGGGTCTGGGAATGGAACCCAGGGTCATATGACTACCGAGGTACACCCCCTGCCCTATTTTTTATTCTTTATTTTGAAACCGGGTCTTACTGAGTTGCAGAGGGCCTCACTAAGTAGCTGAGGCTGTCCGTGAACCGCGATCCTCCAGGCTCAGCCTCCCAAATGCTGGGATTACAAGCATGCGCCACCATGCCTGACTAAAACAACCTGCATTTTAAGTACTATTTCATCCTCAATTTATAGTTAAAAAACAAACTCAAATTTTTTAACTTTCCCAAGCTGCATAGATTTGATACTCAGGAAACAGTGTCTACTTAAAATTTTTAAATTAAGGAAATTTTAAGCTGGAGAATTTCATATTGATCCTGAGACTATAGTAGTGCCTATTAGTAAAGAGTAATATTGTGATTGAATTTTATTAACTATTATAAATTAAGTGACAATAAAAGAATTACTTATAAAAGTAGATTCAGGAGATTCATAGGACTGAAAGTAAAACAAAATCCTTACTTTCTTGGGATAATGAAGTTATGATGGCAGTTAGGGAGATCTCAAAATTATGAAACTCATACATCATCCTAAATGGACTATCAAATATCTGTCAATGTCACAAGTTCAAGCAATTACAGGAGAGCAGAATACCTCTTCAGTTCCCTTCTTCCTTACCAAAGTTTTAAGTTTGGGCTGATACCTTTATGTTTTGTTTGCCTGTTTGTTTGTTTTTGTTTTTTCCTAGTGGTAAGTTTCTGAATTAAATGTGAAAGATAGTAACTAAAAGGAATTCACATCACAGAACTCTGATGAGAGTTTTTTGTATACCAGACAAATGGCTCATTGGTCATGACTGTGCTCATTTGCAAAACCAATGTAGTAAAGCTTAATTTGTTTTTTGAATTTTTATTCTTTATCTAAATGTTTTTTAAAGATAAATGGCCTAAATCACAGTCTTCAAATTAAGAAATAATGATATTATGAAGTGTTAGGACAAGTTTGGGACCTGAAAGGAAAACAGGCATACTGTAAAGTCACATATCCCACACAATTCAGATGTCCCACCTACCCAAAATCCCACTTACATACCAATCCCCAGTCTGAAAAATTACTATGTCAGGTGTTTTCTTTATTCCTTCCTTCCTTCTTTCCTTCCTTCCTTTCTCCTTTCCTTCCTTTTCTTTTTTCCTTCCCTTTTTGTGTCAATTTTGTATAAAATCTGAAGGGTAAATATGCATAGCCTCAAATTTCCTACTAAATGTTAATGTAACAGGTAAATCTATTCTCAGTGGAGACACTGAGAGTTTCAGGACAATTAGGAGGAAAGGGATGAAGAAAAGAAATGGAAAGAGTTATGAGGAAATATTCACTGCACAACTTTGCCTTGGGCCAAACCTGCTGACCACATTAGAAACTCATGAAATGCTGGAAATAAAAAGATTCTTAGATATCTTCCTGGGCATGAGTTTTTACTGGTGGGCTGTGAATTGACTTCAGAAGTTCTTTGACTCCTTACAAACATTTAGGATATTTCCTTCATGTGCTTGCATGTACATTTTTCTCAAGAGAAGTTCTGTGGTTTTAACCAGATTATCAAAGAGCTTTAGGACCAAAAATGTTAACAACTATTGGACTAGCAAGTATTGCCACCCCAGAGTGTCTGCTATCAGGAAGTGCAACCTGGCAGAAAGAGTCTAGAATTGAAGGTTTTCAGAGAGTAACCCCCAAATGGTTACAAACGGCTAATTTGTCTGACTTCCTCATTTTGCAGGTGATGAAATTGAAGTCACGAAAGCTACAAATTTTGTCCAATATAGCATAGTTAATCAGGGTGAGCTCAATATAAATTATTGTTGAGAGATGTTCTTTCTCTCTTTTACTCTTCTTTATATCTTCCTTGATGTTTACATCTGAGGTTTGCTGCCAGTGCAGTGGTAAAGTATGTTTGGTGTATTAGATGCAGGCTTATCCTGTTGTTTTCAGATCTGGATAAAGGCAGGAGAGGAGAGGTAGTAAAAATGGAAAGAAAAATATTGAGCACCAGACTGTGGCCATGATGTCATTTTAAAGCCTAGGTTCTTTAGTTTAAAGAATTTCTGCAATCATACAATTTTTGAGAGTGCATATGGGTAAATGTGTGTGATTTTTTAAATGTGTGTGCGTGCATGTGTGTGTGTGTGTGTGTGTGTGTGTGTGTGTGTGTGTGTGTTACTGCGAATTTAAACCAGGAATATTCTACCTCCAAGCTACACTTCCAACCCTTTTATTTTTTTTATTGTGAAATACAGTCTCACTACACTGCTGAGATTGGCCTTGAACCTCTGATCCTCCTATCTCAGCCTTCCAGGTACTTGGATTACAGGAGTGTGCCACAATGCCTGGTTCCTTTGAGTGTATTTCACTAGATAAAGCTTTCATATCTCTCATCAGCTTCTTCAGAGTTCATGACCAAAAAAAGTTGAAAATCACTGACCTCGTTCTTTTAGTTAAGGAAATTAAGGCTCAGAGAGGAGAAGGGATTTGCTTATATTCTCATAGCTAAGAAGTGGAAAAACCAAGACTAGCACCAAGTCTCTCAATTTGAATTCAGTGTGATTTGCATTGCCCCAAGCAGTCTCTTTCTCAACCATCTTATTTTTCTTAATAAGTGCATTTCGGTCTTTTCCTTATTTAATATGTGTGGAAAAGATCTGATCGGATGTACTTAAGACGAGAGACACTGTAGACTACAGAAAGAGCTGTTTAAATGGGTGCATGTCTTCTGAACTGGAAATCATTAAGCTTAAATCATTTTCAAATTAAATTAAATCATTTTCACATTAAATCATTTTCAAATGTCTCTAGCTATGGTGGCTAAGGAAAGTGGTTGAAGATACAAGTTAGGCTTTCATAGATACTCTAAAATTGACTATACTTAATTTAGACAGAAAGGGATTAATTAAAGATTATTAGATGGGTCACAAAATCTCCAGGAAAGACAAAAAAACAAGTCTAGACACCACACAGACAGGTACAATTCAGCTAAGACCAAAGCCCAGTTATATCATGAGAGCATGCTAGCAGATATACTAGTATGGTTACCATCTGCCACTTGATACTTAGGAAATTAGGGAGTAGATGTGACAAAGCCTAGATTCTCTTATAAAAAAAAAAACAGATGGCTTAGCTAGATTTCCAGAAGATCTAACCTTTCCATGTAGACTCGTCCTTTGATTTTTTTCACTCACTTCCAAGTGCCATGAAGTTTTATCTGCTTGATTAATCCTGGGTTGTAAGCTATACATCAGCTGCAAAAATAATAAATCTTTGTTTCTCTGTTTGCATGCATAGAATACAACTTTAGTTTTCTATATGTAATAGCAGAGGAAGTCAATCTACAAAGCAGTTGAAATAGATGTAGAAGAACCCAACATAGAATATTTTCCACAGAAACTAAGATTTTTCAACTCTACATTTCATCGTCCAAAGGGAACTGGGATTGGGGAGATAATAAGAAAGTTATTTAAGGAACAACTTAAAAATAAAGGGAGAAGGAAATAGGTGTAGATAAGTGGGCACCAAGTATAAAGGAAAATACAAAAAGGTTGATAGTTGAGGAGAAAGGAAGAAGGAAAGATGGGTTAATAGTATAAATAGCAGAAAGATACATTTCAGCTAGAATGAAGAATGGGAGGTTTGTAAAAATATTTTCTGTATCTTTGCAGAACTCAGAAAGGGGATGGGTATTCTTGGGAAACTGAGATTGTAAGGATGGGTGTAGGTTATCATATGTTGATTTTTCTGCCCTATACCCCATCTCTGGCTTGATAGGTCTGATCATAAGGATTTTTTTGTACTGAGACATACTGAGGTAAATAATCTGTAGGTAGTCTCTATATATTACTCATATGCAGTAGAAAAGTAATTAATAATTATCAGGAAGCTGCTTTTTCTGAGTCAACTGGGCTAAGTTTGTTGTGCTAGTCCCTTCTAATCTTTCTTCAGCTTTTTTGCATGGGGAAGTCGGAAATTTATTTGAAACCTTCCATCAGAGCAGAATAAGCTACACTCAAATGGCTACTTGTATACTTTTCTTAAATTAGGCTGTGCAGGTTTCATGTGGACAATGTGTTTCAATCTTGGAAATCTGGAATGTGTTTACATGTGTGGATCCATTTACATATTTGTTTTTCTTTGGAAATTACATTCAGTGATAAATAACATCTTTAATATTGGGCTGCTATTTTTTTAACTTTATTGGTACATTGTAGTCATACATCTTAATGGAGTACAAGACGGTGGAGGAATACATGCACACATCGTCCAATTAGTCCTTTCCCAATTCCCTCCCCATTCCCTCCTCCTTCCTCCTTCTCCTTTTGGCTTAGTGATTGACTTTGATTTGTTTGTTAATGTACATCATGAACATTAGAGAATTTCTCTCTTATGCCCTCCTATCCCCTCAGGTCACTTCTTTGCTCATCTATAGTATCCTCTTCTTTGTCTACAGTTCCTGCTATGACCTATTTTCTCCCTAACTTTTGCATATTATGAAGAACATCTGATTTATTACTTTTTGTGACAAACTAATCTCACTTAGCATAATGTCCTCCAGTTCCATCCATTTCCCTGTAAATGATATAATTATGTTCTTCTTTATGGCTGAGTAAAATTCCATTGTGCACATATCCCATAGTTTTGTAATACATTCATCAGTTGATGGACATCTTGGCTGGTTCCATAATTTGGCATTTGTGAATTTTGCAGCTATAATCATAGATACACAAGCATTAGTTTGGTAGTCTGGTTTCCATTCTTTTGGGTAGATACCCAGAAGTGGAACTGGTGGATCCCATACTTCTGAGGATCCTTCATACAATTTTACAAAGTGGTTCATTAATTTGGAGTTCCACAAACAATATAGTAGAGTTCCCACTTCTCCACATTCTTGTCAGAATTTATTGTTTTTTGTGTTGTGAATAATTGTTGGAGTTAGTTGAAATCTCAGGGTAGTTTTGACTTGCATCTCTCCAATTGCTAATGATATTGAGCATTTTTTCATGCACACTGCTAATTGTATGAGATCAAAGCTACTAAAAAATTTCTCATCTATCACCTGTTAAACAAAAGTAGTCCCTCCAGTGTATCATAGGCATTAGCTGAAATGTTACCAGGTGCAAAACAACTCAGTTCTCTGTAAACTGAGCAAAATGCAAGTGGCACAGTAATGACTAAGATGCTTGCTTTCCCCCTCTGTAGAGAGTAGCTGGGTCTCTGTCTTCTCATCTTAAAAGGCCAGACTGTCTCTCAAGCAAATAATCATATACCCAATAAAAGAGTTCCAAGCCATTTTCTCCCTTCTGGAGCTCTCCCAAGGGTCTCATTACAGTTCTGTTCCTTCTGTCGTCCATGTGCCTGGAGTGGAGGAAGGAAAGATAGGCCATCTAGTTCTCAGGGATCATCACTACATTGACACACACCCCAACTCCACTCCAGATGCTTAGGTAGGGATTCTTTCATATGCAAGTGACTGAAACCTGATTCAAACTTGATTCAGAAAAAAAGCATGGACTCCTGTTACTGAAAATTCCAAGACTTCAAGAATTCCTGGATATAGGTATATGGGAGCAGAAATAGATGTTTCTTGTCATACCTTGTCTCTTATTTCCTCTGCCTACAATTATTCAAAGTGCGTCTCATCAAAGTTGCCTCAGGATTTTTCTGTTCTGCACAAGATGCCCACCAGCAAACTTAGATTTATGACAGAATTTTGGAAAGACTTACCATAGTAAGTTCAGTCAGATATTAACAAGGGCTGGCTCTAGTAATTGGACTTTAATGTTTCATCTTACTCTTTTAAAATTATTGGTGCATTGTAATTATAAATCATCATGAGGTTCAGAGTAATACAAACATACATTCACATGGCACTTGTGTATTTTCTTCCATGCCTCACCCACTCCCTCCTTCTCTCCATACATAATATTAAAATTCATATTGATGACTTTATATATGAACATAGGATCATTTGAACTGTTTCTTTCATCAAGTCTGCCCTTTTCCATCCCTACCTCTCCTCCCAAATCCTCTTCCACTATTCCTATCGTAGCGCCTCTTATTAATCTCAAGTCCTTTTTGTTTCACAATTTCTCTCTAGCTTCCACATCTGAGTAAAACATATGTCCCTTCACTTGAGAGGACTGGCTAAAAACAGGCATATAGAATAACAAAATAGGGTAGAACCTTCGAAGACAAATCCTCACACCTTTAGCCATTTGATTTTTGACAAAGGGAGAAAAGAAAGCCTTTTCAACAAACAGTCCTGGGAAAACTGGTCAACAATACATAGAAGAATCAGATCCTAACATCTTACCATGCACCAGAATCAACTCAAGATGGATAAAAAGACTTGAAATTGATCAGAGACTTTGAGGCTACTAGAAGAGTCAAAGGACTCACACACCATACTCTTCTACCAAAACAATGTATTCAATCACTCAGAGCACAGGAGAGACATGGCTAAACAACAATCTATGCAGAAAACATTGAGAAATTTCAGCTTTTAGCTCAGGCTCACTGAAGGTCAGCAGCTACCACCAGCAACAATGAGTAAATATTACCTTTGGCAGTATTAATGGAAATAAATATCTAAAACAGTAGGATCCATAGTTATATTCTACTCTGAAGAACACCCCTAAAATAGTTTATGAAGTTCAGGAAGCCACACTTCAAGAAAGAATACAATAAAACATATCCACTTACCTTAACATGCATAGTTTCTTTGCGAGCTATGAACAATTTTTCAGAGGCTAATAAAATTTGTTTGCAAACTTGTTTATAAAACAGTTGAAAGAGCTGAGAATGATTAGTGTGCAGAATTTAAGAATCCAGGCATTTGGAATAGAGCAGATGACTTCTATTTAAATAAATCAGTGATTATTAAACAAAATAACAATAGTATCTTCTTGAGTAATTGCTATGCATCTGTCACAAAGTGAAGCTTTAGATTGTGAAGGAACCAAAAGAAACCTGGTAATTCTAATGGTAAATGTATGTTGATGAAGGAAAGTGTGAGAATTGACCAGGCCTCGCTTCCTTGCTGAACTTGCGGAGATGCAACTATGTGATGTGGATTCGCAAAGGACTAAAGACCTAACTGCAGACTGCTTCCCTGTCACTGCCTATTGTTCTTCCCTTTCCCACAAAGCACAGTTCTATCAGTTAAAACAGAAACTGATAAAGTATAAGCTACAAGCCATATGTGGCCTTCATATACTATAAATTTCACCTGTTTGGAATATGCCGCTCAAGAATTTGTATCATATTTACAGAGTGGTACATCTCTCACTATAATTGAATTTTAGAACATTTTATAGCATTCCCAGGGTGCCAAGAAGAAAGAATTAGGATACAGTTCCCATTCTTACTCTTCCACTCCAAGACATACTTTCTGTCAATATAGATTTCTCAATACTAAATATTCCAGATAAATGAAAATATACTCTGTGTGGCATTTTTAATTTCTTTCATTTTCATAAAGTTTTCGAGGTTCATCCATATTGTAGAGCATGTCAACACTTTAATCATTTTATGGCCAAATAATATTTTATTGTGTGAACATACCCCATTTTTCATTCATTTATTAGTTTATGACATTTGAATTGTTTCCACTTTTTTTTCAGTACTGGGAATTGAACCCAGCGGCATCTATCTCTAAGCTATACCCCCAGCCCAAATTTTTATTCTTTATTTTGAAACAGGGTCTCAGAAAGTTGAAAAGAGCCTGGCCAAGAATCTGCCATCCTCCTGTCTCAGCCTCCCAAATGCTGGGATTACAAGCGTGCACCACTACATCCAGCTTGTTTCCACTTTTGAACTATTATGAATACAGCTACTATGAACATAAATGTACATATGTATCTGAGTTTTCAAATTTACTTCATTTATCAGAATGTCTATTCTTACATCACTACCACATATCTATTGTTGCTTTGAATTAAGTTTTGAAATCTGGAAGTACGAATCCTCAAAATGTTTTCTTCACTTTAAATTCAGGGATTAGATCATCTCTAATTTCTTTCCATGATATTTTGCAATGTGCAAATTCTATATTTCTTTGCTAAATTTGTTCCTAAATATTTATTCTTTAAAAAATTATGATAAACAACATATATTATGTAAATTGTTACATGTAAAATTTCATTCTTAACTTATTTCCAGGTTGTTTAAAGCTAGACTACAGAAATGCAAACGATAATTGCCATTCTTACTGGAGTTAGGTAAAATCTCGATGTAGCTTTAATTTGCATTTCCCTGATTGTGAAAGATGTTGAACATTTATTCATATATTTGTTGACCATTTGTACTTCTTCTCTTGAAGATTCTGTTCAGTTTGATTGTCCACTTCTTGATTCAGTTATTTGGGTATTTTTAGTGTCAAGTTTCTTAAGCTTTGTGTATATTCTAAATATTAGACATTTGTCTGATTGGATAGGTGGTGAAGATCTCCCATTCTGTAAGTTTTCTCTGTACATTCTTAATGCTGTTTTGTTTTGTTTTTGTGGGTCTGGAAATGGAACCCAGGGGCATTCAACCTCTGGGCTACACCCCCTGCCCTATTTTTTATTCTTTTATTTTTGAAACCGGGTCTCACTGAGTTGCAGAGGGCCTCACTAAGTAGCTGAGGCTGTCCATGAACCGCGATCCTCCTGTCTAGGCTTCCCGAATGCTGGAATTACAAGCATGCGCCACCACGCCCGGCTTATTCTTAATGGTTTACTTTGCAAGTAATAATAAATTCTGGTGAGGCTGTGGGGAAATAGGAACTTAATTATACTGTTGGTGGGACTGAAAACTAGTGCAGTCACTATGGAGATGAGTGTGGAGGTTTCTTAGAAGATTTTGATGGAATTACCATCTGATCCAGTAATAGTGCTTTTGGGCATCTTCCCAAAGAATGAAACCAGATTATTATGATGATATTTGCATAACCATTCTTAGTAAAGCACAGTTGACAATAGCCAAATTATGGAGCCAGTCTAGGTGTCCATTAACAGATGGCTGGATCACAAAACTTTGGTATATGCACACAAAGAAATTTTACTCAGCCATAAAGAACAAAATCACCCCATTTGTAGAAAAATTGATGGAACTCAAAAATATCATATTAAACGAGTACAGTCGGTCTCAAAAATGAGTAGATATATGTTTTCTTTTTATATGGAAGCTAGAGAGATATTCATATATAAGGGCAACATCAGAAAGATGAGCAGAGGCTCAAAGGGAGCGACTGACGAGAATTAGGAAAGGGAGGCAAAGTCATAAAGAATGTGGCAGTTAAAATAATGCTGTGATTGTATGCAAAACTACCAATTTCAATCTCAAAGACTTGCACAAGGAGAAGGAGAGGGAAGGAACTTGGGGGTGATGACACCAAGATCTGTGTGCATGCATTTGTCTGACATTCCATACCCCAATATGACATAAAGTTACAATGCACCAAATTTTTAAAAAATGAATTTTTTGTATGTTGACCTGATAGAGATCAGGTCATGAGATTTTGTGGAACTTCTTTCACTCTTCTATTAGAACTATTTTTACATCTAACCATTTTTCAATGGGTTCTTCAGGGTTTTTAATGAAGGATTATGTCATATATGACTATGGCTTTATATTGTACTTCCATTCTGAAGGGATTTTTTTTTCTTTTCCTGACTATTTTCTCTTACTAGAGCTTCTGGGACATTGCTGAATAGAAGTGAAAGTAGTCATCGGTTGTCTCATTTCTAATCTTAGAGGGAAAAATACAAGTATACTGTCATGAATATACTATACTATGCTCATGAATATGATATTAACTGTGTGTGTGTTTCTCATAAATGTAATTTAACACGTTGAGGAAATTTCTTCTCTTCCTATTTTACTGGACATTTTATCATGATAATGTATCTGATTTTGTAAAATGATTTATTCTGCATCTCTTGAGACAACCTTGTGTTTTCCCTTTAATTAAAATAAAAACTTTAACTGATATTTAATGTTTAAACAGCCTTGGCTACAAGGATAAATTCTCCTTGTTAATGAAATATAATATAGTTTATATTTTGCTGGATTTGGATTTCCTCTAATAAATATTAGATGAAATATAATTAACATATATTATATTTAATATAAAAGTAATATTGTTAATATGTATTCATAAGGGATTTTGGTCAGTTTCTTTCCCTCATGATGTCATTATCCGACTTTGCATACAGAACAATAACAGTCTCCTAGAATGAGTTAGAAAGTGCTTTCTCCTCTTTTCATATTTGGAAGAGTTTGAGAAAGACTGGTATCAATTTTCTGTAACTATTTGGTATAATTTACCAGTGAAGCCATCTTGTCTTGAACTTTTCTTTGTGGAAAGTTTGAAAGCTGATCATGATGATGATGATTTTTTACTATTTTTAACTCAGTCTTTAAGTTGGTTATATAGGTCTATTTCGATTTTCTATTTCTTCCTAAGACAGTTAATAGTTTGTGTTTTTTTAGGAATATTTTTCTATTTTATGTAAATTATCTAATTTGTTAGCAAAAGTTTTATAGCATTTCTTTGTAGTTGCTTTCATTTGCATAATTGATTAGTGATGACAAGTATTTAATTTCTAATATTAGTATGTGAGCCACCTCTCTTTTTTCCCTATAGTTAGTTTAGTTAAAAGCTTGTCTTTTTAATCTTTTCAAGGAAATCTTTGGTTTTATTAATTTCCTCATTTGCTTTTCTATTTTATCTCTCACTAACTTCCAGTCTAATGTTATAACTTTCTCCCATTTGGTTAGGATTTAATCTTCTTTTGTAGTATATTAAAGTAGAAGGTAAGGTTCTTAATTTTATAATTTTTCTTTTTTTTTATAATGGGGATTGAACCCAGGGGCATTTTACCTCCAAGGTATACCCCCAGGCCTATTTTTTTTATTCTTTATTTTGAAACAGGGTCTCACTACATTGCAGAGGGCCTCTCAAGTTGCTGAGGCTAGCCACAAACCTGTGATCCTCCTGTCTCATTTTCTCATATACTGGGGTTACAAACATGAGCCACCACACCCGGCTTAATTTTTCTTTTAATGTGGGTGATAATGGCTATAAATGTCACACTAAGAACTGATTTACATTTCATAGTCTTTCATGTGTTGTGGGAATATTTTGTTCAATTTCAAGTATTTCCAATTCCCTTAATTTTTTTCTTAGACCTACTAGTTATTTATATGTCGGTTCCTTAATTTATACATATTTGTGATTTTATGGCATTTTCTTGTGTTCCATTCCTAATTAGATTTTGTTATGTCTCTTAAAATTAATGATCTCCTGTTCCATCCATGTTGCTGCAAATAACAAGTGTTCTTGGCCGGGCATGGTGGCACACGCTTGTAATCCCCGTGCTTGGGAGGCTGAGACAGGAGGAGCAAAACCAGCTGCAGCTACTTAGTGAGGCTCTCAGCAACAGAGTGAGACCCTGTCTCCAAATAAAATATAAAATAGGTCTGGGAGTATAGTCCAGAGGTAGAAAGCCTCTGGGTTCCACCCCCAGTACTACCAAAAAAAACAAAAAAAAAAACAAAAAAAAAGTGTTCTTTATTTTTAAGGCAGAATAATATTCCACTATGTTTATGTGCATTTTCTTTATCCATTCATCAGTTGATGGACAATTTAGGTTTCCATTTTGGGCTATCATGAGTAATGCTGAAATAAATATGCTTATGAAAATGTCTTTTAAACTGATTTCAGCTGGGCATGGTGGCACACGCCTGTAGTCAGTACATGGGAGGCTGAGACAAGAGGATCATAAGTTCAAGACCATCCTCAGAAAACTAAAAGATAAAAAAGGGCTGGGGATGTAACTTTGAGGTAGAGGCCCCTGGGGGTTCAGTCTCCAGTACATTTCATTTCTTTTGGATACATATCAAATAGTGCTATTGCTGGATCATAATGTACAACTCTATTTTTTAATTTTTAAGGAATTTCCATACTGTCTTTCATAAGGGTTTTACTCATTTGCATTGCCACCATCAGTACACAAGGGTTTCCCTTTCTC
This sequence comes from Muscardinus avellanarius, assembly GCF_963383645.1. Taxonomy (NCBI): domain Eukaryota; kingdom Metazoa; phylum Chordata; class Mammalia; order Rodentia; family Gliridae; genus Muscardinus; species Muscardinus avellanarius. The sequence continues at coordinate 114,849,792 of NC_137792.1, read as the reverse complement.
CATATCTTCATTAGCAATTGTTATCAATTTTCATGTTAATATTAGTCATTGTTAGTTGAGCGACATACTTACTTGTAGGTCTGATTTGCATGTACATGATTAGTGATACTGAGCATTTTTCTCATATATCTGTCAAGCTATTTGTATGCCTTCTTTTGTAAAATGTCCAATTAGGTTTATCTTCTATTTTAATTTCTCACCTGTTTTTAATAAGGTTAGTGGGGATTTTGTTTAATTTGTTTAGTTCCTTATATATTCTGGATACTAATTATCAGATGTATAGTTTGAAAATATATTCCCTGGTTCTGTAGCTTTCTTCAATCTGTTGATTATTTCCTTTGCCATGAAGAAGTATATTTGTTGGATGTGGTCCCATTTGTCTATTTTTACCTTTCGTTTCCTGTGCTTTCAGAGTCTTGTTCATAAAGTGTCTATTCAACGGCTTGAAGCATTTCCGCTTGGTGTTCCTCTAATAGTTTCAGTTTCCAGTTTGAGTTGATTTTTGTAACTAGTGAGTGATAGTGTCTAGTTTCATTCTTCTGCATGAGAATACATAATTGTCCCAGAATCATTTTCGTGTGTGTTTGGGGGATTGAACCCAGGGGCATCCTACCTCCTAGCTACAACCCCAGCCTTTTTTCCATTTTGTTGTTTGGATACAGGGTCTTTCTAAATCATTTGAACCTATGATCTGCCTGTTTTAGGCTCCCTAGTACTGGGATTACAGGCATGCACCACAGTGCATATATAGTATAGTATCTGCTTCAGCAAATTTGTAAAGTATAATATATGAATGGATCACATTCCCTGTCACACTATGGGCCACAGTTTTCTATTTATCAGCATAGCTTAATATTTTGTTGGTGAAAATTGAACAAATCAATACAGTGGCTCTGGATACTGAACCTTCTCCATTTGCAAAGCTTGTCGCTTCTGTTATTCATTTGTTCATTTACTCAGTGACATGGCTGGGTTACTTCCCCGAAATCGATTTCTCCTGTATTGTGCCATCCCTGATGTCCCTTCTCATATTCCTCACCCTTTTATATCACTTCTGGATTTCATGGTTTAGTGTAAACCACTTAATAACCAAAGGTTATACTTGATCACGCTGGGCCAGTTGGCCTTTCACTTTTTACCATGGAATGCATGGATTTGACTAGTGGATGGTTTCTACAATTCAGGGAACTTATATTTTGTTTAATTCTGATCCTAGGATGAGTGACTCAGAAGATTCCTCCATGGCTGCCCAAACATTGAGCATATACAGTCTTCCATATCACCAGGGTTGAATGTGATTTTTTTTTTTTTTTGCGGTACTGGGGATGGAAAACAGGGGCATTATAACTCTGAGCTACACCCCCAGCCCTATTTTCTTTTAGTCTTTTTTTGTGTGGGTTTGGGGATGGAACCCGGGGCATTTAACCTCCGAGCTACACCCCCTGCCCTATTTTTTATTCTTTATTTTGAGGCAGGGTCTCACTGAGTTGCAGAGAGCCTCACTAAGTAGCTGAGGCTGTTCGCGAACCGCGATTCTCAGGTCTCAGCCTCCCAAGTGCTGAGATTACAAATGTGTGCCTCCATGCCAGGCTATTCTTTATTTTTAAATAGGGTCTCACTGAGTTGCAAAGGACCTCACTAAGTGGCTGAGGATTGCCACGAACCTGTGTTCCTCCTGTCTCAGCCTCCCAAATGCTGGGATTATAAGTGTGCGCCACCACACCCAGCTTGTGATCTTATTTTTATGCCTAAATTCTCAGTAGTCACCATGAGGTCAGAAGAGTTCATCATTCAGTCAAGGTTTGGTCTGAGGTTATGCTGAGGCTGCATGAGCTTTCACATTTTGCTGATTGATCTGCATGTGGCTGGAAAGATTTTCAAGTCTGCCCATGCCCTGCTCTGATTGTTCACAATAGTACATGAGCATATCACAGTAGTACATGCACATATCCTTCCCATTCTTACCTCTTTCCATAATTATCTCTATTAAATTTCTGCCTTCTTTATTCTTTTGATGACATCAGACCTGCCAGCTACTTCTTAATGGGTCTTAACCAAAATCTTCATTTATGAAAATGCCCTTAGAAATGGAATCTCCAAGCCGGGCGTGGTGGCGCACGCTTGTAATCCCCGCGCTTGGGAGGCTGAGACAGGAGGATCACACGGGTTCAAAGCCAGCCTCAGCTACTTAGTGAGACCCTGTTTCCAAATAAAATATAAAAAAGGTCTGGGAGTATAGCCCGGAGGTAGAAAGCCTCTGGGTTCCACCCCTAGTACCACCAAAAAAAAAAAAAAAAAAAAAAAGAAATGGAATCTCCACTCTGTTCCAAAACCGTCATCCTCCTTAGAGATGACGTCACATCTTGCCTGTTCAAATGTCCATATTATCCTTTATGCCATTCCACAGAGTCGAAGACAGCAGTGTATTTCTGCTGGAGTGACACCCTGGGTACTGAGTACATAATTATGGTAGCTCCCCCTTTCTACAGCTTGTCCATCCCAGCATCAAACCTCTGCCCTGTGGTCAAACTAAGGTGGGACCAATTAGGCTCTAGTATTCTCTGTCACTGGCAGGGCAAAGCCACAGCCCCGGAAGTGAGATTGCAGGAGAGAAAGGACTTTCAGTCCTCCCAGCCTTGTCTGCTGGGAATAGAGCTTAAAGAACAAAGATGTGGGTAATCGCATGAGAAAAGCATATACCCTTCCCCTTTGGGATAAAACTGGAGAGGTAGACAGAAAGGGAGCTCTCCTTTGCTTAGTCACACCTGCACATAGAGTTAAGGCCTCCATAACAAAGACCTGAGAAGGGCAGGAAATGGGGAGAGTTCATATGTCACAAACTCTAACCTTAATTGCAGGTATTCTGTAGGTCTTAGATAAATGTGTTGCCGTTTCCTGTGTGCTACTTAGGTCAGTAGTCAGAACCTTTCAATAAGTCATTTTCTATCATATCCATCAGCTAAATGCTAGTCTCTCTACCTAGATGATCCTCTCATCTCCTCACAATGCTTTCCTGTTTTTATAAATAGAGTTCAATTGCAATACAGCTCTGTTAATTTGTGTATGTATTATCTGTGGCTTCTTTTGAGGAAAATGGCAGAAATGAGTAGCTAAAACAAAGATTCTACAGTCTTCAAAACCTAAATAATATTTACTACTGGGCCCTTACAGAAAAATATTTGTCACCTCTTAACTTGGATATTCCTTTCACATAATCAGCCGACCTGAGCTCTTATTTTATATAATTTTGGTAATTTTGAGGCAGAAATGTTAACAAAGAATTTTTCTAAAGAAGATACATAAACACCTCCCGGGGAAGTAGAGTTATAGTTGACTCGACCACTGATCAAAACCATGTCATAAATTAGTTCAATCAGGTGCTCCAAGGAAATAGAAATTCTGATTTGGAATCTGGTAACCTTATCTAGGGGGGAACCAGGAACTCAAGAGATTTTTTGTGTGGGTCTGGAGATGGAAGCCAGGGGTTTTCTACCTCCAAACTATTACCCCCTGCCCTACTTTTTATTCTTTATTTTGAAACCAGGTTTCACTGAGTTACAGAGGGCCTCACTAAGTAGCTGAGGCTGTCCACGAACCGGGATCCTCCGGTCTCAGCCTCCCGCATGCTTGGATTGCAAGTGTGCACCACCATGCCCGGCTTTCAAGAGATTTTTAAAGAATGGATCTAGTTTAGTAGACTGAAAAAGGGAATTTGAACTAGGAAAAGGGCAAGATGAAAATGTGGAGCATCAAAAGGACATTGTGCCCTTAATGAAGTTTCTAACACTCTTACATGGTAATTTTCATATTTTCAACAATATGCTCTCTCCCTTGAGGCAACTGACAAGAAAAGTACTCATATTTGATGCTCTGACTTAGCAACATAGCAAATGCTACAGAAGCAGATGTTTGTTGGCGGTGGGAAAGTATTTCTCCCCCAAGCCCTTAGAGCTCTCCACCTTGGAACTGTAGGCACACAGGGGTATATGTTTCCCATCCACAGCTGACTCCCAGGATGGAACACAGCTTTGGAAAATTTGGCCTGAAAGCTGTGAAATTCCAAGCATGTTTTGTAACTCTTCTGTTAATCCCACAGCTGTGCACTGCTGTTTTGCATGTTCTGGAAATCCATCTTGTCCTCCTCCTAGATATGCATACCCTGCCCAAGTCCAAATCTCCTCGATACACAGGTACATCTAGGTGTACCTGTAAAAACGTAAGCAACTTACTTCTCAGGTATCCAGGCAGCTAACGAGTAGGAAAGTGTAGTCTGGAGGCAGCATCTGCAAATGAAAGGGTGGTAATGTTTTCTACTGGAGATTTTCTTTAACTGAACAGTTCCACTGCCCAACGTGCTGTTTTCTTGCTTCAAGGCTCTAGTAGTCTTTGAATCGGATGAAATGGAAAGAACTACAGACAGGGAGCGCTGGGCTGGGCTCTTGGCCCAGATTTCCCAACTAACTCACTTTGTATATCCTATTTACCTCTACCTCTACTCACCCAGGCCTGTTTCTTCTTCTATAAAAAGTAGGTGTTAGATTAGAGGATCTCTGAGGTCACTTCCAGCTCCCTGAATTTCTGAAATCTACTAAGTATTTCTGAGTTTATTTCCAGCTGCATCCTCTGGATCAGTTTGGTTTGGAAGGGGTTCCCACCTGGGGAAAACTTTTCCAGCAGCATATATAACTCAAGGCGTACATTCCCCATGCTCCACTCCCATCGCCCAGTTTGAGCCACAGCTTCTGCAAATTTGGCCCTAGAGCTGCGAAATTCCAAGGTTGATGCATAACCTTGCATTTCTCCCACAGCTGTGAACTGCTGTATTTATCCACTCTGGTAAGTCCTCATAGGCCCTTCTGTTCCACTTCAGGATTTACAGTTTTAGGGTATGAAAGCCCCACATATACCTCCAGATCAGCACCTCCCCCATTCAACTGCACAGAATGCATTTCTTTAAAGTAAATCATTGAACTTGGAGTCTTTTCTGTTGAGTTATAAAGTATAATATATTGAAAATAAAGAAGACGCATAGTTAGTGTCAAAATAATGTTCATTTAATAAGACACGTAAAGGGCTAAGCCATTGAACTATGGGTAATGGTCTAAAATATACCACTCATCTAATATATGAGATTTAATAATTATATGAAATCTTCTGGATACTTTTTTCTCATCTGTTAAAGAAATAGGAAGACTTATTCCCCTCACCTCAGAGAATGGTTATAGATGCCCATATTATTTAATGATGTGAATGCAATTCAAAATATATCCAATGTTATATCTTAGACACAAGGGATTGCTTTCAACACGTTTGTCAGTGGTGAATAAATGGATTGTTATGATTCCTTATTCCAATGCAATAAGGCAAGAGAAGGAAATCAAAGGAATACAAATAGAAAAAGAAGTGAAATTATCTATATTTGAAGATGACATGATCATTTACTTAAAAGACCAAAAAATCTCAACTCAAAGCCTTTTAGAACGGATTAAAAAATTCAGCAAAGTATCTGGATAAAAAAGTCAATCTAGCCGGGCGTGGTGGCGCACGCTTGTAATCCCCTTGCTTAGAAGGCTGAGACAGGAGAATCGAATAGGTTGGAAGCCAGCCACGCTGGCTTAAGAGACCCTGTTTCCAAATAAAATATAAAAAATAGGTCTGGAAATGTAGCCCAGAGGTAGAAGGCCCCTGGATTCCATCCCCAGTATTACCAAAAAAAAAAAAAGTCAATCTAATAAGATCAGAAGCTTTTCTATATGTCAACAATGAATCCACTGGAAAAATATTCCGAAAATATTTCCAATCATAAAAACGTCAAAAATAACAAAATACTTAGGAATAAAACTAACCAAGGAGGTAAAAGACCTCTACAATGAAAATTATAAAACATTAAAGAAAGAAATTAAGAAAAATCTTAGGAGCTTGGCATGGTGGTGCATGCTTGTAATCCCGGTGCTTGGGAGGCTGAGACAGGAGGATCGCACAGGTTCGAAGCCAGCCTCAGCTACTTAGTGAGGCTCTCGGCAACTTAGTGAGACCCTGTTTCCAAGTAAAATATTAAAAAAGGTCTGGGAGTATAGCCTGAAGGTAGAAAAGCCCCTGGGTTCCACCCCCAGTACCACCAAAAAAAAAAAAAAAAAAGAAAGAAAAAAGCTTAGAAGGTGGAAGGATTTCCTATGTTTTGGGATTGGCAGAATACATATCATCAAAGTGACCATTCTTCCAAAACTTATCTACAGATTCAATACAATCGCCATTAAAATACCATGGCCATTCTTCATAGATATAGAAAAGTCAATTCACAAATTCATATAAAACAGGAGAAGACCCAGAATATATAAAATCATTCTCAGCAATAAGAACCATGCAGAAGACATCTCATTACCTGACTTGAAACTACACTGCATAGCAATGGTAATAAAAACAGTATGGTATTAGCAATAAAGACACATAGACCAATGGCGCAGAATAGAAAACTCAGAAACAAATTCACACATAGCCAATTGATTTTTGACAAAGAGGCCAAAAACATTTGTAGACAAAAAGATGGCCTTTTCAACAAATGATGTTGGCAAAACTGATTATTCGTATGCAGAAAAATGGGAATAAATCCCACTTTTTCAGCCTACACAAGAACCAATTTTGGACAGAGCAAATGCCTGGAAATTAGACCAGAAACTCTGCACAAAAAAGCAAATAACCCAATCAAAAAATGGGAAAGTGGACTAAATAGACACTTCACAAAAGAAGAAATACAAATGGCCAATAAATATATAAAATATTTAAATTCATTAGGAATCAAAGAGATTCAAATAAAAACTACCCTGATATTTCACCTAACCCTAATTAAAATAGCAATCATTAAAATGTAAACAATAATAAATGCTGGCGAAGGTGTGGAGAAGTAGGAACTCTGATACACTGGTGGTGGGATTGCAAATTAGTGTAGCCACTTTAGAAAAGAGTATAAAGGATCCTCAGAAGAATGGGAATGAGCCTACCATATGATCCAGCTATACCACTCCTGGGTATTTCCCCAAAAGAATGGAAACTAGATACCATAGCAGTGAATGTGTATCTGTGTGTATAGCTACACAATCTGTAATTGCCAAACTAGGGAACCAGCCATAAACAGATAAATAGATTTTAAAATTATGGGATATCTACACAATGAAATTCTACTCAGACATAAAGAAGAACAAAATTATGTTATTTTTAGGGAAATGAATGGAACTAAAGAATATTACACTAAGTGATACTGGTCAGTCACAAAAAGTGAAAGGTCAGATGTTCTTCATATGTGAAAGCTAGGGAGAAATTGGGACACAGGAGGGACTCCGGTCAAAGGAGGAGATATGTTAGTGGAGTATTAGTAGGAGAAGACCTAAGTGAGAGAGATAGGAGGGGAAGAGAAAGACTTGGAAGAGGGAAACACCTGAACTGACCTGATGGACATAATGAAACTCATCAAAAACAATTACTGTGCTGAGTGTGGGTAAGAGAGTGGGGTTGAAACTGAGGGAGGGCTCAGTGAGTGCTGTAGGCATGTATGTCTCTGTTAGCCTGAAATGCATCAAGATTTATGATTAAAATGCACTAGTAAAAAAGAAAAAGAAAAATATTTTAAAGGAGACAGGCATGGTGGTGCGCACCTGTAATCTTAGTGACAGTGATTTGGGAGGCTGAGGCAGGAGGGTAGCAAGTTCTAGGGAAGCATGTGCAAATTATCCACACCTTGTCGGAAAAGAAAAAGTTAAAAGGTCTGGAGATGTGTCTCAGTGGCAGAATGCCCCGAGTTCCATCTTCGATATAGCAAAAATATTTAAAGGGATTGTCTTCATCTTAACCTCTATTGTGTATGTAAAATGACATACCTAATTCTGGACTTCACAAATATGGAACGACAGAGAGAGGAACCTTTAAGCTGGAGAAGCCAACCGATTTATCAGTTCAAGCAAAACGCTTATCAGGGAATACCAAGACATCCTCACAATAAAGACTGGAAGGAAAACATTGACTCTCGGAAACAGAGTTTTTGTTATTTTTCATCTCTCCGGTGTAGACCACTTTCAGAACTGCTAAGGTCATCCCCAGAGTTGGCAAAAGGCTTCCCAGAAAGCACTTCTTTCACCTGCTGTACCTGCTTAAATTATTCCCATGTAAGACTTTTCCCATGTGTGCATTTGTGTACATACACATGTAGATTTCTGTGCTTTTCTCAAAACCTTAATCCTGGTTCAAATGAAAAAAAGCAGTCAACATTCTCGTTGCTGTAATCCAAGACAACTGACCACATGTCTTAGAGGAAAGAAGATGTATTTGTTCATAGTTTCCAGGGGATCTTACAGTTTCAGTCCATGTGAGGCCACGGAAATCAAGGCATGGTGGTGGGAAGCAGAGACAGTGATAGCAGTGACTCTGCTCTCCCATCATAGGGGCCAGAGAGAGAGAGAGAGAGAGAGAGAGAGAGAGAGAGAGAGAGGAGAGACCAAACAAGCAAGGGAATTCAATGACACAAGCACAAGACTCTAAGGCCACAGAGACCCACCATCTCCAGCCATACCTCACCTGCCTAGGTGACTACTCACTAAATCCAACACAATAGAGTTATCCAATCTATGAGCTCTTCAGGGGATATTCTATATCTAACCATAAGAAGCTGCTATGAGTAATAAATATTAGATAAAGATTTGTTGAATGTCTCTAAATGACAGACCTCTTTGATGGACAAGCTAGTGTTTCTTGTTGTTTTTTTTTTTTTTCTTGCGGTACCAGGGATTGAATCCAGGGGCATTGTACCTCTGATCTACACCCCCAGCCCTATTTTTTAGTCTTTATTTTGAAACGGTCTCACTAAGTTTTGAAGGGCCTCACTAAGTAGCGGAGGCTGGCTGCAAATCGCGATTGGGATTACAAGCGTGTGCCACCACTCCCGGCCATGCAAGCTGATTTTTAGTTATTAGAATCTTAGAAAAAATGGTGAAGATGAGGTCATTATAGGAGGACAATATTAACTTAATGGGGAAAGAGGAAATGGACAAAAAGCTGAAAATTGGGGAAAAGATATTTGCGTGGTTTCTGCAGGACTGGCAAGCAAAGTAATAGGTGTAGCTTCCTGAAATTAGGCTTTGAGTGACCAAAATGCCTGACATTGCCACCCAGGTAAAAGTATATTTGATGTAAATGCTTATTTTCTGCATTTCTCTTTTTTGTTTTGTTTTTGCTTTTGTTTAGTTTTTGTTTGTGGGTTTTTTTTTCTGTTGGAAGAAAAAGACTTTGATTTTACTTTTCTAAAATTCCCTTCCAGTCTCATGATGGTTCATTGAGGGAAATTGAATTTCTGTCAGGGTAACTATAACCATTAAGATTTTTCTTAAATTTCTAAAACCCAATTTTTAGGAATTTACAGAAAGTCCATTATGGAACTTACTTGGTTTTCTTTATTACCCAGACATAAAATTTCCATTTGAGATACTGTACTTGAAATTTCAAGGTTTTAAAACCGATATTTAAGGCACTTACTGGGTTTCATAATTCTGGCCTGACCTCTCATATTCTCTCTTAGAGAGCTCAGTTGGTTGATTGCTCAGAGTTCTCTAATTACAGGCTTGAACCTCTGGGAAACAGACTTTGAACTGTTACAGCTTCTCAAATGGCAATCAGGTCTCCCTGAGTGCCCAATCTATTGCTAATTTTAAAATTAAAGAGACGATTGTTTCTGCATTTAAGCTGTCTGCCAATGTTGAAGACTGTTTAGAGGAGTGCCCCGGCTGTGCTTGAGGAGAGTTACATAAATGCAGGTGGTGATGAGTGCTATAGAGAATAATTTTCAAGGGTTCCACATCAAAGATTAAGCATAATAACTTAAACTCATTGCTTTAGAGGAAGTGGCCAAAGTTTCTTTGTTCATCGGTGTGTGTGTGTGTGTGTGTGTGTGTGTGTGTTTTAAAGTATATTTCAACATGAGTTTAGTTCACAGACTTTTATAGATTACTAGGAAATATCTTTCATTTGTCTATTAATCTTGTTTCTCTTAATTATGGTGTGAGTACAAAGTAAGGGGAAAATGTGGGTAGGAAAAAAACAGCTAGGGTATGCTCGACACACTGGCCAACTAATTCTAATAGGACTGCCAAAATAGTCTGGAAATAAGGAAATATGTGTGTGTTATGATCATTCAAATCATAACTATCATTTATCCCTCAAAGGCCTTTTCAAATTTTCACTGGATCTTGGGATTATCCATCTTCATTTGCAGTGTTTGTAGTAAGTAACCTTCTGGAGGATCCACACAGTCCTTATTCAATTCATTGTGATCAAGTTGGATAAATGGGTGAACAAAACCATGTGGCCTTAGAAATAGGTATAAGGCAAAGGGGAGAATCGTTTAGGGAGGAGAGAGGTTCCAAAGGGCGTGGCATATGTTTATCTCAGTGATCTGCATGTTAACCTGCGTGTTTTGGGCTTTGATGTGTGTGGTGAAGATTGGGTTTGACCTCCCTGTTTACCTAACCACTCTCTTAAAAGCGGAATCAAAGTCTTACTTTGAGTAGGGTAGTTTGGCCCAGTAGGATAGTCTTGAGTTGTTTTAATGAACTCTTCATGATGTTATATCTCTCTGGTAGGCTTATTATTTGGCAAATTCCCAAACCTACACTTTTTTTTATTAACAACTCAATACTAATGAGTTTTAAGCATCTGATCACACAAACTCACTTTGATTATACTACTTACTTTCATAGGGGATTTTTGTCTTAAACCCCAGGAAGTGATGCTATATCCTGTTTTTGCCCTTGGGTTATGAATAACAACCCAAGTTCACTGCTCAGCCAAGTAATGAGTCTGTAACCTGAAACAAGTAAGATAATTGATTCGGAACTTCTTCCATATAGTACCACTGACTTAATTATGAGAAGTGCAGAATACAAGCTATTCTTAAGGCAAGAGGCTTGGAATAAAGCAGAATCAAACAGTAAGTCACAGCCAGGTGTGGTGGCTCATGCTTGTAATCACAGCATTTGGGAGGCTGAGACCGGAGGATCGTGGTTCAAGGACAGCCTCAGCTACTTAGTGAGGCCCTCTGCAACTCAGTGAGACCCGGTTTCATAGTAAAGAATAAAAAAATAGGGAAGGGGGTGTAGCTCGGAGGTCAAATGCCTCTGGGTTCCAGCCCCAGCCCCACAAAAACAAAACAAAACAAAAAAACAGTGAGTCACTATTCAGGGACAGACTATCTAACAAATATCCTCACAACAGTATAATGACAATGATTATTAATATTCTCAGTGGTAACAGTGCCAGAATAAAGAGAAATAAGGATTTTCTGCCTCAAACATTCAGAATTATTATTGATGTTAGTGTTTGATTTGATTAATGAAACATCTTTATTAATGGAATTTCATATTAATACTAATAGCCTTATATTTTGAATACTTGCTATGTACTGTCACTCTAATACTTTTTCTGCATATTAAGTGATTTATGTTCTCATACCCATTTTTAAATGAGGAAACAGTCTCACAAATATTAACTTTTGTTTTTTGTTTGTTTGTTTTTTGTAGTACTGAGGATGGAACCCAGAGGCCTTCTACCTCTGGACTAACTCCCAGATCTATTTTTTATATTTTATTTGGAAACAGGGTCTCACTAAGTTGCTGATAGCCTCACTAAGTAGCTGAAGCTGGCTTCAAACCTGTGCGATCCTCCTGTCTCAGCCTCCCAAGTACTGGGATTACAGATGTGCGCCACCACACCCAGCCTAATTTTTTGCCTAAGATAACACGATCAACAAAGTTAGCAGCAGCTTCTTTTCTAGAGCATTTGTTAAGGACAACAACACTTTCTATCCTGCATCTAGCTCCAGATAGAATTCAAAACACAAAACAAAATTCCTGCTCTTCTAAAAAATGCGCAACCTATCTGATGATATGAAACTCACAACCAGAAACATTTTAGCAAGCAAATAATAAGCGTTCAGGTATGGGGTTCTAGCTTTAAAAATCTAATATCTGAACATGAAGATAATCTAACTCAGTCCAAGGCACCTTTCAAAATCATGTGAATGGAACTTGAGCTATTTTAACTGCACTGAAAAGTTGCCTAGGTATAGCAAAGAAAAGCCACTAATATTTTTGCCTACTATTGTATAGGTCCAACATTTCATTTCAAAGTGATGGAGACTTGTACAAAGAAAAAAAATTTCAGAGAAATTAATTTGCAAGGAAATCCTCACAGAAATTGGTGAAGCCGAAATGTGGACCTGCATGTGTCTGATTCCAAAACCCAGGAAAGCAATATTATATAGTGAAAGAAAGAATAGACATGGCTACCCTTCTCACCAGTAAAAACGAGATGATAATCATAGTCTTATAATTAAAACATCATGCTACAGATAAATCACACTGCTTTATATATCATTTAATTTTTACATTAAATGATATATAAAAATTACAAGCATTTATTATGCAATCAATAAGAGAGAGCTATTGTTTTAATTTACACTGATGCACTGATTCTGAAACATTTAGATCTCAATGTATTTGAAAACATTGAAGATGGAAAGACCTAAAGCAAACTTTAGGTGAATTCTTTATTAAAACCGTGCAGAGATACTTAAGAGATGAACATCAAGGATTTTTGCTGATAAAATACCCAACAGAAAAATAGATCAGGCAAGCCTTGATTTAACAAAAGTAAGCCCCTTGGCAAATTGATGCTATCAATAGTGCTCATATCTGTGGCATCCCATTAGTTATTTATAATATTACTTACTGCCTTAGGCTACAAGTGCTTTGCAATAGATAATACATTGTGCCTGATACTGCAAACCTAGGCAAGAAGGGCTTTGTATAATTGTCCATAATTTCTTGGCAGCAGTGAGAAACTGTGCTTACCACCTCTAACCTTATTATCCTTTAGTCCCAGGGAACAAAAGAAGTCTTCTACAGATATTTTCAATTGGTACTGTCCCATAACATATGAGGATGCAACCTTGGAACTAGACACGAGCTACAGAATAAATTATGAGTGTTTCCTAAAATGTGAAATAGTGTAATGTAACTGTAGCATTAAGTAAATTGAATCATAGAGTTAAAAAGCATATATTTTCAAATTTCTTTCGTGTATTATTACATCAAAGATTGAATATCTGGCTTTATTCCTTAGTGTCTCCATAATGCTTGCTATTTTCTTTGTTTTGTAACAGACAGAGCCTGTCTAAAGCTCCGTGTTTTGGTCAGGCACGAGTATCTGGAAAGAATTCTAACATCAATGTTTTGTTTTGTTATATTTGTTGTTAATGTTACCACCAATTTGTGATTAATTATACTAATTTCCCAGTTGTGGTAATATGTTAGTCCATTTTGTGTTGCTATAATAAAATACCTGAATTTGGCTACATTATAAATAAAGATGTATTTGGTTGATTCTGATGGCTCAAAGGTCCAAACAAGATGACACTGGAATCCTACTGAGGGCCCCTTGGATTTGTTACAACATGGTAAAGAAACAGAAAGGGAATTACTGCTCAACAGAAGGGAGCAGGCAAGTGAACAATCTTAGTTTGTAAATCACAGGTTCTCATGCATGGTATTAAGACACTATGAGAGCTAGAATTCCCAAGAAATAACATTAATCCATTCATAAAGATAACACTACCATGAGCTAATTACCTCTGGCTGGATTCAACCTCTTAAAGGTTCCACAACCTGCCAAACCTGCCACACTGGAGACCAAGCTTTCAGCACACGAATCATTGCAATACACATCCAGTCCACATCCAAACCACAGCAGTGGCATAATATCATACTATAATACTGTACTATATAATAGTTTGAACAGCAAATTTATTAAGTATTGTAAAGAAAAGAAAAGCAAATTATGACTAATGGTAACCAGATGTGGGAAAAATCAAGATGATACAAAATGCGGAGACTACACAGAAGACTTTATCATCCACAGAAACAAGGGCTTAAGTTCAAGAGAAAGAGGTAGATTTTTTTAACTTCTGTAAATATTGAATTGACTTAAATTTTTGTAGATATAAGAAGTACTCTTTAAAAATATAGACAAATTTATTTTTATGTGTATATACTTCTGGAGCAAAAGAATTAAACCTAAGAAATCTGAGTAATGAATAAAGTAACTGATACTGCTTTATTTACTTCCCTAGAGATCACCATCAGCTGTCTGTACATTTATTCATTCTGGGAAGGTAATGACATACTTTTCCCCATAATAGCCTATCTGTGCAACACACACACACACACACACACACACACACACACACACACACACATTTAGGTAAAATTAGTTCACACTTGAAATCTGTTGGTTCAATTAATTTTTTCTGAGACACTGAAACAGTAGCTCCATGCTTTTTCCCCATGGCCTCAACCATAACTAAAAGAGTTAAGACTTTGCAGCTATATGTTATTATCATTAAGGGCCTACAATAAAAGAAGGTTAAATGGAACTAAAAGATAAAAAACAATTATATATGTAAGAAAATGGGTACATGGCATAATCCAAAAATCTCACTACTAGACATCAGCATGTTGAACAGACACTTTCATACCCATGTTTTTTGCAACACTACTCACAATAGCTAGGATATGGAATCAACCTAAATGTCCATGAATGGATAAATGGATACAGAAAATGTGGTGCATATCCATGCAATGGAATACTATTCATCCATAATAAAGCATAAAGCTCTTTCATTTGCAGGAACATAGATGGACCTGAAAGACACTATGGTAAGAGAAATAAGTCAGGAATATATAGATAGACATCACATGATTTCACTCATATGTGGAACCTAAGAGGGTATATCTAATAGAAGTTAAGAGTAAAATATGGTGACCAGAGACTGAGGAGAGTAGGGAGGAGAAGGGAGAGCAAGCTGAGAATCAGCACTGAATACACCAAGTGCATTGTACATATATGAATATATCTTTTTGAATCTCACTATGAGGTATAATTACAATGCACCAATAAAAGGATAAAAATATAAAGCAATAAAATAAAAAACACAGGCAAAAATGGGAATGGGAAATATGATACCAAAATTAAAATGAGGTTGATGTCAATCGACTGAAAAATAACATTTTGACTTGATATGTAGGAGTCTGAATAATATTCACTATGCATGCTCTATTTTTAATTTTACATGAAGTAATTTAACGCATACTGTCATAAACAAGTTTGTTTTACAATAAAAGATAAACATCAAAGACAAAAATGAGGTTGATAAAAATCTGTTCTGTTCACTGAAATTTGTAGATTGTGCTTTGTGACAGAATCATAAAGGATAACATTTGCTGAGTGTTTTCCATGTGCTAGTTACCACTGCTGAGTACTGAGAATTCATATTGAACAATAAAGTGTGGTTCCTGTTCTCAAGACCCCACTAAGAAAAAACAGTCTTCTGTTCAATGACAATGAAGTCTACATTCCTGAGTAGTAATTTTGAGTCCCAGACTATCACAACAATTCTCTTGGGTTATAAAATACTTCACTTACAATGAGTAGGAATTATTTACTAAGCAGCATATAGCAATCAGGTAAGCCAGAAATTTTGATAACATTGACTGAACTGCTAACTGGAAATCTCCATTTTCAAGCCCCAGTAAGTGTTAGCTACTCACTTTAATTATAATAGCAACAGTCTCAATTCACCTCAAACAGGACCATAGAGGTTTGAGGTTACGGACTTTAGGATCAAAAAGTCTTGGAACTGACTCCTACCTTTACTATTTCTAAGCTGGACAGCCTTTTATCTTCTGCGACCCATCTAAAACTATCATTATAGTAATAATAGTATAATTATAGACTCTATATTACACTTTTTAATAATTTATCGGTATAAATATTTTAACTAGATAGAGGTTATAATTGCACACACTATAAATGTGCAAAATCCAATTTATGATAGCAACACTTACAAGTTTTTTAATCTCATGACATGGTATGATAGGGATGAACATGCCAATAGAAACTAAAGTTAAATTTATTTTTTGGTGGTACTGGGGTTCCTGGAAGCCCTTCTACCTCCGGGCTACACTCCCAGACCTATTTTTACCTTTTTATTTGGAAATAGGGTCTCCTAAGCCAGCACAACTGGCTTCAAACCTGCGCGATCCTCTTGTCTCCGCCTCCCAAATGCGGGGTAAACTTTAAAATTTTGAATTTCAATCTTCTAAGGAACCTTCACACTGATCACCGTAGAGGCTGGAGCAATTTGCAATCCCACCAACAAGATTTTTTTAAATATGGAGAGGATTATATCAATGCAAATATTTCATTGGTGGAGGAGAGTTAAAAACAAAATTCATGCACACAGAACTTGGTCTGTTTCCCTCTGGATCCCACCCCATCTCTCCTCTTCCCCGTACATGCCATTGAGATTGCTATTAATTTCGTATACAAACAGAGCATTATTTAAAATGTTGCCTTCATCACATCTCCTTTGCCCCTCTCCTAAAACCCTCCATTATTCCACTGAAGTCTCTCCTTTATCTGAAATCTCTTTTACTACCCAATTTCTCTCTAGAGTATACATGTGACATATGAGGCAAAACATAGAATTCTTCACTTTCTGAGACTGGATGATCTCATTTAGCAAGATATTTTCTAGTTCCATCTATTTTCCTTCAAATGACTTAATTTTCTTCTTTCTAGCTGAGTAAAATCCCATTGTGTGTATATACCAGTTTTATAATACACTCATCATGGACACCTAGGTTGGCTCCCTAACATGGCTTTTGTGAATAAACATGGATATGCAAGCATGTATTGCTCTCATATTCTGACTTCAGTTCCTTTGGAAAGATGCCCAAAAGTGGTATAGCTAGGTCATACGGTGGATCTATCCCTAGTCTTCTGAGGAACCTTCACACTGATCTCCAGAGAGGCTGAACTAATTTGCAATCCTACCAACAGGATTTTCATCAATACATACATTTTCAATGGGGGGAGAGATTTAAAAACAAAATAACACCTTAAAACTTGTGTTCCTTGATATGGCTAAATTCATACCATAATTCAAGCATAATGAGCATAAATTATCCTTCATACTAGTCACTAAATGAATTGGCCTGGCAAACACAGAGGGCGTTTCTACAGGAAAGCTGGTCATAGAATTCATTTTTGTCAGAGTTCTTCAGTGAAAGAGAACCAATAGATACAGATTTACATAGGAAGACATTTACTATGAGGAAGTAGCTCACATGACTATGGAGACTGGGAATCCCCACAGTCTGCCATCTACAAGGTGGAAAGCCAGTGGTGAAACTTAGTTCAAGTCTGAAGGCCTGAAAACTAAGAGAGTTGATTATTTATATATTTCCGAGAGCAGACCAGATGTGGTGGTGTGCATCTGTAATCCCAGAGCTTGAAAAGTTAAAACAGGAGAATCACATGTTCAAGGTCAGCATTAGCAACTTGGTGAGACACTGTTTTCAAATAAAAAGGCTGGGGTATAGCTCAGAGGTAGTATGCCCCTGGATTCAATCTCTTGTACCAAAAAGAAGCGATTTCAAAAGGCAGGAGAAAAATGATGTCACAACCCAAACAAAAGGGATCAATTAAACCAGGAGTGGTGATGCACTCCTGTAATCCTAGTACTTGAATCGCTGAAACAGGAGGATCACAGGTTGGAATATAGCCTGAACAATTAGCCAGGCTCTCAGCAACTTAGCAACACCCTGTTTCAAAGTTAAAAAATAATAAAGGGCTGAGGGTGTAACTCAGAGATTGAATGTCCCTGGATTCAATTCCCAGTATCACAGAAAAAAATGAATAATTCCTCTTTCCTCTATCTTTTATTCTAGTAAGGCCTTCAATGGATCAGAAGTTCTTCAACCACATTGGAGAGATTAAACTACTTTACTTGGGTGGTTTGTTAAAATTTTAATTTCACCTACAAACCCCCTCAAAGACATTCAGGATTAATTTTTAATCGGAGCATCCCTGGATCTAGTCAAGTTGACATGAAGCATAGAATTAACAACCATGAAGTATAAAAGAAACACTAAAAGTATTTTCAGTAAACCAACTTGATAGATATTCTGATATTTAAATTAGCATTTCCATTCTTTTTTTCCATTGGAGACAGAATAGCGTTTGTCTTTCCCCTCCTACGTCCAACAGGTGTTTATATTCCTTCTTCAGTTGAAGATAGCGATGCAACGGAAGAAGGTTCAAATGGGAATATCTTCTCACATCAGGACTACTGGGTGGCTTAGCCAGATTCCTGCAGAGAACAGTTGTTTTTATTAAGGGTAGAAGTAATGATTACTTTTGGAGGCTTTCCAGATTCCAGGGACTTTGCCAGACTCCCTTTGGCAAAATAATTTTGATGGCCAAACACACAGGCTCTGAAGTTAGCAGGCTTGACTTTAGAGTTCAGCTTTACCAATTGTTTGCTGTATGACAACGGGAAAGTCACTTCTTCTTTTTGATCCTCATGGTCTTATCTAAAAAAATGATTGCAAAAATACAGCGAGATCAAACTTTGAAAATGCCTACAAGTGCACTTGTCACTATATTAAGTACTCATTAAAATGAAAATAATTACATGGCTTTAGGAACATGAGACAGTTCCCCAAAGCCCCTTACAAGTCTACCCTCCCCTTTAATTCATTTTTCAATGGACTAAATCTGCATAACTCAAAATATTGATCAGTACTGAAATGAAAATTCCTCAATTGCAAATCAGAAAACTGTTCTCAAGTCAGTATTTACTAGGATATTTTGCTAAGATAAGCCCTTTGTTTCTACTTCGGTAAATCCTTTTTTGTTTGTAGAGCCACCACAAGTAATAATTACTTCTGTCATTAATAGAAACAACTATCCTCTGCAGGAATCTGGTTTGGTCATTCAGTGGCCTTTGATTATGCACTTTATCCATTTTGGCTCCAGGCTTTTCAAAAATACATTTCTTTCCTCTTGAGTACACAAATATTAACAGATACATCATCCTTCAAAGAGAGGTTTCATGGGAGACATTATTATTAATGTCTTGATAATCTAATCAAATCTAAATTATCATTTTTAATTTTAGTGTGCCTTTGAGTGTAGAGAGCAATTTTAAAGAGATAGTAGGACCCAGTGGTTCTTCTTTTGTGTGTCTGTGGGTCTGGGGATGGAAGCCAGGGGCATTTGACCTCCGAGCTACACCCCCTGCCCTATTTTTTTTATTCTTTATTTTGAAACTGGGTCTCACTGAGTTGCAGAGGGCCTCACTAAGTATCCTCGGGTCTCAGCCTCCCAAATGCTGGGATTACAAGCATGCACCACCACACCCGGCTCCAGTGGTTCTTCTTTAAACAAATTTACTGGAATTGCAACCTCTTTGTTATTTATCATAACAAAAAATAACATAACTCTAGACCACAAGGTCCTTAACCTTATTTCTTTAAGATGAAATTTATCCCCTTCATCTGAAACTCAAAGTTGCTTCCTACTCAAAACAATGTCTTCCATCCCCAGTCCCGCAAAAAAAAAAAAAAAAGTCATTAAAAGCAGTGACTTTTCCTTTAATCAAAGCTCAGAACATTATACCTAAGTAACTGACAAATGAGGGGAAAAGGGTATTAGAATTGATAAATCCAGGAGCAAGATTTCAGCCGATCTACACACTTGGGCTGTACAAAAATATAACAACCTTGCTGTTAAGTAAGGTGATATGTTCTGTGGATCCAGTTCCTTGTCAGACAATTTCTGATGAAAAAATATATTCACCCATTAGGGAGGAGATAGTTTATTATACATTGCATAGTCATTTAAAAAACTGAGGACTTCCCTATAATCCTAGGACTTGGGAAGGTGAGACAGGAGGATCACAGGTTGGAGGCCAGGCTCTGGAATCTAATGAGGCCCTCTGCAAATTAGTGAGATTCTGCTTCAAAATAGTAAAATAAAATAAAATAAGACTCAGAGTATAGTTTAGAGGTTGAACAACCCAGGTTTCAATCTCCAGTACTGCCAAAGAGACAGTTGGACCCTGTAGTTTTTTTATAAAACAACATTTATAAATAGTGATATATATACAAATCACAAAAATATAACAAAAAATTAAATACTGAGAACACAGAGCACAGAGGATACTCCATAGAAGTGGAATCCTCATGATACTTGTGACCACACTTTTTTTATTTTTACGAAAGTAATATGTGTTGCTGAATCATTTATTCATTTGCTTATTCAATAAACCTTAAGCACATATTTGTTCCATTCATAATGCAAGCCACTGGAAGCTATAGTGGTGAACAAAAAAGACAACATCCCTACCCACAGAAGCTTACAGATTAGCAGTAATAGAGGAATAAAATAAATGTATTATTCTTAATTAAACTTACGAAATGTAGCCGGGCATGGTGGCGCACGCTTGTAATCCCTGCATTCAGGAGGCTGAGATCAGAGGATCACAGTTTACGGACAGCTTCAGCTACTTAGTGAGGCCCTCCGCAACTCAGTGAGACCCAGTTTCAAAATAAAGAATAAAAAATTGGGCAGAGGGTGTAGCTCTGAGGTCGAATGCCCGCAAAAAAAAAAAAAAAAAAAAAAAAAAAACAACATACAAAATGCAAAATGTATTCTAATTAAACTTATGTCAGTGTACATAGAATAAAAACAGAAGTTTTGTGGAGGACTAATATAAACTAGGTGATCAAGAAAAGCCTATGTAATTAAGTCAGTTTGACTGAGAATTAGAATAACAATGAATTACTCATGTAAAACTTTACAGAAAAAGTATACCAGATAAGGAAAAAACAAAGTATAAGGGCATCAGGTAGGAAGAAGCCAAGCCTCAGGGGTTCAAAGAGGGGTGAAGAGCTGACATAGAGTAAGTAGGCCAGGAAGAAAGCATGGTAGGGCAGCAGCAGAGAATTCACCGAATCCAGTACAGCTACATCTGCGTACTCAAGAACAGTGAGTCAAATTGCGGGCCACAGAGGAGAAATCCCAGTACTGTACTCCCTGGCACTTGACCCAGTGGGAGAGGGGTGGTGGCAGAGATATCACACCATAGGAGAACGTGCAACATGGCACCCCCCACAGTCTAAAGCAGCCTCTATCGACTCTCTGGGTCGGAGACTCTGTGATACAACCCAGTAAAGGAGTAGTGGGGTCTGAGATACTACTGACTCGAGATCCAGAACACCTTAAGTGAAGTCATAGTGACCCAAGGGAATAACCCAGAGAAGGCACAAACTTCCGAAATCATGGGAAAGAGGAATAATACTAGAGCAATGAATGCCCACAACCCCACAACATCAGAACCCGATAAAACAGAAAATCAGAGATTTCTAGAAGATCAAATCAGGAAAATAACTGTAGAAATAATAGAGGTGCTTCGAAAAGAACTCAGAGAGAGCCAAAAAGAGATAAAAGATGCAATTAATGAAGTAAAGGCCTCAATTCAAAGCACAAACGACCGATTAGACCACATGGAGAACAGAATCTCGCTCTTAGAAGATGATCATTCCAAAAATGAACTCATAGTTTCTAATCTAGGAAAAAATATCCGACAGCAGGAATCTGATATTGAAGAAATATGGGCCCATTTTAAGAGAGCTAACCTAAGAATAATTGGAATAGAGGAGGGAAAAGAAAGTGAAACCAAAGGGATCAACAATCTCTTCAAGGAAGTAATAGCAGAAAATTTTCCAAACATAGAGCAAGAGGTTGATACACAGGTCCAGGAAACTTATAGAACTCCCTTTAGACAGGGTCGGAGAAGAGGATCCCCACGCCACATAATTGTCAAAATGACCAATGTGGAAGCCAAGCAGAGAATCTTAAAGGCACCAAAAACAAAGGGCCAAGTGACATTCAGAGGCAAGCCAATTAGAATCACTCCAGACTTCCCAAAGCAAGTCATGAGAGCCAGAAGGGCTTGGAGTAACATATTCCAAACTCGGTAAGAAAACAACTTCCAGCCAAAAATTTCCTACCCAGCAAAACTTTCTATCAAATTAGATGGAGAAATAAGAAGCTTCCATGACAAACAGAAACTGAAGGAATTTTTGTCTTCAAAACCAGCACTAGAGAAAATACTCAAAGAGATTAACTACAAAGAAGAAATAGGTAACACACACCAGAACCAGAGAAACAAGAGTTTCCATCCAACAGTCAACTAAGATTGGTTATCTGTGGAGATTCATTACTTATGTTAGTCTTTTACCTATCTCTAAATGGTATTGTTTGCCTTTATTGTTGTCAATTTTTAGGATTTCTAGTTGGAATATTAATATACCTTCAGATATAGCATTTGGAAATATTTTATCCCATTCTATTAGTAACTGTTAACTCTGTTTACATTGTCTTTGGATATACAATATTTTTTTATTTTTTAGGGAGTTTGTATACTCTTCTGTTGCCTGTGCCATTGAAATCATAACCAAGAAATCACTGCCAATTTCAGTGTTGTGAGGTTTTATGACCCAGATTTTCTCCTAAAAGTTTATAGTCTTAAGATTTATATTTAGGTCTTTTATCTATTTTGAGTTAATATTTGTATATGGGATTAGGTAAGGGTCCAACTTTATTCTTTTCCATGTAATTATTATGTTTCAACAATATTTAGTTAAAATATTATTATTTCTACCACCCAATGTTCATGGAAACCTTGTCAAAAATAACTTGACAATATAGGGAAGAATTTAGCTCTAGGCTTTTATTTAACTCCAATGGTTTATATATCTGCCTTTATAATAGTACTACACTGTTTCAATTATTGTAGCTTTATATGGTTTGAAATCAGAAAATATATATCTTCTAGCTTTTTTCTTTTTCAAGATAGTTTTGGGTATCTAGAGTCCATATTCCATATTAGGATAGAGTTTTTTTCTGAAAAATAAATATATAAATATATGATAGTTTCACCTAAAAAAATAGAAAAAAATATTCTCTGGTAAGAAAGAAAGCAAAAAGAAATATTGAAATGTTATCTTTAAGTCATCATAAGCTTGGTATCAGACAAATGAAACTGTTATGTGAGATTATCATTTTTAATTTTGGATAAATTGCTATAATACTAGATGTCAACCACTAAGCCAAGCATAGGAGGGAGGGATGGGGAGAGAATGGGGTGGGGATCGGGTGGGGGCTGACTGGGCGATGTGTGCATGTATGTCTACAAAAGTTTGTATCATACCCACTATGATGTATGAATACAGTGCACCAATAAAAAAAAAAGAAAGCACGGTAGAAAATCAGGTAGTGTGATGCTAAATTATGGACATGTGATGGCAATGATTTACTTTAAATGAAATGAGTCAGACACAGAAAGACAAATACAGCATGCCCTCACTTATTCGTGGAATTTAATATATTTGATTTTATAGAAGTTGCAAATATTATGATAGTTACCAGAAACTAGGAAGAGTAGAGGGTGGAGGACATTAATACCTGGGCCATTCAACCTCTAAAATGCACTCTACAAATGAGTAAGAACATCACATTATACATCATAAATATGTATAAATATCCCGGGCGTGGTGGCGCACGCTTGTAATCCCTGCACTTGGGAGGCAGAGACAGGAGGATCGCACAGGTTCGAAGCCAACTGCGTGCGCTGGCTTAGGAGACCCTGTTTCAAATAAAAATGTAAAAATAGGTCTGGGAGTGTAGCCGGAGGTAGAAGGGTTCCAGGAACCCCAGAACCACCAAAAAAAAATATGTATAAATATGCATCAATGAAAAATAAATAATATTTTTAAAGATCTTAGCTTGTGTTAAAGTGTGAAAGGAATCAGATGATGACTTCTAAAGAAGAGATTTATATGACCAGCTCATAATTTTAGAAAAAGATAGTCTAGGGTCTCTATGAAGAATGACTTTTAGGGAATCAAGATTAAAAAGTCTATGAGGGACATAGTGGGGAAAAAATGAAATCCATCTAACTACACAGAAAATAAAATTACTTTTGTTTTGAAGTAGCCACTATTATGATCCTAGTGCATTTCCTTCCCATTACTTAGAAAACAGACATAGGAAAAAACCCAATCTTGAACCAACCTAGGTGTCCATCAAGAAATGAATGGATTATAAAAGTGTGGGATATATACACAGTGGAATTCTACTCAGGCATAGAGAAGAACAAAATAACACCATTTGCATGAGATTAGGAGGACCTGGAAAACATAATGTTAAGTGAAATTAGCCAGTCACAGAAAAATCAACTATCATATTTCTCATATGTAGAGGCTAGAGAATAATCAGGATATCAAAGGGACTCCAGATAATGAAAGGGAAACTCCAGTGGAGCCCGGGAGGTGCTATAGGGAAAGGGTGGAGGGAGGGACAGAGAATCAATGAAGGAATATTATCTACGTATGTGAGAATACCAATGTCAGTGTGGAAGGGGGCTGGAGAGAGAGCCAGGGGAAAGCCCACGAAGTGCTGTTGGCATGTATGTCACTATCACTCTGAACTGAATTATGGTGTGAGACTCCAATGAACCAATAAAAGTATTTTTAAAACCTCAAAAAAAGAAAGATCGAAAAAATTTTAGTTCTCATTGGGGTAATTATTACTATTTTTCTGGATCCAGTTTAGCTTGGGCTGAAGGTTATGGTTTGGAGAGCTCTGATCATTTGAAGACTTTCTACCATTTTATTAGATTCTAAAGTATCTTTTCTTCCTTCTTTCCCTCTTTTTTATGTTACTGGGGGTGGAACCCAGGGGCTTTCCACCTCCGGGCTATACTCCCAGGCCTATTTTATACTTTATTTGGAAACAGGGTGTCACTAAGTTGCCAGGAGCCTCACTAAGCAGCTGAGGCTGGCTTCGAACCTGTGCGATCCTCCTGTCTCAGCCTCCCAAGCTCGGGGATTACAAGTGTGCACCACCACACCTGGCTATTTTTCCCCTTTCTCTCTTCCTTTTTCCTCTCCTTCTCTTCCTTCTCCTCTTCCTCTTTTTCTCCCCTTCTTTTTCTCTCACCGTCTTTCTCTCTCTTTCTTTCTTACTTTCCTTCCTTGTTTGTAAATGTGAGTCATGCCAACTCTCTTCCTTCAACTGCCAAATCAAATTTTGAATGTTAGTCAAAACATCACATATGAATATAAAGATAAAATCACTGGTAGTGGATTTCAGTGATTTAGATGAGAGTATGTTACAAATTCTGTGGAAATAGTTGCCTCTCTCAGGGCTTATTTACATATGAGTAAGTGTAAATGTGTGCATGAATCAGTATCTGTTATTAGGTATTGAGAATTCTATTTTTAAGCACAGAGCCTGCATGTTTTGGGTGCCAATTCATAAAAATATTTTAAGAGCTTTTAGTTTGTTCTCATGTTCCTATTTTATTTTGAGTCATTCCCTAATATGTACCATCTTTCACTACTTCTCCTTTTTTACTTGTAGATTTTAAATCTGATTTTGGGGGAAGTCTATTGGGGGAAGTGAAAATCAAAGGGAGAAGTTATTCCATGTTTTGTCACCATTCCTACCTCTCAACCTTCAATCTTATTTACAGATATATATATATATATATATATATATATATATATATATATATTACACTATTAGAATTATATTTAAAGGGTACAATTAGCCAGGCGTGGTGGCACACACTTGTAATCCCCATACTTGGGAGGCGGAGACAGGAGGATCGTGCTGGTTCGAAGACAGCCTCGCTGGCTTAAGAGACCCTTTTTCCAAATAAAAATATAAAATAGATCTGGAGTGTAGCGCGGAGGTAGAAGGGTTTCCAGGAATCCCAGTACCACCAAAAAAAGGGTAAAATTGAAAAGCATGAGTCATTAATAACAATTATGCATGACAAGTATCTTTTCTTCCTTCTTTTCCCCTTTTTTATGGTACGGGGGTTGGGGTAAAACCCAGGGTCTTTTCTACCTCTAGGGTATACTCCCAGACCTATTTTATACTTTATTTGGAAACAGGGTCTCACTCAGTTGCTGAGAGCCTCACCAAGCAGTTGAGGCTGGCTTCGAACCTGTGCGATCCTCCTGTCTGAGCTTCCCAAGCGCGGGGATTACAAGCATGTGCCACCACGCCCGTCTTATTTTCCCTGTTTCAAAATAAAGACCCTGTTTCAAAATAAAGAATAAAAAATCTGGCTGGGGGTGTAACTCAGAGGTAGAATGTCCCTGGGTTCCTTCCCCAGTACTGCAAAAAAAAAAAAAAAAAAAGTGAGAAGTTAACTGTATTGGAATGTTAGAATTATAAAAGGAACTTCGAAAGCATGCATTACTTACTGTGCATTATTGACTGTGTGACTCTGGCAATGTTACAACTCTCATCATTTCTTCCTGAAATGATGCTACAGGAAGATGACAGCTCTCTTCATCTCCATCAGGCCCCACATTTTGTCATGTGGAAAATTGCATTGTCTTGTTCCCCAAAATGCAGAATTAAGTCAGAGATTCTAAGAAAGTCTTCACTCCACCTTGACCATTTCAAACCATATTGCCTCCCCCTTAATATCTTGGTCTCAGGAAACTGAGAGCCAGCCAGACTTTGACTTTATTTGTATTTAACCAATTCAACTAATCTGCCCAGAAGGGATTCTAATGGCAGATAGTCATTGTAATAATCTCTTTTTAAGTCCTTAGATCCTGATGGTTTTCATGGTAAGATAGAGGGAATGAGTGCATAAACCTTGTGATATTTATTGATGTCAACTATCTAACCAACCACTATATACTTTCTTTCTTTCTTTCTTTTCTTTTCTTTTCTTTTTTTTTTTTTTTTTGGTGGTGGTACTGGGGCTGGAACCCAGAGGCTTTTTACCTCTGGGATACACTCCCAGACCTATTTTCTATTTTATTTGGAAACAGGGTTTCACTAAGTTGCTGAGAGCCTCACTAAGTAGCTGAGACTGGCTTTGAACCCGTACGATCCTCCTGTCTCAGCCTCCCAAGCGCGGGGACCACAAGCGTGCGCCATCATGCCCTGCTGTATACTTTCTTTTAAAACACTCAAAAGAAATTTATTAAACATTTTACATTTGTACGGTTCTAAGAGAACTATATTAATTCTATTTTCATCCCTTACCAATAGACTTTTTTAGTTTATTACCAGAATTCAGACAGAAATAAACAAACTTCGATCAGTCTAGTAACAGAAACTAACTGCCAAAGTCTTCCCTATAAGAAATGGGGTCCAAATTCAACATGTTTTGGAGTACAAGAAATGGTCAGTACCCTCAAGGAATTTACTATCTAGGGAAAGTGATGTATTTTTTCACAGTGAAATAAGATTTAAGCTGACTTTTTTTGTGGTACTGGGGATGGAACCAAGGGGCATTCTACCTCCAAGCTACACCCCCAGCCCTTTTTTTATTCTTCATTTTGAAACAGGGTCTCACTGAGTCACAAAGGGCCTCACTAAGTAGCAGCTGAGGTGGTCCACGAACCGAGATCCTCCTGTCTCAACCTACAGAATGCTGGGATTACAAGCATGCACCACCATGCCCAGCTTAAGCTGATTTTTAAATGATTAGTAATACTGAGTAGATAGAGAAGAGGGACAAAGACGTGCATGACAGGCAAACTGTATAAGCTTGATGACTTTTCAAGAGACTTTGAATTTTTATATATTTAAGATTTATGTATATATGATTATCTAGTATGTTTAACCACATCGGGAACTGCAGACACTATGTTGAGTGAATGAGTTACTACGAACCTTTAAAGGCTCCTCAGCAGAATGTCCAAATGACAGCTGTTCCTATCCCCAGCTCTCCTCTTTACAATAGTAAGTGCCTCTAGATTTGTCTCAAATCCTTTTCTTCCAAAAGTTCTGGAGACTTTGCTTCCCATCAATATAATTTATCTACAGGACAGTGCCTATACACTGTTGGAAATGTGTTGTTTTACTAAGGCTATGGTCAATCTCTGATATTTACTTTCTTTTGGGATGTTGGATCATGATCACAACTCTCTTTTCTGAAAGACTGGACCTAGGTAATCCATAGTAGGGACCTCAGTAAATGGTTCCGTTTTTATTCCTCAGTTGGCCTCAGCCAGTCTGTCCTGACCTTGGGATCTACTTCAGGCCTTCATTTTTATTTTATTTTATTTTATTTTATTTTATTTTATTTTATTTTTGTATTGGGAATTGAATCCATGAACATTCTAACTCCGAGATACAACCCCGTCCCTTTTTATTTATTTATTTTTTTTGAAATAGGCTATCGCTTAGTTGCCAAAGCTGGCCTAGAACCTGAGATTCTACTATTTGGGCCTCCTAAATACTGGGATTATAAACATGTACCACCATGACTGGCCAAGTCTTCATATTATCTTTGTGGCTAGTAGGTTGTTTAAATCATTATTAATAGCCACCATATTGTTAAGAGTTGAATAAGACACTTTATCTTTCCTGATTTAATTCTTAATACTACCTCTCCCTGTGTTCTTATGGTTAGTCATTATAGTTTTAAAATAATTCTTATCTACAGTTCTTATTAGAGCTTCAAAAGATTCTTATGAAGCAGAAAGGACAGATATTATCACCATGTTGCAGAGACATACACAGATTTGGAGTGATAAATTGTCTTGCTTCATATTGCACAAGAAAGAGCAAAGATGGGATTGGATCTCAACTCTGCTTAGTATCAGTCAGCTGTAGCTGTCAACCATACCATTCTTAAAACTCCTTCTCACAGGTTCTATGGGAAACATAGAGCTCAGAAACAGAGTTGGCTCTTTTCCTCACTTTGGAAAGCTTGAAGTAATAGCCCATTGTCTAGAATAAGAGTATATTGGAGATTGCTGGAGAATTCTGATAACTTCAAGAAAGTTGATAAGCCAGTCTTTTTGTCCTGTTTCTCCAAACCTAATGGACACTGTTCATTATTTATGATAACAGCAGGCAAGTTTCCAAAAATGAATTACTGTTTCTCAAATAGGACTTCAAATACATAGGGAAATTTCTACAAAGTACCCCCAAAGAGGAAGGAAGCAACGGCCAGAGTGAGCACATGTATTTTTAAGAGCAATATGGCAAATAGAAAATAACCTCACTGAGAGCAATAGAGTAGTATTCAATATACTTACTATTTCTTGGGGAAAGAAGTAATGATTTTGGAAATTTAATCATATACATGATTAATACAACAATATTTATATTCCGAGAAACTCTAGGTGTCAAAAATAGCTAATCATACCATGGCAATCCAGAGCTCAAATATCTGGCAACCCCAGCTATCAAAACACAGCTGACAGAGCCAGGAAGGAAGCAAAATAGTCCTGAAATGCCAAAATAGATGTCATAAGGTCCATAAACTAAAACCCATACACTTTGTTCCATAGGAGATTTTCCCTTTTCAGCACACATCCTGTCCAAATAAAATAAAACAAGCCGGCTTTTACTTATTTTTGTTCATTTAAGAATCTGTTCTAACTAGCTTGATTAATGTATTTTCAAGGTCACAAAAGATTAAAAAGAATTAATCAAAATGATAGGGATTATTTAAGAGAAGCCTACTAACAATGGCAAGACTGGAGACTTGATAGTTTGAGAATATAGAGAAATAATCACTATAAATATAATAAAAAGAACTAAAATTTCATTTTAGTGAAGGTACAGACAGTTATAGATTTCAGTAGCCCTGAGAGAGAGAAAAACTGTTTTTAATAATGACCCTCAGTGATCCTAAAATGTACATTATATTTGCCTTTCTTAAGTAATAGCAGTAATAATAGTACTAACAACACCAAATATTTGTAAAGTGCTTTATTGTTTAGAAAGCACTTTCTAAGAAATATGTCTCATATTGATCACATCTTGTCCAACTCCCTTATGAAGAGATAATAAAACTGAAACCCACAGAGAAGCAACTTGCCCAGGGTCACATAGCTCAACAGTGACAGAACTGAAACTAGGATCCTGATCCTTTGAATATGTGTTAGTGCCTCTTTCATCCACCATGCTCCTACATTTAACACAGTTTGCTTCACTAGGTCAGAACTGTATTTTCAAGGTATTTGCTCCTAACATTATGTTTTGAATCTTTAGATACGTAAAAAGCTCCATGGTCATATCTACAGAATACAGCTGTCTAAAATACAAATCCTTAGCAGATTTAAAAAAAAACTATATTTTACCTAGTTTTCACCCCAGTCATAGATACTTTGTTTTGTTTTGAAAAACAACTATTATTTCAAAATTTCACACAAATAAAGCATTGCTTGAATTTCCAATCTTATAAAGGTATGGATATATAACTTTATAATTTTATAAAACTAACCACTGCTTTTGGAAATGGCATTTTAATAAAACCCAAGATATAAAAATTTTAACTTCTAAATTTTCTAGTGGGATTGATTTCTATTACATAATGATTTAAATTAAAATTTTAATAGGAGTTTTTCATTCTATGTATTCTCTATATATTGAATTCTACATATTCCATTTCATATTATAAAATTCAACACATCAATACATCTTTACTTGTGAAAAATGTGGCCCAACTCTACTTTAGCAACTGAAATTTATATGAATGTATGTGATTCTTCATTAACACATTTATTTAACTGTATGAAATGAAGTTATGACTGGAACAATCAATCTAGGCAGACAATTGCACAGATGATTTTAATGAACAAATATAATAAAATATTTTTATGAATTATCACTAGTATATAAAAATGTGCACCATATCATATACACTAATAGACATTCAAGCAAAGAGCCTCCATTGTAAGCCCTGAAACTCAAGTTTGTGAAATATATTAGAACACAATTTTATTTTGTGTTCAAGGTGTATGTTTGGGGGAAGAATTCCATAAATTTTGAGATATTTGGAGTTCTTCTGAATTCTTTTTTCCCTCCAAAGAGGAAAAATGAAAGTCTCATAGACACTTTGAGCTGTAAGCATACCAATTTCCACAATTATATTAACATTAAAAGCCTTTCCTCTTCAATCTACTTTGCTCAAGTAGTGTATTATCCCTAAGTGTAGTTAGGGTCATATTGTTATGGTTTATAATTTTCAGTTTAGATAATTCACCTATATCCACTTGTTTCCAATGTATGTTTTATTTCTCTCAGGAAAAATGAAATGTGGACCTGTTGCTGAACACAGGTGAAAAATTCATTTTGTTGTGTATCACATTATGTGAAGAAATACATTTCTCATATGGTCCATAGAAAAATATGTTCCCATTTTGACAGATAATATAGCCATGGAGGTTCATTTGTCAGATATAGGGAAGGGGAGAATGTTTCCTTCTAACATTCCACATCACCGTTTTAAAAAAATCTTCAAAATGATAGCTGCTAGAGTACATTAATTACTCTAGGTAATTATTTGATTATGTTGTCTTGGAATCATCCAAACATTCAAGGGAGATGGTCTGAAGGTCCTCCTTCCTTTGACGAACTTCTAAAGCACTCTCCTTGCATCTGACACAAGACTGAAGAACCAAGCCACCATGTTCCGAAAATTGGTCACGGAATTCTGAGGTCATAAAATAATACACAACTGGATCGAGGCAGCAATTCAGATTTGCAAGACACAGTGAAATGATGTGGAAACACAGAGTACTCTTAATAAAGGAACAGTTTGAGAACACGTGTTGCTTCACCATCATAAAGAATGGAAAGTTAAGATGGTAAGGGGTGAAACACACGACGAACACCACTGCGCACATCAGGACCATCCTCAAAGCTTTTTTCCTTTCTTTGGTCTTCTGAGGAGGGACTTGGAATTCCCGTAGAGATTTTCTCGTTTTCCACGTGCAGTAAGTAATAATTACAACCGGCAATACAAACCCTCCAAGTTCGGCTGCGGTTACCATGCCCACAGAAGAAGCCATGCTGATGTTGTGAAGACCTAAATCGGCAAAGCAGGACTCGGTGTTGTTGGCTAAGCCGGCGCTTCTCAGGATGGGAAGGGGCAAACAGGCCGTGCCCACGATGACCCAGATGGCGGTGCTGATGGCCACGTCGTATCTTCGCTTCCAGTCCCTGGCCCGGAATGGCTTGAGGAGGAAGAAGCACCTCTGGAGGCTGATGCAGGTGAGGAAGAAAATGCTGGCGTACATGTTGAGATACTTGAGGTAGAAGCAGAGCAGACAGAGAGCCCTCTGGAAGGGCCAGTGGTGGTTGATGTAATAGTAAATCCGGAGGGGTAAGGACAACACGTGAGCCAAGTCTGCCACGGACAGGTTGATCATGAAGATGACGGCTTTGTTTTTTTTGCTGATGAAGCGGCACAGAACCCACAAGGCCGCGCTGTTGGCCAGAAGACCCGGGATGAAGATGACGATGTAGGTGGTCGCATAGAGGGAGTACTGAAATGGCATTTGAAGATCAGTGCACTTTGCTCTTGTAGTGTTTGCGTTGTTACTTCCCATCTTGAGGATTTATGTTCCTTCCTTAGGAAGAGCATTAGAGTGATGAATTCTGCAGAAAACAGAGCAAACAATAGAGATGAGGGCAGGTCAGTCCATGTTTGAAAATACAAGTATGTTTGTTTCCTACCACAGAAGCATCCAAGTGTGAACTTTAATAAATTCAAAAAGTTGTCTTTGTATAAACTGCAAACATTTCAATCTACAAAGAAATAAAGGTCGTGAGGCCGATAGTCACAGGAATCAGTACCATGGGAATTTTGGTGATAACTTTCAATATTTCCCCTTAAGAAGGATTAACCAAACTTGCACAGCGAACCCGCAGGCAGGACTTCATTGCAAAATAACCCACAGACATACATTCTGGCATTCTTTTGAAGTCCCAACTTTCAGTTTTAGAGCTGTCTCTATGTCTGTATGTTTAAAGTTTGAGGTTTAGGTAAATTTTCTATGAACCCTGGGAGAACAAAATTTGATCCATTTTCAACTGCTACTTTATAAAGGATTTGATGACTGCTAAGGTGAGTCTTTGAGGCTTTGTGAATGAAACAGGGGGTAAAGGCCTGGGGAAAGGCTGGAAGGTTACTGTGCCTTAGCAGGATAGGGACTTGGAAAGGACAACGTAATTCAGGAGGTAACCTTAGCCTCTTTTCCTTTCTTCAGAATTTGGTTGAGGGCAAAACTGGTCTTGCATATATGTTATAGCGCTTTTCAGAAGCTCCTATAACTGAAATTGTGAGTTTAGCAGTATCTCAAGTCATATTTTAGAATCTTATTTTAATTTTTTCCTTTTTAAAATTTTTTATTGGTGCATTGTAATCATACATCTTAATGGGATAAAAGACTAGTGGAGACACACACACACCCATCACCCAATTAGCCCTTACCCAATTCCCACCCCATTCCCTCCCCATCCCTCCTTCCCATGCTTGGCTTAGTGACTGATTTGATATGTTTGTTTAAGTACATCATGTGTTTTGGAGAGTTTCCCTTTTCCTCCTCCCATCCCCTCAGTTAGGTCGCCTTATTTGCTTCTCTATAGGATCTCCTTCTTCATCTAGAGTTCCTCCTGTTACCCTTTTCTCCCTAGCTTTCACATATTAGGGAAAACATCTAATTTCTTATTTTTTGTGATTGACTAATCTCACTTAGCATAATGTCCTCCAGAACTGGAATTTTATTTTAAAAAATAGGGTAGCCCAGCATGGTGAGGTACTCCTGTAATCCTAGTACTTGGGAGGCTGAGACAGGAGGAGAGCAGGTTTGAGGACAGCTTCAGCAAGTAGTGAGACTCTCAGCAACCTAGCAAGACCCTGTTTCAAAATAAAATTAAAAAAATAGGGCTTGGTGTGTAGCTCAGAGATAGAATACACCTGGGTTCAATCTCCATTACACTAAAAAAAAATAGGATAAACTATCATCCCATTTCAAATGCAGCATATTTATGTGCTACTACCAAGAGCCTTAGTTTTGCTTCTTTTTAATATACTTTTATTGGTACATTATAATTACACACTATAATGAGGTTCAGAGTAATAGAAACAGCACTCGGTGTGTTTCCCCGCACACCCCACTATACTCCTTCCCCTTCACTGTACATATTATTGAGATTGCTATCGATAACTTCATATATAAAAATAGCAATATTTGAAGTGTAATCTCATCATTCAGGAGGTGGAGACTGGAGGATAGCGATTTGCAGACAGCCTCGGCTACTTGATGGAGCCCTTTACAAGTCAGTGAGACCCTGTTTTTTTTTTTAAAGGAATAGAATAATAGGGCTGGGGTTGTAGCTTCGAGGTGGGAAGCCCCTGGTTTCCATCCCCACTACCATAAAAATAAATAAAATATAATAAAATAAAAAATAAAGTGTTGCCTTCATCAAATCTCCAGTACTCTGCTAGCTTCAGACTTATTGAAACTACCCTTGTAACTTCTTTGGGAAACTGCCATAAAGACTAAAGGGTATTGGTTCATAGATGTAGCCAAAAGAAGCTAGGTCTCCTTCATATCTCAGGGAAAGTCCAGTCAAACGTTATGCATGTGTATGCTTACATTTTGAATGATCAGAACTGTCAAAAAGTTCTTCCTTCTGGTGAATCAAGATCTGTTCCCTTGTTATTTCCACCTAGCCATTTCTGTCAAAGCCAAATAAAATAGTCTACTCCCTGTTACACATGAAAGCTCTTCAGATCTGTTCTTTCTTAACCATATACTCTTCTAAATTTTCCTTACCCAGGTTAAATGCTCATTTCTAGTATGACCTGGTCCTTTTTCTTGGTTTTGCTTTATGTCTGTTATTACTTTTGGCCAGAAGCCATGACAGTACAGCCAAACCCTTGAAAATGAAAGTTTAACTACCAAAATGTTTCATAATTTTGAGGAAATTTTATTTATATATCTGTTTGCAGAAACAACATGATTAATGAGATTTTAATACTTCCTTGTACTTTTTATTGCTTGTAAAGGCTGTTAGTTTGCTATACACTTTGTAGAATAAAAGGAAAAATGAGACAGCCTAAATATTACCTAATACATAAAATTACTCAAAAGTAAATGCATATTTTGCAACAACTTTTGAAATATGAATTTAGAAAGCAATGTAGGGTCTAAGATAATGTCTACTCAGCCTTACCTACAACAATTAAAAATTGTAAAAAAAATGCATTTAATTTACACAAAGCCCACAGAGTGCCAGTTAACCTACATACTGCCTTTGCAGTGGCTACAGGGAACTCTCAGACTAAATTTATTGACTTGACAGTTCACTGCAAACAACCAGGTCATTCAGGCAGTTACCTTGAATGATTTTTTTCACTAAGTTGACTGTTACTGATTTGGCCAATTAGTACAGTAAACTGTAAACATAGGCAACAGGATCTCTTTTTTGTGGTTTATTTGTGTACTGAACTAAAATAATTGACACTGTATTCTGTACATTCAATTAAGTTTTTAAAAACCATGTAGAGTCAAATGAGAACTAGTTTGGAAATTAAACTAAAAACAGTTAACATACATGATCATCTTTGGTTCTGTTATAAAAAGAATTAGTAATCACTGAAAGCTAACTTCTGGCCAGGTATTATGTGAAGCACTTGATAAAAAATCTCTGACAGCGAGTGGCAAGCATAAAGAAATCAAACAACAACAAATGCTGGCGAGGATGTGGGGAAAGAGGAACTCTTTTACACTGTTGGTGGGAATGCAAACTAGCTCAACCACTATGGAGATCTGTGTGGAGATTTCTAAGAAAGGTGGGAATAGATCCACCATATGATCCAGCTTTACCACTCCTGGGTATCTTTCCAAAGGGGTTGAATTCAGAGAACTACAGCAACATATGCATACCTATGTTCATAGCAGCACAATTTGTAATAGCCAAAATATGGAACCAACCCAGATCACCATCAACAGATGAATGGATAGCAAAACTGTGGGAAATGCACACAATGGAATTCTATTCAGCCATAAAGAAGAACAAAATTATATCATTTGCAAGAAGATGGAAAGCCCTGGAAAACATTATGTTAAGTGAGATCAGCCAAGCACAGAAGGAGAAGGTACATATGTTTCCTCTAATATGCCCAAACTAGGAACAACAAAGGATACCAGTGGGACTCAAGATATTAGAGGGGAAATACTAGCTAAGTTTGAATGGAAAGATAGGAGAGGAGGAAGGCCAATCTTGATTAATGAGGGTCTACACCTGAACATGTGTAAAATTATGAATAAGACATGTTTAACCTGGACAACCATTGGTGGGAGGGGGGAAGGGAAAACGGGGGCAGGGGGGAGAGGGCACCAAATATAGTTTAAATGTATACTATTTATGTTCAATAAAAAATAAATAAAAAAAGAAAAAAAAATCTCTGACAGCAATCCTACGAACAATAAAACATTACTGCTATTTTATAGATGTGGAAACCAAAGCCCCAAGAAAGACAAGGCTCACTTCTTCCATGTAGCCTTGCCTAAACTCTTAAAGCACAAGTCACTCCTCTGGCCTCAGAATATCCATGGCTCTTGTCATTGTCCTTGGTAAGAGTGCATTTAACACATTTGCCATGATGTAGTTAGTGGTTTGCTTTTTGTTTGTTTCGTTTTGTTTTTAGGATCTATTTGGGTTCCATAAATAATATACATGCTTTACATATCAAAGGATCATTCTCTTATTTCTTCCTTTCTTCCAAAGCATAGTGTCTAGTAACGTGTACCAAATACATCAGCAATCCACTAAGTACTTTGGGGATGAACCTGAGGGAGAAAAAAGTCTCATTGAGAGAAAGAAAAGAGTCTCATTGAGAGAAAGGAATGAGTATCCGGGGGATTCAAATTTAGCTGTGATGTTTGACTTGACCACCAGGTGTCATAAGTATACCAACGTTCAAATATCTTTTGATATTTAACAGAATTTTTTTCAAAATGTCATTAAGGGAGAACTTAAAGGAGAGAAGTACCAGTAAGCAACTTATGTTATTTTAGAAACAAAATCATTTGAAGAGTATTTTAGAGGGTCTGAGTATATTTTATTTCTCTCAGCCAACATACATATAGTTCTCTAAAAGGAGCGTGGCTTTTAGATGCTTTGTAGATTCCTAAAATAGCAGAGCTGTTAAAGGCCACCAAAGTCTTATGATTCTATTAGATTTTATACGAAGAAGTCAAGGCCAGAAAAAAGGGGACTAAAATTTCCAAATTCACACAGAAAATTATTGGCAATGGCTGAACCAAGATCTCTTGCCTCCCACCACAGAGCAATTTCTACTTTTCCAGGAACTTCTAAGATGAAAACCATATTTTTGTAGTTACCTAATAATAAGACAGATGTTCAGAAATGAACCAATGCCAGATTTTAGAACACTAACCTTGACAGTGAACTATTACAGCAAGAGGGATTAGTTCCTTCCAATTATTTTAGGACAAATACAGTATTTTTAAAATGAATATTTCTACTCCCAAATGATGTGATTGTGTAAGAAGCCTGCTTAGAAATCTTAGATTATGTTGTTTTTAAAGCTTCATTATTTCTTCACACAAGAAGAGTTTCACATTTGAAACAGAGATAAGCAAAAATAACATAAATTGTATTAATATAAACTATATATCTCAAATGTTTATATTTTCAAAAGATATATCTCAATTTGAGACATCCATGTTGTCTGGATGTGATATATATATATATATATATATATATATATATATATATATATACACACACACACATATGCCAAGACTGATGGCACACACTTTTAATTCCAGTACTGGAGGGGGGGGGGTCTGAGACAGGAAGGTCACAGGTTTGAGGACAGCCTCAGCAATATAGGGAGTATAGCTCAGAGGTAAAATGTCCTTGATTTCAAATATATTTCAATTGCTAACATTTTGGAGGATATCCTACATTTAATTTTTTCTGTGCAAATAGATCTATGAATAAATAAATATTTTAACCAAAATTGACTTGTATATACATTATAAACATTGTTTTAATTAATTCAACAATAATAGACATATCCTTCCGTGTAAGTAGCATTTAAATAACTATTTTAATAAACACTTTAAATTTTATCAGTATTATACACCATAATTTATTTAGCTAGTGGACATTTAGGTAGATTCCCATTTTTTCACTCTTAAAAACAATAATAGCCGGGCGTGGTGGTGCACGCTTGTAATCCCAGCATTCAGAAGGCAGAGACCCGGAGGATCGCAGTTCACGGATAGCCTCAGCTACTTAATGAGGCCCTCTGCAACTCAGTGAGACCCGGTTTCAAAAATAAAAGAATAAAAAATAGGGCAGGGGGTGTAGCTCCGAGGTCAAATGCCCCTGGGTTCCATTCCCAGACCCGCAAAAAATAAATAAAATAAAAACAATAATAAAAGTATTAGCAAACATTATTACGTACCAATTTTTGTATATTTGGAAAACTCTTTCCTTTAGAGTGGTTTTTTTTTTTTTTGGTGGTACTGGAGATCCTGGAAACCCTTCTACCTCCGGGCTACACTCCCAGACCTATTTTTATCCTTTTTAAATTTGGAAACAGGGTCTCTTAAACCAGTGCGGCTGGCTTCGAACCTGCGCGATCCTCCTGTCTCCGCCTCCCAAGCGCGGGGATTACAAGCACGCGCCACCACGCCCAGATACTTGAGTAAGTTTTTAAAAGTAGACTTGCTAGGCTTCTGATGTGTAATACCAAATTATCCTCCAGAAAGGCATCCTATATGAAATTTCATCATTAACATTATTTCCCATATCATCACAATGTCAAATCTGTTTGTGTTCTAGATACATTAAATCCTGTATGGTGGTTTAAGTATGATGTAAATAACAAATGACAAATTGTGTATATTTATGCTGCACAATATAATGTTTTGGTACATGTATATATTGTGAAATGTTTAACCAAGCTAATTAACATGCCTACTACCTCATATACTTATTTTTATGATAAGAACATTTAAAACCTACTCTCAGCCTCGTGTGGTGGCACATGCCTATAATCCCAGTACTTGGGAGGCTGAGACAGGAAGATTATAGGTTTGAGAAAAGTCTTAGATATATAGCAAGATTCTCAGCAGCCTAGTGAGATCCTATCTCAAAATTAAAAAAATAATCTAAGGGCTAGAGGTGTAGCTGAGAGTTACAATGTCCCTGGGCTCAATCCTCAGTACCATAAAAAATAAAATAAAATAAATAAGATTTATTTTCTTAGAAGTTCTCAAGTACATTATATATTTTTAATTATACCAGTATGCTATAAAACAGATCTTCAGAATTTGACTTATTCTTTAAAGCTCAACAAGGAAATAACTTCTACTTTGTGACAAATTAACTCAGTGTCCACCCTACAGCTATTCTTAAACTTAAGCATGTCTGAGAATCTTCTACACGGCTGTACCAAATACAGATTTACTGATTCAGTAGTTCTGCGATGGGCCTATGAATTTGCATTTCTAATTAGTTACCATGGAATCCAAGGACCACCCTTTGAAAACCACTGCCCTAACACAGTGTTTATGTCAACAAGGACTGTGTTTTATCTGAGAAACCAGCATATTCTCTCCTCATAGATATTGCAAAATATTTAATTAAATTTTCTTTTCCACTTGGACAAGAGAAAATTCCCAGAAAACTTTGTGGTATTTTATCCCTGTGTAGTATAATCTGGCTTTTTTTTATATTTTTCCTGTCTTGACCATGTGAAAAAACGTGCTAGTAAACAAAACAAAGACTATGCCAAAAACATTGCTTTGTGTTTGTATTGCAGAAAGCAGACTGTCAAGATTCTATGGTTGAAAAATAAAAAATGTCTGCAATTGCAAAAGTGTGATAGTTCTCTTAATTTCATAATGAAGTGTTAAACTTAATAGCTTTTTATAACCACAATGAATCTTTGAGAAAAGCTTAAAAAACTTATTTCTGAAACATTCTTATCCAACTTACTCAACTTTAAAATTATAATTAATGTTCAGAATAACCACTGTTAATGGCTTGTGCATTTATATAAACAAGTTTTCCCAAAATTTAAAACTACTACAAAACAAAATATGTGTTACAGAAAAACAAACCAGGTCATTTCAGAATTCCTACTTTCAACTCTTTGTCAGAAATTTAAAAACAGAAAGTTCAATCAAAGCAAAGACACACATTAGTGTTAAATCCTCTTCAATTTTAAAGGGGAAAATATACTTCAGGTTTCATCCCCCCCTAAATTAGAGAAACTTATAAACTTTCTTACACAACCACCTATTTAAAATTCTTTTTACCTGATGCCAATATGTTTTTAATTCAGTTTTCTGGATTTATTTATTTTCCTTCTTGACAGTTAATACCAACAGTGGTTCCAACTACAGGCTTTAGAGTCAGACAGACCTAAGTTTGACTACAAGTCTCTCTGCATAGGAGTTATTTTCCTAATTTATCTGATCCACAGTCTCTTAAAGAGTACAATGCACACCATTGTTTTGTACATTCAAAGAGGTAAACTAATTTAAGCAATGTGCTTGTCTGGTACACGGTAGCGTCACAAGTATTCTGAGTTTTTGTATAATTCTTTTGAGTCATGACATAAGATGAAATATACACTTCAAATTTTAGATTGTTTGTGCATCCTAAGAAGTTACTCCTGACTTCTCTCGTTTTTGTTGACCTCAGTTTTCTTGGGACTTTGAAATGTCTAACCATTCACTATATGGATTCAGTATTCAGTGACAATTAAATTTATTGGGCATTTCCTAGTTGTCCAGATTTTATGTCACTTAATGCTTATAACAATCCTATATTTCCATTTGATCATTAAAAATGATCATATTTTTGCCTATGATTAAATTGATTGTTTATGGTGGGACAAGGATTTGAACTGAATAACTCTAATTCCGTAGCCCACATTATGCTGTATTACTTCCCATTAGTTTGTTATTTGTTATTATATTTAAGCTCCTTGACAAACATTCCCTTATCTCCCCTGAAACACATCCGTGACATCTAAAAGTATTTGAGTTTGGATGGCCTTACCTGATCATTCTGCCCTATGCTCATTCACACAATATAAGTGGTACCTTCAATATAGTAAGCTAATAATATCCTCAATTACCAATTTTATGGTTTCTCTATTATATTTTCTTAAATTTGTCTTATTTTAGAATTTTATTGTTGCAATGTCAGTATACATTGTAGTGAATTTCAAGGAGATACGTTTCTGTATGCAAACAACATCTCTTAGTGTGTTTCCTTCCTACGCCCATCCTGCTACAGCCCTGCTCATTCCTCATACATGCTAGTAAGATTGTGTTAGTGACACCTTTATATACAGACATAATATAATTTTGTCTGTTTCCTTCCTCAAGCCTATTTTTCCCTCTCTCTTACTCCCTCCCCCATCCTCTTCTACTATTCTACTGGTCTCACTCTTTATTATCATGATGGTATATTTCAAAAAAATTTAATGTCAGATTACTGTAGTGATCCATGCATGCCCATGTTTAAAGCAGCACATTCCACGATAGCCAGATTATTGGAGCAGCCTAGGTGTCCATCAACAGATGAATAAAACTAGAACATGTGGTGGTATATACACACAAGGGAGTTTTACTAAGTCATAAAGAAGGATAAACTTACATCATTTGCAGAAAAATGAATGAAATTAGAGAAATTTATTCTAAGTTAGATCAGCCCGTCTCAGAAAGTCAAAGGTCACAAGTTTTCTCTCATTTGTGGTAGCTAGAGAGAAAATAGAAAACAAAAGGGGTGTCACTTCTTCCTTTCTGCATGGCTCCTATTCCAATTTAGACTGTCGTAGTCTCTATCTCATTGTTATCAGCCTCTGTTAATTTCTTCTCTTTCCAATTTTGCACATTGAAATTAAGTTGGTATCTGAACTAGATTATTTTAGGTTAAGGTTTTAGTTGACATTTGCAAGGAAACTAAGGAAGTAAAAACTAAAGTGAAAGAAAGAACAAATGAGTTGGAATGGTACGCAAGAAAAAGTGTAGTTATCAAATGAAGACAGAAATGTAGGGCTGAAAAAATGTCACAATATCATATAGCATCAAGGAAGAAAGTAGCAAAATAGCAGACGCAGATCTATAATTCAATGAAATACAAATATATTAAAACCTTCAATAACAAGACAGATATTAGTAGAATGGACTAAAAACAACTATACCCAAATGTACACCGCCTACAGGAAAACATATTAGATTCAAGGACACAAGTAAATTGAGACTGAACTGTCACTGGGAAATATTTCATTCATACTGTAAACAAAAGACAGCTAGAGAACTAAGGGTGTAGCTCAGTGGTAGAATGCATGCTGCATCTGTGAGGCTCTAATTTAAATTCTTAGTAACAGTATCCAAAAAACAGACTTTAGAAAAATGTTCTATTATAGACAAATAATTTATATTATGATAAAATAATATCAGAAAACATAGTAATTATAAACCCAACATCCTCCTAAAAAAAAGCCTGAAATATATGAAGAAAAAAAAGTTACAGAAATGAAAAACATCGACAATTCAACAATAATACTTGGAGCTTTCAATACTCTACTTTCAATAATGAATAGAACAATATGGTTGAAAACTAACATGGATATGAAGACTTCAACAACACTATCATCTCAAAAGAGAATTATAGAATACTCCTTTCATTAATAGAATAATATATATTCTTCCTAATATCACATTAACTCTTCTCCAAAATAAAATATATATGCCAAGCCATTAAACAAGTCTTGATAAATTTAAAATAATTGATATTATACAAATATATATATATATATATATTATTCCACAATGGAATAAAGTTAAAAGTGACTGAAAGAATTAAACTTTGGTAATTCGCAAATATAAGGAAATTTGAGAAGATATTCTCAAATAACATTTGAGTGAAGAAAAATTGCAAGAAAATTTTAAAAATACTTTTATATATATGAATAAAGTTAAAAACATACCATACCAGAACTAGAAACAACTAAAATTGTTCTTGTAGTTCTCAGCAACAAGAACCATTTAGGAGGCATCACAATTCCTGACTTAAAACTATACTACAAAGTCATAATAATGAAAACAGCATGGTATTGGCACAAAAATAGACATATAGACAGATGAAGCAGAAGAAAAAACTCAGAAACAAATTCAGACACTTACGGCCAATTGATTTTTGACAAAGGGGCCAAAAACATACATGGGAAAAAAGATAGCCTCTTCAACAAAGGGTGTTTGGCAAAACTGGTTAACCATATGCAGAAAAAATAAAAAGAAACCCCATTTTCTTACCCTACACAAGAGTCATTTCAAGATGGAACAAAGACTTCGAAATTAGACCAGAGACCCAGAGGCTCCTTGAAGAGGACATAGGTCCAAAACTGCAACACATAGGCACAGGTAAAAAGAAAAAAAAAAAAAAAAACCTTTTTCTACAAGACCCCAAAGGCACAAGAAACTAAAAGATGGATCGACACGTGGGATCCATTAAACTAAGGAGCTTCTGTAATAGCAAAAGAAGCCATCAAGAACCTCAACAGAGACCCAGCAGAATAGGAGAAATTTTTTAGAACCTATTCTTTACAAGAAAATTTCTTGATTAAAAACTTATTAAAAATGAAACCTCAAATTAATCACCTAGGATTTTGCCTCAGGTAACTACAAATAGAAAAGCAAGATAAACCCAAAGCAGACAGAAATAAATAAATAATAAAAGTAGAATATATAAATGAAATAGATAATATGCAAATAATAAAGAAAATCAACATAAACCAAAATTTATTTTTTAAAAGATAAGCAAGCCGGGCGTGGTGGCACACACTTGTAATCCCAGCATTTGGGAGGCTGATACAGGAGGATCGTGGTTCGTGGACAGCTTCAGCTACTTAGCGAGGCCCTCCGCAACTTAGTGAGACCCTGTTTCAGAATAAAGAATAAAATATAGGGCAGGGGATGTAGCTCGGAGGTTGAATGTCCCTGGGTGCCATCTTCATACCCACAAAAAAAAGAAAAAATATAAGCAAAATTCACAAACCTTTAACTAGACTGACAACA
Source organism: Muscardinus avellanarius (assembly GCF_963383645.1). Taxonomy (NCBI): domain Eukaryota; kingdom Metazoa; phylum Chordata; class Mammalia; order Rodentia; family Gliridae; genus Muscardinus; species Muscardinus avellanarius. Next base: position 114,805,924 of record NC_137792.1, on the reverse strand, counting down.
AAGAAAGAGAAAACACAAATTAATAAATTCAGAATTAAGAGAGGGCACACTATTATACTGAAACAAAGATTATAAGAGTATATTATGGAAAACAGTATGCCAACAATTACATGAATATGTAATAACATATACTGCCAAATCTGAATTAACAACAAAAACTCTATTTTAAAAGACTTTTAAAAAGTGAATAGTCCTGTAATAAGAGAACAAATTAGCAATCAAAAGACATCCCACAAAGAAAAGTCTAGGTCCAGATGTCTTCACTAAGGAATTATAGTAAACATCTAAGAAAGAATTAACATCAATCTTTCACAAACTATTCCAAAAATATGACAGAATGAAGCATTTCCCAATGAATTCTATAAAGAGAATAGCATTACTCTGATATCAAAGTCAGCCAAAGATCACAGGTAAAGAAAATGACAGACCAAAAATGTTATAAACATAGTTTTAAAAAATTCTAAAATACTAGCCAACTAAATTCAGCAGCATACAAAAAAGGCTACACTCTGATTAAGGTTGGCTTAACATTGGAGAATCAATAAATGTTATTCAGTATATTTATAAAACAAGAAACAAAAGCCACATAATTATTTTGATAGCTGAAAAATGCATTTGATAAAATCATCACTTTTCATGATTAAAAACACTCAACTAAGCCCAGCATGATGGCGCGCGCTTGTAATCTCAGTACTTGGGAAGCTGAGACAGGAGGATCATGCAGGTTCGAGGCCAGCCTCAGCTATGCCTCAGCTACTTAGGCTCTCAGCAAATTAGTGAAACCTCATTTCTAAATAAAATATAAAATAGGTCTGGGAGTGTAGCCCGGAGATAGAAAGCTCCTGGGTTCCAACTATACTACCATACCCCCCCCAAAAAAAAAGTCAACTAAAAATAAAATGGCATTTTCCAAAGAAAAAAGACATTTTGAAAAAAATCTACAGTTAATATTAGACATTGAGACTGAATGCTTTCATAATAAGATAAGAAACAAAAAGAACATCACCATTCTCACCACTTCTATTAAATATTGTACTTTAGTATGGAGCCAGTGTCATTAGGCAAGAAAAGAAAGGAAGAGGTTAAATTGTTTATTTGAATATGACAATCTTGTACATAAGAAATTCTAAATAATTTATGAAAATACTTTGAACTAATGAACAAGTTCATCAAGGTACATTAACAATCATTAATCCAAAATAAAATTAAGAAAGCATTATCACTTACAATTGTGTCAAAAAGAAAAACAGAATAAACTCAATCAAAGCTTCTCAAAAGTTTGGCATTGAAAAGGCTAAATATTAAATATTATGAAAATCAAAGATAATCAAAGAGCTGGGCGTGGTGGCGCACACTTGTAATGTCAGCATTTGGGAGGCTGAGGCAGGAGGATCACGGTTCTCTTGGACAGCCTCAGCTATGACTTATGAGGCCCTTCACAACTCAGTGAGACCATTTATCAGAATAAAGAATAAAAAATAAGGCTGGGGGTTTAGCTCAGAAATAGAATTCCCCCTGAGTTCCATCTCTAGTACGATAAATAAATAAATAAATAAATAAATAAATAAATAAAATCAAAATAAATAGAATGGCATATCCTGCTTATGAATTTGAAGATTTAATATTGTCACAACACAATACAAACTACTGGGCATGGTGGCACACGCTTGTAATCCCAGCATTTGGGAGACTGAGACAGGAGGATATTGGTTCACAGCCTCAGGTACTGAGAACCTCACAGGTGGTGAGATTCTTTGCAACTCAGTGAGACCCCATTTCAAAATAAAGAATAAAAAATAAAGCTGGGGGTATAGCTCGGAGGCAGAATGCCCCAGGGTTCCATACCCAATACTTCCAAACACACACACACACACACACACACACACACACACACACACACCAAATTGATCTATACATTAAATGCAAAACCTGTGAAAATCCCAACTGCCTTGTTAGCAGAAACTAACAAACTAATCCCAAAACTTCTGCAGAAATGCAAAGGACCCAGAATAGCGAACTTGAATACTTGATAAAAGAACAAAAGCTGCAGGATTCCAACTTCAAAGCTGCAGGATTCCAACTTCCACATTTCAGAAGTCATTACAAAGCTGCAGGAATGAATCCATTGTGCCACTAACATTCTAAAAGATATAGATAAATGGAATGTATCGGAAAGCCTAGAAATTAACTTTTATACTTATGAGCGATTGATTGTCAACAAGTATGCCAATAGATTGTGGGAAAGAAGAACTAATCTTTCAAACCAATACTGCTAAAACAACTCAAAATTCATACAGAAAACAATGAAATCGGTAGCTGCAATGGTCTTTTGCACATGTCAACTTGGCTAAGTTATAGTTCCCGGTTATGCAATAAAACACTAATTTGTTTTGGGGAGGATTTTTATTAGCATGTTTTAATTGTACATGTTAATGAAGTTCCGCGTGACATTTTAATAATGCATACGATCAAGTCTAGTCTCTTTTCTCTTCCTGAAATCTGTTCATTTTTTTTCTTTTATGGTACTGGGGATGGAACCCAGAGACATTCAACCTCTGAGCTACACCCCCAGGCCTATTTATTTTATTCTTTATTTTTGAAACCGGGTCTCATTGGGTTGCAAAGGGCCTCACTAAGTAGCTGAGGCTGTCCTCGAACTGCGATCCTCCTGTCTCAGCCTTTCAAATCCTGGGATTACGAACGTGGGCCACCACAACTGGCCAAATCTAGTTATTTTTATTTTGCATTCAGGTTGACTTTTTTCCACATATGAGAACATGTATTTATTTTTGTAAGCCTGCCTTATTTCACTTAACAATATCTTCTAGTTTTATCCATTTTGTTGCAAATGACAGGATTTTATTCTTCTTTGTGGGTGAATAATATTCCATTATATACATATACCACTTTTTTATCCATCCATCCTTTGATGGACACGTAGGCTGATTCCATATCTTACTGTTGCAATAGTGCTACAAGAAGCATATACATGCGGGCATCTTTTAACAAATTTGAAGATATTTTGGTGACGTGATTAAAATTCATAAGAGATGGGCAGAGTGGTGCACATCTATAATCCCAGTATTTAGAAGGCTAAGAGAGGAGGATCACAGATTTGAAGCTAGCCATGGCAAGGTAATGAAACCCAAGTACCAAAAGAATCCATCATAACTTGACTTTACATCTTAGTTGGCCTCATTCAACCAGTTCAAAGGCTTTAAGAGAGTTTTCCCCAAAAGAATTTCTTCTTTTGTCATAACCTAACCTATGGATTTCTCACTTATCTAACCAGCCCAGAAAACTGCACAAACAGTTCCTTACAATATATCTCTTTATTTATATCTCCTGCTGGTTCTTCTTCACAGGTTGAATACTGTCTGACACTAATATTCTGAGAACTGGAAATTCTTCTATAGGAATAGCATCATTTTCTGAGTGGGGGGGCACTGGAGATTGAACGCAGGGACATTCTACCCCTGAGCTACATCCCTGGCCCTATTTTTTTAATTATTTTTAAAAATAATTTTTTAATTGTTTTTTAAATGCTAAGTTGCTGAGCCTGGCTTCAAAACTACCATCCTCCGGTCTCAGCCTCCTGGGATTACAGGTATGATGGCACATGCCTGTAATCCCAGTACATGTACCATCATGCCTGTAATCCCAGGATTACTATATTAAGGATGAATTTCTTAATTGCCTCTGAATATTATAAAATCACATTCTCTGAATCCATTATTATTAAGGGCATCAATGTCTATTTTCCATTGAAAAGAGAAAATATCTCAAGGCATGATTGGGGCATAGGGGCACGTACTGAAAATATTGAATATCTCTAATCCAATTCCTGCAGGAGATAGGGTTCTGATGATCATGCCCTCATTATTTTAGAACTAAAATGGAAAACCAAAGAGTGTAATGGGATTTGGTAGTTACTCATAAATGCTAGGAAGTGGCAAAAAATTGAGCCTTCAGATTTTCCAGCTCAAGCTTCATGTTAGTGACCTATATACTTTTTCCTTTTTTTTTTTTTTTGGCCATTTTCCCTGATAGAAACTCTTAACTTCTGTAGCCATAGGGCCAAAACATTTATTAAACCAAAAACAGTTTCATCTTTCAACTGACTAAATTATAATGCAAATTATGTTCCAAAACATGCAGAAAATCTTTTCTTAAAGTGAGGTATTCCAAGAAATTAAAACTGGAACAGAGACACATGGGCAGATCTCAATGAAGCTAGAGAACACATTAAACACCTAGATTTTTCTATCTTGTATCCAATAAAAGCAGGCAGCCCACCTTTGCCTAAAGATTTTACTAAATCTCTTTGCCAAAGAATATGTAATGGCTTCCCCTAAGGGAGAATTATAAGCATGCTCCAACAAGCCCAGCTCTCCACTATAAAATTAATAAACCAAAAGGTACATCTCATTCCTTGAGCGACTACAGTGATTCATGTCACCATGACCTAGGGAATGAAACTGATCAAATTGTCTGTGAATACAGTATAATAGATCCCACTGTTATGTATAATTATTAGGCAGCAATACATTTTTTGAAAACACTGATTTAAAGAATATTAAAATGGACCTAAAAGGTGTAAAGATGGTGATGTACACCACATTGCCATTCAACTTGCCTATCTGCCATAAAGAAACTGATGAATGTTAGAGGATGTTGGACAATTGTCATAAATTCAACCATCTGCTCCAGGTGGGATTTTGTGGGGGTTGCATCTCTTGATCTGGAAAATGTTCTTTTCTTCATATATGCTCATGAAGAACACTAGAATCAGTTTAATTTCAACTAAAAATACAGCAGTGTAACTGTCACGGTCCTACCTCGGGGATGTATCAACTCTTCATCTCTATATCATAATTTTAAATATAGGGATCAAGATCACCTTTGTACAAAGCTAGAGATGCTCTACTGCTCCTAACTTCATAATATCATCCTTACTAGACTTGAGAGCAAGTAAGAACAACCCTAGGAAAGGGAGAAATACAAGCCCCAAAATTCTGGAGCCTAAAAATTCTGGAGCCTTCTGTCTCTGCAAAATGTCCTACTTATCTAGTAGCATGGAGCATGTTAAGATAATCCTTCACAGGTGAAGTATAAATTGCTGTTATCTGATCATTCTTTTAAGATTATAATAATTAAAATTCAATTATATATATATATTATATTTTTATTCCTTCCCCACATTTTATTGTTGATACCATAAATTACATTTTCATACAGTGTAAACCTATGACAGTTATTATAGCTATAGTTATCTTAATATTTTGACTTTTAGCCTTGATACCAAATATATGTTATTTATAGAGCACAATTATAGTCTTAGAGTATTCTGAATTCAGCTATTTACATTTTTTGGTACTCAGGATTTTCTTTGGGAGGGCAGTACTAGGAATGGAACTCAGGGAAATTTGATCTCTGAGCTATACCGCCCACCTTATTTTTTATTCTTTATTTTGAGGAAGGGTCTCACTGAGTTGCAAAGGGCCTCCCTAAGTAGCTGAGGCTGGCTGGCTGCTAATCTCCATTCTCCTGACTCAGCCTTCCGAATGCGGGGATTACAAGCATGCAATACCACATCTGGCTTAGTACTCAGGATTTCACCTAGGGGTGCTCTACCTCTGAGCTACACCTCCAGCCCCATTTTATTTTGAAACAGGGTCTCACTAAATTGTGGAGGGCCTCATTAGATTTCTAAAGCTAGCCACAAACCTGTGATTCTCCTGTCTCAGCCCTCAAAGTACTGGGATTACAGGCATGTGCCACCATGGCTGGTTCTTTTCTTTCTTTCTTTCTTTCTTTCTTTCTTTCTTTCTTTCTTTCTTTCTTTCTCTCTCTCTCTTGATTTATTTATTTATTTATTTATGTATGTATTTATTTATGTATTTATTTATTTATTGCAGTACTGGGGATGGAACCCAGGGGCATTCTACTTCCAAGCTACACCCCTGGTATGATTTTTTATTATTTTTATTATTTGAAAGAGGGTCTCTCTCTCTGAGTCGTGAACCAGGATCCTCCTATCTCTACTTCCCAAATGTTGGGATTACAAGCATGCGCCACCATGCCTGGATCTTTTATTTTTTATTTTGTAAGAGAGTCTCATTAAGTTACCACATGCTGGCCTTGAACTTGAGTTCCTCCTGTCTCATCCTCCCAAAATTCTGGGATTTCAGGTGTGCGCCACACATTCTGGCTTTGACTGTACTTTTAGTGGTCAGTTTTACACTTTTGTATGCTTTTATGGTACACACTAGTGACATTTCATTTTAAAGAGTTCCCTTAACCACTTTTGCAAGGCAACTGTAGCAGTGATGAACTCTCTCAGCTTTTGATTGTTGGAGAAAAAATTATTTCTCACTTATTTCCAAAGGATATATTTCTGGATAAATTACTCATGGTTAGGCCTTTTTTCCCAGCACTTGTGGTATATTATTCCACTCTTCTCCTGACATTTTTCATTAATATCCTAATTTGTGTTTCCTTGTGTGTGAGGACCCATCTTCTCTTGCTGCTTTCCAGAGTCTCTCTTTGTCTTTCATTCCTGGCAGCTCAATTAGAATGTATCTTGGGGTCCTTCTATGTGTACCTGTATTTCAGACGCCAGCTTTATGGCTGCTCCATGAACAATACATATCTGATGTCAAGGAGAGCACACCCTCAATCCAGACCCAGTGCCAAAAGTGATACCATTGGCTCTGACTACTCTGGTGAGAGAAAAAGAGACAGTAATACCACCATGTCTATTGGCATTCAAAACTCCAAAAGTCCTTGATGAAGAAGGCCAGCACCCATAAGTCTGCCATGTTGTTGAAACCATTCAAGGGAGATTATTTTAGATCAACTGGATAATTCTGATTCAGTCAATCAAAAGGCCTTAAGAACAGAGCTAAGGCCCTGTTGGAAAGGAAGAAATACCATATTGTGGACATCAGCTGTGTTAGCTTCTGTCACTATGAAAAATGAAAAACTCAGAGGAAGAGGGATGTATTTGGCTTGTGATTTCAGAGGTTTCAATCCATGATTGACTGGCTCCATTGCTTTGGGCCTGAGATGAGGCCGAATATTATGGTGAAAGGGTATAGCAGATGGAAGTTGTTCAGGATAACCAGGAAAGAGAATGACAGAGACAGAGAAGGAGCAAGGGAGCCAAGGACAAGATACAGTCTCCAATGGCATGCCCTTAAGGAGTCCTCTTCCCTGAACAATGCCCCACCTACCTACAGTTTTTACCACCTTCCAGTAAGTTCATTTAAATTCTTAATCTCTCAAAGAGATTAATCCACTGATGTAATGAGAGCTCTCCTGTCCCAATTATTCCCTAAGAGCTCCACCTCTGGACTTTGCTGCACTGATCAACAGCCTTCAAAGGTGAGCTTTTGAGAGAGATTCTGGATTGAAACCACAATATAGCATCAGCCTGTACCAAAGAGTACCAGCTTTTTTTCTTCATGCTGCCTGGCCTTTGATTAAAATTGTGTAAAACATTTTCTTATAATAAACCTGTGTGTGTGTGTGTTTAAAATTTTAGGATACATAATCATAGTAAGATGTGTGGCTTTTTGTTAGGCAATTACTTCTTAGATACCAGTCCAAATGCATAAACAACAAAAACACGACAAAACAAATGAGGATTTTATCAAGATTAGAAATGAAAATTTAAAAATATATATAGTCAAATCACACCGAGAAAATGAAAACATATCCTCATAATGAGAGAAAATGCTTGGAAATAATATGTGTAATAAAACACACCTTCAAAATAGTTTTTAAAAATCTGATATTTCAACAATAAAAAGACAGCCAATTTTCAAAATGAAGATGGGGTTTGAATAGGCATTCCTTCAAAGAAAATGTATAAAAGGGTTAAATAAGCATATAAGACATCTCCTAATTCATTAGACATTAAGAGACACTAATTAAAACCCTGAGCTAAGACTTCATGTCCACTAGAAAGCATAAAATTAAAAAGTCCGACAAGCCGGGCACTGTGCTACATGCATGTAATTCCACTGCTTAGGAGGCTGGAGCAGTAAGATCACAAATTAGAGAACAACCCGAGCAAGTTAGCAAAAACCTATCTTAAAATTTTAAAAACTATTAAAATTGGTACTGTAGGTACAGCTCAGTGGTACAAATTCCCTGGTGCGCTCTCTCTCTCTCTCTCTCTCTCTCTCTCTCTCTCTCTCTCTCTCTCTCACACACACACACACACACACACACACACACAAACACACACACACACACACGATAGTCAGAAAATATGAAATATTTTATGTATAGCAATTGCTGACTGGGTTGTATATTGATTGTGATGCTTTAGAAAACAAGTTGGCAGTTCCTCAAAATGTTTCACGTAGATGTACCCAGCCGTTCTACCCAGCAATTCTACCTCTATATGAATAATTAAGAGAAATGAGAATTTTGTCCATGCTAAAAGTCATAAAAATGTTAATAGCAGCATGACTCATGATAGCCATAAAGTAGAAAAAAATATGCCCGTAAACTACAGTATAGATGAAACATAATGTAATGTTTTTACAATAGATAATTATTTAGCAATAAAATTGATAAATACTTGCATGATTGAATCGTGTCCCCACAAAATTTGTAAATCAAAGGCCTAATCCTTCATTTGACTCTGTGGAAACAGAGTCTTTAAGAATGTGACTAAGGCTAAAGAAAGTCATAAGGGTGGAGCCCTAATCTCATACAACGTGTTCCCTTATGAGCAAAGAAACAGACATCATTTGTTCCACCAGAACCTAACTATACTGACAACGCAGAGTTATAGCCTCCATTAGTGTGAGAAGATACATTCCTATTGTTTAATCCACCCATTCTAGGTTATTCTGATATGGCATCCTAAGCTGACTGATACAAATATTAATACATACTACCACATAGACACACAATGGAAACATTTTGAAAGTGAAAAATGATGGACACAAAAGGTCAAATATTATATGACCCCATTCATGTTGTGTTCTAAATAGGTAAATCTGTAGAGAAGAACTAAGATCAGTGTTTACCAGAGATTGAGGGCAGAGGGATTTTCAGTAAGGCTAAGAAATACTGGATTTGATTTGAGTAATGAAAATATTCTAAAGTAAGATAATGATGGTATTTGCAAAACTCTATGAATATGCTAATGGTAACTGAATTACACAACTTGAAAATGTGTATTTTGTTATATGGATTATATCTCAATAAAAACTGATAAAATAACTATGCAAAGAGATACATTCAAAAATATCTTAGAATAAACCTGGTGTGGTGGTGCACACTTGTAATCCCAGTACTTAGGAGGCTGAGACAGGAGGATCGTGGTTCATGGCCAGCCTCAGCTACTCAGTGAGACCCTTTGCAACTCAGTGAGATCCTGTTTCAAAATAAAGAATAAAAAAATAGGGCTGAGGGTGTAGCTCGGAGGATAAAATGGCCCTGCATTCCATCCCCAGTACTACAAAAAAAAAAATCTTAGAAGAACCAAAGTAGAATTGTAAAAATTATTCAAGTATCTGTTAGGTATCCAGAAGAATAAAACAAGAAGGAACCAAAAGAAAATAAACTTAAAAATTAAAAACTTATGGGGAATTATATTAATCATTACATACACCAGGCACAGTGACACATGCCTGTAATCTGAGTACTTTGGATGCTGAGACAGGATGATGGCAATTTTGAAGCTACCATGTAGTAACTGAGTAAGGCTCTGTTTCAAAATTTAAAAATGGAAAAAGCTGGGTGTGTGGCTCAGTGGAAGAGTGCCCCTGGGTTCAAACCCCAGTATCACAAAAATAACAAATACATAAAATGTAGTCTCTAAGTGAGTAATTAAATATAATTACTAAGTGAGAACTAGCAGAGTCGGTAGCAAAATATGACAAATTTATTACCTTGCAGTTCTTGAAGTCAAAGTCTGAAATGGGCCTAACTAAGCTGAAATGAAAATGTTGGTAGGGCCTTGTTCCTTTCTGGAGATTGTAGGGGAGAATCAAGTTTCTTGTCTTTTCTAGCTTCTAAAACACTGTCTGCATTCTTTGGCTCATAACCCCTTTTTCAAAGGTGGCAATGACCAAATGTATCTTTTTCACACTATCATAGGCTCCTCTCTTTCTTGCTTTCCTCTTCCACGTCTAAGAACTTCTATTTTTGGATTGCATTAGGTTTATTTGGAAAATCCAGGATAACCCTAATTTGTTCCTACAAAATGATTTAACATATGTACAGGTTCTGAGGATTAAGATGTGGACATCTTCACGGCCCATTACTTGTCCTACTACACTCAAACATATATTGCCTGCCATAAACTCATTTTAGATATAACATTCTAGGTGTATGTTATGCAAAGGATGAAAAAATATACCATGTAAGCGTCAATCAAAAGAAAATAGGAGGAGGTAAAGAAATTTCAGGTAATTTATAGAACAAACAAAATTATATGGACAAAAAGGAATATTACATAATGATGGAAGGATCAGTCTCACTGAAGGATATTGCAATTTTAAATTTATAAATAAGAATAAGCTCTTTAAAACACATAAAATATCTTCAAGTTTCTTTTTCACTTGTGGCACTGGGGATTGAACTTCTAAGATACACCCCCAGCCCTTTTATAGTTTTTACTTGGAAACAGGGTCTCACTAAGTAGCTGAGCTGGCCTTGAACCTGTGATCGTCCTGTTTCAGCCTTCCAACTACTAGGATTACAGGTGTGCATCACCACACTCGGCTCTCAGGCCTCCTTTTTCCCTCCCCGTCATTCTTTCTCGAGCCCTTTCCCGTGCTCAGAACCCTTCCTGACCTTTCCTTATGTATCCTTCCTCTGGTTATTGATTTATCCCCCTTTATAATATTGCCTGCCAATATTATTACCTTTACTGTTTTATATTAAAACAGTAAAGGTAATTGTTTACCTGAGTTCTATAAGTGGTTATACCAAATTATAGAACCTGAGGAGAGAGATGTGGGAACCCACAATTTGCAGACAAATCAGACAAATAAAAGTCTGAATTTATTCCAGGTAGTTAGTGTCAAAACTGGATTAAATTGTAAGCTACCTAGGTGATGTCAATATCTAACTTTTTAAATAAAAAATAACAATTCTATGCAATTGCTTCTAGAAATAAAGAGAAACTAAATATTCTTCAAGTCATTTTATGAGACCCTGATGCTAAAATAATAGAACTACAAACACATTATCTCTCATAAATATATGTGGGAATATCTTCCAAAAATACTATGAAATTGAATTCAACAATATATCAAGAAGAAGAGCCAGGTATGGTGATGCAGGCTTTTAATCCCAACATTTGGGAGGTTGAGACTGGAGGATCCAGGTTCCCGGACAGCCTCCGCTACTTAGCAAGGCCCTTCGCAACTCACTGAGACCCTGTTTAAAAATAAAGAATAAAAATAGGGCTGAATAAAGAATAAAAAATAGGGCTGAAAAAGAATAAAAATAGGGCTAAGAGGTACAATGACCCTGGGTTCCATCCCCAGTGCCACACACACAAAAAGAATTATACAACATGACCAAGTGAGATTCATTTCATGAACACAAAGCTGAATCAATATTTAAAATCAATGTAATTTTCAATATTAAAGAAGAAAGACTACAAATTAATGTAGCAAACAAATTTGACAATATCCCATAGACATTTGATTTAAAGCCTCTTAGTAAACTAGGAACACTACATTAACTTGATAGTCTTAAAAACCTATGAACTTATATTTAACATTGTATATAATGGTAAAAGACTAAAAGGCTTTCCAGCTACACTCAGTAGAAAAGAGAAGAGGATTGATTTCACTTGTTTCATTCAAGATTTTACTAGAAGTTCTAGCAAGAGCAATGAGGCAAATAAAAGAAATACAGGAAAAAAGAAAGCAAAACATTAAACTATCAATTTTTAGAAAATGGTTGATATGTAGAAAATATCACTGTATCTACCAACAATCTCTTAGAAATAATAAATGACTTTAACAAAGTTGTAGGATACAATGTTAACATGATCTATTCTATACAGTAACAATGAACAGGTGAAAATCAAAATTGAAATTCAATACCATTTACAATAGCTTTGTAAAAAAAGAAATAAATGTAAATGTAAGTGTAAATGTAACAAAACGTGTGCAGGATACATTGCGTGGTGAAAACAACAATAAAATGTTGATTAAAATGGAGAAACCAAAACATTGACTGGAAGATTCAACAGATTTAAATTCTCTCCACATTGATAAATAAGTTTATTATCATTCCTCTCAAAATTCCAGGAAATAATTTGTAGGGACTAGAAAAGCTTATTCTGAAATTTATTTGGAAAGGTAAAGGAACTAAGGTAGCTAAAGCAATTATGAAAACTAAAAATGAAGTCACAGGAATCATTGTACATGGTTTTACAACACTTTTGTTCATGCGTGGTAGTAGGAAATTGAACTCGGGGGCATTCTATTTCTGAGCTACACCTCTAGCCCTATTTTATTTTTGGTTTTGAAACAGGGTCTCACTAAAATTGCTGAGAGTGTCGCTAAATTTCCAAGCTTGACCTCAAACCTGTTAGCCTCCTGTCTCAGCAACCTTCCTATCTCAGCCTCCCACATACTGGGATTAGTTTTTATTATTTTTAATATTCTTACAATAATTAAGATGTGATATTAGTGGAAGATGAGATAAATAGATAAATATATCAAAGAAACAGAATAGATGATTTAAAAAGATTATGTACTGTTTTATTCAAACATACTCAAAATGAAAATATAGATATGGAAAATATGTCAAAAGTTTTCAAGGTCTTAGGGATGGAGGTATGTTCTGGCATAAAGCTGCAACATGTAGAATTTTTGTGATAATAATAGTGTTCCAAATTGTGACTGGTGTTGATCATACAAAAATATTTCTAACTAAAAAGTTAAAAAGACATCCTACTGAGTCTCAATGAGCAAACCAATACAGAAATTCTCTAATGTATAATCACAAGCATATCAAAGTCAATCAGTAAGTCAAATATGAGAAAGAGGGAGGGGGAGGAGATTGGATGGGAAGTGGAGGACTAAATGGGTGATGTGTGCATGTATGCCTCTACCACCTTGTGCTCCATTAAACATGGATGATGACAATGTACCAATAAAAAGAGAGAGAAAAGGAACAAAAGTGCTTATCAAAAGATGTTCATATATAACATACTTGGTTTTTTGGGGTTTTTTGAGGGTCTGGGGATGGAACCCAGGGGCATTCAACCACCGAGCGACACCCCGTGCCCTATATTTTTATTCTTTATTTTGAAACAGGGTCTCACTGAGTTGCGGAGGGCCTCACTAAGTAGCTGAGGCTGTCTGTGAACCACGATCCTCCTGTCTCAGCCTCCCAAATGCTGAGATTCCAAGTGTGCACCACCACGCCAATATATATATACTTTGAAAGAAATCATATTAGAATATACCAAATCTTGGTCACCCGTGTTATTCATTTTTAGAAATGTTGATTCACAATTAAGAAATAGTTTCTACTTTGGTTTTATTTGGCATAAGTATCACTCTTAGGCATTGGGAAGTTCAATTACAAACCCTTCACAAGACTCTCTGGGAAAAGATGCTCGTTTTTCAACCATTTAGCTGAATCTCTCATCAGAGCCAGATCTCAAGTGAAACATTCAGGAAGTTCATTAAGTCCAGACCAACTCTGGACTCTCTTACTTTCCCACAAAAATGCAGCAACGTGGCTCCAGTTTAAAACCAGCAAAGAAAAGCTGACCAGAAAAGGGAACCCTAGTACACCATTGTGGGGCTGTAAATTAGTACAGCCATTTTGGAAAGAAATGTGGAGGTTCTTCAAAAAGTTAAAAATAGAACAACCATACAATCCAGCAATTCTGAGTATGTATGCAAAGGATTGAAATCAATATGCTGGAGAGATATCTTCACCCGCATGATCATTTCAATAATTATTTACAACAGCGAAAATATGGAAGCCATCTAAGTGACTATAGATGGACAAATGAGTAAAGGAAATAGTAATATATATATATATATATATATATATATATATATATATATATATGTGTGTGTGTGTGTGTGTGTGTGTGTGTGTGTGTGCAATAAAATACTATCTAATTTTTTAAAAAATCTCTCATTTACACTAACATGAGTGAAAGTATAGGACATTTTGCTAGTTAAAATAAGTTAGGTACATAAAAGTAAATGTATAATCTCACTTTATATAATAAAAAGTCACTCTTACAGAAACAGATTAAAAAGTGGGTGAAAAATGAGAAAAGGAGGCCGGGCGTGGTGGTGCACGCTTGTAATCCCCGTGCTTGGGAGGCAGAGATATAAAATAGGTCTGGGAGTGTAGCCCGGAGGTAGAAGGGCTTCCAGGAATCCCAGTACCACCAAAAAATAAAAATAAAAATAAAAATAAATGAGAAAAGGAAAGATGTTGATGAAAGTGTACAAATTTTTATTATACTGGAAGAAAAGTTTTAATGATCAGTTGTACTGTATAGTGTAACAGCTAAACACTGTATAATTCAAATAAAGAATAGATTTTTTAATATTCTTATTCCCCAAAAAAAATAAATTGGTGAGGAAAGGGCAGTTAATTGGCCTGACTGAATCTTTTTGCAATTTATATATAGACCAAAACATTACATTGCACCCCACAGATGTAGTCATTACTTATCAATTAATAATGAATTTTAAAAATAAAATATGACTAAAATAAGTACATGTATAGAAATTACTAGAGTAAATTATGCGAACGTATATGGAACTAAGCAAATTTCTATTTACATTGTTCTATAATGTCTCCCCTTTTACTTTCTTTTCTTTTTTCTTTTGTTTTTTCTTTCTCTTTTTTTGGTACTGAGGATTGAACCCAGAGGCATTCTACCCCCAAGCTATTCTGCCAGCCTGATTTTATTTCTTCATTTGGAAACAAAATCTCACTAGGTTTTTGAGAACCTCAGTACATTGCCAAGGCTGGCTTTAAACCCGCGATCCTCCTGTCTCAGACTCCCAAGTACTGGTATTGTAAGTGTACGTTACCACACTCAGTCTTTGCCTTCTTTTCAATCACTTAGTACTTGTGGGGGGCACCCTGCCACTGAGCTATAACCTAGCCCTATATTATTTGGAAAAAGGGTCTGATAAGTTGCCAAGGCTAGCATTGAACCAGCAATCTTACAGCTTCAGGCTCCCAAGTACTGGGATTAGAGGCATGCGCCAGTGAGCCCAGCTATCTAGGACCTTTAACTGCCAATTTTTTCTTCTTTGAGAAAATCTAATTGCTGGCTGATAGACAGGCCTAACTCATAAATGCATTCACTGATTTTCACTAGCTTAAACTTTGACCGGGAACATTTGAATTTAGAGAAATGGAAATTTAGAGAGGCAACAAGTAACCCCTGGGAATAGATTACCTACTCCTCATGGCATTTTAGATTAGAGGCAAACACACAGGCAGGGCTAAGATACACATGAGGTTGGGTGCCTCTCCCCGGCCTCAAAATAATATGCTTAAGGAGTTTCCAATCTGTAAGACTAATTCTAGTGGTGTATTATCATTTTATACCCTTAGAAACTCCAGGCGAGTATTATTTTTCCAGTCTTGAAGCAATAATTTTGTCCAAGTGGAAAAATGTCTCATGCTCCACTGAATAAATTTCTTTCTCAGCCTTCTAGGACACCCACATTCACCGCTGCAGAAAGGAAGAAATCAGCAGAGAGACAGCCAATAGCAACCCCTCCCTCCATCTAGGGCTCCACAACTCAGCAATCATCTAGTCTCTACTGAACACTAGTTTGAAGCTAGTATTTGTTATTGGGGATACACAGATGATTAGTTTTCCTTTTCCTCTACCTGGCCTCAGCAGCTAGTTGAAAAATCATTTTTCTCCTTTGTAAGCTTACTTGGTGGGTAGGGGAAGGGGAGCTGATTGGGAGGGGGGAAAAACATCCCATCCAGAGCTTTCAAGTCTGTTTAAAAGGTCCTTTCTTTACAATCCAGCCAAAATTCAATTTCTGAGGAAGGTCCATTCCAAGGGGTACTGCTGACCTCAGCTCTTCGGGAGATTTCCAGAGCCATGCAGCTGCTTAACCTGCTCTGGTCTCGTGTAGTCTCCCAAGTCTCAATCACTTTGGAACTACTTTGATGGAGGAAAACCCCGCCTGTACTTGTGGTCAGAGAGATTAGGCAGAGCTTCTCTCAATATCCAACATCACGGTGCCTCTTGGCAACTGTAATACGCAGATAGTGCCATCCTGTGAGTCATGATCATGTAGTCTACAGCTGTTAGTTACATTTTGTTTGTGGGGGAAAATTAGTTATACAATAAAGTCTTTACCCTGATGTTTCAGAGGGAAAAATTGCATTGAAGCATTTTCCACTAAAATTTAATATGCACAATTCTTTCACCTGGGGAAATTCAGTATAGACAAAAAATACTGATTTTCTTATATCACAGGAAGGTAGTAGTATGACTAGATCTCACTGATATCTTAGTATGGATAGCACTAACGTATCTAAGATCACATGCAAATTTACATATTGTGAATAATCTTACATACTTAAGAATCACACTCCAAATGTGACAATAGCAGACTTTTAAAAAGAACACCTATTTTAGTATTTCCAGTAAGAAAAATAGAAGAAATCCCTTCTAAAAAAACGACAGCAAAATACTTGGAACTCCTTCCTAAAATGTTTCCTATGTTCTCAAATTAAAAATACATCCAAAGAAATGTTCATCGTAAGTTGAGAATCAGCCCCACTGAGATTTGACAGCTGCACTAGCTTCGAGGGCTTGATGAAAATCCTTTTGTGCTATTTGAAGCCGTCACGTCCCACCCAAGAATGCATGCATGGAAAATGTCCCAGTCCAAGAAAACATGCCAAGTCTCATCTTGTGAAAAGATTTAGGCATTTAAATGTATTTACTGTTAATTTGGTTGACACAAACCATGGATTCAAACATTTAAGTTTCTTTTTCCCCATAGCTCACACTAAGAGAAATGCATTTAATCAACTACAATCTTAATTTGGACATAGAATTTTTAGGAGCAGTATTTAACATAAGTCTGGACTCCTGGCTTTTGTCAAAGGCATATTAAATTGTAGAAAAAGGAGCTTTCGCTCTAGACAGCCACATTTCCTTTCACAAAGCATGCAGCAGTTTCGGTGAACATTTTAACCACTTACACTTATAAATAGATATTACCTCACTGGAGTCTCCATTCTTCATAACAGTATATCCCCCCTAAAGACAAGATATTAGCAGATTCAAGGTGACATTTTCAATGAAAGCAGCAGAAATTCACACTGTCGTTTTCGATTCACAGAGACTTTAAAGTTCTATTTTTGAATGTATGAAGAGAAAGCCAAGAGCCTTACCCTTTCTACCCAGATATCCTGTAGAGAACTGCAGGCTTGTACAGCTACAAGAGGAAGTAACGTAGTTTATTCAGCAAAACAGGAAAAAAAAACAAAACCGTTTACCTCTAATGGGAGGTAGAACTGTTCGTCAGCATCACTCAGTTGTTTAGGAAAGCGTTCCCCTCAGAGGATATTGTGGGCAAAGAAAATTCAAATTTTGGCTTTGATAAATTCAGAGTTTCCATGATTTGTACACTTCTTCAATCAGGAACAGAGTATCTGACTTGAATTTGCCACGTATTACCGTAGTTTCTCAGTCTATTCTGAAAGTTGAAAGTGTGGGCTATGCACAAACAAACAAAAAAAAAAAAACACAGCTTAACTGAGAATTGTTCTTTGCTCTTTAAAAATGAAGTTGTAATGTATTTAAAATGCTAATCGCATTTTACAGAAAGAAATAGACATCACTTTAAATATTGAAACCCCATTGTCTAGCCATCATCTTTTGTTCCTTACCATCATTTCTTCCTGCTTCGGTCTTTGAAAGCATCTACTTCTTGGGGAAGTTCATTTGTATGGCTCTGAAGGCGATTGATGTACGATCCATAGTTTGCTAGACTTGCAGAAGATACTATACTTCCAGATTTCATTAGATCCCATGGATGCAATGGCTGCAGTTTCCATCTAAAGACATAAAAGGTCATGTGTCTTTGCTGTGGTGCTTGGGAAGAGAATATGTCAAAAATGCAGTGAGCTTCCTGCTCTGCACACGCCCATCTTACCCTATCATCATCTTTCTTCTTCCCTTTTTTTCCTCTATGTTTGCTTGCATATGCGTGAGTCAAATATGACTTTCAGTCTGGCTATATGAGGTAAATATTTCCAAGCCATATTGAATCGTTTAGGCCATATTGCTATGTTCTGCCATATTGTCTGTTTCAAGTATTAAAGAATTGTTATAATAGAAAACCTTAGAGAACCAAAGCAAAATGTATTGGATCACGAAAATGGAATGATTTGAGGTCAGCAAGAATACTGTTCTTAACAGTGTCTCCCATAAAGATGACTCAACATACACTTGGACACATTCTTTGGGGCCCAGAATTGTTCTCTTCATATACTTACAGTCAAAAATGTTAATTTGAACGTTAAATTCTGAAAATCATATTGAAAATCTGTTGCTTGGGTAGCCGTAGGCATGGGTGGAAGAAGAATTAAATGCCTAAGAATGGAAAAATTTGCTCAGAAAAGAGTTATAAGGATTCCAAAGGCAACCCTTCAGAATTTTCTAATCCTGATTTTGGCCCCATCGGAAGGGTTCACTAACGGTTATTTCACAGACTCATGTCTGAAAAAATCATTAAGTTCATTGAAAGCAAAGCTTTGGAACCAAAAAGTCCTCCCTCGAAATGGTCGTTTTACTATTGAATATGGTTACAGTTTAAATACGAGTTTGAGTGGCTTTCTGGGAACATCTTTTAAAATTCTGGAGCTTTTCTTGGGGGATATAAAAAAAAATCTGTGTGTGTATCTACTTATAGTATAGAAGAACAAGCAAGCGATCATGATATTGTTATAAACCACAAACACTCAAAAAAAGGTCGAGCCTAGAAGAGTAGTGTAAACAAAGCCAGGAGCACTGCATGTTGTTGTGCAATGTGAGAGAGACAACCTGAAAGGTGCTTGGAGCTGAAATTCAAGCCTAGCTGTGCTCCCAAGCACAGCGTTGCTTCCCCTAAAGGAAGGTGTGCAATTTTATGATTCACTAAAGGCAAACTTTTCAACCAGAAGACCATGTCACACTGAAAAACTCACTTATTTTATTTTATTTTCTATAAAGAAGTCGTATAGAGGCCAGACGTGGCGGCACACGCTTGTAATCCCAGCATTCAGGAGGCTGAGACCGGAGGATCACGGTTCGTGGACAGCCTCGGCTACTTAGTGAGGCCCTCTGCAACTCAGTGAGACCCTGTTTCAAAATGAAGAATAAAAAGTTGGGCAGGGAGTGTGGCTCAGAGGTCAAATGCCTCTGGGTTCCATCCCCAGACCTGCAAATAAGTAAATAATAATAAATAGGGCTGGGAGTGTAGCTTGGAGGTAGAATGCCCCTGAATTCCATGCCCAGTACCTAAAAAAAAGAAGTGATATAGAGATAATTCTGATGAAATATATGTTTTAAAATATTCTGAAAATAGCATACAGACATATCAGTGAAAGAGTGAGTACGAAGGCAATAAATCAGGTCAGGAGTACTGTAACAATCCAGACATAAGTTGATAAGGATTTTCTTTCTTCCTTTCTTTTTTTTTTTTTTTTTTTTTTGGTGGTACAGGGGTTCCTGGAAACCCTTCTACCTTCAGGCTACACTCCCAGACCTATTTTATATCTTTATTTGGAAACAGGGTCTCTTAAGCCAACGAGGCTGGCTTTGAACCTGCACGATCCTCCTGTCTCCACCTCCCAAGCGCAGGGATTACAAGTGTGCACTACCACGCCCAGCGTTGATAAGGATTTTCTGAGCATCAAGAACAGAGGCTGAGACAGGAGGATCACAGGCTCGAAGCCAGCCTCAACTACTTAGTGAGGCCCTCTGCAACTTAGTGAGACCCTTTTTTGAAATAAATAAAAAAAATAAAGTAATTCTGGGGATGTAGCTCAGAGGTAGAAGGCCCCTGAGTTCCATCTAAAAAAAAAAAAAAAAAACAAAAAAAAACCACAGGCCATGAGTGACTGCAAACAGGCTTTGAGAAAGACTCAATAGTAGGAAGTGAGTTAGGTTATTATAAAGGACCGAATTGTTATTCCATCAAAGGAAGGTAGTCAGGAGATCAGCTGCTTTAGAAAGTAAGTGTGGTAATCACATAGTAAAGCTGCCTAACAATGAAACTGAATAGCCAACCAAGTGTATAATTTTACCCTGCAAAAGTTCTACATATTCAGAGCATTAATTTCATGTTTTGAGATTCCTTGTTCTGTGTTCCTCCTACAAAACTGTCTTCCTCTCCCTCTAAGTCCGGGGATCTTAATCTTGATTCCATGAATAGGCTTCAGTAGGTTCATAAAACCCTTGAAATTGTGGGCAAATTGTTGATGGGATTTTATTTTTTTTAAATCTTTTTTGTTTTTGCAGTACTGGGGATTGAACCAGGGGCATTCTACCTTCGAGCTACACCGCCAGCCCTATTTTTTATTCTTTATTTTGAAACAGTCTCACTACATTACAGAGGGCCTCACTAAGTAGCTGAGGCCAGCCACAAACCTGTGATCCTCCTGTCTCAGTCTTCCAAGTACTGAGATTACAAGCATGCGCCACCAAGCCCAACTGGGTTTTTATTATTGTTTTAATGTTTACTTTTAAGTGTCATGTTTTAGCGTTGTTATTATTTAGCTATCAAATTTGTTTTGGAGGAAGTGAGTGGGAAACATATATATGATACAGAGATGAAAATATTAGATACATAGATGATAAATTGATAATAGATAGATCTTCATTACAATTACAGCATCCGGGGAGGGAATGGAGTGGGAATTGGGTAGGGGTTAAATCAGCGATGAGTACATGTTTGTACACACACGTTTTTTACCCCAATAAGTTGTGTGAATATAATGCACCAATAAAAAAATGAAAAAAAGAAAGAAATTATAAGAAAAGTTCAATCAGTCCTAAAACACAGTACTTAGAAATTGAATTTAAGAAGGAAATGATACTAATGATTTTTATAAGTTTCACAGCTCATCATCCAGAAGTAATTCTACATCACCGACATAGAAACATTGTGATGATTACAAGACAAAATTACTTAAATCCTATGTCCTATTAGCTGCCAGTAAATTAGGTTGGAAAAGGTGTGTGTGTGTGTGTGTGTGTGTGTGTGTGTGTGTGTGTGTAAAGAGGAGGAATAAGAAGCAAAACCACTTCACTGTGTCCTTGCAGACTGTGGCAGTTAGGATTGCTGGTTGCAAAAAGATGGGAAAGATCTGAGAGATGTTACAAAGGGGAAAAAACTAAATTATGTGTCTAAATGATCTGGGAGGCTAAGACAGAAAAGGAAATCAACAAGCACTAGATTAAGTCATTAGCTGGATGATGGTATCATGAAAGAAAATAGGGCATCATTCATCTATGCAACAAGTATATAGAGAGCAACCAGTCTTTGTAAGTACTCTTCCTAGTGGTACACTAATGAGTAAGTCATCCCTTCTCTTCTCAAGTATTTTTACTTGAGCCGGGCGTGATGGCACACACTTGTAATCCCAGCATTCTGGAGGCTGAGACGGGAGGATGGTGGTTCATGGACAGCCTCAGCTACTTAGTGAGGCCCTCCTCAACTTAGTGAGACCCTGTTTAAAAAAAAGAATAAAAAATAGCGCATGGGATGTAACTCGAAGGTCAAATGCCTCTGGGATCCATCCCCAGGCCCACACACAAAAAGTAGAGCTGAGGGTGTAGCTCAGAGGTAGAGTGTCCCAGGGTTCCATCCCCAGTACCACAAACTAAATAAATAAATAGTAAAAACACTTTGGGGGCTTTTTCTCAACAAGGGGCTCCATTAGAAGGAAATTCAATACTTCTTAGAAGAGTAGGAAAGAAAGAAGAATGAAAAAAAGCTCAAGGATGATTTACCTAATAACCAATTCATAAAAATGTTTGGGACACATATAGATAGACTTATTAAGATGGTCATCTTTCCTCTAATTGGCATAAGTTGTCCCTAAATACATTTATATGAGCCCACTCTACCTTTGCTCCCATGAATTGCTCTGACTGAAAAACAGCAGAGAAATTCCAGTATTATTCACCTATTTAGAAGTGACTGAAGATCCCCTTTCACCTCCATCTCTCCATTAAACATTGATTTCCTTCTTGGCACCATTAAACAATGAGAGTTACTGTGCAGAGAAATCTGTGGCATTACATTACATTCAGGGAAATGGTTGATTAGAAGCAATTGGCCTAGATTTCTTGGGGTTTTAACCAGACCAGAACAAACTAATCTGCTTCAAGCTCTGCCACATATTTCTGTGAAACTGAATTATGGGAGTTCTGTTTCCATACTCCATGCAGTTCGTGATGAGCTTTCCAGACACTTTTAGTTGTTTTTCAAACTTACAGCGTGAACTCAGAGACAGTTTTATTCTTTTATCTTTAAATAGCTTCAAAGCTAGTTCAAAAAACAAACTATATTTTCCCATGGAATGCTGAGGCTTTTATATATGTGTATGAAGCAATTAAGAAGGAGGGTTTATTTAATTATTGCCTGGGTGGTAGGTTCTATGAAAACACAAAAGCTGTTAATTTATTTCTTCTTTGTTTCTTGGATAAATGACTAAGAGATATGTTTCTTTTCACATATTCTTCAACTTCTAATTAATTCCACCAACAATTACTGAACACCTACTGTGTACCAAAGACTTTTGGGGTGGCAGATGAGAATTTTACATACATATATCATCTCATCTAATCTTTAAAGCAACCTTATAGGAGTATCTTCATTATACAGATGAGAAATCTGAGCCTTAAGAACTTTCTCCAACAAATTTCCCAAGGTAACACGCATACAAGCAGTTTTATCAGGATTTCAAACCATGTTCCAACAGAGGCTCTGTTTTTTGCTCTAAATTACACTTTCTTTCTCACAGGAAGGACACTTTGATAGTATGTATTTTCATATTTTATACAATTAATCAATATTAAAGTCTCTATAGAGTAATAATTACATGTTGACCCATTTATTAATATCCATTAGCTACTTAAAAAACTTACTTTAGCATGTCCAGCCATTTTGGGGTAGACAACAGCTGCACAGCCTCGTTTAGAGTATTGGTGAAAGATTATCTATCTTAATGCAGGTGTGGGATAGTGTAATGTGAAATTTGTGGCCTCAGCAACAAAAGAGGAGGGATTCCTTCTCAGAGAGCAGTCCCCAAGTGCCTGTGAGTACTCTTAAGCTCATTTGTTTGAGAGAGAGCTGGGGAATGGCCTAACATGTAGAGTTATTCCATCTTCTCCTATTTATTTAATTCTAGACCCAACATTTCCTAAGGCACTCTGGTAGGTGCAGGTATGCAGCGATGGATAAAACATAGCCCCTGACTTCAAGGGGTTACTTAACTTACCAATGCGTTTATCTAACGTTCTGTGACCTCTCTGATCTGAAGGAACTATTGACACAACATGGACCTATTTAAAGTAGCTGAATTTCGGGGAAGTGTTTTGAGGTACTCCAAATACCTGTAGTTCCCCAAATACCAAAGCATGACAGTGTAGCCCCTAAACTGAAAACTGATTTCAATAAAAACACTAACCATTTTGCCTGGGGTAACACGAGAAAAAAATAATTAATTAATTTACGTTGTGATCTATGAGCTCCTTGTGGGTAGACAACCTAATTCATCTCCTTATTCTCAGGACTGAGGCCAGTGCCTTGTACAACGTAAGCACTAGATAAGTGATAGCATGAATAAACAAGTCACTCATACCTCAGCATAAATAAAGGATAAATTTTGAATGTGAAGAATAATAGGATTTGAATATCCTTAAGGAAAAAGGTGAGGAGCAACTAATATTAAGAAGAAGTCAAGATAAAATTAGCCTTTTTTACATTTTGACCATAGTTCAATTTGGGATTTGCCAAAATATCTAAAAACTTCTTTAATCTCCACTTATCCTTACCCCTGAATTATTAGTACATTTCTCTTTGTTCTTAACACAGGCTATGTGCTGTATCCCAGCTACCTTGAGCAGCCCAAGAAAGAACTTCTTTTGTTCTTTTCTAAGAAGTATATATTTTCCATAAAAAACACAAGGAAACATACCTTCTATTGGAAAACAATGAGTTCATCATTTCCATGCCCACATTTGTACTTGGCTGTTGCTCTGGGAACCTAAAGGGGTCATTGGGTACCCAAAATAAATGAACAAAAGGAAATAAGCTCCTGCAATTTAATCTATTGTTTAATTTAATCCTGTGACCACCGTCTAGGAGAGCCCCAGCACACAGTCTATTTCCAGGAGGACAAATGATGATGTGCGCTAGTTCTGTTTGTCTTTCAGAAAAATCTATTCTGTACTTCCTCCAGGGGGAAGTAAAGAAAGGAAGTGATAATTTAGGGTTCTTATGACGGGATTTAACTTGGTTTGATCTGTTTCCACACATTTAATCTCCAAACAGATGTCAGCACATTGTGTAAACCTTTCCAAGACCCTGGTTTTTGAAATCTTTACAATTCTGATATTTAAAATGAGTGTTAGTCAGGATCTTGGTTTTGGTAGGAACATTTCTACATCAAGAGCCAAGCCCTAATTCCTAATAAGAATGCTAGTCTGTGTTGGGCCTGGAAACTATCAGAGCCTCTTATAATTAATGAGCTGGTGAAGGTTACCTCTTATTGACCAGGCGTTAACATCAAAAAATATCTTGAGCTTCTCTGCATAAGGGCAGGAAAAATCTAAGTACAAGATTTCAAGAGGTCCGTGGTTATCCCAAACAATTTTTAAAAAGGGTCAAGATCAAGGCAACAGGAAAGAAGTAGAAGCAGATAGCAAATTGCGTAAAGAAATTAAGCATTAATACATGGCGCTGTACATTGAAGATATTTGATTCCTTGTATATAATACGTCAATTTACCAAAAATCCTTTTTGCAACAAAGAAATAATAATTCACCATTGGCTAAGGCCAATATTTCAAGTCAGTGGCTTAAAATAAAGTGGGTATTTACATAATTTTATGCATGCAAATTAAAACACCAAATACAGAACATTTAGGTAAAAAAAAGAATGATGGAGTTGACAACTTGAAAACATAAGTTTCTATATATTAGAAAATAATCAAGGTCAATCACTAAGCCAAACATGAGAAGGAAACAGGGGGAAGGGAATGGGGTGGGAATTGTGGAAGGGCTAAATGAGTGATGTGTGCATGTATGCCTCCACCATCTTGTACTCCATTAAGGTATATGACTAACATGCATCAATAATAGGAAAATTTTAAAAAATAGTAGAGCCAGGTATGGTGGGACATGCCTGTAATCTTGGGAGGCTGAGACAGGATGATCACAGGTTTGAGGACAGTTTCAGCAAGCAGTGACACTCTCATCAATCTAATGAGGCCAGGTTTCCAAATAAGAAAAAAAATCAGGCTGAGAATATAGCTTGAAGGTAGAATGCCTCTGGGTCCAATCCCTAGTACCATACAAAAGAAGAAAATAATATAAGAAAAAAATAAAATAATACAGATAATACTGAGGAAAGTGTTTGCAATTGATATTGGAGTTGTATCACTAAATAAGAGGTCTTATAAGTTAATAGAAGAAGTCTAGAACTTAAATTTAAAATGTCCAAAGAGGCAGTCGTGGTAGTGCATGTTTTTAATCCCAGCATTCGGGAGGCTGAGACTGAGGATCGTGGTTCACAGCCAGCCTCAGCTTTTTTTTTTTTTTTTTGAGGGTTTGGGGATGGAACCCAGGGGCATTCAACCTCTGAGCTACAACCCCTACCCTATTTTTTATGTTTATTTTGAAACAGGGTCTCACTAATTTGCAAAGGGCCTCACTAAGTAGCTGAGGCTGGCCGCGAACCTAATGCTGGGATTACAAGCATGTACCACCATGCCAGGCTCAGTTTCAGCTACTTCGTGAGACCCTTCACAACTTAGTGAGACCCTGTTTCAAAATAAAGAATAAAAAATAGGGCAGAGGGTGTAGCTTGGATGTTGAATGCCCCTGGGTTCCATCCCTAGCACCACAAAAAAATAAATAAAAAATAAAAATAAAAATACTCAAAGGAGCTGGAGATGAGCTTAGTAACTGAGCATTTGTCTAGTATACTCAAAGCCCCAAGTTTAATTCTCAGTATCACAAAAAAATTACTATTAAATGTAAAAATAGATCAATAGATAGTTGAACTCAGTGTGTCTTTTTATATCTAAAATATTTAAAAGAAAAAATATATAAGACATGCAATAAATAAAGAAGAAAGGAAAAATAGCTGATATGCATTTAAAAAATGTTTGCCCTTATGCTCAAAGAAATGAAAACCTATTAAATGAATGAATTTTACTTCTGGATACATGAAGGAGATATGCTGTACCCTACTCCTCCAACTAAGTAAAAAGGTTGAGGTTGATTAATTGAGGACCTACATCTGAATATGTGTATAAGTGTGAATGTAGCATGGTCAACCTGGACACTCATTGTTGGAGGGAGAGGAAGTGGGAGAGGAGGGAGGGCACCAAGTACTGTGTGAATGTATGCCATTGTCAATATGATCCACATTATGATGTGAAAATATAGTGCACCAATAAAAATAAAAAATAAAAAATTCCTGAACATTATATTTTTGAAAATGAAAATTACTTAAAAATTATACATAGCCTGGTTAAGGAATCTGGGACTCATGGAATAATAAAGAAGCAAATTCCCTAGGTTTTCTAAGCCTCATGTATTTTAGACTTTTTGTTAAAGAAGTAGCAACCTGAAAGTGTCTGTAGAAAAGCCTGGAGAAAACTTCTTTCTCAAGCTAAAGGTCCAGGAAAGGGGCACATAGCAAGGCAGAAAATTTGTAGATAACTCTTGTCAAATACTACAGAAAAAAACACTGTGACCACAACTCTGCTCCTTCTAGCATAGGACAAGCAACAAGCTTAGGTTTTCTCCATCAGGTTTTAAGAACGTATTTAGATTTCTACCTACATCCTGCTCCACTGGAGTGATGTCAGAAAAGAGAGGATTCAAGACTTTTATTCACACTGAGTACTAATCAGTTCCCTCCCAATTGCAATGTCAGTGAAGACCATGTGTGGAGCCTCGACTTCCTCCATGACCTGATAATAATGAGACACACCTCACCATATGGCTAAGGTAGAATCAGAGGAGTACTAGTGGAGAGTCAGGGGTCGCAAGGACATCACCTCTCATAGCGTCAGTGGAGAACACACGGGAGTTAAAGGCAATCATCATCCATAACTGTCAAGTGTAGCAGGGTGGGAAACCTCAACTTCCATCTTATCTGCCAGTAGTAAGATAGCATCACCTTCCCAACACTGGAGTAATGTCAGATGAGAACATTTGAGTAATATATAGAATTTTTAAATATCCCAAATACTCACTTTTCAATAAAAAAGTACTCCCTTTGCCAACAGCCAGGAAAATCACAATAGGAATGAGAAAAGTCTAAACGAGATCAACAAGAGATAATTGTTAAAATTATCTAGCAATGATTTTATTTTTTAGCAATGATTTTAAAATGGCTATCATAAGCATATCTCAGTAAGAAATTATAAATATACTTGAGATGAGAGAAAATATACAAATTAGTTCTAAAGAATAAAAACCACATCCTCAAGTTAACTGATGCAGAACGAACAATTTAACATGCATAGGCAAAAAGTAAATCTTGACCTAAACTTTATACCTCTATAAAAATCAACTTGAAATATAGCATAGTTTCACATTTAAAATGTAAAAAATATAAAACTTTTTAAAATTATATAGGAGAAAAATTTTCCCAGTGTCACTCTCCTAATCTAATACTGCACTATAGCTAGGTAAGACATAACTATCAGGAAAAAACTGTGAAAAGCATGTAGAACTTCCCTGTACTATCTGTACAACTTTCTGTGAATATAAAATTATTTCAAAATAGGTTAATATAGCCAGGCGTGGTGGTGCACGCTTGTAATCCCCGCGCTTGGAAGGCAGAGACAGGAGGATCGCGCAGGTTCGAAGCCAGCTGCGCTGGTTTAAGAGACCCTGTTTCCAAATAAAAAATATAAAAATAGGTGTCTGGGACTGTAGCCCGGAGGTAGAAGGGTTTCTAGGAACCCCAGTACCACCAAAAAAAATAGGTTAATATAAATTTAATCACATATTTTATAAAGAAATAAAAATACTCTTGTTAGAGTTTGTACTTCATTATTCTTGTAATTAATATTCATTTATTCCCTATTATACATAAATTTTTGAATCAAAGTTTAAGTAATTAAAAATAAAACAATACTTTGATATAAATTTATATAAAAAGAGTGTTTACTAGAGTACCAGGAACTAGGCATTTTTCAAAAACTGAGATGGTCATATAGGTCAAAAAAATTTTAATACAGCAATTATAAATTAGAAGTTTAAAATTCCCAATCTACACACTTGACACAAGTTTAATACAGCAATTTTAAACAGTATTTATGCATTATTTGACTTCAAAGACCACTTCTATAAATTTATATTAGAATATAGTCATGATGTATGTAAATACAATGGTAGTTACTTAAAATACCACTAACGAACAATTGACTGAATTGTTTATGGTATATCAATACAGTAGAATATTGTATAATCATTGAAAATGTGTTTCTGTAATCCAGCAAAGTTTTTTTTTTTTTTTTTTTTGGTGGTACTTGGGTTCCAGGAAGCCCTTCTACTTCCGGGCTACACTCCCAGACCTATTTTATATTTTGAAACAGGGTCTCTTAAGCCAGCGAGGCTGACTTCAAACCTGCGTAATCCTCCTGTCTCTGCCTCCCAAGCACAGGGATTACAAGCGTGCGCCACCACACCTGGCTCATAAGTACCATTTATAGAAAAGCCTATTTTTTCTATTATTGAATAGTCTTGACAATGTTCTAGAAATCGGTAGACCATAGACACAGAGTTTAATTTGTGGGCTCTTGATTTCATTCAATTGATCTATATGTTTTCCATTATATGGATACCTCATTGTTTTGTTTATTGCATCTTTGTGATAGTTTTGGAAATTGAATATATCAGTCCTCTAAATTTGTTTTCCTTTTTAAATATTATTTATCTATTTAATGTTCCTTGCAATTACATACTAATTTTAGTTTTGATTTTTCAATTTCTCAAAAAAAGACCATTGGTAGAAGTTGGTAGAATTTGGTAGAAATCATATTGAATCCATAGATTGCTTTTGGGCACATTGTCATCTTAGCAATTTTAGATCTTCTAACCAATGAACATAAGATCATTTCCATTTGCTTTTTTTTGTTTGTTTAATTTTGTTCAGTCATGATTTGTGGCTTTCAGTGTACCAATATTACATCAACTTGGTTAACTTTATTCCTAACTGTTAGGTTGAAAATAGAGTTAGGGGGTTTAGGAGGGAGGTAAAAACACCAACCGGGTTAGCAGAGACCGCTGTTTTATTCAGACCCCGGCACCCTCCGGAGAGTCATCCAGCCGTGGGGGAAGGGACCGGCGGGCCACACATCTGGGGAATTTCCATAGTCCTGATCGGCCAGCTGAGTCACGTGGAGGATCGGAGGAACCAATGTTTTATAGGCATGCCGATTCTCTCGCGACATCTGTAGCATCGCGATGTTTGGAGTCTCGAGGCACCTGGAGTCTCACAATATCTCTGCTTCTGGCTTCTCCTTCCTGTTCTGCTATGAGATTACGTGGAGGAGGGACCCAATTTATCATCCCGGCCTTTTGGTGATAATGAGTGGAGATTGAGTCTTAAGCTACTTACTGCTATCAGGGGGCATCACGGGGGGCCCTTGGCCGGGAGAGGTCAGGTCCTCCAGAAGTGGGCAGGTGGGAATATGGCTGCAGCGGGAGTCAGAGGTTACCCCGTACAGCTTGGTAATGTGTGTTCAAGGAGATTTTAACAGAGGAGGTGCCACTACCTGGAGAGTTACCCTGGGCTGGCAAGGAGGATGGAGGTTGAGGGATGCAGGAGCCGTCAGTCTTCGGCCAGGCTGAGTAGGTCCAGCAGCGGGGCCTGGTCTCAAAAGGTGATCCCCCTCTGTTGAGGCACCTGGGGCTCACCGCTTTTCCAAGGGCACTGTTCCAGTGGCCCTCCTGGCCACATGCTGGGCACGGTCTGATTGGTGGGCTTGGCCTTGCTGCACTTGAGGCAGGCTCCTGGAGGTAGTCATTGTTGCTGTCCTCCACCCCTAGGTGGCACTCCAGAGGGCTGAGCCGCCACCACCAGCTGAAGGGCAGCTACCAGGGATCTGCCTTTTGGCAAAGTCAGAGTGTATACTCCATCTCCACCTGTTCCTCTCTGGAATTAAAACTTTAAATGCCATGTTAACCAAATCTCAGATAGGAGTTTGAGGACCATCCTCAGCTTTTCTAATTTTTTCGAAAAGCCTCCTGAGTTGGTTCCTTAAGGGTGGAAGGCAGGGAGAACAGAGCAGATTAGAGTGGGAGGTTGTCCTGGGATAGGATGGTGACCAGGGCGATAAGGAGAGAACCTGTAAATCAGTGTCTGCAGAAAGCAGCACCTACAAGCCAGCCCAGTCAGACTCTGGCATCCACGTATTGCCACAAAATGTTGACTGTGACTGTGATTCAGCAAAACTGCAGGCTGGAGCAAGCCAAGATGGCAACTGTGCAATGTCACAAGGTCGTGACTGTGTAATATCACAAGATGGCAACCAAGATGGCGATTGTGATGTCACCAGGCAGGGACTACACACCATCACAAAATGGCAGCTGATGGGGGAGAGCATTTGGAGGGACAGAATGCAGGTAAAGAAAAAACTGGACATAAAGACTTCCAACCATTTACCAGACCACTTATAAAAGTTTTTTAACTGTGCTTGGGCCCCCGCAACCAATTACCCAACTCTTATCAAGGTCAGACAGGCGCTCAGGGCATAAGTCCTCTGCTAGTTTGGAGGTTTGACTTCCCATAATTGGTTTGCGGGTGAAAACAAAGAACAGGAAACAGGCGTCCCCATTTTCCTGATCAATCATTCGGAAACGGGGGTTAAGAGATTGGGAAGGACGTCTCCATCTCTCCTCAAAAACCAGAGGATGACCTGGTCATCTGGAGGGTGGTCCCAGTGGACCAGGGGACAATGGGTCACCAAGCGCTTGGATTTTGGGGTCCCAGTGGATCGAAAGACACAAGTCCAGAATCCGCTAACCAAGGGAAGGAGAGGGAGCTTACTGGAGTGAAGTGTTGCAGGCCAGCGCCAGCTGCGGTAGAAGCGCTGAGAAGCTGCTGGGGGCGCGGTGGAGTCGGGGTGCGTGGCGCCTGTGCCTGGTGTGGGCGGCACTGGCGGCTGGCGCGGTGGAATCAAACGGTGGTGCACAGGCGGCATGGCTTTCGGGCCCGTGGCGTGTAGACAAAATGGCTTCCAGGCGCACAACAGACACTGAGGCCAAGCCATGGAGCACACCGCCCAGCAAGCCTGGCTTGGGGGAGGGTAGAATGGAGCGGCGGCAGCATGTGGAGCTATGCCTGCAAGTCAAGCTTGGCGTCGTGGCTGTAGTGGACGCCAAGGCCAGGCCATGCACCAGAGGTTTGGCGGTGGTTATGGGAGGTCCAAGCGGCAGGCGGAGGTCCTGGCCCGTGCAGGCGGTCGGCAGGCAAAGCAGGCACTAGCGCCCCCCAAGAAGCCTGGCTCAGGGCGTGTGCAACTGGCGGCCTGGTGGCCGGCAGAGCCTGCATGCTACAGCAGCGGTGGCAGCGGCGGCGGCAACGGCGGAGCAACACCAGCAAGCGGAGCACTGGTGGGGGACCTCGCAGTCGAGCTGCTAGCGGATCGGAGAGTCCAGGGCTCAAAAGGAGAGTTTAAAAAAAGAGAGGAAAAAAGGGGGGGGGAACCCTCAAAATTCTCCTGTGGTCAGCACCAGAATGTTAGGTTGAAAATAGAGTTACCGGGCTTAGGAGGGATGTAAAAAAAAACACCAACTAGGTTATCAGAGACCGCTGATTCGGACCCGACACCCTCCGTAGAGTCAGCCAGCCATGGGGAAAGGGACCAACGGGCCACGCATCTGGAGAGTTGCCATAGTCCTGACCGGCCGGCTGAGTCATGTGGAGGATCGGAGGAACCGATGTTTTATAGGCATGCCAATTCTCTCGCGATATCTGTAGCATCGCGATGTTTGGAGTCTCGAGGCACCTGGAGTCTCACAATATCTCTGCTTCTGGCTTCTCCTTCCTGTTCTGCTGTGAGATCACGTGGAGGAGGGACCCAACTTATCACTATTTTTGATATAATCATAAATAGATTTTTATTGATTTCTATTTTATATTGCTTATTGCTAGTATATATAGGTTTACAATTTTTTATCTTGTATTCTGCAACCTTGCTTAATATGTGTATTCAATCCGATATATTTGTAGGTACTTTAGATTTTTTCTATAATAAAAGGCCTTGCCATCCACAACCAAGTATTTATGTTTTCATTTTTTCATTTTCAGTTAATATACCTTTCATTGTTTTCCTGACTTAATTGTTCTGGACAGGATTTTTTAATACAAGTTGAGTAAAGTTGCAAAAATAAGAACCAGAGGGAAACACACTAATTGCTGTGTGCATGTATGTTTGCATCACCCTGAACCTCATTATGACATGTTATTGCAATGCATGAATAAAAGTATATTTTAAAAAAATAGATAATTTCGTAAAACAAAAAAAAGAATAGACAGTCAAATGAAAATTCTTACAAATCAAATATTAAAAATAAAACAATGTCAGGAAGTAATGTAGATCTCTATAATAACATCGAATGGAAATGGTCTCAATCCACAAAAATTATGTAAGAACACCGAGGTGTGCCCTGAGGAACATTTTTGGTTTTAAACTACAGGAATTAAATTGTGGAAAGTGAAGCATAAGACCTTATCCCATGACTGGCTCAAT
This sequence comes from Muscardinus avellanarius, assembly GCF_963383645.1. Taxonomy (NCBI): domain Eukaryota; kingdom Metazoa; phylum Chordata; class Mammalia; order Rodentia; family Gliridae; genus Muscardinus; species Muscardinus avellanarius. Next base: position 114,772,918 of record NC_137792.1, on the reverse strand, counting down.
TACAATGTGAATTTAATTCAGACTCAGTGTATCTACAGTTCAAATGAAGATATTGGTTAGCAAAGAATGGAATCACATAAATTGGAATGGGTATGTGTGGGAATACCTTGAATTTGGGGAGGCAGAATACCTAAGTTCTTACATGTTTGCCAGTGAAAGAAGTCTCTCCGTCCCCAGGAGAAGTGTCCTTAGCCTCAATGTCAAAATCAGTCCCACCCCCAGTGTACTGGGTTAAAACCCACCTACAGTTCTATCAGTCTTTTTACCTCCATCTGTGGAAATTAACCCTAAATTTCCTAAGAAAATAGTAATGACCTCCCTTGAGTTAGCCGCTGTGCAAGACAATGATTCTCCTCGCCATCTTCTTTTGCTTCTACACTTATAAGTAGGCTCAAGTCCCAGCAGGCCCCTAAAATGGGGTATAAACTGTGATCCATGTAGAAGTACATTATGCCCCAAAGGAACTACTTGAATTTTCTAATTTATATCAGTGGGGATTCATAGAATAATTGGGAAATGGATATTAATGTTATAAGCAATCATGGAAAAGCGTAAATTTGGATCAGGTTGCATTTATTGACGTGAGTCCACTAAGCTGAGAGAGTGCATTCAGTGTTGTTGCAGATCTGGGAATTAAAAAGGGCTCTATAAATTTGGTTGTTTGGCAGAATTAGGGATCAAAATAAAGTTCATTGTAAGTAAACTGGAAATAATCTCTCTCGGCTTAACACAGAGGAAAAGATTCAAAGGTTCAGAGAGATTAAAATGTTAACAGTGAATTAGTTATTTAAGAATTATTCACCTCCACTAAGACAGTGCAGAAGATTGCACCAATACTTTGAGATAAACATTTGTGAGGGACACAGCAGCATCCTTGAAGGGCTCTGTGATCATATTTTTCTGCAAGCCAGCCATGATGTGAGTAAATACCATGGCCACACTCAATTGGAAAACCTAGATGTAATGGGAGTACAATCATGCGCTGCATAAGAACATTTTAGTCAGTGATGTACTAAGTACACAAAAGACTAATACCAGAATTATACTGCCTAGTGACATCATAACTGTTGCAAGTGCACTCTGTGATGTTTGAACAAAGGTGAAATTATCTAACAATGCATTTCTCAAAACATTTCTCCATCATATGTGACACATGACTGTAATTGGATCCTGGGACTGCAAGGGCCCAATGAAGATGCTTAAAGTCCAAAGACAAGGTGGTTATAGTTATTGCAAGAGATAGTAAAATAAAAGCAGCAATTAAAATAGCCTAGCTTGCATGTATCTATGGCACTGCTTATTTATGTCATTCCTAGAACTGAATGAAATAGATGGAAAGCCAAATAAATTATTTGGTCTGTGTAAACAGAAAAGATTCAGGCTAAGTGCGTAAAAATCCAATTTGAATCATAAAAGCAGAATTACAGCCTCAATCAATTTCCACATTTGAGTCAGTTAAGAGCTCAGAACCCCCGAAGTGAAAGAAAAGACGGGTTCTCTTGAGGATGGACTTTGTTACACAACTGAAGATCTGTATTGTTTATGTTTTTCCCATTCTTTTCCAAATAGACCTACAGGCTTCACAAAATACTTCACTAAATGCACTACTGGTTCTTCCTTCTTTCATGGGCTCAAATTTAGACCAAATAAGAGATATTTTGGATTCCTATACCAGTGTCCTGGAAAACTGTCCCTATGTGTTCGATGTGAAGACTTGAAAGCTCCTACAGAATGTTGAGTTTACTTTGGGCCCGAAAAAATAATCTGTGTTTTTGGTGTTTCCATGTTGAAGTAGATAGGACCGAATCAGAGACATATGGAAACCTTGGAATGTGAAATTGCAGCACCCTTAGCCTCAAAACTCAAAGTCAATGCAAGTTTTTATTTTTGATGGGGGAAGGAAACACTTGGTAAAATAAATGTTGAAACTTTTGCTGATGCAACTTAACTTTACCACTGCCAAATGGAATTACAACAAACCAGTAAGAGTAAATCTGGATAAATCTAAATTGTAATTATTAATTAATAATCATTAATTATTATGGAGTAAATCTAAATTATAACTAATAAGAGATTGGCTCTTATTAGTTTTTAGAACACAAAAGTATTAGAGAAGCTGTGTAATTTTAGTTGGTGAAAGACTTTTTCCAGTTGTCATTCCAATCTTAAGATGAGCTATTAATTAAGATGTGCCTGTGTGAAGAGGAAAAAAAGGATCATCTTAAAAGAAGATTTCCTTTGACATGTCTCTCTGATTAGTCTAGTGAGCAGAATACTACCTTAATGAACAGTTTTTAAGCTTTAGAGAGTGATTATGTACTTTTCAAGTATCTCCTTCAATATGACCTCTCATCAAAGTGTTTTCTTATTTTTCTTTACTTTCTCTAGTAGAACTATTTTTTCTTCTTTACTTGCAAATAACTTTCTTTTCTAATTACAAATTTATTTCACTTTCAATAAGAAAATAGTCTTCAGACACAAATAAGCAAAATAGAGGACATAAAAAAAAGACCTGGGCGTGGTGGTACACACCTGTAATCCCAGTACTAAGGAGGCTGAGCAGGAGCATCTCGATTTCTAGGACAACCTCTGCAATGTAGCAAGACTCTCAACAACCTAGTGAGACCTATTTTTTAAGTTGGGTGTGGTGGCACATGCTTGTAATCCCAGCATTTATGAGGCTGAGACATGAGGATTGTGGTTCTTGGACAGTCTCAGTGAAACCCTATTTCAAAGTAAGGAATAAAAAAAATAGGGCTGTGTTGTGTATCTTGGAGGCAGAATGCCCCTGGGTTCCATCCCTGGTATCAAACACACAAAAAAATTAAAGGATTTGGTGTGTAGATCAGAGTTTGCACACTCCAGAGTTCAATACCAATACCACACACACATGAAAATTCACAAAATAATTTGAATGGCTCTCTGACATTGTGTTAGATGGATATATGTAGCACAATTTAGGCAATCATCACTTTGTTATTGGTCACCTACACTCTGCATTTGCTTATTATAATAAATACCAGTATGTACTTTTGACAATGGTTTTCAATTTTAACTCACCAAGAGATTTCTCAAATTGCTTTCACTAACCATTTTGAATTTCTAACTAATATTTTAAAGTTCTAAATAACATGTTTTTGAAAGGGAGTCATATTGTTCACTCAACTAATATATTAGCAAAACCCATCTCCCACACATTGTCAAGTACACAAAACCACTTCCACATGTGAGTTAGAGGAAGCTGAATATCAGGTGGGTGGGGCACTTGAAATTCCTACTATTAGTCATTCCTTTGTTTGCCACACAGTCTTTAAGAACTGTGCTTTAAATGTTTATATATCCTAAGGGGTAAACTGGGAGGCTCTCTGGAGGCATGAATGTATTATCTTAGATTGATTCATTAATTAAAAGAGTTAAATCAGAGCCCTGAGGGAATGAGGCTTAGACCAGGCAATTTCTAGTAAGTACATGTGTGTGGGGAGATGTAAAATAGAAATACCCAGATTTTAGTAAAATCTTTCAAGGGATAAGGTTGTTTTATTTCGTTTTATGCCCTCAAAAATCTGGAAAAGGCCACATGTGGTAATGCATACCTTTAACTCTAGCAGTTGGGAGGCTGAGACAAGAGGATCACAGGTTCGAGACTAGCCTCAGCAATTTAGCAAGGCCCTCAGCAAACTAGTGAGACCCCATTTCATGATGTACTTAAACAAACATATTGAAGTCAACCACTAAGCCAAGCATGGAAAGGAGGGATGGGGAGGGGATGGGGTGGGGATTGGGTAGGGGCTAACTGGGCGATGTGTGCATGTGTGTCTACACAAGTTTTTCTTAATCCCATTATGATGTATGGATACAATGCATTAATAAAAACTTTTAAAAGTAAAAATTAATAAAATTAAAGTCATGGAAGATAAAAAATTAAAAAATAAAAAATAAAAAGGGCTGAAGGTGTAGCTCAAAGGTAAAATGCCCCTGGGCATAATCTCTAATGTGAAAAAATCTGGAAAAGTGCTTTTCACTTATTTTACTCCAGGGTAAAATAACATAGAGTGAACAGCAACGCAATCTCTTAATATAACAGTTTTCTGAGCCCCTCTGTTGCCTTTTTTACTTAATCTTCATGAAAATCTTGGGAGACAAATGTTCGTGACCTTTCTTTTTACGGATGAGAAAACCGAGGCTTAGAAAGTACCAGTTAAATGAGGTAAAATTACTTGCCAAAGGTCAAACAACCATTCAGTAGAAAAGCCAGGTGTTGAAGCCACTCTGTTTGACTTCAAAGCCTTGCTTCTTCACTGGGCTGATCCTCTGAGCGAGCAAACCAAAGAAAGGAGAGAGAGTGTCAGGACAGCAGAGTCAAATAAGGCAGCCTCTATGCAACCCGTGTGGGGAAGTGAAACCAACTCTAAAGGAGGTAGAAGCCAGAAAAAACACCAAGGTAAAGCTAAGGCTGATTTCTTCCCAGGCTCTCCTGCTCCCTCTGCCTCTTTTTTTTGCATCGTTTTAAAATGTATTATTTTTAATCGGATGTGCTTCTCCTATGGTTTGTCTGTGTGTTTTCCATCACAGGGAGGACTTGGCCACCATGCTTTGGTCTGTGGTTGGAAGGAATCTGTGTCCATGGCATCTTTAGATGTATGTAAAAACGCCAAGTATAGCCACACTGCATATCAGGAACTAGTGATTCATTGCTGCGGCTTGCAGATGGCATAGAAAGAAGCTCAGTAATACTTGTTTAAAGTAAGTTTGATTTTTCCAAAGAAAAACATAAGCTAAATTCCTCTCCCTCAAACACTTCATGTGTCTTGAGTAGCTAGAAAAAAAAGATTTTTTAAAAAAATTCAGTGAAATGAGGACTTGTATTTTTTGGTGGCCTACTAATTATATTATGAAAGTCTTTATAGTTACCTTTCCAGAAAATACAGTTCTTAGTTTTAAAAATTTGCCAGATGTCCCAAACATGCAGTGTTGGCCCATGCTTAAATGCCTTGCCTGATTTACTTGTCTATATACATAACTGTCTTGTCCTTGAACCTCGGACAGAGACTGTCTGTAGAAGCTGTTAGCAAATATTTCTCCTTCCCCAAAGCAAGGTGAGACTGATCATGTACTTTACAAACTGAAATCTCCTTTCATGTGGCAATCATCTACGGGTCGCACGCAGCCAAAGGCATACTAAAGGTCAATTTCTCTGGTGCTTAGGAGTTAAATCCATGATTGGATTTCATTTCCGGCCAAATGGTCATAATCAAATGACATATATACGTTTCTGACCTCCTTAACAACTTCATAATAGCCAGTTAAAGCAGCAGAATAATTTGCGTTGCTTTATTGAGCCATCCCTCACAGATTGGTCAGTGGATTCAACCTTTGAACTTAGCTTCAATTTCTGTTTGGAAAGAAAAGGAAGGAAGGATTTTGTTAGTTTTATTTATAATTGGAGAAACTTTAGGTTGAACTTTTCTTGCATTCCTGAGATCACACTAAAATTACACTTAAATTATGGTATAAAATTACCACTTAACTATGGTAATATTAGGGTTTTTGAGCATTGCTGAATTATTTTTGCCAGAATTTTATTTAGCTTTTGAATATATTTATATATGGCATGGATTTATTTTTATGAGTTTCATAATAAAAACCAAAATTAGTTTGCCTCTGTTTTGGATATTAGGAGCAATAAAAAATAGAAATTTTAAATATTAAAAATATATCAAGTATAGTTGCCTTGGATGAAAATGTGTTTCATAATTTTCTTAATTTCTTATGCAATCAATTGCTTAAGTTGTTTTCTAGTCTTGATTCATTTTGATGATGCTTTCAAATAGAAAACCATCCATGCCAGTGATATTTTCAAATTGATTTGCATTAGGCTTACCATAGTATTTACATTAGGTTTTCTGCATCCTCCCTATTTTCTTTTTACATCCTTGGTATTCTAGCTTGGGTTATACAATATTATCTGCATAATTACTGCCATTTGCAATTGAGGCTTTCTTTATGACTTAGAATAGAATAACAGTTTAAAAACATTCCACAGATAGTTCAGAACCTACAACCCATTTTGTAATTAAGGTCCACCGGCTATTACCCTTTATTGTTTTTTTTTTCAGTCCAACCCTAAAATTTTATTTGCTCTGGAGCAATTGATATTCTTTACATAATTGTTAATTGTTAACTCTTACCTAGTCATATTCACTATTTTGAACATAATATGTTTTCCAGAGAAATTCTGGAAAATCAGAAAACTACAAAGTAGAAAATAATACCAGATAATATTACACTAGGTGAGATCAGCCAGTCTCCAAAAATGAAGGGCTGTATGTTTTCTCTCATATGTGGCAGCTAGAGAGAAATTGGGAAAGAAAAAATAACTTTAGATAAATGAGAGATTCCAGTGAAAGAGTAGAAAGGGATTAAGGGAAGGGCATGGGGGGCAAAGACTCAGTGAAGGAAATTATTCAAATAATGCTATGGCTATGTATATGCATAATTATCAATATAAACCTCAATAACATATATGGGGAGGAGGAAGGGGTGGGGTGAGATTCAGGGATAAACCCAAATGCTGTGGGCATGTGTTTCCATCACTCGCAACCTCATTATGATGTATAATTACGATGGTCCAATAAAATTATATAAGAAGAAAATGGTAATTATTCATAATCAAATACCTCAAAGATAACTAGCTTTAAAATCTCAGTGGACTTTTCCAAGTGTTTATTTTCTACAGCTGTGCGCTTATATCACATAAGTATTCATACTAACTCCCAATATTTGCTGGATTAAGATAAGCATTTAGAAAGAAGCTCATGACAAAAGTGAGGATTATTTAAATTACATACAACTTTAAAAACTTTTATTGTAAACTGGCAAATTCAAGTCGTATCTTCTTAAGGCTTTTAGACTGTTGGGAGACTGAAAAGAACCTCAATTCAAGTATCATAGGTTCTTTCTTTCATTTTTTTTTCTTGTTTTGGTACTGGTATGGAACCCAGGGGCATTCTACCTCTGAGCTACAGCCCCAGCCCTATTTTTTATTTTGAAACAGCATCTCACTGAGTGGCTCACTAAGGGTCTCACTAAGTAGATGAGGCTGTTCTTAAACCGTGATCCTCCTGGCTCAGCCTCCCAAGTGCAGGGATTACAAGCGTGTGCCACCACACCTGGCTGTTTCATTTTTTTAAATTTTTTATTGGTGCCCTGTATTCATACATCATAGTGGGATACAAAAAACTTTTGTAGACATACATGCACACATCACCCAGTCAGCCCCCACCCGATCCCCATCCCATTCCCTCCCCATCTCTCCTTCCCATGCTTGGCTTAGTGGTTGACATCTAGTATTATAGCAATTTATCCAATATTAAAAATGATAATCTCACATAACAGTTTCATTTGTCTGATACCAAGCTTTTGATAACTTAAAGATAACATTTCAATATTTCTTTTGACTTTCTTTCTTACCAGAGAATATTTTTTTCTATTTTTTTTGGTGAAACTATCATATATTTATATACTTATTTTTCAGAAAAAATCTATCCTAATATGGAATATGGACTAAAAGGAAGAACTACCTTAACATTGTGACCTTTTGATGAACTTCCTTATATTATACTGATATGTAGCCTGTATCACTATCCATCTCTCTAATATGCGTGGGGAAGTAGAAGGGTGGAGTAGGGTGGGATGCAGAGGTAATACACCACATGATGTGTGAATCTCACTGTGATGTTTAATTATGATGCACACATAAAAGTGTATAATAATCATTTCCCAATTAAACTATAGACTGACAACAACAAAAATTGGAATATGTAGCCCAGTGATATAGCAATTAAGGTCATAAGGGCTAAAACAAAGGTAGATACTATAATTACTCCAATTTTTCATATGGGAAAATGAACTGCAATGATTTTAAATAACTGCCATTTTGATATTTATTCTACCTATCCAAGCACATGGGAAATTCTTTACCTTCAGAGAACTTCAATTTCTTTCTTTAGTGTTTTATAATTTTATTGTAGGGGTCTTTTATCTCCTTGGTCAGATTTATTCCTAAGTATTTTATTGTTTTTGAAGTTAATGTGAATGGAAATGGTTTCTGGATTTTTTTCCCCAGTGTATTTATGGTTGACATGTAGTAAAGCTTGTGTGTTTTTTTAGATTGATTTCATATCCAGACACTTTGCTGAATTTGTTAATCAGTTCTAACCATCTTTCGGTTGAGTTTATGGGATCTTGTATGTATAGAATCATCTCACCTGCAAATAGATTCAGTTCTTCTATTTCTATTCCTCTGATTTCCTTCTCTTGCCTCATTGCTCTGGCAAGAGGTTCGGGTACTATATTGAAAAGGAATGTTGATAGTGAGAATCCTTCTCTTGTTCCTGATTTCAAGGGCAATTCTTGTAGTTTCCCCCATTCAATATGATGTTGGCTATAGGTTTATTGTATATTTCCTTTATGAGTTTGAGGTAAGTTCCTTCTATTCTGATCTTCTGCAATGTTTTTTTTAACATGAATGGGCATTGGATTTTGTCAAATGCTTTTTCAGCATCCATTCAAATAATCATGTGATCTATGTCCTTAGTTCTGTTTATGTCGTGAATTGCATGGCTTATTTTTCTTACATTGAGCCAGCCTTGCATCCCTGGGATGAACCCGACTTGTTCGTGGTGTATAATTTTCTTGATGTGGTTTTAAATGTGCACTTCTAGTATTTTGTTTAGATGTTTTATATCTAAATTCATCAACAACATTAATCTGTAGTTTTGTTTTTTGTATTAATGTGATACTGGCTTCAAAGAATGTGTTTATGAGAATCCCATCTTATTCTATTTTATGGACTAGAATGAGAAATATTGAGATTAGATCTTCTATAAAGGTTTTATAAAGTTTGGCTGGGAAACCATCTGGGCCTAGGCTTGTCTTTGATGGTAGACTATTGATATTTCCATCTCTCTTATTTCTATTGGCCTGTTCAAAATTTCTATATCTTCTTGATTCAATTCAGGAAGGTTGCATGTGTCTAAAGGATGACCACTCCTTTTCTTCTACCGGCACACCAAATATCTATGCTACTTAACTATCAGACATAAAAGACCAGAATAATAGACTGTGCTTCATAAATGCCAATCTGAGAAGCTGAGAGATTGCTTGTATTCAACTTCTCCATAAGGATTCTGAGACAATATCTGTAACCTTTGGGAAAATTAAGGAAATTGCTAAAAGGATGGCATTTTCTTATATTTGCTCATGGTATGACAGTGTTTGCTGCTTTCTATGCAAATCTGTGACTTCTGCACACAAAAAGCTTCTTATAAGTTTAGATGCAAATTTCTTCAGCAATGTGTATTTATGTGTAAGGAAAAAAATCAGTTAGCTGCGTGTGGTGGCACAGTTCTATAATACAAGTACTTGGGAGGCTGAGACAGGAGGATTGTGAATTTGAGACCAACCTCAGCAATTTGGTGAGGCCCTGTTTCAAAATAAAAAATGAAAATTTCTGGGGGATGTAGGTAAGATGTGAAATGCCCCTGGGTTCAGTCCCAAAACCAACCAAACAAACCAAAAGCAATTTGGCATTTTTTTAAATACCTAAATTTTACACAATATACAAAGTTTGGTTTAAAAGCTTTATTTTGTTTATTTTATGAGGTTTTAATGACCCACATCAAGCCTTCAAAAATGTTTTATAGAAAGTAATAAGCTATTTGGGCCTCCTGTACCCCTACCATCGGGACCTCATAGATTGGTACAGTTAAGGAAATGTATCTATCAGCTGGGTGTGTTGCCTATACCTGTAATCTCAGTACTTGTGAGGCTGAGACAGGAGGAGTGCAGATTCCAGAATAGCCACAGCAATTTATCATGGCCCCTTAGCAACTTAGGGTGATGCTGTTTCAAAATTTAAAAATAAGTCTAAGGGTATAATTCGCAGGTAGAATTTCTCTGAGTTCAACCTCCAGTACCAAAAAATAAGAATTAAAAAAAATAAAATGTATCCACTATTGGAGACCTTGTAGCCTGAAGTATGGCATGCCCACCCCACAATCTATAGGTTTCTTTTAGATAATCCCAGGAAAACCATATTAAAAGTGTCCTGGGCTCATGTGGCTTAGCTTTATATCTTTACCACTGAAATCATGTTTAGTATTGGTCAAATTTTGCCTCACCACTGTTCATGCAGAAGTAAGTTGCTTACCCTCACTAAAATTTCATTTATTCATTTGTATTATAAATTTCCACATGAAGCTGGGTGTGGTGGCATACACCTATAGTCTGATTACTTGGGAAGCTGACAGAGGAAATCCACAGGTTCATGGCCAGTGCACAGTAATTTACTGAGACCTGGTTTCAAAATAAATATTAGAAAGAGCCGGGCGTGGTGGCACACACTTGTAATCCCAGCATTTGGGAGGCTGAGACCTGAGGATCGCGGTTCGCAGACAGCCTCAGCTACTTAGTGAGCCCCCCCCCGTGACTTAGTGAGACCCTGTTTCAAAATAAAAGAATAAAAAACAGAGCAGGGGGTGTAGCTCAGAGGTCAAATGCCCCTGGGTTCCATCCCCAGACCCGCAAAAAAAAAAAAATTAAAAAGGGCTGGGATAAAGAAACCCTGGTTTCCATCCTCAGTTTTATCCCCCCCAAAAAGAAATTTCCACATAAGACTATTAATTTTTACTATAAGGGGCATGAGATAGTATATATGAAAATACAGAATGTGATAACCCAGAACACCATAGACATCCAATAAATTTTCAGTGAATCAATTTCCTCACCCTTCTTTCAGTAACAGATTTGTGCTTCTGAACTTCTCCACATATTGCTGTAACCCTTCATGACCCTTTGCCTGGGATTTTATCTCTTAGAAATGCTGGACGTTTTCATTCAGAAATAAGTTCTTGTTATGGAAGTAATTTATTTTTTCATGCTAGAAAAAATTCCCTGTATTTATTATTTATTATATCTTAACAATATACAATCCAGGTGTGGTAACACATGCTTGTAATCCCCGCGCTTGGGAGGTGGCGACAGGAGAATCACGCAGGTTCGAAGCTAGCCTTGCTGGCTTAAGAGACCCCGTTTCCAAATAAAAATATAAAATGGGTCTGGGAGTGTAGCCCGGAGGTAGAAGGGCTTCCAGGAACCAGGAACCCCAGTACCACCAAATTATTATATATATATATATATATATATATATATATATATATACAATTTACTGAAGAAAATTCTAGGCTAATTTGTCATTTGTTTGGTTGGAAATATCTGCAAGAACTTGATCTAGGTCTCTAGGTCTTATAACTAATAAAGTGCCTTGGATTTTAAACAGGAAGAAAGTAAATCCTAGCTTCTTTCCTTCCATGTTTTCATAGTCGGCTCCCATCACACCCCAGTGACCACAACTAACACACAAGAAAACAGTTATTTCTGTTGTTTCCAAGGGTTCAGCGGGAGAAATTGTCTGGCTAGTCATTCTCTCCTTGGGATCAAGCCAAAGAAGAGAGATAAATAAAGTCATAATTAAGGGGTTACTTAGATCTTAGCCAATCATTGACGAACCACTCTCTCTGCTCATGAGACGGGAACGAGTCACAGAGCTGCCATGACGGGACAGTTGGTCACGAAACTCTGAGGCCATGAAGTAATAGAGAATTGGATCCAAAAGGCAGCAGAGGCTTGCAAGGCACAGACAAAAGGGATGAAAATACAGAGTGCTTTGCACGATGGGACAACTGCTGATGATGGTTTCCTTGACCATGACGTAGAAAATGAAGTTGATGTGATAAGGGGTGAAGCAGATGATGAACACCGCAGCACACGTGAAAACCATGCGCAGTGCTTTCTGCCTCTCGCCAACGCCTTGGAAAGCCACTGGCGGTTGTCTCAAGGAGATGGTGGTTTTCCAGGTACAGTATGCAATGATGACCACAGGGACCACAAATCCAGCCAGCTCCGCCATTGTAATCATCGGGACCAAAGCCGCTGCATTCATTTGTTTGTAACCGAGATCAGCAAAGCAGGACTCGGTGTTGTTGGCTAAGCCGGCGCTTCTCAGGATGGGAAATGGCAAACAGGCCGTGCCCACGATGACCCAGATGGCGGTGCTGATGGCCACGTCGTATCTTCGCTTCCAGTCCCTGGCCCGGAATGGCTTGAGGAGGAAGAAGCACCTCTGGAGGCTGATGCAGGTGAGGAAGAAAATGCTGGCGTACATGTTGAGATACTTGAGGTAGAAGCAGAGCAGACAGAGAGCCCTCTGGAAGGGCCAGTGGTGGTTGATGTAATAGTAAATCCGGAGGGGTAAGGACAGCACGTGAGCCAGGTCTGCCACGGACAGGTTGATCATGAAGATGACGGCTTTGTTTTTCTTGCTGATGAAGCGGCACAGAACCCACAAGGCCGCGCTGTTGGCCAGAAGACCCGGGATGAAGATGACGATGTAAGTGGTCGCATAGAGGGAGTACTGAAATGTCAGACTGGTGACATTGCAGTGAGTCTCAGTGTTGTTGGTATTGTTGCTAGCCATCTTGAGTCTTTCAGTGCGTTCATCAAGGTAAGCTGTGGATTTACTATCACTGCCCAGAGCAAAGAGAAAAAAATAAACTTAGTTCTTTAGCCAACATCCAGATCTCTCATTTGTACTTAGACCAAATGTTAGAATTATAAAGGACCTAAATCCGGGCGTGGTGGCGCACACTTGTAATCCCCGCACTTGGGAGGCGGAGACAGGAGGATCGCTTAGGTTCGAAGCCAGCCTCGCTGGCTTAAGAGACCCTGTTTCCAAATAAAATATAAAATAGGTCTGGGAGTGTAGCCCGGAGGTAGAAGGGTTCCATCCCCACCCAGTACCACCAAAACAAACAAAAAGAATTATAAGGGACCTGTTTATGGATAAAAAGCAGGTCAGGAAGATCTGATGGGGATCCAAGGCCACCCAGTGAATCTCATTTAGGGAATGATGGAATTGCCCCTCTGCTGTCCTCTCCAATTATTTTCAGTTCTATCTTAGAAGCAAAAACATCTTGAAATATTCAGTCTCCTCTTTTACCCACAATAAAAACTGTATAGCGTCTGAATAGATTTCTTTTGCTTCCAAATTTGTCTTGCCAAAAACCCTGATTAGAGCAAATATTGCTCTCTCACTTCCAGCAGCAAAGGTAGAAATCCAGCCTCATCTTTTAGAAGCCCTGGCCTCTGCTTTGAATTTCACCCTGTTTATTAGGTCCCAGTTTTCTACCTTGTCACTACATCACTTAGAAAAGGGCCCTGCCAGCTGGATGTGGTGGCACATGCTTGTAATCCCAGTACTTGAGAGGCTGAGAAAGAAGAAGGATCCGGGTTTGCGGCCAACCTCAGCTACTTAGTGAGGCCTTCCACAATTTAGTGAAACGCTGTTTCAAAATAAATAATAAAATCAGGCTGGAGATGTAGCTCTGAGGTAAGATGCCCCTGGGTTCAATCCCCAGTACCGAAAAAAAAAGGGCCCTGACTCCTCCTTCATTGTCAGGGTCCTGGATGGTTTTCAAGACTTAGGAATATGGCCTACTTATTATTCTATTATAGTAATTCATGACTTTGAGCTTCTTCAGCAATTTGTCTATCTCCCAATTCTAAGTTTACATCACATTTTTTTAAGTTTACATAGCTCTTTTTATTCCTGAATAATTTCCTCAGTTGAACATCAGGTTTATCTTATCGGATGATTTTTTTTGCAGTACTAGAAATGGAACCCAGGGGCATTCTACCTCTGAGCTACACCCCCTGCCCTATTTTTTATTCTCTAATTAGAAACCGGGTCTCACTGAGTTGCAAAGGGCCTCACTAAGTAGCGGAGGCTATCCACAAACCATGATCCTTCTGTCTCAGCCTCCCAAATGCTGGGATTACAAGAGTGAGCCACCATGCCTGACTCTGATGAATTTTATATTTTCATTTTTTTGGATGCCTAAAGAAAGACTCAAAAACTTTAAGTGAAGTAGCCAGGCATGGTGGCGCAGAGGCTGAGACCGAAGGATCGCGGTTCGCGGACAACCTCAGCTATTTAGTGAGGCCCTCTGCAACTCAGTGAGACTCGTTTTCAAAATCAAGAATAAAAAATAGGGCAGGGGGTGTAGCTTGGAAGTCTGAATGCCCCTGGGTTCCATCCCCAGACCTGCAAAAAAAAAAAATTAAGTGAAGTGTCTCAAATCACAAGGTTAATAAATAATGAAATCAAGACTCAGATCTATACCCTCTATTTCCAAATCCTATGCTTTGATGTATAGGCCAAAATCCATGAGATATTTTTTCAGAATTTCCTTATTTCCATATAATACATGTATAAAAGGAAAGACCCAGAGAGGACTTTGTTATTTCTACACAGCCATCGAATATACGATCTGGAGCTTCACGTGAGAGTACAAGATGCCTAATCTCATAAAGTTTACAAGCATAACTGTCATACCACAGGGATAACTACAGTATTTAGAACTAGATGTAGAAAAATTATAGTAGTGAGTTTGTTCCTTGGGTGAGTCCTTTCTGTTGTTTTTGCTTGAATTTTGTTGTGTATTAAGTAAAATTACAAGAGAGGAGGGGTTCTAAATTCTTGTTAGAACCCCTCCTCTACATAGAACTGTACATAAAGATGTGATCAAGGAACAGAATTTCAATAATGAATTCACAGGTAGAAAAGAGTCCATGTTAGGAGCGTTTATCATTCTGAAAATTACTTTCACCATCTTTCCTCTTCTATTTAATTTACATTCCAAGGTATCTGTGATACATCTGCAAGAGTCATACAGTCATCTTGTGTATGTATATATGATTTAGAGTGCAGGGCAGGGGAGTGCTCACAGGTAAATAGGTAAGAAATCATCATGTCATGGCTGTCAAGAATAGACCTCAAACCGGGCGTGATGGCGCCCTCTTGTAATCCCAGCATTTGGGAGGCCAAGAAAGGAAGATCAGGGTTTGTGGACAGCCTCAGCTACTTAGTGAGGCCCTCTGTAACTCAGTGAGACCCGGCTTCAAAATAAAGAATAAATAAATAAAGGTGGGGGTGTAGCTTAGAGGTAGAATGCCCCTGGGCTCCATCCCCGGTATAGCAAAAAATAATATGTCTCACAATCAGCAAAGGAAATGTTCACATACATTATCTAATCTAAGTCTCTCGACTATTCTAAAATTTACAACTAGTAGTGCCCTCAGAGTGCAGATGGAAAAACTTGAGGCTCATAGAAATTTAGTAAACTACATAAAGGAAGCTAGAAAATGGTAAAGATCAGGGTGTTTTCCCCCATCATGCAGGTATTCTGCTATTTTCACTATGGCACTTGCTTTCTCTGCCCAGGAAAAATGATTTAATAGAATGCAGCTAGCACAATGAGTGTTCATTATGGCATGCAAAAAAGCACGTTCTGGTAGAACCATTCTAATCCTATAGTAAGATTTAATGATCTTGCAATGCTAGCATCTCTCTGCCTTGGCTTTCAAGATAGACAGAAGCACAGGCCAACTATCACTCCCTACGCCCCACACATTGACTTCAGTATTGGCATTGCGTCTACTGCCGTTCATTATCCATGGAGAGGCAGTGAGAGTGCAGAGGAAGGTACAAGTGCATTACAATTTCAAGAACTAAGAACAGCTCACACCCACCCGAATCACACTTCCACTTTCGCAGTTAACGAACCTGGCTATTTGCTTTTGCTCCCCTGGTGTCGAAAGTTCCGCTCGTTAGAAGGTGCATGTTTTGTTCACATCTCCTTGTTAAATAACAGAGCCCAGTTAGGCCCAAACAGCAAGCCAGAGGTCAAGTTGACACCTTCATTTTTATTAAGGGTTTATATGCCTCTGAATTTCACAGTTCACTGTGAGCTTAGGCATTTCCATGGCCTGCTTTCCAGAACCTCTTCTCTAGATTGAAGAGGACGTAGGAAGACTTTTCTCCCTAAATCTTCTCTGTGGCAAATAAGTCTGAAATCTCCATGCTGGGAGAGGCAGGAAGAATTTATTTTGAGTTGAGCAGAATGATAGAGTCACATAGAGGGGGAACACTTAGCATGCTGTGAACAAGTTGTGTCACTCTGAAATTTGAGAAGTTGCTAGCCGGGCGTGGCGGTGCGCGCTTGGAGTCCCAGCATTCGGGAGGCTGAGAAAAAAGGATCGTGGTTCATGGACAGCCTCAGATACTTAGTGAGGCCCTCTGCAACTCAGTGAGACTCTGTTTCAAAATAAAGAATAAAAAATACGGCTGGGGGTGTAGCTCAGAGGTAGAATGCCCCTGGGTTCCATCCCCAGGACTGCAAAAATAAAAAACATTAAGAAGCTGCTACCGGTGTGTTCCTTCTCTGTTTCCCTGCTTCTGCGTCTCTATCTCTCTCTGACTCTGTCTTTCTCTAGTCCTCTCTCTGCATTTACAAGTAACTTGCTTCCTTGCGCTGCCAGTATCTCTTCCCTTTGATCTAAACATCTTTTTGGTTCCTGTCTCATAAAGAGAGAGGAGCTTGATGATTCACTCCTCAGTCTGTGCTTTCCTTTTTCTTTCAGTGCCAGGACTCTCCACCCAGATGCTCGAGAGCTGGAAATTGAGAGTCACTCCAACCCCTGTCACTCCACCAACCCCTGTCACTATATTCTTCCCTCTACCCAATCAGAAACCAGATGATTCTCCCTCCTAAAAAATTCCCTATCCCACCTCCATCTCTTGTCACCATCCTAATCCAGGCAGGCCACTGTCATCAGTCCCTTTGACCACTGCAGCAGCCGCCATGCTGGACTACTTGCATTCCAGTCCTGCTCCCTGCTGTCCATTTCCAAGACTACGTCTGACACGAATGTGGTCATTCAGTTAGGACTGCCATTCATTTACATGCAATGTATTCTTCATGCATTAGCTGCTGCATCCTCACTGCAGCCTATGATGATTTCCATATTACAAATGAAGACATTTTGAGGCCCAAAGAGGTTTACTTTCATGGAAGTCACAAAAATTGCATGGGGTAGAGAGAGGTGGTATAGTACAACTGGAGCCCACTCTCATCTCCATACTCCCTTATCTCTGTGGTGGCACTTGCCACACCTGTGGAACTTCTATTAACATGGCTTTCTCTTTCATTGTATTTTATTTTTGATAGCAGAAGCTATGCCATCTCTTGACTGCTTCTAGCCTCTTCCGCATACAGTTGGGAAATTTTGGATGGAAAGAGATAAACTAATCTTATTTTACCTGAATCATTTACTGTTCTATTTCTTTTTTTGTGGTATTGCAGATGGTACCCAGGGGCATTCTACCTCCGAGATAGACCCCCAGCCCTATTTTTTATTCTTTATTTTGAAACGGGGTCTCACTGAGTTGCAAAGGGCCTCACTAAGTAGTAGCTGAAGCTGTCCACGAACCATGATCCTCCAGTTTCAGCCTCACGAATGCTGGGATTACAAGCGTGCTCCACAACACCCAACTCTAGGGAGGGTTTGGAATACATTTTATGGGGAATCATCAAAAAATTTTGAGAAATAATGTGGTAGTACTACCCTTGAGTTTTAGAATGATCACTCTGACGACAGTCTAAAAGATGGACTTGGAAGATAGAACATAAGAAGACCAAATCACTTGGGAATAAGTTGGATAATCAACAGTGCAGATTTCCAGGGATTTGGGATTTTTTTGGAACATAAACTATCCAGTACTAATACCATGCATGACTGTCTAAGACAACAGCATGTTAACCTACAGCTTCCAGAGTCACGGTGATGAAGAATAACCTCTAAATTTTTTTTGTGTGTGTGGGTCTGGGGATGGAACCCAGGGGCATTCAACCTCAGAGCTACATCCCCTGCCCTATATTTCATTCTTTATTTTTGAAACCAGGTCTCACTAAGTTGCAGAGGGCCTCACTAAGTAGCTGAGGCTGTCCACGAACCACAATCCTCCAATCTCAGCCTCCCGAATGCTGGGATTACAAGCCTGTGCCACCACGCCCAGCTCTCTGAATTCTTAAATAAGTCTGGGGGTATAGCTCAGAGGTAGAAGGCCCCTAAGTTCAATCTCCAGTCTTATAAAAATAAAAAAGGGAAGTCTGGCATGGGGGCGCAGGCTTCTAATCCCAGCATTTGGGTGGTTGAGACAGGCGGATCATAGTTTGCAGACAGCTTCGGCTACTTAGTGAGGCCCTTTGCAACTCAGTGAGACCCTGTTTCAAAGCAAAGAATTAAAAAAAAATAGGGCTGAGGGTGTAGCTTGAAGGTACTATGCTCCTGGGTTCCATCCTTAGTGCCGCAAAAATAGGGGATGGCAGTAAAATGTCCCTGGGTTCATTTGCCAGTACCATAAAAAAGAGTTCTGAACTTGATATGACAGGAAAATTAGAATTTCACCTAACAGCATTCACTTCTCCTCACAACCCGAATGAATTCACCTCTTCCTTATTCCAGTCATTTCCAAATTTAGACTCTGCCAAGTTCATCAATTCCTGATGCTACAAATAGTTTTTTTTCTCTTTAATGCAATTACTGAACTATACTACAAATAGAACCATACTTTCACCATATACTCCCAGAGATATTGCAGAGAATTCTCTATCCCTCCATTTCTCCTAGTCTTGCCTAGCATCATTCCTCATCTGACTTGCTCTCTTATCCAGGCTACATGAAAATTGTTAAATTAACTACTCGCGCCGGGCGTGGTGGCGCACGCTTGTAGTCCCCGTGCTTGGGAGGCGGAGACAGGAGGATTGTACAGGTTTGAAGCCAGCCACGCTGGCTTACGAAGAGACCCTGTTTCAAAAATATAAAATAGGTCTGGGAGTGTAGCCCAGAGGTAGAAAGGCTTCCAGGAACCCCAGTACCACCACCAAAAATAAAAATTAAAAATAAATTAACTACTTGCAAAAAAGAACTCACACCTTCATTGTTCTGTGTAGCAGCCTGGCCAAGCCCTACTCCCAGATCGAGTCCACAATCCATTTTATTTTCTTCCTCTCCAAATGGCTTGGATGGTTGTATTTGGAATGGCATCATTAGAAGGTAATGAGCTGAAGCCAAAGATGTTCACCCCAGTCTCTTTTGCCCTCTACCTATTTGAATGGTCCTAGTTGAATGGTCACTATTCAGCACCTTCACAGCTCTACTCATGCGTCCTCCTCCCTCATCATCTCTCACCCCTCTCCTTCAACATATGGTTTTACCCCTAACTTCACAGAGAATATTGAGATTGTTGCATGGGAAGTAACTCAGTTGCATCCCTTGCCCCCTGCCAACACAGAACCTTATCTAAAGCTGCACTCTCAGTACTTACCAACACAGCTGCTCTTTCTGTTGCTCAAGATGCATTACCACACTGCTCTTATCGCTCTCAGGTTCCTCTTTCATTAGTCATTTCCTTCACACCCACACCCGTCACATTCTCTTCCACTCTCAGCTAGTTCTTGGTTATCAAGTCTTTGGAACCCTCACAGAAAATAATTATTCTCCTGCCTGTGCACCTTACTCTTGTTCTTTTTCAACTTCCTTCTCTACTTAAAAAAAATATTTCCCACAGCGGGTGTGGTAGCACACACCTATAATCCCAGCACTTGAGAGGCTGAGACAGGAGATTGTAGGTTCAAGACCAGCCTGGCAACTTGACTTGAAAACCTGTTTCAAAACTTAAAAAGGGCTGGGAGTGGCTGAGGTTCTAGGGGCGCATGCTCCTAATCCCAGCATTCGGGAGGCTGAGATAGGAGGATCACAGTTCGCAGACAGTCTCAGCTACTTAGTGAAGTTCTTTGCGACTCAGTAAGACACTGTTTAAATAAATAAATAAATAAATAAATAAATAAATAAATAAATAAGGCTGGGGGTATAGCTCAGAGGTAGAATGTCCCTGGGTTCCATCCCCAGTCCTACAAAAAAGGGGGCCTAGGGGTATAGCTTAGAGGTATAATGACCCTGGGTTCAATCCCCAATACCCAAAACAAAACAAACAAAAAACTGCCCACATGGTTGTTTGCACCAACGATTTCCTTTTCCTCACATTATATCCAGTATTCAATACACTCTGAGGTGGCACCTATCCCCAGGCTTCAGTTTAGTCCTGAGTCCTACAGATGTGAACCACTCAGACAGAAATGAAGGCGGGATCCCCAGCACCCTCGATACTAGCCTTAGAAGAGTACTGCTTGTTGGTGCTTTGCGTTTGTAGAGCTCTGTTCGGGATGCAATCTGTCAATCCCAAAGATCAGGACAAGGAAGACGGATGCCTTTTCTCTTGAAAAACGGGTTGACAATTACTATTAATCAGACCTCAGAGCAAGAAAATCAGACACTATTTCTCTGAGGTAAGACTCACTTTCAAAGTGTGGTTCTAATAATGTTCCATCCAGATGATAAAACTGGCATAAAGTTATGACTAAAATGCTAGCAAACTCCTTTTTGCCTGTATTCCATCATCTTATTAATAAATATTTTGCTCCTGTCTCAAGAGCCCATCTTGACTCCCTTGCACTGGGCAACCCTACCCTGATTTCTCTTTTCTTCAAACTCCTACTGGGTTTGTAGGCTGCACTATGAAAAATGTCATCCCTCTGGGAAAGATTCTATATTTCAGACTTTTATATAATTCACTTTGCTTAGCAGAGGTTTGGCAATAGGCCTCGGTTCATAATGCATTCATTTGCAAAAGTAGGTAAGAGTAGGGAGAATGGGCACATATTAGCAGAGCCCCAGGCAATTTTACTTCTTAGATCTTTCACACATGAGCTGCTCTCTCTCAAACAACTACCATAATCTTTCTTCTTCTGCTACTGAGAAAAATGTGGTAAAGGCAAGAATAAGGTTGAATTCTAAGAAATGTGGACCCAGAAGAGCTTCAAAACCTGCAACCCCAGCTTTCCAATTCCAAAGGGAATCCCATATGTTTAAGTGTGAATTTTATACTAAGAACTTTATCTCAGAAAAGAAAGGTACATCAAGTCTTTAAATATGATTCATTGAACCTCAGTCTGAGATCTTAGGTGTCCACTATATTGACCTAAAGTCAGGTGTCTTTTCCAGCCAACTAACTCAATGTTGTGGTTTCACAAAAATACAGTTAAAACCAGCTTATATTATTATGGAATCAGAATTTGTAACAAAATATTAAATCCCAGCAAAACACTAGATCTATTTTTGTGTATTCTGAAATACACAAACACTTAATGAAGTTTAAATGCATTAGTCACTAAGTGCTACTGATAAGTAACCTCTAACCTTTATAAGAATTCTGTATTTTATTATTATACCCTCTTACAGATCAGAAGGTGGAGTCTTAACAGGATTAAGTGACTTTCCCAAAGTCAAAAATTCACTATAATTTCACTTGTAATAAAGCTCTTTACAAGTGAAGAAAGCTGTTGTTCTCTTTCAAAAAACTTGATGCATGGAAAAATATTTTAAAGTAATATTTCTGTGTATAACAATGTTATTCAAAGCTGAAAAAGGTATTGTTCTAAGTTCTAGTTTTAGCACTTTTATGCAAATGCACTATGTGTGTATGGCAAATTACTGCCCACCAGGTGTCAGGGTCGGGTTATATCAAGATCAGAAATCTTTATGAAGTTTTGCTTTTGAAGCCAACTCATAACACATCTGCAAATAGATGTACTGGAACAATTGCCTAATAACAATTATGGACTGAATTGGACAAGACTTTTAGGCTAAAGCAATCTCTAAAGCAGTGAAATACACGTTACAAAGTACTGAATTTGGAGCTAAAATATTTGGATTCTAGTAACCATTCAAATCCTGAATCTTCATGTTGTTCTAATGAGCCCCTTCCCTTGTGTGAGTTTCATTGTTCTCATTATTAAAATAAGATACAGATGATCTTTAAAGCTCTCGCAGCTCTTTCTTGGTATGATTGGATGGGCATCATCCCTATCAAGGCCTATCACCATCACTCCCCTGCCATTCCTAAAGCAGCCACTCCCACTTCAAACCACTTGCGAATCTGTACTTACCAAAACATTGAGCCTGGCGTGGTGGCGCACGCTTGTAATCCCAGCATTTGGGAGGCTGAGACCTGAGGATCGTGGTTCGCGGACATCCTCAGCTACTTAGTGAGGCCCTCTGCAACTCAGTGAGACCCTGTTTCAAAAGAAAGAATAAAACAGGACAGGGGGTGTAGCTCAGAGGTCATATGCCCCTGGGTTCCATCCCCAGACCTGCAAAAAAGATTATAGTCAGGAATGGTGCTACACCTTGTAATTCTAGTACTTGGGAGGCTGAAACAGGAGGATCATAGTTTTGATACTAGCCTCAGAAACTGGGCAAAACCCTCAACAACCTAGCAAGAGTCTGTTTCAAAATAAAAAAAAAATTAAATGGCTGAAGGTATACCTCAGAGATAGAATACCCTGGGTGCAATCCTTGTACCGCAAAAAAAAAATTATAAATGTGTGTCTGTAGACAATTACCCTTAATCATTTTTGAAATTATTTATTATAAGCAATCAGGAAAGTGGATATCATCTCTAATTTTGGGATGTGAAAATCATGGCTCAAAGAAGTGATATCATTAACTTAAAACTGTTACCTTAGAGCTAACTGGATGATGTGTACACCTGTGCCTCTACCATCTTGTACTTCACTAAGATGCCATCCACTACAATGCACCAATGCAAAGTTAATTAAAAATACCTGCTATGTTAGCAAGGGAGAGAGCCCAGAGGACGGAATTCAGGTCCTGGTATTAACGCAACTGTCTTTCTCTGGTACCAACACCTCAAATCTCACCCTCTCAATCCTCCTCTTTTTTTCCCCTGTCATCATTAAGTCACTAGTACCACTAAGTAAATATGTTTTTCAAAATTTCATCTGTTTTTTGATGGTAGAGACAGCCTGTGGGCATGACATATTGGATAAGAAGAAATTAAATAAAGTTGTTGATGGAGGCTTCTCTGCAGGCCTTCACAGACCATATGGGAACTTAATTTGCCTTATTTTACTTATTCCACATGAATAACTCAAATTAATCTGATCCATATAACCATGATTCTCTTCATTCGGTCACTTACAGGAGAGCCAAAGGGTAGCAGCTAGAATTAGAAACTCTGTAATTTCCAGAATTCGTTCAAATGAACCCCAAATAATCCTGCTCAACTTCAGAAACAGAGGTTTGGTTATATTCTGCAAGTCTACATATTTTCTGTTAATTAAAGGAAGCAAAAATAATTTTTATCCTTCAAAGAAATTAATGAAATTAGACCATTCACAAAGAACACGTTAAAGTTGAAATTTGACCTGCCATGCAAGACTCTTTATTAGATTTTTAATCATTTAGGAAGGAGACCTAATTAGATATAATGTTTGCAGGTGGGGCAGCATTTTATAGGTAGAAACACTCATGCATTTTGGGAAGACTAAAAATCATATTATGATGTATTAATTGTCTCCCTAGCTTGAAATAATTCACTTTATAACTCTGAGTATCAATTTCCTCATTTGTAAAAGTAGGATCATAATTCCTTACACATAGATCATCGTGTAGATTAAATGGGAATTGTATGCAAATGCATTGACGTCCATGTCTGAAACAAAGTATGTGTTAAATAAATATGACTTCATGTCCTCTTTTATTGTATATACAGTCACCTCTCAGGCCCTTTGTTTGAATTTTATACGTTGGGGGCTTATAAAATCTCCCAGAAAGCACAGTGAAGAGAGATGGCTAAATCCAGAGCAATAATTTTAAAGTAGTTGGATGAAAAGAATTTGTTACTTGAAAAAACTACATTATGATGTGACTACACTGCACCATTTTTTCATGTAAAAAAATAAAAAAATATTAGCCGGGCGTGGTGGCGCGCGCTTGTAATCCCCGCACTTGGGAGGCAGAGACAGGAGGATCACGCAGGATCGAAGCCAGCCGCGCTAGCATAAGATACCCTGTTTCCAAAAATAAAATAGGTCTGGGAGTGTAGCCCGGAGGTAGAAGGGCTTCCAGGAACCCCAGTACCACTAAAAAAATAAAAAATAAAAATATTGCCTCTTTAATATAAACTACTGAAAGTACAGATCTATAAAAATTTTTCTGAGTATTGGGCACACAGTACAAAAATTTTAGTGTGATAGGGCAAAGGGCAGGTTTTTCTGTGTTCAATGTCTGGTTCCTAAGGAAGTAAGTCCACAACAAACTTAAAGTAAAACTTTTATGTTTCTCAAAGGGAACCATGGCTTTATTTACTTTTTTGCAGTACTGGTGGTGAAACCCAGGGGTATTCTACCTCCGAGGTACACCCCCAGCCCTGTTTTTTATTCTTTTTTTTTTCCTTTTTTGTGGTACTGGGGATGGAGCACAGGGGCATTCTACCTCCGAACTACAACCCCAGCCCTATTTTTTTATTCTTTATTTTGAAACAGGGTCTCACTGAGCTGCAAAGGGCCTCACTAAGTAGTAGCTGAGGCTGTCCTCGAACAGCGATCCTCCTGTCTCAGCCTCCCAAACGCTGAGATTACAAGCGTGCACCACCACGCCCGGCTTTTATTCTTTATTTTGAAATAGGGTCTCACTGAGTTGCAAACGGCCTAAGTAGCTGAGGCTGTCCTCGAACCCAGATACTCCTGTCTCAGCCTCTCTAATGCTGGGATTACAAGCATGTGCCACCATACCGTACTAAATTATGGCTTTAAAAGATTAAGAAATGCTGAATGAGCATCACCATTAGGATGGAAACCAGATTTCAGAATCCTTTCCTTTGTTTATTGTTTCTGTTGTATCATGTTTTCTTTGTAAAAAAAAAATGAAATTACCTACAAGGCATTTGCCTGTGGTGTGAAAATTTGAAAATTAAAGCTCTTATAAAAAATAATAGCTGAAGGAAATATCATGGTCATTGGAAAAGATAATTGGGTTCTCTTAAAGATCTAAACTATATCGACAAAGCTCTTCTCTAATTAGGTTTCCCTACTTTGGCTCCATTACTTACTATTCCATGATATATAACTTTTTCAGTAGTTGCCAAGTTATACTTTACTTAGTGGCCTAAAATCAAATTATTGCACTTCTAGGACCCTGTATTCCAAGACCTTCCCCATAATTATAGTTGAAGACTATTGAGATACATATAAATGAAGCAACTTGCCCAATGGTGAACAATGCACCATTGACAGAACTTAAGCTACAATCCAGACTTTTAGATTCCTTATGTTTTGATTAATCTGCTTTTTTGCTCTGCCTATGAAGCACATAAATCAATAATAGGTGAGCCAGGTGTGGTGGCACATGCCTTTAATCCCAGCATTTGGGAGGCTGAGACAGGAGGATTGCAGGTTCGTGAACAGCCTCAGCTACTTCGTGAGGCCCTTTGCAATTCAATGAGACCCTGTTTCAAAATAAATACAAATAGGGCTGGAGGTGTAGCCCAGAGGTAGAATGCCCCTGGGTTCCATCCCCAGTACAGCAAAAAATAATAAAAATAATAGGTGAAAATTTCCCTGCAAAATAGCCTGACCTGGAGTCAACCTTCTTGCCCAAAGTTTTTAAATACAGTGTAGTCTTTTGCCAGCCATTTCCCTAATTGTTGGAACTCTTGAAGTGTGGTTTCATAACAAACATCTCTACTTCTTTGAGAAAGATATAGTACAGTGGTCTTCATCATAGGACTCCAACTTGATTAAAATAAAGCTAGCTACCAAGCACTACTCAAAACCACCAAGAAATGTGTTCCTTCATTTGGAACCTTAGGTTTCCCTCTGTTAGAATTTGAATAGTCTATATAACTTGAACTCAACAAATTTCCCAATTGAGCCAAAAAAATTGCATTTGACCAAAGACGGAACTGTATTCAACAGGAACCACTGCAAAAGCATTTGTCCTAAACAGAAGACATGATTCTCAGTACAGATTAGGTCACTTGCCACCTCCGTATACCCATATATCACCTATGTTAACTGAACAACTTTACCATATTACAATTTTCAAAATACCCCCTGTTAATAGAAATGGCAATGATTTCTTACTCCATTTGAAAAAAAACAAAATAAAGATATCTTTGCTTGCAGGATCCTTGGAACTGATATTACTCCCCAAGAAAAGCACAAAAAAATCTGTTGTCATTCTATCTAGACGGATCCTGTTGTCATCTGCCTTCACACAGTTTGCCTTCAGGGACTCCCCAGCTAGAAGTCTCCTTTTGACAGGGTCATCTGAACTACAAAACAGAGAAGTGATAGCACTCAAAATGATGACAACACTCACTAAGAATATAAGTGTCTCTTTTTTGAGGCCTGCTAGCCAGTAAGGCTAAAGTTTGGACAGAAAGCATCTTTTAAAGGAGCAAGAGAGCCGGGCGTGGTGGGGCACGCTTGTAATCCCCACGCTTGAGAGGCAGAGACAGGAGGATCGTGCAGGTTCAAAGCCAGCCTCACTGGCTTAAGAGACCCTGTTTCCAAATTTTAAAAAGTGTAAAATAGGTCCGGGAAAAAATAAAAATAAAGGATCAAAAGACTCCACTGAGCAGCCTCTTAAAGCATATGGTACATTTTCCCTTTTTCTATTCTAAAAGTCATTGGTGTCATAAGTACACTTGCAGTGTTTTCTGGAAGATGCAGGCTGCTGTAGGGGAAAGGGAATACGAGTTAGAAAATGCCTATTCTACTTCAAGCTCTGCCACTAACTTGCTGGCTGACCCTAACTAGGCGCCTTCACCTTACTGACTCTTGGTATTCTCTTCTGTGTTGTGAGGAATTTGCATCTTGAAGAGCATTTTCAGCTCCAAGATCAATGAGCTAAGTTTCTTTCTTTCTCCTGAAAGGAATAACCATTTGTCTTAGTGGTCCACCAAGCTTGACCAAATCAAGGAGCTGCTAGCTTCATTTCATTATGCAACTAGACAAATGATACAACACTAGACATTCAAATCCTCTCTTATTGGCTAAGTATCTCATGTTATCCCAATGGGTGGCACTGAACACAACTCCTAGCTTACCAGTTTTCTGATCCCACTTCACAAAGAGTGAAGAGTCGTTCGCAGTGAATGAGTTGTATCACAGATTTCATGCTCCAGGTGTCATGGTTGGAACCGATGGCATTATTCCTAACTTTGTATTCTGGTGAGACACAGGTCAATCATTTTTGCTATTGCTGCAAGAATTCTGAGATGAGAAACCAGAACCATTTCAATTCAGACACCAGCCACATTTGCTTCTGTCCTGATTTGCACACTCCCACCAGTCCTCCCACCTGGACCCACCAATTCCCAGGTAATAGGCTGTAACTTACCCTCGACTTCAGCCTGGATAAGCACTCTGGTCTCTTTGCAAGGAGCTAGGAGTAAAAATGCCTAACTCTGCATGGCACGCACGTATCCTGTTGATAACTGAAAATTTGCTTCTCTAAAGAGGAAGCTGAGTACATTTGGCGTCTCACCACAGAAACCTCATTTGCACAAACTGAAGGTAAGTCCCTTGAGTAGATGACGTGAGTCGAGTTTTATTTCTTTTTTTTAAATTTCATTGGTGCAGAAAAATTCAAATAATAAGAAGTTAAAGGTTCTGCACACTCAAACAAGGTAGGATTTTCAAGCAAGATCAGGAGAAAGTTTACTTATGAACAGAAAAGTTGCTTGCTCAGGCTTGAGGGTCCAAGGTTGAGGAAACCTCAAGAAGACAAATCAAAACTAATAATGGTGGGCTACTTTTCTGAAGCTATTCTATCTAGAGCACCCACCCTTTTCCTACCCCATCATTTCTAGGCTCACGGGTCAATGTATAGCTTAACTGCTTTGGGACATTCATTATCCCTTAACTGCATGGCAAACTACTTAAGGACAAGGACCATCACATCTGACTCATTTCTGTATTCCTGACTAGTCCAGCCCAAAGAATTTTCATAAATGCTTACTGAATGATTAACTGAGAGAATGGATGAATAAATGCTCACAGAATGCAGAAGTGTATGCATGAATTATAGAGATACAGTCTCCCTCCAGTGTACCAAGATTCCAATGATTAGGTGCAATGCTTCTGAGACCTTCACATATGCACAAACACAACATGTACATGGGGACTGTAGCATCAGTCAAGTCTGAGAGCAGTTCTGAAAAGCCAGGCTTGCAAAACAGTGCAAAGCTCTAAGGGCGTGTCAGGGAACCACACCACATGCAGAACCGGGTGCCTGAAGCTGCAAAAAGCAAAGGAAAAATAATAAATTAGTGTGGGTCAGGTCAAAGGGTAGCATTTTCTTTCACAGATGTGACTGATTAAAAAAAGGAAGTGAGTTGCAGCATGTTTTCAGGAGAGCAACCTGGATCTACAACAGGCTCTTTTTATATTTTCTTCTTTTTTATTTGGTACTGGTTGATCCAGTAGAATTTTGCCTCCAGACTATACTCCCAGCCCTTTTTATTTTATTTTATTTTATTTTATTTTATTTATGCTTTGAAGTACTGAAACCCAGGTGCTTTTTATCTCCGATCTACATCTCCAGCCTGTATGGTATTTTTTTAATTTTATTTTGAAACAAGGTCTCTCTGGGTTACTGATTGTTTTGCTATTGCTGAGGCTAGTCTTGAACCTGCAATCTTCCTGTCTCAGCCTCCCAAGTACTGAGATTATGGGTGTGATCCACCAAACTGCAATAATAGGCTCTTTTTCTATAACTAGAACCATTAGAGCTAGGTGGAGCCATGCCCCAAACTCAGGGCTGCTCAAGAAAATTCATGAGGACATCAAGGAATGAAAAGAAAAGCTTTTGACATTGGAAACTAAGGGCTTAGACCATAACTCGTGATGACTGGCAAAGGGAGAGGATACTCAGCCTGGCTGATGTATGTCAAATGAAACAAGTCTGACCTTACAATCCCCTTCCTAATTCTTATTTCATATATTTATCCAGCTCCAATCTGTTGTTAATTTGGTTTTCTGACTTGGCATTCCTACTGAAAAGGGAATACACTGACAGGCCAACACGTATCTTAGTCCATTTGGCAGGTCTGTTGCTCACTATAAATTATTAAATTGGCTTTCTGGTACAGATGTATCCCTTGTGAGTTGGGTCAGTGTGAGCCAATTTTTCTAGAATATTATCCTTCTCTGAACAAAGAAAGTTGCAGACCTGTTGAACTCCAAAGCCAAACACTGGAATAGACGGGGAGGAGAACACTTTCCTGACAACTATCTATCGTCACCATATTCTACCTTCATTTCACAGATGACAAATTAACAGTGCTCGAAGAAAGCTTACAGCTTAGCCTGGTATGATGGTTTACATTTTTTTTTTTTTTTTTGCGGTAATGGGGATGGAACCCAGGGGCATTCTACCAGTCCTATCTTTTTCTTTATTTTGAAACAGGTCTCACTGATTTGCAAAGGGCCTCACTAAGTAGCTAAGGCTGAACTACAATCCTTTCTCAGTCTCCCGAATGCTGGGATTACAAGCGTGTGCCACCACACCTGGCTTTGGTGGTTCACACTTAATTCTACTGCTTAGGAGGCTGAGACAGAAGGATCATAGTTTCAAGGCCATCCTCAGCAACATAGCAAGTGTAATGGCTTGGATTTTTTTTTTTTTGGTACTGTGGTTCCTGGAAGCCCTTCTACATCTGGGCTACACTCCCAGACCTATTTTTATACTTTTTATTTGGAAACAGGGTCTCTTAATCCAGCACAGCTGGCTTCAAACCTGCGGGATCCTCCTGTCTCCGCCTCCCAAGCGCGGGGATTACAAGTGTGCACCACCATGCCTGGCATGGCTTGGATTTAGAATGTCCTCCTACCCCACACAGAAACAAGGTAGCAATGTTGGAAGCAAGGCTTTGTTGCTAAGGAAAGTTCCCTGGAAGTGTGGCCTTAGGGATGATATATCCTTTCTCTTTCCCCATAATATGAGTAGAGACTCTCTCACTCTTGCTCTCCTTATCATGCTCTGATATTCATACCCCAGTCTCACATGGACTGAACCTGGAATCGCCAAGAAACTCTGAGCAAATAAATCTTTCTTCCTCTAAGCTGTGTGGTCAGTTGTCTTGAATTATATCAGTGAGAATGTTGACTGAGACAGAAACTGGTACCAGAGGAGCAGGGTCACGCTTGGATTTAAATAGAGCAGTGACCCCACTCCTCTGGTACCAATTTCTGTCTTTGTCAACAAATTCTGACCTTGTGTTTTGTGAGCAATTGGAAATTGTTTGTCAAAGGAAATTGAAAGGAACAGAATGTGGCTAGAAAAGCAGATGGTAGAGGCTGTGCTCAGGAGAATTGGGAGTGCAAAGAGGATTCCTAGAAAAATGGAGTAGAAGCCATACATGTTATTTTCTGGCAAACAACTTATCAGCATTTTGCCAGTATCCTGAAACTTTGTGTTTGGCCAGATTTAAAGATAACAGAGGAAAATTCAAAACTCCTTTGCTATAAAAACATCTCAACTGCATTATGAATATCAATATCTGCATCCAGCAAATTATACACTGAACTTTGGGAGCAGTTTAGCTAGAAAGGCATGTGTAAAGCTGGTGCTGTGAAAGAAAATAAGGTGGCTAAAGAGAGGTCGAATGTTTTGCAAAGGAACAAAGAAAGAAATGTGATCTGGGCAATTCAAGCCCAAGTGTGGAACCATAAAAACAAGGGCTCAGTAGACACAAATGAAAAGGGCCCAGAGGCAGTGATTTAAGGTGGTGTGACTACCTTTCCTGCCAGAGGTCAAATTAGGCACTCGTGTTCTGCGGTTTATGTTGGAAAAAGGGATCATGAAAACTTTCCCCCAGATTTGAAAGGAAAGCCTGGAAAGCCAGGCAATGTGTAGTGGGGTCGGAATCCCTGCAATCAAGCCCAAATAGGGTGAAACCAAGGTTGCAAGAAAAAACCCTTGAGATTTAGAAATGCCAGAAATGTGGAATGACTATAAGGAAAATGCCGTGAGCTACCCTGAAGCCAGGCTGGAAGACTGAGTTCACTGTCCATTGCAATCAACCAGGCCAGAGAGCAGGGGCTTCAAAGGCCACTTGGAGATCTCCTCTCAGCTCTATGCACCTCAGATGCCAGAAATGAAGCAGTGTCAGGATTAAATGCTTGCCCTGCTGGATTTTGATGACATTGTTTTAGACCCATTCCTTCTTTCTATAGTCCTATTCCTTTCTTTTGGAATGAGAATGTTTACTCTGTGTCAATGTACATTGGATGCATATGTCATGCATTTTGATTTTACAGAGAAGAGAATCTTCCCAGAGAAATCTTTGGACTTTGAACTTTTCAGTGATGCTGGAAATGTTAAAACTGTGAGAACTCTTGAAGATGGACTAATGTATTTTGCATTGAAAGGTAGGTGGTAGTGAGGTTTAGGAAGCCTGGGGCAGAGTGTAATGGTTTGGATTTAGAATGTCCTGCTAACCCTCATGAAAACAAGGTAGCAAAGTAGGAATCAGGGCTTGGTTGCTAAGGAGTCCTGGGTATGGCTTTGGGGATTATATATCCTTTCTCCTACCCTTACTTGCTCTTTTTTCTGGCTTCATGATGTGAAGCTTGTCTCTCCTTCCTGCCACCATCGCCTGAGATCCATTACCTGGCTGAATTCGGAATTTCCAAGAAACTGTAGGCAAATAAGTCTTCCTTCCTCTAAGCTGGGTGGTCAGTTGTCTTGGATTATAGCAATGAGAATGTCGATCAAGACAGAAATTCCCTCAACAACTTAGCAAGGCTCTGTTTCAAAATAAAGATAATAAAAAGGGTTGTAGGTATAGTTCAGAGGTACAATGCCCATGGGTTCAATCCCCAGTAATACACACACATAGCCTGTAGTTTATACACACACACACACACACACACACACACACACACACACACACACACACACTGGTATTGGGAAATGTTTTTGATACTTATTTAAAAATGTATTGACTTCAAATGCTTTGGCATTAATTTTAAAACAGTCAAAGCTTAGCTGGGTGTGGTGGTGCACATTTGTAATCTCTGCACTTGGGAGGCTGAGACAGGAGGGTTGTGCAGGTTTGAAGCTAGCCTCAGCTGGCTTAAGAGACCCTGTTTCCAAATAAAATATAAAATAGGTCTGGGAGTGTAGCCTGGAGGTATAAGGCCCCTGGGTTCCATCCCCAGTACCACCAAAAAAAAAAAAATAGTCAAAGCTTGGGTGTTGTGCAGACACTCAGACAGGTTAGGAACCCTGCATAGTTCCAGGCACCAAGGGTGATTAGCAAGAAAGTAGAGGTAGCCCAGGGCCTTTGCATTTTAAAGTCTATAGGGAAAATAAATTCTAGCAGACAGGCTAGAATGTGGGAGGATGGCACAAGCCTTCAAGAGATCCCTGATTTCAACACATTTTGGGGTCTTAAAGATATGAGCTTACATGTATAGGAAGAAGACTTTTGGTCAAACAGGATGTAAGATACTGAATCTCCACATCGAACGGCTTGCCCTGGAGAAGGGGCAGATCTATTCAGGTCAGGAAGATGATTGGTTAAGCAAAGATACAGGATAAAATTCTTTATAAAAACTGTCCTATATCCAAAACTTCAGTAACTTTCTTCAAGTTTCTCCACTACACCCCACTAGTGTAGTGCTTTCTAATTTCTGTCCTATTTTTCTGCCTTTGTAATAATAAAATTGCTTAAGCTTACAGCAAAAAGAGTTTGGGCTATTCTTTTTCTAAAATAGCTCAGAACAAGAACACGCACCTACATCTCACACCAGTACAGTTTTGTTGTATCCCCATAACAACACACACACATATCCCACAATTTACACACACACACACACACACACACACACACACCCTGCAGTTTACCTCATTTCCTTTGTAAGCAAGCACCCTCTCCTTTTGTCGTCCCTAAAAAGGGAGGATAAATAATATCAGAAGTCAGTTTCCCAATTAGGACAAAAAAATTTCAACTCAGCTAAATTTGTGTATTAGTTAGAAGGAGCAAAGAAGTTGTAAACAAACAACAACAGAAACAAAAAATTCTGGTAATATAATAATAA
The DNA here is from genome assembly GCF_963383645.1 of Muscardinus avellanarius. Taxonomy (NCBI): domain Eukaryota; kingdom Metazoa; phylum Chordata; class Mammalia; order Rodentia; family Gliridae; genus Muscardinus; species Muscardinus avellanarius. The sequence continues at coordinate 114,739,985 of NC_137792.1, read as the reverse complement.
TAATAATAATATCCAATGAATTTTTAGAATAAAGCTTTCTGGTTAGTAGTTATCATTGATGGTCTAGGTATCATCACTTAGAACCAAGCAAAAAAAAAAAAATCTGGTCATAAGAGTCTAAAGAGTAGTGCAGAAATCTGATTTTCCCCATAGATCTGAATGCTTCCCTTCTTCCTATGTATATCATTCGTTTATTTGGTGGCTCATATCTTTTCCAGACTGGTGGAAGTTTAGGATTTTGTGTTTCAACATGTTTTTGGTCTCTCTACAAGTAGCATGAGGAATGATAAGTATTATTGAGAACATCACTCATTACTATCTATTGTGTTTCCTAGAAGGACCTATATGAACTTAGTATCAGCAAGAAAAGTAGATTTTCCTTAAGCAGCTGCTTTGATTTTATTCTTATGAATATTGATTGTGTAGCTGGTCATATGTCTCGACATAGTCTGCTGAAAACCTGGAACCAATTTAGAGTCTGTATAAAGACCTTTTAATGGTGCACTTTTTGGTATTAGCCTCTTTCATGGTTAAATTTGTATGTCTTTGTCCATTTTGTCTTTATTGTTTTAAATTTAACTTTATATTATCTAGCTACAATACACATCTTTTTAACTACCACCAATCCCTTCTGAAATGATAAGTAAATAAAAATATATAGGACAAAGAATACTGTGATTTTAATTCTTTTTGTATTAGAAGTAGTGACTGTGAATGTGAATTATTTTGATAAACTTTCTTCAAAAGTTTCTCATGAGCTGGACATAGTGGCACATGCCTGTTATCCCAATACTTGAAAGGCCGAGACAGGAGAACTACAGGCTCCAGGCCAGCCTCAAAAACTTAGCAAGACCCTCTGCAACTTATGAAGACCTTGTTTCAGAAAAAAAAAACAAAAAGATAAGGTGTATAGCTTGTAGAGAGAATACCCCTGAGTTCAATCTCTAGTACAGCAATCAATAAATAAATAAATTAAAAATAAAAGAGGAGCCGGGCGTGGTGACAGATGCTTGTAATCCCACCATTTATGATCACAGTTCGTGGACAGCCTGAGCTATTTAGAGAGGCCCTTTGCAACTCAGTGAGACCCAGTTTCAAAATAAAGAATAAAAAATATGGCTGGAGGTGTAGCTTGGAGGTAGAATGCTCCTGGGTTCTATCCCCAGTACCGCAAAAAAATAAAAAATAAAAATAAAAGTGGAACTTACCATGTCTGATTATATATCCAAAGAGTATGTCTATGTGTTTCATTTAATCATCAACAAATACTTAATAAGTTATGACAATGAACCAATTTTTTCATTGTTGAGTGGGAGGTAAAGGATTCAGAAGCAAAAAATATGTTCCCTATCCACCATGAGTTCCTTTCATAAAATAATCAGAGAACACAACATAGTGTATGACTTGTTATTAAATTATGTGAAAGTTTAGATGTATTCATCATAGGTTGAACCTGTTTGGGAAGGCTTTCTTGTTCTTGCTCAACAGACAAATTTTCCCAGTGAGTACACTATGCCCCACTGGAGACATAAAAGATTTTTGTATTTTAGATGGTACAGATAATAGTTTTTAATTTTTTAACGATATATTTGTTTTAAGACTTTAAAATGCGACACAATTTACCAGCTTCAGTGGCACTCGCCTGTGAACCTGGTATTTGGGAGGCTGAGACAAGACTATGGCAGGTTCGAAGCTAGTGTGTGGTGACTTAGAGGAGACCTTGTTTCAAAATAAATAAAGCAAAAAGGACTTGAGGTGTAGCTTAGAAGTAGAATGCCTCTGGGTACCAACCCCAGTACTAAAAAAAATTACTTACAGGGGAGGAGTCAAGAAATTCTAGAAGAGAGAAAAAGTATTACATAGGGCATGAATGAAAAATAAACATGTTCTAATGTGATAAGAACAAAACTTTGTTTGAAGAATAGTGCATTTTTGGAAGCAGTGTGAAAGAAATTTTGAGGATGGAAACATACAAAGTTGTTTTTAGAGCCAGGCATGGTGGCACACACTTGTAATCCTAGTACTTGGGCAGGAGGATCACAGGTTCGTGGCCAGCCTCAGCAGCTTAGCGAGTCTCTCTACAACACAATGAGACCCTGTTTCGGAATAAAGAATAAAAGGGCTGGGTGGAACTTGAAGTTAGAATGCCCCTGGGTTCAATCTCTAGTACCGCAAAAAAAAAAAAAAAGAAAGAAATTCTTAAAGTATAAAAGCCATAGAATACAAGAAGCTATTGATGGATTTTAAACAAAATGAAGGAGGGAAATGAAATCTATTATTCATTGATTATTTTCTATGTACTGTCACCATTCTAGGCAAATGACATGCATAATCTCATTAAATCCTTCAAATTAGCTTTTGGAGTAGGAACTAATATTATCTTGTCTACTAGAGAACAGAAACACAGAAAAGTTACTTAACATTCCTAACATCATAAAATAAGTAATTGAGTGAAGTAAGATTCAGACTTAAATCTGTTTGGCTCTAGGGCCTGACCTCTTTCTACCAGTCTTGAAAGATCACTGATAAAACAGTGCACAGAATAGACTACATAAGTTGGCAAAACAGAGCTCTTTGGGGGCATATATTAGTAATTTAAGTTTAAGGTAATAAGATCATGGATTAGGGCAATAACAATAATAATAAAGACAGAGGGCAATTTCAAAAGAAATGTTTTTCTCCAAAGAGCCCTTAAGACTGTAATCAGTAAAATGAAAGGAAATGAATCTTTATGATAGGAATACATCAGTCTTTGAAAGGATTTAATTTCTGCATATTTTCTATTAAAAGTTTTTGAGTTGTACACTGAAGTATCGCTTTTCAGGAAGGAAAACATACTTTATAGCTGGAAGAGTGGTTCATTTTCCTAAACTGTGGAGGCTTGTTTTAGAGATAAGTATCAAAAATGGACACTTTTCTTTTTTTTTTTCTTTTGGGTATCGAGGATTGAATCCAGAGGCATTCTACCTCCGAACTGTATCCCTGCCCTTTTAGTTTTTTTTGTTCTGAAGCAGGGTCTCACTAGGTTGCTGAGAGTCTAACTAAGTTGCTGAGGTTGTCCTTGAACCTGTGACCCTTCTGTTTCAAACTCTGAATATTGAGATTACAAGCATGCTACCACACTCAGCAACATGGCCACTTCTTGAAGCCCCTATGAGGAAACTTCAGACCTGAGAAAGGAAATGTTTGGTCTAGCAGAATGTGGATTTCTAAAGAAAATGTATTTCAGATGAAATGGAAGCAAACACACAGAGAGATAATCATATGACAAACGTGCCAGAAACACACCTTCAAGAAAGACAAGACTATTTTTAAAATGCTGCTGGGAAGCTAGGCATGATGGCGCAAGTTTGTAATCCCAGCATTTGGGAGGCTGAGACAGAAGGATCACAGTTTGAGCACAGCTTCAGGTACTTAGTGAGGCTCATTGCAACTCAGTGAGACCCTGTTTCAAAATTAAGAATAAAGCTGGGTGTGGTGGCGCACGCTTGTAATCCCCGCGCTTGGGAGGGAGAGACAGGAGGATCGCGCAGGTTCGAAGCCAGGCGCACTGGTTTAAGAGACCCTGTTTCCAAATAAAAAAGTATAAAAATAGGTCTGGGAGTGTAGCCTGGAGGTAGAAGGGTTTCCAGGAACCTCAGTACCACCAAAAATAAACCAAACAAACAAACAAAAACAAAATTAAGAATAAAAAATAGGGTTGGGGTGTAGCTCAGAGGTAGAATGTTCCTGGGTTTCCTTCCCAGTGCCGCAAAAAATAAAAATATAAAAAATATACAATCCAACAATTCTACTTCTGAGTAAATATACCCAAGGAAAATTAAATCACCACCTTGGAATATTGGCACTCGTGTGTTCATTGTAGTATTATTCACAAAAGCCAAGGCATGGAATCAACCTAAGTGTCCATCAACAGATGAATCTATTTGTTTCCACATATAAGTGAGATCATACAATATTTTCCTTTCAGTATCTGCCTAATTTTACTTAGCATACATAATATCCTCAAGGCTCATCTACCTACATATATGATTATTATTCAGGTCAAAACAATAATGAGATCTTGCCATCTGCCACAACATAGGGGTGATTCTTTAGTACTTGATAAAAAATATTTTATAGCCGGGCATGGTGGCGCATGCTTGTAATCCCAGCATTTGGGAGGCTGGAACAGGAGGATCGTGGTTCGTGGACAGCCTCCGCTCCCACTTAGTGAGGCCCTTTGCAACTCAGTGAGACCCTGTTTCAAAATAAAAAATAAAAAATAGGGCTGGGAGTGTAGCTCGGAGATAGAATGCCCCTGGGTGCCATCGCCAGTACCACTACCAAAAAATATATTTTTACATAAATGTTCAGGTAGTCAACTGAATTTGTAAGTCATAAGATTTCTATCACAACTCCTCATCTTTGCCATTATAGCACCAGAGAAACCATAGATGGTACCCAACATTGTCTGTGTGGCTATGTTCCAATAAAACACTAAAATTTGTATTTCATGTCACTTAGTTTGACTACTACAGTAGTCTTCCAATGTTCACACTGCCATATGCCCTGCATAGAGCTAACAGCTTCATTTGCTTGGGGTTCAGCTCTGATCATGTCCTCTTTCTTGCTCAGAAACTCAGTGATTCTTCAGTGTGCACCAGCATCAGTTCTTCAGTAAACTCTTTTACTTCCTCAATATGGTTTCCTTCTACTTTTCTGTCCTCCCCTCTGCCCACATTTCTAAAGGTACACTGTGTGTGAAGACAAACTGGATTATCACCACTGTCCAAACACATTAGACTCTCTCCAAGCCTTTGTGTAAATCAGTTCATCTTCCTGGAACCCCTTTTATCCACCTTTCTGTCAAGGTTCTCTCCGTACTCGATCTCTCTTGTGACACGATCTCTATTTCTTTCTGTTCAGCTCATTAGATGGGATCTTTCCATTCTCTGAATATCTGGAACATTTAAGCTTTTATATTCTATTTAATATTTCAGTTCTATACCTACTTATCTACTGTATCCCCCACTAGACTCCAAGTGCATGTCATATAAATGATTGATGCTTACTAATGTTTTATGGTACTGGGGATTGAAACCAGGGAGCTCTACCTCTAAAATATATCCCCAGGCCTTTTAAACAAAACAAAACCAAAAAAAAAAAAAACAGTCTCTCCAAGCTACTGTGTACTGGCCTTGAACCTACAATATTCCTGTCATAGCCTTCCAAAAACTGGGATCAAAGATGGACACCACTGCACCTGGCTAGTAATTTTATTTTATATTATTTATTATTAAGGGGTACTGGGATTGAACCCTGGCATTCTGTGTCTGAGCTACACACCCAGCCCTATTTTATTTTTGTTCTGAAACAGGGTCCTGTTAGGTTGATGAGATTGTCACTAAATTGTCCTCAAACTTGCAATCCTCCTGTCTCAGCTTTTCAAGTACTGGGATTACAGGTATGCACCACCACATGTGGCCTGGTTAGTAATTGTACTGAATTCAATTGAATTTTTTGGCCATCACATTAGGATACACATATATATGGCACTGGGAGTATTTTGTTAAAAAGATGAAAAGTACAAAATGTTTAGAAAACTTCGCCTCTGGTGAGGGTGTGAGGGTACTTTTACTTGTACAAATAAAGTTAATGCTCACCTATATTATGCTCACTTGAAATTTAGAGAATATTTTGGTGTGACTTAAAATCAAAAATTAAATTCCTGATTCCCTAATCTAATCTTATTATTAATTCTATGATACAGGGGCGATACAAGGAAGAATACAACCTACATAATGCTATGTACATATATACTTTTTCTTTGATTCTCTGATACTTCTCTATTTTCTAATCAAAGTGGCATAAGGTACTTTTTATATTTTTCAGGTAACTTTCATGCTTCTACTCACCAGAAATTTCCTCTTTCTAGGGGAAAACAATAGAAATAAATAAACTGGACTCCAGTTTTGGCTCTGTTGTAAAATGGAGATAATAATCCTTGCCTCAGAGGATTTTTTGGAAGAACAAATGTGAAAGAAATGGCTCTGAAATAGAGGAAAGATGCTAAAATCAGGTATTGTCAGATGCTTTTCTGATCTTTGATGAACATATTAGATCATTATAACCCATCAAAGGTCAAACTTAGATTAAGTGATACGAAATTCTTCTTTTTCTCCCTCAGATAAAGAAGAATGTATAGATCCCAGAACAGTTGATCTGATCAAGTCATCTTAGCAACCAGAAAATAAACAAGAATAAACAATTCAACTGCTGAGAGATTAAACTGCCAAAAATCAATCTGGCATGTAAACCTGGATTGAGCTTCCTTCCAAGTATTTTCCCTTGCTCTTTGCATTTGAGTCTCATGATATTTTAAGAGTATACAGAAACAGGAAGCCAGTAATGCTTTTGCTGATGTCATCCTTGGTCCTTTTCCTTGATCAGATCTCTTGCAGCTGTGGGGTAACTTATACCAGATTCTCATGGGGGAAAAAAGCTTAGTGATTCAAGAAATTACCATAGGCTCTGGCAGCTCCACATTGTTTTTCAATAATTCAATCATTTATCTCACCACACTGATGTGAATTAAGTTTGATCCACAAAATATGGAGAGTATTACGTTTATCCAGAATTCTAGAAAGTCACAGAGAGGGCAAGGATGCTACTACCACTTTGAATTGTTTCTATGTGCAGGTTTTGTCGAGGCACTAAAATGTTATTTAAGAGATAAGCAAGTTTTCTAAGTCTCAAATACTCAATATATCTCAAGCCGGTCGCCTCATATATAGATATAAGTTCCAGGATAGAAGTTTTTTTTTCCACTCTCATTTTTAATAAAGGATCATCACACCTTACTGTCTTCCACAGAAATTTATTCTCACTCTCAGAAAAGTGAATTAATGTAAATTTTAGTAAAATATAAGACCACCAAAGATTTTACTCATAATCTGTAGTGTCATGAGGTTGTGAAGAATCAGCCATTTTCAGACAGTGTTTTGAAGTGCAATGAGGCAATATCTAGAACCACTTTAAATTCATATATATATTGATCCCAAAATTTCACATTTTTTGGTGGTACGGGGGTTCCTGGAAACCCTTCTACCTCCAGGATATACTCCCAGACCTATTTTATACTTTTATTTGGAAACAGGGTCTCTTAAGCCAGAGAGGTTGGCTTTGAACCTGCATGATCCTCCTGTCTCTGCCTCCCAAGCGTAGGGATTACAAGCGTGTGCCACCACGCCCGGCGAAATTTCATGTTTTTAAAATGTCACTTGAGAGTTCATGAGTATAGGAAGAGAAGATGCTCAATAAGATAATCTTTTGGCATTAAGAAACTATGTGACAACTGCCACTGCCTTACACCATGGCAACATATGAACAAGTAGGGATCTAATTCACTACAACTCCAGACATAGGATAGCAACTCTCTGATGTCCTTTATAAACTCAGAAACTACCTGATCATATGAGAATGGTAATTAAAAATAGCTTCACTTTTGCCAGGCGTGGCCACACATGCCTGTAATCTCAGTTCTTCGGAAGCCCAGACAGGAAGATCGTGGGTTTGAGGCCAGCACTGGCAACTTAGCAAGACCCTTAATGACTTAGCAACATACTATTTCAAAACTTTTATGGCCGGGCGTGGTGGCGCATCGGCCGGGCGTGGTGGCGCACGCTTGTAATCCCCGCGCTTGGGAGGCAGAGACAGGAGGATCGCGCAGGTTCGAAGCCAGCCACACGTGCTGGCTTAGGAGACCCTGTTTCCAAATAAAAATGTAAAAATAGATCTGGGAGTGTAGCCCGGAGGTAGAAGGGCTTCCAGGAACCCCAGTACCACCAAAAAAAAAAAACAAAACAAAACAAAAACAAACAAAAAAAAACTTTTAAAGGACTGGAGGTACATCTCAGGGGTAGAATGACCTTAGGACTAGTCTCCAGTGCCTACCCCCCCAAAAAAAAAGAAATAGCTCCCCCTTTTTTTAACCCGGTTTAATGATGAAGAAACAAATACCAAGAGAGTTGTGATTTGTCTCAGATCATGCATTTAATTTTATGACAGACCTAGACCTGGGTTCCTTCTTCTACTTTCCACATCACATTATTTGACTGTGTAAGATGATCTGGAAGTTCCCTCAAATAGGATTAAATATGTACAATAAGCCAAATAAGAACACTAACAACATATATTTTATCACCTGAGAAATTCATTGTAAACCATGTTCTCAAATCTGTATCTCTAGCCAAGAGCTATTTTTTATTTTTATTTTTATTTTTTTTTTGTGGTACTAAGGATGGAACTCAGAGGCATTCTATGTCCAAACTACATCTCCAGCCCTATTTGTGTGAGGGGGGGTGTGGTGGTAATGAGGATGGAACCCAGGATGTCTACCTCCTGGCTATACTCCCAGACCTATTTTATATTTTATTTTGAAACGGGGGTCTCATTAAGTTGCTGAAAGCCTCACTAAATATCTTAGGCTGGCTTCGAACCTGTGTGATCCTCCTGTCTCAGCCTCCCAAGTACTGGAATTACAAGAGTGTGCCACCATGTCCAGCTTTTGTGTGCATGTGTGTGTGTGTGTTTGTGTGTGTGTGTGTGTGTGTGTGTGTGTGTGTGTGTGTGTGTGTGTATGTGTGGTGCTGCGAATTGAACCCAGGGGCGTTCTACCTCCAAACTACACCCCACAGCCCTATTTTTTTATTCTCTAATTTTGAAACAGGATCTCACCGAGTTGTAAAGGGCCTCACTAAGTAGCTGAGGCTGGCTGCAAACCTGCGATCCTCCTGTCTCATCCTCCCAAGTACTGGGATTACAAGAATGCACCACCAAGCCCAGCTCTCCAGCCCTATTTTATTTTTTTATTTTGAAGCAGGGTGTTTATTAAGTTGCAGATGACCTCACTAAATTGCTGTGGCTGGCCACAATCTTGTGATCTTCCCTGTCTCAGCCTCCCAACTACTGGGAATAAAATCCAGGGACATTCTACCTCTGAGCTACACGCTCAGCCTTATTATAATTTTTATTTGAAAACAAGGTCTCACTAAGTTGTCCAGCCTGGCCTCAAACCTGCAATCTTCCTGTTTAAACCTCCTGAATACTAAGATTACAGGCATGGACCACCACACCAAGCCTCCATATTTGTTAAAATAGTTTGAGAGTTTCTGAATACCTTCAACCCATCTTATCGGTTTAGTTTTATCTTTTATGAATTCCTATCTCATGTTTCTATCTCCAGCTATAATATATAATGTAGTTCTCGACTGAGTTAGGTAGATCTGTATGCCATTTGGACATACAGATATGCTTCCCTAGGGCAGCGCTTATGTGACTATTTTGCAAACACACTTTGCGCTGTGTTACCCCACTAGAATGCACACTTGAAGAAAAACAGGAATCATATCCTTTTTATAAACTCAGCACTTAGCCTGATACATAAGAGACACTTCATAAATTGTTGTTGAATAAATGAATATGTGAGCTTCAATTAGTAGGATCAGCACCTATGACTTTGTAATTCAAGGCATTGTTTATGCTTCCATTTATGATGTCCTCGGGGGAAAAAAAGTAATCTCAAAAGAGTGGATATCCTCTCCCAACCTTGTTTTTTTTATTATCTAGCAAGCGTGAATTGTGGATGCAACTGTTTAAGGGTGATAAGAGTCTGATTAAATGTGCATTTCGCAGAAACTAGAAGCTTAAAAGAAATAATTTTGAACCACCAACTGGCAAACTAACTACAGATGATATAAACTGCCTTTTCCTTCCCTTTGATTCAGGCCACAGAAGCTCTGCGTATTTCTCTCTAAATTTGTTGTGCTTTTGGAGACTTCCCTACATGTCACCCTGTCTCTTCCTGGGGGGATCCCATCTTTCTTTCACTTTCTTTACTACCAGTTCTTTCGGATAAGCTATACTAATCTTTGATTAGAGAAATCTATAGATTTCTAAAGACAAGTCACCTTGGGCTGAGGGCCAAGTCATTCTTTGTAGAGAAACATTCAAGACATATTGTTCACAGTCTTCTAGATGGTATGAAGGAATGCATCTTCATCAGTATTGACAGATATGGAACCAATTGATCCTAAAAAATCAGCAGATGCTGAGCGTGGTGGTGCACACTTGTAATCCCAGTACTTGGGAGGCTGAGACAGAAGGGTCACAGGTTTGAAGCCAGCCTCAGCTACTTAGTGAGATTCTCAGCAACTAAGTGAGACCCTATTTCCAAACAAAATATAAAAATAGATTTGAGATTATAGCCTGGAGGTAGCAAGCCCCTGGGTTCCATCCCCAGTACCACAAAAAAAAATCAGTTGAGCATAGATTTTGATTTTGTTTCTCTTGAAATTTATAACTTTATTTAAACTTCATAGGTATTAATTTTGGATACACACACACGTATTGGCTAAAATCATGAATTTAGAGCACAGAGAAGCCTTGTTACTACATAACTTTGGGCAAATAACCTGTTTGAACCTTGGCTTCTTCATGTGTAATCTTCATGTGTAAAGCAGAGATACTAAATAATTACCTACCTAAAATGGATTTGAAAAATAAATAAAGCAAGGAATATACCTGATACATAGTAGATGATCAATGGATCATCTCTTCCTCATCATCCAGCCACACATATCAAAAATCTTATTTCTCATTCACCATACTAAAGCAACCTCTAAGTTTGTTGTGTTGACTCTATTTTCCAAACATCTCTCAGATTCCTCTTTTCCTCTGTTCCCACTGAAACAATCTTTCTTTCACTTTCTCATCTTTCAGCCCCTCATCTTTCTTTTCTATTTCAATACCCTCCTAAATGTTTGTCTCCCCCATCCAATGTCACCAAATACAGGTATGATCAAGTTTATTCCCTGCTTTAAAACTCTTTTAGTGACCTCTCATTTCCTAGAAACTCAGATCCAAAATATCTAAACTGCACTAATTTTAAAAAATTTAAACTGATATTTAATTGTCTTCATATTCTGGCCCTTTCTTAGCCTTCTTATTTCATCATAGCCTACTTTTCCCCAGCCACACTGAGGAACTCAGTTGACAAGCATGCCTGGAACATTTAATTCATTTAGAGAAAGCATTATGAACCTTAGAACTGTCTTTTATATGTAAATGTGAATTTCCTAAAACTGAATTAACTGTGATATAGAAAATACCAGCCAGGCGTGGTGGCACATGCTTATAATCCCAGCATTCAGGAGGCTGAGACCGGAGGATCACGGTTCACGGATTGCCTCAGCTAACTTAGTTAGGTCCTCTGCAATTTAGTGAGACCCTGTTTCAAAATAAAGAATAAAAAAATAGGGCAGGGGATGTAGCTCGAAGATAGAATGCCCCTGGGTTCCATCACCAGACCCACAAAAAAAAAAAAAAGAATTCAAAACAAAGTAATTTCACTATGAAGCTTTCTTCAATTTTTTAGATTTATAGCCAGGCATGATGGCAACACCTGTAATCCCAGTAATTGAGTGGCTGAGATAGGAGGATCACAGGTTCAGGGCAATCCTCAGCAACTTAGCAAGACCCTCAGCAATTTAGCAAGATCCTGTTTCAAAACAAAAAGTAAAATATGGCTGGAGATAGAGCTCAGAGCAGAATGTTCCTGGGTTCAACCTCCCAGTACTAAAAAAAGAAAATAATTAATGCACCCTAAGGAACTTAATATATTGTGGGTTTTCCAAGTATGCTTTGTACAATGGTTCATATGCTTATTGCTCCCTAGACTATGAATTCCTTGAGAGAAATGATCATGTGAAGCCCAAACTGAAATCTAATGTTGATCTAGTAGGAACAGACTCCTTCCGCCTACACACACATGTACCCCTAAGATGTGCATGAATGAATTGACATGCACAAGAACTCTTGTTGTTTGACTCAGCAAGAATGGAAAGCATTTCTGCACGAAACTTGCAAGGAAAGAGGTCAGAAGGCTTTAGTGCTGTATTAGCTTTGGAAACAGGAAAAATATCCTTAATAATTGTGCTTGAAATTAAGCTGAATATTACCTATTTCCCACACCAGATCCTATTCTCTCAGATGACCTCTGGAAAGGCATTGTGATGATACTTATGTTTACAAGTATATGATACGTTAGGTAGGTATCTCATGGTTCAACTTGGAGTCTGGACTGAATGAAACAATCAATTCTCTCTTTTCTCTGAATCTTCTCATCGCAGACAAAATCTCTACCAATTCCAAGCAGGACTGAGAAAGTCACCTTAAGAAAATAATAAGGTTCCTAAGTCATTATATCTTTCTATCTTGGTCTAGAAATATTATATTCCTTTCTTTTTTCTTTCCTGCTCCTTATCTTCTTTCTTTTGTGTGCATATGTGGTATTGAGGATTGAACTCAGGGGTATAATAGCTCTGAGAAAATCCCTCAACTGTACTTTATTTTTATTTTAAAACAGAATGTTTCTAAGTTGTTGAGGGCCTCACTAAATTTTTGAGGCTGGACTATATAACCTCTGATCCTCCTGTCTCAGCCTCCCAAAAGCCCTTCTTTCTGTGGAACTTGTTGTAAACTGGCCATTAGCCTCAGAGGTCTGGCTGAGAGAAGCTGCTAGTTAATGTCACTATGAATCAGTTGCTGGGAATTAGAGTCGTTGACTAGAAAACAGAGAAAAGTTTCACAGGCTTTGCTTTTAACACTGAACTCTAAGAAGATCATCTCCCAGAGCTAAGTCTTTGGGTACTTTCCAAAGTGTAAATAAAACTCAGATCAGGGTGGGGTAGTTCCTCAGCATGGTCTCCAGACAGAAATGGCTGCCGAATGAAGGTCAGGTGCTGAGCCAGGCAGCTAGTGCAATCAATTCTCCAAGAGGATCAAAGCCAAGTGGCCAGTCCAATGCTAACACAGAGAGAGTGACTTGGAGTCAGAAGGAGGTCACCAAACTCCCAGCAAGGACCATGGTAGGCCAGGGAAAGGGATTTCAGAGCATAGCATTACTTGGTTCACATTTACCAAAAGAAACATAAAATGGATTCTGCTTTCATGCTAGGCTCTTCTGCTTTCATGCTAAGCTCTTCTGTTTAACTTTCTTTAGTAAAGAATGTAGGAATGAGGCCTGTCCATCCAGGATGTCCCCTTTAACCATACAACATTACCCTCTAATCTCAGTAACCACAGAGGACTGGACTTTGGTAGGCCACAAACAGTGCTTTTAGTTGCTTTAAAACAGCCCTTCTTTCAAATGTCAAATTCTCACTTCTTCTATTAGGAAGAGTTTCTTGTTTTCTTATCTCTACTGAGAGAGAAAAATTCCTCTGTGTTTTGAAGATTTGTTCTACATGTATTTCTTTTTGTAAAAGAAACTAAAGTCGGGTATGATGGCACACAACTGTAATTTCTGTATTTGGGATGCTGAGACGAGGATCACAGGCTCGAGGCCAACCTCAGCTACTTAATGAGACTCGATTTTGCAACAAAAAATAAGATAGGACTTGGAAGTAGAATGACCTTGAGTTTAATCCTTAGTAGAACAACAAAAAAAAAAAAGAAATTAAAAACTTCGTATAAACCTTTCTTTAGCATAGTTGCTGAATGATGCACTTTCTTGTTTCTCTTTTGCTGAGCTAATTGAAGTGTTCAGGAAAACACCAAGATCCTATGGGATTCCATTTCTCCCACTGGAAATAATTTATATTTGAGAAAAAAAAAGAAATGAGCATTCATCCACCCTCTTTCATATACATCTAATATTATTCAACAACCGTACTACTGCTTTAAAAACAGGAGATGGATTCCTTTTCCAGCTGGAATACTTTGCCTTTAATTTGTACTACTCACTGTTGACAATGTCAAGGCCTTAAGGTCCAGTTTTTGTTTGTGTATGTATAAACACATCTTTTTCTTGAAATTGTAGTTGAATTTGTAATTTTCAAATATATTATCTACTTTTCTATTAAAATTAAAAGGTATTAGCTGGGCTTGGAGGTGCATGTTTGTAATACCAGTACTTGGGAGGCTGAGATAGGAGGCTTACCTGGACCTTGAGTCCAGAGGAGTATAAATTATGATTAACATTTTGTTGAGGAATGTAGTAGAACTTATGCTGGTAGAGAGAACATACAAACTTATGAAAGATATAAGATTGATAAGCTTGAAGAAAAAGAGAGGGAGCAATAGATTAACGTATGATGATAATGAAGAGAAGAGAGAGATAGTAAAGAAGTAAAAGGATAGAATGGGTAACTCTGGACTTGCCTGGGCCCTGCTCGACAGTGATTGGTTGAGACTCTTGTTTTCTGGGTAACAGCTCAGACCTCATGTGCTCTAGAAGGCAGGATATCTAATTATATACCACTAGACCATTACAATTTGCCCTCATGGGCAACTGGTCAGAATTGTCACTGTGGTAGGGGAAATAGTATCTCTCATATTAGTCTTCTCTAGATATAGGACCTGAGTATCCTTCCATGTAGTTCCCATAGAAAATTCTAAAAGACTCAGCATCCCTAAGAGCCACCTTGGACCAAAGTCCTAGTAAATGTAGCAGAGCTTGACAGCTAATCATATTGAAGCTACGAAAGGAGACTCTAAAGTTAAATTTTGTCTCTAAGATAATGTGTTTATGGAGAAAAAGAAGGAGAACTAAACAATAACAAAAAAGTGGAGCTTTAAATTAAGTTAAAGGCCTTAAGGCCTTTCCATTGCTCCTTGAACTGTGACTCTTTGGATGTGGCACATGCCGTATCATTATTATCATTATTATTATTATTTTTTATTATTATTATTAATTTGTGGTGGTACTAGGGATTGAACCCAGGGGTGTACTACCTCTGAGCTATAGCCAGAGCCCTTTTCATTTTTTCTTCTCTTCTTACTTTGCTATAAATATCATACTATTTATAGCATGCAGATTACTGAGTGAGTTTTAATGTAGTAGAAACAAATTGATCTTTCCAGAAGCAGCATGGGTGAGAAGAGGAAGAGCACAGCACAAGTGATGGTAAATAGATGTGAAGGTTTATGATGTTTGGGGAAAACAGTGGGTTGAATATTCTCACTGCAGTAGTTTCACCAAAGATAACAATGATCAGTAAAGTTTGATTTAGGACCCAATGAGCAAGGAAATCTACAATGCCAACCTAAGTTTAGACTTTACCCAAATCACAACTCAAGACTTATTGAAGGTTTGTGAGCAGCGGATGACTTGAAAGTAGCTGTGTCTGAAGGAAACATCATCGTGAAGGCAATGAATGGCTGAGAAGGAAGAGAACAAGAGGGTGTAGGAAGTAGAGACATAAGGGAGTTGGTTGCAATAGTCTAGGCAAGAGAAAACTAGAGACTAAATGAGAGTGGCAGCAGTGGAACCCCATTAGAGGATACAGAAAATTCATCATGAAACATATCATAAATAGGCCCTGTGTCTTGAGTCCTCCACTGTTCTGAATATACTCAAAATATGGGTGGCTTCTCATATATGAGGTCGGTGGGATAATTCCCTAGGGCCCAGCTAACAGGAACATACTGTCAAACAGGAAGAACCTTGTGTGAATATCAACTGTTCAAATTAACTGGAAGGAGGTGGAAAACCCCCATTTGGGGGGTGACTTATGAGACCGTGTGAGTGAGTTCTGGTTATTGATAGCAACAAAAATGAACTAGATTGCTAATTAGGGACTTTCTGTTCAGCTTATTGGCATGTCTGAAAAGGTCACCTTATTTATACTACAAAGGGTTTCTAGCTCAAGTTTTTATATCAACTCCTTTTGTCAGAGAGAGATTGAAGTGTAGTTACTAGAAGAGCTTGTGATTATACATATTCAAAGGGAAGGACTGATCAAGTAAATAGACTAAGCAACACATTAGATGTCTGTAATAATGGTTCTCAGTACAGGTGGCCTTTTCAAAGCCATAGCCAATGCTGCCAGAAAATACAGTATTTCCAGTAAACAGCAACGGGAACACTTAGGCACATAATGGAGGCACCTCTGTAGAGAGGAGAAAATGAGGACCAGTTCAAGTATTTCTGAAGAGCAATAACCAGCCAAATGCAAGCCAGGTATAACTTCCATCTGCCTTCATTAAGGTAAGTTAGATTCTCAAACTGGCTAGGTCTTCTGGTCAATTTTGAAAAACAAATTCCCTTCTGCTCTTTATTAACCACAAAATAAGTGTTTACTAAGGAACTGCTATGTTCCCAGCCCTGTGCATTGTAGGTAAAGAGAATATTGGAGCAAACATTTGAACTCAGAGCCATGATTACCATGGTGGCTGCAGGATTCTAGATAATCTGCTGAGTTCTTTCTCTATTTGTTACATGTGAAGTGTTTGTCTCAGAGGTCTTCAGGGATCTTACTTTCAGTTAGTTAGGTTGAAAGATAACCCCAATGGGTTTTATCCAAGAACTAGTGGCAAAAAAGTTATTCTCTGAGTTCATGTACACATGTACTATCAAGCATTTGATCATGTTATCAAAAAAACAAGTCATTCCTCAAACATCAAATGAGAAAAGTGGAATGAGCATAGATAAATTCCATCTATGTAGTCAAACAAGTTGTAGATACAATCTTGAAAAACAATAACACATCCCCAGAGCCTAATGAAACTGACTTGGAAGATTTTTCTTTATTTTGAATCAAGATGAACTGGTTCAAATTTTTTCCCTTTTTTCTTGATACTAGGGACTGAAACCCAGGGGCATTCTACCTCCAAGCTATACCCACAGCCCTTTTCTTTGTTTTGAAACAGGGTCTTTTTAATTGCTGAGGCTGGCTTCAACCCTGCAATTCTCCTGTTGCAGCTTCCCAAGTACTGGAATTAAAGTCATACATCACCACTTCCACCTAACTGGTCCAGTTTTAGCTAGCATATTCTTAGATGCTTTCTTCTATTTGGGACAAGGTTCATTCTGTAATACTCTATTAAAAACATTTCAAGCCAGGTGTGGTGGCGCACGCTTGTAATCCCCGTGCTTGGGAGGCTGAGATAGGAGGATCGCGCAGGTTCGAAGCCAGCCATGCGCGCTGGCTTAGGAGTATGCAGATATAATTCTGGTTATATATACATATAAATAATGATATAAATGTATATAATATCATTAAATATCAGGGAAATGCAAATAAGAACCAAAATGAGATACCACTTTATACCCACCAGAATCACAATATATATTTTTAAAGAACAGAAAATAACAAATGTGGGGAAGGATATGGAAAAATTGTAAACTTCACGTAGTACAGGTGGGAAATGTAAAGTGGTAAGATTACATTGGAAAACATTCTAGCATTTCCTCTAGAGTTATAATATTAACCCCAAATTCTGATACACAAAAAAACTGAAAACATTCACACAGAAGCGTATGCATGACAGTTCGTACCAGCATTATTCAAAACAGCCAAAAAGTGGAAACAACCCAAAGTCAATCAATTGATAAAATGATAAAATATATTGTGTCATTGTCATTGCAATGAAATGTTATTCAGCCATGAAAAGTAATAAAGTTCTGATACATGGCTTAACATGGATTAAACTTGAAAACATTACACTGCATCAAACAGACCAATTACAAAACACCACTGAATCAATCATGTTTATTCACAGAAACAAAACAAACAGAATCTGTATATATACGTACATAAACAAATTCTGAAGAATTAGTTCACATGATTGTGGAGGCTCCCTAAAGCCAATATCTTCAACTTAGGCTAGCAGGTTGGAGACTCAAGAGTTGCAGAACTAATCTATAGGAAAGTCTGGGTGGTAGAATTCTGTTTTGCTCAGGGGAGATTGTTCTATGAAGGTCAACTGTTTGTATATGGTCCATCCAAGTTATGGAAGATGATCTCTATTCAAATTCTGTCAACTTAAGCATTAATTTAATTCATAAAAAAATCCTTCAAAGAAACACTCAAAATTATGTTTGACCAAATATGTGGGAACTGTGGCTCAGCCAGGTTGTTACATAAAATTTACCATGACAAATGATTCCATTCGAATCAAAGGTACAGAGTAGATGAATTGACAGAGGCAAAGAGTAAATCGGTGATTCCCTCCTTCTGGATGGTGGGGTGGGAATTGAGATGTCTCTGAAATGGGTATAGATTTCACTTGAGAGTGACAAATACATTCTTAAGTGTTTGTGATGCACAACTCTATGAATATACTAAAGACCATAGAATTGTACACTTTTGATAAGTGATTTGTGTGACCTGCACTTTTCATCACAATAAAGCTGTTATAACAAGGAAACCAAAGCACACAACATCATGCCATGGCCTTGCTTTTCTTCACATAAGATGCCTAGCCCATTTACTTTCCTCTTGAAAAGTCCTTTTTCTGAGACCTCATTTGCCTTTAATTTTTGTAACCTAAAAAAATAATCATCCCTCAGCTAACTCTTGAAATGATCCTTTTTTACTTAATCATAGTAATAATAGAAGTAGTGAAACAATAGGCTTAACTGGAATTTACTGTCCACTTACTAGGTGGCGCGCATCCACAATCCCAGTACTTGGGAGGCTGAGATGGGAGAATCACAGGTTCAAAGCCAGCCTTAGCAACACAGCTGAGGTGAATGAGATCCTGTTAAAAACAAAAAAGTAAAGAAAGGTTTGAGGGTATTACTCAGGAGGAGAATGTCCCTGGGTTCAATCCCCAGTGCCAAAAAATCCTTAATCATCACCTACAACTCCTTCCTTCATTTTTCCTTTTCCTGATAAATAAGTATATTGCCATCCATTTTGTTAATTCCATATGGTTTTGTTTTTCTAAATTATCCATATATGTGTCTTCTGTCCTTAAATATTCATTGAGGTCCTACTGTACAAAAGGCACTATGCTTGCTTCCATGCATGAACGTATAACAAAGTAAAGAGACAAAACATTACCATACTCTAGATGAATACAAAAAGTACAAATGATCATATTTGCACTTTTAATTGTTTTAGTAATACACTACAATTATGTATCATAGTGAGATTCAATATGATATGAACCACCACACCTGGCTAACAAGTGACTTTTGATGAGCTTGCTTCAGCATTGCAAAGGTCACTAAGAGAGAGCAGTGTCTTGTTCTGCATGGAACCCACAGGAGTCTGGTATTGAAAAGCCCTGTGAAAATATCCCAGCTCACTTCCTTATTTTAGCTCAACCTTCAGCAAATTCATGAACAGCACTTTTCCCCAAAAGTTGAACCACAATAATTTGTTCTCACTGACATTTAGAATCACCTGAATGACTCCCAAGAATCAAAAGCCCTTTGGATCATTGTCACACATTTTTTCCAGCTATCAATGCCCCCAGAGGGGAAAAATGACTTAAGAAGTAGGACTCCAAAGGCAACTGGCTCTGTCACCCACCCCATCCCACCATGACATACACCTCAACTGAATGCATTCTTTTCCAAAGAAAAGCAAACCAGAGCCAATGCCCTTGGTACAACTGGTTTAAAGAGGAGAAGCATAGTTTTAGTTTGAGGTCATTTCAAACAGGTAGGTCCTACTTTTTACAAACTGGTTGTCATATTTCCTGAAGTTCCGCAATTGGGCTTCATTGCTTTGGATTAAGGCACTGCTATATTTGCAAGTTTGGGTAACAAGTAAATCCTTATTAATAGTTGCTACTTCTTTCCTCTGGCATCCTCCATCTTCTGTTCTGTGGGCTCTATATTCTTTCCCTTCTGTCTTTCTGTCTTCAAACAGGCTCAGGTCTCCTTTACTTAAACTATTTAGTAACTCAATCTCTGCTAAAATTTTTATTTATATACTTGAACCCAGGGACACTCTACATCTGAGCTACACCCCAACTCTTTTTATTTTTTATTTTCGTTGTGTGTGTGTGTGTGTGTGTGTGTGTGTGTGTGTGTGTGTGTTGTTGGGGATGGAACCCAGGGGAATTCTACCTCCAAGCTACACTGTCAGCCCAATTTTTTATTCTTTTTTTAAATAGGGTCTCACTGAGTTGCAAAGGACCTCGCCAAGTAGCTGAGGCTGTCCACGAACTACGACCCTCCTGTCTTAGCCTCCCAAATGCTGGGATTACAAGTGTGCACACCATGCCCAGCATTGAGGCTCTCTTTAATTAAGATTGGTGCCTGGGAAAAATAAGACATGGGATTCACAAGAAGGAAAGTTCCTTTGGGGAAGAAAGGTAAGCAAAGAGTAATTTATCTCAGATAAAATCCATCCAACTCTACCCTTATCTTTTCATAAACACCCTAGATTATAATTTTGGGGGTTTTTGTGTGTAAATAAGGACTGGACCCAGAAGCATTCTACCTCCAAGCTATACCCACAGCCCTATTTTATTTTATTTTTTTAAATTTGGAAACAGGATCTTGCCAAGTTGCTGAGAATCTCTAAATTGCCAAGGCTGGCTTTAAACCTGCAACCATCCTGTCTCAGCCTCTCAAATACTGGGATTACAGATAGGCCTGGTTCTAATTTTTATTTTTTGGAAAAAAAATCCCTTGAAGTCATGTATTGTGATGCCTCTGGCATGGTTCTTAGTGCTGAAAATTTCATTGGCTATTATAGGTCTTTTTTTCTTCTATATGAATTTTAGGACTGATTTTTCTAGGTCTGTGAAAAATGACCATGGTGTTTTTTGTTTGTTTGTTTGTTTTATATTTTAGTCTTTTATTTTTGAAACAGGGTCTCACTGAGTTGCGAAGGGCCTCACTGAGTAGCTAAGGCTGTCTGCATAAGGCCATCCTCCGGTCTCGGCCTCCCTAATGATGAGATTACAAGCCTGTACTTGTAACCGGCAACCAGGGTGTTTTGATATGGAATATTGTAATGATACATGCACATTCATGTTCACAGCAGCACAATTTACAATAGTCAAATTAGGAAACCAGTCTAGGTGTCCATCAACAAATGAATGGATCACAAACATATATATATATATATATATATATATATATATATATAATGAAATTTTACTCAACTATAAAGAACAAAATCACCCCATTTGCAGAAAAATGGGTAAAACTCTAGAATGTTACACTAAGTGAATAGAGCCAGTCTCAAAAACCGAGTATATGTATGTTCTTTCTTATATGTGGAAGCTAGAGATATTTGGAAATAAGGACAGTATCAGATAGATGAGCAGAGACTCCAGAGATCTAACTGAGGGGGATTAGGCAAAGGGAGGAGAAGGAGAAGAAGTTATAAGGAATGTAGTAGTTGAAATAATGCTATGAGCTGGGTGTGGTGTGCACGCTTATAATCCCAGTACTTGGGAGGCTGAGACAGGAGGATCGTATTGTTTCTAAGCCAACCTCTGCTACTTAGTGAGGCTCTCAGCAACTTAGTGAGACCCTGTTTCAAAATAAAGTAGAAAATAGGTCTGGGAGTACAGCCCGGAGGTAGAGGGCCCCTGAGTTCCATCCCCAATACCACAAAAAAAAAAAAGAATACTATGAATGTGTACAAAACTACCAATTTCAATATCAAAGACATTTGAGGAGAGAACCGAGAGCTGTGTCATGCATTTTTCTGACACTCTGTGCCCCCAACATGATGTAAAATTACAGTGCACCAAATTAAAAAAAAAAAAAAAAAAAAAAAAAAACTGTTCCCTTTGTATCTCTTCCTAAAAGCGCCTGCTCCATGTCATTTAAATCCACTAGGTGGCAGTGCAATGATAGAAGAAGAAAAAGTAGGATCCAGAGTCTGGAAAGGAATGTATGGATATTGCGTTTTGCAACCTTTTATATAACAAATGAAAAAACTGAGATCCCATTGGGAAGGGGACCTGTCCGAAGTCACAGGGACTTAGTGCCAGAGCCCAGTCAGTTATTCACCCACGCCTTCAACCTCTTCATCTGCTTTGGTTTCTTAACTCTTGTTTTTTTATACTCAGGGTGTGACCTCCTTTCTCAGCCAACCCAGTCCCCCCCCTTTTTTTTTACCAATACAGATAAATCCTCATCCCTGCATTCTTCTGTTTCACAAGCCCATCTAAATGCCTGTACTGAAACCACCTACAATATTACTGAGGAAAATCACCTAAGAGCGTATGATTTTGGCCTTTGAATGAGTACTTTTACTTGGACACTTGGTGCCAAACAAGGATCCTCTTAGTCATCTGATGTTAATTGCCTTTTTCCTTCTTCACAACAGAAATCAACAGACTCCCCAAACCCACAAACTTCCTGCTTTCTACAAAAGATCTGACCTTATGCTTCAGATAAAAACTTAAGCTTTATCATAAATGAACATTTTACCCTGTACAACTTTGTCTATAACCATACCTATCTCACCTCAACAAATATATGAAAAAATAGTCAACATATTTAGTAATCAGAGAAATTCAAATTAAGACTACACTGAGATTCCATCTCACTCTAGATGGAATGGGAATCACCAAGAACACAAATAATAATAAATGTGGGGAAATAGGAACACTATTACACTTCCTGTATTATTGAAGGTTCTCTAGAGGAACAGACTACATGGGACATGTATTAACATGTAGTAAAAGGTGATCTATCAACTTGGGCTTCCACATTCAGAAGGTATAGTCCCAAGAGGCCACCTGCATGCTGAAGAGACTAGGAAACTTGCAGCGGCTCAGTCGAAGAATCTGGAGGCCTAGAACATGAGAGACCAATGATACAACCTGGTCCAACACAGAAAGGCCTGGAAACCCTCTGGAGAATCATTGAGAAGAGTCCATGTACCTGCTGTCCTTAGGTGAGAAGCAGGGGCCACGGATTCCCCTGCTTAAGGATTGAGCTTGTCTTTGGGCCACTTCCTTCTTCCATCCTTTGTTTCATCTGGGTCCCCAGCTATTGGGCAGTGCCATCCACATTCAAGGCAAGATTTCCTCCTCAATTTGCTGTTTCAAATGTCACTGATCTCTCCAACACACCCTGAAGTCTCTTAATCCTAGGTGGCTCTCAGTCCCATCTAGTTAACAATCCATATTAACCATCACAAATCCACCCCTTGTCAACTTGACACCCAAGTGAGGAATGTGCTGCCTTCAAGATCCAAACAGGCTTACCAGTTGTTGTGCCTTTTTCTTGGATGTAAGAAGGGCCCGATGCAGCAGTTTAGCTTTTACCTTAGAAGGGATATCTTGGCATAACTCACACCACTGAGCTCCTAAAAGTTTTATTGAGGTAGAAGATCCCTGAATTTTAGTTGGATTTATTTCCCATTTCTTGCAATACAAATACTCCACTTACAAGTCCAGAGTGGCTGCTTCCACTTGCTCACTTGGTCCAATGAACCTAATTTCACAGATGTAATGGCTCAGTGTAATGCCTTGTGGAAGAGAAAGGTTATCAATATCTCTACTACATTCTGATACAGGGCTGAAGAGCTTATATACTCCTGAAATAGGACAGTGAATGGATAGTGCTGGCCTTGCCAGGTGATAAAGGTATTTACCAAATCAACAGCTGCATACCAGGTACCAGGTGATGTGTTAATCTGCTCAAGCAAGGAAACCACATCTGGTACAGCAGGTGCAATTGGGGTCACTGCTTGGTTAAGCTTATGATTCATCCATATTCCCCAGAAAACAAATAGGGGAGTTAAACAGAGATGTAGTGGGAACTACCACCCACATATCTTTTTTTTTCTTTTTTTTCAGAGACAAAGACAGAGGTTTATTAGGACAAGTGAGGGATACACATTCAAGAGAGACTGTGGGCCATCTCAAGAGGAAGAAGGCATATTTGGAATCTCACAGCTTTTCTTTCATAAGATACTCCAGGAAGGGGTGAGTAGGGGCACATACCAGGGGTAGAGATCTGGACTGCCTCAGAATCCTCAGGTTCCTGGCATCGATGGATGGTGGCTGGGTGGCTTGACCTTCCTTATAGATCCTTTTTTTTTACTAAGCATCTCAGTAATCTCAATTGGGAAGGGGAGCCATTATGATTAAGAGTGTGATTAAGCCTATTTAGGCTTCTTTCCTAGAGAGAACAGACCCTGTAGATTAATGTTAAGGATTATGGAATTTCTAGATCTTAAAAATATTTTTTCCTTTCCATCCCAGTTTTTCCTTTCTACCTAATATTTTATTTCTCTTACCCTATCTCATTTCTCCCCTCTGAGATTTGGGTCTTAATTTGAAGAACTGATAAAGGGTGAAAAAATCTGTCTTCTCTAACTTTTTCAATGCTGACAAGGGATGAAGGCTCTGTCTACCCAGGGACCAGAAGTCTCATCATAACTGACCTAAAGAAGACAGAGAGAAACTGGCCTTAGTAATTGAGTTGGGTTCTTTACAGTCAGGTTAGACGCTACCATCATTGACGGATACATCTTTCAAGTCCTTGATGGTGGCACTGAACTCTGAGATCCCTCCAGGTGTGCTATATTATTTTTGATTTATTACTTTCTTTTTTGTGGTACTGGGGATGGAACCCAGGGGCATTCTACCTCCAAGCTACACACCCAGCCCTATTTTTATTCTTTATTTTGGCACCCCCAGCCCTATTTTTTATTCTTTATTTTGAAACAGGGTCTTACTGAGTTGCAAAGGGCCTCACTAAGTAGCCAAGGCTGTCCATGAATCTTGATCTTCCCATCTCAGCCTCCCAATTACTGGAAGTACAAGCATGCACCACCATGCCCAGCTTACTACTTTTCCATGTAGAATAGCTCTAACAGCTTCCACTTTGTGTTTACCACCATAATTGTACTCAATCCACATGCGAGGGAACCAATGTGGGGATTCTGCCAAGTGCTAAGTATGTCTATACCAATTATTCATCCTGGGATTGGGGAAATAACCACAGGATGAGATCAGAGACCCACTGAACCCACTAAAACACCTTTGATCACCTGACCTCCACAAGCACCTACTTTGACAAGAGGGCAACAATGATGTATCAGAGCACCTGGAAACATCATTTCAGAGCCAGTGTCCAGTAGTCCTTGAAAGTTCTGATCATTTCCTTTTCCCCTGTGTAGTTATCCTGGCAAAAGGCTGTATATTCCTTTGGGGAAGGATGGGAGAAAAATTAAGAGTAGAACTTTTTAGTTTTTCACCAGAGTCCTCCCTCAGGGAAGGCACACTCTTCATTCAAGGGGTCCTGGGTTCTTAAACTGGCTGAACTGTGGGAATTAAGGAGCCATGAGTCACTGGTGTTATGATTCAAGGCAGACTTTTGTACATTTGCCCTGGAATGTTTCTGTTTATATAAATCGAGCAAGAATTTGGTGGGTTTCTGTCTGGAACACCATGACTGATCAGCCAAAGCCATAGATCTATCATTCTTTTCATTGCTTTACTCTGCTGTCCATTATGACCAGTATAACTACTTTACCTCTACTGGTTGAGAGCTGCCACTTGGCCCCTCCCATTCTGGGATCCAATAATACCCACTGCAATATAAATCTTCTAGTTGAGTGACTACCACTCCCATTGTAAGATCTGGCATACAAAGAACAGTAATGACAGAGCTCTTCAAAGACACTGGTGCCCCCCTTACAAATCTGATCCTTACAGTATTGGTAAAGCACCCATCTTCTGGACCCTCCTAGTGTGGAGGAGAAGATCTTACATGACAAATCCACTCCAGCATTCCAAGCTGAGACTTTGAATCCCTTAATCCACAGTAAACCAAGGAATGTCAGGCATTTCAAGTTCATTCACAGTAGGCCATCTTTTGACCCATTTATCAGCCAACCAGTCAAATAAACTATTAGTATACTTTTTAAACAATGTGAGCTGCTATATTAAATCTAGAATCTCTGTTTAATGGTCATGTTATCAATAAATTCAGCTTGGTCTAATTGTATGTTCCTTCTACCATTATCTCACACCCTTAAAATCCTTAAAATCCATCCCCATACGTGTTCTTCAGACCTGTGCTTATGTGAATTAGAAAAATTAGAAGTTCTTGGGAGTGTACCACGCCACCTCATGGGTCGCACTGTGTACATCACATCTAGAGGTCTACTTAGACTTTCTTCCAGTTATAGGTCTGAAGTCAAAGTGGGTGATGAAGAAGGGTCCTGAGGAATATCAGCATTGTCTTGCTCAGCAACTACACCACTGAAGGTGATAACTGGTTTCATAGGCAAGGCTGGGTTAGTTCCCTCAGGGACAGATGAGGAAGCCAATTCTACAGAAAGTGGGGTTGGGAAGGCTGCTGCCACTGGGGGTGAGGAGGCCAAATCCTCTGGAAAAGTAAACCCACTAGAATGTAGGAATTCAACATCCCCAGCCTCTTCAGGTCCTCCTACACATCTTCATCCTAATTTTCAGGATCCCATTCTTTTTCAAGCAGCAGCTTAACTTGTACTGCAGATACCCTTTGGGGCCAAGAATAAAACTTATGTTGTCATTCAGCCACTAACAGGATGAGAGTTTATGTTTGGTTGTTGAAAATTTCAGCCTAATAATTACAAAAGGGAAGATTCTCCTTCAGAACCCATGAGAAGCCTTTTAGTTCAGTGATATGTACCTAGAGCTTAGAAATTGAATCACTGAACTCATCTATATCCTCTCTTACTTTGTCAAGTGATGTCAGGAGCAACAAGTAAACATTATTATTTTCCTTAGTTTTCCAGAAATGTTCAAAAGTAGCATGTAGCCAGGCATGGTGGCATACACTTGTAATCTCAGTGCTTGAAAGGCTGAGACAGGAGGATTTCAGGTTTGTGAACAACCTCAGCTACTTAGTGAGAGCCTCCACAACTTAGTGAGATTTTATTTCAAAATCAAGATTAAAAAATAGGGCTGGGGTATAGCTCAGAGGTATAATGCTCCTTGATTCCATCCCCAATACAGCAAAAAAAAAAAAGGATCAGGATGTGGTGACACACACTTGTTATTCCAGTACTTGGGAGACTAAAACAGATGGGAGGATGGTGGTTCAAAGACAGCCTCAGCTACTTCATGAGGCCCTCTGCAGCTTAGTGAGACCCTATCTCAAAATGAAGAATAAAATAGGACTGAAGGTATAGCTCAGTGATAGAATGCACCTAGGTTCCATCCCCAGTACTTCAAGAAAAATAGCATGTATAGAATCACTAAACTTATTGCATCTCACAAGGGGTGAATTAGAAGCATTAGATGCATTCTCTTTGCATATCTCTTTAAACAGTTTATGTCATGGGTTTTTTTAAGTATTCTTTATTTTAAAGTCAAAACTGTAGACAGTGTAATAATTCCAAGTGTTAATATATTTCAATCTCTCAATACAGAAAATAACAAATAAAATTCAACCAGTCAACCTCGGCAGATTCTTCCAACCACATAAAAGTGTCCATTATCCCAGTCTCTCAGCCCCTTAAACATACCATTTTCTTTGGGGATATTATCACTTCCCCTGAGTTTTCTTCAGAGTTCTTTTTCCAGGACAGGATCATGGCCCTTGATGGAGAGCAGGTAAATAGGAGACAACTACCACCCAAGACCTCAATGCCTAAGTCCATCATTTGTTTTCTGCAATAAACAGCAAAATCGTCACCAAGTCTTGTTTTTGTAGTCCCCTTCTAGGGACAGCACCACAGAAAGTTGGCAAAACAACCAAGTTCAGTCAAGTATTTGAAAACAAATATAGCAACAATGGAAGACAAAGTCACATTTGATTTGATCACATTTGTCACAGGACTAGACATTAGAGCTCCTGACACAGAAATCAATACAGAAAGGGGTAAGGGTACCTTTGGCCACTATAATATAAAACCTGGAGTGCCTCAAGACATAGGCTCGACCAATATTTAAGGGGAAAAAAGCCATCAAAGCCTCAACTTTTGCTTACAATCTTTATTGACGTTATACAAAAATACTCCCCCAAAGTAAAAAAAAATACACTACCAACAAAAATACTTTCTCTTAGGAGACAAATTCCACTCCCTCTCTTAACATTCAGTGCTTTCAACTGTAACACCAGCTTCTACTGTTCCCCTCCAGGCTGCCCAGCTTTCAGCCTGCTCCCTGTTTTCCAAAACATCATTTCCACTAAGGACAGCATCCCCAGTGCTCCCATCTACCTTCAGCTCCTTTTTAACTTTCTTTACATCATCTTTCCAGGGGCTTTCTCCTTCTGGTTTCCTCTTCAAGGTGGAAAATATCAATCACACAATTTCTACTGACAAATCATGGAGACTGAAGAGTGTTCTCCACTAGAAATGAAACTTGAAGTAGAACTCTCCGCCAAAGTGCCTTTCAGAACCAATTCAGCTACATTTCACTATGCTGGGACTCCATCACATCTTGAATCTTGTCTCTAATTTCAGCAGTTTCTTCAGTTCCTCAGTTTCTCATATTCAGTAGATGATCTTTCAGTCTCCTTTATCTGCCCATTGAGTAGAGCCATTCTCTTCTCAATTACTTCAATACGTTTAGCAAACTGTGCTACTACCTCCTCATAGTGAGAATTGTACCCATAGGTCAACCCCAACTGGGAATGAGTCTCTGCGAGAAGGTGGCTGTTGGCTTCTAGGTATTGCTTTTGCAGGTTTAGGCAAGCCTGAAACCCTTCCACAACTTGGATATAGCTCTCAGATTCAACACTAACTTCTCCAACTTTAAGATGTGGCTGTGCTGCATAAAGCTGAGCTTCTTTTGTTTTATCTTTTTTTTTGTGCGGGTCTGGGATGGAACCTAGAGGCATTTGACCTCTGAGCAGCAACCTCTGCCCAATTTTTTATTCTTTATTTTGAAACCGGGTCTCATTGAGTTGTGAAGGGCCTCACTAAGTAGCTGAGGTTGTCCACGAACCGTGATCCTCCGGTCTCAGCCTCCCAAATGCTGGGATTACAAGTGTGTGCCACCACGCCCAGCTTGTTTTATCTTTTGTAAATTATCTTTGCTAAATCCAGCATATCCCAGGCAAGCTCTAGGCTCCCAATCACATCCTCTTCATTGTCTTGAAGAGACCTGTTTTCAATAATGGCTTCGAGTGATGTTTCTTTGGCCTTGTCATTTTCTTTATCTCCTCCTCCTACTCTTCCTCCTCCTCCTCTTCCTTCTTCGCCTTTGTTATTATTTTCTACCAGAGATTCATCTTGTTTGTTCTCCTTCTTTCTCTTCCACACCTGTAATCCCAGTACTTGGAAGGCTGAGATAGTAAGATAACAGGCTTGAGACCAGCCTTAGCAACATAACAAGACCATCAACAACCTAGCAAGACCCTGTTTCAAAAGCAAAAAATAAAAACGGTAGCGATATAACTCAGAGGTAGAATTCCCCTGGGTTCAGTCCACAGCTTCTATCTATGTATCTATGTATCTATCTATCACCTATCTCTGCCCTCTCTTGCTTTCTTACACACACACACACACACACACACACACACACACAACACACACACACACACACGAGTCTTTAGCACCTGTAGGCTAAACTAATTTGGAGAGCCATCTCCAGAAACCACAAAACCAAATAAAGAAATATATCCTTAGAATTCTGCTTCTCTAAAACCACTCCTAGTACCAAAATTTGTATTAGTTAAGATTCTCTAAAGAAACATAATGCAACAGTATATGTATATTATTAAAGGAGATTTATCAAATTGGCTTACACAGTTTGAATCTGTAGTCTCAAAGTGATCATCTATATGCCATAGAGCCAGGGCAACCAGCAGGTACTCGGTCCAGTTTCCTGGACCTTCAGAACATGGTGAATAAATGATGGCCCATACACTCTCTGAAGAATTATTGGGAAGAGTCCATGTTAGAGAAGTAAAAGAGCTAGGGCTTCTTTTCCTCAGGCCAGAGCAGCAGTAGCAGATGCACCAGCTCAGAAATAGAATAGCTTGCCTCCAAGCCACCTCCACCTTCTTCTTCACTTTGTTCCATCTGGGCCCCCAGTCTATTGGACAGTTCCCAGTGCTTCCCACATTCATGGCAGGACTTCCCCTTCAATATGCTGTCCCATGGGTCAATCATCTCATCAACACACCCTGGAGCCTCTTAATCCTACGTGTCTCTCTATTCAGCTAAGTTGACAATGCAGACTAACCAGTACACGTCTTTCCACCCCGCCTTAAACACAGTTCTCATGCTATTCACAGCTAATCCCTCAGTGATGCTTCTTTTTACTCCAAACCTCACCCCAAATTGGAATTTAGTTCATACATAAACTTCATCTAGCCCCTCTTCTCAATTTTTCATTCTTTCCTGTCGCCTACCCCATGGCATATAAATAGAATACATTTTCTTTACCATCAATATTCTTTACATTTTTCTTCCTCAATGTAATGTTAACAAACCATAAACACATGGAATACGGACAATGTGCTAAACACATTTTTAAATGATTTATGTAACCTCACTAATGTGATCCTAACAGCAACCAAGTGAAGTAATTACCTGCACTCATCATTATTTTACAAATGAGAAAATAGAATCCCTTGCTCAAGATCACACAACTAGTAAACAGACAGAAAAGTTGGTTTTTAATTCTAGTGTGTTAGAGTCCAGAGTCTATTCCAATAACCATTATTATTTACTGATAAGATCATTCAATGCGTGCTGTTGTTTCTTTTTCCTTTTACTTCCAAACTTTTCAAAAGAACAATTTATTTTCATTTCCTCTGCTTTCCCACTGTTCTTTCATTGGTAATTCGCTATAATTAGAAATACTTCCCCACTGCTCCACCAAAATTCTTCTAATTAGTTGTTGCTAAATCCTTCAGATTCTTTCCTGTTCCTATTCATTTGGGCCTCTCTTTTGAATTCACTATTATTGAGACCATTTTCTTCCTAGATTGCTGCCCTTTCTTTATTTCCACCAGACTCTTTAAAATTTTGTCCCTACCCACCCCTTTGTCTGCTTTCTCTTAATCTCCTTTAGTTTGGTTTCCTCTCTATCCATTTCTTAAGCATCACCATTTTCTAGTATCCCATTCTCTTTGTTCTTTCATTTTCTAGAATGAAGAAGCCCAGAATTTAAATCTAAATTCCACCATTAACTAACTTCTATACTTTAAGAAAATCACTTCCTCTTGTCAGAGTAATGTGAAAATAAATTACATAATGAATGTAAAGTGTTTATCATAGCCATATGACAGATACTCAAAGAATATTAGCTTTATTATGGATATTATCATCACTGTTAACATCTTGTTTATAGCTGTGGGTTCTACTAACTCCTTGATGCTCATCATTTAAGTATATGTACAACTCTTTCCCTTGAATTCCAGGACCACTTTTTATATCTTACTGTCCCATGCACATTTGCAAACTCAACAAATCAAAAACAGCATACTTAATTGGTACTAACCTCTGAGAAGCCTGCCTATCTGCTTATATTATAGATGTTAAATGGCAACACATGACCCAAGACAAAAACCTCAGTATCCTCAACCTCTGCTTAGTTGGTGACCAAGTCCTGGCCATCCTATCTGTACATATCCTGTATTTCAGATCCATATTAACTTGCTATTTTAAATAAATAATATCAGTGCAGTACCATCTGGTAGGACTCAAATGTAGCCTATTCTATACTTAAAAGTATAACTAATCTCAAAGTTAGATAACTTATCTCAGTAGTTACTTCAGGTAAAATGTTTGTATCTTATTTGCAAGCCTGGGACTCTCAGATTAATATTATATGTAATTATCAGGCAAAATTATGCTGAATTATCCTACTACTAATAAATATATTATTTTAAATTTTATAGAGAAATCCACCAGAAATAACACAAGACTTTGCAATTTTTTAGTTGAACTCTCCTCAGTCTTAGAATCTTGGGAGTGGGGAATACTTAATGAGTTGATTTACCCTTCCCACTCTGTGCGACATCCACATAAAATGGATTATAGTTATCCGAGTGTGGTGGTATACACCTGTAATCCCAGTACTTGGGAGGATGAGACAGGAGGATCACAGGTTTTAAGCCAGCCTCAGCAAAGTATCAAGGACCTCAGCAATTTAGAGAGACCCTGTGTCAAAATAAAAAATATATGAAATATGGTTGGGGTATATCTCAGACGTAAAATACCCCTGTGCCAAGAAAGAGAGGCTTAAATTTGCCCACTCGTGCCAGATTATTTCACACCTTGGTGTACAGAAGTTAGAGTTCATATTGCAAGTTGAGCATGATGGTGCACACCTGTAATCCTAGTACTTGAGAGGCTGAGGCAGAAGGCTTGCAGGTTTGCAGGCAGCCCTAGCAACGTAGTATCAAGGCCCTCTACAATTTAGTGAGACCTTATTTCTAAAATAAAAAAAAAAACTAAATCCAGATGTGGTAGCACACACTTGTAGTACTTGGAAGGCTGAGACAGGAGGATCACAGGTTCACAGCCAGCCTCAGCTACTTAGTGAGGCCCTCTGCAACTTAGTGATACCCTGTTTAAAAAAAATTATTAAATTATTATAAGTGTGGTGGTGCACGCTTATAATCCCGGTGCTTGGGAGGCTGAGACAGCAGGATCGTGCAGGTTCGAAGCCAGCCTCAGCTAGCTTAAGAGACCCTGTTTCCAAATAAAATATAAAATAGGTCTGGGAGTATAACCCGGAAGTAGAAGGCCCCTGGGTTCCATTCCCAGTACCACACACACACAAAAAAAAATTCAAATCAGGCTGGGGGTGTAGCTTGGAGGTAGAATAACCCAGAATTCAACCCCCAGCACCAAAAGTAAAATAAATAAAATAGAGCTAGGGGTATAGCTCAGAGATAGAATGTCCCTGGGTTCAATCCAAGTGCCACACAAAAAAAGAAAAAATAATAATATTGTAAACTAAGAAAATTGGGAACTTATTTTCTATAGAAGAAGTTTTTTTATTTTATAGAAGTTCTAAGATGTGAGTATAATTCACATGTGTACATGTATCACTCAGCAAGAGTTTTGTGGTAAGTTAGACTGCAGAAAGGTGAGATCAGAGAATCTGAAGATGATTTTGATGGAAGCTTTATCCTAGAGTCACCCGCGGTCCTTTAAGAGGGCTAAGAAATATTCACATGTGAAGAATAATAAAAAAAATGAATGAGCATTCTATGTGATACTGTTTATTAGAGCTAAACTCTGCAGGACAAGCTGCTAAACTGTTTAGTGAAATAGGATCAAAGTTGAGTTGTCAAAGATGTCTTCTTAAATCAATATGTTGCTGTCAACAACACATCTTTGTCATCCTGATAATTCCACTTCCTCTCTCAGAAGATCTGTAAAGCCCAAGGAATCTTTTGTAGTAGGTAGTGCATGTATATTTTTTTCTGGGAAGAATCCACTGCATCTATCATATCCTTTGTAGCAGTGCATGGTTCCAAAAGGGTTAACAATCATAACTCAGAGTCTCAAGTTTTAGAAAACTCATAAAAAATCATTTTCATTATTTGACATCACTTTATTACCTTCTATCAAAAGGTTACCCCAACATCTGCTGGAGTATTTACCACAGGGAACAGAGCCATGCGTTTTAAGATTGAAGCTTTGCCAATATGCTAGAAAGAAAGATCAATTAGCATGAGGGAGGTGAGCAATATGAAAAATCACCCATGATTCTAATTTGTATCCTTTCATTGGTACATGGTAAATATGTATTATAGTAAGGTTCACAATTATATAGACATAAATGCACGAAGCACTTGGTGTGTTCCCACTACTCCCTGTACATATTAGTGAAACTGGTAGTGATACCTTCATATGGAGAAATAACATTATTTGAACTGATTTCTTCCTCAATCCTCCTTTTTACCCTCCTCCCTCCATTTTCTATTCCCTTCCACTATTCTTCTGGTCTCTCCCTTCATTTATCTAAAGTCACTTAATTTCATATTTTTTCTCTAGTTTCCACACATGAGAGAAAAAACATGATCCTTCACTCTGAGACTGGCTGATTGTACACAGCATAATATTCTCTAGATCCACCCATTTTTTTCTGAAAATTACCTAATTTTCTTCTTTATGATCATGTGTGTATATATTTGCAGCAAGTCATTCAACTTCTCTGGGTTTCACTTGCCCTCATATAGAAATGTAAGTAGTAAACTGGAGAGAAATACCCCCACCTGCCTACCTCATGCAGTTGTTTTCTGGATCCAGTGACAAAGTATGGAAAGACTTAAGACTTGGAAACCACCTATTCCGAGGTTTGAGTCTCAGTTCTGACATTTTCTTGTTGACTGGCATTGAGTAAATGGATAATCTGAACCTCCAAATTCTACATTGTATAACAGGCATGATATCACTTTAGTAAAGCTTATGTGTTTGTTTGTTTGTATGTTTGTTTGTTTAGTGTTTTGGTACTGAGGACTGAACCCTGAGATACATTCCCAGCCCTTTTCGATTTTTTATTTTATACTTTTTTAAAAATTTTCTTTCTTTCTTTTTTTTTTTTTTGGCAGTACTGAGGATGGAACCCAGGGGCGTTCTACCTCTGAGTGACACCTCCAGCCCTATATTTTTATTCTTTATTTTGAAACGGAGTCTCACTGAGTTGCAAAGGGTCTCACTAAGTAGCTGAGAACCCGGATTCTCCTGTCTCAGCCTCCCAAAATGCTGGGATTACAAGCGTACACCACCATGCCCGGCTCTCATTTTTTTACTTGCTAAAAAGTCTTGCTAAGTTGCTGAGGCTCTTCCTAATTTCCTCAAGTACTGGAATCGCAGACTTACATAATCACACCTGATACATCCATTCTTTAAACAGAAGGAAACTAACATTTGTGAGATAATTACTGCTATTATAACCATTTCACAGAAGAAGAAACAGCCTAGGTACAGTTAAGTGACTTTCACAAGGTCAAATAGCTAATAATCGTGGAGGCAGGATTCAAACGTATATATGCTTGATGCCTAATCTCTCTACAGCCTGCTTTCACAGGCCATTTTCCCCCTTAAACAGGTCATGGCTTAACTATTCCCTAGAGATGCTAACCATTGTTCCAGTGCCTTTATTGTCACTTGTTTGCTTCTCACACATAAGCTTTAGCTGTATAAAGTAGCCTAGCTAGGCCGTCTCTTTTCAAGGCTAAGAAATAAACCATGACAATAATATGGCTCTTTGATGACCTCAGATAGATAACATGAAAACAATTGGTTTGAGTCAGGCATGGTGGCACACGCCTGTAATCCCAGTACTTGGGAGGCTGAGACAGGGGGATCACAGGTTCTCGGCCAGCCTTGGCAATTTAGTGAGACCCTCAATAAGTTAGCTAGATCCTGCTTAAAAATAAAAATTAAATCAAGAATGGTGGTGCATGCTTGTAATCCCAATACTTGGGAGGCTGAGACAGGAGGATCGCGCATGTTCGAAGCCAGCCTCAGCTACTTTAGTGAAGCTCTCAGCAACTTAGTGAAACCCTGTTTCCGAACAAAATATAAAATAAGTCTGGGAGAATAGCCCAGAGGTAAAAAGCCTCTGGGTCCCATCTCAAGTATCACAAAACTAAAATGAAATAAAATAAAATGTAGAACTTCCATGGGTTCAATCCTCAGTACCAAAATTTTTAAAAAGGGAAAGAAAATCATTGGTTTATATTGTATTGTCACTGATAATGAAGGTAGTACCCACCATGTCCTACGTTTCCCTTCTCAGGTAGCCCAAAATATAACAGCGCAGAGTAATGAAAATTCCATTTCTCACCTCTATCCAATTATTTTACATTTTTAAAAAATCTTAAGAAGAGTCCTAAGCATCTGGCAGACCCATTCCAAATGCCTGGGAAATGTTATGTTTTGTGTTTAAAACTAGAAACAAAACTCAGATGGTATTCACTACAAACATTTCTCTCATCTGTACTTTCCTAAGCTACAGTTTGGCTCATAATAGAAATACTACCTCCAACTAACAAAGAAGAGGCATTTGGATAATTTTTCCAGCCGAGAATCACCCCCCAAAATTGTGGTGACCTCTACTGATTATGATTACACTACCTTCATCTGTTCAAAAATACCATTGCCCAAATATCACTTGAGCGCTTTTTTCAGTTTTGAGGATGAGCAGTACAAGTCCCATGGACACTCATGCTGAGCCTTGCCTGGAAACATGTTGGTGAGATGGCTGGAGGCAAGAGGGGGAAGTCTGTTAAGGTATGGACTGTGGCCAACAAACAAACAAAACGAATTGTTTCATATGGAAAACGACCCTTTTGACCTCAGCCTCATTAACTCCATACTCTTCATTCTGACCCAGAAGAGCCAGCAAGCCTTCAAAAAGAATGAAGACATTCTCAATCTCTAAAAAATGCAGCAGACCATTCCTGCAACGTGTGGGGGTTTTGTCACCATGGGTAACTTATACACAAGGATGCCAAGCCCAGGCAGACTCGATCACTGACCCATCTCTCCAGAATCCTGGAATTTCAAGTTGGAAAGAAGTCTGAAGGATTATCTCGTCCTAGCGCCTTATTTTATAGTTGGGGAATTAAGTCCCACAAAGAGGAAATAGCTTGTCCAAATTATCCATCTAGTCAGTGGCAGCTTTAGGACAAGACCCAAGTCTCTTAGTTCATAGATCAGCACAGTAATGATATTGCATCCAGCACAATGATCCTTTATTCTCAGAGGACAGAGAGTGATTTAGAAATATACATTGTCTAACTGTGGCCTGGAGGAGAAAAAAGGGGCCAGTGAGGGGCTTGGGATAGTCTGCCTGCCTCAAGGGTCCTGAAGAATTCATATTTCATTGTTGAGTAACTGGTATAAAATGACTTACCTAACACTTGAGGGTAGTTCGAACAGGTCTTTTTCTTTGTTTGTTTTTGGCTTTTGTTCTAAGGTTCTCTTATAATTAAGAGCAAGTAAATCAGAGAAGAAAGAGAGAAGTACGGGCTGTTGAAAAGAGAATATAAAAAGATTCATAACTTTTTCCAGAAATGGTCCATGCTTTGTCTTCCCATTAATTAGTCAGCTATAAAAAGTATGCATTTTCTATTTCAGGTGCCACCAAAGAAGAATGGCAGCTCTATTTCCTGTATTATTTTAATTAATTAATTAATGAGTGCATTTGTTTATTTATTTTGGTACTGGGGATTGAAGCCAGTGGCATTCCACCTCTGAGATACAACCCCAACTCTTTTTATTCTTTTTTTTAAACAGGGTCTCACTAAATTGCTGAGGCTGGCCTCGAACTGAAGTCCTCCTTTCTCAGCCTCCCAAGCACTAAGATTACAGATGTGTGTCACCACACCCAACTAATGTGGTATATTTAGAAAATCCTTTCTTGGTTTGTTTTCAGAGGTTGATGAACATAAACCACATACGACTGCTAGCTTAACCTTCTTCATTCCCTGAAAATTAAGACAGCTTCAAACAACAGAAGAAATCTATTTTATTCCTCAGTCTCTACTTATTTTAAACCATTATTGTTCCGTCTGGTTATATGCCCAGCTTAGTTGTCCAAAAATTTCACACTATTGTACACCTGGTTGAGAAAGTTTATTATAAAGAAGAGAGTAGAAGGTGGACGCCAGAGGCTATGAAATGCACAATTCTTCACTCTTAGTTCCTTGTGTGCTTGGCACACAACAAGTGCTCGATTGATATTTGTTAAATGACTCAATGGATTGAATTGATAAAAGATGAATGGACAAAGGTATGTGTTGTGACTCTGCCAAGGTGCAGTTAAAAGGCTAAAAAATGGGTCACATAGGTAAAGGTGAAAGTTTATAGAGGAGATACACTTTGGGAGAAAATGTAGGAAACAAAGTGGGTTGAAACCACTGCAAACCTCATTGGACATATCAGAATGTGATATTTGTCTTGTAAGAAGAAAATTATGAGATTACTTGACATAGAAAGTAATATTATAAGGGCTCTACTGGGGGAAGACGTTCTGGCAGGTATGTAGGAAATATGAGGTGAGAAGTAGCCAGGAGACTCCTAAACCATGAACTCTTGGAGTTAGAATGGAGTTAAATATGATCCATTCCAGCCTCCCTACAAGTGCTAAAACACTATTTATCACCCCCAACCAAAGTAGTGTCACCATTTCTAAAAAGAATAAGCTCCATGGGCATACAGGTATTTTTATATCATTAACTGTTGTACATCCACATTCTAACATAGAGTTCGGTAAATGGCAGTCAATCAATAAATATCTGTTACATGAAGGGAAGGAAGGAAGGAAAGAGGAAGGAAGGAAATCTAATTAGTGCTTACATACTTAGAATATCAGTATGTTTAACAGTTAAAAAAAATTACACTGGAAAGTATGTTGAAAAATCAATCTATATTACTTGACAAAGCCTGTCTTCCCAATCAATTACATCTAAATTTTTACTTTACTCCCTTGAAATTTCATAAATGGCAATATAACTTCTATCGTTGTTGAAAGCGTAGAATATATTTAGCCTTGAAAACAATGTGACTTGAAAAAGTGAATTTATAAGGAGTGAGACAAGAGACATTAAAGGAATTTGAAACTTTATGAAAGCAAGAAACTTGTTAACAGTGATATCGCCAATGTTTAGCACTGGGCCTGATGCATAGTAAATGTTCAATAAATATTTTAAGTTTGTATTAACTAAATATAAAGGATGTCAAAGAAGAGAAAAGGTTAGGGAATCACTTCAAGGTTTGCAATGCCAAGAAAGGAAACACGATTTCCAAGACAGGGCAGTCCCAAGGATGGAAATAATTAGAGACATGGGAAAAGAATAATTAGTCCCACTTTCTGAAATGTTGACTTGTCCTCATAGCAGATCTTCCTAACTATGAGGTCTTCCTAGCTTCCTTGTAAGGTTGGTACAAATGATGAGAAACATTTTTAGTAGCAATGAGACTTGCTGAGTTTGTAAAGGGCAAGGTGTAGCAATTTGGGATTTCTTATAAGGGTGATAATCAAACTGAGAGTTTAAATGTGTCATTCTAAAAAAAAATAAATGTGTCATTCTAAAGAGATAATTATTAAAATAGATATAAAGAACTTCAAAGTGAAGGTAGAGAAAAAAGAGAGTGAAAACCCATACAGAAGATCAAGAAAAAGCAATAATAGCAGTAGGAGAAAAAGGAAAATCCAAGGTAGTATCAGGTTATAGTGACAAAGTCAGAAAATAATTTTGAGAGTTTCAAGAATAGGTAGGAAGTCACTAAATAGACACTACTGGATTATACTGAAATATCACCGATCTCTAAGAATGTTATTGGAGGATACTGTAGCTTAATAGTAAAGAATTTCAACTTTGTGGCAAGACTAACAGTATAACGTTGGACGAGTTGTTTGACTTTATTTTTGATTGATTGTTTTTTTAACATTATTGTATTTTTATTATATGTAATTTAGTAATATGAATATAAATCTTATAACTTTTAAAATTGTAATGGAGGCTGTAATCATTTTATAAACTTGTTTTTAATTTTAATGCAAGTACACTGGTGTTTATATTCGCACAAGTATTGAGATGTGATGTATTAAGTCACAAAAGTAAGCTGTGACATTGACAATATGCATAAAATGATTGTTTTGTTTGGTGTTGGGGATTGAACCCAGAGGCATCCTATCACCAAACTATACTCCCAGCCCTTTTTATTTTTTATTTTTTATTTTGAAATAGGCTTTTGCTAAGTCGCTGAGAATTGCTCTAAGTTGTTAAAGCTGGTGTCAAACCTACACTCCTTAAGTCTCAGCCTCGCAAGTACTGGGACTGTGTGCTTGTACCACCACACCCGGCTGCTTGACCTCTTTATAGCTGTCCCTTCATTTTTAAAATTGATAGTGTAATAAGAAATAATACCTAGCACACAGGGTTCTTTTGAGACTTAAATGAGTTAAGTTGTCTAAAACACTCAGTAAACATTAGCTATGATTACTATGTGGGCAGTACGGACATGGAAGCCATGAGTATTTGGGGAATGAGGAAATGGAAACAATGAGTATTTTGGCAATGAAAGAATGAACAAAGCAAAAGAAGCAAAGTGACACAAGGAAAATTTTGGAGGTGATGAATATATTTATTACCTTGATTGTGGTAATGTTATGAAGCATGTCCATACTTACCAAATAGTATGCATTAAGTACATGTACTTTTTGTATACCAATTATACCTAAATAAAGCTGTAAAAAAGAATAATAAACGCTGGCAGGAGTGCAGAGGGAAACAAGAAAAAGGAAACCTTTTTCAAGATGTATAGTAACTGAACATGGGCAGAGTAGAGGCCAAGAAGACTGTTTTGAGGCAAGCAGTGGAATCAATAAGGGATGAAATTAAAGGTGTGACTCAATAGATTCTCACAGAAAACATATAGGAATGGAGATAAAAGGGAAAGAGAAAACACCACGGTTATGTAAAAAAGTCAACTTCCAAGGAAGGGAGAACTAAGCTTACAACAGATGCCTTCACTTTTTATAATAATAATAATGATAATGATAATGTCAACTATCAGAAGAAAAGTACTGGGACTGGGTACCCAGAGGCTCAGAATGAGTCAACAGCCACAGAGAGGTAAGAGTGCATAAGAGAAGCAAAAGGTCTTATTGGTACCCAAACATCAGCGTGACCATATGCTCGCCCACTCATTTCTGACTTAAGTGAAACTTTGGGTTTATATGCCCAGAAAAAAAAAAAGACTATCCAACTGCCGGGAAATCATATAAAAGGACACTCTTTATAATGTTTCTCTGTATAGTAATTCATTGCATATGTCAAAGAGAATCTCAAGTCAGTCCAAGAAGATTCAATTAGAACCGTATGGCTCAGGCAATAAGGAACACTTGGCACATTTTCTGAGTGAAAATGCAGGTGTGTTAATTACCCTCCTTGGATTTGTGCCAGCATAGGCAATTCCTGGAGGAATACTTCGGAGGACATTTCAAAAGCTCACTGTTTAAAAAGAAGTCTGCTTGTTTTCTTAAGTTTCCTGATTGCTGGCTGATTATTGCTATTCTGCCTTCTTGCCTAAATCAGATTTATTTCCACCTGGGCCATCTCCTTCCACTCAACCCTACACAAAAATACACAACAAATATGCATGTCTACAGCACCAGTTGTATGGAGATTAGTATGATATGCTTGGGTGGGTGTGAAAATGCATTGCAAATGTTTCTTTTAAGGAAGGACTTTCAGTAGAATACACGGCCATGCAATGGCAGGATAAGATTACGATGTGTGTACACACTAATATCCATTTCTTTGGGAACTGGGGATTGAACCCGAGGAAATTCTACCTCGGAAGTACACTCTAAACCCTATTTTATTTTATTTTTTTGTAACAGAGTCTTACTAAGTTGCTGAGGGCTGGCTAAGTTGCTGAGGTTAGCCTTGAACCTGTGATTATCCTGTCTCGTCATCCCAAGTATTAAAGATTACAAGCAATTGCCACCATGCCCACCTTCCATTTTATTTAGCACAACTCCATTGCATATGTATAATATATATACTATATATAACTATATATAATATATAATTATGTAACTCCTTCTGAAGTTCTATTTCTATGCATCCTACACAAGCTAAAAGTGATCTCTCTGTCCATATACCCTCCCTTATACCCTACTCCTCCCTCCCTTTCTCCCTCCCCTCAGGACTTCCAGGGCAATTTAGCATATTCCTCTCATAATATTTATTCTCTTTCCTCCTGCATTGCACGGCTCTTCATATATGTGTCTTATGAATACTTCTTGAAGACTAGAAGAATTCATTACAAATCTCCAATGGTAACTCAGCATAGTGACTGGAACATGGTAGCACTGGGAAACTATTGTTGAAATGAATGATCATGTCCAGAGACTGATAGTTCCAATCTAGTAGTCTTTAAACTTTTATTTTAGCAGAAAAACAAATTTGTAAGTGAAATATTGCATATAAACCCAAGTATATAAAATTGATGTATTCTGTGGCTGAGGCTGAGATGAGCGAGCAGAGCCTTATCCGTAGTCTCTTCTCATTTATCTATACAACA
The DNA here is from genome assembly GCF_963383645.1 of Muscardinus avellanarius. Classification (NCBI taxonomy): domain Eukaryota; kingdom Metazoa; phylum Chordata; class Mammalia; order Rodentia; family Gliridae; genus Muscardinus; species Muscardinus avellanarius. Next base: position 114,698,277 of record NC_137792.1, on the reverse strand, counting down.
GTACCTGAGGTATCTATGCAACATTTTCAGAATGTATCTAAGAACACAGTTTGAAAAACAGTAGCCTGAGTCATGATAATCTCAGTAAAACTAAGAATATGAGGTTCTTGAATCCTCTCTGATCAAAACTCAAACTCCAATTAGGGAAGAGTGGTGCATGCTGTAGTCCCAATACTTGGAAGGCTGAGACAGGAGAATTATAGGTTCGAGGCCAGCCTCAGCAACTTAGCAAGATCCTGTTCCATATTTTAAAAAGATAAAATAAAATACAAAGGGCTTGGAGTTTAGCTCCAATATAGAATGCCCTAGGGTTCAATCCCAGTACAAAAAATAAATCAAATTTCAAAAGAAAACAACAACAAAAAATCCCTCACTGACTACCTTCACTCCCCAATATTTTCACTTTCAAGTGTCTTCAAAAATTTACCATTAAATGGATTGAACTGGAGAACATTTTGCTGAGTGATATTATAGTGACAAAAAGTAGGAAATTGGATGCTCTTCCTAATATGTGGAAGCTAGGGAGAAAATGGGTCATGGGAGGAACTCTAGACGAAGGAGAAACTATGGATGAGCAAATAAGGTGACCTGAGAGGGATGGGAAGGGGGGGAAGAAAATTCCCTAATGTACATGATGTACATTCACAAACATATCAAAATCAATCAGTAACCCAAATATGAGAAGGAAGGAGAGGAGAGAGAATAGGGTGGAAATTGGGGAAGTCTTAGTTGGGTGATGTGGTATGTGCATGTATGCCTCCACCATCTTGTACTCCATTAAGGTGTACGACTTCAATGCACCAATAAAAATGAACTTTTAAATTACCATTAGAAATGTACTTATGAGATCCCTTTAGCAAATTGACCATTTGATATTCAAGTAATCACATCCCCATTTATCCAGACGCTCAACCTATAAGTCCAGTTGTTATTCTTTACGCTGATCTCTCTTTCATCCTCTAAATGAAACTGTCAACAAATACTTTTGATCCTATCTTCTGAATACCTCCCAAATCTACAAGTATCTTTCCTTGCCCAAAATAACCACCCTAGGTCACATCATGGCTCTGGCCCAGTAATGTCACCTCTGATGCCATCCATGACTGTATCCAATCCCTTCTATTGGAAATAGGTGAAGGGATGCTTCAAAACATGCAGCTGATGATGTTATTTCCAGGGTGCCTGTTGAGAAACAGTGGTGAAAAGGCAGAATTTTTCACTGCATGCCCACACTCTTGGTTCAGCAGATCCTCCCCTGTTTTCACATCCTCAAATTTGTCCTCAGGGATCTCAAAAGCAGAAGTGGACAAGCTTTTGATAGCCACTGGTGTGCTATGTAAACACACTGCTACCCCCTACACACACACACACACACACACACACACACACACACACACACACCAGGGCAGAGACTATGAACAATCTCAGAAGTCTTCTGAAAAAGTGCAAAAACACAACCAACCTACCAGGATCCCACCAGTAATCCCGGTCAGCACTAAGGCTCAAATAATTCCTTAATTCCAAAAAATCTGCACGAGTGATTTTCTCATGAATGCCTCTAGGAGTCAGGACAGAATTATATGATGTTTCTAGGCAATAGCTACTCCCAAAGTGAGAAAGTTTTCTTGAGATGGCAGGGGTGAAGATTAGTAGTCCCCAGGTGAGAGAAAGTCAACCAATACTTACTGAGCACCTACCCAATGTTAGGTTTCATGTTTCGAACCTTCATGATTCATTATGTTCTCATCAAATCATCATAAAATTATAAGAAAGATAACGATATCCTAATTTGATTACTTGATGATATCACATCTAGGAGGGGCTGAGCAACTTGTTCATAATAAAAGTCCTAAGGCCAGCATGGTGGCGCAGGCTTGTAATCCTAGCATTTGGGAGGCTGAGACAGGAGGATCGTGGGTTTGCAAACAGTCTCAGTAAGGCCCTCTGCAACTTAGTGAGACCCTGTTTCAAAATAAAGAATAAAAAATAGGACTGGACGTGTAGGTTAGAACTAGAATACCCTGGATTCAACCCCCAGTGAGTAACTATGCCTGCTTACATATATTTACTTTTATTCAGTGGTAGTCTTGTTAGTATAAGGATAAAAAGGATGGCTATGTATTTTGACTTGAGAAAGTCTTGATAGGTTGTCCAGCCTTAAATATCCAATGTCCTCATCCAAGCAGCACCTAGCTCAGATTGGTTACTATGCATATACATTTCAGATTTATTGCTCTGGAGTTCTATATTAAAATGCAAAGTTTTTAACATTTTGCCATGAATTCATGACAATAAATAAGAATAACTAGATTACATAATTATGCAGGTCCTGAGCCATGTATTATAGTTTTTTTTTATTTTACTCTTGCACATCTCCTAAGACATTTATGCTCATTTAATAGAATTGAAACTATTGTACAGATTCATCTTTAAAAGGCCCTTTAGTTTAATAGTTTTTTATTGCAGTACTGGAAATTGAACCCAGAGGCATTCTACCTCTGAGCTATACCCCCAACCTTTTTATTTTATTTCAAAATAAGGTCTTGTTAAGTTGCTGGAGGTCTCTATAAGTTGCTAACGCTTGCTTTGAACCTGCAACCTTCCTGTCTCAGCCTCCCAAGTATTCGGATTATAGGTACGTGTCACCATCCACAGCCTAAATTTGTACCGCCCTGGGGGGAGAGAAGGTAGGAAGGTGTGGATGAAATTCAAATGAAAAACCTACAGTTTCTTTTGACACCAGTTCAGCATACCTCATGAATATGCTTTTCATGGAAACGGGCAAGATCCTTGGGCACACACAGACTGAGGTGAACTTAAACACTGCCCCGATTCAAGTTAAACACCTCGATCTCCACTCCTAGAGAATAGAAGATTTAGTTGACTAATAGGCCATGACTTGATCCTCTCTCTCAGAGCGCACCCAAGATGTAGGCCTCTGGCTCTCAACAGTTGAAGAGCTGCTCTCTTGTACAGATGAAACACAGCTGAAAAACACTCTGCCATCGTGATTTGAGGATCTAAGACTAGAATAAGACCCTTTGGCTACCAAATGAAGCAGGAGATGGCCTTATTTTGTCAATATGTGAAGTCATTTGACTTGGACAGGTCGCTATTCACCCTACCACACCCTATCCCCAAGGCACACCATACACTCTGCTTCTTTACCTCCAGGACACGCACAAAGTATGAAAACTGCTAGACTGCAGGAGATCTGCCATGCTAACATGAAAGGGTCCAGAAGAAGCTTCCAGAACCTTGGAGAAGAAGTTGAGAAAAATAAGCTTGCCCTCAGTAATGACTCTACCCCACTACCCCAGAACAACCTTCTGGAACACTCACCCAGGCTGCAACTCACTGTCTCCAAGACTCTGTGGTCCCTGATTTACACAGCCTGTTTCCAAAACACCCTGATTTAGACCAATATGTACAAAACCTTATGTCATTTGACCTTGTTTCTTGCAACCCATTCCCTGCGATTGTTTATTTTTTTTCTAATCTGACCGTTTTAGAAACGTCTATAGGTTCCTAAATGGAAGGTGGGAAAAAAAAGAAAGGAAGAAGCTATGAAAAGCAGGAACAGCTTCAGGGAGTTAACTGGGGCCCACTCCCAGGCAGCGCTGCCTCTGGTGAGACACTGCGCCAAAAATATCTTCTCTCATACTGCTCCACTGCTGGAGTTTTCACTTCATTTTACCACACATTCTGCAAGTTTGCCGATCGAAAAGTCAGTGTTTATCAAGGCACCCTCTTGCAGATCATTTTGGGAACGTTCAGGAATCATTCCTTGATTGCTCATAGATAGATAGATGGATAGAAAGATAGATAGATAGATAGATACATACATACATACATACATACATACATACAGTGTGTGTGTGTGTGTGTGTGTGTGTGTGTGTGTGTATGTGTGTGTGTGATACTGGGATTGAACGAGTGGAATTCTACCTCTCAGCTACACCCTCCTTTTAATTTTATCTTTTTTTTATTTTGTGGTACTGGGGCTGGAACCCAGCAGCTTTTCTACCTCCAGGCTATACTCCCAGACCTATATTACACTTTATTTAGAAATAGGGTCTTACTAAGTTGCTGAGAGCCTCACTCAGTAGCTGAGGCTGGCTTTGAACCTGTGTGATCCTCCTGTCTCAGCCTCCCAAGCGTGGGGATTACAGGTGTGCACCACTACCCTAGCTTTAATAGCATATCTTATTTATTTATTTATTTATTTATTTATTTATTTATTTATTTATTGTAGTACTAGGAATGGAACCCAGGGGCCTTCTACTCCCAGTCTACACTCCCAGATCTATTTTACACTTTATTTGGAAACAGGGTCTCACTAAGTTGCTGAGTGCCTCACTAAGTAGCTGAAGCTGGCTTCGAACCTACACAATCCTCCTGCCTCAACCTCACAAGAGCTGGGATTACAAGCCTGCACCACCATGCCTGACTTATCTTTTATTTTGAAACAGGGTCTCACCAAGTTTTTGAGACTGGTCTCAAACCTGCAATCCTCCCTGTCTCAGCTTCCCAAGTACTGGGAGTATGGGCATATGCCACTAGGCCAGGCATTCTCAGTCCTCTTTATTTTTTATTTTTGAAACAAGATCTGGCTAAGTTGCTGAGAGTATCACTAAATTGCTGAGGCTGGCCTCAAACCTGCAAGCCTCCTATCTTAGCCTCCCAAAGACTGGGTTTATAGGCCTGTACTACCACGCCCAGCTTTGCTTATATTTTTAAATGCCTAAAATCACATTGTTTTCCTCCAACTCTCTTTCTTCATTCAGGCCACTCTGAAGAGAAAAAAGATAGAGAGGTGTGGGCGAAATTCTAAAAATCAGGAAAGGAGAAGGTGAGATTCTGAAATATAGAAACTTTAGTTGTGAACAGAAGACCGGTTTGCTGCTACTCCACACCACGGAGGGTCCTGAGTAGCATAAGGACAGGTGCAGGATACAGGGAGCCACAGGAGAGGACTCTGCAAGGGAGAATACCGAAGGGCAGCTTCACAAATTACGAAAGTCTCCCCAAGGCCAGCCCTCCCTCCCACCAGAACAGGGTGAAGGAATATTTCCTTGTCGCCTTCTAAGGCCACCCTTCCTTTATCCAGTTCTGATGTCCAGAGAAGCAACATCAACCTTCAAATAAGATGAAGATTAATCAGGAACCACTCCTCAAGACTCATCAGTCCTCGAGATTCATCACCCCTCAGTATCTTTCCAAAGAAACGGAAATTAGAAATGCTCCAGTGAGGCATGAATACGCATGTTTAGAGCTGCACAATTCACAAGAGCCAAACTATGGAACCAATCTAGATGTCAGACAGATGGATAACAAACATGCGATATATATGATATATATATGAAATTTATATATCACATTTTGTTATCCATTGTATATATAATATATAATATATAATATTATATATAATTAATATATTAGTAAAACATTATTATATTATTGTATTGTTATATTATAGATTGCATTATATCTAATATATATACACAGTGAAATGTTACTCAGCCATAAAGAACAACAAAATTATGTCATCTGCCAGAAAATGAATTTAACTAGAGAATATTATGCCAAGTGAGATCAGCCAATCTCAGAAAGTCAAGAGGTATATGTTTCCTCTCAAACACGGAAGCTAAAACAGAAATCGGACGCAAAAGGGACTTCAGTCAAATGAGGAGAAAAGAAACCCATAGAAAAGTGGAAGGTGATTGGAAAGAGAGGTGGGTGGAGAAAAATGAGGACTGAAGAGGGGAGCAGGGGAAATAAGGCTGTGCCACTGCAAGAAGATTTCAAGATCTGTTTTCAAATTTATTTTATTTTCATACTTTTATTGGTGCATTATAAAAGGTCTCACTATCAATCTCACCAACATGTATGGGGAGAGAGGAAGGGGAAACAGGGAAGAAGGGGAGATATAAAGAAGGGAAATGCACCAAGTGCTGTGCTCGTGCCCGTTTATATCACTTTGAATCTCACTATGACACAAAATTGTGTTGCACCAAGAAAAACGAGAGAGAGAGAGAGAGAGAGAGAGAGAGAGAGAGAGAGAGAGAGAGAGAGAGTGAGAGTATAAAGTATCTGAGACAGAAGATGGCAGGTTCGAGGCCAGCAGCGCACGGTCACTTAGTGAGACCCTGTTTCAAAAGAGAAAATAAATAAAATGGGGTCTAGCATGGTGGCACACATCTGTAATCTCAGTACTTGGGAGGCTGAGACAGGAGGAGAGCAGGTTCCAGAATAGCCTCAGCAACCTAGTAAAGGCACTCAGCATCTTAGTGAGACCCTATTTTATTTTATTTATTATTTATATTTTTGCGGAACTGGGGATTGAACTCAGGGGTATTCTACCTCCGAGCTCCACCCCCAGCCCTATTTTTTAATTCTTTATTTTGAAGCAGGATCTCACTGAGTTGCGGAGGGTCTCACTAAGTAGCCGAGGCAGGTCATGAATCTGTGATCCTCCTGTCTCAGCTTCCCAAGTACTGGGATTACAAGAATGTGCCACCAAGCCCAGCTCTCAAACTTTTTTTTTTAAAGAAAGGGCGAGAGGTGTCACTCAGACGTCAAATGCCCCTGATAGTAATAATAAAATTAAAATAAAGTAGGGCCAGCTAGGCATGGTGGTGCAGGCTTGTAATCCAAGCATTTAAGAGGCTGAGACAGGACAATCGCGGTTCTCAGACACCCTCAGGTATTTAGTGAGGCCCTTTGCAACTCAGAGAGATCCTGTTTCAAAATATAAAGAATGAAAAATAGGGTTAGAGTGTAGCTCAGTGGTAGAATGCCCCTGGGTTCCACCTCTAGTACCTTAAATAAATAAATAAGTTAGTAAATAAATAAAGAAAGAAAGTAGTGCTGGTGGCATAATGCAGAAATAGAATACCCTGGATTCAATCCCTAATATAAATAAATAAATAAATAAACTGTTCTTAAAATTATTTCTAAGTTTTGAACATCTAAGTAAAACAATGTAGTCTTTCAGAATATAGTCCACCTGCTCTCTGGGGCCGCTTTTTCTTCCACCACTTCATTTTAGCACGTCATCTAATCTGCAGCACTATTTCCCTCAGCCAGCAGTGGGAGGAGCTGGAATACAATCTCTCGGTATCTATCTCTACACATCTAGAGTCTCTTATTTTGTAGTTGTGTACTTTTTTTTTGTACCTGGGATGAAATTCAGGGAACTTCTACCTCTGGGCTATACTCCCAGACCCATTTTTTTATATTTTTTTATTTGGAAACAGGGTCTCACTACGTTGCTGAGAGCCTGACTAAGTAGCTGAGGCTGGCTTCGAACCTGCGCGAATCTCCTGTCTCAGCCTCCCAAGCGCGGGGATAACAAGCGTGCGCCACCACAGCCAGCACAGTTGTATGCTTTTATCAGTGCATTTTAACTGTACATCAGAGTGAGATTCAAAGTGACCCATGTGGACATGCATACATCGCTTGGTGTGCTTTCTTCCGCATCCCACCCTACATTGTTAGTGAGATTGGTAGTGATATCTTCACATATGGACATAAAATTATTTAAACTGTTCCCTTCCTCAAGCCTCGTTTTCTTTAAACTCTTCTCTGATGCTTTCGAATTAGAGCTGTCACTTCATTTCTGTCTTTTTCTTGTCTTAAAACTTGCTTTTGCAATATTATTGATGTTAACCTGAAAGAAATGTAAGATTCAGCATTTTCTGACTTTCTTCCCAACTTTGCCGTAGAGTATTAGGAAATCTATTTGAATAAATATCACTGAAACATTCTTATAACAGGTCTCTGTTTTCTCTCCTACTGAGAAGTTTGGTGGGGGAAAAGTAAAGTAGGAAGTTAATAAAACCTTGTTTCTATACCTAACTGCTAACCAAGAAACTGCAATCTTCAGAAAGTTATTTAACCTCTCTGGACCTCACTTTCTTCATCAATTAAAAAAAAAAAAAAAAACAACTAGCAAGTCGGGCGTGGTGGCGCACACTTGTAATCCCCAGGCTTGGGAGGCTGAGACAGGAGGATCGCACAGGTTCGAAGCCAGCCTCAGCTACTTAGTGAGGCTCTCAGCAACTTAGTGAGACCCTGTTTCCAAACAAAATATAAAAATGGGTCTGCAAGTATAGCCTGGAGGTAGAAAGCCCCTGGGTTCCACCCCCAGTACCACACACACACAAAAAAAAAAAAAAAAAAAAACTAGCAAAATCATCTGTATTGTATCTTTTACCCGTCTTGGCTGAAATGGCCAAGAGATCATTTCTGATCTCCACACTGGCCATATCAACAGGGTGGGATTATAAGGAGACACAGCAAGTGACCTGTACAGATATAAGTGTAGCACTTTGAATCTCATCAAGATGTATAATTACAATGCACCGACAAAATTATTTTTAAAATAATGTATTGTATAAATACAAGCTGTGATTATTATAGGTTGTCCTCTACTCTTAAACTGGCTGCATCCAAAAGTTTGTTACTGTGTTTTAGAGACACAGATCCATCATTAAATGGATAGAAAGAGGAATCTCTGCCCTGCCTATTCCCACAGAGATATTTTAATGATGAAATGAGATAATGGGCATGAAAATAGCTAGCAAACCCTAAAGTACTGTTGCAAATGTGAGATATTTCTTCTTTTGTCTGTGTAGTTTGTAGTTTGGTCTTTATTTTAGTTTCAGAGATACAAAATGGGAGGGACCAAAGTATGTGATATAGGTGTTTGAATTCTGGGAAACACCGTCCCATGACTCTCAGTGGTGATTAGAGCCCTAAGCCCATCTATCGGCCTACCCCTTTTCTCATTCTATTTCTCACTGGGTGATCTCATCACACATGTAACTTTAGTCACCACCTTTATGCTGATGATTACCAAATATTTATCTCTAGCCTCATCTCCCCGTCGAGTTTCAAACCCATATTTTTAACTGCCTACTGGTGCTCTCCACCTGGATGTCCTAAAGGAAATTCAACATTAACGAGTCCAAAACTGATCTCTTTCTCTCCCTGCTTCGATTTTTCTCTCTATTCATCTCCCTACCGACCACACCATAAAAGTACTCCTAAACCAGGCATGGAGGTGCACACCTGTAATCCCAGTACTTAGGAGGCTGAGACAGGAAGATCACAGGGTCAAGACAGCCTCAGCAATTCAGCAAGGCCCTTAACAACTTAGCAAGACCCTACTTCAAAATAAAAAGGGCTCGGGATGTAGCTCAGAGGTAAAATGTCCATGGGTTCAATACCCAGTACCTAAACAAATCAATAAATAGTACTAGATTTTGAAGTGCAGAGAGTTCTCTCTCCTCTTCTCTTCTCTTCTTTTCTCTTCCTTCTCTTCTCTTATCTTCTCTCCTCTCCTTTCTTCCCCTCCCTTCCCCTCCCCTCTCTCTCTCTCTTTCTCTCTCCCTCATTCACCTTTGCCTTTCCTGTCTAATAAGTCATTACAAAATCCCAGAACTTTAATCTCCATAATGTTATGTCATCTCCACTGTCCATTTTCACTGAATGCAGGTCCTGATCATCTCTACTGTTAGAATGACTCACACAGATGACTCCTCTGTTTAGGTACCTTTGATGACTTCCCATTGATAAAAGTTTCTTCTTAACATAACCTGTCAGGCCTTTAATGAGCTGACTCTTGGCCACTTACACAGCCTCATGCTCCTTCAGATCCACTCTGTTGTCCCGTATGGGACATCTGTTTCATACATTTGTGACTTGCATACGCTCATCTTACTGACAAAAAGACCTCTTGTGCTTATTTGCCTAACAAATCCTTACTTATCCATCTAGATTCAGCCTTAACATTATCTCATATATAAACCTTTATTTTTACATTTTGAAACAGGATTTCACTAAGTTGCTGAGACTGGCCTCAAACCTGTGATCCTCCTGTCTCAGCCTCAAAAGTACTAGAATTGCTCCATATCCAGCTCCTTTTATTTTATTTTTTTGAAATACAGTCTAAGTAGCTGAAAGTCTCACTGCATTTCTGAAGCTGACCTCAAATCTGCCATCCCACTGTCTAAAGCCCCCAAATACTAGGATTCCAGGCATCACTATAAGCCTTTCTTGACCTTCATGGTTCTTAATGCTACAATAAAACATGGAAGGTCTCACTGTTAGTTTCTTTTTTTTTTTTTTTGCATCTATCATGGGATTATGAATGTAAGGAATTTTCTTGCTTATAATTCATTCTCAGAGCTCAGCATAATATCTGAAACAGAGTTATGTCCAGAAACTATTTGTTAATATTTAATTAAATCAACTAGTTTACAACATCATTTCAATGGAATACTCCAACTCTACAACCCAGAATCAAAACATTATCCCAACCTTAGCCGGGAGTGATGGCACACGCTCGTAATCCCAGCGCTTGGGAGGCTGAGACAGGAGGATCACATGGGTTTGAAGCCAGCCTCAGCTACTGAGTGAAGCTCTCAGCAACTTATTGAGACCCTGTTTCCAAATAAAATAGGTCTGGGAGTATAGTCCGGAGGTAGAAAAGCCCCTAGGTTTCATCCTCAGTAACACACACACACACACACACACACACACACACACACACACAACACATTATCCCAACCTTGCTATAATAGTGAGAATTTCTAAGTCTATTCCAAAAATAAGCATAGCATTCTCACCCAATAGGTACAGGGACTCCACTAAGTGGATTAACGCAGCAAATATATCAAAACATCAATCCAGGTGAACTGTCTCCATATACAGTTAAAAACTCATTTAGCAAGGTCAGTCATTCCTGGGCTTCTAATTTGGAATATAAACAAGGCCTTTTGGGAGTATCCAACTTCTGGGTCACAATCACTATCAGCTATCACAACCCTCTGCTTAGGGAAAATTCCCATTGTTCTGCTTAAGCCAGTTCTATCAACCCAACTAACTCTCCTTAACATCTCTAGCAATGGCTAACCACCATTCTCCCTTGCCCCATAGAATCTCCCCATAAACAACCTATGTAAGCTTCTAGTCTGTATGCGGACACAGCTCCAGCCTTGCCTGGAGAGCCTCCTCCATGGGTTTTATCCCAATAAACCTGTAATGCCATAGAGCCATCTCCCGTCTCCTTCCTCCCTAGATGTTTCACTAAGTTTTGGCATTTATCTAGATGACTCTCGACCCTCATCTACTATTTATTAACTTGACTACTTTTGTGGCTGGTCACATCATCCCTTAACATGATAACTCTCCTCAATAAAATGTAGCAAACAGGACCAAAGTAGATAGAACCTAACTAAATATACTGTCGTAGAATTAAATCAAATTATTTAGATTTTAAAAAAGGAAAAAGGAATTTTATATATAGGCTGTTAAAACACTGATAGTTTGTCAAGTGGATGAGCTATCATCGTTTATAACTAGGTGTGGTGGCACACGCCTGTAATCTCAGTACTTGGGAGGCTGAGACAGGAGGATGACAGGTTCAAAGACCATCTCAGAAACTTAGTGAGATCTGCAGCAACTTAACGAGATCCTGTTTCAAAATTTTAAAAATACAATAAGGCCGAGGGGCTAGCTCAGAGGTAGAATGCCACTGGGTTCAATCCCTAATATCCCCCTAAAAAATTCTTATGAGCCAGGCATGGTAGTACATACTTGTAATCCCAGTACTTGGGAAGCTGAGGCAGGAGGTTTGCAGATTTGAGGCCAGACTCACCAACTTGGGGAAACCTTGCTTTAAAAACAAAAAATAAAAAGGGCTGGAGGTGCAGCTCAGAGGTATAATGCCCCTGGGTTCAGTTTCCAGTACCAAAAAAGGGATGTTTGCACTCCCATGTTCATTGCAACGTCATTCGCATCGTATAAACTATTAAAACAGTCAAAATGTCCATCACCGAATAAGTGGATATAGAAAGTGTGGCATATACATTACAAAGAAATATTATCCTGCCTAAAAATGAAGGAAATCCTGCCATGTGAAACAATATCCCGGATGAAATTATGACAACTGAAGTAAGTCAGACAGGGCAAATACTCCATGGCTTTATTTATAAAAGGTATCTATAATAATCAAACTTAAAGAAGCAGAGAATACAGCAGTGTCTGCTAAAGGCTTGGAAGAGAGACATGAGAAGTTCTTCAATGGCTGCAAAATTTCAGTTATGCTAGATGAATTATAGATATCTGGTATAAATATAGCGCCTGCTGTTAACAATGCGGTATTGTGCACTTCAAAATTCCTTAAGAGTGCAGATATGTTAAATGTTCTTATCAGAAAGAAAACAAAAGAAACAAAACAAAGAGACACAATGAGGCTTTGAGAGGTATTGGGTGTGTCTATTGCCGTGACTGGGGTGATAATATCACAGTGTTTGTATACAGTTAAACGCATTAAATTGTACACCTTAGCCTATAATCCCAGTATGTAGAAGGCTGAGAGAGGAAGATCACAGGTTCGTGGCCAGTGCATGGTAACTGAGACCCTGTTTCAAAATAAAAAGTAAAACAGATCTGAGTGTATAGCTCACAAGTAGAACACTCCCCAAAATTGTACATATTAAATTACATCTTTCTTTTTCTTTCTTTTTTTTTTTTTGCGGTACTGGGGATGGAACCCAGGGGCATTCTATCTCCGAGCTACACCCCCCAGTCCTATTTTTATTATTTATTATGAACCAGAGTCTCACTGAGTTGCAAAGGGCCTCACTAAGTAGCTGAGGCTGTCTGGGAACTGTGATCCTCCTCTCTCAGCCTCCCGAATGCTGGGATTACATGGGTACACCACCACGCCCAATATTTATTTTTCTTTTTTGAAACAGGGTCTCACTAATTTGCTGAGTGTCTCACTAAATTTCTGAAGCTGGTCTCAAACCTGGGATCTTCCTGTCTCATTCTCCCCAGTACTGAAATTCCATGTGTGTACCACCATGCCCAACTACCACTGTGTATTTTTATACCATTGTCAAAGTTCAATTGACTGCATATATATGTAGGTTTATTTTGGGATTCTCTATTCTATTCCACTGATCTATATTTTTGTCTTTATGTCAATAACATATCCTATTTTAATTATTGTTCATTTTTATTTATTTATTTTTGCAAGTCTGGGGATGGAACCCAGGGGCATTCTACCTCTGAACTACAGCCCCTGCCCTATTTTTTATTCTTTATTTTAAAACAGGCTCTCACTAAGTTGCAGAGGGCCTCACTAAGTAGCTGAGGCTGTCCATGAAATGCGATCCTCCAGTCTCAGCCTCCAGAATGCTGGGAGTATTACAAGTGTACACCACCATGCCCGGCTAACTACTGTTCATTTTTAATACTGTTCATATATCTCCAGGTTTATTCCTCTTTTTCAAGATCACTTTGGGTATTCAAAGTCATTTTGTTGCATATGATTTTTTAGGATGTTTTTTTCATTTCTATAAAATGACATTGAAATTTTAATGGGAACAGCATTTCATGTGTAGAGCACATTGGACAGTATGGACATTTTCAAAATATTAAATCTTCCAATCCATTCACACAGAATTGACTGATTGATTTTTGGTACCGAAGGCGTAACCCAGGGTCATTCTACCTCCAACCTACGCCAGCACACCTATTTATTTTTATTATTTGTTTTGAAACAGGGTCTCACTAAATTCCTGAGGTTGATCACAAAGCTGTGATCCATCCTTCTGTCTCAGTCTCCCAAGTACTCAGATTAAAAGTATGTACCATTGTGCCCTAATCAGGAAGTCTTTCTATTTGTTAGTGTCTCTTAATTTTTTTCATCCATTTTTAAAACTTCCAATGTACAAGCATTTCACCTTTATGTTTATGTTTTTCTTAAGTATTTTATTCTTTTTGATCTTATTATCAATGTAATTATTTACATGAATCCCTTTTTGGAATGGTTCATGTTTTACGGTAATTGGGATTGAACCCAGGGGTGCTCTACCACGTAGCTACACCCTCAGTCATATTTTTTTATTTTGAAGTAGATTCTTGCTACATTATGACACACTGGCCTCAAACCTACGATCTTCCTGTCTCAGCCTCCCCAGATTCTACCTCTTTCTTTCATGATTTTTTGAGGGTACTGGGTATTGATTGAATCCAACAGCATTCCGCCTCTGAATTACACTCATCACTTTTTATTTGTTATTATTTTTTGTCCTGGGGATTGAACCCAGGGGCATTCTCCTCTAAATACCACCCTTAACCCTTTTTAATTTATATTTTGAGATAGGTTTTCACTAAGTTGCTGAGGCTGATCTCAAACCGTGATCCTTCTTTCAGAACCTCCCAACTACTGGGATTATAAGTGTAAAGCATCATGCCTGGCTGAAATAGTTTGTTTTTAAGGGGTAAATTAACAACTGATTTTGTACCTTACAATTTCACTTAATTTGTTTACTAGTTTTAACAATGTTTCTTATTGCTTTGTTTTCTTTTGATCTGTTTTTGTGGCATCTTTTTGGTTTTCAACATAACAAAATAAGATGTACCCACGCCAGATAAATAAAATGGCCCTCCTTTTCTATTTTAGATATTTCCATTGATCTACTTTAAGTTTACTGATTTCTTTCTTCAGCTGTGCCTTATTTATTTATTTATTTATTTATTTTGAAAGAGTCTATTGCTGAGAATCTATCTAAATTGTTGAAGCTAGCCTGAAATCTGTAATCTCTCCAAGTACTAGAATTATAGGTATGAGTCAACAGGCCATGCCACCAAACTTTTTAAAAGGGATTAACACCAATTTTTCTCAAACTAATCCAAATATTTGAAAGGGAGGAATCCCAACAAAATTCAACTTATGCAGCATTATCATTATACCAATAACAGACAAGGACCAAAAAAATGAACAGTAGAGACCAAACTCTGTAGTGAACCTAGGTGCTAAAACTCTCAATGAAATACTAGCAAATCAAGTCCAACAGCACCTCATAAAATTATTCACCATGATCAAATTAGATATATCCTAGGAATTCAAAATGGTTTAAAATCAGTAAGTATAATATATCACATGAACAGAACAAAGGGTAGTTTGGGTGTGGTGGCACACATTTGTAATTCCAGTTTTGGGGAGGCCAAAACAGTTGATCAAAAGTTGTAGGCCAGCCTGGGCAACTTAATGAGACTCTGTTTCAAAATAAAAATTAAAAGGGGCTGGGAGGCCAGGCATGATGGCACATGCTTGCAATCCCAGTACTTGGAAGGCTGAGACAGGAAGATAGTAGGTTCAAAGCCAGTCTTGATAACTTAGTGAGGCCCTTTGCAACTTAGTGAGACTCTGTTTCCAAATAAGAAATAAAATAGAACTGGGAGTTTAGCTCAGAGTGTCTCTGTCTCTAATGCTACAAAAAATAAAAAAATAAAAAGAGCTGGGAGTATAGCTCAGTGGTAGAACACCAGTGGGTCTAATCCCCAGTACAACAAAAAAAAATAAAATAAAAAGGAAAATAATAAGGGTGTCAGGCATGGTGGCGCACACTTGTAATCCCAGCATTTGGAAGGCTGAGACAGAAGGATTACGGTTTGCAGATAACCTCTGCTACTTAATGAGGCCCTCAGCAACTTAGTGAGACCTTGTTACAAAATAAAGAATAAAAATAGGGCTGGGGGTATAGCTCTGAGGTAGAATATCCCTGGGTTCCATCCCCAGTACTGCAAATAAATAAATAAATAAATAAATAAATAAATAAATAAATAAATGTAAAAATCAATCCAGGCATGGTGGCGCACACACCTGTAATCCCAGTACTTGGCAGGCCAAAACAGGAGAATCACAGATTCATGGCCAGTCTCAGCTACTTAGTGATGCCCTTTGCAACTCAGTGAGACCCTGTTTCAAAACAAAAAATTAAAAATAGGGGTGTATCTTAAAGGTAGAATGACCCTGGGTTCTACTCCCAGTACTGCAAAATAAAAAGAAAAATGAGGATAAAAATCAAATGATCATCTCAAGAGGCATAGAAAAAATATTTAATGAAGTCCAATAATTCTGCATGATAAAAGATCCACTAGAAAATAACCCACACAATATGTATATTATAAAAGGGGATTTGTTGAATTGGCTTGCACTCAGAAACTACTTCCAAAATGGCTGCTGGCATGCCAGAGAGCCAGGGAAAACAGCAGGTACTCAGTTCAAGGAGATAAAACCTCTGAATATGAGGAACCAATGATGCAGCCCTAGTCCAAGAAGAAAAGGCCTAGAAACTCCCTGGAGGATCACTGGGGAGAGTCCAGGTTATAAGAGTGGACCCCACTATTTTCACACCAGAGCAACAGCGGCTGGCACTCCTGCTCTGGAAAAGTCGAGTTTACCTCCTAGCTGCTTCCTCCTCCTTCTTCTGCCCTTTGTTCCACCAGAACCCAAGACCTACTGGATGGTGCCGCCCACACTGAGGACAGGACTCAATATACTGTCTCAAATGCTAATTGTCTCATCAACACACCCCCAAATCTGTTAATCCTACGTGTCTCTCAGTCACATTGAGTTGATAATCCAGATTAACCATCACTAATCTACTCCTTATCAACTTGACACTCAACCACAGGAAAACAAATACTCATATTCGTGGCAGTTATAAGTTCTTGTTTCTGTAAGTGGTCTGTGGTCATAGTTGGTATTTATAACTACCTTCTCCAGTTACCTGGTCTGTATTCCCTCTGCCTTTAGCAAGCACCACATCGGATCTTGGTTCTTTACCTGGAGGAGTGTCCCACAATGCCTGGAGGGTCTGGATTTGCTATCCTTCCTAGATTAGGATCTCCCATTTACCAGGCATACTTCTCATTACCTACATTGTGGAATAATTGTCCAATTTCCCTTTGGTAATCTGAATAAATCTCCCAACACCATACCTTCTTTCTTAGCTTGTTGACTCAGAGGCATGAGGAACCTAAAGGGGCCAGGGGCAAGACTTAACTTCCAATTCAATGGAATCATTGTTGTGCCTCCTGTAGAAGCATTCACCCCTCTAGAACTGAGACTTCTAGGCAATCAGGGTATAAGGTTGCAGGGACAGGAAGCAAAAATTTTGCTAGTAGGTCACTAGGGGTAACGGTAAGTGGAATGATTCTGGATTTTACTCTTTTATTTCCTGGACCCATGAATTCTGGGTATAGAAAAAGCAGAACATAGAGTGGATGCTGACTCAGAGAATATACAGCCTTCTGCATACCATCATTAACATCATCCCAAACCTGAAAGGCACTGCCACCTAGCTGGTACTGTAACTGTGTCTTTAAAAGGCCAATCTAAGCCGGGCATGGTAGTGCATGCTTGTAATCCCTGCACTTGGGAGGCTGAGACAGGAGGATGGCACAGGTTCAAAGCCAGCCTCAGGCACTGAGTGAGGCTCTCAGGAACTTAGTGAGACCCTGTTTACAAATAAAATATAAAAAATAGGACTGGGAGTATAGCCTGGAGGTAGAAAGCCCATGGGTTCCACCCCCAGTACCACAAAAAATAAATAAATAAAAATAAATAAAAGGCCAATCTATCATACCAAGTTCTTCAGGATAATGGGGAACATGGTAAGACCAATGGGTCAAATTAGATATAAAGAGAACATACATCAATAATTAAGGCTTTATATAAAAAAACATAGCCAACATCATACTGAATAGGGAAATGTTTACAATATTTCCTCTAAGATCTAGATTACAAGAGTATCTCTTCTTACCACCACAGATTCAATCAAATACTGGAAGTTTTAGCCAAAGAAATTAGAGAAGAGAAAGAAAGAAAATCTGGGCATGGTAGTACTTTCCTGTAACCTCAATTCTTAGAAGGCTTAGAAAAAAGGATCTCAGGTTTGAGACCAGCCTCAGCAATTTAGTGTGCCTCAGCAACCTAGTAAGACCATGTTCAAAAAATAATAATAATAAATAAATAAAAAGGGCTGGGGACGTATGTTCAATCCCTAGTACCATGATGAAATAATAAAATAAACACAAATACAAAAGGAGGAATAAAATTTCCCTTGTTTGCAGATATGATACCATATATAGAAAATCCAAAAGATTCAACAAAAAGTTTATTAGAAATGATAAATTCAGTAAAGTTTGAGGATACAAAATCAACATATGAAAATCAGTAGCATTTTAGTACACCAGTAACAATATTGCTGGGAAAAAATTAATGAAACCAATTCCATTCATAAGAGCTACAAAAGATAAAATAAAATACCAAGAAATAAATTTAACCAAAAAGTGAAATACCTTCACAATGCAAATTATAAAACACTGGTGTATTAAAACAAAAAAATACACAAAACAGTAAAAAGACTTCCAATGTTGCTGGATAGGAGCATTAATGTCATTCAAATGTTATAGTAGCAAAAGAAATTTACAGATTCAATGTCATCCCCATCAAAATGCCAATGACATTCTTCAGAGAATTATAAAAGACAATCCTAAAATTCACGTGGAAACACAAAAGGCCCTTGATAGGCAAAGCAATCTTGAACAAAAAGAACACTTCTACAGGCATCACATACCAGAATTCAAGATGTACTTCGAGCTATATTAACCAAAACAACAGGGTACCGGCATAAAAACTAACACATAGACCAAAGAAACGAAAGAGAGATCCCAGAAATAAACCTGTATATATACACAGCTGTCAAATTCAATCAACTCAAAATGAATCAAAAAACTAAATGTATGAGCCCAAACAACGACAAGTCAAGGAGAAAACAAGGGCAAACACTTTAAGACATAAGTATAGCAATGATTTTTGGACAGCCACAAAAGCACATGCCACAAAAAAGCAAAAATAAAAAAGTAGGTTATATCTAACTAAAAAGCTCTGGGCACCAAAGGAAACATTGAAGTAACAATATACATAACAGGGAAAATATTTGCAAAGTATTCATCCGACAAAGGATTAATATCTAGAATAGGTAAGAAACTTTAAAAACCCTCAACAACATAAAAAGCAAACGGGTAATCTGAATATAGGCATCTCAAAAAATAACAAGTACAAATGGTCAATAATATTTTTGCAATTTTCAGTAGTATTAACTACCAGAGAAATGCAAGTCAAAACAATAAGCCAGGCACACACCTATAATTGAAGAATTTGGAAGGCCAAGACAGGAGGGTCACAGGTTTGAGGCCGGCCTCAGCAACTGGGAGATCTTGTTTCAAAGGAAAAAATAAAATGGTGCTAGGAGTATAGCTTCAGGGTAGAATGGCCCTGGGTTCAATCTCCAGTACCAAAACAAACAAAAAAAAATCAAATCAAAACAGAAAGAACTGCAGTGAAATAACATTTCTCCTCACTTTTAATGGCTATCATGAACAGTAATGCATGCTGGTGAGGAGGCACAGAGGAAAAAAAAACCTCTTATATAATATTGTCAGGAATATAAATTCTATAGCCATTATGAATAACAGTATGGCTGTCCCTTGGAGAACTGAAAATAGATGTATCATATGATCCAGCTCTTCTGCTTCTGGGAATACATCCAATGAAATGAAAGCAGTATAAGGAAGACATATCTGTACTCCCATGTTTATTGTAGCACTCTTCACAATAGCCAAGATTTGGAATCAACCTAGGTGGCTATGAATGGATCAATAAATAAAGCAAACAAATACACACATATATGCACACATATATGCACACACATATATGTATACATGTGCTATATATGTGTACACACAAATATATACATATACATATATGTGTGTACATATATATGATGAGATATTATACTGCTAGAAAAGTGGATGATAGAACTTGCAGACATTAAGTTAAACGAAATAATCTAGACACAAAATAGACAAAAACCTTATTTTCCTTCATATGTGGAAACAAAGAAAAGTCGATCTGGCTGTAGAATAAGGGATACTATAAGTTAAGAAAGATGAAGACAGAGTGGATAGAAGTGTAATGGGGGCCTTTTTCTGACCCTGGAAGCTAATACATGGCCAATCTTAAAGCTAATAATTTTCTGCCTCTTCCTCCTGTCCCTCTCCTTCTCCCCTTGTTAACAAAAAAACATGTTCTTGTCAGTTTACTGACCAAAGGGCTGAAGACCTATGTCTGTGAGTCTGAGAAAGAGCCAACTCAAGGACAACTTAGACACGAACTGTGTCCCTTCTGACAAGCTCACATGCCACGGAAGAGCTAACTCTTGAAAGGGACTTGATTCCTTTGTTTGGGAAGAACCCAGGGTTTGGTTCTGAACTCTTAAGTTCACTAACTTCTCTGATTTGGTAGCAAATCAATAAATTTCTTTTTCCTTCTTCCTGAAGACTTTTTCCAATTTTTTCATTTGGCAAATTGGGGCAAGTAGCAGAATTCAGTTTCAAAGGAAGGATAGAAGCAGTACCAAAATACTGTTCAATGGAAGGTATGGATTCTAGTGTTCTATGAAATACTGTAATGAATAAAGTTCACAGTGTCTTGCTGAATGTTTTATGAAGAACTAGATGAAAGCTTGAAGCCTCAAAACATAAAGAAGTTATGAGTTGGAAATACTGACTACCATAATTTGATCACTACATGCTGAATACATGTATATACCTTTGGTCTTTTTTGAGTTGTTTATGTGTTAGCTTTTCATTTCAGTGACAATACCTGACATAGACAACTTAAATGGAGGAAAGACTGATTTGAGCTCACAGTTTCAGAGATTTTGTATTTATTTATTTATTTATGGTGCTGGGGATTGAACCCAGTCATTCTACCTCCAAGCTACACCCCCAGCCCTATTTTATGGTTTATTTGGAAAAGGGTCCTGCTAAGTTGCTGTGAGCCTCACTAAATTACTGAGGCTGCCTTTGAACCTGTGATCCTCCTGTCTCAGCCTCCCAAGTACAGGAATTACAGACATGTGCCACCACAACTGGCTACAATTTCAGAGGTTTTAAACCAGAAAATGGGGCTCCATTGTCATAGATCTATGGTGTGGCAGAACATCATGGCAGAGAGGCCAGGGTTAGTAGAGCATAGCTGCTCATCTAATTATGGTCAGGAAAGAGAGAGAGAGAGAGAGAGAGAGAGAGAGAGAGAGAGAGAGAGGGAGGAAGAAGAAGAAGAAGAAGAAGAAGAAGAAGAAGAAGAAGAAGAAGAAGAAGAAGAAGAAGAGGAAGAAGAGAAAAGAGAAGAGAAAGAAGGAGGAGGAGGAGGAGGAGGAGGAGGAGGAGAAGAAGAAGAAGAAGAAGAAGAAGAAGAAGAAGAAGAAGAAGAAGAAGAAGAAGAAGAGGGGGAGGGGGAGGGGAGAGGGGAGAGGGGAGAGAGGAGAGGGGAGAGGGGAGAGAGAAGAGAGGAGAAGAGAGAGAAGAAGAAGAAGAAGAAGAAGAAGAAGAAGAAGAAGAAGAAGAAGAAGAAGAAGAAGAAGAAGAAGAAGAAGAGAAAAGAGAAGAGAAAGGAGGAGGAGGAGGAGGAGAAGAAGAAGAAGAAGAAGAAGAAGAAGAAGAAGAAGAAGAAGAAGAAGAAGAAGAAGAAGAAGAGGAGGAGGAGGAGGAGGAGGGGGAGGGGGAGGGGGAGGGGAGAGGGGAGAGAGGAGAGGGGAGAGAGAAGAGAGAAGAGAGGAGAAGAGAGAGCTCCCACAAACCTCCTATTTCTTCCAACTATGTCCTACTTTCTATAGTTTCCACAGCCTCCCAGTAATCCATCCAGCCATCAGCAGATTAATCCAATTATGAGTTCAGACCCTTTATGATCCAATAGCTTCCCCAAATCCCCACCTCTGAATATTGCTGCATTGGAAATCAATGTTTCTGCACATAAGCCTTTTCAGGACATTCTATAACCAAATCAAATGATAACATCGTGTGTATTCTGGTGCCTTAAGTTTTCACATGAATTTTGCAAACACTTTGTTGATATCTGCAAAAACATTGTCAACTTGGATTTTGATAGAGGTCATCTGTAGGTCATTTGGGGGTTATTCTAATTTTAATAATGTCAACTATTCTGCTACATGGAAGTGGGATATTTTTCCATTTAGTTCTTTCAGTGGTGATTTGTAGTTTTTCATGTAAAAGTTTGAAGATATATTCTTATTTATTTATTTATTTATTTATTTATTTATTTGTGGTACTGAGGATGGAACCCAGGGGCATTATATCTCTGAGCTACAATCCTTTTTGGGTTTTTTTTTTTTTTTTTTTTTTGCGGTACTGGGGATGGAACCCAGGGGCGTTCTACCTCCGAGTCACATCCCCAGCCCTATTTTTTATCCTTCATTTTGAAACAGGGTCTTACTGAGTTGCAGAGGGCCTCACTAAGTACCTGAGGCTGTCTGCGAACTACAACCCTCAGGTCTCAGCCTCCTGAATGCCGGGATTACAATACTGCACCACCATGCCCGGCTATTACATATTCTCTTTTATATACACTTTTATTGGTGCATTGTAGTCTCATATCATAAAAGTGATAGTGACATACATTCACACAGCACTTGGGCTCCCTCCCCAATTTCTCCAACTGTGTCCTACTCCCTATAGTGTCCTCCCTCCCTTCCCTACACAGGATATTGAGATTGGCATTGATATCCTCACATGTGTGCATAATGTCAATTGAAGTATATTAATTCTCACTACCCTCCCCTAGACCACCTCCCTTGCTCCACTGGGATTTCTCCTTCATTATCTAAAGTCCCTCTTATACCCTGATTACTCACTGGCTTCTGCATTTGAGAAAAAACATATGACCCTTCACTTTCTGTGACTGGCTAATCTCACCTAGCGTAATGTTCTCCAGGTCCATCCATTTTCCTGCAGGTTTATTCTTTTTGATGCTATTGTCAGTGGAAATATTTTCTTAACTCTATGTTGACTTGCTCATTTCGATTGTATAGAAAATTGATTTGCACACTGATCATCCATCCTGAAAACTGGCTGAATGTGTATGTGTGTGTGTGTGTGTGTGTATGTGTGTGTGTGTGTGTGTGGTGTGGTACTGGGATGGAACCCAGGGGCTTTCTACCTCAGGGCTACACTCCCAGACCTATTTTCTATTTTACTTGGAAACAGGGTCTCACTAAGTTGCTGAGAACCTCACTAAGTAGCTGAGGCTGGCTTCAAACCTGCGCGATCCTCCTGTCTCAGCCTCCCAAGTGCTAGGATTACAAGAGTGCGCCACCACACCCAGCTTGAATTTTTTATTATCACTAGTATTGTTGTGTGCAATTTTCTGTACACACTATTATGTCACTATAGCAACACAATTCACAACAGCTGAATTATGAAACCAAATTAGGTGTCAGTCAACAGATGAATGGATAATGAAAATGTGGTACATAGACACAATGTCATTTTACTCGGTCATAAAGAAGAACAAAATTATGTCTTTTGTGGAACAGATGAATAGAACTAGAGAACATTATGCTGAGTGAGATCAGCTAGTCTAAGAAAGTCAAGGATTATACGTTTTCTCTCATATACAGAAGCTAGAGAGAAAATAGGAAACAAAATAGACTTCAGATAAACAAGGAGAGAGAGACCAGTAGAATAGTGGCAGGGAGTGGGGGATAGAGGTGGCACAAAGGATTGCTGATGAAGGGAAAAAATAATATCATGCCTATATATGAACACATCACTACCACTCTCTCTAACATGTCTGGGGAAGAGGAAAGTGGGGTGAGAGCCAAGAAAGCCAAAGGTACATACCAAGTCCTGTGTTCATGTATGTTTATCACGTTGAACCTTACTATAATATACAATTACAATGCATCAATAAAATTATATTTTAAAATGAGGAAAGTGAATATCCTTGTCTTTTTTCCGTATCTTGGAAGGAAAGCTTCTTTCAGTACTGAGTGTATGAGCTATGAGTATGTCATAAACACTCTTTATTACATTAATACATTTCTCTTATATTTACTGTTTGTTTAGAGTTTTATCTTTAAAGACTACTGAATTTTGTCCATTGATTTTTCTGTGTCTATTGAGAATATCATGGTATTTATGCTATTAGTATGGTGAATTATTTTATTGATTTTTGTCTGTCAAATCCAGCTTATATTCCTGGGATAAATATCACTTGGCTGAAATTAGATAACCTAAATTAAATGGATAAATCACAGAAACACACTATCTGTGGAATTTTTATGTGCACTTAAAAAGAATTTATGTTCTGCTATTGCTGGGTTGAGTGCCTGTTTGGTCCAGCTGGATTGTACCATTTTTGAAATAATTATTCTTCTCCTCTCCTTCTTATTCTTCTTTATCTTCCTTCTCCTCCTCCTCCTCCTCCAACAGCAGCTGCTTCTCTTCTTCTTCTTCTTCTTCTTCTTCTTCTTCTTCTTCTTCTTCTTCTTCCTTCCTTCCTTCCTTCCTTCCTTCTCCACTGGCCCTTTGTTTCTGCTTGAGCTCCCATTTGACATTGATTTTTGGAGGTGTCAGTATCACCCAATATCTGATGGACTCTAATTGGATCCAAGCAAAGAATGAGCCAGTGTGGGCTACCTTCTGTTTCTAGGTCATGAATAAACCAGTACTAGGTCTAGATCATCTTTTTCTGTTGAGTTGTAGGACGGTGGAACCAGTTCACCTTCTTTTTCCCATCATTCATAGATCTCTTCTGATTTTCTTTTGGGCCATTTCCAAGATTTATAATTTTTAGCAAGGAGAAGAAAATGGATATATATATATATATACATATATATGTATATATATACATGTATATATATACATATATATGTATATATATGTATATATACATATATATACATGTATATATACATGTATATATATACATGTATATATATACATGTATATATATACATATATATATATATTCTTGATAGGAAATATATATATATATATTCTTGATAGGAAATATCCATTTATTGTCAATAAGAAAAATATTTGCGGAAACAGAAAAAGTAGCATACACAGAGTGGTAATATTAATAATAACACTGATATTATTTCTATAAAAGTAAAATTGAAACTACAAAATCAGTCATCATTGCAATAATAAGCAGGATACTTGATTCCTGGGTTTGATTTCCAGCCTCTTAGCTGGTGACACTGGGCAAGTGACTTGAATTCTGTTAGGCTCACTCTCCTAGACTTAAAATCAATATTCTATTATTTTAGTATTTGTAATCAGATAATATAAATTTTATATTTAGTACAGTGTCTGATCAGTTCTCAATAGATAGGAGTTATCAAACTATTTAGGTCTTTTTTGGAACAGGGCCTCAGTAAGTTTTTGAAGCTGACCTCGAACTTGTGACCTTCCTGTTTCAGCCTACCAAGTACTGAGATTCCAGGCATCCCCCACTATGCCCAACAACTCCTTATATACTAACATTGGAGTTGTTCTAGTACTCCATTCCCTTCTATGTCAAAGGTCAACCTCTTGGCCACTAATTTTTTGAGTACTTTCTCCACTCTTGAAGTAAACTTTAGTTTCTTCCTTCTAAAGACGACCAATTTCCAGTCTGTGGGCTGATGTTGGCAAAGACTGTGCATGCCATACTGTACGCAGCTGTACAAGTGCTTTTTCTCTCCTTTGTCTGTTGAAAGTGGGGCTCCCTATTTCAGAGTGCCAGCAGATGTTTCTTTATTTAAACTGTATTCAGGGAGAGGAAGGAAAGAGAGACAGACACACACAAGGAGGAAAGAGGTCTGGGTCATAACACCACATTTATTCAGAGGCCACTGTGCCAGGAAAAATGTGCACAGCAATTGTAATTTGTTTTTTCCGTTTTATTTGATTTTTTTTTCAAACAGGAATTTCTTGTTTCCTTAGATACTAATTAAATCTCAGTTGCTGAGAACTGGCCAGCCAGTAGACATTCAATGTGATGGTGGATGACCAAATACTGTATTTATTGTAGGTCTGTAGCAGGAAATTTTGGTCTCAATGTAGTGGCTGGTTTTGCCTTCAAATGTATGTGCCTGTGTTGTATGCAAAGAATTCAAAAACATATACCATAGGAAAGATTAAGTTTAAGGTAGTGGTTTATTCCTGAATTTGGGTCTTTTATAAGCTTCTACTTACCAAATTGATTAGCATACAAGTTGGATTTGGAGAATCGTCATCTTTTTATTTTTTTAATTTTTTAATATTTTTTAAATTTTTTATTGGTGCATTATATTCATACATCATATTGGGGTAAACAACTTGTGTGAACATACATGTACACATCACCCATTTAGCCCCTACCCAATTCCCATCCTCATCTTTTTAAACATATACGTTATTCTATCTAACTCACTATCTTAAGAGATGGCCTTTGTTTAGATTCTTATTTGCTCAGTGTTCTCAACCACAAGTTTTAACTTTAGATTCTTTAGCACAATGCTTGACAACACTGGTTGAAATAAGGAAAGCTCTGTTAAACCAGCGATTGTGTATCAAATAGAACAAAAATGTATCCCAAAAGTCAGACTAGAATGAATGTTTGTAACTAAATTCAGTCACTTTGATTGTTAGGAGAATGTTAAGTCTCAAGAGGGGGAATGTACAGAGGAAAATTCCTGGAGAGCTAACCAGAACGATAACTCTAGCAAGCTCTCGATTACAGGCTCATTCTCTTGGAGTATTTGGACTTTGCATGAGGCCAAGAATAAAATGGACCAACCTGGTTAGCAAAAACAGCTACGTGGCTTAAGCATGCCTGAAGATAACGGATTGTGGGAGTACCACTAATCAGGAAGACAAGTGTTCAGTTGTCTAGCAAATACCATTATCTTTTTTTGTGGGGCAGGGTACTAGGGATTGAACCCAGAGGCATTTGACCTCCGAGCTACACCCCCAGCCCCATTTTTTATTCTTTATTTTGAAACAGAGTCTCACTAAGTTGTAGAGGGCCTCATTAAGTAGCTGAGGCTGGCCACGAACCTGTGATTCTCTTGTTTCAGCCTCTCAAATGCTGCCCAGCTACTATTATCTTTAAAGGCAACAGGACATGGTAGAAAGGACAGGCCTTTGGAGTTAGGCAGACCTGACTTTGAATAATATAACTCTGTCTTTGATGAGGTTACATAATCACTCTAAATCTGTCTCTTCTCTGCAAAATGGAGCTAATCAAACCTATCTTAAGGCAGATGTGGTGGTTTATGCCTGTAATTCCAGAAATTGGGAGACTAAGGCAAAATGTTTTCAGATTTGAGGCAGCTTCAGCAACACAGTGAGGCCCTCATCAGCCTAGACTCTATTTAAAAATTTACAAAATCATAAAATAGGGCTGGAGTAGCTGTGTATAAAGCTGTTCAGACATAGAAAATATCACAAACTTGGTGTCCTAAAATAACAAAAATGAATTATTTCATAGTACTGGAGGTTAGAAGTCTGGAATCAAGATCAAGATTGGTTCTTTTTTTTCAGTACTGGGGATGGAACCCAGGGGCATTCTAACTCCAAGCTGCACCCTCAGCCCTATTTCTTATTATTTATTTTTAAACAGGGTCTCACTGACTTGCAAAGGGCCTCACTAAGTAGCTGAGGCTGTCTGTGAACTGTGATCCTCCTATCTCAGCCTCCTGAATGCTGGGATTACAAGCATGTGTCACCATGCCCCGCTCCAAGATTGTTCTTGATTGGGTTCTCTAAAGGAGAATCTGCTCTATTTCTTCTCTTGGGTTTGAGTGGTTGCTAGCAATCCTTGGTGTTACTTGGCCTATAGACTCAAGCAGTTGCCTCATATTCCCATGATATTATCCAGTTGGGTCCCTGCCTCTGTGTCCATAGATCATTCTTCCTATAAGGGCACCGGTCACATTAGATTCAGGGCCCGTTCTACTCTATTATGACCTCATCTTAACTGCAGATTACAACTACAAAGTTCTCAGGTAAGTTTACATTCAAAGGTTTTAATAGTTAAGGCTTCAGCATATCTTCTGGAAGTACCCAGTTTCATCCATAACGATAACTAGGAGGGAGGATAATGACCAAGGGCTAAAAAGCTTTCTGGGGGAGGCAAGACCAGAAGTCTTGATTTGAGCAGGTAAAGAGGAATATGTAAAGGAAGGAGAATTATGGCTATGAACATAGGAATAATCAGAAATGGTATCTGATAAACAAGTGTACTTATTCATATTCTTCTTTATCTCTATGTAAATTTAGTGTCTGGGACTCACATTAGACCTGTATTAACCTGTATGCTCCTTATTAGATTGAAAGCTTTTGATGGGTGGAGATATTTATTTCTTAACCTGTCTGTCTCCCCTACATCACCTTCCTTGGGGCATGGTATAAAACATGTACACAATAATGGCTTTCTGAATTGAACTTGTTTGGCTGCCAAAAAGTTGGCAACTGAAATAGTCTCACACATAATGCCATGACCTTTTTCTCTATATATAAGAGCTTCCCAAAGTAAATCTTTTTCAGAGATCAGATTCAAATATTATGCCTTTCTTAAAGATCTAAGACACTGAATCCCTATCAGATGATAAGTTCTCTCTACCATCAGTGGCTGCCAAATGTAGCTTGGATGCCTTCAAGAACTTAAAGCCAGGAATGTTGGTGCATGCCTATAAACCTAGTACTTCGGAAACTGAGACAGGAGGATTGCAGGTTCAAGGCCAGCCTCAGCAACTTATCAGGACTCTTGACAACATAGCAAGACCCTGTTCCAAAACAAAAATTTAAAAAAGGGCTGGGGATGTAACTCAGATGTAGAATGCCCTTGGGTTCAATCCCCAATACTGAAAAAAAAGAATAGACAATTTAGTATGCCCCATAATTCTAATTGTTAGGTTTTGTTTACATATTTTTATTTTTGTGGTCCTGGGGTGGAACTCAGGGACCTTCTATTTCCAAGATTTTTTTTTTAATTTGGAAATAGAGTCTCACTAAGTTCCTGAGATCCACACTAAGTTGCTGAGGCTGCCTCTGAACCTGTGATCCTCCCATCTTAGCCTCCCAAGTACTGGGTTTGTAGGTGTGTGCCACCATGCCTGGCTTATATATTTTTTCATACTTTTATTGGTTCGTTATAATGATACATCATAGTGAGGTTCAAAGTGGTACATGTGTACAGGCACACAACACTTGGCATATTTCCCTCCACATTCCACCCTGCCCATCTTCTTCCTTCCTGGTATCTGGTAGTGTGTTTGATAGTGTCACCTTCAAATTAGGACATATTACTTGAATTGTTTCCTTCCTCAATTCTCCTTTTCTCCCCTCCCCAACCCCCTTCAACTATTTTATTGATATTTATCCTTGTTGATCTGAAGTCCCTTTTATCTTCTATGTTCTCTCCAGCTTCCACATACAAAAAATCATGCAACCCTTGACTTTCTGAGATTGGCTGATCTCATTTAGCATAATATGTTTATAGCAGCACAGTTCACAATAGCTCAATTATAGAACCAACCTAGGTGTCCATCACAGATGAATGGATAAAGAAAGTGTGGTATATATACACACAAGAAAATTTTACTCAGCCATAAAGAACAATATTATGTCATTTGCAGGGAAATGGTTGGAACTAGAAAATAATCGTTAAGTTTTGTTGTTGTTTTCCTTGTTTGTTTGCTTATTTGCTTGCTTACTTGTTGAAATTCTTAGGTCAAATGTCTTTTTCTGTAATTAAGATATACATTGGCCTTAGCCCTGCCTTGTGGAAATACACAAATTAAGTTCTGTTATGAAACCACAGGTCAAGAGCTCAAATTCAGTGCTAAAATCTAAGGTAGAAAAAAAGCAATGATACCATCAGCATTCCCAGAGTAAATAATTTCTTTTTATATATCTGATTGCTGAATACATGCATTTTACCTACCCTGCCCTTGTGGTTTCTTTGAATTTGATTTGGAAGACCAAACAGACAAAATTTCTGTTTGAATCAAGTCCAGGACATATGCTGCATGAATATATTTTTAAACATAATATGTTTAAACTAGGTCAGTGGTCTAGCATTGGAAAATGCCTGCTTCTCTCTTCCTCTCTCTCAGTGCCCCTGCACACTGAATATGGCAGGAAACAGGTTTCAGTTCCTTCCTGGGGGGGTGTAAATCATGTCATTTCTTTCCAGGGGAGACAAAATAGCCCTATTTACCCATTACATTTTATGATTACATGTTACAGATGAAGATATTGAGGCACAAATGAGTTAAGGTACTCAGGTCACAAACTGGAATAGTAGAGTCTATAACTATGTACTGTGAACTGAAGAATACACAGAAATCCTATTACACTAGCAAAGAAATTTAAATGAGCAATTTTACAGTGAACTGACTATCATTAGAAAATTACTTGTGATAGCCAGGCATGGTGGCACACACTTGTAATCCCAGCATTTGGGAGGCTGAGACAGGAGGATTGTGTAGGTTCAAAGCCAGCCTCAGCTACTTAGTGAGGCCCTTTGCAACTCAGTGAGATCTTTTTTTCAAAATAAAGAATAAAAAATAGGGCTGGGGGGTTTGCTCAGAGGTATAATGCCCCTGGGTTCCATTTCCAGTACCACAAAAAGAAGAAAATTATTTGTGATAGAAAAAAGACATTATTGGTGTTATTTTTACTACTGGGGATTTAACCCAGGAGCATTCTACTTTTTTTTAAATTGGTATATTGTAGTCATACATCTTAATGGAGTAAAAGATGATGGAGGTATACATGCACACATCACCCAATTAGCCCTTACACAATTCCCAACCCACTCCCTCCCCCTCCATCCTTCTCATACTTGGCTTAGTGATTGACATTGATATATTTGTTAATGTACATCATAAACATTAGAGAATTTTCCTTTTCCCCCCTCCCACCCCCTTAGGTCACCTTACTTGCTCATCTATAGTATCTCCTTCATCTAGAGTCCTCCTATGACCCATTTCTCCCTAGCTTTCACATATTAGGGAAAGCATCCGATTTCTTATTTTTTGTGACTGACTAATCTCACTTTCATAATGTTCTCTAGTTCCATTTATTTCCCTGTAAATGATGTAATTGTGTTTTTCTTTATGACTGAGCAAAATTTCATTGTGTGCATATCCCATAGTTTTGTAATCCATTCATCTGTTGATGGACATCTTGGCTGGTTCCATAGTTTAGCAATTGTGAATTGTGCAGCTATGAACATAGATACACATGCATTAGTTTGGTAGTTTGGTTTCCATTCTTTGGGGTAGATACTCAGAAGTGGTATTGCTGGATCATATGGTAATGAGCAACACAACCAGCTCTATATTTTTAACCTTGAAACAGGATCTCTTTAAGTTCCTGAGGGCCTTGCTAAATTGCTGAGGCTGGCCTCAAACTTACAATGGTTCTGTCTCTGTCTCTCAAGTACTGGAATTAGAAGTGTGCACCACCACACCTGGCTAAAAGACATTATGTCTTAAAAAATTATCCCAGCAAGTTTTTCCAGTCCCTGGGATTTAATTTTTTTAGATCTCTGTTACCTTTGAGAAAGAATGGAGTCTCAACCAAAATAACATTAGACATATCCCTCCTCTTCAGCATTTTTTTCAAGATCTACCATCCTTCAGATAGCACCCTCTGGATGCCCACCTCAGAGGTTATGCGTTCTGTGCTTTATGCCTATCTCAGAGTACCAGTCACCATATTCCTTTTCTTCAACAAGTATTGTATCATGAAGAGAATTGAAGGTCTGCTTCTTTGGTCAACTGTTTTTTTGCAGTCATGGTGACCACTAACAGAGTCTCAGTCTACTAGGCCTCCTTGCTGTCCAATCCACCTTGGTCATTTCCTTTAAAAAGAGGAAGCATGATTTTTATCACATAGCAATACTTTGTTTCCATGACAACATAATAGTTGGCTGTGGCTTTGAATAGAAATGCAATACTGTAATCACATTTCTAGTGAAATTTTTTAAAAACTTGATTCTTGCCTTGGTATCAAATAAAGTAAGTGATTAACAAGATTTTATTGTTACCCTCAGGAAGGAAGTCTTAGATCTTGCTTCCTATTAGAAATTATTCTTCTCCTTCCCTAGTTACATTTCCATTTAACTTATACATTCTCTGTGGACTTTGCCAACACATTGTAAAGAACAGGCTTTTTAAAAATCAATATTGTATTTTGTCTGAGAAGAATTTGTTTAATAATAATAGATCAACAATAAGTTTTGTATAATACATCTCATTTGAAGTTATATGAAATCCATTTCATTACTTTATGTAATCCCAGAGAGGGAAGAATTACCAGAAAATTCATCCAAGGAACGATGACACACAAAATCAGGGCACTAGAGCTTCATTTTTAAGATGGCTTGATTGGACTTCAAGAAAATAATTCGATGAGGAAAATTCTGGTGCTAAGAGTTACACCATAATGCATTGACTGAAATTTTAACAGTAGAAAGAAGAATAAGATACGCTTAACACCTCAGGTGTTGGATTGCTCTCTTGGAAGAATTTTTTGGGTTGATGACATGTTGCATCACTTAAATGTTCAACTCAATTGTCTCAGTTTCTTCAAATCAGTCCTCTTAAGTAGTGGGTAGTAATTCAGTATGGTGGTGTGCATGTAATCTCAGTATGTGAGAGGTTGAAGCAGGAGAATTATAGGTTTGAGGATAGCCTCAACAACTTTGTGAGATCCTTAGCAACTTAGCAAGTCCCTGTTTCAAAATAAAAAATAAAATATAAACTGGGTATGGTGACACATACCTGTAATCCCAGAACTTGAGAGACTGAAATTGGAAGATCACAGGTTTGAGAACAGCTTCAGCAACTTCGTGACACCCTCATCAACTTAGCAAGATCCTGTTTCAAAATTAAAAAAAAAATTAGAAGTGAGGTGTGGTGGTGTGCACCTGTAATCCCAGTACTTGGGAAGCTGAGACAGAAAGATGGCAGGCTCAAGCTGGATTCGGTACCTTATGGAGACCCTGAGAAATTCAGTGTAATTCTGTTTCAAAAAAGAAGAAAACTATAGGGTTTTGTAGGTAGCTCAGAAATAAAATGATCTTGGGTTCAATCCCAAGTACCAAAATAATTAATAAATAAGGTTCGAGGTGTAACCCAGAGTTAAATTTTGCTGTTACTTATTTGTCTATAATTTGAGAAAGTTTGCTTAATCATTCTGTGCCTCGATTTGCTTTTTCAAAAATTGAGATGAGAAGTATTCATTATACACACAATGGAATTCTACTCAGCACTCAAGAGCAAAATGACGTTACTTGTAGGAAAATGGATGGATCTGGAGAACACTGCGTTAAGTGAGATGAGCCAGAAAGCGAAGGGTCATCTGTTTTTTCACACATGCAAAAGCTAGGGAATAATGAGAATACCAGAGAAACTTCACATAATTGAGGAGGAACTTCACTGGAGCCAGGGAGGTGGTCTAAGGAAGGAGGAAGGAAGACGGAAGATCGATGAAGGAATCACTGCCATCGACATTATGTTCATATGTGAGCATACCAATGTCAATCTCAATACCCTGTATGGAGAAGGGGGAGGTGGGGAGGGAGCCTGGGAAAGCCCACGGAGTGCAGTGCGCATGTCTTTCACTACCACTGTGAACTGCATTATGATGTGAGACGATAACGCACCAATAAAAGTATATACTTATTTTTTGCGGTTTGAGGATGGAACCAAGGGACGTTCTACCTTCAAGCTGCATCCCCAGCCCTATTTTTTTATTCTTTTATTTTGAAATCGGGTCTCAGTGAGTTGCAAAGGGCTTCACTAAGTAGCCGAGGCTATCTGCAAACTGCGATCCTCCGGTCTTAGCCTCCTGAATGCTGGGATTGCAAGAGGGTGCCACCACCAGACGTGGTGGCACACGCTTGTAATCCTGGTACTTGGGAGGCTGAGACAGGAGGATCGCACAGGTTCGAAGCCAGCCTCAGTTACTTACTGAGGCTCTCAGCAACTTAGTGAGACCCTGTTTCCAAATATAATATGAAAAAATAGGTCTGGAATGTAGCCCAGAGGTAGAAAGCCTCTGTGTTCCATCCCCAGCACCACAAAAACAAAATAAAAAACAAGAGTGCACCACCAATACCGGCTTTAAATTTTTTAAAAAGAATTGCTATTGTGAGAAAAATGAATCATATTAACTGATCCCCATATTAACCTCTCAATAAATCATAGTTATCACTTTTAGTCCCGTTTCTTACCATACAGTTTATAGGCCTTAAATATTTCCTTTAATGAAGTTGTGATAAATAATATAATGGGTTAAGAAGCTGTATACTGAAGGCTGGGGTGTGGCGTCCAGCATGCTCAGTTCCCTGCATTTGAATCCCAGCACCAAAAAGCAAAAGAAAGAAGCAAAGAAACAAACAAACAAAAAAGAAAGTGTAAACTATCACACAAAGATTAATTGGTTGGTAAAGAATAGGATGTTAAATTCAATATAACCAAAAAAGACAATATCTATAAATGTCTACAAGTCTGGCAACATAGTAGTGTGAAATCAATTATCATATAGGTCCAATTTTGATGACAGATATAATTCTTTAAAGAAAGTATCATCTGAAACATCTGCTGTTTTGTGTGTGGTACTATGGGTTGGACACACATGGGTATTCTGCTTCTGAGGCTCACCCCTAGTCCTATTATTTCTTTTTTTTAAACAAGTTCTCACTGCCGGGCGTGGTGGTGCACTCTTATAATCCCCGCGCTTGGGAGGCGGAGACAGGAGGATCGCGCTGGTTCAAAAATGTAAAATAGGTCTGGGAGTGTAGCCCGGAGGTAGAAGGGCTTCCAGGAACCCCAGTACCACCAAACAAAAAAAAACGTTCTCACTAAGTTGTTGAGAGTCTTACTATTTTACTGAGGCTGGCCTCAAACGTACAATCCTCCTGTCTCAGGCTCCCAAGTACTGGGATTACACGTGTGTGTCACAATTCCTTGCTTGTTCAAACTGCTTTTGAAAAGTTTCAAACTAAAAATTACATTCTGAAGCCAGGGGTGGTGGCACACACTTGTAATCTCTGCATCTGGATCTCAGTTCATGGACAGCCTCAGCTACTACTTAGTGAGGCCCTTTGCAACTCAGTGAGACCCTGTTTCAAAATAGATAATAAAAAATAAGGCTGGTGATGTCGCTCCGAGGTAGAATGCCTCTGGGTTTTATCCCCAGTACCACAAAAAATTAAATAAGTAAATAATAAACTAAAAATTACATTCTGATTATATAGACGATGGTATGTGAAATCTTTTCGTTGGATGGGTGTGGAATGTAGAACTCTTTGGAAGTATTTCTGAGTAAGAGAAAGACATAGGTAAAACCTTCAAATGAGTAACAGATATGCAAAAACCATGTCCCAATAATTTTCGGAACCAGCCGCATGTAATCTTGGTAGCCCTGAACTTCCCTTGCCCATAACTTCCTGCCTTTTTTTGATCTTCAATTTATTCAAAGATTTCAAATCTTAGCCTCATATACTTATGATCAAAGTTTATGCATTCACTTATGAATTTAATAAGCATTTAATAGGCATTATATGCCATACAGTGCAATACAAAGACCTACAAGATTCAATTATTGCCAAGTGGAAAAGAAGTAGGAAAGAGAATTCTGAATACAAACACTAGAACATAAAAAGACTCAGAGACTTACAAACTGTAACTTTTATGAAAGGCCGAATGATGCAGGAGAGCCAGACAGAGGCCTGTGTAAGCCCCAATGTAGAGCTGGAGTCTATGGCTATACAAAGTTGTCAAGCAACGCATGATGGTACTCCCCTGTAATCCCAGGATTTAGGAGGCTGAGACAAGGGAATCACAGGTTCACAGCTAACCTCAGGAACTTAGTGAGGTCCTCTGCAACTTAGTGAGACCCTCTTTCCAAAAATAAAAAATAACATAGGGCTGAGGGTGTAGCTCAGAGGCAAAATACCCCTGGGTTCAATCCCTAGTAACACACACACACACACACACACACACACACACACACACTTGTCAAGGAATCTTTTTTTGCTGAATAAGGTAAATGTGTTTATTCACAAGCTAAGTGCATATAACAGTATTAGATTAAAAATAAAATTATAAACTAGACATGGTGGTGCATGCCTGTAATTCCAGAACCTGAGTTACTGAGACAGAAGAATTACATGTTGGAGGCCAGTCTCAGCAACTTAGTGACATCCTGCTTTTAAAATAAAAAAAATAGGGTTGAATGTAGCTCAGAGTTTAAATGTCCCTGAGCTCAATCCCTAGTACCAAAAATTAATAAATAAATGAATACTATGATAGATATACTTTGACCTATTTTATTATAAAAAGCTTCATGTATGGATACATAAATTTCTAAGCTAATCAAAAATGTTAATAGTAATAGAATTAACATTGGATGGGAGTAATATTTTATTGTCTCTGCTTCTCTCCATATTATCTAAATGTTTAAATAATATTACTTATTTGCTTTAATGTTTTCTAAACAAATAGGTATTTCCATTTTGGAAAACATCAATAAAACATTAAAGCTACTGTTTTTCTGTCAAAAAACCTCATTTGAACCATCTCATTTGGCAGAGAATATTGAATTAGTTGCAAATGGTCAAAGTTCATGTTTTCTCTCATACACAGAAGCTAGAGGGAGAATAGGAAACAAAAGGATTTCAGATAAATGAGAAGAAAGATAAATAGAATAATGGAAGGGGATTTAGTGTGAGAGGTGAAGAAAGGGAAAAGGAGGACTGAGGAAGGAAACAGTTCAAATGATGTTATGTTCATACATAAAAGCATCTCCTATCACGACCAATGTCACTAACATTTACAGGGTGGGGTGGATGTGGAGGTCAATGCACCAAATGATGCGTGCAGGTACATTTGTATCACTTGAAATCTCACTACTACATATAATTACACTGAAGCAATAAAAGTATAAAATATATCCTATAATAATTTATGCAAATAATAGGTTCACTGATGAGCTCTAAAGAGCAAGGTAATTTTTTTTGGTAGTACTGGTACTCCTGGAAGCCCTTCTACCTCCGGGCTACACTCCCAGACCTATTTTTACATTTTTATTTGGAAACAGGGTCTCCTAAGCCAGCGTGTGCGGCTGGCTTCGAACCTGCACGATCCTCCTGTCTCTGCCTCCCAAGAGCGGGGATTACAAGCGTGCGCCACCACGCCCAGCCTGAGCAAGGTAATCTTAAGAGGTATGTATAAATGAACCCATTTTATACAAAAATTGCTGCAATGGTTGAAATAAGAAGTATTCTTTCACATAAACTCATTTTCCCTACCAAGAATAGTTGAAAGAGAATTCTTTTTTTTTTTTTTTTTTTTTGCAGTACTAAGGATTGAACCCAGGAGCATTCTATCCCTGAGCTACATCCCCAGGCCTATTTTTTATTCTTTATTTTGAAACAGGGTCTTACTAAGTTGTGGAGGGCCTCACTAAGTAGCTGAGGCTGATCACAAACCTGTGCGATCCTCCTGTCTTGGTGTCCCAAGTACTGGGATTACAAGCATGCGCCACCATACCCAGCTGAAAGACACTTTTCGTAAGAGTCAGTTGGTCCTAAATTGAAGGTACTGCTAGTGGTAGAGCATTTCTCTACCACACACAAAGCCTTGTGCTCCATCAGTGGCATCACACACACACACACACACACACACACACACGCAGAGTCAGTCAGTTAATCCACAAACAGAAGAATGAAACTACACCAACTCTCACTAGTTACAAAATTCAATTCAAAATAAGTTAAAGACTTAAGTGAAATATGTAAAACTATAGAACTACTAAAAGAAAGTGTGCTCCAAGACATTGGAATGGACTAGAATATTTTGGAAAAAACATCAAAAGTATAGGAAACAAAAACAGACAAATCAGATTCCACCAAACAGAAAACTTCTGCACAGCAAAGGAAACAATCAACAGACCAAAGAGACAATTTGCAGATTAAGAGAAAATAATTACAAACTGTGAAGTTGCCAAGGAATTAATATCTAGAATATATGTGTAACTCAAAAACTGAAACAGCAAAAATATAAAAAAGTTTAAATACCTGGCAACAGACCTAAGTAGACATTTCTCAGAAGACATATCAATAGCCAGCAGGTAAATGAAACAATGCTCCACACCAGCAATTGTCAGGGAAATGCCAATCAAAACCACCATGAGTTATCACCTCAGCCCATAATGATGTCTATTATCAAAAAGACAAAAGCTAACAAGTGTTGCTGAGGATATGATGTGGAAAAAAGAAACCCTTGCACAATGATGATGGGAATGTAAATTACTACAACCATTATGGGAAAAACATTGTGGAGGTTCCTCAAACAATTAAAAATAGAACTACCATATGATCCAGCAATGCCATTATTGGGTATTTGTCCAAAGGAAATGAAATCAGTATATCAGAGACATATGCACTCCCATGTTAGCTGTTGCACTATTCACAATAGACAAGAAAGGGAAATGGCCTAAGTGTCTAGCAACTGATGAATGCATAAAATGTGGTACATACACAATGGAATAGGATTCCTCTATTAAAAATGAGATCCTTTCATTCGGAACTATATAAATCGAACTGAAGATCATTATGCTAAGTGATAAATAAGCCTGGCTCGGAAAGGCAAGCATTGCATGATCTCACACAAATATGGAAACAAAAAATTTGATGTCACTGAAGTTGAAAGTAGAATAGTGGCTCCCAAAGGCCAAGAGATTAAGGCAGAGCATTCAGATTGCTGAATGGATACTATGAAACAGTTAGCTAGGAACAAGAACCTCTGAGGTGCTATTGCACAGAAAGTTGACTGTATATAACAATAGTGAACTGCACATTTTAAAGAGCTAGAAGAAAGGATTTTGAGAGTTTTTACCATGAAATAATAAATGGGTGAGGAGATAGATATATCTAACCTGATTTAAACATTATGCAATGTACTTATGTATTAAAACATTACATGGTACCCCCTAACTATGTACATTTTTTCTATTTTTATGTATAAGTTAAATTCAATTTAATAAAAGATTCTATTTAAAAACTAGAGAAAATACCGAATGCAGAAACCTTTGGTAATATTAATGCCATTGTTCTTACCAGTTTCAATTCGTTGACATAAAAACATTGACAACATATATTAGAAAGCCACACACTGACCTATAAAATTTGATAGTCCATTTTGTACTATGACACTGGGGAAAGGCCTCAATAATTTCATAGATTCAGATGCTACTTCAGGTAGCCATACAAGTTGTTGAGTTATAGGTACCACATTTGGGTCAACATCTAAAAGTTTAAACTTAGCAATTTATCTAGGACTAGCAGTAGTTGTTTTCAGCAACTGATGGGGATGACTATACTTGAATAAAGGCTAGCCAAAGAGACACACATATGTATCTTGCCTTTCAAACATGCTACATGTTTGAAAATGTCTAAAAAAATCAGTTCCTCTTCATTCTGATTCCAGATCCTTCTAACTTGTCCTGTATCAAGCAGTTTTAAACAAAGGAACAGCAAGAGTATACATGCCTTGTCTCATTGGGATAGTCTGGTAGCTAAACGGAATTTACTCCCAACTCTGCTTTTGGCTTTACAAACTTAATTTGAATATCCTATCCAGACTCTTGAGCACCCCAACTAATCTCACCTGTTTGAGGCTTTGTGTGCTTCCAAGTCAGAACTGACAGCCTGTCAGGGACCCACCCAAGCTAAAACCGTTGATAAGAATCTCTTCTTCTGGGCCACACCCATTTCCAGAAAACACTGGGGAGATGACAGAGGTACTTCACACTCTATGCAGAAAACTCCACCCTCCACCTGGAGAACAGAGCTCCGTGGCCCAGGTGCGGAACTAAGCAGATGGAAATACTGCAGGACAGGGTCACTGAGTTGGCAAACACATGGGATGCACCATCTGGCATCTGCCTTACCATTTATGAAGCTCCCCAAATGATTTAAAAGTGTCCCAATAGCACTGACTCCTTAAAGTTATCCTTTGCAAATGTGTGGTCTCTTAGGCAAGCAACAGAGGTAGACAGCTTCATATAAATTTAAAATGTAGAG
The DNA here is from genome assembly GCF_963383645.1 of Muscardinus avellanarius. NCBI lineage: Eukaryota > Metazoa > Chordata > Mammalia > Rodentia > Gliridae > Muscardinus > Muscardinus avellanarius. The sequence continues at coordinate 114,658,469 of NC_137792.1, read as the reverse complement.
GTTTCTAGCTGGGCATGGTGGCACATGCTTGTAATCCCAGCATTTGGGAGGCTGAGACAGAAGGATCCAGGTTTGCGGATCCTTCTACTATGAGGTACTTTGCAATTCGGTAAGACCCTGTTTCAAAAATAAAGAATGAAAAATAGAGCTGGGGGTGTAGCTAAAAGGTAGAATGCTCTGGGTTCCATCCCCAATACCACAAAAAATAAATGTAGAAGTTCCCTAATGAGCTCAATGAGGAAATAAGAACTAATGAAAAAAAATTCTGCATTGTTAGGGGCATGATTTCATTGGTACATACTCGAATGTATTTATTGCTCAGATTCATAATAGAGCCAATCTTAAGACGTCCACTGAGGTGGACTGGCCAGACATAAGCAATCAATAATTTTCCAAACCCCGGTACTAAATAAGCAGCTGGAGTAGTGGCTCAGCATGTAACAAGAAACACTCTAGACATCAACCTAACAGTTTGAAACCTTTTACCTTTCTTTCAATGCAAACCAAAGTCAACAACTGACTGTGGTGTCACCAGAGACTAGGATTAGGGTTGGGAAACTATACAGATCTTACTATAGTGTAGGATCTATAGTCCAACTTTTTGACTTTTTGAGTTCAAGTACTTGCTGTCATTCTCCCTTGGAAAGTTTTTACACACAGACACACACACATACACATACACACACACACACACACACACTTATTTGGAAACATTATGAGAATTTAATGCAATAATCCTTGTAGAGAATTTTTCATGGTACTCATTTAGATGCATCTTTCTAGCTGGGCGTGGTGGCACACGCTTGTAATCCCAGCATTTGGGAGGCTGAGACAGGAGAGGAGGATCTCGGTTAGCAGACAGCCTCAGCTACTTAGTGAGGCCATTTGCAACTCAGTGAGACCCTGTTTCAAAATAAAAATAAAAAATAGGCCTGGGAGTATAATTCGGAGGTATAATGCCCCTGTATTCCAGCCTCAGTACCAAAATAAATAAATAAATAAATAAATAAATAAATAAATAAATAAATAAATAAATATCTTTCTGTCACTAATTTCATTGGCTCAGCACATAAGCTTGATAAATGCCAGGCATTGTGGTGCAGGCCTGTAATTCCAATACCTAGAAGGCTGATATAGGAGAATTATAGGTTTGTGGCCAGCCATAGCAACTTACTGAGACCCTCAGCAATTTAACAAAACCCTGTTTCAAAATAAAACAGGGCTGGGGATGGAGCTCAGAGGTAGAATGCTACTGTGTTCAGTCCCTGATATCATAAATAAATAAATAAATAAATAAATTCCTGATCAATTAGATGGAGGAGTGTCTATTCCTTTGCTGTGATCAAAATAATCCATAACCTAAAAGCTTCTGAACCCAAAGCTAAAATACTCCCATCTAGAGTGTATATCCCAACTCGCTAAAGAGGTGATACATAACCAACCCCATTTCTCTGCCACCATTTTCAAAACATGTCCTAGGATAATAACTAGCTATGTTCCCCCATTATATAACTCTACCAATAACTTTGTGAACTTGAAACCTCTAAAAACTTCACTCCATATATTTTAAAGCATATGCCCTCTGGAATTAAACCTACATTTGTTTCTCTGATACAAATAAAATAAAAATTATCACTAGGATCCTCATTCATAGAGCCTATGTCCTCCAACTCCCAAGTATAAGAAGTTAGGATGCTTGTCAGACATTATTCAGAATCCACTTTAACTTTTTGCTTTTTCCCTATTTCCCCTTTTGCCAGGATATTGGCTTGAAACATGTGGAACACTTAGGTTGTGACATCTGCAGCCAACTAATGCAATCATATTTCCAGTACACAGTCTAAATTGAGGCAACCATAGAGAAAGTCATCCAGGATCCCCTTTCTCTGGATTGTACTGCAAACATGCATGGGTGACAGTTTTGGAAAGTGAAAATATGATTTTAATTGCACCATCACCCTGAGTCCCTGGGTATACATCTTTGCCAAGAGGGTTTATTTTTCAAAGCCAAATCACAGCATTTTGAAAGCTTCCTAAATGTCCCCCGCCAGTGAACATCATTTTGAAAGATGAGTAAAAATTCTTGAGATGATGGATTGTAGGAACCCCTTTCTTATCTAAGGGACATGAGGTACTTTGTGCTACATGCTATTTATTTATTTATTGTGGTACTGGAGATGGAATTCAGGGACATTCTACCTCTGAGCTATACTCCCAGCCCTATTTTTTATTCTTTATTTTAAAAAGGGTGTCACTAAGTTTCAAAGGGCCTCACTAAGTAACGGAGGCTGTCTGTGAACCCGGATCCTTCTGTCTCAGCCTCCCAATTGCTGGGATTACAAGTGTGTGCCACCATGCCCGGCTACGTGCTCTTTTTTTATTTTGCTTATGAAAATTCCTTTTCTGAGCCAGGTGTGGTGGTGCATGCTTGTAATCCTCGTGCTTAGGAGGCTGAGACAGGAGGATTGCACAGATTTGAAGCCAGCCTCAGCTACTTAGTGAGGCTCTCAGCAACTTAGTGAGACTCTGTTTCCAAATAAAATATAAAATATATCTAGAGAGTCCCTGAGTTCCATTCCCAGTATCACAAATAAAAGAAAGAAAATTTCTTTTCTGGTAGACTGCCTCATTGCTGACTTTATGGATCTGGGTGGTTTCTGTTTGGGGCCCCTCCCATTCTTTGAAGGATTTCCCTCTTCCCAAATAAACAGGATCACAATGAATAGTGGGCATCTTTGTGCTCCATTCCTATCATTTTGGATATGTGAGCATAGCCTGATGACACAAATGACAGATTAATAGCTTGAGTTCAGTGAGGAGGAGCAACCTCTGCCATCCTCAGGCAATCTTCCACCCTTGCCACCTACACAGAGCCATGTCCTGCCCAAATGGAGAGAGAGAGAGAGAGGGTATGAGAGATGGGACCTGTTAATCACTAAGCCAAGCATGAGAAGGAGGGAGCAAGGAGGGGATGGGGTGGGAATTGGGGAAGGTAGTCCTTCCCCAATTGGGTGATGCGTGCATGTATGCCTCTACCATCTTGTACCCCATTAGGATGTATGATTACAATACACCAATAAAATATGCATTTATGCATGAGAAACCTTTAAAAAAAACTGGCAGAGGAAGCTCAACTGACCTGCTGCTACACACGTGTCATCCCAGTATTTGGGAGGCTGTGATAGGAAGATCACAGGTTGGATGGAGGCCAGCATTGGCCATTTAGAGAGAACCTAAGCAAGTTATTGAGGACTTGTTTCAAATTTTTTAAGGAAAATTAAAAGGCTTCGTGATATAGCTCAGAGGTAAAATGCCCCTGGGTTCGTTCTCTGGTACCACACACACAAAATGGCGAGAGGAACTTTCACACCATCACCACTAATGCCACCACAACAGAATACAGGTATTTGTCTAGACTGCTCCCCAACTGCTCTAGGTTACCTTGTTGAGCTGTGCCCCCAACCTTTGCTAACTTGCACCAAGGGCTTGCTCACAGACTTTTACTTTGTACCCTTATGACACTCGAATTTGTCATCTCCTCTGATAACTTGGTAGCTGAAGCAGGGCCCTCATGCTTCTGGCCCTTACCCCAACACACATCCTGAATTTTAGCATCCTACTCAAGATTTCTCAGAACTCCATCTCAGCTTGCTTTTATTTTTCTGCTTCCACGCTCCCAGCCTAGCATCTGCTGAAAACTACAGCTCCGCTCAAAACTGACATATCTGAAATATGACAGGATATAGATAAATCCCTGTACAATTTAGAAAATTACCTAGAGGCAGAGTCAGAGATCAAATGATCTTTCACGGGCTCTTCTAGATCAAATAGCATTTTAGTAAAGGTGTGTGTTAAAATATTTGTATTGAGTTCAAAAGTTTGTAGATGCCTCATTTGTTGTCAGAACCCCTTACCATACTTAATGAAGTCTGCTATGAATTTACAGAATGCTTTGTGTATTCTTAATCCATTTACAAAATCTGTGAAGGCAGGAATTATGGTTGGCTGCATTTGCCTGACAGTTTTAGTATTTGGAGCCATTAAAAGCACATTTCACAAGCTCATGCAGGATAACCCTATGATAACACAGATAATCACACCCTCCTCTTGGAAATTGTTACTTTGTTTTTTATGACATCAGTAATTCCCTTGGTTCTCTATCTCTTATTCTGGAAAGTCCTTCTCTGTTTCCTTTGATGGCTCTTCCCTAGAACATCCCTTCACCATTACTGTTCTTGAGGGCTTTGGCCCTGGCTCTCATTTTTATGCTATGCTTGCTCTCTGTGATCTCCTTGGTGCTATAACTTTAAGCATCATTAACACATAACTAACTCCTATATCCAACCATGAGCTTGCTCCTTAACTCCAAAAAAATAGCTAAGTCAACTTGTCCAATGTTGAATTAAACATTTCCCATTCACATTCTGAACTGATCTTCTTTCATCTCCTTCATACTTTTTTTATATGAAGTAGCATCTACTATCAAAAGACTCAAGCCAGAAAATACTGTATAGGTTTTTTTCCCAAACATTCAGCAATTCTTTTTGGGTTTTGGTTTAGGATAGGTTTCTAGAAATAGTTTATTGATATGCAATAAACTATAAGGCCAGAAGTAGTGGTACATGTAAGGTTTGAGTCGCCCCTGCCCCACAGGGGGCAGGGCCGGAAGCTAGGAGGTGGAGCTCTGCGATTCCGGGAGGGAACCAGGCCTCCCGGGTCCGGAAGAAGAGTGTGCAGAGTTCAGAGAGGAGCCCGAGAGGGAGGGACGCACTCTCTCCCCCGCCACCAGCCCCCCACGTGGGGGGCTGGAGCCCAATCTCCCACGAATAAAGATATCCATAATATTTACTATGGATCTCCGCGTGTCTCTATGCGCCAGTGGGACTCGCCTAATAATAATATATTATCATTCATTTGGTGCCGATAAACCCGTATCGGACTTATGGGACTTGGTTTGGATCTCAGCTTATTTAACTACATGCGCGGCCTCTGCGCGCCCGCCCGCCCGGCCCGCGGGCTTCTACAAAGAGCTGAAAGGAGACTGGACCTCACCGCCCTCGCCGCACCCCAGCCCGAGCCACCTGGATGGGCTGCACCACGTCCCGGCCCGAGCCGCCCGCCCGCCGCCTGGACAAGACTGCGCCGCCGCCGCTGCCTAAAGGGGCCATGCCCGCCCGCGCGGCGTCCGCGGACCCCGCCGCACCGGACTGTGCTGCTTAGCGCGCCTTGGCTTTCTATGCGCCTGGCGTTTCTTAGACCCGCCCGCCGCCTTATTGGCCCGGCTGCGCCCGCCTCTGCGGCCTGGATGGGCCGCGCCCAGCATCGTCCGCGGACCCTGCCACACCAGACTGTGCCGTGTAGCGCGCCCATGCCTTCTCTGCACCTGGCGTTGCTTAGATCCTCCCGCCGATGCCGCCGCCTGATGACCCGGGCCCTGCGCCCGCTCTCTGCTGATCTCCCGCGCTCCTGCTGATCCCTTCACCCTCTGCCCTCCCACCCCCGCTGCCCGGGCCCGGCCATTCCGGTAAGCACCCACATGGGATCACTGTGGGGGGAGGCCACAAGCTTTGGCCCGCCATCTTTGGCCCACGTGTAATCACTGGGGAGCCACCATCTTTAACCCCTCCTATCTCATGACCTCGCTGGAGGTCCGCCATCTTTAACCCCTCCCACCTCATGGCCTCGCTGGAGACCTCAAATCCCTCCCACTTTCCACTCCTAACCAATCCTAGGAGTCGGTGGCCATTTTTAAAAAACTTTTCGCAGCCATCTTCAGGCCAGATCTCCACAGCAGCCTCTCTCAGTGGTAAACTTCCTCTTAAGGGAGTAAGTGGGTTCTGCCTAACTCGGAGGATTCTGACTGACTGACTGACTGACTGCTATTAAACCCGGTATACCGGTATCCTCCAGTTCTCCAATCGTTCAGGACGATTGCGAGGTGTGTACAGAGACAAGAGACGTCTTCTCTCTGGCACACCTGATCTGTATTACCGAACTAGGCAAGGCCCTGGGACGCTGGGGGTACCTGCCTTTGTTCTTGCCCACTTACAAGTCATGGGGGGAAGTCAGCCATCAAAGATTGAGATTGACCCTCAGTCTCCGCTGGGCCGTATATTAACTAATCTGCAGGCTCTGGGATTCTTTGGGGAACTGTCCCCTGAAAAACTCGTATCTCTTTGCACTAAGATCTGGCCGACATATGACCTAACCAATAACTTTCGATGGCCTCCCATGGGCACGCTAGATCCTAGGACGCTGATGGCTCTCAGTGAATTTTGCACGCGGTCAGCAAAATGGTGTGACCTCGAGTATGTACAGCCCTTCTGGCGGCTGCATTTTCTGTTTTCTCCATCTACCGGCTCTACTGCTGCCCAGGGCATGCTGGCTGGAGTATCCCGTCAGCCACAGCCGCCATCTTGGACACCACGTGGCAAGTCACAGGCGCCACCTGGTGGCCCTTCTGGGTCACAGGCTTACAATTCTGCGGACCCACAGCCGCCATCTTGCGATAAAACGTGGGGGCCGGGGTCTGACCCAGCTGGGTTACAAGCCCCATCTTCCTCTCTCCTGGCCCCACTTCGCGAAGTGGCTGGGGCAGAAGGGGTGATCCGGGTCCATGTCCCCTTTTCCCTTCCTGACCTCACTCAACTGGAAAAGAGACTGGGGTCCTTTTCTGCCAATCCTTATGGTTTTATCAAGGAATTCCAGCATATTGTGCAGGCATATGACTTAACGTGGCGAGATTTGCATGTCATTCTAACCTCTTCTCTAAATCCAGAGGAACGTGATCAGATCCTGAAGGCAGCCAGAGAGAGGGCTGACCAGACTCATTTAACAGATCCAGGGCTTCCTATCGGTGCAGCTGCAGTTCCATCTGAGGAGCCCCACTGGAATTATAATGTAAAGGAGAGAATAGAAATGAGAAATTATATGATACAATGTCTTCTTGATGGTATGCGAGATGCTTCCCATAAGGCGGTTAATTATGATAAACTTAGGGAAATCACCCAGGGTCCAAATGAAAACCCAGCAGTTTTTCTTAACCGGTTGTGAGAGGCCCTTACACGCTATACCCGTCTAGACCCATCCTCTGAGGCAGGCTCGATCATATTGGCCACCCATTTCATTGGGCAAGCGGCTCCTGACATAAGAAAAAAGCTAAAGAAAGCTGAGGATGGTCCGCAGACTCCTGTTCGAGATTTGATGAACATGGCATTTAAAGTCTTTAATTCCAGAGAGGAACAGGCCGAAGTGGAGCGTACTCTCCATCTTCGTCAGATGGCGGACTTACAGTCCCTGGCCCTGATAGCAGCCTTGAGGCCGGAGGAGGAAGGGCAGCTTTCCGGGTGGCAAGCGCCACCCAGGAGAGGACGACAGTAAAGACAACCACCTCCAGGAGCCTGTTTCAGGTGTGGAGTATATGGCCATTGAAAAGGCAAATGTCCTTTAAAAAGTGGTGGACCTCAGGTACCTCACTACAGGGGGTCTACCCTTCTGGACAAGGACCCGCCGCTGGCCCTATTTGGTCTGACCAAGGACTGACAGCTCCTGGGATCCCTCATCCTCCTTCCTCCATCTTCCTTGCTGGCCCAGGGTAACTGCAGGTACAGGGTAAGCCAGTTTCCTCTTTGGTGGCATGCTCGATCTTTCAGACCTTAGTCTCCTTCTCACAGGGTGATGACGGCAGGGACAAATTCTCTTGCACGGTGTTGGGACCCACTAAACTTTGTTTCTCTCGACATAACTCTCTTTGATGTTTATATTTTAGCAGGTCCACTTGTTTACATACTATGGTGCTCTCCCTCCTCGGATGCCAAATTGCCTAAGTATTAAACTTCTAAAATGGGCAACTGATGCTCCTAATGCAGTAACAGGTGTTTGACCAGACAAATCCATACTCACTCAATGCTGAAAAGAGTGGTGTGGGGTCTGCTTAGGGAGTTGCTGCTATTAATAACTCTGGTCTAATGAAAAACTGCTAAAGGGGCGGTAGACATTCTCCTCAGGAAAATGTTGCTATTTAAGTTAATAGATCTAGTGACTGCCTTGCATCTAAAAGGGCTTCTGCCCAGCCTGGGTTCCGCTCTCACGATTTTCTGTTTCTTTAATAGCACCTTGCCTGTTAGTCTCCTCAAAGCAAACCAGTCACCGAGCTCTCCAGGGTAACCTCCAACTCTCGCTGCGACCACAGCCACCTGCTCCCTTCCAGCGGCTCAGATTCCGATTCCTCCCGACCTGGGGCCCTTGACTGACGTCGCCCTTATCAGCATGAAGTCGCTAGATGAGCAAAAAACCCCGCCCTTCTGCACCCCTTAGTCAAAGAGGTCGGAATGTAAGGTTTGAGTCGCCCCTGCCCCACAGGGGGCAGGGCCGGAAGCTAGGAGGTGGAGCTCTGCGATTCCGGGAGGGAACCAGGCCTCCCGGGTCCGGAAGAAGAGTGTGCAGTGTTCAGAGAGGAACCCGAGAGGGAGGGACGCACTCTCTCCCCCACCACCAGCCCCCCACGTGGGGGGCTGGAGGCCGATCTCCCACGAATAAAGATATCCATAATATTTACTATGGATCTCCGCGTGTCTCTATGCGCCAGTGGGACTCGCCTAATAATAATATATTATCATTCAGTACACACTTGTAATTCCAGCATTTGGAAGGCTAAGACAGGAGAATCTCGGTTCCAGGACAGCCTCAGCTACTTAGTGAGGCGCTTTACAACTTAGTGAGAAGCTTTTTCAAAATAAAGAATAAAAAATAGGGCTCAGAGGTAGAACGCCCCTGGGTTCCATCCCCAGTACCATAAAAAAAAATAAAACAACTATACATGTTAATAGTGCACAGCTAGAAACACTCGGTATATGTAAACTCATTATCATAATCAAAACAATGAAGACCTCCATCATCCTCCATCAAATTTCCTTATGTCATATGCCTCCCAGTCCTCTCCATATGCCCAGATTCACACCATTAGATTGCTTTTTATCACTATAATAATATCTTGGGCTAAAGCACACAATGTACTTAAACATATCGAAGTCAACCACTAAGCCAAGCATGGAAAGGAGGGATGGAGAGGGAATGGGATGGGAATTGGGTAGGAGCTAAATGGGTGATTTATACATGAATGTCCACACAAGTGTTTTACCCCATTATGATGTATGAATACAATACACCAATAAAAATTTTTTAAAATAAATAAAAATATTATGGGTTGAATTGTCTCCTCCCTCCTAAATTTATATATTGAATTCCTAATGCCTAGTACCACAGAACATTACCCTATTTGAAGACTTGTCTTCATTTTCACATACATAATAAACATTACTAATGGCCAATAAATACATGGGAAAATGTTCATCATTAGCAATTAGGGAGATGTAAACAAAACTACACTGAGATTCCATCTAACCCCATTTGAAATGCTAGTCATCAATGTACCAGTATTGGGAATGGCCTAGGAAGATTTGAGAAAGCTCTGATTATTAATAAATATGTTTCAAAAGTTGGGTGAGGGGCAGATCTGTGGAAGGACTTGGTTTCTACCAAGAAGCAGGCAACTATTGTAACATAAATTAACCTAGCTAAAGGTAATTAAAACAATAAGATTCCTCTATAGGACTCCTGAGTATCTTCCCAAAGGGACTGAAATCAAATTATAAAAATACTTACATATCTTATATTTATACCAGCACAATTAATAATAGCCAAATCATGGTACTGAGGGAGGATAGAAAAAAATCAAAATAGGCGATAACAGAGACAAAATGAAAAGGAAAAAAAACCCTATAGTTTTAAAATCTAGAAACATAGTAATCCTTTTCTTCACCCAACTGGGCCTGTTCTTTCTTAAGCAAAAATTCTCAGTAAGCCCACACTCTTAATCATAATAGCCAGTCTCCCCGCTGAGATTCCTGAGATGCTTAGGAAACAAAGGATCCATAAGGAAGGTCAAGCTCAGAGGCCACCCAGCCCCCATCCACTGCTGCCTGGAAACTGAAGATTCTGAGACCTCCACTCCTGTTGTGTGTTCCTACCGACCCCCTCATAGGGCTCTCCTATGAAATAACAACTGGAAAGACACAAAACTGTTCTTTCTCTTGAGATGGCCCATGTTCTCCCTTGAATGCATATCCCCCACTTTCCTAAATAAACCTCTGTGGTTGTTTCTTACTGGCTTGTGTTGAAATTCATTTCTGCCAGGAAAGTCAAGGACCTTGCCAATCCTGAGGTCCTGAGGTGAGAAATCAATCCCACCCCCACCCTGGACCGTACCAACCCAGGTGCTGGACCACAGTGGAATAGATTATAAAATTATAGGATAGACACACAATGGAATTGTACTCAGCAATAAAGAATAGCCAAATGATACCATTTGCAGGAAAATAAATAGACCTGGAGAACATTATGCTAAGTGAGATTAGCCAGTCACAGAAAGTAAAGGGGCATATGTTTTCTCGCATATGCAGAAGCCAGTGAGTAATGGGGATACAAGAAGGACATTAGACAATGGAGGAGAAACCCCAGTGGAGTGAGAGGATTGGTCTAGGGGAGGATGGTAGGGGGAGGGAGAATTAATAAAGGAATCACTTCCAAGTACTAATTATGTACATTGGTTAGAATACCAATGCCAATCTCAATATCATATATGGGGAAGGAGGTATGAGGAGGGGCCATGGAAAAGCCTACCAAGGGTTATGTTCATGGATATCATTATCACCATGAACTTCATTATGATGTGAGATTTTAATGCACCAATGAGAGTATATTAAAGAAGCCACGCTTGTAATCCAGCATTTGGGAGGCTGAGACAGGATGATCGCAGGTTTGTGGACAGCCTCAGCTAATTATGAGTCCCTTTGCAAATCAGCAAAACCCTGTTTCAAAACAAAGAATAAAAAATAGAGCTGGGGTGTTGCTTGGAAGTAGAATGCCCCTGGGTTCTATTCCCAGTACTGAAAAAAAATTAGATAGATAGATAGATAGATAGATAGATAGATAGAGACAGAGAGAGATTAGGATGGGCTCTAATCCGTTATGACTGGTATCCTCATTTAAAGAGGAATTTGGATACAGAAAAAAAAAAAGAAAATGTCATGTGGAAATTAAGACAGAGATAAGAATAATCCTTCTACACCCCCCAAAATTCCAAATATTGCTTCCAAACAAACAGAAACTTGGGAAGAAGCATGAAACAGATATTTCCTCATAATCCCCGTAAATACTAACCCTGCAATAACTTCATCTCAGATTTCTAGTCTCTATAGATACTGAATTTCTATTGTTTAACTTGCCCAGTTTTCAATACTTCATTGTGGCAGAAAATAGAAAACTAGTGTATTTGGTTTGCATTTTTAAATTTTTATATAAATGAAATTTAACAAGTATATACTCTTTTTTCTAGTTTTTGTAGTTTAATTATTTTAAGATTTGTCATGTCTTTAAGATATCAGTAGTATTTTTTTTTGCTGAGTAGTATTTCTCTGTATGAAAATAGCAAAATTTGGTTATCTAATCACATGTTGATGGGCTATTAGATTGCTTACAGTTTGGATTATTAAAATTAAAGATGCAGCCGGGTTGGAGGTGATGGTACACATATTTAATCCTAGTACTTAGGAGGCTAAGTCAGGAGGGTCACTAGTTTGAGGACAGCCTCAGCTACTTAGTGAGGTCCTCCACAACTTAGTGAAATTCTGTTTCAAAATAAAGAATTAAAAGCCATACATGATGGCACATGCTTGTACTCTCAGCATTTGGAGGCTGAGACAGGAGGATCTGGGTTCGCGGACAGGCTCAGCTACTTAGTAAGGCCCTTTGCAACTCAGTGAGACCCTGTTTCAAAATAAAGAATAAAAAATAGTGTTAAGTAAAATAAAAATGTGGGTCAGGCAGAGTATTAAACACACGAGAGAGGTCCGGTACACGTGGCATTCACTTTAAATGCACAGCTCTCCTGGGAATCAGAGCTGGGCAGTTCCATGGGGCCTGCACACCCTTCCGAGGCTAGAAGAGGCAGGCTGTTCTTTTTAAGGTATGCATCTCAGGGGGAGAGGTTTACTCATGGGAACACATGCTTCTTGCGAGATGCCGCCCTTCTCGCGAGATGCTGTAGATGCTGCTCATGGGGCAGAGTGTGGAAGGGACCCCAACCAATCAAATAGGGCTGGGAGTGTAGCTCAAAGGTAGAATGCCCCTGGGTTCCATCTCTAGTACCACAAAAATAAATAAATAAATAAATAAATAATTTTAAATTAAAAAAATAAAAAATAGAAAGAACGTAAATAATGTATCACTGCATCTCAAATAACTAGAAAAACAAGACCAAATCAAAGCCAAAATTAATTGAAGGAATTAAATAAAGAAGTTGAGATCAGAAGTAAATGAAATAGAGACTAATTTTTTTTTTTTTTTTTTTGGTGGTACTGGGGTTCCTAGAAGCCCTTCTACCTCCAGGCTACACTCCCAGACCTATTTTTACATTTTTATTTGGAAACAGGGTCTCCTAAACCAGCAGGTGCGGCTGGCTTCGAACCTGTGCGATCCTCCTGTCTCTGTCTCTCAAGCGCGGGGATTACAAGCGTGCGCCACAACGCCCGGCCAGAGACTAAAAATTTAATACCAAAAAATCAATACAAAAGATTAACCAAAGTGCTGCTTCTTTGAAAATATAAACAAAAGTAAATACACCCTTAGCCAGACTAAGAAAAAGAGAGGAAAGACTCAAATAAAACTGAGGACAAGCCAGGCGTGGTGGTGCACGCTTGTAATCCCAGCATTCGGGAGGCTGAGAAAGGAGGATCGCAGTTCTTGGACAGCCTCAGCTACTTAGTGAGGCCCTCTGGAACTTAGTGAGACCCTGTTTCAAAATAAAGAATAAAAAAATAGGGCAGGGGGTGTAGCTCAGTGGTCGAATGTCCCTGGGTTCCATCCCCAGACCACCACCCCCCCCCCCACACACACACACACATAATTGAGGACAAAAGGAAGAAGTTACAACCGATACCACAGAAATAATGAAGATCAGGTAGACCTGCTGGTCAATTCCTGTAATACAGTCCTGGCCTGCAGTCACATAGCTAGAGGCAATAAGTGAACATATCAGCTCAGATCTTCTAGCCCCACAGACAAGAACGCATCTCACAAGACCAGACTGACTCTATTTCCATGGGTACATGGGTATTCCTCCAAATGGATGGGTAGAAAAGTACCAAGGAGTCAGAGAGAGGGGGGGGGAGGAAAGTCTGGTTTAGTTGCAAAACAGTGAAGGTATTTATTATTGGTCAACAGGAATTTATGAGGGATACAGAATATAGTCGGTTAGAACAGAAGGTTATCATTGGCTGAGTAAGGTGATTCATGTTCTCTCTCAGAGGTTCCTCATGCCAGGTGGCTGAGGACACTATAGCTGCTTTCATATGGAGCTCCAGGAAATTCTCCAGAGTTTATTCCGGACCCTGCCATTTCGTGGAGTTTATGCCTAACAGTTAGCCTAAGGCTGTTATCCGCTTCTCACACTCTATACGCTATTCCCCAAAGGCTGAACTTTTAGTTCTTTCCCTGAAGAAGTGCACAGGATTATTTATTCCCAAAAAAAAAGCAAGAAAATATGTGGCAGGAAACACATTAGTATACCAAGTACAAACCTGGGAGTTAAAGTTTCTGAATCCTCACCTTTGTTCTCCCGCTGATTCAGATTTAGAAAAACAAGAAGTTTCCAGAATAAACGTTTACCTTGGGTCAATTCAGGGCTAGACTCACCATTAGGGCTTACTTTTACATGTGAAAGAGCAAATGTGTTGGCATTTATACAGAATGGACACCGTTTAATGAGTTCTTTCAATAGATCATCTCAGCAGAAACATTGGTTCTGGACAAATTATTTTCCAGAACCTACCCTGTAGAAGTCCTGTCCCTGAACTAAGTGACTGCATATTTACGATCTACTTTTAATAGGTGTTGTTGATTCCACCAGAGTTATGATGTCCCAAGTAGAATCATAGCAATCTAAATTATGGAGTGCTAGACTGGACCACTATAGCAGACATGGACCCAGCATAAGTTTTCGCTCGTCACTGTTCTCAGGGAAAAGACAAGTAATATCTGGGTTTTATTAATTTATCCAAAGAACTTGGGAAATTTGAGGATTGAAGCCTGACTGACCTATCAAAGCACTTAGTTTTCCACCATTTCCACGACTCATATGCTGACACATTTCTTCCTGACCTTTACATCTGGGAAAGTGACAGCCATAAAAAAAAAAATGTAGGATCGCCGGGCGTGGTGGTGCACACTTGTGATTCTCGCGCTTGGGAGGCGGAGACAGGAGGATCATGCAGGTTCAAAGCCAGCCGCACTGGCTTAAGAGACCCTGTTTCCAAATTTAAAAAATATATAAAATAGGTCTGGGAGTATAGGCCGGAAATAGAAGGGTTCCATCCCCACCCAGTACCACCAACCACAAAAAAAAAAGGTAGGATAGCTGGGTTTAATAGCCCATGCTTGTAATCCCAGCATTTAGCAACTAAGTGAGGCCCTCCGCAACTTAGTGAGACCCTGTTTCAAAATAAAGAATAAAAAATTGGGCTGGGGGTGTAGCTCAAAGGGAGACTGCTCCTGGGGTCCATCTCAAGTAGTGAAAAAAAAAATGGGATAACTTCCTTAATCTTTCAGGCTTTCATTCTGGTTAAAGAACAGTACAGCTTTTTATTTCGTAGTTCTCTAGATTAGATGTAGTTCCCAACGTGAGGTCCTCAGATCAAGAGAATGAGAGTCATTCAGCAATTTGTTACAAATACAAATTTTCTGGCCCTACTCAGATCTACCACAAAATCAGAAACTCTGAAAATAGGGTCTAACAGCTGATACTATAACAATGTTATAGACATTTCCATTGATGTGGTTTCATGCAATGGAGAACATCTACCTGCTTTCATAAGGATGGTCTCCTCATAGTCTTCAATGAATCGCTGTTTTTTCATCAGGGTCTTTGCTCATGCTAATTGCCTACTGCTAACCCCACCTAATTTTATCCATACTCAACTTTTAGTCACCTTCGTCCATGAAGTCTTCTCTAATAATTCTACATTGAGAATATATATATATATATATATATATATATATATATATATATATACTCATCTGGAGATGGAACCCAAGGGGGTTCTACCTCAAACCTACACCCTCAGATCAATTTTTTATTCTTTATTTTGAAATCGGGTCTCACTGAGTTGCAAAGGGTCTCACTAAGTAGCTGAGGCTGTCCGTGAACTGTGATGCTCCTGTCTCAACCTCCCGATGCTGGGATTACAAACATGCACCACCACGCCTGGCTTCAGTCATTTTATTATGGTCAAGGTTTAATAGAATGTGTGTGTGTTTGTGTGTGTGTGTGTGTGTGTGTGTGTTAGTGTGGGTGTGTATGTGTCACTGGGAATTGAACCAAGGGCGTTCTATTTCTGAGCTACACCCCAACAATTTTTGTTTGCCTTATTTTGAAACAGGATCTCATTAAGCTTCTCAGGTTCTTTCTAAGTTGCTGAGGCTGGCCTCCAACCTGAGATCCTCCTGTCTCTGCTTCCCAAGTACTGAGATTGTTTACTTCCTGATTTCAATACTGTATATATCTGTCGCATTTTCCCCATTTGTTTACAATGAACAGGACCAAGATTTTCTTGTTTCTAAATGCTAAAACAGCGTTGAGACTGTGAGGAGAAAATGAAGTTAAGCCACTCTCAGAACTTTGATCATGACCTAGTGATTTCTGCTTCTTAAGAATGCAGTGAAAGTCTTAAGGATAATAGATGAGATTATTGTCTGGATTACATTTCCCTTTAATTAAGGCAGGGAAATATATACTTGAAGAAGAAGGAATGTATTTAAGTGCAACATGCCCCATCCTCCACTACTGTCTAGAACTAAGGTAGATTCTGAAAAGAAGCAACAGAAATTAGGGGGTAAAACAAGGCATACTTGTCTATGTACCTAACTATAATAAATAAACCTAGGCATGGTGGAACATGCCTTTAAGCTCAGTACTTGGGAGGCTAAGACAGAAGGATGGCAGATTTGAGACCAGCCTCAGCAACTTAGTGAAAGTCTCAGCAACCTACTTGTTTCAAAACCAAAGAGTTTTTAAAAGGTATCGCTCAGAAGTATAATGCCATTGCATTCAGTCTCCCATACAAAAAAAAAAAAAAAAAAAGTCCAGCCAGGCATTGCGGTGCACGCTTGTAATCCCAGCATTTGAGAGCCTGAGACAGGATGATCTCGGCTCGCTGACGGCCTCAGCTACTTAGTGAAGCCCTCTGAAACTCAGTGAGACCCTGCTTCAAAATAAAGATTAAAAAATAGGACTGGAGGTGCCACTGAGAGGTAGAAAACACTGGGTTCCATCCCTGGTACCGCAAAAAAAAAAAAAAAAAAAAAAAAAAAACAGTGTGACTCTTGATCCATGTATCTCTTCTTAAAATGTTGAGGCTGGTTCAAAATGTCTCTAGTTAGCAACAACAGCTTTTAATTAATAAATGTCTGGAAAGGTGCTAAACAGAAATAAACATTCAGCCTCACACCTGTGGAAGTTCTTGCCCACTCAAGGGGAAAAATAAGCTTATATAGATCTTGGTTCCTATGAGAAATTAATTCTGAGAAGAAGGACTAATGAGGTTACTAAACCCTTGGCCAACTGAATGTAGACCAAATGTCAAAGGCACCAAAATGAAAGGTAAACACACTAAGACTTTGAAGTTTTCCCCTCAGAGTCCCACCTTGTCTCACTGAGTGTATAACTCAGATCACAAGCCAATGCTGGCAACATCTGGGAGGTTCCACACACTTGGTTTGGAGGAAGAAGTTTATTTTCATATGGAAAGAGGAATTCTCTTACTCTCTGAATTCCATGGGAGCTCTTTGAAGCTATCAGACCCACAGATTCCCAATTTCAGTAGAATTAAACAAAATGCTTTTTCTTCTTTTCCTTAAATTCCAATTAATACTTCCTAAAGTAATTAGGTTATTACCATAAAGTAAATGAAAACAGTTTTGGATGCCAACTCTCCATCACTGAAACCTGTTGAAATAATAACTGGAACAAGGTGACAAAATTAAGGCATTGTGTGTTGCTTTTATGATTTTTAAAAATTTTTACCTAGCACTATATGTGTAAACTAATGGTTTGTTTTTCGGTTATCAGACCAGTTGCTTGACTGAACTGACCATTTTTTATAATATGCTTTTATTGGTATATTATAGTCTCATATCATAATGTAAATATTAGATTGACATTTACTATCCATTTAATAAGAGACATAAGACAAAAAGTACATGGATTACATTTGGTTATGTATATTGTCATAAATAGAGAACAAGAAACAGATTGCAAATATTTAAGAGAGTACATTTTTTTTAAAATCTTGAAGAAAAAGCACTCATTGGTAATTGGCACCCATAGTTTTTATAAAAGTACTGACGCAAAACACAATTGTAAAGTGAAAAAACGTTTCTCCTTTGCCCTTACAGTTTAGCCACATAAAATGGAAATGTTTCCTAGGATCCAGTTCTTTTAATAGCTGATATTATTAATTTATTTTTTTTCAGTACTGGGAATTGAACTCAGGGATATTCTGCCTCCAAGCTACACCGCCAGCCCTATTTTTTTTGTGTGTGTGATACTGGGGTTTCTTGAAAGCCCTCTACCTCCAGGCTACACTCCCAGACCTATTTTATATATTTTTTTTAAAATTTGGAAACAGGATCTCTTAAGCCAGCAAGGCTGGCTTCAAATCTGTGCTATCCTCCTGTCTCCACCTCCCAAGAACGGGGATTACAAGTGTGCACCACTACACCCAGCTTATTTTTTATTTTTTATTTTTGAAACAGGGTCTCACTAAGTTGCAGAGGGCCTCACTTAGTAGCTGAGGCTGGCCACAAATCTGTGATGCTCCTTTCTCAACCTCCTAAGTACTAGGATTACAAGGGTCCATCACCATGTCTGGGTTGTGTTGTAGTAGTGATTATTACTATTATTATTATTAATTACTTTACTAGTAGTAGTAGTAGTAGTAGTAGTAGTAGTAGGGATTGAATTCAGGGGCATTCTACCTCAGAGCTTCATCCCCAGCCCTATTTTTTAAAACAAGGTCTCACAGCCGGGCGTGGTGGCGCACGCTTGTAATCCCCACACTTGGGAGGCTGAGACAGGAGGATCGCACAGGTTCGAAGCCAGCCTCAGCTACTTAGTGAGGCTCTCAGCAACTTAGGGAGACCCTGTTTCCAAATAAAGTATAAATAAATAGGTTTGGTAGTATACCCTGGAGGTAGAAAGCCTCTGGGTACCACTCCCAGTACCACAGAAAAAAATAAGACTAAAAAAAGGCTAAGGGTGTAGCTCCGAGGTGGAATGTCCCTGGGTTCTATCTCCAGTACAACCAAAATAAATAAATAAATAAATAAATAAATAAATAAATAAATAAATATCCCTATGAACAATCTACCTATTAGCTTGATAATTTCTTGGTTATTTTTTGTTTACTATTTTATTTTTGCTGCTAGGGATTGAACCCAATGTCATTTTACCTCTAAGCTACCCCCAACACACACACACACACACTCTCTCTCTCTCTCCCTCCCTCCCTCTCTTTTTAGGTACTGCGGATGGAACCCAGGGGCATTCTACCTCTGAGCTACACCTCCAGCCTATTTTTTATTCTTTATTTTAAAACAGGGTCTCACTGAGTTGCAAGGGCCTCACTAAGTAGCTAAGGCTGTCCCGGAACCATGATTCTCCTGTCTCAGCCTCCCAAATGCTGGGATTACAAGTGTGCACCACCATGCCTGGCTCATTCCCCAACCTTTTTTATTTTTATTTTTTTTATTTTGGAATATGGTCTTGCTAAGTTTCTGAGGCTGGCCCAGAACCTGTGATGCTCCTATCTCAGCCTCCCAAGTACTAGGAATACAAGCATGCATCACCATGCCTAGCTTTTTTGGTCTTATTTATTTATTTATTTATTTGCTGCAGTGGGGATAGAACCCAGAGGCATGCTACCTCAGAGCTATACTTCAAGCCCTATTTTATTATTTATTTTGAAACAAGATCTCAGTAATTTGCAGAGGTCCTCACAAGTTGCTGAGGCTGGCTGGGAACTAGTGATCCTCCTGTCTCAGCCTCCCAAGTAGTAGGATTACAAGTGTGCACCACCACACCTAGCGCCTTCATAATTTTTAATAACAATTCTGTGTGTGTGTGAGTTGGAGATTGAGCCCAGGTCTTCTACCTCCAAGCTAAATCTCTAGCCCTGTTTTATCTTATTTGGAGACCGGCTCTCACTAGGTTGCTGAGAGCCTTGCTAAGTTGCCAAGGCTGGCTTTGAACCTACAATCCTCCTGTCTCAGCCTCCCAAGTACTGGGATTACAAGCATGTGCCACCACCCCTGGCTACAAAAAATATTTTTACAAACTGCTTCTGCCACATACTGCCCTAGCCACATCTGAACATCACCACAAGGCAAAATGGTTTCAATCATAAAACATAAAGTAAGGCGCTTCGCTAATAGACACCAAGAAAATGTACCCCCGGCCCCTTTTTCTGACTATGCTTATTTCCTGGTCTACAGTCCTGCATCCTCCCTTTATCTGAGTGCACAATTTATTCCTGCTTTACTTCCTTCTCTATGTAGACTGGACACCATGGGTCTCACTTCAATTTTCCTTTGCCCAGAAACAACCATTTTCTTTCATCCTTGACTCATATCTACCCTGCTAAGCCCCAGTCCTAAAGCGATGAATACACCTTCCTAGCCTAGCAGGTGGTGCACATCTGTTATCCCAGTTATTGGAAGGGTGAGATACAAAGATCACAGGTTTAAGGCCAACCTCAGCAACTTAACAAGACCCTCTGCCACTTAGCAAGAACCTATTTCAAAACGAAAACTGTAAAAGACCGAGATGTAGCTTGAAGGTAGAATGCCCCTGGGTTCCATACCCAATGACCCCTACAAAGGAACTTACTTCTCTGCTCTGGCACCCAAGAACTTGAGTGCTGCCAAAGGAGAAAACTACATAGCCACATCGAGAGGGACCACACTATTTTTAATAGAATTGCACCACAGTTCATGAACTCTTCTATCCAGGTCCACACTCAACTGTTCCTGGCTGGAGGCAGCAGCATGATGGTGGGTGGTGGGAGCCACTGAGGCAGCCTGGGTGATAGTGGAGATTGGCTCAGTTGGGCAGTTTGAAGAGCTCCTGCGTCTCAACAACAAGCATATTTATTATCCGAAGATGGAGAGAATACTGGTACACATAATCCAAAAGAAGATGGTATCACTTGTTTCAGATCCATCCTTGTGGTTGGTGCCTGGGCACCCTGGGCTCCACAGTGTGTGCAGATAAATAGCAAAATAGCGGAGTTAGCTAAAAAATATCCTCAAGTTTCATTTGCAAAGTTGAAAGTGGAATCTGTTCCTGAAGTACCTGAAAAATACAAAATTAGTTCTGTTCCCACCTTTCAGTGTTTCAAGAATTCTCAGGAAAGCGAACGATTTGATGGTTCACATGCCCCAGAGTTGACCAAAAAAGTTCACTGATGTGCACCTAGCTGCTCCTTTCCACCAAGTGGTAATGGGGATCTCAAAGACCTTCACCTTCTCCTGAAGACATTAACTCATGCTGCCCCCTGCGTGCTGCTCATAAAAGGAACTCCCCAGGAAGCACACTGTAGGTTCAGCAAGCAGATGGTGGAAATTACTCACAAACATAATATTCTGTTGAGAAGCTTTGATATCTTCTCACATGAAGGAATTCCGCAGGGGCCCAAAACCTATTCCAGTGGGCCTACCTCTCCTCAGCTTTATGTTTCTGAAGAGCTCACAGGAGGCCTCAATATAATTAAGGAGCTAGAAGCATCTAAAACTAGATACCATTTGCCCCAAAGCACCCATATTAGAGGTAAGACTCAAAGTGCTAACAAACAAACAGACAAACAAACAAACGTGTGTGGTACCCTTTATGAAAGGAAACAAACGGGAAGCAAAATGTGGATGCAACAAACAAATTCTGAAAATTCTGACTAGTACTGGTGTTGAATATGAAAAAAACATTTGCTATATTGGAAGACGAAGAAACTCGACAAGGATTAAAAACATACTTCAACTGACCACCATATCCTCAGCTATACGTAAAAAGGAGGCCTGTTGGAGGACTGGCTATTGTTAAGGAACTAAAAGAAAATGGTAGTGTGTTGGTGCATGCTTGTAATCCAGCATTTGGGAGGCTAAGACCTGAAGATCGCAGGTTGGTGGACAGCCTTAGCTACTTAGTGAGGCCCTCCACAACTTAGTGAGACCCTGTTTCAAAATAAAGAATAAAAAATAGGGCAGGAGGTGTAGCTCAGAGGTCAAATGCCCCTGGGTTCTGTCCCCAGACCCACAAAAGAAAAGAATAGAAAAGAAAATGGTGAATCTCTGTCTATACTGAAGGGAGAAAATGAATTAACATTCAACAGGGTATTCAACTGTTGTACAAAATAATTATGGTGGAACCGTTCATGCTTTAGTCCTCAGAAATGAACTAGGAATAGAATAATGCTTATTACCCAGTTACTCTTTATGCATTACACAAGGTTGTGCTAAATAAATATATGTTTCATGTTTTTTTTCACTGAAAATAGACTGCTATAAACATTTTTAAATTAAAAAAATAAATTCTTCTATTTAGCACCTCTGCTATCATCCGTGGGAGCAATTCCAAATCTTTCTTTTGAATCCTCACCACAACCACCCTCTTTTGAGAAAATTACATCATCTCCTACTTACTGGAGAAAAATCAAGGTCATCAGGCAGGAACTTCCATGACTTCCTGCCTCAAACTATACAAATGTATCTGTGCCTGTAGCTGTCCTTAAATCTTTTTCCTTCCCCTCAACAACTCAGTGGGAAGGAGTCCTCCTTCTGTTCAATGTTCACACCACCCTTTTCAGCTTTCTTCATGAGCTTGCTCTTACCCTCCATCTACTTTCCTTCAGTATATGAATTTAAATATCTCCATCTTAAAAACAACCACAATGCTATCAATACCAATAACTCCCTGGACCCTACTTTTCCCTCTAATTGAATCAATCATCATTTTCTTTCATAGACTCTTTTTTAAAAAAGAAAAAAAGAGACTAGTCTAGTCTTTCTCCATATTCTTCTATCAATTCTCTCCTCAATGTAATGAATTTGGCTTCCATTCCAAATACTATTCCCACAAAGGCCACTGATGGCTTTGTAGTTTCTAAAGCAACTAGATCATTTTAATCCCAAGACTACTTAACCTGTCTGGTCATTTACAAGTAATCAAAACATGTTCTCCTCCTCGTAAATTTTTTTCTCCCAATCTCTCTAGCTATTATTTAGTTTCTTTCACAGTCTCCTCCTTCTGAGGTACCCTACAGTTTTATTCTCTAGTCATTTTTATTAAAAAGTCATTAGGTCAACACCCTAAAGTTTATTTTCCAGGTTCCAAATTGATTTTTCTGCATATGAGATATCACCACTTGACTGAACAATGACACTTCAATCTTAAAATTTCCAGATATTTAAACCAGGCATGATGCCTGTAATCCCCATACTCAGGAGGTAGAAAAAGGAGGATTACAGTTAAGAGGTCAGCCTCAGTAACTTAGTAAGACCCTCAGCAAATTAATGAAGCCCTGTTTCAAAATAAAATAGGGCTGGGTGTAGCTCTGAGATAGAATACCTTGGATTCAATTCCTAGCACAAAAAAACACACCAAAAACCCAAACATATAAATTTCCCCTGGCTGGGCGTGGTGGATCATGCTTGTAATTCCAGCATTTGGGAGGCTGAGACAGGAGGATCACAGTTTGAGGACAACCTAAGTTACTTAGTGAGGCACTTTGCACTTAGTAAGACCCTGTTTCAAAATTTTAAAAAAAATAGGGCTGGGAATGTAGCTTGGAGGAAGAATGCCCCTGGGTTCAATCCCCAGTACCCAAAATAAATAAATGCATAAATGCATAAATTAATTAATTAATTAATTAATTTCCCTACATCTATCTCAATTCAATGTTCTTATTCTAATACTTCCTGTCTTTGTATCAGCACAATCACCCATGTTAGAAATCTTGGTATCATTCTGAACAATTTTCCCCTTTCTTCTAATTGGTTATAATCTAATTGGTTATAAACAGATCTATTTTGCTCCCTCTTCTTCATTTACCTTACTTTTAAGACCTCAACATTTGTCATTTACACTAACAACAGCTACTTTTTCTCCTCTTGATAATCTGTCATCCACAGAGCATTCAAAATACTCTTTTTATAGTCTCCAAATGATCATGTCAGTTAACAGTTCAAAACTCTTCAGGGTCTATGAATTAGGTACAAAATAACTTCTAATCCATTTGAATAGGAATGCAAAGCCTGGGTACTAGTTTTATCTATCTGTCTTTCACAATGGGGTAACATAGGTATTCAAGAAATTCTTTCTGAATTGTATTTTTAAAGGAAAGTATAATCATTTCACCAATTATGTTTATTCCAAACAATATGAATAATATGAGGATATTGATTTTCTAGGACAGCATGTGATCTATTTCATCATTCATAGATCTCAAAGCCAAGGACATAAAGTCATCTAAAATTTTTAACAAGTGAATTAATAGAACCATGATATTAAGCTTCAGATTTTTTTAAATGGTGATGGAGATGAGACACATTTCATATTCTGGGCATTGATCATTATAAAATATCATAATGAAATCTTTAGCACTGTTTCCTCTCTGTAGACCATGAAAATTAGCATTAAGAAAGCTGTACTTGAGCTGGGCATGGTGGCACACGCTTGTAATCCCAGCATTCGGGAGGCTGAGACCTGGAGGATCGCGGTTCGTGCACAGCCTCAGCTACTTAGTGAGGCCCTCTGCAACTCAGTGAAACCCGGTTTCAAAATAAAGAATAAAAAAATAGGGCAGGGGGTATAGTCCGGAGGTCAAATGCCCCTGGGTTCCATCCCCACACCTGCAAAAAAAAAAAAAAAAAAAAAGCTGCACTTATCTGGGCATGGTGGCGCATATTTGTAATTCCAGCATTTGGGAGGCTGAGACAAGAGGATCACGGTTCGAGGACATCCTCAGGAAGGAAGGAAGGAAGGAAGGAAGGAAGGAAGGAAGGAAGGAAATAAGAAAGCTGAACTTAGCCAGGCAGGGTGGCACATTTGTGTAATTCCATGGAAGGCTGAGACAGAATGAACAGGGTTTTGAAACCAGCCTCAGCAATTTAGCAAGATCCTCAGTAACTTAGTGAGACCTTGTTTCAGAAATAGAAAGCCCCTGGGTTCCAACACCAGTACCAAAAAAGGAAGGAAGGAAAGAAGGAAGGAAGGAAAGGGAGAGAGGGAGGGAAAATAAAGCTTAACTTAGATTTGATTCAAGGTATCTCAAGAAGGCACTAGCCAGGCGTGGTGGCACATGCTTGTAATCCCCACACTTGGGAGGCAGAGACAGGAGGAGCACGCAGGTTCAAAGCCAGCCATGCGCTGGTTTAGGAGACCCTGTTTCCAAATAAAAATGTAAAAATAGGTCTGGGAGTGTAGACCGGAGGTAGAAGGGCTTCCAGGAACCCCAGTACCACCAAAAAAAAAAAAAAAAAAAGAAGGCACTGAGTATTTGGAATGTACTAAATTTTGGAAATCCATGTTGATAAATGACATTTTTTTCTGGGAATATAAGAGAAAAAGAATAAGCATTACAGTCATACACATGTGTGAGTGAATCATGACAGCTGCCTACAAATTGTGTGGTCTTACACAAGTTATTTAACCTCTATGAACTGAAATTATCTGTAAAATGAAAATGCTGATACTTACACTACTTTTATCAGAAGAATGTCAGAATGATTAAGAGATAAAATCATGCGTGGAAGGAGCTACCTGGTACATAGCAGGGGCCCAGCAAATTTTGCATACCTTCACTACAAAATGATCTGAAACCTGACCACTAACTTCAACAACTTTTATAAATCTTCTGGAGATATAAATAAGGACATACAGAGATCATGGGAAAGAAGCATATGACAATGTTTAAAGAACTGAGGAATATAGATGCAAAGGAAACTTAACAGAGACACTTTTGAGATACTGAGGGAGCAAATTCAGTGTACAGCATGTTATAAGTTTCTTTCACAATCTGTTTTAATGGAAATAAAAGAAGAGAGAGAGAAAAGAGGAGGGACGCAGCCTAACCAAACATCCCCAGATGGGTAGATCATGTGCCAGCATATGCCACGTTGTGTCAATGAAGTGTCCATTTTCTCACCCCTGATCTCTGCTTATACCTTCAGATTCCCAGTATCAGTTCTCCCAGATGGTGCCTTCCAGAATCATCTTGTTAATTTTTTCCCTGTTATCTTCCCTGAAACACTGACAGTTATCTTGCCTTTTAGAGCGCAGACCATGGCACCACTGATTTATATCTCTGTCCAGTTCTGGTACTACATATGGCAATGGCCGTGAGCATGGCACAGAGCATATCTACTTTGTCCTAAGTTTACCCTTAATATGTGCTCACCATTAGAGTAATGCTAAGAAAGGGCAACTGAAACACAGAAAAAGATATGTATAAAGGCCAGATGCCACTGCACATACCAGTAGTCCTAGTGCTTCAGAGGCTGAGACAGGAGGATCACAGGTTCTTGGCCAGCCTTGTCAAATTTGCAAGGCCCTCGGCAATTTAGTGAGACCCTGCTTCAAAATACAGAATAAAAAATAGGGCTGGGGTGTAGCTCAAAGGTAGAATGCCCCTGAGCTTAACGCCTAGTACCACCAACAACAACCACAAATAAATTAAAATAAAGTAAATAAAAAGGTCTAGGCATGTAGCTCAAAAGATTATTCCAGACATATTCGCATTGCTGGATATTACCAGGAGATTATAAACCCTGAGAATGCTCTAATGACCATAGTACAAGGGGTGGAGATCTTGACAGATTTTGACATATGGTTCCCTTAATTTCCACTTTCTATTTCTTCATCAAACCACACCCAAACTGTTGACAATCAGTGTAGTCATTAAGTTCAGCTTCTCTAGGCTGGAGTCATTGGGAAGAAGCTGTTTTTATTCTAGTATTATTTGGTCTCCAAAATCATACTACTGAGTGCTGGTGTGTTTGGGAAAAGATTGCCAAGGCACCTGGGGTTGGGGAAGGGATAAAAGGATAAGCCATATTCCAAAATTCAGGCAGAATCGGATAGAATTATTCTAGATACCCAAGTGATAATAACGTGGGGGTTCAGGGATGTAAAGACAAAATTCGAAGTTAGATGATTATACAGTGGCCATCATCCAATAAATTTTTTTTGGTGGTACTGGGGTTCCTGGAAATCCTTCTGCCTCTGGGCTACACTCCCAGACTTATTTTTTTTTTTTGGTGGTACTGGGGTTCCTGGAAGCCCTTCTATCTTCGGGCTACACTCCCAGACCTATTTTTCTACATTTTTATTTGGAAACAGGGTCTCCTAAACCAACGCGCACGGCTGGCTTCGAACCTGCGCGATCCTCCTGTCTCTGCCTCCCAAGCGCGGGGATTACAAGCGTGCGCCACCACGCCCGGCTCCCAGACTTATTTTTTATATTTTTATTTGGAAACAGGGTCTCCTAAGCCAGTGCGGCTGGTTTCAAACCTGCGGGATGCTCCTGTCTCCACCTCCCAAGCCCGGGGATTATAAGCGTGTGCTACCATGCCCAGCTTTTTTCTAGAAAACAAATGCAAGATTCATGTAAGCTTTTTGCATAAACTCTACCCATCTTATGATTACCACAGGGCCTGGCGTATAGTAGAGGCTTAGTAAAATTGATTGTATGAATGAATGAAGCTTAAATGAATTTCTTAAGAATAAATACAGTTACAACATTCTTGTATTTATTTTTTAAATAGTTTGGTACTGGGGATTGAACCCAGGGGCATTCTACCCCTGAGCCACACCCCCAGAATGCTTTTTTTTTTTTTAAGAGTTTAACTAAATTGCTGAGACTCTCTTTGAACTTGTGATCTTCCTGTCTCAACCTCCCACATACTGGGATTGCAGGCATGTGCCACCACACCTGTCTTGGCAACTATATTTTACCCAAAAACATCGCCTGAATGATTTCTTCCATTTCCAATGATTCAGCTGCCAGCTCTAAGATTAATTTCCATATTCCTAATCCAGATCTCTTTCAAAGGTTCAACTGGAGCAGGTGTGGTGTCACATGCTTGTAATCCTAGTACTTGTGAGGCTGAAACAGGAGGATCACAGTTTGTGGACAGCCTCAGCTACTTAGTGAGACCCTCCACAACTTAGTGAAACCCTGTTTCAAAATAAAAATTAAGAGCTGGGTGTGGTGGCACACACTTCTAATCCCAGCACCGTGCAGGTTCTTAGTGAGGTCCTTTGCAACTCAGTGAGACCCTATTTCAAAATAAAGAATAAAAAATCTAGGGCTGGTGGTATAGCTCAGAGGTAAAATGTCCCTGGGTTTCATCCCCAGTACCACAAAAAAATTAATAATTAAATGAAATTTTAAAAATAGGATTAAGGGTATAACTCAGAGGTAGAATTCCCCTGGGTTCAATTCCCAGTATTACAAAAAAAAAAAAAGGTTCAAGCTGGGCATGTTGGCACACACTTGTAATCCCAGCATTCTGGAGGCTGAGACTGGAGGATCCTGGTTCACGGACAGCCTCAGCTACTTAGTGAGGCCCTCTGCAACTCAGTGAGACCCTGTTTCAAAATAAAGAATGAAAAAAAAATAGGGCTGGGAGTGGAGCTCAGAGGTAGAATGCCCCTGAGTTTCATCCCAATACCACACACACACGCGCGCGTGTGCACACACGCACACACACACACAGAGGTTCAATTGGACATACAGAACTGCTTCGTATACATCCTCCTTCGTAGACCCCCACACACATCCCAAATTGAACATATTCAAAACTGAAATAATTTCCTCCTCCCATGCTCCCTAGCTCATTGGATGACACAGTTATGGACCTGGTGTCCATGATTCCCCAGGTTCCTCACATGTCACATCCAATGACTAAATTTAATAATAAATATTAAACAAAGGTATACA
The DNA here is from genome assembly GCF_963383645.1 of Muscardinus avellanarius. Classification (NCBI taxonomy): domain Eukaryota; kingdom Metazoa; phylum Chordata; class Mammalia; order Rodentia; family Gliridae; genus Muscardinus; species Muscardinus avellanarius. Next base: position 114,630,366 of record NC_137792.1, on the reverse strand, counting down.
TATATCTAAGAGTTGCATTTTATCCAGAGAATGGTTTTCAATTATTGATCTTAACTGTTAGTTACCCCAACTCAGCTCAATTATGATTTAAGCTCTTGTTTATTAAGTATCTATTAGGCACCAAACATTGTGCTAGGTGCTTTACATTTATCTCCTCACTTGAGCCTCATGACAACCCCCAAAGTAGCTCCATTTTGCAGATGAAGAAAATGGTGTCCAGAGAAGTCAAGTTGGTGATCTAAGACCACGCAGCTAGCTGTGTGTCCATAAGTGGTTTCAGATCCAGATTATTTTTAGATTAGAAAGTATATCCACACTTTGTGTTTGGGCTTAACAAGATTAAATGTCTAAAAGGTAGGTACTATGAGAAAACCCCTTTAAATACCTGCAGAGAAAAAGAAAAAGATAATTGAGACCCCGCCTCCTCATCCTTAGCTTCTAGAAATATACTCACTTTGACATTAATACAGAGGCCACCCTTTGAGTGCTTGCTAGTTGGGTACCATTCTCCTCAGAAAATGCCTTTGAATTGTTTGCCTAACGTTTCCATTTCAAATTCAGATTTTGCTTGGTAACTGTTTCAGTCAGCATTCTCACTGTTGTGCTCCAATAAGCCTGATCACACAACTTAGAAGAAGGAAGATTTATTTGCTCGCAGTCTTTGGAGATTTCAAAGTTTCAGTCCATATGAGACCGGTCTGTGGAGCTCAGGACATGGCAGCGAGAAGCAAAGAGAGGAAGAGCACCAGGTCCCGCTCTCACATCCTGGAGGCTGGAAGTAGAAAGAGAGCAGGGGAAGGAGGAGCCATATAGTCCCCAAGGCCACGTCCCCCGGAACCCCTCTTTAGCAACCAAGCCTCGCTTCCAACATGCTACATTATTTCTGTGAGAGCTAGGAGGGACATTCTAAATCCAAGCCATTATATCGCATAACTACTAATTTAAAAAGTTGAGGGTCGAACTTAGGTCTGCCCAATTCCAAGATAGATCCTTTCCTGTTGTGTTTTTTTGGCCTCTCGCATGGTAGTCAATTAGCCAGTACAACTGCTCAGCAAAGACCACTTTTTCAAGCCAAGCAGTCTTGTATAAAAATTGTTTCAACCAGAAGGAAGTGATTGTACTCATTTGTAACCCAGCACAAACACCCTTGTGCTGAATGCTTCCTTTCACCAGATCAATAAAGCTCTCTCTCATAATCCATTGCCTGGGTTTTGAAATGGCTTCTGATAGAATGAATACTTCACCACAGAAATGAGTCATTCCTTATGGAAGGATCTGATATATGAGCGAACAGTGCCCGCAACATGTCTTGCAAGAACACACACACACACACACACACACACACACACACACACACTATTGACAATTTATTATGGGAATCCCATAGGCTAAAAAAATCAGTTAACATTAAATGTGGAGACAAAGCAAGGAGAGAGAGGACTTGTGAGAACAGTTGTGCTTTTTCCTTCCATTTTTCATCTCCTATTCCTGTACCTGTGTGTGATTAGGACTCTGATCACTGAAATGGGAGATGCACAATAAGAATTATACAGGCACTTGCTTCTCATAAAGCATCAATTTGCAGCTACTGGTTTTGGGATTTTGTTTCTCCTTGAGAAACAAAACATAAACTCTGCATGGGGGAAAGAGGTAATTTAGGAACAGACTTTAGGGAGAGTGAAGCCATGTGTTGCTCTTTGCACGAGCCTTGCACACTTATAGAGGCCTGCATGCATAGCTCATAAAGCTGCCTCCAGAAAAATGTATAGGTAGTGAATTTTCAGAGGTTCAGCCCTCCATCTCTTCACCATTTCTACATCTCCATGATCCCAGCTGCACAGCAATCTTCAGAAACCACCTCAACCTCCTGCCAGAACATTACATACTCCCTAACACTTTGGATCACTTGCTGAGGTATAGCAGTCCAATATCAAGCTCCAGGAGCCTAACAGTACTCTGTTCTTCCTAAGAAAACTTTTCCTGGACAGCTCCAAGGTCAGAGAGAAGGCAAATCGATGTGTTCTGGACCCTACAATCTCAATGACATTAGATACATGATGCAAGTATATGTAATAGACAGCCTTAATAGCAGTCTTATTCCTGGGCACTGCTGAGAATTCACTGAATCCTGTAAAACAAGGAAAAGATACCTTCATGTAGGAGGTAACCATGCCTCTCCTCAGGAGCCCAAGAGGCAGGTGTGGGTTCAAAATTACCGAAGGAGGCCAGGTCTTTGGTAGAATACACAGTACATGAGTATCTGTAGCAAATGTTCAAGCTGTCATTATAAGCTGTACTACTTGAGCAAGTTAGTTAACTTTTTAAATCTTTGTTCTTTCTTTTTGGTACTGGAGATTGAACACAGGGGCCCAAGCTATACTCCAAGCCTGATTGATTGATTGATTGATTTAGAAACATGGTCTTACTAAATTGCTGAGGAACTCACTAAATTACTGAGCCTGCAATTGCTTGAACATGCAATCCTTTTGTCTCAACCTCCCATCACTGGGATTGCAGACATGTGCCACCACGCCCAACCATTTTCTTTTGTTCAGCCTAAGGAATCTCAATTCCTCTAGGTATAAAATTAAGAAGATAGTCCTTATCTTGCAGGGTCGTTGTGAGGACTTACATTAGGTGTAGTTAATATGACAATCCCTATCTCAACATTCAATATATTAGTAGTTTCTTTCTCTTTAATATGTTATTATGTTAATTTGATTTGTTCCGTAGTCATCCAAGTGCAGTGACTAGATAGATTATAATACTACAAGCCAGCTTTGATGTCTACCTCCACCTTTATGACGTGAGTTAGAATTCCAGTTTCATCCCTCTCAAATCTTAGTTCAGTGATCTTTAAAATGTGATTTTAGGCCAGGAATGATGGCATGCCTGTAATTACAGTACTTGGGGGAGTAGGACAGGAGAATGGAATGTTTGAGGTCAGCCTCAAAAACTTAGTGAGACCCTCAGCGATTTAGCAAGACCCTATTTCAAAATAAAAAATAGAGCTTAGAGCTAGAGGTATAGTTTAGAGGTATAATGGCCCTGGGTCCAGTCCCTAGTACCAAGCACACACACACACACACACACACACACACACACACACACACACATGCTTATAGTCAGACACATTGGTGCACACCTGCAATCCTAGTGCTTGGGAGGCTGAGACAGGAAGATCACAGGTTTGAGGCCAATCTCAGCAACTTGAGGAGATCTTCAGCAACCTACCAAGACCCTGTTTCAAAACAAAAATGGCTGTGGATATACCTCAGAGGTCAAAAGACTGTAAGTCTTATCCCCAGTACCAAAATAATGTGATTCTCTCTCTCCCAGGGACTTGTTAAAAGTATTATTGAAATAAGGTGACATTTGCTAGAGTCTCAGTGCTACACAAAATAGACATTCAATAAATATCTAGTCGCCACAAGCTATGACTATCTGACTTATTATTGAAAATATATGGGAAGCCGGGTGTGGTGGCGCATGCTTGTAATCCCAGCATTCTGGAGGCTGAGACTGGAGGATCACCGTTTGCAGCCAGCCTCAGCTACTTTGTGAGGCCCTTCTCAACTTAGTGAGACCGTGTTTCAAAATAAAGAATTAAAAAAAAAACAGGGCAGGGGATGTAGCTCGGAGGTCAAATGCCCCTGGTTTCCATCTCTAGACTCACAAAAAAAAAAAAAAAAGAAAAGAAAAAAAGAAGAAAAAAAGAGAAAATATATGGGCACTCGATAGTCTGTGCATAGTTTTATGTTTAATTTTCTTCTGTCTGTGTAAAAATATTTCAGAGATGAACATTTATCAGAGCAAGTGCAGACTCTGTAATTAAGCATTCTTAACATCTTATGTCTATGGCAATCACACATGAGGTTTTTCAGGACAGATCTAATTTCAAGTATTAGTTCCTATGTCCCTATAAATCACTGGTAATTACTGAAAAAGCCTGAAAAATACAATACTTAGGATTTCAAGATACATCTCCTACTTCTGACATTCATACCCAGAAGTAGGATTTTAAAAATCTGAGCCGGGCATGGTGGCGCACGCTTGTAATCCCAGCATTCGGGAGGCGGAGACTGGAGGATCACTGTTCACAGACAGCTTCAGCTACTACTTAGTGAGGTCCCTTGCAACTCAGTGAGACCCTGTTTCAAAATAAAGAATAAACAATAGGGGCTGGGGGTGTTTCTTGGAGGTAGAATGTGCCCGGTTTCCATCCCCAGTCTGCAAAAATAAATAAATAAATTAATTAATTAATTAATTTAAAAACTGAAACTGATCATTTTTTCTGAAATTATAACCACCATTCCCAGAATTCTTTGGAATATATGCTCTCAATGTGACAGCTTCCCACTCATTCTTCCATACAATGAACACCCACTATCAGATGAATGATACCACAGCAGTAAATATATTCAATAGGAAAGGCAAATATAGCTGGAAAGAAAAAATTTTTTGCAGTACTGGGGATGAAACCCAGGGACATCCTACCTCTGAGCGACACCATCTGCCCTATTTCTTATTCTTTATTTAGAAACAGGGTCTCAGAGTTGCAAAGGGCCTCACTAAGTACCTGAGGCTGTCCACGAACTGCAATCCTTCTGTCTCAGCCTCCCAAAATGCGCCACCATGCTTGGCTTAAGACTTTTTTTTTTTTTTTTTTTTTTTTTGGTGGTACTGGGGTTCCTGGAAGCCCTTCTACCTCCGGGCTACACTCCCAGACCTATTTTTACATTTTTATTTGGAAACAGGGTCTCCTAAGCCAGCACGCGCGGCTGACTTCGAACCTGCGCGATCCTCCTGTCTCCACCTCCCAAGCGCAGGGATTACAAGCGTGCGCCACCACGCCCGGCTAAGACATTTTAATATATATAATATGATAGCTGGGAAGTAGGTAGTTATAAAAAAGATGCTTATTTAGGTCACAGTTCCTTGAGGCTGAAAATCCAAACAACCCTCATAGTGTTGCCTCTGATGAAGGACCCCTGGCTAGGTCACTTCTTGGCAGATGGCATCGGGGTGGACATGCATGGCACAGGAAGCAATGAATGATGGGGCAAAACAAGAGGCAAGGGGGAGTGGCCATCTTTTACTTTCAACAACACCCTTTCATGAGAATCCTCCCATGATCTCAGGAGATCTACCTAATCCTTTCCGAGGGCACACCCCCATGACCTTTTGGTAGGCTTCCCCAATTGAAGATTTCACCACCTCAATACTGCCACGCTAAGGACAAGCCTCCAGTGCAGGACAGCTTGAGGGAAGGTATTCTTTGTTTTTGTTCTTTTTTTTCTTCTTTCTTTGGTTTTTGTTTTTGTTTTTGTTTTTGGCGGTGTTCTTTGTTTTTGGGGGTTTTTTTTTATTCTTTGTTTGGTTTTTGTTTTTGTTTCTGGTGGTCCTGGGGATGGAAACCCAGAAGCTTTCTACCTCCAAGCTACACTCCCAGTTCCTATTTTTTTATTCTTTATTTTGAAACAAGCTCTCACTGAGTAGCAAAACGCCTCATTTAACTGGCTGAGGCTGTCTGTGAACCGCTATCCTCCTGTCTCAGCCTCCCAAATGCTGGGATTACAAGTATGTGCCAACACACCTGGCTAAAAGATATTCTCTTTTATTACTGACTTCCATTTCAACAAGTAATATGATAGTTCAGATAATTCAGTTTCTCTAGGGAGCAACAAAATAATTCCCTATTAGAATAAACTAACATTTATTCCTTTCTTTCATAAAAGAGGAACTTATAACACCTACTGTTTTGTGGTCATCTAGTGGCTGAATTTACATTCCTGTTCACAACCATTCTTTTCAAATATCATTGCCTAATTGAAAAATGTGAGGCTGGGCGTGGTGGCGCACGCTTGTAATCCCTACACTTGGGAGGTTGAGACAGGAGGTTCTCAGACAGCCTCAGCTACTTAGTGAGGCCCTTTACAACTCAGTGAGACCCTGTTTCAAAATAAAAGAATAAAAATAGGTCTGGGGGTGTAGTTCAGAGGCAGAATGCCTCTGGGTTCCATCTCCAGTACCACACAAAGCAAGTGAGTCTTAAAGAGAGACATTTAGCTGTTCATAGTGACTCACGCCTGCAATCCCAGTATTTGGGAGGCTGAGACAGGAGGATATCAGGTCAGGGCCAGCCTCAGTAATTTAGCAAGATTCTCAGCAACCTAGAGAGACCTTACTTCAAAACAAAAAATAAAAAAGGGTTGAAGGTGTTGCTCAGAGGTAGAAGGCACCTGTGTTCAATCCCTAGTACCACACACAGAAAAGACATATAATAAAAATACTCACACATAGACTACATAAAGCCATTATATGTGATATGTAAGTCTATGAACATGCGTCCACACCACCTCCTTCACACACACACACACAAACACATTCATGCATAATAAGCTGCATGCTCAGAAACCAAATTGGCAGCCAAGACTGCTAGAGTACAGGGCTCAATCTGGGGCTTGGAAAACACTGAAGTTGATTGTTAAATGCTAGTTTGAGTTTATAAAAAAATCAGCTCCCAAATAATGACATTCATAAAAATGGTTCGATGCTTCTGAACTCTATGACTTTATAAATAGTATTAATTTCATTGCTTTTTAACTCACCATCTGTTAATTCAATAAAGATGGCCCTTTTAGATTCGCCTTAATTGTTGTGCCCTGTTTTTCAACTCAGTAAAAGAGGTTTTCTTTTTTCTTTTTTTTCCATTTACCCTTTTATTGCAGGAGAGCCTCAGCTCCAGCTTGCTGCCTAGCAAAAGCATGCCATTTGTCACAGAGGAGGGGGAGGGGCAGCAAGAGCGGGTGAACAGCTCATTGAGATCCATCTCAGCTTGTGAGAACAGCTAATCCCCAGGCACGTCCTGCTTCAGGGGGAGCCCTGTCAGGCACTCCCTATATTAAGGCTTAAACACAAAGCCAAAAATGGCCCCAAACCAAAGCTATGGACAGAAACATAACTGCAAGTGTTTCCGGAATAAACAAACCAGTGAGTTAACAGCAGAATAAAAAGCCTTTGTGAGTAACTAGATACAACTGTTGGTTTTGCGATTTTCACCTTTCTTTCCTTGAGATGAATCTTAGAGCAAATGGGACACTTTGATCAAAAAATACCTAACTTGAGCCAAGTGCAGTTGCACATGCCTGTAATCCTAGTACTTAAGAGGTTGAGACAGGAGGATGGCAGGTTCAAGGCCAGTCTCAGTAACTTGAGACCCTCGGCAACCTAGTGAGAGCCTATATTTCAAAATTTTAAAAGTGGGGGTGGCTGGGAGTGTTGCTCATATGTAGAATGCCCCTGGATTCAATCTCCAGTAACACACATAATCTCTCTATTTTCTCTTCTCTCTTCTCTTTTCTCTCCTCTCTCCCCTTTTCTCTCTTCTCTTTCTCTCTCCTCTCTTCTCTACCTTTCTCTCGTTCTCTATTTTTCTATCTCTCTCAAATAGATTAACTCCTGCTTGGTGTTCAAGAGCAAAACACCTTCACCAGTCTGCAAAGACAGCCAATACAGAAGGGGAGAGAAGACTCCAAAATCACATCAAACTGCTTAACCAGGATGGGATTTGTCTGTTCCTCAAGCTCTGGCCAGCTCACAATCCACCTTTGTTAGGAAACAGGCAGCTATACATTTTTCCATATAAATTCCAACTAGCCACTGCTCATTTACATTTCCCTCCTTCAAACCAAACCATCCCAGTTCCTCTGAGGTTAGCTGACCAGCATCTAAGAGTCCTTTTCTCTATGAATGAATAATTGGCCATTGATGAACACACAGGCACTCACTCAGTCTACCTGACCTAGGAAAAAAAATCCCTGACCATCACCCCAGATGTCCATGTCAGTCAAAACAATCTCCATATAATTTATAAGGTATTAAATATCAAAAATAATGGATCTTTTCAGTTAGCATCTTGGCAGATGATGATAGCCGTACATTTTATTTAAGAAGTCAGCACAAACTTCTCCCAGTAAAACTGCAAACAGAAAACTGTGAACATTGGCCCCAGATCCTCCAAGAAAAAGGCTGCCATTATACTCCATTACAGTTAAAGCTATGTAGGTACCTCCTGGATGACATCCAATCACACAGCAATTTTCCCTCTTTTCTTGCTCACCCATTTCTTTCTTAGTAAAAACATGTTCTCTCAATGGCTAGACCGTGGTTTCTAGTAAAGAAATAGACTGCAAATCAGCCGGGGCTGTATGTGCCGAAATCTCCAGGAGAGATTTTTCAGAATTACCAGTAACAGGATACTTGTTTGTAGTGAACTTTACGTGCTATGTGCCATGCCATGTGGACTGAAAGCCGCAGTCTAATGTATAACTCAGAGGTGCTGGCAATTGCAGACAGGACAAATTAAAGGAGGGAAAACTGCTCCAGGAAAAGTGTAGCTATTTACTTGGGACCTGAATATAACTTATGAGTTTTAAATATGCTCAAGATTTTTCTTCTTTCTTCGATCTTTTTCTTGAACATTTGGATATTTAGGAACCACTATATTCTGAAAACAAACAAACAAACAAAACCAAAGGTAAAAAGCTAATGAAAGTAGTTTCTCTAGGAAGTTACTTTGCCCGTTGTATTATAAGTAAAGACATTTTGCTCTTCTGCATTCAGGTTCTGATGAAAGTCAATGTAAAGTAATTGGGAAATGTTGCATGTTGGAATGAAAAGAGGTTCTAAGCTGGGCATGGTGGTACCTGCCTGTAATCCCAGGACTTGGGAGGTTGAGACAGGATGACTGCAGGTTTGAGGCAGGTTAGTGAGATCCTCATCAATCTAGTAAGACCCTGTTTCAAAATTAAAAGGCCCTGGGTGTAGGTCAGAGGTAGAATTCTGTCTCCAGTACCAGAGAGAGAGGAGAGAGGAGAAAAGAGAGAGAGGAGAGAGGAAATAGGAGAGAGAAAAGAGGAGAGAGAAGAGAAGAGAGAAGAGAGAGGAGTGAGGAGAGAGAGATCAAAGAATAAATGCTCGTCTAAGCCTGGATTTTGTCATTAATAACAATAATTCTCAATAAATACATTTTCAGATGTTCAATATAAGGCCATAGCAATTACTATTTTGTGTACTACTTCCTAGGCACAGCTGAACTTTTTTTTCTTTTTCTTTTTCTTTTTCATTTGCAATACTGGGGATGGAACCCAGGGAGGGACATTCTACCCCCAGCCCAATTTTTTTTATTCTTTATTTTGAAGCAAGATCTCACTAAGTTGCAGAGGGCCTCACTAAGTAGCTGAAGCTGGCTGTGAACTCGCAATCCTCTTGTCTCACCCTCCCAAGTACTGGAATTACAAGCATGTGCCACCATGCCCAGCTATTGAACATTTAAAAATATATTTGCTAATGTTATTATTGTTATTACTCAAACATTTTCTGACCTCACATATAAAAGAATTGACAGCCATTTTGTGAAATATATTTGAAGGAACTTGGAAGAATCCCTTATCTCTCTTCTCTTCAGTGGCTAAAATTCCACCATTAACAATGTGTACATAGGTACAATGCCCCTGGGTTCAACCCCCAGCAACAGGAAGAGAAGGAGGAGGAGGAGGAGGAGGAGGAGGAGGAGGAGGAGGAGGAGGAGGAGGAGGGCCGTGGAGACTAATCATAAAACCATCACCAAATTCTTGAGAAGTAACAAAGTGCATTCTCGTTCATATCAATATTATGGGGTTTTTTCTTTTTGCAGTACTGGGGTTTGAACCCAAGAGTGCTTCTATGCCTTTTTTTTTTTTTTTTTTTTGCTGTACTTGGGATGGAACACAGGGGCATTCAACCTCTGAGCTACACCCCCTGCCCTATTTTTTATTCCTTATTTTGAAACAGGGTCTCACTGAGTTGCTGAGAGCCTCCATTACTAAGTAGCTGAGGCTGTCCATGAACTGTGATCCTCCAGTCTCAGCCTCCCGAATGCTGGGATTACAAAATATTTTATTTTGAGGTAAGACTTCAAACTCGTGATCCTCCTCCTGCCTCAACCTCCTGAGTAGGTTGGGGAATAGAGGCATGTGCCACCATACTCAATTCGTATCACCATTATTACTAATTATTGTGAGGTTTGGGGTTCTTTGGGGGAGTACTGGGATTGGACCCAGGGGTATTCTACCTGCAAGCTATACCCTCGCCACTTTTAATATTTTGCTTTGAAACAGGGTCTTATAAAGTTGCTGCAGGTCTTGCTAAGTAGCTGAGGCTGGCCTTGAACCTGTGATCCTCCTGTCTCAGCCTCCCAAGTACTGGGATCATAGGTATGTGCCATCACACATGGCAATTAGTATTAGTTCTGACTCCACATGAATTAGTTTGGTGTTCCAGTTTTACAGCTCTCAAGGATATCATAGATGACCAAGTCCAACCTGCTTCTTTTGCTAATAGGGGAACTCGGAACAAAGAGAGGAAGGGGCTTGCCCAAGTTTACACAGTGAATAGGAGAACTGACTGTGAAAACAAGATCTGGACTTTCAGCTGGGACCTCTTTATTGCCTCATGGTTAGCATTCAGAGCCCTGTCTGGGATCAGGTTTTACTCAAGAGAAAGTGATGGGAGAGGGAAGAGTGAGAAGAAAACAAGAGGGAGTGTGGAAAAAGAAACCAGTCTGCAATGTGAAGGAAGTTGAGGAAAGGAAAGGCTAGAACCAGACCTGATCAGCATTGCTAATGAAAACCTAGGCCTAGGTTTTCAGGAGCCTTTAAGGGTCCCTATGACTGGAACCAGAGCATAAATACCCAACAGTATACAGACTAAGAACTGATTTTGTACAACAGCAATTCTGAGCTTCATAACCCATTTTATTTATTTATTTTTGCGGGTCTGGGGATGGAACCCAGGGGCATTTGACCTCCAAGATATACCCCTGCCCTATTTTTTTATTCTTATTTTTGAAACAGGGTCTCACTAAGTTGTGAAGGGCCTCACTATGTAGCTGAGGCTGTCCACGAATCGCAATCCTCCAGGTCTCAGCCTCCCGAATGCTGGGATTACAAGCATGCGCCACTAAGCTTGGCTTCATAACCCATTTCAAAACACATTTGAAGGCTGGGTGTGGTAACACATGCTTGTAATCCCAGCATTCGGGAGGCTGAGACCGGAGGATCATGGTTCATGGAGGACAGTCTCAGTTACTTAGTGAGGCCCTCTGCAACTTAGTGAGACCCTGTTTCAAAATAAAGAATAAGGAATAGGGCTGGGGGTGTAGCTTGGAGGTCAAATGCCCCTGGGTTCCATCCCCAGACCCACAAACACACCAAACACACACACACACACACACACACACACACACACACACACATTTGAGCCAGGCATGGTGGCATACGCTTGTAATCCCAGCATTTGGGAAATTGAGACAGGAGGATCACGGTTCACAGACAGCCTCAGCTACTTATTGAGGCCCTTTGCAACTCAGTGAGACCCTGTTTCAAAATAAAGAATAGGGCTCGAGGAGTAGCTTGAAGGTTTATTCTTCATTTGGAAACAGGGTCTCTCTAAGTTGCAGAGTATCTTCACTAAGTAGCTGAGGCTTGTCACAAACCTGCAATCCTCCTGTCTCAGCCTCCCAAGTACTGGGATTACAAATGTGTGCCACCACGCCTGGCGGGCAGTTCGTGTTTTTGACTCAATGGTACACAATATAATAGCGACCTTCTTTCTCTCAGAAGGTAACACAGAAGACAATTAGTGCTAAAAGTTCTATTCCTGCCTTGATGACACATATCCAGATAGCTAAATTTTTCCCCTTCAATCCTCTTGATTGTGAGAGTATGCTCTACCTGAAGAACAGGAAATTGCACATTCCCCTTGAATGCAATGCCTCTCATGATCCTCGGCAAAGAGGGAGAATTTGAAAAGCTGTTACATCTGGGTTCCATTCACTTCTGAAAGATGGCTCCTCTACCACGAGTATTTAATCTCTCCATGCTGGATTTGAATTGCCACTCATTTGTTACCAAATAGATTATGTATGCATTTATCCATTTACGTAGTATTTAGTTCTGGGGATTGAACCCAGGGATGTTCTACCTCCAAGCAACAGCCATAGTTCTTATTTTTTTTAATTTTGAAACAGGGACATGCTAAATTTCTGAGACTCACCTCGAACCTGCCACTTTCCAATCTCCGCCTCAGAAGTACTGGGATTATAGACTTGCACCACTATGCTAGGATATGACATAGATATTTAAGTTTCTTAGTGCATTATGGTTTGTGCTTATTTATATTAATGAAGTACTTCTTTGTCCAAAACAAAAGAGAGAGGGAAGATTATAAAGTGGTAGTGTAGAGGACCTACTATGAGGCAAAAGAGACCAATTTTTTTTGTGTGTGTGTGTGGTACTGGAGATGGAACCCAAGGGCATTCTACCTCTGTGCTACATCCCCAGCCCTACTTTTTATTCTTTATTTTGAAACAAGGTCTCCCTGAGTTACAAAGGGCCTAAGTAGCTGAGGCTGGCCTTAGAACCCAGATCCCCCTGTCTCAGCCTCCCAAATGCTGGGATTACAAGTGTGCGCCACCACGCCTGGCTGAGACCAAATTTCAATAGATGATTCATCATTTACTGTCATCTTACCCCATCGCTCCCCTGTTTCCCACATTCATCTGAATTCATGAGACTCCTTTTCTGAGATGCAAACACCAACTGGAGAGAGGTATAAAAGCAATTGGGGGGGGGGGGAGAAGGTTAAGTCATTCCCACCTTAGTGTGAATCTGTTCAACCTGGCACTGTCTTGACAGGAGTTGCCGGATTGGCTCCACTCCTGGAAGAAGCAGTGCTTATTTAAGGGCTGGAGAGAAATGTTAGCGAGGCCAGGAGCCACAGAACAAACTGGTAGAGAGCACAAAGCTTGGGAAACCATATTAAAAATAAAGTGCAAGGGTATGGTGTTGGAGACAGATGGTGAACGAGGACATATGGGGATGTGAAACAAATGACCTTCGCCCCCATTTTGTCTGTGTGTGTGCACCTGGCCTAGAAAGCCATTAATGAAAAAGTTCCATTATTATTATTATTAGTAGTAGTAGTAGTATTTCCTTTTGCAGCACTGGGAAATGGAACCCAGGGGCTCTTCTACCTCCGGGCTACAGTCCCAGACCTATTTTATATTTTATTTAGAAACAGGGTCTCACTAAATTGCTGAGAGCCTCACTAAGTAGCTGAGGCTGGCTTCAAACCTGTGTGATCCTCCTGTCTCAGCCTCCCAAGCACTGAGATTACAAGTGTGCACCGCCAAGCCTGGCTGTTCTCTAATTTTTTTTTTTTTTTTTTTTTTTGGTGGTACTGGGGTTCCTGGAAGCCCTTCTACCTCTGTGCTACACTCCCAGACCTATTTTTTACTTTTTTATTTTTGGAAACAGGGTCTCTTAAGCCAGCTGGCTTCGAACCTGTGCGATCCTCCTGTCTCCGCCTCCCAAGCGCAGGGATTACAAGCGTGCGCCACAGCGCCCGGCTAGTTCTCTAATTTTTAATGTAGCATGAGGTTGATCATGTCGCTCATTTCAGAAAAGGATGTATTTGCTACCATTTCATGAGGAACAAACATGCCAATAATGCTTTCTCTGAAAACTAAGAGGCATGAACAAGCACGATGGATGGGAAGTTGCTGTGTGGCCACCCTGAGATAAACACCTGCACTAGTTACTGACCTGTCAGCCATTTAGCTCTATTCTGATATTAGAGGTCGATGCCCTGTGTGCCCAAGCTTTCTCCACGCCTCCCAGTTGTGGTTCTAGCATACTTCATCAAATCCTAGAATCAGATTCAAAATTCAAATAGATTAGTCTTGCACATCTTCTGGGGATTGTTTCTAAAACCCTCCATTGACTTCAAAATCCATGAATGCATCCTGGGTGTGGCGGCGCACGCTTGTAATCCTAGCACTCCGGAGGCTGACATAAGAGGATCGTGGTTCATGGCCAGCCTCAGCTACTTAGTGAGGCCCTGTTGAGATCCTGTTTCAAAAAATAAGGAATAAGCCGGGCGTGGTGGCGCACGCTTGTAATCCCCACGCTTGGGAGGCTGAGACAGGAGGATCGCACAGGTTCAAAGCCAGCCTCAGCTACTAAGTGAGGCTCTCAGCAACTTAGTGAGACCCTGTTTCCAAATAAAGTAGAAAATAGGTCTGGGAGTATAGCCCGGAGGTAGAAAGCCTCTGGGTGCTACCCCCAGTACCACCAAAAAAAAAAAGAAAGAAAGAAAGAAAGAAAGAAAGAAAGAAAGAAAGAAAGATAAGGCTGCAAGTGTAGCTCAGAGGTAGAATGCCCCTGGGTTCCATCCCCAGTACTAAAAACAAAATCCATGAATGCTCAGGGCAATTCTACCTCCGAGCTCCACCCCCAGCCCTATTTTTTATTCTTTATTTTGAAACCGGGTCTCACTGAGTTGCAAAGGGCCTCATTGAAAGTAGCTGAGGCTGGCCACGAACAGGGATCCTCCTGTCTCACCCTTCCAAATGCTGGGATTACAAGCATTCACCAACAGGCCCCGCCCCTCCTGTATATTTTAAATCATCTGTAGATGACTTACAATACTTAATACAATGGAAATATATTTAAACAGCTGTCATACCATATTATTTAGGAAATATAGACAGAAAAAATATCTGTAAAAGTTCAGTATAGATGCAGTTGTTTTCAAATCTTGACCTGGGGCTGGCTGCTTGAATCCATGGAAGCAGAACCCAGGGGAAAAAAAGACAGCTATAAATCACAGCCAAGTTGTAAAAATCAGGGGAAAAGGCAGTTAAGTTTTTATCATAGTCCTTGGAAAGTCATCTAGGGATTTTTCATCTGCCAACTCCACATCAGTCTTCAAATAACCTCAAAAGATAATGTAATTTGGATTCCAGAGCAAGTATCCTTTAACAAGTTCTTTCGTGAAGGATAGAGGAAAGACAAATGAGAGATGCCTTTCAGTGCCCACAAATACATAAAAGTAAGTAAATAAATTTTGGCCAAAGGATAACTGATAGATAATCCAGATATATTTTATTACATTTAATAAGCATTTGAAGTCAACTTTTAATTATAGCAGAATTACCTTTGCTTTTAAGTGTAAAATAAAGTCCATTTTATTTAATTATACATTATCTTTTTGATGGCTAAATTGTTTATGACCAAGTTGTTATTATTATCAAGTTATATCAGTGTAAAAATGGAAATTAACCAAAAGGAGGTGAAAATATGAAAAATTAAACACAACTAAATATGGAAATTATATAAAACAAAAATGATCTAATGATACATTTTATGTAAACTTGGTTAACATATTCCAATAAATGATTTGGTGCCATGACCCTAAATTTTCATAATCTTAAGATCTACAGGCACAAATAATAGTTCACATATAGTTACAAAAATGGAAAAGAAAGAATATTGAAGAAACAAAGATTATGCACAATTACTAATTTGATTTTACAATATAATCTAACCAAACTTAATCTAACTTAACCTAACATCATCTAACTGAACCTAATACTTTACAGATTCCAACTATAACCTTTTTTCAGAAGACAACATAATGCATGATTATTTTTAGGACTTTAGATCATGTGGAAAAATTAGTCCTGGTTTTGAGAATTCATTTTTACTATTGTTCTATTGTTTTCGGTTAGTTCTTAACCCAAACACAGATTCAGCAAGTTTTAAAGTCACATTATGCTTACAGATTTTTACTTTAAAATCATAGTATTTTTAGATCTATATAGCATCAAAAAGAAAAATAAAGATTAACAAGTTTCAAGAATTAACTTATTGTTTTCAAATTTTTACTTTTTCATTATTGTTTACTTTTCATTGTTTCATGGTTATGAATTTGTTAACCACTCCCTGGCACATGCTCAGCAAATCACAAGATGCATTGTTATGAGAAATTTTGCTTTAAAATTCTTGGCATTGTTATAATACTATATCATCTATATATTTTTAAACTGATTAATGAATATTTTTATTGTTACTCAGGGTTTTTAAATGTTTTATGTTTTTGTTATTGCTATTATATATGTATGTGAGGGTTTTTATTTCCCTTGTGTGTGATCTCAGCACAAATGTAGCATATTTTAAGCAACATTTTACTTAATATATCTTAATGTATTTAAATCCACTATCTAAAATTAGCAGGCTTTCAAGGATTATTTTGTTTATTGATGTTTTTATTATAAAGAATGTTTTTCTTCTTTGGTAGATTTTAAAATATTGTTTATAATTGCTCCTGAACTCGGTGTGAGGTCAGCAGCTTACTAGTTATATTTTGATTCAAAACATGATATAAAAGTTATAGATGTTTATAAATTTTAGATTCTGAAAAAATGCAAGTTACAAAATTTTCTTGTGCCTGTTTTGCTTGCTCTATAGGAGATTTTTCTTGTTTTATTTTAATTTTATGGGGTTTTTTCTCAACAAATTCCTGAGCTAGGCTCAAATTTAGCAGATTTCTATCTGAATTATGGATGAAAATTTTATACAGATAAAATAGTATTTTTAAATTCACAGAGTTTCAAAACTAAAATAGTAATGCAAGTGTTGTTTGCTTTGTCTTCTTAATGCAAGTGTTGTTTGTTTTGTCTTCTTTTTTTCTTTTCTAGTTTTCTATTTTTTTAATTTGTTTTGCTTTTATTTATTTACAAGTATTTTTTCAAATTGCTCCTGACCTGGGCACAAGTTCAGCTCACTGGCTACATTATGCTCCAAAATGTAATAGGAAAAAATAAGTATTTTAAAGTTACATATCTCTTCCCCCCCCACCACAAAAATGATTAATGCTAGTTTAATTTTTTTGTTGTTTTTTGTTCTATTTTTTTTTTCAATTTGCTCCCGACCTGGGCACAAATTTAGTAGCTTTCTGGCTACACTCTGCCCCAAACTCTAATATGGAGAATAAATATTTTATACAACCCAGTCTCCGAAAAGAGAAAGTTAATTGTAAGGTTTTAGAAAAAATGTTAGTGTCACTTAGTTTATTTTATTAACATTTTGTCATTTTATGTGATTTTCCGCTTTGCACCTGCCAGGCACATAGGTAGCAGCTTTCTGGCTTCTAAGTTTCACATGGAAATATTATTGTAGTATAAAAAAGAAATTTTTAAAAACTGACACTGTTAGTGATTATAAATGTGTAAATCCTGTTAATTGTCTATTTCTTCCCACTCATATTCACACAAACACAATTTGTTTTGTTTTGAAAATTGTTATAACAAATGTTACCAATTCTTTTAAATTCAACACATTTCTTAATAATAATATTAGGTTAAAATATGTTCTCATATTAAAATAAATTCAATGACAATTCAATGAGGAAAAATAAGACTAGCATATATCAGTAGTTATACAAACATTTTTAAATAATCCCTGAATTTGTTCTATATTTATAGGCCCAACCCAATTACCAAAATCACTGGAATGAAAATACCTTTTTAAAAGTTTATTCTAATCTCCATATCATTAAAGTCAAGGCCACTGGACACTTCTATAACATGATACAATGAAATTCTAACCCAGCAGAAGAGTCTGGTGATCTGTTTTGGTTGTTGTAATTAGACTTGACCTATAATTACTGAACAAAACAGCATATCACAATAAATGTTCAAACCAATGTATCTGGCTGTATTTGGTACATTGATCTATTTTCAGTATCATTAGCTTCAAATATTTTCTCTTATTTATAGTATAGGAAGAATCAAAGAAGAAACTGTATCTGGACCTGAAGACAATTTTTTGTACCTAGAAGGTGGATTCTAGCATTAACTCACCACCATTATTTGTAGTTTGATCACTACCTTCCTCTTGAATAGCTGGAAGGGGAGGCTTTGTGGTTAGAGGTGTTTCAGTCTTAAACAGGGACTCCATCCTGATGTGAGTATTGATGTAAAAGGACTTCTGAAAAGACTCAAGAGTGAAATAATAGATAAAAGGATCAAAGCAACAGTTGAGAGTTGCAAGGCACAGAGTGATTGGGTACATGATCTTGGCAAATCTTTCCAACAAGCAATTGGTAATGGCTTGAGAGCGAACTAACGCGTACAAGAAAAGAACAGAATTGTAGGGTACGAAGCATACCACAAAGACTGCCATGTGCACTGTGATCATCTTCAGCACTTTCTTCTTATTAGTCCCAATTTGAGACAGTGTGGCGGGCTTGCGAAGGGTCCTCAGCACCACAGAAGAACAAGAGACATTCAATATCAGAGGAATGATGAACCCAACTACTTCAATAAATATGGTGATCTTGGATAGGTAGGTCTTCCAGACACGTTTGGAGAAACCCTCAAAGCAGGTGGTGGTGGCATTGTTGACGTTAGTGGTGGAGAACAAAGAAGCTGAAATACCACCACTGAGGACTAAGATCCAGACTCCTGCACACACAATGGCAGAATTCCTCCTGGTCCTAATGGCACGAGATCGGAATGGATAGACAATGGCCAAGAAACGATCCACACTGATACAGGTGAGGAAAAGCATGCTCCCGTAAATGTTGGTGAGGAATGCAGTCCCAGAGATCTTGCAGAGAGTGTCACCAAAAGGCCAGTGGCGATTGAAGTTGTAAAATATTTTGAAAGGCAGGGTACAGACAAACAGCAAATCAGAGAGGGCCAGATTAGTGATGAAAATTGCAGTCTCGCTTCTCATTTTCATGCGGAAGCAGAAGACAAACAGAGAGGCACTGTTGGTTATCAGACCCAGGATAAATACAACACTGTAGACAGCACCATTTAGATTATACTTGAAGGAATCATCAATAATGCAAGTATTATTAGCAGTAGCATTGCCCAACCTGGGTCTGAGGCTTGAATTTAAATCTTGGAATTGGAAGTCAATGAATCTTCTGTCACCCATGGATTCTTTTTCAAAAGGCCTGCAAGCTGCAGGGGTTCACCACTCAGAGACTAGGAACTGGTAGGAAATATTTCCTCCTATGGGAGATAAGATAAAATGAAACATCAAATCTACCTTTCATCTATTTCTGCAGAGTAAAAGATATTCTGTCCATTCACATTGGAAGATAACATGCCCATTTCAGTACTTTTTGAGCACCTACCATAGGTTAAAAAGTAATACACGTGTATGTTGCAGAAGTAGCATATCACACTAAATACAATAAGCATATAACTATGGCATTGCAATGATTACGAATAAGGTATAGACTACTCAAGTATTCAAAAGGAAAAAGGAACACCTTGAAGCCAAAACAATGCTAATGCTTTAGAATTTGCATGCTACTTTTCAATTTCCAAAATCTTTTGAAAAGCCATGTTTTATTTGATTCCTCTAAAAACACCATAAGGCAAACAGAAGAAGAATTCTTTTGTCCTCTGACATATCTAGCAATGGGTTTTCACATGATTATATTTTTAAATGTAAAAAGCTGTTTTCTGGCCAGGCATGGTAGCACACGCTTATAATACCAGCATTCGGGAGGCTGAGACAGGAGGATCATGGTTCGCTGACAGCCTGCTATTTAGTGAGGCCCTTTGCAACACAGTGAGACCCTGTTTCAGAATAAAAAATAAAACAGAAGCCTGGGGGTATAGCTCAGAGGTAGAATGTCCCGGGGTTCCATCCCCAGTACTGCAATAATAATAATAATAATAATAAAAATAAATTTCCCAGGAAACATGTCAAAGGACCTCTGTCTATAATAGAGAAGGGTGGTGAAGGGGGAGACCTGTAAGAGATACAGAGGCCTGAAGCCACCTTAACCAGTGTTTGACTTGAGAGAAAAAAAGTTCACTCAGTGCAATTCATAGACAAAGAGATGGCCCTGGATAATATGGGATACAATGCAAAGGATTATTTTTTTTAAGTTTTCAAACTGGAAACTTGCTACCCTTGAATTCTCATCCAACAAACATTTTTGGAGTGCCTCCCCTAAGCCTAAAACTGAACTACGATCGTAGTCCTTCATGGTCATTTCTTTTCATAGACCTAGTTCAACTTTTTTAGAAGCAATCCCTGTCCATGTAAGGTTTAATAGGGGGAAAATGCCAAATAAGGAATAAATACAAATAAAAGGTAATGGTGGCACACACCTGTAATCCTATCACTTGGGACACTGAGACAGGAGAATCACAAGATCAAGGCCAGCCTTAGCAAGACTCTCAAGAAGGACTCTGCTTCCAAATAAAAAATTCAAACAGAGCTGGGGGTATTTATAGCTCAGAAGTAGAACGCCCCTAGGTTCAATTTTCAGTGTCAAAAAAGAGAGGGAGTAAGAAGTTAAATAGGAAAGTAGCAGAGAAAGAAAAACTGGAAAATTGAGAAAAAGAAAGAAGAGGAGGTAAGGAAAAAGGGAACAGTGTTGGAAAGAAGCAAATTCTGCCATCTAATTTGCATGCGGTCTTAGCAGAGATTTCCAGTTCACAGTTCCTACAATCCTATCTGTCTATCTTGCTTTCTCTTACTCTTTCCAGCAGATTTCTCAGTCAGAAGCATATTCTGCAATCACTGTGTTTAAGGTCATTGACATGGATCAGCAGAGACAGTAACAGCCTGGAAAAAAAAAATCCCAGTCAACTGTGCTCATACATCACTTTGTCTCACCAATGGAGTGGTAAGAGAAAAAGTGAATGACAAACTTCTCGACTGCTTCGGTTGTTTTGTTTACTATTTTCAACACTCCACTCACTACTCATTAGGCCAGAAGCTTTTTATACATTAAGACCATCATTCACATTCAAAAGGATGAATCTGCTTATCAAAAGAAATCATAGATACACAATCTAAAGAAATTATGGTGCTGGAAAGTCCTTAACATCAAATCCAGGCATTATTCACTATGATCGCTTGTACCTACATTAAGTACTTGTTAGAACACTTTTTGGTCAAATGCTTTCATCCAACTCTTTCTACCTCTGGCCAGGGTTCCTCCAGTCTGCCCACCTGTGATCTGTATACACAGAATGCTGCTATCTCATTGGCTATATGTTATTTTGTATTTGCCAAGGCAGTATACTCCAAGTAGGTGAGTTTTACCTTGTGTTTTTGACTCAGGATTTTTCAGTTTCCATCACTTCTTTCTTAATCTACATAATTTTAATTTACAAATAATAATTGTAGTTATGTTTATGGAACACAATATAAAGTTCCGATAGATGGGCACAACACAGGGTGACTAATCAAGCTACTCAAAAGATCGTTCCTCTCACTCCAATTTTATATCCCCTAGAACATATATATATATGCTCAGTACCCATAGCAGGCAGTTTGGAAACGTCTGACACTTCTGCTCTGCTGCTTTGAGTAATCAAATCTTGCAAGAAAAAAAGACCACAGACAGTACAGTCTCACTCCTAAAGAGAAGGCGTGGGAAAACTGCCACTGTGGCCCTATTCATAGTTCTCCTTTGCTTGAACACACCACCTTTGCTGTCTAGCACGGAGGGTGTGGTTCTAGGACCTAACGCAGCACTGGACGCAAGGAGTTCTATTTCTGCCTCAGACACTGGTTCACTATGTAACTTAGCCATACAGTTTCTCTTTCCTGTATAAACATTACCTCTGAGCCTCACAGCTAAGGCAAGGAAGATTCAACAGTGCTTGTGAGTAGCTTTATGAGCTTGCCAATGTTCAGCCTTACCTAACTACAAAGAAACATTATAGAAGCTGATTTTCTTCTCCCACCTCTGACACACTGGAAATTAATATCTGAACTTCATATTAGCAACACATCATTCTCTTAATGCCCCATACCCTAGAAAGTCCCCTTTGAATTCCAACCTTAACTACACCATTTATTCAGAACAATCCAGGAGAGTGCCCCAATGGAATATCTTTTTTTGTGTGTGGTACTGGGGGTGGAACCCAGTGTGGTTTTACCTCCGAGCTGCACTCCCAGCCCTATTTTTTATTCTTTTTTTTTTCCAAAGGGCCTCACTTAAGTAGCTGAGGCTGTCAGCGAACCACGATCCTCCTGTCTCAGCTTCCCAAATGCTGGGATTACAAGCATGCACCACCACGCGCAACTCCAGTGGAATATCTTCTATGGAGCTATAATTTTCATTTGTTTTCTCTCATATGCAGAAGTTAGGGAGTAATCAAGGCTTTTTAGACAATGAAGGAAACACATTCATTGACATTATGTACATATGTGAGAATACCAATGTCAATCTGAATATCATAAGTAGGGAAGGGAGAGTGGGGAGGGAGCCAGAGGGAAAACTCACCAAGTGATGTGTACATGTGTGTCACTATCACTGAATTACACTATAATTCACCAATAATAGTATTTTACAAACAAGACAGGTATTCTGTCCTTCAGTTCATTCAGAAGGAGAATTAATGATATAGAAGAAACAAGGTTTTTCTTTCTTTAGACTAAAGAAACTGAAGTTTCTAAACACCAAGTCTTGCTGAAGGGCTAACATGTGAAGCACTGAATGGAGGCAAAGGGCCAATGTTTGAATTTCTGATGAGATGAAGAAATTAAAAATAAAGAAGGGTGAAACTGTTAATCACTTTTCCAACAGCAAGCAGCATCAGGCTATTGTCTTGTAAAGACATTTGCAGCCAATTATATCAACAATTAATCACCTGAAGGGGTCAGCGGTAGGTAGAAGTATTTTCAGTGACAATGGACAGGAAGTTGGTCACCTGGAGGTTGATCAAAAAGAAATCTGACCCTTAATGATTTTTTTAACTTTGACCTACATATATGAAGTACATAGGAATGTCCACATTTTTTTCCTTTCCTGGTTTCTAATGATAACGAAATATACTACGTTTGGAGTCTTTCAGGGTCCTATAAGGGTGGATGAATATCTAAATCACTTCACCTCACAAAGTGCTAACATTTGAGATAATACACTGAAATCAAAGCCCTAATTCCAGGCACATACAACCAATACCCTAGAAAGACTGGCTTATTTTCGATCACCACAAAGTGCCGATTTCAGGAAGATGGAGCCTTGACAGCAAAATGTACTCAATTCCCTTGCTTTACTTCATTGTTAATGACCTTAGATTAAGTCACAGCTTCTGATCCCCAGATTAGTTCCTCTTTATACTCTGGTTAAAGCTTATGAAAGTTACACAGCAGTTTTCACAAAAAGTTGAAACCTACTGTGCCCTTGCCTATAAACACCTAACAGTAAGACAAACTAAAAAAAAAACACACAAATGCTGTGGAAAAATACAGCTTAAAACCATTCTGCTAGAACAATGGGCAACACGTCCTGACTGTTGATTCCCAAATGGATGGCTCCTAATGGAGAAGACTAACATAAATCTTCTAGTCCAACTCACAACCACACATCAGAATCATACACATAATTCTAATTGATACTCTAATGCACTGATTGATGTTTTATAATTTCAAAATACAGTGTAGCCTTATGATATTTTGTACAGAGGAAACCATAGGTGAATGTTTCACTCCAGAATGAAGCTGGAAAATCCATCTGTATTGACTTATTTTTGATGCAAGGAATATCACCTTTAAGATAGCTTATCTGTTTTGAGCATTGCTTTCAAAGAGAGTATTAAGGCTGTTTTTCACCCTCTTTTATTTGAAGAGAGCAAGAAATTGATAGAGGCCCCAATCTGATAGATCTTATCCTCAGGGACTATTTTATTTTTCTTCCTACCAAAAAGTACTCAAGTCTTCTGCTAACCCTTCACCTGATGACAGTCCAATCTTTGGGGAATAATGTGGTCTGATGCTCAATATGATGGGGCCAAAGATTGCATCAGACCTACTAATGTAGAATTTTCCCTGGTACTTAGTTATAGAGTAAGACAACTGCAAAGAAATTGCTCAACATAATATTATGAAATTGTCTAGAGTCTTGAGACCCAATATCTCATCGCAGCAAGGCCCCAGACCTTTTGGGACAGTTTTTGGGTGTTCCTAAAAGAGCTCATTTACAAATTCTGTCAGGCTCATACATGCCAACTAGGATTTGGCTTTATCCCATGTATCTGGGAAGACAAATCAGCAATCAATTTTAACACCAATTCATCTGATATACTTGGACACAGATCCTGATAATATGAATTAAAAACATGTCTCTTCATTCTAAAGATGTGTGTGTGTGTGTATATATATATATATATATATATATATATATATTCAACAACAAAATGGAGTTGAGCTAAGGAATTAATATTTGTCTACAGTAAAGTCATCTGGACTATAATAAACAACTACACTTCCATCCATTCTGGATCTTTGTATCATATGCTCTAATAATTTGCAAATATTTGTTACAAAAATAGTTGGAGACTAAAATATAAATTATAAAAAAGTTATTACAAGGAGAATGATACTCACCACATTAATTCAAAACAAATTCTGGCACCAATGTTTTATCCAAGACTTGGATACTGGATGAACTTTCTGGAGAGACTGTGATCAGGGATTTCCTCCAACGTGTGCTATAAAATAGATTTTGTCACAATAGTGTGCTAACAAGAATGATCCAATAAAATGTATACCAAGATCATATGGTAGACACAATTATTACATTATACACATCAGAGGAAATACGAGCCAACATAGGTTTCATTTTGTTTGTGTTACAAGGGATTGAATCCAGAGGCATTCTACCTCTGACCTATGCTCTCAGCCCTTTCTATGTCTAATTTTGAAACAGAGTCTCCCGAAGTTAGGGAGGGCCTTGCTAAGTTGTTGAGGCTGGCTTCAAATCTGCAATCCTCCTGTTTTAGCCTATCCAATACTGGGATTACAGGCATGTGCCACCACACCCATCTAAGCCAACATATTTTTAAATGATATTTAAATGCTTTGAATTTCATTAGAGCACAATTGTAGATAATACTTTATTTACCAAACCTGCCACTGCTGGGCCATATTGTGTTAGTGGCACTGACTGAAGCATAAAACCCACGAATTTATGTAACTTACAATTATTTAAAGATTACCAGGGAGAAAAGGCACAGATATAATTTCCCCACTTCAATACATTAAAAAATATCTAAACAAAGGAGACCTCCTTTTTGACCTGAGTCCATATTAGTTTGTTTGTTCATTTTCTCTTTTTCCCTGGCAACAATTGTTATGATGGACAGGGGCCTAACACCTGAACAACAGGTGACATCTCCACTATCTAGTCAACAACTTGAATTCCCAACCGATTTATTTCCCTCCTGAAATATAGTGATAGGAGAGGCTTCAATTACTGGATATTAGCACACTTACTGTGCCTTTATCAGGATGTCCCAAGCCTGCCTGATATAGTGTATTTATACTTCAAATCACAACTGTACACAAAATACTCATATGGAACCAGAAATATTCTGTGATGTAATTCTTACAAGTGGCACCTGCAACTTGACTAATGCCATATGCACCGTATTGTCACATCTTATTCACTTCTGAACAAAAGAAACCTAAACCTAAGACAAAGCATACTCTTAAGCAGTACTCCAATTCTTCTAAAATCATTTCTCTCTAATCAAAAATATCTAAATAAACAAAAAAATCATTAGACAATTTAAAATACATTGAGATCACCTTAATATTACGGAGAATTGATTTGCACACTCCTCCAGAGAGCAGTATTCCTGGAATGAAATGAATATTGTTTTAATGATTATCCTAAAGGAAGATGGCCACTAACATTTCTTTATTTTATAGATTTCATGGTTGATACAGACAACTCAATTAAACTAGGGAGTTCGAATATGCGGTAGTTTTCACATTTGGTATTAATTCAGTATAGCTGCACCCAGTCCCATCTCTAGCCACTGTGGGCGAGTGAGTCACAATCCCTTTCTGGACCTCAGTTTCTCATCTTTTTCTACCTTTTGCCCTGGCTGACCATGATTCAGTAGCTCTTCCTCCTTTTAGATACTTTCACCTATTTCCACCTGACACTGGGGAAAAAAAAAAAAAACATTTAATCCCCAGAAGTCTGTAATGACAGACCTTAATTTTTATTAAACCCAATGAAATGATTACTTTATTTGAGTATTGGAAGTAAATATGGTAATTAGTCTCAGAAGTTAAGAATCATGGAGCAAGTTGTCATTTATACCCTTAATGTGTGCTGAAAGCCCTGGTTCTCCTCACCTTCCCCCCTTCCTCTTCAGCAGACCTATCGACTCTGTCTAGGTCTCGATTCTTGACCTTCCCTACCTGATCACCTTGCTCCTCAAAATATGAGTTTAATAACATACTACAGAACATGATTACAGAAAATCAGTGGACTGCTCATTCTAAGCATTGTTCTGAGAATTCCTTATTTATCTACTCAAAGTGAGGCTGGATTCCCAGTGGTGGGTGGTCTTCTATCAAGCTCCCAATTTCCAGTACCAACATTCACAAATGCATTATAGGATTTTTCCCTCCCCCTTAAGAAGGCCAAAGCAGACTATATATGATGACAGGCAGACAAAAGGCAGCTACACAATTAGGCTCCGAGCAAATCACAGCAAGGGCAACAAATCTCACTGCATTTTCTCTCAAAGGGAATTGAATAGATCAAACTTTAGCTAGGCTTGGTCTGAGTGCTGCTGTAAAGCATCTTCCCAGTCCTCTCTTTAACTTATAGAGAGTACACATTCTGAAAGGCCGGCCTGATTGTCCCAACAGGGCTTTCATTGGCATTTCTGATTGGCAGGAGGAGCTTTAGAATAGAAGAGATGACATCAAGTTTATCAGCTGAACTCATCCTTCTTAGAAAGAGTGCACCTTTTCATCTGTGACAAAGCAAAGGGATTTACTATCTATTTTGATGGGTATGTTGTTTAGAATTTGATTCGGAAAAATAAGAGTGTTGCAAAGCCACTAGATAATTTGTCCAGAGAGTAAGTTATTATTTTTACCTTCCTGTTAGTTAAGAAAACAGAAAGATGGTACAATTTGGTAAGGTAGCAAAATGAATAACCCCTCCAAGTTCTGGAATAACCTTTGGATTTGTCTGGTCTTTTTCCATACAGAAATCAATCAAAGTAAATTACATTGCTATATTTCCTGAAACAAAGTAATTAAAAGACAGTATTTGTCCATTCATTAAGACTTTCTTACCAAAAATCTTAAAAATATTCAGGATTTCCAAGCAGAAAATTTTCAAGTTGCCACATCATTTCATTTGTATGGCAAACAGCAATTACTTTCACATATAATAGCAAATTCTATTTATTTCAAATTAGTTTTTCATTCAAACATGATTCATCCTTTATGGGCAAGTTCATGAATTATTCAAAACAGCAAATGTCACATTCTCCATAAATCAATTAAGCATCAAAGGCATGTCGGGTATAGTTTTACTAAAAGAAACCTCATCATAGTAGAAGCCACATTAGCTCACAATCGATTGTAAACCAAAGAAATATAAAGCTAGCCAAAAAAGTTTAAACTGTTCTACCCTGTGATTTTAAATCAGCTCTTTAGGACAACTGTGTTTACATGAAAGGACAGCCTGAAAATCCTGTCTCTCCCCGCAGAAACAATATTATTACCAAAACAATAGAAATTCTCGTTTTTTACCATTCAACACCACAATCTTCGAGATCGGCACTTCAGAATTGAAGTCGAATTTCTTGCCCCAAACATTCAAAGCATCAGTGTTTCGACTGAAGTTTGTTATACCATCCCCCACCCCAAACACCCAAATCAAATCTTTCTCAAAGACTTACCCCAAGAAAGAGTGTGCTAGATGAGAGAGTGTGCTCATGCCTGTAGACAATTAGTTAATAATCATGTAAACGGGCAACTCGCACTTTGGAAGTGCATATTTTTATCCATTATTTTTTTTACAGGGAAAGGTTAGTCCAGCCCAAAGTAGCAGACTCTGGGCTGCCTGCCGCAGCTTCTTACTGCAAACCGCTCATTCTGAAAATGTGAGCTTATTTACATTTATCTCTTTCCCTTTGTTAAGGACGGGCCCTCTTGAAAGCTGTAGCCGGCATGCCTTTAACAAACAGGACACAAGAAAAGGCCCAAAGTCCGGGCTGGAGCCGAGGGCCGGGGGAGCTCTTGGGGGTCTCAATAGGAAATGCTTTTCATTGGATAAGGAGGCATTATTAGGAGCCGAGATCCCGCCCAATCCCCTGTGCTCCACCGTTCCCTTAGTCACCAATCGCTGGACTGAAGAAGTTTTTCCTTAAAGAGCATTGCCCAGGAAAAGCAGTTTCACAGTCAAGAATTGGTGGCTTAAGTGCCACTTGACAATGTAAAACGTATCTTTCCTGACCAATTAATCGGCAGAGAAAGCTTGTGTGCCTCACTCTGCCGGGAGATCGCTACCCCCTTACAATTCTAATGAGGAGGAGGAGGAGGAGGAGGAGGAGGAGGAGGAGGAGGAGGAGGAGGAGGAGGAAGAGGAGGAGGAGGAGGAGGAGGAGGAGGAGGAGGAGGAGGAGGTGGAGGAGGAGGAGGAGACAAAATTCTCAATTGGGAAGAGTGTTTCAATTATAAGCAGACCGAGTGTGCTCATCATAATATGCTTATTATTGATAATCATAAGCACCGGGCAGGGAACAGACCAAAATGAAAGGTATCATCAATTCATTCTTACTAAGCTATGCACAATTAAACCTCCCACCACCTCAAAATAAAATGATAAATAAAATAAAATAACTCACATAAACCAGTGAAATGTCCTCAGATGGAGATGTGCTGGGGTCTCAGAATGCTAACCCCCACCTTCCAAGGACTATGGAGTATTCGGTGGCAAAAGGAGGGTCTACACTTCTCTTAAATAACTGCTTGGCAGGAAGTCTAATTATCATGAAAATTTCAGATGTTTGCTAAGAACCCAACTGTAATCTGCTCATCACAGAGTTATCTCCCACTGAATACCTCCTCTCACTCTAGGGTAATTGCCCTGGTCACCTAACACCGTTTTTAAAAAAATCTTCCAGATTTCTCTTCCCCTCCCCCTCCCCTCCCTCTCCCTGATCTGAGTTTGTTGTAGAAACTCACTCATCCATCTGTAACTTCATTGCTAGCCTTTCCCTTCTGCCAACACTTGCCCTCCCCATCCTTTTCTCCTCTACCTCCACCCACTGCCATGCTACCAACAACAGCAATCTCTCCCCCTTCCTTGGGAATGAAACCTCTGGCCAGGGATAAGGTGCCTTCTTTCTCTGGGCAGAGCCATGCTCCTGGAGAGTCGGAGGAATCTCTCTGTCCGCTTCCTTCACTGCAGTGTAGGTACTGAAGCAGCCTCACAAATAAAACATGGTTCCCGTTTGTTTATTCTCCCTCTCTCTTCAGCTCCATTGTGGGCCATTCTCGCTAATGGTCTGGGACAGTAAACAAGTCAGTGTGAAGCTGACACTAGCCTTATTATTTTGTGACTGGCTCTGAAAATCACTTTCTCTGTGGCTTCCCCTCTTCGGCCCCTCCCTTCTGCCTGTGCCACTTATGCTTATCTCCTGTATGTGTGTCTCTGTCAGCTGCTCACATTGGCTGGATCTTCCTGAGGAATCTTTTCACCTACTCTGGGCCTAGACCACCCCTTGAATATGTTCATCAGTCTTCAAGAGAAAGACACAGTCCCTGTTCTGCAGAACTTCACAGGGTAGCTGGAGACGCACAGACTAATACAGCAATGAAATACTCAGGACAATTTAAAAATAATACTAATGCAATTGCATGGGGAGATAATTCTGTAATGGATCACAGGATAGTGTTTAATTCCCATGGATAGGGCCAGAAGCGCTTCTTAGATAAAGTGAGATTTGTGCTGAGCCTTAATGGATTATCAAGGTTTAAATAACCCAAAAATGGAAGGAATTCAATTTTCAGGTGGTTAGAGCCAATTAAGTGATCGGTTATAGAAGATGCGGAGTTATGGGAGGCCAGAAGGAGACTGATTTGCAAAGAGAAAAGAAAGCTAAGGAGAAAGAGCTTTGGAAGAACTATTGTATAGTAGCCACTCAATGCACTACAGTGAAGAGTTAAAACCTATAGTCACCATCACCATGTTTCAGCCAGTATGACCAACTCAGTACCTTTCTCCTGTGGAGATTAATTCCCTTCAATCTTCTGATCCATCTATCTACCTTCATTTCTTGTGAAGGGACTCAAGTATCTTTCTATTTAATCTCCAAATGATGCCTTAGCCGGGTTTTAACTATGCCAATGGGTCAGTAGCCTTTCCTCTTTCCCTGAACTTTGGTTTCACTGGTCCTTTTTCATCTCCTAGAATGAGGTACAATCCCAAACACCACCATCATTTCCAAGCACCATTCCCTCTACCTGGAATATGTTCCCTCTCTATAATATCCCCCACCACTAATTTAATTCTTATTCCATCACATCCTATCCCAGGAATCAGGCCTACAGAGAGCTCACTTTTAATCTCTAATTTAGGTCACACCCAAGTGACACATTTTATAGCATCAAGCCTTTTCTTCTTGCATTCAGTACAGGTATAATTTCACATCGTATTTTATAATTTATTTGTGTAACACTTTGATTATGACTGATCTCTCCTAACTATAAACTGCAAGAGGACAGAGCCCATACCTGTTTAATTCTAAATTGACATTAGTGGTATTTACCAAAGTTCTTCTCCCCGACCTTTTCTCTTGCCCAAAGAAATAATGTGAGGTTTTTTTTTTTCCACTTCACAGCTGAGCGCACAGGCGATTTCATACATTTTTGGACAAATCTACATCAAGGTGTTATTTTAGGACCAAAAGTACACACACACACACACACACACACACACACACACACACACACACACAGAGAGAGAGAGAGAGAGAGAGAGAGAGAGAGAGAGAGAGAGAGAGAGAGAGAGAGAAAAGCCCCATTGACAAGAGAGTACTAAAGCTTATCCACTACCATCCTCTTTCCTCCTCCCTCATTTCATTCCTTTTTGCAGGCACCCTAGTTTGGCTTGCTCGAATATTTGTAAGGTGGAAGGGGGAATGAAAACTTTGCCAGGGTGTTCTCCAAACAGCCAGTTTCTAGCCACACAACTTAATCCAAAACATCCCTTTAAAATGCCTTCAATGAGTCGCTGAGGTCTCTGCAACTGAGAGCGGGGATGAGGGGGGAAATGCAGCTGAAAAAAAGTGCATTCAGAACTATCTGAGGGAGTATACATTTCATTTTTATCTATTTGGAAAAAAAAGTAACTGAAATATGACTAATTTCAAACCGGGAATTTACACACTTGAATAAGAACAGCCAGATGCTTGGGACCTTCACACTCCAAACCCAAATCATCTTTTCTTTCTGCCAACAATATCAAAGGACTGGGTGAATTCGCCCCAAGTGCCAGGAGCTCAACACTACACTAGTTTCCCTAGAAACAGTACAAATGTAACCAAAGGATTTTAACTATGCTTATGGATTAGAGTCCAACTAACAGTTTTGGTAACTCTCATAGTCTCTAAATGAACACAGCGCCTGCATAAATCTGGACAGTGTTCTAGGGAAAAGGAGCCAATTAATT
The DNA here is from genome assembly GCF_963383645.1 of Muscardinus avellanarius. NCBI lineage: Eukaryota > Metazoa > Chordata > Mammalia > Rodentia > Gliridae > Muscardinus > Muscardinus avellanarius. Next base: position 114,599,001 of record NC_137792.1, on the reverse strand, counting down.
ACTAACTTCGCATGAATTAGCCTTTCAGAAAACAAGGAATCCCTATAGTCTTGCTTTTTTTTTGTTTACCCAATCTTCTTTTGCTTCAAGGGGAGGAAAGGATCACAAGGTCAGGTTTCCAACCAGTTCATTTAGGATGCTACATCTCTGACAAAACAGAAAAAAAATTTCATTTGTCCTGAGTGATGTGCACAAGTATGCCTCTACCATCTTGTACTCCATTAAGATGTATGACTACAATGCACCAATAAAAATTAGAAAAAATAAATATCAGTCTCTGGAAGATTTTTAGCTCACATATGCTGGAGTACCTTCAGCTCCTAGCTCTCTCTCAAACTTCAGATAGGATTGCTTGTTAGAGAAAATGAACTTTTTAACCAAAGAGCTTTGGAATGGGCCCTGCAGCCTTGAATACTTGGTATAAGTTAGAAACAATTCAACGTACTAATAATAGTGATGATGAGAGAAGAAATACATTTTCCTGAGCATTATTATATGCGAGACAATATTCTGTTTTACCTCTTACCTATATTTATTTACCTAATCTGCACAATAATATGTATATATATATATATATATATATATATATACACTCACACACACATACACACACATAGGTGTATATATATATATATATATATATATATATATATATATATATAGTTTTTATTTTTTGTGGTACTGGGGGTAGATACCAGGGGCCTTCTATCTCCGGGCTATAATCCCAGACTATTTTATATTTTATTTGGAAAGAGGGTCACACTAAGTTGCTGAGAGCCTCACTAAGTAGCTGAGATTGGCTTCAAACCTGCATGATCCTCCTGTCTCAGCCTCCTAAGCGCTGGAATTACAAGCGTGTGCCACCACGCCTGGCTATTGGTGTATATATTTTATACATGTTTTCTGGTACTGGGGATTGAACCCAGGACAATTCTACCTTTGAACTACACCACCAGCCCTATTTATTTTTTAAATTTTTTTGAAACAGGGGTTTGCTAAGATGCTGATGGTCTAACATTCTGAGTATTTTTTTTCTTTTTATTGGTGCACTGTATTCATACATCATAGTGGGATACAAACTTTTGTAGATATACATGCACACATCGCCCAGTCAGCCCCCACCCGATCCCCACCCCTTCCTCTCCCCATCCCTCCCTCCCATGCTTGGCTTAGTGGTTGACATCTAGTATTATAGCAATTTATCCAAAATTAAAAATGATAATTTCACATAACAGTTTCATTTGTCTGATACCAAGCTTTTGATGACTTAAAGATAACATTTCAATATTTCCTTTTAGTTTCTTTCTTACCAGAAAATATTTTTTCTATTTTTTTAGGTGAAACTATCATATATTTATATATTTATTTTTCATAAAAAAATCTATCCTAATATGGAATATGGACTCTAGATACCCAAAACGATCTTGAAAAAGAACAGAGCTAGAAGATATATACTTTCTGATTTCAAACCATATAAAGCTACAATAATTGAAACAGTGTAGTACTATTCTAAAGGCAGATATATAAACCATTGGAGTTGAATTCCCTATACTGTCAAGTTATTTTTGACAAGGTTTCCCACGAACATTTGGTGGTGGAAATAATAATCTTTTAACTAAATATTGTTGAAACATAATAATTACATGGAAAAGAATAAATTTGGACCCTTACCTAATCCCATATACAAATATTAACTCAAGATAGATAAAAGACCTAAATATAAATCTTAAGACTATAAACTTTTAGGAGAAAATCTGGGTCATAAAACCTCACAACATTGAAATTGGCAGTAATTTCTTGGATATGATTTCAATGGCACAGGCAACAGAAGAGTATACAAACTCCCTAAAAAAATATTGTATATCCAAAGACAATGTAAACAGAGTTAACAGTTACTAATAGAATGGGATAAAATATTTCCAAATGCTATATCTGAAGGTATATTAATATTCCAACTAGAAATCCTAAAAATTGACAACAATAAAGGCAAACAATACCATTTAGAGATAGGTAAAAGACTAACATAAGTAATGAATCTCCACAGATAACCAATCTTAGTTGTCTGTTGGATGGAAACTCTTGTTTCTCTGGTTCTGGTGTGTGTTACCTATTTCTTCTTTGTAGTTAATCTCTTTGAGAATTTTCTCTAGTGCTGGTTTTGAAGACATAAATTCCTTCAGTTTCTGTTTGTCATGGAAGCTTCTTATTTCTCCATTTAATTTGATAGAAAGTTTTGCTGGGTAGGAAATTTTGGCTGGAAATTGTTTTCTTTCAGAGTTTGGAATATGTTACTCTAAGCCCTTCTGGCTCTCATGACTTGGTTTGGGAAGTCTGGAGTGATTCTAATTGGTTTGCCTCTGAATGTCACTTGGCCCTTTGTTTTTGTTGCCTTTAAGATTCTCTGCTTGGCTTCCACATTTGTCATTTTGACAATTATGTGGCGTGGGGATCCTCTTCTCCGATCCTGTCTAAAGGGAGTTCTATAAGTTTCCTGGACCCGTGTATTGATCTCTTGCTCTATGTTTGGAAAATTTTCTGCTATTACTTCCTTGAAGAGATTGTTGATCCCTTTGGTTTCACTTTCTTTTCCCTCCTCTATTCCAATTATTCTTAGGTTAGCTCTCTTAAAATGGGCCCATATTTCTTTAATGTCAGATTCCTGCTGTCGGATATTTTTTTCTAGATTAGAAACTATGCGTTCATTTTTGGAATGATCATCTTCTAAGAGCGAGATTCTGTTCTCCATGTGGTCTAATCGGTTGTTTGTGCTTTGAATTGAGGCCTTTACTTCATTAATTGCATCCTTTATCTCTTTTTGGCTCTCTCTGAGTTCTTTTCGAAGCACCTCTATTATTTCTACAGTTATTTTCCTGATTTGATCTTCTAGAAATCTCTGATTTTCTGTTTTATCGGGTTCTGATGTTGTGGGGTTGTGGGCATTCATTGCTCCAGTGTTATTCCTCTTTCCCATGATTTCGGAAGTTTGTGCCTTATCTGGGTTCTTCCCTTGGGTGACTGTGACTTCACTTAAAGTGTTCTGGATCTCGAGTCAGTAGTATTTCAGACCCCACTACTCCTTTACTGGGTTGTATCACAGAGTCACCGACCCATAGAGTCGATAGAGGCTGCTTTAGACTGTGGGGGTTGCCAGGTTGCATGTTCTCCTATGGTGTGATATCTCTGCCACTGCCACTCCCCCACTGGGTCAAGTCCCAGGGAGTACAGTACTGGGATTTCTCCTCTGTGGCCCGCAATTTGACTCACTGTTCTTGAGTATGCAGATGTAGCTGTACTGGATTCGGTGAATTCTCTGCTGCTGCCGCCGGTGGCAATATGGCGCCGCTGCTACGCCCTCGGCTGTGAGGCTGGCGTATTTCTTCTTGGTTTTGATTTCCACTCTGAATCCCTGCAGCGTGTGCTGAGCTCAGCCACTGGGAGCTTTAGATTTTACCTGCGGTGAGAAATCCCGCCTGGCTGTTCCGCAGCAGCTCACCACGGCTTGCTGTAGCTGTCTGGTGAATTTGCCGCTGCCGCCGGCAGTATAGCGCTGCTGCCGCGTCCTCGGGCGTGAGGCCGGTGTATCTTCTCTGTGTCTCTGAGCTCTGTTCTCAGTCAGCTTTCTCTCTGGAGCCTGGTGATTTTTTTGTTTCTCTGGTGATGGTGTTTTCTGGCTATGAAAGGCGCTGATTTTGTGGTAATGGAGATTGGTTGTTAGCGGGGTTCTTAAGCCCCGCTTTTCTCGGTCGCCATCTTCCCGGAAGTCTCTGAGCATTTTTTAAAATTTTTTTATTGGTGCATTATATTCATACATCATATTGGGGTAAAAAAAAAAAACTTGTGTGTACATACGTGTACACATCACTGATTTAACCCGTACCCAATTCCCACCCCATTTCCTCCCCGTCCCTCCTTCCCTTGCTTGGCTTAGTGGTTGACTTTGATATGTTTAAGCATATTGTGTGTTTTAGAGACTTTTCTCTTTCCCCCTACTTTCTCCTCCTTTAGGTTGTCTTGTTTGCTCCTCTGTAGGATTTACTTTTACATTTAGAGTTCCTCCTATGACCCATTTCTTCCTAGCTCTTGCATATTAGGGAAAGCATCTGCTCTCTTATTTTTTGTGATTTGTTGGTGTACAGGAAAGCTTCTGATTTTTTAAGATTGACTTTGTATCCAGATACTTTGCTGAATTTGTTGATCAGTTCTATAAGCCTTTTGGTTGAGTTTGTTGGGTTTCCTAAATATAGTATCATGTCATCTGCAAATAGTGAAAGTTTGAGTTCTTCTTTTCCTATTTGTACTCCTCTGATTTCCTTTTCTTGCCTTATTGCTCTGGCTAGAGTCTCTAGTACTATATTGAAGAGAAGTGGTGATAGTGGACATCCTTGTCTCGTTCCAGTTTTTAGGGGGAATTCTTGAAGTTTTTCCCCATTTAATATGATGTTGGCAGTGGGCTTATTGTAGATTGCCTTAATAATGTTGAGATATGTTCCTTTTATTCCAATTCTCTGCAGTGCTTTTATCATAAATGGATGTTGAATTTTATCAAATGGTTTTTCAGCGTCTATTGAAATAATCATGTGATTTTTGTCTTTGGTTCTGTTTATATGGTGAATTATATGGGTTGATTTTCATATGTTGAACCAGCCTTGCATCCCTGGGATGAACCCTCCTGGTCATGGTGTATGATTTTCTTGATGTGGTTTTGAATGTGTGTTGCTAGTATTTTGTTTAATAGTTTTGCATCCAAGTTCATCAGCGATATAGGCCTGTAGTTTTCCTTCCTTGAACTGTCTTTATTCAGTTTGGGTATTAGTGTGATGTTGGCTTCATAGAATGTATTTGGGAGAGTCCCAGTTTTTTCTATTTTGTGAAATAATTTGAGGAGTATTGGGGTTAGCTCTTCTATAAAGGTTTCATAGAATTCATTTGGGAAGCCATCTGGTCCTGGGCTTTTCTTTGATGGTAAACTCTTTATTGCTGTTTCAATCTCTTTGATTGTTATTGCTTGATTTAAGTGTTCTATATCTTCTTGACTCAGTTGAGGAAGGTTGTATTTATCTAGGAAGTTGTCAATTTCCTCCAGATTTTCCATTTTGTTGGAGCATAGTTTTTCAAAGTAGTTTCTGATAATCCTCTGGATTTCTACACTGTCAGTAGTAATGTCTTCTTTTTCATCTCTTATCTTCATAATTTGGGTTGATTCATTTTTTTAATAAGGTTGGCTAGTGGTTTATCTATTTTGTTAATTTTTTCAAGAAACCAGATTTTGTTTTATTTTCTGTATTGTTTTTTTATTCTCTATTTTGTTGATTTCTGCTCTAATTTTAATAATTTCCTGTCTTCTACTGGCTTTGGGGTTCAATTGTTCCTGCTTTTCAAGGGCTTTGAGGTGTGTCACTAGGTTATTTATTTGAAGATTTTCTGTTTTTCTTATGTGAGCACTCAATGCTATAAATTTTCCTCTTAATACTGCCTTCAGAGTGTCCCAGAGGTTTTGATATGTTGTATCTTTATTTTCATTGGTTTCAAGAAATTTCTTGATTTAAACTCTTACATCTTCTATGACCCATTCTTCATTCAGAAGTGTGGTGTTCAGTCTCCACATGTTTATGTTGTTTCTCTGGGTCTTCTTATAGTTGATTTCTAGTTTCATTCCATTATGGTCTGAAATGACACAGGGAAGTATGTAACATTTTTTGAATTTGCTAGTGCTCATTTTGTGTCCCAGGATGTGATCTATTTTTGAGAAGGTTCCGTGAGTAGCTGAGAAAAATGTGAACTCTGCTGTAGTTGGGTGAAATATTCTATATGTGTCCAACAGGTCCATTTGGTTAATGGTGTTATTTAGTTCTTAGACATCTTTACTGACCCTTTGTCTGGAAGATCGGTCTAGTGTTGTGAGAGGTGTGTTGAAGTCTCCCAGTATTATTGTATTGGAATTTATGTGTGACTTCATGTCACAAAGAGTTTGATTTATGAAACTTGCTGCAACTATGTTTGGGGCATAGATGTTCATTATTGTTATTTCCTCTTGCTGTATTATTCCTTTTACCAGTAAAATCTGACCTTCTTTGTCTCTTCTAATAAGTTTGGGTTTGAAGTCTAACTTGTCTGATATCATAGTTGCTACTCCTGCTTGTCTTCAAGTTCCATTAGCATGGATTACTTTGCTCCAGCCCTTTACCTTGAGTTTGTTCCTATCTTTACTTGTAAAGTGTGTTTCTTGTAAGCAGCAGATGGATGGATTCTGGTTTTTAATCCATTTTACCACTGCATTTCTTTTTATTGGGGGAGTTGAGGCTGTTTACATTCAGTGTGATTATAGAGAGATATTTTTTAATTCCTAACATGTTAAGATTTTACTTCTGTTTGCGATACTGCTTATTCTTCTTTGCTTCGTTGTCTGCTGGATGGAAAATCTTATATCTTTGGTTCTGGCGTATATTACCTATTTCTTCTTTGCAGTTAATCTCCTTGAGTATTTTCTCTAGCACTGGTTTTGAAGACATAAATTCCTTCAGTTTCTGTTTGTCATGGAGGCTTCTTATTTCCCCATCTAATTTGATAGTTTTGCTGGGTAGGAAATTTTGGGCTGGAAGTTGTTTTCTTTCAGAGTTTGGAATATGTTACTCCATGCCCTTCTGGCATTCATGACTTGGTTTTGGAAGTCTGGAGTGATTCTAATTGGTTTGCCTCTGATTGTCATTTGGCCTTTTGTTTATGTTGCCTTTAAGATTCTCTCCCTGGCATCCACATTAGTCATTTTGACAATTATGTGGCGTGGGGATCCTCTTCTCCGATCCTGTCTAAAGGGAGTTCTATAAGTTTCCTGGACCCGTGTATTGATCTCTTGCTCTATGTTTGGAAAATTTTCTGCTATTACTTCCTTGAAGAGATTGTTGATCCCTTTGGTTTCACTTTCTTTTCCCTCCTCTATTCCAATTATTCTTAGGTTAGCTCTCTTAAAATGGGCCCATATTTCTTTAATGTCAGATTCCTGCTGTCGGATATTTTTTTCTAGATTAGAAACTATGCGTTCATTTTTGGAATGATCATCTTCTAAGAGCGAGATTCTGTTCTCCATGTGGTCTAATCGGTTGTTTGTGCTTTGAATTGAGGCCTTTACTTCATTAATTGCATCCTTTATCTCTTTTTGGCTCTCTCTGAGTTCTTTTCGAAGCACCTCTATTATTTCTACAGTTATTTTCCTGATTTGATCTTCTAGAAATCTCTGATTTTCTGTTTTATCGGGTTCTGATGTTGTGGGGTTGTGGGCATTCATTGCTCCATTGTTATTCCTCTTTCCCATGATTTCAGAAGTTTCTGCCTTCTCTGGGTTCTTCCCTGGGTCACTACGACTTCACTTAAGGTGCTCTAGATCTCGAGTCTGTGGTATCTCAGTCACCACTACTCCTTTACTGGGTTGTATCACAAAGTCTCAGACCCAGGGCATCAATTGAGGCTGCTTGAGACCATGGGGGTGCCAGGCTGGGCGTTCTCCCATGGGGAGCTGAGACTAGGGTGTGGTATCTCTGCCACCGCTACTCCGTCACTGAGGTAGGACTGCAAAATCTCAGATCCAGGGAGATTATCAAAGCTGCACAAGTCCCTGGGGGTACAGTACTGGGATTTCTCCTCTAAGGGCCACAATTTGACTCACGGTTGTTGAGTGTGCTGATCTGGATCTGTTGCAGACTCAGTGAACTCACTGCTTCCACCACTGGCAATATGGTGCTGCTGCCATGCCCTAGGTCATGAGGCTATCATATTTCTTCTCTCATTTTGAGCTCCACTCTGAGTCCCTGGAGGGCATGCTGAGCCTGGCCCCTGGGAGCTTTAGACGCTCCTCGAGCTGAAAAAACTGCTGAATTACACTTGGCTGTTCTGCAGCTGCTCACCTCAGCTCGCTGTCCACCCCTCCTCTCTGGAGCCTCGTGGGTTGTTGAGTACACTGATCTGGAGCCGTCCTGTGAACTTGCCACTGCCGCCGGCAGTATGACGCTGCTGCTGCGTCCTCGACTGTGAGTCCGGCGTATCTCCTCTCTGGTTTTGAGCTCAGTTCTGAGTCCCCCTCCTCTCTGGAGCCTGGTGCTGTGAGGGAAGATGTTGCCGGCCGCAGCACTGCAAGCTGGTTTCTTTTCTGGTGTATGGTTGTTCTTCTAGCCTTCGTTTTCTCTGTCCCTTGTATTTACAGTTTTATTTCTCTGCTGATGGTGTTTTCTGGCTATGAAAGGCACTGATTTTGTGGTAATAGAGATCGATTGTTAGTGGGACTCGTAAACGCCACTTTTCTCCATCACCATCTTCCCAGAAGTCACATTGTGAGTCTTAAACCTGTGATATTTCCATCTCAGTTTCCCAAGTACTGAGATTATAAGCATTCACCACTGTGCCCAGCTTCCTACTTTATACTCAGGAAAAATCAGATATAGAGAACTTAAGTAACTTCCCCAAATGCAAATAGTTTCCTCTACCACTTTTAATAATTTCTAGACTAATAATCATAGTTATTTATTAATTTGATACAGCATTCAGAACTCTGTCCAAATCATCTTGTTGATGAGCAAATATAAAGATTTTACTTTTTTTTTTTTTTTGCGGTACTGGTGTTCCTGGAAGCCCTTCTACCTCCGGGCTACACTCCCAGACCTATTTTATATTTTTATTTGGAAACAGGGTCTCTTAAGCCAGCACGGCTGGCTTCGAACCTGCGCGATCCTCCTATCTCTGCCTCCCAAGAGCGGGGATTACAAGCGAGCGCCACCAAGCCCGGCTGATTTTACCAATTTTGATGCAAACCTGCTCACTATAAATTGACAAGATTCAGTAATAGTGAATGTAACTTTTGAATGGTTCAAAAGTATGAAAAATGTCTGCATCTGTTAATATGAGGACTTAAGTTACAGTTTGATTTTCAAAGACATGGGAGGAAGTGTTACTTAAGGCAATAATACCATTACATTGAACAGCCAAAACAAAATGTGTTTGGAGAATTATGTTAGTACAAATCCAACGTGTGTTTTTTAGAGTAATGAACTGGTGTATAAATTTTATTCTTGTAAAAGTAATAATAATGAATGCTTAGTTTATTTACTATTTCTTATAAATGAAATTAAATTGCTTTCAAAATAAATCCTCTGAGAGCCAATATATGCTCTGCAAGTAACCAAATTCATTCTTGGGACATTCTTTTTTATTTTTTATTTTATTGCTGCATTGTAGTCATACTTTTTAATGGGGTACAAGATGGTGGAGGCATACTTGTACACATCACCCAATTAGCCCTTACCCAGTTCCCAATCCATTCCTTCCCCCCTACCTCCTCCTGCTTGGCTTACTGATTGACATTGATATGCTTATGAATGTACATTAGGGAATATCCCCCTTCCCCCCTCCCATCTGCTCAGTTAGGTCACCTTATTTGCTCATCTATGGTTTCTCCTTCTTTGTCTAGAGTTTTATATGGTTTCATAATAGGGAGAGCATCTGAGTTTTTACTTTTTGTGATTGACTTATCTTACTTAGCTTAATGTTCTCCAGTTCCATGCATTTCCCCACAAATGACATAATTTTGTTCTTCTAGGCACTTCACAAAAGAAATTCAAATGGCCAATAAATGCATGAAAACATGCAACCATCCATTTCTCTAATTTGACCACTTGGATCTCATGGATTCAAGGCCTATATAGCTCAAAACAAATCTCAACACCTTTTTCTTTAATCGCATTCCTAAGGATAAAAGTAGCTCCATGTCCTTTTCCTGATACCTGGCTGGATTTTCCACTGGCATATAGGGCGGCTGTGGTGACATGCTGAATGTAGAGCATTTTTCTCCTTTCTAACATATCTTTTCTTTCTATTTGCAATTCCAGAGAAATTGTTCTTCTCCTTGGAAGAATAAATTCAGGACTTACCTCCAGTTCATGCAGCTCATCCCTTAAGATAACCAGTTGGTTTCAGAGGTGGTTGGAACATAGCAGGTACGAAGGTTCAGTATTCTGCTGATGGCCAGGGCCTGCTTGAACCAGACCAGGTAGGGGAAAGAGTCTGGCTTAGGGGAAAGGGACCTGCTGGCCCCCAAGGCTCTAAGCCAGTTCCATTGCGACCCCACAATCCCCTGCAATGCAGGCTGTGCTGGCTCTTTAGGGTTGGGACTATGAAGTAGATTTTGATTAGTTAAAAGCTATATGTTGTAAACTCAAGAGCAATCACAAAAAACACCCTAAAATATAAAATATAGTTAAAATCATTAAAGAATGAAAACTTACACTAGAAATTAGCCACTCAAGACAATGAAAGGAACACAGAACAAAAGTATATATATATATATATATATATATATATATATATATATATATATGTGTGTGTGTGTGTGTGTGTGTGTGTGTATGATTTCATATATATATACATATGGCAAAATGGTACACAAAATACAAAAATGTCAACAGAAACATTCAATATAATTGATTACACATTTTAACCAAAAGGCACACGTTATAAGAATGGATTAGAAAGTAACACATAGGGCTAGGGGTATATCTTAGTGTAGAGCACTTGCCTTAGAAGCAAACAAGGTCCTGGTTTCCATCTCTGGCATCACAGGAAAAAAAGAGTTCAACAGTATGCTGTCTATAAGACATATGCTTTCCATTAAAAGAAAAATAGGTAATTAAAAGGAAAAAGACAGCAAAAGTATACCTTAAAACAGTAACCAAACAGAGGAGTGAGAATGAATATACTAATATCAGGCAAAAAAATTTTTTAATAAACACCTATTACTGAGGGTAAAGAAAGCCATTTTATAAGAATTAAACAATTAGAAAGATTTTATGATTATAAATACAAATGTACCCATGCATAGAAAAACAAAATACATGAAGCAACATCCCACATGATTAAAACAATAGTTGAATACTATATAAATTTTACCTTGAATAATGAATGGAACAACTATATAGAAGACCAAGTAGCATGTAGAATAATTGAGTAAAAATATACCTACAACACCTAATAGATATCTATGGAACACCTACTAGAATATACATTATTTTCAAGTACACATGCAATATACACTAATTGGACCATTTTCTAGGCCATACAAAAGAAGCCTCAATAGATTTAATAAAATTAAAATTATGCAAGGCATTTTGACAGCCCACAGTGAAGTTAAATTAGAAATCATAAAAAGAAAGAAATTTGGGGAATTAAAATATGTAGAAATTAAACAATTATTAAATGTCGTATGTCAAAAAGTTATAACAAAAATATTTTAATGTGAATAAACATGAAAATATAACATATCAAAATTTAAGTGATGCAGCAAAAACTGTGTTGTAAGAGAAATTTACATTTGAAAATGACAATATTATGAAATAAGGAAGATCTCAAAATAATTTCCTCTACCCTTTCATGTATAAGAAACTAAAACAAATCAAGAAAAGGAATATAAGTCCAAAGTAACCATATGAAAAGAAATAATAATTATAGCAGAAATTAAGGAAATAAGGAGTATAAAATGAGTGGAGAAAAATATCAGTGAAGGCAAACATTGTACTTTTAATGAATTTAACAAAATTTACAAATCTTTAGCTACACTGTCCATGAAGATAGAAAACTCAAGTTATTAAAACCAGGAATTAATGAATAAACATTACTACTGATCTTACACAATTAAAAGTAATTCAAGGGAATGTTATAAGCAATTTTATTCCAACAAATGACATTACCTAGATGAAATGAACAGATTTCTAGTAACACACAAACTTCTAAAAGTGATTCAAAGTAAATGGAAAGTGTGAACAGATATATAACAAGCAAAGAAATCAAATTATTATTCAAAAAACTTCGAACAAATAAAATTATAGGAGTAGATGGCTTCAGTAATGGATTATATAGTCATTTAGGAAAAATTAAAAATCAATGCTTCATGAACACTTACAAGTGGGGAAAGCATTTCCCAATTCACAATAAAATGCCAATACCACCCTGATATCAAAACAGATAAAGATATCATAGGAAAAGAAAGATATCTATATACCAATATCACTTGTAAATACAGACACAAAAATCCTTAAAAATGCTAGCAAACTAAATTCAAAAGCATATACAAAGTATTATATACTGTGACCAAAGGAGATTTATCTCAATAATACAAGAATGTTTCAATATATGAAAATCAAAATATTTCATTACATTAGTAGAATAAAGGACAAACAACATGATCAACTCAATACATGGTGAACATAATTGACAAAAATCTAGCATTATTTCAAGGTAGAAATACTGAACAAACTAGGAATAGAAGAGAACTATTCAAAATGATAAAGGGATTATTTTCTAAAAACCCAGAACTTGCAGGCCATGGTGCACATGCTTGTAATCCCAGCATTTGGGAGGCTGAGACAGGAGCATCCCTGTTCACGGCCAGCCTCAGCTACTTAGTGAGGCCCTCTGCAACTCAGTGAGACCCTGTTTCAAAATAAAGAATTAAAAATAGGGCAGGGGGTGTAGCTTGGAGGTCGAATGCCCCTGGGTTGTATCCCTAGACCCGCCCCCCCAAAAAACCCAGAACTTTTCCCATATGTAAAATGGGGAGCAATTTTATCTCTTATTTTTGTCCATCTCCGAGGGCCATTGTGTAAATAGAATCACATTAGTAAGAACAGTTATTTTTAAATAATATAATTTTTTTAACTTTTATTATTTTTAGATTAACTTTCAGAGAATGAGAATTATTCTGGTTTTTAGACTTCATCCTTTCCTCCCCACAACTTCTAACACCTCAGCGCGGTTAATTTGTTCTTCATCTTTGATTTTTGTCACACTGAGAATGTTAAATAAATGGAATCATATAGCATGTGATTCTTACAGAATGACTTTTTATAAAAACAAAAACAACAAATACAGCTAACATCACACTCAATGAGGAAAAACTGAAAGTTTTTCCATTAAATCAAGAGCAAAACAAGAATACCTGTTTTCAACATTTTGTTTACTATTGTACTAGAAAATATAGCCAGAACAATTAGGCAAGAAAAAGAAATAAAAGGCATCCAAACTGGAGGAAGAAGTAAAACTATTTTTAGATCACATGCTCTTATATACAATAAGGTAATAACTTCAGAAAATAACTATTAAACAAGATCAGTAAGATTGTAAGTCCAAGATCAATAAACAAACAACAGGTTAATTTCTATACACCAGTAATGAACAATCTGAAAATTAAATTAAGGAACAATCCTACTTTTTTTTTTGGGGGGGGCGGTATCAAGGATGGTACCCAGGGGTATTGTACCTTGCAGCGACACCCCCCAGCCCTATTTTATATTCTTTCTTTTGAATAGTCAAACTTTACTAAAATCAAAACTTTTCTCAGCTAGAGAACAACATGAAGAAAGTGAAAAGACAACACAGCAGAATGGAAGAAATATCTATTAATATATCTAGCAGAAAATTAGTATAGAGAATATATTAAGAACTTTTATAACTCAATATACAGAAAGACAACTATTTGAGTTTTTAAAAGGCAAATAATCTGAAATGACATTTACCAAAAGAGAATAGATAAATGTACCAATAAGGACAGGAAAAGGTCCCAAGAGAATTAACCATGAAGGACCTGTAAATCAAACACACTAGAATAATTATAATTAAAAAGTCAGAACCAGGCGTGGTAGTGCATGCTTATAATCCCAGCATTTGGGAGGCTGAGACAGAAGGATCTGGGTTCTTGGCCAGCCTCAGCTACTTAGTGAGGCCCTTTGCAACCCAGTGAGACCCTGCTTCAAAATAAAGAATAAAAAAATAGGGCTGGGTATAGCTCAGAGGTAGAATGCCCCTGGGTGCCATTCCCAGAACCTCAAAAAAAAAAAAAAAATTCAGAAAATAACAAGTGTAGGTGAGAATACAGAAAAATTGAAACCCTCTTACATTTCAGGTAAGAATATAAAATGGTGAAGCAACTTCAAAAAACATATTGGGAGTGTCTTTAAAAGGTTAAACGCTGTTGGTAGAATTGTAAATTAGTACAAAGACCATGGAGATCAGTATAGATGCTCCTCAAAAGCCTAGGGATAGGACCATCATATGACCCCTATACTCCTTAGTATCTTTCAAATAAAACTGAAGTTAGAAAACTATAGTGATACATGCATATCTATGTTTATAGCTGCACAATTCACAACAGCCAAGTTAATATAAAGGAATTTATGCTCCCCCAAATGCACTACTTTACAACATCTTTCTGATTTTCTTTTTTCTTTTTATTTTTCTTTTGATGGTACTGGGAATTGCACCCGGGGGCATTTTACCTCTGAGCTATACCCCCAGCCCTATTTTATTTTTATTTGGAAACAGGATCTCACTAGGTTGCTGAAGCTGGCCTACAATCTGCGATCCTCCTGTCTCAGGCTCTCAGGTACTGGGATTACAGGTGTGCTCCACCACACCCAGCCCCTTTTAAATTTCTTAGCTATGATTTTGGCAGAACCACTTTTGGATTAGCCTGGCTTTCTATAATCCCCTATCTCCAACCAGATCCAACTAGATCTTCCTGAAATCTCTTCCAGGCACCCGTCCTCTTCTTTATCACATATCCTCATTTGTGCAGGTTCTCCTCACGGTTTTTAACTACTGGAACAGCCTCTTAACTGGCTACCCTGTCTCCAAGTTTAACATTATTAAGTTCAGCCTTTACTCTGTTGCCGGGGTGATCTTTCTGAAGAAATCCTTGGAATATATCATTTTAGTGCTCAAAATTCTTCAATTGCTCCACATTGCCTTCAATAACCTGTCTACGTGCTGGGTATGGTGGTGCACACTTGTAATCCCAGCATTTGGGAGGCTGAGACAGGAGGATCACGGTTCGCCGACAGCCTCAGCTGCTTAGTGAGGCCCTTTGCAACTCATTGAGACCGGTTTTCAAAATAAAGAATAAAAAATAAGGCTAATGGTGTAGCTTGGAGGTAGAATGCCCCTGGGTTCCATCCCCAGACCCACACACACACACAAAAATAAAGTGTCTACGTGTGTGTGTGTGCGTGTATGTGTGTGTATGTGGTACTGGGTATTGCACCCAGATGCAGTCTACCTTCAAGCTATGGCCCCAGCCCAATTTTATTTCTTATTTGAAAACAGGGTTTTGTTAGATTGATGAAGAGTCTCACTACTTGCTGAGGCTATCCTTGAATCTGTGGTCCTCCTGTCTCAGCCTCCCAAGTACAAGGATTACAGGTGTGTACCACCAACATGCCTAGCATGTCCAAATTTTTTAATGTTTTCATGCACAGCATTCCATTGTTACCATGGCACTGAAATCTTCACTTTTTCTTCACTATACCAAATGATGTTTCCTCTGTCAGACAGCATTCTCGTTATAGTAACATTTTTGTTTGTTGGATTCCATACATTCTTCAAGGTTCAGCTTGCAATCTTATCGCCTTCTCTGGTTTCCTAAATAAACATAATTTCTCCCTATTTTGTGCTTCTGCAGCACTGCCTGATATTATGCCTCATCGGCACATAATTTAATTGTCTGCAATTTACTCCTGTTACTACTCTGACTCTCAACACTGATCCAGGATGCACGAAAAGAAATGGAATTGTTGTGGGGCTGACTCTAAACAAAGAACAGAAACACTCTGAGTACAAATTCTCCCACTAGAGTCATCACAAATTAAATGAATTCTTTCTCCCAGTACTAAGAGAAAAAAAAATCACAGGAGTGAAATCTATACAAAAGCCAACAACCTGTGTGTTGGGGACCCTGAAGGGTCAGCTGAGAACTTATGAGCAAGAAACTTTATAAATTTACGAGACACTCAAAACCTAAACAAACAAAAGTGAAACTTGACTATTATTCCCACAAAAATAAAGCAAGATATCTCCTGACAGATAGTTCTTGATAGGTAAAACCCAGAAATCATGACAGTCTGTCAGCCCTGAAGCAAAATTAAACCATACACATTCAGAAATGTGGATACTAAGCAAGGACGGCTGTACTAGACAAACTTAATCACTTAGAAACAAATTACAGTAATTATCAAATAAAGACATCCCCTGAATTTCAGTAAAACAGTCAGTAGGCACTCTGGAATGTGGAGACACAATTGGCCTTAGGGCTAATTGGCTGTGAGGGTCATCTGTATGCTTAGAGGAGTAAGAAGGATTTTCTTTTTTAAATTTTTTTTATTGGTGCACTGTATTCATACATCATAATGGGATAAAAACTTTTGTAGGCATACATGCACACATTTTCCAGTTAGCCCCTATCCAATCCCCATACCATTCCCTCCCCATCTTTCCTTCCCATGCTTGGCTTAGTGGTTGACATCTAATATTATAACAATTTATCCAAAATTAACAATGATAATCTCACATAACAGATTCATTTGTCTGATATCAAACTTTTGATCACTTAGAGATAACATTTCAATATTTCTTTTTGCTTTCTTTCTTACCAGAGGATTTTTTTTTTCTTTTTTGTAAGGTGAAACTATCATATTTTTTTTCAGAAAAAAATCTATCCTAACATGAAATATGACCTCTAAATACCCAAAACAATCTCGAAAAAGAGCAAAGTTAGAAGATGTACATTTTCTGATTTCGATCCTTATAAAGTTACAATAATGGAAACAGTGTAGTACTGCTATAAAGACAGATATATAAACCAGTGGAGTAAAATGAAAAGCCTAGAAATAAATTCTTCCATATATGGTCAAGTTATTTTTGACAAGGTTTCCAAGAACATTTGGTGAAGGAAATAATAGTCTTTTCACTAAATATTGTTGAAAAATAATAATTACATGAAAAAGATTAAAATTGGACCCTTACCTAACACCATATACAAATATTAACTCAAAATAGATAAAAGACCTAAATGTAAATCTTAAGATGATAAACTTTTAGAAGAAAACCTGGGTCATAAAACTTCACAACAGGCCGGGCGTGGTGGCGCACGCTTGTAATCCCCGCGCTTGGGAGGCAGAGACAGGAGGATCGCGCAGGTTCGAAGCCAGCCGCGCGCGCTGGCTTAGGAGACCCTGTTTCCAAATAAAAATGTAAAAATAGGTCTGGGAGTGTAGCCCGGAGGTAGAAGGGCTTCCAGGAACCCCAGTACCACAAAAAAAAAAAAAAAAAAAAAAAAAACTTCACAACATTGAAATTGGCAGTGATTTCTTAGATATGATTTCAAAGGCACAGGCAACAAAAGAATAAATAAACTTCCTAACAAATAAAAAATATTGCATATCCAAAGACAATGTAAACAGAGTTAAAAGTTACTGATGGAATGGGATAAAATATTTCCAAATGCTATATCTGACGGTATATTAATATTCCAAATAGAAATCCTAAAAATTAGCAACAATAAAAGCAAACAATACAATTTAAAAATAGGTAAAAGACTAAAATAAATAATGAATCTCCAAAGATTTTAACCAATAAACACAAATATATTCTTCTTTGCTTAGTTGTCTGCTGGATGGAAAATCTTGTTTCTCTGGTTCTGGTGTGTACTACCTATTTCTTCTTTGTAGTTAATCTCTTTGAGTATTTTCTCTAGCACTGGTTTTGAAGCCATAAATTCCATGGAAGCTTCTTATTTCCCCATCTAATTTGATAGATAGTTTTGCTGGGTAGGAAATTTGGGGCTGGAAGTTGTTTTCTTTTAGAGTTTGGAATGTGTTATTCCACACCCTTCTGGTTTTCATGACTTGGTTTGGGAAGTCTGGAGTGATTCTAATTGGTTTGCTTCTGAATGTCACTTGGCCTTTTGTTTTTGTTGCCTTTAAGATTCTCTGCTTGGCTTCCACATTGGTCATTTTGACAATTATGTGGCATGGGGATCCTCTCCTCTGACCCTGTCTAAAGGGAGTTCTATAAGTTTCCTGGACCTGTGTATCGATCTCTTGCTCTATGTTTGGAAAATGTTCTGCTATTATTTCTTTGAAGAGATTATTGATCCCTTTGGTTTCACCGTCTTTTCCCTCCTCTATTCCAATTATTCTTAGGTTAGCTCTCTAATTTTTTTCTGTTATAAATTATGCATTCCTTTTTGGAGTGATCCTCTCCTAGGAGTGAGATTCTATTCTCCATGTGGTCTAATCGATTGTTTATACTTTGAATCAAGGCCTTTACCTCAATGATCGCATCCTTTATTTCTTTTAGACTCTTTCTAAATTATTTTCGAAGGTCCTGTATTATTTCTACAGTATATTCCTGATTTGATCTTCTGGAGATCTCTGAATTTCTGTGTTATCAGGTTCTGATATGGGGTTGTGGGGGTTCATTGCTCTATTGTTGATCCTCTTTCCCATGATTTCAGAAATTTGTGCCTTCCCTGGGTCACTACGACTTCACTTAGGGTGCTCTGTATCTCGAGTCTGTGGTAATCTCAGCCGCCACTACTCCTTCACTGGCTTGCACTGCAAAATATCAGACCCAGGGAGATTATCAAAGCTGCGCAAGTCTCTGGGAGTGCAGTAAAGGGATTTCTCCTTTGGGGCCGCAATTTCGCTCACGGTAATTGTGCACGCTGATCAGGAGCTGTCGCAGGTGTGGTGAACTCGCTGTTGCTGCTGGCAATATGGCACCACTGCCATGCCCTTGGCCATGAGGCTGGTGTATTTCTTTTCTGGTTTTGAGCTCCGTTCTGAGTCCCTGGAAGGTGTGCTGAGCTTGGCCACTGGGAGTTTTATACGTTCTTTGTGCTGAAAGAACTGCTGCTGAATTACACCCAAATGATCTGCAGCTGCTCACTTCAGCTCATTGTTTACCTTTCCTTTCTGGAGCCTGGTGCTGTGAGGCAAGATGGTGCTGGCGCGGCTCCACCGCCACGGCTCCGTCGCCGCATTGCTGGCTTGATTTCTGGTCTCTGGTTGTTCTTCTAGTCCTTTTTTTCTCTGTCCCTTGTGTTTACATTTTTTTATTTCTCTGCTGATGGTGTTTTCTGGCTATGAAAAGCGCTGATTTTGTGGCAAGAGAAATCGAGTATTAGCAGGACTTGTAAACACTGCTTTTTCTCGGTCACCATCTTTCAAGAAGGATTTTCTGATAATGGCTCCAAGAACCACAGAGTCAAATAGTGGGCAGGGATTACGGCCTTATGTATAAAAATATATAAAAATTATTGGCTGCTGTTATAGTTTGATATAAAATGTCCTCTAAAGAGCTCATTTATTAACATTTGGATCTGATGTATTTGAGTGTGGAGGGGGGTTGTTAATCCCAGAAGCCGAAAAATCCATTGTAATGGATTTACCTGGGTGGTATCTGGTAGGCCAGTAGTTTGTGGTGGGAAGTGAGTCTCTGGGGGGTAGGGCTTTGTGAATTATTCCTCCTCCCTCTCCTTTCTCTTTCTTGCTTCCAGCCTGGGTAATGTGAGCACAATCCAAGCGCTCTTCCTCCTTTCTCTCTCCTCTTCCTGCCACTACACCCTGAGATTCAGGTCCCTGGCCTCACATAGGCTGAGCAGAAAACCCTAAGAAAAAAAATCTTTCCTCCAAATTATGTGACCAGCGATCTAAATTATGGCTGCAAGAATGCTGATGGATACAGGTGCACAAAGTCATTTCTCCGAATCCTAATGTGGCCTATTAGTAGGGAGTAACAACAAACACACAGAAAAAAAATCTCACTACTGAACAGGACCAGAGCTGTGGGGTCAGCTGCATTGCTATTCATTGGCCATGTGATGCTATTTTACACAGCTTTTCTCCTTTGTGTTGTCTCTTCTCCATAGCTCCCCTAGTACTTAGTGGTTTCAGGTTGCCCTACTGTGACCCAAAATCTCCTACTGTGACCCTCCTCCATAACAATCAGGGCTTTGGATATCCTTCTGCTCCCTTTTATTATTGTGAAACTCAAAGAAATACTATGAGGACATTCATACATAATTTTATTTCAGTCTATTTAGAGACTCAGAGAAGAAAGAATGAAGAACATTTCGTTCTTCTTGGGTATTAAGTTCATGTCTCCCCGATATGCGCCAGGAACTGTTACTTCTGTTGCTATTGTATACAGGTTACTCAAATTTGGTTGCATAAAGCCAAAATCTAAAATGCTTCAAAATCCAAATTTTTGCAGTGCCAACACAATGTCACAGTTGGAAATTTTCATCCTTGAGCTCATGTGATGTGCTTCAGTCAAACCACGGGTGCCCTAAAAATTACAAAAAATACTTTAGGGCTATGAAAATATATTGGTATATGAAACATACTATGTATATGAAGCATAAGTAAATGTCATGCTTAAAGGTATGACCCATTCATCAATAAAAATATTCTGAAATTTTAAAAATCCAATGTCTGAAACACATTGTTTTCCAAGCATTTCAGATAAAGTATATTCAGTCTGTATTTATCAGAGTACAACTATGGAATACCTTCTCACAGAAATGAAAAAGCTGTATTGGTAAAATCTGCAGCTAGCTAATACATGGCTAGATTTTCTAAATAATTTCTGGTGCTTTAAAAAAGGACCTTTAGAAATTCTCATTAAGACACAAGGAGTTTTGAGTCTCCAAACCAGAACAAAGATAATAAAGTGAAACAAAAGCTTTATCCCACTTTTATTTCCCTAAGAACTTGATTGTTTAAAACTTGATTGTTTAAAAACAAAACAGGAGAAATTCTTTTAATCATAAATAAATTATGCATTACTTGGTTTCATGTCAAGGAAGAATTTCATAAAATAAGCAATTTAACCACACATAAGCTGAACACATTGTTATGTGTTTGTCTATATGGTGCCTTTAACCTTGCACTATATTTAGATTTCAAAAACATGTTCCCATCACTTCAACAAATTTATATATGAGTGCCTCAGGTAAAGGCTAGGGGAACCAGAAATGAATGAGATATCATCTTCACCTTTTATTTATTTATTTATTTTTGCAGTAATGAGGATTGAACCCAGGGGAATTCTACCTCTGAGCTGCACCCCCAGCCTTGTTTTTTATTCTTTATTTTGAAATAGAGTCTCACTGAGTTGCAACGGACCTCACTAAGTAGCTGAGGCTGGCCACAAACCTGCGATCCTCCTGTCTCAGCCTCCCAAGTACTGGGATGACAAGCGTGCACCACCATGCCAGATGGTGTCTGCCTTTTATAAAAAACAAAACATATTCCTTGTTAGGAAAAGGGATGAGCATTTTTGCATTTTCTAGCTTAGATGGGTTGTGATTGGGGGAAAATGTCAAAACCAGAGATACATACTATTGAGTCATATTCAGAAAGGACACAGTTGAAGACAGGAGTGTAAATGTAATCACCCAGGGAGAGCAGGCAGAGGAAATGAGAAAGGAAACTGAGAGCAGTGTATTGAACAATACCCTTAAAATATGAAAGCAAAATAATAAGGATCTAGCATTATTCTGTCCTAAAAAACCATTAATAGAGCAGTGTGGCTTTTTTAAAATTATAAACCCATAGATACAAAGAGAACAAAGAAAGACACAAAAACAGCATTTTTTAGTTGGAAAGTAAGTGGTTTCCTGGTGAATAATTTAACAGGTATAAGGATTGAAAGTGCTTCTGGCAAACAAAAACTATGATGTGGGTAGAGGAAAATGCAGGAGAACTACTAATTTTTAGAACTCCTTTGCAATAATCCACAGAGAACTCTAGAAGCCAATATTAATGGCTGAGAAGAAACCGAAAGTGAATTAGATACATCATATATTAATTATGCCTTCCAGAAGTTTAGACATAAGAGTTATGAGGCAGATGTAGTTTGAGATGTAAGCAGGAAGAATAAATGATATGATGTTTACTTAAAACACTTGAAAGCTGGGAGTGTTGGCGCATGCTTGTAATCCCAGCATTCGGGAGGCTGAGACAGGAGGATCGTGGTTCGCGACCATCCTCAGCTACTTAGTAAGGCCCTCTGTAATTCAGTGAGACCCTGTTTCAAAATAAAGAATAGAATATAGGGCTGAGGGTGTAGCTCATAGGTAAAATGTCCCTGGGTTCCATCCCCAGTACCATAAATTAAATAAATAAATAAATAAATAAATAAAACACTTGAAAGCTCGGCATGGTTGCACACGCTTGTAATCCCAGTATTTGGGAGGCTGAGACAGGAAGATTTGAGTTCATGGCCAGCCTCAGCTACTTAGCAAGGTCCTCTACAACTTAGTGAGACCGTGCTTCAAAATAAAGAATAAAAAAATCGGTCGGTCTGGGAATACAACTCGGAGGTAGAATGCCCCTGGGTTCAATCTCCAGCACCACAAATAAAATAAAATAAAACACTCGATACTGGAACACATTTTGCAAGTTGTGAGGAAAGATGAGAAGAGTTAAAATGAGGTTCAATGGTGCAGGAGAGCAGAAAAAGCATCAATGATTACAGAGACATTAAAAGGAGAAGAAAGAATCATCACCTGAGAGTCATTTTTATAGAAGTAGAAATGTAGGTCATCTGCTCCCAGCGAAGAGGCCAGAAGTAGGGGCCTGAGAAGAGAAAGGAAGGTTTGGAACAGCTGCTGTGGGAAATGGTAAAAGAATCCAACAACGGATGAGAACAGGATTAAGGATAAGAGTTGAGGGTCCAGCTGAGGTTGGAAAGCATGCATTTGAAGTGAAGCCAATGAGCATGGAGATGCGATTTTCCCCAGATGGGTCTTCAGCAGCCTGGGAACAAGAACAGGCAAAATAGACCCCTGGACTGAGCCAGGACTGAGCAGGCATCGCCAAAACCAGGAGATGGAAGGTGAAGAAGTCAAAGGGATGGAAAACGCTGTGAGCTTGCAAGAGTGTCGTTGAAATGGGGGCCAGAAGCAGGAAGGCCAGAAGAAGACAGGATGTGGCTGCTAGCCTATGAGATTAAGTAAGAGTTCTAGAAGGGAATAGAGGACAAACTAAAAACAATTTGATTGATCACAAGGCCATTCCTTGGTGTTTCGGTCAAGTCTAGGGGACCATTGCCTGTATAACCAGACCTCTGACCACTTTCATCTGAACAGCTGCCAATATACTAGCATGTAGAATGAGGAGGATGTTTAAAATTGCTGCCTTCTAGCCGGGCATGGTGGCACATGCTTGTAATCTGGGAGGCTGAGACAGGAGGATCACACAGGTTCAAAGCCAGCCTCAGCTACTTAGTGAGGCTCTCAGCAACTTAGTGACACCCTGTTTCAAATAAAGTATAAAATGGGTCTGGGAGTATAGCCCAGAAGTAGAAAAGCCCCTGGGTTCCACCCCTAGCACCACAAATGAATGAATGAATTAATTAATTAATACATAAATATATAAATAAATAAAATTACTGCTTTCTGGCTGGGCATGGTGATGCACACTTGTAATCCCAGCATTTGGGAGGCTGAGACAGGAGGATCTTGGTTCGTGGCCAGCCTTAGCTACTTAGTGAGGCCCTTTGCAACTTGGTGAGACCCTATTTCAAAACAAAGAATGAAAAATAGAGCTGGGAGTGAAGCTCAGAGGTAGGATACCCCTGGGTTCCATCCCCAGTACCACAAAAACTAATAAATAAATAAATATAAATAAATAAGTAAAATGACTGCTTTCTACCGTGGGATATTTCCCTCCTGTGATCTTGATTACAGTTTACCCCCTTATTTTCAAGGTATTTCTCTAGACTAATCTCAGCCAATTCAGCCTGGGCGGGGTAAGGGGCTGAGACACAATGAGGGGAAGTATGCACTGAATAATTTCCCTTTGTGTATGGCTCTAGGTCCAGCTCTGCCTCTGAGACCCTTTACAGTAGGAGACGCAGAGAACACTTAGAAGCTATCAATTTCCTGCCCTGAGAAATCCTGGCTAATTCCCTTTTCAGGCCTCCTCTAGAGGGCAGCTGCTTCCCTCATCAGTTTGGAAGCAAGGCTCCCGGCCTAGATGGCTGTTCACCATTTACAAGGTCAGATTTTACAGCAATAGGGAAGTGGGAGGTGGGTGGGGGCACAGTATTCACTCACCAGAGAATCCAGACACTCAAGGGCTATCAATTCCTCCTCATCGAGGCCGCCTTCAGCATTGTGGACCGTGTCACTAGAATAAACGTATTCACACTTACAAAGCTGGGGTAGATTCAAACATGTTTATAATGATAATAATTGCCCCTGGCTGGCAAAAAGGGGAGGGGGAAATTTTTCAGCCTCCTTCCAGTCAAAGAAAAATGTCACTTAACTCCTGACTGTATTTTTTATTATTAAATGGTTTATATAAAATAATTATTTTGGAGGGGAGAAAGGAAAAATGCCTCCAGTCGGGCGTGGTGGCGCACACTTGTAATCCCAGCATTCGGGAGGCTGAGACAGGAGGATCACAGTTTGCAGCCAGCATCAGCTACTTAGTGAGGCCCTTTGCAACTCAGTGAGAGCCGATTTCAAAATAAAGAATAAAAAATAAGGCAGGGGGTGTAGCTCGGAGGTCAAATACCCCTGAATTCCATCCCCAGTGCCTCAAAAAAAGAAAAGAAAAATGCTCCTGAAGATTTGTTATCAATTTGGTACATGGCAACACAACTTTGAATGGCCACACGTTGAATTTAGGGACACAAAACTGTATGTTCCCAGAAACTATAACATACTGACAGTTCAACCTATTGGTCTCCTGCTCCTTCCTGTCAGAACTATGATTTATAATTCGCCAAATGGCAATCTCCACAAAACTCGATATTCTACCAATAATTGTACTCAATCCATTCCTGCTCTGCTGTTATGCTCAAGGAAAAAAAAAAAGCTCTGAATGTATGTCTGGCAAATCCATCCCCACTGAAACTCTGTTATTATCCATGAATAAGGTAACCTGATTGTTATTTATCCAATTAGAATATAAATTCAGAGAGAGAGTTTTTTTAAGGTAATGTAGATTATTCATAAAGGAAATGTTTAAGAACCTGTATCAAAATTTAAAAAAATGGAAAATAGGGCTGGAGGCATACCTTAGAGGTTGAATGCCCCTGTGTTGAAACGCCAGGACCAAAAATAAATAAATAAAAGCTGAGCATTATGGTACATGCCTATAATCTCAGTACTTGGAAGGCTGAGACTCAGATTGTAGGCTTTGCCTTAGCAATTTAGTGAGATACCATTTAAAAAAAAATTTTGCGGGTCTGGAGATGGAACCCAGGGGCATTTGACCTCCAAGTTACACCCTCTGCCCTATTTTTACTCTTTGTGAGGCAAAGGGCCTAACTAAGTAGCTGAGGCTGTCCATGAACTGTGATCCTCCAGTGTCAGCCTCCGGAATGCTGGGATTACAAGCGTGTGCCACCACGCCCGGCTGTGAGATACCTTTTTTTTGCCGGTCTGGGGATGGAACCCAGAGGCATTCGACCTCCGAGCTAAACCCCCAGCCCTATTTTATTTTTTCTTTATTTTGAAACAGTGTCTCACTAAGCTGCAGAGGGCCTCACTAAGTAGCTGAGGCTGTCCGCGAACCGTGATCCCCCGGTCTCAGCCTCCCAAATGCTGGGATTACAAGCATGCGCCACCATGCTTGGCTTGTAAGATACCATTTTTAAAACAAAAACTAAAATAGGGTTAAGGATGTCGCTCTGAGTTAGAATGCTCCTGAGTTCAATCTCCAGTACTACAAGGAAGAAAGGAAGGAAGGGAAAGAAAGAGAGAAGGAAGGAAGGAAACAGTCTAACAGTTTTTGCTGTAACTATTCCTCATTATGGAGTACAAAAACCAATTTGGGTATCAATATATCAGTTTTGTTGACAGATAAAGTTTTCAGAGAAAAGTATTTAAGGGTAATGCAGCTGTCATAGAATATATAGGTTGTCTGAGCATTTTTAAGAATCTGTAATTAAAAGTGAAAAAATAGGACTATAAATCTACATAAAAGTAGCAGTATTTCCCATTTTATAGGTTTAAACAAAACCATAGTAATCTAAACCTACTTAAAACGAAAAAGAAGCTGGGCGTGGTAGAGCATGCTGGTAATCCCAGTACTCGGAATATCTGGTAATCCCAGTACTCGGAATATCGAGACAGGAGGATCATGCAGGTTCGAAGCCAGTCTCAGCTACTTAGTGAGGCTCTCTGCAACTTAGTGAGACCCTGTTTCCAAATAAAATAGAAAATTGGTCTTGCAGTGTAGCCTGAAGGTAGAAAGCCTCTGGGTTCCATCCCTAGCACCACAAAATAAATAAATAACATGAAAAAGAAGACCTTTAGCTTACTTTGGAGCTAAATTATATTTTCCTGAAAAGCTGTTCAAAGACTTAAAAGAATGCTCCTTGGTAAAAGAGATCAAGATCGTATACGTACGTGACATTTGGCTACAGTTTTTTGCTAATACTAATTTGTATTGGTTTTTCTCATTTTGCAAAAAAAAAAAAAAAAAAGATTGGACAAGCCATGTTAAGATGACGGTTAAATGTAGTATATTTGTTCTCCTTTAGGTTTAAGATGAAAAAAAAAAAAAAACCCTGTATGATTTTGCCATCCTTTAGGAAAATTCTGAATCTGTGTTGAAATAAACTTAGCATACTTTCATTTCATTTTCGACTCATATCCTGTTACTTCTTTCAGGTAAATGTTTGCAACTTTGGCATCTGTTTCCATACCAGAGCCTCTGGTTTATGGGATTTCATTCCTCAAACTGTAGCACATTAAGAAGAAAAAGGTCTTTCAAAATTCTGATATAGACTGTTTGACCAAAAGAGGCCTATCTTAGGATATGCTCCTTTAAAAATCCTCTTAGCACAAACCAAAATATGCCAGGGGTAGGGGCTGGTGGGAGAATATCTCCAGCTGCAGTTCTTATAACAGTAAAGAAATACAGCAGTCACTTTCAGAGACATATGTGGATGTGACAGTTTTTGTCGGGCTGACTTTGGCAGCTCAAAATATTAAACAATTCTAATATGTTAGTGGGGTTACAAGGCTACTATATTTCAAAATGTTTATAGGTTAGTTTTGCAGGAAAAAAAGAACAGCTTCATCTAATGAAACAAGAACATTCATTGCAAAAGAAGCCAAGAATTCTGTTTTTTAAGAATATTTGCAATAGGAAAAAAAGTACCCAAAAGACAGCTCTTTTTGTAGAAAGGCTGGAAACCTTTTCTGGGTGATTTAAAATGCTCTCCACTGAACCATGGCCAATTTATGATTAAAAGCAGAAATAAAAACTGAAATAAAACTGCAAAGTGTCCTTTTGGTAGGTTGTTTTTTTTTCAGAAATCTATAATAAGTCTGATTTATGTCTTATCCAGATCCAATGTTCTGGCAAGTTACTGAAATTGCCTTTAAAAAGCAATTTCTTAAGAACTGAGGTACTAACTTTAAGGCCACAGTAAACTAGACTTCAGAATCATTGACAGTCCAGCTGGTAACAGGCCATTTCAATACCTAGAAAGTGGGAGAAAGCAGTATATCTTCACAATAGGCAACTTGTTCCTTAAGCTGAGTAGGTACTCGTGTACATGGGATGTTATGGAGAATCATAGAAAGCTTATCCTGACCCTGTTGGCCAAAATTCCTACCATGACGATCTCTCTTTGGGGTTCAGGATATCGTTACAGGAGGTCTATTCTTGAGACATAGCACACAAATGCCCACAAAACATTACCCATTCCTAATCAAAGAGAAGACCTTTGACAAGCCTAAAGATGTGTATGTGCAATAAAACAGTAAGAGAAAGAGCTGAATTTGTTGTTGGGTTGTACTTGAAAGCAGAGCCTCACTGTAAAGGACAAGGAGGCCAGACAGACTCCAAAGGAAAAACCACAAACATGATGATGTGATGGAAACACCAGCAATTTTAACATCAAAACGCAGTTCTAAGCTGGGCGTGTTGGCACACACTTGTAATCCCAGTACTTGGGAGGCTGAGACAGGAAGGATCACGGTTCACGGCCAGCCTCGGCTACTTAGTGAGCCCCTTTGCAACTCAGTGAGACCCTGTTCCAAAATAAAAAATAAAAAATAGGGCTAGGGGTGTAGCTCGGAGGTACAATGCCCCTGGGTTCCATCCCCAGTACCGCAAAGAGAAAAAAAAAAAAAAACACGCAGTTCTAGTTCCTTCATTAGAAATATCTTGTAACTTTGGATAAATCCAAAGGGACTTTCTTGGATTGAAATTTCATCTATCTAAAGGGGCTAGGGAAGATGGAAAAGTTATCTCTGAAGTCATATTCAACACTCTTCTCATCAGAAGGGATATGGGCAGGACACAATTCAGGATCAACTGGCTCTCTCACCATTTTTCCCAGTGCCAATCTTAACCTCAGGGCTCCAAATATCTGTGACAGCTCTAAGGAACAGTAGCAAGAAGTAAAGTGCGTTACTTTTTAAAGGAACCCATTCTGATGAGTTACAATATTAGCTATCAAAAAAGTCATTCTTTTTCTCCTCTTGCTCTTTCTACTCTGTCATTATTTTGATTGCTAAAACAAACTAGAGGACTATTAACAGCTTCTGTTCCAGTTTTCTCCATCTGGCACAGCAAATTCATGACATATTTTTTCTATCTTCACTTTACTGCATTCCATTTACTGAAGACCTTACGTGTGCCAAACCAAATTCTCCTCTTATTAGTTGCCTAGCTGACCTTTCAAATTTGTGTTGTAATGAAACAATAAAAAATGAAAGTGTTCATAAGGGTAGCACACCAAACAATAAATAGATCGATAGATCGACTGATAGATAGATAGATGATAGGTAGATAGGAAAAAGAGTTACAGTTCCTTTTCTTGCCAATGTGGGATTGCTTTCTATGACTCGCCTTCAAAAACATTGCACAGTCCATGCTGAAATGCCTTAAATAATGCTGTCACATTCCATTAGAGACCATGTCTTAGTCTAAAAAAAATTCACTATCAAGAAATTTTAACTCATATGAAGCTCAAACACTACCCTAACTTTTACCTCATGCTTTCTCATTAAAATTAATTAACGGTGAAAATAAAAGAACCACTACCACCACTTTTCCAAAATGTCCAGAGTTCCAGGTCAGAGCACATGTTAACCAGCTTGTTCTGTGTAAATTTGTTTATGCTTCTTTTCACTGGGCAATAAGTAATTTCTGGGTTCATCTGCTATCATTAACAGGTAACTGCTTCCTTTTGATAACTGCAGCTTGGTTTAAGCAAGTGTTCGTTCTTGCTAACCACTATATTATAGTTGCACAACTTGCATAGAAAAGGCATCCACAAAGGCAGGTGTGGTGGCGCACACTTGTAATCCCAGTGCTTAGGAGGCTGAGACGGGAAGATTGCACAGGTTCAAAGCCAGCCTCAGCTACTTAGTGAGGCTCTCAGCAACTTAGTGAGACCCTGATTCCAAATAAAATAGGAAATAGGTCTGGGTGTGTAGCCTGGAGGTAGAAAGCCCCTAGTTCCACCCCCAGTACCACCAAAAAAAGAAAAAGAAAAAGAAAGAAAGAAAGAAAGATTATTTATTTATTTATTTATTTATTTATTGCAGTATTGGGGATGGAACCCAGGGGCCTTCTACCTCCAAACCACATCCCCAGATCCCCAGCCCTTTTTTTATTCTTTATTTTTGAAATAAAGAATAAAAAACTGAGTTGCAAAGGGTCTCACTAAGTAGCTGAGGCTGTCCAGGAACCTTGAACCTTTAGTCTCAGCCTCCCAAATGCTGGGATTACAAGCATGCAACACCACTCTCAGCCCGAAAATCTATTTTAAATGGATTCTACAAGTAAGCACAAACTTAAAGAGAAAAACCTTTCACCAAGGAATTGGCCTGCATTTGATCCATTGAATCGCCTGAAATATTGTGAAAATAGCAAACTTGGAGCCAGGAAAATAGGGGAGTTCTGAAATTTTCCAAGAGCTCAAGAGATTATTCAAAATTATAAGCTAGTTATGTTCAGATTGTTCTGAAGTGTACGAAACATAAGTATGAATGGTTTCTGCCTTCATGGTGCTTAAGAAAGATAAGTTGTCATAAAAATCATAGTCAAAATATGGTAAAAGTTATTTTAAAAGACACAAACTGCTAAAAATGATTCAGAAAGCCCAGATTAGTCCCAGCTATATGAATTTATAATAGCCAACTTAATAACAAAAAGTTAAATATGTTTTTGACTGAATGAATAAATGTCTGAATGAATTATTGTGGGTAGAGGATAGAGCAGCTGTTTGAGCTGAACCTTGAGGAACATAAAGGATTCAGATGTTGCATAAACACCGATGGGGAAGCCTAGGACAGAAATATGATGGAGCTCAGTGGTCCCATTTGGATGAAAGAGATGTTTTCTGAAGGGAAAATTAGAATTATACTGAGGAGAGATTAAAATGGAAGGGTAAATTTCAGAGAGAGAGACAGAGAGACAGAGAAACAGAGAGAGACTTTCCACAGCATCTATCTCTTGTCTGGCACATACTCCCAGTCCTGTTTATTGTGTACAATTCTTCTGCCTGCTTGCATATTTCTCAGAAATGCTTGGTTCTCAGGTCCTACATCAAAGCAAGGTGGGTATCCAAAGGAAGTTTGTTTGTTTACCTTCATCTCCTGACACCTGATACATCTCCCCACCACTGAGTTTCAGTATGGTGCACTCCCGCCTTGATTTTGGTCCGGCTATGACAATCTGAATGTTATCAGTCCTTACTGTAACAAGCTTCACTTCCATAATTATTCTGAAAATTGGTCATTCTCGCACTCCTTTTTCTCCACAGATGTCTTTCTCCTTCTGGCAAAGAGGAATCAGGATTTTTTTTTATCTTCATGGAAGTTAAATATAGTCTGAGAAACTTGCATGAGGTATGGCCCCTACTCCTTCACATTCTAGCCATTCCTTTGAAATTAGTATTATCTACCCATCAATAAATCAAGAATAAATGCTGAATTAGAAGCAGCAATGGTTTCACACATGCTATACACAAATATACATTTGTGGGACCAAGTCACTCTACATGTCCAGGACGTTTTTATTTTACCTTAATTTTATCAATAATGTGTATTCTAATGTGTATTCTACAGCCAGGTGTGGTAGCACATGCTTGTAATCCCAGCATTTGAGAGGCTAAGACAGAAGGATCGTGGTTCGTGGCCAGCCTCAACTACTTTGTAAGGCCCTTTGCAACTCAGTGAGAACCTGTTTCAAAATAAAGAATAAAAAATAGGGCTGGGGATGTAGCTGGGAGATAGAATGACCCTGGGTTCAATCCCCAGTACCGCAAAAAAAAATTGTTGCACCTCAGTGCTGTAAGGACATGATTATTTTATTTCTCAAGCTGACAAGGGTAAGTTTTCAGGACTGTCGTCTTGCCACTGTGTTCCACAACACTAAAACATCTCTCCAATCTAACGTTATCTGTCCAGCATGCTTTATTCTGATCATTTTGAGAAATCTGGTATCTGATAGTCTTTTTAATAAATCACTGTCATTATTTTTGGGTAGTTGGGACATAGGATTATGCCAAATTCAATCTGCTTCATGAGAACAACTGAAGCTAATGTTGCCAATCCTATACTATTTGGTGACATGCTCCATACCAATATCACTGGGTTTTACAAAATGTCTGTTCACAGAGAAAGATGATATTTCTCCTCATTTACAGATTAGCCTAGAACTTTGGCTCTAGACTAACCCATTTTCCTGAACAGCTGACTGTAATAATTTTGCTTCCATCTAAATAAAATATATTCCTGGTAAGTAAATCATAAACCGAGCCACTTGTTTATTTTATAAAGGTACCACTACTTTCTTTTTTGTGTATGATCAACTTTTTATTTTATTTTTTATTTCTTTTTATTGAAGCATTGTAGTCACACATCTTTTTTTTTTGGGGGGGGGGTCTGGGGATGGAACCCAGGGGCATTCGTCCTCCGAGCTACACCCCTTCGCCTATTTTTTTCTTTTTTTCTTTTTTAATAAATTTTTATTGGTGCATTGTAGTCATACATCTCAATGGGATTAAAAAAAAACTTGCAGAGATATACATGCACACATCACCCAATCAGCCTCTACCCAATCCGTAACCCCTTCCCTCCCCCTCTCTCCTACCCATGCTTGGCTTCCTGATTGACTTTGATATGTTTAAGTACATCATGTGCTTTAAAGAGTTTCCCTTATCCTCCCTCTTATCCCCTCAGATATGTCATCTTCATTGCTCCTCTATAGGGTCCCTTCTTCATCCAGAGTTTTTCATTAAGAAAAACATCTGATTTTTTAATTTTTGTGTCATTTCACTGTAAATGCCATAATTTTGCTCTCCCTTATGGCTAAGCAAAATTCCATTGTGTGCACATCCAATAGTTTTGTAATCTACTCATCTATTGAAGGACATCTTGGCTGGTTCTACAGCTTGGCAATGATGAACTGTGCAGTTATGTTGTATTTTGGTTTTCATTCTTTTCGGTAGATACCCAGAGGTGGTATTGCTGGATCATATATTAAGTTTGTTTTCCTTCTTCTGAGGATCTCCCATTCTGTTCTCCAAAGTGGTTGCACTAATTTGCAATCCCACCAACAATGTATTAGAGCTTCTATTCATCTACACTTATTCCCACTTACTGAAAAGCTAAAATCTAGGTGAGTAACTTTGACAGGATGATCCACTCACAACCAATTTTTTTTAAATAGAGGTCACTTGGATCTGGAAATCTGCTGAGAGATTAGGTGAGGCAGTGGCAGCTTCTAGTGCTTCCTGGCTGCATGGTTGCAGGGAACTGCTGGCCCTTTACTTGGAACAGGCCCTGGTCCCAGCCCTGCCATGCTACAGGCTCCAGGCCGCACCTTGCTGGCCCCAGTCCCGGCCTCGCCACACAGCAGGCTCCGGGCCTGGCCCCACTGGCTCCAGACCTGGCCTCCCTGCGTGGCAGGCTCCAGTCTCCGTCGCCACGGGTAGGACGTCTCCAGAGGTTCCCATAGTTTTCATATATATATATATATATATATATATATATATATATATATATATATAATTTTTTTTAGTGGGAGAAAACAGTACATGTCATTTGCAGAAGCTGGGAGCCTGAATCCCTAGCAGCAATGGATTTTATCTCCCCACCGAAAGCAGAGGGTTACAACTTTACCACGGAGAGCGGGGTCCACTGCTCCAAGTACTCCCCGGCCCCCACCACAGCACAGAAGATCGCAGCGGCCAAGAGTGCCAAGGTCTCCCGGGATGCCCCGCGCAGCAAGCCAGCCCGGCCGTGCGGGTGGGGCTCCCTCCGACTTGCTCTGGACATTTTTCTTACATAGTATGTTGTCTGGAATTCTGAGCATGTGCACCAGGAGCAGTCTACTTTCAGTGAGATTTCTTCAAAAATTCAAGGTGTATTAGATTGGATCTGTCTGCCTCTCCCGAATACTGGCCATGTCTACTGCCACCACCATCTTAGTCCATCTACGCGAACCTTTTTCTTACGTAGTATGTTGTCCAGAGTTCCTGAGTATGTGGGACAGGAGCAGTCTACTTTTGGGGAGATTTCTATAAAAATTCAAGGTGGGCCGGGCGTGGTGGCACACGCTTGTAATCCCCGTGCTTGGTAGGCGGAGACAGGAGGATCGCGCTGGTTCGGAGCCAGCCGCACTTGCTTAAGAGACCCTGTTTCCAAATTAAAAAATATAAAATAGGTCTGGGAGTGTAGCCCGGAGGTAGAAGGGCTTCCAGGAACCCCAGTACCACACACACACAAAAAAAATTCGAGGTGGATTGGATTGGATCTATCTGTCTCTCCTGAATACTGGCCGCCGCCACCACCTTCTTGGTCTCTCCTAGATTATGTTGTTGTTAAGAATTCCTGTTCCTGTGTAGCAGCAGCAGCAGCAGCAGCAGTCTACTTTCAGATCTATTCCGGGATGTCCCTCCAAAAATCACTTTTTTGGCAGTGGCGGGCGCTGTGCTGCTGTCTTGCCTCTAATTCTGCCATTTTCTACTCTTTATCCTATATGTCAGGTAGGAAGTCATGACTGGAAATGTCTCTGCATGTTGTCCCAATCGGCTATTAAACCAATATCTGCTGTCTAAGGTTTCTCAGAGGAATGCATGTGCTCTCTGGCCGCTGCCAACCATCATCGCTGCAGCCGCAGTCGCCCCCCACCATCTTCCTCCCTCTTCAATATTTTTTAATAAAAGAAAACAGTACGTGTCTTTTGCAGAAGTTGGGAGCCTTAGTACTTAGCAGCAATGGATTTGATCTCCCCACCGAGCGCAGAGGCCCACAGCTTTACCACAGACAGCGGGTTCTGCTGCTCAGCATGCACCCCGGCCCCCAGTGCAGCACAGAGGAGCACGGTGGCCAGGAGCACCTTTGTCTCCCGGGACTCCCTCTGACATACCTTGAACATTTTTCTTACATAGTGTGTTGTCCAGAGTTCCTGATTCTGTGTGGCAGAGCAGTCTACTTTGGGGGAGATTTCTTCAAAAGTTCAGGGTGAATTGGAATGGATCTGTCTGCCTCTCCCTAACACTGGCCACCGCTGCTGCCATCTTGGTCTGTCTTGTCTCTCTTATATTTTAGATAGGAAGTCATGGCTGGAAACATCTCTGTATGTTGTCCCAATCAGATATTAAACCAAAACAGGTTGTCCAGAGTTTCTCAGAGGAATACATGTTCTTATTCAGCTGCTGCCAACCATTACCTCCACCATCTTCCACGCTCACCTTTATTCTTTATTTTGAAACAGGGTCTCACTAAGTTACAGAGGGCCTCACTAAAGTATCTGAGGCTGTCCTCAAAAAACAATCCTCCGGTCTTAGACTCTCGAATGCTGGGATTACAAGCATGGGCCACCACGCCCAGCTTGTAGTCACACATCTTAATGGGGTACAAGATGGTAGAGGCATACATGCACACATCACTCATTTAGCCTTCCCCAATTCCTGCCCCATTCCTTCCCACTCCTTCTCATGTTTGGCTTAGGGACTGACTTTGTGAATGTATATCATGTGGATTATAGAATTTCCCTTTTCTCCCTTCCATCCCTTTCAGTTCGGTCGCCTTATTTGCTTATCTATGGTTTCTCCTTCTTCATCTAGAATTCCTCCTATGACCCATTTTATCCCTAGTGTTCACATATCAGGAAGAGCATCCTATTTACTTTTTGTGACTGATCTAAAGTAATTATTGCCTTTTCAAAAGCTAACACATTCTTTTCAATCTTGCATTCTGAGTGAGTTAAATCTTGAGGCTAGTTGTTTTCCAGTGAATCCTGTCTCCAAATGATACCATCTATAGAACAAAGCCTTCTCTCTGGGGATTCCTCTGAACACTGGTTCAATCTTATGAATGTTTCTTACAAATATAAGCTACTAATGCTAAATACTACAAAAATGAAAAAAAATGTTGAACCAGTTTTTAGCTTTAGAATAGAATAGTGGCTGAGGGTGTGCACTCTGACATGAGATATGCCTAGATTTTACTTTTTCTTATGATAGGAACTGTTAGGTTTTTTTTTTACAAGTAGTAAATATTATATTCTAATAATAATACTTTTTGAATTATTTAAATATCCACAAATATTCTGATATTCTATCACTATCCATCATGACGGATAAAAGAAAGAAGGAAGAGTCAGGCATGGTGGTGCACGCTTGTAATTCTAGCACTTAGGATGCTGAAGCAGGAGGATCACAGGTTCGCGGACAGCCTCAGCTACTTCTTGAGGCCCTCAACAACTCAGTGAGACCCTGTTTCAAAATGAAGAATAAAAAATAGAGCTGGGGGTATAGCTCAGAGGTCAAATGCCCCTGGGTTCCATCCCCAGTACCACAAAAAAAAAAGAAAGAAAGAAGAAAGGAAGGTAGGAAGAAAGGACCAAGTATGGTCTTATAAGATGATAAGCCTTCAATAG
The DNA here is from genome assembly GCF_963383645.1 of Muscardinus avellanarius. Classification (NCBI taxonomy): domain Eukaryota; kingdom Metazoa; phylum Chordata; class Mammalia; order Rodentia; family Gliridae; genus Muscardinus; species Muscardinus avellanarius. The sequence goes on along the minus strand of NC_137792.1, from coordinate 114,563,260 downwards.
CAAGAGAAATGTAACTAGGTAGCAAGGTAGAGGGTTCTGGGGGACAAAAATGTCATGAACAGGGCTGGAAAGGAAGAAAGCACATGGTCCATGGTACGGCATTTAGTCAAGAGCATTCTTGACTGAAGTTGGTATTCTGACAAATGAGGTTGCCTTTGAAAGGTAATACAGCTTGAAGACTGAACAGTAAAAGGAGGTATCAGATCTCTGGTTAAATCTCACATCCGCATTCAACCCAGAAAGAAACCAATGTCGTGGAGTCATTTTCTGTACTAAAATTTTCACTTCTCCTAGCACTGTTATCTTAGCCTATCATAGATGTATTTCCCGCCCAATCAAGTGCTTATTTTATTTACTTTTTTTCTTTTTTATATGCCTTTTCACTCCAGATAAAAGAAATATCTTACCTCCTGAGGAAAAAAAGAAGAAGTATCTTCCATAAAATACAAAGTATGTAAAAAAAATACGAAGTGTGGTGGGTTGAGGGCTTGCACCCAGACATTAGCAGTGGTGACTGATCCCCTGATATATTTTGGAGCTGATAGCCCAAGAAGAACGTGGCCTATTTGGTGCATACAGTCAAGAGAGTAGTCCACACAGTTAGATCTGCTGCATATAATCACCCTTTGCCACATGCGACTGCAATATTGTGATCAGAAAGTATTTATATTGTGCTCAGTGATGGGATTTCTGCACCAATATTCAAAACACACAAGGGAATGGGTCTTGTGAATCACATCTTTACTGAGGACAATTTTTAAAAATCTGTTTTCAAATGGTGAAATTAGATAGATATATAGGGTACACTTCTTCAGAAAACTGAATAGCAGGATTGTCAAACATGTCATGGAGGACATCTGTGGCACATATTGGTGAATTGGTAAATGTTACTCCATTCAGAGGGGGGAAAATATGTGTCATGTTGTTAATCTGTCAACAAGTTCTGATAGTGAAATGGCTACCCAGTTCCTGGCACATATACCTCCTCAGGAGAGATGAAATTCAACTACATAGCAAAGATTAGAAACTTAAATAAAGGAGTTAGGCACCATATAGTCCCTGCCTAATATTCACAAATATTCTATTTATGCAGTATGAGATCATTGTAGAAATCATCCTCTTTGTGTTGGTCATCTTATTCCCATGACTGATAAAATGTAAATAGGGAAGGACCTTTAAAAAAAAGACATGATAGTTCAGAATCTTGTAGCTTTTTATATATTGGTATATTACATTACTGTGAAGTCATGCCTAGAGACATCATAAACATATCTAGATATTACATTCACATTTTTGACATTATATTAAAGTCTGAAGAAAATTAAATGGCAATTTGTCTTTTTAAATAAGTTGATTTTTCAAAATCAATAGCATATTTGAAGGCCAAATGGTAAGATACTGACAATTGTATCTCCTGTAGAAAGAATTTGGTAAATGCTCTTCTGGAATCTTCTATGCCTGTAATTTTTGCTTACAAAAGAAAGTATGGACTTCCATAAATGAAGGTACTGTGTAAAAACTGATAGCTAGGAAGTAACTTTCTCCAGCTGATATAAAGCTATGAAACTTTGGAGTTTCAAAATAAAATTGCAATATTTCCAAGCAATTCTAGAGATGAACGAATCATTCCTATAGGTCTATAGGTCAATCACTTGTAAGAGGCAATACCAGTGGATCTCTAATAAAATTTCTCTAAGAATGTCATGAAAAAGAAACATACAGTAAAGTAGCTTCATCCGCAGAAAGATTTTTATGCTCCATGAAAGTAAATAATCCCGCAAAAGAATTTTTTCTCAATAAAACAATAGTTGATCATCTTGCAGAATATCTAGGAACACTCACTAAGTGACGTGTGCTTGTATGTCTCCACTACTCTGAAGTTCGTCATAATTTATTATTACAAGGCGCAATAAAAATGTAATATCTAGGAACAAACAGTGTTGTGTATTTGTCAGGGGAAGGACTGATTTCTTCTGTATAGGTGAGTTAAAATTCATGAAGATGGAATGGTCTGAAAAGTTTTAGAAATAATGACAATTGTCTTACTGGAGAATGCACTGCAGGATTGGAATATTAGTTTGTATGATGCTGTATAAAAGATATAAAATTTTTAAAAAGTTATAACCTTAGTTGGTACAATGTAAAAATTACCTCACATGTTTACTTTTGTACCTTTTAGGGTTTTTCTGAAAATAGAACTTCCATGATTTACTTAATATAATTATCCTAGGCAAACATTTGGATTATCTAATATTCAAACACTATTTTCAGTTTTAGTAAAAATTTGAGGCTATTAATAATGGAGTCATATGGATTTATCTTCAGATCATCAATAGTAATGTAAATCGGTAGATTTTTGTTTTAGTGTGTGTGTGTGTGTGTGTGTGTGTGTGTGTGTGTGTGTGTGTGTTACCAGGAATGGAACCCAGGGGCTTTCTACCTCTGGGCTACCTATACTCCCAGACCTATTTTATACTTTATTTGGAAACAGATTCTCACAAAGTTGCTGAGAGCCTCACTAAGCAGCTGAGGCTGGACTGGAAACCGTGCGATCCTCCTGTCTCAGCTTCCCAAGCTCTGGGATTACAAGTGTGCATCACCATGCCTGGCCTAGATTTTTGTTTTAGAGGGGAATATCAAGCACCATACCTTCCCCAAAATTTATACAAGATTTTGTGAAATATTTTTATTTTGAAATTTAGCTATGGAATAATTTCATAATTGGATATTGATACATCTGGTAAAGCAATATGTGGCATTAACTTTTTTACAAAGAGAGGACAACTGGTAAATTGCTCTTGGAAAGTGTATGGTATACATTGCTTGTAAAAATTTAGATCAAGCTAGGCATGGTTGTCCACGCTTGTAATCCCAATACTTGGGAGGCGGAGGCAGGAGGATCTCAGGTTCTGGGCCAGCCTTAGCTACTTAGTGAGGCCCTCTGCAACTTAGAGAAACCCTATTTCAAAATAAGGTAAAGTAAAAATAGGGCTGGGGGTGTAGCTTGGAGGTAGAATGCCCCTGGGTTCCATCCCCAGTACTGAAAAAAAAAAAAAAACTATCAAGTCAAATGGTGTAGAGGAACTGGAAAAGAAAGTTAAATGCCAAAGATGTCTAGCCTCTGCTGAGTTTAGATTTTATTTTTTTGTGGGGTACTGGGGGTAGAACCCAGGGGCTTTCCTACCTCCTGGCTATACTCCTAGACCTATTTTCTACTTTATTTGGAAACAGGGTCTCACTAAGTTGCTGAGAGCCTCACTAAGTAGCTGAGGTTGGCTTCGAACCTGTGCGATCCTCCTGTCTCAGCCTCCCAAGCGTGGGGATTACAAGCATGTGCCACCATGCCCGGCCTAGAGTTCAGATTTTAGTTGTGATCCTAGTTTCCTCGCCTAACCTTAGAAAAATCTTTTATGGATTTTTCTCAACTCATTGCTTATTTAAACTAAATAATTAATAGGCACATAAATAAATGCCATATATTTATAGTTAATGCCATAATTTCATTACAAGGCACCAATAAAATGTATGGCTATTAGACTTTGAAATATTACCATTCATTTTTTAAGTTAAATTTAACTTACATATAAAATATGCTAATTGTACATATTTATGGAATGCCATGTGGTGATGTATCGAGCTTAAACATATGTATTTCCTCCAATACTTATCATTTCTTTTTGGTAAAATCATTGAAAATCCTTTCTTCTAGGTTTTGAAATATGCAGCTCATTATTATTATCTATAATCACCCTACTATGCAATAACATACCAGAAATTCTTGCTCCTATCAAACTATAACTTAGTACCCATTAATCAAACTTTCCCCATCCCTACCCTTTATCTTCACCAGCATCTGGTAACCAACATTCTATCGTCAATTCCTATGATATGAGGTCAACTTTTTTTTTTTTTTTTTGGAAGTACTGGGGATGGGACCCAGGGGCATTGTACCTCCGAGTTACACCCTCTGCCCTATTTTTTATTCTTCTTATATTTTGAGGGAGGGTCTCCCTGAGTTGCAAAGGGCCTCGCTAAGTACCTAAAGCTGTCCTCGAATCATGATCCTCCAGTTTCCATCTCCCAAATGCTGGGATTACAAGTGTGTGCCGCCATGCCCTGCTGAGGTCAACTTTTTACATTCCACATTATGTGTGACATCAAGTTGTATTTCTGTCTCTGGCTCATTTCACTCAATACAGAGATTTCCAGTTCTATCCAAATGATAATATTTCATTCTTTTCATGGCTTAATGGTATTCCATGGTGTATACGTATCACATTTTCTTTATGCATTCAACAGTTGATGAACTGCTTCCATCTCTTGGCTATTGTGAATAGTGCCAGAATAAACACAGGTATGCAAGTACTTTATTTGCACTGGACATATGGACATATACTCAGAAATGGTACACCTGGATCATATGATTGCTCTATTTTTAATTTTCTAAGGAATTTCTATCCTCTTCTCTTTTTTGTACTTTTATTGTTGCATTATAGTCTCACATAATGTAAATCCTGTTGACAAGGACATATACGTATACGCACATATTCTTAGTGTTCCCACCCCATTTCCCTCCCTCTCAACACAGAGTACCCAGATGGACATTGGTATACATTTGCCTGTACATACATAGTGTATGGTAGTATTTCTATTAATTAACCTAAGTTCTCCTCCACCTCTACCCTTATTATCTCCTCCCTGACTCTTCTGAGGTTGCTTCTCAACATATGGAGTCTCTCTTGTATTTCAATTACTCTCTGTTCTGCACATATTAAAGAAAACATATGACCCATCCCTCTCTGTAATTGGCTAATATCGCTTAACATAATGTTCTCCAGTTCCTTCGATTTTTTCTTTTTTTTTAATAAATTTTTATTGGTGCATTGTAGTCATACAGCTCAATGGGAAAACAATTTGTGGAGATATACATGCACACATCACCCAATCAGCCCTTACCCAATCTCTAACCCCTTCCCTCCTCCTCCCACCTACCCATGCTTGGGTAAACAGAGTCTCATTAAGCGGCCTCACTCAGTTACTGAGGCTGGCCTCAAAATTGTGGTCCTCCTCCCTAAGCCTCCAAAGTACTAGGATTACAGGAATGTACTGCCACACTTAGCTGTCTTCTTTCTTTGCTGAAGTGGTATCTTAATGTGATTTTGATTTGCATTTCCTTCATGATTAATAATGTTGGACATCATTTCGCATACCTACTGGTGTGTCTTCTTTGAGAAATATCTATGAAAACCTTTGGCCATTATTTAATTAGGTTATCTGATTTTTGCTATTAAATTTTTACTTCCTTATATGTTCTGGACCCCTTGCCAGACATATGGTTTACACATATTTTCTCCCATTCTATAGGTTTTCTCTGTGCTGCAGTCATTGTTTCCTTTGCTGTGCAGATGCTTTTTACTTTGATGTATTCTCATTTGTCTATTTTTGCTTTTGTATCCTGTGCTTTTTGGGTCCTGTCCAAAAAATTCCTTGCCCATTCCAATGTGTTGAAGTAATTCCTCAATGTTTTTTTCTAGTAGTTTCATATCTTGCATTTAAGCTTTTTTTAACAATTTATAATTTGTTTATTTGGGGGGTATATTTTATCCCATGACATTTGCATATTGGTGATGTTATGGGTCAAGTTATAACAGAGTAAAACCTTAAAGTCCTTCATCATCCTACAGAAATTTTTTTAACTTTTATTGGTGCATTATATTCATACATCATATTGGGGTAAAAAACTTGTGTGTACAGACATGCACACATCGCTGATTTAACCCCTACCCACTTCTCACCCCATTCCCTCCCCGTCCCACCTTCCCTTGCTTGGCTTAGTGATTGGCTTCGATATGTTTAAGTACATTGTGTGCTTTAGAGATTTTCCTCTTCCCCCTCCTTTCTCCTCCTTTAGGTTGTCTTGTTTGCTCCTCTATAGGAGTTCCTTTTTCATCTATAGTTCCTCCTATGACCTGCTTCTCCTTAGCTTTCACATATTACAGAAAGCATCCTATTTCTTATGTTTTGTGACTGACTAATCTCGCTTAGCATAATGTCCTCCAGTTCCATCCACTTCCCTGAAAATGATGTAATTAAGTTTTTGACATTTAAGCTTTTAATCTATTGTGAGGTGACTTTTACAACTGCTACAAGATAGGGGTCTACTTTCATTCTTCTGTGGGCAGTTATCGAATTTTTCCAACAGCATTTATTGAAAAGATTGTCCTTTACCCAGTGACCATTCTTAGCACCTTTGTTAAAAATCAGCTAACTATAGATATATGAGCTTACTTCTAGACACAGTCTGTTGTGTTCTATTGGCCAATATGTCTGTTTTTATGCCAATGTCATGTTATTTTCATTACTAAAACTTTGTAGTATATTTTGAAGTCAGGTAGTGTAGAGCCTTCTACTTTGTCCTTTTTACTTAAGCTTGCTTTGGCTATTCAGTGTTTTTGTGGTTCCATACAAAATTTTTTGACAAATAATACAAATATATTTTAAAGATTGTTTTTGTTAATTATATTATGAATGTCATTTGTATTTTGGCAGATATTGCACTGATTTTTCCAATATATGAACAGAGGATGTCTTTCCATTTCTATATGTCTTCTTCAATTACTTTCATGCATGTTTTAAAATTTTTACCTTTTGATTAAATTTATTCCTAGATATTTTTTGTAGGTATTATGAACCAGTTTGCATTCTTGATTTATATTTTAGATAATTTACTATGGGCATATAACAATGCTATTAATTTTTGTATATTGATTTTGTATTCTGCAACTTTGCTGAATTTCATTTTTATTTTGTCTTTTCATCTTTTTTATTTTATTTTTGGTCTTAGGGATTGACCCAAGGGAATTCTACCTCCAAGTCACACCCCCAGCCTTATTTTTTTTTTTAATTTGGAAACAAAGTCTCACTAGGTTGATGAGAATCTCACTGCTTCCTGAGGCTGTCTTCGAATCTGTGATCCTCTTGTCTCAGTCTCTCAAGTACTGGTATTATAAACATGGCCACCACGCCCGGCTGTTTCCTCCTTCTCCTCCTCCTCCTCCTCCTCCTCCTCCTCCTCCTCCTCCTCCTCCTCCTCCTCCTCCTCCTCCTCCTTCTTCTTCTTTCTTCTTTTTGTAGTACTGGGGATGAAATTCAGGGGCTTTCTACCTCTGGGCTACACTCCCATACCTATTTATATCTTATTTAGAAACAGGATCTCACAAAGTTGCCGAGAGCCTCACTAAGTAGCTGCTCCCAAGTACTGGGATTACATGCTTCACCACACTCAGGTGTCTTTTATTCTTTCTAACAAAGCCTTTCATAGGGCAAAAATTTAATGCAATGAAGCTCAATTTATAATTTTTCCCATTTATGATCATGTTTTTGGTGTCAGTTCTAAGAACTCTTTGCCTAATATTAGTTCATGAAAATTTTCCATGTAGGTGAGTGTGTGTGTGTGTGCACACATGCACATGTGCACTTTTTGTGTAAAAATTTTATTGTTTTATATTTTACATTTAAGTTTATGATCCTTTTCTTTCTTTTTTTGTTGAACTAGAAAATGAATGAAGGGCATTCTACCTCTGAAGTATACTTGCTGCTGCATTTAAAATTTTAAAACAGAGTCTCACTAAGTCGTTGAGGTCCTCATTAAGATACTGAGGCTGGTCTCATATCTATCCTCCTCCCAAGTACTGGGATTACAAGCATTAGCCATTGCACCCAGCTCTGTAATACATTCTGAGTTCATTTTTATATAAAATATGACACAGGGGTTGAGATTATTTTTCTTTATTGTATGTGTATATCCTATTACTCCAAAGCTATTTGTTTAAAAAGGTGTCTTTAAGCTGGGCATGGTGGCGCATGCTTGTAATCCCCGCGCTTGGGAGGCTGAGACAGGAGGATCACACAGGTTCGAAGCCAGCCTCAGCTACTGAGTGAGGCTCTCAGCAACTTAGTGAGACCCTGTTTCCAAATAAAATATTAAAAAATAAGTCTGGGAGTATAGCCTGGAGGTAGAAAGCCTCTGGGTTCCACCAAAAAGTTGTATTTACTCCATTGAATTGCTTTTGTCCTTCATAAAAGTGAATGAAATACTGATTCACACTACAAGGATGAACCTTGAATATATTATGTCAAGTGAAAGAAATCAGATACAAAATACCACTCAGTGTTTGAGTCAATTCACATGAAATATCTGGTATACAGGCAAATCCATATAAATTAGCTAAGCAGTGGCTGGACTAGGAGTTTAAGAAAAATGGAGAATGACCAGTAATGAATATGCATTTCCAATTTGGGGGGATGAAAATATTCTGGAATTAGCGGTGATAATCACACAACTTTGTGAAAATACTGAAAATAACTGAATTGAACATATTAAAGAGATGTATTATATGACATGTGAATTATAGCCCAATGTAAGATTGTACCTTGAAAATAAGTTTAGCATGCTTGTGTATAGTCTGTTTCTGGGATATCTTCTCTATGTCTTTCTGCCAATACCACACAGCCTTGACTATTATAACATTGTACAAAGTCTTGCAATATGGTAGATGGATTCTTCCCACTTTCTTTTTCTTTTTCATGATGATGCTATTTTATTTCCTTTCTCTTCCCATTTTAGAATACTCTTACTGATGTCTATGAAACATCTCTCTGGAGTTGGTACGATGGCACACACTTGTAATCCCAGTACTTGGGAGGCTGAGACAGGAGGATCATGGTTCGCCGCCAGCCTCAGCTACTTAGTGAGGCCCTTTGCAACTCAGTGAAACCCTGTTTCAAAATAAAGAATAAAAAATAGGACTGGGGTGTAGCCCAGAGGTAGAATGCCCCTGGGTTCAACTCCCAGTACTGCAGGAAAAGAAAATTATCTGGGAATTGCATAGGTATTGAGTTAAACCTGTCAATCAATTTGGGAAAAATTGTTATCTTTACTATATTGACTTTTCTATTCTGTGAACACAGTATACATACTCCATTTCTTTAGACTTTTTGATTTCTTTCATCAATGTTTTTTTAGTTTTCAGAATATATATCCAGTCATCATTATTAGTTTATACCTAAGTGTTTTATTTTATCAATTGTAAGTGGTATTGTATTATTAATCTCTCATTACTGATAAATAGTCTCAGTACTTGCTGAAGCTGTCCACCATGAGCCTGAGATCCTCCTGTCTCAGCCTCCCAAACACTGAGATTACAGGTATGTGCCACTGTACCTGGCTTGTTTGGGAGTTTTACATTATAATTTCAATTTTCTCAAGAGTTATGGACTATGTAAATTATTTATTTCATGTTGATAATGTTGAGTCTCAGGTACTTAGTGAGGCCCTTTGCAAATCAGTGAGACCCTGTTTCAAAAATAAAGAATAAAAATTAGGGTTGGGGGTATAGCTCAGAGGTAAAATGCCCCTGGATTCTATCCCCAGTACTATAAGAAAGAAAGAAAGAAAGAAAGAAAGAAAGAAAGAAAGAAAGAAAGAAAGAAAGAAAGAAAGAAAAGGTTTTTTGCTGCATTCTGGGTGCATCTCTTCTACTTATTTTAGTTGTTGCTCTAGATCTCACATTATATAACAACACCAGCTGAAGGGAAATCTATAAGCCACACCTCTCTTTTATTCCTTTATCCTTCTTTGTTTATGATATAATCATTTTAAATATTTTCTCTACACACATTTAGCACAATATCAAGTAGGGTTAGAACCACAAAAGACATAGGGCTACCTTTTATCATCCAACATAATTTACAAAATTTTTGTTTACCCTTTTCTTTTTTTCCTGCCTCATATTCCTGGGTTTCTTCTGTTACCGTTTCCTCTCTGTTTAGAGAACTTCCTTCAGTCCTTCTTTTAGAATGGTAGGTATGCTAAGGACAAATTCTTAGTTTTCCTTCATCTGAAAATATCTCGATTTCCCCTTCATTCCGGAAGAATACTTTACTCGACTTTAGGATTCTGAGTTGACATCCCCCACCCCTTCACACTTGAAAAATACCTTGCCACTTCCTCCTCACTTCAGTGGTTTCTGATGAAAACTCCATTATTCTTTGAATGCTTTCCCCCCTATGTGGCAAGTCATTGTTCCCCCTACCCCCGGCTGCTTTCAAGATTGTTTGGCTTTATTTTCCACAAGTTTAATTGGGACAGGTCTTGGCATAGATTTCTTTGGTTGCTTCCGTTTGAGATTGGCTCAAACTCACAAATATATGGGTTTATTTATGTCTTTCTCCAAACATGGGATCTTCTTAGCCCCTTTGTATTGAATACAATTACAGCCCAACTCAATTCTCTCTTCTCCTTAATGATAATGATTGTGTGTGTGTGTGTGTATGTGTGTATAGTATGGTATATATATATATATATATATATATTTTATATATGTATATATTTATATGTGTGCATATATGTATATATGTATATATTTATATATGTATATATTTATATATATATACATATACACACATATATATATTATATATGTGTGTGTGTGTGGTACTGGAGATTGAATATATATATATATATATATATATATATATATATATATATATTCAATCAGTACTGGGAGTACTGGGGATAGAACCCATGTGCATTCTACCTCTGAGCTACACCTCCAGCCCTATTTTTATTCTTTATTTTGAAACAGGGTCTCCCTGAGTTGCCTAGGGCCTCACTTAGTAGCTGAGGCTGTCCAGGAACCGCAGTCTTTCTGTCTCAGCCTCCCAAATGCTGGGATTACAAGCGTGCGCCACCACCCCCAGCTGATTTTATGTATACTGATATCATTCCACAGGCCCTGGTGCGTTCTGTTAGTTTCCTGTTTACGTCCATTTTCTCCCTGTTGTTCAGCTTTGATGATTTCTATTGTCCTGGCCTCTGGTTCCCCAATTCTTTGCTCTGATTCCTCCATTCTGCTCTGAAGCCCATTTACTTGTTATTTTGCTTATATTTTTCAATTCTAACATTCTCATTTGATTCTGATTTATGTCATCTATTTCTTTTGTTTTTCAGTACTGGGGATGGAACCCAGGGGCCTTCTACCTCTGGCCTACACCCCCAGACCTATTTTATATTTTCTTTGGAAACAGGATCTCACTAAGTTTCTGAGAGCCCCACTAAGCTGCTGAGGCTGGCTTCGAACCTGCGATCCTCCTGGCTCAGCCTCTGAAGTACTGGGATTACAAGAGTGTGCCACCATGCCCAGCTCGTTTGTTTCTTTTGTTTCTTTACTGAGATTTTCTAATTTTTTAAAAGACTGTTTCAAGAGTTTTTATTTTCTCATTAAAGCATGTCTATTATAACGACTTCAAAATCATTGGCAGATGAACATCTCTGTCCTTTCAGTGTTGACATCTATTGACTGTATTTCTTTATTCATTAGACATCTTACAGGTACTTGGTATTTCAAGTGTTCTGTTGAGAACTTGATTTTATATTCTTATGAGACTTCTGTCCTTCATTTGGTCTCTTGCCACCTCATGCCTGTAGGGAAGAGTGGCACCTCTTAACTGCCAGGGGAGGGAAGGCGTACTGGCTCTGCACGCAGTCACCACTGTTATTACAATGGAGGTGACCTTATTATAGCAAAGCTCTCACTGTCACTAGGTCTCCACTGATTAGCATCTCTACAAGGGAGATGGAGAAACACCTTCTGCTGCCAGGTGGGGGCAGAAGGTCAGCCTCTTCAGGTGAACTCCACTCAAACTAGAGAAGGAGAAACTTCTTCTTGGCTAGTGGGGATAAAAGTGTTGGCTCCTTATGTGGGGGTCTCTGACAGCAGAGGTAATAGGACAGCTCACTGCAAGATCACAAGCAGGTAAGTCTAGATACCTCATTCAGCCTTAGCTGGTGTGGGTAAAATCATAGATTTTTTGGTACATGTGCTGAGGATTGAAGCCAGGGATATTCTGCCTCTGGGCTACACTCCAGCCTTTTTAAATTTTGTTTTGAAGTAGAGTCTCATTAGTTGGCTGAGATTCTAAGTTCCTGAGGCTGTCCTCCATCCAACCTGTGAGCCTCCTGTCTTAGCCTCCCAAGTACTGGGATCATAGCCATGCAACACTAGATTTTTTTTTCTTGTAGCATATGGCTAGTGTTGAGGATTGTCTCAAAACTTCCTGTCTTGCTAAAGTGCCCCTTTGTTGGTGGTTGTTGCTAAGGCTTTATTTTCTCTGTGCCTACTGGCATTTCCAAATCATTAGTCCCTCTAATTCTGTGATTTAGGAGGCCAAAGGAAAACAGAGGGGACTCACCATCATGTAGTCCCTGAAGTCCCAAGGTTCCTAGCTGGTCTGGTTGTCTTCCCTCCACCTTTCAAATCCTTTTTATAGTTACTTTATATATTCTGTCCAGTGCTTTGAGTTATAAAACAAATAGGAAAAAGTACATTTCCTTCCTGGAAGGGTATTTGATTTGGGGTAGTGGGAAACTCTGGGAAAGTACTAAACCAAAATTTTAACTGGAAGTTTGTGTTTTTCACTGTTTTTGTTTGGTTTTATTAAGATACTTCTGTAATGGAAAGTAGCATTTTGATGGTTTTATAATCCTACAGATTTCTTAATATTTCCTTACATGGCCTTTTATGTCATAAATTTCTAAAGTCTGAATTAAATTACAGTTCTGACCAATTTTATTTCAAATCTTATTTGTTTCAAAAATAATGTAAAAAGATTATTATAAGGCACAGAGAACATAAAGAATTGACTTCATGTAATATATTTTGTATTGAACTAAACTAAATCTGATTGTTTATGACCCTCTTTTGATGTTTTGGTGAAAAGTGCACATGATAAGTATGTTAAAAAATGCAGTGTCTGAGTTTCTTCAGTGTTCACTGTTAATCGTTTCTGTGTAGATCACATATCTTTTCATTGAACTGTTGCTCATATTCAGGAAACATTTTATATCCATTCTTGATTACAAGCAACAGTCCTAAGTTTCAAAACATTGTTTAACTTTCCTTGTCTTTCATAATGAACATATGGCTTTGCTTAGGGCAAGCTGGAGTTTCACATTATGTCTTGAGTGTATATGGGACATGTCTGGTATCTGCCAAGGTAACTAATTTCTATTGCCCACAGTCATTTGTTTTTCCATGTACAGATTTTCCAGCTGCTGGTTTCCAGCTTTTGGTGATGGTTTCGTTTTTTTCCAACAAAGAAATTATTCCTCGCTTAAGTAGACATTTTGTCCACTGACATAGATATGGGGTGAGAAGATAGCTATATCACCTCATAGGTTAAATATTCCTTCAGGATCAAGAAATTTAACTAGCATTTCCCTACACCTGTGTTATCAATGACAAACCAGTGCCCTATGAAGGCCTGAGTCCCAAACCCCAAGATATATAACTACAACTAAAAAATAAATAAATAAAAGATAAACTGGGCATGGTGGCACATGCTTGTTATCCCAGCATTTGGGAGACAGGAGGATCCTGGTTTGTGGACAGCCTTAGCTACTCAGTGAGGTCCTCCACAACTCAGTGAAATAAAGAATAAAATAATAGGACTGGGGGTGTAGCTCGGAGGTAGAATGCCCCTTGGTTCCATCCCCAGTACCACTAAATACATACATACATACATACATACATACATACATACATTAAATAAAAGAAGAATTGGGAATAGGCTTGGGTTTGATAGTGGGAGAAGGAGGCAGAATATAGTATTTACTCTTCCCTCTAAAGAGCTCTTGAACTATAACCTTATTTTCTTTATTCTTACTTTCCTCCAAGTGCAAGTGAAAGGTTGGAACGTAATAAAAATAATTCCTATCACTACTGCTAATATAGTTCAAGTACTTTTGTAAGCTTTTTTACATATTCTTATTTAATCCTCATAACAACCCTATGAGGCAAACATTATTATCATTATTTTACAGGTGGAGAAATTCAGATCTAGAGATGCGGAATCATTTGTTCGAAGTCACAGCAAGTGAATGGTTTAAGCAAGATTAGGATCCAGATCATCTTTTTTTTTCTTTTTTTTTTGTGGGTCTGGGGATGGAACCCAGGGACATTTGACCTCTGAGCTACACCCCCGGCCTTTGTTTTTATTCTTTATTTTGAAACAGAGTCTCACTGAGTTGCAGAAGGCTTCACTAAGTAGCTGAGGCTGGCCACAAACCGTGATCCTCAGGTCTCAGCCTCCCAAATGCTGGGGTTACAAGCGTGCGCCACCACGCCCGGCTTCAGATCATCTAAATGCAGTTTTTTTTTCCTCCATGCTCACCCAGGAAAGGAAAGCACTCCCCTATATTTCCTGAAATGAGCACATTGAGAAAGATCAAACAAAGCCTAACAAGTTAGGACTAAAAATCATAAATAAGGTTAAAGAGAGCCACATGCCAGTTGGAAACAGTCCTTTATGTACACAGATTAACCTCAGTGTCAATGCCCACAGTGGGCATGAGAGGATCAACCTTCCCAGATAGAAATCCTATCTTTAGCAAGCCACTCTCTTGGCTGAAAGCTTGAGTCTCTGAGAAAAGCGTAAATCCATTCAACAAGAGATAACCCAGCAATATTTCCCCCTAGTTACATCTCAATGCATGTCCACTTATTAGATTCTTTATAGAAAGTCCATTTTGATAGTGGAAGGAGAGAATGCGGAGAGTATGAGATCACTGTGAACCTGAACATGAAGGCTGGACAGAGTCCCAAGCAGGCTGTTTTTACAAGTTGGCCAATAGCCCATCCTGGAAAAAGTGAAGAGATAGAACCCAGTGAATTACAGTTCAGCTGTAAACATCCATCTTTATTAAAGCATAAAGTTTTGGCAAAGACACAAATATGAAACTAATGAGGGATGTTGAGACAGATTCAGACATATGCTTGGTTAATTGTTTTTCTAGAAAGTGGTACAAAATCTCACCTCCAGCTGCCCTAGAAACCAAGAGGAAAGGAAATAAATCCATGGCTATAAAAAAGAGAGAAGTGATGGCAAGACGCATCACCAGAATTTAAATGTTATAGGATAATGTTTTCTACATGATTGCAGCCACAGTCTTTCTCCTAGCAAAAGAAAAGATAGGCCAATATGTGGAAATAAATGAAAAAAATCCAGGTTAACTGCCAGGTCACTTGCCTATTCCCCCAAAGCCAGGCCAGCAGTTTTGCAGGAAGGATACTCTTAGCCTCATTTGAATCAACATCCTTAGTTTAGCACATGAATAGTTCCTACAGCTGGAAGGCATTAGTGTTGTCCAAGTCAACAATTTTCCATAAGCCAGAAAGAAAAGAATTCTCAGTGTTTGTTGTGACACATGAAAATTGGCCTCTTAAATCCTGCTTAGAATTAAAGTGACTTAAGATGAGAGGAAATGAGAAGGGGGGAAATGTTGAAGTGTTATAACAAGGGCAATCACTGCTGGACCATTTTGGAAACAGAACCAAGCAAAGAACCACTTTGGACTCATAGGTAACAGGCTGCAAAGGGATGTTGGAAAGGCCGATGGGTTTAAAGTTAGTTTGGTTTTATTTGAAGAATCTATATGTCATGAAATCTTTCACTTCACTGCTGTCAGCTTCTCTGCTCAGATGCTCACACACAACATTTGTGCAATTACCCTATCCAGGACAAGCCCACTGCTAGATTGTGGAAGTCAGCCAAATTTTAGATCAGCCCTCTCTCTCTTCTCCTCTTTGGGCACTTTTTCTTCCTTAACACTCCTCCCCATTTTCTTCTCCTTTCACCCTACCAGGGCTAAGACTTATTTCTGTGGAGTGTCATATATTAAATGTTTTTGTTCAGTCAAGAAAGTCATCGTCAATATTTTCAAGGAGAAACCCAGTGCCAGGTAATGGGGAGAGTGAAATTATCCAGACCTATACTGCACTGTTAGAAAGTTTATAATCAATGAAAATTGCATTTCCTTGCTTCTGTCTTTAAAACACTAGCAAGTATGCATTTAATGCCAATGAAAAAATAGAAATCAGAAATAGAATGTTATGCATTTGCTTCAAATGTTTGATTTACAGAAAATTCTGTGTGTGTGTGTCTGTGTGTGTGTGTTTCTCCTCTCTCACAGTGGAGATTAAACCGAGAGTCATTCTATCTCAGAGCTGCACTTTCAGCTCTTTTTATTTTATTTTAGTTATTTTGCAGTATTGGGAATGGAACCGAGGGAGCTACACCCCCAGCCATATATGTGTGTGTGTGTGTGTGTGTGTGTGTGTATGTATATATGTGTGTGTGTGTGTGTGTGTGTGTGTGTGTGTGTAATTCTTTATTTTGAAACAGTGTCTCACTGAGTTGCAAAGGACCTCACAAAGTAGTTGAGGCTAGCCACGAACTCGGATCCTCCTGTCTCAGCTTCCCAAATGCTAGGATTACAAGTGTGGGCCACCATGCCTGGCTCCTTTTCATTTTTATTGTTGCTGAGGGTCTGAAATAGCTAAGGCTAACCTCAAACCTATACTTCTTTCCTCACAGCCTCCCAAGTACTAGGATTACAGGCACATGACACTGGGCCTGGCTTCAGAAAATTGTTTGACCATATTATATTATAACCTGAGATTAATATCCTTACTGGCTACATTTCTGTGATTATTTACTAAGAAAAACAAGTAGGAACTGGTGTTTGTAAAAATTTTTGAATAACCCTCTAAACATAAAGAAATTTAAACAGAATAATTTATAACAAAAAGTCTTAAAATGGATATACTTGAAAAATATATGGCTGTCCACACTAATGAATAACAAAATAATTGATGTGTTCTGGTATTATGATATGATTTCCACATTTTATCTGAATCACTATAAAAAGGGGAAACCTAACGATTCAAATTTAAGTTTTCTGTTCTTTGCACATCTCATTACGGATGGAAAGATGGAAAGGCAAGGTTAAACATTTCCTTTGATGCTTTATGAGACCCTGCTCAAAGATTTACTGATGTATTTTTACTGAAAGAATGTGGAATGATTATTAATTATATTTGGCAGACTGGAATAATCACTTCAGAAAAGCACAGCTCTGATTAGAACAAGTTTGGAAATTTTAAACACCTTCTCCCTTCAATAGGAAATGGTAACATAAAGCTTAGAATTTATTTTCTTCATGAAATCATTCAACAAAAATTTATTGAGCATACACTGTGTGCTAAGTGTAGAATTAAATTGTTTCAAACAAGGACACAAGTCAGGCTCCACATGACAGTCTTTCCCCAATGTTTCACTGTATTTTGCTGAAGAAACAACAAAGCACCTCTCCTGTCTCAGCTTACAATTTCTCCCCTGCATTTTCCCCTTTCCTCCTTAAAATATAGTGTTTCGTGAACTATTTTACTATAAAGGGGCTGAAATATTAAGTATGTCAGCTATATCAGTACCAAAGACCTAGTAATAATAGCAAAACAACTCACATTTGTTGACTACTTGATATATACCAGGCACTGTGATAAATGCTTATCTGCAGATATTTATTATTAATCCTACAATATCCCTATGAGACTGATGCTATTCTATTTGGTTTTTTAAGTTTTTATTGGTACACTATAGTTTCACATTATAATGTGAATCCTATTGCCAATGACACACATTCACATAGTACTTGGTTCCCTCCCCATCCCCTGCATCCCCTCACCCCCAACAATGAGTGTCCAGGTTGACACATTCACACTATACATTCACACTATACACATATTTGGATGTAGCTCCTCCATTAATCAACCTCGGCCTTCTTCCTCTCCTACCCTTCCTTTCTAGCTTTGCTGACGTTTTCTTTCCATTACCTGGAGTCCCTCTGGTATCCCCAGTGCTCCCTAGTTTTGGCATATTAGAGAAAACATATGTCCCTTCTCTTTCTGTGCTTGGCTGATCTCACTTAACATAATATTCTCCAGGTCTTTCCATCTTGTGAATAAGATGATTTTGTTCTTCTTTATAGCTGAGTTGAATTCTATCCTGTGTATTACCCATAATTTTGCAATCCATTCATCTGTTGATGGAGACCTAGCTTGGTTCCATATTTTGGCTATTGCGAATTGTGCTGCTATGAACATGGGTATTTAGATGTTACTGTAGTTCTCTGATTTCAAACCCTTTGGAAGGATACCCAGGAGTTGGTATAGCCAGCTCATATGGTAATACATTCCCAGTGATGTTATTCTATTTGGAAGATGAAGACACCAAGTCCCAGGACCGCCAAGCTGCACTGTGTATTTTTCACTCACAACCTGGAATATAGGTTTCATAGGGCTCTATGAAATAAAAACCAAGATATTATATATGTGATTTATATATTCTGTGTGTGTGTGTGTGTGTGTGTGTGCTTTACTGGAGATTGAAGCAAGGTGTAGTCTACCTCTGGGCTATAATGCCAGTATTTCAGCTGATTTGAAAGTAAGAGTGGGAGAGTAGGTAATTGAGTGAATTAATAGAATGAAATGGATATTATCTCTCTCTCTAGATTATATGTCTTTTTGCATCCCAAATAATATCATGCACATAGTAGGACCTTAATATTCTTTAAACTGATTATAAAGTATAAGTAACAGTAGCCATAACAATGGCTGAGCCAGGGTTTGAACCTAAATCATCTCTGGCTCAGAGACTCAAGTGAGCATATGAGAAGCTCATTGGCTGTTTTATAAAAAAATTTTTGGAGGACATCTCCAGGCAGAGTCCACATGAGGTAGGGGTCTCAAAACAATGAAACCAAAACTGGGCATAGTGGCACACATTTGTAATCTCAGCATTTGGGAGGCTGAGACAGAAGGATCTCATAGACAGCCTCAACTACTTAGTGAGGCTCTTTGCAACTCAGTAAGACCCAGTTTCAAAATAAAAAAAGAATAGGACTGAGGGTATAGCTTTGAGGTAGAATGCCCCTGGGTTCCATCCCCAGTACCACAAAAATAAATAAATAAAACCATGAAATCAAAAAGGAAATTCATCTTCCTAATATTCTCCTTACCTTCCAATCTGGTAAAATTTTAATAATAACAGAAACATAATAATATCAACACATATAATTCAACAAACAATAATATCAACAAATACAAAAAGAACATATCAGCAAATATAATAACAAGAACCATAATATCAACTATATAATATCAATAAATATAATTCTATATAAATTGCTATATATTCACATCTTTACTTTTTTAAGCACTAGAATTAATCAGCTTGTTTAATACTTATTACAACTCTATATGACAATTGTTTTTCTTTACAATTTACAGATGAGGAAAATCAGGCTCAAAGACTAACATTAAATGGCTGCAGGTCATACAGTGAATAACTGGCAGAGCTGGTATTCAAATCAAGGATTCTACTATTCTACAGCCTGGGCCCTTTCTACTTCACCTGTCTCTCAATAAAATCAGGAGGCTCTTATTTCTTTGCAAAATACAGATTTTGTAGATGCGGCAGAAAATGTTGCAAATGTCTCCAATATGTAGATAATATGGTTGTATTTAAGAGCCCAGGCAATGGGAAGCACACAAACCTAGGTTTGAATACCAGTTCCACCAACAATAAGATATATATTTTTCAAGTTTCTTACCTTCTCTGAGTTTCAACTTCTCTATCTGCTAAATGATGGTAAAAATCAGTTTCTCACTAAGTTATGGAGAAAAAAATGAGATAATATATACTAAAGGTCTTGGACATACTCAGCAAAGGGTACTTATCTTTGCTACCCCAAGAACAGTCCCGCGTATTTATCATAACTATACCAAATATTATTAACTTGTTTTTTTTTCTTTTACCCAGATTTTCCACTGAAACACCTGACAAGAACAACATAAAATAAGAAGGGTTTATTGGATTCATGGTTCCAAGGTTCAGTCCATGGTGGCCAGCAACTTGGTGCAGAGAAATGTCTGTTCAGTCAGGGCACAGGGAAACAGAGAGAATGGGATTGAAGCCATATATAGTGTCCAAGATCATGCCTCCAGTGACCCACCACCTCTAGCCACAGCTCACCTCTGGACCTTCCTGAACTGGGGAAATATGCTTTCAACATGTGACCTTTTACGATGATGTTCTAAACTGAAACTATAATGCCTGAAAGTTTTTTTTTTTTTTTTTACAGTAGAAAGGATATGAAAGAATACTGGTAGCTATGAACTCTTCCAAGCCAATGACGAAAGGAAGGAGCATCAATTCTGGTGAATAGGAAAGTGGAGACACCAAGGAGGTAAGTCTCTACCGGGAAGCAAAGAGAACAGCCCCCTTGCCACATCTGGTAAAACAAGCTGTAGATTACTAGTTCCTAAATCTAGACTTCAGACTATACTCAGCTCCAGTCCAAAACGGGAGTTTCTTAGGGAGTGCTTGAGATTTTTCCTAGCACAAATTGAATTTGGATTGACAGAGGGTCTCTTGAGTTCTCAAAAAAACAAATTCAGTTTTCTCCCCCACCATTGAAGAAAAGAAAATATTTCTTGGTCACAGGAAGCCTGGGGATTCAGTTATGTGTGGTATTCCTAGTCGGTTTACAAAATCATAGGAAAGAGTTCAAACAAGCACAAATTGAAGCATGGTGCTTCAAAATAGTCCCTGATAATTGATTTAACCCATTTGTAGCACAAATGCGCATAAGAAGTTTTGGAGCCAGGAATGGTGGCACACACCTGTAATCCTATTACTTGGGAGGTTGATACAGGAGGGCACAGGTTTGAGGCCAGTCTCAGCAATGTAGTGAGGCCCTCAGGAACTTAGTGAGACTCTGTTTCCAAATTAAAATAAGAAACCGAAAAGGGCTGGAGGTGTAGCTGAGAGGCAGATTGCCCCCGGGTTTAATCCCCAGCACCCCTAAAACAAAACAAAGCAAAAATTGGATCAGTCATTATAGCCACTTCACCCTCTCTTAATTCCAAAGTAAAGAGACATTTTGCAGACTGTCACTACTTAAATTAGGATTTCCTGATCAAATTAATATCTAGAAAGGAATTGTAAAATTTAGATGTATTGTAAACATCTAAAGTTGACCAAACCCAGTCATGGTGGTGCCAGTTTATAATCCCAGCATTTGGGAGGCTAAGACAGAAGGATTGTGGTTCACTAACAGCCTCAGCTACTTAGTGAGACACTTTGCAACTTAGTGAGACCTTGCTTCAAAATAAAGAATAAATGCTGGGCATGGTGGTGCACGCTTGTAATCCCAGTGCTTGGGAGGCTGAAACAGGAGGATTGCACGGGTTCAAAGCCAGCCTCAGCAGCTTAAAAAGAAAGAAAGAAAGAAAGAGAGAGAGAGAGAGAGAGAGAGAGAGAGAGAAAGAAAGAAAGAAAGAAAGAAAGAAAGGATGGATGGATGGATGGATAAAAAATAGGGCTGGGGTGTAGCTTGGAGGTAGAATGCCCCTGGGTTCCATCCCCAGTATAGCAAATAAATAAATAAATAAATAAATAAATAAATAAATAAATAAATAAATAAATCTGACCAAATGAGACTGCTTTGGGTTCTGAGAACTGCTTGACCTGTCTTGACTTGTCAGGCAAACTACAAATTCAACCAAATCGCTTCCTCATTTGGTGCCCTGAACCTTAAGGAAGTTGGATTAGATACTCTCCAGAGGCCCTCTGAGTTCTATAAGTTTCCATTGGAAGGTGAGGAGGGAGCTGTGTTCTGTGCAGTGTCCACACCAGCTGTAAGGCATGTGGTGGAGTTTAAGGGAGTAACAACTGGTCTTCATCCTCCACAATATCCCTTCATGCTCTGTCATAGTAAAACATGTCTCTGTGGTTAACTCTACTGACACAGAGAAAGGCCAGAAGGCCTCATATTTCATCATTTCCATAGCAACTCTGATTTTTCCCATACAGGAACACATACAACCAATTCAAGTAATCATTTGTTTATGATATATCCTTAGTCAAATGAAGTAGTAGAAAATGAAGCAATGGCATAATCAATGAAATTGAGTTTTAGCAAGGTGCCATCAGGAGGGTGGAAATTAGAAGGTAATATTCCAATAGGTAGCCATTGTCCCTATCTTTGTGATACATGTTTTCAGAAATATCTACTTGATTTTTTCTGCAGGCCATCTATTTTTATTAATTCAAATGAAAATATTTGTCTTCCAAAGGTTGACAATTTTTTAAAACTTAGCCTTGCCCATAGAGTTGGGGAGAAACTGAAAATATTGCCGAAAAATCACCTTGTATATTTAACCCTATCGTGATCTTTGCAAAAATTAAGGAAACTTTGGCACTAATAAATTTAAAATCATTATGGCCTAAGGAAAAAGAGATGACATGAAGCAGAGAGGAATAAATACAATCTATGAAAGAATCAGGGTCATAAAAATCTGAGGGGGTTACTGGGGATTGAAACCAGGGGAGTTCTACCAACAAGCTAGATGTCTAGCTCATTTTAATTTTTTTGTGTGTTGAAAAAGGCTCTCACCAGTTTCCTGAAAAACTAGTTGCTCATACTAAATTGCTGAGGCTCAAAAAGATCTTGACAGAAACACTGAACAAAATTGAATGAGAAAGAATCCATTCAGAATAAATGTAAAATCCTTCATATGGATACAGAGTCGACTGTACGAAAGCAAGGCCAAGGAAGGCTTGACTCCGCTGTCTTATGTATAAAACCAGACTTGATATTTCAGTAAAAATGTAAGATAAATATGATTCAACAGAATATTCCCCAAAAAAATATAACGAATAGGATCTTAGTAGGGATTAGAAGAATTTCCATAAATAGTATTCTACATTTAATTTTGAAATCCACTGTTTGACATAATACACCTGCAAAGGTAAGGAAACTTGAAAGCCCACAGCAATCTAGTTCTTCCTGCTTAGCCAATATTCTCTCTTGTTATACATCCACAAACATCCTTTACCGGAAATATGCTGACCAACTAACAGTTGCCCCAAATGTCTCTTGCTTTCTCACACTACAGATCCCTATTTTGTGTGTTAGCTAAAACATATCACCTTTTGTAAATATTTTTTTTTTTGCATTACTGGGGATGGAACACAGGGACATTCTACTTCCAAACTACACCCTCAGCCCTAATTTTTAGTCTTTATTTTTTATTTTTCTGGGTCTGGGGATGGAACCGAGGGGCATTTGACCTCTGAGCTACATCCCTGCCCTATTTTTATTCTTTCTATTGAAACAGGGTCTCAGGAAGTTGCAGAGGGCCTCGCTAAGTAGCTGAGGCTGGCTGCGAACTGCGATCCTCCAGTCTCAGCCTCCCAAGTGCTGGGATTACAAGCATGCGCCACCACACCGGGCTTTATTCTTTATTTTGAAACAAGTTCTCACTAAGTTTCAGAAGGCCTCACTAAGTAGCTGAGGCTGTTCAAGAACAGTGATTTTCCAGTCTCAGCCTCCCAACTGATGGGACTATTGTAAATATTTTCTAACATTTGCATTCAGCTTTAGGTTGTGATTGGTTGCAGTTAGATTCCTAAGCTTACCTCCCTTATAACATTTACCAAAATGTTATTGTTGGTTTTCTTTCTTACCTAAAGCTCTTTGAGAGCAGTGATTATGTCTCTTTTATCCTTTTTTTTTGGAGGGGGGGGGGTAGGGGCCTGGGGATTGAACCCAGGCGCATTCTACCTCTAAGCTACATCCCATCTGTATTATTTTTAATTTTTAAACAGGGTTCTTCCTAAATTGCTGAGGCTGCTTCCAACCTGTGACCCTTCTGTCTCAGCCTCCCAAGTACTGAGATTATAGGCATGTGCCACCATGCCTATCTCTTCTTCATCTTAATATTCCCCAGCATCCATTGTAGTGCCTGATACATTGCTGGTACTAGACAAACTAATCCTTAAAAAATTAAAATTATAGCCGGGCATGATGGTGCATGCTTGTGATCCCAGAGCTTGGGAGGCTGAGACAGGAGGATCACACAGGTTCGAAGCCAGCCTCAGCTACTTAGTGAGACTCTCAGCAACTTAGTGAGACCCTGTTTCCAATAAAATATAAAATAGGTCTGGGAGTATAGCCCAGAGGTAGAAAAGCCCCTGGGTTCCACCCCCAGTAACACACAAAAAAATTAAAATTACAAAACAACAGATAAAAGAAATTGAGCTGCTGTGCCTAATAATTTGCCAGGATTTATAGTGATTGGAAACACAGTGGCTACTTCTAAATATTTGAAAATCTGTCATGGGAATAGGAACTGAATTTATTTCAGCCATTGACAGAAAAATGAGAACTAGTATGTAAAGGTTATAAAACAATGTGGAGTGTTAACCTCCATATAAGTATTTTCCAACAAAAATAGAATGTTTCTGTAGATTATAACGTTTTCAATTCATAGAAGTGAACAGGAGAGAGAGAGAGACAGAGAGAGAGACAGAGAGAGAGAGAGAGAGAGGACTTTTTCAGGGCATGGGAGAATGTATTCAAGTACTATACAGAGTTGAAAGTGTAACTTCTAGTTGGGCGTGGTGGCATACATTTATTATACCAATACTTGGGAGGCTGAGACAGGAGGATCACAAGTTCTCGACCAGCCTCAGCTGAATAGTGAGGCCCTTCACAACTTAGTGAGACCCATTTTCAAAATAAGGAATAAAATATAGGGCTGAGAGTGTAGCTCAGAGGTAAAATGCCCCTGGGTTTCATCCCCAGTACTGCAAAATAAATAAATAAACAAACAAACAAAAATAAAAAGTGTAACTTCTGCTAGCTTCCATAAATGAGTTTTCGAGCTCTAGAATAAGGACCGAATCAATTGGATTTCTACAACCTTCTATCTGGGCAATCTTGTCCAAATATTTAGCACGTATTTTGTATCTGTGAAATGACAGGGTTGAATTAGAATGCTCTCTCACCTTAACTGTATATGGAGTAAATTCAGGTTTTGCAGTTATCTAAAATTTATGATTGAGAATTTATTCCCATTTGCTCTCCTTTGATCCTCGCAGTATCCCTGTGGGTTGGTGGAAAGGTGTTGCTAGTCCACTTAACAAATCAGAAAAGAATGGTCCATAAAAATTAGGTAATTTGTCCCAGGTTTATTGTTCTTTCCACTATACCGCATCTGAATTTAAACTGAGGCTTTATGATCATTTTAATCATCTTCATTTTGAAATCCAGACATCCATGCTAACATCTGTGGAAGGAAACTAAATCCACCACAGCATGTTTTCATTTACCATTAGCAAAAATAATTATGAAATTCCTGGACAGATTCAGGCATGCCTTTATGAGTACAAACTCCTGAAAGCAGTTGAAACGTCCCACCCAAACCACATAGTTCAAGCCTGTTATCTCATTGAGCAAATAAAAACCTTAATAAAAGGAGGTTAAAAACCTAAAAGAAATGGGGTTAAGCCTGTTGCTCAAGACCTGGCTAGGGATCAATATCAGTACTGTTATTTAGGAGGTGCAGTCTAAACCCTACACATTTGACAAAATCCATCATTTGATCTCCAACCTATGTCAAAGCAATTGGCTATAGCGTGTTATTTCAGTTTTCTAATTATAATACCATTTAAGCATGATAACAAGTTAAAAATCTAAAGAAGCTCATTATTCTACCTATGGAAAAGCCCACTTGTTTTCTCTATTCTGAGAACTCAGGGTAAAGTATAGTGATCTTTGAGTACAAGCAAAGAAAAGCACTTCCCCGAGTCGTCTGTTGTTCACTGAACAGCTGAATCAATTTGCTTTCTTCCAAAGTCAGCAAAACATTTTTGGTGTCCTTTAACTATTGAAAATCATAGCTGCTATCAAAACCCGATCGATAGAACTGTATGATGTTTCTCCAACTGTTTCAGTTCACAACTAATACTCAGCGGACTGTCAATATTTCCCTTTGGTCATCAGTGCAAATTTGTTCTCACTTTTCTTCCTTTTGAATAGTGAAAAGTGAGCTCCAGTGCTGTGGTATTTTCCTTTCATCTATATCGTTTGTTGTTGTTGTTGTTGTTGTTGTTGTTGTTGTTGTTGTTGTTACAATACTGGGAATGAAATCCAGGGGCATTCTACTTCCAAGCTACACCTCCAGCCTTATTTTTTTTATTCTTTATTCTGAAACAAGGTCTCATTAAGTTGCAGAGGTCCCCACTAAGTAGCTGGGGCTATGTGTGAACTGTAATCCTCCTGTCTCAGCCTCCCAAGTCTTAGAATTACATGCATGCACCATGCCCAGCTTTAGTCTATGTTATTGCTGACAGTTGATTTTTCTTTCCACTACACCACATTGCCTGGGCCTTTTCTCAGGTGAAGGAAAGAAAACATTCTCTAATGAAAACAAAAGTGAGTGTCTCTTTAAAACAGAAACAAACAATGTTTGGCATCAATTGATGATAGCAAACCTCCTCTGAAGAAACATTGTTAACATTCTTTTGAAAACATAGACAATTAAGAGTCTAAGCAGTTTCTGAATTTTCAGAGAGTGTCTGTATCTTGTGCTAACTCTTCCATCAAAGTCAAAAGACAGCCAAGAGCCTGGCGTGGTGGCACACACTTGTAATCCCAGCATTTGAGAGGCTAACACAGGAGGATCTTGGGAGACTAAGACAGGAGTATCACGGTTTGAGGACAGCCTCAGCTACTTAGTGAGACCCTTTACAACTTGGTGAGACCCTGTTTCAAAATAAAGAATAAAAAATAGGGCTGTGGGTGAAGCTTGGAGGGAGAATGTCCACGGGTACGATTCCCAGTACCACCCCCCAAAAAAAGACAGCCAGGGATGGTGGTACCTGCCTGTAATCTCAGTAATATAGGAGGCTGAGACAGGAAGATCACAGGTTCAAGATCAGCCTCAAGAATTTAGTGAGACCATCAGCAACCTAGCAAGACCCTATTTCAAAATAAAAATAAGTAAAAATAGTAATATATATGTAACTCACAGGCAGAATGCCACTGAGTTCCATCCCCAGTACTCTCACCCAAAAGTCAAAAAACAGCTGAAATCCATTTTTCAATTGAATCCTTTCTTTTGACAATGTAAGTATAGACTGCTCTGTAACATTTCAAGTTTAGTTTTCTCCTTCTTTGGAATCATAAACAATGGGAAGGGTTATTTAAAAAGAGAACACACACAATTCTCAAACTTCCTCAAATCACTCTGGTTCTGGGAAAAGCTCAGATAATGAATCTCTCATCTCGATACATGTAAAAAGTAATAAAAATGGCTTTGAAGGAGGGGCCTCCCTAGCTGAAAGCCACTGCAGTTTTCGTGAATATTTTTGCCTTCATCAAGTACAGTAGGGAGTCCAGAGGTCTAAATTCTGAACTAATTTAGACTGATAAATCTCCGAAGCTACATAACAAACACTAAAGACATAGATATGGTAAAAAAAAAATCCTGTTCTTCTCATAACCAAACCTAACCCCAAATGCAAGGTCTGTGTAAGGAATGAGGTCATTTCACGCTGTAACTCAATCCCAGACAAATCTGGAGTTCACTTGCAAAGCTTGACTATCATTGGCTTTTCACAATCCCTACTCACATGGTTCTATTTATGCCCCTTTCTGTTGTCCTCCTGTCCTTGTTTATTTGTTTTGCATCTGATCCTCTTAAGAGTTTTCTGAAAGTGCACGAAACAGAAAAAGATTTGAGCAAAGATTTTTACAGATCGTCTAAAAAGTTCTCATCTTAAAGAATGAAGTGTCACTCTATAACCAATGGGTTCATATTCTTAATTTATTTTTGTCTTTGTTTTTTCTAAGCAAATGATTGATGAAAATTATGCAACACCTTAAATTACAGAAAATAGTGTGTTTTTTTTCAACCTGTGGATATGGTGCATGATCAATCTGTTATTAGGATTAATACAAGTTCATACTTTTAGCATTATGATGAAGCAACATTTTAAAAATCCAATTTAAGCCAGGTGTGGTGGCACACGCTTGTAACTCCAAGTACTTGAGAGGCTGAGATAGGAGGGTTGTAGGTTCAAGGACAGCCTCAGCTACTTAGTGAGGCCCTCAGTAACTTAGTGAGATCCCTTTTCAAAATAAAGAATAAAAAATAGGGCTGGGGATGTCACTCAGAGGTAGATGCCCCTGGGTTCAATCCCCAGTACTGGAAAAAAGAGCATCCAATGTATATTGGTTGAAGCACAAGTATAATAATCCTTGAATGTCATCAAACCTATGTAAGATATGAGTTGCACATGGAACAGCACATGCATCTTGATAGAAAACTGATCTTTTTTTTAGATTTTGAAGTATCTGACATTAATTTGGAATGAGATAAGATTGTTAAAGAAAAAATTTGAAGACCCTTTTCTTGTGGTACTGGGGGTGGAACCCAGGGGCTTTTCTACTTCCGGGCTGTACTCCCAGACCTATTTAGTGCTTTATTTGGAAACAGAGTCTCACTAAGTTGCTGAGAGCCTCACTAAGTAGCTGAGGCTGGCTTCGAACCTGTGTGATCCTCCTGTCTCAGCCTCCCAAGCGCGGGGATTACAAGCGTGCGCCACCACGCCCAGCTTGAAGACCCTTTAAACTAGTGAATATGAAACAATCTCATACTGTTACCAGTTGAAAACATACTTCTTTAGGTATTTTGAGATATTTACTATTAACTAAATTTAGAAAGTTTATAGTTTAACTGTAAGGGCAGTAAACATAAACAATGAATGCAATGGGATTTTCTGTAGATTTTACTTGAAAGAAGGTAAGTATAAAGAAATATGCAGTCATTATTTAATGACAATTCTGTTCAAGTGGGAATCCAAAACAGTATAGCTTTTAAATTTTAAAGCATTCGGTAAACTATTGCTGTTTTTTTTTCTGTTGCCAGTAGTGAACTGCTTCTCCATTAATGGAGAATTCATGCCTTTCAAGCACTTTAAATATGATAATATTTCTAAGTGTGTGGTTTGGAGGAATTGTGTACATTTTGTTTCTTAATTTTCTTTCTCTTCAGGATAGATTCTTTCAACAAGTAATCTGTAATAATGACTGTGTTGACTTCAGTTTTGGAGTGTAGTAGCTATGTTAATGATTAACTATTTGGTCTTATTGAAGCTAGAACAGAACTTACTACTGCAATTTTCCTTCAGTGATAAATAAAATACTTAGAGAAAAAGTAAAGAATGAAATGAGTATTATTCTTCAATTCAGTTTGTGTGTGTGTGTGTGTGTGTGTGTGTGTACGTGTGTTGTTGTTTTTGTTGTTGTTGTTGTTTTCTTTTTGGTGTTACTGTTGGTGGAACCCAGGGGCTTTTCTACCTCCGGGCTATACTTCCAGACCTATTTTATACTTTATTTGGAAACAGGGTCTCACTAAGTTGCTGAGAGCCTCACTAAGTAGCTGAGGCTGGCTTCGAACCTGTGTGATCCTCCTGTCTCAGCCTCCCAAGCGCGGGGATTACAAGCGTGCGCCACCATGCCCAGCTTGAAGACCCTTTAAACTAGTGAATATGAAACAATCTCATACTGTTACCAGTTGAAAACATACTTCTTTAGGTATTTTGAGATATTTACTATTAACTAAATTTAGAAAGTTTATAGTTTAACTGTAAGGGCAGTAAACATTATAAACAATGAATGCAATGGGATTTTCTGTAGATTTTACTTGAAAGAAGGTAAGTATAAAGAAATATGCAGTCATTATTTAATGACAATTCTGTTCAAGTGGGAATCCAAAACAGTATAGCTTTTAAATTTTAAAGCATTCGGTAAACTATTGCTGTTTTTTTTTCTGTTGCCAGTAGTGAACTGCTTCTCCATTAATGGAGAATTCATGCCTTTCAAGCACTTTAAATATGATAATATTTCTAAGTGTGTGGTTTGGAGGAATTGTGTACATTTTGTTTCTTAATTTTCTTTCTCTTCAGGATAGATTCTTTCAACAAGTAATTTGCAATAATGACTGTGTTGACTTCAGTTTTGGAGTGTAGTAGCTATGTTAATGATTAACTATTTGGTCTTATTGAAGCTAGAACAGAACTTACTACTGCAATTTTCCTTCAGTGATAAATAAAATACTTAGAGAAAAAATAAAGAATGAAATGAGTATTATTCTTCAATTCAGTTTGTGTGTGTGTGTGTGTGTGTGTGTGTGTGTATGTGTTGTTGTTGTTGTTGTTTTCTTTTTGGTGTTACTGGTGGTGGAACCCAGGGGCTTTTCTACATCCGGACTATACTTCCAGACCTATTTTATACTTTATTTGGAAACAGGGTCTCACTAAGTTGATGAGAGCCTCACTAAGTAGCTGAGGCTGGCTTCGAACCTGTGCAATCCTCCTGTCTCAGCCTCCCAAGTGCAGGGATTACAAACATGCACCACCATGCCCGGCTCTCAATTTAGTTTGACAAGGTGACCCCCTCTTCACCCGGAAGGACCCTGAGGTCCGGACCACCTGGCCCCGACCCTGGGCAAGATGGGCAGGTGCTGGCAGGGCATCCTTAGGCGACCCCCTCCCCATCCTGAAGGACCCTGATGTCCAGGCCTCCAGGCCCCGACCCTGGGTGCGTGGAGGGCATGGGCGGGGCACCCTTAGGTGACCCCCACCCCACATACCCAGAATGAAAAAAATTTCATCGTTACCGAGTGCCTGAACCCACATCCTCCCCAATCCACACATACTCTTTTCTCTTTAAAAAAATGGGAAAAGAAAAAAGAAAAATATTCTAGAGATGTCCGAGGTGGCAGCTAGAATATTGGAGATGCAGACAAAACATATCCATCTGAACTGGAGCTTTTGGAAAAATTTCCCGCGAAGGAGGACTGAGGTTTCTCTACATCTTTAAGAATCCTGGACGTCACCTGTAAGGAGAGAGTCTAGTGGAGCCCTAGGAGGAAGGCGGTGGCGGCAGCAGTGTCCGAGATGGCGGTGGAGACTTCTCTTTGAGAGAGGCAGACATCTGATCCAACCCACCCTGATCCTCTGAATAATTACCCCAAAGGTCGAATGCTACTGTCACGCATGCTTTGGAACACTGGACACTATGCGGTATGGGAAAAGAGCTTGGGAAAGACTTGAAATGGTGGAGGCAGTCGCATTGGCAGTGGCAAGTACTCAGGGGAGGCAGAGATCTGACATAATATACCTGGAACTTTTGAAGAAATTACCTCAGAGGTGGAATACTACCACCACACACCTAGGGAACGTGGGACAACCTTCTGGGTGAAGAGGGGGATTGGATCGGAGCCTGCCGTGAGGCAAGGCAGGTGATGGGGCCTCCGAGGCCGGGATTGGAGCCTGCCAAGGGGTTAGGTCGGTGCTGGGGCCAGTGAGGCCAGGATCAGAGCATGTCATGAGACAAGGCTGGTGCTGGGGCCTCCGAGGTCGGTATTGGAACCAGCTGATGTGTTAGGCCAGTGCCAAAGCCAGCGAGGCCAGGATCGAAGCCTGCTGCAAGGCAAGGCTGGTGCTGAGGCCTCCAAGGCCAGGATCAGAGCCTGCTGTGAGGCATGGCCGGTGCCGGGGCCTCCGAGGCCTGGATAGGAGCCTGCCAAGGGGTTAGACCGGTGCCGGGGCCAGTGAGGCCGGGATCAGAGACTGCCTTGAGGTATGGCCGGTGCTGGGGCCTCCAAGGCCAGGATTGGAGCCTGCCAAAGGGTGAGGTCAGTGCCAGGGCCAACCAGGCTGGGTTCGGAACCTGCCGTGAGGCAAGGCCGCTACTGAGGCCTCCGAGGCAGGGATCGGCGCCAGCCGAGGGGTTAGGCTGGTGCCGGGGCCAGCAAGGTTGGGATTGGAGCCTGCCATGAGCCAAGACTGGTGCTGGGACCTCCGAGGCTGAGATTGGACTCTGCCGAGGGGTAAGGCCGGTGCCAGGGCCAGCGAGGCCGGGATCGGAAACTGCCGTGAGGCAAGGACGGAGCTGGGACATGCGAGACCAGGATAGGAGCCTGCTGAGTGGTTAGGCCAGTGCCAGGGTCAGCGAGGCTGGGATTGGAGCCTGTCGTGAGGCTAGGCCAGTGCTGGGGCCTCTGAGGCTGGGAGCAGAGCCAGTTGAGGGGTCAGTTCTGTGCGGGGGCCAGTGAGGCCAGGATCAGGGCCTCCCATGAGGCAAAGCTGGTGTTGGAGCCAGTGAGGTTGGGATAAGAGTCCCCTGGGTGGCCAGGCCACTACTGGGGCCGTCAAGAGTGGTACTGGAACTTGCAATGCAGCATGCACAGAGAAACAGCACAGAAAATAAAATCCAGATGCTTCCCCTAATTAGCAAGAACTAGGAGGAAAGGGGTAACAGGAGGAGGTCAAGTAGTAGAAAAGGCCCTATTGAGAAGCAATTAAGGTGACCAATCAGAGGGGAGGGGATGGGGGAGGATGGAATCTCTTTAAAACTCATGAGATGCATAAACAAATATATCAAAGATAATTACCAATTCAGAAAGGTTTTCATGTGCAAGTAATGTTCCTGGAGAACTATATAGGATTTGTCTATGAATTCATTTTTTATGAGGAACAGAATACTTTATTTACCTAAAAATATCTGTACTTTTATTTCTGAAAAAAAGAGGAGCTTTGCATATCCTGTGGCATGAAAGCAGGAAATAGACCCCAAACATCATCTAATACAATGTTCTTGCTGTTTTACTTATGAGGGAAGTGAGACCTAAAGAAGAGAAAGTATTGTTCCTGATTATTTGAGAACAGTTTGACAAATGAGTGAATAAATGGAGAGATTGCATAATGGGTGATGGATGGCTCGGTACATAGTGATGAATATATGAACTGATGCATCAGTGGATGATGTTGGTGGAAGAGTAAGGGATGGAGCCCAGTTGTCTTGGCACTCACCTCGCTACACTTCCACTATATAATTCCACCTCTCTAAGCAAAGGGAAAAAATCATACACATCATATATAAATATATATATATATATATGTACATATATATGGCATGTGTATATACATATATATCAGATATATTTATACATCATATATTTATTTAATATATATTTATATATTATATATATATATATTTGTGGTACTGAGGAGTGGACCCAGGGATGTTCTTCCTCTGAGCTATCCCTCTAGCCCATTTTAATTGTTATTCTGAAACAGGGGCCTCCAACCTGTGATCCTCCTGTTTCAGTCTCTGAAGTCCTGGGATTACAGGCATGCACCAACACATCTGGCTTATATAAATATTCATAAAAATAAACACACACACATATATATATGTGTGTGTATATATGTATATATGTGTATGTGTGTGTGTATATATATAATCTTCTGTGTGTGGTAGTGGGGATTGACCCCCAAAAGCACTGTACCTCTAATATAGACCCCTAGCTGTTCTCAATTTTTATATCGAAATAGGATCTTGATAAGTTATCTCTTTGACCTCAAACCTGCCATCCTCCTGTCTCAGCCTCCCAAGTATTAGGATTTCAGGTGTGCACCACCATGCTCAGCTTGCCTTTGCCATTTTTTTTTTTGCGGGTCTGGAGATGGAACTCAGGGGCTTTCAACCTCCAAGCTACACACCCTGCCCTATTTTATTCTTTATTTTGAAACAGGGTCTCACTGAGTTGCAGAGGGCCTCTCTAAGTAGCTGAGGCTGTCCGTGAACCACGATCCTCCTGTCTCAGCCTCCCGAATGCTGGGATTACAAGTGTGCGCCACCTCACTGCCTTTGCCAATTTTTGATCAAGAAGTTAGAGATCCAAAGGGTTCAATTATCATTGCAAGAAAGAAGACATAACTACTAAAAGGTTTTGAGACGTCAGCATAAAGTCCTTAGACTAAATTTTAATAATCTTAAATATAAGCAAGAGAGTGCAGGTTCACTGAAGTTTAATATAATTTTATTTTTGCACTGGGGTTTGAACCCAGGGGCATTCTACCTCAAAGTTACACCTCTAAATCCATTTTATTTTTTTATACTGACACAGGGTCTCTCTAAATTGCTGAGGCTGGCCTCAAATCTGTGATCTTCCATTCTGAGTCTCACAAGTACTAAGATTACAAGCATAGGCTACTATGCCCTGCTTATGATAAACTTTGAAAGTTCTAATAAATATAAATAAAATTTATAGACAGTTGAATCAAGACTGTAGAAATCATACTGTTGGCATTTTATAGATATAGATAATTTTAGATGGCATATATATAAACTTTATGTAACATATATAACACATAAATCCCATGATATGAACAAATATAATGATTAGAATAGGATAAAATAAACAAGTTTCATTTATTTTACTTTTTTTGGTGGTACTGGGGTGGAACCCAGGGGCTTTCTATTTCTAGGCTACACTCCCAGACCTATTTTACATTTTATTTGGAAACAGGGTCTCACTAAATTGCAGAGGGCCTCACTCAGTACCCGAAGCTGGCTTTGAATCTGTGTGATCCTCCTGTCTCAGTCTCTCAAGAGTGGGGATTACAAGTGTGCACAACCACACCCGGAAAATATTCAAATTTTAAAATACAGTCATTTAAACAAAGTAGTTAGTTGGGAGTGGTGGTGCACTCTTTAATCCCAGTAATCCCAGTACTTGGGATTATGCCCAGGTTCAAAGCCAGCCTCAGCTACTTAGTAAGGCTCTAAGCAACTTAGTGAGACCCTGTTTCCAAACAAAGCATAAAAATAGATTTGGGAGTGTACCCCAGAGGTAAAAGGCCCCTGTGTTCCATCCCCAGAACCACACATAAATAAATAAATAAATAAATAAATAAATAAATAAATAAATGTAGTTAGCCATTTATAAAAATAAGTGATAGGAATATAGAAAAGTTGTATGAAAATTACCCAAATTTAATCTTAATAAATACTATGTGCATATATGAATATATCATTGTGAATCTCACTGTCATGTATGGAAAGGAAGGAGGGAAGGGAAAAGAGAGATTTGGAAAAAGACCAAATAATTATATATATATATATATATATATATATATATATATACACACACACACATATATACATACATATATATGTATATATATATATGTATATATATGTATATGTATATATATGAATGTATCATTATGAATATCTCTCTCCTGTACAATTACAATGCACAGTACAAATATTTTAAAAAGTAAAAAGATCAAATAAATATGGTGTGAAACTAAGTAATGATAAATTAAGCTTATGGAAAACTATCAATAAAATTCAAGTATTAAGAAAAGAGTATACATATTATAACCTGAATCTGCTGAGTTTTTATGATCAATAATGAAATATCGGTTATAATTAGACTACTTAATGAATCAGAGTTTTTGAGATGGCAGATACCTGCTAACCAAATTGGCAAATGAATTGGAAGGGAAATTTCATGATTGGAAGCAAGGATCAGTACCTGATTTCAAAGAGAGAAAGAGAGAATATACATTTGCTTTTCATGAGTTCAAATGTTTTATTTAATTTGATTAGGGCCTCTTTTCAGTGTCCCAGATTTTAGCTTGGGACTTGACGTGATATCCAATTAATACATGTCTCAGATTCAAAAATGACTTTATCTCCGTCTCAGAAAGACAGAAATATCCAAAGTGGATCTATACACTGCTTTATTCACTCACACACAAAAGAATGTAGTGTTACCCGGAACAATAGAAATTTGGGGACAAAGACCCTGAGCATAGAAGGTCTTCCTCCAGACTTCCTGCAGACTACATTCTCTTGGATATGACATGTGTTTTACTGGAGGAAAAAAAATAAGACAGAAAAAAAGTGTTTTGCATCATTTTTTTCAAAGGTTCTAAATAGTACCATATGTACTCTTACATCTTTGAGTCCGTGTCCTGCTATAATGAAACAATAATAGACCAATGATAATTTGAGTTTTCTACTCATCTTGCTACAGCACTCAGATGTCTACTTATAAGGATTTTCTTTCAGTACAGTGTTAAATATTCCCTCACTGGTTCTCCAGCCAGAAATATAGAGAACACATATATGTGTATTTAGTATATGCATACATAATATTTATATATACAGAGAGATGCATATGGAGATATACAAATACATAAATATATCTGAAAAGTTAGCAACAATGACGATGATCTTTCAAAATACTTGAGTGGCCGGGCGTGGTGGCGCACGCTTGTAATCCCCGCGCTTGGGAGGCAGAGACAGGAGGATCGCGCTGGTTCGAAGCCAGTATTGCTGGCTTAAGAGACCCTGTTTCCAAATAAAAAATATATATAAAAATA
The DNA here is from genome assembly GCF_963383645.1 of Muscardinus avellanarius. Lineage (NCBI taxonomy): Eukaryota > Metazoa > Chordata > Mammalia > Rodentia > Gliridae > Muscardinus > Muscardinus avellanarius. Next base: position 114,527,263 of record NC_137792.1, on the reverse strand, counting down.
GGTCTGGGAGTGTAACCCAGAGGTAGAAGGGTTTCCAGGAACCTCAGTACCACCAAAAAAAAAAAAAAAGAAAAGATAAAGAAAAAGAAAAAGAAAAAGAAAAAAATACTTGAGTGCTTTCCAAATGTTTAATTTTCCAAATAGTTTGCATCAGTCATCGCAAGTACTTTATGATCATTCAAAATTAGGGAGGTAGTCGGGCATGGTGGCGCAAGCTTATAATCTCAGCATTCTGTAGGCTGAGACAGGAGGATCGTGGTTCACGGACATCCTCAGCTACTTAGTAAGGATCTCTGCAACTCAGTGAGACCCTTTTTCAAAGTAAAGAATAAAAATACAGGGCTGGGGTATAGCTCAGAGGTAGAATGCCCTTGGGTTCAATCCCTAGTACCACAAAATAGAAAGAAAGGAAGAAAGGAAGAAAGGAAGAAAGGAAGGAAGGAAGGAAGGAAGGAAGGAAGGAAGGAAGGAAACGTGAAGTGCTAACTGGCATGATGCACTGAGCAGACTGAGCTCATTTCACTTCTGGATAGCCTTGATATCCTAGCACATAAGTGGAATGAAAAAGACCGACTATATCTAAATTTAACAAATAATTTCCAAAGTCTTTCATAATGCTCCATGGACAACATGATGAAATGTGGGATGAAACATAAGAAAGTTAGATGGATATACTTACCTTCTATTACCCATGAATTCCTGATGAATGGATTTCTATCTACCAAGGAGAGGCTATTCGTAACTCTGAGCACAAGACAGATGACAGCTGTGGGACAGAAACCAGTGTTCACAGAAGAATGCCAGGATGATGAGGGCTTCTCCAGAGCTAAAGGCAAGTTCACCTGAAGAAGATTTAAATGGAATATAGGTGCCATCCTCACAAATTTGAAGGTGCATTGTATCGAAAAATTCAAATGTACCTGGGCGTGGTGGCGCACGCTTGTCATCCCAGCACTTGGGAGGCTGAGACAGGAGGATCTCGTGAGTTCGAAGCCAGCCTCAGCTACTTAGTGAGGCTCTCAGAAACTTAGTGAAATCTGGGAGTGTAGCCCGGAGGTGGAAACCCCCTGAGTTCCATCTCCAATACCACACAAAAAGAAAAACAAAACAAAACAAAATTCAAATGTAGTTGGTGTAACTGCAAAGGACAGGATCCAAGCTGAGACAGGAGGATCACAGATTCAGGGCCAGTCCATGGTATCTCAGCAAGACTATTTCAAAATATTTTTTTAAAAAATGAAAGGGCTGAGCCGGGCGTGGTGGTGCACGCTTGTAATCCCCGCGCTTGGGAGGCTGAGACAGGAGGATCGCACGGGTTCGAAGCCAGCCTCAGCTACTTAGTGAGGCTCTCAGCAACTTAGTGAGACCCTGTTTCTAAATAAAATATAAAAATGGTCTGGAGTATAGCCTGGAGGTAGAAAGCCTCTGGGTTCCACCCCCAGTACCACAAAAAAAAATCAAAAAAAAAAAATGAAAGGGCTGGAGGTTGTAGCTCAGAGGTAGAATGTCCATGGGCTCAATTCCCAGTATCAGAAAAATCAAAAAGACTGAAGAGTAAAAACTGTAGTGGAACATATTTGAACTCAATGTGAAGAAGAGCCCTGTGGCAATAGTAAAATGAGCTCTCTGGGTAAAAAGTGAGGTCTTTGTTCCTGGAAGAACTCGAGGGTGTCCTGAATAACTGTTTGTCAGGAATGTTGGAAAGGATGCTATCAATTGTAAAAGTGAGTTTGATGGCCTTTAAAGCTTCCTGAAGTAATGTATTTATTCACTCATTTTTTTGCAGTACTAGGGATGGACCCCAGGGACACTCTACCTCTGAGCTACACCCGCTGCCCTATTTTTTATTCTTTATTTTGAAACTGGGTCTCACTGAGTTGCAAAGGGCCTCACTATGTAGCTGAGGCTGGCCGCGAACAGGGATCCTCCTGTCTCAGCCTCCCAGATGGTGGGATTACAAGCGTGCGCCACCACGCCCAGTTTATTCACTCACTCTTTACACAATTCTTTATTGAATCCCTACTAAGTGCCAGGCATCATTCAAGGGATTGGAGAAACAATGGAGGCAAATTTCCTGTCCTAATGAGATCACATTCTAGTGGATGAAAAAGGCAATGAATAAAAAAGTGTAGATATCTAATATGATGTCAGATGGTGAAAATGCTAGAAAGAAAATAGCATCTTTGGTTCTCATTCTCCTTATAACTAGGGAACTAGAATCTTTTTGGTTTAGGCATCAGTACTGTACCCATTAAACTGAATTCACCAAAGTCCTCAGTTGCTGAGCTATGTCAGACCAGATTGAAAGAAAGAAAATGACATTGGTGATTCTCACCAAAGTGTACTATGGGCTTCTCATAAAATGCTGTATTAGTAGTTGGAAATGCATAGTCAGGGGAAAGCCATGTTTTTTTTCTTATTCCTACCTCAATAAATTTCTTACTCTTCCCTGAAGAAGAGTTTTAACAGTCATAATGTAAATAAGTTGGGCTCAGGAGACAGCAGCAGGTTTGAGGTCAGTGCACAGTAACTTAGTGATGCCCTATTTCAAAATAAAAAATAAAAATAAAAAATAAAAAAGGATTGGGGGTATGTTTCAGTGGTAGAACCTCCCTAGTGGTAGAACCTCCCTAGTGGTAGATTAGCTAGGCTGGATTCCCCAAAACTACACACAAAAAGGAACCATAATTAAATAAGTGAAGCCACGTATGGTAGTTCATGCTTTTCAATCACCATTTTGTGTGTGTGTGTGTGTGTGTGTGTGTGTGTGTGTGTGTTACTAAGGATCAGATCCAGGGGCACTCTACCATCGCGCTATATCCCCAGCTCTATTTTATTTTATTTTGTGGTACTGAGATTGAATCCAGGGGCACTCTACCACCGAGCTATACCTCCAGCCCATTTTACTTTTATTTTGAAACAGGGTCTCACTAAATTGCCTAGGCTGTTCTCAAGCTTGAAATAGTCCTGCTTCAGCCTCCTGAGTTGCGAGGAGTGCAAGCTTGGGCCTTTACGCTCTGTTCTTCAATCACCATTACAGATTTTTGTTTCAAGATGGGCGTGGTGGCACAACTCTTGTACTCCTGGTATTCGGGAGGCTGAGACAGGAGGATCGCAATTCTCAGCCAGCCTCAGCCCTTTGGAACTCAGTGAGACCCTGTTTCAAAATAAAAAATAAAAAATAGGGCTGGGGTGTAGCTCAGAAGTCCAGCATCCCTGGGTTCCACCTCCAGTACCACACACAAAAAATATTGTTTCAAAGGCATTATATGGGAGCCAGGAGTGATTACAGCACAGGCCTGTAATCCCAGAATTTGGAAAGCTGGGACACAAGGATTGCAAGTTCGAAATCAGACTCAGCAACTCACTGACACCATCCACAACTTAGTGAGACACTGTTAAAAAAAAATTTAAAAGGGGTGGGGGTGTAGCTCAGAGGTTGAATGCCCCTGGGTTTAATCCCCAGTACCAAAGAAAAAAGACAAAAGCAAAAATAGTGTATGGGACGACAACAACAAAGATGTGAGGCCTATTGAGCACACAACTAGGTGCTATTATTAGGCCAATCATAATCAAAATCATTAAGTGAACAGCTGTTATTCCCCTTGGTAAAGAGATATGAAAGGTCAATTTTACCAGACTCTGCCTCACATACCATTAACTATTGGCAAATCTCTGCTTTGTTGTTGTTGGTTTTTTTTTTTTTTTTTTTTTTTGGTGGTATGGGGATTGAACTCAGAGGCATTCCACCTTTGAACTACAGACCCAGCCTGATTTTATTTCTTATTTCGAAACAGGGTCTCACTAGTTTAATGAGAGTCTCACTAAGTAGCTGAGGCTGGCCTTGAACCTTTGATCCTCCTGTCTCAGCTTCCCAAGTACTGAGATTATAGTTGTGCACCACCACGCCCAGCTAAATCTCTGCATTTTTTTATGTATCTGCCTTACACACTCCGTTCCGGTCAATGCAGGTCCACTCTGAAGACAAGGGTAGCAAAATTGTGATCTGAGTCACTGGATATAATACAATCAGATATATGTCTCTACTCTTGACAGCTACCCACCCCAATGTGCAGACAAGAGAGAAATATTTGAGATCTGCAAAGGCAAACAAATGGAAGGATTTTTCTCTGGGAAGGCAAATTAGACCAAAAGTAAACTGTAAACCGAATTGGAAACAGACACCCTGTTCTGGCCCAGTAACGGAATGCAAAGCTGAGCCTAAGCACCGCTCCCCCCCCCCCCCCCGCAGTCATCCCCACTCCCCTGGGTGGTGATTCAAAATGAAACATCACCTGATGCAGAAAAAACGGCCAAGTTTAGTCAAGCCTAAGAAAGGCAATGCCAGAAACGGGGGTGGGGGTTAAAAGAGCCAAATGAAGGTTCAAAAAGGCAAACGACCAAAGCAAATAAACAAATACAAAAGATAATTCAAAAGGCTAATAGCAAATTTCCCAATTCCTCTGGAGACAGAGGAATCCGGGCCATATAGGGAGCCTAGGACTCTGTAAATCACCCTGCAGCCAGGCACTTACAAGTGATGATTTCTGAGGAGAAAGAAGACTGGCCAGGGCTTCATGTCTCTAGAGTGTGGAAGTTGTTTTCGACTCCTAGTTCCTGAGCACTTAGCTAGGGCCAGCTGCTCACTGTTGATTCCTCATTGGTACCAGACAGAAAGCTGGCCTGAGTAGGGGTATGCGAAGGAGTCTTTGGAGATTATTCTGAGAGGGGCCATTTTAGATAGTGTAATCAGAACTGGGGTGTATTTCCTATCTCCTGCCCTGTTCCCTGTTCCAAGGCCTTTTCTCCTTTCCAGTGGTCCCTACCTCTCAACCCAGTCCTCTCCCACTAAAGTGTCAGTGTCTTCACAGAACTCCCTCTCCCCCAGAAGCCTCTCAGCCAGGACTTGATGGAAGAAGTTCTACTTATTTCCTAGGGCTACCATAGCAAAGTAGTACGAACTGTGACTTTTCTTTTTTTTCAGTACTGGGGATGGAACCCAGGCATTCTACCTCCGAGCTCCACCCCCAGCCCTATTTTTTATTCTTTATTTTGAAACAGGGTCTCACTGAGTTGCAGAGGGCCTAAGTAGCTGAGCCTGTCCGTGAACCGTGATCCTCCTGTCTCAGCCTCTCAAATGCAAATGCAAGCGTGCACCACCATGCCCAGCTTTACAAATTGTGACTTAAAAAAACCCCAGCCAGGCGCACACTTGTAATCCCAGCATTTGTGAGGCTGAGACCAGAGTACTGCAGTTTGTGGACAGCCTCAGGTACTTAGTGAGGCCCTCTGCAACTTGGTGAGACCCTGTATCAAAATAAAGACTAGAAAATAGGGCAGAGGGTATAGCTCTAAGGTTCGATGTCCCTGGGTTCCATCTCCAGACCTACAAAAAGATATCATTCTCTTAAAGTTCCAACCTAACTGAGGGGGATGTCGGGGGGGAGGGGGAGGAATTCCCTAATGTACATGTTGTGCATTCACAAACATATCAAAGTCAACAAGTAAGCCAAACAGGAGAAGGAGGGAGGGGGAAAGAATGGGGTGAGAATTGGGGAAGGGCTAATTGAGTGATGTGTGCGTGTATGCCTCCTCCATCTTGTACTCCATTAAGATGAACAACTACAATGCACCAATTAAAACATTTTTTTGTAAAGTTCCAGAAACCACCGGGCGTGGTGGCACACGCTTGTGATCCCAGAGCTTGGGAGGCTGGGACAGGAGGATGGTACAAGTTCGAAGTCAGCCTCAGCTACTTAGTGAGGCTCTCAGGAACTTAGTGAGGCCCTGTTTCCAAATAAAATATAAAAAAGGTCTGGGAGTATAGACCACAGGTAGAAAGCCTCTGAGTTGTACCCCCAGTACCACCAAGAAAGAAAAGAAAAGAAAAGAAAAGAAAAGAAAAGAAAGAGAAAGAAAGAAAGAAAGAAAGAAAGAAAGAAAGAAAGAAAGAAAGAAAGAAAGAAAGAAAAGTTCTGGAAGCCTGAAATTAAAAATTAAGGCATTTGAAGGGTCATGCTCCCTGTGACGACTCTGGGGAAGAATTTGTCTAGACCTCTTCTAGTTCCTTTTGGCAATCGTCCTTGTGTATGTCTCTTTGTCTGTCTTCACATTACCTTCTTTTTTGGGGAAGGTACTAGGTATCTGACCCAAGTACCACTTAGCCACATCCTCAGCCCTTTTTATTTATTTGTGTTTTTATTTTGAGACAGGGTCTTGCTAAGCCACTGTAGGCTGGCCTCCAACTTGAGATCCTCCTGCATCAGTCTCCTGAATATCTGGGATTATAGGCGTATAACACCTCATCTGACCAAATAACTATATTATAAAGACACCAGCCATTTGATTTAGGGCCCACTTTAATCTAGTATAACCTTCTAGTCACTACTTATATTTCCAAAGTTCCTATTTCTACGTAAAGCATGAATTTGGGGATGACACTACTCAACTCAGAGGTGAGGTTTAATGCACAACAATGTATTTTTCTTAGTGAAAGAGAGATGTAAAATGAGAACTCCCACACAAAGGAACTGAGGTAAGAGACAATTTGAGAGACAAGATAACTATTTGAAGTCCTACAGGTGCCTTCTGAAGCAGGCAAACACACCATCTTAGGTTTTTATTTTATTTTATTTTATTTTAGTTAGTGTGTGGGAGTACTTGGGATTGAACTCAGAGGCCTTCTACTACTGAGCTACACCCCCAGTCCTATTTTATTTTTTATTTTTCATTTTGAAACAGGGTAAAGCTGGGCATGATGGCACACATTGTAATCCCAGTGCCTGGGAGGCTGAGACAGGAAGATTGTAGGTTCAAAGCCAGACTTAACAACTTCGTGAGGCCGTCAGCAACTTAGTGAGGCCCTGTTTTCAAATGATAAAATGAAATAGGGCTGGGGATATAGCTTGGAGGTAGAATGCCCCTGGGTTCAATTCCCACTACCTACTAAAAAAAAAAAAAGAAAGAAAGAAAAAAGACAGAGGATCTAAATTGCTGAGGGCCTCACTAAATTGCTGAGGCTGTCCTCTTGAACCTGTGACCCTCCCATCTCAGCATCCCAAGTACTGGGATTAGAGGTATGTGTTACCATGCCCAGCTACTTGTATTTTTGAACAAAAAAATTGAAGTCATTGTTATTCTGTAAATATTGGGAGAACTTTTGGGGTACTTTGCATTAAGCCAAAGGGCATTTCACCTTAGAACTACACTCCAAGCATATTTATTATTTATTTATTTATTCATTTATTTATTTATTTACTGTTGAAACAAGGTCATGTTAAGTTGCTGAAGATCTTGCTACGTTGCTGAGACTGGCCTTGAACCTGCAATTTTCCTGTCTCAGCCTCATACGTATTAGGATTTCAGGCATGTGCCATGACACTTGGCTAAGATTTTTGAAATTTTGAAATTGCCTTGGTGGAGACCTAAATGTTTGGGGACCCTGAATGGGAAATCATTCTTTCGAACATGTTGGTAGTATTGTTATATCAAAAATTGGGCATGTCAATTCCATCTTTGCCACTCATTAGTCATGTGTCCTTGTACAAATCCTGACCTCCCAGGACTTTAGATATATATATGTGGCCCCACATGTTTGTACAACTCTAGGATGATCTATAACGTATGTTTAAATTGGCTTTTTATGTACTTAAAGGTATCCATTTTTTATACTACCCCTGGACCTTTTAGATCACCTAAAATTTGACTTGCAAACATTTCTATAGTTGAACTTGTATATGTAGTTGCCTCCTTAATAAACAGTCTGACTGTCATTCCGGCCTGATTAATTTGTTATGAATAATAAATTGATTAATTCATGTAAAGTACCCATGCTAGTACTTCAAAAACATAAAATCAGTCCTTGATACAGGGTAATTGTTACCATGATAAGAAATTTAGTTTTATCCCTATTAGAGTCAGGGAGAAGGTCTAAGCAAAGGGGAGGGGTAAGGCTGATGTTCATTAATGGAAATACTACCATTGATCACAATACTTAACTTTAAAGTATACTACAAAGCCATAGTGATAAAAACAGCATGGTACTGGCACAAAAACAGATACATAGACCAATGGAGCAGAATAGAAGACTCAGAAACAAATCCACATGCTTACAGCCAATTGATTTTTGACAAAGGGGCCAAAAACCATACACTGGAAAAGAGATAGCCTGTTCAAAAAATGGTGTTGGCAAAACTGGTTAACCATATGCAAATAAATATAAATAAATCCCACCTCCTCACCCTGCACAAGAGTCAAATCAAGATGGTTCAAAGACTTGGAAATTAGTGCAGAGACCTTGAGGCTCCTTGAAGAGGGCATAGGTCCAACACTGCAACACATAGGCACAGATCAAAACTTTCTAAACAATACCCCAAAGGCACAAGAAACTAAAAGGCAAGTCAATACGTGGGATTACATGAAACTGAAGAGCTTCTGTTCAATAAAGGAAACTGTCAAGAACCTCAATTGAGAGCCAATAGAATAGGAGAAGATTTTTGCCACCTACTCCGATTGAGGACTAATACTAGAATATACAGAGAACTCAAGAAACTCAGCACTAAGAAAACAAATAACTCAATCAAAAAATGGGTAAGGGAACTAAATAGACACTTCACAAAAGAAGAAATTCAAATGGCCAATAAATGCATGAAAAATTTAAAAAATACTACCGGTCGGGCGTGGTGGCGCACGCTTGTAATCCCCGCGCTTGGGAGGCGGAGACAGGAGGATCGCACAGGTTCGAAGCCAGACGCGCGCACTGGCTTAGGAGACCCTGTTTCCAAACAAAAATATAAAAATAGGTCTGGGAGTGTAGCCCACAGGTAGAAGGGTTTCCAGGAACCCCAGTACCACCAAAAAAAAAAAAATACTACGATCAGCTGTGTGTGCATATATAATTATACCAAAATCAATTTGTTGGTATAGCATTTGGGAGGTCAGCATTTGGAGGCTGAGACCCAGATGATAGTGGTTCATGGCCAGCCTCAGCTACACAGTGAGGCCCTCTGTAACTTAGTGAGACCCTATTTCAAAGTAAAGAATAAAAAATAGAGTGGGAGTGTAGATTTGAGGTCAAATGCCCCTGGGCTCCATCCCCAAACCCGCAAAAAAATAGTTAAAAAATGTTGGGGTGTAGCTCAATCATAGAATCCCTTTGGGTTTAATTCCCAATACAAAATTTAAAATAAAATAGATACAATAAAAAATAAAAAGTTCGGGAAGTATAGCTCAGTGGTGGAATGCCCCTGGGTTCTATTTCCAGTACCACAAAAAAGTTGACACTAGTTATAAAAGAATCTACACACTAGCACAATGCACTTTTTTCATTAAACATGACTCATCTTAAGCATTTACCTTACACTTAACTTTTAAGGCAATTTTAATGACCTAAAATCCTCTGATATTTTCTAATTTTTACATTCTCTATTTTTCTCTGAGTATTTAATTTATTTATTTATTTATTTTTATTTTTTTATTTTTGTAGACTGTGGATGGAACCCGGGGGCATTCTACCTCTGAGCTACACCCCCAGCCCTATTTTTTATTCTTTATTTTGAAAAAGGATCTCACAGTATTGCAAAGGGGCTCACTAAGTAGCTGAGGCTGGCCGCGAACCACTATCCTCCGGTCTCCGCCTCCCAAAAGCTGGGATTACAATGGGATTGCAACCATGAGCCACCATGCCTGGCTTCTGATTATATATATACACACACACACAATTTATTTTATTTATTTATTTATTTATTTATTTATTTATTTATTTATGCAGGTCTGGGGATGGCACCAAGAGGCATTCTACCTCCGAGCTACACCCTCTGCCCTATTTTTTATTCTTTATATTGAATCAGGGTCTCGCTGAGTGGCAAAGGGCCTCACTAGGTAGCTGAGGCTGTCCGAGAACTGTGATCCTCCTGTCTCAGCCTCCCAAATGCTCTGGCTTGCAAATTTTTAAGAATAATGTCAACAGGTTATAGAAAGGCGGGTATACAGGTACAGAGACTGATATTAAGGCAATGGAAGAAAGAGAACCAAAAAGCTATCACGAAGAGAGCTATCCCAAAAGAGAGTAACAACTAAAATTATTGGGAAGTGAACTTTTCTTTGTGGTTCGCCATCTTCTCTTTTGGGATTGGTCACAATTCCATCTTGGGAACCCAATGTCTGTGGCCCAGTTTCAATCCTTAGTTTGAATCTTTATCTTAAAGGTTGGTGGACTCTTCTCATGGCCCCACTTACTTCCCCCATCCTTTCCCCTTTAATTGCTCTCGGGGCTGAAGTCTTGTATTAACTTACACTGTTATCCCTGTATCTATTAACCCTCTTTATTTCTGTTCTTCCTATAAATGGTCTCTTTTAGTCCTTCCTGTTCCTACGTCCTTAGCCCTGCATCAGTGGGATTCAGAAAACTATTTTTCCAAGAACACAAAGCTTCCCATCACACAGTGCAGCACAGCCTGGAACTTTGGGCTCTGTGACTCTCTACTATGGGCTTTTAACTACTGTGGTGGAAAAGTGAATCTGACTAACACAATGAGCATCACATAAGAGGCATCAAGTAATAGCTGCTGGTATGATTTCCACATATCATCAAAAGCAAAAACAAATCAGGTGGGAGGAAGCAGCCTCATCAATACATCAGTTGATTCAGCATCTGTCAAGATACTTGACTCGTAAAATGAGACACAAGGAAACCAGGCATGGTAGTCCTTAACTGTAATCACAATATTCGGGAAGCTGAGGCCGGAGAATTGCAGGTTCAAGGCTAGCCTCAACCATGTAGCAAGGCCCTCAGCGACTTAACGAGAACCTGTTTTATTTATTTAATTATTTATTTTGTGTGTGTGTGGTACTGGAGGTGGAACCCAGAGCCTTTCTACCTCCGGGCTATACTCCCCAGACCTATTTTATATTTTATTTGGAAATAGGGTCTCACTAAGTAGCTGAGAGCCTCACTAAGTAGCTGAGGCTGGCTTCGAACCTGCGTGATCCTCCTGTCTCCGCCTCCCAAGCGGGGATTACAAGCGTGCGCCACCATGCCTGGCCGGAATGAGAACTATTTTAACCATTAATGCACACTCTACTAGCCTAAATATTCCACCTAATTTTATGACACTTGCCCATACCTTCTAGAGAATCTCTGGAAAAGCATTAGAATTAACTTTTCTTTAAAACTATCGATCTTGCTGGGCGTGGTGGCGCACGCTTGTCATCCCCGCTCTTGGGAGGCGGAGACAGGAGGATTGCGCAAGTTCGAAGTCAGCAGCGCTGGCTTAAGAGACCCTGTTTCCAAACAAAAATATAAAAATAGATCTGGGAGTGTAGCCCGGAGGTTGAAGGGCTTCCAGAAACCCCAGTACCACCAAATAATTAATAACAATATTAATAATAATAATAATACCATCAATCTCTTACCAGCCAATCCCCTCTCACCATTCACACACACACACACACACACACACACACACACACACACACACACCACTAACCACATACTACATACTTCTAAACAAATCATAAAATAAAACCTGGCTCATAATTGTTTTAATATGTTTGAATTACCATTTTTCTCTTGACCCCACCTGTCCATCATTTCAGAACTGGATAGAACAGTGACCCAAAGAAAAGAAGGAGCAGGAGTCCCCATATCTGACTCTTTCCTGATGTTCTCAGTACATCAGTACTCAGTGTGAAAATACAGAACTCAAAGGTCCATCTCTAGATTCTCTGGAACAGTAGATTCTCCCTGCAACCTGGGAACCTTCTTTTTAAGGAACCATCTCAAATTTTTGGGTGCCCCTCTTTGGACATTAGCATTTGAGATTCACAGGATAGGATTTCTTTTTGAGCATCACATTCTAAATACAATATGAGAGTGCATTCCACAGCGAAAAAAGTTGCCTGTATTTACTCAGCTCCTGGTGGTTCTTGCTGTCTGGGAATGTAAACCTAGTATATGCAGATTTCCTAATGTTTTCAGAGAAATTATAAATCTTGTTTTTGCAGAATCTCCTGATTTCTAATCAAGCTTAAAACATGTGCATACCAATCAATATCCATAGGCCACACTGGGTCCATGGGCAGCCGGTTTGCAAGCTTTGACTAGTCAAACCTCCTTACTTTCAGAGTAGGAAATAAGGCTCAGAAAGAAAAGGACTTATTCATGATCACGCAGAATGTTGGAGGCAGAGCTGTGTTATCCCTGTTACTAGGAGAATAATTTAGAGAGCACAAAGCATGAAGAAAGAATGCCCCAAATGAAGTTTCGTCTCCCTCATTACCATCTACAGGACTCACTGGTGCATGTTCTAGCCTTTCTGGGCCTCAGTTTTCTCATCTGTGAAATGGAAAGGGGAAATGCTTTCTTTATAGGGTTATAGGAACTGAATGAGTTAATATATGTAATGAGCTTAATATAGCTCCTAGTGTATAGTAAGTGCTACAGAAGTGTTAGTTCTGTTGCTATTTCTGCTGTTGGTATTCCAATGGATATGTATGAAAGTTGTAATATTTGTCATGTTTGAAGCATTGGTTTCTTTATGGAAGGTTATTAAAATAAGGCATTTCTAAATTATCAGGCTCGATAAAACTGAGCATTTAAATGAGTTACCACTGCTAATTCTGACTTAAATCAAAATATGTTCAAGTGATTTTTAGCTCAAGAATGAAAGGCACAGCTGCCAGTAGAAGAAAACCATTCAAATCTATTAGTCTGTGAAAAATGGGTTTCCCTTTTGTGGAAAATTTGACTTTAGTTCAAACCACGGAAGTAGAGTTTCAATTAAACTTTAAGAAATTTGTACAAAGAGCTTGTCAGAAATGCAAGTATTTTAGCTGGTAAGGCTATGAGGAATTAAAAAGGCATAATCCTAACATCATTTTCTATGATATACTACTTTAGAGTTTTTTTTTTCTCTTTTTGCAGTACTGAGGATGGAACCCAGGGGCATTCTACCTCCGAGCTACACCCCAGCCCTATTATTTATTCTTGATTTTTTAAAACATGGTCTCACTGAATTGCACAAGGCCTCACTAAGTAGCTGAGGCTGTCCGCAAACCATGATCCTCCTGTCTCTGCCTCCCAAATGCTGGGATTACAAACATGCGCCACCACGCCTGGCTTACTTTAGAGTTTTTAGAAGCTCTTTCACAAATATTAGAATTCTCGATCATTGGAAGTGGAAGACACTTAGGAAATCCTCCAACACCATCCATTTTCTAGATGATGAAACATACCCAAGAGATTGCTACATGCTCCCCAAATCATACGGCTCTTCTAAATGGTCAGAAGATACTAAGAGAGGAAATCATTTGAACCTGACAACTATAATTAGCATGGCTGCATTTGCAACATTAGCACAGAATGGAGAAAGGGAGAGGGGCTGTGGATAGGGAAATCGTGTAATGCTATTAGGAGGAGGAATCTTGTGAGCCGAACCTAGAAGAAACCAATTCCATTTCTAAGGATAGAAAGCCAGGCAGGAGAAAAAGCCACATGAAGGAAAATTAAGGGGAAGGTGCTGTGTGGGTGGCACAATGGAGAGACTAACAGGGCTGGCCAGTATGTATGAAAAGGCGAAGGGAAGAAAGCTATGCTGGAGAGGGAGGATGGGACTGCATCTTAGACGGTATTGAACAGAAGAAGGAGGAGGAGGGGAGGAGGAGGAGGAGGAGGAGGAGGAGGAGGAGGAGGAGGAGGAGGAGGAGGAATTGAACAGCCGGGCTTGGTGGCGCACGCTTGTAATCCCAGCTTTTGGGAGGCAGAGACAGGAAGACAGCGGTTCGGGGCCAGCCTCAGCTACTTGGTGAGGCCCTTTACAACTCAGTGAGACCCTGTTTCAAAATAAAAAAATAAAAAAATAGGGCTGGGGGTGTAGCTCAGTGGTAGAATGCCCCTGGGTTCAATCCCCAGTACTACAAAATAATAAATAAATAAATAAATAAATAGATAGATATTGAATACTGAATTCAGAAACTTAGAATGGGAAGACACAGTCAAGAGATAAAGCTCCTTTTCCTCAATGAAAAATGTATGTTTTATTTTTAAATTTTATTTATTTATTTATTTATTTTGCCGTACTGGGGATGGAACCCAGGGGCATTCTATACCTACCAGCTACACCCCCAGCCCTATTTTTTTATTCTTCATTTTGAAACTGGGTCTCACTGAGTTGCAAAGGGCCTCACTATATAGCTGAGGCTGGCCACAAACAGGGATCCTCCTGTCTCAGCCTCCCAAATGCTGGGATTACAAGCATGCACCACCACGCCCAGCTCTTTTATTCTTTATTTTGAAACAGGGTCTCACCGGGTTGCAAAGAGCCTCACTAACTAGCTGAGGCTGGCCGCAAACTGTGATACTCCTGTCTCAGCCTCCCAAATGCTGGGAATTCAAGCATGTGCCATCAAACCTGGCTATGTTTATATTTCTAATATAAATCAAGTGCTACAGAAAAAACAAAGTAATAGAACCTAAAAGTCCCCCGATTCCCGCCCCCTATATAGAGTCACAGTTATGCCTTGGATTTAGCATGTCACCCAGACCTCCTGTGATAGATGAGGGCAGCCATATTGGAGGAGACTCAGTTGCCGGGGAGAGGCCCCTGGGGGCGTGTCTTTGGAGACTATATACATCTCTTGCCCCTTCCCTAGCTTTCTCTGCTTCCTGCCAGGTTGCCCTGAGGAAGTGCAGCTGTGGCACTTGGACTATGACCTCTGAACCTCTCCAGATCTATAAGCAAATAAATCTTTTCCCCTCTACGTCGTGTGTGTCAGGTGTTCAATCACAGTGGTGAGTACGCTAACTGAAACAGTCACCATGATTAACAATGTCTTACAGAAGACACTTTCCAGAAATGTCTCCCACGGAGTCCTTTTTGAACACTCTTTATTCCTCAAACTGTGTTATCTCCTGCAGTCCCCCTGACACAATACAGTGACTGTGCTGCACCATACGTAGATTACAGAGATGCTGAAAACAAAAAATTCCCCATAAGGACCACATGGCCTGCTTAAAGGCAAATGAAAAGAGAAATGTTATGCTCTCTTAAAAATTAAGAAAATCAAAATGCCTTTTCAGTTCGTGACAAATACTTCATCAGTGTAATCTTTCCCATTTGCACATACTGGTAGAGTCTGCTCTGCTGGCATGCATGAAGAAAATACAAATGTTCCAGGAATCTGATGTGACTTCTCGTTAATGATATTTTCTGCTTCAGTCTTTCAGCCAAGAAATAATCGGAAAAAAAGAGGGGCCTATCTTTCTGTCCGGGGTATACACAAAGAACAGAAACTCAGGTTTAGATGATCCAGCTGTGCTTGAAAAATCAAATAAAGCAGTGACAAGAAGAAAACAATGGCAGAAATGGAATGGCAGGAAATTGGAAAATGGAATTTAGTTATGTAAATATGGTCCTAAAGGTAGTGATTGAGATGAAATAACTAAACCAAGAGGCCCAGACTAAGGGTAGGATGAAGGAAATCATAGCCAGTAATATAGGGTGATTTGTGTGTGCAAGCAGGGTAAGATAACATACATTAGAAAATATGTATATATGAAGAGAGAGATCAGCTCATAAAGCAGATGAAAAATATCTCAGTCATCATTGAGGGAATATTAAGGGCTCTAGTGGTTTAGTTAGAGCAGTTAGAAATTGTTAGGATCACAAATTTCCTGATCAGGCATATTTAAAACATCTGCATAGTAATGTCCAAATGTCAGCTTTCTCTTTGAGTAGCTCTGTATCAACTATCTAAGAATTTACACACTTTCTTCACATACCTTAAACTTCATCCAAACTTAACTATTCCTTCTTTGTATTGGGAATTGGCTACAATTCCCAATTTCATCCATTCTAATTTTATTTGCATATTGGGAGAATGAAATCTTCTTCTTCTCCCAAGGTCCAACTCAAAAGTCCAGCTCAAAATCCACCTATTTATTTATTTATTTATTTATTTACTAGGGATTGAACCCAGGGGCATTCTATTTCTGAGCTATACTTCCAGTCCTTTTAGTTTTATTTTGCAACATGGTCACACTAGATTGAGGAGTGTCTCACTCCTTGCTCTGGCTGTCCTCGAACCTGCAGTCCTCCTATCTAAGCCTCCCAAGTACTGGGATTATAAGCGTGCACCACCACGCTCAGCTCACAAATCACCTCTTGCAGCCTGCCATGATGGTGCAGTGCACGCCTGTTATCTCAATACTTGAGATTATAGGTTCAAAGACATCCTAGCCATGCAGCGAGATGCTCAGCAAACTAGTGAAACTATATTTCAGAACAAAAAATAAAAAAGGTCTGGGGGTGTAGCTCAGAAGTAGAATAACCCTGGGTTCAATCTCTAGTTACACACACACACACACACACACACACACACACACACAGCAACTGCAGCATGGTGCCTTTTACTACCTGGATACTCAATAACCACTGTGGAAAGAGGAGAAGGAAGGAATGTGGGTTTACTTTATAAAAAGAAAAAAAGCTGAGAGTGGTGGTGCACGCTTGTAATCCCAGCATTCAGGAGGCGGAGACAGGAGGATCCAGGTTCGGACAGCCTCAGCTACTTAGCGAGGCCCTTTGCAATTCAGTGAGACTCTGTTTCAAAAAAAATAAAAAGACTAAAAAATAGGGCTGGAGGTGTAGCTCAGAGGTAGAATGTCCCTGGGTTCCATCTCTAGTGCCACACACACAAAAAAAAATAAAAATTAAAAATTAAAAGGTAAATATATTGGAGTAATTATACTATGTTGGGTTTGATAAAAAAAAAAGTTAAGCCAGTAGATAAACTGACATGAAAATCAATGACAATCCCTTGTCTATCAGTATGATTTTTATCATCTTCTATAACTCAGTAATTGTCTATTTTTAGGGTCTAACGTTATTTCTAATCTTCACAGCAATTTCACAACTATTATCTCATTTACACCACACAGTAAGTTTGCACCTTTTGCAGAGTTGGGTATTTTGTCTCCTGTGGTATCTTCCACCCTTCCACTCCCGCCTTCCTCCTAGGTCTCACTGAGGGTTTCTCACCACTTCATCAGTATTCTGCAACCATACAAAGGCCATGTCATCACCATGACCTGACTATGACCTTCAGAGGTAAGCCTAAGCATCACAAAGATAAAGTCTCCTTGTATGTGAATATTTTCAATGCACAGCCTGAAATTTAAATTTTATCTTTGGCTAAAATGTACACATGCTGATTTTTGAAGCTTCTTTCTGGACTTTCTGTTATCTTTCTTTCTCTTTTCTTCTCCTTTCCCCTCCTCTTTGCTCTCTTTCTCCTCCTCCACCCACTTCTTCCTCACACCTGCCCAGATTTAGTTTGCTTCTCCTGTGAATTAATATTGGCAAATTCCAGAAAGCAGGATTCAGGAAATAAAGGAGAAAGTCGGATCCCTATAGTATATGACTCCGCAGGAGTGGGGTTACAGCAGAGGCCTCCTATACTACTGTTAGGATTCAATGATGGTTGCCTCAGCTTTTCACTAAGGCACCCTGGTTAGCACACCACCAGGATTCAATGAATCAAAACATTAAAATCATAAAACAAATATGCAAACACTAGATGCCATACCATATCAGCCTTATAAGGAAACCAAATATAAGGCCACTTACATGTTGTGATTTGAAGGACGACAAGATGATCTATCTGCTCCAAGATAGCTCTTCTAACAGAAGGATCTCGAAGGGGTTGAGTCTCGCAAAAATACCTTATAAAGGGCTGGGATGTAGCTCAGTGGCAAAGCACTTGCTTTGCAAGCGCAATGCCCTGGGTTGGAGACCCAGTGCCAAAAAGATACACACACACACACACACACACACACACACACACACACACACACACAATGACCAAAATACCCTATGAAAAAGCAAACATCAGCCGGGCATGGTGGTGTGCGCTTGTAATCCCAGCATTTGAGAGTCTGAGACAGGAGGACTCTGATTTGTGGACAGCCTCAGCTACACAGTGAGGCCCTTTACAACTCAGTGAGACCCTGTATCAAAATAAAGAATAAGCCGGGCGTGGTGGCGCATGCTTGTAATCCCTGCGCTTGAGAGGCGGAGACAGGAGGATCGTGCAGGTTTGAAGCCAGCCGCACTGGCTTAAGAGACCCTGTTTCCAAATAAAAATATAAAATAGGACTGGGAGATAGAAAGGTTTCCAGGAATCCCAGTACCACCAAAATAATGAGAAAGAAAGAAAGAAAGAAAGAAAGAAAGAAAGAAAGAAAGAAAGAATAAAAAATAGGTCTGGGTGTGTAGCTCGAAGGTAGAATGCTCCTGGGTTACAACCCCAGTACCACAAAAATAAAATAAAACAATTTATCCAAAATTAACAATGATAATATAATACTAGATGTCAACCACTAAGCCAAGCATGGGAAGAAGGGATGGGGAGGGAATGGGGTGGGGATCGGGTAGGGGCTAATTGGGCGATGTGTGCATGTATGTCTACAAAAGCTTTTTTTTATCCCATTATGATGTATGAATACAGTGCAACAATAAAAAATAAATTAAAATAATTAAAAATAATTAAAAATAAAAAATAAATAAAACAAAAAAAAAAAACAAAATAAAATAAAAACAAATCCTGTAATCCCAGAATTTGGGAGGCCAAGACACGCAACTTCACTCAGCCTCAGCAACTCAATGAGACCCTTAGCAACTTAGACCCTGTTTCAAAGTAGAAATATAAAGAGGGCTGGGAACGTAGCTTGGAAGTAGAATGCCCCTGAATTCACCCCCCCCAGTTAAAAAGAAAAAGAAAAAGAAAGACAAAGCAAATATGTCCAAGGAAGTTCCCTTAAAGCCCTATGAGATACAATAACTTATTCGGGATTAACTTTTCCAAAGTGATAGCTGATCAAGGTGAAAGAACCTCTAAGTTTGAAATAAGAAATAAAAAGAGGTGACTAGTGTCATAAAGGGACATGCACACATGATGGACTTTGACTTCTTCAAAAGTTGTCCTGGGAAAGACCCTCTTTCCATGCCATTCCCAGGTGCTCTGGATCCCAGTTACATGAGTAAAGAGAAGTTGGTCGGCTCTCCAGCATCAGAAGGAACTAGGAACTCCCACTGTCCCCTTGCTGTATTATAGTGTGTTGTTCATAATGAGGTTTCAGTCTGTTCCGAGCACATGATGGGTTAAAATTGAAAAAGGGCTGCATGCTCTAACGCAACCGTAGGAATAACATGTTGAACAAAACAGACACCGGGGTGGGACTGCCCCCAAGGAATAGCCGGGCAGCTTGCCAGAGACCAGTGTGGTAACCTGTCCTGGGGAGGAGAGGGAAGGGTAGGAGCTTGAGTTGCTTAAAGGTGCATTCCTGCCAACTTTGGGGATGAGGACCCCAGCAGAGACCTAAAATGTTTCCGATTGTACATTTACCGACATAATAAAATCATGCTTTTTCGTGGAATGTACAAAGTAGAATTTCATTTCATTCAACCTTTCCCTTCTCTTACTTCCTAAGCTAACAATCGACATATGCAACTTATTAACATAACTAAACATGAATATGTCTTATTTTGCAGCCTTTTTCTATCTGCTAAATGAATGTATTTATCTTTTTTCTTGATGTATTTGGCTTCTCTCTTGCCTGAAATACTCATTTGCCCAGTTAACAAAACCTCATTTACTTAAAATGTTTTCATAACCATTCTAAAGGCTCCCTAAATTCCATCGCGTGGTAAGTGGAAGAAGAAGGCTTAAAGTGCAGGAGAAACATGACGAGAGTTTGGATGTGATTACTTTCCTATTCTTACTTGACTAATTCAGGATATTAAAACCGCTTTAGGCATTTTGACAAAAGTCAGCGTAGCTCTTTTTTTTCCACTCAAGAGAGTGTTTAGGCAGTTTGGAACTTGTACTTAAGGACCTTGAATTTGGTCTTTGCTCTTTAGTGGAGGGGAGAGGGAGAAGAAAGTTCCCTGTGTTTACCCACTGAATAAATATGCCTGTAGGCAAGGCACTGCTCCATGGACTTTTTAAACATCTATCTCGGCCGTTGCACAATCCCCACATTAATCACCTCATCTTCCTGCATAGGTGCCTGCAGTTCGGACTCTAGAGGATCGTTGGGTTAGCTAACCTATCCATAGACAGCTGGGAAGAAAATATAACTCCTGAGTGGTGAAATCAATCAATTAGTCAGTCAATGCCATAAATTCCAAGCACTGTAGTTGGTTTTGTCTTCCGAAAAGGGCTCTCACTCGGCCCTTATACAATTCTAGCAAGTTTACCTATCCAGGTTCCCAATTCACAGAGAAGAATAATTGGAAATAAAGTTACGGTTGCTATAGTTATTATCATTACTGTTGTCGTTAATTTCTGTTCATCGCTGTTATCATTATTTTTTTGGTGGGACTGGGATTGAAGCCAGGGACATCCTACCTCCAAGCTACATCCTAGCTCTTTTTATTTTTTTGCTTTGAAAGTAAGTGGGTAGGGATCTCTCAGTTGAAAACTAAGGGGGTCGCTAAGTTGAATACTAAGGGGTCTCTAAGTTGAAAAATAAGTGGGTAGAGATCTCTAAGTTGCTGAGGCTGGCCTCAAACCTGCAATCCTCATGTCTCAGTTTCCTAAGTACTGGTGTTACAGGTATGTACCACCATGTCCGGCTTATTACTGTTATTATTAAATCTTATTGGATGTTAATAGCTACCCAAATGCTGTGCTAAGCCTTTTACATACAGTATTTTACTGTTTCTTTATGACAGCACTGTAAAGTTAAATATTTTCAATAGCTCCATTTCACAGTTTGATAAACTGAGGTTTAGCCTCTAAATTTTAGAAGAACTAAGTAATTTACCAGATTTTTTATACTTAGCGTAGACTGGCATATGGTTAATGCCAGGAAGGGCTATTTAACAGCAAGAGAGCAGACAACTACAGAGAGAGAGAGGGAGAGAGGGAGGGAGGGAGGGAGGGAGGGAGGGAGGGAGAGAGAGAGAGAGAGAGAGAGAGAGAGAGAGAGAGAGAGAGAGAGAAAAGAAGTTGGAAAGCAGAGCAATTTAGAAGTTTTGAGTTTGGAGACAGGCCACTATACACCTCTGTCGCTTCAGAGAGCAACACCAAGTTTTAACAGTGAAGTTAGCTGATTTGTACAAGTATGACCTGGAATCATTAAACCAAGGTTAAATAGTGTTCACAATTCTCTACTTCACGACGGATAAGAAAATTTAGCATATGCTATAACTATCTCTCTGATTGTTTTTCTTTTTCTTTTGTAAAGTTTAACTGTGTGTTTTGGCTTCTAAGAGGGAAGGCAGTCTTCAGATACCTGAACAATTCACACAAATTGAACACACCATTTCCTGCCAGTGGTGCTGATTTTGCGTGATTTTGCATGATTTACCTTTAAAACATTAAAAGGTAGGGAGGGAATAAACTCAATCTGCAAAAGATTTTACTTTTCCTTTCCAGGCCCTCACATTCAGGTTCAGCTAGCACAGGCTGTCGCTTCACTGTGGTTTGGACCTCTTCCATCACCGGAGCTTATCCCATTATGCTGACGAATGTGGAATTGACCATTTGTAAAGGAGACCAAGACCATGGCTGACTGGATGTGTGATTCAAAGTGGCCAAATACAACCCCCAAGCTTACTCCTTGCTAAGATGAAAATAACTGCCCCTGAGCCCTACCTAAAACAGCCACGTGGCTTATGCCCAGGGTTTCGCTGTGATCTGCCATGAGAAAAGAAAGTGAGAGACTGAACAGGGGGGCACTTTGCAAGAGGCCAGTCCTTGGTGGGATCCCTGTGTGCTTCCTGGGGCTCCTGAGCAGCTCAAGGAAGTGTGAGAAGCCCAGGCCAGGACATTTAGAAGCAGCCAGGTGGCCCCGACAAACTCCTGCAAGCATCCATCAACAAAGCTGACATCCCTCACATTCTTACCCTATTATGCCTTGCCTAGATCTGTTCATGGTCAAGTTCCCAAGAAAACACTGCAAGGAGGGACCCTCCCCCCGGGGAATGAGGAGGTGGGTTAGGGGAAGGGGCTTTGAGGGGCTCCAGGCGGCTGAACGAAAATTAAACAAACGGCCCGGTGTGGATAGAGTAAGGGTAAGTTATGTGAGACAGACATTAAAAAAAAAAAAATAAGTCCCAAACCGCTGTGGTCATTCAGAAATGTTTGCAACTTTTCACGGGGGCAGCGGTATTCCTCCCAATTTCCTGGCCAAATATTTATTAAAGTAACCAAGGACCGGGGACACGAGGCTGTCTCACATCAGCGCAGCATCCTACTTTCCTGCGGCTCTGAACTGTGAGATACTGTCAAAAAAAAAAAAAAAAAAAAAAAAAAACCTCTTCCACACACTCGAAATAGCTACGTTACAGAGGAGAGTTGGAACGTGTTCTGGGAGTGGGTGTGTTTGTTTGAGTTCAGTGTGTGCAGAAAAGGCAAAGCCTGCAGAGCCATTCACACACTTCCCTCCTCAGCGATGGGGAGTCAGACGGCCGAGCTCCTGCACTGTCTCTAAATGGTAACGTACATTTATAAAGATTCTTTTCTTAACTATTTTGAGGCGTTTGGTAAATAATATGCATGCGTCTGCTGAGTGTAGATAGATATATTGATTGATGGATTCAACTTTTGCTTTTTTTCTTCTGAAGCTTGGTCAAGTGTGGTCACTTATATGATATGATTTCTGGGGTATCAGAAGGAGCTGTCCCCTATCTCCTACCCTAGTGACCCCAAAAATATATCTTGGCTTGGACTGCCACAGAGCTGAAAATCCCCGTATTTCTCAAACATTTGATTTCATCGCTGAAAGCAGCTGTTAAAATCCAGGCGTAGCATTGGGATTTATGGCCGACACTATGAATCCAAGGCCAGGTGAAACAAAAGAATATGGAGAAATCGATTCTGATAATAATGTTGTTTCAATATGATGTTATTTCAAAAGGAGAATGCAAAATGACATGTACAGTCTGGCTCAGGTGTTCTTCAAACGTCACAGGGCCAGAGCCAGCACGTATGCCCCAGTTGGTGAATGTGCGCTCGTGGTAAGAGAAAGCCAGCACAGAGTTTGGACAGATTTTGTTCTGATTTATGTTGAATGAGTGTTTCCCACGGTTTCTGATCCTCGGCTCCCCCTCTCTCCACAGTGTGTCTGACACTTCCTCTTGCTGAGCTCCGGAGGCTCCGAGTGACCTCTTGGTAATCAGCCTTGGCCGGGCCCAGATCCCTTGCCCTTGGGAAAATTGTGGAGCCTGACGTCTGCCTGTGAGCAGCTTGCAGGAAAGACCTAAGGAGCATCCACTCAATCTCTCTTGGTAGCAAATTGCCAAAACGAGCCCATTCCCTCAAAAGATGGTAGAGGACTTAGCAGCCTCCTATATTGCACTGAAATTGGAGAATGAAATTCTGCAGGCCCAAGTGCAGCGTCTGATGGAAGAAAATGCTGCCCTCCAGGCCCAGATCCCAGAGTTCCAGAAAACCCGAGCAGCCAAAGAGGATGAATCAGTCCCAAAGCTCCCAGAGGCCCAGGAGCCACAGGAGCTCCCAGGGGTCCTGGATCTCCCAGCAGCCTGGGGTCCCCCAGAGATCAAGGAGCCCCAGGAACCTGCAAAGAACAAGGAATCCCAGGAACCCCCAGAGATCAAGGGAGCCCAGAAGCCCCCAGAGATCAAGGAGCCCCCAGAGATCGAACAGCCCACAGAGGTCGAGGAGCCCCCAGAGATCGAGGAGCCCACAGAGAATGAGGGAGCCCAGGAGGCCCCAAAGTCCCTGGCTCTCCCAGCAGCCTGGCCAGTCCAGGACCCCTCAGAGATCGAGGAGCCCCCAGAGCCCCAGGAGCCCCCAGACACCCAGGATGCCCCAGCGGCCCAGAAGCCCCAGAGTTCAGAGCCCTGGTGTCCCCCAAATGCTGAGGAGCCGCCCGAGACTCCAGAATTCCAGGAGATCTCAGCACACCTGGAGCCCCTGGAGCTTCCTACTTCCCAGGAGTCTCTGGAGCCTCGGGTGCCCAAGGAGCCCCTGGATCCCTCAGATGCCCAGGAGTTCTTAGGGCTCTATGCACTTCAGGAGTCCCTGGAAGGCCTAATAGTTATAGAGACATCAGCAGCTTCAGAGATCCCCCAGCCCCCCAGTGGGTTAGAGGTGGCTACTTTACCCCTAGAATACCCTTTAGCCTTCAACGGGGATGCTCAGAAGCTTCCTGAGTTCCTGGTTCAGCTGAGCAGTTACATGAGAGTCAGAGGGCATCTGTACCCCACCGAAGCGGCCCTAGTGAGCTTTGTTGGCAATCGCTTCTCAGGTGAGGCAGGAAGGTGGTTCCAGCCCTTGCTAGATATCCAAAGCCCCCTGCTGGAGCAATTTGAAAGTTTCATACAATTGCTCCAGGATACTTTTGACAATCCGGAAGACCTGGAAGATGCCACCCACCACCTTCGTCGGCTGTGCCAAGGGGAAGGAACTATCCATCAGTATACAACCCACTTCCACCTCATCGCCCAATTGCTGAGCTGGGATGAAAGCACTCTCTGCATCCAATTTCAAGAAGGGCTTGCCAGTTCTATCCGAAATGTACTGCCTTGTCTCAGTTCAGCTGCCGCACTATCTAACCTGATCACTCAGTGTTTCAGCCTGGAAGGGAAGCTAAGTGGTAAGGCAGGTTCCAGTCTACCAGGGGCGAGCCTCTCTGAAGAGAGAGAAGAGCCTGAGAGTCCACCGGCTGATAACCAACCCGTGCAAGCTGCAAACAACCGTCCTCACCTCAGCGAAGCTGAACGGGCCCGTCGCCGGGAAGGCCACTTGTGTCTCTATTGTGGGCATCCCGGTCATTTCGCCCGAGATTGCCCTGTCAAGCCACATCGTGCTCAGCAGGCGGGAAACATCGAGGCCCGGCGGTAAGGGGGACCCCGGGCGGGCCAATCTACAAATATGCGTCCCCCTCTCTTCCAATATCCATGTCTCGTACCCTATGGCTGACTGTTGAAATACGACTGGGAAGACGACAGTTCTTCGAGCAAGCGATGGTGGATTCAGGCTCCTACAGAAACAGCATCGACCATTCGGTGGTCATGCGAGAGAAGCTGCCCATCCGCAATAACATCTTCCCTCTGATGCTCGAAACAGTTGATGGCCGTCCACTGATTAATGGACCGGTAACCAAGGAAACGCCACCTGTTGAAGTCAAAATCGGAAACCACGTCGAAGAGCTCCAGTTTGACATCATTCACGCTCCACGGTACCCTCTCATTCTTGGAATCCACTGGCTCGAGACACATGACCCAAACATCGAGTGGAGCACGCGCACCGTGTCCTTCCCATCACGTTATTGTCACTATAATTGCTTCCGGCACCGGTGGAATAGAAGACGTCGTGATGAAATCATTGCTGGGTAGATCCCAGGTCCTAGGGACTTCTGGAAATCTGTCTTCTCTTACCTCAGCTGACATCAGCATTTGCTGCTCTCTGAATCTTCCACTGAATCTCTGGCGATGAACTAAGGCTACCTGTACAACGACCCTGCCTCTTGGATCATGGACTGAACCTGACGACATTGAGCTGCTTTTCCTCACCCGCCCTGCATGCCCCCCACCCCAAACCCTGCATTATTCAGGGCCATTTTAATTACAATTTATACTAACAATATTGCATGCGAATAGATATTAGATACTAATACTGAAAAGTGTAGTGATTAGACTGACTTGACCTTTTTTACCTTATCAAGATTTTATCACACAATTTTTCAATAAAAATCAATTTGCAAGTGATAGTTTTTCAAAAGAATCAATAAACATTGGCGATGTCAACTCAGGTTTGAATTATTTCTTGGCTTAGCTGGGAGAGGGGGATAAGGGACTAGTGCTTTGGGAGGGAGCAGGAGGGAATTGGAAAAGGATCAAGGTTGGGGTGGGATCCTAGACATTCCGGGAGTGATAAAGTGTGTGGGGGGGGGAGGAGAGGAGGGTTGAGGCTGGGATGGGGTGAGGTATGGGGGAATTAGGAGGAAAATAGGTAGAAAAGAGGGATGGGGAGTATTGGGAGGATGTAGGAGTCAGTGCAGGGGGAGGCTTCCAGATACTAAGAGGAGAGGAGGGGAGGGGAGGGGAGGGGAGGATGAAAAGCAAAACAAAAGCATCGGCAGAGACATTGAGCAGCCCAGAAGACAAACTTCTTGAACTTTGCAAGTTAACCAAAGAGCGCTGGCACAGGTAATGGGAGCCCCTTGGTGACCCAGCCTTCCCTGTAAATTGATGAGCTCTTATTCCCTAGAATAGGGAAGCAATCGGGAGATACTGCTAACAGTGCCCTGACAAAGCACATACATAAAAGAGGCATTGTTAAATTCAGAATAGAATTCATGTGTCTGAGAATAAATAAACAAATTAATAAAAACCCAGGTCCCTTTAGTTTTTCAGATGTGTTGGAAAGATACCCAGGATCCAAGATGAATTCTTACTATTTTCATCAATGTTTTATTTAAAATTAAAATGGAAATATCCCTACCCTCTCGTGCAGGCTGTATTATTCAGTGAGCACAGCATATTTTCTCTCTTATGTCTGTTGATGGCTCAAATTACAAACTTCCAAAACTGAAAAAAAAAAAAACAATTCATGCCTACAAACCTGCTCTTACCAGAGCGCAGGAGCATGGTGGCAGAAATCAACCTTCCCTCCTCTCCTTTTTGTATTTGAATGTTTTTCTACTTTTACTGATGCATCATAATTAGACATCAGAGTGACACAGGCATGAGCTTTCAACACATGCAGCTTGTTATTAGCCACTCCTATACTTACAGCTTGTCGATGCTGCCTGCAAGATGCACAGAAAGCAAAGCCAGGGACAGGAACACACGTGAGCTGGGCTAGTGTCCTGACTCAAAACATGTGCATGCACACACACACACACACACACACACACACACACACACACACTCCACGATGCAAGGGATAAAGAGGATAGGATGTCCAGGTGAGGTGCCAAGAGTGCCCCAAGTGGACTTTAATCCTTTCCCATCAATCCCTTTGTACGTTCTAGCTCTATGTCCAGGCATTTTACACACATTAATAATAGTCACTTCTCAGACTAATTTGGTGAAGTAGAGATGTTTGTTCCTGTTTTACCAAGGAGCAAGCAGAGTCCCAGCAAGGCTAATACACTTGTCCAAAATCACACAGCTAGGAAGTGGTTAGAAGTTTGTTCAACCCCCAAGGCCTATACCATTTCTCCTACACAGACCAATCTCCCTAAAGTCAGAGCCGAAAAAGACCTTAATAGCAGGAAGCCAAGAGGAACAAACCCCAGAAGAAGGGAAAACCGAAGAGACCACTGGATGGTAGTTCCATGTCCCAGGTTTCCTTGATCTCCCCACTCATCATCCTCTGAACTTCCTTGGGTGTCACTAAGTTGCTCAGGGCCTCACTAAGCTGCTGAGACTGACCTTGAACCCCTTTCCCAGCCTCCCAGGTACTAGGATTTCAAGTGTGTGCTGTTGCAGTCAGCTCCTTCATCAGCTCTTAGGAATTTCCTTTTCTTTAACTAATGGCACAAGCCCCTTTCAGATTCCATGGTGGTTTTCCTGGTTGGGGAGGCAGGAACCGTTTACCTATAGGACCAGTGCCTTTCTTACTGAGCAGAGCCACTCTCAGATTTTCTACCTAGCTACTAACACGAGCAATCCAAATCGTGTGCAGCCTTTAATTCCACCATTGTTGTTGTTCTGTTGTTGTTTTTTATTTTTTCTTTCAGCACTTTATTTTTAAATGCTTTAATTGGTTCTTTGTAATTATACCTTTTAATGAGGGTCAATGTTGTATAAACAAACATCCACACAGGTCAAATTTCACCTCCTAATTCTAGCTGGCACTCCCTTCTTTCCTTCCTTCCTTCCTTCTTCCCTCTCTTTAAAAAAAATGTATTGGTGCATTGTAGTCATACATCTTAATGGGATAAAAGACTGTGGAGACATACATGCACATATCACCCAATTAGCCCATACCCGATCTTCTCTTTCTTTCTTTTCTTTCTTTTTTCTTCCTTCCCTTCTTTCTTTTTTCTTTCTTCCTTCTCTTTCTTTCTTAAATAGTTTAACATAAATTAATAAATAGTTAACAGTCTTGTGGTATATGATGCCTTTCCCCAGATGGACACCCTACATTTCCCTCCCCACTTCCCCCCACACATATTTAGGCTTAATTACAGAGACATAATCATCTAATCTTGACAACATAACCTAATATAGTGCCTGGCAAACATAACCTAATATAGTGCCTGGCAAACAAAGGATTTTTTTGGTGGTAATGGGGATGGAACCCAGGGGCATTCTACTTCTGATGTACACCCCCAGCCCTATTTTTTATTCCTTATTTTGAAACAGGGTCTCACTGAGTTGCAAAGGGCCTCACTAAGTAGCTGAGGCTGTCTGTAAGCTGCGATCCTCCTGCCTCAGCCTCCCAATGCTAGGACTACAAGCATGCACCACCACGCCCAGCTCAAAGGTTTCTTTATAGTGAGATTTGATGACATTTCATTGTCAGTAAACAGAGAAAGGGGC
The DNA here is from genome assembly GCF_963383645.1 of Muscardinus avellanarius. Taxonomy (NCBI): domain Eukaryota; kingdom Metazoa; phylum Chordata; class Mammalia; order Rodentia; family Gliridae; genus Muscardinus; species Muscardinus avellanarius. The sequence goes on along the minus strand of NC_137792.1, from coordinate 114,498,743 downwards.
TCTTCTCTCCTCAGTGGGTTCTGCTGCTTTTATTCCTACTCACTTGTTCACCTCTACTCCCACGCCCAAACACTAACACTACTTGCCAATGTAGAATTCAAGAGAAAAAAATAACAAGTAGCTGCAAAGGGGAGGGATGCTTTTTGCTTTTTATTGCCTTTTATCAAAGTGCCCTAGAACTAAAGAGACCAAACTTGCTTTTTTTTTTTTTTTTTTTTTTTTTGTGTGTGTGTGTGTGTGTGTGTGTGTGTGTGTGTGGTACTCAGGTTCCTGGAAACCCTTCTACCTCTGGGCTACACTCCCAAACACCTATTTTTATATTTTTTATTTGGAAACAGGGTCTCTTAAGCCAGCGAGGCTGGCTTCGAACCTGCGTGATCCTCCTGTCTCTGCCTCCCAAGCACGGGGATTACAAGCATGCACCACCATGCCCGACAAGACCACCCTTGTTTGACTTTCACAGAACTGAGAGACTTTCATGCTTCATGAGATGCAGGGCTTCCTATGCTAAAACAAGGACAGTATGGGGCAAACTGAGATTGCTGGTCTATCTACCTGGACCCTACATTTTTCACTTGGCTATTTAATTAGTGCAATTGTTTATTTCACAATAAAGATAAATCATCGAATCATATAATGACTAACTTTGTGAGTTAGAAATAATTCAAGAGGCTCATACCCTTGATTTTATTTATTTATTTATTTTGTGATACTGGGGCTGGAACCCAGGGGCATTCTACCTCTGAGCTCCACCCCCAGCCCTATTATTTATTCTTTATTTTGAAACAGGGTCTCACTGAGTTGCAAAGGGCCTCACTAAGTAGCTGAGGCTGGCTGCAACCCAGGATTCTCCTGTCTCAGCCTCCCAAAGACTGGGATTAAAAGTGTACACCACCACACCCAGCCATACCCTTAATTTTACAGATGATGGAGCGAAGAAGGCCTTTGTTTTTGCAATATTAGGGATGGAACCCAGGGGCATTCTACCTCCAAGCTATACCCCCAGCATTATTTGTTTATTCTTTATTTTGAAACAGTGTCTCACTGATTTGCAAAGGGCCTCACTAAGTAGCTGAGGCTGGCTGCGAACCAAGATACTTCTACTTAACATAGTTCAATGGTAACCTGATCTCCTGACTCCAGACCCAGTGCTCTCTTTTCACTTTGAGCCACATTCTAATGCAATAATTAAAAACTGAGTCTGTTGGCAGCGCTGAGCTAGGTGCTATGAATAGTGTTTAAATTATAACATGAAAAAGCGAGTGGATGGTACATGCCTGTAATCTTAGTACTTGAGAGGCTGACACAGGAGGATTGTAGGTTTGAGGCCAACCTAGGCAACTTATTGAGGCCCTGAGCAACTTAGTGAGATACTGTTTCAAAATAAAAAAAATGTATAGGGATGGGGGTATAGCTCAGAAGTAGAACGCCCCTGGGTTCGGTCCCAAAAATGTCACTTGGTGTATGCTAAATTCTTTGATGGCAACATTTATGACAAACAAAAAAAACTATACAAGCTGATAAAATTAACAACTTCCATTTAATGACCTCTTACCTTTTGTCAGACATTGTGATGGGAGATGTAAATATCATTAGCCCCATCATACAAATCCAAGAACTACTGTCCACTAAATTAGGGTTACTTGTCAGGGCTGCCAGGAATTGTTGTACCTTAAAAACAAACCCTGATCTATTTCCCTCCAAAGCTGGGGTTCTATTCAATGTACCACACTGCTTCTCAGGATGAAAGATCATCACTCCTATTTTTTTTTTGGCAGTACTGGGGATTGAACCCAGAGGCATTTTACCTCTGAGCTACACCCCCAGCCCTATTATTTTTCTTTGTTTTGAAACTGACTAAGTTGTGGAGGGCCTCACTCAGTAGCTGAGGCTGGATGTAAACCTACAATCCTGTCTCAGCCTCTCAAGTACTAGGATGAAAAGTGTACACCACCATGTACGACCAGCTTTGACTTTAGTAAACACATTAATAATACTGATTCGCTATAAATGTTTTATTACCTAGAAAGGGATATTATTTTGTTAACACTATTATTAATTTGTTCATTTCTTTTTTGGGGAGGTACCAGGGATGGAACCCAGGGCCATTGTGCCTATGAGATATACCCCAAGCCCTACTTTTTAGTCTTTTTTAAATTTTTTTTTTTTTTTTGGTACTGAGAGTAGAACTCAGAGGCTTTCTACTTCCAGGCTATACTCCCAGACCAATTTTATACTTTATTTGGAAACAGGGTCTCACTAAGTTGCTGAGAGCCTCACTCAGTAGCTGAGGCTGGCTTTGAACCTGTGCGATCCTCCTGTCTCAGCCTCCCAAGCGCGGGGATTACAAGCGTGCGCCACCACGCCCGGCTTTTTAAAATTTTTTTGAAACAGGATGTCCCTGAGTTGTAAAGGGCCTCACTAAGTAGCGAGGCTGTCTACAAACCGCGATCCTATAATCTCTGCCCCTGAATGCTGGGATTACAAGCGTGCACTACCATGCTTGGCCTAATTTGTTCATTTTAAAATGATTTATAAAGAGCTAGGAGTGGTGGCGCACACTTGTAATCCCTGCGCTTGGGAGGCTGAGACAGGAGGATCGCACGGGTTCGAAGCCAGCCTCAGCTACTTAGTGAGGCTCTCAGCAACTTAGTGGACCCTGTTTCCAAATAAAGTATAAAATAGGGCTGGGAGTATAGCCCGGAGGTAGAAAAGTCCCTGGGTTCAGCCCACAGTACAATAAATAAATAAATAAATAAATAAATAAATAAATAAATAAATTATGAAATGCCTGCTACTGTAAGGCACCGGCATAGGGGGAAATGGAAGGAAAAGGGAGATAAAAAGAAGTTCATTTGAATCTAAAGCATGACTCATGGCTCTTGCTTTGACCGCAATTGAACTGAGGAAGCTGTTGCATAGCACAGAACTGTGACATCAGAGTAGAGAGCGGGAATTCTGCTATGGACCAAAGAAGTGCACGTTGAGATTGGTCTTGAAGGAAGCTGATTGGAAACAAGACGGTGGGTAGGGATTTCTAGGTTGATCTCCAGGGCTTTCCATCTTCTTGTGAATAACATCATTTAGTTCTTCATTGCTAAGTAGAATTTCACTGTGTGTATTTCCCAAAGTTTTGCTATCCATTCATCTGTTGATGGTGATCTGGGTTGGTTCCATATTTTGGCTATTACAAATTGTGCTGCTATGAACATAGGTATGCATATGTTGCTGCATTTCTCTGAATTCAACCCCTTTGGAAAGATACCTAGGAGTGGTATAGCTGGATCATATGGTGGATCTATTCCCACCTTTCTTAGGAATCGCCACACAGATCTCCATAGCGGCTGAACTAGTTTGCATTCCCACCAACAGTGTAAAAGAGTTCCTCTTTCCCCACATCCTCGCCAGCATTTGTTGTTGTTTGATTTCTTTATGCTTGCCACTCTGGGGTTAGATGGAATCTCAGTGTAGTTTTGATTTGCATCTCCCTGATGGCCAGTGATGAAGAACATCTTTTCATGTATCTATTGGCCCTTTGTATCTCTTCTTTTGTGAAGTGTCTATTCAATGCAGTTGCCCATTTCTTGATGGTTATTTGCTTTGCTGCTGTAGAGTCTTTGGAGCTCTAGGTTGAGTAGTGTGCAGGAAATAAACAAAAAGCAAGGTGAAGGGGAAAAGCATGGTTTCATCAGAAAAGTTAGTTTTATATCATTGGAGAGTAAGGGTGTGTGTGTGTGTGTGTGTATGTGTGTGTGTGTGTGTCTGTGCAAGTTGTAGGGCATAGCTGGGATGAGAAATCTTGTGTGTGTGTGTGTGTGTGTGTGTGTGTGTGTGTGTGTTTGTCTAGTACTGAGGAGGATTAAATCCAGGGGCATTCTACCTCTGAGATATACCCTCAGCCCTCTTTATTTTTTGTTTTGAAACAGGGTCTTACAAGGTTGCTGACAGCCTCCATAAGTTGCTTAGGCTGTCTTCGGGCCTGCACAATCCTCCTGTCTCTGCCTCCCAAGTGCAGGGATTCCAAGCATGTACCACCATGCCCAGCAGGTGGGTGATAAATCTTAACAAGAAAGTGGGAAGTCGCAGGTTAAGGACCTTCTCTATGTGGCCAAGGAGCTCCAATCTTATTCTGTGGGCAACTTGATTGGAATCTTTTGCATTCTTTTTTCAGTTTTAGATTTGGGTGCATTTTCTCTCTTCTATAAAAAAAATGGAACTTACTTTAATAAAATCATATGTACCAGAGATTAATAACATAAAAATTAAAAGTTTTCATTTTCTCTTTGTCCTCTATCTCACAAGTTAGGAGAATTTTAAGTAGGAGAGAGATGGGTTTAGTTTATTAGTTGTTTGTTTGTTTGTTTGTTTGTTTGGTACGGGGGATTGAACTGAGGGGCATTCTACCAACGAGATACACTCCCGGTCCTATTTTTTTTTAACTTTTTATTGGTGTACTGTAGTCATAAATCTTATGGAGCACAAGGTGGTAGAGGCATACACGCCTATTTTATTACTCTTTATTTTGAATCAAGGTCTCACTAAATTGCGGAGGGCTTCACTAAGTAGCTGAAGCTGGCCTCGAACCCAGATCCTCCTGTCTCAGTCTCCCAATTACTGGGATTACAAGCATGCACCACCACACCCAGCTTAGTTTATATTTTTAGCAATTTAATAGGGGCATGGAAAAGGAAAAGACAAAAGGTAATAAAGTATCCCCCATCTTTTACATTCTTAAATTTTATGGAGATGTATTCAAACCATCAAAGGTAAAGGATTGAAAATAAATAAATCTCAATTTTCCTCATTTTTTATGAGGATGTATTATGAACAAGTCACCAAAGCACACACAAAACTATGTAGGACAACACCTTACCATCAAAAGTTTTATAATATAATAATGGACAAAAGCATATGAATGGTAAAACTATCTTTTCTTTGGACCTTCTCAGCTTTAAATTTTAAAGGCTCTCTAAATATAGAGGCCTTTTCAAGAAGTAAATATTCTGCACTATTTGGCACAGAGGAAAAGAAAACAGTTCCCTCGTTAGCTAACTTTTCTAAGTTTCAACTTCAACAAGAAAATGATCTCAATATATTTTTGCAGCCTCCCTCACTATTTTTTTGTAACAGAGATAGAACCCCGGGGCATTCTACCTCCAATCTACACCCCAGTCCTATTTTTTATTCTTTATTTTGAAACAGGGTCTCACTGGGTTGCAAAGGGCCTCACTAAGTAGCTGAGGTTGGCCGTGAACCGTGATCCACCTGTTTCAGCCTCCCGAATGCTGGGATTACAATCATGCACCACCACACCCAGTTCTGTTTTATTAAACAAATATTTTATGTTTCATGATATTAAAGTATTCCTCAAGTATTCATGGTCACTCCATAGAAGGATTTATTTATGTTCTAGTTCTTAAACTATCTGTATATTTCTAAAAGAATGTCTTGAAAGGTTTTGTAGGAATATGTAATTTTTTAATTCTTACTGCAGTAAACTTGGATACCTATTGACCACTTAGCAAATATTAAGTGACAAGAGCAATAATGGGGTCAGAAGATTAGTTTCAACTCCTAGGCCGGTGACTTAGTGGCTTTCTGACCTATTTTATTTATTAAAATGAAGATATTAATACTTGCTTTACCTACTTAGTGAAGTTAGGGAAAGCATTAAATGAGAATTCATGTTACAAAGGCATTATGAAAGCAGAAAACTCTGTATAAATAAAAGATATCATAATAATTTACATATGGGTCAGGCATAGTGGTACACGTTTGTAATCCCAGCATTTGGAAGGCTGAGACCAGAGGATAACAGTTTGCAGACAGCCTCAGCTACTTAGCGAGGCCCTTCACACCTCAGTGAGACCCTGTTTCAAAAATAAAAAAGACTAAAAAATAGGGCTGGGGTATAGCTTGGAGGTACAATGCCCTTGGGTTCCATCCCCAGTACCAAAAAAATAAATAAATAAATAACTTACATATGTAGCAATGAACACAAGGATCTTCAAGCTACTAAAATGCTTATTTTCATTTATTTCATTTTCACAGTCTTCTACCTTTTATAAATGCATCTTATGTGCCAGGTACTTCATATTATTGATCAAAGAAAGATTAAATTAGGTCTGATATGATTATTGTTTTAAGCATTTTATGGCACTTGTGATTGAACCCAGGGGCATTCTACCTCTGAGCTAGACCCCGGCACTATTTTATTTTTATTTTGAAATAGGGTGTCACTAAGTTGCTAAAAAGCCTTGATAAGTTGCTGAGGCTGGCCACTAACCTGCAATCCTTATCTCAGCCTCACAGGGATGCGACGCTATGCCTGGCTCTAAGTAATATTTTAAAGTACTCTTATAGTCAAATTGTTGCCATATGTATCAGCGCTCTATTTACTAGAATGCTAGGTTAATTAAAATGCCAATTCCTTCCTGTACTATATTGACTAGGTAATAACTATAATTTGTTTGAGCTTTTTTCATCTTTTTAGCCCAACCTAGAGAGAACTATTAATATAGACCGATCTTCATGTCACCACCAAAAAAAAACAAATTAAAAACCCAAAGGCTGTTATCTCTTTCATTCTCCAGTTGTATGATTGAGAGTCAAAAGGTGAAACTGCCCTGACCTCTGAGTTGAGTCAGAATGTCAGTAGGAAAAAGCTGCGCACACCATTTAACAGGTCCTTGCCTTAGCTGTTATTCTGCCTTACAGTGACTCAAATGCGTGAGAAAGTTTGGTGAAGGGTTTTAGTTTAGAGAATGTCGGCGGGGAGAGCAGGGGGGCAGGAACAAATGCCAACAGTAGTCAACTAACTGTGTCTGACTTGGCTCAAGTGGAGGTACCATTATGTATTCTGATACATAGGAAAATGGGATATGGCACAGAAACACAGAACAGTCGTATGTGCAGAGGACATCTGGCAACCTCAATTTCGCATGAGAAAAAGAAAGCATGAAATTTTACAACCACACAGAACAGAATGTCTGAAATGCTATAGCTGAGCTCACTGTTTTTCTTGGTCTTTCACATTGCTTTCTTCCTGTCAGTTACACCACAGATACCACATAATAGGCAGCAAGTGAACCAGCTGCGTTGCCAGCGAAACACTGCTGATTATTAGAAGAAAAGCTGACTAAACGTCAATAAATTACAGGCATTCCCAAAATGCAAATACCAAAGGGAATTTCTGTGTTTCAATTTCTTGTGTGGGGGGGCACACACATACACACAAGAGGACAGAACCCAGGGACATCCTGCCTCTGAACTACCAGGGTCTGGCTTAGTCATCGAGGGCCTCCACTTAATTGCCAAGGCTAGCCTCAAACCTGTGATCCTCCTGTCTCAGCTTCCCAAGTACTGGCCCTACAGACTTGCACCACCATGTCCAATTCAACCTCCATTTAAAACCAAAAAGATAATGTATAGAGATATTTTATTGGTTGATTTTCTTTTTTTTTTTTTCCAAACCTACACACAGAGGGTGTATTCCCTCCGTACACTTGCCCTCCCCCAAACACTTTCTCTTCTTCCCTCCCTGTACATGTTAGTGAGATTGGTAGTGAAACCTTCTTGTATGGACATAACGCTACTTGAACTTTTCCCTTCCTCGTTCTTTGTTTCCCCTTTTCCCATGTCCCTTCCCCAATTCTGGTCGTACTGATCTCTCTCTTTAATTATCTAAAGTCCTACTGGTCTCGCTCTTCAATTATCTAAAGTTTCTTTTGCTTCCTATTTTGGTTCTAGCTTCCACATATGAGAGAAAATATATGACCCTTGATTTTCCAAGACTGGCTGATCTCACTTAACAAAATATTCTTCAGCACCATCCATTTTCCTACAAATTACATCATTTTGTTCTTTATGGCTGAATAAAATTCCATTGTGTGTATATACCACATTTTTGTCATCCATTCATCTGGTTGACGGACGCCTAGGTCAGTGCCATACTTTGGCTATTGTGAATTGTACTAATAAGATCATGGGCATGCCTGTATATTAAATTAGTATTATTAGTATTCTAACTTCGGTTTCTTTGGAAAGATACCAATGATTGGTATGGCTTGGTCACATGGTGTTTCCATTCTTAGTCTTTTGAGAAAGCTCCATATTGATCTCCAAAGTGACTGTACTAATTAACAGTCCCACCAACAGTGTACAAGAGTTTCTATTTGTAATGCCATCTTCTGCTACAAAATTGGACATGTGTTGAAAGAAAGGGAAATAGACTAATCAGGGCCAGGTCAAAATAAATACACACATAAGAATTAACAATATTTTGATAGAAAATGTTTGTGTGCATGTGAGTTTAATTTTCATTTCATTTCTAACATACACAAATGCATAAAATTGTACACAATGTTGGGCCATTATGCAGTGTTTTATACATGCATGTGTTATGTAATTTATAAATCAAGTTAAACATATTTATCTCCTCAAATATTATTTCCTTACGATAAAAATTTTCTAACTTTAGAAAATGTACAGTACATTGTTATTATATATAAAACATCTTATAGTGCAGTAAGACACCAAAATTCCTTGCTCTGATCTAACTTTAATTCAGGTACCTATTGACCAACCCTTTCCCCATCCCTCTACTCTCTCTAGTCTCTGGTAACTGCCATTTTACTCTCAACTTCCATAAGATCACATTTTTTTAGATTCTGCATATGCCTGAGATCATGCAGTACTTGGCTTTGTATGTCTGGCTAATTTCACTTAACATCATCATTTCCAGTTCTATCCATGTTGCTGCAGATGACAAGATTTTATTCATTTTTATGGCTGAATATTATTCCATTGAGTATATGTATCATGTTCTCTTTATGTATTCATCAGTCAAAAGACTTAGGTTGTTTTCATTTCTTGGCTATCATAAATAGTACTGCAATTAACATGGGAGTGCAGATGTCTCTTCAGCATACTGATTTCATTTCCTTTGGCAGTATATCCAGGAGTAGGTTTGCTGGATCACAAGTTGGCTTGGTTTTTTTAATTTTTGAGGAATATCCACACTGTTTTCCACAGTGGCTATAATAATTTACATCCCTACTAGCAGTGTGCAAGAGTTCCCTTTTTCTGCATCCTCTACAGCATGTGTTCGATTTTATCTTTTCAATAATAGCCTACAGGAGTGAGGTACTATCTCACTATGGGTTTAATTTGCATTTCCAAGATGATTAGTGATGATGAGCATTTTTTCATACACCTATGGGCTATTTTATGTCTTCTTTTGAGAAATGTCTATTTCAGTCTCTTGTTCATTGTTTAATCGGGTTATTTCATCTTGTTGCTGTTTTTACTAGTGAGTTTTGGAGTTCCTTATATTTTCTGGGCACTAAGCCTTTATCAGATGAATATACTGTAAATATTTTTCACGTTATTGTGGTACTGGAAATCGACTCCAGGGCATTCTACCTGTGAGCTACACTCCCAACCCTATTCTATTTTTTATCCGGCTAAGTTGCTGAGGGTCTAGCTAAATTGCTGAGGTTGGCTTCAAATCTATAGTCCTCCTGTCTCGGCTTCACCAGTACTGGGATTACAAGCATATACCACCAGGCCTGGATTGTATTTATCTATTTTGTAGGTTGTCTTTGTACTCTGACTGTTTTGATTGCTGTGCAGAAGCTTTTTAGTTTGATGACATCCCGTCTCTTTTTGCTTTTGTTTCCTGTGCTTTTGGGGTCTTATCAAAAAATCCTTCCTCATTCCAATATCCTTTTTTATTTTTTATTTTTTTATTGGTGCATTATATTCATACATCATATTGGGGTAAAAAAATTGTGTGTACATACTTGTACACATCACCGATTTAACCCCTACCCAATTCCCACCCCATTCCCTCCCCGTCCCTCCCTCCCTTGCTTGGCTTAGTGGTTAACTTCGATAAGTTTAAGTACATTGTGTGTTTTAGAGATTTTCCTCTTCCCCCCTCCTTTCTTCTCCTTTAGGTTGCCTTGTTTGCCCCTCTATAGGATTTCCTTTTTCATCTAGAGTTCCTCCTATTACCCATTTCTCCTTAGCTTTCACATATTAGGGAAAGCATCTGATTTCTTATTTTTTTCATTCCAATATCCTGAAGCATTCCTGATATGTTTTCTTCCAGTATGTTTTTAATTTTAGGACTTACATTTAAGTGTTTAATCCATTTTAAGTTGATTTTTGCAAGGAATGAGAGATAGGAGGTCTAGTTTCATTCTTCTGCATGTGGACACTCAATTTTCCCAGTAACATTTCTTGAAAAGACTATCCTTTTTCTGATGCAGACTTTCAGTATCTTTGTCAAAAATCAGCTATACAAAATCTGGGTGTGGTGGCACACACTTGTAATCCCAGTAATTGGGAGCCTGAGACAGGGGGATTACAGGTTCGCGGCCAGCCTCAGCTACTTAGTGAAGCCCTTTGCAACTCAGTGAGACCCTGTTTCAAATAAAGAAAAAATAGGGCTGGTGGTATAGCTCGGAGGTAGAATGCCCCTGGGTTCCATCCCCAGTACCTACAAATAAATAAATAAAAGATAGGTAAATAAATAAATAAATAAATAAATAAATAAATAAATAAATAAATGAAGGAACCAAGCAAGCTTGTGTTGAGATTACAGATCAAAACAGAATATTTCCAATTTACCAATATTAAGTGTTGTCATCTATGTATGTGGGATGTCTTTTCATTTTTTTAAGTCTTTCTAAATTCCTTTCTGCAATGTTTTGTGGGTTTCAGTATAAAATTCTAGCATTTGTCTTGTTAAATTTATTTCTGGCTGAATGTGTTGGCATACACCTATAATCCCTGTACCTGAGAAGCTGAAACAGGAGGATTATAGGTTTGCAATAGGCCAGTGTGCAGTAACCTAACAAGACCCTGCTTGAAAATAAAATAGGGCTGGGAGTATAGCTCAGAAGATCAGCCCTGGGATCATTCCCAAGTACACACACACACACACACACACACACACACACACACACACACACTCTTCATATATACCTTAGTATTTTATTTTTCTGCTCTTCCAGAGGAGATTACTTTCTTAGCTTGACTTTAGAAACTTTCATGGCTAGTATGTAAAACTACAGTTGGTTTTTGTATATTGATGTATCTTCCAACCTTGTTGAACTTATTCGTTCTGATATTTTTATTCCATAGGATTTTGTACATATACATCCATTTCTAAATACAGTTAGTTTTTCTCCTTCCTTCTTCCTGCCTGCCTGCCTGCCTCTGCCTCCCTCTCCTCTTCTCTTCTCTCTTCTCTCTTCTCTTCTCTTCCCTTCCCTTCTTTCTCTCTCTCTCTCTCTCTCTCTCTCTCTCTCTCTCTCTCTCTCTCTCTCTCTTTCATTCTTTCATCTCTGCCAAGAATCTCCCTACAATGTTGAATAGAACTGATAAGATATCCCTCTCCTTTCTTCTTCTTCTTCTTCTTCTTCTTCTTCTTCTTCTTCTTCTTCTTCTTCTTCTTCTTCTTCTTCCTTCTTCTTCTTCTTCTTCTTCTTCTTCTTCTTCTTCTTCTTCTTCTTCTTCTTCTTCTCTCTCTCTCTCTCTCTCTCTCTCTCTCTCTCTCTCTCTCTCTCTCATTCTTTCATCTCTGCCAAGAATCTCCCTACATGTTGACTAGAATTGATAAGAGATCTTTGTCTTCTGCTTGATCTTAGAGTGAAAGCACTTAGTCTTCCACCACAAAGTGTGATATTTACAGATGCATTTTAATAAGTTGGGAATATTCACACACACAATACACACACCTCACTGGTTCTTTTATTAATGTTATCCCAGTTTCGTCAGTATTTCTTTCAATGTCTTTTTTTCTGTTCCATTATCTACTTCAAGGTCCCACATTGCATTAGTTGTTGATGATAAAAGTCAAGATTTTTTTTTTGTTGGTACCGGGGTTCCTGGAAGCCCTTCTACCTCCGGGCTACACTCCCAGACGTATTTTTACATTTTTATTTGGAAACAGGGTCTCCTAAGCCACTGCACGTGGCTGGCTTCGAACCTGCGCGATCCTCCTGTCTCTGCCTCCCAAGCGCGGGGATTATAAAGCGTGTGCCCGGCTCAAGATATTTTGTTAATATTACTATGGTAGTACGAGTTAAAGTCATGCAAAACAGAAACGTTCATACAAGGTTTACTCCTCTCTCATGTTTTACTACTTTTTTGTGGTACTGGAGATTGAACCCAGGGGCATTCTACATCTGAGCTATACCCCAAGCCCTGTATTTTTAATCTTTATTTTGAAACAGTATCTCACTAAGTTATGGAAGGCCTCAACTAAGCTGAGGCTGGCTGCAAATTCGGATCCTCCTGTCTCAGCCTCCCAAGTACTGGGATTACAAGCGTGTACCACCATGCTTAGCTAACACAGGCCTATTTGAAAAAAAATATCCCAGATGGCTTCTTTGCAGAAATTGACAAGCTGATTCTAAAATGTATATTGATATGTAAGGGAATCAAAGTAACCAAAACAATGTGGCACTGGCAGAGGATAAACATAGATCAACAGAATTAGGTTGAAAGCCCGGAAATCCAGAAATAACCCCTCACATTCATGGTCAATTAATTTCCAACAAAGATATCAAGACAACTAAATGAGGAAAGAGGGGCCTTTTTTAGTTTATAGAAAGAGTTGTGGTTTTTTTTTCTTTTTCTTTTTCTTTTTTCAAGAAAAGCCTTTGAACAAATGGTACTGGAACAATTGGGTCCCCACATCAAACGGAATGAAGTTAAAGTCCTACTTCAAATCATATAAACTATTAACTCAAAATGTATTGAAGACTTGAATAAATGAACTGTACTATTAAAGTGTAACAGGAAATATGGAATTAAAATATCTATACTAGGCCGGGCGTGGTGGCGCACACTTGTAATCCCCGCGCTTGGGAGGCTGAGACAGGAGGATCGCACAGGTTCGAAGCCAGCCTCAGCTACTTAGTGAGGCTCTCAGCAACTTAGTGAGACCCTGTTTCCAAATAAAATATTAAAAGGTCTGGGAGTATAGCCCAGAGGTAGAAAGCCCCTGGGTTCCATCCCCAGTACCACCAAAAAAAATATCCAAACTAATAAATGAGTTAAACTACGTTGAAAGATATATCACCATATAAAATCCAGCTGTAGTTTCACATACCAGCTGGGCATAGTAGTACATGCCTGTAATTCCAGCACTTGGGAGGCTGAGTCAGAAGGATTGCATGTTCAAGGCTAGCCTCAGCATGTTGCAAGACCCTGTTTCAAAATAAAGGTCTGGGGTGTAGCTGGGAAATTGGATGCCCCTGGGTTCCATTTCCAATATAAATAAAAGAAAATATAGAAGTAAATTTTTATGATCATGTGTTAGACAACAGTTTCTTTGATATGTCATCAAAACAGAAGAAAACAAAAGAAAAAATGGTCTTCATCAACCTTAAAAACATCTGTGCTTCAAGGGACACCATGAAGAAAATGAAATAACGCACAGAGTGAAAATACTAAATAGTGCAGTGATGTGATGTGGAAATAGTTTGGCAGGTCTTCAATTCAATATAGAGTTACCATATGACCCAACAATACCATTCCTGGGACTATGTCTACAAAAACTTAAAATATGTTCACATTTATACACGAATGTTTGTGGCAGCATTACTCATAATAGCCCCAAAATGGAAACAATCCAAATTTCCATCAACTGATGAATGGGTAAACAAAACCCACAGTCCATATGATGAAAAATTATTTACCCCTAAAAAGGGATGAAGTGCTAGTACACAATCTAACTTGAATAAACCTGGAAATAATCTATGTTAAATGAAAGTAGCCAGTCACAGAAGACCAAAAACTGTATCATTCCAATGATGATACATGTCCAAAATAGTCAAATTCACAGAGATATTAAAATACACTAATGGTTGGGAAGAAGGTTACACAGAGAGGTAGTATAATGGATGTGAAATTTACTTTGGGAGTACTGAAAATGTTCTAAAATAAATAAGACATAGATTACAATTGCACACAATTCTGTGAACATACTAAAAACCATTTAACTACATACTTTATTTATTTTTTATTTTTGGTGGTACTGGGGTTCCTGGAAGCCCTTCTACCTCTGGGCTACACTCCCAGACCTATTTTATATTTTATTTGGAAACAGGGTCTCCTAAGCCAGCGTGCACGGCTGGCTTCGAACCTGCGCGATCCTCCTGTCTCTGCCTCCCAAGCACGGGGATTACAAGTGTGCGCCACCATGCCCGGCTTAACTACATACTTTAAATGAGTGAATTTTATGGTATCTCAAAAATGCCTCAATAATGCTGAAGGAAAACAGTTGGGGGGAATGCATACCACAGATAATGCATTTCATGGCGTTTATCCTAGTTTTAACATTTACTATCTGTGTTTTGGGTAAGCTACTTAATTTTCCTGAGTTTCATTTACTGTCTATAAAACTGGCCTAATAAATTCCTAGAATTGTTGTGACAATTAATTGAGGTGATGCATGTAATGTACTAAGCACCATGACTGGTACAAAGTAAATGCCCAATAAATCAGAAATTTTTTTGGTGCATTGTAATCACACATCTTAATGGAGGTTAAGATGGTGGAGGCGTACATGCACACATCACTCATTTATTCCTTCCCCAATTCCCTCCTTCTCATGTTTGGCTTACTGACTGACTTTGTTATTTCCCTCCCATAACCCTCAGTTACGTTGCTTTTTAATAAGTCATAGTTATTATAATTATGTATCAATAATTCAGTATGGGTCCTAGGACATCCCAATATGTTCCTAGTCTTCCCACAGTACACTTATGAAAGAAAGTTACTTCATTTCTTTCGTCCAAGCTCCAGTTTTGTTGATAAATATGCCACCCATTTTGTTTGTCAAACAAACCTATTTGTGAGCCTGCTTTGTGGGCAACAAGAGTGAGAACACATAGGAGAGAAAGTTCACAAAGCAAAATAAACAACAGAATACTTCACCTTTAGGTTTTGTGAGTATTAGTTTGTTCATTCATTCGACAGATATTTATAAAGTGTCTCCTCTGTGCTGGAATATTAGAGGCTCAATAAAGTTTAAGGGAGTCAGTGTCTCTGGGGGGTTTCCATCCTCAATTAATGAAGGAGTCAGAGGGAAAATAATCTAGTTTTGTCCCACACCAATATCAATTCTGAGAGGCTTTGTCTGTTTCTGCGATATCTTGGCAAAACCTAACACCTATTGCCTCTATAAACATCTTTAATAATACCCTTTAATATCAATGTCTTTCTTCTGTGTCTCGGGATCCCTTCTTTATTTCTGCTTCTTCGGTTAGCCTCCCAGAGCAGTCTACAGATGCTCAAGTCTTCCCTTCTAGCTCAATTTGGGGGTAACCCAAAGTAAATAAGTGAAGGCAGCTATACTCCAGATAGAGGCCACAGCACATTTCTCAGGTGTGAGAGAGGGATTTATAGACTATGGATAGAAGTTGGAACTAAATTTGAACGTGCAGCAAGGACTCACGATAGAATTTCAGGCAGAGAAATAAGAATGTGTCTGTTTGTGCTCTGGATTCAAATGTTATGGGTGGTGATAGTGGGAAACTGGAAAGAGAACATCCTATGCTTTAAATTGTCAGGAACCCAGTTCTACCATTTACTTATTCTATGACCTGATTATTTCAGTTTCAGAGTTTCTTTGCCATGGCTTGAGAAGAAATGCAATACCTGCAAAAGAACACTGGATTTGGAGCCAGAAAACATGAGTTTTAATGAGATCCAGCTTTGCCTTTTCACAGCTGGGAAATCTCAAGAAAGTCCCTTAATCTCTCCAAACCTATTTCCTCATTTGTCAATTGAGGACAGCTACACCTCCCTCATGAGGCTGCTTAGAATAGAAAATAAGGCCAAAAACTATGAACACACTTTGGAATCTACAAAGCACCATCCAGATATAAGGCATTTTTATAATTAGAAGGCAGGTAAAATCATCACGCAGTTGGCAGGTGGAAGGGAAGAAATTGTTTTAATGTGTCTTAGTTCAGGTACAGGGGTGCCAAGTTTGTTGTATTAAGCCATTTCATATTTACTGAGAAATATGTTCCCACACTTTACCAGAGCTAATTCTCTAAGCCTTCCCAGGGAAAAATCTGAATATTTACCTCTTGAAATAGCTGGAAAGAGTAGAATAGTTCCCATTCCTTTCTGCCACCAGCTGGATGATATGGGATGACCTCTATTTGACCTTGATTGCCTGTGAATATACAAGCCCAGTGGTAACAACATAGATACTGGTTAGTCACCATATTGCCCTAAGAATGCATTACTAAAAGGCACAAAAAGTAGAGAAATCTCAAATGACAGGACTCTTCCAATGGGGTACAAGTTGCCAACATCTGGGTGAGCCATTTATCAGTGGAATAGCAAGCATACCGGCAAGAGATTTGACAAATGAACTTGGGAACGTCACCCAGCTATGTCTAATCATAATTTAATTATTGGTATCAAAAATCTTGCCATTTTCTGGGAATAGTATGTAAGACATCCCACTAATAGAGAACACTTGTTGCTAATAGCTCAACTTCAATTAAAAATGGTTTCATTGATTCTTAATTATAAAAGCATGTGGTTCATATGAAGTTGTTGTTGTTGTTGTTGTTGTTGTTGTTGTTGTTGTTAGTATTGTTGTTTCTTTGGTTTGTTTGGTTTAGTTTGGCCCTACAGATTGAACCCAGGGACATTCTACCTCTGATCTACACCCCCAGCCCTTTTTCATTTGAAATAGGGTTATGCTTAGTTCCCAAGGCTGGTCTTGAACCAGCAATCCTCCTGACTACGCCTCCCTAGTACTGGAATTATAGGCATATGCCACCATGCCCAGCTTGCAACAAGTTTATTGGTGTCTGTCTTCAAATGCCTGTTCACATCTACTGTCATGCCAAACCAGATAATTCTGCCTTCTTAGGCTTTCTTCTCATTTTAAGAACTATGAAAGTAATAGACACTATGAATAAGACAGCTATATAGAAACCCTTTCTCATTCTCCTTTCCCATTCCTACTCCCTATGAACACAATCTCAACCTAGCAATAATACTAAAATAAGAAGTAGGGAAGCCAGGCAGCACATGCATGTAATTCCAGTATTTGGAACGCCAAGGCAGAAGAATCACAGGTTCTAGGCCAGCCTCAACAACATGTTCCAAATTTTAAAAAAAAAGGAGGAGATAGGGGTATAAATAGTGGTACAATATTTAAGGTACCATGACAACAATTCCCAGCACCACGAAAAAATAAAATAAAATCAGAAGTAGGAAATCTTTATCTACCAAGTGCTCAAGTGCTACTGATTCGAAAGAGGGAAAAATTATTCAGAGGTCAGTAAGTCAAAATCATCATTACTACTTCAAGTTTCTTTGAAGAGTGAGCAGAGGCTCGAGTCCTGTGTGTGGGTATGTGTGTTTTATTGAGTACTAAACCCAGAGACATTCTACCTCCAGCCTTATCTCATTTTGAAACAGGGTCTTGCTAAATGGCTGAGGCTGGTCTCAAACCCATGATTCTCTTGTCTCAGCCTACCAAGTACTGGAATTACATGCATGCACCACCACGCCCAAGCTAAATTCTCTGATTTTTAAGCTCAGAAAATGAACCTTTTTTTAAAAAATAAACACAGAAATAATAATATACTTTGAAAGAGAAAGGTAGCAACTTTGAGAGAGCAGAGCACCTGCACTGGGTGGTGTGTCAGGGTTCACTAGAGTAACCAAACTCACAGGACACGTACACGGAAAGAGGGAATCTATCTAATCAACGTACAGTCTGAAGCAGTGTAGCTCCCAGTAGCTAACTGCACATGGAGAACTGGAAGAACCAGCAGCTGGTGAAGCAGTCTAGGAGCTAGAGTCTCATTCCCAAAGATGGAAAGGCCAGAAAACTCAGGAGAAACGATGGTGAAAGTGCAGTTTGAAGAGCTCAAGTTCAATATCACGACAGGAACAAATGTGCTTCTCTCAGGAAGAACCACACATACCTTCACACTGTTTTCTCCTTTTTATCCAGGTCCTGCTCCTAGCAAAACCATGCTGCCTAGATTCAGGGCAGAATTTTCCCTTGAATATGCCAGTACATAAACCAATAATTTCATCAACACACCCAAAGAGATACAATCTTAGGTTTTCATAATTCAGTCGAGTTGACCATCCAGACTAACCATCACAATTCCACTTCTTGTCAACTCTGTCTCTTTAAATTGTACTAATCTTCAAATACATAAAATAACATATTAAAAATCTCACCTAACATGATATAACTATCCCATATACAACCAAAACCCTACCAGTTACTTTCCTTAAATAGGAAGCAAAGTTTTCTGAGTGATGCTTACTCCCAATACTTAGATACTATAGTGTAGATTTAACAACACTTAAATACTGGTATTAAGTCCATCACATTATTACATGATAGAAAAATAAAGAGATAAAACAGAGATATCTGCTTAACACATGTAAATATACACACAAATATATTCTTAACAAGACAGGAAATAAATATTTATGGCAATTACACTTCTTATTTCTGTAACTGGTCTCCTGGCCATAGTTGGTACTTATAAGTACCTTCTTCTACTACCTGTTCTGTATTCCCTCTACCTTTAGCCAGCACTTCAGCAGGTCTTGTTTTTTTTATCCAGAGGGATTCCTCACACCTTCATTCCTAGAGGGCCTGAGGCATTTGTCATCCTGCCTGGATAAAGTTGTAGCATTCATTGGCTTTAATAAAAGGACATGGCAATACTAGGAGATGCCCTTAAGGATCTCCTGATTCCCAGGCATACTTACCATTACCTCCATTGCAAAGTAGTAGTCCAATTTCCCCCTTAGTAATCTGCATCAGTCACCCCTGCCAACACCAAGACTCCATTCTTAGCCTGTTGACTCAGAGGCACGAGGATCTCAAAGTGGCCAGGGGAGAGTCTTAACTTCTCGTTCAGTGGAATCACTGTTGTGCCTCCTGGTAGAAGCATTTCTCCCTCTGGAACTAAGATCTGGAGGCCAGCAGAGCATAAGGTTGCTAGTGGGTCACTAGGGCTAATGGTGAGTGGTGTCATTCCCATTTCCAACCCTTGATTCCTGGATGCATGAATTCTGACTATAGGCGAAGCAGCACCATATAGTGGATACTGATTTAGAGAATTCACAGCCTTCTGGAGAACCTTGCCCCAGTCCTGCAAGGTACTGCCACCTAGCTGGCACTGTCTTCAAAAGGCCATCTCACCATTCTATCAAACCAGCTGCTTCGGGATGGTGGGGATCACGGTAAGAGCAGTGAGTCCCATGAGCACGAACCCATTGCTGCACTTCTTTGGATGTGAAGTGAGTTCCTTGGTCAGGAGCAATGCTGTGTGGAATACCATCGTGGTGGATAAGGCATGCTGTAAGTCCACAGATGATAGTTTGGGCAGAGGGTTTACGTGCAAGGAAAGCAAATCCATACCCAAAGTAAGTGCCTATTCGTGTGATTAACCTGCCACCAGGTTAACTAGCTGATCACCATGAGTGCTGCCATATCAGAGGCTCAGCTTGGTCTCTGGTCTCTACTGCTGGCAGATTGAGCATTAAGCAGTGGCTGTAGCTAGATCAGCTTTGGTGAGTGGACGTCCATGTTTTGGAGCCAGACATAACCTCCATCCCTGCCACCATGGCCACTTTGTTAATGAGCCCATTGACCAATAACAGGGAAGAATGGGAAAGGGTTGCGTCCTATCCACAGACTGAGCCATTCTATCCCCTTGATTGTCAATGTCCTCCTCTGCTGAGGTCACTTTTTTTTTTTGCAGTACTGAGGATTGAACTCAGGGGCATTCTACCTCCAAGCTACACCCCCCAGCCTTATTTTTTTGAAACAGGGTCTCACTTAGTTACAGAGGCCCTCACTAAGTACCTGAGGCTAGTCACAAACCTGTGAGCCTCCTATCTCAGCCTCCCAAATACTGGGATTACAAGCATGCACTAACACAACGCTCAGCCTCAGGTCACCTTTTGGTGATTAACATGAGACATTATCTTCACATTCTTTGCCCATTCGGAGATATCTATCCACATACCTCTCCCCCAAATGTCTCTGTCACCAATCTTCCAATCATGTTCTTTCCAAGTCCCTAAAAATCCCAACAAACCATTGGCTACAGCTCATGCATGAGTGTATAATCATACAGCCAGCCATTTTTCCTTCCAAGCAAAATGCACAACCAGATGCACTGCATGAAGTTCTGCCCACTGAGATTTTCCCTCACCATCATCCTTCAGGGATGTCCCAGAGAGCGGCTCTAGCACTGCAGTTGTCCATTTGCAGGTGGTACCTGCATTTGTGCAGAACCATCTGTAAATAAGGCCCAAGTTTTCTCTTCCCCTGTCAGCTTATCATATGGTACACTCCATGAGGCCATAGGTTCACACTGAGGGACAGAAGGCACTCTATTAAGAATAGGACCCATAGGCATTTGGGCCACTTCTTCATGTAACTTACTTGTGCCTTCAGGACCCACTCAGAGCCTATTATGTATGTACCATTTCCATCTGATAATGGATTGCTGCTGCACATGTCAAACTTTATTCCTTGGCAGGTCAGATAGCACCCAGTTCATGGTTGAAAGACCTGGAAACTTTCTAGAGAAACAATGATAAAAGTCCAATTTGAAGAGCTGAAGGCCATTATCTGAGATGAGAGCAGACACCCTTTTCTCAGAAAGAATCACACATTCCTTCACATGGCTTTTTCCTTCTTTTTATCCAGGTCTTATGCCTATTAGAACCATGTTGCCTACATTCAGGGAAAGATTTCCCATATAATCTGCCATCACATAAACCAATCATCACAGCAATAGGCAAAGTCACATAATTTTGTGTGTTTCATAATCTAGTCAAGTTGACAATCCAAACTATCACAAGAGGTGATGAAATCCTAAACAATTAGAATGATAAAAACAAAGGGTAGAAACAAGCATTTATCTTTCCCACCCTAAAATACATCCTCATACCCTTAAATGCTGGGCATTATCAGGAAGTTTCTCCATTTCCACTGCTAATCCTATAACTGGGTTCTTAGAAATTCCTACCCCCCTCCCAAGCCCTAGAAGTTGTGTGCTTCCCTGTTCTCTGTATTTGGACTGTCTTTCAAGTCTTTGAAAGATGCCTTTTCTCCCTGCAAATGCTTCTTTGATTTTGCCAGGTAGTTATGCTGTGGTTGTTCGGTTTTTTCCAAGTCCCTGGTATTTTTGATCTCCAGCCACACGTACCCTGGGTTTTTAGATAGTTTCCAGGCTTTCTCTGAGTTATTGACTTTTTAAATTCTACCTCCCAGGTTTTTTTTTCCTACCCAATGTCTGCATTTTGTCAATGTTCCATTTTCAAAATTAGAAAAACAACCTAATGGATTTCTTGGGCTTTTCATCTCCCTAAAAAGAGGTTGAATTTTCTGGAATTTCAAAATGGAAAGGAAGTATGACATTCAACAAGTCTAGCTCACTTGCTAGAATTTTAATCTCCCCTCCAGCCCCCAAAACCCTGACTCAGATGGTGGACTTTTATTAAGAAGTCCTTTTATAGATTAAATTATCTCTTTTCTGCATTTTGTTTAGTTTTTGGTGTTTGTTTATTGTGTATGTTTGGGGATTGAACCCCGGGGCTGTGTGCATGCTAGGCAAGCACTCCATCACTGAGCTATACCCCCAGCTGAGATTTTACTATTTTTCGTTATGCAGATTTCTCCTGGAACCACACAAACCCAAAGTTACTTCTGCCCTGTGACAACCTTCCAACAGTCTGAATAAAGCTACCTTATCCCCTACCCCAACACAAACCACTTCCAAATTAAACAAATGCAGCCCCTTTTACTGTTATGTTATATGTGGTATTTTCAAAGACCTTGTTGCTTTTCTCAGAATAATTACTATCGTTATTAATATTATACTTTCTGTCTATAAGGTGAAAATTCTTCTTAGAATCCTGTGATTATCTTATGAGTGTTTAGAATATAGCCACTAAATATGTTTAAATTTAGGCTGACGTTTTAGCTTTTAGAACAAGTGAATTTAACAATTGGACAAAACGCTATTGACAGACATGCTTTGCTGAAATGTCAGTCAGAGAAGCCTTCCCTGACCTACTCACTACACCCAAGTAGTCTGGATAATCTTGAATTTATCCTCTGCAGAGTTCTCAACACGATGACATATTTTTAAAGTATTTGTTAATTCTAACTCTGTCTAGAAACTGCAAGCTGTAAAAAAGCTAAGAGTAAAAAATACAATTTGCTGTCTACAAGTGCTAAAATCATGCCCGACACATAAATAAAACCCTCACAAATAATTGTTCATAGAAAACATGAATCAAAGGACTTTATTTCATTTCAGGTACTGGAAGAGAGCTTAGATGCCTCATTATTCAGATGGGTAAACTGAGACTGAAGGAGATAAAGGGATTGATTTATCCTAAGTAATATAAACTATTTGGTATTATAATTTGTTTTTGTTTTTTTCTTTTTTTTTTGTTCTGCTTTGCTTTGCTTTGTGTGGTACTAGTGATTGAACCCAGGGGTGTTCCTCCTCTGAGCTACACTTTTAATCCTTTTTATTGCTTATTTTTATTTTGAAACAGGTTCTTGCTAAGAACTATTATGAATTGAGATGTGCTATGAGTGTAAAATACATACCAGATTTCCAAGACATGCTACAAAAGGATGTATAATATCTCACTAATAGCTTTATACTGATCACGTGAAAAAAGAATGACACTCTGACATGTGAGATTAAATAAAATATATTAAGATTACTGCACTTTATTTCATTTAAAATTATATAGGTGACACCTATTCATGAAGAAAAACTCTCAGAAGATCAGAAATGGAGAGGAACTTCCTCACCATGATAAAGAACAACCACACACACACAAAAAAAACTTAGGTTCACATTAAACTTAGTGGTAGAAGGGTATATGATTTTCCTTTTAAGATCAGAGACAAGGGGATATCCACTCACACCCATCTTATTCAGAATAATATCGGAAGTTCTAGCCACCGTAACAAGGCAAAGAAAACAAATAAAAACCATACAAATTTGAAGGGAAGAAATGAAGCGCTCTATTTACAGACATAATTGTCTATACAAATAATTCCTGGGAATCTATTTTTAAAAACCATCCAGCACCAATAAGTGAGTTCAGCGAGGTCATAGGATATAAGTTCAATGCACAAAGATCTATTATGTTGCAACGCACTAACAATGAACATTGGAAACCTGAAATTAAAACACAATGACAAGGATACATTACAAGTGACAGCATAAGAATAATGCTACATCCACATAGGAAGGTGTCACTACCAATTCCTCTAACATGTATTTGGAGCGAAGAGGGGAAGCACGGTGGGAGGTGAAGAGAACCACATCAAGCGCACCAAGTGCTGTGTGCATATGTGCTTATATCACTCCGAACATCAATGTGATGTATAATTAAAACGTACCTGTAAAAGCATAAAAATGTTTAAGAATACAAAGGGGTCACTAGAGATTATAATGGACAACAGCAGGCCAACAAATCTGACCCGCTAGATGACATTAAAAAAAATTCCTGGACATATATACCTTACCAAGATTAAATCATAAAAATAGAAAATCTGTAATGAAATTGAATCAATGATTTGTTTTAAATCCCTATAGCAAAGTCCAGGAGCAGATGGTTCTTCTGCTGAGTTCTACCAATCTTTCAAAGAACTAATTCTAATTCTCCTTAAGTTATTCCAAAAAAAGGAGGAAAAATCTTCTAAATACACTCTACAAGGCCAGCACTTCTTAAATGCCAAACCAGAGAAGGACAAAGAGGAAACTACACGCCACTATCTTGATGAACATACATGCAAAAAAATCGTAACAAACTACTAGAAAACTGAATAAAAAACATATTAAAAGCATTATTTATCATGAGCAAGTGGATTGGATTCATTCCAGGGATGAAAAGATGGTTCAACATACACAAATCAATAAATATGACATACCACATCAACAGAATGAATAACCAAGACCATATGATTATCTCAATAGATGTAGAAAAGGCATTTGATAAAATTCCACATAGCTTCATGAAAAAAATGCTGAACAAATTAGGTACAGAAAAAATGAGGCTTAACACAATAAAATGCCATATACAAAAAGCCAACACCTAATATTATACTAAAAGAAGACAGGCTGAAAACTTTTTCTGTAAGATCTAGAATAAGACAAGGATGCTCACTTTTATCATTTTTTTCAACAAATTTCTGGAAGTCTTAGCCAGAGCAAGTCAGGCAAGAGAAAAAGAAAACAATCAGGAAAATTTGCAAAGAGAAAATAAAAATTTCACTGTTTGCAGGCTGGGCATGGTGGCTTATGACTGTGATACTAGTACTTGGGAAGCTAAGACGAGTGGATTGTAGGTTCAAGGCCAGTGTGCAGTGACTTAGTGAACCCTGTTTCAAAATAAAATAAGAAGGCCTGAGATATAGCTCCGTGGTATGAACAACCCCTAGCTTCCATCCCCAGTAACAAAAACAAAATAACAAAAAAAATTATGATGAAAGTTGTAATGTAAGTCTCTAGCTACTGAAAATCTGGCTATTCACCTGAATCTACACAACCCATATTCATTATAACCTCTATTGTGTATCCTTCGCAGGACACAAAGCACGGTACGTGCATTATCTCACTTGAAATTCAGAAAAGTTTAATTTTACCTAAAGGTGAGAGTCTTTCCACTTAATAATGAGAATATATGTTCAAGTCACAAGATTAAGAGATTTTCCCAAAGTCATGTAAATAGTAATTGATCAACTCAGGGCTTGGATCCAGATCTACTGATTCCAAGCATACCACAAACTCACCAAACCCCAAATGAAACCTTCTTTCTCCACCTGTATTTCTCATATTCATAAGCTCATCTCCATGAATGGCTAGTTCCTGAAGCCATTTCAGAGGGAGTTCTTTCCCCCTCCTCTCTCTTCCCAAATCTCTCGTTTGATTTAGTTCTCTGTTTCAACCTACTATCAGCAACTCCCCCTCAGCCTTTGTTGAGCTTCATGTCTAGAATCCCTCCTTTTCTTTTGGATTTGATTTCATATGTCTTCCTCAGTTTCTATCCAGAACTAATCCTCTTCCTCCTCCTTCTCCTCTTCCCTCTGTGTGTGTAGTACTGAGGATTGAACCAGGGACATTCTGCGACATTCTGCCTCTGAGCTATACCCCCAGCCCTATTTTTTTTTTCATCTGGAAATGAGGTCTCACTTAGTTGCTGAGGGCCTCGCCAAGTTGCTGTGACAATCCTCAAACTTGCAATCCTCCTGTCTCAGCCTCCCAAGTACCTAAAATATAGGTGTGTGCTACTACTCCCAGCAGCTTCATCCAAACTTCTGAAGATAACTCTTCTAGCTTGGTTTCTCCATTTCATTTCTCAGGGAAAGGAATTTTAAATAATAGAAAGTGACTTCCGGGAAGATGGCGACCGAGAAAAGCGGGGCTTAAGAGCCCCGCTAACAACAAATCTCCATTACCACAAAATCAGCGCCTTTCATAGCCAGAAAACACCATCACCAGTGAAACAAAAAATCACCAGGCTCCAGAGAGAAAGCGGACTGAGAACAGAGCCACAGAGGAGATACACCAACCTCGCGCCCGAGGACGCTGCAGACGCGGCAGCAGCGCCATACTGCCGGAGGCACCGGCGAATTCACCGGACGGCTACAGCAAGCCGAGGTGAGCCACTGTGGAACAGCTAGGCGGGATTTCTCCGCGCAGAGAGCATCTAAAGCTCCCAGTGGCCGAGCTCAGCACACGCTGCAGGGATTCAGAGTAGAAATCAAAATCAAGAAGAAAAACGCCAGCCCCATAGCCGAGGGCGTAGCAGCAGCGGCGCCATATTGCCACCTGCAGCAGCGGAAGCGAATTCAGCGAGGCCAGTACAGCTACATCTGCGTACTCAAGAACAGTGAGTCAAATTGCGGGCCACAAAGGAGAAATCCCAGTACTGTACTCCCTGGGACTTGACCCAGTGGGGGAGGGGCGGTGGCAGAGATATCACACCATAGGAGAACGTGCAACCTGGCACCCCCCACAGTCTAAAGCAGCCTCTATCGACTCTCTGGGTCGGAGACTCTGTGATAAAACCCAGTAAAGGAGTAGTGGGGTCCGAGATACTACTGACTCGAGATCCAGAACACCTTAAGTGAAGTCATAGTGACCCAAGGGAAGAACCCAGAGAAGGCACAAACATCGGAAATCATGGGAAAGAGGAATAATACTGGAGCAATTAATGCCCACAACCCCACAACATCAGAACCCGATAAAACAGAAAATCAGAGATTTCTAGAAGATCAAATCAGGAAAATAACTGTAGAAATAATAGAGGTGCTTCGAAAAGAACTCAGAGAGAGCCAAAAAGAGATAAAGGATGCAATTAATGAAGTAAAGGCCTCAATTCAAAGCACAAACAACCGATTAGACCACATGGAGAACAGAATCTCGCTCTTAGAAGATGATCATTCCAAAAATGAACTCATAGTTTCTAATCTAGAAAAAAATATCCGACAGCAGGAATCTGATATTGAAGAAATATGGGCCCATTTTAAGAGAGCTAACCTAAGAATAATTGGAATAGAGGAGGGAAAAGAAAGTGAAACCAAAGGGATCAACAATCTCTTCAAAGAAGTAATAGCAGAAAATTTTCCAAACATAGAGCAAGAGGTTGATACAAAGGTCCAGGAAACTTATAGAACTCCCTTTAGACAGGATCGGAGAAGAGGATCTCCATGCCACATAATTGTCAAAATGACCAATGTGGAAGCCAAGCAGAGAATCTTAAAGGCAACAAAAACAAAGGGCCAAGTGACATTCAGAGGCAAACCAATTAGAATCACTCCAGACTTCCCAAACCAAGTCATGAGAGCCAGAAGGGCTTGGAGTAACATATTCTAAACTCTGAAAGAAAACAACTTCCAGCCAAAAATTTCCTACCCAGCATAACTTTCTATCAAATTAGATGGAAAAATAAGAAGCTTCCATGACAGATAGAAACTGAAGGAATTTATGTCTTCAAAACCAGCACTAGAGAAAATACTCAAAGAGATTAACTACAAAGAAGAAATAGGTAACACACACCAGAACCAGAGAAACAAGAGTTTCCATCCAACAGACAACTAAGATTGGTTATCTGTGGAGATTCATTATTTATGTTAGTCTTTTACCTATCTCTAAATGGTATTGTTTGCCTTTATTGTTGTTAATTTTTAGGATTTCTAGTTGGAATATTAATATACCTTCAGATATAGCAATTGGAAATATTTTATCCCATTCTATTAGTAACTGTTAACTCTGTTTACATTGTCTTTGGATATACAATATTTTTTTTTTATTTTTTAGGGAGTTTGTATACTCCTCTGTTCCCTGTGCCATTGAAATCATAACCAAGAAATCACTGCCAATTTCAATGTTGTGAGGTTTAATGACCCAGATTTTCTCCTAAAAGTTTATAGTCTTAAGATTTATATTTAGGTCTATTATCTATTTTGAGTTAATATTTGTATATGGGATTAGGTAAGGGTCCAATTTTATTCTTTTCCATGTAATTATTATTTTTTAACAATATTTAGTTAAAAGATTATCATTTTCACCACCAAATGTTCGTGGAAACCTTGTCAAAAATAACTTGACAATATAGGGAAGAATTTAGCTCTAGGCTTTTATTTAACTCCAAAGGTTTATATATCTGCCTTTAGAATAGTACTACACTGTTTCAATTATTGTAGCTTTATATGGTTTGAAATCAGAAAATATATATCTTCTAGCTTTGTTCTTTTTCAAGATCGTTTTGGGTACCTAGACTCCATATCCCATATTAGGATAGATTTTTTTCTGAAAAATATATATATAAATATATGATAGTTTCACCTAAAAAATAGAAAAAAAATATTCTCTGGTAAGAAAGAAAGCAAAAAGAAATATTGAAATGTTATCTTTAAGTCATCAAAAGCTTGGTATCAGACAAATGAAACTGTTATGTGAGATTATCATTTTTAATTTTAGATAAATTGCCATAATACTAGATGTCAACTACTAAGCCAAGCATGGGAGGGAGGGATGGGGAGAGAATGGGGTGGGGATCGGGTGGGGGCTGACTGGGAAAAGTGTGCATGTATGTCTACAAAAGTATGTATCCTACTATGATGTATGAATACATTGCACCAATAAAAAAAAAGAAGGAAATAAAAAAAAAATAAAATAAAATAAAAAAGAACAATGTACACAGAATATTGTGTAATTTAAATACATATTATATGTAAAGATATCTATTTTTATATTATATCTTATCCGTCTATCTGTCTATCTTAAAATTGCCTGGGAGGACATCCCAGAGTCTGTCAGCAATGTTTAGTTTTGGATAAAAATAAAAAACTGGATGTGGGAAAAAAAATTAAATGATAGAAAGTCTCTATGAATGTTCAGTCCATTTAAGAGGAAGCCCAAACAACTTAAGTTAGCAAACCTAAGGTTAGCAAATCAACCTTAACAAAATACAGTCCACCCTGTACATAAACCAACTACGTTATTTGGAGAAAGTTGCTCAACTTTCCAAATTCTCATTTCTGACTTCTTTCTAACTGAGATAATAGTAGTGCATAGTACTGGTTTTTTGCTTTAGTTTTTTTGTTTTTGTTTTTGTTTTGTTGTTTTGTGGTACTGGGGATGGAACCCAAGGGCATTCTACCTCTGAGCCCTATTTTATTTTTTATTTTGAAACAAAGTCTCCCTAGGTTGATGAGACTCTCACACTTGCTGAGGCTGTTCTCACACCTGTGATTCTCCTACGTCAGCCTCTCCAAGTGCACCACTACACCCAGCTATCACACCATACTTTAAGTTTTTATTTGCATGTTAACATATCCTATTACAGTTTTCTTTCTGAAGGCCAAATCCACTGGGTAATACAAAGTATATATATATATATATATATATATATATATATAATTTTTTTTGCAGTACAGGGGATGGAACTCAGGGCATTCTACCTCCGAGCTACACCTGCATCTCTATTTTATTTATTTATTTTTATTTTCAAACAGAGTCTCCCTAGGTTGATGAGAGTCTCACTACTTGCTGAGGCTGTCTTCATACCTCTGATTCTCCTGTCTCAGCCTCCCCGAGTGCTGAAATTACAAACATATACCACATATCTGCCTGTTACACCATATATTTAAGTGTTTATTTGAATGTTAACATATCCTATTACACTTTGCTTTCTTAAGGCCAAATCCACTGGGTAATAAAAAGTGTAGGTACATGATTGATTGATTGATTGATTGATAGATAGATAATAGATTTTTTGTGTGTGGTACTGGGGAAACCCTGGGCATTCTACATCCAAGCTATACCTGCAGCCCTGTTTTTTATTCTTTATTTTGAAACAGGTTCTCACTGAGTTGCAAAGGGCATCACTAAGTAGCTCAGGCTATCTTCGAACTGCAATCCTCCTGTCTCATCCCCCCAAATGAGACTGTCCCGGAACCCGCGATCTTCCTGTCTCAGCCACACAAATGCTGAGATTACAGGCATCCACCACCACGCCAGGCTACAAAGTAGAAATTTAATGCATATTTATGAAATTAATAATTGAATCAAGATATATTTATCCAAAGGGATAGTAAATAACAAACAGACCAGAGAAAATCCACCACCAGAGATGCCCAGAGTCGCACGTTAGATCAATGACTGAATTGTCAACATTTAACCAGACATGTCCGAAAAGTCAGTTAACACTGAAACCACCAGGAGTCTCTGACAATCAGCTCAAGCGCCTGTGCATGTACACAAGCCTTTTGTGTATGGCCCATGTGTTTGAGGCAGGATGTCTCTGACTTAATTGCAAAAGTAAATTAAACATATATTGATAACGCCTTGCTCACCTCTCTCAACAGAAATCATTGAAAGATGACTGTACAACTAAGTCATGTTTAAAAAAATATAGTAGAGACATGTTCTAAACATTGAGTTTGAGGTGCTACTTTTCTATAATGTTCTCATTCTGAAGCTGGGCGATGTTTTCTTTGCACAGCTGCCTTACATCTGTTTTATCTGCCCTGTTCAAACTGGGAAAATATATATTATCCAAACATGTCTTGTTTTTCAAGGGAGCTATTAACTAACCAAATAATGACTTCTCTGGAATATGCAGAAAACTGATGCAACAGATCTTTTTTTTTTTTTTTAAAGAGAGATCCATAGTTTTTGATGTTCTTACTGAGGATTAAACTTAGGGACATTGTTACCTCTGAACTACACCCCCAGGTATTTAAAAAAATTTTTTTGAAACAGGGTCTCACTAGGTTGCTCAGAGTCTTGGTAAGTTGCTGAGGCTGGTTTCAAACCTGTGATCCTCCTGTCTCAGTCTCCCAAGTACTAGGATTGCAAACATGTACCACCATGCCCAGCTAAGGTATATACAATTTTTTAAATTTCTCTATTACCATTTCTTGTTTATTTTTTATTTTTCCTTGGACTTTATTTTTTATAATTTTTATGTGGATCATATTGAAAATGGCATACATTCAGATTGTGCTTGGTGCCCTCTTCCCCGCACTTCTCCTTTCACCCTCCCAACAATGAGTTGACCACGCTACATTTGTACTTTTACACATATTTGGATGTAGCTCCTCCATTAATCAACCTCAGCCTTCTTCCCCTCCTACCCTTCCTTTCTAGCTTTGCTGAGGTTTCCTTTCCATTACCTGGAGTCCCTCTGGTATCCCCAGTGCTCCCTAGTTTGGGCATATTAGAGAAAACATATGTCCCTTCTCTTTCTGTGCTTGGCTGATCTCACTTAACATAATGTTCTCCAGGTATTTCCATCTTTTTTGGGAATGACATGATTTTTTTCTTCTTTATAGCTGAGTAGAATTCTTTTGTGTGTACTTCCCATAATTTTGCAATCCATTCATCTGTTGATGGACACCTTGGTTGGTTCCATATTTTGGCTATTATAAATTGTGCTGCTATGAACATAGGTATGCATATGTTGCTGTAGTTCTCTGATTTCAACCCCTTTGGAAAGATACCCATGAGTGGTAAAGCTGGATCATATGGTGGATCTATTCCCAGTTTTCTAAAGAATCTCTACACTGATCTCCATAGTGGCTGAACTACTTTGCGCTCCCACCAACAGCGTAAAAGAGTTCCTCTTTCCCCACATCCTCGCCAGCATTTGTTGTTATTTGATTTCTTTATGCTTGCCACTCTGATTGGGGTTAGATGGAATCTCAGCATAGTATAGAAACACTTTTTATCATAAAGAGTTAGAATACTGATAAATCACATTCAATTTTGGGAATAATTTCATTTTCTATCAATTAATCTCTAATAAATAGGTTATGTTGGGATCAAATGTAGATTTTCATGCATCATCGACTTGAGACTTTTCTTCCTTTTTTAGTATAAGTATTTCAATGCCATATATTCCCCTCGAAGCACTACTTTAGCCACATCTAACAATTTGATAAATTGTGATTTTATTTTCATTTATTCCAAAATATTTTAATGTCCCTTATGATGTCTTTGACTCATAGGTAAAAGTGTCCTATTTAATTCCCAAATATTTGTCAATTTTCTCTGTTATTGACTTCCACTTTCTTTTTCATAAGAGTACACTCTCCATATGATTTTAGTCCTTTTGAACTTTATAGAGACTTTTATGGTGTATATTTATCTATTTTGTGTGCACTTAAAACAATTTTATTGTGCTGTTGTTTAGTGGCATGTTCCATAAATATAAATTAGATAAGTTTGCTTGATAGTATTCTTCAAGTGTTCCACAGTCCTATTGATTTTTCTATCTACTTGTTCTTTCAGTTATTGACAGAATGCTATTTAAATCTCCAAATAAAATTTGTAATGTATCCTTGCTCCTTTCTGACTTCCTGCACTTTGAAGCTCTTTTATTAAATGTAGACCCACTTAAGGTTATTTCTTCATGGTGAGTTTGGCCTTTTATCATTATTAAGTGTCCCTCGTTATACATGGTAGCATTCTTTGTTATGCAGATCAAATTTTCCAGAAATGTTTCCCTTTTTAAAAAATTTTTAGGACTGGAGACCAAAACCAGGGGCATTCTACCTCCGAGCTATATTCCCAGCCCTATGTTTTATTCTTCATTTTGAAACAGGGTCTCGCTGAATTGCAGAGGGCCTCACTATGTAACTGAGGCTGGCCATGAACCTTTAATCCTCCTGTCTCAGCCTCCCAAGTACTGGGATTACAAGCATGCGCCACCATACTGGGCTACTTTCTTTGTGTCCTATTTCTTCTTTTTTTATTGGTGCATTGTAATCACACGTCTTGTTGAAGTTCAGGAAGATAATAGCACACACAGCACTCACTGAGCCCTCCCTCATGTCCTTCCCTATTCTCTCCTCCTCCCTCCTTTGTACACTAAGCATAGTGATTGGCTTTGATAAGTTTGTGTACATCGTGACCTCTGAGGTGTTTTCCTCTTCCTCCCTCCTGTCTCCCTCAGTTAAGTCCCCTCCTTCACTCCAGTAAGTTTCCTTCTCCTTTGTCTAGCATTCCCCCTGGATCCCAATTTCTCCCCAGCTTCTGTATGAGGGAGAACATCTGACCTTTCACTTTTTGTGACTGACTAATCTCACTCAGCGTAATGTTCTCCAGTTCCATCCATTTCCCTGCAGATGACATAATTTTATTCTTCTTTATGGCTGAGTAAAATTCCACTGGGTACATAACTCATAGAGTTGTAATCCATTCATCTGTCGATGGCCATCTTGGCTGGTTCCATATTTTGGCTATTGTGAATTAAGCAACTATAAGCATAGATATGCATACATTATTCTGGTAGTCTGGTTTCAGTTCTTTTGGGGGGGGTAGATATCCAGGAGTGGTGTAGCTGGGTCATATGGTAGGTTTATTCTTATTCTTCTTTTTTAAGATTTTTTATTGGTGCGTTGCAGTCATACATCTTAATAGAGTACAGGATGGTAGAGGCATACATGCACATATCACTCATTTGGCCCTTCTCCAATTCTCATATCCAAAAAATGCAACATGATACCACATATTAAATAAGGGTTAAATAAGATTATATGTGAGCCATGCATGGTGGTGCACACTTATAATTCCAGTCCTTGGGAGGCTGAGACAGGAAGATCGCAGGTTCACGGCCAGCCTCAGCTACTTAATGAGGCCCTCAACAACATAGTGAGACCCTGTTTCAAAATAAAGAATGAAAAATAGGACTGGAGGTATAGCTAGGAGGTAGAATGCTCTAGTTTCAATCCCCAGACCCCCCCCCCCCACACACACACACACAGAGAGAGAGAGATTATATGTATCGAACTACTTAGCACGGAGTTTGTCCCATAGAAGAAAATACATAAGAAATTCTATTGTCTAGGTTAGGGCTTTCATGAAATCATAGTCCCTACAGGCTATCTTTGAGGTGCTGTTATCTAGGACAGGGTGCACAGTGGAATCCAGAGAGGCATTTGAGTATAAGACGTGCCACCTCTACCCATTGGCTATGGAAGTAAAGATGAGCCATAAAGCACCAACACAGTCTAGTTTACCTGACTTTTGATAGAAAGGAAGATGGGAGTGGAAAGAAAACTCAGTGCTCTGCTCCTTCTTTCTCCTGGAGCTTCTGAAAGCCAACCTCCCAAAAGCAGTCCAGGGACTGAGCATTCAGGATAGGAACCGATTTCAGAGGCAGAAATATATCCAGATGGCAATTTGTAGTACATCCTTGGGTGTATAGGCTGAAGCTTCTTTTCTAAGCCTTGACCAAGCCATTTTTCTGGAAATGGGAATTGGGGTGGGGGAGAAGATAAGGCAAGGACAAATTAGACCTAGCTGGAGTTTTTTAATTTTAATTTTGCTTACATTGGGGTCATTCCAAAAGGGTTTTGGACTCTTTACAGTACTCATTAGTGATGTTCCACTTTGGATTTAACCATAGACCTAATTTATCTCTAACCCAAAGGGACTAGAATGAAGCCTGATCTTGGTAGAGTGCCACTGTGACCAAGGGAACAGTGTCTTGTAGATTCGCTCTAACCTCCCCATCCACATTTTTACATTTATTTATTTATTTATTTATTTATTTATTTATTTTTGGTACTGAAGGTTAAACCCAGGGACATTTTACCTTCCAGCTACACCCCCAGCCCTACTTAATGTCTTTATTTTGAACGAGGGTCTCACTGAGTTGTTGTCTTGTTAAGGTGCTGAGGGTGGCCTTAAACCTGTGATCCTCCTGTCTCAGCCTCTAAGCACTGAGATTACAGGAGTGCACTACCACACCTGGTTTATCTACACCTTTTAAGCAGCCTGTTTCTCTGTGTCCCATCACCCAGAATATTTTGTTCTTTGTAGTAATATATTCCAAACACCACTACCAGGTGGTGTTGTTGTTGTTATGTTTTAATTTTGGGTCAGAATTCCAACTAGTTCCTCTCCTGAAGCTAACTAAATTTTGGCTGGGTTTCCAATACTAAAAATCAGTAACTTAACTTGATCGACTGTGGCCACACTCCAGGTTGGACAGGTATTGAGCTCTCTCCCTTTTTCTTGACACCTGTCTTTTCTGGAAAATAACCAAGGCAAATGTTTTTAACTCTTTAACAAATGGCACACCAAGGCACAAAGAAGGTAAGTGTCATTCTCAGGAGCATGTGGCTAGTAAATGACAGGGCTGGGAATTTAAATCAAAACTCCCTACTTCAAAGTTAATGTTCTTCCTACTGCTTATGGCACATATTACTGCATGGCCTTTCTGATATCATGATGAGTTAAAAATCAAATCATATTGAAATATCAATTCACGGGTCCAAAGAAAACCAGGCAAACACTGCTCCCCTTAGAGATATGGTCACACTGGGGATTGCAGTCTCCCAACTTTTCCCCCACTGAGAATCTGACCAAATAGTCAACACACTTAGGAGTCGTATTCTTTCTTCTGTCAACCTCATCTCCATGCTATTTACTATTGTCAGAAATAGGATCCAGGGTCTCATCATAAGCTTTTGTCCAATAAAAACACCTTTCCCAGATGGGGTTAAGTCCTTGATGATTTTCCCTACTGTGAAAGTCTTTACTTAGACATGGGAGATCAGTCTTAGGACACAGATGCCTTGGGCGTAGAAAAGAGTAACCAAATTTACATTAAGGACAAATGAACAGTATTAGGACCTTTCCAAGTGTACATGTGGGGATCTGCTGATGCGGATATCAAAGTTCAGTCCTCTTATTTTACCTATAGAGACTGAAGGCTAAAGAGAGGAAAGGGAGTTACCCTAAGAGTAATAGAGTAAGAGGTAGGATTAGAATTCAGGTATTTCATGTAGTACTTGGAAACTGGAAGTACTATGAAAGCAACAGTAACAGGAAGTGGGTTGATCAGCTAGAAGAAGACTGTAGAAAAATAATCTGGGGTTACTTGCATCATAGTTTCGAGACAAGCTATTTGGCCCTAAGTACATTTCAAAAAAATGGTAAAACGTGCACACGTGCGCACACACACACACACACACACACACAAACACACACATAGCTAGGAGCATTAAATGAGATAATATACACTGAAAAATCTAGAACAGGGTTTGGCCTACAGAAGATAAATAATGAGTTATTATTTAGTTATAAGAAATAGGGAAAATTCCCAGACTTGGCTGGTTTCTTTCTGAATGTCTTCTTAAAATACCTATTTGATTCCCCAACCCCATGCTTCTGATTCATAATTTACACTTCTAATATGCTCCAAGTAATGCTGATGGTCCAGAGAATCATATTTTAAGAACTCTGAGCCAGGCATTGTGGCACACACATATAGTCCCAATATTTGAAGGCTGAGACAAGAGTATCACAAGTTCAAATGCCAACCTCAGCAATTTAGCAAAGCCCTCAACAACTTAGCCAGATCCTGTTTCCAAATAAAAAATAAAATAGGGCAAAGAGTGTAGCTCAGAGATAGAATATCCCTGGTTTCAATGCCCAGTGTCACACACACACACACACACAAAAAAAACACTTCTGAGAAAATGTATCAGTGAAAACTCAGGTGGACTTCCATTTTGGTTGTTATCCCATATCTGGAAAGACAATATTCACCTTCTAAAATATGAAACACACAAAAGCAAACAACCTATATCGTTAGGTTAATCTTTTTCTTCCCCTTCTGTACCTCAGTTTCCCTCTCTGTAAAAGAAAGTGTTTGAACTGCATGAACCCTGATGAAACTTGGGGCATGGAAAGTTTAAGATTCTTTAAAAACCAGCTGAGACAGGATGCTTACAGGTTGAGACCAGCCTAAGCAACTTAGTGAGACCTGTTTCAAAATAAAAAAGTAAAATAAGGCTGGGGGTGCAGTTCAGAGGTAGAATGCCCCTGGGTTCAATTCCCAGTACCCCCACCCCAATTGGTATGGTAAGGATTGAATCACATTTTAGCACAAATCCCAAGCAGGCAGGAATCCCATTCAGGTAGTTTCTAGATCTGCAGGCTAATTTGAAGCCCCTTCCCCTCCACACAGCCACTCCATAATACAGAATTTCCTCCAGACGATTCTAGGCACAGTCCCAACTGGCCTCAATGGGAGTTGTTACCTAAGGATTAAGCTGGAATCTCAGCCGTTGCTCTTCTGAAAGCTGAAAAGATCACATCGTTAAACTATGTCTAGGGAGGAAAAAAGAAGCTATTCATGGCCTCTGAACACATGCTTATGTTTCAGTTCCAACTGCTTATACATTTGCATCTGTTTTCATTCTTGGAAATGTGATTGCCTTTTTTAGGATTATGGCAACAGACAAATATTGTACTGTGAGAATCTTTCCATTGCTGTTCTGAATCATGTACTCCGGAAACATCCTTGGAACATTTGGAATGACTGATGGTTTTGTGATTATATTTCATAGGAATGGGCAATGTAACTGAACAGGTGTGGGGAATGGAAAAAAGGACTGCATGAATCTTGAAGATTTACTTCCCCACATGGCTTCTGCTATGGCTCTGCCTAAGCGAGTTATTGCACTTTCCTGACCCATTTCCTAATCTGTAAAATTAAAGGAGTCACACAAACTCAGAGTAGCTGACCTTGCCCTTTGAACCAAACGGAGTCAAGTGATACCCGTGGCAAGGTGAAAGAAAAGAAGCGAAAATAAATAATTCGCATGATAATAAAAAAGAAAGACAGTACAAAGAGAAATAAAATAAAAATTCCCCTCTCCACCCCTACCTCTTTTCTGAATACCCAGAGGTAGTGTTAACATATGTGTATAGCTTTTTTGGATATTTTCTGTGTGTATATGAACATATGTGTAATCTTTTGTATTTTAAAAGAATAAACATAAAAATGCATATGCAAAAACAGATATAAAATTAAGTAAATAGTGTAATGTTTTGTATAGTATCATGTCTTTCTCTGCTTGTGTTAATTCTCATATAGTAGAGAATTCTCCTGGTAGTGGCATTGAATTTAAAACCTTAAGTTTTAAAGCATTAGAGGTTATGTTTTAGATGTACTTTTTTGGTACTAAGATTGAACACGGTGGTAGTCTACCTCTGAACTACACCCTCAGCCCTATTTTTATTTGTTTATTTTTTGTGGTACCAGGGATAGAACCCAGGGACATTCTACCTCCGAGCTACACTCCCAGTCCTTTTTTTTTTTCAGTATTGGGGATGGAACCCAGGGGCATTCTACCTCCAAGCTACACCCCCAGCCCTATTTTTTATTTTTTATTTTTTGAAACAGGGTCTCACTGAGTTTCAAAGGGCCTCAGTAAGTAGTAGCTGAGGCTGTCCTCAAACCGCAATCCTCCTGTATCAGCCTCCCAAATGTCCCAGTCTTATTTTTATTTCTTATTTTGAAACAGGGTCTCAATAAGTTACCGGGGCCTCACAAGTTGCTGAGGCTAGCTGCAAACCTGTGTTCCTCCTGTCTCAGCCTCCCAAGTACTGAGATTGCAAGCATGTGCCACCATGCCTGTCTTATATTTTATATATACCTTCTACTCACACTATTATATTAGTGCTTCTTCAAGATACACAAATATACATACACACACTACATTATTTTTATTTTTATTTCATTTCTCCCATCTACAAAAATCCAGCCAACTGCAGGAATAAATTAAGTTCCCATTCAGATTTTCACTTAATTTTTCACACTACACAAAGCCTTGGGGAATGTGCATGTATAATCCTTGGATTATTTATTTGTTGTGGTACTGGGGATTGAATTTAGGGGTGTTCTGCCTCTTAGCTACACCTCCAGCACTATTTTGTTTTTTTTTTTTTAATTTTGAAACAGTGTCTCCCTATATTGCTGAGAGGCTTCCTAAATTACTGAGTGGAATCTATGATCCTCCTGTTTTCAGCCTCCCAAGTACTGGGATTACAGGGCTGTACCTTGTGCCCTGCTATAATACTTTTAAAAACACAGGTCAACTTGGCATAATGTTTCAGGGTTCTTTTACATTATAGCATGTACTTTACACATTATCATGACTTACTGGTATCCCATTTTATGATTATTGCACATTTTTTACTCAATTCATCAGTTGATTAACATCTGGATTTTATTTATTTATTTATTTATTTATTTATTTATTTATTTATTTATTTTACGGTACTGGGGATGGAACCCAGTTGTGAAGGGCCTCGCTAAGTAGCCGAGGCTGTCTTTGAACCGTGATCCTCCTGTCTCAGCCTCCCAAATGCTGGGATTACAAGCATGAGCCCAGATTCCAATTTTTGAGTAGTGTAAACAAAGCTGCTAACGGACAATTCGTGCACAATCTTTTTTTGTTTGAACATCTATTTTTAATTCTCTTGAGTGTATAACTAAGAGTTAAGGGAAAGCCACCAGACACAAAAGGCTGCATAATGTATGACTTCATTCATATGAAATTAAGAGAGCAGGTCAATCAATAGAACAGATTAGTGGTTTGCAATGGCTAGAGGGAGTGGGGAACAGACAGTGACTGCTCAATGGGTACAGAATTCCTTTTTGGGTGATGAAAATGTTCTAAAACTAGCAATGGTCTTACAGCAATGTAAGTATACTAAAATCCACTGAAATTTACAGTATAAACTGCTTAAAATGGTGAATTTTTTTACACGGCTCTTACCTCAAAAAAGTACAAAGTCATAGTTTAATTACATCATACTGTGTCACATGGTTTGTAATGTATTCTGGAATTTTAGACTTACACAAAAGTTGCAAGAATAGTACCTCTTACATAACCATTGTATCATTATCAAAACTGAAAACTTTAGTGCATTAATTTCATCTAAGGACTTCATTTAAATGTCACCAGTTTGGGGAATGCAAACTAGTTCAGCCACTATGGAGATCTGTGTGGAGATTCCTAAGAAAGGTGGGAATAGATCCACTATATGATCCAGCTATACCACTCCTGGGTATCTTTCCAAAGGGGTTGAATTCAGAGAAATACAGCAATATATGCATACCCATGTTCATAGCAGCACAATTTGTAATAGCCTAAATATGGAACCAACCCAGATCACCATCAACAGATGAATGGATAGCAAAACTTTGGGAAATACACACAATGGAATTCTATTCAGCCATAAAGATAAACAAAATTATATCATTTGCAAGAAGATGGAAAGCCCTGGAGAACATTATGTTAAGCCAGATCAGCCAAGCACAGAAGGAGAAGGTACATGTTTCCTCTAATATACCCAAACTAGGAAACACAGAGGATACCAGTGGGACTCAAGATAATGGAGGGGAAATATCAGCAAAGTTTGAATGGAAAGATAGGAGAGGAGGAAGGCTGACCTTGATTAATGAGGGTCTACATCTGAATATGTGCAAAAGTATGAATATGAGGTGGTTACCCTGGACAACCACTGGTGGGAGGGGGGAAGGGAAAACGGGGGCGGGGGGAGAGGGCACCAAATATAGTTTAAATGTATACTATTTATGTTCAATAAAAAATAAATGTCACCAGTTTCCACTGATTGTCTCTTTTCTGTTTTACAGTAGCCAATCCAAGATGCATGGCTGCATTTAGTTCTCATGTGTCCTTAACCTGCTTCAATCTGTGAAAGATCCTTAATCTTAACTTGCCTTTCATGACATTGATACTTTTGACAAGTATTGCTCAGTTATTTATAAAATAGCCATCAATTTTAATTTTTCTGAGGTTTTCTCTTGATTACATTGATGTGATGTATGTTGTGGGCAAGAAGAATCACAATAGGATAATATGCCCTACTCAGTGCAACATTTCAGAGGGTCCAAAATGACAATTTGTCTCATTTTTGAAGATGTTAATCTTTTTGTGGATTGAACCCAGGGGCTTTCTACCTCTGAGCTACATTCCCAGCCCCTGTTTTTTTATTTTTTATTTTTTACACTTTTTATTTCTTTAATTTCTTTACAAGATATTTTTTATCGGTGCATGGTAGTCATACATCTTAATGGAGTGCAAGATGGCGGAGGCATACATGCACATGTCACCCAATTTTCCCTGACCCAATTCTCACCTCATTTCCTCCCCCTCCCTCCTTCTCATGTTTCGCTTAGTGATTAACTTTGATGTTTGTGAATGTACTCATGCACACTAGGGAATTTTCCTCTTCTCCCCTCCTATCTCCCTCAGTTAGGTCACCTCAGCCATAAAGAACAAAATTATGTCATATGCAGGGAAATGGATGGAAGTGGAGAACATTATGCTAAGTGATGCTCTCCCTAATACGAAGAAGCTAGGGAGAAAAAGAGTCATAGGAGGAACTCTAGACGAGGAAGAAGAAAGCACAGATGACAAATAAGGGAACCTATGTTAATTAGAGTGGTTTTGATTTGTACTTCTCTACTGACTAATGACAAACATCTTTTAATGTGCTATGGACCATTTGTATAACTTTTGCAGGAAGTCTCTCAAAATTTTACCCATTTTTAAAATATTTACTTTTTATTGTTCATAGGTAGACATTCACATGTCCTGGATACTGGATATTTATCAGATATATTGTTTCAAATATTTTATTCCACTCTGTGGGTTATCTTTTCGCTTTCTCTGTATCTTGTGAAACACAAAAAAGTTTAATATTGCTGAAATCTAGTTTATCCACGTGTCTTTGATATCCTATCTAAGAATTCATTTCTAAACACAAGGTCACACTTAGGTGCCCCTAAGTTTTTGTCTAAGAGTTTTATAAATTCAGCTCTGACTTATAGGTTTTTGACACATTTCAGGTTAATTTTCTATATAGTATGAGACAGGTACCTTTTGCATTAAATGGCAATTGACCCAGCATCATCTATACTATAGAATAAGAAACGATACCTCGCTAAATTATCTTAGGAGGAAACCAAACCAAGAGATACTGTACACATATATGAATGCATCACTTTGAATTTCACTACAATGCAAATAAATCATATTGCATCAATAAAACTTTAAATATAAAAATAAGATAGACAAAATCAATTGACCATAAGGGTATTCATTTATTTCTAGATTCTCAATTTGTTTCCCTCGATCTATACATCTACTCATTTGCCAGTACTACAATCTTGATCACAAGAGACTTGAAATAGGGAAGTATGAGTCTTGAAATTTGTT
This sequence comes from Muscardinus avellanarius, assembly GCF_963383645.1. Taxonomy (NCBI): domain Eukaryota; kingdom Metazoa; phylum Chordata; class Mammalia; order Rodentia; family Gliridae; genus Muscardinus; species Muscardinus avellanarius. Next base: position 114,457,117 of record NC_137792.1, on the reverse strand, counting down.
CCACTCTATCAAGATTGCTTTTGCTAATGTTTTTGTTTTTTCCTGCTGGAGTTTGAATCTAAGGATATTCTACCTCTGCGCTATACCTTCAGCCTCTATTTTTAAATTTTGAAACAAGGTCTCAGTAAGTTTCTGGGGCTGGCCTAGAACCTGCATACTCCTGTCTCAGTCTCCCAAGTACTGGGATTACAGGTCTACACCACCATGCCTGGATTGCTTTGAATATTCTGGTTCTCTTATATTTCCATATACATTTCAGGATGCCTTATGAATTTCTAAAAACATACCAGCTAGGAATTTTATGGGGATTTCAATGATTCTGTGCATTAATCTGGGAAGTAACACCATTTTAATAATATTAAGCCCTTTAAGTCCATGGGCATGAGATTGTTCTGCATTTTTTGGCTCTTTTTTAATTTCTTTCAATAATTTTGTGGTTTTCAATGTTCACAGTTTGCTCTTTTTCATTAAATATGTTTATGAACACAAGTTATGGAAGTCCCAAAAACCTGGGGAAGAATACAAGGGACAATATGCAAAACAGCTAAAATATATCATTTTAATCCCAATAAACATTTCTATAATTCAATAGATTTCTGATACAGTTGATTTTTTTTCCGCAGGTCTGGGGATGGAACCCAAGGGCATTCGACCTCCAAGCTACACCCCCAGCCCTACTTTTTATTCTTTATTTTGAAACCAGGTCTCACTGAGTTGCAGAGAGCCTCACTAAGTAGCTGAGGCTGTCTGCGAACTGTGATCCTCTGGTCTCAGCCTCCCGAATGCTGGGATTACAAGCGTGTGCCACCACACCCCACTACAGTTGATTTTTATTCCTTCTCTTAACTGTCCCCAGTAGATTAAGGTAGATTAAGGTATTTTCAGGTTTGAATAGGTATCAAAATCAGGCTAAAGCTGGAAAAATAGTCCCTAAACCACTACCAAAGTTTACTGTCAGATAATGGTTCTCTAAAAGCATTATATCTCAGAAATCATTTTTAGTGTATAGAAAACAGCACAAGGAAGAACCAGGTTTGGAGAAGAGATTCTGAATCAGTAAATTGGCCAGGCATGGTGGTACGCGCTTGTAATCTCAGTACTTGGGAGGCTGAGACAGGAAGATCACAAGTTCATGGCCAGCCTCAGCTACTTAGTGAGGCCCTCCACAACTTAATGAGATCCTATTTCAAAATAAAGAATAAAAAAATAGGGCTTGGGGGGTGTAGCTTGGAGGTAGAATGTTCCGGGTTCAATCCCCAGTACTACAAAATTAAATAAATAAATAAATCAGTAAATTGGTTTCAAGCCAGGCGTGTTGGCACCTGTCTGTAATCCCAGTACTTGGGAGTCTGAGACAGAAGGATCACAGATTTGAGGTCAGCTTCAGCAACTTAGCCAGACTCTGAGCAATTTAGCAAGATGTCATTTCAAAATAAAAACAAAAGCGCAGGGGGTGTAGCTTAAAGTTTAAAAAAAATCCTGGATTCAATTCCCAATACCAAAAAAAAAAAAACATTTAGTAACTAAGTCACAATATGCATAGCACCATGCTAGGGCAGTCATAGGGATTGAATGGAAGAAACAGATACAAGGATAAACAGTATGGAGCGGCCATCCTCTAGGAATTTATTCCTAAACAAGGGAGGTATAAAGAAAAATACTAAATCAAAGCATGGGAAGTGCCTACACGCAGAATACTCCAAAGATGTAGAAAAGGGTCGAGAGACACAAGGTCATTGGCTACAGACCAGAAAGGGTAGACGGAATTTCCCACTGTCAGGACAGGCATTATATGTTGGAAGAAAATGGAATCCTGTGCTCACTTTGGCAGCACTTTTACTCAAGTTGGAAGGGTACAAAGAAGATCAGCATGGCCCCTAAGCAAAGATGACATACAAATTCAAAAAGCATTCCATTATTTCTAACCAATGTAGTTATCTATGAATAGATCATTGGATAATGAAAATATGATATATATGCACAATGGAGTTTTACTCAGCCTTAAAGAAAACAGAATTATGTCACTTGGAGAAAAATGGATGGAACTAGAAGATATTGCGCTGAGATCAACCAGTCTTTGAAAGTTAAGAGTCATATGTTTTCTCTCATATGTGGAACAAAAAAGAACTCTAGATCAATGGGGAGAGAGAGACCCGTAGAATAGTGAGAGAGGGTAGGGGCAGCGAGGTGGGGAGGTGGGGAGGGGAAAAGGAAGGATTTAGGAAGGTAACGGTTTAAATAATGTTATGCTCATACCCGAATGTATGACTATCCATCTCACTAATATGTATGAGAGGGAGGAGGGGGAAGTGGGGTGAGATGCAAAGGGAAACACGCCAAGTGATGTGTGCATATTTGTTCATATCACTTTGAGCTTCGCTATGAAGTATAATAACAATACGTCAATAAAAGATTTTTTTAAAAAAAGATTATCTCCATACACAAATAAAAGAAGAAAACGCCAGGTGTAGTGGTCTGAAACAAGAGGATCACCATACCTGTTTCGGGGACAGCCTCAGCTACTTAGTGAGGCTTTCTGCAACTTAGTAAGACCTTGAGACCTTGTTTCAAAATAAAGAATAAAAAAATAGGGCTAGGAGTGTAGCTCAGAGGTAGAATGTCCCTGGGTTCTAGCCCCAGTACTGCTAAGAAGAAGAAAGGAGGAGGAGGAGGAGGAGGAGGAGGAGGAGGAGGAGAGGAGGGGAATAGGAGAGGAGGAGGAGAGGAGGAGGAAGAGGAGGAAGAGGAAGAAGAAGAAAAAAAAAGGGAATCCAGTGTGACCTGTTCATTTAGTACACATACAGGGAGAAAAGTAGTTAAAGAAAGATCACGAAGGGTGTTGCCTTGACAGCAAAACTAGAGTTTGTATTCTGTGGACAATAGTAAGCCAATAGCTGATGATGTTCAAGGGAACCCAGCCACCTATGAGCACCTCTTAGGTACTGAATCCCTCTTTCGTTAGGATCCTTAGAACTGGGCAGAGGCTGCTCTTCCTTCCTTTCTTCTGCTCCGAGTTGGGAGTGCCCTTAGTGCTCCCAGCCTTGCTAGGTGGAGAAAGTTCTCTAAGACTTCTGGAGCTGATCAACAAATTCAGCAAAGTCGCAGGATACAAAATCAACCTAAAGAAATCAGTGGCTTTTCTTTATGCCAACAATGAATCCACAATGAAAGAAACGAAGAAAACAATTCCATTCACTATAACCTCAAAACCAATAAAATAGTTAGGAATAAGCCTAGCCCAAGATGTAAAAGACCTCTACAACAAAAACTATAAAACATTAAGGAAAGAAATTGAAGAAGACCTTGGAAGATGGAAAGACCTCCCATGCTCATGGATAGGCAGAATAAATATCATCAAAATGGCCATTCTGCCAAAACTGATCTATAGGTACAATGCAGTTCCCATTAAAATACCAGTGACATTCTTCAAAGACCTAGAAAAATCAATCATGAACTTCATATGGAGAAAGAAAAGACCCAGAATAGCCAAAGAAATTCTCAACAATAAGAAACATGCAGGAGGCATTACAATCCCAGACTTCAAACTATACTATAGAGCAATAGTAGTAAAAACAGCATGGTACTGGCACAATAACAGATATACTGACCAGTGGATTAGAATAGAAGATACAGAAACAAACCCACACATCTTTAGTCAATTAATCTTTGACAAAGGGGCCAAACACATATGCTGGAGAAAAGACAGCTTTTTCAACAAGTGCTGCTGGGAGAACTGGCTAACCATTTGTAAAAAGATGAATATAAACCCCTATATCTCACCAAACACAGGAATCAACTCAAGATGGATCAAAGACTTAGAAATTAGACCTGAGACTGTGAAGTTAGTAGAGGAGAGCATAGGTTCAACACTACAACATATTGGCACAGGCAGTAACTTTCTCAACAAAACCTCCAAAGCTCAGGAAATTAAAGCAAGAATCAACAAGTGGGATAGCATCAAACTAAAAAGTTTCTTCTAATCAAAGGAAACTATCAATAACCTAAACAGGAAGCCTACAGAATGGGAAAAGATCTTTACCAGCCACCATTCTGATAGGGGGCTAATATCCAGAATATACAAAGAGCTCAAAAGACTCTACACTAGCAAAACAAACAACCCAATCAAGAAATGGGCAAATGAACTAAATAGACACTTCACAAAAGAAGAGATACAAAGGGCCAATAGATACATGAAAAGATGTTCTTCATCACTGGCCATAAGGGAGATGCAAATCAAAACTACACTGAGATTCCATCTAACCCCAGTCAGAGTGGCAAGCATAAAGAAATCAAACAACAACAAATGCTGGCAAGGATGTGGGGAAAGAGGAACTCTTTTACACTGTTGGTGGGAATGCAAACTAGTTCAGCCACTATGGGGATCTGTGTGGCGATTCCTAAGAAAGGTGGGAATAGATCCACCATATGATCCAGCTATACCACTCCTGGGTATCTTTCCAAAGGGGTTGAATTCAGAGAAATGCAGCAACATATGCATACCTATGTTCGTAGCAGCACAATTTGTAATAGCCAAAATATGGAACCAACCCAGATCTCCATCAACAGATGAACGGATAGCAAAACTTTGGGAAATGCACACAATGGAATTCTATTCAGCCATAAAGAAGAACAAAATTATATCATTTGCAAGAAGATGGAAAGCCCTGGAGAACATTATGTTAAGTGAGATCAGCCAAGCACAGAAGGAGAAGGTACATATATTTCTTCTAATATGCCCAAACTAGGAAAACACAGAGGTTACCAGTGGGACTCCAGATAATGGAGGGGAAATATCAGCAAAGTTTGAATGGAATGATAGGAGAGGAGGAAGGCTTATCTTGATTAATGAGGGTCTACATCTGAATATGTGTAAAATTATGAATATGACATGGTTAACCTGGACAACCATTGGTGGGAGGGGGAAGGGAAAATGGGGGCGGAGGGGAGAGGGCACCAAATATAGTTTAAATGTATACCATTTATGTTCAATAAAAAATTGTTAAAAGAAAATAAATAAATACAACTTTAAAAAACTGGCTGCTACTTTTAATGAGAGGGATTGACATAAACGAAGTTGCATTCAGTAAATTCAAATTTTAGGTCATTTACAGAAGAAATTAGACCTGAGAGTCAATGAACAGGGCAGACAGCAGACAGAGGTCCAGTGAGATGTTGTAAGGGTTATCGATACCTAGTCACAGAATGTGAGAACTCCACATCACACAATGTGCAGAAGAACCCATTGGACACCAGGCCAAATTGACTCTAATTTTGTAAAAACAACTTGAATGGGTAGAGTGAGATGCAAAAAGGAATGTGAAGAATATATATATATATATATATTTGAAAAAATATATATTTGAAAATGTATGTATATTTAAAATGTATGTAATATATATATATATATATATATATATATATATATATATATATATGAGAAAATGTGTGTGGAATCAGTAACTGAACTTAGAGAAAAACATTGAAAGAATTAAAGCCACTTCCTCTGTTCCTTCCTCTGGATTGCACTGCCAGGCCCTGCAGGTATTATCACTTTTGAGTAACCTTTAGGCAATTGGATGCGGGGTTCCTGGTGACTAGTTAAATCCAGCTCTGCTGACTGGCATCAGAGCCAGAGCTGTGTGTACCCTCAGCCTCTTCCAACAACACTATGCTCTCCTTAGTTAAACTTGTTCCCCAGCTGTCAGAACAGGTGGCACATGGAAAGAGTGTGCATGACTAGCACTGCTAAGAGGACAAAAAAAAAAAAAAAAAAGCCTGGAGTCTGGGAGAAATTGGGTTCCTTAAGAGGACTGAGTGAAGAAGGGGAACCTGGAGCCAATTGTCAGATAAGATTAAAAAGGGAAATGTGAATGGGTCCGATGAGATGGATGGAGGGAAATGTAATAGAGGCTGGCGATGTGGGTGGGAAAATATGGGGGAGGAAACGAGGTGGGGAAAGAAATATGTGTAACAGACATTTGGGGCAATGATCTCAGAAGAATCCTATCGCCGAACAAAATTATATGAACATCTTCCAAAAAAGAATAAAAGAGTAGCATGGTATTTCATTCATGTGAATATCATCTATAAATTCAAATGTAGAGTTAACTTACAAAGTTAATTTTAAAAATTCACAAGATAAAGTAGTGTTATACTCTGATATGTTAAATTTGATACATGACACCTATGAATATATATTTAAGTATTTTGTTTCCTAATCAAGATATATCCACTTTAAGGGCTGGAAATGAAACATTTTCAGATGCTCCAAATCCTTTTTATAGGGCCAATTTTTCTGTAGAACATATTTTTTTTTAAGAATAGAAATTTTATTTTTTTTTCAGATGTATGTATTTATTTTTTTTGCTGTGATGTTTTTTTTTGTTTTCTTTATTTTATTTTATTTTATTGGTGCACTGTATTCATACATCATAGTGGGATACAAACTTTTGTAGCCATACATGCACACATCGCCCAGTCAGCCCCCACCCGATCCCCACCCCATTCTCTCCCCATCCCTCCCTCCCATGCTTGGCTTAGTGGTTGACATCTAGTATTATAGCAATATCCAAAATTAAAAATGATAATCTCACATAACAGTTTCATTTGTCTGATGCCAAGCTTTTGATGATTTAAAGATAACATTTCAATATTTCTTTTTGCTTTCTTTCTTACCAGAGCATATTTTTTTCTGTTTTTTTGGTGAAACTATCATATATTTATATATTTATTTTTCAGAAAAAAAAATCTATCCTAATATGGAATATGGACTCTAGGTACCCAAAACGATCTTGAAGAAGAACAAAGCTAGCAGATATATATTTTCTGATTTCAAACCATATAAAGCTACAATAATTGAAACAGTGTAGTACTGTTCTAAAGGCAGATATATAAACCATTGGAGTTAAATACAAGCCTAGTAGATTTTATTTTTTATTTTATTTATATGTGGAACATATTGAAAATGGTATACATTTAGACTGTGCTTGGTGCCCTCTCCCCCTGCAGAACATATTTTAAACCACTGGCTTTTCATGTGTCATTTCCTAAGTTAATTTGACATTTTATAGAGAAGTCCAAGAGACAAAAAGCCTTCAAAAATTAAAGAAATAAAAAACTAATGAAGAATTTCAGACAATAGGACTTAGAAAATGTCAAAGACCCTGAGAATAGTGTAGGTGGACAATGATGTGAGGAAAAACATCATGTTGAATATTATAATTTTCTATTTTTAAAAAACCTTATAGATCCTCCTGCACATATGTGCATACATGTTTCTTGGGAGGAGAATCTACATCTTTTATATAATTCAGAAAAGTGTTTCTCTCTTGCCTCATAAAAAAAAAAAATCAAGGTGAGGAACTGAAAGATCCTATCTCCAAGAAAATAGCCTGGAGTTTCAAAGCGTGAGGTTTGCAAAAAACAAAAGTATTTCGAAAAAGGTGAACTTTTGTGGAATAAAAAGCACTAAACACTAATGTTCCACGAGCCTTCTGGCTTCCATGATGGCAAAATGTTACCCTCCAAAATTAATATAACGGCAACCACTGGGAAAACGCTATTCAAGCACCAAGTTTGTACTGCAAGTGACAGCTCTAAAAGAAGACGGATTTGGTGTTACAAGAGTTGATTAAGGGGGACTTTCTTAACCGAAACACAGGAATCTTTTTTAGCGTATTGGTATCTAAAACTGAACAAATATTTTAAATCATTCCATTTTTACCCAACCTTTAATTTCCGATGCACATTGTAATAGCACCATCTTGTGGTACATAGCAGAAATGCATGATTTGAGGTGGCTACTTTGGTTCCCTTAGTATGGTCTGTGAACCCCAGGAGTAGCTAGGACATATTCAGAGGGTTCTCGGATCCAAAGCTATTTTCATAATAATGCTAAGATGTCACTTGCCTTATCACTGTATTGTCATGTGCTCTCATGGTGCAAAAGCAATGGTGGAGCTGGGCTTGATGGCACACACCTGTAATTTCAGTACTTAGGAGGCTGAGAAAGGAGGATCACAGGTTCAGGGTCATCCTCAGCAACTTAGTGAGATCCCTCAGCGCCCTAGTGATACCCTGCTTTAAAATAAAGGTCATAGTCGGGCGTGGTGGCCACGCTTGTAATCCCAGCGCTTGGGAGGCTAAGACAGGAAAATCGCACAGGTTTGAAGCCAGCCTCAGCTACTTAGTGAGGCTCTCAGTAACTTAGTGAGACCCCGTTTCCAAAAAAAGTATAAAATAGGTGTGGAAGTATAGCCCAGAGGTAGAAAGCCCCTGAGTTTCATCCCCAGTACCACAAAAAATTTAAAAAATAAAATAAAATAAAGATAAAATAGGGCTGGGTGTGTAACTCAGACAGAATCCATCCCCAGTACCGCAAAATAAAATAAAATAATAAAATAGGGCTGGAGGTGTAACTGAAAAGTGGAAAGGCCCTGGTTCCAATTCCCAGTAAAATACACACACACACACACACACACACACACACACACACACACGAGAATGTCAGGTAAAGCCGCAACACCTTAGCATGAACCATGGCAGTAGTTACAAATCATCCTAGTAGCCATTGCTTTCTTCGCTGCCACATATTTGCATTAAGCAAAAAGCCAGGTACTTATGAAGTAGCCAAAACATTTTCATTTGGGAGACAGACTTATAGGAATTTCTGAACAGGAATCTGTTTTACTGTTGTTGTATGTGGTTCCGGGGATAAAACCCAGGGGCATTCTACCTCCAAGCTACACCCCCAGCCCTATTTCTTTACTCTTTATTTTGAAACAGGGTCTCGCTGAGTTGCAGAGGGCCTCACTAAGTAGTAACTGAAGCTGGTCTGAAGCAGCGATTTTTCTGTCTCAGCCTCTCAGTTACTGGGATCATAAGCATAGACCACCATGTTCCGCTTACTGTTGATTTTATTCACAAGAAATTCTCCATAGAATTAAGGAATCTCTGCAAGTAGATTTATGAGCATCATGGATATGCTTTTTATGGTTTAACCCTAGCTCTTTCATAATCTTCAAGGCTCTGATTCATAATCTTCAAGTCTCTCATTCCTTATCTCTAAAATGAGGAGATTCCTAGGAGTTGCTTCATAGATTAAAAGCTAGATAGAACAGCTTGTGTCTGTTCTTCTAGTGTCCTCTATTCCCCCTGTGCCAAGAGTTTATCAAATCCTTTAATCTTCAGAGCAACTCTTCTAAGTGGTTATTAGCATACCCCGTTTAGAGGTGGGAAAACTGAGGCCTAAAGTCACAAAGCAAAGTGAATGGAGCAGGAAGACTTGAACCCAGGCATTGTACTCCAGAGGAGTAGGTCTCTTGCAGTGCTGAATACGGGAAGAACTGAAAGACATCCATAAAGGAATAGTAGATGATACAGGTAGCTGAGGTCTAGAAATTGGTGAATAACACAAAAAAAGACATGGACGGTAAATGGGCTTCTAAGAACAATTTATGAAAATTAAGTATTCAGCCTGAGAACTGAATGTGGATCTTAATACCCAGAAGTGCCCCTACCTTTGTAAGATTTTTAATAAAAAATATGGATGGAATTGATAGTTCTTATGGATGGATGAACCCAAAAGCCATGTTAGCACTAGCAAAATGGTAGAACTCATACAACATCAGATTAGTCTTATAAGATCCTTGGCACCCAATGCTATATAAAGAAAATATCGAAATAAAAACAGGACTTCCGGGAAGATGGCGACCGAGAAAAGCGGGGCTTAAGAGCCCCGCTAACAACAAATATCCATTACCACAAAATCAGCGCCTTTCAAAGCCAGAAAACAACATCACCAGAGAAACAAAAAAAATCACCAGGCTCCAGAGAGAAAGCGGACTGAGAACAGAGCCACAGAGGAGATCCTCACGCCCGAGGACGCGGAAGAGGCGGCAGCAGCGCCATACTGCCGGCGAATTCACGGGACGGCCACAGCAAGCCGAGGGGAGCCGCTGCGGAACAGCCAGGTGGGATTTCTCGGCACAGAGGACATCTAAAGCTCCCAGTGGCTGAGCTCAGCACACGCTGCAGGGATTCAGAGTGGAAATCAAAACCAAGAAAAAAAAAAAAAAAAAAAAAAAACGCCAGCCCAACAGCCGAGGGCGTAGCAGCGGCGCCATATTGCCACTGGCGGCAGCAGCACCGAATTCACTACAGCTACATCTGCGTACTCAAGAACAGTGAGTCAAATTGCGGGCCACAGCGGAGAAATCCCAGTACTGTACTCACTGGGACTTGACCCATTGGGAGAGGGGCGGTGGCAGAGATATCACACCATAGGAGAACGTGCAACCTGGCACCCCCCACAGTCTAAAGCAGCCTCTATCGACTCTCTGGGTCCAAGACTCTGTGATACAACCCAGTAAAGGAGTAGTGGGGTCTGAGATACCACAGACTCGAGATCCAGAGCACCTTAAGTGAAGTCATAGTGACCCAAGGGAAGAACCCAGAGAAGGCACAAACTTCCGAAATCATGGGAAAGAGGAATAATACTGGAGCAATGAATGCTCACAACCCCACAACATCAGAAACCGATAAAACAGAAAATCAGAGATTTCTAGAAGATCAAATCAGGAAAATAACTGTAGAAATAATAGAGGTGCTTCGAAAAGAACTCAGAGAGAGCCAAAAAGAGATAAAGGATGCAATTAATGAAGTAAAGGACTCAATTCAAAGCACAAACAACCGATTAGAACACATGGAGAACAGAATCTCGCTCTTAGAAGATGATCATTCCAAAAATGAACGCATAGTTTCTAATCTAGGAAAAAATATCCAACAGCAAGAATCTGATATTGAAGAAATATGGGCCCATTTCAAGAGAGCTAACCTAAGAATAATTGGAATAGAGGAGGGAAAAGAAAGTGAAACCAAAGGGATCAACAATCTCTTCAAGGAAGTAATAGCAGAAAATTTTCCAGACATAGAGCAAGAGGTCGATACGCAGGTCCAGGAAACGTATAGAACTCCCTTTAGACAGGATCGGAGAAGAGGATCCCCACGCCACATAATTGTCAAAATGACCAATGTGGAAGCCAAGCAGAGAATCTTAAAGGCAACAAAAGCAAAGGGCCAAGTGACATTCAGAGGCAAACCAATTAGAATCACTCCAGACTTCCCAAACCAAGTCATGAGAGCCAGAAGGGCTTGGAGTAACATATTCCAAACTCTGAAAGAAAACAACTTCCAGCCAAAAATTTCCTACCCAGCAAAACTTTCTATCAAATTAGATGGAGAAATAAGAAGCTTCCATGACAAACAGAAACTGAAGGAATTTATGTCTTCAAAACCAGCACTAGAGAAAATACTCAAAGAGATTAACTACAAAGAAGAAATAGGTAACACACATCAGAACTAGAGAAACAAGATTTTCCATCCAACAGACAACTAAGATTGGTTATCTGTGGAGATTCATTATTTATGTTAGTCTGTTACCTATCTCTAAAGGGTATTGTTTGCCTTTATTATTGTTAATTTTTAGGATTTCTTGTTGGAATATTAATATACCTTCAGATATAGCATTTGGAAATATTTTATCCCATTCTATTAGTAACTGTTAACTCTGGTTACATTGTCTTTGGATATACAATATGTTTTTTATTTTTTAGGGAGTTTGTATACTCTTCTGTTGCCTGTGCCATTGAAATCATAACTAAGAAATCACTGCCAATTTCAATGTTGTGAGGTTTTATGACCCAGATTTTCTCCTAAAAGTTTATAGTCTTAAGATTTATATTTAGGTCTTTTATCTAATTTGAGTTAATATTTGTATACGGGATTAGGTAAGGGTCCAATTTTATTCTTTTCCATGTAATTATTATTTTTCAACAATATTTAGTTAAAAGATTATTATTTCTACCACCAAATGTTCGTGGAAACCTTGTCAAAAATAACTTGACAATATAGGGAAGAATTTAGGTCTAGGCTTTTATTTAACTCCAATGGTTTATATATCTGCCTTTAGAATAGTACTACACTGTTTCAATTATTGTAGCTTTATATGGTTTGAAATCAGAAAATATATATCTTCTAGCTTTGTTCTTTTTCAAGATCGATGTGGGTACCTAGAGTCCATATTCCATATTAGGATAGATTTTTTTTTCTGAAAAATAAATATATAAATATATGATAGTTTCACCTAAAAATAGAAAAAAATAGATTCTCTGGTAAGAAAGAAAGCAAAAAGAAATATTGAAAGGTTATCTTTAAGTCATCAAAAGCTTGGTATCAGACAAATGAAACTGTTATGTGAGATTATCATTTTTAATTTTGGATAAATTGCTATAATACTAGATGTCAACTACTAAGCCAAGCATAGGAGGGGGGGATAGGGAGAGAACGGGGTGGGGATCGGGTGGGGGCTGACTGGGCAATGTGTGCATGTATGTCTACAAAAGTATGTATCCCACTATGATGTATGAATACAATGCACCAATTAAAAATAAATATGAAAAAAGAAAAAAAAAGAAAATATCAAATTCTCTCAGCCACTTGAAAGATTATGTAACATAAATTAGTCAAAAATAAAAATCACAGCCCCTTGACTGCATAATTTAAGTTAAACAGTTATACCTTTCCACAATTATAATGCAGACCTCAAATCTCTCAAAGGCAGTCAATCTTGAGATATTACCTATGGTACTTTTTTGTCCATTTGAAATATATAGATGTTACTGTAAGAAACCCTTTTGTTAAATATAAATATTATTATTGAATTTCTGCAATCAAGAAATTATATTCTTCCAGACACAGTAGCACACACATATAATCCCAGTACTAGGGACACTGATACAGGAAGATTACAGGTTTAAGCCCAGCCTCAGCAAGACCCTGTTTCAAACTAAAAACTAAAAGGGCTGGAGTACAGTTCAGAGGTAGAATGTTCTTAGGCTTAATTCCCAGTAACCTACCCCAAAAAAGAAATTTTATTTAAGTTGAAGATCATCATCACAACATATCTACCTCAACTCTGGAAAGATACATTACACAACCACCTTACATCTGATTACATGGCCTGAGATAAAAATCTATTCTTTCTCCCCACTGCTACTCTCCAACTTTCTCCTTCTCATCCTGCTACAGCCCTCCACCTTGGAGTGACCTAATATGATAGAAGATTCTAACTGAAGCATGCAGGGCAACTGCTCTGTGTGTAGGGGGGGGGGGGTTGTCTGTACCTGTTTTTGTTTCTCAATGAGAAGCTTTAACGTTATTAGAAAATGTAAGAGAAGATTTTTTGGGGGGGGTTCAAGAATTTTTAGCAAAAAAGAGCTTTATTAGAAATATCCTCAGCCAGATGTGGTGGCGCACGCTTGTAATCCCCACGCTTGGGAGGCTGAGACAGGAGGATCGCACAGGTTCGAAGCCAGCCTCAGCTACTTACTTAGTGAGGCTCTCAGCAACTTAGTGAGACCCTGTTTCCAAATAAAATATAAATAGGTCTGGGAGTATAGCCCGGAGGTAGAAAGCCCCTGGGTTCCACCCCCAGTACCACCAGAAAAAGAAAATATCCTCTATACAATTATTTCTATCAACATATATTAGTTCTACATATATTCTTTTATGGTACTAGGAATTAAACACAGGAGCGGGGCGGGCTTGGTGGCGCACGCTTGTAATCCCCGTGCTTGGGAGGTGGAGACAGGAAGATCGGGCAGGTTCGAAGCCAGCCACGCTGGCTTAAGAGACTCTGTTTCCATATAAATATATAAAAATGGGTCTGGGAGTGTAGCCCAGAGGTAGAAGGATTTCCAGGAACCCCAGTACCGCAAAAAAAAAAAACCAGGGGCGTTCTAACTCTGAGCTACACCCACAACTCTTTGTAGTTTTTTATTTTGACACAGCATCTCACTTAGGTTCCTGAAAGTCTCACTAAGTTGATGTGGCTGACCTTGAACCTGAAAGTCTCCTGTTTCAGCCTACTAAGTACTAGAATTACCCGTGTGTGCCCCACTCCTACTGGTAGAATGGTGGTTTTGATTTACATTTCTATAATGAATACTGGTATTGAGCAATTTTTCACGTGCATATTGGTTTCATTGTACATATTAAGTAAATGATGCCCCCTTCTAGCCCTGATCCTTTCCCCACTTTCTTCCACTAATACCTTTGGGTGAAATAGAAACTATAACACTCCCTATGCCCTGAAATTGGCCTGGAGTGAGGTATTCAAGGCTTGCCTCATGTTTCTCGCACTTTATCTTATAGAAGTGCTGTTTACCCTTCTTCCATCTAAACTTCCTCCCTGACCTAGCACCACAATACTTTTCGTGGCATTTTCTTGCTTCTGCCTAAAACTATTGGGCAAAGTTGGAAGGAGTCTTTGACCTTCCTCATTTCATTTTGGAATCAAATTTTACTTTTCTTTAGCAGCCTGAGAAAGGAATCGGATACTCAGGCCTGCTGCTTTCCTCTGTCATCATCAGCTGATGTGTTTTTGTCCAGCTCAGGCTTTGATAATGGTGAAAAGAATAGATACCATGGTTATTCAGACCTGCCAGCTCTCAGAGCCCTCGGTTGTTAAACTTGGAGAAAAGCCACGTGAAGACATTTGAAAGCACGCTTGATTCCTGTGAATGAATTTTCTTTTTTCTGTAATTGCTTTTGCTTTGAGAAACTGAAGGGGTTTGAAACAAACAGGACTCTCAGTTGACCATTCCCACAATCCAGTTGGGTCTACTTTAGAATCTGACAAATGGAACAAAAAGAATCTTGAATTTGGTACACACTTGAATTTGGCAGTGTTGCTTCTTGTGATTTTCAACAAAGGTTAAGAGAGAATCCAGTGTGCAGGACAGATCCCTGAAATTGCCAGGTATAACTTTCATTTTTCATTCATGGCCACGAATAGAGAAATGTGGATGCATACCAAAAGACAAGTATCTCTGTTGTATCCTAACAATGTTTTACTCTATTAAGTTTCAACACTTCTGTATTTTTTACGTTTTATGTAAGAAAATAAGAAGTATGGAAAAGCCCATACTTAGGCACTTACCAACATTTTCTGGTTGCCGCAAAGAAAGGCACTGCTTGTGGCATGGAGCCTGATGACTTTATTTATTTACATATTCTTGTGGAGGATTGTACCAAGGGACATTCTGCCTCCAAGCTATACTCCCAGCCCTTTTTGTTTTTATTTATTATTTATTTATTATTTATTTATTTATTTTTGCGATACTGAGGATGGAATCCAGGGGCATTCAACCCCCGAGCTACACCCCGTGCCCTATATTTTTATTCTTTATTTTGAATCAGGGTCTCACTGAGTTGCAAAGGGCCTCACTAAGTAGCTGAGGCTGTCTGCAAACCTCGATCCTTCCTGTCTCAGCCTCCCTAAATGCTGGGATTACAAGCGTGCACCACCATGCCCGGCAGGAAACGATTTTCTAAGAAACAACTTTTAGATAAATTATGGAAATGAGGAATCGTGGTACACTAGACCACCATGCTCCACAACCTTGGAAAGGTAAATTATCTGTTTAGGTTTCTTATGGGCTAAAAGAGGGAATTACTACATCAGAGGGTCAAACAGTTGAATAGCTACAATTTCATATCATACCATATAATAGTTCCCTGCTTCATTTTCCCTTGCTTTTGAACTTATTTATTTATTTATTTATTTACTTACTTACTTACTTATTTTAGTACTGGGGATTCACTCCAAGGGCATTCTATCTCTGACCTACACTCTCAACCATATTTTTATTTTATCTTTATTTTGAAACAGGGTTTTGCAAAGTTGCTGAGGCTGCCCTAGAACCTGTGGTTCCCCTGTGTCAGCCTCCAAAGCATTAGGATGACAGGTGTGTGCCACCACACCCAGTTAATTTTTTTTCTTTATATCCATCCTACCTATGTAAAATTTGTTCCAAAGACTGCCATTGCTTGGCAGTGGTACTATTTACTCTTATGCCAATACACCTCATGAGTTTCTGCTTTGTCTCCTTGTTTATACTATTCTCTCTGCTTATGATGCCTTTTCTCCATCAAGATCCTAACACACACACACACACACACACACACACACACACACACACACACACACAGATATATATAATCGATTCCATGAGAAAAATTTTTTTCGGATTAGAGCAGAAAGATCTATCTCCTAGACACATTTCCAGATAATCTATGTGTCAAAAAAAAGACCCAAAGAATGTAAGTAATGAAAAACAAAATATTAACAACACTATCAAGCAACTATATGTAATCAGGATTCATTCTACCCTACAGCAGCAGAGTACACATTCCTTGGGGATATGTACAGAATATTCACCAAAGTAGACAATTTTCATGGCCAAACAAATGTAAAATTTCCCATTTCCACTCTAGGACAGAGAGTTTAAAAGTTACCACACTAGCCAGGCATGGTGGCGCACACTTGTAATCCCAGCATTCGGGAGGCTGAGACCCGAGGATCACGGTTCGCGGACAGCCTCAGCTACTTAGTGAAGCTCTCTGCAACTCAGTGAGACACGGTTTCAAAATAAAGAATAAAAAAGATATTGCCACAGGCGGCAGCAGCAGAGAATTCACCGAATCCAGTACAGCTACATCTGCGTACTCAAGAACAGTGAGTCAAATTGCGGGCCACAGCGGAGAAATCCCAGGCTGTACTCCCTGGGACTTGACCCGGTGGGGGAGTGGCGGTGGCAGAGATATTACACCATAGGAGAACGTGCAACCTGGCACCCCCCACAGTCTAAAGCAGCCTCTATCGACTCTCTGGGTTGGAGACTCTGTGATACAACCCAGTAAAGGACTAGTGGGGTCTGAGATACTACTGACTCGAGATCCAGAACACCTTAAGTGAAGTCATAGTGACCCAAGGGAAGAACCCAGAGAAGGCACAAACTTCCGATATCATGGGAAAGAGGAATAATACTGCAGCAATGAATGCCCACAACCCCACAACATCAGAACCCGATAAAAGTGAAAATCATAGATTTCTAGAAGATCAAACCAGGAAAATCACTGTAGAAATAATAGAGGTGCTTTGAAAAGAACTCAGAGAGAGCCAAAAAGAGATAAAGGATGCAATTAATGAAGTAATGGCCTCAATTCAAAGCACAAACAACCGATTAGACCACATGGAGAACAGAATCTCGCTCTTAGAAGATGATCATTCCAAAAATGAATGCATAGTTTCTAATCTAGAAAAAAATATCCAACAGCAGGAATCTGACATTGAAGAAATATGGGCCCATTTCAAGAGAGCTAACCTAAGAATAATTGGAATAGAGGAGGGAAAAGAAAGTGAAACCAAAGGGATCAACAATCTCTTCAAGGAAGTAATAGCAGAAAATTTTCCAAACATAGAGCAAGAGGTTGATACACAGGTCCAGGAAACTTATAGAACTCCCTTTAAACAGGATCGGAGAAGAGGATCCCCACGCCACATAATTGTCAAAATGACCAATGTGGAAGCCAAGCAGAGAATCTTAAAGGCAACAAAAACAAAGGATCAAGTGACATTCAGAGGCAAACCAATTAGAATCACTCCAGACTTCCCAAACCAAGTCATGAGAGCCAGAAGGGCTTGGAGTAACATATTCCAAACTCTGAAAGAAAACAACTTCCAGCCAAAAATTTCCTACCCAGCAAAACTTTCTATCAAATTAGATGGAGAAATAAGAAGCTTCCATGACAAACAGAAACTGAAGGAATTTATGTCTTCAAAACCAGCACTAGAGAAAATACTCAAAGAGATTAACTACAAAGAAGAAATAGGTAACACACACCAGAACCAGAGAAACAAGAGTTTCCATCCAACAGTCAACTAAGATTGGTTATCTGTGGAGATTCATTATTTATGTTAGTCTTCTACCTATCTCTAAATGGTATTGCTTGCCTTTATTGTTAATTTTTAGGATTTCTAGTTGGAATATTAATATACCTTCAGATATAGCATTTGGAAATATTTTATCCCATTCTATTAGTAACTGTTAACTCTGTTTACATTGTCTTTGGATATACAATATTTTTTTTATTTTTTAGGGAGTTTGTATACTCTTCTGTTGCCTGTGCCATTGAAATCATATCCAAGAAATCACTGCCAATTTCAATGTTGTGAGGTTTTATGACCCAGATTTTCTCCTAAAAGTTTATAGTCTTAAAATTTATATTTAGATCTTTTATCTATTTTGAGTTAATATTTGTTTATGGGATTAGGTAAGGGTCCAACTTTATTCTTTTCCATGTAATTATTATGTTTCAACAATATTTAGTTAAAAGATTATTATTTCCACCACCAAATGTTCGTGGAAACCTTGTCAAAAATAACTTGACAATATAGGGAAGAATTTAGCTCTAGGCTTTTATTTAACTCCAATGGTTTATATATCTGCCTTTAGAATAGTACTACACTGTTTCAATTATTGTAGCTTTATATGGTTTGAAATCAGAAAATATATATCTTCTAGCTTTGTTCTTTTTCAAGATCGTTCTGGGTATCTAGAGTCCATATTCCATATTAGGATAGATTTTTTTTCTGAAAAATAAATATATAAATATATGATAGTTTCACCTAAAAAAATAGAAAAAAAATATTCTCTGGTAAGAAAGAAAGTAAAAAGTAATATTGAAATGTTATCTTTAAGTCATCAAAAGCTTGGTATCAGACAAATGAAACTGTTATGTGAGATTATCATTTTTAAGTTTGGATAAATTGCTATAATACTAGATGTCAACCACTAAGCCAAGCATGGGAGGGAGGGATGGGGAGAAAATGGGGTGGGGATCGGGTGGGGGCTGACTGGGCGATGTGTGCATGTATGTCTACAAAAGTTTGTATCCCACTATGATGTATGAATACAGTACACCAATAAAAAAATAAATAAAAAATAATAAAGCAAAAAAAATAAAAAATAGGGCAGGGTGTAGCTTGGAGGTCAAACGCCCCTGGGTTCCATCTCCAGACTTAAAAAAAAAGTTACCACACTATCCTAACAACAAATAAAAAGCTAATCAAATGGAAAAATCAGTAACTCTTCTTAGATTCATCAGAGAAATAAGATCATAAATGAAATCAGGCCCCACAATTGGAGAGACAAACAAGTTCATAAAGAGAATAGCAACTTACTGGAACAAAACCTATGAGCAAAAAGCATCTCAAGGAACCATACCAGGGTAAGAAAACCTAATCTTTAATTTAAAACTTATTGGAAGCTCATTGTGGACAAGTCTCAACATTAAAAATTCTAGGTACATCAAATTTTGTGAGATTTGCCAGTATGAACTCAACCAGGTTCTCATTGCGAATATCAGAGACAAAACCCTCATGTTTTCAGCAGAGGGAGAGGAGAAGCACCCACCTGAAGTATGCCAGAACATTCCCTTCTTTTCAACAAGGACTCTCCTCAAGGAAAAATATTTTACCAGAGCATAAACTTTTGGAATTTTTTCAGAGCCTGACAGAACTGGGCAAGTCATGGTTTATATTTATTATTTTGAAACAGAGTCTCACTAAATTGTGAAATATGTTCACTAAATTACTAAGGCTGTCCGCAAACTTGCAATCCTCCTGTCTCAGTCTCCCAAGTACTGTGATCACAGGATTATGCCACGACTCCTGGTCTTAGAATGGTGATTTTGACTTACATTTCTATAATGATTACTGATCTTGAGCAATTTCTCATGTGCATATTGGCCATTTTGTATATCTTCTTTGGACAAATGTCTATGCCAGTCTTTTGATTTTTTATCTTCTTGTGATCAAACTGATTTTTTATAGTTGTAAGAACAATTAACATAAGATCTACTCTCCTAACATTTTTTTTTGTGGTGCCAGGAATGGAACCCAGGGGCTTTCTACCTCTAGGCTACACTCCCAGACCTATTTTATATTTTATTTGGAAACTGGGTCTCACTTAGTTGCTGAGGCTGGCTTCAAACCTGCAAGATCCTCCTGTCTCAGCCTCCCAAGCGCGGGGATTACAAGCGTGCGCCACCATGCCCGGCACCCTCCTAACATTTTTGAAGTGTATAATACAGTATTCTTGACAAGAGGCACAATGTTATACTGTAGATTTTTGGCCCATTTTTCATCTTGCTTGACTGCAACTTTGCATCTGTTGTTAATCAGTCCTCATATTCCCTCCCCTTTAGCTCCTAGTAACCACTATATCATTCCGATGCTATGAATTGAACTATTTTAGATATCTCATGTAAATTAAATCTTGCAATATGTGACACTATGTCTAGATTACTCCACTTAGTACAGTGTCAATATTCATCCACATTATCACATATTTACAAATTTTTCCCTATTAAAAATCAATCTGTTTTCCATTGTGTGTATATATATATACATACATATATATGTGATATATTTTTCTTATCTATTCATCTGTTAATGGAAATTTAGATGTTTCTACATCTTGGCCATTTTGAATAGTGTTGCAATGAACATAGGAGCATTTCTATCTCTTCAAGATCCTAATTCAAATATTTTGGATAAATATCAAGAAACAAGGTTGGACAACCTTGTAGTGGTTCTAATTTTAACTTTTAAGAAACATCCCTAATATTTTCCCCAGTTGTTGCATCATTTTTCATTCCTGCCAGTGTTGTGTAATTGTTTTGTTTTCTCTAGACTCTGGCCAACTCTTGTCTTTTATCTTGTTTTATGATAACAGCCATTATAACAGGTGAAAGGTGACATCTCATTGTGGTTTGGATTTCTAGTTCCCTGATGATTATCAACATTAAGCATTATTTTATATAACAGCTGATCATTTGTGTTCCTTCTTTGAAGAGTGTTTATGAAAGTCTTTAGCTCTATTTTTAGTAAGATCATTACTTTTTGCTGTTGGATTAAAGGAGTCATCTATTATAGAAGTCCCCCTATTTTGCCTACTAAACCCTTATCAGATAGAAGATTTACAAGTATTTTCCCATTACATAGGTTGTCTTTTTGCTTTTTTTGATTATTTTCTTTGTGGTACAAAATCCTTTTAATTTGATATAGGCCTGCCTCTCTATTTTTCCTTTTGTTTTCTGTATTTTTGTTTTATATCCATTAAATCACTGCCAAGACCAGTGTCATGAAATTTTCTGACCATGTTTTCTTGTAACATTTCTACAGCTTCAAATCTGACATTTAGGTCTTTAATACATTGAAAATTGGTTATTACCTATGGCTAAAGTGTCAGCTTTCATTCTTTTGCAAAACAATTATTCAGTTTCCAAACAGCATTTATTGAAAAGACTATTCTTTTCCCATTGCATATTCCTGGCACCTTTCTGTCCATAATCACTTGACCTTATTTTATATCCATAGATTTATTTTTTGGTTCTAAATTTTGTTTCATTGTCATATGTTTGCCATTATGCCAGTACCATGTTGTCCTAAATACTGTGATTTTGTGATCTCTTTTGAAGTTAAGAAGCATGCTGTCCACCTTTACTTTTCTTTTGATAACTTAAAGTAGCCTTTAATGGAATTTTTGCAGTTCCATATGAATTTTAGATTTTTTCCTATTTCTTCAAAAACTACCAGTGGGATTTTGATAGGGGTTGCATTGAATTGGCAGATTGCTTTGAGTGTTATGGTCATTTTAACAATGTCAAATCTTCCAATACATGAACACAGGGTTTCTTTCCATTTACTTATGTCTTGTTTATTTCTTTCATCCAGGTGTTACAGTTTTAGGTATACAAATCTTTTACCTCCTTAGCTATGAAATTTATTCTTTTTGGTCTGCTGGAAATGTGATGGTTTCCTAATTTCCTTTTCAGTTAATTCATTGGTAGAAGACAGAAATGCAATTGGCTTTTTTTTTTAATTTGCAGTACTGGAGATGCAACCCAGAGGCATTCTACCTCCGAGCTACACCCCCAGCCCTATGTTTTATTTTGAAACAGGATCTCACTGAGTTGCAAAGGGCCTTACTAAGTAGCTAAGGCTGTCTGCGAACCTTGATCCTCCTGTCTCAGCCTCCCAAATGTTGGGATTACAAGCATGTGCCACCACACCTGGCTGCAACTGGGTTTTAAAATGTATTTTATTGGCACATGTTATTTGCATTATAGTGAGATGCAGAGTGATAAGAATACACATGCACACCGTATTCTTTGTATGTTTCCCTCTGGATCTCCCCATTTCTCCTTTTCCCCATAGATAATATTTACAGTGACACAGATAACTTTCATATACAAACAAGGAATTATTTGAGTTTTTTCCATCATCAGATCCCCCCTTGTCTCCCTACATCCCTCCTCAAATCTCCTTCCACTATTCTACTAGGGTCTCCCTCATTTATCTGATATCTTCTTTGTTTCCTGGTTTCTCTCTAGCTTCCACATATGAGTGAAAATATAAGACTCTTCATGTTCTGGGGCTGGTTTATCTTACGTAGATTATTCTGGAGTTCCATCCATTTTCCTGCAAAGACATAATTGTGTTATTTTTATGGCTGAGTAGAATTTCATTATGTGTATATACCATAATTTCATAATCCATTCATCTGTTTACAGACACTTAAGCTGGTTCCATAGTTTGGCTATTGTGTTGTTATAAACATGGAAATGCATGCATCCCTATAGAAATCTGACTTTAATTCCTGGGTCATATGATCTTTTATCCATCTTGAATTAACCTGTTCAGAGTGAGAGTTTGGGGTATAATTCTATTCTTCTATACATGGCTAACCAGTTTTCCCAGCATTATTTGTTGAAAAGGCTATCTTTTCTCCAGCATATGTTTTGGTCACTTTTTCAAAACTCAAGTGGCTCTATGTGTGAGGGTTTATTTGTGTATCTTTCTATTATCTTTTTTGTGTGACAACACCATGATTTTTTATTCCTATACCTTTTTACTATCGTTTGAAGCCGGGTACTGTGACCTCCAGCATGTTGCTGGAGAACTACTTTGGTTCTTCTGGGTCTTTTATTTTTCCATATGAATTTTAGGATTGTTTTTTCTATTTCTTTGAAGACTGCTGCTGGTATTGTAATATGGGTTGCATTGACTCTGTATATCAGTTTTGGTATTATGGCAATTTTGATGATCCTTTTATTGCCTATCCAAGAACATGGGAGGTCTTTCTCTCTGCTAAGGTCTTCCTCAATTTCTTCAGTGTTCTGTAATTTTTGTATAGGACTTTTATTTCTTTGGTTAGATTTATGCCTAAGTATTGTATTAGTTTTGAAGGTCTTATGAATGGAATTGCTGTCTGTATTTATTTTTCAATCAATTTATGGTAAGTGTATATAAAAGCTACTAATTTTTATAAGTTGATGTTGTACCCAGCTACTTTGCTGAATTTACTTATCCGCTATACAAATCTTTTTGTTGATTGTATTGGGTCTTCTAAGTCTAAAATCATGTCACCACAAATACAGTTTCTCTATTTTTCCTAATTGTCTCCCTTTAATTTCCTTTTTTTGTCTTATTGCAATAGCTGAAATTTAATGTACTATTTTGAATAGAAGTGGTGATAGTGGGCACTCTTGTCTTATTCCTAATTTTAACAGAAATTCAGTTTTTCACTATTCAGTATGATACTGGCTTCGAGTTTATTATATACTGCTTTTATGATGTTGAGGTACTGTCCTTCTATCTCTAATTCCTTCAGTGTTTTAGCATAAATGAGTGCTGAATTTTATCAGATGCTTTTTCTGCATCTATTAAAATACTACATGATTTTGATATTCATTCTGTTTACGTGATGAATGACATTTATTGACTTGTTTATGATGAACCATCCTTGTATCCCTGAGATAAAACCTACTTGGTCATGGTGGACAATCTTTTTGATGGATTTTTTAATACAAGTTGCTAATCTTCATTAAAAATTTTGCACATCTATGTTTATTAAGGAAACTGCTCTGTAATTTTCTTTCTTTGAGGTATCTTTTTTGCCTTAGATATCAGAGTGATGCTGGATTCCTAGAATGAATTAGAAAGTATTCCATCTTCTATTTCATGAAATAATTTGAGAAACATAGGCTTGCTTAATTCTTTCTTGAAGTTCTTGTAGAATTCAACTGAGAATCAATCAGGCTCTGGGCTTTTTTACTGGACAGTTTTTCACTGTTATTTCTATATCGTTGCTTGTTATTATCCTGTTTAGGTTTCCTATGTCCTTTTGGTTCTATTTAGATATGTTGTATGAGTCTAGAAATTTGTCCATTTTGTTTAGATTTTCCTATACTTGTTCGGAATATAAATTCTCAAAGTAGCTCCTGATAATTATTTTCTTTAAGATATATACTGATTTAAATTTTAAAAGTGATGATTGTATATACTTGTGGAGTACAATGTGATATTTTGATACAGGTAAACATTGCAGAATGTTCAAGTCAAGATGATCAACATATTCATTGCTTCAAATATTTATCAGTTTGTGTGGTAAGAACAATTAAAATCCTGTCTTTGTTTTCTTGAAATATACAATACAGATGTTTCTTAAGTTATGATGTGGCTACATCCAGATAAATCCAGCATACAATGAAAATATCATAATTGAAAATGCATTTATTACTTCTAACCCACAAAATATCATAGCTTAGCAAAAAGTACTGCATATTGCTAGCCTGGGAAGAAATCAAAATTCAAAATTTGAAATAAAACTACCACTTAGTCTATATTACTTTTGCACCATCATAAAGTTCAATATTTGCCAATTTCACCATCATAATTCAAGAACCATTATGCATTATTAACTGTAGTCACTGTGCTATGCAATAGAACACTAGAGTTTATTCCTCTTACAAAACTGTAATTTTGAGCCAGTCATGGTGGCTCACGCTTGTAACCCCAGTACTTTGGGAGGCTAAGACAGGAGGATCACAGGCTCGCGGCCAGCCTCAGATACTTAGTGAGGCTCTCCACAACTCAGTGGACCCTGTTTCAAAATGAAGAATAAAAAAATAGGGCTGGGGTGTGGCTCAGAGGTAGAATGCCCCTAGGTTCAATGCCCAGTACCACATATACAAAAAATACCTGTAATTTTGTATTTATTGACCAATGTCTTTCCTTCTCTCTCCACCCACTCTGAGACTCTAGTAATTGCCATTCTACACTTTAGTTCCATGATTTTGACTTTTTAAAATTAACCTATAGGTGAAGTTACATGGAGTTTGTTTCTCTGCATCTGGCTTATTCCACTTAACATAATGTCTTCTAGGTTCATCCATACTGTCACATATGATATGCATTCCTGATTTTTAGGGCTGAATAATATCCTTTTGGTGTCCCTATCTCACATCTTTTAATTTATTTGCTGATGGACATGTAGGTTGTTTCCATATTGAGGCTATTGTAATGTTGCTATAATTAACACAGGAGCATAGACATCTCTTCATCATAGTAATTTCTGTTCTCCTGAGTATATGTTCAGTAGTGGAACTGCTGGATCATATGTCTATGTCCAGTTTTTGTGGACATAACTTACTTATGTATGTTGATTTTATATCTTGCAACTTTACTGAATTATTCTATTAGTCCTAACTTTTTAATGTATTTTTTATTTGGAAACAGGGTCTCTTAAGCCAGCACGCTGGCTTCGAACCTGCACGATCCTCCTGTCTCCGCCTCCCAAGTGCGGGGATTACAAGCATGTGCTACCACGCCCAGCTTAGTCCTAACTTTTTAATGGACTCATGAGGGATTCCTCTATCTAATATCATAATATGAAAAAAAACAATAAGAAAGATGTAACTTCTGCCTTTCTGATTAGAATACGTTTTAATTATTTCTCTTGCCCCTTTGCCAATATTTAAATGCAATTACCTTTTATCAGACTTTCTTCTTTTTTTTTTTGTGGTACTGGGGATGGAACCCAGGGGCTTTCTACCTCCAGGCTACACTTCCAGAAGTATTTCATATTTTTATTTGGAAACAGAGTCTAAGTTGCTGAGAGCCTCACTAAATAGCTGAGGATGGCTTTGAACCAGCTCAATCATTCTGCCTCAGCCTCCCAAGTACTGGGATTATAAGAGTGTGCCACCACACCACGGCTTCTATCAGACTTTCAATAAAAAAAATATTGGCAATGCTCTTCTCCTGAAAAAAGAACTCTGAATACAAATGTAGAAGACTTAAAATTATAGTATGGTGAACTAAGTGTCACTATGGGGGCAAACACTGTCTATTATGAGAACTTAGAGGAGGATTATTTGATTTATAGTAATATAAAAAGTATTGAAGGATAAAAGAAATACAAGAAAACAGTGGAAAAGTACAACACTGCCAGCAGAGGGAGTAACCAGCAAATGCAAAATTCTAGCACCTAGAAGCAAGAAACTCTAGGGATACTCAAAAAAGTACATACAGACATATCAAAGTCAATCAGTAAGCCAAACATGAGAAGGAAGGAGAGGCAGGAAATGGGGGAAATTGGGGATGAGCTAAATGAGTGATGTGTGCATGTATGCCTCTACCATCTTGTACCCCATTAAGATGGATGACTACAATGCACCAATAAAAAATTAAAAAGAAAGTAATAATAGGAGTGAGTAGTGAAATTAAGAAAAGCCTTGTATGCTTGGGAATTGACCCATAGATCTAAAACTATATGCTGGAGAAAAGGCAGCTTTTTCAATGAGTGGAAAAAGTGAAAAAAACCATCTATAGGATGAATTAGACCTAAATTTCTCACCCTGTGATAGCATCAGCTCAAGATGGATGAAAAAATACCTTGAAATTAGACCAGAAACTTTACAATTACTAGAAGAGTATAGGACCAATTCTTCAACATATAGGCACCTCAACAAGATCCCTAAAGTTCAGGAAGTAAAACTGTGAATCAATAAATGGCCTCAAATTAAAAATTTTTGGTACAGCAAAGGAAATCAAGAGTCTAACGAGAGAGCCAGTGGTGGTTTGTGGGTGGCGCATGCTTGTAATCTGAGCATTTGGGAGGCTGAGACAGGAGAATCAGGGTTCATGGACAGCCTCAGCTACTTAGTGAGGCCCTTTGCAACTCAGTGAGACCGTGTTTCCAAATAAAGAATAAAACATAGGGCTGGGGTGTAGCTCAGGGGTAGAATGCTTCTGGGTTCCATCCCCAGTATCACAAAAAAAAGAGTCTAAAGAGAGACTACAAAATAGGAGAAAATGTTCACTAGCTACTGATAGAGAATATGTAGAATAGACAAAGAATTTAAAAGACAACACTAAAAAACAAACAACCCAATCAAGAAATGGATAATTGAACTAAAACATGTCACAAAAGAAGAAATACAAACGGCCCATAAATATATGCAAAAATGTTCAACATCACCTGCAGTCGGAGAGATAAAAATAAAAATTACACTGAGATTCCTTCTAACCCAAATTAGAATGGCAGTCATCAAGAATACAAACAATAATGTTTGACTACAATGCACCAATAAAAAATAAAAATTAATAATGTATAAGCCCCTTAAAATAATACAAACAATAATAAATGCTGGAGGGGATGTGGGGAAATCATAATTCTTATACACTGTTAGTGGGGTTACAAATTAGTACAACCACCAAAGAGATCAGTACGCAGGTTCCTCAAAAGATAGGAATGGAACCACCATATGACCCAGCTATACCATTCCTCTACAAGTCAGAAAACTACAGTGATACATGCATATCCATGTTCATAGAAGCCAAATGATGGAACCAACCTAGGTTTCTGTCAACAGATGGATAAGGAAAATGTGGCATGTGAACACAATAGAACTTTACTCAGCCATAAAGAACAAAATTATGTCATCTGAGGGAATATGGATGGAACACGAGACTACTGTGCTGAGATCAGCCAAACTCCAAAAATCAAGGGTCAATTGTTTTTTTCTTACATGTGGAAGCTAGGGAGAAGATGGGGAACAAAAGGGACTTTAGATAATGGAGGAGAGTGACCAATAAAATAGTGGAAGAAGATAAAGGAGAGGAAGGTGAGAAGGGGGAAAGGAAGAACTGATGAAAGAAGCAGTTCAAAGTAGACTGTGCCCACATACGAAGGGCTTACTACCAACCTCCCACAGGGACGGGCGTGAATAGCAGGGTGAGACCTGAAGGAAAATACAACACTTGTGTGCATGCTTGTTTCTATGATTTCAAACCTCACTATGATGTCTAATTACAATGCACAAATGAAAATGTAAAAAGTATTACCCTAGCACGAGAATGAATTTGAAGGAAATTATCTAGAAGTGAGAAAGATCATGCTAGAAGGCTGCTGTAAAAATATGGATGGATATTTTGAGTCCGTCGAAGTCGATTTACAACAGAGAAAGTTAAAATAGAAGGAGACTAGCTGGGCATAGTGGCACACGCTTGTAATCCCCACACTTGGGAGGCTGAGACAGGAGGATGGCACAGGTTCGAAGCCAGCCTCAGCTACTTAGTGAGATTCTCAGCAACGTAGTGAGACCCTGTTTCCAAATATAATATAAAATAGGTCTGGGAGTACATCCCGGAGGTAGAAAGCCCCTGGGTTCCACACCCAGTACCACCAAAAAATAAAAATAGAAGGGGACTGAGAAAAGTGAACAGATATTTAAGAGATAGAACTGACAGGACTGAATATCAGATGAAAAAGAGGAGGAAGGGTAAGATAAGTCTTGGATTTCTGGCTTGAATGATGGAAAACAAACTCAAATACGGATATATAAAAACAACAGAGATATTGCTGGCTAAGCATAGTATAAGATGAATGATAAGTCCTATTTTTATTACGCTAAAAGTTCTGCTAATAATCTGAGTCACAGAAATGGAGGAAATGCATGCTAGAGATGTATATTTGGAAGTGACTATTATATGGAAAGACAGAGTATTTTAAAATAAACTATTCTGCAAAGTGAAGCCCATCTTC
Organism: Muscardinus avellanarius; assembly: GCF_963383645.1. Lineage (NCBI taxonomy): Eukaryota > Metazoa > Chordata > Mammalia > Rodentia > Gliridae > Muscardinus > Muscardinus avellanarius. Next base: position 114,428,321 of record NC_137792.1, on the reverse strand, counting down.
ATTTTCAAACATAAACTAATCAATATTTCCCTGGACCATGACAACATTGCAGAAAAGAATACTATTTGTAGAGATTTTCTTAAAGTGACCTCAATCCAATCACTTCATGTAATCATCTCAAAAGCAGAAATCATAAAACGAATGTTTTTATTATATAAAATTTTAGAACTTTTAAAAGTCAAAGGGGAGGGAGAGGAATCACTGCCATCGACATTATGTTCATATGTGAGCATACCAATGTCAATCTCAATACCCTGTATGGAGAAGGGGGAGGTGGGGAGGGAGCCTGGGAAAGCCCACCGAGTGCAGTGTGCATATCTTTCACTACCACTGTGAACTGCATTATGATGTGAGACGATAACGCACCAAAAAAACATAAAAATTAATTAATTAATGAATTCAAATAGAAAAAGAATCCAAACAATCAATTCATAAAGAAAAGCAGTAGAGGTCAATAAAGTGAAGGAAAATGAAAATCATCCCTGGATATCAAAGAAATTTAAAATTAAAACAATGAGATATCTTCAGAGGTTATAAAGCTGGAAAAATCAAACTGCAATATCTAGTGTTGGAATGAGGGTAGAGAAATACTCTCAGATGCTATTGTCATGAGTGTAAACTGATAAAATTTCTCTAAGGAAAAATTTGAAAATATATACTTAAAATGCTTACGTATTGTCTTTACAAGTCTTCTAGTTTGTTTCTAGAAAATAATTAGGTAAAAGAGCAAAGATCTATGGACAAGCATGTTCACTGAAACATTATATTTGTAATAACAAAATTAGAAAAAACCTAATGTCCAAAAAAGTGATAGTTAAAATAGATTCTGCTACATTAGAACAATGGAAATCCAAACTTATGTGTACGTCCTTCCAAGTATGTTTTAGAGCCAGGTGTGCTGGTGAGTGCTTGAAATCCCAGCACTTGAAAGGCTGACATAGAAGGATCACAGATTCAAATACCCTATTTCAAAATAAAAAATAAAAAGTGCTGGGGATATAACTTGGATTTAGAACAGCCCTGCGTTCAATTCTCAGTACCAGTACCACAAAACAAATGCTTTGTTTGAACATAAGGTTTCTTTATCCTTTTTTTTTTTTGTGTGGGCCTGGGGATGAAACCCAGGGGCATTTGACCTCCGAGCTAAACCCTGTGCCCTATTTTTTATTCTTTATTTTGAAACAGAGTCTCACTAAATTGCGGAGAGCCTCACTAAGTAGCTGAGGTTGGCTGAGAACTGTAATCCTCCTGTCTCAGCCTCCCAAATGCTGAGATTATGAGCCTATGCCACCACATCCAGTAATATTTTGTTACTTAAATACACTTGGCAAACATGTTTGGAATATCAACCCTATATCAGTCTTTGGGTTTGACTACATTTTTGTGGTATGTAAATATAAGAAGATAATAATTTCTGAACTCTCTAGAGAGTTCAGACATACGTTTTACTTAGGAATATGTGCAAACACCTACAAAAAAAGTCCACTGATGTGAATCAGAATTAAAACAAAACTGGGTGTGGTGGCACATGCTTGTAATCCCAGCATTCAGGAGGCTGAGACAGGAGGATTATGATTTGCAGCCACCCTCAGCTTCTACTTAGTGAGGCCCTCTGCAACTCAGTGAGACACTGTTTCAAAATAAAGAATAAAAAATAGGGCAGGGGGTGTAGCATGGAGGTAGAATGATCCCTGGGTTCCATCTCCAGTACTAAATAAATAAATAAATAAATAAATAAATAAATAAATAAATAAATAAATAAAACAGCGGGTTAAAGAAGCAGAAGTCCCTATAAATAGAGTAGTTAGGAAATCTGTGTGGGGCAGAATGGGATGGTGACCTGTTTTATGAGTTGGTAAAGTTAGATTTTGTGGAGACCAAGTATAGCAAGCAGAACATTTTCAGTTGAGGAGCAGAGTAGATCAAGGCTTCAAGTTTGAAATAATTATGTCACATTAGGAAAAAAATGAGAACAGAAATGTCCCAGTCTTGATAGGAGATTCCACTGGGCCAGAGCCACACACACAGCCATATCCTATATCCATTGAATATCTCTGAAACCTGCCACTTACCTAGATTCTAAAGAAAATCTAATGCCAGCTGTACCCTCAAGGAATGGAGGTAAGGGGAAATAATTGGGGCTTCTGAGTCTTCCTCTTTAATTTAAGTAGAGAAGATCAGCTCTTCTATTTTACACATTTTGTTTGGAGCTAGAATTCACTTGAAAATAGGCCTTCCTTCCTTCCTTCCTTCCTTCCTTTCTCTCTCTTTCTCTCTTCCATTCCTTCCTTCCTTCTTTCCTTTTTTTATCTTCTTTCTTTGTTTCTCTTTTTAGGGAGGACCTTTTGCACAAAAAAGTAGTTTTAAAAGGATAATAATGGAAAACCAATGAGTGGTAAGTTTAAATACATAGGATGGGGTTACAACTAGAGTATTTTGATTCCAAGCTCTGGAGTTTGTTTGGGATGAATTTTGAAGGGCAATCTGAGATGACAAGAGAAATGGACTCATTATCTTGATCTCGCTTTGGAAACAACAGAAGAATGAACAAAACAAAATAAAAGCCAGGAATAATCCCAGGTATGAGGTAAGAGGATTGCAGGTTCAAGGCCATCACACAGTACCTTTATGAAACAATACCTGTTTCAAAATAAAAAAAATATAATACGACTCCAGTTGTATAGCTCAGAGGTAAGAAGCCCACTGGATTCAATCCCTGGTACTAAAAGAGTGAGAAAGAAAGATTCAGGACCTCTCGAAGAAAACTAGTTAATGGCAACTGAAAAGAAGAGAAGCACGCAGAAGATGAATTCCCCAGAGCCTAAGGGCAGCAAGAAATGGGTTCTAGAGAAAGAGACCAATGAATGGCATAACTCTTGGGTTTAACCAATAAGAAATCCTGTAGCTTTTGCTGACTGATTTATAAGGATAATGGAATTAGGGTGGGGAATACTTCATGATCAAGATATGAGTCAGTAGACCAAACAGGAGAAGGGAAAAAGAGGGCTCTAAAAGAGAGAGAGGAGAGAGGAGAAAGGGGAGAGGAGGAGAGGGGGAGAGGGGGAGAGGGGGGGGGGAGAGAGAGAGAGAGAGAGAGAGAGAGAGAGAGAGAGAGAGAGAGAGAGAGAATGGCTCTAAAGAAAATATCATAGCTCTTGCTCCCTGACCTCACTCGGCAATGAGTGAGTATACTAGGCTTCATTCCTAGCAAGGCAACGTTTAGGCCATAACAAAGTGAAAAACAAATGTGATAATCCAAGTGATAACTGCAGTTATAACCTGTGGGAATATTGCATAGCAGATGAGCATAGACAGTCACAGCTCAGCCCTTAGGCCACCTATGAGTCATCCCAGCAGCCACAGATTGCACCACTGAGAAACTCAGAGGCTTATATGGGAACACCCAGCCACTGCTTGCCAGGTGGGAGGGTGTTCCAATAATAGATCTTGGTCCATGCTGTCAATGATCTTATGCATGTGGCAGGGACTGAAGAAAGAACATGAAGTCTACTACCAGCAAGACCATACAACTGTAACATAGTAAGCTCAAATGTTCTTGGTGCCAGAGGTACAGTTCTCAAAACCACTAGAGGGTGGCCAGTGGTACTGAGGACACTTCTCATTTACCTGGGGATATAACAAAGCACCAGAAAGCAACAATGGCTCTTACCAAATGACCCCTGTCAATAGGATTAATGACATTGGATTTAATATGACCTTCTTAACATTTTTTCCAGCTAACCTCAGAATCCTCTGAGTTGTGCTGAAACATTTATAATAACCCATGGAGACTATAAAAATCTCATTTCAGTTATCCACATGATATCTATAAGTATCTCTTGAGAGAGAAAAGTATCAATAGACTTATCCTGAAACCCAAATTCAAAATGTTCCCAAGTACATATTTCTAAAAATAGGTCTCAGGAAGAAAGTGGCCATTATTCTAATTCCATGGAAGCAAATCACTCAAAATATGAATATTATGAGAGGAGACTAAGAAATCATAATTCAGGTTATGCCATTTTGTCATATGATCTCAGGTTTCAAATACCTTAATGCTACTCCTCAGGATTACACATTCTTCTTCATACCTCTATCAAAAAGTCAAATCAGGCGCCGGGCATGGTGGCGCATGCTTGTAATCCCCGCACTTGGGAGGCGGAGACAGGAGGATCGCGCAGGTTCGAAGCCAGCTGCGCTGGCATAAGAGACCCTGTTTCAAAAATATAAAATAGGTCTGGGAGTGTAGCCCGGAGGTAGAAGGGCTTCCAGGAACCCCAGTACCACCAAAAAAAAAAAAAAAAAAAGTCAAATCAGGAGCTAAGCCAGATGGTGTACACTTGTAATCCCTGTACTTGGGAGGCTGAGACAGGAAGATCACAAATTTGTGGCCAGCCTCAGCTACTTAGTGAGGGCCTCTACAACTTAGTAAGATCCTGATTCAAAATAAAAATTAAGTCTGGGACTGTAAGGTCAGAGATAAAATGTTCCTGGATTCCATTCCTAGAGCCACAAAAAAATAGGTACAACCAGACTATACTGTGGACCTCTAATGTATTAGTAGAGCTTAGTGAATGTGCTGTTTCTCCCAGATCATATATTTCTGTTTTGAAATAGACATTTCTCCACAGAATGTATATAAATAGCCACTAAGTATATGAAAATATAGCAACATCACTAACCATCAGGGAAGTAATAATCAAAACCAAAATGAGATATCAACTCACAGCTGTTAAAACAGTCATTCCATGGTGGAAGGAACATAAAATAAGTATCAGTGAGGACTTAGAGAAATTGGAATTCTTGTGCATTCTTAGTAGCAATGTAAAATGATTCAGCCATTATGAAAAATAGTGTGGCGGTTATTCAAAAAGTAAAAAATAGAAATACTCTTAGACTTAGGAATCCCATGTCTGAGTATATATCTAAAATAATTGAAATCAGAATCTTGAAGAGATATCTGCACTCTTATGTATATTATAGCTTTATTCACAATAGCCAGTAGATAGAAGCTATCTAAATGTCCTCAGAAAATGAATGGATGAAGAAAATAGTGTGTGTGTGTGTGTGTGTGTGTGTGTGTGTGTGTAGATAGATAGCTATAGATAGATAATATTAGTCAGGATTTAAAAAGGAGCTCCTGACATTCACTAAGTTTCATGAACTTGGAGGAAATATAGTAAGTAAAATAAGCCAGACACAGAAGAATCAATGCTACACGATCCTAACTACATGAGATCTCTAAAATCGCCAACCCCTAGAAGCATATAATAGGAAGTAGTTATCAGAGGTGGGAGGGGACAAATAGGGGACTTTCGGTCAGCACAGTTTCTCTTGTGTAAGATGAGCATGTTCTGGTTTCTAATGCACAACATGGGGACTGTATTGATGATACTTTACTTTATACTTCAAATTTGCTGAAAGAATGGATATTATGTTAAATGTTCTTATTTAGCAAGAAAAAGGGGGGAAGGAAGGAAGAAAATATACCTGACGCCTAAATTTATGACATTATTTATGGTGATGGTTTCATAGGCATATAGTTATCTTCAAACTCACCAAGTTGTATACATTAAATAGGTATAGCTAATGTTAGATATCAACTGCACCTCAATTTAAAGAGGAGAAAAATGTGGGAGATTTATTCTTTTATGTGCCTTAAGGTTTATATGGAATTAAACAAGAAAACTATCAGGGCCCAGTCTCTTTTTAAGCAAATTGGTATTTCCTTTACATTCTTTCTTCATAAATTATTTTTATGTCAGACTCAAAATCACAATTTTTTTGGTACTGGGGATGAAACCCAGAGGCATTCTACCTCCAAAATATGCCCCAGCACTATTTTTTAGTCTTTATTTTTGAAATAGGGTCTCACTGAGTTGCAAAGGACCCCACTAAGTAGCTGAGGCTGTGTGCGAACTGTGATCCTCCCATCTCAGCCTCCCAAATGCTGGGATTACAAGAGTGCACCACCATACCCAGCTGCAAATTTTGAGGCATTTAATACCTTGAGGAGCCTATATGAGCACCTAGTATTACACTTGCATGAATTAGATACTGCAAGTGGACAGTAGCTATTTTGCAGCCAGCAAGTCTTTTCACCCATTCTCTGAAGCCCACACATATGTGTTATCTCTCTTACTTCAAGAAAAAAATTAAAAATGAATGCATTTCTTTTGTTTGAAAAAATGCCATAAAATTCAGAGATAAAGAAGTTTGGGGGCATAATAAAAAGGGGGAAACAAAAAAGAAAGGGGAAACAGAAAAAATAATAAAGAGGAGGAGGAAAGGAGAAAGTTCAGAGTAGATGTTATCTAGGAAGATTCTTCAAATTTGAAACCTGGACTGTGAACAAGTTAGGATCATTTTGTAAAGCAACAGGCAGAAAGAGGAGTTGACCATTCAAATTAGCTTTGATTATGAGAGCAGTTTTCTTTCTTTCTTTCTTTCTTTCTTTCTTTCTTTCTTTCTCTCTCTCTCTCTCTCTCTCACTCTCTCTTTCTTCCTTTCTTTCTGTCTTTCTTTCTTTCTTATTTGTGGAACTGAGGATGCAACCCAGGGGCCTTCTACCTCCGGGCTACACTCCCAGACATTTTTTTTCTATTTTATTTGGAAACAGGGTCTCACTAAGTTGCTGAGAGCCTCACTAAGTAGCTGAGTCTGGCTTCGAACCTGCGCGATCCTCCTGTCTCAGCCTCCCAGGCACGGGGATTACAAGCATGTGCCACCACGCCCGGCTTTTTTTTTTTTTTTTTGATGGTGAATTATAGTCATACTTCTTAATAGGGTGCAAGATGGTGGAGACATACATGCTAGAAACTCCTCAACTAAGCCTTGAGGCTGGGTGTGGTGGCTCACACCTGTAATCCCAGCTACTTGGGAGGCTGAGACAGGAGGATGACAAGTTCAAGGCTGGCTGCAGCAACACACTGATACCCTGCCTTAAAAAATCAATTAAAACTTGCCTTTTAAATTTCTTCCTATTACCAGTGGGATCTTGATTGAAGCTGCAATTTTGCATAATCAGTGATGAGTTTCTATGCCTTTATCAACTGACATATGAATTGATCTTAAATCTAATTTTGACTGTTACTTGCAAAACTGTTCCACTGCTGCCCGCTAAGTAGTTAACATTTTGGGGAAGAAAAACCTTTTCCATAAAGTACTTCCATACTAAGAGACTATTAGATTGGGAACAAATTTAATGAGATCACTAATGCATTTGAAAGACAAGGTAGATTATCACTTATACTATAGGCCTAATATTCTAAGTTGCCTCGGAGAATCCCTTTTCCCTAGCCCAAATTATATTTTCCCTAGTGTGTATGACCTCTCATAAAAGACAGAGGCAGAAAACAGATATCTCTGTATGCTTTGGAATAAAAACAACAATTATTACTCTGACTCACATAGCTGAGGCTGGCTGGTTGAGAAACTCCCCTACACTGAAAGCCCTCAGAAGGCTTACATAGGACTGAAAAATCTGGCAAGTATTTCTCAAACATCCCCTAAATGCATAGCTTCCTCAGTACTTCAATGATCTTAAGTGGCCATTGGAGATTTTTTTTTCCCTCTGTGGTTCAAAGAACGTGTTTATGTACTAGGTAGAGGTGATTTAGGAGCATGGAGTACAGGTCCTAGTCAGCTGGGAGACTAACCCAGACAATAATATTTCCAAACTTCTTGTCATATCTCCAAGAAAAGTCTATCTTAAGGCAGGCTTTTATCCTACATCTGGTCAGTGAATGTTTTGCTGTTGTGTCTATTCCATAGTCATCTTAGTTTTGTAGAAATAGCGTCAGAAGCATGTGCAAAAGCAGCAGTAGCAACTAGTAGCAACAGAAGTAATAGTAGAATTAAGTATAGCGATAGGAGTAGTAACCGTGGCAATAGCAAAAGTAATAGAACCTTGTATTCACCCATTCACATGCTTATATTTTAATTTTTATTCTTACTTTATTTTATTTTTTGTTGCTGGAGATTGAACCCAGAGACATTCTACCTCTGAGCTATACCCCAACACTTTTATACTTTTATTTATTTTGAAACAAGGTCTTGCTGAGGCTGGCATTGAACTTACTACCATCCTATCTCAGCCTCCCAAATACTGGGATTACAGGCATGTGCCACCATGCCTGGCTTCTACATGCTTTTAACTTAACCTTCAGAACATTCTTATTGTATCAGCTAATTTAATCTTCACGCAAATCTTGAGATGTGAGAAGTAAACAGGCCAGCATGATTAGCTTCATGTGAAAGATAAGGAAACTGAATAGAAAGTCTCCTTTTTATCTATTGATCAATTGTTATGTGGATCATATTGAAAATAGCATACATTCAGACTATGCTTTCAGAGTACCACACCAAGTAATTGGCAAAGGCAGAAGATTATTAGTGGTAAGAGGAGCTAAGAAACCATATAGTCCAACTTTCATCTTTTACACACGGTGAAATGGAGTTCCAGAAAGAGCATGTGAATTATTTAAGATTCAAAGTAAATTTTTGGACAATTCCAGGCCTCCTGCCTCCCAGGCTGAGAGTACTTCCATTAATTCACAGAGTAAACATGTTGAATTCTAAGGAACATCTAATGTTCAAAACATCTGGTTCTCCTCTATTGTTAGACAAATGAAGGAATACAGTTTTCCTTTCAGCCCCTTGAAGTTAAGCATGCCTATGTGGACTAACAGGCTAGTGAAAAGTAAGCAGAAGTGATGTGCGTTAACAGCAGGACCAAACACTTGATTGTCACTGCTTGACCCTGCTCTCTTTCCCTACTCTATCTAGCTTTGAAGTCCATGCTGAGATGCAAGAGCATCTGTAAGTGTGGGATCCTGAGTGCCTACACTGAACAGAGATGCTGTGGACCTTCATGGGACATGTGGAATAAAAAAAAGTATTTTAATTGTTTATAGTTAGAGATTTGTTGGGATGTTTGTTCCCACACTTGTTCATCTTTTCATGCTAATGACTTTAGTGTGGCTGTGCCAGACATGTCAAAATATCCATGTTCCTCTTCTCTCAGATTTGGTTTCCACCCATTAATAGGGACAGGTCTCCCTGATCTGTTGCCAGAGGTTAACATCAGACCAATCTGAGCTACCTGTATTCTCTGCTCTGGGAATTTGGAAGTGTTGAAAATTCAGAATTAGTTTCTTATCTCCATTCTCTAGGTAGGGGTTGACCTGAGAAAAGGTAAACTTGAAAGCAATTAAGTGAACATATTTGGATATGTGAAAACCCACAAAATTAAACTTGGAGAAAATGGAAGGTAAAAAGAGAAAGAGAAGAAGAAAAAGAAGGAGGAGGAGGAGGAGGAGGACGACGATGACGAGAGGAGAGGGGGGAAAGGGAGAGAAGGTAATAGTGGTAGAAGAGAAAGAGGAGGAGGAAGATGAGGAAGAGGAGAAGGAAGAAAAAGAGGAAATAATCAATGTACAGGGAAAAGCAGAGATAAGAATATTGGCCAGTATCCTTAATGATTTTCTGTTTCTAATTCCAGTGCCTCATGAAACTGTATATCCTGCCCTTGGGTTTTGTGAGGTATTCCCATGTTTTTTATACTATGTTACCTTCACTGAGTAAGATAATTTGAAATGGGTTTCTATGCCTTACAAAGTAAGTTAAGCAGGAAGATTTGACCATTAACTCTAGGTCCTTTCTACTCAGAGAAAAATCAAATCTGATTCTTAGTTCACTTCTGTGTCACCCATGATTCAACTAAATGTTATGAGCCAGAATCCATTCACCCAGGGAAAATAAATACAGAGAAAGAACTAATAACTTGGGAGCTAACACCGCTTAAGGGGTGAAGAAGAAGAATGGAAGCAGGAAATGAGATATAGGTGTGTTCAGAGGTTTGCGAAGATTCCTTCAATAAATACTGATTGAATGCTTGCTAGATGTTAAGTGCTGATTCATTCATTAGGGATACAGCACTGACCAAATCAGACAAAATCTCTGCTCTTGACAAGCTTACATTCTAATGATGTGAGACAGAAAATAAGCAGATAAACAAGTAAATAAGCAAGAAAACATCAACTAGAAATAAATGATAACTTGAAATATTGGACAAGAATCAGATATCCACTTTACATTGGATGTTGATGGACTGCCTTTCCAAAGAGATGGCATATGAGACAAGTCAAGGAGAGTGATAAATACAGTACTTTCACAAAAACCAAAAAAGGAGAGGCACTCCCGGATTGAGAAATTGACTGAACAGGCTTTGGTTGAACATTGATGACATCAGGAAGAGCATTTTTTATGAGAGAAAGATGAAGAGAATAAACAAAAGAAAAAAAACTCACCATAAGTGGTAGCACACATCTGTAAATCTAGTACTTGAGGGGGGGTTGAGACAGGAGGATTGCAGGTTCAAGGCCAGCTTGGGCAACTTAGCAAGATCCTGTTTCACAATAAAAATAAAAAGGGCTGGGGATGTAGTTAAGAGGTAGAATGCCCCTGGGTTCAGTGGCCAATACCTCAATGCCCTCCCCCCCAAAAAAAAATCCTAAAGACAAAGCAGAACACAAATCCAGAATGCAATGAATTATGATTGAGATAAATATTTACCTTAAGGAAATTCAAAGTAGCATAACCACTTTGAAAAATAGAATTTGGTATTTTCTCATAATGCTAAACATACACTATTGAAATGGCTCAGCAGTTCCACTCCTAGGTATATAACAAACAGAAATGAAAATATGTTCACACAAAGGTAGGTATATAAATGTTCATAGAAATTTTACTCAAAATAACCAAAAGGGGAAATAACCCAGTGGAAGGACCTTTAAATCAATAAACCAATGACAAGATGTTCACACAATGGGATACTATATAGCAATATTAAGAAACAACTTATTCATGCAACATCAATAAATCATAAATGTGTTTTGTTAAGTGAAAGAATCAAACTAAGCCGGGCGTGGTGGCGCACGCTTGTAATCCCTGCACTTGGGTGGTGGAGACAGGAGGATTACGCAGGTTCAAAGCCAGCCTCGCTGGCTTAGGAGACCCTGTTTCCAAATAAAAAGTATAAAATGGGTCTGGGAGTGTAGCCTGGAGGTAGAAGGGCTTCCAGGAACCCCAGAATCACCAAAAAATTAAAAGAAGAAGAACGAATTCAAACTAAAAAAAATACACATGGTATATTCCATTTATATAACAATCTGGGAAAAGAAAAACTATAGATACTGAAAACAAGGGGCTTTCAGGGAATATGGTGAGAAATGGGGCTGACTTCAAAGGAACAACATATGAGAATTTGATGGGAGTTGTGGTGATTATACTTCTTTCTACACCACACAAAATGAAGTTTGCTCTTATATGACCTGCAGTGTCTAGAATCCTGGGCATATTTTCCTTCTAAATAAGATTACACTAAGGTTTCCTTTTGAAGTTTTAGAGTAGTTGACATCTCCAATTAATTTTATTAATGCACTGCCCCTGAGCAGCAAGCAAGCCCATGAACACAATTGAAAATCTGAGAGACGAGCTAACAAAGTTAAGAAGGTGAGGCAGAGGTTTCTAATATCTTCAGGAGTAAACGTACTCTAAAAAGCCCATGGAATGGGGTCAGTCATCTTCCTAATCATCAAATTTCTCAGACCAAACCACAGAAGCCATGAATTAAGATTATTATGGAGCTGGATTTACTCAATGCCAAAGAGTTAAAGAAAAAAAAATGATCAACAATTAGTTTGAGAGCTCAGCAGATGACCAGAGTTTATCTGTGCTGAAATGAAACCAAATGTAAGGGGAAGATCACAAATCAAAGAGAAACTCACAGATCAAAGAAAAATACTAACTTCTAAATAATTTTCATTGGTCCCAGTGATCCTATTCAGATGACTTGTGAACCTTTCTGGATTCATTTGTAAAATTAGGATAAAACCTACCCACTGAGGTCAGGAGGCTGGATTAGATGATCTCAAGATTCCTTGTTTTATCAGTCTTTTAAAACCTTTGCCTTGTGAACAGAAAATTGTGTTCTGAATATCCAATCCTGAATAGACTGCAAAGTTACTGAACATGACTAAAAAGTATACAAAAAAGTAAGTTTTGAAACTGTCCTTTGAAAATTGCAGGCAGAGATGAATTTTGCCAAAGGATATTCACATGGAAGAATATTGTTTTCTTTTCTGTGTGTATATCTGTGTGTGTGGTGCTGGAGATTGAACTCAGGGACATTCTACTTTTGTGTGTGTGTGATACTGGGAGTGGAACCCAGGGACTTTCTATCTCCGGGCTATACTCCCAGACCTATTTAGTGCTTTATTTGGAAACAGGGTCTCACTAAGTTACTGAGAGCCTCACTCAGTAGCTGAAGCTGGCTTCTAACCTGTGCAATCCTCCTGTCTCAGCCTCCCAAGCACAGGGATTACAAGGGTGCGCCACCACGCCCGGCTGGGACATTCTACTTTTAAGCAATATTCCCAGCCCTATTTATTTAAATTTGAAAATACATTCTCTCTATGTTATGGAAAGTCTCACTAAGTTGTTGAGGTTAGCCGTGGACCTGCGATCCTCCTGTTTCAGCCTGCCAAGGATTGGGATCCCAGGCATGTGCCACCTAGCCCGGATAGAAATATTGTTTTGTTTGAAATGAATTGGACGAGTTATGTTTGATTTTCCAATATGTCAGAGGAGGATCCTCTTCTTATCACTGCCCCTGCCTTTTTCCTCACATATAATTAACAAAGGGATCTCAGTGATACATAAAGGACAAACCAGAAATTTAACAGTAGAAATGATATAGGATTTCCAAAAAGAATTGAGAGCCTGAAAGAAATAAAGGAACAAATAAACACTGCAAATAAAATAATGGCTTTTAGTACACGCAGGATTAGAGGAGGAGACAGTTATCTCACCACCAGCAGCTTAAAAGGTGGCTAGAAACGTCAAAGCTGAAGATAAGAAATTCAAGCTAGAAAATGACTCCTGGAGAAATGTAATAAACATCACACTTTCATTTTATCACACTTGCGTGAGGCAGATGGCAAAGATTGCCTATGTTAAGTTCAGAAAAACTAAAATCTAGACCTTTACAACATTCTGCGGTGATAGGAAATAACTGGGTAGTGCAGAATTAAATATCAGTTAAACTGGGTGATGCTTATCTGGGAGTGGCAGTCAGGCTTCTAAAAACCTCGCCCATCTACAAGGCAACCACAAAACTAGAATTTAAGGGGAAAACTTCTCACCAGCCAGATAGAAATTTTGTCAAGTTTGCCAACTTTTCTCAAAGATTATTAACTTAATGCTCTATGAAAGCTTTAACATTTCTAGCTAAACATTTCCTTGTTTTCTGTTTCCTGTTAGCAACTTTCAACGTTGCCCTAAACTACAGAAGACAAGGACTCATAGACCCAATAAGAACCATCCAACCATCTAACAATAAGGAAAATGATATGGGAATGCCATCAAGGTGAAAATTGAATTAGGGAGTAACAATGCAGAGACAGAGTTAGGGAAAGCATGACACTTTCTGACAAGATACCACAGCAAAACAGTGCACAGAGGGTCTCCAGGTAATGGAGGAGAAACCTCTGCAAAGCTAGAATGGAAGGGTAAGAGAGGAAGAAGGCTGAGGTTGATTAATGGAGGAGCTACATCCAAATATGTGTAAAAGTACGAATGTAGCATGGTCAACCTCGACACTCATTGTTGGGAGGGGGAAGGGGAAGTGGAGGGAAGAGGGCACCAAATACAGTCTGAATGTATGCCATTTTCCATACGATCAACATAAAAATAAAAAAATACTTAAACAGATAAAAAAAACAGTACTGACCAACTAATGTAGTTACTAAAGACCTATACCAAACAAAAAAGGATTAAATTGGTTTTGCTAAAAAAAAAAAAAAAAAAAAACATACCTTTTTTTACTGGGGTTATGCCCAGGGTCATTCTTGTTAGGTTTTTAGGCGCAGTAAAAAGGTGAGAGAGACCGGATGCGCTGAAAAGAATTTTAATGCGGTCTTCTCTCTGGAATAGGGACTGGACCGCTCCTGGAGACCTTCGAGCTCCTCCTCCGCTGGAAAGGAAATGCCCTTCCTTTTAAGGTTTACGTCTTGTGGGTGGGGCTATGCGTGGAAACACCGCTGCCCCTCTCGCGATATCGGCTGTCTCGCGATATCGCCCAGCAGAGTCTCCTCCTTTTCTAAGGTCCCGCCCCTGGTTTACCTCTGAAATACATTCTCAGCCCTACTTCATGTTTTATTTTGAAACAGGGTCTCACTAAGTTGCTGAGGCTGTCCTTGAACCTGCAATTCTCCTGTCTCAGCTTGTCGAGTACTGGAATCACAGGTGTGTACCAAGAAGCCTGGCCTTCTATCTACTGAAGCTGCAAAGCAAATATAACACCTCAGAGTCCCACCTAAAATGGTGAAATATTTTGATGTTTTGGTAATTAATAGGAAAAATTCCATATCCCTGACACCCCAGACAAGTGAAATTTCTTGTTCACTAGAAGTGCTTCATTTGCCAAGCTTATTTAGTGAATCATTTAATACAATTAAAAATATGCTATCAAAAAACTATTGTGTTAAAAAAAATGAGCAAGCTGGGTATGGTGTCTCACTTGTAATCTCAGCATTTGGGAGGCTGAGACCAGAGGATCATGGTTCGCTAACAGCCTCCGCTACTTGGTGAGGCCCTCTGCAACTTAGTGAGACCCTGTTTCAAAATAAAGAATAAGAAATAAGGCTGGGCATGTAGATCAGAGGTAGAATGCCCCTGGGTTCCATCCTCAGTACTGCAAAAACTAAATAAAGAAAAACATGAGCTAGAGGCTGGGGTAAAATAATCCAGATGAAAAAGTCACAAAGCGGTTTCTAGTCAGGAAGAAAGGCATGAAGACAAGTAAGTAGTTCAAGGAAGATGGTGAGAATTCAATGGAATAGGCACTCTGGGGGATGGTTGAGCTCTACATTCGGCCTAGGGAAAATCTGGACTAGCAAGATTTGAGTTGATCCTGAAGAATTGAGCAAATAGAAGGTACAGTGAAATGATATAAATATACAAGAAACTTCAGAAAGACAAGGATGAGAGAAATTCTCTAATGTGCATGAGTAGATTCATAATCATATCAAAGTCAATCACTAAGCCAAACATGAGATGGAAGGAGGGGGAAGAAATTGGGTGAAAAGTGGGAAAGGGCTAAATGAGTGATGTGTGCATGTATGCCTCTACCATCTTGTACTCCATTAAGATGGATGACTACAATACACCAATAATAATAAATAAATAAATAAATAGGTGAGTATTCTGGTATAGCTACAGAATGAGAGGTGTGTTTAGAGATAAGGTGGGAAATGTAATTTAAGATAGCTTTGAGTTCCTAGATGAGTTTTTAATTTTGTTCTGTAGGCAAGGAGTAATGTCTAAAAGGGTTTGAGCAACAGGATGATATAAGGAAAACTTTTCCCAAGGAAAATGAATCTAGGATGGATAATTGCTGCAATCATTAAGAGTGCTTCAGTATACAATTTATTTTTTAATTACCCAAATGCTGAAAATTAGTATTCTCATTGCTGTGACCCCAAATGCCTGATGAATAAAACTTAGAGGAGGGAAAATTTATTTGCTCACAGTTCTGGAGTTTTCACAGTCCATGTTAGGCCTTATGAAATTTGTGGAGCTCAGGAAATGGTGGCCAAAAGCAGAGAAAGAACATGAATAGAGAGACTCTCCTCTCACATCATGGAGGGCCGAAGCAGAAATAACAATAAAAGAAGGGACTCTATATAATTCCCCAGGCCACACTCCCAGGGATTCACCTTCTCTAGTTACACTACCTGCCTACCTTACCATAGGATAAACCCATTAATCATTAATGGATATCTCATCATT
The DNA here is from genome assembly GCF_963383645.1 of Muscardinus avellanarius. Lineage (NCBI taxonomy): Eukaryota > Metazoa > Chordata > Mammalia > Rodentia > Gliridae > Muscardinus > Muscardinus avellanarius. The sequence continues at coordinate 114,412,469 of NC_137792.1, read as the reverse complement.
TTACAAAACTCTGAACACTCCTACATCAAATACATGAGCTCTTTCAGCAGACACCCCCACATCTAAACCACAGCACCCAGGAAATCATAAACTGTGTCCTTATTCTTTTCATAAAGTATTTATCTGGCTTAAAATAAAACCAGAGACATATAATTTCAGAACTGTAAGTTTTCTTATAGCCTGACCCCATTCATGATACCAACAATGAACCTAGGATACATACAGGGGGGAAAATCTTAACCCAGGATAACATGAACAGTTAATAGCTTTTAGAAAATTAAAAGTATCTTCTTACAGGTGATCATCATGTAGATAACCCAAGAATGGATTCCATCTGGTCAAATCTAGGTATACAAAATCCTGAACATATTGTAGTACATCAAAATTTTTCAATGATTAGGAATAATTGGAAAGTCTTGGGCTTATGTCTAAATCTTGAAAAATCATTCCTGGTAATATGGTCAACTAGAATTTCTATCTAAGAGCATGATGCTCTATTGCAAAATCTTTTCTGGCAGGGGATATGGTACATTTCCTTGCTATTGTTTGCTGTCTATTTATTACAGTACTAGTAAACACACTCTGAATTGTTTATAAGCCTTTATGCTATTAGTGAGGACTCATGACACTTCTTTGCAGCGATTCAGTCCTCACTTTAAGCTAACAGAGGCATCATGGTTAAACTATGTTGATAAGAAAAAACCACAAAACTCCAAAGTGAAGCTTTCTGCTCAGTGTGACTTCAGACTAGGAAAAAGTCTTCTATTTAAGAAATAGGATGCTCTCCCTAAAATGCAGAAGCTAGGGGAAATGGATCATAGGAGGGACTCTAGATGATGGAGAAACTAGAGAAAGCAAATAAGGTGACCCAACTGAGGGAGATTGGAGGGGGGAAGGGAAATTCCCTAATGTACATTCACAAACATATCAAGTCAGTCATTAAGCAGAACATGAGTAGGAGGGAAGGGGGAGGAAATGGGGTGGGAACTGGGTAAGGGCTAATTGAGTGATGTGTGCATGTATTCCTCTACCACCTTGCACTCCATTAAGGTGTATGGAGTGTACAGTACACCAATAAAAAGAAAAAAATATATAAAATAAATAGATAAATAAATAAAACTAATGCCTAATGCTTCTGATTTGTGTTCACAGATGTTTTTCACAAGAAACAAAACATCAGAGAGCTGAGGATCAGAAATCCAACTGCCAGAATGAGTCAGTCAGCCCTTGGGTTTTTCATTTGTAAAATAAGGTATTAGTGATCTTTAATGTTTTTCTTTTTCAAAATAATTCCTTTTCCTCACGTCTGTCTTCTTTATCTTCTTCAGGTGTTCATCAAAATTCACCTTTTTAACCAACCCATTCTATCTAAAATGTAAGTGTACTTCTTTTAATATTATCTACTCTCTTTTCCTGCTTAGAGAACATAATCACCATCTCAATATTATATATGTTGCTCTTGTCATTTCCATCTCATCCAAAAGAACAGGGAGAGGGATATCACAAGTTCAGGAATTTGGATTTGTTCCATGTCATGAACCTAGAACATGCACTTTTCCATAGTAACAAATGTTTATTGAATGAAAGAATAAATGTTATTTCTATTTCAAATATCATTGAATCTTGAAATTATAAACTTTTGCAGATGACATGATCATACTTAAAGAGCGAAAATACTCAGCTTGAACTGCTAATCTAATTTAGCAAAGTGTCAATATACAAAATCAATAGAGTCTCTATGTACCAATAACAAATTTGCTGAGAAAGAAACCAAGAAGAAAGTTCCATTTACAATATGCTGAATAAATAAAATAGCTAGAAATAAATCTAACCAAGGTGGTAAAATAACCCTAAAACAAAAATTATAGAACACAAAAAAGAAATAGATGAAGGCATTAGAAACTGGAAAGAGAGTGGTAGTACATGCTTGTAATTCCAGCATTTAAGGGCTGATACAGGAGGACTGTGGTTCGAGGGCAGCCTCCGCTGCTACTTAGTGAGGGCCTTTGCAACTCGGTGAGACCCTGTTTCTAAATAAAGAATAAAATGGGGCTAGGGGTGTAGTTCAGAGGGAGAATGCCCCTGGGTTCCATCCCCATTATCGCAAAAAAAAAAAAAAGAGGAAAGAATAGGCAGAATAAATGCTGTCCAAATAGCCATGTTACCAAAAGCAATCTACAGATTCAATGCAATCCCTATCTACAGATCAATGCAATCCATACCAATGACCTTCTTTACACAACTAGAAAAGACAGTCTCAATATTCATATGGAAGAACAAAAGACCTAGAATAGACATAGCAACCTTGAGCAATAAGAACAATGCAAGAGTCATCCCAGTACCTAATTTCAAGTTATACTAGAAATATAGTAGCAAAATAGCATGGTACTGGCATAAAAACAGACTCAGTTGAGCATGGTGGCACACATCTGTAATCCCAGTACGTGGAAGACTGAGACAAGAAGATAGCCAGATTGAGGCTAGCCTCAGCAATTTAGGGAGACCCTCATCAACATAACAAGAGCCTGTTTCAAAGAATAAAAGTACTGAGGATATAGCCCTGAGGTAGAATGCCCATAGATTCAATCCCAAGCACGCAAACACACACACACACACACACACACACACACACACACACGTGTGCATGCGCAACTCATAGACAAATGAAATAGAAGATAACAGAGATAAATTCAAATACAGTTAGCTGATCTCTGGCAATGGTGACAAAAACACATGTCGGAGAAAACTCAAACTTTTCAACAAATGGTACTGGGAAAATTGAAAATCCATGTGTAGAAGAATGAAATTAGACCCTTACTTCTTGCCCCGCACAAAAGTCAACTAAATATGAATCAAAAGCCTAGAAATTAGACTGGAGAGTGTGCAATTGCTGGAAGGTAACATAGGACCAATGCTCTAACATACAGGCATAGGCAGAAATTTCTTCAGAGGCATAAAGCCCCAGGATCAATCCCCAGTATTGCCAAAAAAAAAAAGAAAAGAGAAAAGAAAGAAAAAGAAAAGAAAAGATAAATATATGTTTTATCCAATGTTTGTCTTTTGGCCACAAATTCATCCTTTAAGTATAATGCCACTAAAAATTGTTTACGACATTTTGCTTTATATTCAGTGTTCAGAGACATATGATGATAAAAGTAAAGTCTTTATTGCCTATAGAAATCTCCCACTTTCACAATCTGCATAATTGAACTTTTTGGTTTAAACTACAAGAGCTTCTGGCCAGAATTCAATACAAAATCAAATTTCTGTCTTGAATTTGGAAAGCCTATCATTTTTTATTAAATTATAGTTATACTATCTCACTGTAGATATAGTTTCAATATATGTATTTTAAATATAAATATATTTGCATGATATATAATTTCAAAATACATTTTGTATAAACATATAATTTTAATATGCATATTTAATAGTGTTCAGAAGAATTATGCCATGGGCTTCTATCTTATTCTTATAACAAAACATTTTCTAAAAGTAACCGTAATGTTGAGTTTTGAAGACAAGGCAGTAGAAAAATAGAATTTAGAAATTAATTTGAATTCATATGTTTTCTTTAATATGTGCAGGATAGGGAGTAATTGGGATAAAAAAGAGACTCCAGATGATGAGGAAAAAACCTTTAGGGAGCCAGGGAGAAGATATAAGGGTAGAGATAGAGGAAGATTTAGGTTCATTAATAAAAATACTACCATAGACTATGTGCATACATGTGAATATATACCAATGTCAATCTGAGTAGTCTGTTTTGGGAGGGAGGGAGGGCACCAAGAGCCTGTGCATGTCTGTCGTTGTCAACATGATTTACATTATGATGTGAGACTATAATTCACTAATAAAAGCACAAACAAAAAATCTAGAGCTTTTACTACCAAATGTGTACACGGCTGAAATCACGTTCCAATTAATAAAGAAAGCCATTTAAAATGAAAGAATAATAAATATTTAACTCAATGGATTATGGAGTAAGGGTATATTTTCTTAAGAATAAGAGGCAATTCTACTAATTAAGAATGAAAATTTTATGGACCAATTATGTAACAATTATGAAACATCAGATATCTGATGCCCTCAAGAAAAGTATATTCCAGATATATAAATGGCCCAGGAAGTTCAGCTCCTTAAGGTGTGCTGGGTGTGGTGATGCATGCCCATAATCCCAGTTACTCAGGAGGCTAAAATAGGATGATGGTATCTTTGAGACCAGCCTAGGAAATTTAGAGAAATCGTGTCTCAAAAGAAAAAATAGAAAGGGCTGGGAATGTAGCTCAGTGATAGAGCACTTGCCTAGCAAGTGTGAGGCCCTGGGTTCAACCTCCAGCATCACACACAAAAAAATAATATTTATTCATAGACAAACATCTTATACTCTGGGTATGGTGCATGGCGCATGCTTCTAATCCCAGTACTTGAGAGGCTAAGACAAGAAGATATAAAGTTCGAGGCCAGAGGCCGGGCGTCGCGGCGCACGCTTGTAATCCCCGCGCTTGGGAGGCAGAGACAGGAGGATAACGCAGCTTCGAAGCCAGCTGCTGGCTTCAGAGACCCTGTTTCCAAATTTTAAAAAGTATAAAAATAGGTACTGGGAGTGTAGCCCGGAGGTAGAAGGGTTTCCAGGAACCCCAGTACCACCAAAAACATAAAAAATAAAAATAAAATTCGAGGCCAGCATAAGCAACTTAACAAGACCCTGTTTCAAACTAAAAATCAAAAAGGGCTGTGGGTATAGCTCAGTTGTACAGTGCTTCTGAATTCAATCCTTAGTATCACACACAAAACAATATTTTATAGGATTTTCTTAAACTGGGATTACAAGCATGTGCCACCATGCCCAGGAAAATGTTTATACAACTGAGTCGTTGCAACTTTTTTTTTTACCAATTCCTAGAAAATAGGTTTTTTCATAGAGGCTGGAATAACTGTCAAACCTCCAGTCTGTCCCAAATGGTCACCTAACAAATCTATCCCCACAGTTAGCAAAATATTCAATAAGTGAGAATCACATAGCTTTCCTGGTCCATTTTTCTTTCCTGTATCTCCATTTCACAAATCATGCTTCTTGGCATCCTTCCCTTTCATTGGAAAGGAAGAACCATTTACCACCTGGGTTTTTCCTGGAACCACTCCTGGTTCTTTTTAAGTTCTTAGTTAATCTCTGTGTCTTAAGTCTTCCTGCCCTCTTGGCAGTAACCCTAGAATTGGCAAGCATTGGGTCAGTGTTCCTGGCAGAGTCCGTTGTCTATTGCCTGAAATAATGGGAAGAGATACCACCAGTCCGTAATTTTACTTTCTCAGATTCAGTGTGAAAGACTTTTAAATTGACATCTCCATTTGGGGAAGGAATATAGATTAAACTTAAAGTATGCTTTGGCCATCAAGCTATTCTAGGGACACTCCTTTGGAGTGTGAATGGTGCATTTCCAGTTCCTTTCTTTGATGTGTGAAAAATGAAAACATCATGGGAAAACTGCCTTGGTCTCCTGGCTATGACCAATTGTTTTACTTTGTTCCCATTCTCCATAGGACTAAAAAAGTAATCAAAGGAGGCATAAAGAAAGTTAAGATTCTGCAATCTGCAATTATATTGGGGAGAGAAGCAAGAAAGGAAATAAAGGTGCTGGGAAAATTCTACCAAACGTGGGTCCATTTTCAAGATGACTGTTTTATGCCCCCTCTGCTTCAAGCTCAAATACTATCCATTCCCCTTCCTAGAACCACTCAAAGCCAAAATTTATTGCATTCACTCTGCCTCTATGCATCTCCATCATCAAATATCCTCTCCTTCCTTTTCAACTTCAAAATATCATTGTACTTGATTTCAAAGCTAGTTACACAAACTTTACAGAGCTATTTTTGTTTAAACACTTGATCCAAGCCCCTCAATCATTGAGATAGATTTTTTTTAAACATAAGACAGAGTTGGCCTAATCTTCCCATATGTTTCCATGTTAATTTTGAAAAGCCCATTCCTTCCAAGTGTCTTCACTTTAACAGCAGACATCTTGCAAGGTTAGCAATTTTTTAGTTGTAATTTAGCCACCCAAAGGATGATACTCCTTAAGATTATCTTCCTCTAGAATGATTCTCAGCACCAAGATCAATATCAAGTCAGGGTTGTCAAAAATAAAACCAATAGGTTATGAAGATTTTTTTCATTTTTATTTCTTAATCTTAAGTAATTATCTCTCATAATTTTCAGGGCTGGGATATCAAAAAATCTATAGGGCAGATTTATTATTAGGCTAGAATCTCAGGCAACATTGATGCAGCAGTCTTGAGTTTGGAATCCACAAGGCAGACAAGCATCTTGGAAATTTAAGGATTTCTGTGTCACAGTCTTGAGGCACAAATCTTTCCTCCTGTGGAAAACCGAAGTTTTTGGTCTTCAGGCCTCGTGGTGTTTGGATGATGTTCACACACTATTTGAGGTCATCTCCTTTGCTTAATGTCAACTAAATGTAAACGCTAATCACATGTACAAAATGCCTTTATAGCAACATCCAGATTAGTGTTTGACCAAGAAACTGGGTGCTATACTTAGACAAGCTGACATACACAATTAACCTTTCAAGGAGTTTTCAAGGTAACACTCGGCAATATATTTTATAAAAGAGATACACGTTGAAGAGCCTTAAAAGTAGTCCAATTGGGTAAACAAGTAATTTCAGCAGTTTTGTGGCTGTATAACAGACATTTAGCAACAGCAAAGCTTGCCTGTGAATGCCAAGATAAGAGAGACTATGGTCTTTGAAGCACTCCATCTGATAAAGGAAGCATTCGGTAATTATAGCAATCCAGATAATCTTAGAAACCACCTTGGCACATCTAACAGTCCTTATGTGGCGTGTCTCTACTGGAAGGAAAGTGATCAGAAAGGCCTCCAAGCTAATGCAGCTCAGTAAAAGGGAACTGATATGTACATTTGCAATCTGGAAATTCTGTCTCAAGGTTGATTGAAAAGACGATGATAACATTTCATTCTTTATCACATCTTCGATCATGGCAGAAAAGATGCTACAGCCAACAAAGATGTCTGCCTGAGCTATGTTCCTAATAAACACTGCAGTGGATTTTCTGGATACCGAAGGTAAAAACAATATCAGGGTGACATATAGACTGGCAAATAATCCCAGCAGAGTGACAATGATGTTTGGAGAAGGCAGGACTAGATACTGGATATATTTGAATGTCAGATATCGCCGGAAGTCTTTCATATGGTCTCGATTTGTAAGAACACTAAGTTGGACAGGATTCCTGTATCGAAGTAGAGAAGAAAATAATATAAGGCTGTATGTAAAAGAACAACTTATAGTCACTTAAAACTATGTTTGGAGCACAAAATTAAATATTCCAGCAGACTAACGTGTAAATATCTTTTCCATGGTTACACCTGGTTTTGTAGTGGGTCGTGCCGCCATGTAAAATTATAGCTTAGCTATGATTGGAAATCAATGGCAAAGACAAAATTTCTGTTCTAATGTTTTCTGTATATAAACTGATGTCTTTATTTGTGTTTGATATCACTCTTCTGATTATCTTAAGCAAGAAACAGAAGAAATTTTCCTGCTCAAATAGACATATGCATTAATATTAGAGAAAAGAACTTGAGGCAGGTGTCTGTTTGATGAAGGATATATTATTCTTGGTTGATGTGGTGGAAAGAGGTGGAAATCTTACAACTGAGTTTCTTCATGTAGAATGAAAAAAGAAGAACGCCTGAAACCTAAGTGTTTTCCATTCAAATAAGCAGAAATACTGGTCAAAATAGTTGGCGTGGTGGCACTCGCTTATAATCCCTGCTCTTGGGAGGCTGAGATAGGAGGATTACAGGTTTGAAACCAGCCTCAGCGACTTAGTGAGGCTCTCAGCAACTTAGTGAGACCCTGTTTCCAAATAAAGTATAAAATAGGTCTGGGAGCATAGCCTGGAGCTAGAAAGCCTCTGAGTTCCACCCCCAGTACCACCAAAAAAAAAGTAGTATTTGTTCTATAGCCCCCAATAATTCTTCACAGTGGTATTCTTCACCTTTGAAAGGAACATTCTCTCTGCTAATATGAATCCTCCTTTATGTCTTCTAAAATGTTCAACCTTGTGGCACCAGCACAAAACTTTGTTTGAGGTAGGTATTCAAAATGTCATTGACATGTTGAACCTCCTCATGAAGAAAGCATGAAACACTAACCACACAATCCAAGTAGTCTGTCTGTCTGTCTCTCTCTCTCTCTCTCTCACTTAGATAGTTGGAAATAAGAGCTGGGTGTGGTAACACATGCCTATAATCCCAGTACTTATGAGGCAGAGACAGGAAGATTGCAGGTTCGAGGCCAGCCTCAGCAATTAGTGGGACACTCAGCAATTTAGTGAGACCCTGTTTCAAAATAAAAATAAAGTAGTGGTGGGGGTGTAACTCAGAGGTAGAATACCCCTGGGTTTAATCCCCACTGTTAGAAAAAAGTTGGGAATATTGGTGAGCAGATAGTAATAACTTTGATTTATTAATGTGTCATGTAAAACAACAAAATTGGAATTTATATTGATATAAAACCTGAAGAAAGGTATTGTGAAGAAGTTTTACTTCAAAAAAAGCTACATTAAACTGGGCATGGCGATGCACTCCTGTTATATCATTACTTGGGAGGCTGAAACAGGAGGAACACAAGTTTAAGACAAGCCTCAGGAACTTAGTGAGACCCTCTTCCAAAAGAAAAAAGAAAAAGGCCTGGGAATATAACTTGAAGGTAAAATGCTCCTGGGGTAATCTCCATTACCAAATAAAGAAAGAAGAAAGAAAGTTATGTGAGTATTTATGCCCATGATAAGTATCTTAAAATTCCATGCATGCAGTTTGTTCCTCATCTGTAAACCAGCTAAAAAGATCATTATTTCCAAGATTTATCACTAAGTGAAATACCCACAGAACTAATAAATTCAAATGCTTTCAGAGTTCAGAAAAACAATCTAAATGAAATATTATTAGAAGGGACTAGTTAATCAAGTCTAGCCTATCATTGCTATTAAATAGTATTGCAATAAATTTTTATTTTCCAAAACCCAGAGGTCAGATCATTCAAATTTTAAGTGTGGGAAATTAAAATTGTTTCCTCATTTGTTCTGTGTCTTGATTTAACAGCATGTATACCAAAACCCAACTGTCAGTTTGCAACTTTTATTTTTAGCCCTACAAATGTCATACTCAGGAAAGATGAAAATTATAGCCAAATATTGCTGACCAACATAGATGCAAAAATCTTCAAAAACTTTAAATTCATTGATATATTTAAAGAAGCATACATATGATTATGGGATTTATTCCTAAAATTCAAAAAAGGACCATGGTTTCTTTTAATATTTTACACTTCCCTATGAGATATAGTATTACTATCCTCTTTTTAGAGGTGAAAAACTAAAGCTTAGGTTCAGTAACTTATCCAAAGTCACAACATAAAAAGGAGGAACCACAGAATTCAGGTTTGTCTGTCAACCAAACTTTTATTCTTTCTGTCAAGAGTCAAGAGGAGCTTATATTTTGATCTCTTTTATTAATGTGGAGTCATAAGCTGGAATGTCAACACTCAACAAGTTAAAAAAATCAAATTTGGTGTTTTTCTTTTCTCCCCACCCTGCAAAACATTAAAACCTTCATTCTCATTATTACATTTTAGAATCCTTAAAAGATACAAATTCCCAAAAAACAGAAGATTCATTGACTCTTTCCAAATTCCTTGTGAAGTATGTAAAATTTAGTGCTTCTCCTTAAGGCAAAACACGTCTTGAAATGCTTTTATTTCTCCTATTATGGAAAGAATGAACTTACATATTTTTGTTCTTCCTCTCTGGAAAGATTGCTAATTAGCCAACAAGGTTTGTATCAGAGCCAAGTTGTTAGGCACCCTTATTAAGGAGCTGATTTTGCAGGCAAACCATTCTGTCTCCCCTCCACACATCCTATACCAATATGTTCAAATACAAGTGAGTAATGATTACCAGCCATTAAGCAACTCTGACATATGCAATTAGTTTTTTGTCAATCAAAAATAAAAATTAAACCAGACCAAAAAGTCTCCCCTTACTTTTCTCTGGTCAGCAATGTGATGTTTTCCTTCTACTCAAATCAATTCTCTCTTAACTTCACTATTTTTTTTGAACAACAACAAAAAAGGGTCTCATTAAATTGCTGAGGGTCTTTCTAAATTCCTACTGCTGACCTCCAACATTTAATCCTCCTAGCTTGCCCTCCCAATTACTGGGATTGCAGGTGTGCACCACTGCACCTGTCTGGCTTTTATACAGATGTTTCCTGTATTTCATGCCTCTTCTTCCCTTTCTATCTTTACTTCTCCTTCCTTAGTTCAGAACTGTATAAACTCACACCAGGATCATTGCAACAGTTCCCTATTTGATCTCTTATAAAACAAATGTAATACATTATATTTCAAGTAAAGTGGCTAAAGAAATGTACTATGGAGCCAGATGGCCACTGTCCAAATCCTGGCTGTAACAGTTATTCAACTTTTCCATACCTCAGTTCCCCCACCTATGAAGAGGAGACAAGAATAGTACCTAACTCGCTGGGCATGGTGATCTATAATTCCAATACTTGGGAGGCTGAGACAAGAGGATTGCAGAATTAAGAGCAGCCTCAGCAACTTAGTGAAACTCTGTTTCAAAAATAAATAAGTAGCAAGGCGTGGTGGCGCACGCTTGTAATCCCAGCATTCAGGAGGCTGAGACCGGAGGACTGTGGTTCATGGACAGCCACAGCTACTTAGTGAGGCCCTCCTCAACTTAGTGAGTTCCTTTTTCAAAAATAAATAATGAAAAAATAGGGTTGGGGGTGTAGCTCGGTGTTAGAATGTCCCTGGGTTCCTTCCCCAGACCCGTAAATAAATAAATAAATAAATAAATAAATAAATAAATAAATGAATGATAAATAAATAAAGGCTGGGGGTGTAACTCAAAAGGAGAATGCCCCTGAATTCGATCCTCACTATGGATAAAAGAATATATATTCCCTAACTCACAGGGAATTAAGGATTAATTGTGCTAAGTTACAAATAAAGCCCTCAGAGCTATGCCTGGCACTGCAAGAGATATTGTAATTATAGTCAAAAAATGATCAGGTGATGCCCTGCTAAAAGTCCCTCAGTGATTTCCATGAGCTGAAAGATAATGGAAGCTCTTACATGTGATACTTCATGATCTGCTCCTTGTGAGCTTCTCCTGAGCTGTCTCTCACCACCCTCTAGCTCAAACTCTGCACCCCAGTACACAAGAACACAGGCCCCCAAATACTTTGCCAATTCTCTCTTTTGTGCATAACTCAATTTATATGATTGTTTCCCCTTGAATTTGTTTACTCAGTAACTACTGATTATCCTTTAATATTGCCACTCTCCATGGTGACTGTTATTAGTAATGGTATTGCAATTATCATGATTGTTTAATGGGGGGGGCTGTGATCTTGTAAAGTTGTTAAGGCTATGGATTTTAGAAAAAATTAGTGATTCCCACTTGTCATTTATGACCTAAAATCTCTCATGTTCATAACATATTGAAAGGCAGCAAGTGATTATACAAATGTTCAATAAGAGTGGTTGTATTAAAATTATCTATAATGAAAAATTTGTATTCTGTCATCATCTCTTCCATGCTGGGTTAGATGTGCCTTCTTTGTGCTCCCATAATACCTCATGAGTATCTACCCACTCAATTTACTCATAATTTTACAATTATTCATTTAATTTTACTCCTTTAAATGAGGAATCCCTTGTGGACAAGAAAAGGTCTTATCCTGTCACAATGCAGACACGTAATAGGTAGTCAGTGTATTATGACAATTAACAAATGATAAAGGCATGTCTTTAAGCTTCTCAATCATTCATTCAATATACCTTTACTGGGCATCTTTTTTTTTTCAGGTATGGGGATGGAACCCAGGGGCATTTGACCTCCTAGCTACATCCCCTGCCCTATTTTTTATTCTTTATTTTGAAACCAGGTCTCACTGAGTTGCAGAGGGCCTCACTAAGTAGCTGAGGCTGTCCGTGAACGGCGATCCTCTGGTCTCAGCCTCCCAAATGCTGAGATTACAAGCGTGCGCCACCACGCCCGGCTACCAGGTATCTTTTAATATGGCAGACAAAAGATATGACAAGCGGAAGAATACGAAGATAGGTGAAACACTGGTTTACTGGGGACTCAAAGCCCCACATACAAGACAAAGAAGTACATGAATAATTACAGTACAAAGTGATAAACACAATAAACCCATATTAGCAATGACTGACAATGTTACTTCCAAGCTCTTCTTGTTCCTTCTGTCCTCTCATTCTCATCTACTCCTAATGCACCTGTCTTCACAAATTTCCTTCATATACATCATTATCATGCAGTCTGAGGAGTTAGAACCTCAACTGAAATATTTAAGGAAAAAGTTCCTGGAAATTTATAAAGCAAGAAAAGCTTTATGCACTTACATCATTCCAGTGGCCTCAGTAATTGACCCTGAAGGAAAAACATAAAAAATAAAATTGCAATAACAATAAGAGTTTTTCTATGACCACAATCCCATATTTTGAGTAAATACTATAAGATACCCATGCCATGCTATGTCCAAAAAATAACCCCCTCAAAACCTGCTAACTCTAACTTTTCATTTTACAGTATTTACTTAAATTTTGTATGGATTACTTAAATCCATAATACTTAAATACTTAATCCATTAATACATAATTACTTAATCCATTTACTTAAACACATTCATTTAACTAACATTCTAGACATTGGGGATAGAATAATGTACAAAACATGCATGCCCTGTCTTCACCAAGCTTACAGACAAGTATGGGAGACAGGATATTGAAGAGACAGAATTATGATACAGTTGGATTAGTGTGTTTTAAATAGTCTTACTATTTCCATTTTAAGTTAGTGCTAAGTCAGATTGAAAACCATTGGGACTCACCCTTGGCCCTCATCAGGCAATGAATGTCCCTATGTTCTCATAAATAAAACCTATCCACTGGGGTCTCATGATGACCAGATATCTCTACCAAAAGTGTAGGCATTCAGACAGCTGACATAATTACCTAGCTGGGCACTGTCGGGCACGCCTGAAATCCCAAGTACTTCAGAGGTTTGGACAGGAGGATCACGGGTTTGTTGTCTGTCTCCAACTTAGTGAGGCCCTTCATAAATTAATGAGATCCTGTTTCAAAATACAAAAGTAAAAAGGGCTGAGGATGTAACTCAAAGGTAGAATGCCCTGAGTTCAACTCCCAGTACTACACACACACACACACACACACACACACACACACACACACAATTACCTAGTTTCTGGTAATGTGCCACGGCAAAACTCTCATTTTAGCAGTAGCTTTCTAGACAAGTAATGCCTTGATATATGATCTGTAATATTAGTTCTCCTGAATTTCATGAACTCCAAGCAATATAAAAAGGTTATTTCTAGTCGTAGACGTCTTTGGGATCACCTTTTACATTCTGCCACATACTTGTGGATGCATTTCTCCACGAATCTCCTGCAAGTTCTCTCCCCTTTCTTGTTACCTAGCAGGCTTCAGGGAGCAGTTGGTCACTGTGAGAAAATTAAAAAAAATCCAAGATATTGATGGGTCCTAAAGAAGGGGGAAAAGGATTTCAATGTAGCATAAATCAATAAACACATATGAAGTGCCTATTATGTATATGACAGTGTGTTAAATGCTGGGTAAAAACAGATGGGCTCAATCAGCAAGATGTTTACAAGTGGAGTAAGTGTGAAGGCCCTGGTTACAATCCGAAGTACTGAAAGGCTGGAAGGCCAAGAAAATAAAAATAAAGACAAAATGTCCCAGAAAATATAGCCCTTACTTCTCATTTTGTTTAACAGAACTAGGACCACAAAAGACAACCATGGTCAGGTCAGGTCTGGAATCCTGTCCACTGACCATACCTAAATTTTGTTCTCCCCATACCCCCATTCCCTTTTGAGACAAGGCCAGATTCCTTGTTCCCATTTCAAAAAAAAAATCCCTGGAAGTTTCCCTCTAGCACAAAAAAGTCAATAGCAATATATTTGTCAAGACATTTTATGCCTTTGTACATCAGAAAGGGGATTCCTTGGTGAATAATACTGAGGGAACTGGGCCAGAGCAGGAAATTGAGTCAGACATCTGGTGTTCAGAATCATATAGACAGTTATATCTCCTTATCTGAGCCAGGGATACCACTTCAAAGACCCTTGCGTGAGCAAATGCGTGCAAATGTCAAGTCACATATCACCTCAGAAGGATGTGGAAGCCAGCAACTACCAACCACACAAAAGCAAATACATGTACTTCAACTTCTATCAAAAAACAACCCAATTTTGCTTATTACATTAATTGTGGTAATGGTTTCATATGGAGAACACATGTATATGTTCACATATGTTCAAACCTATAAATTGTATGCATTAAACATGTGAAGCATTTGTCTAACATTTCTACCTTAATAGCCATTTAAAATGACATGCAAATAAACTTCCAAAATAAAAATGCAATCTGTAACCTGCTTAGCTGAACTGAAAATGGTTCTTCTAGCCTATTTACAGTGGTCAAGCTGAATTATACACAAAAAAGAAAATACCTATTTATTATTTTATGGGAAGACTGAGTTAATATTTTATAAAGTCAGACTGTCTAACCTGAAAATGGAAGCTGCACTGCCAGAGATGGTAGTATTGACTATACACTTTAGCTCCCAAATAAGAAAATCTAGTATCTCATCAGCATTAAGTATAGCACCAAATTAGGGACATTTAGGATGAAGGTATCCTAACCTCAATTAGTTTAGAGCACATTCAGAAAGAACACTGACAGGCACCTTCACAAACACATACACGTGAAAATCTGCTAACCAAGAATAGTGGGAAATAAGTGTTAAGCACTCAATGAGTAATACTTGGAGGCAACAATTTAAGGCATAAAATCATGTTCCCATCTGTTGGCAATTCAGTTACATATTTTTCTTCTCAACTAACCTTAGACATATGCTTATAGAAATTAGTTCCAGACATGCTCAATGATTCTAATTAGACGTTTTCAAAACGTAGATGTTATACTCACATGATGATGGAGACTCCAAACAGACATTTGTCGTACGGTGTAGTTGAATGGCACCGGGGCAAAGTTCTGTTTATATTTCTTCTTCCTTGTGATCTACTTAGCTGTAAGTCATGGGTAAGCTGTTCAATTTACATGGGTCTGTAACAAATTTGCTCACAGCAGATTTCACAGGAAATATCTGAATCACCACTGCTAATAACTTTTTGTGTAATGTGGAAAAGATGATACTCCCATTTTTGCTGCGCAACTCAGTAACAGCTTATTTTTCCCTTCAAAAACTTGAGGAATGTAGTCTTCTTTGGTTTGAACACCACCTAAAGTTTTGAACAAGTTAAAGCTTGGTGATCTCAAATCATGTGTGAAAGAAGGCGGGCTATAGGTAAACATATAAGCATATAATTGAAATGAATTAAAATTGATCTGCAAGGTAGATTAAGAGTCTTAAGAAGGATGCAATACCATGAAATTCAAAAGTTGTCTCTGTTTCCATAAGAATCTAATGGCAAGAAGTACAGCTTTTTTCTTTTTCCTTTTTGTCCTTTCTTTTAGTTCTGTGTGTGCTCCCGTGTGTGTGTGTGTGTGTGTGTAAGAAAGAGAGACAGAGAAGGGGAAGAAAGGAAAGGAAGGAGGGAGGGAGGGAGAGAGGGAGGGAGGGGAGAAGAGAGAAGAAGGAAAGGGAGAGAGCAAAAATCCAAACAGGTAAAGTAACTAAACTGGAATAAGAGCTTGCCCTGAGGCAAAAGAGTTTTAATCCAGAGGCAAACTTTTCTCAGACTGAAAATTCAAGTAAAAGCAGTTTCCAAATATTTCCAGCCTCCACAATGAAATTTAAGTAATATCTCCACCCTGTATCTTTGTATCTCATTTACATTCAGTTTTCTCAAACACACACACACACACACACACACACACACACCCCTATACATTTTTAACTATGCACACCCTTTTCAGATGGGAAAACTAAATACCAATAATTAATCCAGAACAAGTACCCACATTTATGGATTCTTGGTTACACACTCTTTACAGCAGACCAAATAAATGAAGAAAATATGAGATTACAAGGAGTTGGTACCAAGGGACTAGACCTAGCATGCAAGCAGGGGACATCCCAAACATCTGAAACTTTGAAACAGTGTTATCATAGCTTGTGGTACCGGTAGCCATGGTCCTTCCAGAAATAGTTCCCTGCTTAGAACATACTAAGTAGCTAGACACCTAGGTCAATACCATAATTTGGCTATTGTGAATTGTGTTGCAGTAAATATGGAAATGGATGTGTCCCTGAAGTATTCTGACTGTAATTATTTTAGAAAGAGACTGAGGAGTGGTATAGCTGGGTCATGTGGTATTTCCAGTCCTAGTCTTTGGAAGAACCACTCTACTGCTCTCCATGGTAGTTATATTAATGTGCAGTCCCATCAGCAGTGTGTAAGAGTTCCTATTTCCCCACAGTCTCACCAGCATTTGTGTGTGTGGTACTGGGGATGGGACCCAGGGGCACTGTACCTCCATGCTACACCACCAGCCCTATTTTTTTTTAGTCTTTTTATTTTTGAAACGAGGTCTCACTGAGTTGCAAATGGCCTAACCAGCTGAGGCTGTCCGCAAATCGTGATCCTCCAGGCTCAGCCTCCTGAATGCTGGGATTACAAGCGTGCGCCACCATGCCCAGCCTCACCAGCATTTATTGTTGCTTGTATTCTTGATGCTTGCCATTCTAACTAGAATGAAGTGGAATCTTACTGTAGTTTTGATTTTCATTACTCTGACTGCTAATAATGTCGACCCTTTCTTCATATATTTATTGGCCGCTTGTATTTCTTCTTTTGTGGAGTGTCTGTTCAGTTCAATCGCTCTATCTCTTGACTGTTTTTTTAATGTTGGGTTTTTAAACTCTGTATATTCTAGCTTTGTAAAAGGCACTAACAACTTCCATGACTCATCAACATATTTCAGATGATCTAATTTCTGCTGAGGTAAAATATTTGGCAGGCAATGGGGATGTGCCCCAACAGTACAGTACCTGAGGCACAGCAATCTCACACTGAGCCAGGAGTATACTCATACTGCAGAGAAAGAAACTGTTCGCAGCTGTTGGTTCACAATTGACTGGTTTGTCCTTAAGGATTTGCCATTAAAGAATGACGGGTGAACAGACCCCTGGTCTATTTCAATACATGGGCTCTGGCACCTGCTCTTTTTTTCTCTCTCCCAGAGCCAAGGGGTATTCTCAGCTTCTTTCCCTGATTAGCAGAACAAGGCAGCTGGTGCAGAGAACAGTAGGGGGCTCCAATTTCTATGGAAAAGGAGCAAACAGAAACAGTAAATAAATACTCTAAAATTAACCCTTGCATTAGATTTGCACGTAGCATTTAGGCTGTGACTTTTACTATCTCCATCCCTTATACGTGATCTTGTGTAGGGATTACAAGGTTCCACAAAACTCTTAGGGTGTCCCAGCGAAAGGGTATAATAAGGGTCCTCATAATAAGCTAAACTCTCATGTTCAGGAATTAATTAAATAAAACACTGATGGCCAACAATGCATTTTTTTGTTGTTTTTAAAGAGACAATGTCATTTTCTGGCTGCAAACACTTACCCCAAATCATTGTAATAGGCAATTCCTTGCCAAGAAAATCCAAAGGAAAAAGTCTAATGATGTCGTTAACTCTAACCACATGAATTTTCTAACTTAAAATATTTATTCCTACTTGGATAAATAACCAAGATCTAAAGAAGCTCGATATACATGCACGAGAGAGAGAGAGAGAGAGAGAGAGAGAGAGAGAGAGAGAGAGAGATATGAGATATCCTGGAGGCAAAATACTAATGGCAATGAATAAAGAACCTATGTCTCCTGTTCGCAGGCTCCTCTTTCTCCTACAACTTAAATGAGGCAAGCACAATAAAAGTTTATATCAAACACAGGATAACTTTTTTGTATCATATATATGTCATTAAATACATTAAACATCCCTCCCAACATTGTACCATCTCTACATGTGTTTTGTTTGTTTGTTTGTTTGTTTGTTTGTTTTGAGTACTAGGGATTGAATCCAAGGGCATTCTACCTCTGAACTACCACCCCCAACTCTTTATTTGGAAATGGTTTCACTAAATTGCTGAGGCTAAACCCAAATCTGTGATCCTCCTTTCTTAGCCTCCCAAATCCTGGGATTACAGGTGTATTCCACTGCACCCACCTTCATCTGTGTGTTTGATCATCAAGTTATCTATGACCCCATTAAAGTTAGCAATAAAAAATGTTGAAATAGGACACTGCCCAGGAGAGATCTTCTTGACACACCACATTAGATCGAAATCAACTCTTTGAAAACAATTCAATCAGTTGTGAATCTTGACCCCCATCTCTACTCCGAATTTCACTAGTTTGTCCCACAAGAAAAACATCAGAATATTTTATCAGCTGTCCCTCTGAACTCCAAATAGGGTCTACCCTATACCCCAACTATTGCCATGCACAAAGGCAGCCTTAAACCACTCCTCCAAAACTACCCGAAATAATTAAGGCACTGATTGCTGATTGGCTGTGGAGTTGTGTAACAGAAGAAGAGCACAAAGGTAGACTTCAGAGACCTGTCACAATTTTCTGATGTCCAGATTGATGTGACTCAAGTAACAGGACTTTTGCCACTTTCACTGCAAGCCTGAGTCACCCTGTAATCTTTTGCAACTTGTAAAATTATGTTTCTTTTAGCAAAGAATAGAATGGTGATTACCAGGGATCAAGGGGTAGGGGAAATGTAGAGATATTGGCTAAAAGGGGTATAAAATATCAGTTATGAAGGATGAAAAATCATGAGAACTATGTATTATACTGTATACTTGAAATTTGCTAAGAGGGTAGATATTTTGTGTTCTTATTATGCTAAAATGTAAAGAAGCAAGAACTATCGAACATTACTATATACCACATATGGAAATAGCTTTATGAAGGTAATGGCTTCCTCAATCAAATATCGATCCTCAAGACCTACCCTCTTCAGAGGCACAAAGATTTTACTTATTTCTTTCCTTATAAAGCACATGCACATTGTGACTTTCAGAGATTCTTAGGCTCATCAAGCCAGAGAATTCATGAGATCATCTATTACTACCACTTTCTTCACTTATCAGATGATGAAACTGAGCTACAGAAAAAAGGAGGCAATTTATTGTAGGTCCTACAACAAGTAAGCATCCGAGTTGAAGTGAGATGCTCCCTTCCTTACTGGCACAATGTCCTTTCTACCATATCTCACATCTTCCTTGGAGGCTACACACTCTGTTGCCTTGACTGCAAAACTTAAGGTACATACTGTTTTTGTACCATCTTTCATGAATCGACTCCACATTGGTTGAATTTTGCCTTCTTGGACTCTAGTGCTCTTTTGCATGGAATCGGAGAACTAGAAAAAGGCAAAATAGTTGAGATCATGAATATGCTTTGTTTAGCATTTGTCCTGTGGAGCAGAAAGCCCAATCGTTTATTTTTGACAGAGATGCTGTCAAATACGCTGTCACGTCCAATGTTTAGATGAGAATAAACATTTATATTTAGAAGAGACAGCATAAATAACATAAGGTTGAGTTGTAATATCATAAGTGAGGAACAATTTCACATTATGTGTCCTTTTTAAACAAAATATGTTATTTGAACCATCTTACAAAATATATAATGAATATGTGAAAATGTCATTTATCCCAGAGAAAAACATTTGTAACAATTTTAAATCATTAATAAATATAATAAATTCAAACAAAAGAATGCCATGGAACCATCAAAATATTAAGGCAATAAATGCATCTACTGAAATAACATATTTATACTGAAGTATTAAGTGGGAATGAAACAGAGTTTGAAAGACTATATATGAAATTGAAGAAGACACAAATAAGATATCCTGTGTTCATGGATAGGAAGAGTCAATATTGTTAAAATGCCCATATTGCACAAACCAACACACAGATTCAATATCAAAATCCCTATGGCATTCTTCACAAAAATAAGAAAAAACAATTTTTAAATTTGTAGGAAATCACAGAAGGTTCTAGTAGAGTATTTCTGAAGAAGAACAAAAGTGGAGGCAACATCCTGATTCAAAATTATATTACACTCTTGCCCCTAATACACTCACACAAGCAATGGCTAGCTACGTGAGATGATGGATATGCTGATTTGCCTCACCACAGTAACTGTTGTATTATCTACATGTATTCTATAACATTCCGTGCATCTTAAAAATACACAATAAAATTATCTATTTTTGTTGTTGTTGTTGTTGTACTGGGGATTGAACCTAGGACATTCTATCTCCAAGCTAGATCTCCTATCCCTTTTTTACTTTTTATTTTAAAGCAGAGTCTCACTAAGTTGCTAAGGGCCTCGCTAAGTTGTTAAGGCTGGTCTTAAATCTGCAATCCTCCTATTTCATCCTCCCAAGTACTGAGAGTCCAAACATATGCAACCACACCCAGCTTAAATTTTACTTTTAAAGAAAGAATACATGTGGTGTGCTCTCGTTGTTATGGGAGAAAAATAATTATAGATATTCCTTAATTTTGATTTGACATGATTTTTCAAATTTGTTGTGTGGGAGGATACTGGCAATTGAACCTAGGGACTTTCTACCTCTGAGCTACACCCCCGAGCCCTATTTTATTTTTATTTTAAAACAGGGTCTTAGCAGAGTATGGTGGCACACACTTGTAATCCCAGTACTAGGGAGGTTGAGACAGGAGGAGTGCAGCTCAGCTACTTAGTAAGGCTCTTCGCAACTTAAGGAGACCCTGTTTCAAAATAAAGTATGAAAAATAGTGCTGGGGTTATAGCTTGGAGGTACAATGCCCCTGGGTTCAATCTCCAGTACCACCAAAAAAAGGGGGTCTTGCTAGGTTGCTAAGAGTCTGCTAAATTGCTAAGGCTAACCTGGAACCTGCAATTCTCCTATATCAGCCTCCCTAGAACTGGGATTTACAGACATGTGCCACCACATCTATCTGATTTTTCAACTTTTTAATGGTGGGAAAGTGATACATTGAGTGAAAACAATACTTGCAATTTTTTTTTTTTCAGGGAGGATGGAACCCAAGGGAATTCGACTTCCAAGCCACACTCCCTGCCCGAAATTGTATTCTTAAATTTGAAACAGGGTCTCACTAAGTTGCAAAGGGCCTCACTAAGTAGCTGAGGCTGTCCATGAACCGCAATCCTCTGGTCTCAGCCTCCCAAATACGGGGATTACAAGCGTGTGCCACCACACCCAGCTCAATACTTGGAATTTTGAATTATGTTTCTTTCCTGGGCTAGGCATACATATGATACTCTTGCAATGCTGAGCAGCAGTAAGCCAAAGTTTCTAGCCAGACACAGTCCAAGGGTGAGCAATCAATATTTTGCAGTATACTGTGTTGCTAAGCTGTGATGTTCATCAGGTTAGTTATATAAAATGTCAAGTTATAATTATTTTATCAGAAATTGGCTCCATCATAAGTCAAACAACATAAGTGCATATCAGAATATATATTTCTTAAATATGGTGATACTTTAGTTTTTTGAGATCTCTCTCTCTCCTCTCTCTTCTCTCTCTCTCTCTCTCTCTCTCTCTCTCTCTCTGCTATCTTTATTACTCAGTCTTTATCTGTTTTTCTGTTTTATATTTTGGATTGTTTTCATTCTTGTGTGTGTGTGTGTGTGTGTGTGTGTGTGTGTGTGTGTGTGTGTGTGTGTGGTACTGGGGTTCCTGGAAGCCCTTCTACCTCCAGGCTACACTCCCAGACCTATTTTGTATACTTTTTTTATTTGGAAACAGGGTCTCTTAAGCCAGCGTGTCTGGCTTCAAACCTGTGTGATTCTCCTGTCTCCGCCTCCCAAGTGTGGGGATTACAAGCATGTGCCACCCCACCCCCCCCGGCTTTGGATTGTTTCCTAAAACCAGGGCCGTGTGACATATTACATATTCTTCTTTCCACAAAATACTGAGTAGATTTGTACTAACAGAAATTTGATAACATGAGAAATGAAATACTCTTTATATACACTATGATTTTGAAATGCACTTAATATCTATTGAAAAAGAGATAAAAAGAGACACCATGTATATCTTAATGAAATTTATAATTATACTAATAAAATAAATCTCTAGCTGGGCGTGGTGGCGCACACTTGTAATCCCTGCGCTTGGGAGGCAGAGGCAAGAGGATCATGCAGGTTCGAAGCCAGCCTCGCTGGCTTAAGAGACCATTTCCAAATAAAATATAAAATAGGTCTGGGAGTGTAGCCCAGAGGTAGAAGGGTTCTATCCCCCAGTACCACCAAAAAAACCTCTAATAAAAATAATAAGGGGGGGATAGACAGATACTGAAAGGTTAAGTATGGTTATCCATAGGGATAAAATGAGAAGTATTTTTTTCTTTTAGCTTGTTTACCTTTCCTAATATTTCCTAATATATTCCTAATATTTCCTAACATTTATCATTTTCACATTTGTAGTTAGAAAACTGAAATAAAATTTATTTTAGCCAGTAGAAACAAATTTATCCTGTAACCCAAGAAGGCTATAATTCTACCACCATATTTTTGACTAGAGCTTTCTACTTTCCCAGGATTTACATCATAGCTTTGGAGGATAAATAGGACATGCAGCATGGGCAAGAAAGTTATAGCCATAGAGTTAATGTAACTTACTTATGAGTTTACAACTAACTCTTTGATTGTAGATCCAAGGCCCAAATCCATGGCGCTTAATTCTCAAAGCAGAGTACATTTTTGCTATGCCATATAGTTTCCTGTTAAGTATGATTCATCTTTAATTTTTAAATGAGGAAATAAAGAAATGTTAAGTAACTCGATTGTGGTTACATCTAGAGGCAAAAACATTTCCCCTCCCCCAAGCAAGAAGAGAACACTTCAACAATGTTAAAGCCATAGACAGAGTTTGCACTGACAGAAGTATATTACCATTTTCCCTTTATTACATGAAAAATAGAAACTGTGCAGGCTTTCTAGATATCACTGAGTCTGACTGCTGCCTAGGAAGGCCTTATTTGGACCTAATGAAAAGTTAATAATAATAATTGTTAAATTAAAAGAGTTCGTACATTTTTCTCAGCTGCTCATGGAACCTTCTCCAAAATAGATCACATCCTGGGACACAAAATGAGCACTAGCAAATTTAAAAAATGTTACATACTTCCCTGTGTCATTTCAGACCATAATGGAATGAAACTAGAAATCAACTACAAGAAGACCCAGAGAAACAACATAAACATGTGGAGACTGAATACCACACTTCTGAATGAAGAATGGGTCATAGAAGATGTAAGAGGTGAAATCAAGAAATTTCTAGAAACAAATGAAAATAAAGAAACAACATATCAAAACCTCTGGGACACTTTGAAGGCAGTATTAAGAGGAAAATTTATAGCACTGAGTGCTCACATAAGAAAAACAGAAAATCTTCAAATAAATAGCCTTATGACACACCTCAAAGCCCTTGAAAAGCAGGAACAATTGAACCCCAAAGCCAGCAGAAGACGGGAAATTATTAAAATTAGAGCAGAAATTAACGAAATAGAGAATAAAAAAACAATACAGAAAATCAACAAAACCAAAAGCTGGTTTCTTGAAAAAATTAACAAGATTGATAAACCACTAGCCAACCTAACTAAAAAAAAGAGAGAATCAACCCAAATTATGAAGATAAGGGATGAAAAAGGAGACATTACTACTGACAGCGTAGAAATCCAGAGGATTATCAGAAACTACTTTGAAAAACTATACTCCAACAAAATGGAAAATCTGGAGGAAATCGACAACTTCCTAGATAAATACAACCTTCCTAAACTGAGTCAAGAAGATATAGAACACTTAAACCAACCAATAACAATCAAAGAGATTGAAATAGCAATAAAGAGCTTACCATCAAAGAAAAGCCCAGGACCAGATGGTTTCCCAAGTGAATTCTATAAAACCTTTATAGGAGAACTAATCCCAATACTACTCAAACTATTTCGGGAAATAGAAAAAACCGGGACTCTCCCAAATACATTCTATGAAGCCAACATCACACTAATACCCAAACCGAATAAAGACAGTTCAAGGAAGGAAAACTACAGGCCTATATCTCTGATGAACTTGGATGCAAAACTATTAAACAAAATACTAGCAACACGCATTCAAAACCACATCAAGAAAATCATTCACCATGACCAGGTAGGGTTCATCCCAGGGATGCAAGGCTGGTTCAATATACGAAAAACAATCCATGTAATTCATCATATAAACAGAATCAAAGACAAAAACCACATGATCATCTCAATAGATGCTGAAAAAGCATTTGATAAAATTCAACACCCATTTATGATAAAAACACTGCAGAGAATTGGAATAGAAGGAACATATCTCAACATTATTAAGGCAATCTACAATAAGCCCACTGCCAACATCATATTAAATGGGGAAAAACTTCAAGAATTTCCCCTAAAAACTGGAACGAGACAAGGATGTCCACTATCACCACTTCTCTTCAATATAGTACTAGAGACTCTAGCCAGAGCAATAAGGCAAGAAAAGGAAATCAAAGGAGTACAAATAGGAAAAGAAGAACTTAAGCTTTCACTATTTGCAGATGACATGATACTATATTTAGAAAACCCAACAAACTCAACCAAAAGGCTTATAGAACTGATCAACAAATTCAGCAAGGTATCTGGATACAAAATCAATCTTAAAAAATCAGAAGCTTTCCTGTACACCAACCATAAATCCACTGAAAAAGAAATTCAGAAAACACTTCCACTCAGGATCTCCCACAAAAAAATAAAATACCTAGGAATAAACTGGACCAAGGAAGTAAAAGATCTCTACAAAGAAAATTATAAAACATTGAAAAAAGAAATCGAAGATCTTAGAAGATGGAAAGACCTTCCATGTTCATGGATTGACAGAATTAATATCATTAAAATGGCCATCCTCCCAAAAGTGATCTACAGATTTAATGCAATGCCCATTAAACTACCAAGATCATTCCTCACAGACATAGAAAAATCAGTCCTTAAATTTATCTGGAATAACAAAAAGCCCAGAATAGCCAAGGTAGTTCTCAGCAACAAAAACCACGCAGGAGGAATCACAATACCTGACTTTAAACTATACTACAAAGCCATTGTAATAAAAACAGCATGGTACTGGCAAAAGAACAGATATATAGACCAATGGAGCAGAATAGAAGACCCAGAAACAAGTCCACACACTTTCAGCCAATTGATTTTTGACAAAGGGGCCAAAAACATACACTGGAAAAAAGATAGCCTCTTCAACAAATGGTGTTGGCAAAACTGGTTAACCATATGCAGAAAATTGGATGTTAATCCCACTTTTTCACCCCGTACAAAAGTCAACTCACGATGGATCAAAGACTTGGAAATTAAACCAGAGACCTTGAAGCTCCTTGAAGAGGGCATAGGTCCAACACTACAACACATAGGCACAGACAAACATTTCCTCAACAAGACCCCAAAGGCACAACAAATTAAAAGGAGAATCAATACATGGGATTGCATGAAACTGAAGAGCTTCTGTTCAGCAAAGGAAACTATCAAGAACCTCAATCGAGAGCCAACAGAATGGGAGAAGATTTTTGCCACCTACACCACTGATAGAGGACTAATATCTAGAATATACAGAGAACTCAAGAAACTCAACACTAAGAAATCAAAGCATCCAATAACAAAATGGGCAAATGAACTAAATAGACACTTCACAAAAGAAGAAATTCAAATGGCCAATAAATGCATGAAAAAATGCTCAACATCACTGGCAATCAGAGAGATGCAAATCAAAACTACCCTGAGATTTCACCTAACTCCAACTAGAATGGCCATCATTCAAAACACAAACAACAACAGATGCTGGCGAGGATGTGGAGAAGTGGGAACTCTAAGACATTGTTGGTGGGATTGCAAATTAGTGCAACCACTTTGGAAAACAGTATGGAGAATCCTCAGAAGAATGGGAACAAATCTTCCATTTGTTCCAGCAATACCACTGTTGGGTATCTACCCAAAAGAAAAGAAACCAAACTACCAAACTAATGCATGTGTAACTATGTTCATAGCTGCACAATTCACCATAGCCAAACTATGGAACCAGCCAAGATGTCCATCAACAGATGAATGGATTACAAAACTGTGGGATATGTACACAATGGAATTTTACTCAGCCATCAAAAAAAACTCAATTACATCATTTTCAGGGAAATGGATGGAACTGGAGGACATTATGCTAAGTGAGATTAGTCAGTCACAAAAAATAAGAAATCAGATGCTTTCCGTAATATGTGAGAGTTAGGGAGAAATGGGTCATAGGAGGAACTCTTTGAAGAGGATCAGTAACTTTTAACTCTGTTTACATTGTCTTTGGATATACAATATATTTTTATTTTTTAGGGAGTTTATTTACTCTTTTGTTGCCTGTGCCATTGAAATCATATCCAAGAAATCACTTCCAATTTCAATGTTGTGAGGTTTTATGACCCAGATTTTCTTCTAAAAGCTTATAGTATTAAGATTTATATTTAGGTCTTTTATCTATTTTGAGTTAATATTTGTATATGTGTTAGGTAAGGGTCCAAGTTTATTCTTTTTCATTTATTATTATTTTTCAACAATATTTAGTTAAAAAACTAGTATTTCCTCCACCAAAAGTTCATGGAAACCTTGTCAAAAATAACTTGACAATGTATGGAAGAATTTATCTCTAGGCTTTTATTTAGCTCCAATGGTTTATATATATCTGCCTTTAGAACAGTACTACACTGTTTCAATTATTGTAGCTTTATATGGTTTGAAATCAGAAAATATACATCTTCTAGCTTTGTTCTTCTTTGAGACTGTTTTGGGTATCTAGAGTCCATATTCCATATCAGGATAGATTTTTTCTGAAAAATAAATAAATAAATGTATGATAGTTTCACCTAAAAAAAAAAGAAAAAAATATTCTCTGGTAAGAAAGAAAGCAAAAAGAAATATTGAAATGTTATCTTTAAGTCATCAAAAGTTTGGTACCAGACAAATGAAACTGTTATGTGAGATTATCAATGTTAATATTGTATAAATTGCTATAATACTAGATGTCAACCAGTAAGCCAAGCGTGGGAAGGAGGGATGGGGAGGGAATGGGGTGGGGATCGTGGTAGGGGCTAACTGGGCGAGATGTGCATGTATGTCTACAAAAGTATTTTCTTTATACCACTATGATGTATGAATGCATTGCACCAATAAAAAATAAATTTTTAAAAAAAGAGTTCTAATGCTGGTTATGGTGGCATATGCCTATAATCTCAGTATTTGGAACACTGAGACAGGGGAAGCCCAGGTTCAAGACCAGACTCAGCAATTTAGTGAGACTCTCAGCAACTTAATGTTTCCAAATAAAAAGTAAAAAAGAGCCGGGGTGTATCTCAGAGCTAGAATGTTGCTGGGTTTAAGCCCCAGCACCACAATTAAAAACTTAAAGAACAGACACTCCTAAGGCAGGATGCTGTTCATGTCATTGATTTTCGAAAGAGGTCAAGATTTTTCAGAAAGGTATTTCCTCAATTATCTTTCTAGTGACATAAAAACATCTGACAACCTAACCAGTTAACCAAGTTTAGTATTTATATAATTTGCTCATCCCCCAAATGTGTTAATTACATCTCTCATACTGTGAAGTTAAGTGAAGCCTCTTGCTTGAATATGACCATGAGCCAAATTGTCCACCAAATCTCATCATGACCATAAGAAACTAAAGAGCAGACACACAGATCAGATGTGACTTCAAGAATGCCTGGACAACTCAAAACCCCCCAAAATTTTCTTTCTCTAGTTGATTGGTGTCCAAAACTCAACCTGTGAGAGCTGTAATCCTTCCATCTAAAACTTTGATCCCAGCCGGGCGTGGTGGCGCACGCTTGTAATCCCAGCATTCGGGAGGCTGAGACCAGAAGATCATGGTTCGCGGACAGCCTCAGCTACTTAGTGAGGCCCTCTGCAACTCAGTGAGACCCTGTTTCAAAATAAAGAATAAAAAATAGGGCAGGGGGTATAGCTTGGAGGTCAAATGCCTCTGGCTTCCATCTGCAGATAAAATAAAATAAAATAAAATAAAATAAAATAAAATAGTAAAACTTTGATCCCCATAAAAAAAGTCCCTGAATCTTTTACCCTCCTGTCCATACTAATTCCCTTTTCCTCCAAGAGATATAATACTTAATCAGCTATCATTTTTGAGGAAAAATTATTTGAGGAGACCTCAAAGAATAAAACAATATAAAAACTGGAAAGGTTCCTATAAGCCATCTTTTCTAA
Organism: Muscardinus avellanarius; assembly: GCF_963383645.1. Classification (NCBI taxonomy): domain Eukaryota; kingdom Metazoa; phylum Chordata; class Mammalia; order Rodentia; family Gliridae; genus Muscardinus; species Muscardinus avellanarius. Next base: position 114,383,990 of record NC_137792.1, on the reverse strand, counting down.
CATCCTTAGATGGGCAAGTGAGACCCAGCAAAGTGAACTGTCTACACCACATACTGGTAACAGAGACAGGACTTTCCTTGGGGTAAATGAAGACTCCAAGGACAAATCATTCTAGAGAATGTAATGAGAGAAAAAGTACCTAACTCTGGGGTCTTTAAAATCAGGCCTTTTAGATATTCAAAGAGAGAGAAGGCCTCGTTCTCATTTTAAGCCCCTGATATAAAGGGAAGACATTACATAGCAGAGTTACAAAAAATGTAGCATATTTTAAAAGTTTTTCTTCATTTAACAAATTATAAATTTTAAGATCAAATAATCACAATGTAGTAATAATAAGCTATTTCAAAAAGACTAGATTTGTTAAAAATTAATTTTAGAAGCCGGACATGGTTCCGCATGCTTGTAATCCCAACATTTGAGAGGCTGAGACAGGATGATGTGGTTTGCGGTCAGCCTCAGCTACTTAGTGAGGCCCTTTGCAACTCAGTAAGACCCTGTTTCAAAATAAAGAATAAAAAATAGGGTTGAGGGTGTAGCTCAGAGGTAGAATGCTCCTAAATCCCATCCCCAATACCTAAAAATAATTAATTCTAAAGCCAGTTATGGTGGTGTATCCCTATAATCCCAGTACTTGGGAAAATGAGACAAGAGGATCACAAGTTCAAAGACAGCCTCGGCAACTTAGCAAGGCTCTCAGCAACCTAGAGAAACCCCATTTCCAAAAAATAAAAAACATAAAAAGGGCTGGGGGTATAGCTCAAATTATAGAATGCCTTTGAGTTCAATCCTGACCACCACCACACACACAAAAAAAAAGAATTTTGGTAAAATACAGAAATATGAATTGCTGATGAGACACAGAAATAACTCAAAGGACCATTGTCTATGATATACTCATTAAGAAGCTTCTGTTGGAAGGAACCTTAAAGATCATCTAGTCTACAAATGGCAAATATGTTAAATGTCACAGGCCAGCTCTGATTAATTGGTAATGTATTCTGGAATGGTGTCTTCAACAACAAAGAGTCTTTGGGTTCAGTGCTAATGGCTTTAATACCTTCCTCCAACAGACAAGAGAAGAGACTGTAAGATCAAGGCACTTTTACCCAGGGTTATACAGTTATCTAGTAATTTAGAACTAGAAATAAAAGGACTTGCTGCCAGAACAATATTCTTTTCACTATACTGTACTTTATTCAATCTATACATGTTGCAGAAATTATTTGCAAAGCAATGGGATTTTCCACATTCAGAAAACCCTTTGCTCTTCAGGACATTTGTTCCCGAGCAGTTCAAAAATTGGACTATAAATAAAATACTCAAGACTAAAATGAGAGTCGACTCTCTTTGCTCCTTGAGAAGGAAGCGCAGTTGGGAAACCTAACATTTTCTTATAGGTAGAGTCATGAGAAATTCTCTTTCCCCAACTGGGTTGTTCCTGCCTACCACAAACTTATATGAATCTCCCCAGTTCTTCAGAGCCCATCTAAAGTCACTTCTCCTCTGTGAAATATCCCGAGACCACATGTTCCCAGGACTACCCTCTTAATTTTTCCAGACCTAGACCTCTGGTTCAGACACCTAATAATGCCCTACTCCAATAACTATTTCTAAGATTTCTTTTGTATATGCATCCTCACTACTCAAGAAAACTACCCAGTTTTCAGGATTAGGGCTCTGCTTTTCTTGTATTTTCTTGTACGTGAACAGTAGGTGGCAAAAAATGATGCAGTGACTTCTTGTGGAATGACTGGATACTACAGTTCATGAAAAGTTGTTAGAGTGAAAGCTTGGATAAAAGACCCAAGTATCACCATCAGTGCATAATCTCCCTGAGAAAATGCATATACTTTTATCATGAATTATAATTTAGTAGTAAGGAAGTTCAGTTGGCAAAAGTTAACTCCACCACACTGAATAATATTATGCTCATATATGAAGGTATCACTAGCAACCTTACTGGCATGTATGGAGAGGGAAGAGGGGGGTAAGTGTGTGAGGTTAGGAAGGAATCACTCCAAGAGAAGTTATGTGCATATACGAATGTATCACTTTGAATCTCATTATGATGTATGACTATATTGCACCAATAAAATTCTGGGAAAAAAACCATCGGGTTCCTACAACTTAAAGGTTGAAAATAAAACCTTAGAACAAATATGACTGCAAGAAGACTTGCAAAGTGCCTATTGTAGACTTCTGAGTAGAACCATTCAAATGGAAAGTAGGGAGAAAGAAGTTGGTTTAGAAAATTCTAAGACCCGGGATTTGATTTGGGGGGCTTATGCTTCAAAGATAAGCTGTAAACATCAAAGTTAACTGGTACAACAAGCAGGTTTACACTTAAGGTGGACTCTAATAATTGCCAGATACACTTGAAATTTTTCACATACTTGAAGGCGACTGTTAAAATATGTCCTCTGCCTTTTTTCCCCTCAAGAATGTATGACATTGGGCTGGTTGTAGTGGCACACACCTTGAATCCTAGTATTTGGGAGGCTGACACAGGAGAATTGCAGGCTCAAGGCCAGCCTTAGCCACTTAATAAGATTCTCAACGACTTAGTGAGATCCTGTTTCAAAAGCAAAATATAAAAAGCTGTGGCTATAAGTCAGAGGTAGAACACCCCTGGGTTCAATCCCCAGTAAAACACACACACACACACACACACACACAGAGCATATTTGAACTGGAGATGTAGCTCAGTAGTTGAGCACTTGCCTAGCATATGTGAGACTTTGGGTTCAATCCCTAGTACTGCAAAAGCCAATGTAGAATGTTAATTTCTTTCAGATTTTATAAGACTACATTTATGTCATTTCCTCATAAGTTATTTTCATTCTTTGTGTCTTAGCATTCTCACTGCTATAATCCAGAGACTTGACCTTAGAGGAAGGAAGATTTGTCTTTGTTCAGTTTCTTTTAAAGTTCAGTCCATGTGAGGCTGGGGACGGCAGATCTGAAGGCATGATGATGGGAGGTGGAGAGAGGGAGAAAGCAAGGCTTCACTTGTGCCAGTGTTGGAAAATTGTTCCAGTATTAATTTCCAAAATGTCAAAAGTAGTCAGAGTCTGGGTGCGGTGGGTGGCAACTGCAACTGTTGTACTTACTCTCTCTCTCTCTCTGTCTCTCTCTCTCTCTGTCTCTCTCTCTCTCTCTCTCTCTCTCTCTCTCTCTCTCTCTCTGTTTGTTCTAATGACTAACCTATAGTAAGAATGTAAAGGAAATTAAGGCCTTTAACTTCAAAAGCCCAAGAGACAATTGAACCTCTTACCCCTAAAAATATGTAGGGGCCATCAGTGCCTCTGTTTACCTCCTCTCCTCTGTGACCCAGCCTGGGTATAGGAAAGCTAAACTCCAGGTGCTGCTTCAAAGCACCCTTGTTGATGAGCAACCAGTACAGCCCAATACAATAGAGGTGGAATCGAGGTAGATTATTGACCCCTGCACTTAGTAAGTGTACTGTCCAGAGGCAAAGGAACACCACCTGGCAGAAAAAATAAGATACTGGCCCATTGCCTTGATAATGCCGATAAGAACATACCAACAATATCTATTTAAAGGCCGGGGATGGGGGGGGGCAGAGTTCCATTTTCAGGCTCTCTAGTATGTCCGCACACTGCTTTTTCTTTTCTTCTCTTTATATTTCCTACTGATGTTTTGTAATAAAGAATTGTGAAAGTCTATTAGTTTTAATTTCTCTATTCAACAAATTTTAGTTGAATAGAGAAAGAAGAGCCCACAGCGCCATTACAAACCTAACACACTCTCACATCATGAAGGCCAGAAGGAAGGAAGGAAGGGGATCAAAGACAAAAGCACAATCCCTAAGGATAAATCCCCAAAGGACCCACCTCTAGCCACACCCCACCAGCCCAGGCCACCACCCAGATAAAATCATTTTTAAGATAAATACATTATAATGGATTTATCAACTGCTGAGTTTCCAACCAAGTCTTGCTTTCAAGTTGCTACCTTGTTTCTATGAGGGCTGGGAGGCATTGTATTTTTAATTCAATACACCTTGCATTATCTTGCCATTATTTTCTTGCTAGGGATTAAACCAAGGTCATTGTGCACACTAAGCATGCACTCTGCAAATAAACTACAACCCCACCCCTTCTTTGACTCTTAAATCACTGTACCCTATAGGGCCTGAGTTTCACTGATACAAAAGAAAATGCATGTCTAAACTAACTATATATATGCGCGAAATTATAACTCTAAGCCCTTTTGTATTTTCTCTACAGAAGAAGAAACACTGCATCTGAGGTTATAGCATAGTCTCTCAAATCAGACACAGCAGTTTCAAACCTCTTAACCCTGGCTTCCTTCATATGTAAGATGAGGATTATAATAATAAGAAAAATTAGGTATGATGGTTATCACAGTGCCTGACACAGTAAATGCATACCAAATGATATCTATTATTTTGTTAGTACAACACACTCACTTCATCAATTTATTTAAAAAGAATGAATTAAGCCAGGTGTGGGGGCACACACCTGTAATCCCAGTACTTGAGAGGCTGAGACAAGAGGATCACAGTTTAGCAGCTAGCCTCAGAAATTTAGCGACACCCTCAGCAACTTAGTGAGACCTTTTTTCCCAAAATAAAAGGATAAAACAGGCCTAGGAATGTATCTCAGGGATAGAATGCCTCTGGGTTTGATATCTGGTACCAAACACACACAAAAATTATATATTTTATAGGATAATTTTCAGCTCCACACTTACCCAGATACTTGCTGGCTCTTTTTCTTCTCTACTGGACTAGTGTCCATGGAAGACTGCTCTTCAATGACCTATAGAACCTAACTCAAAAGAAGAATTCAATCCTGAGACCACTAAAAGCAGAAAAGGGTTTTTAATGAAGGTTTTCTGTTTGTCCCTATAGTTATCAAATGCTTTCTTACAAAGCAGCTCAAAGAATCAGTTTGAGTATATAAAGAGACAACATCTTATCAGCCTTGGGAAGGAGGAGCCCAGGCACATAATAGCAAGGTTGGAATCCTGGTCCCTGCACTTTAATTCGTGGCCTTGGGCAAGTTATTTCAGAAAAAAATTACCTAACCTCTCAGACGTTTTCCCATTTAGCCAGATCTCAAATAAGGATGGTGATAATAAGACCTAACTCAAGGATTGAGAGGATTAAACATGATCACATTTGTGAGAGTGCTCACCTCAAAGCCTCATCACATAATAGTCACTTTGCAGATACCTATTCTCTTGCCCTTTTTTTCTGAAGTTCCATATGTTTGTATTGCCTTTAGTTCTAGTCTGAACTCTGTTGTTTTTATTTCCATATGTGTTTTTTATTTCCTTTAGTTTAGCCTGAACTGAAGAATTGGGAAGCATACTGTCTAATTTGGGATAAATATGAAATGGAAGGGTGAAGAAAGAGTGCACAGGATGTAGTCGAGGCTAGGCAGTAGGCAGAATGATTGCCAGTTTTGGGGGGGATTCAGTTAAAGCCCACGTGGAGGTCGAGGCTAGATGGGTGAGGCTGTTTCTTGGATAGAAGAAGGGATAATAACCATAGCTGCCTTGGTCAGAAGAATCCAAGCCCTGAAGGAATGAGACAGTGCAAGATAGCTCACTTTGGAAAGGAAGAAATAAGAGTGGAAGGAGGGCAAGCTCCACTGGAAAGTCAGAGAGATCTATCTATACTGGAAACCTAGCCTGCTGGTTATTCAGTAACCTAAGGCAAGTTATTGAAATTCTTTTAGCATCAATTTTCTTATCTCTGGAACACAGATACTATCTTACAGGTAAGGTTAATTATAAGGGTAAATTTAGAAAAACAAACATCTGTTTTTAGCACACCACTTGGCACATAGTTCTGGACAAATAGCAGCTGATTTAATTACCAGGTGTCAAAAACCCAGTGCTGGGTATGTCACGATAGTGACTTGGGGAGAAGGAGATCTAGTCACTTAAAAAGAGGCCAGAAAATTGCCAAAAAAAACCACATTCAGTTGTAAAAAGTGGCTTCTGATTGGGCTCTGGCTTTTTATTCTCATAACAAGGCCAGGCAACCCATATATTATTACCTACCTTAGTAGAAGTTGATGGAATTCTCCAAGGAAGAAAATGAGAGCTGTTGGTAGTGGCGAGTTTGGAGTCAGGAAGGAAACAACTGGATAGAAGTCAAAGGATTGGAAGAACTGGTGAGGATCACAGGAAAGGAGGACAAAGATGCTGCAAGGAGCTGGTGGGAATTGTTTCTGTGGTCATCCTAAGATAGGGAAGCCTCTATTATTGCCTGTAAGTAAAAAGCACAGGACAACCTGTGAAAATGCCAATGTTCTCATAATCATGGGTATTATTATATTTTTTCAAATGGAACTTATAGGGACTTGATGCTTTAGGGTAAGTAAGTTTGCTTTATTTTTTTTTTGATATTGACTGTTCTATTTGAGTTTTTTTAACAATTTTTTATTGAACATAAATAGTATACATTTACACTATATTTGGTGCCCTCTCCCCCCCGCCCCCATTTTCCCTTCCCCCCTCCCTCCAATGGTTGTCCAGGTTAACCATATCTTATTCATAATTTTACACATGTTCAAGTGTAGACCCTTATTAATCAAGACCGGCCTTCCTCCTCTCCTATCTTACCATCTAAACTTAGCTAGTATTTCCCCTTCAATATCTGGAGGCCCACTGGTATTCTTTGTGTTTCCTAGTTTGGGCATATTAGAGGAAACATATGTATCTTCTTCTTCTGTGCTTGGCTGATCTCACTTAACATTATGTTCTCCAGGGCTTTCCATCTTCTTTCAAATGATATAAAAGAAGACAAAGGAAGGTATTGCTTAACACAGGGCCCGGATCTCTAATTTTTTTTCCGCAGTACTGGGGATGGAACCCAGGGGCATTCTACATCGAGCTACACCCCCACCCTATTTTTTATTCTTTATTTTGAAACAGACTTCTTACTAAGTTTCAGAGGGCCTCACTAAGTAGCTGAGGCCAGCTCCAAATATATGATCCTTCTGTCTCAGTCTCCCAAGTACTGGGATTACAAGTGTGCACCACCATGCCTGGCTTAGATCCCTAATGTGTTTGTTTGTTTGTTTGTTTGTTTGTTTTTGTGGTACTGGAGATGAAACCCAGGGACTTTCTACCTCCAGGCTATACTCCCAGAACTATTTATATTTTATTTGGAAACAGACTCTCACTAAATTGCTGAGAGCCTCACTAAGTAGCTGAGGCTGGCTTTGAACCTGCGTGATCCTCCTGTCTCAGCCTGCCAAAAACTGAGATTACAAGCCTGTGCCACCACGCCCAGCTTGATCCCTAATGTTCTGAAAGAGAATTTCACTAGGTTGCTGAGAATCTCACTATGTTGCTGAGATTATCCTTCAAACTGCAATCCTCCTGTCTCAGCCTCTCTAGTATTGGAATTTTAGATGTACACCACCATGTTTGGCAGGGGAAAATTTTTTGTGGGGAGGAGGACAGAGGATTGAACCTAGTGGCATTCTACTTTTAAGCTACATCCCCAGCCCTTTTTATTTTTTATTTTTTTATTTTGAGACAGGATCTCACTAAATTACTGAGAGTCTCATTATGTTACTGAGGCTGTCCTAAAATTTATGATCTTCCTGTCTTGCCATCCAAAGTACTGGAATTACATACATGAGCCAGGTTAGGAGGAATTATTATTGTTTTTTTTTTTTTTTTGCGGGTCTGGGGATGGTATCCAGGGGCATTTGACCTCCGAGCTACACCTAAGCCCCATTTTTATTCTTCATTTTGAAACAGGGTCTCACAAAGTGGCAGAGGGCCTCACTAAGTAGCTGAGGCTGTCTGTGAACCGTGATCCTCCGGTCTCAGCCTCCCAAATGCTGGGATTACAAGCGTGCACCACCACGCCCGGCAACTATTTTTAAGAAGAGCTTTCTGACATACCTATCCAGCTATCACAATGACATCAGAATACACTATCCATGCCAAATGTTAATTTTGTGTGTATGTAAATGTGTATACCTGTGCATATGTATATATAGAGAGATATAGATAGAAAGAGAAAGAGTTGTTTATATAGTTGTACAAAATGATTTCCAAATTCAATCCATTGTTCTATCCAAACTTTTTAGAGGTTGATATCTTAAGCTAAATTACCTACAGATGCTATGGTAGTAACATTTCAGAAGATATAAAAGAACAAAATCCTTTCAAGAAGCTCTGATATACCATTGCACAGTAAGGTGATTATAGGCAATAATGTACTATATATGTCAAAAACAAGCCAGGCGTGGTGGTGCACACTTGTAATCCCCGCGCTTGGGAGGCTGAGACAGGAGGATCGCGCAGGTTGGAAGCCAGCCTCAGCTACTGAGTGAGGCTCTCAGCAACTTAGTGAGACCCTGTTTCCAAATAAAATATAAATAGGTCTGGGAATACAGCCCGGAGGTAGAAAGCCTCTGGATTCCACCCCCGGTACCACCAAAAAAAAAAAAAAAGAAAGATTTTAACCCAAAATTGATAAACAATGGTGAAAGAAACAGGGACATCAAATTACTTTAAAACCCCAGTGCTGTGAATAGGACCCAAAATGTCATACTGAGGAAGAAAGAGATAATTAGCATCCTTCTCTGCTACCAAAAAGCATCTTATGAAGTATATATATGGTGATACAGGAGGTCTAACATAGAAACAATTAGTGATAATACAAGGCAAAATGAAATAAGTGGCATGGTAGTGGTGCAAGCTACTTGCAGTTGTACAGCAGAAAATGTAGTAATTCCAATTAGAGGAATCAAGGATAGCCTCACTAAAGTAGTAGGATGACATCAGGTAATCCTTCAAAAATGAGTAAGAGTTTAATCTTGTACAGGGTGATAAAGTGAGATTTATTTCCATTTTTCTACATATGGATAACCAGTTTAACCAGTACCATCTGTTGAAAAGGTTTTTTTTCAGCATACATTTTTTTACCTCTTTGTCAAAAATAAATTGACTGTAAGTGTGTGGATTTCTTTCTGAGTCATTTGTTACATTGGTCTATGTGTCTGCTTTTGTGCAAATACCATGCTGTTTTTATTACTATGGTTCTGTAATATAGTTTGAAGTCAGGTATTCTATTTGCAGAACTACTTGCATAGTTCTAATGGCTCAGAACTATTTTGGCTATTCTGGTTTTTTGTGAATTTAAGAACTGATTTTTCTAGATCTGTGAAGACTCCAGGAATTCCCTGAATTATTTCTGGTCCCATATTCCTTCCTGTGGACATTACTGAGAAAATTCCCTGAAAATGGGTGATCAGTCCCCTCTTTTGATAATCCAGTAGTGGGACCTGATTTGACCTGAACTGACCCGACCTGAGTAAGCCCTGAGCCTGGGGAGACCTACCATGATTCAGATGTCAGCGCTGCATTACTTCTCCAGCCTAAGATTTCAGTGGCTGTTAGCCCTAGAGTTGACCTCCTCTAGGAGAGGCCCCCTCAACACAGTGGCAAAAAGATCTCTGGGATACTCAGTGGACCAATGTCTGTGATGGGGAAGACCAACTCCCAAGACACAGACCAGAAGAGGTACAATACCGTGTCCTGTCTCTGAGACCAGTCCAACCTGAAAGTACCTCCTAGCTGGCTCTGCCAAAATGTTGCAGGAAAATTAGGTCCCTAAAGTCAGGAGACAAAGACAAGTTGAAAGCAGGTTTCTTTATTCACTAGCAAAGGCTCAGGAGGCAGTGTTTTGGGTCTGAGCCCCAATCATTGAACATACAAGCTCTTTTATACATTTGGTAACCTATTGTTGAGAAGGGAGGGGTATGCCTGAGATGTGCATTTCCTAGCATAAGCATGATGACAGAAGCAGACCAAGTAACTAAACATTAATCATTATATTGCTTTTTCTTTTTATCACTGCTTTGTTTATACTTGAGAGATCCTTGCTGGTTCGAACCCTGAACTGTCTAGGGTGACTCTGTCTTGTTTATGTCTGAGTGAGCCTTGTGCTGTCTTATCTTTCAAATTGTCTGTTTGCTTACATCTGAGGAGGAAAATGTGGAGAAGCCTTCCAATATGACTGGTGCCCTTATAAAAGGGGTAACTTATAAAAGGGGTAAATTGGGACACATACATGAATCCAGGGGAAATAACATGTGAAACAATAAATCTGGCATGTCGTAAATTATAATAGAAGACCCAGGAAACTAATCTATTATTCCCATTGAATAAACATATTAGTTTTAAGAAATCCTGCTAAGACTAGACATTCAAAATAAGTCAGGTTATTTTTCTTCATACTACATACAAAAATTATGTGACAGTGGTTCCACCTTTTAATGTAAAAGAAAAAATACAAAGTTCTTTAAGAAAATCTTGCAGTAAATTTTCATGGTCTAGAATTTGAGAAGTCATTTTCGGAAATGACACTAAAACCTGAGCAATTAAAGAAAGATAAAATGGGCATCATAAAAATTATTGTGCATCAGAAGACAACATCAAGAAAGTGAAAAAGCAGGGCATGGTGGTGCACACCTGTAATTTCAGTACTTGGGAGGCTGAGGCAGGAAGATCACAAGTTCAAGGCCAGCCTCAGCAACTTAAGAGTCTCGGCAACCTAGCAAGACCCTTTTACAAAACAAAAAATAAAATGGGGCTTGAGGTGTACTTTAAAAAGAAAGTGCCCCTGAGTTCAAGCCCCAGTACCAAAAAAAGAAGAGAAAATAAAAAAGAAGCAAAATACAAGCCATAGAATGAGATAAAATATTGACAAATAACATATCTGGTAAGGGATTGATTTTCAGAACATAAAAGAAGCACCTACAATCTAAGAGCAACAACAACAAAAGCTAACAACTCAATTAAAACTTGACAAAGTCATTTGACAGATATTTTTCCCAAAGACATAAGACTGGCTAATAAACACATGAAAAGATGTTCAATATCATTAGTCATTAGGAAAATACAAATCAAAACCACACTGAGAAACCACTTCACACCCACTAGAATGGTGCCATTTATCTTAATGTTTGTGTCCTCTAAAAAATTTATATGCTGAAATCTACTTCCCAATGCAATAATAGTAAAGGATGATTAAGTCATAAGGGTAGATCTCTCACAAATGGGATTAGTGCCCTTATAAAAGAGGCCTCAGGGAGTCTACTCCCCCTGTTACTATCTGAGTCACTATAAATGAGGAACAGGCCTTTACCAGAAACAGGATCTATCTGATAGTGCCTTTATCTTGAACTTCCCAGCCTCCAGACCTATACATTTCTCTTTTTAATTTTTATTGGTACATTTTAGTCATACATTTTAATGGAGTACAAGATAATAGAGGCATACATGCACACATCACTCATTTAGCCCTTCCCTAGTTTCCACACCATTCCCTCCCCCCACCTCCTCATGTTTGGCTTAGTGATTGATTTGATATTTTTATGAATGTACATCATGTGCCTTAGAGAATTTCCCTCTTTACCTTCGATCCCCTTCAGTTAAAGTCACCTTATTTGCTTATCTATGGTTTCTCCTTTTTCTTCTAGAGTTCCTCCTATGACCCATTTTCTCTCTCACTTCTGCATATTAAGGAGAGCACTGGATTTCTTACTTTTTGTGACTGACTAATCTCGCTTATCGTAATGTTCTCCAGTTCCATTAATTTCCCCGAAAATGACAAAATTTTGTTCTTCTTTATGGCTGAGTAAAATTCCATTGCGTACATATTCCATAGTTTTGTATTCCACTCATCTGTTGATGGACATCATGGCTGGTTCCATAGTTTGGCTATGGTGAATTGTGCAGCTATGAACATAGATACATATGCATTAGTTTAGTAGTTTGGTTTCCATTCTTTTGTGTAGATACCCAGAAGTGGTATTGCTGGATCATACAGTAGGTTCGTTCCCATTCTTCTGAGAATCCTCCATACTCTTTTCCAAAATGGTTGCACTAATTTGCAATCCCACCAAAAATTTATTAGAGTTTCCACTACTCTACATCCTCACCAGCATTTATTGTTGTTTGTGTTTTGAATGATTGCTATTCTAGTTGAAGTTAGTTGAAATCTCAGGGTGTTCTGATTCGCATCTCTCTGCTAATGATGTTGAGCATTTTTTTATACATTTATTGACCATTTGACTTTCTTTTTTGTGAAGTGTCTATTTATTAGGCTGGCCCATTTTTTGATTGGGTTGTTGTCTTAGTGCTGCTCTTCTTGTGTTTTTCATATATTCTAGATATTATTCGTCTATCAGAGGAATAGTTGACAAAAAATTTCTCCCATTCTGTTGGTTCTCTGTTGAGGTTTTTGATAGTTTCAATACATGGCATTGCATTAAACTGAAAGTCTCTGTATGGACCTATACATTTCTATTGCTTAAAAATTACCTACTGTAAGGTATTTTGTTAAATCAGCACAAATAGACTAATACAGATAGCTAAAAGTTTTTCAATACAATAAGCATTGCGAAAGTTGCACAAAAATTAATACTCTCCTCCATTTCTTGGGGGAAAATAACCATACAACTGCTGTGAAGAGCAGTTTTGTGGTTCCTCATAAAACCAATCTCTGAGCTGAGCACTGGAATGAGGGGAAGGGGAGGGAATAGGGTGGGAACTGGGAGAGGGCTTATTGAGTACTGTGTGCATGTGTGCCTCTATTACCTTGAACTTCAACAAGATGTATAATTCCAATGCACCAAAAAAGAGAAAAAAAATTTTTTAAAGAAAACATAAAATTGCCATATGACCCAATGATTCCACTCCAAGATGAAATTTCACCCAAGAGAAATGAAAACATACATCAACACAGAAATGTGTACATGAGTGTTTATAACAGCATTATTCATAACAGTCAAAAGCTGGAAGCAATTTTAATTTCCATCAACAGACAGAAGGATAAACAAAATGTGATCTATGCATGCAATGGAAAACTGTTTGGACATAAAAAGAACTGAGGTAGCAATGCATGCAGCATCGATGAACCTTGAAAATACTATGCTATTTGAGGAAAGTCAGACATATGAGGGCATATATTATGTGATTCCATTTATAATAAAGTCCAATAGAGTACGATCTATAAAGGCAGAAAGTAGTTTAGTGTGGTTTAGGACTGGAAGGAAACAGATGAGCAGTTATTGGGAAGATAGCTAAGGGTACAGGTTTCTTTTGGAAGAAATGATTTTTTTTTTTTTGACCATACTGGGGATTGAACTCAGGGGCAATCTACATCTGAGCTACACCCCAAGGCCTACTTTAGTTTTTATATTGAAACAAGGCCTCGCTAAGTAGCTGAGGTTGGCCTCGAACCTGTGCTCCTGCCTAATCCTTCCAAGTACTGGGATTATAATCATGCTTCAAGATGGCCGACTATAATAAAATATTTTTAAGTTGACTGAGATGATGTTTGCACATAAATATACCAAACCCACTGGATTGCATACTTTCAAGTTTTTTTTATTTTTTATGCTTTTATTGGCACATTATAGTCCCATAGTATAATGTAAATCATATTGACAGTGACGTACCTGCACACAGGACTTTCCCCCTTCGCCTCCCCATTCCTCCCCCTCCCAATACAGAGTACTTAGACTGACAATCGAATATTTACATGAATACAGACAGTTGATTTCTATTAATAGTATTTCTATTAATGAACCTCAGCCTTCCTCCTCCCCTACCCTTACTCCCTGACTCTACTGAAGTTTCTTCTTCATTATCCTGAGTCCCTTTTATATCCCAATTACTCCCTATCCTGCATATATTAGAGAAAATATATGACCTTTCACTTTCTGTGATTGGCTAATCTTACTTAAGATAATGTCCTCCAGGTCCTTTCATCTTCTTGTAAATGGTGTTATTTTGTTCTTTTTAATTGCTAAGTAGAATTCCATTGTGTGTATTTCCCATAATTTTGTAATCCATTCATCTGTTGATGGACACCTAGGTTGGTTCCATCGTTTAGTTATTGTGAATTGTGCTGCTATGAACATGGGTATGCATATTTTACTGCAGTTCTCTGGTTTCAACACCTTTGGAAAGACACCCAGTAGTGGTATGGCCAGATCATATGGTGGATCCATTCCCAGGTTTCTGAAGACTCTCCATATTGATCTCCATAGTGGCTGCACTCCCAGCAAAAACTAGTTTGCGCTCCCAGCAATACTGTAGATGAGTTCCTATTTCTCCACATCCTTGCCAACACTTTTGTCATTTGACTTCTTGATGATTGCCATTCTGATTAGGGTTAGATGGGACCTCAGTGTAGTTTTTATTTGCATCTTCCTGATGGCTAATGATGTAGATGGATCTGAATAACCAATTCAGCAAAGTAGCAGGATACAAAATCATCCTCAAGAAATCAGTAGCTTTTCTATATGCCAATCATGAATCCATAGAGAAAGAAATACAGAAAACAATTCCATTCACAATAACCTCAAAACCAATAAAATACTTAGGAACAAAACTAAACAAGGAGATAAAAGACCTCTACAATGAAAATTACAAAACTCTAAAGAAAGAAATTGCAGGAGACTTTAGAAGAGGGAAAGGTCTCCCTTGCTCTTGGATAGGTAGAATAAATATCATCAAAATGGTCATTCTACCATAAGTGATCTACAGAATCAATGCAATAACTATAAAAATATCAGTGTCATTCTTCATAGACCTAGAAAAATCAGTCATAAATTTCATATGGAGAAACAAAAGATCCAGAATTCCTAAAGCAATTTTCATCAATAAGAAACATACAGAAGGCATCAAAATTTCTGACTTCAAATTATACTACAGAACTATAGTAGTTAAAACAGTATGGTATTGGCACAAAAACAGTCACACAGACCAATGGAACAGAATAGAATATACAGAAACAAATCCACACACTTATAGTCAATTGATCTTCAAGAAAGGGCCAAAATATATATGCTGTAGGAAAGACAGCCTTTTCAACAAATGGTGCTGGGACACTGGCTCTTCATTTATAGAAAAAATGGACCTAAATCCTTACCTCTCACCTTGCACAGGAATCAACTTAAGGATCATAGAAATTATTTTTACATTATATAAATTATATTTTAATAAATATGCTTTTAAAATTAGTTACCTACCCCTCAAAGAAACAAAATTAACAAGCATAGGATGTGGAAAAATTAGAACCCCTGTGCACAGTTCTTAGAGTAAAATGGTTCAGCCACTATGAAAAACAGTAGGGCATTTCCTCAAAAAATTAAAGATAAAATTACCATACGATCCATCAATTCTGGGAATATATTTGACAGAGTTGGAGGGGGGATCTTGAAGAGATTATTTGTGTATCCATGCCCATACCAGCACTATTCACAATTTCTAAGAAGTAGAAATAGCACAGTGTCTGTTTATAGATGAATGGAAAAGAAGGCTGAATCTTGAGGACATTATGCTAAGTGAAATGTCAATCACAAAGGACCAATACTATATGGTTCCACTTATATGAGGTATCTACAGTAATCAAATTTGTAGAAACAAAAAGCAGAATTATATTTGTCAGAGGCTAAGGAAAGAAGGAAATGGAAGTTCTTGTTCAATCGGCATAGAATTTCAATTTTGTAAGATACAAAATTTCACAGGCACAATAGCACATGCTTCTAATCCCAGCTACTTGAGAGCTGAGGTGGGAGGATCACAAGTTTGAGGCCAGCCTGGGAAAATTATAAACAGTGGTACCCTGTCTCAAAATAAAAATTAAAAAGGGCCTAGGGATATAGGTCAGTGATAGAGCATCCCTGCGTTCAATCCCAAGTGCCACACATACATAAAAATGGTTCTGGAGAATGGTTGCATACCAGTGTTAATATGCTTAATACGACTAAACTTTACTCTTAGAAATATCTAAGATTGGCCGGGCGTGGTGGCACATTCTTGTAATCCCAGTATTTGGGAGGCTGAGACAGGAGGATTGTGTTTTGCGGCCAGCCTCGGAAACTTAGTGAGGCCCTCCACAACTTAGCGAGACTCTTTCAAAATAAAGAATAAAAATAGGACTGGGGTGTAGCTTGGAGGTCAAATGCCCCTGGGTTCCATCCCCACTTACACATACACATACAGAGAGAGAGAGAGAGAGAGAGAGAGAGAGAGAGAGAGAGAGAGAGAGAGAGAAATATCTAAGGTAGCTGTATGGATTCTGCTTGATATGATTATAGCCATGTTGAGGTATAGCCACTATATCTGCCCTAGAGTAACACTAGTTGATTTTTCCTGTATGGTTTCCCAGCATACCACAACTATCCTAAGCCATTAGATGATATGTGAACACTGCCACTGCATCTAGGATCCAGAAATATGCCTGACTGATATTAGCTTAATATAAACTAGGTACATTCCAGCTAGAATGAAGTCGCTTTTGTTCTGACCTATGTATATGCTCTTGATTCTGCCCCAAATTATAGGGATCCATTTGGTCTTGCTACCACCCAAGATCATGTTTCTGTCCGTATGTCCCCCAATACTTTGCACTCTGTGCAATCCCAGATCTGTTCATTTCTCTTTCTCCAGCCTCAGGGTATTTTGGATGTGGTCATCATGCACTGGGACCAGGTTATCTCAGAACAATAGTACAGAGTTTGTGTTGTGTGCTTTTAGTTAAAAAATATAAAAAATATAAAATTACAACTAAAATTAAGAAAAACATAAGTAAATTCCAGAAAATGTGCTTTTCGTAGTGGTGATTACAGGAATCCTTGTAGAGAATAAGTTGTGAAGAACTGACCCTGCTGAAGCAATTTTTTTAAGTTCTACCTCAGACAGAAAAATGTTACAAAATGCTTTTTTATGTTACTAGGAATTGAACCCATGGGGTTTGTACCTTTATGCTATACCCCCAACCCTATTTTTAATTCTTTATTTTGTAACAGGGTCTCACTGAGTTGCAGAGGGTCTCACTAAGTGAGCTGGCTGCAAACCTGGAATCTTCCTCTCAGCCTCTCAAATACTGGGATTACAAGCGTGCGCCACCATGCCTGTCTACAAAATACTTTTACAACAGGAAACAAAAGAGACAGTCAGAAAAAGAATATGTAGAGACTGTGACATCTTGTAGCCTCTTATCTTGTACTACAGAAACGAAGAAAACAGGGTCGGGCACAGTGGCAGATGCTTGTAATTCCAGCATTTGGGAGGTTGAGACAGGAGGATCTCAGTTCGCGAACAGTCTCAGGTACTTAGTGAGGTCCCTTACAAGTCAGTGAGACCTCGTTTCAGAAGAAAGAATTAAAAAATAGGGCTAGGAAGCTGGCGTGGTGGCGCACACTTGTAACCCCAGCGCTTGGGAGGATAAGACAGGAGGATTGTGAGGGTTCAAAGCCAGCCTCAGCTACTTAGTGAGACTCTCAGGAACTTAATGAGACCCTGTTTCCAAATAAAGTATAAAATAGGTGTGGGAGTATTGTCCGGAGATAGAAAAGCCCTTGAGTTCCACCCCCAGTACCATAAATAAATAAATAAATAAATAAATAAATAAATAAATAAATAAATAATAGGGCTAGGGATGTAGCTCAGAGGTAAAATGTCCTTGGGTTCCATTCCTCAGTACCAAAAAAAGAAGAAGAAAAGAAAAGAGAAATGAGAAAGGAAGGAAGGAAGGAAGGAAGGAAGGAAGGAGATTAAGAGAATATGGAGAGAAAACAAGGACCCCATGAAAATTAGGGGAATGACCAGCAAAGCAGAGGAAGGACACTGAAGGAGGGAAGAATGTGGGGAAAGGAGGAGGTACGGGGAGGAAAACAGACTAAATAATATTATGTACATATATGAATGCAGCACTATGAATCTCACTACCATGTACAATTAGAACACATCATTGAATTTTTTTTGTTTTGGTGGTACTAGGGATGGAACCCAGAGGCTTTCTACCTTCGGGCTATACTCCCAGACCTATTTTATACTTTATTTGGAAACAGGGTCTCACTAAGTTGCTGAGAGCGTCACTAAGTAGATGAGGCTGGCTTCGAACCTGTGCGATCCTCCTGTCTCAGCCTCCCAAGCGCAGGGATTACAAGCATGCACCACCACGCCCGGCTCATCATTGAAATTTTTAAAATAAAATAAAATTTCTATAGATTATTTATAAAAACAAAAAGGTGACCTACCTGGACACCAGAAACCCCATATCTACCACCAAGTAGGTCATTTTGAGCCATGCTGAACCAACACTTTGCTTGATGCCCCTCACATAAACTGGAGCTTAGAGCACCTACCCTGTCACAAGAAAGTTGGGAAATCAAGTTAGATAGTGGTCATAGCAGTGTTTGGAAAACTCAGGAGTGCAATGCAAAAAAATAAAAAAAACACTGTTACTATCACTCAAGTCTAATGTTACTGGAGAGTTTATAAAGCTTCCCCCTTTTAAATAAAGCTATGATAATTCCTATATCTACTACTCCAGCCTGATGGATGTCAGGAAATACATGGAATTCACCATTGCCTGAATAAGGGACTCTCAGACAAAATACATGGTAGTTTATTGTGATTTGTTTTAAATGTCTGAGAAGAAGAACAAGACGCAGGGAATAGAAAATTTGATGTTAGGTGCCAAATGGCCAAAATGGAGCTGCTTCCTTCAGCTTAGCAACAAATTGTTATTCAACTTGGTTTCTAGGACACACATACTTTTGGCCTGAATGTTTAAGAGTCCAATTAGCACATGTAATTTAACTGGATGCATGTGACCAACTGGTGTGATAATACTATGTAGTTTATTCCCCCCAAAACAACGTTATCTAAATGAGGATAGGCATTCTCATGGATACAAGTATTTAATAAAAATAAACTCTTCAGATTTTCTTTGCTCTCTGACACTTTCATAGGGAGGCAAAACTGGGAAAAAGTTCAAGTATGTATTTCTCCCTAATGCCCAGTTTCTTGGCATCACCTCCCCACACTATCCCCATCCCCTGTCACCCAGAATTCTGCTGCTTCCCAGTACCCAAAGACACTTCTATTTTTATAACATTTTGAGTGGGAAATGCAATATGTTGGCAAGTTGATATAGGATCAAAGTAAGTTAAAGCAGGGACTTATTTTTGGGAGAGGGAAGAGGACAAGACTACATGAAGGGGACTCCTTTAAAGGGCTCTGTATACTTGGCTGAGGAAATCAGGTATGAACTGATAAGTTGTTGTTTGTAACCTTACATTGTTTTATTTATTTCAAATTAGAACAATAAAATTTTGTTCATTCTACAAAAGCACCGAACTCCAAGGATTGAGTATACAAAACTATTTTAATATCAAGTGTCCATCTCCCACATATCTAATGATATGGATGGCTATTCCAAAGCCAAAAGATTTTGGAGCATATGGGCTATTTATGTACATAAAGAATTAATTACATAAATAACATTTATATACATAAGTAAAATAATTAAGGTGATTTTTATGCTACCACATCAAACGTATCTGTGCTTGAAATCAGTTTCTATTTTTGCCTCCCCTCCATCTGTTAATTTAGGATTGGACGCTGTCAAATGTGAAGTGAATGTCTGACCACTCGCTTGTCCACACTGCCCAGTTCTCAAATTAGAAGCAAACCCCTGTGCCAAGGGTTCTCATCAACTACTGGCTAAAGTTTCTTCACAGAAGAAGAAAATATGGACAACTGCCCTGAACAAGTAATGTCTAGAAACCAAATATAACAGGTGGGGCCTGCCTTAAAGAAAGGCATGGTGGCAAAGGCTGTGCTAACATGGGTAGCTCTTGGAGCCTCATGTCTAGCTGAAAGGGGGCTGGAATGGAGAACAAGAAGGGAAGTGCAAACTTAAGCACATTTTCAGAAAATTATATTCAATTATATTGATTTCTTAGCCTATATCATTAAAGAAAGATTTTTTTAAAAAAAAATGACAAGTTGACACTGTCACGAAAGCACTAGCAAATAGTGAAGACCTTCTCAGAGTTTGCACTAAGGAAGTGGATTTTGAAAAATATTGTAGCAAGAGTGCATACATCTCCTGGGAAAAAGAAAAGGCTAGAAGATGAAAAAGAGCCATGGCATCTAAACATGAGCTTCACCAACTTTGAAATGTAAACAAGAACTAAAGCTGCCCATTTTTTCCCAAGAGACCAAAGTAGTTGTTATTTAAATTGTCGGTTTCTGACAAGTGTGGAAGCTCATGCCTGTAAGCCACTGGGCAGTACTGGGGTAGGCTGAGATCAGAGGATTGCAGGTTCAAGGCCATTTTCAGCAATTTAGCAAGACCTTGTTTCAAAATAAAATAGAACTGGAAGTTTAGCTTTGTGGTAGAGTACCTTTGGGTTCAAGCAGCAGTATCAGAAAGAAAGAGAAGAAGGGAGGGAGGGGGGAGGAAGGAAGGAAGGAAGGGGAAGAAGAAGAAGGCTGGAAAGAAAAGAAAGTGGTTTTCACCCCCTAGCTCCAGTCAATCAATTCTAATAGTAATATTTTGGTTAATAATAATGTATTATATGTAAAATAATTATAATTAATAATGATATTATTAATTATATCAAGATCAGTCCAATTGAAAGAATACTGATTATTCCTAAATATATAATGCCTTAATTTAAATAAATTCATTTCTAATGCTTGCATTTCAGAGTCTGTGATCCAACAGAGGTGCCAATTCCTGAAATACTTGAGAAATCCTTACATAAACAACATTAAATGATACCTATGTATAAAATTAACCATCATATAGTATTTATTTTCCATAACTTTCCTTTTATAGTGGAGATGGGTTTGAGAATATGGGTTTGGAAATTTCTAGAGTGTCCCAAGTGAAACTAACTTCTGGATCAGTGAGGTAAAGTCCTAGAAAAAACTACTCCTCCTTAAAAGCACCAACAAAAAAATACTCAAAATTAACTTTTTCAGAATTCTTGAAATTAACAAAATGCTTGAAATAATCTAAGGAGCATGCATTCATAGATGAGTCTCGGTCAGGACAGAAAGCTTTGTGGCATATAAGCATTTCTTATCCCCATCTCCCTCTTCCCAACTCCATAGAAGCCGTGGAAACTAACAGCCTTGCCATTATAGTAGGTGTACAATCCAGCAGCCTAAGAGCCAATGGAGGAGAAAGAATGCTTTTAAGTTTCTGGAAAGCCTCGTCCACACAGAATTGCCACTATTTGACCTATCTAGCAATTCCTCGGGAATCACCATTTACAGTGCTCATCATTATTTGACTCAGAGCTTGCTTGGAGTGAACAGCCTGTTTGCCGGGGCATCTGTTGAAAGGATTCGGGAGCAAATGTTTAATATGATAACTGCAGTGATAACAGTTAAAGCAAAGAAGAAACTTATCAATATACTTTTAATGAAAGGTAGAAAATGAGATGTCCATATGTAGATTTGAAAAATCCTGATGAAGTCAGCACAAGATGGCAGCTGAGTAAGATCCTCCAGCATTCTTTCCCCATAGGCTCATCTGAACAGTTATTCACACACTAAACTACCTTCACAAGAGACAAAGGATCAGGTGAGAGACCTGATTTTAGTATAAAACTGAAAAGACACAGTAAAGAAGACAGGAAGGAAAGAGTTGTCTAACATCCCCTCCCCCAACCCTAAGCAGCCTAGCTAAAAGAGAGATGCCTCCTGCTTAAGGGAAAGGAAAGAAAATTAAGCCCACACTGTAGACTCAAAATCTAGCACCAGGCCCCACACAGTGAAATGCAGTGCTGCTCGAAGCCCCACAACTGCTACCTATAGACAAATAACACAGACTGAGCTGCTGTAACTGTATTGGGCCAGGCAGCTGACTTGTCTCCACAATCTCTCCTCTATGTTAGTTGGTTTGTCATTGCTGTGACCAAAATAACTTAAAAGAATAACTTAAGGGAGGAAAGATTTATTTTGGCTCACAGTTTCAGAGAATTCAGTCTATGGTTGGCTGACTCCAAGGCAGAAGCACCATGGGAGAGAGAAGTGGCAGAGGAAAGCTGCTCAGCTCATGGCACCTAGGAAGCAGAAAGAAAGAGAGCAAGGGAATGATAAACCCATCCAGGGCACACCCCCAATGACCTACTTCCTCCAACTGGGCCCAACACACTGTGAGTTCATTCAGCTCTCAAATGGATTAATCTACAGATGAGGCCAGACCAGTCATAATCCAATCATTGCCTACAAACCCCACCTCTGTGCCTTGCTGCATTGAGGACCATCCTTTCAACACATAAGCTTTTGGGAGATATTACATATCAACCCCATAATAATCCCCAACCTTAGGTATCAGAGCAGGTAACAGTAATCCACCTGCTGGAAAGCAAGTCATAAAAGCTAGCACAGGGCTTTGTCTCAGAGTACTGTGTTAAGACTAGCACTGTAATATCATGTACCCGGGAGATACTAAAGGCCACATATACTGACAAGAGCACATAAACACAGCCTCCAGACCAACTAACTCCAGAATCATGTGGAGACGTGTATACTTGTGAGACACACCTGAGTTTCAGTGATATAAATATGGCCTTGGGAGTGTGACCCAGTTTAACAACCTTGTTGGCCAAGAAACTATCCCAGCATATATCATTCAACCTCTGGCAGCACAGCTGTCACCAGGTCAGTGCCCACAGATTCAGCTCTAGAACTGCCTCAAGAGTGAAGCGGACATCTGTGACCCAGTAAGAGGGACTTTAGTTTTAGCCTATATCACCAGCAGCTGCAGTGTTGGCTCTGATGCACCCCTAACACTGTGCAGGTCCTTGTAGCTGTGACACTCGGGAACAACCCAGTCTAACACCAGCCTAGGTGTCCAAAGGGTTGCCTTCACGGACACTACCCCAACTCAGGCAGCATAGTGTGGCACAAGGCCTCATTCGCTGGCTGTGAAACTTGATCATGAACAAACTTTGCCTCAAGACTTAATGCCAGGCTGGAAAACTGGGAAGATTCTAGCAGCCCTCATGGCAAGGCCTACCTGTGGACAAAACCTCTGGAACAGTTACAGTGCCAGGAGAAGACACACAAGCCAAGACCATTGAATTTCTATTCCAGTAAGCATCACTTGTGGCTGCTTGCTGGGCTTCTGAGCCATGAGCCCAACTCATGACTAAGTAGGCCACAGCTGCATGGGCCTTGATCCTAACCCAGTCTTGTGAGACTTTATTTTGTGTGTGTGTGTGTGTGTGTGTGTGTTTGTGTGCTTTTATTGGTACATTATAGTCTCACACCATAATGTAAATCATGTTGACAATGATATACGTGCACAAGCTCCTGGTGGCCTTCTGCTCCCCATTTCCCTCCCTTCCAATACAGAGTGCCCAGATTGAAGTTGGTATATATTCACCTGTATACACATAGTCTATGGCAGTAT
Source organism: Muscardinus avellanarius (assembly GCF_963383645.1). Taxonomy (NCBI): domain Eukaryota; kingdom Metazoa; phylum Chordata; class Mammalia; order Rodentia; family Gliridae; genus Muscardinus; species Muscardinus avellanarius. The sequence continues at coordinate 114,360,727 of NC_137792.1, read as the reverse complement.
TTCTATTAATGAACCGCAGTCTTCCTCCACCCCTACCCTTATATCTCTTCCCTGGCTCCCATTAGGTTTCTCCTCATCACCTGGAGTCACTCTTGTCTAACAATTGCTACCTATCCTACACATATCAAAGAAAACATATGACCTTTCACTCTGTGACTGACTAATCTCACTTAACAGAATGTTCTCCAGGTCCTTCCATTTTCTTGCAAATGATGTAATTTTATTTTTCTTGATTGTTGAGTAGAATTCCATTTTATGTATTTCCCATAATTTTGTCATCCTTTCAATTGTTGTTAGACAACTAGGTTGGTTCCATAGTTTGGCTATTGTGAATTGTGCTGCTATGCACATGGGTATACATATTACTGTAGTTACCTGGTTTCAACCCCTTTGGAAAGATACCCAGTAGTGGTATGGCAGGATCATATGGTGGATCCATTCCCAATTTTCTAGACTCTCCACAGTGATCTCCACAGTGGATGAACTAGTTTGTACTATCAACAACAGTGTAGAAGAGTGCCTATTTCCCCACAGCCATGCAAACATTTATTATTTGACTTCTTGATGATTGCCATTCTGATTGGGGTTAGATCGAATCTTAGTGTAGTTTTGATTTACATCTCTCTGATTGCTAATGATGTTGAACATTTCTTCATGTATCTATTGGCCATTTGTATCTCCTCTTTTGTGAAATGTCTATTTAACTCAGTTGCTCGTTTCTTGATTGGGTTATTTATTTTTTAAGTGTAAAGTTTTATAAGTTCTTTGTATATTCTAGATATTAGACCTCTGTCTGAGAAATAGCTGGTAAAGATCTTCGCCCATTCTGTAGACTTTCTCTTTAAACTCTTGATGATTTCCTCTGATGAGCAGACACCTTTTAGTTTGATGCCATCCCACTTATTCTTATTTTAATTTCCTGAGCTGTGAAATTTTATACAGTAATAAATGTCTGAGAAGGCTATGGGCTTAGGGTATAAAGTAGATCGGTGACTTTTGTGGCCACAAATGTGACATTGGAGGCTGAGCCTTGTCCATCCACAGTGACACTACCCAGAGCCAAACAAAATCCTCCAGGGTCTGACCTCGAGCAAGAAGATGTGTATGAGACATCTCAGCCTACACTAATGCCAGGGAGAAGTTTGGTGAGGGGGATGAACTATTCTATGTACTCTGTTTCTCATTCTGAACCAATACAAAATTGTATTTGAGACAACCCTAGGAACTGATTTCCCTCCAATACTGAAATAGTGACACATACCAACAACAAACTCCTAGTAAAACAGGGCCTGGGTGCCATCCAGTGCTGAAATACTGGAAGTGACTACATTCTTAGAGAAAATGAGCAGTCTGTTTAGAATTTCTGGAAAGTCAAGTACAAACAAAAACCAGATTAGGAAGACTGGAATAAATATGTGACCCTTTGATGCTCAGATGATATTACATGAAAACAAGCATCAAGAGCTTCCAAAAAACCAAGACTTTACCACACAGCCAAAATAAGGCGCAATAAACTGAACAACTTATCATCAGTATGGAAGAACTCAGAGAATTTTAAAGTCACTTTAAGGAAAGTCAATGACCAACACCATCTTGTATCCCATTAAGATGTACAACTACAATTCACCAATAAAAATTTTTTAATAATTAAAAAGGGCTAGGGGTGTTACTGGATACCCCTGAGTTAAATTCCCAGTATCCCCCACTAAGAAAAAAGAATAATGAACACTTATGTAACTTATCAACCAAGTTATAAAGTAGGACATTACAAGAATGTCAGAAACTACATGTGTACCTTTCGTTTGTTATAATTGCAACTTTCTCCCAGGATTAATTACTATTTTGACTTTTTTTGTTAATAATTTCCTGGATTTTCTTTATAGTTTTGTTATATCTTCATGACTAAGTAATATACTATTTTTGAACTTAATATAAATAAAACCATACTGTCTGTTCTTAAAAAAAAGAAAATGAGCTTAAAGAAAACACAGGGAAATATTTCAACACTCTAACAAAGAAACTTAACAAAACTAGAAGCAATTTTAAAAAATCAAACAAGTTCTTTATCTGAAAAAATATACTCAATAAAATTAAAAACACAATAGAAGGCATCAATAGCAGGATAGAATTTTTAAAAAGGAGAATTAGTGAGTACCAAAGACAGGCTCTACATCATCAGAAGAGAAAGAAAAAAAAAAGAATAAAAAGTAATAAAGAAATTTTATGGGAAATTTGGGAACCCATTAAGAGAATAAACATTTGAATTATTGGAGTTCAAAAAGGACTTGAGAATGTTTTAAAATTTATACAATGTTAGCATAATGAAATATTTCAAACCCTTGAGAAGGATTCAAATATTAAGGTACACAAGAATCAAAGTTCACCAATTTTAATAAAGTCTATCCCAAGATATAATAGACTTTTCACATTTTATAAAGAGAGAAGTTTCAAGAGAGTAAGAGAAAAAGAAACAAATAATACATAAGAGTGTCCCAGCTGGCCTGACAGCAGACTTCTCAGCAGAAATCTTACAGGACAGAAGAGACTGACACAAGATTTTCATTATACTGAAAGAAAGAAAAAATTGTCAACTAAGAATACAATATCCAGCAAAGCTATCCTTTACAAATTAAAAAAAAAAAGATATTTCAAGGCAAACAGAAGCTGTACCTTACAAGAAATAAAAGGAGTTTATCAAACTGAAAGAAGACATTAATGAGTAAGGAAAAAGTGTGGAAAGGTATAAAACTCACAGGTAAGAATAATTACACAAACAAATTTAAAACAATGTATAAACAATGATATCTTTAAAAAGAATACTAAAGTCCAAAACAATTTTTTTTGCCGTAATGGGGATGGAACCCAGAGGCATTCTACCTCCAAGCGACACCCCCAGCTCTATTTTTTATTCTTTAGTTTGAAACAGGGTCTCATTGAGTTTCAAAGGGCCTCACTAAGTAGTAGCTGAGGCTGTCCACAAACCACGATCCTGCCTCAGCCTCCCAATGCTGGAATTACAAGTGGGCACCACCACACCCAGCTACATTTTTTTAATAACTATATGCAGAAGCAAGGGAGAAATTGGGACATAGGAGGGACTCCAGACAAAGGAAGAGAATCCTTACTGGAGTGAAGAGAGGATCCAACTGAAGGAGATGGGAGGGGAGAGGAAGACTTGAAAAAGGCAAACACCTCAATGGCCATGATGTACACACACAAACTTATCAAAGCCAATCACTGTATTGAGCAGGGGAAGGTGTAGAGGGAGAAGTGGGATGGGAACTGGAGGAGGGCTCAACGAGTGCTGTGTGCGTGCCTCTATCACCTTGAGCTTCGTCAAGATGTATGATTACTATGCACCAATAAAAATGATAAAAGAGAAAAAAGATATTAAAAGATGGGTAGTGTAGAATTTTATAAAATGGGATGTCAAAAATTTATTTTATTTTATTTATTTATTTATTTGGTGGTACTGGGGTTCCTGGAAACCCTTCTACCTTTGGGCTACAATCCCAGACCTATTTTCATACTTTTTTAAATTTGAAAACAGGGTCTCTTAAGCCAGCACACGTGGCTGGCTTCGAACCTGCGCATCCTCCTGTCTCTGCCTCCCAAGCACGGGGATTACAAGCGTGTGTCACCACCCCTGACCCACATTTAAAATTTTTGGCATCCCACCAGGCGTGGTGGCACACGCTTGTAATCCTAGCATTTGGGAGGCGAAGACCAGAGGATCAAGGTTTGCGGACAGCCTCAGCTCCTTAGCAAGGTCCTTCACAATTCAGTGAGACTCTGTTTCAAAAATAAAAAACACTAAAAAATAGGGCTGAGGGTATAGCTCGGAGTTACAGTGTCCCTGGATTCCATCCCCAGTACCCCCCAAAAAATTAAATGTGGAAAGAAATGGGGTGCAAGCATGCAGTTTTACTTAAAAATGTATGTAATCCTGTTTTTCTTGTCCCATCTTTAAGATAATGTTAAGTTGCTTTCATTTCAAAATAGATTATTATAAACAAAAGATGGTTTTTGGTAAGCCTCATTTTAACCACAAAGCAAAATTATATAATAGGCAAACCAATAGTTATAAACAAGAATCAGAACAGACTAGTAGAGTCGTGTGTTTAACCACAAAGAAAGATTATTAGTGAGAAAAAAGAAATGAACTATCATAAAACAAGTTTCAAAATGTATGTAGTAAGACTTAATCTATCAGTAATTACCTTGATACTTGGGAGACTGAGACAGAAGGATTACAGGTTTGAGAATAGTCTCGACTCTCAGCAACCTAGTGAGACTCAGTTTCAAATTTTAAAAAAGTTCTGGGGGTGTATCTCAAAGGTAAAATGCCCCTGGATTACCACAATTCATACATACATACATACATACATTGAATGTAAATGGATTAAATTCTCAAACTAAAAGGCATAGAGTAAATGAATGGGTTTTTAAAATACCAAACTTTTTCTGTAAGAAACTCACTTCTTTTCTAAGGGCACAAATATATAAAAATATGAAGCAATAGACTGAGATATTCCATGATATTGAAACATAAAGAAAAAGGAGTATCCATAAAATTATCAGATAAAATAGACTTGCAATAAAAAGAAAAATGATTATATATGATATATCTTAAAATTCAGCAAGAGAAAATTACATATATATATATATATATATATCAAGATACATAAAACAAATGTTAATAGTTTTAAAGAAATAGACTTTAATAAAATAATAAAAAGGCATGTTAACACACCATTTCTCAATAGACAAATCATTCAGACAGAAGTTTACAAAGAAACAGCAGAAATAAATAGCACTCTAAACCAAATGGACATAACAGACAGTGATTCTATCCAAGAATTACAGAATACATACTTTTCAACAACAGGATAAATCATAGGATATACCACAAAACAAGTATCAACATATTTTAAAAGTAAAATTATATTATATATTTTTCTAATCATAATGTGGACCAAACTAAAAATTAATTCTAAAAAAGTATGGAAATTACACAAATACATGGAAGTAAACAACTAATATTGAATAACCAATGGATCAAGGAAAAACATAAAAAAGGAAACTAAAACTGTTCTTGAAACAGAAATGGAAACACAGCACACCAAACTCATGGGAAATAAAAGTAGTAAGAGGAAAGCTTACAGGAATAAATGCTTATATACACAAATCAGAACCTACTGTGGCATCTCAAGAAACTAGAAAAACAAGAGAAAACCAAAACCAAAATTAATAGAAGAAAAGAAGTAATAAAGATCAGAGCAGAAATAAATAGATAAACAAAATAGACAAACCCTTAGATGGACTAATAAAGAAAAATAGAGAAGACTCAAATAAGTAAGACAAGAGATGTAAAAAGAGACTGACCACAAAAATAAAAAGAATCATTAGAGCTTATTATGAATAATATTCTAACAAATTTGATAACTTAGAAAAAGATTGACAATTTCCCAGATACATTCACCTTATAAATTTTTATCAAGAAGAATTTTAAAAACCTACTCAGACCAAAAACAAGTAATGAAATTGAATCAAAAATAAAGTGTAACATCAAAGAAAATCAAGAACCAGATGGCTACACAGCTGAGTTCTAGCAAACATTTAACAAACAACTGATATCAATTCCCCTTAAATTATCCCAAAAATTAAAGGGAAAGAAATTCTTCCAAACACATTCTACCATGTCAGCATTACCCTGAAACAAAATGAGCATTATCCTGAAACCAAAATCATAAAAAATAAAACTACTGCCAATAACATTGATGAACACAGACTTAAAAATCCTCAACAAATTACTAACAATAGCAGTCTTGACCATAATCAAGTGAGATTCACCCAATGGATGCAAGTATGATTTAGCATATGTAAACCAATAAATGTGCTATAACACACCAGCATAATTCAAGACAAAATCTATATGGTCATCTCAATAGATGTAGAAAAAGCATTTTATAAAATTCAACATCCAGCTGGGCGTGGTGGCGCACGCTTGTAATCCCCGCGCTTGGGAGGCAGAGACAGGAGGATCGCACAGGTTCGAAGCCAGCCCCGCGTGCTGGCTTAGGAGACCCTGTTTCCAAATAAAAATGTAAAAATAGGTCTGGGAGTGTAGCCCGGAGGTAGAAGGGCTTCCAGGAACCCCAGTACCACCAAAAAAACAAATAAATAAAATAAAATTTAACATTCCTCCATGAAAAAATTAGGCATACAAGGGAACACCTCATTAAATACACATATAATGAAAATATCTCAACATAAGAAGAGCCACAATAAGCCAACAGCTAACATACTGAATGAGAAAATTATGAAAACTTTCTCTTTAAGATCCAGAACAAGACATGAATGCCTACTTTTACCACATTTACTCAACATAGTGCTGGAAGTACTAGCCAGAGCAAGTACTAGTTGAGAGAAAGAAATAATATGCATCCAAATTTGGAAAGAGGAAGCCAAATATTCCACGGTTGGCAGACAATTTGAACTTATTCAGAGAGAACCCAAAGACTCCACCAAAAATTATTTGAACTAACAAACAAATTCAGAAAAGTTCCAGGATACAAACTCAACATCAAAAAGTTAATAACACTGCAATAGCCAATAGGGAATTATCTGAAGTAGAAATCAAGAAAGCAGTCTCATTTACAACAGCTACAAAAATTCCCAAGATTAGATTTAACCAAAGAGGTGAAATATTTCTAGAATGAAAATTATAAATATTGATGAAAAGAATTAAAGAGGACACAAAAAATGGGAAAATGTCCTATGTTCATGGATTGGAAGAACCAGTTTGTTAAAACGTCCATGTTATTCAACACTACCTATAAATTCAAAGTAATCTTTATAAAAAATGTCAAAGACATTTTTCAATGAAATAGAAAAAATTCTAAAATTCATTTGGAAATACAAAAGACCCTGGATAGCCAAAGTCATCTTGAGCAAAACTACCTGACTTTGAAACATTCTACAAAGCTATAGCAATTGAAACAGCATAGCATCATCACAAAAACAGACATATAGAGCAATATAACAGAATAGAGAGGCTAGAAGTAAAACCACAGATTTACAAGTAAACCAATTTTCAATGCAGGTGCTGAGAACTATCATTGGATAAAGGACAGTCTTTTCAATAAATGGTGGAAAAATTGAACACCCACCCATGAAGAGAATGAAATAGGGCCCTATCTCTTATCGGTTACAAAATCAATTCAGAATGAATGAGAAACTTAAATGTAAGTCCTAAAAGGAGCAGAAGAATATACAGGGGAAATACATCAGCACATTGGAATAGGCAAGTATTTTTGGACAAGAGTCAAAAAGCATAGGGAACAAAAGCAAAAGAGATAAATGGGATTGTCTTCAACTAAAAATATTCTGCACAGCACAGGAAGCAATTCACAGATCCCAAAGACAACGTACAGAATGGAAGGAAATATTTGTTCACTATCCATCTAACAAAAGATTAATAACTAGTATATTAAAGGGAAAGAAATTTTTCCAAACACATTCCACCAGGTCAGCACTACTCTGAAACAAAATCAGCATTATCCTGAAACCAAAATCATAACAAATAAAACTCATGCCAATAACATTGATGAATACAGACTTAAAAGTTCTCAACAAATTACTAAAAAACTTAACAACAAAACATCAAGTTTTCCAATTTTAGAATGAGAAATAGGGCTGGAGATGAGTAGAGCAGTTGCCAAATATGTACAGGACCCGGGTCCAATCCCCAGCACTCCAAGTTAAATACATATAATTAACAAAAATAGTCAATACACCTAAATAGACATTTCTCAAAAGAAGACATACAAGTGGCCAGTAGGTATAGAAAATAATGTTCAGTATCACTAATCATCAGGGGATTGCAAATCAAAATCATGATGAGATATCACCTCATTTCAGTAAGAACAGCTAGTATCAAAAAGACTAGAGACAACAAGGGCTGGTAGAGATGTAGAGAAAAAGAAAACCTTGTACACTGTCAGTAGGAACATAAATTATTCCAACATTATGTAATACAATGTGGAGTTTCCTCAAAAATTAAAAATTAGAACTATCACATGATACAGCAATCCCACTACTGTGCATACGTGCAAAAGAAATAGAATCAGTGTGTTGAAAAGTCATCTATACTACATATTGATACTAGCACTATTCACCACAGCCAAGAAATGGAAACAGCCTAAATGTTCATTAACTGATTAATCAATAAAGAAATTATGGCAATTAACAGGATCGAATACTATCCAGCCATAAACAAATAAAATCATGTCATTTCAACAACATGGATGAAACTCAAGATCTGTATTTTAAGTGAAATAAGCCAGGCATGGAAAGATAAGTACTGTATGATCTCACTCATATGTGGGACCTGAAAAAGCTGATCTCATAGAAGGTGAGAATACAATGGGGATTACCAAAGAATGGGGATCCTAGGAGCACATGGAGGAATGGGTAATAAGCTACCACTGGAAAAAGCCATAACTTCTCGTTTAGTATTGCACAGTGGAATGACCGTAGACAACATTTATGCCCTATATATTTCAAAAGCTAAAAGAGAGTATATGGAAAGTTTTCACCCTCAGGAAATAATATTTGAGGAGATAGATTTGTTTAACCCTATTTAAACATTATACAATGTATACATGTGTCAAAACATCACACATTGCCCCTTTAATGTGTATAATTTTATGTTTTTATGAATTAGATTAAAATAAACTTGATTTGCCGGGCGTGGTGGCGCACGCTTGTAATCCCCGCGCTTGGGAGGCGGAGACAGGAGGATCGCCGGTTCGAAGCCAGCCACGCTGGCTTACGAGACCCTGTTTCAAAATATAAAAAAAAATAGGTCTGGGAGTGTAGCCCGGAGGTAGATGGGCTTCCAGGAACCCCAGTACCACAAAAAAAAAAACAAAAATAAAAATAAAAATAAACTTGACTTAAATAAAAATAAAATGTATGCCTGTAGAGAAATAACAAAGTATACAAACAAAATACTTCCTTTAGGCCAGGAATAGTGGTGCAGGTTTGTAATCCCCGCGCTTGGGAGGCTGAGACAGGAGGATCCCACAGGTTCGAAGCCAGCCTCAGCTACTTAGTGAGGCTCTCAGCAACTTAGTGAGACCCTGTTTCCAAACAAAACATAAAATAGGTCTGGGTGTATAGCCCGGAGGTAGAAAGCCCCTGGGTTCTACCCCCAGTAGCACAAAAAAATAATTAATTGAATCCATTCACCATTTCATCAGAAAAAAGACTGCATGATTACCAGATGCCAGAGATGATGCTAGGTGCTGTCCTCAAGGAGCTCACAGTTCAGATTCATATAACATAGAGAAGCAAGTGCTACAGTGGCCAGACATTCACAATGTTGTTTTGTTTGTGCTGGGGATTGAACCCAGGGATATTATATTGCCCAAGCTATACCTCAAGCCTTTTTATGTTTTTATTTTAAAACAGAATCTCACTCTGTTGCTGAGGGCCTTGCGAAATTGTTGAGGCTGGCCTTGAACCTGAGATCCCCCTGTCTCAGCCTCCCAATTACTGGGAATATGGGTGTGTGCCACCACACCCAGCTCTCAGAATATTCTGAGCATGCAGAGGAGGAAGCATTTAACTTGGGGAGTGGAAGAGACAGTTTAGTTGTGTCTTGAAGATGCACAGGAGTTCGGTATGCAAACAAGTGGGAGGAAGTAAATTCCAAGCCAAGGAAAGACCATGTGTGAAGGCGTATTGTAGCCTTCATTCACAGCCTACTGATGAATCTATTGTGGGTTGAGCATAGGCTGAATGTGTCTAGCTGTGAGAAACAATAAAAAGTAAGACTAGAAAGAATATGAACAGCTTTGCAATCTTATAGGCAGCTATGCTTGTCAAAAATCTGCATCAGTCAGAGTTCCAGCTGAGAAATAGCACCAGGAGATGTTACATATTAAAAGATTTATTTCAATGAATTAGCTTTTGCCACCATAACAGCTGGCTAGGTAAGTTCAAAATTTGTAGGGCAGATCAGCAAACTAGAATTGGGGGGCACACGCCTAAGCTATACTTCACGGGTGGAAATGTTTTGACATTTATTGGCACTTTCATAGTTTATGGCTCTAATACATGTTCACAGACTCACAACTGAAAACAAATAGTGGGGAACATTGAGTCTGCGTTATTTTCACCAATGCATTTTAACTCATAAATATCCTATAAGTATAAATGCCCTGACAACATAAGTAATATACTCTACTATGTCTCCGTCCTTCCATGCAACCTATAAAATCTTAGCATCAACTATATACATCTTTCATCACACCTTCAAGACACTCTACTTTATTCCAACTTCCACCAGGAAGATTTTCATCCGGGGTAGCTTGAAAATAATTTCACTTCCTCAGGACAATAAACCAAAGAAGGGTCTCTGAGTCTCTGAGAAGATCTAACATAAAAGTGATTGTTAGGTTGAAAATAGAGTTGGGGGACACCAACCGGGTTATCAGAGATCGCTGATTTATTTGGACCTGGCCCCAGCCCCTCCGGAGAATCAGCCAGCCGTGGGGGAAGGGACCGATGAATACGCGGCTGGAGAGTTGTGCTTAGTCCTGATTGGTTGGCTGAGTCACGTGGTGGTTCAGAGGCACCGCTGTTTTATAGGCATGCCGATTCTGTCGCCATCTGTAGCAACACGATGTTTGGAGTCTCCAGGCACCTGGAGTCTCGCGATATCTCCACTTCTGGCGTCCACTTCCGGTTCTGCTGTGAGATCACGTGGAGGAGGGAACCCAACTTATCAATAATCAGTTGGAAAGAGAAAGAGAAGCAGCTTTCAAAAATGTTTCATTTTGCCTGGCGTGGCGGCGCACGCTTGTGGTCCCCACGCTTGGGAGGCGGAGACAAGAGGATCGCGCAGGTTCGAAGCCAGCTGCGCTGGCTTAAGAGACCCTGTTTCCAAAAGTAAAAAAAGTATAACATAGGTCTGGGAGTGTAGCCTGGAGGTAGAAGGGTTTCCAGGAACCCCAGTACCACAAAAAATGTTTGATTTTGCTCAGTTTATATGCCCTTTATTTAGTTTGGCAACCAGGATTTTTTTATTGGTGCATTGTAGTCATACATCTTACTGGAGTACAAGATGTTGGAGGCATACGTGCACACATCACCCAATTAGCCCTTCCCCAATTCCCACCACATCCTTCCTCCTCCCTCCTTCTCATGTTGGCTTACTGACTGACTGATATGTTTGTGAATGTACATCATGTACATTAGGGAATTTCCCTCTTCCCCCTCCAACCCCCCTCAGTTAGGTCGCCTTATTTGCTCATCTATGGTTTCTCCTTCTTTGTCTAGAGTTCTTCCTATGACCCTTTTCCTCCCTAACTTCAATGGGATATGTACACAATGGAATTTTATTCAGCCATAAAAAGAACAAAATTATGTTATTTGTGGGGAACTGGATGGAACTGGAGAACATTATGCTAAGTGAGATTAGTCAGTCACAAAGAGGATTTTTTGTGTGTGTCCTGGGGATTGAAATCAAGGGTATTCTCCCTCTGAGCTACTTCCCCAGCTCTATTTTATTTTTTTTTATTTTGAAACAGGGACTCACTAAGTTGCTGAGGCTATCCTTGAACCTGTGATCCTCCTGTTTTAGCCTCCCGAGTACTGGGATTACAAGTATACCTCACCACACCCAACTTTATTAATGTCTGTTCTAAATCTTATTTAATGTAACATTCACTGCTTTGTGGCTTCTTAAAAAATAGTTTCTGAGAGAAGACCACCTTTAGGTGTAAAGAGGGGACTGCTGGTTTTCTTTGTTTTCCAGGAACCCCTGCCCATCAGCACTGAAACTGGGATCATTGGTGTCAGAGTAGCTACTCTAGAGATATGTGATAATGTTTTCAGGTAGACTCTAATTGAACCTTACCCAATCCCAATATCTTTGCTTAAGAAAGTTTTAAAAAGAGTAAAAGAAATCTCCACCACCTGACTTTTTATTCACATTATTTTAGCTCACTAATTCCTTGCAGAGGCTATAAGCACCATGATGAGGTTTTCCTGTATTAGTGATAACTTTGGGAGAAGAGAAAGAATAAAATATGAAGAATATTTAGTCCTGAATTACCTAGAAAATAACATCTACTCATCCATATTACTCCATTTTATTTAGACTATGAAGATTTAGCCAAGGATGATTTACTTACAAGTAAAAATAGGGGAGTAGAAAATAACAACATTGCTGTGGGGATGGGTTAGACCCCATAATCAAAACTGGTCTGACCAGTGCTGGCAGTATCTCTGCGAAGACTTGGCCCAGGGGGAGAATCTTGGGTTCCACCCCAGGCACACTGAGCCAGAATTTGAAATATTTTTGTGTGTAGTACTAGAGACTGGGCTTTCTACCACTGAGCTACACCCCAAACCCCTTTATATATTTTAGGTTGAAACAAGGGCTCACTAAGTTCCTGAGAGTCTCCCTAAATTGCTGAGGCAGTCCTTGAACCTGTAATCCTCCTGCCTCAGCCTTCCAAGTACTGGGATTACAGGCCTGTGCCAACACACCCAGCTTTGGGATTTGAAATTTTAAGAGTCCTAGATAATTCCTAGGCAAACTAAACTTCAGAGCAGGCCTAGGTTAGAAAACTGAAATTTAAATCATGTTTCTGTTACTTAATAGCACTAATTTCCACCTGGATAATACTTATTCTATGGATTTCCCAGGATACTCACTAGTCACAAATGTAAAATCAGTTAATGTATATACTTGTTCTTTGAAATGTTTACAGTCTCCATAGATGTTAGATATTATTCCTTCCACATTGCAGACAAAAATAATGAGGCCCTTTTGAAACTGGAATCTATGTAGGATTGCCAAATTTTGCAAATAAACATACATAATGCCCAGTTAAATTTGATTTTCAAATAAACTAAGAGTAATCTTTCAGTAAAAATATGTTCCAAAATTGCAAGGGGCATTCTTAGAATGAAAGAAAATTGTTTAACTAAAATTCAAATCTAACTAGGCATCTTACACTTTATCTGGCAACCCCAGACCTGATTATCTTTCCCCAGCAGAGTAGAATACACCATGACAGGCTACACTCCTTAACAGTCCTTTCATCATTCCCATTCTCAGCTATCACGTAAGCCAGTAATAAGTAGAAACATTTCTCCCACTCTTGGCACTGCCATAGAGTGAAACAAAATTACCTGTTAGAGCCTCAAACAAAATTGACGCCATCTTAACCAGAAATTCCCCAGTGTTGCTCAATACACCCTTCCCCCTGCTTCCCAAAATGTCCCCACTATCTTGCCTAAGACTTACCTGTCATCTTCTTGCTTTGCCACACCCCTCTGCTAACAGGAAAGCCCCATTATCCCGCTTTTGCCCTTATGTAACAACACACACACACACACACACACACACACACACACACAATAGATCATCATCACTCCCTCACCCTGTGGAATCTCCCCTTAATAATCTCCCCTGACCACCCCCCTTCCTGTAGAATCATTCTTAAAACAACTTATATACAAACTTGTAGTCTGTAAGCAGACATGGGCTCCAATCTTTCATGGAGACTCTCCACGCATTTTATCCCAATAAAGCTTGTTCTGCCATTGAGCCATCTCCCATCTCCTTTTCTCCTGAACCTTTGATTAACTAACCCAACAGTTCCTGGAAACAATGCTTAACAACAAATGCAGAGGTTCATCTGATTTCCTTTGCATCTGTTTTAGTCTATTATTAATATCCTTAAATCTTAGAGCTTGTTCACTAATGCTCCGTTTAAGTAAATTTACATTTCCTTGACACTTCTTTAACTTCTTTTCCAGTAAGTCCAATTGCACCATTAATAAAGATTTCACTTTCATTTAATGGTACAGTGCCAAGACTAACCTCTTAAAAGGAATAGAACGTTATGCAGTTTGTTGAGAAGTTATTGTTACTGGGACTAGAGCAGGAAGGAAATTATCCTCATTTGCTTTTAGCCTGTCTAAAATGCCCTTGCCTTCCTTTGGTAGATTCCAGAACAAAACACTGGGGGATAGAAAAGCTCTATCTCTTCATTAGAATTTGCATTTTCCTAGATTTTGAGTAATTAAAAATTACAGCCGGACGTGGTGGCGCACGCTTGTAATCCCCGCGCCTGGGAGGTGGAGACAGGAGGATCGGGCAGGTCTGAAGCCAGCCGCGCTGGCTTAAGAGACCCTGTTTTCAAATAAAAAACATAAAATAGGTCTGGGAGTGTAGCCCGGAGGTAGAAGAGTTTCCAGGAACCCCAGTACCACAAAAAAAATTTACAAAAATCTCTGAGATGAGTTTCCTCCACATACCGTCCTTTAGCATTATGGGGTCCTCAGAATTCATTTTCTATTTTCCTAGTAAAACGCGCTCTCCTATTCGGAGTCACCCATTGTAAATCAGTGTAAATCATCGTTCCCTGGATTGAGTTAGGTCTGTATTCATCATTGAGGCTACCTGATCTTGGGTTTCTTCTTTTGTGGAAAGATTGTTTAATTACTAATTCTTATCCTTTTACTTGTTATAAGTCCATTTAGATTTTTTTTTTTTTTTGGTGATACTTGGGTTCCTGGAAGCCCTTCTACCTCCGGGCTACACTCCCAGACCTATTTTATTTTTGGAAACAGGGTCTCTTAAGCCAGAAAGGCTGGCTTCGAACCTGCCCGATCCTCCTGTCTCCGCCTCCCAAGCGCGGGAATTACAAGCGTGCACCACCACGCCCAGCTAGATTTATCTTTTATCTTGAGTCCTTTCAATAGTTTGTGCTTTTCTGAAATGTTTACCCATATTAACCAGTTTGTCAGAATATTATTGTACATAGTATTCTCTTGAAATCTTTATTTCTATAAAGCCAACGGTGCTAATCCCTCTTTTATTCCTAATTTTAGTAAATTAAATATTTTTTCTTTCTCAATATAGCTAAATATTTGTTAATTTTGTTCATTTGTTCAAAGAACCACCTTTTCTGTTCCCTTGGTTTTTCTATTGGACTTGTCATTATCATTTGTTTCTAACTTAATCTTTAAATGTTCCCATTCTTCTGCTTGTTTTGGTGTAGTTCTAGGCCTCTTATTCTCTCCCATGGTTCTGTTTGTCTGTTTTTATGCCAGCACCAAGCTATATTGATTACTATAGCTTTGTAGTATATTTTGAAGTCTGGTAGTATAATACCTCCTGTCTTGTTCTTTCTGATCAAGATGGCCTTTGTATTGGGGTGTTTTGTGGATTAATTGTTAGATGGCTGGCCAGAGCAAAAGCACTCCATTATGCTTTTACATTTACTGGAAAAGTACCCATATCTTGCTCACTGGCACAAACTGCAAGGGCCC
This sequence comes from Muscardinus avellanarius, assembly GCF_963383645.1. Lineage (NCBI taxonomy): Eukaryota > Metazoa > Chordata > Mammalia > Rodentia > Gliridae > Muscardinus > Muscardinus avellanarius. Next base: position 114,345,367 of record NC_137792.1, on the reverse strand, counting down.
TTTAGATAACCCCCTTCTCACCATAAGGATTCCATGCTTTTCTGCCTTTAGAACTCCATACTAGAATTTGAATTTTCCTCCTAATTAACCTATATAAACCCTCAGCCAATAAGTGGACATAGGCTTTACTACAGATTTTTCCCTGGGGTTTATCTCAATAAAGTCTATTCTGCCACAGAGCTGTCTCCTCTTTTCCTTCCTTCTCCCGACCTTTCACATATAATTTTATGATTTTTGCTAGTTCTGTGAAGAATATCACTGGATTTTTATAGGGATTGCATTGAACTTATAAATTGCTTAGTTTGGGGTTGTTGTGTTTTTTTTTTGAGAGAGGTTGCTAAGATCTTCTTGCTTAGTTCATGTGACTTGCTTCAAATCTGCAATCTTCTTGTGTCAGCTTCCAAAATACTGAGATTACAGTTGTGCACCACTATGCCCAGCTTATTTCTTCTTTAAGTATTTGGTGGAATTAATATATAGTCAGCCAGGACTGATGACACTTGGGAGGATGAAACAGGAGAATCTCAGGTTTGAAGGCAGCCTCAGGAATTTGGTCCTCCACAATGTAGCAAGACTCTGTTTTCAAATAAGAAATTTTAAAAGTCTGGAGGTATAGCTTGGAGGTAGAGTGACTTTAGGTTCAACTCCAGTACCACAAAAAACATCTGGTCATGGAGTATTGTGGTGCTGGGGACTAAACCCAGGGGCATTCATGGTGTAGGTTGACAGGAAATTTTTTATTATTCGTTCAATATCATTACTTCTTATTAGTCTTTCAAGATTTTCTATTTTATGATTCAGTCTTGGTAAGGTGTATGTGTCCAGAAATTTGTTCATTCCTTCTGGTTATCAACTTTGTTAGCATGTAGCTGTTCATAATAATCTCATCTGTATTTCTGTTGTATCAGTTGCAATGTCTCCTTTTCATCTCTTATTTTACATATTAGGCCTTCTCTTTTTTAATTAGTCTAGCTAAGGGTTTTCCTGTTTTATTGATCTTTTGACAAAACCAGTTCTTTCTTTGGCTGATTTTTTGTGGTGACTTTTCAGTCTCTGTTTTATTTCTGCTCTGATCTTTATTATTATTTTCTTCTAATCATCTTGGGATTGATTTATTCTTGTCTTTCCAAATCCTTGAGATGTAGCAATAGATTATTTGAGATCATTCTGTTTTTTTATGTAAGCTTGATTGCTAGAAACTTCCGTCTTCATTCTACTTTTGCTATATCCCATAGGTTCTGAGGTTGTTTCTTAATTTCCTGAGGCTCTTCCAGAGGCTATATCCACATGCAAGCCTAGGTTGGGGGCCATTAGGCTCTGTGATGTTAGGCCTTGCCAGCTAAGTACTAAATTACAGGTCAAAGTCCTGTGCTTACCACTCTGTCCTACTCCCAGCAAATGGGGTCTTCTTCCATTCTATGCTTCCCAAGATTGTGGTAGCATTGGTGAAAGCAGTGCTTAGCCACCTAGTTTGACACTATGTTGAGCTTTTCTTGAATCTCATAGTAATAAGGATCTGCACAGTCTCATGGGCACACCAAGGTCCATGCCACAGTTGGTGGTCATCCAGGCTGCAACATACATCTGTCCACCTCAACATGGTTCAAGTCTCTGCCTGGTGTCAGGCCAGACCTAGGGTTCTATCTGCAATGGTTCAAGTCTCTGCCTGGTGTCAGGCCAGACCTAGGTTTCTATCTGCAAGCACTGATACACTGATACCTGTGCTACCCAACGTTGGGGAAGCCAGCGCCTTGGCCACCAAGGCTAAACTAAGCTTAATTTCGCCTGAGTCTCACAGCCGCAGTTACCTGCACAATCTTGAGACAGTGGGTGTGCCCTTGGCCCATTCCAAGGAGGGAAATGAAGCAGCCTGAAACTTGAGTCTATCTCATTGGTCCACAGGTCTCTGACAGATGCCCAGACTATTCTAGAAGCTCTGTCTTGGAGCTGTGGACTACATATGAAACTTTAGTTTCTACTAGGACTGGGTCTCACCATAGTAGCAGGCTCCCACTGAGTTCCAGATAAAATGCTGTTCTCGCTTTGATGCTTCCCAGTAAGTAAAGTCTTACTACCCACTCAGACACCTGAGGTTGAGGGAGAGGTGGTACAGAAAGTCAGCCACCTGGTCTAATGCAGTTCCAGTGGCTCAGTCTATGGGTATTGGCTTGGGACCAGGAGTAATACGGATTTGCCCAGCACTGGTTTTCACCATGGGGTACCTGGTACTGGATTTCAAGTCTTAACCCTGCATTTAGTTCTCTCTCCCTCCTCAAAGTAGAACATATCTTTCTCCAAGTTAGGATGCTTATAGTTTACGGGTGCAAGTAATTACATCAGCAGCTCCTCCCTTCTTGCCTTTTTCAATCTGTCTTGTCTTTTTACAATACTGAAAGCAAGCACTATGGTCTATCACCTGGTTCCCTTAGGTGTTTTAAAGATAGTTTGGTATATGAATAGCTGTTCAGCTTAATGAATCTATGGGAAGGGATTCACTGAAGGATCTTCCTCACCCACCATCTTGCTCTGCCTCCCTAAGATGCCATTTAAAATAATCTTTAGCCTAATTTCCATGACTAGGACTTTTAGTCATGTTAAATGTAGCTGGTGAAATTAGTCATCTTTGCATTTTTACTTGATTTTAAAGGAAAAAGTCTTGGGTTTTCACCATTATGTATGTTAGCTGTGGGCTTTCTTATGTGATTTTTATTATGTTGAGGCAACATCCTTCTATCTCTAGCTTATTAAGTGCTTTTATCTTAAAAGGATGTTGTATTTTATTGCTTTTATCACATCTATTGAAATGATGGTGTGGTTTTTGCTTCAGTCTGTTAATGTGGTGTATAACATATATTTGTTTTCATATATTGAGCCATCCTTGAATCCCAGAGACAAGTCCCTTTTATCATTTTTAAGATAATATTGAATTAGTGTGGTGAGGATTTTGCACCAATCTTCATAAAGGATGTTCATCTGCAGTTTTCTTTTCTTGTAGTATCTGACCTAGTGTATATCAGGGTATTGCTGGCCTCACATAATAAGTTTGGAAGTTTTCCCACCCCTTCCACTTGTTTTTGAAAGAGCTTGAGGAAGATTGGTGTTAATTCTTCTTTAAATATTTAAATTACTCCTTAAATGATTTTACTCATGAGTCCATTTGTTCCTGGATTTTTCTGTATTAGGAAGTTTTTGCTTTTTGATTCAATCTTCTTACCTAGTTGTAAATCGAATTATATTTTCTATTTCTTCATAATTTAGTCCAGATAAGTTGAATGTTTTTAGAATATTGTCCATTTCATCTAGGTTACTCATTTTTTGGCATGTAGTCTTTCATATTAATCTCATGATCATTTTTATTTCTATGAAACCAGTAATAATGTCTCCTCTTTCATTTATAGTTTTACTTATTCCAGCTTTCCCTTTTTTCCTCATTAGTCTAGTTAAATTTTTGTCAATTTTGTTGATGTTCTAATAGATTTTTCTGTTGTTTTTCTAGTCTCTACTTTTATCTCTGCACTAATTTCTAACACTTCCTTCCTTCTGCTAGCTTTGCATTTAATTCGGTCTTCTTGCTTCATAAAGAATAAGATTAGGTTACTGATTTGAAATATCTTTTTCTCTTTTATTTATTTTTTGGTAGTACTGGGGTTCCTGGAAGCCCTTCTACCTCCGGGCTACACTCCCAGACCTATTTTTACAGTTTTATTTGGAAACAGGGTCTCCTAAGCCAGCGCGCGCGGCTGGCTTCGAACCTGCGCGATCCTCCTTTCTCTGCCTCCCAAGCGCGGGGATTACAAGCGTGCGCCACCACGCCCGGCTCTTTTTCTCTTTTTATGTAAACATTTACAGCTACAAACTTTCCTTAAAGCATTGTTTTCCCTGAATCCCATTCGTTTTGATAAGCTGTTTTCATTTTCATCTGTGTCAAGACATTTTCTCATTTCTGACTTGGCTGACACAGAGGCAAATCCCTTAGACAGACCATCAGCAGGTTAGAAAGGTGACAATTTGGTCTGCTCAGCTCTTCCCAATTTGTGGAAGGGAACTAGGGATCAGGGTGCTGCTTCTCCAGGACCCTGATATATCAGCGTGGGGGGACATGGTGGGGACAGTGAGTAAAAATGCCACAAATTTTCCTGCTGCTTTGAGTATTATTTTTCATTAAGTGGGCATTTGTTTGATGCCATCAATCATTAATTTCCAAAGTTCCCATAAAGTTATTCAGGTCAGTTTCTAATAGTTTATTTAGTGTTTTCTGTGGGGAGAATAGGTCCTGCACTTCCTAGTTATCCAGGTCACTGGGATTTTTTTTAACACTGCATCCAGGGAACTGCCCATGAGTTTATTATAAATGAGAGCAGCTTCATCAAGAAAAGTTCAATATTAATAATTCACTTTCTGTGCTTAAAAATATGTTTTCAAGCTGGACGTGGTGGCGCACACTTGTAATCCCAGCATTCAGGAGGCTGAGATGGGAGGATCACGGTTCGCAGACAGCCTCAGCTACTTAGTGAGGCCCTCTGCAACTCAGTGAGACCCGGTTTTAAAATAAAGAATAAGGGCTGGGATGTAGCTCAGTGGCAAAGCACTTGCCTGGCAAGTGCAACACCCTGGGTTCAATCCCCAGTCCAAAAAGACCAAAAAAAAAAGACCCCCTTTAAAATAAAGAATAAAAAATAGGACAGAGAGTGTAGCTCAGAGGTCAAATGCCTCTGGGTTCCACCTCCAGACCCTCAAAAAAGAAAAAAAAAATGTTTTCAGTCGGGCATGGTGGTGTACACTTGTAATCCCAGTACTCTGGAGGCCGAGCTAGGAGGATTGCAGGTTCTCTGCCAGCCTCAGCTACTTAGTGAGGCCCTTCACAACTCAGTGAGACAAAATAAAGAATAAAAAATAGGCCTGGGAGTACAGCTCGGAGGTAGACTGTCCCTGGGTTATATCTCCAGTACTACAAAAATATGTTTTCAAAATACAAGCCAAAAGCTTAAAGTCCGTCTAAGGAGTCTGTTCTCAGAACTAAGAATTTAATGATATAGAGGTTATCATATCCTCGTCTGTACATCTCACTCTCATTTTTCTTTTAAGTTATTCCTTCTAGTTTTTAAAGGGGGGTTGTTGTTGTTACTGGGAATTAAATATCAGGGCATTTGCCGGGCGTGGTGGCGCACACTTGTAATCCCCGCGTTTGGGAGACAGGAGGATCGCGCAGGTTCGAAGCCAGCTGCGCTGGCTTGAGAGACCCTGTTTCCAAATAAAATATAAAATAGGTCTGGGAGTACAGCCTGGAGATAGAAGGATTTCCAGGAACCCCAGTACCACAAAATAAATAAATAAATAAATAAATAAATAAATAAATAAATAAATATCAGGGCATTCTACTTCTGAGTTATAGCCCCAGAACTTTTTTACTTATTTTTGAAACAGGGTCTGTGGCTGCTCTAAAACCTGTGATCTTGCTTCCTCACATCCCCAATACTGGGACCACAAGTATGCAACACTGCTCCTAGATTATCCCCTTGATGTCTGATAAATTTAATGCTTCACTAACATAAAATGATTGATTTCTGATTTTTCCTGCAGAAAAGATCAGGAAATATAAATAACTTTTACATCTTTGGAAATTTCTGTTGTTTCCATGAAGAAGCAAGTGTCTCCACCCACCTTTGTATCTTTAGAAAGGTTCTTCAATAGTTGACAATTAAACTCAGCTATGTTTCATGGTTTGCATAAAATAAGCTAAAGAAAAGATGAACTGAACTTCTTTAAGACCTATTCTTGGAGTTTGTGTTCAAATGAGGAGGTTTGAGGAATGTCATTTTATTTTTTATGATTTTGTTGCTGCAATGTAATTGTCCATCATAATGAGATTCAAAATGATACATATAATCAGACATTGCTTGGTGTATTTCCCGCCATACACCCTGCTCCTTCCCCTTCCTTCCTCCCTATTGATGTTAGTGAGATTGGTAGTGAAACCTTATATGGACATAAACTTATGTGACCTGTTCCCTTCCTCAAGCTTGTTCCCCTGTCCACCTCCCTCCCCCATCCCCTTCCACTATTATACTGGCCTCTCTTCTCATTTGACTAAAGTCCCTTTGTTTCTTATTTTTTCTCTAGCTTCCACATATGAGAGAAAACATATGACCCTTGGCTTTCTGAGACTGGCTGATCTCACTTAACATAATATTCTCTAGAGGAACTTTATTTTAAACACTGACAGGAGAAGCTGGATGCCTTAACAAGGTCCAGGAAGTTCTCTTTGAGCAGTCTAAGATTCATATAAACATACTGACAGCTGTCAAGGTAATTGGCACCATTACTGAGGGAGAGAGAAAGAGGGAGAGAAATAAGAGTCCTGCTTTATCATCACAGAGGGATAGTTTTTAGTTCCAGTTTTACACAGAAGGAGCAAGAACCTACATCTCACTTTTGATTGTAACTTCCTTTAAAGTATATTAAAGATGCTGTGGTTTGTTTTCCAAATTGTCAAAGCAAAAGTCTCAGCCAAGGAGGAAGAGACTTCTCATAATGACCAAATAGCAACTGTTGTTTTCAATACCCTACTTCCTCTTCCTTCCCAGAATCTAAGAAGCCCATAGCTGACCTCAGCCCAGTTGAACTTAGCTTAAACTTCAAGCCACGCTTCTTTTAATCAAGCAGACAGACTTAGAAGTGGTGTGTGCAAGAGACTGACTCTTCTTATCAAATTTTAAAATAGAGCCACTTTAATTTTTATTTTTGTAGCATGTATCAGAACTTTGTTTTTAATGGCTAAATGATTTCTCTTATTTGTCTATAACACATCATGTTTATCCATCTATAGACAATTGGGTGATTTCTACCTTTTTGCTCTAAACGTTAGTATACTAGTATCTTTTATGGGTCCTTGTTTTCAATTTTTTAGGAAATATCGAGAGAATAGAATTTATGGTTCATATTAGAAATCTGTTTAGCTTTTTGAGAAAACACCAATCTGTCATCCACAACAGCTATAGCATTTTAAATTCCCATGAGCAGTGAACAATGGTTCCCATTTCTTCACATTCTCACCAAAACTTTTTTATTTCCTGTTGATGTTATTGCCATCCTAATTGGATGTGAACTTGTATTTCATTGTGGTCTTGATTTGTATTTCCCTACTGCTAATGACACTGAGCATTTTTCCATGTGCTTTTGTCTACTTGTATATTTTCTTTGGCAGAACTGATTTTAAATGGGGAAAGTGAACTGCTTTAATTCATATTTGAAGAGAGATGGGTTCTTCTGCCTGCTAGATACATCTTTTCTTCCCCACTGACTGAAGCTTTAAAGGTCAGTATGGTGAACCCTTCCCCTCCATCCATGTATCATAGAGGGTCCCAGGGACTGATAATAAGTTTCATGGAAGTTTACTAAATGATCACACCAAAGGATTAAGAGCTGCTTAACATAGCGGTGTGGATCACTAGAAGCCTGGAAAGGAAGGAATAGGGTCCCTAAAGATGGAGAGGAGATCTGGTGATATCACAAAAGATAGGACTTCTCCTTTTATTAGTACCTTTATCTTTCCATTTAAAATGTGGTCACACTTCGGATATGATGGTGTAATAAGAACACCAGAGTGACCAGACTGACAGGGCCATTGGATAGACACACAACTCAGAAAGGGGTGCTGGAGCCCAGACACTGTAGGGCATACCCAAAAGGGGTCTACATCACAATATCTTCCATTTAGTGTCATATATGGATACACAGGCAGTACCTGCAGTATCATTTCCCAACATATATGAAGATATGAGGAATGTGTCTTTTCAAGCCAGATGTGTGATACATGCCTTTAACCCCAGTACTTGGGAGGCTGAGACAGGAGGATCACAGCTTCAGCAATTGAGTAAGACCCTCAGCAACCTAGAAATATCCTGTTTCAAACTGAAAAATAAAATAGGTCAGGGGTGTAGCTTGGAGGTAGAATGCCCCTATACAGAAAGAAAGAAAGAAAGAAAGAAAGAAAGAAAGAAAGAAAGAGAAGAAAGAAGAGAGGAAGGAAGGAAGGGAAGAAAGGAGAGAGGAAGGAAGGAAGGATGGACAGAAGGAAGGAAAAAAAGAAAGAGAAAGAAAAAAAAGAGAGAATCTTTGCTTCCTTCTCACCAGCACCTTACAATGTAGCTCCTCTGGTTGCTTTTCCTCCAACTGATTCAGTGATACACACACACACACACACACACACACACACACACACACACACACACACACATCTATTCTGTGTCCTGTGGTGTGTGTCACACATTCACAAACTCTGTTCTCTCTGAACTCACAATCCCTAGTAAATCATAAGTTGATCATAAATTAGAATATACCCACTTTCAGAAGTCATTTTATAGGAACGTGGCAGGATCAAAAGGGCTGCACAGCCTCACCAGGAACAAGTTTCTTATAATCATATACTGAAAGGTACTGGAGAGCATAATCAGGAACTCGCAAGAAAATGGCACTGGAACAAAAGAATGTCTTCAATGCAACTAAGACACTTTTGATAGATAAGAACACTACACTAAACCTGTTCCTCGCCTGGAAAATGAAGATGCGAATAATTGCACTCTGTAGACAAAAACATCATTGTTTATTTTTCTGTCTAGGGTTAAGGGTACTGCTGAGAGATCATTTGGCCCTATCACTTATTTATATCCCCATCAGCCAGTGAGCACTCTTTTCTTTAATAAATTGACTATGGGATCCACTGTCTACACAAAGGAGACAATGCAGGAAATGTCCTGAGACATGTCCTAGTAGAGAATAAGGTTATATAGGATGAGCTATGGGATGACATTTGGGGGGTCCAGAAAGCATGGAAAATAACAATAATTTGACCTAACTAGAATGTTGAGCAATAGAGAATTGATTAAATTTATGCAATGCAACATGATAGAGTTGTAAATAAATACGAGGAAGCATTTTATGTATCTATGTTATAGGGTCATGAGTTTCCCTCTGTTCTTGTCTTCCCCCAAAAAAATTTCATCTGGAGGATGCTGGTAGGGTTGGCATGGAAAAGCTTTCTTGGGAGATTCCACGGGAGGGTCACAGAGCTGGTTAGTCTAAGAGTAGAGTAAAGGAGAGAGAGGACAACAAAAGGGGGCTTGCCTCCCATATGGTGGGCTTCTATATCACCTAGAAATTCCACCCCTTTTATATATAGTAATTTAAGTTTCACTATGTCATGTGGGAAATCTAAAGCTGCAATGTAATAGGCTGGACATTTCTAACCACACCTGGGCAGAACAGTTCTTATATTTCCTTTTGGGAAGATTTCTCTCTGTCCTTTTTTCTTGCCCTGTTTGTTTCTGTCTAGCTACCTAACACATTGGTATAGTCATAAAATATGAAGTCAAAAATAGTTGAATAAAGTATAAAGTACACAAACTTTAGAAAACTAAGAAAAAACATACCCAAATATTTGCATGGAGAAACAAAGGTATATGAGAAATTAATAAAAGTTATATCTATTAGAGATTGTGTGAACCAAAAACATGGAGAAAAAAAAACTTGAAAGTTTTCATTATGCGGGGCGTGGTGATGCACGCTTGTAATCCCTGCATTTGAGAGGCTGAAACAAGAGGACCCTAGTTTGAGGACAGCCTCAGCTACTTAGTGAGGCACTCTGCAACTCATTAAGACCCTGTTTCAAGGACTTCCGGGAAGATGGCGACCAAGAAAAGCGGGGCTTAAGAGCCCCGCTAACAACAAATCTCCATTACCACAAAATCAGCGCCTTTCATAGCCAGAAAACACCATCACCAGAGAAACAAAAAATCACCAGGCTCCAGAGAGAAAGCGGACTGAGAACAGAGACACAGAGGAGATACACCGGCCTCACGCTATCCTAATATGGAATATGGATTCTAGATACCCAAAATGATCTTGAAAAAGAACAAAGCTAGAAGATATATATTTTCTGATTTCAAACCATATAAAGCTAAGGATAGATTTTTTCTGAAAAATAAATATATAAATATATGATAGTTTCACCTAAAAAAATAGAAAAAAATATTCTCTGGTAAGAAAGAAAGCAAAAAGAAATACTGAAATGTTATCTTTAAGTCATCAAAAGCTTGGTATCAGACAAATGAAACTGTTATGTGAGATTATCATTTTTAATTTTAGATAAATTGCCATAATACTAGATGTCAACCACTAAGCCAAGCATGGGAAGGAGGGATGGGGAGAGAATGGGGTGGGGATCGGGTGGGGGCTGACTGCGCGATGTGTACATGTATGTCTACAAAAGTATGTATCCCACTATGATGTATGAATACAGTGCACCAATAAAATAAATAAATAAATTTTTTTTAAAAAAGACCCTGTTTCAAAAATAAAGAATAAAAAATAGGGCTGGGGTTGTAGCTCGGAGGTAAAATGTCCCTGAGTTCCATCCCCAGTACCACAAAAATGTTTTTATCACATATATTAATTTGGACATATGTATATATACATTTATTTTCAATCATGTAACTATGTTGCCCATTCACAATATTAAATATTATTTTTAAGTTAATAGTGATTTTCTTTCTCTGGATGGATTTTATTTTATTCTTTATAACTTTGTCATCTGAATTTCCCAAGTCTATATAATAAGTATACATTGCTTGTATTAAACAGAAACTAAGTGTTAAAAATAAGGTTAAGCAAGCACATGGGGTTTTAAAAATAAAGTTAAAAGCCATCTGAGGAAGAGAAGCCTAGAAGAATGGGGCAAGGCTGAGGCAAGCTTTATCAGTTTTACCTAGGGTAAAGTCATGGCTGCCCCCTTGCAATTATGTACCTTCAGGTTAGAGGACAAGATCTCTATAGTGGGTTACCATACTGCTATATCTCCTTTTTACTTTGCATCAGAAGACCCCATCTTTAACCATCAATCCTTTGCCAAATACAAAATCAGATTAAACAAGTCATAGGATTCGCAGACAAATCTGAGGATGCCCAGTTAAATTGGAATTTCAGAGAAAAAGTCAAATAATTTTATGATAAAAATTGTAGTAAAATTTATCTGTAAGTGAAATTCCAGTTTAACGATTTCACCTTTGTGCTCTGGTCTTATAGTTTTGTTTTTGTTAAATCTGACAACCCAAATAAATGAGTCTGCTGGACCAAGGGCACCAATCCATAAAGAGCTAGAACATCACTGGAAAGGATGATGCAAATGAAGAAAGTGTGATTAGGAGGCATTCTTCAATAAATTTATCTCTTGGTGTGAGGATTAAGATGAAAATAGTATTAAGGAGCCGGGCGTGGTGGCGCACGCTTGTAATCCCCGCGCTTGGGAGGCAGAGACAGGAGGATCGCACAGGTTCAAAGCCAGCCTCAGCTGGCTTAAGAGACCCTGTTTCCAAATAAATATATAAAATAGGTCTGGGAGTGTAGCCCGGAGGTAGAAGATTTTCCAAGAACCCCAGTACTACCAAAGAAAGAGAGAGAGAGAGAGAGAGAGAGAGAGAGAGAGAGGAGAGGAGAGGAGAGGAGAGGAGAGGAGAGGAGAGGAGAGGAGAAGGGAAGGGAAGGGAAGGGAAGGGAAGGGAAGGGAAGGGAAGGGAAGAGAAGAGAAGAGAAGAGAAGAGAAGAGAAGAGAAGAGAAGAGAAGAGAAGAGAAGAGAAGAGAAGAGAAGAGAAGATAAGATATTAAGGAAAGTGGACCCTGGTACTTTGAGGGGTTTTATCTTTCTAAGATGTGATTTGGGGCTAGAGTTATATTTGGGTGTCCCTGCCTTTAAGATCCCTACAATCTTGTTGAAGCAAAAAGTCTCACATTTGAGATGAGAGAGTACTACAATACCAGGACAGCTAACATGTACGGAGCACTTACTCTGTGCTAGAAACTATTCTCAGGAAAATGCATGTTGGTCCATTTTATCTTTACTAATAACTATAAATAAGTCTTATCATCGCCTCATTTTCCAGATGAGAAAGTCAGTATTCAACAAGATTAAGCAAAATGCCCAAAATCACAGAGCTAGTTAGTGGTATAGCTGGGATTAAAACCTAGATTACATGGCCCTACAGAGCCTATATATATACCAGCTACATACTAAACAGTGCAGCATCTGAAATAATAGATGAGGGGAAAAGCTATATGGCCCAGAATGTTCAGGAAGACCTTATTGAAGAGATTGTGTTTATGCTGGTGATTTATCAAGGAATACTTGTTAACAAGTGGAAGGACTGGAGAGGAACAGAATTTTACATTAATTGAAGAGAATGAAAGAAAATATGAGAGGGAAAATCTTTATGCTCCAGCTGGGCCCGTGTCTGTCTGGGACATCCCTGGGACCAGCTCTATTGAGCTGCCCCTGGACCCAACTTCATCTGTCATTTTCCTAATAGCCATGGCAGAGCCCAGCCCCGCGATGAGCAATGTTGAATGTGCCTCTAACAAGACCATATTCCTTTCTTTGCCCTATCCAGAACATTCAGCTTCCCTCCAGCAATCTTACTTTCTTTCACTGCACCAAACTGCACATCTATGAAGTCTCTGCTTTGCTTTAGGCTCTCAAAATTTGGTGTACGACTGGTTGAACATGGAATTCAAGATTTATAATGCAGTTTGGATATTGTGCTGCTTTGAGATTTTCTCTGCCAGTTTATTAATTAATCCATCATCTTTAAATTCGGTCACACAGGCCAGGCGTGGTGGCGCACGCTTATAATCCCCGAGCTTGGGAGGTGGAGACAGGAGGGTCTCGCTGGTTCAGAGCCAGCCTTGCTGGCTTAAGAGACCCTGCTTCCAAATTTTTTTTTTGTGGTACTGGGGTTCCTGGAAACCCTTCTACTTCCAGGCTACACTCCCAGACCTATTTTTACATTTTTATTTGGAAACAGGGTCTCCTAAACCAGCGCGCGCGGCTGGCTTCGAACCTGCGCGATCCTCCTGTCTGCCTCCCAAGCGCGGGGATTACAAGCGTGCGCCACCACGCCCGGCGACCCTGTTTCCAAATTTAAAAAAAGTATAAAATAGGTCTGGGAGTGTAGCCCGGAGGTAGAAGGGCTTCCAGAAACCCTAGTACCACCAAAAATAAAATAAAATAAAATAAATTCGATCACACACAAAATTTCAAGACATGGGCAAAATGCCAATAAGTTCTTTGCCAAAGTGTAACACATGTGGCCTCTGCTCTGTTTTACTATGGAGTCCTCTTTGCCCTCTAATATATCCTTAGCGCCCTTCCAGAATCTATTTCCTCAATAAAGGCATTAATTAAAAGTAACACAAAGGAAAAATAAACATCACTTAAAAATTCCAATGATGATAATTTTTCTGTGTGTGGTACTGGGGATTGAACTCAGGGGCATTCTACCACTGAACTCCACCCCCAGTCCAAATTTTTATTCTTTATTTTTTAACAGAGTCTCACTAAGTTGCAGAGGGCCTCACAAGTAACTGAGGCTGGCCACAAACCTGGATCCTCCTGTTTCAGCCTCCCAAATGCTGGGATTACAAACATACACCACCATACCTAGCTCCAATAATGATTTTATTCAAAATTAATTAGCAAGGCTAAAGATTATTATTATAAGTTCAAAGGGCAATAAAATGTTAGTAGAGATTAGTACCTCTGTAATTTCTGAAAGCTATTTTCTAGACTAGTGCTCAGATATTTAATTCAAATTCATTTTTTAATTCTTCAAAGAATGAAAAATCTCCTTCCAGCCATTCAGTTCTCAAAGACAATAATCCTTACTGAATAGTCTAATATGTCCTAGTTCAACTGAGGAAGACTTTCTACACCAAAGTCCTACAACAAAGCAAGTTAAGTCTGCCTAAGAAGTGCTGAAAAGATACAGGATACCTTCAAAATTTGAATAAAAATGCATATATGTTGTGAAATGTTTTAAAACTCAATCTATATGGTATAAGGCAAATACAAAAATCTTGCCTACCTGGAGCTGTTGAACAAAACTTTTACCATTTTGCCTGGAAATATTTTTCTACACAGTATCATATATTGCTCCAGTTTCTTAAACTAAGAATGTGGAAGATAATTTGTTATAATTAAAATCACAACCTCAGGAGCTTTTGAAATGTGTGGGGTGATTGGTCCCATACTAAGTGGCCCCAAATGACTATTTTTGAGCATTAACATCTGCTTTTTATGGTTTTTCTGCTATTGCTCTTTCTTTCACTTCTTTAAGCTCATTTATTGCCTACCCTGAGAAGCCTCTCCCACTACTGTTTTTTTTTATGGTACTGGGAATTGAATACAGGGTTATTCTACCTTTGAGCTACACCCCCAGCTCTATTTTTAATTCTTTTTTTTCTCTCTTCGTCACGTCCATGTTTTATTAAACAACACAACCTTAGCAGGGCGTGGTGGTGCACACTTGTATTCCCTGCGCTTGGGAGGCTGAGACAGGAGGATCACACAGGTTCAAAGCCAGCCTCAGCTACTGAGGTGAGGCTCTCAGAAACTTAGTGAGAACCTGTTTCCAAATAAAATATAAAAAATAGGTCTGGGAGTATAGCCCAGAGGTAGAAGCCTCTGGGTTCCACCTCCAGTACCACCAAAAAATAAAAAATAAAAAAAAATAAACAACACAACCTCTATCAGGCTGTGTGACTACAGTTGTTCTCTGCACACAAACAATGGGATCCAACAGCTGCTTAGCTGTATGACAGTGTCAATGTAGTTCTTTCTGTCCGCACTGGTCACATTTCTTTTTTTAAAATATTATAGCAATTTATCCAAAATTAACAATGATAATCTCACATAACAGATTCATTTGTCTGATATTAAACTTTTGATCACTTAGAGATAACATTTCAATATTTCTTTCTTGTTTACTTTCTTACCAGGGGATATTTTTTCTTTTTTTTAAGGTAAAAACTATCATACATTTTTCTTTCAGAAAAAAATCTATCCTAAAATGAAATATGAACTCTAAATACCAAAAAAAATCTCAAAAAAGAACACAGCTAGAAGATGTACATTTTCTAATTTCAAACCTTATAAAGCTACAATAATCAAAATAGTGTATTACTGCTATAAAGGCAGATAAATAAATTAGTGGAGTAAAATAAAAAGCCTAGATATAAATTCTTCCATATATGGTCAAGTTATTTTTGAAAAGGTTTGGTGAAGGAAGTAATAATCTTTTCACTAAATATTATTGAAAATAATAATTACATGAAAAAAATAAAATTGGACCCTTACCTAACACTATATACAAATATTAACTCAAAATAGATAAAAGACCTAAATGTAAATCTTAAGACTATAAACTTTTAGAAGAAAACCTGGGTCATAAAACTTCACAACATTGAAATTGGCAGTGATTTCTTAGATATGATTCCAAAGGCATAGGAAACAAAAGAATAAACAAACAAACTTCATAAAAAATAAAAAAATATTGTACATCCAAAGACAATGTAAATAGAATTTAAAGTTACTGATAGAACAGGATAAAATATTTCCAAATGCTATATCTGAAGGTATATTAATATTTCAAATAGAAATCCTAAAAACAGCAACAATAAAATCAAACAATACAATTAAGTAATAAGTAAAAGTTTAAATAGATAATGAATCTCCAAAGATTTTTACATGACCAATAAACACATGAATATCACTCATCATTATCATAATATAACTAATCATTAAGGAAATACAACTAAAAACTATAATGAAATACTACTTCACATTTGTTAGGATGGCTACTTAACATAAATTACCTTGCTCCAGCCCTTTACCTTGAGTTTGTTACTATCTTTACTTGTAAAGTGTGTTTCTTGTAAGAAGCAAATGAATGGGTTCTGATTTTAATCCATTTTGCCACTTTATGTCTTTTTATTGCAGAATTGAGGCCATTTACATTCAGTGTGATTATTGAGAAATAACTTTTAATTCCTAATATGCTAAGATTTTATTTCTGTTTGAAATACTGTTTATTCTTCTTTGCTTAGTTGTCTGCAGGATGTAAAATCTTGTTTCTCTGGTTCTGGTGTGTATTAACTATTTCTTCTTTGTAGTTAATCTCTTTGAGTATTTTCTCTAGCGCTGGTTTTGAAGACAAATTCCTTCAATTTCTGTTTGTCATGGAAGCTTCTCATTTCCCTATCTAATTTGATAGAAAGTTTTGCTGGGTAGGAAATTTTGGCTAGACGTTGTTTTCTTTCAGTTTGGAGTATGTTACTCCAAGCCATTCTGGCTTTCATTACTTGGTTTGGGAAGTCTGGAGTGATTCTAATTGGTTTGCCTTTGAATGTTATAAATGATGCATTCGTTTTTGGAGTGATCATCTTCTAGTAGCAAGATTCTATTCTCCATGTGGTCTAATTGATTGTTTATACTTTGAATTGATGCCTTTATCTCAATGATTGCATCCTTTATTTCTTTTAGACTTTCTCTAAACTCTTTTCAAAGTTCCTGTATTATTTCTACAGTTATATTCCTGATTTGATCTTCTGGAAATTTCTGAATTTCTGTGTTATCAGGTTCTGATATTATGGGGTTGTGGGGGTTCATTGCTCTATTGCTGTTCCTCTTTCCCATCATTTCAGAACTTTGTGCCTTCTCTGGGTTCTTCCCCGGGGCCCCACAACTTCACTTAGGATGCTCTGGATCTCGAGTTTGTGGTAATCTCAGCCACCACTACTCCTTTACTGGGTTGTATCGCAAAGCCTCAGACCCAGGGAGTTAATTGAGGCTGTGCAAGACTGTGGGGGTGCCGGGCTGGGCGTTTTCCCATGGGGAGCTGCTACTAGGGTGTGGTGTGGTATCTCTGCAACAGCTACTCCTTCACAGGGTTGGACTGCAAAATCTCAGACCCAAGGAGATTATCAAAGCTGTGCAAGTCCCTGGGAGTGCAGTGCTGGGATTTCTCCTTTAGGGGCCGCAATTTCAGTCATTTTTATTGTGCATGCTGATCTAGAGCTGTCGCAGGCATGGTGAACTCGCCACCACTGCTGGCAATATGGCACCGCTGCCACACCCTCAGCTGTGAGGCTGGCGTATTTCTTTTCTGGTTTTGAGCTCCATTCTGAGTCCCTGGGAGGTGTGATGTGCTTGGCCACTGGGAGTTTTAGATGTTCTTTGCGTTGAAAGAACTGCTGAATTCCACCTGAATGATCCACAGCTGCTCATTTCAGCTCCTTGTTTACCTTTCTTCTCTGGAGCCTGGTGCTGTGAGGCAAGATGGCGCCGGCGCAGCTCTTCTGCCACAATATGGGCTGGTTTCTTTTCTGGTCTCTGGTTGTTCTTCTAGTCTTCTTTTGCTCTGTCCCTTGTGTTTACATATTTTTTATTTCTCTGCTGATAGTGTTTTCTGGCTATGAAAAGCACTGATTTTGTGGCATTAGAGATCAAGTGTGAGCAGGACTTTTAAAAACTGTTTTCTTGGTCGCCATCTTCCCAGAAGTCCTATTTTTAATTTTTTATTCTGAAACAAGGTCTCACTAAGTTGCAGAGGGGCTTACTAAGTAGCGGAGGCTGGCTGGGAACCTGCATTCCTCCTTTTTTTGCCTCCCACATACTGGGATTACAAGCATGCGCCACCACGCCTGACTGTCTCAAAACTTTTAATTGACATTGCTAATTAGCTGTAGAGTTGGAAACTAGATACCCACACTTGTAAAGAGTAGACCCACCTGACTGCTTCTCAAATCTCTACTTTCCTTCCACAAGACTCCTGTGCTCTTTCCAGTTTTCCAAATGGGTCCAAATATATTAAAATTTATCCATATATATGTATACACACACATATATGCAGATGTTCCCCACTGAGCCTGAAACCCTTTCTATTCACAGATTGCCCAACTCTTTCTTCAAGAATCTGAGCATCCATTTCTTCAGGAAAACAGCTCTGATCACACTGACCTGGGTTAGGTACCTCATCTTTGTACAACCACAGCACAGTATTATAACATCTGCTACACTGCCTTCATTGCTCACTCAGATGGCTGCTTCCTCCTCTGCACTGTAAGCTCCTAGACAATAGAGTCACAGTGCAGTGTTCTGCACCCAATTGTCAGGAGCCTATAAGCTTCTCTACAATTGAGATACATGTGCTTCAGTATGCTGCATTTTTCTGTCCATATTTCCCTGAAATTCCTTCCTTCCCAATTGAGATGTCAGAACTATGCTACTGGTTATGTATAGAATAATGGCAGTAGAAAGTGAGGGTGGAAAGTGAGGCAAAGCAGTGCAGTATCAAGACACTATCATCTGGGAATCTTGTTTATTCCTTCCCTAAGTCTCAGGTGTATAGTGGAGAAATAGAATTGCTAAATATTTGAATTGGAGAAATGGAGATCCATACCATATTGCATCTAAACTAACACTTGAGCAATATTCCCCTATGGAACAAAACACACTGAAAACATAGTAATAGAGAGGTGAGTGTTGAGGAATAAGAGCAAGATTTGGTAACTGTATAAAGGGATAGCTAAGATGATACAAGCTGATGAGTCTTTGAAGAACAGATATTTAATCTGGGTATTCAATTTTAGGAGAATGCCATAAGGTAGTCAGAAATGGAGACGAAGAACAACCGGAGACAGAAGAAACAAGAGAATAAGGTGGCACCAAAAACTGCAATGATATTTTGCAAGCTTTACTGGATTTACATATTATATAATCTTGATTAAGGTTAAAGGGCCTAGGGCAGCAGTCCAACTTCCTCTCAACACCATTTACAAGAAAGTCTGCTTGCACCTAAATTTTTTCTTGCTCTGAATCATAAAAAAAATAATTGCAAACATATTACAGATTTTTATCATTTCTTGCCCTTAAATGTCTAAAATATCACCAGGTGGGATGAGGGAAGCTTCATATATTAGTGGGAGAATTTCTAAACTTGGTAGAGATTTTAGAATATATTGAATAAAATATATATAGAATATATATTTTAGAATATATATATAGAATGTTAGATACTTGGAGGAATATTCAACAAATTGAAGAGGAGCTCTGCCGAAGGTTCTCGACAACCTGCCTAACCCTTCCCCCAGCTGTAAATTCAAGGAACATTCATTTAGCATATGATCCAAAAGTACTACAGAGATTAAAACAGTTGTTAAGCAGCCTTGCCTGGTCTTTACATTTTCTAATCCTCAGAAATGAAGAGAGGGATATTTAGGACTTTCCCCAAAGGAAAATTGGTCACATGTCTCTGGTGCAAAAAATATATTCTAACTTTTCGCTGCTACTCCAAGCTACCTGTAGATCTCTGTGTTTTAGATTTCCCTGCAGAAGTTGAGTAGTTTAGCATACAAGTCCACAAGACGTAACCTGTTTTATCATTATAAACTGCTCTTATACTTGTTCATTCCCTCAGATGATTTTCCAAAATGTCCTTATCTATATCATCATACACCCATCAAGGCATCTAGACTTATAACTTGAAAATAAACTTGCCTTCTTTTGAGCATATTCTGACATGTTACTGATGTGTTCCTATTACCTTTGTACCTACGTAAATTTTTTTGGAAATGCTAGGAATTGAACCCAGCTGCATTCTACTACTGAACTATATCAGTAGCCCTTTTTAATTTTTAATTTTTGAAATAGGGTCTCACTAAGTTGTGTGGCCTCAAAATTATGATCGTCCTATCTTAGCCTTCCTAGTAGTAGCGATTACAAGCATATGCCACCATGCCCAGCTTATACCTAACTGATTTTATTGCTCTGATGCAGTGTTAAAGATAGCAGGATTTGATAAAATTGGATGGTAGCTTCTCTAGCCACCTGAACTCTAACTCCAGCCAATAATCTTCTAAGAATGAATTATAAACCACAAAATAGACGTGTTATAAGTTATTTTAATAACTGAAAGAAACAACCCTAGCTGGAAGCAGTGATGCGCACACCTATAATCCCAGCAGTTGGGAGGCTGAGACAGAGTATCACAAGTTCAAGGCCAGGCTTAACAACCTAGTGAGACCCAGTTTTCAAATAAAAATATTAAGCAAGCCTTGGGGGTGTATCTCAGAGGTAGAATATCCCTGGGTTCAATTGCATATACTACAAAAAAAAAAAAAAAACACATGACTTACTGATGGAGAATTGTGGATATTATCTGTTTATACTGGGAGTAGAGCTTTCATCTAGTATTCCCATATACTTCAGTTCTCCTTTTCCAGTGACAACCTGGTTGTGATATTGTCCCTGGAAGAGGCGAGGAGAACACAATTTTTGTTTCTTCCATTTACTGTCTGTACCCAGCTCTTCTATTTTATGCGTTATTTTGTTTTATTTGTGGTGTTCGGTATTGAACGTAGGACTGTTCTATTTCTGAAATAATCCTCAGCCCTATTTTATATTTTATTGTGACACAGAATTTCCCTAAGTTTCAGAATGCCTTACTAAGTTGTTGAGGTTGGCCTTGAACCTGTAAGCCTCTGGTTTCAGCCTCCCAAGAACTAGGATTACAAGCATACACCACCATCCCTGGCTCTTCTAATTTAATAGAGACTTGGCATGCCTGACAGGCCCTCTTCCTTCCTTATTATTATTCTCAGGCTTGGAGACTTTGTCTATGGATCCCAGGCTAAGAATTATAACAATTCTCATGGTCTCATAGTAAAATATGCCAGTACACTTGGACCAAAATTTGCCTCCACAGTCATTGTTTTAGTCCCATCACTTCTTTCCATGGCCCCATTCCTTCCTTTGGGAATGCAGGTGCTTACTCTTTGTCATTGTTTATTGGATGCATGTAACTTGATTTTTAATTTGATCTTCATTGTCTTTTACAGGGGCACACAAGAGTTCACCTTGAGTCTCAAAGGAGATTTTGGACTTTGGAACTTTTCAGCAATGCTGGAACTGTTAGACTTTGGGAACTCTTGGAGAGGACTAAATGCACTCTGCATTCTGAGCTGGACATGAGGTCTCAGGGCCAGGGCAGTGTGTAATGCTTTAGATTTGGCCTATTCCCCAGCCCTCATCAAATGGGGTGGCAATGTTGGTAGCGTGACCTGGTTGTAATCTCAGTAGTGAATAAGTGCATTGTAATGGCTTTATCTGGGTGGTGACCCAGGCTGGTAGGATGCGGCTGGAAAATGTGGGTCCCTAGGGCTGCAGCCTTGCGGATTATATGTGCTTTCTCCTCCCCTCACTTGCTCTCTTGCTTCAGCCTCCATGATGTGAGAATAAAGCCTTGTGCTCTCCCTCTATTTGCTTCCCACTACCACCATTCTCTGAGATCCACAGTCCCTGGCCTTACTTTGACTGAACTCCAATATCTCCACGAGAAACTGTGAGCAAATAAATCTTCCTCTAAGTTACCTGGTCTTAAGTTAGTTCTTTAGATTATTGCTATGAAAATGCGGAATAATGCAAATGCTATGAAAATTATATTTTGTAGCATTATTTATAATCTCTAAATATTGAAAATAATAAAAGACTTGTTAAGTAAATTCTGATGCATCCATTCTAAAGAACAAGCAAAGCTATAAAACCCTCTAGATATTGCTGTATAAAATATATGTAATTTTTACTGATACTTTCATAAAATATATAAGTGAAAATCAGTCTGGAATAATTATACATTTTATCATTTTTATAAGAAAGCAAGTATTTTGTGCATGTTTATATTCAGAAAGACAATTGTTAACAGATGGTAATATTTGGACAGTGAGATCAGAGTTTTTTTTTGTTTGTTTTTTGGTTTTTTTTTTTTTTTGGTGGTACTGGGGTTCCTGGAAACTCTTCTACCTCTGGGCTACACTCCCAGACCTATTTTATATTTTTATTTGGAAACAGGGTCTCTTAAGCCAGCAAGGCTGGCTTCAAAGCAGCACGATCCTCCTGTCTCCGCCTCCCAAGCACAGGGATTACAAGCGTGCGCAACTACGCTCGGCCCTTTATTATTGTGTGTGTGTGTGTGTGTGTGTGTGTTACTGGGAATTGAAGCCAGAGGCATTCTACCTCCGAGCTACAATCCCAGCCCTATTCTTTATTCTTTATTTTGAGGCATGATCTCACTAAATTGAGAAGAGCCTCACTAGGTAGCTGAGGCTGACAGCAAACCTGTGATCCTCCTGTCTCAGCCTCCAAAGCATTACAATTAACAAGCATTGTGCCATCATGCTCAGCTTCTTTATGATCTTTTGAGTTTGTTAAATTTTATCAATTTAACTTTTAACTTTTGAAATATAAAATATTAGTGTATTTTTTAAATTTCAGTAATATTTACTGCTAAAAAATTAGCCACCAAGACATTAAAAATGAAGAAAACTTAAATTCAGGGTGGTAAGTGAAAGAAACCAGTATGAAAAGACTACATATGGTATGATTTCAATTATATATAACATTCTGAAAGAATGAAAAGCTATGCAGATAGAAAAGATATCAGTGGTTTACAGGTGTTAGTGGGGGGAGGAATTAATACATAGGGCTCAGAGAACAATGAGGACAATGAAAATACTCTGTATGATAAATTATGTTAGTGGATGCAGGTCATTATACATTTGTGCAAGGTAGACATGGAGATCACTGGATAAAAATAGAGTCCAGAAATATAACCACATCTGTTTAGTTAATTGATTTTTAACAAAAAGTAAAGACAATTCAATGGAGGACAGCTTTTCAACAATGAGTTTTTAAACTATTTTGCATCCATTCGCAAAAAATAAAAACTTGAACCCCCCAACACATTCCTCATACCTTACTAAAACTAACTTAAAAATGGATCCTAACCTAAATTTAAAGCATAAAACCATCAGCCATGTAGAAGAAAACATACGAGTAAATGTCTTATAATTTGGTATACACAAAGATTTCACAAAACTACCAGCCATGTAGAAGAAAACATAGAAGAAAAATGTCTTGTGATTTGGAATACACAAAGATTTCTTAGATAAAACACAAAAGTATAATAAATAAAAGAAAAATGACTCATTAGATTTTATTAAAATTTAAAATTTCTGGTCTTTGAAATACTTTAAATCAGGAAAACACAGATGGAATAAAATATTTGCAAAACATTCATCTGACACAATTCTTATAGCCTGAATATATAAGAAACTATCAAAACACAATAAGAAAACAAACCATTTTTAAAATATTAGCACTGGGTGTGGTGGTGCATACTTGTAATCCTAGCACTTGGGATGCTGAGACAGGTAGATTTCAGGTTTGAGGACAACCTCAGCAATTTAGGGAGGCACTTAGCAACCTAGTGAGACTCCATTTCCAGATAAGAAATTTTAAAAATAGATTTGGGGGTATAGCTCAGAGGTAGAATGTCTCTAGGTTCAATTCCCAGTACCACTAATAATAATAATAATAATAATAATAATAATAATAATAATAATAAAGTAAAATATCATCTAAAGACACTTGACTAAAGATAATACATGGATGACTAACATGAAAATATACTTCACATTGTTAGACATTCAGGAAGTGCAAATTAAAGCCATTAAATGTCTCTCATAATGGCTAACCTCAAGAAATATGAAAATACCAAATACTACCAAGGAAATGGAGCAGCTAAAGCACTTTTACAGTGCTAGCTGGAATGTTAAGTGGTTTAGGAACTTTATAAGACAATTTCGCAGTTTCCTATAAAAATAAACATATACTGACTATTATCCACATAGTATAGCTTAACATCAAAGTTAGATGTTTCAGTTTTGATCATTACAAAAACAAATGATATATAACATCTATGATAAGAAGGTAAATATCAAATAAAGTACTCTTTTTTTTTTGGTAGTATTGTGGTTCCTGGAAACCCTTCTACCTCTGGGCTACACTCCCAAACCTATTTTTACATTTTTATTTGGAAACAGGATCTCTTTTTTTATTTTTTATTAGTGCTATATTCATACATCATAGTGGGATACAAAAAACTTTTGTAGACATATATGCACACATTGCCCAGTCAACCCCCACCCGATCCCCACCCCATTCCCTCCCCATCCCTCCTTCCCATGCTTGGCTTAGTGGTTGACATCTAGTATTATAGCAGTTTATCCAAAATTAAAAATGATAATCTCACATAACAGTTTCATTTGTCTGATACCAAGCATTTGATAACTTAAAAATAACATTTCAATATTTCTTTTTGCTTTCTTTCTTACCAGAGAATATTTTTTTTTCTTTTCTTTTTTTTTTAGGTGAAACTATCATATATTTATATATTTATTTTTCAGAAAAAAATCTATCCTAATATAAAATATGGACTCTAGATACCCAAAACAATCTTGAAAAAGAACAAAGCTAGAAGATATATATTTTCTGATTTCAAACCATATAAAGCTACAAAATTGAAACCGTGTAGTACTGTTCTAAAGGCAGATATATAAATCATTGGAGTTAAATAAAAGCCTAGAGCTAAATTCTTCCCTATATTGTCAAGTTATTTTTGACAAGGTTTCCACGAACATTTGGTGGGGGAAATAATAATCTTTTAACTAAATATTGTTGAAAAATAATAATTACATGAAACAGAATAAAATTGGACCCTTACCTAATCCCATATACAAATATTAACTCAAAATAGATAAAAGACCTAAATATAAATCTTAAGACTATAAACTTTTAGGAGAAAATCTGGTTCATAAAACCTCACAACATTGAAATTGGCAGTGATTTCTTAGATATGATATTGTATATCCAAAGACAATGTAAACAGAGTTAAAAGTTACTGATTGAATGGGATAAAATATTTCTAAATGCTCTATCTGAAGGTATATTAATATTCCAACTAGAATTCCTAAAAATTAACAACAATAAAAGCAAACAATACAATTTAGAGATAGGTAAAAGACTAATATAAGTAATGAATCTCCACAGATAACTAATCTTAGTTGTCTGTTGGATGGAAAATCTTGTTTCTCTGGTTCTGGTGTACCTATTTCTTCTTTGTAGTTAATCTCTTTGAGCGTTTTATCTAGCGCTGGTTTTGAAGACATAAATTCCTTCAGTTTCTGTTTGTCATGGAAGCTTCTTATTTCTCCATCTAATTTGATAGAAAGTTTTGCTGGGTAGGAAATTTTTGGCTGGAAGTTGTTTTCTTTCAGAGTTTGGAATATGTTACTCCAAGCCCTTCTGGCTCTCATGACTTGGTTTGGGAAGTCTGGAGTGATTCTAATTGGTTTGCCTCTGAATGTCACTTGGCCCTTTGTTTTTGTTGCCTTTAAGATTCTCTTGGCTTCCACATTGGTCATTTTGACAATTATGTGGCGTGGGGATCCTCTTCTCCGATCCTGTCTAAAGGGAGTTCTATAAGTTTCCTGGACCTGTGTATCGACCTCTTGCTCTATGTTTGGAAAATTTTCTGCTATTACTTCCTTGAAGATATTGTTGATCCCTTTGGTTTCACCTTCTTTTCCCTCCTCTATTCCAATTATTCTTAGGTTAGCTCTCTTAAAATGGGCCCATATTCTTCAATATCAGATTCCTGCTGTCGGATATTTTTTTCTAGATTAGAAACTATGCGTTCATTTTTGGAATGATCATCTTCTAAGAGCGAGATTCTGTTCTCCATGTGTTCTAATCGGTTGTTTGTGCTTTGAATTGAGGCCTTTACTTCATTAATTGCATCCTTTATCTCTTTTTGGCTCTCTCTGAGTTCTTTTCGAAGCACCTCTATTATTTCTACAGTTATTTTCCTGATTTGATCTTCTAGAAATCTCTGATTTTCTGTTTTATCGGGTTCTGATGTTGTGGGGTTGTGGGCATTCATTGCTCCAGTATTATTCCTCTTTCCCATGATTTCGGATGTTTGTGCCTTCTCTGGGTTCTTTCCTTGGGTCACTATGACTTCACTTAAGGTGTTCTGGATCTCGAGTCAGTAGTATCTCAGACCCCACTACTCCTTTACTGGGTTGTATCACAGAGTCTCCGACCCAGAGAGTCGATAGAGGCTGCTTTAGACTGTGGGGGGTGCCAGGTTGCACGTTCTCCTATGGTGTGATATCTCTGCCACCGCCCCTCCCCTACTGGGTCAAGTCCCAGGGAGTACAGTACTGGGATTTCTCCTCTGTGGCCCGCAATTTGACTCACTGTTCTTGAGTACGCAGATCATGCTGTAGTGGATACGGTGAATTTGCTGCTGCTGCCGCCGGTGGCAATATGGCACCGCTGCCACACCCTCAGCCGTGAGTCTGGCGTATTTGTTCTGTGTTTTTGAGCTCTGCTCTGAGTCCCTGCAGCGTATGCTGAGCTCAGCCTCTGGGAGCTTTAGATGCTCCCCGCGCCAAAAAATCCCGCCCGGGTGTTCCACAGCGGCTCACCTCGGCTCGCTGTAGCCGTCCAGTGAACTCGCTGTCACCGGCAGTAAGGCGCTGCTGCCGCGTCCTCAGGCGTGAGGCCGGTGTATCTCCTCTATGGTTCTGAGCTTTGTTTTGAGTCCCCTTCCTCTCTGGAGCCTGGTGATTTTTTTGTTTCTCTGATGATGGTGTTTTCTGGCTATGAAAGGCACTGATTTTGTGGTAATGGAGATTAGTTGTTATCGGGGCTCTTAAGCCCTGCTTTTCTCGGTCGCCATCTTCCCGGAAGTCCGAAACAGGGTCTCTTAAGCCAGCGCGCGCGGCTGGCTTCGAACCTGCGCGATCCTCCTGTCACCACCTCCCAAGCACAGGGATTACAAGCGTGCGCCACCACGCCCGGCAAGTACTCTCTTTTGACTTCTCTGTTTTGTCACCCATGCCTAGTCACATCTCATACAAAGGTGTTTGTTTGGTCCCTCTGTATTTCTTTCTTGGTTCAAATTGAGCTATTTCTGAATTTCCATGACCTCCAAAATTCTGTGAATCTTTATCTCTTCCTTAAGTCAGATAAACAGAAGTAAACATATTCAAGCCAGGCATGGTGGTACATGCTTGTAATCCCAATACTTGGGAGGCTGGGGCAGGAGGATTGCTGATTCAAGGCTAGCCTTAGCTACTTAGTGAGGCCCTCCACAACTTACTGAGACCCTGTTTCCAAAATAAAGAATAAAAAACCAGGCTGGGGATGTAGTTCAGAGGTTGAATGTCCACTAGGTTCAATCCCCATTACCACCAAAAAAAAAAAAATGAAGAAAGAAAGAAGAAGGAAGGATGGATGGATGGATTTATTCACAGGAAGCACACACACACACACACACACACACACACACACACACACACTGATTTTCAGACTCTGTACCAGCAGAGTGACTTGCTCACTGTAAGATGTTTAATATTCATAGTGATGATCCTGGGCCCCACCAACCCTTTCTATTTCTTGCTTATATAACAATGTATTGTCACCTGACTCTATTCCTGGTCCTATTTTTGTTTGCATCTATATTTTATTTCTCTATTTTCTCTACAAACCAGATTTCCTTATCCAGTACCATTCCTTTCTACTTAGCACTAGTAATAAACAAACATATCTAAATTCTAAATCAACATGTATCCAAGTAAAGTACACCAAAATATTACCTAGGAAAATATGAGAGAAAAAAAGCAAATTTTTCCTCCTATAGTAGATATGGTAAGGGCTTAGTTGTTAATGTCCAATGTCTATTTTTGTTATATTATATATCTATGGCTTTCTGTACAGAAGATAAAAGTTGAGGGAATACATTAAAATCTGTCTTAATAAGCCAATTATTATTTGATTTTCCCTAATGCCTTACTGCTAATAAGTAATATTGAAAAAATCAATAAAACACAAATTTTAGAGAAAAAAATAAGAAATTTTATATAATATTTACTTATCGGGATATGGTAAAATTTTCTCTTTTGAGCTACTATGAAATAGCCAAGAAAAAAATATTAAAGAGGATGAGGAAGAAGAAACATGCAGAATGGTAAAAAGAAAGAAAATATTGATAAAAGATTAGCCTTGGGTTTAAGCCACAACAGCGTGTGTTCTCATTTCTTTCAGAGGAAGAGATTCCGCAAGTAATTATATGAGTCCAGAATATACCTTTCTGAAAATCAAGTTCAGAAAGGGGTAGAAACAAGGCCTAAATGTCTATCCCCTTTCTTCGTAATAAAAGCATTCATTGTTTATAAATTTGAGAAGAAACATTACTACCATCTTTCTCAAAAATATGTAATAATAAGAAAAGAAATACCTCTTGATGGTCAATATCTGGAAAGTAGGTTTGGCAAAATATTGGTTAAAATGCAAGTTGACAGAAAATAGAAAAAGGAAGTTACATCTCCTCCAGCTCAACTGAAATCTCTTGAGAATATGAATTAAGGAAGCACTGCAAGACAAAGTAAGAATGAAGTAGGGAAAAGGAAGAGAGTTGTGGAAAACAAATTTAAAGTGCTTTTTTTGGACATATGAGAGGCAGAAACAGCCTACTTAGCTGCTACTAGAAAGGCTTCTAGACCTTGCTGAGAATTTCTAAAGGACGGTTTATACATAACAATGAGAAGAGGATATTTTATGTGGTGTCAGGGATTGCACCCAGGGACATTCAACCTCGGAGCTACACCCTCATAATTTTTATTTTTTTCTTTTGAAACAGGGTATTGCCAAGTTGCTGAGGGCCTCACTAAGTTGCTGAGGCACGCTTTGAACCTGCAATCCTCCTGTCACAGCCTCCCAAGTGCTGGGATTACAGGTGTGCACACCTATGCCCACCAAGAAGAGACGTTTATAATAACCACAGTGCCCTAAGAGTTTGCATCCATTTTAAAACCAATAATTCATAAAGAATATAAGTCATTTTGTTTGGCCTCACAGAAACCAGATATAATTTCATGTATGTATGCCTAGCACATTCGCTGTAAGCTCTGGAGTCAGACTTTCAGGGCTTAATATCTAGCTACCTCTCTTAATCATTTTGTAAACTTAGACAAGTTACATGGCATCTCCTTGCTTCAGTTTAATCATCTGTAAAATGACCAGAGGCAACATTTCATGGGGAGAAGCATGTGATAGAGCAAACTGCTCAACTCATGGTAGCTAGGAAACAAAAGAGAGAGGAAGCGGTGGGGTCTCACATTCCTCTTTGAAGACAGTTCCCCAATGACCTAAAGTCCTCCCACCAGGCCCCACCTCAGAAAGGTTCGAACACTTCCTAGTTTCACCACAGCCTGGAGACCAAGCTTTTTACATGAAAATTTGGGGGGAACATTTCAAATCTTAACTATAAAACTGACCATGCCTCCTTTATATTTTTTATTTTTTCAATTTTTTTTGTGTGTGGTGGTACTCGGGGTGGAACCCAGAGCCTTTCTACTTCTGGGCTATACTCACAGACCTATTTTATATTTTTTTTGGAAACGGTCTCACCAAGTTGCTGAGGCTGGCTTCGAACCTGTGTGATCCTCCTGTCTCAGTCTCCCAAGAGCGGGGATTACAAGCATTCACCACCATGCCCGGGCCCATGCCTCCTTTAGTATGAAGCCTAAAGCAAGACCCTCAGAAACTTAGTAAGACCCTGTTTCAAAATTAAATAAGAAGGGCTTGAGGGTAAAGCTTGGAGGTATAATGCCTTTGGGTTCAATCCCCAGAACTCTATAATAAATGAATAAATGAAACAATGCCTTTTAAAACTATGATAAATAAAAGTATATAATAATTTTGTATTATTTATTTTGTCTATTTTAGTATGTGTGGCTTTTTGTATCTTCAGCCTTCATTCAAATCTAGTTAGACTTCTATTTATTTTCAGTGTTTAACAAGTGTTCTTGTTTTTAAAGATTGAAGATTCATTTAGAAGTTTAGATCTTACCAGTTATCTAAACATATGTGTTTTGCAACCATAAATGACATGTTACATAACATTTATGACTGGTCCTCTCAGGAAAACAACTCAATTTTTCTTACCAAATTTTTGGACAAAATTGTTAAGTATGATCCCAAACAAACACATCTCTCTACACCCAAGCATCTTTGGGAAACATATCCAAGCCATGCTTTATCTTTCTTAGAAGAAGGCATTCTTTACTTATTCAGACATATTTTGTTGGGCAAAGAGGTTTTATTTTTTTTTAATTTATTTTTTTTATTGGTGCATTATATTCATACAACTTATTGGGGTAAAAAACTTGTGTGTACAAACATGTACTCATCGCTGATTTAACCCCTACCCAAATCCCACCCCATTCCCTCCCCGTCCCTCCCTTCCTTGCTTGGCTTAGTGATTGACTTCGATATGTTTAAGTACATTGTGTGCTTTAGAGATTTTTCTTTTCCCCCTCCTTTCTCTTCCTTTAGGTTATCTTGTTTGCTCCTCTTTTCTCCCTAACTCTCACATATTAGGGAAAGCATCTGATTTCTTATTTTTTGTGACTGACTAATCTCACTTAGCATAATGTCCTCCAGTTCCATCCATTTCCCTGGAAATGACATAATTGAGTTTTTTTTTTTGATGGCTGAGTAAAATTCCATTGTGTACATATCCCACAGTTTTGTAATCCATTCATCTGTTGATGGACATCTTGGCTGGTTCCATAGTTTGGCTATGGTGAATTGTGCAGCTATGAACATAGATACACATGCATTAGTTTGGTAGTTTGGTTTCTTTTCTTTTGGGTAGATACCCAACAGTGGTATTGCTGGATCAAATGGTAGGTGTGTTCCCATTCTTCTGAGGATTCTCCATACTGTTTTCCAAAGTGGTTGCACTAATTTGCAATCCCACCAACAATGTCTTAGAGTTCCCACTTCTCCACATCCTCGCCAGCATCTGTTGTTGTTTGTGTTTTGAATGATTGCCATTCTAGTTGGAGTTAGGTGAAATCTCAGGGTAGTTTTGATTGGGCAAAGAGGTTTTAATAAAATATAGGGCTACAGTATCTTGAGTTTCACATGCTTACTATGACACTGAAGATTTTATAGCTTTGTCTAAGTGACAGACTTAGGTTTGTCTTGTTATATGCCAAACACTAAGGTAAAGAGGATACAAAAATGTAACCACAACCCCTTCCCTTAGTTCACAGTTAAATGGAAAGAATTAAAGAACATTAGCAATTAAAACACAATATGATAAGTGTTATAATGAATATTGTAAACATTTCCCTGGCATGTCATGATGTCAAGATTCCTCTTCCTGCCTTTGCTACCTCTCAGTTAAGCCGGGCATGGTGGCGCACGCTTGTAATCCCCGCACTTGGGAGGCTGAGACAGGAGGATCGCACAGGTTTGAAGCCAGCCTCAGCTACTTAGTGAGGCTCTCAGCAACTTAGTGAGACCCTGTTTCCAAATAAAAAGATACCTCTCGGTTTCTAATCAAGGGAAGATGTGTTCAGAAATATGTAAATGTACAAAGAAATGGGCAACCAAAGTGGGAAAGAGTAACAAAGAACACTGTGAGCCAGGTGTACTGGCCCATGTTTGTAAACCTGGTACTTGGGAGACTGAGGCAGGAAGATTACAGATTTGCAGCCAGTCTCGGGTATTTATGAGGCCTTCCATAACTTAGTGAGAAACTACTTCAAAATTAAGAATAAAAAGTAGGACTGGATTTGTAGCTCAGAGGTAAAATGCCCCTACATTCAATCCCTAGTACCACAAAAAAAGAACATTGTGGAAGCCAGACGTGGTGACACATACCCCTGAATCCAGTACTTAGAAGGCTGAGAAAGGAGGAACACAGGTTCAAAGCTAGCCTTAGCAACTTAGTGAGACTAAGAAAATTAGCAAGACCCTGTTTGAAAAACAAAAAATAAAAAGGGCTAGGAATATAACTAGGAGGTAGAACGTCCTTGGATTCAATCCTCAGCATAACACACACACACACACACACACACACACACACACACACACACACACTGAGGAGAAGAGCTCTTTCCAGAATGGTGAATGATTGAATGTGAAATAGAAACATCGTTCTCATTGCCAGAATAAGACTGAAATATTCTAGGAAACATTGTCCAAATGAGAAGATACTATCCTTGAAGTCAGACAACCCACGGTTAAAATCAGTTCTGTCCGGACAAACAGTGAGTCAGTCATCAAAAATAGTAAAAGGGCAGAGACTAAACAATGAGAAGACTGACAGAGAATCAAGAGAGAGTACCCACAAGAGATAAGTGTAATAGGACTATATTGTTAAGATAAATAAAAATTGGTTCAGAATATCTATAGCAGATTTCTATACACTTACCTCACTAATCAGCAACACCGATAAGTGGTGTGATAAAACTTTGTATCGCCTCATTTTTCCAGGAAAGCAGGAGGGCTATGTTTATTCCTTTTATGGGACTGCTAGCTAGCTCAATAGATAAATAATATGTGGGAAAACTGGTACCCAGACTACTCTTGTGAGCCTATAATTCATTATTAAAGAAACAGGACTTTGTTTTCTTGAATATCTAGGTGTTTGAAAATCATATCCTTTTCATTACATACCTAATAAGTGCTTCGCTGCGGGTTTTCTCCTTTAGAATATTTAACTATACAATTATATGATATTATTACTTGATAGATTTTAGATACCCCAGCAATGAGAAAATCTTTTATATGTCTGGCAGATATACCTCTCAATCTGCAATAAGACCAATTCAGTGATCCTTATAACAGCTAAAATTATTTCCAGAAAATCATTGTCAGAAAATTGTTTCTATTGTGAATTGAAACTGGCCCTGGTGGTTCTAGTTTCCTTCTAGGAATAAAAAATCGTTGCCTTCACTCTGAAATGGACTCGACCTTTCTTGTTCATTTTGTTCATTTACTTTCCCTGCCACAGTGAAGTTTTATACCAGGTGCTGCCACTAACCACATGCTCAGAAAACTATGAATTCAGTTTGCCAATCTGTACAATAAAAGTAAATATGTTGAAGGAATAAAAATAAGTGAAGTGTATGTAACTATTTCTTTAGAAGTATGAATCTACATTTGGGTGTGATGGTACACTCTTATAATCCCAGTACTTGGTAGGCTGAGACAGGAGGACCACAGTTCATGGACAGCCTCAGCTACTTAGTGAGGCTCTCTGCAACTTAGTGATCCCCTGTCTCAAAATAAAGAATATAAATAGGGCTAGGGGTGTAGGTTAGAACAAGAATGTCCCTGGTTTTAATCCCCAGTACCGCCAAAAACCCATATGAATCTAGAGATTTAAAATGGTGGAATAGATGAAGAAAGTGTATTTCAATTGCTCTGAGACTCAGAACTCAACCAGCAATAAGGCTGCTTCTTGGAAATAGAAGAAAAACCATCAAAACTCAGCAGAAGAAATGCCGTCAAGACATAGTTGAATTGCAAGGAGCACAAAGAACAGAGGAATGAAAAGAGTTCCATGTGTCTCATCTGGTGAGCAGAGAGCCAAAACAGGTGCCATCTTGGTGAGTCCATGCAGGAGCGGGTGGCTTCCAGAATCCAGCAGCACTTAAAGACAAAGCCCAGAAAGAAGCTAAATCTTTTCAAGACAGTGATTGCAGAGAAGCAACAAAGGAAAGCAATCTCATTCTTCTCTCCACACTCAGAAACCTCAAGAACATGAATCTTTAGACTGTCGGCACACTCCTGTAGTTACGGGTAAACTCAAGGGGAACTAAAAACTCCAGAACCCTCCTACTGAAACCCAAGTGGCTACATATAGCCTTGTCAAGACCACTGTAAATCTCCAGTCTGCTCAGCTAGATTGTCCAGAGAACCATGACTGCAGCTAAATTCAACAGGACTAAGAAACTACAGATCCTTCCTGCAGGGACCTGAGTGGCTACAATCAGTCTTTTCAAGACCACCATAAATTTCCAGACTGCTTCAGTCAGACACAGCAGAAGCATGAGTTAGTGGACAGTCCCTAGAGACATTGGGGCAGGTCCTAGAGTCAGCAGTCCACCTCATCCCTTCTGAATTTCCAGTGATCACCGGATCATCAGCAGGGATGTCTTTGAGGTAAAATAACTCAGCCAACCATACCACAGGCTCAGAAGGCTATAAATTCTTGCCAAAAAAGAATTTGGGCACCATGAGTACCAAGGTCAGTGGGGAGCCCAGCAGGGTCTCACATGATCTCAGCTGCCAGAGCAGTGGTGGTGTCCCTGGGGCTAAATAACTCAACTGCCCATGCCCCGGGCTTGGAAAAGTACAGTCTCTCCCCTGGCAGAGTTTGGGCCCCATGAGCAGGGAGGCCAAGAGCCTACAGTTTTAAATGATTGCAGCTGTAAGCACAGCAGTGGTATCCCTGTGGCTATTTTTAAGGCAGCTAAGCTTGAGGCTATGAATACTACAATCTCTCGACCATCAGAGTTGATAGGGTTTCATGTTATCATCCATATTCTGGCCCTGATGAGTGGCCCTGACACCCTTGGGCATTAAAGCTCAGACAGTCAGGGTGCAAGCTCAGAACATCATAATCCCTAGCCATGCTGAGTTTGGGCCCGCAGAGGGGGAGGCCCAGCAGTCCACAGAACTTTACATGATCAAAACCAACAAAACAACAGTTGTGTCCCTGATGTATTAAAGCTTAGGCAGCTGGGCCACAGACTTTAAACATTTAAATCTCTGGCCCTCCTAAGATTTGGCCCAGAGAGCATGGAGGCCTGCAGCCAATCAGAGAGCACTACTTGTCTGCACTGACAAAATACTAAATTCTATCAAAGGGTTCTGGGGACTAACTACAGATTCATTATGGCAAATGCATACCTTATTTATAAAGGGAAATGAATAGACATAGGATTGACATACAAAGGGAAAGAGGATGCCACCATGAAGACATACGAGCATAAAAATTCTGAAAGCATGACAACAAACATAAAAAAGGAAATAAACTCCACAATTGACACCACCAATACAGAGCTGCAGAAAATGCCAGAAGGAGAATTCAGGGTTTTTTTTTATAATAGGGATTGAACCCTGGGACATTCTGCCTCCTAGCTACACCCCAAATCTAATTTTTATTCTTTGTTTTAAAACAGAGTTTAACTAAGTTGCAGAAAGCCTCACTAAGTGAGGCTAGCCGTGAACCTGTGATTTTCTTGTCTCAGCTTCCCAAGTACTGGGATTTCAAGTATGAGCCACCATACCCTGCTAGAATTTTGACTATCAGAATTGATTAAAAACCTTAGAAATAAAATCAGAGCACATGCACAGGATATAAAAGAACATACTAACAGAGAAATTGAGGCCCTAAGTAAGAATAAAAAAGAGACCTTGAGTGAAGTTAAGAAGACAAAATAAATACAGTCCTTAGTAAAAACCATCACTGGCAGACATGAAAAATAGAGTCTCACTCTTAGAAGACAGCTTGTTCATAGAGGAACAAATAAAATGACCAGAAGGAGAGGGAAATTTCCTAATAGACATGATGTATTTACAAACATAGCAAAATCAATCACTAAGCCAAACATGAAAAGGAAGAAGGGAATGGGGTGGGAAATGAGAAAAGTCTAAATGTATGCCTCTACCGTATTGTACTCCATTAAAATGTATGACTGCAATGCACCAATAAAAAAATTAGAAGACAGCTCATTCAAAACTGACCACACAGTCAACAACATAAAGAAGACGATAAGACAACACGACCAGAATATTCAAGAAATTTGGGATAATATGAAACGACTTAACTTTTGAATTCTAGATATTTAAAAAGGCCTAAAAGCACAAACCATGGAAATTAGAAACCTCTTTAGAGAAATAATATTAGAGAATTTCTCAAATACAGGAAACTAGATAGAAATTCATGTACAGGAGACATTCAGAACCACATAATAACCAAAATGACTAACATAAAGGCCAAGGAAAGAATCTTAAATGCCTCAAGAGCAAAAGGATGAGTGGCATTAAGGAGCAAAACAGTAAGTATCACTCCCAGACTTCTCAACCCAAATAATGAAAACTTGGTATAAAATACTACAAACCTAGAAATAAAATAGCTTCCAATCAAGACTGCTATATCTAGAAAAGACATCTTTCAAAATTGACAGAGGAATAAAACCCTCTCAAGACAAGTAAAAACTAAAATAATTTATGACTACAATGCCAGCACTAGAGAAAATACTTAAAAAAAGAAAACATAAATAAGAAACAAGAATTACACACCAGAACTAGAGAAGGGAAAGTTCTACCAGATGGACAACTAAGCAAAGGATAAATAAGACTATTTAAAACAGAAAATATAATTCAAAGTGACAGGAAACAAAAACCTTCTCTCAATAATAACATTGAATACCAAAGGTCTAAACTCCCTGAATAAAAGGCATAGACTGGCAATGTAGATAAAATAGCATAATCCATCTATATTCTGCTTGCAAGAAAATCACCTTACAGGAAAAGCCATCCACAGTCTAATGGTGAAAGGATGAAAAAAGATATTCCATGCAAATGGAGACTAAAAACAAGCAAAGGTAGCAACACTCATATCCAAAAATCATATATTAAGATAAAACTTATCGGAAAAGCCAAAGTGAGTCATCTCTTACTGAAAAAAGGAATCATTCAGCAAAAATGTATATTTGTAAACATTTATTCCCCAAACATGGGCATATCCACCTACATAAAACAAAATCTTCAGGGAATTAAAACTCAGAAAGACCCCAAAACAATAATATTTGGAAACTTCAACACATCTCTCATACCACTAGATTCACCTTCCATAAAAAGATTAAAGACTTTTCAGAGCTAAAGAATACTATAAACCAAATAGACCTAACAGACATGCATAGACTATCACGTCCAACAACAGCTGAATGCACATTATTCTCAGCCGCACATGTAAGCTTCTCCAAAATAGACAGTATTTTTACCACAAAGCAAGTACTAGCAAATTTTAAAAAATGTAATATATTTCCTTGCATCTTTTCATATCTTAATGGAATAAAAGTAAAAATCAACAATAGGAAATCTCAAAAGAAGTAAATTGAATGTACATTGAATGGGCACACTTTTGAATGAGTACTGGATCATTGAAGAAATAAGAGGAGAAGTTAAAAAAAATTAGAATTAAGCTGGACCTGTTGGTGCATGATTCAAAACCATATCAAGAGAGAGGCTGAAACAGAAGGGTCACAGGTTCACAGCCAGCCTTAACTACTTAGTGAGGCCCTCTGCAAATTAGTGTGACCCTGTTTCGAAATAAAGAATAAAAGTAGGTTTGGAGATGTAGCTCAGAGTTAGAATGCCCCTGCATTCAATCTCTGGTATGACAAAAAAATATTCTAGGATTAAATGAAAATATAGACACAACATACCAAAATCTATGGGGTACTTTGAATGCAGTTTTAAGAGGAGCAATTATAGAATTGATTGCTCACAAATGAAAAACAGAAACTCACCATTTAGAAACCTAATTATATACATTGAGACCCACAAAAATATATGGACAGACTAGTTTCAAAACCAGTAAAAGAAGCCAGGTGTGGTGGCACACGCTAGTAATCCCAGCATTTGGGAGGCTGAGACCTGAGGATTGCAGTTCACAGACAGCCTCAGTTACTTAGCAAGGCCTGTCACAACTCAGTGAGACCCGGTTTCAAAAAATTTAAAAAGGGCAGGGCGTGGTGGTGCACACTTGTGATCCCCGTGCTTGGGAGGAGGAAACAGGAGGATTGCGCAGGTTCAAAGCCAGTCTTGCTGGCTTAAGAGACCCTCTTTCCAAATAAAAATATAAAATGGGTCTGGGAGTGCAACCGGTGGTAGAAGGGTTTCCAGGAACGCCAGTACCACAAAAAAAATTTTAATTAAAAAATAATAAAACTAAAAAAGACTAAAAAATAGGGCCGAGGGTGTAGCTCGGAGGCACAATGCCCCTGGGTTCCATCCCTGGTACCACAAAAAAAATACAGAGGGTCAATAAAACAAAACAAAAACTGACTCTTTAAAACGATTAACAAGCTGGGCATGGTGGCACACGCTTGTAATCCCCGTGCTTGAGAGGCAGAGACAGGAGGATCACGCAGGTTTGAAGCCAGCCTTGCTGGCTTAAGAGACCCTGTTTCCAAATAAAAATATAAAAAATAGGTGTCAGGGAGTGTATCCTGGAGGTAGAAGGGTTTCCAGGAACCCCAGTACCACAAAAAAAATATTAACAAGATTGATAAACCCTTATCCAAACTAACCAAAAGAGAGAATCAACCAAAATTATTAAAATAAGAAATGAAAAAGAAGACATCACCGTAGACAGTGGAGTGATCCAGGTAATCATCAGAAACTATTTTGAAAATTTATATTCTAATAAACTGGAAAACACAGAAATCTGGAAAACAAATTTCTAAACACATACAACCTACTGTACTTGAACCAAAAGGATATAGAAAACCTAAACCAAACATTAGCAAGCAAAGAGATAGAAAAAGCAATTTAAAACTCTTCCATCAAAGAAAAGTCCACGTCCTGATGGATCCCCAGCTAGATTCTACAAAACCTTATGGAACTAAATGCAATCTTTCACAAATAATTCCATAAAACAGAGGGATGGAATTCTTCTAAACTCCTTCTACAAAGCCAGTATTAAATAAAACCCAAATAAAAATACCTCAAAAAAATTACAGACCAATATAATTAATGAACATAGATGCAAATGTTTATAAACAAAACAGTAATAATAGATATTCAAAACCATATCAAGAAAATTGTACACCATGTGTAGGTTGGTTTCATCCCAGGAATGCAGGGATGGTTCAACATATACAAATCAATACATGTAATTTACCACATAAATAGATCTAAGGACAAAAATCACATGATCATCTCAATATATGCTGAAAAGCATTTAACAAAATATAATATCCATTTATATTAAAAACACTACTGTAAGTCAGAAAAGAGGGAACTTACCTCAGCATCATAAAGGCAATTTACAGTAAGTCCAAAGACAACATCAGAAAGGACATCATGAGGAAAAACTTCAAGAATTCCCTTTAAAATCAGGAACAAAACAAGGATTTCCTCTATTACCACTCCTTTTCAATATAGCACTTGAAAGTCTAACAAGAGCAATAAGGCAAGAGAAGGAAATCAAAGGAATACAAATATGAAAAGAACTGAAATTATCTCTATTTGCAGATGACATGATTCTATACTTAGAAGGCCCAAAAATTTCAACCAAACGACATCTAGAGCTGATTAATAAATTCAGCAAAATAACAGGATATAAAATCAATTTTAAAAATCAATAGTTTTTCTATACCCTAGCCATGAATCCACTGAAAAACAAATACATAAAACAATTCCATTCATAATAACCTAAAAAACAATAAAATATAGAGACACTCTGCAGACTGGGGGAAGATATTTGCTGTCAACCCCTCTAATAGAGGACTATAATCTAGAGTAGACAAAGAGCTTTAAAAACTTAACACTAAAAAAATCCAATCAAAATATGGGCAACTGAACAGAATAGACACTTCTCAAAGGAAGAAAAATAAAGGCCCAATAAGTATATGGAAAATGTTCAACATCATTAGCAATCAGGGAAATGCAAATCCAAACTGCACTGTGATTCCATCTCACTCCAGTTAGAAAGGCAATCATCAAGTACACAAACAATAATAAATGCTGGTGATGATGTGGGGAAATACATTGTTGGCAGGACTGCAAACTAGTACAGCCACTATGGAGATCAGTGTGGAAGTTTCTCAGAAGAGAATGGAACCACCACATGACCCAGCAATCCCATTGCTGGGCATTTTTCCAAAGAAACTGAGGTAAGAATGTTAGCGCAATACTTGCATATTCATGATCATGGCAGTACAATTCACAATAGCCAAATTATGGAACCAAACTAGGTGTTTATCAAGAATGAATCCCAAAAATGTGGTAGATACACACAATGGAATTTTACTTAGCCATAAAGAACAAAATTGTGTCATTTTCAGGAAAATAGATGAAACTCAAGAATATTGTGCTAAGTGAAATTAGCCAGTCTCAAACAATAGTTGTATGTTTTCTCTTCTGTGTGGAAGGTAGACAGAGATTCAGAGATAAGGATAACATCAGGTAGAAGAGCGGAGACTCTGATGAAGTGATAAAGGTGGTTTATGGGAGGGAGAACACAGGATGGAGATGTACAAAGTGTAATAGTTGAAATAATGCTACGTACATATACAAAATTACCAATTCCAATCTCAAAAACTTGTATGAGAAAAGGGAAGGAGGGGGTTGGGACAAAGAAAGAAGCATTCCAAGAATTGTGTGCATGTATGTTTCCAATATGATGTATAATTACAATGCACCAAATAAAATTATAAACAAATCTGGAAAATATAATCAACAGGATCTAACTGCTATAAGAGAATACTATATCTAGCAATAGTAGAATATACATTCTTTTCTACTGTACATGAAAACTTACCCAAGATACACCATATCCCAAACTAAAACAAACCTCACCAAATCTAAAATAACTGAAATAATTATGCTCTCATCATAATGCTATTAAACTGGAAATCAATAACAGGACAATAGAAAAATATCTTATTACTTAGAAATTCAGTAACACGTGTCTAAGAAATCAATGATCAAAGAGGAAATGAAATAAACATTGTATCTGACTATATTGATGTCAATGTCATGATTGTCATATGGTACTACCGTTTTACAAGATGTGATCAGTAGGGAAACTTTGTAAAATATACACCCTATTATAAATATATCTGAATTTATAATTCTAAAATAATTTTTAATGAAAAATCAAGATACAGACAATATTGTAATGTTATTGAAATAGAGTCATAACATAGTCTTTAAAATATCAATGTTACAAAACAATATGTATTAACTAACCTCGTCTTGATTCATATACTACTTATATATGGAAATAATAAAGCATAAATGACTACACATAAATTTTATCAGTGGATTAATTTAGTTTGATGGGAACATGAATATTTCTTATCTATTTTATTTCATTTTTGTTTAATGATAGTTCAGAATTTCATACACCTAAAATACAATAAAATCACTTCAGCAAAAAGAACAATTTAAATTTACTTACACTGAAATATTAGTGAATCTCAGATCCACATTTCTTCAAACAATTGAAATCTCAGTCAGCATAAGCACTAGTTCTAACAAGTTTGTTATAAGGTAGAAAGTCCTTTTTTAAAAAAAATTCAGCCGGGCGTGGTGGCGCACGCTTGTAATCCCCTTGCTTGGGAGGCGGAGACAGGAGGATTGCACGGGTTCGAAGCCAGCCTCAGCTACTGAGTGAGGCTCTCAGCAACTTAGTGAGACCCTGTTCCCAAATAAAATAGAAAATAGGTCTGGGAGTATAGCCCGGAGGTAGAAAAGCCCCTGGGTTCCACCCCCAGTACCACCACCAAAAAAAAAAATCAACAGGACAATTATGAAGCATATCAAGCACAGGAAAAAATAAAAATGAGTTTGGTCTGGATTTGAGAAGTTATAATTCCTGCTATTTCAGCAATATCATATATATTATAATATATATAATTAAAAATTGAAGCCAGGTGTGGTGGCACAGGCTTGTAATTCCAGTACTTGGGAGACTGAGGCAGGAGGATTGCAAGTTCAAGGCCAGCTTCAGCAAATAGTGAGACTTTCATTAACCTAGTGAGACCCTGTTTCAAAATAAAAATAAAATTGGACTGGGGTTGTAGTTCAGAGTTAGAGTACCCTGAATTCACTCTCCTGTGCCACGCATACATAAAAATGAAAATGGACTTCAAAGTTCTTAAGATTCTCATTGTTTAAAAATCTCAATATTTGAAACTAATGAGTCAAAGCATATTTTATTTATGTAGGTTACATTTTAAATAATAATTAATATAACATGAAGTCTAAGATAACTAGATACACAATCATTCTCAGTTCAATGTACAGTTAATTTCATTAAGCAGGCAGTTGTATTTTTAGCTTTGTATTCCTGGAAATTTTATTTTATTAATTTATTTTTTAAATTGGTGCATTGTAGTCATATATCAATCACATTGGAGTACAAGACTTGAGAGGATACACAAGCACACATCATCCAATTAGCCCTCCTTCAGCCCCCATCCCATTCCCTCCCCCTCCCTCCATCGCACGCTTCCTTGGTGATTTACTTTGATACATTTGTTTATGTACCTCCTGCGTTTTAAAGAGGCTCCGTCCTCCAGTATTACATACCCTCTGATTGGTCACATTAGTTGCTTCACTATAGGGCCCTTTCTATAGCTCAACCTCTTCCTGTTGCCCTTTTCCTCCTAGTTATTGCTGATTAAGAGAAGCGTCTGATTTATATTTTCTGCGATATTTCTCTGTGCATGCTGCGTTGCAAGTACCGATCCCACTCTTGATGGTCCCAGTAGTGGCCTGGCTACTCAGTGGACTGATCCAGACCTCGCTGGCTCAAGCAGCGGCCTTGCCTCATGGGAGGCCCCAGGTCTAGTCTCACTGGCCCCTGCACCGGTCTAACCCCTAAGCTGGCTTCGGTCCTGGCCTTGGAGGTCGCAGGAGTGGCCTTGCCTCACGGCAGGCTCCAATGCCGGCCTTGCTGGCCCCAGCATCGGCCTCACCCCTCGGCAGGCTCCAATCCCGGGCTCGGAGGCCTCAGTACCAGCCTTGCCTCATGGCAGGCTCCGGTGCTGGCCTCGCTGGCCCCAGCACCGGCCTAACCCCTCGGCAGGTTCCGTTCCCGGGTTAGGAGGCCCCAGCACTGGCCATGTCTCACGGCAGGCTCCGATGCTGGCCTCGCCTCACGGCAGGCTCCGATGCCGGCCTTGCTGGCCCCAGCACCGGTCTAGCCCTTCGGCAGGTTGTTATCCTGGCCTCGGAAGCCCCAGTACCGGCCTTGCCTCACGGCAGGCTCCGATGCCGGCCTCGCTGGCCCAGCATCGGCCTCACCCCTCGGCAGGTTCCAATCCCAGGCTCGGGGGCCCCAGTACCAGCCTTGCCTAATGGCAGGCTCCGGTGCCGGCCTCGCTGGCCCC
Source organism: Muscardinus avellanarius (assembly GCF_963383645.1). Lineage (NCBI taxonomy): Eukaryota > Metazoa > Chordata > Mammalia > Rodentia > Gliridae > Muscardinus > Muscardinus avellanarius. Next base: position 114,302,643 of record NC_137792.1, on the reverse strand, counting down.
AGCACTGGCCTAACCCCTCGGCCGGCTCCGATATTAGCCTCAGAGGTCCCAGCACCAGCCATGCCTCACGGCAGGCTGCGATGCCGGCCTCACTGGCTCCAGCACCGGCCTAACCCCTCAGCAGGCTCTTATCCTGGCCTAGGAAGCCCCAGTATCGGCCTTACTTCACGGCAGGCTCCGATGCCGGCCTCGCTGGCCCCAGCACCTTCCTAACCACTCGGCAGGCTCTTATCCTGGCCTCGGAGGCCCCAGTACCGGCCTTGCCTCAAGGCAGGCTCCGATGCCGGCCTCGCTGGCCCCAGCACCGGACTAACCCCTCGGCAGGCTTCGATCCCGGCCTCGGAGGCTCCAGCACTGGTCATGCCTCAAGGCAGGCTCCGATGCCGGCCTCGCTGGCCCCGGCACCGGCCTAACCCCTCGGCAGGCTCCGATCCCGGCCTTGGAGGCCCCAGCACTGGTCATGCCTCAAGGCAGGCTCCGATGCCGGCCTCGCTGGCCCCAGCACCAGCCTAACCCCTCGGCAGGCTCTTATCCTGGCCTCGGAGGCCCCAGTACCGGCCTTGCCTCACGGCAGGCTCCGATGCCAGCCTCGCTGGCCCCAGCACCGGCCTAACCCCTTGGCAGGCTCTTATCCTGGCCACGGAGGCCCCAGTACCGGCCTTGCCTCACGGCAGGCTCCGATGCCGGCCTCACTGGCCCCAGCACCAGCCTAACCCCTCGACAGGCTCCGATCCCAGCCTCGGAGACCCCAGCACTGGTCATGCCTCACGGCAGGCTCCGATGCCGGTCTCGCTGGCCCCGGCACCGGCCTAACCCCTCAGCAGGCTATTATCCTGGCCTTGAGGCTCCAGTACCGGCCTTGCCTCAAGACAGGCTCCAATGCCGGCCTCACTGGCCCCAGCACCGGCCTAACCCCTCGGCAGGCTCCGATCCTGGCCTCGGAGGCCTCAGCACTGGTCATGCCTCACGGCAGGCTCCGATGCCGGCCTCGCTGGCCCCAGCACCGGCCTAACCCCTCGGCAGGCTCTTGTCCTGGCCTCGGAGGCCCCAGTACCGGCCTTGCCTCATGGCAGGCTCCGATGCCGGCCTCACTGGCCCCAGCACCGGCCTAACCCCTCGGCAGGCTCCAATCCCGGCCTCGGAGACCCCAGCACTGGTCATACCTCACGGCAGGCTCCGATGCCGGCCTCGCTGGCCCCAGCACCGGCCTAACCCCTTAACAGGCTCTTATCCTGGCCTCGAGGCCCCAGTACCAGCCTTGCCTCAAGGCAGGCTCCAATGCCGGCCTCACTGGCCCCAGCACCGGCCTAACCCCTCGGCAGGCTCTTATCCTGGCCTCGGAGGCCCCAGTACTGGCCTTGCCTCAGAGCAGGCTCCGATGCCGGCCTCACTGGCCCCAGCACCGGCCTAACCCCTTGGCAAGCTCTTATCCCGGCCTCGGAGACCCCAGCACTGGACATGCCTCATGGCAGGCTCCGATGCCGGCCTCGCTGGCCCCAGCACCGGCCTAACCCCTCAGCAGGCTCTTATCCTGGCCTCGGAGGCCTCAGTACCGGCCTTGCCTCAAGGCAGGCTCCGATGCCGGCCTCGCTGGCCCCAGCACCGGCCTAAGCCCTCGGCAGGCTCCGATCCTGGCCTTGGAGGCCCCAGCACTGGTCATGCCTCAAGGCAGGCTCTGATGCCGGCCTCGCTGGCCCCAGCATCGGCCTAACCCCTCGGCAGGCTCTTATCCTGGCCTCGGAGGCCCCAGTACCGGCCTTGCCTCACGGCAAGCTCCGATGCCGGCCTCGCTGGCCCCAGCACCGGCCCAACCCCTCAGCAAGTTCCGGACCCGACCTCGGAGGCCCTAGCATAAGCCTTGCCTCATGGCAGGCTCCAATGCCGGCCTCGCTGGCCCCAGCATCAGTCTAACCCCTCTGCATGTTCCAATCTCGGCCACGGAGGCTTCAGTAGTGGCCTTGCCTCACAGCAAGCTCCGATGTCGGCCACTGGCCCCGGTGCCCGCCTAACCCCTCAGCAGGTTCCGATCACTGTCTCTGTGGTTATTATTTCAAAGGTTCCAGGTGTAATGTATCAGATCTCTGCCTCCCCTGAGTATTGGCCACTGGCATTGCCACTGTCTCCACCGTTTCAAATCCTTCCCAGGCTCTTTTTCCACTCTGAATGTTGTCCAGTGTTCCTAAGCATGCGTGATGGTAGCATTCGACATTTGGTGTAATTTCTCCAAAAAAATAAAGTTGGTAAGATCCGGTTTCTGCTTCTCCTGAATACAAGTCTCTACCACCATCGCGGAGAACTCTTTCAACACCGCATTTCTCCTTGGTCTCCGCTAAACTCTCTCCTTAAATGTGATGTCTGAGATTCTTAACAATATAGAGAAATAGCAGTCCTCTTTCACGGCGAATTTTTCCATAAGTTCCAGTGCATTTAGATAAGTTTTGTCTGCATCTCCAGTGTCCTGGCATCCATAACGGCTTTCTTATCTCCTCTCCGATATTTTTCTTTATCTTTTTCTGTTCTGGGCCCGGTTTCTCCAGGGGTCTGGCGTGCTACTCACAGTTCGGCCTGGGGCCCAGAGTCCCGCGACCCGGGCCCCAGCTGGCGTGCCCCGCGACCCCCGCCCAGATCCCAGCGTCTTACTGGGCCTGGTTTCTCCAGGGGTCTGGGGTGCTACGCACAGTTCGGCCTGGGCCCAGAGTCCCGCGACCCCCGCCCAGAACCCAGCATCTTACTGGGCCTGGTTTCTCCAGGGGTCTGGCGTGCTACTCGCAGTTCGGCCCGGGGCTCAGAGTCCGGGGACCCGGGCCCCAGCTGGCGTGCCCCGCGCGCGACCCCCACCCAGAACCCAGCATCTTACTGGGCCCAGTTTCTCCAGGGGTCTGGCGTGCTAGGCGCAGTATGGCCGGGGCCCAGTGGAAATTTTATTTTAAATAAAATAATCTTTACATGCTTGACATTTATTCTTTTCATTTATTTGCTTTGAAGATTTAAAGAGCCATGCAATGATCAGTAATTATGGATGATCTTTAAAATATTTTACATGAAGCTGCACATGAAAGATAAGATTATATTTTAAAAGAATGAGTATATTAAATGTTCAGAAACATTAACTGAATTGTGCATTTAAATAGTATCATGGTGATAAAGATACAGTATTAATATAGGGTATTAATTTTCTAAAGAAAATAAATTACACAAATCGAAGTTAATGATTATATATGTAGGCAGACTAAAAGAAACTTTACTTTTTTTTGCGGTACTGGTCATGGAACCCAGGGGTATTCTACCTCCAAGCTACACCCCCAACCCTATTTTTTATTCTTTATTTTGAAACAGGGTCTCACTGAATTGCAAAGGACCTCACTAAGTAGCTGAGGCTGGCCTCAAATCATGATCTTCCTGTGTCAGCCTCCCAAATGCTGGGATTACAAATGTGCACCACCATGCCCAGATAAAGAACTTTTCTACTAAAAAGTAGAAATTACACTTGAATAGTATGATTAATCACCTAAAGTTATTGGGGTAATATTTTTCACCTCCACTTGTGTAAAGCAAGCATTATGGGTAGTATTTATTTTGGGGATTTTTTGTGGTTGTTGTTGTTGTTGGTGGTGGTGGTGGTCTGGGGATGGAACCCAGGGGCATTTGACCTCCAAGCTATGCCCCAGCCCTATTTTTTATTCTTCATTTTGAAACAGGGTCTCACTAAGTGGCAGAGGGCCTCACTAAGTAGCTGAGGCTGTCCGCGAACCGCGATCCTCAGGTCTCAGCCTCCCGAATGCTGGGATTACAAGCGTGCGCCACCACGCCCGGCACTGGTAGTGTTTTAATAAAGGCTTCTTGTTGAAAGAGACAAAAAAAATAGAGGCACTGGATACTTGGACAGCAGAGAGAGAGAGAGAGAGAGAGAGAGAGAGAGAGAGAGAGAGAGAAAGAGAGAGAGATCTACAGAAAGGAAGAAAGAAAGAAAGAAAGAAAGAAAGAAAGAAAGAAAGAAAGAAAGAAAGAAAGAAAGAAGGAAGGAAGGAAGGAAGGGGAAAGAAAGGCTCATTTCATTAGTCTCGAATTTCCCTAATTTTCCTCACCCTACTGGACTGAAAACTTTAGGGCTAATGACAGATCTTGCAAACAAACCATTACTTCAAGAAGACATACACAGAGTGGAAGAGAGATTTCTAGCCCCCTTTCCTATGTGTCTGAGTAGGTCTTCTCACCAGTTATCCTGAGTAACTCGGTACAATAAGACTATCAGAATCGCTCTGCAAAATCTGAAAAGAAGCAATAGTTATGCAATGTGGAATATTTATTTATATAGAATGTTATCAGCATTTACTGCTTAAAACAGGAAGGAAGAGGACTGACAGTTACAAACACAAAATGAGTAAAACAAGACCTTTTTATCTCAGAAGCAAGAAGACAGACACTTGAAGCTACTTTTTTCACTACTTATGACTACAGCCCATTTGTTTGTTTAAATTATATTGGACAGCCTGAAATTTGAATAATTATCAGAGAGATCTACAGAAAGGAAGAAAGAAAGAAAGAAAGAAAGAAAGAAAGAAAGAAAGAAAGAAAGAAAGAAATTAAAGAGACCATTAGGAGCATTTCAGAGGAGGGAAGATGCCCATAGTATCTTAGTGCAAAATATAAAATTCATCATTACCTAAAAAGAGAGAACATTTCATAACCAACATCAAGTTAATGACAAATCATAATTTCAGAATTTTATAATACATTCACATTTTCAAAATGCTTTTACTAATCTTATTGATCCACAGTGAGAAATAAAAAAAACAATATTCCAGGCTCTATCTTGATAGTTATGACAAATTTAATTAGTTTGAGTGTATGACAACTAGGTAGACCTTCACTCCTCATCTTCTGAAATATTCTGTATTTTCCTTTTTTTCTGGTTCTAGTGCTTTCTGTGAGAAAAATTCTCCTCCAATCAATAAGGACATATTTTACACACACACACACACACACACACACACACACACACACGCACACACACACGCACACACACGCACACACACGCACTTTTTGGCCCATATTTTCCTGGTACAACTTCATGGAACCTAAATCGATCTGTAAACTAACAAAGTAACATTGAGAGTGATCAACAGAGGCGTGCCTCAAATAAGATGATTCATCTAAACAACCTGAGCCCTTTCTTGCATAACCAAATCTATTACATGTCTAGCTTTCCGGTTCAACCCCATGAGATAAATACCATCTTCTGTGTTCTCTGAAGTTCAGGAGGAAAAAACCTTTTTTTCTATATTTGTTCTTAGTTATTTTTTGTTATTATTTTTGGTGGTACTGGGGATGCTGGAAACCCTTCCACCTCCGGGCTACACTCCCAGACACCTATAATATTTTATATTTTTATAAAATATTTTATATAAATATTTTTATATTTTATATAAATATATAATATTTTTATATTTTATATAAAATATTTTATATATGAATATTTTATATTTTTTAATTTGGAAACAGGGTCTCTTAAGCCAGCACGGCTGGCTTTGAACCTGCGAGATCCTCCTGTCTCCGCCTCCCAAGCGCAGGGATGACAACCGTGAGCCACCACACCCGGCTGTTCTTAGCTTATCTTTTAAGAGGTTATTATTTTTTTTTGTCTTTTTGGAACCAGGGATGGAACCCAGAGCGCCGTACCTGCAAAGCAGGTGCTTTGCCACTGAGCTCCATTCCGGCCCCCATTTTTTTTCTTTGTACTTGTCAAGATCAAACCCTCGACCAGCCAGTCTAGGTTCTAACTGGTCAGTGGTGAGAGGCCTCTGGACTGAAGAAAGATACACAAAAGTTAACAAAGAGAGTGATATACATAGTTACTAGGAGGTAATCAAGAAAAGCATTTCTGATCATATATAGGAAAAAGTTAAAGGAAAATCCCCCAAAAGTAAAACATGAAAAGGCTATGGAAATGTTATCCTTCAAAAAAAAATCAAGATCCTATTTTGTGTGCAAATTTATGTCCAATGTTGCCTGAGGACTCACATGGACAAACCAGTGAATCACCAACCCAGCAGGGCTAAGATGTGAGAAGTTCTTAATGTTCCAAACCAGAATGCATTCTTTGAGTTAGTATATAATTCCATGATGGCAATATTAAAATATTTTTTAAAAAGACCTCTGAGAGCCGGGCGTGGTGGCGCATGCTTGTAATCCCCGCGTTTGGGAGGCTGAGACAGGAGGATCATGCAGGTTCGAAGCCAGCCTCAGCTACTTAGTGAGGCTTTCAGCAACTTAGTGACACCCTGTTTCCAAATAAAATATTAAAAAAAAGGTCTGGGAGTATAGCCTCTGGGTTCCACCCCCAGTGCCACCAAAATAATAAATAAATAAATAAATAAATAAATAAACCTCTGAGAGAACAAGAACCAAAATGTAAATAAAAAATAAACCTATTTTATGTAAATAAGCAGGACGATCATTTTTAAAAATTAAAGGAAATAAAGCTACCCTTACTGTGAACATATTTGTGTCAGAGACTATTACATTTAAGCCTTATAAGGACCAACTTAGTTCCATTTTACAAACAAGAAATGTGACAAGCCAAGAAAGAGGTTGTATAACTTGTCCAAAATGATTAGTCAGTGGTGAAACAAAGATGCAGCTTGGATCAACCTCAGGATTTTAAGCTATTTACTACACACTAGGTTATACAAAATCTCAAAAATATACTTTCTCTTGCTACCCTCTACATGTACCTTTAGGGGAACAGGTGCTGAAAAAGGAAAAAGGCTTGAGCTGGGCGTGGTGGCGCACGCTTGTAATCCCTGCGCTTGGGAGGCTGAGACAGGAGGATCGCACGGGTTCGAAGCCAGCCTCAGCTACTTAGTGAGGCTCTCAGCAACTTAGTGAGACCCTGTTTGCAAATAAAATAGAAAAAAAAGGTATGGGAGTATAGCCCGGAGGTAGAAAGCCTCTGGGTTCCACCCCAGTACCACAAAAAAAAAAAAAAAAAAATGGAAAAAGGCTTTAAGTGAAAACAGATTGGATTTGCTTCAACATTTTTGCTCAAGGCTAGGTCTGTTTGTATTTTTTGAAAGCTAGAGTGTCTCAGCAAGAAAAGTGAAGCTAGAATAAGGCCTAAACCACAAAATCAAATATTTAAATCAATATCCCTTCTTTGTGTAGAGAGTTAGATGGTCCTTGCTGAGATAAAGGAAATAGGCCAAAGATAGCTTCTGAGTACATACCTAGGGGGATTTCCCCTGCTACTAAGAAATGACAATAAGGTTGTTTGTACCGCTATTTCCAGTTCGCAAGCACTTTTATATGCATTAGCTGACTTTGCTTACAAGTAAAGTAATAGGGTGGATACCATTATCCCATTAGTCTTATTAATTACAAATCAGAAAACTGACGCTTGGAAAATTTAAGTGACTTCATGTGTCCCAGATTTTACCGAAATTAATGGAGCTACAATATACCTAGGTCTTGGGACTCCAATTTGAAGGCAATTAAATGTCATCATTTTGCTTTTAGAGAGCCCCAGCAGCGAAGGCAGTTTTACCAAAAACTGCTCAACAGTCTCTAAGCTTCATGTTTAAAACACTCCCATATACACACAGAGCAAACACAGAATAACTGCCACTGTGGTAAACTTAGTGCCATATATTTCAATTAGGCCTTTGTTGGAGACTATTAAGAAAGAGGAAGCGATAGAGAAAGGAAGAAAGGGAGGATAAGAAGGCTGTACGATTAGATATGAACGAAGTATGTTATACGTGTGCATGAATATACCACAAAGAAACTCATTATTCTATATAATTAAAATGCACTACTAAAAATAAACCTTTGCATCTAGACCCTTAATGGCAAAAATCCCCTATCCTGACAGTGTAACTAACACCCTACAGGTTTCCAAATTATGTCAAAATTATCTAAATTACTTTCTCTAAAAAGACGTTTTCTAAAAAGTCCTGTGATACTGGGGGAGGGGAAAACAAGGCGCTGAGGAGGAGAATGAAAAAAAACAAATAATGAGATTATTTTATCAGCATAATAAAGGAGCTCTTTCTTGGCTATTGTTTGATTTTTAAATTTTCTGAAATAAGCAGAAATTATATTATTATTGGGGTTTTTTTGGTGAATGTGGTATTAAGGATTGAACCCAGAGTCATCATATCTTCAAACTATACTACACAGCTTTTTTATTTTTTATTTTGAAATAATATCTCACTAAGCTGCTGAGTATCTATAAATTTCTGAGGCTGTCCGCAAACCTGAGATTCTCCTGCCTTGACCTCCAAACTATTAGGATTACAGCCATAGACTACCATGCCCAGTTATCATCATTTATTTTCTAAAGAGTAAACTAAGACTCAGAATAATACAACATTTTGTTCAAAAATGGCCAAAAAAAATTTCATCTTGAGAAAGCCTTTCCAGACTTAAATTCCTCATCATAATAAGAGAAGGTTGGACTAGATTTATTTAGCAACCAAATGAAGTAACACTACAGCTCTTTCTAGCAAGTTTTAAGCTAACAGGAGATTTGAGGGCCTGCAGGCTTCTTAGACACTTCTAAAATAGCTCTTAGTACACTAGTCTAGTTGTGGCAATACTTACACTAGCAATTTGTAATGCAATGATTTCTCAAAACATTTTTTTTCATTTTCCTTGGGAAAACCTAAACCTGACACAGGTTGTAGACAATCCCTCTAATTATGGAAAAGCCTGGCTCTCACTGACAGTTGTTGTCTAATTCCTCCATTACTGGTTCTTTCTTGAAGCAAAAGCTGACGTGAGAATAAGACCAACAGACCCCAGTTCCCAGGTCTGAATGTAATTAGCAGGTTTCCTTCCCACACACACACCCAACAGACCTCCTCTCACCTCAGCTGCCAAAATGGCCCCACCGGTCCAGTTAGCCATCCTATTTCCCCACCCACACCCATCTCCAGCGGAACTCAGGGGCAAACACTGAGTCACTGAGTAGTGTTTATCATAATTCACCATAATGTGTGTGTGTGTGTGTGTGTGTGTGTGTGTGTGTGTGTGTGTGTGTTCCTAACAGGAAACAAAAGCCAAAAAGCAAGAACTATACAAGTCCACAAAGGAGCTCCCCCATTCATGCTAATAAAATACCTTCTCCCTGACCCCACGAACATGGAGCTACTCACACTCAGTACTCTTCACCCATGACATGGAGTTACTCACACTTAGTACTCCTCACCCATGCTCACAGATCTACACTGAGATCAAAATAAACACATGGGAGGGTGGAAATAAATCTGGTTCCTCTTGATTGGGAGTCTAGAAACCTGTGTTCTTTCCCAAACTTTGACACTTAATTAATTACATGATCTTTTGCTAGTGATACCCTCTTCCCTAAACCAGTTGTTAGCTTGAATATCTGTTCTAAATATGTGCTGTTTGATGCAGCAGACGTATTTACATGTGGCTATACTACCAAGCACATGAAATGCAGCTAGAAGTAGACGAAACTTTCTGTTTTATTAATTTACATTTCGGCTTAAATAACCACACATGGCTAAAGGTGACCACACTGGATAGCAACAGAAAAAATTTATGGAGTGTTGGCTTAGATGTTCTGTACCATCTCTCCTAGGTGACCTATATCGTAATGCTCTACAGTGTTCATCAAACTCTCAGAGTGTCCCTGCCTCGTTAGAAATGATAACCAAGGTTGTTTTATTTCCATGGGGTACACCCTAGATCAGAAAGAGGGAAATGGGTGAGGGCCACTTTGCTATAGCCAGACTGATTTTTCATTGTCTTGGAGTATCTATAACCTGGAACTAAAAGTTGAATCACAGCTGTCCCAGTCTCTATAATTGAGTATATGTGTATATGTGCATAACTATGAGAATAGTGACATTTTTATCCCCTCTCCAAAAATACAATTAGTATTGACTTGTGAAACAGTTTTAGTGTTGGGAAAAAATAGAACTCTTTTTGATCTTGTGGTAAAATCAGTACATCTTAGAGAAAGCCTCTTTCTCTCTGGCCTGTAATATGAGAGAGTTGGATTAGAATTATTTAATCAACAAACCAAACAAAGCAATGAACTAGCAGCTGGGGACACAATGGTAAATAAGACATGCCATACCCTCAGAAATTAATTTTAATATAAAGTCTAAACAAGATGATTTTTCAAGCCCCCTTTCAGCTTTTAAAAAATATTTATTTGGGTATTGGGAATCAAATCCAGGGGTATTCTACCTCTGAGCTACACTCTCACAAGTAGTTGTTTTTATTTTTTATTTTGAAACAGCATCTTGCTAAGTTGCCAAAGGTTCCCCTAAGTTGTCCATGCCGTCCTTGAACCTGTGATCTTTTTGCCTCATCCTCCCAAGTACTTGGATTACAGGAAGGCAATACCACATCCAGCTTTTTTTCAATTTTGAGTCCATGTAAACTATAGATCCTGTGACTCACAGTCACTATATGACTTAAAATTCCTTAAGCTTCTACCCAAATCCTACTTAATTAAGACAGACTCCCCGTCTAACTACATTTTATTCCATTCTTCCTCACCATTGCCTCTTTGGTCTTTTCCATCCTCATAGGAAAGTAAGAACTGAAAGAAGCTAGAAAAATGAGAAAGAGTGAGGAGAGAGCAGTCAAGAAGTATCACACTGGATACTTCAACCTCCCCTGAAATGATAGAAAATGCAAGAATAGGTTTCCAAAAACATGGGTAGAGGCCCGGCATGGTGGAACACACCTGTGAACCCAGTACTTGGGAGGCTGAGACAGAAGAACCACAGGTTTGAGGTTAGCCCCAGCAACCTAGCAAGACCTTGTTTCAAAATACAAAATAAAAAAAGGACTGAGAGTGTGGCTCAGAGGTAGAATTCCCTCTGAGTTTAATCTGAGAAAAAGGAAGGAAGGAAGGAAAGAAGGAAGGAGAGGTGAGGAAGGGAGATAAGAAATCTGTGATCAATTATGGTAAATATATAAATTGATGTAGCTGTACAAGGCAAAAACCTATTTGAGGATGGTTGGAGTACTGCCCTTCCTATCACTCAAGAGTAGAGACACAAGGGAGAAAGGAAAAAAGTAGGGGAATACATATAAGTGACACAGAACAGCCCCCTTTTGCCAAATCTATAGTGGAGTCATGTTGAAGCTCAAAGATCTAGTCCTTTCTCTTTTCTTCACTACTTAAGTATGAATTATTCCTCTGCTATAACTCAAATCAGACTATAGAGGACTCTCTGTCCATCTTATAAACTTTCCTATAAATCTCTAAGGATCCAAACTCAGTTGAACAAATACTGTTTAAAATGTCAGTTTAGTCAATATAACTTCCTAGGTCAGAATTAAAGTCATCACATGCATCAAAATGTTATCTTCCCCTTTAATGTAGCTGGATAGTCTTTTCCCCAGACATCCTTACTATCACCAGAACCAAGGATTCTGTGGAAGAAGATGAAAATTCTAGGAGCCTTTTGGAACCCTGAGGCCTCAGGTTGTCCATAAAGCTCTTGTATCTAAAGGGGCAAATTTTAAGTAAATGATTTTTTTCCTGCAAGCAGATGGCAGGCCAGAAGGCTACTGATGAACTCCTGTTTTATAAAACCATCAAACATGGAGGCATACTTACAAAATGCTAAAATGAACATATTTATGCTCATGACTATATAGAACTTTCTCAATATCAATTCATGTAGCCAACTTTAATATCACTCAATAACTCAATATCATTTGATAACTTCAATAATTCACTATCATTCATGTAATCAACTTACATTATGATCTTATCCATTCGGTTTACAACATCAAGATTTCACCTCAGACTTGAATGAATGCCCACCAGATTGGCATGTCCTTACTATTTTTTTATGAAAATCAAACTGAGCACCCTACAGCTCTAATACCTCAGAACCCAGCCAAAGGTCAAGAGCAATTAACTGGTCCCAAAATCCCTAACACAGGCCCACTGTCAACAAGCCCACACATTCCAGATCTTCTCAGTGGGCTAGGAAAGAAAACACTTGTAATTCAATGGAGGCAATTTATTATTGTGAGAATTTGGAAAAACAAAGCTCAAACTAAAGCACATATTTAGAACATAGGCTCAAGAATGGGAAAGGGTTTTAAAATGTGAATAAAGCCTCAGGTCTCAGGAGGGAAAGGAGAGAGAGAGAGAGAGAGAGAGAGAGAGAGAGAGAGAGAGAGAGAGAGAGAGATGGAGAGAGAGAAGGGAGGGAAAGAAGAAGAAGAAGAAGAAGGAGGAGGAGGAGGAGGAGGAGGAGGAGGAGGAGGAGGAGGAGGAGGAGGAGGAAAGAGAAGAGAAGAGAAGAGAAGAGAAGAGAAGAGAAGAGAAGAGAAGAGAAGAGGAGGAGGAAAGGGGAGAGAAAGGAAAGGAAAGGAAGAGAGGAGAGGAGAGGAGAGGAGAGGTGAGGCTAGGTGAAGAGGGAGGAGGGGAGGGAAGGGGAGAAGAGAAGAGAAGAGGAGGAGGGAGGAGGGAGGAAGGAGGAAGGAGGAGAGAAAGGAGAACAGAAAGATAAAATTTATCTTACTTATGATCAAGCTTTACCTAACACCAGTTATATTAGCATATACTGATAGGATTATCTTTCTCCGCCTACAAACAGTCTAACCACCCTCCAGTCACAAAAATGAGAAAAAAAAAACTGTGCCCAACAGAATACACTCCCCCCTGCTTCCCATCATACCAACTGCGTGGTTTCCTGAGGATTGTATTGCTGGAGCTAGAGCTAAAAGCTCATTTATACGTACAACCTGCAAGTCTCCAGCTTCTATTTTTCCTCCCTCTCTGTTCCTTCTCCTCCCCCAACTTGCCTCAGAAAAACTCTGGCATGCTTTAAGCAGTTTGAGGACTAATCTGAAAGAGGAAGAAGAATCTGTATATATTGGCTAGCAAATGTGCCCTGACCTGCCCTCTCTCCTCTTGAAAACAGCAGCAATTCAGCTTCACAAAGAAGCTTTGCCTAAAGAGCTTGCACTCTGTGAATGAAGTGGGCTTTTAGGATTTATCCAGGTATCCAGATTCATTCTGCATCTCACCAGTGAAGGTTAGTTCTACAAGGGACTGGTAGACTGGATTTACTGAAGACTTGGAGCTTGCTTCTGAGAACAAACACAAAAGGACCCTAAACTGTGAACCTTGAGGCAGCAGGTAAGGACATTTGATATTTCAACACTAGTTCCAAAACAGTGTGTAGTAAAATTCAATTGATGACAGATTTTAGCAAATTCTCTGGAGTTTGGAGACAACTAATCTGCCTTGTCTGCTTTCAATTAAGCTGCTAATATGAATTCTTCTTTCTGCTTTATTTCTTGGCCAGAGAATTTGACAATCTAATCAATCTGTCAACAAGCATTGCTCACAGCTTCTGCAAGGGGCTCAGTGTGTTAAAACCAGAGGAGATGGTCCCCAAGCCTCCAACACCTTTGCAATTAAGCTAGAGATGTAAGGAATAACTTTAAATACTACTTTAAGGGCTCAGTGGAGTTTCTCAAGGTAGTGACAATTTCTTACAATAGAAAGAACATATATAGGGACTGCTGAAAGGAAACCAGACAGTGAAGTATAGCCTGACATTGTCACAAACTAGATTCACACTTATTACCCTACTTGAACTGCTGAATAAATATCTTTTAATTTAGAAAGGGTACTACTCTCCGTTTGACAAATGAGGAAAGAGAACTAAAGAAGTTAAGAAATTTTCTCAAAACATACTGCTCAGCTAGAAATTGGTGAGTTCTGACTAAAGATTGCAAAAATAGCTCTCTCAACTATAACTGAATATACAAAAATTGTATGATCTAGTTTGTGACCCAGAGAGACCAGATTAACACACAGCTAAAAATTCATAAATTTTCATCAAAATCTTTGGCCGAGTGTATTTTTTTTTACTTAGTAGCAAAGAAATTGTTTTCAATGGTAAACAAATGGGCTGACAGGCTCCACCACTTTAAATTCAGTGGTTCTGCCTTCCAGTATTCTAAAATTGTTTTGAAATCTAGAGAGAAGCCACAATGCCATACATTCAGCAGGTGGTTGTTTAAAAATAAAATATGGCATACGCCTGTAATCCCAGTATTTGGGAGACTAAGAAAAGGGTCAAGGTAACCTCAGTAACTTAGCCAGACCCTGTTTCAAAATAATATATATATATTATATATATTATATAATATATATATAATATATATATATAATATATATATATATTTGAGGATGCAGATTAGTGGTACAACATCCCTGAGTTCAATCTTCAGTGTAATAGTAATAATAAATAATAATAATGATAATAATAATAATAAATTAAATGTGTCTAAACCTGGATTTGTTTTAATTTTTTAGGAACTAGGGATTGTACCCAGGGCCATTCCACCTCCAAGATACACTCCCAGCCCTATTTTTTAATTTTTATTTTGAAACAGGGTATCACTAAGTTGTAGAGGGCCTCACTAAGTAGCTGAGGCTGGCCTCGAACCTGTGATCTTCCTGTGTCAGCCTCCCAAATACTGGGATAACAATCATGCACCGCCACACCCAGCTTGTGTATTATTTTAAATATAATAATATTTGCGGTTTGTCAATGTATTTAGCATATAATGAACTACATTTTGTGTTTTCTTAATTAGTAGATAGGTCAAGGAAAGTTTCTAGATTGAGTTCTCACTTTACACTACATTCTCCCTCCTATCTTTAATCAAACTCTTCATGCATTTATGAACTATCTTGGGTAAAAGCATGATTCTTCCATGGTACAAAATTTATAAATTTTCATGTACCATATCATTAGCTGATAACAAGGGATTCTAAAAGAGACACAGATTCTTTTTTTTTTTTTTTTTGGTGGTACTGGGGATGGAAACCAGGGACATTCTACCTCTGGGCTATACTCCCAGACCTATTTTATATTTTATTTGGAAACAGGGTCTCACTAAGTTGCTGAGAGCCTCACTAAGTAGCTGAGGCTGGCCTCGAACCTCTGCAATCCTCCTGTCTCAGCCTCCCAAGTGCGGGGATTCCAAGGGTGCGCCACCACGCCCGGCAAGAAAAAGCACAGATTCTTAAAATGCATACCCAACTTTGTGGATTTGATACCATGAAGACTATCTTTCATAATCTCCCAATTACTATGACTCTGTATGAACTTACTCTGATCCATGTTGTTCCCCACGTTCCTATGGTGATACCTCAAAGTTGATGTCATCGATTTAAACAAATGTTGATCGAGCTCAACACAGTATGTGGCACAAAGTAAGGTAAAAACATGGTCCCTACCCCTGGGAAACTTACAGTTTGGGTGGGGCTATAAAACCTATAGAAGGTAAAAATATGAGATATAGGGTAAACCGATGTAATTTTTAATAACAAAGAAGTTCAGAGAAGAAAGATAGGCTGAATGGAGGTTTTAGAAAGGAGGTAATATAAGAGAGGCCTAAAAAAATAGCTAGGATTTGGGGCCATACTAAGCAAACTTGATATGCATATAGGAAGTGGCCAATATGGGCTGCTATAAATTCAATTCTAATCACAAAAAAAGATATCAGAAATAAATTGCACCAGGAGTGAGCTTAACACTTGCAGAGTACAGCCAAGAAACCTGATCTGGCTAGAACAAAAGGATTGGGTTAGAAAGTAGCAGAAAAATAAATTTGAAAAGAAATTTAAGGGTGGGGTATTAGATATCGAATTCCAGGCAGTATCTAATGGGAACTGTCAGAAAACGTTGAATATGTGGAGGGCTAATGGAAAAACATTTTAAGTACATGAATCTAAAAGAATTCCATCAGCTTCACTACATTTGGTGAAAGCTGGTGCTGGAACCAACTTAAAGTACAGATGTTGATGAGCTCAAAGTTAGTTTGCTGACAGTAGAAATGTAATGGAGAGGAACTAGAGAGACATTTAAAATGAAGACTAAATGGACCTCGTTGAGTGATTATATGCAAGCATCATAGGAAAGGAATAAGTCAGCGATGTCTCCGAAATCTTAGGCCTGTGGAATCTGGGCATTACATAAAATAAAAATAAAAGTAAAATAGTATTACTAGTATTTTATGTGGGGATGTAGGACCTGATGGGTTTTGGTTTTTTTTTTCTACTGAGTTTGAGATGATGGTAAGAGTTTAAGCAAAAATACCTGATGACTAGTTAGAAAATAAGGACCCTGAATATCAGTGATGGGTAAGGAGGTAGTGACCAAAGTTAAATCTGGTGAGTGTGATAGCTAAGACTATGAGACAAATCAAAATTTAAGGAAAAAAATCAGACAGGTAATTAAGATATGTAATGGGCATTGCCTACATCTTTAGGCAAGGGAGAAAAGAGGGTCTATCAAAATAAGAGCCATAAAAATATAATTCTTCTCATCCAAAGATACCAAGAGTCTTGAGGCAAGGTACAAGGTTATCATATTTTTCAAGCTTCCTCCACCCAACAATAACCACCATGATGCCACATATACACCATAGGTGCTAAATAAGTGGTAATTTATTCTAACATAAGCAAACGCTGGGAATCTTTGCTTCAGGGTATTTTGTGGCCTAACAGTGGCTATTCTAAACTATCTTGCTGCACAGATCTCAATGGGAAGGAATTTGGACCTGGGGAACTGGGAGTTTGTCCTTGCTTTGACATTTAGTCAGCTGTGTGTTTTCGAACAAGTTACTGAGCATCACTATTTCCTTATTTCCTTGTGTACCAAATACAATGATGGACTGATAGAAATATTATTCCTATCTACTAAGATGATGACTATAAAGGAAACTTGAAACTTCAAACTATAACCCAAAGGGTTTTGTTTGTTTTTTGTTTTTTGTTTTTGTTTTTGTTTTGGTGGTACTGGGGTTCCTGGAAGCCCTTCTACCTCCGGGCTACACTCCCAGACCTATTTTTACATTTTTTTATTTGGAAACTGGGTCTCCTAAGCCAGCGCGCGGCTGGCTTCGAACCTGCGCGATCCTCCCATCTCAGCCTCCCAAGCGCGGGGATTACAAGCGTGCGCCACCATCCCTGGCACAAAGAGTTTTGTTTACAGTCCAAGAGGATAAAACACAGGACAAAATTGGTTTCATGCAGAGGGAGTAGGTCCAGCTACTTCCTGCTCCCTATAGATGCCCCTAGGCCAGGGACCTCATGCTAAATCTCAGCAATCTGGTCTTACTCCTAGGACCTTGCAATAGGCTCCAACCCACTGGCTGCCACTAGCCTTGCAATGCCTCTGCACACTTCAATGTGAATTCTAAAAGGAATAAAATATTTAAGAGTAGTATTTAAGAAATATTTCTGTAAACATACTATCCACCTTTTTATTACTTCCATTAAGCCCATCATTTCTTTTTTTGTGTGTGCTTCAGGGTTTTTTATTTTTATTTTTTTAACAATTTTTTATTGAACATAAATAGTATACATTTAAACTATATTTGGTGCCCTCTCCCCCCGCCCCCGTTTTCCCTTCCCCCCTCCCACCAATGGTTGTCCAGATTAACCATGTCATATTCATAATTTTACACATGTTCAGATGTAGACCCTCATTAATCAAGATCAGCCTTCCTCCTCTCCTATCTTTCCATTCAAACTTTGCTGGTATTTCCCCTCCATTATCTGGAGTCCTGCTGGTATCCTCTGTCTTTCCTAGTTTGGGCATATTAGAGGAAACATATGTACCTTCTCCTTCTGTGCTTGGCTGATCTCACTTAACATAATGTTTCCAGAAGCCCATCAATTCTTAGGATTGAAAGCTAAGGATCAAACCAATTTCGATACCAAGTTCAGAATATAATACAATATTCTGCTTCTCCATAAAGCCACTTGTACAACTGCAGGTTTGGTTGCAATACAAATTGTGTTTCTGAACATAGAGGCATCTATACTGCATGAGTCTGCTTTAAAATACAAAGACCTACTACCACATTCATCCTCATTGCGGTGTTATTTGGGTTTCGGGCCACATGAACATCTACGTGGTACGATTTTAGGACAATGAGGAAAGCTTTTCCGGGTATGAGTAAATTCCTGAGAGATACATTCATTCTAATTGACCTTACAAAATAGATGGATTCATGGGTCAGAATGTCAATTTGTGGATTTTCAGGGAGGAAATACAATTGCTAAGAAGTCTGATAGAGTAATATCAAGTAGTGGCATATCCTCACTGCTACAAAAAAGGCAATAAAGGAAGTCATTTAATCCAAGTAGATAAAACACGGACATCTTAGGTCCATTAATTCGTGTTACAATGCTAGTGCTAAAACATCTGTCAGTGATAATTATTTTGCCCTTCATTAGGAAATCTTCATAGGTTAGTACAGAAGGCCACTTTAAACATAAGCGTCACTCCACAAAACTCTTTATTCTACTTACCCATTCTATCTTATCTCTCTTAATCCTATCATGATTTCTCTCTTCTTTGTGCTCTACCAGTTTCTCTGAATTGGGGCAGGAAGTAGGTACATATGGAAGAAAAGTGAAAGAAAATATTAAGATTCTGGGAGAAGTTAGTCAGGGCAAGACCCTCATAGACATAGGAGGAAAGAGACAAAACAGTTAACAGGCCTTGCACATTTAAACAAATCGCTGGTTTCCTTTTTGTGTGTATATGGTACTGAGGATTGTACCCAGGAGCACTCTGTCTATAAGCCGTACTCCCAGGGTCTCACTGAGTTGCTGAGGGCCTCAGTAAGTGTCTAGAGCTAGCATCAAACCTGAAATCCTCCTATCTCAGTCTGCCAAGTACTGTGGTTTCCTTTTAATGAATAAAAGTCATTTTACTTTGGTGCTTATGAAATCAATACATCCCAGATACGTGAGCATCTAATTACAAAGGCAAAAGAAAAAAGAGTGAAATCTAGACTTAGAATCCACTGGTATATTCAGATTTTCTTTTTCATAAAATTAAATTTTCACACCAGGAGTGGTGGCGCAGGCTTGTAATCCCCGTGCTTGGGAGGCAGAAACAGGAGGACTGCACAGGTTTGAAGCCAGACTCACTGGCTTAAGAGACCCTGTTTCCAAATAAAAATATAAAAAGTAGGTCTGGGAGTGTAGCCTGGAGGTAGAAGGGTTTCCGGGAACCCCAGTACCACCAAAAAAAAATTTAAGTTTTGCCGGGCATGGTGGTGCACGCTTGTAAACCCCGCGCTTGGGAGGCTGAGACAGGAGGATCGCACGGGTTCGAAGCCAGCCTCAGCTACTTAGTGAGGCTCTCAGCAACTTAGTGAGACCCTGTTTCAAAATAAAATATAAAAAAAGGTCTGGGAGTATAGCCCAGAGGTAGAAAGTCTCTGGGTTCCACCTCCAGTACCACCAAAAAAAAATTAAATTTTCTTTCCCTTTTTTTTCTAAAAAGGGAAAGAAAATACAGTTTTGAATCACATTTTGAGGTGTCTGAAGTAAAAGAGTTATTTAGATTTCATATCTACCAAATTGTAGCCTTTGTTTTTACGCAGGATTGCCTTTGTGTTATGGTGAATTTAACAAGGATAAATGGAACTGAGCTAACAATAACAACACTCATCTATCTCTAACATGCCATATATACTGATTCCAAAGTTCTAGGAAGTCTTCAGTCCTCATAAGACATTAAAAGCCTTTCATTCCAAATTGAGTAAGCTTTACACAATCTGAGTTTGAGCTCTTACTTAAGGTAAACTTAAGGAAAAGGGCCTTCAGCAACAACAAAAACCTAAAACCTATGTCCTAGAAAATTATCTTGCATCCAAGATCAAGATGTCTAAAATGCCAGGATTTGGGGGGAAGGCTTCATCCTAGCTTAGCAGGGTGGCGCAAGCCTGTAATCCCGGTACTTGGGAGGCTGAGATAGGAGGATCACAGTTTCAAAGTCAGCCTCAGCAACTTAGCCAGACCCTGTTTTAAAATTAAAAACTAATAATTATAAAAAGAGCTAGGGTTTAGCTGGAACTTGAGCTTGAGGGTAGAATGCCTCTGGGTTCAATCTCCAGTAGCAAAATGGAGGAGGAGGAGGAGGAGGAGAAGGAGGAGGAGGAGGAGAAGGAGGAGGAGGAGGAGAAGGAGGAGGAGGAGGAGGAGGAGGAGGAGGAGGAGGAGGAGGAGGAGGAGACTCGTTCCTCTAGTTAGTCCTTATAAAATGTTCAAGGTATGTAGGTTTTCTGTAACATATTTCTGTCACCCAAACTATCTTCCCACCATCCACTTACACCTACACTCGTGCATTCCTCAAGATTTCTGTTGCCATTTTCTGACTTGAATTTCACTTCAGGCTTGGTCTTATATGTCACATTAATCTGATAACTATGTTTGCAGCACAGCACTATGCAAGGAAACACATTGTCTCATTAACTCTAAATGCCACAGTCCCAGGCCCTTTGGGGCTTGACAGTGTCCTGTGTTTGGATTCCAACTCTCTGACAAAAGAGTTGCCTGATTTGATGAGTGTATTATTCTCCCCTTAAGGGAAAAAAGTTACCGCAGAATAAATATCTGGCAACTATCAACAATGCAGCATCAGCATCCCTGTAGTTTTATATACCAGTGAGAATGCTGCTAAGCATATCTCTGGAAATAGCAAGTAAGAAAATACTGTAATGACAGGAATACATGATAACGGAAGACTCTTTCTGCCTCTTGTCCAAGATTTTATCATAAAGAAAAGCCACTGGGATCATTAGTACAAGTCTGATTGTATATAGATTAAATCCCCAGGGAGAATGAGTAGCATTGTAACCCTCAACCAATAGTCAATAAAGCAATAAAAATGTACTACTTCCCAGGCATGGTGGTGCATGCCTGTAATCCCAGTACTTGAGAGGCTGAGACCGGAGGATCACAAGTTCACAGCCAGCCTCAGCTTCTTAGTGAGGCTCTCCGCAACTCAGTGAGACCCTGTTTTAAAATAAAGAATAAAAAATTGGGCTAGGAAAATTGGGCTAGGGGTGTATCTCAGAGATAGAATGCCCCTGGGTTCCATCCCCAGTACCATAATAATAATAATAATAATAATAATAATAATAATAATAATAATGTACTACACATTTTAGAAAATGTAGTACATTATTACTATTAAAACACATTTAGCCGGGCGTGGTGGCGCACGCTTGTAATCCCCGCGCTTGGGAGGCGGAGACAGGAGGATCGCGCAGGTTCGAAGCCAGCCGTGCTGGCGTAAGAAACCCTGTTTCAAAAATATAAAATAGGTCTGCGAGTGTAGCCCGGAGGAAGAAGGGCTTCCAGGAACCCCAGTACCACCAAAAAAAAACCACACATGTAAAGTACATTATTATTATTAAAACATGTAAGCTAGTTCTTGAGGTCACAAAGCTTAAGAAATAAATGCTACATTTTTTTTCTCCTGCCCAAAGAGAGTTCACAATCTACTTAGGGAGACAAGATTCCTACATGTTGAAAAATAATAGCCAGGTGTGGTGGTGCACACTTGTAATCCCAGTACTTGGGAGGCTGAGACAGCAGGATCGCAGGTTCATGGCCAGCCTCAGGTACTTAGGGAGGCCCTTTGCCACTCAGTGAGTCCCTGTTTCAAAAGTAAAATAAAAGAGGGCTGGGAGTATAGCTTAGAGGTAGAATGCCCCTGGGTTCAATCCCCAGTACCAAAGAGAGAGAGAGAGAGAGAGAGAGAGAGAGAGACAGACAGACAGACAGACAGACAGACAGACAGACAGAGGGAGAAGGAGAGGGAGAGGGAGATGGAGAGGGAGAGGGAGAGAATACAACAGAATGTAGTAGAACACTGTCATGTTATTGACACAGATGAGAAACACAATACAAGTTCAAAGAGAGAGATGAGTGTGGAACGGAGTAGTCAGGATTTAAGACCTGTGTTGAGCCTAGTATGTGTTAGAATGAAAACAACAGAAAATTTATATTGCATGCCATCTTACAGTTTAAAAACCACTTATATTTGTGGATTTCTCTATTCATTTGTATATCTCCCCTGAGCACCTACTGTACCCAAGGGTGAATGCAATGTTCTTCCTCACCTCTCTGGTCTCACACTTGTAGGATGAACAGAACAACACACTTTTTTCGTTCCACAACAATAAGCTACATTTAGAGAAAGAAAATGGACACCGAGGACTTGGTCAGATAAAAGTGGGGCTTCACTGAGCTACACCCTCATAAAATCAGAGTTTCCTACCTCTTACCATTGCTCAGCAGAAGTGGGGGAAGTATCTGCCTTATGAGCCTCAGCCCCCCAGTCCCGGCCTTTCCCACTTCCTCTTGGGCCCGACCCTTGTCACCCCGGCCCTGCTGGCAGTCTGCCACCACGCGCAGACCATCCGGTACATGCTAGCATTTACTAGAAAGGTAAAGGAAGTCTTGGCGAAGCATTCAACTTAATAGAATCATAAAGCTACATCCAGGTACTGATTTAATCTTTTGGTTTCCTCTGTTAATTCAATTCCAAAACACCCATCATCAGTCACACCCAGGCTCTATAGTTAAACACACCCGTGGGTCTTCCGATTCTCATCAGTCTCTCACCTAGGCCAATTCTTTGTGAGTGCTACTGGGGAATTGAACCCAGGGATGTTCTACCTCTGAGCTACACCCTCGGCCCTATTTACTTTTTGCTTTGAAACAGGGTCTTGCTAGGTGGCTGAGGATCCCACTAAATTGATGGGACTGGCCTCAAACCTGAGATTCCCCTGTCTCAGCCTCCCAAGCACTGGGATTACAGGAGTGCACCACCCCTCCTGGTTCTTAGGCCACTTATGGACTCTCTTCCAGCTCCACCAGAATACTTATTTACCTTCTTTAGTATTTTTAGTTTTTGTCTCTTCATACTAGGGATTGAACCCAGGGTGATTCTACCTTCACCTTACACCCCAGCTCATTATATATATATATATTAGTTATTTATAATTTATTTATATTATATATATATATATATATATATATATATATATATATTTGTGATACTGGGGATGGAACCCAGGGGCATTCTACCTCCAAGCTACACCCCCAGGCCTATTTTTATTCCTTATTTTGAAACAGGGTCTCACTAAGTTGCAGAGGGCCTCACTAAGTACTAGCTGAGGCTGTCTGTGAACCGGGATCCTCCTGTCTCAGCCTCCCAAATACTGGGATTACAAGATTAC
This sequence comes from Muscardinus avellanarius, assembly GCF_963383645.1. NCBI lineage: Eukaryota > Metazoa > Chordata > Mammalia > Rodentia > Gliridae > Muscardinus > Muscardinus avellanarius. Next base: position 114,279,564 of record NC_137792.1, on the reverse strand, counting down.
AAGCGTGGGCCACAACATCTGGCTATTTTTTTTTAATTAAAAAAACTCACTAAGTTGCTGATACTGGCCTTGAGTTTGCGATCGTTGAGCCTCAGCCTGCCAAGTACTGGAATTACAGGTGTGCATCACCATTCTCGGCTACTTTGTCTGTTTTAGGCTCTTTGCCTTCTCTTCCTGTCTAAACATGTGGATTAAGTCTGTTTATCCCCTTCCCGTTCATTTTCAGTGATTTGTAAAGTGTTCACCCATGGGTCATGGGCCTCTGTACTCTGATTTTTCAGGTTCCTTTTCATAGAATCTTAAAGGTGCACACATTTCACTACCACTGTTCACAATTATTTAGATTCCTGCATGATAGCAACCGTGTTTCCACGCCAAAAAATATGCTTCTCCCTCCATCCCCTAGGAACCCACTCACAAACATTCAGAACTGCATAGTTACTCTTCTGAAGTTGCTCAATAAGGAGAAGCGAGCAAAAACAGGTAAGGCACGCCCACTGCCATTCACGGGCTCACTGTCTACCTAAATGACAGGAAAGCAAAAAAAAAAAAAAAAAAAGAGTAATCGCAGGCTGCGAGGCACAGTGACGCAGGGCTGTAATCCCAGTACTTGGGGAGCTGAGGCAGGAGGAGTGCGGGTCCAGGCCTGTCTCAGCAACACAGTGAGATGCTCAGCAACCTAGCGAGACCTTGTTTCAAAACAAAAAATAAGAAAGGTTGGGGGTACAGCTTGGAGGCAGAATCCCCCTGGGCTCAATCCCCCATAACACACACACACACACACACACACACACACACACACACACACACAGGATAATGGCTGGGAGTGGGGTATATGGAGGAAATATACCAAGAGAGGTGTGTATGTATGTTCGTATCACTTTGAATCTCATTATGATGTACAATTACATTGCACCAATAAAATATAAGTAAAAAAGAGTAATTGCTGCACCGTAGTAAGTAATATAAGCATCTCATTCCCTGTGAATGTTGCACATTCAATGGCAACATTGATGGGGAATGAGAACTTCAACCCGAATCTTGAAACTTTCCAGGGCCATTCAGTGGACCACATAAGGGTGGAAAACGACACATTAGAGTATCTTCAAGTAGCCAAAGCTTGATTGAGATATGATCCTGAACTTGGCTGGTAAAAGACAAAGGCTCAGGAAGTATTGCAAAATAAGTATCAACAGGATTTAGAGATAAGATAAGGGTGGGGTGGAGTCAAACATGACTGCCAGGCTCTAAGTTTGAGTGATTAGAGGACTATTAGTGACAAAAATATGTTTGCATGGTGTGGTGGCGCACACTTGTGATTGCGGTACTTGGGAAGCTGAGACAGGAGAATCACAGATTTGAAGACAGCCTCAGCAAGTAGTGAGACTCTCAGAAACCTACTGAGACCCTGTTTCCAAATAAAAGTAAAATAGAGATGGGGTTGGAGCTCAGAGGGGCTCAAGCCCCAGCACTCCAGAAAAACATCAATCAGAAAAATTAATTTGAAAAGGGAGGACATTGAAACCAAGAATTCAAGCACAAGTTGAGTCATCTAGTAGTCAGATGAAAATGAGAGCATAATGTACAGGTGACTAAGATAAACATTTATCTATGTGAGCTTTGATAAAAGATCTTGGCTGCACTGTTGATCTCCATGGACGATCTGAAAAGCATGTTGCTGAGGAAGGGAAATCAAAAGCAAGAGCAACGAACTACAGAAATGATCCCTGAAAGTGTAAGTATCTTTCCAAAGGGGTTGAAACCAGAGAACTACAGTAACATATGCATACTCATGTTCGTGGCAGCACAATTCACAATGACCAAACTATGGAACCAACCTAAGTGTCCATCAACAGATGAATAGATGACAAAATGATGGGAAATGCACACAATGGAATTCTACTCTAATCAAGAAAAAACTACATAATTTGCAAGAAAATGGAAGGCCTGGAGAACATTAAGTTAAGTGAGATTAGCCAGTCACAAAGAGTGACAGGTCATAAGTTTGCTTTAATATGTGCAGGATAGGGAGCAATTGGTAGACAAGAGAGACCCCAGAAACCTCAGGGGAGCCAGGGAGGAGAGATAAGGGTAGGGGTGGAGGAAGACTGAAGTTCATTAATGGAAATACTACATAGACTATGTGTATACATGTGAATATATACCACTGTCACTCTGGGCGCTCTATCAGGAGGGAGGGAAATGGGGAGGGGGCACCAAGTGCGTGTGTGTGTATGTCATTGGCAACATGATTTACATTATAATGTGAGATTATAATGCACCAATAAAAGCACACACACACAAAAAAAAAACAAGAGTGAGGATGGAAGCAGCAACGTGCTCACAGAGCTGGCTGATGGTCAGGAACCTATACAGCAGTCCCAGCTCTCTCTCTCACTAGGATTCAGACTTTTCACATGTAAAAGTCCATTGAGACAGGACCTCAAAGATCCCTTCTGGCATAAACTACCACCTCTTCTGAGAATAACAAAGGGCACATTCAACTGACCTAGATCAACAATATCAAGTTCTTCTTTAGTTTGTGTGTGGTACTTGAGATTGAACCTCGAGGCATTCTTTTTTATGCTTTTATTGGAGCAGTATAGTCCCACATCATAATGTAAGTAATGAAGCCAGGTGTGGTAGCCGAAGCTTTAATCCCAGCATTTGGGAGGCTGAGACAGGAGAATCGCGGTTCATGGACAGCCTCAGCTACTTAGTGAGACCCTGTTTCAAAATAAAGAATTAAAAATAGGGCTGGGGGTATAACTCGAGGTAGAATGCCCCTGGGTTCCATCCCCAGACCCGCAAAAAATAAATAAATCATGTTGATAGTGACTTATATGCACACAGTACTTGGTGCCTCCCTCACCTCCCCATTTCCCTCTCTTCCAATATTAAGTACCCAGATTTACATTGATATATTCACATGTATACACATGGTCGATGGAAGCATTTCCATTAATGAACCTCAGTCTTCCTCCTCCCCTACCCTTCCTCCCTGGCTTTACTGAGAACCTCCGTTCATTCTACCTCTGACGTATAGATTCAGCCCTATTTTTTACTTCTTTTATTTTGAAACAGGGTCTCGCTAAGTTGCTGAGGCTGGTCTTGAGCCTGTGATTCTGCTTTCTCAGTCTCCCAAGTACTAGGATTACAAGCATGGGCTACCATACCCAGTGAAATATCATTTTCTTTGAAAGTAATAACATAGAATCTCAAGAACCACACATTGTGTTCCTATTGTGTATGCAAAGTACTATGTTAACCATGCTAGTAGACAGAAAATGGAGAAGTACAATGGGAAGTAAAAGAGTTGAAGATGAATATGTGAAGATATAACACTGCTTTCAAAGAACTTGCAATCTAGTTGAAATTAAGTGGCCTCATTTGCAACAGATCCAGAACAAATCCTTTTTTTCTGTGTGTGGTACTGGGGGTGGAACCCAGGGGCTTTTTTTTTTACCTCCAGGCTATACTCCCATACCTCTTTTATACTATATTTTGAAACAAGGTCTCACTAAGTTGCTGAGAGCCTCACTCAGTAGCTGAGGCTGGCTTTGAACCTGTGTGATCCTCCTGTCTCAGCCTCCCAAGCTTGGGGATTACAAGCGTGCGCCACCACACCTAGCCAAAACAAATCTTAATTCAGCTGTGGTCTTATGCTAACTTTAATGGCATGAGGAATAAACAGCTTAAATTTAGCACTCAAAAGAATTGGGTTTTTTTTGTTGTTGTTTTTGCTTTTTGCTTTTTGTTTTTTGGTTAGGTAGAATGTCTGGGAAAAAATTCCTGTTACTTTTTCAAGAGTTACACCAAAAGAAAATAAGGAAGTAATATAATAACTGAGCTCTAGATCTAATAGGATACAAGAAGGCAATTTTAGGTGAATTATTATTATTCAAAACATGAATTGGGCACTAATATAAAAGTGCTCCTTGTTAGGCTCTGTAGAAATTACAGATATTAATTAAATCTAATCTGATCTTTTGCTCTCTCTTTTTTTTTGTGGTACTGGGGATTGAACCCAGGATTATTCTACCTCTGAACCACGTCCCCAGTCCCATTTTATTTTTGGTTTTAAGACAGAATCTCACGAAATTGCAGAGAGCCTCACTAAATTACTGAGGCTGGCCTTGAGCCTGTGATCCCCCTGCTTCAACCTCCCAAGTACTGGGATTACAGACCACACCCTGCTTTCTTTGCCTCTCTTTTATTTCTTTAATTTTTTTTTTAATTTTTACTTCTTGGTACTGAGGATTGATCCCAGAGGCATTCTACCTGGGAGCTACTCACCCAGCCCTTTTTAGTTTTTGTTTAGAAACAAGGTCTCTCTCTCAATTGTGTAGGCCAGCCTCAACTCTATGATCTTCCTGTCTCACCCAATTACTGGGATTACAGGCATGTGCCACTGTTCCCAGTTTGGTCTTTGTCTTTTAAAAATCTATAATTTAAATCAAGCACTGTGCCACAAGCCTGTAATCCCAGTACAGGCTTGTATGGCTGAGACAGGAGGGTCACAGGTTCAAGGTCAGCCTTAGCAACTTAGGGAGACTCTTAGCAACTTGGCAAAACCAGGTTTCAAAATAAAGAGGACTGGGAGTATGTAGCTGGGGTTCAATCACCAGCACCAAAAGAAAAATGAAGTTTCGCAGGAGTGAGTGACCTCTATTTTTGCAGCCACAGTTCCTTTTTTTCTTACACGTCAGTATTCTTTTCTACATCCTCTAGTAGTTCTGCATTCTCTAGAGGATGAATTCAAATTCTGTAAAATGCTGTATAAGATCTTTTATGACCTGGTTTCTTCATTTCTTTCTACCTAATTTGTCACTTTTAAATCTCATAGTCCAATCAAGCAACACACACAAATGCAAACACGCACACACACACACACACACACACCCATCATCTTATGTTTCAACCATATCAAACTTTTAAATGTTCCTTAAATATGCCATACTATTGCACACATCCACTCCTTGACCGTTCTACCCCTCACCTCTGCTAGAATGCTCCCCTCCTTCTGCCCCCACTTCTCTTTTATAGGAAGCCTCTTCTTTATTTTTATTTTTATTTTTTATTGGTGCACTGTAGTCATACATCTTAATGGGATAAAAGATGGTGGAGACATGCATGCACACATCACCCAATTAGCCCTTACCCAATCCCCACCCCATTCCCTCCTCTCTGTATAGGAAGCCTTTGCTAACATGCATACACTATTTACTATTTCTACTCTCTGTGTCTGTAGAAGGCTAGGATGGAATGGTATTGTCTTTAACAGTTCTTTGTGCTTAAATTACAGGTCACTGGAGACTTTTAATAGGGAGCTGATAGGATTAGAACTGTGCTTTAAGAAGAGTAATTCAAAGCCTGGCATGATGGCACACACTTGAAAACCTAGTACTTGGGAGGCTGAGACAGGAGGATCGCGGTTCACAGCCCACCTCTGCTAGTTAGTGAGGCCCTCTGCAATTAGCGAGAGCTTGTTTCGAAATAAAAAATAGGGCTGGGGTGTAGCTTGGAGGTAGAATGCCCCTGGGTCCAATCCCCAGAACAAGCAGAAGGAGGAGGAGGAGGAGGAGGAGGAGGAGGAGGAGGAGGAGGAGGAGGAGGAGGAGGAGGATTCAGTTTAAGGGATAAGGACATATTAAACTAAAGAGAAACATGAAAAGTACAAAGAAAGTTGCTGGTTTGAATATTCTATAAGCAGTACTCCAGCATTATAACCACAAAAGAGAGAAAAACAAAAGATTCCTGCATTTCTGCAGTCCTCTGCACCACTGCCATGGTTTGCACCAGCAGATGAACTTGTCTTAGGTTTCCGTGTTTAGTGAGAGGCTTTATGGAATCTGAAACCTAACCATGTGGTATAGTGAAAATAGCACTGCACTGCGAGGCAGGTGTCCCGGCCCTGCCACTGATTTGGTGTGCTGCTTTCATCAATCACTGCATCTTTCTGGGTCAGGAAGGGAGTGGGCTTGGATTACATGTTCTCTAACTTCTCTCCCAGCTCTAACGCTCTAAAGAGCTAAGTCACCCAATTCCAAGCAGAGACTGTGGTAGCCGCATCTGGTCACTTCCCTCTAGTAAGTAGCTCCGCTTGGGGATTATTTGCAGTGTCCTGACACCCATCTCCTTGTTCAGTGACTTGGTTCACTTTACAGTTCTGTGGGAACCTAGCTTTCATCCGTTTTCATATGACTCACTTTGTAGTCATGTCTAGTCTCAAATCTTCATAAAATCCTGAACACCTGGACCCTAATACATGACTATTTGTGAGGCCATTTCTTATTCTAAAGACCATTCAGGGCCAGGCATGGTGGAGCATGCCTGAAATCCTATTACTTGGAAGGCTGAGATAGAAGGATCGCAGGTTTTGAGGTCAGCCCCAGTAACTTAGCGAGGCTCTCAGCCATCCAGTGAGACTCTGCTTCAAAAGAAAAACAATTTACCATTTTCAATATGATCCGTATAAAAATGACATGAATAGGAGCTGAATATCATCCAAAATTTTTGGCATCTACTGAGATGATGATATAATTTTGTCTTCTATTTATCTGAGCTTATGGATTTGTATATGTTGACCCATTCTTGCCCCCCCCCAGAATGAAACCAACCTGATCATTATGTACAATCTTTTTGTGTTTCAGAATGAATTGGTAATATTTTACTAAGGATATCTGTATTTAAGTGCATTAGGTATATTGGTATGTAAGGTTTTTTTCTTTTATGTATTCTTAACTGATTTGGGTATCAAAGTGATAATGGCTTCACTGGATAAATTGTAATGAATCTACCCCCCTTTTTGTTTCTTGAAATAATATGAGGAGTACTGACATTAGTTCTATAAAGTTCTGATATAATCCAGCTGGAAATCCATCCCATCCTTGGATTTTCTTTGTTGGAAATAAGCTTTCTGGCCTAAATTGTCATATATTTTAGAGAAGGTAGAATAAATAGCTGAGAAGAGAGTAAATTTGGCTATTGTTGTATGAACTAGTCTACATATGTCTGTTAGGTCCAGCTAATTTATAGTAATTTTTAGGTCTAAAGTGTCTTTACTGACTTTTTTGTCTGGATGAACTTACTACTGGTGAAGGAGAAGGGTTGAAATCTCCCAGTATTATTGTATTAGGAGATACCTGGTTCTTACTGTTGAGTAGTGTTTTTTATATATAAGTATGTGCACAGACATTTGGGGCATAAGTATTTTTATCATTATAACTTTTTTTCTCTGTTGGTGGTACTGGAAACGGAACCCTTCTACCTCCGGGCTACACTCCCAGACCTATTTTATATTTTTATTTGGAAACAGGGTCTCTTAAGCCAGCGCGGCTGGCTTCGAACCTGCGCGATCCTCCTGTCTCCGCCTCCCAAGCGCGGGGATTACAAGCGTGTGCCACCACGCCCAGCGTTCATTATAATTTCTTGTTGGTTTGTTCCCTTTACCAGTATGATGTGACCCTCTTTGTCATTTCAAAGTAATGTTGGCCTGAAGTCTTTTAAGTCAGATATAAGTATAGTTACTGCTGCTGGCTTATAGTCTTCATTTGCATGGAATATTTTCCCATCACTTTACTTTTAGCCTGTGGATGTCTTTGACTATATGATTTCTTGTAAGCAACATATAGATATTTTTGTTGTTGTTTTGTTTTTGGTACTGGGAATTGAACTAAAGGACATTCTACCTAGAGAATACAACCCCAGTCTTAATTTTTTAATTTATTTTATGTCAAAACAGGCTCTCACTAAGTTGCTAAGGCTGGCCGTGAACCTGTGACTCTCCAGTCTCAGCCTCCCAAGTACTGGAATTATACGTGTGAGCCACCATGCCTTGCTAGATCTTGTTTTTTAATTAGTTTTCCCATTTTATGTCTCTTAATTGTAAGTTGAGACCATTTGTAGTCAGTGTTATTAGAGAGTAGTGTTTGTTATTGCCTGCCATTTTGATTTATATCTGCTGTTTAATTTGGTTTTAGTTCTCTTTTACTTACTCTTCTAATGAGATGAATCCCTTCTTGGGCTTTCAACTTATTTTTAATTTCTGCTGTGTGTAGTCTTTCCTTGAATGCTTTCTGTAGCTGGTGTCATAGTCATAAAGCCTTTAGCTCAGGAGCCAGGTGTGGTGGTGCATGACTGTAATCGCAGTACTTTGGAAAGTACAAGACAGGAGGTTGGGAGGTTCACCTCCAGCCTTAGCTACTTAGTGAGGCCCTTTGCAATTGAGACCCCCCATGTATTGGTCTATGATTCAAACTCAGGCACATCCTGGCTGAAACACTCTTGTGTTTTTCTACGCTATCCATGTTGCTTTTGATTCAGTAAAAAATTAAGCTATCTTTCTCCTTTCTTGATGGAGTGATTTGGTATAACTAAAATAATGTCTTTCATTTATAAAACAGTGAACTTGTTATAAATAAGATATGATATGGAACAAAATAAAAATCCTAAATGCCCACTGAGATATGAATGTCAGTAAAAGGTGTTATATGCATAAAATGGAAGGAATACACTTTGCTTTTTAAAGGAAGAGAATTTCAAAATATGCAACAGCATGGGTAAATACTGAAAATATTACGCGAAGAAAAATAAGCCAATCACAGAAGGACAAATACTTCATTGTCAAACTTACTTGAAGAATCTAAAATAGTCAAAGTTATAGAATCAAAAATATACTTGCTAGGGACTAGAAGTTGAGGGATGAGGAGCTAATATCAACAAGCATAAAGTTTCAATTAAGCAAGATGAGTAAATTCTAGGATCATTTTTTCAACAAATAAACCTTTCTTTTGATGTTATTTATCTAATCTAAAAATAAGCATTTTTGTTTGATTTTAAGTAATATATTGGGAGGTAGGTAAATATGCCTGACAGGGCATAACAGCTTAAGTAGGGGAGATGTCAGGGAAACTTTCATCAGTAGGGAGAGAGAGCAAACTTTTTTTTTTTTGCTTTTAGGCATTTGAATGCTAAAATTATCTCTGCAGATGACCTTAATTGTGAATTTTGGTTCCCACAAGACTGGAAGAATTTTCCAAAGATACGCAAAGAAGAACAGCTATCTTAAAATAAATTTGGGGACTTTACATTACTGTATTCTGCTAAAGTAAAACAAATAGCAAACCTTTTTACTTAGGAGAAAAAGACACATCATTTTTTTAGGTTACTAAAGGCCCAAGATGCCAGGCATGGTATGGTGTCACATGCCTGTAATCTCAGTACTTGGGAGCCCCTGTCTCAGCAACTTAGACCCTGTTTCAAAACAAAAAATCAAAAGGGCTGGGAGCGTAGCTTGGAGGTAGAATGCCCCTGAGTTCTATGACCAGCACTAGAAACAAACAAATGATCCAAGAACTAAAATCATCCACATTAAGGAAGATATATACTTTCCCATAAATCAAAGCCTGTTTGAAACTCTGCAGAGTACATTTCAGGCATCCACTAAGACCTGGATAGGCAGATTATTGGTCCTAGAATCCTGAAACCATATGATTAAGCAGGATGGACTGAACCTCAAAGACCATGAGCCAAACTAAATCTTTCCCCTCTAAGTTGTTCTTGTCATGTATTTTGGTTACAGCAGAAAAAAAAAAACTAACTAACCCAACACCTAATGCAAGAGATGATAAAAACGAACTAACAGAGTTTCAGAATGGGCCAGATGTGGTCGTGCACGCTTGTAATCCCAGTATTTGGGAGGATGAGACAGGAGGATCACAGGTTTGAGGCCAGCCTCAGCTACTTAGTGAGTACCTCTGCAATTTAGTGAGATCCTGTATCAAAATAAAGAATAAAAACATGGCTGAGGGTGTAGTTTGGAGGTAGAATGCCCCTGGGTTCCATCCATATACTGCAAAAAGAAGAAAAAAAGATAGCTTCAGGAATTTCACTCTTAGACAACCTGAAGAATGGTACTCTATGTCATAACTTGTAAAAGGGGTAAGGCTGGGCAGAAAGACCTGTGAGCTCCAGCAAACGGAGCAACTTTAAATCCTAAAAAACAGCACTTACTTTGGAAACAAACCATCATCAAATCCAGTGCTCTTGTGCTATCTTTAGAGGGCTAGTCAAGACTGTACGCTGAGCACAGCTGATCCACTCAAAGACAGTGAGTGAGGCTCTCCCTCACATGTTTATCTGAGCAAAGCTCAGAGAACAACTAGTAGTCCTAAGTGAACCTCACAGACAGTTTAATATTCATGCCCCTCTTTATTGAAGCTATAGATGACTTATCCTACTTTCTCTCGAGAAAAAAATACCGTGATCTTTATAGATTCACTGAATGATAAAGAGAATTTACAGATCATATTATCTAACCTCATTGTATTGCACATAAGCGAAGAGACCACAAAGGAGTGATTTGCCCGAGATCACTCAATTAGTCATCCACCAGAGACTGAGATACGATCCTTGTCTTCTGCCTATCGGTTCTACAAAATTTTCACCATGCCCGTTATCTGTCTTCATGCAAGAATCCCCTCTAGTTTTGATGTCATCAAGTAAATGATATAGAAAAGGAGTGACTCAAATCAACCAATATTTAAAAGGTACAATACTCTTACAGCAGGATGTGCAAAAAGAATAAGACTTGCTGGTGGTCCTTTTGTTTTAGTGGGACTGGGGTTGGGAAAATGGGAAAGTTTTGATTGAGTGACCACAGAGATGACTATGGCCAAGCAATAAATGTAAACCATCAAGAAAGATACAGACAACAAAATACTGCAGTTCTCAAAGGAGAGAAATATGAAATCGGATTGTGGAGGTCAAGTATGGCTTTTCGCTTGACTACACACAAAAGAGGCACTATCACCATTCCATCTAGTAGAAGACACCTGCCTGAGGAGCACTTGTGACGCTTGTGGATCACCGTCCTACTCAGACCACAGTTACCACAATAATATATAGTTGCTTCTTCTTCATACGTAATTCTATTGCACCCATAATGGGGTTAGATAGAAAGAATGGGCTGAGACTTTATATCCTTCTCCTGTCTCTGAATTCTCTTATTTACCTGGTTCACTACGGTTTAATCATATTACAGTTCAATAGAGGAGAGGGATTGATGAAGAGCAAGAGAATATCCTCTTCTTATAAGAATAAATAAAAAGCCCAGCATGGTGCCGTGTGTGCTTTTAATCCAAGCATTTGTGAGGCTGAGATAAGAGGATTGTGTTTCTCTGACAGCCTCAGCTAATATTAGTGAGGCCCTTTGCAACTCAGTGAAACCTGTTTCAAAATAAAGAATAAAAAATAGGACTGGGGGTGTAGATCTCAGAACACTCCTGAGTTCAATCCCCACCACCTCCCCCACCAAAAAACAGGGGTTTCTCAAATATTTATTTGACAGGAACTGAGCTAGAGCTAACATGAACCAAATAAATTATCTGAGTAACTCCTAAATTAAATAATTGAAATCAAAATCACATAGCCATATTTTTGCTTTCTCGCCTCACCCTTAACCACCTAAGCACCCAGATATGAAAGGTAGAGTCCAATATTGGCAGAAGCTCTTATCAGAGATAAGGATTCTCAAGGAAAATGAAAAGGAGAGAAGGGCAAGGAGCATTGAGTGCCTCCTAGGTACCAAGCTGAGAATCCCCAAAGCAACCAGAGATGACCCCTCAGAACCCAAACTTGAACAAATACCACTCTATTGTCCAGACATAGAGTGTGCATGGACTCACTTGTGCGTGTCAGGGCTGTGCTAAATTGCAATTGTGCAACCACCACCATGAAAATGTATAGGTAGTTAGCACATTCAACTGCTTATATTACACTTCTTATCAGTGGATGTCAGAAATGTATAAACCTCTTTCTTCCTCCACATTCGGGAGAAATATAAGCTCATCTAAATGAGAAGTTTTCAATTTTATTTGTCTTACTTCTCCCTTTTCAGGAAAAAATATAAATATATATATATATATATATATATATATATATATATATATATATTCAACAACCCCACCCCTGGAAATTTACCTTCTATCAGTGAATAAACAGAAAGATACAGTGACAAATTTTCATTCTTTTATGTATCTATATTTTGTTCCAGAATATCATACTGGGGTGGTACAGCCCACAGCTGGGCATGGTGGTGTGTATCTGAAATCCCAGTACTTGGGAGACTGAGACAGGACGATCTCAGATTTGAGGCCAGCCCCAGCAACTTAGTGAGGCCCTCCGCAACTTAGTGAGACCTTGTTTTGAAATAAAAATTAAGATAGTTCTGAAGGGGTGTGGCTCAGAGGTTGATTGCCCCTGGGTTCAATCCTCAGTAGTGCATACATGCGTGCACACACACATACATACATACATACATACACACACATACATACACACACAGTATAACAGAGGTAAAGATAATATTCTTTACTGATTAGATGAGTGGAATCATATAATTTTAAAGTCAGAAAGGGTCTTTATACATTGAAAATGCCACCATCATATCTTCATTAATATATAAAGACTTGAAGAAAGCTAATCAAACTTTCAAAAAGGTTACTGCCTAACAAAATAGAAAAGCTGAATCTTGAGTAATTCTCCACTCGCAGCCCACATTCTACTCAGACCATAGTAGGTTACCTTATCAACTCCTTTTCTGAAGAAGGGCAGACAAATTAAAGAGTGAGAAGATATTAGAAAAGGGTTTGAAAACGATTGATGTTGCCCTTATTTCTGAATATCACTCTAGCTTCCACCTATAAGAGAGAACATACATCTACTTGTTCTTTGGAACTGGCTAGACCCAGTCAGCTTAATATAATATGGTGTGACTTTTTTCTTTTTCATGACTGAGTAAAATTCCATCAGATCTATGAACTGAGACTCCAGAGGAATGGCTGAGGGGAATTAAGGAAGAGAAAGAAGAATGAAGTCATAAAGAGTGCAAGGATAGAAATAATACTATGAAGCCGGGCGTGGTGGCACACGCTTGTAATCCCCGCGCTTGGGAGGGGGAGACAGGAGGATCGCACAGGTCCATAGCCAGGCTCACTGGCTTCGGAGACCCTGTTTCCAAATTAAAATATTTTTTAAAAATAGGTCTGGAGCCGGGCGTGGTGGCGCACACTTGTAATCCCCACGCTTGGGAAGCTGAGACAGGAGGATCACGCGGGTTCGAAGCCAGCCTCAGCTACTTAGTGAGGCTCTCAGCAACTTAGTGAGACCCTGTTTCCAAATAAAGTATAAAAAAGGTCCAGGAGTATAGCCGGGAGGTAGAAAGCCCCTGGGTTCCATCCCCAGTACCACCAAAATAAATAAATAAATAAATAAATAAATAAATAAATAAATAGTCTGGGAGTGTAGCCCAGAGGTAGAAGGGTTTCCAGGAACCCCAGTACCACCAAAAATATAATAATAATACTATGAATGTATACAAAATTGCCAATTCCAATCTCAAAGACCTGTGGGGCAGGGTTGGGGGGCGTGGTGGGGAGGGCAACAAGAGTCGTGTGCGTGTATTTTTCTTACACTTTATACCCCAATATGATGTAGCACTGCACAAGTAAACATGATCGAGTACAAGGTGAATTCAAAGTGCAGTATGATACCTCGCGGCTCAGGCATCTGCTTTTAAAAGCAGATGGGGTTTTGTGTATTTGCATTGTCTTTATTTTCCTTTTGAGTTTTTTTCTTTTTTCTTGATTGGCTTCCTTTGGCAAATTCCAGCCTGTTTCTACTAGCTAATAATAAACTGAAGGAAGGTGTTTGACTTGTCACTGGGACCATATATAAAGGACAAGTGGTCAGTCTCTGCAAGAAACCTTGAAGATAGAAATAACATTGTCATAGACCAGCTTTTAGAACAATATTTAGAAGAAAACCATTGGGTTTGCTACTGCTCCTTCAAAAAAATCCCTTTTCTGCTCATTTCTGGGAGATTTGTTATACATTACATTGTCAGAATTAATTGAAGAGAAGTGACATATGCTCATCAAAAGTTAACTACAGGGAGGGTCCAAGGCCTGTGCCTGTAATTCCAGCCATTCAGGAAGCTGAGGCAGGAGGATCACAAGTTTGAGGTGAACCCGGGCAACTTATCAAGACCTTATCTCACAATAAAATTTAAAAAGGGCTGCTAATGCCAGCCCAGGAAATACTGTCCTGGCCTGTCCCCTAGAAACCCTCTCCCAGCAACCAAGTCTTGCCTCCAATATGGCTGCCTTGTCAATCACATGGGACCTGGGAAACATCCTGAGCCCAAACCATAACAAAGATGTGTACCATCACTTGTCAGTGGGGAAATGGAAACCAAAACAACCTTAACATGATATCACTTCCCAATCATAAGGGTAAATAAATAAAGGAATAAATCAACAACAAGTATTTGCTACATGGAGAAACTGGAACTCTCGTGCATTGCTGATAGTAATATAAAATGGTGCAGCCCTCGTGCAAAACAATATGGTAGTTCCTAAGAAAATTTGCTGTATTAAACAAAAAGGCTACTACTGTAGCTCAGTAGTAGAGCACCTGCCTAACATGCATGAGGCCCTGGGTTTAATCCCCAGCACCCAAAATGTTAACTATACTATTTTGCATAACAGTTGACCTCTAAACATATACATGCCAAATTAGTGATAAAATAATAAATTCTATTATGAATTTTGTTTGTACTGGGGATTGAACCCGGGGAATTCTACCTCTGAGCTATAACCCAACCCTATTTTATTTATTTTTTATTTTGAAACAGGGCCTCACTAAGTTGCTGAGGGTCTGACTAAATTGCTGAAGCTGACCTGAACCTGCAATCCTCCTGTCTCAGCCCCCTAAATACTGAGATTGCAGAGTTTCACCACCTCACCTAGCTCTGCTACGAATTTATAGAAAGAAGAGCCCAATGTACTTTAAGCTATTCCTTCTTCAAGGAAAATTGTTCCTAAGCCATCCCAGGAAGATTAATAGTGTTCTAACTCCTACTACTAGCAGACTAGATTCTTGGATAGTAATTTACAAATTATTTTCCCCTTTGATCTTTATAATGATAGGGCAAATACCATGGTTCCATAAAGAGGAATATTGTAGAATATTTTCAACTTTAGATACAAAAACTGTCTACTCATAGCGGCAAACATCTGTGACCACTCATGGTCTGTATTCCAAGTTCCCCCACTGGGAATATAAAAATGAATGGAGGGAGGAGAAAAGACTCACAGAGTCCAATGACCAGCCCTAAATCTGTCAGTGAGGCTTTGATGTCCCATCACACACACAGAATCTGTACCTAAGGCTGCTAAGTTCCCATGACCCTTCTGGACCACTTCTAAGATCTTTAACTTCCTTTTCAATCTTCTGATTTCAGCTTCAGCATCCTCCAACCTTACATGTTAAGAAGCATCCCCACCATAAGAAGGAATATTTGCAACGGACACTGCAGTGCCCAAAAGAGGTATAGCTCCATTTTCTAAATGCAAATTATTTTTTAAGACTCTCAATTATCATCAAAAATATACTAAAATAGTTTGTACTAAAATAAATAAATTCCATTTATTGTTTTCTTTCATTAATCAATTAATAACACTTGTTTGAGGCTAAGATGGCTCTTACACTGTATTGTAACCTCTCCATACTTCTGAGCTATCACTCCTCACCCTCGACTCCCCTCCCCAAATACAAGCTGTTTCAAGACTTGAATGGGTTCTCATATAGCTTAGGTTTCCAAAGGATCTCTCTGTGTCCACTTAGTGGGGTCACATCATTAGGGGACCACAGTAAAGCAAATAAAAATGAATTCATTTTGTTTAAAACAAGTGATGCCATCATCTGTAGAATGATTGGCTTACACTAAATGAGTTCTACCTTCTAAGATTCACTCTATGAAAGTTTTATAGTCTTTTTTATGGCCTAATATAAATCATTGAATTGACTTATTTATGAATAAACAATGAAACCTAAGTACCAGAATGTGTAGGAAAGCTTATTTTGATCTATAAGGGTGGGAGAGTTTATTACTGGAACTCCAAATCATCCATTATTTTGTGTATTTTATTGTGATTTATCAGTTTTATTGGGCATCTTTCATTTAACTGAGAAATTAAAATTTATTTGTAAGGTATAACAAATGAACAAATAATTCATCTTTGTCTATGATATTGGTATATTTAACCCTTACAGTTAACTTTTTTAAAAATTTTAATTGGTGCATTGTAGTTATCCATCTTAATGGGGTACAAGATGGTAGAGACATACATACACACATCACTCATTTATCTCTCCCCCAATTCCCACTCCATTCCCTCCCCCTCCCTCATTCTCATGTTCGGCTTAGTGGTTGACTTTGATATGTTCCTCAATACTTCAAGAACCAACTTTACTTATACAGCAACCTTAGGCTCTGAGGTTGGATAGGTTTTAAATCCCATTGGAATGAAAAGATAATTCTAAATTGTTTCAAATGATAAATAACATTCAAATAGTAAACATTTTATTATTCATATAGACTGAACACTTACGGACAAGATACATATGTGTTAGTCCCTGTATGAGATGCAACCTTATTTACCAACCTGACAGTCTAGGAGGGAAATTACACATTTACACAAATCATTGATGTGCAAGTTAGATTTAAAGTTCTCTAGATGTTTAACAAGGATAGAAATTACTTCGGATGTAGGTGAAGGGGATGGATAGTCCAGAAGGTATAATTTGAGCTGACTGATGGGCAGTTTTTGCATGAGCATAGATGGAAGAAAGGTCATTTCAGGTAGAAAAAAATACCACGTAAAGACAGGCAAATAGAGCTGAACATGGTGCCACATACCTGTATTCCCAATACTTGGAGTCTTAGACAGGAGGATCAGAAATTGAAATCAGCCGCAACAACTTAGCTAGATTCTCAGCAACATAGCAAGACACTGTTTCAAAATAAAAAAAGTAAAAGGGGCTGGGGTATAACTCAGAGATAGATTACCCTTGGGTTCAATTCTCAGTAACACACGCACACACACACACACACACACACACACACACGCACACACACGCACACACACAGGTAGGAAAACTTGTGACATATGTAAAATGGTCATAGGGTTTGCAAACAAGAGATATGAGAGAAACTGAGAAAGGTAAATAGCAGCCCAATGTAAGATGCCTTAAATATCAGGCTGAGAATTCTTGATTTTATTCTGAAGGAACTTGGGAATCACTGACTTTTTTTATTAATATATAGTGTTATAATGGGGTCCAATGTGATATTTCAACATATATATATATATATATATATATATATATATATATATATATATTGCATGTACTGATCAAATCAGGGTAACTAGCATTAAAGGTTTTAAAGGAAGGACATGACATCATTGGAGGTTACAATGTATGGGAGATTATTCTAGAAATACCTTGTAGCAAGATAGATCTAATACCTTTCAACTGTGGCTCTTTCAAAGGCTATAGCAGAAGATAGAAGGGTAGTTTCCAGGCGCTTCAGAGATGTTTATCAAGGGGTACGAAATTTAGTTATAAAAGAAATACATTCTGGGGGTTCAAAGCATTGAGTATAGTTACTAAGACTACTATATACTTAAAATTTGCTGAGAGTAGATCTTAAGGATTCTCATCACATACACACAAAATGGTGACTATGTGAGAGATGGATGTGTTAATTAACTTGGTGGTAATCATTTCACAGTGTATACTATATCGGATCATCATCTTATACATCACATTGTGCATATATATCAAGTATATTTTATTTTGATTTGTCCATTATACTCAGGAAAACTAAGAGGGAAAAGGCTATACCAAAAATCTCAACAGCACCATCTAGTGCCTCGCAGGATAATACTGCCGGTTTATTTATTCATTTTTTATTGGTGCATTGTAGTCATCCATCTTAATGGGGTACAAGATGGTGGAGGCACACATACACACATCACTCATTTAGCCCTTCCCCAATCCCCACCCCATTCCCTCCCCCTCCCTCTTCCTCATGTTCGGCTTAGTGATTGATGTTTGTGAATGTATGTCATGTACCTGAGGAGTTTCCCCTCTTTCCCCTCCCATCCTCCTTATTTGGATCACTTTATTTGCTCATCTGTAGTATCTCCTTCTTTGTCTAGAGTTCCTCCTATGATCCATTTTCTCACTAGCTTCCGCATATTAGGGAGAGCATCCGATGTTTTACTTTTTGTTACTGCTGGGTTTTTAAAAATCACTTAACAAAGGATTAATTTTGAAAGACTGAATCCTGACGGAAACATCAAGCACTGTAGGCATTATGTTTGTATCAATTTGAACCTCACTATGACGTATAATTACAATGTACCCATAAAAGTGTCTATAAAAAGACTAATTTTGAGAAGTTTCCCTTCCATCCACAAACGCACCTAAGTTCCACAAGCCAATGCTGAAAGAGATAGGTAACTGAAAAGCAAACTGAGAAATAATAGAAATTGGAAATGATAGTCTCATTTTTTTCTCTAGGGCCTCAAAATTATTCCTTAATTTTTTTTGATCTTATACCAATATTTCTTGGTGACAAGAAATGACATCATTTGTGGAGATTGAACCCAGAAGTGCTATAACACTGAACTACACGCCCAGCTCTTTTTTGTTTTGTTTTTTTCTTTTGAAACAGGTTCTTGCTAAGTTGCCAAGGCTGCCCTGAAAGCTGCAATCCACTTACCTCAGCATCCAGAGTCACAGAGATTTCAGGCATGGGCAATCACAGCAAACTAATGGTGACATTTTTTAATGAAAGGGGAAAATAGAACAACTAGGAATGAGATATCTTCAACAGCAAATGTAATAGTATTAAACCTGGGAAGAGAAATTCTACTTTGCAACCACTAACACGGCCATTTCTATATCCCTGGTGTGGAGAAGTTGCATCCATTGCTGGCAGTTATTGTATACTCAAGCAGTCTTCCCTGCTTTCAAAACATCAACCCCTTTTCAATCCCAGTGCAGTGACAATGCCTGTAGTCCCAGTACTTGGGAGTCTGAGACAGGAGTATTGCAGATTCAAAGGCAGCCTCAAGAACTGAGACTCTTGGCAATCTAGAGAGATCCTATTTCAAAACAAACATACAAAGGTCTGGGAGTATAGCTCAGCACTGGATTTAACTCCCAATGCAATAAAAAAAAAAACTGAACTAAAAAACCAAATCCCTCTCTTACCAGGGAACAAGAGTTGTGTTATGCCTCTAACATCTTGTACTCCATTGAGATATATGACTACACCAGGCGTGGTGATGCACCCTTGTAATCCCAGCATTTGACAGGTGGAGACCGGAGGATCACGGTTTGTGGACAGCCTCAGATACTTAGTGAGGCCCTCTGCAACTCAGTGAGACCCTGCTTCAAAAAATAAAAAAGACCAAGCCGGGTGTGGTGGCGCACGCTTGTAATCCCCGCGCTTGGGAGGCTGAGACAGGAGGATCGCACGGGTTCGAAGCCAACCTCAGGTACTTAGAGAGGCTCTCAGCAACTTAGTGAGACCCTGTTTCCAAAATAAAATATAAATGGGTCTGGGAGTATAGCCCGGAGGAGAAAACCTTTGGGTCCACCCCCAGTACGACCAAAAACAAATATATATATATATATATATATATATATATATATATATATATATATATATATAATTAAAAAGACCAAAAAAATAGGACTGGGGGTGTAGCTCAGAGGTAGAATATTCCCGGGTTCTATCCCCAGTACTGCAAAAAAGTAAAAAATAAATAAATAAATAAGACTAAAAAAAGATGTATGACTATGATACATACATCAATAAAACTTAAATTTTAAAAGATTATCTGACATATTATATGTTAATGAGTTTTTCCCATTCCCATAAAAAACAAAAGAGGAGAATCTGTCATAACGCAAAGAAATGGCTACGTCTATGTTATCTTCTCCCCTAACTCTTTCTGATCAGAGCTTGCTAACTACTCCGAGGAACTTGGCTACACCAAACATTTCTCTTGCTACAAGAGAAATGAGTGTACACTGCTAACCATTAAGACTTTGACTTCAATTCTAGGAGGAGGAAAAAGATAACTAGCGATAATAACTCCTTCGTCTACCGAGTATGTTCCCACTAGTTACACTACATCTTTCCTCTCAGAGTCTTAAATTAGAACACAGATTTTTTCAATGCATTCTGCCTCTTTGGAATCTTTTCTCATTATTAAAATAATCAATTGGTCTCAAGTTTTCTCCATCCATGCTGTGCTGTGATTCTAAATAAAATCAACTATGTCCTGGGTTAAGAATCTCAATCAAGAGTCACTTTCACATGCTTTATTTACCAGACATAGGTTTTATTTGGTTGTGTGTGTGTGTGTGTGTGTGTGTGTGTGTGTGTGTGTGTGGTATTGGGGAATAAACCCAGGGGCATTCTACTTCCAAACTATACTCCCAGCTCTGTCATTTATTTATTTATTTATTTATTTATTTATTTGTTTATTTATTTTTGGTGGTACTGGGGATGGAACCCTTCTAACTCCCGGCTACACTCCCACACCTATTTTATATTTTTATTTGAAAATAGGGTCTTTTAAGCCAGCGAGGCTGACTTCAAACCTGCGAGATCCTCCTGTGGCTGCCTCCCAAGCACTGGGATTACAAGCGTGTGCCACCATGCCTGGCTCATTTTTTAAATTTTGAAACAGAGTTTCAAAGTTGCAGAGGCTGGCTAGCCTCAAAACTGTGATCTTCCTGTCTCAGCCTCCAAAGTACTGGGATTACAGGTGTGTGTCGCCACACCTAGTGTACATAGGGCTTTTAAACACTTAACTTGAGCTGGGTGTGGTGGCCCACACTTGTAATCCCAGCGCTTGGGAGGCTGAGACAGGAGGATCGCACGGGTTTGAAGCCAGCCTCAGCTACTTAGTGAGGCTCTCAGCAACTTAGTGACACCCTGTTTCCAAATAAAATACAAAATAGGTCTGGGAGTATAACCCATAGATAGGAAAACCCCTGGGTTTCACCCCTAGTACCACCAAAATATAATAATAAAATAAAAAATAAACACTGAATTTAAATTCCTTTTCTTGGAACTTAGGACATTTTATGGATAATTTCATGTTCTAATTGCTCCCTATTTTTATGTTTCCTTCTTTAGTTCTTATGTCACCTGCATGCCCACTGTGGGCACTATGACTCAATCACCAAAAACTATATTGCACTTATCATCTAGATGGTCACTGTTCTTTGTATTTACTCCAAATATCAAAGTCCTCAGAAAGACTGTGGTCATGCTCTCATATCTCTGGATGGAGATACCATATGGTGTAGCAATTAGTCATGGTTGAAGCTAATGGGAACTTCAAAGTGATTCCAAATTGTATTTTGTCATAGAATCATCAAATCTCCAAAGCTATGCACTCCTTCCTTTTTATATAATTATATTGGTCTACATATCAATAAGAGTTTGTTTCAATAATAACAAATTAGTTTATGTCATGCACCTACATACAGTGCATGACACCTAGGAAAGCCCTCTTCTTAAAGGAACCACGTATTTTTATCCCAAATGTATTCTTTAACAAAATCCAAAGCTCTTGCAATCAATAGATAGATAGAGCCATATTTGCATATGTAAAAATGTTATCTTTAAAGTTTTTCTCTAATTAAAACATGTTATAACTTCATTTAAAAGGAAAATATATGAGGTGGTACTAGAGTAGTATGATGAAATATGGAAGAGATACTTTACCCAGGTCTTCAAGGATAGGAGGAAACCCATCAAGCCAACATGGATGGGAAAGGGGATTTTAAAAGTTTTCTTGGTGTCTGTAGGACTTTATTCCTTCTCCTGGGGACAGGCTACAAACCGAATCTCTCCTCGGTGCCTCACAACCCTTTCTTGGTTCCTGACATGAACAAAAAGTGAAAATAGCCTGGGCATGGTGCCTCACACTTGTAATCCCAGTGCTTGAGAGGCTGAAATAGGAGGATCGCATGTTTACCACTAGCCTCAGCTACTGAATGAGGCTCTCAGCAACTTAGCAAGACCTCGTTTCCAATTATAAAAATAAAATAGAGCTGGGAGTATAGCTCAGAGGTAGAACGCCCCAGGGTTCTACCCCCAGTATGGTGCACACAAAAAGAAAAGCATACATTGCAACACTATGAAATAAAACATTAACATTTCCTATCATAAAAAATGGCACATTTTAGCTGGATTCAGTAGCACATACTTGTAATCTCAGTAGTTGGGAGACTGAGGCAGGAAGATTGCAGGTTCTAAGCCAGCCTACACAACCAAGCAAAGACTTTGTTTCAAAATCAAAAATCAAAAATTGCTGGGCGTGCCGGACGTGGTGGCGCACACTTGTAATCCCCGTGCTTGGGAGGCGGAGACAGGAGGATCGCACAGGTTCGAAGCCAGCCTCGCTGGCTTAAGAGACTCTGTTTCCAAATAAAAATATAAAAAAATAGGTCTGGGAGTGTAGCCCAGAGGCAGAAGTGTTCCATCCCCAGTACCACCAAAAAAAAGAAAAATGCTGGGTGTGAAGCTTGGAAGTAGAATGCCCCTGGGATCAACCCCTAGTATGAAAAAAAAATGATTTTTGACAATTTTTTTCTATTACTTCATTATAGGAACCAGGCAGACATTCCCAAAGAAACATGGATGGAACCGGAAATCTGACAATATCTTCTGCCAGTAATAACACGTGCCACGACACTATCGATGACTTTCGCAATCAAGTGTATTCCACCTTGTACTCTATGATCTCCGTCGTGGGTTTCTTTGGCAATAGCTTTGTGCTGTATGTCCTCATAAAAACGTATCATGAGAAGTCGGCCTTCCAAGTCTATATGATCAACTTAGCTGTGGCGGATTTACTGTGTGTGTGCACATTGCCTCTTCGTGTGGTCTATTATGTTCACAAAGGCATTTGGCTCTTTGGTGACTTTTTGTGCCGCCTCAGCACCTATGCCCTGTATGTCAACCTCTACTGTAGCATCTTCTTTATGACAGCCATGAGCTTTTTCCGATGCATTGCCATTGTTTTCCCAGTCCAAAACATTAATTTGGTGACACAGAAGAAAGCCAGGTTTGTGTGTGTTAGCATTTGGATTTTTGTGATTTTGACCAGTTCTCCATTTTTAATGGCTAAACCTTACAAAGATGAGAAAAACAACACCAAGTGCTTTGAGCCTCCTCAGGACAATCAAGCTAAAAATCATGTTCTGGTCTTACACTATGTATCACTATTCATTGGCTTCATCATCCCTTTTGTTATTATAATTGTCTGCTACACAATGATCATTCTGACCTTACTAAAAAATTCAATGAAGAAAAATCTGTCAAGTCGTAAAAAGGCCATCGGAATGATAATAGTCGTGACAGCTGCCTTTTTAATCAGCTTCATGCCATATCATATTCAACGCACCATCCACCTTCATTTTTTACACAATGAAACGAAACCCTGTGACTCTGTCCTCAGAATGCAGAAGTCAGTGGTCATAACCTTGTCTCTGGCTGCGTCGAATTGTTGTTTTGACCCTCTCCTATATTTCTTTTCAGGAGGGAACTTTAGGAGAAGGCTGTCCACATTTAGAAAGCATTCTTTGTCCAGCATGACTTACGTACCCAAGAAGAAGGCCTCCTTGCCAGAAAAAGGAGAAGAAATATGTAAAGAATAGTTTAAACCCATCTCCAGTAGAGACCAATGAAAAGGTTCCCAAACATATATCCTCTACATTTACAATAAAAAATAGTTTCCACTAACAATTTACAAATACTTATGTGTACCTATAAGTCTTTTTAATTTCTGCATTCCATTACTAGATATTTAAATGATAAAATTTCAATCCATAGCTATGAGCTGAATTATAAATGATTGTTTGACCAGTCACCAGAAAGTGGAAAATATTTGTGATTTCACATTGTAAACCACAGGTCTGAGATCAAGATTTTCCTTCTCAAATTAAATATTTACAAAGGATAAGGGCTAGACCTTTAAGATATAAAATTGCCAAATAGTTTTCAATCATCCTAACATATTTCTTTGCGTGCATGCCATCAGATGAGAACTGGAGATGACCCAGGAGCTACATAAAATATACTGTCATCCTCTTTCTTTGTAGTACTCACTAGGGAGGCAAAATAGATCCATTTCTTCTGGAATAGAATGTACAAGTGCTAGAACAGATGAGTATTCATCTAAATGTCCCTAAAGGCATCACACAATGTACTATCAGTGTGTTTCCAATGTTCCTGCCTTGGGCTTCCAAAAAAATACTGTTGTTTTTGTTGCTCATTTTAGGTTACTGTAAGAATTTCTTCCTCTACGTGACACATAATCCTTTCCTTAAGAAACCAGACAATGTCGGGCACAGTGGTGCACACCTGTAATCCCAGTCCTCAGGAGGCTGAGACAGGAGAATCACAGGCTTGAGGCCCCCTCAACAACTTAGCAGGGTCCTCAGTGACTTAGTGAGACACCATTTCAAAATTTAAAAAGAAAATAAATAAAAATGGCAGGAGTGTAACTTGGAGGTAAAATGCTCCTGGGTTCAAACCTCAGTAACAGCCCCATGGGAAAAAAATCCAGACAACTGGAACTCCTATATGTAAGTAACTAAAAATTCATCTAAAGAAAAGGAGAAGGGGCCTTCTTTTCTAAGTGCTTGTTACTGGGATCAAATTCATTACAAAGAATCTCTGAAGAGAATTCTGGATGTCCATGTTATGAATTCTTTTAAGAATTGCATATATGTATGTGTATGTATATAGCTATATGTAAAAATGTTGCTCTATGAAATGCATTTATGTATGAAAGTTATTATAAGCTTTATTGTTCCATATTTTTGCTTTTTATTGGCATGTTAACAGAAATATAAAAGATATTTGACAGTGTTTTTTATATTACAGCAGAAGCTTAAAACAATGAAAACTTGGTTATAGCTAAAATATAATATTCACGGGCAGACTTTTGTTGAACTGTAGTATGTTCCTCAGCTTCATGTTCCAAAAGGCACATTACCTCAGAAGAAATAAATGATAATAGTTAAAAAAGGAAAAGTATGAAAGAAGCTCTATCTGGATCCACCCTGTGTGTATTATTTCTATCTCCTTTCTAGCAGCGCAGTCCCTCGAAAAAAATCACAAAACAAAAAGACACACCTGCAATCCCAGTCCTTGGGAGGCTGAGACAGGAGCATTGTAGTTTCAAGGCTAGTGTGCTCTAACTTAGCAACACCCTGCTCCAAAATAAAAATAAAAATATATATATATATAAGGGTGTAGCTCAGAAATAGACCACCCCTGGTTCAATCTTCAGTTCCACAAAAAGAAAAAGAGAAGAGAAGAGAAGAGAAGAGAGAGAGAGTCTCTAAAGCATCACAATAACTGGTACCCACTGATTTTTGTTTAACACATAGGACTTGAAAATATCTATATTTTGACACTACACTGTCTTCCCTTACTTGAGGTAAACATCAAACATAATATTTGTCATAAAAACCAGTGCTCATTTCTCATTTACTAAGTCTAATGCTATTTGGCAAGCAGCATTTTGTGTTAGCATTCTACTGGAATCTGGGTGACCTGGATGCTAACCTGGTCCTCATTACTTACTAGCTGTGTATCATTAATTTAATTTTATTTATTTATTTATTTATTGAAGTACTGGGGATGGAACCCAGGCGCATTCTACCTCCGAGCTACACCCCCGCCCTACTTTTTATTCTTTATTTTGAAACAGGGTCTCACTGAGTTGCAGAGGGCCTCAGTAAGTAGCTGAGGCTGTCTGCGAACCACAATACTCTGGTCTCAGCCTCCCGAAGGCTGGGACCTCCGGCTCTAGCTATGCATCTTTAAACAAGTGATGAAACCGCTACTCCTCAGCTTCCTCATTTGTAAAATAGGAATGATGCTTCCTTGCCAATGATACTTGCCTTGCCATTCTTTTAGCACATTCGTGAAATTCAAATGAAATGGCCTATGTTAAAGTTTTCCTTTAAAAATAAATAGTGAGCCGGACGTGGTGGCGCATGCTTGTAATCCCAGCATTTGGGAGGCTGAGACAGGAGGATGGCAGTTCACAGTCAGCCTCAGCTACTTAGTGAGGCCCTTTGCAACATAGTGAGCCCCTGTTTCAAAATAAAGAATAAAAAAATAGAGCAGGAGATGTAGCTTGGAGGTCAAATGCCACTGGGTTCCATCCCCAAACCCACAAAAAAACAAAAATGGACTGTGAGATGCCACAGTAGATGTTTAAGTAGAGTTGTGTTATTTCACAATACTGAGCCATATTTACTACACAGATTTTCAGCTCTGTGAAAATTAGGACAAATTTTGACTTGAGTTAAATTCTATTTCACATCTCAAAAAAACCTTGTTGCTTATTTATTCCTACATCTCAGCTTTGGCTGTGATCTAATCCCACTCACTGCCCCATTCACTCCATATAAACACAGAACAAAACTCTTTCAGTTGCCTGGAAACTCAACATAAATTTGTTCTTTGTGTCTTACACACAGCCATACTGCTTAATAATTATTAATAATTATTAATTCTTTTCTCAATTTTTCCATAAAGCTTAGCACTTTCTTCCAAAGTGGAGTGATCCTGGTGGAATTATTAATTCCTTGAGATTGGAAATTATGTTTGGTTTGATTTGGTACTGAGGATTGAAACAAGGGATATTCTACCTCCGATTTCCAGCCCCTTTAAAAAAAAAAAAAAAAAAACCAACAGATCCTCACTAAGTTACTGAAGCTGGCCCCATATCTGTGATCCTCCTGTTTCAGCCACCTAAGTAAAGGGATTAGAGGTGTGTACCTCCATGCCCAGCTCAAAGTTCTATCTTTAAATGACAGTATGTCTTTAATGAGTTCTAACTATGTGCTAACTTCTGTTTTTTATTTATTTATTTATTTATTTATTTATTTATTTATTTAGTGTCTGGGGATGGAACCCAGAGGCATTCGACCTCCGAGCTACACCCCCTGCCCTATTTTTTATTCTTTATTTTGAAACCGGGTCTCACTGAGTTGCAGAGGGCCTCACCAAGTAGCTGAGGCTGTCTGCGAACCGTGATCCTCCTGTCTCAGCCTCCCGAATGCTGGGATTACAAGCGTGCGCCACCATGCCCGGCTCTAATCTCTGTTTTAAATATTCTATAGGCAACAATATATTTAATGCTTACAACTCCCCTGTGATGTAGGCAGCAGTGTTATTCCTATTTTGCTGAATTAAAAACTGAGACTCAAAGAAGCTTAGTGAATTGCCCAAATGTCAGACAGCTAACTGACATCTGAAGAAAGGTTTAAATCCAAGCAGTCTGATACCACAAGTAATTAATTTGCCATACTATTTTTGCTTGACCACTTTCAGATATAAATTTTCAGTTGTACAAGATGAACAGGTCCTCTAGACAACACTATGTCTAACAATACTGTGGTATGAACTTAAAAACTTTATTAAGAAGGCATATCTCATTTTAAGTGTTAACACACACATACAATTAGTGAGAAAGAGGAATAATAAGGGCTTAATGATTTACTTGTTCATTTTTAAAAACAAGTTTAATTAAACTGCATACTTAAAATTTAAATTATATAAACACATGGATTATGACCTAAAGGCTATGGTTTTAGTTGGAAGCACATCTTAAGAATATTGTATAATGTCTTAGCATTAGAAGGACTTCATGGTTGTAGTTCCTAATGGCAAAATGATACCCTGGGGTATTAACATGCCACAGTCTTCGCACACATTCCTTTGGTAGTCGACAGTCCTTTCAAACCTCATCATCTAGCCAAACCTCTCATTTTACACTTAGCTTTTTATTTCACTTAACCAGTATGGTTTCTGTATATTTAAAACAATCATCTCTAATCTCAAAGAAATACTCTCTATTTTAGCCTTCAGAATAAAACGCAAGTGGTTTTGTGTTCATCTTCGATGGTGAACTTTGTTTTTCTTGATTATAAAATCTCATGGCTCTTCAATCCAGTAACATGATTTTGCATTTTTAATTTTTAAACCAGGCTTTTAAGATAAATATCTCTCAATATCTAACTCTAGTGACTCCAACATTAAAAACTAGAAAAGCTTGAAAGGGGAGGTTAGATATCAGAGTAATGTAAATTTGTCTGCTCTTTTCAGTACGCACCAGAGCACTGGAAGTAAAATAAAGAGGCTCACTTATTCTAGTCTACGGCATGTATACAACCTGGGTTAGATAGGCTTTGCCTAATACAAAAATAGCAAAGTGTTTCTGAGAGGCCAGATCCAAAACATTTTCTTTGATCCATCCCAGAGCTCTGTTACTCTAGATAAATCAAAAGACAATTTCTAACTCCTCATTCATCTGCTCATTATTCACTTTTCTCTGCACTATATGTAATCCCTTCACATAATCCCCTCCATGATAACTTTATTGAATTATAAGAATATATTTCTATTAAATTACAAAAGCATAACATTTTTATAAAACTATTTTAAACGGCACTATTGCTCAAGTGACATTTAAGTTTCTAGTCCCTGCCTTTATAGTTTCTCTTGATACTAGTCACTTGATCTAAGAATTGTTTTGCATATTACTAACACTATCTTAGAAATTTAACACAGCTAAATTATCCTGATGGAAAACTGTCCTTCGGGTACAGAAAATTATATAAGTAGTTATTCAAAGGGAAGTAGTAAAGGTTTGCTATTGCCCAGTTTTATTGCACTATAGGTAAACAAAAATTACCATATTTGATCCTGAAGACCCACAACTGTTTGGGTTTGGTGTTTTATTTTTACGTTCCTGAAAGATTAATGGTTTCTTCGGTGTAGAAACAGAAAAGAAAGTTAAAGCTTGCAAAAATAATGTCCTACCTCAGATCAAAACAGATTCTTCATTCTGCATCTTTGGTAATTATTACTTGGCAAATAATAATTTAAATTAATATATAATTCTAGTCTGCCTTTAAATTTTTTCAAAGAAAACAAGTTTCCTCTTTCACTCTTCCACATTTTGTATTTCCACAGTTTTTATTTGACTGGATAGAAGTTATAGCAGCTCAGCAGCTAACAAGGCTCCTTTTCCCATCAGCAGATGGAATTTTTGTTGCTGAAGTAGCACCATGACAACTTTTCATGTATCTCAAATATTTTCGCTTAAATCTAACTGCTAAATCGAATATTTTATTTTTTATTTTTGGTGGTACTGGGGGTGGAACCCAGAGGCTTTCTATCTTCAGGCTATACTCCCAGACCTACTTTATATTTTATTTGGAAACAGGGTCTCACTAAGTTGCTGAGAGCCTCACTCAGTAGCTGAGGCTGGCTTCGAACCTGTGCGATCCTCCTGTCTCAGCCTCCCAAGCGCTGAGATTACAAGCCTGCGCCACCACGCCCGGACTAAATTGAATGTTTTACAATCTAATTATAAAAGTATTCCAAAGTCGATCCTATAGTCCTACAGGGCATGATTTATGACTATGTGCCTTCTCCTATTATTACACATTTATTACTCAGTATAACTGGTATATGGAATTAACCCTTGCTTCTCCTGTTTTAGAATGGGAAATCTATACTCTAATATTTTCAGAATATTGGAAGAAAACCTAAACTCTTTGATTGGAGGGAACTGGAAGTTAAGAAAAAACTGGAAGTTAAGAAAAAATTGGGCCTTTCTCAAGGCTGGAATAATCAAGAATCTTGATATGAGTGTTTGTATCATTAGAAAATCTCAGGGATCAGCTGGATTCAATGGCACATCCCTTTAATCCCCTTACTTTGGGAGGCTGAAAGAGGAGGATCAAAGATTTAAGGCCAATCTCACCAATTTAAATGAGACTCTCAACAACTTAGTAAGTCCCTGTTTCAAAATTAAAAAATAAAATAAGGCAGAATATAGCTCATAGATACAACAATAGCCCTGTGTTTAATCCTGACTACCAAAAAAAAAAAGATGGAAGGAAGGAAGGAAGGAAGGAAACCTCAAGGAGCAACCTGGGATGTTTGAAAGAAGCATTTGAGATTGTAATAGGACAGTATGTATCCAGGTCCAGTCAAGGGAATACCCAAATGGATCACAGAAAATTTTGAATAGTTTGTGCAGTCCTCCCCATGATCAACTGTATTATGTATCAATCAACATTAGGATATGCATTTTGTTTCCTTGCTTCCTTACCAGAACAACAAAATACTGGCTAACCAATAGGAATATCCATCTGCATGGCTATTCATTTTTTTTTAATTTATTTTTATTGGTGCACTGTATTCATACCTCACAGTGGGATACAAACTTTTGTAGACATACATGCACACACCGCCCAGTCAGCCCCCACCCGATCCACACCCCGTTCCCTCCCCATCCCTCCTTCCAATGCTTGGCTTAGTGGTTGACATCTAGTATTATAGCAATTTATCCAAAATTAAAAATGATAATTTCACATAACAGTTTCATTTGTCTGATACCAAGCTTTTGATGACTTAAAGATAACATTTCAATATTTCTTTTTGCTTTCTTTCTTACCAGAGAATATTTCTTTTCTATTTTTTTAGGTGAAACTATCATGTATTTATATATTTATTTTTCAGAAAAAATCTATCCTAATATGGAATATGGACTCTAGGTACCCACAACGATCTTGAAAAAGAACAAAGCCAGAAGATATATATTTTCTGATTTCAAACCATATAAAGCTACAATAATTGAAACAGTGTAGTACTGTTCTAAAGGCAGATATATAAACCATTGGAGTTAAATAAAAGCCTAGAGCTAAATTCTTCCCTATATTGTCAAGTTATTTTTGACAAGGTTTCCACGAACATTTGGTGGTGGGAATAATAATCTTTTAACTAAATATTGTTGAAACATAATAATTACATGGAAAAGAATAAAATTGGACCCTTACCTAATCCCATATACAAATATTAACTCAAAATAGATAAAAGACCTAAATATAAATGTTAAGACTATAAACTTTTAGAAGAAAATCTGGGTCATAAAACCTCACAACATTGAAATTGGCAGTGATTTCTTGGATATGATTTCAATGGCACAGGCAACAGAAGAGTATACAAACTCCCTAAAAAAAAAATATTGTATATCCAAAGACAATGTAACATTTCAATATTTCTTTTTGCTTTCTTTCTTACCAGAAAATATTTTTTCTATTTTTTAGGTGAAACTATCATATATTTATATATTTATTTTTCAGAAAAAAATCTATCCTAATATGGAATATGGACTCTAGGTACCCACAACGATCTTGAAAAAGAACAAAGCTAGAAGATGTATATTTTCTGCTTTCAAACCATATAAAGCTACAATAATTGAAACAGTGTAGTACTATTCTAAAGGCAGATATATTAACCATTGGAGTTAAATAAAAGCCTAGAGCTAAATTCTTCCCTATATTGTCAAGTTATTTTTGACAAGGTTTCCACGAACATTTGGTGGTGGGAATAATAATCTTTTAACTAAATATTGTTGAAAAATAATAATTACATGGAAAAGAATAAAATTGGACCCTTACCTAATCCCATATACAAGTATTAACTCAAAATATATAAAAGACCTATATATAAATCTTAAGACTATAAACTTTCAGGAGAAAATCTGGGTCATAAAACCTCACAACATTGAAATTGGCAGTGATTTCTTGGTTATAATTTCAATGGCACAGGCAACAGAAGAGTATACAAACTCCCTAAAAAATAAAAAACATATTGTATATCCAAAGACAATGTAAACAGAGTTAACAGTTACTAATAGAATGGGATAAAATATTTCCAATTGCTATATCTGAAGGTATATTAATATTCTAACTAGAAATCCTAAAAATTAACAACAATAAAGGCAAACAATACCATTTAGAGATAGGTAACAGACTAACATAAATAATGAATCTCCACAGATAACCAATCTTAATTGTCTGTTGGATGGAAAATCTTGTTTCTCTAGTTCTGGAGTGTGTTACCTATTTCTTCTTTGTAGTTAATCTCTTTGAGTATTTTCTCTAGTGCTGGTTTTGAAGACATAAATTCCTTCAGTTTCTGTTTGTCATTGAAGTTTCTTATTTCTCCATCTAATTTGATAGAAAGTTTTGCTGGATAGGAAATTTTTGGCTGGAAGTTGTTTTCTTTCAGAGTTTGGAATATATTACTCCAAGCCCTTCTGGCTCTCATGACTTGGTTTGGGAAGTCTGGAGTGATTCTAATTGGTTTGCCTCTGAATGTCAGTTGGCCCTTTGTTTTTGTTGCCTTTAAGATTCTCTGCTTGGCTTTCACATTGGTCATTTTGACAATTATGTGGCGTGGAGATCCTCTTCTCCGATCCTGTCTAAAGGGAGTTCTATAAGTTTCCTGGACCTTTGTATCAACCTCTTGCTCTATGTTTGGAAAATTTTCTGCTATTACTTCTTTGAAGAGATTGTTGATCCCTTTGGTTTCACTTTCTTTTCCCTCCTCTATTCCAATTATTCTTAGGTTAGCTCTCTTAAAATGGGCCCATATTTCTTCAATATCAGATTCCTGCTGTCGGATATTTTTTCCTAGATTAGAAACTATGCGTTCATTTTTGGAATGATCATCTTCTAAGAGCGAGACTCTGTTCTCCATGTGGTCTAATCGGTTGTTTGTGCTTTGAACTGAGGCCTTTACTTCATTAATTGCATCCTTTATCTCTTTTTGGCTCTCTCTGAGTTCTTTTCGAAGCACCTCTATTATTTCTACAGTTATTTTCCTGATTTGATCTTCTAGAAATCTCTGATTTTCTGTTTTATCAGGTTCTGATGTTGTGGGTTTGTGCACATTCATTACTTCAGTGTTATTCCTCTTTCCCATGATTTCGGAGGTTTGTGCCTTCTCTGGGTTCTTCCCTTGGGTCACTATGACTTCCCTTAAGGTGTTCTGGATCTCGAGTCAGTAGTATCTCGGACCCCACTACTCCTTTACTGGGTTGTATCACAGAGTCTCCGACCCAGAGAGTCGATAGAGGCTGCTTTAGACTGTGGGGGGTGCCAGGTTGCACGTTCTCCTATGGTGTGATATCTCTGCCACCGCCCCTCCCCCACTGGGTCAAGTCCCAGGGAGTACAGTACTGGGATTTCTCCTCTGTGGCCCGCAATTTGACTCACTGTTCTTGAGTACGCAGATGTAGCTGTACTGGCCTCGCTGAATTCGCTGCTGCTGCCGCCGGTGGCAATATGGCGCCGCTGCTACTCCCTCGGCTATGGGACTGGCGTTTTTCTTATTGATTTTGATTTCTACTCTGAATCCCTGCAGCGTGTGCTGAGCTCGGCCACTGGGAGCTTTAGATGCTCTCTGCACGGAGAAACCCCGCCTGGCTGTTCCGCAGTGGCTCACCTCGGCTTGCTGTAGCTGTCCCGTGAATTCGCCGGGTGCCTCCAGCAGTATGGCGCTGCTGCCACGTCTGCCGCGTCCTCTGGCGCGAGGCTGGTGTATCTCCTCTGTGGCTCTGTTCTCAGTCCACTTTCTCTCTGGAGCCTGGTGATTTTTTGTTTCACTGGTGATGGTGTTTTCTGGCTATGAAAGGCGCTGATTTTGTGGTAATGGAGGTTTGTTATTAGCGGGGCTCTTAAGCCCCGCTTTTCTCGGTCGCCATCTTCCCGGAAGTCTCTCAATTTTTTACTATAAAGTATTTAACTGGCATTTTGGCACAAATTGTCTGATGAGTTTGGCAACATGAGCCAGTTTCCATAAGGCTTAACGTCCATATCCTCTCCTCTCAGCCCCAAACCAGCCCTGAACAAAATAGGTTGACAAAGAATGTTTTCAAGAATAAATCTTTGGAATCCCCAATTCTAGAATAAATAAAAGGCTATTGCAAGTATGGTTATGATACTTTCAAAATAGAGACCTATTATAATTAGTCTATGTCTGCAAATACCTTTTGAATATTTCACTAATTAAGAATCTTGCGTTCCAGGAAGATGGCGACCAAGAAAAGTGGCATTTACGAGTCCTGCTAAAACTCGATCTCTATTGTCACAAAATTAGCACTTTTCATAGCCAGAAAACACTATCAGCAGAGATATAAAAATGTAAACACAAGGGACAGAGAAAAAAAAAAGACTAGAAGAACGACCAGAGACCAGAAAAGAAATCAAACCTGCAATGCGGCAGCGGAGCCGCACCGACGCCATCATGCCTCACAGCACCAGGCTCCAGAGAGGAAAGGTAAACAAGGAGCTGAAGAGAGCAGCTGCAGATCATTCTGGTGTAATTCAGCAGTTCTTTCAGCACAAAGAACGCCTAAAACTTCCAGTGGCCAAGCTCATTACGCCTTCCAGGACTCAGAACGGAGGTCAAAACCAGAAAAGAAATACGCCAGCCTCATGGCCAAGGGCATGGCAGCAGCGCCATATTGCAAGCAGCACCAGCCTCACGGCTGAGGGCGTGGCAGCGGTGCCATATTGCCAGCAGCAACAGCAAGTTCACCTCACCCGCACCCCACAGCAGTTCCCAATCTGCACACACAATAACTGTGAGTGAAATTGCGGGCCCTAAAGGAGAAATCCCTGTACTGCACTCCCAGGGAATTGCACAGCTTAGATAATCTCCCTGGGTCTGAGATTTTGCAGTCCAATCCAGTGAAGGAGTAGCGGTGACAGAGATACCACACCCTATTCGCAGCTCTCTGTGGGAAAAAGCCCAGCCTGGCACCCCCATGGTCTCGCGCAGCCTCGATTAGCTCCCTGGGTCTGAGGCTTTGCGATACAACCCAGTAAAGGAGTAGTGGTGGCTGAGATTACCACAGACTCAAGATACAGAGCACCCTAAGTGAAGTCATAGTGACCCAGGGAAGGCACAAACTTCTGAAATCATGTGAAAGAGGAACAACAATAGAGCAATGAATGCCCACAACCCCACAATATCAGAACCTGATAACACAGAAATTCAGAGACCTCCAGCAGATCAAATCAGGAATATAACTGTAGAAATAATACAGTACCTTCGAAAAGAATTTAGAGACAGCCTAAAAGACGTAAAGGATGCAATCATTGGGGTAAAGGCCTCAATTCAAAGCATAAACAATCGATTAGACCACATGGAGAATAGAATCTCGCTCCTAGAAGATGATCACTCCAAAAACGAACACATAATTTATAACTTAGAAAAAAATATCAGACAGCAGGAATCTGACATTGAAGAAATATGGGCCCATTTTAAGAGAGCTAACCTAAGAATAATCAGAATAGAGGAGGGAAAAGAAGGTGAAACCAAAGGGATCAATAATATCTTCAAAGAAATAATAGCAGAAAATTTTCCAAACATAGAGCAAGAGTTCGATACACAGGTCCAGGAAACTTATAGAACTCCCTTTAGACAGGATCAGAGAAGAGGTTCCCCATGCCACATAATTGTCAAAATGACCAATGTGGAAACCAAGGAGAGAATCGTAAATGCAACAAAAACAAAAGGCCAAGTGACGTTCAGAGGCAAACCAATTACAACCACTCCAGACTTCCCAAACCAAGTCATGAGAGCCAGAAGGGCTTGGAGTAACATATTCCAAACTCTGAAAGAAAACAACTTCCAGCCAAAAATTTCCTACCCAGCAAAACTTTCTATCAAATTAGATGGGGAAATAAGCTTCCATGACAAACAGAAACTGAAGGAATTTATGTCTTCAAAACCAGTGCTAGAGAAAACGCTCAAAGAAATTAACTACAAAGAAGAAATAGGTAATATACACCAGAACCAGAGAAACAAGATTTTCCATCCAGCAGACAACTAAGCAAAAAAGAATAAACAGTATTTCAAACAGAAATAAAATCTTAACTTGTTAGGAATTAAAAGTTATCTCTCAATAATCACACTAAATGTAAATGGCCTCAATTCCCCAATAAAAAGACATAAAGTGGCAAAATGGATTAAAAACCAGAACCCATCTTTCTGCTGCTTACAAGAAATACACTTTACAAGTAAAGAGAGTAACAAACTCAAGGTAAAGGGCAAGGTAATTCATGTTAAACAGCTATCCTAACAAATGTGAAGTAGTATTTCACTATAGTTTTTATTTGTATTTCCTTAATGATTAGTTATATTATGATAATGATGAATGATATTCATGTGTTTATTGGTTATATAAAAATCTTTGGAGATTCATTATCTATTTTAATCTTTTATCTATTTCTAAATTGTATTGTTTGCTTTTATTGTTGCTAATTTTTAGGACTTCTATTTGGAATATTAATATACCTTCAGATACAGCATTTGGAAATATTTTATTATCCCATTCTATCAGTAACATTTAACTCTGTTTACATTGTCTTTGGACGTACAATATTCTTTTATTTTTTTAGGAAGTTTGTTTGTTTATTCTTTTGTTGCCTTGCCTTTGAAATCATATCCAAGAAATATCCAAGAAATCACTACCAATTTCAGTTTTGTGAAGTGTCATGACCCAGGTTTTCTTCTAAGAGTTTATAGTCTTAAGATTTACATTTAGGTCTTTTATCTATTTTGAGTTGATATTTGTATATGGTGTTAGGTACGGGTCCAATTTTATTTTTTTATATAATTATTATTTTTCAACAATATTTAGAGAAAAGATTATTTCCCTCACCAAATGTTCTTGGAAACCTTGTCAAAAACAACTTGACCATATATGGAAGAATTTATTTCTAGGCTTTTTATGTTACTCCACTGGTTTATATATCTGCCTTTATAGCACTACTACACTGTTTCAATTATTGTAGTTTTATAAGGTTTGAAATCAGAAGGTGTACATCTTCTAGCTTTGTTCTTTTTCGAGATTATTTGGGGTATGTAGAGTTCATATTTCATGTTAGGATAGATTTTTCTGAAAAAAAAATGTATGATAGTTTCACCTTAAAAAAAAAAACAAAAAAAGCCGGGCGTGGTGGCGCACGCTTGTAATCCCTGCGCTTGGGAGGTGGAGACAGGAGGATCGCGCAGGTTTGAAGCCAGCCGTGCTGGCTTAAGAGACCCTATTTCTAAATATAAAAAAAGTATAAAATAGGTCTGGGAGTGTAGCCCGGAGGTAGAAGCGCTTCCAGGAACCCCAGTACCACCAAAAAAAAAAAAAAGAAAGAAAAATATATATCCTCTATTAAGAAAGAAAGTATTGAAATGTTATCTCTAAGTAATCAAAAGCTTGATATCAGACAAATGAATCTGTTATGTAAGATTATCATTGTTAATTTTGGACAAATTGCTATAATATTAGATGTCAACCACTAAGCCAAGCATGGGAAGGAGGGATGGGGAGGGAATGGGGTGGGGGGTTGGGTGGGGGCTAACTGGGCAGTGTGTACATATATGTTTACACAAGTTTTTTATCCCATTATGATGTATGAATACAGTGCACCAATAAAAAAATTTTTAAAAAGAATCTTGCAAGCCAGTCATGATGGCACATGTCTGTGATGTGGCAATACTTGGGAGCTGAGACAGGAGGATCACAGATTTGAAGCCAGCCTTAGCAATGTAGCAAGAGCCTCAGCAACTTAGCAAGAAAGATTTTTTTGGTTTTTTTTTTGTTGTTGTTTTTGTTTTGCGGGTCTGGGGATGGAACCCAGGGACATTCGACTTTTGAGCCTATTTTTCATTCTTTATTTTGAATCAGAGTCTCACTAAGTTACAGAGTGCCTCACTAATAACTGAGCCTGTCCGCGAACCAGGATCCTCAAGTCTCAGCCTCCCAAAAGCTGGGATTACAAGCATGCACCACCACACCTGGCTTAGCAAGAAAGTTTTGAAATAAAAAATAAAATAGGCCAGGCGTGTTGGTGCACGCTTGTAATTCCTGCGCTTGGGAGGCAGAGACAGGAGGATCGCGCAGGTTCGAAGCCAGTCTCGCTGGCTTAAGAGACCCTGTTTCCAAATAAAAAATATAAAACTGGGTCTGGGAGTGTAGCTCGGAGGTAGAAGGGTTTCCAAGAACCCCAATACCACTAAAAAAATAAAAATAAAAATAAATAAATAAGGCTAAGGGTGTAGCTTGGAGGCAGAAATCACTGAGTTCAATCCCCAGCCCCCTTTCCCCCAAAATAACCTTACAATCTACGTATTAAAAGGGGTCATGTACCCCAGGTCTCCATACTTTGAGTTCCCATTTAGACTTTTCTGCCAATGGTTATTTATCCTCTCCTTTTTTTTGGGGGGGGGGGGGACTGGGGATTGAACCCAGGGGTATTCTACTTCCATGATACACCCCTCAGGCCTGATTTTTTATTTTTTACTTTGAAACAGGGTCTCACTAAGTTGTGGAAGGCCTCACTGTCTGTCAGCCACAAATCTGTAATCTTCCTTTCTCAGCCTCCCAAGTACTGGGATTACAAACCTGCACCACCATGCCCAGCTATTTATCCTCTTTTTAAAATGACAAAGAATTTTTTTTTTGGTGGTAGTGGGGTTCCTGGAAGCCCTTCTACCTCCGGGCTACACTCCCAGACCTATTTT
Organism: Muscardinus avellanarius; assembly: GCF_963383645.1. Classification (NCBI taxonomy): domain Eukaryota; kingdom Metazoa; phylum Chordata; class Mammalia; order Rodentia; family Gliridae; genus Muscardinus; species Muscardinus avellanarius. The sequence goes on along the minus strand of NC_137792.1, from coordinate 114,241,208 downwards.
TACATTTTTATTTGGCAACAGGGTCTCCTAAGCCAGCGCGCGGCTGGCTTCGAACCTGCGCGATCCTCCTGTCTCTGCCTCCCAAGCGCGGGGATTACAAGCGTGTGCCACCACGCCCGGCGACAAAGAATTTTTAAAAGTTCCAGAAACCAGACTATAATACCATGCTGTTCTTATTACTATCACTTTGTAATACCGTTTGAAAGTAGATATTGTGATGTCTCTGACATGGTTCTTATTGCTGAGGATTGCTTCGGCTATTTTGGGTGTTTTTTTCCATATGAATTTTATAACAGATTTCTCTAGCTCTATAAATTTATGATGGCATTTTGATAAGAATTGCATGCTGTTGGCACAAAAACAGAACATAGACCAATGGAACAAAATAAAATAATCAGAAACAAAGCCCCATACCTATAACCAATTGATCTTTGATAAAAGTGCCAAAGACATAAACTGGAAAAAAAGACAGCCCTTTGAAAAATGGTGTTGAGAAAACTAGCTATCCTTATGTAGAAAAATGGAACTAAACCCTAATGTCTCAACCTGCACAGAAGTCGACTCTAGATGCTCTGAAGATCTAAAGATTAGATTAGAAACTGCCAAAAGAAGGTATAGGTCCAACACTCCAACATATAAGTACAGGTAGCAACTTCCCTAATAAGACCCCAAAAGCTCAGGAAATTAAAACAAGAATTTATGAGCTGGGCATGGTGGCACATGCTTGTAATCCCAGCACTTAGGAGGCTGAGACAGAAGGATCGCAAAGGTTGTAAACCAGCCTCAGTTACTTAGTGAGGCTCTCAGCAACTTAGTGAGACCATTTCCAAATAAAGTATAAAATAGGTCTGGGAGTATAGCCCAGAGGTAGAAAGCCTCTGGGTTCCACCCCCAGTACCACCAAAAAAAGAATTAATGAGTGAGAAAGCATTAAATTAAAAAAGCTTCTGTGCAGCAAAAGGAACCACCAAGATTCTACAGAGAGAACCTACATGAATGGCAGATCTTCACCACCTACCTATCTGACAAAGGTCTAATACCTAGAATCTACAAAGTGCTTAAAAAGTTTAACACTAGAAAAACAAATAACCCAATTAAAAATGGGAAACTGAACTGAATAGACACTTTTCAGAAGAAGAAATGCAAATGGCCAACAAATATATGAAAAAAATGCTCATCATCTTTAGCAATCAGGGAAATGCAAATCAAAACTACACTGAGATTTCATCTCACTCCAGTTAGGATGGCAACCATCAAGAACACAAAAAATAATTAATGCTGGTGAGGATGTAGGAAAATAGGAGCCCTATTAGAACTACAAAGTAGCCGGGCATGGTGGCACACGCTTGTAATCCCTGCGCTTGGGAGGCGGAGACAGGAGGATCGCACAGTTTCAAAGCCAGCCTCTCTGGCTTAAGAGACCCTGTTTCCAAATAAAAATATAAAAAATAGGTCTGGGTGTGTATCCCGGAGGTAGAAGGGCTTCCAGAAACCCCAGTACCACCAAAAATAAAAAAGAACTACAAAGTAGTACAACCCCTTTGGAAATCAGTGTGGAGGTTTCTCACAAGACTTGGAATGAAACTACCATATGACCTAGTAAGAGAGCTCTTGGGCATCTTCCCAAAGAAAATAAAATCAGAATATTATATTCATACATGCTTATCCATGTTCATGGCAGCCCAATTTAAAATAGTCAAGTTATGGAACCAACCTAGATGTCCATCAACAAATGAATGGATCACAAAACTTTGATATATACACACAATAGAATTGTAGTCATCCATAAAGAACAAAGTTACATCATTTGCAAGAAAATGAATGGAACTCTAGAATATTATACTGAGTACAGCCAGTTTAAAAGAACAAATGGATGTATGTTTTTTCTTATATGTGGAAGCTAGATAGATATTTGGCAATAAGGCCAACATGAGATAGACGAGCAGAGACTCCAGGGGACTGACTGAGGGGGATTAGGGAAGGGAGAGGGGACGAAGTCATAAAGAATGCAATAGTAGAAATAATGCTATAAACATATATAAAATTGCCAATTCTGATCCCAAAGACTTGCAGGATGTGGGGGTCTGGTGGGGAGGGCAACAAGAGTGTGCATGTATTTTTCTAACACTTTGTACCCCAATATGATGTAAGATTACAATGTACCCAATTAAAAAAAACACAATCAGAAAACAAAGAACAAGGGCAATTGATATATAACAATTATAAATACAGTAACTGTTAATCCAACAGTTTATCAATTATCAATAATCAGATTATCAATAATCACCTTAAACATGAATAGTCTACATACACAAATTAAAAGATAAATACTGTGCCAGGTGTGGTGGCAGAGGGTGAGACAGGAGGATCGCACAGGTTCGAAACCAGCCTCAGCTACTTAGTGAGGCTCTCAGCAACTTAGTGAGACCCTGTTTCCAAATAAAGCATAAAATGGGTCTGGGAATATAACCTAGAGGTAGAAAAGCCCCTGAGTTACACCCCTAGTAGCACAAAAAAGGAAAGAAAAGAAAACTCCAAAGACTGAAATAAAAACAATAGGAAAAATAAATTTAGTAAAGTTACACATTACAAAATCAACACACAAAATTAGTATTATTGTTATATGCCAATAGTATGCCATTGAAAATAGAAATAAATTCCATTTATAATCTCTCCAAAAAATTAAACACCCAGGAATAAATGTAACCAAAGAGGTGAAAGATTTCTAAAATGAAATGTATAAAACACTGATAAATTGAAGAGAATACTATTTTTCTTAATTTGGAAACAGGATCTCAGTAAGTTTTGGAGAACTTCACAAGGTTGCTGAGGCTGGCCATGAACCTGTGGTCCTCCTGTCTCAGGCTCCCAAGTACTGGGATTACAGGCATGTACCACCACGCCCGGCTCTAATAGCTCTTAATGTTTGACATGTTATATCTTCTGGGCATTAAATGATTAGAAATTTATCCCAGTCTTTATAATCTGGCTTTTTTGTGTCTGTCATTACATAAATTCTAAACAGACTATTTTTCTCTGAGCCAGTAGTAATTACCAGTATTTCAGCCCTAGATGGAGCCCCAATTTCAGGTTTTCTGTGAATCTAGTGACTGTGTGTTAATACCCTTTCACAACTTGAGGACAATTCAAGCCCAGGTTTCCCCAAATCTGCAGTTGGTGACTTGCATAGCATGAACTGGAATAGTCCCTAAAAAGGGTAGTTCATCCCCTCAAGCCTCTCTCTCTGGGTCTGGGGTAGGCCCAGGTACCACATTAACAGCAGTTAGCTTGTGGCCAGACATTGATGGATTCCTCTAGGCAGAATTGCCGTGGTAGAATCAGCACCAGCTTCATAAGCCATACCTGTGGCCACCAAGAATGACAAATTGTGTTATACTATGTGCTCACAGCCCACCAAGATCAGCACAGCACTGGGGTAACACCAAGGCCCACATTGCTATATGCTGTCTAATGTTTAGGTGGATTCATGTCCTGCAACCCTTACAACCAGCCACAAATAAGGCTGGCTAGGATTGAAGTCTGAAAGACTGGGGATATATGTGTTGCCCTGGTACTGAAACTCTCTCTCAGACGCTTCATCTGAAGGTGGGCCTGGGGGTGGGGAATGCTAGGATCTGCCTACTATTAGTTTTCACCAGCCCAACACTAATTTCCACAACAAATCCCTAAGCTGACTCCCCTTTGCTATCCTCAACAAACATGTTCTTGCTCCAGGATATGCTGCCTATGGTTGGGGATGTTGCTGCTCTCATTGCTGTGACCCAAATACCTGATAATCACAACTTAGAAAAAGAAAGATTTATTTGCTCACAGTACTGGAGGTTTCAGAGGTATCAGTCCAAGTTAGGTTGAATGAAGTCTGGGGAGCTCAAGGTATAACAGCAAGAAAGCAGAGAGAAAGAGAGACAGACAGGGGAGGGGAAAAGAGTCATACATATAGTCCCCAACGCCACACCCCCAGTGATCCACCTCCAGCCACACTCTACTTGCCTATCTTACCACCCAATAAATCCATTAATCTATCAATGGATTCATCTACCTATGAGATTAGAATCCTCATGGTTTGATTTTCTCACCTCTGAATATATTTGCACTGTCAACACATGAGCTCTTCCAGGAGACATTCTATATCCAAACCATAATAGGAAATATAGGTGAGGACAATCTTGCATCACACCTGAGTCTCATGTCTTACAAAGACTTATGTGGTCTGCTGCTGGTGGTGACCCAGGCCCACTCCAAGCCTGATAATGACATACACAAATCTCAACCCCATTTGCTGGGCACATAATCTTTCTCTGATGCCGACTCAGGTCTCTGTCTGCAATTTGAGTCCGGAGGCCTTTGGTTTCTGCCTGGTGCCAGGCCTTACCACAGAAAGCCCAAGTCTAGTCTCCAAGGCAAGTCCTATGACAGCTCCCTGATCTGCTCCTTGGTGGGTGGAGTCTCGTTCCACATTTTGCAACCCAAGGTTTGAGGAGTGATGGTAGAAGTAATCAGCTGTCTGGTTGGTTAACACTACTCCAGCAGTTCAGTCCATGGATACTGACCTTGGAGTGAGGTTAGTTGGGGTCTGCCTGGCACTGGGTTTCACTGTGGTAGGCTTCTTCCCAGGACACAAGTCTAAGGCCTGAACTTAATTCCTTGTCTCTTTTCCAAGCAGGAGCGATTTCTCTACAGAAAAGGGTGATACTAACAACTCTTTTCTGATTTCTTCAATGTATCTGGTCTCTTTATTTTACTAAAACCAGACATGAAACTCTCCCCCCTGGTTTCCGTGGCTCTTATGAGGATAATGTAGTACATGAGTAATTGTGCAAATCGTTGTTACTGTGGGGAGGAGATTACTGAAAGAACTTACTCTACTGCCATTTTTTTTTATTTTGAAACATGGTCTCATTAAGTTGCAGAGGGCCTCACAAGTTTCTGAAGCTGATTTTACTATAATTTTAATTGTTAAATAAAAATTGTATGTATTTATGCTATACATGATGTTTTCATGTTTTTTGCATGTTTATCACATGATGTTTTGCCCTTAGTCAAGCTAATGAACATACGCAATATCCCTCATACTTATGTGTTTGTGTGTGGTGTAACTCTTAATTTTCTTTTCCGAACTCAATTCTGGCAGGGCATGGAGGTGCACGCTTGTAATCCCAGTACTTGGGAGGCTGAGTCAGGAAGATCACAGGTTCAAGGCCAGCCTTAGAAACTTAGCAAAACCCTATTTCCAAATAAGAAATAAAATCAGGCTGGAGGAGTAACTCAGAGATAGCATGCCCCTGGGCTCAATCATTAGTCACACACACACACACACACACACACACACACACACACGCACAGAAACCTCAAGCCTTATAGATAGGCTATCTATATTAGTATTAGTTTACTCTATAGGAGATCACTGACCAAAGTCATATATGTTGTTTAAATGAGGAAAACAAAATGTGCTGTGTATGTGCAGAAAGACTGAAGTGAGGAGTGGAGAGGATCCTAGCACACTAAGCAAATCGCTCTCGCCCTCGCCCTCTCCCTCGCCTTCTCCCTCACCCTCCCTTCTTTACTTCTTTCCCTTTTTTGTCAGCTATATGTTAGCTATTGCATTGGATAACAGTGAAGTCAACCTGAGGGGGAGATAACACATCAGTTTTGATAAGGGGGTGCAAGAAGAAACTAGAAAAAGTATGCAGTCCGGGAAAAACAGTTCAGTTAGATTACCTGAAGTAGCAGCCAGACGCAATAGCACCTACCTACAATCCCAGTACTTGGACAGGGCTAAAATAGGAGGATCACAGGTTCAAGCCCAGCCTCAGGATCTTAGTGAGGCCCTCAGTAACTTAGCGTGACACCTGTTCCAAAATAAAAAAGTTGTTGGGTACGGCCATGCACTAGAATCCTAGTTCTTGGGAGGCTGAGATGGGAGGATCAAATGATCAGGAACAGGTTTAGCAACATAGCAAGACTTTCAGCCACCTAGCCAAATCCTGTTTGAAATTTAAAATATATAAAGGGCTCAGGGTGTCACTCAGAGGAAGGGCTCAGGGTGTCACTCAGAGGAAGAATGCCCCAGGGTTCGATCACCAGCACCACAAAATAACAAAAATGAATGAATAAATAAATAAATAAAGTATACATCAAAGTAGGATGCCCTGGGTTTAAGTCCCAGTAACACACACACACACACACACACACTATGTCTGTAGCAACTTTACAGTGAGGAGTACATTGAGAAGCCTCCCATAGTCATTTCAATTAGAAGAAGCAATAGAGGTCTCTGAATAAAAGCTACCTATTTTACAGTTTTGCCCATGCCAGGGACAGACCTTACTCATTTATATTTTATTAATTAGTTAATTTGATAAGTATTTTTATTGACAAGCAAAAATTATAACAACTTATGGTCTACAACTTGATGTTTTGAAATCACAGCTCACCTTTGTTACTTTCTCCTGGTTACTACTCGAAGATTAGTTGTAATCATTGGTTGCATAAATAGAAACTTAATAATTTTCTTTTTTATTTTTTACAGTGATGGTCAGTTTGCGTTTTTGGTATAACGTAGCATCTTAACTGCCATATAAATAGTTTTGCCCCAAAGAGACAACGTACCATTTCTCATGCATGAACTAAACTAAGCTAGAGATTTCTAATTAATATTCTTTAAATGTGATCTGGGAAACTGTCAAACAAAGAGTGTTTCTTATGACAAAAAGTGTTTGGAATATGGAAGGCATGAAAAAATGGTTACTATAGGAATAAGACAAAAGAAAAGAGAAGAGTGAATAGAAGAGGGAGAAATAGGGTTTCACTAAATTGCCAAGAGGCTCACTAAGTAGCTGAGGCTGTCCTCGAACCTGCAATCCTCCTGTCTCAGCCTCCCAAGAACTGGGATTACAAGTGTGTGCCACTATGCCCGGCATTAGGTGAGCTTTGAAAATGTAGGCAAGAATGGGATCAGGGACAAAAAAGGAGCAAACACACTTGTCACGTCATTTCTTCACTTGAACAACCGCATGTCATATTACTACAGTGTTTAAATTTATAATGTTAGTGACTTGCCGCCGTGGTCTACTTTCCTACTCTCAGGGCCAAGAGTGATCTAACATCCTAATGACCAGTAAGTTACCAGTAAAGCTATTTTGGGTCATAGGAACCTTGGAAGAGAGGTTAGAGAGACTTGGCTCTAGCAGAGCTGACATCGTAGAGGGTACATACTTAAGGCATGCCTTCCTTAAAGACACAGAACTATAAGCAGCTTAACTAAGGCCTTCCTAGCAAGCAGAAAATCAGCAAAGAGAAGGAGACTCACCGGAAAGAGTGGTCAAAGGGAGAGAGTACTATATCATCTGGCAGAGTGAGATGTGGAAAAAGAAAAGACAAGCACAGGTTGAATGGTAAAATTATGCCAGTCACCAAACATATGGATTAGATCACTTCACCAAATAAAGAGGAAGAAATCAGTCAGGCAAAGGTAGCATTTCATTTAAGAGTACTGACCACTCAACATAATTATTCAAAAGACAATAAGACACGGGAAAGTATTGGAAATTGATTATTTATTTATTTATTTTGCAGTATCGGCGATAGAACCCAGGCTACACCCCCTGCCCTATTTTTTATCATTTATTTTGAAACCGGGTCTCACTGAGTTGCGAAGGGCCTCACTAAGTAGCTGAGGCTGGCCGCGAACCATGATCCTCAGGTCTCAGCCTCCCGAATGCTGGGATTACAAGCGTGCGCCACCATGCCCAGCCAAACGATTGTTTTAAATGAGCAAAATGATGTTTCTGGTAATGAATCAAACACTTATTGAAAAACATAAAAATTTCCAAGTGTAGGGGCCCACGTCTATAATCTCAATACTTGAGAGGCTGAGACAGGAGGATCGCATGCAGGTAAAAGAATAGCCTCAGCAACTTAGTGAGACCCTGTTTCAAAAAAAAAAAAAAAATAGGGCTGGAGATGTAGCTCCGAGGTAGAAAAGCCCTGGCTTCCATCTGTCTTTGCAACTTTACCTGCACACACACACTTGGTATTATTGATTTCGCAAATTTCATCTTTGTATGTTGTATATGCATCGATACAGATTTATAATTATTTGAAACCCTTGTTATTTAAATCCTATTAAAAATTAAAAGGTAGATATAAACCCGAATTACAATAATACTGCTTTTATTTTTTTATTCGTAACTTATCGTTACTGGACATTTTTATATTTTCATGTGGTTTCAGGTTATTTCTGTCATCCTTTCACTTCAACAGAAAGAATTTCTTTAGCATTTTTGATAGGGCGGTCTAATGGTTATTTACCTCCTAAGTTTCTGCTTACTGGAGAATTTTTAACTTCTTCTTCTTCTTCTTCTTCTTCTTCTTCTTCTTCTTCTTCTTCTTCTTCTTCTTCTTCCTTCTCCTCCTCTTCCTTTTTCCTCCTCCTCCTTTCTCCTCCTCCTCCTCCTCCTCCTCCTCCTCCTCCTCTTCCTCCTCCTCCTTCTTCCTTCTTCTTCTTCCATCTTCTTCCTTCTCCTCCTCCTTCTTTCTTCTTTTGGTCCTTTCTTTCTTCTCAGATTCAGTCATTTCATTTCAAATCACCTATCCTCAAGTTCAATGAATTTTTATGCTGCCTGTTTGAGTCTGCTCTCAAATCCCTGTAGTGACCTTTTCTATTCAATTATTTTATATTTCATCTCCAGAAATTGTCTGGTTCTTTGTTATAATTTTTAATTTTTCAAATATTATTTTCCTGATTTCCTCAAGTTCTCTGTTTTCCTTTAGCTCTTTGAGAGCATTTAAGGTAGTTGTTTCTTGCGTTTGTGTGATGTGTGTGTGATTTTGTGTGTGTATGTGTGATTGTGTGTGTGTGTGTGTGTGTGTGTGTGTTACTGAGAATTGAGCCCAGGGCCATTCTACCTCTGAGCTTCACCTCCAACCCCCATTTTATCTTTTTTGAAACAGTGTCTCACTAAATGCTGGTGGCCTTGTTAAGCTGCTGAGGCTGGCTGTGAACCTGTGATCTTTCTGTCCCACCCTCCCAGGTACTAGTATTATGAGCACTGTTTTAAAGTATTATTTTAGCTGGGTCCTGTGATGAATACCTATAATCCCAGTACTTGGAAGCCAGGACAAGAGGATCGCAGGTTTGAGGCTAGCCTCAACAACTTACGGAGATGCTGTCACATAGTAAAAAATGAAATAGGGCTGGGGGTACAGCTCAGAGGCAAAAAACCCATTAGGTTCAATCTCAATATGAAAAATAAATAAATAAAGTGTCTATCTTGTACATATGATGCCTGTTTTTCCTTAGAAATGGTTTCTGTCACTTCTTTTTTCGTTTGTAAATAGGCCTTGTTTGTCTTTTTTTCTTTTTTTCTGTTTGTTTCTTTGTTTTATGCCTTGTGAATTTTCATTGACAGTCAGTTGAAATAAATGGATTATTTCTTCCAGTCCAGCTGTAACAAAGAAAGACATTCACTAATTAGCATGGCATGTTCTCAGTTTTGAGGTCAGATTAAAGGAGAAACATTAAGATCTTCTCAGATTGTGTGTACGTGTTTGTGTGTATGTGTGTGTTGCTGGAGATTGAAGACAGGAGAATTCTACCTCTAAACTACACCGAGCCCTGTTTCATTTTTTTATATTGGAACTGATTCTCACTAAGTTGCAAGGGCCTTGCTAAATTGCTGAGGCTAGCTAGCCTCCAATCTGCAATCTTCCTGTATCAGCCTCCCAAGTACTGGGATTACAGGCATGCGCTACCACTCCCAAATTATATATGGCATTTTTTTTTTTGGTAGTACTGGGGGTGGAATCCGAGGCTGTCTACCTCCAAGCTATACTCCCAGACCTTTTTTACATTTTATTTGGAAACAGGGTCTCACTGAGTTGCTGAGAGCCTCACTAAGTAGCTGAGGCTGGCTTCGAACCCGTGCAATCCTCCTGTCTCAGCCTCCCAAGCGCAGGGATCACAAGCATGTGCCACCACGCCCGGCTATATATGGCATTTTTAATGTCTTAATTTTCTAAACTACCTCAATCTGGTTTCTTCTAGATACTTTAGACATTCTATTGTATTCCCTTTGTAATCTCTTGCTCCAGATCCACAAAGTTTCTGGCTTGTAATATGAGCTATGCCACTTCTTCTCTGAGTTCAATAAAAGAGAGTCCAGTCCCTCAATCATCCCCTGACAGATTAGGACATTTCAAATGAGATTCTCTCTTGCCCTGCAGTTCAAGTGAAAGAACTGAGAATTGGACCACTACTTTCTCCTGACACCCAATGCCATAAACTGGCTGTGTATTGAGGAGAAGGGAGGATCACTGGACACTGGTCCTGAGCTGACACCAATTACAGGAAAATCAAAAATTCACTATGGAGATGGTGTGGATCTGGGACAGCCTCTGCAAATAGGGAAACTCTCATCTTAGCGAGACCCTGCTTCAAAATAAGAAGTAAAAGTGGGCTGGAGGTATAGCTCGAAGGTAGAATGCCTCTGGATTCAATCCCCAGTACCACCACAAAAAATAAAATTACTGTGGTCCAACAGTCACAGTAAGGACTTATTGAGGCCAAATGAACAACAGAATCATAGCTCAAGCCCATCCCACGGTGGGTCTGGTGGATCCCTGAACCAATCCCATGCTTAGTTCTGCCATGCTACAATGCATAATTGGAATAGATATGCTCAGTAACTGCTAGAATCCACCCCCATTAGTTCTATGAACTGTGACATCAGGGCAGCTGCTCTGGTGGAAAAGCCCAAGTTGAGTTTACTAGACCTTCCTATACCTAGAAAAACAGTCAACAAAAGCAACACTGCATTTCTGGAGAAATTTCAGAGATTAGTGACATTCTCAAGGTTCTCGAAGGATGCAGAAATGATGGATCCCACCACATCTCCACTCAACTCACCTGCTTGGCCTGCGCATTAAACAAACGAGCCTGGGAGAATGACAGCGGAACACTGTAAGCTCAGCTTGGTAATGCCTCGTGTGCAGCTGCTGTACCAGCTGGAGTTTCATTGCCTGAGGGAACCAACTCATCCCCTGGAATCCAGTATGTAGCTATTTCTATAGCAAATGCTTTTATCTCTGTATCTATCCTAAAAAGGCCATCTGGAAGCAGTTTGTTTTCAGCTGGCAAGCCAAACAATATGCTGTTACTGTCCTACCTCCGTGATACATCAACTTTCCATCCTTGCGTTACCATTTATTCTGCAACATCCCTTGGTCACCTTTACCTTTCATTAGATATCGCACTCGGCCATTCCATTAATGCTGCTAATAGGCCGACTGGACCCGGGAAGCAGGATATAGTAACTACATTAGGCTGATTGTTAAGACATTTTCATGTCCATGAGTGGAGAATGGATCCAAGTAAAAGTTAGGTAGCCTCTACCTCAGTAAAATTTCCTCGAGGTAGAATACCCCTGAGGTAAAATACGCCCATATTTTTATTTTTTATTCATGCATTGTAGTCATGCATGTTAATGATATACAAGATGGTAGAGGCATACAAGCACATTATTTTTTTTACTTTGAAACAAGGTCTCACTAAGTTGCTGAGACTTGCCTCAAACCTTCAGTCCTCCTGTCTCAGCCTCCCAAGTACTGGAATTACTGGAAAGCACCACAAAACCCAGCGGATCACATCTTTTTAAAGAAACTTTTAGCCGGGCGTGGTGGCGCACGCTTGTAATCCCCGCGCTTGGGAGGCTGAGACAGGAGGATCGCACAGGTTTGAAGCCAGCCTCAGCTACTTAGGCTCTCAGCAACTTAGTGAGACCCTGTTTCCAAATAAAATATAATAAAAGGTCTGGGAGTATAGCCCGGAGGTAGAAAGCCTCTGGGTTCCACATCCAGTACCACCAAAAAAAAAAAAAAGATGCTGGAGCTGATAGGATCTCATAGGCAACTGGGCCAGCAGGTGCCTTTGGTGTTGTTCTCTTAACATTATGTGAAGACTGTACTTGGGCTGGAGGGTGCCTGAATGTCATGCACTGCTCTGCTGTAGAAAAGAGACCTCCTAGCCAGGCATGGTGGTGCACGCTTATAAAACCTGCTCTAGGGAGTCTGAGACAGGAGGATCGCACAGGTTCCCAGCCAGCCTCAGCTACTTAGTGAGGCTCTCAGCAACTTAGTGAGACCCTGTTTCCAAATAAAGTATAAATAAATAAGTCTGGGAGTATAGCCCGGAGGTAGAAAGCCTCTGGGTTCCACCCCCAGTACCACACAAAAAAAGAAACTTTTATTAGAATATCTCAAAATGTAATTTTTTATTTTATTTTTTGTTGGGCTGGGGATTGAACCCAGAGGCATCTACCTCCGAGCCACATCCCCAGCCCTATTTTCTTTTTTATTTTTAAATAGGATCTTGCTAGGTCAATGAGAGACTCACTACTCACTGAGGCTGTCTCAAACCTGAGATCCTCCTGTCTTAGCCTCCCAAGTACTGGAATTACAGGAATGTGTCACCATGTCCTGTTTAAGGGACATTTTTTTATTGGTGCCTTGTAGTCATTCATCTTAATGGAGTACAAGATGGTAGAGGCATACGTGTACACATCACCCATTTAGTCCTTTCTAATTCCTCACCCCCCAAATTTTTTACTGGAATATTATCTGAAAGATATCTAAAAGCTAGGCATGCTTTTAGATATCTTATAGCTATTTCTGCTCTCTATTATGTGTACTTAATTTTATTTTGCTCCCTTGTATTCCCAGTGTAAAGGAGAGTGCTTCAGTACCTTCTTATCTGCTTTACTTAACACTCCACTTCCTACATTGGTATCACCACCTCCTGTATTTGATTTTGACTCACTTTAATATAATGCTAAGTAGGTACTGATGAAAATGCACAGGAAACCTGCCTGTCATTCATAACCCTCCCATTCTTTCTTCTGTCTGGCTATCCTGCCTTAACTTTCTTTATTTCTCAATATCATTACCTTGCAGTTATTCAAGTTTAGGGTACCAGCTAAGCCATTTTGAAGGTAAGAGCCTTTCATGGAAAGAAGAGTTGTTTTAGTGTCAGTTAGAGGGTTCAGTCTCTGCCGTTTACTGGTAGCTTAACTTGGCCTTCAGGATGATTAACAGTTTGATTCTCACTTTATCTAGAAAAGAATAATAATAGAATCATCATCACAGGTTACTTTGGAAAATGAAATAAAATGTCACATGGCAAAAGCTTAATTTTAACTCCCTGTTTAGGGAATTATTATTCACAATCACTTTGGCAAATAAAATATTCTAGTGTTTGCTTTATGAAGTGCCTTGCTTAGTGAATGTGTTGACTAGTATAAAAAAAATCATTACAATAACATTTTAGTTTCGCTGCCTTTTGTGTGTGTGGATTAAATCCAGGGGCATTCTACCTCTGAGTTACATCCCCAGCCCTTTTTATTTTGAAAGAGGGTTGCGCTAAGTTACTGAGTGTCCCGCTAAGTTGCTGAGGCTGGCCTTGAACCTGCAAACCTCTTGTCTCTGCCTCTCTAGTCCTGGAATTACAGGCAGGCACCACCAAGCCTAGCTTCCATGGGACTTTAATCACAGGTCATGAGAACACTAAGAGGTCCTGAGGAATGTCCTGTATTTCAGACATCTGCTTCCTTATCTCTACTGTGGAATAGTTATCCAATTTCCCCTCCATAATCAGGATTTATAATCCCAGCCTATGGATTTAGGGGGATGAGAAGCCCAATACAGGCAGGAAAGCCTTCTTAAATTTGAGTGCAATACTGGCGGATCACTAGGGATAATAGTGACTGCTGTTACTCCCATTTCCATTCCTTGGTTTCTGGACCCATGAATCTTGGATAGGGGGGAGCACTACCAATGGTTGCTGATTTAGAATCCTCCTCCTGGAGAACTTTTCCCAGCATCCTAAAATCCCTAGCATGTATTTAAACAGAGTTTGCAAAAGGCCATTTCACTATTCCAAGAAATCAGCTGTTTCAGGATGAAACCCATTTATATAGGACCCAAATATCTTCAGATTTTCATCCACATACTTCTTCCTGAGATCTCCTTGTCACCAGTTTTTCAATCATGTTCCTTCCAAGTATCTGGCCATCCAGGCAAAACCAGTGGCCACAGCCACACAATATCATGTTTGGTTATTTCTTTTTCTAAGCAAAATTAACAACCATGAGCAATGTTTGAATTTCTGCCTACCAGGAGGATTATTTTCCTTTTTCCTCTCTCTCTCTCTCTCTCTCTCTCTCTCTCTCTCTCTCTCTCTCTCTCTCTGTGTCTGAGGATTGAACTCAGGAGCATTCTACCTCTGAGTTATCCCTCAGCCCTGTTTTATTTATTGTTTTGAAAAAGGGTCTTCCTAAGTTACTAAGGGCCTTGCTAAGTTGTTGAGGCTGGCCTTGAACCTGAGTGCCTTCTGTCTCAGTTTCCCAAGTACTAGGCTAACAGGTGAGTGCCACTATTCCCAGCCTTATTTTCCTCCTTACTTGCTCTTTGGTGATGTCCCAGAAATGGGTTATAGTGCTACAACTGTCCACTGTGGATGGAACTTTCATATCATGTAGAACCATCTGGAAATCAGATCTTTGCTCATAACCTGTTGGCTGTAGATGTGCCGTGTACTTTTAGGCTTTCCTTGCTGTTCCATTAGTATATGTGTCTGTTTTTATGCCAATACCATATTGCTCTGGTTACTTTGGCTTTTTAACATGTTTTGAAATCGGGTAGTGTAATGCAGCCTACTTGGTTCTTTTTGTTCAAGATGGTTTTGACAATTTTGGATTTTTGTGGTTCCATACAAATTTTAGGGTTATGTTTTTTTCTGGTTCTGTGAAGAAGGTTATAGATATTTTGATATTAGTATTAAATCTGTAGATCACTTTGTGTACTATGTAAATTTTAAGATATTTATTCTGGCTTGCCATGGTGGTGCATGCCTACAAGCCTAGTATACTTGGAAGGCAGAGACAAGAAGATTGAAGGTTCAAGGTCCACCTCGGCAACTCAGCAAGACCCTCAGCACCTGTTTCAAATTAAAAAATAAAATAGGGCTGAGGACATGGCTAGAAGGTAGAATGGCTTTGGGTCCACCTCCAGTACCAAAAAAGAAAGAGAGAATAATGACTTTGCTAGGTGTGGTGGTACATACCTGTTATTCCAGTACTTGGGAAGTTGAGACAGGAGGATCTCAGGTTCAAGATCAGCATGTAGTAGTTTTATTTCAAAATAAAAACAAAATAGGGCTGGTAGTATAGCTTAGAGATAGAATGCCCCCTGGTTTCAATCCCCAGTATCTGAAAGAATTATTGATTCTTGATTCTTCCAAATGAAACCCTGTCATTTGCAGAAAAATGGATAGAACTGAAGGACATTATTTTATGCAAAATAAGTCAGAAACAGAAAGACAAGTATTACATAGTCTCACTCATATTTGGGAGCTAAAACCAGTTGACTTAAAAGTAGAATAGTAATTGCTAGAGATTGGGAAGGGAGGAAAATAAGTTGGATTTAATCAGTTTATGCTGTACATATATATAAAGATGTCAAATTGAAACACACTAATATGTACAATTAAAACATGTTAATAACAAAAAATGATTCTTCCAATCCATGAACATGAGCTTTCTGTGTGTGCATGTGTGTCTGTGTTTGTGTGTGTGTGTGTGTGTGTGTCTATCTGCTCTTTAGATTCTTTCATTAGTGACAATAATTATTATTGTAGAGCTCTTTCACCTTTTTGGCTAAGTTTATTGTGTGGTATATTATGTTCCTTGTAGGTTTTTTTTTTTTTTTGGTGGTACTGGGGGTGGAACCCAGGGACTTTCTACATCCAGGCTATACTCCCAGACCTTTTTTTATATTTTATTTGGAAACAGGGTCTCACTAGGTTGCTGAAAGCCTCACTAAGTAGCTGAGGCTGGCTTCGAACCTGTGCGATTCTCCTGTTTCAGCCTCCCAAGCGCGGGGATTACAAGCGTGCGCCACTATGCCTGGCTTCCTTGTAGGCATTATAAATGTGATTTTTCCTTGATTTCTATTACAGATAACTTACTATGAGCATATACATTACTGATTTTGTATATTGATTTTTTTCTCTTCTGCAACTATGCTAAATTTTTATTAGTTCTTATAGTTTTAGATGGAGTCTTTGAGGTTCTTCTATATATCACACCATGTCATCTGCAAACAGTGACAATTTGTTTTCCTTTTTCCCAATACGGGTGCCCTTTATTTCTTTCTCTTGCCTGATTACTCTGGCTAGGACTTGCAGCACTATATTGAATAAAGGAAGTGATAGTAGGCATCCTTGTCTGTGCCAGATATTAAAACAAAAGTTTTTAATCACTCAAGATAATATTAGGAAACTTCCGGGAAGATGGCGACCGAGAAAAGCGGGGCTTAAGAGTACCGCTAACAACCAATCTCCATTACCACAAAAAGAGCGCCTTTCATAGCCAGAAAGCACCATCACCAGAAAAACAAAAAAAAACCACCAGGCTCCAGAGAGAAAGTGGACTGAGAACAGAGCTCAGGGCCACAGAGGAGACACACGCGCCCGAGGACGCGGCAGCAGCGCCATACTGCCGGCGGCAGCGGCGAACTCAACGGACGGCTACAGCAAGCCAGGTGAGCCGCTGCGGAACAGCCAGGCGGGATCTTTCGGCGCAGACAGCATTTAAAGCTCCCAGTGGCTGAGCTCAGCACACGCTGCAGGGATTCAGAGTGGAAATCAAAACCAGAGAAGAAAAAATACGCCAGCCTCATGGCCGAGGGCGTGGCAGAGGCGCCATATTGCCACCGGCAGCGGCAGCAGCAGTGAATTCACCGAGTCCAGTACAGCTACATCTGCGTACTCAAGAACAGTGAGTCAAATTGCGGGCCACAGAGGAGAAATCGCAGTATTGTGCCTCCTGGGACTTGACCCAGTGAGGGAGTGGTGGTGGCAAAGATATCACACCATAGGAGAGCGTGCAACCTGGCACCCCCCATAGGTTAAAGCAGCCTCTATCGACTCCCTGGGTCGGAGACTCTGTGATACAACCCAGTAAAGGAGTAGTGGGGTCTGAGATAATACAGACTCGAGATCCAGAGCACCTTAAGTGAAGTCGTAGGGACCCAAGGGAAGAACCCAGAGAAGGCACAAACCTCCGAAATCATGGGAAAGAGGAATAACACTGAAGTAATGAATGTGCACAAACCCACAACATCAGAACCTGATAAAACAGAAAATCAGAGATTTCTAGAAGATCAAATCAGGAAAATAACTCTAGAAATAATAGAGGTGCTTCGAAAAGAACTCAGAGAGAGCCAAAAAGAGATAAAGGATGCAATTAATGAAGTAAAGGCCTCAATTCAAAGCATGAACAACCGATTAGACCACATGGAGAACAGAATCTCGCTCTTAGAAGATGAGCAATCCAAAAATGAATGCATAGTTTCTAATCTAGAAAAAGATATCCAACAGCAGGAATCTGACATTGAAGAAATATGGGCCCATCTTAAGAGAGCTAACCTAAGAATAATTGGAATAGAGGAGGGAAAAGAAAGTGATACCAAAGGGATCAACAATCTCTTCAAGGAAGTAATAGCAGAAAATTTTCCAAATATAGAGCAAGAGGTTAATACACAGATCCAGGAAACTTATAGAACTCCCTTTAGACAGGATCGGAGAAGAGGATCTCCACGCCACATAATTGTCAAAATGACCAATGTGGAAGCCAAGCAGAGAATCTTAAAGGCAACAAAAACAAAGGGCCAACTGACATTCAGAGGCAAACCAATTAGAATCACTCCAGACTTCCCAAACCAAGTCATGAGAGCCAGAAGGGCTTGGAGTAACATATTCCAAACTCTGAAAGAAAACAACTTCCAGCCAAAAATTTCCTATCCAGCAAAACTTTCTATCAAATTAGATGGAGAAATAAGAAGCTTCCATGACAAACAGAAACTGAAGGAATTTATGTCTTCAAAACCAGCGCTAGAGAAAATACTCAAAGAGATTAACTACAAAGAAGAAATAGGTAACACTCACCAGAACCAGAGAAACAAGAGTTTCCATCCAACAGACAACTAAGATTGGTTATCTGTGGAGATTCATTATTTATGTTAGTCTTTTACCTATCTCTAAGTTGTATTGTTTGCCTTTATTGTTGTTAATTTTTAGGATTTCTAGTTGGAATATTAATATACCTTCAGATATAGCATTTGGAAATATTTTATCCCATTCTATTAGTAACTGTTAACTCTGTTTACATTGTCTTTGGATATACAATATTTTCTTTTATTTTTTAGGGAGTTTGTATACTCTTCTGTTGCCTGTGCCATTGAAATAATATCCAAGAAATCACTGCCAATTTCAATGTTGTGAGGTTTTATGACCCAGATTTTCTCCTAAAAGTTTATAGTCTTAAGATTTATATTTAGGTCTTTTATCTATTTTGAGTTAATACTTGTATGTGGGATTAGGTAAAGGTCCAATTTTATTCTTTTCCATGTAATTATTATTTTCCAACAATATTTAGTTAAAAGATTATTATTTCCACCACCAAATGTTCGTGGAAACCTTGTCAAAAATAACTTGACAATATAGGGAAGAATTTAGCTCTAGGCTTGTATTTAACTCCAATGGTCTATATATCTGCCTTTAGAACAGTACTACACTGTTTCAATTATTGTAGCTTTATATGGTTTGAAATCAGAAAATATATATCTGCTAGCTTTGTTCTTTTTCAAGATCGTTTTGGGTATCTAGAATTCATATTCCATATTAGGATAGATTTTTTTCTGAAAAATAAATATATAAATATATGATAGTTTCACCTAAAAAAACAGAAAAAAATATGCTCTAGTAAGAAAGAAAGAAAAAGAAATATTGAAATGCTATCTTTAAATCATCAAACGCTTGGTATCAGACAAATGAAACTGTTATGTGAGATTATCATTTTTAATTTTGGATAAATTGCTATAATACTAGATGTCAACCACTAAGCCAAGCATGGGAAGGAGGGATGGGGAGAGAATGGGGTGGGGATCGGGTGGGGGCAATAAAAAAAAAGATAATATTAGCCATTGGCTTATTATATATGGATTTTATTATGTTGATTTATATTTCTGGATTTATTCAAATTTATTCAAAATTTTCAGCATTTTGGCATGAATATGAGTAGATGTTGAATTTTATTGAATGCATTTCCTATGTCTGTTAATAAATCCATATAGTTTTTATCTTCAGTCTTTTGTTGTAGTATATCTATATTTATTGATTTGTTTAATTTGAACCATCCTGTAATCCCTGGAATGCATCCCATTTGACCATAATGAAATATATATATATATATATATATATATATATATATATATATATATATACACATACTTGGGATTTAACACATGACATTCTACTTTTAAGCTACACTAGCCCTGTTTTATTTATTATTTTGAAGCAGGGTCTTGCTGAGTTGTTGAGAGTTCCATTAAGTTGCTAAGGCTGGCCTTGAACCTGTAGTCCTACTCTCTTAGCTTCCCAAGTACTGGGATTACAGGCATGCATCACTGCAGCCAGCTGTGAATAACATTTTTAATATACTCTTGGATTGGGTTTGCTTAGTATCTTGTTGAAGAGTTTTGCATTTATAGTCATGAAGGATATTGGGCTGTAGGCTTCTTTTTGTTATGGTGGTGATGGTGGTACAAAGGATTGTTAGCATGCCTCTAGCTATAGCCCCAGCCGGTTTTTTTGTTTTGCTTTGCAACAGGGTCTCACTAGGTTGCTGAGAGTATCACTATGTTACTGAGGCTGTCCTTGAACCTGAAATTCTCCTGTCTCAGCCTCTCAACTACTGGATTTACAGGTTTGCACCACCATACCCAGCCTCTTTTCTTATTTATTTATATTCTTTCTGTTTTTTTTTTCTTCCTCTTCCCCTAGTGTTGTAGATTGAGCACAGAGCCTGTTCATGCCAAGTAAGCGCTCTATCACTAGAGTGCTAGAGTGAAATTATATCCATAGTTCTTCAGTTTTCATTTTTGTTGTTATTGTGCTCTTGTTCTTGTCCAATTTTGGTATCAGTAGGCTGCTGGCCTCTTGGAAGAATCCCTCTGCTTCATTTTTTGGAATAAAAAATATTGTTATCAGTTCCTCTTTAAATATTTGGTAGAATTTAGCAGTGAAACCATTTAATCCTGGGCTTTTGTTTTATGGGAGATTTTTCTATTACTAATTTGATCTTATCACTTGTTATTAGTCTATTTCTTCATGAAATAGTCTTGGTAAGGTATATGCATCCCAAAACTTGATCATTTCTTCTTGGCTATCATTTTTGCTGTAATATTGTTTATAATAATCTCTAGTGATCCTTTTTACTTCTGCAATGTCACTTTTAATGTCTACCTTCTCATCTCTGATATATTTATTTGAGCCTTTTTCCTCTCTTTCTAAATCTACCTAAGGGAATGTTTCTTCATTTTAATGATCATTTTTGGGGATGAGGTTTATTGAGGATTTAACCCAGGGACATTCTACCTCTGAGCTATACTGTCAGCCCTATTTTACATTTTTATTTTGAAAAAGGGTCTCACTAAGTTACAGAGGGCCTTGCTAAGTTGCTGAGGTTGGCCTTAAACCTGCGATCCTCCTATCTCAGCCCCCCAAGTACTGAGATTACAGGTGTGCATCACCGCGTCCTGCTTTATTTTTTTTTAAAGCTTGCTCTTCATTTTGCTCATCTTTTATAATGCTTTATTTTTTCTAAGTGTCTACTTCTACTCTGATCTTTATTATTTCTTTTTCTACTGATTTTGGTTTTAGTTTATTGTTCTTCTCCTACTTGCTGGAGATTAAATGATGTGTTGTTGGAGATCTGTTTTAATGTAGGTGTTAAGTACTCTTACATATTCTAAATAATAACATCTCATCAGATTACAGTTGGTAAATATTTTCTCCCATTCTGTAAGTTGGCTCTTAGCTCTTTGGATGGTGTCATTGCTGTGAAAGCTCAGTGCAACCCATAGGTTTTGGTATGTTGTGTCTCCACTTTGGTTTAAAGAAATTTTTTAACTTCCTTGTTGATTACTTTTGGGGAATATGGGGAGAAAGAAAACATGGCTCGACAGACCAGAGTAGGCTTTAACTGGGGTAAAGCCTGGGGAGGGGGCACTGGCCGAGAAAACAGTCCACGAGAGTCAGGAGCCCCCTTCCTTACAGGCTAGGGGCTTTTTATGGGGCAAGACAGAAGGAAGGATACAGGAGAAGTATGTATGCCCCTGGTTGGTGGGCTAGTGACCAGGTCATCTCAGGGCAGGGTAATGATCAGGACACATTCCTCTTTCTTTTTCAACTTTCTTAGGTCCCTTTATTCTCGGTCTCCTTTGGTAAGATCTCACAGCCAGACCTCACAGTTCCCACGATTACTTCCTTAAATTATTAGTTGTTCAAGTGTGAGCTCTGAGCCGGGTATGGTGGTGCACACCTGTAATTTCACTACTTGAGAGGCTGAGACAAGAGGATCACAGGTTTGAATCCAGTCTCAGCAACTTAGTGAGACTCTATTTTAAAATAAAAAGGGGTAGGGGTGTAGCTCAGAGTTAGGATGCCCCTGGGTTCCATCTCCAGTACCCAAAATAAAAAAAACAAACATGTTATACAATTTTCGTGGATTTATAGTTTGCAACGTTTATCTTGATACCGATTTCTAGTTTATTGCAATGTGTTTGAGAAAAATACTTGCTATGATTTCAATTTTTTAACTTGTTTAGATTTGAATTTAGCCTATCATATGATATCTACTGGAGAGTATTTTATGTACTAATGATAAGAATATGTATTCTGCAATTGTTGGATGGAGTGCTCTGTAGATGTTAGGTCCATATGGTCTAGGTATAATTTAAATAAATTATTTAAGTAGGGTGTGGTGGCACACACTTGTAATCCTAGTACTTGGGAGACTGAGAAAGGAGGAACATAGGTTCAAGGACAGCCTCAGCAAGTAGTGAGACTCTCATCAACCTAATGAGACCCTGTTTCAAATTAAAAAAAAATAATAAAATAGGGCTGGGGGTATATCTCAGAGATAGAATGCCCTAGGGTTCAATCCTCAGCATCATAAAAAATATATTCTTTGCTGTGATTTTATGTCTAAATGATCTGCCCACTGCTGAAAGTAGAATATTAAAGTATCCAACTATTATTGTATTGAAGTCTACCTCTCCCTTTACATATATTAATGTTTGGTTTATATGTTTGGATTCTATGGTATTTGTTGCAAACATATTTAGAATGGTTACTTCCTCTTGATGAATTGACTCCTTTATTATTATAGAATGACCTTCCTTATCATTTTT
This sequence comes from Muscardinus avellanarius, assembly GCF_963383645.1. Taxonomy (NCBI): domain Eukaryota; kingdom Metazoa; phylum Chordata; class Mammalia; order Rodentia; family Gliridae; genus Muscardinus; species Muscardinus avellanarius. The sequence continues at coordinate 114,218,882 of NC_137792.1, read as the reverse complement.
ACTACTATTGATTGAAAGTCAATTTAATATATTTGTAGCTACTACTGTTTTTGTTTGGTTGCCATTAATATTATATATATATGTATTGTGTGTGTGTGTGTGTGTGTGTGTGTGTGTGTGTGTGTTTCAGAGGGGATTGAACCCATAGCCTTGCACATGTCCTGAGTTTACATCTCCAATCCTTTTTATTTTATTTTAATATAGGGTCTCACTAAGTTGCCCATAGTAGCCTTGAACTTTCAGAGCTTTTATTTTTCTGCCTCCTCCAAGCAACTGAAATTCCAGGCATGCAATACTGTACCCTGTGTAAACACTGGTTACAACTTGCAGTAGTGGTGACCGAGCTCACCACACTGTCCAGAAATCCAGACCAGCACACAACAACACAGTAAGTGAAGCCATTGTCCCAATGGGAGAACACCCAGAGCAGCACCCATATTCTCTCAGCGTTTGTTTGCATGTAATATCTTATTCTATCCCTTCACATTGAGTCTACACATGTCCTTAGGGGTGAAGTGAGTTTCTTGAAAGGAACATATTATTGAGGCTTGTTTTTTTAATCCATACAGTTGCTCTGTCGTTTAATTTGGGAATTTAATCCATTTATATTCAAGATAACTACAGATTGATAAGGTCTTCTATATCCATTTTATAACTTATTTCTTTGTCTTACTTTAGTTCATTTTCTTTTTCTCACTCTTATAGTCTTCATTTGTGGTTAAGCAATATATAGTAGTAATTTTGATTCCTCTCTTACTATTTTTGGTGAGTATATTATAGTTTTTTCTTTGAGGTTACCATGAGGCTTGAAAAATAACTTTTCAATATAACAACTGTTTTTAAATGATAGCAATGTAACATTTTTAAGGGAAATAAAAAGAAACAGAAAATATATTAGTAAGAATTCTATATTTACCTTCAATTCTTCCACACAGAATTTGATGTCCCATTTTATATTTCCATCCTGCCTATCACTTAATATATTAATCTAGTCATTACTCTAATTGTTTATTAGTCTTTATACTAAACATATGAATTATTAATGCACCATGCTTATAACATATTAAAGCATTCTGAATTTGTCTAGTTACTCTTACCAGTGAATTTTATACCTTTTATATATTTTCTTCTTACTCATCAACATCTCTTTCTTTCAGTTTGAAGAATTCTATTTAGCATTTCTTTAGAACAAGTGTAGTGGAGACATATTCTCTCAGCTTTTGTTTGTTGGGTAATGTCTATCTTTTCTTCATTTCTAAAGTATAGCCTTGCTACATACAATATTGATTGACCAGGTTTTTTCCTTCAACACTGTGAAAAGCTCATGCCACTCTCTCTTGATATATAAAATTTCTAGTGACAAGTCTGTTGTCAGACATTTTGGACACCCTTATGCATTGTTTCTTTTTTCTGGCAGCCTTGATAATTTTCTATAATGTTCGAAAGTTTGGTTATAATGTCCTGGTGTTAACTTAGTCGAGTTATATTTGACTAGTGACTTTGGCCTTTTTGTATCTGGATATATGTATCCATCTCTAGGTTTAGGATTTTTTTGGTACTGAGAATTGAAAACAGAGACATTCGACCTCCAAGCTACACCCTAATTCTGTTTGTATTTCTTATTTAGAAACAGGGTCTCACTAAGTTGCTGAGAGCCTCACTACTCAGCTACTTGTGAGACTCTCAGCAACTTACTGGGACCCTTTTTCAAAATAAAGAATAAAATAGCTTCAATCCCCTGTACCAAAAATAAAATAAATAAAATAAAATTGGGCTAGTGAAGCAGAGTGTGGTGGCACATGCTTGTAATCCCAGTACTTGGGAGGCTGAGACAGGAAGATCACAGGTTCGCAGCAAGTCTCAGCTACTTAGTGAGGACCTCTGCAACTTGGTGAGACCCTTTTTCAAAATTAAGAATAAAAAATAGAGCTGGAATTAGAATAAAATTGATTTTTGTGGCTAGGTAACCAGAATTATTTGTATGACGTTAATTTGGATAATTTAGGGTATTGGGATATGAGCTCATTGAGGCAGATTGAATTGTTCCAGATAAAGCGCAAAATGTACCTAGGTGTACTGAAAACATATTTTGCTAAAAGTTGTTTATATCCAGGTGTATTGAGGATGTGTTTTGTCAATAGTTGTTAATATCAAATATTTCCATGTAAAAGCATATAAAAATAAAGCACTGACTGTATGGCAGAGTCAAGCCTCCAAAAAAAAAAAAAAGATAGCTGGGGATATAACTTGGAGGTAGAATGGCCCTGGGTTCTATCCCCATACCACAAAAATAAAAATTGTACTGTGTTTCAGATTCCTAAAAAATGTGTAGATTTTTAACTGTTCTTGTGACAAAAACAAAAATAGGTAAATACATGAGATAATAGATATGTGAATATGCCTCATAGAAACCATTTTACCATCTATATGTAATAACGTCATATAATTATCTTAAATGAGCCTCACTGTACCTGACTCCAAGACAAACAGGAAAACACCCAAGGACCTGAAGTAAGCATCTGCAGATCATAAGAATTGTCAGCCATCAGTTCCTTCTGTGCAACCGACTCCAGAGATAAACAGGAAAAAACCAAGGACCTGAAGTAAGCAGCTGCAGATCATTGGAATTTTAAGACATCTGTTCCTCCTGTGCAAACACTGGCTACAACTGGCAGCAGTGGTGGCTGAGCTCACCACACTGTCCAGAGATCTAGACTGGCATGCAACAACATCATAAGTGAAGCCACTATCCCAACGGGAGAACGCTCAGAGCAGCACTTCCAGAGACTCATGCAGCCATGATAAACTCCATGGATTTGAGACTTTGCAGTTAAACCTGGCAAAGGTGGGGATGAAGACTGCTATTGGACATAGCAGAGGCTCAGGCAGACTCAGGCTTTGCATCAGCAGAAACTGTGGGGGGAGACCTATGCTTAACACTAGACCCAACTAGTAGGATCTTGGAGATCACCACAGACCACTCAATCATGGTGTAAAGGGAGAAGTTAGACCAGACCAGCCCTAGCTGTGCAGAAAAGAGACTTTTAGATTGAGTTTGATCTTAAAGGCATTTGCCACCTACAGAGGCAGGAAAAGACCGAGACTCCAAATCTGTGGAAAGCATGAAGGGTGATCTACACTTAACACTAGATCCAGCCCCATTGATACTGGTCATCTGCATAAACTGAGAAAGATGCAGAGAACCAGGCTTGCAGTAGGAAAGGTACCATGTGGCACTCGGTGTCTGCACAGAGAGAGACTGCACAGGCCCATTCTGCTAAATATTTATATATTTGTAGGGTTGCATTATTTTGTTTTGTTTTATTTGTTTTGTGTGTGTGTGTGTGTGTGTGTATGTTTTTTGATTGCTCTATTCCCAACCCCTCTCCCAAGCTTCTTCCCTTGTACATACCTATTCTCTTCTCTCCATTCCTTTTCTTTTTTTTCTTTTCTTTTCTCTTTGTCTTATATTAAATCTACTTCATATCACTATACTAAAGACTCTACACTAGTTACTAGAATACTACTAAATATTCACTATTTCTAATCTCTACTCTATACTATCTTACCAAACTCAAACTCTCATTCTATTTGATCCTATCTGTGGCTTTGCCCTATTCCTATTTATGACTTCACTTCCCTCCTCACTCAACCTTCACTGTTGAATACAACACAACTCGCCCTTGGATATACAAGCTGTTACCTATACACAGAGAAATCTACTAAAAGCAACAGATACAAACTTCTAAAATCATGAGAAGAAGGAATAACAAGGAAGCTGAGCCCCCACAACCCCACAATAACAGAACCTGACAACACAGAATTGCAGAGATCTCTGGAAAGTAAAATCAGAAATGCAGCTGTAGAAATAATACAAGACTTCTGAAAAGAATTTAGTCTTAAATAAATTAAGAATGCAATCATTGAAATGAAGGCATCAATTCTACTATCAATAATTTATTAGACCATTTGGAGAATAAAATTTCTCTCCTAGATGATAATCACTCCAAAAATGAAAGCATAGTATATAAACTTAGAAAAAACAATTCTACAGCATAAATTGGACACTGAAGAAATATGGGCCCATTTTATTTTTTTGTGTGGGTCTGGGGATGGAACCCAGGGGAATTCGACCTCCAAGCTACAGCCCCTGCCCTGTTTTTTATTCTTTATTTTGAAACCGGGTCTCACTGAGATGCAGAGGGCCTCACTTAAATAGCTGAAGCTGTCTGCAAACCGCGATCCTCTGGTCTCAGCCTCCCAAATGCTGGGATTACAAATATGAGACACCACTCCTGGCTTATCTGGGCCCATTTTAAAAGAGCTAATCTAAGAATAATTGGCATAGAGGAGGAAATACAAGGTGAAACCAAAGGGATCAACAGTCTTTTCAAAGAAGTAATGTCAGAAAAATTTCCAAACATAGAACAAGAGGTCAATACACAGGTACAAAAATTTATAGAACCCCCTTTAGACAGGATCAGAGAAAAGCCTTATCACACCACATAATAGTCAAACTGACCAATGTAAAAGCAAAGGAGACAATCTTAACAGCAACAAAAACAAAAGATCAAGTGACATTCAGAGGCAAATCAATCTCTCCAGCTTTCCCAAACCAAGTCATGAAAGCCAGAAGGTCCCAGAATAGCATATTCCAAACTTTGAAAGAAAACAACTTGCAGCCAAAAATTTCCTACCCAGAAAAACTATCTCTCAAATTAGACAGGGAAATAGAAATCTTCCACAACAAATAGAAGCTAAAGGAATTTATGTCTTCCAAACCAGGACTAGAGAAAATACTCAAAGAGATTAACTACAAAGAAGAAATAAGTAATACATGCCAGAACCAGAGAAACAAAAATTTCCACTCAGCAAACAACTAAGCAAAGAAGAACAAACACTACATCAAACAGAAGTTAAAATCTCAATATGTTAGGAATTAAAAACAATCTCTCAGTAATCACACTGAATATAAATGGCCTCAACTCCTCAACAAAAAAATAAGGTGTAAAATGAATTACAAACCAGAATCCAACTATATACTACCTGCAAGAAACAAGACTTACAAGTAAAGATAGGCACAAACTATCGGAGCCTGCAGTGAGGCAAGGCTGGTGCTGGGGCCTCCGAGGCCAGGATCGGAGCCTGCCATGCAACGAGGCTGGTGCTGGGGTCAGCAAGGCTGAGATTGGTGCCTGCCATTTGGTGAGGCCATAGCTGTAGCCAGCGAGGCCGAGATAGGAGCTAGCCTAAAGTCAAAGCTGGTGCTGGGGCCTACGAGGCTGGGATTGGAGCTTGTCAAGAGACAAGGCAGGACTGGAGCCAGTGAGGCCAGGATAAGAGTCTACTGGGTGGCCAGGCCAGTGCCGGGGCCTTCAAGAGTGGGATCAGAACTTGCAAAGAGACATACACAGAGAAATATCACAGAAAAAAAATGAATGCTCTCCCTAATATGCCAAACTTGGAAGAAATGGGTAATAGGAGGGAATCTAGTGGAAGAAGGGGCCCTATGGAGGAGCAATTAAGGTGACCAATCAGAGGGGATGGGATGGGGGAAGATGGAATCTCTTTAAAACACATGATGTACGTAAATAAATATATCAAGTGTTAAACACTAAATCAAGCATGGGATTGAGGGAGGGAAAGGAAGTGGGATGGGGATTGGATAGAGGTTGATTGGATGATGTGTACTTGGATATCCTAACAAGTCTTATAATCCATTGTGATGTTTGACTATAATAAAAATATATTAAAAAAAGATAGTCACAAACTAAAGGTAAAGGGCTAGAGCAAGTTAATATCATCAAAATGGACACACTTCCAAAAGTGATCTACAGATTCAATGCAATACCCATTAAATTACCAAGATCATTCCTCACAGACATAGAAAAATCAGTACTTAAAATTCATTTGGAACAACAAAAAACAGAATACCAAAAGTAGTTTTCAGGAACAAAAACATGCAGGAGGAATCACAATACCTGACTTTATACTACAAAGCCACTGTAATAAAAACAGCATGGTACTGGCACAAAAACAGATGCATAGACCAATGGAGCAGAATAGAAGACCCAGAAACAAGCTCACACACTTTCAGCCAATTGATTTTTGACAAAGGGGCCAAAAACATGCACTGTAAAAAGATAGCCTGTTCAACAAATGGTGTTGGCAAAACTGGCAGAAAATTGGAAATTAATCCCACTTTCTCACCCTGCACAAGAATCAATTCAAGATGGATCAAAGACTTGGAAATCAAACCAGAGACCTTGAAGCTCCTTGAAGAAGGCATAGGTCCAACACTGCAACACAGGCACAAATAAACACTTTCTCAACAAGACCCCAAAGGCACAAAAAATTAAAAGGTGAACCAATACGTGGGATTGCATTAAACTGAAGAGCTTCTGTACAGCAAAGGAAACTATCAAGAACTTCAACTGAGAGCCAACAGAATGGGAGAAGATTTTTGCCAACTTGTCCTCCAATAGAGGACTAATATCTAGAATATATGGAAAATTCAAGAAACTCAGCACTAAAAAAAAACAAATAACCCAATCAAAAATGGGCAAGTGAAGTAAATAAACACTTCATGAAAGAAAAAATTCAAATGGCCAATAAATGCATGAAAAAATGCTCAACATCATTGGCAGTCAGAGAGATGCAAATCAAAAGTACCCTGAGATTTCACCTAACTCCAATTAGATTGTCAATCATTCAAAACACAAACAACAACAAATGTTGGCAAGGATATGGAGAAGTGGGAACTCCTAAAACATTGTTGGTGGGATGGCAAATTAGTGCAACTACTTTGGATAACTGTACGAAGGATTCTCAGAAGAATGGGCATGAACTTACCATATGATCCAGCAATACCACTTCTGGATATCTACCCAGAAGAATGGAAACCAAACTACCAAGCTAATGCATGCATATCTATATTCATAGGTGCAAAATTCACCATTGCCAAACTATGGAACTAGCCAAGATGTCCATCAACAGATGAATGGATTACAAAACTATGGGATATGTATACTACGGGATATGTATACAATGGAGTTTTACTTAGCCATAAAGAAAAAAACAGTTACATCATTTACAGGAAAATGGATGGAACTGGAGAACATTATGCTAAGTGAGATTAGTCAGTCACAAAAAATAAAAAATCAGATTCTCCCCCTAATATGTGAAAGCTAGGGAGGAAATTGGTCATAGGAGAAACTCTAGATGAAGGAGATAATATAGATGAACAAATAAGGCAACCTAACTGAGGGGATGGGGGGGAGAAGGAAATCTCTAATGTTCATGATGTACATTAACAAACATATCAATCACTAAGCCAAACATGAGAAGGAAGGAGGGGGAGGGAATGGAGCAGGAATTTGGTAAGTGCTTATTGGGTGATGTGTGCATGTATGTCTCCACCATCTTGTACTCCATTAGGATGTATGACTACAATGCACCAATAAAAGGTTAAAAAATAATAATTATCTTAAATATACACAAAAATTATTTTTAATGAAATTCTTGTGTTTTATTTTATGTTTTAAAGATTTTGTTATCAGTTCATCTTAATTATACTTAATAGTAGGCTTTGTAGTTACACATTAGTATAGTCAAATAAAAAATTTGGTCAATTTCATTCTCCAGTACTTCCTATACAATAAAATTTTGGTTTAAATTAAAAGACTGAGAGGCTGAGACAGGAGAACTGCAGGTTTGGAGCCAGCCTCAGCAATTTAGTAAGACTCTCAGCAACCTAGTAAGGAAGGCCCTGTCTCCAAACAAGAAATAACAGAGCCAGTGATGTAGCTTGGAGGTAGACTGCCCTTGGGTTCAACTCCCAGCACCACAAAAAAGAAAGAAAATAAATAAATTTAAAAGACTAGTATAGAGACTTCGGGGTCCAGCAATTAGAAGCCAGAAGTCGCCGTCTTGTCTTGTTCTAACAACTAAAAAGCTGTACAAACTGAAAAAATCATCAATTCTTAGATCTGTCAGGGAGGTGAGGTCAAAGGGCAAACCACTGCTCAAAATTAGAGAGACAGGCAAATGCAGATAATCACAGCTTACCAGAGCAGAAAGAAACACAAGCATAAATGTCCACTGAAACCAATGCTGAGATAGAAAATTCTGAACTAGAACTGAGGAGTTACTGGAGGGAACAAAAGTTTAAAAGAACAAATCTCAAGGAGTTTGAGAGAACAAAAACTCAAGAAGTTATTGTCATTTGGAGTCTCAACGTAGTTGGAAGTTTGACCTGAGTTTCTCATTATAAATACTGGAAAAAAAATTCCCCTGTGTTTTCAGCAGAGTGAACAGGAAACTTTGCTCTTTGTTTTTTTGATGTGTGTGTGTGTGTGTGTGTGTGTGTGTGTGTGTGTGTGTGTAATTCGTTTTTGTTTTTAGGTTTGTTTGGTTCTAGAGATTAAACCCGGAGCATTCGACTACGGAGGTATATCCTGGAATTTTCTATTTTTTTATTTTGAAACCGAGGCTTTGCTAAGTTACCACATGCTGGCCTCAAATTTTCAATCATCCTGTCTCAGCCTCCCAAATACTACAATTATAAGCAGGCACACTCAATGCCCAGTGAAAGGAATTACTTTTTATCCACCAGAGCATTCTGCCCTTCTTAACAAAATCAGCTCTCAAGAGAAACTAGTTAACCAGTGCCTGCAGTGCTGTGCTTTTATCAGAACCTAAATGACCTGGAAGAAAGGAAATACCAAATCCAGCTGGCTCTAGCCAGTCAAGCAAAGGAAAGGAAATACAGACTTCGAGCAACCTCCAGTATTCCACGTGGAAGAAAGAAAATGCCCAACTCCAGCTAACTATAGCCATCCTGTCACACCAAAGAGAAAGGGGGCGGGACTGAGAAACATGTGTGATGTTGGCAGTCCAAGGGTCTTAGCTCACTAAAAAGCCAAGACCTTCTCACAGGATTATGAAACACTCCACTCCCCCTACACATACCACCACATGACTAACCTATTTTTCAAAAGTTCCTTAGGGCTGGTGGGTGTAAGTCAGTGGTAGATCCTAGCATTTGTAAAGCCCTAGGATCAATTCCCAGTACATTTAGGAAAATATATATGAAAAAATTAATGTTAGCAAAGAAGGAGCTAAGATTAATCTCCTAAGCTTCTACTCTAGGCAACTCACAAAGAAGAGCCAATTAAATCCAAAGTAATCAAAGAGCCTGTTTCACTAAAAATAAAAAAAAATGGCTGGGGTACACCAGCTCGGAGATAGAATGACCATGGGTCTATCACCAATACCAACAAAATAAAACAAATAAGAAAAGTACCTTAGGGAAACACAAATTAAAAAGCAATGAGCCGGGCATGGTGGTGCACACTTGTAATTCCAGTTCTTGGGAGGCCCTCTGCAACTTAGTGAGACACTGTTTCAAAGTAAAAAATAATAAAAAAAAAATAGGGCTGGGGTGTAGCTTGGAGGTAGCTTGGAGGTAGAATGCCTCTGGGTTTCATCCCCAGTTTTGCAAAAAAAAGGCAATAAGATATTTCATATTTGTTATGATGACTACTATGAAAATTCAAAAGGTAACAAGTGTTGGCAAGGATGGAGAGAAATAAAAACCTTATCTATATTGCGACGGTGATATAAATTGGTACAGCCATTATGGAAAATAGCATGGATGTTCGTCAGAAAGTTAAAATAGCCAGGTGCGGTGGTACACTATGTACTTTCCAATACTTGAAAGGCTGAGACAGAACAATTGCAGGTCTGCAGTCTGCTTCAACACCTTAGTGAGGCCCTTTGCAATTTAGTGAGACGCTGTTTCCAAATAAAAGAAAAAATAAGCCTGGGGGTGTAGCTCAAAGGTAGAATGCCCCTGGGTATTGCTTTCTAATTTGTTTCCCTAGTGATTTTTCTAATTTGTTTTCTTTTGTTGGTATTGGTGATGGACCCACCGTCATTCTACCTCCAAGCTACACCCCCAGCCATTTTCTTTTATTTTTAGTGAAACGGGGTCTTGATTACTTTGGATTTAACTCGCTCTTCTTTGTTAGTCGCCTAGAGTAGAAGCTTAGGTGATTAATTTTAGCTCCTTCTTATTTGCTAAGGGTTCCATCCCTAGTATCAAAAAATGTTAAAATAGAACTTCCATATGATCCAACAATCACATCTAGGGGTATGTTCAAAGGAAATGAAACCACCACCTTACAGAGATATTATGGCAGCATTATTCGCCATAGCTGAGATATGAAAACAACCAAATTCTCAACATGCAGGGATTAAAAAATGTGAGGGGGGAGAATGGAATGCTATTCAGCCTTTTAAAAGAAGGAAATGTTGCCATTTGTGACAACATGAATGAACCCGGAGGAAGTTTGGCCAAGTGAAATAATCCAGACTCAGAAAGACAAATACCATATGATTGCATTTATATGTGGGATTTTAAAAAGTTGAACTCATAGAAGCAGAGAGTAGAATGGTGGTTAATCAAGATCAAGGGCCGGAGAATAGGGAGATGATGGTTATGGCTACAGAATTTCAGTTAGAAGATGAATCGTTAATTTCTGGGAATCTAATCTATCATGTGTTGACTATAGTTAATAAAAAGGTAACTGTGTGAGGTCATGGATATGTTAATTAGCCTGGTTGTGGAGATATCGAAATACCACATTATACAGCTTAAATATATACGTCTTTCTTGTCTTCTGCACCTCAATAAAACTGAAAAAAAAGCCAGGTGTGTTGGCGCACGCTTGTCATCCCAGCATTCGGGAGGCTGAGACAGGAGGATTACGGTTCACAAACAGCCTCAGCTACTCAGTGAGGCCCTTTGCAATTCAGTGAGCCCTGTTTCAAAAATAAAGAATAAAAAATAAGGCTGGGATTGTAGCTCGAAGGTAGAAAGCCCCTGGGTTCTATCCCCTGTAGTAAAAACAAAAATTAGAAAAAAAGAGAATACAGTCAGAAATTCAAAACGATCTCAAAATAAAAATAATTTCAATATGTAGTTTTCCTATTATAAATTGCTTATAACAGGGTTATAAATACTTTTAAATATGAATTGAGCTGGGCAGGGTAGTGCAAACCTGTAATTCCGGTACTTGGGAGGCAAAGACAGGAGGATCACAGGTTTGGAGGCCAGCCTCAAGATTGAGAGAGACTTTTATTTTAAAAGTTTAAAAAGGGGGCTAGGGTAGCTGGGCGTGGTGGCGCACGCTTGTAATCCCCGCGCTTGGGAGGCAGAGACAGGAGGATTGCGCAGGTTCGGAGCCAGCCGCGCGCGCTGGCTTAGGAGACCCTGTTTCCAAATAAAAATGTAAAAATGGTCTGGGAGTGTAGCCCGGAGGTAGAAGGGCTTCCAGGAACCCCAGTACCACCAAAAAAAGGGGGGGTCTAGGGTATATCTCAGAAGCAGAATGACCCTAAGTTCAATCCCCAGTATCCTCCAAAAAGTTTAAAGAAATATGAATTGGATAATATGAAGTCCTTTTAAGGCCACTTCTGTTAAATAAGCGCAATGAGATTCCTGGATTCATTTCGTTTATTGTCACTAATATTTTATCCTAAATCTATTAAAAGGAGTCTCCTCCTGATTGCATCTAATACGTATTTACAGTTGGTTTTGTTGCCTTCATAGTGACAACAGTAACAGTGCTACAATGAGAATGTTTGAAATAAACAAGTCATTGGAAATGTTCAAAAATGCTTATTTGCTTTCTTGATGCACATCCCCCCCCAGATTATTATAATTGGGTTTTCATGTTGTCATTTGAGAGTTTAATTTTGAAGGAGTCTTTAGAATTTACCACAATGCCTGTGGCTAATGTCGCTGTTTATAAAATTGTTTTGAATAAGGCTCACATTTCCAAGAGCCCAGCCCAAGTCCTATTAAAGGGAGGTGTGTGCATCTATTTGTAGGATGTCACTATTTGCTAGGATAGAGTACTGCCGGCCTCTAAGAGTTCTTGGCTATTGAGTTACTGGTGCTCAACTTGGCCACTAAGCTTCGCCAAGGGTATTTTCAGTATATGATCTCTACATACCACTTTTCCAGATTCTCTCTATTTTCATGGTTGCCCAGAACTAGTCTCCATTCCTTTAGTGAGAAATGCCTAGGAGTTGCCATTTGCCCAGCAAATAAATGATCTGTCGTTGCGCTTCCTTATTTTCAAATGTCTCCACAAAGAAACCTTGTCTGAGGTCACATATAAAAGCAATTCACAGGAAGCTCCTAACCAGACTCCCTTCCTCCATCTTACTATTTTATGGGCCATTTGGATCAGCAGATTTTGAAAGGAGTAAAAATATTACTGAAGCCGGTCTTGGTGGCGCACCCTTGTAATTCCCGCGCTTGGGAGGCTGAGACAGGAGGATCGCACGGGTTCCAAGCCAGCCTCAGCTACTTAGTGAGGCTCTCAGCAACTTAGTGAGACCCTGTTTCCAAATAAAATATAAAAAATAGGTCTGGGAATATAGACCGGTGGTAGAAAACCCCGGGGTTCCACACCCAGTAGCACGAAAAAAAAAATATTACTGAGACATGGTGCCTGCCCCCTCAGAATACTTTCTTTCAATTGTGGAAGCCCCCTCCCCATCCAGTTCTAGGAACTTCACCTAGGCAAATTGCAGTGCTGCAAATTGCAGCTCATTTATTCTTGGAATGTGTCAGTAGTAGAGAGCAGAGAGACTCCTCTTAGCTGGGCCTGGTGGCACACGCCTATAATCAATCCTGGAATTTGGAGGCTGAGACAGGAGAATCTCAGGTTTGAGGACAGCTTCAGCAAGTAGTGAGACTCTCAGTAACCTAGCGAGAGAGCCTGTTTTGAAATTAAAAAAAAAAAAAAAACAGAGCTGAGGGTATAGGTCAGAGGCAGAATGCCCCTGGGTTCAATCTCCCGTGCCACAAAAAGGAGGAGGAGGAGGAGAGGAGGAGGGGGAGGAGGAAACATTTTGCTTCTGAACAGCAAATTTCTTTACCTCGCTTCAGCTCCACATCCCTTTCCATATATAAATATATATATATATATTTGTGAGGTCCATATATAATATATATCTGTGAGCTTGCTTTGTTCTCGGCTGTGCCTGCAGTCAGTCTCTCCTGGCACTGGTTTTTACCTTGATCCAGTTGGGGACAGGCAATACCCATTCTATTACTCAAGCCCTACTTGCTTGATTTCTTCAGACCTCGCTTTCCCCACAGATGCCCTCTGATCCCCCAGACACAGCTTCAGTTTAGGCAGCTGGGAATTCCTCACACTCTCAGAAAAGGCGGGCTGAGTTGAATTAAATTGACTGAACTCCCCTTTGAGAATTACCATTCCTCAAATTCGACTCCTGGCAGTCATCTCCGGTGAAACATAAGGATCTCTACAACTCTTCATTAGCATCTCTACAAATCTTCTGGACAGTTTGTTTACTCTGGCCAGGGCCTGCCAGGGAGACTCACAAGTCCACTTCTGGGAGAGGACGGGGTGAGGTGGGGTGGGGTGGAGGATTGGCAGGGAAGAGAAAGTGCGGCCACAACCGCTCCTTATATCCTTATAGGATTTTTCTAAGTGTCCCAGCCCTTTCCCCTCTCCGATCCTTTTGTTAGAGAACACTTGTGTCCAATTCTGTGATTCAGCAATTTCCTCTTCTGGACCTTTCACTTAGGGGCTGCAGCTGCCACAGACTCTTAGGAAACAGAATCTGCACAATGAAACGGTCAAGGAGATAGGTTTGCAAAGGGGGAACGGCGCTAATCTCAAGTGAACGGAAGAAAAGGTTGGTCGGTCCCACGGTTGCATAAATGAGTGAATAGCCTGTGAGACAAAGAGGTAACGTCTCTTCTGTCAAAGCCCTTCGGAGCAGTGGCTCTCCACTTCTGGGATTGGGGAGAGGCACACAGTGTTAGGGTCCTTTGATGTCCTTCGATGAGCCAGGCTGCAGCAGCTAGCAGCTAAGCTGGAGAGAGGTAGAAAGGACTAAGGACCACCTGCCAAGTCCCATTTGATTCAGAACCATCTAAATTTCGGAACTGAACCTCTACAGACCTTGGCAAAGAGAAAGGGGACCACTGCGCAGTCACTCAAGACCTTACAAAGGGCTACAGAAGAGCAAGAGGAAAAAATTGACCTCCTCTATTACCTTCCAAGGCAGACAGCAATGTCCTTTCCTTTTTTTTTCTTTTCTCTTTTTTATTTTTTATTTTTTATTTTTTTGGCGGTACTGGGGGATGTGGGGATGAAACTCAGGGGCATTTTACCTCCTAGGTACACCTCCAGCCCTACTTTTTCTTCTTTTTTTTAATCTGTGTGTGTGTGTGTGTGTGTGTGTGTGTGTGTGTGTGTGTTACTGCGGGTGGGACCCAGAGGGTTTTTTTTTTACCTCTGGGCTATACTCCCAGACTTATTTTATACTTTATTTGGAAACAGGGTTTCACTCAGTTGCTGAGAGCCTCACTAAGTAGCTGAGGCTGGCTTCGAACCTCTGCTGCGATCCTCCTGTCTCAGCTTCCTAAACGCTGGGATTATGAGCATGCGTCACTACACCAGGCTTCATTCTTTATTTTTATGTATTTATTTATTTATTGGTGGTACTGGGGGTAGAACCCAGAGGCTTTCTACCTCTGGGCTACAGTCCCAGAACCATTTTATATTTTATTTGGAAACAGGGTCTCACTAAGTTGCTGAGGCTGGTCCAAGCGCAGGGATTAAAAGCGTTCATTATTTTGCAACAGGGTCTCACTAAATTGCAGAGGGCCTCCTTAAGTAGCTGGCGCTGTCCCCAAACTCGGATCCTCCTGTCTCAGCCTCCCAAATGTTGGGATTACAAAGGGCGCCACCATGCCCGGCTTTCAAAGGTTCCTGCCGTCTAGCCTGGCACTCGAGGTGGCTCACTGTGCCCTGGCCAGAGTCGAGAGACAGAGGGGTGCGACTGCACGTTGTCCTCTGCTCATTGCTATCCCCAAAACGTTGAGGTTTGGGGAAGCTCAGTCCACAACCACCCCCCTGCCGCCGGGGCAACTCGGTATGTGCACATCGTTTTAGTGCCGTCCGGGGATTTCGGGGATACGCAAATGCTTAAAGCACAGAGACCACTCGACGAGAGAAAGAATGAGAGCTTTGTCAGCACCCAGGGAGGGAGACCGCCAAGGAGCCACAGCCGACCGCCGCGCCTGCCTCCCCTTCCCCTGACCCGGTGGCCCGGGTAGTCTGTCAGTACCCGCCCAGGGCCGCCGGCCTGTGACCCCGCCGAGGCGGAGGAGGGCGGCGCCGGCCCCCAGCCACTCTTGTTTTTCTTTTCCTGTCACTTTTTCTTTCTTGCTCCTCCCCTCCCCGTCCTTGGGCTCTCGGAACAGCTGCTGCTGTAGCTCCTAACTTTGTGCCTTTCTTCTGCCCCCAACGGCTGTTGGCTCGCTCAGACACACGGCCCGACGGCCCCGCCAAGGGGGCGTGAGCAGAGGCTGCAGGGACTTCTGCGCGGGGAGGGGGCCCGGACGGTGCGGTGACCGGATGGAACGCGCCGAATAGCACGCGGCGAGGGCGAGGGGGAGGGGGCGGCTGGGGAGGGGCCGCCGGCCAGGCTCGCTGCGCCTGTTGCTGGGATGCTGATGGATAGGGTTACACCGCTGCTGGGGTCGGCTCGAAGAGGTGAGGGGATATTTTTGGAGGGAAGAGTTCGGGAGTTTGGAATCAGGGTGGGGGGAAGGGCTAGAGGAGATCAAAGATTCCTTTTCCTCCCGGACCCTCATTTAGACTGGGACCGTCTCACCCGCGAGCTCCCTTGCCAGCCTTTGGGTGCCGCCTGGAAGATCCTCCACTTTCTCCGTCCGGAATCCCGCGCGCGCGTCCGCCGGCCGGCCACGTAGGTCCCGCCTGCTCTCTCTCTTTCTTCGCTGAGCTTCAGGGGCTTGTCTTTGTATGGGGTGACTGCTTTTCCAGCCCTGTCTTTTCTCTTTCTCAATCCGAATGGGTCACTTTGGCTAGGTCTCTTTTCCTATGGGAAACGCACCTTCCCGATCGGATAAGAAAATACCTGAAGAGTGCCTGGCTTTGGGAGCGTCATCTTTGTGTCTCCTTTCTGCGGTTTTGACTTTGCAGCAACCCTAGTTTTCTGTGCACAGTTTCTTACGGGATTTGGAGCTTCAAGGGTGGAAGGGCCACTTGAGGGAAGTCTCGTCTATTTCTGCCCAGTGCTGGTTTTAATCTTGCCCTTTTGCTTTTCTTTAAAAAATTTTTTTTTCCCTTTAACGTAGACGCGGACTAACAAGTGAACCAGGTGCTTGTTTTATTGAAAGAAGAAACGCAGATTCCTTACAAAATGTTCACGAGAGTATCGCCCAGGGCTGGGCATCTTTTCTTTAACCACCTAAGGGATCAGTGTTTGTGGTTTAGGGTGAAGAGATTGTTTGGAAATCATTGGGGGGTTTTCCTTCATCTTTTCCTCATGCCTTGAAAGATGCCTGTTGTCGTGTGTGTGAATTTTACTTCTCTAAAGTAAAAAGAAATTAACTGGTAATTCCCTTACATTTTCTACCTGTTATTATCATTATTGTTATTATTGTTTTTATTATTATTATTATTATTATTATTATTATTATTAAGAACTACTTCAATGGATAGCTTGTGAAGTTCTTTAAAGCAAGTTGTCTGGTTCTGATTCCTGTTGTATAGTTGCAAGTTTTCCCCAAGCAACCAGTTTGACAATAAGACAAATTAATCGTTTTTAGGGAGTTTTGCTGATGCTGTGTTCCTTTAGGAAGTTAGTGATGATTTTTGCCAGGATTCTGACAAATATTCAAAGGAATCAAGAATCTTAAACACCGATCTGTAACTTAGACGGCTTTAAAGGGAGAGATCAATCTTCTACCTCCATTAGAAGGTTGAACCAAACTTCCCCCGCCCCGCCCCATTCCCGCGCAAGGCCGCCACTCCTATGACATTCTGCTCTCTCAGAAGGGTGAAAACATAATGAATATAAATGAAATACGATTCTTAAAGTAATATTTGTGTCATAGAGAGCAGGCAACAGAAATACCAAGGAGCTTTCATGCTCTCATTTTGTAAAAGACCACCCCGGTTTTTTACATACCTTTGTTACCTTAAATTTCGTTTGGCAGAGAATGAAAAATTAATTATTGGGAACTTCTGCTTATGTTTTTCTCCACGGGTGATAATATGCATTGGTTTTCATCGCAGATAATGAAATCAAATGTTCATGTAGGGAAGCAAATTAGAGATCATTTGTATCCTGAGAATACTTTTAAATAACACCCACCACGAACAAAACGTTCAAGCTTTATTTTATTCTGCGTTTCAAGATGGAAATAGATGATTTTATTCGAAAAATTTTTAATTCTATGCTAAGTAGAAACCTAAGTGGCAGATTAAAAAACTGTGGGCTTTTCTGGTCATTTTTTTCCACCTGTTTTTGTGTCTATCTCAGAACAAGTCTGTGGTCAAATCTTTCTAGACCGAGGTGGCTCTCTGCCGCTCATTACTGGTGAGCGCCAGGTTTTAGCAGAAGAACTAAGTACCTTTTGCAGCTATTACTTCCTTTATTAAACCCTTGAAGCGCTTACCCTAAAATCAGTTTCAGCTCTTAATTTAAACTGCTCTGGGCTCACCAGGACAAACCTGACATCCTAGGACCCCCAAATTCAGTTTGAAGCTCTAGACAAGAGTTCCTTGTGCTTTATTTCAGCAAAATTAGATTGACCAAAAAAAAATGAAAACCTAAATCTCAATTTCCTTTCTACTATATGTCAACTGTGCCATAAATTTAAATTGCAGTTCATAATGCAATTTATTCTGGAAATATCTGAAGAAAAGTGAATTTATACTGATCTACTACTTAAATTTGCAAGCATTCAAGATCCCTAAAACCTTAACAGAGGTTTTGTATTTGTGTTTAGTTTTCCTGTGATTTACAATTAGAATCTGACACTATCTCCAATATGTTCTTCTATAAATGAAAGAACATATCTTTTCAAAACTCTCATTCTATTATTACAGTGCTTAGCAAATTAAATAGGATAAGAGGAAAATGGTAAGCTTAAACTTACCAAATAAACTCATTTTAAATGTTTTCTAAAAGTAAGACGTTTTTCTGCTTACTTGCTTCAACAATCAAAAATAGTTCACCCAGACTCAAATTTAGATTTTTGAAATTACCTAACCTAAGTATATACTTTCAAATTTAATTGATTGTTTTACTCTCACTCTTTGATGTGCAGCGTAACTTTATTATTTTATTCTGGTACTGGGGATTGAACCCATGGCATTCTAACTGAGCTACACTCCCATCCCTATTTTTTTAAACACGTTCTCACTAGTTTGCTGAAAGTCTAAGTTGCTGAGGCTGCTCTCTAAGATTTGGAAACACACACACAAAAAAATTAAAAGGCTGGAGGTATAGCTCAGATGTAAAATGCCCCTGGGTTCAATCCCCAGTCACACACACACACACACACACACACACACACACACACACACACACACACAAAGTCAACCTAGGGGCATTCTATTTCTGAGCTACACTCTCAGCCCTACTTTATTTTTAAACAGGGTCTTGCTAGGTTGCTGATAGTCTCACTAAATTGTTGAGGCTGGTCTTGAGTCTGTGATCCTCCTGTCTCAACCTCCCAAGTACTGAAATTACAGACTTGCACCACCATGCCGGGCTAAAAATCAACCTTTTAATGATAACATCTTATTTTCCCACAGACTATTGCATAAGGAATGTATCAAATAAACTTGTCTTTCCTTGGGGACTTTAATTTTTTAATAAAATATAGCAAGTATTTCTTAATATAGAAATTACGGGGTTAGAAATGCCATATTAGGTCAGCCTGATGACCAGGTATTCTGTATCCTATGGTGACCACAAAAGACACTTCATGAAGAATACAACTGCCTTTCACGACATCTGCCTCGGAAACTAGATAGGCATCTCATACATCCTCAGTTTCTACTAATAAACCAACAGTAATTAAATGTCAGTTTCTAGTAATTGGAATTTTCTCAAGCTTCTCAAATCTATATATTTACATACATATTTTCTATCACAAGTCTAGATAAATCTCAACTGTGAATACCACTTGGATCCTGAATCAGTCCTTCTTTATATTGGCCTTTAACACTATTTCTTCAGCCCTCCAGTGGCCCCAGGATGACGAGGTAGGGAGAGGAAACTGATTCCGATATCTCAGTGTTTATTGTACAGATGCAAATTTGTCTTGGGTTAAGTCTCTCATTTCTGCTTTTTGATGATATAACTTTGTGCTTTAGTTTTAAAATGAAGAATTTGGAAAATGGGAAAAAACAATTTTTGAAAACATAAGTTTTATGCAATCCCACCTAAGCAGAGACAGTCATTGGTCAAGTCCAAGTATATTTATGTCCGAACTATTTTTAGGTACATAATATGCATAAACATAGTCATCATCATCAGTAGGATATTTTGTCTAGTTTAATCATTTTTATCCAATGCTATATCTTGTATTTATTTCCATGTCTTCAGAATTTTATTAGATTCCAGTGATGCTCATTCCTTCTCGTTTGTTATCTTTCTATACTGAAGTCCAGACTTTAAAGGGAGGGGTTACTGGGGATTGAACCCAAGGATGTTCTACCTCTGAACTACACTCCCAGACCTATTTTTCATTTTCATTTTTATTTTTACTTTTATTAGTGCATTGTAATCATACATCATGATGCAGTTCAGGGTGATAGAGGCTTGCATGCACACAGCACTCTTTGAGCCCTCTCCCAGTTCCCGCCCTACTCCCTTTCCCTCCCCACTTTCCATACTCAACACAGGGACTGGCTCTGATAAGACTGCGTATGTACATCTTGTCCATTGAGATGTTCAAGTCTTTGTCCCCTTCCCATCTCCTTCCATTAGATTCCCTCCCTCGCTCCACTAAGGTTTCTCCGCCTTTGTCTGGAGTCCCTCTTAGTGTCCTACTTTCTCCCTGGCTTCCGCATATGAGGGAAAACTTCTGACTTTCCACTTTTAGTGACTGACTAATCTCACCTAGCATAATATTCTCCAGTTCCAACTATTTACCTGAAAATGACTTAATTTTGTTCTTCTTATGGTTGAGTAGAGGTCCATTGTGTACACATCCCATAGTGTTGTAATCCATTCATTTGTTGATGGACATCTTGGATGGTTCCATAGTATGGTAATTTTGAATTGTGCAGCTATGAACACATATATATGCATTACTCTGGTACTCTGGTTTTCATTCTTTTGGGTAGGTACCCAGGAGTGGTATAGCTGAGTAATATGGTAGGCTCATTATCATTCTTCTAAGAATTCTCCACACTGTTTTCCAAAGTAGTGGGTCTCACTAAGTTGCAGAGGGCCTCAATAAATTGCTGAGGCTGGCCACAAACCTACAATCCTCCTGTCTCAGCCTCCCAAGTACTAGGATGACAAGAATTTGCCACCACCCCCAGGACTCAAGTCCTAACTTTTTTTTTTGTGGTACTAGGGGTGGAACCCAGCAGCTTTTCTACCTCCGGGCTATACTCCCAGACCTATTTTACATTTTATTTAGAAACAGGGTCTCACTAAGTTGCTGAGAGCCTCACTAAGTAGCTGAGGCTGGCTTTGAACCTTTGCGTTCCTCCTGTCTCAGCCTCCCAAGCCAGGGACTGTAAGTGTATGCCACCACACCCGGCAAGGCCTAACTTTTGAAATCTATCCTAAAAAGAATACTTCCTGCTGGGCGTGATGGCGCACACTTGTAAATCCCAGCATTTGGGAGGCTGAGACCAGAGGATCACGGTTTATGACAGCCTTAGCTACTTAGTGAGGCCCTTTGCAACTCAAAGAGACCCTGATTCAAAATAAAGAATAAAAATAAGGCTGGGGTTGTTGCTCGGAAGTAGAATGCCCCTGGGTTCCATCCCCAGTACCGCAAAAAACAAAAAGGACAAAAGCATGCTTGCTTTGTTTGGATTTATAATCATGTTCATATTTCAAATGATGCTCTGTTTATCTGCATATTTCATTGAAGGGCCATAGAGATCTGCTCAAGAGTCATTTGTGTCTCTTGCTTTCATATTATCTGATTTATGAAAGTCCTCCAAATATTTCAATTATATATAACATTTCAAAAAATTGGAGTCAACATATTTTTTTTTGCGGGTTTTGGGATGGAATCCAGGGGCATTTTACCTCTGATCTATACCCTCAGCCCTACTTTTTATTCTTTATTTTGAAACAGGGTCTCACTGGGTTGCAAAGGACCTCACTAAGTAGCTGAGGCTGTCTGCAAACCACCATCCTCTGGTCTCTGCCTCAGCAATGCTAGGATTACAAGCTTGCGCCACCAAGCCAAGCAACATATTTCAAAATGTATTCCCTGCAGGAAGTATTAACCAGAACCTGTAACAGATTTTTAAATTTGTGTTTTCATTCGTGTAAATTAATAAGTAGAATATTAAATCTCTACTTTTACAAAAATCACACTTTGTAATTTCACGCAGCAACTTCAAAATACTTGTAATTGTATGAAATCGTTACATTTTACTCTCTATCCATTTATTAGAGAAATATCTCAATAATTATTATTTTTTTAAAACTTCAAACTAATTATGTATTTTTCTTGGAACATATTTTTAGCAACCTACCCATGCCGTGGCTTTAATTTGAGAGGATGACATAATAAAAATAATTTTTATGTGACTTCCCTAAGGACAGTTTTTTTTTCCTTCAACATTCCTAAAGCTTAATTGGCCAACATTTAGCCATTCAAACATTATAAAACTAAGTAGTTTTGAAAAATTTTGTATCATAAGAAATGATAAATATGTGTCTATGTATAGCGTCTCTATGGATATGTCTATATCTGGCCTGTGTCTGGCTTGACGCTATGTCTTCGATCTTCCACATTCTTGGAGGACTGCTAAAAATTCCAACGGGGGCTGTGGTGAGTATTTGTGTAATAATGACTTCATACCCTCAGTTGTTCTTATTTAAAGGAGAGCAACAATAGGTCTGGTGTCCTGGCGCAAGTTTATAATCCCAGCATTCAGGAGGCGGAGGGCACCAGAGAGAGGATTAAGGTTGGTTCCTGGCCAGCCTCAGCTACTTAGGGAGGCCCCCTGCAACTCAGTGAGACCCTGTTTCAAAAAATAAAGAATATAACCAGGCGTGGTGGCGCACGCTTGTAATCCTTCCGCTTGGGAGGTGGAGACTGGAGGATCGTGCAGGTTCAAAGCCAGCCTCTCTGGCTTGAGACCCTGTTTCCAAATAAAAATAATATAAAATAGGTCTGGGAGTGTAGCCCGGAGGTAGAAGGGTTTCCAGGAACCCCAGCATCACCAAAATAAAGAAAGAAAGAAAGGAAGGAAGGAAGGAAGGAAGGAAGGAAGAAAGAAAGAAAGAAAGAAAGAAAGAAAGAAAGAATATAATATCAGGGCTGGGGGTGTCACTCAGAGGTAGAGCCCCTGGGTTCCATCCCGAGTACTGCAAAAAAAATTAAAAAATAAAGAATAGCAACAATATAGAAAAAGTCTATATTTTGTAGAAAGTCAGTTATTAGAGCTGGGCGTGGTGGCGCACGCTTGCGATCCCCCAGTACTTAGGAGGCTGAGACAGAAGGATCGCAGGTTCCTGGCCAGCCTCAGTACTTAGTGAGGTCCTCTGCAACTTAGTGAGACCCTGATTCAAAATAAAGAATAAAATATATGGGCATGGTGACGCACACTTTTAAGCCTCACTCTTGGGAGGCTGAGACAGGAGGATCGCACAGGTTCGAAGCCAGCCTCAGCTACTTAGGCTCTCAGCAATTTACTGAGACCCTGTTTCCAAATAAAATATAAAATAGGTTTGGGATATAGCCCAGAGGTAGAAAGCCTCTGGGTTCCACCCCCTGTACCACCAAAAGAAAAAAAAAAGACTTAAAAAAAGAATAAAAAATAGGGCTGGGGGTTTAGCTCGGAGGTAGAATGCTTCTAGGTTCAATTCCGAGTACTGAAAGAAATAAAAAAGGCAGTTATTAAGAGTCCTTTAATCTTCTGAAGGGAAATCTTAAAGTTGAGAGCTACACTAATTGTCTTCTATCACATCAGAGAAAGTTGAAACAAGAATTCTTCTTCGTATTCCCTACCTTCAGTATGTCAAAGTCTATGCTAGGAGGCATACTGGGGAGGCAGAGACAGGAGGGTGGCGTTCGGTGTCACTAAGTTGCAGAGGGCCTCACTAAGTAGCTGAGGCTAGCTGTAAACTGTAATCCTCCCGTCTCAGTCTCCCAAGTGCTGGGATTACAAGCGTGTGCCACCTTGCCCGGCTTCATACTACATTTTAAAAGTTGATTTTCATTTATTAAACCAAACTCAATTCTTACTTTTTTCTTAATAGAGATATGATGCCGGGCGTGGTGGCGCACACTTGTAATCCCCGCGCTTGGGAGGCTGAGACAGGAGGATCGCACGGGTTCGAAGCCAGCCTCAGCTACTTAGTGAGGCTCTCAGAAACTTAGTGAGACCCTGTTTCCAGATAAAGTATAAAATAGGTCTGGTAGTATAGCCCAGAGGTAGAAGGCTCCTGGGTTCTATCCCCAGTACCACAAAAAAAGACAAATTCATTAACTCTTTCTATATATTGTCATTTATTTTACAGTGTATAGTCTATATAATTTTATAGCTTGTCTCTATCACAAATTTTATGTATATATTTTATCATAAGTATTTTGTATGTATTTATCTATGTATCATTTTTGCTGTATTGAGGATGGAAGCCAGAAGCATTCTACCTCTGAGCTACATCCCCAGCCCTGTTTTTTATTCTTTATTTTGAAACAGGGTCTCACCGAGTTGCAGAGGGCCTCGCTAAGTAGGAGCTGAGGCTGTCCGCGAACCGTGATCCTCCGGTCTCAGCCAGTTTCGGCCAGTTAATGATTTGTATGTCTATGCAGAGAGGAGGGGATTTGTGTGTCACTTGTAGAAATGCCACTCAGCGTTTTGCACTTTTTCTCATGTGGTGGGTTTTCTCTTTCAAGCCGTTTTATGTTAAAACATTATATTTGTAGTCCAGCGACAATGCAAATTAGCAAGAGAACAGTGGTAAATTTGTGAGGAGCATGGACCAACAAAATGGAATCTTCTGTAGAATTTTTTTCAGGAGATTGTAAGGGCCTGAAAAGCAAAATTATCAAAGCCGTATTGAAAAAGGTACTTCACCTTATTGAGTCGTTAATTGACCTACCTAATGAGATGGAAAATAGATTATGTTTGGAAAGAGGTATTTAATGAAGCAGCCTTAGAAATTCTGGACACTGAAAAAAAAAATCCTTGGCAACCGAGCCTTTGTCAAACTGCCCTTCCTTATGTCGTTATTTATCTTACTTATCGACAATGGATGAAAGTTGTAGTTAAAGCAGATGTTAAATTAGGTTCTAGTCAAGGCAGTTACGGTATACTGCCTCTATTCCACCTTTGCCTGTAACAACGCCGACGTAACGATGAAAGTTAAGTTCTATAGCTTCTGATTTTGATTAGTCAATATTTTTATTGTGTATACCTAAAAGGATGAGTGTGTTTTCATGAAAAAAAGATAGTGTGATGCCATGATTACTCTTAAATGTTGGTGGCTTTTATACTAGTCATAGTATCTAAGAAATTGAAGATCCAAACATGAATTTAGAGGTTAATTTTAAAATGACACAAGTAATGACCAAAATATGAGCAGAGAAAAAAACTAAAAAGTTTTCTACCGACAGAAAGGAAATTTAATTACTTACACGATAAAGATCATTTGATCTGTAAAATTAAAAAAAAACAAGGTAAGTGGGAAACTTAATCCTTCATAATGTTGACTAACAAGGGATACGAATTTTTAGTGTTTACATTTTTTTTATTTTTTTGGTGGTACTGTGGGTTCCTGGAAGCCCTTCTACCTCCGGGCTACACTCCCAGACCTATTTTATATTTTTATTTGGAAACAGGGTGTATTCAGGCAGCAAGGCTGGCTTAAACCCGCAGGATCCTCCCGTCTCCTTCTCCCAAGCACAAGGATTACAAGGGTAAGCCAACGCGCTGGGCTAGTGTTTACATTTTAGGGATGCCAATGCAAATTAGTTTTAGTTTCAGAACAAGTAAAAGCTGCTTCTCAATTTGTACTGAAGGGTAGTTATTTATCTTAGGCTGTCCATGGTGAATCTGTTGGCATATGGATGTTGTTGCCTAAGACTGAATGAATGATTAAGTTAATTCTAGGGTACAAAAATAAAGAGGTAAAATGGTAAGCCCTATTAATTTAACACAGCATGTGTATTCACATACCTGGGATGGGAAAGGAGATAAAGAGAGATGGTTTGTTGGCCAGTCTCCATTTTTTTTTCTTTTTTTTCTTGTACTGAGAATCAGCATTCTACCTCCACGCTATTCCCCTATCCTTTTTATTTTTTGTTTAGGTTGCTGAGTGTTACAGATAAATATGTTGCGGTGTGGGAATATGGTTTTGGGGAAACTGTCCCCGAGGACCCCTGTTAGGGTCCTGGACACAATTTCCCTCAAACCACAACAAAACCCAATAAACGGAAAAACAACAACAACAACAAAAAAACGCGAGTTCACATAGCTTGAACACTTGCTGAAGATTTAAAGAAATTTATTAAAAAGAAATACAGAAGATAGTTACAGCCCCAGAGGGTGGTCAGAGCCAATTCACCACCCCCAAGATACAGCACGTGGACTGGACTTTTTATACCCATGAAATCCATCTTGTTTACGTGGTTATGATGTAGTAAACTTCCCAGTAAGTTACCTCCCCCAGCAAGGTGTGGGAAGGTGTCTCCTTTCATGAAGAATGAAGATCAACCACGTGCTCAACGTCCCTAGACTATCAGTAGATCTGTCTTTAGAAAGAGGAAGCCCTTGCTCTCTGTCCTATTGACTTGCTAATTACTTTTAGCTAAGTCAATCTAAGTTTTAATAGCTGTTTGCTTCCCGACCAAAGCCAAGCCTTTCTCTCTCCAGGTCTGCCGCCATTTTGACATAATTATTTTTGAAATATATTAATAATCAGAGCTTTCTCAAATCTTCCTAGGCCATTCCCAATACTGGTACACTGAGAGTCTTGCTAAATTACCAAGGCTGGTCTCCAAAATGTGATCCTCCTATCTCATCCTTCCAGATACTGGGATTTCGGGCATGTGCCACCACACCGGGCTCCCTGGCCCATCTTTTGATTTTTTATTTTGAAACAGAGTCTTGCTAAACTGCCAGGGCTGGTCTCAAACATGCCTTCCTCCTGTCTCAGCCTCCCAAGTACCAGAATTACAGAGGTATACCAACACACCCAACCCAGGCTCTATTTGTAAATGTCACCATAGGTATTTTTAATTTTGTTGTTGCAGTGTGGTGGCGCACGCTTGTAATCACCACACTTGGGAGGCGGAGACAGGAGGATCGCACAGGTTCGAAGCCAGCCTCTCTGGCTTAAGAGACCCTGTTTCCAAATAAAAATATAAAATAGGTCTGGGAGCGTAGTCCAGAACCTGGAGGTAGAAGGATTCCATCCCCAGTACCATCAAAAATAAAGTAAAATAAAAAGCTAATTTTGTTGTTGTTTGTTTGGGTTTGTTGTGGGGGTGGAGGTGGTAGTGCTGGGGATTGAACCCAGGCTCATTCTACCTCTGAGCTACACCTTCAGCCCTATTTATTTTTATATGGAAATCGTTTCACTAAGTTTCAGAAGGTCTTGCTAAGTTGATGAGGCTGGCCATGAACCTGTGAACCAGTCCTTGGAAGGCTGAGACATGAGGATCACACGGGTTGGAAGCCAGCCTCAGCTACTTAGTGAGGCTCTCAGCAACTTAGTGAGACCCTATTTCCAAATAAAATATATAAAAAAGGTCTGGGAGTATAGCCCGGAGGTAGAAACCCTCTGGGTTCCACCTCCAGTACCACCAAAAAAAATTAAAAAAAAGAAATTTAGCAAGCTGCTCAGCAACTTAGCGAGACCCTGTTTCAAAACAGAGAATAAAATAAGGCTGAGGGTGTAGCTCAGAGGTAGATGTCTCTGAGTTCCATTCCTAGTACTGGAGAAAGGGGGGGGGGGGTAAATCAATATAAGATGTTTGACACTGTTGAGTTTTTAAAACAGGTTGATAACTATTTCATAGATCCCTAAAACATACGAAAACATGCATATTCTCCTGCTATACTCCATCTTCATTTTTATTTATTAAAAACAGGAATTTCTCCCAGTTCTGAAAGCGAGGAACTCCAAGCTCAAGGTGAGCAGCCTCTGGCTTTGTCCCAACATCACAGAACACATTACATTAAGAGGGAACACAGGAGAGGGTGGGATCAATGACATGCCATATTTCTTTGACACCAAAATAGGGATGTGTGTGTGTGTGTGTGTGTGTGTGTGTGTGTGTGCGCGCATGCGTTTTATACTAGAGATTGAACCCAGGGGCATTCTACCCCAGATCTTTTAACTTTTTTTGGTTGTGAAACAAGGTCTCGCTAGAAGAGCACTGTGTTGCTAAGGCTGGCCTCAAACCTGAGGTCCTCGTGTTTCAGCCTCCCAAATACTGGAATTACAGGAATGGGCCACCACACATGACTCCAAACAGTCATCTTAAAAAAAAAAAGAAGCCTTTCTTTTATGAAAACCTCTATTCACAAATAAAACATATCCTAAGGCTACATTTAAAAAAACTTGGTAAGGCAGTGATGTAATAGTGAGTAAAATTATGACACAGCGAATGTTCTTTGACATCAGCATTACCAAGGAGCTGTGGAAGCACAGCAGTCCACTTCATTGGAAGGACTTCCTAGCTACAAAGAGGTTCGCTCTTGAGACAGCCACTTTCTCCTCCTTCAAAACTATCAGGTTTGACTTGCTGATCTTTGCCCAAAGGTTTATGGGCTCAAGAACTTGACAGCTATACCATATTTTGTCATTTGATTAAATATTTCATTCTGGGAAATAGTTTAAGTGCAAAGGGTTGGATTCAAAGATTTGAGATTATTTTTACAATGTTTAGTTGTAGTATCTAGGAAAGATAGGGTGAATTTCTATATTCCTATCATTTCCCTTCTTTTTTTGTGATACTGAGGATTGAACCCAGAAGCCCTTTACCTCTGAGCTAAACCCTCAGCCCATCTTTATTTGGAAACAGGGTCTCACTAAGTTGTGCAGGACCTCGCTAAGTTGCCAAAGCTGGCTTGGAACCTGTGATTCTCCTGTCTCAGTCTCCCAAGTACTGAGATTACAGGTGTGTGCCACCATGCTTGGCTATTTCTATCATTTTAAGAGGTCCATTTGTCAGGTGTGGTGGCATATGCCTGCAATCCCAGTACTGAAGAGCCTGACACAGGAGGATCCCAGGTTCCAAGGCCAGCCTGCGCAACTTGACAAGGCTCTCAGCAACTTAGTGAGACCCTGTTTCAAAATAAAAAAGGCTAGAGGTGTAGCTCAAAGGTGTAACACCTCTGAGTTCAATCCCTAATACTACAAGGGGGAAAAAGACTTAGTTAATTCTTACAGATATCTAGACAGTATGAAATCGTGTTTGATAATTAGCATCATAGTTTGGAAATCAATTGTTGGAGCTCGATTTGAGTGGATCACATAAGTTCCTTTAATTAAACCACTACTGATGCTGTGAATATGAAACTGTCTTTATCTGTCTTCATACTCATGAGCAGCAAAGAATCAAGTTGAAACCCTTGTAATTTGTAAAGATCAGTGATTATTTTGAAATATTGCTCTAAACCAGTTTAATCTAAGTAAACATCTAATAAGTAATTAATAATCTAGGTAAGTAAGAAAGAAGTAACTAATAAAAAATCTAAGTAAGTAAGAAGAGAAAACATAGGTGGATCTACTCAGAAGCATTTCCTCAGGTTTTGTCCTTTTAAACCATGAGTCTGACCTCTTTTATTTTATTTTTAAGTGGCTACAAGGAAAGTAAGAGTCCGACCTCGTTAACTTACCTAAGTTTTCATCTTCTTAGAAACTTCATTTATTTTAAAAGCCGATCTTTCAAGATGATGGAACATCAGCTGCCACCTACTCTTACTGAAATACCTCCAGTGGCTCCAGTTATAAACGGGGAGCCCATGCATCCGGTAAGGGGAGTTTTGCTTTTGTTTTTGTTCTGTTATCCTGTTTAAAGTGTTCTTACATCTAAAATTACTCTTTTTCTTTAAAAAGAGAGTGCTACATTCTAGGATGGGAAATGTTTAGTCTTTTGACCAGCATAGGTCTATCGTCCTTGCAGATTTTTAAAAGGACTTCAGACATTTCATGGTAGCTGTTAGGCTTTGGGTTTAGAATGTTGCCCCAAGGCTACCAGTGCATCCAAGTTCAGAAGGGGACCTGGCTGGAGGAGGTAGGTCACTGGGGGCATGGCCTTGGGGTCTATATATTGCCTCTGGCCCCCTCCTCTCCTCTCTGCTTCTGGTCGGTGACCTTGACAGGCAGGGCTTTTCTCTACCGCATGGCCCTGGCCACTTTCTGCCTCGGAGCCAGTTTATCAGACTGAAGCCCCAACAGTGTGAGCCTGCTGAACCTCTCCTCCTCTAAATTGTGCTTATTAAATATTTTGGCCTTAGCACATACACACAAAAACAAAACTGACGAAAATGAAAATTGGTACCACTTTTTTTGTAATTTAATACTTATTTTGTATATTTTTAGTCTTTTGACTTTTATCTTCCTTGTAGGCCTTTTAAAATCACTTAAGACATTTAACGGCAGCTAGGGCCACATATAATTTCCTTTTGAGTTGATTTAGTGGTTTTTAGTCTTCCTTGATTGACTCAAAAGCCCTAGTGCTGCTAGGCATGGGGGCACACACTTCGAATCCTAATGCTTGCAAGGCTGAGGCAGGAGCATCACAGGTTTGAAGCCAGCACATGGCAAGTTACAGTAATGTTTAAGTCCTTGGGTGTAACTCAATGGTAGAACACCCCCTAGGTTCAATATCCAGCAACACACACACACACACACACACACACACACACACACACACACAGCAATCGGGTGCCATGCTGCGTGTTTGTAATCCTAGTAATTTAGGGGTTGAGACATGAAGATTGAAGGTTTGAGGCGAGCTTTCAGCAAATTCATAAAAACTTGTTTCAAAATAAAACACAAAATAGAGTTGGGGTATAGTTCACAGGTAGAAAACCTTTGGGTCCAATCCCCAGCAACAAACACACACACACACACACACACACACACACACACACACACACCCCAAAAAAAAAAAACAATGTCCCAGTGCTGTGTCTTAAACTCCATACTACCTACAGTTTCCTCTGACGTAGGTTTAAGTAATATGACTCTAAGCCAGATGTGGTGCATGCCTGTAATCCCAGTACTTGAGAAGCTGAGACAGGAGGATCACAGGTTCAAGGACAGCCTCAGCAAGTAGTGAGACTTTCATAAACCTCTCAGGGTTCAATCTTTAGTACCACAAACCAAAAATATAACTAATGTAGATGAAAATTCCTTGTATTTATTCACGGTTATAACTAAACTTTCTAATATTTACAAGTATTGTGTTTGAACAGCAATGACTTGTATGTATAAGATTGGTTTCTAGAAAGAGAGAGTGTAAGCTGGGTGTGGTAGCACACACCTGTAATCCCAGTACTGAGACAGGAGGATAGCAGGTCCAAGTCCAGTATGTCCCTTAGTTCAATTCCCAGCACAGAAATAAAAAAGGAAGGAGAGGGAGAGGGAGAGGGGGAGGGAGAGGGAGAGGGAGAGGGAGAGGGAGAGGGAGAGGGAGAGGGAGAGCGAGAGAGAGAGAGAGAGAGAGAGAGAGAGAGAGAGGAGAGAAGAAGAAGGAGAAGGAGAAGGAGAAGAAGGAGAAGGAAGGAAGAGAAAAAGGAGAAAAGGGAGGAGGAGGATAGAGAGGAAGAAGAGGGGAGGAAGAAGGAGGAGGAAGAGGAAAAGGGGGAAGACGGAGGAAGAGGAGGAGTGTAATTTATTTATAGCATTCACTCCTTAATCTATTCAAGAAAAGTTTTATCTTAATATGTAATATGCAAAAAAGCACTCATTTTTCTTCTGTGGAATTAAACAAAAGAGAGGGGGGATATACTTGTCAGACAAAAATGAGGTAAAAATGGCTAAGATAAAAATCTTACTGAAATGGAAATCGTCTTTCTTTCCTAGATGGAGAGCAGTCATCTGGGCACGACTTTTGCAGCACAGTATTCTACTAATTATTCACAAATGATTACTTATCCCAAGAGATCTCCCAGATGGTCTCCTTGTCCTCAGTACTGGATACAACAGGTAATGTCCAGATTTTACATTCTTTCTGATAAGAAATTGTGTGCTCTGGGTTTCATTTCGTGGAGTTTTTATTTGGGGCAGGGGGAGGGAAGAAGGAGGTCTTTTCACGTCCATGCACTTCTTGCCTATGACTTTATTATGTTTTACTTGGGCAGGGGAGGACCTGTTCTAACAAAAGGGTATTGAATTTATCCTAAGTGCCCATTGATCTAGTTGTTCTCTTCTCTTTGAGTACTTTGAGACCTCCATAATTAGTGCGTCCAAATATTTTTCAAAAGGATACTAATTTTTCATAGAACTACTAATGGAAAAGCATGTCATAAAGAATAGTTCATTTCTAGATTATCTTGGTGCAAGTTAACCCTGGGGAGACTCTCACCATCAAGTCTGATGACGGAACCATTCAGAATATTCAAGGTCAGTTGAAAGTGTAATTAGATGTGTTATGTTATATCAAATAGAGTGAATGGAAATATTGGTGTGAAAATATTTTGCCCCCTAATATCCTTTGCTGTTTGAGCTACACTGAATGCTGTCTAAGGTGTTCAGTTTCATCTTGCTAACCTTACTAGAAAACTTCAAAAAGTAAGAGACTTTTAGCTGGACGTGGTGGCGCACGCTTGTAATCCCAGCATTTGGGAGGCTGAGACAGGAGGATCACAGTTCATGGCCAGCCTCAGCTAGTGAGGCCCTCTGAAACTCAGTGAAACTCTGTTTCAAAATAAAGAATAAAAAATAGGGCTGGGGGTGTAGCTGGGAGGTAGAATGCCCCTGGGTTCCATCTCTATTGTAATGCAAAATATAAAATAATAATAATTAATAATAATAATTGTTTCCTAAAACAATTTCACTTTAGTATTATAGAAATATTAATAAAATGAAAAATATTATTGAATTTTTTTATGGTACGGGGGTGGAACCCAGAGGCTTTCTACCTCCGGGCTATACTCCCAGACCTTTTTTTATATTTTATTTGGAAACAGGGTCTCACTAAGTTGCTGAGAGCCTCACTAAGTAGCTGAGGCTGGCTTCAAACCTGTGCGATCCTCCTGTCTCAGCCTCCCAAGCGCGGGGATTACAAGCGTGCGCCACCACACCCGGCTATTATTGAAATTTAATAAAATGAAAATTGATCTAGGTTACGTCCCTACAAGAATTACATTTTACGGTAGAGGGTAAGACTTTAGTTAAGCAATATATAACCAGAAGTGAGAAAGAACAGGGGTAATAGTTCCAGCATTTTTCATAGTACACATTTTATCCAATCCCCATTATGTACCCGAGTTATTTTTCATTAGTTGTGATGAATTTTCAGGGATTCATTTATACTCTGACCAGGTCCCCTTTTGTGAGTCAACAAGACAGTTTCAAAATGGCTAGCTGCTGCTAAAGCTTGGTGCTGATTTGGAGGATGCAAGGTTAACTGGCTCCTGCAGTGGACTTGGTTTAAAGTCATACGGTCTTTCTTAATAATGATTCTCTTAGGACCTGCAGATGTACCTCTGATGTCACCAAGTGGTACTTTGCCACCAATATATCTTCCTCCTGGTTACATGTCTCAGGTATGTGAGTGTGTTTTTTTATTTGGTGTTTAGCTCTAAGTGAGCATTTTAAATTTTCCATTGTGACACTGCGTGATAAGAGAGCTTCTGGATTACTATCTATTTATTCACTTTAATGTTATCATCATCATCGCTAAAGAGCAATTGCTTAAAGTGATTGATATTTTGGGCCAGGCGTGGTGGCGCTCGTTTGTAATCCTGGTACTTGGGAGGCTGAGACAAGAGGATCGCAGGTTCACTGCCAGCCTCAGCAACTTAGTGTGGCCTTCTGCAATTTAATGAGACCTTGTTTCAAAAATAAAAAATAGCCGGGCATGGTGGCTCATGCTTGTAATCCCAACATTTGGGAGGCTGAGAAAGAAGGATTGCGGTTCATGGATAGTCTCAGCTACTACTTAGTGAGGCCCTTTGCAACTCAGTGAGACCCTGTTTCAAAATAAAGAATAAAAATATGGCTGGGGGTGTAGCTCAGAGGTAGAATGTCCCTGGGTTCCATCCCCAGTACTGCAAAAAAAAAAAAAAGAAAGAAAGAAAAGAAAAAGAAGAAGGAAGGAAGCTAGGGATGTAGCTCAGAAATCGAATGCCTGTGGGTTCCATCCCCATATCTGCATAAAAGTAAAGTAAAATAAAGTGATTGATTTTTAACCAAACCTCCCTTAGATTGCCTTTTAATGAAGCCTAATCTGTCTAATGAATTTGAATCTCTTAATCCTCCATTGTTTTGTTTCTGAGTGTGTCAATACATTTTGTGTGTGTGTGTGTGTGTGGTGCTGGGGTTCCTGGAAGCCCTTCTACCTCCTGGATACACTCCCACGGGCTACACTCCCAGACTTCATTTTTTTTTTTTGGTGGTACTGGGGGTGGAACCCAGAGGCTTTCTACTTCTGGGCTATACTCCCAGACCCATTTTATATTTTATTTGGAAACAGGGTCTCACTAAGTTGCTGAGAGCCTCACTAAGTAGCTGAGGCTGGCTTTGAACCTGCACGATCCTCCTGTCTCAGCCTCCCAAGCGCGGGGATTACAAGCGTGCGCCACCACTCCCAGCTTCAGTAGATCTTAATTACCTATTAAAATTTCTACCATAATGGCTTCTGATATGTCTTTTACAGCATAAAATTATTTAGTATTTTCAGCTCTGTAGTATTTCATTCTTAGACCATGAAGGGTATTTTTAAGAAGTTTCTCAAATATTTATCAAGGATCTAAAATGAGCAGGAAGGTATTAAGTCTCCTACAGAAATTAATAAGATGTACTATGGCCTGGGGAAGTTAATAATTTGAAAATATGTCTGCTTATTATTTATTTCCTTTTTTTTATTTTGGTCCTGGAAATTGAACCCAGAGGCATTCTACCTTGAAGTTATACCTCCAGACCAATTTTACTTTTTTTTTGCTATACTAAGGATTGAGCCCAGGGGCATTCTACCTCTGAGCTACAACCCAGCCCTATTTTTTATTCTTTTTTTGAAACAGGGTCTCACTAATTTGTGGAGGATCTCACTAAGAAGCTGAGGCTGGCTGTGAACCTGTGATCCTCCTGTCTCAGTTTCCTAAGTACTGGGATTAAAAGCAAGTACCACACCGGGTGTGGCAGCGCACGCTTGTAATCTCCGCGCTTGGGAGGCGGAGACAGGAGGATCGCGCAGATTCGAAGCCAGCCGCGCTGGCTTAAGAGACCCTGTTTCCAAATAAAAATATAAAAAATAGGTATCTGGGAGTGTATCCCAGAGATAGAAGAGTTTCCAGAAACCCCAGTACCACCAAAAAAAAAGGCATGTGCCACCACACCTGGCCTGATTTTCTTATTTGGAAACAGTGTCTCATGAGGTTGCTAAGAACCTCCCCAAATTGCCGAGGCTGGCTTTGAACATGTTACCTTCCATTTCTCATCATTTTGGCCTTTAGTGGCTTATTTGTGTCTATTGCACAGTTTCAGAAAGTAAAAACACACGGTAACACAGAAAGTGAAGGATATGTATTCTCTCATATGCGAAAGCTAGGGAGTAATCAGGATACAAGAGAGACTTAAGTGATGGAGAAGACACCTCAGTGGAGTAAGAGGTGGACTAGGGGAGGATGTGGGGATAGAGGGAATCAGTGAAGGAGTCATTTCCATCAACATTATGTACATATGTGAGAATATCTATGCCAATCTCAATATCACAGATGGGAAGAGGGGAGTGGGGAGGGAGCCGGGGAAAGCCCGCCAAGTGCTCTGTGCATATGTGTCACTATCATTATGATTTACATTATGAAATATCAGTGTATATGCTCCTTCACTTTAAGGAATTTAGTCTACAGATATATTTTTTTTACAAATTTGGGATAATAAATGTGCAAGATTATCCCATGGAAAGTCATTTGTGGCCGGGGCGGTGGCGCACGCTTGTAATCCCAGCATTTGGGAGGCTGACACCAGAGGATGGCGGTTCGCAGACAGGCTCGGCTACTTACTGAGGCCCCCTGCAACTCAGTGAGACCCTGTTTCAAAATAAAGAATAAAAAATAGGGCAGGGGGTGTAGCTCGGAGGTAGAATGCCCCTGGATTTCATACCCAGTACCGCAAATAATTAATTAATTAATTAATTAATTAATTAAAAATTGGGATGACGGTGTAACTCGGAGGCAGAATGTCCCTGAATTCAATTCTCATCATCAAAATAAATAAATAATCAGACCGGAGATATAATTTAGGAGTAAAATTCCCTTGGGTTTAATACCCAGTACCAAAAAAAAAAAAAAGAAAAGCATAGAATAGTGCAAATAATGCTACCTTTTATGTAATAAAAAAGGAAAAATAAGAATATGCATTTTTGCTTCTAAACATAAATTCTTGAAGGATTCATAAGAAACCAACAGTAGTTATTTATTGGAGGCATCCAACAGATAAAGTCTAAGAGGGAAACTTAATTTTATACGCTCTTACACTTGAGAGTTTTGAATTATGTCAAAATATTATCTATTGTCAAAATGACCTCTATAAAAGCTATATACATGAGGACAAAGAAGAATTGTCTTGCCTCCTGCTTGATATTATAGTTTCAGTTCATTTTTGATACTTTGATTCCTGAATTAAGAGCATAAAATGTAAATTCAAAATAGTAGAAAAAAACCAAGTTTTTAGGGGTGTGTGTGTGTGTGTGTGTGTGTGTGTGTGTTAGATACTGGGGATGGATCTCAGGGGAATTCTTCCTCTGAGCTACATCCCTCAGTCCTATTCTATTCTTTATTTTGAAACCGGGTCTTACCAAGTTGCAGAGGGGCTCAGTATGTTGCTGGGGCTGGCTGCAAACCTGCGATCCTCCTGTCTCATCCTCCCAACTGCGATTACAAGTGTGTGCCGCGCCCAACTAGTTTTTATGGATTCTAATACATAATATATTATATCTAAATGATTCTCTCTTTCATTTTAGGTGATAGAAGAAAATGGAATTCGTAAAATTATCATCGTGCCTCAGACAATTGACTATCACACAACCATGCCTGCTCCCATACAACCAATATCTCACTTCATAACACCACCCTCTTTTATATATCCATCGTCCCCTCAACTGATGTTTCCCCCAGTTCAAGGGGAATTCCCACTACCTTTCTTCCAGGAACCTGTGCCACAGCAGCTGCCTCCGCCGCTGCCACCACCACCAGCGACATTTATATATCAAGAGCATCAAGGTAGGATACAGTTTTCTTAAACAGGAAATCCTTTGAGTTTGTTATAATTAATAGATTTGGACCGCTAGTAAAATGAAGTAAAGAGCCGGGCGTGGTGGCACACGCTTGTAATCCCAGCATTCGGAGGCAGAGACCTGCGGATTGAGGTTTGTTTGCAGACAGCCTCAGCTACTTAGCGAGGCCCTTAGCAACTCAGTGAGACCCAACCTGGACACTCACTGTTGGGAGGGGGGGAGGGGAAGTGGCGGGTGGGAGAGGGCTCCAAGAGTCTGAATGTATGCCATTTTCAATATGATCCATATAAAAATAAAATCAATAAATTTTTTAAAATAATAATTTTTAAAAAGATTAAGCCCAGCGTGGCGTGGTGGAACACGCCTGTAATCGCAGCAAATGGGAGGCTGAGACCCAAGGATCACAGTTCGTGGACAGCCTCAGCTACTTAGTGAGGCCGTCTGCAATTTAGTGAGACCTGGTTTCAAAATAAAGAATAAAAATAGGGCTGGGGTTGTAGCTCGGAGGTAGAATGCCCCTGGGTTCCATCCCCAGACCCGCAGAAATAAATAAATAAATTAGTTAAAGAATAAAAATAGGGCTGGGGGTGTAGCTCAGGGATAGAATGCCCCTGGGTTCCACCCCCAGTATTGCAAAAAATAAATAAATAGATAAATAAATAAATAAATAAATATGCTGGGCATAGTGGCGCACTCTTGTAATCCCTGCGTTTGGGAGGCTGATACAGGAGGATCGTACAGATTTGAAACCACCCTTAGCTACTTAGGCTCTCAGCAACATAGTGAGACTCTGTTTCCAAATAAAATATAAAATAGGTCTGGGAGTATAGCCCAGAGGTAGAAAAGCTTCTGGGTTCCACCCCCAGTACCCCCTAAAAAATAAATAAAATAAAAAGACTAAAAAACAGGGCTGGGGGTATAGCTCAGAGGTATAATGCCCCTGGGTTCCATCCCCAGTACAGCAAAAAATAAAAAAGAATAAAAAGTAGCACCAGGGGTATAGTTTGGAGGTCCAATGCCCCTGGGTTCCATCCCCAGTACTGCAAATAAATAAATAAATAAATAAATGAAAAAAGTGGAAGACAGTAACATATCTGTGAATTGTTGCATTTCGTGCATGTATATGAGGACTGATCACTCTCCTTAGGCAAAATGATTATAATTCCTAAGGTTTATGTCTTAGGCCTATAAATATTTTTGTACTTTTATATACTGTGTGACTTATGATACTTATTTTTTTTTA
The DNA here is from genome assembly GCF_963383645.1 of Muscardinus avellanarius. Taxonomy (NCBI): domain Eukaryota; kingdom Metazoa; phylum Chordata; class Mammalia; order Rodentia; family Gliridae; genus Muscardinus; species Muscardinus avellanarius. Next base: position 114,181,146 of record NC_137792.1, on the reverse strand, counting down.
CCTTTAAGGAAGAGTAATTTTTAAAATTTGATTGGCACAACATAATTATACATCTTAATGATATACAAAGTGATCTATTCATACATCCCCACATCTCTTGGTGGGATTTTCCCCTAACCCTATCCAGATACCCCCTCTTCCCTTGTTTTATATACCCTAGTAAGATTGTTAGTCATACTTTCATATAGGGGCATAATATTTGGTCTATTCCCTTCTCCAAGCCTATAATATCAGATTGGAAAATCATAAACCGGGTGTGGTGGCACATATATGTAATCCCAGTACTTGGGAGGCTGAGACAAAAGGACCGAAGGTTTGAGGACAGCTTCAAGCAAATAGCAAAATTCTCAGCAATCTAGCAAGACCTTGTTTCAAAACAAAAGTAAAACGGGTTGGGAGTGTAGCTCCCTGATGTAGAATGCCTGAGTTCAATCTTCAATACTGCAAAAAATTAAAAAAGGAAAGAAAAGCATAAAAGACATTTGATTTTTCATGTCATCTACTGAGAATATAAAAGACACTGGAAAGGCAACATTATAAATCATCCTATGACCTTAAAATTTGGAAATGGAGTTACTACTTAAGAAAACATGTTATTTGCTTGTGTTTTTCTTTCTGTGCATATCAATATATCATAAACATACACATACAGATACAGACACATGCATATGTAATATGTATATAAAAGCAAAGCCGGAAATTGTTTAAAAGCATAGTTATCCATGCTCTTTTGTCAGGTTCAAATAAGAACTTGAGATGTATAATTATTATACTTATCAAACATTATCCCAATGTCTCTTTTAGAAATCTCTTCTCATGGAAGAGTAAATTATAACCAATTTGATGAAAAGGCTGCTAAGATAGGAGACTATATGAAGAAAAAACTGAGAGAACGTCAAGTTGGTGGACACAGGAATAACTATATGGTTACCAGCAACTCTTTCGTTGTGAACAAAACTGATGATGTCTCTAGTGTTTCTGATACTCTAGGCACCTCTTCTGTGAACTCTGCTCTGACCTCCCTTACTGCTTACAACACTTCAAGCACTGACTCTGTGGATAGTCCTCCAAGCACCTGCACTGTTGACAGTACCTCAAGCACCAGTCCCATGGACAGTGCCCCATGCACCCACACTGTGGACGACACCCCAAGTCCCCACGCTGTGGACAGTGCGCTCAGTATTGACGCTGCTGATGATATTCCCACTACTGACATCATAGACGATCCTCCCGTCACTCACAGCACTGACAAAACTCCCAGCAGTTCTCCCGCTGACCATGCCCCTAGTCAATCGGCCTCTGCCAATACTCTTGACTCCGCCACCACCGAAAGTGCTGCAGGGCCTTCCTGCGATGGCCAGGCTCCCACACCTACCGCCTCGGAGGGACCCTCCACTACTGACAGTCTACCCAGCTCTTCTCTTTCGGAGAGCACTCCCAATACTTCCATCTCTGAAAATGTTCCCTGCATTTCTGCCACTGACGGTGCTCTCGGTCCTTCTGCCAATGATAACGCTCCCTGTACTTCCAATGCTGCCGGCACACCCAACACAGCCAGGGCTCAGGGGGAGAGCAGTCACGCCAAGAAACAGAATGCTACGGGAGGTGGAGACAACAAACAGGAATCGGGTGGAAAACAAAACAAGAGCCAGTCATCGGATGCAGCAGAAAAAGGTAAAACTGAAGTTGGTTTTACCATCAAGAGATACACGGTGTAATGTTTAGGAATATCAGTGCATTTTACCTAGCTTGGTGCCATAATCAGCTTCCAGTTCCTCTTCTTTGTACCTCTATACCTCTAAATTCTTTTTCCAGCCTGGCATGATGATGCATGTCTGTAATCCCAGCACTTAGGAGACCGAGATAGGAAGAACAGGTTCGAGGCCAGCCTCTGCATCTTAATGAGCTCCCGCGCCAGCAAATTAGCAAGACACTGTTCCCCAAAAAAAAAAGTTTCTTAGTACTAACTTTAAAAAAATATGTGTAGGTTATTTGTAGTCTTGATTTTCCTTTTAGTTTGCTCATTTATTACTTTTTAAATAAAAATTATAATGCTAATATTTAATTAAAAAGAGAAAAAGTACAGCCTTGAGATAGAACGCCCCTGGGTTCAATCCCCAGTAAATCTCTCTCACACACACACACACACACACACACACACACACACACACACACACACATACACACACACCCCTAACCCTCCTATCTGAATCTTCGTGCCCTTTAATTACTAACTCCTCATTCCCTCCCCTCCCAACCTCTGGTAACCACCATTCTATTTCCTACTGCTGTGATTTCAAATTGATTAATTTCCACGTGTGAGGTCATGCAGTATTTGCCTTTCTGTGCTTGACTTATTTCACTTAGTATAATGTCCTCCAGATTCATCCATGTTGTAGCAAATGTCAATATCCCCCCTTGTGAAACTGAGTAGCATACAAAACCACATTTAAGATGCCTTTTATCATCATGAAGAAATAACTGTCCTCATGCAAAATAGACAGACCACACAATTTTCTCTACTTGCCTGCCAGTAAGACGTTGTAATTTACTCCGCAATCATGATCAGTTGACAGGATTTTATTTAAATAGAGGACTTTTGTTCGTTTTTATTGTTTGCTTTTAGTATTACACGTTTTGGGCTGCTTAAGTCTTTTAAGGTAAATTGCTGATAGATGTTTAGTAGTCCTCTTCTTTATGATAGATTTGCAGTGAAATAATAGACATCTAACCCTTATCTCTTGTTTTTGCCAATGTAATATGTTGTCTTGGGGTGTTTTTTAACTTTCAGAATGCAAAACAGAACAAAGAAAGCCATGCTGTTTCATCATTGAGAAACCTGTTGTAAGTAACTTAAACAAATATTTAAGTATCCCTTTTCATTTACTTTGATGAGCAAAAACCTGCAAATTCACTAGTATTTTTCTCTTGTACAGTTCTGAGGGGATACTGAAGATTTAACCCAAGGAGCATCTCCTTCAGAGCTACAATTCCAACCCTATTTTATGTTTTGTTTTTGAAACAGGATCTCACCAGGTCACTGAGTGTCTTGCAAGATTGCTAAGGCTATCCTCAAACCTGCGACCCTCCTGTCTCAACCTCCCAAGTACAGTGTTTACAGGCATACACCATCATGCCTAACTCAACAGTTTTTATTTGAAGCATTTACCTGGTTAAAATTTCATAATCTCCTTTAGCATTCTCATAAGTAAGAATTCATTGTGGCATTGTTAAGGATAATAGTAATGGTTTATTATTTGATAACAGTATATAGTACCTGATCTGAGAGCGGTATACTTAACATTAAATAATATTTAAGGATATTCAATTATAAATTAAAAATTAGAAGCCATGCAAATTGTCACATGTTTGTAATCCTAGTACTTGGGAGGCTGAGACAGGAGGATCGAAAGTTCGCAGCCAGCCTCAGCTACTTAGTGAGGACCTCCACAACTTAGTGAGATCCTGTTTCAAAATAAAAGTAGGTCTGGGGTTGTAGCTCGGAGGCAGAATGCCCTTGGATTCAATCCCCACTACAACAACAACAAAAAAGAAATTATAATTTTTAAGTATACTCCTTGAATTTTTGTTATTTTAGGTTTCTGATATTCAAACAAGATCAGCTGTTATTTCCTGGAATCTGCATGGTTCTGAGAAATGTGATCATACTAAGTCTCCTGTAATATTTGAACTGGCAGTATCTAACAGTGGTAAAAATGGAAAATTTAAAAACATTTATATGTAAGTCTTTCTTTTTAATCATTTCTGATTTCTCATACTTCAAGCATGCAACCTAAATATACAGACCCCAAGTTACACCAAGGCTGAATTCTAAAGGTTTTTCTGACATTTTTCTAAGCTTTGAAAGCAGTTTTCTACAGAAATTGTTCTCTCTTTTTTTTTTTTTGTGGTACTGGGGGTGGAACCCAGAGGCTTTCTACCTCCGGGCTATACTCCCAGACCTTTTTACCTTTTTTATATTTTATTTGGAAACAGGGTCTCACTAAGTTGCTGAGAGCCTCACTAAGTAGCTGAGGCTGGCTTCGAACCCACGCGATCTTCCTGTCTCAGCCTCCCAAGCGCAGGGATTACAAGCGTGCGCCACCACGCCCAGCTAAGAAATTTTCTCTAAATGGTGATAAGATTGCCAGATCAACCCACAAAACTCATTGGATTAAAAGTATATTAGAGCTGAGAGGGGGCCTGAATATCAACCAGCCCATTCTCTTCATTTAACACTCTTCCTGTTTGGGCAAGTTTAAACTCAGGGAAGGAAACAACTCCTCTGATTCCTCCTCACTTTTCACTAAGGTCATTCTAAGGAAAAATAAAGTTTCACATGATGGTAGGCTTTGGAGTACATGAGCCAGATACTTAGATCACAATGGGAATTATTAGCAGTTGCGCTCTCCTGGGATTTCCATTACAGGAGCTAATTATGTGGTAGAGGCTATGATAGTAGCAGGATGAGCTCAGGAGCATGCTCAACAGATAGAGGCAGGACAAGGGAGGGTAGAGTGGAGGACACAGCAGAAGCACATCCAGCCACTCCCTGTAGGCTCTGGACTGATTCAGGATATGCAATCTGAAAGACAAACTACGAGAGGCAGAGTGAGAAGGAGATCGCAGGTTGGGGAAGGAAGAAAAATGCCTATGCACAAGGCAGTATGTCAGCCAAAGGCCACAGAGCTAGCTGCACGTTTATTTATGTATGTGTGTGTATTTATTTATTTATTTATTTATTTATTTATTTATTTATTTATTTTTCAGTACTGGGGATGGAACCCCGGGACATTCTACCTCTGAGCTCCACACCCAGCCTTATTTTTTGTTCTTTACTTTGAAACAGGGTCTCACTGAGTTGCAAAGGGCCTCACTAAGTACCTGAGGCTGGTCGCTAACCGCGATCCTCCTGTCTCAGCCTCCCAAATGCTGGGGTTACAAGTGTGTGCCAGTACCGGGATTACCATGCCTGGCTTATCTACACAATATTTTGAAAAACATACCTTACACTTTACTTGATAGAATGTGTTGTCTTTGGGAGCCTAAAAGTGAAAATCTGAATTTGGCTATAGATTGTTATGATTTTTTTCTTTTAGAATTAACACATAAACATTTGTAACAAATTACCATCTATTATATATAGGATAGGGGAATGGGGAGAAGTAAAATGTAAAAAAGATGCATATAAAATTACCTTTGTGTGAATTTAAATGACAGTCTTTTCCTGTTATTGTGCACTTTATTTTTTTTATTTTTTTTATTTATTTATTTTTTTTGGTGGTACTGGGGTTCCTGGAAGCCCTTCTACCTCCGGGCTACACTCCCAGACCTATTTTATATTTTTGAAACAGGGTCTCTTACGCCAGCACGGCTGGCTTCGAACCTGCGCGATCCTCCTGTCTCCGCCTCCCAAGCGCGGGGATTACAAGCGTGCGCCACCACGCCCGGCATTATTGTGCACTTTAAAAAAAAATCATTGGAGCTGGCTGTGGTGGCGCACACTTGTAATCCCAGTACTTGGGAGTCTGAGACAGGAAGATTGTGGGTTCGCAGCCAGCCTCAGCTACTTAGTGAGACCCTCTGCAACTTAATGAGACCCTATTTCAAAATAAAGAATAAGAGCCAGGCTGAGACAGGAGGATCACACAGGTACAAAGCCAGCCTCAGCTACTTAGTGAGGCTCTTAGCAACTTAGTGAGACCCTGTTTCCAAATAAAGTATAAAAAAGGTCTGGGAGTATAGCCTGGAGGTAGAAAAGCCCCTGGGTTCCACCCCAGTACCACACACACACAAAAAGAAAAATAAATAAAGAATAAAAAGTAGGGCTAGAGATGGAGCTCTGAGGTACAGTGCCCCTGGGTTCCATCCTCAGTACCACAAAAACAAGAAAGAATAAAAAATAGGGCTGGGGGTGTAGTTTGGAGGTAGAATGCCCCTGGGTTCCATCCCTAGTACCACAAACACAAATACATACATTTTTAAAAAAATAATTAAATTTTCATTTAGAAAAATACTTGTCTCCCAGCACTACAAAAGAAAAAAGGAAGGAAGGAAGGAAGGAAGGAAGGAAGGAAGGAAGGAAGGAAGGAAGGAAGGAACCAAAAAGGTTGCCTATGGCTGGGCGTGGTGGCGCACGCTTGTAATCCCAGCATTCAGGAGGCTGAGACCGGAGGATCGCAGTTCGCGGACAGCCTCAGCTACTTAGTGAGGCCCTCTGCAACTCAGTGAGACCCGGTTTCAAAATAAAGAATAAAAAATAGGGCAGGGGGTGTAGCTCGGAGGTCGAATGCCCCTGGGTTCCATCTCCAAACCCACAAACAAAGTTTGCCTATGATCCTGATCACCTTGAGTAGCCTTGACTTAAAAGTATACATTTTTAGCTCTTTTGGATGGTGTTTTAGGATATGGAGCCTGAAGGATCTCTTAAGATAGTAGAGTGCACTTAGGAACTTGTGTCTTGTTCAGGGAGACAAGAGTTTGGGGCACAGTCACTCTACTGAATAGCAGAGTAGCCCATCCCAGAAAATTGCTGTGTATGACTACATGGACAAATTGCACGGCACATGGTGTCTTTGAGGCTTTTCATATCTACAGTACTTAAATAAGCTGGTTTAAAGCAAATCTGTACTGATGCACTGTTAGAATTTTGCACGGGAAAAATGGGAAAATTGTCTTCCTTAAGGCTCTATTAACTTGGCATGTGATAAAATATTTTGAATTATTAATATCACCATTTTGATGCATATGAAATGGGTTAAAGCTATGCAAACTTCAAGGTCATTCGTGCTTCTTTGTCAGTTGAGTTTATAACATTAGCACTGTCTATTTAGCTTTTAAATATGTATGAGAGCCATTATAAACAAAGGCTATCTTCACAGTGGTGATGAAGTTACGTTTACCCTACTGGATCTCCAACCATCCATGGCCTATTACATCAGGTAAGAGCCCCATCATCCACAACACACCTCAGCAGGTAGCCAGCCAGACTCCCTACTCTGTATCCGTTCACTGTTCAAATTCCTGTAGTCAGCCTAGCTATTTACCAGCAAAGTGGCCTTTCCTCCAAACTTCAAAACAACTCCCTCCAAATCCAGCTCTATTAAGTTCACTCTCTTTAATTTAAAACAGGTGAGGCCTGGCGACACACACTCGTCATCCTAGTGCTTGGGAGGCTGAGACAGAAGGATCCAAGTTCACAGCCATCCTCGGCTACTTAGGGAAGCCCTCCACAACTCAGTGAGACCCAGTTTCAAAATAGAGAATAAAAATAAAGCTGTGGTGTAGCTCACAGGCAAAATACTCCAGGGTTCAATCAAGTACCTCAAAAAACTAGAGAAATAAAACAGATGAGAGTTTACTTTGGGAATCATTATCTGCAAGGACTCAACCTTGTTTTTAATATATATATATATATATATATATATATATATATATATACTGTGTGTGTGTGTGTGTGTGTGTGTGTGTGTGTGTGTGTGTAGTACTGGAGATGGAACCCAGGGGCATTCTACCTCCAAAGTACACTCCAGCCTTATTTTTATTCTTTATTTTGAAGCAGGATCTTACTGAGTTGCAGAGGGCCTCAACTAAGTAGCTGAAGCTGGGTTTGAATTGAGATCCTCCTGTCTCGGCCTCCCGAATGCTGGGATTACAAGCATATCATTTCTGAAACAGGGTCTCACTGAGTTGCAGAGGGCCTCACTAAGTAGCCAGGGCTGGCTTAGAACTCAGATCCTCTTGTCGCAGCCTCCCAAGTACTGGGATTACACGTGTGCCCCACCACACCCGACTGATCTCTTATATATTTCTTATATTAGCTCTTAGGAAACATATCTGGAAATTCAAGTTTGCAATTTAATATGTGTGTTTGAAAGCTTACAACAATCGTCATTTCATTTTTAGGGTCACAACTGTTAAAGGCTCAGAACACAGAACAAAGTCCGAAGTGATTGGCTTCACAACACCAGGCTGCAAACCGGACCCTCCACTTGCACCGAAACTGATCAACCGATCCAAGAGTAGCCTGAATTTACAGTGGAAAGTAAGATTTTACTGGCAAAGCATGATGTGGGATTTGTGTGAGTGTGTGGTGTGTGTGTGCGTGTGTGCATGTGTGTGTGTTCATTCGTGTAATGCCGGGGATTGAACCCGAGGCCTTATGCATATTGTACCACTGAGCTACATCCCCAGCCCAGTAGAACATGATTTTAAAACAATCTACTCGTGGCGCGCGCTTGTAATCCCCGCGCTTGGGAGGCAGAGACAGGAGGATTGCGCAGGTTCGAAGCCAGCCGCGCGCTCTGTCTTAGGAGACCTTGTTTCCAAATAAAAATGTAAAATATAGGTCTGGGAGTGTAGCCCGGAGGTAGAAGGGCTTCCAGGAATCCCAGTACCACCAAAAAAAAAAAAATCTACTCTTTCCTAAATTTCAAATATGGAATTACCATGCCTCATCTGACCTACTTGCTGGCATTTTTCTTCACAGGACTCTTTTTCTTCTATCTAGATTATGTCAAATAAATTGAGAAATGTCGATAAGAATTTCAATAATGTTTGAAGTACCAATTTCTACAACCTAAATATAGTTATTTATAATCACACTAATAAACTATGCCACAGTTTGCTTAAGTATTAATTTGCTTACTTGTATATAATTTGGAAAACACAATTAAACGGAATGCGGACATTTTTTTAGACTGTAAAAAGTGCATTTTATCTTTAAAATCGGAATTGCTGAGCCGGGTGTGGTTGTGCACGCTTGCAATCCCCGCGCTTGGGAGGCTGAGACAGGAGGATCACACAGGTTCGAAGCCAGCCTCAGCTACTGCATGAGGCTTTCAGCAACTTAGTGAGACCCTGTTTCCAAATAAAGTATAAAATAGGGCTGGGAGTATAGCCCGGAAGTAGAAAGCCCCTGGGTTCCACCCCCAGTACCACAAAAAAAAATCTGAATTTTTTTAAAAATGAAATATAATCAGATTGGTTTTACAATAATTTATATTACTAAATGCATATGCATATATACATTATATATATAGCTCGTACATATATATAGATATAGATCTGTTTACTATGTAAGAACAGTGTATCATACTTTTATCTTTCTAATATTTTTAGGGCTCCAACGATAATGGTTCCAAAATAAACAGCTTCCTTTTGGAATGGGATGAGGTATGCAGTTATTTTCTTTAAATGCACTTCTTGGCCGGGCGTGGTGGCGCACGCTTGTAATCCCCGCGCTTGGGAGGCTGAGACAGGAGGATCGCGCAGGTTCGAAACCAGCCTCAGCTACTTAGTGAGGCTCTCAGCAACCTACTGAGACCCTGTTTCCAAATAAAATATAAAATAGGTCTGGGAGTATAGCCCGGAGGTAGAAAGCCCTGGGTTCCACCCCAGTACCACCAAAAAAGAAAAGCACTTCTTGTGTAGACTTATTAATGTTATGATGCATTTTGATGTTAATTGTTAATATTCTATTTTTGTATGCTATTAAGGGCAAAGGTGAACAATTCAAAAGCTGTTATATGGGGACCATGAAGCAGCACAAGATCCTTAAACTGAACGCTTCTACAAAATACTCCTTCAGATTAGCTGCCAAAAACAACTTCGGCTTAAGGTACATTGAATTTTTAACATATTTCAATGTCTGTATTTCCAGAAGAATCTGAAATTAATTTTTCGTCGTACTTTATGCTTCAGTGATTTCAGTGAAATAGCAGCCTTCCATACATCAGGAACTATGCCTCCAACACCTTCACCGCCGAAGCTCAAAGAAGCAGGAATCTGTAGTTTGGCACTGGAATGGCGTGCTCCAGCTAACACAAACCCGAATGACAGCCTGACTTACGTATTAGAAATGGAGGAATCAGGATCTGTAAGTTTTCATTTCCCGTACTTTAATCTACAACCTCGGTGCCAGGTACCTCTTCTACGCATTTCTTACTTGCAAAATATTGGAAACGTGGTCAGCTCACTTTCTACTCAACTCAGTCAGGAATCACCTGGTCCCTCAGTCTCTAGGCTCCCAACGAAATCAATGCAGAATCAGGGCTAGGCAAGCCTTCACAAGTACCCAGATCCCCAGAATTAGCTAAAAGCAGCAGAACTAGCTAAAAGTGGCCATAGCTACAGCAGAGACTCAGAATGATGTGTTTAGCATCTTCAATATTCAACCCTCTCTGGATGATCTGGGCAGTCACATAAATCTTTAGCACCGTAACATAATTCTACCAACTTATGCCCTTATCTTTTTGGATTCTTGATGTGGGTAGATAATTGTTTCGTTCTATTCTGAACCTTCAAATCTATACTGAAAAGGCTAGTCAGGTTTTTGTTTTTGTTTTTTTTTTTTTTTTCCGGTACTGGGGATAGAACCCAGGGTATTCTACCTCTAAGCTACACCCCAGCCCTATTTTTAATTCTTGATTTTGAAACAGGGTCACACTGAGTTACAAAGAGCCTCACTAAGTAGCTGAGACTGTCTGCAAACCCAGATCCTCCTATCTCCGCCTCCCAAATGCTGGATTACAAGCGTGTGCCACAATGCCTGACTAAAGCTAGTCAGTTTTAAAAGCAGCTGTAGCCGGGCGTGGTGGCGCACGCTTGTAATCCCCGCGCTTGGGAGGCAGAGACGGGAGGATCGCGCAGGTTCGAAGCCAGCTGCTCTGGTTTAAGAGACCCTGTTTCCAATTTTTTTAAAAAAAGCAGCTGTAAATTGTCATAGATTTTTTTTTCCACATTTTTTTTTTTTTTTTTTTTTGCGGTACCAGGGATGGAACACAGGGGCATTCTACCTCCGAGCTTCAACCCCAGCCCTATTTTTTTATTCCTTATTTTGAAACAGGGTCTCATTGAGTTGCAGAGGGCCTCATTAAGTAGTGGAGGCTGTCTTCGAACCATGATCCTCCTGTCTCAGCCTCCCAAATGCTGGGATTACAAGCGTGCGCCACCACGCCCGGCTACCACAATTTTTAAAAAGCAGTTAACAACCAGATGTGGTGGCACACACTTGTAATCCTAGTACTTGGGAGGCTGAGACAGGAGGATAACACAGGTTCATAGCCAGCCTCAGCTACTTAGCGAAACCCTCTGCAACCTAGTGAGACCCTGTTCTAAAATAAAGAATTAAAATAAAACAGGGCTGGGATTGTAACTCGGAGGTACAATGCCCTGGGTTCAAACCCCAGCCACCATCCCACAAAAAAAAAGCAGCGTAACATTGAGAAGTGTTCTTTGTAGCAAATAATAGGCTAAGTTCTTTTCCGTGTATTACAGAATAAAATCCTAAAAAACAAGGAGCCCTCCGAAGTAGAAATGAGTTCCATTTTTTAATATGGAGATGTGGATGTTCAGAAAAATTGAGGGACTTGCTCAGGACCACTGAGATGGAAAATGAAGTGAAATGAGAACCTGAACCCAGGCCAGCCTGGCTCCTAACTTCATTGTCTTGCATTTCCAGGGACTAGGTTTTAAACCTAAATACAATGGAGAGGACCTCTCATGCACTGTACAAAATCTTCAGAGAAGTACCGCATACAAGTTTAGGGTATGTGGCTATAATTCACATATTTGTGTCATATCTTAATATAAAATTACCCTCGACACGAGGGAAAAAATGAGTGTCTTTTTTTCTTTGAAATTGAACCTTATTTTGCATTTAGTTCTCATACACTCAAATAACTTTCTTTAGATCTGTAAACTACACATTAGTAAACCAGACATTTTTTTCTCTATGGTCAACCAAGGAATTCTCTTTTTCTCAAATAGATCTTTGCCTATAATATGGAAGGAAGAAGTAACCCCAGTGGAGAAGTGAAATACACGACCTGTCCGGATAAGCCTGGACCCCCTCAAAAACCATATATAAAAGGAAAGATCCATCCACATCGAGTTAAAATCGGATGGGGTAATGTTTGTGTGTGGGAGCTGAGTTTTTGTTGTTTTGTTATTTTGTCTTGTTTTGGTGATACAGGAATTGAATCCAGGGGCTTTCTACCTCTGAGTTCTACCTAGCCCAATGTTTTTATTTTTGAAATAGGGATTCATTAAGTTGCTGAGACTGGCCTTGAACCTGTGATCCTCCTGTCTCAGCTTCTCAAGTACTGGGATTATAAGCATGTGCCACTGTGCCCAGTTTGTATTTAAAATCTGCTTTCTGTTTTAATATTGAAAATAAATCTTCCTCTAATTGCCCTTAGCTGTATCAAATATTATCTTACTCATTTGTATATATAAAATATTCTGCCCTACAAATGAACTTAGTTCTAAACCATATTATTTTCTCTAGTTCTCTATTGAAGTTTTAATTGCTGCCTTGTTAATTCACACATGAAGAAGTTGTTGGCCGGGCGTGGTGGCGCACGCTTGTAATCCCAGCATTCTGGAGGCTGAGACCTGGAGGATCGCGGTTCGCAGACAGCCGCAGCTACTTAGGCCCCTCTGCAACTCAGTGAGACCCGGTTTCAAAATAAAGAATTAAAAATAGGGCAGGGGGTGTAGCTCGGAGGTCCAATGCCCCTGGGTTCCATCCCCAGACCCGCAAAAAAAAAAAAAAGGAAAAAAAGAAGTTGTTGAATTTTATATGGGTTCTTTTTTGTGTGTGGTACTGAGGGTGGAACCCAGGGGCTTTTCTGCCTCCAGGCTATACTCCCAGACCTATTTTTTATACATTATTTGGAAATGGTCTCACTAAGTTGCTGAGAGCCTCACTAAGTAGCTGAGGCTGGCTTCAAACCTGTGTGATCCTCCTGTCACAGCCTCCCAAGCGTGGGGATTAAAAGCGTGCACCACCATGCCCGGCTTATGGGTTCTTAAATATTACACTTACTTTGATTACATCTAATACAGAGGCCACAATTAGAAGGTCATATCAATGATAAATGTCACCTTAGCCAGAAATTATATTTATATAATTTTTGCCTCTAAACCAAAGAAATCGACTTTATGGTGCTCATAGTTAATATTTCAGCCTCTTCAAAATAACTTTAAAATATTATTTGAGCTGGATGTGATAGCACATGCCCACAGTCTCAGTACTTTGAAGGCTGAAACAGGAGGATGGCAGCCTCAGTAACTGAGTGAGACACTGTTTCAAAAAAAAGGGGGAAGCCAGGCGTGGTGACGCACACTTGTAATCCCAGCATTCGGAAAGCTGAGACCGGAGGATCGCGGTTCGCAGACAGCCTCAGCTACTTAGTGAGGTTCTTTGCAACTCAGTGAGACCCTGTTTCAAAATAAAGAATAAAAAATAGGGCAAGGGTTGTAGCTTGGAGGTCAAATTCCCCTGGGTTCCATCCCCAGATCCACAAAAAATGGAGGGGGGGAAGCCAGCCATGGTGGCACACCAGCATTTGGAGACAGGAGGATCAATGTTCATGGACAACCTCAGCTACTTAGACCCTTTGCAACTCAGTGAGACCCTGTTTCAAAATGAATAAAAAATAGGGCTGGGAGTGTAGCTCGGAGGTAGAATGCACCTGGGTTCCATCCCTAGTACTGTAAAAAAGGGGGGAATCTGGGGGTATAACTCGGAGGTAAAATGCCTCTGGGATCAATCTCCAGCACCTCAAAAATATTATTTTTGTACTTTATGTTCCCAAGCATATATATATTTTCACAGTCTTGATTGATATCTGGATATTAATTTGCTAGTTTCATGTTTGTATTTTTCTCTGTAAAAAGTTTAACTAATGAAATAGCATTCCAGAGAATGACTTACAAGTTCATCCAATAATTATCTTAATTTTATTCCTCCTTTCAGAGTCACCCAAAGATAATGGTGGAACATACATTTCAAGTTACAGTTTAGAAGTTAGTGTAAATTCAGATGGTAAGACATCATGATTTTTTTAAGATTTTATTTTGAAATCATTTTAGACTTGCCTAGAAGTTACAAAAATAGTCCAGAGTTCTCATATAAAACTTTCGCTCAACTTCTAATATTAATATCTTGCATAGCAATGTAACAATTGTCAAAACCAGGAAATTGGCCTTGGTAGTATAATCTTGTTAACTGAGCCCCAGAACATGGGTTTCTCCAGTTTGGGGTAACAAATCATGCTTACTTGCTGCTGTCTTATGATTTCATGAATATTCTAGGAATACAGTGTTTTCACTATTAGAAAGAGAGAATTATAGCAAGTTAATTTCCAAAAGAATTACTTCTTATTATATACATATCATAGGAACTCATAATTTGCAATCAACCGATAAATAAATTAGATAAATTTGCTTTTACATCTTTTAGAGAATGTCTGGGACACCATCTACAGTGGTACCACAAAGGAATTTCTGTATGATCAGCTGAAACCTGATACTACATACAAACTCAGAGTCCTTTGCACCTCTCCTATAGGCAAAAGCCAGGTGAGGAAAGAGAGAAAAGTATTGAAATCGAGTATTGAAATGAACTATATAATTTTATTAAATGTTTTACAAAACTGATCTTGAATTTAATATAGTCATAAGGTACTTTGTATTTCTCTTAGCCTTCCGATATATTGACTATTCAAACAGCAACTCTTTCTCCTGAATCTTGCCAACCTTCGTCCATAAATGGTAAAACAAACCATAATGAAAACAACCTCCAAAGTGGTGAGGCTTTACCTGAATTTTCTGTTCTGTGGCGTGTGTGTTAGCGCATGCGTGCGTGCGTGCGTGCGTGCGTGCGTGCGTGCATGTGTACTAAATGTTATTAAAGCAAAACGAATAGTTTTCTTTTGATACAAAATCAGATGTTGCATAGTAAATTGTTTCTTAGTCATCAAAATCCCACAGCCGGGCTTTGTGGCCCAAGCTTGTAATCCCAGTATTCGGGAGGCTGAGACAGGAGGATCGTGGTTCACGGACAGCCTCAGCTACTTAGTGAGGCCCTCTGCAACTCAGTGAGACCCTGTTTCAAAATAAAGAATAAAAAATAGGGCTGGGGGTGTAGCTCAGAAGTAGAATGCCCCTAGGTTCCATCCTAAGTACTGCAAAAAAAAAAGAAAGAAAGAAATCCCACAATTTTTAATGTCTATAAATTAAATTAAAAAGTTAATTGAAATGATATGTTTTGAGTAACTGTACAACATTTAAAAATAGAAGTGTCTTCGCCGGGTGTGGTGGCGCACGCTTGTAATTCCTGCGCTTGGGAGGCAGAGACAGGAGGATCGCACAGGTTCAAAGCCAGCTGCGTGTCCTGGCTTAGGAGACCTTGTTTCCAAAAAAAAAAAAAAAATGTAAAAATAGGTCTGGGAGTATAGCCCGAAGGTAGAAGGGCTTCCAGGAACCCCAGTACCACCAAAAAAAAATAGAAGTGTCTTCAATCCTTTTGCACTTTTTTATGGTTTTAAATTTATTTCTAACAGTTAGGGGAATAGCTCAGTGGTAAAGTGTATACTCAGCATGCATAAGGTTCTGGGTTCTATCATGAACAAAAAAAAATTGTAAAAAAATAATTGTTTTTTTGTGTAATTTATAGACAATTCTACTGCTAGTGAAGCACCTGAACATGTCAAAAATGCAGAAGGTAACCAAGGTGACACAACAGAGCCCCCTGGAGCTGAAGCAAGTTGCACAGTGAGTAAATGGATTCCTGAAGAATCCACAGTAAAAAGAAGTAAATAGGGTAGCCGGGCATGGTAGTACACACCTACAGTCTCAGTACTTGACAAGCTGAGACAGGAGGATCACCTGTCTCAAGTGATTGAGGCTAACCTCAACAAATTAGCAAGACCCTGTTTTGATTTTGGATTTTTTTTAAGGGAGCTGGGCATGGTGGTGCACAATTGTAATCCCAGTATTTGGGAGGCTGAGACAGGAGGATCATGCGTGGTTCGAGGACAGCCTCAGCCACTTAGTGAGGCCCTTTGCAACACAGTGAGACCCTGTTTCAAAA
This sequence comes from Muscardinus avellanarius, assembly GCF_963383645.1. Lineage (NCBI taxonomy): Eukaryota > Metazoa > Chordata > Mammalia > Rodentia > Gliridae > Muscardinus > Muscardinus avellanarius. Next base: position 114,165,266 of record NC_137792.1, on the reverse strand, counting down.
TAAAAAATAAAGCTGAAGAAGGAGCAAAGGGGAGGGAATTGGGTAAAGGCTAATTGGGTGTTGTATGTATGTATGCCTCCACTATCTTGTACTCCATAAGATGTATAACTACAATGCACCAATAAAAATTTTTTTAAAGTGAAAAAAGTAGAGCTGAGGGTATCACTCGGAGATAGAATGCCCCCGGGTTCCATCCCAGGTACCATTAAAAAATAAAAATAAAAATAAAATAAAAGAGGGGGGCAGGGGTTGGGGTGTAGCTCAAAGGTGAAATGCCCCAGGATTCAATCCCCAATACCAAAAACAAAAGACGCAAATAGAGTTAGGGAGGTTACAGTATTCGCTTGGCATTTGGATGAAGATATGTTTCTACTGTACATCTTGTCAAGGTGGGAAGTGACCATGCCTGCAAAATCATCTGTGTGTTTACTTATCTCTTGTAGCTTGGATCTGATTCAATGAAGTGTGAAACTCCACCAGTCATAGGCCCTCCGTCGCAATGTGGTACACCTGTGCTAACCTGCAAAGGTCCAACGTGTGTTGTTGTTAGTTGGGAAGTATGTTATCAGTTCAACTATTTTTGCTAATATAAAATGCACATTAATTTGTTTGGGAAGCCTAGAAATTGTAGAGTCCGGGACTGAAATTAGAGTCCCAAAAATCTTGGACTGTGTTTTGTAGAACACAATTAGGACTTGATACATATGGTATTAGGAAGGTTACAGCGACGATATTCCTGCTCTACAGATCCTATATTTGAGGAGAATAGTACATTTGAAAACCAAGTAGACCATCAATAAGTAGCAAATTGAATTTTTAAAGCCAATCCAAGAATCAGTTTTAAGATCTTAGCATTTTTAAAGACCTTCATGAGCCGAGCGTGGTGGCGCACGCTTATAATCCCCGCACTTGGGAGGCTGAGACAGAAGGATCGCACAGGTTCGAAGCCAGCCTCAGCTACTTAGTGAGGCTCTCAACAACTTAGTGAGAGCCTGTTTCCAAATAAAGTATAAAATAGGGCTGGGAGTATAGCCCAGAGGTAGAAAGCTCCTGGGTTCCACCCCAGTACCACCAAATAAATAAATAAAGACCTTCATTAATAAATCTCTGGCAGTATTTTTTATGTAGTGATGATAGGTCAAGATGGAACAGTAAGATTCCAACTCTACACGATAACACAAAAGAATGTGGCTATAACATATTAAAGCTTTTTCTAAAACAAACATGTTTTATACTCATGTGAACATGTTCCCATTGAAACTAATCATGCTAAAAAAAATTAGCCTAATTATTTAATCACCTAGGTATGTTTGAATTTTTCCTTGACTCTAGCAAAGGGTTTTTAGCACTAACATAAGGGCCTTAGTCACTTGATAATAATAAATGACAGAGCTGATTATGTCACTGTATCAAGGCCAGAGAGTACTTGGGTCTATATTTGATCACAACAACCAACAATAATATTAAACATTAATGTGCCTTTTTTCTATTTTAAGCAACTTGTTTGAAAATAATTTTAATACATGTTAAAGGCATTCATCCAATGTGTGATTACCAAATCCATTTTCTTAATTTTATTTTTGCCTTTTAATGTTCATTATAGTATCCTGCCTATGTGTTGTATATGTTATATCTCCTACTATTTCATAGACTATAAATCTTGACATTGAACTGATCATGTTGTAACTCTCCACACTATCTAATGTAGTGAGCATTTAGAGAAAGAACTCAATTTCTGTATTTGTTGCAACTTTCAGATTCCTCAAAGCAATGGTGCGGAAATCACCGACTACAGACTAGAGTGGGGACCAATTGAAGAATCAATGCACTTGATTTACACCGGCCCTTGTCTGCGCTATGAAGTTAAAGGTCTCATTCCTGCAACTACATATTTTTGCAGAGTTCAGGTAAACCTGACGCTCCCTCCAATGTAGAGACAATAGCTATTAACATGACCCATGCACATTAATAAAACGGCCTGCATTTCCATGAAAGAGACCAGAGTGGAGTTCAGAAGGGCGGGACTTGCAAATCACAAATATTGCCCATATTCAGCAACAACATTTTTTTTTTTTTTTGGTGGTACTGGGGTTCCTGGAAGCCCTTCTACCTCCGGGCCACACTCCCAGACCTATTTTGTATTTTTTTTATTTGGAAACAGGGTCTCTTAAGCCAGCAAGGCTGGCTTCGAACCTGCGCGATCCTCCTGTCTCCGCCTCCCAAGCGCGGGGATTACAAGCGTGCGCCACCACGCCCGGCGGCAACAACATTCTTAGCTCTTTCATGTGGCGTTTAAAGCATCGCATAACCTGGCACCTGCTTTCCATTCCATCTTGACATATCATCACTTCTACAATTCTGTGTTTTGTGTATGGGGGGGGGTACTGGGGTTGAACCCAGGGGCATTCTACCTCTGAGCTACACTCTAGCCCTATTTTATCTTTCTTTCTTTCTTTCTTTCTTTCTTTCTTTCTTTCTTTCTTTCTTTCTTTCTTTCTTTCTTTATTTTTTGCAGTACTGGGAATGGAACCCAGGGGCATTCTGCCTCTGAGCTACACCCTCAGCCCTACTTTTTATTCTTTATTTTGAAACAGGATCTCAGTTGCAAAGGGCCTCACTAAGTAGCTGAGGCTGGCTTCGAACTTGCACAATACTCCTGTTTCAGCCTCCCAAATGCTGGGATTACAAGCGCCTGGCTTTTATCATTATTTCAAAACAGGGTCTAAGTTGCCCGGCCTGGCTTCAAACCCAAAATCATCCTGTCTCATTGTCCCAAGCACTGGGATTAAAGGCGTGCACCACCACATCTGGCTATAATTCTGCACCTGTAAATGCTGTATTTGTAAATTACTTAGAAAACACCCAAGATGCTAGTAAAAAAAAAAAAAAAAAAAAAAAAAAAAAAAAAAAAGCACTGGGCCGGGCGTGGTGGCGCACGCTTGTAATCCCTGCGCTTGGGAGGCTGAGACAGGAGGATCGCGCGGGTTCATAAGCCAGCCTCAGCTACTTAGTGAGGCTCTCAGCAACTTAGCGAGACCCTGTTTCCAAATAAAATATAAAAAAGGTCTGGGAGTGTAGCCCAGAAGTAGAAAGCCTCTGGGTTCCACCCCCAGTACCACCAAAAGAAAAAAAAAAGCACTGATTTTTGTACCCCCTTCAGACCTACTGACTCAAAATTTGTAAGCCAAATGTTTGCTAATTAGGACCACCAGTGAAAATGATTATCAATTAGGCAAAACTACATAGAATCTTTATTCCAAAGAAACAAGCCTACTTCACCATCACCGTGAAGTATGACTTGTACATTTCTTCATGCTGTGCTATCTGCCTTTCTTTTATTTTACTTTCTTCTTCTTTTTTGGTACTGGGGATTAAATCCAAAGGTGTTCTACCTTCAAGCTATACCCACAGCCTTCTTTTCTGAAATAGGACCTTGATAGGTTGCTGCAAGCTTCACTAAGTAGCTGGGGCTGCTTGAACCTGTGATCCTCCTGTTTCAGCCTCCCAAATACTGGGATTACAGGTATGGGCCGAATGTCCAGCAATCTGCCTGTCCTGTTCCTCAAAACCCAGCTCTTACATGAGTATTTCCCTGTTATCTGTAGCTGGAAGTGATTTCTTCTTCTGAGCAACTAGAATGATAACTCTCATAGCTCTTTGTGAGACAGTTCAAATTTAGAGTAATCTGATATGTTCTCTTCACAAAGTTTAAGTCATCTAACCGGCCTAGAAAGGGCTGGGGGTATACCTCAGTGATAAAGCACTTGCCTAGCATGTACAAGGCCCTGTGTTGGATCTTCAGCACTGCAAAAAATATAAATAATTTAAAAAGGCCCGAAATGTCCTAGGAGCTCTAATACTGGACAGCTAAGCTCTCTCTCCCATTGCAGTTCATAACTAAAAGTTGTGTTTTATTTATTTATTTTTTACCATGAGTCAAACTTTCCCCATCCTTCCCATCCCTCTACCATTGCACAATTCTACCTTCAACCTCTAGGAGATCAACTATTACAGATATCATATATAAGTGTGATCAGTGCGGTGCTTGTCATTCTGTGCATGGCTTATTTCACTTAACATAGTGACCACCAGTTCCATCTATGTGATAGCAAATTAAAGGATTTTATTCTTTTTCTGGCTAAATAGTATCTAATTATATATATATATATATATATATATATATATATAATCCAATTATACATAACCACGATATATATACATATATCACTGTTTTCTTTATCTGTTCATCAGTCAATGAATACTTAAGTTGTCATCATTTCTCGGTTGTTGAGTGCAGATGGAACTTTGACATATTGAACTCATTTCTTTGCATAAATACTCCACGGTGGGATTGCTCGATCCTATGGTAGTTCTATTTTTAATTGTTTAGGAATCTCCCTACTATTTTTCATAATTGATGTACTAAATGACATTTCCATCAATAGTGTGCATAAATAGTGTTCATATATTCACAATAATGTGCATATATAGTGTTCATATATTCATGCAGTAGTGTTTCAAAATAAAGAACAAAAAATAGGGCTGAGGGTGCCTCTTGGAGGTAGAATGCCCCTAGGTTCAATCCCCAGTATCACAAAAAAAGTGAAAAAAATTCCAATGACCCGGTTAGAAATTGAGTGAAATACATGAATTCAATGAAGAAAATATACAGATGGCAAATTAGAACATGAAAATATGTTCAACATCATTAGCTATTATGAAATTGCACAGTCAGATGTCATGGCATGCCTATGAGAATGGCTAAATTAAGGAAAATTGATAGCTGGGCGTGGTGATGCGTGCCTGTAATCTCAGTACTTGGGAGGCTGAGACAGGAGGATCGCATGGGTTCGAAGTCAAACTCAGCTACTTAGTGAGACTCTCAGCAACCTACTGAGACTCTGTTTCAAAATAAAGAATAAAAAATAGAGCTGGTTGGGTAGGGGCTAAATGGGTGATGTGTACATGTATGTCCACACAAGTTTTTTACGCCAATTTGACGTATGAATATAATGCACCAATAAAAAAAATACAAAAAATAGAGCTGGGTATGTAACTTGAAGGTAGAATGCCCCTAGTTCAATCACCGGTACCATCACACAAAAAAGGAAAATTGATAACCACAAATGCTGTTACGGAAGTGGAAATCCTGAATCATTTATACATTCCTGGTGGGAATTACAGACCCTCTGGAAAACTATGTGGTGGTTTCTTACATAATTAATTGTGTTGTAGTATTGTACTATATTAATTATATTAATTATATAAATACATATAAATTATATTAAATATGTTGTAGTATTGTACTATAGTTATGCAAAACACTACTTTTGAAGAAAAGTAAAGGGCACATATAAATTTATGATAATCTCAAAATAAAATAGATTTTACAAAATCAATGAAATTTATTAAATGGGTATGAACTAACAGAAATAGAAACAACATGAAGACAACGAAGCACATTTGATGTGGTACTGATGAGTTCAATTTGGGCACATTTTCCCCGGAGTGTCCATATTAATATTCTTCATCCCCCTTCCCTTATATACCCTTTATCATTCCTAAATATGCAACTTAAAAGTTCCACCATGCATTTCAGCAACTTAGAACCATATTGTTAGAATTCGAGTGTATGGGAAAGTATTTTGCTATCCAGTGAAATGGTTTATGCACAAAAACAAAGTAATAATGAAACTCTTAACAAAGTATATATATATATATATGTTTTTAGGCTGTAAATATAGCTGGGGTTGGAATGTTTGGAGGAACTAGCATGGTGACCACACCAGCAACTGTACCAGCCGTAGTACCGATGTTGCATGAAGTTGAAAACAAACTTCCTGCCAAATTGGCAGCATCTTGCCTTGCTCTCCAATGGGAGGAACCAGACTGCCATGGCTCTCCAGTCACTGGCTATAACATTGAATATGGAGACAGAAAAATTTTGACTGTTGCTAGAGTAACAGAGTGTATTCTGAAAAATCTACAGCCTGATACCACATATAAGTAAGTCATTTTTACTTTGGGCGAATGGAAAAATGTTTTAGAATTTTAAGCAGATCTACATTTGAATATTTAATCTACCTAAGATTTCCTTTGCAAAGAGTTCTCTACTGCATTGGACAATTAGGCACTAGTAAAAGCCAGTTTCTATTTTTTGGTGGTACCGGGGCGGGGGGGAACCCAGGGACATTCTACCTCCGGGCTATACTCCCAGACCTATTTTATATTTTTTATTTGGAAACAGGGTCTCACTAAGTTGCTGAGAGCCTCACTAAGTAGCTGAGCCTGGCTGCGAACCTGCGCGATCCTCCTGTCTCGGCCTCCCAAGCGTGGGGATTACAAGCGTGCGCCACCACGCCCGGCTGCCAGTTTCTATTTTTCTTCAATAATTTTCAATAGTGATTGTGCAAACTTAAGAGTTTTATTTTGAGAAATTGTCTTCATTAATTCGTGTGATTTGATGATCAATATCCCATATTACTAGTTTAGTTTATATGTAGAAAATAATTTTCTTTACTAAATATAAATTAACATTGTTAATTATTTCCTTACCACTAGAGTCAGAATTCAAGCTATCAATCATTATGGATTAAGCCCTTTTAGCCAGTCGATAAGAATCAAAACCAAACCACTACCTCCTGAGCCTCCGCATCTTGACTGTGTGGTCTATGGACACCAAAGCCTCAAACTGAAATGGGGTAACACATCGAACAAAAAGCTACTTTCCAGCCTTATAAGCTACAACTTGTTAATGGGAGATCGTTCTGGCAGGTAAACTATTTTTACTATTTGACATGTATTATAATAAAATGGTTTAAGTGTACTATCTCAATCCTACAATCCAAAGTGACTTCATCAAACTAATTAGATGTGAAAGCAGTCCAATACCATGTTAGACAGACCTTTGCAAATTCTTTCTCGTAGTTAAAATCTCGGTTTTTGCCTCTTCTGAAGCACTTGCTCACTGACCTAACACACTTTATTATTTATGTATTTTTGTGCATGTGTTACCGGGATTGAACACAAGAAATATTGTTTCTTCAAGCTATACCCCCAGCCCTTTTTATTTTGAAACAGGGTCACACTGAGTTGCTGAGAACCACACTAAGTAGCTGAGGCTGGCCCCAAACCTGCAATCCTTCTATCTCAGCCTCCCAAGTACTGGGATTACAGGTGTGTGCCACCAGACTTGGCTTCTAACACACTCTAAATTCCAGGAAATAGAAGCTTTAAATAAAGTAAACTGTAACCTTACCATTATGATATTTATGACTTAACCTTTTTGTGCTTTACCTTTCTGGGTTTAACTTGATTTCCTGAGGCCATATTGAGTTTTTTTTTTTTAATGATTTATAAGTTAGTTATATAAATAGGGGTTTTTTGCGGGTCTGGGGATGGAACCCAGGGACATTTGACCTCTGAGCTACCCCCCCTACCCTAGTTTTTTACTCTTTATTTTGAAACCGGGTCTCACTGAGTTGCAGAGCCTCACTAAGTAGCTGAGGCTGTCCGCAAACCGCGATCCTCCAGGTCTCAGCCTCCCGAATGCTGGGATTACAAGCATGCGCCACCACTCCCGGCATAAATAGTTATTTGTGCATGTATGACTATTGATTAATAATTTTACTTTCTTCATCTCCACGTCCATCCCTAGATTTTCTGTCATTTACCATGGGCCTTGTCAGACTCACAAAGTACAAAGATTGGGTGAATATACTCAATACAAATTTAAAATCCAGGCATGCAACGAAGCTGGTGAGGGACCACTGTCTGGCATCTATACTTTCACTACAACAAAAACCCCACCAGCCACACTTAAAGGTAAGTATCACAGGCCAAGACATTAAAGGTCACGTTAGCTTGAGTTTCAGTAGCTCATATGTAAAATTAGGTGTAAAAATGATTTTTAAAATTCAATAATACCAAAATGAGGCTAGTAGTTATGGATTCAAAGGGCAATAGGATTTAATGAGACTTCCACAATCAATATATTTAAAATACCTTAGCAATCATCTAATACAACCAACCACTCTACCACCACTGGCATAAGTTCCCAAAATGGTAACTTAGATGAAGGACAGACACTCTGGATCAGTGGCAGAGCCAAGATTAGGGTTTCACACTCCTGATTCCCACAACAGCACTCCTACTTTATCATGGCATCCATTTATTGCTATATCTTTTTATTTTCACAAAGCATGAACTGGACATGGTGATGCATATCTTTAATCCCAGTACTTGGGAGGTTGAGACAAGAGTATAGAAAGTTCATTGCCAGCCGCAGCAACTTGACAAGTCTCTTCAGCAACCTAGCCAGACCCTGTTTCAAAACAAAGACAAATGGACCAAACTGATGCATGAACAACCATGTTCATAGCTGCACAGTTCATCATTGCCAAACTGTGGAGCCAGTCAAGATGTCCTTCAACAAATGAGTGGATTTCAAAACTATGGGAGGTGTACACAGTGGAATTTTGCTTAGCCATAAGGGAGAACAAAATTATGTCACAGTGAAACGTCACAAACAATAAGAAATCAGATGCTTTTCCTAATGTGCAAAATATTAGGGAGAAATGGGTAACAGGAGGAACTCTAGATGAAGAAGGGACCTTCTAGAGGAGCAATGAAGGTGACGTATCTGAGGGGATAAGCGGGAGGATAAGGGAAACTCTTTAAAGCACATGATGTACTTAAGCATATCAAAGTCAATCAAGAAGCCAAGCATGGGTAGGTGGGAGGAGGAGGGAAGGGGTTAGAGATTGGGTAAGGGCTGATTGGGTGATGTGTGCGTGTATATCTCCACAAGTTTCTTATCCCACTGAGATATATGACTACAATGCACCAATAAAAATTTATTTAAAAAAACAAAGATAATAAAATAGGGCTAGGGGTATACAGCTCAGAAGAAGAATATCCCTGGGTTCAATCCGCAGTCTAAAAATATTAATTGATAGATGTAATTATACTGATTAAAAATAAGACCATGCAAACTTAGTAAGTTTATTTCGGAAACTCTGAATTTACTCTCCTTAATTGAACAGTAAAACAAGATGCTATTTCCATCTCATCTTATTTTCCTGAGGCCAATTTATAGTAATTAGAGCCTCAGATTTAAAGACTTGTTTCCTTCCCAGTTGCAATATTTGTTCCATTCCATCTACATGAGTCCAATCACTGTTTTTTTTTTAAATTGTGCAATGTTTATTTTTTAGTACATGGTTACTTCCTCTTGATGAAGTTCAGGAGACTAGAGGCATACACGCACACAGCACTCACTGAGCCCTCCCCCCGGGCCCACCCTATTCCCTCCCCCTTCCCCTTCCCATGTTCAGTGATCACCTTTGATAAGTTTGTGTATACTCATCATGTCTATTAAGGTGTTTCCCTCTTCCCCCCTCCCATCTCCCTCAGGTCACCTTCAATCAGCAAGGTTTCTCCTCCTTTGTCCCTCCCATGTCCCAATTTCTCCCTAGCTTCTGAATATAAGGTAAAACAGCCAACTTTTCACTTTTTGTGACTGACTAATCTCACTTAACATATGGTTCTCCATCCATTTCCCTGCAAATGACAAAATTTTGTTCATTGTTATGGCTGAGTAAAATTCCACTGTGTACATATCCCATAGTTTTGTAATCCACTCACCTGCTGGTGGACATCTCAGCTAGTTCTATAGTTTGCCAATTGTGGATTGTGCAGGTATAAACATAGATAGATATGCATGCATCAGTCTGGTAGTTAGATATTCTATAAATGTTTTCTAAAATTTGGCTAGGAAACCATCAGTGCCTGGGCTTTTCTTTGATGGTAGGTTCTTTATTGCTTCTTCAATCTCTTTCATTACTACTCATCAGTTTAAATTTTCTATATCATCTTGATTCAATTTAGGACGGTTGTATGCATCTACAAATTGGGTGGGAATTGGGTAGGGGTTAAATCAGTGATGTGTACATGCATGTACACACAAGTTTTTTACCCCAATATGATGTATGAATATAATGCACCAATAAAAATATTCTGGAAAAAATAGAAATCGGTCAATTTTTTCTAGATTTTTCCATTTTGTTGGAGTATAGTTTTTCAAAGTAGTTTCTGATGAGCCTCTGGATTTCTCTGCTGTGGGTGATATCACCTTTTTCATCTCTTATTTTAGTAATTTGCGTTGATTCTTTCTTTTGGTTAGGTTGGCTAGTGGTTTATCTATATTGATTATTTTTTTCAAGAAACCAGCCTTTGGTTAGTATTGATTTTCTGTATTTTTTATTCTCTACTTTATTGATTTCTGTTCTGATTTTAATGATTTTTCTATCTTCTACTGGCTTTAAAATTAGACTGTTCTTGTCTTTCAAGAGCTTTGTGCTATAAATTTCCATCTTAATACTGCCTTCAAAGTGTCTCAGTGATCTTGAGATATTATGTCCTTATCTTTGTTTTTAGAAATTTCTTAATTTCACCCCTTATTTCTTCTATGACCAATCTTCATTCACCAGTGTGGTGTTTATTTGTTTGCTTGTTTCTTTTGGTAGTACTGGGGGTGGAACCCAGGGGCTTTTCTACCTCTGGGCTATACTCCCAGACCTATTTTATGTTTTATTTGGAAACAGGGTCTCACCAAGTTGCTGAGAGCCTCACTCAGTAGCTGAGGCTGGCTTCGAACCTGTGCGATCCTCCTGTCTCAGCCTCCCAAGTGCTGGGATTACAAGTGTGCACCACCACGCCCGGCTACCAGTGTTGTTTTAGTCTAAGTTTATTTATGAAATTTCTTTGGATCTTCTTATAGTTGATTTCTAATATCATTCTATTGTGATCTGAAAAGATGCAGAGGGTTGTGTCACATTTTTTGAATCTGCCAGTGCTTCCTTCATGTCCCAGGCTATGGTCTGTTTTGGAGAAGGTTCCATGATGAGATGAAAAGAATGTGGATTAAGCTGTAGGTGGGTGCAATATTCTGTATATGTCTAGTAGATACATATGGTTTATGGTATTCTTTAGATCTGAGGCATCTTTACTGATCTTTTGTCTAGAAGATCGATGTAGTGGTATAGTCTAGTCTACCAGTGACGGTTTGTACCGATGTCTTCATTTTGTTTATTGCATCCTTCACTTCAGAGCCTTTTTTATTTTTATTTTTATGGGTCTGGGGATGGACCCCAGGGGCGTTCTACCTCCAAGCTGCACCCCAGCCCTATTTTTTTAATCTTTATTTTGAAATAGGGTCTCACTGAGTTGCAGAGGGCCTCAGTAAGTAGCTGAGGCTGTCCACGAATCACGATCTTCCTATCCCAGCTTCTCAAATGCTGGGACTAAAAGTATGTGCCACCACGCCCGGCGCTTCAGAGCTTTTTGATTCCTATTCAGAGTATCAAGTCCTTTATTGATTTGATCTCTCATTTCTTCAGGATCTCTCTGAACTCTTTTCTCAAATCCTGTATCATACCTACTACTAAAGTTCTAAATTCTCCTTGTGGCATTCTCTGCAACCTTGTGTTGGTGGGTTCTATTGTTATGGGATCGTGAAGACTCACTGTTTCCTCATTGGTCTTATGATTTCATGTTTCTTAAGTTTATATTTTTGTTGCTTTTGATGGCTCTCTTTCGCTTTGTGAATTTCCTATGTCTAATCTCTCACCCTTTATGGTATCTTATTCTGGAGGTGGATAAGGTATGGCTTAAAACTAAATAGCCTCTTCCATATGGGTATTCGCCGCTTTCTGTTGAATATTTACCACCTTTAATGCTGACTCTGAGATCTGTGTCCTATGTTACCCCACTGTTGTTCTGCCTGTAGATTGCCAGTACTGGGTTGCAGTTACTCCAGGTATCTCTCAGCCCTCTGAAATGGTGGTTTTGATGGGTTCCAGGTCCTGTCTGTCACCTCTATATTAAGGAGTAGTCTCAGAGGTGTGGGTAGAGCAGTTTGTGCCCAGTGTATTTTTAAACTTCAATGTGTGCGGTACTGGGCTGTTTTGTCTATCAGCTGTGGTTAGTTTGTCCTTAGTGTCTGGTAGTTTTTCCTGTTGGTTCACCTATCTGGTCCAACCTCAGCAGTAGGGGTTTTAGAGGTGTCAGCTGGTATATACAAGGGAAAATATATTGTATTCAATAGTAAAAGGTAAGTGAAGAGGAAGGGGCTGATTTAAGGGATGCAAGAATAGGGTAAAGTAGAAAATAGAATCATATAGTAGTTAGGTGATATATAGTAAAGATTAGAAATAATGAGAATAAAGGTACATTATAGTAGCCACTGTAGAATATTTAGGTATAGTGATAGGAAAAGGACTTGTGTAGTATAGTGTAGTATAGTGTGTGTGTGTGTGTGTGTGTGTGTGTTTGTGTGTGTTACTAGGGATGAAACTCAGGACCTTTGAGTTCTACACCCCAGACCTGTTTTATTTTTTATTTGGAAACAGAGTCCCACTAAGTTGCTGAGAACCTCATGAAATTGCTGAGGATGGTTTTGAACCTGTGATCTTCTGTCTCGGCCTCCCAAGCTCTGGGATTACAAGCATGCTCCACCTCACCCGGCTTAGAAATGTATTTAACGTAAGGCACTGGTAGGTTCACTAGGGGTATGATACACAAAACAGAACACTTACAGCCTCTCTCTCTCTCTCTCTCTCTCTCTCTCTCTCTCACACACACACACACACACACACACGAATAAAGAGAAAAAATGAAAATAAAAAGGAATCTTAAGAGTTGATTAATCAAGAATGAGTAAAATTTCTTTGATGGAAAAGAGCTGATTTCCCTTGTGGCTTTGGAAGTTTCCTTGTCGGGTTTTTTTTTTCTTTTTGCCATTTCCTCCCCCTCCCCCTCCCCCTTCCCCTCCCCCTCCTCCTCCTCCTCAGTTTGGGGCTTGCTTAGAAAAGATGTAAAAGCTGTTCCAAAGCTCTGGTTCAAGTCTGCTCCTTGCCCACTCTATCTCTTACTTTGCTAAGGAGGCAGATTAAGATGGAGGTGCAGGGAGGGCCTGGTCCCTGCTGGATTCCGGGAAGGGGCTCTTCTGGATGGGGGTTGGGAGTGTGGCCCAGGGCACTTACCCATCATTCACCAGGGCCCTAGGCTCAATCTCCTGCATTGCAGAAGAGAAAAAAGCAAGGAAAAAAGGGAGAAGGAAAGAGATAAGAAAGAGAAAGACCATGCAAAAGGGTAAAAAAAAAACTATCTACAAATACACAAGTACAGAGCAGCAGCAAAAAACAAAGAACATATAGAACCAAAAAAGTGAGGAAGAGAAAAAATATAAAAATATATAACAATTCAAAACACTCTCGACCTCTGGATCCCTCTTGGATCTGTGTGGCTACTTCTAGCCGATTAAGGTCCACTTATGACAGTAGGTTCACAAGCGTTTCCAAGCATTCTCTCTTGCTGGAAAACCTATAACAAAGACATCAGTATGCAGGCACGCAGGCAGGGCAAAACACAGCTTCTTCACTTACACTGGGGTGTGGAATGCTGCTCAGTTTGCAGATGCCCAAGATGAGTTAGAGACAAACTCAACGAAGGACCCTTCCTCCGTCACCATCCTCCTCCCTCCTCTTTTGTCCCAATCACTATGATTAAGTCATTTATGTTCAGTGCTAAGTCTAACTGGAACATTTTAGAATTAAACATGACTTAGACCACAATAACATCTTCCTCTCTTCTTGACTTAAAATGCCCCTAATATATTTGAGCCCCATTTTCTGAAATGTAAAGAGAGTAATAACGTGAAAAAGACAGGCATGGTGGCGCACACTTGTAATCCCAGCTTTCAAGAGGCTGAGACAGGAGGATCGCGGTTCACGAACAGCCTCAGCTACTTAGTGAGGCCCTCTGCAACTCAGTGAGACCCTGTCTCAAAATAAAGAATAAAAGAACCAGGCGTGGTGGTGCACGCTTGTAATCCCAGCATTTGAGAGGCTGAGACAGGAGGATTGCAGTTCGCGGACAGCCTCAGCTACTTAGCGAGACACTTTGCAACCCAGTGAGACCCTGCTTCAAATAAAATTTTTTTTAAACACTAAAAAATAGGGCTGGGGGTGTAGCTCGGAGGTAGAAGGCCCCTGGGTTCCATCCCCAGTACCACAAACAGATAAATAATAAAAAAAAAAACAGGGCTGGGGGTGTAGCTCAGAGATAGAATGGCCCTGGGTTTCATCCCCAGTACCAATAAATAAATAAATAAATAAATAAATAAATAAATAAATAACATGAAATAAACAGCCTTCCCTACTTAACCTCACAAAGTGGTTATGATCCTAAAACAAAATTATCAATACATATGAAAATGTTTCCAAATGTATAATGCCCCATAAAAATACAGTGCAGGAGATTATACCAGAAGGGATTAAACAAAAATCATTAAAAATAAAAATATCTTACTAGAAAATTTAAAAATAAGTCTATGTGAACTACCTTTTAATGGCCATGGGATTGGATGAGAGATTTCCATGAATGCAAAATTATGTAGGAAAAATGGAGCCCTCTGACCTGACATTTTCTTTTTCTAGCACCTAAGCTACACCAGATGAACAGCAATATTTGTGAGATCAAATGGGAGTCTCTTGAACCGATGAAAGGAGATCCCATCATTTACAATCTTCAACTCATCAGTGAAAAAGGAACCGAACTGGTAAGTTCTTGCAAATTTTCCCTTTAAAAGGTGCAGTTTTAGCCACATGGTAGGGCACACCTGTCATCCCAGTACTTGGGAGGCTGAGATCGGAGGATCACAGGTTCGAAGCCAGCCTCAGCAATATAGCGAGGCACTCAGCAACCTAGCAAGATCCTGTTTCAAAACAAAAACTAAAATGAGCTGGGGAGGTGTAACTCAGAGGTAGAATAACCCCAGTTCAATCCCCAGTAGCCCTCAAGAATGTATAGTTTTATTTACTGCTAAAGACTGAAGTTTTGTCATGAAGAATGATTGTTTTTCTTTTCGGTTTCTAGGGGGTTTTGTTTTTGTTTTTGTTTTGTTTTGTTGGCACCGGTAATTGAACCCAAGGACATTCTACCTTGAAGCTACTCCCCAACACTTTTTTAAATTTCTTTTTTTTTTTTTGGTGGTACTGGGGTTCCTGGAAGCCCTTCTACCTCCGGGCTACACTCCCAGACCTATGTTTACATTTTTATTTGGAAACAGGGTCTCCTAAGCCAGCGCGCGCGGCTGGCTTCGAACCTGCACGATCCTCCTGTCTCTGCCTCCCAAGCGCGGGGATTCCAAGCGTGCGCCACCACGCCCGGCCTAAATTTTTTATTTTGAAATAGAGTCTTGCTAGGTTACTGAGAGTCCAACTAGTTTGCTGAGACTGTCCTCGAACCTGTCATCCTCCTGTCTCAGACTCTCAAGTACTGGGGTTACCGGTGTGCTCCACCACGCCCAGTTATGATATTATTTTAAGATGTTTAAAATAACTAAATCTTTTTCAAAAGTCAACGCCGTCCCCAAAGGTTCTGTGCAATGGTACTTATTTGGGAACAATTAATTTATTCGTTTAATTTGCTTATTAGTACTGTATTATTCAATGTTTCTTGATTTCACCAACCACACTGAGTGACTTAATTCCAAACCTAATGAAACTCAACTTTAACAATGAGAAGGTTCTGTGTTTCTTCTTAAGTTGAACAAAACCACTTAACAGTACTGGATCCTCAGAACATTAGATACACAGAGGAAACGTTTAGTTTTGTTGCGAACGTGTTCATGAGACCAAGGAATTCCCGTTTTTTTCTGCCGTCAGATACCACACAACACTATTTTACTTGGTTAAAGACATAAATAATTTTTTATCTTTACTCTCTTTCCTTTAGATTTACAAAGGGCCGAATACTTCGTTCTCATTTTCCAACTTTCTGACAAATTCGCATTATCGCTTCAAGGTCTGTGCTGGACGCCAGTATCAGAATGCGGCTGGTTTACAAGAGCTCTGGGGACCGTACAGCCCCAGCACTCTTTTCTCCACTCAGAAGCAGCCAGGGCATGGTAAAGGTGGCGGAGGAAAGAGAGGAAACAACCCGAGTGAAGAGAAAGAAGACAAGCTCAGGATAGAGCTGAGTGATGATACATTTGTTCTCATCCTTCTGATAGGATTTGCGCTGGTCGCCATTCTGTGCGCTGTTGTGATTCAACACTTCCTAATCAACTAGCGCATTCCTACTCGCTTTCATCAATTTACCAAGTTCCAAAACAAATTATATTGGATATAGAACTGTATTATATTTCAATGCTTCCTTAAAAAGTAAAGCTCATTTGGTAGAAACTTTTTCAAACTCTTATCTAAACGGCAAAAAGAACCACCTTAATGTTCAAGAAAACCACTGTGACGGTAGAAAAGATTTTTTTTAGGGTCTAGGTCTATTTTTATTTCATAATTTTAGGAACAAAAACACTCCCATTGCTGGGCAAAACTAAAACCTCTCATGGAAATTATGAACTGCCTTAATTTTTCAAGTGAACATTTTCTGAACTTTTTAGAATTGTGACAAGACAACGGCATTTTGGAATTTTATTTAGAACAAGACAGGAAAATCAATTCTACATGTCAACTTATATTCATATAAAATAATAAAAGAATCTATCAAACGTCTATACTGTAATTTTTTCAAAGTAATATATTCTGCTATTGGGTTGTGCCCTGCTAATTACTTTGATAATGGGGAAATTGTAATTTTTACCACTTCTCCGTACTAGGAAATAGAGGAAATGAACATAAGAGAATGGAGAGCCAGTATTAAACAATACATAATCACTTATGTTTACATGCCATATTTAAAATATTTTACATCCATTTCTAAATACAAATGAAGCATCTTTTGTCTATTCCCATAATCCATCCTTCTAGAACTGTTTTGGCAATCGTGCAAGAAATTGTTAGCCTTACTGAAATGTTTAAACTTTATTTCAGAGCTTTTTCTTTTTTGTTGTTTTTGGTTGCTTGGCTGGTTGTTGGGATTGAATCCAAGTGCATTATACCTCAGAGCTACACCCCAGAACTTTTTTATTTTTTTTTATTTTGAAACAGAGTCTTGGCTAAGTAGCTGAGGCTGGCATTGAACCTGTGATCCTCCTGTCTCAGCCTCCCAAGCACTGGGATTACAGCCATGTGCCACCATGCCCAGCTTTTTTTTTTCTTTGTATTTCAAATCTGAAAATCATTGATCCGGGCGTGGTGGCGCACGCTTGTAATCCCCGCGCTTGGGAGGCAGAGACAGGAGGATCGCGCAGGTTCGAAGCCAGCCCCGCGCGCTGGCTTAGGAGTCCCTGTTTCCAAATAAAAATGTAAAAATACGTCTGGGAGTGTAGCCCGGAGGTAGAAGGGCTTCCAGGAACCCCAGTACCACCAAAAAAAAAAAAAAAACAAATCTGAAAGTCACGAAATCAAGATGAGACTATCCTGTTTTTATGTGAGTCAATAATTCTGGCCTATTCCATGACTTTGCCTTTCATTGAGTACTGAGAAGTGGTGTGACAGAATAAGTGACGTGACAAAGGTATTGGTAAACAGTGAAAGGCACGGACTCAGGCTTCCTTCCCTTAGAGCATTATTTCCACTAACAAAATAATTCGTCCATATCTAATTCACCATATACCTTCAACAGACTCTGTTTCATCTGAATTCCACTCAATGACTTCCCAGATTGATTTCAAGACCTTGCAAGCAATTAAACATTGCAGAAGAAAATATTATTAAAATTGATGGAGCGCATAATCCCAGAATTTGGCAGGCTGAGACTGAAGGATCGTGGCTCGCAGACAGTCTCGGCTAAATTTCTGAAGCTGGTCTCGAACCTGTGATCCCAAGTACTGAGATCTGAGATTACAGGTATGTGCTATCATGCCTGACTTGTTCCTTCCATTTCTCTTTTCCTCTTATTTTTCCTTTTTATAAATATTTCTAAAAGGCACGGAGTGAGTGTGTGTGTGTGTGTGTGTGTGTGTGTGTGTGTGTGTGTGTGGTGGTACCGGAGATTGTGAAGCTCTTTGCAACTCAGTGAGACCCTGTTTCAAAATAAAGAATAAGCCGGGCGTGGTGGCGCACGCTTGTAATCCCCGCGCTTGGGAGGCTGAGACAGGAGGATCGCGCAGGTTCGAAGCCAGCCTCAGCTACTGAGTGAGGCTCTCAGCAACTTAGTGACAACCTGTTTTCAAATGAAGTATAAAATAGGTCTTAGAGTATAGCCTAGAGGTAGAAATGCCCCTGGGTTCCACCCCCAGTTCCACAAAAAAAATAATTAAAAAAATAAAAAGGCACTTGACATCATTATTAATCAGGGAATTGGAAATCAAACGCATAATCAGATGCAATTTTACATCAATTTGACTAGAAAAACTTAAAACCTGACACTATAAAGGTCTTAAAAGGTCAGGCGTGGTGGTGATGCTTATAATTCCAGTACTTGGGAGACTTAAATAGGAGGATCACAGGTTCAAAGCCAGTCTTAGGCTCTCAGCAACTTAGACCCTGATTCCAAATAAAAAGTAAAATAGAGGTGGGGGTGCAGGCCACTGCGTTCCATCCCCAGTACCACAAAAAAAGGACTTAAGAAGACGTTTGTCCATACGATCTCATGTATTGCATATATAACATCTGTGTAACATTTAAACTATGTGTATAACCAATAGTCCTCCATCTCTACTTTTAGTGATCTACCCAAGAAAATTCCCCATACCTGTACACCAGAACACACATACAAAAGTGCTCACGGTACCACTGAAATTGGAAACAATGCACACACCTATTAATTGGAGTATAGATAAATAACTGTTAGGTATTCTTGCAGTGCAATATTATACAACAATTAAAACAAGGCTTACAACAAGGTGTTATGATATGGAGAACTTAGAAATAAGGTATTAAGTGAAAATATAGTTAGTCCAAAAAGATTTCACAAACCATGAAAAACTAGTTTATACAGTTTAAAACAACTGAAATAAATATCTGTACATTTAGCCTGGTACTGTGGCACATACCTATAAACCTAGTATTTGGGAGGCTGAGAAGGGAGGAACTCGGGTTTGATACCAGCCTCCAAAAGTTAGCAGGACTCTCAGCAACCTAGCAAGACCCTGCTTCAAAATAAAATGTAGGAAGGGCTGGAAGCGTAGTTTGGAGTTAGGACACCCCTGGCTCAATCTCTGATACCACCACACACACACACACACACACACACACACACACACACACTCACTCCGTGCCTTTTAGAAATATTTATAAAAAGGAAAAATAAGAGGAAAAGAGAAATGGAAGGAACAAGTCAGGCATGATAGCACATACCTGTAATCTCAGATCTCAGTACTTGGGATCACAGGTTCGAGACTAGCTTCAGCAACTTAGTGAGGTTCTCAGCAACCTAGCAAGACCCTGTTTCAAATATAAATCTAGCCGGGCGTGGTGGCGCACGCTTGTAATTCCAACGCTTGGGAGGAGGAGACAGGAGGATCGCGCAGGTTCAAAGCCAGCCGCGCTGGCTTAAGAGACCCTGTTTCCAAATTTTAAAAAGTATAAAATAGGTCTGAGAGTGTAGCCCGAAGGTAGAAGGGTTTCCAGGGACCCCAGTATCATTAAAAAAATAATAAAGAACAAAGAATAAAAAAAATAGGGCTGGGTGTGTGGCTCGGAGGTAGAATGCTCCTAGGTTCAATCCCCAGTAACCCCCCAAAAAGAAAAGAACACAATATCAAAATGGTGATTACTTCTTGTGAAGGAAGGTAGAGAGTGGGTTCAAGAAAGATATATGATTGTGAAGGTTACTGTTAAAATCCAAGGATTAATTTTGGATTTATTTCATTAGTAAAAATAAAAAGAGAAGGTCCTGTGTGAACTAGAGATGGTAGCACATACGTGTAATCCCAGAATTCAAGAGGCTGAGACAAGAGGATTGAAAGTTTGAGACCAGTCTCAAAACCTAGCAAGGAACCAGGCGTGGTGATGCACGCTTATAATTCCAGTATTTGAGAGGCTGTCTTGAGACAAGAGGATCACAGGTTCGCGGCCAGCCTCAGCTACTTAGCGAGGCCCTTGGAAACTCAGTGAGACCCTGTTTCAAAATAAAGAATAAAAAATAGAGCTGAGGGTGTAGAATGCCCCTGGGTTCCATCCCCGGTACTGCAAATATATATAGATAGATGATAGATAGATAGATAGATAGATAGATGATAGTACGGCCCTAACAAGAGCCAAGCCACAATAGTTTAATACTCCTTCTGAGTTTTTCAGGGAGTTAAAGTTAAGTCCTGCCTACCCTATAAAAAATGTAGCAAGCAAAGACCAACATCCTGCTTAGCCTGTAGTCAACATCCTGGAACACTGCCGCTCACTAACAGCAATAGAGGGTCCTAAATGTAACAAGCATAGACCAATATCCTGCCTACATCCTAGAACACCCAGCCCCACCCCAGACAAAGTTGCGGTCTTCTCAGACAATAACAGTGGGCCTCCCCCTTACCCAAGCCACATGTCCGAGGCTTTCACCTTTGAAAACCCCTTGTAAATTCAGCTCTTGGTCTCAGTTCGGGACTGAGTACTGGACTTAATCCGTAGCCTGACTAGTCTGATTTTTTCTGCGGTTAAATAAACTGATCTTCCAAGTTCAGTTGGTGCTTTCTCCATCCCTGCGACATGGGCTTGGGCACAGTTATAGCAAGACCTGTTTCAGGCTGGGGTATAGCTCAAAACTATAATGCCCGAGTTTAATCCCAGTATCGAAGAAGGAGGAGGAGGAGACAGGGGCAGTCATGTGTGGAATGTATGAAGTGTGGCATGTGCTAAAAATTATGATTGAAGCCGGGTGTGGTGGTGCATGCTTGTAATCCCCGTGCTTGGGAGGCTGAGACAGGAGGATCACACAGGTTCGAAGCCAGCCTCGGCTACTTAGTGAGGCTCTCAGCAACTTAGTGAGACCCTGTTTCCAAATAAAGTATAAAATAGGTCTGGGAGTATAGCCCGGAGGTAGAAAGCCTCTGGGTTCCACCCCTAGTACCACAAAAAAAAAAAAAAGAAAAAGAAATCATCCCCAGACTTAGACTTCCCATGTCTCTTCAAAGTGACAATGGGACATCTTTTGTCTCTGAGGTAACCCAACAAGTAGCTAAAGCCTTGAGGATAAAATATTATCTACACTGCTTCTGGAGGCCCCTTCACTACCACTCTTTTTTTTTAAAACAGGATCTCCCTAGTTGCTGAGAACCTTGATAAGCTGCTCAAGTTAACCCCAAATCTGCAATCCTCCTGTTTCAGTCTCCCAAATACTGCCATTGCAAATTTGCACTGCCTGTTTCAAAACAAAAAAATAAAAAAGAGGGCTGGTAGTTTAAATCATGGGTAGAGCCGGGCGTGGTGGCGCACGCTTGTAATCCCTGCACTTGGGAGACTGAGACAGGAGGATCACGCAGGTTCGAAGCCAGCCTCAGCTACTTAGTGAGGCTCTCAGCAACTTAGTGAGACCCTGTTTCCAAATAAAATATAAAATAGGTCTGGGAGTGTAGCATGGAGGTAGAGGGCCCCTGGGTTCCATCCCCAGTACCACCAAATAAATAAATAAATAAATAAATAAATAAATAAATAAATAAATCATGAGTAGAGCCAGGTGTGGTGGTGCACGCTTGTATCCTAGTACCTGGGAGACTGAGATAGGAGGATCACAGGTTCACGGCCAGCCTCAGCTACTTAGTGAGGCCCTCTGCAACTTAGTGAGATTTTATTTCAAAATAAAGAATAAAAAATAGGCAGTCAGGCATGGTGGTGCGCATTTATAACCTCAGTACTTGGGAGGCTGAGCCAGCAGGATCCGGGTTTGAGGACAGACTCAGCTACTTAGTGAGGCCCTTTGCAACTCAGTGAGACCCTGTTTCAAAATAAAGAATAAAAAATGGGGTTGGTGGTATAACTTGGAGGTTGAATGCCCCTGGGTTCCATCCTCAGTACCGCAGAAAGGAAGAAAGAAAGAAAGAAAGAAAGAAAGAAAGAAAGAAAGAAAGAAAGAAAGAAAGAAAGAAAGAAAGAAAGACTAAAAACTAGAGCTGGGGGTGTAGCTCAGAGGTAGTGTGCCCCTGAGTTCTATTCCCAATACTGCAATAAAATAAATCATAAATAGAATGCCCTGAGTTGAATCCCCAATAACACATACGCACGCACGCGCGCACACACACACACACACACACACACACACACACACGTCCCCAAAGCACAAAAGTAGTGGTTCTGGCAATTTGAATGTGCCAAATGATAGGCTGGGTCTCTCCCTTCCCCCATGGGAACCCCACAATGGGGACAGGAGGCGGAATCCCGGAAGCCAGAGTGGAGACACCACGAGACTGCAGGTGTCTTGAGACTCCAAACATCGTGAGACAGACTCCAGGCATCATGAGATTCCGGATGTTGTGAGAGAATCAGCATTCCTACACTGCTAGCTTCACCTCAACACCCTCGCTTTAAACATCGGTACTTCCGCTCCGCCGCGTGACTCTGCCCACCAACCGGGACTACTGCTGACTGTGTGGCTCATCGGTCTCTTCCCCCATAAGCAGCAGACTCATCTGAAGGCACCGGTTGATTAGACTGATTAAAGCTGCTTTTAATAACCTGGCTGGTGTTTATCTCCTTTGCGTCTCCCCAGCTCGATTTCAACATTACACCAAAGAGAAGCTGTAAAGTGTTTCACTTATGTGAAAAGGCAGATGCTTATCATAGGTATGCATATGAAAAAACATAGTATATATAAGCTTTGGTACTATTTTCAGTTTCAGAGACCCATTGGGGGGGGGGTCTTGGAATGTATCCCCTTGCAGATAAGAGGAGGATTACTTTACTAAAATTTTAATTGGTCATGGAGGCACATGACTGTAATCCCAGTACTCGGGAGACTAAAACAGGAGAAATACAGGTTCTAGATCAGTCTCAGTAACTTAGATAAACTCTCAACAACCTAGCAAAACCCTGTTTCAAATAAAAAAATAAGAACTGGTGTGGTGGTGCATGCATGTAATCCCAGTACTTGAGAGACTGAGACAGGAGGATTATAGATTTGTGGCCAGCCTCACCTACTTAGTGAGGCCTTCTGCATTGTAGTGAGACCCTATTTCGAAACAAAGAATAAAAAATGGAGCTGGGGATATAACTCGGAGGTGGAATGCCCCTGGCTTCAATCCCCAGTATTGCAAAAAAATTTAAAAAATAAAAGAGATAGGGGTATAGCTTGGAGGTAGAACCAGTCCTTGGTACCAATTAATAAGTAAATAAATAAATAAATGATAATTTTCACTTATTTGGAACCCACCTCCTATTTTTTAATTCTTTTCTTTCTTTTTTTTTTTACAAGTGTGTGCCACCATACCCAGCTCTTACTTCCTATTTCACAAATTCGAGTTAGTTTTGTGCTATAAAACTTTTTTCCTAAGCCAGACATGGTGATGCACGTTTGCAATCCCAGTACTTGAGAGGCTGAAACAGGAGGATCACAAGTTCACTGCCAGCCTCAGCTATTTAGAAAGACCCTTCGCAACTTAGTGAGACTCTGTTTCAAAATTAAGAATAAAAAATAGGGCTGAGGATGTAGCTTGGAGGTAAAATGCCCCTGTGTTCAATCCCTAGTTCACACACACACACACACACACACACACACACACACACACACACTTTTTTCCTAAAAGGGTTTTAAATTTGGTGATATTCAATGCACTTTGGTGCACTTATAAATGATAGATGCTTTGGTGATGGGTAGTCTGTGTAATAATGTATAAATACAAAGAGCCTAAACGGTTGACGGTGTTCTACCAAGTCAGAACTATAGCACTCAGAGAATGAACATTCTAGAGAACTTGCAACTAATTCCTACAAGTCCTAAACCTGCTGTTCCTAGTAAGTAAAGTCTAAGTATTCCATAATCAAACATGTTTTGTGAAGAGCTGGGTGTGGTGGTGCACGCTTGTAATCCTAGTACTTGGGAGGCTGAGACAAGAGGATCATGGTTCGTGGACAACCTCGGGTACTTAGTGATGCCCCCTGCAACTTAGTGAGACCCTATTTCCAAATAAATGTATAAAATAGGTCTGGGAGTATATCCAGAGGTAGAAAAGCCCCAGTACCACCAAAAAAAAAAAAAAAGAAAGAAAAGAAAAGAAATAGGGCTGGGATGTAGCTTGTAGTTTTTTTTGTGTGTGAAAAGATATTTAGTTTGATGTCATCATATTGGGCTAACATCAGGAAATCAGTCTAGCCTGATCTTGATAAGAATAGAAATGTACATCATAGTAAATATTACATAGCACTGTATTCAGTTTTACCGTTACATAAAAGAAAGGCTAGCCAGGCATGGTGGCACACACTTGGGAGGCTGAGACAGGAAGATTTTAGTTTTAAGGACAGCCTCAGCAATTTAGTGAGACCCTCAGCAACTTAGCAAGACCCTATTTCAAAATAAACAGAGCTAGGGGTATAACTCAAAAGTAGAATGCCTTTGGATTCAGTCCCCAGTACTGTGCACAGGCATGTGCACGCGCATGTGCGTACACATACACACACATACACACACACACACACACACACACAGTACATATGACTTCTAAAATTGAAATACAAATAAAATAAATTTCTGCAACAGAAGACAGAAATTTTATGAAAAACACTATTTTCTCACATATATTTAAGAATTAGTCCTACAAATAATTACCAGTAATCGCCAATATTGACAAACCTGCTTTGTTTAGATAACTTCATTAATATAACAGAAATAAAATTTTCTCTTTTTTTCCCTTTAGTACTACGGATTGAACTCAAGAGCGTTCAATCACCGAGCTCCGCCTTCAGCCCTTTTATTATTTGGAGACAGAGTCTGTCTAGGTTGCTGAGGCTGGCCTTGAAGCTGTTGTACTCTTTGCATATAGCACGGATAAGAGGGACAAAAGTTCTTGGTTTTGTGCAGAGGTCAGCCCCTGCACCAGGCGAAAATGCAACTATTGGAAACATTGTTTGGGGACCTCGTGGTTCTGGGAATGTGCTCAGAGTTCAAGATGGCTACCTGGTGTGAGGATATTTCCGAGCAACAGGATGAGGTGAGCCGCTTCCCCAAACCAAAAGGCCCACTAAGTCCAGGAAAGTGATAGGAGTAGTTATGCGTATGTGTGTGTAGGCATTAGAGGGTTTTAAGGAAAAAGAATAATTTGGTCCTTCCTTACAGAGAGCCCTCTGGTTGGGAGAAGAATGTGGGGAGCCCCCTTTTTGGGAGCGAATTTCTGGAATCTTGGTGAGTAAAGCTGTCGGCTTGAAGTTGATGGCATGGTAGAAGTGGATGGAGACGCAGAAACGGTTAAATATCGCTTGTCTTTTAAGTAGGTCGGGTGGGGTGAACAGTTCGCAAGAAATTCTCTCAGGCTGTTCTGGGAGTGGAGGGCTTAGGCACGCCAGGAGGAGGAAGGGTCTGTGTGGACCTCCAAGGGATGAGGTTCCCCGGTCTCCCCAGGGGATGCGGCTGGAGGGGCCCCACCGGGATGCCGGTTCGAGGCCTTAGCTTGTGAAATGGGCACCCTTGGCAGGGCTTGGAGTGTGCCAAGAGCTCACCCAGGTCTCACTCCGCCGGAGTCGTGAGTGTGGACAGCAGGCAATTGTGGAGGGTGGCCAGATTGAGCAAACAAAAATCCCGGAACCCCGACTGGATTCGAATGTCAGCTCAACAGCAAATGGCTTGGTAGTATAAGTACACCCCCGGCAACAGGTGGGATATACTTAGACCACACCTGCCGGGTGTTCCGCTTGGCTAAAGAGCCCAACGCTGAGGTGTGGGAGCAGGATGCCAGACGAGGGGGGAAGCGGCTTGGGGTGCGAGGGGGACCCCCGGCAGAGACAAGCCGAGCCCCTCGGTTAGACAAGCCTCAGGGCTCGCCGCCCGCCAGCCCCACAGCCGCTCCGGGGTCCTGGCGGGGCGCCCCCCCGGGTGGCCGGGTCCCGCTGCGCGGCGGCCGGCCGCCAGGGGGCGCCGCAACCTCGCCTTCGTCGCGCAGGGGTGGAGCCAGCGCCCGGAGCCGGCCCGCCGCCCTCCGTCGGCGGACGACCAGCGCCGGCGGGAGAACATGGAGCCGGGCAAGATGGCGCCGCCCAAGAACGCCCCGAGAGATGCCCTGGTGAGTGCCAAGGATCGGCGCCGCGCCGCGCCGCCTGGAGCCGCCTGGCCGGGGCCCGAGCGGCGGCCCGCGCACGCCGCAGCCCAGCAGAGACCGCCGGCGGAGATGGCGAGGCGCTTCGCCCCGATCCCGGCCGCGCCCCGCCGCCCCGGCCCAGCCCCTCCGGAGGGCTGCGGGCCACCGGGCCACCGCCCGGCCGCCCGGCTTGGTCTCCCGGGCCCAGGGCCCCCCCTGCCCGGCGCTGTCCGCATCCGGGCGTCCGATGCTAGCTCCCCCAACCCCCGCCGCCACACCCGAAAGTGACAACCAGCTGGAGCCTGCCTAACGCGCCGGGACAGCCGACACCGGCCCTTTGCTCCCGTCTTTGCCCCACCCCTGCCCCCCCAAAAAAAGTTTCCAGCAAGAGCGTATATAACCGATGGGGTGCGATCGCTGACATTGCCTTCGAAGAACGAGGAGGAGTTTGAAACCCAGAGAAAGGGGCACATCGTAGCAGACGTCCAGCGACTGCCTCCAGCCTCCATCCCCCAGACCTAGATTATGCATCTGGCATTTTTATTTGATCCCACAGGTGATGGCACAGATCCTCAAGGACATGGGCATCACAGAGTATGAGCCAAGGGTTATAAACCAAATGTTGGAATTTGCTTTCCGTAAGTTACCCAAACACCGCACCCTTTGCCAAACTTCTGAATTTGAAATGCGCACTTGATTGTAAGCACAGTTCCAACCCAATTATATTGGCAGTTATTAATATAGGAATAGAGCAGTTATTAATATAGAAATAGGGCACTAGAAAGGAGCTCAAGCTAGGGGACCATCATACTGACAATGCAGTGTCTTTAAAATTTATCAGATACCCGGGCATGGTGGTGCACACCTGTAGTCCCAGTACTTGGGAGCTGAAACAGGAGGGTCACAGGTTCGAGGACAGCCTCAGCAAATACTGAGACTCTCATCAACCTAGTTAGACCCAGTTTCCAAATGAGAAAATCCGGCCCAGGGTGTAGCTCAAAGGTAGAATGCCTCTGAGTTTAATCCCCAGCACCACACACACACCAGAGGTATGGGACAATTAGACATTGTAACCAAGACTAATAAACTTTCCAAGCCAGGCATAGTGGCACACACTCATCATCCTAGTGTTTGGGAGGCTGAGACAGGAGAGTCCCAGTTTGCAGCCAGCCTCAGCTACTTAATGAGGCCCCTTTGCAACTCAGTGAGACCCTGTTTCAAAATAAAGAATAAAAAGTAGGGCTGCGGGTGTAGCTCAGAGGTGGAATGCCTCTGGGTTCCATCCCCGGTACCGCAAAAAATAACTTTCCAGAAAGTAGTGGAAACTTTTATTAATGGCCATAAATATTAAGTTGTCTTCCTATATCTAAGAAAAACTATTTTGTTCTTAAAGGATACGTGACTACAATTCTGGATGATGCAAAAATTTATTCGAGCCATGCTAAGAAACCTAATGTGGATGCAGATGACGTGAGATTGGCAATTCAGTGTCGGGCTGACCAGTCTTTTACCTCTCCTCCCCCCAGAGATGTGAGCAAACATCGACTTCAAGTTATCTCACTCACAGTTTTTAAATTGTATTTCTAATGAGGATCGTTTTTCTTTTAGTTTTTACTGGATATTGCAAGGCAGAAAAATCAAACCCCTTTGCCACTGATTAAGCCTTATGCGGGACCTAGACTGCCGCCTGACAGATACTGTTTAACAGCGCCAAACTATAGGCTGAAGCCCTTAATGAAAAAGGTGAGATTTTTTAGTCAACTCGGCTTTTTTTTTAAGCAAACAAAAAGGCGGGTTACAGAGGATTGGGAATAGAGCTCAGTGGCAGAGTGCTTGTCCAGCATGCATGCAGCCCTGTGTTTGATCACTAGCACTGCAAAAAAAAAAGTGGGATTGTGATATGGGAATTTGTACAGAGCAAATTCCTATACATAATGCAGTTGATTTAAGGTTAAAGTAGTTTATAAGAGTTTAAATATATTTTAGAGCTAGAAGGAACCCCAGTAGACAACTTTCACATCAGGAAAATGAACCTGAACTCATTTGCGGAGTTAGTAGAGAAGCCAGGATTGATTCCCTGGTCTCATAACTCCCAGTTCTTCTGCTATACCAGAGTTGTTTAATAAGATTGATATGATTGAAGGATATACTATCTGGGCCTCTTTTCTTTTTTTTTTTTTTTTTTTTTTTTTTGCGGTACTAGAGATTGAACTCGGGGCAGTCACCTCTGAGCTACACCCACAGCCCTATTTTTTATTTGAAACAGGGTCTCACTAAGTTGCAAAGGGCCTCACTAAGTAGCCGAGGCTGTCCACAAACCTGCGATCCTCCTGTCTCAGCCTCCCGAATGCTGGGATTACAAGCCTGCGCCACCACACACAACATATCTAGACCTGTTTTCTATAATAGGACCTGAAGCTCTTCCACCACTGGAAACAGGTTTCTCCACATTGGGAGGATGCCTTTTTTCTGAAATTCTAGTATAAAAGAGTATTATTTCTTTCTGGGTTAAGACATTGACTAGTAAAGATGTAAAATTACAAGGAAGTTAGCTGTTATCCACATTCAGATAAGACTGTACCTTAAAAACTATATGGCAGCCAGGCATGGTGGTGCACACTTGTAATCCCAGCATTTGGGAGGCTGAGACCGGAGGATCATGATTCACGGACAGCCTCAGCTACTTAGCGAGGCCCTTTGTAACTCAGTGAGACCCTGTTTCAGAAAATAAAAGGACAAAAAAATAGGGCTGAGCTGAGGGTGTAGCTCAGAGGTAGAATGCCCCTCGGTTCCATCTGCAGGACCACAAAAAAGAAAAATATAAAATGGAGCTGGGCATGGTGGCACATGTTTGTAATCCCAGGATTAAGGAGACTGAGACAGGAGGGTTTCCGGTTCATAGTCAGCCTCAGCTACTTAGTGAGGCCCACTGCAACTTAGTGAGACCCTCTTTTAAATTAAAGAATGGCCGGGCGTGGTGGCGCACGCTTGTAATCCCCACACTTGGGAGGCGGAGACAGGAGGATCACGCTGGTTTGGAGCCAACCTTGCTAGCTTAAGAGACCCTGTTTCCAAATAAAAAAAATATAAAAAATGGGTCTGGGAGTGTAGTCCGGAGGTAGAAGGGCTTCCAGGAACCCCAGTACCACTAAAAATTAAAATTTTTTAAATTTAAAATAAAATAAAGAATGGAAAAAATGGACCTGGGGTTGTAGCTCTGAGGTAGAATGCTCCTAGATTCCATCCCCAGTACCAAAAAAAAAAACCTATACAAAATTAGATATCTAGAGTCATCTCTATGTTTTTGTAGATACATAAAAGCACATATGTGAAAAGTCTAGTTTAAAATTGGAGTTAGCCAGGCGTGGTGGCACACGCTTATAATCCCCGCACTTGGGAGGCGGAGACAGGAAGATCGCACAGGTTCAAAGCCAGACATGCTGGCTTAAGAGACCCTGTTTCCAAATAAAAATATAAAATAGGTCTGCAAGTGTAGCCTGGAAGTAGAAGGGTTCCATCCCCATTACCACCAAAAAAAAATTGGATTTAGAACAGTGATGTCCATCAACAATTGTAATTTCACTCTTGATTAAGTTTAGGTGTCAAATGGTAACAACATTAAAAGTAATTTATTTTTAAATCCCCTAGGGACCTAACCAAGGAAGGCTGGTCCCACGGTTAAGTGTTGGTGCTGTTAGTAGCAGACCTACCACCCCTACTGTGGGTAAGTGAAGGGGGGTACGGCTTTCTGGCTGGCAAAGAAGTGCCATAGCACTTGGTTTTGAATTCTTTTCCAAGCCAAAAGGCGAGTCAGAAATACTCAGTTATGCCAGGTGTGGTGGCGCACACTTGTAATCCCCCCGCTTGGGAGGCTCAGACAGGAGGATCGCGCAGGTTCAAAGCCAGCCGCGCTGGCTTAAGAGACCCTGTTTCCAAATTTAAGAAAAGTATAAAATAGGTCGGAGAGTGTATCCTGGAGGTAGAAGGGCTTCCAGGAACCCCAGTACCACCAAACAATAAAAATAAAAGAAAATAAATAGAAGCATACAGCCAGGCATGGTGGCGCATACTTTTATGTTATCCCAATACTTGGGAGCCTGAGACAGGAGGATCCCAGGTGTGGCCAGCCTCAGAAGCTTAATGAGACCCTCCACAACCTAGTGAGACCCTGTTTCAAAATAAATAGTTCTAGCGGTGTAGCTCAGAGGTAGACTGCTCCTGGGTTCAATACCCAATCTACATATGTGTGTGTGCGCATGTACACACACACACACACACACACACACACACACACACACACACACAAATATAGTAATGATTATCTTTTTTTAGATTTGTCAGTGGTCAGTGGATGAACTATGATGCCATGTCTTATGTTTCTTTTGAAAGATCCCCATCAAACTATGAATATTTCTTTGTCTGACACAGTAGTACATTTGAGACTTTTATTTGCCTGTCCCAGTCTTACAACCACTTCTACAAGAGTCTTAGTTCTGTTTGGTGCAGAGTGATATTTATTTGTTTGTTTGTTTGTTTGTTTTATTTTTTGCAAGTCTGGGGATGGAGCCCAGGGGCATTTGACCTTCAAGCTCCACCCCCTGCCCTATTTTTTATTCTTTATTTTGAAACCGGGTCTCACTGAGTTGCAGAAGGCCTCACTAAGTAGCTGAGGCTGTCCGCGAACCCAGATTCTCCCATCTCAGCCTCCCAAATGCTGGGATTACAAGTGTGCGCCACCACACCCAGCTAGTAGTGATATTTAGAAACTATTATTTAACTCATTTTAACGTAAATTTTTTTTCATTTTCTTTTGGTACTGGGAATTGAACCCAAGGGCATTCTATCTCTGAGCTACGCCCCCATCCCTATTTTATGTTTTATTTAGAAACAGAATCTCACTAAGTTACCAAGGGTCTCGCTAAGTTGCTTAAGCTGAACTCAAACCTTGATCCTCCCAATTCAGCCTCCCAAATACTGGGATTATAGGCATGCGCCACTACACCTGGCTTTAATGTCACTGTTCTTTAGATAAGAAAAGCAAATAATGAGGGTTTATTTTCATATGGTTTTCTGGGTTTCTTGAAAAATCTAGTAATCAGTATTTTCAGGGGGGAAAATATCTTTCACAATCCCATGGTTCATATTGCTTCTAACTTGAGTCCTGTGATGGTCAAACAAGAAAAAAGCAGGGCAGGGGGTGTAGCTCAGAGGTAGAATGCACCTGGATTCAATCAAGGAGCACCAAAAAGAAAGAAAACATGCATGTTTTAAACTTTAAAAAAATTTTTTTTTTGGTGGTACTTGGGGGTGGAACCCAGAGGGTTTCTACCTCCGGGCTATACTCCCAGAACTTGTTTATATTTTATTTGGAAACAGGGTCTCACTAAGTTGCTGAGAGCCTCACTAAGTAGCTGAGGCTGGCTTCGAACCGGTGCGATCCTCCTGTTTCAGCCTCCCAAGCCCAGGGATTACAAGCGTGCGCCACCACGCCCGGCTACTTAAAAATGGTTTTTATGAACTTTGATACCTAAGCATGGACTCTGTTCAATTTTAAAGTCTAAATGCCAAACCTATTTAAATGTTCTAACACGGCTGGGCGTGGCGGCGCACGCTTGTAATCCCCGCGCTTTGGAGGTGGAGACAGGAGGATCGCACGGGTTTGAAGCCAGCTGCGCTGGCTTAAGAGACCCTGTTTCCAAATAAAAATATGAAAATAGGTCTGGGAGTGTAGCCCAGAGGTAGAAGGGCTTCCAGGTACCTCAGTACCACAAAAAAATGTTCTAACACTTCCTTAGTCAATGAAGAAAACATCTACCTATTATGAATTTTCTTGACAAAAACTAAGATATTGCTTAAGTCTCACCAAATTCATCGAGCCACTCCTTATTATGTGGGAAAACCTGCCTGTGGGTGGAGATGTATTAGAGTAGGGTTCTTCTCTTTGGATTTGGGGAAAGAAAAAAATTAGAACCCAGATTTCTAGGTACCTTTGGGCTTCATTCCTCTATTTAGAATTTTTTTCCTTTGGTCGGTAGAGATGAGGCCAGTTATACCGTCTTCTGCAGCTCTGCTCTTGTGTGGACTCCTGCGTCGAGGGGGCAGAAGTGATTGCAAAACTTGCATCCCCAGAGGAAACAAAAAATTCCACAAATGGATTTCTGAGAAAGCAGTGTCAATAATAGATATGAAATCTTGCCAGATTCATTCATTGCGCAAACATGTGAGCACTCATTAGAAGCCAAGTATGAGCCGGGCGTGGTGGCGCACGCTTGTAATCCCCGCGCCTGGGAGGCGGAGACAGGAGGATCGCGCAGGTTCGAAGCCAGCCGCGCGCGCTGGCTCAGGAGACCCTGTTTCCAAATATAAAATGTAAAAATAGGTCTGGGAGTGTAGCCCGGAGGTAGAAGGGCTTCCAGGAACCCCAGTACCACCAAAAAAAAAAAAGAAGAAGAAGCAACGTATACGAGCCACGTATTCACAAGGATAAATATGGTAGGCAAAGCTGCTGAGCCAGTAAATGAAATCAGACACTGTAGTCAGACTCCTGCAACCTGTTCAGGGAAGTTGAGAGGCAGGAAGATGAAGGAAAGTTGTATAAACCAGTAATTCTTTGGGGTAAACCTTAAGACAAGGAGTAGGGGCTGGGGGCATATAGCTCAGTGGTAGAGTGCTTGCCTAGCAGGTGTGATGCCCTGGGAATTTTAATCTAAAGAGTAGAATGTAGATGATTGAGGGATTTGGATTACATTGTCTCTGAGATCCCTATCTGCTTCAAAATTCTCTGAACATAAAAAAAGGAATAAGTACCTGGGCGTGGTGGCGCACACTGGTAATCCCAGCTTTTGGGAGGCTGAGATGGGAGGATCACAGGTTTGCAGCCAGCCTCAGCTACTTAGTGAGGCCCTTTGCAACTCAGTGAGACCGTGTTTCAAAATAATAAAGAATAAAAAATAGGGCTGGGGGTGTCACCCGGAGGTAGAATGCCCCTGGTTTCCATCCCCAGTACCTCAAAAATAAAAAATAAAATAAAAAATAGGGCTAGGGGTGTAGCTCGGAGGTAGAAGGCCCCTGGGTTCCATCCCCAGTACCGCCAAAAAAATAAAAAAGGATTGTTTCTTCATGCCCACCTGGAGCCCCCAAGGGCTGTATTTGATCAGCTTCTTTTTGTTAAGTACATGCTGACTTAGCTTCCTGGGTACAGTAGACATCTATGAATTATCTGCTCATGACAGCCATTAAAATTGACACCTAGCTGGGCGTGGTGGCGCACGCTTGTAATCCCCGCGCTTGGGAGGCGGAGACAGGAGGATCGTGCAGGTTCAAAGCCAGCTGTGCACACTGGCTTAAGAGACCTTGTTTCCAAATAAAAATGTAAAAATAGGTCTGGGAGTGTAGCCCGGAGGTAGAAGGGCTTCCAGGAACCCCAGTACCAAAAAAAAAAAAAAATTGACACCTAAGGTAGTAATTAATAGAAAACTTAAGAGCCTTTATTCTGGTAGCTTGTTTAAACTCTCAGCTTCGTGTCACCAAAATTCAGTACTTGCTTTGTACTACATGCTGTTGGAAGAGCTGTATATGGGTTATTTTACTTAATTCTCATAAGAAGTTTATGAAATGGATGCTGTTGTCCTTATTTTTCAGATGAAAAAACTAGGGTACAAAACAACTTGCCCAAGGAAACCCAGCTAGTAGTGATAGAGCCTGGATTCAAACTCAGGTTGATGGCGCACAACCCCCATCCGTTACCACTACACCATGTTGAATTTTGAGTTGTACTCGCAGTGCTGGGCATTGAACTCGGGGTCTCCTGCACACTGAGCAAGCACTCTACCACTAAGCTATACGCCCAGTCCAACTTACTAACATCTAAACAAGCTCAGAAAGTTTTAAAAATCCCCTGGCTCTTTCTTTTTTGTGCTACTGGGGATTGAACCCAGAGGCATTGTAGCACTGAGCTGCACTCCAGCCCTGCTTGATTTCTTGATTTGAAACTGGGTTCCACTAAATTCCTGAAGCTGGCCTTAAATTTGCAATCCTCCTTCTCAGCCTTCCAAGTACTGAGGTTACAAGTGTGTACCACCACACCCAGCCTTTGCCCTTACGTCTAATGATGTTTTCTTCCTTTCCCCTAAATGTATGTGCTTTGAAGGTAGTTTCTTATAGAGTATAGAATATAAATCTATATAATAAGTTCCAACTAACATCTCTGTTAATTATAACTACAGCAACCCCACAAACTGTGTCTGCCCCAAATAAAGTTGCAACTCCGGTGTCAGTGACGAGCCAAAGATTTGCCGTGCAAATTCCCCCTTCTCAGACGACACCTGTCAAACCAGGTAACGTGATGGGGGCAGAATGTGCGTGTCATTTGCGGTTCTAGAGCTCCTGTAGCAAGAGTTAAACTGTTCTAATATCACAACAGAAGGTAGCAGGTAAGTAAGCAAGCAGTAAGTGAGCACATCACTTCTTCAGGGACGGTCTGAGTATTTTTCTAAAATTGCATCAAGTATTAGAGACTCGAAGCATTTTCAGCAGGAGGAGAGTATGCTCACTCAGTAGGATCATCGGACTCTCAAAGAATACAAAGAAAAAGTTAGGTTTCACATATCTAAGGCTGATGTCTTCAGGAAAAAGCACTTGTGTTTTTTTATTATTTAAAAAAAATTTTGTGGTACTGGGGATGGAACCCAGGGACATTCTACCTCCGAGCTACACCCCCAGCCCTGTTTTGAAACAGGGTCTCACTCAGTTGCGGAGGGCCTCACTAAAGTAGCCGAGGCTGGCTGTGGATGGTGATCCTCCGGTCTCAGCCTCCCGAATGCTGGGATTATAAGCGTGCACCACCACGCCCGGCTAGCACTTATGGTAAAAGCTCAAAAAATGTAATCCAGAATATAAATTCAAACGAAAATTTTGCTTTTACTCATTTCATAATATGTGTGTGTGTGTGTGCGCGCGTGCACGCGCACGCGCAACAATTTACTGATATGTAAGTTTAGATTTCACATCTTTTGAAACCTAACTTTATAAAGAAACCACTTATTTAAAGTACAGTATTGTCCTAGTCAGGCATGGTAGCGCATTTGGGAGGCTGAGATAGGAGGATCACGACTCATAGACAGCCTCAGCTACTTAGTGAGGCCCTTTGCAACTCAGACCCTGTTTCAAAATATAAATAATAAAAAATAGGGCTGGGGATACAGCTCAGAGGTAGAATGCCCTTGGGTTCAATCCCCAGTACTGCAAAAAAAAAAATAATAATAAAATACTGTCCTATAAGGGAAGCATGATTCCCGGTCTTCAACATATGCTTATAGTATGTTCCAATATGAACCCAGTGCACCAAGTACAAACTGTAATTCCAGGTAGTTAAGATAGAAAAAAAATCTTTAACCTTGTATTAGATATACTTAAGTAGGTTTAATTTTTATGTACTCATAGAGATTTATACCCTATAAACAGACAACTGCTGTTTGGTAATTAAAATAATTTTTTTGGCAGCATGGGGGCTGGAACCCAGGAGCATTCTACCTCCGAGCTACACCCCGCAGCCGTGTTTTTATTCTTTATTTTGAAACAGGGTCTCACTGAATTGCAAAGAGCCTCACTAAGTAGCTTAGGCTGTCCGTGAACCATGATCCTCAGGTCTCAGCCTCCCAAATGCTGGAATTATAAGCATGCACCACCATGCCCGGCTAAAATATTTTTTATGAAATTCAGTTCTTAATGCAGTGTTTCTTCCATGCTATTGAAATTTCTATTAGAATTACATTTAGTCGGGCGTGATGGTGCACGCTTGTAATCCCAGCATTTGGGAGGCTGAGACAGGATTGCAGTTCATGGCCAGCCTCGGCTACTTAGTGAGGCCCTCTGCAATTCAGTGAGACTCTGTTTCAAAATAGAGTTAATAACAAGGGCTGGGGGTTTAACTTGTAGGTAGAATGCCCCTGGGTTCCATCCCCAGTACCACAGAAAGGAAAAAAAATGCCATTCAGCTTGTGTACTTTTGACTGTGTTTTGGATTCTGAGTGATTCATAGTTGATTTCATCTCTCTTTACAGTTCCTGCAACAACTGCCGTTCAGAATGTTCTGATTAATCCTTCAATGATTGGGTCCAAGAATATCCTCATTACCACCAACATGGTTTCATCACAGACCGCAGCCAACGAATCAAACCCGCTGAAGAGAAAACACGAAGACGAGGACGACAGCGATGCCCTGTAAGGGGCAGTCTCGTCTGCACGCACGTAGAAAGCGTGTAGTTGGTTCTGAGCCTGTATGCTGGTCTAGAACTTTCTAGATCTCGAGTTGTATCTTAGAAAAATGTTAACGTAGCTGCAATATTTTTCACATTAGTTAAAACTGATTTCTTTAAGAAGAGGACACATGTCCTTTCATTAGGCTTCAAGTACAAAACTACTTGTTTCTTAATCATCTCGTTCACCCTGAGGTCTACCGCAGCTGCTGTTTCGGAAGCAGGCTTTCTGCAGCGTTCTGACAGCAGCCCTTAAATTTCAGTTTCTCCAACCTGGTCAGTGAGCTAATCTTTCATTTCTAAATCGACATTTAAACACTGCTTTCTTTTACAAGGTATAGTGTAGTCACTTTGTTACTAGCTTTTCTGACCAAAAGCTCTCAGTTTAGGCAACTTTTTTTTTTGAAGGATTCCAAATCCATTTTGAATGTATTTAAAGTCGTTTCTTGACTTCCCTGACCTCCCACCTCAACCCCCTGCATAGGTCCCATTTATTTTCTGTACCCCTCCCCAAGCCGCCTCCCTCTGGACAGGCTGAAGTTTTTCTCCAACACCTGCCCTTAAATGCAAAAGGCCATCACTGGAATTGTGAAAGTGTCATTCCTGAGAAAATACAGTTTAGTGTCATTTTCACTTTTCAAACCTGCTGTACCTGCCCGGTGTTTGGCGGTCGCTGTGAAGCCGAGGGCTCGCCTTTCCCTTTCTTTTTCACGCCACACTTGAG
Organism: Muscardinus avellanarius; assembly: GCF_963383645.1. NCBI lineage: Eukaryota > Metazoa > Chordata > Mammalia > Rodentia > Gliridae > Muscardinus > Muscardinus avellanarius. The sequence continues at coordinate 114,128,170 of NC_137792.1, read as the reverse complement.
CACCTGGGTTTGATCCCTCGCCTTTCCTGCCGTTTGAACTTCACTCTGCTTCTGACCGGTAGCTTTGGGTCAGTTGCTTCCAGTTCTCTTCCAAGTGGGTAACAGCATATGTCACGTTTTAAAATTGAACAGAGATGCTGTAGGGCAAAATCTGCCTTGATAAGTAACTTACACTGGACCTAGACGAAACCACTGACGAGCAGGTTTCTTCTTCCCGCCACATGCATAGATGCTTTGGTCACTACTGCTTGAGCCCTCCTATTGGTATAATTCAGATCATTTTGTTAGCTTGTTGCTGAGACTATCACACAGCAGATGGGGTCAAACCTGTATGTAGACTCTGATGGTTCTCGGGAAAATAACTTAGTGTCAGGTGACTTGCATCGCCGTGCAATCTGCAGTTTCCCAGTAATGTTGTTAAACACCGTGCCCTATTTTCCCTTTAGACACGTCTATTAAAAAGTCCTCTAGGGAAAGACTGCAACGCTGCGGAGAATATACACAGGCCTGTTTCATTATGTCATTTTGACATACACAGCATTGGAATACTTAGGCGGAAATGCCTGACATAAATCTTCATATCATTTAGAAAGTGTAGCCGAGGAACCTCAAAACTTAAGTTTCAAGTTGGGCGTGGTGGTGCACGCTTGTAATCCCCGCGCTTGGGAGGCGCGCTTGGGAGGCGGAGACAGGAGGATCACGCTGGTTTGGAGCCAGCCTCACTGGCTTAAGAGACCCTGTTTCCAAATAAAAATCTAAAATAGGTCTGGGAGTGTAGCCCGGAGGTAGAAGGGCTTCCGGGAACCCCAGTACCACCAAAAAAAAAAAAAGTTTCAGCTTAGGATGGTCCTTGACACATCTGAGAAATGGTCCAGTAACAGGAAAGAGATCTATCATAGTTTGAGTGTTTACGGTTGTTAGGGCTAAACAAACTTATAAAAATGGATCTGATCAACCCCATAGGAGAGAAGTGTGCGTGCAACAGCATGGATAGCGTTACTTGAATGTTCTCAGGGAGGCAGCAGGTTCGAGTCCTGGCTCTATCATTTACCAACTGTGTGACCTTACTTCACCTCTGAGCCTTGTTCCCAGTAGTAATAGGAAAATAACACCTACCCTGCCTACCTCACAGGGATGTTGTGAGGGTTTCATTGGTATATGTGAAAGTTCTTTCAAAATTGTAAAATGCTATATAAACTATAAGGAATTATTAATGTTTTTGTTCCAAGGTTATTAAAAATTTAAGCTTATCGGCAATCTTTCATTTCTCTCTCGAGGGATTCAACAAAGACAGACGAGGCTCGAGCATTCTGAGGGCCAAAAAGCAGTTCCGATGTATTCAATGGGTGAATTGATTATATGTTAGGGAACTGCTTTTATTTGGAATCAGCATGTGACCCATCATAGTAAAACAAGATGAAAATAAGTGAAGGAACAGCGGCTTAAATCTGTCAAAAACGTAACATGCTCAGTCTCTGGTGGGAATTGGCAATCGGGATTCCAGTCTGAGTGTCGGCCAGTGGGTGGTATTCCCTTTCAGATGAAGTCAGCTTTATCTTGTACAAAGCCATACACATGTACTGCCTGGAGGTTAAAAGGGAACTTTCCACTTATAGCCCGTATCTGGAATACTTTATCTAAACACTGCACACGCCTGTGTTACATCAGAAAGCACGCCCTTGCACTATTCTGGTTTCCCTGCTCAGCTGCCTCACTCACTGTTATCTTGACCTGGCTGTAAATTCCTTCGGGACACAGATGCTATTTTCTCCCTCCACCTGCCCCTAAGCACAGAGCAGGGGTTCACAGAGTTGGCTAATTGCCAAGATGGTTAACACCGGCCTTTCCCAATTCCTTCTCTGGATTGAAAACTCAATGTCTAGAAGTAGATCCTAATAGAAAGTGCTTAACATAGCCGGGCGTGGTGGCGCACGCTTGTAATCCCAGCATTCGGGAGACTGAGACCTGGAGGATCGCGGTTCGCGGACAGCCTCAGCTACTTAGTGAGGCCCTCTGCAACTCAGTGAGACCCGGTTTCAAAATAAAGAATAAAAAATAGGGCAGGGGGTGTAGCCCGGAGGTCAAATGCCCCTGGGTTCCATCCCCAGACCCGCAAAAAAAAAAAAAAACGCTTAACAGGTACAGGTACTTTGCTAGACACGGATAATACTGGCGATCACAGTGGCCAGTATGTGAATGGGTATTCACTCTCAAGTGCAAATTTCTCTCTGCGCTTGAAATAATAAAACACTAGCTAAGATAACCAGGAAGAAGACGTCCTTGGTTTGTTCAAGTTGCAGCCCAGCTATGATGTTTATTGGCTAGGTCTACGGGTAGCACATCTGATTCTCATCTACAAAAAACATGAGACCAGAATTCCTGTTGCTCAAACCAGGGTCGAGGTGTGCAGTAACATGGTATGCTTTTAAACTATCTAGAAACACTGGGAATAGCAGTAACTGAAATACAGACAAAATTTTAACAATGGGAGCTTTCAAACAATTTTGTTTAAATCACCCACCAAAATTTTCTTTCGCTGTGAGAGAAATTTTGCAGCAAAATTTAAGCAAAGACAACTTAGTGAGACCTTGTTTCAAAATAATAACAAAATAGGGCTGGGGGTAGAGCTCAGAAGTAGAATGCACCTGGGTTCCATCCCCAGTACCACAAAAATTAAAAAAGGAAAATAAATAATAAGCCGAGCTGGGAGTATAGCCTGGAGGTAGATAAGCCCCTGGGTTCCACCCCCAGTACCACAAAAAAATAAAATCGGGCTGGGGGTGGAGTTCAAAGGCAGAATGCCTGAGCTCAATCCCTAGTACCCAAGAAAACTATTAGCTATTTTAAGTAATATCGAGATGTTTACAATCCATGGGGAGATGTGCACAGGTTATCTGCAAATTCTTCTCCATCAGCTGGTTCAAGTGTCTCTAGTGGGTGCCTCGAACCAATTCCCACCAGACAGACTACAGCCAAGCCGGCAATCGAGTCTAAGAGCTGAATACAGACATTTCAGACGCAGACTGTCCCACAGATTCTGCCGCCCAGTCGGTGGAGTTTTGTGTTCCGTGAAGAGTAGACCAAGGAAAGTGGGGAAGAGTGGGATCCAGGAGGCAGGAATGCAACACAGGAGGGAAAAGGGATCCCAAGACGGTTACAGGAGACACCATGGGAGCAACTGTACAGAACCCAGAGAGCAGCAGAGACAGCACGCAGCAGCAATGTCTCCGCGAAAACCACCACGCTTCTGACCTGTATGGACGTACTGAAACATTTAGACTTCTGGCAGGTTTAGGACTGAGTCAGTGACAGGTACATAGAGAAATATCTTTTAAAAAATACCACGTCTGCAACCCGAGTTCTTGGGAGGCTGAGACAAGAGGATCTCGGGTTCAAGGCTAGCCTCAGAAACTTTGGCCCTCCACAACCTAGTGAGATCCTGTTTGAAAATAAAAATAAAGCTGGGTGTGGTGGCGCACACTTGTAATGCCAGCAATTTGGGAGGCTGAGACAGGAGGATTGAGGTTTGTGGACAGCCTCCAGCTACTACATTGTGAGGCCCCTTGCAACTCAGTGAGACCTTGTTTCAAAATAAAAAATAGGGCTGAGAGTGTAGCTTGGAGGTAGAATGCCTCTGGGTTCCACTCCCAGTACCATAAAAAAATAAAAAATAAAATAAGGCTAGGGATGTAGCTCAGAGGTCCTTTGTAAGTTGCTGAGACTGGCCTCATACCTCTGATCCTCCTGTCTCAGCCTCCCAAGCACTGGAAGTATTACAGGCATATATGCCACAAGGCCTGGCTACATCTTCACTTTCTAAAGTATGATAGTGTCTGATAAAAATTAAAACAAGAGCCAGGTGTGGTGGTGCACGCTTGTAATCCCAGCACTTGAGAGGCTGAGACAGGAGGATCCCACAGGTTTGAAGCCAGCCTCAGCTACTGAGTGAGGCTCTCAGCAACTCAGTAAGACCCTATTTCCAAATAAAATATAAAATGTCTGGGAGTATAGCCTGAGAGGTAGAAGGACCCTGGGTTCCACCCCCAGTACCACACACACAAAAAAAAAAAAAATAAAACAAAGCACCAGCACGATGTTTAGGTAAGAAGACAATTTATCCGATCTCCCCAGCCCCTGCGGCTGCTGCCCATTTCTTACATTAAAAATGTAGATATGTGAAGAGTCTATTCTCACCCTTCCTAACGAAGTATGACAGGAAAAAACATCCCAGTTTCATGAACACTTTTATTGTTTACTTAAGAGATCATCAGTTTCTCCTCCCCACCTAAAACTGGAATTTCATCTTGTTTTCGTGCTGAATGGTGAACAGTGACGAAGCTAATCGGAACGAGAACTAAGCTACCAGCTCGCTTTTCTCTTAACAGGCAAAATATAAATAGATGTGCTCTAGAATGTACAATGGTTTAGTCGCTACGAAACTGAAAAGGGATGTGAAGAAGGTGGGCAAGTCCGGGGTGCGGGAAGATGAGCGGAGAGGCTGCCTCTGCTTACGGTTCCTGGCGCCGCACCTTGGCCTCTAGCTCAGTCTTGATGTGAGGGGAGGATTTAGCTAATGCCAAGCGGAGATGCGGAAAACGCTAGGTTGACTCAGGGGATGTGCACAGGAACCAAAAGGCAGGAAAGTCCTAAACACTGCTGAGGGCGTCCACCCCAGGAAGGACTTTACCTGTTTTTGAGAGAGCACACACACACACAGACAGCATTACTACAGGGCCCACCAAGCCACGCCTGCCCCCGTCTCTCTTCCCAGCAGCTCTTCATCCCGATCCGGAGCCAGGAGGTGGGCAACTTCTGCACTTGGGGGTCCCAGGTCTACTAGACTGTGCCGTGTTTGACAAGTTCCAATCCGCCTTCCCGCCTCAAAGGGATACGGGACCTTTACCTGGAAGTTCTTCCTTTAGCACCGCCCACCCATTAGCGACTAGGACTTTGTCCACTCCAGTCTCCCTGCGTCGCTGTGTCAAGTCCCCACGCTGCCCCAGCCGAGCCCCCAGCCAGGGAGAACCTCACCTTCCAGGAGCTCCAAACTGGCACCGCCCCCGGTGCTCACGTGGCTGACTTTATCCTCCGTGTTCCATTTGGCACAGCAAGTGGCAGTGTCCCCGCCACCTGTGCAGTGACAGCCAGGCAAAGAGGGGAGACAACGAAGAGAAATGAGTGGCACCGAAACCGTCAAGCACCCCCCAAAAGTAGCAGAAGACCCCCGCTCTATCTCAGGAGGCTCCGCCATGAATTACACACTCGTTTAGCTCTCGAGGTGGACCCAGAGCCAGGAGACCCAGGAAAAGCTGGCATCTCCCTTCCATCTCTGTCAGAATTGGGCGAGAATTCTGCGAGCTCTCAGTAGCATCGGCCCCGGCCCTTACCTATGATGGTGATGCAGCCCCGGGAAGTGGCTTTCACCACCTCGTCCATGAGCGCCTTGGTTCCCCGGGCAAAAGCTTCCCATTCAAAAACGCCCACCGGTCCATTCCACACAATCTGCTTGGCCCGACCAACGGCTTCAGCGTACTTCTTGCTGCTCTCAGGACCACAGTCCAGGCCCTGAGGAGGAGAGTTCAAAGAGAAGACGCGCTACTTAGAGGAGCAAATACGACCGCCACCAAGACCAGAACACAAGGCACTGTATCAAGACAGTATGGTGGCATACACTTGTAGTCCCATATTTGGGAGGCTGAGATAGGAGGATCACAGGTTCAAGGACAGCTTCACCAAGCAGTGAGACTCCCATCACTTAGTTGCTGAGGCTGGCCACGAACCTCCTGTTCGTGGCCAGCCTCAGCAACTAAGTGAGGCCCTCTGCAAATCAGTGAGATCCTGTTTCAAAATAAAAAAATAAAATAATGCTGAAGGGCTATCTTCAGAGGTAGAACACCCCTGGGGGTTCAATCCCCAGTAACCATAAAAGATCAGTGGTTCTCAACCTGGGTCAAATCTGCCTCTCCAAAATGGACATGGGACAGTGTCTCTTGTTACAATCCAGAAGGGAGGTGTATGCAACTGGCACCTAATTGCCAAGAAGGCATTCAACACCCCACAGTGCAACAACGGCCCTCCGCAACAAAAACTGAGATGTCCATAATAGTGAAACTGAGAAACACTGAACTAGATCATTAGTTTTCAAACACTGCCATGCATCAGAATCACCAGGAGGCCTCAAGCAAAAACACACTGTTGGGCCCGACTCCTAGGCTTCCTGATTCAGTAGACCCAGGACAGGACTCAAGAATTTGCATTTTCTAAGAAGTTTCAAATGATGCCAACACTGCTGGTTTCGGGACCATACTGAGAAGCGAATATCTATCACAGAGAAATACTCAAATGCTTAACAAAAGAAAAGCAACTAAGCACACTGGCAATGTCAACATGATACAATTTTATACAGCTACGAAAGTAATATATAGAGAGCTCTCTGCTCATTCATCTGTATTAGACTTCAATATCCACAAATATTTTGCATTTGAGTTAATGTACTTCTAACATCTTACTGTCTTCACATGTGAAAGTTTTCTTACACGGGTTTCTAGACAGCAACATAATCCAGAAGAGCCCGAAGATGTAAAGCACACAGCAGTATCTTCGGCATTTAGTAAATGCTTAATATACATGATCACATGAAGACGAAATAGAGAGTGATTCTGCCCCCACCTTACCAATGAAGACAGCGGCCACCCAGACACCACAGCTTCCCTCCCATGCTTTCTCCCACAAGAAGGCCTTCACTACATTTGGAGCCCTCTCTGGTAGAAAGCACCGATACAGACCGTTTTATTTTTTTTTGGTGGTACTAAGGAAGGAACCCAGGGGCTTTTCTACCTCCGGGCTATACTCCCAGACATACTTTATACTTTATTTGGAAACAGGGTCTCACTAAGTTGCTGAGAGCCTCACTCAGTAGCTGAGGCTGGCTTTGAACCTGTGCGATCCTCCTGTCTCAGCCTCCCAAGTGCTGGGATTACAAGCGTGCGCCACCACGCCCGGCTTTACAGACTGTAGAAAGCCTCTGGGTCCCATCCCCAGTACCACAAAAAATAAAATGTCGGTTTTTGGGCCAGGTGTATAGCTCAGTGGGAGAGCGCTTACCCAGCAGGCACGAGGCCCTGGGCGAGAGCCCTAGTACCACAAACAAAATGATAGTTGGCCAGATGAATGAATGGAGGTTACCACAAAGTTTCTGTTCACTCATCCTACCAATCATCTAAGTGACTCACCATCCAGCCAGCAGGTATGCCAGAGGCAACGGTGGCCTGGCCAGTCTTGGCATTCTCATCGAACTTGTCAGCAGTGACAAAATCCACAGGCAAGGTAATCTTCACGCCATTCTTCTCAGCTTTGGCCATCAGGTCTTTGACGATCTTGGCTCCTTCTTCATCAAACAGAGAAGTGCCAATCTGCACAGGGGAACCAGATGATGACAATCAGCCTCCATACGAAGAACAGGACTGACTGCCTCTCAAAGCACGACAGGAGCCAGACACGATACAATGTAAAGGAACAAGGCGAAGGCACAAGAAAAACAAAACTCGCCAAAACTGTTAAAAATGGGCACTTTTAGGGTTCAGGTCACGCGCTCGTTTTATTAAAATTTAGATCACCCAGCCAAGGCACAGTGGTGCACGCCTATAATCCCAGTACTTGGAAGGCTGAGACAGGAGGATCACAGGTTTGAGGCCAGCCTTAGCAACTCAGCGACACCCTATCTCAAAATAAAAACTACAAGCTGGGCGTGGTGGCGCACGCTTGTAATCTCCATGCTTGGGAGGCTGAAACAGGAGAATCACACAGGTTTGAAGCCAGCCTCAGCTACTTAGTGAGGCTCTCGGCAACTTAGTGAGACCCTGCTTCCAAATAAAATAGAAAATAGGCCTGGGAGTATAGCCTGGAGGTGGAAGGCCCCTGGGTTCCACCCCCAGTACCACAAAAAAAAATTAAAAAGGTAAAAATAAAATTAAAATAAAAACTACAAAAAGGCTGAGAGTGTAGCCCTGGAATCAAGCCCCAGTTTGACATATATAAAAGAACCTGCTAATGCCATGCAGAGCTATTTCACAGTGGCACTGCTTTCTTACCTCCATGTTGTTGAGCACCTTAAGGAAGGTAAAAGCCATTCCACCACCAATGATCATCTCATTGACTTTGTCCAGCATGTTATTGATCAGCTGGATCTTATCTGCAACTTTAGCTCTAAAAGGAAAAGTGAACACCATCACCAAAAGAACAATCAACTACACGGAGCCTGCGTGTTTATATATGAAAACTCCCCAGAAATTGTTAATGGCCTACGAAGACTACTGCCAGAGAGGGGACAAAATCCTTCCACAGCAACGTCTCCAAAACAGATACAGTAGTAACCTCCTTATGCACACTTTCACTGTCCAGTTCACTATCTGTAGTCAACCACAGTACAAAAGAGGAAGTGGAAAATTCCAGAAACAAACAGTAATTTTAAATACCTTTTATTATGGCATATTGTTATAATTATTCTATTTTATTATTACTGTTGTTAATCTCTCAATGAACCTGATTCATAAATGCAACTTATCATAGAACATAGAAAAAATTATACAAATATATATACATTGCATTATAGATTATATACATGTACATACAGTTATATATACATAGTTTTTCTATCTATATGTTAACATATACATATATATATACACACACATACATATACATATATATACAGATATATATATATATATATATGTATATATATATATATATATATATATATATATATGTATAGGGTTCCATGCCATCCCTGGTTTCAAGCACCTACTGGGGTCTTGTAACATCTCCTATGGATAAGAAGGCACTACTTTATTTCAGGCTGAGTCAATAAACCCACCACAACCACTAGAGGGCACCCACTCCCATATCCCAGGTCCACAATAAATCTAAGACCGCCAGACAGCTCAAATCCTCATCTGTAAGGAAGCCCCAAATCTAAGCCTGACATTATAATCTGGGACAAAAATTTGGCAATGCTTCCAGGAATTTGTCTTTTTTGCAAGAAAAAGACACAACTGCCTGTATCCACCTGAAACTGTGCTCATGAAGCCTAGACAGAAGCTATGCTGAGATGACACCCAGCTGGAGTCAACTTTCATCAGGAAACGCTGAGTGTTTTCAGTGTCATGGGAGAAAATCCCTGCTTCTGAAGGGTCATGGTCCTCTAATCATAAAAAGGCTGCTACCTAGAAAGCCATGCTACATGACAGGAAGCTATCTGATCTGCGCAGTCCCAGCTCTACCTAACTACCTAAAGTGTATCCTCCTCTCCATCCTCAATTCTAATTTTTCTTCTTTTTTTGCAGTGCTGGGGATTGAACCCAGGGGCATTCTACCTCTGAGCTATACCCCCAGCCCTATTTTCATTCTTTATTTTTGAAACAGGGCCTCACTAAGTAGCTGAGGCTGGCCCTGAACCTGCGATCCTCCTTTCTCAGCCTCCCAAGTACTGGGATTACAAGCATGTGCCACCACGCCCAGCTAAAATTTCTATATTTTTACAAAGCCATTATGATCTACACGCTGCCTTTCTCCATAAGAGAAAATAGGGAAATCGATAAGCAATATGGAAAATGAAATCTAAATACTATATTATTATGTTAAACACAAACGAGTTTTATGTAAGAGCTGACAAGTTTTATGTAAGAGCTTCAAAAACCTTCAAAATTAATGAGATGACTGAAAACTTGAAAACTTGGTAGAGCTTTACCCATTCTCTACTCCAGGTCTACTTCCTATCCTTCTCCGTCCCACTCTGCCCCAGGAAGCTGGCCCGCGGGAACCACACAAAGGCCTTCCTTGAACCTCTGCCTGCCAGTTGGGTTTAGCAGCAGAAGAGCGAAGGGTGTTTATTTCCCTGGCTCCCTCTCTGCCAGATGACCAGCCCTGTGTGCCTTAACCAAAGACTACCATGCCCATCAAAGGGCCCCTTCCACCCAACTTTACCCTCTCTGAACTCCTCTCTTGGCCTCCTCAGGCCTAGGGATGGAGACAGCTATTACAAGGTCACTTTCTGGTTTCCGGAACTCTACCTTCACATCCATAGGTAGACCCTTTATTAAGTTCTCCTCAGTTATCCAGTGGGATTGTGCTACCTGCCAATAAACCACCCAAGTTGCGACCTAGTGCCCGGCAAACCCAACTCAAAGTGTGACCCAAAAGTGTTCTACATACCCGCCCAAGATGGCCAAGAAGGGTCGCTCTGGGCTCTCCAGGGCCTTGGCAAAATAGTTCAGCTCCTTCTTCATCAAAAAACCACCAGCTTTCTGTGGCAGATTGACTCCCACCATGGAGCTAGAAAAGACCAAAGACATTCAAGTTCTAGTCAAATCCGACCACCGCTCCCAGTCCTAGAAGCCAGCTCCATCTGAGACTCCAGGAGACCACAGTTTTCATCTTTCAACTGCAATAAAAGACACTTCCGTAGAAAATAAGGTTTTTGACTAACAGAACAGAGTCACGAGTAAAAGGTAGTAAACTTAGGTGGAATTTAAGATACCTCATAGTCCTCAGCAGGCCAAGGGTTCAATCAAAATAACTGGCCAATTAATGAGAGCATAAAATTCTGATCTCATAACATTCCCCAAATGGAGAAATTTGTACAAAATATCCAGTTAGAAAGAACCTTTTCCTGAAGCTCCATAAAAAGCTCAAAAAATCCCAACATTTTCATCTTTACCTACAATTCCCAACTTTTTACAGCTTTTTGGATCAGAGATACTCAACGAGAGCCCCAACTGTAGCTCTAATGACAGAGAAACCAAAAGGATCACAGTGTGACACGGAAATTTACAAAAGCAACCCTGAGCTTGGGCTGCTCAAGTGACCAAGGTTCTTGTTACCTGTGGGCTCGGTGTGCAGTGCCAAAAGCGTCATTCACATAGACATCCCCTAACTTAGAAAGTGAAGCCCGGAAAGCTTCGACTTTGGCTGCATCGGCTTTAATCTGCAGAGAAAGACCCCCCAAAAAAGAAAGAAAAGAATAACAGAAATGTTACCAGCTCCAAAGAGAACTATAAAAGCATTTCATGCCAACCAGGGGTCCTCTGAAACATCGTTTTGTTGTTGTTGTTGTAATGGGGGTGGGACCCAGGGGCTTTTCTACCTCCGGGCTACACTCCCAGACCTATTTTATACTTTATTTGGAAACAGGGTCTAAGTTGCTGAGAGCCTCACTAAGTAGCTGAGGCTGGCTTTGAACCTGTGCGATCCTCCTGTCTCAGCCTCCCAAGAGCTGGGATTACAAGCGTGCGCCACCACGCCCGGATGTTGAAACATCTTTTAAAACCTTGAGTTAGCGGGGCACGCTGGCCCACATTCGTAATCCCAGTACCAAAAAAACCATATACAACACAGTTCATGTGAGCCACTGCCCACTCCCATCCTATGTACCAAGGAGGTGACGGAGGCTACCACAAAGAACGGGCATTGCCCCTAATAACCCAAAGAATTGCAGAAGCATGACTCGTAAAAAATAAAGACTGTCAGGCCCCTACCCAGTCTCTCAAGGATGCAAAATCATCTGCCACTAGTGACTGAAAGATGATACCTGTAGCAATAATAGCCATAATCAAACACTGGGAGAAGTGGGTTCCAGGCCAGCCCTGACACTAACTTAGTGGATAATCTTTGGGAAGTTGCCCACTGTCCTGAAAATGTTCCCATCTACCAAAAAAAGAAGGCATAATAACTCTATTTAAAAACTGTTAAAAGGCAGGCGTGGTGGCGCACGCTTGTAATCACAGTACTTGGGAGGCTGAGACAGGAGGATCGCGGGTTCGTGGACAGCCTCGGTAACTTAGTGCGCCCCCCGCAATCTGGTGAGACATTTTTTCAAAAATAAAGGATACAAAATAAGGCGACCTAATTGAGGGAGACAGAAGGGGGAAAGAGGGAAATTCCCTAATACACATGATGAACATTTACAATCACATCAATCACTAAGCCAAACAATGAGCAGGAGGGAAGGGAGAGAGAAAGGGGTGGGAACTGGGGAAGGGCTCAATGAGTGATGTGTGCATGTGTGCCTCCACCATCCTGTGCCCCCATTAAGATGGATGACTACAATGCACCAATAAAAAAGTAATAAAAATAATAAATAAACATAAATTTTAAAATATAAAGAATAACAGGACATGGTGGCACACGCCTGGTAATCCCAGCACTTGGGAGGCTTGAACCAAGAGGATCACAAGCCAGCCTCAGCTGCTTAGTGAGGCCCTCTGCAACTTAGTGAGACCCTGTTTCAAAATAAAAAATAAAAAAATCAGGCTGGATGTGTAGCTCAGAGATAGAATGTCCCTGGGTTCAATCCCCAGTACTGTGAAAGAAAGACCTTTGCAACTCAGTGAGACCCTGTTTCAAAATAAAGAATAAAAAATAGAGCTGGGGATGTAGCTCGGTGGTAGAGTGCCCCTGGGCTCCATCCCCAGTACCGCAAAAAATAATAATAATAATAATAATAATAATAATAATAGAGAAAGAAAGGAAGGAAAGAAAATAGGGCTGGGGATGTAGCTCTGAGGTAGAATGGCCCAGGCTCCATCCCCAGTACCACACACAAAAAAAAAACTGTTAAAGTTCTTAAAGAGCCGGGTGTGGTAGCACACACCTAGAATCCCAGGACTTGGAAGGCTGAGACAGAAGGACTGCAGGTTCGTGGACAGCTTCAGCAACTAGTGAGACTTTCATCAACCTAGTGAGACCCTGATTCAAAAAAAAAAAAATAGGGCTGAGGCTATAGGTCAGAGATAGAATACCTTTGGGCTTAATCTCCAGTATCAACAAAAAAGGTGAAAAAAGGTATATATAGAAATGAATATTAATAATCAAAACCAATTTCACATTTTTGAACTGCCAATAAAGATCAAATGGATAACACAAAAATTGGATAACATAAAAAATTCACTTCCTCACTTTGTATTGGTATCCAGTTTGAACTTATGACTAGCTCCTAAAATTTCAGCTTATTGAAAACCATTAGACACTAAATGTCAAATGAATTAACTAAAAGCCAATCATAGACTAGGACAATCAGTTCATCATTTCCTAAAATAAAACATTTTGCCTCGGTTCGCCAGTTTAACTCCTGCAATTTTTAATTGTATTATATTTTTTGTGGCCCTGGGAATTGAGCCCAGGACCCCTGTCACTTAGAGGGAGGCACCTCTGAATTACCTACCCTTTGTATTTTTAGTTTTGAAATTGGGGACACTCCCTAAGTTCTTGAGTCTGGCCTAGGACTTGCAGTCCTGCTGTCCCAGCCTCCCAAGCGCTGGGATCACAGGGGTGCACCGCCACGCCCAGCTGTCTCCTGTGCTTTGTAAGCTCTCGAGTTGGTGCATCTTGAGTGTCAGTTTAAAAGGGCACCAAATTTAAGGTCAGCGCTGGACTCCTACTACTACAGCACGTCTGTGCCAAAGGCAGAAGGCATAAGCGGAGGCCGTGCTGCTAAGAAAAGCAGCAGCTTGAAAGCAGGCACTCCTCATGACCTTAAGAAATGTCAGAGGTCAAAAGGGGACTGAGATACCAGCTTCGGGGCATCTAGGCTCCCTCAGAGGCTGAAGACAGAAAAGCAGAAAGTACTAAGGAGGACTTTCAGCCTCCCTTTGGGCTCAGAGGCAAATTCCAAATCCCACTCACATGTGAGAGCCACTTTTATTTAAAAATTGAATTCTGCTCGTCAAGTTGTGATGGCTGCTTTGGCATGGCAACGGCGGAGCTGATGAGATCCCACAGAGAACATATCCAGTTTCGAATGACTGGATACACTACAGAGCTTAAAGTACTTAGAATTTGGCCTTTAGAGCAAGTTTACTGATCTAAGACTGAGCTTTGCAGCTTAGCAACGGAGCCCTAAATTTAGCTAAATGACTGCCTTTCTACAACTTTTTCTGGGGGAGGTATTGGGGATTGAACCCAGGGACATTCTACCTCCAGGCTACACCTCCAGCCCTTTCTGTTTTTTATTTTAAAACCAGGTCTTTCTAAGTGGCTAAGAATCTCACTAAATTACTAAAGCTAGCTTGGAACCTGCAATCCTCCTGTCTCAGCCTCCCAAGTACTGAGATTAGAGGCATGCACCGCCCCACCTGGCTTGAAATGGCTTTTTCTATCGGTGCGTTGTAATCACACATCCTGATGCAGTTCACGGTGACAGAGCCATACATGTAGCCAGCACTCACCGCGCCCTCCCTCTATTCCCACTCCACCACCTGCGCGTGCTCAGCACAGCAACTGGCCGCGATGACTTTGTGTATGTACAGCATGTCCACCGAGGTGCTCCCCTCGCCCCTCCCTTCTCCCTCAGTTAGGGCGCCTTGTCTTCAGTCCGCAAGGCTTCTCCTTCGTCTCGAGTCCCTCCTACGTGCCGCTTTCTCCCTAGCTTCTGCATAGTAGGGAGAACATCCGATTTTTCACTTTTTGTGACTAATATTACTCAGTGTAATGATCCCCAGGTCCATCCATTTGCAAATGATCTCATTTGTTCTTCTTTATGGTTAGGCTTTTCTTTTTTTTGAGTGGTAAGAAGAGTAAGGTTTTAATATTGTGATATATAAGTCACTGAGCATCCTGTCTGGAGAATTAATAAGTATATATACTCATTAAAAATCAAGGCTTAAGCAGGGCGTGGTGGCACACGCTTGTAATCCCCACGCTTGGGAGGCGGAGACAGGAGAATCGTGCACATTCGAAGCCAGCCTCAAATGGCTTAAGAGACCCTGTTTCCAAATAAAATATGAAATAGGTCTGGGAGTGTAGCCCAAGGTAGAAGGCCCCTGGGTTCCATCCCAAGTATCACCAAAAAAAAAAAAAAAAAAAAGAAAGAAAGAAAATTAAGGATTAGCTGGGCATGGTAGTGCACGCTTGTTAATCCCAGCATTTGGGCTGAGACAGGAGGATCGCGGTTTGCGGACAGCCTCAGCTCCTACTTAGTGAGGCCCTTTGCAACTCAGTGAGACCCGATTTCAAAATAAAGAATAAAAAATAGGGCTGGGGTGTAACACCGAGGTAGGATGGCCCTGGGTTCCATCCCCAGTACCACAAAAATAAAAGAAAATTAAGGCTTAATATATTTCTTCCATTTCTGGAAAAATTACATGAGCTTTTCAGATATTTATACTGGAACAACAAAGATAAAACATTCTCTTTTCCCAGGGAGGGCAAAACTCATCAACGTGTGTGTACGGCAGCCTGAAGGCGTTCTGCGGGCCTCTGAAGGCATATCAGGTCTCTGTCTCATCTGCAAATGTGCTAACAGTGTCCCGGAATCAGTTTCCGACTAAATGTGAGCTAATCATTGGCTAAATAAAAGAGGTTGTATTTTCCTGGTACTAGAAGTGAGGTTCAACTCAGAGGCATTCTACCTCCAAGCTCCACACCCCCAATTGCCGATGCTGAGGCTGGCCTCAAACCTGGTATCCTCCTGTATTAGCCTCTCAGGTACTGGGATTACAGGCATGTGCCACCGTGACCGGCTACAAGGTCTGATGAATGCTTTCTTATTTCCAGCCAAACAGAGAACCACTCAGTGTTCTCAAATACATGACATTTTCCTGACTCCGTACCTCTGCCCATGCCATTTCTCCCACTAGGAATGCCACCTGTTTCCCTTGTTTACCACATACTCAAAAGTAGTCAACTGACTATTGTAGATGGTACCTACGTCTACAAAATACCTTCACAGCAACACCTGAATTGGTGTTCGATTAAGTAACTGGGTACTATAGCCTAGCCAACTGGACAAATAAAACTAGCCATGATGCCATCTACTCAGTAAACATTAAGTGTTCATCCTATACCAATTTCTGAGATAAAGAATGTATAATACTTACCTCTAAAGGAAGGGCATAAAATCATTTTCTTAAATAAATACATTAAAAATGAACACAAGCCGGGTGTGGTGGCGCACGCTTATAATTCCAATACTTGGAAGGCTGATACAGGAGGATCGCGCAGGTTGGAAGCCAGCCTTGGATACTTAGTGAGATTCTCAGCAAATTAATGAGACCAGCCGGGCGTGGTGGCGCACGCTTGTAATCCCTGTGCTTGGGAGGTGGAGACAGAAGGATCGCGCAGGTTTGAAGCCAGCGCGCTGGCTTAAGAGACACTGTTTCCAAATTTAAAAAGTATAAAATAGGTCTGGGAGTGTAGCCCAGAGGTAGAAGGGCTTCCAGAAACCCCAGTACCACCAAAAAAAATTAATGAGACCTTGTTTCCAAATAAAAAAAATATAAAATGTGTCTGGGAGGGTAGCCCGAAGGTAGAATGCCCCTGGGTTCCAGTACCACAAAAAAAAAAAAAAAGCAGATGAAAAAAGGTAGAGAATATCTGCTATCTTTGCAAATCTGGAAGGAGGAATAGTGCTTCTAGGGAAAGAAACAATAAAAGCTGAAAACATGAAAAATAGGGTTTTGAAGCCAGGTGTGGTGGCGCACGATTGTAATCCCAGCACTTGGGAGGCTGAGACTGGAAGATCACAGTTTGTGGACAGCCTCAGCTACTTAGTGAGGAGGCCCTCCGCAACTTAGTGAGACCGTGCATCAAAATAAAGAATAAAAACAGGGCAGGAGGTGTAGCTTGGAGGCCAAATGCCCCTGGGTTCAATCCCCAGACCCGCAAAAAATAGGGTTTTTTTTGAGGCTTAGTTTCTTTATGAAATGATGATACCTGTACCCCTTATCTTTTTTTTTTTTTACAAGCATGCACCCCCACGGCCGGCTCCACCTTATCTTAGAGAGTAATCCAGCCGGGTGTGGTAGCACCGTGACCATCACATTCACTGAATACTTACACCCCAATGGCAATCAAGTATTTGTCACAAGTATTTCAAAACTGAACATGTATCAGGAGGGCTTCTGAGATGCCGGTAATATTGTATTCCTTGGCTTGGGTGGTGTTTACACAGGTGTGTTTACCTTGTGAAAAGTCACCAAACTGTGCATTTCTATGTTTTCTAGTGTCTGTCAGACTTCAACAAAAAAGTACGTAAGGAAAAACAAGCATGAACATCTTCTACTCTTCAAACCGTTTCTTTTTGATTCAGGCCCTTTTCCTCAGTGTCAAGATCGCAGGGCCTACCTTGTTCCCAGAAGCATCTTTCCCCTTCCCTTCTTCCTCCACATGAAAGCGGAGGTTCTCCAGCAGGATGACGGACCCTGGCGCTGGACTGGCACAGATTTTCTCTACTTCTGGGCCCACGCAGTCTTTCAAGAACAGAACATCCCTAGGGAATAAAAGATGAAGACACTTCAATAGCGTGAACATTAAGAACCAGGAACAACCTAACTGACGACTCTCCTCTCCCAGAGGGTGCCGGTGCCAGGGCCTGGCACTTACTTGCCCAGCAGAGATTTGAGTTCTACAGCCACTGGCTCTAAGGAGTACTTGTCGGGCATAGGAACACCATCAGGCCGGCCCAGGTGGCTCATAAGGACGACTGACTTGGCTCCATTGTCCAAGCAGAATTTGATGCTTGGGACCGCAGCCTTGATCCTATAACCGAGAAGAGACCAGACAGAGCAATGTTATTCCTAGGAAATTGTGGTAGAGCTTTTATTTAGGATTTCCTAAAACACCAAGGCCCTTTGCTTCTACGTTCCTTCCAATCTACTATCAGCAACTCAACGGTGGTCCTCAGATTCATAAAACATGTTGCCAACCCTCCACCAAAGATTGCCCCTTGTGTAGAAAAGAGTTAGCAAGCCGGGCGTGGTGGCGCACGCTTGTAATCCCAGCATTTGGGAGGCGGGGACAGGAGGATCACCGTTTGCGAACAGCCTCAGCTGCTTAGTGAGGCCCTTTGCAACTCAGCGAGACCCTGTCTCAAAAGAAAGAATAAAAAAATAGGGGTAGGGGTATAGCTTAGAGGTAGAATACTCCTATGTTTCATCTCCAGTACTGCAGAAAGAAAGAAAGAAAGAAAGAAAGAAAGAAAGAAAGAAAGAATGGAAGGAAGGAAGGAAGGAAGGGAGGGAGGAAGAATAAAAGCCAGGCGTGGCGGCACACACTTGTAATCCTAGTACTTGGGAAGCTGAGACAGGAGGATCCAGGTTTGGGGCCAGCCTCAGCTACTTAGTAAGGCCCTCCACAACTTAGTGAGACCCTGTTTAAAAATAAAGAATAAAAAAATAGGGCTGGGGGTATAGTCAAAGGTAGAATGCTCCTGGGTTCAATCCCCAGTACCACAAAGGAAACTATAAAAAAAGTAAATAAAAAAAAAAAGTAAATAAAAAATAGGCTGGGAATGTAGCTCAGAAGTAGAATGCCCCTGGGTTCCATCCCCAGTACCTCAAAAAAAAAAAAAAGAGCATAGCAACCTCAAGTTGCTATCGACAGGATGACCTTCTTGGAAGGATGGCACTTGGCCGGTGTCTCAGGAATTTGGCTTTCAAAATATTCTCTAACTAGCTAGGCGTGCTGGCACACGCTTGTAATCCCAGCACTTGGGAGGCTGAGACAGGAGGATGGCGCCGGTTCGAAGCCAGCCTCAGCTACTTAGTGAGCCTCTCAGCAACTTAGTGAGACCCTGTTTCCAAATGAAATAAAAAATCGGTCTGGGAGTGTACCCAGGAGGTAGAAGGCCCCTGGATTTCATCCCCAGCACCACAAAAAATAAAAACTATTCTCTAACTAAAAAGGGCTATTCACTGTTCCTAAATTATCTGTGCAAACATACAAGGGAATTTATGCTGAACACCCAAAAGTGAAATTTGAGTAAGCTGTTAGGCTGAGGGCACCTGTGACCAGCTCCTCTAGAACAGGAATCAGCATACAGAAGAGATCCCTGCACAGTCATGTTTACGGCAGCTCCCTTCACAGTAACTAAGATGTGAAACCAGCCTAGCTACTCAACAGATGAATGGAAGAGAATGGGGTCATACAGAATCAAATCCTGTCGTTGCAGCAAAATGGACAGAACTACAGAACATCGTATTAAGCAAAATAAGCCAGATTCAGAAAGACAAGTACTATATATTCTCTCTCATATGTATGTGAAAGCGAAAAAAGTCATCCTTAGCCAGGCGTGGTGGCGCACGCTTGTCATCCCAGCACTTGGGAGGCTGAGACTGGAGGATCGTGGTTCGCGGCCAGCCTCGGCTACTTAGTGAGGCCCTCCCCAACTTAGCAAGACTCTGTTTCAAAATAAAGACTAAAAAATAGGGCAGGGGGTGTAGCTCAGAGGTCGAATACCCCTGGGTTCCATCCCCAGACCTGAAAAAAAAAAGTCATCCTCAAAGGAGAGCAGTGATCATTGAGAGATTAAGAAGGGTTGGGGTGAGAAAAGGGTGATTGAATTTGATGAGTAGGCTATATGGAAATATCATGCTGAATCTCAGTAATATGTATTAATTTAAAAATGAAAGCTAGGCATGGTGGTAGAGCCCTATAATCCCAGTACTTGGAAGCCGAGACAGGAGGGTCGCAGGTTTGAGATCAGCCTCGGCAATTTAGGGAGACTCTCAGCAACCGAAGCAAGACCCTGTCTCAAAATAAAATACGATAAAAAATTTCGCCGGGCGTGGTGGCGCGCGCTTGTCATCCCAGTACTTGGGAGGTTGAGACAGGAGGATCGCAGGTTTGGGGCCAGCCTCAGCTACTGAGTGAAGCCCTCTACAACTTAGCGAGACCCTGTTTCAAAATAAAGGATAAAGGGAGGCGTGGTGGCGCACGCTTGTAATCCCCGCGCTTGGGAGGCGGAGACAGGAGGATCGCGCAGGTTCAAAGCCAGGTGTGCTAGCTTAAAGTTCCAGGAACCCCAGCACCACCAAAATAAAGGATAAAAAAATAGGACTGGGGGTGTAGCTCAGGGGTAGAATGCCCCCGGGTTCAATCCCCAGGACCATAAAAATACATTAATTAATTAATTAATTAATTAAAATGTTATTTTTCCAATATGACAACTCATTCTATACCAAATAGAGACTATATGAGTTATAAAGTTTGTCCAATGAAAAAATAAATTTTCAGAGCTATTCCTTATGAAGTGCTGTTATTTCTGCTGCTTCATTTCTAAAACCAACACTCAGGCATGTTTCTCTGCTCTTTATTCATAAAATATACAATAGGAAATATCCAGTGTTGCCTACAAAGTGGAGAACAATAAAAATCAAACGGGGACAGAAGGGCTGGGGATGTGGCTCAGCGTTAAAGTGCTTGCCTAGCATGCTTTAGGCCCCCGGATCCAATCACCAGCTCCACAAAAGAAGGGTGGCAGTGATGTGCTTGACAAAACACCAGGCCCTATTCTGGGAACAATACCTGAAAATACTTTGGGTCTAGACAGACACTGTCCAATATGGTAGCCATTAGCAAAGCGTACCTATTTAATAATGAAAATAAAACAATACAAAATTATGATGTGTTCTATAAGTATAAATTATATGCTAGAACTCAAAGACTTAACACAAAAAATGTTAAATGTCCCTTTAATTAAATCTTATATTGGCTACATACTGAAATAATTAGACGGATTAAAAAATATGGCTCACATTACATTGGTCTGAATCATTGAGAAGTACCTTCCCAGCTTAAACTCTTCATTTAAAATTGAAAATAAAACATTTATTTTATAATCTAGTCCACAGATTCCCAAAGGTTTTGGTACTAGAACAATGGTGTGGGGCGTTAGGAGTTTCGGGTGCGATTGGGGACACCGAATATAAATAAGGGGGTAGTAGAAGTGCCCAAAAGGGCACTGAGTGCTTTTTTTCTGTAAAGAGGCTGTTGGCCAGTAAGTTCAGGAATCTCTGAGCAGTGCTATCACTTAACATTTCTACCTCTGAATCTAGGCTTCAAGGTATGAAGCAATATGTGGGTGTGTGCCTCTAACATCTTGGACCCCATTAAGATGTATGACCGTAACGTGCCAATAAAAAAGAAAGTGTTAAAAAAATACTGAAGCAGCCAACCTAAGTGAAAATGTTACTTCTAAAGTCTTTTCCTTTCCAATTTTTAGAAGCAAAATCAAATCAAAGCTGGGCATGATGCAACATGCCTGTAATTCCAGAGAATCAGGAGGCTGAGTGTAGAGGTTCATGAGTTTGAGCTCAGCCTGAGCAATAACATCGCAAGAAAATGAATTTTAAAGTAGCCGGGCTTGGGGTTGACCGCTTGAAATCCCTGTACTTGGGAGGCTGAGATGGGAAGATGACAGGTTCAAAGCCAGCCTCGGGACTTAGCAAGGCTCTGGGCAACCTAGTGAGACCCTATTTCAAAATAAGAAATAAAACTGGGATGGGGGTGTCGCTTGGAGGTAGAGGGCCTCTGGGTTCAATCCCCAGTGTCACAATATAAGTAAGTAAATAAGTAAATTTTAAAGTAAACAAAAATAAAAATTCTTTAGAAAGCTTACTAGGTGAGCCACTTGAAATAGTTTTGTAAAAGTATTCATAAGTTTAACAATTACTGGTATTAATAATCCACTTACAGCCGGGCGTGGTGGCGCACGCTTGTAATCCCAGCATTTGGGAGGCTGAGACCAGAGGATCGCGGTTAGCGGACAGCCTCAGCGAGACCCAGTTTCAAAATAAAGAATAAAAAAAAAAATAGGGCATAGGGTGTAGCTCGGAGGTCAAATGCCCCTGGGTTCCATCCCCAGACCCGGAAAAAAAAAATCCTCTTACAAGCCGGGCGTGGTGGCGCACGCTTGTAATCCCAGCATTTGGGAGGCTGAGACCAGAGGATCACAGTTTGCAGACAACGTCAGCTACTTAGTGAGGCCCTCTGTAATTTAGTGAGACCCTGTTTCAAAATAAAGACTAAAAAATAGAGCAGGGGGTGTAGCTAGGAGGTCAAATGTCCCTGGGTTCCACCCCCAGACCTGCAAAAATTAAATAAAATAAAAATAATAAAAATCCTCTTGCATAGTTCGTTCTGTACAAGTCCATTAAACAAATTTTGCTATTGTTCAAAAAGGAATAACTGCATTCTTCATGTTTAAAAAAAGAAAACTTACTTTCTTTTTTAAAACGCACACTGTAATGACATCATAATGGATTTCAGAGCCACAGGGGCACACATACACACTACTTGGCGCGCTTCCTCAGACCTCACCCCACTCCCTCCCTTTCCATGGAATTGACGATTTCATATACGGAAACAAATCATTTTTAGGATGAGTTTTTTCAAAACAGTTTCTATTTTCTCATAAATGTAAGAATGTTTAAATTCCTACGTTCTCATAAGAAGACCAGACGGTGGGCTGGATGAAAGGCAGAATCATGTGGCTGGTGTTGCCATCGTTCTATGATATGAAAGGAGAAACCTCTTCGTCCTGTTCACTCGCACCAACACCTCTTCACACCAGCACATCTGAAGCTCGGCCCAGACTCTGCAGGGATCTTACCTCTGGTTGTTAGTTATCTGGTTGTTCTTCATAGGAACATTGAAGTCCACTCTAAAACAGAAACAGAGATTCCAGCTCAGGACCACGATCAACATTCGACTCCCACAAAGTTTCGGAGAAGCGCTTTCACTGAACCAGTTATGTAAGCTTAAGGTTCAAATCTCACCTTAAAAATACTGGGATGCATTAAATTCAAGATAATGATTAGCCTTGGGGGCGAGGGGGCGGCAGCGACTGGGATGGACCGTGAGAGAGGGCTTCTGGCAACTCCTGGGTCTGCTTGACCTGGGTCACTGCACGAATGTTCACATTTTGTTGTAGCTTTTTGAGTTTATGACTTGTGCCCTTTTAAAATTTGGATCTCAGACTTAAGAGAAAAATTAGAAAATAAAAATAAAACCTGCCAGGCAAGGTGGTGCATGCTTATAATCCCAGTACTTGGGAGGCTGAGACAGGAGGACTGCAGGTTCAAGGGCAGCCTCAACTTAGTGAGCCCGTTTAAAAATAAAAAGAAATTGAGAAGAGAGCTGGGGTGTATGCCACAGATGGGATGCCCCTGGGTTCAACCCCCAGTGCCAAGCAAATAATAAAACCCCTCTTCAAGTCACAGGAACTAGCCCTAACTACCTGGGAAGCAAAAGCCAGTTCCACCTAAAGGTATTTCTAGCTGGTCTTTGCATGATAGTGTCTTACCAGCTTGAGGGGGAGGGAAATTAAGGATGCATCTTGATTCAGATTCTTTTGGCTCCATTACTGGGTCATTGTGAAATAAACATCACTCAAAAGAAAAGCTCATCAGAAAAAATAATTTAATGAGAAAATTAAATTCATTAGAATAAAATATAGCCGGGTGTGGTGGCACACATTTATAATCCCAGGACTTGGGAAGCTGAGAAAAGAGGATCACAGATTCAAGGACAGCTTCAGCAAGTAGTGAGACACTTATCAACCTAGCAAAACCCTGCTTTGCTATAAAAATAAGACTAGGGGTATAGGGCAGAGGTAGAATGCCCCTAGGTTCAATCCCTAGTACAAAAAGAAAAAGAAAAAAAAAAGAAAAAAAGAAAGAAAATACAGCAAAAGATCATTCAGCCGGGCGTGGTGGCCCACACTTGTAATCCAGCACTTGGGAGGCTGAGACAGGAGGATCGCACAGGTTCAAAGCCAGCCTCAGCTACTGAGTGAGGCCCTCAGCAACTTAGTGAGACCCTGCTTCCAAATAAATATAAAACAGGTCTGGGAGTATAGCCCGGAGGTAGAAAAGCCCCTAGGTTCCACCCCTAGTACCACCAAATAATCAAAATACAAATAAAAAATAAAGCCAGGCATGGTGGTGCATGCTTGTAATCCCCACGCTTGGGAGGCTGAGACAGGAGGATTGCGTGGGTTTGAAGCCAGCTTCAGCTGGCTTAAGAAACCCTGTTTTCAAATAAAAATATAAAATAGGTCTGGGAGTGTAGCCTGGAGGTAGAAGGCCCCTGGGTTCCATCTTCAGTACCACCAAAATAAAAGTAAAAATAAAATTAAAATAAAGATAAAAATAAATAAAATAAAGAGAGTATAATTCTTTTTGGACAAAGCCTGAGGCCTTCAGACTAGGAAGAAACCCGGGGTCTCGTAACAAGTTCATATAGTTTTCTTCAAGGAATAGCCAGGCATTTTTATTTTTTTTTTGTAGTAGTACTGGGGGTGGAACCCAGGACATTCTACCTCTGAGCTACACCCCCTGCCTTATTTTTTAATCTTTATTTTGAAACAGGGTCTCACTGAGTTGCAAAGGACTTCACTAAGTAGCTGAGGCCGCCGTTGAACTGCAATCCTCTGTTTCAGCCTCCGAAACGCTGAGATTACAAGCGTGCACCACCACACCCGGCTCCCAGGCATTTTAAATAGGACAGCCTCGTTCTAAAAGCCTGAGGTGAGCCTTGTGTCCCAGCCCACCTGACAGTCAATTAGAAAGCAGGTGATCCAAGACAACACAAGCCAAGAACATCCTGCAACCTTTCCCTTCTTACCTGACAGATTATTGCTTTACTATTCGTTGGGGGGGAGGGTACTGAGGATGGAACCCAGCAGGAGTGCTCTACCCCTAAACTATACCTTTAGCCCTATTTTATTCGCAAACAGCATCATAGTAAATTGCTGAGGGTCTTGCTAAATAGCTGAGGCTGGTCTTAAACCTGCAATGCTGCTAACTCAGCCTCTCAAGTCCTGGGATTACAGGTATGCACCACTACACCAGGCTTGCTTTACCGCTTTTAAGAACCAAATTCTTAGCCAGGCGTGGTGGTACACACTTGTAATTCCAGTACTTGGGAGGCTGAGACAGGAGGATCATAGGTTTGCAGCTAGCCTCAGTTACTTAGTGAGGCCCTCTGCAACTTGAGTGAGACGGTTTCAAAATAAAAAAATAAGGCTGGGGATGTAACTCAGAGGTATAATGCCCCTAAATTCAATCCCCAGTACCACAAAAATGTATGGGAAAAAAACAAGTTTTCTGAACTCCTTGGAACCTCAGCTTATATCAATGTAAGTTAAAGCAATGATATGTGGCAGCTATTTTTAAGGTCTAAGTTTTGCCTGCCAAGATTATTTTAAGTGTTTTATCTTTATCTCTACAATGGGGATGATAGTATCTACCTCATAGTTATTAAAGAGAAGTAAGTCATTTGTAAAATGCTTAGAAGAGTACCTGGCACACTGTAAGTACTATTACTATTAATATAAGTACTATTAATATTAATGTAAGTTAATTTTTGACTGGGCGTGGTGGCACACACTTGTAATCCCCGTGCTTGGGAGGCTGAGACAGGAGGATCGCACAGGTTTGAAGCCAGCCTCAGCTACTTAGTGAGACCCTGTTTCTAATAAAATATAAAAATAGGTCTGAGAGGCAGAAAAGCCCCTGGTTTCCACCCCCAGTTACACAAAAATAAATACATACATTAGAAATATAGGTTAATGTTTCTCCAAACTCTGATTTGAAAGCTATAATAACCATTACTAAATACAACTAGCAACACTCACTAAGGGACTCCAGGAATCAAGACCTATTGATGAAAGCTATGAATGTCCTCCACCATAAAACTGTATTTTCCTTCTGCCCTCTGCTCCACCCCTTCCTCTATAGCGAAGGGCTGGTTACCAAGTCCTACAGAACTGCTGAGAAACACTACTGATTTCCAGTGCTACTCGGGTCTGAGCCCCAATCTACCTCAACACAGAGCGGCCTTTCCAAAGGTGGGGGAAAGTTCTACATTCAACCACTTTGAAGAGAGTCTTTAGAAGTAGAGGCAGCATGTCACTGAAGAAAGAAATACACTCTGATTTCAAGCCACTTGATTGGGATTCTAAGCATCTTCTTAAAATATCTTGAACAAGATCTTGCTGGCCTTCAAGCGCATTCCAAGAGGATCAGTATCCCATTACCGTGGGTCATTTCCCTCAGGCGGGCTCCCAGAGAGGATTATGGTCAAGACAACTAATGGCGAGTAAGCACAAGCCACCCCTTGCAGGGGTGCTTTCTACCCACAGATCCTTAGGGAAGGGACGTCTCTGAACATCCAAGAATCTGACTCATCTACCCACGCGGCCACGCATCAGCTCACTGATGAAAACCGGATTCATATTCTCTCATCACTCCCTGGACTACCTCCTACACTCGCAACATTTTCAGTTTCTTCTGCAAGGACTCCCAACGCAGGAACTGCTCTTGCCTGTTCCATTTTATGCAAAATCTGCACACCTTCCTTGTCCACTTCCCTGAAATATTCCTGAGCTCTGCCTCAGGCACAGACTCACTACACACACATCAGAGTAACTAAAATTTAAGACAAAAATGAGCCAGGCTTTAGAGGCTAGGACAGGACTGCTAGTTCAGGGACAGTCCTGGCAACTTAAGGAAGGTCCCGTTTCTGGCTCATGTCTGTGTGTGTGTCTGTGTGTGTGTGTGTGTGAGAGAGAGAGAGAGAGAGACAGACAGACAGAGAGTGAGTGTGAGTGTGTGTGTGTTAATTACTGGGGAATGAACCTAGGGGCATTCTACCTCCAAGCTACATCCCCAGCCTTTATTCTTATTTGAAACAGAGTCTCAGTAAATTATGGAAGGCCTCACTAAGTAGCTGAGGCTGGCTGCAAACCTGTGATCCTCCTGTCTCAGCCTCCCAAGTACTGGGATCACAAGTTTGTGCTATCATGCCCAGCTTAGAAATATCCTGTTTCAATAAAAACTGAAAATAGCTGGGAGCATAGCTCAGTGATAGAACAAATCCTAGGCTGAACCCTCAGTAACAAAATAAAACAATAATGATAATAATGACACCTTCAAACCCTGGTAAGATGCAAAGAAACTGGTCACACAGTGTTGGTAAAATGGTATTGCAGTTGGCCGGGCGCGGTGGCGCACGCTTATCATCCCCGCGCTTGGGAGGCTGAGACAGGAGGATTGCACGGGTTCGAAGCCAACCTCAGCTACTTAGTGAGGCTCTCAGCAACTTAGTGAGACCCTGTTTCCAAATAAAATACAAAATAGGTCTGGAAGTATAGCTCAGAGGTAGGAGGTACTCCACCCCCAGGACCACCAAAAAAAATGGTATTGCAGCTCTGCAAAATAATATTGGGATCCCTCAAAAGGCTTTAAATGAGCTGGGGGTGTAAGTCAGTGGTAAAGCACTTGCCTAACACAATCTAGGCCGGGGCTTCCATCCCCACTATGGCAAAGTGTGGTTGTTGTTGTTGGGGAGGGGGGGTAAGTAGAACCTGCAATTCCACTCCTAGTTGTTCACCCAAAAGAAATTATAGCACATGTCTATAACAAAAAATACACAATAATGTTCATAGCAGCTTCCTTTGTAATAACTGCAAACTGGAAACGACTCGAATGTCCTTCAATGGATGAATGGGTAAACAAACCAGGATAAAACCAATACCATGGAAAAGTACTCAGCAACACAAAGGAATGTACTGTTGACACATGTGATGACTTGGATAAATCTAAGGACAGAATGCTGAATGAAAATAGTAGCAAAAAGTTCCACTCTATGTGATTCCACTTATAATATTTCTGAAATAAAAAGAATTAGAAACAGGACTGATGAGTAACTATCAGGAGTTAGGAAAAGGGTGTGTGATTATAAAGGGATGGCCTGAGGATGCTGGTGGCGATGAACAGTTCTGTATTTTGCTTGTGGTGGTGGTTACAGGAATTTACACATGTGATTAAATGGCTCAGAACTATACACCTACCCTTTGGAACAATGAAAAATTTCCACTCTTGATAGTGTACTATATTTATGTAAGACACATTCACGCACTGGGGGAAACCGGATGAACACAAGACCTTTCTTCACAGTCACTGCGACCTCCTGTAAATCTGTAATTGCTTCAAAATAAAACTTTAAAAATATTGATTTGGAGCCAGGCATGATGGTGCATGCTTATATTTCCCAGGACTTGGTAGGCTGAGACAGGAAAGTCACAGGTTGGAGGCCAGTGCTTGATAATTTAGGGAGACCCTGACTCAAAATTAAAAAGTAGGTCTGGAATATAGCTTATAGGTAGAGTGCCCCTGGGCTTAAACCCTCATTCGTGCATGCGTGTGTGTATGCATATTAAGCTGGATGGAATAAGAAAATCAAGTCTTACCTGGGCATGGTATCCCATGCCTGCAATCTTAGTACTTGGGAGGCTAGGATGGTCATAGGTTCCAGGACAGCCTCAGCAACGGAGCAAGACCCTGTTTCAAACTAAAAAATAAAAAGGTCCATGCCAGGCGTGCACCATGCCAGGTGGTACACACTTGTAATCCCAGTATTTGGGAAGCTGAGACAGGAAAGAAGATCACAGGTTCACAGTCAGCCTCAGCTACTTACGTGAAGCCCTCCAAAACTTAGTGAGACCCTGTTTCAAAGTAAAGAAGAAAAAATAAGGGCTGGGTGTGTAGCTCAGAAATGCCCAAGTTCAATCCCCAGTAACCCCCCCCACAAACACACACATGTAAGTCTCTCTTACTTGAAATCCAAAGACCCCCAGGCTCAGTTCCATTAAAAACTCTCAAAAGGTTGGGCAGAGAGGTGCACATCTGTACTTGGGTGACTGAGACAAGAGGATTGCAGGTTCAAGACCAGCCTCAGCAACGTGGCAAACACTGTTTCCAAAAAAAAAATCTTAAAAAGGGCTGGGGGTGTAGCTTGGAGGTAGAATGCCCCTGGGTTCAATCCCTAATAACACACAGACAGAGAGAGAGACAGACAGAGAGAGAGTGTGTGAGAGTGAGTGTAAAGCTCTCAAAGGAACCCTGGCCATCATAGCTTCACTGTCCCTGATTGGAAAATTGAGGTATTAGGGTTGTCTCAGAATTTTTTCCTCTGCTCTCAGTTTTTCTCTGTTTCCACTGCATCATGGCTGTTGCTTAATAAGGTTCAAGTTCTCTAAAACAGGTGAGTTTTTTTTTCCTTAAAAAAAGGAGGGAAGAAAGAAAAGAGAAGTATTTTCCAAGCAAGCTAAGGATGGGCAACCTATATGAGGTCAAAAAGGAAATGACACAGCAAAACTCTGCAGAAAATTAAAAGAAAGAGGCTGTAAAGTCGACTGGCTAACTAAACTCCCCCAACAAACTGGTTGATTTCCCCTGTCAATTCAATCCAGGGACTAGGAGTCAGCACCCAGCAGAGTTCCTTTCTATAAGACAAAGGGAGGAGGAGCCAACCCACCCCCCTGAAATACAGCCAGCAACATAAATACACCGAAACAAAAAGGAACTGAGCTACCCATGCATGGCTGCCCAGTCTCCTCTAAAAAAGTAAGCCTACAATGTGACTCTGTTCAAGAGATACATTAATGACCAGGGAGCAAAGTAACTTCCTGTCTTTAGCCTAAATAAATGCAATCCATCCACATGCCACAGGGGATATTCATTGACCTTCAGCAGACAAAACGTCTATTTTAAACAGTCCTTGGTTATTGTGTCCACATATTTAAAGGATCTGATCAGTAGTCAAGGAAACTCAAACCGTGCTACCAACTTTCCAGTTCAGTAACCTTGAACAGGTCATTTTCCATCAGCAAAACAGGACTAACCAATCATTCCAAGACTCCAGGTTAATCTGTATTAAATGAAACTTTATTGGGTACAGAGAGAGAAAAGATAAGCACCTCTTCCACTCTCAACCCCAGCCAGGTTAATTCCTCAGGCCACTTCCCCTGCAGAGACAAGAGATAAAGCTCAAAACTGCAATTATAAACCGAGCAGTGATGCTTGAGACATCCTTGAGCTCGTTCTGGCACGCTAGTAATTCCAGTACTTGGGAGGCTGAGACAGGAGGATTGCAGGTTCTTGGACAGCCTCAGCAAATAAGTGAGACTCTCATTAACCTAGCAAGATCCTGTTTGTGTAGATCAGAGGTAGAATGCCCCCTGTGTTCAATCTCCAGTTGCATGCGCGCGCGCGCACACACACACACACACACACACACACACAATATCAATTATGGGCAGGTGATGCATGCACCAGCCAAAATGAAATGAGAAGGGGAAAGCTCCAATATCTTTTATGGCATCCATACAGTTCTCTAGCTCACACGTGTTCTCACACAAATGCTTTTGGCCCTTCAAAATTAGCACTCTGGAGCCGGGCATGGTGGCACATGCCTGTAATCCCAGTACTTGGGAGGCTGAGACAGGAGGATTGTGGTTCGTGGACAGCCTCAGCTACATAGTGAGGCCCTTTACAACTCAGTGAGACCCTGTTTCAAAATAAAGAATAAAAAATAGGGCTGGGAGTGTAGCTCGAAGGTAGAATGCCCCTGGGTTTCATCCCCAGTATTGCAAAAATATATATATATATATAGCAAATTAGCACTCTTGGATCCCATCAAGGTACATGAACTTAAAGTCCATCAATTTTGTACCCTAACCATGATCCTGCCCTTTTCTCCTGGTGGGCACAAACGTGCTACACCTTACCAAAACGAAAAAAAAAAAAGATAAATGTAAAAGTTCCCTACATCATACTAGCAATTCTGGCAGACAAGGGAGAAGCCATGTTGATAAAGGACCAGAGATCCACGTGCCCAGGGGAAGAGACCCCCAAGTGGTGGAGAAACTTCCTCACTAACATCCTGCCGCTCTAGCCACGTGTGGGGTGAGGCTGCAGCTCAGCAAGTACGGGCAGCCACACCCTGCACAACCATTACCCAGAATGTGTCACAATCCTGATGCAAACCCCTTGGCCTCGAGTCCAACTACACCGGAGGGCAGCTGAAGCCGGTTATGTAAACTCTACAGGGCCTAATCCGGTGCGCCCCACCCTCCGAACCCCAATTCTTGAGTGGGGGGATTCCAGTCTTTAACATTTAAAAAAAATCCTCGGGGAATAATACCTTTTTGAGCAGAAGCCTTTGAGATGTGGGCAGTTTCTCATTTTTCTGGAATGGTCTAGGACAGTGGGGGAAGGGAATTAGCCAAATGACCTTTCAAGGTCCCTTCCTTGAGGCCTAGAGATTTTCAGGAAAAGTTTTAGGTCCCACTCGCCGACAGGGAGCTGGAGGCGACGCGAGTGCATTTCAGGAATCGGAAAGAGGGCAAAATAGGTCCCAGCAATCCGAGTCCTTTCTCGGTGGGCCCCATTCCCAGAAGGTGACTACCGCCGCTTTCTGGACAGGGAGAGATGCGGTTAGGAGCCAACAAATCAGGGCCCCGGGCTCAGCCCCAAGGAGGGCAGCTTCTCCCTGCAAGGCTAGAACCCCTGGAACCCAGCTGAAAGGTAAAAGCAACTTTCGGCAAACTGCAAAGGCAACGGACGGGCTGGACAGGCTGCAGCAGGGCCCCAGGGGCGCGCGGGCAGACTCGGAGTATTACCTCATAACGACCCTCTTCCCCTTCACGTCCAGCTTGTCCAGAGTCAGCTTGTTAGAAAGCGACATTTTGGCAACAACGGCGGGAGCGAGTGGCTAGAGACTCGAGGCGAGACGGAGTCCGCTGCGGACGTGCTGCGGGACGCGTGCAGAATGCTGAGGATGCGCGGGCGGGAGCGCGCCCCGCCCCCCGCAGGCCCCGCCCCGCCCCGCCCCTTCCCGGCAACTCCTCCGCCTGCGCAGAGCAGCGCGGCTGCTATTGGCCACCGCCGGGACCGGCGCGCTACCATTGCTCCGAGGCGCTGTCAGTCTGCGAGGGAAGCGGTGAGACGTGCGAGTTACCTTTGTCACGTCCAGCACGCTGCGAGCAGCGGGGACCCTTCCTGGCGCGGGCCTGAGCGGGAGGCGGCGCCAGGGGCCCGCAGGTGGAGCGGAAGGGAACTGGGGTGTGCCCAGGTTCCGCCCGCCGACCGACCGGAGGCCGCTGGAGCGGCTGCGCTGCGCAAGCGCGTGGAGGCCCTGGGAAAAGCGCCGCCCCCCACCGGGTGAAACTCCCAGCGGCTCTACCTGGGTCAATGCAAATGCACCTCCTTTTGGAATCCTCTGGTTATTCGGCTCCAAAATGAAGTTCCGCTAAAATCGAAATTCCGCTTAAATCGAGACATCTCGGAAACAGGAAACAGGAAAAGCCATCCAGGCGTGGTGGCGCAAGTTTGTAATCCTAGTTCTTGGAAGGCTGAGACAGGAGGATCGATCGCAGGTTCGCGGTCAGCCTCAGCAATTTAGTGAGGTTCTCAGCAATTTAGTGAGACTCTGTTTCTAAATAAAATATAAAATAAGCCTGGGAGTGTACCCTGAACTAGTAGGCCCCTGGGGTCAATCCCTAGTACTGCAAAAAAATAAAAAATAAAGAAAAAAATAAATAGGAAAAAGCTGAAGTTCCCCTGTCCAATCCCGTGTGTGTGTGTGTGTGTGTGTGTGTGTGTGTGTGTGTGTGTTTGTGTGTTTGGAGATGTAATCCAAAGACATTTTACGTCTGAGATATACTCCCAGACCTATTTTTTTCATTTTATTTGGTAACAGGGTCTCACTAAGTTGCTGAGAGCCTCACTAAGTAGCTGAGGCTGGCTTCAAACCTGCGATCCTCCAGTCTCAGCCTCTCAAGTACTGGGATTACAAGCGTGTGCCACCACGCCCGGAGGCTCCACTTTTTTTTTTTTTTTTTTACAAATAGAAAGTGTAATGTAATTGTTCTGGTTACATTATCATGTGAATAGAAAACACATACGTACATATATACATACAGTATTTAGTTCACATGTTAGCTAATTTAATGCTCACAAAATTCAGAAATAGAGTCGGGCATTTAGTAGTACACACCTGTAATCCCAGTACTTAGGAGACTGAGACAGGAAGACCACAGGTTCGCAGACAGCCCCGACTACTTAGTGAGGTCCTCCGCAACATAGTGAGACTCTGTTTCAAAACAAAAAAATAAAATAGGGTTCAGAGGTAGAACGTGCCTGGGTTTAATTATCAGTAACACACACACACACACACACACACACACACACACACACACCTCATTTTTCAGATGAAGTGACAGATGCACAAAGAGGTTTAGAGATTTACTTAAGAGTTTGAGACCTTGTAAGCAGAAGATTGAAGCCTAAGCCATCTGGCTCTCAAGTCCGTATGCTACAGGAGAGGAGACCTCTGAAGGACCTGGACAAGTTCCCAGAGGGTCGAGAAGGGAACTTAACCCAGGGCTGGAGGGTATCTTTGTCTTTGTCTTAAGTATTAGAAAAGAATTTTAGCACGAACCGGGCATGGTGATGCACACTTGTAATCCCAGCATTCCAGAGGCTGAGACAGGAGGATTACGGTTTGTGGACAGCCTCAGCTACTTAATGAGGCCCTCTGAAACTCAGTGAGACCTTGTTTCAAAGTAAAGAATAAAAAAAAAATCTGGGGGTGGAGCTTGGAGGTAGAATGGCCCTGGGTTCCATCCCCAGTACTGCAAAAAAAAAAAAAAAAAAAAAAAAAATTTCAGGACGAATGGGAAAGCGAGAAATACACATTCTCAGGAGAATCCAGGCCATCTCCGGAGTGCGAGATGCTCCTTGGGCACTGTGGCTTTTCTTTAAGGGAAGCCTGATGGGGTGGACATGGGAAGGGATGTGAGGGTGCTATCAGTCTGGTAATCAGAAGACTAGGGTGTTTTGGTCATCTTCCATTTTGAGGTGTTAGGGCCATCTTCCAGCTCCTAAAAGGCCCTTCTTTGTCTAATCAGTAGGTATCCCTTTTGTTTAAACTATTCACAAGTGGCATGGCTTACAGTGCCCCCAAGTAATCATCATGAATGGAAATTGGGAATAGAAGGAACTACCTTGATATCAACATCATAAAGGCTATACATAATAAAATCGAAGCCAGCATCATTATGAAAGGGAAAAACTGACAGAATTTCTATTAAGAACAGGAAAAAAGCTGGGCGTGGTGACGCACGCTTGTAATCTCAGCATTCGGGAGGCTGAAACAGGAGGATCACGGTTGGTGGCCAGCCTCAGCCACTTAGTGAGGCCCTCTGCAACTTAGTGAGGCCCTGTTTCAAAATAAAGAATAAGCCGGGCGTGGTGGCGCACGCTTGTAATCCCCGCGCTTGGGAGGCTGAGACAGGAGGATCACACGGGTTCAAAGCCAGACTCAGCTACTTAGTGAGGCTCTCAGCAACTTAGTGAGACCCTGTTTCCAAATAAAATATAAAAAAGGTCTGGGAGTATAGCCCGGAGGTAGAAAGCCTCTGGGTTCCACCCCCAGACCCACAAAAAATAAAAGAAAAGGAAAAGAAGAACAAGAACAAGACAAGGATGCCCACTATCACCACTCTTTTTTTTTTTTTCAGTACTAGAGATCGAACCCAGGAGGTTCTATCTCTGAGCTACACTTCCAACTCCATTTTTTTTCTTATTTTGAAGCAGGATCTCACTAAGTTGCAGAGGGCCTCACTAAGTAGCTGAGGCTGGCCGTGAACCTGTGATTCTCCTGTCTCAGCCTCCCAATTATTGGGATTACAAGCATGTGCCACCACACCCAGCTCTGTGGAGGGGGAGTACTGGGGCTTGAACCCAGGGGTATTCCACCTTCAAGCTACACCCCAGCCCGATTTTATTTTTATTTTGAAACAGGGTTTTTCTAGGTTTGTGAGAGTCTCACTACTTGCCCAGGCTGGCTTCGAACTTGTGATCCTTCTGTCTCATCCTCCCAAGTACTGGGATTACAAGTGTGCACCACCAAGCCCGGCTCACCACTCCTGTTCAACATAGTACTCAAAACTAGCTGCAGCCATGAAAGAAAGATATCAAAGGAATACAAACAGAGAAGCAAACTGTCTTTATTTGCTGATAATATGATCCTTTACTTAGAAGATACAAAAAGCTCTTCAAGAAGACTTAGAGAAGTGAGAAATAGTTTCAGCAAAGCGGCAGTTTACAAAATCAACCCACAAAAATCATTAGCCTTCTTTACACCAATCACGAGTCTGCTGAAGAAGAAATACAGAAAACAATTCTGTCCAGCCAGGTGTGATGGCTCATGCTTCGATTCCTACCTCCTTCAGTGGTTGAGGCAGGAGGACAGCAAGTTTGAGAACAGCCTGGGCAATTTAGCAAGACCCTGTCTCAGAAAAATAAAATACACCCACAAATTATTTGATATTCCGTGTGTGTGTGTGTGTGTGTGTGTGTGTGTGTGTGTGTGGTGCTGGGGATTGAAATCAGAGGCATTCTACCTCCAAGCTACCCCCAGACATATATATATATATATATATATATATATATATATATATATATTTTTTTTTTTTTTTTTTTTTTTTTTTGGTGGTACTGAGGATGGAACCCAGGGGCCTTCTACCTCTGGGCTATACTCCCAGACCTATTTTATATTTTATTTGGAAACAGGGTATCTTAAACCAGCTGAGGCTGGCTTCGTGTCTCAGCATCTCAAGTGCAGGGATTATAAGCGTGCACCACCACGCCCGGCCTATTTTTTTTTTTTTTTTTTTGGTGGTACTGGGGGTGGAACCCAGAGGCTTTCTACCTCCGGGCTATACTCCCAGACCTTTTTTATATTTTATTTGGAAACAGGGTCTCACTAAGTTGCTGAGAGCCTCACTAAGTAGCTGAGGCTGGCTTCGAACCTGTGTGATCCTCCTGTCTCAGCCTCCCAAGCGCGGGGATTACAACCACATGCCACCACGCCTGGCTCAACGCCCAGCCTATTTTTATTTTATTTTGAAACAGGGTCTCGCTAGGTTGATGAGAATCTCACTACTTGCTGAGGCTGTCCTTGAACCTGCAATCCTCGTGTCCCAGCCTCCCAAGTACTGTACTGGGATTACAGGTGTGTGTCACCATGCCTGGCTGATAATCCTTTTTATTTTCCATACTGGGGATCACACCCAGGGCCTCGTACGTGCTAGGCAAGTATTCTATCGCTGAGCTACATCTCCAACTCTTTTTACTTTTTGTGGTACTGGGGTTCCTGGAAACCCTTCTACCTCCAGGTTATACTCCTAGACCTAATTTTTATATTTTTTTAAATTTGGAAATAGAATCTCTTAAGCCAGCTTGCTGGCTTCGAACCTGCGCGATCCTCCTGTCTCTGCCTCCCAAGCGCTGGGATTATAAGCGTGCACCACCACGCCCGGCTCCCTTTTCACTTTTTATTTTGAGACAAGGTGTCACTAAGTTGTACAGGCTGGCCTCAGATTTACAATCTTCCCAGCCCGGCCTACTGAGGAGCTGGGAGTGATTACAGGTGTGCACCACCACACTCAGATTGGTACTCTCTCTCTTCAAGACACGGAGCATAATGTTGTTCCCCTTGAGTGTGTGCTACCCACAGTGACTCACTTCTGATTAGTAGAATGTAGTGGAAGTAATTATGAATGACTTCCAAGGCTAGGTTATAAAAGGCATGGTGAATTTCTCCTTCCTCTCTCTGATCGGTCGCTCTGAGAAAGCCGGCTTGCCTGTGTGGGGAGGAACCGAGGCTTCCTGTCAGCAGACAGCAAAGCACTGAGACCTTCTGCAGGTAGTAACACGAATAAGCCATCTCAGAAGTAAATCCTGCAATCCCAGCCAAGCTTCCAGATGTCGGTAGCCCTGGCCAATAGGCTAACTGGACTCTCATAATCACCTCAAGCCAGAACCACCCAGCTTGGCCCCAAATGCTTGACCCACAGAAAGTAGCCAATAGGCCACGTTCGCTGTTTTATGATGCCATGTTTTGAGGCAATCTGCTACTCAGCAGTAATTAATAGAGTTCCAACAATTACCTTGCCATCATAGGGGTAAATAACCACCTAAACTTTTGAGAACGGCAGAGCGGAACTCTTAAATAAATCCGACTCCTTGAGGACACCATTGACCTGCTGCATTTACCCAATTTGGCACGTCCCTACTACCCAATTTCTTGTCGTGCCTGATATATCTATAATGTAAGCCATATTTCACTGCATAGAGTGTTGCTTGCAGCTGAAAACAGCTTGCTACGATGTTGAAAGGATCTAAGCAAGAATAGTATGATCAAGTTTACATATTTTTTTTCTGTGACACTGGGGATTGATGGCAGGAATATTCTACTTCCAAGCTATGCCCTAGTTCTAGTTTATTATTATTATTATTATTATTATTATTATTATTATTATTACATTTAAAGTACTGGGGATTGAACCCAGGGCATTCTACCTCTGAGCCACACCCTCAGCCCTATTTTTTTTGTTTTGTTTTTATTTTATTTTTTGCAGTTCTGGGGATGGAACCCAGCGGCATTTGACCTCTGAGCTACACCCCCTGCCCTATTTTTTTATTCTTTATTTTGAAACCAGGTCTCACTGAGTTGCAGAGGGTCTCACTAAGTAGCTGAGGCTGTCCGCGAACCACGATCCTCCTGTATCAGCCTCCCGAATGCTGGGATTATAAGCGTGTGCCACCATGCCCGGCTCTCGGCCCTATTTTTTATTCTTTATTTGCAAAAAGGGTCTCACTAAGTCTCAAAGGGCCTCACTGAGTAGCTGAGGCTGGCTGCGAACCCTAATCCTCCTGTCTCAGCCTCCCAAGCACTGCGATTACAAGCATGCACCACCATGCCCGGCTTTGTCCATATTTATCACTTAACATTTTAATACACTTTATTATGTATCCTGGTGAGAAATAGATAATCCGAATTCCATAGTCTTTTACCCATGAATACTTCATTTCAGCAACTATTTGTTTTGCTGTGTGTGTGTGTGTGTGTGTGTGTGTGTGTGTGTGGTGCTAGTCCTTGAACTCTGGGGCATTATATGTAAGAATTACACTCCCAGGTCCCCCCAAACCCCGCCTTTTGGAAACAGGGTTTCAATAAATTGCTGAGGCTGGTCTTGAACTTGCAATCCTCCTGTTTTAGCCTCCCAAGTACTGGGATTACAGGCATGCATCACCACCCCCAGCTCAATAATGTGTGTGTGTGTGTGTGTGTGTGTGTGTGTGTGTGTGTGTATGTGTGTGTGTGTGTGTGTGACTGAGGATTGGTCCCAGGGGCATTCTGCCTCTGAGCTACCCCCCTAACTCTATTTTTTTTATTTTATTTTTGTACTAGGGATTGAACCCAGGGGCATTCTACATCTTAGTTACACCTCAACCCTATTATTTATTATTTATTATTTTGAAACTAATGGTCTCACTGAGTTGTTGAGAGCCTCACTGTGTAGCTGAGGCTGACCACGAACCTGCAATCCTCCTGTCTCAGCTTCCCGAGTACCGGGATTACCAACCTGTGCCACCACGCCTGGCTTTATTTTTTATTTTAAAATGGGGTCCCACTAAGTTGCAGAGGGTCTCGGGAAGTTTCTGAGGTTGGCCACGAACTTGCAATTCTTTTGTCTCAGCCTCCCATGCACTAGAATTACAGGCAGGCGCCATCATCAATAATGCTCTTTTTAACTTTTTTAATTGATGCATTGTAGTCATGCATCTTAATGGGGTACAAGATGGCAGAGGCATGCATATCCACACCACTCAGCCCTTCCCCAATTCCCTCCCCAGCCCTCCCCTCCCCCTTCTCTTGTTTGGCTTAGTGATTGATGTTTGTGAACGTGCTCATTCATGTACATTAGGGAATTTCCCTTTCCCCGCCCATCCCCCTCAGGTCGCCTTACTTGCTCATCTATGGTTTCTCTTTCCTCATCTAGAGCTCCTCCTATGACCCTTTTTCTCCCTACCTTCCGCATATTAGTGAGAACACTGATTTCTCATTTTTTGTGACTGACTAATCTCACTTAGCATAATGTTCTCCAGCTCCATCCATTTCCCCGTAAATGAGATAATTTTGTTCTTCTTTATGGCTGAGTAAAATTTCATTGTGTACATATCCCGTAGTTTATAGTCCTAGATTGAACCCACGATAATATCATATACTGTATTGAGTTTTTGTGTGGTTTTTTTTTTTTTTTTTACAGTACTGGGGATGGAACCCAGGGCCATTCTACCTCCAAGCTAAATCCCCGGGCCTAATTTTTAATCCTTTTTTATTATTTATTTATTTATTTATTTATTGGTACTGGGGGTGGACCCCAGAGGCTTTTTTCCTCCAGGCTATACTCCCAGACCTATTTTTTTTATAATTTATTTGGAAACAGGGTGTCACTAAGTTGCTGAGAGGCTCACTAAGTAGCTGAGGCTGGCTTCGAACCTGCGCGATCCTCCTGTCTCGGCCTCCCAAGCGCGGGGATTACAAGCGTGCGCCACCACGCCCGGTGAGTTTTTGTGTTTAAGTGTCCTTTAATCTGGAACAGTTTCTCAGGCTTTCTTTGTCTTCCATGTCAGTGGCGTAGACTCTCCCTCCATTGAGTTTGTCCAGTATTTTTCCTCATGCTCCTGTTCTGGCTCTGTATTTTTGGTGGGAATACATGTACACAATGCTGTGTCCTCCTCAGTGAAATCCTGTTAAAAAACCAAACCTCATGATGTTTGCTATTGCTTTGGGGATTATCAGCTTTGATCATTTGGTTAAGTCAGTGTTTGACTGTTTCACTACCGAAGGCTATGCTTCCCTCTTACTGTAATTAGTAAGTCATTTGTGGGAAAATATTGCAACAGTATGTAAATACCCCTTCACTAGTTTCTGTATCCTGATTGTGGTAGAAGTTGTATGAATCTACGTATGTTTTAAATCTCATAAAAGTGTCCACCAAATAAATAAGTGCGTAGCTTTTTGTGGTAGTATTCCATGACTTGGAACATGTCTGTCAGCTGCATTCAGTCCTTGGGCCAAGAAATAGTGCCCTCTGCTCTTTTGTTCTTGGTACCCATGTTAAAATGCAGTGTCTTGGCCGGGCGTGGTGGTGCATGCTTGGAATCCCAGTACTTGGGAGACAGGAGGATCACAGGTTCTTGGCCAGCCTCAGCTACTTAGTGAGGACCCTCTGCAACCTAGTGAGACCCTGTCTGGAAATAAAGAATAAAAAATAGGGCTGGGCACATAGTCCCCGGGTTCAATCCCTAGTGCCACAAAAGAAAAATGCAGTGTCTCAAAATAATCTATGGTGTTAGAAATCAGGATATCGGTTTCCTTTGAGGAGGAGGGGTGGCCATTGACTTACAATCCATATGAGGGCTTCCAGGATGCCAGTCATTTCCTGTATCTTATTCTGGATGGTCGAAGGTAACCGAGCATCTAATTTGCCTAGGACAAGGCTATACCCAGGTGCAAGACATTCAACGCTAAACCCAGGACAGTTTTGGGACAACTGGAAGGGTTGGTTATACTAAGAGCTTTATGGGTGTGTTCATTTTGTGAAAACGTACTGAGCTGTATATTTATGACTCGGGCAGTTTTCTGAGTTCATGTTATAAAATACTGTGCCTTAAACTGGCCCAGATCAGATGTGGTTAGCGCAGAATACTGTGGAACTGTTTCAGCTGTTTGCAGTGACCTAGACTTCTGTTCACTGGGTGAGGCTCCATGATCATATTCCTTGGCCTTATTATAGGGCTGGGCTTTATAGTAAACTAGACCTCTCAGATATTTTTCACCTGGACCACTCTTTAGACATGGTTCTTCTTTCCTTTATACAAATAATTTTTCTCTCTCTCTCTGTGTGTGTGTGTGTGTGTGTGTGTGTGTGTGTGTGTGTGTTACAGGACACCAAGCCCAGGGGCGCACTGCCACCAAGTTACATCCCAAGTCCTTTCTATTCTTCTTTTATTTATTTCTTTTATTCTTTCTCTTTTCTTTTCTTTTTTATTCTTTTTTGGCAGTACTGGAGATGGAACCCAGGGGCATTCTACCTCTGAGGTATACCCCCAGCTCTATTTCTTTCTTTTTTTTTTTTGTGGTACTAAGGATGGAAGCCAGGAATATACTACCTTTGAGCTACACCCCCAGCCCTACTGGTTATTCTTTTTTTTTTTAAACAGAGTCTCACTGAGTTGCAAAGGGCCTCAGTAAGTAGCTGAGACTGGCCTCAAACCGTGATCCCCCGATCTTAGCCTCCTTAGTGCTGGGATTACAAGCATTAACCACCACGCTCAGGCTCCCAGCCCCATTTTCTTTATTTTTGAAACAGGGTCTCACTAGGTTGCAAAGGGCCTCAATAAGTAGCTGAGGCTGTCTGTGAACTGTGATCCTCCTTTCTCAGCCTCCCAAGTGTCTATTTTTCATTTTGAGACAGGTTCTCACTAAACTGCCTCCTGAGTCTCAGGGATTACCGGTGTGTGCCACCACACCTGGCTATACAAGTAATTTCTAAAGTTAGAGAAAGGACTATAGTTTTTTTCCCCTGTTGAAGTTCATCCCTACTTCTGGTTCCATTATATTTTATTGAAGTGTATCCTTGGGTTTGGGGCATTTATTATCTTAGTCTAGAATTCCCATGATCTTTT
The DNA here is from genome assembly GCF_963383645.1 of Muscardinus avellanarius. NCBI lineage: Eukaryota > Metazoa > Chordata > Mammalia > Rodentia > Gliridae > Muscardinus > Muscardinus avellanarius. The sequence goes on along the minus strand of NC_137792.1, from coordinate 114,087,008 downwards.
TTTTGTGTGTGTGTATGGTGCCAGGGATAGAACCCAGGGGCATTCTACACTCCCAGCCCAATTTTTTATTCTTTGTTTTGAAATAGGGTCTCACTAAGTTACAGAGGGCCTCACAAGTAGTTGAGGCTGTCCACGAACCTGGGATCCTCCTGTCTCAGCCTCACAAGTACTGAGACCACAAGCGTACACTACCACGCCTGGCTTTCCCATAATCTTTTACATGCTAAAAAAAAAGGCATTAATTGTCTCGTTATCACCAGTCTTGTTTTTCTTTCTTCTTTGGGAGGGTACTGGAAGTTGAATCCAGGGGTGCTCTACTGAGCTACACAGCAGCCCTCTTTAATTGTGAACAGGGTCTCACTAAGTTCCTAAGACCGACCTCAAACTTGTGATTCTCCCATCTCAGTCTCCCAGGTGCTGGGATTACAGGTGTGCATCACTGTGCCTGGCCCACCATTTCTTTTTCTGAGTAGCCTGCTGTAGTTTGGATTTTTGCCTTCCAAAGGTCTATGTGGTGAAGGCTTGAGCCCCAGCCCATGGCACTACTGGAAAGAAGCAGAACCTTTCAGAGGCAGGGCCTAAACGGGCCAATATATGGAAGGCTGCAGCAGGAGGATCAAAGTTTAAGGTCAGCTTCAACAACTTAGCAAGACCCTGTTTCAAAATAAAAAACAGCTGGCAGTGGTGGTGGTGCACACTTGTAAGCCCGGAACTTGGGAGGCTGAAACAGGAAGATCACAGTTCGAAGTTAGCCTCAACAATTTAGCGAGGCCCTCTGCAACTTAGTAAGACCCAGTTTCCAAAAATAAAAATAAAATAAATTGAGTTAGGGGTATAACTTGGAGGTAGAATGCTTCTGGGTTCAATCCCCAGTACCAATAAAATAAAATAAATAAAAATTTAAAAGGGCTGGGGGTATAGCTTGAAGGTAGACTGTCCCTGCATCAATCCCTAGTACCAAGAAAAGTGGTGGAGCCTAGTGAGAGGGTGTTCAGGTTGTTCAAGGAGGTAGTGGTGGCCCCATACCTTCCTCTTTGTTTCACTTTCAGCCGGGAGATAAGTAGTGGAATAACTGTGCTCCTGCCATGATGTGTCCCCACAACAAAGAAATAGGGCCAACTAGTCATGGACTAAGCCTCTGAACCTGTGAGCCCAAATATCCTATCCTCTCTCTCTCTCTCTCTCTCTCTCTCTCTCTCTCTCTCTCTCTCTCGATGCTGGGGATTGAATCCAGGGATGATCTATCACTGGGCTATATACCCCTAGCACTTTCCCATGTTTAATTTTGAACCAGGTTCTTGATAAATTAATGAGCACTGTCATCGAACCTGAAAACCTCCTGTCTCAGCTGCACAAGTCCTGGGATTACAGGCATGTGCCACCTCCCCTAGCTAATCTTTCCTCTTTTTTTGTAGTACTGGGGATTGAACCCAGGGCATTCTACCTCCAAGCTACACTCTCAGTCCTTTTTTACTTTGAAACAAGTCTTGCTAAGTTACTGAGGCTGGCCCTGAACCCATGATCCTCATATCTCAGCCTCCCAAGCACTGGGATTACATGTGTCTACCACCACACCTGGTACTTTCCTCTTTATAAGTTGATTTACCTCCAGCTATAAGTAATGGAACGCTGACTAACATTTAGCCTATTCATTGACCTGCCAACAAAATCCTATATGATTAGCATGGTTCTACTGTTATAACTTCCAATGACTTTAGTCATAGCGCTGGGAAAATATGTGTACTGATTAAGGAGATACTTTAGTTTCCTAAGTGTGATGATGAGAATAACATGTCACTCACACATTTCTGAACTGAGTAAACTGAGCCAGTCATTCTTGCTGCTGGGAGTATTAATTACAGACAGCTTACAGCTAAATCCCTTCCCCAAAATTGCTCTCTGTTGAAGGGAGCTATTAGGTCTAAGTTTATGCCCCGTTTTCCTGGTGCATCTGTAATGGTTTGGATTTAGAATGTCCCCCTTACTGGGCGTGGTGGCATACACTTGTAATCCCAGTACTCAGGAGGCTGAAACAGGAAGATCACAGGTTCAAAGCCAGACTCGGCAACATAGTGAGGCTCTCAGCAACTGGTGAGACCCTGTTTCCCAGTTAAAAAAATAAATAAAATCAAGTTGGTAGGGAGTGTAGCTTGCAGGTGGAAATCCTCTGGGTTCAATTCCCAGTATTAAAAAATTAAAACTAGAATGTCCCCCTAGCCTTCACAGAAACCAGGCAACCCTGTTGAAGATGCGGCTTGGTTGCCAAGGAGGGGTCCCTGGGGGTGGATTATATATGGGTCCTCTTCCCTCTGCTCTCGCTGGTGTTCTCTCTCTCTCTCTCTCTCTCTCTCTCTCTCTCTCTCTCCCCCCCAAGATGTGAGAGCAAAGCCCTTCCTCTTTCCCTCTCTCTGCTTCCCACCACCATGCCCTGAGGTCTGCAGACCCAGCCTGACATGAGCTGAATCTCTGAAATCTCCAAAAACTGTGAGCAAATACATCTTCCTTCCTCTAAATCATGTGGTCAGTTGTTTTGGATTACAGCCGTAAGATTGCTGACTGAGACAACATCTATTAAATGGTGATTGCTAATGTAGTCACAAAGGCTTCTGTGCTTCATTTCAGTGCCTTTCTTTCTTTCTTTCTTTCTTTCTTTCTTTCTTTCTTTCTTTCTTTCTTTCTATACTGAAAATTGAACCCAGGGGCCTTCTATCTCCAAGCTACACCTCCAGCCCTGTTTCTGTTTTTTATTCTTTATTTTGAAATAGAGTCTCACTAAGTTGTGAAGGGCCTAAGTAGCTGAGGCTGGCTAAAAACCTATGATCCTCCAGTCTCAGCCTCCCAAGTACTGGGATTACAAGTGTATGCCACCATGCCCAGTTCATTTCAGGACATTTCTCAAGTACCACCTCTCCCACAAACTGTCTGCAGGATCTGCTGACACCTCTATTGCAACTTCTACCTCTCCATCCAATCATGATTTCCTCACTCATTCATAACTTTGGTAAGGCATGGTGGTGCACACCTACAACCCCAGTACGTGTTGGAACACTAAAATGGGAGGATCGCAATCCAAGGCAAGCCTCAACAACTTAGTGAGACTCTCAACAACTTAGCAGGACTTTGTTTCAAAATAAAATAATAAAAAGGGCTGGGTATGTAGGTAGAATGCCCCTGGGTTCAACTCCAATACCAAAGAAAAAGATTTTTTTTTTGGTCTGGTGGTACTGGGGATGGAGCCCTCCTACCTCCAGGCTACACTCCCAGACCTATTTTTTATATTTTTATTTGCAAATAGGGTCTCTTAAGCCAGTGAGGCTGGCTTCAAACCTGCGTGATCCTCCTCTCTCCGCCTCCCAAGTGCAGGGATTACAAGCGTGTGCCACCATGCCCAGCAGAATTTTTATTTTGAATTTAGTTCTTAATAAAAAATCTTTTCTTTTTCAGTCCTGGAGATGGAACCCATGGGCATTGTTCTTCCGAGCTACACCCCCAGCCCTATTTTTTTAATCTTTTTATTTTTTATTTTTATTTTTATTTATTTTATTTTATTTTTTTGTGGTACTGAGGATGGAACCCTTTTACCTCCAGGCTACACTCCCAGATGTATTTTATGTTTTTTAAAATTTGGAAATAGGTCTCTTAAGCCAGCACAGCTGGCTTCAAACCTGCGCGATCCTCCTGTCTCCACCTCCCAAGCGCGGGGATTACAAGCGTGCGCCACCACGCCCGGCAGTCTTTTTATTTTTTGAAGCAGGGTCTCACTGATTTGCAAAGGGCTTCACTAAGTAGCTGAGGCTGTCCCCCAACAGCGATCCCTGATCCCTGATCTCAGCCTCCCGAATGCACCACCACACCCGGCCATAAAAATATTTTATAGTTCACCAATATGATAAAACCAATTTGTCGATCAATAGACAAAAATTTCATATATAAAATTCCTTTAGTTCTCTAAACTCTTTGAAGTGCCTCAGTGTAGGTGATAAGATATATGGTCCCCCCCAGGCTATGGGATCTTTCCTCTGTGGCTTTATCCCCACCTACCCTTGAGTTCAGCAGTATCTATAATCCAGATCCACCTGCATACGTAAACAGCCTTCCGCAAATGTCAAACTGTCCATCCTTTACCACATTCAAGTAGGACACCAAGGGCAGGGAGGGAGGAAGTGCAGAGAAATAAACAGCCTTTGAATTTGTTCCCTGGGAGACCTCTTTTGGCCAATTAATTCATTAACAACCCTCTAGAGTTGCCTCCGAAATATATTGATATCTCTAAGGACGTGTGAAGAAAGCAATGAAAAAAAGAACACACAAAAATGCCAATATAGCTAGGCATGGTGATACAACACGTATAATCCCAGTACTTGGGAGATCTATACGGGAAGATCACAGGTTCACGACCAGCTTCAGCAACTTAGTGTGACCCTGTTTCTAAACAAAACATAAAATAGGGCTAGGGCTGTAGCTCAGGTAGAATGCCCCCAGGTTCCATCCCCAGGGTCACAAACAAACAAACAAACAAACAAACAAAAGTGCACTCCTACAGCAACACATGCAGAGGGAAAGAGGGAGGGAGGGAGGGAGGGAGGGAGGGAGAGAGAGAGAGAGAGAGAGAGAGAAAGAGAGAGATATCAATCGAAGAAACAGCAAATACAACTCTGAATAAAGAGAAGCCCAAAATTATAAAGGCAAGAAGGCAAAGCCTAGCCGGGCATGGTGGTGCACGCTTGCAATCCCAGCATTTGGGAGGCTGAGATAGGAGGATAGGGCGTGGTTCTCAGACAGCCTCAGCTACTTAGTGAGGTCCTCTGTAACTCAGGGAGACCTGTTTCAAAAGAAAGAATAAAAAATAGGGCAGAGAGTGTAGCTCAGAGGTAGAATGCCCCTGGGTTCCACCGCCAGTACCGCAAAAAAATATAAATAAATAAATAAATAAATAAATAAATAAATAAAATAAGGTAAAGCCTGTTTGAACCCTCGACTTCACTATTCTTAGAGAGAAGAGCTTATGGTCACATGGTACCACTTCAATCCCTTCTACATTGGGGTCGATAGCATCAGTCTGCCGTGTAGGGAAGATCATTTTACCCTTATTTACTAAGACATAGAACTCTCAAATTTGTGTGTGTGTGTGTGTGTGTGTGTGTGTGTGTGTGTGTGTGTGGTACTGGGGTTCCTGGAAACCCTTCTACCTCCGGACTACACTCCCAGAACTATTTTTATACTTTTTAAAATTTGGAAACAGGGTCTCTTAAGCCAGCACAGCTGGCTTCGAACCTGCAGGATCCTCCTGTCTCCGCCTCCCAAGCGCGGGGATTACAAGCGTGCCCACCATGCCCGGCTAACTCTCAAGTTTTAATGAGGCACATGGCTGTCCAAGAGACTGCATGTCCCCATCTTCCTTATAGCCAGAAGCAGCCATGTGATCAAGTTCTGGAAATCCTCTGGGAGACATTTCCATATTGTAATTCTAACAAGAAAGTTCATACAGCTGGGTATGGTGTTTTATGCTTGTAATCCCAGCATTCAGGAGGCTGAGACTTGAGAATTGTGGTTGGAGGACAGCCTCAGCTACTTAGCAAGGCCCTTTGCAACTCAGTGAGACCCTGTTTCAAAAATTAAAAAAAAAGAGCCGGGCGTGATGGCCCATGCTTGTAATCCCCGCACTTGGGAGGCTGAGACAGGAGGATCACACAGGTTCGAAGCCAGCCTCAGCTACTTAGTGAGGCTCTCAGCAACTTAGTGACACCCTATTTCCAAATAAAGTATAAATAAATAGGTCTGGGAGTATAGCACGGAGATAGAAAAGCACTTGGGTTCCACCCCCAGTACCACAAAAAAAAATTTTTTTAAGAATAAAAAATAGGGCTGGGGGTGTAGCTCGGAGGTAAATGCCCCTGGGTTCCATCCCCAGTACTGTAAAAAAAAATCCAAAATAAAATTTATACATCTTTCCGACCTTTTACCCTGTCATCCTGGCTGGGAGATGGCAAAAGCTAGGTCAGCCATCTTACCATCTTTACCAACCCTGGACCACTCACCTCTGTAACTGTTAACATGGCAAATAAAAAATCGACTTCTTTTTTGTTGAAACAACTCGTGTAAAATCTTGGATCTCTTTGTCACAGTACCTGACCTCTCCTTAGGAAAATCATACTGAGCTGTACTGGGGAATCGATGCCAGGGGTGCTCGACCACTGAACTACACCCAAGTGGCTTTTTTATTTTTATTTTGAAACAGGGTCTCACTAAGTTTCCCAGGCTAGCCTCGAACCTGCGATCCTCCTGCCTCCGCTTCCCAAGTAGTGGAATTACAGGCGTGTGCTACCGTACCTAGATTAGCTCAGCATATTTTGGCCGTTGTCTGGGTACCAAGCCTGCAGACGGTGGAGGGAGACAGTCTACCGAGTGGTACAGAACGCTGCACACCATGAGCACAAGACTCGCACCTCGAATTCCACAGAGCGACGAAGCAAGGTCTGCTTTGCCATTTGGGAATGTCTCCATGATTTTCTTTATTTGTGATCATTTAACCTTTCTTTTGTACTGAGGAGTGAGACCAGGGACATTCTACATCCGAGCTACACTCTCATCCATTTTTATTATTAATATCATTTTTTAATTTTGTAACAAGGTCTCACTAAAGTTGCTGAGGTGGGCCTCAGTGAGACTGTCATCAACCTAGTGAGACCTTATTTCAAGTAAAAATAAAGTGTTCAGTGTGTAGCTTGGAGGTAGAATGTCCCTGGGCTCAATTCCCAGTAACACACACACACACACACACACACACACACACACACACATGCTGTGACAGATTTTTGGTCAAGTTGTTTTCATTTATAAAGTACTGATTTGCTGGGCATGGTGGAGCACCCTTGGAATCCCATAATTTGGGAGGCTGAAACACGAGGATCACAGTTTGAGGGCAGCCTCAGCTACTTAGTGAGGCCCTTTGCAACTCAGTGAGACCCTGTTTCAAAACAAAGAATAAAAAATTGGACCGGGGGGTGTAGCTCAGAGGTAGAATGTCCCTGGGTTCCATCCCCAGTACCGCAAAAAGAAAGTAATGATTTTAAAAATTAATGACTCAAGCCGGGCCTGGTGGCGCATGCGTGTCATCCCGATCCTTGAGAAGCTGAGGTAGGAGGATCACAGGTTAAAGGCCAGTCTGGACAACTTGGCAAGACTCTCATCAACGTAGTGAGAACTTGCTTCTAACCAAAGGTGCTGGGGTGTATCTCAGAGACGGAATGCCACTGGGTTCAATTCTCAGTATAAAAAAAAAAACAGAAACAAAACTATGTATGTACACAACGGAATTGTACTCAGCCATAAAGAAGAACAAAATTACATTGTTTGCCGGGAAATGGATGGAACTGGAGAATATTATGCTAAGTGAGATTAGTCAGTCACAAAAAGTAAAAAAAAAAAAAAAACAACCTCAGATGCTCTCCCTAGTATGTGGAAGCGAGTGAGAAAAAAGGTCACAGGAGGAGCTCTTGATGAAAGAGGAGAAACCGCAGATGAGCAAATAAGGCGAACTAACAGAAGGGGAAGGGAGGGGAAAGAGGGAGATTCCCTAATGTACATGATGTAAATTCACAGACATATCAAAGTCAATCACTAAGACAAACGTGAGAAGGAGGGAGGGGGAGGGAATGGGGTGGGAAGTGGGGAAGGGCTAATTGGGTGATGTGTGCATGTATGCCTCCGCCATTTTGTACTCCATTAAGAGGTATGACTACAGCGCACCCCATACGAAGAAAATAAGTACATATTTTCATTTTATTCGTTTTTTGGGGTACTGGTGTTTGAAACCAGGGGTGCTCAACTGCTGAGCTACACCTTCAGCCCTTTTTAATTTTTTGTTTTGAAACAGTCTTGCTAGGTTGCTAAGGGTCTTGCTGGCCTCAAATTTATTATCCTTTTCTCAGACTCCCAAGTTCTAGGATTATAGGCATGGTGGTGCACACCCAGCTTATGAGAGTTTTTATTGCAAAATAATGCATGCTTACCACACATTCAGACTATAAAACTGAGTAAGCCAGGTGTGGTGGTACAAACTTGTAAATTCCAGTAATCGGGAGGCTGAAACAGGAGGATTGCAGTTTTATGGCTAGATTCAGCTACTTAAGTGAGGCCCTCTGCAACTTAGTGAGACCCTGTTTCCAAATAAAAAATAAAATCTGGCTGGGGGTGTAGCTCAGAGGTAGAATGGCCCTCACTTGTAATCCCAGGACTTGGGAGGTTGAGATAGGAGGATGAAGGCCAGCCTCGGCAAGTAGTGAGACTCTCATCAACCTAAGGAGACCCTGTTTCAAAATAAAAAATCCGGCTGGAGGTATATCTCAGAATGCCCCTGGGATCAATCCCTGGTAACACACACACACACACACACACACACACACACACACACACTCATCATAGAAATTTTAGAAAAAACAAAAAGTAAAATGAAGAAAATTGGCCCCAAGTCCCACCTTACAAAGACTGCCCTATCATTAACATATTCGTGTATTTCTGGTACTTAGGGATTTAAATTTTTTGTTGTCATCTAACCATCCCCATACATATACACATGCACATACACACAAATAACACATAATATCTGAGAAAAATGGAAATACAGATATATTAATGGAAAACAATGTAAACCGACTATTGGTTTAAATTCAACAGCCAATGATAATCACTTTTTTTTTTTTTTGCGGTACTGGGATGGAACCCAAGGGCATTCTACCTCCAAGCTATAGCTCAGCCCTATTTTTTATTCTTTATTTTGAAACAGGGTTTCACTGAGTTGCAGAGGGCCTCACGAAGTAGCTGGGGCTGGCCACGAACCTGTGATCCTCCAGTCTCAGACTCCCAAGTGCTGGGATTACAAGTGTGTACCACGTCCGGCTCAATAATCAGTTTGTGTGTGTGTGTGGTACTGGGGATGGAACGCAGAGGCATTCTATCTCTAAGCTACACTGCCAGTCCTATTTTTTTAATTTTTTTTTTTTTTTTTTTGTGGTACTGGGGTTCCTGGAAGCCCTTCTACCTCCGGGCTACACTCCTAGACCTATTTTTACATTTTTATTTGGAAACAGGGTCTCACTAAGTTGCTGAGAGCCTCACTAAGTACCTGAGGCTGGCTTTGAACCTGCGCAATCCTCCTGTCTCTGCCTCTCAAGCGCGGGGATTACAAGTGTGGGCCACCGCGCCCGGCTTTAAATTTCTATTTGGAAACAGAGTCTCTTTAAGTTGATGAGAGTCTCACTACTTTCTGAGGCTGTCCTAGAACCTGCGATCTTCCTGTCTCAGCCTCCCAAGTACTGGAATTCCAGGCTCGTGCCACCACACCTGGCTCCTGATAATCACTGTTAATGTTGTGGTGTGAGTCCTTATAGGTTTGTGCCCTTACATCTAGACATATAAATGCATATATGTGAATAAATAATCATCCCAACCATAGTTTTCTAATTTACTTTATGCAGTATATAATACTTTGTGACATTTCCATTTGAGTAAATATATAAATTTATATTGTCATAAATGAGGCCTAATACCAGGCATGGTGGTGCACACTTGTAATCCCAGAATTCGGGAGGCTGAGACCGGAGAATTGCAGGTTCAAGGCCAGCCTCAGCTACTTAGTGAGGCCCTGTTTCAAAATAAAGTATAAGAAATAGTAGCCAGGCGTGGTGGCGCACGCTTGTAATCCCCACACTTGGGAGGCTGAGACAGGAGGATCACACGGGTTCGAAGCCAGCCTCAGCTACTTAGTGAGGCTCTCAGCAACTTAGTGAGACCCTGTTTCCAAATAAAATATAAAATGGGTCTGAGAGTATAGCCCGGAGGTAGAAAGCCTCTGGGTTCCACCCCCAGTACCACACACACACACACACACACACACACACACACACACGGCAGGGGTGTAGCTCGGAGGTCAAATGCCACTGGGTTTCATCCCCAGACCCACAAAAACATGAGGCTTATATAGCATTCTACTTTATAATTTATGTTTATCAGGGAACTATTGCTAAACATTATTACGGTTTCCAAGTTTTTGCTATTATAAACACTTCAAAAATAGCGTTGTAAGTCAGGTGTGTGGTGCATGCCTGTAATCTTAGTACTTGAGAGGCTGAGACATAAGGATTAGAAATTCAAGGCCAGCTTCAGCAAGACACGCAGCAACTTACTGCACATGTGTAATCCCAATCACTTGGGAGGCTGAGACAGGAGGATCGCAGGTTCGTGGCCAGCCTCAGCTACATAGGCCCTACGCAACTTAGTGAGACCCTGTTTCAAAATAATTAAAAATAGGACTGAGGGTATAGATCCCTGGGGTTCAAGGCACAGTACCAAAAATAATAATAATGAGTCAGGTGCGGTGGCGCACGCTTGTAATCCCAGTGCTTGGGAGACTGAGATTGGAGTGATCGCCCACCAGCTTGGGAAAGCCAGCAGCCACCCCAAACTGGAAAAGACACGGCACATATTGTCCCCGAGAGCCACTCGAGGCGACACAGCACTGTCGACTCCTTGACTTTGGACTCTGGTCTGTAGAACGGTGAGAGAATGCATTTATGTTATTTGAACCAACCATGCTCGCAGTAATTTGTTGGAAGAGCTCCGGGAAACTGTCACAAGGTTGTGATTCACATTGCCACAAGGTGGCAGTGGTGCGCAGGGGCTGGCTAGGAAATCGGTTCTGCTACTCCGCACTCTGCCGCTCCGCTTCAGATGGTTCGGTTCCTTTCCTCCGGAAGACCCACTGAACCAGAATCTTCTTGCTACTCCGGAAACGCTGTATGCTTGGGCTTTGCACATCTGCAGGTGTGTGTGTGTGTGTGTGTGTGTGTGTGTGTGTGTGTGTGTGTGGTACTGGGATGGAACCCAGGGGCTTTCTACCCTCGTGTTACCCTCCCAGACCTTTTTTGTGTGTGTGTGGTACTGGGGTTCCTGGAAACCTTCTTCCTCCGGGCTGCACTCCCAGACCTATTTTTTTATATTTTTATTTTATTTGGAAACAGGGTCTCTTAAGCCAGAGAGGCTGGCTTCGAACCTGTGCGATCCTCCTGTCTCTGCCTCCCAAGCGTGGGGATTACAAGCGTGCGCCACCACGCCCGGCGTCCCAGACCTATTTTATATTTTATTTGGAAACAGGGTCCCACTAAGTTGCTGAGAGCCTCACTAAGTAGCTGAGGCTGGCTTCGAACCTGCGCAATCCTCCTGTCTCAGCCTCCCAATACTGGGATTACAAGCATGCGCCACCGCGCTCGCTGCAGGTAGTTTTCATTTTAGAAATGAGAGTGGGCCAGGTGTGGTGGCGCATGCTTGTAATCCCCGCGCTTGGGAGGCGGAGACAGGAGGATCGCGCAGGTTCGTCGAAGCCAGACTCTCTGGTTTAAGAGACCCTGTTTCCAAATAATATATATATATATATATATATATATATATATATATATATATATATATATATATATATATATATATATATATATATCTGGGAATGTAGCCCGGAGGAAGAAGGTTTCCAGGAACCCAAGTACCACCAAAAAAAAAAAAAAAAAGTAGCTGAGGCTGTCCGCAAACTGCGATCCTCCTGTCTCAGCCTCCCCAATGCTAGGATTACAAGCCTACGCCACCAAGCCCGGCTTCATTTCTTTTTCTTTTTTTTTTCTTTTGTTTTTTTTTTTTTTTGAGACAGAGTCTTGTTGTAGTGGTCATGCTGGCCTCGAACTTGTGATCTGCCTGCCTCATCTTCCCAAGGATCTGGGACTACAGGTGTACATCACTGTGGCCAGCTGAAAATCTTTTAATATTCTACAAAGCTTTCCGTACTATCAAAATTGTGACCTTAGCTGGGTGTGGTGGTGCACACCTGTAATCCCAGTATTTGGGAGGCTGAGGCAAGAGGATTAAAATTTCAAGGCTGGGCATGTGGAACATGTTTATAATCCCAACACCTGGGAAGCTGAGACAGGAGGATCGCAGGTTTGAGGACAGCCTCAGCAAGTAGTGGGACTCATCAACCTAGCAAGACCCTGTTTCAAAATAAAAATAAAATAAAATATGGCTGAGGGTATAGCTGGGAGGTAGAATGCCCCTGGGTTCAATCCCCAGCAACAACAACAACAACAACAACAACAACAACACACACACACACACACACACACACACACACACACACACACACACACTTTAGAATAACACCAGCACTGTTTTATCTATGATGATGATGTTATTTCTTTTCACACCAACCACAATTTCCCTTCTTTTCTTAGATCACCTCAGAGACTGGAAAGATCATTTTGTTCCAGGAAACAATCATAGCTTTACTGGGTTAGTTGATAATTTGGGGAAATCCCCACTTTTTTCCTATTTGCAGATTGAAGCTATGAGGGGGCAGTGTTGCTATTCCCGTGGTAAGAGTTACAAGGAAGGCCACCTTCCTGGGCGTGTGGCCATAGTACTGCCACACAGGATCCCACCAGCAGGAAGTCCACACACTTGCTTTATTGCTCTGCCATCTCTGTCTTGAAACCCTGAGTCATTTTTGAACAATTGTCCCTGAATTTACATTTCCCACTGGGCCCGTCCTGCAATTTATGTAGCTCATCCAGAGGACTCAGAAGAATGCACTGTTCGTCTGCTTTCCTAGAACATGCAGGGAAAATAGAGCCTCTGTTTCTGGCACAATTGTCTCATCCTTTCAAACACCAAACCAGCTCAAGTAATTATTTACCTTTCTGGCCAAGAACTAGACACAGAGGCACCTGCTCCCGTATACCTTGTATACCTTCTTATTAGGATACAGCCACCACCCTCCTCATAGCTTTGCCCCCTGCTGTCACACACTGTAGTTTCCAGGAATCCTAGACTGCCCTTGATCAGCAGGTTGCCCAGTGATCATAGTCTTTTTCTATTAATTATGTTACATACATTATGTGTGTTATGTTATGTTAGATATGTTAGTTCTATCATATTTTGGTTTATGTTTCATTTCTCCATCCACAGGGAGTGGGGTTTTTTGTTTGTTTGTTTGTTTCTTTGTTTTTGGTGGTACTGGGGGTGGAACCCAGGGGCTTTTTTTTTATCTCCGGGCTATACTCCCATACTTATTTTTATGCTATATTTGGAAACAGGGTCTCACTAAGTTGCTGAGAGCCTCACTAAGTAGCTGAGGCTGGCTTCGAACCTGTGTGATCCTCCTGTCTCAGCCTCCCAAGTGCGGGGATTACAAGCGTGCGCCACCACGCCCGGCTTAGAGAGTATGTTCTTATACCTTCAAAGATGGTTTGAATACAACCTTTCTTCTCCTCTGGTAGGGAAAGCGTTTCTTGAGCACCTGGGGCAGGGCAGGAAGGCAATTAAAACAACTAGAGAAGTGAAAATTAGCCAAGACCCAGAAAGGAACAGAGCTCTATAGTTTCCTTCAGCAGTGGCCCCCCAAGACCCACACCAGCCCCAGGCAGGTGAGAGAATTTCAAGAGGAATGCTTGTGTCCAATTTCAGCAGGGCCCTTAGACTCCAGGGATCCTGTTTAGACAGCACACAGCCAAGTGGTCATCCGTGTGGACCGAGGACTGGAGAAACGGACCCACTTTTCTCCTATGTAAGAATAGTAGAGGCTTGCCAGGCATGGTGGTGCACTTGGGAGGCTGAGACAGGAGAGTCACAGGTTCGAGGTTAGCCTGTGCAACTTAACAAGACCCTGTTTCAAAACTAAAAACTAAAATAGGGCTGAGGGTGTAGCTCAGAGGTAGAATGGCCCTGAATTTAATCCCCGGTGCCATAAAAATAAAGAAATAGAAAATTAAAAGGAGCTAGGTGCCAGTGACACACATCTGTCATCCCAGTACTTGGGAGGCTGACACAGGAGGATCACAGGTTCAAGACCAACCTCAGCAAGTTAGCAAGAACCTGTTTCAAAATTAAAAAATAAACAAAATAGGGCCGGAGCATCCAGCTCTGAGGTAGAATGCCTTTGCGTTCAATCCCCAGTACCAAAATAAAATAAAATGGGAGGAGAATGTAGCACAGAGGTAGAACACCCCTGAGTTCAATCCTAAGTACTACACACACAAGAAAGAAATATTTGAGGCTAATAGGGTTGGGGTGGGGAATCCAATAGTGATATTAAATTTCCCCCAGTCTAGCAAAAACAGGAGCTCAAAATCGTAGTTTGACTTAAAGAAAATTAAGAATTGTGATAGTTCTTACAAGTCACATGTAGCGTTTGCAAATTACTTCTGGAGGCAGTGTGACCCACAAGCGCCAGGTAATAAGCCCCAGTTTCCCCAACAAATGGCCTTGGATTTTGTCACTAACAAGAATCCTGCCCAAAGCCGAGCGTGGTGGTGCACACTTGTAATCCCAACATCCTGGAGGCCGAGACAGGAGGATCCGGGTTCACGGCTAGCCTCAGCTACTGAGTGAGGCCCTTTGCAACTCAGTAAGACCCTGTTTCAGAATAAAGGATTAAAAAATAGGGCAGGAGGTGTAGCCTGGAGGAAGAATGCCCCTGGGTTCCATCCCTAGTACCACACACCAAGAAAGAAAGAAAGAAAGAGAAGAAAAAAGAATCCTGCCCAAAACATGCCCACCTCTCTTTATACAGGAGAGCCATTTGTGTTACAGAGAAGGGTGGCGAGGGCCCATTGACATAGATCTCTGACTACCTCAGTTGGGAAAAATTCTGCCCTTCAGAACCTTTTCCTTAACAAACTTCTTCCAGAATTTTAGGGATAAGAGGAGCCAATATGCTCTCCTGGTCCCCTCAAATTTCAGTCTGATGTTCCAAGCCCTCCCCTTTATAAAATAGATGTTCCTTCCAGATACCTAGTTCCCTAATGTGAGAAGTTCTTCCATCAGTCCCCTTTACTCTTCCAGTGGCCTGATAGACATTTTCCCAATGGTCCTGGGACTTACGGTCATGAGTGACCCGTGTCTGTCTCCCTGGAGACCCGATACACTGAGACACATGTCTCCTACGCGCCACTTGATCTCAGGCAACGGTATACAGTTGAATTCAAGGCTAGAAGACTTGCGGTCACTGGCTCACAATGAGCTGGGCATTATCCTTCTCCACACTTCTGTTGCCCAAGGCATTTCTAATCCGAGCCCAGAAGAGTGGCCTCTCATGAGCACTGTCTGGCCATGTAATAAACGTCTGCCTGTTCACAAGTTTCCTGAGTCGATGATAACTGGATAGCTTATAGTTTGGGATGTCTTCCAAAAAGACCAGGATGATGACATCCTCGTGCTCGTAGAACATCTTGATGCTGGCCAGC
Source organism: Muscardinus avellanarius (assembly GCF_963383645.1). Taxonomy (NCBI): domain Eukaryota; kingdom Metazoa; phylum Chordata; class Mammalia; order Rodentia; family Gliridae; genus Muscardinus; species Muscardinus avellanarius. The sequence goes on along the minus strand of NC_137792.1, from coordinate 114,071,727 downwards.
TGGACTTCAAGTCGACACCACTCACTACGCAGGTAGTGGTTGCTGACCACACACAAAGTTTTCCGGCTGCTGTTGATGGCATGCTGGATGTTCTCAAAGATGTCCACACCCGGCTCAAAGTCCCGGTGGTGGAGACAGAGCTTAAAGACGTGCGGGCCGCCACCTTCTAGGGCTGGAACTAACTCTTCATAGACCCACTGCTCATCAGTAGCCGTGAAAGAGACGAATGCATCATAGATGAATTCCTTCTCCTCCCTGGGCCATTTAGCTAGGTACCACGCTCTAAGTATGTAGAGCCCATACCACAGAGATGAAATCATCTTGGTGCTGAACCAGGAGAACACCATGGTTAGGAGGACCAGACTGAAGGAACAAAGGAAGTAGACCTTTCCCAGGTCAAAATTACACATAGCATCATCAAAATCTATCAACAAACTCTGGCTGTCTGGCTGCTGACAGGGGTAGCTCCGGAGGTAGGGGACATGGACATGTGCTGTGTTTATGGACCAATTCTTGAACCACATATTGTCACAGTTGCACTGAAGTCGATTCCCATAGAGATCAAAGTACATCAAAGACTTCAGGTTCTCCAAATGGCTCTGATTAATGACTTTCAGGTTGTTGAATCGTAAAGAGAAGACCCGCAGGCTTTCTAAGCCAGAGAACATGCCGGGGGTCAGTGACTCTAAGTTGTTGTTTTCCAGGCGCAGCATTTTTAGGCTTTTGAGTTTTTGGAATAAGGAAGTATTTAAATAGAGACTTCGGTCTCCAGCTTTCGTTCCTGAGATATCCAACTTGGTGAGGTTCATCAGGGGGTCAAACTGCAGGTGGTCCAGGAATATCGAGGGATTTTTCCCCAGGAGTAACTCCTGCAAGCCATTCAGCCCGTAGAAGAAGTTGGTTGGAACGACCTGAATCCCATGTTTTTGACCTTCTAGGTTGAGTTTCTTCAAGGCCTGGAGGTTCATAAATGGAGGAAATGGCAGGGCCCTAGTCGTTTCGTATGTAATTTGGTTAAAAGCAAGATTCAAATCTTCCAGCTTTCCAAGGCCCAAGAAAATGTCTGCATGCAAATGTGACAAGCTATTGTACATCAGATCAAGGTAAGATAGGGAAGCCAGGCCAGCAAATGTATTCTTCTCCAAGATTTCCAGGCGGTTCCGGGAGAGAACTAGAACTCGGAGCTCTTTCAGAAGTTGAAAGGTTCTGCCCTTCAGAGTCCGAATATTGTTGTTTCCAAGATCTAAGCTCTCCAAATTTGGAAACGGAGCAAAGGAGTATCTATCGATTGCTACTATCCAGCAGCCAGCCAAGTTGAGCTCCTTCAATGCATACAGCCCACTGAAGGCTAGATTATTGAGTTCTGTGATGGGGTTCCAAGAGAGAAAGAGGGACTGCAGGCACTTCAAGGGCGAAAATGCAAAATCTGGAAAGCGTTTCAACTTGTTGTGGCTCAGATCGAGGGCTGTCAAGTTCTGGAGAGAACTCCAGGTCCTGTTGTTGACGAAGGAGAGTTGGCACTTGTTTAGATGCAGTCTTTGGAGGCTGGGCATAGTGACAAACTCGCTGTCATTGAGGTAAACCAAACCACTATTCTGGCTCAAATCAAGGGACAAAAGCCTGGTACAGTTGGCAAGGGACTTTATGCCCCCTGCGTCCATGGCGTATCTCTGCAAAACCAAAGCCTCTAGTCTGGGTAAGTTTCTGAGAAGGTGACACACTTTACTAACATGGAAGTAACCGCCTCTAAGCTCCCAGTGGCTGAGGTCCATCTCTCTTAGATTCTGCAGGGGTTTGGCTGGAAGCAGCTCCACTCTCACCTGTGTTCTGCTCAGATTCAGTCTCCTCAGTTGGGGCAGAGTTTCCAGACCCACATTCAGGATGACTTGATGGCTGTTCTGAGAGACATCCAAAGTGGTCAGATTAGGCAGTGACAAAGCAGAGACGTTTATCTTCATTAGTTTGTTATTCCGGAGGCTCAGATGGGTCAGGGAGGCCAATGACCTGGGGCTTCCTTCCAAGGAGATGATGCGGTTAGTCGAAAGATCCAGGTGTTCCAGGCACGGGAGAGGCTGCACCGCTTCGATCACGTTGGAGAAACTGGTGATAAAGTTTCGAGAGAGGCTCAGGTGTTTCAATTTCACAAGAGGTACAAAGGCGTTTTTGTGAATATGGGTAATACGGTTGTAGCTCAGAAGCAAGGTCTCCAAGTTGGACAGGCCCTCGAAAGAGTTATTCACACTTTCAATCTTATTTTCTACTAAATTCAGAAAGGTCAGATTTCTCAGTCCCCTGAAGGCACCAGCCTCGATGTTCCAAATGAAATTCCACTCGAGTCGCAAGTCCACCAGAGCAGACAAATTAGCGAAACCATCGGGAGAAAGGACCTGAATTTGGTTGTGTGTCAGGTTCAGGTGGGTAGTGTATCCAGGGATGTCACTAATGGCTTCCGTTAAGTTGGTGATCTTCTTCCGAATGCAGAACACGTGGCGAGTGTCCAGTTCATACTGCGTGCATTTCTGGAACCCATAGGCCTCTGCCAAAGGCAGCAGAGAAAGCCCCATTAAAATGAGCCAAAGCTTTTGGGAGGGCAGGAGGCTCACCGAGCTTGTCGCGTGGGTCCCTGGCTTCAGAGTGACGGCAGATAAAGAAATCCCTTCACAGGAATGGGATGCTTGTGTTCGAAGGAACAGGCTTTCCATTTTAATTTAGCTGCAAAGAAAAAAGAACTTTAAAAAAATCTTTTTTTGTGTGACCAGGTGCCGCGCCTTCTTCCCAGTCTAAAATTGAGCAAGGCTCATTTTGGCAGAAAAGCCGCACGGCAGACATTCCCAGGAACGGGCGCGCGGCGTCTCCTTCTGGGGAACAGTATTAGGCATGGGGATTTGGGGATTTCTTGAAATTGGCCTTGTTACCAAAAAGGAACTTGAGACTTATGTTATGAATAGCCCCATATTGTTTAAAATAATTTAAGATTTACCCCCTGAAGCTTTAACTGTTATGTATGGGTTGCACTTCAATTTTTAAATGACCGACCTAACAAAAACATTTTATAAAGACTCAGACAATCACAATCAAAACAAGCCTTAAAGGCAACTGATCCTCCCCAGGCTTTTTTTTTCAAGCAAATATTAACAATAAACCTAAAACAAAGCCAAGTCAAGTTGTTCCCACCGTCGTGAGTTCTGGGCGGCCAGCATATGTTATCAGAGGGAGGCTATGGTAGCGTGCCTCCTGACCCCCCACGAACCCTACCCCCTTGGCATTACACTGGGTACGTGGACAGCAGCCGAATAGATGGGTACCAGGCACAGCCTTGGAACATGGGAAAGTTTAAGACATTCCTCTCCTCAGTAGTGCCTATTAATTTAAAAAACAACGATGTATATCAATCAGACAATTAATGCTTATTATAGAATATTGTTATGATATTGCATTCGTAGTTAATAATAAACTTCTGATCTTTTGCTTGGTTTCTTGTAAGAGGAAATGTTCCCTTAAGAAAAGAAACTGGCCGTCTGCCACCTTGCCTTGATGTATTACTTCTGTGTATATGGACTGATATATTAATTCTGAAAAAAAAATTGTAAGAGTAGAATATAACCAAAAAAGAAAGTATAAAACGCTTGCCAAAACCAAAAATAAAGAGAGCAGCTTCACTCTCCATTGAGTCTGTGGTGCCGTTTCTCTGCTGAACTTCGCCGACTTCTCACCCCACTGCTCGCGGACCCCCGACTCCTGCTAGGGCTGGACCCCGGCGACCGGGTGTAGTGGCTTGTAATCCCGGCATTCGGGAGGCTGAGACAGGAGGATCTCGGTTCGCAGACGGCCTCAGCTACTTAGTGAAGCCCTTTGCAACTCAGTGAGACCCTGCTTCAAAAGAAAGAATAAAAATAGGGCTGGAGGTGTAGCTTGTAGGTAGAATGCCCCTGGGATCCATCCCCAGTACCAAAAAAATATTTGCTTTTATTGGTACATTGGAGTCACACATCATAATGTAAGATAATGTTGACAGAGACATCCGTGCACACAGCACTTGGTGCCCCTGCCTCCCAGTCTCCCCGCTTCCCCAGAGTACAGGGACCAGCGCTGGTATATTCACATAGGAACACATTGCCAATGGGAGTCATTCCTTCAGTGAACCTCACTCTTTCCCCTCCCCTCCCCTAGACCACATCCCTGGCTCCCCTGAGGTTTCTCCTCCATTGGCCGGAGTCCCCCTGGTATCCCAATTACGCCCTACGCTTGCGCATATTAGAGAAAACAGATGATCCTTCACTTTCGGTGACTGGCTAAAATCACTTAACATAACGTTCTCCAAGCCCTTCCAAATGATCGCAAATGACAGAATTCTGTTCTTTATTGCTGAGTAGGATCCCATCGTGTAGCTCTCCCTTCTCTCCCTTCATTTTCTAATGTATTCAACTTTCGACGGACACCTAGATTGGTTCCATCATTTGGAAGAGAACATTTTTAGTATAAATTCCTCTGTCCTGCCGGGCGTGGCGGCGCACGCTCATCATCCCAGCCTTCGGGAGGCTGAGACCGGAGGATCGCGGTTCGCGGACAGCCTCGGCTACTTAGTGAGGCCCTCTGCAACTCAGTGAGACGCGGTTTCAAAATAAAGAGTAAAAAAATAGGGTAGGGGGTGTAGCTCAGAGGTCAAATGTCCCTGGGTTCCATCCCCAGACCCGCAAAAAACCCCTATTTATATAACTAACTTATAAATCATTTAAAAAAAAAAACCTCAATATGGCCTCAGGAAATCAAGTTAAACCCAGAAAGGTAAAGCACAAAAAGGTTATGTCATAAATATCATAATGGTAAGGTTACAGTTTACTTTATTCAAAGCTTCTATTTCCTGGAATTTAGTGTGTGTTAGAAGCCAAGTCTGGTGGCACACACCTGTAATCCCAGTACTTGGGAGGCTGAGATAGAAGGATTGCAGGTTTCGGGCCAGCCTCGGCTACTTAGTGTGGTTCTCAGCAACTCAGTGTGACCCTGTTTCAAAATAAAGAGTAAAAAAATAGGGCGGGGGTGGAGCCCGGAGGTCGGATGCCCCTGGGCTCCACCCCCAGACCCGCAAAAAAAAAAAAAAAAAAAACATCCTCTGTCCTTGTAAATATTCCATATCTGCTTCAAGGAAACTAAAAACTCTGTACCAAAGTGAACTTCCCAAACCCCATTTCCAAAGCCTCCTTGGAGCATCAGCAAGGCTACTGTTGTTTTGCCTGTACCCCAAATTGTCAGCACGTGGAGGCCAAGAAGGCGATTATGGGCTTGATTTAACTTTGGCAACTTAAGAAGTTTCCCCCGCTGGGCACAGCAGCGCGCCTGCAATCCCAGTACTTGGAAGGCTGAGATGAGAGGATCAACGGCTCAAGGCCAGCACACGGTGACTGAGACACTTTTTAATCATGGTTTTTTTTTCTAGTTCTACTTTTCTTTTTTTTATTGGTGCAATGGATTCATACATCATATTGGTATAAAGAAAATACTTTTGTAGACACACATGCACACATCGCCCAGTCAGCCCCTACCCGATCCCCACCCCGTTCCCTCCCCATCCCTCCTTCCCATGCTTGGCTTAGTGGTTGACATCTAGTTTTATAGCAATTTATCCAATATTAACGATGATGATCTCACAAAACAGTTTCATTTGTCTGATACCAAGCTTTTGATGACTAAAAGATAATCATGTTTTTTTTTTAAAGGCCTCAGAGTATAACTCAATGGTAGAACACCCCTGGATTCAATCTCTAGTATCACCATCACCAAAAAAATGTTTCCCCAACCCTCCCCTCCTCTCATGCTCTAAAATAAAACATCTCCCTTGATATTTGAGAGGATACCTGAAATTCCACCACTGCAGATGCATTTGGGGGAGTCTACAGATAGACTTCATTCAAGTTAAAAGTTAATTAAGTCACACTAGGTGTGGCGGTGCATGTGTGTAATCTGGTACTTTGGAGGCTAAGACCAGAGGATCGCAGGTTCACGGCCAGCCTCAGCAATCGAGTGAGCCCCTCAGCAATTTAGCAAGACTCTATTTCAAAATAAAACATAAAAAGGGTTGGGGTAGAATGCCCTTACGGTCAATCTCCAGTGCCCTACCCCCTACCCGAAATCAAGAAAATCAAGGGGAAAAGAGAGGAAGAAGAGGGAAAGACGTAGAAATAAATATGTCTTGCTAAGTGTGGGGTGGTGTGGGGAACTTGGTGGAACCGGATGCCACAGCCAGCTTAGTAAACAGCAGCGTGACCACGAGATCTACCCCTTTTCTATAGGAAATTGTGTGTGTGTGTGTGTGTGTGTGTGTGTGTGTGTGTGTGTGGTGCTGGGGTTCCTGGAAACCCTTCTACCTCCGGGCTACACTCCCAGACCTATTTTATATTTTATTTGGAAACAGGGTCTCTTACGCCAGCGCGGCTGGCTTCGAACCTGCGCGATCCTCCTGTCTCCGCCTCCCAAGCGAGGGGATTACTAGCGTGCACCACCACACCCGGCAAGAAATTGTATTTATTTTATTCTGTGGTGCTGGGGATTGAACCCACGGACATTCTACCTATGAGTTTCACTCCCCCAGCCCTATTTTATTTTTGTTTTTGGAGAAGTCTCACTAAGTTGCTGAGGCTGGCCTTGAACCTGCCATCCTCCTGTCTCAGCCTCCCAAGTATTGGGATTACAGGCATGTGCCACCACGCCTGGCTGGAAATGTTAAATAAAGGAAATAGCCATCGAGTGGTTCTCCATGTAACACCTAAGTCATCTACACATCCAAATTTCCTCCTCTACCATGGAACAGAAAGGACACGAGCTTAAGGGTAGAGTTTCCTGGAGATTTCTTTACCTGAAGCTGCTGGTGGGGCTACAATCGCACCAGAGCCCCAGCCAGGGCCAGAACAGGAGGCAGATACTTAGAGGGCAGAGAAGAAGAGTTGTTACAGGGCTTCCGATTGAACCTAGCACACTGCATGGGGCATAGCTCAGAGTTAGAACATCCCTGGGTTCAATCCCCAGCACCATCTAACCTATGTAACCATCTAACCCTATGTAAGTCAAACGCCTTCTAGTATGTCTTGATTTTTTTCCCCAGAAAATACAGTTAAGCAGGTCATGGTGGCATGAGGATTGCAGGTTCACCCCCAGCCCTATTTTTTATTCTTTATTTTGAAACGAGGTCTCACTAAGTTGCAGAGGGTCCCACTAAGTAGCTGAGGCTGTCCGCGAACCTGCGATCCTCCTGTCTCAGCCTCCCAAGCACTAGTGAGACCTTCCATAACTTAGTGAGACCTTGTTTCAAAATAAAGAATAAAAATATAGGGCTGGGGCTATAGCTCTGAAGTAGAATGCCCCTGTGTTCAATCACCAGAACTGCAAAAAAATAAATAAATAAATACAGTCAATGCTGGGTGTGGTGGCGCACACTTGTAGTCCTGATGAAGTAGAATAGGAGAAATCAGATTTTAGGTGGAGAGGAGATATATTGGGAAGAAAAGGCAAATATGGTTTTAAAATCTGAAATCGTAGCCGGGTGTGGTGGCACACGCTTGTAATCCCAGCATTCGGGAGGCTGAGACGGGAGGATCGCGGTTGTGGCCAGCCTCAGCTACTTAGTGAGGCCCTTTGCAACTCAGTGAGACCCTGTTTCAAAATAAAGAATAAAAAATAGGGCTGGGGGTGTTGCTCGGAAGTAGAATGCCCTTGGGTTCCATCCCCTGTACCGCAAAAAATAAAAATAAAAAAAAATAATAATAAAATCTGAAATCTTAGCTGGGCATGGTGGCGCATGCTTGTAATCCCAGCATTTGGGAGACTGAGACTGGAGGACTGTGGTTCGCGGCCAGCCTCAGCTACTTAGTGAGGTCCTTTGCAACTCAGTGAGACCCTGTTTCAAAACAAAGAAAAAATAGGGCTGGAGGTGTCGCTTGGAGGTTGAGTGCCCCTGGGTTCCATCCCCAGTACCGCAAAAATAAATAAATAAGTAAAAATAAAAATAAAATCTGAAATCTTAGCCAGATGTAGTGGCGCACGCTTGTAATCCCAGTATTTGGGAGGCTGAGACAGGAGGATCGCACAGGTTCGAAGCCAGCCTCAGCCACTTAGTGAGACTCTGAGCAACTTAGTGAGACCCTGTCTCCAAATAAAATATAAAAAAATAGGTCTGAGAATATAGCACGGAAGAGGAAAGCTCTCGGGCTCCACCCCAAGTTAAAAAAAAAAAGCTGAAATCTTCAGATTCAGATTAATAACAGAGCTTGGTTATTCTTAAAAAAAAAAAAAGCCAGGCCCATACATTTAAATTATAGTGGGCTGGCTCAGGAAATCCTGAGGCTATTAAATCTGAGAAAGCCTCACCTTTTGTCAAAGTTTCACTTGCCTCCAGAAGGATCCCCAGAAAAGTTACACTTTCGTTAAAGAGCCCTGCACCCAGCAGCCCTAACTTCCTGTCTCCACTCCTGAGGAGTCCTGTCCATAAAAGGAATCCCTACTTTTTTGTGAACCAGAAAGCTTCTAAGAGAAGAGGGCACCATCCTTTTCCCCCTGTGCCCCTTAACCAGCCCCTTTCTTTCTTTCTTTCTTTCCTTCCTTCCTTCCTTCCTTCCTTCCTTCCTTCCTTCCTTCCTTGTACTGGAGATGGGATCCAGGTGCTTTCTAGCTCCGGGCTGTACTCCCAGACCTATTTTATTTAGAAACAGGGTCTCAGTAAGTTGCTGAGAGCCTCACTAAGCAGCTGAGGCTGCCTTCGAACCCGCGCGATCCTCCTGTCTCCACCTCCCAAGCGCGGGGATTACAAGTGTGCGCCACCACGCCCGTCTCTAACCATCCCCTTTCTAGGTACCCTATAAGGAGGGACTGTAGAAGATCCCAGGGCTGCTCTCATGTTCTTCAAGGTGGCCTGCATTTTCCCGGAACCTGTCTCCTTACTTTGCTTGAATTAAAACTCTGCCTTTGCCGGGCGTGGTGGCGCAGGCTTGTAATCCCCGCGCTTGGGAGGCAGAGACAGGAGGATCGCGCAGGTTCGAAGCCAGCCGCGCGCGCTGGCTTAGGAGACCCTGTTTCCAAATAAAAATGTAAAAATAGGTCTGGGAGTGTAGCCCGGAGGTAGAAGGGCTTCCAGGAACCCCAGTACCACCAAAAAAAAGTAGTTAGAAGCAGGCATGGTGGAACACGCTTGTAATCCCAGCACTTGGGAGGCTGAGACAGGAGGATTGGAGGTTCACTGCCAGCCTCAGCTACTTAGTGAGGCTCTCCTCAACTTAGTGAGACCCTGTTTCAAAATAAAGAATAAAAATAGGGCTGAGGGTGTAGCTCAGAGGTAGAATGACCCTGGATTCTCTCCCCCAGTACCACAAAAAAGTGATGAAGGATAGAAGAAATAAGTAGGTAGAAAGGAGACAGAGAGAAAGGAAATGTAAAATATAACTTTAATAGCCAGGCATGGTGGCGCACGCTTGTAATCCCCGCGCTTGGGAGGCTGAGACAGGAGGATTGCACAGGTTCGAAGCCAGCCTCAGCTACTCAGTGAGGCTCTCAGCAACTTAGTGAGACCCTGTTTCCAAATAAAAAAATATAAAACGGATCTGGGGGTACAGCCCGGAAATAGAAAGCCTTTGGGTTCCACCCCTAGTACCACCATGTAATTTAATATAAGAATCTGGAGTTGAAGTGTTTCAGCCACTACTCCACAAACCAATTCTCCTTCCCAGGCCTGACTCTCCCAAGTTCCTGGGAAATCTGTAGATCCTAGAGTTAACTAAAAGAAACTCTAATTGCCCTGTGCATTGCTAACAAGACCTGTAGGATATTTTGAGAAACCTATAATGTAGGACACTCTCCAGCTTATCTGTCCATCAGCTAATGAGGACCTCAATCATCCCGAGGAGCCCAAGGTCGACCAGGAGCCTCCTCGGAGACTACCAGACTGAGATTATGCTCATACACTTCCTCTCGCCACCCCTCAGGAAAGTCCCCTATCAGAAAAGTGCTCTGCACTCCCCAGTGCGCCTTCCTCCTCCTGAGGTGGCCCACACTCGCTCTTGAATGAATTGCTTCCCTTTTCCCCAAATTAACCTCTGTCCATTGTCTCTGACTGGCGCATGCTCAAGATCTTTTCCATCACGTTAGCCAAGGGCTCTGCAGATCCTGAGTTCCTGAGCTGAGGACTCATCCATACAAAAAGGAGACAAACAGGGAAGAGGAGGAAGATTGTAGCTTTAAATATAAAATGTCCATGAGGATCTTTATCTTTACAGGGTCTGTTTTTCCTTAGGCAAACATCCCCCAAAGGTCCTCACTTTTATTTTTGTTATTATTATTATTATTATTATTATTAATTATTATTATTATTTTGGTGGCACTGGGGTTCCTGGAAGTCCTTCTACCTCCGGGCTACCCTCCCAGACCTATTTTATATTTTTTAATTTGGAAACAGGGTCTCTTAAGCCAGCGCGGCTGGCTTCGAACCTGCGCGATCCTCCTGTCTCCGCCTCTCAAGCGCGGGGATTACAAGCGTGCGCCACCACGCCCGGCTAGGTCCTCACCTTTAATCCTACCAAAAGTCCATAAGATGTTTGGCAAAGGATCTATAAGGAAGGTCTGGCCCTTGGTCATCCAGCCGCTGCCCATTGATTGGGTGTCAGGAACTGGAGGATTCTGAGCCGGGCATGGTGGCTCACGCTTGTAATCCCAGCATTTGGGAGGCTGAGATATGAGGATGGCAGGTTGTGGCCAGCCTCAGCTACTTAGTGAGGCCCTCTGCAACTCAGTGAGACCCTGTTTCAAAATAAAGAATAAAAAATAGGGCTGGGGTGTAGCTCGGAGGTAGAATGCCCCTGGGTTCCATCCCCAGTTGCTTTCTTTCATTTTTATTTTATTTTATTTATTTATTTTTTGGTGGTACTGGGGTTCTTGGAAACCCTTCTACCTCCAGGCTACACTCCCAGACCTATTTCTTTTTATATATTTTTATTTGGAAACAGGGCCTCTTAAGCCAGCGCAGCTGGCTTCGAACCTGCACGATCCTCCTGTCTCTGTCTCCCAAGCGCAGGGATTACAAGCGGGCACCACTACACCCGCCCCCCGCCCCAGTTCCTTTTTTTTTTTTTATAAAAACAAAAAAGGAACCAGAGGATTTGGGGAAATCCAGCATTCCATCCCTCCTGTGCGCCCCTACCCACCCCCCATGGTGGTCTTCTATAAAAAGAGAACTGTACACACTTGTAATCCCAGTACTTGGGAGGCTGAGACAGGAGTGTTACGGGTTCGCGGACAGCCTCAGCTTCTTAGTGAGGCCCTCCACAACTCAGTGAGACCCTGTTTCCAAATAAAAAATAAAAAATAGGGCTGGGGGTGTAGCTCCAAGGTTGAATGCCCCAGGGTTCCACCACAGTTCCATACACAAACAAAAAAAAGTTTAAAAAAGAACTCACGCCGGGCGTGGTGGAGCACGCCTGTAATCCCCGCGCTTGGGAGGCGGAGACAGGAGGATCGCGCAGGTTCGAAGCCAGCCGCGCTGGCTTAAGAGACCCTGTTTCCAAATAAAAATGTAAAAATAGGTCTGGGAGTGCAGCCCGGAGGTAGAAGGGCTTCCAGGAACCCCAGTACCACCAAAAAAATAAAATAAAATAAAATTTGTTGGGAACCTAGAATAGAGTCAATGTTGGAATGACGGCTCTTCATTAAAAAATAATAATAATAACATTTTAAAGAATAAAATAAGCCGGGCGTGGTGGCGCACGCTTGTAATCCCTGCGCTTGGGAGGCAGAGACAGGAGGATCGCGCAGGTTCGAAGCCAGCCGCGCGCGCTGGCTTAGGAGACCCTGTTTCCAAATAAAAATGTAAAAATAGGTCTGGGAGTGTAGCCCGGAGGTAGAAGGGCTTCCAGGAAGCCCAGTACCACCAAGATAAATAAATAAATAACTGTAAAGACCCCAGAGGTGCTCTCTCCCTTTTGAGCTGAATCAGTTCTCCCTTGAACGTTTATCTCGAACTTTCCTAAATAAGCCTCTGTCTTTGCCTCTGACTGGCACAAATTTGAAGCCAAGGACCCCAGAGAGGTGAGAAATCCACCTGTCGCCCCCACCGCTGCCCTCGACAGTTCTCATCCAGATCTCCCAGACTTTACTCAGCCATTTGAAGTCACCGCCTTTGAGTTGGCTCCCCACGGCCCACACTGGGGATTGAAGCTAGGAGCATTCTACCTCCGAGCTACACCTCCAACCGCATTTCTTTTCTTTTTTCCCTTTCTTTTCCTTTTATTTTTCCTTTCTTCCTTCCTTTTTTGTGGTACTAGGGATTGAACCCAGGGGCATTCTACCTCCGAGCTACACCCCAACTCTATTTTGTATTTGTTGAAACAGGGTTGCACTAAATTTCTGAGGGCCTTGGTAAGTTGCCGAGGCTGGCCACAGACCTACGATCCTCCTGTCTCAGCCTCCCAAGTACCACCATGCTCAGCTCTTTTCTACCTTTTCTTTTGAAAGAGAGTCTCACTGCATTGCTGAGGTTGGCCTTGAACCTGCAATCCTGTGGTCTCAGGCTGGACGTGGGGGCATGCCTGTAATCCCAGTACTTGACAGGCTAAGACAGGAGGATCACAGGTTCTCGGCCAGCCTCAGCAGCTTAGTGAGGCCCTCCGCAACTTAGTAAGATCCTGTTTCAAAAGAAAAAATAGAGCTAAGCGTGGTGGCGCACGCTTGTAATCCCAGCATTGGGGAGGCTGAGATCGGAGAATCGTGGTTCGTGGACAGCCTCATCTACTTAGTGAGGCCCTCCCCAACTTAGTCAGACCCGGTTTCAAAATAAAGAATAAAAAATAGGGCAGGGGGTGTAGCTCAGAGGTTGAATACCCCTGGGTTCTATCGCCAGACCCGCAAAAAAAAAAAAAAAAGAAAAGTAAAGTAAAAAAGAAAAAAGATAAAGAAAATAGAGCTGAGCGTGTAGCTTGGAGATATAAGACCCAGAGGCTCCCTCTCTACAACCACACACACAAAAAAAGTATTTTCAGCCGGGCGTGGTGGCTCACACTTGTAATCCCCGCTCTTGGGAGGCTGAGACAGGAGGATCACACAGGTTTGAAGCCCCAGCCTCAGCTGCTTAGTGAGGCTGTCAGCAACTTAGTGAGACCCTGTTTCCAAATGAAATATAAAAAAAATCTGGGAGTATAGTAGCCCAGAGGTAGAAAGCCTCTGGGTTCCACCCCCAGTACCACCAAAAAAAAAAGTATTTTCATGATCTGGCAGTTCCTAGCATTGGTACCTACCTCTCGGCACCATTCTGGGAAACCAAGGACCTCTTCCCACATCCGTGTGTTACTGGATGCAGTGAAGAATGAAAACACAACATACCTGTGAGAAGGGCTCGGCACGGACTCCTGCTCCTGACCTTTCTTTAGACTGTGATAAGCACTTGTTGTCTTGGAAATCTTCAGAACCTCGGGATGACTGCCCTCAGCTCTCAGGACGGGTTGCTCCAAGGCCACCGATTCGCTAGGCTTCCTGCTGAAGTAGCTTCAAGTTAAACCCTAGACTTTAGCTTCCCCTTTCTGCTCTCATCTTCTTTTGCAGGCATAGGAGGAAGTTTTTCTGAAATTTCAAAATCTTGCTTTGTGGATGTTGCAAAAGCAAATAGAAATTTCTGCCTGTCCACAGACAAACATTTCCTCAACAAGACCCCAAAGGCACAACAAATTAAAAGGAGAATCAATACATGGGATTGCATGAAACTGAAGAGCTTCTGTTCAGCAAAGGAAACTATCAAGAACCTCAATCGAGAGCCAACAGAATGGGAGAAGATTTTTGCCACCTACACCACCGATAGAGGACTAATATCTAGAATATACAGAGAACTCAAGAAACTCAACACTAAGAAAACAAAGCATCCAATAACAAAATGGGCAAATGAACTAAATAGACACTTCACAAAAGAAGAAATTCAAATGGCCAATAAATGCATGAAAAAATGCTCAACATCACTGGCAATCAGAGAGATGCAAATCAAAACTACCCTGAGATTTCACCTAACTCCAACTAGAATGGCCATCATTCAAAACACAAACAACAACAGATGCTGGTGAGGATGTGGAGAAGTGGGAACTCTAGGACATTGTTGGTGGGATTGCAAATTAGTGCAACCACTCTGGAAAACAGTATGGAGAATCCTCAGAAGAATGGGAACAAATCTTCCATTTGATCCAGCAATACCACTGTTGGGTATCTACCCAAAAGAAAAGAAACCAAACTACCAAACTAATGCATGTGTATCTATGTTCATAGCTGCACAATTCACCATAGCCAAACTATGGAACCAGCCAAGATGTCCATCAACAGATGAATGGATTACAAAACTGTGGGATATATACATAATGGAATTTTACTCAGCCATCAAAAAAACTCAATTACATCATTTTCAGGGAAATGGATGGAACTGGAGGACATTATGCTAAGTGAGATTAGTCAGGCACAAAAAATAAGAAATCAGATGCTTTCCCTAATATGTGAGAGTTAGGGAGAAATGGGTCATAGGAGGAACTCTTGGAAGAGGATCAGTAACTTTTAACTCTGTTTACATTGTCTTTGGATATACAATTTTTTTTTATTTTTTAGGGAGTTTATTTACTCTTTTGTTGCCTGTGCCATTGAAACCATATCCAAGAAATCACTTCCAATTTCAATGTTGTGAGGTTTTATGACCCAGATTTTCTTCTAAAAGCTTATAGTATTAAGATTTATATTTAGGTCTTTTATCTATTTTGAGTTAATATTTGTATATGTGTTAGGTAAGGGTCCAATTTTATTCTTTTTCATTTATTATTATTTTTCAACAATATTTAGTTAAAAGACTAGTATTTCCTCCACCAAAAGTTCATGGAAACCTTGTCAAAAATAACTTGACAATGTATGGAAGAATTTATCTCTAGGCTTTTATTTAGCCCCAATGGTTTATATATCTGCCTTTAGAACAGTACTACACTGTTTCAATTATTGTAGCTTTATATGGTTTGAAATCAGAAAATATACATCTTCTAGCTTTGTTCTTCTTTGAGACTGTTTTGGGTATCTAGAGTCCATATTCCATATCAGGATAGATTTTTTCTGAAAAATAAATAAATAAATGTATGATAGTTTCACCTAAAAAAAAAGAAAAAAATATTCTCTGGTAAGAAAGAAAGCAAAAAGAAATATTGAAATGTTATCTTTAAGTCATCAAAAGTTTGGTACCAGACAAATGAAACTGTTATGTGAGATTATCAATGTTAATATTGTATAAATTGCTATAATACTAGATGTCAACCAGTAAGCCAAGCGTGGGAAGGAGGGATGGGGAGGGAATGGGGTGGGGATCGTGGTAGGGGCTAACTGGGCGAGATGTGCATGTATGTCTACAAAAGTATTTTCTTTATACCACTATGATGTATGAATACATTGCACCAATAAAAAATAAATTAAAAAAAAATTTCTGCCTGTCATCGTAAATCCCTGCAGATTTCTTGCTCCCCAGTAGCTCTCGGGGTCACAGCGTTGGCTCAAGCCCATGTGGGCAGCGTGGAAGTTCATACAAGTGTCGGGTGTAGCAGAGAGCAGCCTGTCTCCTTTTTCCTTCTTGGAACTGGTGTGTTTCTTTTTCATCAAGGTCTTGAGGTCAAATAAAGAAAACTAATGGAAAGGAGACATACAGAGCCGGGCACGGTGGCCCATGTTTGTAATCTCAGTACTTGGGAGGCTGAGACAGGAGGGTCGCACCTTCACGGCCAGCCTCAGCACCTTAGTGAGACCTTGTTTCAAAATAAAAAATAAAGGGCGTGGTGGCGCACGCTTGTAATCCCAGCATTCGGGAGGCTGAGACAGGAGGATCGCGGTTCGCGGACAGCCTCAGCTACTTAGTGAGGCCCTCTGCAACTCAGTGAGACCCGGTTTCAGAATAAAGAATAAAAGCCAGGCGTGGTGGCGCACACTTGTAATCCCCGCGCTTGGGAGGCGGAGACAGGAGGATCGCGCAGGTTCAAAGCCAGCCGCGTTGGCATAAGAGACCCTGTTTCAAAAAAATAGGTCTGGGAGTGTAGCCCAGAGGTAGAAGGGCTTCCAGGAACCCCAGTACCACCACCACCAAAAAAAATAATAATAATAAAATAAAAAAAATAAAGAATAAAAAACAAATAGGGCAGGGGGTGTAGCTCGGAGGTCGAATGCCCCTGGGTTCCACCCCCAGACCCGCAAAAAAATAAATAAATAAAAATAAAAATAAAATAAAAAATAAAAGGGGTGGAGGTATAGCTCAGAGGTAGAATGCCTCTGGGTTCCATCCCTTTGAACAGGCATCCAGTTTGCGGTAGAATGAAGTCAAAGGGGAAGGACACAGAGTCAGTGCCCAGGTCACAAGGCTGAAGCACAGCTGGGCCTGTCACCGGAAGGACGTGAAAACCACTTATAGGGCCAGCCCTGAGATGTTTCTAGGCAGGTGTGTGTGGGGGGGGGGTGCTAAGGATTGAACCCAGGGGCATTTTACCTCTGAGCTATATCTTTAGCCCTGTTTTATTTTAATTTTGAAACAGGGTCTCACTAGGTTGATGACAGTCTCACTACTTCCTGAGGCTGTCCTCGAACTTGTGATCCTCCTGTCTCAGCCTCCGAAGTACTGGGATTACAAGTATGTGCCACCATATCCGGCTTCTAGCAAGGTTTTAAGGATTAAACCTTAGAGGCTAAAGCCGGGCGTGGTGGTGCACACTTGTAATCTCCGCGTTTGGGAGGCTGAGACAGGAGGATCGCACAGGTTCGAAGCCAGCCTCAGCTACTTAGTGAGGCTCTCAGCAACTTAGTGAGACCCTGTTTCCAAATAAAAGAGAAAATAGGTCTGGGAGTATAGCCCGGAGGCTATACTCCCAGTACCACCCCCAATACCACCAAAAAATAAAAATTAAACCTTGGAGGCTCGGTAAGGTGGTGTACAACTGTAATCCCATTATTTAGGAGGCCAAGAGGTGGATTGCAGGTTTGAGGCCAGCCTCAGAAATTTAGAGAGATCCTGTTTCAAAATAACAAAACTAAAATGGTCTGGGAATGTAGCTTGAACATAGAATACACCTGGGTTCAATCCTTAATACTACAAAAAAAAAAGAAAAAATCACACTAATGAGGAATGAGCTGATATTGATTGCTAATAAGGGTAGTATTAGTTGCTAATAAGAATAAGCTAGCCAGGCATGGTGGCACACACCTGTTATTCCAGGACTTGGGAGCCTGAGACGGGAGGATGGCAGGTTCAAGGACGGCCTCAAGAAGTAGTGGACTCTCAACAACCTAACAAGACACTGCTTCCAAATAAGAAATAAGTCAGGATTGGAGTAGAACCTCCAATCTCTCTCTCTCTCTCTCTCTCTCTCTCTCTCTCTCTCTCTCTCTCTCACACACACACACACACACACACACACACGAATAAGATATTAAGCTATACATAGGAAAAACAATAAAATTATTTTTTGATGTTCTAGGCTGTCAGCCAAAAGCTCCAGCCAAGGCTGACTTTGCCTGCTAAAAGATGGCTGTTAGCTGAGGAGGTTGTCATAGAAACTAAGATGCAGAATACTGAAAGCCAAAAATTATGGACACCTGCACTTAGAAGAAAAATGTTATGTAGACCTCACAAATTTTTAGACAAATCAAAAGATGAAAGGGCTTCATCATCATAAGCAATCAGAGAGATGCAAATCAAAGCTACCCTGAATTTTCATCTAACTCCAATTAGAATGGCAGTCATTAAAAGTACAAAAATCAAGCCGGGCATGGTGGCGCACGCTTGTAATCCCAGCATTTGGGAGGCTGAGACAGGAGGATCACGGTTCGCGGACAGCCTCAGCTACTTAGTGAGGCCCTCTGCAACTCAGTGAGACTCGGTTTCAAAATAAAGAATAAAAAATAGGGTTGGGGTTAGAACTCGGAGTTAAAATGCCCCTGGGTTCCATCCCCAGTACCACCAAAAAAAAAAAAATTGTTAGGACTAAATGGCGATATAATAATTGTTATCTCTGTTAACCTTTTATACTTGTAGGTAACAGGAAAACACCATTGAACATACTGATAAAAATGTTCACACCTAAGCTGGGAGTGGTGATGTATGCTTGTAATTCCACCATTTGGGAGGCTGAGACAGGAGGATCGTGGTTAACAGGCTACTTCAGCTACGTAGTGAGGCCCTGTGCAACTTAGTGAGACCCTGTTTCAAAAATAAAGAATTAAAAAATAGGGCTGGGCCAGACATGGTGGCGCACACTTATAGTCCCAGTACTTGAGAAGCTGAGCCAGGAGGATCGCACAGGTTTGAAACCAGCCTCAGCTACTTAGGCTCTTAGCAATCTAGTGAGACCCTGTTTCGAAATAAGGTATAAAATAGGTCGGGCATGTAGCCCGAGGTAGAAAGCCCCTGGATTCCATCCCCAGCACCACAAAAAAAAAAAAATAGGGCTGGGGGTGTAGCTTGGAGGTAGAATGCCCCTGGGTTCCATCACCAGTACTGCAAAAAAAAAATTACAACAGATGCTGGCACGGATGTGGAAAAGT
This sequence comes from Muscardinus avellanarius, assembly GCF_963383645.1. Lineage (NCBI taxonomy): Eukaryota > Metazoa > Chordata > Mammalia > Rodentia > Gliridae > Muscardinus > Muscardinus avellanarius. The sequence continues at coordinate 114,053,169 of NC_137792.1, read as the reverse complement.
GGAAACTCAAATACATTGCTGGTGGAAATGCAAATTAGTGCAACCACTTTAGGAAAACAGAATGGAGGATTCTTTTTTTTTTTTGGTGGTACTGAAGGCGGAACCCAGGAGCTTTCTACCTCCAGGCTATACTCCCAGACCTATTTTTTATATTTTATTTAGAAACAGGGTCTCACTAAGTTGCTGAGAGCCTCACTAAGTAGCTGAGGCTGGCTTCAAACCTGTGCGATCCTCCTGTCTCAGCCTCCCAAGCGCGGGGATTACAAGCGTGCGCCACCATGCCCGGCAATGGAGGATTCTTAGAAGAATGGGAACGAACTTACCATATGATCCAGCAATACCACATCTGGATATCTACCCCAAAGAATGGAAACCAAACTACCAAACTAGTGCATGCGTATCTGTGTTCATAGCTGCACAATTCACCATTGCCAAACTATGGAAGCAGCCAAGATGTCCATCAACAGATGAGTGGATTACAAAACTGGGATATGTACACAATGGAATTTTACTCAGCCATGAAGAACAAAATTATGTCGTTTGCAGGAAACGATAGAACTGGAGAACATTACGCTAAGTGAGATTAGTCAGTCACAAAAAGTAAGAAATTGGGTGGTCTCCCAGAAGCTACGGAGGAAAAGGAGCACAGGAGGAGCTCTAGATGAAGAGGGAGAAACCATAGATGAGCAAATAAGAGGACCTGAGGGGACAGGAGGAGGGAAGAGGGAAGCTCCCTAATGTATAGGATGTACATTCACAGACATATCAAAGTCAATCGCTAGCCAAACATGAGAAGGAGGGAGGAGGAGGGAATGGGGCGGGAATTGGGAAAGGGCTAATTGGGTGATGTGTGCATGTATGCCTCCGCCATCCTGTACTCCATTAAGATGCATGACTGCAGTGTTACCATGCAGCCCCTGACCTTGCTAACCTAGTGACACGTTTGGATCAGTGATATTCATTCGTTCATTCATTTATTATTATTTATTCATTGTGGCACTGGGGGTTGAGCAGAGGGGCTTTCTACCTCTGTGCTACACCGCCAGCCCTATTTTAATTTGAAACAGGGTCTCACTAAGTTGATAAGCATCTCACTAGTTACTGAGACTGGCTGCGAACCTGCCGTCCTCCTCTCTCAGCCCCCCCCCAAGGACTGGGATTACAAGAAGCCCTGCTTCTTCTAGTATTCTTGTCATTTCTAGCCCCAGATGCTGAACACTCTGGCCAAATAATACCTGATCTGGGCTTCACGCCTTGCACCTTTTACCCTTTTACACTTTACATTACTTGACTTCTTGTTTTGTGTGTGTGGTGCTTGGGATAGAACCCGGGGACATTCTACCTCCAAACTACACCCCCAGCCCTATTTTCTTTCTTTTCTCTTTCTTTCTTTCTTTCTTTCTTTCTTTCTTTCTTTCTTTCTTCTTTCTTTCTTTCTTTCTTTCTTTCTTTCTTTCTTTCTTTCTTTCTTTCTTTCTTGTGGTACTGGGGTTCCTCCTGGAAGCCCTTCTACTTCCGGGCCACATTCCCAGATCTATTTTATTTTATTTTATATTTTATATTTTTTATTTGGAAACAGGGTCTTTTAAGCCAGCTAAGGCTGGCTTCAAACCCTGTCTCAGCCTCCCAAGTGCAGGGATTACAAGCATGTGCCACCACGCCCAGCATTTATTCTTTATTTTGAAACAGGGTTTCACTGAGTTATAGAGAGCCTCACTAAGTAGTAGCTGAGGCTGGCTGCAAACCTGGATCCTCCTGTCTCAGCCTCCCGAATGCTGGGATTGCAAGCGTGTGCCACCATGTCCAGCTCCTATTTTATATTTTGTTTTTGGTTTTTGGTGGTGCTAGGGTTCCTGGAAGCCCTCCTACCTCCGGGCTACACTCCCAGACCTACTTTATACTTTTTATTTGGAAACAGAGTCTCAAGCCAGCACAGCTGGCTTCGAACCTGTGTGATCCTCCTGTCTCCGCCTCCCAAGAGTGGGGATTACAAGAGTGCGCCACCACGCCTGGCATCCTATTTTATATTTTGGAACAGGGTCTTGCTAAGTGGCCATGTGCTGCTGGCCTCATAACTGTGAGCCTCCTGGCACAGCTTCCCGAGTCCTGGCATTACAGGTGCGCCACCGCACTTGGCTAGCACCTTTCATATTTCGATCCACATTATAAAGCACCAGGGGACTCTATTAACAGAAGGTTCTCACTGAGTTATGGCCGGGAATCTGCATTTCTTACAAGCTCCCGGATGGCGCCAGTGCTGGTAGCCGGGGTGGGGCGTCACTGTGCAAGTAGCAAGGCCTTGTGGCATTTCTGAGTGTGATCTCAGACGGCAGAGTTTCAAAGCATGATCAGCTGAGAAAGGGAAGCTGGCTTGACTGAATAAGGAATCATTTCTTTTGAATAGAGGAAGCTACTTGAAACCAGCCCTTTGCCCAACCGCTGGGGTCTTAAGCCTAAGAATGCAGCCAGCTGTGCCTCAGAGCAGGAGGAGTTGAGTTGGACTTGCACAGACATAAAGAACAACAATGAAATAACAATGAAATTAGAAAATCAGGCAGCTCCCAGCCAATAACCCGCCTATACAGTCAGGTAGTCACGATAGCTTGTCTTTCCCTAGGCTCAAGCCAAAACGTCATCATCAACAAACACCCCACAAACTCCCAATACCATGGCCGCCACTTACCGCGGTGTTTTGGGAACAGCACTTCCATTATTGTTAAATGTCACAATTCTACAAGTATTATTTTCCTCATTTTTCACATGAAGAACCTGAGGTTCAGCCAGGTGCAGTAACTCGCCCATGGTCACTACCGTAGGCAGAATAATGGCTCCCAAGCCAGGCGTGGTGGCGCACGCTTGTCATCCCAGTATTCAGGAGGCTGAGACCTGGAGGATCGCGGTTCGCGGACAACCTCAGCTACTTAGTGAGGCCCTCTGCAACTCAGTGAGACCCTGTTTCAAAATAAAGAATAAAAAATAGGGCTGGGGATGTAGCTCAGAGGTAGAATGCTCCTGGGTTCCATCCCCAGTAACACACACACGCACCCTCACAGGAATGAATGAATAATGCTCCCAAAGTTGCCCATGTCCTAATTACCCAAAACCATTAGCAATGTTACCCTTCATGCAAAAAGAACTTAGCATTCGGGAGGCTGAGACCAAAGGATCGCGGTTCGCGGCCAGCCTCAGCTATGTAGTGAGGCCCTCTGCAACTTAGTGAGACCCTGTTTCAAAATAAAGAATAATAATAAAAAAAATAGGGCAGGGGGTGTAGCTCGGAGGTTGAATGCCCCTGAGTTCTATCCCCAGACCCTCCCCACAAAAACAAGGTGTATGACTATAATACACTAATAAAAAATAAAATACGACTGAGAGTATAGCTTGGAGGTGGAACACCCCTGGGTTCAATACCCAGTAGTGTCTCTCTCTCTAACACACACAAACACCCATACACACACACACTCAACAACAAAAACCCCACAAAACCCCACACTGTATCGGTTTTCCCCAAAGCAAGAAAAGCTCTTGTTGTACTTTAGCTCATTTGGGATAGACAGTCTATCAAGAATGCATTAGGGCCGGGCGTGGTGGCGCACGCTTGTAATCCCCGCGCTTGGGAGGCTGAGACAGGAGGATCGCACAGGTTCAAAGCCAGCCTCAGCTACTGAATGAGGCTCTCAGCAACTTAGCGACACACCCTGTTTCTAAGTAAAGTATAAAATAGGAGCCAGACGTGGTGGCACATGCTTGGAATCCCAGCATTTGGGAGGCTGAGACCTGGAGGATAGTGGTTCGCGGACAACCTCAGCTACTTAGTGAGGCCCTCTGCAACTCAGTGAGACCTGGTTTCAAAATAAAGAATAAAAAATAGGGCAGGAGGTGTAGCTCGGAGGTCGAATCTCCCTGGGTTCCACCCCCAGATCCGCAAATAAATAAATAAATAAATAAATAAAGTATAAAATAGGTCAGGGAGTATAGCTCGGAGGTAGAAAGCCCCTGGGTTCCACCCTTAAAACCACACACACACACAAAATGCATTAAGGAGCTGGGTGTGGTCGTGCATGCTTGTAATCCTAGTACTTGGGAGGCTGAGACAGGAGGATCATGAGTTGGCAGCAATTCTCAGCTACTTGGTAGACCCTGTTTCAAGATAAAGAATAAAAATCGGATAGGGGTATAGCTCGGAGGTCGAATGCCCCTGGGTTACATCCCCAGTACTGCAAAAAAATTGAAAAACAAGGCTGGGCGTGGAGGCTCATACCCGTAATCCCAGTACTTGGGAGGCTGAAACTGGAGGATCTGGCTGGTCTAAGGCCAGCCTCTGTGACTTAGGGATATTTGGTTTCAAAATTAAAAATAAAAAGCGCTGGGGATGTAGCTCAGATGTAGAACGCTGCTGGCTTCCATCTTCAACACCACACACACACACACACACACACACACACACCCCAAGGGTAATTTGGAACTCCTGGTAGAGGAGATTGGATGATTGAACAGAAGAGACACTGACAAAATTTGTTTTTACAACACTATAATTATAAAGTTGAAGGCACATCCTCGGCAGAAATATAATCAAGTACATGCTTATGGAAAAATAAACTGCTATCTTGGCTACAGGAGCTGAGCGCTGTGCCTCCCGCACTAGCGGTCAACAAGGTTCAGCGCAACACTCCTTTAAAACAGAAGGTCGAGGCGCCTGGTTTTGGCTACAAAAGGCATTTTTTGACAGTGTCATTAAATGGAGCTCTTTTGACTGAAGTCTACGAATTCCTACTCCGTGTTTTATTTAGTTTCCTCACACCAGATTCCAGGACTAAAGAAAGTTAGGGAATAATTTGGCGTGAATCTGTATTGTAAAATATTTGGTAAAGTGTTTTTTAAATAGAACAAATAAACGAACAAAAAAAAACCTTAAAGGGAGTGATACCAGAAATGTTTTTATTCTTTTTTTAAAATAACCAGTAACCAGATGCCTCACCCAGAGAAAATAACAAAATAGAGTCAAATAAATATTAAGAAAAATCATTTGAAAGCAGGATACACAAATAATGGAAAAAACCTTGTAACAAACATTTTTGATTGTAAGCTATGTACAGAAAAGATACGCGCACCTGAATTTGGGAAATATTTCGCTACAGTATTATTTTAAGCATTCTGTGTATCTGAAGAAACGATGTTTTAAAAAGTTAAAACACGATATAAAATCATTTGTTCACAAAACATCAGATTTGACATTCTAAAATGCTGGTACTAAACTAGGAAAAATAACATTTCTATTTCTACAACTGACGACAAACCTTTTATTTTTTAAACTACAACGCAAACCACTTGAGCTGTGTTTTAATCTTTGAAATTCCAAAGGCATCTTTGGATATTGAAGTTAATGGTGCCCCAGAGTTGAGCGTGCACCAGCACTGGATATCAAAGTGTCCCTGTCCTCCTCAGGCTGAAGGCATGGTTGTTGAGTGAATACAGAAAAGTGATAAATAAAATAGGCAAAAAAGAACTTCGAAACAGTCCAATCGAGAATTGCAATGTAAAGCCATTTTTTTGGATAGTAATATGGGTGTATGTATAGGTGGGTGTGCGTATGTTTTTGTCTATGTATGTGAATAAACACGCATGGGTTCATACTTATAAGATCCGTTCTCACTAGTAGTCGCTTGAAGCTAACTGCGGGCACCCCTCTCCCCTGCAAACACAGCTTCTGTCTGAAACTGAAGGGAGCTCCAGATGGCAGAGACTTGTGACAGAGAATTCGAATGCAGCTGCAGACATTGAAAGCAGGGTGTTTTCAAAACAGCGTGCTTTCTGTTTTGATTATTCCTGTGCAATGGCTGCGACACTCACTGTCATATGACATACACGTGGGACGCTGGAGATCACACACACACACACACACACACACACACACACACACACACACACACACACACACACGGAGTAACTAACTGTGTAGCTGAGGAGAGTCAGGGAGAGAGCGCGCAGGATGCTTCTTTTCTCCACTTGGCTGCAGGGCAGGAGCATCTGTTATACATGTAGCACATCCGCTGCTTCTTGTAGAAGAAATGAGTCATGTTATCATGGGCCACTGGACTGAAAATGGGAAATGAATCTTAGCCGCAAGCTGTAAGCATCGAAGATGGCAGAGGCACGGGTCCCACAGAGACCCGAGGCGCACGAACGCCTTCACACTTGATCTAAAGCGAGCCGGCCTTCCTGTTCCTAGCACCTTCCTCAAAAGTCTCAGTTTTCTCTTCAAGATAGATGAGATCTGGAAAGACAGCATGAGACAGTGTCGTAAACAGTGTGAGTGTGTGTGTGTGTGTGTGTGTGTATAAAAGAGAAAAAGGGAAGATGAACCCATCACCCATCCTCTACTGATTTTAGACTCTGCTCTATAAAAAGGATTTTTTTTTCCTATTTAGCACTGACATTGAAGGGAGAAAAGACCCAACATTTCCTGGACACGCATCCTAGGTGTTCGGTATCGTGCTGGCGATGGAAGCAGAACGCTGGGGATGTACTTATGAGTTCTTTTCACTGACATAGTCTGCATCTGACGTCTACCTTGCACTTAACAGGGAGATTGAAACAGTCATACAAGTACCAGATTGCGGACCCATGTGTATTAGTTCCCATGCACCCGAAGGAGAAGTTTCATGCAGCAATGGGAAAGAGTCATATTTGCCAGCCATACTAAGTAGGCAAATGCAAATAGTACTGGGAATTGAACCCAAGGGCATTCTCCAAGCTATACCCCAACTCTTTTTTATTTTTTGTTTGGAAACGGGGTCTCGCTTAGTGGCTGAGAGTGTTACAACGTGGCTCAGACTGCCCTTGACCCTGCGATCCTCCTGTCTCAGCCTCCCAAGTACTGAGAGTACAGGCGTGTGCCACCACGCCCGCCTCAATGCAACTGTTTTATTTATTTTTTATTTATTTATTTATTTATTTATTTATTTTTGGTGGTACTGGGGATGGAACTCAGGAGCCTTCTACCTCTGGGCTACACTCCCAGACCTATTTTATATTTTATTTGGAAACAGGGCCTCTTAAGCCAGCTGAAGCTGGCTTCGAACCCGCGCGATCCTCCTGTCTCCGCCTCCCAAGCGCGGGGATGACAAGCGTGCGCCACCGCGCCCGGCTCAATGGAACTGTTTTAAACAAGAGAAAAGAATATATTTGGCTAAAAGGTATCGTGACTTAGGAAAACTCTAATTTCCGCATTGCAATTTAGCTCTAATTTTTGGTAAAAGCTGCTTTGTGTAATAGCATTACTCTTTTTGGTATTAGGAACTGAATTCAGGGGTATTCTACCTCTGAGCTGTACCCCAAGCCCTATTTTTTATTTGAAAACAGGGTCTCACTAAGTTGCTGAGGGCCTTGCAACATTGCTGAGGCTGGCCTTGAACCTGTCATCCTCATGTCTCAGTCTCCCAAGTACTGGAATTACAGACATATGCCACCATGTCCGGCTAATTGCACTATTTTATGGCATTTTGACAGGTTATCTGAAATACTAAATGATAATTAAAATCTTTTAAATATATATATCCGCCACGTGATTTCATTCTCATCAAAAAGATCAATTTGGTACATCAGGCAATATTTTTAGGACCTATGTTAAAGATAATAGTGTTAATCTTTGAAAACCTTTTGAATGGAAACCTCTCAAGCTGCGAAGTCTCCAGCTTGTCAGTGATGGACAGACTATACTAAGAGCTATACGCAGGCGTGAACGGAAAGCCAGTACAGAGCGAGGGAGGCTGCAGGAAGAATCTGACATATTTTTATGGTAATCTAAAGATAGGAGGCAGGGAACCTTACAGTAGAGTTAAAAATAAAATGGAAGACGAAATTAAAAACTGTCAGTTATTTTGATCAATAAAACCCCACGTACACTTAGCTCACTGGAAAGCAGATAATGATAGAAGCCATCCTGCAGGAGCTACAGAAGCCAGTGCAAGGATAAGAATGTGGGGAGCAGAAGGAAAGGGCGTACAATAAATAAGGCACGTCTATTTTCAAACAGTTTCAACTGTTTCCCTTGTAAAACTAGATGCTTTGAAAGTCACTGCTCCAGTCGGGTGTGGTAGTGCACACCTGTAATCCCAGTACTTGGGAGGCTGAGACAGGAGGATCTTGGATTTGAGGCCAGCTCACTAAGCAACTTAGTGAGGTTCTCAGAAGCTTCACAAGACCCTTTTTCCAAATAAAAAATAAAATGAAGCTGGGGGTGGAGCTCAGAGGTAGAATGAGCCTGGGTTTAATCTCCAGAACCACACACACACACACACACACACACACACACACACACACACGCACACACAAAATAGAAAGTCATAGCTTCCCAGCCAGGCAGGGATATAGATTCAAGAATCTTCTCAAGGGCACGCAGTCAAAATCTTCAGCTTTCTTGGGGTGCTAGAACTGAAGGCACGCAGGGCCTCACGCATGCCAGACAACTGCTCTAATCCTCACATACACCCCCAGCCCTTTTATTTTGGTGTGTGTCATACTGGGGACTGAACCCAGAAATGCTTTACTCCTGAGCTACACCCCCGGCCCTTTGGGAATGTTCAAAGTCTCACTGAGCTGCAGAGGGCCTCGGCAGGCTGCTGAAGCCTCAAGCTGCAACCTTCCTGTCACGGTCTCCCGCACACCGGGATTGGAGGAGTGCACCACTGTGTCCAACTTTGAGGTTTTTTTTTTAAATTATCTTTTCCTTTTTTATTTGTCAAATAAAAAATATCTATCATTTTAGCAGCAATTTGGCAACGTCTAATTGTAGGGCTTGTTGTGACCCTCACTGTTCTACCTTATCTGTCACTCGTGAAAACTTTAAAATGCTACACAAACATTTGAAGTAAAGCTGAGTTCCGAGCTCATGTTCTGAAAACGACTGTTGTTTTTTTTTTTTTTTGCCATTAGACAAATGCAACTCAAACCGAATCCCTCACACGAGAGCATGGGGCCAACACGCCATCCTTGCATGGCGGTTTGAAGAGCTGAGGCGCCGTCACGACGCCGGTGTGAGTGCCTAACGATTCCATCGGGCGCCGCTCTCCGTGGCCTTTCACAACGTGGTGATCTCATCGTCTTCCCTGAAGTCTCCTACCAGGAGGGAGTGCTTGTCAGGCTCTCCGATGGCAGCACTGTTTAGGGAACGTCTGTCAGACAGCAGCGAGTTAATGGACGCTCTGCTGTAGTTCACGATCCGGTCCAGCAAGCCCAGTTTAGGAGAATTCCGTGCCCTGTCATCTATTCCAACATGAACGCTGATTTCGGAAGGACTCTTCTGTCCTATCTGGCTCCGGGCACGCAGTTCATAACTTTCATACGTTGGTTTCCTATAACTAGACACATGCAAAAGGACACTAGTTTAAGATAACCAAATGTGAAATAAGGTGCTTGTTACTTGTACAAAAGAAAGAAGGTGAGTTAGCCGTGATGGCGCATTCCTGGAATACCAGTATTTGGGAGGCCGAGACAGGAGGATGACAGGTTTGAGGCCAGCCTTAGCAGTTTGGTGAGACCCTGTTTCAAAACAAACAAAACAAAACTCCAAAACAGCCGGGCGTGGTGGCGCACGCTTGTAATCCCCGCGCTTGGGAGGCTGAGACAGGAGGCTCGCGCAGGTTCGAAGCCAGCCTCAGCTACTGAGTGAGGCATCAGCAATTTAGTGAGACCCTGTTTCCAAATAAAATATAAAATGGGTCTGGGAGTGTAACACGAAGGTAGAAAGCCTCTGGGTTCCACCCCAAGTACCACCAAAAAAAAAAAAAAAGGAAGAAAGGAAGGAGGTTGGCTTGCTATGAAATGTACAACAGTGGTCACTGCTGAGAAAGTGTCTTGAAATGGATGGAGTGCAGTGACCCCACGAGAGTCAGCAGACTAGAGATTTTACCCAACGTGAGGCTAGTGGCCGCTCTGCGTAAACTACATGACGTGACAATTACAGTGCTAAATTAACCACTAGGCCCCCAAAATTAATATTTTATATTTGTAAGAATGGCTTGAGCTACTTTTTTTGGTGGTACTGGGGTTCCTGGAAGCCCTTCTACCTCCAGGCTACACTCCTAGACCTATTTTATATTTTATTTGGAAACAGGGTCTCTTAAGCCAGCACGGCTGGCTTCGAACCTGCGCGATCCTCCTGTCTCCGCCTCCCAAGTGCGGGGATTACAAGCGTGTGCCACCACGCCCGGCTTGAGCTCTTACTGATCAAAACAATAATAACATCTACTAAGATTGATCATGGATAAAGTGTTCATATATCACTATTTTATTTCTTTGCCCCGGGGATTGAGCCGAGGGGTATTCTACCTCTAAGTTACACCCTCAGCCCATTTTAGTTATGAAACAGAGTCGCCCTAACCTGTGATCCTCCTGTCTCAGCTTCCCAAGTGCTGGGGTTCCTGGCGCATGTCACTCTGCTCGGCAATAATAGGAAACGGCTATAAAATAGCAGAGGGAACCAGCCATCGTACTTACAGTTTAAGCAAAAGAGAAGAAAGTACCACGGAGACAGATGAAGCGGCCATGGCGGCAGATCCCATCCAGGGTTGCAAGACCAAACCAATGGGCATAAAAACGCCTAGGAAACAATTCTGGATTAGAGGCAGCGGTACTGAACAGAGTATCCGTGTGCTTCCAGCACACACATACAAGTCATTTATGTGCTAATGCGTCAGCCCTTCATCTTCTTGGTGGTGGACATTTACTTGGCTGCCAAGTCTTCGGTAATAGAGTGTTGCTGTGAGCAGCCTCATACCTGTCTCCCTCTGCTCGTGTTTGAGAGTTTCTCCAGGGGCCATCCCTCGGAGCGAAACTGCTAGGTCCTAAGAACGCCCGGCACACCTTTGCTTTGGTGGCTGTCCTTCAGTCCATCTCCGTAGTGCTAGGACCAGTACGCGATCCCACCGTGACAGAGAGTCCGTGTTCTACACTCATCCACGTTTCATTTCAATTCATTCTTTCTTATTTGTTTAATCTATTTATTTGTATTTACTTATCATTTTGCAATACTGAGGATTGAACCCAGGGGCATTCTACCTCCGAGCTCCACCCCCAGCCCTAATTTTTTTTTTTTTGGTGGTACTGGGGTTCTTGGAAGCCCTCCAAACTCCAGGCTACACTACCAGACCTATTTTATACTTTTTTATTTGGAGACAAGGTCTCTTACGCCAGCGTGGCTGGCTTTGAACCTGTGCGATCCTCCTGTCTCCGCCTCCCAAGCGCGGGGATTACAAGCGTGCGCCACCACGCCCAGTTCCTTTTCCTTCCTTCCTTCCTTCCTTCCTTCCTTCCTTCCTTCCTTCTTTCCAGGTCTGGGGATAGAACCCAGGGGCATTCGACCTCTGCGCTACCACCCCTGTCCTATTTTTTTTTATTCTTTATTTTGAAACCAGGTCTCACTGAGTTGCAGGGGGCCTCACTTAGTAGCTGAGGCTGTCCGCGAACCGCGATCCTCCGGTCTGAGTCTCCTGAATGCTGGCATTACAAGCGTGCGCCACCACGCCCGGCCCGATTCTTTATTTTGTATTTGGGGGTCTTACTAAGTTGCAGAGGGAGGGCCTCACTAAGTAGCTGAGGCTGGCTGTGAACCCACAATCCGCCTGTCTCAGCCTCCCAAGTGCGGGGATTACAAGTGTGCGCCACCACGCCCGGCATAAGTTAAGACCCTGTTTTAAAAATTAAAAAATCGAGGCCGGGCACGGTGGAGCACGCTTGTAATCCCAGCTTTTGGGAGGCTCAGATCGGAGGAACGCGGTTCGCGGACACCCTCAGCTACTTACTGAGACCCTCTGCAACTCAGTGAGACCCTGTTTCAAAATAAAGAATAAAAAATAGGGCAGAAGGCATAGCTCAGAAGTCGAATTCCCTGGGTTCCATCCAAGACCCACAAAAATAAATAAATAAATAAATAAATAAATAAATAAATAAAAATAAAAAATTGGGCCAGTTTGGAGATAGAATGCCCCTAAGGTTCAATTCTCAGCAACACACACACACAAAATATCTGTGTGTGTGAGTATATAGAGAAAGAGATAAAAGTCATATGGCAAAATATTCTGCTGAAAGTAGGTGAAGGATACATAGATTTTCACTGTACCCATTTTCTTTTCTTTTTTCTTTTTCTTTCTTTTTTTTTTTGCAGGTTGCAGAGGGATTAGACCTCTGAGCTACACCCTCTACCCTATTTTTTAAATTCTTTCTTTTGAAACAGGGTCTCACTGAGTTGCAGAGGGCCTCACTAAGTAGCTGAGGCTGTCCGCGAACTGTGATCCTCCTGTCTCAGCCTCCCAAATGCTGGGATTACAAGCATGCGCCACCATGCCCAGCTTACCCATTTTCAATATTTACATAGGACTGACACCTTGCAAAATAAAAAGTTGGAGGGAAAAAGAAAAGGAGCTGGGCACGGTAGTACATGGTCATAATCCCGGTACTTGGGAGGCTGAGACAGGAGGCTGGCAGGTTCAAAGCCAGCCTCAGCAACTCAGGGAGGCTTTCCGCAACTTAGTGAGACCCTGCTTCCAAATAAAAAATAAAAATAGGTTTGGGGGTGTAGCCTGGAGATAGAAGGCCCTCGGGTTCCATTGCCAGTATGAAAGAAAGAAAGAAAGAGAGAGAGAGAGAGAGAGAGAGAGAGAGAGAAAGGAAGGAAGGAAGGAAGGAAGGAGGAAGGAGGAAGGAGGGAGGAGGGAGGAGGGAGGAAAGGAAGGAAGGGAACTTGTCAAAATGCTCATACATTTGTAGGCTCTAGTAATCACTACTCAAGTGAAGTCTCGCGTTTAACATTACTTCTCACTGCATCAGCGGATCGTATACAAAAACTAAGCTCAAACGAGTACTACTAGGTCTCAGGCTTCCATTGTGATCGGCCTCTGATGACGTCAGTGGCAAAAGTAATTGTTGAGAGTCACATACCAGCAGCTATGGGGATTCCAACCAGATTATAAATGAGCGCGAAGACAAAATTTATTCGAATCCTCTTGACTGTCTTTCTTGATAAGTCAATACTCGCCACCACATCCAGAAGATCATTCTGAGAACAGAGACATTTGTGATATTAGTGAGAAAGTCTAACTTTTCTATTTGATGCTGTGTGTACTGAAGCTTATGGGTACCATGGGGCAATGGGTGGACTACCTACAGCTCTTCGCCAAAACTTTGAGCCAGCCTCGAGAGATGTTCCCGGAGATTCTTCTCAAGGTTCTGAAGACACTTTTAGGGTCTATGTGCTGGCACAAGGATTAAACCTCATTAAAATAAGCTCCACAAATACTTGCTGGAAATAGTTCTATTTTAAATATATTCCTAAATCTTTTTCTATTTTTTTTGTGGCACCGGACACTGAACCCAGAGGCATTCTACCTCTGACTACACCCCCAGCCATGTTTTATTTTTATTTGGAAACAGGGTCTTACTAGGTTGTTGAGGGTCTCAGTACTTTCTGAAACTGTCATCGAACCTGCGATCCTCCTGTCTCGGTCTCCCAAGAACTGGGATTTACAGGCATGCACCAGCACGCCCGGCTCTAAACCTTTTCTTTTTTTGTGTGTATGATACTGGGGGTTGGAACCCAGGGACTTTTCTACCTCCGGGCTATACTCCCAGACCTATTTTCTATGTTATTTGGAAACAGGGTGTCACTAAGTTGCTGAAAGCCTCACTCAGTAGCTGAGGCTGGCTTCGAACCTGCGCGATCCTCCTGTCTCAGCCTCCCAAGTGCGGGGATTACAAGCGTGCGCCACCACGCCCGGCCTAAACCTTTTTCTTCCCATGAGAAGGTTGTAATTCCCATTTGCATTGCTGCACTAGGAAGGGCAGTAGGTTACTAGGAAGGCTGCCCGTACTCCCACCCCAAACTGTGTTGAGAGACAGGAAGGCGGGAGCTGGGGCGGAATGGTGCTCAGTCCACTCTGCGACGTGACCACTGACTCACCCTGATCAGAACCACGTCGGCTGCTTCAATGGCCACATCTGTGCCTGTGCCAATGGCGATTCCAACACTTGCCATCGCCAGGGCCGGGGAGTCATTGATGCCGTCTCCTACCATCGCCACGCGTCTGCCTTCCTCCTGCAGCTGTTTCACCTTGGCAACTTTGTGGGAAGGCAGAACTTCAGCAAACACCTTAGTGATGCCAACCTGCACGACAAAAGGGAACTCAGTCTGCTCCAGGAAATATGACTGACAACGGCCTGAAGACTGAACGATGAGGCCGGGCGTGGAGGCGCATGCCTGCAATCCCCGCGCTTGGGAGGCTGAGACCGGAGGATCGCGGTTGGCGGCCAGCCTCAGCTACTTAGTGAGGCCCTGTGCAACTCAGTGAGACCCTGTTTCAAAATGAAAAGATAAGTAATAGGGCTGGGGTGGAGCTCGGAGGTAGAATGCCCCTGGGTTCCATCCCCAGTACCTCAAAAAAAAGTAAAGGGGTCTTTTAATATCCAGTAACGTCCTTTTTATTTGTTTATTTATTATTTTCTTTTTTTGCGGGTTTGAGAATGTAACCAGGGGCATTTGACCTTCAAGCTACATCCCCTGCCATATTTTTTATTCTTTATTTTGAAACAGGGTCTCACTGAGTTGCAGAGGGCCTCACTAAGTACCTGAGAGAGAGGGAGAGACAGACAGACAGACAGAGAATCCACAGTTCTCAAACCAATTACCTGAGAAGCAATAGATCTGGCTGTTTTGCTGTTGTCTCCAGTCATGAGGACCACTTCCAAGCCCATGGATTTCAGAGTGTGGACAGCCAGTTCCGCTTCAGGCTTCACCGTGTCCGCGATGGCGATCAAGCCGCACAGCTCATCTAACGCACGAGAAGGGAAGACGTGCGTTTGGAACATGGGACAAGCAGAAGAGTATTCATGTGTAATATTTCAGAAAGAAATGAGTTTTGTTAGGCTGCTAGGACTAGGCTTAATTCGAGACATCTCTGAGTCCACACACACTTTCTACCACAAACCCTCTAACAAAATTCCGTATTGGGTTATGCAAATTTCACAGAATAAGGCAGGGGTAATTAATGAAGGTGGCAATAGCAAAATAAAAAGGAGGAGCCGGGCGTGGTGGCGCACGCTTGTAATCCCAGTACTTGGGAGGCTGAGACGGGAGGATCGCAGGTTGGCGGCCAGCCTCAGCCACTTAGTGAGGCCCTCTGTAACTTAGTGAGATCCTGTTTCCAAATAAAGAATAAAAAAATAGGGCTGGGGGTATAGGTCAGAGGTAGATTGACCCTGGGTTCAATCCCCAGTACTTCAAAATAAATAAATAAATAAATAAATAAATAAATAAATAAATAAATAAATAAATAAATGCCAGGGGTGGTGGCGCATGCTTGTAATCCCAGCATTCGGGAGGCTGAGACCGGAGGATCGCGGTTTGCGGACAGCCTCAGGTACTTAGTGAGGCCCTCTGCAACTCAGTGAGACCCTGTTTCAAAATAAAGAATAAAAAATATGGCAGGGGATGTAGCTTGAAGGTCAAATGCCCCTGGTTACATTCTCAAACCCGCAAAAAAAGAAAATAATAAATAAACAAACAAATAAAAAGGACGTTACTGGATATTAAAAGACCCCTTTACTTTTTTTTGAGGTACTGGGGATGGGACCCAGGGGCATTCGACCTCCGAGCTACACCTCCTGCCCTATTTTTTATTCTTTATTTTGAAATGGGGTCTCACTGAATTGCAGAGGGCCTCACTAAGTAGCTGAGGCTGTCTGCGAATGTCTAGCCTCCTGTCTCAGCCTCCCGAATGCTGGGATTACAAGCTTCTTTAGATAGGTATTTGCTAATAGCCACATTTTTTTAGCTAATTCAAAGGCAAATGAAGGTAAAAAGTAATACTTATTTTCCTTTTAAGGTGAAAGGGGGTGAATAAAGATAAAACTGGTATTTTGTGTATGGAAACGGTTACTATAAAATATTTACTTCATTCTGTTTATAAAACAAAACTAAAATTGTGTTCTCTAGCCTGGCATGGTGGCTCACACTCCTAATCCCAGCATTTAGGAGGCTGAGATGGGAGGATCGTGGTTCGCGGACAGCCTCAGCTACTTAGGCCCTTTGCAACTCAGTGAGACCCTGCTTCAAAAAATAAAAAGATAAAACATAGGCCTGGGGATATAGCTCGGAGAAACAATGCCCCGGGGTTCCATCCCCAGTACTGCAACAACAACAAAAAAAAAATGTGTTCTCTGCTTCTAAAAAGCCATAGTAGCCGGGCGCGGTGGCGCACGCTTGTAATCCCCGCGCTTGGGAGGCTGAGACAGGAGGATCGCGCAGGTTCGAAGCCAGCCTCAGCTACTTAGTGAGGCTCTCAGCAACTTAGTGAGACCCTGTTTCCAAATAAAATATAAAATAGGTCTGGGAGTGTAGCCTGGAGGTAGAAAGCTCTGGGTTCCATCCCCAGTACCACACACACACACAAAAATAAATAAATAAATAAATAAATAAAAATAAAAAGCCATAGTAAGATGCAGGTTTCGTACTCCGCAAGCATTACAAATGTGGAATAAGTAATCTCACAACTAGAACTTTACCCTAAGAAATAATTTAACAAATGAAAGCACCTAAAACCTCGAGGGCGTTTACTACAGTGTGGTTTACAGCAATGAAATCTTAGGAATACTGTACATTTTCAACAACGGGGAGTGATTAATTAGAGTAGTAAGTTTGATAAGTTATGCAGCATTAATCTAAAATTCTAGGGCTAGGGGTGTGGCTCAGGAAGAGTACCTGCCTAGCATGCACAGGCCCTGGGTCCAATCCTCAGCACTGCACAAATAAATAAAAAATAAAAGTATATATATATATATATATATTAACAATGGACAATATTTTATCAAGTAAAATAAGGCATAATGAAATGGTATGTACCAAAGGCATTTTAAATTTGTATCCACCTTTACTGAGGTGAAGTTTACATACAATAAACTGTGCCCATCAAAAAACAGTATGTGCCGGGCGCGGTGGAGCACGCTTGTGATCCCAGTACTCAGGAGGCTCAGACACGAAGCTCACAGTACGGACACAAGCAAGGAGTGAGAATGTCATCAACCTAGCAAGACCCTGTTTCTTCTTCTTCTTCTTCTTTTTTTGTGTGTGTGGTACTGGGGTTCCTGGAAGCCCTTCTACCTCCGGGCTACACTCCCAGACCTATTTTATATTTTTTTATTTGGAAACAGGGTCTCTTAAACCAGCGCGGCTGGCTTCGAACCTGCGCGATCCTCCTGTCTCTGCCTCCCAAGCCCAGGGATTACAAGCGTGCGCCACCACGCCCGGCAAGACCCTGTTTCTTTTTTCTTTTTTCTTTTTTTTTGGTGGTACTGGGGTTCCTGGAAGCCCTTTTACCTTGGGCTACACTCCCAGACCTATTTTTATATATTTTTTTGGAAACAAGGTCTCTTAAGCCAGCGCGGCAGGCTTCGAACCTGCGCGATCCTCCTGTCTCCGCCTCCCAAGCGCGGGGATTACAAGCGTGCGCCACCGCGCCCAGCAAGACCCTGTTTCTAAAGAAGAAATAAAATCAGCTGAGGTGTAGCTTGAAGCAAGAATGCCTCTGGGTTCAATCATCAGACACACACACACACACACACACACACACACACACACACACACACAGAATGGCCCTGGGTTCAATCACCATTTATATCAACAAAATCAGGAATGAAATTAAAACTGATACTGTCTTAAAATGATGGGATTATGAATGTTATTTTACTTTGGTATTATTTTACTCTTATGTTCTTTTATTTAATGTGTGTGTGTGTGTGTGTGTGTGTGTGTGTGTGTGGTACTTGGGATGGAACCCAGGTTGCCTCCTACCTCAGGGATACACATCCAGCCCTATTTTATTTTTTATTTGGAAACAGGGTCTTGCTAAGTCACTGAGAGCTTCACTAAGTTTCTGAGGCTGGTTTCAAACCTGCGATCCTCCTATGTCAACCTCCCAAGTCCTGGGATTACCTGTGTGTTTCACCACGCCTGGCTGTTTTTAGCTATTTTTTTAAATGACATGATTAGCTTTTATTTAAAGCAGGCTAGGGAATAAAATAACAAAGATAGAAAAATGCTAGAAATTTTTAAAGGTTTTTTTTTTTTTTGCCTTCTTGTAATGCTGGGAATCAACCCCAGAGCCCCAGTTCAGGCATTTTAATTAATCAGTAACAATCATATGTTACTAACATTCTCACGTTGTGAATAACCCTCATTGCTCAGAAGGATCTCCAAGACACACAGAAAACCGTAACTGGGATGGCATCCGTGAGTGGCAGCTGCTTAGGGCGAGACTTACCATCAACTGCCACCAGTATAGCGGTCCGACCTTTCCTTTCGTGTTCAATCATGGAATCGTCCACGTCGTTGTTAATGACGAGGCCGTTTCTAATCATCCACTCCCGGTTACCAATGATGACTTTGTACTGCTGAGAATTAAGAGCATCTGAAAGTAAGGACAGAGATAACGTCCGTGAGCTCGCGTGATCTTCGGAACCAGAACTTGAAGCACGTCCTCCTGCCAGCCTCGCGCACGCGGCAGCGCGTGTCTGGTAGAACACGAGCCTCAGCGGCCACTTGCAAATGCTCCAGGAATACACTTCGCTCTTTATGTTTCAGGGTCTCTACATCTGTGCTGCCTTTTCCTCAAATGTTCTTACCCCCACGCTTGGGAAAGCAAACCCTATCACATTCTTGTAATTTATTTTGCGGCTCTGGGGATGGAACCCAGGGGCATCCTATCTCCGAGCTACATCCCAACCCAATTTTTTATTCTTTATTTTGAAACCGGGTCTCACCGAGTTGCAGAGGGCCTCACTAAGTAGCCGAGGCTGTCCGCGAACCGCGATCCTCCGGTCTCAGCCTCCCGAATGCTGGGATTACAAGGGCCGCCGCGCCCGGCTTATCACATTCAAATATTACTTTCTCGATGAGGCTTGCCCTTTGACCTTCCATAGCAACTCACTTAAATTCAGCATACTTATTGTGTACCCATGGCTGAATGTGGCTGGACATGAACGTGACCATTTTTATTTATTTATTTATTTATTTATTTATTTTTGGTGGTACTGGGGGTGGAACTCAGAGGCTTTCTACCTCCAGGCTATACTCCCAGACCTTTTTTATATTTTATTTGGAAACAGGGTCTCACTGAGTTGCTGAGAGCTTCACTAAGTAGCTGAGGCTGGCTTCGAACCCGTGCGATCCTCCTGTCTCAGCCTCCCAAGCAAGGGAATTACAAGTGTGCGCCACCATGCCCGGCCTGAACGTGACCATTTTAAACGTGTGACTAATAACTTTAAGTGCGCTCTCGTGCTGTCTGGCACGTCCACTCCGCTCCCCCAGCTCACACACCCTCCATTTCTTCTAGATGGTGAGTTCACACCACCTCCGCTCTGTCTCTAGCTTCTCTCCCGCTTTGTTTTTATTTTTTTTCCAGAAATGAAGGAGAAGCGACCAGAAGGGCACGTGCACAGCCTCTCGTTGCCACGACTGCCCGGCGCCCCGTGCCTCCCGTGTCCGCGGACGCCTCCTGTCATTCCACCCTGATCCTGCTCCTACGTGTGCACCGCATCGCCCGCCGCTCCCTACCCAGAAACCCTCTCCACGACTCTCCCTCGCCTTTCCTGCAGAATCCACTTTTCTACCTCTGCCGCACATAATCTTTTTACTAACCCTCGCTCTTCTTTACCTCTCTAGCTACCCCATCTCTCTGCTGCTGTACACAACAAAAATTCTTAAAAGTGTTGTCTCTATTGGCTGTTAGCAATTCAACTATTTCCATTCTCTGGCAAACTCACTGTAGCATAGCTTTTGCCTCTACGATTCCAATTAACTATCCACACAGTACCCCGGACCTTTACTTCTTTTGTGTGTGGTACTGGGGATGGACCCCTTCTACCTCCAGGCTACACTCCCAGACCTATTTTATATTTCATTTGGAAACAGGGTCTCTTAAACCAGCTGAGGCTGGCTTCGAACCTGCGCGATCCTCCTGTCTCCGCCTCCCAAGCGCGGAAATTACAAGCGTGCGCCAGCACGCCCGGCTCTCCCTGGCCTCTACATGGGGCTTTGGGCTTCAGTCCTTAGCCCTTCCGTGCTGACAATCTTAGCCAGTTTCAAGGTGTTAAATATAGCCATATCAGCATACCAGATCTGTCCAAGAAAACAACTTTCTATGATGGTGGAAATGTTCTAAATCTGCTTTGTTTTGTTTTGTTTTGTTTTATACAAGAAGCTGAACCCAGCGGTATTCTACCTCTCAGCTACACCTCATCCCTATTTTATTTGTTTTATTTTGGAAGGGAGTCTTGTTAAATTGCTGCGATTAACCTCAAATTTGCAATCCTCCTCTCTCAGACTCCTAAGAACCGGGATTATAAGTGTGCATAAACACACCTGACTTTTACTCTGTTATTTTATTTATTTATTTATTTATTTATTTATTTATTTATTTATTTATTTATTTATTTATGGTGTTGAGGATTGAACCCAGGAAAATTCTACCTCTGAAATCCACCCCCAACCCTATTTTTTATTCTTTATTTTGAAACAGGGTCTCACTGAGTTGCAAAGGGCCTCACTAAGTAGCTGAGGCTGTCTGCGAATTGCAATCCTCCTGTCTCAGCCTTGCACATGCTGGGATTACCAGCATGAGCCACCACACCAGGCTTTCTACTATGTTTTTTTTGTTGTTGTTGTTGGTACTGGGGGTGGCACCCAGAGGCTTTTCTACCTCCGGGCTATACTCCCAGACCTATTTTCTATTTTATTTGGAAACAGGGTCTCACTGAGTTGCTGAGAGCCTCACTCAGTAGCTGAGGCTGGTTTTGAACCCGTGCGATCCTCCTGTCTCAGCCTCCCAAGCGCGGGGATTACAGGTGTGCGCCACCACGCCTGGCTTCTACTCTATTTTTCTTTCATTTTATTTTATTTTCAGGATGGAGAATTAAACCCAGGGGGCACTGTACCACTAACTATGCCCCTACCTCAGACCTTTTTATTTTTCATTTGAAACAGGGTTTTTAACGGGCTCTTCTTTTAAGGGGTTCTTTTTTTTTTGTCTTTTTGGAACCGGGGATTGAACCCAAAGCGCCACACCTGCAAACCAGGCGCTTTGCCACTGAGCTACATCCGGCCCCCGAAACAGGGCTTTGCGAAATTGCTGAGGCTGGACTCAAATCTGTTACTCTCCTGTCTCAGCCTCCCAAGTACTAGGATTACAGGGATGTATTACCATGCCTGGCTTATCTGCTCTGTTTAATACAGTAGCCACTAACACATACCTGTAGCCACTGAGCACTGAGACAGGGCTAGTGATCGAAGAGCTGAATTTTAAATGAATTTTTAACTCATCTAAATTTAAATAGTCTCATTTACTGGTGGCTGCTGTACTCAACACCACAGATGTATAAGCAAACGATTCCCAAATCTGCATCTTCAACTCGGCTTGCTCCCGGATCTCCAGACTCCCATGGCCAACCTTCTATTTGATATTTCCATTCGTGCGACATTTCCACTTGAACATCTAATAGGTACCCGGGCCGGGCGTGGTGGCGCGCGCTTGTCATCCCCGCGCTTGGGAGGCGGAGACAGGAGGATCGCGCAGGTTCGGAGCCAGCCGCGCTGGCTTAGGAGACCCTGTTTCCAAATAAAATATAAAATAGGTCTGGGAGTGTAGCCCGGAGATAGAAGGGCTTCCAGGAACCCCAGTACCACCAAAAATTAAAAAAAATAGGTACCCAGATTTTATATGTATAAAACAGAACTCCTACTTTTGTCTGCAGTACTGCCGCTCTCGTGGCGGCTCTGTTTCCTTTTATGGCATGGTCTCCACTGAACGTATACTTTCTACTCATTGTTCTGTTTTCCCACCCAGAATGCTGAGCTCCAGGAGTCAGAAGTTTGTTGATGGGCTCACTGCTGGTTGTGTCGTGTGTATGCGTGTTTGGAGGGCTGACCCCGGGCCTTGCACACGTGATACATGAGCTCTACTGTTGAACTAACCCTCTCTCCTCGTTCTTTTGTGCCTTGACCAGTGTGTGACACACAGCAGATACTCAATAAGTCACTGGAGCCGGGCGCGGTGGCGCACGCTTGTCATCCCCGCGCTTGGGAGGCGGAGACAGGAGGATCGCGCAGGTTCGGAGTCAGCCGCGCTGGCTTAGGAGACCCTGTTTCAAAAACCTAAAATAGGTCTGGGAGTGTGGCCCAGAGGTAGAAGGGCTTCCAGGAACCCCAGCACCACCAAAAAAAAAGTCACTGGATGATTTCCTAGGTGTCAGTGTACTTGATACTAGAAGTCCACAGGCAAAATAATAAAGTCATGGAGTAGTAGAAACAGCTAGTAAATAAATATCAGGTAGTGTGTCTAGTTCGACAACAAAGATTAAATACAATTTTGGGCCGACCACTGTGGTACATGCCTGTGATCTCAGCACTTGGGTGGCTGAGACAGGAGGATCGCGGGTTCGAGGCCAGCCTCAGCAGCAGACCAAGACTCTCAGTAACCATGGGGAGCTCTGTCCCAAAAAACCGCGACAAAAACTAGCCAGATGTGCTGGCGTCTGCTTGTCATCCCAGCACTTGGGAGGCTGAGACAGGAGAAACACAGGCTTAAGGACAACCTCAGCATGTAGTGACACCCTCATCAACCTCGTGAGATCCTGTTTCAAAATAAAAATAAAATCGGGCTAGGGGTAGAGCATGGAGGTAGAATGCCCTGGCTACAATTCCCAGTACCACGAACATACAAAATAAAATAAAATACAAAGGGCTGGGTATGTAGCTAAGAGTTAGAATACCGCTGGGTTCAACCCCCAGTATTACAAAAAAGAAAAGTAGAGTTATGATTTAAGAAGGAGATGGGAGCCGGGCGTGGTGGCGCACGCCTGTAATCCTAGCATTCAGGAGGCTGAGACCGGAGGATCGCGGTTCGCGGACAGCCTCAGCTACTTAGTGAGATCCGGTTTCAAAATAAAGAATAAAAAATAGGGAAGGGGGTGTAGCTCAGAGGTCGAATGCCCCTGGGTTCCATCCCCAGACCTGCAAAAAAAAAAAAAAAAAAAAAAAGAAAGAAGAAGAAGAAGATGGGCCTGGGGGTGCACACCTGTAATGTCAATAGTTAAGAACCTGGGACAGGAAGATTGTAGGTTCAAGGCCAGCCTCAGCAACTGAGCAAGACTCTGCTTCAAAATAAAGAGAACAAGCTGGGCATGGTGGCGCGTGCTTGTAATCACAGCACTTGGGAGGCTGAGACAGGAGGATTGCAGGTCTGAGGCCAGCCTCAGGAATTCAGTGAAGGTCTCTGCAACTTAAGCCCTGTTTCCAAAAGAAAAAAATAAAATGGGCCTATGGGTGTAGCTCGGAGGTAGAATGCCCCTGGGTTCCATCCCTAGTTCTGCAAAAAAAATTAAAATAAATAAATTAAAATACATAAATAAAATAAAAAATAAAGGGAACAGAAAGGGGGTAGGGTATAGCTTATAGAGAGAATACCCCTGGGTTCAACCCCTAGTAGCACAGAAAAGAAAGGCTCTTTATCTCTGGGCAGTGACTGTCAGTGAAGGTGTCACAGAACAGGGATGGGAGCCTGGTTGCAAAACAGAAGTGTAAGTTGAGGGGCAAGCAGAATTTGTATATAAAGATATTACATAGAGGAAATGGTCACGAAACACTGTAATAAGCAGGAAATAACACACTGTGCAGAGGAAACCACAAAAGTTAAGTACGGATGGAACATGAAGTACACATGGACCAGAGGAAAAGAGAGACAAGAGATGACGGGGGCGGGACATCCATCACAGCCAACAGATGTGGGGCCAGGTGTGGAGAAGAGAAAGAACCATGGAGGAGCCCCCTTCACCGAGGTCCGTCTAAGAACCACGGAGGAGCCCCCTTCACCGAGGTCCGTGAATGGCCTCGAGGACTTATGTGAACTCCTAAAGCACATTCTGAGAAGCACGTCCGCAGCTTTTGGTACATTCCTCCAAGACACCCAGCAGACACAGGTTAGAATCCACTGGGTTACAGGCCTCAGTCCCGACGTGATCGGGTTTGACGTCAGCAAATTCACTCAGGCACCGCGGGCGGGAAGCGCTGAGCTCGCAGGTGGGTAGATCGTGGGGGGGGGGGGGCAGTGCGAAGCGCGGGAGACTGCGCCCGGGATGCAGATTTGAGTGGAAGCTGAAGCCTACAGATGGTAGAATAAGGGACGGGCGTGGACAAGATTGTACGGAGAGAGTATATAAAGTGAGGGGAAAGAGAACAACTCACACCCAGAGGATATCCTATAGCTGAGAGCTCAGGAAAGAGGAATTAAAGGAGGATGGGAAGAAACAGCCAAAGGAGTGAGAGAAGAACGTAGAGAAAGCCCCGTTACAGAATCAGAGGAAGGAGCCGGGCGTGGTGGCGCACGCTTGTAATCCCAGCTTTTGCGAGGCTGAGACAGGAGGATCGCAGTTTGAGGACAGCCTCAGTGACTAGTTAGTGAGGCCCTCTGCAACTTAGTGTTTCAAAATAAAGATAAAAACCGCCGGGCGTGGTGGCGCACGCTTGTAATCCCCGCGCTTGGGAGGCGGAGACAGGAGGATCGCGCTGGTTCGGAGCCAGCCTCGCTGGTTTAAGAGACCCTGTTTCCAAAAATAAAAAGAAAACAGGTCTGGGAGTATAGCCCAGAGAAGGGCTTCCAGGAACCCCAGTACCACCAAAATAAAATAAAATAAAATAAAAATAAAGATAAAAAATAGAGCTGGGGGTGTAGCCCGGAGGCAGAATATCCCTGGGTTCCGTTCCCAGTACCCCCCCCCCCCCACACACACACGCAAGAATCAAAGGAAGAAAGAGTGTACAGTTTTTGTGTGGTACTGGGAATTGAACCCAGGGTGTTTTACCTCTGAGCTACATCCCCAGCCCTTTTTTAAATTTTGAAACAGGGTTTTGCTAAGTTGCTGAAGACCTTACTCTGTTGCCGAGGCTAGCCGCGAACCTGCGTCCTTGTGTTTCAGCCTCTCAGACGCAGGCGTGCGCCGCAAGCGGTTTAGGTGGAAGCATCCTGAAATGTCTTGGGACGTCGTACAGGGTGCAAACTGAAGACGGACCGCTGGAGACAGCAGGGAGGCCCACGCCACGGGGATGTAGAAGGGGCAGTGTCAGTAGTGCGCATGGTCCAGAAATCAGACCGCAATGAACCACGGCGTGACTCTGCACTGAGTCGCTGAATTCAATGAACCTAGACACTTTTTCTCAAAGGTTAGGGATAAAGAGAATAAAGGCAGTAGTGGAGATGGGAACGTAGTGCTTTTGTTAGGAGAAAAGCTTATATGTTTAGGAGGAGACCCTATTACAGAGGAAACGGGAAGAGCTAGGCACAGTGGCTCACGCCTGCAATCCCAGCACTTGGGAGGCTGAGGCAGGAGAATCATAGGTTCCAGGCCAGTGCGAGGCAACTTAAGAGAGATCCTGTTTCCAAAGAAAAGCTTAGCCGGGCATGGTGGCCCACACTCGTAATCCTAATACTCAGGAGGCTAAGACAGAAGGATGACGGTTTCGCGGCCAACCTCAGCTACTGAGGCTCTTTGCAACTCAGTGAGACCCTGTTTCAAAATAAAGAACAAAAAATAGAGCCGGGCGTGGTGGCGCAGGCTTGTAATCCCAGCATTCGGGAGGCTGAGACCGGACGATCGCGGTTGGCAAACAGCCTCCGCTACTTGGTGAGGCCCTCTGCAACTTAGTGAGACCCTGTTTCAAAATAAAGAATAAAAAAGAGGGCAGGGGTTTTGTAGCTCGGAGGTCAAATGCCCCTGGGTTCCATCCCCAGACCTGAAAAAAAATAAAGAATAAAAAATAGGACTGGGGCCAGGCGTGGTGGAGCACGTTTGTAATCCCAGCATTCAGGAGGCTGAGACCTGGAGGATCACGGTTCGTGGACAGCCTCAGCTACTTGGTGAGGCTCTCTGCAACTCAGTGAGACCCCGCTTCAAAATAAAAAATAAAAAATAGGGCAGGGGGTGTAGCTCGGAGGTCAAATTCCCCTGGGTTCCATCCCCAGACCTGCAAAAAAAAAAAAAAAAAAAATAGGACTGGGGGTATAGCTCAGAGGTAGAATGCACCTGGGTTCCATCTCTAGTAACACACACACACACACACACACACACACACACTAAATAAATAAATAAATAAATAAATAAATAAATAAATAAAGCTCAGAGGTAGAACCTGTCTGGGCTCAATCCCCAGTACCACCAAAATGTCAGAAGAAAGGGTGAGAAGGCGAGCTGACCGCTGCAGAGGGAAGGCAGTATGAGAGAGGAAGGCAACGTCCCGGGGATTAAGAGAGGGTGGGGTCGAGAGCAAACAGCAAGATTTCTTGGGCTAGATAAGGGGTCGCTCTTCCCATTAAAAAGGAATAATACTGGACCCCCTGAACTGGAAAGAGTGCACGCCTGGGAGCCAGCACTTTCTACCTGAGGAAGGTGACGAGGTGATGTGGCGGGGTCGGGGCGGGGGGCGGATCAGGGGATCCTGTGAAAGGTACCAAGCGCCGGGAGCGGCCGGGCGTTGGCGGAGGCCGGACCACTGACGACCAGGCGCGGAGTATCCCGAGTCGAGCGATCAGAGGCCCGTGGTACCCCGGTCTGAGAGAATGAAACCACGATGCCAGGTTTTGCCTCTTACATAACATTTCAGGGTTCAGAGGTTAGCCATCGGTTCACAACTACCCCGTAATTGGTACTACAAAGAAAATTCGCTTACTTGAGAGCTGGGCATCAATAATCATGGAAGACGAAGTTGATGACTGTTCGTTACTTGCATGAATTTGAACCAGGGACGCATTTTTAATATTATTTTCCTCTATCTTCCAGTTATTCTTATGGAGCAAGCCTTCGATATTGGTGACTTTACAGCTAATACCACAGCCTGGTACAACCTGGAAATCTAGGCAGGTGCCCAAGGTTTCAGAGTCCAGCTCCTAACAAACAGAAACAGAAGAATTTCCTCCGCTGTTCTAGTCATCCAAGACCATCTCTTAGCAAGAGCATCCCTGACTCCTGGGGAATTCTAAATAATTGGAATAAAAGCGTTACTTTTCATTGCCACTTAACTAAGGTGGATTTTGTAAGAGTAAAGGAACAGAGTGCGGAATATGACATTGAAGGTTGGCAGAGAGTGTCAGAACCCTCTGCGTTGAATCTTACTTTCAAAAATTGATTAAAAAAAAAAAACTGGGAGGGTTACTGACATGCTCTGGCCTTTCCAGGATAGAATTACAAGTTAAATTTTTAATTCATAATCGAGTCGATTTTTGTTTGTCTATTTTTAGTACTGGGGACTGAATCCAGAGGCGTTCTATCTCTAAGTCACATCCCTAGCCCTTTTTTTAATTTTGAAACAGGATCTCGCTAAGTTGCCCAGGCTGGTCTCAAACCTGCAATCCTCCTGTCTCAGCCTCCCAAGTACTGAGATTACAGGCGTGTGCCACCATGCCTTGCTTTAAGTTTTTTTATTTGGTACAGGGCAAAGGCTAACAAAAGCCAGCTCCTTTAGTACCCATGGTGCTACTTAGTCTGATTCTGTGAACTCAGTAAGACAAAGAATTCTGGGGGCCATCACTGTTTCCTGCCTCTTTCTTGCCAACCTCTGGGTTATTTGATTTGGGTGTAAAGAAGCCAAGGTCAGTAAAAGTTAATAAGCATAAAGGAGAGAAGAAACAAAGAAATGGCAACACCAAGAGGAGAAACCGCCACATTTTTAAGTGCAAAATGAATGAGAGATAATTAAGGAAGAACTTACACAAGTCAATGAGACAAAGACAAGCAGCCCTATGGAAAAACAGGCAAAGGAGACAGGCAGACAGGTTTGGGAGAAACAGGTCCGAAGGGCCAGGAGACACGTAAAGAGATGCTCGACCTCACTTCTGATAAAGCCAATGTGAAGCAAACTATCAACAAATATTTTTCGCAATAAATTGTAAAAAAAAATGTGCTGCCAATAACTGGGCAGGTGGGCACTCATAACCTTGGGCGCAGGTGTCAGCTACAACCTCTCGTGTGGACGTTGGTAATATACACTAAAATGTAATTGCAAGTATCCTCTGATCCAGCGATTGCATCGCCAGACCTTTAGATGACAGACTTCAGATGTATGACTGGGATGTCCAATCATACGCCAGAATACAACGGTCATTAAAAAACTCAACGTGGCAGATCTGCATGTGCTGAAGTGGAAAATTCACTGAGCAAAATAAAAAGTAAGGTGCCAGAGTCTGGTCATTATGTGGCCCTTTTAAGCAAAGCTTCTAAAAAGACAGATACAACTCTACTGGTATAAGCATTAAAATGGTAAAGACGGCACACGCAGTAGCGTATTTGCAGAGGCCCTGAGGCAGGAGGGTCGCTTACGCCCAGGAGTTCAGGTCTAGCCTGTGCAACAGGGCGATCCTATTACCTCTTAAAAGAAAGATTGGTTAACAGATGCACACCTTTGTGGCTATACCCCAGATTATTAAATCATATATTTTAAGAGGATGAACCTTAGACGAGCGTGGTGGCGCACGCTTGTAATCTCAGCATTCGGGAGGCTGAGACTGGAGGATTGTGGTCACGGGCACCCTAAGCTACGTAGTGAGGCCCTCTGCAACTTAGTGAGACCCTGTCTCAAAATAAAGAATAAATAATAGGGCTGGGGGTGTAGCTTGGAGGTTGAATGCCCCTGGGTTCATCCCCAGACCCGCAAAAAAAAAAAAAAAAAAAAAAAAAAAAAACCACAAAAAACGATGAACCTTGCCAGGCATGGTGGCACACACTTGTAATCTCAGTACTTAGGAGGCTGAGACAGGAGGATCGCAGGTTCGAGGCCATGTACAGCAACTTAACAAGACCCTCAGCAACCTAGCATGGATCTGTTTCAAAATAAAAAACAGAAAGGGCTAAGCTGTGTGGTAGAATGCCCCTGGGTTCAATCTTCACTACCAAAAAGAGGATAAACTTTATTGTATATGCATTTATCTCAATAAAGTTGTCATTAAAAAGGGCCAGTAGCAGGTTAACGGTTGTTAAATATCGGAGAGAGGAATTATGGAAGGGCAGGGAGCAAGGTTTTCACTCTTCATTATGTAATTCTCTGAACTATGAAAATTTCCACCGCAAAATCTGAATTTCTTCTATTTAAGTTGTTATGTCCAAAGGAATTATCTGTGCAGTGGGATTATATTTAATTCCTATTTTTTATCTCTGGACTTGTCTGTGGGGAGGCATTAAATCATTGAGAAGATACAAGTTTCTTTAGTCTCATGCCGACTTCGTCCGTAAAGTATCATCCAGCACCAGTGTGAATTTGGCCTATGCCATTCCTATAGATGACTATGTTCATGGAAACGAGGAAAAGCCGTACCTGCTTGCAGTATTTGGTTACAGCTGCTCCTAGAGGGTGCTCACTGTGACTCTCGGCAGTTCCCACGATGGCCAGCATCTTGCTGCGTGATATCCCGTTACTTTCCACTAGAATCTTTACTTGATTCACCACTGGGGTTCCATGGGTGATGGTTCCAGTCTTGTCAAACACCACTACCTTCACCTGCAACACAATGAAAATACAATTCGCAGCCCTTAACAGCGTCTTTCCAGAAATGAGCAGAAAGATCTACGTCGGCAAACAGATTCCTATTTGATTTCCTAATAAAATGGCCTCTGACTTAATTTGACTTCCAAAACTGACTGTCTTTGGGAGAACAAAAGAATAAGACAAGAAATACTGCAGCCAGGCGTGGTGGCTCATGCCTGTAAATCCAGTACTTGGGAGGCTGAGACAGGAGAATCACAGGTTCAAGGTCAGCAACTTAGCGAGACTGTTTCCAAGTAAAAAAATGAAATAATGCTGGGGGTGTAGCTTGGAGGTAGAATGGCCCTGAGTTCAATCCCCAGTACACAAAACAAAACAAAACAAAATAAAAAAATCCCAACCAATCAACCAACCAAACAACAACAACAACAAAATACAGGGTTAGTGACCAGGTTTGGGGAGGAAGTGGGTTTTTGGTGGTACTGGGGGTGGAACCCAGGGGCTTTCTACCTCCGGGCTATACTCCCAGACCTACTTTATATCTTATTTGGAAACAGGGTCTCACTAAGTTGCTGAGAGCCTCACTAAGTAGCTGAGGCTGGCTTCGAACCTGTGTGATCCTCGTGTCTCAGCCTCCCAAGTGCGGGGATTACAAGTGCGTGCCACCATGCCCGGCTAGTGACCAGGTTTGGTAGCACACACAATCTTGGTACTTGGGAGGCTGATACAGGAAGATCATAGGTTCAAGACCAGACTCAGCAAGTAGTGAGACTCCCATCAACCTAGTGAAACCCTGTTTCTAAATAAAAATCAAATAGGGCTGGGAGTATAGCTCAGAGGTAGAATGCCCCTGGGTTCAATTCAAGAGAGGGAAGGAGGGAGGGAGAGAGAGACAGAGGGACTGACTGACTCTAGTTGGAAGTCATAGCCCTCCCCTGCAAATGATCAACTATTTAATCCTGCTACCTATCTGTGAGTGTACACTAAATAATCAGAGCTCAATGCTAAGGGTTGACTGTTAAAAGGCAGTTCAGAGATGCCTCTGCTGCCTCAGGGGACTCAAAAAGGCTTTCAATACTAATGAATTCTGGATCCACTTGGGGAAGCCGGTGGAAGGCAGCTGATTATGAGAGGAGTTAAGTCGTTAAGGTGAAGTGAAGCCGGCTGTGGGCGCACGCTTGCGATCCTAGCATTTGGGAG
This sequence comes from Muscardinus avellanarius, assembly GCF_963383645.1. NCBI lineage: Eukaryota > Metazoa > Chordata > Mammalia > Rodentia > Gliridae > Muscardinus > Muscardinus avellanarius. Next base: position 114,022,403 of record NC_137792.1, on the reverse strand, counting down.
GTTGAGACGGGAGGATCGCGGTTCGCAGACAGCCTCAGCTACTTTAGCGAGGCTCTTTGCAACTCAGTGAGACCCTGTTTCAAAATAAAGGATAAAAAATAGGGCTGGGGGTGTTGCTCAGAGGTAGAATGCCCCTGGGTTCCATCCCCAGTACTACAAAATAATAAAAAGTTGGAGTGAGTACCAGATAAGATCAGCTGGGTTGCTTTGGCTTGATTGGGTCCTGGTTAGAAACTTGGGCTTAGCGGGCGCGGTGGCGCACACTTGTAATCCCCGCGCTTGGGAGGCTGAGACAGGAGGATCGCGCAGGTTCGAAGCCAGCCTCAGCTACTGAGTGAGGCTCTCAGCAACTTAGTGAGACCCTGTTTCCAAATAAAGTATAAAATAGGTCTGGGAGTATAGCCCGGAGGTAGAAAGCCCTGGGCTCCACCCCCAGTGCTATTAAAAATCAAAATGACTGCCTGTATGCAGTGGCTAGGTGAGCGTCCAGATTCGTCCTAAGCGATGCCTTCTATGTAGTACATGCGTCTGCCCATGCTTTATGTCCTCATTCTAGCAGTATTTGGTTTTAGTCGAATTCAAGTAGGCTTATTTGAGACTGTTATCGGAGTCCTAATATGAGAGAGAACAGGGATAGGATTATATTCCTAGCCAGGTGCGATGACACAGACCTGACATCCCAGTATTTTGGAGGCAGAGACGGGAGGATCACAGGTTTGAAACCAGTCTCAGCAATTTAGGCCTTTAGCAACTTAGTAAGACTCAAAATTTCAAAATAAAATAAATCAATGAATAAAAAGGAGCCCGGCGTGATGGCGCACGCTTGTAAGCCCAGCATTTGGGAGGCGGAGACAGGGGGATCACGGTTCGCAGCCAGCGGCAGCTACTTAGCCAGGCCCTTTGCAACTCAGTGAGACCCTGTTTCAAAATAAAGACTAAAAAATAGGGCTGTGGTGTAGATCAGATGTAGAATGCCCCTGGGGTTCCATCCCCAATACTGCAAAAAATAAAGAAAAAAATAAAAATAAAAAGGGCTGGGCGTGTAGCTTAGAGGTGGAATGACCCCGATTAGTCGTGTGTGTGTGTGTGTGTGTGTGTGTGTGTGTGTGTGTGTGTCTCACACTATATTCCTGAAATCATAGCTGAAAACTGCCAGCTGGTGGCAGCAAAGGCAAAGAAACCTCCCTGTAATTGGCAGCGCCATTTCCTGCTGGAGAAGCTAAACACGGATGGAGTCGGACTTGGGCGAATTTTCCCAGATAAGTATCCACTGTATCTTCCTGCCCTGAAGGCCGGTGCAGACTGAGCTGGCTGGGGCTCCGGCTGACCCACAGCAGGGTCTGCTCTCACAGACTAGGCCCGGAGGGCGTTTAGCGGCTGGTCTCCAACACCAAACTGGAGCAGAGGGAAAATAAAACTTCTCAGCCGTCAACCCTCAAGGGAGGCTCAGCTTCTGAACCGTGAGGAAACAAGGCAGGACTCTGGGCAGTGTCCCTTTGTGCGGCGCCTTACCTTATGGGCCATCTCCAGGGGCTCCCCGCCTTTAATAAGTATGCCATTCTGAGCACCGACGCCCGTCCCCACCATCACGGCAGTTGGGGTGGCCAGGCCCAGGGAACAGGGACACGCGATGCACAGAACCGTGATAGAGGCTTGGAACGCAAAGCGGATTATCGTTTCTGGCCGGGAGATACTTCTATTGTAGCCCTTGAGAAGAAAGAAGAAATGATGGCTGTTGATTTCGAGCTATATGAAACAAAAGAAACACCCAGGGCTGTTCTACCCCTGAGCGATACGTATTCCTAGCCCTTTATTTTTATTTTGGAATGGAGTCCTTACCTAGCACTGGCCTTGAACCTGTGATCCTCCTGTCTTGGACTGCCAAGTACTAGGATTATGGGTTTGCACTACTGTGCCAGGCTCTGAACTCCATTTAAATAAAACCTTAAGCCGGGCATGGTGGCGCACGCTTGTAATCCCAGCATTTGGGAGGCTGAGATCAGAGGATCGTGGTTCGTGGCCAGCCTCAGCTACTTAGTGAGGCCCTGTGCAACTTAGTGAGACCTTGTTTCTTTCTTTTTTTTTTTTTGTGTGTGTGTGTGTGTGTGTGTGTGTGTGTGTGTGTGTGTGCTACTGGGGTTCCTGGAAGCCCTTCTACCTCCGGGCTACACTCCCAGACCTATTTTATACTTTATGTTTGAAAACAGGGTCTCAAGACAGAGCTGCTGGCTTCGAACCTGCGTGATCCTCCTGTCTCAGCCTCCCAAGCACGGGGTTACAATCGTGCGTCACCAAGCCCGGCAGTCAAAAACATTTTAAAAAGGTTAAAAAATAGGACTGGGGGTGTAGTTCGGAGGTAGAATGCCTCTGGGTTCCATCCCTAGTACTGCAAAAAAGTTAATTAATTAAAAATAAAATAAGACTTTCAGAATAAGAATGGATGCAAAATGCTAGGTTTTTAGTAAATTCTCAAATACTTAAATATTCATCTAAAAGTGATAGCTCTATATAGAAACTAAGTTGGAAGGGATATATATTATGTTATATTTAATATATATTATGCTTTAATTTATGCTAATTACAATACTGCAAAATAAGTATTATTATTTTTGGTGGTTTTGGGGGTTGGAATCCAGAGGCTTTCTACCTCCGGGCTATACTCCCAGATCTTTTTTATATTTTATTTGGAAACAGGGTTTCACTAAGTTGCTGAGAGCCTCACTAAGTAGCTGAGGCTGGCTTCGAACCCGTGCGATCCTCCTGTCTCAGCCTCCCAAGCGCTGGGATTACAAGCGTGCGCCACCACGCCCGGCTTTAAAATAGGTATTATCTATCAAAAATGGGTAAGAAAACTGAAGATAAGTGACTTAAAGTTTATATTTCACCTTTCTTTTTTGTATACTGGGATTGAATCTAGGGGCGTTATACCTCTGAACTATACCTCTAGCCATTTTATTTTTAAGTTTGAAACAGGGTCTTGCTAAATTGCCACGGCTGTCCTTGAAACTGCGATCCTCTTGTCTTGGCCTCCAAAGTACAGGAATCGCAGATGTGCATCACTGTGCTGGCTAAAGTTCGTATTTCTTGTTTGAGGCACGGCACGGGTCTGCTTCTCCATTTTACCACACCACGCTTTTGAGATCATCAGAGAAAGAAAGGATGCAAGTGCTATCCTGTTGTTTCTTTGAGTTGCTTTTAGTTTTTGATACTAGGGATGAAACCCAGAGGCATTCTACCGTCCAGCTAAATCCCCAGCCTGATTTTATTTCTTATAGGGTCAGCTGGGTGTGGTGGTGCAGGCTTGTAATCCCAGCATGTGGGAGGCTGAGACAGGAGGATCGCGGTTCACAGACAGCCTCAACCACTGAGGGAGGTCCTTTGCAACTCGGTGAGACCCTGTTTCAAAATTAAATAATAGCCGGCCGTGGTGGCGCACGCTTGAAATCCCCACGCCGGACACAGGAGGATCGTGCAGGTTCGAAGCCAGCCTTGCTGGCTTAAGAGACCTGTTTCAAAAAAAAAAAAAATATATATATATATGGAGTGTGGCCCGGAGGTAGAAGGGTTGCATCCCCAGTACCACCCCAGTACCACCAAAATAAATAAATAAATAAATAAATTAATTAATATAAAATAGGGCTGGGGGTGTAGCTCAGAGATAGAATGCTCCTGGGTTCCATCCCCAGTACTGCTAAATAAATAAATAAATAAATAAATAAGAAAGAAAGAAAAGTAAAAAAAAAGAAAATAGTGTCTCACTAGGTTGATGAGTCCCACTACTTGCTGAGGTTGTCCTCGAACCTGTGATCCTCCTGTCTCGGCCTCTCAAGTACTGGGTTACACGCATGCACCACCACGCCCGGCTACCAAAATGCTTTTCTTAAAACTCTCTCACACCCTTGAAGACACAGTAGTTCCCACTTACCTGCAGTTTCATTTACCTACAATTAACTACAGTCTAAAAAATAGTAAATGGAAAATTCCATATATAAAAAATTGGTAAGTTTTCAAGTGCCTGCCAATCTCTGCCACACTTGGAATATGAACCATCCCAGAGTCTGACAATAAAAATGCTGTAACTGCCGGGCGCGGTGGCGCACCTCATAATCCCCGCGCTTGGGAGGCGGAGACAGGAGGATCACGCTGGTTCAGAGTCAGCCTCGCTGGCTTAAGAGACCCTGATTCTAAATAAATAAAATATATAAAATAGGTCTGGGAGTGTAGCCCGGAGATAGAAGGGCTTCCAGGAACCCCAGTACCACCACCAAAAAAAAAAAAAAAAGCTGTAATATACCACCTACCCATCAGTTTTTCAGTCATCAGAACTGTTGAGATACTGCAGGGCTCGTGTTCAAGTCACCCTTATTTTACTTAAAAATGTTCCTAAAGCCGGGCGTGGTGGCGCACACTTGTAATCCCAGCATTTGGGAGGCTGAGACTGGAGGATCGCAGGTTCACGGACAGCCTCGGCTACTTAGTGAGGCCCTCTGCAACTCAGTGAGACCCTGTTTCAAAATAAAAAGAATAAAAAATAGGGCAGGGGGTGGAGCTCGGAGGTCGAATGTCCCTGGGCTCCGTCCTCAGTTCCTAAAGTGATGCTGGCCATTTGAATATGACAAGATGCCACGACGGCTTTCTTTACGTGGAAACGTGAAAGCTCTTAACAGTCAGGGGGGGGAAATCTCTGCTCAGCTTTCAAAGAGCAATGATATGAACAAATTTTCTCTTGGTGAAACCATGAGGGAAGAAAAGGCAATTCATTCTACATTGCTGTCATACCTCAAACTGCAAAAGTTACAGCCTAGGGTCTGAGAGTGCGTAATAAAGATGGAAAAGCCACTGCATCGGCGGGTGTATTTTAGGGGGAAAACACAGCTCGTATGGTGTTGGGTACTTCCAATGAGGGTCCCGGAACACATCCCCGGAGAGGAGGCGCTGCCGTCCCGCCAGCAGGCACTGACCCCAGGGCCTCACCGTGCTAGGCCAGGCCTGTACCACTGAGCCATGCCCCAGCCTCTACTGGTAATTTTGTGTTATTTCCTCTTCTGCAAAAGATTCACAGACTGATGTGCCTGTTATAAAGAGTTGTTGCAAGTCACTTACAGGGAAGTAGGTTTCCACAATTTCAAAGTTCAGAAATCCGATTATGATCCATACCAAGAGGGTCGTGATGGAAACGAAAACAATGAAAGGAACAAAGTAGCCGCTGAGTTTGTCTGCAAACTGCTGGATAGGAGCCTGGAATGAAAGATAAATATAACAATACTACCAGAAAGTCTCCTTTTTTTTTTTTTTTGCAGTACTGGGGACTGAACCCAGGGGCATTCTACCACTGAGCTGCACCCCTAGCACAATTTTATTTTGAAACAGGGTCTCACCAAGCTGCTGAGGCAGGCCTTGAACCTGCGATCCTCCTGACTCAGCCTCCCAAGTACTGGGATTACAGGCCGGTGCCGCCACGCCCAGCTCAGTCTCTTTTTTTGATTTTGAATATAGAGTATATTTGGTAATTGGCACAGATAAATATTTAATAAACTATATTAAGACAAGTAAAATTAAAGGAGAATATAAGATCTATTTTTTTTTTGTGGTACTGGGGGTGAGACCCAGGGGCTTTCTATCTCCGGGCTATACTCCCAGACCTATTTTATATTTTATCTGGAAACAGGGTCTCACTAAGTTGCTGAGAGCCTCACTAAGTAGCTGAGGCTGGCTTCGAACCTGCGCGATCCTCCTGTCTCAGCCTCCCAAGCGCGAGGATGACAAGCATGCGCCACCACGCCCGGCTCAGAATATAAAATCTAGATCAAGGTTTGTACTGAGGAGGCTTTAAACCAAATACTTTCTGCTTCTCCTGGGAGGTTATGTTACCTTTGATGTTTGTGCCTCCTCCACCAATTTGACAATTTGAGAAAGGGTTGTGTCGGCTCCAACGTGGGTTGCTTGGAAAAGTATAGACCCGTTCTGGTTAATGGAACCGGCGATGACTGTGCTGCCGGGTTTTTTAGCCACAGGCATTGCCTCCCCTGTAGGAAGAGCAGAAAGAGATTCAGGGAGCACAGATGATCACTATCTCCAGACCCACCAGGATTTTTGTGTGTGTGTGATACTGGGGATGGAACCCAGGGGCTTTCTACATCCGGGCTACACTCCAAGACCTATATTTTAATATACTTCATGTGAAAACAGGGTCTCACTAAGTTGCTGAGAGCCTCACTCAGTAGCTGAGGCTGGCTTCGAACCTGCGTGATCCTCCTGGCTCAGCCTCCCAAGCGCGGGGATTACAAGCGTGCGCCACCACCCCTGGCTATGACCTCCCATTATTTGTTAACTCTCAAGAAGGTTCTTATTCTATGAAACAGAATTTGGACAAATGCCTACGTGAAGGTAGCCTTCTGTTTATTCCTTACGTCAGTTCTAGATCAAACCAAGGAAGACATGTGTGAACGGCAAATGCGAGTATGTTAGGTCTTGTTGACAGATGTTTCCGGAGCTTCGCCCAATCCCTGATCACTGCTTCTCAAGCACCATTCAAAATGCAGATCTGAGCCGGGCGTGGTGGCGCACGCTTGTAATCCCCGCGCTTGGGAGGCAGAGACAGGAGGATCGCGCAGGTTCGAAGCCAGCCGCGCGGGCTGGCTTAGGAGACCCTGTTTCCAAATAAAAATGTAAAAATAGGTCTGGGAGTGTAGTCCGGAGATAGAAGGGCTTCCAGGAACCCCAGTACCACCAAAAAAAAAAAAAAAATGCAGATCTGAGTCTTGCTCTGTAGTGGTGAGTGGTGTGAAAGGGACAGGGCGCTGCCACTATAGTGGGCCAGGGTCAGGGATACTAGATGGTACCCCAAAACCGAGACTATTCCCATACAAAACGGTAAAGCCTCCCTACGTGTGTGTGTGTGTGTGTGTGTGTGTGTGTGTGTGTGTGTGTTACCAGGAGTGGAACCCATGGGCTTTCTATCTCCGGGTTATACTCCCAGACCTATTTTATATTTTATCTGGAAACAGGGTCTCACTAAGTTGCTGAGAGCCTCACTAAGTAGCTGAGGCTGGCTTTGAACCTGTGCGATCCCCGTCTCAGCCTCCCAAGCGCGGGGATTACAAGCGTGCGCCACCACGCCCGGCTCCAGCATCCGTATTAAGCAGCATGGGAATCCTAAATAATTTCTATGTGGCCCATAACTGGACCTCTCGGAGTGTGGGCAAGGCATTATTTTGATTCTGCTCCAAACTGGCCTTCGTTATCTAATGGCCTCCTTTCTTAGCGCATACCCTGATTTGGAAAACCTATATAGTTCTAGCCCAGCTCAGACCGGACCATTCTTTCGGCCAGGTAGGCAGAATAGCTATCTGCCTGGAAAGACTTGCCAAAGCCTATCTGGCTGTACAGGAGGCCAAGAGGACTTCCTTAGTTAAAGCATTCTAGTAATTAACCATCCCCTCGGAAAAGGGTCCCCAACAGTGTCACTAGACCACAAAGTAGCTTCGAGGAAGTTGGTTTAACACAATCTTATAAAGAACTTGCATTGCCTTTGCTCGTAATTTACTTCCTCACAGTTTCTACAAAAAGTTCTTCGCTTAGTGAGCCTGTTAATTTCGGTCCTAGGGATTGAACCCAGGGGGCATTCTCCATCTGAGCTACACCCCAACCCAGGTTTATTTTTATTTATTTATTTATTTATTTATTTATTTATTTTTGCGGGTCTGGGGATGGAACCCAGGAGCATCTGATCTCCGAGATCCACCCCCTGCCCTATTTTTTATTTTGAAACCGGGTCTCACTGAGTTGCAGAGGGCCTCACTAAGTAGCCGAGGCTGTCTGCGAACCGCGATCCTCCAGGTCTCAGCCTCCCGAATGCTGGGATGACAAGCGTGTGCCACCACGCCCGGTTTATTTTTTGTGTTTGAAACAAGGTCTTGCTAGGTTGATGACAGTCTCGCTAAACTGCTGAGGCGGGTCTTGAACCTGCGATCCTACTGTCTCCACCTCCCAAGTACTGAGATGACAGGCCTGGACCACCATGCCCGGCTTCAGTGTCTATACCAAGACTTTCAGTTTCCTTCACTTTTGTGTCATGATCCTCTGAACAAACATACCGGTTATGAGAGATTCATCTACCATAGAATGGCCTTCGATAACACGACCATCCACCGGAAATTTGCCGCCCGGAACCACCTTGATGATATCGCCGCGTTGTACGAGATCCACGTCGACCTGTTCTTCACTGAGTAGGAGGTAACATCAAAAGTGTCATGAAAGCATGCTCCTCGCCCTCACCTTTCTATGTCAGCTTTTTAGTTCATGTCAAGCTCACGGCTCCATGATTACCACCCATGGAAACTAAGACCAATAGAGTGGGGGGGGGGGAGAGCTCCACCCCCTGCCCTAGTTTGCTTTTTATTTGGAAACAGGGTCTCACTAAGTTGCTGAGATCCTCGCTAAGTAGCTGAGGCTGGCTTCGAACCTGTGCGATCCTCCTGTCTCAGCCTCCCAAGCGCGGGGATTATAAGCCTGTGCCACCACGCCCGGCTTTAACTAATTTTTTTAATAGTCACCGAATAAGTGAAAGCTTTGAAAATAACGTAATGGGTTTGTTTATTGAAACAATTTACTATATAAACAATTGTATGAGTTTATTATTATTATCTTGTGGTATTGGGGGTGGAACCCAGAGGCGTTCTACCTCCGGGCTATACTCCCAGACCTACTTTATACTTTATTTGGAAACAGGGTGTCATTAAGTTGCTGAGAGCCTCACTAAGTAGCTGAGGCTGGCTTCGAACCCGTGGGATCCTCCTGTCTCAGCCTCCCAAGCGCGGGGATTACAAGTGTGCGCCAACATGCCTAGCAGCAAAAACTGTGAGTTTAAAACTGAGAAACATAGGCTGGGCACAGTGGCACAGGCTTGTAATCCCAGCATTACAGGAGGCTGAGATAGGGGTTCACGGCCAGCCTCAGCTCTTAGTGAGGCCCTTTGCAACTCAGTGAGATCCTGTTTCCAAATAAAGGATTAAAAATAGGGCTGGGAGTGGAGCTTGGAGGTAGAATGCCCCGGAGTTCCATCCCCAATACCGAAAAAAAAAAAACCCAGAAAAAAACCGAATGAACACTTTAGCTCCAATTTCTAACTTCTAAGTAACAAGAGTTACAGAATGAATTAAATGACTTCACAGGGAAGCAAGAGGCGAGTGTAGATGGTGAGCTAATCCTCACATTTGATGGACTTTTCTACAAGGGCAATTATATTGGGCAGAGGAGGAGGAAAGGGGAAGGATAGTCTAGATTAAACAAAATATATGATACATATTTATATGTATGAAATGTATACGTGATTCAAAACATCACAATATCTCATAAATATGTACAAATATTATGCGTCAATCAAAAAACTATTTTTTAAAAAATGCAACAATGTGGCACACCCTTGTAATCTCACAACTTGGGAGGTTGAAACAGGAGGATTCCAGGTTCAAGACCACCCTCAGCAACTCAGCAATGCCTCCCGTAACTTAGTGAAACCCTGTTTCAAACTAAAAACATAAAATAAAATCAGGGTAGGGGTGCAGCTCACAGGTAGACCATCTCTTGCTCAACCTCTAGTCTAGTACACTACACACACACACGCGCACGCGCAAACACACACACACACACACACACACACACAATTGCAATGATGCAGTGACCTTGTTTGAACTCTATTTAAAACAAGAAGACTTGCTGTGCGTGGTGACGCACGCTTGTAATCCCCGCGCTTGGGAGGCGGAGACAGGAGGATCGCGCAGGTTCAAAGTCAGCCCCAGATACTCAGAGAGAGGCCCCCAGCAACTTAGTGAGACCCTGTTTCCAAATAAAGTAGAAAATAGGTCTAGGAGTATAGCCCCTGGGTTCCACCCGCAGTACCACACCCCCGAAATTTTTTTTTGTTAAGAAACAAGGACACTTGCCGAGCCGGGTGGCGCATGCTTGTAATCCCAGTACTTGGGAGGCCAAGACAGGAGGATCCCCGGTTCCAAGCCAGCCTCAGCTACTTAATGAGGCTCTCAGCAATTTAGTAAGATCCTGTTTCTAATTTTTTTTTTATTTTTTTTTTTTTTTTTGCGGTACTGGAGATGGAACCCAGGGGCATTTTACTGCCAAGCTATACTTCCAGCTCTATTTTTTATTCTTTTTTTTTTTTTTTTTTGGTGGTACTGGGGTTCCTGGAAGCCCTTCTACCTCCAGGCTACACTCCCAGACCTATTTTATATTTTTATTTGGAAACAGGGTCTCTTAAGCCAGAGTGACTGGCTTCGAACCTGTGGGATCCTCCTGTCTCCGCCTCCCAAGCCCGGGGATTACAAGCGTGCGCCACCACGGCCGGCTTATTCTTTATTTTCAAATAGGGTTTCACGGAGTTGCAAAGGGCCTCACTAAGTAGTAGCTGAGGCTGTCCGTGAGGTGTGATCCTCCTGTCTCAGCCTTCCAAAGGCTGGGATTGCAAGTGTGTGCCACCACACCCAGCTTGTGAGATCGTGTTTCTAAAGAAAATATAAAAAATAGGCCTGGAAGTATGTTCTGGAAGTAGAAAGTACCTGGGTTCTATTACCAGTACCCCCACCAAAAAAAATTAAAATTAAAATAAAAAAGAATAAGCCGGGCATGGTGGCGCACGCTTATAATCCCAGCATTCGGGAGACTGAGACCTGGAGGATCGTGGTTCGCGGACAGCCTCAGCTACTTAGTGAGGCCCTCTGCAACTCAGTGAGACCCAGTTTCAAAATAAAGAATAAAAAAATTGGGCAGGGGGTATAGCTCGGAGGTCAAATGCCCCTGGGTTCCATCCCCGGACCCGCAAATAAAATAAAATAAAATAAAAAAGAATAAAAATTAAAATAAAACCAGGAAGCTTAAAACATTTTGCAGAGAAAAGTGAATTGGGAATTAAGAGACATTAAGAAATTACTATTTATTTTGTTAGGTATGATGTACTATTATACTTAGAAAAGAATATATTCTGTGTATATGTGTGGTTCTAGGATTGAGCCCAGGAACTGACTCTGAGCTACACCCTGACTCTTCTTTTTTGGTGGTACTAGGGGTGGAACCCAGAGGCTTTCTACCTCTGGGCTATACTCCCAGACCCTTCTTTATATATTTTATTTGGAAACAGGGTCTAAGTTTCTGAGAGCCTCACTAAGTAGCTGAGGCTGGCTTCGAACCCGTGCGATCCTCCTGTCTCAGCCTCCTAAATACTGGGATTACAAGCGTGCGCCACCATGCCCGCAACACCCTGACTCTTGTTAATTTTTTTAAACAAAAAAGCCTGTGCCACGACACTTTTCGATTCCTTATTTGGAGTCAGGGTCTAGCTAAGCTGCTCATGGCGGTGTCACATTTATGATCCTCTTTGCGTCAGCCTTCCGTGTCACCGAGATTACATCATGAGCCCACCAGGACCAGTTTGGGATTTATTTAAGGCAACAGAAGAAAGAAGTGAAACGGGGAAAAATGCAGACAACTCTTATATCTAGGAGAGAGATTTGTGGGACTGTGATACTTTGCTCTACTCTGGATATATTTGAAAATTGTCATAAGAAGTTAAAAAAAAACAGAAGGGCGAAGAAAAAGATAAATACCTCAGGATGATGTTCTCAGAGTTGAGAGTTACAATAGTTGCTTCTGTAGCTTGTAGTGAAATGAGCTTTGCAAGAGCCTCTGACGTTTTGCCCTAAAAATTCAAACAAACACATGACAATGCTAAGAAAAAAAGATATAATCTTTAATATTTACCAAAAGGTGAGCTTTTATTTATTTATTGTGTATCTATGGTACAAGGGATTGAACCCAGAACTACACCCCCGGCCCTGTTGAACTTTTTTGTTTGGAAACAGAGTCTCCTTAGATTTCCGAGGGTCTCCTTAAGCTGCTACGGCTGTCCTCGAACCCGGATCCTCCTATCTCAACCTCCCAAGTACTGGGAGATTACAGGCATGCACTAGTATACTCAGCTGAAAGTCAGCTTTAGAAATGTAAATTTGTTCACATCAGAAAAATGTTCAGATTAGAAATAAAGAATATAAAAGTCTTAAAATTATTGGGTGCAATTTATGAAGAAATTTTAAATTAATAAGAAAAACATCAGAAACCCAAAAGGTCCACGGGCAAAGGGCACCAATGGCAAATCATACAAGAGGAAATATAAATATCATGGAAAACTGTTTATCCTTGCTATTAATGGAAGAAATGGAAATGAAAGCCACCCTATCCTACCACTGAATGCCTACAACTTAGCAAGAATTTCGTTGAGAGGCAAAGCTGATGAGTAGTAAAAGTCCTTCACCGACATACCCTTGCTGGCAACAATTGTCAAAACTTGCAGCATGAACAACAGAAAGATCTGTGCTCTTTAACCCAGGAACCATATCATTAAAATTACTCCTAAGACAGCAGTTCACTGGAAAAGACTATTAGACATGGGCATGTTCAATGCAGGATTATCTCAAATAAAAAATGGAAACCTAATTGAAAGCGAAACCAGAATGATTTAATCAATTCAAGCACACTGATCTGACATACTTTTAGTGTGCAGAAGGGTCAAATAATTATCTAGCTATCGGCTCCCAAAGCGGGTAATACTGCCCCTCAGGGACACTGGGACAATACAGACACATCAAAGGCTGCAAAGTTGTCACTGCATCTTTCTGGGTATTCGCTGGAAAGTAGATTTCCAGGTGGGAGCCGAACTATTTTTATTCCGAAAAAGGGGCAGTAAGCCAAGTAAGTTTTGGCACCTCTGACAGATTGCGAAAACAGGAAAAACCTTTGCCGTGGTAAGGATATAAAGTGGTATGTATGCCACGCTGGCAATTCTGTTAAATATAAAGGTACAGCCGAGCACAGTGGCGCACACCTATGGTCCCAGTATTTGGGAGGTGAGACAGGAGGATCACAAGTTTATGGCCAGCCTCAGCCACTTAGGTGAGGCCCTCAGCAACGTAGTGAGGCCTCATTTAAAAAATAAAATAGGGCCAGATGTGGTGGCGCAGACTTGTAATCCCCGTGCTTGGGAGGCTGAGACAGGAGGATCGCATGGGTTCGAAGCCAGCCTCAGCTACTTAGTGAGGCTCTCAGCAACTCAGTGAGACCCTGTTTCCAAATAAAATATAAAAAATAGGTCTGGGAATATTGCCTAGAGGTAGAAAGCTCCTGGGTTCCACCCCCAGTACCATACACACACATACAAAGAAAGGCTGAAGATATATAACTGAGAGGTAGAACATCCCTGGGTTGAATCCTCAGTACCCTCCCCAACACAATGTACTAGTAAAAAAAAAGAAAAAATAAATGAACTAATAATTTCTTTCAAAAATATTTTCTTCAGTAAATAGTTTACTACATAAATCAATGTATATTTCTTGTGTGTAGGAGGGGTACTGGGTATTGAATCCAGGGGCATTCTACCTCTGAGCTACACCCCAGCCCTATTTTTATTTTTATTTTTTTGGTGGTACTGGGTGTGGAACCCAGTAGCTTCTCTACCTCCAGGCTATACTCCCAGACCTATTTTATACTTTATTTGGAAACAGGGTCTCACTAAGTTGCTGAGAGCCTCACTAAGTAGCTGAGGCTGGCTTCGAACCTGTGCGAACTTCCTGTCTCAGCTTCCCAAGTGCTGGGATTATAAATGTGTGCCACCACGCCCGGCTATTTTTTTTTTTTTGCAGGTCTGGGGATGGACCCCAGGGGCATTCAACCTCCGAGCTACACCCCCTGCCCTATTTTTTATTCTTTAACTTGAAACAGGGTCTCACTAAGTTGCAGAGGACCTCACTAAGTGGCTGAGGCTGTTCTCGAAACCGTGATCCTCCAGTCTCAGCCTCCCAAATGCTGGGATCACAAGCGTTCGCCATCACACCCGGCCTATTTTTTATTTTTATTTTGCAACAGGATCTCACTAGGTTGATGAGAGTTTCGCTAAACAGCTGAGGCATCCTCAAACCTGCCGATTCTCCGGTCTCAGCCTCCCCAAGTACTGGGATTATGGGTGTGCACCACCACACCCGGCTCAATGTATATTTCTGATGGTTGATCTTGAGAATATTCTGATCGTGTATCCACCCCAAACTTTGACAAGCATCGCCCTTTCTTACTTTACCTTTGCTATGTGCTCCAGCCACCGGCCCAGTGCAATGAACACAAAGAGCATTGGAGGTGTGTCAAAGAAGGTAATGGGGTTCATTCTGGCTCTCTCATACATTGCAACCAGAAGAATTACCAACGAGTAGGTGAATGCAATTGTGGTCGCCAGCACGATGAGCACGTCCATATTCGCGGTCCTATGCTTCAGTGCTTTATAAGCCTGAATGTAGAAATACCAGCCTCCGACAAACTGCGATACAGGAATGATAAACACTGAATTTGAAAAATATTCAAATTCACATATGTATAGACCTCAATAAGTTAAGGTTGCCGGGCGTGGTGGCGCACGCTTGTCATCCCTGCGCTTGGGAGGCGGGGACAGGAGGATCGCGTTGGTTCGAAGCCAGCCGCGCTGGCTTAAGAGACCCTGTTTCCAAATAAAAAAAATATATAAAATAGGTCTGGGAATGTAGCCTGGAGGGAGAAGGGCTTCCAGGAACCCCAGTACCGCAAAATAAATAAATAAATAAATAAGTTAAGGTTACTTCCTTTGGCTTTCTGTTTGGTGTGTGTGTGTGTGTGTGTGTGTGTGTGTGTGTGTGCGCGCGCACACGAGCGCGCGCGCGCGCTACTGAGGATTGATCCCTGGAATATTTTATCTCTGAGCTACACCCCCAGTCCTATTTTTATTTTTATTTTTACAATTTTTGTGGTATTGAGTATGTAATCCAGGGACATTCTACTTCGAGCTACAGCCCCAGCCCTATTTTTTCTTTTTTGTGTGTGTGGTACTAGGGATGGAACCCAGGGGCTTTTCTACCCTCTGGGCTATACTCCCAGACCTACTTTTTATACTTTATGTGGAAACAGGGTCTCACCGAATTGCTGAGAGCCTCACTAAGTAGCCGAGGCTGGCTTTGAACCTGTGCAATCCTCCTGTCTCAGCCTCCCAAGGGCAAGGATTACAAGTGTGCGCCACCACGCCTGGCCCTATTTTTTATTCTTTTTCCTTTTTTTTTTTTTTTTTGGTGGTACTGGGGGTGGAACCCAGAGGCTTTCTAGCTCCGGGCTATACTCCTAGAGCTATTTTATATTTTATTTGGAAACAGGGTCTCTAAGTTGCTGAGAGCCTCACTAAGTAGCTGAGGCTGGCTTCAAACCTGTGCGATCCTCCTGTCTCAGCCTCCCAAGTGCAGGGATTACAAACATGCACCACCATGCCCGGCTTATTTCTTTTTTATTTTGGAACAGGGCCTCACTAAGTTGCTCAGGCTGGTGTTAAACCCGGAATCCTCCTGTCTCAGCTTCCCGAGCGCTGGGATCGCTGGTGTGCACCCCCGTGCTCGGGTCTTTTCCATTCTCATCAAATACGCTTGCCAGCATTTCACTTGCCTGTACAGGTAAACACAGCAGAAAGGACAGCAAGTTCATGATGGACAATCCCGGCAGGATCTGTCGCTCCAGGAACATAGAATTATGGATGTTAATCATTTCCTCATTACTTATGTTCTGATTGTGGTGAAGAGCAGCGAGGTGGTGGTCCATAAGCATCATATATATCATGAGCCCCATTACAGGAATACAGAAAAACAGGCTCACCAGGAAGGACCGTTTCCATCTTACACAGAAAAAAATAAGAAAAGCATTTTCGTCAGAGGTTAATGGTTAAAGAGCTACGTAGCAGAGAAGTATGATGCAAGCCTATTTGCAGCAGGTGGCAGCCATTCTATCCACTATGAGGACGGTACTGGAAAACTGACATGCCAGCAATATGCTACATTTGCAACGAGAAGTCAGACATGTTTGGACCGATACTCCCAAAGTACTTACTGTCTGATTTCTCGTTTATGGTCCAGGTGACTTGCTGATCGGTCCTTCTTGACCAAAGAAGCTTCAAAGCCTAAAATCTAAGGAAATGAATGAGAAAAATTATTCCACTCCATGTATATATAGTTATTAAACAGAGAAACAGTGAGCCATGGGCGTGCCCTTTAGGACAATTCGGTTCAACTGCTGAGCGCAAGCCACTTTGGAGAATACAGATGGCATGCTTCCTGTTCTTCATTACCTTTTCTTGTTGCTGTTGGAACTGGGGTTTGAACACAGGAGCATTCTACCTCCAAGCTACACTCCCAGCTTGCTTATTTTTTGTTTTGAAACAGGGTTAGGTTGCTAAGAGTTTCACTAAATTGTTGAGGCTGGTATTAAACCTGTGATCCTTCGTGTGTGTGTGTGTGTGTGTGTGTGTGTGTGTGTGTGTGTGTGTGGTACTTGGGGTGGAACCCAGAGGCTTTCTACCTCCGGACTATAGTCTCAGACCTATTTTATACTTTATTTGAAAACAGGGTCTCAAGCCATGCGTGGTGGCGCACACTTGCAATCCCCGCACTTGGGAGGTTGAGACAGGAGGATCACACGGGTTCGAAGCCAGCCTCAGCTACTTAGTGAGGCTTTCAGCAACTTACTGAGACCCTGTTTCCAGATAAAATATAAAAAAGGTCTGGGAGTATAGCCCGGAGGTAGAAAGCCTCTGGGTTCCACCCCCAGTACCACCAAAAAAAAAAAAAAAAAGAAAACAGGGTCTCACTAAGTTGCTGAGAGCCACACCCAGTAGCTGAGGCTGGCTTCTAATCTGTGCAATCCTCCTGTCTCGGCCTCCCAAGCGCTGGGATTACAAGCGTGCGCCATCACACCCAACCTAACCTGCGATCCTTCTGTCTCAGCCTCCAAAGTCCTGGGATGAGAGGTGTGTACCATCATACCCCGCTTCCTCATTACTTTTTGAAAGAAATGAATATTCCCTTAATTCTACTTAATGTTTATCCTAGTGCTTTCCAACTATCAATTTAACTCAAGTACATCTGTACTGAAGTAGAGCTTGTCCTGAATAGTTCACAAGAGTCAGCACCATACGACATATTTTTCAAGGTTGTGCATATGCAGGCCCGAGTCTTGTTCCATCAGAAAAAAAAAACCATGAACAGAAGTCATTTTTCCCAATAAAATGAAATACAAAAATAAAACTATAAGGCTAGGCACAGTGGCACACACGTATAAATCACGTACTTGGGAGCTGGAGAAAGGAGGATCACACATTCAAGGCTGACCTCAGGAACTTAGTGGGACCTTCAGCAACTCAGTGAGACCCTGTTTCACATTTGAAACATACCGGCGGGGCATGGTGATGCATGCTTGTAATCTCAGTACTTGGAGGCTGAGATCGGAGGATTAGAGGTTCACGGCTACTTAGTAAGGCCCTCTGCAACTTAATGAGGCCCTGTTTCAAATACAGAATTAAAAAATCGGGCTGAGTTGTAGCTTGGAAGTAGAATGCCCCTGAGTTCAATACCTAGCACCGCAAAAAAACTAAACACTACACTTAAGTGAGACTCACTCACATGGCACAGACAGTAACATGCGTTATGTTTCCGACTGCAATAAATACTGTGTCAATCTTAAATTTCTTGGCAGTTTAGCACAGCGAAGAGAACAACTTAAGCCCAGTGTGGTGGTGTATACCAGTGCTTGGGAGGCTGAGACAGGAGGGTTGCAGGTTTGAGGACAGCTACAGCAATTTAGTGAGACTCTCAACAACACAGCAAGATCCTGTTTCAAAATGAAAATAGAAAAAGGGATCGGAGGTAGAATGACTCTAGGTTCAATACTTAGTACCACAACAGAATAGATATTAGTGATATTATTATTCATACTAATAGGGTCTTATTTGTTTTTGTTTTTGTTTTTTGTGGTACTGGGGGTGGAACCCAGGGGCTTTCTTCCTCCGGGCTATACTCCCAGACCTTTTATATATTTTATTTGGAAACAGGGTCTCACTAAGTAGCTGAGGCTGGCTTCGAACCCGTGCGATCCTCCTGTCTGAGCCTCCCAAGCGCAGGGATTACAAGCATGCGCCACCACGCCCGGCCTCTAATAGGGTCTTATTTGAACCATTAATATAATTTGGATCATCAGAACATCAATTTAGAGCATACTGGCTGGGAGTGGTAGCGCACCCTTGTAATCAAAGCATTTGGGAGGCTGAGGCCAGAGGATCGTGGTTCGCGGGTAGCCTCAGCTATTTAGTGAGGCCCTCCACAACTTAGACTGTGTTTCAAAATAAAGAATAAAAAATAGGGCTGGGGGTGTAACTCAGAGGTTGAATGACCCTGGGTTCCATCCCCAGGCCCGCAAAAAAAAAAAAAAAAAAAAAATTAGAGGATACTGAAATTTCATGTGTGTGTGTGTGTGTGTGTGTGTGTGTGTGTGTGTGTGACTAGGGATTAAATCTAGGGGCTTTCTGCCTTTAAACTACACTCCCAACCCTATAATATTCTTTATTTTGAAACAGGGTCTCACTAAGTTGCAGAGGGCCTCTCTAAATTGCTGAGGCTGAGTGGGCATGGTGGCGCGCGCTTGTAATCCCAGCATTTGGGAGGCTGAGACTGGAGGATCGCAGTTTAAGGCCAGCTTCAGCTGCGTAGTGCAACTTAGTGAGACCCTGTTTCAAAATAAAGAATAAAAAATAGGGCTAGGGGTATAACTCGGAAGTTGAGTGCCCCTGGGTTTCATTCCTAAACCCGCAAAAAGAGACAGGCCAAGTATTTTTACTTGAGTCTTACTTACTTCAATGGTGTGAATAATGTCTCGGGGGCCAATAATTTCTGGATCATACTTAATATGTGCTTTGTTGGTTGCCAGGGCCACAGAGCAATAGAAGACCCCTCTGTGTTTGGTGAGCGTGGACTCTATTTTGTGTACACAGGAGGCACACGTCATTCCTCTCACCTGTGAAAACCAAAGCCTTTGTTATTCAGGAATATTATTTTCCTCCAAAATAAAGTGAGTTAATTCTTTCAACCAAAAGGACTAGTATATATGACAACACAGGACTGCCACAAAAGATCTTATCTGTACCACTGTTATGTTTTAAATATGACCATTAGAATACCATTGTTATATCACATTGAACAAAGTCCCAGTTCTAACAGGTTACATAGGAGAACATTTCGTTAAAAGTCTCCTTCCTGGGGAGTGGTGAGTTGGCCCGGGCCACCCTCCCCCCCATGCCATTTTGGCATGGGGCTGTAACTATTTTTTGTATTTCTATTTTCTGTATTTCTATCTTTTTAATAAACTTCTTTCACACACAAAAAAGTCTCCTGCCAGGCGTGGTGGCGCACACTTGTAATCTCAGCATTCGGGAGGCTGAGACCTGGAGGATCGCGGTTCGCGGACAGCCTCAGCTACTTAGTGAGACCCTCTGCAACTCAGTGAGACCCGATTTCAAAATAAAGAATAAAAAATAGGGCAGAGGGTGTAGCACGGAGGTCGGATGCCCCTGGGTTCCATCCCCAGACCCGCAAAAAAAAAAAAAAAAGTCTCCTTCCTGTCACCACGCCTCAGTGCTAGAAGACTCACTCCACCTCTACTCTTGCTTCTTGTCTCCAATGCCCTACTGCCTTCTAGATTACTTCCTCCTGTATTGCTCTTTAGTGATGGCTACTGGGTGACGAAAGTATTTCAACTTTGTATGTATCAGTATGTATTTTTCTCCATGCCAGAGTGGGGTGATTGCTTAGCTGAGTATTATATTCTGAAATGGATGGGTAGGGCTTCCAGAGGGACTGTGCAAGGATCTCAGCGAGTCCTTTCCTCCAAAAGCAACCTGAAGCCAGGTGAGATAGTGCATACTTGTCATCCCAGTACTTGGGAGGCTGAGATTGGAGGATCGCGGGTCGCGGCCAGCCTCAGCTACTGCTTAGTGAGGCCCTTTGCAACTCAGTGAAACCCTGTTTCCAAATAAAGAATAAAAAAATAGGGCTGGGGTGTAGCTCAGAGGTAGAATGCCCCTGAGTTCAGGCCCTAGTGCCACAAAACAAGAACAAAAAAAAACCTGATGACTTATGATTAGTAAATATATAATGTCCTGAAAACTTCATAATTCTGTAATCAAGGGTTCTTACAATGAAGTTTTATTCTCCTAATCAATATTAAAATGTACAATTATGGGGTGCCAATTCGATCAAGAGTCAATATCATAAAAATGTAGAGAAGAAGCCGGGCGTGGTGGCGCACGCTTGTAATCCCAGCATTTGGGAGGCTGAGACCTGGAGGATCACGGTTCGCAGACAGCCTCAGCTACTTAGTGAGGCCCTCTGCAACTCAGTGAGACCCGGTTTCAAAGTAAAGAATAAAAAATAGGGCAGGGGGTGTAGCTTGGAGGTCAAATGCCCCTGAGTTCCATCCCCAGACCCGCAAAAAAAAAAAAAAAATGTAAAGAAGAGTATTTTGGAAGAGGAGGAGTGAAAGAATCTTTTAAATTTTGAAACAGGGTCTCACTGAGTTGTGGAGGGTCTCACTAAATTACTGAGGCTGCCTTCAACCTTGCACTCTTCCTGTCTCAGCCTCCCAAGTACTAGGATTACTGGTGTGTGCCACCACGCCCAGCTGAAATCATAGTACATTTTATTTTATTTTTTGTGGTTTGGGATGGGCCCCAGGGGCATTCGACAACCAAGCTACACCCCCTGCCCTATTTTTATTCTTTATTTTGAAACAGGGTCTCACTGAGTTGCAAAGGGCCTCACTAAGTAGCGAAGGCTGTCCTCAAACCACGATCCTCCTGTCTCAGCCTCTCAAATGCTAGGATTACAAGCGTGCGCCACCATGCCCAGCAATTCTTTATTTTAAAACAGGATCTCACTAAGTTGCAGAGGGCCTCACTAAGTAGCTGAGGCTAGCTGCGAACCGTAATCCTCCCGTCTCAATCTCCCAAGTGCTGGGATTACAAGCGTGTGCCACCTTGCCCGGCTTCATACTACATTTTAAAAGTTGATTTTCATTTATTAAACCAAACTAAATTCTTACTTTTTTCTTCTTAATAGAGATATAATGCCAGGCATGGTGGCGCACACTTGTAATTCCAGCGCTTGGGAGGCTGAGACAGGAGGATCGTGCAGGTTCGAAGTCAGCCTCAGCTACTGAGTGAGGCTCTCAGCAACTTAGTGAGACCCTGTTTCCAAATAAAATATAAAAAAGGTCTGGGAGTATAGCCCGGAGGTAGAAAGCCCCTGGGTTCCACCCTCAGTACCACCAAAAAAAAGAGAGATGACAATTATATTCCATGCACAAGGACCATGAATAAGTCATGTTCATCCTTCAATCATTTTGATTATCTTATTTTCCCAGCATTTAATTATCTTCAGAACTCTTCCATGAACCCACAGCAATTTTTCCTCCAAAATTAATCGCACAAAGTCTTACTTACCACAAGTTCTAAAACGCCATCCCCTTCATCAGCGTTTTCTATCAAAGTGGCCCCAAATCCAAGCTCTTGGATAAACTCCGCTATGGATGGAGGCTGTGTAACAGTAGGATTATACCTTACTTCTGCCTTGCCAGCCATCAAGGCTACAAGCACAGAATATATTCCTAGAGACAATAAGAAAAACGAGACAGTTCTTATTAAAAGAGTAATGTTATAATTGTTATTTTTTGACGATACAGTCCTCACTAAAAGAGTAATGTTATAATTACTTGTTAGTTTTGTTTTCATTTAACTGTGACAGGATTAAAGTGAATCTGGAGAAATTGTTTAACTTTTGTACAAATCTTGTCCCCCAAACAAATGAAACTATTAGGAAAGGTGGCCTTGTTTTCTTAAAGGTATTATGGAAAATTTAAATGACATATATATGTAAAAGAGAGAACATAACAAACACGATGTATTTATTACATGGCTTCAACCATTATCTAGAATATCTGGCTAGCCGGGCGTGGTGGCGCGCGCTTGTAATCCCCGTGCTTGGGAGGCTGAGACAGGAGGATCGCACGGGTTCAAAGCCAGCCTCAGCTGCTTAGTGAGGCTCTCAGCAACTTAGTGAGACCCTGTTTCCAGATAAAATATAAAATAGGTCTGGGAGCATAGCCTGGAGGTAGAAAGCCTCTGGGTTCCACCCCCCAGTACCACCAAAAAAAAAAAAAAAATAGAATATCTGGCTAGTTTAAGAGACAGGGTCAAAGTATGTTGTCCAGGCTGGGCTCAAACTGCTGGGAACAAATAATCTTCATTGCCTCCTGAGTAGCTAGGGCTCCAGCTGTGCGCACCAAGCTCTTGTTTACCTATGTTTTTTTTTTTTGTTTTTTTTTTTTTGCGGGTCTGGGGATGGAACCCAGGGGCATTTGACCTCCGGGCTACACCCCCTGCCCTATTTTTTTATTCTTGATTTTGAAACCGGGTCTCACTGAGTTGCAGAGGGCCTCACTAAGTAGCTGAGGCTGTCCGCGAACCGCGATCCTCCTGTCTCAGCCTCCCGAATGCTGGGATTCCAAGCGTGCGCCACCGCGCCCGGCTCTGTTTACCTATGTCGATATCCACTCTACTCACTGCCTGCTACCTGGATTGTGATGACGCAAAGTCCAAACATAATATGACGTAGTTTAACTATGTATCTGGAGGCAAGTAGAGTGGTGTATGCCTGTAATTCCAGTACTTGGGAGGTCAAGATAGTAGGATCACAGTTCGCGGGCCAGTACACAAAAATGTAATGAAAACTGCTTGCAAAATAAGAAAAATAAAATAGGGTTGGGGGTATACTTCAGAGATAGAATACCCTGAACTTAATCCTCAGTACCACAAATATAAATAAATAAATAAATAAATAAATAAATAAATAACCTTGGCTACTTAGGCTCTCCTGCAACTTTAATGAGATACTGCTTCAAAATAAAGAATTTAAAAAAATAGGGCTGGGGGTGTAGCTCAGCCCCTGTGTTCAACCCCCAGTACCACCAATAAATAAATACATAAATAAAAAATAAATAGCCAGGCATGGTGGCGCACGCTTGTTATCCCCGCGCTTAGGAGGCGGAGACAGGAGGATCGCGTAGGTTCGAAGCCAGCCTCGCTGGCTTAAGAGACCCTGTTTCCAAATAAAAAAATATTAAAAAATACGTCTGGGAGTGTAGCCTGGAGGTAGAAGGGCTTCCAGGAACCCCAGTACCACCAATAATAATAATAATAATAATAATAATAATAATAATAATAATAAATATCTTGACAAGATAGTCTTTAAAAATAACCATAGTAAAGCTGAGCATGGTGACAAACGCTTGTAATCCCATTACTTGAGAGGCTGAGACAGAAGGATCACAGGTTAGTAGCCAGCCTCAGACACTTAGGCCCTCTGTAAGTTAGTGAGACCCTGTTTCAAAATAAAGAATAAAAAATAGGGCTGAGGGTATAGCTCGGATATAGACTGTCCCTGGGTTCAACCCCCAGTTCCACAAAAAATAATAACAATAATAACCTTAGTAGTCGGGATTGGTGGTAAGTGCTTGTAATCCCAGTCCTTGCGAGGATAAGATAGGATCGCAGGTTCGAGGCCAGCATCAGTTACTTAGGCCCTCTGCAACTTAGTGAGTCCCTGTTTCAAAAGGAAGAATGAAAAACAGACATGGGGATGGAGCAAGGAGGTAGGATGTCCTTGGGTTCAACCCCTAGTACCACAAAAATATAAATAAATAAAAAGTAACAAAAATAAAAATAATAATAGGGCTGGGGGGTAGAGGTCAGTAATAAAAGCCCACTGAGTTCAATCCCTAGGACCACCAAAAACACAATCATCCCACTTATCTAGGCTCGCTATTTGTGTTACTGCCAGGAAGATAACCAATCGCATGTTGCAGCCCTTTCTAGGAATCTCTGGTACTTGGTGGCTACCTGAGGGAGCAGAGGTCAACAGTCCAGAGGTTAGCTCTCAGTGTTGAGAGAAAGGAAAAATGATCACATTTTATTTTAATAATGGTTTTAAATTCGAAATTACCTAATATAGTCAATGTTTTTCTATATAAAGTGCTTACATTTTGGGTTTTGTGAGTACCAAATATACCAGATGATCAATTCACAGGAAAGTGTCAATAATAAATGAAGGGGATAGAGAAAGTGAGGAAAAAATCTTCTTTTTTTTTTTTTTTTTTTTTTTGGTGGTACTGGGGTTCCTGGAAACCCTTCTCTGGGCTACACTCCCAGACACCTATTTTTTATATATTTTTATTTGAAAACAGGGTCTCCTAAGCCAGCGCGGCTGCCTTCGAATCTGCGCAATTCTCCTGTCTCCGCCTCCCAAGTGTGGGGATTACAAGCGTGCGCCACCACGCCCGGCTTGAAAAAAATCATTTTGCTTAAGCTGAATTTAATCTATAGCCAAGCCGAAATAGGCAGAAAATATGATTCTTCAAATCTCAAAAATATAAATCTAGAGCCAGGCATGGTGGCGCACACTTGTAATCCCAGCATTCGGGCGGCGGAGACAGGAGGATTGTGATTTCGTGGACAGCCTCAGCTCCTACTTAGTGAGGTCCTCCACAACTTAGTGAGACCCTGTTTAAAAAATAAAGAATAAAAAAAATAGGGCAGGGGGTATAGCTCACAGGTTGAATGCCCCTGGGTTCTATCCCCAAACCCACAAAAAAAAGAAAAAAAGAAATATAATCATTTATGCAAATTTTAATATTTAAACTCTCTTTTTTTGTGGTACTAGGGGTGGAACCCAGGGGTTTTCTACCTCCGTACTATCCTCCTAAACCTATTTTATTCATTTTATTTGGAAACAGGGTCTCACTAAGTTGCCTAGAGCCTCACTAAGTAGCTGAGGCTGGCTTCGAACCTGTGCAATCCTCCTGTCTCAGCCTCCCAAGTGCTGGGATTATAAGCATGCGCCACTACTCCTAGCTCTCTATATTCTTTTCACAATAATTGGAACTCTTCCTATTCTTTTTTTCTTCCATTTGGCACCAGGGATTGAACCCAGCACATACTAATCACGTGCTCTACCACTGAGCTACATTCTCAGTGCCTCTATTGATTCTTAGAAATATAATGGAGAAGCTGGCTGTGGTGGCGCACGCTTGTCATCCCAGTACATGGGAGTCTGAGACAAGAGGATCGCAGCTTCACAGCCAGCCTCACCTGCTTAGTGAGGCCCTCTGCAACTTAGTGAGACCCTGTTTCAAAATAAAGAATAAAAAATAGGGCTGGGGGTATAGCTTGGAGGTAGAATGCCCCTGGGTTTAACCTCCAGTTCCCCCAAAAAAGAAAGAAAAGAAAAGAAATATAATGGAGACTTAATTAAGAAAATATCAGTCCCATTTAGTTTTTAAAAAGTGAAGACAGTGAACCCCAGCAAGGCTAACATTATTCCTAAGTGGGCCTTATAAGAGGTAGTAAAGGGGACAGTGCTAAATAAATGGAAGAATCAGTTGGATATATATAAATATTTTTTTTTTTTGGTGGTACTGGAGGTGGAACCCAGAGGCTTTCTACTTCCGGGCTACACTCCCAGACCCATTTTATATTTTATTTGGAAACAGGGTCTCACTAAGTTGCTGAGAGCCTCACTAAGTAGCTGAGGCTGGCTTCGAACCTGTGCGATCCTCCTGTCTGAGCCTCCCAAGCGCGGGGATTACAAGCGTGCGCCACCATGCCCGGCCAGTTGGATATATTAAAAATAAATTTGTAGCCGGGCGTGCTGGCGCACGCTTGTAATCCCAACATTTGGGAGGCTGAGACCTGAGGAGCGCCGTTCCAGGACAGCCTCAGCTACTTAGTGAGACCCTCTGCAACTTAGTGAGACCCTGTTTCAAAATAAAGAATAAAAATTAGGGCCGGGGGTATAGCTTGGAGTTTAAATGGCCCTGGTTCCATCCCCAGACCCACAAAAAAATAAAAATATTAAAAATAAATTTGTAAACCAGGTGCAGGCTTGTAATCCCGGTATTTGGGAGGCTGAGACAGGAGGATTGTTTCTTGGACAGCCTCATCTACTTAGTGCGGCCCTTTGCAACTCAGTGAGACCCTGTTGCAAAATGAAGACTAAAAACTAGGCCTGGGGGTGTCACTCGGAGGTAGAATGCCCCTCGGTTCCATCCCCAGTACCACAGAAAAAGAAAAAAAAATGTGATTGGCATACACGTGCTTGTCTCATGAAAAGGTGACTTCTGAATTGCCTGCAAACTGTTGTCAAATTAAGCAAGAGCACTGCAAGCTTCTGTTGTATTTTGTTTGCTTGGCAAGCTCCCTGCTTATTTAGTTAATCAAACAAGCTTAAGCCTTGACAGCATTCCAGTTAGAAGTAAGGGAGGGTTGTAGTGACGTATGCTGAAATAACAGAGCGGACACGGTAAGACTGATGGAAATACGGCTTTGTATATGATACAGATTTTTACAGTAATGTTCTCCTTGGTACATAAGGTGATGTGGTTATTACATAAACTTGGAGTTATTTCTCCAGTGGTGGAGATAAGCTTCCACTAATCCTTACTTCCTTATTCTACCCTTGTGAACGTATCACTAAGATACGTAGTAGGTTATGCCTACTCAACTTAAGACTTTAGGTTGGTCCTTTTGGTCTCATTAAGCAAATATATAACCAATGATGGGGATTTGGCCTGTACTGATTGCTAATAAGGGCAATATTAATTGCTAATACGAACAATCTTTCATCCTTAAGCAGAACAATAAAATCCTTTTTTCTGTCTCTAAGCTGTCAGCCAAGAGCTGCAGCCAAGGTTGACCTTGGTCAGCTAAATGTTGGCTTGTTAGCACAGTTGAACGCTGAATGTTAAAACACAGGCATCAGGCCAGGCGTGGTGGCGCACACTTGTAATCCCCGCGCTTGGGAGGCCAAGACAGGAGGATCACACGGGTTCGAAGCCAGTCTCAGCTACTTAGTGAGGCTCTCAGCAACTTAATGAGACCCTGCTTCCAAATAAAATTTTAAAAAAGGTCTGGGAGTATAGCCCGGAGGTAGAAAGCCTCTGGGTTCCACCCCCAGTACCACCAAAAAAAAAAAAAAAAAACCACAGGCATCTACACTTAGAAAAAATTATACAGTTTAGACTAGAGTTAAAAGAGGAAAAATCAAGCTATATTAACCCAATATTAATTACCAATAACACAAAATAGGCCAGGCATGGTAGCGCACACTTATAATCCCTGCCCTTGGGAGGCTGAGACAGGAGGATTGCACAGGTTCGAAGCCAGCCTCAGCTACTGAGTGAGGCCCTCAGCAACTTAGTGAGACCCTGTTTCCAGATAAAATATAAAATAGGTCTGGGAGTATAGCCCGGAGGTAGAAATCCTCAGGGTTCCACCCCCAGTACCATAAAAAACCCACAAATAGTTATAATAGCTATAATAACTCCAATAATAGTCTTACTTTGAAAGACTATATTCCTGTGTCTTTCTTTTCTTTATTATAAAACAAGTTTTCAACATAATAAGTAACTTCTCATAGATACAGATAAGGAAAAACTGAGAGTTCAACATGTACATAATCATACAATACATGGCTTCTACCATACAGCCCTCAGAACTTGCCAACCAAGTAACACACTTATTTATTTCTTTGTTTATTTATTTATTTATTTATTTATTGCCACATTGAGGATTGAACCCAGGGACATTCTGACTTCAAGCTACAACCCTAGCCCTATTTTTTATTCATTTTGAAAAAAGGTCTCACTAAGTTGTGGTGATAGGGGGACTCACTAAGTAGCTGAGACTGGCCACGAACCTGCAATCCTCCTGTCTCAGTCTCCCAAGTACTGGAATTACAAGTGTGCACCACCACACCGGCTCAAGTAACACGTTTTTTATTTTTATTTTTGGTTACACTAGGGATGGAACCTAGGGGCATTCTACCTCTGAGCTACACTCCCAGCCCTATTTTTAATTCTTTATTTTGAAACAGGGTCTCACTGAGTTGCAAAGGGCCTCACTAAGTAGCTGAGGCTGTCCGCGAACCTACGATCCTTCCAAACGCTGGGATTACAAGCGTGCGCCACCACGCCCGGCTCAAGAAACACAATTTGATCAGTGATGTCAAGCATGTCTGTCCCCGTGAGGATGAACAAAGAAGGCTAACAGAAAAGGCTCACACAGCAGAGATAACTAATGGGCTAGAACCTGCTCTTTGGTGGGAAAAGAAGACTATTGGCTAAGGGAGATGGGAGAAAGAAGATAATGAATTCTTATAAAAAAATGTATGTGTTCAGAGACCTCCGTATCTTCCTTTCAAGGCACTCCACTGCATCGCTTCCGATGCAGTGCTTTGATTTTTCTGTCCTCTTTTTCTACCTTGTAATAATAAAACCTTCCTTAGGCTTGCAGCAGTGCAGTACTGGCTATTTATTTTCTAAAGTAGCTAAGCACAAGAACCCACAGCGACATCCCAAACTCTTACAACCAACGGATAATCATCATAACGTATCTGTGTGGTTAACAGATCTGCTATGCTAAGCTGGGAAGTCTATAAGCTAAAATATTTGTGTATGAGAGAATGAAAACCCGAGTCGTAAATGTTCTAAGAATCGGTAACTTAAGGCACGCCTGTAATCCCAATACTTAGGAGACTGAGACAGGAGGATTGCAGGTTTGAGGACAGCCTCAGCAACATAGCAAGACTTGCAGCAACCTGGCAAGACCCTGTTTCCAAACAAAAACTGAAAAGAAGCTGAGCATGGTGATACACATCCATACTCCCAGGACTTGGGAGGCTGAGATGGGAGGATCACAGGTTCAAGGACAGCCTCAGCAAGTAGTGAGACTCTCATCTACTAGCAAAACCCTTTCAATTATAAAAATAAAATAGGGCTGGGGATGTAGCTCAGAGGTAGAATGCCCCTTAGTTCAATACCCAGTACCACAAAAAACAAATAAAATAAAATATCAAAAAAGGCTAGGGATGTAACTTGGAGGTAGAATGTATACTCCCTGGGTTCAATCCCCAGTACTACTATAAAAAAATTGATAACTTAAAATTAAAATTTATGCTTGTAATCCCCGCACTTGGGAGGCTGAGACAGGAGGATCGCACAGGTTCGAAGCCAGCCTCAGCTACTTAGTGAGGCTCTCAGCAACTCAGTGAGACCCTGTTTCCAAATAAAGTATAAAATAGGTCTGGGAGTATAGCCCGGAGGTAGAAAGCTCCTGGGTCCCACCCCCAATACCACAAAAAATAAAATTAAAATTTGTACACAATATTAAGAAAACAAACATTTTTGATCCATGACCCAGGAATCAGGGATCAAAATGTCTGATCCTTGGTCCAATAATACAGAAACTCTGACAGATTACAGTTTTCAGTTTTAAGTGTAGCTTTCAAATTTACATTTTTTAAAAAAATCCATTCCAGTCACGAGCCATAGAAAATAATAAACTTGAACACTGTCTTCTGCTGTGTTTTCTGTAAGTTTCACTGAGTTTACAATGTGATCACGAGGTAAACGGGGTTAGCAATACCGCACGCTGGCTATCAGGAGACCGGGACCCATTTGCTCGTCACTAGTCGTCTTTGGGAAGTCTTGGCAAGAATCCTAAACATAGGCACAACACATACAAGAGAATAAAAAGGGACCAAGTCTTCACACGACTAAGCAAAATAGCGAGCTTTTCCATGTCTTACCATCTTCCCGTCTTAAGTTCCGCTCGATGTTCGCTACACAGGAAGCACAGGTCATGCCGGTGACCTGGATGGAACACTTCGATGACGTCCTCGCCTCTTCCTTGTTATGAGCCGGGGTCGTCGCTTTCTGGACTTCATTAGTTGAGGGCAAAAGTGGCATTTCTGATGACGGCTGAGCGATCACTACCAATGGCTCACTCGTGTCTGGCGAGAAGGAAAAGTTTCTTTTCATCTATGGTGTTATTCTCCGGCCGCCGCCTTGTACCATAGCACACTCCTCACTCCAAGCACTGCCAACCCATTACCGTGTGTGTGTGTGTGTGTGTGTGTGTGTGTGTGTGTGTGTGTGTATTACTGGGGATCAAAGCCCAGGGCATTCGACTCTGAGTTACACAGCCTTTTTTTTTTAACAGTAGTGGGGATGGAATCCAGAGGCATTCTACCTCTGAGCTGCACCCCCAGCCCTATTTTTATTTGTGTGTGTGTTTGTGGGTCTGGGGATGGAACTCAGGGGCATTTGACCTCCAAGCTACACCCCCTGCCCTCTTTTTTATTCTTTATTTTGAACCAGGGTCTAAGTTGTGGAAGGCCTCCATCCTCCAGTCTCAGCCTCCCGAATGCTGGGACTACAAGCATGCGCCACCACCTCCGGCTCCCAGCCCTATTTTTTATTATTTATTTTGAAACAGGGTCTTAGTAGCTGAGGCTGTCCATGAACTCTGATCCTCCTGTGTCAGCCTCTCAAATGCTGGGATTACGAGCGTGAGAAACCATGCCCAGTTTACACAGCCCTTTTTTTTTTTTTACTATTTTAAATTTGATACAGGGTCTTGTTAAGTTGCTGAGGGTCTTGGTAAATTGCTAAGGATGACTTTAAACTTGCAAACCTTCTGTTTCAGCCTCTCAAGTACTGGGATTGCAAGTGTGTGCCACAAAACCCAGCTACTGCCAGCCGATTTCTTTAAGACCAGGAAGGGCCAAGCATGGGGGCAAACACTTGTAATCCCAGTACTTAGGAGGCTGAGACAAGAGGATTACAGGTTCGAAGTCAGCCTCACCAACTTACTGAGGCTTTCAGCAATTTAGGGGGACCCTATTTCCAAATAGAAAATAAAAGAGAACTGAGTGTATAGCCTGAAGGTAGAACACCCCTATGTTCCTCCTCCAGTACCACAGTCGATCAATCAATAAAATCAATCAAATCAGAAAGGGACGGGCATGGTGGTACACACTTGTAATCCCAGTACTTGGAAGGCTGAGACAGGAGGAATGCAGGTTCAAAGCCAGCCTCAGCAACTTAGTGAGGCTCTTAGCAAGACCCTGTTTCAAAAGAAAATATAAAAATAGTGTTGTTGGGGTGTAGCCCAGAGGTAGAAGGCCCTGGGATCCATCCTCTATATCACAAAACAACAACAACAACAACAACAACAACAACAACAACAACAACAACAAAATTCCCAGAAAGATCATACCAGCCCTTCACAAACAAGTTATCTTTATATTTTTCCAGCATTAACTTCTAGTTACAATACTACCCACCCTAGTTCCCAGAAAACGAAGAGCTAACTGAATAAACAAAACTTTAGTTTTATCAAGTTCTTCCAGCCATTCCCTCCACCCCCAAAACAAGGTAAAAAGTAGTATGTTAATGAATAGCACTTATTCTTTTATATTTTTTGATACTGGGGATTGAACCCAGAGGCATTCTAACACTGAGCTGGACCCTCAACCTATTTTCATATTTATTTATTTATTTTTATTATTTTTTGTGGTACTGGGGTTCCTGGAAGCCCTTCTACCTCCGGGCTACACTCCCAGACCTATTTTTACATTTTCATTTGGAAACAGGGTCTCCTAAGCCAGCACACGCGGCTGGCTTCGAATCTGCGCGATCCTCCTGTCTCCGCCTCCCAAGCGCGGGGATTACAAGCGTGCGCCACCACGCCCAGCCCTCATATTTATTTTTAAAAAGGTTTTCCTAGCCGGGCGTGGTGGCGCACGCTTGTAATCCCAGCATTCGGGAGGCTGAGATTTGGAGGATCGCGGTTCGCGGACAGCCTCAGCTACTCAGTGAGGCCCTCTGCAACTCAGTGAGACCCAGTTTCAAAATAAATAATAAAAACTAGGGTAGGGGGTATAGCTTGGAGGTCAAATGCCCCTGGGTTCCATCCCTAGACCCGCAAAAAATAATAATAATAAATAAATAAAAATAAAAAAAGGTTTTCCTAAGTGTCTGAGGATCTTGGTAAGTTGCTGAGGCTGACCTTGAACCTATGCTACTCCTGTCTCAGCCTCCCAAGTACTGGGATCACAAGTATGCATCACTAAGCACAGTTCTTTTATTCTGTGTGTGTGTGTGTGTGTGTGTGTGTGTGTGTGTGTGTGTGTGTGTGTAGAGTGGGGAGCACTGCAGATTGAATCCAAAGGCATTCTACCTCTGAGTTATCCCCAGCTCTATTTTTTTTTCTTTTTGGTGTGTACTGGGGGTGGAACCCAGGGGCTTTCTACCTTCGGGCTATACTCTCAGACCTATTTTATATTTTATTTGGAAATAGGGTCTCACTAAGTTGCTGAGAGCCTCGCTAAGTAGCTGAGGTGGGCTGGGGTTTGCGCCACCATGCCTGGCTGTGCTCCATATTTTTAACAAGTGATGTGTGCATGTATGCCTCTACCAATTTGTACTCCATTAAGATGTATGATTACAATGCAACAATAAAATAATATAGAGAGATATATAAAAAAAGAATGAGAGTGCCAGTGGGAGGCTGAGACCAGAGGATGGCAGGTTGCAGCCAGCCTCAGCAACTTAGTGAGGCTCTTAGCAACGTAGCATAACCTGTTTCAAAAATAAAACATAAAATAGAACTGGGGATGCCAGGCGTGGTGGCGCACACTTGTAATCCCAGCGCTTGGGAGGCTAGGACGGGAGGATCACACAGGTTCGAGGCCAGCCTCAGCTACTTAGTGAGGCTCTCAGCAACTTAGTGAGAGCCTGTTTCCAAAGAAAGTATAAAATAGGTCTGGGAGCATAGCCCAGAGGTAGAAAAGCCCCTGGGTTCCACCTCAAGTACCACAATAAACAAACAAATAAATAAATAAATAAATAAATAAATAAATAAAATAAATAAATAAATAGACTTAAAAAAAGCTGGGCATGGTGGCGCACGCTTGTAATCCCCGCGCTTGGGAGGCTGAGACAGGAGGATGACACAGGCTCGAAGCCAGCCTCAGCTACTGAGTGAGGCTCTCAGCAACTTAGTGAGACCCTGTTTCCAGATAAAATAGAAAAAAAATAGGTCTGGGAGTATAGCCCGGAGGTAGAAAGCCTCTGGGTTCCAACCCCAGGACCACAAAAATAATACATGGAACGCTTCCTGAACTTGCATGTCACCCCAGCATAGGGGCCATGCTCATCTTCTCTGTATCGTTCCAATTTTAGTGTATGTGCTGCCAAAGCGAGCATGGTATTCTTACTCTTGTGATAAACTTTTATCACCATGACAGTGATCTGCATACTGGCATTAAAGCAATCCGTGATGTGCAGCCCTCCTCCCTTATCCATAGGAGATACATTCCAAGACCCCAGTGGTTCTGAAGATAGTACAGAACATTCCAGTAGAACCACAGAACGCAGATAGCAAACTTTTTTTGTGATACTGGGGAGTGAACCAAGAGGGCATTCTTCCTCTGAGGTTCATACCCAGCTTTACTTATTTACTTATTATTAATTAATTAATTTATTTATTTATTTTGCAGTACTAGGGATTGAACCCAGGAACACACTACCTCTGAGCCACACCTCCAGCCCTATTTTTATTCTTCATTTGGAAACAGGGTCTCACTGAGTTGCTGAGAGCCTCGCTAAGTAGCTGAGGCTGGCTTCGAACCCGTGCGATCCTCCTGTCTCGGCCTCCCAAGTACTGGGATTGCAAGTGTGCGCCACTATGTCCGGCTTTATTTTCATTTTGAAATAGGATCATGCTAGGTTGCTGAGAGTCTCACTAGGTGCTGAGGCTGTCCTTGAACCTGTTATCCTCCTGTCTCAGCCTCCTCTATACCGGGATTGTAGGCCTGTGCCACACACCCAGCTGATAATCAATCTTTTATCAATAATAGGGGTTACTGTTGTCACAGCTCTATCAAGACTTTGATGGTGATATTCATTGTGCCAAGGTTTTTAACCTATCCATAGTATCCATTTAAGTGTTTGTTATGAGCCCTAACAGATGCAGGCTACATGACAGTTTTTCTGATCATTACTTGTTGAGTAATTGATTCATAGGACCCTTAATAAAAGTGGTTGAGGTAAAAGATATTGGTAAAAGGAGCTGAGCATGATGGCATACACTTGTAATCCCGGCATTTGGGGGGCTGAGGCCGGAGGATGTAGGTTTGCGGCCAGGCTCAGCTACTCACTGAAGCCATTTGCAACTCAGACCCTGAGATCCTATTTCAAAATAAAGAATAAAATATAGGGCTGGGAGTGTAGCTCAGAGGTAGAAGGCCCCTGAGTTCCAAACCCAGTACGGAAAAAAAAAAGGATATTAGTAAAAGTTCCTGGGCGTGGTGGCTCATTCTTGTAATCCCAGTACTTGGGAGGCTGAGACAGGAGGATCGCACAACGTCGAATCCAGCCTCAGCAACTTAGTGAGACCCTGTTTCCAAATAAAAGAGAAAATAGGCCTGGGAGTATAGCCTAGAGGTAGAAAACCCCTGAGTCCATTCCCAGTACCACATACACCAAAAAAAATCAAAGTTACTGACTGCGCTGTACTCACGGTTCCTGAGCCCTAGGCAGAGGCTGCATATGGTGCCAAAGACGGATCAAGGGCTCGTGCAATGCACTCATCTTACTGAAATGTCTCCTACTGGGCTGAGGGAGTGGCTTGGTGATGGAGCGCTTGCCTAGCATGCATGATGCCTCAGGTTCGACCTCCAGAATTCCAAAAAATGTTCTCTCTCTCTTTGTTTGCCATGTTGGGGATTGAACTCAGGGGCATTCTACCTCGGAGTTACATCCCCAGCCCCATTTTTTTTTAAAAAGGGTCTCACAAGTCGAGGGCCTCACTAAGTAGCTGAGGCTAGCCGCGAACCTGCGATCCTTCCTGTCTCAGGCTCCCAAGTACTGGGATATAAACGTGCACCACCACGCCGGGCTCAAAGACATCTTTGAAGCCACCTAATGTAAGCGGAAAGTTGCTTTTGCTCTACTTACATTTGTTATATTATATGAGAGCTCATAAAGTGCTGGCCAGTTTAAATTGTATTACTTAATATTATTGTGGCATTAAATCAAGCTTCTGGATTTGTTTGTACAGACAAAGCTAATATAAATTTAAGTCAGAGATTGCATTCACAGAGGTCAATGCAGGAAATTATTTGGACCAGTGTTCTCAAATTTAATGTGCTTATGAATCACCTAGCGAACTCATTAAAATGGCAATGCAAATTTCTGTTCAATGAGTCTGCAATGGGCCAGAGTCTATAGTTCTAACGAGCCGCCAAGTGATGCTGACAGTGCTGGCCTCTGAACCAAAAATGCAGACCCAACCATAAGCAGTGGTGCACGACTGTATTCCTGGCACTTGGGAGGCTGAGACAAGGATCAAAGGTTCGAGACCAGCCTCAGCAACTTAGCAAGACCCTGATCTCTAATACCAAATAAGGCCAGGTGTGGTGGCACACCCTTGTAAGCCCAGTCCTTGAGAGGTTGAGACAGGAGGATTGCAGGTTTTCAGTCAGCCTCAGCGACATAGTGAGGCCCTCCGCAACTTAGTGAGACCTTGTTTCAAAATCAAGAAAGAACGAAACAGGGCTGGGGTATATCTTGGAGGCAGAATACCCCTCTGTTCCATCCCTAGTACCATAAACTTTTTGGGGGTGGTACTGGGGGCGGGAACCGGGGACTTTCTACCTCCGGGCTATACTCCCAGACCTATCTTTTATGTTTTATTTGGAAACAGGGTCTCACTAAGTTGCTGAGGGCCTCACTAACTAAGTAGCTGAGGCTAGCTTGGAACCTGTGCGATCCTCCTGTCTCAGCCTCCCAAGCACGGGGATTACAAGCGTGCGCCACCATGCCCAGCCCATAAATGTTTTTTTGTTTTAATTTAAAAGTAAAAGGCCTGTGGCTATAGCTAGGTTCAAACCCCAGGACCAAGGTGGGGGAAATGAACTGAATGGAAAAAAATTCATTTTTGAGTCTAGTCTCAAATTTCTGAGGCCATTACTTACTGTAATGACAGATACCAGATCCAAATGTGGAAAATATTTCAGTCCCAGAAAAAACAAAAAATGGAAATAAAAAGGGCTGGGGGTGGAGCACAGAGGCAGAACATCTCTGGGTTCAATTCCCAATACCACAAAAAAAAATTTTTTAAAGGACATTAAGGAAATCAAAGAAAAGGTCATAATTACCTGACAAGGTGGCATCAAATCCCATGTCTTCTATTGCTTCTCTTAAGGACTCTGGAGAGGTCAGCAGAGGATCATACTCTACCGTCCCGTTGCTCTCTGCAAGGGAGACTCGGATGGATTTTACCCCTGCCTTCTTTGCTATGACCCCCTCGATGGACTGCACGCAAGAATTGCAGGTCATGCCGTGAATGTTTATCACCGTTTCCTGAGTCAGAGGCTGGCTAACTTTCTTCAGAGGAACCTTGTGCAGGGAGGAGCTGGAGGGAGATTTGGAGGTGCTCTCGGCTTCACTTAGGAGGCTGACTCTGTACTGTCCGGGTGAGACGGCCTCTATCACTTTGCTCAGCATTTCCGCAGTAGCCGAGCTGGCATTAAACGTCACAGTGGCAGACCTGCTCTCTAAAGAGACCGTGATGCTGCTTACGTACTGGAGTGCGGATAAAGTGCTTTCGATGTTGGATACGCACGACTGACAGTGCATGCCGTCGACGATGAAAGTGGCCGTGGCGTCAATGCCAAACGGTGGGCTTCTTTGCTGCGATCCTTCTGGGGATTTGACGGGTGTGTTCTTGAGACGTTCTACATCAATAGCTCCCAATGTGAGGCATTTGGGCTGTTTTTTTATGTGAGCTGGAAAGCCCATCGCTTCCATCTGCTTCTTGATCTCCTCTACCGTGATAACGTGAGGTTGATAAACAATAGTAGCTTCTTGGTTGTCTAGTGAGACTAGTTAATGAGAAAAGTATGCACGTTTAACTCGGTTATTCCTGGGCCACTTCGAAATCAATAATTACTTCTCATTCTTCTCATTCATTCTCTCTCTCTCTCTCTCTCTCTCTCTCTCTCTCTCTCTCTTTCCTCTCTCCTTTTTTTTTGTGGTACTAGGGGTGGAACCCAGAGGCTTTTCTACCTCCGGGCTATACTCCCAGACCTATTTTCTATTTCATTTGGAAACAGGGTCTCACTAAGTTGCTGAGAGCCTCACTCAGTAGCTGAGGCTGGCTTCGAACCCGTGCGATCCTCCTGTCTGAGCCTCCCAAGCGCGGGGATGACAAGTGTGCGCCACCACGCCCGGCTCATTATCTTTTCTTAAAATAATTTTGTGCCGGGTGTCGTGGCATACACCTGCAAACCGAGTACTTGGAAGGCTGAGAAAGGAGGATCACAGTTCACAGACAGCCTCAGCTACTTAGTGAGGCCCTTTGCAACCTAGTGAGACCCTGTTTCAAAAACAGAGAATAAACCGGGAGTGGTTGCGCACACTTGTAATCCCAGCATTTGGGAGGCTGAGATGGGAGGATCGTGGTTCACAGACAGCCTCAGCTACTTAGTGAGGCCCTTTGTAACTCAGTTACCCTGTTTCAAAATAAAAAATGAAAAATAGAGCTGGAGATATAGCTCGGAGGTAGAATGCCCCTGGGTTCCATCCTCAGCACCACAAAAAAAAAGAATAAAAAATAGGGCTGGGGGTGTAGCTTGGAGGTAGAATGCCCCTGGGTTCAATCCCTAGTACACTATAATAATTAATAATAATAATAATAATAATAATAATAATAATAATTTTATGCTGTTCAGAAAACATGATCAACATAGGGTAGAAATAAGTAAAAGTTATGGTCACTATTGCTGTGGTCTCCACGTTTCTGCATGGCTGAGTAGAAACATGTTAGCAGTAAGGGGGACCCCAGGCATGCTCTGTGAAGAACTCTTAGCTCCGGGAATCACGATCCCAGCTGCCTTTTCTACTCAAGATTCACATAGCCTTTCATTATAATTATTAGCTTCACTGACATGAAACCTGGGTATAGGCCACGCCGCAGACTTCCATGAAGCTGTAGGCCCTCTAATCCCACCGATTCCAACCCCGCGCTTGGGAGAAAGTACCACAGCAAGAGATCAAGCCAGAAAATGAATTTGTACAAATCTCCGTGAGACAGAACGACAGGGGCATTACCTTTAATTCGCTGCACGCCTTGTAGTTTGCCAATTTTCCCTTCAATTGTGCTCGTGCAGGAATGGCAGGTCATCCCTTCCACCTTCATCTTCAGCATGATTGCACCTGCCTGAGCCACGCTGGGATCGTCACAAGTTCCTGACTTTTTCTCCTGCGCTCCCGAATCTAAACTGAGGTCGGGAACCAGCTCTATTATCTGGCTAGCACTCACCAGAGAAGGGATTATTGTCACTCCTGCAGTTCTTTGCTGAGGGGAAATTTTAATGTCGGTCACACCCTTAGTCTTGAGCAATGTGCTTTGGATATGGTCCCAGGAGGGAGCGAGCGAAGCAGTAACAGTCAGAAACACGGTATCAGTTAAAACAGGGGCAGGGGTAGAATTATGGAGAAACGCATCAAAGCCCATGTCGTTGATGGCTTCCTGTAGAGTCTTTGGAGTCTGCAGTCTAGGGTCATAAATAATAATTGCATTCTTTTCTTCCAGTGAAACCTTTGGGAGGGAAATTTTAAAAGTCAGTTGAATTCAACTCTATGACATGAGATTTTAAAAGATCTATGATCACCTTGGGCATGGTGTTGTATGCCTGTAATCCCAACATTTGGGAGGCAGGGACAGGAGGATCGCAGGCTTAAGACCAGCCTCAGCAACTTGGCAAGACCTTGTTTCAAAAGAAAATATAAAATAGGAGCCAGGCAAGGTGGCGCACACCTGTAATTCCAGTACTTGAGAGGCTGAGACAGGAGAATCGCAGGTTTAATACTGGCCTCAGTAACCGAATGCGACTCTCAGCAACCTAAGAAGATTCTGTTTCAAAATAAACAGAATGCTGGGGGTGTGGCTCAGAAGTAGAACACCCCTCGATTACCTCCCCATTGCCAATAAAAAAAGTAGAGCTGAGGCCGTAGCTCAGAGGAAGAATACCCCTGGGTTCAATCTGCAGTACCTTAAAAAGTACATCAATCATCATACCACATTCATAAAATGAAATAAATGGATTTCATGAAGTTTCTCTATCAGTTTTCGTCTTTACTATTCTCACTGGAAAGAAACACAAAATGTTTCATCTATAAGAAAGATAAAAGCAATGTGTAGGCCTACGTGACTGTGGTACCAATCAGGTAGGTATTTAAAACACGTCCTAGACAAACACACCCTAGAATTTCACAACAGAGTGCAAGCTGCTCTTTCCTACCACATGATTTCACAAATTACTCCAGTACTCTGCACAGTACCAAGTCAAAAATTATATAGAAAATAGGATTCGTTATAAAAATGTAACATCAAAGTTACTCTACAAAATGCTCATTTGTGATAAGTGTAGGCAGGAACAACGTTCAATCTCTCGCATCGCGAAAAAATAATAGTCATAAATAAAATGCCAGTAAAAGAGCCGGGCGTGGTGACGCGCACTTAAAATTCCCCGCGCTTGGGAGGCTGAGACAGGAGGATCGCTGGCTTAAGAGACCCTGTTTCCAAATAAAATATAAAATAGATCTGGTGCGCCGGGCGTGGTGGCGCGCACTTGTAATCCCCGCGCTTGGGAGGCAGAGACAGGCGGATCGCGCAGGTTCGAAGCCAGCAGTGCGAGCTGGCTTAGGAGACCCTGTTTCCAAATAAAAATGTAAAAATAGGTCTGGGAGTGTAGCCCAGAGGTAGAAGGGCTTCCAGGAACCCCAGAACCACCAAAAAAATAAAAAATAAAAAAATAAAATAGGTCTGGGAGTGTAGCCCGGAGGTAGACGGCCCCTGGGTTCCATCCCCAGTACCACCAAAATAATAATAATAATAATAATAATAATAATAATAATAATAAATTAAAAATAAAAAATAAAAATGCCAGTAAAAGTAAAGGTATAAACAGGCCAATCTGAGTGAAGGCAGTATTCATGGGGTTTGGTCACTACAGCATACTATTAATATTGCTCAAAGCCGGGACATCTTTATGAACTGTTGTGGTTCATAAGCATAATGACTTGGTTTTGGGCTTTTGTGTAAGATGTGTCTCCAACAAATCCTGTTAGGACATAAGCACACGATCTGTGTGACGTGAAAAGAAAGGAGCACTTTTAATGTCTCATCTGATATGATTATAAAACGTTGATTGTATTCTTAAAGCCCAGCTACTGCACGTGCATTTAACTACTAAAATCAATGCATTTCTTTGACTAACATATCACAAAGATTTATGAAGCAAAGACACACACACACACATACACACACACACACACACACACACACACAAATATTAGGTTAAGAGTCGGAGTCAGAAGATTTGAGTTTCAAGTACAATTCTCCACTTACTAGCCAACCATGCTTATTAATTTCACCATTTAGAAATTGGGGAAATATGCCCTCTTATCTTCCAGGGCTTTTACAGCTGTCATATAAATAGATAGGAAAAAGTTTTTCTGTAGCAGTAACAAATAATATAAAAGAACCGGGCATGGTGGTGCACGCTTGTAATCCCCGCGCTTGGGAGGCTGAGACAGGAGGATCGCACAGGTTCGAAGCCAGCCTCAGCTACTTAGTGAGGCTCTCAGCAACTTAATGAGACCCTGTTTCCAAATAAGAATATAAAATAGGCCTGGGAGTATAGCCTGGAGGTAGAAAAGCCCCTGGGTTCCACCCCCAGTACCAATAAATTAATTAATTAATTAATAAAAGTAAATAATGAGCAACGAATATTCATCTAGCACTTATTATGGGTGCCAAGAAATGGGATTCTCAGGATACTAAGATGAACATGACATAATTACATATTGAGACAGAAACTACAAAAAACAGACACTCGGCCGGGTGTGGTGGCGCACGCTTGTAATCCCCGCGCTTGGGAGGCTGAGACAGGAGGATCGCACGGGTTCGAAGCCAGCCTCAGCTACTTAGTGAGGCTCTCAGCAACTTAGTGAGACTCTGTTTCCAAATAAAATATAAAATAGGTCTGGGAATATAGCCTGGAGGTAGAAAGCCTCTGGGTTCCACCCCCAGTACCACCAAAACAAACAAAAAGCCAAACAGACACTCATTGATCCCAGGGAATATGAGTTCACAAATGTCTCTGAATGGAGTTAATACCTGAGTGTTACAGGGCAGAGAGGACTCAGCAAGGATATAGGAGGCAGAGAAGTACAGACGACTGGAAGTGCAAAAGTAAAGCAAGAGGGGAGGCCGGAGAGTTCGGCCAGCACTCCGTTGTTGGCTGTTACAGGCCAATAAGGATTCGGAATTTCTCTTACAGGTGCCGTGAAGGCAGAGAAGTGACGCAGGGAATGGAATCGCTGGGTCGGCAGTTTAGAGAAGCGTATTTTTGGAAGCGGTATGGAAGTTGATGCAGTGTGGGGAAGTAATGCTGGAGGAAGGAAGATCGGCCCGAGGCCATTACAATCCCAACAGTGATACAATTGAGGGTCTGAATTAAGACATGAGCACTGGGGGTTGAGAAGAGAGACAGTTCCGAGATACATTTAGAGTGGCCAGGCCTACTAACGAGATAGAGAGGGTAAGGGAACTGACTAGGATGACTTACAGATTTAAGGCTCAAACCACTGGACAGATGGTGGTGCCATTAAACAGTATTAGAAAAAGAGGAAGAAAACAGAAGGAAGGTTAAGAGGCTGGAAAAGAGGGAAAGGAGAGATTACAGACAGTTCTAGACCTGTTGATTTTGAGACTGTCAAATATTAACATTCAAAAAGCAGTTAAAAAGCTGGATGTTACACACTTGTCATCTCAGTACTTGGGCGACTTAGAGAAGAGGATTGCAGGTTCACAGACAGCCTCAGCTACTTAGGCCCTCGGCAACTTAGTGAGACCCTGTTTCCAAATAAAGAATAAGCCGGGCGTGGCGATGCATGCTTGTAATCCCAGTACTTGGGAGGCTGAGACAGGAGGATTGCATAGGTTCGAAGCCAGCCTCAGCTACTTAGTGAGGCTCTCAGCAACTTAGTGAGACCCTGTTTCCAAATAAAATATAAAAAAAAAATAGGTCTGGGAGAATAGCCAAACTACATATAGTCGAGACACATTCTGAAAGAAATGCAATACAAACTGGGGATGGTGGTGCATGCCTGTAATCCTAATACTTGGGAGCAGCTCTTTCTAAATTTTCTTTTTTTTTTTTTTCATATTTATTTTTATTGGTGCACTGTATTCATACATCATAGTGGGATACATACTTTTGTAGACATACATGCACACAATGCCCAGTCAGCCCCCACCCGATCCCCACCCCGTTCTCTCCCTATCCCCCCCTCCTATGCTTGGCTTAGTAGTTGACATCTAGTATTATAGCAATTGATCCAAAATTAAAA
Organism: Muscardinus avellanarius; assembly: GCF_963383645.1. NCBI lineage: Eukaryota > Metazoa > Chordata > Mammalia > Rodentia > Gliridae > Muscardinus > Muscardinus avellanarius. The sequence continues at coordinate 113,980,142 of NC_137792.1, read as the reverse complement.
ATGATAATCTCACATAACAGTTTCATTTGTCTGATACCAAGCTTTTGATGACTTAAAGATAACATTTCAATATTTCTTTTTGCTTTCTTTCTTACCAGAGAATATTTTTTTCTTTTTTTTAGGTGAAACTATCATATATTTATTTTTCAGAAAAAAAATCTATCCTGATATGGAATATGGATTCTAGATACCCAAAACAATCTCGAAGCAAAAACAAAGCTAGAAGATGTATATTTTCTGATTTCAAACCATATAAAGCTACAATAATTGAAACAGTGTAGTACTGTTCTAAAGGCAGATATATAGACCATTGGAGTTAAATACAAGCCTAGAGCTAACTTCTTCCCTATATTGTCAAGTTATTTTTGACAAGGTTTCCACGAAGATTTGGTGGTGGGAATAATAATCTTTTAACTAAGTATTGTTGAAAAATAATAATTACATGGAAAAGAATAAAATTGGACCCTTACCTAATCCCACATACAAGTATTAACTCAAAATAGATAAAAGACCTAAATATAAATCTTAAGACTATAAACTTTTAGGAGAAAATCTGGGTCATAAAACCTCACAACATTGAAATTGGCAGTGATTTCTTGGATATGATTTCAATGGCACAGGCAACAGAAGAATATACAAACTCCCTAAAAAATAAAAGAAAATATTGTATATCCAAAGACAATGTAAACAGAGTTAAAAGTTACTAATAGAATTGGATAAAATATTTCCAAATGCTATATCTGAAGGTATATTAATATTCCAACTAGAAATCCTAAAAATTAACAACAATAAAGGCAAACAATACAATTTAGAGATAGGTAAAAGACTAACATAAATAATGAATCTCCACAGATAACCAATCTTAGTTGTCTGTTGGATGGAAACTCTTGTTTCTCTGGTTCTGGTGAGTGTTACCTATTTCTTCTTTGTAGTTAATCTCTTTGAGTATTTTCTCTAGCGCTGGTTTTGAAGACATAAATTCCTTCAGTTTCTGTTTGTCATGGAAGCTTCTTATTTCTCCATCTAATTTGATAGAAAGTTTTGCTGGATAGGAAATTTTTGGCTGGAAGTTGTTTTCTTTCAGAGTTTGGAATATGTTACTCCAAGCCCTTCTGGCTCTCATGACTTGGTTTGGGAAGTCTGGAGTGATTCTAATTGGTTTGCCTCTGAATGTCAGTTGGCCCTTTGTTTTTGTTGCCTTTAAGATTCTCTGCTTGGCTTCCACATTGGTCATTTTGACAATTATATGGCGTGGGGATCCTCTTCTCGGATCCTGTCTAAAGGGAGTTCTATAAGTTTCCTGGATCTGTGTATCAACCTCTTGCTCTATATTTGGAAAATTTTCTGCTATTACTTCCTTGAAGAGATTGTTGATCCCTTTGGTATCACTTTCTTTTCCCTCCTCTATTCCAATTATTCTTAGGTTAGCTCTCTTAAGATGGGCCCATATTTCTTCAATGTCAGATTCCTGCTGTTGGATATCTTTTTCTAGATTAGAAACTATGCCTTCATTTTTGGATTGCTCATCTTCTAAGAGCGAGATTCTGTTCTCCATGTGGTCTAATCGGTTGTTTGTGCTTTGAATTGAGGCCTTTACTTCATTAATTGCATCCTTTATCTCTTTTTGGCTCTCTCTGAGTTCTTTTCGAAGCACCTCTATTATTTCTACAGTTATTTTCCTGATTTGATCTTCTAGAAATCTCTGATTTTCTGTTTTATCAGGTTCTGATGTTGTGGGGTTGTGCACATTCATTACTTCAGTGTTATTCCTCTTTCCCATGATTTCGGAGGTTTGTGCCTTCTCTGGGTTCTTCCCTTGGGTCACTATGGCTTCACTTAAGGTGCTCTGGATCTCGAGTCTGTATTATCTCAGACCCTACTACTCCTTTACTGGGTTGTATCACAGAGTCTCCGACCCAGGGAGTTGATAGAGGCTGCTTTAAACTATGGGGGGTGCCAGGTTGCACGCTCTCCTATGGTGTGATATCTCTGCCACCACCACTCCCTCACTGGGTCAAGTCCCAGGAGGCACAATACTGGGATTTCTCCTCTGTGGCCCGCAATTTGACTCACTGTTCTTGAGTACGTAGATGTAGCTGTACTGGACTCGGTGAATTCACTGCTGCTGCCGCCGCCGGTGGCAATATGGCGCCTCTGCCACGCCCTCGGCCATGAGGCTGGCGTATTTTTTCTTCTCTGGTTTTGGTTTCCACTCTGAATCCCTGCAGCGTGTGCTGAGCTCAGCCACTGGGAGCTTTAAATGCTGTCTGCGCCGAAAGATCCCGCCTGGCTGTTCCGCATCGGCTCACCTCGGCTTGCTGTAGCCGTCCGCTGAGTTCGCCGCTGCCGCCGGCAGTATGGCGCTGCTGCCGCGTCCTGGGGCGCGTGTGTCTCCTCTGTGGCCCTGAGCTCTGTTCTCAATCTGCTTTCTCTCTGGAGCCTGGTGGTTTTTTTGTTTTTCTGGTGATGGTGTTTTCTGGCTATGAAAGGCGCTCTTTTTGTGGTAATGGAGATTGGTTGTTAGGGGGACTCTTAAGCCCCGCTCTTCTCGGTCGCCATCTTCCCGGAAGTCCTAAATTTTCTTTTTTTAAATAAGGTCTCATTGCCGGGCGTGGTGGCGCGCGCTTGTAATCCCCGCATTTGTGAGGCAGAGACAGGAGGATCGCGCAGGTTCGAAGCCCCTCACTGGCTTAAGAGACCCTGTTTCCAAATAAAAATATAAAAAATAGGTCTGGGAATGTAGCCCGGAGGTAGAAGGGTTCCATCCCCAGTACCACCAAAAAATAGTAATAATAATAATAATAATAATAATAATAATAATAATAAAATAGGGTCTCATTATGATGGGCGTGGTGGCACACGCTTGTAATCCCAGCATTTGGGAGATGGACACAGGAGAATTGCAGTTCACTGACAGCCTCAGCTACTTAGTGAGACCCTGTTTCAAAATAAAAATAAAAAATAGGGGTAGAGGTATAGCTCAGAGGTAGAATGCACCTAGGCTCCATCTCCAGTACAGAAAAGAAAAAGAAAACAAACAACAGTAATAAATAGGGTCTTGCTAGGTTGCTGAGTTGTGCTAAATTGCTGAGGCTGGCCTTGAACCTGAGATCCTCCCTCCAAGTACTGAGATCAGCCTTCCAAGTACTGGGATTATAGACAGGAGGCACCACGCCCAGCTAAAAGACAGTCTTTCTAAAGAGAATGGACTTCAGTGTTTATCTGAGTACAGGGGAAAAGCACTAAAAGTTTAGTATTGTAAGTTTCAAGAACAAAGTAATTTGTTAATAAGGCATTAACCTTTGAAATCATTCAGTATTTATATCTGATTCAATTTGTTTTACCATTGCGCATCCAAAGGACCAACCAGGCCCAGGGAAAGACATTCACATTATCTCCCCGTCTTGTTTCCTTGGAACAGATGGCTGCCGTGATTCAATTAAAGTTCAGGTTAATCCCTTCAGAGTGGCCTTTAGAGTGGACAGCAGTGAGGCGGCTAAGACAGGAGTATAATATTCATGTACAAGATCATTGAGACGCAATCCCTAAGATATACTCAAACGCCACACCTACACAGAGAAAACACAATATTCCTTCTATTCCAGAAATTAGACTTCTTGCCTTTTCACTCTCCTTGAATTCCGTTCATCTTTAATCTGTTTTATCCATCCATCCATCCGTCTGTCTGTCTGTCTTTCTGCCAGGAATTGAACCCAGGGGCATTCTACCTCAGCCCTGTTTTTTCTATTCATTTTTAACTTTTTTTAGGTACTGGGAATGAAACCCAGGGGCATTCTACCTCTGAGCTACACCCTCAGCCCTATTTTTTTTTTTTTGTGGTACTGGGGGTGGAACCTAGAGGCTTTCTACCTCCGGGCTACACTCCCAGACCTGTTTTATATTTTATTTGGAAAGAGGGTCTCACTAAGTTGCTGAGAGCCTCACTCAGTAGCTGAGGCTGACTTCGAACCTGTGCGATCCTCCTGTCTCAGCCTCCCAAGCGCGGGGATTACAAGCGCGCACCACCACGCCCGGCGAGCAAAATCCTTTTAAAGGAAGAGAAAAAAGCCAGGCGTGGTGGCGCAGGCTTGTAATCCCAGAATTTGGGAGGCTGAGACAGGAGTATCGTGCAGGTTCGAAGCCAGCCTCAGCTACTTAGTGAGGCTCTCAGCAACTTCGTGAGACCCTGTTTCAAAATAAAATATAAAAAAGGTCTGGGAGTATAGCCCGGAGGTAGAAAGCCTCTGGGTTCCACCCCCAGTACCACAAAAAAAAAAGTTTGTGAGACAGGGAGTTGAGTGTTTCAGAATATATGTCAGTTGTCAGTGGGTATTGTGGGCCTAAATCACTTGAAAGGCAACTATGTGAACTAGCTTCTAGATGGTTAAAATAGCTTTCGAATTAGGAAGATTAGGCTTCTACTTTGGCCTCTAGCACCAGCCCCACCTTAAACCAAGTGGAGGAGGTTTAATTGGTTTCATTAGAGGGGAAATCAAGAACAGGCGTCATAGCTATTACTCACCGAAATGAAACACCTCATTTTAAAGCTTTAAGACTGAAGGTTGCAGACCTACTTTTGTTATCTTCCTAATCAACAAACTGGAACACATTAATCAAATTTTTTCATAGCTATGATTAGTGAAAAAAATTACGGGATTTTTTTTTTTGTGTGTGTGTAGTACTGGGGTTCCTGGAAGCCCTTCTACCTCCAAGATACACTCCCAGACCTATTTTATACTTTTTATTTGGAAACAGGGTCTCTTAAGCCAGCGCGGCTGGCTTCGAACCTGCGCGATCCTCCTGTCTCCGCCTCCCAAGGGCGGGGATTACAAGCGTGTGTGTGTGTGTGTGTGTGTGTGTGTGTGTGTGTGTGTGTGTGTGTGTGTGTGTGCCACCACGCCCAGCCAAGGGACTTTCTACTTTTGAGCTACAGCCCTAGCCCTTTTTTATTTTTTTGTTTTGAAACAGGGTCTAATAAGTTTCTGAGAGGCTTTGTAAGTGCTGAGGCTGGTTTTTGAACCTTCCATCCTCTTGCAATCCTCAGAATCACAAGTACTGGGATTACAGGCGTGTGCCACCACACCTGGAAATATTTCACATCACCATAAAATACTGGAGAAAACCTTCAGTATTGTAAAGAAAGTAATGACCTGTTAACCTCCTAGCTTTCCAACTTGGCTCTCTCCCAAAAGACAATGAAAGGCAACTGTACCATTGTTGGAAAATACGGGGGAAGAAGGGAAGCAATGACGGAGAATCTACGGCAGAGCTACACCAAGGTACATGGTATGTACAAAAGAAACTACTTTGGGAGCAGGGGAAAATGGAAAGTTTATATCTAAATGTTCCCACTGATGCTTCTGGGACAAAAAAAATTAGGAGAAGGCACATTGTACTATGTAAATACAGCTTTCTATAACTACAAATATCAACACACTCTTAATAATCAGAGTCACCAAATATTTATAGTCAAAAAATAAATGCTGCTTTGCCTTCCCCTTTACAAATAATAAAATGGATCCAGTATTTATTTTGCTCTCTCTGGCCAAGAGGAATATGAAACTCGGGCCCAGAAAAAAATCCACTACACCTAAGATATAAAAAAGAAGAGCCGGGTGTGGTGGCAAACGCTTGTAATCCCCCCCCCCCTGGCTTGGGAGGCTGAGACAGGAGGATCATGCAGGTTCGAAGTAGCCTCAGCTACTTAGTGAGGCTTTTCCAAATAAAGTATAAAATAGGTCTGGGAGTATAGCCCGGAGGTAGAAAGCCTCTGGGTTCCACCCCCAGTACCACAAAAAAAAAAAGAAGAGCTGCCCATATATAATAATCACACTTCACATGACTCTGGAATTAAGGAAATGTATCAGACTTCAAAAAGAATCGTGATATGCCAAGCCAGGTGGGGCAGGCCTGTGATCCCAGAACTTGGGAGGCTAAGACAGGACAATTGCAGGTTCAACGGCAGCCTCAGCAACTTAAGAGCCTGTTTCAAAATAAAAAAATAAAATAAGACTAGAGATGAAGCTCAGCGGTAGAGTACCCCTGAATTCAATCCCCAGTCCTGAAACACAGAAAAAAAGAGTAACGATGGGCCAGTTATTCCATGTTTTGTAAAACAAGGCGAACGGGGGCCAGTGTACTCAAGCTCTTGTAAGAAGTCACAATCACATACAAAAATGCCATAGGGACAACAAAATAAAATCACTTTGAAATCTTAAAGACTAAATGGGTAAGAATGAATGCTTAGATTACAAATTTCAAAGCAGAACTCCCCCTATTTCAAAATAAACGAATAAAAAATAGGGCTGGGGTAGTGTGGCTCGGAAGTAGAATGCCCCTGGGTTCCATCCCAAGTACTGCAAAAATAAAATAAAATAAAAGCAGAGCTCCCTAAGTATCTGATCTAGAGACACACAAAATGTTCCAGTTCTGACATTATGATACATACAAGCAAAAATATAATGAGCTTCTGGTAATTAGGAACAACCCATTAGTTCCCTAATGTTAAACCTTGTGCTAAATCTGATGTTCATGTGGACAAAGCTCGCTTTAAAATATTAACATCTAGCTGGGCGTGGTGGCGCACACTTGTAATCCCAGCGCTTGGGAGGATCGCACAGGTTCAAAGCCAGCCTCAGCTACTTAGTGAGGCTCTCTGCAATTTAGTGAGACTCAGTTTCCAAACAAAATATAAAATAGGTCTGGGAGTATAGCCCGGAGGTAGAAAAGCCTCTGGGTTCCACCGCCAGTACCATAAAAAAAATATTAACATATAGCTGGGCGTGGTGATGCACGCTTATAATCCCAGTACTTGAGAGGCTGAGACAGGAGGATCACAGGTTCGCGGCCAGCCTCAGCTACTTAGTGAGGCCCTCTGCAACTTAGTGAGATTCTGTTTCAAAATAAAAAAATAAAAAATAGGGCGGGGGATGTAATTCAGAAGTAGAATGCCTGTGGGTTCAATTTCCAATACCACAAAATGTACAAATAAAAAATAAACAATTAACTAAAATAGGGCTGAGGATGTGGCTCAGAGGCAGAATGCCCCTGAGTTCAACCCTCAGAACCACATCCACACACATAAAAAAGATGTTAACTCTACTCAAATGCATCTATAAAGTCAACATAATCCAAATCTAAATCCCAGCAGACATTTTTATGCAAACCTATAGAGTAATTCTAAAATTAATATGCAAAGGCAAAAAAGCTAGACTACCTACAATTTTGAGAATAAATAAAAAAGTAAGAAATCACATTACCTGACTTTAATATTTATTAGAAAGCATATTTTTGTGCTGAGGTAACTCAGCTGCAGAAACAACTTTCCTTTACCACATCAAAAGTGAAAAAAACTTTTACCTAAATGAATTAATTTGTATATATGGTTTAATACAGGTGAAAGATTACTTTCCTTATGGATACAGGGGTCTAGTTTTTCCAGCACCATTTCTTTTTTTTTTTTTTTTTTTTTTTTTTTTTTTTTTTGGTGGTGATGGGGATGGAACCCAGGGACTTTCTACCTCTAGGCTACACTCCCAGACCTATTTTCATATTTTTATTTGGAAACAGGGTCTCCTAAGCCAGCACACGCTGCTGGCTTCAAACCTGCGCGATCCTCCTGTCTCTGCCTCCCAAGCGCGGGGATTACAAGCGTGCGCCACCACGCCCGGCGATGAGTTTATTTTTCATTGAATTGACTGCACTTTTGTTGAAAATTATCTTTGAAGCTGGGCGTGGTGGCGCCCGCTTGTAATCCCAGCATTTGGGAGGCTGAGATGGGAGGATCGTGGTTCAAAGACAGCCTCAGCTACTACTTAGTGAAGCCCTTTGCAACTCAGTGAGACCCTGTTTCCAAATAAAGAATAAAAAATGGGGCTGAGGCTGTAGCTCGGAGATAGAATGCCCCTGGGTTCCATCCTTGGTACCACACACAAAAAAGAAAATGAACTCTGTACACTCAGATGGGCATGGTGGTACACACCTATAATACTAGCTACTTGGGAGGTTGAGGCAAGAGGATCATGAGTTCGAGACCAGTCTGGGCAACAGAGTGGGACTCTGTCTCAAAAAATTGCTATAATAGCTAGGTGTGGTGGTACAAGCCTATAACACCAGTTCTTGGAAAGCTGAGTCAAGGAGATCACAGGTTCAAGGACAGCCCCAGCAACTAGTGAGACTCAGCATCCTTGGAAGACCCAGTTTCAAAAATAAAAATAGCCGGGCATGGTAATCCCTGAGCTTGTAATCCCCGCGCTTGGTAGGCAGAGAAATAGAGGATCGCTCTGGTTCGAAGCCAGCCTCGCTGGTTTAAGAGACCCTGTTTCCAAATAATAAAAATATTTTAAAAAATAGGTCTGGGAGTGTAGCCCGGAGGTAGAAGGGTTTCCAGGAACCCCAGTGCCACCAAAAATAATTAATTAATTAATTAACTAATTAAATACATATAAAAATAAAAGCTGGGCATGGTGGTGCACACTTGTAATCCCAACATCCCGGAAGCTGAGACTGGAGGATCGTGGTTTGCAGACAGCCTCAGCTACTTAGCGAAGCCCTTCGCAACTCAGACCCTGTTTCACAATAAGGCTAAAAAAAGGGCTGGGGGTGTCGCTTGGAGATAGATGCCCCTGGGTTTCATCCCCAGTACCACAAAAAATAAAAATAAAAGGATACAAATAAAAAAATAGGGCTGGGGTGGAGTTCAGAAAAAGGATACCCCTGGGTTCCATTCCTAGTACTGCAAAAAAAAAAAGTATTGCTTACAATAGTTCTGTGTAAGATGTGGAACACTGAACTCAGGTTTACAGCTCAGAACTAGGTGTGCCTGGAAAAGTGGCTCACAATATGGCCACTCATTCCTTGGTCATTCTAGTGTGGAAATTCTACTGTGGAAATTCTGCTGTGTCATATGAGATAGATAAAATTGTCAAATAGTTTTTTCTGACTCCTGCTTTCCTGAGTGCTGGGGAGACGTCATGAGTGCTTACACTGATAACATTGACATTTAGTGTACTCTTCTGCTCCAGCTCTGTTGACACCAAACAATCCAGGCTAGGGCCACCTAATCCAGCGAGATAATCTCAACTCCATTGTGCTTTAAAAGCACGACATTCCAGCGCCAGGCGTGGCGGTGCACCCTTGTAATCTTGTAAACCTCAGCATTCAGGAGCCTGAGACAGGAGGATCACGGTTCGCGGACAGCCTCAGCTACTTACTGAGGCCCTCAGCAACTCAGTGAGACCCTGTTTCAAAATAAAGAATAAAAATAGGGCATGGGGTGTAGCTTGGAGGTAGAATGCCCCTGGGTTCCATCCCCAGACCCACAAAAAAAGGAACACTGTATGATGTTTGTACAATGACAACATTACTTAGCTCTTCCTATCACTGAGTGAGGACCGACTTGGATATATGTGTGTGTCCATTATCCAACCTACCAGCCGTTTCCCTGTCTTGGCTACCGTGAATAACGCTGCTCTGGACACTGTTGTACAAGTATCTGTCCAGCTCCTGCTACCAGTGTTTTTGGATGCACCCTTAAAGTAAAATCCGTAAACCAAGTGTTAAGTAACTGTTAAGTTGGGTCCTGCACGCATGTGACTTTGTGTCACATGACCTCTGCAGGGCAAGGGAGGGGCTGAAACCCCCGCGAGAATTGGGCGTTCCCGCGAGTAAACCCCCATCTCGCGAGATGCATGCCTTTAAAAGGAGAGCCCGCGTCCTCAAGCTTCGGACAGGCGCGCAGGCCCCACGGTGCCTCGCCCTGATCCCCGGGAGAGCCGTGCCATTAAAACTTTACATGCCACGTGTACCGGACCTCTCTCGTGTTTTTCACACTCCGCCGTACGCACATTATTTTTATTTTACTCACATTTAATTTTTTATTTTACTTATCAGTAACTTTGTCCGCTCTGGCACAGACCCTTTTATTTCATTTCATTTTTCTACAGTTTCCTGGGGTATATTTCAGATCCGGTGCACATTAAAAGTATATACACTTAAAAAGATAAAAAGAAAGTCCAGGGGGTCATAGTTTCTTTCGTATGTGGAAGCTAGAGAGAAGAAAAGAAAAGAAAGGGAACTTATGAATGCAGGAGACAGATCTGTAGAATACTGGAAGGGTATCAGTAGAGGAGGAGGAAAAGGAGAGGACAGGAAAAGAAACACCAAGGCAGATCATAGACGGTTTCTAGATGCATATATCACCAAAGATGCGTATAGAGATGCGCACATGAATATATCACTGTGACCCTCACTAATACGTACAATTATAATCACAAATAAAAATGCAAAACCTTTTATGATTCTTCTTTGCCAACTACCCATCTGACAGAAGATTAATATCTAGAATATTAAGGAACTCAAAAAAGCCGGGCGTGGTGGCGCACGCTTGTAATCCCCGCGCTTGGGAGGCTGAGACAGGAGGATCGCACGGGTTCGAAGCCAGCCTCAGCTACTTAGTGAGGCTCTCAGCAACTTAGTAAGACCCTGTTTCCAAATAAAATATAAAATAGGTCTGGGAGTGTAGCCAGGAGGTAGAAAAGCCCCGTAGTTCTACCTCCAAGCTACACCCCCTACCACAAAAAAAAGAACTAAAAAAATCTTTTTTTTCATCCTGGGGACTGAACCCAAGGGAACCTGGGATCTGGGAATTCTACGTCTGGGTTACACTCCCAATTCTTTTTATTTTGAAACAGGATCTCACTAATTTACCACATGCTGGCCTCAAAACTGTAATCCTCTGGTCTCAGCCTCCCAAGTACTGGGATTACAGACATGCACCACTGTGCTCGAACAAAATCTTAACAGCCTCCAACCCCCCCCCCAACCAGTCAATAAATGGGAACTGAACTAAATAGACATTTTTCAAAAGAAGAAATACAAATGGCCAACAAATATATGAAAAAAGTTCAACATCCTTTAGCCATCAGAGAAATACAAATCAAAGCTACATTGAGATCTCATCTCAATCCAGTTAAAATGGAAACCATTAAGAATACAAATAATAGACAGGTGTGGTGATACACGTTTGTAATCCCAGAACTTGGGAGGCTGAGACAGGAGGATCCAGGGTTTTGTGTGTGTGTGGTACTGGGGTTCCTGGAAGCCCTTCTACCTCCGGGCTATACTCCCAGACCAACTATTTTATTTTTGGAAACAGGGTCTCTTAAGCCAGCATGGCTGGCTTCAAACCTGTGAGATCCTCCTGTCTCTGCCTCCCAAGCACGGGGATAACAAGCGTGCGCCACCACGCCTGGCGCAGGATCCAGGTTTGAGGCTAGCCTCAGCTACTTAGGCCACAGCAACTTAGTGAGACTCTTTCAAAATAAAGAATAAAGCCGAACGTGATGGTACACACTTATAATCCTGGAATTTGGGCTGAGACTGGAGGATCGCGGTTCTTGGACAGCCTCAGCTACTTATGCCCTTTGCAACTCAGTGAGACCCTGTTTCATCTTTTTGTGTGTGTGTGTGGTACTGAGGATGGAACCCAGGGGCATTCTGCCTCTGGGCTATACTCCCAGACCTATTTTATATTTTATTTGGAAACAAGGACTCTTAAACCAGCTGAGGCTGGCTTTGAACCTGCGTGATCCTCCTGTCTCAGCCTCCCAAGAGCAGGGATTACAAGCATGTACCACCACGCCCAGCTTGAGACCTTGTTTAAAAAAAATAGCTGGGCGTGGTGGCACACACGCTTGTAATCCCAGCATTTGGGAGGCTAAGACAGGAGGATCTGGGTTAGCGAACAGAACAGCCTCAGCTACTTAGTGAGGCCCTCCACCACTCAGTGAGACCCAGTTTCAAAATAAAGATTAAAAAATTGAGCAGGGGGTATAGCTCGGAGGTCAAATGCCTCTGGGTTCCATCCCCAGACCCGCAAAAAAAAAAAAAAAATTAGGGCAGGGGGTGTAGCTTGGAGGTCAAATGCCTCTGGGTTCCATCCCCAGACCGCAAAAAAAAAAAAAAAAAAAAAATAGCGCAGGGGGTTTAGCTTGGAGGTCGAATACCCCTGGGTTCCATCCCCAGACAGAAAGAAAGAAAGAAAGAAAGAAAGAGAGGAAGGAAGGAAGGAAGGAAGGAAGAAGGAAGCCGGGCGTGGTGGCGCATGCTTGTAATCCCCGCACTTGGGAGGCTGAGACAGGAGGATCGGGCAGGTTCAAAGCCAGCCTCAGCTGGCTTAAGAGACCCTGTTTCCAAATAAAATATAAAATAGATCTGGGAGTGTAACCCAGAGGTAGAGGGCCCCTGGGTTCCATCCCTAATACCACCAAAAAAGCAAAGAAAGGAAGGAAGGAAGGAAAGAAAGAAAGAAGAAAGGAAGGAAAGAAAGAAAAGAAAAAATCGGGCTGAGGGCATAGCTTGGAGGTAAAATGCCCATGGGTTTCATCCCCAGTGCCATACAAATATTAATAAATACCGTGAAAGTATGGGGGAAATGAACATATATACTGTGGGGACTGTAAACTGGTCCAGCTACTATATGGAGATCAGTGTGGAGTTTCCTCAAGGACTGGGAATGGAACCATCATTTGAATGAGCTGTCACACTCCTCAGTATCTTTCCAAAAGAATTTGCAGTCAGAACACCGTAGTAAGACGTGCAGACCCAGGTTCACAGCAGCACAATTCACAGGAGCCAGACTCCGGGACTCGCCTGGGTGTCCCTGATGAATGCCGAAAGGAACTGTGGTAGACCAGCAGTGCGGCTTTGTATAGACGTGAAAATGCAGGGGATCCTGGCATTTGCAGGAAAATGGGTGGGAGTAGAAAACCGCATGCTAAGTGAAGTCGGCCACACTGAGAACATCAAGGCTCACGTGCTTTCACATGGGGAAGCCAGGGGGGAAATGGGTAGGAAAAGGGACCTCACAAAAGTGAGGAGAGACGTCAGGAGAGAAGTGTAGGGGGATGGGCAAGAAGAGGGGACCAAAGAGGAAGTATGGGGAAGGAAAAAGGCCGAGTGGCGTTATATGCACGTGTCAATGTATCACTATGAATCTCAGTATCCTGTCCGATTACAACGAACCAATAGCCGGGCGTGGTGGCGCGCGCTTGTGAGCTGAGACAGGAGGATCGCGCCAATCTCAGCTACTTAGTGAGGTTCTCAGCAACTTAGTGAGACCCTGTTTCCAAATAAAATATAAAATAGGTCTGGGAGTATAGCCTGGAGGTAGAAGAGACCCCAGGTTCCATTCCCAGCACCGATAAAAATTTAAAAAGAAATAAGTAGAAATAAGAAACCAGGTATAGTGGTATATGCCTGTAATCCCAGTACTTGGGAGGCTGAGACAGGAGGATCACAGGTTTATGGCCAACCTCAGCAACTTAGAGAGGCCCGTTGTAACTTAGTGAGACCATGTTTCAAAATAAAGAATAAGCCGGACGTGGTGGCGCGCGCTTGTAATCCCAGCATTTGGGAGGCTGAGACCGGAGGATCGCGGTTGGCAGACAGCCTCAGCTACTTAAGTAGTGAGGCCCTCTGCAACTCAGTGAGACCCTGTTTCCAAATAAAGAATAAAAAAAAATTGGTCAGGGGGTGTAGCTCGAAGGTCAAATGCCTCTGGGTTCCATCCCCAGACCCGCCAAAAAAAATAATAATAATAAAATAAAATAAAAAAAGAATAAAAAGTAGGACTGAGAGTGTAGCTTGGAGGTAGAATTCCATGGGTCCAATTCCCAGTACCACACACAAAAAGAAGATTCTTAAGATAACTACAAGTGCCTGGTGTGGTGGCACATGCTTGTAATCTCAAAACTTGGGAGGCTGAGACGGGAGAATAACGAGAATAACGGTTCAGGAACAGCCTCAGCTACTTAGTGAGGCCTTCTGCAACTTAATGAGACCTTGTTTCAAAATAAAGAATAATAATGCCGGGCTTGGTGGCACACGCTTGTAATCCCCGCGCTTGGGAGGCTGAGACAGGAGGATCACGCAGGTTCGAAGCCAGCCCCGCGCGCTGGCTTAAGAGACCCTGTTTCAAAAAAAAAATTGGTCTGGGAGTGTAGCCCAGAGGTAGAAGGGCTTCCAGGAACCCCAGTACTGCAAATTAATAATAATAATAAAATGAATAAAATAAAGAATAATAAAATAGGGCTGGGGGTGTAGCTGGGAGTTAGAATGCCCCTGGGCTCCATTCCCAGTACCACACACACACTAAAGGAAGAATTAACAGGAAAAAAAGAAAAGTTATTTAGAGTCAGGCTTAGAAGTGCAATAGTTTTTTTATGTCAAATGTGTCTGTGCTTCTATCTCAGTGTTAAAAGTAATTTCCTTGCCGGGCATGGTGGCGCACGCTTGTAATCCCCGAGCTTGGGAGGCTGAGACAGGAGGATCCCACAGGTTCAAAGCCAGCCTCAGCTACTTAGTGAGGCTCTCAGCAACTTAGTGAGACCCTGTTTCAAAATAAAATATAAAAAAGGTCTGGGAGTATAGCCCGGAGGTAGAAAGCCTCTGGGTTCCACCCCTAGTACCACAAAAAAAATAAAAAAATAAAAAATAAAAAATAAAAAGTAATTTCCTAACCGAATTCTAATCAACAGCAAATGACTTCACTAATTTCCCAAGAATAATTTACCTTTTTGTGTATGTGTGGTACTGGGGGTGGACCCCAGAGGCTTTCTACCCCTGGGCTATACTCCCAGACCTATTTTATAGTTTATTTGGAAACAGGGTCTCACTAAGTTGCTGAGAGCCTCACTAAGTAGCTGAGGCTGGCTTCGAACCTGCGCGATCCTCCTGTCTCAGCCTCCCAAGTGCGGGGATTACAAGGGTGTGCCACCATGCCCGGTTTAATTTACCTTTTTTTATTGGTACTAGAGATTAAAGGAAGTAGTGCTGTGCCACTGAGCAACATCCCCAGTCCTTTTTATCTCATTTTGAGAAAGAATCTCGCTAAGTATCTGAGGCTAGCCTCAAGCTTGCCATCCTCCTGCTTCAGCCTCCGGAGTAGCAGAAGAGAAGGCATGCACCACCATGCCTGGCAAGAGTAAACATATTTATTTGTGTGTGTGTGTGGGGGGGGGTGTTACTGGGGATCGAATCCAGAAGGATTATGCCTCTGAGCTCCATCCCCACCCCTATCTTATTTGTGGGGGACCATAGCTGTGTGCCACCCCACCAAGCTAGGAGAAACTTACTTTAATGTGATGTACACCTTTCACTTTTCCAATCTGCTGTTCAATGGTCCAAACACAGGAATTGCATGTCATCCCTTCAACAGAGATGGTAACAGAATTCACGCCCATACCTGGCTCCATTTTGATTGCTTCTTTACATTCCTGGCAGAAACAATAAACACATTAATTTCAGCAACAGGACAATATTTGCTCAACTTCCCTTACCTCCCCAATTGGAAATGTGCTAGTAATAAAATACGGTCAGTAAAAAAAAATACAGTCAACACTATTTTCTACTTGCTTAGGAAAACATTTTCTTCATCTTTTGGGTTTGGGTACTCGAGATTGAACGCAGAGGCATTCTACCTCTGACCTTCGCCCCCAACTCTTTTTTATTTTGAAACCAGGTTTTGATAAGTCGGGTCCCTCCCCTCCCCTACATGATCTCAGCAATGGAAACAGGAGACAGAACCCCGGAAGCCAGAAGTGGAGATATCGCGAGACTCCAGGTGCCTCGAGACTCCAAACATCGCGAGACTACAGATGCCGCGAGAGAATCGGCATGCCTATAAAACAGCGGTGACTCCGATCTGCCACGTGACTCAGCCGGCCAGCCGATCAGGTCTATGTGCAACTCTCCAGACGTGTGGTCTGTAGGTCCCTTCCCCCATGGCCGCTGACTCCCCGGAGGGTACCGGGGTTGGGGCCGAATAAAGCAGTGGTCTCTGATAACCCATTTGGTGTTTTTACCTCCCTCCTAAACTCCTGAACTCTGTTTTCAACCTTTCAGGTCTCACTAGGTTGCCGAGGCTGGCCTCAAACTGGTGATCCTCTTGTCTCAGTCTTCAAAGCGCTGGGATGACTGGCGCGTGCCATCATGCCTGGCCATTTTTTTCAACATTAATAAGGTAAAGGAACGTTGTTTCCAAGGCTGAGCTAACTAAACACAAAAATGTAATATACTCAAATAAAAGTAATTCACCTGCAAGGAGAACTTTCCATTTTCTCATACCTAGTCTCAACTAATATTGGAAGGAGCCAGGCGTGGTGGCACACACTTGCAATCCCAGCATTCGGGAGGCAGAGACAGGAGGACCGCGGTTTGCGACCAGCCTCAGCTGCTACATACTGAGGCCCTTTGCAACTCAATGAGACTCTTTCAAAATAAAGAATAAAAAATAGGGCTGGGGGTGTAGCTCAGAGGCAAAATGCCCCTGGGTTCCATCCCCAGTACTGCAAAAAAAAAAAAAAAAAAAAAATATATATATATATATATATATATATATATATATTAAAGAGAATGATGAACCCAGACTTCCCAAATTCCTTTTGAACAGGCAATGAAGTCCTACGTGATTTTCCATACCTGTCCATCTCTAACTGACCTCTCTGACCTCCTCTCCATTTGGCAAACCTTTCTCTCTTCCAGTCACCCTGTCCCCATGGCTGTGCCCCATGCCAGGATGTCTCCCACCTCGTGGCCTTTGCTTTAGCTATTCCTTTGGCCCAGGGCTTTCTCCTGGAAGAGATCTGCTTGGCTGATTTCCTAATTTTCTTCAGGTCTCTCCTCTAATCTAACCTTTTTGTATTTTTAATTTATTTTAATTATTTTATTTATTTGGTGGTACTGGGGGTGGAACCCAGGGTCTTTTCTACCTCTGAGCTATACTCCCAGACCTATTTTATACTTTATTTAGAAACAGGACCTCACTACTAAGTTGCTAAGAGCCTCACTAAGTAGCTGAGGCTGGCTTCGAACCTGTGCGATCCTCCTGTCTCAGCCTCCCAAGCGCTGGGATTACAAGTGTGCGCCACCACGCCCGGTGTTATTTTTTTTATTTTTGTACTGGAGGTTGAACCCTGAAGTATTCTACTTCTGAGCCAGACCTTCAGCCTTACTTTGTTTTATTTTCTTTTGTTTTTGCAGTACTAGGGATGGAACTCAGGGGCATTCTACATCCAAGCTACATCCCAGCCCTATTTTTTATTCTTTATTTTGAAACAGGGTCTCACTGAGTTGCAAAGAACCTCACTAAGTAGCTGAGGCTGTCCACGAACTGAGATCTTCCTGTTGATGGGAAGTGAGCCTGTATTGATTGTTAATAAGAGCTGTATTAGCTGGGTGTGGTGGCACAAGCTTGTAATCCCAGCATTAGGGAGGCTGAGACCGGAGGATTGTGGTTTGCAGACAGCCTCAGCTACTTAGTGAGACTCTGCAACTCAGTGAGACCTGGTTTCAAAATAAAGAATAAAAGATAAGGCAGGGGCTGTAGCTCAGAGGTAGAATGCCCCTGGGTTCCATCCCCAGACCCACAAAATTAATTAATTAATTAATTAGTTTATTAATTAATAAAAATAAGAGCTGTATTAATTGCTAATAAGAATAAGCTTTCATACTTAGGCAAAACAATAAAATACTTTTCTTTGCCTCTAAGCTGTCAACCAAGAGTTGTAGCCAATATTGACCTCAGTCAACTAAAAGTTAGCTGTTAGCCATTTTTTTTATTTTTTTGTTGGTACTGGGGGTGGAACCCAGAGGCTTTCTACCTCCGGGCTATACTCCCAGACCTTTTTTTATATTTTATTTGGAAACAGGGTCTCACTAAGTTGCCGAGAGCCTCACTAAGTAGCTGAGGCTGGCTTCGAACCCATGCGATCCTCCAGTCTCAGCCTCCCAAGCGCGGGGATGACAAGCGTGCGCCACCACGCCCGGCACCTGTTAGCCCTTTTAAACATGGAATGTTAAACACAATTCTCACAGTAGTTTAGGTTAGGATTAAGAGAACCCTATATTAATTACCAAGTACACAAAAGAATTATAGCCCAAAGCCTGCATACTTTAAAGACAAGTTTTCACCATAATAAATAAATTTCTAGCAGACAGAGATAGAAAAAGGCTAAAAACTCCCCAAGGACGTGGGATGATGGTACAGGCCTTCTCCACAGCGGGCACACCACGTAACCCCTGACCTCGTTAACCAAGCAACACATCTTGGTCATAAATCTAACAAGAAAGGCTTGCGCCACGGAGATAATTGGTGGGCCTGCGCCTGCGTTGGGTCGGGGGAGATAAAGAGACCCCTAGCTAAGCAGGATGGGAAGAATGAGATCGTGAATCCTTCTGAAAACTGCTATGTTCAAAACCTCAGTGTCTTACTTTCAAGGCCTCCGCTGCATCCTCTCTGGCGCAGCGCTTTACTGTCCTTTCCCTCCTACCTTTGTAATAATTAAATCGCTTATGCTCGCAACAATATAGTTCTGGTTATTTTTCTTAAACTAGCTAAGGAAAAATACCCCACAACATCTCAAAGCGTCACACTGTCTCAGCCTCCCAAATATTGGGATTAAAAGTGTGCGCCACCACACCCAGCTCCTACTTTTTTATTTTTAATTTTGAAACAGGGTTTCACCAACTTACTGAAGGACCTCACTAAGTTGCTTTTGCTGACCCTGAATCTGGGATCCTCCTATCTCAGCCTCAGTACTAAGATTGCAGGTTTATACCACCACACCTGGCTTTCTGCTTTTTTTTTTTTTTTTCAGGTCTGGGGATGGAACCCAGAGGCATTCGACCGCCAAGCTACACCCCCTGCCCTATTTTTTATTCTTTATTTCGAAGCAGGGTCTCACTGAGTTGCAGAGGGCCTCACTGAGTAGGTGAGGCTGTCCGGGAACCGCGATCCTCCGGTCTCAGCCTCCCGAATGCTGGGATTACAAGCGTGCGCCATCACCCCGGCTTCTGCTTTGCTTTTTAATTTATTTTTGTGGTACTGGCGATTGAATCCAGGGGCATGCTACCACTGAGATATACCACCACAGTAGTGTGTGTGTGTGTGTGTGTGTGTTACTGGGGACTGAACCCAGAGGCATTCTACCTCCAAGCAACACTCCCAGCCCTTTTTATTTTTGACTTGGAATCAGGTTCTCGCTAGGTTGCTGCGAGTATTGCTAAAATACCGAAGCTGGCAGCGGACCCGTGATCCTTCTGTCTCAGCCTCCAAGTACTGGGATTACAGGAGTGTGCCGCCACACCTGGCTCATTTATCATTTCTGTGTGTGCTGAGGACATTCAAAATCCTTTCATCTAGATTTCTTTGAAACACACAGTATTTCCCCCATAATCCTCCTATTGTGCAATACAACAAATCTTCTTTCCAGTGCGGGGCTGATGGAATTATGCATTCCCATACCCTGCGAGGCTAGTTACTACAGGAGAATGAAAAGCCCAGAGCGGGCAGGAAGGACAAGTCATTGTGAACAAAAGCTAGCTGGAAGGAAGGCACTAGGATAAGCTCTGTGGAGAATTCCCGAGGGGCTGTTTAAGGCACATGTGAGGGAGGGGGTGTCTAGGGAGCAGTACAAGGCTATGAAGAGAAAGGGCGTAGTGGCGCATGCTTATAAATCCCAGTACTTGGGAGGCCGGGACAGGAGGATCCGGGTTCGCAGGCAGCCTCAGCTACTTAAGTACGCCCCTCAATCCTGCAACTTAGTGAGACTTGGTTCAAAATAAAGAATAAAAAAAATGGGGCTGGGGGTGGAGCTCCGAGGTAGAATGCCCCTGGGTTCCATCCCCAGCAGCACAAAAACTAAAATACAATCTATTGTAACCCCACTGCATTTTAGCAAAATGACTCAGAAAACGGAGTAAGAGCATAAACAGTTTCATAGTTTATGAAAAAAAAGAATGTAGGCCTTGGCAAATCAAAATATCAAAGAGTCAAATCTGGCCCAAAGCTCTTACTAATGAGTGACTCCGAGAACAAGAACATTCAACAACACTGAGTGAAATCACTTCTAATGATTAAAGTCTTTTAGATGCTCCCTAAACACAGATGCGAATCGCCATCATTAATGCCATCCTAGGAAAAGAACAGTATCATGACTAGATCATCAGCTCCAGTTTGGAAACAAACTGCAGAAGTGAGTACCAAACACCGCGCATACAAAGTCTCATTGCTGAGAAGCAACGTCTTAAGGCTGATCACAAGCCAGGCCTGGTGATGCCGGCCTGCAATCCCAGGACGTGGAAGGCAGAGACAGACGGATATCCTGGGTTCAATCACCAGTAACGCACGCACGCACGCACGCACGCACGCACGCACACACGCACGCACGCACGCACCTGACAGAAGCTTAAAATCCGTCTGAAAATTCCCCTCAAATAATTAGTGCTCATGATATGAAGAAGGCTTCTGGATTCTTAATAAATGATCAGAGTATATTTTAATTATACAAATATATTTGGATAAATTTTGGTATTTATGCTAATGAATAAAATTATGCAAATTAAAATCACAATCTGAATATTTTTTTCTTTTTCGGTACTGAAGATTGAACCCAGGGGTTATTACCTCTGAGCTACATCCTCAGCCTGATTTTATTCTTTATTTCCAAACAGGGTCTCACGAAGTTGCGGAGGGCCAAAGAACACAGATCCTCCTGTCTCAGCCTCCCAAGTACTGGGATTACAAGCACGGCCACCCCGCCCGCCCGGCTATCATTTATCTCTATCAAGTAGACAAGCATTTTGAAATCTGACAATACCAAGGATAGGTGACATGTGGGCCAGCAAGTTCTCTCTTATTCAAATGTTTAGTGTTAATCACAACCCATGCTATAGGAATCCCTATATTCTTTATAGGTCTAAATTATTTCATTATATTATTATTATTATTATTTGGTGGTACTGGGGTTCCTGGAAGCCCTTCTACCTCCGGGCTACACTCCCAGACCTATTTTTTACATTTTCATTTTTGAAACAGGGTCTCCTAAACCAGCGCGCGTGACTGGCTTCGAACCTGCGCGATCCTCCTGTCTCCGCCTCCCAAGCGCGGGGATTACAAGCGTGCGCCACCACGCCCGGCAGACATTATATTATTTTTTTTTTTTTTTTGCAGTACTAGGGATGAAGCCCAGGGGTATTTTACCTCTGAGCTATACCCCTAACCCTATTTTTTGTTTTTGCGAGTCTGGGGATGGAACCCAGGGGCATTCAACCTCTGAGCCACACCCCCTGCCCTATTTTGTATTCTTTATTTTGAAACGGGGTCTCACTGAGTTGCAAAGGGCCTCACTAAGTAGCTGAGGCTGTCGGCGAACCGCCATGCTCCGGTCTCAGCCTCCTGAATGCTGGGATTACAAGCGTGCGCCATCACGCCTGGCTTCATTCCTTTCTTTTAAATTGTGTAAACTTGCCAGGCATGGTGCCAGCCTCAGCTACTTAGTGAAGCTCTCGGCAACTTAGTGAGACCCTGTTTCCAAATAAAACTATAAAATAGGTCTGGGAGTATAGCCCGGAGGTAGAAAACCCCTGGGTTCCACCTCCAGTACCACCAAAAAATAAAAAATAAAAAATATTTAAAAAATAATAAAGTATAAAATAGGTCTGGGAGTACAGCCCGGAGGTAGAAAACCCCTGGGCTCCACCCCAGTACCACCAATAAAATAAAATAAAATAGGGCTGAGAGGGTAGCTTGGATGTAGAATGGCGCCCAGGCTCAAGGCCTTGTACCCAAAACTAAACAAATAAAATAAATTATGTAAGCTTTTCAAATGAAAATGAATCTTATTACTTAACCTGTTTTCAAAATACTGATCGAATTTCTTTCATCGGGAAAATGTTGTTCTATCAACAAAAGACAAAGATTCCACATGCAACAGCTGGAGTAGGCAGGCGTAGGTTTGAAAGCCTAATTGTTCTTTGCATCTGACCATTCCTAAAAGATTAGAAGCCGCCATTAGGACATATTAGTAAGGTCAGAAAAGGGCAGAACGGCAAAATTAAGAACAGGTAATGTGCTTTATCAGCCATTTATTTTTGATGACTAATAGGTTAGTTACAGCACCGCTACAAATAAGTTGTCTGAGGAGAGCAATAGAGCTGTTTCAGATTTCCTTAGCACTGCAGACCGGACAAACCTTACGTATGCAGCACTCTCCTGACATATGCAGCACTCTCCTGACGTATACAGCACTCCTGACGTATACAGCACGCCTGACGTATGCAGCACTCCTGACGTATGCACCACTCTCGTGACGTTTGCACCACTCTCCTGACGTATACAGCACTCTCCTGACGTATGCACCACTCTCCTGTCGTATACAGCACTCTCCTGACATATGCACCACTCTCCTGACGTATACAGCACTCTCCTGACATATGCAGCACTCTCCTGACATATGCAGCACTCTCCTGACGTATACAGCACTCCTGACGTATACAGCACGCATGACGTATGCAGCACTCCTGACGTATGCACCACTCTCGTGACGTTTGCACCACTCTCCTGTCGTATACAGCACTCTCCTGACATATGCACCACTCTCCTGACGTATACAGCACTCTCCTGACCATCTTTCTACATAAACAGGGCGTGGACCTCCTTTGAAAATGAAGGAAGCGGATGCCCAGAAATCCCCAAGCTCGCACAGCCAATTCAGGCAGGAAGCTAATGAGAGCCTCAAAAGGATTCACTTAAAAGAGCAATGTTTGCAAAAACCATTAAGTAAAACCAGGCAAAGCTGGGGTAATATGGAGAATGCCTGAAAAAAGATTAACACCTTGGCAAAGAGCACAGGCGGGGACAGTTTTCCAGAGAATGAGAAGTATTCCTAAACACCTTTCCATCAGGGCTGAGCAACTGTTTCTAGAATTAAATTATAGGATTTTTTTGTGGTGGTACTGGGGATGGAACCCAGGGGCTTTTCTACCTCCGGGCTATACTCCCAGACCTATTTTCTTATATTTTGTTTGGAAACAGGGTCTCAGTAAGTTTCCGAGAGCCTCACTAAGTAGCTGAGGCTGGCTTAAAACCTGTGCGATCCTCCTGTCTCAGCCTCCCAAGCACTGGGATTACAAGTGTGTGTCACCACGCCCAGCAATTTTAGGATCTTTTATGGCGTCTGTTTAGAAAGGCCTTCTCCAATTCAAGTTGTATTATTATTAATTAATACTCATCGAGCTGGGCATGGTGGCGCACGCTTGTAATCCCAGCATTTGGGAGGCTGAGACAGGAGGATCACGGTTCACTGACAGCCTCAGCTACTTAGTGAGGCCCTTTGCAATTTCATGAGACCGTTTCAAAATAAAGAATAAAAAATAGGGCTGGGGGTGTAGCTCGGAGGTAGATTGCCCCTGGGTTCCATCCCCATTACCGCAAAAAAACAAAACAAAAAAAACCCTACTCACTTGTCTATCTTTCTGGTATACTGTTTTATTTTTATAATAGGGCTTTAACTCCATTGGGATGTAAAGATTTTCAACTCAAATGCTTAACTCAGTTTGCTAGCACCATATATTTATTTCTCCAATTGATTTGAAATGCTGCCCTGTATATAGTGAATTGTAAAGTGTACACACGTGCACTTGCAGACCTTTCTGTTCTGTTACAAGAATATTTCTGTCTATTCTGACATCAGTAAAGGAATTTTTTTTTTTTTTTTTGCGGTACCTGGGATGGAACCCAGGGGCATTCTACCTCTGAGCTACACCCCCAGCCTTATTTTTTATTCTATATATTTTTTATTTTTATTTTTATTTTTTTTTTGGTGGTACTGGGGTTCCTGGAAGCCCTTCTACCTCCGGGCTACACTCCCAGACCTATTTTATATTTTTGAAACAGGGTCTCTTATGCCAGCGCGGCTGGCTTCGAACCTGCGCGATCCTCCTGTCTCCGCTTCCCAAGCGCGGGGATTACAAGCGTGCGCCACCACGCCCGGCTTATTCTATATTTTGAAACCGATCTCACTCAGTTGCAAAAGGCCTCACTAAGTAGTAGCTGCGGCCGTCCCCGAACCGTGATCCTCCTGTCTCAGCCTCCGAAATGTTGGGATTACAAGCGTGCGCCACCACGCCTGGCGAAATTTTTTTTTTGGGGGGGGTGTCTGGGGATGGAACCCAGGGGCATTGGACCTAAGAGCTACACCTCCTGCCCTATTTTTTATTCTTTGTTTTGAAACAGGGTCTCACGAAATTGTAGAGGGCCTCACTGAGTAGCTGAGGCTGTCCGTGAACCGCGATCCTCCTGTCTCAGCCTCCCGAATGCTGGGATTACGAGCATGTGTCACCACGCCCGGCTAATAAAGGGATTTTTAATGGGCTTTTTTGTGGTGCTGGAGATCTAACCTAGAGCCTGGCATATGCTATGTCGGTGTTCTACATTGAAGTGTTTTGTCTTTTGTGGTGCTGGGGATTGAACCCAGGGGCATTCTACCCCTGAGCTACACCCCCAGCCCTGCTTTATTTCTTATTTTGAAACAGGTGCTGGCTAAATTGCTGAAGCTGACCTTGAACCTGCAATCTTCCTGTCTCAGCCTCCCAAGTACTGGGATTGCAAGTGTGTGCCACTGTGCCTGATTTACCATTGAGTTTTATCTTCAATAGACTTTTTTTTTAAACTGGGGATGGAACCCAGGGTGATTTTACCTCTGGGTCATGCACTCAGCCCTATTTTATCTTTTATTTAGAAACAGGGTCTCGTCACTAAGTCGCTGAGGCTGACCTCAAATCTGCCATCCTCCTGTCTCAGCCTCTCAAGTACGGGGATGACAAGTACGCGCCATGGAAGCCCTTCCACTTCCGGGCTACACTCCCAGACCTATTTTTACATTTTTATTTGGAAACAGGGTCTCCTAAGCCAGCGCGCGAGGCTGGCTTCGAACCTGCACGATCCTCCTGTTTCTGCCTCCCAAGTGCGGGGATTACAAGTGTGCGCCACCACGCCCGGCTATATTTTATTTTTTATTTGTTAATTGTTTATTTACCAGAGAAACTATTCTTTGTATCACATATTCATGTTTCACAGCTCAGGAACTCAAGTCAGTGACAACTTCGATGGAACCCAACCTGAAGAAATTCCTTATCTCCCAAATCATTCATGGAATCATAATTTCTGGAGAAATCTGCATCTGCCTTTTTTTCTTGGTTCAGCCACACCAAACTGATGGAGAGTTGCAACTCCCAGAGCGCCAATGAATGTTCCCACAACATGAAACCGCAGGCTAATGGCCAAGAAGACCTTGCATCTGAGGTTTGGCCAAAGCGCCCGAAGCCCTGGTAGTTATTGTCCCCCACACCAACTGACTTATTATTTGCGAAGAATTGTAGGTTCACGGCAAAATCGAGCAGGAGGTACACAGGTTTCCTGCACCTCCCCTGACTGCCATGTACACAGTCTCCTCCATTACCAGTAGCCCTCGCCAGAGTGGTATCTGGTTACCACCTACCCCCGTACTTTAGATTGGGGCCAACTCGTGGTGTCTTAAGTTGTTTGGATTTACACAGTTAATAAATAATTATTACAGAGTAAATAAAGAATAAAAAATAGGGCTGGGGATGTAGCTCAGAGGTAGAATGTCCCTAGATTCCATTCCCAGTACTGCAAAAAAAAAAAAGAATAATTTTGCATTCCCATCAGCAGTGAACAAGCTTTCCAGTTACTCCATATTCTCTCCAGCATTTGATGTTGTCATTTTCTCTAGCTATGGGTCATTCAAATTGGTGAGTTCATGGCATCTTTTTGGTTTCGTTTGCATTTCCTTGGTGACATATGATGTGGGGCATCTTTTCATTGCTTAGGTATCATCTGTATATTTTCTTTAGTGAAGTATCTGTTAGGGTCGCCGGCCAATTTTCCAATCAGACTGCTTGTTTCTTACCTCAGACTTTTTTGTGTGGCACTGGGGGTTGCAACCAGGAGCATTCTACCTTTGATCTAGACTCCCAGCCCTTATTTTTGGTGGTACTTAAGATGGAACCCAGGGGCCTTCTACCTTTGGAAGTACACCCCCAGTCCTCTTTTTGGAAACAGGGTCTCACTAAATTGTTGAGGCTGGCTTTGAACCTGTAGTCCTCCTGTCTCAGCCTCCCAAATAGTGGAATTACAAGAATGTACCACCACATGGCTCCCAGCCCTTTTTTATTTTGGAACAGGGTCTCACTAATTTGCAGAAAGCCTAAGTTGCTGAGGCTGGCTGAAAAGCTGTAATCCTCCTGTCTCAGCCTCCCAAGTACTAGGATTACAGTTGTGTGCCACTATGCCCAGCTCTGGCTTAATATTTTATATCAGTGCTTTGAGGTGCTATTTTATATTAAAATGAAAATTATAACATGGATTTTTCCTTATGAAGAAAGCTATAGTTGGGACTGTTGGCAATGTTCAATGCCAGAGCACTTGCCTAGTATGCATGAGACCCTGCGCTCAGTGCCCAGTACTGGGGAAGGCAGGCAGGCGGCAGGCAGGCTGGCTATAGCATTATGGGCAGCCCCTGATGTACCTACAGATTGTATTCGACAAGCTTGAATCAGAGGTAATTGTGTGTGTGTGTGTGTGTGTGTGTGTGTGTGTGTGTGTATGTGTGTGTAGTACTGGGGACTGAACCCAGGGGCATTCTAACCCTGAGCTCTACCCCAACCCTATTCTTTATTTTGAAACAGGGTCTCACTGAGTTGCAAAGGGCCTAAGTAGCTGAGGCTGGCCACGAACCACGATCTCCTGTCTCAGCCTCCCAAATGCCGGGATTACAAGTGTGCACCACCATGCCCAGCTCCTTCTAGCCCTATTTTTATGTTGAAACAGAGTCTTGCTAAGTTGTAGATGGCCTCACTAAGTTGCTAAGACCAGTCACAAACCTGTGATCCTCCTGTTTCAGTCTCCCAAGCGCCGGGATTCCAGGCACACGCCATTATTCTGGGCTTCAGGTGTGATTGTTTTGATGATGGACAAAACATTCCAACCATCAGTCTTAGAATCTAAGACAGACTACTGCGCCAAGTTTATATTTAACCCATAGCTTAGTTGAAAAGTAACTCACTCTTTTTTGTCCTGGTGCTGGGCATTGAACCCAGGGGCATTCTGCCTCTAAGGTATACCCTCCAGCCCTATTTTTATTTTGAGACAGGGTCTCAACTAGGTTGCCGAGAGCCTCAGGAAGTTGCCGAGGCTGGCTTCGAACCTGTGACCCTCCTGTCTCTGCCTCCCAAGAACAGCTTCAGATACTTCTGAGAAAGTGACCCAAATGTACAGGGACAGATCCAAAATACTCAGAGCCTATCGGCAGCAGAGTCAAGAGACCAGCAGTGACAAAAGTCCTAGAAAAGCCTGAGCCTAGCCGGGCATGGTGGCGCACACTTGTAATCCCCGCGCTTGGGAGGCTGAGACAGGAGGATCGCACAGGTTCAAAGCCAGCCTCGGCTACTTAGTGAGACCCTGTTTCCAAATAAAATAGAAAAAAGGTCTGGGAGTATAGCTCAGAGGTAAAAAGCCCCTGGGTTCCACCCCTAGTACCACCAAAAAAAAAAAAGAAAAGAAAGAAAAGCCTGAGCCTGTGAAGAGGTCCCTAACAGACTGCTTCCAGAATGGGACCTTGGTCTGATTTGGTTTCATTAGGTTCCTACCAATTTTCCAAGCCTGGCTGACCATATTTTTTTCCTATTGACTCTGTAAACAATCTAATAGCCTACCAATAATTTCTTTTATGGCTAGATGAGTCAGAACAGCTTTATGGTATTTGCAAGCCAAAGCCCAGCCCAATACCTATTCAGTAAATACCATGTGACCATTAAAAACATATCTTCCCCCCTCTTTTGCAGTACTCAGGATTAAACCTAGAGGTATTCTACCTTCAAGCTACACCGAAGCTCTGTTTTTTACTTTTTAGTTTGAAACAGAGTCTTACTAAGTTTCAGAGGGCCTCACTAAATTGCTGAAGCTGGACCCAAATCTACAATCCTCCTGTTTCAGCTTCCCAAGTACTGGAATTACGACTGTGTGTCACCACGCCCAGCTTATATATCTCCATTTTCAGACAGAAAAAAATGTTCAGGCTAGGCGTGGTGGTGCAGGCTAGTATTACCAGTCCTTGGGAGGCTGAGACAGAAAGAACACAAGTTTGTGACCGGCCTCAGTTACTCAGGCCCTCCACAACTTAGACCCTGTTTCAAAACAAAAAAAGACGCCGGGCGTGGTGGCACATATTTAGAATCTCAGCATTCCGGAGGCTGACACAGGATGGTGGTGGTTCACGGCCAGCCTCAGCTAATTAGTGAGACCCTTTGCAACTCATAGAGATCTTGTTTCCAAATAAAGAATAAAAAATAGGAGCCGGGTGTGGTGGCGCACACTTGTAATCCCAGCATTTGGGAGGCTGAGACAGAAGGATCGCAGTTCACGGACAGCCTCAGCTATTTAGTGAGGCTTTCTGCAACCTAGTGAGACCCTGTTTCAAAATAAAGAATGAAAAAATAGGGCTGGGAGTGTAGCTTGGAGGTTGAATGCCCCTGGGTTCCATCGCCAGCCCTGGAAAAAAATTGAGCTGGCAGTGTCACTAAGAGGTAGAATGCCCTTGGGTTCCATCCCCAGTACTGCAAAAAAAAAAAAAAAAAGAAAAGAAAAGAAAAGAAAAAAATAGGACTGAGGTTATAGCTCAGAGATAGAAAGTCCCTGGGTTCAATCCCCAGTGCTGCAAAAAAAAAAAAAAAAAGAAAGAAAAAAGAAAAAGAAAAAATTAAGCCGGGCATGGTGGTGCATGCTTGTAATCCTAGCATTTGGGAGACTGAGACAGGAGGATCTGGGTTCGCAGTCAGCCTCATCTACTTAGTGAGGGTCTTTGCAGCTCAGTGAGACCCGTTTTCAAAGTAAAGAATAAGCTGGGCATGGTGGCGCATGCTTGTAATTCCAGTACTTGGGAGGCTGAGACAGGAGGATCGCAGGTTCACAGCCAGCTTTAGCAATTTAGCGAGGCCCTCTGCAGCTTAGTGAGACCTGGTTCCAAAATGAAGAATAAAAATAGAGTTGGGGGTGTATCTTGGAGGTAGAATGCCTCCAAGTACCCCCAGTACCCCCCCAAGAAAGGGATTAATAACAAGAATACAAAAATGAAAGTCGGCATGGCGCCACACACCTGTAATCTCAGTACTTGGGAGGCCGAGACAGGAAGATTAAGGGTACGAGGACAGCCTCAGCGCACTGCGGGACTTAGCAACCTAGCAAGGCCGTTTCCAAACAACAAATAAAAGGACAGAGAGTGTAGCCGGGGTCAATGCCTAGTAACACACACACACACACACACACACACACACACACACACACACACACACAAATAAAATCCCTCTCTTGAAGGCAGTCCTGGAATGAAACCGCTGCGGGAAACAATCCACTCTGGTTTTAAGCTTTCACTGAGGAGAGCGTACTTTGGTCATTCACAACGTAGCACTCCAGTGGGAGCCTACTGAGAGAAGCTGGCAAAGTATACTTCTGCTACTATTTAGCTCTGTAATTTTCTTGAATAATTCTAGTCAGTTTGGCACATTTGCCTGCAGGGACTCTGGCCTATAAACACAAAATAAAGAGTTGACTTGGCACATTGAGCTTAAATAGCTGTAAGCTAAAAGGGGCGTGTAAAATACTGATTACAAACCAGGTGTGGTGGCCCATGCTTGTAATTCCAGTACTTGGGAGGCTGAGACAGGAGGATTTTGGCAGTTTTGAGGCCAGCCAATCAACTTAGTGAGGTATTCTGCAACTTAGCGAGACACTTTTGCCAAATAAAGAATAAAAAAGGGCTGGGGGTGTAGCTCAGAGGTAGAACATCCCTGGGTTCAAAACCTAGTACTTAAAAAAAAAAAAAAACAGATTACAAGCCGGGCTTGGTGGCGCACGTTTGTAATCCGTGCATTCAGGAGGCTGAGACTGGAGGTTCGGCGTTCGTGGACAGCCTCAGCTACTTAGTGAGGTTCTTTGCAACTCAGTGAGACCCTGTTTCAAAATAAAGAATAAAAAATAGGGCAGGGGGTGTAGCTTGGAGGTAGAATATCCCTGGGTTCCATCCCCAGACCCACAAAAAAATTACAAAAAAATTATAAAGTAAAAATGACTCGCCTGCTCTCAGTAAGGACCTAATTGTGCACAACGCTCAGTCCCTCTCACTGGCTATCCTGAGCCTCTTCTGCCAGAGAAAGAGCAAGATATCGCTAGGACAGAGCCTCCGCCACTTAGCGAGGCCCTCTGCAACTCAGTGAGAACCTGTTTCAAAATAAAGAATAAAAAATAGGGCTGGGAAGCCGGGCGTGGTGGCGCACGCTTGGAATCCCAGCATTTGGGAGGTTGAGACTGGAGGATCGCGGTTCGTGGGCAGCTTCAGCTACTTAGTGAGGCCCTCTGCAACTCAGTGAGACCCTGTTTCAAAAAGAAAGAATAAAAAATAGGGCTGAGGCTCGGCAGTCAAATGCCCCTGGGTTCCATCCCCAGACCCACACACACAAAAAAAATAGGGCTGGGGGTGGATCTCAGAGGTAGAATGGCCCTGGGTTCCATCCCCAGTACCATGGAAAAACATACAAATTTGAGAGTTGCAAATTAAATACAAATAAAATAATGACATCATGGTTTTTTGCTTATCATGTTGGGGAAAAGTTAAAAGACTGATGTATCTAGCTATTAACGCAGTGAAGGGTGTGTAAAACTATTTTATTAGCTGGGCACAATTATTAGCTGGTTTACACCTATAAACCCAGTGACTCAGGAAGCCGAGGCAGATAGGTGTCAATGTTTGAGGCCAGCCTGGGAAAGCTTCGTGAGACTGTCTCCGATTAAAATTATTAGAAGGGTCGTGGATAGAGCTCGGTGGTAGATCATCCCAGGTTAACACCTAGTGTTGGGGGAAAAAAGAAAAACGTTTTGTCATCCTGTTAATGAAGTAGAAATCAGGGTGCCTTCTTTTTTTTAACACTGGGTTTGAACCCAGGGTTACTCTATCATTGAACTACATTCCTAGACTTTTAAAAATTTGAGACAAGCCGGGTGTGCTGGCACATGTTTGTAATCCCAGTACTCAGGAGGCTGAGAGAGATGAATTGTGGTTCGCGGACAGCCTCAGCTACTTAGTGAGGCCCTTTGCAACTCAGTGAGACCCTGTCTTAAAATAAAGATTAAAAAAAATAGGGCTAGGGGTACAGCTCAGAGGTAGAATGCCTCTGGGCTCCATCCCCAGTACTGCAATAAATAAATAAATAAATAAACAAACAAACAAACCAGGCATGGTGAGCACACCTGTAATCCCAGTACTTGGAAGGCTGAGACAGGAGGATTGATGTTCGTGGCCAGCCTCAGGTACTTAGGCCCTCTGCAACTCAGTGAGACCCTATTTGTTTGTTTGTTTGTTTGTTTGTTTGTTTGTTTGTGGTACTGGAGTGTAACCCAGGGGCTTTTTACCTCTGAGCTACACTCTCAGACCTATTTATTTGGAAACAGGGTCTCACTAAGTTGCTGAGAGCCACACTCAGTAGCTGAGGCTGGCTTTGAACCTGCGCGATCCTCCTGTCTCAGCCTCCCAAGCACTGGGATTACAAGCGTGCGCCACCATGTTCGGCATAAACCCTGTTTTAAAGTAAAGAATAAAAGCCGGGTGTGGTGGCACAAGCTTGTAATCCCCGCGCTTGGGAGGCTGAGACAGGAGGATTGCACAGGTTCGAAGCCAGCCTCAGCTACTTAGTGAGGCTCTCAGCAACTCAGTGAGACCCTGTTTCCAAATAAAATATAAAATAGGACTGGGAGTATAGCCCAGAGGTAGATAGCCCCTGGGTTCCACCCTCAGTACCACAAAACATAAAAATAAATAAATAAATAAATAAATAAATAAATAAAAAGAGCTGAATGTAGCTCTGAAGCAGAATGTACCTGATTAAATGTTCATGTGCTGATATGGAAGCACATCTCTGAACAGAAAAGGGTCTAGAAGAATCCAAACTCTTAGTAACAATGTCCCGCCATACCTTATTTCATTATATACTTCTGTATTACTACAGTTTTATTAAAGTAAGCATGTTTGACCGGAGTAGTCAAAAAATGATACAGAAAAAATTAAACTGGCCCTTTTCTTTGTTTAAATTAGATCCATTTGTATTCTAGCTCTAGACATCTGTGGGATGGCTTTTTTTTTAAGTAGAAGAGGAAGGAGGTCACACACAGTTCTGTTTAAAAAGAAACAGGAAGGAACAAAGGTTATGGATGACAAAAAAGGAAGGAGTTCCTAGAAAATAAAAGAAGCTAACGAAATGCAGAGTAAGAGAAGGGAGCGCGGACAGAGAAGGATCAGAAAAGCAATTCTTTCAGTGTTGGCCACTAAGGAAATAGGCACAATGTGATTTTTCATCCTTTCCTTTTTTTTTTTTTTTTTTTTTTTTGTGGCGCTGGGGATTGAAATTTTACCCAGGGGCATTCATTCGAACTCAGAGATTACTCCCAGCCCTATTTGATTTTTTTTTAATTTTTGGTGGTACTGGGGGTGGAACCCAGAGGATTTCTACCTCCGGGCTATACTCCCAGACCTTTTTCTTATGTTTCATTTGGAAACAGGGTCTCGCTAAGTTGCTGAGAGCCTCACTAAGTAGCTGAGGCTGTCTTCGAACCCGTGCGATCCTCCTGTCTCTGCCTCCCAAGCGCGGGGATTACAAGCGTGCGCCACCACGCCCGGCTTGCCCTATTTGATTTTGAAACAGGGTCCCACTTGGTTGATGAGAGTATCACTTCTTGCTGAGGCTGTTCTCAAACCCGCGATCACCTCTCAGCCTGCCAAGGAATGGGATTACCATCATGTGCCACCACGCCCAGGTGATGTTTTTCTGTTGTTCCCGACCTCCGAGCTACACCCCCTGCCCCATTTTTTATTCTTTATTTTGAAACAGGGTCTCACTGAGTTGCAGAGGGCCTCACTAAGTAGCTGAGGCTGTCCGCGAACTGCGATCCTCCTGTCTCAGCCTCCCGAATGCTGGGATTATAAGCGTGCGCCACCACGCCCGGCGGGATCACAGGTTTGGAGGGCAGCTCAGCAACTGATTGAGGTTTTCCACAATTTATTTCAAAATAAAATAAAATAAGACTGGGGGTGTAGCTCAGAGATAGAATGCCTCTGGGTTCAAATTTTTCAGTACCACAAAAATGCAGAAAAAAATATATATACATATATGTCAACTTTTCAATTCTTATTTGGAAATAGGGTCTCACTGGGTTGCTGACGGCCTCATTAAGTTGCTGAGGCTGGCTGTGAACCTGTGATCCTCCTGTCTCAGCCTCTCAAGTACTAGGATTACAAGTGTGCGCCACCATGCCGGGCCTATATTCTTTATTTTTAACATATCTTGTACATCTTGTTTCACAACAGACTCTCACCAAACAAACAAAAAACATGGGTTTGGGATGTAGCTCAGTGATATAGCATTTGCATACAACACATAACGCTCTGGGTTCTAGATTGTTTTTGGTGGTACTGGGGGGTGGAACCCAGGGGCTTTCTACCTCCGGGCTATACTTACTCCTAGACCTATTTTATTATTTTATTTGGCAGCTGGGTCTCACTAAGTTGCTGAGAGCCTCACTAAGTAGCTGAGGCTGGCTTCGAACCTTTGGCGAGGACCTACCCATTTATAAAATCATTGTATGATATTCTGTTGTGAGGCTATGCCATATTTTATTTCATTAATTCCATTTTCATTAACATTTAGGTTGTTTTCACGTTCGTGCTATTATAAACACTGCTTCCATGAATATTATTATATATGACCTTTATTTTATTTGTTTATTTGTTTATTTATTTTGTGTGTGGTACTGAGGGTGGAACCCAGGAGTGTTTCTACCTCCAGGCTATACTCCCAGACCTATTTTATACTGTATTTGGAAGCAGGGTCTCACCAAGTTGCCGAGAGCCTCACTAAGTACCTAAGGCTGGCTTCGAACCTGCGCGATCCTCCTCTCTCCGCCTCCCAAGTGCTGGGATCCCAAGTGTGCACCACCACGCCCCGCTATGACCTTTACTTTTGATAAAGTTCCTAGAAGAGCAATTATTAGGCCAAAGAGCATGCCCGTTCTAAACTTGGTGTGTATGTGGTACTGCAGATTAAGCCCAAGGGCATTCGACCTCCAAGCTACACCCCAGCCCTTTTTATTATTTGTTTTTGAAATGAGGTCTCCTTAGGTTGTTGACAGTCTTGCTAAGTTGCCAAAGCTGGCCTCTAACCTGCAATCCTCCTGTCTTGGTCTCCCAAATCCTGGGATTCCAGGCGCATGTCACCACACCTGGCACTAAACTGTGTTAAACAGTGTCCAAATGCTCTCCAGAAATGAAGACCCCTAGCCGGGCGTGGTGGCGCACGCTTGTAATCCCAGCACTTGGGAGGCTGAGACAGGAGGATCGTGAAGGTTCAAAGCCAGTCTCAGCTCTCAGATACTCAGTGAGACCCTATTTCCAAATAAATATTTTTTAAAAAACAGGTCTGGGAGTATAGCCCAGGGGTAGTAGAAAAGCCCCTGGGTTCCACCCCCAATGCCAATAAATAAATAAATAAATAAATAAATAAATAAAAAGAAGACCCCTGTCATGTTTCCTCTCTGGATGCATTTTCTGTGGGGCTATTCGTTCTTCATGAGACATCCCCTCACGCCTCCTGCACGGGAAGCAAGCTAGGCTCGCTGCTCGGTTTGGGAGCGAGGTGAGAGGACAGAGCCACGCAACAACTCCGGCTGCAGACTTGCCCTGCGCTCCCTGCTGGGTCCCGGGAGCCCCACCGCCCGCTGCCCAGCAGCGCAGGCCTGCCATGGTTCTTCAGTCCAGACACTATTCTCACCCTCGTCTCCTAGGACAAGTAGTGTAAGCCTACTGCAGCCAGCAAGGGAGGGAAGAGACCCGCGCAGGCCAATTCCTTCCTTCCTTCCTTCCTTTTTTTTTTTTTTTTTTTTTTTTTTTTGCAGTACTGCGGTTGGAACCCAGGGGCATTCTACCTCCAAGCTGTACCCCCATCCCTATTTTTTATTCTTTATTTTGAAACTGGGTCTCACTGAGATGCAAAGGGCCCCACTAAGTAGCTGAGGCTGTCCACGAACCACCATCCTCCTTCTCAGCCTCCCAAATGCTGGGGTTACAAGTGTGCACCACCAAGCCAGGTCAGGCCAATTCCTTTCTGTTCATTGTTTTTTAAATTTTTCCTGCCGGGCATAGTGGCATGCTTGTAATCCCAGCATTTGGGAGGCTGGGACCAGAGGATCAGGGTTCGCGGACAGCCTCAGCTACTTAGTGAGGCCCTCTGCAACTCAGTGAGACCTGGCTTCAAAATAAAGAATCAAAAATAGGGCTGGGGGTGTGGCTCGGAGGTCGAATGCCCCTGGGTTCCACCCCCAGCTCCACACACACAAAAAAAAAAGAATAAAAAATAGGGCTGGGAGTGTAGCTCAGAGGTAGAATTACCCTGAGTTTAATCCCCAGTACCGCACAAAGAAATAAATAATAAATAAAATTTCCCCTTATTTTCAGCACTGGGTCTCCTCTTTGCCTTTCAGGGGAAAGTATTTATCTTCAAGCGCCAAGCTTGTCCTGGGTACTGGAAGTTCAAGTGCTCATTACTCATAATACCTCCCTTGGTAGGAAGGTCTGCTCTTACCTGCTTATCTCTCAGTAACGTGTTCAAATTGCTCCTCATCTGCCTCTCTCCCTTCTCTTTGTCCTTGCTGACAAGCTTAAGCCTTTTTTCCCTTGCAGTACTGGGGATGGAACCTGGGCCTCCAACGTGCTCTGCCAAGCACTCTACCACTCAGCTATATCCCCAGCCCTTTGTTAAAGAAGTCTATTTTGAAACAAGGTCCGCCTAAATTGCCTACGCTGGCCTTTATTTTGTGTGTGTGTGCTTTTATGGGTGCATTATAGTCTTACATCGTAAGGTAAATCATGACTTACGTGCGCATGCTCTTGGTCCGCGCCCATTTTCCTCCCTCCCAATACAGAGTACTCAGACTTAGTGAGGCTCTCAGCAACTTAGTGAGACCCTGTTTCCAAAGAAAATAGAAAATAGGTCTGGGAGTATAGCCCAGAGGTAGAAAGCTTCTGGGTTCCACCCCCAGTACCACCAAAAAAATAAAAATAAATAAATAAATAAATAAATAAATAAAATAAACGTAATACATTCACATGTATACACATAGTCTATGGTAGTATTTCTGTGTGTGTGTGTGTGTGTGTGTGTGTGTGTGTGTGTGTGTGTGTGTGCTGCTCGGGATTGAACCCAGGGACATTCTACCTCCAAGCTACACCTTCAGCCCTATTTTTTATTCTTTATTTTGAAACAGAGTCTCACTGAGTTGCAAAGGGCCTCTGCTAAGTAGCTGAGGCTGGCTACAAACCCAGATCCTCCTGTCTCAGCCTCCCAAATGTTCTTATTATAAGCGTGTGCCACCACGCCCAGTTTGTGGTAGTATTTCTAAAGAAAAATAAAACAAGAGCCGGGCGTGGTACACCCAGCTCAGCCCTATTTTTTATTTACTTGAAACAGGGTCTCTCACTAAGTTGCTAAGACTGGCCTTGAACCTGTGATCCTCCTGTCTCCACCCCCCCCCCAAAGTGGATTACATGTGTCCACCACCATGCCCAAATCATTTCCTACTTTTTTTTTGTGGTACTGGGGGTGGAACCCAGAGGATTTCTCCCTCCGGGCTATACTCCCAGACCTTTTTTATATTTTATTTTGATTTTTTTTTTTGCGGGTCTGGGGATGGAACCCAGGGACATTTGACCTCCGAGCTACACCCCCTGCCCTATTTTTTTACTCTTTATTTTGAAACCGGGTCTCACCAAGTTGCAGAGGGCCTCACTAAGTAGCTGAGGCTGTCCGCGAACCGTGATCCTCCAGGTCTCAGCCTCCCAAATGCTGGGATTACAAGCATGTGCCACCACGCCCGGCTTTATATTTTATTTTGAAACAGGGTCTCACTAAGTTGCTGAGAGCCTCACTAAGTAGCTGAGGCTGGCTTCGAACCTGTGTGATCCTCCTGTCTCAGCCTCCCAAGCGCAGGGATTACAAGCATGCGCCACCGCGCCCGGCCATTTCCTACTTTTTTAAAGGTACTTTTTCAAAGAAAATTTAACCAGCATTTGGGAGGCTGAGACCAGAGGATCGCAGTTCGAGGACAGCCTCAGCTATTTTAGTGAGGCCCTTTGCAACTCAGTAAAACCTGGTTTCAAAGTAAAGAATAAAAAATAGGGATGGGAGTGTAGCTTGGAAGTAGAATGCCCCTGGGTTCCATCTCCAGTACCACAAATAAATAAATAAATAAATAAATAAATAAATAAACAAATAAATAAACAAGATTTTTTTAAAAATAGAAAAAGAGGACCTGGGTATAGTTCAGTGGTGGAGTGCCTGTCTACCATGGGCAAGGCCCCGGATTCAA
This sequence comes from Muscardinus avellanarius, assembly GCF_963383645.1. NCBI lineage: Eukaryota > Metazoa > Chordata > Mammalia > Rodentia > Gliridae > Muscardinus > Muscardinus avellanarius. The sequence goes on along the minus strand of NC_137792.1, from coordinate 113,942,821 downwards.
TCTCCAGCACTACAATATAACAAAAAAATTACTTTAATAGTAGGTGGAAATATGGGCAGAGGAAAAGAGAATAAAAAGGAATTAAAATGTATTGAGTTCCTATCATATATCAAGTGCATTTTATTTTTTATTTTATTTTTTTGGTGGTTCTTGGGTTCCTGGAAGCCCTTGTACCACTGGGCTACACTCCCAGACCTATTTTTTATATTTTTTAATTTGGAAACAGGGTCTCTTAAGCCAGCGAGGCTGGCTCCAAACCAGCATGATCCTCCTGTCTCCGCCTCCCAAGCACAGGGATTACAAGTGTGCGCCACCACGCCAGGCTATCAAGTGCTTTTTAAAGTCCTTGAATCTTAGCCAGGTGTAATGGCACACACCTGTAATCCTGGATACTTGGGAAGCTGACGCAGGTGGATCACAAATGCGAGACCAGCTTCAGAAGCTTAGCAAGATCGTTTTAGAACTTAAAAGAAAAATCACACTTGAATCCTAATAACCACATGAAACTGTCCTTCTGAACAAGATGAAATTCATCTTCAGAAGGGTAATGAAAGTTTCCTTCTCTAATAGCAAGAAGCTAATGGGCGGTAGATAAAATCCTGCTCTGACTCAATCCCATGAGACTACATAAACCCGCTTTCCCCTACCTTTGATGTTGTATGGAAAGAACAGTTGAGGCAAAAGATGACAGCCTGAACTAAAATAATAGTCACTAGAGCTGGAATTAGGAAGAGGGTAAGTTCAAGAGATTCTCCAGCCGGGCGTGGTGGCACACACTTGTAATCCCAGCATTCAGGAGGGTGAGACTAGAGGATCGTGGTTTGCGGACAGCCTCAGCTACTTAGTGAGGCCCTCTGCAACTCAGTGAGACCCTGTTTCAAAATAAAGAATAGGAGCCTGCCAAAGGGTTAGGCTGGTGCCGAGGCCAGCGAGGCTGGGATCAGAGCCTGCCGTGAGGCAAGGCCGGTGCTGGGGCTTCCGAGGCCGGGATCGGAACCTGCCGAGGGGTGAGGCCAGAGCCAGGGCCAGTGAGGCTGGGATTGGAGCCTGCCATGCGGTGAGGCTGTACGTGGAGCCAGCGAGGCCAGGATAGGAGCTTGCCTTAAGGCAGTGCCGGTGATGGGGCCTCTGAGGCCAGGATCGGAGCCTGCCATGAGGCAAGGCCGGTGCTGGAGACAGAGAGGCCAGGATCAGAGTCTGCCAGGTGGCCAGGACGGTGCCGAGGCCTTCAAGAGTGGGATCAGAACTTGTAATGCGGCGTACACAGAGAAATATCACAGAAAATAAAAAATCAGCTGCTTTCCCTAATATGCAAAAACTAGGAAGAAATGGGTAATAGGAGGAGATCTAGTTGAAGAAAGGACCGTATGGAGGAGCAATTAAGGTGACCAATCAGAGGAAGATTCTCCAGACATACAGGAGCAGCAGTAGGTACGTACAGTTCTTAAGCAAAACCAGAGCATTTATAGGTCAGCTTTGTGCAAGTATGTGCAAAGTTTAACAGGCTTAGCTGGGCATGGTAGCGCACACCTGTAATCCCAGTACTTGGGAGGTTGAAACAGGAGGATCACAGGGTTTTTATTTAGTTTTGTTGTGGTAGTGTGGGTGGAACCCAGGGACTTTTCTACCTCCGGGCTATACTCCCAGACCTATTTTATATTTTATTTGGAAACAGGGTCTCACTAAGTTGCTGAGAGCCTCACTAAGTAGCTGAGGCTGGCTTCGAACCTGAGCGATCCTCCTGTCTCAGCCTCCCAAGCACTGGGATTACAAGTGTGCGCCACCACAGCCGGCTAGGATCACAGGTTTGAAGCCAACCTCAGCAACTTAGTAAGACCAAGCTATACCTCCAGCCCTATTTTATTTTTATTCTTTATTTTGAAACAGGGTCTCACTGAGTTGCAAAGGGCCTCACCTATAGCTGAGGCTGGTCGCAAACCTGGATCCTCCTGTCTCAGCCTTCCAAATGCAGGGATCACAGGTATGCGTCACCACGGCCAGCTTGACCCTCTTTTACTGGGGATACTGGGGATTGAACCCAGAGGTGTTCAATCTCTAAGATACATCTCAGCCCCCTTAATTTTTGGTTTGGAAACAGGGTCTCACTAGGTTGTTATTAGTCTCACTACTTGCTGAGGTTGTCCTCGAACCTACGATCCTCCTGTCTCTAAGCCTTTACACTTGGAATATTTACTGTATGATTACAAGATAACTTAGTATACTTTTCTATTTTTCAGAATACTTTTGTTTTCCATAACATCCTTATTTTCACAGATTTTTCTGTTTTTCTCCCAAGGTCCAAAGAATACTTTTCAGCATGATAAAACAAACCATTTTATAAATACAGTCCAGATCTATATCCCCACCTGCACGCCAACCCTCAATTCCTTTAATGTCCTTTTTATAGGCTTTGGATAATACGAGATGAAAATATGATAACATTCTCTCGTACTCAAACTTAAATCACTGTCAGGATAGATAAGAACGTACTGGAAATGTGTAGGATATGAGTTTCAGGAAAGGGATTTAAAGAAAGGAAATAACAATTCAAAACTGTCAAAGACAAAGGTTTAGCCAGATTATTTTTATACGGATGAACAAAAATGAATTCGGAGGAGGCTTATAGCACTTCAACCCTTTAACGTTTTCACCTGACAAGTTTCAAGGGCTTTGTTATAAATTAACAGGAGCTCAAATACAGCTATCTCAAACCCACTGGATGGCTGTGAATAAAATTAATTATTTAATAATTCAAATGCTTACTAGCTGCACCAACATCCAGGGAAGTAGTCATCAAAGACATTTATTACTTTCGGAAATCTTTTGTGGGTCTGGGGGTGGAACCCAGAGGCATCTGACCTCCAAGCTATACCCCCTGCCCTATTTGTTACTTTTTATTCTGAAACAGGGTCTCACTGAGTTGCAGAGGGCCTCACTAAGTAGCTGAGGCTGTCCGCGAACCGCGATCCTCCGGGTCTCAGACCTCCCGAATGCTGGGATTACAAGCGTGCGCCATCACGCCTGGCTTACTTTTGGAATTTAAAGTGCAAATTCAAGCCAGGCATGGTAATGCATGCTTGTAATCCCAGGACTTCGGAGGCTGAGACAAGAGGATCTCTGACAGGTTCAAAGCCAGCCTTAGCAATTTAGTGTGGCTCTCAACCACCTAGTGAGACCCTGTTTCAAAATAAAAACTAAAAATGGGCCGGACATGGTGGCAAATGCTTGTAATCCCAGGACTTGGGAGGCTGAGACAGGAGGATCTCAGTTCTCTGCCGGCCTTAGCTACTAGTGAGGCCCTTTGCAATTCAGGGAGACCCTGTTTCAAAATAAAAAATAAAAAATAGGGCTGGGGGTGTAACTCAGAGGTAGAATGCCTCTGGGTTCCATCCCAAGTACCGCAAAAAAAGACATTTTTAAGATATATATTTGTGTTTTCCTAAATTGTATTATGACCATCTTTAAGAAAAATTAGAGGTGCTCAAATACTTGGCATTCCAATCCATGCCACTCTGACTAAAGACGTAATATTAGTAATATTGTTGTGCAGTACTGAGGATGGAACCCAGGGGCATTGTACCTCTGAGCTACACCCCTAGCCCTATTTATTATTCTTTATCTTGAAACAGGGTCTCACTGAGATGCAAAGGGCCTCACTAAGTAGCTGAGGCTTGCCTCAAACCACGATCCTCCTGTCTTAGCCTCCCAAATGCTGGGATGACAAGTGTGCAGCATCATGCCCAGCTCTGTATGTTGTTTTTAAAATGTAAATTATTTGCCGGGCGTGATGGTGCATGCTTGTAATCCCCGCGCTTGGGAGGCGGAGACAGGAGGATGGCGCAGGTTTAAAGCCAGCCCCGCTGGCTTAAGAGACCCTGTTTCCAAAAATAAAAAATAGGTCTGGGAGTGTAGCCCGGAAGTAGAAGGGCTTCCAGGAACCCCAGTACCACCAAAAATAAATAAATAATAAAATAAAATGTAAATTATTTCTATTATAGAGAAGGAATTGCTAAACAATTAGATGCTACTAGCCAAGTAACAGAGACAAATACATTAGCTTTACAAGGATTAACAACCCTCGCAAATGAACTTGCTGAAAATTCAGGGCGAGCTGATCCCTTCAGCAATCTAATGGAACAATGGTTTGGTAAATGAAAGGGCTAATGAATGACTTCAGTCCTGACCTCCCTAATCACTGTCATCAGGATGATGATTTGGGCAGGATGCTCTACAATCCCTTGCGTATGAGGATTAGTCCAGAGACTTAAAGGGACAGCCATTACTCGACAGCCTCTGCTCCTGGACCATGCTAACCTCTTCTACCGGCAAACCCAGATCTCAAAAGTCAGCTCAATTTAACAGAGTTTGAAGAAAAGAATAGAAAGTATGTAAGAGAAGAGGAGAAAGTTAAGAAAAGAAAGCATAGTTACAAGATCCCACAGAACCTGGCAGGCGTCCATTTTGTCTCTGTGGCTTAGGGATCCATTTTGTAATTTGTGTACACGTGTCTGTATGTTCCACTCCTGGGTGTACCGGTTTCATGTTCCTCCTATCTTCAAAGCTCCCCAGGGCAAACCGACCAACTGGATTAGACTGGAAAAGCCATACCCCAGCCAATGGGGGACGCACGGTGGCCTTTGCTAAGTTAGGTGATACTCAGTGGAGGGGACTGCCCACCCAGGGCTCACACACCCTTCTGTACAGAAGTAAATTCCCTTGAGTTTAAAAATTTAAAAAAAAAACATAAAATAGGGCTGGGGGTGTGGCTCAAAGGTAGAAGGCCTCTAGCTTCAATCTCCAGTCCCCCCCCCCAAAAAAAAGAAAGAAATAGATGAGAAATAGAAGTGGTTTGGGTAGCTTTCGGGGCTGCCACATTGCATAACTCCATGTTGTAATTTTTACACCCTGTGACTGCTGCCCCCTGAGTTTGTGTAATACGGCAACCCTACATAAAATCACACGAGGGGCCTCCAGCCTGCAGAGCAGGCTCTACTGGTATATCCAGAAACCTCACTTGCTGGAGCAATAAGCTGGTTCCCAAAAATGTCTTCTCTTCTCTACTATGGTCCTTTTCTGTCAAATGTCCCAGCTGACATTTTCAGTGTAAAGGAAAAACAGGACATCCTGCAACTATTTCTCAGGGATACACTATCAGTATATGCCCCGATCTCAAGACTCTAAAATTAAAAGAAGTTCCTTCTGGACTGGCACTGTAGGCCAGTTGAAAAGTGCTTGCTTTTGGTTCAGGAGGCCCTTGGCTCAATACGCAGCAGTGCAAAATAATAATAATAATAATAATAATAATAATAATAATAATAATAATAATAATGAAGAAGAAGAAGAAGGAGGAGGAGGAGGAGGAGGAGGAGGAAGAGGAGGAGGAGGAGAAGACGAAGAAGAGGAAGAAGAAGGAGGAGGAGGAGGAGGAGAAGGAGGAGATGATGATGGCAGAGGTGGAAATCATCACAAAAGATTGGGAGGAAACAAATGTGATCATATGTGAACACTTTTGTTTGGAGAAAAAAAATTCTAAACAGTGCCAGATGCCATACATCTGTCTTCCTGGTACTTGGGCTAAGACTGGAGGATCACAGATTTGTGGCCAGCCTCAGAATCTCAACACGACCCTGTTGCTTTTCTCTTTCCTTCTTTTTCTTTTTTCTTTTCTTTACCTTTCCATTTATTTATTTATTTGTTTGTTTGTTTGTTTATTTATTTATTCCAGTACTGGAGCTAGAACCCAGGGACACACTTAAGTCCAAGCTAAACCTTCAGCCTATATTTATTCTTTATTTTATTATTTTTTATTTTTTGGAGGTACTGGGAGTGGAACCCAGGGACTTTTCTACCCCTAGGCTATACTCCCAGACCTATTTTATACTTTATTTGGAAACAGGGTCTCACTGAGTTGGAAAGGACCTCACTAAGTAACTGAGGCTGCCCATGTGCTGTGATCCTCGCTCTCCTCATCTCAGCCTCCCAAGTACTAAGATGGCAAGCGTGTGGGACCACCCAGAGACACTGTTTCAAAAAAAAAAAAAATAGAGCCGGGCATGGTGGCGCACGCTTGTAATTCCAGTACTTGGGAGGCTGAGACAGGAGGATCGCACAGGTCCGAAGCCAGCCTCAGCTACTTAGTGAGGCTCTCAGAAACTTAGTGAGACCCTGTTTAAAAATAAAGTATAAAGCCGGGCATGATGGCACACGCTTGTAATCCCTGCACTTGGGAGGCTAAGACAGGAGGATCGCACAGGTTCGAAGCCAGCCTCAGCTACTTAGTGAGGCTCTCAGCAACTTAGTGAGACCCTGTTTCCAAATAAAAATATAGGTCTGGGAGTATAGCCCGGAGGTAGAAAGTCCCTGGATTCCACTCCCAGTACCACTAAATAAATAAATAAATAAATAAAATAATAAATAGAAGCTGAATGTGGTAGGGCATGTTTGTAATCCCAGTACTTGGGAGGCTGAGTCAGGAGGACCCAGGTTCAAGGACAGCCTCAGCTCCTTAGTGAGGCCCTCTGCAACTTAGTGAAAACTCTGTTTCTTTCTTTCTTTCTTTTTTTTTTTTTTTTTTTTTTTTTTGCGGGTCTGGGGATGGAACCCAGGGGCATTCGACCTCCAAGCTACAGCCCCTGCCCTATTTTTTTATTCTTTATTTTGAAACCGGGTCTCACTGAGTTGCAGAGGGCCTCACTAAGTAGCTGAGGCTGTCCGAGAACCGCGATCCTCCGGTCTCAGACTCCCGAATGCTGGGATTGCAAGCGTGCGCCACCACGCCCGGCTGAAGACTCTGTTTCAAAATGAAGAATGAAAGCTAGAAGAGTCTCACTAAGGTTTGGCCTCAGTGTGGGACTTCTGTGTCTGTTCTTCCTGAATCCGGTTTTAGCAAGAATCCTGCTAAGTCAGCTCAGAGAGAATCTCTTACCCTGTTCCTGGACGCAGCAGGCCAGGCTAGCAGTGACTGCCATTGGCCTCTGAAGCTCAGAGGGAGGCACTGGAGTAAGGCTCTGCCCACAGGAGCCCGTGCCTCCCCGAAGACCTGCTGAGGAGCCACACGAGGGTGGAGAAAGTCAGGTCAGCACAGGCCAAAGGACTGAATGCATTTCATGGATTTAAATCTTTTTTCTAGAGCCGGGCGTGGTGGCGCACTCTTGTAATCCCCGCGCTTGGGAGGCTGAGACAGGAGGATCGCACGGGTTCGAAGCCAGCCTCAGCTACTTAGTGAGGCTCTCAGCAACTTAGTGAGACCCTGTTTCCAAATAAAGTATAAAATAGGTCTGGGAGTATAGCCCGGAGGTAGATAGCCTCTGGGTTCCACCCCCAGTACCACAAATAAATAAATAAATAAATACATCTTTTTTCTAGATCTATTGGTCCCCATTTGCTAGATGAGGAGGCAGAGCAATGGGGAGCCCTGAGACTCCTCTTCCCCAGACTTTGAGGAAACTGGTCATGGGACCTGTAGGCAAGCCCTACAGGAACACAGGATTGGGATACATGACCTCATTCTCTCCAAACTCCGTGATTATTATTATTTTTTTTATTTTTTGCGGTACTGGGGATGGAACCCATGAGCATTCTACCTCCAAGCTACACCCCCAGTCCTATTTTTTATTCTTTATTTTGAAACAGGGTCTCACTGAGTTGCAAAGGGCCTAAGTGGCTGAGGCTGTCCACAACCCGCAATCCTCCTGTCTCAGCCTCCTGAATGCTGGGATTACAAGTGTGCACCACCACGCCCGGCTACTCTATGATTTTTTTTCTTCAAAGGAAAAGATGACTTTTGTGGTACTGGGTAATGGAACCCAGGGGCTTTTATACTTTATTTGGAAACAGGGTCTCACTACGTTGCTGAGAGCCTCACTAAGTAGCTGAGGCTGGCTTCGAACCTGTGCGATCCTCCTGTCTCAGCCTCCCAAGTGCGGGGATTACAATCGTGCACCACCACGCCCGGCTAATAGATGGCTTTTAAATTGCTATGTAGCTGTCCCCAGGGCTTTGTCACTTTCCCTCCCTCCTCTCCACCTGCATCAGAGATGTACACTATTTGTTGTTCTTCAGAACCAGACACTGGGAAAAAAAATAAAGAATGAAAAATACGGCTAGGAGTGTAGCTTGGAGGCAGAATGTCCCTGAGTTCTATCCCCAGTACCACACACACACAAAATAGAAAATAGAAATGGCTGAGGGTAGCTGGGCGTGGTGGTGCACGTTTATAATCCCAGCATTTGGGAGGCTGAGACAAGAGGATCGCGGTTCACGAACAGCCTCAGCTACTTAGTGTCTTTGCAATTCAGTGAGACCCTATTTCGAAATAAAGAATAAAAATAGGGCTGGGGGTGTAGCTCAGAGGTAGAATGCCCCTGGGGCCCATCCCCCATACTGGGGAAAAAAAACAAAGGACTGGGGGTGATGGAAAGACCCAGAGAACACTATGTTAAATTATATCCAAGCACAGAAAGAGAAGGGACATATGTTTACTCTAATATGCTCAAGCTACGGAGTATTAGGGATACCAGAGGGATTCCCGATAATGGAGGGGAGACCTCAGCGAAGCCAGAAAGGAGGGGTAGGGAGGAAGAGGGCTGAGGTTCATTAATGGAGAAGCTACATTCGAATATGTGTATACGTGTGAATAGAACGTTGCTCACCTGCTCACTCGGTATTGGGAGGGAGGGAAATAGGGAAGTGAGGGGACCGGGCACTCTTTTCCTATGCCATTGCCAACATGATTCACGTTATGATGGGAGGCGCTAGTGCACCAAAAAAAAAAGGGGGCCCCGGGGATGTGGCTTGGAAGTAGAATGCCCATGGGTTCAGTCGCCAGTACCAAGAAATTATAAAGTGTCAGGAGAACACTGTAAAACCTAGCCATAGACCCTAACTATACTGAAATGAGGTCCACAGCAGACAAGAGAGAAAATGCAGGTCATGAGAGGCATTCATTTGGCAACCCACTCACGCCTCAAGCCAAGTTCAAAGGATACCAATCCGTGTTCCAAACAACACTTCCTACGCTTCTGACCAGGTTGGGTTTTGATGCAAGGCAAAGCTGGGACGCGACCAGTCTGGCCAGATGCTTCCATTACAGAGGATGATCTCAAGTTGACCAGATGTTGCAAGTGTGCAACCCAACTGGAAACAACCGCTGAAGGGTGGGGGTGGCCCTCGGTTGTAGAGCCCTTGCTTAAGATGACTTGGCCCTGGGCTGCGTTCCTGCCCTCGAATCCCATAAACAGACAGCAAGCACCAGTAGTTCTCAAATGGTTCTGTTAAGTGCAGTGAAGTTGATCTTCATGTTTGCTAAAGGGAAACGCACTGTTCATACAGAATCACAATTAGAAACAAAGGTTCGGAGCCGGGCGGGGTGGTGCACACCTGGAATCCCAGCATCTGGGAGGCCGAGACAGGAAGGATCGCGGTTCGCGGACAGCCTCAGCTACTTAGTGAGGCCCTCTACAACTCAGTGAGACCCTGTTTCAAAATAAAGATTAAAAAAATAGGGCTGGGGGTGTCACTTGGAAGTAGGATGCCCCTGGGTTCCATCCCCAGTGCCGAAAAAAAAAAATGAAGAAGAAGAAAAGAAACAAGAAACAAGGGTTAGGCAAACACACTGTTTTGACTGAAGATCCCTCTGATAGCACCGTGGCAGCCGTCACAGAACGACAGAGAGGTTCCTTTTTGTTTTCTAGTGTAAGTTCCTACTTTTCCTGAACACATCTTGCACTCCCGCTGGCACTTCAAGTGCATTCTGCTTAAGCTGTCTATACCCACTTGGCGATCCCAGGGTAACCAACCCCAGCCACTTGGCTTAAATGTCATTTCACTGACTGTAGAGCCACGTTACAGTGCTCACTTCGGCAGCACGTCTACTAAAATTAGAATGATACAGAGAAGATTACCAAGGCCCCTGCGCAAGGATGACATGCACATTTGAGAAGCGCTCCGTATTTTTATTTTTTATTTTTTATTATTTTCCTTTTTATGTGTGTGGTACTGGCTGTAGAACCTAAGGGCTTTTCTACCTCCGGGCTATACTCCCAGACCTATTTGTATACTTTATTTGGAAACACGGTCTAGCTGGGCGTGGTGGTGCACGCTTATAATCCCCGCACTTGGGAGGCTGAGACAGGAGGATCGCACGGGTTCGAAGCCAGCCACAGCTACTGAGTGAGGCTCTCAGCAACTTAGTGAGACCCTGTTTCAAAATAAAGAATAAAAAACAGGTCTAGGGAGCTGGGCGTGGTGGCGCACGCTTGTAATCCCCGCGCTTGGGAGGCTGAGACAGGAGGATCGCACGAGTTCGGAGCCAGCCTCAGCTACTTAGTGAGGCTCTCAGCAACTTAGTGAGACCCTGTTTCCAAATAAAATATAAAGTAGGTCTGGGAGTATAGCCCGGAGGTTGAAAGCCTCTGGGTTCCACCCCCAGTATCACCAAAAAAAAAAAAAGAAAGAAAAGAAAAAAAGAAACAGGGTCTCACTAAGTTGCTGAGAGCCTCACTAAGTAGCTGAGGCTGGCTTAGAACCTGTGCGATCCTCCTGTCTCAGCCTCCCAAACTCTAGGATTACAAGCGTGCGCCACCACGCCCGGCTGCGCTCCGTATTTTTAACATGTTAGTTGATTATGCCTGAAATGGATAATCTCATCAACAAGTCGTAATTAAATAAACTATGCCATGCTTAAGATAAAAAATAAAAATTAAAAAAATATATAAAGTTATGTTACAGCCAGGTGTGGTGCACACGCTTGTACTCCCAGGCCTTGGGAAGCTGAGACAAGAGTGTCACAGGTTCGAGGACAGCCTCAACTAATACTGAGACTTTCATCAACCTAGTGAGACCCTGTTTCAAAATAAAAATAAAATAGGGCTGGATATGTAGATCAGAGGTAGAATGCCCCTGGGTCCTAGCCCTAGTGCCACAAAAAAGTTATGTTACTTAGAAAACTCACAGTGAAATTTGTGTGTGTGTGTGTGTGTGTGTGTGTGTGTGTGTGTGTGAGAGAGAGAGAGAGAGAGAGAGAGAGAGAGACAGAGAGATAGAGAGAGAGAGACAGAGAGAGAGACAGAGAGAGAAAGAAAGGGAGAGAAATGGGGAACTGGGCATGATGGCACATGCCCATAATGCCAGTACTCGGTAGACTGAGACAGAAGGATCGCAGGTTCAAAGCCAGCCTCAGCAATTTAGCAAGATTCTAAGCAACGTAGGAAGACAGTGGAGAACGTTATGTTAAGTGAGACCAGCCAGGCACAGAAAGAGAAGGGACATGTTTTCTCTAATATGCCCAAGCTAGGGAGTATTACGGATACCAGAGGGACTCCAGATAATGGAGGGGAAACCTCAGCAAATGAAATGGAAGGGTAGGAGAGGAAGAAGGCTGAGGTTGGTTAATGGAGGAGCTACATGCGAATATGTGTAAAAGTATGAACATAGCAGGGTCAACCTGGACAGTCATTGTTGGGAGGGGGAAGGGGAACAGGGTGGGGGGAGGGCACCAAGCACTGTGTGAATGTATGCCATTGTCGATATAATCCACATGAAAATAAAAAAACATTTTTAAATAGCTGGGCATGGTGGTGCATGCTTGTAATCCTAGCATTTGGGAGGCTGAGACAGGAGGATCGTGGTTCGCGGACAGCCTCAGCTACTTAGTGAGGCCCTCTGCAACTCAGTGAGACCCTGTTTCAAAATAAAGAATAAAGCACCTGGCGTGGTGGCGCACGCTTGTAATCCCCGCGCTTGGGAGGCTGAGACAGGAGGATCATGCAAGTTCGAAGCCAGCCTCAGCTACCTAGTGAGGCTCTCAGCAACTCAGTGAGACCCTCTTTCCAAATAAAGTATAAAATATAAATCTGGGGTTATAGCCCGGAGGTAGAAAAGCCCCTGGGCTCCACCCCTAGTACCACCAAGGAAAAAATAATAATAATAATAAAGGGCTGTGGGTGTAGCTCAGAGGTAGAATGCCCCTGGGTACTATCTCCAGTACCACAAAATAAATAAATTAATTAATTTCAAAAAATCAAAAGAACTAGAGGTGTAGCTTAAAGGTACAATATCCCTGGGTTAGGCTGGACATGGTGGCGCACGCTTGTAATCCCAGTACTTGGGAGGCTGAGACAGGAGGATCACAGACTTGTGGTCACCCTCAGCTACTTAGTGAGGCCATGTTTCAAAATAAAGAATAAAATAGGGCTGGGGGTATAGCTCAGATGCAGAATGCCTCTGGGTTCATTCCCCAGTACTTAAAAAAATATCCCTGTGTTCAAACCTAAGTACCAAAAAATAAGAAATAAGATCTCAATGATATTGCCCTGCACTGTCCTCAAACTTGCAAACCTATTGTCTCAACCGCTTTGTTTAGGGGGTATTGGGGATTGAATCTATAGGCATTCTACCTACAAGCTACACCCCCAGCCCAACTTTATTTCTTTTTCGGAAACCAGGTCTCACTAGATTGCTGAGAGCCTTGCTACGTTGCCAAAGCTGGCTTTGAACCTGAGGTCCTCCTGTCTCAGCCTCCCAACTACTGGGATTACAAGTGTGTACCACCATGCCCAGCTTTTTGTTTAAGTACTGGGGTTATAGGACCAGCTTTCACCACGGAATAATTATTCCTCCTCCTCCTCCTCCTCCTCCTCCTCCTCCTCCTCCTCCTCCTCCTCCTCCTCTTCCTCCTCCTCCTCCCCTCCTCTTCTTCCTCCTCCTTCTTCTTTTTTGATGGCACTGGGGATTGAATCCAGGGTCATTCTACCTCTAAGCTATACTCCCAGGCCTATTTTATCTTTAAAACAGAGTCTCACTATGTCGATGAGGGTCTTATTTCTTGCTGAGGCTGGCTGTGAACCTGCGATCCTCCTGTCTCAGCCTCCCAAGTACTGGGATCACAAGCAATGTACCACCGTGCCTGGCTCACCCTGGAATTCTAAACATAGGAAACAAATTCCAGTGGATATGAGATCTAACCAAAGCTGAAGAACTCCAAAGCCCACGCTCGTAACCCTCTCCTAAACAGTGTACCCTAAGGACTTCCCACACATGTGAACAGGTCTTCAAAGCATCCGAACATGGTGTGCACCTATCACTTTCAATGGTCCTCCCCAACACAAAAGGTCTACTACAATCAGGCAAATCCCTTCACCGATCGCCATTCAGTACCTGCTCTCACCAGTAATATTTTTTTTCTTGGTATTGAGGATAAAACCCAGGGCCATTCTACCTCCAAGCTACACCCCCTGCCCTATTTTTTATTCTTTATTTTGAAACCGGGTCTCACTGAGTTACAGAGGGCCTCTCTAAGTAGCCGAGGCTGTCCGCGAACCACGATCCTCCTGTCTCAGCCTCCCGAATGCTGGGATTACAAGCGTGCGCCACCACGCCCGGCTCACCAGTAATTTTGCCATGACATTTTTTTTTTTAGTCATCTCCCCTCACCTAGAGCGCTCTCTTCCAATTCCACCAAAGCAAGACAGCATCCACTTAGAAAACTCCCCATCCGCCGGGCGTGGTGGCGCACACTTGTAATCCCCGCGCTTGGGAGGCTGAGACAAGAGGATCGCACAGGTTCGAAGCCAGCCTCAGCTACTTAGTGAGGCTCTCAGCAACTTAGTGAGACCCTGTTTCCAAATAAAATAGAAAATGGGTCTGGGAGTATAGCCCAGAGGTAGAAAGCCTCTGGGTTCCACCCCCAGTACCACACACACACACACACACAAAAAAAAAACTCCCCATCCCAGGGAACACAGTGCGTACTAGAAAAATAATTGTTGAGCAAGTAAACAAAACCAAGTTCATGTCCTCTGTGGAAAAGCCTGTCAAAGCAGGGCACGGTGGCATGACCTTGTTTCAAAATAAAAAAAAATACCCAGGCGTGGTACCACAGTGCATGCTTGTAATCCCAGCATTTGGGAGGCTGAGACCTCAGAGGACCGTGGTTCGAGGCCAGCCTCACCCACTTAGTGCAACTCAGTCAGACCAGGTTTCAAAATAAAGAGCTGGGGGTGCAGCTCAGAGGTAGAATGCCCCTGGGTTTCATCCCCAATACCGCAATAAAATAAAATAAAATAAAACAGGGCTGGGGTATAGCTTACATGTAGAATGCCCCTGGATTCAGTTCCCAGTACTGAAAAAAATAAACAAAAAAATGTCAAATAGGCCGGGTGTGGTGGCACACGCCTGTAATCCCCGTACTTGGGAGGCTGAGAAAGGAGGATCACATGGGCTCGAAGCCAGCCTCAGCTACTTAGTGAGGCTCTCAGCAACTTAGTGAGACCCTGCTTCCAAAAAAATATATAAAAAGGTCTGGAAGTATAGCCCAGAGGTAGAAAGCCTCTGGGTTCCACCCCCAGTACCACCAAAAAAAAAAATGTCAAATACCCCTAGCCACTTTCTTTTTGAATTCCAAAAACCCTGAAATCAGTACCATAATTTAGCACCTAACTTCTAATTGTTTGGTATTAGATTTCTTTTCTTGGCTACACATTTGAGCTTAGACTTCTTTGCATCTCTCTGAAGGCCTAGGTAAACACTGGATACATAGTAAGCATACAATAAAAGCTGATTAGAGTGCTGATTGGCTTCAGAAACATTCCAGTTACATACAACTCTGTATGAATGCAGCCATTTTGCTGACTAAGATAGTCATGTAAAAAGGCTTTTCTCTTACTGACATTTTCTATTTCAAAACTCACTCAGCAGAACTATGGTTCGGCATTTGGCAATTAAGGAAATAATCGGGAAAATCTCAATGGCCCAGAGTCTGTGGTTTGCTAATAATTACACAAGCAGATTGCTGTGAGTTTGGTGGGGAAGGAATCATTCTACTTCCTACGCACGCAAGAGAGACAGACAGACAGAAATACTGATTAGTATATTTCTACTATATTCTACTAAATTTATAGTAGAAAAAACTATAATTTATAACCTTTTGTTACTGGATATTAAAGCCAGGGCATTCGCCAGATATAGTGGCATACACTTGTAATCCTAGCTATCAGGCTGCTGATACGGGAGGATAGAGGTTTGCGGACAGCCTCAGCTGCTTAGTGAGGCCCTGTTGCAAAATAAAGACTAAAAATAGGGCTGGGGGTGTAACTCAGAAGTACCCAGCCTCTCAAAAAGAAAAAAAAAAAAAAGGCCAGGGCATTCTACCTACCTCTGAGCTATATGCCCAGCACGTTGGATTTTTTTTTTTATTTTGAAACAGGGTCTTACCAAGTTGTTAAAAGTCTTGTTATATTGGTGAGGCTGGACTTAAACCCACAATCTTCCTGTCTCAGTCTCCCAAACAGGGAGATTACAGGCATGTATCACTGTTGTTGGCTATAATTTATAATTATATAGGCTGCTAGTGTTACTTTGCAGTAAATAATATTTCTTTGTGTGTGTGTGGGGGGGGGGTCTGGGGATGGAACCCAGGGGCATTCAACCTCGGAGTTACATCCTCTGCCCTATTTTTTATTCTTTATTTTTGAAACAGAGTCTCACTAAGTTGCAGAGGGCCTCACTAAGTAGCTGAGGATGTCTGCGAACCGTGATCCTCTGGTCTCAGCCTCCCGAATGCTGGGATTACAAGCGTGCGCCACCACGCCCAACAGTAAATAATATTTCTTTTTCTTTTTTTTTTTTTTTTGGTGGTACTGGGGTTCCTGGAAGCCCTTCTACCTCCGGGCTACACTCCCAGACCTATTTTTACATTTTCATTTTTGGAAACAGGGTCTCCTAAGCCAGCGCGCGCGGCTGGCTTCGAACCTGCACGATCCTCCTGTCTCCGCCTCCCAAGCGCGGGGATTACAAGCGTGCGCCACCACGCCCAACAGTAAATAATATTTCTAACAAAATTTTTTGAGGTACTGAATATGCAATCCAGCAGCATTCTACCACTGAGATCCTCCTATCTCAGCCTCCCAAATGCTGGTATTACAAGCGGGTGCCAACATGCCTGGTTTCTAAATAATATTAACTAAGCTTTATTGTATGTTCACTACCTGCCAGGCACTATTCCTACAGGTTTAAGTGCATTAACTCATTGACAAAGCTATAAGATAGTTATCATTTTTTTGGGGGGATACTAGGGGTTGAAGCCAGAGACATTCTTCCTCCCACCTACACTCCCAGCCCCATTTTACTTCTTATTTTAAAATAGGGTCTCACTAAGTTGGGAGGGCCTCACTAAATTGCTGAGGCTGGCTTCGAACCTGCGATCCTCCTGTCTCAGCCTCCCTAGTACTGAGATTACAAGCATGCGCCTCCACACCTGGCTTACTTACTGTTATTGTTCCCATTTTTGTTTTGTTTTTGATAAGTTGGGTCCCTCCCCCGCGTGATCTTGCAGCGGAACCCTGGAAGCCAGAAGTGGAGATATCGCGAGACTCCAGGTGCCCTGAGACTCCAAACATCGCGAGACTACAGATGCCGCGAGAGAATCGGCATGCCTATAAAACAGCGGTGACTCCGATCCGACACGTGACTCAGCCGGCCAGCCGATCAGGTCTATGCGCAACTCTCCAGACATGTGGTCTGTAGGTCCCTTCCCCCATGGCCGCTGACTCCCCGGAGGGTACTGGTGCTGGGTCCGAACAGTGGTCTCTATCAGACCCAGTTGGTGTTTTTACCTCCGTCCTAAACCTCCTACTCTATTTTCAACCTAGCAGTTTTGTTTTGAAGGAGGGCTGGGGATACAGTTAGAATGCAGAATGCTTGTATGAGGGCCAAGTTCAATACCCAACACTGCAGAAGAAAGAAAGATGAAGGGAGGGAGGGAAGGAGGAGAAGAGAGGAGAGAAATCTCCCCACAATCCTACAAATCACATGCAGAAGATTACAACCTAGGCAGTTTGGTAGCAGAACTGCCAGTGTGTGTGTGTGTGTGTGTGTGTGTGTGTGTGTGTGTGTGTGTGTGTGTGTGTGTAAGAGAGAGAGAGAGAGAGAGAGAGAGAGAGAATGAAAAAATGAAAACATGGGCATGGGCATTCTACTTTTAAGCTACACCCACAGACCCTAAGTTACTGAGGTTGGCCTCGAGTTTACAATCCTCCTGTCTCAGCCTCCCAAGTACTAGGATTCTAGAGATGTGCCACCGAGCCCAACCGGATCCCTCTGAGCTACACCCCCAGCCCTATTTTTTTAGTCCTTTCATTTTTGTTTTTTTTAATGCAAAAAATTTAATATTGGATCAAGTAAGAAAACATCACTCCAAGTAGGACACCTTGCCATACTCACGTAGAGAAAATAAGAAAATTAGGTTATTTCAAGTGACAACATGTATTTGACAAAAATGCTTAGAAACAGCAGCAAAATAAGATTTAAGAGGGAGATACTGAACTCAGTCCCCAAAATGCTAATGTGAGTGATGTAGCTTGTCTCGTTTCTCAGTAAGTGTGAACACTACTCTGAATTTTATTGTTCAGATATAGTAGTACACACAGAGGTACACAGCATTATTGCCCAAACACAGTCCTTTTATTTTTGAAACAGGGTCTCACTGAGTTGCGGGGGGCCTCACTAAGTATCTGAGGCTGGCTGAGAACTCGTAATCCTCCTGTTTCAGCCTCCCAAGTACTGGGATTATAGGCATGTACCACCACACCCGGCTAAATTATAGTTTCTTTATTTTAGGTAAGAAGACAGGTTCTGAAACCAAAACTGACTGGCTTTAAAATCTCAGTTTATCCACGTGCTAGGTCTGGGAATAAAATCTGGCCCGATGAAATATGTCTACTCTTACCAGAGATCAAAAAATAGGCAAAGCAAGCTGGGCGTGGTGGTGCGCACTTGTAATCCCAGCATTTGGGAGGCTGAGGCAGGAGGATCGCAGTTCGGGGACAGCCTCAGCTACTTAGTGAGGCCCTTTCCAATCCAGTGAGACCCTGTTTCAAAATAAAGAATAAAAAGTCTGGCTGGGAGTGTAGCTTCTTGGAGGTAGAATGTCCCTGGGTTCCATCCCCAGGATCGCAAAAAAAAAAAAAAAAAAAAAGGCAAAGCATAAGGTTTATTTTTGGAAAGAGACAGAGGACTGGTTCTGGTACCCTTTGTTTATATGCATAAAAAATGAGGCTGGAAACGGTGGCACACCTCTGCAATCCCAGTACTTGGGAGGCTGAGATAGGAGGATAGCAGGTTTGAGACCAGCCTCAGCAACTTAGATTCTCAGCAGCCTAGCTAAACCCTGCTCCCAGGCAAAAAAAATTAAAAGAAATCAGGCATGGTGGCACATGCTTGTAATTGCAGCACTTGGGAGGCCGAGACAGGAGGATCGCAGGTTCACAGCCAGCCTCAGGTACTTAGTGAGGCCCTCCGCAACTTAGTGAGATCTTGTTTCAAAATTAAGAATAAATAATAGGGCTGGAGGTATAGCTGAGAGGTAGAATGGCCCTGGGTTCCATCCCCAGTACCGCAATAAAAACCTTAAAATAAAATGGGGGTGTAGCTTAGAGGTAGAATGCCCCTGGGTTGAATCCCATCACTGCACACACACACACACACACACACACACACACACACACACACACACTGAAAGAAAAGAAAAACTAGTAAAGTCCAGTGTGGTGGTGCATGCCTACCTGCCATCCCAACTCCTCAGGAGGCTGAGGCATAAAGATCCCAAGTTCAAGGCCATCCTGGGCAATTTGGGGAGACCTTGTCTCAAAATTAAGAAAATAAAAATAAGCCGGGCGTGGTGGCGCACGCTTGTAATCCCCGCGCTTGGGAGGCTGAGACAGGAGGATCGCACAGGTTCGAAGCCAGCCTCAGCTACTTAGTGAGGCTCTCAGCAACTTAGTGAGACCCTGTTTCCAAATAAAATATAAAATGGGCCTGGGAGTATAGCCCGGAGGTAGAAAGCCTCTGGGTTCCACCCCAGTACGACCAAAAAAAAAAAAAAATAATAAATAAATATAAATAAAAAATAAATAAAAAATAGGTCTGGGGGTATAGACTGTAGATAGAAACACCCCTGGGTTCTACCCCCAGTACCACAAAAAAAATTAAATTAAAAGAAAGAAAGAAAGAAAGAAAGAAGACTGAGGATATAGCTTGGAGGTAGAATGCCTCTGAGTTCAATCTGTAGTACCATAGACACACACACACACACACACACACACACACACACACACAGTTAAGAAACAGGAATTTCGGGGTTATTTTTGCAATAAACAAAAACCAGTACACGATGCACACAACTGCCTCACCTGAGAACACTTCATCCTCATTTCCATCAAGAAAAAAACCCTGTGAATCCCGATACAATCTACCGATAGCCCATAACTTAAACTCACAAAACGAGGCAATCAATTTACTAACCATACTGGAAAAACAAGAAACATAGTTATGAAACTGGAGGTGCCAGGCCCTTGCAGTTACTGTTTTGCTTTGCTTTCTTTTCTTCTGTTTTATCCTGGGAATTGAATCCGTAGGCGCTCTACCACTGAGCTGCCTGCCCAGCCCTTTTTATTTTTTAATTTTTCTTTTTTGCGGTACTGGGGATGGAACCCAGGGGCATTCTACCTCCGAGCTGCACTCCCAGCCCTAGTTTTTATTCTTTGTTTTCAAACAGGGTCTCACTGAGTCACAATGGGCCTCAATTAAGTAGCTGAGGCTGTCTGGGAACCGTGATCCTCCTGTCTCAGCCTCCCAAATGCTGAACGCTGGCATTATAAGCGTGCGCCGCCATGCCCGGCTCTTTTTATTTTCTTGACACAGTCTCACCATGTTGCTCAGAATCGCCTTGAACTTCTGATCTTCCTGCCTCAGACTCCAGAGTTCTGCGGATTACAGGCATGTGCTACTATGCCCGGCTTTGCCTTTACACTTTAATGAAACACATTCTAAAGAGATCTTAATTTTTTCCTGTCATACTATCTTGGCAAATTAAATAAACAAAACATATCACATAAAAGTAACCTGAAGAAAGCTGGGCGTGGTGGTGCACGCTTGTAATCTCAGCATTTGGGAGGCTGAGATAAGAGGATTCAGGTTCTCGAACAGCCTCAGATACTTAGTGAGGCCCTTTGCAACTCAGTGAGACCCTGTTTAAAAGTAAAGAATAAAATTAGGTCTGGTCTGGGGGTGTAGCTCGGATGTAAAATATCCCTGGGTTCAATCCCCAGTGCCACAAAAAAATAAATTAAATAAATGAAAATAAAAATAAAACACTGAGCCGCGCATGGTAACGGATGCTTGTAATCGAGCATTTGGGAGGCTGAGACAGGAGGATCCCAGTTTGCGGACAGCCTCAGCTACTTAGTAAGGCCCTTTGCAACTCAGTGAGACTCTGTCTCAAAATAAAAAACTAAAAAATAAGGCTAGGGGTGTAGATCAGAGGTAGAATGCCCCTGGGTTCCATCCCCAGTACTGAATAAAATAAAATAAAATAAATGGGGTTGGGGTATAATGGCCCTGGATTCAATCCTCAGTACAAAAAAAGTTACTTATTCTCAGAATCGTTTTTTCTTTTTTATGGAGCTAAGAATTGAACCCAGGGCTATACCTGGGCTATATACCTCAAGCCCTATTCGATTTTTTAAATTTTCAATAGAGGCTCATTAAATTGCTGATGCTGGTGTCAAAACATGCAATCCTCCTGTCTCGGCCTCCCATGTACTGGGATTATAGGCATGTACTATCACATCCCAGCCATTCCCAGCAATTTAAAAATGATTCCAAATTAAATTTAAGGCACAGCCAGGTGTGACGGTGCACACTTGTAATCCCAGTACTAGGAAGCTCAGACAGGAGGACCGCAGGTTCAAGACTAGCCTTGGCATCTTAGCGAGACTCTCAACAACCTAGTGAGACCCTGTTTCAAAACAAGAAAAGCCGGGCGTGGTGGCGCACGCTTGTAATCCCAGCGCTTGGGAGGCTGAGACAGGAGGATCGCACAGGTTCGAAGCCAGCCTCAGATACTTAGTGACGTTCTCGGCAACTTAGTGAGACTCTGTTTCCAAATAAAGTATAAAACAGGTCTGGGAGTATAGGCCGGAGGTAGAAAAGCCCCTGGTTTCCACCCCCAGTACCACTAAAAAAAAAAAAGAAAACAATTGTTGTGGTACTGGGGATTTAACTCAGAGGCACTCTATCTCTGAGCTATACCGCCTAGCCCTATTGTATTTTATTTATTTATTTATTTATTTATTTATTTATTTATTTATTTATTTATTTATTGCATTCCTGGGGCATTCTACTTCTGAGTTACACCCCCAGCCCTATTTTTAATTCTTTATTTTGAAATAGGGTCTCACTGAGTTGCAAAGGGCCTCACTAAGTAGCTGAGGCTGTCTGTAAACCGTAATCCTCCGGTCTCAGCCTCCCCAATGCTGGGATTATAAGTGTGCGCCATCATGCCAGGCTGTATTTTTACTTTTTGACGCAGGGTCTCACTAGGTTGATGGGAGTCTCCCTACTTGCTGAGGCTGTCCTAGAACCTATTCTTCCTGTCTTGGCCTCCCAAGCACTGGGATGACAAGCTTGTGCCACCACATCCAGCTGAAAACAAAACAAAACAAAAATTTATTAAGGACTGGGGATGTAGCTCGTGGTGGAATGCCTCTGGGTTCCATCCCTGGTACTACGCAAAACATTGCTAAAGTTAAGGCAGAACACTCGATCTGAATTAAAGGACTATGTGAGATTTATCACAGCAAAACAATTATATATCAAGTCTTATTTTTCTCTCTCATTCTCTTTTTTTTTTTTTTTTTTTTTTTTTTTTTGGTGGTACTGGGGGTGGAACCCAGAGGCTTTCTACCTCTGGACTACATTCCCAGACCTATTTTTTTATATTTTATTTGGAAACAGGGTCTCACTAAGTTGCTGAGAGCCTCACTAAGTAGCTGAGGCTGGCTTTGAACCTGTGCGATCCTCCTGTCTCAGCGTCCCAAGCGTGGGGATTATACAAGCATGCGCCTCCATGCCCGGTATAGTCTTGTTCTTCTTTATTTTTTATTTTTTGCAGTACTAGGGATGAGACCCAGGGGCATTCTACCTTCAAGCTACACCCCCTTTTTTATTCTTTATTTTGTTACAGGGCCGTACTAAGTCATAGAGGGCCTCACTAAATGGCTGAGGCTGGCTGCGAATCGCGATCCTCCTGTCTCAGCCTCCCGAACGCTTAGCCTTGTACTTCTGAAGTTAGATAACCCTTGTCCCTCAGCCAGGAATACAGGCTAATCAGGCTGATACTAGAGCTCATCCCCCAGGACTGCAAAGAGAGAGAGGAAAACACACGAACATGAGAGCTGGGTACTGAAATCCACCTGTGGTCCTAGCACCTCAGGAGGCTGAGGCAGGAGGGCCAGTCTGGAACAACTTGGTGAGATCCTGTCTCAAAATAAGAATACAAAAAGAGCTGAGTGTGGTGGCACACACCTGTAATCCCAGTACTTGGGAGGCTGAGACAGGAGGATCGCAGTTCGTGGCCAGCCTCAGCTACTTAGTGAGGCCCTCTGCAACTCAGTGAGACCCTCTTTCAGAATAAAGAATAAAATATAGGGCAGGGGATGTAGGTTGGAGGTAGAATGCCCCAAGGTTCAAACTCTAGTTCTGAAAATAATAATAATAATAATAATTAATAATAATAATAATAATGATGATGATGATGATGGGGGTTAGCTTGGAGGTATAATGCCCTAGGTTCATTCTCCAGTACCAAAAAGTAAAAAAAAAAAAAATTACAAGGCCTGGGGATGAGCTGAGCGTGGTGGCGCACGCTTGTAATCCCTGCGCTTGGGAGGCGGACACAGGAGGATCACACAGGTTCGAAACTAGCCTCGCTGGCTTAAGAGACCCTGTTTCCAAATTACAAAAATATAAAATACATCTGGGAGTGTAGCCTGGAGGAAGAAGGGTTCCATCCTCAGTACCACAAAAAAAAAAAAAAATTAAAGCCGGGCGTGGTGTCGTAAACTTGTAATCCTAGCATTCGGGAGGCTGAGACAGGAGGATCGTGGTTCGCGGACAGCCTCGGCTACTTAGTGAGGCCCTCTGCAACTCAGTAAGACCCTGTTTCAAAATAAAGAATAAAAAATAGGGCGAGGGTGTAGCTCGGAGGTCAAATGCCCCTGGGTTCCATCCCCAGTACCACAAAAAATAAAGTAAATAAATAAATAAATAGTGATTAGGTAGAGCTGGCTGTGATGGTGCACGCCTGTAATCCCAGTACTTGGAAGGCTGATACAAGAAGATACCAGGTTCAAAGCAAGCCTCAGAAATGTGATAAGACCTTCTTCAAATAAAAAACAAAAAAAATTAAGTAGCTCAGAGGTAGAATGTCCCTGGGTTAAATCCCTTGTACCAAAACCAATGTTATTAGTTGGTCATATATCTATTAGTAGAACATCGAGAGACCCTGAGTACCATAAACATATTTTCATGTCACTACCAGTAACACAAGAAAGTTTGAAACTTAAAAAAATCTAAAAATTCAATCCCCAGTTTTCAATCTTTTTATTTCTCTTTCTCCCTCTTACACACACACTCCCTCTCTTCTACACACACACTTAGAGGTAGAATGCCCCTGTGTTCAATCCCCAAAAAGGAAACAAAAGCCAGCCTAGGTGGTGTAAGCCTGTGATCCCAGCTACTCAAGTACAAATCTCAGCAACTTAGTTAGAACCTACGTCAAAATCAAATTAAGGATCCGGGTGTGGTAGCGCACGCTTGTAATGCCAGCACTTGGGAGGCTGAGAGGACAGGAGGATCACAGGTTTGCAGGCAGCCTCAGCTACTTAGTGAGGCCCCCCACAACTTAGTGAGACCCTGTCTCAAAATAAAGAATAAAAAATAGGACTGGGTGTGTAGCTTGAAGGTCGAATGCCACTGGGTTCCATCCCCAGTAACACACACACACACACACACACACACACACACACACACACATTATATGTGACTGGGGATATTGCTTAGTGGTAGAATGCCCCTGTGTTCAATCCCCATAAAGGAAAACAAAACAAAAACCACCTCAAATCTAAGTTGATAATCACCTTTAATAGATGAAAGAAACAACATAGTTATTCAATTAGTGAAGCTGCCAGAATCCATTATCTTTGAAGCTAAATTCCACTGACTTCATGGGAGAGTCTTTTAAACTCAAGAACTGTCATAATCTTGTGCCACTCCCCCACCTCCCGCACCTCGGCGTCACCTAACTCAAAGTTCTTCACACATTCAATACAAAGCCACATTACTGGAGAAGAAGAGACCATGGAAAATACGAGTTCACGCCAGGTGTGGTAGTGCCTGCCTGTCATCCCAGTGCTTGGGAGGCTGCGAGAGATGGACTGCAGATTAGAAGCCAGCCTCAGCTACTTAGAGACCCTTAGTAACTTAGTGAGACCCTGTTTCCAAATAAAAATATAATAGGGGTGGGGGTGTAGCTCAGAGGTAGAATGCCCCTGGGTGGTTCCATCCCCAGTTACACACACACACACACACACACACACACACACACATACACACACACACACACATACACACACACACACACACACACACACACACACAAAGTTCGGATCATGGAAAAATACTGCGTTGAAAACGTGTTGTCACTGCTTATGAACCTTAACTTTTCCAACAAAAAATATCAAAATAAGATACTGCCTAGCATGTGTGCAGCTCTGGTTTCAATCCCCAGAATTGCAGACACAGAGAAAAGGAGGAGGGAGATGCCACAGGGTGGAACAAGGGTACAAGAGGAACTTTACTGGAGAGCGAACACAATGAACAAAATGTTATGGCAGAGCGTGCACTCTCAACTGAGCGTAAGCTCCCCCGAAGAGCCAGAAAGTGACCAAGTAGCAGTCTTTTACGATTATTATTTCATCAAAAGCGGTGATCTTAGTTTCCACAGTATCAAGAGCTGTCACCAAGCAAAGGCTGCGGGCTCCGTGATTTCCAACACTGGACACAGACCCTCTCACCTTCAATTAATTAACACAGGCCACGGATCATCGGAGATACACTATCCTCGGCGGTACGAGAAAGTGACACGGCTCCGAACTCAAGCTCGCCTCCATCCCGTTTGGGGAGGTAAGACAAGGGCGGTAAATAGGGGAGTTAGGAAAATGAAAGAGTTTGGAGCTTGCCCCAGACGAATATGACCTTCTCAGCACACTGGCTAGTGGGGAGTGACAGGACGGAGCGCCCGACCGGGCAGCCGCGGGCGACAGGCAGCCGCGGCGGGGACTCACCTGGCTGGGCTGGCCTGTGGCTGAACCCCGCGGCCGAGGCGGCGGCGATCGATCGGCGCGCACCGAGCCTCCCAGCTCACACGCTCTCGGCTGCCGCCCAACTCCGCCCTCCGCCGTTTCCTTCTCCACCAGCAGCCGCGGCGCTCCCAACACTCGCCCCGCCCTCTCTGGACCACCCCCACTTCCGGGTGCTGCCCCGGCCGGAAGCCCCGCCCACGGGAATGCGCGCGCCGCGTCGCGTGACCGCGAGCGCCGGGCTGGGCGAGCTGCTCCCGCCCCCCGCCACCCGGCGCAGCCGCCGCCCATCCCCCGGGCCCCACGCCACCCCAACCTAGGGAGGGAGAGGGTCCGGCCCCTGCGACCCTTACGGGCGCTTACAGATCAGCGTCCCCAAAGTTGATCCGTGCCCAGCGGGAAGTGACCGCGGATCTGCTGCCCTCTGTTAACTTGCCGCCTTTAGTGCCGCCGGACTCTCCGAGGAAATGCCACGCGCACGAAGTTGCCCCCATCCCCGCCACTGGAAAATGACAGCGAGAGGGAAATGTTAATAAATTCAGCCTCAGCCGGCACGGCGGTGCACCTCTAGGATCACAGTACTTGAGGATGCTGAGACAGGAGGATCGCAGGTTCCAGGACAGCCTCCGCAAATAATGAGGCTCTCAGCAATTTAGCGGGACCACGTGTCAAAACAAAAAGTTATAAAAGGGCAGGGATTGGGGAGGCTGAGACGGGAGGATCGCAGTTCAAGGCCAGCCTCAGCTACTACTTAGGCCTTTTGCAACTCAGTAAGACCCTGTTTCAAAATAAAGAATAAACCGGGCATGCTTGTAATCCCAGTACTTTGGAGGCTGAGACAGGACGATCACGCAGGATCGAAGCCAGCCTCAGCTACTTAGACCTTGTTTCCGAATAAAATATAAAATACTTCTGGGAGTGTAGCCCAGAGGTAGAAGGCCCCTGGACTCCATCTCCAGTACCAAAAAAAGAAAGAAAGAAAGAAAGAAAGAAAGAAAGAAAGAAAGAAAGAAAGAAAGAGAATTAAAAGATTGGGCTGGGCATGTAGTTCAGAGGTAGCAAGCCCCTGGGCTCCATTCCCAGTACCGCAATAAATAAATAAATAAATAAATAAATAATAAAATAGTCTGGGAGTAGGACGCCCCCGGGCTCAATCCCCGGTACAATTAGGTAATAAGTTAATCAATTCATTCTCTATGTGTCTATTGGGAGAACCAGGGATGTCATCTCGCTACCTTATAGCACTCTCACCTCTGGCCCTCTTCCCCATTTATTTGCTCATTAGCCCAGCATTTAAACACCTACAGGATACCACAGATGCAACAGGTATTAGAGTATCTATCATCCTCTGTTCATACGGAAATGAAGTCATAAAATCTAACAAATAACAAATGGTACAGAAGGCATTGGAAAAAAGCTTTTTTTTTTTTTTTTGCAGTACTGGGGGTGGAACCCAGAGGCTTTCTACTTCCGGGCTATACTCCCAGACCTATTTTATATTTTATTTGGAAACATGGTCTAAGTTGTTGAGAGCCTCACTAAGTAGCTGAGGCTGGTTTCGAACCTGCGCGATCCTCCTGTCTCAGCCTCCCAAGAGCAGGGATTACAAGCGTGCGCCACCACGCCCGGCTTATTCTTTATTTTGAAACAGGGTCTCACTAAATTGCAGAGGGCCTAAGTAGCTGAGGCTGTCCGCGAACAGCGATCCTCCTGCCTCAGCCTCCCAAGTACTGGAATTACAAGAGTGCACCAGCAATGTCCCGCTTTATGTTGATATTTAAAAAGCACCAAGAGAAAGCCAGGTGTGGTGGTGCACACTTGTAATCCCAGCATTTGGGAGGCTGAGACAGGAGATTCGCGGTTCCTGGACAGCCTCAGCTACTTAATGAGGCCCTCTGCAACTTAGTGAGACCTTGTTTCAAAATAAATAAAAAATTGGTCAGGGGGTATAGCTCAGAGGCCGAATGTCCCTGGGTTCCATCCCCAGACTTGCAAAAAATTTAAAAAAAAAAGACTGGGAGCCAGGCATGGTGGCACACACTCTTAATCCCAGCATTGCAGGGAGAGGAGACAGGATAACAGTTCACAACCAGCCTTAGCTACTTAGTGAGGCCCTTAGCAACTCATTGAGACCCTGTCTCAAAATAATTAGCCGGACATGGTGGTGCAGGTTTGTAATCCCAGGATTTGGGAGGCTGAGACAGGCCCTTTGCAACTACGTGAGACCGCATCAAAATAAAAAGGAAAACTGGGGGTGTAGCTTGGTGGTAAGATGCCCCTGGGTTCCATCCCCAGTACCACAAACAAAAGATACAAATTCAGTCCAAAATTAAAAATCACTTATGTCGGGCGTGGTGGTGCACACTTATAATCCCTGCATTTGGGAAAGTCAAAAAATTTAGAAGCTTGTTCAGAGTTGGGAATGGAGCTCTGTGAGATGGCTTGCTTAACATGTTTGAGGCCCTGAGTTCAATACCCAGTAAATCACACACACACACAGCTTGTTCATTAGGTGCTGACTACCACCACCTGATCCATCACACAAAATAATATATTCATTTGCTGGCACAAGAGAGCACAAACAACATGCTAAAATGTCATTAGCACAAGCTCTAATTCCAGTACTTGGGAGGCTTAGACAGGAGGATAGCAGGTTCCAGGCCAGTGCTTTAAGTTAGCAAGACTCTGTTTCAAAATAAACCAGGCAGCCGGGCGTGGTGGCACACGCTTGTAATCCCGCGCTTGGGAGGCGGAGACAGGAGGATCGCATAGGTTCGAAGCCAGCCGCCAGCAGTGTAAGAGACCCTGTTTCAAAAATATAAAATAGGTCTGGGAGTGTAGCCCAGAGGTAGAAGGTCTTCCAGGAACCCCAGTACCACCAAAAAAAAAATAATAATAAATAAATAAATAAAGCAGGCATAGTGGAGCATACCTTTAACCCCAGTATTGGGAAGGACAGACAAGAGGACTGAAGGTTGAAGGACAGCCTCAGCAAAGTAGCAAGATTCTCAGTAACCGAGTGGGAGCCTGTTTCAAGGCTGGGAGGTAGAATGCCTCTCGGTTCCTCCCAGTACCTCCCCAATGTAATAATATATAGCTGAAAACTATCACTTAACAGGGTGGTACAAATCTACAAGTCTTACTGAACATTACCTCCAGTCACTAGAAATAATGAATGCTAATTCAGAGGTTAAAAAGTATATCATCTAGCAAGTGGAGACTTCCTTATTTAATCACATCTCTGGTTTACACACATTTGAATGTACTTGTCCAACATGAATATTACTACAGATTACAGTGTTCATTCAAATTGTATCAAAATTACTGTGTAGTTATTAATCTTGCAAAATACTCATTTTGTAGTAACAATCAACTACTATTTTTTTTTGTGTAGTCCTGGGGATGGAACCCAGGGACCTCTACCTCCAGGCTACACCCCCGACATATTTTATATTTTATTTGGAGACAGGGTCTCACTAAGTTGCCGAGAGCCTCACTAAGTAGCTGAGACTGGCTTCGAACCAGTGCGATCCTCCCATCTCAATCTCCCAAGTACTGGGATTACAACCCTGCGCCACCACACCCAGCTTCTATTAATTTTTTGTCATTCAAATTGTATCAAATAAGCAAGGTGTGGTTGCCCACACTTGTAATCCCAGCATTCGGGAGACTGAGACAGGAGGACTGCGGTTCCCGGACAGCCTCAGCTACTCAGTGAGACCCTGTTTCAAAATAACGAATAAACATAGGGCTGGGGGTATAGCTCGGAGGCAGAATGCCCCTGGGTTCTATCCCTAGTACCACAAAAAATAAAAATAAATAAGAAATAAAGGAGCCGGGCGTGGTGGTGCACACTTGTAATCACAGCATTCGGGAGGCTGAGACCAGGAGGATCACAGTTCGTGGACAGCCTCAGCTACTTAGTGAGGCCCTCTGCAACTCAGTGAGACCCGGTTTCAAAATAAAGAATAAAAAATAGGGCAGGGGAGCCGGGCGTGGTGGCGCATGCTTGGAATCCCAGCATTTGGGAGGCTGAGACCGGAGGATCGCGGTTCGTGGACAGCCTCAGCTACTTAGTGAGGCCCTCTGCAACTCAGTGAGACCCGGTTTCAAAATAAAGAATAAAAAATAGGGCAAAGGGGTGTAGCTCAGAGGTAAAATGCCCCTGGGTTCCATATCCAGACCCGCAAAAAAAAAATAGGGTAGGGGGTATAGCTCGGGGGTCAAAAGCCCCTGGGTTCCATCCCCAGACCCGCAAAAAAAAAAAAAAAAAAAAAAAAAAAAAAAAAGGATTGGAAAGGAGCTCAGTGGTAGAATATCCCTGGCTTCTTCAACTCCCAGTAAAACACACGCGCACACACACACACACACACTAGCATTTTACCTTAATATTAACACAAAGTCTAAAAGTAAGAGTTATCAAGCTTGGCTTTGTCTACAAAGAAAACAAAACCTACAGTGGTTTAAGTGTACTTTATTTTTTCAATGTGCCTGATTTTTAAAGGTACATATGCTTTTACTTGGCATTGATCATGCATTCCTTTGGAGACAATTCGGTACTACACCAGCTGGCATGATTACTGATCTCTCCATTCCTTTGGGGTGACTCTGCCGACAGGAGACAGGTTCCATTCTATTCCAATTTGTGTTGCTGTCTGTAAGAATTAAAATGCTGTCAGTTACACATACGTAAACCACTCTCCCTTGGAGTCCATTCTTTTCTTTCTTTCTTTTTTTTGCGGGTCTGGGGATGGGACCCAGAGGCATTCGACCTCCGAGGTACACCCCCTGCCTTATTTTGTATGCTTTATTTTGAAACCAGGTCTCACTGAGTGGCGGAGGGCCTCACTAAGTAGCTGAGGCTGTCCGCGAACCGCGATCCCCCGGTCTCAGCCTCCCGAATGCTGGGATTATAAATGTGTGCCACCACGCCCGGCTCTCTTTTCTTTCTCTCTCTCACTCTTCTCCCCCACCCCTTTCTATTTTGCGGTACTGGGGACTGAACCCAGAGCCTTTCTACCTCTGAGCTACATTCCCAGCCTGAATTTTTTTTTTGCAGGTCTGGGGATGGAACCCAGGGGCATTCGACCTCTGAGCTACACCCCTTGCCCTATTTCCTTTATTCTTTATTTTGAAACAGGCTCTCACTAAGTTGTGGAGGGACTAAGTAGCTGAGACTATCTGCGAACCACAACCCCCAGTCTCAGCTTCCCAAATGCTCCTAGCCTGAATTTTTATTCTGTATTTAGAAACTGGGCCTCACTGAGTAGCTGAGGCTGTCTGTGAACCGAGATCCTCCTGTCTCAGCCTCTGCAATGCTAGGATTACAATTATGTGCTGCCACGCCCGGCTATGGAACCCATTTCTTAAATGTAACAAAGATAATGTGCTCTAGGTTACAAAAACACCAAGCTGGGATATAATGCACTGCACGTATGCCAAAGTCATTGCTGTCCTAAGCCACCACAGCAAGACTGCTCCTTTGAACTTCAAGATGAAGGAAATATTCTGTATCTGCGCTATCCTATAGCAGACAATACTACATGTGCCCAGTAAGCACCAGAAATGTGGCAAGTATGATTAGGAAAATGGAATTTTTAATGCCAGGCGTGGTGGCGCACGCTTGTAATCCCAGCATTCGGGAGACTGAGACCTGAGGATCATGGTTCGAGGACAGCCTCTGCTACTTAGTGAGGCCCTCCACAACTTAGTGAGAGCCTGTTTCAAAATAAGAATAAAAAATAGGGCTGGGGCTGTAGCTTGGAGGTAGAATGCCCCTGGGTTCCATCCCCAGTACCACAAAAAAAAAAAAAGAAAATTATTTTTTAAATTTTACTTTATTTAAACTTACACTTTACATTTCTGTAGTATGTCCCTAAAATATTGCTTGGTCCACCACAAATGCCTAATATTACTGCTCAAAAAAAAAACACTTTGCAATATTCCTTCATCAAGGAGTATTTCATCCCCAATAGCTCCTCTGGTCACATATTTATTAAATATCTGTTTATCCTAATTAGACACACACTAATTTTTTTTAATTGTGTTATTAAGCTGGGCGTGGTGGCGCACACTTGTAATCCCAACATCTGGGAGGCTGAGACAGGAGGCTCACTGTTCATGGACATCCTCAGCTACTTAGTGAGGCCCTTTGCAACTCAGTGAGACCCTGTTTTAAAATAAAAAGAATAAACCGGGTGTGGTGGCGCGCGCTTGTAATCCCTGCGCTTGGGAGGCTGAGACAGGAGGATCGCACAGGTTCAAAGCCAGCCTCAGCTACTTAGTGAGGCTCTCAGCAACTTAGTGAGACCCTGTTTCCAAATAAAGTAGAAAATAGGTCTGGGAGTATAGCCCGGAGGTAGAAAGCCTCTGGGTTCCACTTCCAGTACCACCCCAAAAAAAAAATATATATATATATAAATAAAATAAAATAAAATAAAAAGAATAAAAAATAGGTTTGGGGTAGAGCTCAGAGGTAGAATGCCCCTGGGTTCTATCCCCAGCATCACAAAAACAAAACAAAAATGTGTTATTAGTGTATTACAATTATATATCAGTGAAGTTTGATGTGATAAAAATATATACACTCATAGCTCTTTGTACACACTACTTTTTTCTTTGCAGTACTGGGGATGGAACCTAGGGTCCTTCTACCTGCAACCTACACCTCCGGCCCTATTTTTTATTCTTTTACTTTTGAAACAGGGTCTGCCTGAGTTATACCAAACCTCGGTAGCTATGGCTATCCGAGAATGGCAATCCCCCTGCGTCAGCCTCCCGAATGCTGGGATTACAATTGTGTACCACCACGCCTGGCTTTGAACACACAGATTTTAATAGTATGGTGGATTTCAGGGCTGAGGTATAAATCCGTAGTAGAGCACATGCTTAGAAAATGTAAAACAAATAATATACATGATTGCAAGAATATCAAAACAAGAAAGTCTATTTAAATAAAGCGTCTTAGCCGGGCGTGGTGGCGCACGCTTGTCATCCCAGCATTCAGGAGGCTGAAACCTGGAGGATCGTGGTTCGCGGACAGCCTCAGCTACTTAGTGAGGCCCTCTGCAACTCAGTGAGACCCGGTTTCAAAAAATAAATAATAAAAATTAGGGCAGGGGTTGTAGCTCGGAGGTCAAATGCCCCTGGGTTCCATCCCCAGACCCGCAAAAAAAAATAAATAAATAAAAAATAAATAAATAAATAAATAAAGCATCTTGCTGGGCGTGGTGGTACACGTTTGTAATCCCAGCATTTGGGAGGCTGAGACAGGAGGATTCACGTTCATGGACAGCTTAGGCCACTTAGTGAAGCCCTTTGCAACTGAGACCCTGTTTCAAAATAAAGAATAAAAAATAGGGCTGGTGGTGTAGCTAGGAGGTAGAATGACCCTGGGTTCCATTCTCAGTACTGCAGGAAGAAAGCAAGCAAGCAAGCTCGGTATGGTGGCATATGCTTGTAATTCTAGTACTTTGAAGGCTGATACAGGAGGATTATTATCAAAGCCAGCCTCAGCTACTTAGTGAGGCCTCTGTTTCAAAAATAAAGAATAAGCCGGGCGTGGTGGTGCACGCTTTCAATCCCAGCGCATGGGAGGCTGAGACAGGAAGATCGGACATGTTCGAAGCCAGCCTCAGCTACTTAGTGAGGCTCTCAGCAACTTAGTGAGACCCTGTTTCAAAATAAAATATAAAAAATAGGTCTGGGAGTATAGCCCGGATATAGAAAAGCCTCTGTGTTCCACCCCCAGTACAAAGGAAGGAAGGAAGGAAGGAAGGAAGGAAGGAAGGAAGGAAGACAGGGCTGGGGGTATCACTTGGCAGTACAATGCCCCTAGGTTCCATCCCCCTACCACAAAAAAATTAAATTAAAATAAAATAAAAAATAAGAGACTGGGGTTGTAGCTTGAAGGTTGACTATCCCTGGGTTCAATCCTTAACACCCACAAATGAATGAATGGGGCCAGAATGTAGCTCAGAAGTAGAATGCCCCTGGGTTCTGTCCTCACTACCAAAAATTAAAAAAGGGCTGGAGGTGTAGCTCAGAGACATTTCTCTATACAAAAAGAGAGAAGAAAACAATTGGTCCTGGAGTGGAAGTGCTTGCCCAAGGTGTCTGAAGACCTAGGTTCAATCCCCAAACCTACAATGAAATTAACAATCCATCATACTTACATATGTCCACGTGGAAATACAGAAAGTGGCTCCACCTGCTAATATAGCATTGCCATACTTGTCATGGAAATCAGGTGCTCGTTTCTGGTGGCTCTGCCTTGCCACTGTTTGCTGAATGCCTCGAACTTTCAGAAAACAAAACACATAGAAGAACACCTGTCAATTGCCAGGAAAAGAGAACACATTTCCTGCCAATCAGGGAAACCCAGAAAGTTAACTGTAACAGTTAACTAAAATGTTTAAAACACTGTAGCTATGAGCAAAGTAGCATTCATTGAAATGCAACAAGAGTAGCATAGATTTAAGCCAGGAGGTGGCGCACTCCATTTCCTGTTAAAAAAAAAATTAAGGGGCCAGGATGTACCTCGGTAGCAAAGCTCCTGCTTTGCAGGTGTGGCGCTCTAGGTTGGATCCTCCATTCCAAAAAGAGAAAAAAAAAAAACCCTTTAAAAAAAAATTAAAAGAGCCGGGCGTAGTGGCACACGCTTGTAATCCCCGCGCTTGGGAAGCTGAGACAGGAGGATTGCGCAGGTTCGAAGCCAGCCTCAGCTACTTAGGCTCTCAGCAACTCAGTGAGACCCTGTTTCCAAATAAAATAGAAAATAGATCTGGGAGTATAGCCCGGAAGTAGAAAGCCTCTGGGTTCCACCCCCAGTACCACCAAAAATAAAATAAAATAAAATAAAATAAAATGCAGCAGCCAGGTTGGTGACACAGGCTTGTAATCCCAGTACTTGGGAGGCTGAGAAAGGAGGATTGCAGGTTGGACAGTCTCAACAAGTAGTGAGATTCTCATCAACCTAGAGACCCAGTTTCAAGATAATGCCCCCAGGTTCATTTGCCAGTATCCTACACGCAGGACAATTTAACTCAAAGTGAACTTTCAATTAGGGTGTGGCGGTGCAGGACTAGAATCCAGGGAAGTTCAAGCTCCACCCCCAACCCTCTTTATTTTTTTGTTTGGAAACAGTTCTCACTAGGTCGCTGTAATCTTCCTGTCTCAGACTGTCAAGTACTGGGAGTACAGGCATGCGCCGCCCTGCCCACTTCATTAGGATAGTGATTTGACCATTATTGGTTCTTCTATCTAACGTAGCTTTCGTTTTCACCTTTAAGTAATCACACCCGGGAGGAGCAAAATGTACTCTGCTCCAGATTGATTTTAAAAAGCGAGGAGCAGATTCTTTTTTTTTTTTTTTTTTTTTTTTTTTTGCGGGTCTTGGATGGAACCCCGGGGCATTTGACCTCCGAGCCACATCCCGTGCCCTATTTTTTATTCTTTATTTTATAACAGGGCTCACTAAGTTGCGGAGAGCCTCACTAAGTAGCTGAGGCTGTCCGCGAACCTGCGATCCTCTGGTCTCAGGCTCCCGAATGCTGCGATCACAAGCGTGCGCCACCGCGCCCGGCTCCGACTTTTTATTCTTTATTTTTACACGTGTCTCTTCTGTTATCACACATCCCTAATCTCATGCAAGGTTCCACACCTTATGAAATAGCTATCACTTACTAGATTCTTATTGTATAAAGGAGAAAACAAGTTCGGAGAGGTTAAATGATTCGCTCAAAATTTAAAGAGATAATAAACACGCCTTTCTACCTAAACCAATTGGGCTATTTTTTATTTACTTTCAAAACTGCTGACGTTTTTAGAACAAAATCGAGTACTGCCTCTAATGTCTCTATAAAGTGAAAATTAAAACATGGCTACAGAAGTTAATGATAATTAAGGTCACCTTCAATCGCTTTACTCAAGGTCACCTTCAATGCAAATCAAGTATGGAGATGCGTTTTTTCCTCTCCGCTGCAGTGTATTCTTAACAGTGTAATGTTGGTCTCAATTTTCCCCGGACCTGCCTAACTTTTAGATTAAAAAAAGAAAAGTACCCCCGGTGTTGCACGCCTGTAGTCCCAGTACTTGGGGAGGGTAAAAAAGATCGGAGCGCTCACGGCCAGTCTCAGCAACTTAGCTAGACCAATAACTTAGTGAGACCGTGCTTCAAAATTTAAAAAGAATAAAGAGTTGGGTTGTAGTTCGGAGGTAGAATGGCCCTGGGTTCAATCCCTACTACCAAAAAAAAAAAAAAAAAAAAAAAAAAGCACGATTGCTTTAAAAAAGGGACGAATGCTTTCAGGGCAGCTAATATTCAATTAACCCATCAATAACTTCAGAGCTACTATTTAGGTCGTCTGATTGCAACAATAAGTAAGATTTTCTGTTACAGCTATAAAATTGGAGGAAAGTTTCTATGTGGGGTTAGAAATAAACGTGCCCCCAAGGCTACAATTTAGAATATCACTTGAGCGAGAGGCGCCCAATTGTGCCATACCTTGACATCCTAAGTTACTAAAGAATTAAAATGCAGTGCTAGGCTATAACTTCGACTGCAGAAAGTGAGCTAAGAACAAAATCACCGGGTGATCCAACTAACGCCGGGGAGATCTTCCACATACAGGGCTTGGGACGCGGTCGGAGACAAAGCATTTAAAATTAGAAGGTCAGAATACCGATGCACAGGAAAGGGCAGAGAAACCCCGACACGCGGATGCAAGGCTGTTGTAAATGACTAGCTCAAGATTTCTGCTCACCTTGCAGGCGACTCAGTGCATTTTTGGCCAATGGAAACATGGTGGAGCTGAGGATGGACCCGTGAGAACCGCAACTGCTGGGTCGGTGCAAGTTCGCTCCCGGTACCCTTGCAAAGCGCCCTGAAAAACAAAATGGCTTTCGACGGGGATCCTTAATGAGATTTGACGAGATCTCGCGAGCTTTGTGAAGACCTATAGAAATTGTAATCCTTTTTAGCGCGGGGAGAGGGGAAGGCCTTTTGGGAAATGTAGTACGAAGCTTTGGAAGTGACTTAAAGTGGCATCTTACTAAACCATGAGAGCGCTCCTTGAAAGCAGTGTTTAGGTCTCTCTGATGAGAGCCTGCCCACTGATTTTAGAATCACCTAAGGCACCAGCCCCAAGGCGAGGTTACAGCCGGCCCTGAAGGTGCATGCCTACAATCCTTCACCAAATAAAGAATTGTAACCTAGTGTCCCTAGTCTGTCTCTCTCTCTCTCTCTCTCTCTATCCCTCTCTTTTTGTGGTACTGGGGGTGGAACCCAGAGGCTTTCTACCTTCGGGCTATTTTTATGTTTTATTTGGAAACAGGGTCTCACTAAGTTACTGAGAGCCTCACTAAGTAGCTGAGGCTGGCTTCGAACCCCTGCAATCCTCCTGTCTCAGCCTCCCAAGCACGGGGATTACAAGCGTGCACCACCACGCCCGGCTAACCTAGTGTCTCTTGCTTATACTCATAAAGTGGATTGCTGGATCAAAAGTTGCATGCACGGGCAATTTTGTTACGTATTGTCACATTTAATTATACACATGTTTCCATTTCCACCTACAACATGTAAGGGTGCCTCTCCCCACCATCAAACATTCGGGTTTTTAGCCGGGCGTGGTGGCCCACGCTTGGAATCCCAGCATTTGGGAGGATGAGACTGGATGATCACGGCTGGAGGATAGCCTCAGCTACTTAGTGAGGCCCTCGCAACTCAGTGAGACCTGGTTTCTAAATAAAAGAATAAAAAATAGGGCAGGGGGTGTAGCTCCGAGGTCAAATGCCTCTGGGTTCCATCCCAGACCCGCAAAAAAAAGGGGGGGGGGTTTGTTAACATGATAAACGATATCTTTTTTTTTTTTTTTTGTGGTATTGGGAGTGGAACCCAGAGGCTTTCTACCTCCGGGCTATACTTCCAGGCCTATTTTCTATTTTATTTGGAAACAGGGTCTCACTAAGTAGCTGAGAGCCTCACTAAGTAGTAACTGAGGCTGCCCTCAAACTGCGTTCTTCCTGTCTCAGCCTCCCCAATGCTGGGATTACAAACGTGTGCCACCATGCCCGGCAGGATATCCTTCTAAATTTTAAAAATTTGAGCCAGGCTTTGGGGCGCTCAGCCTGTAATTCTAGTACTCCCGAGGCTGAGACCAGAGGATCACAGGCTCAAGGCCAAATTCAGCAACTTTAGGCTCTGTGCAACTTAGTGAGACCCTATTTCAAAATAAAAATAAACGTAGCTCAGAAATAGGATACCCCTGGGTTCAATGTTTAATGCTACAAAAATAATATTGTTTGCTTTTAATTTTGGTACTAGAAATTTAACCCAGGGACTTGCCCATGTGAGCGCATGCTCTATCTCTAAGCTTTTATTTATTTATTTTTTTTTTTGGCAGTACTGGGGATGAAACCCAGGGACCTCTACCACCAAGCTCCACCCCCAGACCTATTTTTTATTCTTTATTTTGAAACGGGGTCTCACTGAGTTGCAAAGGGCCTCACTAAGTAGTAGCTGAGACTGTTTGTGAATGGCAATCCTCCTGTCTCAGCCTCCCAAATGCTGGAATTACAAGTGTGTGCCACCATGCCCGGCTCATATATTAATTTTTTTTATAATTATAGGTCTTCAGCTGGGTATAGTGGTGCATGCGTGTAACCCCAATACTTGGGAGACTGAGACAGGAGGATGCATTACAAGAAAGCCGCGGGAATTTACTGAGGCCTTCAGCAAATTTGTAGGACCCTGTTTCCAATTAAAAAATAAGAAACAAGCCGGGCGTGGTGGCGCACCCTTGTAATCCCCGCGCTTGGGAGGCTGAGACGGGAGGATCACGCAGGTTCGAAGCCAGCCTCAGGTACTTAGTGAGGCTCTCAGCAACTTAGTGAGACCCTGTTTCCAAGTAAAATATTTTAAAAATAGGTCTGGGAGTATAGCCCGGAGGTAGAAAGTCTCTGGGTTCCACCCACAGTACCACACAAAAAAAATTTAAAAAAATATGAAACAAAATATGAGACTGTCATCAATCTAGTGAGATATTGTTTCAAAATAAAGAATAAAAATAGGGGTGAGGTGTACCTCAGAGGTAGAATTCTCCTTTGTTCCATCCCAGTACAGCAAAAATATATAACTTTATTTATTTATTTATTTTGCCGAACTGGGGATGAAACCCAGGGGCATTTGACCTCTGAGCTACACCTCCGGCCCTATTTTTTGTTCTTTAATTTGAAAGAGGGTCTCACTAAATTGTGGAGGGCCTCACTGAGTAGCTGAGGCTGGCCGCAAACCACAATCCTTTTGTCTCAGCCTTCCAAATGCTGGGATTTCAAGTGTGCGCCACCACGCCTGGCTTATAATATTAAAATAAAATAGGACCCAGGCATGGTAGTGTATGCCTGCAATCCCCATACTTGGGAGGCTGAGTCAGGAGGATCACAGGTTTGTGGCCAGCCTCAGCAACTTAGTGAGATTTTGTTTCAAAATAGAAAACAAAAGTAGGCTGGGAGTATAGCTTAGAGGTAGAATGCCCCTGAATTTAATTCCCAGTATATACACACAGAAGAATGGGATACTTAATGAAAACTATGACTGCAAAATATCTCAAAATAGGGACAGAGCTGGGCGTGGTGGCTCACTCTTGTAATGCTAGTACTTGGGCAGCTGAGACAGGATGATTCGCATCGGCTACTTAATGAGGCCTTTTGCAACTCAGTGAGGCCCTATTTCAAAATAAAAAATAAGGCTGGGAATGTAGCTCAGAGGTAGAATACCCCTGGGTTCCATCCCCAGTAACACAAAAAAGGGAAAATATTTATTTGTAACCTCACTCTTGCATCTATGCCCAAAACCAAAATAATAAAAAAGAAGACATTTAAGCAGGGTGTGGTCACAGGCCTGTAATTCCAGCAGTGGGAAAGCAGAGACAGAAGGATCACGGGTTCAAGGACAGCCTCGCAATTTAATGAGATATTCAGCAACCTAGGAATCCCGTTTCAAAACAAAAAAATTAAAACAGGGCTGGGAGTTTATCTTGGAGGCAGACTGTCTCTGGGTTTAAGTCAAAGTAAAGGAGGAGGAGGTGCAGAAGGAGGAGGCAGCGGTGGCAGCCTGTGCTGCAGGCGTAGTTGAAGCAGGACAGGACGGTTGCAGGTTCAAGACCAGACTCAGAAATTTAGCAAGCTGCCGGGCGTGGTGGCGCGCGCTTGTAATCCCCGCGCTTGGGAGGCTGAGACAGGAGGATCGCACGGGTTCGAAGCCAGCCTCAGCTACTTAGTGAGGCTTTCAGCAACTTAGTGAGACCCTGTTTCCAAATAAAATATATAAAAAAGGTCTGGGAGTATAGCCCGGAGGTAGAAAGCCTCTGGGTTCCACCCCCAGTACCACCAAAGAAAGAAAGAAAGAAAGAAATTTAGCAAGCTGCTCAGCAACTTAGCGAGACCCTGTATTCAATCCCCAGTATGGCTAAAAAATATTAAGAAGGTATATGCTGTCTGTTAAGTTCTTGTTGGTCCTTTAAGTAGTAAATCAAGGCATTTAACTATAAAGAAGTGCCAGGAATACACAAAAACCTTAAAAATAATTTTATTTTATTTTTTGGTGGTATTGGGGTTACCTGGAACCCAGTGGCCTTCTACCTCCAGGCTACACTCCCAGGCCTATTTTATATTTTATTTGGAAACAGGGTCTCTTAAGCCAGCCGAGGCTGGCTTCGAACCTGCGCGATCCTCCTGTCTCAGCCTCCCAAGCGCAGGGATTACAAGCGCCACCACGCCCGGCTTTAAAAATAATTTTAAAGTCGTCTCTTATTCAGTGCTCCTGGTACAGTTCCTAGGACACAAAAGATACTCACAAAAGGATACTCAACAAACTCTTGTTCAAATGGACTTTTTTGTGTGTATGTGGTACTGGGATCGAACCCTGGGGCATTCTACCTCTGGGCTATTCCTCCAGTCCTTTTTATTTTTTATTGAAACAGAATTTACTAAATTGCTGAGTCTGGTCTCAAACCTGAGATCCTCCTGTCTCAGTCTCCCAAGTACTGGGATTACAGGCACGCACCACCACGCCCGGCTCAAATGTACTTTTCTTAAAAGCAAAGGATCAGTGATACCAAGTATGTTTGCTTTCCTCTTTCTACCTTTCTTTTGCGTTTCCCCATTTTGATTTGAAGTACTTTGGAGGCAGAATAAGGGACTACGTGCCTATCATTCATTTGTCTGGGTCCCATTCTTCTCCAACACTATTCGAACGAAGCGGATCTTAAGGATTTTCAAACGAGTCTTTGGGGAAAAGAGTCTATCCCGGCGACTTCAAGCCATTTTGGGCTGAAAACTCCGCACCAATTCACAACCGCACATGCGTGTTCGGAGAGCCGCTAAGCGTGGCCTCCCAACGCCCAGGAAAGGGGCGGGCCACTGTTTTTTTAGCTGACCAATCAGAACCCTCCAGATTAACCTTTTTCTATTGGCTACGGGGGACCAATGAGAAGCGAACTGTCGTTTAGCGGGCGTCCAGCCGTAGCGATCTGTGACGTCATGAGAGGGGTCGCCCGGCAGGGCCGAGCTGGACCAATGGGGACAGGCCGGGGGCCGGTTGGCCTGTTCTCACGCCCCACCTTCGGACCTTGCCACAGGAAAGTTTCGCTTACTGGAGGGAGAAGCGCTAACATGGCAGCGAGGAGGTGGTTTTGGTGTGTCTCTGCAACCATGGCGGTGGCGCTGCTGCTCATTTACAAGGTTCCCTCGGCCTCTGCCCAAAGAAAGAAGGAGGTGAGGACGCGGGTTCCAGCAGTAGGTTCCCCCCCCCCCCAGTCTATGGTACCCGCAAGGGTCTGCTCGCTTTTTTTCCCTCTCCCCTTCTTCTTCCAGTTTCTTTGCCTTTAAATGTCTTTATTTCCGCCGTTTTCGGAGTGATAGGGTCCAGGAGAAAATACATGCACCGTGATTCCTTGTCTTCTGGGGGAATGTGGAGCCTAAGAGTGGAATGAAAGTAGGTAACAACCTGGCTTCTAGAGAGGCCTGTGAACGTGCATAGCTACAAGTTTTGACACTTTTTTGTTTGGGCCCCGTCAAGTGTTGAAGGTGGAGATTTCGATTTTAAGTCCAGAGGATAGAATAGGAGAGGCTTTGTTTTGTCGGCATTTGTAACTCCCCAGATGTATAAGAGCTAAGTTTTGTAGCATTTTTTCACTTAAGGGGTACGACAATTAGACCGGAGTGACATTATGCTTATTACACTCACCTAATATTCATTGGTCAAATATCAAGCCTGCGAAGCTCTGTTCCAGACGCTTGCTGAACACAAATGAACAACTAAAATATGTTTCTGTAACTTACAGGCTTCGGGAAGTGGAAGAGATAAGGTATTCTCT
The DNA here is from genome assembly GCF_963383645.1 of Muscardinus avellanarius. Classification (NCBI taxonomy): domain Eukaryota; kingdom Metazoa; phylum Chordata; class Mammalia; order Rodentia; family Gliridae; genus Muscardinus; species Muscardinus avellanarius. Next base: position 113,901,255 of record NC_137792.1, on the reverse strand, counting down.
GCTCACCATTGAGAAATAAAAGCAAACCAATTTTAACACGATATTGAAACATTTGTAGCCGGGCGTGGTGGCGCACGCTTGTAATCCCAGCATTTGGGAGGCTGAGACTGGAGGATGGCCGTTTACGGACAGCCTCAGCTATTTAGCGAGGCCCTCCGCAACTCAGTGAGACTCGGTTTCAAAATAAAGAATAAAAAATTGGGCAGGGCGTGTAGCTCGGAGATCAAATGCCTCTGGGTTCATCCCCAGACCCACAAAAAAAAAAAAAAAGAAACATTTGTGAGTTCGAAACATGTGCTGTTACATTTTTAAAATATTAGTAGCAATTATTTATAGACTCTAATTGTATAGGTGAGAAAAACTGAAGACTCTGCACAGTTAATATTGCAGACCAGGGACAAAAGCCCTAGCCTAGCACTTCGAATGTCATTTCCTGTCTATGTTGTGCCCCCTCTGGCACACAAAACCTTTATTCAACTTAGTGAGAACCTGTTTTCAAAATAAAGAAAATAGAACTGGGAGTGTGGCTTGGAGGTAGAATGCCCCTGGGTTCAGTCACCACTATTGCAAACAAAACAAAACAAAAAAAAAATGTATTCACTGCTGTGTTTGTGTGTGTGGGGGGTGTTGCTGGGGATTGAACACAGGGGCATTCTACCTCCACGCTACACACCCAGCCCGCCTTTTTAAATTTTGTTTTTGTGGCACTGAGAATTGAACCCAGGGGCTACACCTCCAGCCCTATTTTTCTTTTATTTTGAAACAAGTTCTCACAAAATTGCAGAGGGCTTCACTAAATTGCTGAGACTGGCCCCGAACCTCCTGTCTCAAGTACTGGGATTACAAGTGTGGGCCACCACACCTGGCTTTTATTTTTATTTTGAAACAGGGTCTTGCTAGGTTGATGAGAATCTCACTGCTTGCTGATGCTGTCCTTGAACCTACAATCCTCCTCTCAGCCTCCCAAATACTGGGATTACAGAGGTGAACCACCATGCCTAGTTTTTTGTTGTTGTTGTTGTTGTTGTTGTTGTTTTGTTTGGTTTTTGTGGTACTGGGAGTGGAACCCAGGGGCTTTTCTACCTCCAGGCTATACTCCCAGACCTATTTTATATTTTATGTAGAAACTAAGTTGCTGAGAACCTCACTAAGTAGCTGAGGCTGGCTTCGAACTTGTGCAATCCTCCTGTCTCAGCCTCCAAGCGCAGGGATTTCAAGTCTGGGCCACACACCTGGCCACCCTGCCCACTTTATAGTCACAGTTTGTGTGTGTGTGTGTGTGTGTGTGTGTGTGTGTGTGTGTGTGTCTGGTGATGGAACCCAGGGGCATTCAACCTCCAAGCTACACCCCCTGCCCTATTTTTTATTCTTTTATTTTAAAACAGGGTCTCGCTAAGTTACAGAGGGCCTCACTAAGTAGCTGAGGATGTCCACGAACTGCCATCCTCCCGTCTCAGGCTCCCAAATGCTGGGATTACAGGTGTGTGCCACCACGCCCAGCTAGTCACAGATTTATTTATTTATTTTTGGTGGTACTGGGCATGGAACCCAGGGGCCTTCTGCCTCCAGGCTACACTCACAGACCTATTTTATATTTTATTTGGAAACAGGATCTCTTAAGCCAGCTGAGGCTGGCTTCAAACCTGCGCGATCCTCCTGTCTCCGCCTCCCAAGCGCAGGAATTACAAGCGTGCGCCACCACGCCTGGCCAGTCACAATTTTAAATATCAGTTAAAGTCCAGCATGGGAGTGCACGCTTGTAATCCCAGTACTTGGAAGGCTGAGAAGGAGGATCTCACGTTCTCTGCCAACTTCAGGTACTTAGTGAGGCCCTCCGCAACTTAGTGAGACTCTGTTTCAAAGTTAAGAAAAAAAACCAGTAGCTAGACGTAGTGGTGGTGGTGGGGGCGGCTCACTCTTGTAATACCATTACTTGGGAGGCTGAGACAGGAAGATTGCAGGTTCACAGCCAACCTCAGCTTCCTAGTGAGGCCCTCTGCAATTTAGTGAGACTCTGTTTCAAACTAAAGAATAAATGCTGGGAGTGGTGGTGCAAGCTTGTAACCCCAGTGCTTGGGAGGCTGAAACAGGAGGATATGGGTTTGCAGCCAGCCTCAGCTATTTAGTGAGACCCTCCAGCTACTGAGTGACACCCTCTGCAATTTAGTGAAAGCCTGTTTCAAATGAAAGAATTAAAAAGTCGGGCTGGGGGTGTAGCTTTGAGATCAAATGCCCCTGGGCTGGGGTTCTAGCTTGTAGGTAGAATGCCCATGGGTTCAACCACTAGTTTCAAAAATAAAATAAATACATAAATAAATACCAGTTTACATTCCAGGTGCCTGGTAATTTGAATTAAACTAAGGGAGAAACTATCTTCTGCATATTTCTGAGTATTTGAATTATTCCATAAGAAAAACTAAGCTTGGCATGGTGGTGCACTCTTATAATCCCAGTACTTGGGAGGCTAAAACGGGAGGATTGCAGGTTCAAAGACAGTTTCAGCAAGTAGTGAGACTTAATCTAACGAGGCCCTGTTTCCAAATAAAAATAAAATAGGAACTGGGTGTGGTGGCACACTTGTAATCCCAGCATTCTGGAGACCTAGAAGACCAGAGAATCACGGTTTGCAGACAGCCTCAGCTACTTAGTGAAGCCATTTGCAACTCAGTGAGACCCTGTTTCAAAATAAAGAATAAGCCGGGCGTGGTGGCGCATGCTTGTAATCCCCAGGCTTGGGAGGCTGAGACAGGAGGATCGCGCAGGTTTGAAGCCAGCCTCAGCTGGCCTAAGAGACCCTGTTTCCAAATAAAATATAAAATAGGTCTGGGAGTGTAGCCCGGAGGTATAAGGCCCCTGGGTTCCATCCCCAGTACCACCAAAATAAAGAAAGAAAGAAAGAAAGAATAAAAAATAGGGCTGGGGGGTGTAGCTCAGAGGTAGAATGCCCCTGGGTTCCATCCACAGTACTGCAAAATAAAATAAAATAGGGCTGGGATTGTGGCTCAGAAATTGAATGTCCCTGGATTCCATCCCCTGAACCACAAAAAAAAAAGAAAGAAAAAGAAAAATTAAGATAGCTAATTTCTTTTTGCAGTACTGGTAATGGAACCCAGCGATATGCTACCTCTGAGCTATACCTCCAGCCCTATTTTTTATTCTTTTTTTTTTGGTGTGTGTGTGTGTGTGTGTGTGTGTGTGTGTGTGTGTGTTACTGGGGATGGAACCCAGGGGTCTTCTATCTCTGGGCTAAACCCCCAGAACTTTTTTGTATTTTTAAAAATATTTATTTATTTATTTTTGGTGGTACTGGGGGTAGAACTCAGGGGCTTTCTACCTCCGGGCAATACTCCCAGACATGTTTTTATATTTAATTTGGAAACAGGGTCTCACTAAGTTGCTGAGAGTTTCACTAAGTAGCTGAGGCTGGCTTTGAATCCATGTGATCCTCCTGGCTCAGCCTCCCAAGCGCTGGGATTACAAGTGTGCACCACCACGCCCAGCTTTGTATTTTTATTTTTTTTGTTTTTTTGTGGGTCTGGGGATGGAATCCAGGGGCATTTGACCTCCGAGCCACACCCCCTGCCCTATTTTTTATTCTTTATTTTGAAACCAGGTCTCACTGAGTTGCAAAGGGTCTCACTAAGTGGCTGAGGCTGTCCGCGAACCACGATCCTCAGGTCTCAGCCTCCCAAATGCTGGGATTACAAGCGTGCGCCACCACGCCTGGCTTTGTATTTTTTATTTTGAAACAGGGTCTTTCTAAATTGCTGAGAGCCTCACTAAGTAGTTGAGGCTGGCTTTGAACCTGCACAATCCTCCTGTCTCAGCCTTCCAAGTACTGGGATTACAAGCATGTGCCACCACTCCTGCCTTTATTCTTTTTTTGTGTGTGTGCGTGGGTCTGGGGGTGGAACCCAGGGGCATTTGACCTCCGAGCTACACCCCCTGCCCTGTTTTTTATTCTTTATTTTGCAACATGTTTCACTGAATTGCAGAGGGCCTCACTAAGATGCAGAATGCCTCACAAGTTGCTGAGGCTGGCAGGGATCTTGGGTCTTCCTGTCTCAGCCTCCCAAATGCTGGTGTAAAAAGTATGCGCCACCACGCCCGGCTATTTAATCTTTATTTTGAAACAGGGTCTCACTGAGTTGCAGAGGGCCTCACTAAGTAGCTGAGGCTGTCCTCGAACCGCGATCGTCCTGTCTCAGCCTCCAGAATGCTGGGAGATTACAACGTGCACCACCACACCCGGCTGGTCAACTGATTTTCAACAAGGGTGACAAGACTCTATACTGAAGAAAGAATAAGCGCTTTCAATCAATGGTGCTATAACAACTGGATATCAAAATCAAAAAATGAATTTGAGTACTCTATACTGTACACAACAATGAACTCAAAATATTCACAGAAATGCATGAAAGAGCTAAAACTGTAAAACCCTTAAAACACAGGCATAAACCAGGCATGGTGGCACACACTTGTAAAATCCCAGTACTTGAGAGGCTGAGACAGGAGGATCCCGGTTGGTAGCCAGCCTCAGTTACCTGGTGAAACTCTGTTTCAAAATAAAGAGTTAAAATAGGGCTGGGGGTATAGCTGGGAGATAGAGCCCCTGTGTTCAATCCCTGGTACCATACACAAGAGGTTACATGAATATTAGAAAATAAAAACATGTTCCTCTCGGTAGTAGCTTGCTTTCTTCTTTCTTTCTTTCTTTCTTTCTTTCTTTCCTTCCTTCCTTCCTTTCTTCCTTTCTTTCTTTCTTCCTTTCTTTTTTGTGGTACTGGGGATTGAACTCAGTCATTCTACCTCTGAGCTACATCCCCAGCCTTATTTTTTATTTTTTAATTTGGAAACAGGGTCTCACTATGTTGCAGAGAGCTCACTAAGTAGCTGAGGCTGGCCACGAACCTGTGATCCTCCTGTCTCAGCCTCCCAAATACTGAAATTACAAATTTGTTCCACCATACCTGGCCTTTCACTTGTAAATTTTTAAAATTTTATTTATTGACTTATTTATGAATTTATTTTATTTATTTATTTTTTGTGGGTCTGGGGATGGAACCCAGGGATATTTGACCTCTGAGCTATACCCCCTGCCCTATTTTTTATTTTTTATTTTGAAACCGGGTCTCACTGAGTTGCAGAGTCTCACTAAGGAGCTGAGGCTGTCTGCGAACCGCGATCCTCCAGGTCTCAGCCTCCTGAATGCTGGGATTACAAGCATGCGCCACCACGCCTGGCTTATTTATTAATTTATTTGTGTACTTATTTATTGTGGTACTGGGGATTCTACCTCCAAGCTACACCCACAGCCCACCTGTCCACCTGCCTGCCTGTATTTCTTTCTTCCTTCCTTTATTTTTACTTTGAGACAGGGTCTTGTTAAATAGCTGAGGCTGGCCTCAATCTTCCTGTCTTAGCCTCCCAAGTACTAGGATCACAAGCATGCTTCACTGTGCTCAGCTTGGCTTATCATTTTTTGTTTTGTTTTGTTTTTTCATTTTTGTTTGTTTAAACACAGGGACAGCCGGGCGTGGTGGCGCACGCTTGTAATCCCCGCGCTTGGGAGGCTGAGACAGGAGGATCGCACGGGTTCGAAGCCAGCCTCAGCTACTTAGTGAGGCTCTCAGCAACTTAGTGAGACCCTGCTTCCAAATAAATTATAAAATAGGGATGGAGTGTAGCCCAGATGTAGAAAGTCCGTGGGTTCCACCCCCCAGCACCACAAAAATAAAAATAAAAAAATAAAGAATAAAAAAATGGCCAGGCGTGGTGGCGCACGCTTGTAATCCCCGTGCTTGGGAGGCTGAGACAGGAGGATCGCATGGGTTCGAAGCCAGCATTAGCTACTCAGTGAGGCTTCTAGCACTTTAGTGAGGCCCTGTTTCCAAATAAAATATAAAAAAGGTCTGGGAGTATAGCCCGGAGGTAGAAAGCCTCTGGGTTCCACCCCCAGTACCACACACACAAAAAGAATAAAAAATAGGGCTGGCGATGTCACTCAGAGGTAGAATGCCCCTCGATTCCATCCCCAGTACCTTTAAAAAAAAGAATTAAAAAAAAAGCCTGGAGGTGTAGTATGGAGGTAGAATGCCCCTGGGTTTTAGCCCCAGTACTAAAAAAAAAACCCCAAAAAACAAAAAAAAAAAAAAACCCTGGACTTTAGCAGTCCTGTTCTTCAACCTTTTGAGTAGCTGGGATTAGACATGTGCTACCATGTCTCGCTTTACCTAGAGTATTTTTTTATTTATTTAGTCCTCGGGATGGAACCCAGGGGCCTTTACCTCCAGGCCCTCCAGGCTATTTTATATTTTTATTTTGAAACAGGGTCTCATTAAGTTGCTGAGAGCCTCACTAAGTACCTGAGGGTGGCTTCGAACCTGTGTGATCCTCCTGTCTCAGCCTCCCAAATGCTGGGATTATAAGCATGCGCCACCACTCCTGGCAGCATTCTACTTTTAAGCTACAATCCCAGCCCTTTTTGTTTATTTTAAAACAGAATCTCACTAAGTTTCTGAGAGCCTCACTAAGTAGCTGAGACTGGCATCGAACTGTGCGATCCTCCTGTCTCAGCCTCCCAAGTGCTGGGATTGCAAATGTGCGCAATCACACGCCCAGCTACCTAGAGTAATTTTATTTATTTATTTATTTATTTATTTATTTATTTTGGAGGGTCTGGGGATGGAACCCAGAGGCATTTGACCTCTAAGCTACACCCCCTGCCCTATTTTTTATTCTTTATTTTGAAACCGGGTCTCACTGAGTTGCAGAGGGCCTCTATAAGTAGCTGAGGCTGTCCGCGAACCACGATCCTCTGGGTCTCAGCCTCCCAAATGCTGGGATTCCAAGCGTGCGCCACCACGCCCGGCTTAAAGTAATTTTAAATGTGAAGTGGAGTATGTTAACAGCATGCTCCCTTTGTCTTTTTTAGATGGTGCTATCTGAAAAGGTTAGCCAGCTGATGGAATGGACCAATAAAAGACCTGTTATAAGAATGAATGGAGATAAATTCCGTCGCCTCGTTAAAGCTCCGCCAAGAAATTACTCAGTCATCGTCATGTTCACTGCTCTCCAGATGCATAGGCAGTGTGTCGTGTGCAAGTATGATCTTTCATCTCTGTGTCAACATTAAGTAATTCAGGACATTTTAACCTTTTTCCTTTGTCTTTTTCTTTTCAGGTCTGGGGATGGAACCCAGGGGCATTCAAACTCTGAGCTACACCCCTGCCTCTTTCTTTCTTTCTTTCTTTCTTTCTTTCTTTCTTTCTTTCTTTCTTTCTTGGTGGTACTGGGGTTCCTGGAAACCCTTCTACATCCGGGCTACACTCCCAGACCTATTTTTGTTTTATTTGGAAACAGGGTCTCCTAAGCCAGCGTGGCTGGCTTCGAACCTGAGCTGCGCGATCCTCCTGTCTTCGCCTCCCAAACGCGGGATTTATAAGCGTGCGCCACCATGCCCGGCTTTATTCTTTATTTTGAAACGGAATCTCACTGAGTTGCAGAGGGTCTCACTAAATAGCTGAGGCTGGCCACGAACCGCAGTCCTCCAGTCTCGGCCTTGCAAGTGCTGGAATTACAAGCGTGCGCCACCACACCCGACAAATTGTTTTTTTGGTGGTACTGGGGGTAGAACGCAGAGGCTTTCTACTTCCAGGCTGTACTCCCAGACCCATTTTATATTTTATTTGGAAACAGGGTCTCACTAAGTAGCTGAGGCTGGCTTCGAACCTGCGCGATCCTCCTGTCTCAGCCTCCCAAGCGCGGGGATTACAAGCGTGCGCCACCACGCCTGGCCCCTGGCAAAATTTTAACCATTTTTTCAATCTGAGCTAATACCAAATTAGTATGTCTGTAATAATATGTAATACTACTGTTCTTTTTTGTGTGTGGTACTGGGGATGGAACCCAGGGCCACTGTACCTCCAACCAACACCCCCAGCCCTATTTTTATTCTTTATTTGGAAACAGGGTCTCACTAAGTTGTAGAGGGCCTCACTAAATATCTAAGGCTGAGGCCGGGCATGGTGGCGCACGCTTGTAATCCCAGCATTTGGGAGGCTGAGACCGGAGGATCGCAGGTTCGTGGCCAGCGTCAGTTACCTAGTGAGACTCTTTGCAACTCAGTGAGATCCTGTTTCAAAATAAAGATTGAAAATTAGGGCTGGGAGTGTCGCTTGGAGGTAGAATGTCTCTGAATTCCATCCCCAGTGCCCCCCCAAAAAAATACCTGAAACTGTCTGTGAACCGTGATCCGCCTATCTCAGCTAACCAAATGCTGCGGTTAGGCGCATGAGCCACCATGCCCGGCTTCCCACTGCGCTTTTGTGGGGGGAGAGGTACTAGGACTTAGACATAATGACGTTCTACCCCTGAAAAAATATTATTGTTCAACTTGTTTTACTGCCTAATCGCCTATATTGCTTTTAAAAAATATTTTACATGGGTGTATTCATTTCGAGTCGCCCCTCCATGCCAGTCTGGTATGGGGCTGTATTTCTATTTTCTGTATTTCTGCCTTTCTGATAAAATTCTTTAAATCTTCAAAAAAATATTTTACATGTTATTTTCACCTATCTGATTGCATACAGGCAAGCCGATGAAGAATTCCAGATCCTGGCAAACTCTTGGCGATACTCCAGTGCATTTACCAACAGGATCTTTTTCGCCATGGTTGATTTTGATGAAGGTTCTGATGTATTTCAAATGGTAAGATCTTTTTATTTATCCACTTGTAGAAATAAGTAAAATATGGTAAACTGAAATGCATTTTTTTCAGTGGTTTCGAGAATTGAAGTAGAACCTGTAATCTCAGAATTTGGGAGGCTGAAACATGAGGATTGCAGGTTCCAGAATAGCCTCAACAAATAGTGAGACTCTCGGCAACCTAGCATGATCCTGTTTCTTTTCTTTTCTTCTTCCTTGTGGTGCTGGGGATTTAACCCAGAGGCCTTCTACCTCAGAGCTACACCCCAGCCCTATTTTTTGTTCTTTATTTTGAAATAGGATCTCATTGAGTTGCTGAGGGCCTCACTAAGGCCATGAACCTCGATCCTCCTGTCTCAGCCTCCCAGATGCTGGGATTACAAGCATGTACCACCATGCCCAGCTAAGAGATCCTGTTTCAAAAATAAAAATATAATAGGGCTGTGGATGTAACAAGAAGTTAGAATGCCCCTGGATTCAGTCCCCAGCACCACACACACAAAAAGTAAAATAGGAATGATTTTATGTATTACTTAGTATCATTACTGAACTAAATGCTAAATTTATTTATTTATTTTTTGTGGTGCTGGGGGTGGACCCCAGAGGCTTTCTACCTCCGCGCTATACTCCCAGACCTATTTTCTACTTTATTTGGAAACAGGGTCTCACTAAGTTGCTGAGAGCCTCACTCAGTAGCCGAGGCTGGCTTTGAACCCGTGCGATCCTCCTGTCTCAGCCTCCCAACACGGGGATTACAAGCGTGCGCCATCACGCCCAGCAACAATCATTAACTTTTATATTTAGTTTAAATTTAGCATTTAGCCGGGCGTGGTGGCGCACGCTTGTAATCCCCGTGTTGGGAGGCTGAGACAGGAGGATCGCGCAGGTTCAAAGCCAGCCTCGGCTACTTAGTGAGGCTCTCGGAACATAGTGAGACCCTATTTCCAAATAAAGTCTAAAAAATAGGTCTGGGAGTATAGCCTGGAGGTAGAAAGCCCCCTGGGTTCCACCCTCAGTACCGCCAAAAAAAAAAAGTTAATGATTAATGATAATCTGTTATAATATGAAAATTAGATGGTAATCAAGTAACATATTTAACTTATACATGTTTTATTGTGGTAAATAAATAATATAAAATTTACCATCTTAATCATTAAACAGTCTATTTATTTATTTATTTATCTTGGTGATACTGGAAGTGGAACCCAGGGGCTTTTCTACCTCCAGGCTACACTCCCAGACCTATTTATACTTTATTTTGAAGCAGGGTCTCACTAAGTAGCTGAGGCTGGATTTGAACCCGTGCGATCCTCCTGTCTCAGCCTCCCAAGCGCGGGGATTACAAGCGTGTGCCACCACGCCTAACTCATTGAACAGTTTATAATGTATATAATGTAATTTTTTGAGCTGGGCGTGGTGGCACACGCTTATAATCCCAGCTCTTGGGAGGCTGAGACAGGAGGATCGAGGTTTGTGGACAGACTCAGCTACTTAGTGAGACCCTTTGCAACTCAGTGAGACCCTTTTTCAAAATAAAGAATACAAAATAGGGCTGGGGCTGTAGCTCGGAGGTAGAATGCTCCTGGGTTCCATCTCCAGTACTGCAAAAAAAAAAAAAAAAAAAAAACAGGCTGGGGGTGTAGCTCAAGGGAAGAATGCCCCTGGGTTCAATCCCCAGTAGTACAAAAAAAATCTAAATTTTAGGAAATCGCTTGCTATTAAGAGTATTTTCGTAGCCGGGCGTGGTGGCGCACACTTGTAATCCCAGCATTTGGGAGGCTGAGACAGGAGGATCCTTGTTCATGGACAGCCTCAGCTACTTAGTGAGGCCCTTTGAAACTTAGACCCTGTTTTAAATAAAGAGTAAAAAATAGGGCTGAGGCCAGGCATAGTGGCACATGTTTGTAATCCCAGAATTTGGGAAGCTGAGACAGGAAGATCACTGTTCGAGGACAGCCTCAGCTACTACTTAGTGAGGCCCTTTGCAACTCAGTGAGACCCTCTATTTCAAATTAAAAAATAAAAAAATAGGGCTGCGGGGTATAGCTCAGAGGTAGAATGCCCCTGGGTTCCATCCCCAGTACTGCAACACACACAAAAATACAAGTGGGGGTGTAGCTTCGAGGTAGAATGCCCCTGGGTTCCATCCCCAATACCCCCCCCCAAAAAAAAGAGCCTGGCGTGGTGGCGCATGCTTGTAATCCCTGTGCTTGGGAGACTGAGACAGGAGGATCGCACAGGTTCAAAGCCAGCCTCAGCTACTGAGTGAGGAGGCTCTCAGCAACTTAGACCCTATTTCCAAAAAATATATAAAAAAGGTCTGGGAGTATAGCCCGGAGGTAGCAAGCCTCTGCGTTCCACCCCCAGTACCATGCAAAAAAGAATAAAAAAAAAGAAAGATTATTAAGCTGGGCATGGTAGCACACACTTGTAATCCCAGTACTTGGGAGGCTGAGACAGGAGGATGACCCAGGTTCGAAGCCAGCCTCAGCTACTTAGGCTCTCAGCAACTTAGTGAGACCTTGTTTCCAAATAAAATATAAAATAGGTCTGGGAGACGCCGGGCGTGGTGGCGCACGCTTGTAATCCCCGCCCTTGGGAGGCGGAGACAGGAGGATCACCCAGGTTCGAAGCCAGCCGTGCTGGCTTAAGAGACCCTGTTTCCAAATAAAAAATATAAAATAGGTCTGGGAGTGTAGCCCAGAGGTAGAAGGGCTTCCAGGAACCCTAGTACCACCAAAAAAATTTAAATAAGAACAAAATAGGTCTGGGGGTGTAGCCTGGAGGTTGGAAAGCCGCTGGGTTCCACCCCAGCACCACAAGAAGTATGTAAAAAATAGAGTATTTTCTTAGAAGCTTATATTTCCATGGGCTATTCTTTATTCAGCTAAACATGAATTCCGCTCCAACTTTCATCAACTTTCCTGCGAAAGGGAAGCCCAAACGAGGAGATACATATGAGATACAAGTGCGGGGCTTTGCGGCTGAGCAGATTGCCCGGTGGATCGCAGACAGGACGGATGTCAATGTGAGTCTCCTTACCTTATAGATTTTCACTTTGCCATTGTTCCCTTTGAATCTTACTGGAAGGCCATAGTTACCCTTGTCCCCATACCACAGACGTGGTAATAGTTTGGTGAATCTTTAATATCCTTTAGAGCTGGGCATGGTGGCACACACTTGTATTCCTAGTACTTGGGAGGCTGGGACAGGAGGATCACAAGTTTGTGGCCAGCCTCAGCTACTTAGTGAGGCCCTCTGCAACTTAATGAGAGCTTGTTCCCAAATAAAAAAATAAAATAGCCGGGCGTGGTGGCGCACGCTTGTAATCCCCGCTGTTGGGAGGCTGAGACAGGAGGATCGCACGGGTTCAAAGCCAGCCTCAGCTACTGAGTGAGGCTCTCAGCAGCTTAGTGAGACCCTGTTTCCAGATAAAGTATAAAATAGGTCTGGGAGTATAGCCCGGAGGTAGAAAGCCTCTGGGTTCCACCCCAGTACCACCAAAAATAAATAAATAAATTAATTAATTAAATTAAATAAAATAGGTCTGGTGGATAGCCCCAGATTAGTAGGCCCTGGGTTCCATCTCCAGCACTAAACACTCATGCGTGCACGCGCACGCACACACGCACGCACGCAGAATATTATAGCGATTCCATCCTATTTTAGGATACTTTATAGACTGTTTTGATTTGAAGAAAATGAAGAAAAAAATTTTTTTTCTTTAAATAAGCACACTAACTTTCATTTCATTATTATTCAATTAGTAAATTTATTCGGGCATGGTGTATGTCTGTAATCCCAGTACTTTAGAGGCTGACACAGGAGGACTACAGTTAAAGGTTAGTCTCAGCAATTTAGCTAAACCCTTACTAATTTAGTGAGACCCTGTTTCAAATTAAAAAATAAACTAGAGCTGGGGAGTCTGGGTCTGGTGTTGCACGCCTGTAATTTCAGGACTCAGGAGACAGGGGAATCGCAGGTATGAGGAGAGCCTCACCAACATAAGTGAGACTCAGCAACTTAATGAGACTCTATTTTCAAACAAAAAGTAAGAAGAGCTAGGGGTGTAGCTCAGAGGTAGAATGCCCCTGGGTTCAATCTCCACTACTTCATGCAAGAAATGTTTTTCTCAGCTGTGCATGGTGGTACATGCCTGTAATATCAGTATGGTAGGCTGAGACAAGAGGATCACAGGTTTAGCCAGACATGGTGGTGCACACTTGTAATCCCGGTACTTGGGAGGCTGAGACAGGAGGCTAGACGGTTTGAGGCCACCTTCAGTTACTTAGTGAGCCTTTCTGCAACATAGTGTGACCCTGTTTCCAAATAAAGAATAAAAAATAGAGCTGGGCGTGGTGGCACACGCTTGTAATCCCAGCCTTCAGGAGGATGAGACCAGAGGGTGGCAGTTTGCAGACAGCCTCAGCTACTTAGTAAGGCCCTCTGCAACTTAGACCCTGTTTCAAAATAAAGAATAAAGTAGGGCAGGGGGTGTAGCTCAGAGGTCAAATGCTCCTGGGTTCCAGACCCCCCAAAAAATAAAAAATAAAGAATAAAAATTAGGGCTGGGATATAGCTTGGAGGTAAAGTGCCCCTGGGTTCCATCCCCAGTACTGCAAAAAAAAAAAAAAAAAAAAATTGCCAGGCGTGGTGGTGCACGCTTGTAATCCCCGCACTTGGGAGGCTGAGACAGGAGGATCGCACGGGTTCGAAGCCAGCCTCAGCTACTTAGTGAGGCTCTCAGCAACTTAGTGAGACCCTGTTTCCAAATAAAATAGAAAATAGGTCTGGGAGTATAGCCTGGAGGTAGAAAGCCTCTAGGTTCTAGCCCCAGTGCCACAAAAATAAATAAATAAATAAAAATAAGTTAAAAATTAAAATAGGGCTGGAGACGTAGCTCAGCAGTAGAGCACCCCTAAGTTCAATTCCCAGTAATACAAAAATAAATGCGTAAATAAATAATTAAATGTTTTTCTTTCCTCTCTATTAGATTAGAGTAATTAGACCCCCAAATTATGCTGGTCCCCTCATGTTGGGATTGCTGTTGGCTGTTATTGGTGGACTCGTGTATCTTCGAAGAAGCAATATGGAATTTCTCTTTAACAAAACAGGATGGGCTTTTGCAGCTTTGGTGAGTGAATTTCAAAAGAAAATTGATCTCTATAAAATGAGGAATATATTTGAGGTAAGATTTCATTTATATGAATAGTCACATTTTGTTTCTTTCTTACCCAAGGGGAAGAATTTTATATATTTCTATTTTCTGCCTTAAAATCAATTTATTTTGAGCCGGGCGTGGTGGCGCACGCTTGTAATCCCTGCACTTAGGAGGCTGAGACAGGAGGATCGCACGGGTTCGAAGCCAGCCTCGGCTACTTAGTGAGGCTCTCAGCAACCTAGTGAGACCCTGTTTCCAAATAAAATATAAAACAGGTCTGGGAGTATAGCCCGGAAGTAGAAAGCCTCTGGGTTCCACCCCCAGTACCACCAAAAATAAATAAATAAATAAAATAAAAATAAAATAAAATTATTTCCTATTATCTCATTAGGATGGCCATAGCTTTAAGGAGCTGATCGTATATGCTTCTTTTTCAGTTTATATGCTAGGCCATCATCTCTATGGAAATCTGTAGTTCGTTTGAAAATTTTCTTCTAGAAAGTCTTTTCAGTATTCAGTTCTGAAACTTGTCGTCTTAGCTATCATTTTAAAAGTGTTTCCCTTTTGAAGTACTATTGAGTTGTGATCCTTGTGGGCAAATATAAGCCTTAATAAATAAATCATCTGAAAGAAAACTTCATGTATTACCCGAACCGATGTACAGCTAGCTAGTAACGCAATCAAGACAGAACCACCTTGACCATGAGTATCTTGGTTATTGTTTTTGTGTCCTAGTGTTTTGTGCTTGCCATGACGTCTGGTCAGATGTGGAACCATATACGAGGACCGCCGTACGCTCATAAGAACCCACACACGGGACATGTGGTAAGGGAATTTGGGGATTTCTTCCCAGAGTTAACTTACTGGTCGTTATCCTTTGAGACCAGGACCTGCATATAAAGGAACTAGAAATGGTGACTTTCCAATCGCTTTGTGTTAACGGTCTTAAGTTACTGCTAAGACCATGCTTTGCTCCTAAAAGTGGGAAGCTGTTTATCCTATTCATTGAGTCTTTTTGTCTAAATTGGCTAAGAATTAAAGTCAGCCTTCAAACAGACAGAGTAATTTTGATCATTTGAACATCTACACTTTCTATGCAATGTACTAAGTATTATCCGTCATAGTGATACAAAACAAGACATGATTTATGTCTTCGTGGATTTTACTTCAGAGTCTTATACATTTAAATATTATTTTTCTTATATATTTTGTTGTTGAAAACATAAGTACGACGAAAACCCAACTAGGTCAGGCGCAGTGGCGCATGCCTGGAATCCCAGCAACTTTGGGAGGCTAAGGCTGGAGGATAGCAAGTTTGAGGCCAACCTTGGCAACTCTGTAAGTCCCTGTCTGAAAATAAAAAATAAAACAGGCCAGGAATGTGGTTCAATGGTAAAGTGCCACTGAGTTTAATTTTTAGCGCCACATAGACAAAAAGGCAAACATAATAAATAATACGGAAATAACTTTCTGTGGTAAACTTATTTACTGATGAATGTCACAGACCCAAATGATGTTATGTCTGCTTGCCTACAGCAGATGAATTAATGTCAGAGAGTTTTTAAAAGCCCACTTTATGGTTAGGATATCAGAATTTAATGTATATTTTAAAGATTCCATTTTCTCTCCCTCTACCCAGAATTATATCCATGGAAGCAGCCAAGCCCAGTTTGTAGCTGAAACACACATTGTTCTTCTGTTCAGTATCCTTTTTACAATAAGACTTTCTGGCTTCATTTTATTTTTATTTATTTATTTATTTATTTATTTATTTTTGGTGGTACTGGGGATGGAACCCAGAGGCTTTCTACTTCCGGGCTATACTCCCAGTCCCATTTTATAATTTATTTGGAAACAGGGTCTCACTAAGTAGCGGAGAGCCTCACTAAGTAGCTGAGGCTGGCCTCGAACCCGTGCGATCCTCCTGTCTCTGCCTCCCAAGCGCGGGGATTACAAGTGTGCGCCACCACGCCCGGCTCTTGCTTCATTTTAATTTGCCTAATTATTTGAGACTGTTTTCCTAACGTGGGTCATAATATCCTTTGGAAATCATATGACTTGTGTCACACGTCTTAGCCCAACCAGCTAAAGACCACCAGTAAGAAACCTACGCCTGGATAGAGCCAGGTATATTGGCTTAGTAATACAAGGAAGACTGCGTTAGAGGAAGCACGGGATGTCTTTTTGTGTGTGAGGTACTAGGGATTGAGCGTCCTACCTCGGAGCTCCATTCCCAGCCCTTTTTATTTTATTTTATTCATTTCAAAACAGTTTTCCTAGGTTGCTAAGAGTCTCACTTAAGTTGCTGGGGCTGGCCTCACATCTGTGATCCTTCTGTCTCAATTTCCCAAGTACTGGGATTACTGGCGTGACCTACCGCACCCAGCTGCGATGTCTTCTTAGCAGAGAAAACAGAGTTATTAGCTAGACACAGTGGCACACACCTGTAATCCCAGTACATGGGAGGGTAAAACTGAAGGATCACAGGTTCGCAGCCAGTACACTGTAGTTTAGCAAGACTCTATTTCAAAATGAAAAATAAAATAGGTTTGAGCTGGATGTGGTGGTGCATGCTTATTATCCCAGTACTTGGGAGGCTGAGACAGGAGGATTAGAGGTTTTCCGCCAGCTTCAGCTACTTAGGCCCTCCACAACTTAGTGAGACCCTGTTTCTTAGCTTATTTTTGTTTTTAAAGGGGTTCCTTTTTTTTTTGTCTTTTTTGGAACCGGGGATCGAACCCAGAGTGCCACACCTGCAAAGCAGGCGCTTTGCCACTGAGCTACATCCGGCCCCATGAGACCCTGTTTCAAAATAAGGAATAAGCTGGGTGTGGTGGCGCACGCTTGTAATCCCAGCAGTTGGGAGGCTGAGACTAGAGGATCGCAGTTCGCGGACAGCCTCAGCTACTTAGTGAGGCCCTCTGCAACTTCCTGAGACCCTGTTTCAATAGAAAGAATAAAAATAGGGCAGGGATGTAGCTCGGAGGTCGAATGCCCCTGGGTTCCATCCCCAGACCTGCAAAAAGAAAAATAGGTCTGGGGATGTAGCTCAGAAGTAAAATGCCCTTTTCTTTTCTTTTTCTTCCTTCTTTCCTTCCTTCCTTCCTTTCTTTATTTTTGGTGGTACTGAGGTTGGAACCATATATATATATATTTTTTTTTTTTTTTTTTTTTTTTTTTTTTTTTTTAATTTGGAAACAGGGTCTCTTAAGCCAGCGAGGCTGGCTTCGAACCTGCCCAATCCTCCTATCTCCGCCTCCAAATTGTGGGGATTATAAGTGTGCGCCACCATGCCTGGCCTTTTTATTTTTTATTTTATTTTTGTGGTACTAGGGATTAAACCCAGGGGCATTCTATGTCTAAACTACACCCCCAGCCCTATTTTATATTTTTAAATTTTTGAAATGTCTCACTAAATTGTGGAGAGTCTTTTTAAGTGACTGAGGCTGGCTGCAGACCTGTAATCCTCAGTTCTCAGCTTCGCAAATACTGGGTTCCCATCCTCTTGAATGGCTAGAAAAATTTTTACTTTCTTCTGCTTTTTTATTGTAGTACTGCGGATAGACTCAGAAGCGTTCTATCTCCTAGTTATACACCCAATCTGATTTTTTTTTTTTTTGGAACTGGAGAAGATGGAACCCAGGGGCATTCTACCTCCAAGATATACCCTTAGTCTTTTTTTTTTTTTTTTTTTTTTGCAGGTCTAAGGATGGAACTCAGGGGCATTCGACCTCCAAGCCACACCCCTTGCCCTATTTTTTATTCTTTATTTTGAAACAGGGTCTCACTAAGTTGCTGGGAGCCTCATTAAGTATCTGAGACTGTCCTTGGACAGCGATCCTCCTGTCTCAGCCTCCCAAATGCTGGGATTACAAGTGTGTTTCACCACACCCGGCTCCCAGCCCTATTTTTTATGCTTTATTTTTTTGAAGCAGGGTCTCACTGAGTTGCAAAGGGCCTTACTAAGTAGCTGAGGCTGTCCGCGAACTGCGATCCTTCAATGTCAGCCTCCCAAATGCTGGGATTATAAGCGTGCACCACCACGCCTGGCCCGATTTTATTTGTTATTTGGAAACGGGATCTCACTAAATTGCTCAATTTAGCTTTGAACCTGCCATCTTCCTGTCTCAGCCTCCCAAGTACTGGGATTACAAGCATGTGCTACCACGCCCATCTTAGATTTTTCTGTACTTAGTTCAAACTAACTTTCACCTTCTGACATCTATCTGGAAATGGATGCCTGTGCAAATTGCAAAGATTAAGAATGACCTCCAATCGATAAGAGTTTAAACTTTGTATTATATATTGAGCAGTTCTAATCTGGAAATCCCAAGTCCCAAATACTCTGAAATCTCAAATGTTTTGAGCAACATGATTCTAGCACTTAAAAATGTTGGATTTCAGTTTGTCAAAATTAGAGATGCTCATCCAGGCGTGGTGGCGCACGCTCGTAATCCCAGCATTCGGGAGGCTGAGGCAGGAGGATTGCCATTGTGGACAGCCTCAGCTACTTAGTGAGGCCCTTTGCAATCAGTGAGTCCGTGTTTCAAAATAAAGAATTAAAAATAGGGCTGGACTTGTAGCTCGGAGGTACAATGCCCCTGGATTCCATCCCCAGTACCACAAAAAAATAAAAAAAAAGAAAAGAATAGGGCTGAGGGTGTACCTCAGAGATAGAACGTCCATGGGTTAAAGCCCTGGTACCACACATACAAAAAAAAAAAAAAGGAATCTTTGTTGCATCCTCAATGTAAATAACCTCACTAAGAAAAAAACAAAATGCTGGACAAGACATGTAGATGAGTTACTAAAAACATGAAGAACCGGGCGTGGTGGCGCACACTTGTAATCCCAGCATTCGAGAAGCAGAGGCCAGAGGACTGGGGTTCGCTTAGCGAGGCCCTTTGAAACTCAGTGAAAGTCTGTTTCAAAAATAAAAAGACTAGCCGGGCGTGGTGGCGCACGCTTGTAATCCCCGCGCTTGGGAGGCAGAGACAGGAGGATCACGCAGGTTCGAAGCCAGCCGCGCGCGCTGGCTTAGGAGACCCTGTTTCCAAATGAAAATGTAAAAATAGGTCTGGGAGTGTAGCCCGGAGGTAGAAGGGCTTCCAGGAACCCCAGTACCACCAAAAAATAAAAAATAAAAAAAATAAAAAAATAAAAGGACTAAGCCGGGCGTGGTGGCGCACGCTTGTAATCCCTGCGCTTGGGAGGCGGAGACAGGAGGATCGCACAGGTTCAAAGCCAGCTGCTCTGGCTTAAGAGACCCTGTTTCCAAATAAAAAAAAGTATAAAAATAGGTCTGGGAGTGTAGCCCTAAGGTAGAAGGGTTTCCAGGAACCCCAGTACCACCAAAATAAATAAATAAAAATAAGCCGGGCGTGGTGGCGTATGCTTGTAATCCCCGTGCTTGGGAGACTGAGACAGGAGGATCGCACAGGTTCGAAGCCAGCCTCAGCTACTTAGTGAGGCTCTCAGCAACTTAGTGAGACCCTGTTTCCAAATAAAGTGTAAAATAGGTCTAGGGAGTATAGCCCGGAGGTAGAGAGCCCCTGGGTTCCACCCCCAGTACCACAAAAATAAATAAATAAATGAATGAATAAATGAATAAATATTAAAATTAAAAAGAAAAACACTAAAAAATAGGGCTGGGGTTGTAGCTCAGAGGCACAGTGCCCTTGAGTTCCACCCCAGTACCACAAAAAAAAAACCAAAACGACATGACAAATAGGCATCATCCTAACAAGAGACTATTTGAAGAGAGCAAGATGGTAATGAACTTATGAATAGTCAAATTACAGAGCCAATCATACATTCAAGGCTGGATCTCAGCACCTATTTTCTCTTTCTGCTTACACTCACATGCAGTAGCACATAACGTGGATGTATACATAATTAATTTGGTAATTTTTTTTTACTGCTGTTGGTATTCCCTAAACCACAGGATGAACTTCTCTTTTCCATTAAAACACAGTCTCTTGGCTTCAAAATGTGATACTTATTTTAACATTCAACCACGTGATTGAATGTACCTATCTGCACATAGCAGATTTTTTTTTTTTGGCAGTACTAGAATTGGAACCCAGGGGCATTCTACTTCTGAGCTATACCCTCAGCCCTAATTTTTATTCTTTATTTGGAAACAGAGTCTCACTAAGTTGCCGAGAGCCTCACTAAGTAGCTGAACCTGCGCAATCCTTCTGTCTCAGCCTCCCACGTACTGGGATTACAAGCGTGCACCACCACTCCCAGCTGTAATCTTATTTTTATTTTATTTATTTATTTATTTTTGGTTCTTGGGATGGAACCTAGGGGCATTTGACCTCCGAGCTACACCCCCAGCCCTACTTTTTATTCTTTATTTTGCAACAGGGTCTCACTGAGTTGCAGAGGGCCTCACTAAGTAGTAGCTGAGGCTGTCCGCGAACCGCTGTCCTCCAGGTCTCAGCCTCCCGAATGCTGGGATTCCAAGCGTGCGCCACCACGCCCGGCATCTATTATTTTATTTTGAAGCAGCATCTCACTAACTTGCAGAGGGCCGCATTAAGTTGGTGAGGCTGTCCTCAAACCTGTGATTCTCCTGTCCTGGCCTGCCAAGTACTGGGATTACAGGCGTGTGCCGCCACGCCCGATTATTTTTATATTGAAACAGACTCTCCCAGAGTTGCTGAGGCTGTCCTCAAATCTAAGATCCTCCTGTCTCAGCCTCCCAAGTACTAGGATTACAGGCATGTACAACCACACCACTCAAATAACATTTTATTTTATATTATTTTACTTTTTTGTGGTACTAGAGATGGAACCCAGAGGTCTTCTACCCCCAGGCTATACTCCCAGACCTATTTTCTATTTTATTTGGAAGCAGGGCCTCACTAAGTTGCTGAGATCCCCACTAAGTAGCCGAGGCTGGCTTCGAACCTGTGCGATCCTCCTGTCTCAGCCTCCCAAGTGCTGGGATTGCAAGCTTGTGCCACCACACCCGGCTTCAAATAACATTTTTTTTTTTTTGTGGTGGTACTGGGGGTGGAACCCAGGGGCTTTCTATTTGTGGGCTATATCCCAGCCCCATTTTTAAAATATTTTCTATTTGGAAACAGGGTCTCACTAAGTTGCTGAGAACTTCACTAAGTATCTGAGGCTGGCTTCAAACCTACTCGATCCTCCTGTCTCGGCCTTCCAAATGCAGGAATTAGTGCGCCACCATGCCCGGCTATTCCAATAACATTTTTTTTTTTTTTGCTGGCCTTGGGGGTGGAACCCAGAGGCATTCAACCTCCGAGCTACAAGTCCTGCCCTGTTTTTTTTTTTTTATTATTCTTTATTTTGAAACCGGGTCTCACTGAGTTGCAGAGGGCCTCACTAAGTAGCTGAGGCTGTCCGCGAACCACGATCCTCCTGTATCAGCCTCCCGAATGCTGGGATTGCAAGCGTGCGCCACCACGCCTGGCTTCCAATAACATTTTAAATTGTCAGTCTTCAGCAGAAACCTTGTTTCCAAAAACAAAAAAAAATAAAGCTGATTATAGTGGTGCATACCTGTCATCCCATTATTTGGGAGTCTGAGACAGGAGAATCACAGGTTTGATGCCTGCTTCAGCAATTTAGCAATGCTTGCAACAAGTTAGGGAGACCCTGTTTCAATATAAAAAAGTAAAAGGGCTATGGTGCAGCTTGGAGGTAGAATACATCTGTGATTAATCCGCAGTACCACGAAAAACAAGTAAATATCCGTTTTCAGTTGGGCATGGTGGTGCACACCTGTAATTTCATTACTTGGAAGGCTGAGATAGGAGGATCAAGGATTCAAGACCAACCTCCGCAACCTAGCGAGACTGTTGCAAAATAAAAAATAAAATAGGGTTGAGGGTGTAGCTCATCACTAGAACACCCCTGAGTTCAATCCCTAGTGCCACAACAAAAAGTAAAATACCACTTTTGCTTCATGTGAATTTGAAGGAATCTTTCAACCAATGTAATATTTTATTATGTATTTATACTAAATGTCATGCTGTATGGATATATGATTACTTATTTGGGTTAAGTTTTTATAATTAAGAGTCGAGACTTTGTATATTT
The DNA here is from genome assembly GCF_963383645.1 of Muscardinus avellanarius. Classification (NCBI taxonomy): domain Eukaryota; kingdom Metazoa; phylum Chordata; class Mammalia; order Rodentia; family Gliridae; genus Muscardinus; species Muscardinus avellanarius. Next base: position 113,879,312 of record NC_137792.1, on the reverse strand, counting down.
ATTTTAATTTTCTTCGTGAAACGCTAGGAATAATAACCGTGGTATGTCTTTTGTGTCCATGTGATTTTCTCCTTAAACAATTATCCCAGATGGCGGAGTGACCTTAGGGATGGTGCTTTTATGCGAAGCCGCTACCTCTGACATGGATATCGGGAAGCGAAAGAGTAAGCCGTTCCATGCCACTGCGTAACCGGTCTGTCTTTAATAGAGAAACAAAAGAATAATGCCCTGTTTGTGTGTGGTACTGGGGATTGGTCTCAGAGGCATTCTTTGTGTGTGTATTGAGGGAAGGTACTGGGGATTGAACCCAGAGGCATTCTACCTCTGAACTATACCCCAGCCCTAATTTATTTATTTATTTATTTATTTATTTATTTATTTATTATTATTTTTGTGGTACTGGGGATGGAACCCAGGGGCATTCTACCTCCGAGATCCACCATCAGCCCTATTTTTTTATTCTTTATTTTGAAACAGGGTCTCCCTGAGTTGCGGAGGGCCTCACTAAGTAGCTGAGGCTGGCTGTAAACCGAGATCTTCCTGTCTCAGCCTCCCGAATGCTGGGATTACAAGTGTGCACCACCAAGCCCAGCGCTATTTACTTTGAAACAGGTTCTCACTAAGTTTTTGAGGCTGGCAATGAACCTGCAATCCTCTTTTTTTTTTTTTTGTTGGTGCTAGGGCGGAATGCAGGGGCATTCTACCTCCGAGCTACACTCCTAGCCCTATTTTTATTCTTTATTTTGGATCAGGGTCTCACTGAGTTGTGGAGGGCTTTATTAAGTAGCTGAAACTGCCCCTGAACCGCAATCCTCAGGTCTCAGCCTCCCAACTCAAGGGCATTCTGCCTTTGAGCTACACCCCCAGCCATATGTTTTTTATTGTTTATTTTGAAACAGGGTCTCACTGAGTTACAAAGGGTATTACTAAGTGGTAGCTGAGGCTGTCTGCAAACCATGATCCTCTTGTCTCAGACTCCCAAAACGCTGGGATTAAATGTGTGCCTTGCCAGGCGTGTTGGCACATGCTTGTAATCCCAGTGCTTGGGAGATTGAGACAGGAGGATCGCACAGGTTCGAAGCCAGCCTCAGCTACTTAGTGAGGCTCTCAGCAACTTAGTGAGACCCTGTTTCCAAATAAAGTGTAAAAAATAGGTCTAGGAGTATAACCCGGAGGTAGAGAAGCCCCTGGGTTCTACCTCCAGTACCACACACAAGAAAAGTGTGTACTACCATGCCCAAATCCCCTCAGCCCTTTTTATTATTTATTTATTTTGCAGTACTGGGGATGGAATCTAGGGGCATTCTACCTCTGAGCTACACCTCCAGTCCTATTTTTTATTCTTTATTTGGAAACAAGGTCTCACTGAGTTGAAAAGGACCTCACTACATAGCTGACGCTGGCTGTGAACCATGATCCTCCTGTCTCAGACTCCCAAATGCTAGGATTACAAGTGCACACCATAACACCCAACTATTTTTACTTTTAAAAATTTATTTGTGGTAGAAGGGATGGAACCCAGGGGGCATTCTACCTCCAAGCTACACTCTCTTTTTTTTTCTGCGAAACTGAATATTGAACCCAGGGGTGTTCTATCTTCGAGCTACACCCCTCGTACTATTTTTTTATTCTTTATTTTGTAACAAGGTCTCACTAAGTAGCTGAGTCTAGCCACGAACCTGTGATCTTCCTGTCTCAGCCTCCCCGGTACAAGAATGCGCCACCACGCCCGGCTTCCATGCACATTTTTTTTTTTTTTGCGGTTCTGGGGGTGGAACCCAGGGGCATTCAAACTCTGAGCTATATCCCCTGTCCTATTTGTTATTCTTTATTTTGAAACAGGGTCTCACTGAGTTGCGGAGGGCCTCACTAGATAGCTGAGGGCCTCACTAGATAGCTGAGGCTGTCCGCGAACCGCGATCCTCTGGTCTCAGCCTCCCGAATGCTGGGATTACAAGCATGCACCACCACGCCCGGCTCATGCACATTTTTTAAAGATATATGGTACCAGTCCTGGTGGTACATGCTTGTAATCCTAGTAGGCAGAGGCTAGAGATTCGAAGGTACAAGACCACCAGCTTCAGCTATTTCAAAATAAATTTTTAAAGATTTTAAAAGAATTTTGGATGTAGCTCAGAGGTAGAACACCCCATGCTTAATCCCTACTACCACAACGAAAGTGTAAGGTTAGTCAGGCATGGTGGTGCATACTTGGAAGGCTGAAAAAGGGGGATCACATTTTCAAGGCCAGCCTCAGTAACTTAATACGTATTTGTTTCAGAATAAAAAGGGCTGGGGTATAGATCAGAGGTAGAATGTTCCTGGGTTCAATCCTCAGTACCAAGAAAAAGTGTTGGGAATATAACTCAGTGGTAAAGCACCCCTGGATTCAATCCTTAGTGACCCCCCAAAAAGATGCCAAAATAAAGGAACACTCCATGATAAAAAATAAAATACGGTTGTGGTGGTTATTTGGGAGACTGAGGAAAGAGACACACAGGTTTAAGGCTAACCTCAGCAAATTAGCAGGACCCCCAGCAACTTAAGGAGGCCCTGTTTCAAAATGAAAAAGGCTGGGGGATGTAGCTCCTGGGTTGAATCCCCAGTGACAAAATAAATGAATAAATAATAAAAATGAATAGGGCCGTGGATGCACCGGCCATGATGGCACACCCTTGTAATCTCAGCGCTTAGGAGGATGAGACAGGAGGATCGCAGGTTTGCGGCCAGCCTCAGCAACATGAGTCTCTTAGTGAGACTCTGTTTCAAAATAAAGAATACAAAAGCTGGCCATGGTGGCGCACGCTTGTAGTCCCAGCATTCGGGAGGCTGAGACTGGAGGATCGCTGTTCGTGGACAGCCTCAGCTACTCAGTGAGGCCCTCTGCAACTCAGTGAGACCCTGTTTCAAAGAAAATAATAAAAAATAGGGCTGGGAGTGTAGCTCGGAGATAGAATGCCCCTGGGTTCCATCCCCAGTACCATACACACACACACAAAAAGAATAAAATAAGGCTGGGGGTGTATTTTAGAGGTAGATATCCCCTGGCTTTGATACCAAAAAAAAAAGGGGATGAAAACTGTTAGAGAGTTATTTATCAGTAGGTTATAGCCCTTCATTTTCACTTCAGATAGATCATCAAGGTTTATGCCCTGAGCTCCGTGTGATGGAGCACTCCTGTAATCCCAGTATTTGGGAGGCTGAGATAGGAGGATCGCAAGTTCAGCAGCTTAGTGAGACCCTATTTTAAAACAGGGCTTAGTGGCGCACGCTTGTAATCCCCGGGTTTGGGAGGCGGAGACAGGAGGATCGCACTGGTTTGGAGCCAGCCTCTCTGGCTTAAGAGACCCTGTTTCCAAATTAAAAAAAATATATAAGATAGGTCTGGGAGTGTAGCCCGGAGGTAGAAGGGTTTCCAGGAGCCCCAGCACCACCAACAAAACAAAACAAAATGATGCTGGGCATGGCGGCGCACGCTTGTAAACCCAGCCTTCTGGAGGCTGAGACAGGAGGATCGCGGTTCGCGGACAGCCTCAGCTACTTAGTGAGGCCCTCTGCAACTCAGTGAGACCCGGTTTCAAAATAAAGAATTCAAAGTAGGGCAGAGGGTGTGGCTCTGAGGTTGAATGTCCCTGGGTTCCATCCCCAGACCCACACACACACAAAAAAAAGCAAGAAAGGGCTGGGAGTGTAGCTCAGAGGTATCCCCAGTACCAAAACTACATTTGAGGCCTTGTTATTTATTATGCTTAATCTGATTCCTTTATTGTCTTCCGCCTTCAGTGATGTGCATAGCTGGAATTGGCCTCGTTGTGCTATTCTTCAGCTGGATGCTCTCTGTCTTCAGATCTAAATATCATGGCTATCCATACAGGTATCGTTGTACATTTTTTCTTGTGTGATACTGGGAATTCACTTCAGAGGCATTCTACCTTCAAGCTCATCCCCAGTCCAATTTTATTTCCAAATTGGAAATAGTCTCCCTATCTACTTTCTAGCTCCACCCCTAGCCCTATTTTTATTCTTTATTTTGAAACAGGGTCTCACTGAATTGCGAAGAGCCTCACTAAGTAGCTGAGGCTGGCTGTGAACAGGGATCCTCCTGCTTCAGCCTCCCAGATGCTGGGATTGATTACAAACGTGCACCACAACGCCTGGCTTATTTTTATATTTTAAAAAGGGCTTCACTAAGTTGTGGGAGGGTATCACTAAATTACTGAGGCTGGCCTCGAACCTGCAATCTGCTGTCTTCCTATCTCAGTCTCCCAAGTAGTGGGATCACAAGCTTGTGCTACAAAATCTGGCTCTATTCTGGCTTCTAAAAGGAGAAGGTTTAATTTACATGTTGTATAAGAATTCTATCGTCAAGCTACACCCCAGCCCGATTTTATTTCTTATTTGGAAACAAGGTCTCCCTAGGTTGATGAGAGTCTCACTAGATGCTGAGGCTGTCCTGGAACTGAAACCTTGCTGTCTCAGCCTCCCAGGTTCTGAGATGGGCTGACTGGCATGTACCACCATGCCCAGGGTTTTTTTTTTTTTTTTTGCGGGTCTGAAGATGGAACCCAGGGGGCATTCAGTCTCTGGGCTACACACCATGCCTTATTTTTTATTTTGAAACAGGGTCTCGCTAAGTTGTGGAGGGCCTCGCTAAGTAGCTGAGGCTGGCCTAAACTGTGATCCTCCTGTCTCAGCCTCCCAAATGCTGGGATAACGAGCTTATGCTACCACGCCCAGCTTTCTTTCTTTCTTTCTTTCTTTCTTTCTTTCTTTCTTTCTTTCTTTCCTTCTTTTTTTCTTTTTGGAAACAGGGTCTCTTAAACCAGTCGCTGGCTTTGAACCTTTGAACCTGCGCGATCCTCCTGTCTCAGCCTCCCAAGCACGGGGATTAAAAGCACCGGCCACCACGCCCGGCCACGCCCAGCTTTTAAAATGCATTTTCTTGTTTTGTTTGTTTGTTTGTGTTGCTGTATTGAAGTGGAATCCAACCTTCAAGAAACACTCCCAGCCCTACTTTTTTATTCTTTATTTTGAAACAGGGTCTCACTGAGTTGCAAAGGGCCTCACTAAGTAGCTAAGGCTATCTGAGAACTGTGATCCTCCAGTTTTAGCCTCCCAAATGTCAGGAATACAAGTGTGTGCCACCACACCCAGCTTAAATGTATTTTAATGTTAACTACTTCTTTTCAAGGCTGGTTCAGATAGTATAAACAGAACTTTTGATTAGAAGCCAGTTTATGGAGAGTATTCGAATGTTCAAGCTGTCCTTAGTGGGATGTAGTGCTGGACATCTGTATTCCCAGTATTCAGTAGTTGGAGACTGGAGGATCCCCAGATTCAAGGCCAGTCTCAGAAATTTAGCAAGACCCTGTTGTTTTTGGGGGGACAGTTGGTACTGGGGCTGGAACCCAGGGGCATTCTATCTCCGAGCTACACCCCAAGCCCCATTTTTTATTCTTTATTTTGGAACAGGGTCTCACTGAGTTACAAAGGGCTGCACTAAGTAGCTGAGGCTGTCAGTGAGTCGCAAGCCTCCCGTCTCGGCCTCCCAAATGCTGGGATTACAAGCGTGCACCACCAGGCCCGGTATAGGTCTTATTTATTTTTAGTTCTTTTTTTTATTGGTACACTATAGTTTCACATCATAATGTGGATCATATTGACAATGGCATACATTCCCACAGTACTTGGTGCCCCTCCGCTTCCCTTCCCCCTCCCAACAATGAGTGTCCAGGTTGACCATGCTACATTCAATCTTATACACATATTTGAATGTAGCTCCTACAGTTAATCAACTTCAGCCTTCTTCCTCTCCTCTCCTTCCATTCTAGTTTTGCTGAGGCTTCCCTTCCATTATCTGGAGTCCCTCTGGTATCCCTAATACTCCCTAGTTTGGGCATATTAGAGAAAACATATGTCCCTTCTCTTTCTGTGCCTGGCTGATCTCACTTAACATAACGTTCTCCAGGTCTTTCCATCTTCTTGCTAGGTTTTATTTTTAACACAAAATTTTACTAGATAGTTTTTAACAAATCCTAGTTGGCTTTTTTAAATTTTGTGGCAATGGGGATTGAACACAGGAACATTCTACCTCTGAGCAACATGCTAGCCCCATTTTTTTTAATTTTGAAAAAGGGTATCATTAAATTTCTGAGGGCCTCAGCTGGGCGTGGTGACACAGTTGTAATCTCGGTACTTGGGGGATAAGACCGAGGATCTGGGTTCCTGTCCAGCTTCAGCTACTTAGGCTCTTTGCAACTCAGTGAGACCCTGTTTCAAAATAAAGAATAAAATGTGGGGCTGTGGGTGTAGCTCAGAGGTAGAATGCCTGTGGATTCCATCCTCAGCACCACAGAAAAAAATAGGACTGGAGGTGTAGCTCAGTGGTAGAATGGCCCTGGGTTCAAAAAAATTGGGGAGGCTGACTTTGAACCATGATCCTCCTGTTTCAGCCTCCCAAGTACTAGGATTACAAGAACTTTTATCCTTGATTTATAATCTAAATTCTTGCTTTTATCCTTCCTTTCATGTGGGTGTTTTAAAGTTTCTCAATAGCCACCCAGAGTGATGCACACCTGTAATACCTGTACTGATATAATACCAGGTCTGAGGGTAGCCTCAGCAAACAGTGAGACTCTCATCATCCTTGTGAGACCCCATTTCAAAATAAAAATACAAAATAGGGCTGTACATACAGTTCAGGAAGAATGCCCCTGGGTTCAATTCTTAGTACCACAAATATTGAATTAATTAGTTAATTAATTTTTCTTTCCCCAGGCACATGCCTGTAATTCCAGTACTTGAGGGGCTGAGTCAAGGAAGGGGATTGTAGGTTAAAGGTCAGCCATAGTAGCCAGGCATGGTGGCACACTCTTGTAATCCCGAAGCCTGGGAGGCGGAGACAGGAGGATCGCGCAGGTTCTAAGCCAACCTCCCTGGTTTAAGGGACCCTGTTTCCAAATAATAATATAAAAATAGGTCTGGGAGTGTAGCCCAGAGGTAGAAGGGTTTCCAGGAACCCCAGTACCACCAAAAAAACACAAAAAACAAAAACGTCAGCCTTAGCAATTTTGTGAAACTCTATTTTTAAAAAATGAAGAAAGAGCTGGGGTGTAGCTCAGAGGCAGAATGTCCTTGGGTTCAATCCCCTATACTAAAAAAAATTTTGGGGGTGGTACTGGGGGTGGAACCCAGAGGCTTTCTACCTCCGGGCTATACTCCCAGACCTTTTTTATATTTTATTTGGAAACAGGGTCTCACTAAGTTGCTGAGAGCCTCACTAAGTAGCTGAGGCTGGCTTCGAACCTGCGCGATCCTCCTGTCTCAGTCTCCCAAGCGCGGGGATTACAAGCGTGCGCCACCATGCCTGGCCTTATACTAAAAATATTTTTAGAAATATATTTTTAAAGCCGGGCATGGTGACGCACGCTTGTAATCCCTGAATTTGGGAGACTGAGACAGAAGGATCACAGTTCAAGGACAGCCTCAGCTACTTAGTGAGGCCCTTTGCAACTCAGTGAGACCTGGTTTCAAAAGAAAGAATAAAAAATAGGGCTGGGGGGTGTAGCTCAGAGGTAGAATCTATGCCCCTGGGTTCCATCCCCAGACCTGCAAAAGAAAAGGTTACCTGATCTCTCAGTTTCTTACATTTTGTTATATAGCCAGGAGAGAGAAAAGCCCCTGGGTTCCACCCCCAGCACCACCACCAAAAAAAAAAAAAAAAAAAAAAACTGAAAAAAATAATAAAGTAGGTTTGGGAGTATAGCCTGGAGGTAGAAAAGCCCCTGGGTTCCACCCACCACCACCAAAAATAAATAAATAGATAAATAATAAATCAACATACTACATATTTATTAGAAGTAAAGCCTCCTTTTCTTTCAGAGACTAATAGATGGGTGTGTGTTTTTTCAGCTTTCTGATGAGTTAAAAATGACCGCAGCGATGTGTATACACTGCAGTAATGGAACTGAGAGAGAAGAAAGCAGCGGCGTTGAAAAGAAGAATGCAACTTGTGTCTTTTGTATTACCTCTTTTTTTCCAGTGGTTTAAATAGTTAATCATTTAACCAAAGAAGATGTGTAGTGCCTTCACAAGCAATTTATTGTCAAAATCATGAAGTATTTAGAACGTATGGTCCTCTTAACTTTCCCCTCCCAGTGAGTTTTAGGGCACATTTTAATTTTGTAGAATTAAGTGCATTATTAAACATTTTAAAACTACTACTTCATCTTAGTCAAAAGCTCCAATCTTCTTTAGGCAACTTTTAGTCATCCAACTTTCTATTCTCTTCTCCAGTGGCAAGAAATGAGAGCTCTGGCCAGGTGCTCCCAGGTAGGCCTGCTGCATCAGGGATCCTCCACTCCTCCATCTTTGCATGCCTGTGTACTCTTAACACATATTTCCTTTCGGCCCGAGCAGTCATATGTTCCAGACAGTGTTCTGAAGATGGCTCTTCTTCAGCATACAGAGCTAGCCCTTAGAAAGACGAGTCAGTCTCCCACCTACAGCTTTCCTACCGGAATACGCCACTGTGTGTGCATCTTGACAGCTGCAGATGCTCCAAATTATATCTAAATACATGATTATCATTTCTGCATGAGTGTGGTATTATCTGCCTTACATGTGGGAACATTGCACATTCATTCTGTCTTCTTAATTGTATCGAAGGTGGCCCATTTCTGAAAGGCGGCCCATCTCTGAAGATCATAGTTGCTTATTGCATAAAAACCAGTGTATCTTCGGGATGATCTAAAATGTTTCTGACTGAGATTGTCATTTATTTCATCTTTACCTAATGGGAAAATAGGCTCAGATGTGTTCAGGAAAAAAGCCTCCCTTAGAATGAGACAGATAATTGAGTTGTTGCCTGTGTACAGAAATTGAGTAGTTTTGAAGGCTGTTCTGCTTTTGCCATTATTTTAGCCTTTATTCTCTCCTTTTAAGCAGAGAAACAAAGCCAGTGTGGGAGAGTATGCCTGTCCCAGATACTGGGAAATTGATGTAGGAGGATCCCTCGAGTCTAAGAAATCACGGCCAGCCCAGGCAACATGGTGACACTCATCTTAAAAACATGTATAGCTGAGCATGCTGGTGCACGCCTGTTATCCCAGTACTTGGGAGGCTGAGACAGGAGGATCATGGATTTCAGGACAGCCTCAACACTTAGCGAGACCCTTGTTTTAAAATGAAAAAAATAAGCCGGGCATGGTGGCGCACGCTTGTAATCCCAGCATTCGGGAGGCTGAGACTGGAGGATTGTGGTTCTTGGACAGCCTCAGCTACTTAGTGAGGCCCTCTGCAACTCAGTGAGACCCGGTTTCAACACAAAAAATAAAAAATTGGGCAGGGGATGTAGCTCAGAGGTCGAATGCCCCTGGGTTCTATCCCCAGACCCGCCAAAAAATAAAAATAAATAAAATGAAAATATAAAATAGGGCTGGAAATATATCTCTGAGTTAGAACATCCCCTGAGAGTTCAACCCCCAGCACTGCCAAAAAAAATGTAGAGAAACAAAATAAAACTTTGAAGAATTTTATCTTTTTTCCTGACAGTAGAAATAACCCTATGTGCTAACCAAATTTCTGCTAAGAATATCTTCAGATTATTATTACACTTAACTTTAATCTCCTCCATCCTTATGAAGAGTAACCAGAAACGCCACTGTTACAAAGTAGGAGAATTGTAATTGTGAAAAACTTCTTAGAGAAAGGTTACGTATTACATTAAGCAGATACTGTGATGTACTCCCTCCTCTTATTTGCCCCCAAAGAAATATTTACATTAAGCAGATACTGTGATGTACTCCCTCCTCTTATTTGCCCCCAAAGAAATATTTTATGTGAGCTTTTGTCTTGATTTGTGTTAGCACATTTGGTGGGATCCAGTTGCCCTTTTACTCTTTTTTAAATTTTTTTATTGATGCGTTGTAGTCGCACATCTTTAATGGAGTACAAGATGGTAGAGGCGCGCGTGCACCTGTCACTCCATTAGCCCTTACTTTTTAATGGAGCCGCTTTTTAGTAATTACTCCCCTGTGAATTGGGTGGCTCTCGATTCCTTTTTTGCTCTTTGTGTACTTGTCTCAGGCCAAATAAATCTATGCTGTGTTTCTTCCGAGACTTGTATGAAGATACCCTGACTTGCACAGACTGACCAGGCGAATACTACTGCCATGGAATCTGCGTAGCTCCGGGCACTTTGCCGTCTCCACGGTCATCAAAAGAATGATGATTTTTTTTTTGGTATTTGTTTCGTCTCCCTTTAAAAGCACATTCTTCTCTAAGGAGAAAGGTAGCATATTGGCTAAAAGCTTTGGGAAGCAGATTTACTAAAAATGGTGTTGCTTTTGCAGAAATTTTGAAGTTAGCTTTCATCTGAAGTGCCTTAAGTAGACTCTTTATTTACTTTTCTAGTAATGGTTTAAATATCATTTGTTATGCATTTTTAAGATACTATTCAAAATGACACATTCTAGTGGCAAAGATAACCAAATGTCTTGCTGTTTGCTTTTTGACCATATCAATAAACTTTTACAATTTAAATTCTGAGTTTTTGATTACACCTAGAAGAGGGGTCGAGTTAAAACACTGAAGAACTCTGGGTGTGGTGATACGCCCCTCCTATCCCAGTACTTTGGAGGTTAAAACAGGAGGATGTCAGCTTGGAGGCCAACCTCAGCAATTTAGGGAGACCGTGATCCAAAATAAAAATAAAGGGGCTGGGAGTGGAGCTTGTAGGTAGAACGTGCCTGGGTTCAATTCCCAGTACCCTCCTTGCCAATAAAAAAAAGACCAGCTGTGTTTCCAATGGCCCTTCTCTGTATTGAAAGGGCAAAAGCCTCTGAAAAGTCAGATTGTTTGTTTTGCAGTCAAATTGCCAAGCCCAAAGAAAGCCGAGTGGCTGCACAGAGCTCCTGGACAGCTTTAGGCTCCCTGGACACCTTGTGGTAGCTTGATTCTCCTGAAAAGACCTTGTGTTGCTTTCTCCAGGTGTCCAGTCATAGCTGGTCACTTAGCAATAACTTAGTGAGGCCCTCAGCAATCTAAAGAGAGCCTGTGTCAAAATACAAAATAAAGAGCCAGGTGTGGTGGCACATGCTTGTAATCCCAGCATCTGGGAGGCCGAGACAGGAGGATCACAGTTCACAGACAACCTCAGCTACCACTTAGTGAGACACTTTGCAACTCAGTAAGACCCTGTTTCAAAATAACAAAAAATAGCCGGGCGTGGTGGTGCACGCTTGTAATCCCCACGTTTGGGAGGCTGAGACAGGAGGATCACACAGGTTCGAAGCCAGCCTCAGCTACTGAGCGAGGCTCTTAGAAAATTAGTGAGACCCTGTTTCCAAATAAATAATATAAAATGGGTCTGGGAGTATAGCCCAGAGGTAGAAAGCTGCTGGGTTTCACCCCCAGTACCAGAAAAAGAAATAACAAAAAATAAGCCAGGCGTGGTGGCGCATGCTTGTAATCCCTGCGCTTGGGAGGCTGAGACAGGAGGATCGCACGGGTTCGAAGCCAGCCTCAGCTACTTAGGCTCTCAGCAACTCAGTGAGACCTTGTTTCCATATAAAATATAAAATAGGTCTGGGAGTATATCCCGGAGGTAGGAAAGCCCCTGGGTTCCACCCCCAGTACCAGAAAAAAAAAAGTCTGGGGTGTAGCTTGGAGGTGTAATGCCCCTGGGTTCCATCCCCTTCCCAGTAGTGCGCGCGTACATGCGCGCGCGCACACACACACACACACACACACACACACACAAATAAAGCCAGGCATGGTGACGCATGCTTGTAATCCCAGCATTTGGGAGGCTAAGACAGGAAGAAAATGGTTCGCGGCCAGCCTCAGCTACTTAGGCTTTTTGCAACTCAGTGAGACTCGAATAATAATAATAAGAAAAATAGGACTGGTGGTGTCCCTCAGAGGTAAAATGCCCCTGGGTTCCATCTCCAGTACTGCAAAATTAAATAAATAAATAAATAAATAAGGCTTGGGTGTAGCTTGGAATTAGAACATCCCTGGGCCCAAAATCCAATACTAAACCAAAAAACAGTCAAGATGAGTGTAGATAAGGGGCTGCCTTCTTTTCTCTTTCTTTTTTTTGTGATACTGAGGGTGGAGCCCAGTGGCTTTTCTACCTCCAGGCTATACTACCAGACCTATTTTATACTTTATTTGGAAACAGGGTCTCACTAAGTTTCTGAGAGCCTCACTAAGTAGCTGAGGCTGGCTTCGAACCCGTGCGATCCTCCTGTCTCTGCCTCCCAAGCGCGGGGATTACAAGCGTGCGCCACCACACCCGGCTCCTGGGTATCTTTCCAAAGGGGTTGAAATCAGAGAACTACAGTAACATACGCATACCCATGTTCATAGCAGCACAATTTGTAATAGCCAAAATATGGAACCAACCTACATCTCCATCAACAATGTAGAATGGATTGCAAAATTATGGGAAATACGCACAATGAAAATCTACCCAGCAATAAAGAAAAACAAAATCATGGCATTCGCAAGGAGATGGAAAGACCTGGAAATGCTGTTAAGTGATTTTAGCCAGTCACCGAAAGTGAAGGATCATCTGTTTTCTCTAATATGCGCAAGCGTAGGGCGTAATTGGGATACCAGGGGGACTCCGGCCAATGGAGGAGAAACCTCAGCGGAGCCAGGGATGTGGTCTAGGGGAGGGGAGGGGAAAGAGTGAGCTTCACTGAAGGAATGACTCCCATTGGCTATGTGTTCATATGTGAATATACCAACGCTGGTCCCTGTACTCTGGGGAAGCGGGGAAGATGGGGAGACGGCGGGAGCGGGGGACACCAAGTGCTGTGTGCACGGATGTCTCTGTCAACATGATTTACATTATGATGTGTGACTATAATGTACCAATAAAAGCATATTTATTTATTTGCAGGTCTGGGGATGGAACCCAGGTGCATGGGACCCCTGAGCAATCCCCCCTGCCCTACTTACTTTTTATTCTTTATTTTGAAACAGGGTCTCTCTAAGTTGCTAACAGCCTCACTAAGTAGCTGAGGCTGGCTTTGAACCTGTGTGATCCTCCTGTCTCAGCCTCCCAAGCGCTGGGATTACAAGCGTGCGCCACTACGCCCGGCTAAAAGCATATTTAAAAAGAGAATTTAGCCGGGCGTGGTGGCGCACGCTTGTAATCCCAGCATTTGGGAGGCTGAGACTGGAGGATCGCTGTTTGCAGACAGCCTCAGCTACTTAGTGAGGCCCTCCGCAACTCAGTGAGACCCTATTTCAAAATAAAGAATAAAAAAATTGGGCAGAGGGTGTAGCTCGGAGGCCAAATGCCTTTGGGTTCCATCGCCAGACTTGCCCCCCCAAAAAAAATAAAAAATAAATAAAAAAAGAATTTAGCCAGGTGTGTGGCACATGCTTTTTTATTTTTTTATTTTTTTTTTGCGGGACTGGGTATGGAACCCAGGGGCATTTGACCTCTGAGCTACACCCCCTACCCTATTTTTTATTCTTTATTTTGAAACCGGGTCTCACTGAGTTGCAGAGGGACTCACTAAGTAGCTGAGGCTGTCCGCGAACCGTGATCCTCCAGGTCTCAGCCTCCCGAATGCTGGGAATACAAGCGTGAGCCACCACGCCCGGCTTGGCACATGCTTTTAATCCCAGCATTCGGGAGGCTGAGACAGGAGGATCGCACAGGTTCGAAGCCAGCCTCAGCTACTTAGTGAGGTCCTCAGCAACTTAGTGAGACCCTCTTTCAAAATAAAAATTAAGAAGGGCTAGGGCTGTGGCTCAAATGTAGAATGTCCCTGGGTTCAATCCCTAGTATTTAAACCAAAAAAAGGACTACCCTTTATTATTATATGATTACATACTGGCTAAATGTTCTATGCTCTTTGCTTTATGTAATTATAAAAATAGTAGATAGGCCGGGCGTGGTGGCGCATGCTTGTAATCCCAGCATTCTGGAGGCTGAGACAGGAGGATCGTGGTTCGTTGCCAGCATCAGCTACTTAGTGAGGCTCTTTGCAACTCAGTGAGACCCTGTTTCAAAATAAAGAATAAAAAATAGGGTCGAGGGTATAGCTAGGAGGTAGAATGTCCCTGGGTTCCATCCCCAGTACCACAAATAAATATATAAATAAATGCATACATACATACATACATACATACATACATGCATACATAAAAGAAGTTAACTTTCTGAAGTGGGCATGGTGGCGAACAGCTGTAATCTCAGTACTCAGGCGACCGAGACAGGAAGATCACATGTTTGAGGCTAGTGCATAGTTACTTCAAGAAGTTAAAGCCAGGCGTGGTGGCGCACGCTTGTAATCCCTATATTCGGGAGGCTGAGACTGGAGGATCGCGGTTCGCGGACAGCCTCAGCTACTTAGTGAGGCCCTCCATAACTCAGTGAGACCCGGTTTCAAAATAAAGAATAAAAAAATAGGGCAGAGGGTGTAGCTTGGAGGTTGAATGCCCTTGAATTCCATCCACAGACTTGCAAAAAAAAAAAAAGAAGAAGTTAAAATAGTGCTAGGAATGTAGCTCATCAGGACAATGCCCGTGGATTCAAGATTCAATCCCCAATAACACACACACACACACACACACACACACACACACACACACACACACACGTAGAGGCTGCGGGTATGCAGCTCATAGTAGAGTGCCTGCCCACCATGTAGGAGGCGCTGGGTTGGGTTCCAGTGATGCCAGATGAATGAGTTCTTGTGATGTCCATCAAAAACAAAAACAGAAACAAATCAAAGGCCAGGCGTGGTGGCACAGGTTTGTAATCCCAGCATTTGGGAGGCTGAGATAGGAGGATTAGGGTTCACAGCGGCCTCAGTTTAGTGAGGCCCCTTGCAACTCAGTGAGACCCTGTTTCAAAATCATAAAAAGCCGGGCATGGTGGCTCACGCTTGTAATCCCCACGCTTGGGAGGTTGAGAAAGGAGGATTGTGCAGTTTTGAAGCCAGCCTCAGCTGGTTTAAGAGACCCTGTTTCCAAATAAAATATAAAATAGATCTCTGCCGGGCGTGGTGGCACACGCTTGTAATCCCCGCGCTTGGGAGGCTGAGACAGGAGGATTGCACAGGTTCGAAGCCAGCCTCAGCTACTTTGTGAGACCCTGTTTCCAAATAAAATATAAAATAGGTCTGGGAGTATAGCCCGGAGGTAGAAAGCCTCTGGGTTTCACCCCCAGTACCACACAAAAAATAATAAAATAATAAAATAAATAAATAAATAAATAGGGCTGGGGGTGTAGCTTGGAGGTAGAATGCCCCTGGCTTCCATCCCCAATATCGCCAAAAAAGAAAAAAAGTAGAAGAATCAGAGTACCAGATTCTTATTTATTGGGATTTTTTTCTGGAGCAGAAGGTAGGCTTAGCACTATTCAAGAGTGAAGGTCAGGCTGGCTCCCAGGACAAAGGAGAGGGCTAGTTTTTATTCCTGAGCCCAGAGCTATGAGAAGGAGGGTGTTAATTAGCTTTACATACATATCAAGAAGTTCCCTGGCCCTCAGACTGAGAGTAGACTTTAGCTTCCTCTGAAGGCAAGAGAAACCTGAGAGCCTGTAGCCCAATGCATTTTCCATATCAATAAGACCTCCTGGAAGAGCTCTTATTAGTGTGGAGATCCAGAGCTATTAAGAAAGCTCGGTGGGGATTAGAAGAAAGCACAAATCGTGCAACAATTCAAGGGCCCTAGACATTGGCTCTTTCTGGTGATTCCTCAACAGTTTTATCTTTTATATTGTTTGATAATTGATTCATTCATTTTTGATACTGGGGATTGAACCAAAGGCGTTCTACCTCTGTGCTACACCCCTATCTCTATTTTTTTTCGGGTTTTGGGGATGGAACCCAGGGGCATTTGACCTCCGAGCTACACCCCCAGCCCTATTTTATTCTTTATTTTGAAACAGCGTCTCACTAAGTTGCGGAGGACCTCACTAAGTAGCTGAGGCTGTCTGCGAACCGCAATCCTCCTGTCTCAGCCTCCCGAATGCTGGGATTACACGTGTGGGTCACCACGCCCGGCAGGTGAACTTAAAAAAAATGAGCATGCATGGTAAAATAAATTTGGAAAGGAGAGCCGGGCGTGGTGGCGCACGCTTGTAATCCCAGCATTCAGGAGGCTGAGACAGGAGGATCATGGTTCGCAGACAGCCTCAGCTACTTAGTGAGGCCCTCTGCAACTCAGTGAGACCTGGTTTCAAAATAAAGAATAAAAAAATAGGACTGGGGGTATAGCTTGGAGGTAGGATGCCCCTGGGTTCCATCCACAGACCCCCCCCAAAAAAAAATTGGAAATGAAACCAAAAGCTATTCAGTTTTAGAGAACTGACTTGTCAGTTTCCCTGTTAAAGATTCAAATTATAAGAACAGGAAAGCTGGAAATCGTCCAGCTAAACCTCCTCTGTGTTGAAAAGGAAACAGAAGGAAACATGAAGATTGGTTGTTGGTGAACTACACATCCCATTGACTGGGGAAATGAACCATCTATGTGTGCATTATTTTTTCCTTTTTTTTTTTGCGGTATTAGGGATGGAACCCAGGGGCATTCCACCTCTCACCCCCTGCCCTATTTTTTATTCTTTATTTTAAAACAGGCCTCACTGAGTTGCAAAGGGCCTCACTAAGTAGCTGAGGCTGTCTGTGAATCGCAATCCTCCGGTCTCTGCCTCCCGAATGCTGGGATTACAAGCCTGTGCCACCACGCCCGGCTTCATTCTCTATTTTGAAACAGGGTCTCACTAAATTGCTGAGGGCCTCACTAAGTAGCCGAGGCTGGCCGCGAATATGCGATCTTCCTGTCTCAGCCTCCCAAGTACTATATGTGCATTCCTAGAGGCAGTTTAAGAGTTTGATTCGGAGTGATGGTGCACGTCTGTAATCCCTGTACTTGGAAGGCTGGGACAGAAGGATCTCAGGTTTTGAGGACGGTGGCACCAACGTGTGTGTGTGTGTGTGTGTGTGTGTGTGTGTGTGTGTGTGTGATTCTGGAGTTTGAACCCAAGGACAATCTACCTCCGCTGCACCCCCAGTCTTTTTTTTTTTTTTTCAGTACTGAGGATGAAACCCCAGGGGCAGGTATTTTAACTCCGAGTTACACCTTCAGCCGTATTTTTTCTTTCCTCTTTATTTTGAAACAGGGTCTCACTAAGTTGCAGAGGGCCTCACTAGGTAGCTGGGAACCCGGATCTTCCTGTTTCAGCCTCCCAAGTACTGGGATCACAGGCGTGCGCCAACACGCCCTGCTCCGTGTTTTATTTTTGGTTTTGAAACAGGGTCTCGCTAAGTTGCTGAGGGCGTCCCTCAATTGCTGAGTTGTTTTTTTTTTTTTTTTCCAATTTGCACCTGGCATCCTCCTGCCTCAGCCTTCAGCACGCCGGGCAGAAAGCAAATATTTATCTAGGGTGGCTACCCGGAGAAGTGGTTGAGGGCAGTTTAGGGTCTGAATGTCAAGTCGACGGCTCTGCCACTTTGCGTCTCTCATCTGGAAAGTGTGGGTCTGTCTACTTCGAGGGGTACGGATGACAGAAGGTAATTCGGGGAGAGGATGAGCGTAGCGCGGGGCGTAGAGGCTGATCTCAAGAAGCGGACATTGTTGATAGGGGTTCATCGATTCCACGGAAGGAGAGAAGATGGTCCGAACGGGCCTTTTCAGCGTGAAGGCCAAGTCCGTCCCTAGCGCCGATCAGGTCACCCCGGGACTGAATTGGACCCCCTGCGAAAAAAAGGTGGAGGGGATCAAATGACGTCGACCGCCTTAGCAACAGGCCCCCGAAGAAGGTGAATCCCCGCAGCCAATGAGAACGGCGTGGAGGCGGCGGCAGCCAATGGCTGGAGAGAAGAGGCGCCGGGGGGACGGGCCAATTCTCCGGCCCGAGCCTCGGCCCAACAAAATGGCGGCGGCGGCGGCGTCGCTTTGTTTCCGCGGCTCCTGCGGCGGCAGCGGCCTTTGAGCGGCGGGGAGGCTTCGTCCCCGGCGCCGGCGATCGCTAAGCGTCCGGGGCCTGGCCGCGGGAGCCGGGCCGGGCCAGGGCGGAGCGGCGGGGCGGCGGGCGAGGCGGTCGAGCGAAAACATGAGCGCGGAGCCCATGAGGTAGGACGCGGCGCCGGCTCGGCCGCGGCGGGGCCCGGGCGGCGGGTGCGGGCGGCGACGTGCCACGGCCGGGGGCGCGGGGCGCCGGGGGCCCGCCGTCTGCGCGGCCGGGGGGCTCGGCCGGCTCGCCCATTCTTCCTCTTCCGCGGGCCTCGAAACTGCGTGCGGAGGGAGGGGGAAGGGCGAGGGAGGATGTGGAGCTGGGGCGACGGGCTGGCGTCGGCATCGCCGCCGCACGCCGGGACGCCAGGTCGGCGGGCTCCGCGGCTCCGGGCTGCCCTTCTCTTCAGTTCCCGGAGACAATCGTTTATTTTTATTTGGGGGGGGGAGGGAGGAGTGCCCGGCCAGCCTCGTAGATCGTCCTCTCCTCTACATCCTGCAGGGTGTCCTCGGCTGTATCCTCGTCGCCCGCCCGCGGAGGGGTATTGACGCAGGATTTTTGCTTCTAGGGGACCCCGCCGATCGACTACATTTTGATTTTTTTCTTCTTCTTCTTTTTTTTTTTTGCGAAGGCCAGCTTTTAATGGGACATGGCATGGGTTGCCTAACTTTATGGGCAGATTCCGAGGAGCACTCGTTGGCCCCGGTTTTTATTTATTTCATGATGGATCGGGAGAAGTCAGATGCCTCGCCGGGGTAGCCGTGCCCGGCAGGCCGTGTCTTCGGAGGCGAGCACGTTTATTAGGTTAAGGCTGTTTTTCACGCGTGCTTGGGATTTGTCTGTTGACAGTGTCAGTGTGGGTAGTTAAGATGACATGCATACTCCTTTTACGCAGGTGGCTGTATTGTTTTTCAGGCAGTTGGATGTTTGATTTTTTCATCCCACGAAGTGCATTAAGTGATTCTTCTATTCTGAGATGGATTCTTCGTGCCCGGTGGCAAAATAAAATTACAGGGAGCATGGATCCGAATTGCATTCGTAGTTGGCAAATCGGGCCTTTGAGTAACTATTAGAATGACTGTTTTCAGAACACTTTAGCGACAATGGAGAATTGGAGAATGAATCGGATACTTTATTAGGCCTGTCTTTCTGTATTAGCAAGTAGTGAAAGGCTGATAGATGACGTTTTCCTTACCTAGGGAAATCACACTTTCATTCTTAAACTATAGAGCCGTGCTTGTGAAAGATTGAAGCCTCGGTTTCGGAATTTGTCTTGTCTCCAACTTCATATATGGGCACGGACATTGGGCACGGAAGAGCTATCCAGTACAAACTGTTGGCTGGTTATTATTGGGATTCATATATGTGAACGGCGTACCTTCCACTTAAAATTGACCTCGAGATTTTATCAAGTATCACAAAGTCTACGTTTATTTATTTAGGTACTAGAAATTGAACTCAGGTGTTCTACGTCAGGGCTACAACCCTAGCCCCATTTTTTATTTTTATTTTGAAACAGCCTCGCTAGGTTGATGAAAGTCTCCTTCTTGCTGGGGCTGTCCTTCACCCGGCAATTCTCCTGTCTCGGCCTCCCAGTTACAGGGGTTTACAAGCACCTGCCGCCATGCCGGGCTTCAGAGCCTTAAGTTTAAACCTGGAGCTTGGAGCCTGGAGCAGTGCCTTTCAAGTACTGTAATCCCAGCACTTGAAAAGCTGAGACTGGAGGATTGTAGAGGAGCATGCAGTAATTTAGCAAGGCCCTGTTTCAAATTTAAAAAAAAAAAAGCAGTCTGGATATACTTCAGTGATAGAATAGCCCTGGGTTCAATCCCCAGTACAACAAAAATGATCATTAAAAGCCATAGTCCAGCCACTTGAGAAGCTGAGGCAGGGACTTCCAGGAATTTAGGAAATTCCAGGATTGAGCCCAGGAATTCCAGACCAGCTTGGGCAACATGGAGGCTATGTCCGGAAGAAGACAATCCACATAGGTTGAATATGGATTATCTCCCTTTTCTGGGATAACAAGGATGTGCCACCATACATGCCCCCCCTTTGTGGTATACTACAGCCCCCTTTTTTTTGGAACTAAGAATTGAACCCAGAGGCATTCTACCTCCAGGCTACTCTCCCAGCCCAATTTTATTTCTTATTTGGAAACAGGGTCTCACTAGGTTGCTCAGAGCCTTGCTAAATTGCCGAGGCTGGCTTTGAACCTGCGATCTTCCTGTCTCAGCCTCCCAAGTACTAGGATTATAAGCGTGGGCCACCAAGCCTGGCTCTAGTAATGCCTTTTTTTTGTGTGGTACTGGGGGTGGAAACCAGGGGCTTTCTACCTCCGGGCTATACTCCTAGACCTATTTTATTATTTTATTTGGCAACTGGGTCTCACTAAGTTGCCGAGAGCCTCACTAAGTAGCTGAGGCTGGCTTCCAACCCATGCGATCCTCCTGTCTCAGCTTCCCAAGCACAGGGATTCCCTCCCTATCTTTTTTCTTTCTTATTCGATTTTTAATTTTGTTTAATTTTTTTGTGGCGCTGGGGATTGAACCCATGGGCATTATACCTCTGAGCTACATCTTCAGCCCTATTTGATTTTTTATTTTGGAACCAAGGTCTTCCTAATTGTCGTGACCCTGCAATCTTCCTCTGTCAGCCTCCCAAACACTGCTATTATAGGTGTGCGCCACCACACCTGGCTCCCTGAAGTGTATGTGTGTGTGTGTGTATGTGTGTGTATGTGTATGTATGTGTGCATGTCCATACATACATACATATATATATATATATATACACACATACATACATACATACATACATACATATATGTAGTGTGGCTTGAGCCCAGGTGCTCAGTTACTGAGTTATACCCCAGCCTTTTTTATTTTTGAGACAGGTGCTCCCTAAGTTACTGAGGCTGGCCTTGTTCTTGTCTCAGCCTCCCAGATAGTGGGATTACAAGCATGTGTCACTGCTGGATAGTGAGGCACACCTGTAAGCCCAGTACTTACGAGGCTGAGACAGGAGAATCACAGGGTTGAGACCAGCCTCAGCAATTTAGTGAGATTCTGTATAAAAAAAAGATAACTCCTGTTTATGAATGTTGATCCTTTATTCATTATATCTGCTTTTGGGGGAGTGATTAGAAAGATAGTGATGAGGAGTTTCCTTATTCAATACATGCATCTTTTTTTGTGGTACTGGGGATGGAACCCAGGGGCATTCTATCTCTGAGCTACACCCCCAGCCCTAAATTTTTATTTTTATTTTGAAACAGGGTCTCATTGAGTTGTAAAGGGCCTCACTAAGTAGCTGAGGCTGTCTGTGAACCGTGATCCTCCTGTCTCAGCCTCCTGAATGCTGGAATTACGAGCATGCACCACTGCGCAGGGCTACATGTACCTTTTTGCTTTAAAATTTATATGCTTAGGATACTGCTGTTTGGTTATTAATATTTGTCATGGTATCTACACAAACTTGTACAAACATTTTTGTGCAAAGGAAAATCTTTTTTTGTGGTACTGGAGATGGAACCCAGGGGATGGTCTAAGCTACGCTCCCAGTCCTTCAAAAAGGTTGCTGAGAATCTCACTACTTGTTGGAGGATGAGGCTGTCCTTGAACCTGTGATCCTCCTGTCTCTCAGCCTTCCGAGTACTGGGTTACAAGCGTGCAGCACTGTGCCTGGCTAAACTTCTTAAATTTTGAAACAGGGTCTCACTAGGTTGCTGAGAACCTCGAGGCTGTCCTTGAGCCTGCAGTCCTGTCTCAACTTCCCAAGTACTGGAATTACAGGTGTACACCACTGTGCCTGGTTCCTAAGGAAAAACAGTTTGGCTGGAATGTTAATTATGGCCCAGGAACATGTTCTGTTTTGAAAGGTTATTGTAGCCCGTGTATTTCTGTCCTTTTATGATTAAAGATAATACTGAAAGCTGGGCATGGGCATGGTGGCTCACGCTTGTAATCCCAGTGCTGGGGAGGCTGTGACTCGAGGGTCCCAGCTTCAGGGCCAGCCTCAGCAACTCATGAGGCCCTTTGCAACTTAGGGGGACCTTGTTTCAAAATAAAGAATACAATAGGGCTGGGGTACAGCTCAGAGGTAGAATGCTCCTGGGTTCCATCCCCAGTAGGGGGGGAGGATATACTTAGTTGTATCCAATTCTTCTTTTTGTTCTTGGAAGAGGTTCTTTGAATTTTGTTCTTTTGCCACTATTTTCAGAACCTGTCTCTGATACTTTATCTCCTAGTTTTGACTCAAAATAGCCATTCCTAGTATCTTTTTTTGCTTTTTTTTTTGTTTTTCAGTTCTGGGGCTAGAACTCCAATTAGGCATTCTACCTCTGAGCTATACCCCAGGCCTATTTTTTATTCTTTTTATTTTTAATATTTGCGGTACTGGGGATGGAACCCAGGGGCATTCTACCTCCAAGCTATACCCCACCTGATTTTTTTTTAAATTTTGAAACAGGGTCTCCCTAAGTTGTGGAGGGCCTCGCTAAGTAGCTGAGGCTGACCATGAAACTATGATCCTCCTGATCCTCCCTACTAAGTACTAGGATTACAAGCATGTGCTACCACGCCCGGCCCACTTCTGGTATCTGTAGCCCAGCTTTCTTGTTAACTGTGAGGTACAATAGCCTGAGACAGGAGGATCACAGGTTCGAAGCTATCCTCAGCAACTTAGACTCTCAGCAACTTAACAAGAGACCCTGTTTAAAAATAAAAAATAAAATAGGGATAGAGCATAGCTGGGAGGTAGAATGCACAGATGAAACCAGAATACCTGGTTTCATCCCAGGTAACACACACACACACACACACACACACACACACACACACACACACACCACACACACCCCCTACCTGGGCCCTGCGGCGAACTCTTGTATTCCCAGTATCCGGGAGGCTGAGAGGTTCGTGGACAGCTTCAGCTACTACTTAGTGCGGCCCTTTATAACTCAGTGAGACCCTGTTTCAAAATAATGAATAAAAATAGGGCTGGGGTTGTCACTTGAAGGTAGAATGCCCCTGGGTTCCATCCCCAGTACCGCAAAAATATATAAATAAATAAATAAAGAAAATTTAAAAAAGGGCTAGGGGCTATAGATCAGATTTAGAATACCCCTGGGTTTATTCCCTAGTATTCCCCCAAATAAATAAATAGCTGGGCATGGAGGCGCACGCTTGTAATCCCAGCATTCGGGAGGCTGAGACTGGAGGATCATGGTTCCCGGACAGCCTCAGCTACTACTTAGTGAGGACCTCTGCAACTTAGTGAGACCCTGTTTCAAAATAAAGAATAAAAAAATAGGGCAGGGGGTGCATCTCAGAGGTCGAATGCCCCTTGGTTCCATTACCAGACCCGCAAAAATAAGTAAATAAATAAATAAATAAATGATATAAGCCAGGTGTCTTGGTGCATGCCTGCAGTCTCAGTACTTGGGAGGTTGAGACTAGGGGATATCAGGTTAGACGCCAGCCCCTGGTCACTTGGGGAGTCACTGTTTCAACAATACAAAAGGGCTGAGATGTAGCTCGGTGGTAGAGTGCCCCCGGGTTCAATCTCTGGAAACACAGACACAAAAAGAAATTTTTGGTACCCTACAAAGGATGCTTTATTCGTAGAACCAATACCTGAGTATCAACTAGTAGCAAGGCATGATGCTGCAGTAGGGTGATGAAAAGTTCTTACCTCTAAAGGTATTCTTAGTTCCGCGAGATTGCTAAGTAAGGAAGCAGTTAAAAGCAGTCTTAGAAGCCGGCGTGGTGGCGCACGCTTGTAATCCCCGCGCTTGCGAGGCTGAGACTGGAGGATCGCACAGGTTCAAAGCCAGCCTCAGCTACTGAGTGAGGCTCTCGGCAACCTAGTGAGGCTCTCAGCAAACTAAGTGAGACCCTGTTTCTAAATAAAGTATATAATAGGTCTGGGAGTATAGCCTGGAAGTAGAAAAGCCCCTGGGTTCCACTCTGAGTAACACACACACACACACACACACACACACACACACACACACACGTCTAGAGCCCAGCTTGGCAGTGCCTGCCTACAGTTCCAGTCTTGTGAGGCTAAGACAGGAGAATCATAGGGTCAAGCTCAGCCTCAGCAACTTGCTGAGACCCTGTTTCAAAATAAACAGGGCTGGGGTATTATAGCTCAGTGGTAGAACATCGCTGGGTTCAGTCCCCAAGGGAAAAAAAGCAGTCCTAACCTGAAAATACTTTGGTTGTGTCAGGGTTGAGAAATGAAGACAGCTCTGATTTGGGGGATGTTTAAGAAGTTTTGCAGAGGAGTTGGTATTTATGTGGAGTCTTGGTACTGGGGATAGAAGCCAAGGGCATTCTGCTTTGAGCTTCTGTTTTTAAATAGGATTATTGAGTGGCCTTGCACTTGCCTCAAACCTGTGATCCTCTTGTCTCAGCTTCCCAAGTCTTGGGATTGCAGGCATGCGCCAGGGCGCCCTGAGAATCCTTTTATTTATTTTTTTTGTCCAGAGAGGATCTTGCTGTGTTGTCCAGGAACTCCTGGACTTGAGTGATCCTTCCACCTAAGCCTCCCCGGGGTGCAGACGGGGGCCATGGTGCCCAGCTTTCATACTCAGTCCTGAACGAGTGTGATCGTGAGAGGGCACTTAGGTGGGAAGATAGGTGTGGCTAAAGATTAGTTTTATTCCATGTGGGCACAGTGGCACACACCTGTAGTCCAGTGGGTGGGAGGCTGAGACCAGATGACCACAAGTTCAAGAACAGCCTTGGCACGGAGCTGGACGTGGTGGTGCACGCGTGTGATCCCAGCATTCGGGAGGCTGAGACAGGAGGATCGCGGTTTGAGAATAGCCCCAGTTACTTAGTGAGGCCCCCTGCAACTTAGTGAGACCCTCTTTCAAAATAAAGAATAAGGCCAGGTGTGGTGGTGCACACTTGTAATCCAAGCATTTGGGAGGCTGAGACAGGATTGTGGTTTGTGGCCAGCCTCAGCTACTTAGTGAGGCTTTTTGCAACTCAGTGAGACCCTGTTTCAAAATAAAAAATACGCTCTGAGGTTGAGTGCCCTTGGGTTCTGTCCCCAGACCCACAAAGAACAACAACAAAAAATATAAAGGATAAACAATTGGGCTGGGTGTGTAGCTTGAAGGTAGAATGCCCCTGGATCCAGTCCCCAGTACTGGAAATAAAACAAAAGAACAGCCTTGGCAACCTAGTGCGATCTTGATTCAATATAAAAAGGACCTGGGGTGTAGCTCAGTGGTAGAGCACCCCTGAGTTCAGTTCCCCGGGCCACAAGATAAATAAATAAGTTATTTCCCAAATAGCAGCAGAGAGAAATCATGTACACAGATAGTTTTGTAGCCGGTTATGAAGTCATAAATGCTACATAAGATAAAATAAGTCATTAGCCGTGCACACTTGTGACCCCAGTACTTGGGAGGCTGAGACAGGAGGAGCGCAGGTTTGCAGCCAGCCTCAGCTATTTAGTAAGGCCCCCCACAAATTAGTGAGATCCTGTTTCAAAAATAGAATAAAGAATAGGGTTGTAGGTGTAGCTCAGAGGTAGAGCGCCCCCCCCATTTCCGCAAAAAAAAAAAAAAACGGAATTTGAGTTCACAGTACAGAGACATATCTTCTCTTCTCTTTGTATGTTTTTACTATTGGGAATTGAACCAGGGGCATTCTACTTCCAAACTACGCTCCCGTCCTTTTTATTTTATTTTGTTTATTTATATTTTGCGGGTCTGGGGATGGAACCCAGGGGCATTCAACCTCCAAGCTACACCCCCTGCCCTATTTTTTTTATTCTTTATTTTGAAACAGGGTCTCACTACGTTGTGGAGGGCCTCACTAAATAGCTGAGGCTGTCCATAAACGGCCATCCTCCAGTCTCAGCCTCCCAAATGCCGGGATTACAAGTGTGCGCCACTACGCCCGGCTTTTATTTTATTTTGAAGTAGGGTCTTGCTATGTTTCTGAGTTTCTCATTAAATTGCTGAGGCTGGCCTTGAACACCCTCAGCACTATTTTTTATTCTTTATTTTGAAACCGGGTCTCACTGATTTGCAGAGGGCCTCACTAAGTAGCTGAGGCTGTCTGTGAACCACTATCCTCCGGTCTCAGCCTCCTGAATGCTGGGATGACAAGCGTGCGCCACCACGCCTGGCTTTCTCTTTTCTTTCTTTCCTTTTTTTGGTGGATAGAACCTGGCTTTAGGCATGCATTGATAAGCAGGGGCTGTTCCATTGAGCTCCATTTCAGCCCAGGAAGATATTTGTGATGGGGACCAAATATAGAGATAGTATTTGAATATGGTCCTTGGAAGGTCAGAACACAATTTTTTTTTGCAGTACTGGGGATGGGAACCAGGAGCATTCTACCTCTGAGTGACACCCCAGCCCTAATTTTTTATTCTTTATTTTATTTTGAGGTACTGAGGGTGGAACCCAGGGGCCTTCTACCTCCAGGCTATACTCCCTGACCTATTTTTACTTTATTTGGAAACAGGGTCTCACTAAGTTGCTGAGAACCTCACTAAGTAGCTGAGGCTGGCTTCGAACCTGTGTGATCGAACCTGTGTGACCAGCTTTATTTATTTATTTTTTAAGTGGTACTGAGGATGGAACCCTTCTAACTCCGGATTATACTCCCTATTTTATATTTTATTTGGAAACAGGGTCCCTTAAGCCAGCGAGGCTGGCTTCAAACCTGCACGATCCTCCTGTCTCCACTTCCCAAGTGCGGGTATTACAAGTGTGCACCACCATGCCTGGCTTTATTCTTTATTTTTGAAACAGGGGCTAACTGAGTTGCCAGGGGCCTCACTAAGTGGCTGAGGCTGGTCTTGAACCTGTGATCTTCCTGTCTCAGCCTCCGAAGTGCTGGGATTACAAGCTTGTGCCACCACGCCCGGCTCTACATGTGCCTTTCTGAATGGGCTTGATAAGTGTAGCTGTGCTTAGTGGCACACACTTGTAATCCCAGTGAATCCAAAGGCTGAGATAGGAGATGTCCGGCCCCACCCTCTCCCCTCCCCTCCCCTCCCTCCCTCCCTCCCTTTCTTTTTTTTGTGGTACTGAGGATTGAACCCAAGGCCTTCTAGATTTGAACTACACCCAAGCCCTTTTTAGTTTTTGTTTTGAAACAGGGTCTCATTAGGTTGCTGAGAGGCTCTCTAAGTTGCTGAGGCCGTCCTTGAACCTACAATTCTCCTCTCGGCCTCCCAAGCACTGGGATTATAGGTGTGCACCACTATGCATGTATATTCTCTTTGAGACCATCCTGATCAACTTAGGGAGATCCTGTCTCAAGTTTTCAAAAGCTTTGTAAAGTGTTACCTACTTTTCAGAAAGATGGTTTGAATTGAATGAACAGTTTGTGTGGTACTGGGGCTGGAACCCAGAGGCATTCTACCTCTGAGCTACACCCCCAGCCCTCTTTTATTTTTACTTTGAAACAGGGCCTCACTGTGGGTGCAGAGGGCCTTGCCAAGTAGCTGAGGCTGGCTGTGAACCTGTGATCCTCCTCTCCCCGCCTCCCAAGTACTGGGATTACAAGCCTGTGCCACCACATCCGGCTTTAATAAATAGGTTTTGAGTAACTATGATCAATATCTATTCGTAGTTGGCCTTATTCTGGTTATTTGAGGTGGCCAGTTGACTTTCAGGCAATATTTGACATGTAAATGTCAAAATAGGGCTGTGGGCACTGGGTTCCCTTGGTGCATACCTGCAATCCCAGCATTTGGGAGGCTAAGACTGGAGGATCCAAGGTTCAAGGCCAGCCTCCACAACTTAGATCATGTTTCAAAATAACAAAAGTAATGCTGGGAGACACTTTAGAGTAGAATGTCCTTCAGTTTAACCCTGAGTAATATAAACGAAAGAAGAATGGCTGTGGCTACAGCTCAGTGGTAGAGTGTCTTCCTACTGGATGGGAAGCCCTGGGTTTCATTCCCAGCACTACAAAACATTCAAAGTAAAAAAGAACTTGCAACTCAGCGAGATCTTGTTTCAAAATAAAGAATAAAAATAGGGCTGGGGGTGGAGCTCGGAGGTCAAATGCCCCTGAGTTGCATCTGCAGTACCACACACACAGTTAACTTGTTTTGAGTAATACTAGTTTCATTGTTTAGCGTATGTATGTATGTGTGTACGTGTGTATGTATGCATGTATGTATTTTTTTTTTGGTGGTACTGGGGTTCCTGGAAACCCTTCTACCTCCGGGCTATACTCTCAGACCTATTTTATATTTTTATTTGGAAATAGGGTCTCTTAAGCCAGGCTTCGAACCTGTGCGATCCTCCTGTCTCCGCCTCCTAAGCGTGGGGATTACTAGCGGGCGCCACCACACCCGGCTGTTTATTTATTTTTGTGATGCCAGGGGTTGAACTCACAGGCATTTTACTTCTAAGCTATTCTTCTATCCCTGTTTTATTTATTTATTTATTTATTTATTTATTTATTTATTGCATACTGGGGTCAGAACCCAAGGGCTTTCTCCCTCCGAGCTACGCCCCCAGCCCTATTTTATTCATTATTTGGAAACAGGATCTCACTGAGTTGCTAAGGGCCTCACTAAGTATTAGCTGAGGCTGGCCACGAACCCGGATCCTCCATTATCAGCCTCCCAAATGCTGGGATTACAAGTGTGCACCACCACACCCGGCCCATTTTATTTTTTATTTGGAAACAGGGTTTGGCTAAATTGCTTAGAGCCTTGCAAAGTGGCCGAGGCTGGCTGCACCTGTGATTCTCCTGTCTCAGCCTCCCAGGTACTGGGATTATGGGCCTGTGCCTACATGCCTGGCTTGTTGTTTTATTTTGTTCATTTATTTTGAAACAGGGTCTCACTAGGTTGCTCATTTGATTTATATTAGTCATTTTTGGCTTTATTTGATAGCATTCTCCTTTTTGTGTGTGGGCTTGGGGATGGAACCCAGAGGCATTTGACCTCCGAGCTACATCCCCTGCCCAATTTTTTATTCTTAAACAGGGTCTCACTCAGTTGCAGAGGGCCTCACTAAATAGCTGAGGCTGTCTGCAAACCGTGATTCTCTGGTCTCAGCCTCCCAAATGCTGGGATTACAAGCCTGTGCCACCACGCCTGGCTTGATAGCATTCTAAATGTAGATTTGTTATGTGGCTTATTTTGCAAATGTTAATTTTTTTGTGGTACTGGGGATGGAACCCAGGGGGCCTTTTACCTCCATGCTACACCTTCAGACCTATTTTCTATTTTATTTGGAAACAGGGTCACACTAAGTTACTGAGAGCCTCACTAAGCTGCTGAGGCTGGCTTCGAACCTGGGGTCCTCCTGTCTCGGCCTCCCAAATACTGGGATTACAAGCTTGCGTCACCTACCAGGCCTTTGCGAATGTTCATTTGTTTCCACAAGGTGTACCTCAGGGAAGAATTTGTGGAGAAGGTAAATTTGCACTTGTTAATGCAGAATTTGGTTTCCAAGGTCAGGTGTTAGCAGAGTGACCAGACAGTCACCTATTTTTATAAATAAATGTTCTATGGCAGGACACGCATCACCTGTTTATATCTGCATAAAAATACAGACATACTGGCATGCACTTCAAATATCCACCAGCAGTCTCAGTCCACCACTCGTGTTATCAGCCACACCCATCTCTCTCTCTCCTTCTCTCCTTAAAATTTTCATCCAAATTCAGATAACCTTTCTGCCACTTCACAATTAATCCACTGACTGCAACCTTTCAAGATTTTGTGTGTGTTAGGGATTGAATATAGGGCCTTGTGCATGTTAAGCACAGGGTCTGCCACTGAACAATACTCCGCAGCCCTGAATGCTGGGGATGGAACCCAGAGGCATTTGACCTCCGACCTACTCCCCCTGCCCAATTTTTTATTCTTTATTTTGAAACCGGGTCTCACTGAGTTGCGGAGGGCCGCTCTAAGTAGTAGCTGAGGCTGTCCGCGAACCGCGATCCTCCGGGTCTCAGCCTCCTGAATGCTGGGATTCCAAGCTGGGATTCCAAGCTGAATGATTGCTTTTTATTTTTATTTTTTATTTTTTATTTTTTTAATTTTATTTTATTGGTGCACTGTATTCATACATCATAGTGGGATACAAACTTTTGTAGACATACATGCACACATCGCCCAGTCAGCCCCCACCCGATCCCCACCCCATTCTCTCCCCATCCCTCCTTCCCATGCGTGGCTTAGTGGTTGACATCTAGTATTATAGCAATTTATCCAAAATTAAAAATGATAATCTCACATAACAGTTTCATTTGTCTGATACCAAGCGTTTGATGATTTAAAGATAGCATTTCAATATTTCTTTTTGCTTTCTTTCTTACTAGAGCATATTTTTTTTTGTTTTTTTAGGTGAAACTATCATATATTTATATATTTATTTTTCAGAAAAAAATCTATCCTAATATGGAATATGAATTCTAGATACCCAAAACGATCTTGAAAAAGAACAAAGCTAGCAGATATATATTTTCTGATTTCAAACCATATAAAGCTACAATAATTGAAACAGTGTAGTACTGTTCTAAAGGCAGATATATAGACCATTGGAGTTAAATACAAGCCTAGAGCTAAATTCTTCCCTATATTGTCAAGTTATTTTTGACAAGGTTTCCACGAACATTTGGTGGTGGAAATAATAATCTTTTAACTAAATATTGTTGAAAAATAATAATTACATGGAAAAGAATAAAATTGGACCTTTACCTAATCCCATATACAAGTATTAACTCAAAATAGATAAAAGACCTAAATATAAATCTTAAGACTATAAACTTTTAGGAGAAAATCTGGGTCATAAAACCTCACAACATTGAAATTGGCAGTGATTTCTTGGATATGATTTCAATGGCACAGGCAACAGAAGAATATACAAACTCCCTAAAAAATAAAAGAAAATATTGTATATCCAAAGACAATGTAAACAGAGTTAAAAGTTACTAATAGAATTGGATAAAATATTTCCAAATGCTATATCTGAAGGTATATTAATATTCCAACTAGAAATCCTAAAAATTAACAACAATAAAGGCAAACAATACAACTTAGAGATAGGTAAAAGACTAACATAAATAATGAATCTCCACAGATAACCAATCTTAGTTGTCTGTTGGATGGAAAGTCTTGTTTCTCTGGTTCTGGTGAGTGTTACCTATTTCTTCTTTGTAGTTAATCTCTTTGAGTATTTTCTCTAGCGCTGGTTTTGAAGACATAAATTCCTTCAGTTTCTGTTTGTCATGGAAGCTTCTTATTTCTCCATCTAATTTGATAGAAAGTTTTGCTGGATAGGAAATTTTTGGCTGGAAGTTGTTTTCTTTCAGAGTTTGGAATATGTTACTCCAAGCCCTTCTGGCTCTCATGGCTTGGTTTGGGAAGTCTGGAGTGATTCTAATTGGTTTGCCTCTGAATGTCAGTTGGCCCTTTGTTTTTGTTGCCTTTAAGATTCTCTGCTTGGCTTCCACATTGGTCATTTTGACAATTATATGGCGTGGGGATCCTCTTCTCCGATCCTGTCTAAAGGGAGTTCTATAAGTTTCCTGGATCTGTGTATCAACCTCTTGCTCTATATTTGGAAAATTTTCTGCTATTACTTCCTTGAAGAGATTGTTGATCCCTTTGGTATCACTTTCTTTTCCCTCCTCTATTCCAATTATTCTTAGGTTAGCTCTCTTAAGATGGGCCCATATTTCTTCAATGTCAGATTCCTGCTGTTGGATATTTTTTTCTAGATTAGAAACTATGCATTCATTTTTGGATTGCTCATCTTCTAAGAGCGAGATTCTGTTCTCCATGTGGTCTAATCGGTTGTTTGTGCTTTGAATTGAGGCCTTTACTTCATTAATTGCATCCTTTATCTCTTTTTGGCTCTCTCTGAGTTCTTTTCGAAGCACCTCTATTATTTCTACAGTTATTTTCCTGATTTGATCTTCTAGAAATCTCTGATTTTCTGTTTTATCAGGTTCTGATGTTGTGGGGTTGTGCACATTCATTACTTCAGTGTTATTCCTCTTTCCCATGATTTCGGAGGTTTGTGCCTTCTCTGGGTTCTTCCCTTGGGTCACTATGGCTTCACTTAAGGTGCTCTGGATCTCGAGTCTGTATTATCTCAGACCCCACTACTCCTTTACTGGGTTGTATCACAGAGTCTCCGACCCAGGGAGTCGATAGAGGCTGCTTTAAACTATGGGGGGTGCCAGGTTGCACGTTCTCCTATGGTGTGATATCTCTGCCACCACCACTCCCTCACTGGGTCAAGTCCCAGGAGGCCCAATACTGCGATTTCTCCTCTGTGGCCCGCAATTTGACTCACTGTTCTTGAGTATGTAGATGTAGCTGTACTGGACTCGGTGAATTCACTGCTGCTGCCGCCGCCGGTGGCAATATGGCGCCTCTGCCACGCCCTCGGCCATGAGGCTGGCGTATTTTTTCTTCTCTGGTTTTGATTTCCACTCTGAATCCCTGCAGTGTGTGCAGAGCTCAGCCACTGGGAGCTTTAAATGCTGTCTGCGCCGAAAGATCCCGCCTGGCTGTTCCGCAGCGGCTCACCTGGCTTGCTGTAGCCGTCCGTTGAGTTCGCCGCTGCCGCCGGCAGTATGGCGCTGCTGCCGCGTCCTCGGGCTCCTGTGTCTCCTCTGTGGCCCTGAGCTCTGTTCTCAGTCCGTTTTCTCTCTGGAGCCTGGTGGTTTTTTTTGTTTTTCTGGTGATGGTGTTTTCTGGCTATGAAAGGCGCTCTTTTTGTGGTAATGGAGATTGGTTGTTAGCGGGACTCTTAAGCCCCGCTTTTCTCGGTCGCCATCTTCCCGGAAGTCCGAATGATTGCTTTTTAAACACTGTAATCTGAGGTGACAAGTCTGATCTACTGGTCTACAAGAAGCTAAAAAATAATCATTCCTGTTTTACTGTAGAAGAAGTTTAGACTGAACCAGAAGCGGCAGCACATGCTTCTAATCAACCGCAGTACGTGGGAAACTGAGGCTGGAGGGAGTCAGGTTCCAGGCCAGCCTCAGCAATTCTGTGAGGCCCTATTACAAAATTTATCAAAAAGGATTGTGGTGGAGTACGGAAGTAGAATGCCATTGGGTTTAATCCCCATTACCCTTCCAAAAGTTTAAAAATATAATTTAAGGCTAGCTGTGCTCATGTACACCTATAATCCCAGTGTTTGGGAGGCTAAGACAGGAGAATCATATGTTCAAGGCCAACCTCAGTAATTTAGCAAGATCCTGTTCTAAAATACACAATAAAAAGGGTTGGAGGTAGAGCTGGGGAGTAGAATGCCCCTGGGTTCAACGCCCAGTACCGTGTGTGTGTGTGTGTGTGTGAGTGTGTGTGTGATTTTAGACTTATCTCTATATAATATATATTAATAGTATATATAATTAATTACATATATATATTTTTTGTGGGTCTGGAGATGGGACCTAGGGGCATTATTCAACCTCGGAGCTACACCCCCTGCCCTATTTTGTATTTTGTATTTTTTTTTGGTGGTACTGGGAGTGGAACCCAGAGTCTTTCTAACTCCGGGGTATACTCCCAGACCTATATTATGTTTTATTTGGAAACAGGGTCTCAATAAGTTTCTGAGCACCTCACTAAGTACCTGAGGTTGGCTTTGAACCTGTATGATCCTCCTGTCTCAGCCTCCCAAGCGCAGGGATTACAAGCGTGCACCACCACGCCCGGCCTATTTTGTATTCTTTATTTAAAAAAATTTTTTTTATTGGGCCAGGCTTGGGAGGCAGAGACAGGAGGATTGCGCAGGTTCGAAGTCAGCTGTGCGCGCTGGCTTAGGAGACCCTGTTTCCAAATAAAAATGTAAAAATAGGTCTGGGAGTGTAGCCCCGGAGGTAGAAGGGCTTCCAGGAACCCCAGTACCACCAAAAAAAAAAAAAAATTATTGGCGCATTGTATTCATGCATCATAATGGGGTAAAAAACTTGTGTAGACATACATGCACACATCACCCAGTTAGCCCCTGCCCAACCCCACCCCACTCCCTCCCCATCCCTCCTTCCCATGCTTGGCTTAGTGGTTGACTTCTACATCCTGTGCTTTAGAGAGTTTCCTTCTTCCCCCCTCCCATCCCCTCAGTTAGGTTGTCTTATTTGCTCCTCCATAGGGTTTCCTTTTTCTTTCTTTATTTTTCTTTTTTTATGTTTTTATTTTTTTGTAGGTCTTCAACCACAATCCTCCTGTCTCAGCCTCCCAAATGCTGGGATTACAAGCATGTGCTGCCACACCTGTTTTCCCCTCAGCCCTTTTAAAAAATTTAGAAAAAAAAATTTTTGTGGTACTGGGGCTTGAACCCAGGCCATTCTACCTCACACCGGCACCTCTAGCCCTATTTTAATATTTTTTTGGTACTGAAGATGGAACCTAGGGGCATTCTACCTCTGAGTTACACCCCCAGCTACAATTTTTTTTTAAATTTTAAAATAGAGTCTCACTAAGTTGAGAGGGCCTCACTGAGTAGCTGAGGCTGGCTTTGAACCTGTGATCCTCCTGTCTCAGCCTCACAAGTAATGGTATGTGCCACCATGCCAGACCTGGACTGTGTTCTTTTAAAAATGATAAGGGGAGCAGGGCGTGGTGGCGCACACTTGTAATCCCCACGCTTGGGGGCTTGGGAGGTGGAGACAGGAGGAACGCACAGGTTCGAAGCCAGCCTCAGCTGGTTTAAGAGACCCTGTTTCCAAATAAAATATAAAATAGGTCTGGGAGTGTAGCCCGGAGGTAGAAGGCTTCCATCCCCAGTACCGCCAAAAAAGAAAAAAAAAAAAAAAAGGTTAGGGGAAGCCAAGTGTGGTGGCGCCTGTGATCCCAGTACTTGGGAGGCTGTATATACAGGAGGACCACAGGTTCGCGGCCAGCCTCAGCTGCTTAGTGAGGCCCTTTGCAACTCAGTGAGACCCTGTTTCCAAATGAATAAAACATAGGGCTGGGGATGTAGCTCAGAGGTAGAATGCCTCTGGTTTCAATCCCCAGTACTGCAAAAACAAAACAAAACAAAACAAAATGCGATTCTTATAGAAACTAGGGTAAACTTAAAGCTCTTCATAAAAAAGGTGAAAGAAAAAGCCGGGCGTGGTGGCACATACCTGTAATCCCAGTATTTGGGAGGCTGAGATAGGAGGATCACGGTTTGCGGCCAGCCTCAGCTACTTAGACCCTCTGCAATTTAGTGAGACCCTGTTTCAAAATAAAAGAATAAAAAGCAGGGCTGGGAGTGTAGCTCGGAGGTAGAATGCCCCTGGGTTAAACACCTAGCACTGCCCAAAAAAAGTGCTTAGCTGGGCATAGTGACTCCTTCCTTTAATTCCAATAATTGGGAGGCTGAGACTCGAGGATCTGAGGTTCTCAGCCAGTGGAGGTAAGATAGTGCTTCAAAATAAGAATAGAAAATAAGAATATAATATAGTGCTAGGGTTTCATTTCAGAGATAGAACATTTCTGGGTTCAATCACCAGTCCACATATAAAAAGTGACTCAACCTGTTAGTTGTTTAAGCATATGAAATAGTACTTTTCTTTTCTTTTTTGTGGTACTGGGGGTGGAACCCAGGGGCTTTTCTACCTCCGGGCTATACTCCCAGACCTATTTTCTATTTTATTTGGAAACAGGGTCTCACTGAGTTGCTGAGAGCCTCACTAAGTAGCTGAGGCTGGCTTCGAACCTGTGCGATCCTCCTGTCTCAGCCTCCCACGCGCTGGGATTACAAGTGTGCGCCACCACGCCCCCCACCCCCCAATGGGAATTGAATCAAGGGGCATTTTATCTCCAAGCTACACCCCAGCCCTGTTTTTTTATTCCTTATTTTGAAACAGGGTCTCATTAAGTAGTGGTGGACCTCACTAAATAGCTGAGGCTGGAGGCGAACCTGCCATCCTCCTGTCTCTGCCTCACAAGTCCTGGGAATACAAATGTGTGGCACCACGCCTGGCGAAGTGTTGGATTTCCTCAGATGTTTTTTCTGCATCAGTTGAGATGGACACACGGTCTCCCCCGTTACTCCACCAGCGTGGTGTATGTATTTTCCTTTCACCCTTTTATTTCTCATTTGATCGTGTTCTGTAATCTTTCTTGCTGTGTTGTTCAGGGTGCCCTTCAGACCTTGGGCTCAAAAGATCCTGGCCCAAGATAATCTACCCCAGTTTCCCGGAGTAGCTTGAAATACTGGCCTGTGCTATTACCCCAGCTAATCCTTTTAATATGCTACTAAATTCTGAGCCCTAGTCTTTTGTTTAGGGTTTATACTTAAGTATTCACTAGGGAACTTGATGTGGAATTTTCTGTTTTTCATTGCACTGGGTATTGAACCCAGGGGCATCCTACCAAGCTACACTCCCAGCCCTATTATGTATATACATACGTATGTATGTATGTATTAACTTTGACATTGAGGCCTGATCCCAGGTCTACCTCAGACCTATATCTCTAGCCTTTATTATTGTTTTGAAATAGGGTCTCACTAATTTGCTGAGAATCTCACTGAATTGCTGAGGTTGGCCTCGAACCTGCGATCTTAATTATAGGCGTGTGCCACCACACACCTATAATTTTTTGTTTTGAAATAGTGTCTTGCTAAATTAGAAAGGGTCTAGCTAAGTTGCTGAAGTTGGCCTCAAACCTGTGATCCTCCTGTCTCAGCCTCTGAAGTACTGGGCATATGCAACCATTCCTGGCTGAATTTTTTTCTCTTGATGTCTTTGTTGGACTATGGTATCAGGGTATTGCTGGCTTCTAGAGTGAGTAGAAAGTGTTTCTCTAATTTTTGGAAGAGTTTGAGGAAGATAGTTATAATTCTTTTTTTTTTGTGGTACTAGGGATTGATCCTAGGAATATTCTACCTCTGAGCTACACCCCCAGACCTATTTTTTTATTTTTTATTTGGAAATAGGCTCTCACTAAATTGCAGAGGGCCTCAGCCAGCTGAGACTGGCTGCAAACCTGTGATCCTTCTGTCTCAGCCTCTGTACTGGGATTACAAGCGTGCACTACCACACCCACCTGTAATTCTTTTTTTTTTTTTTTTCTGAGTCTGGGGGTGGAACTCAGAGGCATTTGACCTCCGAGCCACATACCATGCCCGATTTTTTATTCTTTATTTTGAAACCAGGTCTCACTGAGTTGCAAAAGGCCTCACTAAGTAGCTGAGGCGGTCCTCGAACCGCAATCCTCAGGTCTAAGCCTCCAGAATGCTGGGATTACAAGCGTGTGCCACCACGCCGGGCCTTTTTTGTTTGTTTGTTTGTTTGTTTTTAGTGCTGAGGATTGAACCCAGGGCCTCCTGCAAGCCAGGCAAGCACTCTACCACTGAGCCACAGCACTAGGTTATAATTCTTCATTAAATATTTAATAAAATTCACCAATGAAGCCATCTGGTCCTTGTTTTTTCATTTTCTTGCATAGTTTTGATTATGGATTTAAGTAGAGACTCTTGTATGTATGCATGTATGCATATATGTATGTGCATATATACATATATGCACTTCCAGACTCTATCTGTAGCTCTTTTTATTTTTTGTTTGGAAACAGGGCCTCTCTAGGTTGCTGAAGGCCTTCCTACACTGCTGAGAATGTCCTTGAGTCAGTGATCCTCTAGTCTCAGTCTCTCAGGAACTGGGATTATAGACATGTGCTACCACACCTGGCTGAGAGACTCAGTTATTACAAACCAAATTACAATTATGCTAGCTTTGATATTTACCTGAGTATTTAACATTGTTCTTAATTTTAGGTTACTCTTTACTATTCTTTTATTTCAGTCTGAAAGAATTAAAAATTTCTTATAGGGCAGATCTGCTAGTCATGAGTTCCCTTAGCTTTCATTTTTTTTCTGGTAATTTCTATTTTATTTTTGAAGAATTTTGATCCTTTGTTAACACTTTTCCTTTGGGCACACTAAATGTCACCCCCCTTTCTTTTGGTCCCCTTGTGTTCGGTTGTTGTTGAAGGTTGACTGTTACTGTGGATGCCCAGAGCTGGGCTTCATGGTGTCGGCCTGTGGTCCCAGTACTTGGGGGACCGAGACAGAAGGACTTCAGGTTCAAAGCTAGTGTGTAATAACTTAGTGACACCATTTCAAAACAAAAAAAGAATAAAATGTGCTGGGGATTGGCTAATGGGCTAGACGTGGTGGTCCACGCTTGTAATTCTAGTACTTGGGAGGCCAAGCAGGAGGTTAGCGGTTCCAGACGAGCCTTAGTGAGGATTTCAGGAACCTAGTGACCCTATTTCAAAAGAAACAAATGAGCAGGCTGGGCTGGGAGTCCAGCTGGGAGGTAGAATACGCGTGGCTCCTCCCTAGCACCCGCAAAATGAGGGTGCCCCATGCCTATCAACGTCTCTTGCTCATTTTGAGATCCTCTTTGGCCTTAGACAGTTTGACGCATTTCAGTATGAATTTCTTTGTGTTTATGTATGGTTTTATTTTGCGTATTGTCTTCTATGTATATTTTATTTTAGCTTCTTGGATATGGAGTTCCCCATGTTTCATGAAATTGGGAAGGTTTTGGGGGCCATTATCTCTTCAAATATTATTTCTATTTTTTCATACTTTCCTGTAATTCATTGTGTTGGTGTCGGCATGCTTAGTGGGGTCTGGTAGTTTCTAAAACGGTTAGTTTTTACTCGTTTTTTCCCATCTTCATACTAGGTAATTACATTGGACTACCTTCACTGATTCTTGAAAATCTCTCTGCTCAAATCTTTTGAACCCTTCTATAGAGAGTTTTCATTTCCATTTTT
Organism: Muscardinus avellanarius; assembly: GCF_963383645.1. Classification (NCBI taxonomy): domain Eukaryota; kingdom Metazoa; phylum Chordata; class Mammalia; order Rodentia; family Gliridae; genus Muscardinus; species Muscardinus avellanarius. The sequence goes on along the minus strand of NC_137792.1, from coordinate 113,840,581 downwards.
GTAGTTGTCAGCTCCAAATTTTATTTGGTTTCTTTGATAATTGTGGAGTTATGACTTAAAATGTGAGTTGAGCGTGGTAATGCCCATCTGTAATCCCAGTACTTGGAGGCTGACGCAGGAGGATTGCAGGTTTGCGGGCAGTCTCAGCAAGATGGCGAGCCGCCCGGGGACCCGGCAAGACCCTGTCTCAAGAAAAACAATGAAATTGGGCTGATGTCACAGCTAGGAGGTAGCACGCTCTGGGGTCAACCCCTCTTGCCGCAAAATGCAAGTGTCCCCAGCCGGGCGCGGTGGTCACGCTTGTCATCCCCACGCTTGGGAGGCGGAGACAGGAGGATCGTGCGGGTTCGAAGCCAGCCTCAGCGACTTAGTGAGACCCTGTTTCCAAATAAAATAGAAAATAGGTCTGGGAGTATAGCCCGGAGGTAAAAAGCCCCTGGGTTCCACCCCAGTACGACCAAAATGCAAGTGTCCCCAAGGAGTTCCTGTGTTAGACAGTGCAGCCAGGCCGGTGCTGGGCGTGGCTGGAGGCCTGGCCTCGGGAGTGATCTGGCCCTGGCCCCTTCTCTGGCTCTCTCTCTCTCTCTCTGCTTTTGGCCACCTTGAAGTGACAGGATGCGGCGAGAGCAGCTTTTCCTCCTCTCCCTTGCCCTAAAGCGCTGCCACCATGCTGGACAACCCTGCACTGAGACCTTTGCGATCTCTAACTCCGTGGGTCCCCAATACATCTTTCTTCCTCCAAGTTGTGCTTGTCAGGTACTTTGGTGACAGCAACAACACAAAAGCTGACTAAAGCGATTAGGTTTGCTTTCCTCTCCCGCCCCCCCGTTTTCTGTGGTGCTGGGGATTAACTCAGGGGGCATTCTACACCCAAGCTCCACCCTCAGCCTTATTTGAATTTTTATTTTTTTACTTTTTGGTGCTGGGAATTAAACTGAGAAGCATTCCACCTCCAGATCATACTCCACAGCCCGATTTTGATTGCTCATTTGGAAACAGTTTGACTAGGTTGCTGAAAGCCTTGCTAAGTTGCCAAGGCTGGCTTTGAACCTGTGATTCTCCTGTCACAGCCTCCCAAGTACTGGGATTCAAGTGTGCACCACCATGCCTGGCTTGCCTATTTTAATTTTGAAACCGGGTCTCATTAGATCGCTAAGAATCTCATTACATGCTGAGGCTGGCCTCGAACCTGTGATTCTCCTGTCTCAGCGCCCCAAGTACTAGGATTACAAACCTGGGCCACCATGCCTAGCTAGTATGATTTATTTATTCTGAAATAAAGTCTCTTTAAAATATTGCATATAGCTGCCGGGCTTGGTGGCGCACGCTTGTAATCCCCGCGCTTGGGAGGCTGAGACAGGAGGATCGCGCTGGTTCGGAGCCAGCCTTGCTGGCTTAAGAGACCCTGTTTCCACATAAAGTTAAAAAATAGGTCTGGGAGTGTAGCCCGGAGGTAGAAGGGCTTCCAGGAACCCCAGTACCCCCCCCCCCACACACGCACACACAAATATTGCATATAGCAGCTGGACGTGGTGGCGCACGCTTGTAATCCCAGTACTTGGGAGGCTGAGACAGAAGGATCGCACAGGTTCGAAGCCAGCCTCAGCTACTTAGTGAGGCTCTCAGCAACTTAGTGAGACCCTGTTTCCAAATAAAATAGAAAATAGGTCTGGAAGTGTAGCCTGGAGGTAGAAAGCCCCTGGGTTCCATCCCTAGTACCACACACACACAAAATTATTGCATATACTGGTCTAGATCCTTTGATCCTCCTTTCTCAGCCTCCTAAATACTGGTGGTATAGGTGTGTGCTACCATACCTGGCTCATTTAAAATAATTTTCCAAAGCCTGGTGTGGCGGCCCACGCTTGGAATCCTAGTACTTGGGAGGCCGAGACAGGAGGATTGCAGGTTCACAGCCAGCCTCAGCAATTTAGTGAGGCCCTCGCAACTTAGTGAGATTCTGTTTCAAAATGAAGAATAAAAAAATAGGGCTGGGGTGTGTAGCTTGGAGGTAGAATGCCCCTGGGTTCCATCCCAGGACCAAAATGAAAAGAAATTAACGTTTCATTTCTGTGTCAGCACAGCGCATTGAAGCTTCTCAACATAGTTCTGTGTTGAGCGGATGAGGGCATTTACCACACGTGAAGTTTTTATCCTAAATAAGTGTACCGGTCGGTTGTATTAGTCATATTTTTGTTTTGTCAGTGAAGTAATATTCAATTTCTTCCCTCTTACTTTGGATTTCTAGCCTCAGAAAACTTACAGTATGGGTAGATTTTTAGTTTGTTAGAGATTTCTATTTCAATATATGCCATCTTAATTAAGGACGTTGTTTATATTTTTCTCTTGCTAGTGAAAGCAAGTTGAACACCTTGGTGCAGAAGCTTCATGACTTTTTGGCGCACTCGTCAGAAGAATCAGAAGAAACGAGCTCTCCTCCACGGCCTGCGATGAACCCGAGCACAGGCGAGTAGAGAAGGAGCCTGCTCTGCTTAGGGCCTTTCCTCGCTGTTGTTGGTTTGGAGGGAGCAGCCAGCCATTGAAGGCATTCGCTTCTTAGAAAATGACATGAGTAGCGTTCACGGAAACTCCATGTTAACCCAGCGGCATTCCTACCTCTGAGTGATATTAAACATTATCTCAGCTGGGCGTGGTGGCACACACTTGTAACCGCAGTACTTGGGAGGCTGACACAGGAGGATCACAGATTCGCGGCCAGCTTAGCTACTTTAGCGAGGCCCTCCGCAACTTCGTGAGACCCTGCTTTAAGGTTGCTGAGACTAGCTGCCAGCCTGCATTGTGCCACCATGCCCGACTTGCTCCTGACTGCTTGGGGGGGATGTGTGTGTGTTTGTGTGTGGTACTGAGTACTGAGGATTTAACTCGCGTGCGTTCTACCTCAGAGCTTCCCTCCCCCCGGGCCCTTTTTATTTCCTATCTTGAAACAGGGTCTAAGTTGCCGCGCTGTCCACACGCCTGCGATCTCCTAAATCATCCGCTCAAATACTTGGATTACAAGTGTGCGTCACCACCCCTGGCTTGTTCCCTTTTTTATTTTTTGCGTTCCTGGGGATGGAACCCAGGGTCATTCTATTTCCGAGCTTCACCCCCAGCCTTTTGAGAGAGAGAGAGAGAGAGAGAGAGAGAGAGAGAGAGAGAGAGAGAGAGAGAGAGTGAGTGAGTGTGTGAGTGTGTGTGTGTGTGTGTGTGTTTTATTTTTCCTGGGGATGGAACCCAGGATCATTCTACCTCCCGAGTTACACACCCAGCCCTAATTTTTTTGTTTTTTGTTGCGGGTCTGGGGATGGAACCCAGGGCCATTTGACCTCCAAGCTACACCCCCTGCCCTATTTTTTATTCTTTATTTTGAAACCGGGTCTCACTGAGTTGAAGAGGGTCTCACTAAGTAACTGCGGCTGTCTGTGAACCGCGATCCTCTGGTTTCAGCCTCCTGAATGCTGGGAGTACAAACCTGTACCGCCGCACGCAGCCCAGCCCTAATTTTTTTTATTTGTTTTGAAACAGGGTCTCACTGAGTTGTAAAGGGTCTAAGTAGCTGAGGCTGGCTGCAAACTGTGATCCTCCTTTCTTAGCCTTCCAAATGCTGGGATTACAAGGGTGTGCCACCACACCCAGCCTATTTTTTATTCTATCTATCTATCTGTTATCTATCTATCTATCTATCTATCTATCTATTTTTGGTGGTACTGGGGTTCCTGGAAGCCCTTCTACCTCCGGGCTACACTCCCAGACCTATTTTTACATTTTTATTTGGAAACAGGGTCTCCTAAGCCAGCGCGCGCGGCTGGCTTCGAACCTGCACGATCCTCCTGTCTCCGCCTCCCAAGCGCGGGGATTACAAGCGTGTGCCACCACGCCCGGCGATTTATTCTTTATTTTGAAGCCGGGTCTCACTGAGTTGCAGAGGGCCTTACTAAGTAGCTGAGGCTGTCCTCGAACTGCCATCCTCAGGTCTCAGCCTCCCAAGTGCTGGGATTACAAGCGTGCGCCGCCACGCCCGGTTTATTCTTTATTTTGAAACGGGATCTTGCTAAGTTGCGAAGGGCTTCACTACATAACTGAGGCTGGCTTCAAACCTGCACTCCTCCTGTGTCAGCCTCCCAGGTGTTGGGATTACAAGTGTGCGCCACCACGCCCGGCTTCTTCCAAGTTTTAATGGTAAAACAATCAGTGTTTCACAGTTAAAGTTTGATGTTTGATGTTTCCTGTATAGGCTTTTTTGTGTATATGGTGCTAGGGATTGAGACCGGGTGTATCATACCTCTGAGCTGCACCCCAGCTAGCCCTGTTTTTTTTTTTTTTTTTTTTTTTTTGCGGGTCTGGGGATGGAACCCAGGGGCATTCGACCTCTGAGCTACACCTCCTGCCCAATTTTTTAATTCTTTATTTTGAAACCGGGTCTCACTGAGTTGCAGAGGGCCTCACTAAGTAGCTGAGGCTGTCCGCGAACCGCAATCCTCTGGTCTCAGCCTCCCGAATGCTGGGATCACAAGCGTGCGCCACCACGCCCGTCTCCTGTTATGTTTTTTATTTTGAAATAGGATCTCACTAAAGTTACTGAGAGTCTTGCAAAATTACTAAGGCTGGTCTTGAACCTGTGATCTTCCTATCTCATCTCCCAAGTACTGGGATCACTGGCATGGTCCACCATGCACAGCTTGTATAGGTTTTTTTTTTTATAAGTACTTTCCAATAAAGATATGTAAATTCCTCTATTTCTAGTTCTATGAGTGCTTGACAACTAATTATTTTTTTTTTTTGTTTGTGGGTCTGGGGATGGAACCTAGAGGTATTTGACCTCCGATCTACACCCCCTGCCCAATTTTTTATTCTTTATTTTGAAACAGGGTCTCACTGAGTTGCGGAGGGCCTCATTAAGTAGCTGAGGCTGTCCACGAACTGCGATCCTCCGGTCTCAGCCTCCCAAATGCTGGGATTCCAAGCGTGCGCCACCACGCCCGGCTTGACAACTAAAATTTTTATGGAGATGATTGGAGATTCATATGCAATTTTAACAACTCATATAGAGAGACTTCTTATACATGTGGCCCACTTTCCTCCAGCTGTGATATTATAAATGTCTAAGCCAGTCATGGCGGTGCATGCTTGTAATCTTAGTCCTTGGGAGGCTGAGACAGGAGGATTGTGGTTTGAGGCCAGCCTCATCAACTTAGTGAGGGCCTCTGCAACTTAGTGAGACCCCGTTTCATATTTTTTTTTTTTTGGTGGTACTGGGGGTAGAACTCAGGGGCTTTTCTACCTCTGGGCTATACTCCCAGACTTATTTTATGCTTTGTTTGGAACCAGAGTCTCACTGAGTTGCTGAGAATCTCACTAAGTAGCTGAGGCTGGCTTTGAACCTACACAATCCTCCTTTCTCAGCCTCCCAAGAGCTGGGATTACAAGCGTGCGCCACCACACCCGGCTCCTGTTTCAAAATAATTAATACAGGCTGGACATGGAACTCAAAAGTAGAATGCTCGCGACACCCCCCCCAACACATACAAAAATCCTTATGTCATTATTGATATAAATATTTATTTATTGATAAAATCTACCAATCTAAAATCTTTTTCTTCAGTTTTCCTTGTACTTTTTTGTATGATTTTTATATTCTGTACAGTTTTATTACATATTGCTTTTCATTTCAAAGATGATATATTGTTTAGTAAGTGCCCTGTTTTTTTTTTTTTTTTTTTGCGGGTCTGGGGATGGAACCCAGGGGTATTCTACCGCTGAGCTACACCCCCAGCCCTATTTATTATTCTTTATTTTGAAATAGGGTCTCACTGAGTTGCAAAGGGCCTCACTAACTAGCTGAGGCTGGCCTCGAATCATGATCCTCCTGTGTCAGCCTCTCAAATGCTGGGATCACAAGTGTGCACCACCACACCTGGCAGGTTTGTTGTTTTATTTTTAACTGAGCATAGTTCCCTGGAGGTTGACTGGAGTCATTCTATGTCCCAGTAGTCTTATCCTTATTATTGCCTAGTCGTGTCCCATTATATGAATGTATAACAGTGTGTTTTAACTATTCACCTGTTGAGGTACATGTGGGCTAATATCAGTTTTGGGTTATTACAGTTAAAGCTGATGGTGGGGCCAGGCATGGTGGCATATGCCTGTAATCTCAGTACTCAGGGGGCTGATACAGGAGGACCGCAACTTCGTGGCCAGCCTCGGCTACTTAGTGAGGCCCTTTACAACTTAGTGAGATCCTGTTTCAAAATGAAAATAGAAGCTGGGTATGGTGGCACACGCTTGTAATCCCAGCATTTGTCAGGTTGAGACAGGATCACAGTTCGAGGACAGCCTCAGCTACTACTTAGTGAGGCCCTTTGCAACTCAGATCCTGTTTCAAAATTAAAGAATAACAAATAGGGGTTGGGGTGTAGCTCAGTGGTAAAGCGCTTGCCTGGCAAGTACACCCCCATGAGTTCGATCCCCAGTCCAAAAGGACATTAAAAATACTTCCTTAAATAAATAAGCTAAGCCGGGCGTGGTGGCGCACGCTTGTAATCCCCGCGCTTGGGAGGCGGAGACAGGAGGATCGCGCAGGTTCGAAGCCAGCCGCGCTGGCGTAAGAGACCCTGTTTCAAAAATATAAAATAGGTCTGGGAACGTAGCCCGGAGGTAGAAGGGCTTCCAGGAACCCCAGTACCACCAAAAAAAAAAAAAAAAAAATAAGCTAAGAATAAAAATTAGGGTGGGGGAGTAGCTCAGAGGTAGAATGCTCCTGAGTTCAATCCCTAGTATCACACACACACACACACACACACAAAAAAAAAAAAAAGCAAAGAAAGGAAGAAAGAAAACCTGCTGGTAGACATTTGTTGATAGTTTTTTTTATATGAATATAAGTTTTCATTTTTCTGGGATAAATGCCCAGGAGTATAGTTGTAGGTCATATGATGGTTTCATGTGTGTGTGTATTTTTTTTGGGTGGTGGGAGTGCTGGGTATTGAACCCAGGGATATTCTATCTTTGAGCTATACCCCCAGCCCTTTTTAATCTGAAAACAGTTACCCTAAATTGCTGAAGTTTCCCTAAGTTGCTGAGGCTGGCCGTGAACCTGAGATCCTTCTGTCTCAGCCTTCCAAGTACTGGAATTACAGGCCTGTGCCACTCTGTGGGTGGCTGCTCTTTTAGATTTTATGTGTGTATATGTGTGTGTGTGTATTACTAGGGATTGAATGCTGGGGCTTCTCCCTCTCAGATACATCGCAAGCCCTTCTTTCTTACTTACTTACTTGCTTTTTTATCGATTGATATTGAAACAGGTCTCTATAGGTTGCTGGCAATCTTGCTAAATTACTGAGGCTGGTCTCAAATCTGCAATCTTCTTGTCTCAGCCTCCCAAGTACTGGGATCACAGGTATGTTCCACCACATTCAGCTATTTTAGATTCTTTATATATATATATTTTTGGTGGTACTGGGGGAGAAACCAAGGGGCTTTTCTACCTCCGGGCTATCCTCCCAGACCTATTTTATACTTTATTTGGAAACAGGGTCTCACTAAGTTGCTGAGAGCCTCACTCAGTAGCTGAGGCTGGCTTCAGAGCTGTGCGATCCTCCTGTCTCAGCCTCCCAAGCGCGGGGATTACAAGCGTGCGCCACCATGCCCGGCTTTATATTCATTTCTTAAAAATTTGTTAAAAAATAGATCCTGGCATGGTGGTGCAGGCCTATCATCCCAGTACTTAGGAGGCTGAGACGAGTATGAAAGGTTCGAAGCCAGCCTCAACAGTTTAGTGCGGCCCTCCACAACTTAGTGAGGTCCTGTTTCCAAATAAGAAAGAAAATCGGGTGGGGGTTTAGCTCAAAGGTAAGTGCCTCTGTGTCCAGGCCCCGGTGCCACACACCAAACAATAGGTTTTGGATGGAGCTTGGAGGCAGTATGCCTGCCTTCAGTCTCAGCACCACATGCCGGAAATAAATACTCTTTTTAGAGCTATTTCACATTCACAGCAAAATTGAGTGAAATGTATGGTAAGTTGCAGTATATACCTGCCTTCCCATAGCCTTCTCTACTATGCACAGTTCTCATCAGCTTGTTATATTGTTTAAAATTGGCGAACCATAAGCCTGGCATGGTAGTGCAGGTTTGGAATCCCAGTACTTGGCCGGGCGTGGTGGCGCACGCTTGTCATCCCCGCGCTTGGGAGGCTGAGACAGGAGGATCCCACAGGTTTGAAGCCAGCCTCAGCTACTTAGTGAGGATCTCGGCAACTTAGTGAGACCCTGTTTCCAAATAAAATAGAAAAAAAAAGGTCTGGGAGTATAGCCCGGAGGTAGAAAGCCTCTGGCCTCTGGGTTCCACCCCCAGTAACCCCCCCCCCCAAAAAAAAAGTAATCCCAGTACTTGGGAGGCTGAGACAGGAAGTCTCAGCTACTTGGTGAGGCACTCTTCAACTTAGACCTTGTTTCAAATAAAGAATAAAAAATAAGGCTGGGGGTGTAGCTCAGAGGTGGAATGCCCCTGGGTTCAGTCCCCAGTACCCCCAAAAGAAAAAAAAGTGTTGAACCATCCTTGATACATACTGTTACCCTAAACCTGTTTATATAAGTATCACTTTTTAAGTGGCAATTGGGATTGAATCCAGGGGCATTCTACCTCTGAACTACACCCCCAGCCCTATATTATTATTATTTTTTTTTGCAGGTCTGGGGATGGAACCCAGAGGTATCTGACCTCCAAGCTACAACCTCTGCCCAATTTTTTATTCTATATTATGAAACAGGGTCTCACTAAGTTACCGGGGGGCCTCGCTAAGTAGCTGAGGCTGTCTGCAAATCGCCATCCTCCTGTCTCAGCCTCCTAAATGCTGGGATTACAAGCGTGTGCCACCACGCCCAGCTTATTTTTTTTTATCTTCAAACAGGGTCTTGTTGAATATCTGACAGCCTCACTAAGCTGCTGAGGCTGGTCTTGAACCTGCGATCCTCCTGTTTCAGCCTCCCAAGTACTAGGATTACAAGTGTGTGCCACTCTGCCCCTCTCAAGGATAGTGTTTGATATTACATATTCTAAGGATTTTTGGCAAATTCATCCTGTCCTGTCTCCATCATTGTGGCATCATACAGACTAGTTTCATTGCATTAAATATCCTCTGTGCTTCCCTTATTCTTCATCCCTTCTTTTTTTTTTTTTTTTTTTTGGTGGGTCTGGGGATGGAACCCAGGGGCATTTGGCCTCTAAGCTATGTCCTCTGCCCTATTTTTTATTCTTTATTTTGAAACTGGGTCTCACTGAGTTGCAGAGGGCCTCACTAAGTAGCTAAGGCTGTCTGCAAACCGCGATCCTCCAGGTCTCAGCCTCCCGAATGCTGGGATTACAAGCGTGCGCCACCACACCCGGCTTCATCCCTTCTTCTAGTCTTGGCACTGGCAACCACTGATCTTTTTACTGTCTTTCTAGCTTTGCCTTTCCAGAATGTCACATATTTGGAATCATCTGTGTGAATGATTCCAGATTGGCTTCTGTCATTTAGTACTATGCATTTCAGTTTCCTCTGTGTGTTTGCATGCCTTGATAAGTCTTTTTTTTTTCTGTACTAGGGATGGAACCCAGGGGCATTCTACCTCTGAGCTATACTCCCAGCCCTATTTTTTATTCTTTATTTTGAAACCGGGTCTCACTGAGTTGCAGAGGGCCTCACTAAGTAGCTGAGTCTGTCCGCGAACCGCAGTCCTCCGGTCTCAGCCTCCCGAATGCTGGGATTCCAAGCGTGCGCCACCACGCCCGGCTCCCATGAACCCATTTTTAAGCTATGAAGTATGTCAGTATTGGTAATGCTCATATTATAATACACCTAGAGCCGGGCGTGGTGGCGCTCGCTTGGAATCCCAGCATTCGGGAGGCTGAGAAAGGAGGGATCGCGGTTTGCGGACAGCCTCAGCTTCTTAGTAAAGCCCTCCGCAACTCAGTGAGACCCTATTTCAAAATAAAGAATAAAAAATTGGGCTGGACATATAGCTCAGAGGTAGAGTGTCCTTGAGTTCAGTCCCAGTACCACATACAAAAAAATGACTTCATGGAATTGTAGGTATAGGTGAGCTCTTTGATAATACATTGATGAGAAAAATAATCTTTATTTCTTTTTTAGACAAAATCAGTGGTTCTGGAAATAATTCTGATATGATGGAAAATACCAAGGAAGAGGTAACAATAATTTGTAGCATTTTTCAAACATTCATTAATTACTAGTAACCAACTTGCATGTAAGTCATTATATTGATTTTGGTTAGTATGTACCTGTGTTTAAGGCTATTCTTGTTCTTCATTTTGGTAGTGGCCCAGCCCAGTGTGAGGATGTTTTCATTGTTTTTGTTACTTTTATGCTTTACTTCATTAGTTTAAAGTCACAAAACTTAAGGCTTGTTGACAGGTATCCAACCATCATCATGTTCTACCAGTGATGTTTAAGGTAGATGTTTTGTGCATGGTTCCATGATTCATAGATTTCTCAAAACTTAGTATTCAGAGTCTCATAGCATTCCATATTGAGGTTCTTTACTTGATATGCAGGCCCACACTGTTCTGAGATTCTTTGCATGTATTGTAAAAAATTTAATCCAGCTGGGCCTGGTGACATACCCCTGTAAACTCACTTCTTTGCAGGCTGAGACAGGATCACAGGTTCAAGGACAGCCTCAGCAAGTAGTGAGATTCTCAGCAACCTAGAGACCCTGTTTCCTAAAAAAAGGGGAGCCAGGAAGTGTGGGTTAGAGGTAGAATGCCCCTGTGTTCAATCCCCAGTACAAAACAAAATGGAACCTATTATTATGATATACCGTGTACTAATGATGGCAAGTGTTTCACTCAGTAAGCTGTAGTAGTTACTCTGTGCCATTTTAGCATAGAGAATGACATATTTTAGATCCTTCTTAAAACTCCCTGTATTGATGTCTGATTACTTCTGCACCTTTGTTTTGTCTAAGGGTCATGGTACAGCGGGGTGTCCCCTGGCACCCCCTAGCATGCAGTGGCAATGAGTAAAATGACAGAACTGAGGATTTAGATCAGTGGTCCAGTGCTGGCCCAGCACGTGTGAGGCCGTGGGTTCAGTTCACAGTACTACAAGACAAAAGGCACGAAATTGGGGCTGGGGTGTAGGTAAGTGGTAGATCGCATGATAGAAGTTCTGACTTCAATCCCCAAGTGTCAAAAATGAACTAAACAAAATAAAATGAGATAAATGAGGACCAAAATTAAGCTTCACTCAAGAAAACCTGACAGTAGAAATGAGAATTAGGTTATTTGGGGGACTTTAGTGATTGAATCTAGGGCTATGTGCATGCTAAGCCTGCACTGTACCACTGAGAATTAGCTTTTTTTTTTGGTGTTCCTGGGGATTGAACTCTCGGATGTTCTATTTCTGAGCTATAACCCCAGTTATATTTTTATTCTCTCTTTTTTTTTTTTCGGTACTGGGGATGGAACCCAGGGGCATTCCGCCTCTTGAGTTACACCTTCAGCCTTATTTTTTATTCTTTATTTTGAAATAGGGTCTTACTAATTTGCGAGGGCCTCACTGAGTAGCTGAGGCTGACTGCAAACCTGTAATCCTCCTGTCTCAGTCTCCCAAATACTGGAATTATGAGCATGTGCCACCATGCTTGGCTTATTCCTCTTTTTTTTTGGTGGTACTGGGGTGGACCCCAGAGGCTTTCTACCTCTGGGCTATACTCCCAGACCTATTTTCTATTTTATTTGGAAACAGGGTCTCACTAAGTCGCTGAGAGCCTCACTAAGTAGCTGAGGCTGGCTTTGAACCTGCGCAGTCTTCCTGTCTTAGCCTCCCAAAGGCTGGGGTTACAAGCGTGCGCCACCACGCCTGACTTGGCTTATTCTTTTTTTTTTTTTTTTTGGCGGGTTTGGAACTGGAACCTAGGGGCATTCAACCTCCAAGGTACACCCCCTGCCCTTTTTATAATTCTTTATTTTGAAACAGAGTCTCACTAAGTTGCAGAGGGCCTCACTAAATAGCTGAGGCTGTCCACGAACCACGATCCTCCTGCCTCAGCCTCCTGAATGCTGAGATTACAGGCGTGTGCCACCATGCCCGGCTGGCTTATTCTTTTTTGAAACAGAGTCTTGCTAGGTTTCTGAGAGCCTTGTTAAGTTGCTGAGGGTGTCCATGAACCTGCAATTCTCCTCTCAGCCTCCCAAGTACTTGGATTTCAGGCACACGCTGCCATGCCTAGCTCAAGAATTAACTATTGAAATTGCTTTTAGAAGAGTATTTTAGGCTGGGTTGGTGACACACACCTGTAATCCCAGTATTTGGAAGGCTAAGACAGAAAGACCACGGGTTTGTGGCCAGCCTCAGCAACTTATTGAGGCCTTCTGCAACTTAGTGAGATCCTGTTTCTAAATAAAATATAAAAATAGGGCTGGAAGTGTAGCTCAGAGGTAGGGTGCCCCTGAGTTCAGTCCCCAGTACTACCAAAGAGAGAGAGACAGAAAGACAGACAGAAGTATTTTAGGCATATAAATTATCTCATTATATCAATATATCCAAGATCTTGCTGTATAGGAAAATAGTTAATGATAGAGATGTTACTTTGAGAGTGTACTCACCTTTGCGTTTTTTCTCATGTTTAGGGAACTATGTCTTCAGAAAAATCCAAATCTTCAGGATCATCACGATCAAAGAGGTTGGTTGATGTTGAAGGGAAAAAAGTTTTTTCCTGGCTGTATTAGTTTCCATTTCTAGAAATATAATTATATAATTAAAATAGTATACAAAATATATTTTGTTTTACGTACTTTTTTTGGCATTCAGGAATGAATCCAGGGGCACTCTACCTCTGAGCTTCACCCCAGCCCTTTTTTAAAATTTATTCTTGTTTAGAATCACGGTCTTGCCAGGTTGCTGAGACTGACCTTCAACCTTAGATCATCCTGTCTCAGCCTTCCAAGTACTGGGTTTACAGGTGCGTATCACTGCACCTATCATAAACTGACTAATTTGTTATAATACAATCTCTGTATCACCCAGTTTCAATAGTCATTCCAAATTTGAACATGAAGGGAATTTTTAGTGAAAGTTTTATTATGTAAACCAGGCGTGGTGGTGCATGCTTGTAATCCCAGCATTTGGGAGGCTGAAACAGGAGGATTGTGGTTTGCGGACAGCCTTAGCTACTTAGTGAGGCCCTTTGCAAATCACTGAGACCCTGTTTCAAAAATAAAGAATAAAAAATAGTGCTGGGGGTGCAGCTCGGAGATAGAATGGTTCCATCCCCAGTACTGCCAAAAAAAAAAAAAAAAAGAGTTAATGACCTTTGCAGTGTATAGCTCATTTCTAAAGGTGGGTGGACTTGGGCATGCTTGTAATCTCAGTGTTTTTTTTTTATTTTGTGGTTAGGGTGGAATCCAGAGGCTTTCTACCTCCGGGCTATACTCCCAGACCTATTTTATATTTTATTTGGAAACAGGGTCTCACTAAGTTGCTGAGGGCCTCACTAAGTAGCTGAGGCTGGCTTCGAACCTGTGCGATCCTCCTGTCTCAGCCTCCCAAGCGCGGGGATTACAAGCGTGTGCCACGCTTGTGTGTGGCTAATCCCAGTATTTTGGAGGCTGAGACTGTAGGATTACAAGTTCGAGGCCATTGTATGATAATTTAACAAGACTGGGTTTTAAAATAAAAAAGAGCTTTGATTATAGTTCAGTGGTAGATATCCCCTGGGTTTAATCCCTAAAACCACATAAACAAATAAGCACACATGCAAAACACATGTGTTTGTATATACATAGATATATGTGTGTATGTATATGTTTCTTTATATATATATATCCATGTGTATATTTATGTATATATACATGAATGCATATATATGTATTTAATGTTTTAGATAATAATATGTGCTGAAAAAGGAGAAAAAAAGAAGTATTGAATGTGTAAGACAACATGGTATTTTAGGATTGTGTGAAATTGTCTAGGATGAGTGTTAGTCATCATAGATGTAAGTTATGAGGCTATGAAAGAATGGCAGACTTTTTTTGTGTGGTATTGGGGGTGGAACCCAGGGGCCTTCTACCTCCAAGCTATACCCCCAGCCCTATTTCTTATTTTTTATTTTAAAACAGGGTTTCAGTTGTGGAGGGCCTCACTAAGTAGCTGAGGCTGGCCGCAAACCTGCGATCCTCCTTTCTTAGCCTCCCAAGTACTGGGATCAGCAATCATGTGCCACTACACCTGTCTTGGTAAACAGTTTTTTTTTGGTTCTCAGTTGTTAAATTGTTCACAAGGACTTAAACTATTTCTAAATATACTTAACCCCCCAAATACTGGGAAATATATATATTTGTACTAGGGATTGATTTTAGGGACATTCTACATTCGAGCCCCACCTCTTTAAAATATATTTAAAAACTTTTGAACCAAAGTTGGGCGTGGTGGTGCACGCTTGCAATCCCTGTACTGGGAGGCTGAAACCCGAGGATCGCGGTTTGGGGACAGCCTAGGCTACTTAGTGAGGCCCTCTGTAACTCAGTGAGACTCTGTTTCAAAATAAAGGATAAAAAATAGGGCAGGGAGTGTAGCTCGGAGGTCAAATGCCCTTGGGTTCCATCTCCAGACCTACAAAAAACAAATTTATTTGGAAACAGGGTCTTCCTAAGTTGCTGAGAGTTACACTAGGTTGCTGATGCTGTCCCCGAACTTTCTACCCTCCTATCTCAGCCTCCCAAGTACTGGGATTATAGGCATGCGCCCCACGGGAGTGTATTTCTTACTAGCAATTTGCTGCTTTAGTCTATTGGACTCTTGTTGCCTCTAAGTACAGCTTGCTTGCTTGTTATTTTATTCTCTACAATAGTGATTCATAAACATTCATGATCCCCTTTGTAGATTTTTTTTGAAGTCCTGAGGATGAAAGCCAAAGCCTGTTTTTTATTCCTTATTTTGAAACAGGGTCTCACTAAGTAGCTGAGGCTGGCCGCTAACATGTGATCCAGCCTTCCGAATGCTGGGATTGCAAGCATGTGCCACCATGCCCGGCTTCCCTTTGTAGATTTTTAAGAACATACATGGCCAGGCATGGTGGCACATGCCTGTACTCCCAATACTTAGGGGGCTGAGATATGAAGATGAATGGTTCGAGGACAGCCTCAGTAACTTAGTGAGGCTCTCTTCAACTTAGGAAGACCCTGTGTCTAAATAAAAAATAAATCAGGACTGGAGGTGTAGCCCAGAGGTAAAATGCCCCTGGGTCCCATCCCTGTGTACACACACACACACACACACACACACACACACACACACACACACACACTGCACATGTCCTGGTCCTACTGTATGTTACTGAATCATATCCTGTAGTGATATTTCAGAGATGTATGCTTTCCTTTCTGATTCTGATACACATCCCCGATTGAGAGCTACTGCAAAATCTAAACATATTACTTATGTCTTTGGAGTGATGTTCCAGTGGTCAGAAATGCTCATAATTCTATGGACTTAATTGTTTTCTAGGAAACCTTCAATTGTAACAAAGTATGTAGAATCTGATGATGAAAAACCTTTAGATGAAACTGTGAATGAAGATGCTTCTAATGAAAATTCAGAAAATGACATTACTATGCAAAGCTTGCCAAAAGGTAAGGTTTGTTAATTTTTCATATCCATTTACAGTTAAAATGTATTTTTAAATGCAATGATCACAAAATGGAATGTGGTTTCTGTTAGCTATATTTAAAAGACCATGTTAGTCTTTTACTGATCGTGGTCTGGAAGTGTATTAGAACGATCATAGTAACGTGTTATTGATGGTAAAAATTTGGAATATCCAATTAGTTTCGAAAAGAACAAAATCAAATATTTTTTCCATTGGGTTTGTAAACAAAAGGGGAGGGGCCTTTGTTTTCTAAACGATACTTGAATGTGGAGGTAGGGTTAAAAGTTGAATAGTTTTGATTTGCTAAATTTTTATGTGCTTGGTTTATGTAAAAACGTAATGACAATTCTTGAAAACTTAAAAGTTTTAGTTCAGATTAGTCTTAATGCATTCTCCCTTTTTCAGTGGTCTCAAATATCAAACCCGGGGCCTCACTTGTGGTAGTCAGCACTCTGTTGCTGAGCTCTCTCCCAGCCCCTGTCTTAAATTCCCTACGGCTAAAAAGCCAGAGTTAACCATTAAAGATAGATTTAGATGTACTGCGTAAAGTTACCTTTTTTCAAAAATGTTGTCATATATATGTCAACTCTTTAACTGTAAAATTCCATTAATTAGATGGAGGGGGAAAAAGCTAACTGAAGATCTTGGACTTTTCATAGCTTATGTCTGATTGCAGAGTGGATGAAGAAAGAGTGATAAGGGAATTGGTGATTCCACTGTGTTTGAAAGAGTCAACATTTTAATTTTTTTCACTGTTAAACCATGTCTCTTAGTAGAATTTTTAATTTACTCTCACAGTCAGATCTTTTATAGCAGTGTTTATTAAATCTTGTTCCCTATGTTTTTGTGATGCATTTTTAGAATTATGGAAATTTACAAAATTTGGTGGGTAGAGGTGTCAGCTTTTGTTTAGGAGCTACAGTGTGAATTGAGAAATGACATGTGGGCCGGGCGTGGTGGCGCACGCTTGTCATCCCAGTACTTGGGAGGCCGAGACAGGAGGATCACAGGTTTGCGGCCAGCCTCAGCAACTTAGTGAGGTCCTCTGCAACTTAGTGAGACTCTGTTTCAAGATTAAAATAGGGCTGCGGGTATAGCTCAGAGGTAGAATGTCCCTGGGCTTAATCCCGAGTACGAAACACACACACACACACACACACACAAAAGACAAGAAAAGAAAATATGGAAAGGAAATGTTAGAAAAGTGGCAGAAGAAGAATTGAGGGGCCTATGATTTACTTGGCTTGCCAAATTATGTCAGTTTTAGGCAGTGGGTTTTTTGTCTGAGGTCAGAAACAACTAACAGGAGAGTCTGCGTCCCAATGGCAGCGTCTCACTGAATGGTAACATTCTTGGTGAATGCCATGGGGCGTGCTTATGGTGTTAAGAATTCGGAGTTGAAACTCACCGATACTGTGAGAGAAATCAGTATGTCGCTAACCTGAGTAAAGCCTATTTCTGTTATACTAGAACAAATAAACCTGCTTCATACGGTTAAATCTGTGTGGTTATTTTTATTGTCAAAATACTGTATTGAGTATGTGTAGGTATCCAAATGAACTCAAAAGGGTGCAGCAGGGTAGTTACGGTTTATGGTGTTAAGGGAACACATTCAGAGTTCAAGGCCATTTTTTTTTTTTGGTTTTAAATTGAGAAGCTAAGATTTCAACCCAGTTTGCCTTAATCCAAAGCTAGTGGGTGCACAATTTCCACTTTGATACTTTGCTTTGTTCCATTTAGAGAAGAATCTTCAGGAAAGAAAGGCTGAATTATTTTTTGAATATTTTAAAATCTCGAGTTAGCCGGGTGTGGTGGCGCACGCTTGTAATCCCTGCGCTCTCAGCAACTTAGTGAGACCCTGTTTCCAAATAAAATAGAAAATAGGTCTGGGAGTGTAGCCTGAAGGTAGAAAGCCTCTGGGTTCCACCCCAAGTAACACCACATACACACAAATATCTTGAGTTATTTTCATATGCTGGGGCTTCTCTAGCCTATATGCATGATATGATTGTTGTAAATAACTTTTTTGAGGGGGATGAGGATCATTTAAACTTAAGCAGAGTCTACAAAATGGAAATCTTTTATGCCCTCTCCCCCCTTTTTTAGAGATTCAGAAATTCACGTAACATCTAGATGCTGTAACTTGCCAAAATCTGCTTGTTGAATAACAAAGATCTGTGTTTCAGAGGGAGCACTGACAGCCACCTGCTTTTACTTTAATTGTTGTCGGTAATGGCCACTTACTAAATGGAACAATGTAGGTGAGGTTTGAGACCTGGACCCTTTTTGCAATGTCCATTTTATTTGCTCTTGAGAGAATGGATTGAAAAGTTAAATTGATAACTTTCTCTTCAGTCCATTTGTTCTGTAGTTAAGAAAGGACTTTTCTTTCTAAAATAGTTCAATGGACACGAACAAATGCTTTCATTCCACAATTTATTGTTAGAGCACTTTAGCTTTCTTAAAGTAATCTTCCATTTAAAACTCTTTAGGCTAGCTGGGCGTGGTGGCTCACGCTTGTAATCCCAGCGCTTGGGAGGCCGAGACAGGAGGATCGCACAGGTTCGAAGCCAGCCTCAGCTACTTAGTGAGGCTCTCAGCAACTTAGTGAGACCCTGTTTCCAAATAAACTAGAAAATAGGTCTGGGAGTATAGCCTGGAGTTAGAAAGCCTCTGGGTTCCATCCCCAGTACCACCAAAAAAAATTAAACTCTAGGCTAATCTTAACAATGCTCTTGATTTTGCAGGGTAGTGAAGCTTTGACATACTATTTGGGAAATCCTGTAGAACAAATGCAGCCTTAATTGAATGATCCCCTCCACTCATCCCCAAAGTAAAATAAAACAACCCTGAAAAATACCTTAAAAGTTTTTTCTCATTTCTAATATAAAAAGAGTAAAATGTCTTTTTTATTCCTCTTTACTATTTTACAAATTCTCTATGGAACTTAGCTTGAATGTTAATATTCATAACAGCTTTTGGAATTGGCACTATAAACATTCAGAATTGGGCTGAGGCTCTTTGGTTCCTACATTTCTGTTACAATCCGTAATACCTCACCCTCCTTCTATGAACCATATTCCAGCCACGTAGTGTGATTGTTGGCACCTGGCCCTTGTACTGCTTTCCTATCTCGTTTACTCTCGTGAGGTCCTTATACACGTTTTAAGCGTTGAAGGAGAAACTATGTACCAGCAATGTTGGCTTTGTCTGAACTGAAGTCTTGTACTTCACTTGCACATTTAGTATGTGTAATGGTTTTCTAAATGAAATCATTCTAGGTACAGTGATTGTACAGCCAGAGCCAGTGCTGAATGAAGACAAAGATGATTTTAAAGGGCCTGAATTTAGAAGCAGAAGTAAAATGAAAACTGAGAATCTCAAAAAGCGCGGAGGTAAATACAAGTGCAAATGGAACATGAGTTTAAATTGCTGTTTATGACCATATTGGAAAATTTTGTGCTTCCTAAAAATACCTCCATTTTCTGCCATTGTTTATTAAAAGCACTGCTTAAAAGTAACTTCTGGTGCTCTTTGAGCTCTGAAGCAGAAAAGGTTAAACACCATTTATCAAAATACCCTTGCCTTCAGCGGCTATTAAGTTATTTCAAGAAGCTTATTAGCGTTTCCTTCCTCCACATGTTAGTTCCACAATACCTATATGGCAGAATACCACGTGTTTTCTCTTACCCAGGAAGAATTAGAGGTTTATTCCAAAATTTTGCCTGTGGCCTTCAGGTAACTAACTCCACATATATTCAGAATATTGTTACATAGAGTGATAGACATCTGTGTTAGGCATTGACCTTGGGGCACTTATTAAAAATGAAAACCCCTTGACTTAACTTCTAACAGGGTAGCATTTCTGGGAACAAGGTCACTAATGACCAAGGTAAATTTGTTCTTAGTGTATGCTAAAGTTTCAGATCTGCTATGCAATGTAGAGTTGAGTTGGAAGCAGAAGGGAGCTAGAGCTAATAAACTTCTCTCCATGTGCTAGGGCCACCTGTCCCTTATCCTTCCACCTGCACTGATGTGTACATCCAAACTGGCTACATTTCTCTATAATGTATAGCATAAGAAGAGTTCATTTAGAAATTTCTGAGAGTGGAGTGTGTGTCCTACCTGTTTGTGTGTGGTTCCTAAAGAGTGCCTGTATACACACCTGGGCAGACGAGCAGAGCCAGTATGTACAACTATGAACCGAGTGACTCTCCAAAGGACAGAGCGTGACGCTCCAGTTCTAAATAGAAGTGTAATAAAGGTATCTATTTTATACTGACCATGTTATCTAAAAGGTGACATTCTAGTAAAATATTTATATTGGGGAAAATCAATGAAGATTTTTATTTCAATACTGTGATTATCTTGATGGAGCCAGTAAAATATATCTGTACTTATTCTATCAGGTTTCAGATTAAATAATTTATTAGGTTGCCAGTGAAAATCAAGGAAACGTTTAGTCTTTGGCCCACAAGGGGGTGTCCAGCCCCCTTTGAAACGATTTTCTGAGAATATCGTTTATAGTAGGGAAACTGCCATGGCGGCGACACAGCTCCCCAGGTAAGGTGCAGTTCTCACAACTTCAGGGAATCAGCAAGTGATGATGGTAAGGCTCGGTAACATGAGCAGCTTCCGATCGTGGATCCTTCAGCATAGACTACTTTGCATCACGATGTCCAAGTGGTGTCTTTCGGGAAGGGATTCTAGAACTGAATAGTGTCTGAAATGTGGATAGCATCTGAAAGCACAGTAAAAGAAGAACCATTGTGATCGGGGAGGGTATTCCCAGCGCCACTTTGCTATGCTGCTGGTCTCAGCTGAGAGTGTCTCTAGAACATTTGTATTGAGTGTTGTATTTAAGATTGTTTGTGATACTTAAGGGAATATGTGTGTTTATTGTCCTATAGTAGCATTTAAATATTTTATGTTTAGGCTTGTCCTAATCATTTGTTCCATCTGTAAAAACCGTCAGAAATCACACAGGGAGCCGGGTGTGGCGGCACAGGCTTGTAATCCCAGTACTTGGGAGGCTGAGACAGGAGGATCACAGGTTCAAGGACAGCCTCGGCAACTTAGAGAGGCCCTCTCTCTAACTTAGTGAGACCCTATTTCCATATAAGAAATCAAGTCGGGTTGGGGGTATAACTTGGAGGTAGAATGCCTCTGGATTCCATCCCCAGTACGTACCAAAGGGAAAAAAAAGGGAATCACATGGGAAATTTAATTTAGGTTTACTTATATATACACAAATGAATAAAGGAGTGATCGGAGGTACTGAATTGTAATTAGCATTCAAACTTTTTAGTAAAATTTGTTCCAAAATCTAAGCCTAATGTAAGAAATTGTCAAGCATGTAAACTTTCTATATAAAATAATCTTTGATTGATTTGGAACAAAATTATAGCATAATGGCACAGCTAAAGCGACCATTTCACGAATTGCCTTTTTAAAAATATCCTAGCCTGGGCATGGTGGTACATGCCTGTAATCCTAGTACTTGAAAGACCGGGACAGGGTAATCACTGGTTTGAGGTCAGCCTCAGCAACTTAGCAACACCCTGTTTCAAAAGAAAAAGAAAAAGGACTGAGGGTGTAGCTCAGAGATATAAAGTCACTGGGTGCAATCCCCAGTAATTCCCTGTCCCCCAAAAAACAATCATAGTCTATTTTGACGTAATGTCCCCAGTTTAATTGTTAAAAATTATGTTATACCTAAATATTCTGCACAGCAAAATAATTTTGTTCTCTTTTTAAAACCACTAAAATGTGAAGTCAGAAATGAAAATACCTCTTTTCTATTTATATACTGTTATAATCTTGAAGATATTTTATATCTAAATATAAAAATTTAAAACATATACAGAAACAAGTACATAAAGTAACATTTCAACATTTTACCATATTTACTTCAGATCTCACTTAAATAAAATAATGGTTCAGTCCTCCTTTCATCCATTTCCCCTTCCTCCCACCCCACAGGTAATGATTATCTTAAATTTTATGCATGTGCATGTTTATGCATGTTTTTCTATATTTTTATACATGTATTAAAACATTTTTCATTGAAAATATAAAAAATAGTATGCTGTATATTTCCTTTGGGAACACTTTTTATATTGTTTTTGAAATTTATATATGTCAGTAAATATATATCTACTATATATATCTTTATTCTTACTATATATCTGCTGCTATACATAATTCTGTTATAGTATGAATAAAATTTTTTCTAAAATATGAAGTTATTTCCAGTTTTTGTTTTCTGATTAGCACAGCAGTGGGTTCTTTATATACTATTTTTTTTGCTCATGTTGGGGAATTTTTCCAAAGGATCGCATTGTTTAAAAGAAATTCTTGTTCGCTGTATATTGTGAAAATACCTAAAAGGTAATAACATTTAGCACAGGATGAATATTCATCTGTAGTTTTCATTTATCTTGTTTGGTTTCTTGAATGAAATCATTATTTGTAATGAAAATGTATGTTATATATTTGTTTTTGTTAAAACAACAATAATATGAATACTCAAGATGAAAACACAAACATAGGATGCTGACGTGTGTGTGTGTGTGTGTGTGTGTGTGTGTGTTCCTAGGGATTGAAGCCAGAAGCATTCTACCTCTGCACTACACCCCCAGCCCTATGTTATTTTTTATTTTGGAATGTGGTCTCACTAAATTACGGAGGGCCTCCCAAGGTTGCTGAGGGTAGCCTCAAACCTGTGATCCTCCTGCCATCCTTCTAAGTACTGGGATTACAGGCATGTGCTACCATGCCTGTAGGACGGTGTGATTTAAAGTAAAATATTAGCAACGTATATAGTAACCCTGCAAATTTTCTTATTTCCTGAAAAAGTATGGTGTTGTCCTTGTGCTTTTTTTCATGATACGAGGGGATGGAATCCAGGAGCATTCTACCTCAGAGCCACACTCCCAGCCCCATTTTAGTTTTTCTGTTTTGAAACAAGGTCTCACTGAATTGCTGAGGCTGTCCTTGAATTTGCAATCTTCCCTCTTAGTTTTTCAAGTATTGGAATAATGGGTTTGTACCGCTGTGCCTAGCTGGTCCTTGTACTTGAAACTTCTTAGCTGGGCATGGTGGTGCACGCTTGTAATCCCAGTACTTAGGAGATTAAGACAGGAGGACTGCAGGTTTGTAGCCAGCCTCAGCTACTTAGTAGGCCCTTCATAACTTAGTGAGACCCTGTTTCAAAATAAAGAATAAAAAATAGGGTTAGGATTATAGCTCATTGGTAGGGATGCCCCTGGGTTCAATCCTCAGTACCACAAAAAGAAAAAAACTTCTTTAGCTTCTAAAAATAAGCATACAATAATGTTTAGTCTCATGGTGCTTTAAATCTTAAAACTATCAAAATCACAAAATAGAAAATTACAAGATAGAAATATATATAATGATTTGTCTTTTATTTATAAATGGAGACAGAGGTGGGTGATATTTTCCCCCTACTTTTCTCCCTTTTATTTGTGAATGCAGGTGTTTTCACGGGTCTGTTTTGAATCATAATCTACTGTCTTATTTGGATCAAAGTCTTGGTTGTACATCAGGTTCATGTGTAAAAAATGTCTGCGATTTGAATCCAGTGGGTTTTTTTTTTTTGCGGCGGTATTGGGGATAGGACCCAGGGGCATTCAACCTCTAAGCTATATCCCCAGACCTATTTTATTCTTTGGTTTGGAAACCGGGTCTCACTAAGTTGCAGATGGCCTAAGTTGCTGAGCCTGGCCGCGAACTTGTGAACTTCTGTCTCAGCCTTCCAAGTACTAGGATGACAAAGTGTGCGCTAGCAAGCCCAGTTGAATCCAGTATTTTAGAGGTCGAAAGACAGCCTGTTTTTTCTTTTTGTTTTCTTAGATGGGGTTTTACTGTCTTGCCCAGTCTTTCCTTGAACTCCTGGGCTCAAGTGTAGCTGGGACTATAGACAAGTGTCTGAGTGTCTTTTTTTTTGGTGGTCCTAGAGACTGAGCCCAGAAGTATTCTACCTACAGGATATAGCCCCATCCCTATTCTTTTGTTTAGTTTGAAGTAGGCTCTCACTAGGTTGATGAGAGTCTCACTACTTCCTGAGGCTGTCCTGGAACCTGGGATTTTCCTGTCTCAGCCTCCCAAGTACTGGGATTACAAGTGTGCGCCATCAAAGCAGATTCTTTGGATGGTTCTGGTAATGTCATGTGCAAATTTTCATGTACTTTATTGATAAGATTTTTGCACACAATTTCACATTGAGAATAAAAACCTTCAGGGCATGGCTAACACATATAGGGTTGAAAACGAATCTTTCCACATGTGTCACTTCCCCATTTTTAAGAAGTGATGTTATATTTATTTGTAAAGCAATACCAACATGAAATAAGAGCTCTTGAACTTTAGAACTTTGTTTGGTACTGGGGATTGGACCCTAAGGGCATTCCACCTCTTTAACTACACTCTCAGCCCTTTTTAATTTTTATTTGGAAACAGGTTCTTGCTAAGTTGGTGAAGATCTTGCTAAGTTGCCTTGAACCTGCGATCCTCCTGTTTCAGCCTCCCAAGTACTGGGATTACAGGCGAGCACCATTGCTCCTGGTTTAGAAACTTCATGGGTCATGTTATGTTAGGGTGTGAGAAATGTAAAAGGAAATAGCATGGGATTGGTAGCTTGAATTTACCAATATTGTTAGGTGTTGAAGAGAGTTGAAAAAGTTAATAATTTAAACTTGTCAAAAAAGCAGTTTCTCAAGGGTTATGAGGTCTTCCATTTCCAATACAAAGTTTTCAATATACTGACTAAGGTAAACATATTTTCCCCTCTGTGTGTAAATGTGTGAATAATGATCACTCCTTTTTCCTAGAAGATGGCCTTCATGGAATTGTGAGCTGCACGGCTTGTGGACAACAGGTCAATCATTTTCAAAAAGATTCCATTTATAGACATCCTTCACTGCAAGTTCTTATTTGTAAGGTATGTAATGATCTGTTGGTAAGCTTTCTGCTCTTGGAGGGCTTACACTGTAGTGGGGAAGAGTGATGTCTAAAGTCTTGGAAAGTGCCGTTATAGAGGAGATAGTGTGATTATGGAGTGTTCATGAAGCTTTTGTCATTAGGACTTGGGTTGGGTGGCTTTCTAGTGGAGGTAAAGTAAACTGATAACTGATATGAATAAGAGTTGGCCTGGTCGGGCCAGGCATGGTGGCACACGCTTGTAATCCCAGCATTTGGGAGGCTGAGACAGGAGAATGGTGGTTCCCGGACAGCCTCGGCTACTACTTAGGCCTTTGTAACTCAGTGAGACCCTGTTTCAAAATAAAGAATAAAAAATAGGGCTGGGTGTGTAGCTCGAAAGTAGAATGTCCCTAGGTTCAGATCCCATTACTACATAAATAAATAAATAAATAAATAAATAAAATATTTAAGCTGGATATAGTGGCACACGCTTGTGATCCCAGTACATGTGAGGCTGAAACAGGAGGATTGCAGGTTTGTAGCCAGCCTCGGCAACTTATAAATTTTTTTGTTTGTTTGTTTTTGTTTGGTTTGGTTTTTTTTTGCAGTGCTGGGAATTGAACCCAGGAGCATCTACTTCCAAGCCACACCCCCAGCCCTATTTTTTATCTTTTATTTTGAAACAAGGTCTCACCAAGTTGTGGAGGGCCTCACTAAGAAGCTGAGGCTGGCTGTGAACCTGTGATCCTCCTGTCTCTGCCTCCCAAGTACTTGGATTACAAGCATGTACCACCATACTTGGCTCTCAGCAATTTGGGAGGCCCTATGCAACTTAGACCCTGTATCAAAATAAAGAATAAAAATATGGCTGGTGGTATCGTTTGGAGGTAGAATGCCCCTAGGTTTAACCCACAGTTCCGGGGGGGGGGGTAGTTTAAGGCAGCTGTTGTGGCACATGCTTATAATCCCAGTTCTTGGTTGGCTGAGACTGGAAGATTGCAGATTCTTGACCAGCCTTAGCTACTTAGTGATACCTTCTGCAACTTAGTGAGACCCCGTTTCAAAAATAAAGAATAAAAAATAGGGCTGTGTATGGAGCTCAGATGGAGTGTCCCTGAGTTCAATCCCCAGTACTGCCAAAAAAAAAAAGGAGAAAAAATGTATTAATTAGGCATGGGTATCACGTGTCTTTAATCCTAGTATTTGGTAGGCTGAGACAGTAGGATTGAAAGTTTGAGGTCACCTTGCAGTAACTCAGTGAGATCCCCGTTTCAACATAAGATAAGATAAAATAAAATAGAGCTGGGAGTGTAGCTCAGATGTAGAATGCCCATGGTTTTAGTCCCCAGTGCCCAACACACACACACGCGCACACACACACACACACACACACACACACACACGAATGTTTAGTGTATGCTGACAAGAGTTTTAACAGTTCATTTACACTTTTATTAATATTACCATGGAGCTAATTTTTTTTTTTTTACTGAAGATTAAACTCAGAAGGATTCTACCTCTAAGCTACACCTCCAGCCTGATTTTACTTCTTATTTGGAAACAGGGTCTCACTAAGTAGTCAAGAGCCTTACTAAGTTTCTGAGGCTGACTTTGAACTTGCGATACTCCTGCCTCAGTCTCCCAAGTACTGGAATTACAGGTAGTCACCACCCTGCCTGGCCCGTGGAGTAAACTTAAAATGCCCATGAATATCAAGCGTAGGGCTCCCTCACTCATGTAAGCGGAGATGAGTCTTGAGTTAGTTTGTTACCCATTGAAAAGCCACGTCCCAAAAGCAGGGAAGGAGCTAGGCATGGTGGCACATGACTCAGCGATTTAGCGAGACCCTTTTTCAAAGTAAAAAAATAAAAAGGGCTAGGAGTGTAGCCCAGAGGTAGAACACCTCTGGGTGCAATCCCCAGTACCAAAAAACAGAAAACAAAAAAAAGCAGGGAAGGCTATATTTTCTTCTGAGTTGTAACGCTAGACTTTTTGTGTGTGATATTAGAGATTAAACTGAGCTACATCACTAGCCTTTGTGTGTGTGTTTGGGGGTGGGTACTGGAGCTTGAGCCCAGGGGCATTCTACCTCTGAGCCACACTTGCAAACATATTCTATTTTTAGTTAGTTAGTTAGTTAGTTTATTTATTTATTTATTTATTTATGGCACTGGGGATGGCACCCAGAGGCATTCGATCTCTGAGTTCCACCCCCCCAGCCCTATTTTATTTTAAACAGCGTCTCGCTAGGTTGATGAGAGTCGCACTACTTGCTGAGGCTGTCCTCGAACCTGCGATTCTCTTAGCCTCCCAAGCACTGGGATCCCAAGTCACGTGCCACCATGCCCGGCTATCCCCAACCCTTTTGTTAAAAAAAATTATTATGAGACAGGCTTTCACTAAATTCTCAGGCATAGAAGTGTGGTGCTCAGCCTCAGCCTCCCACGTAGCTGGGATTACAGGTGGCACCACACCTCCTTTCCTTTCCTTTTCTCTTTTCTTTGTTGTATTGGAGATTGAACCCAGGGGTGTTCTACCTATGAGCTACCCCAGTTTTATTTTATTTTATTTTATTTATTTTAAAATATAGTCTCACTAAATTGTGGAGGGCCTCACTAATTTGCTGAATCTGGCTGCTAACCTGCAAATATTGGGATTACATGCATGCATCACCATGTCTGGGAAGTTTTGACCTTTTTTTTTTTTTTGGGTGGTACTGGGGATGGAACCCTTCTACCTCCGGGCCACACTCTCAGACCTATTTTATAATTTTTATTTGGAAACAGGGTCTCTTGAGCCAGCTGAGGCTGGCTTCGAATCTAAGCGATCCTCCTGTCTTAGCCTCCCGAGCGCGGGGACTACAAGTGTGCGCCACCACGCCCGGCGGGGTTTTGACCTTCTTAAATGTGATGAAATTCATTTTGTCCGTTAGCAATTTGTTTCCTCCTTTTCTTGAATTCAGTTTACCCAGTGACCTATCTAGGGTACATACGGTAGTGTCTACTTGTATTTTATTTTTCTGTAATGAAGATTAAGCCCAGAGTGGATGCTAGTTAAGCCGCTACCACTGAACTACATATATCTATAGTATTTTTTAGTTTATTTTGAGACAAGGTTCTGTTATATTGGCCATGTTGGCCTCGAAGTTGAGATCCTTCTCTCTTAGCCACCTTTATTTATTTTAAATTTTGAGGGGGCAGATCTCAGGTTGCTGGATTTGTAACCTGTATCTTTTCTCCTTCCTTATATGTATGCTTTCTCTTACTCAAGGGCCAGATGGTTGTGCCTAGGCCATCTCAGTAATCAGTTGTTTTCATCGGTGAGCATTGAACCTTCCCTTGTCTCAGTATCACTGGAAATGAGTTTGAAGTTAGCAACACTTAGATTTGAATAAGTTTTTCCTCTTACTACTTGTGTATTATTTGTGTATTAATAAACCTTAACCTTTTCACTCATAATATTTTCTACCTTACATGGTACACACTTTGAGTTGTAAAGGTAATGTAGATTAACTAGTTGTACTCATAGCAGCTATTTATATATGGTGATTTTTTTTTTTGGTGGTACTGAGGGTGGAACGCAGAGGCTTTCTACCTCCGGGCTATACTCCCAGACCTTTTTTCTATTTTATTTGGAAACAGGGTCTCACTAAGTTGCTGAGAGCCTCACTAAGTAGCTGAGGCTGGCTTCGAACCCGTGGGATCCTCCTGTCTCAGCCTCCCAACTGCGGGGATTACAAGCGCCCGGCCATATATATATGGTGATTTAAAGCTATTAAATAGCCAGGCGTGGTGGCGCAGGCTTGTAATCCTGGTGCTTGGGAGGCTGAGACAAGAGGATCGCGCGGGTTCGAAGCCAGCCTCAGCTAATTAGTGAGGCGCTCAGCAACTTAGTGAGACCCTGTTTCCAAATAAAATAGAAAAAAGGTCTGGGATATAGCCTGGTGGTAGAAAGCCTCTGGGTTCCACTCCCAGTACCACACACACACACACAAAAAGCTATTAAATAGCATCACCATTGGTTTTTGTAGTACTGGCAGTTGAACCCAGAGACATTCTGCGTCTAAGTTATACTCCCAACTCTTTTTATTTTTTTGTTTTGAAACAGGGTCTTGGTAAGTTGCTCAGGTTTTTCTTGCTAAATTTCTGAGGCTGGCTTTGAGTCTGGGATCCTCCTGCCTCAGCTTCCCAAGGACTGGGAATACAGGCATGCGCTACCATGCCTGGCCTTATATATTTTTATATAGAGCTTTGGTAGGTATATATAGGACCATAAAATTGTTTTAGTAAAAACTCTTTTAGCCGGGCGTGGTGGCGCACGCTTGTAATCCCCGCGTTTGGGAAGCAGAGACAGGAGGATCGCACAGGTTCGAAGCCAGCCTCGAGCTCTGGCTTAGGAGACCCTGTTTCCAAAAATAAAATAGGTCTGGGAGTGTAGCCCGAAGGTAGAAGGGCTTCCAGGAACCCCAGTACCACCAAAAAAAAAAAAAAACTGTTTTAGCTGGGCGTGGTGGCACACGCTGGTAAACCCAGCATTTGGGAGACTGGGACAGGAGGATCGTGCTTCACAGCCAGCCTCAGCAACTTAGTGAAGCTCTCTGCAACTTAGTCCCTGTTACAAACAAACAAATAAATAGGGCTGGGGGTATAGCTCTGACAGAGGTAAAATGCCCAGCACCAAAAAAAAAGTAGAAGGAAAAAAAGAATTAATTTATAAGCCAAGCACAGCTGCTTGCTCCTGTAATCCTAGTACTTGGGAGGCTGAGATAGGAGGAGTGCAGGTTTGAGGCTGAGATAGGAAGAATAGTTTTTAGGCTAGTGCATGGTAACTTAGGGGAGACTTTTATCTTATTTTATTTATTTATTTTTGTGTGTGTGGGACTCGGGATTGAATCCAGGGCATTTTACCTCTGAGGTACACCTCCAGTCCAATTTAATTTATTTGGAAACAGGGTCTCACTAAGTTACAGAGTGCCCGCTAAGTTGCTGCCCATCAAGTTGCTGAGGCTGACTTCAAACCTGCCATCTTTCTGTCTCAACCTCCTAAGTTTTGGGATTACAAGTGTGTACCACCATATCCAGCTGTGAGACTGTTTTAAAATTAAAAATAAAATAGGGTTTAGGGGTATAGTTCAGAGGTAGAGTGTCCCTGGGTTCAGTATCACACTAGTATCACACACAAACATGTCCACAAAAAGAATTTTTTATGATATTCCTGTCTTGAAAATAACTATTATTTGTTAGTACAGTGTTTTTGCTTTGTCTCAAATGTACATATTTCCTTTACTTTTTTTGTGGTACAGAGTATTGAACCCAGGGGTGTTCTATCTCTGAGCTATACCCCAAGTTCTATTTTATTTTGAAACAGGGTCTCACTGAGTTGCAGATAGCCTCATTAAGTTGCTGAGGCTGGCCATAAACCTGCAATCCTCTTGTCTCAGCTTCCCAAGTACTGGGATTACAGGCGTGCGCTACCATGTTTTTGTGTCTTTTACTGTGTGTGTGTGTGTGTGTGTGTGTGTGTGTGTGTGTGTGCATGCATGTAGTGCTAGAGATTGAAGCCAGGGGTATTCTACTTCTGAGCTAAACCCCCAGCCCATGATTTTTTCTTTATTTTGAAACAGGGTGTCACTGAGTTGCAGAGGGCCTCATTAAGTAGTTGAGGCTGTTTGAGAACCTGGATCCTCCTGTCTCAGCCTCCCAAGCATTAAGATTAGAGGCAAGCACCACCACACCTGGCTTTCTTTTACTATTTTAACAATTTAAAAAGTTAAGTTTTGCTGGGCGTGGTGGCGCACGCTTGTAACGCCCGCACTTGGGAGGCTGAGACAGGAGGATCGCACATGTTCGAAGCCAGCCTCAGCTACTGAGTGAGGCTCTCAGCAACTCAGTGAGACCCTGTTTTCAAATAAAATATAAAATAGGTTTGGGAGTATAGCCCGGAGGTAGAAAGCCTCTGGGTTCCACCCCCAGTACCACCAAAAAAAAAAAAGTTAAGTTTTATCCTTTACAAATGTTATGTATTTTAAATAAATTTCCCCCTCTCCTTTTCTTTCAATAGAATTGCTTTAAGTATTACATGAGTGATGATATTAGCCGTGACTCAGATGGAATGGATGAACAATGTAGGTAGGTAGTAAATCAAGATCGCCTGACATTCAGTGTTGCCTGCTTTTCAGGGAACCCTCAGAGCCTTTTATTAGCGCCATCTTTTGTAATGTCATTGATATCTTTAGTGGTTGATTGTTGTTTTCCACAAAACCTCACGTTTATGTCTAGTTTTAAGGTTTCTGCTACAGAGTAAACAGATAATCTCAAGTACCATTAAAATTTCTGGCTGAGAAAATTGCTTTACTTATCAATGAAAGTTAGCTTTGTGGGAATAATATTTAATCTTTAAAATATTTCAGATGGTGTGCAGAAGGTGGGAACTTGATTTGTTGTGACTTTTGCCATAATGCCTTCTGTAAGAAATGCATTCTCCGTAACCTGGGTCGAAAGGAGCTATCTACAATAATGGACGAGAACAACCAGTGGTATTGCTACATTTGTCACCCAGAGCCTTTACTGGACTTGGTCACTGCATGTAACAGCGTATTTGAAAATTTAGAACAGTTGTTGCAACAAAATAAGAAGAAGATAAAAGTTGACAGTGAAAAGAGTAGTAAAATATGTGACCAAGCACCCAGATTTTCTCCAAAGAAGAATAGTTCAAATTGCAATGGAGAAGAAAAGAAATTAGATGATTCCTCTTCTGGTTCTGTAACCTACTCGTATTCAGACCTAATTGTGCCCAAAGAAATGATTAAGAAGGCAAAAAAACTGATTGAGACCACAGCCAACATGAACTCAAGTTATGTTAAATTTTTGAAGCAGGCAACAGATAATTCAGAAATCAATTCCACTATGAAATTACGTCAGCTTAAGGCTTTTAAATCTGTATTGGCTGATATCAAGAAGGCTCATCTTGCATTGGAAGAAGACTTGAACTCAGAGATTCAAGCTTTGGATGTTGTAAACAAAGAGAAAAATACCAAAGAGCATAAAGATGCTAAGTCTGAAACAAAAATACGGAAAGGAGAAAAACCTTGCGCTTTGGAAAGGAAGGATTCTTTAAAGCCAGAAAGTAAACCATCAAGGAAACAGGTAGATAGTGAGCACACGGAGCAAAGTGTTTCAACAGAGGAACACAGAGCAAGTAAAAGTACCAGTAGTGACCAGAACAAATCGGATAGAAAAGAGCCTCAGTATGAGCCTACGAACACTTCTGAAGACTTGGACATGGACATTGTGTCGGTTCCTTCCTCAGTTCCAGAGGACATTTTTGGGAATCTTGAAAGTGCTATGGAAGTGCAGAGTTCAACTGATTATCAGGGGAATGGCAACAGTGGAACTGAGCAAGAACTAGAGAGTTCCTCCGTAAAATTAAGCACTCCTTCAAAAGACAACAGGGGAGGTATTAAGTCCAAAACTACAGCTAAGGTAACAAAAGAATTATATGTTAAACTCACTCCTGTTTCCCTTTCCAATTCCCCAGTTAAAGGTGCTGATTGTCAGGAAGTCCCACAAGATAAAGATGGCTCTAAGAACTCTGGCTCAAGTCCCAAGTTAGAGAAATGTGGACAGGAAAACAGTGATAAAGAGCACGTGGGTGAAAATGAAGTTCCTTTACCTTTAGAAGAATCGGATCTTCGAAGATCCCCACGTGTAAAGACTACACCCTTGAGGCGGCAGACAGAAGCCAACCCTGTGACATCTAATTCCGATGAAGAGAGTAATGAAATGGTGAAGGAGAAACAAAAACTGTCAGTTCCAATGAGAAAGAAGGATAAGCGCAATTCTTCTGACAGTGCTATAGATAATCCTAAGCCTAATAAGTTGCCCAAATCGAAGCAATCGGACATCATGGATCAAAATTCAGATTCAGATGACATGCTAGCAATCCTCAAAGAGGTAAGCAGGATGAGTCACAGTTCTTCTTCAGATACTGATATTAATGAAACTCACATGAATCATAAGACTGTGTATAATTTAAAGAAGCAAACAGGGAAAGATGATAAAGGAAAAAGGAAACGAAAAAGCTCTACTTCAGGCTCAGATTTTGATATTAAAAAAGGCAAATCAGCTAAAAGCTCTGTCATTTTGAAAAAGAAACGCCAAAACCAGTCTGAGTCATCCAATTATGACTCAGAATTAGAAAAAGAGATAAAAAGCATGAGCAAAATTGGTGCTACCCGAATAAACAAAAAGAGAGTTGCAAATAAAAAAGACTATGAGTCTTCTGAAGATGAAAAACACCGCAAAAAAGGAACAGATAATCAAAGACAGAAAAGTTTGAAGACAGCACAGGAGGGATCATCCGATGACTGTGAACGGAAGCAAGAGAGGGAGAATTCCTCTTCCGCAGAAGGCTCAGCTGAGAAGGCCAAGACCATCAAGGATCGACTTCTGAAGAAGCAGCAGGCAAGTGTGTCCGCAGAAGGTGCCGATAAGCCTTCTTCAGGGAAAGAGGAAAGTTTGAATTCCTCGGAAGACAAAAAAGTCACAGAAGTTAAAGAGAAGAGCAAGCAGCTGAAAAGCAAAATGTGTAAAAAAGCCCAGGGTGGCTTGGCCGAAGTTGTTGAGAAATTTTCCAAGAAAGACCAGAGTGAAGAATCCTCTGAAGAAGACAAGAAGCAGAACAAAAAGGGAACTGAAGAGAAAGAAAAGAAAACTCCAGGTTTGAAGAAGAAAGTAATTAAGATGGAACAAAAGTATGAATCGTCATCTGACAGCACTGAGAAATTACCTGAGGGAAAAGAAATTTGTCATTTTTCTAAGAGTATGAAACCAAGTAAGAATGATACGATTGATGGGGAAAAGAAAGGCAAAAAGCCAATAGATAAAATGGCCAAAAAGCCGGATGAATTACCCGAGAATGTGAAGAAGTTGCCAGGGAAAGCAGATAGTTGCGATTCTTCAGAAGATAAAAAGAGTAAAATTAGAGTGTCTGGTAGAGAGAAGAAAAGATGCAGCTTGCCTGAAAAGAGTTCAAGGAAGATACAAGATCTTTCCTCATCCGATACCGAGAAATATTCTGTGAAAGAAGATGGCTGTGCCTCCTTTGATAAGAGACAGAAAAGAATAGAATTGAGGGAAAGAAGAAATCTAAGTTCAAAGAGAAATACCAAGGAGATACAAAATGGCTCATCATCTTCCGATAATGAGGAAAGTTCTGAAGATGATAAAAAGAAGAAACAGAGAACGCCAGCTAAAAAGAAGGCAGGCGGTGTCAAGGAGAAAAAGAGGAACTCCCTAAGAGCATGTGCAAAAAGGAAGCAGGCAGACATTACTTCCTCTTCTTCTGATTTAGGAGATGATGATCAGAATTCTGTGGGCGAGGGGAGCAGCGATGAACAGAAAATTAAGCCTTTGACTGAACATTTTGTGCTGTCTTCACACCCTGGATTTTGCCAGTCTTCAGGTATGCAAAAATTTATGACTTGCATTTTTTATAAGCCTTTTTTAATAACAACATTGCTTAATTTTCCCTGAGGCCAATCAAGTTCAGGAGTAATGAGTAGGAGAAGTCTACTTAAAAATCACTTAAGCTGAGCGTGGTGGCGCATGCTTGTAATTCTAGTACTTGGGAGACTGAGGTGGGATGATCACAGGATCGAGGACAGCGGCAGCAAGGAGTGAGACTCATCAACCTAGCAAGATCCTGTTTCAAAATAAAAATAAGATATAGGGTGGGGGTGTAGCTCAGAGAGAATGCTCTTGGTTTCAATTTCCAGTGCTACAAAAAAAAATATTTGAACATTTACTAAAAGCATTTTACCATTGATTTTATGCTATCTTTCAAAGGTATTTCAAATAGTATTCTCGACAGGCATACCGAATTTGTTGAGTGAATAACAAAATTCCTTTGTTAGTGTTTAGTGGTTTAGTATTTAGTGGCTTTCTCTGGAGTAGTGAGTAGTGGTTTTCTTTTCTCTTATTTCTTTATTTCTTTTTGTGGCACTAGAGATTGAACCCAGGGACATTCATATATATATAATTTTAAATTAGTGCATTGTAGTCAAACATCACAATGGAATACTAAACTTGTGAAGGTATACCAGCACACATCATCCAATTACCCCTTATTCCCTCCCCGTCCCATTCCCTCCCCCTCCCTCGATCCCATGTTTGATTTGGTGGTTAACTTTGATTCATTTGTTTACATATATCATGCTTTTCAAAGAGATTCCATCCTCCCCTGTCCCATTCCCTCTGATTGGTTACCTTAATTGCTCTTCCATGGGGCCCTTTCTTCAACTAGATCTCCTCCCATTACCCATTTTTCCTAGGTTTTGCACATTAGGGAAAGCATCTGATTTTCTATTTTCTGTGATGTTTCTCTATGTATGTCGCATTGCAAGTTCTGATCTCGCTCCTGAAGGCCCCGGCGTCAGCCTGGCCCCACGACAGACTCTGATCCCGGCCTCGCTGGCTCAAGCACTGGCCTTGCCTCATGGCAAGCCCCAATCCTGATCTCGCTGGCCCCAGCTCCGTCTTCACCCCTCGGCAGGCTCCGATCCTGGCCTCAAAGGCCCCAGCACTGGCCTTGCCTCACGGCAGGCCCCGGTCCCGGCCTCGCTGGGCCCAGCACTGGCCTAACCCCTTGGAAGGCTCCGATCCCGGCCTTGCTGGCCACGGCACCAGCCTCACCCCTCGGAAGGCTCCGATCCCGGCCTTGGAGGCCCCAGCACCGGCCTTGCCTCACGGCAGTCTCCTTCCCGGCCTCGCTGGCCCCGGTACCAGCCTAACCCCTCGGCAGGCTCTAATCCCGGCCTCGGAAGCCCCAGCACCGGCCTTGCTTCATGGCAGGCTCCGATCCTGGCCTCGCTGGCCCCAGCACCAGCCTCACCCATCAGCAGGCTCCGATCCCGGCCTCGGAGGCCCCAGCACCTGCCTTGCCTCACAGCAGGCTGCGATCCCGGTCTCGCTGTCCCCAGCACTGGCCTAACCCCTCGGCAGGCTCTGATCCCGGTCTCGTGATCCCGGCCTCGCTGTCCCCAGCACCGGCCTAACCCCTCGGCAGGCTCCGATCCCGGCCTTGGAGGCCCCAGCACTGGCCTTGCCTCAGGGCAGGCTTCAATCCTGGCCTCACTGGCCCCGGTACCGGCCTAACTGAACCCAGTGGCATTCTACCTCCAAGCTCCACCCCCAGCCCTAGTTTATTTTCATTTGGAAAAAAGGCTCTCACTAGGTTGGTGAGACTCTCTACTTGCTGAGGCTGCCTTCGAACCTAGAATTCTCCAGCCTCAGCCTCCCAAGTACTAGGATTACAAGTGTGCCCCACCACATCTTGCAAGAACAGTAGTTTATAAGAAGGAAAATCAAACTGGTACCAGTAGTTTGGTAGATATTCTTCTAATGGAGATGAGTGCTCCATACTGGTATATATGTTGTGTGACAGTTTTAAATGATTTACTATACACATGGCCTTTTATTTATTTATTTTTTGTGGTACTGGGGATGGAACCCAGGGACATTCTGCCTCTGAGCCACACCCTCAGCCCTATTTATTATTCTTTATTTTGAAACAGGGTCTCACTGAGTTGCAAAGGGCCTCACTAAGTAGCTGAGGCTCTCTGCGAGTACTCTACCACCAAGCATTACTCCTAGCCTTGAATCTTATTTTTTTCATAAAATTTCTTCTACAAAACATTTTTCTGACTTGATTTGAAAAACAAGTGTGATGTGGATGGTATGTTCTTCAGTTTAATGGTCCTTAGATGGAGCTCTGCTTGTACTGCTATTGTAATTATAGGTCCCTTGCCCCATAATTGGTTTTTAGAAAGATATTTCAGTACTTGTGAGGCTGAGATAGGAGGATCGCAGGTTCGTGGCTAGCCTCAACTACTTAGTGAGGCCCTCTGCAACTTAGACACTGCTCTGATATAAAGAATAACAAATAGGGCTGGGGGTGTAGCTTGGAGGTAGAATGCCCCTGGGTTCCATCCCCAGTACCACACATAAAAAAAGATAATGTAGAGTAGTTACCATATTTTTTATGGAAGTGTTATTGAGATCCAGTGCAATACCAGGGAATCATACTCATGTTTCTGTAGTAAAATGAGTGGGCAGGCATGCACTCTAATTCCAGCTAACTGGGAGGCTGAAGTAGGAGGATTACATGTTTCAAGGAGCCTGGACAGCTTAGGGAAAACCTGTTTCAAAAAGAAATAGGGTTAGGATTCGGGCATGGTGGCGCACACTTGTAATCCCAACATTTGGGAGGATGAGACAGGAGGATCACAGCTCATGGCTAGCCTCAGCTACTTAGTGAGGCCCTTTGCAACTCAGTGAGACCCTGTTTCAAAATAAAGAAGAAAAAATAGGGCTGGGGGTGTAGCTTGGAGGTAGAATGTCCCTGGGTTCCATCCCTAGTACCACAATAAATAAGTAAGTAAATAGGGCTAGGGTGCAGCTTATTGGTAGATTGTTTATGTAGCATGGTGAGAGCCTGGGATTGATCTCTAGTATCACCAAAAAATTAAAAAAGCATACATTTGGCCGGGCACAGTGGTGCACGTATGCAATCCCAGCATTTGAGAGACTGAGACAGGAGGATCGTGGTTTGCAGACAACATCAGCTGCTTAGTGATGCCCTTTGCAACTAGGTGAGACTCTGTTTCAAAATTTAAAAATAGGTTTGGGGGTATAGCTTGGAGGTAGAATGCCCCTTGGTTCCATCCCCAGTACCGCAAAAAAAAAAAAAAAAAAAAAAATTAGAAACAGGATCTTACTAAATTGCTGAGAGCCTCATTAAGTAGCTGAGGCTGGCTTGGAACCGGGGATCCTCCTGTCTTGGCCTCCCAAGTACTGGGATTACAAGCATGCACCACCATGCCCGGCAAGTGCCCTTGTTTCTTAACAACAACAACAAAAACCAAAACAGTATTTGCAGGGAATTCATAGGAGAAAAGTGTTTTAAATGAATAGTGTTTATACTAGTGGGACTATTTAGTAGTCAAGTAATTTTTTTGGTGGTACTGGGGTTCCTGGAAACCCTTCTATCTCCGGGCTACACTCCCAGACCTATTTTATATTTTTATTTGGAAACGGTCTCTTAACCTGCGCGATCCTCCTGTCTCAGCCTCCCAAGCACAGGGATTACAAGCATGCGCCACCACGCCCGGCTAGTCAATTATTTTTTTTTTCTTGGTGGTACTGGAGGTGGAACCCAGAGGCTTTCTAACTCCGGGCTATACTCCCAGACCTATTTTATATTTTATTTGGAAACAGGGTCCCACTAAGTTGCTGAGAGCCTCACTAAGTAGCCGAGGCTGGCTTCGAACCCGTGCGATCCTCCTGTCTCAGCCTCCCAAGCGTGGGGATTACAAGCGTGCGCCA
Organism: Muscardinus avellanarius; assembly: GCF_963383645.1. NCBI lineage: Eukaryota > Metazoa > Chordata > Mammalia > Rodentia > Gliridae > Muscardinus > Muscardinus avellanarius. The sequence continues at coordinate 113,802,609 of NC_137792.1, read as the reverse complement.
CTATGCCCGGCTTACTCAAGTTTTTTTTTTTTTTTTTTTCCTTTTAGTCAAGTGTTTTTAATAGCTACTTTTCACAATTGTTTTTTTTTTTATCACAAAGGTTTTGGAATTAGCAAACTTGAAATGTCCCCAAGAGAGAAGCTACATAGTACAGAGGTGGCAAGAACCTGCAATCTTCCTGTCTCAGCCTCTAAGTACTGAGATTACACGCATGTGCCACCATTCCTAGTTGTTCTTTATTTTTGAAACAGGGTCTTTTTTTTTTTTTTTTTTGGATGTCTAAGGATGGAACCCAGAGGCATTTGACCTCCAAGCTATACCCTCTGCCCAATTTTTTATTCTTTATTTTGAAACAGGGTCTCCCTGAATTGCAGAGGGCCTCACTAAGTAGCTGAGGCTGTCTGTGAATCATGATCCTCCGGTCTCAGCCTCCCGAATGCTGGGATTACAAGCGTGTGCCACTACGCCCGGCTTTGAAATAGGGTCTTACTAAGTTGCAGAGGGGCTCACTAAATAGCTGAGGCTGGCCACGTACCTGTGCTCCTCTTTTCAGCCTCCCAAGCATTGGGATTACAGGTGTGCACAACCATATCTGCTTAATTTTTTTTCCTTTTACATGCATTTATTTCTATACAATGTTCTAAAAATACCCCTTGGATTGTACATAAGTTTTTCTGCATTTTTATATTGCTTTATAACAACTGGTTTCCTGTTTTGTTTTTTAAGTATTCTTTTCTCTGGAATCTGTCATGATTAAAAAAAAAAAGGTAAAAGTAAATAAAAAATGCCATGGCCAGGGAAGAGTGTGGAGAAAAAAAAGATAAAAATAAAATAAAACATCAAATATGAAAATTCTCAGAGATAATGCATTTATAAACACAGAAATGGTTACAACAAAGGTGGCCGTGATGAGCGGGTGTGTGTGTGTGTGTGTGTGTGTGTGTGTGTGTGTGTACACATATATTCCATGTCCGGCATCTGACTGTGGCACCTAGGGGCTAAGTCCAGTCCTGGGGTTGCCCTGAACTCTCCTCTCTGCAATACCCTTGTCCTGGGGTTTCATGGAGAACGCCAAGCTCCCGAGGCTCCCTGGGCTGGAGTGGAAAAGCTGGGTCGAGGGCCTTGAGTGGCAGAGAAGGGAAGAGAAGCTCCAAGGAAAGCCAGGCCCACACTGCTAGGCCACCCTTGACCACCTGGGGAATCTGGCCCCTTGGGGACCACACTCCGCCCATGCCCCCTTACAAATATAAGGAGGTCTAATCCCACCCAAGTCTCCTTCACCAGCAGTCGGTAAGGAGTGAAGTGAGACCGTGGGAGAAAAAAATGGCTCTTGGGGGCTGGGCGCACATGAAACCTCTGTTCTTGGCAGGCAAGCGTAAGACAGGAGGCTGGTTACATTTAGGGCCCCTTCTCTTTGTTATCAGGGAGGGCCAGCCTCTAGTCTTCGGTCAGCCCAAACTTTGAGGATGAGGAGGGAGGAAAGGGTTAAGTGTCCACACCGGACAAGTTTCAAGTTTCTGTGAGGTCGTAACAAATTCTTCCCTTGAGCACCAACCCCAGATTTTAAAAGCTTCGCTTGGGAGGGGGCTGCTGGATGACGCCATCAGCTCAATTTCTGTGCCAATCAGGAGGGCTGATGTCCTTTTGAAGAGGAGCTGAAAATAATGGTGGTATCTTGTGAACAAAAGCTGTGCCTGAGGCTCGAGGAGAATGGAGCCAAGGCTTGTCAAGGAAGACCTTCCCATCAAGAGCAGACGGAGAAAGAAGGGCCAGAACTTCTCTCTCCTCTTCCCAATGGACGGCAGCACGGATCTCTAGGAGCTGGCCAGGTGCTCCACCTGGATGGTGCTGGTGGTGACCTTGAGGCAGATGCCCATGTGATGCTCCGTCTTATAGGGGGTCAGGTCAAAGGAACACTGGAGTGGAGGGTTGGGGTTGCTGTCCCCGCCACCCCTGCCCTGGGGGGCTGCCCCAGGGGACTGACTGGAAGTGTGGTGGTTGTGGCGGCGGCAGCGGCTACTGCTGGGAAGCCTGCGCGCGCGCATGCGCCTTGGCCTGGACCTGGACTTGAGTTTGAGTCTGCGCCTGCGCCTGCGCCTGGACCTGGGCCTGGGCCACTGCTGCTGCTGCCGCTGCCACCTGCACTTGTTGCTGGAGATCAGGAGGGTTGTGTTTGTGCGTGTGTTTCATAAGGTATGCTTCCGACATGTACACGCGGCTGCAGATGGTGCAGGTGTACACCTTGGCGTGCTTCACCGTGTGCGTGGACAGGAGCACCTCGAGCGAGGCCGCGTCGGTGTATGCCCAGTGGCAGTCGTGGCACTTGAAGGGTTTATCTTTGTTGTGCTGCCGCCTATGGGACTGCAGATTGGAGAGTTGTGTGACGACCTTCTCACAGCCTGGGTGTGCACACTTGTATGGCCTATCTCCAGTATGGATTCGGCTGTGCTGCTGGAGGTGGGAGAGCTGGCGGAAGGACTTCTCACAGAAGTTACAACTGTAAGGTTTAGCCCCTGAGTGTATACGGATGTGCTGGGCCAGGTAGGAGCTGTTGGTGAAGGTCTTGGAACAATGTGGGCACTTGTGGGGCTTGGTAGGTCTTGCCATCCTTCTGATGGTCATCGTCATCCTCAGGGGAGAGGACATAAGGGTCGCTCATCTCGGGCAGCCCAGATTCCAGCATTCACTTCTTGTGCCCCCAGGCGGGCTTGGGGGCAATACTGCCACCTCCTCCACCGCCTCCGCCTCCTTCCTCTGTTAGGCTGTGGTCACAAGAGAGCCTGAGGGGGATGTGATTACCATACCGGGACCCGCACTCATCAGCCCTGTCAGGCACAGGGACCACCGTGATGTTCTGGGTGACGGACGCCTGGCTGTGTGGAGTCAGCTGCTCTGACTTGGACTCTGTGTCCATGCTGATGCCCGAGGGCAGGGACACAGGCGGGACGGTCAGCAAGGTGGGGTGGTGGGGTGAGGCCAGCCCACGGTCCTCTGGCAACAGCTGATCCTTCAATGAACGTCGTGTTCTCGATCTGTCCTGAGACCGTGGGGATAGAAGGCCAGAAGTATGGGTTAGAATTGAAGTGAGATTCTTCCATTCTACCCTCTCTCTCTCTTCCTCCTGTCGTCTTATTCTTTCTCCTTTCCAGGGCTCCTGAACTTTCGGGTGGCGCAGGCGCCAGCGTGCCGAAGCCCGAGCGCGCGGGGTGTGCCGGGGAAGGAGCGCGGGCGGGAGACAGGGCCCCACGCTCACACCTGCTCACACCTCGGAGCCGCCAGATGCCCGCAGGCGGGGGCGCGGGCCAGGGGCCCCTCTTAATTTTTTTAATGTACTAGAAAAGTTCAGCTTAGTGATCTATCCCTGTAATTTCAATTGAGACTGAGATAGGAGGTTCTTGAGTGCAAAACTTCCAAGCACATCCTGGGTAACAGCCAGATCCTATCTTCCAAAAAGGCAAAAAAAAAAAAAAAAAAAAAAAAAAAAGCCGGGTGTGGTGGTGCATTCATCTGTAGTCCCAGTATTTAGGAAGCTGATACAGAAGAATCGCAGGTTTGAGGCCGGCCTGGACCAGCCTTAGTATGTTAGTGAGACCTTGTTTCAAAAAATAAAATAAAAGCCGGGCGTGGTGGCGCAGGCTTGTAATCCCAGCATTCGGGAGGCTAAGACAGGAGGATCATGATTCACGGACAGCCTCAGCTACTTAGTGAGGCCCTCTGCAACTCAGTGAGACCCTATTTCAAAATAAAGAATAAAAAATAGGGCAGGGGGTGTAGCTCGGAGCTCAAATGTCCCTGGGTTCCGGGCGTGGTGGCGCACTTTGTAATCCCCACGCTTGGGGGCTGAGACAGGAGGATCGCGTAGGTTCGAAGCCAGCCTTGCTAGCTTAAGAGACCCTGTTTCCAGATAAAAAGAAAGTATAAAATAGGTCTGGGAGTGTAGCCTGGAGGCAGAAGGGCTTCCAGGAACCCCAGTACCACCAAAATAAATAAATAAATAAATAAATAAATAAAGTATACATTAGCCATATCTCTGTAAATACTTCAGTATGTATTATATAAACTAGCGTTCAGTATTTAATTTTGTATTTCCTTTGTTGTTAAATTTATTTATTTCCTTTTTTTTTTACAAAGAAAGCACAAATTGTTTTTTTTAATTCAGTTCTTCACCTGGCATATTGTTTCTGCCCCAGATTGCCATAAAAGAATGCTGTTTCTCTCTTTACATTCCCTAGTACAAGCAGGTGAACTCCAGTTCCTGACAAGTAAAGTACTATCAATGTTCTCAAACACTTTTTGCAAATGGAAGAGAGAGAACATGTTAGAGACAATCAAAGAGGGGTAGAGCAGATCAAATACACACCTATTTACAACTCATGCGTCTATTTAAAACAAATTACCTCTTAACTATAGGTATCTGTCACTCTAGTGACTTTGGAAATGACACTGTACTTGAAAAGTAACGTGTCTTACAGAAAAATTTAAAGTGTACAGTATATTTAACAGTAGCACATTCCTTTGGAGCACAGCGTGGCAAAAGGGACCCTCAAGCTACACTTGTGTATGTTGTTTTTGGACAGGAGAACTGGCCGCCCTACCTTGTAGTTTGTGTCACAACGAGGAAAAGGTCTGGTAGCAAGGACTATGCTTACTATACTCAGCACCCAGCACCTTCTCCCCTAGAGGGCTGGCACATCTCAGATGAACACTTTCCATTCGTCTTGTATTGAGTAGCTTGCTGAGCCTCACACAGAAGCATCATAGAGATCCTCTTTGGCTTCCTATCATCCCTGACCACTCCAGCGAACTGGCTCAAGTATTCACCATAGAACACAGCAAAATGCTTAGGTTTCAAGAAAATTGCACTTGATCACAACTGTTACCAAACCAAACATATCGAGACTGTCCACATTTTAACAGTAGGAGTATGATGTCGAGTGAGGTATTTCAGGTAACGCACTGTTCTCCTCCTCTGTTGAGTGACCTGAATGTGAAGCTGCTGTGGGCTTTTATTTGGTCTTACCTTTCCCACATACCTGTGGGAAAATTTACATCTTTTTATTTTTGTTTGTTTGGAAACAGAAAATGTTAGCCTTTAATTTTGTTTTGCAACCTACTTTTCAGAATCATTATTTGTATGATTAGTGACAGCAGGGGAGTCTACAGTGTTCTATCACGGAAAGCTACTGACTTTCTGGATCTTTGTGGTCTTACAGTCCTAAGCCACAAAACAGCCTCTGTCTCAGTATTGATGCAGTGCCAGCATTTTCTTGAGGAATTTGGTTCTCCTGGTGTTGAAAATTTATATACAAAGCAGTGCACGTATTTTAATTTCTTTGGACTTCTAAGAAAGGATAGAAATATAGTTTTAGTAAGGAAAATACGTTTTATGGCTATTGAATGTGTCTCTGGGTATTTAAGTCATATTTGTATTATATATTTTTAAATTACTTTGTACTTCCAGAATATTAAAATCAATATTATAGGTGGGTAGGGTGATGCACACCAGTAATCTCAGTACTTGAGAGGCTCAGAACGGTGGATCGTAAGTTTGAGAGCAGCCTCAGCAATTTAACAAGACCCTGTTTCAACACAAACAATAAAAGGGGATAGGCGTGTAACCCAGAGGTAGAATAAGGATTCAATCTCTAGTACCAAAAAAAGCAGCAATATTGCAATTCTTCAGTGATACAGGGGAAATTAGAGACTTGTTAACAAAATTTTAATTGGATTAGTATAAAAGGTATTTCTTTTTTTGGAATATATTGATATAATACAATTCTACATCATAGTGAGATTCAAAGTGATACATTCTTTTTTTTTTCCGTACTGGGGATGGAACCCAGGGGCTTTCTACTTCCAGACTATATCCACAGACCTTATTTTATTTCTTATTTGAAAACAGAGCCTCACTAAGTTGCTGAGAGCCTCACTAAGTTGCTGAGGCTGGTTTCTAACCTGTGATCCTCCTGTTTCAGCCTCCCAAACACTGGAATTAGAAGCGAGTACGAACATACTTGGCCAAGGGAAACATTCTTGTATGCACGCAATATCTCTTGGTGTCATTCCCTGCTAACCCCATTCTGCTATCACTCTTCCTTTCCAAATAATACCAAGTCTAGAACCAGGTGTGGTGGTGCACACTGTACTCCCAGTACGTGGGAGGCTGAGAGGAGGATTGCAGATTGGCAGCCAGCCTCAGCTACGTAGTGAGGCCCTCTGCAGCTTAATGAGACTCTGCATCAAAATAAAAAAAAATAGGGCTGGGAGTTAGGGTTGGAGGTAGAATGCCCCTGTGTTCATCCTCAGTTCTGCAAAGAAAAAATATTTTTTCTTTTAAAAAATATATATGTATGTGTGTATATATATATATATATATATATATATATATATATATATATAGAGAGAGAGAGAGAGAGAGAGAGAGAGAGAGAGCGAGCGAGCGAGCGCGCTGGGCGTGGTGGCGGCGCACGCTTATAATCCCTGCGCTTGGGAGGCCAAGACAGGAGGATCGCACAGGTTTGAAGCCAGCCTCAGCTACTTAGTGAGGCTCTCAACAATTTAGTGAGACCTTGTTTCCAAATAAAAATAGAAAATAGGTCTGGGAGTATCACCCAGAGGTAGAAAGCCTCTGGGTTCCATCCCCAGTACCACCAAAAAATTAAAAAAATATATATATTTAAATATATATACGTATGTGTGTGTGTGTGTGTGTGTGTGTGATGTCTGCATATAAAGGTTGGTGGTGGTACCTTCATAGAGAGACATCATATTTGTTCTGTTTCCTTCCTCAGGCCTTCTCTTCCTCTCCCCACCTCCATCTCCCAGACCTCCTCCACTGTTCCAGTGATAGCTGTCCTCATCCCCAGGTCCCTTTTCTGTTTATTCTCTAGCTTCCACATATGACTCTTCCTGGGATCCTGAGATCTCAGCATAACATTTTCCAGTTGTGTCCATTTGCCTGCAAATGACATAACTTGTTTATGGCTGAATAAAATTCCATTGTGTATATATAGATTTTAGCCCATTTGTCTGTTGGTAGATTCCTAGGTTATTTCCATAATTTGGCTATTGTAAATTGTATTGCTATAAATATAGGTTGTGGTATCACTATAGTATTCGAAAGTTTAATTTCTTTTTATTTTCCGGTACTGGGGATTGAGCCTGGGGGCATTCTACCTCCAGTCTACACCCCTTGCCCCTATCTTTAATTCTTGATTTTGAAACAAGGTCTTACTATGTTGTGTAGTGCCTCACTACATAGCTGAGGCTGACTGCAAACCTGTAATCCGCCTTTCTCAGCCTCCCAAATACTGGGATGACAAGTGTGGTTGGTTCTAACTTTGTTTTGGAAAGATACCAAGGAGTGGTATATCAAGGTCAAATAGTGGTTGCATTTTTAATCTTTTGAGAAACCTCTATGTTGTTTTTCATAGTATATTCATTAATTTACAATCCCATCAACAGTCTTTTCCCCCTTATCCTTGCCTGCACAAATTATTTGCATTCTTTTTTTCTCTTTTTGGTAGGGGAATGGATTCAACCCAGGGTTTCACTACCTCTGAGCCATAATCCCAGGCCTTTTTTTTATTTTGCGGGTCTGGGGATGGAACCCAGGGGCATTTGACCTCTGAGCTACACCCTGTGCCCTATTTCTTATTCTTTATTTTGAAATAGGTTCTTGTGGAGGGCCTCACTACATAGCTGAGGCTGTCTGTGCACTGTGATCCTCTAGTCTCAGCTTCCTGATTGCTGGGATTACAAGTGTGAGCCACCATGCCCGCCATCCCAGACCTTTTATTTTATTTTGAAGCAGAGTCTCTAAATTGTAGAGGCTGGCCTTGAAACTGCATTCTTCCTGTAAGCCTGCCAGTCAGAGCTATACCCTTGCCCCTATTTATTATTATTATTATTATTATTATTATTATTATTATTATTTTAATTTGGAAACAATGTCTTGCTAGGTTGATGAGAGTTACTACTTGCTGAGGCTGTCCTTGAACCTGGGATCCTCCTGTCTCAGCTGCACAAGTTCTAGGATTATAGGTTTTCACTACCATGCCTACCTTGTCTGTATTTCTGTTGATGAAGTTAATTTTCTTTTGTGTGTAGCATTAAAATTTGTTCCCAGGGTCATTCTACTTCTTTTTGTTTGTTTTGAAATAGTTTCTCTAGGTTGCTAAGAGTCTTGCTAAATTACTGATATTGGTCAATTTACCTGCGATTCTCCTGTTTCAAGCTCCCCAGGTACTGGGATTACAGGCATGTTTCATCAGACCTTGCTAAATTAGTTCCTTTTTTTTTCTTGCAGTACTGGGCTACACCCCCAGCCTTATTTTTATTCTTTCTTTTTTTTTTTTTTTTGCAGTACTGGGGATGGAACTCAGGGACATTCTACCTCTGACTACACCCCCAGCCCTATTTTTATTCTTTCTTTATTATTTTTTTGCAGTACTGGGGAAGGAACTCAGGGACATTCTACCTCCAAGCGACACCTCCCAGCCTTATTTTTATTCTTTATTTTTTTGAAACAGATTCTCACTGAGTTACAAAGGGCTTCACTAAGTATTAGCTGAGGCTGTCCGCGAACCGTGTGCCTCCTGTCTCAGCCTCCCAAATGCTGGGATTACAAGCGTGCACCACCATGCCCAGTTTTTATTCTTTATTTGGAAACAAGGTCACACTATGTAGCTCTGGGTGTCTGCGGACTGTGAACCTCCTGTCTCTGCCTCCCAAGTACTGGGATTACAAGCATGTACCATCTTGCCTGGTAAGTTATTTCTTTTTTAAAAAAACATTACGTAGCCGGGCGTGGTGGCGCACGCTTGTAATCCCTGTGCTTGGGAGGCGGAGACAGGAGGATCGCGCAGGTTTGAAGCCAGGCGCGCTGGCTTAAGAGACCCTGTTTCCAAATAAAATGTATAAAATAGGTCTGGGAGTATGGCCCGGAGGTAGAAGGGCTTCCAGGAACCCCAGTACCACACACACACACACAAAAAAAATGTTCCTGATCATCCTATGTAGGAATGCCAGAGACTTTTTGTCAAATAGGATTTTCATCGTATTATTCTTGCTCAGGAATAACCTACAGGCCTTCTAGTGCATCACCTTCCAAAATTCTAGCCTGCATGGTTTCACTCTTAGACTGTGGAGTTCATAGGAAAGCACTTTACTGTATGCAAATAACTTATATGAATGTAGGAAATTATTGTTAAAAATAAGGGACTTACAAGCAGGCATGGTGGTGCATGCTTGTAATCTCAGTACTTGGGATGCTGAGACAGAAGGCTCGAGGCCAGCCTCAGCAAATTAGCAAGATCCTCAGTAACATAGCAAGACTGTTTCAAAATTTAAAAAATAATGATAAAATAGGGTAGGGAGGTGTAGCAAAGTGAATGCCCCTAGATTCAATCCCTAGTGCTAGAAAAAAAATTTTTTGCAATGATTTTAAGTATTTAGTCTATTTTGTCTTTTGGTTACCAGCTGTCTTTTGGTTAATATTTAAATGGAATACCTTCTTTTTTGGCACTGAGAATTGAACGTAGGGACATTCTGCCTCCAAGCTACATTCCTAGTGCTTTGTAGTTTTTATTTTGAAACCAGTTCCCACTAAACTTAGGATTCTCCCTAAATTTCTGAGGCTGGCCGCAAACTGGTCTGTGATCCTCCTGTTTCAGCCTCCCCAAGTACTGGGATTAAAAGCAGGTGGCACGCCCGGTGTGGTGGCACACGCTTGTAATCCCTGAGCTTGGGAGGCAGAGACAGGAGTTTTGCGCAGGTTCGAAGCCAGCTGTGCTGGCTTAAGAGACCCTGTTTTCAAATAAAAAATAAAATGGGTCTGGGAGTGTAGCCCAGAGGTAGAAGGGTTCCATTCCTAGTCCCATAAAAAAAAAAGCAGGTGGTACCATGCACTACTTGGCCTTTTTCCAGTCCGTATTTAGATCACTGTGAGGTGTTTGTGCTGGAGTACTTGCCTTCCATACCCAAGGCGGCTGGGTTCATCCCCAGCACTGCAGAAACACTCACGCCACTGTGCTCAGGGAAGGAACCTTGAACTATAGAGGCTCACACTCTTAATCATTTTACTTCCGGCACTCTATGAATTTGCTATAAATACTCTTTTTAACTCATCCTTTGGATTTCAGAGTAGTGTGTAGAACCTACTAGTTGTAAAATTTTTGCTTTAGAATTTTTGGATTTCACTTTTATTTGGGGGGGTTAATTAGGTAGATAATTCAAAATTAATATTAAGTGTACCTTTTTTCCCCCCAAGGAGATGAAGCCTTATCTAAATCAGTGCCTGTCACAATGGATGATGATGATGACGACAATGATCCTGAGAATAGGTATGATTCCATCTCTAAGGACTTTAAAAAGATTATAACACACCCTAGGCGTGGGCGCAAACAGCACCAACGGAGCAGCAAGCAGGTTGTAAAAAGCAGGAGTGCCTGTATTAAGAAGACTTACTTCCAATCTTCCTGCAAGTTTGAAAGAAAGGCCAGAAAATGGGCTAAAATCAGAAACCATAAGAGAAAATAATTATCGGTATTAACACACCTAGCATAGGGTGTGTTATAAATACAGAACTGTCAATTTCATATTTACATGTGATTGTGATTGTTTTTTGGCTATTTCAGATAGGTTATTTCTGATGAAAGTGAATCATATCTCAATAAATTGGTGACAACAGACACCTTTATTTTTTATTATTGTTTCGAATTGTCATCTAGTATGGTGATCTTATTTCTTAAGATTTGAGAGTGAAAAAGAGAGGACTCAGTTGTTTAAGATTAACCAGTTGCTGTCAAGTATCAATTTATAAGATATAAAGTCTGACTTAGATTTTAATCATTTTCAAATCAGATGGAAGTGGATAGTGTGGTAGCATTAACTTTAAGCTTAAATGAATCGTTTCAATGGAAATAGTGTGGCTTTGTACACATATACTTCACCTAAGGCACAGTTGAGAGAAGAGAAAAAAGGCCCAGCCCTGTTATTCCAGTGGAGAATAAAAACTGCCTTAATATAATCATGAAGTTTCTGTGTCTTTTAAATATTTTCTGTAGAAAGTATACCCCCATTCATAATCTTCAACTGGAAGATAGTGTGGCATGGTGGATAGAATTTGAATAATGGGGGCAATGGCATCGGACTCATAATTGTAATGTTTCTTAGTAACTTCGTGTGCCATGTCTATCTCTAAACTGAAAAGGTTGGGTTGAATTTTCTCTGGTTAATTTTAGGGACAAAATTCTATGACAGACTTGATGACTTTATTACAAACGTTATAGTAATATGCATTTATTCCTATATTAAGAAAACATGAAAATAAATGTGTATTTTTGTATCTTTACTTTTAACAAAATTAGCCAAGTATTAAATGATCTGGGGTGAACTGTTGTTATAGTTCTGTTTCATAGCTTGCTTTTGCTGATAGGTTTCTCTTTCAAAGTCAGTATTCTCCTAAAAAAACAAAATATTTTTATTAAGATAAATATACAGGTTTATTTTATGCATTATCTTATAATTTTTTGTGGCATTGGGGATTGATTCCAGATGTATTCTGCCTCTGAGCTACACCCCCAGCCCTGTTTTAATTTTGTTTTGAAACAGGGTCTTACAAGTTGTGGAGGGTCTCACGAGGTTGCCGAGGCTGGTGTCAAACCTGTGGTCCTCCTGTCTCAGCCTCCCAAGTACTAGGATTACAGGTGTGTGCCACTGTTTCCAGCTTATTTTATACTTTTAAATAGAGATTAATCACAGACACAGAGACTCTAGATTCTGATTTCCTATTTATTTTTTAATTAAAAATATATAAGGTTATTTTATGAGATTGGGTAGTGTCCAGAATAGAATGGTAAAGGTATATAATTTTGAGATTTATTAGTGTATCATCACAACCAGATTATGGAAGTGTTTAGAATTTTATTCTTTTATAAAATGCTTTAATTCCTCACTTATATATATGCTCCTATTGTTTAATAATGTTAAAAACTTTCTATCCTAATTTAAGTGAGTGGCAAACTTTCATTTCCTGTTTAGCCACAAAATAAAAATGTTGTTAAGGTACGATAATTTTTTGTGTTAGAGCTTGTCCAAATATAAATAATATTTTAATCTTTTAAGTTATTTGATCATTTCTCTAAGTATCTTTAATTCCATTGTGTATGTCTGATGAGCAAAATACAATTCTGATCAGTACTTTTGCAAGGAATTGAGCATCTTGTTCTTTATACTCAGTTTAATGTGTTTTTATAAAAGATACAGTGATATATTTAATTTCTACGACATAAATGATGTCTAATATCCATGGGTTATCTGGTCATTATGGGCATACAAATACCTTCTTGCACTAATTTAGTATAGATGATCTATTTAAGCATTATTTAAAATGCACTAAGCAACTTTAAAAATTTGTTTGCAGATTATGATTAAGTCTCGGTGTTATTTTTGCAGTTGCACATTTTTTTCAGAGAGCTGTATTTTAGTAGATAGCATATTGTAATTGTTTGTAAATTTGTACACAGTTGTATAACTGTGTAAAAGTTATGTATAAATTTCCAATGCTTTGCCTTTTTAGCAGTGTTGTAATATATTCCCAGAGTTGGTGTTTATGGAGAGGTAAAGAGTGTATTGTTGCTAATGCTGAACTGTTTGGGTGCAATAAATTTGTGTAAAACTTTTTTGTTGTTCAAGCATTTAATTTTAAGCATATGCATCTCTTCATAAGAGTTCAAAAAGTTTCTCAGAATCAAGATACATACAGTAATTTGTACCAAATAGTATTGACATTCGGAAATTGAGGAAGTAAACACTTGCATGAAAGATTTACAACGGATTTGTTATTATTTAGTTTTTCAATTTTGAAGATATTATAGTTTTTGAGGTCATTTAAAAAGTACTATCTTTAATATTTTAGAAGGAAATATATATATATATATTTGCGGGTCTGGAGATGGAACCCAGAGGCATTCTATCTCCGAGCTCCACCCCTAGCTCTATTTTTTATTCTTTATTTTGAAATAGGGTCTCACTGAGTTGCAGAGGGCCTCACTAAGTAGCTGAGGCTGTCCGCGAACCGCGATCCTCTGGTCTCAGCCTCCTGAATGCTGGGATCACAAGTGTGCGCCACCACGCCCGGCTTAAATTTGTTATTTTAACATGCAATTTTATGGTATCATTTATATTTGAAAGTGAATTTATGCTAATGGGAGATAGAATGTTTTAATTTGTGAATAAATTGCATTTATTTAATGAGCAGTAACAAAATATGGATAATATGGTGCTCTGACTTCAGTGTTTTTTTATGTTTTATTTTTTGGTGGTACTGGGGGTGGAACCCAGGGGCTTTTCTACCTCCAGGCTATACTCCCAGACCTATTTTATACTTTATTTGGAAACAGGGTCTCACTAAGTTGCTGAGAGCCTCACTCAGTAGCTGAGGCTGGCTTCAAACCCGTGCGATCCTCCTGTCTCAGCCTCCCAAGCGCAGGGATTACAAGTGTGCGCCACCATGCCTGTCATTCAATGAGCTTATTAAGAAAGAAAGACATAGCAACCTTTTACTTAAAAAATTATATAACCAAGAGTATATTTCACATATTTTACTTTAGGGTTTATGTACATTCTGAAGTGCAAAATAATAATGCCAAGCAGCTTGTCACGTTTTTAAAATTATACACAAAACTTAGCCAGGCGTGGTGGCACACACTTGTAATCCCTGCGCTTGGGAGGTGGAGACAGGAGGATCGCTCAGGTTTGAAGCCAGCCGCACTGGCTTAAAAGACCCTGTTTCCAAATTTGAAAAATTTGAAGTCTCTGTGGCCTGTGACTACACAGTAGTGGGAGTTCCCTTTAAACATCTCGCAGCAGGTCAGCCTCAACATTTAGGTCCTTTAAGTTCTAATTCTGAAATATAGTAGGGGCTTTATTACAGGTTAGGGTTAGGGTTCAATAGGTCTTGGACATGTCAAGTGTGAGCCATCTCTCATAGTCTGCCTAAAACGACTCAACTTCATTAACTTACTCGTATTTACTTAGCTTTAAATAAGGCTTCCATTTGGTCAAACATATGTTAGATGACACACACAAAACATTTTAGCCAGATAAAGCTTTGGGAGTCTCCATTAACATGTACTTTCCTTGTGATTCGGAGAAAAATGGCCCTTTTTTGAGGTTTGTAATTTTTTTCTGCCGATAAAGTGACAGTGATTGTCGTACATAGAGTAGTCTTACTGAGTGTTGCTGAGAAGTTATCCTACTTCAGTATGTAGATTTGATTTAATTTTTATAACTCATTAATATCCAGTTGTGTCTTATTCCATTTGCATCCTATTTCTTAGTTTATTGACAGTTCAGAACTTGAGAATGAATTCGATAGGTTTACATAGTTTTTGACCTTCCACCTAGTGGGCATTTAAGTAGGAGTGTAGAGTTTGAAAAAAGAAAAATTTTATGGTTTCTTAAAATAAGCAACCAAGTCTGTAGCTGCTATGAAATTTTGGAACTTCTTGAACAAACAGATCCAGTTCTTGAGCCACCATTTAGAGTAGGTAGCTTAGGAACTTGATTTAATTCCCTAAATTGCCAAATGGTGACATAAAGTCTCCTTGGACTGCAGATTGACCAGGATTTTCCCAGTTTGCATCTAGTAGCCAACACATCGCATACTTTACACACATGCACATATTTATTCATTCCAAAATTTATTATCCAAGTTAATTGAAAAATCTTTCCTGGTTCATGTAAAATGACAATATTGTGTGTATTAAAGATTATTTTAGAGAATATTTGCTAGACAGACACTTTCAGTTTAAAGGGCTTCCTTTTATTCTGAAACTATTTTCTGATTTGGAGAATGTGTTGGAAATATACTTCATTTTGTAAAATGAGGAAGGTCAGTGGTATTTGGGTTTAAATTTTTTCTTGAGGAAGTGAAAATTTGCAACCCTCACAAGCCCATTTCTAAGAGATGCACTATATGCAATCTACGTCAGCAAACTACTGAGCTAAAAGTTAAAGTTCCAAGATTTAGAGCTCAACTATATTAAAATTTAAGTTGGGACTGGGGATGGTGGTCCATACCTGTAATCCCAGGACTTTGGAGGCTGAGACAGGGATTGCAGGTTTGAGACCAGCTTTAGCAGTTTAGCCAGGTCGTCTACAACCTAGTGTGATCCCTTTTCAAAAACAATATTATGGCTTGTGGTGTAGTTCAGAGGTCAAATACCCCTTGGTCCTATCCCCAGTACCGAAATAAAAAAGATTTCAATTGGAGTGATCTTATTTCACTTTACTGAAGTACACATCAGGGAGGAAACCACGAGAATAGCAAACTCATCGGTGGCATCCTTTAGCAATTACTGATTTTTTTGTGGTGCTGAGGATGGAACCCAGGGGCGTTCTGCCTCCGAGCTACACCCCCAGCCCTTTTTTTATTCTTCATTTTGAAACAGTCTCACTTTGTTGAGACTCACTGAGTAGCTCACTAAGTAGCTGAGGCTGTCCGTGAACCATAGTCTTCCTGTCTTAGCCTCCCAAATGGTAGGATTACAAGGGTGCACCGCCCTGCCTGGCAGCAATGAATGATTCTAATTCTTTGTTTTGTCTAAGTATTTTTGATTCATCCGAGGGAGAAAGTATATAAATGCATATTGCAAACACTTCTGGAAGTGATTGCCTATTTTGCTTTAGTCTCTTGAGGTGCCCTTCTGTGATGCTTATTTGTGTACAAATAGCAGTGAACGTGTGAGAATGAGGAGGCTTTAATATGCATTAACATTTTCTACTATTGAATGAATATAGAGAGGGGTTTCAAATCTAGAAATAACAAAGGTTTCATAATCTCAGATGTGTGTGTGTGTGTGTGTGTGTGTGTGTGTGTGTGTGTGTTGCTGGGGATTGAACCTAGGGGCATTCTACCTCTGATCTACACCCCCAGCCCTATTTTGTTTTATATTTTGAAATGGGTCTCACTTGGTTGCTGAGGGCCTCACTGAGTTGCTGAGTCTGATCTTGAACCTGCTATCCTCCTGTCTCAGTATCCTAAGTACTGGGATGACAGGTGTGCACTGCCATGCCTGGCTGGCTATCAGATTATTGACTGATCTAGTCAGTCTTGATTGCAGAGTAGATGTCTATCTCATGGAAATTAGCTCATGGCAAGCCATTATAATCTTACCAACATCATTTTGAACTTTCCTGTAAGGTATTCATTCATTATTGTGATTTTTGAAGTTGTAGTAATTGGATACCCATTCTAATAGAACACTATCTTTCACAAAATCTTTATTACTGCTTTTATCTTACATTTTCAGATAATTCAGTGTGAACTTAGAAATTTCCTGGGAATATATATTTATTTTAATGAGTTAGTACACAAAGTATTTTTATGCCTTCAGCAATTTTTTTCTATTAAAAATTGATCTTTGAGTATCAAAAGATTTATTACACGCTGATTTTTTTTTTTTTTTTGGTGTTACTGGGGATGGAACCATTCTACCTCTGGGCTCCGGGCTATACTCCCAGACCTATTTTATATTTTATTTGGAAACAGGGTCTCTTAAGCCAGTGAGGCTGGCTTCGAACCTGCGCGATCCTCCTCCTTTGCCTCCCAAGCGCGGGGATTACAAGCGTGCGCCACCACGCCTGGCACGCTAATTTTTTTTTTTAAAACATGCTTTGATGTTGACTAAACCCTCTCCTGTGGAGTCTTCTTTTGGAATGCCATTTGTCTGGATGAGCAAATTTAATTTTGTTGACTTATCTGGTTTTGTGGTTGTTGGCTCTTGACAGCAGAGCAAATACAGTACTAGAAGATTATCAGCATCAAGTTGTAACTGATCACAGTAATTACTAGAGTATAGCCCTGAGAGTTTTCAATATATTGCAGAATCATTTAGATTTGAGAAAGTACAAAGAACATTTCCCAAGTGTTCCTTCGTGGCTTAGGTTAAATAACACATGGTTTTACCAGTCTCTTATTTACAAATGAAATTGATTCACACGTTTGTTTTTATTTTGATACAGATAAATCATTTTGTTTTTAATATACCTTACCTAAAAATACATAGTCTTTTATTGTTTTCTTTTCTTCTTAAGAATTGCCAAGAAGATGCTTTTAGAAGAAATTAA
The DNA here is from genome assembly GCF_963383645.1 of Muscardinus avellanarius. Lineage (NCBI taxonomy): Eukaryota > Metazoa > Chordata > Mammalia > Rodentia > Gliridae > Muscardinus > Muscardinus avellanarius. The sequence goes on along the minus strand of NC_137792.1, from coordinate 113,785,476 downwards.
AGCCAATCTTTCCTCTGATGAGGATGGGTCTTCAGATGATGAACCAGAAGAAGGGAAGAAACGAACTGGAAAACAAAATGAGGAAAACCCAGGAGTAGGAGTTGAGGGTAAGTTCCCCAGTGAGAAGTATAGGATGTCATCATTTGATGGCTTGATCATCCTTTCAGCCTTTGAAAAGTCAAGACATTTCTTAAGCCGGCCTGGTGGTACATGTTTGTAATCCTAGCATTCTGGGGCTGAGACCGGAGGATAACAGTTCGTGGACAACCTCAGCTACTTAGGCCGTCTGCAAATCAGTGAGACCCTGTTTCAAATAAAAAATAGGGCTGGAGCTGGAGCTCGGAGGTCGAATGCTTCTGGGTGGAAATCCTTAGTACCGCAAAGAAAAGACATTTTTTTTAACAATTTTTTTTATTGAACATAAATAGTTTACATTTAAACTATATTTGGTGCCCTCTCCCCCGTTTTCCCTTCCCCCCTCCCACCAATGGTTGTCCAGGTTAGCCATGTCTTATTCATAATTTTATACATGTTCAGATGTAGACTCTCATTAATCAAGATCAGCCTTCCTCTTCTCCTATCTTTCCATTCAAACTTTGCTGGTATTTTCCCTCCAGTATCTGGAGTCCCACTGGTATCCATTTCTTAATATGCATATTTATGAAAATGTTTAAAACTTTTAGCCGGGTGTGGTGGTGCACGTTTGTAATCCCCACGCTTGGGAGACAGAGACAGGAGGATTGCGCAGGTTCGAAGCCAGCTGCACTGGCTTAAGAGACCCTGTTTCCAAATAAAAAGAAAGTATAAAATAGGTCTGGGAGTGTAGCCCGGAGGTAGAAGGGCTTCCAGGAACCCCAGTACCACCAAAAACAAACAAACAAACAAACAAACAAACCCAGAAACAAAAAACAACAACAACAAAATCTTTTCTTTTTTTTCGGGTCTGGGGATAGAACCCAGGGGCATTCGACCACCGAGCTACACCCCCTGCCCTATTTTTTTTTATTCTTTATTTTGAAACCGGGTCTCGTTGAGTTGCAAAGGGTCTCCACTAAGTAGCTGAGGCTGTCTGTGAACTGCGATCCTCTGGTCTCAGCCTTCCAAATGCTGGGATTACAAGCGTGTGCCACCACGCCCGGCTACAACAACAAAAACTTTTAATACATGCCGGGCGTGGTGGCGCACGCTTGTAATCCTAGCACTTGGGAGGCTGAGACAGGAGGATCACACTGGTTCAAAGGCAGCCTCAGCTACTTAGTGAGGCTCTCAGCAGCTTAGTGAGACCCTGTTTCCAAATAAAGTATAAAATAGGTCTGGGAGTATAGCCTGGAGGTAGAAAAGCCCTTTGGTTCCACCCTCAGTACCACCAAAAAATAAAAAACTTTTAATACTCTTACTTCTTTGCCTGTTAATAATCTTGCAAGTTACTCTAGTTTTGTCAGTTAATAACAATAAAAAATGATTTTTTTCCTGTGTAGATAATCTTTTTTAGTTTTTTTATTAGTACATTGTAGTTGTACATCTTTGTTATTGTGGTACTAGGGATGGAACCCAGGGTTCTTCTCCCTCCAGGCTATACTCCCAGTCCTATTTTATATTTTATTTGGAAACAGGATCTCACTAAGTTGCTGAGAGCATCACTAAGTAGCTGAGGCTGGCTTCGAACCTGTGCGATCCTCCTGTCTCAGCTTCTCAAGTACTGGGATTATAAGTGTGCACCACCACGCCCGGTGTAGTCATACATCTTAATGGAGTACAGAATTGTAGAGGCTTACCTGGACATATCACCCAATTACCTTTCCCCAATTTTCATTCCATTTCTTCCTCTTCCCTCCTTCTCATGTTTGGCTTAGTGTTTGATATGTTTGTGAATGTACATCATGTACATTAAGGAGTTTCCCTCTTCCCCTCCCATCTCCTTAATTAGTTTGCCTTATTTGCTCATCTATAGTATCTCCTTCATCTAGAGTCCTCCTATGGCCTATTTTCTCCCTAGCTTCCACATATTAGGGAGAGCATCTGATTTCTTATTTTTTATGACTGACTAATCTGAAGCATAATGTTCTTCAGTTCCATCCATTTCCCTGTAAAGCATGCAATTGTGTTTTTATTTATGGCTGAGTAAAACAGATGATTTTTAAAGCAAAACCTTTTGTACTTTAAAATGATATTAATTGGTGATATTTAGTCCGTATTTAGTAATGGTCCTTTATCAAGCTTCATATGTGAGATCACTTATATCACCAGTGGTACCAAGGTATGTGCAGAGATATGGCCATTTCCACTAATCATGGTAATTGTCAACAGACAAAATGGTTTTTACAAGGCATTTTATAATAATAATTAGCTGACTAATATTTTATTGGTTTATTTTCTTTTATTTAGAAACAAAGAATCAAGTCAATTCTGAATCGGATTCGGATTCTGAAGAATCTAAAAGGCCAGTATACAGACATAGGCTTTTGAGGTACAAATTGACTGTGACTACTGAAGAGTCTGGAGAAGAAAAAAGGACAAAGCCTAAAGAGCATAAAGAAGCCAAAGGCAGAAATCGAAGAAAGGGTAAGACATTTTCCTTCTGAATGCAAGGAACACCGCTTTTATAAATGCAGTATAGTATTCAATTTAAGTATTTGCTCAAATGACTCATATTAAGAGAATATCAGTTCAGTTCCACTTTCCTTACATGACTGAAATGAAGGACTTGAGATAACACAAAAAACATTCTATCTCTTTTTTTTTGTGTGTGTGTGTGGTGCCAGGAATGGAACCGAGGGGTATTCTACCCCCAAGCTACATCCCCAGGCTGATTTTTTATTTTCTATTTTTGAAATAGGGTCTCACTAAATTGTAAATGGCTTCACTAAGTAGCTGAGGCTGTTGATGAACCCGGATTCTCCTGTCTCAGCCTCCTAAGTACTGGGATTACAGGTGTGCATGACCATGCTTGGCAACAAAGAACATTTTAAACCTTTAATTTTAAACATTTGGGTTGAGAGAAGTCAATATGACATAATAAGTAAAATGCTTAAAAGTTTTGTAGAAAATACTATCTTGCATACAATTGTAAGAAGAAAAAGTGCTTTCACTGCTAGGTGTGTACCTCGAAGGTAGAATACCTCTGAGTTTACCAGTCCCCAGTACAACACACACACACACACACACACACACACACACACACACACACACACTCTCTCTCTCTCTCTCTCTCTCTCTCTCTCTCTCTCTCTCCCTCCCTCCCTCCCTCCCTCCTCCAAGTGAATAGGATTCCAGGATTCTTCCCTTAGTCCTCCATGAGCTTCACTGAAAAACTTAACTACAGGCACATGCCTTTAATTCCAGATACTTGGGAGACTATGGCAGGAGTATTTTAAGTCCGAGGCCAGCCTCTACAAATTGGTGAGACCCTGTCTTCTAAAAAAATAGAAAACTGTTGGGTAGGTAGCACAGCCTCTACAGATTAGTGACACCTGCAGCAACTTAGACACTGTTTGTTTCAAAATAAAAAAATAAAATAGGGCTAAGTATAGCTCAGAGGTACTGAGGTTTGATCTCCAGTACCACACAGAAACAGGGAGCAATATTGACTTTGTGTTTTAGGTTTAGCTCAGGATATTGAGCGCTTTAGTGTATATATAATTTATTTTATTAAAACCCATATTTTCTTTATTTTTTATAAATTTTTATTGGTGCATTGTAGTCATACATCTTAATGGTATAAATAAAAAACTTGTGGAGATAGATGTACATGCACACATCACCCAATCAGCCCCTACACAATTTCTAACCCCTTCCCTCCCCCTCCCTCCTTCCTGTGCTTGGCTTCCTGATTGACTTTGATATGTTTAAGTACATCATGTGCTTTAAAGAGTTTCCCTCTTCCCCCTCCATCCCTTCAGATAGGTCACCTTCATTGCTCCTCTCTAGGGTCCCTTCTTCATCTAGAGTTCCTCCTGTTACCCAATTCTCCCTAGTTTTTGCACATTAGGGAATGCATCTGATTTCTTATTTTTTGTGACATTTCACTGTAAATGCCATAATTTTCTTCTCCTTTATGGATGGGCAAAATTCCATTGTGTACACATCCCATAGTTTTAAAAAAACCGTATTTTCTGTGATTTATATTTCTGCTGCATTCCCCTGTGGAGAGTTAATTACCCAGGTGGTTTGTTTGTTTATTTAGGAGAGAATAAACTAAAATCTTATTATATATTTAGGTCATGGTGACTGATAGATTGAATTACATAATTTTCTTATCTTTGTTATTCTTATATTGTCTAGGAACTTAAATTGGGAGATGGAGAGAAATAAGAAATATATACTGTTTTATTTATTAAATCTATTTTTTTTTCTGTACAGAGGATAGAACTCAGGGGCATTTTAACCCTGAACTACTTTTCCAACCCTGTTTTTTATTCATTATTTTTGAAACAGGGTCTCACTGAGTTGTAAAGGGCCTTACTAAGTAGCTGAGGCTGTCCATGAACTACAATCCTCCTGTCTTGGCCTCCCAAATGCTGGGATTACAAGCATGTGCCACCATACCTGGCTAAATTCAATTTTTTAAAGCGAAAATGGAAATATATTAAAGAAGTAAAGCATGTGAACTTTAATTTTTCCTTATTGTAAAAGCATTTAAAATTATTTTAGTGACAAATTTGAAACAAACAAATTGGAAATTTTTATAAATTTCAGATGTGATAATGGTACTTATTTAGCAGATTATCCTTATGCTTAGGGATAAAGCTTTATGATGTCTGCATTTAAATCCAAATATTTTGGTGTGAAAAGGTCTGTAAGTGTGCTTGTAGAGATAAAGCAAACGTGTAAAATTATTATAACAGTTTAAGAGAAAAGTTTAGAATTATTGCATGGAAAAATTAATGCTAGACTTCAAATATGTATGCAGGGTTTGTTAGTGTGTGTAAGCGGGCCCACATGTTAATATATGTGCTTCTAGCCAGGTGCGATGGGCACACACACTTGTAATCCCCGCGCTTGGGAGGCTGAGACAAGAGGATCATAAGTTCATAGCCAGCCTCAGCTACTCAGTGATGCTCTTAGCAACTTAGTGAGACCCTGTTTCAAAATAAAGAATAAAAAATAGGGCTGAGGGTGTAGCTCAGAGGTAAAATGCCCCTGGGTTCAAATCCTAGCACCACAAAAAAATAGAGAAAGAAAGAATAAAAAGAAATATATAAATAAATGAAGAATAAAATAAAGAAATATATATATAGTTAACTCTAATTACTCTTCTGTGTAGTGGTTACTGAACTTATACCCATTTAGCTTTGACTTTGTACCCATTAACCAATATCTTCCCATCCTCTCCTATTTCCCCTGTCTCTGGTAAACATTATTCTACTCTACCTCCATGAGATGAGGCTTTTTTGAAATCTAGTACTATAATATCTCTTTACCATTCAAATCGTTCCTACTTTGGCCATTGGGAGCTCCTTTCAGTTGGACCCTGTGTGCTTCTGTCCTGTAACCATCATTATTTAAGTGTTGCTGTGCCGTCTGGCACTGTTGAGATGTTCTTGATTCAGTTTTCCTGCCCGGTGTCTCTGGACAAATGGGTCTTCTGGAATTTTATAAACCTCTGTCATTGACAATTGTGATTCAGAAACGAGAGAGAGACAGAATTGGAGAGTCTCTCATCCTCCAGTCATGTCATTCAGGATTCCTTTTCTCCAGTTCGGTGGCGGGAGAGTTGATGGCTTTTCTGTTAGCACCCTGTGCATGGTTTTGGAATTCAGCCTACCTCCTGGTCAAAACCAGGAATTAAAGGAAGAAAATGACTCACGACACTCGAGCTGTCTGAGCCCATTTTTCCTATTACAGAGGGGTCATTACTCAGAGTGTGATTTCAGTTGTCCGTCTGCCTGTAATTGTTTTCCTTTGAGAGTCTGTAGATGGTTTATTTTTATGTCCTATCCATAGTTTTTATTTGTTAGTGTTGAGAGAGTCAGTACTTACTTCTCTTGACTACCTTACTTGGTTTGTTTTAAATTGCTGGATTTTGTTTATTCATTCACATTTGGTAATTTCTGTCTCTTTTTTTTTTGGAGGTACTGGGGATTGAACCCAGGGTCACTCAACCTCTGAGCGATACCTCCAGCTCTATTTTTTATGCTTGATTTTAAAATGGGGTCTCACTAAGTTGTGGAGGGCCTCCCTAAGTAGCGGAGCCTGGCAGTGAACCTGTGGTCCTCCTGCTCAGCCTCCCAAGTACTGGGATTACAAGCTTGTGCCACCACACCTGGCTTGGTAATGTTTTAAGTAATATTTTGACTAGTAATTTTTATTTTGTCAATTTATATAAAAGCAAATATTTACATTTTAATGTAGAACTACACTTTTTTGTGTAGTGCTCAAAGGTAGAGAGCTCTAGATTGAACCCAGAGGAATTCTATCTTTGAGTTCCACCTCCAACCTGATTTTATTTGGCAACAAGATATTGATACATTGATTTGAGTATCAACACAATCTTTCATTGGTGTATTCTTCATGAGTAAATAAGCATTTTTTAATATGCTCCTGTTCTGAAAATTTGCTAAGTTGAAATGTGAAGTTATTGGCAAATTAAGTGAATTGTGTTTCAGTTGTAAAATATTTAGTAATTGAATTTTTTTTTTTAATTTAAGTGAGCAGTGAAGATTCGGAAGACTCTGATTTTCAGGAATCAGGAGTGAGCGAAGAAGTCAGTGAATCTGAAGACGAACAGCGGCCTAGAACAAGGTGAGTGTTACATTGTGTTTCAAGAAATTTTAGGAATTAATGTGAATGTGCTTTCAGATTATTTGAAGAATGGCTGCTATTTCCAATAGATGGAGTAAGTGCAATATGTAATATTTTTACTTGAAGCTAATTTTAAATTTACTAATTTAAAATGTATAAACTAAGCCGAGCGTGGTGCCGCACGCTTGTAATCCAAGTCTTTGGGAGGTTGAGACAGGAGGATGGCAGGTTTGAAGCCAGCCTCAGCAACTTAATGAGGCTCCCAGTAATTTAGTGAGGCCCTATTTCCAAATAAAATATAAAATAAGTCTGCGGGTATAGCCCGGAGGTAGAAGGCCCCTGTGTTCTATCCCCAGTACCACAAAAAATAATTAAATTATAAACTTATTTTACATGTGTTTGAATTGTGTGTTCAAATCTGGTTGGTTTTTCAGTATCCAAAACTATTTCTTAACAGAGTTTTTAGATAGTACAGGAGGATGGCGTAATGTACTAGTAAGTAGATTCTGTAGGTGGACTGCCTTTTCTACTTTCCAGTGTCTCCCTTTCCTACTTTTTTTGTGTATGAGTACTCTATGCCTGAGCTACCTCACCTGAGAACAGGGGGTTACAGTATACTTACTTCTTATGTTTTCATGGACATTAGAGACAGAGCACACAAAGAAATGACTCAAAACTACCTAGATTACTCCGTGCTCAATTAGTAATGGTAATTATTAGTCTTAGTATTAATGAAGATGTGTGTAGCTACTGGTATAGGTGAGTAGTTACATTAATGTTTTGCTTCCTTTTTGATCATAGTTGTTTTAGATAATACCTTTCTAAGATTATTAAAATTATCCCCTGTATAACATGATCTATCTGTGTTTGTGAGTGTGTGTGTATCTTTATAGGTGTATGTCTATGCTTGTATGTTTTAAAGCAGTAGAGATCTTTTGGGTTTAATACCTCCCTGACTGTGCTTTGTGTACAGAAAATTATACTTTAGGAACATATAGTAAGATACTTTGAAAGCTTTTCTTTTGTGGTACTGGGAATTGAATTCAGGGCTGTTGTATTTCCAAGCTACACTCTCATCTCTTTTACATTTTTGTTTTGAAACAGGATCTTGCTAGGTTGCTGAGAATCTTACTCTGTTTCTGAGGCTGTTATCAAGCCTGCAGTTCTCCTGTCTCAGCCTCCCAAGTACTGGGATTACAGGCGGGTGCCACCATACTTAGCTCACATTGACTTTTTCTATAGCTAATTTCTAAAAGTTTTTCATCTTAAAATCTAAAACTTTATGTTCATTAAATAATAATTCCCCTTTATTGCTTTCTCCCTGCAATCCATCAGTTTATTTTCTGAGTTTGCCTACTCTGGGTACCTTATATAAGTGGACCAGTACAGTAATTGTCATTTTATAACTGGCATATTTGATTTAGAATTATGTCTTCACCAGGCGTGGTGATGCACGCTTGTAATTCCAGTACTTGGGAGGCTGAGAAAGGAGGATCCAGGTTCACGGCCAGCCTCTCACCTACTTAGTGAGGCCCTCCGCAGCTTAGTGAGACCCTATTTCAAAATAATAAAATTGGGCTGGGATGTAGCTCACAGGTAATATGCCCCTGTGTTCAATCTTCAGTACTGCCAAAAAAAAAAAAAGAAGAATCATGTCTTCAAAGTATATCCATATCGTAGTATTTGTCAGAATGCCTTCCTTTTTAACACTGAATAATATTTCATTATATATATATATATATATATATATATATATATATATATATATACTGTATTTGATTTACTATTCATCCATTTGTGGTACTTCGCTTAATTCTGCCATTTGACTATTTTAAATAATGCTAATATGAATAAGGGTATACAAAAATCTCTGAGTCCCTTTTTTTAGACCTTTTGAGTATACACTCAGAAATTAAATTGGATTATATAATGATTATATTTTTAATTTTTGGAGGAAAGTCCATACCGTTTCTCTATAGCTATTGCACCATTTTCTGCCTCTAGCAGAAAATGCACAGGATTCCAGTTGCTTCAAATCCAAACTGGTACTTACTGTTTTCCCATTTCTTGTCTGTATTACTGTAGCTCTGTCTAGCAGTTTCTGAGCCTAGAAAGAATTGTTTTGTGGCACTGCAGATCGAACCCAACATTCTACTTCTGAGCTCCACCCCCAGTCCAATTTTATTTCTCATTTGGAGCCAGGGTCTCACTAAGTTGTAAATGGCCTCACTAAATTGCCAACACTAGTTGTGAACCTGCGATCCTCCCATCTCAGCCTCCCAAGTACTGGGATTACAAGTGTGGGCTACCATGCCTGGCTAGAAATAATTTTCTTACCAGAATTTTTTGCTATAGAATATAACTTTATAATGTTTCTTTTTTTTCATTGATAGATTTAGTAGTAATAGCAAAATGTTAATTTTTTCCAAGTTGATCCACAGATTCAGCTCAATTCCAACCCAAATCAAAGCTAGCATTTTGGTAGATACAAGCTGACTATAAAGAAACATGTATATATGCCAAAACTTGAAAATAACAAAAATAATTTTGAAAATCTTTGGTAACAAAAACAGTTTGGATAGATTCATAGATATAACAAAAATTGTCCATAAATAGGCCCCAAAATTAATTTTCAATGAAGGCACTAAGACAACTAAATAGAGAAAGATGTTTCTTTTTTAATGATGGTAAATATTTAAGTATATATTGGCTATTTGTAATTTTCACCAAAAAAATAGTCCTAAGGTCGATTCATAAATTTTCCTACTCACCTACCACACTTTCCCTCTGAAGATTAAGATGTTGACCATTGGATTATTAGGAGTTGGATGTCTGCTGTAATATCCACTTTAAACCTACTGCGTTGCCAGATGTAGTGGCATATGCCTGTAATCCCAGTACTTGGGAGGGTGAGACAGAAGGACCCCAGGTTTGTACTAGCCTCAGCAAATTGGTGAGGTCTTCTGCTACTTAGACCCTATTTCAAAATAAAGAATCAAATAGGGCTGGCAGTGTAGCCCAGAGGTAGAATGCCCTCGATTTCAACCCCCAATACAAACACGCACACAACTGAGTCTTTTTTATTGCTTTTCATTTTTCCCATTGTTTTTAGGAATGTACTAAAGAGGTATAACCCTTCCAAAATAGGACATAATTCATTGAAGGAAACTCATCATAAGATATTTTATTTTGTACTTCAAATTTTCTTTAGGTCTGCAAAGAAAGCAGAATTGGAAGAAAATCAGCGAAGTTATAAACAGAAAAAGAAAAGGCGACGCATTAAAGTTCAAGAAGATTCATCCAGTGAAAACAAGGTAATGTTTATTGTGTGTTTCAATTATAACTGGTACTGTATTCTATAGCAAGTATGCTATTACCTCGTTAATTACGTTATTCTGGTTTATTTATATTTTACCTGTGTGTAAGAATTGGTTTATTAGATATATGTATATACATACTTGATGTACTATCAGATTTTCTCCTCCTTTTCCTTCTTTGAATAGAACCCAGGGGTTTTCTACCTCTGAGCTACACCCCCAGCCCTTTTCATTTTTTATTTTGAAACAGGGTCTCACTAAGCTGCTGAGGCTGGCCTTGAGCCTGCAATCCTGTTTATCTCAGCCTTGCACGTGCTGGGTTAGTGCTCTGGGACAGAGCTACATCCCCAGCCCCTGAAATGGTTCCCGTTGTCATTTTATATTTCTCTTACAAGTAGAGATGCTGAGCATCTTCTCGTGTTCTTAGTAGCTACTATTTTTCTATCTTTTCTAAAAAAAAAAAAAACTGTCCCATTTCTTAGCCTATTTTAATTGCTTTTGTAAATACTTGATTATTGATGAATATAATTCTAAAGCTCTTCACCATATTTCCTTCCAGCTTTTCGAGGTATATTAAATAGTATGAAATGGATATATTTGCACAGTGTTGTACTGTTTTCCTCTAATCATTTAAATTTCATAGAGCAATTCTGAAGAAGAAGTGAAAAAGGAAGAGGAGGATGAGGATGAGGAGGAGGAAGATGAAAATGATGATTCTAAGTCTCCTGGAAAAGGCAGAAAGAAAATTCGGAAGATTCTTAAAGATGATAAGTTGAGAACAGAGACACAAAATGCTCTCAAAGAAGAGGAAGAGAGGCGAAAACGTATTGCTGAGAGGGAGCGTGAGCGAGAGAAATTGAGAGAGGTAAGCAATTAATTTCTATTTGATGTGTCTTTCATAGATATATGTCATGGCTTTATTTCAGTATTTCAAGAGTAAAGTGTTACAATCCGCTACAGATTTCCAATTAAAACTGATTTTTGCCTACTGGAAACATTTGATGCAACTTAAAAGTCCTCATTAGGCTGCGTTAGTATAATAAGGAAAGAGTCAAGATAATTGAATATTCACCAAAATTATTTTGATGTATTTGGATAGGAGAATATTGTTAAATTATTTCTTATATCTGTAAAATATTTTAGTTTCCTTTTTTGTGGTACTGAGGATGGAACCCCGGGGCATTCTACCTCCCAGCTATACCCCCAGTCCTGTTTTTTATTTTTTATTTTTTATTTTTTACTTTTTATTTTTTATTTTTTATTCTTTATTCTTTTTTTTTTTTTTTTGGTGGTGGTACTGGGGTTCCTGGAAGCCCTTCTACCTCCAGGCTATGCTCCCAGACCTATTTTTATATTTTTATTTGGAAACAGGGTCTCCTAAGCCAGCGTGCACGTGCGGCTGGCTTCAAACCTGCGGGATCCTCCTGTCTCCGCCTCCCAAGCGTGGGGATTACAGCGTGCGCCACCACGCCCGGCTATTCTTTATTCTGAAACAGGGTCTCACTGAGTTGCAAAGGGCCTCACTAAGTAGCTGAGGCTGTCCGCGAACCGCGATCCTCCTGTCTCAGCCTCCCGAATGCTGGGATGACAAGCGTGCACCACCATGTGTGGCAACTTTTTAGTTTCTCTTTTTGACATGTAGGGGATTGAGCCTTTACCTCTGAGCTATATGCTCACCCTTTTTTTTTTTTATTTTGAAACAGCCTCTTGCTAAGTTGTTTAGGATGGCCTTGAACTTGCCATTCTCCTTGCTCAGCCTCCCACATACCAGGATGACAGGTGTGCATTACTACGCCCAACTAGGATTTCAGTTTTTAAGTTAAATGTGTACTGTAAATTTATACCTACTCTTTAGGTAGAGGGAATAGTACAGTTAAACCTACATGTATTGATTGACCCAGCTTTATCTATTACCAGCACAGGGATAATCTTTCTATTAAAAGAATTTTAATGTATTTTTATTTTGAATTAATACATAGTACTTATTTATTTGTGGTATATTATGGCATTTCAGTATCTATATACAGTATACAGTGATCAGGTCAGGGTAAATGACGCATCTGTTACCTCAGACATTTATCAGTTCTTTATGTGGAGGACATTCTATGTATCAACTATTGTCCTTTTTAAATACATATTTTACTGTATGTATTTAAATAACTAGGTTTCAGTGTGATATTTCTCCCTATCCTATTTAATGCTTTGGTAGTTTCTATTCTCTCCTGCCCTCCCCTTCTCCTCCCTCCTCCTGGTCCTTTCTTTTTTAGAATTCCACAAATGAGTATATGCAACACTTGTCTTTTTATGTCTGGTTTATTTTGTTTAGCCATTCCAGTTGCATTCATTTTCCTGCAGATAACACAACTTTTCTACTCTATGGCAGAGGGGGGGGGAGAAAGAGCGCGAGGGAGAGAGCGTCTGTGTGCTCATACATTCAACTTTTCTTTTCGATTCATCTGTTGATAGGCACCTCGGCTGATTTTGTATCTTGGCTGTTATATATACTGCCAAAGAAAGCATGGGAGCACATGTATCTCTTTATGTTCTGGGTTCCTTTTCTTTGGATAAATATTGAGTGCTAATGTTTGGATCATACGGTAGTTCCAGTTTTAGTTTTTATTTTTATTTGTTTATTTTTTTTTGCAGAACTGGAAATTGAATACTGAGGGGCATTCTACCTCCGGGGTACACCCTCAGCCCTCTTTTTTATTCTCTGTTTTAAAACAGGGTCTCTCTAAGTTGCAGAGGGCCTCACTAAGTAGCTGATAGGAACTGCGATCCTCCTATCTCGGCCTCCTGAATGCCAGGGTTACAAGCGTGCGCCACCACGCCTGGCTTCTATTCTTTATTTTGAAACAGGGCCTCACTGAGTTGCAAAGGGCCTCACTAAGTAAGTGAGGTTGTCCACAAACCACAATCCTGTCTCAACCTCCCAAATACCGGGATTACAAGTGTATGCCACCACGCCTGGCTAAGTTTTAGTTTTTTGAGGACCCACCATACTGTTTTCTATGATAGCCATTCTGACAGGGATGAAATAGAATCTCACTGTAGTTTTAACACTTTGGTGCATTGCAATTCTTCATCATAGTGAGATTCAAAGTGATACAGACATATGTGCGCACAGTGAGTATCTTGTGCTCTGAATCTCGACCCTCCCGTATCCTTCCTTCCTGTACTTGTTAGAGAGATTGGTACAGACACCTTCATATGTGGATGTAACATTGGCGAACTGTTGCCTTTCTCCGTCCTTTTTTTGAATGTATGTTTCCTCTTTTTTTTTATATGTGATTGAGTCTTTAAAAATGGAGATTGGCCATTTTATACTACCACCACTATTATTACTACTACTAGTACTATTACTATTATTATTTTTGTTTGGTACTGGGGATTGAATAAAGGGGTATTCTACCTCCAAGATACATCCTCACACTATTTTATTTCATTTTTTTGTTTTATTTTGAAACAGTCTTGCTAGGTTGTCAAAAGTCTCTCATTATATTTCTGAGGCTGATCTCGAACCTGTGATCATCCTGTCTCAGCAAGAAATTATATTTTACTTTTTGATTTGGTAATACTTGCTTTGTGGCCAAGAATATTGGTCTATTTTGGAAAAGCTTCTATGAGTAACTGAGAAGAATGCGTGTTCAGCTGTTGTTTGGAATATTCTGTATGTCTATTAGGTCCACTTGCTTTTAGATCTGAAGAGTCATTATCAATCTTTTGTCTGGGAGATTGATCTAGTGGTGTGAGAGGTATGTGAAGTATCCCAATAGTATTGTGTTGGTGTTTGAGTCTTCATGGCCCAAAGAGTTGTATTTTATAGAATTGAGTATTCCCATGTTTGAAGCATAAATGTTAACTATTGTTATATGTTCTTGTTGAATTGTTTGGTGCTGGAGATTGAACTCAGGAGCATTCTCTCTGAGCTATGCCCTTTTAATTTTTTGTTTGGAGACAGGGTCTCGCTACGTTGCTGACATTCTCCTTAGGTTGGCTGAAGGTGAGCTTCAACGTGTGGGCTTATTGTTTCAGCCTCCCAAGTCCTGGAATTACAGGCACCATCACTGTGCCTGGCTCAAGTTTCCTTACATTATAGTTTGAGGGCATAAAGATATTTCCGTAGTCACTAATGAGTAGATGGTTTCTTTATAAATGATTTCTTCCTACTTTCAGGATGAAAATGTATTAATCGCTAATCCTGAAAATACAATTTAATAATGAAAATACCACAAAATCACTGAATATTAAGTTGCAAATTCTTTTTTTTCAAAATCTTAATTAAAACCTGGTATATTGGAGAATTTTTTTCTACATTAAAATGTTAGTACACACTTTTTTTGTGGTACTGGGGATGGAATCCAGGGGCCTTCTACCTCTGGGCTATACTCCCAGACCAATTTTATGTCTTATTTGGAAACAGAATCTTGTTAATTTGCTGAGAGACTAAGTAGCTAAGGCTGGCTTTGAGCCTACGTGATCCTCCTGTGTCAGCCTCTCAAGTACCGGAATTACAAGTATGCACCACCATGCCCAGCGCGTGCACCACCCTGTCCAGCGTATACACTTCTTAAAACAAGACTAAATTCTTAATTCATTATTCCATACGCTAAGGATGTTTGACTGTTTTGTTAAGCATGGCTTTACTGGATCCTCTGTCTGTAAATTTAAGTTAAGGTATTATGCAGAGTGTTGCTTTCGTGTTGAGGCGTTGTTTTCCTCCCCTCTTACTTGCTGGCAGAGTTCAGTGCTTTGCAGTCGCGCTCTAGGACCTTAGCTGCTAGATGCTTCTCTACACAACATGGCATTTTGCTTGGTCTTTGAGACCAACAGGAGAGCACTTCAGTATTTTAAAGAAGTTACTTTAATTAGATCCAGCCCATCTAGAAGAATGATTTTTCTCATTGAATCGGAATCACCCAATCAGTAGCGCAATTATAGGAATGAAAGACCATCATATTTATAGGTCCCCTCCACACTTAGGGAGATGGGGCTATCTAGGTTCATTATAACAGGAGTCGTAGCCGGGCGTGGTGGGCATGCTTGTAATCCCTGCGCTTGGGAGGTGGAGACAGGATCGCGCAGGTTTGAAGCCAGCCGCGCTGGCTTAAGAGACCCTGTTTCCTAATTTAAAAAAAACTATGAAATGGGTGTCTGGGAGTGTAGCCCGGAAGTAGAAGGCTTTCCAGGAAACCCAGTAGCACATAAATAAATAAATAAATAAACAAACACATAAATAAATAAATAACAGGAGTCATGGATCTTGTGGCCATTTTTAGGCTTCTGTCTATTCTTCTTTTTTCTTCTCTGGTTCTGGGGATGGAACTCAGGGGTCTTTCTACCTCTAGGCTACATTCCCAGACCTATTCTGTATTTTATTTGGAAACAGGGTCTCACTAAGCTGCTGAGAGCCTCACTAAGTAGCCAAGGCTGGATTCAAAGCTGTGCGATCCTCCTGTCTCAGCCTTTCAAGTGCTAGGATTACCAGCTCTGCCGACCATTCTTTGCAGACATGAATAGGCACTTAGGGAGCATTCCTTTCTCTTTCTACTGGTGTGTGCATGTGTGTGCGCACGTTACTAGGGATTGAACCCAGGGGCTTTCTACCTCTGAGGTACAACCTCAGCCCGATTTTATTTTTTAGTTTGAAGCAGGGTCTCACTAAGTTGTGTAGTGCCTCACTTAGTACCTGAGGCTGGCTGTGAACTTGTGATCCACCTGTCTCAGCCTCCCAAATACTAGGATTGCAAGCATGTGGCACCACACCCGGCCCTTAATTTCTTTTCATGGAACTATTAATAGACTGTTCATATAAGCATTTTCTATATTAAAGTAGCATTTCGTAGTGATTAGGTACACGGATTCTGGAGGCCAGCGCTCTGGGTATAAATCTTAGCACTTGTAATGATTAGTAGTTGTATGACCTTGTCCACATCACTTCTCTCCCCCATGTATTTTTTTTTTTAGTGGTACTGGGGGTGGAACCCAGAGACTTTGTACCTATGGGCTATACTCGCAGACCTATTTTCTATTTTTATTTGGAAACAGGTTCTCACTAAGTTGCTGAGAGCCTCACTCAGTAGCTGAGGCTGGCTTCGAACCTGTGTGATCCTCCTGTCTCAGCCTCCCAAGTGGGGGCATTATAAGCATGAGCCACCATGCCTGGCTCCCCATGTATTTTTAATCTCTAAAATGGGACTACTTGGACCTAATTTATACAGTCAATGGGTGTATTACCTAAGGACTAGAGATTAGGATCAGACAACAAAAATGTGTATGGCTTGGTAGTATGTGTGTCTAATAACTAAGTTTTAATTCTTTCACTTTCTGTTTTTGTGTTACCGGAGATTGAACACAGTGCCCTAAACATGCTTGACCCATTTCCTACTGCTCAGCTACACCCTCAACTGTAACATTTAAAGATTTCTTCTATTGATTTTTTTATGATGCTGGGAATGAAACTCAGGAACATGGTATGCAAATGTTGTACCACTGAGCTATATCCCCATCTCCCAATGTTTTTCTTTGAGTTATGGGGGATTGAACTCAGGGGTGATCTAGCATTAGATACATCCTTAGCCCTTTTTATATATTTAATTTTGAATTAGGGTCTTGATAATTTACCATACACTGGCCTCAAAATTGTGATCCTACTGTCTCAGCCTCCCAAGTAGTGGAATTACCAGCGTGTGCTAGGGTCACCTTTTTTTTTAAACATTTTGAATTTGAGATAATTGTTTCTCTTTTGTGTGTGCATGTGTTGCACATGTCTGTTATTTGTTTGTGTGTGCATGTATTTGGTACTAGGATCGAACCCAAGGACTTTCTACCTCTGGATACACCCCTAACCCTTTTAAATCTTTTTTAAAAATTATTTTTACATTCTTGCTAGGTTACTGAAAGTCTTACTACATTGTTGAGGCTCTTCTAGAACCTGTGAACCATCTCTCCTTCACAAGTACTGGGATTATAGGCATGTGCCCCCAAGCCCATCTGATTATATTCTTTTTTTTTTTTTTTTTTTTTTGAGGTACTGGGGATGGAACTCAGGGACATTCTACTTTTGAGCTACACCCCTAGCCCTATATTTTTATTCTTTATTGTGAAACAGGGTCTCACTGAGTTGCAAAGAGCCTCACTAAGTAGCTGAGGCTGTCCTTGAACCACGATCCTCCAGTCTCAGCCTCCCAAATGCCGGAATTACAAGTGTGTGCCACCACGCCCGGCTTGATTATATTCTTGTCATGGATTTTGAGCTTGTGGTTCTGAAAGTTGTATTTGTAAATATTTTTCTGTTTCACTATATATTTGCATTGTTTTGGGGAGTATTGTTTATCTTGGGTGGGGCAGTTCTTGTTGGAACTTTTACATGTAGACCATTTACATTTACATTTGTCTTCCATTTCTACATTTAATATGTCACGACCAGTCACTCCAATAGCCAGAAATTCCTTCACACATTTCCAGATGCTCTGTAGAAGAATAGAATTGTTCCTGGTTGGGATTCATGTATTTGTTCAAATTTTAACGGTACTGCCATGAATTAGCCAGAACACTTCTTTTTATACATTTCTCCCTGGCATATGTGTATTGAAGTATTCTGGTTGAGAACCAGTATGCTAAATTACTAGCATTACTAATGGAATTTCAAGTCCTATAAAGGGTTTTGACTTTAGAAAACATAAGAATCTCTTTTTTTCCTGGCCTTATTAAAACAAAATATTGGGTGTATCTGTGTTTTGGAAAATCTCCCTTGGTAAGACTGATACCCCACCACTGCTTGAAAAACTCTCTTTTTTGTAGGTGATAGAAATTGAAGATGCTTCACCTACCAAGTGTCCAATAACAACCAAGTTGGTTCTCGATGAAGATGAAGAAACTAAAGAACCTTTAGTGCAGGTTCATAGAAATATGGTTATCAAATTGAAACCCCATCAAGTAGATGGTAAGAAACCATTAGATAAGTCAATCACTTTTAGTTAAATTTTACCAATGTTTGTTGTTCCTTTGTGCCGCACATTCTGCCAAGCAGTGAAGATAACATTGATGAGCAAAGATAAGGATCTCTGCCCTTATGGAGCCCTTTAAGCAAATGAGGAAGAGCAGAGTGGTGTGGTTGCAAACTCAGTGAGTGTTGTAAGTGGGGAAGAAGTGCTTCTTACAAATGGGGATATGTAGTAAGTCAGTGGATTTCACCTGTTCGACAGTGGTTGGTTTTGAGGTTAGCAAGAGGTCTAGTTAACTAAAATGGTTTTTTGGGAATTGCTATTTCAGCTTTTTTAGATATGTTTTTAAATAATAATATCCATACATTGGCATTAGAGTGCTATTCAACTATCTCTGTCCTCTGCGTTGTTAGAATAGAATCAGTAAGCCAGTTTTGAGTGATAGTGAATTCTCAAGGGAAACTCTAGGGGTTCTTTTTGGGTTGCTTCCCTTCTTTCTTGCTCCGTGTTTACTGTTGAATAGAGAAATGATGAATTATCTCCTGGGCTTTTTTCCTCTGATTCAGTCAATAAACTTGAGAGTATATTTTATACAAAGCTGTTTCATCTTCGAACAGTGTTTCCACTTGATTCTAGTATCTCTTTGTACCATGCCAGGGTCTAGGGAACCTGTTCTGTGATAGCTTAGATAAGGTAAATGAAAGAATGTCCCTGTCATTGTGTGTGTGTGTCTTGTTTCTAATTTACCTTTGTATCCAGCCGTGGTGACACACACCTGTAATCCCAGTACTTGGGAGGCTGAGACAGGAGGGTTGCAGTTTTGAGCACAGCCTCAGCAAGTAGTGAGACTCTCATCAACCTAGCAAAACCCTGTTTTCTTTTTCTTTTTTTCCTTTTGTTTGTTTGGTGGTACTGGGGGTGGAACCCAGAGGCTTTCTACCTCCAGGCTATATTCCCAGACCTATTTTATACTTTATTTGGAAACAGGGTCTCACTAAGTTGCTGAGAGCCTCACTAAGTAGCTGAGGCTGGCTTCGAACCTGCATGATCCTCCTGTCTCAGCCTCCCAAGCGCGGGGATTACAAGTGTGCACCACCACACCCGGCCCTGTTTTCAAATAAGAAATAAAATTGGGCTGGGGTGTAGCTCGAAGGTAGAATTCCTCTGAAATCAACCCCCACTACCACCAAAAAAAAAAACCCAAAAAACTTTTGTAAGAGCAAAATACCATGTAAGCTGGGCATTGTGGCACATGCTTGTAATCCTAGTACTTGGGAGGCTGAGACAGGGGGATTGCAGGTTTGAGGACAGCCCCAGATACTTAGTGAGGCCCTCTACAACTCAGTGAGACCCTGTTTCAAAACAAAGAATCAAAAATAGGTCTTGGGGTGTAGCTTGGAAGGTCGAATGCCCCTGGGTTCCATCTCCAGCACCACAACAAAGAAAAAAGAAAAATTCCATGTATGTATGTATGTGTGTATGTATGTATACATGTATGTGTATATACTCTTGTATAATTTTTTGTATGTGTGTATATTATGTATACTTTTTGTGGTGCTCGCAGTAGTAAGTCCAGGGACATTCTACCTCCGAGTTCTGCCTCCAGCGCTGTTGGACTTTTAATTGGAAATAGTCTTGCTAAGTTGCTGAGTCTGGCCTGAAACCTGTGATCTTCTTGTCTCAGTTTCCCGAGTACTAGGATTGCAGGCATGTGCACCATGCCCGCTCCTGTTTATATTTAAGAATTTCTTTACCTCTGAGTGTTTCTTAGGGCTGCATCTTAGATGGTTGACTTGATGTGTTTATGTGGGGACAGTTTCATCTTGTAACTTGAAACTTAACTCAATGAAGCTGTCATCTTCAGGTGTTCAGTTTATGTGGGATTGCTGCTGTGAATCTGTGAAAAAAACAAAGAAATCTCCAGGTTCAGGATGTATTCTTGCCCACTGCATGGGCCTTGGTAAGACTTTGCAGGTAAGATTCAAGAATATCAATAGATTCTGCCCTTGTTCATCCATTAATATGTCGTACATATACACTGTAGTCTTGTATGTTTTATTCAAAGTTATAGTGGCTGCAGATAAAGCAGTGAACAAGAATTACATGATGTTTCCTCAGGAATATTACATTCTAGTAGAGAAGGAAATAAGAACTAAGAAATATGTACTTTTAGATACAAGTATTGAGAGGATTGACAGTTAAGTAAAGCATCTTTAAAGAGTGTATATTTGTGCAGAGATTCTAATGAAGTCAGGAATTGGGGTTACAAATATGGCCAACAGCAATAATTATTACTGCGTAATTATTACTTCTAGGTGGGAAATAACTTCTCACAATTTTTTTTGTGGTACTGGGCATGGAACCCAGGGGCATTCTACCTCTGAGTTACACCCCAGCCCTATTTTTTATTCTTTATTTTTTGCAACAGGATCATACTCAGTTGCAAAGGGCCTCACTAAGTAGTAGCTGAGGCTGTCTTTGAACTGTGATTCTCCTGTCTGAGCCTCCCAAATGCTGGGATTACAAGCGTGAGCCACCATACCCGACAACTTGCTACAATTTTTAATAGTCTGTGATGTTATGGTAAAGAGAAATTGAAATACTTCTTATTATTAAAATTACTGCATTTTTAGAGCTGGGATTGTAGTTCAGTGGTGAGTGCCTGTCTAGTGTGGACAAGGCCCTGGGTTTGATCCTCAGCAAAAATAAAGTTATTGCATTTCTAAATGGTGGAAGTTGAACTACACATTAGAATGGCAAGCATCAAGAAGTCAAATAACAATAAATGTTGCCCAGGATGTGGGTAAATAGGAACTCTTCTACTCTGTTGATGGGATTGCAAACTAGGTCAGCTACTATGGAGATCGGTATGGAGATTCCTTAGAAAACTGAGAATGAATTCACTATATGATCCGGATATACCACTCCTTGGTATCTTTTCAAAAGGACCGAAATCAGAGAACTACAGTAATATCTGCATATCCATGTTCATATCAGCACAATTCACAGTAGCCAAATTATGGAACCAGCCTGGGTGTCTGTGCAACCATGCACACATGAATAGATTATGAAATTTTGGGGAAATACACAGAATGAAATTCTACTCAGCAGTAAAGAAGAACAAAATTACGTCATTTGCAAGACAATGGAAAGACCTGGAGAACATTATGTTAAGATGAGCCAGTCACAGAAAGTAAAGGGTCTTATGTGCTCTCTAATATGCAGAAGCTAGGGAGTAGTGGGGATACCAGAGGGACTCCAGATAATGGAGGGGAGACCTCACTGGAGCCAGGGGGTGGGCTAGGGGAAGGGGAGGGGGAAGACAGGTTCATTAATGGAAACACTACCATTGACTCTGTGTATATATGTGAATGTACAACCATCCATCTCAGTACTTTGTATTGGAATGGAGGAAAATGGGGAGGTGGCGGGGGGGCACCCAGTACTGTGTGCATATATGTCATTGTCAACAGGATTTACATTATGATGTGAGAGTATAATTTGCCAATAAAACCACATTATTAAAAATAAATGGCAGAAGTTGTAGTGGAGATGTGAAATTAGTGAAAAAATTTAAGCCATAGGGTAATTATTATAGATTCAGTAAATTAGAACATGTTAAAATAGAAAAGTATAAGAAACTACTCTTCTATTTTTGTGTCACTGGGGATTGAAGCCTGGAGCAGTCTAACTCTGAGCCACACTCCCCTAGTCCTATTTTATTTCTGATTAGGAAACAGGGTCTTACTGAATTGTGGAGGGCCTAAGTTGCTGAGGCTGGCTTCGAACCTCTGATCCTCCTGTTTCAGCCTCTCAAGTCTAGGGATTAGAAGTGTGTGCTACCATGCCTGGCTCACCCTACTCTTTTTTTGTGTGTGTTACTGGGGATGGAACCCAGGGGCATTCTACCCCCAAGCTACACCCCCAGCCCTATTTTTTTATTCTTTATTTTGATACCGGGTCTCACTGAGTTGCAGAGGGCCTCACTAAGTAGCAGAGGCTGTCTGCGAACCGTGATTCTCCTGTCTCAGCCTCCCAAATGCTAGGATTACAAGTGTGCACCACCACGCCCAGCTTACCCTCCTCTTCTAAATGG
This sequence comes from Muscardinus avellanarius, assembly GCF_963383645.1. Classification (NCBI taxonomy): domain Eukaryota; kingdom Metazoa; phylum Chordata; class Mammalia; order Rodentia; family Gliridae; genus Muscardinus; species Muscardinus avellanarius. Next base: position 113,763,376 of record NC_137792.1, on the reverse strand, counting down.
GCAGTTATGTTTTGAAGGGCTTACAGGAAATTCTGTGGAGACCGCAAAGTTCTTTTATGTTATGAATTCTTATATTTATCTTATTTCTTTTTTTAACAGCCACAATAGTTTTATTTACAGTTGAACTCTTTATAAGATATTTACAAGACAACCAATTTTACACATCAGAAATGGTATCAAAAGTATGAATTACAACACAGACAACAATATGAAATGGGCTTAAAACAAAGCTGAAGTGGACAGACTAGCAATTTCTCTTTTAATTTATTAACATTAGCTTAAATTTTGTTAAAGGAAGTAACAAAACTGTGTTTTAGGAGAGTTACAGGGCCTTCTGTTAAAGACAGTACTTCACAGTGTTGTATCCCATGTAGGGAAAATAAGACTAATTTTCCCCCCATATTCTAACACACTGTAATTTCACTCTTGGAACTTTACTCCAGTATTTATCTTATTTCTATTGGTCATAGAATCATGGTGTTTTAGAATTGAAAGGATATTATATAACATGTAGTCAAACTTTCTTAATTTAAATAATAAATTTCCTTCCTTGTACTTGTTTGGAAACTGACCTTCTGAGTGTTTGGTTGGTTTATTGCTTAAAGCAAAATAAAATTTAATTTGTAAGTGTGCTTGATTTATTCCAGTTTTGTGGATATTTAAATGACAGTGGTAACTTAATTTGTTTTCTTATAGGTGGTAAGTTTTCTTCATACCGTTCTTTTGTGTGACAAATTGGATTTCAGCACAGCTTTAGTAGTTTGTCCTCTTAATACGGCTTTGAATTGGATGAATGAATTTGAGAAGTGGCAAGAGGGATTAAAAGATGATGAGAAGCTTGAGGTATCATATTTTGATGTTTTCTGTTATTAAGTTGTTGCATGAAAGCTGGGCGTGGTGGTGCACCCTTTTAATCCTAGTACTTGGGAGGCTGAGACAGGAGGATCTGGGTTCGTGGCCAGCCTCAGCTAGTTAGTGAGGTCCTCTGCAACTCAGTGGGACCCTGTTTTAAAATAAAGAATAAAAAGTTGGGCAGGGAGTGTAGCTTAGAGGTAGAATGTCCCTGGGTTCTATCCCCAATACCACCAAAAAAAAAAGGTGCAGAAAATTCATAGGACAAAATAAGAATTTTAAATTAATAGTATTTATACCAGTGGGACTATTTAGTTGTCAATAATTTTGATAGCTATTTTTCATAATCGTTTTTCTCACAAAAGGTCTCTGAATTAGCAACCGTGAAACGTCCTCAGGAGAGAAGCTACATGCTCCAGAGGTGGCAAGAAGATGGTGGCGTTATGATTATAGGCTACGAGATGTACAGGAATCTTGCTCAAGGAAGGAATGTGAAGAGTCGGAAACTTAAGGAAATATTTAATAAAGCTTTGGTTGATCCAGGTAAGGTGTTAACAGGCACTAACATGAAAAAGCATTATTAAAAAACCATTTTTGTTAATTTATATAGCAAATACTAATTGAACAACTATAACTCCCTGGGTCTTGTTTATTCTTTATGTTTTTGCCTTGTGTTTTATTTTAGTTTCACCATTTTAATAAAATAAGATCATCCTTAATATTGATAGAAGTTCAGAACTTACTTTGAAACTGTGGAATTGTTTTGAGTTTTAGGGGATATTGTATAAACACAACATGTATCAGGTGCCTGTGCACAGTCACATCTGAAATGATTTAACTGAACATTAGGAGATATCAAGAACTCTTTCCATACTCTGAAGACAATTCTCCTGTGTTTGGTACTGGGGATTGAACTCAGTCACATTCTACCTCCAAGCTATATCCCCAGCCCTTTCTATTTTTTATCTTTTACTTTTTATTTATTTTATTTTTGCAGTACTGGGGATGGAACCCTACGGCATTCTGCCTCTGAGCTACACTCCCAGACATATTTTTTATTTTCTATTTTGAAACAGGGGAACCCAAAGAAGGAAACAGTTCAAATAATGCTAAGTGCCTCCAAACTATACCCCTAGTCCTAATTTTTAGTCTTTATTTTGAAACAGGGAGTCACTAAGTTGCAAAGGACCTCACTAAGTAGCTGAGGCTGTTCGCAAACTGCGATTTTCCTGTCTCAGCCTCCAGAATGCTGGGATTACAAGAGTGTGCCACCACGCCCGGCTGAGGCTGGCCATGAACCTGTGATCCTCCAGTCTCCACCCACTAAGTACCGGGATTAAAAGTGTACCACCTCACACTGGCTTTCCCTTATCAGTTTTTTTCTTTTTTTATTTGGTACTGGGGATTGAACCTAATGTCATTCTACCTCTGTGTTATACTATCAACTGTTTTTATTATTATTTTTTTTTATTTTGAAATAGGTCTCCCGAAGTTGCTGAAGCTAGCCTCAATTCCAAGATCTGGCCTCTATGCCGGCCTGAAATCACCTTCTTTAAATAAAAAGATGCAGTGACAAATTTAGATTTTTAATGTATCTATATTTTATTTATTTATTTATTTATTTATTTATTCATATATTTATTTGGTGGTGGTACTGGGGGTGGAACCCAGAGGCTTTCTACCTCCGGGCTATACTCCCAGACCGTTTTTATATTTTATTTGGAAACAGGGTCTCACTAAGTTGCTGAGAGCCTCACTCAGTAGCTGAGGCTGGCTTCAAACCCATGCGATCCTCCTGTCTCAGCCTCCCAAGCGCGGGGATTACAAGCGTGCGCCACCACGCCTGGCCTGTGTATCTACATTTTCTAGCATTCCTTGGATGATGATATTGCCCACTTTGAGAACCTATGGAATTGTCACCATTGAAGTTAATAGTAGAAGCCAGACACGGTAGTGCACACTTGTAATCCCAGGATTTGGGAGGCTGAGACAGGAGGATCGCTAGTTCCCAGCCAGCCTCAGCTTCTTAATGAGGCCCTCCACTCTAGCTCTGAGCCACATTCCAAGCCCTATTTTTTATCCCTTTATTTTTTAATTTTATTTTTTTGCAGTACTGGGAATTAAACCCAGGACCATTCTACCTCAGAACTATACCTCAGCCCTATACCTCAGCCCTATTTTTTATTCTTTATTTTTAAACAGTGTCTCACTAAATTGCAGAGGACCTCACTAAGTAGCTGAGGCTGGCCACCAACTGGCAATCCTCCTATCTCAGCTTCCCAAGTACTAGAATTATAACTGTGCACCACCATGCCTGGCTTAGCCTTTTATTTTGTATTTATTTATTTATTTATTTATTTATTTATTTATTTATTTATTTATTTATATTTGTTTATTGTGGGTCTGGGGATGGAACTCAGAGGCATTTGACCTCCAAGCTATACCCCCTGCCCTATTTTTTATTCTTTATTTTGAAACAGGGTCTCACTAAGTTGTGGAGGGCCTCACTAAGTAGCTGAGGCTGTCCACAAACCACAATCCTCTGGTCTCAGCCTCCCGATTGCTGGGATTACAAACATGCACCACCATGCCCGGCTTTTATTTTTATTTATTTTTTTTTTGGGGGGGGGGGACTAGGGATGGAACCAAGGGACATTTTACCTACAAGCTACATCCCCAGCCCTATTTTTTTATTCTTTATTTTGAAACTGTTTCTCACTGAGTTGCAAGGGGTCTCACTAAGTAACTGAGGTTTGCCACGGATCCCGATTCTCTAGTCTCAGCCTCCCAAATGCTGGGATTACAAGCATGCGCCACCATGCCTGGCAGCCTTTTATTTTATTGTTTTTGGTGGTACTGGGGTAGAACCCAGGGGCTTTTCTACCTCTGGGCTATACTCCCAGACCTATTTTATACTTTATTTGGAAACAGGGTGTCACTAAGTTGCTGAGAACCTCACTAAGTAGCTGAGGCTGGCTTTGAACCTGTGCGATCCTCCTGTCTCAGCCTCCCAAGCGCGGGGATTACAAGCGTGCACTACCACACCCGGCTCAGCCTTTTACATATATATATATATATATATATATATATATATTTTTTTTTTTTTTGGTGGTATTGGGGGTGGTACCCAGAGGCTTTCTACCTCCGGGGTATACTCCCAGACCTTTTTTTTTTTAACATTTTATTTGGAAACAGGGTCTCACTAAGTTGCTGAGAGCCTCACTAAGTAGCTGAGGCTGGCTTCAAACCCGTGCGATCCTCCTGTCTCAGCCTCCCAAGCACGGGGATTACAAGCGTGTGCCACCATGCCCACCTTCATCCTTTTATATTTTGAAGCAGAGTCTCGCTAAGTTGCAGAGCGCCTCACTGAGTAGGGGAGCCTGGCCAGGAACCTGTGATCTCTTGTCTCATCCTTTCAAGTACTAGGATTACCAACGTGGGCCACCACGCACGGCTTCCGTTCTATGTACACCTAAACTACCAGACGCTGTTCAGTACTTCTAAATTTATTTCAAGGGATCTGTTAAGCCTAACCCTCAATTTTTCAATACATGTTTTCTTTTTTGCCTAATTTGTCTTCTCTACTCTGCGGACAAATTGGTAGTAGTGAAGAATCATATAAAATATGACTGAGTGTTCAAAGCCCTGGCTCCGGATGTAATGTAGAAGAAAGGCCTCAAAGTTCAGGGGCGAAGCTAAACAGCAGAGGCAGATGAGCAGTTTGTGGTATCAGACACCTAGAGATGAAGTTAGTTCCTAATCTGGGGAGGGGAGCCTGTTAAATCATAAACCGGGAAGATCAAGAGCACGTGTTAAGATGGAAACTGCCTCGAGTCGACCAGAGTTGGTGGGTAGCAGTGTTTCGAACTCAGCCCTCTGGGTATCTGCTGCCGTGTGGCTGTCAGCCTGCGCCACGGTAGGCTAAAGTGACACCGACTGTTGTATCACCCCCTGGTCTCCCTGGCGTGGGAATTGGGTCGGGCCTGCAGTGGGCAGTTCCGTTTCATCAGCCTTTCCTCCTAATATTTTATGACTTTTAAAACCTACCAATAGGTGGCAATATAACATACTAAAAGAGCTTATATTTAAATGTAATGGTATATAACAATACCTTTATTTCACTTTTCTTCCCTAATGTACTGGCCATTTTGAAAGCATATTTTCCTACTTAATATACTTAAATTTATCTGGTAGACTTTTTCAATTCACAATTGTGTTTTTCAAAGGATGTTCTAAGTCTTTTAGTTTCATGGAGGGGAGAGAGAACATTATTCAGGATACTGTTTGATTCAAGCAATAAGTTCTAACTCTGTCTTTTGTTAAACTATTTGTAGGTTTCCATAATTTATTGAATTACCCTTAAGTTAATGGGTCCTTTAAGTCAGATTTGAACTTTGAACTGGGGAAATTTTCTTTCAGCCCTTTTAAAAATTTATTTTCTTCTATTTTCCTGGGCCTTATGTGTGCCACTCTCTTTATACTTTCTGTAAAATGGTTTCTAAGGGTACGTATTTTCAGACCCTACTGCCTTATTTATATATCATTGTTTGGAAATGTGATTTTTGAGAAAATATATTTCTAAGGTAATTAAAATGTATCATTTTACATTTAAATACTTTTTTGAGATGGGGTCTTGCTATGCTGTCTAGGCTTGTCTCGAACGCAAGCTTTCAGAGTACCTGAGAATATAAAGTATACATCATTGCTCCAAGCTTAAATATTAAAATTCTTTTTTTAAGTTTTAATGTTTAATGTGTGCATGTACCTCACTAAAATGTATGACAACAATGCACCAATAAAGAATTAATTTTTTCAATGTTAACAGTGTTATACATTCCAAATAAAGTATAAATAATTAAATTTAGCATTTTTATTTAGCTCCCCACTTACACTTACTTCCTTTCCTTCTATTGCATTTAAACAAATAGTTTTTTGAAGGTGAAGAAATTATAAAAGTAATACATGTTCTGTCTGAAGCAAAATACAAACTAAAGAAAAATATTATATATTCAAAAGTAAAATTTCTTTTCTTATCCACTGTTGTTTCATGTATATTCTCTTTTTTTCTCTCCCCCTCCCTCCCCCCTCCCTTCCTCCCTCCCTTCCTCTTTCTTTTTTGTACTGGGAATTGTACTCAGGGCCATTGTACCTCTGAATTAAACCCCCAGTCCTATTTTATTTTTATTTTTGAAACAGGTTTTCACTAGGTTGATGAGAGTCTCACTGCTTTCTGAGGCTGGTCATGAACCTGCGATCCTCCTGTCTCAGCCTCCCAAGTACTGGGATGTATAAGCATGTGCCACCATGCCTGGCTTGTTTCATCCATATTCTTTTAGAAAATGTTTGTGGTTATACGGTATGTGTTTTATATTGCAACACCTTGAAGTGCTCAAAATCACCCTCACGTTCCATAAGTCACAGGGAGGAATCACAGACTTCAGGGAAGCTACTGTACTTAGGATTATTGTTTATTATAATGAAAATTAAAATCAGAAATTGGAAGTTGGGCATGGTGGTATAGGCCTGTAATCCCAGTACTTGGGAGGATGAGACTGAAGGATCACAGGTTCAAGGGCAGCCTCAGTAACTGAGTGAGACCATGTTTCAAAATTTAGGAATAAAAGGGAGTTGGAGGTAGAATACCCTGGGTTTAATCTCAAATACCAAAAAAAAAAAAAAATCAGTCCTAGGAAAAGCTACATAGGGCCAAGGAAGAGTTTCTGGTATGATCTTCCAGTGGAGTAATTGAGAGGGAGCAAGAGCTAGCTTCCCTGAGTAGTAATCTGTGACAGCATGTGTGGTGTATTGTCGGGCAGGTCAGGTCACTTTGGACCTTTTGATCGTGGACTTTTGGTCATGGTTGATGACCTGTGAGGTTGATCTTAACCTCTAGCTCCTCCAGAGGTCAAGAAGATGCCCCATGGCCTGTGCTCCACTTACCATTAAGTACATCATTTCTACAGTCCATCCAGGCACCCCAAGGCCTCCAGGCAAACAGTGTTTATGAGGCTAGATGTTAAAAGCATATGTTTAAAGGTTACGGCACAGAAATACATGCCATTTTTGGTGGGGATTGAAACCAAGGATGCTAACCGCAAAATGCGATCCTCCTGTCTCAGCCTCCCAAATGCTGGGATTATAAGCATGTGCCACCATGCCCAACTTAGTTTCAGCTACTTATCAAGGCCCTTTGCAATTCAGAGAGACACTGTTTCAAAATAAAGAATAAAAAGGGCTGAGGGTGTAGCTCAGAGGTGGAATGCTCCTGGGTTCCGTCCCTAGTACTGCAAAATAACTAACTGAATGAATGAATGATAGATATCTTATCCAAGTACCCAAATCTGGTCTAGGAATCTTTCCCCCATTATTGTTTTTTTACTCGGGTTAAAAATATGTATCATTTTATTCTTGCCCATTTTATGTGTATATACTCAGAAGACCTAAAGTACCATTTCCATTTGTACTCTAATATTCTACTTTTGTAGCTGGGCATGGTGGCGCATACTTGTAATCCCAACATTTTGGAGGCTGAGACAGGAGGATTGCAGTTCACAGCCAGCCTCAGCTGCTTAGTGAGGCCCTCTACAAATTAGTGAGACCCTGTTTCAAATTAAAGAATAAAAAAATAGGACTGTGGGTGTAGCTGGGAGGTAAAATGTCCCTAGGTTCCATCCCCAGTTCTGCAAAAAAAAAAAAATCTTTTGGAGTAGAATTAATATTATTTTGCGCCATATTAATCAAATACAGTGGCAGATAAGACATGATTGAGCTGGGTGTGGTTGTGCACACTTATAATCCCAGGACTTGGGAGGCTTAGACAGGAAGAGCACAGGTTCGTAGCCAGTCTCAGCTACTTAAGTGAGGTCCTGCGCAGCTTAGTGAGACCCTGTTTCAAAATAATTAAAAAATAGGGCTGGGAGTATAGCTTGGAGGTAGGATGCCCCTGGGTTCCATCCCCAGTACTGAAAAAAAAAAGATATGATTGTACCTGTAATGCTGTTTTATCTTCCTGCAAGATCAGTGCTGTAGAAGGATTGACTTTATTTACTTTGCTGTAGAAGGATTGACTTTATTTACTTAAATGAGTCACATTTTCAATTTTATTATATCTTAATTAAGCATTTCATACATTTTTATAGGCCCTGACTTTGTTGTTTGTGATGAAGGCCATATTCTAAAGAATGAAGCATCTGCTGTTTCAAAAGCTATGAATTCTATACGATCAAGGAGGAGGATTATTCTAACAGGAACACCACTTCAAAATAACCTAATTGAGTGTGAGTTATTATCTGCCATTGCAATGTAAAGTATTGGTATTGCTTCAGATATATTTATACAACTTTTGGCCTTACCCTTTTCTCTATTTACTCTAGTGACAATGTATGTCTGTCTTACTCTTTTATGAGAAAATAACTACACCTTTCAAGTGAAATTGTTTATAAATGGTAAAACAAAGTCAAGAGATGTACCATTGTAATTGTATAGATATTAATATGGAAATTGAGATGTCTTTGAATTATTAAGTCTTAATGACTGCTTTAAATATGTAAATATATGGTTATTCAGGTGTTATGGTAAGATATATATTCAATTTGAGGGGAGGTAATTTTTTGGGGGGGTCTGGGGATGGAACCCAGAGGTATTTGACCTCCGATCTACACCCTCTGCCCAATATTTTTATTCTTTATTTTGAAACAGGGTCTCACGGAGTTGCGGAGGGCCTCACTAAGTAGCTGAGGCTGTCCATGAACCGCGATCCTCTGGTCTCAGCTTACAGAATGCTGGGATTACAAGCGTGCGCCACCACGCCCGGTTTAAGAGGAGGTAATTTTTTAGAAATAACAAAGAAATCCCAAACATGAACATTTCTGGAAGGTGGAATTGGGAGAACTAAGCTAAATCTATGGCAGGATAAAGTGTGCTGAGGATGAGGATAGATGATGTAAATCCAGAGAAGTGACAGGAATTTCCCTCATTTTCATAAGTACCATAGTGACACTAAAGAAAGATGAGATGATATAGCCGGGCATGGTGGCGCACGCTTGTATTCCCAGCATTTCGGAGGCTGAGACAAGAGGATCGTGGTTCGCAGACAGCCTCAGCTACTTAGGGAGGCCCTCTGCAACTCAGTGAGACCCGGTTTCAAAAGAAAGAATAAAAAATAGGGCTGGGGGTATAGCTTGGAGGGAGGATGCCTCTGGGTTTCATCCCCGGTACTTAATTACTGCCCCCCCCCCAAAAAAAAAGAAAGATGAGATGACTTAGCAAGTAACAAATTGAAATTTCCCATTAGAGTCTGCCACTTTTTTATGTTTGGCTTTTTGGTTTTAATGCTTGTTGCATGCCTATTTTATTTTTCTATTTCTAATTTTTATTTCACTTTAGCTGTTCTTTTATCTTTTTCTGTTTACTTTTTTCTATCTTGTTATTTATAGAGAAGTTGTTTCACATTGTGGTCTTATGTAATATATGTTATAGCCCTATTAAAGACAAATGGAACTAAATCAGTTAGTATAAACTTTGGTATGATATCTTATCTCCTTTTATTACTTTTATTTTGTATTTATGTTTTCTTCGCAGGATATTCTCACTGGCTTTAAAATCATTCATGTTTAGTGCTATAGACCACTTGTTTTATAGTTCATGTCATAATGAATAGTGATTTAGAATAAACTATCCTTCAGTGTGTTTTAACGTGTCTAGCATTTAAGGAAAATTTTTATTTAAATTTCTCATTTGACTTAAGAAACCATCTTCTAGATCAGGCTTGGAAATAATGGTTTTTCTGTACTCATTCTGATATTCTTGTTTTGTACTTAAATTCTAAGTGTCATGTGCTTATCATTAATGTTTCTAAATTACTCTCTTCTCTTTTAGATCATTGCATGGTTAACTTTATCAAGGAAAATTTGCTTGGATCCATTAAGGAGTTCAGAAATAGATTTATAAATCCAATCCAAAATGGTCAGTGTGCAGATTCTACCATGGTAGATGTCAGAGTAATGAAAAAACGTGCTCATATTCTCTATGAGATGTTAGCTGGATGTGTTCAGGTACAGATGTGTTCTGTGATAATAAAGCATTGTTACTTTTTCATTGCAACCCCAAAATGCATTCAATTTAAATTCTAATGATCTTTTTCCTGTTTTTTAGCATATGGTTTTAAAGTTGTGTCACATGGCATGGTCTTCAAAAATTTCCACAGCATTGAACTTTATAAAAACATTTCATTGAAGCCGGGTGTGGTGGTGCACGTTTGTAATCCCAGCATTCGGGATACTGAGACAGGAGGATTGTGGTTCATGGACAGCCTCAGCTACTACTTTGTGAGGTCCATTGTAACTCAGTGAGACCCTGTTTCAAAATAAAGAATAAAAAAATAGAGCTTGGGGTGTTGCTTGGAAGTAGAATGCCCTTGGGTTCTATCCCAGTACTGTAAAGAAAACAAACAAACAAACAAACAAACAAACAAACAAACGGTTTCATTGAGAAGTTTCAAACACCACTAATTACATCATTGGCTAAGTGCAAATCATTATATATGTTAATGTTTACATGCTTGGTTCATAGACAGGTGTGGTAATGTTCTCCTATAATCCCAGTACATGGGAAGCTGAGATAGGACATCACAGGTTCGAGGTCACGATCATCAACTTAGAGAGAACCTCAACAATTTTAGCAAGATCTTGTTTCCATTTAAAAATATAGGGGTGTAGCTCAGAGGTAGAATGCCTTTGGTTTCAATCTCCATTATAAATTCCTTAAGAACGCCACTTTTAATTAATAAGAAATTCCTATGATCACCTTAGTCCTACAGTATATTGTTCTAAATCTTACTTTTCTGAAATAGTTTTAGGAGAGATTAGTATCGATTAAGAGAAGAGCCATTTTTAAAGTGATCCTTAAGTATTTTATTTTATTTTATTTTATTTTATTTTATTTCCTGTGGTACAGTGGATTGAGCTATACCCTCAGCCCTATTTTATATTTTAGTTTGAAACAAGATCTCACTAAGTTGTTGAGACCTAAACTTTTGATCCTCCTGTCCCAGCTTCTTTCAAGTACTGGGATTATAGGTGTGCACCACCACGCCCAGCTCTAAGCAGTTTTATTACTTTCAAGTACACAATAACTTAAAAAGGCTAATCGTATTTACATATAGATCTTTAGTATATCTACATTAATGAAAACATAAGGGATCAGCAGTTAATAGATCTCAAATTCTGTACTTTCTCTTTGGGTACAAGATACTAATGGTAACTATAAAGATGTTTCACATAAGACCCCCCCAGCAGGTGCATTCTACCTCAGAGATACACCCCAGCCCTATTATTTTTCTTTATTTTGAAATGGGGTATCACTAAGTCACAGAGGGCCTAAGTAGCTGATGCTGGCCATGAACCTGCAATCCTCCTGTCTCAGCCTCTCAAGTCCTGGGATTATAAGTGTGTGCCACTACACCCAGCTTCTTTTTTATTTCTTGAGGAGAACATTGTAAAAACTAGATTTAAATGGCCAATTGGTCATACAATTACTTCAATTTAAAATGTGCATGGTGTGTTCCAGTGTTGTTTCTTTACCAGTGCACTGTATTGTACAGTCACATGAGATATATTAACTACAGTTATATATGGGTCATTGTTTGATAAGAGAGGGTAAATGTATTTATGAAAATGGTTTCTCATATGTTTGGTGCCTACTTTGTGTATATTTTAGTTATAAGACAAATGAGAATTCTTAAAGTAGATCCTTTATATCATACATTTATTTAGGGCAACTAATTTTTCTTCTTTTTTCTTGTTAATTACAGAGGAAAGATTATACAGCATTAACAAAGTTCTTGCCTCCCAAACATGAATATGTGTTAGCTGTGAGAATGACTCCTATCCAATGCAAGCTCTATCAGTACTACTTAGATCACCTAACAGGTAATCAGATAAAGTCACAGCTTTCATCTTCTCTAGAAAGACTTTCTTTTCTGAAGAATATTGTCCTTGTGGTTTTGCAATGTCAGTTCTTTTTCAATTTTACATTTGAATGAAATGGGTATTCTGCAAAGTACAATATTTTGAATTTAAAAAATCCACTAATATCCTGAAAATAAAATTAAAATGAAGGAACAGCTTGGAGTGATGGTACATGCTCGTAATCCCAGTACTTGAGAGAGTGAGACAGGTTCTTGGCCAGCGTCAGCTACTTAGGCCCTCTGCAACTTAGACCCGGTTTCAAAATAAAGAATAAAAAAATGGGGTGAGCTCAGATTTACAGTGTCCTTGGGTCCAATTCCCAGTAACGCACACAGACACAAAAATTGAAGGACAAAGTGACCAACATATATAAATGTCTTTATTTTGTGGAAAGCTATTTCAGAAGAAGTATGAATGTAAATCCAGAAAAGACACAGAAAAAATTCAGATGATTTAACTAAGTATTTGTTCATGTTAATGTTAAAGGCATATAAATAAAATTAATGGGATTTTTTTCCTTGTTATCAAATTAACAAAGGTTGATGGCAGAATACAATGAATTCATAGTAGAATGCTCTCCATGTTATAATAAAAGCATATACAAATGTTTAAAATATATCAGAATGGTAGCACAAGTTGTTGACTGGGTGGTTTTATTCTGAAGAAGCTGTAGTTTACTACTTATTCTTTTCTGTGGGCCTCTTAAAAATACAAGGCTTCAGTAGTTTTTTAAATGCAGATGGGTGCTAGGGAATGAAATCAGGGGCATTCTACCTCCAGCCCTATTTTATTTTTTATTTGGAAACTAAGTTGCTGAGGCAGACTTCAAACCTGTGGTCATCCTGTCCCAGCCTCCCAAGTACTGGGATTACAGGTGTGGCCACTGTGCCTGGCTCCTGGTACTGTTTTTTTTTTTTTTTTGTTTTTTTTTTTTTTTTTTTTTTTGGTGGTACTGGGGGTAGAACCCAGAGGCTTTATACCTCCGGGCTATGCTCCCAGACCCATTTTTTTTTTGTGGTACTGGGGTTCCTGGAAGCCCTTCTTCCTCCGGGCTACACTCCCAGACCTATTTTTTATATTTTTGAAACAGGGTCTCTTACCAGCGCGGCTGGCTTCGAACCTGCGCGATCCTCCTGTCTCCGCCTCCCAAGCGCGGGGATTACAAGCGTGTGCCACCTCGCCTGGCTCCCCGGTACTGTTTTATCATCAACAAACTATGTATGTGTGTGTCCCTCATGTATCTGAAGATGTCTTTCTTCACAAAACAAAACCTAATGTCTGGTCTGAGGTAAGATTTCTTGCTGGTAATTTATTCTAGAACATTTATCTCAAGTGATAAGTTATGTTTTGTTAGTAGATACACTTTAAGAAGTGCCCTTCAGCCCATTGTGGATGCAATACTGGATTGGATAAATAAAGGAAAAAGAAATGTGAACATACCTATTAAAATGAAACTTTCTTCAGTAGGGAAAATAGTATTTGAATCTTAGTACTTTATGGAACTACACTGTGTGTGTGTGTGTGTGTGTGTGTGTGTGTGTGTGTGTGTGTGTGTTAGTTACTGGGGATTGAACCATATTCTGCATCTAAGTTATACCCTACCCCTATTTTATTTTTTAAACAGGGTATCACTAAGTTCCTCCACCCACTGGATTTAAACCAGTGACTTTCCTGTCTCTGTCTCCCAAGTACTGGGATTATAGACATCTACCATGTGCCCAGCAATGTATTCTTCTTTATTATAGATAAAAATCACTGTGTATAATGTGTGGTGCTGGAGATGGAACTCAGGGCCATCTTCTATCTGATCTATACCGCAGAACTATTTTATTTTTTCTTTTTGAAACAGGATGTTACTAAGTTACTGTGCATGCTAGCCTGGAACCTGTGATCGTCCTGTCTCATTACTTGGATTATAGGCTTGCATCTCTGTGCCCAGCAATATTTCTCCTCCTCCTCCTTTTTTATTTTTATTTTTTTATTTGCAGTACTCGGAATAGAACCCAGGGGCATTCTACCTATGAGATATACCCCAGCCCTATTTTTCATTTTTCTTTTTTGAAACAGGGTCTCACTGAGTTGCAAAGGGCCTTACTAAGTAGCCAAGACTGTCCATGAACCATGATGTTCCTGTCTCAGCCTCACACCTCTGTGAGACTCTGTTTCAAAATAAAGAATAAAAAATCGGATGCTCTCCCTAACATGTGTAAGCTAGGGAGAAAATGGGTCATAGGATGAATTCATAGGATGATCTCTAGGAGAAGCTGTAGATGAGCAAATAAGGCGACCTAACTGAGGAGATGGGATGGAGGAAGAGGGAAATTCCCTCATGTACATGATGTACATTCACAAACATACCAGAGTCAATCACTAAGCCAAACGTGAGAGGAAGGGAAAGGGGAGGGAATGGGGCAGGAATTGGGGAAGGGCTAATTGGGTGACGTGTGCATGTATGCCTCCACCATCTTGTACTCCATTAAGATGTATGGCTACAGTGCACCAGTGGAAAAATTAAAAAGAATAAAGAATAAAATAGAGCTAGGGGTATAGCTTGGAGGTAGATTGCCCATCAGTTCAATCCCCAGTACCATACCACACACAGCTAAGAACATTTAGAGTAATGCCTTATGTTTGAATAGCATAGTTGGAGAGAGTTACTACATGATAATCTATATTGAGCAAAGCTTTATGTTAAACTGTGATTTGTAATCTAGGGCCTATGAATAGAATCTAGGAGTCTTTAAGAACCTGAATAAGAAAAAAATTGTTTTCATTAACCTCTAACTAAAATGGCAGCATTTTCCCAATTATGTGTAGCCAAGAAAGTGTTAGTGATAATTGTGATGATGTTACCAATAGAAATCAGGAAATATTTTTATATAATGTTACTAATATATCTGAATCATTTATGTTCATGAGTACTTCAAAATTTCAGGTGCTTATACTTGCTGCTGTATTTTGTTACTTCATGCATTATTTGTTAAGACCACATATAGTCCAGCATCACATACTTTTACTCTAATATTTTGATAATTTCTATATAATATGTGTCTTTTGGAATCTCATTTATTAGTTCCAAAATGTTATTCTAAGTCAGGCATGGTGATCCACACCTGTAATCCCAGTACTTGGGAGATCCAAGTACTCCCAAGAGAACAGGGGGATCCCAGGTTCGAGGACAGCCTCAGCAAGTAGCGAGACTCATATCAACTTAGCAAGACCCTGTTTCAAAATAGAAATAAAATAGAGCTGGAGGTGTAGCTCGGAGGTAAAATGCCCCTAGTTTCAATCCCTAGCACCACACGTACACACACATATTAAAAAAGTTGAAATGTTATTCCGAGAAACAAGATTTATAAGTTTTTCTCTGCTTCCAATGTGGTCCATATCATATAAGTCTAAAACCTCTAATGTAGAAACATCTTGGTAGAAGTAGAAAATTTTACATCTTCAGCCTTTTTTTTTTAGGTGTAGGCAATAGTAATGAAGGTGGAAGAGGAAAGGCAGGTGCAAAACTTTTCCAAGATTTTCAGATGTTAAGTAGAATCTGGACTCATCCTTGGTGTTTGCAGCTGGACTACATTAGCAAAGAAAATAAGGTAAATCCAATTTGCTTAAAAGGCATCTTGCTGAAGTATAATAACAGGGGAAAGGTCAAATTTTGTTTCACTGTATACAGAGCAATTTTCTGTTTCATTAATTCAGCCTTTTATTTCTCATTATTAATTTCTTTATGTCGTCAATGTATTTAGATTAGAGAAGGAATACTACATGTTCTGTTGAGTCCATTTCTAAAACTTTTATTTTGAAACAATTTCATATGCTTATAGAATACTTGCAAACATAGTTCAGAGTTCCTCTATACATCGGACATATTTTCCCTGGCGTTAACATCTTGTATTCCAGAATAAATTGTTCAATTTTAAGAAATGAACTTTGGTACAGTACTGTGAACAACAGACTTTGGGTTTCATCTGTGCTTTTTCTTGTGTTCTCTTTCTTTTCCACAATCTGGTCCAAGAGCTTCCATTGCATAATTTTATCTGTCAGGCCTCCTCCAGTCTGTGATAGTTGCTCAGTATTTCCTTATCTCATGTTAATTTATCCTTAAATGAAATAAAACATACTAATAATTTCCATTATACCTTGAAATAAGCTACTCAAACACTTATCATTTCTTTCCCTCTAGGGATATTTTGATGAAGATAGTATGGACGAATTTATAGCTTCAGATTCTGATGAAACCTCCATGAGTTTAAGCTCCGATGATTATACAAAGTAAATTGAGTATTTTTGTGCCCTGTATTGATGCATTTCGAACCCCCACTTGCTGATTCTTCTCTGATTGTTGGTTTGTGTCCTTAATATTCTTAATTGTTCCTTTTTTTTAGAAAGAAAAAAACAAAGGGGAAAAAAGGGAAGAAGGATAGTAGCTCGAGTGGAAGTGGCAGTGACAATGATGTGGAAGTGATCAAAGTCTGGAACTCAAGGTCTCGAGGAGGGGGCGAAGGAAACGTGGATGAAACAGGAAACAACCCTTCCGTTCCTCTAAAACTCGATGAAAGTAAGTCCCATGAGCCAGGGGACGCTCCTTTAGAAAATGCCATGCCATTAGTTCTTTTTTGACATTTGTCATCCTCACTAGTTGTCTTAAAGGATGTCAGTTCTTTCCTCATTTGGTAAGGGTCTAGGGTAACAAGTACACATAATTAGGCAGTAGCTGATGAGTTTCCCAGTTATTAGTAGGTCACTTTGTGCTCTCTGATATTTGGAAGGAGAGGGAATGAAACTCATGCATATTTACATATCAGTCCCTCAATTCTGTTATAAATGAGTGTTAGAACTGGGATTCAGACCAAGATATTAGTCTAATCTCAAAGCCACCGTGGTATTTTCACTTAACTATATAGGAATAACTAGAAACCTCAGGTAATGTATGATCTTAGTTAATTTTATACAGCAAAACTATTCTTAATCATTTTGTTTTCCTTTTTAATTCTTTATAATCGGAATATTTTCTGCATTCAGTTTCCCCTGTATTATGTACCATTTGTGTTCCCTTTTTTTGCTTTTCCTCTCCTTTTGAAACTGAACATCTTAGATGAACTCTCCGATGGCTTTAGTTCTCTTTACCCCATTAAACATGTTGAAGGGTTAGCCCTGAGCTTCTCTATCCTCCTTGCGTAGCCTGTCTGTGTAGGACCTTTAAAGCTGGGACTGAATAACAGTATTAGAAATATCGTCCATGTGGAGAAAGGAGAGTGTAAAGGCTTGGAATATTTGGCATTTGGGAGTTGTGAGCAAAGCAGTCTGTGAAGAGCAGAGAGATGTGGGGCCAGCGGAATGAAGCTGAGATCACACAAGCCTGGCTGCTCCTAGCTCCCCAGCAGAACCCACTTGGTTATGCTCGCTAAACACTGCTCTTTTCAGTACCTCTCTGGAGTAGACAGATGGCAGTCTAACCACAAACCAGGGCTTCTCCACGGAGTACTGAAAAATTAAATGACAAAATTGCCCTCTTTGTTTTTCTTTTTTTGCTATCCCATAAAGGCAGTTGCCTGTCAGTGTTATCATCCAGTTAAATTTAAAGAATATTTTTATAATAGCTAAATAAACGGTTTTAGTTTAATATAAGGTAATGGGAGGTTCTTTTCCCTTCTCCCTCTGTCTACTTTGTTTACTTAGATTTCCTCCATTCCTTATCTTATAATTAGAAATAAAGTTTGTTCCGCCTCCTCCTCCTCTTTTGTGATACTAGAAATTGAACACCGGCTTTCTGTCTCCGAGCTTTACCCCAGCCGTTTCGATTTCTTTATTGTGAACCACGGTCTTGCGAAGTTGCTGAAGCTGGCCTTGAACCTGCGATGCTCCTGTCTTAGCCTCTGAAGTATTGAGATTACAGGCACATGCTACCACAGGTAGCTTGATTTTTTTTCTTTTTTGGTGGTACTGGGGATGCTGGAAGCCCTTCTACCTCCGGGCTACACTCCCAGAACAGACCTATTTTTATAGTGTTTTATTTGGAAACAGGGTCTCTTAAGCCCGTGAACCTGCACAATCCTCCTGTCTCCGCCTCCCAAGCACAGGGATTACAAGCGTGCGCCACCACGCTCGGCGTAGCTAACTTGATTTTATTAATTTACTCTTGTTAAAATTCTTTTCTCATAACATAGAGTTAAGAGGAAAGAAAGCATTGACCAACTAAAGTGCATTGTCTTCAGCTAAACGTAGGTTACCATAAAAGTATGCTCATTCATCACTTGGAAGTACAGGCCGGGTCTGAGGCAGCTGCATCACCTCCAGAAATGTGAAGCCTGTTAATTTTTTTCTGGTGTGCTATGTAAATATCACCACTTTCCATACATACTATAATGTGAAAGCGCTGGAAAACATGGTGGCAGAGATAGCACACTACCCGTTGTGAGCTTAAAAGCAGACAGGAAAGGTCATAGTTTCCAAAGGACAAATATTGACCACTTGTTTAGGGAGTTTGTTTCGTATATACGTCAATTTGCATCCAAATGGATATATCAGTGTGTGTGTGTGTGTGTGTGTGTGTGTGTGTGTGTGTGTGTCCCTATTTCCCTCCCTATTCCTGAATTTCTGTTCATTTCTTTCATTCTTTAGAAATTCGTACAAATTCTTTCCCTTGGTTGGTCTATTTCTGTTTCTATTGGTCTCATTCACTTTCTTTCCCAATTTACCTACTTAGGTTTTACTTATTTTATTTAGGCAAAGCGACTTCCTCTTCTAATCCCAGCAGCCCGGCCCCGGATTGGTACAAAGATTTTGTCACAGATGCTGATGCTGAGATTTTGGAGCATTCTGGGAAAATGGTACTTCTCTTTGAAATTCTTCGAATGGCAGAGGAAATTGGGGATAAAGTGTAAGTTCTTTTCTATATTTACTATATAAATAAACCTTAGAGAGGGTTAAGCTTACTATAGTTAAAGCACTTTACTTGAACAAGTCTGTTATATTTTATGTCTGAAGATGTAATTTCTTTGGATATTGTAGCGCTAGACCAATACACACAGCTACCTTCCTTGTAGAAAACTGGTTCTGACTGGTTATTTAGGTTGTTTATTCAGTACTGTTTTCCATTTTAGCTGTTGCTCCTTGAGCTTTTTTCCTAGACTTGAGCTTTTAGTTCATATTTATATTTCCCCATTGGCAAAATCACTTTTCACTGAGTGTCCACTCTCCCCTGTAAAGTTACTAGTGACCTTTTAATCCTCAAGTCTAATGGACAGCACTCAGACTTGACTTCACCTGTGTGAGTATTCTTTATCCTTTTTCTTTTCTATTCCTCGTTGCTTTTCTTCATCCACGTGCCACCACCATTCCCTTCTCTGCATCTCCACCCCCAATTTAACTGTACAGATCTCTTAAAAAACATTTTTAAGTTTTGAAGCAGATTTACTGTCTAAGCTATTAGAATCCTAAGATATGATCATAATTAAAAAAAAAATTATGGCCGGGCGTGGTGGCCGCGCTTGTCATCCCCGCGCTTGGGAGGCGGAGACAGGAGGATCGCGCAGGTTCGAAGCCAGCCGCGCTGGCGTAAGAGACCCTGTTTCAAAAATATAAAATAGGTCTGGGAGTGTAGCCCGGAGGTAGAAGGGCTTCCAGGAACCCCAGTACCACCAAAAAAAAAAATTATGTACTCTTTACTGGCAAATAATGAGCACTCTGTAATTTTTTGGCCCTTAGAGTAAAAATAATTTGGGTTACATAATGATTTGCCAGGTGTATGTGCAACAAATGATCATGAGGAAAAAAAATTTAAAAAATGCAATACCCGAGGCTCTCTCTCTAGGGCAGAAATGTGAAAGGTTTTAAGAGAATCCTTGGGGTCAGTGGTAGAGACTTTCTCTAGCACGTGTGAGGCCCTGGGTTCAGTCCCCAACACTGCATTACAAAAGGGGAGGTAATTACAAGGCAAAATTAGCTATAACACTTGAATTAAACTTAGTAACCATGAAAATAAAGGGT
Source organism: Muscardinus avellanarius (assembly GCF_963383645.1). Lineage (NCBI taxonomy): Eukaryota > Metazoa > Chordata > Mammalia > Rodentia > Gliridae > Muscardinus > Muscardinus avellanarius. The sequence goes on along the minus strand of NC_137792.1, from coordinate 113,743,562 downwards.
GGGGGGAGTAAGCCAGGCGTGGCAGACTATGCCTGTAATCCCAGTGCTTGGGAGGCTGAGAAAGGAGGCTTGCAGGTTTGCAGCCAGCCTCAGCAACTTAGTGAGGCCCTCCTCAACTTAGTGATGAGACCCTGTTTCAAAATAAAGAGTGAAATAGGGCTGATGGTGTAGCTCAGAGGTAGAATGTCCCTGGGTTTAATCCCCAGTACTACAAAAAAGGGGGGAGACTCATCCCCAACCTCGAGTTCTGTAAGAGACTGTGTTAAGGATAGCAAAGAGGGTCTTGGAAAGATAGAGAATAATGGAACCAGAGCACGTAGGGATGAATTATTTCACCTAGATAGATTTCAGACCTTTGTCTCAGAAATGCTACAGTGAAACTGTTCAATCAAAAAAGATGTGAAAAGGGTAGGTTAGTCATGAAGCAGTTTACGTTAGACACTAACCGCTGCTTAGGAAACCCCTTCAGTGTGGATGGAAGCTCATTTTCCCCGTCGTCATTCATCTGTCGACATGTATTGACGGGCTCTTCTGTGCCAAGCACTGGTTAAAGGGCCGGTACACAGAGTAGATTCAGTCTTTGCCTTCAAACCTATTGTGTAAATAGTTAAGAAACCAACATTCACAACTATGTGATAGATGCCCAATAGTGAACTTCAGTGAAGACCGAAGCTGAATAAATACTGTAATAGGAGGTTGACCCGAAGCAGGGGACTCTCCACAATGTATTTATCCCTTTTGCATAACAGATGGATGAACTGAAAGTTTACAATTTGAGTACTTGTACACAGAAACTATTTCTAAAGCATAAATAAGTAGTAACTATCACAAATTGACAGTTACTACTTGCTGTTGAAGCTTGTACCACAAAAAAGCAGAGCGAGCGACAGGAAAAATATTATCATTCATATATAAAACAGCATTTTCATTCTTGTCCTTAGAAACGATAAAGACTATACTTGATTCAGAAATGGGATTTTGCCAAACAGTGGCCCAAGAAGAATGTTCATTTAATGCCTTTTCTTTTGTCCATTCATTCAGAAATATATGATCAGCAATGATGATTGCTGCCCGTCACCTCTCACCGTTCTTATCCACGTAGTCATCGTAGTCTTTCCCTTCCATGTAAATTCAAGGCTCCTTTGGGAAGTACTGGTGTGCCACATCTCTCAGGCCTTGCCGGAACTCCGAGATTCTGTTCCATGTTGTCTTTTGACTGCTGTCACCCTTTGGTATACTTCACTGTCCCCTGATCACCACATCTCGTTTGTCACTAGAGAACATTTTGTGACTGGATTTTGCCCTCTGCCCTTCTCATGATAGGGTTTTGACCTTCTTGCATAAGTAACTTCACATGATGCAGAGATCTTTCAAGAACTAAACTGCCGGCAATTTCAGTTTCATGTCTTACAAAGTAATGAAGTACCTGTATTAGGTCTTTGAAACATGGCTTCCCTTCCCTTCCCTTCCCTTCCCTTCCCTTCCCTTCCCTTCCCTTCCCTTCCCTTTCCTTTCCTTTCCTTTCCTTTCCTTTCCTTTCCTTTCCTTTCCTTTCCTTTCTCGTGGTATTGAGGACTGAACCCAGGGGCAGTCTATCTCTGAGCAACACCTACAACCCTCTTTTGTATTATTTTGACACAGGGTCGCACTAAGTTGAGGAGGGTCTCACTAAGTAGCCGAGGCTGTTCGCAAACCTGAGATCCTCCTGTCTGAGCCTCCCAAATGCTGGGATTACAGATGTGCACCACTATGCCCAGCTTCTGTTTTATTCTCTTATAACCAGATCTTTAGGCTTTTCACTGAACACAAGACTTGTGCCCTTCCTTCTTCCCTCTCTAACCTGACACCCTCATAAAATATTCTATAAAAGTACCTGTCTATTCTCTTTGCTCTTATGGAAAGAGGCAAACTTCTCTCTTATTCCCACATTCTAGCATACCTATTTGTTGATGTCTTTGTAGTGGATAATAAGCTGTTTGAACCCAGACTTCTTTTTTCTATGCTTTGCTTTTATTTTTGAGGGGGCAGTAGTGGGTGGGGATTGAACTGGGCTCTTGTATGTTTGGGACAGATATTATACTACTGACCCACGTCCCCAGGGCAGAGTTTTGTTGTTTTTTTGTTAATCACTGTACCTGATACATATTAAGTGCTCATTAAAAGTTTCTTTAGTCATATACTACCGCTTTATATGAAACAAATGGTTTAGGTAGGGGATGATGTTGGCTTAGAATAAAGTGGTAGTAATGGACTAATGCATATGTTTTGAATTGAAGCAACAGGACTTGTTAGATTAATATAAGGTGCTAAGGAGAAAAATAGTCAAAGAATGCTAGGCTGCAAATTTATTGGAAAAGATATCAAGTTCTATTCTGCCTATATTATGTTTGGTAGGTTTACATATCTAGGGAGCTGTCAAGTAGGATGTAGATATTTGAGTTCAGTGTTCCTGAAAGATCAGAAGAAATTAGTTATAGAAGTTTTTTTTTTTCTGCTACCAATTTCTGTCCATTAAAATTACTTTTTATTGGAATACTATGTAAAAATTTAAGTAGTATAGAAGGATTTTAGTTTTAGATTTTCTAATTTCTTATGTAGGAATTTCTTCTACCATGTTCATTATAGATGTCCTCATACTCTCTCCTATGATAGAATATTTGCTATCTCAGAAAGCTGCCTATGGTCGAATACCTCAAATTACTAGAAAAAGTATCCTTATCATTAAATTAGATGCGACAACTATAGCTGATTCCTTTCTGGTCTAAATCAGAACATGTCTCTCCCCCTTTTTGACTTTTATTGTGGTCTTTTTTTGGTGTGTGTGTATGTGCTACTGGAGATTGAACTCAGGAGCCTCCTACCTCTTTTATTTTTATTTAGAAACAGGGTCTCACTAAGTTGATGAGAGTCTCACTACTTGCTGAGGCTATCCTTGAACCTGCAGTTCTCCTGTCTCAGCCTTCCAAGTACTGGGGTTATAAGCATGGGATACCATGCCTGGCTTATAGTGGTCATTTTTACTTATAAATCAAATTGATAGGTGTATCAGTGTTCATATTATTAAACTATTTCTAGCCTTGGCGCTACTGCTATTATTTATTTAATTTTACTTTTATTCTTTATGGTACTGCGGGTGGAACCCAGGGGCTTTTCTACCACTGGGCTATACTCCAAGACTTATTTTATACTTTATTTGGAAACAGGGTCTCACTAAGTTGCTGAGAGCCTCACTAAGTAGCTGAGGCTGGCTTTGAACCTGTGTGATCCTCCTGTCTCAGTCTCCCAAGTGCTGGGATTACAAGCGTAATAAATAAGCCATGCCCGGTTTGTTTGTTTGTTTGTTTATTTATTTATTTTTTATTTTTTTGTATGTCTGGGGATGGAACCCAGGGGCATTGGACCTCCAAGCTATACTCCCTGCCCTATTTTTATTCTTCATTTTGAAACAGGGTCTCACTAAGTTGCGGAGGGCCTCACTAACTAGCTGAGGCTGTCTGCAAACCATGATTCTCCGGTTTCAGCCTCCCAAATGCTGGGATTACAAATGTGCGCCACCACGCCCAGTTTAGTGCTATTACTTATGTGTCAATTATTTTTAGACAGAAGCATGAAGAATTTTTTAGTGAAATCCGTATTTAACTGGCTCTGGCTCTCTGTTGCTCCATCGTATTTTCCTGGTGTGTTTCCAAGTCATTTACAGGCGTTACTACTATTGTTTCACTTGACCGCTGCAAATGAAATGGCGTGCTTATCATTCTTCTCACTCTTAGCTCTTCTCGTTTCCTTGGTGTATTTTTGGTGTGCCATAATTTCAGACCACATGGTTGTGCAAATGTGTCACTTTGTTAGTGCCCATCTCAAAACAGTCTCAATAAGCAAAGCACTTCATCTGAATTCTTAGTAGCATGATTATATTCTGTACCCTTGTTTCCATTCAGACATCCTGCGTACAGCTGCTTTCTCAGCATATAAATAACTTGATCAATTAAGTATCTCTCTTTAGAATAACTGCTGTCAAATCAGATACCACCATTCTGTATTGGTATAATTGATCTTTTGAACCCAAATGAAAATTCAGTATTTCATAGAGCAAAGAGATAAATTAGTCTTAGTTATTTTAGCAATACTGTTATATGTTAACTGTCTCCTAACAACAATAATAGTAATAATAATAGTGACAAAAGGCAAACAATCAGGCAAAGAAATGTCCTGATTTGTTAACATTTGCTAGTCCCCATGATATAAAAACTGTCACCACTGTAAAATTTAATAACATTAGAGTAGAGGTAAAAAGAGATCTAAAGTCAGTTTTCCTGTTTGGGGCTAATGACTGTCAAACCGAGTATCCTACTGGTTTCAGCCTAACCCTTATGACTTGACTTCTGTCATTAAAAAAATTTTTTTTTTGGTGGTACTGGGGTTCCTGGAAGCCCTTCTACCTCCGGGTTACACTCCCAGACCTATTTTTACATTTTTATTTGGAAACAGGGTCTCCTAAGCCAGCGCAGCGCGCGCGGCTGGCTTCGAACCTGCGCGATCCTCCTGTCTCTGCCTCCCAAGCGCGGGGATTACAAGCGTGCGCCACCACGCCCGGCTTGTCATTTAATTTTGATTAAATTTTTATTCATAACTTTTTGTTGTGAATTTGTAAAATATTGCTTTTATGTTTTCATGTAAATCACTGATAAAGCCAAATGGCTTATACAGGTGTGAACATTTTTTTTTTAAACTGGGGATGGAACCCAGGGGCATTCTAACTCTGAGTGACACCCCTAGCCCTATTTTTTAGTCCTTTTGTTTTTGAAACAGGGTCTCACTGGGTTGTGAAGGACCTCACTAAGTAGCTGAGGCTGTCTGTGAATCGCAATCCTCTGGTCTCAGCCTCCCGAATGCTGGGATTACAAGCATGTTCCACCATGCCCAGCTTAGGTGTGAACATTTTTATTAGTATGTTCAATGGTGTTTTCCTGTTACCTACAAGTATAAAAGGTTAACAGAGATAACAATTATTACATCGCCATTTAGTCCTAACATTTTTTTTTTTTTTTTGGTGGTGGTAGTACTGGGAATGGAACCCAGGGTCATTCTATTTCTTAGTTCTATCCCCAACCCTATCTTTTATTCTTTTATTTTGAAACAGGGTCTCACTGAGTTGCAAAGGGCCTCACTACGTAGCTGAGGCTGTCCAAAAACTGTGATACTCCTGTCTTAGCCTCCCAAATGCCGGGATTACAAGTTGTGTCACCACACCTGGCCTCCTAACAATTCTTAAGCTTTTTACTTGCTTTTTGTGTGTGGTACTGGAGGTAGAACCCAAGTGCAGGATTACAAGCGTGAGCCACTATGCCCGGCCCTGGTCTCCATTCTTTTGGGTAGATATCCAGGAGTGGTATAGCTGGATCATACAGTAGCTTCATTCCCATTCTGAGAATTCTCCACACTGTTTCTAGTTGGGTTTATTTGGAATCTCAGGGTAGTTTTGATTTGCATCTCTCTGGTTGCTGATGATGTTGAACATGTTTTCATACATTTATTGACCATTGTATTTCTTCTTTTGTGAAATATCTATTTAGTTCACTTGATTGGGTTATATTGTTTTCTGGCAGTGAGTTTCTTGAGTTCTTTGGATATTCTAGATAACTAGTGTTTTATCAGAGGAGTGGCAGCAAAGATCTTTTCCCATTCTGTCAGCTCTCTCTTGAGGTTCTTGATAGTTTCCTTTGCTGCACAGAAGCTCTTCACACAATAAAATAGGTAGGACTAAATCTAACCCAGGAGGTAAAAGACCTCTACAGTGAAAATTATAAAACACTAAAGAAAGAAATTAGTGAAAATTTTAAAAGATGGAAGAATCTCCCAAGCTCTTGGATAGGCAGAATAAACATCATCAAAATGAGCATCCTACCAAAGGTGATCTACAGATTCCGTGCAATCGCTATTAAAACGCATTGGTCGTTCTTCAAAGATCTAGAAAAATCAGTCCTTAAGTTTATATGGAACAACAGAAGACCCAGAATAGCCAAAATAGTTCTCAGCAATAAGAGCCATGAAGGAGGCATCATAGTATTTGACTTCAAACTATCCTATAGAGCCATGGTAAGAAAATAAAAACAAAACAACCCCCCGCCAAACTGCATGATATTGGCACAAAAGCAGACACATAGACCAGTGGGGCAGAATAGAAGATTCAGAAAGAAATCCTCACACAGCCAATTGATTTTTGACAAAGGGGCCAAAAAACGTACACTGGACAAAAGATAGCCCTTTCAACAAATGATGTTGTCAAAACTGGTTAATCATATACAGAAAAATGGAAATAAATCTCCTTTCTCACCCTGCAATTCAAGATGGATTAAAGTCCTAGAAATTTGACCAGAGACTTTGCAATTACTTGAAGAGAGGAGGAGACCAATACTCTTAACATGTAGACATGGGTAAAACCTTCCTCAGTAAGAAGCCAAAAGTATAAGAAATTAAAATGAGGATTAATACATGGGATTGCCTTAAAATGAAGAGCTTCTTTGTGCTTTTTTAAGAGAATGTGCTAATCCATGGACATTATCTGGTTTTCTTTTTTCAGTCTTGTTTTTAGCCAATCCCTCATATCTCTGGACTTGATTGAAGATTTTCTTGAATTGGCTAGCAGGGAGAAAACAGAAGATAAAGACAAACCTCTTATTTATAAGGGTGAGTTATAAACATTTCTATCATCATATTTTTAAAAATGCTCATTTAAAATACTGTACAAACATTTTAATGATAAAGGAAGCAAAACTAGAGTCTCAAAAACCTTACGTCATTTTTTCCTGTACTTCTTTTTTTAAAATAAAATTTTGTTGGTTATAATTGGTGTTAATATGATATTATGGGATAAGGACATAGTAAAATGGTCACTATAACTAACTAGTCATATACTAGTTTTTATATTTAACTAACAAATCTATCATGTCACATAGTTTCTTATGACAAGAGCTGCTAAAATCTAGTTATTTACCCCAAATCATTAATATAGTAGTCTTTGTTGTTACAATTGTAGGATAGATTTTTTTTTTTGCGGGTCTGGGGATGGAACCCAGGGCCATTCAACCTCTGAGCTACACCCCCTGCCCAATTTTTATTCTTTATTTCGAAACTGGGTCTCACTGAGTTGCAGAGGGCCTCACTAAGTAGCTGAGGCTGTCCGCGAACTGCGATCCTCCGGTCTCAGCCTCCCAAATGCTGGGATTACAAGCGTGCGCCACCACGCCCGGCTGGGGATAGATTTTTAAACACAATTATTATTATATATTTTATATTCTATTCACTTCACCCTTTCAAAGCATAGAAGCCACTGGTGTTAGTATATTCACAGATATGTACAGCCATCAACACAGTCAAGTTTTAAACATTTTCATCATCACCAGATGAAAACCTGTACCCTTTAGCTATCGCCTCCTCACCCTACCCCTCAACTCTCTCAACTAAGCAAATACTAATTTGCTTTATATCTGTAATCATTGGCCTGTTCTGCACCACCTTTATAAACAGGTGTGATGGCACACTCTTGTAAAACCACTTGCAGGGCCCAAACAGGAGGATTACAGGTTTGAGGCCAGCCTCAGCAACTTACTGCAACCTGCAACCTGGTTTTAAAATAAAAAATAGCCGGGTGTGCTGGCACACGCTTGTAATCCCCGCGCTTGGGAGGTGGAGATAGGAGGATCACGCAGGTTTGAAGCCAGACACACTGGCTTAAGAGACGCTGTTTCCAAATAAAAATATAAAAACAATAGGTCTGGGAGTGTAGCCCAGAGGTAGAAGGGCTTTCAGGAACCCCAGCACCACTAAATAAATAAATAAATAAATAAATAAATAAATAAATAAATATTAAAAGGGCTGGCAGTGTAGCACAGAGGGAGAATACCCTTGGATTTAACCCCTAGGAAGAAAAACAATAAACAGGAACATGCAATATGTCGTGTTTTCTGACTGGCTTTTGGCATACTTTCAAGGCTAGACCATTTATAGCATGTGTTATTACTTCATTCATTTGTATGGCCTAATAAATTCTACTGTATGGATAGTACCAAATTTTGATTGCCCATTTATTTATCAATAGATATTTTGGCTATTATAAGTAATGATGCTATGAGCAGTTATATACTAGTTTTTATATTTAAGCATCGGCTCCCAGTTCCTTTGTATATACTGAGGATAGAATTACTAGGTCATAGAGTAATTCCTTGTTAAACTTATTGAGGAACCATGAAACTGTTCCTCAGCTGTTTGGTTTCTACAGTGGCTGTGTTCTTTCACAGTCTAATACCAATTTATAAACATCTCAGTGTCTCCAAATCTTTGTCAGCAATATATGTCCTTTTTTAATTTTAATTTTTTATTATTGCCGGGCGTGGTGGCGCACGCTTGTAATCCCCGCGCTTGGGAGGCAGAGACAGGAGGATCGCGCAGGTTCAAAGCCAGCCGCGCGCGCTGGCTTAGGAGACCCTGTTTCCAAATAAAAAAAAAATGTAAAAATAGGTCTGGGAGTGTAGCCCGGAGATAGAAGGGCTTCCAGGAACCCCAGTACCACCAAAAAATAAATAAATAAGTAATTTTTTATTATTTATTTTTGGTGGTACTGAGGGTGGAACTCAGGGGCTTTCTACCCCCGGGCTATACTCCCAGACCTATTTTATATTTTATTTGGAAACAGGGTCTCACTGAGTTGCTGAGAGCCTCACTAAGTAGCTGAGGCTGGCTTCGAACCTGTGTGATCCTCCTGTCTCAGCCTCCCAAGCGCAGTGATTACAAGCGTGCACCACCACGCCCGGCTTTATGTCCTTTTTTTTTTTTTTAATCATAGCCAACCTAGTGGTTTTAAAGTGGCATCTTTTTGTGGATATGATTTGTATTCTCTAAAAACCTATAATGTTCTATATCATTTAATGTACTTATTGGGTGGTTGTCTTCATTAGAAAAATGTCTATACAGGTCCCTTGCCCACGTTTTTTTTTTGGTGGTATTGGGGTTCCTGGAAGCCCTTCTACCTCCGGGCTGCACTCCCAGACCTATTTTTACATTTTTATTTGGAAACAGGGTCTCCTAAGCCAGCGGGCACGGCTGGCTTCGAACCTGCGCGATCCTCCTGTCTCTGCCTCCCAAGCGCAGGGATTACAAGCGCGCGCCACCACCCCCGGCCCTTGCCCACTTTTTAACTGGATCAATTGTGTTTTTGTTGAGATATAAAAATTTTTATTTTATTTTTTGCAGTACTAGGGGTTGAACTCAGGGGCATTTTACCCCCAAGCTACACCCCCACTCCTATTTTTTATTCTTTATTTTGAAACAGGGTCTCACTAAGTTGTAGAGGGCTTCATTAAGTAGCTGAAGCTGTCTGCAAACCTGGATCCTCCTGTCTCAACCTCCCAAATGCTGGGATTACAAGCATGTACCACCACACACAGGTAAAAAAATTTTACTTTTAAATATATATTTTGTATATTAGTCCTGTATGAGATGTATTATTTGCAAATATTTTCTCTTATTGTTTGGGTTTTGTTTTTTCTTTCTTTTTTTTTAAGATGCATCAAAAGGAATTTAATATAAAAAGCATGAAGAGAGGTCCCATAATCCACATTCTGACGTTTCAAATAATTCTGTTTTTTCTTTTTCTTTTTTTTTTTTTTTTGTGTGTGGTACTGGGGTTCCTGGAAGCCCTTCTACCTCCGGGCTACACTCCCAGATCTATTTTTACATTTTTATTTGGAAACAGGGTCTCCTAAGCCAGCATGTGCGGCTGGCTTCGAACCTGCGCGATCCTCCTTGTCTCTGCCTCCCAAGCGCGGGGATTACAAGCGTGCGCCACCACGCCCGGCCTGTTTTTTCTTTATTGTATCTTTTGATATACAAAATTATTCATTTTGATAAAGTCCAGTTTATCTTTCTTTTCTTGCCTGTGCTTTTAGTGCCATATAAAAACCATTACCAAATATAGGTTTATGAAGATTTACCCTTGTTTCTTTTCATAGTCTTTGATCCATATGAGTTAATTTTTATAAATTGTTTGAGGTAAGTATCCAACTTTAAATGTTTGCTATGGCTATCAAGTTGTCCAGCATAGTTTGCTAAAAATATTATTTTCTCATTGAGTGAATGTGACATCCTTGTTGAAGAAGAGTTGAAAACAGGGGTACAGGTTTGTTTTCTGCCCCCCTTCTCTTCTGTTGATTGTCAGTCTTTGTGCTAATACTACACTTTTGCTTACTATTGCTTTGAAAGTAAGTTTTTAAGTTGGAGGAGTCTTGTTTTTATGCTCCAGTGGTAGAACATATTCCTAGCATATGCGAGGTCCTGCATTTGGTTCCCACCGCTGCAAAAAAAATGAACTGTGAATCTTCCTATTTGATTCTTCAAGATTGTTTTCGCTACTCTGGATACCATGCAATTCCATATCAACTTTAGGATCAGTTTGTAAGTTTCTAAACAATGAGTCAGCTTGAATTCTAATCAGGATTGTGTTCAATATGTAGTTAATTTTAAGAAGCATTGACAATATTAAGTTTTCTTAACCCTGAACATGGGATGCTTTGCTGTTTATTTAGGTCTTTAATTTCACCGATTTTTTTTTATCATTTTCAGTGTATACATTTTATACTTTTATTAAATTCTTACATATTTCATTCTTGTTGCTATTAGAAATTAAATTTTATTCTTGATTTCATTTTTAAATTGTTCATTGCAAGTATATAAGTTGATTTTTGTACATTTGTATATTAAAATCTGACTGAACTAATTTACTAGTTCTAACAATTTTTAGTAGATTGATTAGAATTTTCTATTTACAGGATCATATCTATTTACAGGATCATATCATATCCAAACTGGATGCCTTGTTTTTCTTGCCCATTTGCCCTGGTTAGAATCTCTTTTACATGTTGGATAGAAATGGCAAGAGTGTTGCTTTGTCTTGCTCTTAATTTTTATGGGGAAAGAATCCAGTCTTTGGTAAATAGTTTAACATACATTTTGTATGGTTATCAGCTGTAGGTTCTCATAGGTTTTGCTTATCAAGTGATGAGGCTGCCTCCTAATTCTAGTTTGTTGAGTGTTCTTTTTTGTTTTTGTTTTTTGGGGGGGTTGTATTAGAGATTGAATCCAGGGACATTCTACCTCTGAGCTATATGTCCAGCCCTTTTTATTTTTTTATTTTGTAATACTACCTTGCTAAGTGGCTGAGGCTGGCTTTGAACTTTCAATCCTCCTTTCTCAAGCCTCCCAAATACTGGGATTGCAGGCATGTACCACCTTGCCCAAGTGGTTTTTTTTTAAATTTAATCATGAGAGTATTGGATATTGTCAGATGATTTCTTAATGTCTTTTCAGAATATGTCATTCTATTGATACATAGTGTATTATTTTGATTTTCAGATATTATCCATCTTTACATACTTGGGATAAATTTCACTTGATCGTGGTGTTTAATTTTGTGTCTTGTTGGATTCAATTTGCTAGTATTGTGTTGAAGATTTGTGCATCTTTCCTAAAAGATACTGGGTTTTACTTTTGTGTTCTTGTAGATCTCTGTGCAGTTTTGGAATCACGGTAATATTGGCTTGTTAAATGTATTGAGGTTTCTTCTCTCTACTTCTGTTTTTCTTGGGGGAGAGTCTGTGAAGAATCTGACTTAATTCTTTAAATGTTTTCTAGACTTCAGCAGTGACAACATCTCAGCCAGTGCTTTTCCTATGTATAGTGAGTGGTTCTTTTTTAATAGTTTAGTAAAATTACATGTAGTGATTTTGAGACAGTAAAAAAATGCAACATTCTTAATGGGAGGAAATATTACAAATTATATATCTAATGGAGTTAATATCAAGAATGTACAACAAGGAGAGGAAAATGCTGGACAAGTAGCATCCAGTACCTACTGGCTGGTACCCAGAATTGAATTCAATTAGCAGTTGCGCAGCTGCACAGTGAGATAGGGAGCAGAGGGAAAACTCAGAGAACTAGGTGACACCTAGGAAGTAATGGGTTTTTAAAAAATTAATAAGAGTTAGAAAAAGAAGAGGATGAAGCTGGTATCTCTAAATACTACACAGTGAAAATGACAGAATTCAAAATACTATTCTTTTTTTTTTTTGGTGATACTGGGGATGGAACCCTTCTACCTCTGGGCTACATTTCCAGAGCTATCTTATATTTTATTTGGAAACAGGGTCTCGTAAGCCAGCGCGGCTGGCTTCGAACCTGCGCGATCCTCCTGTCTCCACCTCCCAAGCACAGGATTACAAGTGTGCACCACCACGCCTGGCTCAAAATGCTTATTCTTAAATGGAAAATTAATTAAAAGAAGGTCTAAAAGAGAAAATGCACAATATAAAAGAGCATTTCAGTAAGGAGAGAGATATTAAAAAAGAACCAAACAATAATACTATAAATGAAAATTTCAGTTGAATTAAAAACTCAGTTGAAAGCCAGACATGGTGGCGCAGGCTTGTAATCTCAGTTTTTGGGAGGCTGAGACAGGAGGATCGCGCAGGTTCGAAGCCAGCCTCAGCTACTTAGTGAGCCTCTCAGCAACTTAATGAGACCCTGTTTCCAAATAAAATACACAAAAGGTCTGGGAGTATAGCCCGGAGGTAGAAAGCCTCTGGGTTCCACCCCAGTACCACCAAAAAAATAAAAAAAAAATGAGTGATTATAACAGAACAGATAGCACTCGAATCCATAAGATTTCTATAAACTTTTGAAAATTTATATTGTAATACACTGGGAAATCTGGAAGAAACGGATACATTTCTGGAGACAAGCAAATTGCCAAAACTGAACCAAGAGGAAACAGAAAACATGAGCAGGCCAACAACTAGTAATACGATTACAGTAATAATAAAAAGTCTCCCAACATAGAGAGCCCAGAACTAGATGAATTTGAACAGGTCTTTAAAGAAGAACTAAGCAAGGTGCAATGGCGCCCACTGGTAATCCTGGTAATTGAGAGACAGATGAGGTTTTGGGGTTCCATCCTTGTGCATGGTAACTTAGTGAGACCACGTTTCAAAATTACATAAATAGTACTGGGTTTATTGCTCAATGGTAGAGCACTTGTCTGGCATGTGCAAAACCCTGGACAATCCCATAAAAACCTAAACCAGGTAATAACAAGGTTTGGTGAGAATGTGGAATTATAAGAATCTGTGCACTATTGGTGAGAATGTAAAATAGCGTAGCTTCTGCAGTGGCTCCTCAAAAATTATAAGATTTAGCAATATCACTTTCAGGCATATACCTAAAATAATTGAATAAATGGTTTCAAAGACATATTTGCTTGCTCATGTTCCAAAGTAGTATTACTCGTGATGGCCAAAAGTTCAAAGCAACGTATATGTCCATCAATACATAAATGGATAAATTGTGGCATAGTCATACATTATTAAATCTTGAGGGTACTTTTCCTTTGATATAGATGAATCTTGAAGATAATACACTAGGCACAATAAGATAGTCATAAAAGAACAAATATTGTATGACTTATATCCCTAGAGTAGTAAAATTTCTAGAGACCTAATATGGGATGGTGTTTGTCAGGAGATGGGTATAGGGGAGAAATCAGGTATGAGAAGAAAAGATGGGGGTCAGTTGACTTCACAGGCTTTCTGTAGTGTTTCATGTTGTATAGAAATTAATATGCCTCTCCTTTTGAAAGCTGTGTCATAGGAGATAAGCTAATATTATCTGTTTGTGCATTGTTTATGTGGCTCTAGACTTTACATATAAGCAAGTCCATAGTATTTGCTTATTGTACTGGCAAGGAAATCACTTTACCCCTATGTTCATCTTCTCTAGTATTTTCCAGAGAGTGATGTGTTGATGCATTTTTGTATATGCTAATTTTGATCTCAGTGCTATACTTGGACTGTTATTTCTTATCTTTCTAATTCTTTCCCTTTCTTTGTTTCTAGAGTTCTTTCTTATCGGCATATCTTTAATATGTGTATGGGTATAGTATGTCTGTATTCCTTGATTACGGTTAATTTTAATCTTAGCTTAGAAATATTTTATATTACTGCATATTAATTTTAGTGCTCAGATGTTATGTTCTGGTAGTGTTTCATTACCTGAAAGCCTGTGTTACAGAACAAGTTCTAGCAGTTAACTTTACCACCATCAGTTGAAAATGTCCATTATAAAATATTCTTATAGAACCTTAATTCCTATTCTTATGGTTAATAATACATCTAATTGCTTCAATTTGTACTTTTTGACTGTTAGGTTGACCATTTTTCCATATGCTTACAGGTTTTTATAATTTTATAAATTGTCTTCAGGAAATATTTCTTTTAATCATCACTTTTTGAGTTACTATTCTTTTTTTTTTTTTTGGTGGTACTGGGCTTCCTGGAAACTCTTCTACCTCTGGGCTACACTCCCAGACCTACTTTTTATATTTTTATTTGGAAACAGGGTCTCTTAAGCCAGCGCGGCTGGCTTCGAACCTGAGTGATCCTCCTGTCTCCGCCTCCCAAGTGCGGGGATTCCAAGCGTGCGCCACCACGCCTGGCGAGTTACTATTTTTATTACCGTTGCTACTGTGACTGTACATTGAACGCTGAGGTAGATTCAAGGGGTGCTACAGTAGTAAATCATAGTATAGAGGATGATCAAACATACATCCATGTTGATAATTCCGAATGTGAAAGTACAAATTCTAGGAAATCCAAAATTATTTAAGCAGCTGACACACAGTTTTAGTTTTGGGATGATTTTGGATTTCGAATTGGCAATGCTCAACTGGTAGTCAATACAAATATTTCAAAACCAAAACCTTCCAGCATCGGAGCCCCCTGTGGCCCTTAGCGTATTATGTAAGGGACGCTGCCTCTCTACAGTGTGCTATGGTAGGAGTAGGCATAATTTGCTATTGATTTCAGAAGATAACATTACTCAGCAAACCTCATTTCTGGATGACAGGCACTATTCTAAGCAGACTCTTCCTTACATTAACTTTTTTAACCTTCACAAACGCTTTCTGCAGTGAGTACTATGAGTATTCCTGTTTTATACATAAACTGAGGCATAAGAAGTTAAATTATTTGATATAACTGAAAAATGTTAGTAAATCGTAAACTGACATTAAACTTATGCTGTCTCTCTTCTTAACTACTAATCTCTACCATTAGTTTTTATGGATTGGATTTATGGAAGTTTAGTATTAGACATTGTTCATTCACATTATCACAAAAGGTAAGTATGTTCAAATGCTTTTAAAAATCATCATATCTAACTTCCACATACGAGAGAAAAAAATCAGCCCTTTAATGTTCTGAGTCTGGCTGGTCTCACTCAAGATTATATTCTCCAGTTCAGCACAGTTTCCTTTGAGTAACATATTTTTGTTCTTCTTTATAGCTGAGTAAAACTACGTTGTATGTACCACATTTTCTTATCTGTTCATCTGTTGATGGACACCTAGGTTGGCACTATAGTTTGACTTTTGTGAATTGTGTTGCTATAAACACTGGTATGCGTGTAAAAAGAGTAGAGAAAGGACCTTATAAACACGAGGATAGAGATCAGAAGTAGAAGGAGTTTTGGGGGAAGAAAGGAAGGAAAGGAACCAGACCAAGTGTTACATGCGTATATGATTGTATCACTATGACTCTCACTATAACATACAATTACAGTATTCCAGTAAAAGATTAATAAAAAAATCACATCATTTTCCATTTATTTGTTTAGCATGTTTTAAAAATATTTGTACTATTAAAGTAATTAACACGAATGTTACTTCAGCCTCTTTTGTGTCCATCCAACTCTTTCAGATTATTTTATCCTCAGATATTTATGCCTATTTCCCTAACTGAAAAACTAAAAATCATAAGTAAAATGAATTTCATAGGTATTACTTAATTTTCACCCAGGAAATGCTAGATTTTCAGTATAACTAAAGACCTGAATGAGTCATAAATATTTAGAAAAGCATCCTTTAACAAATGTAGTCATTTTAAACAATTGCTAAAGAACATTAATCTCAGTTTTATTAATCTGTTTTTATGCTAAGGCTCATGGTAGTATGAAACTTGTAAGAAGGGGAATAGTAGGAGTATGTTGATATTTTTAAGAATCAAATGTAAGCCAGGAATGGTGGCACACGCTTGTGATCCCAGCATTCGGGAGGCTGAGACAGGAGGATCCGGCTTCACTGGACAGCCTCAGCTACTTAGCGAGTCCCTTTGCAACTCAGTGAGACCCTGTTTCAAAATAAAGAATAAAAAAACATGGCAGGGGGTGGAGCTCGGGGGTCAAATGCCTCCGGGTTTCATCCCTATACCTGCAACAAATAAAATAAATTAAAGAATAAGATTCAGGCGTGGTGGCTTACGCTTACAATCCAGTATTTAGGAGGCTGAGACAGGAGGCTCCAGGTTCATGGCCAGCCTCAGCTACTTAGTGAGGTCCTCCGCAATTTAGTGAGACCCTGTCTCAAAGACAAAAAATAAAAGAAGGCTGGAGTATGTATAGCATGGAGATAGAGTGCCCCAGGGTTCAATCTCCAGCACCACAAAAAATAAAATAAAAAAAAGTGAAGATTGAGATAAAAAAAAAAAAGTCGGGCTGGGTGTGGTGGTGCACGCTTGTGATCCCAGCACTTGGGAGGCTGACACAGGAGGATCGCACAGGTTCGAAGCCAGCCTCCGCTACTTAGTGAGGCTCTCAGCAACTTAGTAAGACCCTGTTTCCAAATAAAATAGAAAATAGGGCTGGGAGTATAGCCTGGAGGTAGAAAGCCTATGGATTCCACCCCAAATACCACACACATACATACGCGCGCGCGCGCGCGCGCGCACACACACACACACACACACACACACACACACACACAGTCAGGTTTATAATCTCAGTACTTGGGAAGCTGAGACAACAACTTAGTGAGACCCTGTTTTTAAATAAAATATAAAAAATAGGTCTGAGAGTGTAGCCCGGAGTAACAAGTCCCTGGGTTCTATACCACCCCAACCCCCACACACAGAATAAAAGCCAGGTGTGGTGGTGCACACTTGTAATCCCAGTACTTGGGAGGCTGAGACAGGAGGATTGCAGGTTCGCAGCCAGCCTTGACAACTTAGCGAGGCATTCCCCAACTTAATGAGACCTTGTTTCCAAAAAATAAAATTGGGCGGGAGGTTCAGCTTAGAGGTAGATTGCCTCTGGGTTCAGTTCCCAGTGACACACACACACACACACACACACACACACACACACACAGAATAAAAAATAGGGCTATGGGTATAGCTTGCAGGTAAAATGCCCCTAGGTTTCATCACCAGTGCCACACATACACAAAAAGAATTAAAATGCAAACTTAAGTATGATAAAATACTAACATTTTATAGCACTTACTCCCTTAGTATTTTTTTATAAATGCAAGCCCTGCATAAATGTTATCTAACTTACATGTTTAAGTTCTCTCTGTCTCAACACATACTCTTAAAAAGGAAATATATGCTGAAATATATGGGTGACCAGTAGAGGTTTTGGGCATTTAATAGGTACTCGGTAAATACTTGTTCAGTGAATGAATAAAGACATTATTTTTCTCTATTTTTCACCAAATAATTACTAAATTGTTAAAAGCAGGTAGGGCAGGTGGCACACTCCTATGATGTAATTCCTGTACCCACAAAGGCTGAGACAGGAGGATTCTAGGTTCACAGTCAGTGCCAGCAACTTAGCAAGCCCTTCCAAACTTAGTGAGATCCTGTTTCAAAAAAAAAAAAAAAAAGGTGTGTGGGGGGAACCGAGGCAATAATTCAGAGATGGAATGTGCTTTAGTTCAATCCCAGTACCACAAAAAAAGAGGTGGGGGGCCTGGCCCTTTACAGACTTCATTAAAAATCAAGCTCTTGAGCAAAGTGCAGTTTAACATCTTCTTTTGCAGTATTAAAAGAGTCTAATTATAGAAAAGCTTTTAAGAAATTTTCATATAGGTAAAATTGGTTTTAAAAATATACATTTATAGCCGGACGTGGTGGTGCACACTTGTAATCTCAGTATTCGGGAGGCAGAGACTGGAGGATCAAGGTTCGCAGACAGCCTCAGCTACTTAGTGAGGCCCTCTGCAACTCAGAGAGACCCTGTTTCAAGAAATAAAAAAATTAAAAAATAGAGCTGGGGGTGAGGCTCGAATATATAATTCCCCTGGCTTCTATCCCCAGGACCGCAAAAAAAAAAAAAAAAAAAAAAACAAAAAACCACTACCACCAACAAAAAACCTACATTTATAAAAGCCAGTTGTGGTGTGCATGCTTGTAATCCCAGTATTTGGGAGGCTGAGGCCTCCCAGGAGGATAGGAGGTTCACTACCAGCCTCAGCACATAGTGAGGCCCTCTGCAACTTAATGAGACTCTGTTTCTAAATAAAGAATAAAATAGGACTGGGACTGTGGCTCAGAGGTAGAATGCCCCTTAGTTCAATTCCCAGTACCACAAAAACGTACACATCAATATATATTTGAATGAAATCTCTGGTGATTTGGTTGTATTTTGGTACTGTGAATTAAACCCAGGGACATTCTACCTCTGAGCAATAACTTTAGCTCTTTTTATTTTGATTTTGCAAGTATCACTAAATTGCTGAAGCTGGCCTTGAATCTCAGATTCTTCTATCTCAGCCTTCCAAGTACTGGAATTACATGTGCGTGCCACTGCAGCTAATTTTATTTGTAGTGCAGTTAATTACTCTTTGGTTTTAAAAGCATATGTGTTACTTTACAAATAATATATTTTTAAAGTGGTGAGCATGGAAGAAAATCTGCTAGCACAGGCACTGTATCACATCCCTTTTGTGTTTTCTTGTTAACTTTGCAGGTGAAGGGAAGTGGCTCAGAAACATTGACTACTACCGCTTAGATGGCTCTACTACTGCGCAGTCAAGGAAGAAGTGGGCTGAAGAATTTAACGATGAAACTAATGTGAGGTGTGAAACCTTTTCTGTATCTGTAGAGAGCCGTCTTTTTCGCAGAGACAAAGACAGGTTTATTTAGGAAAGTGGGGTGATATACATTCAAGGAAGAGCACAGGCCATCTCCAGGGGGAGAGAGTGTTTTGGGGACTTCATAGTTCTTATTTTGTAGGAGATTCTTGGGGGGGGTAGGAGTACACAATGGTCATGTTTGGTGGTTGGATGGCACTGAGATTGATCTTTCTTATGGATATTTTGTTTACGAAGCATTTTAGCAATCTCAGGTGGGGAGAAGGGCCATTATTATTTAAGTGTGTGGGCCTACTGAGGCCTTTTGTCTAAAAAACAAGTGGATTTTATAGGATAAAGGTAAGGATAATGACGTTTCTAGATTTTTTTTTTCATACTGGGGACTGAGCCCAGGCATTCTACCTCTGAGCTACACCTGTCATCCTATGTTTATTTGTATGGTAATGGGGATGGAACCCAGGGGGCATTCCACCTCCAGCTACACCCCCAGCCCTATTTCTTTTTCTTTTTCTTTTTTTTTTTTGTTTTTGGTGTTACTGGGGGTGGAACCCAGAGGCTTTCTGTTTCCGAGCTATACTCCCAGACCTATTTTCTATTTTATTTGGAAACAGGGTCTCACTAAGTTGCTGAGAGCCTCACTAAGTAGCTGAGGCTGGCCTCGAACCTGTGCGATCCTCCTGTCTCAGCCTCCCAAGCACTGAGATTACAAGCGTGCGCTACCACGCCCGGCTTTATTCTTTATTTTTAAACAGTCTGACTAAGTTGCGGAGGGCCACATTTAAGTTGCTGAGGCTGGCGGTGAACCTGCGATTCTTCTGTCTCAGCCTCCCAAGTACTGGGATTACAAATGTGTGCCACCATGCCCAGCTACATTTTTAGATTTTAATCTTAGTTTTCTTTTCAAGTTTGTTTCCAATGTTGCCTATTTTTAAATTTTTCCTATCCTGCCTCACTTTCCCCCTCTGAGACTTGGATCCCTTAATCTTAAGGGTTGATGATGGCTACAAGTCCATTTCATATAGCTTTTTTCACTGCTGACAAGGGGTTCAGGCACTGCCTAGCCAGGTATGGTAAATCTCATCCTAACTGCCCTAAAGGATACAGAGAGAAACTGACCGTAATTACCAAGCTGGCTTCTTTATAGTTAGAAGCTAACGTCCCTGAAGGACACAGTCCAGGAGCACAGTGGTCTTTTCCTATTTGCCTGAAGTTTTTTTATTTTGCCCATCACGCCAAGCCTGCCATCAAAGCTGCCGAGTTGACGTTCGTAAGCCTGGTTATATGGTCAACAAAGCCATTCACCTGCTTTTCAGTGGTATTGTAATTGCAGTGGGCATTTACATGAAAAATTTGATGTATTAGTGTATTGTATAATAACCCAGATAGGTCTTTACCCTGGACCCCACTGATTCGAATTTTGAACTGGAAGCCAGGTAGCCAACCTATTTGGTTATATATGACATTGTGAAAAGTCCTCCAAGACAGAAAGCCTAAAAATTAAAACTTCCTTAAGTTCCCCTATATACTATAATCCAGGAATCTTGCTTTTTCCTACTCTTGTGGAACTTTTTCCTTTTTGATCATGAAGATTTCTTTGCTAGACCAGGAAATTTAAAGATATTTAAATAATTAATGGCATCTCCCATAAAGTGGGAAAAAATACAGTAATCTTAAACCTAAACAAAAGATGCTTGATTTATAGATGCTTCTGCCAAATACATAAAAACAAGAGATAGATAGCAGTAGAAAATTTTTATAGTAAACAAATTATCTGTACTAATAAATAGGATCATAGCAGCTGATACGCTAAATTGTATGCAATAGAGAGATTTTTAAGATCCATTTTAAATTCATACATGAGGAAATTCACTTGCTTTAGTGTTTCCTTCTACGATTTCATTTCCAGTTTGCTGGGAAATCTCCACACTGATTTCCATAGAGATTGCACTAATTTGCAATCACAACAACAGTGTAGCAGAGTTCCTATTTTCCCACCTCATTGCCAGCATCTCTTTTTGTTTGACTTCTTGAGGATTGCCATTCTAATTGGGGTTAGATGGAATGTCAGTATAATTTTGCACATCCCTGATTGCTAACGACATTGAACATTTTTCATGTATTTTTTGGCCATTTTTATCTCTTATTTATTGTCTATTTCAATGGCCTCATATCTTGATTGGGTTAAAGCCCTTTGTATATTCTGTACAGCAAAGGAAACCATAAAGAGTCTAAAGAAAGAGCCTACAGAATGGAAGATATCTGTGAGTTAGACTGATAGAAGACTAAAATCCAGAATCATAGATTTTTAGCTGAGGCTGTCTGCGAAATGTGATCCTCCTGTCTCAGCCTCTCGAATGCTGGCGTTAAAAGCATGCACCACCATGCCCGTCTGATATTAGTCCTTTATTGGAGGGATAGTTGGCAAAACTTTTCTCCCTTTCTCTTGGCTCTCTGTTGAGGTCCTTGGTGGTTTCTTTTGCTGTACAGACGCTCTACAGTTTAATGCAGTCCTACGTGCTGGTCCACATTTTAGTTTCTCGTGTATTTGGGGTCTTGTTGAGAATGTTTTTGCCCTGTGCCTGTGTGCTGAAATGTTGGAGCAGTGCCGCCTTTAAGGAGCTGCACGGTCTCTTGTCTGATCTTCAAGTCTTTGATAATCTTGAATTGACTCCTGTATAGGGTGAGAAAGTAGGGTTTATTTTCATTTTTCTGCATATAGTTAACCAGTTTTGCCAATACCATTTATTGAAGAGGCTTTTTTTCAGTATATGTTTTTGGCCTTTGTCAAAAATCAATTGATTGTGATGTGCAGATTCGTTTCTGCCTTCTTCTCTTGGCCATTGACCCTTGTGTCTGTTTTTGTGCCAGTACCATGCTGTTTTTATTATTATGGCCTTGTATTATAATTTGAAGTCAGGTGTCTAGCTTTTTTCTGCCACCTTTCTATTGCTGATGCTGTTTTCACCGTGATAGAGATTGAGCGTCAGCAGGACAGTTATATGCTGCCTCCCTCGGCTGCCATCTTCCTGGAAGTCAAATAAACCTTATTGTTTTAGCTCTCGAAATGAAAACTAAAATATACCTGAAACTAGTAACCAAGGAATTACAAATTAAAACTCTGAAGTCTTATTATTAAATATCCAACATAATGGGGTAATTTAAATCAAAGAGTTTACCTGAGCATAATTAAATCCAACTTTATTTTTTTTTATTTTAATTTTTTGGTGGTACTGGGGTTCCTGGAAGCCCTTCTACGTCTGGGCTACACTCCCAGACCTATTTTTTTTTTAATTTTTATTTGGAAACAGGGTCTCTTAAGCCAGCAAGGCTGGCTCCGAACCAGTGCGATCCGATGATCCTCCTGTCTCCGCCTCCCAAGTGCGGGGATTACAAGCGTGCGCCACCACGCCCGGCTAAATCCAACTTTAAATCCACAATAGAGCTGTATGTGGTGGTGCACACTTGTAATCCTCGCTCTTGGGAGGCTGAGACAGGAAGATCACGTAGGTTTGAAGCCAGCCTCAGCTACTTAGTGAGGCTCTCAGCAACTTAGTGAGACCCTGTTTCCAAATAAAACTATAAAAATAGGGCTGGGGGCATAGCTTGGAGGTAGAAAGCCTCTGGGTTCCACCCCCAGTACCACACAAAAATATTAAAAAATAAATCAACAATAGAAATCTTCAAGCTGGGCGTGGTGGCGCACACTTCTAATCCCGGCATTTGGGAGGCTAAGACAGGAGGATTGCAGTTCACAAACTGCCTCAGCTACTTGGTGAGGCCCTTTGCAACTCAGTGAGACCCTGTTTCAAAATACAGAATAAAAAATGGGGCTAGGGGTGTAGCTTGCAGGTAGAATCCCCATGGGTTCCATCCCTAGTAACACACACACACACACACACACACACACACACACACGTCTTCAAATGCTTGTAAATAAAAAAAAATCCTTGACCTATGAGTCACAGAGGAAGTTGCAAAGGAAATAAAAATGAATTGAATGAAAATACAACAACATATTAACCAGGTGTTGGTGGCCCATGCTTGTAATCCTAATATTTGGGAGGCTGAGACAAGAGGATTGCAGGCTCACAACCAGCCTCAGCAATTTGCAAATCCCTCCAAAGCTTAGTATGACTTTTGTTTTAAAAATTAAAAAATAGCTGGGTGTGGTTGTGCAAGCTTGTAATCCCAGTAATTAGGAGGCTGAGGCAGGAAGGTTACATGTTACAGCCAACCTCTGCTACTTAGTGAGGCCCTCTTCAATTTAGTGAGACCCTGTTTCAAAATACAGAATAAAAAATAATAGGGGTGCGGGTATAATGCCCCTAGGTTCAATCGCTAGTACCTAAATAAATAAATAAATAAATAAATAAATAAATAAATAAAATAGGAAGCTGAGTACTGTAATCACAGTACTTGGGAGTTTGAGACAGTAAGATCACAGGTTCCTTGCCAGCCCCAGTTACTTAGTGAGTCCCTCTGCAATTTAGTGAGACCCTGATTCAAAGTAAAGAATAAAAATAGGGCTGGGGATGTAGCTTGAAGGTAGGATGTCCCTGGGTTCCATTCCCAGTACCGGAAAAATAGGGATGAGGTGTAGATTAAAGTTATAATGGGTTCAATCCCCAGTAGCTAGAGAGAGTGGGAGAGGGAGAGGAAGAGGGAGACGAGGGAGAGGGGGAGGAAGGGAGGGAGGGAGGGAGGGGAGAGGGAGAGGGAAGAGGGAAGAGGGAAGAGGGAAGAGGGAGAGGAGAAAGAGAGCTCACTTGCATTTCTTAATTTTGAAACAGTCTCAGTAGGTTTTGGAGGGCTTCGCTAAATCGCTGAGGCTGGCCACAAACCTCAGATACTCTTGTCTGTCTCCTCAGTACTGGAAGTCAGGTGTGCACCACCACACCAAGCTTGGGTATGGCATTTTAGCATTCATTTTCTGGAACAGAAGTATGGAAAATAAGGCTTTAAATAAGGGTATTATATGGCAATTATTGCGTGCTTATTATAATCCAGGAGCTTTTTCTCTCTTTTATATATTGCTAACAGTAAAATAATTATCCAGTAACATATTATGCAACTGCTAAGTATGATGTTTACCAAGAAATTCGAAGAAATGTTTGTAATATAAACCGCATATACAAATACAGTCTTTTTCTCTGTGTGTGTGATACTTGGGATTAAACCCAGGGGCATTCTACATCTGAGCTATACTCCCAACCCCTTTTATTTTTTGCTTTAAGCAGGAACCTGTTAGGTTACTGAGAGTTTCCTTACCTTCCTGAGGCTATCCTCAAAACTGAGATTTTCCTATCTCAGCCTCTCAAGTACTAGGATTATAGGAGTGTGCCAAACTGCCTAGCTCAGATATTGTCCCTCCTCTCTTCTCCTCTCTTCCTCTTCTCTTTCTGCAGTACTAGGGATGGAACCCAGGAGCATTCTACTCCAGAGCTACACCCCCAAACCCTATTTTATTTTTCAGTTTTGCAGTACTGGGGATTGAACCCATGGCCATTTGCGGTACTGGAGATTGAACCCATGTGTATTCTACCTTTGAGCTATACCTCCAGCCCTATTTTTCATTCTTTATTTTGAAGCAGGGTCTCACTGAAGTAGCTGAGGCTGGCTGTGAACCTGCGATTCTCCTGTCTCGGCCCCTCAAGTACTGGGTTTACAAGTGTGCACCACCATGCCCGGCTTATTTTTCTATTTTGAAACAGGATCTCACTAACAGGGCTTCGGTAAATTGCCGTGGCTGTCTGCAAGTCTTTGATCCTCTTGTCTCAGCCTCCCAAGTACAGGGATTACAGACATGTACCACCGCACCCAGATTCTGATACTGTTTTGACTGTATAAAAGCTAAGAATGTATGCTTAGGAAAAGGAATCTTTAAGAAATGTACCACGATTTGACTGGAGGTTCCCGAGAGCACATTTTTTAAAACTTGATTCTAATTTCAAAAAATGTTAGGCATATGTCCATCAACATGAATGGATTACAAAACTGTGGGATATGTACACAATGGAATTTTACTCAGCCATCAAAAAAAACTCAGTTACGTCATTTTCAGGGAAATGGATGGAACTGGAGGACATTATGCTAAGTGAGATTAGTCAGTCACAAAAAATAAGAAATCAGATGCTTTCCTTAATATGTGAGAGTTAGGGAGAAAAGAGGAGCAAACAAGACAACCTAAAGGAGGAGAAAGGAGGGGAGAAGAGGAAAATCTCTAAAGCACACAATGTACTTAAACATATCGAAGTCAATCACTAAGCCAAGCAAGGGAAGGAGGGACGGGAAGGGAATGGGGTGGGAGTTGGGTAGGGGTTAAATCAGCGATGAGTACATGTTTGTACACACAAGTTTTTTACCCAAATAAGTTGTATGAATATAATGCACCAATAAAAAAAATTAAAAACACACACACACACACACACAAAAAAAGTTAGGCATAGTTTTTTCAAATTAAATTTTAAAATGTTTGCCTTATTGCGAATACGTAAATGTTCTTAAGCATTTTAAAAATTCTTTGATTACTTTTCCTTTTGCATTCCTGTTTATTTTTGTCGAAGTATTGATTTATTTCTTACCATTTGCGTAGTTTTCAGCGTGGCTATCATTAATTCATTCCCATGTTCTTCTCTAGAAATATTATAACCTCTTGTGTTCCAAAATATCAGGCAATCCATCTGTTTTTTTCTGTTAGACACCGCCTTTCTGGAGACGCCTGTCTTATTCTTATTTCTGTGCCTTGCCTTTATGCTCCCATCTCTCCCTTCATCCTTGTCATGATTGTTTCCATGTGAGGCAACTCTACTGTACTCACTGAATGTCCTTCAGTTTTTACTTAGTGCTCATAACAGTGCCCAACACGGTGATTCTCAAGTTACACCAATTTTCTAAATTTACTCAGAAATCTTTAAGACCTTGAATGCATTGTATGCGAATGGTCGCCTTTAACCTCTTTACTCTTAAATAAGACTTCCGTTGACCATATTAGTCACCATCCTCACTCCTTAGATATATTTTATTTTCTGCCATAAGAAAGAAATGAGTTCTCTGAACTCAAGTTTGTTAAAAGATTGCCCTTGGATCAAAAAGTCACCATAATTAAAATGTCCATAAAGCATTACTTACTAAAGCTTTCTATATTTCTATTTTCAGAGGGCGATTGTTTATCATTTCCACCAAAGCGGGATCTCTTGGAATTAATCTGGTAGCTGCTAATCGAGTAATTATATTCGATGCTTCTTGGAATCCATCTTATGACATCCAGAGCATATTCAGAGTTTATCGCTTTGGACAAACTAAGCCTGTTTATGTGTATAGGTTCTTAGCTCAGGTAAGTTTATAATGTGTGTGTTTCCCTGTTGAAAGAATGGTTGAAACTAGTATTTTAGAGGTGGCAAGTGTGTATGTATGTATTACAGAGAGGCAGAGTCGAATATATCATTCCTATTAATAAATCAGCAGAAGGCAAGTTTGGCCTCAGGATTTTCTGATTTGCAGTTCATTTCTATAGTGTCAATTCTCTCAGGTTAAAATAATTTCTTGTGAGTTAATAGGTTCAGTATTTTCCTGCTAGTCTGGGAAAGTTAAACACTTATAATTCATTTATTTAGCCAGTGGCCACTGGCGTTCTGTTAATTTGAGAAATGTGGGTAAATAAAAAATTAACTTACTGTTCTAATACAGAATTATTACAAAATATTTAATACTTTCTAATTAAAAGTCATTTCCTTTATGTGGATTCATATCAAGGTAACAGTCAGGTTTATAGAATCAACTTGTCTCTTCTAACTGATATATCTGCTTTAGGGATTGGATAGTACCACCTGACTCTAAATCTGGGCTTGTCAACTAGAGACTCTACTGGTAGACTTCTCATTATTTCATCTACTTTAGGATGTTATCAGATTGATGACCTCATTGTAAACTCTATCCGGTTACTGAAATATAGAGCTTCTTTATATTATAGTTTGTAATGCTAAATATGTAATGGTGTGGCATTGATTTTCTGTCCTGAAATTATAAAAAGTGACACTTGATATGAAAGTGATTATGATGATGGTTGATTGCTTATATTACACTGAAAAAGAATTAAACTGTGCCTAGTCTTCTAACTTCATTACCCACCTAAATTCTTATTTCTTAAACCCTATATTGCTATTTACTCTGTTACTCTGCCTGCTCTCCTACTTCACCAGTTACAGAGATATATAAAGCAGCACAAGAATGCCTATTGTTTGGACAATATGGAATGATCATCAGTAGCGTAATTTTCTTGTCATGGCAGATGCCATGCTGAACAGAAAATCTTTACCCAAGATTGCTAATGAATTTTCTTTATCACACTGGTAAACTGCACTGGTAAACCTTGAAGATTTACCAGTTCATATTAACTAGTAACTGTTTTTCTCATTGATTAAGTCTCATGTTTATACAATTTCATGTATTTTTATATTGTTCCTTCTTTTTACAAAGGGAACCATGGAAGATAAGATTTATGATCGGCAAGTAACGAAGCAGTCACTGTCTTTTCGAGTTGTTGACCAGCAGCAGGTTGAACGTCACTTTACTATGAATGAGCTTACTGAACTATATACTTTTGAGCCAGACTTGTTAGATGACCCTAATTCAGAAAAGAAGAAAAAGAGAGATACTCCCATGCTGCCAAAGGTAAACATACTTAGATTATTAGCTTTATAAAATGCCTATATGGAACAAAGACATTTTTACTGTTACTCTGAAAGTTAGTCATCCAATTAAGGTTATATTTCATAGTTTTTTTGTAAGAGAATAAAATTGTACTTGATAATTTTTTTCTAGATGATTATAATGAGAAGGCTTACTCAATTCTCTGAGTATCACCATGAAAAAACAATATATTTTGAAATACATATTCTCTGCCAAGTAAAAATTCCAAGTAAAAAAAGAAAAAGTCTGAATGGAGACCTGAGAAGAAATGGCATTCATCTAATTGCCTGAGAGGCTGAGACAGGTAGAGCTCAGGTTTGATGCCAGCACACAGTAGCCTAACAAGCCTGTTTCATAAAATAGGGTTGTGGGTATAGCTGACAGGTAGAAGATTCCTGTGTTCAATCCCCAGTGCCACACAAATACACACAAAAGAAATAGTGTGATTAACTTTTAAAAAGCCTCCAGTGCAAAGCATGTACAATTTAAATCTATATAAAATTAAAATTGTCTATTTTTTACTGTCAGGCAATTAAAAATCAGCATATACCCAACAGGTATATGAAATGGTACCTGTTGCCACAAACCATCAGGAGAATGCAAATCTAAACCCTAATGAGATACCATCTCACACCTATTAAAATGGCTGATCTAAAAAAAGGTTAAGCCGGGTGTGGTGGCACACACTTGTATCCCAGCATTTGGGAGGCTGAGACAGGAGGATCGCAGTTAATGGCCAGCCTCAGCTATTTAGTGAGGTCCTTTGCAACTCAGTGAGACCCTGTTTCAAAATAAAGAATAAGGCCGGGCGTGGTGGCGCACGCTTGTAATCCCCGCGCTTGGGAGGCTGAGACAGGAGGATCGCGCAGGTTCGAAGCCAGCCGCGGGCGCTGGCTTAGGAGACCCTGTTTCCAAATAAAAATGTAAAAATAGGTCTGGGAGTGTAGCCTGGAGGTAGAAAGGCTTCCAGGAACCCCAGTACCACCCCCCCAAAAAAAAGAATAAAAAATAAGGCTGGGATACAGCTTAGAGGTAGAATACCCCTGGGTTCTACCCCCAGTACTGCAAAAATTTTTTATTTTAAAAAAGGTTAAGTGTTGCTGAGGATCTGGAAAAAATGAACACTTGTTTGTTCTTAGTAGGGATGTAAATTTGTGCGGCTAATATAGAAAACAGTATGAAGGTCCTTTAAAAATTAAAAATAGAACTACCATGTTATCTGGTAATTTTTCTAGGTCTGTATCCCATCAACATGAAATTGGAATCTTGAAGAGATGTCTGAACCCTGAGTTTGTTGAAATTTTATTCACAATATCTGAGACATGGAAGCAACCCAAATATCCATCAACAGATGGAAAAAGAAAATATGATATATATTTAGAATAGAATATTATTCAGCCTTAAAAAGCAGAAAATCTTCCCATTAGCAATAACATAGATTAGCCTCGAGGGCTTAAAGCTAAGTGGAATAAGCCAGACACAGGATTTATATACTGCATGATTCCACTTAGATGCAAAATCTAGAAAAGTCTGTTGCCTAGAAGCAGAGAGTAAAGTGGTGTTTGCTAGGGACTGGAAGGAAGGAGAAATAGGGAGGTATTCATCAAAGGACCCAAACTTTGAGTTAGGCAAGATAAATTAGTTCTAGGGGTTTACTACTTTACATCATAGTACCTACAGTTAATAATAATTGCATCAAGCCAGGCGTGGAGGCGCATGCTTGTAATCCCAGCATTCGGGAGGCTGCGACCAGAGGATCACGGTTCACGGACATCTCCATACCCGCAAAACTAAAAATTTTCTAAGAAGGTAGATCTTATGTGTTCTTAGAAAGATGTTGGGATGAGGTTTTTAGAGGTGATAGATATGTTTATGACATTCATTGTGGTGATAGTTTTATGTGTGTGTACTTATCTCCAAACTCATGAAGTTAAATATATTAACACATTAAGTTGCACTCATGCTTTTAATTTTTGTGAATATTTTATGAAATAATGAAATAAACAGGTACATTAAAATATATCAGAAATCATAATCTAGAATATATATATACACACATATATACATACATACATTAAAATATATCAGAAATCATAATCTAGAATATATATATATGTGTATATATATATATATATATATATACATACATACACACACATACATACATACATACATACATACATACATACATACACTGGGGATGGAACCCAGGGGCATTCTACCTCCGAGCTACATCCCCAGCCCTATTCTTTAGTGTTTTTTATTTTTTGAAACAGGGTCTCACTGAGTTGTGAAGGGCCTCGCTAGGTAGCTGAGGCTGTCCCGAATTGAAATCCTCTGGTCTCAGCCTCCCGAATGCTGAGATTACAAGCATGCACCACCAAGCCCGGCTCATTATGTTAATATAGGGTAATATGACAAAATGTGTAAGATGTATACAGCTTTTGTAAGCCGATAAATTTACGGAGAGCTGGGTATGATGGTGCCTGCCTGTATTCCCAGTACTTGGAGGCTGAGACAGGAGGTTTGCAAGTTCAGCCTCAGCAACTTTACGAGACCCTGTTTCAAAAAAAAAAAAAATGAAGCTGGGCGTGGTGGTGCTCACTTGTAGTCCACAGTACTTGGAGAGGCTGAGACAGGAGGATCACAGGTTTGTGGCCATCCTCAGCTACTTTGTAAGACCCTCAGCAACTTAGTGAGACCCTGTTTCAAAGTATAGAATAAAAAATAGGGCTGGGGATGTAGCTCAGAGATAGAATGCATATGGGTTCAATCCCCAGTAAAACACACATACGCACACACAGACACACATACACACACATGCACATGAATACACACACATGGAAACTTAGGTTTAAATTGAAAAGGTATTTTAGCTAAAATCTATATTGATACTTAAAATTTTTTCAATGATTTTCATCTTATCTTACTATATAATTAAATAAATTTTCAGATTGGTCAAAATTTTGTTAACTTAGCACTCACTATATATTTTCTTTTTGTTCACTCATGTTTTTCCTGTACTAACGCATTACCTGCTAGAGACAGTAATCATTAATTCATGTATTTAAAAAGAATCAGAGGCCGGGCGTGGTGGCGCACGCTTGTAATCCCCGCACTTGGGAGGCAGAGACAGGAGGATCGCGCAGGTTCGAAGCCAGCTGTGGGCACTGGCTTAGGAGACCCTGTTTCCAAATAAAAATATGTAAAAAACAGGTCAGGGAGTGTAGCCCGGAGGTAGATGGGCTTCCAGGAACCCCAGTACCACCAAAATAAATAAATAAATAAATAAATAAATAAATAAATAAATAGAATCAGTATTGCTTATTTGATGTTTTTCACTATGATAAATCAAATAAGTTCACTCTTAGAAAAAAGACCCTTAGAAATAATTTCCTTAATGAAACTTTATTGTTTTATAGATATGAGGGAAGTTTAGGTTAGAGATACTGACTTACCCACAATTTTCAGCTAATATTTCACAGAGCCAGTACTAATATCTACATCTATATTCTGGTACATTGTTCTTGGATAAGAAAATATTATTTAATGGTAATATAGCATGTAAAGACATTTCTAGGATAAAATAGCCATTGCGTATTTATTTTATGAAAGTTAATATAATGATAGGTATCATTTTGACTTTTTTGAAAATAAGAGAAAACCTATATGTTTTCTGATCTAAATAAAGGTTATATTTTAGTTGTTATTTTTGCAGTACTTGGGATTGAACCCAGGGCCACGTGCATGCTTGGTATCACTCTACCACCACCACGTTATATATAACCCCAGCCCTAAACAAAGATTTTATATATTTAAATCTATTCCCATTACCTAAAAGGCCATTAGGAATACATTTCCTATTGTTTTGGTTTCAGATTCAAGTACTCAGTGTCCTGTGTAGCTATTAAGAGAATTGGGAAAGTAGCTATTTATATACTGTGTCACTACACTAAAGTCATTTTAATTGTTTTAAAATCTCACAAGTATGGGCTGTGGGTATAGCTCAATGGTAGAGAGTTTTCTTAGCATGTACAAAGGTCCTGGTTTCAGTTCACAGAACTGCAAATCATTCTACCTATAAGCCACACCTCCAGCCCAATATTTATTCTTTATTTTGAAACAGGGTTTCACTAGGTTGCTGAGTCTTTCTACGGTGCTGAGGCTGACCTTGTACCAGCAGTCCTCCTGTCTCAGCCTCCCAAGTATTGGGATTACAGGTATATGGCACAACGCTGAGCTATTTCTCTAATTCTTATAGAGCATTTTCAGAATATTAATGTTTTTTGTATATAAGCAAATATTTTATTTTTCACTGATGCCCTCCTTAATGAAACTTCATTAAGGAGATTATTTCGAAGGGTCCTTTTCTAAGAGTAGACTTATTTATCATAGTGAAAAGGTCTGATGCAGCATTTAGGAAAAAGTTTGATTCGTTAGTTGTTTAGCTGTTGAATTTTGTAGTGCTAGGGATGGAACCCAAGGCCATGAACATGCTAGAAAGTATTCTACCGCTTACCACTACAGCCAACCCCAGAGTTTGTTTATGATTTAGTTGCTATCAGATCCCTTTGGCCGTAGATTAGGACCACTTGGGGATTTATTTATTTATTTATTTATTTATTTATTTATTTATTTTTATTTTGGTACTGAGGATCGAACCCAGGGGCATCCTACCTCTGACCTATACCCCCAGCCTGATTTTATTTGCTAATTTGAAATAGGATGTCACTAAGTTGCTGAGGCTGTCTTTGAATCAGTGATCCTCCTGTCTCAGCCTCCCAAATATTAAGGTTGTAGGTATGTGCCACCACACCTACCTGGCCCAACTACTACTTTTTATCCCTGGTATTTGTTTTTACTCTTTAAATACTTTTATTTGAATTTTATATTGGTAACATTTTCTGTAACTGATTCATATGGCACTAACTAGGTTAGTTGCTATGGAAATCAGTGTGGAGGTTTCTCAGAAGAATGGGAATGGAACTACCATATGACCCAGCGATAGTGCTCCTGGGCATCTTTCTAAAGGAAATGAATTCAGAATATTATAATGATACTTAAATGTCCATGTTAATAGCAGCACAATTTACAATAGACAAATTGTTATTTCTTATTTAAGGTCTGCTTCAGCACCTTTAGAAAGGGCAGTAGAAACAAGAGAAAGTGTTAAATAACATCAGTAGAGTTCTTCCAATAGCTTACCAAGAGAAGAAAATATTCTAGAAAAGAGGGAGATCAAATTCTGTCAGATATTACTGATGAGTGCGATTGGGTCAGGTCTGAGAATTGGCCATTTGATTTAGCAGCAGAAAAGTCATTGATGTGCATGCCTGTAATCCCAGTGCTTGGGAGCCTGAGATAGGAGCCTAGCAGTTTAGCAAGGGTTGTAGCGTGGAGGTATAGCGTGGTTTATCTTTCAAGGCGCGTAGTCTGGAAATGATTCCTTATAGAGTGAAACCTAGAAAGCAAGGCTATAAGTCATTTTTTTCCATTGTCATTTATGGGAGTTCAGAAAGACATAACTAGCATCTTGGGATGACTAGTTGATCCTTTATTAATTAGCTATTTAAATACTACAGTAACCATATTTTGGGGTAAGGGAGTCTAAAGATTAAAACCAGGGGCATTCAATATCTGAGCTATATCCCCAGGCTGTTTGTTTGTTTGTTTGTTTTGTAAAAGGGTCTCACTAGGTTGCTAAGAGTCTCACTAAGTTACCGAGGCTGTCCTTAAACCTGTGATCTTTGTGTCTCAGCCTCCAAATACTGAGATTACATGCGTGTACCACCATATCCCGCTGTAACCATGTATTAATAGCCTAAAGTGCTTAGGTTGGCTTGAAGGTGTGATACTTTTAGGAGAATTGAATAGGTGAACGATTTGCTTTTGTCTCTCAAATTACTCGTGTTTGAATGGCGAAGTCTTTTTTGTTTTCTTTACATCAGACTTGTTATTTTAGGCATAAGGAATATAAATTATAGGAGAAATTTGATCGATGTAAGAATTACTAGGTGATCTTCTTCATATCTTTTTATCAGTTTCCTTGTTGTCTTCTAATGACTTATTTCTTTGGTGGTACTGGGGTTCCTGGAAGCCCTTCTACCTCTGGGCTACACTCCCAGACCTATTTTTTATATATATTTTTGGAAACAGGGTCTCTTAAGCCAGCGCGATCCTCTTGTCTCCGCCTCCCAAGTGCGGGGATTACAAGCGTGCGCCACCACGCCCGGCCTAATGACTTATTTCTTTAAGGTATAATCTGTTTGATCCCCAGAACTGCAAAAAAAAAAAAAAAAAAAAAAAAAATATATATATATATATATATATATATATATATGATAACTTGAACTCCTAACTAGCTCTTTTCACTCCTGTTTTGTATATCTTGTTTTTCCTTGTTGAAGCACACCTATATTTGAATTAGTGGATGTAAAATGTTTAAAGAGATAATGAGAACTCCAGACCGCGTAGAATGAGAATTGATTTTCAATTCGGGCTCTTCTTGGAAAGCTGCAACTTCTAGAAAATCACTGCTGTCAGGTAGAATCCAGAGTGACAGCGCTCCTCCTCAAGGAGGCGTATGCAATCATCGTAATGGATAACCGATTTTAAAGGGTAAATTCTAAATATAGAATATGGTTCATTAGATGTTGAATTAAGGAGAAAATATTGTGATTAAAGAGTTCTTTCCTTCCCTGCACTTTGGCAAGTCTGCCTTTTCTTTGTTTGAAAGTGACAGGTTCTGTAGTTGTCACTTTGGCAAAGGTTACGTTCTCTTGACCCAAAATCTGATAGGAAGTTTTATGTGAACTTCATTCACTAAGTTTTCTAGTTACTTACCAAATATACTACATTTTTCCCAGTGTAGTTTGGGAAGAAACCGGCTTCAGATGTGAACATAGATGCTTTTTTTTTTAAACCAGGAATATTAAATTTCTTTACTAAGAATCTACACTTATTTAAGCAATAAAAGGATTTTTTCATAGCTTTTGCAGTGGGTCATACGGCAGTTAAATATTCCAGTGACATTTTATTTCCAGATTTCATAAAACTCAAACCCAAAGTGATGGCAAGCAAAAATATTTTTGAAACATGGCAAACCCTCTACTCTACCCTTAGGCAAAGTCTTGATTATTTTTTAACAATTTTATTTTCAAGGTTGAATTTCAAAATTAATTAGATGGGAATTTTTGTCAGTTTGCCAAATACTCGAAACTTCTAAATAAATTAACGAAATGTTTAATTTATCATTTTTTTTATTAATTGAAATAGGCATTTTAAAAACTTAAACTAATTTAGGTTATTAGCTAAAATATAGCTAACCATATTTTTTAAGCTTATAGGCCTTTTCACTTATTTAAGGAAAAATAAAGTTTAGGCAAAGGAAAGTAAAGGTACACATTTGGATGTAATTTAAATCTCATTTTGATGACTGTTGGCTTAGTGATTATAGATTCTGTTCCAGTATTGTTTTCAGTAATAGTGTTACTATAGCAACTAATATAAATGCTGTTCTTTAAAGGGGAAAAATAAAAACCTCTCCACTGATTTTTGCTGTATATTGGGATAAAAATGTTCTTCATTACCTTTTAAAGCTTGCTCTTGACTTCACAGAACTCTTTTTCCAAAAGAAATAATTTGAGGATCTTGTAACAAAGACATTTTTGCCCTCTTAATCTCATCATTCATTTCTTATATCGATAGAATGCTGCCATGCAGAGACAGTGTATACCACAAATCCTGCTTCTCCTTTCTTGTGTCCTACATAGCACTCTGGAAGAAAGAAAGATTTCTCTCTCTCTTTCAGAACTATATTAGAATATTTCTTTTTTTTTCTTTTAGTTTTTTTGGTACTAGAGATTAAACATAGGGACATTCTACCTCTGAGCTACACCCCACTTCTTCTTATTTTTAATTTGGAAACAGAGGCTTGCTGAGTTGCTGGGAGTCTCACTAAGTTGCAGAGGCTGCACTCAAACCTGTGGTCCTCCTTTGTCAGCCTCCCAAGGACCAAGAGTATAGGTATGCTGCACTGTGCCCAGGAATTGTATTTTTAAAAAAGCCATTTAACTTGTATTCTCGTGTGTGTGTGTGTGTGTGTGTGTGTGTGTGTGTGTGCGCGCGCGCGCGCGCGTGTGTGTGTTAGAGACACACAGACATTGGGGATTGAATCAAGGAAACTCTACCACTGAGCCACACCCTCTGCCCTTTTTTATATATTTATTTTTATTTTTATTTTTATTTTTGTGGTACTGGGGGTGGAACTCAGGGGCTTTTCTACCTCCGGGCTATACTCCCAGACATATTTAGATTTTATTTGGAAACGGGGTCTCACTAAGTTGCTGAGGGCCTCACTAAGTAGCTGAGGCTGGCTTCGAACCTGTGCAATCCTCCTGTCTCAGCCTCCCAAGCGCGGGGATTACAAGCGTGCGCCACCATGCCCAGCTATTCCAAAATCTTTTTAAGGATAGAGAACAGTCACAAGAACATTGGCTGCCGCTTATTGGCATTTCATTCAGTGATGGATCAAAAAGAATATTATTGCATGGACAATACTGTAGTCTGCAGCATAACCTGACCAGCATGTGTGACTCTGGGAGGAGACATCTTGAATCTGGAATTGGTGGGACTTTTTTTGTATACTACTGGAGCTTGAACCCAGAGGAGCTTTACCACTGAACAGCATCTTCAGTCCTTTTCCATTTATTTATTTATCTATTTATCTATTTATTTATTGTGGCATTGGGGGTGGAACCCAGGGGCTTTTCTACCTCCAGGTTATACTCCCAGACCTATTTTTTTATACTTTATTTGGAAACAGGGTCTCACTAAGTTGCTGAGAACCTCGCTAAGTAGCTGAGGCTGGCTTCGAACCTGCGCGATCCTCCTGTCTCAGCCTCCCAAGCGCTGGGATTATAAGCATGCGCCACCATGCCCGGCTCTTCTTTTTTTATTTTAAATTTAAAGCCAGGGTCTCACAAAATTGCCCAGACTAACCTCAAACCTACGATTTTCCTGCCTGAGCTTCTGAAGTTGCTGGGATTATAGGCATGTACCACCACACCTGACCTATATTTTCTTTTGTTAAATTAATATATGCGTGTTCAAAGAAACTTCAAAACAGTGTTAAAAGTGAAAAAGTAGACCTACTTAATTCTCTTTCTTCCCTGGAATTCTTCAGGGATTAATTCTTTTTTTCTGGAAATTAATCCCGGGGATGTTTTACCTCTGAGCTACACCCTCAACCCTTTTTTATTTTGAAACAGGTTCTCACTAAGTTGCTAAGGCTGGCTATGAACCTGTGATCTTCCAGTCTCAGTCTTCCAAGCCTGGGATTATAGGAGTGTACCACCACGACTTCAGGCATTAAAAAAAGTGTACATATGAGTGTATGTGTATGCACATACATGCATACATGCAGTTCAAAAAATTCTCCAACATTAAAAAAGTCATTTATATGTAAATTGTGATAAAGAGATAGTTAAGAGAAAAATACTTGTGTTTTTTTTTAAAGAATGGGATGTTTTCATTAATTCTACTATTCTCATGTCTTCCTGTTCTGGAACAGAGAGTATTTATTTTTAATATGCTTTTATTGGAGCATTGTAGTCTCATATCATTAAAGTAAATCCTGTTGACAATGGCATACATGCACACAGTACTTGGTAGGCTTCCCTGCTTCCCTTTCTCTCCCTTCCCAACAAAGAGTATTTAAATTATTAGCTAGGCCAAGTTATTTCATGTGTTATAGGGAGAATGAATCAATGGCATAGCCAAAAATTAATTCAGTTCCTAGTGCTTTTGGTCTTTTGCTTAGTTAGCTTTCTTAGAGAAATGAACTTATTAACCATGACTAAGATTATTGTGTGGGGGGGGGCGTTCTAAGAATTGAACCCAAGGGCATTCTACCTCTGAGCTACACCCCCAGCCCTATTTTATTTTTTTATTTTGAAACAGGGTCTCACTAAATTTGCTGAGAGCCTCATTAAGTAGCTGAGACTGGCGGAAACCTGAGATCCTTCTATCTCAGCCTCCCAAGTACTGGGATTATGAGCATGTGTTACCATGTCTGGCTTTAAGATACTTTTTTTTATGTGTATGTGGTATTGGGGATTGGACCCAAAGGCATTCTACCTCTGAGCTATACCCCCAGTCCTTTTTATTTTGAAACAGGGTCTCATTAGATTTCTGGGAGTCCCGCTACATTGCTTAGGCTGACCTCAAACCTGTGATCCTGCTGTCTCCGCCTCCCACGTACTGGGATTAAAGGGTGTGCTACCCTGATTTAAGATCATTTTTATGTCAGGAAAAAATAATATTAGGGTTTATCCACAGAAAATTGAAACTTTGTGATTTATTTGGTATATTGTAGAATAGTTGACTTTATCCATTATATTTGGATCGTTTCTTCTTAAGAAATTATTAGTCTCTGAGTGTGGTGGCACACACCTATAATGCCACTACTTGGAAGGCTGAGACAGGAGGATCACAGATTTGAGGCCAGCTTCAGCAACTTAGCAAGTCCCTTAGCAACTTAGTGAGACTCCTGTTTCAAAATATAAAAAAAATAAGGCTTGTGCCTGGCATGGTGGTACATACCTGTAATCCCAGTACTTAGGAAGTTGAGACAGGAAGATTGCAGGATTGAAGACAGTCTCAGCCACCTAGCAAAACTCTCATCAACCTAGCAAGATCATGTTTCAAAACAAAACACACAAAATATGGGCTGGTGTTGTAGCTTGAGGTAGAATGCCCTTGGGTTCAATCTCCAGTACCAACAAAATCAAACAAAAAAATAGAGCTGGAGTTGTAGCCCAGAAGTAGAATGTTCTTGGGTTCAATCCCTAATACCACAAAAATATTTTAGTCAGTATTATCTAGTTTTATTATTATCTCTTTATTCATACCTCAAGGGTGGGCATGGAAGTCACACATCTAAAAAAGTCATTATCTTTTTTGTGTGGTACTGGGGATTGAGCCCAGGGGCATTTGATTTCTGAGCTACACCCCCAGCTCTGTTTTTTCTTCTTTATTTTGAAACAGGGTCTCACTAAGTTGCAGAGGGCCTCACTAAGTAGCTGAGTATGGACATGAACCTGCGATCCTCTTGTCTCAGCCTCCAAAGCGCTGGGATTACAAGCGTGCACCACCACTCCTGGAAAATCATTATCTTTTAATGGAACAAATTAATGAAGACTGGCATTTCTTCCTTCCTGCCTGGTCAGTATCTTTGGCAACTGGTCTGTTTAATGTGGTATAGATCAGAGAAGTCAGCTTTGACTGGCAGAATTCTATAGTGTTTAGTTAACTTTCAAGGGACCTAAACTTGTTAGCATCTCTATATACTCCCAACAAACGTTATGAAGCCCTCTGTTTGTATGGTCTTTTAATTTTTTTTTTTCAGTGAAGGAAATAGAACATACTACATGTCAAAATAAATGATTATAAAGTCTCAATTACAGCTGTTGTATCTATTAAGAAAATCAGTTCCATTTCTTTCTTGAAATGGATTGTTTCCAATGTTTATTAGGGTAACAAATGAGATGTTTACATGATATAACAGAACATAATGAAATTAATGTCAGTATCTGATACTGTACAAGAAAAAATTTAGGGCCTCATGATTTGAAATGTTCATCTTGACATATAATACACCTATGAGTTCTTATCATTTTTTGCACCCTATATTCCAGGTATGTTTAAAGTATATAAAGACATAATTTTCAAGTGTGGACTTTGTCTCATTAAATTCACATTCTTTTTTTTTGTGGTACTGGGGTTCCTGGAAGCCCTTCTGCCTCTGGGATACACTCCCATGGGCTACACTCCCAGACCTATTTTTTACTTTTTTATATGGAAACAGGGTCTCTTAAGCCAGTGAGGCTGGCTCTGAACCAGCGCGATCCTCCTGTCTTTGCCTCCCAAGTGCGGGGATTACAAGCGTGCGCCACCACGCCGGGCACATTCTATTTTTAAAGTATGTTTAAGATGGGTATGTTGGTACACACCTCTAATCTCAGTATTTTGTAAGCTGAGACAGGAGGATCACAGATTTGAGGACAGCCTCAGCAAGTAGTGAGTCTCATCAACCTAATGAGACCATGTTTCAAAACTAAAATAGGGCTAGGGATGTAGCTCAGAGGTTAAATGCTCCTGGATTCAGTTCCCATTACCACAAAAAAGTATGTTCAGCTGGGTGTGGTAGCACACACTTATAATCCCAGTACTTGGGAGTCTGAGACAAGAGGATTTCAGGTTCATGGCCAGACTCAGCTACTTAGTGAGGCCCTCTGCAACTTAGTGAGACCCTGTTTCAAAATAAAGAATAAAAAAGCTGGGCGTGGTGGTGCATGCTTGTAATCCTAGCATTTGGGAGGCTGAGATAAGAGGATTCGGGTTCGCGGACAGCCTCAGCTACTTAGTGAACCCTTTGCAACTCAGTGAGACCCTGTTTCAAAATAAAAATAAAAAATAGGGGCTGGGGATGTCACTTGGAGGTAGAATGTCCCTGCATTCCATCTTCAGTACCATAAAAAAGGGTCAAAATAAAAAATAAAAAATAGGGCTGGGCATGTAGCTCAGAGGTAGAACACCCCAGGGTTCAATCCCCAGTATCGCAAAAAAAAAAAAAAAAAAAAGTTATATTCAAGAACTTATTTTAAAACATGAAAAATCCCCTTTGTAAAGTGAATAAAGTTGTCATATACATCTCCAGGTTTTTATGTTTGATTCTTTTGCAGTACTTGGGGAGCCCAGGGGTATTCTACTTCCAAGCTGTACCCTCAGCCCTATTTTTTATTCTTTGTTTTGAATCAGAGTCTCACTAAATTGCAGAGGGCCTCACTACTTGCTGAGGTTGGCCACCAACCTGTGATCCTCCCTTCTCAGCCTCCCAGGCTACTGGGATCATAAACATACACCACCACACCTAGATTTTTATGTATTATTTCTTAATGAATATTTTGAAATATTTATTAGCAAAAGTAACATATCATTGATTCATCTCACCCCATCTCTTTGTGTCTTACTGTCATAGTAAGTTATATTGATACAGAGAAATATTTATACATAAGTTATACATATTTATATATATTTATACATAAGTTAAAATTATACAGAGAAAGACTTTAGTATTTTTACTGAGTACATAAATGATCCTAGTTTTTAAGCATTTTTTTTGTACTGGGAATTGAACCTAGTGGCATTCTACCTCTGAGCGACACCTCCTGAGCTCAGCTCTTTTTTAATTTTTATTTTCTGATTTTGAAACAGGGTCTTGCTATGTTGCTGACAGTCTCGCTAAGTTGCTGAGGCTGGTTTTTAAAAAATGTATAAACAGCTGGGCATAGTAGCGCATGCCTGTAGTCCCATTACTTGTGAGTCTGAGACAGACAGAAGGATCAGAGATTTGAGGACATCCTTAGCAATCTAATGAGACCTGGCCCTCCACCCCCCCCTTACTGGGATTAAACTCGGGCATTCTGCCTCCCAGTTACACCCAGCCCTATTTTTTTTATTTTGGAACAGGGCCTCACTAAGTAGCAGAGGCTGGCCACAAACCTCCCATGTACTGAGATTACAAGCGTGCACCACTATACCTGGCTAAGAGGCTCTGTTTAAAAATAAAAATAAAATTGGGCTGGGGGTGTAGCTTGGAGGTACAGGGCCTCTGGGTTCCATCCTCAGTAATAACCACCAAAAAAGAAAAACATATAAACAGGAAGAGCCATGATTTTTAGGATGGCACCCAATATAATCCCAAATTTAAACAGACTTATGTTAGCATTTATCAACTCAAAACCATGTGTGCACAAAGCAAAAGATATATGAAAACAAAATGTTTCTAAGTTAGAGAGAAACGATTTTGAAAACCCAAAACGGTAAGTTTTTAAAAGTGAATCTCTGAAACATAGTTTATAAACATGAAATTCTGGTGGAAGAATTTGTCTTATGTTCTAGGTCATTTACGTATTAGATACACGAGAACGGTCTGTTTCTAGTTTTAACAGTTGACTCTAGAAAAATGGAGATGTGATCCAGAGGGAGAAAATAATTCTCTGTTATTCCAACCCCTCTAAACAGGATACTATACTTGCAGAACTTCTTCAGATACATAAAGAACACATTGTAGGATACCATGAACATGACTCCCTTTTGGACCACAAAGAAGAAGAAGAGTTGACTGAAGAAGAAAGAAAGGCAGCCTGGGCTGAATATGAAGCAGAAAAGAAGGTAGTTCACACAGGATGTCTCTGGGGGCTGACGCCACGTCTCACTCCTTTGGTCCTAGCTACTTGGGAAGCCGAGGCAGGACTGTGGCCTGAGCCTAGCAGGTCTAGACCAGCCTGGGCAACACGGCAAGACCCCGTCTCAAAAAGCAAACCTTCTTGGCTTCTGTTTTTATGTTCGGCATTTGAAAGAGCTGTGAGAAAGAAAAGGATCGCATTTGAAGTGGGCAGTAGTATAGTGGGTCTTCACTTACAGGATCCCTCGAGTGTCAATTTGATGGTAGAGTAGGAGAAGAGGAGAGAAGCAAATCATGCTATTTTACACGAAAACAATAGTAACGCCATTTCTATTCTCATCAACACCTGTACCAAGTCTAGTTACAAACATGTAGAAGCTTCAGGTTTGGAAGTAGAAGTCTCTATTTTGCTAAATATCAGAACACAAATATTTTATTTTTGGACACCGATATCAGTCTTCAGGAGCTACTTTATTGAATATTTAATTCCATGTCTGTCTTAAACACCAACGCACTGGAGCACAATGTGCCTGAACATGGGCAACTTTATCCTAATACCTGAACCCTTCTTTTAAACTCCTTACTCATTGTACCACACTTCTCGAACATCGATGTGATGTTAGGAGTCTCATCTGAGTTCACTGAGTCGCCTCACTCAGTGGGAGTTATTAGAAAAAAGAACACACCTTTAGGGGTTAAAGCTTTCCATGTAATAAGATCTTGGTTTCGGGTGAAAAGAATGTTTTGTTTGTGTGTGGAAGAGTGTTAATAATTTCCCAGCTCTGAGAACATGGATTCCTTTCTAAACCAGTAGATGATGTAGGATTTTAAGTTCTAAATCACAACGTGAAAAGTGCATAATTTTTTTGTTTTTAGGGACTGACCATGCGTTTCAACATACCAACTGGGACCAATTTACCCCCTGTCACTTTCAGTGCTCAAACTCCTTATATTCCTTTCAACTTGGGAGCCCTGTCAGCAATGAGTAATCAACAGCTAGAGGTAAGTTGTGAAGTAAAAAGGAGTTTTAACATGAATTAAAGGCAATTTCAAGTACCTTGTTGTTGAGGGTCCCCCGTGCAGAAATACCACATTCTCCAAAAGATTACCTCTGAATAGACCAACAAATTTTTCTTTTATTTGTTGACTTTTTTAAACCAACATAATATACTAAAACACAGTTTGTTCAGAGCCCAAAGGAATCAGTCCTTGAATTAATGTAGTTCAAATTATTTTAATTAAGGAACAATAGGGCAGTTGAATAGCTAGGAAAATAGCACTTTGTTTAGTTATAAAATATTGGTAGTAAACATTACTTTCTAATGTTTAAAAGTAGGATAAATATCCATATTAATCTGTATTCTAATGCTGAGTAAACATACCATTTAGTATGATAATATCCAGTATTGTGAAATGAGTGATTTATAACTAATCAATTATGAATTAAATATGAAAGATTGGGTTTTATTGTGCCAATACTTGCATCTGTATATTCATTTAAGTTATTAAATTATTGGTGTAATAAAGTCCAATTTTTTATCTTCTTAATGACAGTTTGGGTATCAGTAAGCTTCACTTCATTGATGGTGAATTTTACTGTTCCCTTCAA
Organism: Muscardinus avellanarius; assembly: GCF_963383645.1. Classification (NCBI taxonomy): domain Eukaryota; kingdom Metazoa; phylum Chordata; class Mammalia; order Rodentia; family Gliridae; genus Muscardinus; species Muscardinus avellanarius. The sequence goes on along the minus strand of NC_137792.1, from coordinate 113,700,047 downwards.
TTATGTAGTGCTATAAATCAGCAAGAGAGAGGAAGCCTGTGTTTTAAAACTGCTGTCTTTCTGTCCTGTTTAACTTTATTTCTTACATACTTCTAGGACCTCATTAATCAAGGAAGAGAAAAAGTTGTGGAAGCAACAAATAGTGTGACTTCAGTGAGGATTCAGCCTCTTGAAGATATTATTTCAGCCGTTGTAAGCTAATTGGCAATTCTTATCTCAGTTTCCTATTTGTGTATCCCCACACACACAGTTTCTTTTAATTTTTAATTGTTTGCTTTAGTACTTTTGTGGAGAAAAGAGTCTTAGTTCTACGGCCTGATTTGTAGTCTATACTACAGTACTATTCTGTACTATAGTACTAGTAAACTGGTACTAGTACTAGTAACTAGTACTGGTGCTAGTTACCAAGCTGTAACAGCAATTTTGCATAGATTTGGCACAAAAGAGAAATGAGAAAAATCTAAGAATTAGGAACTCAAACGTAGAAATATATGCATAGTTTGCATAAGTACATTTTAATCACCAGTTGTACAAATTAAATGTAAATATTTAATTCCAGAGACGGCCAACCCATTCACAACAATAGACAACTTTATACTCTCCTTTTATATCACTCTTTTCCTTAGATAAGAATAAAGGAAAAATAGGGAGGGAGAAAATTTGAAAAAATTCTGAACATCTTTAAGTGTCTTATTTTCCTTAATGATACAGTAATAAGGATTAAAGATTTTTTTTTCTTTTAGTGGAAGGAAAACATTAATCTCTCTGAGGCCCAAGTGCAGGCATTAGCGTTAAGTAGACAAGCCAGCCAGGAGCTTGATGTTAAACGGAGAGAAGCGATCTACAACGATGTGTTGACAAAACAACAGATGGTAAGAATTCTGACTATCTCTAGGTTCTAATTTGAATATGTAATAATAGGCTCATGTGACATATCAGTAACCATCCCTCCAGTGGAGCGATGGATGGTCATTGATTATTTTAGAAGAAATTTTATCAGAAACCTAGTAATGTCTACCTGGCGGGGTGGCGCATGCCTGTAGTCCCAGTACTTGGGAGGTTGAGACAGGAGGATTGGAGAAGAGGACAACGTCAGCAATGTAATGAGACTTCCAGCAACCTGCTGAGGCTCTGTTTCAAAACAACAACAAAAGGGCTGGAGATGTAGCTGGATTCAATCCCTGGTGCCCTCCCCAGGAGAAAAAGAAAGGAAAGGAAGGAAGGAAGGAAGAAGGAGCGAAGGAACCTAGTAATGTCAAGATAATATATTTGTTACACACTTCCCAGGTGCTTCTACTTGAGGATTGTATAGTATCCCTTTTCATAAAATATCAAAACACGAACTTTTGCCTCACTTTTACTATGTTTTTTATTTTTAATCGGCTTCCTAAAAGTATATTTCAGGATATTTAATTTGAGAACAAAAAATGGAGCTCTTGATGATATATATCACAAATTCCTACTAAATTATAAAATTCTCAAGCAAGCTAGTATATTCCAGGATCCTTGATCATCGTTCCCAGCACAGTCGTTTGCCAGCCATCTGCCCTGCACTGGGAAATTTCAACTCTTGACACCAGGGAATCAATTTCTGTGGCATGAATTTTACTTAGAAAGCAAGGCAGAATTGTGTGGTTTTAAGTTATCTTAGGAAATTTGAGACATTCCAGGTAGGAATTATTCCTACTACAAATGCTTTTGCCTTGGCGTTTGTCACTGAAATGTTTATTTGTCTGTCATCGTGTGGAATATTCAAAAGAATGACAAAGGAGACTTGACAAAAAGTGCTGTAACTAATACTTGAGACTAATCACAGTGCAGGACAGGTTACTATGGCAACTAACCTAAATGCGGCTTGCAATACAATAGTCAAGTCATTAAGAGAATTTCGTCCTAAATGGTGTTACTAACTGGTTTCTACAGTAAAGGTCTTGTGAATGCCGTCAAATTAGTAATGGTGATAACAATTATGTGTTTTCCTTTTGGTATGGTACCCCCTTAACAAATTGATTTGAACTCAGAATTTGATACTTGCCTCTTTGAGACGGGTCATGCACTTAAAACAGCTCGCTTTTTTTCTCTATAGTTAATCAGTTGTGTTCAGCGAATACTTATGAACAGAAGGCTCCAACAGCAGTACAATCAGCAGCAGCAGCAACAGATGACTTATCAACAAGCGACACTGGGTCACCTCATGATGCCAAAGCCTCCAAGTTTAATAATGAATCCTTCTAACTACCAGCAGATTGATATGAGAGGAATGTATCAGTCGGTGGCTGGCGGCATGCAGCCGCCACCCTTACAGCGCGCACCACCCCCGATGAGAAGCAAAAATCCAGGACCTTCCCAAGGGAAATCAATGTGATTTTGCACTAAAAGCTTAAAGGATTATTAAAATCATAGAAAGATCTTTTATTTTTTTAGGAATCAATGACTTAACAGAACTCAACTGTATAAATAGTTTGGTCCCCTTAAATGCCAATCTTCCATATTAGTTTTAAATTTTTTTAAATAGGGCATACCATTTCTCCCTGACACTCGTCAGTGATGTTGCCTAGAATCTTCTTACACACATTGAGTACAGAAGATATTTCAAATTGTTTTCAGTGAAAACAAGTCCTTCCATAACAGTAACAGCTCCACAGATTTCCTCTAAATTTTTATGCCAGCTTTTAGCAACCATAAAATTGTCATAAAAGTAATTAATTTAGGAAAGAATAAAGATTTCTATATTTGTTCTTTACTTAATAAAACACAGCTGAGTTCTTAGAGTTGATTCCTCAAGTTAAAAATCACTTTTGTACTTAATCCATTTCTTGATCAGAGTGATTGAAATGGTCTTAATGTTCTTTTGACGGAAGTCGGAAACTGGGCTCCTGCTCTATCATGTCTGTCATTGAAAGGTAGCAACTAAGAGTTAGCTTTGACACAGAACTGTGTGCAATATTCTTAAATACTACTGCTCTAAAGATGGAGGAGCCTTGCATTTAGCTTAGCATTGTATAAGCAGCCTTAAGTACAGCCTAAGAAGAGAATTCCTTTTTCTTCTTTAGTCTTTCTGCCATTTTTTCTTTTCAGTTAGATGTGCTGAAATAATTACTAGTAAAATTTCAGGGCTGTGGATTATCTTCCACACATGCATTTTCTCTCTCCTGGCACCGATTTAAAGCACATCTCTCCACTGCAAGGTGCCAGTGCTAGTGCTTCATCCTGTTGCTGGCAGTGGGATGTGGACTAAGAAAACCGAGTTCTAGCATTTGAGGAGGGCAACGCTGAAGTTGTGGTTGTTAGATTCACACCCTGTTTTAGAAACAGCATCAAAATGGCAGAACCATCGCTGACTTTTCAGTTCACGTAAGGAATGTGCTTTAACAATTCCCAGTACTGTCAGTATTGTGAAATAATTCCTCTTAAAGATAAGGATCACTGGCTTCTATGCTCTTCTTTTCTCTCATCACCATGCTCTTTACCCCACTCTCCTTACATTTTCTTAAATTGTTTTAAGGTCGGATGTATTTTTTTTTTTTCAATTTAAACCTGTGAGGTAACCTTCTGATCAAAATTAATTCATCTAATAGCCTCTTAGGTGGTTTTACCAGAAAATCATTACATTTCTTTTTCTTACCCTAGGTCTCTGAAAAGGGCCTATGATTTTACTTATGTTTAATTTGATTGCTTGAGTCTCTTAAAGGAAATATTGTTTTTGACTATGGGAGTCAATGCAACGTACAGAACCATTTTTGAGATGGTGATGTGACAGGTAGTAGAAACAGCTAAAGAGTTACCCCCAAAAGAAAGCTGGTGGAGGATTCGCTCTAGGTATCCCTGGATTCGAATGAGTTTTAACATTAGCTACAACTGTTTTGAGTTGTTTGAATAATGAAGAGATTTCCATTTGTCTTGGAGAAACTAGTGGGAAACATCCAAGAACACTAGGTGTAGGATACAGAACTTTTGAGGTTTGCTGGATCCACCCCCCCCCTTCCTGTGGAAAGACAGCATTAAAAAATTTTTGGAAATTATGCCAACCATATAACCAAATTTATTTAATTGGGGTGGGGGCTGATGTATGTTTACTTTAGAAGAAATGAAAAAAAAAGATTTTTGAGGTAAGTGTTTGAAAGCAGTATGCTCTAGCCAGCTGTTAGCAGTTGGTACTTCTACAAGTCCAGAATACTTTAAACCTGATACTAGACCTAGGGATTTTCAGTACGGTCTAATCATTTACTCAAAGGCATAGATGTGAAAAATGTAGACGACCTTGTCAACTTTTTTCACCATGGATGAATTTATGGCTTAGAGAATAATACTTAGAAGGATTCATTGGAAATCAAGAGAGTCTGAAGTAAAACCTGGACCACTTTGCATACACTCTTCTCACTTGACGTTTTAGCTACATAATATGTACTTTGAGTATAACATCAAGTTTTAACAAATATTTAAAGATGAAAATGCGTCAATAAATACTAAAAAGCTCATTTTTATATTTGTTTTAGATGTTTTAAATAGTTGCAATGGCTTAAAATGACGATTTAAAATGTTGCTTGTAATACAGTTTTGCCTGCTAAATTCTCCACATTTTGTAACCCGTTTTCTTTCTTTGGGTGTCAAGCGTTTTGCTTAGTATTGTGATACTGTATATGTTTCGTCCCAGTTGTATAGTACCGTTTCAGTCCATCATCCAGCTTTGGCTGCTGAAATCATACAGCTGTGAAGACTTGCTTTTGTTTCTGTTAGACTGCTCTTCAGTTCTGTATTGAGTATCTTGAGTACTGTAGAAAAGATGTCACTTCTTCCTTTAAGGCTGTTTTGTAATATATATAAGGACTGGAATTGTGTTTTTAAAGAAAAGCATTCAAGTATGACAATATACTATCTGTGTTTTCACCATTCAAAGTGCTGTTTAGTAGTTGAAACTTAAACTATTTAATGTCATTTAATAAAGTGACCAAAATGTGTTGTGCTCTTTATTGCATTTTCACAGCTTTGAACATCTGTGCACATATTGTTTCATAGAAAATGTATAGCTTTTGATGTCCTATTTAATGGTGGTTCTTTTGCACATTTAGTTATTTAATATTGGGGGGGGTCAAGACATTTTGTTTTTGAATCTGTTATATACTAAATTCTGTAAAAGGAAATCTCTAACCTCAAAAATAATTTACATACCAGGAAGCCTATGTGTGTTTGTGTTGGTTGTCTGTGTGTAATCCAGCCCCATTTCTTGCTTCCCAACTGCTGTCTCATTTATCTAAGTCAAACAGGGCTACCAACCCACACTTAATTCAAAACTGCTGGACTTGGTGGCGCATGCTTGTAATCCCAGTATTTGTGAGGCTGAGGCAGGAGGATCACAGGTTTGCGGCCAGCCTCAGCTACTTAGTGAGGTCCTCTGCAACTTAGTGAGACTCTGTTTCAAAATAAAAAAAAATAAAAATAGGGCTGAGGGTGCAGCTTGGCGGTAGAAGGCCCCTGTGTTCATCCCCAGTACCAAAAAACAAAACAAAACAAAATCTGCTTACCATCCACATGTCAGAGCAAATAGATGAAAACTATTACTTGGCCTCCCAAAAAAGCCAATTTTTATCTAGACCTCCTTTAGTTATTCCCATGTTCCCTCCTTTCTCATAGAGTCAGGTCCTTATGTGCTCCAAGCAATTTTTTGTGGTACTGGGGGTGGAACCCAGGGGCTTTTTTTTTTAACCTCCGGGCTACACTCCCAGACCTATTTTATTCGGAAATAGGGTCTCACTAAGTTGCTGAGAGCCTCACTAAGTCGCTGAGGCTGGCTTCAAACCTGTGCGACCCTCCTGTCTCAGCCTCCCAGCGGGGGGGATTACAAGCGTGCGCCACCACGCCGGGCTTTATTCTTTATTTGGAAACAGGGTCTCACCGAGTTGCTGAGAGCCTCACTAAGTAGCTGAGGCTGGCCTCAAACCTGTGTGATCCTCCTGTCTCAGCCTCCCAAGCGCAGGGATTACAAGCGTGCGCCACCATGCCTGGCTTCCAAGCAGTTTTAAGGCAATTATTTACCTCTCCCAATAAACATTGTTTATTTTGAGGGTAGCATGTTTTGAAGTTGTAGACACTCTAACAGTAAAACATAAGTCAGTCCTTTTACATGTTTATTTCACTGAAAGTTATGTTCATGTTCTTATCCTCCTTATTTCACCAGATGCAGTCTCAATTGACTTTTGGCTATCTCCAAGGCAAATTTACTTTAGAGAATTAAAATTTGTCTGCCAGTGATTTTTTTCAAGTCAATAATCTGCTCCAATCCCACATGATTGACCCAAGTTTCAGAAATGATTTTATCTGTGCAACATTATAATATATGCTATTATATGGGAGTGAAATAAAAATTACAAATCCAAAGTACGCACTGTGTCTAAGTTCAGTATTTGCCAGGTAACCAAACTCTATATGTTACTAGTGTTGGATAGAATAGTGTCCCGCCCCTAAATAGTTTTACTTGCTAGGGTATGCCCTGCCATAAAATTCCATTAGGAAACATACTGCCGCGCCACCCTTCTTTGCCATAACCTTTCTGACGCATCCCAAGTCAAGCGAGGGACTTATCCTCCCTCTTGGCTCTTGGCACTTGAGAGGTCAAGCTTTCCCATGGTGTCCACTTAATAGCACACCTTCGTCAAGGAAGAGAGCGTATAAACGAAGGGGTGAGGTAACAAAAGGCAGGCCCTCTATCAACGTTAACTCGGGACATGTGGGATGCAGTGGTGCACCCTGTGATCCTAGGAATTGGGGAGGAGGATCACAGGTTGGAGGCCAGCCTCAGCAACTTAGACCTTGTTTCTGGACTGGAGGTGTAGCTCAAGTGGGTTTCATCCTCAGTATCCCACCTGCTCACCCCAAAGTAATCAGAAGGTATCATAAGCACTCTTCCCGGCAGCACAGATACACGTTCTCCTTGACATTTTCCCCTAATTTCCCATTTATTTATTTTTGTGGTACTGAGGGTGGAACCCAGGGGCTTTCTACCTCCGGGCTATACTCCCAGACTTATTTTATACTTTACTTGGAAACAGGGTCTCACTAAGTTGCCGAGAGCCTCACTAGGTAGCTGAGGCTGGCTTCTAACCTGTGCGATCCTCCTGTCTCAGCCTCCCAAACACGGATTACAAGCGTGCACCACCATGCCTGGGGCTCCCCCACCCCTTTTAGAAACATGAAATGAAGCCAGGCGTGGTGACGCACACTTGGGAGTACTTGGGAGGCTGAGACAGGAGGGTTGCAGGTACATGGCCCGCCTCAGCTACATTAAATACACGCTGGCCTTCAAGACAGGTGAAGAGAAGCCGAGTGTGGTGGCACGTGCTTGTAATCTCAGTTCTTGGGAGGATCATAGGTTCGGGGCCAGCTTCAGTAATTTAGTGAGGCCCTCGACAACTTTGTGAGAGCCTGTTTAAAAATAGGGTTGGGGGTGTAGCTCAGAGGTAGAGTACCCCTGGGTTCAAACCCCAGTAACCACCCCCCAAAAAAGAAACGGCTTATCAGATGCGAGGATGGGATTTGTTTCAGGTATATGAGGAGAAAGTGTACTTTTGAAAGAAAGAATAAAAGTAGAGAAGGATGGGGAAAGAGACTAGATTGGGTGGATTAATGGCCTTGAAATCTGACAGAGTAATTAAATCCCGAGGGTAACAGGGTTTGTGTGGGGGATCGTGTGTTCAAAGTAGCAGGCAAAAAAATGGTGATCGGGGCTGGGGTAATTTGAATGGGTCAGAAAGCAAGGTGAAGAAAGACGAGACAGGAAGACAGATAATGAGTCCAGGCATTCAGTGACCAGACTGCAGACAATTTGAAGGACAAAGAAAGATTCATTCGAGGTAGCACAGGATAGTGAGCTTTTAAAATGGTATTTTGTAAGAAAACCCTTTTATTTCCCTTTTATCCCAAGGAGCCCAACTTTGTTCAGGATTTCTGATTTTACCCACACAGTCTCCCTGTTTTTGATTACTCTCTCAAGCTTCACGATACGCCCGTTGGTGGCATTTCTGTTCTTTCTTAACTTTCTGTTGCTCCTAATTATGTTCTTCAGCTTTTTTGCAGAGAGGAAGGTTGGTCCTCTTAACTGAGTATAGTTTTCTCGAGCCGGTTCTTCAAAGTCTTAGACGCGTTCCTGTTACCCATCCATTCAAAGCACTACCATCTCTGTTTGTAATGTTATATTTATAAGCTTCCCACAGCGTTTTCAAAGTGCTTTGTGGTCATTACATGTCAACCTGTATACACAGCATAATCTGTGAGGAAAATAATTACATTCTCCTCATGACAGTTAAGCTAAAAGAGTGAGGCCAAAATCAAATCCATTACATTTAAGAGGCAGAAGACATATTTCAGCTAAATTCTCTGGGTCTTTCATGTGTCGTTTTTTAAAAACGAGGTGGTAATAATACCTTACCTGCTAGAAGGCAGGGGACTGAACCAGGTGATTTCCCAGGTCCCTTTCAGCTCCCAGAATTCAGCTCTCCAGCAAAGCAGGGCGAAGCCAAGGCAACGTGCTGTCTAAGGTTCACGCTGAGTTTGTGAGTAGAAGTAGAAATCGCTTCCCTTTGGCTAACCCTCTCTCCCACTAAGCTGTGCCTTTTCTTTCCCTCTGTTTAGAAAAATGAGAGGTCTGACAGGCATTTTAATGACAAAGCAGATAAGTCGAGTTGTAATTGGCTCTAATTACCACTTCCACTCGCTGTAACCGCCTTTATCTTTTGCCCAGAGGCACTCCCAGACCTGTGTTTCTTTACTGCCTGGAACTTGGTACGGAAAATGAAAAAAGACACATTGAAGGGGCTGCTTGGAATGCACATGACCAAAAAATCAAGGTAAATATAAGTGGACCTTTGTGAAGCCCACCCTTAAGCAAATCATTGAGAATTCCCCATTCTGCCAGACATCTATCACCCAAGGACAGCAGCGATTCCATGGTCTGGTGTGGATCGAGTCTGTGGCGCATAGGAGGCGCTGCGTGTTTATGATGGCGCTTGGGTAACAGCGCCTGCCTTTCGAGGTGTAGGTATTATAGTCTAATTTGTGTGACCAAAATGAAGGAAAGTCATAGAAGAGTGAAATAGTAATCATTGTTTCTGTAGCTGCTTGTCCCTGCACGCCAGTAACAAAGCAGGCAGTGGCCTGTGCCTAGCTTGCTGAATGCATTGCGTGGAAAACAAAGCGCAACTCAAGAAAGGGAAAATGGGGTTTTGCTAGCCAGCTGAGGTCTCGTTAGTTCATCCCCAACCCTTGGTAGGTTTCCACCTCTACGGCGCGGAGAGGCCAGGTTCAAAGGCTTACCAGTGCAGCAACGCTCGGATCTGATCCTTCTTAGCAAGAGAAACGTCTTATTCCATTACCAAAATTTCCACCCTCTTGGCCTACATCTTGTACACACTGTTCCTGGATGTTGTATGCTCAAAAGAAATGTCTGCCTGTGACTTTAACCTCTTTTTCAAATTATTTTCCCCAGCATCACCACCCAATACACACACTCCTTATCTTCTATTATCTGAGTGGGGCAGCTTGTTGAATCACAGGTAGAGATGGCGGAGGTCTTTCTTGGAGCCCATCAAGCTCAGCCCCTTCCTTTTACAAGCAGGCAAACAGAGGTCTAGAGGGAAGAAATGCATATGGGGACCTCTGTCTTCCACGTTTGGTTTCAGTTCTCGTTCCGTGCCATTCAGATGCCTCCTATTAAATTTATTTTTTATTTTTTATTTTATTTAATTTTTTTTTGCGGTACTGGGGATGGAACCCAGTAGCATTCTACCCCTGAGCTACACCCCTGCCCAACTTTTTATTCTTTATTTTGAAGCCAGGTCTCACTGAGTTGCCAAGGGCCTCACTGAGTAACTGAGTCCGGCTGCGAACCATGATCCTCCTGTCTCAGCCTCCCAAATGCTGGGATTACAAGTGTGCAGCACCATGCCAGGCTTCCTGTTAAATTTAAATTTCATTTCAGTGTTCAATCTGCCAAAGCACATGAAACCAATTTTCAGAATAATTGGTACTGAACCCAGGGTAGTGGCGCACGCTTGTAATCCCCGCGCTTGGGAGGCTGAGTCAGGAGGATCGCACAGGTTCGAAGCCAGCTTCAGCTACTTAGTGAGGCTCTCGGCAATTTAGCGAGAGCCTGTTTCCAAATAAAACAAAAAATAGGTCTGGGAGTGTAACTCAGAGGTAAAAAAAGCCCCTGGGTTCCATATCCAGTAACACACACACACACAGAATAATTGGTACTGAATTCAGCTTTAAAATAAGAACTGTTATCCCATGCAGGCATCGTGATACATGCCCATAGTCTCAGTACTTTGGGAGGCTGGGTCAGGAGGATCACAGATTTGGGGCCAACCTCAGCAACTTAGCAAAATATTGTTTCCAAACAATATTTCGCTGGAGGCATACACACACACACACACACACACACACACACACACACGCATCTGTTTGTGGGAAGCAGAGGAAGATGTAAACCAAAATAAAAAGGAAATGTTTGCATGAGTGATAGCTCTAAAATGGGAAGGCCCCTGCCATATCCCCTAAGCTTGGCCTTAGAGTTGCGTTGAGCGGGGTAGTTCATGTGTTTAAAGAGGGTCAAACACACCGTCCACCGCATGCAGATTTTTGCTTTCTGGATCTCGGCATCCGGTGCCAAGGATGGAAACCCTCATAGCTCCTCAGACCAAGCAGGTTTTTGTTCCGTACTTCAAACTCCTCTATTTCCATTGAAAAATGCTGATGGAGTCCCGAGGGGACAAAGTAGGAGTGCGTGGGTATGATGGTCTCTGTTAGAACAGGGCAACTGCTCTGGAGTTGTAGATATGTGCTATGAGGCCCAAGAATAGTGAGATTTCCCAAGAACCAAAAGAATACTCTAGACTTTGGGGGTTCAGTTCTCTCTGTGGGTAAACTTGGACCTTACCTCTCAGAATCTTCTCTCACAGCAATCAAGATTTTTTTTCTGCTTTTTTTTTTTTTTTTTTTTTTTGCGGTACCGGGGATGGAACCCAGGGACATTTTACCTCCGAGCTATACTCCCAGCCCTATTTTTATTCTTTTTTTTGAAACAGGGTCTCACTGAGTTGCAAAGGGCCTCACTAAGTAGCAGCTGAGGCTGTCCGCGAACCGCGTTCTTCCTGTCTCAGCCTCCCAAATGCTGGGATTACAAGCGTGCGCCACCACGCTTGGCTTTAATCAAGATTTTTTGAATGGCTATTTGTTTCGGCGACTATGGCTGGTCACTTTTTGTTATTCCTGTTCTTGGGTTTAAAATAATTAAGTGGCCGGGCGTGGTGGCGCACGCTTGTAATCCTAGCATTCGGGAGGCTGAGACTGGAGGATCACGGTTCACGGACAGCCTCAGCTACTTAGTGAGGCCCTTTGCAGCTCAGTGAGACCCCGTTTCAAATAAAGAATAAAAAATAGTACTGGGGGATGTACCTCGGAGGTGGAACGCCCCTGGGTTCCATCTCCAGACCTGCAGTAAATAAATAAATAAAATAAAAGAATTAAGCGATGCGTCCAGTTTCATACAATTAGCTGGAAGAGGCAGAATCCACATCATGTGTCTGACTTTATCATTTTGCCACAGAACAAGCCTGCACTTCTTCCACGCACATCATGTTTTTCTTTTGCATATTGGCGCCCACAAGTCGATATTTACTTTAAGCAAATCTTTTTTTTTTTTTTTTCCAGCACTGGGGATGGGAGCCAGGGGCATTCTACCTCCAAGCTACACCCCAGCCCTATTTTTTATTCTTTATTTTGAAACAGGGTCTCGTGAGTTGCAAAGGACCTCAATAAGTCGTAGCTGAGGCTGGTCGCAAACTGCGATCCTCCTGTCTCTGCCTCCCCAATGCTGGGATTACAAGCATGCGCCACTAGCAGCAAAATCTTAAAGAAATAGAAGTTTCCCATGGCGTTTGCAGGGTTCTTCTAGAGTAGGTCTAAAGAGTTCCCTTTCTCCTTTTATAGCCTTCTGTGATGCAAAGAGGTATCTACAAAACCCAGTCTGAGGACTTTTCAAATATGTTTTCATATATCAGAACCCAAATTTTTTTTTGGAGATAGAAATCTCGCTGTTTCCCAGGCTGGGCTCAAGGGGCTGGCATGCCAGGCATGCACCACCGTGCTGGGTTCTGAACTCATGTTTTAAAGACTTTTAGTGGTGTGCTCTAACTAGACATCATATTCAAATGCAGAGTGATACATTCCTATAATGCACACAGCATCTCTTAGTGGGGTTTCCTGCTAGCCCCATCCTGTAACCCTCGCCCCTCCTCCCGGTACGTGTTAGTGAGGTTGTTGGTGATACCTTCGTATATAGACATAATATTGTTTGGTCTGTTGCCTTCTTCAAACCTGTCTTTTTCCCTTCCGTGCTCCCTTGCCCAGGCTGGCTTCCTCACAGGCTCAGTTAGTGACCAGGTGAAAACCTTGAATGGTGAAGTATTCTGAACGGATTCATTGCTCATTATGTTGCCTGATAAAGTACTGGGGATTGAACCTAGGGGTATTCTACCTCTAAGCTACACCCCCAGTCCCCCCCGCCCCCAGCCAGCCTTTTTCTTTTGAAAGAGGGTCTTGCCAAGTTGCCGAGGCTGGTATCAAACCTCTGATCTTCCTATCTCAGGTTCCTAAGCCCTGGGATGACTGGTACATACCACCATGTCCTGCTTTAGACAACATTCCAGCAAGGCTGCAAAAGATAGCTAGAATATGAACACGCAGAGATTCAAATGGAGAGTAGCAGCCAGGCTTGGCGGCACGTGCTTGTAATCCTAGTATTTGGGAGGCAGAGACAGGAGGATCGCAGGTTCGAGGGCAGCCTCAGCAGCTTAGGGAGGCTCTCAGCTACTTAGTGAGACTCTGTTTCTAAATAGAATAGGACTGAGGGGATATCCTGGAGGTAGAAGGCCCCTGGATTCCATCCTCAATACAAAAAGAATGGAGAGAGTCAGCTGGGCATGGTGGCACACTCCTTGGGTAACTGAGACAGATAGTAGGTTTGAGGCCAGCCTCAGAAACTTAGTGAGACCCTGTTTCCAAATAAAAAAGAAAATGGGGCTGGGGGTGTAGCTTAGAGATAGAATGGCCCTGGATTCCATCCCTAGCACCACAAGAATAAAAAAAAATAAAAATAAAGGAAAGTATCATCTCAGACCGAGGAAACAATAAACTAACACAGGCAGCAAAGAGCGGAACTCAGGATAGCATAGTTCTTCGACATGCCATGTTCTGAACTTGGCTGGCGCAGCCCCATCTGAGCCAATATGAGCGGTAATGAACGGCTTGCAGTTCAGTGGTGTGGACGGCCGAATAATGCCCCCGATGCCCAGCACCTGTGAAAATGGCACCTAACGTGGCAAAGGAGAATCAAGGTTCTAGATGGAATTAAGGTTGCTAATCAACTGAGTGGGAAGGTTTGTGTAGATTACGTAGGGGGGCCTAATATAATTAGAGAGTTTTTTCAAAGTGAAAAAGGTCACAGGAGCACGTGACTAAGAAAGAAGACTCCGAGCTGAAACCTGGTGTTTGTTGGGTTGGAAGATGGAAGAAGAGGGCCCGGGCCAGGAAGATGAATGGCCTCTTGGAAGAGCTCAAAAGGGCGACGGAGAGTCCTCACCTGGAATCTTCAGAAAGGAAAGTGCTGCCGCCGTGGTTTTGGCTCTGTACACCTTATGCACTCCGTGAGCCCTGGGTCTCATTCGTGACCTACAGAACTGGAAGGTACCAGGTGGTTATTGTTTGAGGGCGCTCAGCGGTGTGCGTCACGGCAGCGACAGGAGATGCATGCCAGCGGTCCTGTGCTCCCTAATGCCTGCTCCCCTGCTACGTGGGCACAGAGCCCGGGGTCCTAGTTTGCTCATTTTATTATCCTTGGCACCTGACAGCAAAAAGGTGTGCTAGAAATATTTGATAAATTTATGAGTAAATGGTTCGGCATCCAGAACCCACGGGAGGACATTGTGGCAATATTAGTCAGTTCCTGGTGTGTCCCTGTATGTACGCATGCGTGTATGGATATAACTCTGTCTTATTCTATTGGGGTCCTCATCATTTTCTTAGCCCTTATTACTTCTGTTTCTATTTCTTTTATTTTGTTCTTTTTTCTTCTTGACACTGGAGACTGGACTCAGGGGCATTCTACTTCAGAGCTACACTTGTGACTTTTTTTTTAATTCTGATTTTGAAACAGGGTTTCACTAAGTTGCTGGGGTGTGCCTCCATCCTGCAATCCTCCTGTCTCAGCCTCCCAAGTACTGGAATTACAGGTGTGCACCATTACACCCAACTCTGTTTTTAGAAATAATTTTATGGGCACCTTAATTATACAGAACGGTGAGTTTTATTGTGGTATATTGGTTCATTCATATACCATAATTTGCTTAATTTCACTCCCCAATTCCTTCCCATTCCCCTCCTCCTCCCTCCCGGATTCCTATCTTCTATCTCTCCCTTTTATTTTCATGACATCCTTTTTTATTATTTTTCCCCACTGGCTTCCATACATGAAAGAAAACATATGCCGCTTGCCTGTCACAGTCTGACTTATTTCCCTGTGCATGATGTGCAACCTTGTTCTTCTTTATGACTAGAGATCCACTGTGTATACATACCGCATTTTCTTTATCCACGCATCTGTTGATAGACACCTACGTGGATTCCATAACTTGCCTGTTGTGAATTGTGCCGTGGTAAACATGAGTATGAGCCAGGAGTGGTGGCGCACGCTTGTAATCCCCGCGCTTGGGAGGCTGAGACAGGAGGATCGCACAGGTTCGAAGCCAGCCTCAGCTACTTAGTGAGGCTCTCAGCAACTTAGTGAGACCCAGTTTCCAAATAATATATAAAAAAAGGTCTGGGAGTATAGCCCGGAGGTAGAAAGCCTCTGGGTTCCACCCCCAGTACCACCAAAAATAAATAAATAAATAAATAAATAAATAAATAAACATGAATATGTAGCTATCTTGGAATTATGCTAATTATGCTAATGATCATGCTAAATACCAAGGCGTGGTGCTGGGTCACAGGACAGCTCTAGTTTTAGTGCTGGGTCACAGGACAGCTCTAGTTTTAGTTTTTGAGGAACCTCCTCATATTTTCATATTGGTTATACTCATTTACAATCCTATCCACAGTGTATACGTGTTCCTCCCCCCACCCCACTCCACATCTTCGCCAATGATCGCCATTCTGACCGGAGTGAGATGGAATCTCAGTGTAGCTTCGATTTACATTCCCTGATGGCACAAGATGTTGAATAGTTTTCCATATCATTTTTCACCATTTTTACGTCTAATTTTGAGAAGTGACTGTTAAGTTCATTTGCCCATTTCTTGAATGGGTTATTTGCATTTTCGATGTTATGTTTTTTGAATTCTGTACACATTCTGAATATAACTCTGTTGGAAGAGCAGCTGGCAAAGCTCTCCTCCCGTTCTTTAGGTTTTCTCTTCACTCTGTTAACTATTTTTCTTTTTTTTTCTTTTTGGTGGTACTGGGGGTGAAACCCAGGGGCTTTTCTACCTCTGGGCTGTACTCCCAGACCTATTTTATACTTATTTGGAAACAGGGTCTCACTAAATTGCTGAGAGCCTCACTAAGTAGCTGAGGCTGGCTTCAAACCCGCGCGATCCTCCTGTCTCAGCCTCCCAAGCGCGGGGGATTACAAGCGTGCGCCACCACGCCCGGCCTGTTAACTATTTCTTTTGTGAAGATTTTAATCTGCTACTACCCCATTTATTTATTCTTGGTATTGTTTCCTGAGCTCTAGGGGTCCTATTCAGAAGTCATTGTCTGTGCTTATGTGTTGAAGTGTTTCTCCAGTGTTTCCTTCTAACATTTGCAAAGTTTCTGGTTTTATACCTGTGCCTTGGATCCATTTTAATTTGACTTTTATGCAGGAGGAGAGATTGGGATCTAGTTTCATTCTTCCACACTTCGATGTCCAGTTCCCCCAGAACCATTTGTTAAATGGGCGGTCTAGGCCGGGCATGGTGGTGTGCACCTGTACTCTCAGTACTTGGAAGGCTGAAACAGAAGGATCACAGGTTCGAGGCCAACCTCAGCAATGTAGGAAGACTCTCAGCAACCTAGTTGAGACCCTGTTTCTCAACAAAAAGTAAAAAGTGCCGGGGTGTAGCTCTGAGGCAGAATGCACCTGGATCCAATCCCCAGTACCACAAGAAAAGGGAGGGCTGTCTTTTTCCTCCTATCATTTTCTTTTCACACCTTTTGTAAAAATTCAGATGACTGTAGCTGTGTGGGTTTGTCTGTATTTTTATTCTGTTCCACTGGTCTATATGTCTGTTTTGACGCCAGTACCGTGCCGTTTTGTTTTTATGGCTTTGTAGTATAATTTAGGTTTTTTTCAGTGTTGGGGATGGAACCCAGGGGCATTTTACTTCCGAGCTACACCCCTAGCCCTATTTCTTTATTCTTTATTTTGAAACAAGGTCTCACTAAGTTACAGAGAGCCTCACTAAGTAATAGGCTGTCTGTGAACCACACTCCTGTCTCAGTCTCCCAAGTACTGGGATTACGAATGTGCACCACCACGCCTGGCTTTTGTAGTATAATTTAGGATTGGGTATGTGATACTTCCAGCTGTTCTCTTTTTACTCAGAATTTCTTTGGCTATATGGATCATTTGTTCTTCCATATGGATTTTAGGATTTCTTTTTCTTGTTCTGTGAAAGACAACATTGGTAGTTGGTTGGGAATTGCACTGAACCTGTGGATTGTTTTTGGTAATATGGCCACTTTATTTATTGATTGATTGATTGCAGGTCTGGGGATGGAACCCAGGGGAATTCAACCTCTGAGCTACACCCCTTGCCCTGCTTTTAATTCTTTATTTTTTTATTTTTTTTTTCTTTTTTTTTTTTTTAATTTTATTTTATTGGTGCACTGTATTCATACATCATAGTGGGATACAAACTTTTGTAGACATACATGCACACATCGCCCAGTCAGCCCCCACCCGATCCCCACCCCATTCTCTCCCCATCCCTCCCTCCCATGCTTGGCTTAGTGGTTGACATCTAGTATTATAGCAATTTATCCAAAATTAAAAATGATAATCTCACATAACAGTTTCATTTGTCTGATACCAAGCTTTTGATGACTTAAAGATAACATTTCAATATTTCTTTTTGCCTTCTTTCTTACCAGAGAATATTTTTTTCTTTTTTTTAGGTGAAACTATCATATATTTATTTTTCAGAAAAAAATCTATCCTGATATGGAATATGGACTCTAGATACCCAAAACAATCTCGAAGCAAAAACAAAGCTAGAAGATGTATATTTTCTGATTTCAAACCATATAAAGCTACAATAATTGAAACAGTGTAGTACTGTTCTAAAGGCAGATATATAGACCATTGGAGTTAAATACAAGCCTAGAGCTAACTTCTTCCCTATATTGTCAAGTTATTTTTGACAAGGTTTCCACGAAGATTTGGTGGTGGAAATAATAATCTTTTAACTAAATATTGTTGAAAAATAATAATTACATGGAAAAGAATAAAATTGGACCCTTACCTAATCCCACATACAAGTATTAACTCAAACTAGATAAAAGACCTAAATATAAATCTTAAGACTATAAACTTTTAGGAGAAAATCTGGGTCATAAAACCTCACAACATTGAAGTTAGCAGTGATTTCTTGGATATGATTTCAATGGCACAGGCAACAGAAGAATATACAAACTCCCTAAAAAATAAAAGAAAATATTGTATATCCAAAGACAATGTAAACAGAGTTAAAAGTTACTAATAGAATTGGATAAAATATTTCCAAATGCTATATCTGAAGGTATATTAATATTCCAACTAGAAATCCTAAAAAATAACAACAATAAAGGCAAACAATACAATTTAGAGATAGGTAAAAAAACTAACATAAATAATGAATCTCCACAGATAACCAATCTTAGTTGTCTGTTGGATGGAAACTCTTGTTTCTCTGGTTCTGGTGAGTGTTACCTATTTCTTCTTTGTAGTTAATCTCTTTGAGTATTTTCTCTAGCGCTGGTTTTGAAGACATAAATTCCTTCAGTTTCTGTTTGTCATGGAAGCTTCTTATTTCTCCATCTAATTTGATAGAAAGTTTTGCTGGATAGGAAATTTTTGGCTGGAAGTTGTTTTCTTTCAGAGTTTGGAATATGTTACTCCAAGCCCTTCTGGCTCTCATGACTTGGTTTGGGAAGTCTGGAGTGATTCTAATTGGTTTGCCTCTGAATGTCACTTGGCCCTTTGTTTTTGTTGCCTTTAAGATTCTCTGCTTGGCTTCCACATTGGTCATTTTGACAATTATATGGCGTGGGGATCCTCTTCTCCGATCCTGTCTAAAGGGAGTTCTATAAGTTTCCTGGATCTGTGTATCAACCTCTTGCTCTATATTTGGAAAATTTTCTGCTATTACTTCCTTGAAGAGATTGTTGATCCCTTTGGTATCACTTTCTTTTCCCTCCTCTATTCCAATTATTCTTAGGTTAGCTCTCTTAAGATGGGCCCATATTTCTTCAATGTCAGATTCCTGCTGTTGGATATCTTTTTCTAGATTAGAAACTATGCATTCATTTTTGGATTGCTCATCTTCTAAGAGCGAGATTCTGTTCTCCATGTGGTCTAATCGGTTGTTTGTGCTTTGAATTGAGGCCTTTACTTCATTAATTGCATCCTTTATCTCTTTTTGGCTCTCTCTGAGTTCTTTTCGAAGCACCTCTATTATTTCTACAGTTATTTTCCTGATTTGATCTTCTAGAAATCTCTGATTTTCTGTTTTATCAGGTTCTGATGTTGTGGGGTTGTGCACATTCATTACTTCAGTGTTATTCCTCTTTCCCATGATTTCGGAGGTTTGTGCCTTCTCTGGGTTCTTCTCTTGGGTCACTATGGCTTCACTTAAGGTGCTCTGGATCTCGAGTCTGTATTATCTCAGACCCTACTACTCCTTTACTGGGTTGTATCATAGAGTCTCCGACCCAGGGAGTCGATAGAGGCTGCTTTAAACTATGGGGGGTGCCAGGTTGCACGCTCTCCTATGGTGTGATATCTCTGCCACCACCACTCCCTCACTGGGTCAAGTCCCAGGAGGCACAATACTGGGATTTCTCCTCTTTGGCCCGCAATTTGACTCACTGTTCTTGAGTACGTAGATGTAGCTGTACTGGACTCGGTGAATTCACTGCTGCTGCCGCCGCCGGTGGCAATATGGCGCCTCTGCCACGCCCTCGGCCGTGAGGCTGGCGTATTTTTTCTTCTCTGGTTTTGATTTTCACTCTGAATCCCTGCAGCGTGTGCTGAGCTCAGCCACTGGGAGCTTTAAATGCTGTCTGCGCCGAAAGATCCCGCCTGGCTGTTCCGCATTGGCTCACCTCGGCTTGCTGTAGCCGTCCGCTGAGTTCGCCGCTGCTGCCGGCAGTATGGCGCTGCTGCCGCGTCCTCGGGCGCGTGTGTCTCCTCTGTGGCCCTGCGCTCTGTTCTCAGTCCGCTTTCTCTCTGGAGCCTGGTGGTTTTTTTGTTTTTCTGGTGATGGTGTTTTCTGGCTATGAAAGGCGCTCTTTTTGTGGTAATGGAGATTGGTTGTTAGCGGGACTCTTAAGCCCCGCTTTTCTCGGTCGCCATCTTCCCGGAAGTCTTAATTCTTTATTTTGAAACATGGTCTCACTAAGTTGCGGAGCGCCTCACTAAGTAGCTGAGGCTGTCTGTGAACCGCGATCCTCCTGTCTCAGCCTCCTGAATGCTGGGATTACAAGCGTGCGCCACCACGCTCATCTAATATGGCCACTTTAACAATACTAATTCTGTCTATCCATGAGCATGGAAGGTCTTTCCATCTTCTAATGTCTTCAATCTTTCTTTTCTTTTTTTTTTGTGGTACTGGGGATTGAACCTAGGAACATTCTACCTCCAAGCTACACCCCAAGCCCTTTTTTATTTTGAAACAAGTTCTCATTAACTTGCTGAGGGTCTAACTAAGTCACTGAGGCTGGCCTCAAACCTGTAATCCTCCTGTCTCAGCCTCCCAATTGCTAGGGTTACAGGTATGTGTCACCACACCCAGCTACTAAGGGAGATTGTTACCTGTCTTCCCTGCCAACATTGTAACACAGCTTCCAAACTGCAGCCAGACTGATTTTACTAAACACAAACCTGACCATTTTACACTTCCCCACCATACAGGAAATATAAGGATACATCCTTCTCCATTCAATTCCTAAAACTCCAATTCCAAAACAGCCAGTGAGCTCAGCTTCTTTAGGGTTTCTGCCCCGAATCCAGATCTAACTCGAGGAGCAGGAGCTGGCGGGTGTTTCCTTTGTCATTCATCTGCAGTTGATGGGTTTGGGATCATTACCAGATAATCAATCACTGTTCACAGGGATAAGAGTCTCCAGGGCAAAATGACAGAAGGCCATAGGAGTTGTCTGCTCCGAATCTCCACTGTACTATAAGCCTTCTCTCACGTCAAGTCAATGGATACATGTTACCTATTGACTTCCCCTGACTGTGACAGTATGAGGAAGAAGTTAAGGAGAGGTCTTGGGTTCCCTCTCCAGCTCCTGCATACACGTACATCCATACACACAAAATAGTGGAGAACTTGCTCAGCTTCATCCTGGCATTATACAGCTTATGTGCTTATTTAGCTCTTATTTTTGAAGTATTTCTGTTGTGCTATCCCCTATACTAGATTATTTATACCTACCCTATGTAATTTAGTCCTACATTATATATAATATAATATATAAATATATTTATTTGTGTATGTAAAATATTATATATATATATATTTGTGTGTATTTGTGTGTGTGTATGTATGTGTGTGTGTTACTGGGGATTGAACCCAGGGATATTCTACCTCCAAGCTATAACCCCAGCCCTATTTTATTTCTTAAAATTTGAAACAGGGTCTCTCTAGGTTGCTGAGAGTCTTACTACATTGCTGAGGCTGGTTTTGAATCTGCGAGGCTGACCTTGAATCTGCCATCTTCCTTTCTCAGCCTTCCAAGTGCTGGGATTACAGGCATGTGCCACTATGCCCTGCATAGCTTGTTTTCTATTGTTAAAAGTTAGTTTTAAAAAATTTACTTTTATACATGACGCTGCATTGAACAGTTTTGTATTCTGAGATGTGGATTTACTGGGTTAAAAATCATGACCATTTTAGCTAGGTGTAGTGGCACACATGGATAGTCCTGGTACTTGGAAGACTGAGACTGTAGGATCCAGGTTCGGGGCCAGCCTCAGCTACTTAGTGAGGTCCTCTGCAACTTAGCGAGACCCTGTTTCAAAATAAAGAATAAAAATTTGGCCAGGGGGTGTAGCTTGGAGGTAGAATGCTCCTGGGTTTGATCCCCAGCACACACAAAAAATCATGATCATTTTTAAGGTTTGTTTGTTTAGTACTGGGGATTGAACCCAGGGCCCCATTCATGCTAAACTTCTTGATTTATGATATCAAATTCCATCATCACTATTCTCCTAACAGCAGCATATGATGTTGCCTAGTTTTCTGCAACCTCATTTAAGTATTTTGTTAATCAACTTTCTGGTACTGTAAAAAAATACCCGAGATAACATGTTATAGAAAGTAAAGTTTAGGGCTGAGAATGTAGATCAATGGAAGAGTGCTTGCCTAGCACGTGTGAGGCTCTTGATTCAGCTCCCATGAAGACACACACACACACACACACACACACACACACACACACACACACACAGAGAGAAGAAAGGTTTTATTTTGGCCATGGTTTCTGTCCATGGTGGCTTTGTTCTGTGGCTTTGGGGCAGTGGCAGCACAGTACATCATGGCAGGAATAACATGGTAGATGAGACTTGTTCACTTCATGGAAGCAAAAGGAAAAGGACAGGAAGAGTCTGGGATGCTGATATCTTCTTTAATTGCATCTTGCCAAAGACCTAACTTTCTCCACTAGGCTCCACTTCCTAAAGATTCTGCCATCTCTAAATAGTGCCATGGGCTGGGGACCAAGCCTTCACTACATGGATCTTTGGGTGAAATTCAAGATGCAAATATTTGCC
This sequence comes from Muscardinus avellanarius, assembly GCF_963383645.1. Lineage (NCBI taxonomy): Eukaryota > Metazoa > Chordata > Mammalia > Rodentia > Gliridae > Muscardinus > Muscardinus avellanarius. Next base: position 113,677,981 of record NC_137792.1, on the reverse strand, counting down.
GGGCGTGGTGGGCACGCTTGTAATCCCCGCGCCTGGGAGGAGGAGACAGGAGGATCGCGCAGGTTCGGAGCCAGCCTCACTGGCTTAAGAGACCCTGTTTCCAAATAAAAATATAAAATAGGTCTGGGAGTGTAGCCCGGAGATAGAAGGGCTTCCAGGAACCCCAGTACCGCCAAATAAATAAAATAAAATAAAATAAAATAAAATTTAAAGAAATAGGGCTGAGGGTGTAGCTCAGAGATAGGACGCCCCTGGGTTCAACCCTCAATAGAAAAAAAAAATCCCAGAAGACTTTTTTTTTTTTTAATAAACTGGCTATTCAATTGTAAAACTTATAAGAAGATGTAAGGGATCCAGAACAAGTGAAAAAAATCTTAAAAGGAAAGAGCAAAGCCATAGGACTCCACTGACTTTTGTATGGGGGATTTAGCTCATTTACATTGTCTCTTTAAGATATATCCCCAAGCCCTTTTTATTTTTATTTTTTTGAGACAGGGGCTTGCTAAGTTGCCAAGGCTGGCCTTGAACCTGCGATTCTCCTATCTCAGCCTCCCCAAAACTGGGATTACAGGCATGTGCCACCATGCCCAGCCTAGGGCTCTATTTTCTGATTTTAAAACTTAAAATTCTAGAGAAATAATAACTGTGTGGTATAACCACAGATCAATGTATAGAACTGAGAATGTATAAGTGAACCCGTATGCCTTTGGCAATTGTGTGTGTGTGTGTGTGTGTGTGTGTGTGTGTGTGTGTGTTCATTCCTAGGGATTGAATCCAGGGATGATCTATTACACTTCCAGCTTTTTATTTTTTATTTTGAATCAGGGTCTAAGTTACCATGCACTAGCCTCAGTCCTGCAATCCTCCTGTTTTAGCACCCAATCCTAAAACTTATAAGAAAATTTAAGTGGTCCAGAATAAGTGAAAAAAAATATTAAAAGAGCAAAGCTATAGGACTCCACTTTTGTATGGGGGATTTAACTTATTTGCATTGTCTCTTTAAGACATACCCCCAAGCCCTTTTTATTTATTTATTTTTTAAACAGGGTCTTGCTAAGTTGCTAAGGATCTTGCTACTAACAAGTAGGAAATTAAAGGCATGTACCACTGTGCCAGGAATACTCTTTTTAACAAATGCCTTAAAGGCATCGGGACACAGATATGCAAAGGAATGAATTTGGATCTCTACCTCACACCATATCAAAAATTAACTTAAAATAGATCAATTTACTAAATGTAAGAGATAAAACTATAAAGCTTTTAGAAGAAAATAGAAGGGTAAATGTTTGTGACCATAAGTTGGGTAGTGATTTCTTATATGTGACACCAAAATGCAAGCACTAAAAAAATTACATTTAATCAAGTCGGGCGTGGTGGCACACGCTTGTGATTCCTGCACTTGGGAGGCTGAGACAGGAGGATCACGCAGGTTTGAAGCCAGCCTCAGCTGGCTTAAGAGACCCTGTTTCCAAATACAAATATAAAAAATAGGTATCTGAGAGTGTAGCCTGGAGGTAGAAAGCCCCTGAGTTCCATCCACAGTACCACCAAAAATAATAAATAAATAAATAAATAAATAAATAAAAATTACATTTAATAAAAATTAAAAACTTATCTATGTCAAAAAGGACACTATCAGCCAGGCGTGGTGGTGCATGCTTATAATCCCCGAGCTTGGGAGGCTGAGACAGGAGGATCACACAGGTTCGAAGCCAGCCTCAGCTGCTTAGTGAGGCTCTCAGCAACTTACTGAGACCCTGTTTCCAAATAATATATAAAATAGGTCTGTGAGCATAGTCCGGAGGTAGAAAGCCTCTGGGTTCCACCCCCCAGAACCCCCCCCAGAAAAAGGACATTATCAGCCAGGCACGGTGGTGCCTGCTTGTACTCGTACATGGGAAACTAGACAGGGGGATCATGGGTTTGAGGATAACTTCAACAAGTAGTGACACTCTCATCAACCTAGTGAGGCTATTTCAAAATAAAAAATAGGGCTGGAGGTGTAGCTTGGAGGTAGAATGCCTCTGCGTTCAGTCCCCAGTAACACACACACACACACACACACACACACACACACACACACACAGAACATTATTGTGAAAGTGAGAAGACAACCTACAGAATGGGAGAAAATATTTTCAAATAGCATATCTAGTAATATATACATATATAATATATAAAGAGATCTAATGACTCAATAACTAAAAGAAAACAACTTAAAATGCACAAAAGATTTAAATGGACATTTCTCTAAGGAAGACATATACAAATGGCTAATAAGCATAGGAAAAGATACTTCATCATTAATCAGCAAGGAAATACAAATCAAAACCATAATAAAGAGGGAATGAGCTTCAACACAACTCTGAGCCCACTTTTAATTTTATCTGAAAACAGGGTCTTACTAGGTTGAAGAGAGTCTCACTACTAGCTGAGACTGTCCTCGAACCTGTGAGCCTCCTGTTTCAGCCTCCCAAGTACTGGGATTACAGGCATGTGTCACCATGCCAAGCTTTTGGCAATTTTTCTTAAGGCAACTTTTTTTTGGTGGTACTAGGAATTGAGCTGGGAACGTTCTACCTGCAAGCTACATCCCTAGCCATTTTTCAATCATTTTTATTTGAATACAGGGTCTTGTTAAATTCCTGAAGGTCTCTCTGAGTTGCTGAGGCTGGGCTGGCCTCAAGCCTCTGATTCTCTTTCTCAGCCTTCCAAGTACTGGGATTACAGGCATGCACTACCATGCCTGGCTATATAAAGCAATTTTAATTAAAATAGCTCAGGGGCTACAGATGAAGTATAGAGCACTTGTCTAGCATGGACAAGGCCCTGAGATGCTGTCATCACAAAACAAACGAAACAACCCAAACAAACACCTGGAATGGTACTGGTGTAAAGACAGGCGTATCAACTAATAGAACAGGATGGTCAGACATGAACCCGTGGATTTATGGTCAATTGATTTTTAGCAAAGGTGGCAAAAACACACGATGGGGAAGGGACAATCCCTTAAATAAATGTTGTTGTGAAAATTGGATACTCACACGCAGAAGAATGAAAATTGATCCTGATCTCACACTATATAGAAAAAAACAACTCAAATGGATTAAATATGAGACTCAAAACTGGAAAAATCCTAAAAGAAGACATGGGGAATGTTCCACACTGATCTGGACAATGGTTGTTTGGATAAGACCCATAAAACACAGGAAACAAAATGAAAAGGAGACAAAGGGAATTTCATCAAATGTAAAATTTGGATAGCTGGGCGTGGTAGGCACGCTTGTAATCCCGGCATTTGGGAGGCTGAGACAGGAGAATCTGGGTTCTCGGCCAGCCTCAGCTACTTAGCGAGGCTCTTTGCAACTTCATGAGCCCCTGTTTCAAAATAAATAATAAAAAATAGGCTGGAGGTGTAGCTCGGAGGTAGAATCCTCCTGGGTTTAATTCCCAGTATCATACACACAAAAAAGGTCTTCTGGATAGAAAAGAAATCAAGTAACAAGGAAACTACATGGAATGGGAGAGAATATTGGAAATCTATATTTAATAAGTGGGAACTATCCAAAGCATATAAAAACTCAAACAACTCTATAGCAAAATAATAAATTGATTTAAAAATTGGCCAAAGGGGTTTGGGGATGTAGTTTAGTCAAAGAACACTTGCCTAGCAGGCACCAAGCCCTGGGTTCAATCTCTAGCACTGCAAAACAAAACAAAGAGCAAAGGATCCACACAGAGAAGACAGATTATTTCTAAAAAAAAATACATGCAAATGGCCAATTGATTCTTGAAAAAACGCTAAGCAGCTGGGTGTGGTGCCACCTGCCTATAATACCAGTACTTGGGAGGCTGAGACAGGAATGGCAGGTTGGAGGCCAGGCTTGGCAACTTAGCTAGACCCTATTTCAGAATAAAACGGGCTAGGGGTATAGTACAGAGGTAGAGCACATCTGTGTTCAATCCCCAGTACCCTCCTATACAGAGTAAATTTCAAATATCTCACCATAAAAGATAAGTAATTGTATTTTTTTTATGGTACTGGGGGTGGAACCCAGGGGCTTTCTACCTTCAGGCTATACTCCCAGTCCTATTTTATATTTTATTTGGAAACAGGGTCTCACTAGTTGCTGAGAGCCTCACTAAGTAGCTGAGGCTGGCTTCGAACCTGTGCGATCCTCCTGTCTCAGCCTCCCAAGCTCTGGAATTACAAATGTGAGCCACCACGCCCAGATTAAAGATAAGTACTCATAGCAATAGTTATGTTAACTGGCTGTGTTTAATCATTCTAACATTCTATTCATATATCAAGTCATTGTATTGCACCCTATAACTATTGACTTATGATTTGTCAATTAAAGTAATATTAACCTTAAAAATCAGAATTAGATATGACTTCACACCTGACTAAGATGGCTATACTAAAAAGATGGAAAAAAAAAAACAAGTGGTGGTGAGGAAATAGAGAAATTGGAACCCTTGCATATTATTGATGGGAATGCAAAATCCTACAGTCTCTTTGAAAAACTGCCAGTTGACCATGGAGGTTTCATGTAACCAGCAAAACTTCTAGGAATATGCCCAAGAGAAACGAAAACATGTGTTTTTACAAACGTGTACATTAATATTTATAGCAGCATTATTCATAATAGCCCCAAAGTGGAAACAGTCCAAATGTCTAGCAGCTGACAAACTGAGAAACCAAATGTGGTACATTCTTATCTGGGTGTGGTGGTGCACACCTGTAATCTCAGTACTTGGGAGGTTGAGGCAGGAGGATTGCAGGTTCAAAGACAGTGTGTGGTAGCTTAGTGAAGCCCTGTTTAAAATACAATAAAACAGGAGTGGGGTAACTCAGAAGTTCAATCCCCAGTACCACAAGTGGTATACTCTTGCAATGGAATACTATTCAGTCATAAAAACGACTGAAGTATCCATACACGCTACAATATGGAGGAATATCTCAAACGTGCTTTGTGGAAGAAGCAAGTCACAAAATATGTATTGTGTGATTTGATTTATGTGAGATGTGCACAATAAGAAAATCCACAGAGACTGAAAATAGACTAGGGGTGCCAGGGGCTGGGAGAAGGGGGTAATGAGATATTGTTTAAGGGTTTCAGAGGTTTGGTTTGGGCGATGAAAAAGTTTTGGAAATATAGTGGCAATAGTTGCACAACCTTGGGAATGGAATTAATGGCCCTGAGTTGCACATTTGAAAATGATATGACAAATTTTGCTATATATATTTTAACCACAATAAAATATTTTCCTCAAAAGAATAGAGTAGAACTAAACATCACCAAAAACTGCCTGGTTCAGAAAAGGCTGGAGCTCAAAACTGGACACAAATGAAATGTTTTTGCCCCAATCTCATGATAAGAGCCTCTTGGGGACTTGAGATTCTCAAAGTCTGGTCCAAATACTCATAGGGGTTCATGAGACCCTCTTTTTCCTAATTACATATCTACAAGAGGTTGGATTTTCTTCCTCTCAGCCAAAAGAACATATAACAACAGTTCATTGAATGCAGAATCAGATGTGAGAATCCAGCTGTCTTCTATCAAGACAGATATTCAGAGAGTGAATAATATCACTTTCCGGTTGAATTGTTGAGAATGTAGTTATTTTTCATAAAATTGTTATTTATGTTAATATGAAGTACATTTATTGTTATTTAAATAAATTATTCGATAATAAAAAGCCCTGCTTTTTAATTTCTGGTAAAGTAGCTATGACCTACATAAACAAAAGCCCTTGGCAGTCCTCCAGAGTATTTGTGTATAACACTTTCTGAGATCAAAGAGTCTGAAGCATCCTGCATCCTGCCACGTTGACACAAGCCTGGAATCACAGTACCTGGGGGGCTGAGATAGGAGGCTAGAAAATTCGAGGCCAGCCTCAGCAACTTCACAAGAACCTCAACAACCCTGTTTCAAAATAAAAAAAAAACAAAAAGGGTGTTAACTTGAGGGTAGAATGTCCATGGGTTCAGTCCTCAGTACCAAGAAGTTTAAAAACAATTGACATAGCTAACCAAGCCTCTCAGTTGAAAATTCTGATTTAGGACATCTACGTTTTATTTTTATTATTTTTTTTGTGGTGCTGGGGATGAAACCCAGGGACATTCTACCTCTGAGCTACACCCCCAGCCCTATTTTTTTTATTCTTTATTTTGATTCAGGGTCTCACTGAGTTGCAAAGGGCCTCACTAAGTAGCTGAGGCTGTCTGCAAACCTCGATCCTTCCTGTCTCAGCCTCCCCAAATGCTGGGATTACAAACATGTTCCACCATGCCCAGCTATAAGTCTGCATTTTAGACAATTACACCAGAGAAGTTTGGTACATGCCAAGCTGACCTAAAGGTGTTCAGATGTTAGGGATTTTTATGATGAACGATGATGAATGTCAGATAGAATCAAAACTAGGCGAATGAAAGGATTGTCAAGCAGAAAAGGGCTGGGCCACTTAAGGCAAGATTGTACTTGTAGTTGAACCCTCTGATGACCCGATTGTCATAGTTTTGTCTAGCAATGATGGTAACCCAGAAGCAGAAGCAGAAAGAGGGCACTTTTCACCAGAGTTGGATGGGGCTGTCTTGGTTATCCTGTACTCGATCTATATGGTTGACAGTCAGGTTGTCTACTAAGCAGCTCTGCCCTGGATTTATGTTGGGGAGTTCTGGGATCTCTTGGGTGTGAGTATGATAGCCTAGGGGAGAAGCCTGGTGAAATCTATGGGATACAGTGTTAGGTGACACTAGGATCATGTGAAGGGCTTTAGAGATCTGGAACACTTAGAACTGGTGAGACTGGAAACTGACAGTGCAAGTCCTCCATGCCCCAGTAATGCGAGCATTCAAGTAAGTCTCGCAAGCGTGCAAGGGGCCTGGGGTGGGGCTCCCAATGCACCATAAGGACGAGAAGGAAGAGAAATAAAGATAGGAGGTTTTGGCTAACTGAGACCTGGATGACACTGTCTGTTCATGGTATTATTATTATTATTATTATTTTTTCTCAGTACTGAAGATTGAACCCAGGGGCATTCTACCTCCACGCTACACACCCCCATTCAATTTTTTATTCTTTATTTTGAAATCGGGTCTCACTAAGTTGCAGAGGGCCTCACTAAGTAGTTGAGGCTGTCCTTTGAACCTGTGCGATCCTCCTGTCTTAGCCTCCCAAGTACTGGGATTACAAGTATGCGTCACTACGCCTGGCTGTTCATGGTATCATTATGAGGGCCAGGAGAAAGCCCTTGGATGTACTACTAAAATAAAACTAGAGTCAAAGTTGGGGAGGACTGAGAGATTCTGTGAGTTGGTTTCATACCAGGTACATTAGAAGATGGAGTTTGCAGGTAGGTGCGCTAGATGTTCTCAGTAAGAGGCTGTCCTTTGTCTGATGTGGCTGCCCCCAGCGCCACCTGGCTTCCTAGCATCGGTCCTGTATAAACCCCCAGCAGAGTCATAGTTGATGGAGAGGAGAATGGGCTGTTGCATGGGCTCATTCTATATTTTCAAATTTATACTGCTTTAAAAAAAAAGTACTAAAATTAGAGCAATGGCTAACATTCATCGAGTGTTGACTGTGTGCCAGGTACTGTGCTAAGCACTTTGCACATTCCATATATTATCTTCTTTAATATTCACAGCAATGCCCCTGGAGGTAGCTACTAGGACTTTTCTCATTTTATAGGTGAGGATATTGTGGCTTACTACAAATCGACTACACTCATTTGTTTCTTGGTTTTATTTTTGGTACTGGGGATGGAACCCAGTGGCTGAATGCCACTGAGCTACAGGCCCAGCCCTTTTACTTTACTTTTTATTTGAAAACAGGGTCTTGCTAGGTTGCTAAGGCTGGCTTTGAACCTGTGATCCTCCCAAATACCGGGATTACAGGCCTACATCAGCTTGCACGTGTCTTTGCAAGAAAATCCCTCTTCTCTATTTCCCATTTCCTTTTTTTTTTTTTTTTGCGGTCTGGGGATTGAACCCAGGGGCATTCTACCTCTGAGCTGCATCCCCAGCCCTATATTTTATTCTTTATTTTGAAACAGGGTCTCACTAAGTTGTGGAGGGCCTCACTAAGCAGCCAAGGCTGGCCATGAACCTGTGATCCTCCTGTCTCAGCCTCCCAAGTACTGGGATTATAAGCGTGTGCCACCATGCCCAGCTACCTCCCAGGTTCTTCCCTGACAGATCCCAGCTTGGGAAGTAGGTGGGATAGGCAATACAGCTCCACCTACATTGGAGAGGAGGAAAGCAGTCCCGAAGAGCCAGCCTCTCCAGGAGAGGGAAGGCTCCAGGCAACTTGGACTAAGCACAGGTGACCCGTGGCCCCGCTAGAACTCTGGGCCTGATGAATTTCTGACTTCATGGCCAGAAAGTCTATGGCTGAACACAATCGTGGCCTTGGAGGTAAGACAAATGTGGGTTCCTTTTATGTTTGAACTCTGATTAAATTCCTTTTGGGAGAGTTCTTGCCCTGATGGCTCTGATAAGCTCCTGTGTTTCAACCTGGTGGGTTCAGCAGCTGGTTGTTTTTTGAGCAAGCACCAAAACTCCGCTTGAAATTTAATGCCCATTGTGCGGTACTAACAAGACGGAAACGTAATACAATTGTGGTATTTGGAGGTGGGCCGTCTGCAAGGTAATTAAGGTTAAATGAGGCCATTGGGACTGTGGCTTTCTAAGAGGAGGAGAGACCTAAACTAGGATGTTCTGTCCGGCCATGTGACACTTGGCATCAGTATGGGACTCTCCGGAGAGTCCACACCAGCAAGAAGGTCTTTACCAGATAGAGCCGCCTAATCTGGAACTTTTCAGGCTGTAGAATCATGAGGCAAATAAACGTGCATGAATCTATCATCTATCTCGCTATCACCTTTATTTTTCTGTACTGGGGATGGAACCCAGGGGCATTTGACCTCTGAGCTACACCCCCAGCCCTATATTTTATTCTTTATTTTGAAATAGGGTCTCAATGAGTTGCGGGGGGGGGTGTCACTAAGTAGCTGAGGCTGTCTGCGAAATGCGATCCTCCTGTCTCAGTTTCCCCAGTGCTGGGATTACAAGTGTGCGCCCCCACGCCCGGTCTTAATGGGATAAAGGATGGTGGAGACACACACACACCCATCACCCAATTAGCCCTTACCCAATTCCCACCCCATTCCCTCCCCCTCCCTCCTTCCCACGCTTGGCTTAGTGACTGACTTTGATATGTTTAAGTACATCATGTGCTTTAGAGAGTTTCCCTCTTCCCCCTCCCATCCCCTCAGTTAGTTCGCCTTATTTGCTTCTCTATAGGATCTCCTTCTTCATCTAGAGTTCCTCCTGTTACCCATTTCTCCCTAGCTCTTGCATATTAGGGAAGGCATCTGATTTCTTATGTTTTAAACTTTGAAACAGGGTCTTGCTCAATTGCTGAAGCTGGTTTTGAACCTGTTATCCTCCTGTTTCAGCTTCCCAAGTATTGTGATGACAAGTGTGCCCCGCCATGCCTGGCTCACTCTCACCTTTTTGCCATCTCTTGTTAGCATCTGTTATACTTAGATATAAAGTGTCCCCTAAAGAGCTCATTTATTAATATTCAGGGTGGATATAATTGAGTCATGAGGGCTGTAATCCCAGAAGTAGATAAAGCCATTGTAATGGATTTACCTGGCTCGCACCTGGTAGGCCAGTAGGATGTGGCTAGAGGAGGTGGTCCCTGGGGGTGCAGTCTCGGATATTATACATATGGTTTCTTTTCCCCCTGTTCGTTCTCTCTCGCTCTTGCTCTCGTTTCTGGACACCATGATGTGAGGAGCGCAGTCCGTGTGCTCTCCTCTCTCTGCCTCCAGTCACCACTCCCTGAGATCTGCAGTTCCTGGCCTCACATGGGCTGAACTCAAAACTGTAAGAAAATAAATCTTCTTTCCTCTAAATTACACAGTCAATCTGTTCTATTATGGCTCCACGAATGCTGATGGATACAAGGAATGGTACCAAGCAAGTGGGATCCCTGCCGTATCTAAGTCTGACCTTGTGGATCGTGGCTCTTTGGAACTGGTTTGCGAGAGAAAAGTGGAAGGGCCAGAGTATTGGTAGAAAGGCGAAGGGCAGAGCCTGTGCTCTGGAGATTCTTGCGGGCAAGGAGAACTCCATAGGGAAATGGAGTAGAGGCCATGTGTATTACACGTTGGCAAAGAATTTATTCATATTTTGCCCATGTCCTGAAACATTTCTGAGGCCAAATTTAAAGATGCTGGGCTGATTAAATTGGTGGAGGAAATCTCAGAACAGCAGAATATTCAAACTGTGTTATGGATATTGATGTCCACATTCAGCCAGCTGTACAGCGAATTTTAGAAGTGGGAATTAAAGCAGAGAGACTTTAAAGATTTGCAGTTTAGCTGGGCATGGTGGTGCATGCTGGTAATCCTAGCATTGGGGAGGCTGATATAGGAAGATTGCGTTTTGCAGCCAGCCTCGGCTACTTAGTGAGGCCCTCTGCAACTCAGTGAGACCCTGTTTCAAAATAAAAGAATAAAGCCAGGTGTGGTGGTGCACACTTATAATCCCAGTACTTGGGAGGCTGAGACAAGAGGATTGTGCAGGTTCAAGGCCAGCCTGATCTACTTAGTGAGGCTTCCAGCAACCTAGTGAGACCCTGTTTCCAAATAAAGAATAAAAAAAAATAGGGCTGGGGGTATAGCTCAGAGGTATAGTCCCCCTGGGTTCCATCCTCAGTACCACACACACACACAAAAAAAAAATAAAAATGTCCCAGTGGCAATGATTAAGGAGGGCATGACTACCTTTTCTATTGTTGGTCCATCTTGGAGCCCATGTATTGCTGGCTTTGCTAGAAAGAGGAGATCATGGATGCGTTCCCCCTGGATTTCAGAGGAAGGCCCGGGAAGCCTGGCAATGTGTGGCAGGGTTGGAATCCCTGCAAGCAGGCCCAAGTGGGGCACTTTGTGAAGCTACAAGGGTAAAGTCAAGGTTGCAAGAAAAGCCTTTGAGATTTAGAAATGCCAGAAATGTGGAACGACCAGGAGAAAAGGCTACTAGCTGCAAGCCATAGGGACAGGCCTCAGGGATGGGGCTGCCAAGGCCCCTTGGAGATCACATCTCACCACCATGTGTCCTGGATGCCAGAAGTGGGGCTGCAAGGTCAAATGCTTGCCCTGCTGCTTTCATTACTGTTTTGGTCCTATCCCTTCTTCCTATGGCCCTATTTCCTCCCTTTGGGAATGCAAATGTTTACACTTTGCCATTGTATATTAGAGCATGTAATTTGCTTTTTATTTTGATCTTTTATTGTCTTTTACAGGGACACACAAGAGTTCACCTTGAGTCTCAGAGGAGACTTTGGACTTTGGGACTTTTTGGCGATGCTGGAACTATTAAGACTGTGGGAACTCTTGGAGAGGACTAAATGTATTTTGCATTCTGAGCTGGGCATGAGCTCTTTAGGGGCCAGGGACAGAGCATTAGAGTTATATATAAAATGTTCCCTAAAGAGCTCATTTATTAATATTCAGGGTTGATATAATTGAGTCATGAGGGTTATAATCCGAGAAGTGGATAAATACATTGTAATGAATTTATCTGGGTGGTACCCAGTAGGCCAGGAGGCTGTGGCTGAGGAGGTGATCCCTGGGGGTGCAGCGTTGGGGCTTGATTATCACCCCCAGGGACCACCTCCTCCAGCCACACTCTACTAGCTTGGGTATATGGTTCCTCCTCCTCTGGCTGTCTCTCTCTTGCTTCTGGCCTCCAGAACAAAACCCATGTGCTCTCCCTCTCCCCACCTTCTGTTGCCATTCCCTGAGAGTCACAGGCCCTTGGCCTCACATGGACTGAACCTTAAACTGTAAGAAAATAAATATTTCTTCTAAGTTACATAGTCAACCTTTGGAGTATAGCTGCAAGAATGCTGACGGATATAGCATCTCTTAGAGGATCTGAATGAAAGTTTTCACACAGAGACCCTACATCTTTGGGGAAAGATCACAGTGGTCGTGAATCATCCTCCTCCTTCTCATTGTCTTCCTCTTCCTGGCCTTCTATCTCTGAGCTACACCCCCAGCCCTATTTTAGCTTTTCATTTTGAAATGTGGTCCAAGTTGCTGAGGGTCTCGTTAAGTTGCTAAGGCTGGTCTTGAACCTGCAATCCTCCTGTCTTAGCTTTCTAAGTACTGAGATTCCAGGCATGTGCCACCATGCCTGGCAGTGCTGTCTCATTCTTATGCCAAATGCCTTAGGGCTGCAGAAACTCTTAGGGTGTTTGTTCCTAGCCTTTGGGACACCCTTTAAGGACCAACAAAAGGCCAAACATATATATATATATATATATATATATATATATATATATATATATATATATATGTATATTTAGTTTCTGCTATGAGCACTACTGCTTTAGAGGAATTCAGTGATAGTTTCCTAGAATTCATTAGAAGCCTTGGCAGGGGATGATGAGGGTAGGTAATGAAGGGGAGTAGAAGAGCTTCTCCAGAAGGAAAGTTGACTGGTTTAAAAACTCAGTCTTCTTCTTGATTTTTGTTTATTTTCAATTGTTTCACCTTCATATCTGAAGTAAGATGTATCACTTAAAATTTCTGATTTTAGGGTGTTGGGCTCTAACTAAATCCCAAAGAAGAGTTTCTCTACACCTAGCTCTAAGAATAACTGGGAGGTTCCGTAAGAAGAGCTGGTCCAGGCCTGCCTGAAGTTTCAATTCACCACCAAGTTTAAAGTCATAGGATTTACCCTGGTGACTCAGAAGGTAGAGGCAGGAGGATTACAAAATTGAGGCCAGCCTCTGCAACTTAGTAAGACTCTGTTTCAAACTAAAGTTAGAACACCATAGTGATAGAAGCATACTCGTGTTTATAACAGCACAATTCACAATAGGCAAATTATACAGCCAACCTACGTATCCATCAGCAGAGGAAGGGATCAAGGAAATGTGGGCTATACACACAGCGGAATTTTACTTGGTTCCAAAGAACAAAATTATGCCATTTTCAGGAAAATGGATGGAGCTAGAGAATATTATGCTCAGCCCAGGGTTGTATGCTTTCTTTCATATGTGGAAGCTAGAGAGAAAATAAGAAACAAAGGAGACTTCAGATAAACGAGGAGAGAGGCTAGTAGAAAGAGGCAGAATAGTGGAAGGGGCTGGGGGAGGGAGGTGAGGAAGGGGAAAAGGAGGACTGAGGAAGGAAATGGACCAAATATAATGTTTTTATTTGCATGTGTCACTATCGATCAAAGTAGCATGTATGTGGAGGGATCTGGGGGAACAGGGGTAGAGTGGGGTGTGGAGAGAAACACCCCAAGAGATGTTGTGCGCATATACAAATGGGTCACTTTGAATCTCAGTATGATGTATAATTACCCCGCACCAATACCATTCTATGAAACACATACAGGGCTCGGGATGTAGCTCAGTGGTAGAGTGCTGTTCGGCGCCCGCCTAACTCCAGTAACCAACCAAACAAAAAGTCATTGGGCCTGAAAGAACCACCAGGACTTCACGCCGGGTCCTAGATAGTGCTATCACATCAGCTGAAGGACTCATCCAGCACTGCATTGTGACACTGATAGCCGGCAATTCTCATGAGTTGGAGACAAAGAGGCTGGTCAACTTTCTAATCCTACTGAATGCACAAACCAATAGAATTAGACAGCGGTTTACAATATAAAGACAATTTTATTGCCAATAAAAGCCTTTAATAACTCATTTTTATCCTGTTTCAGTAGGACCTTATTCTTTCTGATGAAAATCCAGTCATAGCATCTCTCATTAAAAATAAAATTATTTTGAAATAAATAAATATATAAAATAAATAGCATATACATTTCATAAATAGTTTGACCTTATGCACAGTATCCATGCTTACATTTTAATATCATTTTTTTTTCTTACAACCTACCCCATCTCCCACTTCCAACGCAGGAAGACTGCATGTCAGGGCTGACCGGAAGCCTGCAGAGCCCATGCGGGAACCGTTTGCAGCAGGGCCGGAGCCCAAGGATTTTTTTTTTTTTAAATGAGACTTTTCCAATACTCTGTAGGTAGCATCTACGGCAGATTCCTTGTTCTTTTGTTTATACTCATTGTCAAGGTATTTGGGTAGATTGTGGGCTAAGATACCCCTGATCCTTGGCAGGGGATCCCATTCTTTTTTGTGCCACCTCACGGGAGAAAACATGAATTAAAAACAAAACATATATACAAGATTCCCTTGGGCCCACCCTTCCCCCCACATCCCTCCCCAAAATAACCCAACCTTGATATACACTTTGAACAAGGGAACAGCTGGGTCAAGTTGAACAGTAAGTGCTTCTGTGTTATCTAAATTGATAGGAAGGAAGGATTCAAAAGCTATGAGTATAGTGCTTGCAGGGACAACCGTGGCCTCAGAGTACACGGGTCACAGCGGTCACACCAGAGGTCCGTTATCTATAGCGGAAGAGGTCTCTGGACATGGAGGGCAACTTAGAAGGGTCTACTGGCCTGGGTAAAAAGTGAGTGAATTTCTGATGTCGTTTAGTCCTGTATCCCTCCCGGGGTGAGCCGTCTTTATTCAGGGCCACGTAATACTGTCTCTCCGAGTCCGAGTGTTTGTATAAGGTAGACGCATACGTGTTGTACCAGTTTTCTTCAAACTGTTCCCGGAAAACACATTCACGTGTGAGTTTCTTCTGTGAGGGTAAGAAAATAAAGCAGAGCCTGTTAGATGACTATCTGTTCCGTGTCAGCTTGCTGGTGGAGAAATACTGAAGAAGCAGGAGCACACTGAGCTTAGAAAACGTTGGGCCCTTTGCCTGGTGTTACTCAGGTATCTGTCTACCAAAGAGCACAAAACACTCCCGACTGTATCTCCTTTGCCCTCTTTCATGAGCCACACAGAAAATGTTTGGGGTGAGATCTTTGGCAAAGGGATGAAATTAGAGAGGAACTCTACTAGTGTTTTCGCCTGAGAGTTTCTGTTATGGCCTTCTAATGCCCTGCCGGTCCCCTTCCCCCCACCAGCATTCTTCCTACTTATGGCTAATAATGTTCAAATCCATTGAGATTACAGTCAACCACGTCCACTGGCAGGCAAAGGCCTCCCGTCTATATAAAGCTCCATGGGAGGTGAGCTGTGATCTCTCCTAATGAAGGGTCGCAGGCCTGTCAGTTGGAAAGCTCAGAAAAGATCTCCTTGAAAAGCTCCTCCAATCTGGCTACTTCAGGCTGGCAGCTTCTGGGTCTCTTGCCTCTGTCCCTTCTCACACTTGATCCGGCCACCATACTATTTGCTGGGGTTGCCGATACTGGGTGCTAGGGACAGGCCTATCTAGGAGGTGTCAGGGAAAAATGTGTTCTGATTCCATGGGGTGTAGGCAGCCAGAAAGGATGCTATGTGACTCAAAAGTTCGAGCCAGGAGCTGGGATCCCCTGAAAGGGTTAAGGTCAGCTAAGTCACTTACCCTTCCCCGGGGCTGGGCTAGCTTCCAGAAGAGAGAAAATGTATTGCAGCTAGCCCAGTCCTAGCTAGGGGCTTAGGACGGTCACTGAACTGTGGAACCCTCATTCTTTATTGCTTGTTTCATTTCACCTTTGGCATTGAGCTGAAGCAATCTAGAAACCAGGGACCGTGTTGTTAACATCAGAATCCTGAATTTGAAGGCCAGTGCCATTACTGCCCTTTTAGTTGTTGTTATTGGGGCTGGCATCCCAGGGGCATTCTACCTCCAGGCTGTACCTCAAGACTTTTTAAATTTTGAAACAGGGTCTTACTAAGTTTCTGAGGGCTTTGCCAAGTTGCTGAGGCTAGTCTCGATCATACGATCCCTGTGTGATCCATATGAGATCCTCATGTGTCTCAGCCTGCCATGAATTACAGGTGTGTACCCCTGTGCCTGGCTCGCCACAGTTGATTTTGTATATGTTAGTCTGCCGCTCTGCTGAGCACCCATTAAAATGGAGACGTGGTCCTTGGGAAGGTCATTGCCCCAACCCTGACTATCTACTGACAGATCAGCACAGCTTACTGTTATCATCAGATTAGCTGGCTTTTTAATGCAAACGGTCAGAGCAATTAGATCACAGAAAAGTTTATGTTTCTATGGGGGGTGGGAGTGAAGGAGTCAAGATGTTATGGAATGAGGCTCCGGGCAGCCAAGAAGTAATAAGAAGATCCTAATCCTTTACAGTTTACATAAGTGGAGTCAAGTGCTAAACATTTTTACATTGTCCAAATACAGGCGGTAATAGCTTCCAAAATAACCTGAAACTTACCGATCCATACAGCTCTCCACGCTCATTCATTCCTAGGTACAGGCCAGAGTCTACTCCCCGGATGCTGATCAGCCCCACAGCCAGGCTGATAAACTCCAGAATTCCTAGAGCAGAAAGGGAGTGCCTGTCTGTTACTAACATCAAGCCAAGAGAACTGTTCTAGTTAATAGGACCCACCAGGCATTTACCCCCAACTGGAGGCCAGTTCTGGGCACCTTTGGTGAATTACCAGATGAAACTATCTTTTGTTGCAAGCATGAAACCTCAGAGAAGGTGCTCAGTCTCTCTGGCCTCAGTTCTGTTCTTTCCCTTTTTTCTCCCTCCCTCCCTTCCTCCCTCCCTCCCTCCCTCCCTCCCTCCTTCCTTCTTACCTACCTACCTTTTGGTACATAGGATTGAGCCAGTAGCATTCTATCTCCAAGTCACACTCCTAGCCTTTATTTATTTATTTATTTATTTATTTATTTATTTATTTATTATTTGCAGTACTGGGATTGAACCCAGAAGCATTCTATCTCCGAGCTATAGTCCCAGCCCTATTTTTTATTCTTTATTTTGAAACAGGGTTTCACTAAGTTGTGGAGGGCCTCACTAAGTTGCTGAGGCTGGCTGAGAACCTGCAATCCTCCTTTCTCAACCTCCCAAGTACTGGGATTACAAGCGTGTGCCATCACTCCTGGCTATTATTTTTTTGTCTTGAAATAAGGTCTTAGCCGGGCGTGGTGGCACACTTTTGTAATCCCAGCATTTGGGAGGCTGAGACCGGAGGATCGCGGTTCGCAGACAGCCTCAGCTACTTAGTGAGACCCTCTGCAACTTAGTGAGACCCTGTTTTAAAATAAAAGAATAAAAAATTGGGCAGGGGGAGTAGCTCGGAGGTCAAATGCCTCTGGGTTCCATCCCCAAACCCGCAAAAAAAAAAAAAAAGAAAGAAAGAAAGAAAGAAAGAAGGTCTTGATAGGTTGCTGAGAGACTCGCTAAATTGCTGAGGCTGGCTTTGAACCTGTGATCCTCCTGTTCCAGCCTCCCAAGTACTGGGATTACAGGTGTGCGTCATCATGTCTGGCTTGGCCTTAGTTTTTCCATGTGTAAAGTGGGGAAAACAATCTCTGATGCTCCTTAATACTCTTAGGCATATTTTAGAATTTATTTTGCGGCACTGAGAGTTGAACCCAGGGCCTGAACATGCTAGGTATATGCTCTGCTACTGAGCCCCATGTCCCTCCCTCTTAGGCATATTCTGAGGACAAGACCATGAGAAGGCTTTGGTTACAAACGCTCCAGTGATAAGAGATGGTAGTGCTCTTAAATACTACCCATTTTAAGAAATAGGAAGGCAGCTTTGTCCATGCGAGAATGAGGCCAGCTCTCTGTATCTTTCCCAAAGCCACTTTCCTCTTCTCCCAGCATTACGTCGCTGTCCTCTGGGCTGAACTTGTTTTGCACCCTCTCAGCCCCATGTCCTTAAAGCCACATGAGGCTGTCAACTGCCTGTAGTTGATTCTAACAAAGGCCACACAGGCCCTAAGTCTGCTTTCCCTGCTTATGGCCAGAGGAAACCTTGGCCTGGTGAGAGCTTTCTCCTAAAAAGTGCTCTCAGCGAGTACAGTCCCAGGCTGACAAGCCTATCATTCTCCCCTTCTCTCCTGGGAATTTTAAGTTTATCCATGGCAAAGAGTTGGCAGGTAGTTCTGGACTCCATGCTAATTTGAGGTGTTGCAACTTTAAGGGGAAA
This sequence comes from Muscardinus avellanarius, assembly GCF_963383645.1. NCBI lineage: Eukaryota > Metazoa > Chordata > Mammalia > Rodentia > Gliridae > Muscardinus > Muscardinus avellanarius. Next base: position 113,659,960 of record NC_137792.1, on the reverse strand, counting down.
GGGAAGAAATTCAGAAGTGTCCTTGTAACTGACAAGGTTAGAGGGGAGGACTTTCAAATTTCTTTTACCCTGCAGGAGGAAAAAAACCTCAACTAGGAAGAGCATACAAAGACTCAGAAAGAAAATCCTGGTGATAGTGAAGACTTGACAATTTTGTCCTAAGATAGTAAAACTATTGTCTGGATACAGGTGTCACGTATTCTTCCTTATTATTCCTGTCTCTAGCTATACTTTTTAAAAATTTTTATTGGTGCATTGTATTTATACATCATAATGGGATAAAAAACTTGTGTAGACATACATGCACACATTGCCCAGTTCTAGCTATACTTTTCAACCTACAGACCAAAAGCTGGACACAATTGCCAGAGGCATCCAGAGTTGTGAAATGAGCTCATATCTAACTGGATTTCATTTAAAAAAATGCAGTTCTTAAGTGTAATAGTAGAGGAAGAAGGCTGAGGTTGATTAATGGAGAAGCGGCATTCGAATATGTGTAAAAGTAGGAATGTAGCATGGTTACCCTGGACACTCACTGTTGGGAGGGGAAAGGGGAAGTGGGGGAGGAGAGGGCACCAAGCACAGTCTGAATGTATGCCATTTTCAATATGATCCACATAAAAAATAAATAAATAAAAGCCAGGCGTGATGGCGCACGCTTGTAATCCCAGCATTCAGGAGGCTGAGACCGGAGGATCGTGGTTCGCGGACAGCCTCAGCTACTTAGTGAGGCCCTCTGCAACTCAGTGAGACCCGGTTTCAAAATAAAGAATAAAAACTAGGGCAGGGGGTGTAGCTCCGAGGTCGAATGCCACTGGGTTTTATCTCCAGACCCGCATATAAATAAATAAATAAATAAATAAATAAATATTTCATAATAAAAATGAGTAATAGTATTCGGAAGTCAAGTTTAAAACTCCAGCAGGCAGAGTTGTGAGGAGCCGGTAGGGGAAGGGGGTGGCGGAATTCAAGCGCTGCAACTTCGGGAGCATGTGTTTTCACGGACCACCCAGATCTATTCCAAGGATATAAGGTTCTGCTGCTGCCAGCCTGTAGAACACTTAGGGTTTGGCCTTTGGTCTCTTCATGGAAATCCTCTGAGTTTTATTCCCGGTTTGCTTGTTACTCTTACAGTACAAAGAAAGGAGTCTGGGGAAAAGAGATTGACCCATGATGGTAGGGCGTAAGGGAAATAGCTAGTTCTATGGAGGGGTTTATGAAACACTAACTTTTTGATTGTTTTGTAACTGGGGATTTAACCCAAGGGGCAATGTACCTTTGAGCTATACTCTCAGCCCTGTTTATTTTGAAACAGGGTCTCTATAAGTTGCCGAGGGTCTTGCTAAGTTGCCGAGGCTCTCCTTGAGCCTGCAATCTTCCTGTCTCCACCTCTTAAATCCTGGGATTATAGCTGTGAGGCACCAAGCCTGATTTGCGATGCTGATTTAATGGATTCAAATCTTTAGTTGCTCTGTACAAGGTTCTTCCCTGATAAACACTGTGTGTGTTTAACTGGGGATTGAACCTAGGGGCATTCTACCTCCGGGCTATACCTGTAGCCCTATTTTATTTTTTTGAAACAGGGTCTTGCTAAATTGTTGAGGTTGGCCTTGAACCTGTGATCCTCTTGTTTCAGCCTCCCAATTACTGGGATTATAGGTGTATGTCATGGCATCCAGCTTGCCCTGATTAACACTTTATTTTTTTACTTTTAATTGTTTGCAGGTTTGGGGATGGAATCCAGGGGCATTTGACTTCTGAGCTACACCTCCTGCCCTATTTTTTATTCTTTTTTTTTCTTTTGTGGTACTGAGGTTCGTGGAACCCAGGGGCTTTTCTACCTTCAGGCTATACTCCCAGACCTATTTTCTATTTTATTTGGAAACAGGGTGTCACTAAGTTGCTGAGAGCCTCACTAAGTAGCTGAGGCTGGCTTCGAACCTGTGCGATCCTCCTGTCTCAGCCTCCCAAGCACTGTTTTGAAACAGGGTCTCACTAAATTGCTGAGAGCCTCACTAAGTAGCTGAGGCTAGCTTCAAACTTGTGCGATCCTCCTGTCTCAGCCTCCCAAGCACTGGTTTGAAAGAGGGTCTCACTAAATTGTGGAGGGCCTAAGTAACTGAGGCTGTCAGCGAACACTGATCCTTCTGTCTCAGCCTCTTGAATGCTGGGATTACAAATGTGTGTGTGTGTGTGTGACCACGCCCAACTTCATTAACATTTTAATAAATGACTCCTAAGAGGGCAGAGGAGGATTGCTATCCTAGTTCCAGAAGAGAATAGAGAGGGATGATGTAATCAATATCCAAAGAGATTTCAAGAGGATGTAAAAGTTTGCTGTCTCCAACAAAAGAATGGGAATCAATATAAGGTCCTGCACTTTGGTCCCCCAAACCAATTTCTCAAGGTGTTTGTGGCACCTCTGGTGCAGATAGTTGAATTAACCACATTCCTTAGTTCATGGCCTGTTAACATCACTGGTCTGGGCAAGGGCTTTTCAGTTACCTTTTATTTGTGTGGTGCTGAGGATTGAACCCAGGGGCATTCTACCTCTGAGCTACACCTCCAGCCTTATTTTTTTATTCTTTATTTTTGAAACCAGGTCTCACTGAGTTGCAGAGGGCCTCACTAAGTAGCTGAGGCTGGCCGCGAACCTGCGATCGTCCTGTCTCAGCCTCCGAAGTACTGGGATGACAAACTTGCACTACCACGCCTGGCTTCAGTTACCTATTTTTATCTTCATAGCCTGCTCCCATTCACCTCCTCACTTCAGGCAACAATGTCAATTTTCTTGAAAACATGTACTGTCATTTTGTGTTTCTGTGCAATTTGGGGGGTCCTGGGGATTGAACTTAGGGCCTCAAGCGTGCTATGTGCATTTTCATTATATGCAAGTCTGCCCATCTCTGTGATGGGGGGAGACATGGTTCCGCAAAACACAGGTGGCAGTGGCTTAGGGATCGGGTCAAAGTAAGCTCAGTATGGTGGCTGATTAGCAGGATTATTAAAAAGCTGATGTCAACCTTGTCACATAAAGATTAAAGATCAATGACAAGCTAATGTAAAAACCAGAAACAAAGGGAAAAAGCGAGTATGACCTAAGGCTGCCTTGAGAGCGGTCTAGTGACCTAGCCTAAGGGAGAGGTTAGCCCCCACTAGTCTCCTGGGCCTTAGCTAGACCACACCGGGAGCCCTGTGCTTAGTTCTACTATGTTTAGACAGGGCTATGAAAATCAGGAACCTGGTCAAAGTCGAGCGAGCAGTATGGCAATGAAATCAGAAACCAGGCCACGATGGAGTTCTGGGTGCTAAACTCTGAGGGACAACCAAGCAACCCGAGCCTCTGGTTCTTTGCTCAGGCAAGATTACTTGCAAGCGTCACGCACGTCTTAGTTCCCGCATTCTCTGAGGTGTCTTGTGTCTCTGACTACCCTGAACTCATTAGGTAGCAGAGGGCAGTTTGTGATCTCACCGCCCAAGACCCCGTGTGAGAACAAATCGTGAAACCCAAAAGGTGTGGCTATTTTTGAGTTACCACAGTGCTTCTCCAACTCTGTTAACCCTGATGCCAAAGGACAGATCATGCAGGAAGTCACTTGGGTTGTGTCCAGTAACAGGGGTCTCCAACAGCTGGAGTCATCCCTGCCCAGCTGTCTTGGGGCATCATTTCCCTTTGCCAACTTTCCTCTTAGCTGGATTCAGACTGTGGGAACCCAGTGGCACATGATGATGGAACAGATATTTCTAAACCTTCTCCTGAATCCCAGCCAGCAGGAAAGGGGAGAGAAAACAAGCCATTTTCATATTTTCCCAGCTACAGCTGGACAGGGGTGTTAACAGCAAAGCATTGAGGCGAAGCTTGTCCTCAGTTCTCTCAGCCCTTCAAGGCCCAGGATCTCCCTCCACTCTGCCTTCTTTTGACCCGTCTACCTCAGGCGCTGGCCCTTGCTTGACAGTTTCCAGACTCGTCTCTTCTTACACCTCTCTCCTCATGCCCTCAGTCAAAACCAATCCGTCCTGGGGCCCCGGGCTTCGGTACCTCGTTAGATGACTGGCTAATGTGTCATTTAATCTGGTTGCACAGCTCGCCTGAGCTCCCTCAGCCACCCTTCCACACCTTCGGGGCCAAGACAGTGCTGCCCCGGTATGTTGCCAAATCAGAATCAGATCGCTCGAAATCCCAAGCAGCTGCAGGAGCCTGCTCCATCCCACCTGGCAAGAGGCCTCTCCTCCAGTCTGGCTCTCAAGCCCAGCTCCAAGTCCACAGGTGCCCCTCAGGAATGCCAGGATCCCTGCACACCGCATGGAAACCCCCAGCAGCCAGGCGAGGACTGAAATCCTCCTGGCTACTGATTGCAGATGGAGAGCGAGGAGCACTTGCCGTGCCAACAGGTTATTATTTGGAGTCGGGGCTGCTCTTGGGTTCAGCCCGACTCATTCTGAACACATGGATTCCAGGGTAATCCTTGGGGGCCCTGCTCTCCAATTACAACAAATAGCTATTTACTTTACATGGCCTTTGGAGACTACCTCCTCCTCCCAAGCAGAAATCTATAATATTTTATATCTTAAGTCTGGCCTACTTTACCCTGCTGGAATGTTGACTGCTAAAGCACTTATGGAATGCTAAAGTTTCGATTTATTGAATACCCTGGCTGATTAACTGAAATGTGGAGGGAGGAGAGAGTTAGCAAACTCAAATGCCACCTCTTTCTGTGCCAAAAGCTAAACCCAGAAAGAGTAAGTTGTGTGTTTGAAAGTTGGCAGGGGGAGGTTCCGAGGAGACAGCTTTGACCAGTTATCATTTCCTTTACAGGAAATACATGGAGCTGCCAGGAAGTCAGGGAAAGAGGAAAGGGAAAAGGTGATGTAGAGGTGGTCTCGGGGTGTGCGTGTGCACGCACATGCATGTGGGTTTTTAAGGGCAAAACCCCAAATGAAGCAGTCAGTTAAGCAGCAGGGAAAACATCCCTTCCTTTGCCTGTCTTATTTCTTTAAACGTAACACTCTTAGTAGGCCTGCGAGATGAAAAGAAATCAAGATGTGCCTTTGGGGAGGTAATTAAACACCACTTATCCTGAGAACCTATTACTGATTTGTGTTGACCTTGTAGGTTATTGTACTCAGCTTAGCCACACAAATGCTCGTAGCTGCTGGGAGCTGTGCTTAGAGTTTACCCTCCTTTGCTGCCTCCCCTTCTCCCATATTTCCATCATTTCCTGACTTTCGTGTGTGTGCGTGTGTGTGTGTGTGTGTGTGTGTATGTATATATATATATATATATATATATATATATATATATATATTTCTTTTATGCACAAACTATTCTAATACCTTTAGGCCATTTCTGGGAGCCTCTGAGGCCAGGATGGGAATCCCATTCCTAACAGAGAGGAACAAAAAGATACTGCAAAGTCACAGGTGATGGAAAGGAAGGGAACCAAAAATCCCTCTCCTCCCATTCCCCCTTATCACCCTTTTGAGGACCTGCTGCAAGTTTATGCAGATACCTGCACCCCTCCATTAGCCCTTCCAACTGATGACGGTACTCCAGCTCAGTTTGAGTGCATTTTTTCAAGATGACAAAGACCTCATTAGGGTCCCTGCCTGCTCTCGGCACGGAAGACCAACTCTGGCCCTAAGTTGTTTTCCAGGCTTGACCTCACCCAGAAACTGGCCCCTACTTCCCCCTTTAACTGTGCACACCAGATGAAGCCCTAGGGAGGCTTAGGGAATAGGAGGATGGTGAGATTTTGGAGTTGGAGGGTTGTGGGAGAAAGGAAATCGTGTCAGGCTTCAGGGTAGGCAGAGCCTCTGACTGGCTTAGGAATAGGTGCCCTTCTTGGAATATAGAAACCTTGGGAGGAAGCAGAGGGCAGGGGGGTGGGGGTGGGGTGGGAGTGAGGGTGGCAGGGTAGTTGTCACAGCACCCGTGTGATGGCTGAGCAGAGAATAGGAAATTGGAAATGAAAGTGGTAAATTACTGAGGAGGGAACACATTTGTTTAAAAATCGAATGATCTCCGTCCCAGCGCAAGGCTTATATTAATTGTGCAATTCTATATATGAGACAGTGTTCTTTGAACAATCTGCATAGTGCTGGGCAGGCAGTGCCAGTCCTGGATGGAGGTTAGACAGGTTCTGTGCTGGGTCTAGGGGACACCTGTTGCTGGGGACTGGGAGTGAGCTCAGTATGGTTTCCTCAGTGGGGCAAGAAGCCTAGAGGTAGTTTTAGACAAAGCTGCTCTGGGATGGTGGACACAGGTTTCCCCGAGCTTCTTGGATCCCCAGCTCAAGCCTTGCGCTGCTGCCTGCATTGGCGCCTACTCCTGCCAGGGGAACCCCGAGGCAGACAGGTGCCACGATGCCGGGCCCTGGCAGCCCAAAGCCATCGGGGCGCGCGTGGCCCATCCACCACGCCCCATAGCCCGAGCGGGCTCCTGCTCCAGCCCGTCACCCTTGAGGCCCCGGCGGCCGGTGCCGCAGCCGAGGTCCCGGGGCGCTAGGGGAGAGCGCCCACCCCTCTCCCATCTCCACCTGCTTTAGTCGCTCCCGGGGGTTAGCAGGGTGCGATGGGCAGAGGAGAGCGCGTGCCGTGCGGGGGGTGCTGGCCGCCACGGGGCTCCGCTCCGCGCCGTCCGTCCCGCCTCGACGGGCCCGGAGGGAGGGCTGCAGCCAGGGGCGGGCCGCGGGCCGCGCCGGAGCTCCAAGCCGTCCCGTCGGCTCCCCGCGCCGCCCGCCCGCCTCGCGTCCCTGCCCGCGGCCGCGTCCTCACCGAAGCGGCTGTGATCGTGGCGGGTGCCGTGCACCGTGCCGTTGGGGAAGATCTCCAGGTGGAAGCCGGTGCGGCAGTAGAGCTGGCGGCGCCGCAGGATCCCCTTCAGGTGGGCGAAGTCCGTGGGCGAGCCGCGCTGCAGCTTGCCCTCGATCTGGCCCAGGCGCTCGTTCAGGAATCCCGGGGAGTCGGCTAAGGGCACGTTCCCCAGAGACGAGGAGAAGCCGTGCAGATCCCAGTCCAAGGAGGCGAAGACGCCCCCCACCTCCGCCATGGCGGGGCCGAGCCGGGGCCGCGGGGCGCGAACTGCCTCTCCCCGCCGGCGGGCGGCGGCGCTCGCTCGCGCTCTGCCCACTGCAGCCGACGTCTGTTCGCGTCCAAGGAAGTTCTCAGCGGCGGGGAGCGTGGGGCCGCGCGCTCCCGACCCGGCTCTCAGGCGCAGAGCCGCTGGCCCTCCGCATCCATCGCGCCCGGCCGCGCATCGCTGGCTCCGCGGAGCTCGCGAACGCAGACGGCACTTTATATACGTACCCACTCCCCTTACATTGACATATTGGATATTTAAATACAAGCCCCACCTCGCTGGCATCCCCTCAGAGATTGGTGTGTGGGTTTTTTCCCTTCCCCTTCTCGTAGCCATTTGGCTCTTTGGGGGAGAGGGGGGCGGAGGGGGGAGAGCGAGCGAGCTTCACTCCCTCTTTTATTATGAAAAAAAAAAATGGCAGGAAAAAGCTACACATTGCAGTGAGGCATAACTGCTTTTGGCAGGTTTTTCTGAAACTGCTGATGAAATAACGGAGCCCCGTGCGTGGAGGCCGTTGGCGCCCACGGCCACTCAGGCCCGTCTCGCCGGGGGTCTGTCTGTCCGTCTGCGGTGCTGGGGCCGTCCCCCAGCTCCCCTGCATCCTCAGGTCGCGGGCCTTCGGCAAGTGCCTGGGGACCACGGGTGGGGCTTCCAGGTCCCCGGTGGGTGGAAGGATGTGCCCCCTAGTCCCACTCCCCACGTGTAGGTCTGTAGAGGGCCGAGGAAGCGAAAATCGGGAACCGAATGCAATTGCAAAATTTGGGTTGGGGTGCACATGCCGAGGCGGGGGCCTTAAGGGGACTGGGAGGAGCGGGAAAGCCCACGGAGGAAAGAAGACATTTTTTTTTTTTAAGGGACGTTACTGCTTAGGAAAAGGAGGGGGGAGTAAGAAATAGAAAGCGATCTTTTTGAAAAATGATCTCCGCCGGCTTTCTGGGCGCGCTTTTACAAGGCTCCCGAGAGCCAGCCCGAGGCGAGGCCATTGGAAGCCTGGTGGGGGCTTCTCCCCACCGATTTTCTTGTTGGAAACAGGTGTTTCCTCGCGCTGGCCTGTGCTCCGTGATAGTCCAGCATCAGGGAGAGCGGCCGTTGGGGCGGGAACCGGCGGCGGACAGGGCAACTGGCAGCCGAGAGGACCTGGGGAACAGGTGTCAGCCCGCTCCGACCCCCGCACCTGAGCCCCGGGGCTCTCTTGGGTCCTGGCTCTCTGAGTCCCGCTCGCCTTATTAAAGGGCGTCGCGCCTTGCAGTTTTCACCCGCAGCCGGCGCTGGCCGCCTTCCCAGGTTTTCCCAGCAGCTGAACGCAGAGCCCGCCGCGCCGCCCGCCTCCCGCCCGCCCGCCGCGCCTCCTGCTGGAGACCCCTCTAGAGCTGCAAGTTCGAACTCTGGGTCATCCTGAGAGGGGGAAAACTTTTCCAGTCCAATTCGGATCATTGCAATTCAACGTCTTGTTCCTGGCTGCCATGGGCTTCCGTGTTCACTCCCTAGAACCACAGAAATTCTCGGTTTGGAATATCTTGTCTCCCTAGCTCCGGGAGAACCCCCAAGGCGAGGTATAAGGTCCTACACTTCGTAGACAGCGCAGAAAGAATCGGATGTTCTTCGAGTAGTAGAGAACACAGACGCAAAGCATCTTCCAGTCGCGGTGGACACAAATGCAAGAGGTTATACCTGTATGTATGGATGAAATGATAGGCCGGGAGTTTTTCTTTTGGTACTGGAGGAAGGTTCAAACCTAAGGACATTCTACCTCCGAGCTACACCTACACTCCCAGCCCTTTATATTTTTTTTTTTTTTTTTGCGGGTCTGGAGATAGAACCCAGAGGCATTTGACCTCCGAGCTACCCTATTTTTATTCTTTATTTTGAAACAGGGTCTCACTGAATTGCAGAGGGCCTCACTAAGTAGCTGAGGCTGTCCGCGAACCGTGATCCTCCTGTTTCAGCCTCCCAAATGCTGGGATTACAAATGTGCGCCACCATGCCCGACTAGCCCTTTCCATTTTAAAAAAATATTCTGAAACAGGATCTAAGTTGCCGAGGGTCTTGCTATAATATGGCTTAAGCTATCCTCAAACCTGCGATCCTCCCGTCTCAGCCTCCCAGCAGCTGGGATTTACAGGCATATGCCACCATGCCCAACTGGGAGTTGCTTTAAAATGATCCAAAGTAGCTCATGCCTGTAGTTTCAGTATTTGGGAGGCGGAGACAGGAGGATCGCAGATCCAAGTCAGCCTCTGCAATTTAGCGAGGCTCTCAGCAACTTAGTAGAGCCCAGTTTCCAAATAAAGAATAAAGAGAGGGCAGGGTGTAGCTCAGATGTAGAATGCCCCTCGGCTCAATCCCCAGTACCCCAGCCCCATATATAATGATATGTAAAATATACAAAATACATATCGACGTTTCCATAATAAAAGACTTTATAAACGTACTTGCCTAACAGGCACAAGGCCCGGTGTTCAATCCCAGCACTGCCAAAAAAAAAAGAAAGAAAAAAACCAGGAATCAACATAGAGCAATAATAATGAAATCATTCCTCTTTCTCCCTTCGAAGAGTTTGTGGATTTGGCGAGAAGGTGGAGAGAGAGAGGTTGAGGTTAGGACAAGTACTTAAACCAGTAGGATGCACCGCAGTGAACATGCGCAGTACTCTGCGGATTTCTTTTTTCTTTCTTTTTTTTTTTGGTGGTACTGCGGTTCCTGGAAGCCCTTCTACCTCCGGGCTACATTCCCAGACCTATTTTATATTTTTGAAACAGGGTCTCCTGAGCCAGCGCGCGCGGCTGGCTTCGAACCTGCGCGATCCTCCTGTCTCCGCCTCCCAGGCGCGGGGATTACAAGTGTGCGCCACCACGCCCGGCAGTACTGTGCGGATTTATAAAGCAAAGACTTCCAGGGGCTCCAGGTTCTGGAATCAAGTGGTCTTTGTAATAGATGGGCCTTGCAGGGAAAATGAGAAGAGCTTTGCAAATGTAGATAGGCCACTTCCAGAACGGAGAAAAGAGCAACAAAACCAAGTGGAAAAATTTTAATTGGTGAAACCTGATTCTTAGCCAGGCATGGTGGCACCTGCCTATAATCCCAGTACTTGGGAAGCTAAGACAGGAGGACCCCAGGTTCAAGACCAGTCTCAGCAACTTAGTGAGACTCTCACCAACCTAGGAAGATCCTGTTTGAAAAAAATATGGCTGGGGGTATAGTTCAGAGGTAAAAGATCCCTGGGTTCAGTCCCCAGTACCGCACACACAAAGGGCTGGGAGTGTAGCTTGGAGGTAGAATGCCCCTGGGTTCAATCCCTAGCACCAGAAAAATAAACAACCTCCTAATTTTGGGGGGTTTTAGTGAGTGCCAAATGAAATACTGTAAATAAAACTGCATTGTAAAGCATGTGATATAAAAGATTAGATGGCTCTAATACATCGATAGTGGCAAGGATCATTTTCTAAACAGACACTTCAGAAAGTTTTTGTATTCTTGGTCCCTCAACATTCACAAAGGCACCAATCACGGTTGGCAGATATAGAATCCTATTTTGTTGAAGGTCAGAGATATAAGCATTCCATCGCCCTTCTGGGGCCCTTTTCAGATTAGCTGACTGGCAATTCTATTTTAAATAATGTTTCTATAGCTGGGTGTGGTGATACACACACGTAATCCCAGTACTTGGGACGCTGAGACACCAGGACCACACGTTTGAAGCTAGTCTTAGCAATTTATTGAGACTCTCAGCAACTCAGTGAGACCCTGTTTCAAAGTATTAAAAATTAAAAAGGGATAAGGGTATAGCTCCTGGTCCTGCCCCTTGGTTCAATTCCCAGGACCACACACACAAAATTTACATAATATTTCTACGAAGCATCCCAATTGGCAGAATGCTTTCATAGAAGTCATTTAATTTTCACAACCTCATAGAATAGGAGGTGTCATTATTCCCATTTTAGAGATGAGAAAAATAGACGGTGAGTCTAAGTGACCAGCACAGAATCATATAGTTAAGAAGTAGCAGAGTCATAGTTTGTTCCCAGATCCCCTGGGGCCAGTTACTCTCAACCCATGGGATTTGATATTATGCAAAGATTAGTGTGTTGAGGACACTGAGACGTCAGAATAAGTCAGTTTTCACCAAACTCTCAGCAGGATATGGTTTCAAGCCAGGGTTGTATAGATATATGGGATGAGAGGAAAATGTAGTTGCAAAGAGAAAGCAGCCACGCGTGGTGGTACGTGCCTATAATTCTAGTACTTGGGAGGCAGAGACAGGAGGTTACTTGGTTTGAGGCCAGCCTCAGAAATTTAGTGAGACCTTGTTTCAAAATAAAACGGCTGGGGGTGTAGCTCAGAGACAGAATGCTTCGGATTCAATGACCAATACCACAAAAAGAAAAGAAAAGAAAGCCAGGCGTGGTGGCGCACGCTTGTAATCCCGGTGCTTGGGAGGCGGAGACAGGAGGATCGAGCAGGTTCGAAGTCAGCCCCGCTGGCTTAAGAGACCCTGTTTCCAAATAAAACTATAAAATAGGTCTGGGAATGTAGCCTGGAGGTAGAAGGGCTTCCAGGAACCCCAGTACCACCAATTTAAAAAAAAGAAAGAAAGAAAAGAAAAAAAAAAGAAAAAAAGAAGAAAAGGTAGGAAGGAAGAAACAGAGAGAAAGAAAGAGAGAAAATAAGAAAAATAGAAGCCAGGCGTGGTGGCGCACGCTTGTAATCCCAGCATTCAGGAGGCTGAGACTGGAGGATCGCAGTTCACGGACAGCCTCAGCTACTTAGTGAGGCCCTCCACAACTCAGTGAGACCTGGTTTCAAAATAAAGAATAAAAAATAGGGCAGAAGGCATAGCTCAGAAGTCGAATTCCCTGGGTTCCATCCCTAGATCCGCAAAAAAAAAAAAAAAAAAAGAAATAAAGCCAACCCTTATAGGATTCAGAGACAAAATAAAACCATTGATGGTAAGTGCAAAGGATTATGTCTGGCACATAGAAGACACTCAATGCATCTGGGACACCTTCCTCTTTTCCCAGTATGCCCCAAAGTTGACATGTAAAACAAAATTTATGGGCAAAAGGCATGGAGAAACATTACTTAAGACCAAGGATGGTTCTGGACCGGGGGTACCTTTTACCCCAGCAATTCCAGAGACTGAAGCAGAGAGACTGCGGGTTAGAGGCCATCCTCGGCAACTTAGTGAGACCGTGTCTCAAAAAAAGGAAAAAGGGCTGGAGGCGTAGCTCAGTGAAAAGAGCATTCCTAGATTCAATCCACAGAAAAAAGAAAGCGAAAAAGAGAGCAAGAGAGTGAGTGAATGAGAGAGAGAGAGATAGAAGTATGAGGAGGAGGATGAGGATGGGGAGGAAGAGAAGGGGAGGAAGAAGAGGAGGAGGAGGAAGAGGAGGAGGAGGAAGAAGAGGAAGAGAAAGAAGAGGAGGAGGAAGAGGAGGAAGAGGAAAAGGCAGAGGAGGCCAAGGAAGAGGAGGAGCGTAACTGTTATAGCATTCACTCCTTAATCTCCCAGAGGGCATGCAGCCGATGACACCAGTGCCACCTGCCTTCTGAGCACGTAGTAAGCATCACCATGGGTGCTCTGCACACACAATGTCCTGTAAACCCTACCATAACTTGAAGGAATGTTTATATTCACCGAGTGCAGTGGCCCATGTGTATCATCTCAGTACTTGGGAGGAAGGATTCCAGGTTCGAGGCCAGCCTCAGCAACTTAGTGAAGTCCTGTTTCCAAATTTTAAAAAATGTACTGGGTGTGTAGCTCAGAGGTAGAATACCACTGAGTTCAATCCCCAGTATCCCCCCCAACAAAAAGAAATAAAGAAAAGAAAGTTATATTTCCGTTTTATACATGAGGAAGCTAAGAGCCAAAGAGATCCAGTAATGTAGCAGAGAAAGGACTTAAACCCAGGTATTTTTCTTTTAGGACTTCCTAACCTTGATCTGAAGATAGGACTTCGCCAAAATACGAGACTGCCTCAAGTCATTTACTTCAGAAACCTCGTATTGATTGCTCATTCGTCCTGTTTCCATGCAGTCCCCCTTCTGCTTGGCTTACTGCGTGTGGCAGTCAGTATAGTGCAGTAGTTGAGCACACCATCGCTAGTGCCAAACTGCCTGGGTTCATAGTGGCAGGTTTAAGCCATTTTACGTGTTAGAATCTCACTCTCTTCTTTTCTCTCTCCTTTCTCTCTCTCTCTCTCTCTCTCTCTCTCTCTCTCTCTCTCTTTTTCTCTCTCTCGCTCTCTCTCGCTCTCTCGCTCTCTCTCTTTCTTAAGCAAATCTAGGGGCATTCTTCCTCCAAGCTCCATCCCCAGCCCTATTTTTTATTTTGAAACCGGGTCTCACTGAGTTGCAGAGGGCCTCACTAAGTAGCTGAGGCTGTCCGCGAACCACGATCCTCCTGTCTCAGCCTCCTGAATGCTGGGATTACAAGCGTGCACTACCACACTTGCCTCTCTTTTCATTTTTTTTTAATTTATTTTTTTGCAGGTCTGGGGATGGACCAACCCAGGGGCATTTGACCTCCGGGCTACACCCCCTGCTCTAGTTTTTATTCTTTATTTTGAAACCGGGTCTCACTGAGTTGCAGAGGGCCTCACTAAGTAGCTGAGGCTGTCCATGAACTGCGATCCTCTGGTCTCAGCCTCCCGAATGCTGGGATTACAAGTGTGCGCCACCACGCCTGGCTTTCTTTTTTCATTTTTTTTTCTCTTTTCAGTTTTTAATGAAATAATCCACAGGACAAATTTAAAATTGTACCTGGTACATAGTAAGCTGTCTTTATTCGTTCCTTTTTTTTAAGTTACTGAGGCTGTCCTCAAACCTGTCATCCTCCTGTGTCAGTCTCCAAATACTGGGATTACAGGTGTTTGTCACCCAACTCGTTATTCTTAATATTAGTTACATTTTTCCTGGCCTAGTTTCCCGCAAACTATTCTTGTTTTCACCTCATGAAGCTATGAAGTAGATAAGGATATCGGTTACTGGCTCACTCACCCAAAGCAATCAATCCCAATCCTATCGATCTTTCTGTGTGATACGGGACCACTCTGTTCTCTCCGGGCTGTAGAAGGCCTGTCTCAGAGTCAATGCACAGTCAGTTCTGGAGGGGCAAGAAAATAGTAAGGAAGCAGAAGCCTAGAAATAACAGGATATTGCTCATTTGTATAATTTATTTACTGAGCATCCTAAGTGCTGGGCACTTTTCTAAGTGCCTTACATTTAAATCACATCATACCCCCATGAGGTAGATGCTATTATGTCTATTTTTTAACCGATGGTGAAACTGAGGGTGAAGAAGGGTAAGTTACTTGCCCAAGGTCAAACTGCTAGTATGTGGTAGGGTTAAAATTAGGGCTGGAGTCCCTCTCCCAGACTGCTGTTGATCATGACACTACTTTGCAAAAAGGCGGGACCTTATTTAAAACAGAAAGGAAGCCGGGCGTGGTGGCGCACGCTTGTAATCCCCGCGCTTGGGAGGTGGAGACAGGAGGATCGCATGGGTTCGAAGCCAGCCTCAACTACTGAGTGAGGCTCTCAGCAACTTAGTGAGACCCTGTTTCGAAATAAAATATAAAATGGGTCTGGGAGTGTAGCCCTAAGGTAGAAGGGCTTCCAGGAACCCCAGTACCACACACACAAAAACAACAACAACAAAAAAAACAAAAACCCAGAAAGGAATAGAAGCAGGCGCAGTGGTGCACACTTGGAATCCCAGTACTTGGGAGGCTGAGACAGGAGGATCACAGCTTTGAGGTCAACCTCAACAACGTTATGAAACTCTCAGCAACCTAGTGAGACCCTATGTCAAAACAAAAAAATGAAAAGAGCCGAGGGTGTAGCTCAGAGGCAGAGTGCCCATGGGTCCATTCCTCATGTTCAAAACCAAGAAGCACAAAACCCAGACAGCGATATTGCATGGTCCAGTCGTCTTCTGAACAAGGAAGAATCCAGGGTAAAAAGAGCAATCTTCGAGCTGGGTGTGATAGCGCACGCTTGTCATCCCAGTACTTGGGAGGCTGAGACAGGAGGATCCTGGTTCACGGCCAGCCTCAGCTATTTAGTGAGGCCATCCGCAACTTAGTGAGACCCTATTTCAAAAGAAAGAATAAAAATATAGATCTGGGGGTGTAGATCAGAGGTAGAATGTCCCTGGGTTCAATCCCCAGTATGGCAAAAAAAAAAAAGGGCAGTCTTTGGTGGGGGTGTGGCTCAGTGGTAGAACGCTTGCCTAGTATGCGCAAGGCCCCAGGTTCTGTTCCCACAACTGCAAAAATAAAAAGCAGTGTTTCTTTTCTCTTTCTCTTTCCTTTTCTTTTGCTGTAGGTATCTGTGTCTAGAGTTTGAGAAGTCTGTAAATCGTCAGGCTATCTTCAATCTCCCCACCCCCAATTCTAGGTTCCAGAGAGGAAAGAAAATCCCTTCGGCGGGGATGAGCCCCCATCGTGCCTGTCTGGTCCGTCTCCTGCAGTGACACTGAGCCACAAGTCTCCTTTGTCTCTGCTGTCATTCTCCTGTGTGCCTACCTGGAACGACGGTGGGTAATGGACCATTTACTCTGGCTGTAACTTGACATTAGTCGGCAGGTGATGACATCTTGGTGAAATGATCTGTTAGTTTTCCAAGAGGAACCGGACACCATGGAATGTGGCTCTAACCCTGGCAGTTTGGGTCACTTCTCAGCCGGTGTGTGTGACTGTGAGTGTGGGTATCGGTGGCGCTGGTGTACATCTGGGGCTGGGTGCTGAGCGAAGAAGAGAAGGGTGGGCAGAGGCTACGGTTGTGTTGATTTTCCCAACACAGATGTTCACTTATGTTTGTATTTGGGACAGGTGTGCCAAAGCATTTGCACACGTCTGTGTAGTAGAGTGGGACGTGGAAGACACGTGTGACTTCACGGATCTATAGGTAGCCCCCCCCCAACTTGCACAAACAAAACGATACATGATGATTGTGAAGCTGGGCTCTGTTGATTCAAACTCACTTCCTTTTTATTTTTATTTATTTTGGCAAGAGAGGCTGAATTCAGGGACGTTCTACCATGAAGCTACGCTCCTGCTCTTTTTTAATTTTGAAACAATGTCTCGCTAAATTGCCGAGGGTCTTGCTAAATTGCCAAGACTGGCCTTGAACCTGCTTGTCTTGGTCGCCCAAATATGGGGATTATAGATGTGCGCCAGTATGCCTAGCAGTCACTTCTTTTATATAAATATATACTTATATTTATAAATGTATAAACTTATATTTATATATATATTCATAATATAATATAAATATATTTGTGCTTTTATTGGTGCTCACATCATAATGTAAATCATGTTGCCAGTGACAATCACGCACACGTTCGTGGTGCCTCCTCCCCATTTCCCTCCCTCCTGATACAGAGTGCCCAGAGTGACATTGGTATATATTCTCATGTATACACATAGTCTATGGCAGTATTTCTATTAATGAACCGCAGTCTTCCTCCACCCCTACCCTTATCTCTCCTCCCTGGCTCTCCTGAGGTTTCTCCTCGTCATCTAGAGTCTCTCTTGTCTACCAATAGCTCCCTATCCTGCACATATTAAAGAAAACATGTGATCCTTCACTCTCTGTGATTGGCTAATCTCACTTAACATAACGTTCCCCAGGTCCTTCCATTTTCTTGCAAATGATGTAATTTTCTTTTTCTTGATTGTTGAGTAGAATTCCATTGTGTGTATTTCCCATAATTTTATAATCCATTCATCTGTTGATGGAGACCTAGGTTGGTCCCATAGTTTGGCTAATGTGACTTGTGCTGCTATGAACATGGGTAAGCATATATTACCATAGTTCTCTGGTTTCAACCCCTTTGGAAAGATATGCAGATACCCAGTAGTGGTATGACCAAATCATATGGTGGATACATTCCCAGTTTTCTAAGGACTCTCCACACTGATCTCTAAGGTGGCTCCACTAGTAGTCACTTCCTTTTTAACGCACGCACGTGTGTGTGTGTGTGTGTGTGTGTGTGTGTGTGTGTGTGTGTTTTACTGGGGATTTTACCTATAAACTACATTCCAAGTCCTATTTTTTAAATTTGAAACAGGGTGTCACCAAGTTGAAGAGGGCCTCACTAAGTAGCTGAGGCTGGCTTTGAACCTGTGCGATCCTCCTGTCTCAGCCTCCCAAGTATTGGGATTGCAAGCGTGCGCCACCACGCCTGGGCTGTGGTGATTATTTTTGGTCTCACAGCCCCTTCTGAGGTCCCAGTTGCCTTGGAGCCTGGGTGGTACGGCCTTATACCATATCTTTCCATAAATGAGGGGCAAACTCAGATCTTGAATTTAATCCTTTCTTTCTTCTCGGGCCTCTGAATAGCAGGACCTGCTTTGCCGTCTCTCCCTGAAGTTCCTCAGATCACCCTGTTTCTGGGAGCAGTTTGAGTCTCATCACTTACACATTGATTTCTGGGAAATGTGTCAATTTTTGTGCTATTGGGGAGTGAACCAGGGGTATTTTGCCTGCCAGTTCCACCCCCAGCCCTTTTTATTTTGAAATAGGGTCTTGCTAAGTTGCTAAGGGTCTCACTAGGTTGCTGAGAGGGCCCTGAAACCTACAATCCTCCCATCTTAGCTCCTAAGTATTGGAATTAACAGGCCTGTGTCACCATGCCTGGATGAGGAATGCATCATTATTCACTCCATCTGAGGCTATATAGAAAGGAACTCTAGGGCCTGGCCTGCTCTCAGAGCTGCTGGTGCCGCAGTATCCCCTAAGAATATGTTGTATGACCTTTGGCAAAGAAAACGATGTTGAGTGATACAAGCTGTAGAACAGAGTTAGCAAGAAAGGACGGCTGGTAGTAACTTGAGCAAGTAGCTGTGATGAAATGTACATCCTAGCCGGGCGTGGTGGCGCACGCTTGTAATCCCCACGCTTGGGAGGCGGAGACAGGAGGATCGCGCAGGTTCGAAGCCAGCCGCGCTGGCTTAAGAGACCCTGTTTCAAAAATATATAAAATAGGTCTGGGAGTGTAGCCCAGAGGTAGAAGGGCTTCCAGGAACCCCAGTACCACAAAAAAAAAGAAAAGAAAGAAAAAAGAAAAAAGAAATGTACGTCCTGACAGAGATGGGTTGCGGTCGTAGCTCTCACTGAAACATCACTGCGTATGACTTTGGCTGAATGATTTCTCATCTGCGGGCCTCAGTTTTCCTATCCATGAAAAGAAAGGACTGGACTGGATCACTCTGTCTCAAACTCTTATTTTTTTTTAATCTAAAATAACTCTAATGACAGAGGGCAAAAATGAAACCCCCAGCATAATTAGGAGAGAGAAATGGATGAGGTAACCCAAATCAGCCTACTGCAAGCTCCGAGTGTTTTTTTTTTTTCTTTTTTTTTGGTGGTACTGGGGTTCCTGGAAGCCCGTCTATCTCCGGGCTACACTCCCAGACCTATTTTATTTTTGGAAACAGGGTCTCCTAAACCAGCGCGGCTGGCTTCGAACCTGAGCGATCCTCCTGTCTCTGCCTCCCAAGCGCGGGGATTACAAGCGCGCGCCACCACGACCGGCGGTCCGAGTGTTTTGGAGGTCTCGCGTTTTGTCGTAAAAATACATTCAAAGTTTGCACTATCTTTCATGATACAGCTGTATTTATTATTATCTATTTATTTAGGTATGTATTTTTGGTACTGGGAATTGAGCCTACGGGCATTCTATCTCTGAGCCATCCCCCAGTCCTTTTACTTGAAACCGAGTTTCCCTAAGTTGCTGAGGGTCTTGATAAATTGCCGAGGCTGGTCTTAAATCTGTGATCCTCCTGTGTCAACCTCCTAAATACTGGGATTATAGATGTAGGCCACTGGGCCTGGCTTGTATTTGTTTAAATATAGAAATGGAATTACAGTCATTGTTTTCTGGATTACTTCTCTTTCTCATTTTGGATTTATTGGCTCATTTGGTTATAGCTTCAATTGTTTGCTACTGAAAAAATCAGTTGCATATAAGTTGTCTGTGGCTTCACATGTTTAAAATCTTTATATTTTTTATTTTACTAGGCTGACAGTTTATCTGGGTATAAAATTCTGAATGCATTAGGACTTTTTAATCTAGCATCCAGTGGTATTGTGGAAACTTCCTATGCTAGTGTAATTTTAATTTTCATAAATAAATGGTTTTTTCTCTAAAAATAAATATAGAAATGATTTCAATGAAATTTTTTTTTACTACTGAGGATGGAACCCAGGGGAATTCTACTGCTGAGCTATACCCCCTGCCCTATTTTTATTCTTTATTTTGTAACAGGGTCTCACTAAGTTGCAGAGGGCTTCACTAAGTAGCTGTGGCTGGCTGCGAACCTGTGATCCTCCTGTCTCAGCCTCCCAAATCCTGGCATTACAAGTGTGCACCACTATGCCTGGCTTTAATTTCTTATACTTGAGTAAAATTGCCACTCCAAGAAGGCATGTCATCTTTATCCTGTGGCTTCATGAACCCTATTAGCACATAGCCATGAACTACTCGAAAGTATGCTTCCCATGGCTTAAAAGTTTGGGAATAGATGACTAAGATTCCTTTCTGCTCTAACACTGGTTCAACGATCTGGAATCCCTGTGCTGTCTTTGCTAGCTGTTCTCTAGGATGGTTGGGTTTTTTTTTGTTTTTGTTTTTGTTTTGTTTTTGGTATGGCTGCATCTGAGCACTTTGTTTACTTCATTAACTTGCTTTCTTTTACTGGGGATTGAACCCAAGGGCATTCTACCTCTGAGCTATACCCTAGCCCCTTTTGTTTTTAAATTTTCAAACAGGGTCTTTTTCTCCCTTTTCTTTCCCTTCCCATTTTCCTTTTTCCTTTCCTTTCTTTTTCGTTAGCAATGCTTGGGATCAATCCCAGGTCTTTGCTCATGCTAGCACTAAGCTACATTCTCAGCCCTGAATTCTCCATTTTCTATCTAGTTCTGCAAAAAGAATAGAAACTACTGACTTTGTTCCTAGAACAAATATCTTCAGTGTGTCTTTGCTGAGTCCCACCTCTAGGCTTGGGCTTGACCTCCAGGGAGGGCAAAAAGAATTGGGCTGGCCGTGGTGGTGCACGCTTATAATCCCAGTACTTGGGAGGCTGAGACAGGAGGATCACAGGTTCATGGTCAACCTGAGATACTTAGTGAGGCTACTGGCAACCTAGTGAGACTTTGTTTCAGAATAAAAAAAATAAAAAATAGGGCTAGGTATGTGGCTCAGAGGTAGAATACCCCTGGATTCAGCCCCCAGTCCCATAAAAAGCAAAACCCAAAACAACAAAAACAAAAGTAGATGTTAGAATGCATGTGGTCCTGGGTTCCATCTATGATACAAAAAAAAAAAGAAATAAAGTGACAGGAGAAAAATATGTGGAAATAGATGAGAATTTATTTTTTTTATCTTTTCCTACCAAGGAACCACCAGATAATGTCTGAAGTTGATATATGCAAAATTTAAAATCCCAAAGCACTTTCACTCATTGTCAGAATGGACCCAGGTAGCCATGCATGGTGGCTCATTCCTGTCACCCTAGTACTTGGAAGGCTGAAACAGGAGGATCTCAGGTTTGAGGCCAGCTTTGGCAATTCAGTGAGACCTTTAGCAACTTAGTGAGAGTGAGTCTGATTTAAAAATGGGACTGGGGTGTACCTTGGAGGTAGAATGCCCTTGGGTTCCATCCCTGGTACAAAAACAAAACAGACAAACACAAAACAAAACAACCAAAGGACAAGAAAGGACACAGGTTGGTGAGATTGGGAAGACTGAAAGTCAGCCCTCCTCTGACTCCACAGCCACAGATACTGAGCGAACAAACACAGAAGCAGGTAGAGAGCAGGCACCTGTACAGGGAAAGGACAAGAGTTCAGTTAATGCAAGTGAAAATTTGAGATCAAAGTAGAGCAAAATGCGACTTACTTGAGCCTCAGCTACTGAGCGCACACACACACACACACACACACACACACACACACACACACATGCAAAATTTAAAATCCCAAAGCACACTCATTCATTTTTAGAATGGCCCACATACATACACACACACACACACACACACACACACACATATGTGTGTCTGTGTATGTGTGTATACATTGCATATTGAATATGTATATATGTATATGTATATATGTAATATATTGTATATATATGTGTGTGTGTGCATATATATATATAGGATATATATATGTATATTGCCATATATATATATATGAGATATATATATATAGGATATATAGGAGATATATATATATATATATGATCTATATATATATTGCCAGTACATACTTGTACTGGGATGGAACCTAGGGGCATTCTACCTCCCAGCTCTATCCCCAGTCCTTTTTATTTTGAAACAGATTATCTCTGAATTGCAGATTCTCTGAGGGTCTTGCTAAGTTGCTGAGGCTGGCCTCAGACCTGAGATCTTCCTGTTTCAGCCTCCCAAGTACTGAGGTTACAGGGTAGGCCACTGCGCTTGACTAGATATAACTTATGCTTTGATTCAGGATGAATCTCAGTGTTTGGATCTTAAGTGTCCCTCAAAGGTCCATGCGTTAAAGGATTGGTCTCCAGCCTGTGGCATTATCAGAAGGTGGTAGGAACTTTAAGAGGTGGGGACTAAAGCTGGATGTGGTGGTGCACACTTGTAATAGCAGTATTTAGGAGGCTGAGATGAAAAGACACAGGTTCATGGCCAGCCTCAGCTACATAGTGAGGTCCTTCGCAATTTGGTGAGACCTTGTTTCAAAATAAAGAATAAAATAGGTCTGGAGATATATCTCAAAGGCAGAATGCCCCTGGGTTCAATCCCTGTCACACACACACACACACACACACACACACACACACACACACATGAGACTGACTAGTGGCAGGTCTTAGGATGACTGGAGATGTATCTTGGAAGGTATAGCAGGACCTCAGCCCCTTCCTCTCTTTCTCTTAATGATATGAGCATTTCTGCTCCACCACAAGCTCCTTGCCCTTGACATCTGGTATCTGCATCAGAGGCCAGAGGCCCAAAAGCATTGAATACAGACCGGACCCTTTAAAATTATGAGTCAACACAAACCTTTTCTTTTTGTAAGTTAATTACCTCCAGTATTTTGTTATAGTGACAGAAAGCTGACTAATACACTCAGAATCTGGGTTTGGTAGAGATGAGAAACAAACCTGTTAGTGGTGGTTAAATGACCATAGACAGAGCACGAAGCTGGACAGGTCCTCACAGTGCCACTTGAAGAAACTCCCACAGCCACACCACTGTTCCGAATCTCGGCAGCAGAGCTCAGAGGCATAGGCCTCAGTTCTCTGGTCATCCTCTCCACCACCCCACAAAGGGAGTCGAAAAGTATCCTTTTAGGGTGTTGGCCTCACTGTCTCTTGATTATCTGGATCTCCCCAAGCCCAGGCCTTTCTTGATTAGCATCTCAGGCCCACAGTGGAGGATGAGGTCACCCTGGTGTGAGATGAGATGACAGTATCATGACTTGGCTGCCCATAAAACAACTGCTTTAAGGCTACATTTTGTAATCTCCTACTTTCCCCTAGGGGTTGTGTAATTCAAAGCAATGACCATGGAGCTATTTGTAAAATTGTTACTTTCTCCTGCGCTGAGACATGGGGTGGGGGTTGGGAGGGAGGGAGGGAAGGAAAGGCTGGGAATGGAAGAGGGAAGCAAGCACGACCAGAACTTCTGGCTTCTCTCAATGTGCTGGGGGTCTTCTCTTCTTCAGGTATAAAAAAGCTTTGTCTCTTCAGGTGCCTTCAAGATTTCCGAAGCAGAAGATGGTTAATCTACTGACCTCAACCTGGAAAAAAAAGAGGCTGAGAGAAAATCCTAGCAGGAGTTGCTCAGCCTCCTACGCCCTAACTGGGACTTGCCGGATGCTTACTTGGGGTGGGATAACTTGTCCTTCAGCAAGGGTTTGGGATTGGCCATCCAGGGTGCCAAAATCTTAGAATTAGATCTGCACTGCAATTGGTGCCTTTTAGGCCCTCTTGGAATCCAAACGTGAACTTATAGAAGGTAGAAAATACCAGGTAAAGGTTGATACATACTGAATGTTGTGTCTGTAATCCCGGCCAGTTTGGGAAGCTGAGGCAAGATTATCACTTGAGGCCAAAAGTTTGGGGCCAGCCTGGGCAACATAGCAGGACCCCATTTTGAAAAAACAAAGCAAGAGCCGGGCATAGTGGTGAACACCTGGAATCCCAGTTCTTGGGAGGCTGAGACAGGAGGATTGCAGGTTCAAGGACAACCTCAGCAAGTAGTGAGACTCTCATCAACCTAGTGAGACCCTGTTTCCAAATAAAATATAAAATCAGGCTGGGAATGTAGCTCAAAGGTGAATGCTACTGGGTTCAATCCCTATTAGCACATACACAAAAAGAAAAAAAAACATGCCAAGTGTGGTAGCACATACCTATAATCCTGTAATCCCAGTATTTGGAAACTGAGACAGGAGGATGGCAGGTTTGAGGCCAGCCTCAGCAACTTAGCGAGGCCCTATTTCAAAGTAAAAACTAGAGGGTGGGGGATGTAGCTCAGAGATACAATGTCCCTGGGTTCAATCCCCAGTAACAAATAAACAAAACGGTCACATCTGGGTTTGACTACTGGCTCTAATACTTACTGGCTCTGTGATCTTAGGCAAGCCTTGTAATTCTTCCAATTCTGTCTTTTTGGCTGTAAAATTGAAAGAATAATTGAAGCTATGGTCTTAGGTATTTGTTTAACTAAAATATAATACATGATGTATATGCTCTATGAGCTACGTAGACGGCGTGATGGTCTCACAGTGAGTGTGAGTAATAATGTTACGTATGCCCGGGATCCGGCGGCTCAGCTTTAGCCTAGCCAGGCACAGTGGTGCACACGTGTAGTTCCAGCTGCTGAGGAGGCTGACGCTCGAAGATCACCTGAGCCCAGGAGTTTGAGACCAGTGTGGGCCATCCCTAGAGGGAGACCCGTCCCTACAACGAATGCGCTCATGGGTCTTTTGATTATTTTCCCTTCCCATAATTGCTTATGAAAGTGAGGTTCTGAAGGGTGGAGAGTGGGGTGGTGAATGATTTTGTGGCAACAGCAGTGTTTTGTGCGTACACGCTCTATCCTTCCCTGGCTCTTCCCCTTCAGCCCACTGCCTGTCTTTTCAAAGGATGAGGAACAGCATGGTATGGAACAGAAAAAGTCAGACAAATGGGATGTTTCGATCTGAACGTGTTCCCCGCCCCGAATTCATATGTTGAAAAGCATCAGTGTGACAGTATTAAAAGGTGGGCTGGAGCTGGGTGCGGTGGCCTCGAATCCCGGTACTTGGGAAGCTGAGATGGGAGGATTGTAGATTTGAGGCTAGCCTCAGCAACCTAGTGAGACTCTGTTTCTTTTTTTATTTTTTGGTGGTACTGGGGGTGGAACCCAGAGACTTTCTACCTCTGGGCTACACTCCCAGACCTATTTTATATTTTATTTGGAAACAGGGTCTCACTAAGTTGCTGAGAGCCTCACTAAGTAGCTGAGGCTGGCTTCGAACCTGTGTGATCCTCCTGTCTCAGCCTCCCAAGCGCTGGGATTACAAGTCTGCGCCACCATGCCTGGCAGGAGACTCTGTTTCAAAAAAAGAAAGGCTTGGAGGTAGAGCAGTAGCAACAACAACAACAACAAACCCCCAAACCCAAACTAAATAGATGGTCTGTGTAAGCCACCTTTCTGTTACTGTAACAAGTGCCTGAGGTAAACCAGCTTATAAGGAGGAAAGGTTGCTTTTGGCCTGTGGTGTCATAGGCTTTAGCTTATGATTACTTGGCCCTGTTATGTTTGGACATGCAGCAAGGCAGAATCTCATTGCAGGAGTGTATGGCAGAGGAGATGGCTTACTTCGTGGTGGCCCAGAAGCTAAGAGCAAGAGGAAGAGGCTGGGATCCTAATATCCACTTCCAGGACACACCCTGATGACCTAACTTCTTCCCACTAGGCCTGACCTTCTAAGGGTTCCATCCCCTCCCAATAGCACCACAGGCTAGTGAGTAAGCCTTTAACACATAGGCCTTTGGGGGACGTTTATCTGAACTATAGTTTGGGCCTTTAGGAGATGATTAATTCACCAACACAGAGCCCTCAGGAATGGGAGTAGCAGTCTTATAAAAGAGGTTGGAGTCAGGTGTGGTGGCACACGCCTGTAATCCCTGAACTTGAGAGGCTGAGACAGGAGGATCACCGGTTCAAGGCTAGCCTCAGCAATATAGAGAGACTCTCCACAACCTAGTGAGACCCTGTTTCAAAATAAAAGATAAAGCTGGGCGTGATGGCGCATGCTTGTAATCTCAGTACTAGGGAGGCTGAGACAGGAGGATCCCCCAGGTTTGAAGCCAGCCTCAGCTTCTCAGTGAGGCCCTCCACAACATAGTGAGACCCTGTTTCCAAATAAAACAAAATATGTTGGGGGTGTAGCCTGGAGGTAGAAGACCCCTAGGTTCATCCACAGTACCGCACAAAAAAAGAAAAGATAAAAAGAACTGGAGGTGTAGCTGGGAGGTAGATGTCTCTGGGTTCCATCACTAGTAAAACACACACACACACACACACACACACACACACACACACACACACACAGCCAGGCATGGTGGTGCACGCCTGTCATCCTAGTACTTTGGAGGCTGAGACAGGAGGATTACAGATTCAAGGCCAGCCTTAGCAACTCATCAAAACTCTGTTTCAAAATAAAAAAAAATAAAAAGGAAAAGGGCTGAGGTTATACCTCAGAGGTAGCATGTTCCTGGGTTCAATCCCCAGTACAGAGAGAGAGAGAGAGAGAGAGAGAGAGAGAGAGAGAGAGAGAGAATGAATGAGAATGTGTAAACATGGCTGGCACTTAAATATACAGAGAAGTCTTCTTTTTTTCTCCTATACTTGTTCAGAGATTTGTTCAGAGATTTTAGATGTGTTACCACATATGGGTTAGCTAAGGCTATAAAGCTATAAAGGAATTATTAGTCCATGGTTTCAAGGATTTGAACTGTAGAGTTTCTGAAATTCATGAGCCATGAATTGCAGGGCTTCTCACCTGATATCTAGACGTCTTCATTGCTCACACAGCGAAGAGTACTGTTTGCTACTGAATCAAGCATCTTCTCTTCAAAATTGTGTGGCCCTTGGGATTTTTTCCAGCACTTTATGGAAATGCTACCTTTAGGCCCCCATGTGTGCATTTTTAGAGTATGGCAGTGAACTGACCTACACACATTTGGTTATGCACAACTATTAGGTTTGGTAGGTAGGTCGCAGGAGTCGCTGATGATGCTGGGAAGTTTAGGGGGTTAGTTATTTCCCCAAAGGCAACTGTTGCTCAGCACACGGACAGTGTCTGGAATGTTTAGCACTCAGTGGTTGGGCTCTGCTATAATTAATGATTTCTTACCTCTGAGGCGTCTCCTCTAGAGAGTGGGGTCTGATATGGGTGGAGCCCCCAAATGCCAGATGTCCTGTGGTAACAACTGCTGGTGTCCGATTGCTCAAGAACTAAGCTGTGTACTTGTCAACTAAAGGAAGAGGGAGCCGTGTGCTCAAGTGCAGTTCAAGATGCCAGGCGCCTCTCCTCTGTGGAGGCCCGTGCCCTCTGCTGTCGCACATCCATCATTTCCTGGACCTTTCTTCCAGTGGATCAAGTCACTGGTAGATTTCCTTAAGTTAAAAATGGGTTTAAGCGGCCGGGCGTAGTGGCACACGCTTGTAATCCCTGCGCTTGGGAGGCGGAGACAGGAGGATAGCGCAGGTTCGAAGCCAGCCTCAGCAACTTAATGAGATCCTGTTTCCAAATAAAATTATAAAAAATAGGTGTCTGGGAGTGTAACCCGGAGGTAGAAGGGTTTCCAGGAACCCCAGTACAGTACCATTAAAAAAAAAATGGGTGCAAGAAAGCTGGGCGTGGTAGCGCATGTTTGTAATCCCCACGGTTGGGGGCTGAGACAGGAGGATCGCACAGGTTCGAAGCCAGCCTCAGCTACTGAGTGAGGCTCTCGGCAACTTAGTGAGACCCTGTTTCCAAATAAAATATAAAATAGGTCTGGGAGTATAGCCCAGAGGTAGAAATCCTCAGGGTTCCACCCCCAGTACCACAAAAAAAATCTGAATTTTTAAAAAAATGAAATATAATCAGATTGGTTTTACAATAATTTATATTACTAAATGCATATGCATATATACATTATATATAGCTCGTACATATATATAGATATAGATCTGTTTACTATGTAAGAACAGTGTATCATACTTTTATCTTTCTAATATTTTTAGGGCTCCAACGATAATGGTTCCAAAATAAACAGCTTCCTTTTGGAATGGGATGAGGTATGCAGTTATTTTCTTTAAATGTACTTCTTGGCCGGGCGTGGTGGCGCACGCTTGTAATCCCCGCGGTTGGGGGCTGAGACAGGAGGATCGCACAGGTTCGAAGCCAGCCTCAGCTACTGAGTGAGGCTCTCGGCAACTTAGTGAGACCCTGTTTCCAAATAAAATATAAAAAATAGGTCTGAGAGTGTAATCCCGAGGTTGAAAGTCCCGGAGTTCCATTCCCAGTACCGCAAAAAAAAGGGTGCAAGATAACAAGACCTGAGCCACTGAAACACGCGACAATTTGGAGGCCTTATGCTGAGGAATGAAAGCCAGGGCTCCAAAGTGGTTCTCTGGATTACTCCATTTCTATAACAGTTTTGGGGTTTTTTTAAACTTTTTAAAAAATTGTTACATTGTAGTCATGCATCTTCATGGAGTACATGCACACATCACGATGGAACCCAGCCCTTTTATTTATTTATTTATTTATTTATTTATTTATTTATTTACTTATTAATTTATTGTGGTATAGGGATGGAACCTGGGGGCATTCTACCTCCAAGCTACAGCCCCCAGCCTTATTTTTTATTCTTTTATTTATGTTTTAATTTTTTTTGGTGGTACTGGGGTTCCTGGAAACCCTTCTACCCCCGGGTTACACTCCCAGACTACTATATATATATTTGGTGGTACTGGGGGTGGAACCCAGAGGCTTTCTACCTCCGGGCTATACTCCCAGACCTATTTTCTACTTTATTTGGAAACAGGGTCTCACTAAGTTGCTGAGAGCCTCACTCAGTAGCTGAGGCTGGCTTAGAACCTGTGTGATCCTCCTGTCTCAGCCTCCTAAGCACTGGGATTATAGGTGTGTACTAACACGCCCGGCATATTTTTTATTTTTTATTTGGAAACAGGGCCTCTTAAGCCAGCGAGGCTGGCTTTGAACCTGTGTGATCCTCCTGTCTCCACCTCCCAAGTGCAGAGATTACAAGTGTGTGCCACCACGCACAGCTTTTATTCTTTATTTTGAAACCAGGTCTCACTGAGTTGCAGAGGTCTCACTAAGTAGCTGAGGCTGTCCACAAACCGCGATCCTCCGGTCTCAGCCTCCCGAATGCTGGGATTACAAGTGTGTGCCACCACGCCCGGCCTATTTTATATTTTTTGTTTGAAAACACGGTCTCTTAAGCCAGCGAGGCTGGCTTTGAACCTGCGCGATCCTCCTGTTTCCGCCTCCCAAGCGCGGGGATTATAAGCGTGCGCCACGATGCCCAGCCTTTGTTCTTTTATTTTTGAAACAGGGGCTCAATGAGTTGAGCTTTATTCTTTTATTTTTGAAACAGGGGCTCAATGAGTTGCAGAGCACCTCACTAAGTAGTTGAGGCTGGTCATGAACCATGACCCTCCTGTCTCAGCCTCCTGAATGCTGGGATTACAAGCGTGTGCCACCACACCCAGCTTCAAGTCCTTTTTAATTTTTAACTATTAAACAGGACTTCCCTACGTTGCTGAGGCTGCTCTTGAATCTTCGATTCTCCTGTCTCAACTTCCTAAGTACTGGGATTCCAAGTGTGCGTTACCACATCTGGCTTCTCCTCCTCCTCCTCCTCCTCCTCCTCCTCCTCCTCCTCCTCCTCCTTCTTCTTCTTCTTCTTCTTCTTCATCTGGGGGTAGATCCCAGGGGCATTCAATCTCTGAGCTACACCCCCTGCCCTATTTTTTTATTCTTTATTTTGAAACCGGGTCTCACTGAGTTGCAGAGGGCCTCACTAAGTAGCCGAGGCTGTCTGCGAACCGCGATCCTTCGGTCTCAGCCTCCCGAATGCTGGGATTCCAAGCGTGCGCCACCACGCCCGGCTCCCATGTCTGGCTTCTATAAACTTCATGAAATGACACAATTAGAAAGATGAATATAGTCGTGGTTGCCAGGGATTAGAGAAGGAAAGATGAACGAGGCAGGTGTGGTTATAAAAATAAGGACAAGATGAGGAATCATCCTGGTGATGAAACTATTTGGTGCTTTTTAAAAACACTTATGGGTACCATTGTAATTATACATCATAGCGAGACTCAGAGTGATTCAAACACACATGCGCAGGAATCTTGGTCCCATTACCCACCCATCACTCCTTGTCTTGTTAGTGCGATCAGCAGTGATCTATGCATACATGAGCATAGCATAATGGGAATGATGTCACCAGTTCTTTTACTCTTCCCCACCTCCATCCTACTAATCCCTTCCTCTATTCTATTGCTCACTCTCCTCAATTATTTAAAGTCACTTTCTTTTGGTGGCGCTGGGGTTCCTGGAAGCCCTTCTACCTCCGGGCTACACTCCCAGACCTATGTTTACATTTTAATTTGGAAACAGGGTCTCTTAAGCAAGCGAGGCCAGCTTCGAACCTGCGCGATCCTCCTGTCTCCGCCTCCCAAGCGCGGGGATTACAAGCGTGCGCCACCACGCCTGGCTCTAAAGTCCTTTTTATTTCCTATTTTCCTCCCTACCTCTTTCTCTCTGTTTCCCTTTCTCCCCCTCTCTCTTTCTTTCTATTGAACCAAGGGGTACTCTACCTCTGAGCTACACCCCCAGCCCTTTTATTTTTATTTATTTTGAAACAGGGTCTTGCTAAATTGCTTGGGGGTCTCACTAAGTTGCTGCAGCTGGCCTTGAACCTTCCATCTTCTTGTTTCTGCCTCCAAGTATTGGGGTGACAGCTGTGTGCCACCACGCCCAGCTTGTTTCCCATTTTCTTCCTAGCTTCCACTTGTGAGAGAAAACAGTGCATTTTTTTCTTGAGATGGAGACTCAGGACTTTGCCGAGGCTGCCCGCAAACTGAGCTGGGCTCACGCCATCCTCCTGCCTCGGCCTCCCCGGGGACTGGGACGAGAAGTGTGTGCTACTGGACCTGGCCTATTCAGCATTTTAACTATGGTGATAGGTACGGAAACGTGTATGGGTGATAACATAGATAATAACACACACACACACACACACACACACACACACGTAAAATGGGAGAAATCTAAATGAGATGGGGGTACATCGATGTCAATATCCCGGTTGTGATATTGTGCTACAGTTGTGCAAGATGTTACCATTGGGGAAAACTGGGTAAAGTTCACAAGAGATCTCTGTATTTGTTCTTACAATTTTGTATGAATTTATCAAATAAAATGTCAAAATAAAAATTCGACTAAAAAATGAGCGGCTGTAGTGACAGTCACACCATCTTGGGTATATTCTGAAGTCCTGTTGGATTAAGTGTTTTCAATGGGTGCACTGTGTGCTGCGGAAAGTGTGTCTCAAAAGGGCTGCTTTAAAAGAGTGGGTGCACGCCAGGCGTGGTGGCGCACGCTTGTAATCCCTGCGCTTGGGAGGCGGAGACAGGAGGATGGCGCAGGTTCGAAGCCGGCCTCGCTGGCTTAAGAGACCCTGTTTCAAAAATATAAAATAGGTCTGGGAGTGTAGCCCGGAGGTAGAAGGGCTTCCAGGAACCCCAGCACCACAAATAAAATAAAATAAAATAAAATAAAATAAAATAAAAGAGTGGGTGCAAGGAGCTTCACAGAAGCTGACTGAAGAATCCCTGGTGAAGCTGGGCGCAGCGGTACACGCCTATAGTCCTAAATTGTGGGAGGCTGATACAGGAGGATAGCAGGATCGAGGCCAGATCTCAGCAACTTAGCATGGCCCTGTTTCAAAATAAAAATAAAAAGGGTTCCAGGTAGAATGTCCCTGGGTTCAGTCACACACACACACACACACACACTCTCCCTGGTAAATTCCTGTCCCATAAAAGCTGACCTGGGTGGTAGAAATGTTTTTTTGCTTAAGTGGACGCCTTTTTTACTTCCTACCCTGGGCCTCACCTGAAGGATTATGAGACGACCGCTGGTGACTAGGGCGAGGCAGCAAGTGACAGCTCTTTCCTATCACCCACTATGTGGCCCAGGTTGTTGGCCTGAGCTTCTGCCCTCTGCTTGGACTAAGGCTACTTATCTGCAGCCTTGGTTCCCTGCCCAGCTCTCGGCAAACCCTTCTCCTGAAGGCTGAAAGCTTTCCTCTGTTTTCCTCCGCCTGTGGCTGAGTTTCAGCTGTAAATGGACTAGGCACCATCTAATTTGGAGGACTGCCACCTGCCACCTGCGTTCTGTGGCCACGATGGCAGGTGGTCTCTACTGGCCTGCCTGCATTCTGGGACCTGCATCGCTCTACCTACCTTTCCCTGGAGCTCCCCATTGCTGTTAGCTGAGGCGTACTGTCCTGTTCCATGGATTTTTCCCTCAGGACTCAGCCTTGGTGGTCAGGACGGTGACTCCCAGCCCATGCCACTTGGAACTAATGACTTTTTCCTTTGGACCAGTCCACATCGCATGTTGCACACCCATTCCCACTCAAGTGCTAGTGAAGATCGTGTTATCTTGGCAAAGAACACACCTAGAGACTGTGAGCACTCGTGAAGACAGTGGCTCTTGATGGGATTCTGGTGCTAAAATAATACTGGACAAAGGAGCGTGGCGCAGGTGGGCATGTTTAATCCAGCCTTTCAAAGGTTCCTATCTGTCCTGGAAAAGTGCTTGAGAAGCTTCGCTTAAGAATCCATCCTGATAGTTTTCCAAAGGGACTGAAATCAGAGAACTCCAGTAATATCTGCATACCCATGTTCATAGTAGCGCAATTCACAAGAGCCAAGTTATGGAACCCACCTAGGTCTCCATCCACGGGTGAATGGATTGCAAAATTATGGGATATCCACACAATGGAATTCTACTCAGCAATCAAGAAGAACAAAATGACATCATTTGCAAGAAAATGGAAGGACCTGGGGGACATTGTCAAGGGAGCTTGGCTAGTCATGGAAGGTGAAGGGCCGGGTGTTTTCTATCATATGTGGAAGCTAGGGAGGGATTGGGGTACGTGAGGGATTTTAGATAATGGAAGAAAAAATTCAGTGAAGAAAGAGAGGTGCTCTAGGGGAAGGTGGGGAGGGGGAGGATCAATGAAGGACGCACGTCCATCCACATTTCGTTCGTATGTGCGGCTACCAGTGTCAATTTCAATACCCTGTATGGGAAAAGGGAGGGATGGGGAGGGCACAGGGGAGCTCGCTGTGCGCTGTGGGCATGTATGATACTATCGCTCTGAGCTCCATTATGATGTGACACTATAATCAATAAAAGTACGGAAAAAAAAAACAAGAATCTCTCTAGAGATGAGTGTGGTGGCACAGGCCTGCAACCCTAGTACTTGAGAGGCTAACACAGGAGTATCCCAGGCTGGAAGCCAGCCTCAGCAACTCAGTGAGGCCCTCCACAACTCAGTCAGACCCTGTTTCCAAATAATAAAATAGGGCTGGGGGTATAGCTCAGAGGCAGAATGACCCTGGATTCAATCTTCAATTCCCAGTAACACACACACACACACACACACACACACACACACACACACACAGAATCCAACCAGCTATACCACTCCTGGGCATCTTTCCAAAGGAATTGAAATCAGATTGAAATCAGAATATTATAAAGATACATGCAAATCCACGGTTCTAGCAGTGCCACTCACAATAGCCAAATTCTGGAACCGGCCTAGGTGTTCATCAACAAATGAATGGATTAAAAAAATTATGAGACGCCGGGCGTGGTGGCGCACGCTTGTAATCCCCGCGCTTGGGAGGCGGAGACAGGAGGATCGCACAGGTTCGAAGTCAGCCGCGCTGGCTTAAGAGACCCTGTTTCCAAAAATGAACAAATAGGTCTGGGAGTGTAGCCCAGAGGCAGACAGGTTTCCAGGAACCCCAGTAACAGCAAAAAAAAAAAAAAAATTATGAGATATTCACACAATGGAATTCTACTCGGTAATAAAAGTAAGATTATGTTATCTGCAGGAAAATGGATATAACATTAGAATATTATACTAAGTGAAATCAGTCTCAGTGAACAGTTGTGTTGTCTCTCATACATGGAAGGTGGAGAGTAATTGGGTAACAAAAGGGACTTCAAATCTCCTTCCCCACCTAGACCCCCTAGGGAGTCTCTGCTCCTTTATCTGAAGTCCCTTTTGTTATCCCATCCCTCCCTTCCCCATACATGCTATTGAGATCAATGTTGATAAGTTTGTATATGTACATAGGATTGTTTGAACCTTTGCCTTCATCAAATCCACAGGAGTCTCTCCTCCTCTATCAACATCTCAATAACATATCTGGGGAAGGGGATGAATTGGGGTGGGATCTGGAGGGAAACATACCCAGTGCTATGTGTATGTCCGTTCCTATCATTCTGAACCTCATTATGATCTATGATTACAATGCACTTTAGAAAAGTATATTTAGGCCGGACATGGTGGCACAGGCCTGTCATCCCAGTATTTGGAAGGTTGAAACAGGTGGATTGCAGGTTCGTGTACCACCTCAGCAAGGAGTGAGAGTCTTATCAAACTAGCTAGATTCTGCTTCCAAATAAGAAATAAAATTGGGCTGGGGATATAGCTCAAGGATAGAATGCCTCTGGGTTCAATCCCTAGTAACACAACACACACACACACACACACACACACACACACACACACGAGTATATTTTTAAAAAGGAATCCACAAGCCGGGCATGGTGGTGCCCTCTTGTAACCTCAGCATTTGGGAGGCTGAGACAGGAGGATCATGGTTCGCGGACAGCTTCAGCTACTTAGTGAGGCCCTCCACAACTCAGTGAGACACCGTTTCAAAATAAAGAATAAAATATACGGCTGGGGGGTGTAGCTTGGAGGCCGAATGCACCAGTATCGCGCATATCTATATCTATATATATATCTATATCTATCTATCTATCTATCTATATATCTATATCTATATCTATATATATATGGCTGGGGGTGTAGCTCGGAGGTCGAATGCACCTGAGTTCCATCCATCCCCAGTATTGCAAATATATATATATATATATATATATATATATATATATATATATATGGCTGGGGGTGTAGCTTAGAGGTAGAATGCCCCTGGGTTCCATCCCCAGTACTGCAAAAAAAAAAAAAAAAATTGGGGAATCCACAATGGAGCTGGTGTGGGGGGGGTACGGATTAGTGGTAGCTTGCCTAGCATATGATTCACTGCCAACTAAACCTACCAACCAACCAACCAACCAATCAACCAACCAATGGCCACAAAGCCAGAAGCATCCCCAATGGCTTGGCAGGACCAGTCCAGGGAAGAGCCCGTGGTCACCCCTTCTCTAGAGACAACGTGCTGCCTGGAATCTCATCTCAAACACCTGCTACTGCAGACCCGCTCAGGGGCGGAGTGGTTCCAAGGCACAGTTGTGAAGGCAACCCGCTGCCTGCAAGCAAGTAGCTAGAAAGGAAAGTCCAGAGACGGCTACCAGTGCCCTCAAACAGACAGCGAGGATGATCGGCCAATGAAAGATTTAGCGGCTTTCTTACTGCTTAGCAAGCTGCTCGGCATTTGGCAGCAGGAGGCAGTCCTGTAGTGTGATGAAGAGGACAGAATCGTTAAGACTTTGATTTGCGGTCTGCATCTACATTCAACTGTCACTTCTGTTCTTGTCAGTCTTTATTTCTGCCTCCTCATAATTTGCTATTTCTCAATTGTTGTGGCTATGGAGACAATAAACACACTTGTAATGATTTAGTCTGAAGTGAGGAAATTGGCTCCTCTGGACTAGCTGGGCTGGGTTTGGTGGTGCATGCCTGTAATCCCAGTACTTGGGAGGCCAAGACAGGAGGATTGCCGGTTTGAGGCCAGACTCAGTTAACTTAGCGAGACCCCCAGCAGCGTAATGAGACCCTGTTTCAAAACTTAGAAAAAAAGGGGCTGGAGATAGAATGCATTTTGGTAATCCCCAGTAATCAAAAAGGAGAGCATCCTCTGAGAAAGATTCCAGGTAAAGCCGGAAACTTTATTGTATGGATGATGATATATTTTGAACTTCCTGGAGGCCTTTCCCCCTTTCCTCCTCTTTTTTCTTTTCTTTCCTTTTTTCTTTTTTTCTGGCCCTGGGGACCAAACCCAGTAGGGTTCTACCACTGGGCTACACCTGTAGCCCTTTAAAAAATTGTACAAATACATTTTTACATATTTATACGTTCTTTTGTTGTGGGGATTGAAACCAGGGGCATTCTACCTCTCAGCCCTATTTTACTTTTTATTTTGAAACGGGGTCTCCCTAAGTTACTGAGGCTGGTTGTGAACTTGCCACACTCCTGTCTCAGCCTCCCAAGCAGTGGGATTACAAGCATGTGCCACCATGCCCTATTTAAATTTTTATATTTTGAAACAGGGTCTCATTGAATTACTGAGGCTGGCCTTGAACCTGCGATCCTCCTATTTCTGCCTCCCAAGTACTGGAAGTGTAGGCATGAGCCACTGTGCCCTGCTTCATTCTTTTTTTCCCCCTTTTTCCATGGTACTGGGGATGGAACCCAGGGGCGTTCTACCTCTGAGCTCCACCCTCAGTCCTATTTTTATTCTTTATTTTGAAACAGGGTGTCACTGAGTTGCAGAGGGCCTCAGTAGCTGAGACTGGCCGTCAACCCCAATCCTCCTGTCTCAGCCTCTCAAATGCTGGGATTACAAGCGTGCACCGCCACGCCTGGCTCCTTTTTTATTTTCAGTTTTATTCCAGATAAGCGAGCTGGCCAAAGAAGTAACCTCTGGGTGCGTTTGGTGTCGTTCACCGGGGTCCTTCTCTGGTGCAGTGAAGCCTACGCTATGGTGAGAGGTGGTAAGGGCGGGGCAGTCAGGTGCTAGGGGTGCAGACAGAGTAGACAGAGGTCACCCTGCTCTAAGGAGCATGGAGAAGAGGCCTTCCTGTGCCGGCGGTGAACTGGGGAGGGCAGGAAATATGAACACTTTCTCCTTTGAATAGACTGAGACCATTGAGAAATAGATGCTTTCCTACTATCCAGTTCCCTGGGGAATGACCAAGGAAGCTAACAGCTGTGGAATATGGAGGCCAAGCAGCATATAGTCTGGGCTGGCTCAGAAATTCCCTTAAGATAGTGGAAGGCCAGAGGCGCCAGAGCCAGGCACCTGGGGAGGAAAGTAGGGTGGGAGAGGAGAGGGAGAGAGGGAAGGAGGGAGAGGGCGAGAGGGGAAGGGGAGGGGAAGGGGAAGAGGGAAAGGGGGGAGAGAGAATGATTCTTACTCATATGAGATGATAAAGGATCATTCCCGGGGACAGAGCAGAGCTAGAGGAGGGAAGCAACTCTTTCTCTCTTCTTAGGGTCCCAAAGCATCCTGGGATGGTATGTTATTCTTTTCAAATATCCAGAGACTAGAAGAATAGTGGGAGGGAGTGGGGAGGGTGAAGAGGAGCGCAAAAAGCAGGCTTGAGGAAGAAAACAGACCAAATAATGTTATGTTCACATATGAAGGTATCACCGACAAGCTTACTTGTATGTACCAGTGGGGTGGTGGTGGGATGGGGTTTCCAAAAGATGTCATATGCATATAGGAATGTATCATTTGAATCTTAATACAATGTATAATTATTGTACCAATAAAATTCTTTTTTATTTTTTTGGTGGTACTGGGGATGGAACCCAGGGGCATTCTACCTCCAAGCTATACCCCAGCCCTATTTTTTATTCTTTATTTTGAAACAGGGTCTCACTGAGTTGCAGAGGGCCTCACGAAGTAGCTGTGGCTGTTCTCGAACCTGAGATCCTCCCGTCTCAGCCTCCCGAATGCTGAGATTACAAGTCTGCGCCACTAAGCCTGGCACACACCAATAAAATTCTAAAAAAACTTCCATTCAGCCATCCTTCTTCCCCCTTCTGAATATTCCCCCCCAGCACCTGACCTCTCTCTTCTTCCCCAGTGCTTCCTCTCATCCCCCTCCTTCCCGCAGGATAGTGAGGACCGTCTCTGCAGATGGACTGACCTAAGGAGGCTCTTTGAAAACAGAAGACTGTCGCCGGGCGTGGTGGCGCACGCTTGTAATCCCCGCGCTTGGGAGGCGGAGACAGGAGGATCGCGCAGGTTCGAAGCCAGCCGCGCTGGCGTAAGAGACCCTGTTTCAAAAATATAAAATAGTTCTGGGAGTGTAGCCCGGAGGAAGGAGGGCTTCCAGGAACCCCAGTACCACCAAAAAAAAAGAAAAGAAAACAGAAGACTGTCATCTGGCCACCCCTCCTGCTCTACGTATCCACTCAGGGCCTGTTTGTATTTCTCCTTCCTGTTCCTTTTAGGAGGCTGAATGAAAGCAGCACACAAACTGCAACTGTCTCCTCTGATAACCCTGCTTCTCTGCATATTTCCCTGATTCACTGGGGAGAATCACACATCTTTTTGGATGGAGCGCTTGGCTGGAGGAGGAGGGCCTGGCTAGTGTTCCCAAAAGTGATGCTAATTAGAATACTTGGGCTTCTGAGATCTTCCTAGCCCTTGATAATGCCCACCCCCCTCTGTCTGCTCCTCTTCAGCTTCGGTTATCTGAAAAGCCACACACTATGTATGGATTGAGTTTCTGTCGTGTGTGTGTGTGTGTGTGTGTGTGTGTGTGTGTGTGTGTGTGTTACTGGGGATTAAACCAAGGGTCACTCTACCTCGGAGCTATTTTCTTTTTGTTTTGAAACCTGATCTCGCCAAGTTGCTGAGGCTGGCCTCAAACCCGTGATCCTCCTGTATCAGCTTCCCAAGGTCTGGGATGAGAGGCCAGGCATTCTTTCACTTCCTAGTGTTAAAAGATGTAACCACGAAGCAAAAAGCAGACAGGGGAAGGGTTGCGGAAGTGTAGGATTTTTTAGACCAAGGCAAATATCATCCCTCTGACCTTTCCCAAGCCCTTCCGTGCAAAGGTGCAGGATGAAGTATCTGGCTTGCAGTCACACAGGGAGTTTGGCCCGGATGTGACCTGTTTCCTGGGCGGTAGTCGGGACGGGGCTCTATTGTGTGGAGAGCTGAGCGCCCGGTCCTCTTTCCCTATAACTGGGCACCTAGCAGCAGTGTTGTGAGTCTGCCTTGTCTTGTCCATCTGTGAAAGGAACTAGAATGGGAGCCCCTGCGAAGGCCTGCAGCTGCCTTCCAAGGAATTTCAGTGATATCTGGGAGCACAGAGGCTGAGTCATATTTTGGGAGAGGATTGTGTTTTTTATACCCGCAATGCAGGGTGTTGCCATAATATTAATCATTATTATGGTCAAAAACAAATAAACTCATCCCGCAGTTATGACAAATCTGTGTCTTGGCTCCTTCTCGCTTCTACATTGTCTTTTAGCTTCTGCCTTAGGGAACCAGAGTTTAACTCCATACTGCCAGAACAGGCAACTGTCTTTCAAATGTTGCTTTAGGGATGCATGGGAAGTACTTTATTTTATTTTATTATATCCAGTGCTGGGGATTGAATCCAGGGCCTCAAGCATGCTAGATAAATTCGCTCCCATTGAGTCAGGTCCCCAGCCTAAAGCACCTAATTAAGAAAAGAAGCCTTCCATATCTATTTACTAAGACCTACAATTGTATCCTGTAAAATGCAAATGCTAAGCGGATCATGGTGGCACACGCCTGTAATCCTAGGCCTTGGGAGGCTGAGACAGGAAGATTGTAGTTTTGAGGCCAGCCTCAGCAACTTAGTGAGTCCCTGCTGCAAAATGAAAAATTAAAAAAAGGCTGGAGGTGGAGCTCAAAAGTAGAATGTCCCTGGGTTCCATCCCCAGTAAGAAAAATGCTTCTTAAGCCTTATTATTATTATTATTATTATTATTATTATTATTTCTCCCAGAGAAGGAGAGAGGGGTAAAAGTAGAGCTGTGAGGGTCCTGGACATGTGATCATGGAAATAAGAGTGTCCACAGGAAAGAGAAGAACAGAGAAAGGGAACACTGGGGATGGAAGACAAATCACCAGTGTGATGGATGGGCTTTCCCAGGACTGGGTGTAGCCACAGGCTGCAGCCGAGGCAGCAGGGGTTCCGTGATTCTGAGGAGAAAGAAGGAAGGGAGGAGTCAAAGGAAGAGTGGCTAAAGTTTAATGAGCCATTTCCCTAGGCTGGGCCTCTGGGCCCTGGCTCTAAGGTGACAGACTCTGGCCATAGGAAAGGAGAGAGATGACTATTTCTCCGTGGATTTGGGCCATCCCAGGAGGAGCCCAGGGCCCAGGATGGTTTCTGTGGATCAGGCCTTGTTTGCAAAAGAGGCCCAATCGGCTGGGGAAGTACTGGGGGAGTCTGGGAGGGCTTGGGCTCAGAGAGACCTGCACTAACTTTAGGGCAAAGCGAGCCTTTCCATCCAGCCTCCTGCCAGGCCAGGCTCCCACTGAATCTTACCGAGTGACCTGGAAGAACACAGCTCTCTCTTCTGAGGCTCTCTGCCCTGAGTGAGGCCCTCTGCCCTGTCTCTCACCTGAGCATACCTGTGATTCCAGTACTTGGGAGGTCAAGAGACAGGAGGAGAGCAGGTTTGAGGCCAGCCTCAGAAGCTTAGCGAGGCCCTCAACACCTTAGCAAGACCCTGTTTTGAAATAAAGATAAAAATGGAGCCAGGTGTGGTGGCGCACGCCTGTAATCCCCGCGCTTGGGAGGCAGAGACAGGAGGATTGTGCAGGTTCGAAGCCAGCCGCGCGCGCTGGCTTAGGAGACCCTGTTTCCAAATAACAATGTAAAAATAGGTCTGGGAGTGCAGCCCGGAGGTAGAAGGGCTTCCAGGAACCCTCAGTATCACCAAAAAAATAATGGCTGGAGATGTGGTACAGAGGTATAGAATGCCCCTGGGTTCAATCCCCAGTACCACACACACAAAGGAAGGAAGGAAGGAAGGAAGGAAGGAAGGAAGGAAGGAAGATAAGCTAGCATGGAGAGTCCTCACTCATGGTCCCAGTGACCATCTTTCCTGTCCTTTTCTCTTATATCTATGATGGTATGGGCTGTCACTCACCCTCCTCGTTCGATAGCTCCTGCTGTCTGGCCATAGCAATCTGTTTATTTGTCTTCAAAGCACCCGTCTTGGCATTTGTCTTGATCGACTGGTTATTGTCCCTCTAGCTCCATGCCCCATGTGTGCTCCATGAGACAGGAGGCATCTTATTTTGTTCCCCAACTCTATTCCTGTATTTGGCAGAATCAGGCTGGCTTTTTCTATGTCTCCTGAACATGGCCTGCATGTCCTCACTTTATATATTTGCTCAAAGTATTCTCCCTCCTTTTTATGTATTCTTCCCTGTCCACACAATATTTTTTGTCCTGCAATGCTGAATTCAAATCTCACCTCTTCCGTGAAGGCCTCCTTGATCACCTCAGGACAGAGAGATTTTTTTTTCTGCTACAGCTTCTATGAATTTGCAATGGATTTTTCTTTTCCTTCCTTCCTTCCTTCCTTCCTTCCTTCCTTCCTTCCTCCTTCCCTCCCTCCCTCCCTCCCTCTCTTCCTCCGTCCCTCCCTTTCTTCCATACTGGGGATAGAACTCAGCGACGTTCTACCTCTGAGTTATACCTCCAGCCCTATTTTATTTATTTTTAAATTTAGAGATAGGGTCTCACTATGTTGCTTAGACTGGTCTCAAATCGTCCATCCTCCTGTCTCAGCCACCATGCCTGGCTATGGCTTGGATTCAACATGTCCCCCAGACCTCATGTGTTGGTAACACAGCCAGGTTTGGATGCAGACATGGCTGGAGTGGGTGGATCCCTTGGGGCATGGCCAGAAACTGTGTTCTGTCCCATCAACTTCCTCTCTCCCTCTCTGCTTCTGGCTGCCATGAGCCAAGGGCAGCTTTTCCTTCTCTGCCATGCCCTAAACCCTCCTGCCAGCTTGCTGACTGTGGACTGACTTGAAATCGTGAGTTCTAAACTAAACCTTTCTTCCTCTAAGTTAAACTTGATGGTCATTCTGATCACAGCAATGAAAACATTGATTAAAACTTGGGGCCTAGCCGGGCGTGGTGGCGCACGCTTGTAATCCCTACACTTGGGAGGCGGAAACAGGAGGATCGTGCATGTTCGAAGCCAGCTGCGCTGGCTTAAGAGACCCAGTTTCCAAATGAAAAAATATAAAAATAATTCTGGGCGTGTAGCCCGGAGGTAGAAGGGCTTCCAGGAACCCCAGTACCACCAAAAAAAAAAAAAAGAAAACAAAAACTTGGGGCCACTGAATGGATGGAACAAAGAGTTGGGAGGCAGGGGAAGGGGTACAGCGATTTGGAGTGGATGGCGTATAGTTGATCACACTACACAGGTCTGGGTTGGACTCTCGCTCTCTGCCAAGCCACACAGTCCATCCAAGTCTTCATTTCCTCATCTGTTAATCTGGGGCGTACCCACTACCTCAGGCTGTTGGAGGACAAAATGAGATAATGTCTACAAAGAGCTCAGCACAGTGTCTGCTGCATAGCAAACACCTTTATTTTTTAATAAGGTCACCCCACTGAGGAACAAATGGTTGGTTTTCAATGAGGCAGAACCAAACTTCAATCGTATCCCAGACTCCCTGTGTCTGCTTTCCCACTGAACCGTAGAGGCCCTGACTATGAGGCAGGGCTGGGAAGCCTGGCTTATCTTACAGCAGCAGCTGCGCGGACCTGACTTAGAACTTGGGA
This sequence comes from Muscardinus avellanarius, assembly GCF_963383645.1. Lineage (NCBI taxonomy): Eukaryota > Metazoa > Chordata > Mammalia > Rodentia > Gliridae > Muscardinus > Muscardinus avellanarius. The sequence continues at coordinate 113,618,008 of NC_137792.1, read as the reverse complement.
GTGAAGTACTGGTGCTTTGCAGTAAGCTGTTGCTTATCCCTTGGCCTGGGGGCCGGGGAAGTATATCCCCAGTCAATCTCCTTTTCCTTCGAAAAAAAGAACCCAAAATATCAAGTCATCATAAAGTTTATCATCAAGGTATGGTAAGAGCAGGGAGCCTGTGGTGAGACTATCTGTATTTGAGTCTTCCTTTGTGCAGAAAGACTTCCCTGACCTTTCCATAACCCTACCTCTCAGTCTGAGTCAGATGCCCCTCTCCATCCTTGCCCTTTCCCTCGCCCTCGCCTTTGTCTTCAGTCTTGCTCTCTTGTAGTACTGGGGATTGAACCCAGGGGCACCCTACCACTGAGCTACATGCCCGGCCCTTTTTATTTATATTTTTAAAATCTGAGAAGCCAGGTGTGGTGGCGCACGCTTGTAATCCCAGCATTCGGGAGGCTGAGATAGGAGTATTGTGGTTTGTGGACAGCCTCAGCTACTTCGTGAGGCCCTTTGCAACTCAGGGAGACCCGGTTTCAAAAGCAAAGAGTTAAAATAGGGCTGGGGGTAGAGCTCAGAGGTAGAATGCCCCTGGATTCCATCCCCAATACCGAAAACAAAAATCGGGACAGAGTCTCATTAAGTTGCCAAAGTTGGCCTCAAATTTGCAATCCTCCTGCCGCAGCCTCCTGAGGAGGTGGGATCATAGTTGTGTATCACTGTGCCTGGCTCCGTTGCCCCTTTTCTGGTTCTCACCGTGCTTATGATTTTCCTTATCATGATATTTGCCTCTTGTGGATGCTACCAGCTGACATTCACCTATAGTAGACTGAGCACCTCTTAAGTGGAGATAGTGTCTTGACCATCTCTGTATTCTGGATGAGGAACAAATTGCCGGAGTGGAGCAGAGGTGCAGCCAGTATGTGTAGAGCTCAAATCAAATGATAAAGTGATGGCCCTTGATTTGCATTGCACAAATTAATTAATCTCATTAGGTGCCTTAAGAGGGGAACGAGAAACCCTTCTCTTCTCTCGCCAGGGTTGTTGTGAGGGTCAACCTCTGTAGGAGAATTTCTCACGGTTATTGTCGTTCGGGTTTCTTCCCTCACCCCACTCCCGTCTGATTGACCTTTACCTAAACCTATTTATCATCCCTTTAGGACCCAACTCATGGCTCTTTAGGTTATTTTATCACCAAATCTGGAAAAGGAATCTATGCTAATGCATTAATGGGTGTTAATTGGATGATGTATTTACGTGTCATCAGGGAGCTTTCCCAGATGTTGGAGGAATGAATAAGGTTGGATTCCAGGTGCTTGGCCAAGGAGGGCTGGCTTTGTGGCTGTTGTTGTGAGGGGATTTCTCTGGCCAATTCTCCAACTGTCCCAGTAGGGGGCCACCCACTTTCCATCTGTGCTGTGCTGGCCGGCAACACCCACGGGACATCTGGATGCAGGAAATGCCTGGGGCCTCTAGCCCTGCATTGGGAGCTTCTGTTTGCAGTCAGATTTGGAGGTGGGACCTGGCTGGAGGGGGTGGATCCCAGGGATGAGGCCTCCAGGAGCACCCAGGAACCAGCCTCCAGCAATTTGCCTGCTTTCTCCCTGGGTTTTGAGGCTCATTCACTCAAGACACCTGATGAGCTCTCTTCAGGGCTTAGAGATCAGACCCAGGAGCCCAGAAAAAGCCATTAGCCTGGAAAGATTATTTCTGCTAATCCCCCTAAGCGGCTCCTGAGGCTTTTCACATGCTTACAGAATAGCCTGGGGGCCTTTGCTGGGGTCCAGTGTTAAACTTCTTTGGAAAGAGGTGTAATCCCTGGTTAAAAGTTCCTCTGGTGCTATTAATGTTGAGCAGAAATAAATTTGGGGCTTGAAATATCAATGCATGTGTTGAAAATGAGGAGGGGAAGGTCAAAGTTTTCCTGGCTGAGACTTGTTTGAGTTTGCAGGTGTGGATAGGTGTGTGTGTGTGTGTGTGTGTGTGTGTGTGTGTTTGTGTACCCCCCTCCACATGGTCAGAGGGCATGCATATGGAATTTGAACATGCTTGCTATGTCCATTCTTTTTTTGTGGCTGGCTTTCTTTCTTTCTTTCTTTTTTCTTTTCTTTTTTTTTTTTTGCGTACTGGGGATTGAACCCAGTGGCATTCTACCTCTGAGCTACACCCCGGCCCTATTTTTTATTTTGAAACCGGGTCTCACTACGTTGCAGAGGGTTTCACTAAGCAGCTGAGGCTGTCCGTGAACTATGATCCTCCTGTCTCAGCCTCTCGGATGCTGGGATTACAAGCACGTGCCACCACACCTGGGTCATTTATTCATTTAGAAACACAGTCTTGCTGGGCGTGGTGGCGCATGCTTATAATCCCCACGCTTGGGAGGCTGAGACAGGAGGATCACACAGGTTCGAAGCCAGCCTCAGTTACTTAGTGAGGCTCTCAGCAACTTAGTGAGACCCTGTTTCTAAATAAAATATATTAAAAAAAAAGAAACACGGTCTTGCTAGTTTGCCAAGGCTGGCCTTGAACCTGCGACCCTCCTGTCTCAGCCTCTCAAGTACTGGGATGGCAGGTGTGCGCCACCATCCTAGCTTAGACTCCTCTTTTGACTGAAGGTCTGGAGACCCATTTGTGAGTCCAGTTCCTACTCCTGGGTTCTTAATACTTGTCTGTTGATTTTGATTCTTTTTGAGCATTTGATATCTGGTTCAGGCTTGTTTAAGCTCCATGGTTTGACGATTCAGTGATCTCTATAAATAGACTAATTAATGGTTTATAGAGATCTTGTCTCTATTGGATAGAAGATATCAGTATCTTTTTTTTTGTGACACTAGGGATGGGACTCAGGGCATTCTGCCTCCAAGCTACACCCCCAGTCCTATTTTTTATTCTTTCCTTTGAAACAGGGTCTCACTAAGTTGCAGAGGGCCTCACTAAGCAGTTAAGGCTGGCCGCAAACTCAAGATCCTCCTGTCTCAGCCTCCCAAGTACTGGGATTATAAGCCTGCGCCACCGTGCCCAGCTAGTATCTGGTTTTTAAGTCCATTTGTCTATTTGAGCTCAAATAAATTAAGAATTCTATGCCTATTTGTCAGTGAACAGCTCTGTAATTGGGATCGGTGAGTTGCTTTTGTTCACAGTTTTCGTGCTGTGACCCAAGTGAATTTGGAATTTACCTTCAAGATCCAAGTTATCCAGATAGCAAGGTCCCTCAGAACTCTGTGCTTCTCTCTCTCTCTCTCTCTCTCTCTCTCTCTCTCTCTCTCTCTCTCTCTCTCTCCTCTCTCTGTCTCTCCCAAATTATTCCCCCATCCCTATTTTTATTATTTTTATTTGATTCTGTGTTTATGCTCAGGATTAAAGCTATAAGATGTCTATATGTCTATGTATTTATCAGAAAGAACTTTACCTTTTATCATATGTGTGATATTCCCCCCCCCGATATTAGCAAAGTAGATTATAAATTCTCCTATATGAGATTTATTCTGATTGGATCAGAGATAAGTAAGTGCTTGCGTAAATTCAATGTTCCTAAAAATGCCAGAAATTAAGGACAATATGTTGCTTTATATATGTTGAATGTACTAAAAAAAACTATTTAAACCTAAGTGTATAATTTTATTCTACTTGAGTATGCTCTCCTTAATAGAAATCTACTGATCAAATAAGCAAACATGCTACAGCTTGGGTCTTAAATGTTTCCTAAAGGCCTTTGTGTTACAGGTTTGGTCCCCAGCCAGTGGCACTGTTGGGAGATGGTGGAACCTTTAGGAAGCGGAACCTGGTTGGAGAAGGGTAGGTTCCTGGGGGAAGTGCCCTTAAAGGGAATATTGGAAGCTCGGCCTCTTCCTGTCCTTTTTCCTTCCCAGCCACTGTGAAGTGAGCAGCTTTGATCCACCATGTGCCCCAACATGATGTCCTGCTAACAACAGATCCCAAAGCAACAGAGCCAGCAGAACATGGATTAAACCATGAGCAAAAAAATAAAAAAATAGACATGTCCTCCATAAAAATTGCCTTTTTTTTTAAAAAGAGGAAATCTCACTATGTTGCGTAGACTGGTCTTCAGTTTCTGGGCTCACATGATTCTCCTCCTGCAGACTCGTGAGTAGCTGGGACTAGAAGCATGTACTATGGCGTCTGGCAACAACCTCAGGTATTTTGTTGCAGTAATGGAAAGCTCACTAACACATAGCATTACTTTCACTAAATGTTTAAGATTATGAAGAATGTACATATGTGTTTGACCAAATAAATCATTATTCTGTCAAACTCTTTCAAGAGTAATTTTTAGTATGTCAGCTTGAAGATAATTTCCAAGGAATTTAGGTAAAGATCAGACTCAGCTGGGGGACTAAGCTCAGTGATTAGAGTACTCTACTAGCTAAGTAGAAAGTCTTGAGTTTCATCCTAAACACTGCAAACAACCCCCCAAACAAAACAAGAAACCCTTGGGCTTGATTGAAGTTGACTAGGGGATATTCATTAGATATCTTAGATCATTTTAAAAACAAAATACTGAAACATTAAGCATAATTTTAAGTTTATATATTTTGCCTTTTACTTTTATAAAGGCTTGGTTATATACTTATAGATATATTTATTTTGCCACTTTGAAAAGGCTGTAAACTGAGTTGGATGGCACACATCTGTAATGCTTATACTTGGTAGGCTGTGACAAGAGGATCGCAGATTTAAGGACAACCTCAGCAAGTAGTGATACTGTTATCAACAAGACCCTGTTTCCAAATAAAAAAGAAAACTGGGCTGGGGGTGTAGCTCAAAGGTAGAATGCCTCTGGGTTCAACTCCTAGTACCACACACACACACACACACACACACACACACACAATTGGGCTGGGATATAGCTCGGAAGTAGAATGCCTCTGAGAAGTAATTTTTTTATTGGTCCACTCTAGTCTCACATCCTAATGTGGATCATATTGACAATGGCATACATTCCCACAGGACTTGGTGACCCCTGCTTCCCTTCCCCCTCCCAACGGTGAGTATCCAGGTTGACCATGCTACATTCACACTTACACACATGTTCAGAAGAACAAAATTTTATTTGTTTTATTCAAAGATGTCCAAGGTTTAGCACTGGGTGTGGCGGCACAGGCTTGCGATCTCAGTAGTAGGGAGGCTGAGACAGGAGGATGGCAAGTTCAAGGACAGCCTTAGCAAAAAGTGAGATTCTCAGCAACTTAGGGAGACCCTGTTTCCAAAGAAAAAATAAAATGGGCTGGGGGTGTAGCTCAGCGGTAGAATGTTTCTGGGTTTAATCCTTAGTAACTAAATAACTAACTAAATAATTTACACCTGTCCAAGGTTTAATGTGATTATTGATAAGACTTTCAGCTGGGAGAGGTGGTGCACCCCTGTAATCCCAGTACTTGGGAGGCTAAGACAGGAGGATCGCAGGTTAGAGGACAACCTCAGCAACTCAGAACCTGTTTCAAAAATAAATAGAAAAAATAAAATAAGGTTGGCGTGTAGCTCAGAGGTAGAGTGCCTCAGTTCAATCCTCAGTACCACAAATTTTTTTTCAGAAAGAGCTTTAGTATCAAATAGTATACTAACTCAAAACTAGCATTGGATTTTTCTCTGATAAGATGTAAATTTTCTCATATTATTGATCTGCTCTTAATAGGTTGTAAAGGGTTATTCATTTTATATTTAATATGCCTAAAGAACAAAGGTCCTGTTTAAAGACAATAACTTTGATTTATGTTGACTTTTTTTTATCTCCTCAATTATTTAAGCAACAAAGTTTTCTTACTTTGGAAAGAGTTTTGGTTTATTTCAGTCATGTTACCTCCCATGTTTATTGTTCAAATCCTTTTTTTTTCAGAACTGGAAATGGAATCCAGGGGCATTCTACCTCTGAGCTACACTCTTAGCCCTCTTTTTTATTCTTTATTTCAAAACAGGTCTAAGTGGCTGAGGGCCTCAGTAAGCAGATGAGACTGGCTGCGAACTTAGGATCCTCCTGCCTCCTAATTACTGGGATTTCAAGCATGTGCCACCATGCCCGGTTTACTGTTCAAATTTTTGATGGGCAAATTGGTCAAATTGGTAGCCAAATATTATTTATCAGTTAACCATGATGTGGTACTGGGGGTGGAAGCCAGAGGCTTTCTACCTCCGGGCTACACTTCCAGACCTATTTTATACTTTATTTGGAAACAGGGTCTCACTGAGTTGCTGAGAGCCTCACTCAGTAGCTGAGGCTGGCTTCGAACCCGTGCGATCCTCCTGTCTCAGCCTCCCAACGTGCGCCACCGTGCCTGGCATACCCTATCCCTTTTTAAACTTTTATTGATTTGTTTAAATTTTTCTGTCTTGAAGCAGAGTCTCACTAAGTTGCCGAGGCTGGCCAAGAACCTGTGATCCTCCTGTCTCAGCTTCCCAAGTACTGGGATTACAAGCATATGCCACCACGCCCAACTCACCTGACAACTTTTGATATTTTGGCATTCTAAAACCTAATCCTAATTATTTTTGAAGCTAAAGCTGTCTTTCAGATTTCCCAGAGGGCCCCTGAAAAAAAATCACAAAAGATTTCTTCTTTCGTTTTTCCTTATAAAATAGAGGTGCTAGAATAATTTGTTTCCTATGTTACTATTAAGGAGTTGCATTAGGAGATTTGTTAAATCAGAGGAAATGTTCAGCCTTGTGTGTATTAGGCGCCCACAGCCCCTTGGAAGCCTATTTTTAAGATGTTGCTTTATACTCAGTAGATTTATGATTGCCTCTAAATTGTTCCCTCACAGATCACACACGCATATAGATGCAGAGATGCTGGGGATTGATCCCAGGTGCGTTGTACCTCTAAGCTATATTCCCAGCTTGATTTTATTTTCATTTTCAAGTAGGGCCTCACTAATTTGCTGAGGCTGGCCTTGAATCTGTGATCCTCCTGTCTCAGCCTTCCAAGTGCTGGATTATAGGCATGTGCCACTACACTCAGCTCATATTTACTTATATATAAATTTATTTTTTCAATTCTGTTTACGAGCCAGTGTCCTTGTAATTCCTGGGCCGTCTGGAATGATCTTTTTCATTCCTCCTTCTTCTCTAGCTTAGCTCATCCTTCTACCCCTCCCCCATTATTCTCTCAAATAGTAAGTTAGTTGATCCTCAGTGTTTGTGGGTATTGTAATCATTTTTTATTTTATTTTACTGTTTTAATATACCTTTATTGGTATATTAAATTTTTATTTATTTTTTATTTATCTTTTATACATTTTATAAATTTTATAAATTTATAAAAGTTTATAAATTTTATAAATTTTTTATATTTTTTATTTATCTTTATTGGTATGTTAAATTATATATCATAATGAGGTGACAGACACATGGATGCACGGAGTCCTTGGTGTGGGTTTTGTATTGGAGACGCTAGCTATTTGCTAAAATGTATTTGTAGTCCCCAAATGAACACTCGGGCCTCTGGCTGTCATTCATGGACAGGCACGGAGTAGTGAACGTTTGGGTTGTGCAAGGCTGAGGCTGAATGAGGTGATGATCAGCCTTTCTGTTTCTGCACTCACACTCTGGCAAAGTGTTCTTTTATTTAGGGCTATGTTTTCTGTATTTCTCATGGTGTTTTTGTTTGGTTATTTCTCTGTATAAGGTGACTTGTTAGCACATGCCTGGGATCTCAGCACTTGGGAGGCTGAGACAGGAGGATTGCAGGTTTGAGGTTAACCTCAGCAACTTAGCAGGACCCTCAGCAATCTAGTGAGACAGACTTTCAAATGAACAAATAAGAGCTGTGTGCAGTGGTGCAGGCTTGTGATCATAGCCTGTGATATTGGCTATGAATTTAATGTTAATGAGTCAAGAATATGAATTAAGTAAAGTATCTTTAAATAGAAACATATACAAAACACTGTATGTTTCAGTTGATGGCAGTGTTGTGACTAGGGCCTCACGGGAACTTAACCTGTATTTTCCAGGATCAGTGATTGAGTATTCACTATTTCAGAGTTTGTAGCAACTTTATAAAGTACAGCTACTGTGACTCATGAGAGTCAACTGCACTTTGGTTTTTCCTTCATAGCATTGATTAGAAGTTGCAGGTTTATGTTTATTCGTGTAATTATCAAATGCCTGTTTCTTCCACCATAATGTAGGCTTTAAGAGGACTGGGATGGGGATTGCTTCTATTGATTAGATATCGACTACATGATATAGTGACTATTTCATTGCTGGTGCTTGGAAAATAATTGTTGAATGATTAATTGACTGAATGACTGAATGGACAAAGCGACTCTAGCTGTGTGGCACAGAGGAATACTTGAGCAGGAAGCCAGGTCCTTGAGCAGGGACCCCTTACAGAGGGTGTTTCAGGTTGTGGTAAGACAGACTATTGGTCTGCTTTCCTTTTCTATTGCAGCCTTTCTCTTGTTTACTGTGCTGGGAATTGAACCCAGGGCTTCATGCATGCTAGGCAAAACTGAGCTATACCTCCAGTGCCCCATGACCATATCTCTTGTCATACAATGTTGGCTGCACTCAATGTGTAATGGAGGAATTTTGTCTTCCATTAGATGGTTTAGATGTGTCTCTGATACCAAAGCAAGACACGACCTTCCCTTAGGTAGCTTAATGCCCTTTCGTTGTGCTTCCTACAACCTAGTGGCTGAAAATACTGACAGACTGAGTGAGAAAGCCCATTGGGTTTTCTTCTCCTTCTCTCCTGGAGGCCCCACATTGGCTCTCAGATGTAGCCACAACTCCCTTTGGGCTTTATACCTGTTAGCATCGCTCAGGCAGAAGGTCTGGAACACACCTCTTCACCACGTTTATTGAAATTAAATCACATAGGTCTTTCTAGGTATCCTGACATAACATGGCCCGATGGATGCTTATTCATTTTTAGTAATTCCAGATGCTGAGTGATGGAACCTGAGCCACCCATAAGAAAGCTATCTTCAGGAGCTAGCCAATTGGGCCATCATGGAAAGGAAGTCAAAATAAATCCAGGGCCAAGCAGGTGAGGGAAAAGGGTTTCATACAACCCAGTAAAGGAGAGTTTGAACACTGACCTGATGTTAGGCAGAAATGGCCAGCATTCCATTCTGTGGTCATGCGTGGTTTGAAGGGCATCAGAGAAGTCTTCTTCCACCCCATTACTTAAAGAGATCTTCTTATGCCCAAACTATGGTATTAGTTGTTCTGTTCCCCTGGACAGACTTTCCTTTATATTCGTCTAAATCTCACCTGTCATTCAAAGCCCAACTCCTCCAAAGTTTCTCTAGATATCAGGTCTCTGCCCCCATCTCTTAATTTCATTGTCTGACTCTATTGACACCCCAGGATTTCTTTGCAAGAAATCACCCTTGGATCTTTGCCTTTATCAGGGAACCAACTGATGATATATGCTTCTGTTGACATGTTTACTGAAGGCCAATTTATGCGGTTGGAGGAAAGGGACCACTTTCAGCATTGCCTTTGTATTTCCTAGCACAGTCTTTTGCATACATCTGTTAGGTAGCTAGCTAGACATTAGCAGATGAGGTTGGCTGAGACAGACTGGAAGTCCATCTCCAGAGCCTCAGTCACTTAGACCCCTCCCCTGCGGGAAGGGGGCAGAGAAACGGCTCAGGGTCACTAAGTTGTGAAGTACAGAAGACAGTGGGCCACCTCCAAATGTAATGTTTCGAGAGAAGGTGTTCAGAAGACATATAAAACCCGACACATGGCAGATTCCATGCTTCTTTCCATTCCTCCACACCCCATTGCTGAAGCATAACCTCTCACCCCAGGCTACCTTCCCGTTGAGTTGCAGATGTTTTTCTCTGGGGTGTGAGCTCTCTCCCACTTTCTCCTCAGCCTTCCCCACCCGGTGTCTTCACTTCTCTAAACAAACCTCCTGTATTCCCCCATTTTTGTTTTCTGTTTGAATGCTTTCCATGTGGAAAAATAAGAATTGAGATGCAGTGGATTAATTTAAAAATCTCCCATCTGGTAACACCTTGGCTCTTGGTAAAGATTTGCTCAATAAAGGGAGTCATCTAGCTGGGTACAGTGGCACACACCTGTAATTTCAGTACTTGGGAGGCTGAAACAGGTGGATCACAATTTTGAGGCCAGCCTTGGCAACTTGGCATGACCCTTGGCAACTTAGAGACCCTGTTTAAAAGTTAAAAAATAGGATTGGAGGTATATCTCAAAGGTAGAACACCCCTAAGTTCAATCCCCAGTACCACAAAAATGGAGTCATCTATTCAATCTTTGTGAAGTCTTCTCTGCCCCCCCATACCTAGAAGGGACCTCTCTTTTCCTAGAGCTCCACACTACCTGAGGGTTTACCATATTCCAGGGGGGGCATGGGCTGATAGAAATATGGTCATCACTTGGATCTTATCTTCTCCATTGACCAAGCAAGAGTAGCTTTTGGCACCCCAGAGTCACCCCAAACACATAGTAGTTCAGGTGGAAGTGGTCTTTGGTGGCCTGGAGTCCCTTTGGATTCTTTGGCCCTGTGCCATTCAGCTCTCTTGTATATGATACCTCTATCCCAGCTGTATCCAGGCAGCTTTATTCTCTTTAGCTGTGTTTACACAGTCCAATTGCAAGCAGGATTCTATCACTACACTCCTCAGATTTGTTCCAGTCCACATTTATTCTGTCATCTGTCTTCATCACATTGGCAGATTCTCCAGGCTCATATTTCAAGCTCTTCCCTAGACTTCCAGTGGCCAGTCTACCCAACTCAGTGTATTTTTCATAGTGTTGATAATCCTAGATGGAGGGATCCATTTTTCTTATGCCCCCAACCTTGAGGCACAAGACTATCCAGGGAGCCTCCAGAGTAACTCCTGCAATTGACTATAATTTAAGGTTTATGCCTGGCTCATTGGCCAAGAATCTGGCAGTTCTGATGCTTCCTCCTACCTCACAAACAATCTGGTCTTTTAGGTTAATTTTTCCCAGTTACATTATTTATTTTGTGAGTAACCAAGTGGAATCTCTCTTGGCTATCTTCTGTGCATATTCTAAAGTCTTGTCTTCTGTGCATATAGCTAATGTCTCTGCCACTCTGATTCTGTTTTTCTGCATGTCTTTCTATGTTCCTTTCTTCTGGATTTTGTTTCTTTATGATGGCAAGTTAGTTTTTGGCCATGTTAGTGTGGAGAGTGTTTGTAGAATTGCGGTTCTAAAGTCCCCTTTCAAAAGTTTCTGAATGGGGGAAGGTTGAGGTATTGCCTTTAGAGTTTGTATTAGTCCATTCCCTGTTGCAGTATATAACAAAACACCCGAGGAAGGGTGCTTTAGAAAGTAAAGAGGTTTATTTAGCTTGTGGTTCTAGCTATTCAAGAGTATGCAAACATCTGCTTGGTTCTGGTGAGGGTGCCCTTGGCTGTATCACAACATGGCAGATGGTATCACGACAGGAGCACATGTAAGAAGGAAAGATCAGATGGCAAGAGAAGCCAGAGACATGCAGGGATTATACTTGCTGTTTTATAACCTCTTGATATTTTATAACCATTAACTCAATTGGTGAGAACATCATTGTTTCCTTCTGAGGGCAGTGCTCCCGATGACCTTACCACTTCCCACTGGACCTCATCTCTTAAAAGCTTCACCACTTCTTAACGTCATCACATTGGGGACCAAACTTCCAACACATAGAGTTTAGAAGGGGGAAATCCACATCCATTATGTTTTAAATTTAAAATCTCTCCCAGACCTCAGGAGTTAGACAATGCAAGGCTGGAGGCAGCCATCTTGAAGTCAGGGCATAGCTAGAAGTGAGTCCCTGGAGAAACCTTGGGGACTGTATCTGTCCTCACCCCTTCCCCTGTTCTTTCTGCTCCTCACCAGGATGCCCTGAGGAAGTGTAGCAGCAACAGCAGTAGTGGCCAGTTCCAAAATGGACTATGACTTCTGGATGTCTCCACATCTGTAAGCAAATAAAACCCTTCTTCCTATAAATCTTGCATGCCAGGTTTAGATGTCAGAGGTGAGAATGTTGACAGAAACAACATTCAAATCATAGCAGGCCATTCATGGTTCATCTGAGAGCCCTTTGGCTGGCCATTGTGGAGACTACTGAACCCTGGTATGCCTTCCTTGCCCTATGCCTTGGTCAAGATTCTCACTGCTGTATCCCAGTAAATCTAATGACACAACATAGAGAAAGGAAGATTTATTTGTTCACAGTTTTTGGAGATTACAGGGTTCAGTCCATGTTAGGCCAGGTATCTGGAGCTCAGGTTTTAGTGGCAGGAAGCAGGGAGAGGGAAGGAGCAAGCCTCTAGTCTCATATCACAGAGGCCAGAAGCAAGAGAGAAAGAGTGCAAACAAGGGGATTCAAAGACAAAAGCACAACCCCTAAGGCCACACCCCAGAGACCCACTTTCTCAACCCACCTGCCTAGGTTACCACCCAGTAAATATATTACAGTGGATGTATGCACTGATGAGACAACCTTTGTGACTTAATTATATCAACTTTGAACATTAATATGTGAGTTCTTCAGGGGATATTCTATATCTTAAAGATAATGTTCTATTTTATACCTCATTCTCTATAGTTAAAGGAAGTATATATTTTCTCATTTTCAATTTCCTATACTCTAGGTCAAGTTGGCTCAACCTTGGTACTCTGAACACTTGGGCTAGATGTTTTTTTTTTTTTTGTGGTACTGGGAATGGAGCCCAGGGGCATTCTACCTCTGAGCTACACCCCCAGCCCTATTTGTTTTTATTCTTTATTTTGAAACAGGGTCTCACTGAGTTCCAAAGGGCCTCACAAAGTAGTAGCTGAGGCTGGCCATGAACTGTGATCCTCCCGTCTTAGCCTCCTAAATGCTGGAATTACAAGCGTGTGCCACCACGCCTGGCTGGTTCTTTTTTTGGTACTGGAAATTGAACTCAGGGCCATTCTACTTCTGAATGTTACTAGACATTGCTAAATGTCCCCTGGGCAGGCAAAATGACCCAGTTTGAGAACCACTTCTCTCAGATCACTCTGCCCTAGTCCACAGTCTCTTCATGATATTATCTAACTCTGGCCCTTTCCCCAGCTTTCCTGGATGTCTCCACTAACTTGGCTAACAATGTCATGCAGCAAAGGGAAGTCTGGACTTACGAGACTTGGTTTTCATTGCTGGCTCCATGACATACTAGCTATGTAATCTTGGGAAAATTACTTAACCCTCAGTTTTCTCATCTGTAAAATGGAGATAATACTCCCATACTACACAGTTATTGCAAGGATTAAATGTCTCCATCTCAAAGACCTGGAGAACATTATGTTAAGTGATATCAGCCAAGCACAGAAAGAGAAGGGACATATTTTTTTTTCTAATATGCCCAAACTAGGGAGCATTGGGGATAACAGAGGGACTCCAGATAATGGAGGAGACACCTCAGCAAAGCTGAAATGGAAGGGTATGAGACAAAGAAGGCTGAGGTTGGTTAATGGAGGAGCTACATTTGAATATGTATAAAAGTATGAATGTAGCATGCTCAACCTGGACACTCATTGTTGGGAGGGGGGAAAGGGAAAAGGGTGGGGGGAGAGGGCACCAAGCACACTCTGAATGTATGCAATTTTTAATATGTTCCACATAAAAATAAAAAATTACTTAAAAATGGTCTCCATCTCAACATTGCTTTTGCAAGTGAATATAGTAAGAGGTGAAGCCGGGCAACTTCAACGGTGCTGTAGCTTGGAGGGATGAAGAAGAAAACCACCTGCCTGGAAGAAAGAAAAACAAAGGTGGTGGTGGGGGCCAGGACTCGGGAGGCTGAGATAGTAATGATTGCAGGTTTGAGGATAATTTCAGTAACTTAGACCCTCAGCAATTTAGGGAGACCTTGTTTCAAGCTAAAAAATGGACTGGGGGTATAGCTTGGAGGTAGAATGCCCCTGGGTTCAACCCAAGTGACACACACAAACAAAAGAAGAAGAAAAAGGAAAAAGGAAAAGAAATAATAAAGAAAGATGGGCGTGGTTGCACATACACTTGTAATCCCTATTTGGGAGGCTGAGACAGGAGGATTGTGGTTCGCAGCCAGCCTCAGCTATGTAGTGAGGCCCTTTGCAAGCCAGTGAGACCTTGTTTCAAAGAATAAAAAATAGGGCTGGGGGTGTAGCTTGGAGGTAGAATGCCCCTGGGTTCCATCCCTAGTATCACAAAAAAAGAAGGAAGAAAAGTATTGGTTTCCAAACCTAGCTGTGCATCAGAATTGTCTGGAGGCATTTTTGGAAAAGACAGAGTCCTGGGCTTGCAGCAGGTGTCCCAAATAGCAGTATCAGTGTGGGGGACATACGATTTACACTAAATAAGCTCACCAGTGGATTCTTAGAAAATATATTTTGGGAGCACTAGGGATGGAACTCAAGGACTTACTCACACTACCACTGAACTACACCCCAGTCCACCAGCCGATTCTTATCACAAGCCACCTCTGGGCATTAGGCATTAGATATATGTGGGGATACAAGAGGAGGGAAGGGGTAAAACACTGGCCAGCTGGCTTGTTCCTCTTAGGAGCAATTGGGGGAATATAGTTTGCTTGAGTAATAATAACCTTTTTATTTATTTATTTATTTATTTATTTATTATTTTTTTTATTGGTACACACTATTCATACATCATAGTGGGATACAAACTTTTGTAGACATACATGCACACATCGCTCAGTCAGCCCCCACCCGGTCCCCACCCCATTCTCTCCCCATCCCTCCTTCCCATGCTTGGCTTAGTGGTTGACATCTAGTATTATAGCAATTTATCTAAAATTAAAAATGATAATCTCACATAACAATTTCATTTGTCTGATACCAAGCTTTTGATGACTTAAAGATAACATTTCAATATTTCTTTTTGCTTTCTTTCTTATGAGAGAATATTTTTTTCTATTTTTTTTAGGTGAAGCTATCCTATATTTATATATTTATTTTTCAGAAAAAAATCTATCCTAATATGGACTCTAGATACCCAAAACGATCTTGAAAAAGAACAAAGCTAGAAGATATATATTTTCTGATTTCAAACCATATAAAGCTACAATAATTGAAACAGTGTAGTACTGTTCTAAAGGCAGATATATGAACCATTGGAGTTAAATAAAAGCCTAGAGCTAAATTCTTCCCTATATTGTCAAGTTATTTTTGACAAGGTTTCCACGAACATTTGGTGGTGGAAATGATAATCTTTTAACTAAATATTGTTGAAAAATAATAATTACATGGAGAAGAACAAAATTGGACCCTTACCTAATCCCATATACAAATATTAACTCAAAATAGATAAAAGACCTAAATATAAATCTTAAGACTATAAACTTTTAGGAGAAAATCTGGGTCATAAAACCTCACAACATTGAAATTGGCAGTGATTTCTTGGTTATGATTTCAATGGCACAGGCAACAGAAGAGTATACAAACTCCCTAAAAAATAAAAAAAAAATTGTATACCCAAAGACAATGTAAACAGGTTAAAAGTTACTAATAGAATTGGATAAAATATTTCCAAATGCTATATCTGATGGTATATTAATATTCCAACTAGAAATCCTAAAAATTAACAACAATTACAGCAAACAATACAATTTAGAGATAGGTAAAAGACTAACATAAATAATGAATCTCCATAGATAACTAATCTTAGTTGTCTGTTGGATGGAAAATCTTGTTTCTCTGGTTCTGGTGTGTGTTACCTATTTCTTCTTTATAGTTAATCTGAGTATTTTCTCAAGTGCTGTTTTTGAAGACATAAATTCCTTCAGTTTCTGTTTGTCATGGAAGCTTCTTATTTCTCCATCTAATTTGATAGAAAGTTTTGCTGGGTAGGAAATTTTTGGCTGGAAGTTGTTTTCTTTCAGAGTTTGGAATATGTTACTCCAAGCCCTTCTGGCTCTCATGACTTGGTTTGGGAAGTCTGGAGTGATTCTAATTGGTTTGCCTCTGAATGTCACTTGGCCCTTTGTTTTTGTTGCCTTTAAGATTCTCTGCTTGGCTTCCACATTGTTCATTTTGACAATTATGTGGCGTGGGGATCCTCTTCTCCGATCCTGTCTAAAGGGAGTTCTATAAATTTCCTGTATCTGTGTATCAACCTCTTGCTCTATGTTTGGAAAATTTTCTGCTATTACTTCCTTGAAGAGATTGTTGATCCCTTTGGTTTCACTTTCTTTTCCCTCCTCTATTCCAATTATTCTTAGGTTAGCTCTCTTAAAATGGGCCCATATTTCTTCAATATCAGATTCCTGCTGTCGGATATTTTTTCCTAGATTAGAAACTATGCGTTCATTTTTGGAATGATCATCTTCTAAGAGTGAGATTCTGTTCTCCATGTGGTCTAATTGCTTGTTTGTGCTTTGAATTGAGGCCTTTACTTCATTAATTGCATCCTTTATCTCTTTTTGGCTCTCTCTGAGTTCTTTTCGAAGCACCTCTATTATTTCTACAGTTATTTTCCTGATTTGATCTTCTAGAAATCTCTGATTTTCTGTTTTATCGGGTTCTGATGTTGTGGGGTTGTGGGTATTCATTGCTCCAGTATTATTCCTCTTTCCCATGATTTCGGATGTTTGTGCCTTCTCTGGGTTCTTCCCTTGGGTCACTATGACTTCACTTAAGGTGTTCTGGATCTCGAGTCAGTAGTATCTCAGACCCCACTACTCCTTTACTGGGTTGTATCTCAGAGTCTCCGACCCAGAGAGTCGATAGAGGCTGCTTTAGACTGTGGGGGGTGCCAGGTTGCACGTTCTCCTATGGTGTGATATCTCTGCCACCGCCCCTCCCCCACTGGGTCAAGTCCCAGGGAGTACAGTACTGGGATTTCTCCTCTGTGGCCCGCAATTTGACTCACTGTTCTTGAGTTCGCAGATGGAGCTGTCGTGGACTTGGTGAATTCGCTGCTGCTGCCGCCGGTGGCAATATGGCGCCGCTGCTACGCCCTCGGCCTTGAGGCTGGCTTATTTCTTCTTGGTTTTGAGTTCCACTCTGAGTCCCTGAAGCGTGTGCTGAGCTCAGCCACTGGGAGCTTTAGATGCTCCCTGTGCCGAAAAACCCCACCTGGCTCTTCCGCAGCGGTTCACCTCGGCTTGCTGTAGCCGTCCGGTGAACTCGCCGCTGCCGCCGGCAGTATGGCGCTGCTACCGCGTCCTCGGGTGTGAGGCCGGTATATCTCCTCTGTGGCTCTGAGCTCTGTTCTCAGTCTGCTTTCTCTCTGGAGCCTGGTGATTTTTTTGTTTCTCTGGTGATGGTGTTTTCTGGCTATGAAAGGCGCTGATTTTGTGGTAATGGAGATTGGTTGTTAGTGGGGCTCTTAAGCCCCGCTTTTCTCGGTCGCCATCTTCCCGGAAGTCAACTTTTTTTGTGTGTTGCAATGTAAATAGATTCTGAAGTGGGGTGTGGAGAGAGACTTGGTGGTACATGCCTGAAATCCCAGTACTTGGAAGGCAGCTCGGACAGGAGTTTTCTATACAAAACCCCATGGAGGCAGGCTAGAAAGTCATTGTTATCTAACATTTTGGGTGGTACTGGAGGTGTAACTCAGGGGTTTTCTACCTCTAGGCTAACTCCCGGGGTCTCACTAAGTTGCTGAGAGCCTCACTAGGTAGCTGAGGCTGGCTTTGAACCTGCGCGATCTTCCTTTCTCAGCCTCCCGAGCACTGGGATTACAAGTGTGCGCCACCACACCCAGCCTGAGAATGTACACATTTTAAAACTAGTGTCTGATCAGAGACATTAAGTTTGTGATCTATCTTGTGTATTTCTTTTTTTTTTTCTTTTTTTGTGGTACTGGAGGTGGAACCCACTGGCTTTCTACCTCCAGGCTATACTCCCAGACTTATTTTTTAATATTTTATTTGGAAACATGGTCTCATTAAGTTACTGAGAGCCTCACTAAGTAGCTGAGGCTGGCTTCGAACCTGTGCAATCCTCCTGTCTCAGCCTCCCAAGTGCTGGTATTATAAGTGTGCGCCACCATGCCCAGCTTTGTTATCTAATTTTTAGGTGAGAAAATTCAGGCCTCAAAAGAGCTAGAGTCTTGGACTGATCAGTCTGGCCTGGAGCATTTCCATTTACCCACAAGGCTAAGCCAAGAATCAGTTCCTGGGAGGTCCTGTTTGCTTGCTTTCTCTTTCCTACCTTCCTTCCTTCTTTCTTCCTATAGAACTCAGGGTCATTGTACCTCTGAGGTATACCACCACTTCTATTTTATTTTCAAACAGGGTCTTGTTTTTAAGTTGCTGAGAATCTCACTAAGTTGCTGAGGCTGGCCCCAAACCTATGATCCTCCTGTGTCAGCCTTACAAGTCCTGGGGTTACAGGTATGCCCCACCCCATCTGGTGGGAGGTCCTGGTTTCTAATCAGGTAAATAGTACTTTGGGGACATAGGGCGGGGGCCGGCTGAGCTGGGATTGTTTGCTTTGCTTAGGAGATGGCTGGGCAATTGGAGGCCAGGGGTGTATGAGATGGTGTGAGAAGGGAAGGAGGGGCTTGGGATTTGGGCCCAGGAATTCCCATCAGGAATGAAACACTTTCCACCTGCTGCTGCCATCATGGAATTTGCGTGCAGACAGTTAGATTGGACTTTGGAAACAGAGGATGAAAAACGAGTTTCCTTCTTTCTGTTCGTAGAGGCCAGCCAAGAGCCAGGCCTCTGGTCGTAAACTAAACAACAGAACCAGTTACTGCTTTCAAGTCTGACCACCTCCTCCTGTGAGGCCTTTGGAACTCGGGGACGCTCCCTTATCCTCTATAAACCAGCAGAAACTTAGAAGTACAGTCATCCAGGCCCCAGATGGATTGGCAGGCAAGCTCAGAGGTGGACCACGGGGCTCGGGTTGCTGCTTAGCGTCTATTTAGAAATCTTTTGCTTCCTGTCCCCCTTTATGTCTGCAAAAAACTTACTGAGAAGGCTTGATTTGGGAGGTGGAAATTAGGTAATTGAAGTAGGGCTGGGAGCTTAAAGAGTTAAGACTTCCTGGGGCCTGGAGACAGTCTATAGCTAACCATCATTAGAGTATCTGCTGGAAGTCAAATGTTTGTCAGCTCCAGAACTCATGTTGGGGTTCATCTGCTCTTGTGATGCTGTTAAGAGGGGTTTCTCTGGGAAGTGTTAGGTTCAGGAGGACTCCATGTTCATGGGTAGACAAAAACCATTACTGTGGAGGTGGGTTTGTCATTATGAGAACAGGCTTGTCCCCTCTTCCTCTTGCTTTCTCTTCCCCTTTTGTTGGACTGGGAATTGAACCTGGGGCATTTACACATCTCTAGCCCTTTTTATTTAAAAAATTATTGGCACATTGTAATCATACATCATGATGAGCGAAGTTCAGAGTGATGGCGGCATACATGCACAAGGGACTCAGTGAGCCCTCCCCAGCACCCACCCCACTCTCCCCCCTCCCTGTGATGGCATTGTGATTGGCTTTGATAAATTTGTGTATGTACAGTATGTCCGTACATTGAGTCTCCCTCCCCCCACCTCCCTCAGTAAGGTCCCCTCCCTCAGTCCACTAGGGTTCTGCCTCCTTTGTCTAGAGTCTCTTCTGTGTCTCAATTTCCCCCTAGTGTCAATATATGAGGGAGAACATCCGACCTTTCCCTTTTTGTGACTGACTGATCTCACTCAGCATAATAGTTTCCAGTTCCATCCATTTCCCTGAAAATGACATAATTTTGTTCTTTTCTGCAGTGGAGTAGAATTCCATTGTGTATATATATTCCACAGTTTTATAACTCATTCATCTGTTGGTGGACATCTCAGCTAGTTCCATAGTTTGGCAATTATGAATTGTCCTGCTATAAACATAGATATGCATGCACTGCTATGGTATCTGGTTTCCATTCTTTTGGGTAGATACTCAGGAGTGGTGTAGCTGGGTCATATGAGTAGGTTCATTTCCATTCTTCTGAGGATGCTCCACACTGTTTTCCAAAGTGGCTGCACTAATTTGCAATCCCACCAACAGTGTATCAGAGTTCCTACTTCTCCACATCTTCACCAGCATGTATTATTTGGGGTTTTAATGATTGCCATTCTATTTGGAGTTGGGTGAAATATCAAGGTAGTTTTTATTGGCATCTCTTTGATTGTTAATGATGTTGAACGTTTTTGTTTTTTTCCTCACATATTTATTGGCCATTTATATTTCTTCTTTTGTAAAGTATCTATTTTATTTTTTTAAAGTTTGAAATAGGGTTTTGCTAAGTTACTGAGGCTCTTCTCTAACCCGCGATCCTCCTGTTTTATCCTCCCAAGTAGTGGGATTATGGGTGTGTGCCACAACTCCCAGCTTTTAAAAATACTTCTGCAGGCGCATTGTTATTATACGTCACAACGAGGTTCGCAGGGATACAGACACGCACACAGCGCATGCTGTGCTTCGCTTGGCACCTCAGCCTGCTCTTGCTCTCATTCACCCTTTCTTTGTCCTTCCATGGGCTAATGCAGCACAAAGGACCTTCCTAGACAGCAGTTCCTTGATCTTGGACTTCCCAGCCTCCAGAATTGCGAGGCAATAATTTTCTGTTCATTATAAATTGCTCCAGTTTGGGATATTCTGTTAGAGCAGCACAAATGGACTAGGACACTGTCCCAGGAAGTTAGTCCTCTAGTCATATCTCAATTGCTTGGGAGACAAATAGATACACTGTGTAGCCTTGTCAAGCTAGCTTTCATTCTTGGCTAGTCAATGTACAGACAGTGGGACGAATGGCATGTCTGCTCACCTTTCTGGTTCTCTTTTGCCTTTTCTGTTAAATGGGAATAATGCAAATCTACCTTATTGGGCTGTTGAGAGGACTAAATTGCCATATTTCGAGTAAAAAGGCTTTGTTTATTCTTGGTACTGGGGATTGAACCGGTTTCACTCTATCTCTGAGATACATTCCCTAGCTCTACTTTATTTTATTTAAAATTTTTTTTGAAACAGTGTCTCACTAAGTTGTTGAGGTTGGCCTTAAATTTGTGATTCTCTGGTCTCAGCCTCCCAAGGATGATTGTGATTGCCAGTGTGAGCCATGGCACCCAGTATGAAAAGGCTTTCTTTATACATCATAAAGGCTGGTACAGACATGCGGAGCCAGTGCTGTATTTATCACCACATAGTCTTCTGGCTTCTCCTTTCATCAACTCTAGGACAGAATAAGAACATCCCAGGATCAAGAGGAAATCTAAATCAGTCTAGGTTACTCTCAGTCTCCTCCTCCTCCTCCTCCTCCTCCTCCTCCTCCTCCTCCTCCTCAACTTCTCTGCCTCTCTCTCCCTCTCTCTATATATATAGTCATCCAGATTGAACCCAGGAGCATTCTATCTCTGAGCCACACCCCTAACCCTATTTCATTTTTATTTGGAAATAGCGCCTCTCAAAGTTGCTGAGAGCCTCTTGAAGTTGCTGAGGCGGTCTTTGAACTTGCAATTCTCCTATTTTAAACTTCCCAAGTACTAGGATTACAGGCATATACCACCATGCCTGGCTGTCTCTGGGTGACTTCTAAAGAGGAACATTTCATGGTTGGGTGAGGTTGGAGCTCTTCCAATGGTGTCTGTTCTTGGTGTATGTTCACCTTGTCCTCAGGGCAGAGGTGCCATGTCAGGCCTTCAGCTTTGGCCGTATCTCCCTCTTGGATGTCATCCTTAGTTGCCTGGCTCCCTGGTTGGAATTTGAACAGGAAAATAAAACTAAATTTAGAATTTAGAGTCCTATCAAAGGCCAGTCAGCATTATATTCGAATGAAGAGTGACTCCTTACTCACTGGCTGAGCCAGCAATCAGGCCAGCTATAGAGGCCATGAGGAATCTTGAAAAGCTTTTGACTAGGAGTTGAGCAACTAGTTCCAGTGTGACTGTGCCCTGACCAGTTATGAGGCCTTGCACGAGTCTCAGAGTCATACGTATGTTATCAAATAAGATTGAGTATGTGAAAATCTCTTTTAACTTATAAGGCAGCATATTAAATGGAAGCAGTTATTATCGTTATTATTTGCATAATATTCTCAATGTATGGGATTGATGGGATTTTTTTGTAAATTCCCTTAGACCACATCCATGGCTCTACTGAGGTTTCTCCTCCATTATCTGGAGTCCCTCTTGTATCCCAATTACTCCCTAGCTTGCCCATATTAGAGAAAACATATCATCATTTACTTCACAAAAGAGATACAAATGGCCAATAGACACATGAAAAAATGTTCCACATCATTAGCAATTAGGGAGATGCAAATCAAAACTATATTGAGATTCCATCTAACCCCATTCAGAATGGCAATCATCAAGAAGTCAAATAACAATAAATGTTGGTAAGGCTGTGGGGAAATTGGAACTCTTCTACACAGTTTGTGGGATTGCAAACTATTTTTATTTTTAAACAGGGTCTTGCTAAGTTGCTAAGATACCTCACTAAATTTCTGAGGCTGACCTTGAACCTGTGATCCTCCTGTTTCATCCTCCTAAGTACTTCGATTTCAGGCATACACTACCATACCTCGTCTGTCCTTCCTTCCTTCCTTACCTTTTTTTGAGAGGAGGGTTTCAGTATATTGTGGAGGCTGGCCTCAAACTTTTGATCTTCCTGCCTCAGCTTCCGAAGTATCTGAGATAACAAGTGTGCACCACCGTGTCTGGCCAAGGACTTTCAATATTAAAAGTTGGAATGTCCTGGGAAAACCAGGTTTTCTTGACACAGTACCCTTGCTGTTAGAAAGGGTAAAAGGATTCAAGGAATGCTTAGTAAAATGTCTCTAATTAATACAGGTGAAAATCATTCAGAAAGGAAGTCAAAAAGAGAGAAAAATACTTCTGAGGAATACTGGGCAATGCCAGCCATTACGAAGAGGCAAGTGGATAGAAAACTGTTGGGGATGACAAAGAAAATGTTTTTGTGCACCTATGGGGCCTTAAAAGTGACCAAGTGTGCCAACCACAGTTTGGAAGCAGCAGCATTTTTTTTTGCTTCAAAGCACAAGAAATATGCATATAAACTAGGACATGGGAAATAGGGAAAATTACATTCTTAGCTCCCTAAGTCTAGAGCTATATCGGTAGATCACTTTATTTTGAGACCAGAAGAGGTTATCACACCTAGATCTCCAAAGAACAGTTGAAGTTAGGCCTCCTTTGGGAACTGCTTTCAAGACAAGGCAGTAATCCCAGTGTTTATTGAATGCCTACTATGAAGTTGGTTATGTACTGGAGTGTGTTAGAGATAAAATGGTAAACAAGACTGGCATGACTTCTGCCTCATGGAACTTGCAGGCAGGTCATTATTTAAGTTCATTAAGAGAATATGAATGACTCTAGAAGGGGCAACTCCTATGGCTTGGGAATAAGGGAAAGCTTTTCCAGACAAAATGAGGTCTAAGCATAGGATATAGGTGAACACATGGTGTTCACATTTGAATGCCATATATGTGAAAACATATATGTGAACACATGGTGTTCACATAGGTGAACACATGGCAGGTAGGCATTATAGTAATAGGGAACAGCATGGGTAAAGACAAAAGAGAGAGCATGTGCCAGATACATGCCTGAAATCTCAGCTACTTAGGAGGGTGAGGCAGGAGGATCTCAAGTTCAAGGCCAGCCCCAGTAACTTAGCCAGACCCTGTCTCAAAATAAGGCGTTGGGGGTGATTGGTGGTAAAGCTTCCCTGTGCCCAGTCCCTAGTACATGGGAGCAAGAGAGAGAAGAAGGAGGAGAAGGAGAAGAAGAATAAAAAGGAGAAGAAAAGAAGAAGAAGAAGAAGAGGAGGAGGAGGATGAAGAGGAGGAGGGGAAACTGTGGTGACACAGGAGCCTTTAATCCCAGTATCTGAGAGGCTGAGACCTGAATATCTCAGGTTCAAGATCAGCCTGAGTAACTTAGCTAGACCATGTCTCAAAATAAAAATGGAGAGAGGAGACTGGGAGTGTAGCTGAGAGGTAGAATAACCCTTGGTTCAATCCCCAGTATATGAGAGAGAGAGAGAGAGAGAGAGAGAGAGAGAGAGAGAGAGAGAGAGAGAGAGATTGAATATGCATATCCAGAGCAATTATGGTATGGTCTAATATAGCTAAATTAGATTAAATTAGACTATTTTTTCAACTATGGTCCATAGAGCATCTGTCTCAGAGTTACGTAGCTGGATTGCTCCTTGTTCTCCACTTCATCCTCATCATCCTTCTCATTGTCTTTCTTCTTCTGTGTTAGGGATTGAACCCAGAGCCTAGCAAGTGCTCTACTACTGAGCTATATCCCCAGCCCAGGATCTTTCTATAAAAATAATGATTGCCAAATATCCTAATCTCTGTGGATCTACATTTATTTCTTTGGTGGTTTTGATACATTATAATGCTCAAGAACCACTAAAGCATCCATATAATATTCACATATTAAGGAAAAGAATGTGAATACACTTGTGCATATATGTGTTTTTTTTAATTAATTTATTTTTTAAATTGGTGCATTGTAGTCATATATCAATCACATTGGAGTACAAGACTTGAGAGGATATACAAGCACACATCATCCAATTAGCCCTCCTCCAGCCCCCGTCCCATTCCCTCCCCCTCCCTCCATCCCACACTTCTTTGGTGATTTACTTTGATACATTTGTTTATGTACCTCCTGCATTTTAAAGAGGCTCCGTCCTCCAGTATTACATACCCTCTGATTGGTCACATTAGTTGCTTCACTATAGGGCCCTTTCTATAGCTCAACCTCTTCCTGTTGCCCTTTTCCTCCTAGTTATTGCTGATTAAGAGAGGCATCTGATTTATATTTTCTGCGATATTTCTCTGTGCATGCTGCGTTGCAAGTACCAATCCCACTCTTGATGGTCCCAGTAGTGGCCTGGCTACTCAGTGGACTGATCCAGACCTTGCTGGCTCACGCAGCGGCCTTGCCTCATGGGAGGACCCAGTTCTGGTCTCCTGGCCCCTGAACCGGTCAAACCCCTAAGCTGGCTTTGGTCCCGACCTTGGAGGCCACAGGAGTGAACTTGCCTCACGCCAGGCTCCGATGCTGGCCATTGGCCCCTGCACCGGTCTAACCCCTTGGCAGGATTCCAATCCCGGCCTCGGAGGCCCCACACTGGTAATGCCTCACGGCAGGCTCCGATGCCGGCCTCACTGGCCCCAGCAGCGGCCTAACCCCTCGGCAGGCTCCGATCCCGGCCTCAGAGGCCCCAGTACCGGCCTTGCCTCAAGGCAGGCTCCGATGCCGGCCTCGCTGGCCCCAGCAGCTGCCTAACCCCTCGGGAGGCTCCGATCCCGGCCTCGGAGACCCCAGCACTGGTCATGCCTCAAGGCAGGCTCCGATGCTGGCCTCGCTGGCCCCAGCACCGGCCTAACCCCTCGGCAGGCTCTTATCCTGGCCTCGGAGGCCCCAGTACCGGCCTTGCCTCAAGGCAGGCTCCGATGACGGCCTCGCTGGCCCCAGCACCGGCCTAACCCCTCGGCAGGCTCTTATCCTGGCCTCGGAGGCCCCAGTACCGGCCTTGCCTCAAGGCAGGCTCCGATGCCGGCCTCGCTGGCCCCAGCAGCGGCCTAACCCCTCGGCATGCACCGATCCCGGCCTCGGAGGCCCCAGCACTGGTCATGCCTCACGGCAGGCTCCGCTGCTGGCCTCGTTGGCCCCAGCACCGGCCTAACCCCTCGGCAGGCTCTTATCCTGGCCTCGGAGGCCCCAGTACCGGCCTTGCCTCAAGGCAGGCTCCGATGCCGGCCTCGCTGGCCCCAGCAGCGGCCTAACCCCTCGGCAGGCTCCGATCCCGGCCTCAGAGGCCCCAGTACCGGCCTTGCCTCAAGGCAGGCTCCGATGCCGGCCTCGCTGGCCCCAGCAGCGGCCTAACCCCTCGGCAGGCTCCGATCCCGGCCTCGGAGGCCCCAGCACTGGTCATTCCTCAAGGCAGGCTCCGATGCCGGCCTCGCTGGCCCCAGCACCGGCCTAACCCCTCGGCAGGCTCTTATCCTGGCCTCGGAGGCCCCAGTACCGGCCTTGCCTCACGGCAGGCTCCGATGCCGGCCTCGCTGGCCCCAGCAGCGGCCTAACCCCTCGGCATGCTCCGATCCTGGCCTCGGAGGCCCCAGCACTGGTCATGCCTCACGGCAGGCTCCGCTGCCGGCCTCGTTGGCCCCAGCACCAGCCTAACCCCTCGGCAAGCTCTTATCCTGGCCTCGGAGGCCCCAGTACCGGCCTTGCCTCACGGCAGGCTCCGATGCCGGCCTCGCTGGCCCCAGCACCGGCCTAACCCCTCGGCAGGCTCTTATCCTGGCCTCGAGGCCCCAGTACCGGCCTTGCCTCAAGGCAGGCTCCGATGCCGGCCTCGCTGGCCCCAGCAGCGGCCTAACCCCTCAGCAGGCTCCGATCCCGGCCTCGGAGGCCCCAGCACTGGTCATGCCTCAAGGCAGGCTCCGATGCCGGCCTCGCTGGCCCCAGCACCGGCCTAACCCCTCGGCAGGCTCTTATCCTGGCCTCGGAGGCCCCAGTACCGGCCTTGCCTCAAGGCAGGCTCCGATGCCGGCCTCGCTGGCCCCAGCACCGGCCTAACCCCTCGGCAGGCTCTTATCCTGGCCTCGGAGGCCCCAGTACCGGCTTTACCTCAAGGCAGGCTCCGATGCCGGCCTCACTGGCCCCAGCAGCGGCCTAACCCCTCGGCATGCTCCGATCCCGGCCTCGGAGGCCCCAGCACTGGTCATGCCTCACGGCAGGCTCCGCTGCCGGCCTCGTTGGCCCCAGCACCGGCCTAACCCCTCGGCAAGCTCTTATCCTGGCCTCGGAGGCCCCAGTACCGGCCTTGCCTCAAGGCAGGCTCCGATGCCGGCCTCGCTGGCCCCAGCACTGGCCTAACCCCTCGGCAGGCTCTTATCCTGGCCTCGAGGCCCCAGTACCGGCCTTGCCTCAAGGCAGGCTCCGAAGCCGGCCTCGCTGGCCCCAGCAGCGGCCTAACCCCTCGGCAGGCTCCGATCCCGGCCTCGGAGGCCCCAGCACTGGTCATTCCTCAAGGCAGGCTCCGATGCCGGCCTCGCTGGCCCCAGCACCGGCCTAACCCCTCGGCAGGCTCTTATCCTGGCCTCGGAGGCCCCAGTACCGGCCTTGCCTCACGGCAGGCTCCGATGCCGGCCTCGCTGGCCCCAGCAGCGGCCTAACCCCTCAGCATGCTCCGATCCTGGCCTCGGAGGCCCCAGCACTGGTCATGCCTCACGGCAGGCTCCGCTGCCGGCCTCGTTGGCCCCAGCACCGGCCTAACCCCTCGGCAAGCTCTTATCCTGGCCTCGGAGGCCCCAGTACCGGCCTTGCCTCACGGCAGGATCCGATGTCGGCCTCGCTGGCCCCAGCACCGGCCTAACCCCTCGGCAGGCTCTTATCCTGGCCTCGAGGCCCCAGTACCGGCCTTGCCTCAAGGCAGGCTCCGATGCCGGCCTCGCTGGCCCCAGCACCGGCCTAACCCCTCAGCAGGCTCTTATCCTGGCCTCGGAGGCCCCAGTACCGGCCTTGCCTCACGACAGGCTCCGATTCCGGCCTCACTGGCCCCAGCAGCGGCCTAACCCCTCGGCAGGCTCCGATCCCGGCCTCAGAGGCCCCAGTACCGGCCTTGCCTCAAGGCAGGCTCCGATGCCGGCCTCGCTGGCCCCAGCAGCGGCCTAACCCCTCGGCAGGCTCCGATCCCGGCCTCGGAGGCCCCAGCACTGGTCATGCCTCAAGGCAGGCTCCGATGCCGGCCTCGCTGGCCCCAGCACCGGCCTAACCCCTTGGCAGGCTCTTGTCTTGGTCTCGGAGGCCCCAGTACCGGCCTTGCCTCACGGCAGGCTCCGATGCCGGCCTCGCTGGCCCCAGCACTGGCCTAACCCCTCGGCAGGCTCTTATCCTGGCCTTGAGGCCCCAGTACCGGCCTTGCCTCAAGGCAGGCTCCGATGCCGGCCTCGCTGGCCCCAGCACCGGCCTAACCCCTCAGCAGGCTCTTATCCTGGCCTCGGAGGCCCCAGTACCGGCCTTGCCTCACGACAGGCTCCGATGCCGGCCTCACTGGCCCCAGCAGCGGCCTAACCCCTCGGCAGGCTCCGATCCCGGCCTCAGAGGCCCCAGTACCGGCCTTGCCTCAAGGCAGGCTCCGATGCCGGCCTCGCTGGCCCTAGCAGCGGCCTAACCCCTCGGCAGGCTCCGATCCCGGCCTCGGAGGCCCCAGCACTGGTCATTCCTCAAGGCAGGCTCCGATGCCGGCCTCGCTGGCCCCAGCACCGGCCTAACCCCTCGGCAGGCTCTTATCCTGGCCTCGGAGGCCCCAGTACCGGCCTTGCCTCACGGCAGGCTCCGATGCCGGCCTCGCTGGCCCCAGCAGCGGCCTAACCCCTCGGCATGCTCCGATCCCGGCCTCGGAGGCCCCAGCACTGGTCATGCCTCAAGGCAGGCTCCGATGCCGGCCTCACTGGCCCCAGCACCTGCCTAACCCCTCGGCAGGCTCTTATCCTGGCCTCGGAGGCCCAAGTACCGGCCTTGCCTCACGGCAGGCTCTGATGCCATCCTCGCTGGCCCCAGCACCAGCCTAACCCCTCAGCAGGCTCCGGTCCCGTCCTCCGGGGCCCCAACACTGGCCTTGCCTCACGGCAGGCTCCGATGCCGGCCTCGCTGACCCCAGCACCGGCCTAACCCCTCAGCAAGTTCCGGACCCGACCTCGGAGGCCCTAGCACAAGCCTTGCATCATGGCAGGCTCCAATGCCGGCCTCGCTGGCCCCAGCATCGGTCTAACCCCTCTGCAGGTTCCAATCCCGGCCACGGAGGCCTCAGTAGTGGCCTTGCCTCACAGCAAGCTCCGATGTCGGCCACTGGCCCCAGCGCCCGCCTATCCCCTCAGCAGGTTCCGATCACTGTCTCTGTGGTTATTATTTCAAAGGTTCCAGTTGTAATGTATCAGATCTCTGCCTCCCCCGAATATTGGCCACTGGCATTGCCACTGCCTCCACTGTTTCAAATCCTTCCCAGGCTCTTTTTCCACTCTGAATGTTGTCCAGTGTTCCTAAGCATGCGTGATGGTAGCATTCGACATTTGGTGTAATTTCTCCAAAAAAATAAAGTTGGTAAGATCCGGTTTCTGCTTCTCCTGAATACAAGTCTCCACCACCATCATGAAGAACTCTTTCAACACCGCATTTCTCCTTGGTCTCCGCTAAACTCTCTCCTTATATGTGATGTCTGAGATTCTTAACAATATAGAGAAATAGCAGTCCTCTTTCACGGCGAATTTTTCCATAAGTTCCAGTGCATTTAGATAAGTTTTGTCTGCATCTCCAGTGTCCTGGCATCCATAACGGCTTTCTTACCACCTCTCCGATATTTTTCTTTATCTTTTTCTGTTCTGGGCCCAGTTTCTCCAGGGGTCTGGCGTGCTACTCGCAGTTCGGCCGGGACCCAGAGTCCTGCGATCCGGGCCCCAGCTGGCGTGCCCTGTGCTCGACCCCCGCCCAGAACCCAGCGTCTTACTGGGCCTTGTTTCTCCAGGGGTCTGGCGTGCTACTCGCAGTTTGACCTGGGGCCCAGAGTCCCGCGACCAGGGCCCCATCTGGCGTGCCCAGCCCGCGACCCCTGCCCAGAACCCAGCGTCTTACTGGGTTTGGTTTCTCCAGGGGTCTGGCGTGCTACGCGCAGTTCGGCAGGGGCCCAGAGTCCCGCGACCCGGGCCCCATCTGGCGTGCCCAGCCCGCGACCCCCGCCCAGAACCCAGCGTCTTACTGGGTCTGGTTTCTCCAGGGGTCTGGCGTGCTACGCGCAGTTCGGCCGGGGCCCAGAGTCCCGCGACCCCCGCCCAGCTGTTTTTTTTATTTTAGGAACTCAATAGAAGAGTAGACAGGAAGGAAACACTCACATTTTGAAAGGTCCATTGCCAACCATTTTTTTTTGGTAGTACTGGGGTTCCTGGAAGCCCTTCTACCTCTGGGCTACACTCCCAGCCCTATTTTATATTTTGGAAACAGGGTCTCTTACGCCAGTGTGGCGGGCTTCGAACCTGCGCGATCCTCCTGTCTCCACCTCCCAAGCGTGGGGATTACAAGCGTGTGCCACCATGCCTGGCCATTGCCAACCATTTTAACAAGTTGAATTGTCCTTCCTGAGGACAAGGTATCAAACTCAGCTACCCAAGATATTCCAGGATGAGTGGATCAGTGTCTTTTTCTTTTTTTGTGGTACTGAGGATTGAACCCAGGGGCATTCTACCTCCAAGGTATATCCCCAGCCCTATTTTATTCTTTCTTTTGGGACAGGGTCTCACTAAATTGTGGAGGTCCTAAGTTGCAGAGGCTGGCCTTGAACCTGCAATCCTCCTGTCTCAGCCTCTCAAGAACTGTACCATCACACCCAGCTTGGATCACTGTCTTTATATACTTTTCAGCCATTTAGGGCACACCAGTTGGGAAGCTCTGCTGTTGGCCATAATAAGGAATAAAGACTTTAGTAGGCAATGGGAACCTACTGAAAGGTTTTGGCCAGAAATGAACTTGAACTAATTTGTTGTTTAAAAAAATTATTCTGTTTATGAAGGGAGACTGTGTTAAAGTGGTGAAAGACTGAATATGGGTAGATTAATTAGTAGAGAAATTTTTTCATAGCTCTTAGGACTGAATCCAGGGCCCTGTATTTGCTAGAGAATACTCTACTACTAGGCTATAACTTCAGCTCACGAAAGGGTTTTAATTTTGCCATTTTTTTCAACTCATCTGGCCTGATAAAATATATTGTTTTATTCATTGATTACAGGTTAATATACTGTTCTCCTTACTCCCCTATTTTCTTTATGCCTGATAAAATCAGACCTTGTTATGAGAGTCAGGAGTTACAAGGAGATCTTTTTCCTTTATTTTTTTCTTTAATGCTGGAGATTTAACATGGACGTTCTACCTCCAAGCTATACCCTCAGCCATTTTTAAATGTTTTTTTTTTGGTGGTACTGGGGTTCCTGGAAGCCCTTCTACCTCTGGGCTACACTCCCAGACCTATTTTATATATTTTTTGAAACAGGGTCTCTTAAGCCAGCCCGGCTGACTTTGAACCTGCACGATCCTCCTGTCTCCGCCTCCCAAGCGCGGGGATTACAAGCGTGCGCCACCACGCCCGGCTAAATGTTTTTGTTTTATTTTGAAAAAAGGTCTTTATAGGTTGTTGAGAATCTCCCTAAGTTGCTCAGGCCATCTTCAAACCTGTGCAGTCCTCCTGTCTCAGCCTCTCAAGTACTGGGATTACAGGTGTGCCATCATGGCCAGATTTGCACCATATTGAATTTAATCAAATTCATGATGGTGAAGATTTCTACTCAAATTCTTTGAAAATCTGGGAAGCTAAATATGAATGAAAAAATTCCCCTTATGGTTGAGTCTGGGAATTTTCCATGAGACTCAGACCAGTGAACAGGAGAAGTGAGATGAGAATCCCAGAGGTGGAGTGCAAAATTTGAAGCCAGGGGAATGCTGATTGGCACATTAATCTGAAGAAACAGAAGTACCAGAAAGCAAGGGATGGCTGACAGTAGATAGAGGGAGGCCAAAGGTAAATGGGACACATTCTGGCTGACTTATGATGATGATGATCCACTCGAACAATGTCTTTGGGATCTGTGGACAGCAATTCTTTGGCATCCAGGAATGGTCACCTAGACTAAAGCAATCTCAAGGGCATAAAGGGAATTGTAGAGGGCACTGGAGTATGAAACAGTTCTCATGTGGATGAGGAACTGACTCATTTGGGGGGAGGCAGCTGGATGCTGGAAGTGTGTGGTGTGGTATGACTGTTAGGAGTCAGCATGACTTGCTCAGGGTCAATCTTCCCACCCTAACTGAGATGTTCACTGCAGGTAAAAGAAACAGCTGCTGCTACCCAGAGCAAATTAGCTGCAAGGAAACCTTCCCCTCATTCTATCTCCTGGCTTCCTGTAAATGCCTGAAGCCCAGTCTTGGAGCTGGTATGTACTTTTAATTATTTCAAGAGCTGGCATCACTTGCCTCATAGTAAAAGTGTCATGAAATTACTGTAAGGTTGCATGAGTTGGGGCCATAAATCTTACTCACTTCGGCTACATCTCATACCTTAATTCACTAGAGTATAAAATGCCATTTACACTGGTTCTTAGTTCACTTAATCATAATTAAATGACCTCAGAGGGCAGTAATTCATTGAGGCTCTGGCTTTGATGTGACACAAATAACAAACTTGGTTTGCCATGTGGACGGGTTCCTCTACAGTTTTACATTGGCCACAGACCTCGTGGAACATATAATGCTGGCTTTTTGGTGTGGGCATGTGCTCTGGTTACATGGAACATCTGGGCCACAGATGTGGTTGAGGGGACCAGCTAAATGGTCTCCTTGGGGATTTTGTTGCACCATCTTTAGGCCCCTTGTAGGCCCTTTGTGGGTTCTTTCAATTATCCAAAGAATGAGTGTTTGCTCATGGATCCTAGATAAGAGGCCATGAAGACCCTCCGCCTTTAATTTCTCATTGTGTCATTTTTCATCAGAAGCGACCCTCTTTGAGGGAACAGTAGTTCAAGGGCTTTCTGGCTTTCTATCCAGGTGTAGTATAAGTGTAAACGCCTGTCTTTCATCATGGTGTGTCTCTTGAGACTCAGACCCTCAAGACCGACAGCCTGGGATCAGTGCCATTTAGACACACCATTTAACTTGGCAGAACCTTGTTGTCTTTCCATCCAAATGGATCCCTCTCATCTTCTCCGTTGTCATTAGTGGCAATGCCATCCTCCTGAGCTTTCAGTTTCTACCCTTGAAGCTCGAGGTTAGCAGAATAGTGTCCCCAGTCCTCAGAGGTGTCCATATCCTAATCTCCAGAACCTGTGAATATGTTGGTTACATGAAAACTGGGAATTAAAGTTACGGATGGTTTAAGGTTGCTGATCAATTGTTTAAGAACAGGGAGGTCATCTTGGGTTATCTTACTGGGCCAAGTGTAATCACAGAGACCCTTAAAATAGAAGGGGAGAGCTGAGTGTGATGGTGCATGCCTGTAATCCCAGTACTTGGGAAGCTGACACAGGAGGATCGCAGGATCTAGGCCAGCCTCAGCAACTTAGTGAGGCAATCAGCAATCTATTGGGAACATGTTTCAAAACAAAAAATAAAATAGAAAAAAATAAAATAGGACTGGGAGTATATCTCAGAAGTAGAATGCCCCTGGGTTCAATCCCCAGTACTACTAAAATAAAATGAAATAAAATAAATGGAGGAGAGGAGGCAGAAGAGACTATCAGAGAGGATGTGACTACAGAAGAAAGGCATAGAGAGGTATAAGGTTATTGACTTTCAGGAAGGGAGACGATAGCCATGAGCTAAGGAATGCAGATGGTTTCTAGAAGCTAGTAAAGTAAAGGAAATGAATTCTCACCCGAGCCTTCAGAAAGGAGCGCAGGCCTGCTGACACCTTGATTTTTACTCCGGTGAGACCCGTGTCAGACTTTTGGCCCGTGAAACTGTAAGATAACACATGTATGTTGTTGTAAGCAACTGAGTTTGTTGTAATATTTATAGACGTAAAGGAAAACAGAGACAAAGCCCATCTTGACTCTTTTTTTTTACCATATCTAATGTGATAACGAATCTTGTGGCTGCTTTTCTAACCACTTATATTCTCATCATTTTCCTTGGCATTTTCTACCTGATCCACAACTTGGCTTGTTTCACCAATTCCATGGATTCTTTGTTCCAGACCATCCTATGATATAGGATGCCAATTCTTACTCAGGAATAAACTAGTGCCTTATCATGCATCAAATCTCAAATTTTTATTTTGATGTTCGTAATTTTACTCTTAGAATATGGAGTTCATAGGAAAGCACTTTTCTATCTTTAAGTCATTCACTTAAGTGTAGAAATTTATGATAAAAAATAAGAGACCTGAGATCTCTGTTGTTTGCTAATGAGGTCAATATTTTGCTGTCTTCCCTGTACAGACATGCTAGTTTTACACAAGGATGAATTTGACAGGATTCTATGCTCACTTCCTACCATGCAATAAGGAGTTGAGCATCCCTGATCTGAAAATCTGAAATACTCCACAAGTGGAATATTCTACACCTGACCTCATGTGATGGGTCTGAGTAAAAATGCAGTTGCACCGAGAATCTTGTGCAAAATTACCATAAAGTGGTATGTAATAGGTGTATATGAAACACAAATGTTTTTCACATTTAGACTTTGGTCCTATCCTCAAGATAGCTCATTACATATATGCGAATATTCCCATGTCCGAAAAAATCCAAAATCTGAAATGGTTCTGGTCCCAAGAATGCCAGATAAAAGATATTCAGTCTGTATTTTGCAAGTACTATCAATAGCAGTTTTTCACAAATTATTTTTGTAGTGGGGATTGAACCCAGGGGCATTCTATCTCCAAGCTACACCCTCAGCTTTATTTTTTATTTTGAAATAGGGTCTTACTAAGTTGTGGAGGGCCCCACTAAGTAGCTGAGGAAGAGTTTTTTTTTTAAAGGAAAGTTACCTGCTTAAATTATCTATTGCTGCACAGAAAAAACACAACAATAACAGTTTTTATTATTTCTTATGATGTTGTGGATCACCTGGGTGATTCTTATGTTCCAGTGATATTTGTTGGGAGGACTCTGCAGCCCCAGTGCAGCTGCTGGCCTTGTATTTTTCCTCGCTACATGGTGTCTCATCTTCCAGGGCCTTTCTAAGTGGCTTCTCTCTGTCTCTCTCCAGTAGGATAGCTTAGGCATTCTTACATGGCAGTTGGGTTCCAAGAAATTACAATCCAAGAAGACAAGCCCCTGTACACGCATGCTAATATCACAGTGGTCAAAACAAAACACAAAGTCAAGCAGAGTCAATGTGGAAGGGAATTACACAAGGACATCAATATTGGAGGAGTGATTTGATGAAAGCCACCGATATAAGTCTACTACAATTCTTGTTTTTTACATTTAGTTGTTTTTTAATCCAATAGATTACTTTTATAGTAGTGTTAACTTTATAGAAAATTGAGCAGAGACTACAAAGAGTTCCCATATACTTTTCCCTCTCCCCTCCCTCTTCTTTCCCCCATTTCTTTTATTACCAATATCTTGTATTAGAGTGGTGAACTTGTTATGATTGATGAACTGATATTGGTATGTTATTTTTATTGGTATATTGTGATTGTACATCATAACACTTGGTCTGTTTCCCTCTTAATCATGCCTTTCTCCCTCCTCCTCCGCATACATAATATTGAAATTGGTATTGATAACTTCACATATGAACATAGCATTATTTGAATTGTTTTCTTCATTAATTCTCCCCTGCCCCTCCCCACCTCCCTCCCCAAATTCCCTTCTGCTATTCTACTACTATCTCCCTCCATTTATCTGAAGTCTCCTTTGTTTCTCACTTCCTCTTCAGCCTCCACATATGAGGGAAAACATATGACCCTTCACTTTCGGAGACTATCTAATCTCACTGAGCATAGTATTCTCTGGTTCCAGCCACTGTCCTGCAAATGGCATAATTTTGTTCTTTGTCATGGCTGAGTACAATTACATTGTATATACCCTATTTCATAACCCATTCATCTGTAGATACCTGAGGCTGGTGTCATAGTTTGACTATTGTAAATTTTTCTGCTATAAACGTGCACACGCCCGGCAGTTACATAGTTTTTGTTTTTTAGTGTTAAGTTTTTTTTTTTTTTTTGGTGATACTGGGGTTCCTGGAAGCCCTTCTACCTCCGGGCTACACTCCCAGACCTATTTTATATTTTTGAAACAGGGTCTCTTACGCCAGCACGGCTGGCTTCGAACCTGCGCGATCCTCCTGTCTCCGCCTCCCAAGCGCGGGGATTACAAGCGTGCGCCACCGCGCCCGGCTAGTGTTAAGTTTTGAAATACACACTATTATGCCGGGCGTGGTGGTGCACGCTTGTAATCCCCGCGCTTGGGAGGCGGAGACGGGAGATCTCGCAGGTTCGAAGCCAGCCGCGCTAGTTTAGGAGACCCTGTTTCCAAATAAAACCTATAAAATAGGTCTGGGAGTGTAGCCCGGAGGTAGACGGGCTTCCAGGAACCCCAGTGCCACCACACACACACACACACTATTATTAACTGAACCCCAGTTTACATTCAGATTCACTTTGTGCTGTAGTTGTCCATGGGTTTTGCCAAATGCCTATGTCATGTATCTACCCTTACAGTATCATAGAGGATATTTTCTGCCCTAAATAACCTTTGTGCTCTGCCTATTCCTCCTTTTCTCCCCAAGATCCCTGTGAACCCTAGATCTTGTTCCTACCTCTCCAGTTTTGCCTTCTCCAGCGGGAATCACACTGTCTGCCCTTGTTCAGAATGGCTTCTTTCACTTAGCAGTATGCATTCACTTTCTGTTCCTATTTGTTGGCGTTTGTTGGCCTCATCCAATTAAAGCTAGCCCTGACTGTGTCTTCGGGGGCCTCCTCCCTCTTGGAATTTCCTCCAGGCATTGTGTTTGGAAGTCACTGGAATTGTTTTCATGAGGAACCCAGACAGGATGAGAAAATAAGCAGGCAATTGTGCCAGCCACTGGCTGTATGTGGCTAAGTTCTGAGTAGTAGCTGTGGTCGATGGTTAAAGTGATCGTTCCTGATGAATCGTGCCTCCCAGTGTCTGCGATTTTATGGTTCCACATTCACAGTTGGCCAAGAGACTTGCCATTGAAATATTAGCAAATGGGATGCAAATGGAGGCTGCGAAACCCCTTGTGCACCGGGGTTGTCTTATTTTGCTTCTGGGAACTCTTCTGCCACGTATAAAGACTAGGCTGTCCGCCTGAGGACGAGGGGCTACCCTGAGAGGGAGGGACAGGAGAGAAGAGGTAGATCCCGGTGTCACGTATACGAGTGAGGTCATCTTAAACCATGTCGCCACAGCTGAGCTGTCTGAGTGACCCAGAAGAGCGCAGCCCAAATGCCGAATCCTCCCCATGTTATGAGTGTCATAAAATGATCATTTGCTGCCACTAAATTTTTGAGACAGTTTATTACACAGCAATAAATGATCGATATAATAGCTATCTGCCACTCCATTTGAGTTACCTGTTATAAAATATTGGCTAAGATCAGCCTGCCTGAAATGTGCTGACAGGAACTGCCTAACACAGAGAAGAGTAATTATACACATTCAGGGGGAAAATTACATTCTTTTGAAACTAAGAACTATTCTTAAAGAAATCTCACTTTTTTTGTAGAACTAAGGGTGGAGTCCATGGGTGTTATACCTCCCTGCTATATATATATTCAAACCCATTTATTCTGAAGCTGCATCTCATTAAATTGCTGAGAGCCTCACTAAATTGCTGAGGCTGGCCTCAAACCTGCCATCCTCTGGTCTCAGCCTCCCATATACTGGAATTACAGGTCTTTACCACCATGCCAGGCTCACTTTATTGGAACTCTGAAAACCTCTTGTTAATTTTTCAGTGCATTAGTCATTCAATTTACTTTCCCTCTTCACTTCGAAGTAGTTTCTTTATTGAAAATGTTTCTACTAGGCAGCTGGTTCCAACCGCGCTCAGTATGATTTGCCCAGAGATGGCAGCATTATATGTACACTCTCCTGTATGGTACTAACAATGTCCAGCTGGGGCTGTTTGTTTGAGTAAAACTTTTTTTAAACCTACTTCCTTTACATACTGTCATTTATTTATTTATTTTCAAATTTCTTTTCTTCATTTTATTTATTTTTATTTTTTAAATTTTTTATTGGTGCATTATATTCCTACATCATATTGGGGTAAAAAACTTGTGTGTACAAACATGTACTCATCACTGATTCAACCCCTACCCAATTCCCACCCCATTCCCTCCCCATCCCTCCTTCCCTTGCTTGGCTTAGTGGTTGACTTCGATATGTTTAAGTACATCGTGTTATTTATTTATTTATTTATTTATTTATTTATTTATTTTTCTGTGGTACCGGGAATTGAACCCAGAGGCATTCTACCTCTGAGCTACATCCACACACCAATTTTATTTATTTGGAAAGAGGATCTCCCTAGGTTGCGGGGGTCCTCACTGAGTAGCTGAGGCTGGCCTTGAACCCGTGATCCTCCAGTCTCCACCTCTCAAGCACTAGGATTACAAGCGTGTGCCACCATGTCCGGCTTTATACATTGTCATTTAGAGGTCTGATTTCTACCTCCAATTGAGGGCAGAATGTCAGCATAGTGGTTGGAAGAATACACACTGGAGTCGCACTACACGGGCCTTTACTGCAGGTCTCCTACTGACTGAACGCATCACTTTGAACACATTGTTCAGCCTCATTGTGCTTCACTTTGTACCTCTGTGAAATGAGCGTTCTAATCTATCTCATAAGCCAGAGAAAATTAAAATAATGCAGTTAACACAAAGCACTTATAATAGTGCCCAGCACATATTCTCAGCCAATATTAGCTATTGTTAGTCTCTAAAGGGGACAAAGTCTCAGAGCCTGGAAGGAGCTCCCTTTTAGACTAGGCCTCCAAGAGAAATTTAAAACAATTAGATTATCGTTATTAAGACCCTACTTTGAAGCTGGCACAGGCCTGTAATTTCTGTTTTCGGGAGGCTGAGACAGAAGGATCACAGATTTGAGGCTAGCCTTCGTAATTTAGTAAGGTCCTTGGCAATTAAGACCCTGTTTCAAAATAAAAAATAAATATAGGGCTTGGGGTATAGCTCAGAGGTAGAATGCCCCTGAGTTCCATCCCTGGTAC
The DNA here is from genome assembly GCF_963383645.1 of Muscardinus avellanarius. Lineage (NCBI taxonomy): Eukaryota > Metazoa > Chordata > Mammalia > Rodentia > Gliridae > Muscardinus > Muscardinus avellanarius. The sequence goes on along the minus strand of NC_137792.1, from coordinate 113,579,339 downwards.
CACACATGTATAAAAAAAGACTCTATCATACACAAGCTCCTCTGTTAAGGGTACTAAACCAGCCTTTTTAATTGCCTGTGCTAGGCAAGTGTTCTGCCACTGAGCTCAATCCCCAGTCCCTAAAACAGCTTTTCTGACGGACCTCGGAGACATGACTTTCTACTCCTGTGCCAAGGACCTTGTTCAATTAGTCAGTGACTATACCCTTAGAAGAGTGTTTGCTTTGGGCCTGCTGTGGAGAATATGGAAAATCATTGTACGTCACCCTTTCTCTTAAGGATCTTCCAGGAAAAATTAAATAACGAACAGAGATGAAAGTCCAGGATATGTTACATGACAATCGACGTGAGTTGCTAAGTGACAGTAAGTTATAAAAGTTCAGAAAAGGGAGACATGAATGAGGCCCAAGGAGTCAAGATAGGCTTTATAGAAGAACTAAAGCTTGGCCATGGCCTTTGAAGGCAGGAGTAAAGATTAAGCAAAGCCAAAGAGGCCGGAGTGATGACTAAGTGAATCTCAGTACGTGTGAAGAGACCGTTAAGGGGTGTGTGTGGGACCTCACCTTGCAGCGCGTGCATTTTCCCTATAATTAAACTCTCTCTTGCTCGTCTCTTATTCTTCCTTTACTTCTAACCTACCTGGTTTCCTCCAGAACTTCTGTCTAATAAGATGGCATGGTGGCAATTTATTGATTTTATTTTTTAAATTTCTTTTGTTTCTTTCATCTGAACCGAAAGGCATTCTACCTTGGACCTACACCCTCAGCTCTTTTATTTTATTTTTTCAAACATGGTCTCGCTGAGTTGCTGAGGCTGGCCTCAAACCTCCAATCCTCCCATCGTAGCCTCGCAAGTGCTGGGTGTTCTCCAACATGACCAGCTGTGGAAATTCATTTGGTTTGGCAGGTGGAAAGGTTGTTGAGCTCAAGCCCAACCTTGCTAAGGGCTGTTACAAGGTTCCTATCTGGCAGGCAATGTTTCATACATATTGAAGCATGCATTTGTTGTTTATTGTATGAAACAAATTGTTCTAGAGAGGAATGGAATGGCTTCTATAAGAAGTTTGTGGCAGAAGTCAGGCTGTAAAGCTGATTGAAAACTACTAGGAGCCGGGTGTGGTGGCGCCCGCTTGTAATCCCAGCATTTGGGAGGCTGAAACAGGAGGATCCGGGTTCACAGACAGCCTCAGCTACTTAGCGCGGCCCTCTGCAACTCAGTGAGACCCTGTTTCAAAATAAAGAATAAAAAATAGGGCTGGGGGTATAGCTCAGAGGTAGAATGCCCCTGGGTTCTATCCCAATACTGTAACAACAACAACAACAACAACAGTACTAGAATAAAAAATATTTTTTCAAAGAAAAATTGAAACAATTCAAGGCAAATTAACTCTTACACAGTCATACTCCAAGAAGCCACAAAAAAGTAGGAGAGACGGGTGGAGAGATCTCTGGACAAAAAAGCAAAATCTGCAGGTGTTCTAGAGCACTGGACTTAAAGTCAAATTGTGATGTGATGGAACACCTGAACTTTTGAGCCTTATGTGTTTGTTTACTTGCTGCTGAGGAGCATACGTGTTGCTAGGCCCTTTTCTACCCAGAAGGTCCTTATGCTTTGGTTCATGAATCTTCATCTTAGTATTTCTATGCTTCTTTTCTCCCACTGGAGCCTTAAGATCAACAACTCCTCCTCCTCCTCCTCCTCCTCCTCCTCCTCCTCCTCCTCCTCCTCCTCCTCCTCCTCCTCCTCTCTAGGAATTGAACCCAGAGGCATTCTACCTTATGTTTTATTTTGAAATAGCATCTCACTAAGTTATGTAAGGTCTTGTTCAGTTGCTGAGGCTGGCCTCAAACCTGTGATCCTCCTGTCTCAGCCTCTTAAGTACTGGGATAACAGGCATGCATCACCAGGCCCAGTTTAGGAAACCTACTTCACTTTCTATACATTCTGCAAGAATGCATGGCCCTGAGAGGCTGCCTTCAGGCCCACCTACCCCATCTCCTCTTTTAGTCATACTTCTCTATATTTTCCACACCATATTGAATAAAATATTTGGGGGCTCAGGGACTTCTCTGTGAGGCTTTCAGTCTTCCTAGGTTATGGCTGGGGAAGTAGGGCACAAGCCTTAGATGTTCTTTTATTCCACCGACCTACATAGGGTTATGTCCCTGCAACTACATGTGGGTTTCGTTTTGTTTGATTTTTGCTGTGATAGGGATCTAACCCCGTGGCTCATGCATACTAGGCAAGCAGAACAATGAGCTATGTTCCCAGGCCTTTTTTTTTTGTGGTACTGGGTATAATGCCTCTGAGCTATGCCCTAGTCCTATTCAATTTACTTATCTTGAAGCAGGATGCAAGATCTCACTAAGTTGCCAAAGCTATCCTCAAGCAGGTACTGATATTACAGATGTGTGCAACTGTGCCAGTTCCAGCTCTTTAAGAAAACGTATTGAAACAGGGTTTTGCCAAGTTGCTCTGGCTGGCTTTGAACTTGAGATCCTTCTTGCCCAGCCTTTTAAGTAGCTGGGATTACAGGCATATGCCATTGCACCTGGCTATTGAGTGATATATTAAAATGTTACCCTGCTGTTTTTTTTTTTTTTTTACTTTGGAATATCTGACTTGAGATGGGCCAACATCTACCAGGAAAAGCCATTCGCATGAACAAATAAATGAAGCAATGTGTTACAGAGATGCTGAGGTTTAATCAAGTTGATACTCTTCACTGTAACCTTTAAATTTAGGAAAATTTTAGTAATGCCTTATTTATTAGTGTTTAAACTTTCCAATTTAACAAATACTATAAGTATTACCTGTGCTCTAAGTCACATCCACCGACTTCCACCCATATAGATGTTTGCTTAGAAAGCCATGCTCAGGTGACAGATCTGCTAAGCGGGAAGACTTCTGAGTTGTAGGCATAACACCTAAAAGAACAAACTGACTCTGGGAACATTGGGCTGGGGAAACCCAAATGTGTAATGGGCTAACAAATGTCATGGCTAAGGTGACAGTATAATTTATTTCCTAAACTGGGACACATATGAGAGTAAAAGGGACGCTATTAACAATTATACAAGGACAATACAAATCCTAGTCATAGTTCAAATCCTAGTCATAGTCCTCTTGAAGGTGACTACCAAGGAGTGTCCAACCAATTTCTCATCAAGTGTAAGCTGTCACCAACTTAAGATACATCTCTTTGTGGAAGGAGTTATGTTCAGTCATGGAGTTTTGGGGGAGCAAACGTTCTTTAAGATCTAAAATAGCAAAATTATAATATTGGAATTAAACTATTAGGATAGGTTTGAAATGGGAAATTGGAAACAAGAAATACCTTTCTGGGTCCCCTCCAATTCTACTCAACAGGTGGTCACCTTCTCTGCCAGTGTTTCAGAGAAGTCAGCTGTTCTGGCTTCTTGTGGAACCCTCCTTTAATAACAACTATTTTTGTGGTGCTGGGAATTGAACTAGGCACATTCTACCTCTGAGCTATGCCCCAGCCTTATTTTATTTTTTGCAGGTCTGGGGATGGAACTCGGGGGCATTCCACCTCCAAGCTACACCCCTACCCTATTTTTTTTTATTCTTTATTTTGGAACAGGACCTCACTAAGTAGCTGAGGCTGTCCGCGAACCATGATCCTCCGGTCTTAGCCTCCCAAATACTGGGATTACAAGTGTGCACCACCACCCCTGGCTCTTATTTTATTTTTGAAACAGGATCTCGTTAAATTGCTGAGGTTGGCCTCAAACCTGCAACCTTCCTGTTTCAGCCTCCAAAGTACTAGGATTACTGGCAGGTGCCACTGTGCCCGCTGTTCACTTGCTCACTTGCCTTTTCTCTCTCTCAACAAAGAAATCATTCAACTGACCATATATCTGAAGTAAAGTCATCCGTAGGTAAGTCATCTACTAATTAGTGTCAGAAAATTCCCAGCGAAGGTGGGTAGTTGACATCTGGTTCCCAGAGGTAATTTAACACCAGCAGATGGTGCTAAAATGTATAGTTTCTCCTTCTTAAAATAAATATCTAAAATATCCTTCAAATCATAAAGTAGTAATGTAGGCACATAAACTAATTGCTCTAGAAAGTCCAGAAGAAGATGACACTTGTCAACATTTGCTTCCTCTAACAAAGCTCCACCTGAAACCTCGGGGCCCATCCATGCACACTGAGAGGCTCCTTTCAAGCTGAATCGGTTTTCCTCCAGTTGGAGGCAAATTGCAACCACAGACCTGTCTGCACTGTCTAGGTGCAAGATGGTTGTTTGTTACTTCTTGGGGTTCTCAGTGCCTATTTTCCTCATCAGAGTACCAGCCTCCCAAGAAAAAATTAGTTCTCGATTTCCAACCTTTTGTATTCATGGATTCATAGACCATTAATGCTCAGAGTCCACTTAGCAGACATGCACACCAGCAGCTTTCCAACCATTTTTAGCGTTATCTTTCCTAAATGGAATCTTTATTGGATGCATGATATGTAAAACAAATAGAAGAGAAACTACTGTATTAAAGTGTGTGTGTGTGTGTGTGTGCGCACGCGTGTGCATCTCTAGCCACATGTGGCCTCTGTTTGCTTTTCTCATTCCTGAGGTAGCCCCTGAGCCACACGCTCAAGTCATACCCTGGAGCCCCACTGAAGAGTTTGAAATTTGCAGGTATGGTAGGGCATGCCTGTAATCCTAGCACTTAGGAGGCTGAAACAGCAGGTTTGAAGACAGCTTCAGCAACAAAGCGAGTCTTTTCAGCAACCTAGTGTGACCCTATTTACAAACAAACAAAAAATTAAAAGGACTGGGGGTTGAGAGGCTGAGACAGGAGGTTCAAGGACAGCCTCAGCACTAGTGAGACTCTTATCAAACTAGTGAGATCCTGTTTCCAAATAAAAATAAATTAGGGCTGGGTATGTAGCTTGGACATAGAAATGCCCCTGGGTTCAATCTGCAGCACAACAATAAAATAAAATAAAATAAAATAAAATAAAATAAAATAAAAGGTCTGGGGGTATAGCTTGGAGGTAGAATGCCCCTGGGTTCAATCCCCAATCCCCCCATCTGCTATCGCATTCCAGTTTCCTCATTTACATACTGTGAAACTAAGTCCAACAAGCGAAACTGTTCAAGGGCATGAAAGATGGACAGGAACCCAGTGAGTTTTGTCAGATGGGCTGTAGTTCATGTGCATAGAGAACACAGGAGAGTTTTAGTTTTCCAGAGCCTCCTGCAAATGAATGCAGATAGACATCTAAGTCCTGGTCTAGTAAGACTGTGTTTGATATTTCAGTAGAGCTCTTTCAGGCCATTCTTCTGAGAGGGGGCTCTGAAGACACCAACAGGGAGAAACCTCATGATACTCTGATACTGGCTGGGTGTAGGTGGCACAATCTTGGTTTGACTCAAGAAAATTTGTGAAAACTTCAACTTAGTTTAAAGCATCCTGATCTTTGGTAACTTTCTTCTCCCCTAAGCAGTTGGGCTTTTGCTGCTCAAGGTCAGGAGTTAGCTGGGTGTGGTGGTGCACACCTGCAAGCCCAGTCCTTAGGAGTCTTGGATAGGAGGGCCACAGGTTCAAGGCTAGTCTTGGCAACTTAGCGGGATCCTCAGCAACTTCATGAGACTGTGCTTGATCCCCAGGACCAGTGGGGATTCAATAAGACTTGCTGAGCTTTATTCAGGCCAAAAGGCTCCCTCCAGCTGCTCTATCTTCACACAAATCTAACCTCTTTGTTCCTTTTATGCAATGTAATCTCTTTCTCTGGACATAGAGACTACTCTCTAGAGTCCTCTAAGTTTTAGGAAATGAGTCCAAGAATAAGTAGCAATCTATGCCTTCTAAGAGAAGAGGAAATCTGAGGTTTTGGAATGGGGGGGAGCTCTTGTACCAAAGGTTAGTAGGAATATAGGATTTTAGCCAGCACGCATGGCCCGAGGCACTGATAACGGCATGATTGGGATGATGCTCCAAACATCCTGGTCAGGATATCTTTTTTATTTTTAACATGGTGCCATATGGTCTCAAGGCCTGTGGTAAGTGGTATCCTCCACAAAGTGAATGGCGTCCTTTGAAGCTGTATCCCCCCGCCCCACAGAGGTACTAAATGTGAGAGCCCTAAGTTTTGGGAGAGGGCATTCTAATGTGGATGAATCATGACTATGACTATTAGGACCAAAAGCATCCTCAGAGATTATTAGCGCGCGCGCGCGCGTGTGTGTGTGTGTGTGTGTGTATGAATGTATGTGTGTTTCAGTGCTGGGGTATAAACCCAGGGCCTTAAGCATGCTAAACAAGCACTCTGTCACTGAGCTATACCCCAGCCTTCTTACTTACTTATTTTTGTGGTACTGAGGATTGAACCAGGGGTGCTCTACCTCTGAGATACACTGCTAGCCCAATTTTATTTTATTTTGAAATAGGAACTCACAAAGTTGTTGAGGCTGGCCTTGAACCTACGATTCTCCTGTTTCAGTCTCCCAAGTACTAGGATTAAAGGTGCATGCCACCATACTTGGGTCCCAACCCTTTGTTCTTTTTTTGGTTTTGGTCCTGGGGATCAAACTCAGTGACATTCTAACTCCAAGCTACACCCCAGCTCTATTTCATTTTTTAATTTTGAAACAGCGTCTCATTCTGTTTCAAACAGAGTTTCACTCTGTAAGCTTCTGAGGGTCTTGCTAATTTGCTGAGGCTGGCCTCAAACCTGCAATCATCCTGTGTCAGTCTTTTAAGCACTGAGACTACAGGCATGCAGGCTGTCCTTGAACCTGTGGTCCTCCTGTCTCAGACTCCTAAGTCCTGGAATTACAGGCATGTACTGTCATGCCTAGCTCCTACCCTATTTTTTTTTTCTGTAATGGAGATGAAACCCAGGGATACTCTACCTCCGAGTTATACTACCAGTCCTACTTTTTATTTTTATTGTGAAACAGGGTCTCACTGAATTGCAAAGGGCATTACTAAGTAGCTGAGGCTGTCCGTGAACCGTGATTTTCCAGTCTCAGCCTCCCGACTGAATGCTGGGATTATAAGCGTGCGCCACCATGCCCAGCTTCTATCCTATGTTTTTTTTTTTTTTTTTTTTGGAGGGGTACTGGAGGTGGAATCCACGGGCCTTCTACCTTCGAGATATAGTCCCAGACCTATTTTATATTCTTATTTGGAAACAGGGTCTCACTAAGGTGCTAAGAGCCTCACTAAGTAGGTGAGGCTGGCTTTGAACCCACGCAATCCTCCTGTCTTAGCCTCCCAAGCACTGGTATTACAAGCGTGTGCCACCACGCCTGGCTCTACTCTCTGTTTTTGAAGATGAATTTTAAGAGCCCAGAGAGCAGAAAAGGCTAACTTCAAGCTTCATAGACGAGGGCAGAATTTGGCCTAAAAACCAGGCTTTGAAAATCTCACTGGTTGCCCTCACCAAAACACATATATGAGTCATGGAATCAGCTATCCAGTGGTAATTCAAGTTCCATGAATGGCACTAAAGTATTTGTGTTCTTGTTTTCCTAAGGCCAAGAGGCATTTTGAGGGGGTTGTTAGGCACCCGGAGGGGCTAAGCCTCATCCCTTGGGCTCATCATATCAACCCAGGAAGACACAGGCCCAGGTGGGTCCTGATGTCTTGGCTAGGAGTGAGGTCAATGGAAAAACAGACTTGAAAGTTTCTTAAGAGGAATGTGAACATCTTAAAAAATATCTACCTCATTGCTCAGCAAACTCCGAGACCACCCTCAGTGCCAGTGGATAAAAACCCAAACACTGGCAGATTTTCTTCTCATCACAGTCAGACTTGAGCAGCAGAGATAACTTAATATACCAAAATAATGCAATTAAGCAGACTCCCCAGGCCCAGCTTCCAGGCTCACTCACTTTAACAAATAGAATTTGGGTGACATCATGAAAAACAACATTCTTCTTGTGAGTGGATGTAGATTACAAGAAAAATGATCACATGGCTTAACCTTGGCAAGCAGAGAGAAAGCACTAAATCTGGCCCCTAGGAAAATGTGTTCTGTAAATGCCTGGTGCTTACACAAGTGATAAGGAGTTGTTCAAAACTGTGTGTGTGTGTCTGTGTGTGTGTGTGTATGTGTGTGTGTGTGTGTATGTACACACATATGTGTACTTGCATGGATCTGCTCATGCATGTGACTCCCACTAGTATCTTTGTAATTCCTGGTCATGCATTTATAGATGCCATCTCAGCTCTCAAAGGAACCTTATTTATCCCAGATTCTTGTTGTATAAAGAGTGAAAATTGAGACTGAGAACTAGGGCAGTGACTTGTCCAAGGTTATATAACACATCAATGATAAACCTGGGCTAGGTACAGCACAGTGGTGCAGGTCATAATCCCAGTACTTAGGAGGCTGAGACAGAAGGATCCCAGGTTCTAGGCCAGCCTCGGCAACATAGTAAGACCCTGTTTCAAAATGAAATAGGGCTGGAGGTACCTTGAAAGTAGAATGCCCTTAGGTTCAATCCACATCACCAAAACAGAAACAAAAACAAATCCTTAAACCACCCCCCTCCAGTAAAAACAACAACAACCTGAGTTAGGATATCAATTTTCTGACTATCATCCCTGAGTTCCTACATGTCCCATCTCTTACTTAGCACTGGATTGATGTGATTGGGCCATTTTTCCTGGGAGCCATCACAGCCAACCTTGGTCATAATTCTATAAAAATTTATCTCTTTTCTTGGCTTCAAATAGTGGCTTTTGTCCATTTTCCTTACAATAATATCTTTTTTTTTTTTTTTTGCGGTACTAGGGATGGAATCCAGGGGCATTCCACCTTTGAGCTACACTCCCAGCCCTATTTTTTATTCTTTTTTTCCATTTAAAAATTTTTATTGGTGCATTATCACACATCATATTGGGGTAAAAACTTGTGTGTACATACATGTACACATCACTGATTTAACCCCTACCCAATTCCCACCCCATCCCCTCCCCGTCCCTCCTTCCCTTGCTTGGCTTAGTGGTTGACTTTGATATGTTTAAGTACATTGTGTGTTTTAGAGATTTCCCTCTTCCCCCCTCCTTTCTCCTTCTTTAGGTTGCCTTTTTTGCTCCTCTATAGGATTTCCTTTTTCATCTAGAGTTCCTCCTATGACCCATTTTTCCCTAGCTCTCACATATTAGGGAAAGCATCTGATTTCTTACTTTTTGTGATTGACTAATAGGGTCTCATGGAGTTGCAAAGAGCCTTACTAAGAAGTAGCTGAGGCTGGTTACGAACTGCAGTCCTCCAATCTCAGCCTCCCAAAAGCTGGGATTACAAGTGTGCGCCACCATGCCCAGATCCAATAATATCTTTCACCATAGCAACAATGTTTGTCTGGAGCCTGAAGCTGGCCCATACTAAGGGGAAAAGTCTCTTACTGAGTAGAGGCAGAGAGGTGAGTCGGGGAGCAGTGCATGTTTATCTACAAGAGGCCAAATGAAGACTGTCCCTAAATTTGAAGGCCTTTCAAGTAGATGGCAGTGGCTCCTTCCTTCCTCCTTCCTTCCTTCTTTCTTTCTTTTTTTTCTTTCTTTCTTCTTTCTCTCTCTCCTTTCTTTCTGTCTCCTTCCTTCCTTCCTTCCTTCCTTCCTTCCTTCCTTCCTTCCTTCCTTCCATTTTTCTGCAATGCTACAGATTAAACTCAGGGCCTCATGATTAATTTCTTTTGTATCCCCACTCCCTGATTTTATATTTGTCTAAGATACATCCAGTTTCTCTTTCAAGTGACTTAGCAGCTAAGGGTGATAATGTGATACAGTGTGTGTGTGTGTGTGTGTGTGTGTGTGTGTGTGTACTGAGACTTGCACCCAGAACCATTCTACCTCTGAGATACACCCCTAACTCCATTTTATTATTTTTCTAAATTTTGAAACAGGATCTCACATATTTGTGGAGGGCCTCACTGAGTTGCCGAAGCTGGTCTTGAACATGCTATCTTCTATCTCAGCTTCTCAAGTACTGGGATTACAGGTGTGTACCACCACACTCAGCTGCCTCCTTACACATTCTACACTATGGAGTTAAAAAGAATTTGCAGAAACTATTTGTTGCATGATTATAAATGTTTGATGAGGAAAGGTACTGAAAGACTGGAGTAAGATTCTAGGGAAAAAACTAGATGTCAATGCTCAGGAACGGTTTAAAATTGATTAGTAACTTGATGGCTCATGACCAAGTGGGAAAGACGGTGACTATCAGGAACTGGCTTACTGAAGGAAACAGAATTCTTTTGGATTTGGTTACTAGACTGTAGTCATGTTGTGTGTTGATTTCAATCCATTTTCTCTGTGACACCTTTGTGGGCAGCATATAGGCTGAATGAAGATGTAGTACATGTTCATGATTTGAACTCCCGATTGGTCAATTCATGTTTTTGTGTCATCCTAAAGGAGGTCTATAATACCTTGTTGGACTTGCTCCTTCTCTTGTTAAAGTTTTAATGAAACAGCTAGACAGCGAGCTGACCAATAGGTAATAACAGAGAGCTGGGAGAAGGAGCCAATAGGTTAGATGGCAGAATCAAGATGTAAAACGTTCTTGGACAGGCTGGAATAACAAGTCAAAGTAAACATAATGACATTAAAGGAGAACAAAATAGGCCCTGCTTTTGCAATTGCAAGCATCTAGGACAGGGAGATCGGACCAGATTACAATTCTTGTTACTAAGACTCCAGAGTTATAGTTGACAACAATCTCAGTGGGAGCCAAAATCATGACATGGCTGCTAAAAAAAGCTTCCACAATCATAAGCTGCTTTGTTGGTATGCAGATCAAAGGAGGGTTAGCTCCGGGGTACTTTGGATTTGGAGACTTCTGACCCATGACTCTGAGGGCATTGCACTCAGCGATTCCTTGTACTGTTCTCCTGGCTCTTCTTTAGTCACATCTGGTAGCTCTTCATATCTTGAATGCTGGTATTCCTCACGGTTTCTTCTCTTTTCATTCTGCATTTTGTCCTAGGGTAGGCTCATCCATCCCTATAGCTTTGGACATCTCTGGATGCCGAGAACTCCAAAATCTGTATCCCTTTCCTCCATCCTTATTGTCACTGCCCTAGTCCATGCCTTTGTTACCTCTTACCTAACAGTAAACTTGCCTCTTAGCTGTTCTTCCTTCTGTACCAGTCCTGTTGCCTTTGTTCTGCTTTCCAGACAACCACCAGAGTTGTCTTTCGAAGACCATATGATCCTGTCACTGCTCTCCCTTGATAATTCCTATATAACTAAATTCAAAGTCCTTAACCTGGCATTCAAGGCCCCTCACAATCTGGTCTCTGCTACTCCCACCACCCCAGCACGTCATCTCTCATCATGTTTCCCCAGGAATCCTACAGGTGGTCATTCAACATCTAGTGAGAACTGGGAGTCCAGGCTGCAGTGACTTTCCCTTGAGCCATGGCTATTGAGCTTTTAGTTCAAAACTTCAATGACTACTCTGCCTTCACATCCTTTCTCACATTCTTCTCTCAGCCTAGATGGATTCCTTTCATCATTTCTTTCGGTCAAACTCTAACTCATCCTTCAAGCTTTTGCTCTTATGCCACTTCCTCTGTGAAGTTGGCTGTGATCTCCTGATCAGACTGTCTGGTAATGTGTGTGTGTGTGTGTGTGTGTGTGTGTGTGTGTGTGTACCAGCCATAGGGGACTGGACCCAGGGGCATCCTAACTCTGAGCTACACCCCAGCCCTCTTTTTAATTTTTAGTTTGAAACAGGGTCATGCTGAGTTGCCGAGGCTGGCCAGAAATCTGCAATCATTCTGTCTCAGCTTCCCACGTACTGACATCACAGGCATGCGCCACCATACCTGCGTTGAGTGGCACTTTTCTTTTTAACCCCTTGGTTTTTTTCCTTGTACTTTATCATGACATCGAATTCTTCCCAGTTAACATTAATGATTGTTACATACATATATGTCAGTCCTCCTGGGCTGTAAGGTAAACGCTCAGTCATTTTGCTGTACCTCTAGGCAAATGTCTGTTTACTAACTACAGACAACAGTCCTCATGATATATTTTGGTAGGGGTGGGCTAGGAAGATGGCCTCAATTATGGAGCATCTTACCTTGCTGTATTTCTGGGACCCAGCGGGCTGAATAAGAAGTGTGAGAACTGCCTAGAAGCTATTCTTTAAGATATAACAGCCGGTGGGCTGGGGAATGTTTCTGGAGAAAGGCATTTGATTAGTGCAGTAAAAGTGTTGCAGTGAAGGCATGCTAATGGGACCTGTCAGCAGTAAGGGGCTGGCTCCCACTCTCTGGGGGATGCGAAAGCCTAATGAGTCTATTTCAGGGAGGAGAGATGAAGGAGAAGGACACGTTTACATGGATGAGAACTTCTCCTTCTCTATGGCCTTTCTGGCTGCCAAAGGGCCTCTGGCAGGCCACGGAGCATGGCTCCTCCAGGATGCTGGTGAAGGTAAGGGTTCGGGGCCAAGAAGGGTGGGGACATCTACAGTCTCTTCCATGTTGCATGGAACTTTCCTGTCCCTCTAGCTTAGCTGCATTTTCTTCTCCTGAAGTCCCCTTGGAAACCTGTGTGGTCAACAGTCCCATGCCTCCAAGCACTCGCAAGTATATTTTTAGGAATATTCAAACAATTTTCCCTTATACAACTACTCCTTAAAAGGGATGATAATGAATTTCAAGGTGGAGTATTGATGGCTGATGGTAGATTAGTTGTTCTTCCAGAGAAACTTGACATTTTTCAGGGACAATGACCTGGAGTGAAAAATAAAGGGTGACTGGGAATTTCCCTCACAAATGGATATATCTTTGTTGTATCTTTTTATTTTTTGATGTGTGTGTGTGTGTGTGTGTGTGTGCATGTGTACATGTGTGTGTTACTGGGGTTTGAACCCAGGGGTGCTCTACCACTGAGTTATACCCTCACCCTTTTTATTTTAAAACAGGGTCTCACTAAGTTACTGAAGGTCTCACTAAGTTGCTGAGGCTGGCCTCAAACCTGTGATCCTCCTTTCTTGGCCTCTCAAGTACTGGAATTACAGGTGTGGAACATTATTATTTTTTTAATTTCCTTTTCTTTTTTATTTATTTTATTGGTGCATTATATTCATACAACTTATTGGGGTAAAAAACTTGTGTGTATAAACATGTACTCATCGCTGATTTAACCCCTACCCAAATACCACCCCATTCCCTCCCCATCCCTCCCTTCCTTGCTTGGCTTAGTGATTGACTTCGATATGTTTAAGTACATTGTATGCTTTAGAGATTTTTCTCTTCCCCCTCCTTTCTCTTCCTTTAGGTTATCTTGTTTGCTCCTCTTTTCTCCCTAACTCTCACATATTAGGGAAAGCATCTGATTTCTTATTTTTTGTGACTGACTAATCTCACTTAACATAATGTCCTCCAGTTCCATACATTTCCCTGGAAATGACGTAATTGAGTTTTTTTTGATGGCTGAGTAAAATTCCATTGTGTACATATCCCACAGTTTTGTAATCCATTCATCTGTTGATGGACATCTTGGCTGGTTCCATAGTTTGGCTATGGTGAATTGTGCAGCTATGAACATAGATACACATGCATTAGTTTGGTAGTTTGGTTTCTTTTCTTTTGGGTAGATACCCAACAGTGGTATTGCTGGATCAAATGGTAGGTGTGTTCCCATTCTTCTGAGGATTCTCCATACTGTTTTCCAAAGTGGTTGCACTAATTTGCAATCCCACCAACAATGTCTTAGAGTTCCCACTTCTCCACATCCTCGCCAGCATCTGTTGTTGTTTGTGTTTTGAATGATTGCCATTCTAGTTGGAGTTAGGTGAAATCTCAGGGTAGTTTTGATTTGCATCTCTCTGATTGCCAGTGATGTTGAGCATTTTTTCATGCATTTATTGGCCATTTAAATTTCTTCTTTTGTGAAGTGTCTATTTAGTTCATTTGCCCATTTTGTTATTGGATGCTTTGTTTTCTTAGTGTTGAGTTTCTTGAGTTCTCTGTATATTCTAGATATTAGTCCTCTATCGGAGGGGTAGGTGGCAAAAATCTTCTCCCATTCTGTTGGCTCTCGATTGAGGTTCTTGATAGTTTTCTTTGCTGAACAGAAGCTCTTCAGTTTCATGCAATCCCATGTATTGATTCTCCTTTTAATTTGTTGTGCCTTTGGGGTCTTATTGAGGAAATGTTTGTCTGTGCCTATGTGTTGTAGTGTTGGACCTATGCCTTCTTCAAGGAGCTTCAAAGTCTCTGGTTTAATTTCCAAGTCTTTGATCCATCGTGAGTTGACTTTTGTACAGGGTGAAAAAGTGGGATTAACATCCAATTTTCTGCATATGGTTAACCAGTTTTGCCAACACCATTTGTTGAACAGGCTATCTTTTTTCCAGTGTATGTTTTTGGCCCCTTTGTCAAAAATCAATTGGCTGAAAGTGTGTGGGCTTGTTTCTGGGTCTTCTATTCTGCTCCATTGGTCTATATATCTGTTCTTTTGCCAGTACCATGCTGTTTTTATTACAATGGCTTTGTAGTATAGTTTAAAGTCAGGTATTGTGATTCCTCCTGCATGGGTTTTGTTATTGAGAACTACCTTGGCTATTCTGGGCTTTTTGTTATTCCAGATAAATTTAAGGACTGATTTTTCTATGTCTGTGAGGAATGATCTTGGTAGTTTAATGGGCATTGCATTAAATCTGTAGATCACTTTTGGGAGGATGGCCATTTTAATGATATTTATTCTGCCAATCCATGAACATGGAAGATCTTTCCATCTTCTAAGATCTTCTTCAATTTCTTTTTTCAGTGTTTTATAATTTTCTTTGTAGAGATCTTTTACCTCCTTGGTCAAGTTTATTCCTAGGTATTTTATTTTTTTGTGGGAGATCCTGAGTGGAAGTGTTTTTTGAATTTCTTTTTCAGTGGATTTATGGTTGGTGTACAGGAAAGCTTGTGTGGAACATTATATCCAGCTTTCTTTTATCTTTTGATTGCAAGCATTGAGAAAGTAATAATTAACTAAAATATTACCATTTAGAAAAAATGACCACTAGCTTTATAGTGGAATTCCTTTCTGACATTTCTCTCTTTACACAAACATGTATACACATACACTCAGAATTTCATATAAATGAGATTATAGTATATGTGCTATTAGAAGAAAATTCCATTCTCTTCCCAGTGCCTAGAACAGTGCTTGATTCAAAGTAGATGCCTAATAAATATTTACTTAATAAGTTAATCTCATTTTGAAATATATTTAAAAAACCCAACAGTATATCTTTCCACATCAATATACATTAAACTCTTAAAAATGATCTGCACTTTATTTAGCCAAATGTAGAATATTTTATTTAACCAGGCCTCCTTGATGTCATTCGAGTTCTTTCTTTCTTTCTTTCTTTCTTTCTTTCTTTCTTTCTTTCTTTCTTTCTTTCTTTCTTTCTTTCATTTTTTAATTGGTGCATTGTAGTCATATATCAATCACATTGGAGTACAAGACTTGAGAGGATATATAAGCACACATCATCCAATCAGCCCTCATCCAGCCCCCATTCCATTCCCTCCCCCTCCCTTGATCCCATGCTTGTTTGGTGATTAACATTTATGTACCTCCTGCGTTTTAAAGAGGCTCCGTCCTCTCCTATTCCATACCCTCTGATTGGTCACCTTAGTTGCTTCACTATAGGGCCCTTTCTATAGCTCGACCTCTTCCTGTTGCCCCTTTCCTCCTAGTTTTTGCTGATTAGGGGAAGCATCTGATTTTTATTTTCTGCGATATTTCTCTGTGAATGCCGCGTTGCAAGTACCGATCCCACTCTTGACAGCCCCAGTAGTGGCCTGGCTACCCGGTGGACTGATCCAGACCTTGCTGGCTCAAGCAGCGACCTTGCCTCATGGGAAGCCCCGATTCTGGTCTCACTGGCCCCGACACCAGCCTAACCCCTCAGCTGGCTCCGATCCCGGCCTCGGAGGCCCCAGTAGTGGCCTTGCTTCACAGCAGGCTCCGATGCTGGCCATTGGTCCTGGCACCAGCCTAACCCCTCGGCAGGCTCTGATCCCGGCCTCAGAGGCCCCAGCACTGGCCTAGCCTCACGGCAGGCTCCGATCCCGACCTCGCTGGCTCCAGCACTGGCCTAACCCCTCGGCAGGCTCCGATCCCAGCCTCGGAGGCGAGTTATTTCTAAATTTTCACTTTTATAAGCAATCTTGATGCATTTTGTGGGGGGAGGACTGGGGATGGGACCCAGGGATAATTCTACCTCTGAGCTATACCCCCAGCACTATTTTAATTATATTTTGAAACAGGATCTCACTAAGTTGTGGAGGCTCTCACTAAGTTGCTAATGCTGTCCTCTAACTTGAAGTTCTCCTGTCTCAGCCTCCTAAGTACTAGGATTACAGGTGTGATCCATCATGACCAGCATGATGCATGGTTTTATAACTACATCTTTCCCTAGTTCTTTGATTATTTTTCCCTAAGTCACATTCTTCCCATGGAAATGACCGAGTCAGAAGTTTTGTGTATTTCAAATTGTAATATATTATCAATAATCACTTCAGAAATAGTGTGAAGATTTTTTATTGGTACAATGTAATTATAGATCATAATGTGATTCCAAGTGATACAAACATATATGTATACATCATTTGGTATATTTCCTTCCATAAT
Organism: Muscardinus avellanarius; assembly: GCF_963383645.1. NCBI lineage: Eukaryota > Metazoa > Chordata > Mammalia > Rodentia > Gliridae > Muscardinus > Muscardinus avellanarius. The sequence continues at coordinate 113,562,712 of NC_137792.1, read as the reverse complement.
TTTAATCAATAAGGTCTTATGTCAACTATCTATTTATAAGACTAGTCCCGAAATCATAGGACTGGTGTATGTAAAATAGCATGTGGGAATATGTGTGAAAGGTGGGAAATTTAGGACAAGAAAAAGGAAGTCCAATGAAAGGAAAGAAGTTAGAGAACTGCTGATCCTCTAAATGTCTTTAGTTCTATTCCTTACTGCAACCTAAGGTAATTAAGTAAAAATCATTAGCTGTGTGTGGTGGCACATGCTTGCAATTCCTGTGCTTGGGGGGGCTGAGACAGAAGGATCACACAGATTTGAAGCCAGCCTCAGCTACTTAGTGAGGCTCTTGGCAACTTAGACCCTGTTTCCAAATAAAGTATAAAATAAGTCTGGAAGTATAGCCCAGAGGTAGAAAAGCCCCTGGGTTCCACCCTCAGTACCACAAAAATTATTGAATAAAAGAATACTATTGTTGGCTCATAAGATTAGAGAAGATAATGTTATTCAGTATTAGTGAGGCTGTAGGAAATATACTCTCATATGCTGTTTATAGGAATGACAATTCATACGATTTTTCTATAGGGAAATTTGACTAATTTCAAAGTTTTAAAGTTGTTTTCCCTTTTAATTCAGTAATCCTACTTAAGATTCTAGCCTAAGTAAACCATCAACAATATGAAAAAGGTCTCACTATTCAATCAATGATCTTGGTGACAGCTATCAATTTGTAAGGAAATAATTTAGATCCCTACCTTGCGCCATCTAAAAAATTGAGTAGAATTCACGATTAAAGGTAAAAAAGTGAATTATAGATATTTTAAGAAAATAAAGGATATTTATATAAATACTCTTGTTTATAAATGCTTATTTTATGTAATATCTTGTATTTATTTTATGGTTATAATATCTTAGATTCCCCAAGGATGATTACACGCTTCTTTCTAGCCGTGCATGGTAGCACGGGCCTGTAATATCAGCCACCCAAGATGCTAAGGCAGAAGCATGGTGTCTCTGTTAGCATTCTCACTACTATAAGCCAAAGCAAATGTCCACATAACTTAGAAGAAGGAAGATTATTTGCTCACAGTTTTTGGAGATTCTGGGTTCAGTCCATGTGGAGCTGGTGTCTGTGCATCTCAGAGCATGGTGGCAGGAAACAGAGAAAGGAAGAAAGCAAGGGCTCTCACATCATGGAGTCCAGAAGCAAGAGAGAACAAACATTGGGAAGAAGAAGGATATATAATCCCCAAGGCTATACTCCCAGGAACCCCTTCTTAGCAACCAAGAACACTTTCAACATTGATAGGTTGTTCCCATGAAGTTTAGGGGGATTCTAAATCTAAATCGTCACAGATGGAAGTTCAAGGCCAGCTTGGAAACTTAGTGAGATACTGTTTCCAGATAAAATAAAGAGCTGGGGATGTAGCTCAGTGATAGAACATATGCCTAGTATGTGAAAAGCCTTGAGTTCAATACTCAATGCCAAAACAGTTTTCTTCTACCTTCTCCTTTATCAGACTTTTTTGGTACTAGAAATTGAACCCAGGGATATTCTATTCCTTATTTTGAAATAAGGTCTCTCTATGTTGCTGAGAATCTTGCTAGGTTGTTGAGGCTGAACTTGATCCTGTGATCCTCCTGTCTCAGCCTCCCAGGTACTAGAATTATAGGCCTGCACCACCACACCTAGATTGTTTGGGGTTTTACATTTCCTACAGAAGTCTTTCCTATAAGGCAGAGATTATCAGCTGGTTGGCTCACTCCTGATTGAGTAGGAGATAATCTGGTTAGTTCACTGGGGACCACAACAAAAATACTATCTATAGGTATTTTCTCTTAGAGCACTTTAATTTCTTCAGAGATGAATCCTTCAACTTCCTTCCAGGAAAATATATACCTGGCTGTCAGTGATTTGGAAACCAAAATATTTGGGAGGGGGGATAGGGATAGAGATCTTATTATAAGCTTTTATTTATTGCCCCTATTTTAATATGATACCCTTTCCTTTTCTTTCATTACCTCTCTGGGTCTGGGTCTTCTGTGGATCAATTTTCTTTCAAAATAATTTCTAGTCTCCTGCCAGAACAAAGTCATTTTTAATGCTGAGCAGGAATAGGTACAGGATCTCAGAGTGATCGAAGTGCACCTTACACATGCATGCAGTTAAAGTCTGTTTCCAGCCAGTCAACACACCTCTGCCTTCCTTGAGACACTAGTGATTAGTGATTAGTGATAGACTCATCAGTGTCTCTATTTGCTGAGCTTGCCAGGCAGTCTGCAGTATGACTTCTCTTGTTTCTCACTTCACATTCCCCTCTGCTGGCACTTGTTCTTCAGCTCCCTCGGCTGTGCTAACCTCCATCTGCTTTCCATCTTCCAAGAATGTGTTGGCACATTTTGTCGGTTGCTGCCTTCATCCCCCCTTTCTTTGTGCTTGTGTCTTTATGCCCCCTTAAAAATTCATATATTCTCATTCCAGTGCAGTTTTAGAAGAGATAATAAACCAACATGTATTTAATCTTCTATATTAATAGGAAGTCCTCCAATTGTATATTTTTTGTGGTACCGGGGATTAAACCCAGGGACATTATACCTCTGAGCCTTTGCCCTTTTTATTTTTTATTTGGAAACAGGGTCTTGATAAGTTACCAAGAGCCTCACTAAGTTGCTGAGGCTTATATGTGATTCTCATGTCTCAGCCTCCCAAGTACTGGGATTACAAGTGTGCACTGCCATGAAGGACAATTATATTTACTAAAATGAAAAATTCATATGATCTTTGACCTGCAAATCTCACTTATAGAAATATAACTGTCAGATATAAAACTGTTAGAACGTATAGGTAAGTTTACAAGTATGTTTGCAGCAACAACCTGAATGTCTATGGATAGGTTAATGATTATAAAAATTATAGGCTTTCAGTGTAGTTTAGTGGTAAAGCACTTGCCTGGCATACACTAAGCCTTAGGCTTGATCTCCAGCACTTTAAAAATTATATATATATTCATGCACATGAGAGAGAGAGAGAGAGAGAGAGAGAGAGAGAGAGAGAGAGACAGACAGACAGACAGACAGACAGACCATCCTGGCCCTTCCTTAGGGTTATACCCTGATTCTAGGCTTCCACATGGACAAGAAATGAAAGGGTTAATGCCTTGATTGCTCAGAGGGTCTCTGAATCCCAGCTCCAGCCTAAGGCTGAGGTCCCTTCCCTATATGACTGTGCATTCTGAATATCATTACAATAGCAAAGTATTACCTGTGTAATTTTTAAAAGTCAATAATAAGAGGACCTCCAGGTGAAAAAGGAGATCCTATAGAGGAGCAAACAAGGCAATCTAACTGAGGGGATGGGAGGGGGGATGAGGGAAACTATCTAAAGCACATGATGTACATAAAAAATAATGTATACCAAGCAAGAGAAGGAGGGAATGTGGTGGGAATTGGGTAAGGGTTAAATCAGTGATGTGTACATGTATGTACACACGTTTTTTTTTTACCCCAATATGATGTATGAATATAATGCACCAATTAAAAATTAAAAAATAATGTATAGCATAGAATATAAAAATTATGGTATATTTATATAGTGGACCACTGTCCAGTCATTAAAAGTAATGAGGCATATTGATTGGGAAGGCCAACCGTGACATATTGCTAAGTAAAAGAGAAGGCAAGCAAGGTGTGGTGTTACACATCTGTTATCCCAGCTACTTGGGAGGCTGAAACAGGATTACAAGTTCCAAGCCAGTATGGGCAACCTAGTGAGACCCAGTCTCAAAATAAAAAATGAAAAGAGCTAAAAGAGCTGGAGATATACTTTAGTGGTAAAGTATCCCTGAGTTCAATTCCCAGTAACAGGGAAACACAGAAACAAAAGAGTGAAATAAAAGAAAAGGCTATAGTGACTTCGTTTTTGTGAGGGCAAATAAATTCACACTTTGTGAATGTGTTTATGTTTATATGTGTGAAGTGAAGTGTGAAAACAAACACACTAAAATTTTAATAGTGGCTAGCTACATCAGAGGAATGACTTTGGAGGGAGAATGGAAAAATCTATTAAATTTTACCTTAGGGACATTTGCATTATTTGAATTGTTTTAGATATCCTGTATTGCTTTTGTCATTCAAATGATAGAAATATCAAATAAAAAAGATTATAGTGCTGGGGGTATAGCTTAGTGGTAGAACATGTTGCTTATGTATGTATGAGTCCCGGGTTCCACCCTCAGCACCCAAACCAAATAGGCAGTGTTGGTACAAGAATATTTATTGTAGCATTGTTGATGATAGTAAAAAATTGGAAAGCAATATAGCTAATAATAAACACTGTTGAAATATGTTATGGAATATCCCTATGGCAGCTTATCATGTGCTCATTATAATAGTTTTTAGCAACACTTGAATTATATGAGGAAATGATTACAAAAATGTAAAGTAAAAATGGGGATACAAAATAGTATATATGTTCTGATTCCAGTATTGGAGTTGAGATGTGTACGAGCTAGGCACGATGGTACACACCAATAATCCCAGTACTTGGAAGTCGGAGATGGGAGGATTGCTTGTGCAGCAACTTAGGAAGACTGTGTCTCCAAAGAAAAGGGCTGGGGTTGTAGCTCAGACATAGTAGGCTTCTGAGTTCAATCCCCAGTAAATACACACACACACACACACATACACACACACACACACACACACACACACACACACAACTGGAGGGAAATATGTTATTCAATTCAGTGCTGCATAACAAACTACCATCAAACTTAGTGATATAAAATAACAACCACCACCACTTACTATTCTCTCTTAGGACTCAGGGAGTTGACTGGGCCAGTCACATGATTCTTGCTCAGAGTGTTTCATACGGTTGCAGTTAGACAGTGGCTGGGGCTGGACATTTTGAAGGCTTCCTCATTCACATGTCTGGCAGTTGATGCTGGTTGCTGGCTGGGAACACCCCTGGAGCTTTCAGCTGGAATGCTTACATGTGGCCTCTCCATGTGGCCTGGGTTTCCTCATAGCATAACAGCTGGGTTCCAAGAACAAGTGTCCCGAGAGAGTGAGTGAGCCAGGTGGAAGCAGTATTGCTTTTATGACCTAGCGTCGGGAGGCAGGCAGCATGGCTTCCACTGCGTTCTGTCTGTTAGACACCAGTCACGAAGTCCAGCCCAGATTCCAGGGAGGGGAGTTAGATTCCACTGCTGGATCGGAGAGACGTCAAAGATTTTGTGAACTTGTTTAAAACGACCACATGTGTCAAAATGTTTACAGTTCCTAGTAAGAGTATAAAGATTTAAATTTTATTTTCAGTGTTCTTTTTTAGGCTACAGAAAATACATATGACTTTTAATATAAGAGTAGAAAAAGCAACCAAGTGCCATAGAGCAATTAAGATCACTGGCCAGACTTAAAAGACCTGAATTAACACTAAATCACTATAAACCTTGGGCAAGGCTCTTCCTCTGGGCCTTTCCTTTTGGGACACCACTGGCTTCTGCCTCTTCCTTCTTGATTTCATTTGCTTTCTCCTCTTTTTCTCTTTCTCCTTCACATAACGGTGTTCCCCAGGCTCCTCCTTGAGCCTGGGAGCCTCATTTCAACCATTCTCTCATTTCAACTCTGCTCTTCACTCCTTTTGCCATACCTGTTCTATAAATCTGTAGTTCAAGTTCTCACCACTTACCAGCTCAACACCCAGACTGTTGGAAATAAAAAAAAATCATGCAGCAATATAGCCTGGAGCCAATATAAATTTATGGCTTCCCATTCTCAGCTAGGCTATCAAAGGGCCTGCCCAGCATCTCTTCTCTTTGTCACCAGGCAGCTCATTTTAGAATTTCTAAGTGGTTAGTCCATATTTTTTGGTACTGGGATTTGAACCCAGGGGCATTCTATTTCTGAGCTATACCCCAAACTTTTAATTTTTATTTTGAAATAGGGTCCTGCTAAATTGCTGAGGATCTTTTTAAGATGCTGAAGATGGCCTCAAACGTGCTGTCTACCTGTCTTAGCCTTGCAAGAACTGGGATGACAGGCACATGCTACCATGCCTAGCTTTCAGGTTTCCATTTTTCTTAATACTTCTACTCCAACCCTCTCTCTTCTCTTTGTTAAGTTCACTTTGTCTCGTACTTGACTGGAATAAAGAAGATAGGTAGGATCTCACTCAACTTCTTTCATCACCTATGAAACTCAGTTTTTATCTAGATCTATTATCTCCTTTTTCCCTTCTATATCCAAAGAAGGAAGTGCAGCCTCTCTTCAGAAACAAATCTGCACACTTACAGCCACTTGATATTTGAAAAAGGGGCAAAAACATACACTGGAAAAAAGATGGCCTGTTCAAAAAATGGTATTTGCAAAACTGGATAACCATATGCAAAAAGTGGAAATAAACTCTCTCTCTCACCCTGCACAAGAGTCAATTCAAGATAGATCAAAGACTTAGAAATTAGACCAGAGACCTTGAGGCTCCTTGAAGAGGGCATAGGTCCAACACTGCAACACAGGTAAAAACCAAGGGGATGGGAGGAGGGAAGAAGGAAATTCTTTAATGTTCATGATGTACATTAACAAACATATCGATCACTAAGCCAAACATGAGAAGGAGGGAGGGGGAGGGAATGGGGCAGGAATTGGGTAAGGGCTAATTGGGTGATGTGTGCTTGTATGCCTCCACCATCTTGTACTCCATTAAGATGTATGCCTACAATGCACCAATAAAAAGTAAAAAAAAAAAAAAAAGAAAAGAAACAGGATCTCTATAGGTTGCTGAGATCAGCCTTGCTAAGTGGCTGAGTTTGGTTTCAAATCTGCGATTCTTTTGTCTTATCCCCCCAAGTACTAGGATTACAGGTGTGTGCCACCATGCCTGGATCTATTTTTTTGTTTTTATTTAATTATATATTTTTGTGGTACTGAGGATTGATCCCAGGGACATTATACCTCTGCGCTACACCTCCAGCCCTTTTAAATTTTATTATTTGAAAACAGGGTCTCATTAAGTTACTGAAAGTTTCACTAAGTAATGGAGGCTGGCCATGAACCTGTGATCCCCTGTCTTAGCCTCCCAAATACTAAAATTACAAGTGTGCACCACCATACCTGGCTGTTTTTTACTTTATTGCTTGTGTTTTGTATTTTGTACCTAAGAATTTGCTGCCAAAATCCAAAGTCATGGTTATTTAATCCTAAATTTTCTTATTAGAGTGTTATGATTTTGGCTTTTATATTTAAATTGTTGATTCGTTTGAATTAATTTTTATTTTTGATGTGAGAGAGAGGTCCAGTTTCATTTATTTTCATGCATAAATATTGATTTTCCAGCACTATTACTTTGTCTGTTAATTGTACTAAACAACTTTGTTTTTCTTAATTTTATTAGTGCATTATAATTGTACATGATAGTGAGATTCATAGTAATATATTCATTCATTCATTCATTCATTCATTCATTAACATAACTTTATGCGGTCTGTTTCCATCCCCAAAGGCACTCCTGTTGATAACTAATTGGCCACATATACATTGATTTGTTTATAGACCTTTGATTCTTCTCATCGGCCTATCAGTTTTTCTCTATGCCATTTCCAGACTGTTTTGATTACTGTAATTTGTAGTAAATTTTGAAATTAGGAAGTGTGAGTTCTTCCTTTTTAAGATTGTGTTGTGAGCTTTATTTTATACTGGGGATTGAAGTCAATGTCATCCTACCTTTGAACTACATCCTCAGCCCTTTTTAGGTTTTTAAATTTTGAAACAGGATTTTGCTAAATCTCTGAGGTTGGTCTCGAACCTGTGTTCCTCCTGTCTCAGCCTCCCATCTAATCCTCATACTGGGATTAAAGGCATGCACCACCCAGCAAGATGATATCATCTTTTTGGAAGCCCTTGTACTTGAAGATCAAATTATCCATTTTTGCATAAAAGGCTTTTTGAAATGCAAATTAGGGTTGCTTTGCATCTGTAGATAGTTTTGGGTATAGTAATGACATGTTAAAATTAAGTCTAGTGACACATGAACAAGAGATGTGTTTCCCTTTGTTTAGATCTTCTTTAGTTATTTTCAGCAATATTTTGTTTCAGTGTATATGTCATTTACCTCCTTCCTTAAATTCATTCCTTAGTATTTTATTCCTTTTCATGCTTTTGTAAATAAAATTGTTTTCTTAATTTTCTTTTTAGACTATTCAGTATAAAAACACAAGTGAATTTTGTGCTATGTGAAATGTGTTGACTTTATATTAGTTTATTTTCTTATGTTGAACCATTCTTGAGATAAAACCCACTTGATTGTGGTTAATAATCCTGTTAATATGGTATTCTATTCAGTATTTTTGGGTGCTGTGGATTGAACCCTGGATCTCACACATGCTAAGCACATGATCTATAACTGAGCTATACCCCAAACATAAATTGCTATATTTTTTCTTTTTGGTGATAGGAATTGAATTCTGGACCTCATACATGCTATGCACACACTCTACCACTGGGCTACATCCCCAGCTTTGTTGAGGATTTTTGCATCTATATTCATTAAGGATGTCTAGTAGGTTTTTTTTTTGTCAAATCTTTATATGCCTTTGACTTCAGGATAATGCTGGCCTCATATTTATTGAAATAATTAGTAAAAGATAGATATAATATTTTAAAATGATTGATAGAATATACCAGTTAATCCATCTGATCCTTGGCTTTCTTTGTCATGATTTTTTTTATTTACTTGATATCTTTACATGTTATAGTTTTTTTTAATTTTTTATTTATTTTATTTATTTATTTATTTATTTATTTATTTTATTGGTGCACTGTATTCATACATCATAGTGGGATACATACTTTTGTAGACATACATGCACACAATGCCCAGTCAGCCCCCACCCGATCCCCACTCCATTCTCTCCCTATCCCTCCCTCCCATGCTTAGCTTAGTGGTTGACATCTAGTATTAAAGCAATTTATCCAAAATTAAAAATGATAATCTCACATAACAGTTTCAGTTGTCTGATACCAAGCTTTTGATGACTTAAAGATAACTTTTCAATATTTCTTTTTGCTTTCTTTCTTACCAGAGAATATTTTTTTCTATTTTTTTAGGTGAAACTATCATATATTTATATATTTATTTTTCAGAAAAAAAATCTATCCTAATATGGAATATGGACTCTAGGTACCCAAAACGATCTTGAAAAAGAACAAAGCTAGAAGATATATATTTTCTGATTTCAAACCATATAAAGCTACAATAATTGAAACAGTGTAGTACTATTCTAAAGGCAGATATATAAACCATTGGAGTTAAATAAAAGCCTAGAGCTAAATTCTTCCCTATATTGTCAAGTTATTTTTGACAAGGTTTCCTTGAACATTTGGTGGTGGAAATAATAATCTTTTAACTAAATATTGTTGAAAAATAATAATTACATGGAAAAGAATAAAATTGGACCTTTACCTAATCCCATATACAAATATTAACTCAAAATAGATAAAAGACCTAAATATAAATCTTAAGACTATAAACTTTTAGGAGAAAATCTGGGTCATTAAACCTCACAACATTGAAATTGGCAGTGATTTCTTGGTTATGATTTCAATGGCACAGGCTACAGAAGAGTATACAAACTCCCTAAAAAATAAAAAAAATATTGTATATCCAAAGACAATGTAAACAGAGTTAACAGTTGCTAATAGAATGGGATAAAATATTTCCAAATGCTATATCTGAAGGTATATTAATATTCCAACTAGAAATTCTAAAAATTAACAACAATAAAGGCAAACAATACCCTTTAGAGATAGGTAACAGACTAACATAAATAATGAATCTCCACAGATAACCAATCTTAGTTGTCTGTTGGATGGAAAATCTTGTTTCTCTAGTTCTGATGTGTGTTACCTATTTCTTCTTTGTAGTTAATCTCTTTGAGTATTTTCTTTAGTGCTGGTTTTGAAGACATAAATTCCTTCATTTTCTGTTTGTCATGGAAGCTTCTTATTTCTCCATATAATTTGATAGAAAGTTTTGCTGGGTAGGAAATTTTTGGCTGGAAGTTGTTTTCTTTCAGAATTGGGAATATGTTACTCCAAGCCCTTCTGGCTCTCATAACTTGGTTTGGGAAGTCTGGAGTGATTCTAATTGGTTTGCCTCTGAATGTCACTTGGCCCTTTGTTTTTGGTGCCTTTAAGATTCTCTGCTTGGCTTCCACATTGGTCATTTTGACAATTATGTGGCGTGAGGATCCTCTTCTCCGATCCTGTCTAAAGGGAGTTCTATAAGTTTCCTGGACCTGTGTATCGACCTCTTGCTCTATGTTTGGAAAATTTTCTGCTATTACTTCCTTGAAGAGATTGTTGATCCCTTTGGTATCACTTTCTTTTCCCTCCTCTATTCCAATTATTCTTAGCTTAGCTCTCTTAAAATGGGCCCATATTTCTTCAATATCAGATTCCTGCTGTCGGATATTTTTTCCTAGATTAGAAACTATGCGTTCATTTTTGGATTGCTCATCTTCTAAGAGCGAGATTCTGTTCTCCATGTGTTCTAATCGGTTGTTTGTGCTTTGAATTGAGGCCTTTACTTCATTAATTGCATCCTTTATCTCTTTTTGGCTCTCTCTGAGTTCTTTTCGAAGTACCTCTATTATTTATACAGTTATTTTCCTGATTTGATCTTCTAGAAATCTCTGATTTTCAGTTTTATCGGGTTCTGATGTTGTGGGGTTGTGTGCATTCATTGCTCCAGTATTATTCCTCTTTCCCATGATTTTGGATGTTTGTGCCTTCTCTGGGTTCTTCCCTTGGGTCACTATGACTTTACTTAAGGTGTTCTGGATCTCGAGTCAGTAATATCTCAGACCCCACTACTCCTTTACTGGGTTGTATCACAGAGTCTTGGACCCAGAGAGTCGATAGAGGCTGCTTTAGACTGTGGGGGGTGCCAGGTTGCACGTTCTCCTATGGTGTGATATCTCTGCCACCGCCCCTCTCCCACTGGGTCAAGTCCCAGGGAGTACAGTACTGGGATTTCTCCTCTGTGGCCCGCAATTTGACTCACTGTTCTTGAGTACGCAGATGTAGCTGTACTGAATTCGATGAATTCGCTGCTGCTGCCGCCAGTGGCAACATGGCGCCGCTCGCTGCTACGCCCTCAGCTGTGGGGCTGTACTTTTTCTTCTTGATTTTGATTTCTACTCTGAATCCCTGCAGTGTGTGCTGAGTTCGGACAATGGAGCTTTAGGTGATCTCTGCGTGGAGAAATCCTGCCTGGCTGTTCCACAGTGGCGCACCTCGGCTTGCTGTAGCCGTCCCGTGAATTCGCCGGTGCCGCCAGCAGTATGGCGCTGCTGCCGCGTCCTCGGGCTTGAGGATCTCCTCTGTGGCTCTGTTCTCAGTCCGCTTTCCTTCTGGAGCCTGGTGATTTTTTTTTCTCTGGTGATGGTGATTTCTGGCTATGAAAGGCACTGATTTTGTGGTAATGGAGATTTGTTGTTAGCGGAGCTCTTAAGCCCCGCTTTTCTCGGTCGCCATCTTCCCGGAAGATGTTATAGGTTTTTGATTTTCTATTTCATCTGGATTTTTTTGTAGTGGAGATTGAACCCTGGGGCATTCTACCTCTGAGCTACACCCCAGCCCTTTTAAAAAATTTTATTTATAACTGAATGTAGTGGCACATGCTTGTAATCCTAGTAGTTGGGAGGCTGAGACAGGAGGATTGTGGTTCAGGCCAGCATCAACTACTACTTGGGGAGGCCCTCTGAAACTCAGTGAGACTCTATTTCAAACTAAAGAAAAATAATAGGGTTGGGGGTGTAGACTATCCCTGGGTTCAATCCCAGGACCATAAAAATTTATTTATTTATTTATTTTTGTGGTGCTGGGGATAGAACCCAGGGACATTGTACCTCTGAGCTACACTCCCAGCCCTATTTTTTATTCTTTACTTTGAAACTAGGTCTCATTGAGTTACAGAAGGACTCACTAAGTAGCTGAGGCTGTCTGCAGACCACAGACCTCCTGTTTCAGCCTCCCAGATGCTGGGATTACAAGTGTGTGCTACCACACGTAGATTCTGTTCCATCATGAGTCAGTTAAAGTAATCAGCATGTTGCTAAGAATTTGTATATTTCATCTAGGTTACCTAATTTATTGATATATGTTAAGTTGTAGGGTTATTTTATAATCCTTTTTATTTAATGATCCCATTTTCCCTGAAAATGATGTAATTGAGTTTTTTTTAATGGCTGAGTAAAATTCCATTGTGTACATATCCCACAGTTTTGTAATCCATTCATCTGTTGATGGACATCTTGGCTGGTTCCATAGTTTGGCTATGGTGAATTGTGCAGCTATGAACATAGATACACATGCATTAGTTTGGTAGTTTGGTTTTGTATCTTTTGGGTAGATACCCAGAAGTGGTATTGCTGGATCAAATCGTAGATTTGTTCCCATTCTTCTTTTTTAAAAAATTTTTATTGGGGCTTGAGACAAAAATGGTGACTGAGGGACACAGCACTTCTCAGTAGCTGAAACAAATAAAGTTCAACTACTTAGAAAGCAGTGTCTTAATCAACAAAATAAATACATCCCAGGAACCAAAACAGATCCAGGTACCTTGACGGAAACCCTGAACTCGAAGAAGAAGAAGAAGAAGAACAAAGATCGGACACCAGACCTGCTGCAGATACAATTGGGATACCCGCTGGTGGGCTGCCTGCACAGGCTGCCTGCCTGCCCAAACTGCACTCCCGAGCCCTGACTGAAATCACCGCGGCAAGATAATCCGAGACTGAAAACAGACATAGAGCCTCATCTTAAGCAGCGAGCAGCACCCACGTCAGAATTCTGTGTGCTCACCAGCGACTGGATCACAATAGCACAGGGACTCCCACGGATGCCTGGACCAAGGAAGCCAGGTACCTGAGTGTGTCCAGGGAAAGTGCGGGTCTGAGCATGCGCCCCAGGCCCAGCACTGGCCCGGGGCATCTGTCCCACACCTCAGAATCCAGCACTGTCCTTGCGCACCCTGTCTGCGCCCTGGACCCTCACTAGTAGTCAGTGCCTGCACCACTGCCACCCCTAAAATCAGAGTTTACCTTGTGTGCCTAGCCCCCGCCTCCCACTGGAGCCCAGACACCCACCTTGCCGGAGGCCTGCTTTCCAGATGGCGAAAGCTCTGTGCACCCGTGAAATCTCCTCGGGTCCCCAGCTTCTACATCCCGCGGGAGGCAGAGATCGTTGCTGGACACCGCGCAGCGCCTGTGCCCCTGGACCGTTGTGCACCTATCCCGCGCCCCTGGCCCACCGCTGGGAGTTCCCGCCCACCTGGTAGCCTGATACTCAGTTCTAGTCTAGAGCACAGCTCAATGCACCTTGGAGGAGCATAGCAGCAGGCACTAGGCAGCTGCACCCACTCACACCTGGGTCCAGTAATATCAGTGCACCCAGCCTGCACTCTAGGAATTGGCAGAGCTCTGGCAGTAAGTGTGGGCATCCAGGTACCAGCATCCCTTTGCCCAGGGTACATCTTGGGACCACACCGGCTAGCCCAGTTAGAATTTCCAGAGACACAGGAAAATCCATCGAGACACAATATCTGCACAGGACCTCAGGGGGAGGTTCCAAGTCTACTTTGGACATCCTCCACTCCTGCTGTAGGGAAGCACAGGCCGGAGTCTAGGGTGGTGAGTGCAGAGGTGCTGACTACAGGTTGGAATTATGCAGAACCTGGGAATTGTACAGAATCTAATAACAGTGATACCAGACATCCTGACACATAAACCCAAAGCAGTTAAAGGAAAGAAAGGTGTCCAAACACCCAGAGTGACCTAAGAAGATAAAAATAGAGTACAAAGAAAACTAAGAGACATTGGATTATATTCTGAAAGCTACCAAAGCAATCAGATACACAAATATTATATGGACCTGACCCCATATTTGTAAGTAAGTAGGACTGTTTTTTTTTTTTTTTTTACTTTTATTGTGGATTTTTTTTTTTTGTTGTTTTGCTTTTACCGTGCTTTTGTTTTGGTCTGGTTATTGCTGTTTTATTTTTTTTCTTTCCCCATCCTTCTTTTACTTTAACTTGTTTTTTATATATATATATATATTTGATAGTTTGCCTTATTTTCTGATTTCACACAACTGCTAGTTCCTTTTATTTTATTCTTGTCCTTTTTTTTCCTCTTTCCTCCTCTTTCCTTCCTTTTTTCATTCTCCTCCTTTGATTGGTTTTTCCTTTCTTTTTCTTGGATTACATAATAGTCTTGGTATCTTGTATGGATTTTTTTTAATGTTTATCTGCTCCTTCCATCACCCCTCTAACAAACTTCCCCACACTAACCTATATACTCTTCTCCCCCAAAACTTTTCCCTATAATATACCTCCTTGTTTAATACTCAAAGTATTTCATATCTCCTTACTTACTCTACTAATGACAAGAGTCCTACTAGTTAACTCTCTCTAATTCTCAGCAAGATATTACCTTATCATACTTAAAGTCTCTCCCAACCTAAACATATCCTCTACCTAATCTGACTCCTTTACCCATCATCCCGGCTCCTCCCACATCACCTACCCTCAACACTGGAAAAGCTCTGCTGACTTGCCGATACCCCTAAACTCCTAATATTAAGATTGGACTAAGCATAATACTCACAAATGATGGGTAGAAATCAGAAAAACAGGACAAAGAACGCTATAAATATGAGAACCAGGAATAATGAAGAGACAGCAGAAATCACGGGTACTGACCAACTAGAAATGCAAGAAGGGGAGTTCAGAATCTTGATGTACAATATGATGAAAGGATTTAAAACAAGTCTAGAGAAGGTGAAAGGTGAGTTAGAAACACTAAAAAAGAATCAGAAAGAGGTCTGGAATGAAATGAAAGAGGCAATAAGTAAAATGAAGACAGCAATAGAAAGAAATTCTGGAAGATTAGATGAAATGGAAAACAGAATATCAATATTAGAAGACAGTACATCCCAAACCGAAAACACAGTCAGCGATATACAGAAATCTTTACAGCAACAAAACCTAAACATCCAGCAAATATGGGATAATATGAAGCATCCTAACTTAAGGATAATAGGCGTTGAAGAAGGGATAGAGGTACAGACCAAGGGCATCTGTAATTCCTTCAAGGAAATAATCTCAGAGAATTTCCAAATATGGAAAGAGACTTGGACCTTCATGTCCAGGAGACATACAGAACTCCACTGAGACAGGACCAAAGAAAGACCACTCCACACCATATAATAACCAAAATGACCAACATAGAGGCCAAGGAAGGAATCTTAAAAGCAGTGAGAACAAAAGGACGGGTGACATATAGAGGCAAAACAATAAGAATCACCCCAGACTATACAACCCAGGTCATGAATGCTAAGAGAGACTGGTACGACGTGATTCAGACCCTGGAAGAAAATAACTTCCAACCAAAGCTCATTTATCCAGCAAAACTACTATTCAAGATCAATGGTGAAACCAAAGTCTTTCAGGATAAACAGAATCTCAAAAAATTCATAAATTCAAAACCAACGCTAGAGAAAATTTTTAAAGAAATAAACCACAAGGAAGAAAAAAGAAGCAGACTTCAGAATCAGAGAAGAGAGGAAGTTAATAAGTAAAGAAGAAAGATCAAACCACCCAAGAGTAGATAGAACACAAAATGGCAGAAAACAAAAATCATATTTCAATAATATCTCTTAATGTCAAAGGACTTAACTCACCAATCAAAAGACATAGACTGGCAATGTGGATTAGGAAACATAATCCAAATATATGCTCTCTGCAAGAAACTTACCTCACAGCCAAAGACATTCACAGGCTGAAAGTGAAAGGATGGAAAAAGATATACCATGCCAATGGTGACCAAAAAAGAGCAGGGTTAGCAACCCTGATATCCAAGAAAATAGACTTTAAACTAAAACACATCAAAAGAGACAAATCAGGGCACTTCCTTTTATTAAAAGAACAATATACCAAAAATATATAATGATAGTAAATATTTATGCCCCAAATATGGGTGCAACCACATTTGTAAAACAAACCCTTTTTGACATAAGAGCCCAAGTAGACCCAAATACAATAATTCTGGGAGACTTTAATATGCCTCTCACACCATTGGATTGATCTTCAAGGCAAAAGATGAGTAAAGATGCTTTAGAACTAAAGGAAATCATAAACCAAATGGACCTAATAGACATTTTCAGATTATTTCAACCAGGAACAACAGAATGCACATTCTTCTCAGCAGCCCATGGAACCTTCTCCAAAATAGACCACATCCTGGGACACAAAGAAAATACCAGCAAATTCAAAAAATGTAATATAATTCCATGCATCTTTTCAGACCACAATGGAATAAAAGTAGAAATCAACAACAGGAAACTCGAAAGAAAGTATTCAAATTCATGGAGAATGAATGATACACTATTGAATGATAAATGGGTAAGAGCAGAAATTAGGGAAGAAATAAAGAAATTTATGGAAACAAATGAAAACAGAGATACAACCTACCAAAATCTATGGGACACCATGAAGGCAGTATTAAGAGGAAATTTTATTGCATTGAGTACCCACATAAGAAGGACAGAGAACCACCAAGTAAAGAACCTAATGACACATCTCAAGGACCTAGAAATTCTGCAACAGTCTATTCCCAAAGTCAGCAGAAGGCAAGAAATCATTAAAATTAGAGCAGAAATAAATGAAATAGAGAACAAAAAACAATTCAAAGAATCAATAAAACAAAAAAGTTGGTTCTTTGAAAAGATTAATAGAATTGATAAACCCCTGGCCAACCTAACCAAAAGAAAAAGATAATCAACTCAAATTATCAAAATTAGAAATGAAAAAGGACATATAACCACAGATAGTGAAGAAATTAAAAAGATTATCAGAAACAACTTTAAAATTTATACTCCAATAGACTTGAAAACCTGGAAGAAATTGATAGATTTCTAAGCACAGTTAACCTTCCTACACTCAGCCAAGAGGATATAGCAAGCCTAAACCAACCAATAACAACCAAAGAAATAGAAACAGCAATAAAAATTCTTCCACCAAAGAAAAGCTCAGGCCCAGATGGGTTTTCAGCTAAATTCTACAAAACCTTCAGTGAACAACTAATACCAATACTTCATAACTTGTTCTGGGAAATTGAAAGAGATGGAACTCTCCCAAATTTCTTCTATGAGGTCAGTATTACATTAATCCCCAAACCAAATAAAGATATCTCAGGAAAGGAAAACTACAGACCAATATCGTTAATGAACATAGATGCAAAAATTCTGAACAAAATACTAGCTTTATGCATTCAAAACTATATCAAGAGAATACTACACCATGACCAAGTCAGTTTCATTCCAGAAAAACAAGGCTGGTTCAACATATGCAAATCAATACATGTTATTCACCACATAAATAGAACCAAGAACAAAAACCACATCATCATAGCAATAGATGCTGAAAAAGCATTCGACAAAATCCAACACCCATTTATGTTAAAAATACTGCAAAAAATTGGGATAGAAGGAAAGTACTTCAACAACATTAAGGCAATACATTGTACACCCAAGGCAACATTATATTGAATGGGGAAAAACTGCAAGAATTTCCGCTAAAGTCAGGAACAGGACAAGGATGCCCACTATCACCACTCCTTTTCAAAATAGTCCTTGAGACTCTTGCTGCAGCAATAAGACAAGAGAAGGAAATCAAAGGAATTCACATAGGAAGAGAGGAATTAAAATCATCCTTATTCGCAGATGACATGATCCTTTATCTGGAAGACCCAAAGAACTCAACCAAAAGACTTCTGGAGCTGATCGACAAATTCAGCAAAGTCGCAGGTTACAAAATCAACCTAAAGAAATCAGTGGCTTTTCTTTATGCCAACAACAAATCTACAATGAAAGAAACAAAGAAAACAATTCCATTCACTATAACCTCAAAACCAATAAAATACCTAGGAATAAACCTAACCCAAGATGTAAAAGACCTCTACAACAAAAACTATAAAACATTAAAGAAAGAAATTGAAGAAGACCTTGGAAGATGGAAAGATCTCCCATGCTCATGGATAGGCAGAATAAATATCATCAAAATGGCCATTCTGCCAAAACTGATCTATAGGTTCAATGCAATTCCCATTAAAATACCAGCTACATTCTTCAGAGACCTAGAAAAATCAATCATGAACTTTATATGGAGAAAGAAAAGACCTAGAATAGCCAAAGCAATTCTCAACAATAAGAAACATGCAGGAGGCATTACAATCCCAGACTTCAAACTATACTATAGAGCAATAGTAGTAAAAACAGCATGGTACTGGCACAATAACAGATATACTGACCAATGGATTAGAATAGAAGATACAGAAACAAACCCACACATCTTTAGTCAATTAATCTTTGACAAAGGGGCCAAACACATATGCTGGAGAAAAGACAGCCTTTTCAACAAGTGGTGCTGGGAGAACTGGCTATCCATTTGTAAAAAGATGAATCTAAACTCCTATATCTCACCAAACACAGGAATCAACTCAAGATGGATCAAAGACTTAGAAATTAGACCTGAGACTGTGAAGTTAGTAGAGGAGAGCATAGGTTCAACACTACAACATATTGGCACAGGCAGTAACTTTCTCAACAAAACCTCCAAAGCTGAGGAAATTAAAGCAAGAATAAACAAGTGGGATAGCATCAAACTAATAAGTTTCTTCTCATCAAAGGAAACTATCAATAACCTAAAGAGGAAGCCTACAGAATGGGAAAAGATCTTTACCAGCCACCATTCTGATAGGGGGCTAATATCCAGAATATACAAAGAGCTCAAAAGACTCTATAGCAAAACAAACAACCCAATCAAGAAATGGGCAAATGAACTAAATAGACACTTCACAAAAGAAGAGATACAAAGGGCCAATAGATACATGAAAAGATGTTCTACATCACTGGCTATCAAGGAGATGCAAATCAAAACTACACTGAGATTCCATCTAACCCCAGTCAGAGTGGCAAACATAAAGAAATCAAATAACAACAAATGCTGGTGAGGATGTGGGGACAGAGGAACTCTTTTACACTGTTGGTGGGAATGCAAACTAGTTCAGCCACTATGGAGATTTGTGTGGAGATTCCTAAGAAAGGTGGGAATAGATCCACCATATGATCCAGCTTTACCACTCCTAGGTATCTTTCCAAAGGGGTTGAATTCAGAGAAATACAGCAACATATGCATACCTATGTTCATAGCAGCACAATTTGTAATAGCCAAAATATGGAACCAACCCAGATCTCCACCAACAGATGAATGGATAGCAAAACTTTGGGAAATACACACAATGGAATTCTATTCAGCCATAAAGAAGAACAAAATTATATCATTTGCAAGAAGATGGAAAGCCCTGGAGAACATTATGTTAAGCTAGATCAACCAAACACAAAAGGAGAAGGAACATATGTTTCCTCTAATATGCCCAAACTAGGAAACACAGAGGATACCAGTGGGACTCCAGATAATGGAGGGGAAATATCAGCAAAGTTTGAATGGAAAAATAGGAGAGGAGGAAGGCTGATCTTGTTTAATGAGGGTCTACATCTGAACATGTGTAAAATTATAAATATGACATGGTTAACCTGGACAACCATTGGTGGGAGGGGGGAAGGGAACATGGGGACGGGGGGGAGAGGGAACTAAATATAGTTTAAATGTATACTATTTGTGTTCAATAAAGAAATTGTTAAAAAAATAAAAATTATTCCCATTGTCTACATAAAAAATAAAACAATCTTGATTATAAATTTTTTTTATTGGTACATTATATAAAAATATCATTTTGGGGTAAAAATACTTGTGTGTACATACAAGTACACATCATTGATTTAACCCCTACCCAATTACCACCCCGTCCCCTCCCCATCCCTCCTTCCCTAGCTTGGCTTAGTGGTTGACTTCAATATGTTTAAGTACATTGTGTGTTTTAGAGATTTTCCTCTTCCCCCCTACTTTCTTCTCCTTTAGGTTGCCTTGTTTGCTCCTCTATAGGATTTCCTTTTTCATCTAGAGTTCCTCCTATGACCCATTTCTCCCTAGCTCTCATATATTAGGGAAAGCATCTGATTTCTTATTTTTTGTGACTGACTAATCTCACTTAGCATAATGTCCTCCAGTTCCATCCATTTCCCTGAAAATGATGTAATTGAGTGTTTTTAATGGCTGAGTAAAATTCCATTGTGTACATTTCCCACAGTTTTGTAATCCATTCATCTGTCGATGGACATCTTGGCTGGTTCCATAGTTTGGCTATGGTTAATTGTGCAGCTATGAACATAGATACACATGCATTAGTTTGGTCGTTTGCTTTCCTATCTTTTGGGTAGATAACCAGAAGTGATATTGCTGGATCAAATGATAGATTTATTCCCATTCTTCTGAGGATTCTCCATACTGTTTTCCAAAGTGGTTGCACTAATTTGGAATCCCACCAACAATGTCTTAGAGTTTCCACTTCTCCACATCCTCGCCAGCATCTGTTGTTGTTTGTGTTTTGAATGATTGCCATTCTAGTTGGAGTTAGGTAAAATCTCAGTGTAGTTTTGATTTGCATCTCTCTGATTGCCAGTGATGTTGAACATTTTTTCATGCATTTATTGGCCATTTGAATTTCTTCTTTTGTGAAGTGTCTATTTAGTTCATTTGCCCATTTTGTTATTGGATGCTTTGTTTTCTTAGTGTTGAGTTTCTTGAGTTCTCTGTATATTCTAGATATTAGTCCTCTATCGGTGGTATAGGTGGGCAAAATCTTTTCCCATTCTGTTGGCTCTCGATTGAGGTTCTTGATAGTTTCCTTTGCTGAACAGAAGCTCTCCAGTTTAATGCAATCCCACATATTGATTCACCTTTTAATTTGTTGTGCCTTTGGGGTCTTGTTGAGAAAGTGTTTATCTGTGCCTTTGTGTTGCAATGTTGGACCTATACCCTCTTCCAGGAGCTTCAAGGTCTCTGGTCTGATTTCCAAGTCTTTGATCCATCTTGAATTGACTTTTGTACAAGGTGAGAAAGTGGGATTAATTTCCAATTTTCTGTATATGGTTAACCAGTTTTGCCAAAACCATTTGTTGAACAGGCTATCTTTTCTCCAGTGTGTGTTTTTGGCCCCTTTGTCAAAAATCAATCAGCTAAAAGTGTGTGGACTTGTTTCTGGGTCTTCTATTCTGCTCCATTGGTCTATGTATCTGTTTTTGTGCCAGTACCATGCTGTTTTTATTACAATGGCTTTGTAGTATAGTTTAAAGTCAGGTATTGTGATTCCTCCTGCATGGTTTTTGTTGCTGAGATCTACCTTGGCTATTCTGGGCTTTTTGTTATTCCAGATAAATTTAAGGACTGATTTTTCTATGTCTATGAGGAATGATCTTGGTAGTTTAATGGGCATTGCATTAAATCTGTAGATCACTTTTGGGAGGATGGCCATTTTAATGATATTTATTCTGCCAATCCATGAACATGGAAGATCTTTCCATCTTCTAAGATCTTCTTCGATTTCTTTTTTCAGTGTATTATAATTTTCTTTGTAGAGATCTTTTACCTCCTTGCTCAAGTTTATTCCTAGGTATTTTATTTTTTTGTGGGAGATCCTGAGTGGAAGTGTTTCCTATATTTCTTTTTCAGTGGATTTATGGTTGGTATACAGGAAAGCTTCTGAATTTTTAAGATTGATTTTGTATCCAGACACTTTGCTGAATTTGTTGATCAGTGCAATAAGCCTTTTGGTTGAGTTTGTTGGGTTTTCTAAACATAGTATCATGTCATCTGCAAATAGTGAAAGTTTGAGTTCTTCTTTTCCTATTTGTACTCCTTTGATTTCCTTTTCTTGCCTTATTGCTCTGCCTTGAGTCTCTAGTACTATATTGAAGAGAAGTGGTGATAGTGGACATCCTTGTCTCTTTCCAGTTTTTAGGGGGAATTCTTGAAGTTTTTCCCCATTTAATATGATGTTGGCAGTGGGCTTATTGTAGATTGCCTTTATGATGTTGAGATATGTTCTTTCTATTCCAATTTAATGCAGTGTTTTTTATCTTAAATGGATGTTGAATTTTATCCAATGCTTTTTCAGCATCTATTGAAATGATCATGTAATTTTTGTCTTTGTTTCTGTTTTTTTTTAAATTTTTTATTTGTGCACTGTATTCATACATCATAATGGGATAAAAAAAAAACTTTTGTATACATAACATGCACACATCGCCCAATTAGCCCCTACCTGATTCCCACCCCGATCCCTCCCCATCCCTCCTTCCCATGCTTGGCTTAGTGGTTGACATCTAGTATTATAGCTAGTATTATAGCTGTAAATTTATGCAAAATTAACAATGATAATTTCACATAACAGTTTCATTTGTCTGATACCCAGCTTTTGATGACTTAAAGATAACATTTCAATATTTCTTTTTGCTTTCTTTCTTACCAGAGCATATTTTTTTCTTTTTTTTGGTGAAATTATCATACATTTATTTATTTTTCAGAAAAAATATATCCTAATGTGGAATATGGACTCTAGATACCCAAAATGATCTCGAAAAAGAACAAAGCTAGAAGATATATATTTTCTGATTTCAAACCATATAAAGCTACAATAATTGAAACAGTGTAGTACTGTTCTAAAGGCAGATATATAAACCATTGGAGTTAAATAAAAGCCTAGAGATAAATTCTTCCATAAATTGTCGTTATTTTTGACAAGGTTTCCACAGACATTTGGTGGATGAAATAATAATCTTTTAACTAAACATTGTTGAAAAATAATAAATTAAACGAAAAAGAATAAAATTGGACCCTTACCTAACACCATATACAAATATTAACTCAAAATAGATAAAAAACCTAAATATAAATCTTAAGACTATAAACTTTTAGAGGAAAATCTGGGTCATAAAACCTCACAACATTGAAATTGGCAGTGATTTCTTGGATATGATTTCAATGGCACAGGCAACAGAAGAGTATACAAACTCCCTAAAAATAAAAAAAAACATTGTATATCCAAAGACAATGTAAACAGAGTTAAAAGTTCCTTATAGAATGGGATAAAATATTTCCAAATGCCATATCAGAAGGTATATTAATATTCCAACTAGAAATCCTAAAAATTAGCAACAATAAAAGCAAACAATACAATTTAGAGATAGGTGTAATACTAACATAAATAATGAATATCCACAGATAACCAATCTTAGTTGTCTGTTGGATGGAAAATCTTGTTTCTCTGGTTCTGGTGTGTGTTACCTATTTCTTCTTTGTAGTTAATCTCTTTAAGTATTTTCTCTAGTGCTGGTTTTGAAGACATGAATTCCTTCAGTTTCTGTTTGTCATGGAAGCTTCTTATTTCTCCATCTAATTTGATACAAAGTTTTGCTGGGTAGGAAATTTTTGGCTGGAAGTTGTTTTCTTTCAGAGTTTGGAATATGTTACTCCAAGCCCTTCTGGCTCTCATGACTTGGTTTGGGAAGTCTGGAGTGATTCTAATTGGTTTGCCTCTGAATGTCACTTGGCTCTTTGTTTTTGTTGCCTTTAAGATTCTCTGCTTGGCTTCCACATTGGTCATTTTGACAATTATGTGGCGTGGGGATCCCCTTCTCCGATATTGTCTAAAGGGAGTTCTATAAGTTTCCTGGACCTGTGTATCGACCTCTTGCTCTATGTTTGGAAAATTTTCTGCTATTACTTCCTTGAAGAGATTGTTGATCCCTTTGGTTTCACTTTCTTTTCCCTCCTCTATTCCAATTATTCTTAGGTTAGCTCTCTTAAAATGGGCCCATATTTCTTCAATATCAGATTCCTGCTGTCGGATATTTTTTCCTAGATTAGAAACTATGCATTCATTTTTGGAATGATCATCTTCTAAGAGCGAGATTCTGTTCTCCATGTGTTCTAATCGGTTGTTTGTGCTTTGAATTGAGGCCTTTATTTCATTAATTGCATCCTTTATCTCTTTTTGGCTCTCTCTGAGTTCTTTTCAAAGCACCTCTATTATTTCTACAGTTATTTTCCTGATTTGATCTTCTAGAAATCTCTGATTTTCTGTTTTATCGGTTTCTGATGTTGTGGGGTTGTGGGCATTTATTGCTCCAGTGTTATTCCTCTTTCCCATGATTTCGGATGTTTGTGCCTTCTCTGGGTTCTTCCCTTGGGTCACTATGACTTCACTTAAGGTGCTCTGGATCTCGAGTCAGTAGTATCTCAGACCCCACTACTCCTTTACTGGGTTGTATCACAGAGTCTCGGACCCAGAGAATCGATAGAGGCTGCTTTAGACTGTGGGGGGGTGCCAGGTTGCACGTTTTCCTATGGTGTGATATCTCTGCCACCGCCCCTCCCCCACTGGGTCAAGTCCCAGGGAGTACAGTACTGGGATTTCTCCTCTGTGGCCCGCAATTTGACTCACTGTTCTTGAGTACGCAGATGTAGCTGTACTGGATTCGGTGAATTCCCTGCTGCTGCCGCCGGTGGCAATATGGCGCCGCTGCTACGCCCTCGGCTGTGAGGCTGGCGTATTTCTTCTTGGTTTTGATTTTCACTCTGAATCCCTGCAGCATGTGCTGAGCTCAGTCATTGGGAGCTTTAGATTTTACATGCGGCGAGAAATCCCGCCTGGCTGTTCCGCAGCGGCTCACCTCGGCTTGCTGTAGCCGTCCGGTGAAGTCGCCGCTGCCGCCGGCAGTATGGCGCTGCTGCCACGGTCTCGGGCGTGAGGGCGGTGTATCTCCTCTGTGGCACTGAGCTCTGTTCTCATTCCGCTTTCTCTCTGGAGCCTGGTGATTTTTTTTGTTTCTCTGGTGATGGTGTTTTCTGGCTATGAAATGTGCTGATTTTGTGGTAATGGAGATTAGTTGTTAGCGGGGCTCTTAAGCCCTGCTTTTCTAGGTCGCCATCTGGAAACAGGGTCTCTTAAGCCCCTGTTTTTCTTATGTGAGCACTTAGTGCTATAAATTTTCCTCTTAATTTACCCCAATATGATGTTTGAATATAATGCATCAATAAAAAAATTTAAAAGAAAAAAATTTTCCTCTTAATACTGCCTTCAAAGTGCCCCAAAGGTTTCGATATGTTGTATCTTTATTTTCATTTGTTTCTAGAAATTTCTTGATTTCACCTCTTACATCTTCTATGACCCATTCTTCATTCAGAAGTGTGGTGTTCAATCTCTCCACATGTTTATGTTGTTTCTCTGGGTTTTCTTATAGTTGATTTCTAGTTTCATTCCATTATGGTCTGAAATGACACAGGGAAGTATGTAACATTTTTAAAATTTCTAGTGCTCATTTTGTGTCCCAGGATGTGATCAATTTTGGAGAAGGTTTCGTGAGCAGCTCAGAAAAATGTAAACTCTGCTGTAGTTGGGTGAAATATTCTATATGTGTCCAACAGGTGCATTTGGTTAATAGTGTTCTTTAGTTCTGAGGCATCTTTACTGACCCTTTGTCTGGAAGATTGGTCTAGTGTTGTGAGAGGTGTGTTGAAGTCTCCCAGCAGTATTGTGTTGGTATTTATGTGTGACTTCATGTCACAGGGAGTTTGATTTATGAAAGTAGCTGTACCTCTGTTTGGGGCATATATGTTGATTATTGTTATTTCCTCTTGCTGTATTATTTTTTTTTACCAATAAAATATGACCTTCTTGGTCTCTTCTGATTAGTTTGGGTTTGAAGTCTACATTGGTCTGATATCATAGTTGCTACTCCTGCTTGTCTTCGAGTTCCGTTAGCATGGATTACCTTGCTCCATCCCTTTATCTTGAGTTTGTTCCTATCTTTACTTGTATGGTGTGTTTCTTGTGAGTACCAGATGGATGGATTATGGTTTTAAATCTATTTTGCCACGTTGTCTCTTTTTATTGGGGAGTTGAGGCCATTTACATTCAGTAGATTATTGAGAGATAATATTTAATTCCTAATATGATTTTATTTCTGTTTGAGATATTGTTTATACTTCTGTGCTTAGTTGTCTGCTGAATGGAAAATCTTGTTTTTTTGGTTCGGGCATGTATTACCTATTTCTTCTTTGTAGTTAATCTCTTTGAGTATTTTCTCTAGCTCTGGTTTTGAAGACATAAATTCCTTCAGTTTCTGTTTATCATGGAAGCTTCTTATTTCCCCATCTAATATGATAGGTAGTTTTGCCTGGTAGAAAATTTTTGGCTGGAAATTGTTTTCTTTCAGAAATTGGAATATGTTACTCCAAGCCCTTCTGGCTTTCTTGACTTGGTTTGGGAAGTCTGCAGTGATTCTAATTGTTTTGCCTCTGCAAGTCACTTGGCCTTTTGTGTTTGTTGTCTTTAAGATTCTTTGCTTGGCTTCCACATTGGTCATTTTGACAATTACGTGGCATAGGAAACCTCTTCTCTGATCCTGTCTAAAGGGAGTTCTATAACTCACCTGGACCTGTGTATCAACCTCTTGCTCTATGTTTGGAAATTTTTTTGCTATTACTTCCTTGAAGAGATTATTGATCCCTTTGGTTTCACCTTCTTTTCCCTTCTCTATTGCAATTTTTCTTAGGTTAGCTCTCTTAAAATGGGCCCATATTTCTTCTATGTCAAATTCCTGTTGTTGGATTTTTTTTCTAAATTATAAACTATGCTTTCATTTTTGGAGTGATCATCTTCTAGGAGTGAGATTCTATTCTCCATGTGGTCTAATCAGTTGTTTATACTTTGAATTGAGCCCTTTACTTCAATGATTGCATCCTTTATTTCTTTTAAACTCTCTCTAAATTTTTTTCGAAGGTCCTATATTATTTCTACAGTTTTATTCCTAGTTTGATCTTTCGGAGATCTCTGAATTTCTGTGTTATCAGGTTCTGATTTTGTGGGGTTGTGGGCATTCATTGCTCCATTGTTATTCCTCTTTCCATAATTTCAGAAGTTTGTGCCTTCTCTGGGTTCTTTACTGGGCCACTACGACTTCTGTTAGGGTGCTCTGGATCTCAATCTGTGGCAATCTCAGTCACCACTACATCTTTACTGGGTTGTATCCAAAGTCTCAGACCCAGGAAGTTAATCAAGGCTGCGCACGACCATGGGGTACCAGGCTGGGTGTTTTCCCACAGGGAGCTGTGACTAGGGTGTGGTATCTCTGCCACTGCTTCTTCACTGGCTTGGACTGCAAAATCTCAGACCCAGGGAGATTATCAAAGCTGCGCAAGTGCTTGGGGGTGCAGTACTGGGATTTTTTCTCTAGGGGCCGTAATTTCACTTATGGTTATTTTGTGTGCTGATTTGGAGCTGTCACGGGTACCGTGAACTCGCCGCAGCCTCTGGTATTATGGTGCTGCTGCCATGCCCTCGGCCAGGCATGAGGCTGGCGTATTTGTTTTCTGGTTTTGAGCTCCATTCTGAGTCCCTGGAGGGCATGATGAGCTTGGCCACTAGGAGTTTTAGACGTTCTTTGCACTGAACAAACTGCTGAATTACACCTGAATGATCTGCAGCTGCTCACTTCAGCTCCTTGTTTACCTTTCTTCTCTAGAGATTGGTGGGTTGTTGAGTGCGAGTGGTGAACTCGCCGCCGCTGCTGGCAATATGGTGGTGCTGCTGCGCCCTCAGGTGTGAGGCTGGCATATTTCTTTTCTGGTTTTAGCTCCATTCTGAGTACCTTTCTTCTCTGGAGTCTGGTGCTGTGAGGCAAGATGGTGCCGGCACCTACTATTTCTTTCTTTGACCCATTGGTTGTTTAAGAGTATCTTACATGATGTATATTGACAATCATACCATGGTCTGTCACTGAGCTAAATATGAGATGGAGGGAAGGGGTAGTGAATGGGGTGGGAATTGGGGAAGGGCTAAATGAGTGATGTGTGCATGTATGCCTCTACAATCTTGTAGTCCATTAAGAGGCATGACTACAATGTGCCAATAATAAAATTAAAAAAGAGTATCTTAATTTCCATTTATTTATGAAATTTTAGTTTTTATTTTATGATTAATTTCTAGCTTCATTCCATTGTGGTAAAATAGACACTTCATAAGATTTCAGTCTTTTGAAATTTATTGAGGCTTGTTTTATGAACTAACATCTGGTCTATCCTGGAGAATGTTCCAAGTACATTTGAGAAAAATATGTATTCTGCTGTTGTTGGGTGGAGTGTTCTATATACGTCTGTTAGATATAATTGGGGTGTGATGGTTAATTTTATGTGTCAAGTTGACTGGGATAAGGACTCTTAGATAGCTGGCGAAACGTTTCTTGAAGTGTCTGTGATAGTGTTTCTGAAAGAGATAAGCATTTGAATCAGTATACTGAGTAAGAAAGATCTACTCTTACCAATGTGGGTGGGCATCACCCAACCCTCTGAGGACCCAAATATGGCAGGGTATGAAGGTAGGAATTATGAATTCTATCTTTAAACTGTGACATTCATCAGTTCCTCCCTTCACACATTGGAGCTGCTGGTTCTTTGGCCTTTCGACTCTGAGATTTGGATCAGTGGTCCCCTATTTCTCAGGCCTTTGGCATCAGAGTGGGAAGAAAGCCACTGGCAGCCTTAGTTCTGAGGCCTTTGGACTTGGACTGAGTTATAGTATTTGATTTTCTGCTTCTCTCAGAGATGGAATGTTGTGGGATGTCTCAACCTTTCTAATCATGTGAACCAATTGCCTTAATGAACACCCTTGTATCTATATGTATTATATTTCATTTTCTTTTGCTCTGGAGAACCCTGAGTGATGAATAGAGTAAACTTTTTTTATACCATGACAAAGTTGATTTTATTCCAGGGATACAAGGGATACATATACAGGTCAATACATGCCATTCAGCCCATAAAGAACAAATATCACATAATCATCTCGTTAGATATTGAAGATGCATTTAAGAAAATCTAACACCCGTTAATTTAATTTTTATGTGGATTATATTGAAAATGGCATTCATTCACACAGTACTTGGTGCCCTTCCTTTCCTCCCCCTTTCCCCCAACAATGAGTGTCCAGGTTGACCATGCTACATTCACACTTATAAACATATTCAAATGTAGCTACTCTATCAATCAACCTCAGCATTCTTCCTCTCCCACCCTTCCTTTCTAACTTTGCTGAGGTTTCCCCTCAATTTTCTGGAGTCCCTCTGGTATCTGTAATACTTTCTAGTTTGGCCATATTAGAGAAAACATATGTCCCTTCTCTTTCTGTGCTTGGCTGATCTCACTTAACATAATGTTCTCCATGCCTTTCCATCCTCTTGTGAATGACATGATTTTGTTCTTTTCTATTGCTGAGTAGAATTCTACTGTATGTATTTCCCAAAATTTTGCAATCCATTCATATGTTAATGGAGACTTATATTGGTTCCATTGAACTTCTATCATTCTGTTCTAATCCATTATCAAAAGTTGGGTTGTGCCAGGAGTGGTGGTAATTCCAGTATTTGGGGATCTAAGACAGGAAGATCCAGGTTAAGGCCAGCACTCAGCTACTGACTGAGGCCTTCCTCAACTTAGTGAGACCCTGTTTCCAAATCAAGAATAAAAATAGGGCTGGGGGATAGCTTGGAGGTAGAATACCCTTGGGTTCAATCCCCAGTACCACAAAAAAGTTTAGCTATTTCTTCCATTCTGTCAAAATTTGTTTTATAT
Organism: Muscardinus avellanarius; assembly: GCF_963383645.1. NCBI lineage: Eukaryota > Metazoa > Chordata > Mammalia > Rodentia > Gliridae > Muscardinus > Muscardinus avellanarius. The sequence continues at coordinate 113,533,086 of NC_137792.1, read as the reverse complement.
GTTTTAGGATGCTGTTGTGAGGTATATAAATATTTATAATTGTTATATATTCTTGATAAGCTGACACATTTATCAATCTCTGTTTGTCCTAATATTTTTTGACTTAAAGAATAATAGATATTAGTGTAACCACCTAGCTCTCTTTTGGTTACCACTTGCATGGAATGTCCTTTTCTTTTTCTTTTCATACTGTTTGGTCTTATGTTTTGTTATTTTGTGATACTGGGGATTGAACCCAAGGGCCTTTTACTTCCCAGCTATACCTCCAGCCCTATTTTATTTTTAATTTTGAAAAAAGGTCTTACTAAGTTGCTCAGTCAATGAGCACCACTCCAGGGCTGATGCGAGGAGTCTACAAGTAAACAAAATGAGAGCAGCCTAGGTCACCAGGGCAGAGGGAAAGGATTTTTCAGGATCGGAGATTTCACTGTAAAAGGGGTGAGTAGCAACAGATGTTGGAAGTTAAAAAGCTGAGGTAATGGATAGATTGGAGGCCTGAAGGAATTCTTTCTGTCCACATTCTGTCCATATGCGAGAATACCAATGCCAATCTCAATACCTGTATGGGGAAGGGAGTGTGGAGGGAGCTGGGGAGCTCACCAAGTGCTGTGTGTATGTATGTCACCATCACTCTGGACTACATTAGGATGTGAGACTACAGTGCACCCATAAAAGTATTTAAAAATGAAAAAAAGCACCCAAAAAGAGAAAATGAGAGGGGATATGATCTAAGACACATTTGTAAGGTTCAACTTTTTTTGCATGTGTGTGATGCTAAAGATTGAACCCAGGGCCTGTTATTAACTAGTCAAGTGCTTTACCTCACCCTGAGACCAGGTTGAAAAGAGGAGGAGCATATCCACTGCAGAAAAAGGGTAAATATATACATATAACATGTAATGTACATGTGTATGTATATATGTATATATTAACATATATAGTTTATCAAATATGTGTTCTTTATATCTTTTTATTTTGCAAACATTTCAAACCCATATTAAGTTTGCATTAATACAATGATCTACTATATAGCATAATTTATATCCACTAATTATTAATGTTCTGTCATATTAACATTCATATGATTCTTACCACCTTACCTTTTTTTTGCAATAATGATAATGGAACGTAGGGTATCCCACATTCTAGGCAACTGTGGTGCCATTTAGGTGCATTGCCAGTCCTTTTTTCATTTTATCTCGAGAAAGGGTCTTGCTAAATTGCCCAAGCTAGCCTCAAATTTGTGATCTTCCTTTTAAGTAGCTGGGATTACAAGTGTGTACCACCATACCTGGCCATTTTATCCTTTCTTAATTTTATTGTAATAAAGCTGCAATGACCATGGGAGTGCAGACTTCTCTGTGAAAGGCTGGTTTCATTTTTTTTTTGTATTTATACCCAGTAGTGGATTTCTGAATCATATGGTTGTTTTATTCTTATTTGATGAGGAACTTCCATAGTGTTTTTCACAATGGCTGTACCAATGTACAGTCCCAGAAACTGTGTAAGGATTCCTTTTTTCTCTGCATCCTTACCAGTACTTATAGTTTCGAATCTTTTTGACAATAGCCATTCTAACAGGTATGAGGTAATATCTCATAGTGACTTTACTTTTCTCTGTTGATTAATGATGTCGAATACTTTCCCATATACCTGTTTTCCATTTTTATGTTTTTTTTTTTTTGTGGTACTGGAGATGAAACCCAGGGGCCTGCTTGCTTGCTTGCTTGCTTTCATTTCTTTATTTCTTTCTCTTCCTTTCTTCCGGTGGTACCAGGGTTCCTGGAAACCCTTTTACCTCCAGACTACACTCCCAGACCTATTTTATATTTTTATTTGGAAACAGGGTCTCTTAAGCCAGCGCAGCTGGCTTTGAACCTGCGCGATCCTCCTATCTCCGCCTCCCAAGTGCGGGGATTACAAGCATGTGCCACCACGCCCGCCCAGATTATTCTTTATTTTGAAACAGGGTTTTGCTAAGTTGCAGAGGGCCTCACTAAGTAGCTGAGGTTGGGGGCGAACCGTGATCTGTCTCAGCCTCCCAGGTACTGGGATTTTACAAGTGTGAGCCACCATGCCCAGCTCCCATTTTTATGTCTTTTTTGGAGAAATGTTTACTCAGTTTTTTTGCCACTTTTGATCATGGTTGTTTATTTTTGCTACTGAATTGTGCGAGTTCCTTATATATATTGGATATTAACCCCTTAGTGGATATATGGTTTATACATATTTTCTCCAAATCTATTTTCTGCCTGTTTATCTTTTTGATTTTCTTTGCTATGCAGAAACATTTTTGTTTGATATAGTTCTACCTTTTGTTATCTGAGCAATTGGTGTGATATCCAAAATCTCATCACCAAAAGCTTTCCTCCTGTTATCTTCTAGGTGTTTTATGGTGTTAAGTCTTATATTTAGGTATTTAATCCATTTTGAGTTGATTTTTGTTATGGTTAAGATGAGGGGGTCCAAATTTCAATTGTTTGTATGTAGTTATTCATTCTTCCCAGCACAATCAGAAGAGAATATCTGTTCCTTATTGTGTCTTCTTGGTCCCTGTGTTGAAAATTAGTGGCCATGTATGTGTAAATTTATTTCTGAAATATCTATTTTGTTCCATCAGTCTATTGTCTGTGTGCATGTGCTTGTGTGTGTGCGCGCCTGTGCGCATGTAGTACTGGGATTAAACTCGGGAGGGGGGTTCCCTAACTCTGAGCTACAACTCCAGCCCTTTATTTTAAATTTTTATTTCTTATTTCTTATTGGCTCATTGTAATCATACATCATAATGAAGTTCAGAGCCATAGAGACATACATGCACATAGCAGTTGGTGAATTTCTCCCAGCTCCCACCCTGTTCCCTCCTCTTCCACGTACACAATACTGAGATTGGCATCGATAACTTTGTATATGTACATTGAAGTGTTTCCTTTATAGAATCTCTTCCCCAACCTCCCTCCTTTAGGCTTCCTTCATCACTCAGTAGCATCACTCCTCCAGTGTTTAGAGCCCCTTTTGATCTCATTTATTCCATAGCTTCCATATATGAGGGAGAACATCTGACCATTTTCTGTGGCTGACTGGTCTCACTTGGCATAATTTTCTCTAGTTCCAACCAGTTTCTGGCAAATGATATAATTTTGTTCTTCTTTATGGCTGAGTAGAATTTCATTGTGTCTATCTCATAATTTTGTAATTCACTCATCTGTTGATGGACACTCGGTTGGTTCCATGATTTGGCTATTGTGAATTGTGCTACTATAAACACAGATATGCATGCATTACTATAATATTCATTTTTCAATCCCTTTGGGAAAATACCCAGGAGTGGCATTGCTGGGTCATATGGCGGATCCATTCCCAGTCTTATGAGGAATCTCCACACTGATCTCCAAAGTGGTTGCACTAATTTACAATCCTACCAACAATATATCAGAGTTCTTAATTTTAATTTTGAGACAGAGCCTTGTTAGTTTACCATACATTGACTTTGAACCTGTGATCCTTCTGTCTCCGCCTCCCAAGCACTGGAACTATAGGTGTGTGCCACCATACCTGGCTCTATGTATCTGTTTTTAGGTAAGTATCAAATTGTTGGGTTTATTATAGTTATGTAATATAATTTGAAATTAGGAAGTGTAGTGAGTGCCTCCAGTTTTTTCTTTCTCAAGATTTCTTGGCTTTTGGGGTCTCTTGTGGTTCCATAGGAATTTCAGAATTTTTTTTTATATTTACCACAGTATACTGTTCAAGTTCTTGCCATTTAATATTGATAGGATATATCTAATTTATGGCCTGCATCCAAATTTTACCAGTTGTCTCAATAATGTGCTTTATAGTAACATCCCCTCCCAATCCAGGACCAAACATTTAATCTTGAGTCTCCTTTTACCTTGGAAAAGTTTCTTAGCTTTTCTTTGTCTCTCATATACTGTTGCTTTTTTTGTACTGGGTACTGAACTCCAATGCATTCTACCTCTGAGCTATACCTCCAATCTATTTTTAAATTGTTTATTTTAAAACAGGATTTTGCTAAGTTGCTGAGGTTGGCCTTAAATCTACAACCCTCCTGTCTCAGTCTCCCAAATATTGAGATTATTTCATTTTTAAGAGTTCAGGTCTGTTATTCTGTAGAATGTCTCTCAATTTGATTTTGTCTGGTATTTACTCATGATCAGATTGAAACTGAGCAATTTTGATAAAATTTCATAAAAGTGATGCTGTGTCCTATCAGGAGCCACATGATACTGACTTTAGAAGGAATTATAGACTTCCGGGAAGATGGCGACCGAGAAAAGCGGGGCTTAAGAGTCCCGCTAACAACCAATCTCCATTACCACAAAAAGAGCGCCTTTCATAGCCAGAAAACACCATCACCAGAAAAACAACAACAAAAAAAAACCACCAGGCTCCAGAGAGAAAGTGGACTGAGAACAGAGCTCAGGGCCACAGAGGAGACACGCGCGCCCGAGGACGCGGCAGCAGCGCCATACTGCTGGCGGCAGCGGCGAACTCAACGGACGGCTACAGCAAGCCAGGAGAGCCGCTGCGGAACAGCCAGGCGGGATCTTTTGGCGCAGACAGCATTTAAATCTCCCAGTGGCTGAGCTCAGCACACGCTGCAGGGATTCAGAGTGGAAATCAAAACCAGAGAAGAAAAAATACGCCAGCCTCATGGCCGAGGGCGTGGCAGAGGTGCCATATTGCCACCGGCGGCGGCAGCAGCAGTGAATTCACCGAGTCCAGTACAGCTACATCTACATACTCAAGAACAGTGAGTCAAATTGCGGGCCACAGAGGAGAAATCGCAGTATTGGGCCTCCTGGGACTTGACCCAGTGAGGGAGTGGTGGTGGCAGAGATATCCCACCATAGGAGAACGTGCAACTTGGCACCCCCCATAGTTTAAAGCAGCCTCTATCGACTCCCTGGGTCGGAGACTCTGTGATACAACCCAGTAAAGGAGTAGTGGGGTCTGAGATAATACAGACTCGAGATCCAGAGCACCTTAAGTGAAGCCATAGTGACCCAAGGGAAGAACCCAGAGAAGGCACAAACCTCCGAAATCATGGGAAAGAGGAATAACACTGGAGTAATGAATGTGCACAACCCCACAACAACAGAATCTGATAAAACAGAAAATCAGAGATTTCTAGAAGATCAAATCAGGAAAATAACTGTAGAAATAATAGAGATGCTTCAAAAAGAACTCAGAGAGAGCCAAAAAGAGATAAAGGATGCAATTAATGAAGTAAAGGCCTCAATTCAAAGCACAAACAACCGATTAGACCACATGGGGAACAGAATCTCGCTCTTAGAAGATGAGCGATCCAAAAATGAATGCATAGTTTCTAATCTAGAAAACAATATCCAACAGCAGGAATCTGACATTGAAGAAATATGGGCCCATCTTAAGAGAGCTAACCTAAGAATAATTGGAATAGAGGAGGGAAAAGAAAGTGATACCAAAGGGATCAACAATCTCTTCAAGGAAGTAATAGCAGAAAATTTTCCAAATATAGAGCAAGAGGTTGATACACAGATCCAGGAAACTTATAGAACTCCCTTTAGACAGGATCGGAGAAGAGGATCCCCACGCCACATAATTGTCAAAATGACCAATGTGGAAGCCAAGCAGAGAATCTTAAAGGCAACAAAAGCAAAGGGCCAAGTGACATTCAGAGGCAAACCAATTAGAATCACTCCAGACTTCCCAAACCAAGTCATGAGAGCCAGAAGGGCTTGGAGTAACATATTCCAAACTCTGAAAGAAAACAACTTCCAGCCAAAAATTTCCTACCCAGCAAAACTTTCTATCAAATTAGATGGGAAATAAGAAGCTTCCATGACAAACAGAAACTGAAGGAATTTATGTCTTCAAAACCAGCGCTAGAGAAAATACTCAAAGAGATTAACTACAAAGAAGAAATAGGTAACACTCACCAGAACCAGAGAAACAAGAGTTTCCATCCAACAGACAACTAAGATTGGTTATCTGTGGAGATTCATTATTTATGTTAGTCTTTTACCTATCTCTAAGTTGTATTGTTTGCCTTTTATTGTTGTTATTTTTTAGGATTTCTAGTTGGAATATTAATATACCTTCAGATATAGCATTTGGAAATATTTTATCCCATTCTATTAGTAACTTTTAACTCTGTTTACATTGTCTTTGGATATACAATATTTTCTTTTATTTTTTAGGGAGTTTGTATATTCTTCTGTTGCCTGTGCCATTGAAATCATATCCAAGAAATCACTGCCAATTTCATTGTTGTGAGGTTTTATGACCCAGATTTTCTCCTAAAAGTTTATAGTCTTAAGATTTATATTTAGGTCTTTTATCTATTTTGAGTTAATACTTGTATATGGGATTAGGTAAAGGTCCAATTTTATTCTTTTCCATGTAATTATTATTTTTCAACAATATTTAGTTAAAAGATTATTATTTCCACCACCAAATCTTCGTGGAATCCTTGTCAAAAATAACTTGACAATATAGGGAAGAATTTAGCTCTAGGCTTGTATTTAACTCCAATGGTCTATATATCTGCCTTTAGAACAGTACTACACTGTTTCAATTATTGTAGCTTTATATGGTTTGAAATCAGAAAATATATATCTGCTAGCTTTGTTCTTTTTCAAGATCGTTTTGGGTATCTAGAATTCATGTTCCATATTAGGATAGATTTTTTTCTGAAAAATAAATATATAAATATATGATAGTTTCACCTAAAAAAACAGAAAAAAATATGCTCTAGTAAGAAAGAAAGCAAAAAGAAATATTGAAATGCTATCTTTAAATCATCAAACGCTTGGTATCAGACAAATGAAACTGTTATGTGAGATTATCATTTTTAATTTTGGATAAATTGCTATAATACTAGATGTCAACCACTAAGCCAAGCATGGGAAGGAGGGATGGGGAGAGAATGGGGTGGGGATCAGGTGGGGGCTGACTGGGCGATGTGTGCATGTATGTCTACAAAAGTTTGTATCCCACTATGATGTATGAATACAGTGCACCAATAAAATAAAATTTAAAAAAAGAAGGAATTATAAAGTTAGGAAACCCACTATCATATAGCCACCAAAGTAATCATTGGTTCAGGCTAGAATTATCAATCAAAGCTAAAAGTAGTGGGTGATGGTTTGATGCAAAACAGGATATTCATACAGACACATTACACACTATTACAAAGAAGAAAATACAAACATTACCATGGAAACTGTGATGTACAGCTGATACAAATGTCTGAAATAGAGACGTAGGACCAAAGGACTCCTTCTCCAAATGCACTGTGGTTGGTGTGTAACTCTCATGCTTAGCTTACTTGCATGCGTGATTTCAAGGGTACAGCGGTGGTATAAGGGAGGTAGATGGGGAGCACACAGTGAGAGGGATTCCCTGTGTATCTGCTTTACCCAGAAGGCAGCAGATATGCACCTGGAACCATTTGCAAAGCCCTGGGCTCTTAGGCTCTTTACCCTTAATTACCAGGAACTCTGTAGACCCAGAACGGAAGCTGCTTTCCAGTGGTGTGTAGATAGGTGAACAGTTTTTGTTTTCTCTGAAAGCTGGCTTCATTTCCTAGCCTTTGAAGCACAGTGGGAGGAGTTTGGCCAGGGCTACAAGACATGGAGGCTCCTTTTTCATTTGTAGTGGCTCTTCCTGTACAGTGGATGATGACTCCAAAGGTGGATGAAAATCAAGAGGTGGGGAGGAGAGGTCTTCTAAACAAAGCCCTGTTGTCAGGCATTTTCCCTGCCACTTTGTGGGCTTGAGCTCTTTTCCTCCACCTTTGCTTTCATCTTCTCATCTCCCCTCCCAGCTTCCTAATCCTTTTTCACATGTCAAGCCAGCGGCAGCAGCAGCAGTCTCTAATTAGCAAAGGCGACAGGTAAGAACTTACTAGCTTTGCTTGGCTGGTTTTCCTCTCCTTTGAGCCTTTTAGTGGGACCATCTCTGAGGGAGGTCTCCAAGGCCCTTTCAAAGCCCCTCCTGGTCTGTTGAAGTCAGGACTGCAGCCTCGAAGATGCCTGAAATAATAGTGTCCTATTTCACTGAAGTTTAGGTAGGGGGGAATCACTTCACCATCCCAGGAGGATCTAGACTTGTATATTATAGAGACACAGTAAAAATGACTGGAGTTTGAAGTCTTTAATTGGGAGAGAAGGGGAACTGATGCTTGAATTAGGCTATAAATTTATTATTTGGGGGGGATACTGGGGATTGAACCCAGAAGCATTCTATCTCTGAGCTGTACTCCTAGCCCTATTTTATTTTTTATTTGGAAGTAGGATCTCACTAAGTTGCAGAGGGCCTTGCTAAATTGCTGAGGCTGGCCTCAACCCGGCAATCCTCCTGTCTCAGCCTCCCAAGTACAGGGATTATAGATTTGTGCCACCATGCATGACTGATTTAAGATACTTCTTGAAGAGAAAATCTGAGGTAATCAGAAAAGCAATTGGATGCCTTGGGAAATCATGAGTTTTCTTTCAACTTAGGTTCTGGGATTCTGGGGTTCTTTGGTCTCCTCATCTTAGTGCCCAGATGTAACTCTGATGAATCTAATGCTTCTGCTCATTAGCTTTAGGCTAAAACCATCTGAAAAGTTAAAACTTCATGTCTCCCCTCAGGATGTGATTTTTTCCTTATGGTATTATTTTCTCAGTGAAGGTCCCATTTTCCAGAAAAGATAAAGTAGGTGACAATAGATAAAATAACCAACAGTTCCACGTGACAGATGATGAAGGGCCAAACTTGTAGATACAGTGAGGTCTCCCTCAGGAGACCATATTTCACATTGAAACTTTAGCTCTATATTTGACATAATTTTAGGTAATTTGCTAAGCACAATGATTGAATTGACAGTAATATTGGACTGGTAGTGGCTACTAATCCCATGGGAGCAAATAAGTGCTGTGCATTTTGGCCCTTGGAGATTTTTGACTTTGCATCTTCAGAAAGAGAATCACAATAAAATTTGTTTTTACACAGCACCTTTTGGCTTAATAGGCAGAGAGATAAAGCAAAAGAAAGAAGGTTGTCAAAGTGAGCCTTCCACGCATAGCAAACCAGGATAAAGATTTTGTGGTACAAGAAAGTAGAGAATAGAAATGTATATTATCTGTTAACAAAATTGATTCTGTAATTAGAGATTGTCCTATAAGGAACTACCAACCCAGGTAGCAACTCTGATGATTTTTTACATATATGTATATGTACATATGTATGTATGTACATTTGTATAGTACAAATGTATATACATACATTTGTATAGTTTTATATACATACATACATATGTATGTACATTTGTATAGTTTTATATACATACATATATCAGTGTGTGTGTGTGTGTGTGTGTGTGTGTGTGTATGTGAGCATTGGGAATTGAACCTAGGGGTAGTCTACCTCTGAGCTGTACTTCCAGCCTATTTTATTTTATATTTTGGAACAGGGTCTCACTAAGTCACACAGGCTGTCCTTTAGCCTGTGATCCTCCTGCCTCAGCCTCCCAAATACTGGGATTACAGGTGTGTGACAACACACCTAACTGAGGCTAACATAATCTTAATAGGAAAACTCAATTAGAATGTTATAAAAACAATTATTTTTTTGATTCATCTCTTTCACAATTTGTAAAAATCTTTGAAAAAATCAACATATTGAATAGATATTACCCTAATGCTTAGTGGTTTAAAACAACAATAAACATTTATTATCTCATACAGTTGAGAATTGTGTGGGTCAGGAATTTGAGAGTAGCTTAGCTGAATGATTCTATTTCAGAGTTTCTCATGAGGTCATAATTAAGAAGTTGGCTAGAGAAAAAACTAACTAATAAATTAATTAATCCCCCTCTAGCTTTGTTGAGGTATAATTGCCAAACATTATATATGTACATATATTTTATATATGTATTACATATGGAATACAATGTGATTATTTTATATGTGAATATATTACAAAATGAGTACCCAAATCAATTTAATTAACATATCCATCACCCCACATAATTACTTTTTGGGGTGAGGAGAACATTTAAGATCTATTCTTAGTTGGGCATGGTGGCACACACCTGTAATCCCAGTACTTAGGAGACTGAGGCAAGAGGATTGCAGGTTCAAGGATAGCCTAGACAACTCAGTGAGACCCTGTTTTAAAATAAAAAATAAATAGGGCTGGAAGTGTAGCTTGAAAGTAGAATACCCCTGGGTTTCATCCTCAGTACCCCCCCCCACACACAAGAAATACTCTCAGCAAATTTGAAGTATATCTGATTAACTATAATCATCATGGTGTATATTAGATGCTAAGAATTCATCTTATCACTGAAAGTTCATATTCCTTGACCAACATTTCTTTCCTCCCACCCCACATCCCCTGCCAATAAGCATTCTATTCTGTCTGTTTGAGCTTGACCTTTTTAGGTTACTCAAAATATAAGTAAGATCATACAATATTTGTTTTCTCTGTCTCAATCATGTCACTTAACATAATGCCCTCATGGTTCATCTAAGCCATCACAAATGGTAGCATTTTACTTTTACTTTTTGGTTGAATAATATTTATCTACATATCTACCTCACATTTTCTTTATCCTTTCTTCTGTCAATGGACACCTAGGTTGTGTCATATCTTGGCTATTGTAACAATGCAACAATGTAGGAGTACAGATTTGGACTCAGTGAGATATATACCCATCAGTGGGATTGCAGGATGATATGGTAGTACTATTTTTAATTTTTTTAGGAGCATCCATACTGTTTTTAGATTTTTTATTTTTTAAATTTAATATTTTTATTGATGCATTGTAGTCACAGATTTTGATACAGTCTCTTTACTTGTTATTGGTCCTTTCAGATTTTCTATTTACTTATGATTTAATCTTGGTAGGTTATATGTTTCTGGCAATTTATCCATTTTTTCTAAGTTATCAAATTTGTTAGTATATAATTGTTCAGAGTAGCCTCCAATGATCATTTTATTTGTGTCATATCAGATGTAATATCTCCTTTTTCATTTCTTATTTGAGTCATCTCTCTTTTCTTAGTCTAGCTGTAGTTTTGCCAATTTTCTTCGTGTTCAAAAAACCAACTCACAAAGCAAAATCTAAATGTACAGAATTTTCAATATGTCCCACGTATAAATAAAATAAAATATGAAAAAAATTTAAAAAATCAACTCAGATCTGTTAATCTCCTGTATGATTTTTCTATTCTCTGCTTCATATATTTCTGTTCTGATCCTTATTATTCCTGTCCTTCTGTTAATTGTGGGATTATTTTTTCCTTTTAAAAAGTTAATTGAAATTATTTGAGATATAAAGTTTAAGTTATTTCTTTGAGGCCTATTTCATCATGTAAGTGTTTAGCACTGTCAACTTTCCTCTTAGAACTGAATTTACTGCATTTCATGTTCTGGTATATTGTGCTTCAACTTTCATTTATATTCTTTTGGCGTTCAGGAGTATATTGTTTAATTCCACACATTTGTGAATTTTGCAGTCTACCTCTTATTGATTTCTACTTCGATGCCATTGTGGTTGAAAAAGATACTTAATGTAATTTAAATTTCCTTGAATTTGTTAAGATTATTTTGTGGCCTAACATGTATTCTATCCTGATGAATGTTCTGAGTGTACTTGAAAAGGATGTATGCTTTGCTGTTGCTGAATAGAATATTCTATGTTTGTCTATTCAGTTCATTTAGACTAGAGTCTTGTCAAATTCACTGTTTCCTTATTTATTTTCTGTCTAGATGATATACCCATTGTTGAGAATAGGATACTTTGAGTGTAGAGTCTTTTATTATAAATATGGTGCTGTTTCTTTCTACTTTCAGTTCTTTTAGTCTTCGATATACGTGTCTATATTCTATGATGTTTGGCATAAAATATTTACAATTGCTATATACTCTTAATGAATTGACCCTTTCAATATATATATATTTCAATATATATTTCAATATATATATATTTCAATATATATGTATATATATAAATCATTGTCTCTTGTGATAATTTCTTATTTAAAAAATTTATAGTGGGGCATGGTGGCTCATGCTTGTAATCCCAGCGTTCGGGAGGCTGAGCCAGGAGGATCGTGGTTCAGGGGCAGCTTCAGCTACTTAGTGAGGCCCTTTGCAATTCAATGAGACCCTCTTTCAAAATAAAGAATAAAAAATCAGGCTGGGGTGTAGGTCAGAGCTAGAATGCCCCTGGGTTCCACTCCTAGTACTGAAAAAACATTTAAAAATATAAAGAATTTATGTTGTTTATTTATTTATTTATTTTTAAATTTTTTATTGGTGCATTATATTCATACATCATATTGGGGTAAAAAAATTGTGTGCACATACATGTACACATCACTGATTTAACCCCTCCCCAATTCCCACTCCGTCCCCTCCCTGTCCTTCCTTCCCTTGCTTGGCTTAGTGGTTGACTTTGATATGTTTAAGTACATTGTGTGTTTTAGAGATTTTCCTCTTTCCCCCTACTTTCTTCTCCCTTAGGTTGCCTTGTTTTCTCCTCTATAGGATTTCCTTTTTCATCTAGAGTTCCTCCTATGACCCATTTCTCCCTAGCTCTCACATATTAGGGAAAGCATCTGATTTCTTATTTTTTGTGACTGACTAATCTCACTTAGCATAATGTCCTCAAGATCCATCTATTTCTCTGAAAATACTGCAATTGTTTTTTTTATGGCTGAGTAAAATTGCATTGTGTACATATCTCACAGTTTTGTAATCCATTCATCTGTCGATGGACATCTTGGCTGGTTCCATAGTTTGGCTATGGTGAATTGTGCAGCTATGAACATAGATACACATGCATTAGTTTGGTGTTTTGGTTTCTTTTCTTTTGGGTAGATACCCAACAGTGGTATTGCTGGATCAAATGGTAGATTTGTTCCCATTCTTCTGAGGATTCTCCATACTGTTTTCCAAAGTGGTTGCACTAATTTGGAATCCCACCAACAATGTCTTAGAGTTTCCACTTCTCCACATCCTCACCAGCATCTGTTGTTTGTGTTTTGAATGATTGCCATTCTAGTTGGAGTTAGGTAAAATCTCGGGGTAGTTTTGATTTGCATCTCTCTGATTGCCAGTGATGTTGAACATTTTTTCATGCATTTATTGGCCATTTGAATTTCTTCTTTTGTGAAGTGTCTATTTAGTTCATTTGCCCATTTTGTTATTGGATGCTTTGTTTTCTTAGTGTTGAGTTTCTTGAGTTCTCTGTATATTCTAGATATTAGTCCTCTATCGGTGGTATAGGTGGGCAAAATCTTTTCCCATTCTGTTGGCTCTCGATTGAGGTTCTTGATAGTTTCCTTTGCTGAACAGAAGCTCTTCAGTTTCTTGCAATCCCACGTATTGATTCACCTTTTAATTTGTTGTGCCTTTGGGGTCTTGTTGAGAAAGTGTTTATCTGTGCCTTTGTGCTGCAATGTTGGACCTATGCCCTCTTCCAGGAGCTTCAAGGTCTCTGGTTTAATTTCCAAGTCTTTGATCCATCTTGAATTGACTTTTGTACAAGGTGAGAAAGTGGGATTAATTTCCAATTTTCTACATATGGTTAACCAGTTTTGCCAACACCATTTGTTGAGCAGGCTATCTGTTTTCCAGTGTATATTTTTGGCCCCTTTGTCAAAAATCAATTGGCTGAAAGTGTGTGGACTTATTTCTGGGTCTTCTATTCTACCCCATTGGTCTATGTATCTGTTTTTGTGCCAGTACCATGCTGTTTTTATTACAATGGCTTTGTAGTATAGTTTAAAGTCAGGTATTGTGATTCCTCCTGTGTGGTTTTTGTTGCTGAGAACTACCTTGGCTATTCTGGGCTTTTTGTTATTCCAGATAAATTTAAGGACTGAGTTTTCTATGTCTATGAGGAATGATCTTGGTAGTTTAATGGGCACTGCATTAAATCTGTAGATCACTTTTGGGAGGATGGCCATTTTAATGCTATTTATTCTGCCTATCCATGAACATGGAAGATCTTTCCATCGTCTAAGATCGCCTTCTATTTCTTTTTTCAGTGTTTTATAATTTTCTTTGTAGAGATCTTTTACCTCCTTGATCAAGTTTATTCCTAGGTATTTTATTTTTTTGTGGGAGATCCTGAGTGGAAGTGTTTTCTGAATTTCTTTTTCAGGGGATTTATGGTTGGTATACAGGAAAGCTTCTGATTTTTTAAGATTGATTTTGTATCCAGACACTTTGCTGAATTTGTTGATCAGTGCAATAAGCCTTTAGGTTGAGTTTGTTGGGTTTTCTAAACATAGTATCATGTCATCTGCAAATAGTGAAAGTTGGAGTTCTTCTTTTCCTATTTGTACTCCTTTGATTTCCTTTTCTTGCCTTATTGCTCTGGCTAGAGTCTCTAGTACTATATTGAAGAGAAGTGGTAATAATGGACATCTTTGTCTCGTTCCTGTTTTTAAGGGGAATTCTTGAAGTTTTTCCCTATTTAATATGATGTTGGTGGTGGGCTTATTGTAGATTGCCTTAATAATGTTGAGATATGTTCCTTCTATTCCAATTCTCTGCAGTGTTTTTATCATAAATGGATGTTGAATTTTTTCAAATACTTTTTCAGCGTCTATTGAAATGATCATGTGATTTTTGTCCTTGATTCTGTTTATATGGTGAATTACATGGATTGATTTTCATATTTTGAACCAGCCTTGCATCCCTGGGATGAACCCTACCTGCTCATGGTGAATGATTTTCTTGATGTGGTTTTGAATGCGTGTTGCTAGTATTTTGTTTAATAGTTTTGCATCCAAGTTCATCAGAGATATAGCCCTGTAGTTTTCCTCCTTGAACTGTCTTTATTCGGTTTGGGCATTAGTGTGATGTTGTCTTCATAGAATGTATTTGGGAGAGTCCCGTTTTTTTCTATTTCATGAAATAGTTTGAGGAGTATTGGGGTTAGCTCCTCTATAAAGGTTTTATAGAATTCACTTGGGAAACCATCTGGTCCTGGGCTTTTCTCCGATGGTAAGCTCTTTATTGTTGTTTCAATCTCTTTGATTTTTATTGGTTGGTTTAAGTGTTCTATATCTTCTTGGCTCAGTTTAGGAAGGTTGTATTTATCTAGGAAGTTGTCGATTTTCTCCAGATTTTCCATTTTGTTGGTGTATAGTTTTTCAAAGTAGTTTCTGATAATTCTCTGGATTTCTACACTGTCCGTAGTAATGTCTCCTTTTTCATCTCTTATCTTCATAATTTGGGTTGATTTTCTCTTTATTTTTAGTTAGGTTGGCTATTGGTTTATCTATCTTGTTAATTTCTTCAAGAAACCAGCTTTTGGTTTTGTTGATTTTCTGTATTGTTTTTCTATTCTGTATTTCGTTAATTTTTGCTCTAATTTTAATAATTTCCTGTCTTCTACTGGCTTTGGGGTTCAATTGTTCCTGCTTTTCAAGGGCTTTGAGGTATGTTGTTCAGTTATTTATCTGAAGATTTTCTGTTTTTCTTATGTGAGCAGTCAGTGCTATAAATTTTCCTCTTAATATTGCCTTCAAAGTGCCCCAAAGGTTTTTATATGTTGTATCTTTATTTTCATTTGTTTCTAGAAATTTCTTGATTTCACCTCTTACATCTTCTATGACCCATTCTTCATTCAGAAGTGTGGTGTTCAATCTCTCCACATGTTTATGTTGTTTCTCTGGGTTTTCTTATAGTTGATTTCTAGTTTCATTCATTATGGTCTGAAATGACTCAGGGAACTATGTAACATTTTTTGAATTTTCTAGTGCTCATTTTGTATCCCAGGATGTGATCTATTTTGGAGAAGTTTCCATGAGCAGCTGAGAAAAACGTAAACTCTGCTGTAGTTGGGTGAAATAATCTACATGTGTCCAACAGGTCCATTTGATTAATGGTGTTCTTTAGTTCTGAGGCATCTTTACTGACCCTTTGTCTGGAAGATTGGTCTAGTGTTGTGAGAGGTGTGTTGAAGTCTCCCAGTGTTATTGTGTTGTGATTTATGTGTGACTTCATGTCACAAAGAATTTGATTTATGAAAGTGCTGCTGTTTTTTATTTAAATATAGCCATTTTACTCTCTTTTGCATAGAATATCTGCTTATTTCTATTCAACTTCAGCCTGTCTGTGTCCTTAAAACTAAAGTGACTGTCTTGTGGGCAGCATATCATTGGATCTTATTTTTTTTTATTTTTTATTTTTTATTTATTTTATTTTTATTTTTTTTAAATATTTTTATTTATTTATTTATTTATTTTTTTATTTTTAATTGGTGCACTGTATTCATACATCATAGTGGGATACATACTTTTGTAGACATACATGTACACATTGCCCAGTCAGCCCCCACCCGATCCCCACCCCATTCTCTCCCTATCCCTCCCTCCCATGCTTGGCTTAGTGATTGACATCTAGTATTATAGCTATTTATCAAAAATTAAAAATGATAATCTCACATAACAGTTTCATTTGTCTGATACCAAGCTTTTGATGACTTAAAGATAACATTTCAATATTTCTTTTTGCTTTCGATCTTATTTTTATCTATTCTGGAGCACTATAGCTCTTAAATGGAGAACTATATCCATTTACATTTAAAGTAATTATTGATAGGTAAAGACTTACTCTTGCTATTTTGGTAATAGTTTTATGACTGTTTTGTAGTTCTTCTGTTCATTCCTTCTTTCTTGCTGTCTTTCTTTGTGATTTGATTACTTTTTTTTTTTTTTTTTCTGTACTGGGGATGGAACCCAGGGGCATTCTACTTCCGAGCTACAAAATGCCCTATTTTTTATTCTTTATTTTGAAACAAGGTCTCAATGAGTTGCAAAGGGCCTTACTAAGTAGTAGGTGAGGCTGTCCTCGAACCACGATCTTCCTGTTTTGTGGTATTATACTTCATTTTTTTGTATATTTCTAACTTTTTGGTGTATCTGCCACAATTTTTTCATTGTGTTTATCATAAGACTTAAGATAAAATATCTTACAGTTATGACATTGTATTTCAAGATGATAACAACTTACCTTAAATAACAAATCTGTATACTTTTATTTCTCCTTTTCCCTTACATTTTAGGTCATTGATGTTATAATTTATTCCATTTTTATAGTTATTGCTTATCTATAAATTATTATAGTATAGTCATCTTAGAATGATAGTTATTTAACATTTTTATTTTGAATTAAGTATAGATTCACATGAAGTTATGAAGCTAGTATAATAGATCCCATGTGTCCCTCACTCATTTTCTTCCAGTGATTATATTTTAATTATAGTACAATGTCAAAAGCAGGAGATTGACATTAGCATAATTTATGTCATTTTATTACCTATGCAGATTCCCATAGTACCACTGATCCTAAGATATGAAATAGGCCCTTCATGTTACCTTGTAATAGCCATAGCCACCTATCTTTTTCCCCATCTCAAAAACCCTCGTTAGTTACTAATCTGTGTTTTGTATCTCTATAGTTCTGGCATTCTGGAAATATCATGTAAATGAAATCATATGGTATGTGATGTTTTGGGATTGGCTTTTTTCACTCAGCATGATACCCTTGAAATTCATCCAAGTTGTTAAATTTATCAATAGTTTGATTTTTAAAATAATTTTTATTGGTGCATTGTAATCATACATCTTAATGCTATCAAAGACTTGTGGAGACCTACATGCATACATCACCCAATTAGCCCTTACCCAATTACCACCCCATTCCCTCCCCATCCCTCCTTTCCATGTTTGGCCTAGTGATTGACTTTGATATGTTTGTTTAAGTACATCCTGTGCTTTAGAGATTTTCCCTCTTCCCCATCCCATCCCCTCAGTTAGGTCACCTTATTTGCTCCTCTATAGGATCTCCTTCTTCATCCTATAGTTTGATTTTTTTATTTGTTGTATATTTTTCCATCCTATGAATGCACCATGCACCATAGTCTGGTACTTAAATATAAGGCATTTGTTAGTTTCCAATTTGGGGCTATTATAAATAAAACTGCTATGAAACAATTATTCATATAGGTATATATGTAGATATAAGATTTCATTTGTCTGGGATAAATGCCCCGGAGTGACCCTCTCTTATTTGTAATATAATTCGCTTAACTATTTCCTTTACACATATTGAGGACCACATCAGATAATTCTGCAATTATGGCTCAATCATCATACATGACTTAGAAAGAAATAGTGTTTATGCTCTTGATTGTTCCTTTTTTCTTCCTGAGATCTAAGATTTTCTTCTTTTTTTTGATACTGGAAATGGAACCAAGGACCTCATGCATGCTAGACAAGCACTCTGGCACTAAGTTACACACTCAGCCCTCTTCTTTTTTATTTCCATACTTCTTTTTTATTTCCATAATTTCTTTTCCACTTAGGGAACTTCCTTTAGTCACTCTTTTGTGGTAGGTCCCTTTGGGTAGAGGACTGAAATATCAGAATTTTTAATGCTTCCTCAGGTGATTCCAAGGTACAGGCAAGACTGAGAACCAGTACTCATGAGAGATTCTGTTTCATGTATGGCTGGATACCTAGTGCTTCACTTGGTGTCTTGTTTACAGTTTGTTCTAAGTCAATATTTTCAGAAAGGAATTGATTGAAGTGTAATTGACATTGTAAGCTCCACACTAATTTAAATAATTTCCAAATAAGCTGGGCATGGTGGTACACACCTATTATCCAGTACTTGGAAGGCTGAGATGGGAGGATCACAGCTTTGAGGCTAGCCTTGGCAACTTAATGAGCCCCTGTTTAAAAATAAAAATAAAATAAGGCTGGAGATATAACTCAGAAGTAAAGTGTTCCTGGATTCAGTCTCCAGTACCCAACCCCCTTAAAAGGAAAGGAAAAGAATGGTAGGGCCACGGTAGTGCTTGAAACCTGTTGGGATCTCTTCATTGCTTTTGTCTGTCATTGCTGGGCTAAAAAACAAAACAAAACACCACCACCAATAAAAACACTTCAAAATCCACAATGCATGATAGTAGGGATTTATCCTCACTTCAGAAAAAAGCAAGGCTCAGATAGGTTAAGTGATTTTCTGTTCAGTGTTACATAGCCAGTTAATGAGAATTGGAGACATGAACCTAGGTATCTTGACCTTCAGTCCAATGTGATTTTAGAAAGTACAGTTAATGGATTTGTTGGATTTCACAGATTTGAGACAGTGGAGGAGAATGCCTGAAGGCAGGTTTGGGCTAACTTACCCAGTGACTCACATTAAAGGCAGAGGAGATTGGACCTTTTAGGCAGGCAGCAGGAAACCCTCGAAAGACTGTGAACAGGGGGAGTGGCTGTGCCTGTTGACTGTTCTTCCTCGCCACTTCAGCACTCACTATTTGGCATTTTAAACCCAAACTGACAAGTTAGTTTTACACCCCTATCAGCAAGTCAGAACCTGGTAGTTTGTGGTCAAACTGTTTATATACTTTCTTTTAACAGTTTTTCTCTCGGCTGCTTTCTGCTTTATTTCAGGGCATTCTAGACATTTCCATCTGTCCTCTATTAGTGGCCAACCTTAAAGGAGCCCTGGTGTGTCCCCCACCCCATCCTGCCTTAATGAGAAAGCGAGTTTCTCTAATTCTGAAATCAGACTCAGCCAAAGAAGGAGAGACACAATTGCTATGGACATGGAACACTGAAATGATGATTAATCTTCTTCCTGAACATTCTTGTAAAATGCTTACTTCACCTAGCACTTTCTTCATTTCTTAAAAAAAAAAAAAAACATCTGGCAGGCAGCTTTCCCCTCCTCCTTTGTACATGTTGCCTAATTTCTCCCCTTCTTCTCTTGTCTTCTGTTTCTGCTACATGGGGAAGAAAATGTTAAAGGAAAAGATGAGGTTGTCAATAAGTCTGATGCCTGGTGTCTCCTAGCACTGTAGGGAGGGCAGATTAGAGATCAGTCCCATTTTATCAAATGCCAGGAAGTCTTATATCAACAACTACTTAATGTTAGTGGAAGAAAAAATTGGGGCACAAATTCAGGGCTTCTGATGGCCTGACATGCTATGTTTATTAAGGATGTAGACATTAACGTTTAGAGAGCTTAGGTGAATTAGTGAAGCTTGCACAGCTAGGAAGTTGTAAAGCCCGAATCGGTCTTGGCTACTTTTGGTATGAAATGGGTCAAGGCATGGCCTCTTGCATACTTTGGGCCATCTTTTCTGGTACTGGGGATTAACTTCAGGGACATTATTCCTCTGAGCTATATTCCCAGCTCCTTAACATTTTTAAAAATTATTTTTCAAA
This sequence comes from Muscardinus avellanarius, assembly GCF_963383645.1. Classification (NCBI taxonomy): domain Eukaryota; kingdom Metazoa; phylum Chordata; class Mammalia; order Rodentia; family Gliridae; genus Muscardinus; species Muscardinus avellanarius. The sequence continues at coordinate 113,512,837 of NC_137792.1, read as the reverse complement.
TTTTGAAACAGAATCTTGCTAAGTTGCTGAAGGTAAATGCTCTTATATTTACATATCAGCTGACATTGAATAGTATAAAGATGAACAATAAAATTTATGATAATACTTAAAAATTTTAATTATTCTTTCCTTAGAACTATATTAAATAGCAAATAAAATATGAAAATTCAAGAAGGAAAGAAAGAAAGAGAGAAAGAGGGGTATGTGTAATTGCGAGATCCTGTGAATACACTGAAGAAGGAAAATACTTTTTATTTTAGTACCTTTAACAGGACTTTCCCCCTATTTTTAGAATAGAAGCCCTCATATTTCCATTTTGCACTGGGTTCTGCAAATTAATGTAGCTGACACCGACTGAATATTTGAAATTTTTTCATAATACAATTTTAGGAAAAATCCTACCTATTGTTTACATCTTAGCCAAAAACTCCTGTGAAGTGTCTTGCTGTGCTGTGTTGCAGTAATTTTAAATAATTTAAAACTGATACATAATACTTATATATATTTAGGGGAAACCTCATAATGAAGTGATGCATCTTCATTACATATATACAAAAACTATAGGGAACTTCACAAATTTGCATGTCAGCTTTGTGCAGGGCCATGCTAATCTCTGTGTCATTCCGATTTTAGTATATGTGCTGCTGAAGTGAGCATGAAACCACAGTGAATTTTTAGTTCTTTGAGGTCCTAGTGGAAAGGTCAGCTCTGTTTTTACATGGCCACTCAACCCTGAGAATGCTTTTTTTCTTCCTGGGTTTGTGTCTTATTTGTACAGTGAAGTGATTGAACTAGATGGTCCTTTCTTAAAAGGCCCTCAGTTGGGAACCTGATTTATTTATACCATTTAAAACCTTTTTCATAGACAGCTGGTTGATGTTTGGGAATATATATATGCAATGTTCACCTGAGGGTATGAGCTTTTGGAAAATGAGCAGCCTGCCTTGTATATTTCTGTTCTCTATGATACGTCTGCATAGTAGGCACTTAGTGTCATATGGATAAATGAATGAATGAAAGAAGGAGGCGAGAGTTATTTATATTTTACCTCACATCTCCCACAGAATGTACCATTTTGTTTCTTTTTTATCCTAGGAAGATTTTGTGCAAAGCTTATGCAGGAGAAAGTCTGAGCATGATAGCTGATACTGCCCAACCCCTTGGGACCACTCTCCTTCTCTGCCTAGAAAAGTTTCCGTTTTCCCATTCTCTTCTGCATCTCCAAGACCTTGAACTTATATCTCACATCTTAAGGGGGAGGTACGTCCACCCTGCCTCACCAGGCTCGGTGATGCACACTCAGCTCTGAGGCCTAGAAAGGAATTGAGTAATGAACAGTGTCTCCTGCGCGTTGAAGTCTCAGCTCCACAGAAGGATTTTAAAACTTCCTGTTTATACTAGAGCCTTTTGTGTCCCATACTGCTAGAGGGGTGGAGTGTGGTATGGAGTGGAGAAGATGGCTTCGTGAATTCTAACGCCTCGCCCTAGGCCATTGGTGGACCAGGGCTACTCACATCCCTTACTGCTGGCCGGTGGCGCACGTTGGTGGCCTTATGAAGCATGCTAGCTGTACTCCCTGCAGCTCCACCGTCCACTTTCACAAGCTCCACTCATCACTTTTTAATGAATCAGGCAGAACTTTTCCAGCTGGGCTTCACATTGGTTTCCCCAGATGACCCTTAAAAAGTTCAGCTTTGAATCCATGGATCTGTCTGGGCAGGAGGCGGGCCTCATACATCACTGAACACTCATCTTCTCCGAAGGTCGAGGCCTTGGCATGGCTGGGTGTTGATGTCTTTATGGATGGAAAATGTTGGTTTTGCATTCTATCAGTAACCCCCACAGAGGTGATACTGGGATTTAGGGATCTAATCATTTGGAAAATGCTTGATGGGAGCCAGTGCTAGTCTCATTTATATTTTGGAAAGACTTAATGACTTGTACTACAGAGATGGCTGTCCCTCCACGATCTTGTTGGACAGGCTATGAGCATGACTTAGCTGGCAGTGTCAGCTGGGTAAGGTGGTAGGGAAGGAAATTCAGGGAAGAGATTCAACAACAGATGAGAAGTAGTCATGAAAAGAGTACCAGATAGGGGGTGTGCAAATCAGAGCTCTGGCTCTGGTTCTGTTCTCTTCCCACCTTCTTACTATATGGCATTGAGCAAATTCCCTTCTCTCTTTCTGAGTCTCACTTCCTCATCATGTATAAAATGAAGGGATGGCCTTTGGTTGTCTTTAAGGATCTCCCCGGCTTTATCTGTGTCATTTAAGAGGCCACTTTCCTTCCTTTAGTTGGGCTAAGAACTTAAAGTCAAGGGCTGGACTACCTGGTGTTATGTCTGGGACCTATACTATCCTTGTTGTGCGACCTTAAGCAGATTACTTAACCTGTATGTGTATCTTATTCATAAAATGAAGTTGATACTAATAATATTTGCCTTGTAGATATGTTATAAGGAGTAATTGTTTCAATTAATTTTTTCCATTCTTACCTTCATAATCCAAAACAACTGACCACACAACTTAGAAGAAGAAAGATTTATTTGCTCAATTTACATTAAGCAGTTAGTATAATGCTTGGCACAAACTAAATGCTGATGAATATTAACTCCCATTATTATTCTAGGACTCATTCTTTAGAGTATCCTGGGGAAGCTGGAGTAGATTATTTGGGATTTGGGGCTTTAACCATTCTTTATTTTCTGAGAAAAAGATCACCTAGTGGTGGCCTTACTAGACCTCTGGACACATACATTTCTCCCTTTGGAGAAAGCTACCTCCTCCCCCTTTACTGTATAGTACCCTGGGATCTCTTTTTCTTTATGTGGTACTGGGAATGGAACCCAGGGGCCTTCTACCTCCAAGCTATGCCCAGAACTCTTATTTTTTTATTTTGAAACAAGGTCTCACTAAGTTGCTGAGGCTAGCCTTGAACCTGTGATCCTCCTGTCTCAGCCTCCCAAATCTTGGGATTATAAGCATGCCCCATCATGCGCAGCTTGGGTTTTTTTAAACAACAGTTAAACTAGGATTTGGTCTTGCTTTCCCAATCTGAAATGTCTTGTCCATCTTTCCAAATATGACTCCTTAACTTCTGACTGATATTTATATTTTCCTGGCCAAGAGGACAAGTAGTGAGGAGTAGGGGAAAGTGGGTGGGGTAGAGATGAGATGATCAGGACAGAAAGGAGGGATGTCTTGTCAGGATTTGTTTCTATGTAGAGTTTCTGTGCCACTTGGACATCCATGAGATCTGTCCCTGTCCCTGACTATTTATTTATGGTAGCACATTTAGTTATGGTAGAATATTTATTTATGTTCACATATTTCAAAAAATGGATGAATGAATTTAGTAAATTAAATTGTAGTCTCTGCCAAGGCACATTTCAGCTCGAGCTTGGGTCATGGTAATACAGATTGTTATTGTCAAGAGTCTTAGAAATGATCTTAGAGGCTAGTAAAAGGGAAGGACCAAGATCGGACAGCAGAGTTGTGGCTAAAAACTAGGTAATTTGATGCATAGCAGCGGACCCTCCTGTTATAAAATTTTACATCTGGGGCTTTTCTAAAGGAATAGTCCCTCAATGAAAAAAGAATGACTTTAAGAACACTGAAGTGTGGAGAGGTGAGTGGAGATGTTTTGGGATAGTGAGACCTTTTGGTTTCCCTCATAATCCCGTTTGCAGTTGCCTCCTCTGACTTCACATCACATCGGGCCAGCCTTGTTGGTGCTCAAAATGGTCTAGGACAACCAGAGTTTCAGAGCTTCATGTTCTGCTGTACTACCATCACCGGGTGGGGTTAGGAGGAGAGGCCTTGCAGCTGACTTTCTTGTCTCCAGGGTCTGGGAGGAGCATGTCACTTTGGAGTTGTACACAGAGCTCCCAGCATCTGCTTTGAGGTGCTTGCTCATGCCATCCAAAGACAACGAAGCGATATGAATAGAATTGATGGAAGAGTGAATCAGGGGTCACCGTCTGGTTTGCTCGGCAGCCAGTCCCTGGGAGCGGTGGAGCAGAGAGAACAAAGCACAGTGTGAGCCCCTGGCCAACAAAATAACCTAATAAATAGAGGTTGCACACCCCAGAGAGCACAGTGGAGTTTCTGGCAGGATGGAGCAGTAGTCATTCTGAACAAACAAGATCTTAATTCACATCTAAGCAGAGTAAGATTAGAAACCTGTTTCACATTCCTCCTAGAGAGTGTTTCCGAAAACCAGCCAAATGAATTTCCTCCATTTGGAGGCAGAGCAGAGAATCCAGGCACATGGCCTTCTAAACATAGTTCCTGGGCCACTGCACTGGCATTCACAGACATGAGCTTAAGGTAGCAGTTTCTGGTGCCAGCTTGCCATGCCAAGCTAAGGGTAGGGACAGTCTCGTCTGGATCAACATCAATATCTAGATGGCCTGCTTGGAGTTTTGTACTCCTGTGCCAATAGCTGACTGACTTCATCTCCAGAAGATATTAAACTTATTGTTTGCTTATATTCATTTCCTGTTTAGAACTGTCTTTCATTTATGATCCATACAATTATCATTTTTACTCCACTTAGTTTTTTTTCTTATAAACTTACTTCTACAGGAGATTTCATACAAAGGCAGGACAATAGAAGAGGAAACATGAAGGATTTTTAAAATCTTGAAGCTAAAAGATTCTTTTTTTCTTACTCTTTAAAAAAAATGGATGCATCGTAATCATACACCCTGATGAAGTTCAGAGTGGTAGAGGCATATATGCACACAGCACTGAGTGAACTTCCCCTCAGACCCTGCCCTGCTCCCTCCCCTTCCACATACCCAGTATTGAGACTGGCATTGATAATTTTGTATATGTTCATTGAGTCAAATGAAGTGTTTCCTTTATTAAATCTCCCTCCCTGACCCAACTCCCTCTCCTAGATCACCTTCATCACTCCACTGGAGTTTCTTCTCTCTGTCTGGAGTCCCTTTTGTATCTCAATTTCTCCCTAGCTTCTACATATGAGGGGAAATATTTTTTGTGTGTGTGTGGCTGGCTGATCTCCCCTAAAATAATATAGAAGATTCTTGAAAGATCATCTACAATATTCTATATTCCCATCCTCATCCCCTAGTATCTTGGAGCCAGCCTTTTTCATTGCTGTGATCAAAATATCTGACAAACACAACTAAGAGGAAGAAAGATTAATTTAGGGCTCACTATCTCAGAGGTTTCAGATGTCAGTTCATTATCAGCCAACTTCTAGGCAGGAACAACTGAGCAACAGGGCTGCAGCGGATGATGGAGAAGAAAAAACCACCCTCAACTCAATGGTGGCAGGAAGCAACCCCATGTGCTAGAAAAGGGGGCCAGGGACAAACAGTCCCTGATCATGTCCCCAGGAATATACCTCCTCCAGTCATGTCCCACTTCTTTTTCTGTTTGTTTTCATTTAATCCAGAGGTATTCTACCTCTGAGATAGACACCCATTACTTTTAATTATTTCAAAACAGGGTCTCATTAAATTGTTGAGTCTCTTAAATATATTTCAAGTCCAATACTTAAATATATTTCAAGTCCATTCACTTTGTTCTGTTCCCACTGCCTTAATTCAAACCCCAATCACTTCAAATCAGAACTATTGTGACAGTCATTAAAAAAACTCAATTTCATTATTTTCAGGGAAATGGATGGAACTGGAGGACATTATGCTAAGTGAGATTAGTCAGTCACAAAAAATAAGAAATCAGATGCTTTCCCTAATATGTGAGAGCTAGGGAGAAATGAGTCATAGGAGGAACTCTAGATGAAAAAGGAAATCCTGTAGAGGAGCAAACAAGGCAACCTAAAGGAGAAGAAAACAGGGGGAAGGAAAATCTCTAAAACACACAATGTACTTAAACATATCAAAGTCAACCACTAAGCCAAGCAAGGGAAGGAGGGACGAGGAGGTAATGGGGTGGGAATTGGGTAGGGGTTAAATCAGTGATGTGTACATGTCTGTACACACAAGTTTTTTACCCAAATATGATGTATGAATACAATGCACCAATCAAAAAACATGATTTAAATTTTTATGTGAGATGATAATACACCAATAAAAGTATATTAAAAATATGTTTGAATTTCTTCTTTTGTGAAGTGTCTATTTAATTTGTTTGCCCATTTTGTTATTGGATGCTTTGTTTTCTTAGTGTTGAGATTCTTGAGTTCTTTGTATATTCTAGATATTAGTCCTCTATCGGTGGTATAGGTGGGCAAAATCTTTTCCCATTCTGTTGGCTCTCAATTGAGGTTCTAGACAGTTTCCTTTGCTGAACAGAAGCTCTTCAGTTTCATGCAATCCCACGTATTGATTCGCCTTTTAATTTGTTGTGCCTTTGGGGTCTTGTTGAGAAACTGTTTATCTGTGCCTATGTGTTGCAGTGTTGGACCTATGCCCTCTTCCAGGAGCTTCAAGGTCTCTGGTTTAATTTCCAAGTCTTTGATCCATCTTGAATTGACTTTTGTACAAGATGAGAAAGTGGGATTAATTTCCAATTTTCTGCATATGGTTAACCACTTTTGCCAACACCATTTGTTGAGCAGGCTATCTGTTTTCCAGTGTATATTTTTGGCCCCTTTGTCAAAAATCAATTGGCTGAAAGTGTGTGGACTTATTTCTTGGTCTATTCTGCCCCATTGGTCTATGTATCTGTTTTTGTGCCAGTACCATGCTGTTTTTATTACAATGGCTTTGTAGTATAGTTTAAAGTCAGGTATTGTGATTCCTCCTGCATAGTTTTTGTTGCTGAGACCACCTTGGCTATTCTGGGCTTTCTGTTATTCCAGATAAATTTAAGGACTGATTTTTCTATGTCTGTGACAAATGATCTTGGTAGTTTAATGGGCATTGCATTAAATCTGTAGGTCACTTTTGGGAGGATGGCCATTTTAATGATATTTATTCTGCCAATCAATTAACATGGAAGATCTTTCCATCGTCTAAGATCGCCTTCTATTTCTTTTTTCAGTGTTTTATAATTTTCTTTGTTGAGATCTTTTACCTCCTTGGTCAAGTTTATTCCTAAGTATTTTATTTTTTTGTGGGAGATCCTGAGTGGAAGTGTTTTCTGAATTTCTTTTTCAGGGGATTTATGGTTGGTATACAGGAAAGCTTCTGAATTTTTAAGATTGATTTTGTATCCAGACACTTTGCTGAATTTGTTGATCAGTGCAATAAGCCTTTTGGTTGAGTTTGTTGGGTTTTCTAAATATAGTATCATGTCATCTGCAAATAGTGAAAGTTGGAGTTCTTCTTTTCCTATTTGTACTCCTTTGATTTCCTTTTCTTGCCTTATTGCTCTGGCTAGAGTCTCTAGTACTATATTGAAGAGAAGTGGTGATAATGGACATCCTTGTCTCGTTCCTATTTTTAAGGGGAATTCTTTTTTTTATTTAAGGGCCAAGTATAATTTTAATATACAAGAAATTTAAGTAGAAATCTGTTATGCCACTCATCTTTTCTACTGGTTTATGTTAGTTATACAGAATAGTGGGGTTCATTGTGCCATGTTGGTATATGCATATAACATAATTTAATGAATTAGACTCCCTAATACCTTCCCTTACTCTTCCCTCTTCCTCCCCATAATGGGTCTCTCCTATACTTTCATAAGATTCTTTTTCGTTTTTCTCTCTAGTTTCCACATATGAAAGAAAATATATAATACTTCTCTGAGTCTGGCTTATTTTGATTAACTTGATGCTTTCCAGTCCCATCCATTTCCCTACAAATGGTATAATTTTGTTATTCTTATGAGAGAAAACATATAGCCTTAAGGGGAATTCTTGAAGTTTTTCCCCATTTAATATGATGTTGGTGGTGGGCTTATTGTAGATTGGCTTTATGATGTTGAGATATGTTCCTTCTATTCCAATTCTCTGCAGTGTTTTTTTTTTATCATAAATGGATGTTGAATTTTATCAAATGCCCTTTCAGCGTCTATTGAAATGATCATGTAATTTTTGTCTTTGATTCTGTTTATATGGTGAATTACATGGATTGATTTTCATATTTTGAACCAGCCTTGCATCCTTGGGATGAACCCTACCTGGTCATGGGTATGATTTTCTTGATGTGGTTTTGAATGCGTGTTGCTAGTATTTTGTTTAATAGTTTTGCATCCAAGTTCATCAGAGATATAGCCCTGTAGTTTTCCTTCCTTGAGCTGTCTTTATTCAGTTTGGGTATTAGTGTGATGTTGGCTTCATAGAATGTATTTGGGAGAGTCCCGGTTTTTTTCTATTTCACGAAATAGTTTGAGGAGTATTTGGGTTAGCCCCTGTATAAAGATTTTATAGAATTCACTTGGGAAACCATCTGGTCCTAGGATTTTCTTCGACGGTAAGCTCTTTATTGTTGTTTCAATCTCTTTGATTTTTATTGGTTGGTTTAAGTGTTCTATATCTTCTTGACTCAGTTTAGGAAGGTTGTATTTATCTAGGAAGTTGTTGATTTCCTCCAGATTTTCCATTTTGTTGGAGTAAAGTTTTTCAAAGTAGTTTCTGATAATTCTCTGGATTTCTACACTGTCCGTAGTAATGTCTCCTTTTTCATCTCTTATCTTCATAATTTGGGTTGATTTTCTCTTTTTTTAGTTAGGTTGGCTAGTGGTTTATCTATCTTGTTAATTTCTTCAAGAAACCAGCTTTTGGTTTTGTTGATTTTCTCTATTGTTTTTCTATTCTGTATTTTGTTAATTTTTGCTCTAATTTTAATAATTTCCTGTCGTCTACTGGCTTTTGGGTTCAATTGTTCCCGCTTTTCAAGGGCTTTGAGGTATCTCATTAGGTTATTTATTTGAAGATTTTCTGTTTTTTTTTTTTTCAGGTCTGGGGATGGAACCAAGGGGCATTCGACCTCTGAGCTATACCCCCTGCCCTATTTTTTATTCTTTATTTTGAAACCGGGTCTCACTGAGTTGCAAAGGGCCTCACTAAGTAGCTGAGGCTGTCTGCAAACCGCGATCCTCTGGGTTTCAGCCTTCCGAATGCTGGGATTATAAGCATGTGCCAACATGCCTGGCTTGTCTGTTTTTCTTATGTGAGCACCCAGTGCTATAAATTTTCCTCTTAATACTGCCTTCAAAGTGTCCCAGACATTTTGATATGCTGTATCTTTATTTTCATTTGTTTCTAGAAATTTCTTTTTTTTGAGGTTTTTTTATTTTTTATTTTTTATTTTTATTTTTATTTTATTTATTTTTATTGGTGCACTGTATTCATACATCATAGTAGGATACATACTTTTGTAGACATACATGCACACTTTTCCCAGTCAGCCCCCACCCAATCCCCACCCCATTCTCTCCCTATCCCTCCCTCCCATGCTTGGCTTAGTAGTTGACATCTAGTATTATGGCAATTTATCTAAAATTAAAAATGATAATCTCACATAACAGTTTCATTTGTCTGATACCAAGCTTTTGATGACTTAAAGATAACAGTTCAATATTTCTTTTTGCTTTCTTTCTTACAAGAGAATATTTTTTTCTATTTTTTAGGTGAAACTATCATATATTTATATATTTATTTTTCAGAAAAAAATCTATCCTAATATGGAATATGGACTCTAGGTACCCAAAACGATCTTGAAAAAGAACAAAGCTAGAAGATGTATATTTTCTGATTTCAAACCATATAAAGCTACAATAATTGAAACAGTGTAGTACTATTCTAAAGGCAGATATATAAACCATTGGAGTTAAATAAAAGCCTAGAGCTAAATTCTTTCCTATATTGTCATTTTTGACAAGGTTTCCACAAACATTTGGTGGTGGAAATAATAATCTTTTAACTAAATATTGTTAAAAAATAATAATTACATGGAAAAGAATAAAATTGGACCCTTACCTAATCCCATATACAAATATTAACTCAAAATAGATAATAGACCTAAATATAAATCTTAAGACTATAAACTTTTAGGAGAAAATCTGGGTCATTAAACCTCACAACATTGAAATTGGCAGTGATTTCTTGGTTATGATTTCAATGGCACAGGGAACAGAGGAGTATACAAACTCCCTAAAAAATAAAAAAAAATATTGTATATCCAAAGACAATGTAAACAGAGTTAACAGTTACTAATAGAATGGGGTAAAATATTTCCAATCGCTATATCTGAAGGTATATTAATATTCCAACTAGAAATCCTAAAAATTAACAACAATAAAGGCAAACAATACCATTTAGAGATAGGTAAAAGACTAACATAAATAATGAATCTCCACAGATAACCAATCTTAGTTGTCTGTTGGATGGACAATCTTGTTTCTCTAGTTCTGGAGTATGATACCTATTTCTTCTTTGTAGTTAATCTCTTTGAGTATTTTCTCTAGTGCTGGTTTTGAAGACATGAATTCCTTCAGTTTCTGTTTGTCATGGAAGCTTCTTATTTCTCCATCTAATTTGATAGAAAGTTTTGCTGGGTAGGAAATTTTTGGCTGGAAGTTGTTTTCTTTCAGAATTGGGAATATGTTACTCCAAGCCCTTCTGGCTCTCATACCTTGGTTTAGGAAGTCTGGAGTGATTCTAATTGGTTTGCCTCTGAATGTCACTTGGCCCTTTGCTTTTGTTGCCTTTAAGATTCTCTGTTTGGCTTCCACATTGGTCATTTTGACAATTATGTGGCGTGGGGATCCTCTTCTCCGATCCTGTCTAAAGGGAGTTCTATAAGTTTCCTGGACCTTTGTATCAACCTCTTGCTCTATGTTTGGAAAATTTTCTGCTATTACTTCCTTGAAGAGATTGTTGATCCCTTTGCTTTCACTTTCTTTTCCCTCCTCTATTCCAATTATTCTTAGGTTAGCTCTCTTAAAATGGGCCCATATTTCTTCAATGTCAGAATCCTGCTGTCGGATATTTTTTTCTAGATTAGAAACTATGAGTTCGTTTTTGGAATGATCATCTTCTAAGAGCGAGATTCTGTTCTCCATGTGTTCTAATCGGTTGTTTGTGCTTTGAATTGAGGCCTTTACTTCATTAATTACATCCTTTATCTCTTTTTGGCTCTCTCTGAGTTCTTTTCGAAGCACCTCTATTATTTCTACAGTTATTTTCCTGATTTGATCTTCTAGAAATCTCTGATTTTCTGTTTTATCGGGTTCTGATCTTGTGGGGTTGTGGGCATGAATTGCTCCAGTATTATTCCTCTTTTCCATGATTTCGGATGTTTGTGCCTTCTCTGGGTTCTTCCCTTGGGTCACTATGACTTTACTTAAGGTGTTCTGGTTCTCGAGTCAGTAGTATCTCGGACCCCACTACTCCTTTACTGGGTTTTATCACAGAGTCTCCGACCCAGAGAGTCGCTAGAGTCTGCTTTAGACTGTGGGGGGTGCCAGGTTGCACGTTCTCCTATGGTGTGATATCTCTGCCACCGCCCCTCTCCCACTGGGTCAAGTCCCAGGGAGTACAGTACTGGGATTTCTCCTCTGTGGCCCGCAATTTGACTCACTGTTCTTGAGTACGCAGATGTAGCTGTATTGGCCTCGCTGGATTCGGTTCTGCTGCTGCCGGTGGCAATATGGCGCCGCTGCTACGCCCTCGGCTGTGGGGCTGGTTTTTTCTTCTTGGTTTTGGTTTCCACTCTGAATCCCTGCAGCGTGTGCTGAGCTCGGCCACTGGGAACTTTAGATGCTCTCTGCGTGGAGAAATCCCGCCTGGCTGTTCCGCAGTGGCTCACCTCGGCTTGCTGTAGCAGTCCCGTGAATTCGCCGGCAGTATGGCGCTGCTGCCGCCGCGTCTGCCGCGTCCTCGGGCGATAGGCCGGTTATCTCCTCTGTGGCTCTGTTCTCAGTCCGCTTTCTCTCTGGAGCCTGGTGATTTTTTGTTTCACTGGTGATGGTGTTTTCTGGCTATGAAAGGCGCTGATTTTGTGGTAATGGAAGTTTGTTGTTAGCGGGGCTCTTAAGCCCCGCTTTTCTCGGTCGCCATCTTCCCGGAAGTCCGAGTTTAGATTTTAATAGATGAAATTTAGAGGAACACAAAATTTCAGATCATAGCAAATTATTTTCTTATTTTCATTTTTGTTTTATTATAACCAGGATAGGAATATACAAATAATTTTTATGTTGTTTTTTTTTACTTGTGCATTATAGTTATACATCTTGATGGAGTACAAGATGGTAGAGGCATACATGCACACATCACTCATTTAGCCCTTCTGCAATTCCCACCCCTATCCCTTCCCCTCTCTCCTTGCTCCAGCCCTTAACCTTTAGTTTATTTCTATTCTTACTTGTAAGACATGCTTCATACAGGCAGCATATACATGAATTCTGACTTTTAATCCCCTTTCCCACATTAGGTCTTTTTACTGGGGAGTTAAGACCATTTATATTCAGTGTGATTATTGAGAGATGATACTTAATTCCAAAATTTTTGAGTTTTAAGTTTTGTTTGAGGTAGTTTTTGTTCTTTGCTTAGTTGTTTGATGGAAACTATTGTTTCTCTGATCTGGCATTTATTACTTATTTCTTCTTTGCAGTTAATCTGAGTATTTTCCCTAGTGCTGGACTAGAAGATAAATTATTGCAGCTTCTGTTTGCCATGGAAGAATTTTATTTCCCCATCAAATTTGAGAGATAGTTTTACTGGGTAGAAAAATTTTGGCTGTAAGTTATTTTCCTTCATAGTTTGGAATATGTTGCTCCTGGCTTTCATGACTTGGTTTGGGAAGTCTGGAGTGATTCTAATTGGTTTGTCTCCAAATGTCACTTGACTTTTTGCTTTTGTTGCCTTTAAAATTCCTCTCTTGGGCCAGGAATGGTGGCACACACTTGTAATCCCAGCATTTGGGAGGCTGAGACAGGAGGATCGTGGTTTGCAGACAGCCTCAGCTACTTAGTGAGGCCCTTTGCAATTCAGTGAGACCTTGTTTCAAAATAAAAAATAAAAAAATAGGGCTGAGGGTGTAGCTCAGAGGTAGAATTCCCCTGGGTTCTATCCTCATTACTGCAAAAAAAAAAAATTCTCCCCTTGGCTTCTACTTTAGTTATTTTGACTATTATGTGGTATGGTAAACCTTTTTTCTGATCTTGTCTAAAGGGAGTTCTATAAGTTTCTTGTGCCTGTGTATTGACCTCTTTTTCTATACTTGGAAGATTTTCTGATACTATTTCTTTGAAAAGATTGTTAATCGCTTTGTTTTTGTAAGACCCCCGCCGAGGGGAGACCCTCAATCAGCCTCGGGATAAGCGACGACAGCAAGAACACACGAGAAACTTTAATCTCCTTGATGCAAAAGCAAAAGGTAAAAGTTTATTAAGGAGCCAGTGCACTGGGGCGGACTCATATAGGAGTTCGGCCCCGAGCAACTGAAACTGAGGGTATTTATAGGGAAAAGACCACTAGTTAAGGGTAGGGGTTTGGGCCAGATTGCATGCGTTTACAGAAAATTACAGAATCATTTGAAAAGTACATTCTGTAGTCAGGTGTTAGATAAGATACCAAGTGTAGTCAGTAAGCTCCCGGGTCAAGGCGCTCTGACCCAGTCAGTATAGATAAGATGGGGTGGGCTTATCGCATATTTTACATTCCTAAGCTGTGAGCTGCAGTAAAATATATTTTTCTTTTTAACTATTAGCTGGCTGCTAGGGGCTTACGATTTTTTCTTCTAAATGGAGCCTTTCAGTTTCACTGTCTGTTTCCTCTTCTAGGTCTATTTTTCTTAGGTTAGCTCTTTTACAATACAGCCCATCTCTTTGGTATCCAATTCATACTGCCAATTTTTTTTCTAAATTATATATTATATGTTTATTTTTGGAGTGATCATCTTCTAAGATAAAGATTCTATTTTCCATGTGATCTAATCTATTGTTTATAGTTTGTGTTGATGCCTTCACTTCAATGATTGCATCCTAGCTGGGCATGGTGGCGCACGCTTGTAATCTCAGCATTTGGCAGGCTGAAACTGGAGGATCATGGTTTGTGGACAGCCTTAGCTACTTAGGGAGGCCCTCTGCAACTCAGTGAGACCCTGTTTCAAAATAAAGAATAAAAATAGAACAAGGGGTGTAGCTTAGTGGTTGAATGCCCCTGGGTTCCATCCCCAGACCAGCAAAAAAAAAAAAAAAATTGTATCCTTCACTTTCTTCAGAGCTTCTTTCTGATTTCTGTTCAGATGTCAGATTCTTTATTTGTTCCTTTATTTTTTTTCAGGCTCTCTCTAAAGTCTTTTCAGAAATCCTCTACAATTTCTACTGTTAAATTTCTGATTTGTCATTCCAGCAATCTCTACAATTCTGTGTTGTTGGGTTCTGTTATTGTGGGATTGTGGGAGTTCATTGCTTCTTTGTTCTTCCTCCTTCTCATGATTTCAGGTTTCTTAAGTTTGTATCTTTGTTGCTTTTGAAAGCTGTCTTGCAGTCAGTAGGTGTCAGCTGGTATGTACAAAGCAAATTGAGTTGTATTCAAAGGTGAAGATTGAATGAGAAGGAAGGTGATGAAGTGGTAAATGCAAGAATAGGGTAAAGTAGCAGGTAGGATTGAATAGATGAGAGTTTGAGTTTAGTAAGGTAATATATAGTTGAGATTAGAGATACTGAATATGTAGTAGGACTGGTGTTGTTGAGTGCTGCTCTGGACCTCTAGAGGACACAGTGATCTTGGCCACCACTGCTACAATTTGTAGCTGGGGTCTGTGTAGGAGGAGCCAACTGCTTACAATTCCAGTGAGCTGCAGCTGCTCATTTCATTTCATGGTGCTGGCTTTTTGCTGAGGTCTCTGGAGGCCACAGTGTCAGCAGTCTTGGCGTCACATGCTAACTGGTATATCCTATTCTGTAACTTTGCAGAATTTATTAGCACTACATTTGTCATGTGGATTTTATAGGATTTTTATATAGTAATTATATTTATAAATATGGATATTCCTCCCCTTCCAATTTGGATTGTTTTTTCTTTTTTATCTAATTGTTGGAAGAGCTTCCGCTATGCTGGATAATCATGGTGAATCAGATATCCTTGTTTTGTTTTTCATCTTAGGGGAAAAGTTTATAATCTGGTCTTAGTGTGAGGTTTTCATATATGATCTTTAATATGTTGGTGATGTTTTCTTTTATTCTTAGTTTTTTGAGTGTTTTTAGTAGGAAAGTGTCTGGGATTTTGTCAAATGACCTTTTTATATCAACTGAGATAACCATATGTACTTCCCCTCTATTCTAATTGATTAATGTGATGTATTACATTTTTTAAAGTATGAACCAGTATACCAGTATGGTATAAATATGAATTGTTCATGATATATAATCTTAATATTCTATTATATTTCATTTGATAACATTTACTTGAGGAATTTTATGTCTGTATTCATAAATGATATTAGTTTGTAGTTCTGTTTTCTGGTGATGTCTTCATCTGACTTTAGTATTAGGTAAAAATGGCCTCATAGAATACAGAGCACAAAGATTAGAAAAACTTGCGTTATTTTCCACAAAAGGAGTACATTCAAAGTTGAAGTCAAGGAGGGTATGAGTATTAAAGAGATTAGTGTCCTTAAAATAGAAGTCAAGCACATTGTACCAGGACAATAGAAAAGATGCTTTGAGGGAATCTCATAAATCAGTAACATGTTTACCCCTTGAAGATTTGAAGGTATATAAGTGTAAGCCTTTTATTTGATGACAGAGCTTCTAGGTATCTTGTTCCCACAGGGCTGCCCAGGAAGTTGTTTCCCTAGAATTCAGAACTCAGAAGTCACTATAAATGTGGTTCATGTGGGCCTAGCTACTGCCTCCTCTGGAGTCTGACCTTGATCTCATCCACATGAGGTCAGTTTTGCAGGTATGCCACATGCAAGGGTTGTGAGGTCATGGAGGCTTAAACGCAGGTTTTCCAGGAAGGACTGGGAGGCCATGTAGTGTGAGGCAGTGATGGATTCCTTGTGGGCAGGCCCTGAGAAGGCAACACAGGAAGCTGTGAAAGTGAAGTTATATCTTCAGTGGAGACCCTAGGTAGTTAGAGATGGAATGTCTGCTGAGGAAAGCCATAGGTGGAGATCAAAGGCAAGAGCATCACCAGGCATTGTGGTTCAAGCTTGTAATCCCCGCATTTGGGAGGCGGATTGCGCAGATTCGAAGCCAGCCTCGCTGGCTTAAGAGAACCTGTTTCCAAAGAAAAAATATAAAATAGGTCTGAGAGTGTAGCCCAGAAGTAGAAGGGTTTCCAGGAACCCCAGTACCATAAAAAAAAAAAAGGTAAAAGCGTGGCCATGTGGGCCTCAACCAGCAAGGCCACAGGTATGGGGCTGCCCAAGCCTTTTGGAGCTTAGATCATGCCAACATTTGCCCCAAATGCTGGACATGAAGATACATGATTTTATGTTTGCCTGCTGCGTTTTGGTATTGCTTTGGCCCCTTGCTCCTTTCTGTCTTTACATTCCTCCCATTTGGAATAGGAATATTTACCTTGTGCTTTTGTATGTTGGGAAGATATGACTTTTTTCATGTTTATATGGGTTCACACTAAGAGTTTGCCTTGAGTCTCAGAGGAGAACTTGGACTTGTATTTTTAAGCAGTGCTGGAACTGTTGAGAGTTTAGGGATTCTAAATAAGTACATTTTGCATGAAATAAGTACAGAGATGAAATAAGTACATTTTTCATGATGAGATGGGAAAGAGCCTTTGGGGCTCAGGGTCAGCATGTTATGATTTGTATATGAAAATTCCTCCAAAGGCCAAGATGCTAAAGGTTTGGTTACCCATCTGTGGTGCTACTGAGTCGTGAAGAAATCTTTAGGATATGAAACCTAGCTGAAGGAAGTAAGTCACTAGGGCTATGCCTTCTAATGGTGTATTTTGTCTCCAGCCTTTCCCCTTTTCTCATTCTTTCTTCTTTCTGACTGTCACAAGGTGAGCGATTCCCTCAGCTACATCCTTCTCACCTCACCACAGGCTTAGAAGAAACAGCCAAAGGACCATGGACTGAAACCTCGGAAATGGTGAGCCAAAATAAACTGTTTTTCCTTTAAAATTGTTTTTCTCAGACATTTTATCACAGGGACACAAAAGCTGAATGATGAAAACAGCTTATAAATCTTTTTATTTCTGTGAAGTTGATATTAATGTCTTAATTTTTATTTTTGATTTTAGTAAGTCCTCTCATATGTTTTCTTAATAAGCTAGATAAAATTTGTCCATTTCATTGATATTTTTAAAGAATCAACTTATGGTTTGTTTGATATTTCTTTGTTGTTTTTAGTCTGTATTTTAAAAACTCCATAATTTTTTTATTATTTCCTTGTTTCTGCCAGTTCTAAGTTTTGTTTCCTTTCAGACTTTTTTAAAGTGTAAACTTTTTTGTTTCCTTTCAGACTTTTTTAAAGTGTAAACTTTGGTTACTGACTTGATTGAGATATTTTATCCTTTTTAGTGGAGTCACTTACAGTCATATACCATGACTGTATGTTTTGATGCATTCTGTAAATTTTGGTATATTGTGTTTTTGTTTTTATTAGTCTCAAAGTATTTTCTAATTCATCTTCTGATTTCTTCTTTGGCTCTTTGGTTATTTAAGAATGTGTTATCTAATTTCCACATTTTTGTGTATTTTCCAGTGTTCAAGTTTCACCCCATTGTGATGAAAGAAGTCTTTTGTAATTTATTGTGACTACTTTTTTGTGACCTAATATGTTTTATCCTGGAGAATGTTTCCATGTGCACTTGAAATTAATGTGCATTTTGCTTTTTATGGGTGGAATACTCTCTATGTGTTCATATTGCTTTTGAGAACTTACTTCAGAAGTTACTGATTGTGTCTGGTTGTTTTATCATTATTGAAAGTGGCATATTGAAATCTCCAATTTTTTGAGTACTGAGGATGGAATTCAGGGGCATTCTACCTCTGAGCTATCCCCCAGTGCTATTTTTTAGTTTTCTTATTTTTAAAACAGGGTCTCACTGAGTTGCAAAAGGCCTCACTAAGCAGCTGAGGCTTTCTGTGAACAGTGATCCTCTGGTCTCAGCCTCCCGAATGCTGGAATTACAAGCATTAGCCACCACCCCAGCTAAAATCTCCATTTTGAAAAGTTTTGAGCCATGTTGCCCAGGCTGGCTTCAAAGTCTCAAACGTAAGTGATCCCTCTGCTTCAGCCTCCCAATAACTAGGACTACAGACATGTGTTGCTGCTCTTGGTTAAGGCTCCAACTACTTTTGCAGAGCCGTATCTTTATTTTTCAAGTTTTGCTTCGCATATGTTTTGTCTCCATTTGGTAGCCTCATATATCTTATGTGTTTTGTATGTTTGTGGTAGATTTTCCTTTTTATCAATGTATAATATCCTCTGTTTCATTATATTTTTAACTTAAAGTCTGTTTTGTTTAATGTTAGTATTTCAACCACCACTTTCTTGGTTATTATTTACATAAAATATCTTTTTCTGTCGTTTCATATTCAGTGCATTTGTGTCTTTGGACCTATAGTTAATATCTTGTAAACTCCATGTGTGGAGGTGCATGCTTATAATCCGAGTGCTTGAAAGGCTGAAACAGACTTGGAGTGTTGAGGCCAGCCTTGGCAACTTAGTGTCACCCTCTGCAACTTAGTAAGACCCTGTTTCAAAATAAAAAAATTAGGATTGGGGGTATAGTTAAGAGGTAGAATGCCACTGGGTTCAGTTGCCAATGCCAAATAAAAATAAAAGAATCATGTAAAGAGTATATAGTTGGTAATTTTCTAAAAAGAAAATCCATTCTAAAAATCACTACCAAATATTCAGTCTATTTATATTTAAAGTAATTATTGATAAGGAAAGGCTTCCTCCATTTATCATTTTGTTTTCAATGTGTCCTATGTTTGTTTTTTGATCCTCAATGCTGTGATGATTACTTTGTGCTTTCTTTAACTGACTGTTTGTAGTCAAATATTTTAATGTCAATCACTTTAGGGTATATATTTACGTAATGTTTTTAGGATATAATACAACTCTTAAATTTTTAATTGTCTAGTTTGCCATATAGTATCAACAGAGAAACTGCTTCTGTATAGCTCTTTCCCTTCATTTTATGCTATTAATATAATAAATTACATACTTATACCTTTATGCCCTAACATAGATATGTTTTCTGCATTTGTATTTTAAATCATGTAAAAAGGAGAAAATATAAACTATAAATTAAATATACTACCTTATATTTTTTATCTCTGTAGTTTTTTTTTTACCATGTTTTAAATTTTATTTATTTCTTTATTTGTATGTTTTTTCAGTACTGTGGATCTAAGCCAGGACCTCACACGTTAAACAAGCCCTACACTACTGAGCTATATCTCTATCCCTACAAGTGTTGTTTTTTTCTTTTTTTGGTGGTACTGGGGTTCCTGAAAGCCCTTCTACCTCTGGGCTACACTCCCAGACCTATTTTTTTTATATTTTATTTGGAAACAGGGTCTCTTAAGCCAGCACGGCTGGCTTCGAACCTGCGGGATCCTCCTGTCTCCGCCTCCCAAGCGCGGGGATTACAAGCGTGCACCACCACGTCCGGCCCTACAAGTGTTTTTTATGCCTTCATCTGATTTCAAATTATTTTCTGTGTCATTTCATTTCAGCTTAAAGGATTTCCTTTTATTATTTCTTTTATTCCTTCCTTCCTTCCTCCCTTCCTCTCTTCATCCCTCCCTCCCTCCCTCCTTCCCTCTTCCCTCCCTCCCTCCCTTCCTCACTTCTTTCTTTCTCTCTCTCTTTATTTCTTTCTTTCTTTCTTTCTTTCTTTCTTTCTTTCTTTCTTTCTTTCTTTCTTTCTTTCATGCAGTACTAGGGATATAACCCAGGGATTTTACTTTTGACCTATACCCTCAGCCCATTTTATTTATTTTATTTTTAAATAGGATCTCACCAAGTTGCTGAGGACCTTGCTAAGTTCCTAAGGCTAACCTCAAACCTGCAATCCTCCTGTCTCAGCTTTCTAGGCACCAGAATTACAGGCATGTATCACAACTCCCAGTTTCTTTAGTATTTCTTGAAAAGCAAATCTATTTTTGTTTTATGGGAACGTCCCATTTTCACATTATATATTGGTAAATTTGATTTTTTTATGGGTCTCTTAGATTCTGTTCATTTTTCTTTTATTTTTTTCTCTTCCCCAGGCTGGATAACTTCAAATATTTTATTTTCCAGTTTGAGAATTACTTTCTACTTAAATCTGCTATTGAAATCCTCTAGTGAATTTTTCACTTTAATTATTATGGTCTTCAGGTTGATAATTTCTATCTGGTTCATTTTTATTATGTATTTTTACCTGATGGGATCTATTTTGAGGTATATCTTTCTTCTAGTTTCCTTTTGTTCATTATTCATCAGTTCCTTTAGCTCTTATTTATGGTATTGGGGATTGAACCCAGGGCCTTATGCATGTTAGGCAAGAATTCTACAACTGAGCTATATCTCCAGGCCTCCTTTAGCTCTTTGAGTAGTAAGCACTGTATCTGTTTTTCTTCTGTTAAATTATTGTTAATGGAATACACTTTTTCATTCCTTTGTATACCTAATATTTTTTGTTAAAATCGGTCATTTTCAGTATTATAATGTGGTAGTTCTGGTAATCTAATTCTATCTATGCTCCTCATACATAGACTGTTGTCACTAGCTGTGGATTATAGTTGTACATATCTTAAATTCTGAAGCTGTTTTTTCTTTTATGGTGATTTTTAAAAATACCATATTATTTATTGGGTATGATCTCTGATATTTATCTTCCTGTAATTGATGATTAGCTAGTGCTTTGATTTAGATGTTATTAGACACTCAGAGTGGAAAAAGGACAACAAAACTGTCCCAGTATTTGCAGAGTGACTTTGTCTTGAGGCACTATTTCAGACCAAGCCAATTTGTTTATTACTAACTTATTGCAGTCAGCCTAAATACTAGCCAAATGTTAGAGGTAAGATCATTTCAGGTATTTTCTGAACATGCATCTTATTCTTAGCATGTGTGTTAGTTTATCATTACCGTAATAAAACACCAGAGGTAATTAACTCACAAAGCGAAAAGGTTATTTTGGCTCATGTTTTAGAAAGTACAATGCCTAATCAATGTGACCCATTATTTTGGGCCCATGGTGTGGCAACATATCATGGTGAGAGTGTGTGTTACAGCAAAACTGCTTTCATCACAAGCCAGAAGCAAAGAAAAAGAGATCTGGATTTCCACAATTCCCTTTGAGACTTCCCCCAATGACAAAAGGGCCTCCCATTAGGCCTCATCTCTCAGAGGTTCTGCTATATTCCAATAGTATCACCAAGCCTTTAATACATTGGTCTTTGGGGGACATTCAAGATCTAAACTATAGCAGCATGCTTGTGGCTCTTAGATTCCTTGTCGTGTGAAGGAACTTTTGTGTTTTTACTATTATTTATCTTTTATTTGGATACTTTCTATTAGTTTCTCTTTAACTTTATTGACAAATGCCTCTAATATACCCAATCTTCTGGTAAGCCCATTCATTTAACCATTCACTACTTTGAAAAACGAAGTGGATTTAATTATTTTACAAAAAATTTAAGTTTACATAACATGGGGGATTTTTCAAAGCCCTTATTCAGTAACGAAATGATCTGTTTAGCTTTTCCTCCAGGCTTTCACCCTATTAATGTTTTCCCCAACTTTAATATTTTGAATTAAATGGTATGTTTTGAAATCAGAGTGCTTTTTGGTTGAAAATAGCTTGTTCTAAGATAAATGGCAAAAGAAACCATAAGGACTGATTGAATACACTCTTTAAGATAATTATGCATTGTAGGGAATAGCAACATATACAAATGATAGGCATTGTTCTGTTATTTTGAATATGGGCCAGTTAACTTACCATTGACTATGCTTTTGTATATGGATATATGTTATATGAACTAGGATGGGATGTTTTTTTCCTGACAGGGGTGAGAAATACTCTCTGAATATGCCATTGTACATTAGATTGAAAGCTCTTGGAAAGTGTATTACTAAATTATATTAACCTTTGATCATACCACTCATTTAAAAATCTTTAATAACTCCCTTTTCCCTAAGGGTAACATTCAAATTATCTTGTCTACCATCCAAGGGTCTCAAATACTGACCTCTCTTTATCTCTGTGACATTATTCCCACAGATGCCATTAAACTAACTTATTTCTAGCCAGGCATGGAGGCACATGCTTGTAATCCCAGCATTTGAGAGGCTGAGATAGGTAAATCACCATTTGTGGACAGCCTCAGCTACTTAATGATGCCCTTTGCAACTCGGAAAGACCTTGTTTCAAAATAAAGAATAAAAAAATAGGGCTGGGGGTGTCACTCAGAGGTGGAATACCCCTGGGTTCTATCTCCAGTACCACACACAAAACAAAACAAAAGAAAACAAAAACAAAAGCAAAAAAACTAGCTTATTCTTCAGCCAAACTCTAAATACTGCCTCATCTAATGTCCTGTTTCCTTCTGTCTTAGTGTGTTGTTTTATGTTCCTTTGTTTAGAGGAGAAATTCTTCATTTCTAATCTGTTGGTCAATGAAAAACTTTAAAGCAGTCATGTACAGATGTAAATTTTTTTTTGTTGTTCTTTTTTTTTTTAAATTTTATTTTATTGGTGCACTGTATTCATACATCATAGTGGGATACAAACTTTTGTAGACATACATGCACACATCGCCCAGTCAGCCCCCACCCGATCCCCACCCCATTCTCTCCCCATCCCTCCTTCCCATGCTTGGCTTAGTGGTTGACATCTAGTATTATAGCAATTTATCCAAAATTAAAAATGATAATCTCACATAACAGTTTCATTTGTCTGATACCAAGCGTTTGATGATTTAAAGATAGCATTTCAATATTTCTTTTTGCTTTCTTTCTTACTAGAGCATATTTTTTTTCTGTTTTTTTTAGGTGAAACTATCATATATTTATATATTTATTTTTCAGAAAAAAAATCTATCCTAATATGGAATATGAATTCTAGATACCCAAAACGATCTTGAAAAAGAACAAAGCTAGCAGATATATATTTTCTGATTTCAAACCATATAAAGCTACAATAATTGAAACAGTGTAGTACTGTTCTAAAGGCAGATATATAGACCATTGGAGTTAAATACAAGCCTAGAGCTAAATTCTTCCCTATATTGTCAAGTTATTTTTGACAAGGTTTCCACGAACATTTGGTGGTGGAAATAATAATCTTTTAACTAAATATTGTTGAAAAATAATAATTACATGGAAAAGAATAAAATTGGACCTTTACCTAATCCCATATACAAGTATTGACTCAAAATAGATAAAAGACCTAAATATAAATCTTAAGACTATAAACTTTTAGGAGAAAATCTGGGTCATAAAACCTCACAACACTGAAATTGGCAGTGATTTCTTGGATATGATTTCAATGGCACAGGCAACAGAAGAATATACAAACTCCCTAAAAAATAAAAGAAAATATTGTATATCCAAAGACAATGTAAACAGAGTTAAAAGTTACTAATAGAATTGGATAAAATATTTCCAAATGCTATATCTGAAGGTATATTAATATTCCAACTAGAAATCCTAAAAATTAACAACAATAAAGGCAAACAATACAACTTAGAGATAGGTAAAAGACTAACATAAATAATGAATCTCCACAGATAACCAATCTTAGTTGTCTGTTGGATGGAAACTCTTGTTTCTCTGGTTCTGGTGAGTGTTACCTATTTCTTCTTTGTAGTTAATCTCTTTGAGTATTTTCTCTAGCGCTGGTTTTGAAGACATAAATTCCTCAGTTTCTGTTTGTCATGGAAGCTTCTTATTTCTCCATCTAATTTGATAGAAAGTTTTGCTGGGTAGGAAATTTTTGGCTGGAAGTTGTTTTCTTTCAGAGTTTGGAATATGTTACTCCAAGCCCTTCTGGCTCTCATGACTTGGTTTGGGAAGTCTGGAGTGATTCTAATTGGTTTGCCTCTGAATGTCACTTGGCCCTTTGTTTTTGTTGCCTTTAAGATTCTCTGCTTGGCTTCCACATTGGTCATTTTGACAATTATATGGCGTGGGGATCCTCTTCTCCGATCCTGTCTAAAGGGAGTTCTATAAGTTTCCTGGATCTGTGTATCAACCTCTTGCTCTATATTTGGAAAATTTTCTGCTATTACTTCCTTGATGAGATTGTTGATCCCTTTGGTATCACTTTCTTTTCCCTCCTCTATTCCAATTATTCTTAGGTTAGCTCTCTTAAGATGGGCCCATATTTCTTCAATGTCAGATTCCTGCTGTTGGATATTGTTTTCTAGATTAGAAACTATGCATTCATTTTTGGATCGCTCATCTTCTAAGAGCGAGATTCTGTTCCCCATGTGGTCTAATCGGTTGTTTGTGCTTTGAATTGAGGCCTTTACTTCATTAATTGCATCCTTTATCTCTTTTTGGCTCTCTCTGAGTTCTTTTCGAAGCACCTCTATTATTTCTGCAGTTATTTTCCTGATTTGATCTTCTAGAAATCTCTGATTTTCTGTTTTATCAGGTTCTGATGTTGTGGGGTTGTGCACATTCATTACTCCAGTGTTATTCCTCTTTCCCATGATTTCGGAGGTTTGTGCCTTCTCTGGGTTCTTCCCTTGGGTCACTATGGCTTCACTTAAGGTGCTCTGGATCTCGAGTCTGTATTATCTCAGACCCCACTACTCCTTTACTGGGTTGTATCACAGAGTCTCCGACCCAGGGAGTCGATAGAGGCTGCTTTAAACTATGGGGGGTGCCAAGTTGCACGTTCTCCTATGGTGTGATATCTCTTCCACCACCACTCCCTCACTGGGTCAAGTCCCAGGAGGCCCAATACTGCGATTTCTCCTCTGTGGCCCGCAATTTGACTCACTGTTCTTGAGTACGCAGATGTAGCTGTACTGGACTCGGTGAATTCACTGCTGCTGCTGCTGCCGGTGGCAATATGGCGCCTCTGCCACGCCCTCGGCCATGAGGCTGGCGTATTTTTTCTTCTCTGGTTTTGATTTCCACTCTGAATCCCTGCAGCGTGTGCTGAGCTCAGCCACTGGGAGCTTTAAATGCTGTCTGCGCCGAAAGATCCCGCCTGGCTGTTCCGCAGCGGCTCACCTGGCTTGCTGTAGCCGTCCGTTGAGTTCGCCGCTGCCGCCGGCAGTATGGCGCTGCTGCCGCGTCCTCAGGCGCGTGTGTCTCCTCTGTGGCCCTGAGCTCTGTTCTCAGTCCGCTTTCTCTCTGGAGCCTGGTGGTTTTTTTTTGTTTTTCTGGTGATGGTGTTTTCTGGCTATGAAAGGCGCTCTTTTTGTGGTAATGGAGATTGGTTGTTAGCGGGACTCTTAAGCCCCGCTTTTCTCGGTCGCCATCTTTCCGGAAGTACCAGATGTAAATTTTATTTTACTTTATTTTTGCTGTACTGGGGGATTGAACCCAGAGGTATTTTACCTCTGAGCTATACCCCTAGCCCTATTTTTTTATTTTAAAATATGGTCCTACTAAGTTGTAGAGGGCCTCACGAAGTAGCTAAGGTTGGATGTGAACCTATATTCCTCATGTCTCAGCCTCTCAAGTACTGATTACAAATGTGTGCCACCATGCCTGGACAAATGTAAATTTTATGCAATATTTTGTGAGTCTAAGGATATGTGATTTTTTTCTGGAGCACAGGTTTCAGAGCTTTCCTTAGAATTTCAAAAGAGTCTGTGACTAACAACAGCAACAAAATGTATTAATTACTGGTTTGGGCTTATTGTGGTTCGGATTTAGAATATCCTCTAGAGAGCTTCTGTATTGATGTTCAAAGGGAATACTGAATCATGAGGGTTCTAATCTCACTTGTGGATGAATCCATTGCTGTGGACTTATTGGGTGGTAATCTGGGCAGATAAAGTATGGCTGGAGGGGGTGAGTCACTGGGGGTGTGACCTTGGGGACCGCACATGTGGCCATGGGCCTCTCATTAGCTCTCTCTGCTTCTGGCCTCTGTGGTATGAGAGCAGAGCCCTTGCACATATTAATTAATTAATTAATTCATTCATTCATTCTCTCTCTGTCTTTCTTTCCCTCCCTCCCTCTCTCCCTCCCTCCCTCCCTCCCTCCCTCCCTCCATCTCTCTCCACCTCTCTGCTTCCTGTTGCCATGCCCTGAGCTCTGCAGATGTAACCTGGTCTAATATGGACTGAACTCTGAAATCTCCTGAACTCAGAGCAAATAAATCTTTCTTCCTTTAAGTTGTGGTCATCAGCATTTTTTGGGGGGGAGTTCACAGTAGCAACAATGTTGACTGAAACAAGGCTGAATGTTGACTTTCTTCCTCCTCTTAAATAAAAATATTTTATACATTTTCAGGATCTATATTAAATGTCGCCTCCTTCATAGCACATTTGTCTTTATTTGGAAATATTGTTTTCTTTGGCTTGACTCCCAGATCATCTTTATCTCTATAGCTTTTAAGGTACTTCTATGGATTAAATCTTGAATGTTCTCCAAAGGTCTGTGTGTTAAAGGCTTGGTCCTCAGGGTGGTGCTATTGCGAGGTAAAAAAGCCTTTGAGAAGTGGGGCATGGTGGGAGGTACTTAGGTCATTGGGGGTGTGCCTACAAAGAGGAATGTGGGAAATTCTTTTTGTTTCCTGGCTAACGGGGAAAGCAGTTTTGATCTGCCACATGCTCTTGCCACGATGTGTTGCCTTACCACAGGCCCAGCAAAACAGGGCCAATTCATCATGGACTGGAACCTTCAGTACTGGGAATCAAAATATACCCTTTAGTTTTATGAATTGATAATCTCAGGCATTTTGTCAGGGTGACAGAATGGTACTTTTCCCCGATAGGTACTTTTAACTTTTTATCACATTTTGTAGTTACGAATGTATTTTTAGTAGAAATAGTTTGGAGTTGGACACACATGAGCCTGAATCTTGGTTATATCTCTTAGCAGTTTTGTGGCCTTGAACAAGACACCGACCCTCTTTTAAGCTGTATTAGTAAAGAGTGTCAATAATATCTATCCCATTGAGTTATTGTGACAAATTAGATAGAATATGTTAAGCACTGTAATTTTCCTGGGACATAGTACATGCCCAATATATGTGAATTCTGTTGTGTGCAAGTAACAGAATACCTAAGGGTGGCTTAAATCATAAGGACAGTCTTGTTTACTTATTGTGAAGTCTGGAGGTAGTGGTTCCTGGTTTCATTCAAATGACTCAATGATATCATGAAAAACCTAAACTCTTTCCATTCTTTTGCTCCACCATTTTGAATATATGGCTTCTTGTTTTCATTTTTATTGCCTCATAGTTGCATACTTCAGCTGTAGGCATGACATCCTCACACTTCTTTGGAAAAGGGCCAAGGGTGTAAGGTTTTCTCATCAGGCCAGAGAAAGTCTAGTAAAATCTTCCACAAAAACCTTCCAGAAGATTTCCATTTCTAATTCTTTGGACAGAACTTCATCTTATGACCATTATAATTTGCAAGGGAGTCTGGGAAAGTAAGAATTTAACAAAGGGAAATGAGAGTACTTTGAATAGCTTAAAGTAATAATGATTCATCTCTTTTTTATTTTTTATTTTTTGTGTTTTTATTGGTACATTATAGTCTCACATCATAATGTAAATCATGTTGCCAGTGACACACACACACACATGCTCTTGGTGCCTCCCTCTCTATTTCCCTCCCTCCCAATACAGAGTGCCCAGATTGATGTTGGTATATGTTCACATGTATACACATAGTCTATGGTAGTATTTCTATTAATGAATCTAAGTCTTCTTCCACCCCTACCCTTATATCTCCTCCCTGGCTCCCATGAGCTTTCTCATCATCATCTGGAGTCTCTCTTGTATCCCAATTACTCCCTAGGTAGGGGTGTATTGCTATTCCAAATAAAAGTGAAGTTACTTTTAGGAAGTACTTTTAGGAAGAAGGGGACAACAGCTTTTGAGTATGTAATGAAATTGCCACTGTTGTTTTACTCCTTATCTCTTCTTTTATGAGCTCTGAGAGGACAGAATTCTTCTTTCTTTCCATATACACAGTGTGTAATATAGTAGTTGGCATATTGTGGGTGATTCCTGATCAGTAAAAATCAACCTATTTCTAGTATGAGAATTCATTATACCAATGACTGGCCATCACTATCCTTGTTAGGAAAACAAGCCTTAAAATAAATTACATAACATTTCTTGATTTTTAGGTCCTAAAGAAAAAAAGGGTCAAGAATACTGATGCCCGGGCAGGCATGGAAACTAAATGGCTATGCTAGGCTGTCCATATTGTGTATTATTTCCATAGTTCTTTTTTTGGTGTTGCTAAGAGCCTTTATTTTGGTCTTGATTAGTGACATTTGCACACATTTTTTTGTGGTACTGAGGATGGAGCCCAGGGACATTCTATCTCTGAGCTATACCCCCAGCTCTATTTTTATTCTTTATTTTAAAACAGGGTCTCACTGAGTTGAAAAAGGCCCTTACTAAGTAGCTGAGGTTGTCTGCGAATTATGATCCTACTGTCTCAGCCTCCCAAATGCTGGGATTACAAGTGTGCACCACCACATCCAGCAAAATTTGCACATATTTGGTACTGTTGGTTGCTCTAAATGATCTACTGATGTGTTTTGTGGAGGAGTTGATCCATCTGGGTCTTGATGAGGTCAGAATTCCCTTTCCCCTGAATGGCTCCAAATGTAGATTATACAATTCATTTGAATTCCAAACGTGGGAGAAGCAAAGGGACAGGATCTGTTTACCCACAAGAAAAGGGAACCCACATTTTTACAAGTATAATATGGAAATATTAATTTTGGGGACAGAAGACTTAGGGAGCCACAGAAAACAACTTTTCTCTGTTTTCTAATTTTTTCAAAGGTTCCCAATAAAGTGCTCATCAATTTGAAAATTTAATGAAATTACCTTTGCTTCTAGTTATACATGACTAGTAAGACTCCCTACCTGATCTTCCTACCCCATTCTTACATTCCGTAAATCTGTCTTGAAACCCTGTCCCAAAATAAAATAACGTGCCTTAATGGTAGACTGTAGAGTGATAATGAATAGTCTTCACTGCTCTCCAAAGATACCGCTGTATTTTTTCCCTCCCACTATATCACTGTTATCTAATTTAAATCCTACTTTTCAGGCTCAGTCTTCTTCCTCCTCTAGATCATCTTCATATCATGTTAGTTTCCTATGGCACTTAATCCCTGTAAAATTTAGTTGGCTGTAGGTACACTATTTCTTATTTGCTTGTCTTAGACCCCTAACTTGACTATAAACTCCTCAGAGGAAGGAATTATATGTTCTTTCTCTTCTTCATTCTCCTCAGCCCTCTGGTCTTAACAATTTTTTTTATATTCTGCCATATGTTTGTTTCTTCTTACTCTTCCTGTGTATTGGTTGATAGGACTATAAGGCAGCCCAGACAGAGTGCTAGAAGCCAGCCTGGAATTCAACAATGTCATGGAAAATCTATATGTGGATAATTGAGGAGACACTATTTTTAGTTAAATGTTCTTTCTTCTAGCCCCTATATATCATCAGCTCTTTTTTATATTTGTTTATTTTTATTGGGTATTAGTTCTTAATATCATGTAAAAGCATCTTCTGTATTGCTATAGTCCTTTATAATTATCCTTTTAATGGTTGCAAAATAGCTCACTGAGCAGTCATACACTAATATTCTATTATTGTGCATTCAGATATTCTTCAGTTTTTCTTATTACTAAGATAAAATATTTGTGCAAATATATTTGTGTAAAGAATTTTTAACGGTTTGTTACCCATTCCATTGATTCTGGTAAAATGTCACTTCTTCCTTGAATCCTTCTAACCACCCTATAGAATTAACTTATTTGTTCCATTAGGATTTGAAGCAGGCATTTTGTATTATAACATGAGCATTTGAGTTTTACTTCTCTTAGATCTATTAAGTATTCCCTTACTCCTCCTAATCACCTTCCTTCCTAATGATCTTTAAAGCTAACTTTTGAATGCTGATGTTTTAGGATTGAGTGAAATTGTGTAGTGAATCTATTTCCTATCTAAATATTCTACCCTTCTTATCTTTCCATTGTAAGGCTATGGATTGGAACCAATTCTTGTAGTCTAGAAAGTAAGAAATTTTATGTCAGGAGCTTCTGGCCTTATTCCAGTGGTTATTTATGTATTTTTTTCTGCAATGATCTTCAAGTGTGTCCCCTAGACAAGCAACATCAGCATCACTGGGGAATATGAGCACTAAGGATCCACAACAATCTACTGAATCATTAACTCGGGCTAGTACCCCCAAGTAGGCTTAGTAAAACATTTATTAAAGTTCATCATGTTATTCTGATGCACATTCAAATTTGGATATCACTAGAGTAGAAGTGGATACCCAATAATGATGTCCTTGTACTAACTCAAAGCATGTCCCGGAAATATCTCAAGGGCTTGGAGTCAGAGGACTATATCCAAATTCCAGATTTTTATTTCATCAGCTGAGAATCCTTGGGCCATCATTTCACATCTTCAAGTCTCCATTTCCTCATCTGCTCAAGGAGGCTAATGGTAACACTTACCTCATAGGAATATTGTGATGATCAATGGAAATAATGTATGTGAAAGTTCTTTGTAGACCATAATGAGCTCTACACGTTATTTCTATTTACTTTTCAACTTTGGGATCAATGCATCTATCAAGTGGATCCCAATCCAGAGTCACCTTGTGCTTAGAATAGAATAGGAGAAGCCAACACCACATCTTAGAGTTTCTAGCTCCTCTTCCAAAACCCAATAGCTCAGGAAATAGAAAAACCAAGACTGGGATGGACTGAAAATCATTTTTATTCTTTAAAATAACTGTGGTAGTAGCCATCTTGAGCCTAATTAGTTCTGCAGGGCTGAGCTTCTCTAATAAACTGGTAGGCTAGGCCTTCAGTAGATTTGTTTTATTTTGTTGTTCAGGGAAGGCAAATGAGAAGATAGCTTCATGCTATCATCTGGCATTGGGCAAAAAAGCAGCTAGAAGCCTCATGGATTCTAGTTCACAGGCAGAGCTGGCAGGTTAATCAAAGGAGTCTGAGGTATACTAGTGGAGGTATACTAGTGGAGGTGCTTTAAAGAAAGTAGGAGAGATGGGCTTCTCAAACTTGTGTGCAACAGAGTGTGCTTTGGGTTCTCTGAGGACTGTCGGGAATCCAGGCATACTTTGAGATATAGTTTATAGCTATGGGACACCTGCAAATAGCTCTCTTTACTCACAGAGGAAACTGGTGACAGTGGCAGTGGGCAACTGCTGTAGGTGAATAGCTTTAAGAGCAGTGGATGTTGCTTGTTGGCAGGGGCATTTCCAAATCTTTATAAGCCCTAGGCTTTTAAAGATTAAAAGCCCTCTCTTAAAGAGGCCTCACCCATCATCATATCAAATGTAATAACATACACCCATAGCATACGTGAAATAGAATTCTCTTTCTGTACAAAAGTAGAAAAGATCTTAAAAATGTTCCTTTGAAATTGTTTGGCTATAACTAACTCCTTTAATTTGCAATTGGCCATGATTTCTAAGTAATCATAGTACATACTTGGGAATTCTTGTGAAGTGAGAAAATACAACCCACAAATTGTTTTCAAATGTAACACAACTTTTTATGAATATTAAAAGTAACACTGATTGAAGTTTGCATACATTAAACATTTATTCCACACTGCAGTTTTTGAATACACATTTCAGAGCCAACAAGGATAAAATGACCCTAATTATGGAATTGGATACCTAAACTGTGTGAGCCCTGGTGGCGAACACATGTTAGACACCCCAAGGACTCCCAGAAATACTTGGGAGAACTTTTCAGGGGCCCGAAGTCTTGCATTATGCAGGTGTGGGCAAGAGCTGAGATGCCTTGGCTTTTTATCTTTAGTCGACCCCTATAGGCAGGTGAGACAGAGACAAACAAGTAACAGATGTGTGATGGAGAGGCCCAAAATAAACTCAGTGGAAAAAAAAAACAAACACATTGTGACCTCTTGTTGAAGTCTATGGTGAATTCTTCCTCGTCGTCTTGATCAGATCAGCTGCTCCAGGGAGGATTCCATGCTAAAGTTTCTTAACTAGGAGCCTGGGAGTCATCCTTGACTCCTTTATTTTCTCTTAAGCTGTATGTCTAATCACTCATTACATTCTCTGGATTTTTATCTCTGAGACATCCCAAATCCATTAACTTCTTTCTACCTCTCCTGCCAACATTCTGATCCAAGATCTCATCATTTCTCTCCTGGACTATTGCAACAGCTCCCCAGAATCTTATCCTCGTTTTCACATTTGCATATGTACTCATCTATGCAAATAGAGACATGAATTTGGTATCTCCTCTCAGTCTTCCTGTAGCAAGCACAGTTATCTCTTAAAACTGTAAGTGAATCTGGGTGTGGCAGTACACGCCCTCAATCCCAGTACTTGGGAGGCTAAGACCGGAAAATTGCAGGGTAGAGGCCAACCTCTGCAACTTAGTGAGAGGCTCTCAGCAACTTGGTGAGACCCTGTCTCAAAATAAAAACTAAAATGAGGCTGGGGGTGTATCTCAGAGGTAGAATGGCCCTGGATTTAGTCCCCAGTTTAATAAAAAAGAAGAAAGAGAGAAAGAAAAAGAATGGAAAGAAGGAATGAGAGAGAAAAAAGCTAGAAAGTAATGTCATGTTCTTAAAGTTCTTCCAATGGCTTCCCATCTAACTTGGAGTAAAATCAGAAAAATCTTCTGTATAATCTATCCCCTGCCTGTCTCACTAGCTTTTGCCCTACCACTCTCTCTGGGCGCCACTGTTCTCCAGCTGCACTATTCTTAACTCATCCAACTACTTCTTACTACAAGCCCTTTGCATGTGACTTTTTTGTGGTACTGGGGATGGAACCCAGGGGCATTCTACCTCTGACCTACACTCCCAGCCTTATTTTTTATTCTATTTTGAAACAGGGTCTCACTAAGTTGCAGAGGGCCTCACTAAGTACCTGAGCTGGGAACCTGGGATCCTCCTGTCTCAGCCTCCCAAGTACTGGGATTACAAGCCTGTGCCACCACACCTAGCTGAATGTGACTTTTTTTCTATTTGGACTAATCAGTCTCTCATTTTACCCATGCCTGACTCTGATGGTTTATGTCCCATTATAATTATCATTCTCTTAATTGGGTCTTTCCTTGATCATATTCTTTAAGTGAGATTTCACATTATTCTCTTAATAACTTGTTTCCTTTATAGGGTTTGCTATTATAAATATTTTATTTTATTTATATGCTTGCTCGTTTTTTCTTAGTATCTTTTTTGTGGTGCTGGGGATGGAACCCAGGAGCTTTCTACCTCTGGGATACACTCCCAAACCTATTTTTTCATATTTTATTTAGAAACAGGGTCTCACTAAGTTGCTGAGAGCCTCACTAAGTAGCTGAGGCTGGCTTCGAACCTATGCGATCCTCCTGTCTCAGCCTCCCAAGTACTGGGATTACAAACATGCACCACCATGCCTGGCCTTTTCCTTAGTATCTTAATGAGAATAAGGACCATAAATTTTGTTCA
Source organism: Muscardinus avellanarius (assembly GCF_963383645.1). Classification (NCBI taxonomy): domain Eukaryota; kingdom Metazoa; phylum Chordata; class Mammalia; order Rodentia; family Gliridae; genus Muscardinus; species Muscardinus avellanarius. Next base: position 113,479,358 of record NC_137792.1, on the reverse strand, counting down.
CTCTTGCTCACATAACAGGTGCTCAATACATAGTCACTGAATGGAATTAATAAAACATTTTATGTTTAGCTTGTTTGCCAGTGATTTTCATGTGTAGGTCTTAGCTCCATGCTATACTTTAGAATACAACCAACTAATGCTGACCCAGGCAACATATGAGGTAGTAAAGAAAGAACAAGTTATCTTCTTGGAAGCCAATTGTCTTCTAAATAGAGTGGATGATTAGGTTTTCATCAAGTGACTTGGTGAATGGCTCATAGCACAGTTTTGCATAATTTTTCAGTTGTGATTGGGAGATTATGCTGTGAAGAGGAGAGAATAATAGGAAATTTTTAGATCTCAAATAGGATATCATCTCCATGAAAAGATTAGACATCTACCTACACACCCATGTGGAGGAAATAAAGGCTATCTATCCACTCCTTTGTTCAACCCTCATTTTGTCTTGAGTTGCCAGCTTGTATCTGATATTGTCTGATTTAGAAGTAGGAAATGAACACAATTGTTATTGTGTTTGAAACCTCAATAATTAATGACTATTTCTTCATATGGAAATTCATACAACAGTATATTCGAGCTAATGGGACATGTTGGGATTCCTAGTTCACTACCATTTATGTTTCAATGAAGAAACTGAGATCCAGAAGTATTACTGGGATTGCAGGCATGTGCCACCATGCCTGGCTGAGAATTAAAATTTATGCTCATCTTTTTACTCTATTAAAATTTGGCCTGTTTCAGCTGGGCGTGGTGGTGCACGCTTGTAATCCCATCATTCGGGAGGCTGAGACTAGAGGATCGTGGTTTGCAGACATCCTCAGCTACTTAGTGAGGCCTTCTGCAACTCAGTGAGAGACCCGGTTTCAAAATAAAGAATAAAAAATAGGATATGGGCTGTAGCTCGGAGGTTGAATGCCCCTGGGTTCCATCCCCAGACCTGCAAAAAAAATTTGTCCTGTTTCTACCCTTTATAACTATAAGCAGAGTCTTGTACTCTCTCAAGACATGATTTCCCTGGAAAAGGCCAGCTACAAAATCCCATTTGTCTGATCATTTACTCATTCATTCAGTGTCTCCATTACATTGTGTGTGTGTGCAGAGAGAGGTACATATATGCAATATAAGAATATTTTAAGTGTGATAATAGAAGGTCAGGCAAAGTGCTCTAACAGTTTGCAGGATCCTGTCAGGAAAACAGAAAAATCATATTTTGTATTTCACGGAAAAGTAAATTGATAAAGGGAAGAGCAAAAGTGGGATATGCAGAATAACTTAGGAATTACTGTAGGAAGTACCTAGGGCTGGGGAAATAAAAGATCTATGGAAGAAAGTTTTGCACAGCTAGAGTTTTTGCTTTTGAGGAGGGACATGATATTATGCATGTCCAGACCTCTGAAGAAGGCCATGCAAATTGACCAGGGGATGCTGCGAGGATCACTGCAGGAGATAGGGCGCATCTGTAGCAGGCTGGACCAGGGAGTACAGCATAACTGATGAGGGACCTCATACTGTGGTTTTCAAGAGAGCATGGCTTAGTTGCTGTTTGAGGAAATGCAGTAAGGCTAGTGCTGAGAGTGAAGCAAGAAGATACTGGATATGCCAATAGCAAATGGAAAAAAAGGAATAAAGGAAGCCCCTTCCTACTTTCTCTTTTCAGAGCTCTCTTTTGTTGCCTCCCATTAACAGAACCTAACTGGAAGTCAGTTGGAAAGGATGTCTTGGAAATGTGCTTTGAAGATGTCATTAAAAATCAGACTGTTAATATGAGTGGATTTGAAGCTTCAGCAATAGGTAAATGGTTGGTATAGCAGTGAAGAAAAACTTATTAAATCTGAGTGAGGGTGGTAGTGAGGTGGAGTTAAAGAGTGGTGTTCTTCCTTCTACTGTGTTAAAATCTTTCACTCTGAGGTTTTTAGTTATTGGTCCTAGTTCTTTCCTGGAAGAGGCAACATTAGAAATCAGTATTGTCAAATTGATAGAACTTTAAAAGATTGTGAAAAGGAGAGATTGGAGTTTAAAATGAGATGAGCCTGGCGTGGTGGTGCACGCTTGCAATCCCCACGCTTGGGAGGCCGAGACAGGAGGATTGCACAGGTTTAAAGACAGCTGCGCTGGCTTAGGAGACCCTGTTTCCAAATAAAAATATAAAATAGGTCTGGAGGTGTAGCCCGGAGTTAGAAGGGTTTCCAGGAACACCAGTACCACCACCAAAATAAATAAATAAATAAAATGAGATGAGAAAACATTTTGGGTAAGAGAATAAGAAGGGAAAAAACCACAGAGGTTGGCAAGTACAAGGTATAACTGGGAAAAGGCTTGGAGTTCTTTAAAAATTTTTTATGGTACTGGAGATTGAACCCAGGGTCGCTTGCATGCTAGGCCAGCACCCTAACACTGAACTATATCCTCTGCCTTCCTTTCTTCAGTTGTTTTTCTTGGTACTGGAGATTGAACCCAGGGTCATTCTACTTCCATGCTACTTCTCTAGCCTCTTTTATTTTTTATTTTTGGAACAAGGTCTCACTAAATTTCTGAGGTTGGCCTTGAAGCTGTGATCCTTCCATCTCATCTTCCCAGGTACTAGGAATACAGGTATACACCACCATGCCTGACTTCCATTTTATTTTGAAAAAGAGTCTTGCTAAATTGCCTTGGCTGGCCTTGATCTAGAAATCCTCCTGACTCAGCCTCCCAAGTAGTTGGGAATTATAGGCATGCACCACCACATCCAGTACAGCTTCAAGTTCTAAATGACTAAAGGATAGTGTGCAAAGAGAGAAGTGTGTGATGGAGGCTGGAAAAGTGAATAGGGCCAGGTTACCGAGTACTTCTGTCAAGTGAGTTTAAGGTATTTTGATTTCACTTTTCAGGCAATAGAGAACTATTGAAAAGCTATAAGTAAGGAGACAAGCCTACTTTCTGTTTCATTAAAATTACTTTGGTGGCAGTTTGGAGAACTGGTGATACCTTCTAGGGAGAAGGATAAAAGCATAGCATGCCTGTGATTTTAGTACTTGAGGGGCTGACACCAGAGAATCACAGGTTCAAAGCCAGCCTCAGCAACACAGTGAGACCTTGTTTCAAAATAAGAAATAAAATAGGTCTGTAGGTGTTGCTTGGTGGTAGAAGACCCCTGGGTTCATTTATAAGTATAAGAGGGAAAGAAAGAAAGAAAGAAAGAAGTAGAGAGAAAGAAAGAAAGAAAGAAAGAAAGAAAGAAAGAAAGAAAGAAAGGGTGGACTATTTGAGTTGTTCCACAGTCTTTTGCAATAGAGGGAGAAGAAAAGGTGAAGATCTCTGGTGGAAGAGTGAAAGTGATATAAAAAAAGGAAAGGAGGGTTGTGAATACCACTGTGGAAAAGCTAAAATGGGTTTGCAAATACTTTATGATGGCATTACTCTTGTGTAGCTCCTTCTCTGCCCAAATAGCTAAGGGCAGAAGCTAAAAAGCTAAAGGGTAGAATGTTCTTCCTTTTGATGTGCTGAAATCTTTCACTCTAAACTTTCTAGCTCTTGGTCCTACTTCTATCCTTTAGACTTCAAAGTATAGACATGCTCTTTTGCATGCTATCTCTTTATAAACTTTATGATTTTCTGATGTGGCCAGGAAGGAGTACAGTGTTTAATAGTCTCAGGTTTCTTGGGTAACACTGATACTGGTTTTTAACTCTTTATTTTGAATTAATTATAGATTTACAGAATGTTGTAAAAATAGTACTGAGAGGTACATAGTAACTCTAATAGTTATTTTTCACAACTGTAATATAATATCAAAACCAGGAAGTTAAAATTCTCCACTATTTTATTATATGTATATTCCTATAACCACCACTGCAATCAACATACAGAGCTGTCTGTGACCATGAGGACCTTCTTATGTACCCATTGACTGTCACACATTCTCCTATTCCTACCATTATGATTTGGGTCTGGAATGTCTCCTCCAAACCTCATGTATTGAAAGCTTTGGTTCCCAGTGCAGCAAGGTTCAGAGGTAAGGCATGACTGGAGCAAGTGGGTCACTAGAGGTATGGTCTCGGGCACTACATATGCCCCTGTACTCTCCTGTTGTTCTCTCTGCTTCTGACCACAATGAGTGAGAGTGGCTTTTCTTCACCACATGTCCTGCTTCCATGTTTTCTCCCTTAGTGTCAGCTAACCATGGACTGAACCCATAATAAAACTGAGTCAAATCTTTACTCTTCTAAGTTGTGCTTGTCAGTTATTTTGGTCACAGTGATGGAAAAGCTGACTAAAACACCGACCATTCCTAAGACAAGCAAACCATCAATCTATTCTTTATCTCTAGATATATGCCATTTCAAGAATAATCTATAAATGGGATCATATAGGAAACAACTTTTTTTTCAATTTTTTTAAATTGGTGCACTGTATTCATACATCATAATGGGATACAAGTTGTGCTTGTCAGTTATTTTGGTCACAGTGATGGAAAAGCTGACTAAAACACCGACCATTCCTAAGACAAGCAAACCATCAATCTATTCTTTATCTCTAGATATATGCCATTTCAAGAATAATCTATAAATGGGATCATATAGGAAACAACTTTTTTTTCAATTTTTTTAAATTGGTGCACTGTATTCATACATCATAATGGGATACAAACTTTTGTACACATACATGCACACATCGCCCAATCAGCCCCCACCCGATCTCCACCCTATTCTCTCCCCATTCCTCCCTCCCATGCTTGGTTTAGTGGTTGACATCTAGTATTATAGCAATTTATCCAAAATTAAAAGTGATAATCTCACATAAGTTTCATTTGTCTGATACCAAGCTTTTGATGACTTAAAAATAACATTTCAATATTTCTTTTTACTTTCTTTCTTACCAGAGAATATTTTTTTTCTATTTTTTTAGGTGAAACTATCATATATTTATATACTTATTTTTCAGAAAAAAAATCTATCCTAATATGGAATATAGACTCTAGATACCCAAAACGATCTTGAAAAAGAACAAAGCTAGAAGATATATATTTTCTGATTTCAAACCATATAAAGCTACAATAATTGAAACAGTATAGTACTATTCTAAAGGCAGATATATAAACCATTGGAGATAAAAGCCTAGAGCTAAATTCTTCCCTATATTGTCAAGTTATTTTTGACAAGGTTTCCACGAACATTTGGTGGTAGAAATATATAATCTTTTAACTAAATATTGTTGAAACATAATAATTACATGGAAAAGAATAAAGTTGGACCCTTACCTAATCCCATATACAAATATTAACTCAAAATAGATAAAGACCTAAATATAAATCTTAAGACTATAAACTTTTAGGAGAAAATCTGGGTCATAAAACCTCACAACACTGAAATTGGCAGTGATTTCTTGGATATGATTTCAATGGCACAGGCAACAGAAGAATATACAAACTCCCTAAAAAAATATTGTATATCCAAAGACAATGTACACAGAGTTAACAGTTACTAATAGAATGGGATAAAATATTTCCAAATGCTATATCTGAAGGTATATTAATATTCCAACTAGAAATCCTAAAAATTAACAACAATAAAGGCAAACAATACCATTTAGAGATAGGTAAAAGACTAACATAAGTAATGAATCTCCACAGATAACCAATCTTAGTTAACTGTTGGATGGAAAATCTTGTTTCTCTGTTTCTGGTGTGTGTTACCTATTTCTTCTTTGTAGTTAATCTCTTTGAGTATTTTCTCTAGTGCTGGTTTTGAAGACATGAATTCCTTCAGTTTCTGTTTGTCATGGAAGCTTCTTATTTCTCCATCTAATTTGATAGAAAGTTTTGCTGGGTAGGAAATTTTTGGCTGGAAGTTGTTTTCTTTCAGAATTGGGAATATGTTACTCCAAGCCCTTCTGGCTCTCATGACTTGGTTTGGGAAGTCTGGAGTGATTCTAATTGGTTTGCCTCTGAATGTCACTTGGCCCTTTGTTTTTGTTGCCTTTAAGATTCTCTGCTTGCCTTCCACATTGGTCATTTTGACAATTATGTTGCGTGGGGATCCTCTTCTCCGATCCTGTCTAAAGGGAGTTCTATAAGTTTCCTGGACCTGTGTATCAACCTCTTGCTCTATGTTTGGAAAATTTTCTGCTATTACTTCCTTGAAGAGATTGTTGATCCCTTTGGTATCACTTTCTTTTCCCTCCTCTATTCCAATTATTCTTAGGTTAGCTCTCTTAAAATGGGCCCATATTTCTTCAGTATCAGATTCCTGCTGTCGGATATTTTTTCCTAGATTAGAAACTATGCGTTCATTTTTGGAATGATCATCTTCTAAGAGCGAGATTCTGTTCTCCATGTGGTCTAATCGGTTGTTTGTGCTTTGAATTGAGGCCTTTACTTCATTAATTACATCCTTTATCTCTTTTTGGCTCTCTCTGAGTTCTTTTCGAAGCATCTCTATTATTTCCACAGTTATTTTCCTGATTTGATCTTCTAGAAATCTCTGATTTTCTGTTTTATCGGGTTCTGATGTTGTGGGGTTGTGGGCATTCATTGCTCCAGTATTATTCCTCTTTCCCATGATTTTGGAAGTTTGTGCCTTCTCTGGGTTCTTCCCTTGGGTCACTATGACTTCACTTAAGGTGCTCTTGATCTCAAGTCAGTAGTATCTCAGAACCCACTACTCCTTTACTGGGTTGTATCACAGAGTCTCCGACCCAGAGAGTCGATAGAGGCTGCTTTAGACTGTGGGGGGTGCCAGGTTGCGTGTTCTCCTATGGTGTGATATCTCTGCCACCGCCCCTCCCCCACTGGGTCAAGTCCCAGGGAGTACAGTACTCGGATTTCTCCTCTGTGGCCCGCAATTTGACTCACTGTTCTTGAGTACGCAGATGTAGCTGTACTGGATTTGGTGAATTCTCTGCTGCTGCCGCCGGTGGCAATATGGCGCCGCTGCTACGCCCTCGGCCGTGAGGCTGGCGTATTACTTCTTGGTTTTGATTTCCACTCTGAATCCCTGTGGCGTGTGCTGAGCTCAGCCACTGGGAGCTTTAGATTTTACCTGCGGCGAGAAATCCCGCCTGGCTGTTCCGCAGCGGCTCACCTCGGCTTGCTGTTGCCGTCCGGTGAATTTGCCGCTGCCGCCGACAGTATGGCACTGCTGCCGCGTCCTCGGGCATGAAGCCGTTTATCTCCTCTGTGGCTCTGAGCTCTGTTCTCAGTCCGCTTTCTCTCTGGAGCCTGGTGATTTTTTTGTTTCTCTGGTGATGGTGTTTTCTGGCTATGAAAGGCGCTGATTTTGTGGTAATGGAGATTGGTTGTTAGCGGGGCTCTTAAGCCCTGCTTTTCTTGGTCGCCATCTTCCCAGAAGTCTCAGGAAACAACTTTTTGAGGTGGCTGTTTTCACTCAGCATAAGACCCTTGAGACTTGTCTTAGTTCAGGCTGCTATAATAAAATACCTTAGACTGGGTAGGTTATAAAGAACAGAAATTGAATTCTCACAGTTCTGAAGGTGGTAAGTCCAAGATCAAGGTGGCATCAGATTCAGTGTCTGTTGAGTGCTTGCTCTTCGTCTCTTGGATGGTGTCTTCCTTCCATGTTCTCACATGGTGAAAGGCTGGAACAAGTTCTTCCTTCCTCCTTTATAATGACACTAATTCTCTTAGTTTCTTGAGGGCAGAGCACTCAGATCTTAATCATCCCCAAGCTTTCATGCTATAATCATATCTTAATCATGTCCATCTTGACCAAATTATCTCTTGTCTCAATACTGCCATATTGGGGATTAGGATTCACATATAAAGTTTTATGGCACACAAATATTCATATAAGCAAGATCCAACCATGTTGTTGAATCTATCAATGGGTAGTTTCTTTTTATTGCTGAGTCGTACTTCAAGGCACAGATGCCACAAAATTTGTTTCACCTATTAGGAAGATTTTTATTTAGTTTTGGCTATTATGAATAAAGCTGACATAGGTTTTTCTGTGGACCTGTTTTCTTTTTTGGGGATCAGTTCCTCTACTATGAATACAATGTTGATTATTTTAGCCATATAATAAGTCTTTAAATAAGGTATAGTGATTCCTCCTATTTCAATTCTTTTTTTTCAAACTTGAATTAGATATTTCTAGTTCCTTTGCCTTTTCATATTAATTTTAGAATAAGCTTGCCTATGTCCATAAAAATCTTGCTGATATTTATTAGGGATTATATTAAATCTGTGTATCATATGGAAATAACTGATATTTTTACTAGGTTCATTCTTCTAACTCATGAACATGGTATGTCTCTCCATATATTTAGATCTTTAATTTCTTTCCTTAGTGTTTTGTAGTTTTCAGTATCCAAATCTATACATGCTTTGTTAGTTTTGTACCTATGTATTTTTGAGTGATTTAAAACTATATTGTATTGCTGGGCGTGGTGGCGCACACTTGTAATCCCCGCGCTTGGAAGGCTGAGACAGGAGGATCACGCAGGTTCAAAGCCAGCCTCTCTGGCTTAAGAGATCCTGTTTCCAAATAAAAATATAAAATAGATCTGGGAGTGTAGCCTGGAGGTAGAAGGGTTCCATCCCCAGTACCACAAAAAAACTATATTGTATTTAAAATTTTATTTTTATGAGTTCATTGCTATATAGAGAAATACAAGTGATTTTTATGTTTATCTTTCATTTTGTAAAGTTTATAAACTCGTTAGTCACAGGAGGTTTTGGTAGATTCCTTAGGATTTTCTACGTAAACCCTTGTATCATCTGTGAAAATAGGTATAGTTCTATTTTTTGGTTTTCTGACTTATTATGCTGGCAAGAGTTTCTAATCATATGTTAAATAGCAATAGTGAGAGCAGACATACTCACCTTACTCTTAAACTCAGGAGGAAAACATTACATCTTTTCTAATTGACTATTATGTTAGCTTTAAGATTTATGTGAATGTTATTTATAAAGTTGAGGTAGTTTCTGTTATTACTAGTTTGTTGGCCATTTATATAATGAATGGGTATTGATTTTTATCAAATACTTTTATTTTTTTTAAATTTTTTTATTGGTGCATTATAATCATACAACTTATTGGGGTAAAAAACTTGTGTGTACAAACATATACTCATCGCTGATTTAACCCCTACCCAAATCCCACCCCATTCCCTCCCCGTCCCTCCCTCCCTTGATTGGCTTAGTGATTGACTTCGATATGTTTAAGTACATTGTGAGCTTTAGAGATTTTCCTCTTCCCACCTCCTTTCTCCTCCTTTAGGTTGTCTTGTTTGCTCCTCTTTTCTCCCTAACTCTCACATATTAGGGAAAGCATCTGATTTCTTATATTTTGTGCCTGACTAATCTCACTTAGCATAATGTCCTCCAGTTCTATCCATTTCCCTGAAAATGATGTAATTGAGTTTTTTTTTTATGGCTGAGTAAAATTCCATTGTGTACATATCCCACAGTTTTGTAATCCATTCATCTGTTGATGGACATCTTGGCTGGTTCCATAGTTTGGCTATGGTGAATTGTGCAGCTATGAACATAGATACACATGCATTAGTTTGGTAGTTTGGTTTCTTTTCTTTTGGGTAGATACCCAACAGTGGTATTGCTGGATCAAATGGTAGATTTGTTCTCATTCTTCTGAGGATTCTCCATACTGTTTTCCAAAGTGGTTGCACTAATCTGCAATCCCACCAACAATGTCTTAGAGTTCCCACTTCTCCATATCCTCGCCAGCATCTGTTGTTGTTTGTGTTTTGAATGATGGCCATTCTAGTTGGAGTTAGGTGAAATCTCAGGGTAGTTTTGATTTGCATCTCTCTGATTGCCAGTGATGTTGAGCATTTTTTCTCGCATTTATTGGCCATTTGAAATTCTTCTTTTGTGAAGTGTCTATTTAGTTCATTTGCCCATTTTGTTATTGGATGCTTTGTTTTCTTAGTGTTGAGTTTCTTGAGTTCTTTGTATATTCTAGATATTAGTCTTCTATCAGTGGTGTAGGTGGCAAAAATCTTCTCCCATTCTGTTGGCTCTCGATTGAGATTCTTGATAGTTTCCTTTGCTGAACAGAAGCTCTTCAGTTTCATGCAATCCATGTATTGATTCTCCTTTTAATTTGTTGTGCCTTTGGGGTCTTGTTGAGGAAATGTTTGTCTGTGCCTATGTGTTGTAGTGTTGGACCTATGCCCTCTTCCAGGAGCTTCAAGGTCTCTGGTTTAATTTCCAAGTCTTTGATCCATCATGAGTTGACTTTTGTACAGGGTGAAAAAGTGGGATTAACATCCAATTTTCTGCATATGGTTAACCAGTTTTGCCAACACCATTTGTTGAACAGGCTATCTTTTTTCCAGTGTATGTTTTTGGCCCCTTTGTCAAAAATCAATTGGCTGAACGTGTGTGGACTTGTTTCTGGGTCTTCTATTCTGCTCCATTGGTCTATATATCTGTTCTTTTGCCAGTACCATGCTGTTTTTATTACAATGGCTTTGTAGTATAGTTTAAAGTCAGGTATTGTGATTCCTCCTGCATGGGTTTTGTTGCTGAGAACTACCTTGGCTATTCTGGGCTTTTTGTTATTCCAGATAAATTTAAGGACTGATTTTTCTATGTCTGTGAGGAATGATCTTGGTAGTTTAATGGGCATTGCATTAAATCTGTAGATCACTTTTGGGAGGATGGCCATTTTAATGATATTTATTCTGCCAATCCATGAACATGGAAGATCTTTCCATCTTCTAAGATCTTCTTCTATTTCTTTTTTCAGTGTATTATAATTTTCTTTGTAGAGATCTTTTACCTCCTTGATCAAGTTTATTCCTAGGTATTTTATTTTTTTGTGGGAGATCCTGAGTGGAAGTGTTTTCTGAATTTCTTTTTCAGTGGATTTATGGTTGGTGTACAGGAAACTTCTGATTTTTTAAGATTGATTTCGTATCCAGATACCTTGCTGAATTTGTTGATCAATTCTATAAGCCTTTTGGTTGAGTTTGTTGGGTTTTCTAAATATAGTATCATGTCATCTGCAAATAGTGAAAGTTTGAGTTCTTCTTTTCCTATTTGTACTCCTTTGATTTCCTTTTCTTGCCTTATTGCTCTGGCTAGAGTCTCTAGTACTATATTGAAGAGAAGTGGTGATAGTGGACATCCTTGTCTCGTTCCAGTTTTTAGGGGGAATTCTTGAAGTTTTTCCCCATTTAATATGATGTTGGCAGTGGGCTTATTGTAGATTGCCTTAATAATGTTGAGATATGTTCCCTCTATTCCAATTCTCTGCAGTGTTTTTATCATAAATGGATGTTGAATTTTATCAAATTCTTTTCCAGCATCTATTGAGATGATCATGTGGTTTTTGTCTTTGATTCTGTTTATATGATGAATTACATGGATTGATTTTCGTATATTGAACCAGCCTTGCATCCCTGGGATGAACCCTACCTGGTCATGGTGAATGATTTTCTTGATGTGGTTTTGAATGCGTGTTGCTAGTATTTTGTTTAATAGTTTTGCATCCAAGTTCATCAGAGATACAGGCCTGTAGTTTTCCTTCCTTGAACTGTCTTTATTCGGTTTGGGCATTAGTGTGATGTTGGCTTCATAGGATGTATTTGGGAGAGTCCCGGTTTTTTCTATTTCCCGAAATAGTTTGAGTAGTATTGGGATTAGTTCTTCTATAAAGGTTTTATAGAATAAACTTGGGAAACCATCTGGTCCTGGGCTTTTCTCCGATGGTAAGCTCTTTATTGCTGTTTCAATCTCTTTGATTGTTATTGGTTGGTTTAAGTGTTCTATATCTTCTTGACTCAGTTTAGGAAGGTTGTATTTATCTAGGAAGTTGTTGATTTCCTCCAGATTTTCCATTTTGTTGGAGTATAGTTTTTCAAAGTATTTTCTGATAATCCTCTGGATTTCTACGCTGTCAGTAGTAATGTCTCCTTTTTCATCCCTTATCTTCATAATTTGGGTTGATTCTCTCTTTTTTTTAGTTAGGTTGGCTAGTGGTTTATCAATCTTGTTAATTTTTTCAAGAAACCAGCTTTTGGTTTTGTTGATTTTCTGTATTTTTTTTATTCTCTATTTCGTTAATTTCTGCTTTAATTTTAATAATTTCCCGTCTTCTGTTGGCTTTGGGGTTCAATTTTTCCTGCTTTTCAAGGGCTTTGAGGTGTGTCATAAGGCTATTTATTTGAAGATTTTCTGTTTTTCTTATGTGAGCAGTCAGTGCTATAAATTTTCCTCTTAATACTGCCTTCAAAGTGTCCCAGAGGTTTTGATATGTTGTTTCTTTATTTTCATTTGTTTCTAGAAATTTCTTGATTTCACCTCTCACATCTTCTATGACCCATTCTTCATTCAGAAGTGTGGTGTTCAGTCTCCACATGATTATGTTGTTTCTCTGGGTCTTCTTATAGTTGATTTCTAGTCTCATTCCATTATGGTCTGAAATGACACAGGGAAGTATGTAACATTTATTGTATTTGCTAGTGCTCATTTTGTGTCCCAGGATGTGATCTATTTTGGAGAAGGTTCTGTGAGCAGCTGAGAAAAATGTAAACTCTGCTGTAGTTGGGTGAAATATTCTATATGTGTCCAACAGGTCCATTTGGTTAATGGTGTTCTTTAGTTCTGAGACATCTTTACTGACCCTTTGTCTGGAAGATCGGTCTAGTATTGTGAGAGGTGTGTTGAAGTCTCCCAGTATTATTGTGTTGGGATTTATGTGTGACTTCATGTCATAAAGAGTTTGATTTATGAAAGTAGCTGCCCCTATGTTTGGGGCATAGATGTTGATTATTGTTATTTCCTCTTGCTGGACTATTCCTTTTACCAGTAAAATGTGACCTTCTTTGTCTCTTCTAATAAGTTGGGGTTTGAAGTCTAACTTGTCTGATATCATAGTTGCTACTCCTGCTTGTCTTCGAGTACCATTAGCATGGATTACCTTGCTCCAGCCCTTTACCTTGAGTTTGTTCCTATCTTTACTTGTAAGGTGTGTTTCTTGTAAGCAGCAGATGGATGCATTCTGGCCTTTAATCCATTTTGCCACTTTATGTCTTTTTATTGTGAGTTGAGGCCGTTTACATTCAGTGTGATTATAGAGAGATAATTTTTAATTCCCAACATGTTAAGATCTTATTTCTGTTTGAGATACTGTTTATTCTTCTTTGCTTAGTTGTCTGCTGGATGGGAATTCTTGTTTCTTTGGTTCTGGCGTGTATTACCCATTTCCTCTTTGCAGTTAATCTCCTTGAGTATTTTCTCTAGTGCTGGTTTTGAAGACATGAATTCCTTCAGTTTCTGTTTGTCATGGAAGCTTCTTATTTCCCCATCTAATATGATGGATAGTTTTGCTGGGTAGAAAATTTTTTGCTGGAAGTTGTTTTCTTTCAGAGTTTGGAATATGTTACTCCATGCCCTTCTGGCTTTCATAACTTGGTTTGGGAAGTCTGGAGTGATTCTAATTGGTTTGCCTCTGAATGTCACGTGGCCTTTTGTTTTTGTTGCCTTTAAGATTCTTTCCTTGGCTTCCACATTAGTCATTTTGACAATTATGTGGCGTGGGGATCCTCTTCTCTGATCCTGTCTAAAGGGAGTTCTATAAGTTTCCTGGACCTGTGTATCAACCTCTTGCTCTATGTTTGGAAAATTTTCTGCTATTACTTCCTTGAAGAGATTGTTGATCCCTTTGGTTTCACCTTCTTTTCCCTCTATTCCAATTATTCTTAGGTTAGCTCTCTTGAAATGGGCCCATATTTCTTCAATGTCAGATTCCTGCTGTCAGGTTTTTTTTTCTAAATTAGAAACTATACGTTCATTTTTTGAATGATCATCTTCAAGAAGCGAGATTCTACTCTCCATGTGGTCTAATCTGTTGTTTATACTTTGAATTGAAGCCTTTACTTCATTAATTGCATCCGTTATCTGTTTTTGACTCTCTCTAAATTCTTTTTGAAAGTCCTCTATTATTTCTAAAGTTATTTTCCTAATTTGATCTTCTAGAGATCTTTGGACTTCTGTGTTATCAGATTCTGATGTTGTGGGGTTGTGGGCATTCACTGCTCCATTGTTATTTCTCTTTCCCATGATTTTGGAAGTTTGTGCCTTCTCTGGGTTCTTCCCTGAGTCACTACGAGTTCACTTAAGATGCTCTGGATCTCGAGTCTGTGGTATCTCAGTCACCACTACTCCTTTACTGGGTTGTATCACAAAGTTTCAGACCCAGGGAGTCAATCAAGGCTGCTTAGACCATGGGGGGTGCCGACTTGGGGGTTCTCCAGCGGGGAGTTGTGACTATGGTATGATATCTCTGCCACTGCCACTCCCACACTGGGCTGCACTGCTAAAATCTCCGACCCAGGGAGACTATCTGCGCAAGTCCCTGGGAGTGCAGTACTGGGATTTCTCCCCGAGGGGCCGCAATTTGACTCACGGTTGTTGAGTGCGCTGATGGAGCTGTAGTGAACTCGGTGGATTCGCTGCTGCCGCCCTGGCAATATGGCACCACTGCCACGCCCTCGGCCATGATGCGGCGTCTTCTCGGGTTTTGAGTTCTGCTCTGAGTCCTTGCCAGTTGTGCTGTGCCCGGCCCTTGGGAGCTTTAGATGTTCCTTGCGCCAACAAAACTGCTGACTGCTGCCTGGCTGTTCAGCACCTACTCACCTCGGCTCGCTGTCCACCCCTTCTCTCATGCGCCTGGTGGCTGGTTGAGTGGATTGGTCTAGGGCCATCCGGTGAACTCGCCGCTGCCGCCAGCAGTAAGACGCTGCTTCTGCATCCTACGCCGTAAGGCCAGAGTACCTCCTCTCTGGATTTGAGCTCTGTTTTGAGTCTCCCTCCTCTCTGGAGCCTGGTGCTGCTAAGGGAGATGTAGGCCATGCCGCTCCGACCGCTCTGCGCCGCGGCTCTGGCTGCTCTGCACCACAGCTCGGGCTGCTCCGGCCGCCCTGCACCGTGGGTCTGGCCACTCCGGCCGCTCCGGCCGTTCCACTACACGGCTCTGGCTGCTCCGGCTGTTCCGGTCGCTCCGCTCGGCTGCTCTGGCCACTCCGCTCGGCTGCTCTGGCCGCTCCGCTCCAGCTGCTCTGGCCGCTCCACTCCGCGGCCCCGGCCACTCCGCACTGCGGCTCCGGCCAATCCATGCCGTGGCTCTGGCTGCTCCAGCCATTTAGGCCGCTTCCCACCGCAGCTCCAACTACTCTGCACTGCGGCTCTGGCCACTCCGGCTGCTCCGGCTGCTTTGGCTGCTCCGGCTGCTTTGGCTGTTTTTTTTCTGGTGTCTTGTTTTTCCAGCCCTTTTTCTCTGTCCCTTGTATTTACCGTTTTTATTTCTTTGCTGGTGGTGTTTTCTGGCTCTGAAAGGCACTGGTTTTGTGGTAATAGAGATCGATTGTTAGTGGGACTTGTAAGTGCCGCTTTCCTCCGTCACCTACTTCCCGGAAGTCTCAAATAATTTTATGTATCAATTTATATGATCATTATTTTCCTCCTTTAGCTATTAATAAATTATATGGATTTTTTTTTCAAATATTGAACCAGCCTTCCTTCTGTGAAATAAACCTTACTTCATTGTGATGTATAGTTCTTTCTTTAAATGCTGAATTGTTTGCTATTATTTTGTTGAAATATCAGCAAAGTTTGAATAGAAAGATGGGAGAGGAGAAGGCTGATCTTGATTAATGAGGGTCTACATCTGAATATGTGTAAAATTATAAATATGACATGGTTAACCTGGACAACCATTGGTGGGAGGGGGAAGGGAAAACGGGGGCGGGGAGGAGAGGGCACCAAATATAGTTTAAATGTATACCATTTATGTTCAATAAAAAATTTGTTAAAAAAACCTTTAATCTCCATAAAACATTTTTGCATATAAATTCATAAGATTTATTGGTCTATACCTTTCTTCCTTTTGGTATCAGGTTAATACTGGCTTCATAAAATTATTTGGGAAGTATTCCTTCCTCTTCTATTTTCTGGAAGAGATTTTATTTTTTTTATTTTTTTTATTTTTTTTTGTTTTTTTTTTCTTTTTATTTTTTTTCGTTTTTTTTAATTATTTTTTTATTGGTGCACTGTATTCATACATCATAGTAGGATACATACTTTTGTAGACATACATGCACACTTTTCCCAGTCAGCCCCCACCCAATTCCCACCCCATTCTCTCCCAATCCCTCCCTCCCATGCTTGGCTTAGTAGTTGACATCTAGTATTATGGCAATTTATCTAAAATTAAAAATGATAATCTCACATAACAGTTTCATTTGTCTGATACCAAGCTTTTGATGACTTAAAGATAACATTTCAATATTTCTTTTTGCTTTCTTTCTTACAAGAGAATATTTTTTTCTATTTTTTAGGTGAAACTATCATATATTTATTTATTTTTCAGAAAAAAATCTATCCTAATATGGAATATGGAGTCTAGGTACCCAAAACGATCTTGAAAAAGAACAAAGCTAGAAGATATATATTTTCTGATTTCAAACCATATAAAGCTACAATAATTGAAACAGTGTAGTACTATTCTAAAGGCAGATATATAAACCATTGGAGCTAAATAAAAGCCTAGACCTAAATTCTTCCCTATATTGTCAAGTTATTTTTGACAAGGTTTCCACGAACATTTGGTGGTGGAAATGATAATCTTTTAACTAAATATTGTTAAAAAATAATAATTACATGGAAAAGAATAAAATTGGACCCTTATCTAATCCCATATACAAATATTAACTCAAAATAGATAATAGACCTAAATACAAATCTTAAGACTATAAACTTTTAGGAGAAAATCTGGGTCATAAAAACTCACAACATTGAAATTGGCAGTGATTTCTTGGTTATGATTTCAATGACACAGGCAACAGAGGAGTATACAGACTCCCTAAAAAATAAAAAAATAAAAAAATTGTATATCCAAAGACAATGTAAACAGAGTTAACAGTTACTAATAGAATGGGATAAAATATTTCCAATTGCTATATCTGAAGGTATATTAATATTCCAACTAGAAATCCTAAAAATTAACAATAAAGGCAAACAATACCATTTAGAGATAGGTAAAAGACAACATAAGTAATGAATCTCCACAGATAACCAATCTTAGTTGACTGTTGGATGGAAAATCTTGTTTCTCTGTTTCTGGTGTGTGTTACCTATTTCTTCTTTGTAGTTAATCTCTTTGAGTATTTTCTCTAGTGCTGGTTTTGAAGACATAAATTCCTTCAGTTTCTGTTTGTCATGGAAGCTTCTTATTTCTCCATCTAATTTGATAGAAAGTTTTGCTGGGTAGGAAATTTTTGGCTGGAAGTTGTTTTCTTTCAGAGTTTGGAATATGTTACTCCAAGCCCTTCTGGCTCTCATAACTTGGTTTGGGAAGTCTGGAGTGATTCTAATTGGTTTGCCTCTGAATGTCACTTGGCTCTTTGTTTTTGTTGCCTTTAAGATTCTCTGCTTGGCTTCCACATTGGTCATTTTGACAATTATGTGGCATGGGGATCCTCTTCTCCGATCCTGTCTAAAGGGAGTTCTATAAGTTTCCTGGACCTTTGTATCGACCTCTTGCTCTATGTTTGGAAAATTTTCTGCTATTACTTCCTTGAAAAGATTGTTGATCCCTTTGGTTTCACTTTCTTTTCCCTCCTCTATTCCAAATATTCTTAGGTTAGCTCTCTTAAAATGGGCCAATATTTCTTCAATATCAGATTCCTGCTCTCGGATATTTTTTCCTAGATTAGAAACTATGCGTTCATTTTTGGATTGCTCATCTTCTAAGAGCGAGATTCTGTTCTCCATGTGTTCTAATTGGTTGTTTGTGCTTTGAATTGAGGCCTTTACTTCATTAATTGCATCCTTTATCTCTTTTTGGCTCTCTCTGAGTTCTTTTCGAAGCACCTCTATTATTTCTACAGTTATTTTCCTGATTTGATCTTCTAGAAATCTCTGATTTTCTGTTTTATCGGGTTCTGATGTTGTGGGGTTGTGGGCATTAATTGCTCCAGTATTATTCCTCTTTCCCATGATTTCCCATGTTTGTGCCTTCTCTGGGTTCTTCCCTTGGGTCACTATGCCTTCCCTTAAGGTGCTCTTGATCTCGAGTCAGTAGTTTCTCAGACCCCACTACTCCTTTACTGGGTTTTATCACAGAGTCTCCGACCCAGAGAGTCAATAGAGGCTGCTTTAGATGTGGGGGGTGCCAGGTTGCACGTTCTCCTATGGTGTGATATCACTGCCACCGCCCCTCTCCCACTGGGTCAAGTCCCATGGAGTACAGTACTGGGATTTCTCCTCTGTGGCCCGCAATTTGACTCACTGTTCTTGAGTACGCAGATGTGGCTGTACTGGCCTCGCTGAATTCGCTGCTGCCGCCGGTGGCAATATGGTGCCGCTGCTACGCCCTCGGCTATGGGGCTGGCGTTTTTCTTCTTGATTTTGATTTCTACTCTGAATCCCTGCAGCGTGTGCTGAGCTCGGCCACTGGCAGCTTTAGATGCTCTCTGCGTGGAGAAATCCCGCCTGGCTGTTCCGCAGTGGCTCACCTCGGCTTGCTGTAGCCGTCCCGTGAATTCGCCGGTGCCTCTGGCAGTATGGCGCTGCTGCCGCGTCTGCCGCGTCCTCGGGCGCGAGGCCGGTGTATCTCCTCTGTGGCTCTGTTCTCAGTCCGCTTTCTCTCTGGAGCCTGGTGATTTTTTGTTTCACTGGTGATGGTGTTTTCTGGCTATGAAAGGCGCTGATTTTGTGGTAATGGAGATTTGTTGTTAGCGGGGCTCTTAAGCCCCGCTTTTCTCGGTTGCCATCTTCCCGGAAGTCCCTGGAAGAGATTTTATATAGAAATTCTCTAGTGAAACTAAGTCTGAGAATTTTTTCGCGAATTAAAAAATCGTGAATAAGCCGGGCATGGTGGCGCATGCTTATAATCCCAGCATTTGAGAGGCTGAGACTGGGGGATCACAGTTCATGAACAGCTTCAGCTACTTAGTAAGGCCCTTTGCAACTCAGTAAGACCTCATTTCAAAAATAAAAAGAAGACTGCTGGGCGTGGTGACGCACACTTGTAATCCCACTCTTTGGGAGGCTGAGACCGTAGGATCGCGGTTCACAGACAGCCCCAAATACTTAGTGAGGACCTCTATAACTTAGTGAGATCCTGTTTCAAAATAAAGAATAAAAAATAGGGCAGGGGGTATAGCTTGGAGGTCGAATGTCCCTGGGTTCCATTCTCAGGCCCGCAAAATAAATAAATAAATAAATAAATAAATAAATAAATAAGACTAAAATATAGTCCTGGGGTGTAGCTTGGAGGTACAATACCCTGGGTTCCATCACCAGAACCACACATACACAAAAATCATGAATATAATTTCTTTTGTATCTATAGGGCTATTCAATAATTTTTAAAAAGAAAAGAAATATCTGAAAGTTTATTAATGAATTTGTAAATATATGCATACATAGAAGTGATTGAAATAAATAAATTATAGTTTATAAAACATGTAAATACGTAGAGATAATTTCAGAGTAAAATGTAAATTTTCTAGAATTGGCCCACAAAGAAGTTGACACTTGAATAAATTCCTTATCAATGAAAAGATAAAACTGAAGAAAATTTTTTGTGGGACTGAGGATTGAGCAGCATTCTACCATTGAACTATAGCCCCAGCCTATTTTTTAATTTTTATTTTGAAACAGGGCTCACTAGGTTGATGAGTCTCACTACTTGCTGAGGTTGTCCTTGATACCTGCAATCCTCCTGTCTCAGCCTTCCAAGTACTGAGATTACAAGCATGTGTCACCACACCCACTTGTAGCTGAATAGTAGTCACTTTTTAGTACTTTTATTTGGTGCATTATAATTAAACATCATATTGGAATACAGGGTGATATAAACATACATGCACACAACTCTTGGAGCACTTCCTTCCAGATCTCAGCTCCTTCCATGCCCTCCCACTACATGGCTTTGAGATTGGTACTGGCAATTTTGTAGACACATGCCATTACTTCAACTTTTATATTCTTCATGTCTCCATCCTCCCTCCTCTCTTCCCTAGGCCCCCTCTATCACTCCATTGGGACCTCTGCTTTTCTACCTGATATTACCCTTAATTTTGAATTTCTATCTAGCTTCTATAAGAGAAAACATAGCTATTTTCTTTTTTTTTTTGAGACTGGCTAATTACACTTAGCACAATATTCTCCCGTTCCATCCATTTCCCTGCAAATGACATGTTTTTGTTCTTTATGGTAAAGTGCCATTGTGTGTATATACAATATTTTTTATCCAGTCATCTTTTAATGGACACCTAGGCTGGACTGAATGGCTATTGTGAATTGGGACACTATAAACATGAGTATGCATGTATCACTATAGTATTCAGAGTTAAATTGGTTTGGAAAAATGCCCAAGAGTGATACAGCTGGGTGATATGTTAGTTCAATAATATGTTTAAAATGCCAGTTCATTTTAACAACTTTTCATTTTGGTGATGGTGTTTGTTGATTATCTTTTCTCAGCAAGTTGCTATTTTTCTTACTCTTATTATAAATAATGATTTTATATTATCTTGTTTCATTTTGAGTATTATGTTAACTCAGGATCTTATTTTAATCGTATGTATCAGCGGGTCTGTTGGAAGGAAAAGGGAAATGTTGCTGCCTCTTTACTGCATTGTGAGGGTAGAAGTATACATTCCATTAAGCCTCTAATGAAATCACAATGTGAAGTGGGGCCTCATGCATCTAGACAAGGGTATAGGTTCATGCTCTCCATTGAAACTCTGCTGATACTGTCCTAGTTGGAGGGTGGGGTGGTAACTTTGCTGCTCCCATTACATTATTGGGAAATAGTCATTACTACTGGTCAGGGATGCAAGTCTCAAGTCCATACTTGACCTTTCTTGGCATCACCTGGTAATAAAGATAGTATGCCTTGTTATAGTGGGGCACAGTGGAGATGAAGGCTACCCACTCACCTTTGATGACTAGAGTAGGGATAGGGTCACAGTTTTTCTGTGATGTTTGGCAGGAGTAGAACAGTTATTTTAAATGTTTTCTGTCTTGCTAGACTGCCTTTTTTGAGCTTTTGCTTAGAAAAAGCAGGCTCTTTGGTTTTTTTTGTTGTTGTTGCTTATTTGTCTGTACCCATAGGCATTTGTATATTGCTGGATTCCCCAGAACCTAATATAGGATATGTAAGGCATAAAGGAAAACTCAAGGAACTCATGACTGCATCATTCCAAGATCACAAGTTTTCTGGTTGGTCTTCCTTCTCTCCACTTTTCAGAGTCTTGTGTTGTTTTACATAAAATCTACTTAGTTGGCAGAAGATAGAAAAGTACATCTGCTCCTTCTTATCTAGAACTGGAAGTCAGATACTATTTTGTAGGCATGATTTTTTTCCTTCTGGAGATTTTTTCCTCCCTCTCTTCCTTTCCTTTCCCTTCCTTCCTTCCTTCCTTCCTTTCTTTCTTTTTTTTTTTTCTTTTCTTTTCTTTTCTTTTCTTTTCTTTTGCAGTACTGAGGATTGAACCCAGGGACATTCTAACTCTGAGCCACACCCCCAACCAGACTTTTTATTCTTTATTTTGAAACAGGATCTCACTAAGTTGAGGAGGGTCTCACTAAGTAGCTGAGTCTGGATGCAAACCTGTAATCCTATCTCAGCTTCCCAAGTACCAGGATTACAAGCATGTACCTTGATACCCAGCTCCTTCTGGAGATTTTTTAACCTACAGCTTTCTAGTCAAGCAGGTCTTTTCTAGAGCCCTGGGCTTGCTTCCATTGTCTTTTCGTACTGAAGCATACTCTTCTTCTTCTTGGCACTGCTCAGTCCATGTAGAGTAGGGGCTCTTTCATTCTGCCTTGCTGAAGAATCTGATCTCACTCCCATCTAAATTACAGGCCCACTTCCTTGGTTTCACCATGAAAGCTGCTTTATTTGAGACTTAGAGGCTGAGCTTTTGCTACATACATACCTTAAGATAGCTTATTTCCTCCTCTGAGGCACATATTATATTTACACATATATACATAACTCAGAATCATAACTACCAGGACCATGCTTTTGAAATTCCCTGATAGCATGAGACTGAGGGCCAACTAGCAGTAGAGTTAGCCCAGGAATGTAAGGGTCTCTGTCCTTTCCCTGACCCCAACACTGCTTGTCTCGCAATCCTCAACAAAATTTTTATATGTACAAGTTTTTTCTCTACCTACCTGTTTATCTGGTAGCAAAAGGGTGGAACCACTTTTATTCACACTGCATGTTGATCTTTTTATCCAGGAATTTAAAAGATTTATGATCTCTGATTGAGAAGGAGGGGAGGACCAGTAAAGAGGTCACGTTGACTGGCATGTGGGCCATCCAGTTCTGGGCAGGGACTGACATGGGAACTATTGAACTACACAGTTGTGAGAGGAATCTTGGCAGACTGACTGCAAAGGAGATAATGTGCTAATTCCCTTTGAGGAATCCTGGCCAGCCCACGTTCTTGTATTAGAGGCCATTCTTGTTGGATTTGGCAGTAAAATTATTGAAGAGAAAACACATAGGTAATAGGGCTTAGAAAATGTCACTACCAGATCCTTCTTGGCTTTGTCACAGTAGAATGTGGGTGGCATGTAGAAGTTCAGTTACTTTTAAGAAAAAGAATAGCAGCAAGGCTGTGGGATGTTCCTTTGGACCTGAAAATGCACCAAGGTTGGGCTGGGTGTTCTTTCTTCTTTCCAAGCATACGTAAGCTGAATGAAAGTTTCTTCTCTTTCTCTTCTGCTTCATTGTTTTGCCTCAAATAATATTAGAGCATGACCTTAGAAATCGCTTAACCCAATCTTTCCTTGTTTTGCTTTCCTGCCCATTCCTTTGGCCACCGCCACCACCTCCTTTTTAAAGATAGGGAAAATAAAGCACATAAGAGGGAAGAAAGTACCCTATAAAGATGATAGAGCCAGTTAGGGACAGAATTTGGACTAGTACTCATGTCACCTCTCTGTGTCATGTTCTTTCTACTAAACAATTCTGTCACCAGTATTTTTATCTTAGAAAGTTATTACAATTATTTAATCTCTCTTTTCTTCTTTTTGTATTGGTGCATTGTAGTCATCCATCTTAATGGAGTACAAGATGGTAGAGGCATACATGCACACATCACTCATTTAGCCCTTCCCCAGTTCCCACCCTATTTCCTTCCCCTCCATCTCATGTTTGGCTTACTGATTGTCCTTGATATGTTTGTGAATATGCATCATGTACATTAGGGAATTGTGCTCTTTCCCCCTTTCATGCACCTCATTTAGGTCACTTTATTTGCTCATCTGTGGTTTCTCGTCTAGATTTCCTCCTATGACCTTTTTTCTCCCTTGCTTCTGCAATATTAGGGAGACCATCTGACTTTTTACTTTTTGTGACTGACTACTAATCTCACTTAGCATAATATCCTCCAATTCAATCCGTTTCTTTGTAAATGATGCAATTTTATTCTTTTTTATGGTGGAGTAAAATTTTGTTATGTACATATCCCATAGTTTTGTAATCCGTGCATCTGTTGATGGACATCTTAGCTGGTTCCATAGTTTGTCACCAATACTTTATCAATGAAACACAAATATGAGATGCTTACTCATTTTTCCTCCACAAATTTTTCTCTCATTTAATTCATACTTATGATAGATTGTAAGAAGACTCGCCATGTGGGCTTTGGTACATTTAAAGCAGAAGTGGAGAAACTTATCTGTCAAAGGCTCTTGACATGGGAAATACAGAAAAATATCAAAAACAAAATAACAGTATTAGTGAAAAGCAATTTAGTTTTTAATTTTAAGCCCCAAATAAGCCATGGGTGGTGGTACCTGCTTATAAGCCCAGTACTTGGGAAACTAAGAAAGGAAGAGGTTTGAGGGCAGCCTCAGCAGCATAGTGAGACTCTCAGCAATCTAGTAAGACCTTTATTCAAAATGAAAAATAAAAAGTGTTTGGTTTATAGCTTGAAGGCAGGATGCCCCTGGGTTCAGTCCCCAGTGACACACACACACACACACACACACACACACACACACACACAGAGCGAAAAAAAATGTACAGCATGAAATGTTTTCACTTTTTGAACTAGGGGCCAGAAACATAAAATTCTAGTTAACAAACATGTCATGGTAGTGAAACTAACAGCTGCATTTTTCAAGTCAAAGAAATCTTATTTATCAATTTTTTAATCAGAGGAATTAAATGAAAAGTGAACCTGGATTTTTTTTTTTTTTTTGGTGCTGGTGTTTGACCCCCAGGGGCATTCTATGCTCTAAGCTATACCCACATTCCTTCTTACTTTTGTTTTTGAAATAGGATCTCACTAGGTTACTGAGAGTCTTGCTACATTGCTGAGGCTAGCCTCAAACTTGGTATTCTCCTGTATCCGCTTCTCAAGTACTGGGGTTTTAGGTATGTGCTACCATGCCAGGCTCCCAATCTGAGATTTTAAAGAAGGGTAACTGCTTCTACTTTTTTGTTTTTTAAAAGTGTTCTATTTTCAACCCGAGGACTGCATGCACCATTAAAATCATTTCTATTTGTCACTGTCAATTAAAAAGCTTTATTTTCTCCTCTGGAATATGGAGGTACAATTAAGGAATTTTATTTCTTTCAACAATGAAAGGTCCATGAATTCCCATCATGTCATATCTTTTGTATTCTTTTGAGTGGCATCACTGAAGATGTTTAGAATTTTGTTGCACTTTGATAGCATTTAATATCAAGAAACTAATGGACTAGGTGATATATGGATAAGTTCCAGCTCATGTTAGCAAGTTACAGATTCTCCACTCTAAGAACAATCAAACACAACACTGCCCAATATTCTTTACAGACAGTTCTATTTGTAGTCCCTAGAAAGCAATATTTTGTGGCTGCTATTCTTACCTATCCTGAATGCTTCTTTTATAGTGCTGTACTGGAAGGTTAAATAGCATATATAAATATGAGAAAAAGCACATATATTCAGACTATAACAGTGTGTTTGGAGAGATATCTTTCTACCCAAGATATAAGGTGTATATACATCTGCTTTGAGAGCATTTATAGATTCCTTTGGAGCTTGAATGGTTTACTGGTCTGTGAATTATCCCAGAAATAACCTGGAATCAGAGTCAATGCTGCTCAGAGAATCATACAACTCTGTATATAAGTGCTAGAGAAAATTTCCATTGCAGCAAGGCCTATGGCACAGTTCAGCAATCCTGTTAAACAAAATGACCAGCACTGGGATTTCTTTAAGTTTGAATCTCATCCTGCAGGATCCTGAGGAGTATTTGCAGAGGAGACAGTCCAGGCAAAGGCACACTTTATAACTAGTGCTTTTATTCTACAAATCATGATGTATTATTCTACTTTGAGGAACTGAGATGGACCATATATATGAACTTTTAATATTAATGTTAACCTAAGCCAGTGACTTTCAAACTTGAGTATGCATTAAAATCACTTGGAAGGCTTATTAAAATACATATTTCTGGATGCCACCTCCAGAGAAAGCTGCACAAATGTATGTGTGGTTCTTCCTGAGCAAAGTGTGTCCGCTCTCATTTGAGATACTGGCCTTATAGCTCTTTGAACTCAGATTTTAACATTATTTCTCTAGAGAATTTCCTGGTCTTTCCATCTTGGACTAAGACTGTATTAGTGGTCACTCTGACTCTGAGACTCCGGCTCTTGGACTGCTTGATCAACTACTCCTTCCTCCAGCTCTACATGCACAGTTGGCAACTTGGGACTATACTACTTTGGACCGTAACCTGATTTGATAAATCCCCCTTTACCATACATGTGCCCTGTGAGTTCTCTTATTCTAGTGAACCCTGAATAATACAGATTTGGGTACTGGGAGTAGTTCTAGAGAAACAGAAATATGAGTTTAAATTTCCTTAGTTGGTTTTGTGGTTTCCAGAGCTGGCTCTCCAATTTGGTTGCACCTAAAGTCAGTAAAGTTCATCCTTCTGTTAGTATGGAGAGTACTGATAAACCATGGTGTGAACTGTTTAAAGCTATATGAAAAATGGATCCTTTCAATGTTTCTAATTTGCCCCTTGTGAGAGGCAAGGGATTTAGTGACTCTATATACAGTAATTTTGAACATTTCTGGAAAATTAAAGAATATAATGATGTTGGCTGGTTGCTTCTGGCATCACTGGAAAAATTAACAGAGGAGAATGATAAGCTCCAGGAGTGCAAAGCTAAAGAAGCCTAAGGGCTTCTCAGTGTGCTTTGATGGAGAGTCTTGTTTCTTGTAGCTTATAGGACTGAAACTGCTGAAAACCAAACACAGCCCCTTATCCTGAGACTGGCTGCCTTACAACATAGGGTTTACTCTCAGTCCTGAAACGTGTCTGCAGTTAAGGTGAGGACACTGCTGGGAAAACAATTGGATCCTGAAAAATGGAATGGGTATGTATGGAAAGACCCTGAAGAGACTGAGGACATTGATCCATACATTCTGCTAGGTTTATCCTGCCAGAAGACATGGCCTCCCCAACCCCGATAGAGCTGGTGACTCCATTTTATCCTGAGCAAACTAACCTGGCATTGTCTGTAGAAACAGAGCAAACTAATGC
Source organism: Muscardinus avellanarius (assembly GCF_963383645.1). Classification (NCBI taxonomy): domain Eukaryota; kingdom Metazoa; phylum Chordata; class Mammalia; order Rodentia; family Gliridae; genus Muscardinus; species Muscardinus avellanarius. The sequence continues at coordinate 113,452,819 of NC_137792.1, read as the reverse complement.
TGATACTACTCAGGACCTACCCTCACCATTTCACCATTTTCAGCTCTAGGCCTATAACTGGAAGCAAGTGTAAGAGGGCCCCTGAAGGTGAGGTATTGAGTGCGACCTATGAGGAATTATGCTATACTTCAAAGGAACTTCTTGAGTTTTCTATTTTAATACAAGTGGAGGTCTGGGAAATATATATGGGAATGTATTTTGAGGGTATGTGATAATAATGGAAATAACATACAATTAGATCAGGTTGAATTTATTGATATGAGACCATAAGCAGAGATTCTGGATTTAATACAGCAGCTGGCAATGTTAAAAATGGTACTAATAATTTATTTGGTTGGTTGATAAGGTATAGACCAAAAGATGGCCTACTGTGAGTGAGTAGGAAATGCCTGATTTCCCTTGGCTTTCTGTGGATAAGGGGTTTCAAAGTCTTAGAGGGCTTGGAATGCTAGATTTTCCATGTAAGACCTTCTCCTCCATAGTGGACACATCCAGAGGACATGCCCTTCACCTGTATTTTAGGGAAAAAAATTGTGAGAGGAACGCCATTATCCTTGAAAGACTCTGACATTGCTATTCTTTGTCTGTCGGAACTTACAGTGGGAGACTCAATTAATCAGTTGGTAGACTTAAATGTGATAGGTATTATTTGATCCTGGAATGGCAGGAGCCAAGTAGCAACTCTCAACTGTCAGAGGCAAAGTGGTCATGCTATCATAACGGGCAGCAGAGGGGAGGCAATGAACAGAATGATCTGACTCATGCAGATCTATGGCATTAGCTGATTAGTCATGGTATTCTCAGAAGTAAATTAGACAGGAAACCTACCAAATTCTTATTTGATTTATATAAGCAGAAAAATTCCAGGACAAGTGTACCAAAGTCTGACATAAATCATGGCAAGGAATCACAACCTCTCAAGCAATTCCCAGACTTGAGGCAATTTCCAGACCTAGAACCCTTTGACAGAAGGGGAGGTTCCCAAATTCATCCTGTGGTTATTTTCCCAGTCCCTACATGTATGAGTGGGATAGACATTTAGCACTTGTCAGATCCCTACATTGATTTGGTAGTCTGTAGAGTCAGGGCTATTATGGTGGGAAAGGCCAAATGGAAGCCATCATATCTACCTCTGCCTGGGAAAATAGTGAAGCAAAAGCAATATCACAAATATCACATACCTGGGGAAGATTTCAGAGATTAGTGCCACCATCAAGGACTCAAAAGATGCAGGGGCAGTGGCTCCCATCACATCCCTATTTAACTCTCCTATTTGGCCTGTGCAGAAGACAGACAGATATTGGAGAACAACAGTTGATTATCATAAACTAAACTAAGTAGTGACTCCAATTGTAGTTGCTGTACCATAATGTAGTTTCCTTGCTTGAGCAGATAAACACATCTGGTACCTGGTATGCGCTATTGATTTGGCTAATGCCTTTTTACCCATACATATCCATAAGGTCCACCAGAAACACAGCTGGTAAGGCCAGCAGTATACCTTCACTGTCCTACTTTGGGGGTATATCAACTCTCCAGCCCTGTGTCATAATTTAGTTCGCAGAGATATTGATTGGTTTGTTCTTCCATAAGATATTACACTGGTCCATTATATTGATAAACTTATGTTGATTGGACCCAGTGAGGAAGAGGTAGCAACCACTCTGGACTTGTTAGTGAAGCATTTGCATGCAAGGGGATGAGAAATAAACCCAACTCAAATTCAACGGCCTTCTACTTCAGTGAAATTTCTGGGAGTCCAGTGGTGTGGGGAATGCCGAGATACTCTTTCCAAGGTAAAGGATAAGTTATTGTGTCTAGCCCCTCCCATTCTAAGAAAGAGGCACAGTGCCCATGGGCCTATTTGGCTTTTGGAGGCAACACATTCCTCACTTGGGTGTGTTACTCTGGCCCATCTACCGAGTGACTCAAAAACCTGCTAGTTTTGAGTTGGACCCAGAATAGGAGAAGGCTTTGCAACAGGTCCAAGCAGCTATGCAGGCTGTTCTGCCACTTGGGCCTGATTATCCAGCAGACCCTATGGCTTGAGGTATCAGTGGCAGATAGAAATGCTATCTGGAGCCTTTGGCAAGTTCCCATTCATGAATCACAGAGGAGGCCCTTGGGATTTAGGATCAAGGCCCTGCTGTCATCTGCAGACAATTACTGTCCCTTTGAGAATCAGCTCTCAACTCAAGCTTCCCATCATGAACTGGGTGCTGCCTGACCCTCCAAACCATAAAACTGGTCATGTGTAGCAGCAATCCAGTATCAAATGGAAATGGTACATACACAATAGGACCCAAGCAGGTCCTGAAGGCACAAGTATGTTACATGGAGTGGCCCAAATGCCTATGGGTGCTACTCTTAATACAGTGACTTCTGTCCCTCAGTGTGAACCTATGGCCTCATGAAGTGTACCATATGATCAGTTGACAGAGAAAGAGAAAGCTCAGGCCTGATTTACAGATGGTTCTGCACAATATGCAAGTATTATCCAAAAATGAACAGCCGCAGTGCTACAAACTCTCCCTGGGACACCCCTGAGGGATAGTGTTGAGGGAAAATTTTCGCAGTGGGCAAAACTTCACACAGCATGCCTGGTTGTGCATGTTGCTTGGATGGAAAAATGGCCTGATATATGATTATGCACTGATTCTTTGGCTATAGCCAATGGTTTGGCTGGATGGTCAGAGACTTGGAAAGAACATGATTGGAAGATTGATGACAAAGACGTTTGGGGAAGAGGTATTTGGATAGATTTCTCCGAATGGGCAAAGAATGTGAAGATAATGTCCCATGTTAATCACCAAAAGGTGACCTGAGGCTGAGCGTTGTGGTGGTGCATGTTTGTAATCCCAGTACTTGGGAGACTGAGATAGGAGGGTCACAGGTTTGAGACCAGCTTTAATTATTTAGTGAGGCCCTCTGTAATTTAGTGAAATCCTGTTTCAAAATAAAAAATAAAAATAAGGCTAGGGGTATAGCTTGGAGGTAGAATGCCCCTGAGTTCAATCCTCAGAACTGCAAAAAACAAAACAAAACAAAACAAAAAAAAAACCCCAAAACAGTGACCTCAGCAGAGGAGGACATTGGCAATCAAAGGGGATAGAATGGCTCAGTCTGTGGATAGGATGCAACCCTTTCCCATCCTTCCCTGTCATTGCTCAATGGGCTCATTAACAAAGTGGCCATGGTGGCAGGGATGGAGGTTATGTATGGCTCCAAAACATGGACGTCCACTCACCAAAGCTGATCTAGCTACAGCCACTGCTTAATGCTCACTCTGCCAACAGTAGAGACCAGAGACCAAGCTGAGCCTCTGATATGGCAGCACTCATGGTGATCAGCTAATTAACCTGGTGGCAGGTTGATCACACGAATAGACACTTACTTTGGGTATGGATTTGCTTTCCTTGCACGTAAACCCTCTGCCCAAACTATCATCTGTGGACTTACAGCATGCCTTATCCTCCACGATGGTATTCCATACAGCATTGCTCCTGACCAAGGAACTCACTTCACATCCAAAGAAGTGCAGCAATGGGTTCGTGCTCATGGGACTCACTGCTCTTACCGTGATCCCCACCATCCCGAAGCAGCTGGTTTGATAGAATGGTGAGATGGCCTTTTGAAGACAGTGCCAGCTAGGTGGCAGTACCTTGCAGGACTGGGGCAAGGTTCTCCAGAAGGCTGTGAATTCTCTAAATCAGTATCCACTATATGGTGCTGCTTCGCCTATAGTCAGAATTCATGCATCCAGGAATCAAGGGTTGGAAATGGGAATGACACCACTCACCATTAGCCCTAGTGACCCACTAGCAACCTTATGCTCTGCTGGCCTCCAGATCTTAGTTCCAGAGGGAGAAATGCTTCTACCAGGAGGCACGACAGTGATTCCACTGAACGAGAAGTTAAGACTCTCCCCTGGCCACTTTGAGATCCTCGTGCCTCTGAGTCAACAGGCTAAGAATGGAGTCATGGTGTTGGCAGGGGTGACGGATACAGATTACCAAGGGAGAAATTGGACTACTACTTTGCAATGGAGGTAATGGTAAGTATGCCTGGGAAGCAGGAGATCCTTTAGGACATCTAGTATTGCCATGTCCTTTTTATTAAAGTCAATGAATGCTACAACAACTTTATCCAGGCAGGATGACAAATGCCTCAGGCCCTCTAGGAATGAAGGTGTGAGGAATCCCTCTGGATAAAAAAACAAGACCTGCTGAAGTGCTGGCTATAGATAGAGTGTAATTGCCATAAATATTTCTTTCCTATTTTGTTAAGAATATATTTGTGTGTATATGTGCATGTATTAAGCAGATATCTCTGTTTTATCTCCTCCTTTATCCTTCTAATATTGATGGACATATTTTAATGGATTTGATGTCATTACTTAAGTGTTGTTAAATCTGTTTTATATTATCTAAGTATCAGGAGTAAACTCAGAAAACTTTGCTTTCTATTCAGGAGAAGTAATGGGTACGGTTTTGGTTGTATGTGAGATAGTTATATCATGTTAGGTAAGATGTTTATACTTTTATTGTGTTTATTTGAAAATTAATATGATTTAAAGAGAAGAAGTCAAGTTGACAAGGAGTGAACCTGTGAGGTTTAGTCTGGATTGTCAACTTGACTGGATTATAAAACACTTAAGATTATGTGACTTTCGGTGTGTTGATATTATGACCAATTGAAGGGGAGTTCCTGCCCTTAATGTAGGCAGCACAGTTATGATAGGTGCAGGAACTGGATAAAAAAATGAGAAAACTACATGAATACATGTGTGGTTTTTCCTGAAGAAACTGTGTCTGCTCTCTGCTGAGATATTGGCTTTCACTTCTTTGAACTCTACCTTCAGTATGGTTTCTCTGGTAAGTATCCTGGCCTTTCCATCTTGGACTGGGACTGAATTAGTGGTCATTCTGATTCTGAGACTCTAGCTCTTAGACCACTCAACTAGCTGTGGGTTCCTCCAGCATGCAGTTAGAAACTTGGGACTATACTGCTTTGGATTGTAAGCTGATTTGATAATTCATATATATATATATATATATATATATATATATATATATACACATACATACATACATACTATATCTGTATCTATCCTCTCAAATTACAGACATGTAACACCATGTCTGACTCCTTTCCTCCTATTTTTGTCAATTTACCTGGGACCAATAGTATAAGTAAGACAGTAATTTGCAGAATTTTGCAAATGTTTACTTCAATGTAAAACCTTAGAATATACTGTATAAGAATATTCCTTTAATTATTTACCCTAAAGCCACTCTTTATGTTAATTCACTTAAATTTACCATATCATTTTTTGGGGTACTGGATATTGAGCCCAGGGGCACTCGACCTTTGAGTTACAACCTCACCCCACCAAGTTCTGTTTTATTTTAAAACAGGGTCTCACTAAGTTTCTGAGGTCCTCACTAAGCTTCTGAGACTGGCATTGAACCTGTAATTCTCCTGTCTCAGCTTCCTAAGTACTGAGATTACAGGCATGTGACACCAAGCCTGGTTTACATTTGCCATATCTCTTTTTTAAATTTTTTGGTGGTACTGGAGATGAAATCCAGGGGCCTTCTACCTCCGGGCTACACTCCCAGACCTATTTTATATTTTTATTTGGAAACAGGGTCTCTTAAGCCAGCGGAGGATGGCTTCGAACCCGCGTGATCCTCCTGTCTCAGCCTCCCAAGCGCAGGGATTACAAGCGTGCGCCACCACACCTGGCTTACATTTGCCATATCTTAATGTGCATATTTCTTTAACCAAGCTCACCAGTTAGTCAATATGCCAAATATAATGCCATTGTTGTAGTCTAAACAATAAAATACCAGTAAGATAAAATGCCACACATTTTGTCTGTTGCATTCTAGAATTTAATGTATTTTATGTGCCATTGAATTATGTTTGCTAGTGTTTTGTTGATATTTTTATATCTCTGTTCATCAGCAATATTGGCATGGAATTTTTTTAAATTGTAATGTCCTTGTCTGGCTTTAGTACCAGAGTAATTTCTGGCCTTGTAAAATGAGTTTGGATGTGTTTCCTCCTCTTCAAATTTTTTGGAAATGTTTGAGAAGCATTGGTATTGATTCTTTGAATGTTTGGTAGAATTCACCAGTGAAGCTTTCTTGTACTGGGCTTTGTTTTGTTCAGAGATTTTTGATTACTGATTGAATTTTCCTCATTGTCATCTGTCTTCAGATTTTGCATTTTCACATTATTGAGTCTTGGTAGTTTGTCTCTTCTAAGGAATTTACTCATTTCTTATAGTTTCTTCAGTTGTTAGCATATGAGTGTTTATAATAGTTTCTTATAATCCTTCATATTTATGTGGTCTCAGATGTAATATCTCCTCTTCATTTCTGATTGTACTTATTTGAATGTCTTCTCTTTTATATTTGTCTAGCAAAAGATTATTTTATGTTTTCAAAATCACTCTTAGTTTCATTGATCTTTTCTATTTTTTTCTAGTTACTATTTTGTTTTAATATTTTAATTTTCTTTATTTCTGCTAAATTTTGGCTTAGTTTTTTTCTCTTTCTAGTTTTGCAAATGTGTAAAATTAGGTTGTTTTTGAATTAATGTTGTTGTTGTTGTTGTTGTTGTTTTGGTACTGGTGATTGAACCTAGGGATATTCTACTTTGGAGCTATATTTCCATCCTTTTAAAATATTTTTAGATTGATGCCAGATGTGGTGCATATGCCTATAATCCCAGTACTTGGGAGGCTGAGACAGAATGATTGCAGGTTTGAGGATAGCTTCAGCAAGTAGTGAGACTTTCATCAACCTAGTGATACCCTGTTTCCAAATAAGAAATAAAATTGGGCTGGAGGTATAGCTTGAAGATAGAATGCCTCTGGGTTCAATCCACAATACCACAAAAATATTTTTAATTTGAAACAGTATTTTGCTAATTTTATGAGGCTGGTCTCAAACCTGTAATCCTCCTCCTGTCTCAGCCTCTCAAATACTGGGATTAGAGGCATGGACCACCACACCTGGCTTATTTTATTGTAATAAAGGCAATGTTTTGCTTTAAACTTCCCTTTTAAAACTGCTTTTTCTACATCCCAAAAGTCTTGGTATGCTATGATTTCATTTTTGTTTGTCTTGAGATTTTTAAAAAATTTCCTTTTGATTTTCGTTTTGACTCACTGGTTGTTCAGGAACATGTTGCTTAATTTCCACATATGTGTGAAGTTTTTGGTTTTCCTTCTGTTATTGATTTCTAGTTTCATACCACTGTGGTCAGAAAAGATAGTTGATATTATTTCAATATTCTTGAATTTGTTAAAACTTGTTTTGTAGCCTAACATGTATTCTATCATAAAAATGTTTTGTCCTTTCTTTTTCAGATTTATTGTAGAGTTTTTGCATATTGGTTACAATAAAGCTTACATAAAATATTTTATAATTGCAGCAGTATTTTTAGCTGATAACTTATATCTGATTTTTTATAAAAAACTACATTTGTATTTTGACTTCCCACATATTTGTTATTGGTATCACACTTTACATCTGATTATAATGTATATACATTAACAAGTTATTACAAGCATATTTTTGTGGTACTAGGGATGGAACCTTGGGGCATTCTATCTCTAAGCCACACCCCCAGTCCTATTTTTGTTCTTTATTTTGAAACAGGGTCTCACTGAGTTGCAAAGGGCCTCACCAAGTAGCTGAGGCTGGCCACAAACCATGATCCTCTTGTCTCAGTCTCTTGAATACTGGGATTACAAGCGTGTGCCACCACGCCCAGCTTATAGGCATAATTTTAATACTTTTGTCTTTTAGCCTTTTTAAATTTTCTTTTTGAATGCTTTAGTATTTTCAGTTCAATTATTTTCTCATACTCCCAAGGAAATAGTAGGATGGCAATAGAAAGATTAATAAAATGCAAGGTTTCCCATCCAATCTCAAAGTATACTGATATAAATGAGGTCAGGAGTTCTAAATAAACTTAGTGCATTTTTTGTAGCATTTGACCTTGAATACAACAGGAATCAATTAGTTTCTTCAGAAAAACAGAATCCATGGGATACAAAAATCATGTCTATATATAGATACAGATAAGATGTGCTTTATTGTGGGAATCTACTCATAAAATTTTGAAGATTGAGCAATTTCAAGATCTGCTATCTGCAAACAGAAAGTAGTAAGCTGCTAACATAAATCTGAAAGTTAGAAAACCCCAAATTCAAAAAAAAAAGAAAACCCCAAATTCTGTTGTCCAAGGTCTTTTAACCTTTATACTACAGTTGAAAGCAACCCTGCCACAGGTTGCCTGGCTTCCCAGGCCTTTTCAATCATAATTGCTGTGGGGCCTACCTTGATCATGACTGCTGCTGTGCTTGTTTGTACTGGCTGCCGCTGATCTTCTTTTAATCATGGTAGCTGCCAGGCCCTTTTCAATAATAGTGACTGTTGCTAGGTCCATGTTTCCATGTTTCCACACTTGGACTTGAACTGCCCCTACCATATCCTTTTCTTTGTTCCTATGCAAAACATTCAGTTTCCTTCAGCCATATTACTTTCTTTCACAGCACCATCTCTCTTGATTCCAGTGTTATATATTCCTTTCTAGCCAAACTGCAAATCTATAAAGTCTCTGCTTTAGTTTCCATTCCTGAATTTCTGTGTACGATGTGGTGATTGCATATATCAATATCCACAATGTAGTCTGGACACTTTGCTGTTTTGAGAATTTGTCTGCCATCTTAATCTACTATCTTTAAATTCAGCCTCACACAAAGTTTTAGGACATAGGCAAAGCACCGATAAGTTCTTTGTCAGAATGTAACACATATGGTTCCATTTTCCTTTGGAGTCATCTTTGCCCTCTGAAATCTCCTGAGCACAATCTCTATCATCTGATTTTCTATCAGCATTCTTGCCCTTCCAAATTCCTCTCGCAAACCAGTTCTAAAGACTCACAAAATATGGTCAGAGTTAGATAGAACAGTGTTGCCACTTCTCTGATACCAATTTCAGTCAATATTCTTACTGCTATAATTGAAAACCAATTTACCACAAAATGTAGAGGAAATTTTTTTTGCTTACAGCATTAAAGATTTTGAGGTTTAGTTCATATGAGTCCAAGGTCTGTGAAACTTGGTATTATATATACTATCTGGAAACCAAATTTAGCATTAAGTAGTTTCACCTTCTTTTTTTTTAACTTTTTATTGGTGCACTGTATTCATACATCATACTGGGATACAAACTTTTGTAGACATACATACACACATCGCCCAGTCAGCCCACACCCGATCCCCACCCCATTCCCTCCCCATCCCTCCTTCCCATGCTTGGCTTAGTGGTTGACATCTAGTATTATAGCAATTTATCCAAAATTAAAAATTATAATCTCACATAACAGTTTCATTTGTCTGATACCAAGCTTTTGATAACTTAAAGATAACATTTCAATATTTCTTTTTGCTTTCTTTCTTACCAGAGAATATTTTTTTCTTTTTCTTTTTAGGTGAAACTATCATATATTTATATATTTATTTTTCAGAAAAAAATCTATCCTAATATGGAATATGGACTCTAGATACCCATAATTATCTCGAAAAAGAACAAAGCTAGAAGATATATATTTTCTGATTTCAAACCATGTAAAGCTACAATAATTGAAACAGCGTAGTACTGTTATAAAGGCAGATATATAAACCATTGGAGTTAAATAAAAGCCTAGAGATAAATTCTTCCATATATTGTCAAGTTATTTTTGACAAGGTTTCCATGAACATTTGGTGAAGGAAATAATAATCTTTTAACTAAATATTGTTGAAGAATAATAATTACCTGAAAAAGAATAAAATTGGACCATTACCTAATTCCATATACAAATATTAATTCAAAATAGATAAAAGACCTAAACATAAATCTTAAGACTATAAACTTTTAGAAGAAATTCTGGGTCATAAAACCTCACAACATTGAAATTGGCAGTGATTTCTTGGATATGATTTCAATGGCACAGGCAACAGAAGGGTATATAAACTCCCTAAAAAGTAAAATATTGTATATCCACTGACAATGTAAACAGAGTTAAAAGTTACTGATAGAATGGGATAAAATATTTCCAAATGCTATATCTGAAGGTATATTAATATTCCAACTAGAAATCCTAAAAATTAACAACAATAAAAGCAAACAATACAATTTAGAGATAAGTATAAGACTAACATAAATAATGAATCTCCACAGATAACTAATCTTAGTTGTCTGTTGGATGGAAAATCTTGTTTCTCTGGTTCTGGTGTGTGTTACCTATTTCTTCTTTGTAGTTAATCTCTTTGAGTATTTTCTCTAGCGCTGGTTTTGAAGACATAAATTCCTCAGTTTCTGTTTGTCATGGAAGCTTCTTATTTCTCCATCTAATTTGATAGAAAGTTTTGCTGGGTAGGAAATTTTTGGCTGGAAGTTGTTTTCTTTCAGAGTTTGGAATATGTTACTCCAAGCCCTTCTGGCTTTCATGACTTGGTTTGGGAAGTCTGGAGTGATTCTAATTGGTTTGCCTCTGAATGTCACGTGGCCCTTTGTTTTTGTTGCCTTTAAGATTCTCTGCTTGGCTTCCACATTGGTCATTTTGACAATTATGTGGCGTGGGGATCCTCTTCTCCGATCCTGTCTAAAGGGAGTTCTATAAGTTTCCTGGACCTTTGTATCAACCTCTTGCTCTATGTTTGGAAAATTTTCTGCTATTACTTCCTTGATGAGATTGTTGATATCTTTGGTTTCACTTTCTTTTCCCTCCTCTATTCCAATTATTCTTAGGTTAGCTCTCTTAAAATGGGCCCATATTTCTTCAATGTCAGATTCCTGCTGTTGGATATTTTTTCCTAGATTAGAAACTATGCGTTCATTTTTGGATTGCTCATCTTCTAAGAGCGAGATTCTATTCTCCATGTGGTCTAATCGGTTGTTTGTACTTTGAATTGAGGCCTTTACTTCATTAATTGCATCCTTTGTCTCTTTTTGGCTCTCTCTGAATTCTTTTCGAAACACCTCTATTATTTCTACAGTTATTTTCCTGATTTGATCTTCTAGAAATCTCTGAATTTCTGTTTTATCGGGTTCTGATGTTGTGGGGTTGTGGGCATTCATTGCTCCATTGTTATTCCTCTTTCCCATGATTTCGGAAGTTTGTGCTTTCTCTGGGTTCTTCCCTTGGGTCGCTACGACTTCACTTAAGGTGCTCTGGATCTCGAATCTGTGGTATCTCAGACCCCACTACTCCTTTACTGGGTTGTATCGCAGAGTCTCAGATCCAGGGAGTCAATAGAGGCTGCTTTAGACTATGGGGTTGCCAGGTTGCGCGTTCTCCTATGGTGTGATATCTCTGCCACCGCCACTCTCACACTGGGTCAATTCCCTGGGAGTCAGTACTGGGATTTCTCCTCTGGGGTCCGCAATTTGACTCACTGTTGTTGAGTACGCAGATGGAGCTGTAGTGGACTCAGTGAGTTCACTGCTGCTGCTGGTGGCAATATGGCGCCGCTGCCATGCCCTCTGTTGTGAGACTGGCGTATTTCTTCTCTGGTTTTAAGCTCCACTCTGAGTCCCTGCAGCGTGTGCTGAGCCCAGCCACTGGGCGTTTTAGATGCTCCCTGCGCCGAAAAATCTGCTGAATCCCGCCCTGCTGTTCCGCAGCGGCTCACCTTGGCTCGCTGCCCGCAGCTTCTCTCTGGAGCCTGGTGGGCTGTTGAGCGCATTGGTCTGTAGCCGTAGCCATCTGGTGTAGTCGCCGCTGCTGCCGGCAGTAAGGCGCTGCTGCTGTGTCCTCGGCCGTGAGGCTAGCGTATCTCCTCTGTGGCTCTGAACTCCGTTCTGAGACCCCCTCCTCTCTGGGGCTGGTGCTTTTTTTGTTTCTCTGGTGATGGTGTTTTCTGGCTATGAAAGGCGCTGATTTTGTGGTAATAGAGATTGGTTGTTAGCAGGGCTCTTAAGCCCCGCTTTTCTCAGTCTCTATCTTCCCAGAAGTACTCTAGTTTCACCTTCTTGAATAAGTCTTTCTTTGAGAGTTATATCCTGTCTCAATATGGAGTATTAGCTTCCTCGGCCTGCTATATAGCTCTTGTATCATGATTTCCTTTTACCACCATACCAACGATTCTGCTTACTTTCTCTTTTATTTACTCCTCTGTCTTCTGGATTCCATATATATATTTGTTGTTTTTGTGATACTGGGGATGGAACCCAGGGGTATTCTACCTCTGAGCTACACTCTCAGCCCTATTTTTTATTCTTTATTTTGAAACAGGGTCTCACTGAGTTGCAAAGGGTCTTACTTAAGTAGCCGAGGCTGTCTGTAAACCATGATTCTCCTGTCTCAGCCTACCAAATGCTGGGATTACAAGCATGCACCACCAAGACCAGCTTTCCATATCTTTTTTCTTACTTTATTCTCTTGTTTTGGTTGAGTTTGTCCTTCAGCAGTTTCCTGAGAAGAAGGTATGTGGAAAGCATTTACTTTTAGTTCATTAGTTTTTGGAAAAAAATTCTTCCCTTACATTTAGTTGAGTCTTATTTAGAGATATAATTTAGGTTGGAAGTAATTTGTGTGGTATTTTGAAATTGTTTTACAGTGACCAGAGCTGTTGTTGACAAGTATATTACCATACTTATTTTAGATTAAAAACCATTTTTTTGTCTAGAAGTTTGTGAAATTTTCTCTTTATATTCAGTGTTATTAAATTTCATGGTGTTATTTTTAGTTTACATCTTTCTACTTTTATATTTTTTATTGGTACATTGTAGTCATACATCTTAGTAGGGTACAATATGGTAGAGGCATACATGTACACATCACTCATTTAGCCCTTCCCCATTTCCCATCCCATCCCCTCTGCCTCCCTCCTTCTCATGGTATTCTTTATTTGGGTCTATATATACCCAATGTGCTTGGTAGTCTTTGGAATGGTTCAGTCCACAAATTCATATTTCTTCTGGCAAATTAAAAATCTATTTCACTGATGACTTAATCCACTTCTTTCTCTTTCTTCTTTTCTTGGAAGTTATATTGTTTATTTGGATTTTGTGATTCTGGACACATCCTCTAATTTTATTATCTTTTCTATTCTTTTTTCCATCTTCTTTTTGTACTTGTAGCTGGACAATTTTATTATTCAACTGTTCTATTTGAGCCTTTTATTTCTGTTGTCTTGGGTTCATTTTCAAGAGCCCTCTAAATTTTCTGAATTTTCTTTTGTATTAGCAGCCAGTTCTTTCTTACTAGATTAAAACCTTTTTCTTAATTCTTTGAGAGTATTTTTGTGGTTTTTAATTGATGTTTTCTTCTTCCTGTATTTCCTTTGTTTCCTAAATCAACAACAGGAAAAGATGATTTTTCATGTTTTTTCCTGTTCTTTGAAGACTTCATTGCAGACTTTTGTTAAATATCTGGTGCTCTAGGGATTTCTTCAATATATAAGAGTGAAGCATTAAAAATTTATTCAAAACTTTGTGCAGGTGGGTGGGGTTTGAAATCTTTGGACTTTGCCATAGGATAATCTAACCTTTACTATTTAGTTGAGAAATTCCCAACATCACTAGATGAGCATTTATTTGTGAATGAGTTAGATTATTCACATGAAATTTTTACTGTTACTAGCCTTATGAAAAAATTCTCCTATCCTAAAAAAGATCCCCCCCCCAAATTCCTGTACAATTGTTAAAGTGGGTTTTTGGAAGGAGATGGAGGTAGAGTAGGTTTAATCCTTCATTTTTATCCAGAAGTGGAAGAAGGAATTATATCATTGGCAAAAATCATAAGGGTGATGATGGCAATACTATCCTCCTTGGCACTGAGCACATTCATTAAGTATCAGTACTCAAGAGAAAACATGAACTAGTTCTTCTAAAATGATCATTGATAGTATCCAGAGTTGAGATGAGGAATTTGTGTGTACCTGATGATAGTAGCTGAATTTTACTTCTAGAATTACTAATAAGAGACTAAAAACACAGAATGAGGGAAGGCCAGAGAATTCCTTTCTTTTTGGATATTACAGTAATTTTTAAAGCCTGTACTTTGTGTATTATTGTGCTCAAGACAAATGATTGATCTGAATCAAAACTTGGCTTTGTCTTAACCTATACAGGGACCCATCCAACAAATATTTATAGGATTCCTATGATTTGCTTATTTACTGGATAGATATTAAAAACTTATAACATGCCAGGCATGTTGTTGCACTTGAAGATACAATGATGAATATAAAAAAATTATGTCCTAATGAAGCTTATTAAGCATCAAGCACCATTTTTTCTTTTCCTTCCTTTTTGGGGCATTCTGTTTCTAAGCTACACCCCTTAGACCTTTTTTATTTTTTAAATAAGATCTTGCTGAATTGCAAAGGCTGGCCTTGAACCTGTGATACTTTTGTCTCAAACTTCCAAGTACTGGGATTATGGTTATGCACCCCCATGCCTGGTCTGGGATCTCTTCAAGAGACACTTCATCTAGGATTTGTTCTTCAATTCTAAAATATTTTGACCTACAAAAAACTTGAGAGTTTAATGTAAACTACAACCTTCAGTCTTTCTTTGTATTCAGCCTATGTTATAATTTTTCCTACTTAGACACCTATACTTTTCATCATAAAGTGAAGTGTTGTTCTTTCACAACTACTAGATTCATACGTAATTGCTGTCCTTCACCAACTTTTCACTACCACCAATTTTACAAACATCATCCTTTTAGGGCTAACAGTATTACTTGTGGACTTGTAAAATGGCATCCTCAATCATATAGAGGTGCTTTTGATATAGATTCATGACATGTAGTCTTTATAATATTTTACATGTACAAATATGACTTAATTTTTATATATTTTGTGATCAAATAAAGCTATAATAATTTAGATGATAATAATATTTACTGTTGACCGAGTGCTTACCATATGCCAAGTACTACACTAAGTGATTTATATATAACATATTATTTTATTTAGTTTCTACAATAAACTTATTAAGTTGGTACTATTATTATTCCCACTTTATACATTAGAAAATTGTGTGTTAGGGAGGATGATATATCAAGGAATCCTATTCCTAAGTCTATTTGACTATGAAATCTAAGCACTTATTGAAATACATTGCTTGTTTTTTAAGAGACTACATTAGTACATTTTTTATTCATCTTGTGAAGGCCCCCCGGTTGTATCATTATATGGCAGAAAAATGGAGTGAAAACTGGCCATGTGCAAAAGGCATCAACTACATAGAGTCTTCTCACTTTGTAACAATCTACTCTTACAAGAATTAACTCACTATTTGAGGTCAGCATTAATGTCTTCTGAAGGTTATGACCCCCATGACCTAATTACCTCACCTCTTAAAGCTTCTATACCTTAACACCGCCACACTGGGGACTAAGCTTCTAGCATATGAATCACTTTGGGGATGTACTCAAACCATAGCCAACCAATAGCAGGAACCAACTAAGCCCAACATATTCATGATAATTTCAACCCTTAACTAAACTTGTAAAATGCATATTTGACCAGGTCATAGTTGAGGTCTTGGTCCAGATGATCTCCATGTGGGTCATTCTTAGAGACTCTCGACAAGTTTAATAGATACTAGAGCTGGTATGCTAGGCATCCCAGAGACATTTAACATTTCTTTGGATTCTCATGTGGTTTTGGAAGGATCACCTTCCAAGTCTTCAACTTAAAATCCTCATCAAAGTGCTATAGAAAACTGGTCTTTTAAGTTGTCCTTCACATTCCAGAAAGATGGGAAACTGGACCCAGCTTAATTTGACCCATTTTTTGCTTAGTATCAGTCCTTGATGCAAACCCTTAGCTGGAATTTCTTGGCTGTTGGCCTCTTGACTACAGACCTACCTGTTCCTAAGTGAAAATTTACTCCAGCCTTATACCACAGATAATACTACTTCAGTATCCCTATTGCTGCTTTCTGGAATGGGGCAAGTCTCCATTAGATAGATATATAGATAACTAACAGCCAGAGGGCAATATCGTTTTAGCAGCAGAACATGGACTAATGAGTAGCCTGTTCAGTTCTAAGTTAATCAAAACCTATCCCCCAACATGAGCAGAAGGAACCATTTGAGGGCTTTAGTTCTCTTTATAGCCAAGCTACAACTGACACTGAAAGGCTCTTGTTTACTCTGATGCAATTGGAACTGAGTTACTATAGCTGGGCAAAGTTTCTAAGTCTCTATTATACTGAGAAGGCTGATGAGACAATTGGTGGGTGGGGAGAAAATATTGGGAGGAGTTCAGATAGTCAATGAATAAGACATATATAATTTTCAGAGTTCATAGGAATATTATGGCTTAGAGGAAAGCCAGAGTAGGCAAGGATATAAGAATGAGGAGATAGAAGCTGAGGACAAAAATTGAACAATGAATATTGCTTTCTACTTGTTGATAGCTCTTAACAGTGGCCTCTGAGTCTGAACAACAGTGGGCCATTTACACAGCTGGGCTTCCCTGTTTCCATTATCCTTTTTTTGCCCTGGTAGACTCTATGCTCAGCCACTGTGGGCTGGGTGACCTCCAGTCCCTTGTTTCTGGGCTTAAGAGTCTTCAGGCAGACCAAATGGAACATTCATGTGCAAAGTTGGTGATATAAATCAAGTAGAGAAAAATCCATTTTGGTATGGTCATTGTGTCAACTTTTATTATTTCAGTTCAGCATGGTCGCATATATAAATCTCCTTTAAGGAACCAGAAAAGGGATACGTGAAATAACATTTTTAAGAGACATGGTCACTTGCTTCTATTAATAATTACTACTTGCAAAGCCTGGAAGTGCTTAAGATGTTCATATTTTTGAACGATTGACTGGCTCCTTTATTTATACATATAAGAAAAAAAGCCAAGTGGAGAGAGGAAATCGTCTGTTGCTGCAGAAACGTGAAAGTC
The DNA here is from genome assembly GCF_963383645.1 of Muscardinus avellanarius. NCBI lineage: Eukaryota > Metazoa > Chordata > Mammalia > Rodentia > Gliridae > Muscardinus > Muscardinus avellanarius. The sequence goes on along the minus strand of NC_137792.1, from coordinate 113,435,883 downwards.
ACATTTTTGGCATTGTTCCCTGATTGATGTCATTCTGGGGAATGTGCTAAAGGCCATGATTTTCCAGAGGGAGCAGATATATTTTTTCATAGCTGGCTGTTTGTGGGCACTTATTGCCCCCTCTGTAGTCAGGCCAAAGCCAAGCCGAGCCTTTTTCTGCCTTGTTTGGCAGTACTAGGCCAAGCCCACTTTGTATAGGAGTCTCAAACTTTTGCTGGTTGCTGTGCCTGGCCACACACTGCACCCTTTTATACCTTTGAAAATGTTTCTCTCAAAGAGCTTCTCAGCTGCTGGACCTTTTCACAGGCTGCTGGGAAGGTTGATTTTCCCCTGCTGTGTGGAAGCACTAAGGGATTCCAGGTGTGTGTGTGTGGGGGTGGATGGGGGCATCCCTGATCTGAATCCTGAGGTAGACCACGGTACAGTGTGGGTTGGAACTTGAACCCAGCTGTTCTCATTCCCTCTTACTTCCTAAATGGTTCCAGAGCAAAGTGGACTACAGAACCCACCACCATGTGGAAGCAGTTCCTGCCCCTACCCCTTTCTTTCTTTCCCAGCCTGGTCTCTGTGCTTCTGTATGGAGCTGCCCTGATACCCTTTACGAATTACTTACCATGGTCTTCAGGACTTGACTTGGGTCTATCTGGCATAAAAGAAAGAGCTCTTTAACTTAAACTGGTAAGCAGTTCAGTGTGGATCACCCCAGGCCACACCTGAGTTCTTGCTAGTTCTCCCACCCCCTCAGCACATACACATACACACAGGAAATTTAAGGATCATTCTCACCCACATGCCTTCACTGTCACCATAATAAACACCTGCTTTGTCACGTAGCCTGCACAAAAGTTAACCACTGGCTCCATATTTTATCCTCTTGAATTCAGGCTTCTCTGCTTAGCTTTTAAGGCCCTCTAGCACTTGCCTCTGCCTTTTACTTCATACTGTTTTAAAAACTCATTCTTTATACCATTTATAGCCATTTATTCATCTCATAAATGAAAGGATAATTTAGAATTATTAATATTTTAATATATAAATTTACACTAAACATAAAGATAGCCTAAAGGAATATGTGGGCAGTCTTGCTCTGTAGAATCAGAGAAGACCTCACAAACAACATGACACTTTAAGCTGGATCTCGAAGGTCCAAAGGAATCTACCAGGAAAACATGTTGACTTAGGATATCTGTAGTTCTCCTCCCATCTGGGGGTGGCTAGAGGTTTTCCTATAGCTTCATTATCCCTGATCCAGTTATAAGCATCTTTGGAGCCAACCACATCAGAAACTCAAACTCAGAATCACTTCTCATAGAGCATTATCAGTAGAAGATAGGTCCTTAGAGTATGTATAAATCAATTCATTTGTTTTACTGATGTGGAATCCAAAGCCTTAAATGACAAAAGGATTGCCCAATGCCACTCAACTAGTTAGTGACAGAGGTAGAACTTGACACAGAAGGATTCCTGAAATATCATTTTAGGGCTCTTTCCAGTAAATTGCTTTGTGACTTTAGTATGTCCAAGTTATCCCTTTGATCTCCCACTGTAAGATTATATTCCTTCTTTGGATCTTAGTTCTTTATTCCCCTACCTAAAAATGAGTGAGAATTAATGAATAGCTTTCTCTACCTATGCATTTTTGAGAGGGGGTACGCAGTCACTAGCTTGTACAGGGGCTTCACTTTCTTGTACACTTGCTAGAGTGGAGTGTAAAGATCTGAATGTAGTTGCCAGAAACTGGTGAAAAAGTACACTGGGTGCTGAAACTTTGATGGCTTCCCTCAAGCTTGGAAATAGATATATACTTTAAGTGTTCTCTTACTTTCATTATGATCAAACTGAAGCTTAAGTTGGGGATAGGGTAGTTCTTGCAGAAAGTCTGAGACAATCTGAGTCTGGAATCCAGGTTTCTGACTTCAAGTCCAGTCTGTTCTACACACTCATATTGCCTTATTGAGCTGGTTATGTCCTGGCTAGAGAAATTTCAAAAATACTAAATTTCAGGAGTCTGTTACAAAGAGAGTTCAGTTGCAATGTGGGCCAGAATACTTGCAGATGACCATAATGGGGGAGAGAGTCCAGAGTTTTGAGGGGAGAGGAAGGTGAAGTTGCCTCTTCAAAGCCTAGTTGGATGCTTTGGAGATTTTCTTGAGCCTCAGCTTCAATATGGGTTGGGTTTAAGGACTGTTTATCTCCACTACCCTCCTAATCACTTTCTGCTCATACCACCTTTCCTGTCATCTTCTCTTGCCTCTCTTTTGAGCACACCTTCTTCTATTCATAAATGAAAATCATTAATCTCTGTGCTGGTCTACCTCCATTTTTTCAACTATCCCTCATAGTTACTTTAAAAAGAACAAATATCCCACAAACCACTTTGCATTTGCTTTTAATTTCATGCTGTTTTAGATTAATTGATTTTTGTACTCTCCCACAATTCTCTACAGGAAAAGGAGATAGCTAAAAGCAAGCTTCTTCTCTTTTGGGAAAAAGAACTTATGCCATGTAGGTAATCTTTCACTCATCACTATCTATACTGATACCTTTTTTTTGGTTGATTCAAGTGGTCTCTCAACTATTGGTGATTGTTTTCAGTGGGCAGAGAATGTTTTTTTGGAAGATGAGGGAGAGATGAAGTTTAGGTCAGGAAATGTAGAATTTGGACGGTGTATTTGACATATGAATGGGCACATTGAATAGGCAACCAATTATATTAATCTGTTATTTGAGAAATAGTTTGAGATGGATATATAATTTGGGAGTCATTGGCAAAAAAATAGATGAAATTTTAAGCCATCAGAACTGATGGGATAAATAAGAGACCAAGTTTAGAGAGAAAGGAGAGTTCTGTGAAATTTCTCAGGCACTGATTTTATAAGGAGCTGGGAAGCAGTAGAAATTGGACTTATCTATCGGGAAGAGACAGCTTTGCTTTTCCCCTAGTTTAGTATTTTCATTAATAAATGTGGTACAGTGGGAAGAACTGGCACATTTGATTCTTTATGTACCTTGGATAAAGTCATTCACATATTCTGGGCCTTGGTTTTCTTTTTTCTTTTTTTGTAATTTTTTAAATTGATGTACTATATTCATATATCATAATGGGATAAAAAAAACTTGTGTAGACATACATGCACACATCATCCAGTTAGTCCCTATCCAATTCCCACCCCATTCCCTCTCCATCCCTCCTTCCCTTGCTTGGCTTAGTGATTGACATCAGTATGTTTGTTTAAGTACATCCTGTGCTTTAGAGAGTTTCATCCCCTCTCCCATCCCTTCAGTTAGGTTACCTTATTTGCTTCTCTATAGGATCTCCTTTGTCATCTGGAGTTCCTCCTATGACCCATTTCTCCTTAGCTTTCACATATTAGAGAAAGCATCTGATTTCTTATTTTTTGTGACTGACTAATCTCACTTAGCATAATGTCCTCCAGTTCCATCCATTTCCCTGAGAATGATATAATTGTGGGTTTTTTTTTATGGCTGAGTAAAATCCCATTGTGGACATATCCCAGAGTTTTGTAATCCATTCATCTGTTGATGGACATCTTGGCTGGTTCCACAGTTTGGCTATGGTGAATTGTGCAGCTATGAACATAGATACACATGCATTGTTTTGGTAGTTTGGTTTCCTTTCTTTTAGGTAGATACCCAGAGTGGTATTGCTGGATCAAATGGTAAATTTGTTCCCATTCTTCTGGGATCCTCCATAATGATTTCCAAAGTGGTTGCACTAATTTGCAACCCACCAACAATGTTTTAGAGTTCCCACTTCTCCACATCCTCACCAGCATTTGTTCTTGTCTTTTGAACAATTGCCATACTAGTTGGAGTTAGGTGGAATCTCAGGGTAGTTTTGATTTGCATCTCTCTAATTGCCAGTGATGTTGAGCATTTTTATGCATTTATTGGCTATTTGAATTTCTTCTTTTGTGAAGTGTCTATTTAGTTCACTTGCCCATTTTGATTGGATTCTTTGTTTTTTTGGGGGGGGGTTGGGATGAAACCCAGGGGTATTTGACCTCCGAGCTACACCCCCTGTCCTATTTTTAATTCTTTATTTTGAAACAGGGCCTCACTAAGTAGCTGAGACTGCCCGCAAACTGCGATCCTCCAGTCTCAGCCTCCCAAATGATGGGATTATAAGTATGTGCCACCATGCCCAGCTTATTTATGTGTGTGTGTGTGTGTGTGTGTGTGTGTGTGTGTGTGTGCTGAGTTTCTTGAGTTCTCTGTATATTCTAGATATTAGTCCTCTATTGGAGGAATAGATGGCAAAAATCTCCCATTCTCTTGGCTCTCGATTGAGGTTCTTAACAGTTTCCTTTGCTGAAGAGATCCTCTTTGGTTTAATGCAATCCCATGTGCCTTTGGGGTCTTGTTGAGAAATTTAAAAAAAAATTTTTTTGTGGTGCTGGGGTTTTCTACCTCTGGTTTATACTTTCAGACCCATTTTCTATTTTATTTGGGAATTGGGACTCACTGAGTTTTTGAGAGCCTCACTAAGTAGCTGAGACTGACTTCAAACCTGTGCGATCCTCCTGTCTCAGCCTCCCAAGTACTGAATTACAAGCGTGCACCACCATGCCCGGCTCTCTGTTGAGAAAGTTTTTATCTGTGCTTATGTGTTACAGTGTTGGATATATGCCCTCTTCAAGGAGCTGCACGTTCTCTGGTCTAATTTCCAAGTCTTTGATCCATCTTGAATTGATTTTTGTGCAGGATGAGAAAGTGGGATTTATTTCCATTTTCCTGCAAATGGTTAACCAGTTTTGCCAACATCATTTGTTGAACAGACTTTCTTCCAGTGTATGTTTTTGCCCCTTTATCAAAAATCAATTGGCTGTAAGTGTGAGGATTTGTTTCTGAGTCTTCTATTCTGCTCCATTGGTCTATGTATGTTTTTGTACCATGCTGTTTTTATTACAATGAATTTGTAGTATAGTTTAAAGTCAGGTATTGTGATTCTTCCTGCATAGTTTTTGTTGCTGAGAACTACTTTGACTATTCTGGGTTTTTTGTTGTTCCAAATGAATGTAAGGACTGATTTTTCTATGGACATTGCGTTGAATCTGTAGATTACTTTTAGAAGTATGGCCATTTTGATGATGTTTATCCTGCCTATACATGAACATGGGAGACCTTTCCATCTTCTAAGATCTTCTTCAATTTCTTTTTTCAATGTTTAATAATTTTCTTTGTAGAGATCTTTTACCTTCTTGGTTAAGTTTATTCCTTCTTAAGTATAATCAGAGGGATGGATGGGATGGTTTTATGTTCCAGAATGGCTTCTCTTAAGGAATTTGTATTCATCGAATTGGCAAATTCCTGCTATTATGTGCTATTAAGATGATTAGTTTGTGAACATACTTTGTACAGTTATGAATCCTACAGAAATGATAATTGCCATTTCTGTGATTATGTTCTATTTTGTCTACCTTACTTGTGGGATGGTGATGAATGACACTATTGACCTTGAGAATCATCAGATCCAGATTTCTATTTTGTCTCTTGCTCTGTGTCACTTTGTCATCATTTCCTTTGTCTGGTCCTCAATTTCTACATCTATAAAGTAAGGAACTTTGGTTCCTGCCAGTGGTTTTCAATATATATTTTTGTGGTACTGGGGGTTGAACCCAGGGACATTTTACCTCTGAGTTATATATCAGCCTTAATTTATATTCTTTATTTTGAAACTGTCTTGCTAAGTTGCTAAGGCTGTTCTTGAGCCTGTGATCCTCCTATCTTGTCTTCCTAAGTACTGGGATAACAGACATGTTCCACCATACCTAGCAGGTTTTAATATTTTTAAAAGTGGAGAAATCCATTTTAGAGATAAAACTGGTATAGCTTCTCTGATTGAGAGAGCAATGTTGGTGGGTAGGAATGGTTAGAGGTTTGGATTACTTGGAGACATCCTTTGAGTCATTTCTAGAAACTCAGGACTCCAAGGAATACAATGTGATTGCCAAATAATTAAGATTTCAAAGTGATTGCCAAATAATTAAGATTTCAAAGTCCTTCTGTTTCCACCATTCTATAGTTCGCTTGGTATTGGTATGAAGTCCAGGGGTCAGAAACCTTTTTCTTTGTTAGACAAGACTATAAATATAGTAGGCTTCATGGGCCAGTATGGTTTCCATTGTCCCTACTACCACCTTCTCTTTCTTCTTCTAAAATACTATTTAAAATGTAAAAAAGGAATACTTAGCTTATTGGTAGTGCAAAAACAGGCTGTGGACAAAATACACCCTATGGCTCATGGGTTTCTGATTCCTAGATGATCTGTGGTGTGATTCTAGCACCGAGTCTCCTAGACATTGTCAGTAGGTGCATGGTGGGGAGAGTGTAAGCCACCTGCCATCCCCAACAGAACCTTTGTATAGCTTGTAGTTTCCAGACTGCTCTTTGGTGGGCCTAGAGACAGAACCAGGCTTGTGTAATAGGTGGAACCTGAGCCTCAGTTGCATCTGCAGCCTTCCTTGAGATAGACAAGCTCCCTTGTCCCTCATAACCCCTTTGGCATACCTTGGCCATTCCACATGCATACAGCTTCAGGGAAGGCATAGCTAGTAATAATGGCCTATGCTGGTTTAGGATCAATAAGAGTGGCTTCTCTGTTGCAGGCACAGCTGGACAGGGGTGGTGAAAAGGGGATCATCCAAGCATCATAGTTTAGGCAGAGAGGAGGCCTAACTAGCATCAGATGTCTCTGCAGAGCAATAATGCTGCCACCTGCCTATGAGTATCTTAGCTTTGTAGAACCCAGAGGGATTTTCCAAAGAGCATTTAATTCATCTTCACTGTACCTTTGGGAGAGAAGAAAGGAGGGGAGAAGTTTTAGCTGTGATGGAGAAAAGGAGCTCTGGCTTCAAAGTTGGGAGCCACTGCTTGCTCACTGTTGTGTGGGGTAACTGAATAACTCTTCCTCTTGCCAGGCCTTTTTCTTAATTTGTAAAGTGGTACAATTGGACCAGATTAATGGCTCTAAAAGTGTGATCCTCAGATCAACAGCATCAATAGTATTATTACCTGAGAACTTGATAGAAATGCCAGCTCTAAGACTTCATTCCAGAATCAGGCAATCAGGAACTCTGGATTTGGGACCTTTAAAAAGCCCTCTAGGAACTGGGTGTGGTGATGAACACTTATAATCCCAGTACTTGGAAGGCTGAGACATGAGGATCACAGGGTCACAGCCAGCCTCATCTCCTTAGTGAGACCCTGTTTCAAAATAAAGAATTAAAAATAGGGCTGGAGCTATAGCTCAGAGGTAGAATGCCCTTGGGTTCATTCCATAGTACCAATAAAAGGCCTTCCAGACAAAGAAATTCATAGGACTGAAATAATCAAAGGCCTTTCCAGATATTATCCTTTGGTAGCTTAAGACAATGGGTATAAAAATATATTTTAAACTGTGCCCTATACATTTTAGGGATGATGATGGCAATGGTAGAGTTGATGATAGGATGATGTTCCTGTTGAAATTATGTCATAACCTAGCATCCAGGCTCACCCCTAAGTCCTTCGCCTCACTTCCCCTTTGAAGTCTCTCAAGGCATGTAATACAGAGAGATACTCTCAGGAGCTTATATATGGTGTGAGTAGATGAGTTAGATAGGCAAGCTATTCCAGATGTTTGGTCAAGAAGACTCTTGAGGAACCAGAGAATAGGTCCAGCCAGTATTAGAGATTCAGAGGGAGGCAAATCTCACTGGATTGGGGATTGGGCCATTGGAAATAATTCTTAGTATTAGTGGTGATAGGATCTGAAAAGAATGGGAGAATTTAAACACGATCCCTAAATGTGAGAGAATATTAGAAGGGATGAATTGTGAAGGAGAGGCACAAAGGCAGTAAAATATGGCATGTGGCCTCACCATATGTAATATTAAAACTAGCAGGATCTAGTTATGTAATATTAAAACTAGATATTTATCTAGGGATCTAGATGATTCTATGAGTGTTGGCTATAACTCCAGAAATGTTCTTACTCTGAAAAGCATAAGGGAATATGAGTTATGATATAGGGAAGACCTAGACTGTGTTCTAGAATTTAAAAATTAAGTCATTCCAAAAAAGATTTATATTTTAGTTTAATGAACATTTCAGTCAGCATTCTCACTGCTATGACCCAAACACCTGATAAAGCACAGCTTTAGAGGAAGGAAGATTTATTTACTTGTTATAAGTTCATAATGGCTGGGAGAGAGAAGAGCAGAAGTTGTAGCATCCAGTCTGGGAAACACCGTCCCTAGTCATCCCTTTCCAGCAACCAAGTCCCACCTCCAACATGGCAGCCTCCAGCCCATGAGGTCTGGGGGACACTTTAGAATCTAAACCATAACAATCAACAAATTGATTTTTAACACATTTTCCAAGTAATCTCAACACTCCAGACATTATGGTTTAACAAATGACTTCTATAAGATTGCTCAGAAAGTTAATGGCCAAGTTGGGACTGGAATCTGGTTCTCCTGACTTCTAGTCTAGTGTGTTCCTTTTGTAATCTGTATTTTCTTTGAGGCTTCTGGAATGGAGTGTTTAACCCCAAATACAGATCTTAGAAGGCACATTTTTGAGGTATAGCTGGAAGGAGACTATGGCAAATTATTGATAATTTGCAATGCCAAGCTGAAGCTTTTAGATATTTTTCTTGTAGGTAATAGAAGGCTGTCAAAGGTTGTGGAACTGAGGTGTGATGCCACCTGCAATTTAGGAAGATTACATTAATAGGATAGTACAGCGATATCTTGTAGATTGGAGTGGACAGTATTTTGAGGGAGCAAACAATTACGAAGTAACCTTACTACAGGCTAGAAATACCACAGACCCTCTCCCCCTTCCCATGCCATGCATACAATTGTGTGTATGTGTGTGTGTGTGTTTGTATGTGTGTGTGTGTGTGTGTGTGTGTGTGTGTGTGTGTGTGTGTGTATTACTGGGTATTGAACCCAGGGACATTCTACTTCTGAGATAATCCAGCCCCGTTTTATTTATTTTTTATTTTGAAATAGGGCCTCACTAAGTTGCTAAAAGCCTTTTAAAGTGTCTGAGGCTGACCTCAAAACTGCAGTCCTCTCATCTCAGCCTCTCAAGTACTGGGATTGCAGGTATGTGCCATTATTCCCAGCACAATTGTATTTTTTAACATACATAAATAATAATTTAGCTTCAAAATACAGCTTTTCTTCCAGGATTTCAACTATTTGTGATGGGGATAGTTGCAAGCTGGAGCCTTCCTGGCCCTGGAACATAATGTAGTTGAGGAGATCTCCCTGGACTACACTCAGACCAGACCTTGCTAAAAGCCCCATGTTGGTCTCTACTCTCTGGCTTTATTTTGCATTCAGGTTTTTATGTGTCACAAGCCTGAGACCCACAGTTTAGGGAGTACCCCTCCCCTTCTTTAACTCCTCTCACAAAGCCCCAGGCTCAGAGAGACTGCATGTACATGTCACCATGTCTGTTGCACCACCTGGTCATCTCTAGGGTCTTTGGCTACAACAAAGAGCCTCGTTTTTATGAACATACTGACAAGCCTCAGATTTCAGATAGGGCCAGGCTAGGGTGTGAATGGAGGAAGTCAGGAGACCAGAGTTCTCTTCATTTCTAGTCCAGGGCCCCTTCTTCAATACTGTGCTGCCTCCCACATCCTTGGTGGGAAATCCCTTGGTCCTTTCCACCCACAGCCCTGTGCCCTCCCAAGTTTTAATGCCAGTGATAGCCTGGGTGAGAATACATCACCGTTGCCTACTGCTGACCATGCTTTTTATACCTTTTCTTTCTTTCTTTCTTTCTTTCTTTCTTTCTTTCTTTCTTTCTTTCTTTCATCTTTCTCTCTTTTTCTTTCTTTTCTTTTCTTTTCTTTTCTTTCTGTGGTACTGAGGATTGAACCCAGGGGCATTTTACATCTGAGCTGTACTTTCAGCCCTATTTTTATTTTGCGACAGCATCTCCCTGAGTTGCTGAGGCTGGCCATGAACCTGTGATCCTCCTGTCTCAGCCTCCTATTATAGCCATGTGCCACCATGCCCAGCTCAGCCATTTTTTTGCCATCCTTTTTTCTCACCTTGAGTAGCTGGTGCCAAGGCACCACCCAGGGACTTTCCTTCCTTGAGCTACCCTGAGTGGTAAGGCTTCCAACTCCAGATCTTCCTTGAGTAAAAACACATACAAAAAAGCTAATTGTTGACTCAAAGACCAGGTCAGCACTAAGCACAGCAGTATTTAAAATATGGATGGCACAGGGTCTTTGGCTGAAGCTGCTCTGGCCAAACCTTTCCAGGGCTCTGACAGGGTCTTTGGTGCGAGCCAATGGCAACACCAGCCAGAGAAGCATCGGGCGGCTCTCAGAGTTCATACAATGTCATGCTGTCTAGATTTTCATCATGAATGTTCCCGAGAGGCAAATGCAAAGGGAATTGGGTTGATTTCAACTGGAAAATATTCCTGCCATCTCAATGTTCTCTGGAATAACCTGCTTGCAGCTGTCATGGGGCGGCCTCCTCCATGTAGTACTCAAGCTCCAGGGATCTAGAGGGGAAGAGGAGGAGGGGACCAGATTCTGTACTGCCAACCTCTAACCTGGCTGGTGCTTGTAATTTTCAGGCCTGGAATTGAGTCTCAGGCTGGGGCTGGTGTCAAGGGAGAGGGATTCATGGAACAGGTCCCTTCTGGGTGGATCTCTGCATACAGCTGGTTGCATTTCTTTTACTGACTGTCTTTCAACAGGAAGAAGTCACCTTCTGATGGAGAAGCACATTCCCTTAGACAGAGACTCTAGATGGCTGGTGGGCAGGAGACCCAGGTGTAGTTCTTAGATCTGCCAGCACCTTGAATTGCAGCTTCAGAAAAATCGGTTGTTTCCCCATGTTTCAGTTTCTTTCATTTAAAGTGGAATTACTGTTTCTCACATCTGTGGATTAAGAATAGGGTTTGGGGGACAGTAATGGATGAGATAGTAGAAGAAAAATGATGCTAGGAATTTATTCTTGCTTTCCTCCAGACCCAGGGAAACAAACTAGTTGCCATTTCCTCTCTTGCTGTCTTGTGATGTTGGTAGAATGGCAGGGTATAATAAAGTTTCCAGGGATTTACATGGTTGGGAGAATGAGGAAAATCATAGCATAAACAGCATAACTCCATATGAAAGTGGTGATACCCTAAAAATGTTATCAGGGAGATGCTGATAGCAAGATAGAAGTAAAGTTTGGTTACAATGGGAAACAAGATGGTGGGGTCAGGAGCTGATACCCAAGGTGTCAGGAGAATAGAAAGTGCTAAGAATACATTTTATTGCCCCTTACCATTGTACCCTGGACTGAGTCTAATTTATGCTCCAGACATTGCCTTAATTACCTACCAATATTGCCAGATTCTTGGTTTAGATTTGGTATCTCCCAGTCCCCAATTCCCTTTGGATAAGGGGAGTATTTGGCACATATATCTGGGAAAGGGTGTCAGAGAACAAAAGGCTTCTATACTGGTATCAGAGCTCACTTTGGTTCTACCTGTGCTCTCATGCTCCAGTCTCTGACTTACTGGCCACCTGTCCAGTATGGTGGTTACTAGCCAAATGAACAGCCCTGCATTGCTCATGAGAAGGACTGAATAACACTATGAATGGCTTGCAGTAGCCCACCACTTCTGTGAGACCTCAGAGTTCATATCCTGCTGAGAACAGAGTAAGATACTCATTATTTTCCTTTTATGAGGAGGGGTACTAGAATTGAACTCAGGGGCATTCTACAACCAAATATACCACTAGCCCTATTTATTTTTCTTTTAAAATTTATTGTTGCATTGTAATCATACATCATCATGAATGGTAGAGGCACACATGCACACATCACTTATTTAGCCCTTTCCCAATTCCCACCCCATTCCCTCTCCCCTCCCTCCTTCTCAAGTTCAGCCTAGTGACTGACTTTGATATGTTTAAGAACACACATCATGTGTATTAGGGTTTTTCTTCTTTCCCCATCCCATTTCCCTAAGTTAGGTTGCCTTCTTTACTCATCTAAGATTTCTCCTTCTCTGTCTCGAGTCCTTCCTATATCCCATTTTCTCCCTAGCATCTACATATTAGGGAAAACATGCAACTTTTCACTTTTTGTGACTGGCTAATCTCACTTAGCATAATGTTCTCCAGTTCCATCCATTTCCCTGAAAATGACATAATTTTGTTCTTTTTTATGGCTGAGTAAAATTCCATTGTATACATATCCCATAGTTTTGCAATCTGTTCACAATTGTCAAACTATGGAACCAGCCAAGATACTCTATTTTTTTGAAAGAGGTTCTTGCGAAGTTACTGAGGGTCTCCCTAAGTTGACGAGGCTGGCCTTCAACCTGTGATTCTCCTGTCTCAACCTCTCAAGTATTGGGATTACATGTGTATGTGCCACTGTACCCAGATAAAGAATCTAGTCTTTATTATTTTTTAATTGGTGCATTGAAGTCATACATCTTAATGGGATAAAAGACTTGTGGAGACATTCATGCACACATCACCCAATTAGCCCTTACCCAATCCCCACCCCATTCCCTCCCCATCCCTCCTGCCCATGCTTGGCTTAGTGATTGACTTTGAGATGTTTGTTTAAGTACATCTTGTGCTTTAGAGAGTTTACCTCTTCTCCCTCCCATCTCCTCAGTTAGGTCTTTTTTTTTTCTTTTTATTTTATTTTATTTTTTTTTTAATTTTATTTTATTGGTGCACTGTATTCATACATCATAGTGGGATACGAACTTTTGTAGACATACATGCACACATCGCCCAGTCAGCCCCCACCCGATCCCCACCCCATTCTCTCCCCATCCCTCCCTCCCATGCTTGGCTTAGTGGTTGACATCTAGTATTATAGCAATTTATCCAAAATTAAAAATGATAATCTCACATAACAGTTTCATTTGTCTGATACCAAGCTTTTGATGACTTAAAGATAACATTTCAATATTTCTTTTTGCTTTCTTTCTTACCAGAGAATCTATTTTTTTCTATTTTTTAGGTGAAACTATCATATATTTATATATTTATTTTTCAGAAAAAATCTATCCTAATATGGAATATGGATTCTAGATACCCAAAACGATCTTGAAAAAAAACAAAGCTACAAGATATATATTTTCTGATTTCAAACGATATAAAGCTACAATAATTGAAACAGTGTAGTACTGTTCTAAAGTCAGATATATAAACCATTGGAGTTAAATACAAGCCTAGAGCTAAATTCTTCCCTATATTGTCAAGTTATTTTTGACAAGGTTTCCACGAACATTTGGTGGTGGAAATAATAATCTTTTAACTAAATATTGTTGAAAAATAATAATTACATGGAAAAGAATAAAATTGGACCCTTATCTAATCCCACATACAAGTATTAACTCAAAATAGATAAAAGACCTAAATATAAATCTTAAGACTATAAACTTTTAGAAGAAAATCTGGGTCATAAAACCTCACAACATTGAAATTGGCAGTGATTTCTTGGATATGATTTCAATGGCACAGGCAACAGAAGAATATACAAACTCCCTAAAAAATAAAAAAAAATATTGTATATCCAAAGACAATGTAAACAGAGTTAAAAGTTACTAACAGAATTGGATAAAATATTTCCAAATGCTATATCTGAAGGTATATTAATATTCCAACTAGAAATCCTAAAAATTAACAACAATAAAGGCAAACAATACAATTTAGAGATAGGTAAAAGACTAACATAAATAATGAATCTCCACAGATAACCAATCTTAGTTGTCTGTTGGATGGAAAATCTTGTTTCTCTGGTTCTGGTGAGTGTTACCTATTTCTTCTTTGTAGTTAATCTCTTTGAGTATTTTCTCTAGCGCTGGTTTTGAAGACATAAATTCCTTCAGTTTCTGTTTGTCATGGAAGCTTCTTATTTCTCCATCTAATTTGATAGAAAGTTTTGCTGGGTAGGAAATTTTTGGCTGGAAGTTGTTTTCTTTCAGAGTTTGGAATATGTTACTCCAAGCCCTTCTGGCTCTCATGACTTGGTTTGGGAAGTCTGGAGTGATTCTAATTGGTTTGCCTCTGAATGTCACTTGGCCCTTTGTTTTTGGTGCCTTTAAGATTCTCTGCTTGGCTTCCACATTGGTCATTTTGACAATTATGTGGCGTGGGGATCCTCTTCTCCCATCCTGTCTAAAGGGAGTTCTATAAGTTTCCTTGACCTGTGTATCGATCTCTTGCTCTATATTTGGAAAATTTTCTGCTATTACTTCCTTGAAGAGATTGTTGATCCCTTTGGTTTCACTTTCTTTTCCCTCCTCTATTCCAATTATTCTTAGGTTAGCTCTCTTAAGAAGGGCCCATATTTCTTCAATGTCAGATTCCTGCTGTCGGATATTTTTTTCTAGATTAGAAACTATGAGTTCATTTTTGGATTGCTCATCTTCTAAGAGCGAGATTCTGTTCTCCATGTGTTCTAATCGGTTGTTTGTGCTTTGAATTGAGGCCTTTACTTCATTAATTGCATCCTTTATCTCTTTTTGGCTTTCTCTGAGTTCTTTTCGAAGCACCTCTATTATTTCTACAGTTATTTTCCTGATTTGATCTTCTAGAAATCTCTGATTTTCTGTTTTATCGGGTTCTGATGTTGGGGGGTTGTGGGCATTCATTGCTCCAGTGTTATTCCTCTTTCCCATGATTTCGGATGTTTGTACCTTCTCTGGGTTCTTCCCTTGGGTCACTATGACTTCACTTAAGGTGTTCTGGATCTCGAGTCAGTAGTATCTCAGACCCCACTACTCCTTTACTGGGTTGTATCACAGAGTCTCCGACCCAGAGAGTCGATAGAGGCTGCTTTAAACTATGGGGGGTGCCAGGTTGCACGTTCTCCTATGGTGTGATATCTCTGCCACCACCACTCCCTCACTGGGTCAAGTCCCAGGAGGTACAGTACTGGGATTTCTCCTCTGTGGCCCGCAATTTGACTCACTGTTCTTGAGTACGCAGATGTAGCTGTACTGGACTCATTGAATTCACTGCTGCTGCTGCCGCCGGTAACAATATGGCGCCGCTGCCACGCCCTCGGCCGTGAGGCTGGCGTATTTTTTCTTCTCTGGTTTTGATTTCCACTCTGAATCCCTGCAGCGTGGGCTGAGCTCGGTCACTGGGAGCTTTAAATGCTCTCTGCGCCGAAAGATCCCGCCTGGCTGTTCCGCAGCGGCTCACCTCAGCTTGCTGTAGCCGTCCGTTGAGTTCGCCACTGCCGCTGGCAGTATGGAGCTGCTGCCACGTCCTCGGGCGCGTGTGTCTCCTCTGTGGCCCTGAGCTCTGTTCTCAGTTCGCTTTCTCTCTGGAGCCTGGTGGTTTTTTTGTTTTTCTGGTGATGGTGTTTTCTGGCTATGAAAGGCACTGGTTCTGTGGTAATGGAGACTGGTTGTTAGCGGGGCTCTTAAGCCCCGCTTTTCTCGGTCGCCATCTTCCTGGAAGTACCTCAGTTAGGTCTTTACAAGAGCTCTTTATGAAGTTTTAAAACACCAAAGAAAAGAAATCTGGGAAAGAATGGTTGGAATAGGCTTCTTACCATCTGGCCATCACACACTTGCCTTTGCAGTGAGCCCAAACCCAGAGATTATCCTCAGGTCTCCTGTTTCTTAGCCCTTTTATCTAGGAAAGAGTGTTCATAGCCATTCTTTCACTGGAGTCTCCCTGATACTGTGGAGGGAAGCAAATCAGGAGTTATTATACTCATTTGACACATACAAAAACTGAGCTTCAGTGAAATAAAACAACAGGCAAAGACTACTAGTTATTAAGCAATATTATGAGACTGAGAGTGGAAAAATTCTGGATATCTTTGATTCCTTTTTGTCTAGTTTTAGCCCACTGTCAAGTCTGGTTGACCCTCTTCTGTACTTTACTCTCAATCAGTCTACTTTTCTCCATTATTACCATTCCACTCTTGCCCAGCCCTTTATTCCATCTTTTATATTGTGGTCAGAGTGGTCTTTCTGACATGTAAAGCTTATCATGACACATTCCTATTTATAAACCTTGCAACTGCTCTTGGAAATAAGCTCTTGGACCTGCCTCTACAGTTCTATGAGCTCTCTACCCAAATCCCTTCCTGCTTCTTCCTTGCATTCTATTTTCTGAGAACTGAGAATTTTTCAGGTCTTGAAGATTATTGGCTTTTTTCTTTTCTTTTTTTTCAGCACTGGGGATGGAACCCACAGACATTCTACCTCTGAACTATACCCTAGCTCTATTTTTTATTCTTTATTTTGAAACAGGGTCTCACTGTGTTGCAAAGGGCTTCACTAAGTAGCTGAGGCTGTTTGTGAACCACTATCCTCCGATCTCAGCCTCCCGAATGCTGGGATTACAAGCGTGTGCCACCATACCCAGCTTAGATTATTGGATTTTTTTGGTGGTACTGGGGTTCCTGGAAGCCCATCTACCTCTGGGCTACACTGCCGGATATATTTTTTTTTATATTTTTTATTTGAAAACAGGGTCTCTTAAGCCACCGTGTCTGGCTTTGAGCCTGCACGATCCTGCTGTCTCCACCTCCCAAGCACGGGGATTACAAGTGTGTGCCATCACGCCAGGCTAAATTATTGGCTTTTTTGACACTGAGGATTGAACCCAAGGTCATTCTACTTCTGAGGCACACCATAAGACATTTTTTAAAAAAGTTTTTTGAAAGAGAGTCTTACTAAGTTGCTCACACTGGACTTGAACCTGTGTTACTCCTGTCTCAGCCTCCCAAGTGCTGGGATTACAAGTATGAACAATTGCACCTGGTGACTATTGACTATTTTTCTGACTCCAATCTATGTGCATGCTGTTTCTTTGAATACTACACCATATTCAACACTTATTTTTACTTGATACACTTCTACTTGTCCTTTAAGCACTAGGACAGCATTGCTTCTTGGAGAAACTTCCACTGACTTCCCTTGTTACCCAGGCTGGGTTAGGGCCCCTTTTCTGAATTTTCACAGCACCTAGGACTTTCATGTTAATATAGCTGTTATTATCTATATTACAATAGTCTGTTAACTTTTCTTTTCTAGTAGATTGTGAGAAATATGTTAATTTTATCTAGGCATGGTGGTGCATGCCTGCAATGCCAGTAGTTGGAAGGCTGATGCAAGAGTATTGCCGGTTTGAAGCCAGTCTCAGCAACTTAACAAGACCTTGTTTCAAAATAAAAAATAAAAAAGGGCTGGGGTTTTTTTTCAGAGAAAGAAAAGACAGATGTCAATTTAATATTACCAGTACCTAGCACAGAGCCAGGCACATTAGAGGTGTTTATAGCTATTTTTTGATTAGTTGGAGGAATGAATGCATGAACAAATGGAAGAATAAATGAATAGTGGCTCCTAGTTCACTCACCTTGTAACCCAATGTTCTATTTTTCCTTGGCAACAACATATTTGAATACAAATATAGTCCTAGAGCATTCAGATGATCATTCCTAGTGAATATTTAGGGCTTTGGGGAAAGTGATCTGGCATCTGCTATGAGTCAGGCACACTGTTTAACAATCTATATACAATGCATTCATTCATTTATTTTTAATTAGTTATATCTCAAATACCTACTTTATGCTGGTGGAAACTATTATCATCCTGGATTTATGAATTAGGGAACAGAAGAGCAGGGATGCTAAGTCTCTTTCCCAAGACCACCAGCCATTTAGTGGTGGGGCTGGGTTTTGGACTTCAGCTTGTATGATTCTATAACATATGTGCTATAGTACTAACACAGGCCATAGTTACCTGAGAACAGAACAGTCTTCTCTATTTCCCACATCATAGGGTATATAAGAGCAGTTTAACGCTTTTGAATGAAAAATGTTATAAATAGCCCATTAAAGGCTTGAAAGATTTCCAAAATGGTATAAATTTCTCTGCACTGCCTCACCTTAGTGTTCTTTTCCTGGTAGCTTAAATAGACATTTGTAATGGAATCCAGTACAGAGAAAAGCTAGTGCTAGGAAATAAAATGTTTGAATTCTGTGTGGCAGCTACAGAGGATAGGTTGGGTCTGCCTCTCTCAGATTATGGTGGTAAGGACCAAACTGAGCTTTTCTGTCATGGTCATGCTTCTTCACTGTATAAGGCAGTACAATTTGCAGATAACTTTTATATCTATTACTTAATTAGAAACTTAGAATTTTCCTATGCAGAAGACAAAGAATTAGACTTAAAGGTAGCATGTCACTTGGTCAAGGTAGCCCAGAATCGAGACTTACAGATTTCCTAACTGTGAACAACACTATACAAGTAGAAAGATGTAATTTTATTGTGCTTATGATAATTTGTTGGGTAGGAAGACTATTTCTCACTTCCATATGTGTGTTAGGGAATCAGTTTCAGGTTGTGCTTCATCACTCCCTCTTTTCTCCTTCCTGCTGACTAGAATCTGGGTGTGATGGTAGGACATAGGGCAGCCAATTTAGACCATGAATTAAAACTATATGCTAAGAATGATAGAGAAAAGGGAAACCTTGTTCTGAACAGTATCATCATTGTCCTATTTATGTTATGAATGTTAGTTGTATGATTAATATATGAAAGACACTGTTTTAGGGTAGTATTCCTTGCCAGCATGAAGCTCACTTTGTGGCTGAAGAGTGTCAAAGACATATAAATAAAACAGTGTATTAGATGGTGACAAGTGCTAAGGAGGAAATTAAAACAGAATAAGGGACAGGTTTTATGTATAAGGGTTATAATTTTAGATATAATTTGAGAATTGTAATGACATGATGAAAGCAGGACATACTGAAGGGATAAAGGATAAGGGATAAGCAGAAAACATATTAGAGTTTTGAGGCTGGCAAAATGGTGATTCCCCAAGGAAAGATCCATAAGTAATTTGGCTGTTTCAGACCAGGCCTCCTAGCATAGAATTAGTCCTCAAAAATATTCAAGGCTAAAAAGTGATGGGAGAATTCAAATGATGACTTTGAGTTGTGGGCGCATATATGATCCCTATGTGCAAATGCAAAATACACAAGAAAAGTAGATGTATAAAACCAGATGATACAACACTGCTTAATTATAACAGGAATGGCATAGGCAGAGATGAAACCTGAATCTTTAGACCATGAACTTGGGTTTGTGATTGGACAAAATTTTCTTCCTTTCTGAATCATAGTACACTCTTATATGTGATTGAAGATACTTGGTTGGGTAGATGATACTTGGTTGAGTTGGGCTCAACTCAGGAGTATACCAGGAGTGTGGGGAGACCTGCTAAGGCCTATTGAGGTTGAGATAGAGGGTAGAAGAGAAGGCAGGGATTCTGGTCACCCCTCTGCTTCATCAGAGCCCATTAACTGGGCAGGATGATCTTTGGGTGTCTGCTACCTCAGATCCTCCATCACTTTGCTTGCGTGGCAATAGCACTGGCAAAAGTTTCTCATCCTACCATGTAGCTCATTCAGGGATTTGAGGGAGGTTTCTTGAGTGATATTGGTGTCACAGAAGTGAGCAAGGATTAAAGAGAGAGGGTTGTAGCTTGTGGAACTGGCAGTTTCTACTCAGTGCTTTCACAGAATAAGAAAGAAGACTCTTTAGGCCTCGGGGTCAGAGCAGCTTCTGTGGTAGCTGGTTATCAAATGTTAGTCCAAGGTTGATGTTGACAGTGTCTTCCATTTATTTACCTTTGGTTCCAAGACGCCAATGCTGTAGAACTTTAAGGCTTTTAAAACTTGTTGGGTTGGAACTGTCCTACCACTCCCTGGCAAAAGGGCAATTCATAAGGTTACTACATATGAGTATCTTTGGAATTGATAGTTTCATAGTGTGATTTTTTATATGCCAAGGCCATCCAGAATTACATTGCTATTTGTCTCTTTTCTCTAACTGCTTATGAGCATAGGGAGTAGATAGGTCAAGGACTAGGGTTAATAATTTCTCACCTTTTTTCACTACATTATGTTTTACACAGTACTTTTCATTCTAGGCTCTCGGTTAAGTTTCACATAAATCCTGTGGGATCAATAGAACTTGGATTCTTATTCTCATATGATAGCTCCTACCTCTTCATTCTTTAAGGCAAAACTAGAGCTTCACATCCTCTGGGACAATTCCATTCAACCACAAAACTTGAACTCTATTTTTTCATGTATAGTCAATAATTTGAATCTTCAGTTGTTTCCTGCATAAATATTTGTGTTCCCTCAGCCAACCATCACCGCCTCTAACAAAGCCTTCTCACTAGTTTTCCCACTCCAATCCTTTTTTTATTTTTTGTGGTATTGGGTATTAAACTCAGGTGCTTTCTACCACTGAGCTAAAACCCCAGCACTTTTTGTTTTCAAACAGAATCTTGCTAAGTTCCTGAGGACTTGAACTTGGAATCCTCCTGCTTCAGCCTCCTGAGTAGCTTGGATGACAGGCATGTTCTACTATACTTGGCTTCCTGCTTCAACTCTTATTTCCCAATTCCCATCCTATTCCCTCCCCCTTCCTTCCTTCTCTTGTTTGGTTTAGTGATTATTTTTATTGCAGTCACTGAAAATATAATTTTGCTTCTTTATTTAACTATAGTCTATCTTTCTTCTCTAGAATGTAAGTTGTTTGAGAACAGGGCTTTGTTCTGTTCAATACCAACTTCTTAGTTTCCAAAACAGTATTTGGTTCATAGGAGATACTACAAATTTGTTGAATGAATAAATAAAGAAGACCATGAAAGCCATAAGGACTGGATCTATTCAATTCTTCTATTTATGTTCCTCATGCTATGCTAAACATACTTGCATTAATCAAACAATAGAACTTGGAGCAGAATGGGCTCTCCGAGACCTTTAGTCTACCTCTCTAGCATAATAGTAAGACTTGGAGGGAAAGTCTTACCAGGGGCCTTCCAGCAAGTTGTTGGCAGAATTGGAGTAAGAATTCAAGTCATGTGAATCAGAATCTATCATTTTCCTACTACACCATGTTAGACAAATGAAGTAGTCATATTTCTCAATTATAGAGCAAAAAGCAAGGCCCTGCCAGTTTGTAGCAGTAAGTTCTGAGAAGATTAATGTGCAGGTGGAAGAATTTGGCTTTTCCACAGACTGGATTTTTTTCTGAATATTTTTGTCTGATTTTGGAGGGTAATAACAACTAGACCAAGTATTTCATAGATACCTTCACTTGTAAATCCATAAATAACAAAATCATCCAGTACATTAATTAATAAGCATTTCTAAGTACCTAGAAAGCACCTAAGCTTGTGCTAGATGCTTAGAAAACTCTTAAGATGTTTAACCTTAATTCTTGCTCTCTAGGAACATTCTAACAATGCGAGCAAGTCCCATCTGCCTGAAATAAGCACCCAGATTGTTAAATACAGACAAGAAGTGCTGTTGAGAATAGTAGAGGGCCAATGAGGGCTGAAGCAGAACATTTTATGGAGGAAAAGGGATATTTTTGTACTTGTTTCAACTGTACTTCTGTTATACTTCTCTTATGGTTTGGATTTAGAATGTACCCCAGGCCTCAAAAGGCAGCCATATGGCATATTGGAGGTGAAGTAGACAAGACAGCCATGTTGGAGGCAGAACTTGATTACTGAGAAGGGTGCCATTGGGTGTGGACTTTCTGCGTGTGGTTTTGGGGGAGGGGTCTCCTCCTCCCCTTGCTGTCTCTTTGCTTATAGCTTCAATGATGTGAGAGTAGAATTTCTTTGCTTTGACTCACTCCACTTCCTACCACTGTGCCCTTAGCTCTGCAGACTTCACCCAGCCTAACATGGGCTGAAACCTCTGATATCTCCAGAACTGTGAGCAAATAATCTTCTTTTCTCTAAGTTGTAGTCATCAGTTACTTGGGGCCACATTAGTAAAAATGTTGACTGGAAAAACTCTGTAAGCGCTTTGAATTTCTTCATTCAGAAGTGTTTATTTGGACCAAGAAAAGCAGCATTTATGAGTCCCGCTAACAATCAATCTCTATTACCACAAAATCAGCACTTTCCATAGCCAGAAAACACCACCAGCAGAGAAATAAAACCCGTAAATACAAGAGACAGAGAGAAGGAAGGCTAGAAGAATGGCCAGACACCAGAGAGGAAACCAGCCCGCATTCTGGTGGCCAAGCATTGCTGGCGCCATCTTCCCTTGCAGTGCTGGGCAGCAGAGAGGAGGGGGACTCAGAACGGAGCTCAAAACTAGAGAAGAGATACACCGGCCTCACAGCCGAGGGTGTGGCAGCAGCGCCATACTGCCAGCGGTGGCAGAGAATTCACCAAATGGCTCCAGATCAGTGCACTCAACAATCCACCAGGCTCCAGTGAGAAGGGGTAGACATGGAACTGAGGTGAGCAGCTGTAGAACAGCCGGGTGGAATTCAGCAGTTTTTTTTGGCGCAAGGAGCATGTAAAGCTCCCAGGGGCCAGGCTCAGCATGCCCTCCAGAGACTCAGAATGGACTCAAAACCAGAAAAGAAATACACCAGCCTCATGGCTGAGGGCGTGGCAGCAGCGCCAAATAGTCAGTGGTGGTAGCAGCGAGTTCACTGAGTCCACGAGAGCTCCATTTCAGCACACTCAACAATCGTGAGTCAAATTGTAGCCCCTAAAGGAGAAATCCCAGTATAGCACCTCCAGGGATGTGCACAGCTTTGATAATCTCACTGGGTCTGAGATTTTGCAGTCTAACCCAGTTAAGGAGTAGTGGTGGCAGAGATACAACACCTAGTCGCAGCTCCCCGTGGGAAAACACCCAGCCTGGCACCCACATGATCTTGCGCAGCATCAATTAACTCCCTGGGTCTGAGACTTTGAGATAAAACTCAGTAAAGGAGTAGTGGTGGCTGAGATTACCACAGACTTGAGATCCAGAGCACCCATAGTGAAGTTGTGGTGACCAAGGGAAGAAATCAGAGAAGGCACAAACTTCTGAAATCATGGGAAAGAGGAATAACAATGGAACAATGAATGCCCACAACCCCACAACATCAGAACCTGATAACACAGAAATTCAGAGATCTCTAAAAGATCAAATCAGGAAAATAACTGTATAGGACCTTCGAAAAGAATTCAGAGAGAGTCTAAAAGAAATAAAGGATGCAATCATTGAAGTAAAGGCCTCAATTCAAAGTATAAACAACCGATTAGACCACATGGAGAATAGAATCTTGCTCCTAGAAGATGATCACTCTAAAAATGAATGCATAGTTTATAATTAGAAAAAAAATCTGACAGCAGGAATTTGACATTGAAGAAATATGGGGCCATTTTAAGATAGCTAACTTAAGAATAACTGGAATAGAGGAAGGAAAAGAAGGTGAAACCAAAGGGATCAATAAGCTCTTCAAGGAAGTAATAGCAGAAAAATTTCCAAACACAGAGCAAGAGGTGGATACATAGGTCCAGGAAACTTATAGAACTCCCTTTAGACAGGATCAGAGAAGAAGTTCCGCACGCCACATAATTGTTAAAATGACTAATGTGGAAGCCAAGGAGAGAATCTTAAAGGCAACAAAAACAAAAGGCCAAGTGACATTCAGAGGCAAACCAATTAGAATCACTACAGACTTCCCAAACCAAGTCATGAAAGCCAGAAGGGCTTGGAGTAACTTATTCCAAACTCTGAAAGAAAACAACTTCCAGCCAAAAATTTCCTACCCAGCAAAACTATCTATCAAATTAGATGGGGAAATAAGAAGCTTCCATGACAAACAAAAACTGAAGGAATTTATGTCTTCAAAACCAGCGCTAGAGAAAATACTCAAGGAGATTAACTGCAAAAAAGAAATAGGTAATACACGCCAGAACCAAAGAAAGAAGATTTCCCATCCAGCAGAAAACTAAACAAAGAAGAATAAACAGTATCTCAAACAGAAATAAAATCTAAACACGTTAGGAATTAAAATTATCTCTCAATAATCACACTGAATGAAAATGGCCTCAACTCCCAAATAAAAAGACATAAAGTGGCAAAATGGATTAAAAACCAGAATCCATCCATCTGCTGCTTACAAGAAACACACTTTACAAGTAAAGATAGGAACAGACTCAAGGTAAAGGGCTAGAGCAAGGTAATCCATGCTAACAGAACGCAAAGGCAAGCAGGAGTAGCAACTATGCTTTCAGACAAGTTAGACTTCAAACCCAAACTTATTAGAAGAGACCAAGAAGGTCATATTTTACTGGTAAAAGGAATAATCCAGTAAGAGGAAATAATAATAATCAACATATATGCCCCAAACATAGGTGCAGCATCTTTCATAAATCAAATTATTTGTGACATGAAGGCACACATAAATCCCAATACAATAATACTGGGAGAATTCAACACACCTCTCACAACACTAGACCGATCTTCCAGACAAAGGGTCAGTAAAGATGCCTCAGAACTAAAGAACACCATTAATCAAATGGGCCTGTTGGACACATATAGAATATTTCATCCAACTAGAGCGGAGTTTACATTTTTCTCAGCTGCTCACGGAACCTTCTCCAAAATAGATCACATCCTGGGACACAAAATGAGCACTAGCAAATTCAAAAAATGTTACATACTTCCCTGTGTCATTTCAGACCACAGTGGAATGAAACTAGAAATCAACTATAAGAAGACCCACAGAAACAGCATAAACATGTAGAGACTGAACACCACACTTCTGAATGAAGAATGGGTCATAGAAGATGTAAGAGGTGAAATCAAGAAATTTCTAGAAACAAATGAAAATAAAGAAACAACATATCAAAACCTCTGGGACACTTTGAAGGCAGTATTAAGAGGAAAATTTATAGTATTGTGTGTTCACATAAGGAAAACAAAAATCTTCAAATAAATAACCTAATGACATACCTCAAAGTCCTTGAAAAGCAGGAATAATTGAACCTCAAAGCCAGTAGAAAACAGGAAATTATTAAAATTAAAGCAGAAATTAACTAAGTAGAGAATAAAAAAAATACTGAATATCAACAAAACCAAAAGCTGGTTTCTTGAAGAAATTAACAGCATAGATAAACCACTAGCCAACCTAACTATAAAAAAGAGATAATCAACCCAAATTATGAAGATAAGAGATGAAAAAGGAGACATTATTACAGACAGTGTAGAAATCCAGTGGATGATCAGAGACTACTTTGAAAAACTATACTCCAACAAAATGGAAAATTTGGAGGAAAATGACAACTTTCTAGATACATATAACTTTCCTAAACTGAGTCACGAAGATATAGAACACTTAAACCAACCAATAACAATCTAAGAGATTGAAACAGCAATAAAGAGCTTACCATCAAAGAAATCCCCAGGACCAGATGGTTTCCCAAGTGAATTCTATAAAACCATTATATAAGTGCTAACCCCAGTACTCCTCAAACTATTTTTTGAAATAGAAAAAAACAGGGAGTCTCCCAAATACATTCTATGAAGCCAATATCACACTAATACTCAAACCAAATAAAAACAGTTCAGGGAAGGAAAACTACAGGCCTATATCTCTGATGAACTTGGATGCAAAACTATTAAACAAAATACTAGCATCACGCATTCAAAACCACATCAAGAAAAGCATGCACCTTGACCAGGTAGGGCTCATCCCAGGGATGCAAGGCTGAATAACATATGAAAATCAATCCATGTGATTCACCATATAAAAAGAACCAAAGACAAAAATCACATGATCATTTCAATAGACGCCAAAAAAGTATTTGAAAAAATTTAACATCCATTTATGATAAAAACACTACAGAGAATTGGAATAGAAGGAATATATCTCAACATCATAAAGGCAATCTACAATAAGCCCACTGCCAACATCTTATTAAATGGGGAAAAACATCAAGAATTCTCCCTAAAAGCAGGAATGAGATAAGGATGTCCACTGTGATATCACCACTTCTCTTCAATATAGTACTAGAGACTCAAGGCAGAGCAATAAGGCAAGAAAAGGAAATCAAAGGAGTACAAATAGGAAAAGAAGAACTCAAACTTTCACTGTTTGCAGATGACATGATACTGTATTTAGAAAACCCAACAAACTCAACCAAAAGGCATACTGAACTGATCAACAATTTCGGCAAAGTGTCTGGATACAAAATCAATCTTAAAAAATCAGAAGTTTTCCTGTACACCAACCATAAATCCACTGAAAAAGAAATATAGGAAACACTTCCACTCAGGATCTTCCACAAAAAAAAATACTTAGGAATAAGCTTAACCAAGTTGGTGAAAGATCTCTACAAAGAAAATTATAAAACATTGTAAAAAGAAATTGAAGAAGATGGAAAGATCTTCCATATTCATGGATTGGCAGAATAAATATCATTAAAATGTCCATCCTCCCAAAAGTGATTTACAGATTCGATGCAATTCCCATTAAACTACCAAGACCATTCCTCACAGACATAGAAAAATCAGTCCTTAAGTTTATTTGGAGTAACAAAAAGCCCAGAATAGCCAAAGTAGTGCTCAGCAACAAAAACCATGCAAGAGGAATCACAATACCTGACTTTAAACTATACTACAAAGCCATTGTAACAAAAACAGTATGGTACTGGCACAAAAACACATACATAGACCAGTGGAGCAGAATAGAAGACCCAGAAACAAGTCCACACACTTTCAGCCAATTGATTTTTGACAAAGGCGTCAAAAACATACACTGGAAAACAGATAGCCTGTTCAACAAATGGTGTTGGCAAAACTGGTTAACCATATGCAGAAAATTGGAAATTAATCCCACTTTCTCAACCTGTTCAAAAGTTAATTCAAGATGGATCAAAGACATGTAAATCAAATCAGAGACCTTGAAGCTCCTTGAAGAGGTCATAAGTCCAACACTGCAACACATAGGCACAGATAAACACTTTCTCAACAAGACCCCAAAGGCACAACAAATTAAAAGGCGAATCAACACGTGGGATTGCATGAAACTGAAGAGCTTCTGTTCAGCAAAGGAAAATATCAAGAACAAATCTACTATTTGACCCAGCAATACCATTTTTGGGTATCTACCCAAAAGAAAGGAAACCAAACTATCAAACTAATGCATGTGTATCTATGTTCATAGCTGCACAATTCACCATAGCCAAACTATGGTGCCAGCCAAGATGTCCATCAACAGATGAATGGATTACAAAACTGTGGGATATGTACACAATGGAATTTTATTCAGCCATTAAAAAAAACTCAATTACATCATTTTCAGGGAAATGGATGGAACTGGAGGACATTATGCTAAGTGAGATTAGTCAGTCACAAAAAATAATAAATCTGATGTTTTCCCTAATATGTGAAAGCTAAGGAGGAAAGGGTCATAGGAGGTACTCAAGATAAAAAAGGAAATCCTAAAAAGGAGCAAACAAGACAGTCTAAAAGAGGAGAAAGGAGGGGGGAAGAGGAAAATCTCTAAAACACACAATGTACTTAAACATATCAAAGTTAACCACTAAGCCAAGCAAGGGAGGGAGGGATGGGAAGGGAATGGGGTGGGAATTGGGTAGGGGTTAAATCAGTGATGTGTACATGTATGTACACACCTGCTTTTTACCCCAATATTATGTATGAATATAATGCACCAATAAAAAATAGAAAAAGTGTTTATTTATATCCATGGACTTGTACCTACCTCCATGGTTCTCTAGGAAAGGATGATGTTTGTGATACGGTTATCACATCTCTTGTTTTCCTGTTCCTGTGTTCCTTAAGTTTGGCCTACTTTTAGTGCAATTCATGTGAACTAAGTACTTTGGGAGACGAGGCACATAAATGAATATGATATAGTTAATTATCTTCAGCACATCAGTGTATCAGAGTCTAATAGGAAAGAGAGAGATATGTAAAAGTTTACAATGTAATTCAGTATTTTTAGTCAAATTATTTATATCCTCCATTTAAAAATTGATTTGAAATGGCAAACATAGTGAACTCTGTTTATCAACAAATTGTTATGATAGGCCAGATGAGATAAGGAATACAGATTCAGCCAGAGCTTTCCATATTAGATTATATTTGAATTCAATTTAGAAAATGATTAAGAATTTTCTAGGGACTCAGGGATTGTGGACTAAACGCAGTGGAAACATTTTAAGACCAGTGGAACAGCACACAAAAGTACTGTCCTGCTTGTCTAGAACAGGTATGGTAAGCACCTAGCATGATCACCACTATCAGATCCTCCTCTGACTTTAGCAGAAATGTTTGATCAGATATAATGTTCTTTCCCAGTGAGCCTGAATGCAAAGTACAACCCTTCTAAACAGAGTACTTCAGGTATTTACTTGCAGCCAATTGAGTTGATTCATGAGGTGAAGAATACTTTACATCCTTGACTGATCTGCATTTCAGTTACAAAATTTCATAAAATATAATCTTATTGGGAATCTATGTTTTAAACTAACCGCTCCTATGCCCCTCCACCCCCTGCCATGATTCTGAAGTAGTGAGTTGCTGGACCTGTATTTGGTAGCTACTTTGGTATATTATGTCACTGAGTTTAGATTTTTCTCCTGCAATCAGGAATTTTAAATCAAAGTAGTGGTATATTTTGGAAAGCTGCTTTTGGCATTCCCATGGAATAAAGCTTGGAGGACTGAAAGACTGGAGGCAGGGTGTCTACTTAGTGTGGAACAGTAATATTTCAGGCAAGAGATGAATGACCAGGAAGAGAGAATAAATTGAAGAGACATTACCTGAGACAGGTGATAGAAAAGTAGTAAGTGCCAGAATCCAGGTGCTCTGAGGGAGTATGAAAGAGAGAGAAATATATTATATAATATATATGGAAACATATATAAAATTAGAATTTGATCCAGGCCTTGAAGGATAGTTAGCACTTGATATTGAATAAAGGTAGAAGGAAGCCTTGTCTGACCTCTGGACTAGCAAGAGGAATGTTCTAGAGGTGGAAAAATCATAGGGCATGGGTGAAGAGCAGTGAGTAGTTCAATTTGGCAGGCTTTAGTTTGGCATTCCAAGGTGACTTTTTTCTCATCATCATTCCAGTTCCTAGATAGGTTCTCGTACTACCCAGCTTGCAGGTGCTCAGGAAACATAAATTGGTATTAATATCAACTGAAGCATGACTCAATGGAGAAAGCCTCTAATCTGCAAGAATATCTTTCTGGTATAGATTCTAAGATACTTTTGGTTTCTGTGCAGTTCTGGGTTGTTCCAGGGCCATTTGCCAACTTTGAACAGTGTTCAGGGATGGGGGCTAAATGATATATGCTTTTTACTATCTAGTGGAGGAAGGACCCAAGGGACAAAAAAAATCCCTTAGGGAATCCATATATACAGTGATGATCTCTGCAGATCGCTGAAGAACCAATTTCTCATGGGGTATTAGACAATAGTTTATTTTTATATTTTATTATGCACTGCAATTATACCACATAGTGAGGTTTGTTGTGATATAAACATACATGCACATAGCATTTTGTGAACTTTCCTCTGCATCCTACCCCATTCTTCCCTTCTCCTTTCTCATATATGTTAGTGAGATTGGTAGTGATGCCTTCATTTCTGGGCATAGCATTATTTGAACTGTTTCTTTTATCAAGACTCCTTTTAGTCCTCCTTGCATCCCTTCTCAACCTCTTTCCACTATTCTATTGGTCTGTCCTCATTCATCCGAAGTCCCCTTTGTTTCCTATTTTCTCTTTAGCTTCCATATATTGAAGGAAATATTTGACCCTAAGGATCTCACTAAGTTGTGTAGCGCCTCACTAAGTAGCTGAGGCTGGCCTTGAATCTGTGATCCTCATTGTCGCAACTTCCCAAGTACCAGTATTACAAGCATGTGCCACCACACCTGGTTTAGCATAATATTTTCTAATTCCACCCAGTTTCCTACAAATTACATAATTTGTTCTTATTTATGACCGAGTAGAATGAATATATTCCATGCTTTCTTTATCTATTTATCAGTTAACAAACCCCTGGGTTGGTCCCATAATTTGGCAATTGTGAGTTGTGCTGCTATAAATATGAGTATACATATATAGTTTATTTAAAATACTTTCTGAGTATCTATTCTGTTTTGGCCACTATATTTGGTCAATGGGATTCAGAGACTGAAAAACCATGATTTTATCTTCAAGGAGCTCAAAAAAGACAGTCGCATATGCAGATAATCACAAACTGATAAGAGTAGTGCTAGTGCACTGTGGGAGTTTAGAAGCATAAGGAACTACTATTCAGATAGGAATTGGCATTTGAGAATAGCCAGAGTCCTCAGTTAATGCAATTAAATTTATATAATAGAATTGCAGACTTGGAGATGGGACAGACAGGAGAGCATTTAATGGATATATTTTATGGCCTTCCTGAAAATATCTTTGTACTACTGACTATAGAATCAGTTGACTGCATTTATGGTGGCCATCATTGCACTCCTACTGTCTGGCCTGGGTTCAGTGGGCCCATGGCTTGTCTTAGTAACCACTGCATTGACTTCTACCAGGTCTGGAGTAGGGTGTTGTATGCTGGGAGAGCAGACCAAGTATTGCCATTTGTAGCTATTCTGCATGTGCCTGAGGTTAAAGTGGGTCAAGGATGAACTATCAGAACTTAACAGTAAGAATAAGACTTGTTAGGCATCATGGTGCCTACAAAAGGAAGGAGAATCAAACTAACATTAACAGATTTATATTTCAATTCAGTTTAGAGCAAGACACACTTATGGAAGGTCTCCTTATGTGCTATGCATTCCACAAGGCACTGCACACTCACAACACAATGGGAGAGATGATAAAGAAGTAACTGCAAATAAATAAGCATGTTTGTTACACAGTAATGTTATGTATAATGACATACGCACACACAAAGGATGGAGCAATAACTTGTGTTCTGTGGTTGAGAACAGTATTCAGCAGGGAATGACATTGGAATTAGGCTTTTATGGATGAGTATATCAGGCATTGTGCTAGGTGTTTTAAGAAAGTAATTCTTACTAAGGATGTTCTGGTGGCAAATGACAGAAACCCCATCATAAATCTATTAAAACAACACAGTGAGTTTACTGGCTCATATAACAGGAAAGTCCAGAGGTCAGACAGGCTACAAATATGGCTCAATCATTACTCTGGCTCCTTTCCCCTGTGATTTTTTTCTTAGAGAGCACTGGGGATTGAACCTGGGCGTATTCTACCTCTGAGCAACACCCTCACCCCTTTTTATTTTGAAACAAGGTTTCATAAGTCGTTGAAGGTCTCACTAAATTACTGAGGCTGGCCTGGAACCTGTGATCCTCGTGTCTCAGCCTCTCAAGTACTAGGAATACAGACATGCACCATAGCACCCAGCTTCTGTAAGGTTTTGAAATTCTTTCTCTGTGTGTTGGTCTTGACCTTGGGCTGGTTTCCCTGTGGGGAAATAGTAGCAACCGAGGTTATTTCATAATCAGGTAAAGGGCATTGCTTCTTAGACTGTAACACATAGTGAACATTAGTTGTTTAGGATAACTAAAATTTAGGGTAAGTTTATACCAAGCATGAGAGGTCTCTCAAGAATTTGTTTAAAAGTAGTTGAGCAGTTGAGATAGCCTGAAGGTAACCCCGATTTTGGCTTATGCTTCGTATTTATTTCTTAGTTTTAAATGGCATCCTTTCCCTATGTTTCCTATGGTATGTAGGTTGATTTAAAGACTAATAAATTCTAGACCTCAAGAACAGTAGTACTATTTCCATAACACCAAGGTTACTTGTCCTAACAAGGCATTCTTTATAGCCTGCATATGTAATATGTGCAAAGTTAATTATGAGAAAACAGTAAAGTGGTCTCTGGAATCTGCACATCTGGGCTTTTATCTCATCACATAGCTGGATACCTTGGGCAATTTTTAAAAATCTTTTGGATCCTGAGCTTTTTGTTGTGTTTGTTGTTATTTGTTTATTTAGTACTGATGATTGAGGCCAGGGGCATACTACCTTTGAGCTAGACTCCCAGCCTTATTTTATTTTTTATTATTTATTTATTTATTTATTTATTTATTTATTTATTTATTTATTTATTTTTTGGTGGTACTGGGAATGGAACCCATGGGGCCTTCTACCTCTGGGCTATAATCCCAGACCTATTTTATATTTTATTTGGAGACAGGGTCTCTTAAACCAGTTGAGGCTGGCTTCGAACCTGCACGATCCTCCTGTCTCAGCCTCCCAAGCGCGGGGATTACAAGCATGCGCCACCATGCCCGGCTTTACTTTTTATTTTGAAACAGAGTCTTTCTAAGTTGCTGAGGGTCTCAGTAAGTTTCTGAGACTGCCTTGAACCTGTAATCTTTCTCACTCACCCTCTCCCAAGTACTGAGATTTCTGGCATATACTGTTACACCTAGCTTTCTGAGTTTTGTTTTAAATCTAAGAAGTGGAAACAGTATTCAGACTTACCTCATAATGCCCAAGGATTACGTGAGATAATCCATCTAATGCATATGGCAAAAGTTCCCAAAGTTTTCTGCTTCTTGTGCCCATATGATGTCAGTAATTATTTTTCCCAGTATCCCTAAGCCAAAAGAAATATGTAGCATTTATTTTTATTGAGTAATTAGGTGCAAAAACTTAATAGTAGTAGCTCACGAGGTATGTGTTTCCTTTAAACATTTAAAATATTTTGCAGCACCCTTGTGAACTGGCCATCACCTTGGGGTGCTTTGGTGACCAGTTTGGGAATAGAACACCACCAGGCACATACCACCAAGCACACAGTAGCTATCATTAGTGTGAAACTTCTGTGATCCTTATGAGAGGGGAGCTGGGTAACAGCGAGGCAGCTTGAGAAAGTGCTTTCTCTGTGTACATATCCAAAGCGATGCCATTTTCTAGCTTTGCCACTACCAAGATTTTCCCACGTCCGTGCCTTCACCTCATCAACTAAAATTCACTCTTTAAGAAGAGAGTTCTGTATGTTAGATAAAAAAATATACTCCCCTTTGGGACTGATGGGCTTTCCCTTCTCTCCCTTTCTTCCCTATTCTTCAACCCGTGTCACTCTCAGCTGGTGTTTGCAACCTGGCGTTTGTCCCTCTAGATGCGGGGAGGCTGGTTACTTAGTTCAAGAAGAATGATTGGTTGGTCTCTGTTTTCATTCTCAGCTTGGCCGGCGAGCCAGCAAGAACAGAGGGTGCTGACTGCTCATTCCTGCATACCTTCTTCCTCTCCCCCAAGGGAACAGGGGAAGCAAATTAAATGGAGAGACTGTAGAAGGTGGCCTGTGGGCTTGGGCATCTTTGAGAGGTCATAGAGTGGAGGTAACGGCTGTGCCAAATTGCAGCAACTGGAGTCCATGGGAGATCTTTGACTTTTTCCTAGAGGCTAGAGCTAACTTTAGCTCTGTTTGGTAGTTTAGATTCACTAAAGGGAAATCTGATGTTTGAGGAATGAGAAGGAATGAAATAACAGACCTGTCCATGCACTGTTGACTCTGGGCCTCCTTGGTGCTGGCCGGCAGAGGTCGGGAGCGGCTGGCTGGCTGGCTGGCTTTTAGCCCCTGCCGGCGGCGTTTGCTTTGGCCGTTGGGGGAAAGAGCACTTTGTGGAAAGCCAGCCTTCCCAGCCAAGGGCCTATTTTCATCCTGAATTTGTTGAGTCCAGCCTAAAGGCTGGGTCCAGGATCAACAGAGGCCATGGAAAATGGGACTGGATGCCTGGCAACCAGAACTGTGGGCTTTGTCTTCCTGACCAGTACATCCAGCCATGAGCCTGTGAAGGCGAGGACAATGGGGAGCCAGGAACCTTGTGGCCAGAAAGAGCTAGATACTCTGCGTGATCATTGTAGCCTAGGTCTAGATGGAATATATCACTAGGCCTTGCCTCTTCTCAGGCTATATGGTCTAGAAAGGCAAGACCTCACATAGCTTCTGAAGCACCCAGGATCTCCTGAGCAGGGGACCTCCCTACACTGAAATACCATTGAGTCATTATGTCAAGAGTTTAATCAATGAACCAGGTCCCTTGAGAATACAGAGACATCTCAGTTTTATTTTTCCTTTGAGAGCTTGAAATCTTTTTGGGGAAACAGAAGTACTTTTCAGTACTAGGCATGTGCACAAAGAAATGCTAAAGGATTTCAGAGAAGGGCAAGAGGCCTGGGGGAGATGTGCATAGAGATGGGTCCTAAAAAGTGAGTAGGAGTCAGAGAAGATATGATGAGAGTCCTTTTATACATCTAGGGGAGAAATCCTTTGAAACTGACACAACATATGTCTTAGATTTACTGTAGGATCCTGGCCTCCAATCAGATTGTGTTCACATTATTTGAAATGGTTCTGAACCTGAGTTGCCAGAATGGCCTGAACTTCATAGAATGGTGCAACTCATCTAGACCTGGAATAGAATTAAAATAATATCCAAAGGCAAGAATCATCTCAATCAAGTCTAGCATTTACCTTGTCCTTTAACCTATTGCAACCTGAAACTTGAAGCTTGTTCTTCTGTGGCTTTTAGGATGGTCACACTACCATATTTGACATTCAAGGCTTCTCACCTCAACCTTATCTTCCAGCCATTTTCTCATTTTTCTCAGAGACTTCCAGACCTACATACAAGCCAAATCTTCTTTCCTCATGGAGCCCATGAGAAATGACATGAAGTGACGTGTGGGCTTGCAGGACTTTCACACAAATCCTCTCCTTCCTTTTGAGAATTTTGGATTCTCTGTAAGGTTTCCTCATTTTCTGCAATATTTACCATTCCCATTACATTCTTAATTAAGCAAAGACTGTTGAAAATGAATTCTTTGTTGCACCTGATCAGAATTCAGTAAATTTACTCTATAAAGGGTCAGAGAATAAACACTTTAGGCTTTAAGAACCATACTGTCTTCAACACAACTACCTAGCTCTTCCATGATAGCAGGCAAGCATGTATATAAATGAAATGAACAAGCATGGCTGTGTTCCAAAAAAGCTATTCATAGACTGAAATTTGATTTTCATGTAAATTTTCACCTGTCAAAAATTATTATTCTTCTTTTGACTTTTTCAACTATTTAAAAATGTAAGAAACATTCTTAGCTCATGAACTGCACAAAAATAGAGAGTGGATTGGATATAGCCTAGAAATTCAAGTTTACCAACCCCTATTCTAGGAGAAAGAATTCAGACTACTGGATAGAAACTATGGGGGAGAATTTTTGGCTTATTATTCTTTTAGAATGACCAGAGTTATAGGAAAATGGGATAGATTGCCCAGGAAGTTAGAACTACTAATTTTTCACCAAAGGTATTAAAAAAAACCCTCTGGTTAGGTATGTCATAGGAGGATTCAAAATTCTTAGGGGATGTTGGAATTGATGCTTTCTAAGTCTCTGGGACTGTGCTTTTGTCAGTGTTGCTTTCTCTCTACAACCATCGTTTCCCAATTACTTGCTGTCTCCCTTTTATTTTACAAAGTCTGTGTTGTTTTCACTCCTCCCCATCATGCATTTCATAGTACTGTCTCAATTTGCTCTCCACCTTTTTTCAATGTGTGACATTTTATTTCCCTTCCAGAAACCCAGGAGTTAATGGCAAAAGGGCAAGGTTCAACAGGCAGCTGCTACACTGTTACCTAGCAACCATCAGGGGCAGCTGAGAATTTCTGCAGTGGCCTTTGTGGAAAAATGGTCTGATCCAATCATCAGGGCAGAGGAAAGAGAGCAAATAAGCTAATACGTATAAGAACCATTTATTAATGAAAAGAAGAGCTGATTCTGTCTTACAGGATATCATAACCTCTTTCCCTTTATGATAAGGAACTTAAGCTTACTTTGAGAAATTTCAGCTTCTTTTTGCTTCCCTCCCTTTCACAGTGGTTTGGTCCTGCTTCTTAGAACAGCATCTCTTTTTTTGCCAATCCTCTACATGGTCTGATCCTGTCTCACATATTACTAGGCCCTTTGTGTTCTTACTCTTCCCTCTTCTTCTTGTTCACCCTTTTCCCACAGTAGTTTGATAGCTCTTTATAGAAAAGCATCCCTGTTCAGCCCCGTATACATCACAGTGGTTTAATCCTGTCTGGAGAGCATAAGAATCTTTCCCCCTCCTGTCTCCCACCAATGATTTGATCCTGCGTCATTGAGCATCAGTTTCTTTTAGCCCCTCCTCCGGGGTCCACAGTGGTTTGATCCTACCTCACAGACTACTAGGTCTTTTTTGATTTCCCCTCCAGCATTACCAACACAAATGGTATGATCCTGAGCATCAGGTCCTTTTTTGCCCCCCCCACCCTGGTCTTCTAAGAAGATTTGAAGCAGCTTCATCCTGACTCCCTCAGTGGCTTGCTCCTGCATTAGCAATGTAAAACTGGCCCAAATGGGTTTTAAGTGGTCAGAAGTTGCTGTTCATCAGCTCAAATCTTTTCTGACAAGGAAATATCAAATCTGACCAATTAAAATCTCTTTTGGCCAGTTTGAAGCTAATTCTGCAGAGCTGGAGCCTGAGGTCGGGAAGCCCAGGAAGATGGCTGAAGACTGTGCTGATTCAAGCCAAAGCAAGGAACCAGGTACTTAAATTGAGCTGAGAACTAGGCAAGGGGACAGCTTAAATGAAGAGATAAGAAAAAACAGGAGCCAGGGTTGAGGGAAGGCTCAGAAGAGGTTAGTTGTACCCAACGTTTATTTTTTATTCTTTGAGAGGTGAGAGGCCACTTTGAGGAGGCAATGCAGAGTTTGGGACTCTGCCTTGGTTTGTCTCGGAAGAAGTATAGATGCAGACACCATCTTGTATCTTTAACCTGGCTGAGGCTAAGACTGGATTGCCTGTGGCTCCAGTAATCCCTGGCTTTGCAAGCCAGCCCCTAAGGTCATCCTTTGTGTCTGGCCTCACCTCAGGCTGAAATTGAGTCCCAAATCCTGAATGACAACATCCCCACCCCTTTAATTGTAGATGATCAGGATACCATTTAGCTTTTTAGGGATGCTATTTAAGGAGGTGGGTACGGATTGTGAATCTTGAAGAAAAGAGCTAATTACAATAGATATGATACTAAGTGAATGAATCATTCACGAGATTTGAGTTGAGGGGTTTGCCTTGCAATTTTTTTAGAGATGTGTAGGAGAAGGGAATAGGTAGAAAACAGTATCTAATCTCTCATCTGTAGGACCCGGTTTGTAGAAACTAGAATGTGTCCTCTGGATTTTTCCCAAGTGGTCGTGATTCTGTCATTCTGGGGTCTGCAGCAGGAAGGGTAGGGACTGACAAATGTAGGGGATAAAAAAAGAAATTTTCATAGATTGCAGCATTTCTAATTTGTGGGAAGTCACTGCGGTGGGCTAGTGGGCAGGTGGGATGCTTTGATGCATAGTGACATAATGCTGCAAGATTGAGGGTGGGGTTGGAGCTCTGTTTGGTGCAGTGTGTCTCAAAAATCTTTTCTGCAGATGGATGATGCTCTGTGGCTATTTACCTGCAAAGTAAAAAAGAAAGGTTTCCTAGAATGGCCTGGAAACTTGGCTGCCAGGGAGAGAACCTGATCCTTTTGGGAAAGAATGTGGCTTAGCAGGCTGTGAATTGAAAGATATCTTTTAAGAATATGGCTTCAGTTAGACACTGCCTATTTCTTGAAAGGGAGGATGGCGGCCATTTTAGTCAAGGCAGTTGAATGGCACTGCTAATGTTAATGTAGAAAAAAATCTCAGAAGATTTGAGTCAGATAACCCAGGCTTTGAGTCCTGGGCCTGCTGTTTTGCTATGTTATCTGTGAGCAAATTATCTAACCTACCAGAGACCTGTTCTCCTTTTTGTAAAATAAAGTTGATATCATCTTATCCTTAAAGATAAGAATCTTAAAATTTAATGCCTTTTTGAGCAAAGCACCTGTCACATAGCATTATTTGATTAATGATTTTGTGTAGTAGGGATAATTTTTGTATATGTATTGGTGCATAATACATAATTTAGCTTGATAAAGATAAATTTGTTTCAAATCTGTAGCAATGTTTTTCCCAAACAGAGCTACTAAACTGTTTTGAAGACTACAGAAGAAAATGTTCATTGAAGTTCATTAGCATAATGTAGGTATTTACAATTGTTATTTTTATAATATGTTGATTATTATTAAAGCGGCACTTGGAAAAGTCACAGCATAAAATTCCATCTAGCATTGTAGACTCACAGACCTCTCTGATTTCAGATTCAGTTCTTGCCTTGCTTCACCCTGGACGTGTGGCTCCCAGAAATCCTATGAAGTGGTATGCATTGTCATAGATCACAGTGATCCAAGATGGGAAGTGGGATGTGGTGGTGGGGATCATGTCAGAGGTACAGGTGTGAACAGGGTGGGGTATAACAATTTCTCTTTTAGCCATAAACATGTTGGAATTATCTTATTGCAAGACAAGCCTGGATGACCTCACTTCAGTTCTGTTACCCTCCCTGAAAAAAGTAGGATCAGGTAAAGGAGCAATGAGAAGGGCAGAGATGTGGGCCTTTGGGAATGTGGAGATCCTGTTTCTGCCATCTTAAATGCAAGGGGTGAAAGCCAGATTGGGCAGTTGAACACCAGCTTGAGAAAATTAAATTTCAATATGTCTTGGCATAGCCCCACTGGGGAGCTATGTTCTGTACTCAAATGTGGGCTGGGAAACATTTTTTTTAATAAAATCATTTAATGGATGCAAGTTTTTATGACATCATAGTGACATTGTTATGAACAAGATAGAAGAAACATGAGCTCAAACATTGTTCTTTTAGCTGGATTCTGAAATAGACTTTTTAAATAAAATAAATACTACCTATATTGAGCATTTACTATGTGCCAGGTACTGTGTTAAGTACATTATGTGTATTAATAATTTAATCCTCATAATGGCCCTGTGAACTGTGTACTATTAATTCCATCATATAGATGAGGACACCATTTAAAATGCTGCTAATTATTTGCTGTTTATCTGGAGTAAGAATTCTTTATTTGTGTATGTGGTTCTGAGTGTTGAATTCAGGGGCTTCTACCTCTGAGCTACACCTCCCTATTATATTTTAATTTTAACTTTATTTATTTTTTGTGGTACTAGGGATTGAACCCTGGGGTATTCTACCTTTGAGCCATATCCACAGCCCTATTTTTTACTCTTTATTTTGAAATAGGGTCTCACTAAGTTGCAGAGGGCCTTACTAAGTAGCTGAGGCTGTCTAGGAACTGCGATCCTCCTGTCTCAGCCTCCCAAGTACTGGGATTACAAGCGTAAACAACCACACCCATTACTGAGGGTTTCACCAAGTCACTGAGGCTAGACTCAAACCTGTGATCCTCCTGTTTCAGCCTCCCAAGTACTAGTATTACAGGCATTCGTCACTATGCCTTGCTGGAGCAGGAATCTTTACAACGTTTGGAGGTTGGGGGCAGATTCTCTAGAGGATTTATCCGAATCCTTTGGATAGGGGTTTTCCAAAGTGCTCAGGCCTTTTGCCATTTTAGGTTGCCTTTTAAGAAGCCTGTCCATCTTTGAATATCTCGGCCATTTTGTAAGCCACTGTGATTGAGGGGAATGGGGAGTTCACACAGTCTCTCAGATGTATCGAGGTTGGAAAAAGGTTGAGCTTCACTATTTCGAAGAGAATCCTTTGGTGGGAGGCTGTAGGGCTTGTACTGACTTAAGTATGCTATACAATATCAAATGCAGCCTCAAGCCGTACAGTTTGGCACACTGAGAACCAATGTGGGCTTTTCTTCTTGTTGTTTTTTTTGTGGTAGTAGATATTGAATCCTGAGGCTTTTCTATGAATAATTTATAGCCCCAGCCCTTTTTATTTTATTTTATTATTTTATTTCTTTATTTTGAAACAGAGTCTAAGTTGCTGAGGTTACCCTTGAATCCGTTGTCCTCCTGTCTCAGCTTCTCAAGTACTAGGATGACAGGCATGTGCCACTATGCTCAACCACTGTGGACATTTCTCGAGTGCACTTTATTTGGTTGATGGAGGGGTGATGATCAGAAAGGAGAGTTATAGGGTGAACCTTGATAATAACCAGTGAATCCAAGAAAATGCTGAAGTTAGATGGTGTGGCACAGCCAAAGATGAAAATGAAGGAAGAAAATATATACTAAGTACTCAGTATATACCTGGTGCTTTTATACACATTATTTCTTAATTTTACCAGGAGTCAAGTGAATTATGTATCATTAGCCCTTTTCTTACAGATGAGAAAAACTGAGGCTCAGAGAGATCACATGACTTTCCCAAGGTCATCACACAGCTCGTAAGTGACCCTGAGGAAACACATCAGAATCCTCTGTAGGGAAATAATGTCATGGAAGTTTGACTTTTACCTGATCACTTCTCCAGTTGAGTAAAGTACTGGTATTGCCAGAGGCGAGTCAGGACTGTGTGGACAAGTGCGTCATGCTGGGCTGGGTGCCTGGAGTAGATGAGAATATCATGAAGATATATGATCAGCCTGTAGTCCAACAGGTCCTGGAGGATGGTGTTGGAACATAGCCGAGCTATTACACACGCTAAATGGCATGAGTATTTATTCATAATGTCTGTACCTTAAATGAAACGCTGTCTTCCATAGATTCTCAGAATGGCACATCTGTCATAAGACAGAATTTCTTTTTTAAGATCAGGAAACTATGGTCTAGATAGAGGAGGAGATTTCTCGACCTTATTCTACTTAATAATTTTGCCCTTGGTACAGCCAGAAATTTATTTGATAAAATTTAATGTAGAAAATTTAGTACTAGAGTTTCTTAGAGGAAATTTGTTTTTCAGGAAGGAACAATTCCCCTGTGAAACTTGCTACTCCATTTTAGAGCCATGAGATAGATAATGTGGCCCCACCCCCATGATTATAGACGCTTTAGTGGAACCCAGGGGAAGATTTGTTAACTTCTTTGACCCTCAGATTCTTCACTTGTAAAAATGGAAATAATATGCCGAGTGTGGTGGTACACGCTTGTAATCCCCGCACTTGGGAGGCAGAGACAGGAGGATCAAGCAGAATCGAAGCCAGCCGTGCTGGCTTAAGAGACCCTGTTTCCAAATAAAATATAAAATAGGTCTGAGAGTGTAGCCTGGAGGTAAAAGGCCTTCCAGGAACCCCAGTACCACCAAAAAAAAATGGGAATAATAGTTTGATTTTAGCCCTGTGGGGTTTGAGATATGTTTAGAGTTGAGGTGGAAGGATCCAGGGAGGTTAAGGTTCAGAATAATGACCCCATCAAGATGTACAGATTTGAGGATTAGTAGCCAAGGAGAAGGCATATAAAGCCATATTTATGGGCAACATTGCTTAGGCAGAATCATCTCTTCCACATGATAGTCCTTCAGGTTTGTGAGGTTGATAGTCATATTATCTATAGATTTTTCATTTCTCTAGGTTTGACATCCCTAGATATTAGCCCTTAGGATTAGACATCTTTGATAATTCTGCATTTGACTTAGATTCCAACCTCTTCATCAGGGGACATATTATTAAGGACATATAATTTGTTTTTGTCATTCTTGATTCATGGTGCTCCAAAGCTAAACATAGGAATACTGGAGTGGGGTAGAATAAGAACAAGATCAATACCTCCTTCATTATGGATACTGTACTTTTAGTGATGTGACCTAAGCCTTCATTAGTTCATTTTTGGTTTCTCTATTTTACCAATTCATATTATAAATACTGTTGACTAAACCATCTAAGTCTTTTAGCAGATACTACCAATAAGCCATATTACTTAACCCCATCATTATGAAATAGTGATTTTATTAAAGTGGCAGTGAGCCTCAAACTTTAAAGTGTATTTGGATTTACCAGGGAGACTTGTTAAAAATGCAGAGTTTTGGACCAATCCATATGTTGTATTAGTTATTGTTTATTATATACAGTATACAAATACTGTATATAATAAATATATAATATATAATACATATTTAATATAAACATATAAAAACACTTACCTGAAGTATTATTAATTTTTTGGTGAGTCTGGGGATGGAACCCAGGGGCATTCGACCTCCAAGCTACATCCCCTGCACTATTTTTTATTCTTTATTTTGAAACTGGGTCTTACTGAGTTTCAGAGTGTCTCAATATGTAGCTGAGGCTGTCTGGAAACCACAATCCTCCAGTCTCAGCCTCCCCAATGTTGGGATTGCAAGTGTATGCCACCATGCCCGGCTCTGAAGTGAATTTTTGGTAGGAAAGGCTAATAAAATGTGGCCATTCTCCAGTTTGGTTTAAAAATTCATTCATACCTTAAAATTGTTCTAAGATCTAGGTATGGTGGCACATGGCTGTAATCCCAGTATTTGGGAGTCTTAGACAAGAGGATTACAGATTCAAATTCAGTGCTTGGTAATTTAAAGATGAGACCCTGTTTCAAAAAAGAAAAAAATACTGGCTAAGGGCATATCTCAGTGGTACATTGCCCCTGGATGTACAATCCAATCCCTAGCACTCCCCACTAAGTAAAATAAAATCTTTTTAGGATCCTACAAGTTTTTGTTTTGACAGTATATTTATTTATATTTGCTATGTTAGAATTTAAAACAGGATTTTATTAATGTATCAATTCAACAACAATAAGTCAATATGAAACAAGTTAATATTAAAACATATCTTTTAAAGGAAAATAGCCACATTTTCCAAAGCAAAACTGTCTTATTTATAAAGCTATTTTGTATTTTAAAAATTATCTTTAATATATTTTATCTCTTAATAAATGCAGCTAGATTATCATACTCCTTATTCAGCCCTTTGCCCTATCACATATCATGTGGCCTCTGGAGAATTTTACTCATGAATGAAAGAGAATGAAGAAAACAAGTGAATTCTTAGTATTAGGTCATTTGCACTTGTGGGTCTCCTGAAAGCGTCTTGGGGCCCTTAGAGGTCTCTGAACCACATTGTTAGATTTGCTAAAATAATAAGTCATTGAGGATGTTACATGGTGCAGAGATATACTTTGGCACCTACTATTTACTCCATTAAAAAGGACAACTATTAGCCGGGTGTGGTGGTGCACACTAGTAATCCCCATGCTTGGGAGGTGGAGACAGGAGGATCACGCAGGTTTGAAGCCAGCCACACTGGCTTAAGAGACCCTGTTTCCAAATAAAAAAGTATAAAACTAGGTCTGGGAGTGTAGCCCGGAGATAGAAGGGTTTCCAGGAACCCCAGTACCACAAAAAAGGAAACAAACATAAATAAGGTTATATGTTAATTGGTTAATGAAAATATGACCACAGGTTTTGCAATAATCTAATTGTGTATTTGCAAAAGAGATAATGGTTCAGTATTCATTAGTTGTGTTTACTGTGATTTTATAAAGCA
This sequence comes from Muscardinus avellanarius, assembly GCF_963383645.1. NCBI lineage: Eukaryota > Metazoa > Chordata > Mammalia > Rodentia > Gliridae > Muscardinus > Muscardinus avellanarius. The sequence goes on along the minus strand of NC_137792.1, from coordinate 113,392,695 downwards.
TATTTGTAGTGAATAATAAGACTCAACTGTATATAATTATGATTATCATATAAAATACTGAGTATGTAAAAGTATATACATACTGATCAGAAAAATAGAAAGATCTCAATTAAAATATGAATAAAGAAAATATAGGTAATTTACAGAACAGAAAAAAACCATTATATTAATGTTATTATCTTCCATTGTACTAGTAATAAAGGGCATCAAATTGAAGTAAAAATGTCATGTCATTATTATTGTCTACCAAATTAGAAAAAGAGAAGGGACTTATGTTTTCTCTAATATGCTCAAACTAGGGAGTATTAGGGATACCAGAGGGACTCCAGATAATGGAGGGGAAACCTCAGCAAAGCTAGAATGGAAGGATAGGAGAGGAAGAAGGCTGAGGTTGATTAATGAAGGAGCTACATCCAAATATGTGTAAAATATATATAGCATGGCTAACCTGGTAACTCATTGTTGGGAGGGGGCAAGAGGAAGTGGGAGGGGGAGGCTACCAAGCATAGTCTGAATGTATGCCATTTTCAATATGTTCCACATAAAAATAAGAAAACCAAAAAAATTAGAAAGACATAGAAAAAACTCAGTATTCTGCTGGTGAGAGTGCAATGAGTTGGTCATTCTAGTAAACTACCCTAGATTGAATCAAGACATTGTTTTAGGTAGTAGTTTGATGATCTGTGTCAACAGCTCTAAAAATATTGATTCAGAAATCCTTATGACATTTGGGTGGCTGAGACTGGAGGATTGCGGGTCGCAGACAGCCTCAGCTACTTAGTGAGGCCCACTGCAACTCAGTGAGACCCTGTTTCAAAATAAAGAATAAAAAATTGGGAAGGGGTGTAGCTCAGAAGTCAAATGCCTCTGGGTTCCATTGCCAGACCCACGCACACAAAAAGTCCTTATGATTCAGAAATTCAGCTTTTGTTTTAGCTTGAAAATTATTCAGAAATTCAGCTTTTGTTTTAGCTTGAAAATTATTTTTATTGGTACATTTATACATATAAGTGTGGAGTTCATTATACACACATATAACAGTTTGGTCAAGAAATTTGCCTCCTAAGAATGACTCCTCAGGAAATAAAGATTCAGATAAAGATTTATGAATATTTGTTTTAACATTATTTATAAAAACAAAAATGGGAGCCAGGTGTGGTGGCATACACTTGTAATCTCAGCATTTGGGAGGCTGAGACCAGAGGATCCAGTTCTCAGACAGCCTCAGCTGCTTAGTGAGGCTCTTTGCAACTCAATAGTGAGACCTTGTTTCAAAATAAAGAATAAAAATAGGGCTGGGGTGTAGCTCGGAGGTAGAATGCCCCTGGGTTCCATCCCCAGTACCACACAAAAAAAGGAAATCAAACTAGGAATTTGTGGCCAGCCTCAGCTCCTTAGTGAGGAATTCCAAATAGGAGAATACATATATTATGGATAAAAACAGTGAAAGACCAAGTGACCTTGTGCATATTTATGAATATATCACTATGAATCTCATTTACATGTATAATTACAATGCATCAATAAAATGTTTATACAAAAAGACATAACCATTAAAGATATGCTTAATCTGTCTATGGTGGTATACACCTGTAATCCTATACTTGGGAGGCTAAAACAAAACTTAACAAAGACCCTCAGCAACTTGGCAAGACCCTGTTTCAAAATAAGATTTATTTAAAAAGGGTTGGGTGTGGAGTTCATATGTAGAATGCCTATAGGTTCAATCTCCAGCACCAAAAAGGAAAATATGTTTAAATGACAGTTAATGACATTGGAAAACATTTGTGATTTAATTGAAACAAAGCAGATTATAAGACCTATATGATAACAATTATGTCAGAATTGCATATACAAAAGTAAATCAACTTGAAAATAAACAGGTTTCTTTGTGAGAGAACACATATTTCACTGCATGTGTCTTAAACTTTTAAACAGGACCTAGGAGTTGAGGGTATTCCTCTAATAGAAGTTAGTAACCACTGCCTGACACTCCTTCTCCCAACTTTGGCAATGTAGAGAAAGATAAGATTTGTTCAGACTTGGGTGAAAAAAGACAACATGGGCAGGATCTTGGAAGGTTTCAGAAATAAGATAATATTTATTTCAGAAATAAATAAGATGACCACTAGCTATGGGTGCCAATAGAAGCAAGGACATGAAACTTTCAAGTGTAGACTATGCTCATAAAAGATCAGTAGAGAAAGGAACAATATCAGGTAAAGTGGTACCTTAGTGTCAAGAGAGGGTTTCTAATTTGGGTACTTTTCATACCTAAAAATATTTCTTTATATTGGGAGTAGAGGAGACTTTTGTACTTGTTTATAGGTGGAGGAGAACAACTCTGGAGAAGCTGAAGATAAATGAAAGGAGAAGATCATAAACAAATGTGTTTCTACAGAACAGTTCAGAAATGGTTCTGAAAGCCTGAAATTCCCTTTCTGAGTTACCAGCTCTCAGAATAGGCCTCTCTGTGGCCATTTCCAACACTAGGTCTTCACAACTATTTCCTTTGTGTCTGCTAAGCTATTCATTCCATACATTTTGAATGACAATTATAAGTAAGGTGTAGCACAGGGGAAGGGTTATGTGGCTTAGTGAAATGAGATGATTGACTTGACATTCGGAAAGAAGAAAAAGGTCCTGTGAAGATAAGGGTAGTTCAGCATAGGTCCTGTGATGTATTAGGGTCTAAGTGTTGTGGATTCTAACAGAGCCAATATAGTGCTTGGTTCCTAGTAGGTGTTCAGTAAGTGTTTGTAACGTAATTCGTTTATTGAGCACCTCCTATCAATCAAGCACTGTGCTAGGCTCTGGGACCACATAGATAAATTAGATGAGGTCGTCTTTTTGAAGATACTTAGGTCTAGTAGTGGGTGCACTAGATTGATAAGTTTTATGGCAGAGGTACAAGCATAAATAGGAGTACGGGAAGAGGAAGTGAAGACAGTGAAAATAAACTATTTGTTCAAAAATCTTGGTTAAGAAGCAAAGAAGAGAGAGCAGCAAACAAAGGCAAGAGTAGGGGACTGTTTCTTGAATGATAAGCAGCCAGAGCATATTGTTATATGGAAGAGAGAAAACTGTTAAAAGGGAAGGGGTGGCCGGGTATGGTAGTGCATGTCTGTGATTCCAGAACATGGGAGTCAGCGACAAGGCCAGTGTTAGCAACTTAGCCTCAAGGTCAGCCTCAGCAATTTAGCAAGGCCCTACTTGAAAATTAAAAAAAATAATAAAAAGGGCTGGAGGTGTAGCTTGGAGGTAGAATGCCCCTGGGATCAACCCCCAGTACACTAACTAATGAAATGGTGAAGATTCAGAAGTTAGGACAGTGATGAAAGGAGACCTGAGAGCATATAGGAAGGGGAAGGGAAGTTGGCCAGGAAATACAGGAAAAATTGTTGTGTGGCACCAAGAACTCTCCTGAAGCAGGTTAATTTTCCAGTGGCACTAGGTCAAAATGAAGTAACTTAAGAGCATGGAAAGGATAGTGGTGGAAATCATGGGTTGCAGTCCCCAGGACAATCGGAGAAAATAAATATGCTTGAGGGGGAAATTGGGAGAAATCAAGAGATCATTGAATGGAAGTAGTGAAGGCAAGGAAATACAAGTCCTCAGTGGAAAAAATCTAACAAGACAGTGGGATAAACCAATTTAAGATTGCAGAGATGAAGTAGTTCCAGGTAATAAGAAAACCCAGGATGTGGCCACAGATGTAGATAACACAGGAAAAAGCCACTGAAGTCCAGTCAAGGAAGTGATGTTCTATGGTTATTTCCCATAAATGTTGAAATACTTGCATGGCCATAAAAAGACACACATTGGGAGTCAATGGCTCACTTTATGTTTGGCAGAAGCCAGTAAGTAAGCAGATGTCAGTGATGAGACTCACTGGTAGGCTAATACTAGTGTCTTAGTTGTTGTCTGCCTACCTTCCCCCACAGATAAAAAGGCAGGTAAGGAAAGATGTGCTGTTTCTGTGAGTTTGGTTTTCCATCCTCAAAGGGCTTCTAAGGAAAGGAGATGGCATGTATAGTCTTCATAGGGTATTTAACATATGGCTGTGGGGTCCAGCCTGTTCCAGCTTTACCAGATGTCTAAAGGTCTAGCCATCAAGATGAAGCTATACAATATTTGTGGCTAGCCAGCAACATGTGACTCCTCAGATGTATAAGGATGAGGATGAACTGAATCACACAAAGGAGATGGAAAGAGCATGTTCTAGGCTGAGTAATTCCCCAGAAAGTATGATGAGCTGCTGGATTGTTCATGTATTTTCATGGTCACTACAAGAACAGTAGTGAGTATAACATATGCCACAGTTTATCTCACTGATGCCATGAAAGGAGTGTCAGGCAGTGAGGCCAAGTTTTTCTTGTGTCCAGGAAAGCTTCTGAGGTACAATTTGTGTTACTGATTGGCCACAGAGTTTAAAGCCTGGTGAGGAAGGCATTCCAGAGGAAGAGTAGTGATGTATACCACTCCCATGTTTGGAGGTACCTATGAGGAAAACCCATAGAATATAGGGAATCACTTGAAGAAGCTCCATGCTTCACAGTAATAGTAACAACAAACAATGGCAATTATACTCATGATGACAGAAGCTAACACTTATATAGCATTTATCTATGCAAGATGCTGGTTGAAGCATTTTAATATATATTAATTATCTCAGTATTTAAAAGAACTCTGTGAGATATATACTTTTGTTAGTCCATTTTATTACTATAATGAAGTACCTAAGGTAGGATACTTTATAAAGCAAAGGGATTTATTTTGCTTCATGATTCTGGAGGGCAAGGTTGAAAAGCCTTGCTGGTGGTGTTCTAAGGTGGATGGTATAGAATATCACATAGCATGAGACAGGAAGCAAGTGTGTGTGTCTGTGTTTGGTCTCTCTCATCTTATAAATCCACCAAGATTCAATTGTGGGGGCTCCACCATAATTTACCTTACCTAAATTTAATAATGTCCCCAAAGCACCACCTCTAAATTCCATGGTCAGATTAATTTTCTATCCTCTTAATACCTTACAGTGGGGATTAAATTCAACACATGAAGCTGTGGGATAAACTCATACCATATCCAAACCATGGTGGTACTAATATTCCCATTTTTAAAAAGAAGGACTTATTATTACAATTTCAAGGATGTATTCTGCTTTACCCCTACTGTGGTAGCATGGTTCTTTGGTGGGCACCAGTCCATACATAGACTGGTGTTACCTGAGACTTTGGGGATTATTTTGGCCATGTACTTTAGGCCATGTTTTGAAAATAAACAGAGAGAGAAGCCCTCACAAATACTTTTTATGATCCAAAATTATAATTATATATTCTTGTAAAGATAAGCTATGAAAGATAACACAATAAACTTTTATTTTCTTTCATAAAAATACTTTGTTGATGTATTGTAATTATACATGATAGTGATGCATTCATATATACACATAACATTATTTAATGTGTTTCCTTCTCCAAACCTCCTCTTTACCTACCATCCTTACTCCCTGCATATCACAGTGATAAATATTCCTCAGTATTTTTTTACAAAATAATTAAAGTCAGAGTACTATAGTGAAAAATGCATACATATGGAACTTCTTTTTGTGGTACTGGGAATTGAACCTAGGGGTGTTCTACCTCAGCTATACCACAAACCTACTTTATCTTTTATTTTGAAACAGGATTTCACTAAGTTGAGGAAGAGCTTGCCAAGGTTGATCTCAAACTTGTAATCCACCTGTCTCAGCCTCCCAAGTACTGGAATTACAGGCATGCACCACTACATCTGGCTCACAAGAAACTTTTTTTCACAAGACACTTTTAATAGTGTTTTCCTCCAGCAAAGTTAATTGCCTTTGAAACTGCATATAAACTTTGGAGCATGTTAAAATAGTTTACAATGTCTATGCATTATTCTTTCAAAGTAAAACACAAAACTTTCAAAACAGATAGCCAAAGAGAATAACTTTAAAAAATTATCTGAAAACTCCACTTTTTCATCTTACCATTTCTGCCTAAATTACATTTTAGCACTCCCATACTTAAAGCTTCAGGTAGGTGAAGAAAACAGAGAGCCACTTGCCACTGCAATTTTTTCCATGTACTGTATTTATGTCTTATAGCATTCCAAATAGGCCTATAGTAAACCTCATAGGTGTATGCTGTATATTTTATATTTCACATAGAGAAAAAGTAGGTATTTGTCACTATTCCTACCTATAGCTTTATTTGAATGGGTTATAATTAGGTTATGAGTTCTGGTGGGTGTTTGATTTAATAGAAATATTCTGTTTCAATTAGCCTGAGGGACCTAAAGCAAAGACAACTATGTAAATGTATGAACTTTCAGAAGAATTTTCAGCACCCTTGGAATTCATGACAAATTCTATTTTAATACTAGAATTCAACAAAAGTTTTGCTGTCTTATTGTATGTGCTAGCCTATAGGTAACTGCATCATCCTGTCATTATCTTGGCTCTTCCCTTTAAGGTTGTTTTGGTCAACATTCTTATTGCTGTAATCCAAAACAACTGACCAAACAACTTACAAGAAGGAAGATTTATTTGTTCACAGTTTTTGGAGGTATTTGAGTTTCAGTACATTTCAGGCCAGGTCTATGGAGTTCAGTCCATAGCAGCTGGAAGCAGGGAGAGGGAGAGAACAAATCTCTGCTCTCACATCATGGAGGCCAGAAGCAAGAGATAAAGCAAGCAAGAGGACTCAAGAAAAAAGTCTAGTCCCTAAGGCCCTCAGGGATTTACCTCCTCTAGTCACACTGCATCTGCTTAGGTTACCACCCAGTAAATCCATTACAACAGATCTATCTACTGATGAAATTACAACCTCCAAAAATCAATTATATCAACTCTGAACATTACTACATGAGCTCTTCAGAGGACATTCTATATCTAAATGTTGCCGACTAATCTCAGTTGGGTTGTTATTGTCAGCTCCCGGTCAAATCCTCAGAAAGATGGGGCAAAAGGCAGGTGATGTCCTGCAGAAACTTATCTGCAGCGATTCTTTCCCCTCTATGAATTCCCTAAGTTTTTAGGTACGACGTTTGGGAAAGAATCTGAGGCGGACAAAGGCTTCTTGAGCCAATGACACTTTATTACAAAAAACTCCAAAATTTATACCCTTCACCAGTAAAGTTAATAATAAGAGAAAAGGGAGGTGGGTGTAATCATTGTGAAATAATAATGAATGACATGTAAACAAAGGTAATAAAACTAGTCCTTCAGCTGGCTGTTGGCCTTCGAGAGATTGACTCTGGATTCTTTTCCAAGGTCTTTGCAGATAAGCAGTCCCAGGGGGCCACTTCCCAAAATAAACAAGCATGGCCAAGGCTTGGGGGTTTCTCGGGGAATCTTCTTTGGCTTTCTTGGAACTTTCCATCTTTTGGGCTCAGTTCATATAGCAAGTGTGGGGAGATGTGGTGATTCAGGTGGATGTGATGGAGTTTCTTCAGGTGTTGGTACCTTATCTTCTAAGTCTGAAAGCTTAAGCAAACTCACAACACAGTTTTGCAGACAAAATACCACAAACAACACCACAAAGTTCTTGGTTTTAATTGTCAGATGTATTTCCTTAACTGCTGAGCACTCTTCTTTAGACAATAAGCCTATTAAAAGCTTACTCATCTTTAATAATCCATCTCTCTGTCACATACCCTCTGCAACCTGCTTCTAACTTTCTAATTCCTTTCTTTCCCAGTTGGGACTTTCTTATGATAAGCTCTTCTTCATGCAAAAAATGCTTTTCTTACTCTTACACGGTATTTCCTTTCCTTCATACATATATATTTAGAACGTCTGTCCTTTATTTTGTCATATTCATTTCTAACCATGGGTCAGTCTCTGTCTCCATGAATGCTCATACTGAGGTAAAAGTCAACAATCTTTCTCCTTGAGTCTATTGTATTTGGGCAACTAAGTTGTTTATCAACTAAATTGCTTTAAGGTCACACACAAGGTTTTTATCTTCTCTGTCTCTAGGCAGGATCTCAAGGGTAAACAGAGTTACCTTAAACTGAGCTACCTTACCGGAGTTAATAGCTTAACCTAAATTAGTGATTGGAATGAGGGTCGGAGGCCATTTGTGATTGCTGCAGCTGGAGTGCTTATCACAGCATCTGAGTTCTGGCCAGTTTTTATTATTATTGAGCAGAGCCAAGGACGTTTAGGCAAATTATTAGAGATTTTATTTCCACGGACTCAATTTCATCATAGTCCTGATTTCACATCATTGGAGCAATTCGTGTAGAGAGTTAAAAGAATAATAGTAAAAGTGGGGGGTACTTTGGCCAGAGACGACACCTCCTTCTCGGGGCTTTTTGCCGAATTAACTATGTGGAGTGGGGTCATGCCGAGGCAGCAGGATGTCTTGGCATCTAAACATAACAAAAGTCATATACCAACACTTCTAAAAATGAAAATATTTTCTGGGTACCACCTTTTTCCTTCCTACAGCCTCTTTCTATTTCCAGTTCAAACTATTTCCCCTCATTTCTAATTGTGAGTCAGTGGTAATTGGAATTGCGTATTATAGTTCTGTTTTTAGATAAATTAAAAGCTCTCTAAGGTCATGTACAGTCCTATAAGTCTTTGGGTCACCAGGAGACAGTATTTTACAAGTTAAACTTTTTTTCTTTTGACTCTCCTCCACGTTAGAAATTTTGGTGTCAGGGACTGAATATACTTTTTTCCAGGGACTGTGCAGGAAATTCGCTAGGCCTAAACTAACTGTGAAATGCTTAGTCTCAAAGAAGCTGATGTTTGGGATGGAGGCCTTCCTGGTGTCCCTTGTACTCATCTGCCCTTGCAAATAGCTCTTCTTTCCATGCTGTAGGCTAGAAATAGATTTAAAAAAAATATATGAACTCCATTATTCTTGTGGCACCTTCCTTGATATCTCCCCTACCCCAATATTACCTTTATTTTTTTGAGGTCACCTCTAAAAGTAGGCACATGTAGGTTACAGCCAAACTGTCAAAAAGCCTCCAACATGTGGACTGTTGAAAGCCACTGTGCTCCTGGACTAGTGAGTTCTTCTGGCTCCATATCCTCGGTTGATAGCTTCACCTCATGCATTTGCACTGCCCCCATACTAGCTGTTGCTGACCTCAGTATCATCTCGAGAATTCTAGGAAAATCAAACCTTTGTGTTTCACCCTAAGGCAAAATGCTGTCCGTCTTATTACCTTAAGTGCATGATTTCCATTAACCACTTTTATTTTTTTTCTGGTGAAGATTAATACCATATTGAAGGAAGATAAAGTAACATAGTCTCTATTCCCAGTGCCAGTATAGGACCTCAGCTGATATGTAGTGGCAATCAAAAGATAGGAAGAACAACTCTGTGATACTGTGGAATAGATCCTGACCAGCCAGCAAAATGTGCCCTAGGTCAGGGTCCTAGATCTGGGGCACCATTTAAACTCAGGAGGGTTTGGAAGATATTGGAAGAATAGGACATCTTTTTTGTAGAATCCTCTCTGACTTCTCTTCCATTTAAATGGCATGATGATGAAAGGGAAGAGTAGAAGTATCTGGTAGGTTCTAGAATGCCTTTCTTTCCTCTCTCTAGCTCTGAAAGTAATCCAGTTTTGTCTTAACTCTCAGAGTCTGTTTGACTCCTGGTATCAACCTTAATGGACACCAACAGCAAAAGTTCTGAGATAACGGAGTCACACCATCAGTATGAGGCTTTGGGAGTCATCTAATTCACCCTATTCTTCTTTCTCCCACCCTTCTTTCTTGGTATAGGTTTACCCAAGGTAAACTGGAGTACAAAAAAGCAAAGTAATTGGGAAATCAGCTTTTTGCCAGCCTGGCTGCACATGAGGAGAGAGGTACGGAAGGTCAACTTCTAAAAGTTATTCTTCTGGATAAACAGAAAATGATTAAGATGAGAGATTGATGGCAGAGGGTCCTTCAAACAGACTACCTGAGTTGTGAAGCTTCTGGTATCCTCTAGTGCCTTCTATGTACAAAAAGTATTTCACTTCTGATGAGGTCTTCCTCCCCAATATCCCTAGCTTTTCACTCACTTCTTACTCCTGGTTCCCAGAAACTCCCTGAGCTTGTAAATACATGTACACACATATACACTGTCCAGATGCTAGAAGCTGGAAAGTCCTCAGAGGGGACACACTTCCTTCAGTCATAGGCAGCCATGGCGATTTTAATGTGGATGTTTATGTGTAAGAAAGGCACTAAATAGCTGAATACTGCTTTGGCATTCCAGCCAATTTTCAGTTTAACAACTGTTGGTGCATCAGAGTTGCTGAGAAAAGCAGCAAACTATCAAAAGTTACCACAGAAGGTCCTTTGGTTATTCCTTGAAGGGATCATAGAACTTTACAAAAGTGGTATGAAATCAGGTAGACAACCAATGATATTGGCAGTGGGACTGATAGGGTAGAAATGAGGGAATATTATCCTTTGTGTGTCTTTATATTAGAGTTTTATTTATTATGTATAGAATTCTAGTTAGGTTGCACACATTTTTAAATTTTAATAAAGAAAATGTTAGGTAAAAAGAAAAAAATTACAGGTGTGGTAGTGTACACCTGTAATCTCAGTACTTGGGAGGCTGAGACAGGAGGATCACTGTTTGCAGCCAGCCCTAGCAACTTAGCAAGACTCTCAGCAACCTAGTAAGACTCTGTTTCTAAACAAAAAATAAAAAGGAGTAGTGGTGTGCTCAGAGCTAGAAAACACCTCGGTTCAATCCTCAGTGCCACAAAAATAAAAGGAGAAAAGAAAAAAATTACTGGAAAAGGAGAAAAATATTTTTTAAAACATGAGTGGAAGCCTTAGAAGAAAAATATATTAAAGAAAAGAAAAAAAAAGAATAGAAAAAAGGAAAGAAAAGAGAAAGGAGAGGGAAAATAAGACATGGAAAATTTGAAATGAAAAAGGAAACAAATGTGACAGAAAAAATGGGAGGAAATAATTTTAGAAAATGAAATGAGTTAGCAATTAGGGAAATGAAAATGAAAACTATGTTGATTTCACCTAACTCCAGTTAGAATGTCAGCCATCAAGAATACAATAATAAATGCTAGCAGAGATGTGGGAGAAAAAGATCTCTCATACATTTTTGGTTGGGCTGCAAATTAGTAAGTACACTATGGAGATAACTATGGAAGTTTCTTAAAAGACCAAAAATTGACTACCATATGACCAGCTATACCACTCCTCAGTATCTTTCTTAAAAAATTAGTCAGAATTCTTCAGAGATATATGCATACCCATGTTTATATCACCACAATTCACAGTGGTAAAGTTATGGAACCAACCAAGATGCCTATTAATAGGCAAATGGATAAAGAAAATGTGGTGTACATACACGAAACAGTTTTATTCAACCATAAAGAAGAACAAAATTATGTCATTTACAGGAAAATGAATGGAGTTAGAGAATGTCATGCTGAGATTATCCATACTCAAAAAATCAAGAGCCATATATTTGCTCTTATATGTGGAAGCTGGACAGAAAATAGGAAAAAAAGGGATCTCATGAAAATGAGGATAGAGATCAATAGAATAGTAGAAGGAGCTGGAGGTTGGAAGTGAGGGAAATGATGCTTGAGAAAGGAAACAGACCAAATAGTATTATGTTTGTATATGAATGTATTAATACCAATTTCACTAGCATGGGGTGGGGAATGGGGTGCAGAGAGAACCACACCAAGAGATGTTGTGTATAAATATGAATGTATGACTTAAATATCACTCTGATGTATAATGCACCAATAAAATTTTTTAAAAATTTAAAAGAGCTGGGCGTGGTGGCGCACGCTTGTAATTCCCGCGCTTGGGAGGCGGAGACAGGAGGATCGCGCAGGTTTGAAGTCAGCCGCGCTGGCTTAAGAGACCCTGTTTCCAAATAAAATTTTTTTAAAAAATAGGTCTGGGAGTGTAGCCCAGAGGTAGAAGGGTTTCCAGGAACCCTAGTACCACCAAAAAAAAAAAAAAAACCTAAGGAAATCTGAATAAAGTATGGATTTTAGTTAAATCATAGAGTATAAAAATTATATATCAAATGATTAATGATAACAAGTGTGGAATATTAATGAAAGATATTAATAATAGGGAAAGCTGAGTGAGAAAAATATTCTTTAAAAAATTAAGGGAGCCATGTGTGGTAGCACACACTTGTAATCCCAGTACTTGGGAGGCTAAGACTGGAGGATCACAGGTTCAAGACTAGCCTGAGCAACATACAGAGTCCCTCAGCAACTTAGTGAGACTCTGCTTCAAAATAAAAAATCAAAAAGGACGAGAGCATAGCTCAAAGGTAAAACATCCATGGGTTCAACCTCCAGTACTAGTAAATAAATAAATAAATGAAACAATGTAGAAAAGGGGAAACTTTAAAAGAAAAAATTAAACCCTAAATTCTAAAAAAAAAATCCAGAAAATTCCCCAGCTCTCAACAAAATTTCCTAAAAACAAAAAAGAAAAGCTCAGAAACTAGAACCTAGCTAGGTGTGGTGACACATAACTAATCCTTCTTCTTAAAAGGTGGAAACAGGAGGATCTCAGTTTTGAGGCCAGCCTCAGAAACTCAGTGAGACCTTCAACAACTTAGCAAGACTGTTTCAAAATAAAAATAAAAAGATTTGTGGGTGTAACTCAAAAGTAGAAAATTTCTGGGTCCAATCCCTAGTAACAAAAATAAAGCAAAACCTAAGGGAAAAAAATCATGGAAAAGAAAAATATGAAAAAGTAAAAACAAAACAATAACAAAAAAGCAAGCAAATAATAGGCAAAAAAGAATTAAAACTGAAAATTCTGAAAATAAAAAAAACTACAAGCAAAAAAGAAAAACACAAAAAATGCCACAAATCATAAAATAAAGCAAAAAAAGAAAATATCTATATGCAAAAAAATAAGAATAGTTTCCTCCAAATAGAAAAAAAAACTGCTCTAAAAATACAACATAATAGGAAAAAAGATAGAATAAAGAGGGAAAGGAAAGGGAAAAAAATGAGCCACCACAATGAAAATCACCCAAACACTGAAAAGGACAAAAAATTCTAGTGGATAAAAAGCATAAGAGAAATAAACACAGAATAAAAAATGTTTTAAAAAAGAAAAGGAAAAAACCAAGTATGTTAAAAAAAAAAGTTTAGATGGGATAAGAAGTGATTTGCTTTCTTTGGGAAGGTGTGTGGAGTGGGAGAGAAGTACCCACAAACTAGAGCTGTCCACAATGCCCTTTGGGAGCTGTTGCAAGGAATGAAAAGGGCATGTTATTGTAACATAGGCAGACAGGCATTTAAGTGGCTCATTACCGCCATATTAACTTTTTCCCATGTGAGTCTGGGAAGCTGACTATTTTACCCAATGCCCTTGAGCCTTGTTTTATTTTTTTTAACCAGAGTTTGGCAGATAAACATTTATTAATGGGCCATATCTAAGATCTGTATTGGACTATGCCTGTTCAGAGAGATATTGGTTTCTTTTTCAAAAGTAACTTAGTATGATTGAAGGCAGTTTCTGGCTGGGTCATAGCTAAGGGACCACAAGGTAGTTCTTTCTGGTATTTTGCTGAGTCAGGGTCCTGGAAGTTGCCAGCCAGGAACTTAACCAGGAGCCAGAAGACAGTCTTTGCTATTTGCCTTAAGAAACATGTAATTCCTCCCTACATAAAGGTGTACAGAGATGAGGGTTATCTCAAACAGGCAGAACCCAAATGCCAGTGATTCCAAACAGTGACAATTCCAAATGGCAGGAATCTCAAAGGCATTTGGGTTTGGATTTGGAATATATTGTATGGTTTTTGTGGTCAGAATTATTTGCTTTACCTTTATAATTCTATTTAGTTTAAGATGACATTAACGTCCATTTAGAGAATTCAGTTGAAGCAAGGCATGGTGGCACATGACTACAATCCCAGGGCAAGTTTAACAATTTAGTGAGACCTTCAGCACAATTAGGGAGACCATTTCAATGATAAACAAATCAAAGAAAGAAAGTGAAATAAATGCTGGGGATGTGGATCATTGAAAATTTGATGATGATAATGATGATAATGGTCCTTTACCTGGCTAGAAGTGGTTACAGTGATAGGATGATTGGTATACACATCTCCCACAGATCACAAAAGTGTGTGACCAGGAGCCGAAGGCCTTTGTACTCCCAGTAACATTGAAATCCTTCTTGATCCTGCTTCTTAGGCCTGTCACCTAGAAGGGTATTATTTGCTCTACCCCCTGAAAACTCTGGGACAAATGGCACATATCACAGTATTATTGTCCATCTGATGGGTTATACACAGAAACCAAATAAAGATGCCCATGGGATACAAATGTGGGTTCAAGGAAGGATTATAAGAGTAAAGTTCTAGGGTTTATTGTTGGCTCAATCCCCTAAGAACCGAGTGACTTCGAGCAAGTCACTTAATCTCTCTAATGCTTCTACACAGTGTGCTCAATTCACAGAAATCGAATATTATGACTTTGTTCTTTGTGATAAAATTTTGAATTAAGCCACAAGTGAAAAAATGTAAATATATAATGGGAGAACTATTGCCTAGTAAATCAGAATGTCAAGTTTTTGAAGTTACTATAACAAAAAAACAGGTATTCACCAAAAGCTTGTTTCTCCATGTTCTACTGTTTGTTTGTTTTTTCTTTCCTATTTTGACCCCACCCCGCATCTCAGCCACACCATTCTGTTTCTAATGTATTGTTCACTACATAGTACTTCAGTGGTATAGTCAGTGGGTTCAAAACCTCCTAGGGTGAGAAGAGACTTTGGATTAAGTGATATTCCACAGTGGTGATATTCCACAAGGTATGTGACTACACTAGTGGTTTTCACATACCCAATCTTTTTTTCCAAATATTGAGGTGTCATATAGGGTTGCTAATTTATTATTTTGCTAATTGAGGACATTATAAAATAATTACTTTCTGTGGTTATCATCATTTCATAAAAGAAGGGATATTTAACATCAAAAAATTTGGAAGGATATAAAAACAAAGTTAAAAAGAGTCTCACAGTTTCATTTTATAAGATGATTACTACATAGCCCTTGAAATGTTCCTTACAAACTGACATTTGGGAACTACTCTCACTAGCTCTAGGTTCTAGTCTTGACTCTGTTACTGACTTACCATGAAACATTTGGCCATCTTTTCCTTCCATTTGGAGCTTCAGTTTTCTCATCTCCACAAGAGGGACAATTGGATTTTACAAAATCCAAGAGTTTTCCAGCTGGAATGTTCAGGATACTGTGATTTCCAGAGATTCTTTCATTCTGGTCCTTGGAACCTGAATTTTTTGTGCTGGAAAAACTTCACTTGTCATTACAGAACCCCAAATCAAGAAGGAGGCAATTCACATTCCAGGCATGCACATAACAGAGTATATTTGCACCAACTACCGTCTTGGAATTTAAGGAGAGTTCAGCCTGTCCTTATCTTAAGAGACCCTAGGTCTCCAAAAATGCAACACATCAGAATTTTTCATTTATATATTCTTCACATTTGGAGGGGGTTACTTCTTGGAGGTCAAGTAGTTATTCCTCTAACATTCTGTACAATCCCTCTTTCTCTAGTTTTGCGTTATCTTTTACCAAGAACCGCACAAACTTTAAGCCTCCAGGTCCTCTGGTATGTGTGTCTGCTTGGGTTTAGTTGCTATAGAAAGATTTTTTGCCTCTTGTCTCTTTCCTTTTCCTTCTGCCCCAATGCCCTAATATGTACTTTCCACGAATCCTTTCCTATTTATTTTTTCTTTCTTTTTTTTCCTTTAGACAGAAAGCATGACCTCAGTTGTTGGCATGGTCCATAAATGGCATTATCTGAATTCTTGGCAACATCCCAGTTGGGGAATGTTGGGCTGCAGTTGGTTCTAGGTAGCTGGAGGAAATATAAAATTAATTAGCAACATAATTTTGGGCTTTACCTGCCTTGTAAAAGTGCACTAGTGTTTGTACTAGAAAGCACTTTCTGGCCCAAATCCTGCTCTGCTGTTTTAAGAAGACTTGGAGTTTAAATGAGACATTTTGAGCAAAGTGGTCATTTTATTGGCAACCCCAACTTCACTAGTCCTGGGCAAGAAATACAGGAGCAGAGTTCAGCTTGTCCTGGTTTTAAGAGACCCTACCTCTCCAAAGATGAAGTTATGCTTCTTTGCCTCCTTCCCTTCACTCTTCATAGATTTTTTTTGGCATCTGCTTGTATGACATATGGAGAATGGGTCAATGGAAAAAAACTCATGGTACCAACCCATAGTGTTGGTTTTTATCAGATTTATTTAAAAAGAAACCAAAATGACATGATCCAAAATTTAATTTGTATTCCATTCCTCCAGTTGTTCACTGTTATGGGTAATGTGTTGTTTTGTCTTGGGAAGGCCTGAGCTGAGGCCTGTGATCTGCAGCTGCCCATCCCCCTCCCTACCTTCCCTCCCTAACGGTTTCCATTGCCCTAGAGCTGAGCCTTCACAGCCTGGGGTGGTGGGAGTATGGCACAGTGCACTTCTGGACTCTTCCAGCTGTACTCTCACTGGGGAAAATCAACTTTGAAGTAAAGCTGGGGGCCTGCCAGGAAACTGGAAAGGGGTTATTAAAAATGGTATTTTTCAAACCACGAGTGATGTTTTGCTAGCAGAGGGTAACAGGTTACTTGGAATCTGAACTGCGTTGGATTTTGGATTAAATTGCAAAGTTGGCTGAGATTTCAGACCCCTAGGGTCTTGAGGGCTGAGGACACAATTGAAAGCATATTAGATGCTGGCTGCATCAATACAATACCAACAAACTAGTTAAAAAGGGAGAATTCACTAAAATCTGTTTATTTAGTGTCATAAACACAAAAACACACATTTGAGTTCAGGCTCATGTTTTTATTTTGTTTTATTTTAATAAGTCCAGACTTGAGCATTTTGAGAAGGAAAATAGCCCATATCTTACTGTAAGTGTTATATTGCTTATAATCCACATTTTCCCTCATATCCCTTCCCCCACTAAACCATGATAGTCCCTGAAATTTTATGATTAGTCTTTTAACCTTTTGTTCATTTAGGTCCTGAAAATAGTTTTGGTTTCTGAGAGTCTTTATTCCAGTATTGGTCTGTGGTTTATTCAGGCCTTTGGCAACATCTCTCCTGACTTGTAGCTGATAACCTGTGTGACAAAAAAGCACTTTCTCTTTTTGTTTCCTCCTGTTGGGATTTTAGAGGTATTTCCTTCTATAATTCTGTCTTCAAGAATTTTCCCAGCCTCATGGTCCCTGATTCTCTTCCACTGGAACTTTTACATTAGCTGGTCTTGAGCCATATTCTGCAAGACACCTCTTATTCACCTTGCAAGGTTTGCCTGGAAAAATTCTTAGGAAAAAGAATTATTGCCTTATTATTAGCTTATAATCTGGCATTTCTCCCCTGGAAACCTGCAGTTTTGAATTGTTCTCTCTTTGAGCATGGACACCTTTATTTTTCTTGTGGATTTGACATTGCATGGTTTACTCCTCCTTCCCCAAAGGCTAGGCGGGCACCCAAGATAAATAGCTTATGGAGCTATGGACTGAGCTTTCTGTTGAGGTTGGCGGGGGTTGGGGTATGGTAGAGGGGACAGTAACTTCTGAATGTCTCATCCCACTTGAGTGTATTCAAAATTCGGGATCCCAGAAGTGCCTTAAACCATTGGACTTCAAGAGGCCACTGGAGGATCGTTTACTGCAACCTCCACATTTTTATGATGGAGAAACCAAGGCAGGGATGGCCAAGGCCATGCAGCTAGCCAGTGAGAAAACTGACACGAGAGCCTTGATCTGTAGAATTAAATTGATTAATTTTATAGTTAGTAAGCAGTGGTTCAGAGATTCAATGCCCTGTTAGTTCAACTCCCAGACAACCTTATAAGAGAAAAAGGAGTATTAAAACTTTTTAGGTTTTGATATCGCAGCTACATCATCTTGGATCCAGCCCTGTCCCCTGCAGCTACTCCTGAGGATGGGGGCAGGGGGAAGAGAGCTCTTGGCTCTTCTTTCATTGTCCAAAACAGCCCATAAGAGGGCAGGTGAGAGAATTTTTCTGCCTCCATAGAAGACCAGTGCTGGCCTGAGCCCAACTTTCCTGAGTTTCTCCCAGGCAGATTCCACAATAGATGGGGGTAGGAGGAGGTACAATTGGCCCAGACTGTTTTTATTTGGTCTGCAGTGTGGGAGATCAGACGTTCTGAAGAGAATTGAAAACACTTTCTTTGGATTCCTGGGGCTGCGTAGGGGGAACTTGGGCCCCACTTGGCACAGAGTTGATTACAACATTTGAAAAAAAAAGCTTCAATATTGTTGCCCAAGGCTGAATGGAAAGTTTTCCTTCCAGTCAGTGCTGGCTCCTAAACCCCACACTTTCTTAAGCCTTTGATTAGCAGACACCTGCCTCAAAGGAGACCAACAAAACGATAAAGCTGTGAGAGGCTGCTCAGAAAGCTCCTGAGGGTGCATCAGTGTTGTTGGAGGTTGCACAGGAATACAATGATTTGCCACCCCTGCTAAATCCCTAAGGACCCTCAAACTCAGAACTATTATGCTGGAGAGTTTTTAAAACTTTGCCTCTCCTGAAATTACAGTTTTTGTCTTGATTACTTTCCATGTACCAAGCTTATAAAAAATACACTTTTTTAAGTGCCACTGTGCTCAAAGAGATAACCCATACACTCCACTTTGATGCAAGAATGTCAACCGTTCCCACTTTTTAAAAAAAAATTTATTGGTGCACTGTACTCATACATCATAGTGGAATACAAAAAAAAATATTGTAGACATACATGCACACATTGCCCAGTCAGCCCCCACCCGATCCCCACCCCATTTCCTCCCCATCCCTCCTTCCCATGCTTGGCTTAGTAGTTGACATCTAGTATTATAGCAATTTGTCCAAAATTAACAATGATAATCTCACATAACAGTTTCATTTGTCTGATACCAAGCTTTTGATAACTTAAAGATAACATTTCAATATTTCTTTTTGCTTTCTTTCTTAACAGAGAATATTTTTTTATTTTTTTTAGGTGAAACTATCATATATTTATATATTTATTTTTCAGAAAAAAATCTATCCTAATATGGAATATGGACTCTAGATACCCAAAACGATCTTGAAAAAGAACAAAGCTAGAAGATATATATTTTCTGATTTCAAACCATATAAAGCTACAATAATTGAAACAGTGTAGTACTGTTCTAAAGGAAGATATATGATGGTGTTTTCTGGCTATGAAAGGCGCTGATTTTGTGGTAATGGAGATTGGTTGTTAGCGGGGCTCTTAAGCCCCGCTTTTCTTGGTCACCATCTTCCTTGAAGTCCCCCATTCCCACTTTTTATCATCTATTTTTATTAAAAATGTTTTAGAATCCAGAGACAGAAAGATTACTATGTAACCAGTGACCACTTCAGGGGAATTTGTGGCTTAAAAGAAAGTGTTGGGAGAAAGTTATGATTAATTCAAAGAAAAAATAATAATGACACACAAATAGAGAAACTTCAGACTTAACCACGGAGGATAGAGTTTTTCTAGATCCTTCAATTCAGTTTTTCTGCATATGAGACTGTCTCTCAAAATAAGCCACTTTTAGTCAGCATAAAATGCAACTTAAAATATTAGCAATTATTCGTTTGTACCCAGTGTACTTTCAAGAAATATTTTGGATTGCTCAGAGTAAGGATTTTGATCTGAATGGAAGGTCATTGCAGAGAGGCTCCTTCTGTAACTGACCCTGATGAGATATTTACCCAGGGCAAAGCACATTGGCCTAGTTGTCTTGGTGATAGACAGCTTGGCAGGAAGAGCTGTCTGCACAGCACTGAGGTGGAGCTGAACTGTCTGTAATGTCTCCATTCAAGTTTGGATAATTGAAATCAGGAAGAAAAATTAATGCAGAAAGAAGGTAGAAAAAAATTTACACCTCCAGTTGGGTTCTGCAAGCCTATCAATATGCTGAGTACAAAAAAGTTTTAAGGCGTCCCTATTCTGTTGTTTTACTATGTTATTGTTATACATGATCTGGCACATCCTTCAAGACAGGGTTAGAAGTTGTGTCAATGTGCCAGTTTCCCAAGAGCCTGAATGTGAAACTGAGCCATGCCACTATCCACACTTCAACAGCATCATATCTTAGGTAGAAAGAAATCAAGAGACATGTTGCTGGAAAGTGATTCTGCTAGTATCCACCTAAGAATATTGTATCCTGAGTCAGGAAAGGAAGCACTGTGCTCAGAGCCGAAGGAAATTAAGACAGGATTCCTTAACATCCATTTTGTGAACCCCCAGAGATTGTATACAGATAATTTGTGTATATATTCATATGAATTTTGCTGAGGATCTTGACTTTGTTCAAATTTTTTAAAAATATGAAATCCTCTAAAAATCAAGAACCACTGATACATAGATTCATGTTTATAAGCTTTGCCTCTGGTTATTTTTTCCTAGTATTTAAATATTGGGTGATGGGGGAATGAGTAGAATCTTATATCTTCATGTAAACTAGCTAGATGTTCTCCAGTTAAGAATAGTTGACTATGGAGATTGCTTATCATATTATTTTTGATCAAAAGCATGCATATTAAATATTTATTTTTCTTTACATATGCTATAGTATACAATGTAGAATCAGGTTTGAAGAAATATAAACACATATGTACAACTTAAAACTTCCCTATTTTTATATCATTTTAAATTCTGTTTTCATTGCTTGAACTTATTTCTCACTTCGCCCTTTTGTGAAGTCACTATGTATCTCTATGTAAGTGTTGGCATTAGCAGAGTCCCATTTGATGGCAATTTTCCTTACTCTGGCAGCATTCTTAGTTATCATTAGCTAATAAATCTCTCTTGATCTGTTTCCTCATCTTTTCCAGCTCATCTACCATTTCCTACTATCAAAGATCTAAAGTATTGGGGCTGGAGGTGTAGTTTGTGGTAGAATGCTTGCCTTGTATGCCCAGTCCCAGGCACTGCAAAAAAATATATATCTTAGCAGGACACTTTGACTTTTTCATTTTTGAAGAAACTATTTCAAGAGGGAACAGTTGTTATTGTTTTAAATCTATCAGTTGCTGTGTGTAGCACATCACTCTCCCTAATTCCAATCATAATTAGCAGAGCATTTCAGTTCTTCCCATATTATTAAAATTTGAGGAGTATATTACTTTTGTAGTTAGAAAAAAGAAAATTAAAAAATATGTATCTGTTGATCCAGCCAGCTTAATTCGTTATACAGAAAATGCTTTACCACTGAGCTATATCCCTACCCCTCAGGGTAACTTCTGAGTTATATCAGTCAAGCTTTTGAAACCTCTCAGCTGAAGGAAAGTTATGATAAAAAAAATAAAATATACAAAAAAATTAAATATATTGTTAAGATTCCTGAGACTATGGTTAGAAGTTCAAAAGAAGATTTCATATACAGTCTGAATCTAAGAATAAGAGCTTATAATGTACCTCAAATATTGTCTCTAACAACATTGATTCAGAGGAAAAGGTAGAATTTTTAAAGTATATATTAAGATACGAGTAATTTTTCAGAGCAAGAAGATAGTTTACTGACTATAATTGTTGGCCCTTTTTGATGACCAAGAGTGGTAAACACACTAATTTTGATAAATGGAAAGTGTAAGTATGCCAACTTCTCACTCTATCCTTGAATTTACCTTCTGGTAAAGGCTGGCACTAGGATGAGTCTCAGGAAGGGGGTAAAGTCATCTGTTTTACACATTACTTTTATAATGTGTAAAACAGCTAAAATGTATTTTTTAGCCACCTCAAAAGGACTGGGTTAAAGTAGTCAAGTCAGAAAGTTCTTGGTGTAAAAATGGGTATGTAAAAATAATAACTGATGCTCAATTTAAGTGTTTCCCCTTTCAGGGGAATTCCAAAACACCCCCAGTCAAAACTAACTGTTACCCTTACACTCTCCTAGTTCCTATTCTGTACTTAATCATAGGACTTCTTTTATATTTCTGTAAACTATATATGTACACTGATTCTTCTTATATCATGGGATCTTTGAGAGCATTGGTACAAACCATGTCTTAGTCATCTTGGCTTGTTACTTTTCATTAATGAATTAATTTGGTTATCAAATATATGTTAAGTGCATATTATGTGCTAGACATTCTGGTGTTGAAGACCTTAAGATTAGAATACATAGTTCCTGCCCTCAAAGAGCTTAGAGTTTGGCATAGCAGGAGCTTAACTAATATTGAACTGTTGTGTTTTTCTGCTTTCTTTTATTATTTTGTCTTAGTATAAAGAAAACATAATTCTACAGGAAAGTTTCCATATTTAATTCCTCCGTCAATCTGAAGATTATGTTTACTTTTTTAATCATTTGAAAAGAACATATCAGCAATTTAGAACTTTACTCACAGCTACTAAAGAACCTTTTTTATTTTTGGTGTCTGTGTATGCCCCGAAATGAATGCTTTTGGTGTAAATTTTTTTTAGTAAATTTTTTTCTTTCTCAGCTATACCCCCAGCCATTAATTTTTCTTTTGTTTCAAAGCAGGGTCTTCCTACATTGCTAAGAGTCTTGCAAAGTTGTTGAGGCTGTCATTCAACTTGTGATTTTCTGTCTCAGTCTCCCAAGTACTGATAGTATAGGCATACTCCATTGCATTCAGCTTAATGAGGAACTTTATAATTTAAATCTTTGAAACATTTTTATTTTTAAATTTTTAAAAAGCTCTTGTTAGGTTGCTGAAGCTTCACTTGAAACTACAACCCTCTTATCTTAGCCTTCCATGTACTGAGAGGACAAGCCTGCATCAACATGCCCAACTATAATTTAAATATTTTTTTTTTTACGGTACTGGGAATGGAACCCAGGAGCATTCTACCTCTAAGCTACACCCTAGCCCTATTTTTAATTCTTTATTTTGAAACAGGGTCTCACTGAGTTGCAAAGGGCCTCACTAAGTAGTAGCTGAGGCTGCATACAATGATCCTCTTGTCTTAGCCTCCCAAATGCTGGGATTACAAGCATGTGCCACCACACCTGGCTTATAATTTAAATATTAATTGGGAATCATTATGCATTGGAATAGGAGTAGGTTTAGAGGCAACAGAGTGTATTCTAGGGAATTTTAAAATGTTCTGTATAGTAATCTGGTGTTTCTATCATGGTAACAAGGGAAAGTGAGTGTGTAAGAGGATCTGAGTCAAGATGGGTTTCCAATTTTATAATGTCTTTTGGAATTAATGAGAGGACAGATTGAATTTACATTACTTCAATAGAAAAATTTTCCAACTGTTCTTATCTTTCATGTAAGGTATTTTGACCTTTGATCTGGATACAGATATCTTAATGCTTATTCACATCTTGGGTTTAATATTTTTGATATAGTTATATATTTTCTATAAATATGTGTTTGGCTCAGCTTACATATAAACTACCAATGAACAAGCTTAAGCCTGTATAAATTTTGGTCCAATATCCCTGTCTGGTAAATTTCTTACTAAATGTTTTTTGATGATACTGGTAATGACAATAGTCATTTATAGAATGACATATTAAAAATATAAATTGGTAAATCTTTTCTTATATTGGAACCAAAATATCTTAATCAATATTTCAAGGTATGAATGATACATCTAAAAATTCTACCATAATTTATCATAAGTATATAATATTAACCATAAGCTATTATTTGCCATTTTATTTTCTATACATTTATCTTTTTTTTTCTTTTTATTTTTTTAAAATTTTTTATTGGTGTATTATATTCATACATCATATTGGGTTAAAATCTTTTGTGGACATACATGTACACATCACCAATTTAACCCCTACCCAATTCCCACCCCATTCCCTCCCTCTTACATTTATCTCTTAATGTAAGATTTCTATAAATTTGCTTTGGCTTGTTACATTTAATAAACATAGGGGAAATAATATATTGTCACTAAATATGGGCATCTTGCAGGAAATCTGTGTTTTCCCACCTTGAGTATATTATCTTTTCCTATCAGTTCATCCAATGGAATGAATAGACTGTGTTAAATCTGGTTGTTTATTAATTGATTGGTTGATCTAATTAAATGGTTATACTGATTTAATTAGTTGTGAGGCAGAATATACCTATTGTTCGATTGAGTTATCTATTTTCCTGAATTGATTGAATTGACTAGCAGAATGTTTCTTAGACCAAACTGACCTAAACTTTTTGCTTTGACTTGAAAGATGGACTTTGTTTGTACTATTAAATAAACTCTCTTTGCTAAAGACAACAAACCTATTAACAAAATGGCTTGTTATCTCTGTGTTGACCATAAGCAAAGTTTTCTAACATTTCTAAAGTTGCTGCATTGGACATGTTTGTATCCTTGAAGTATAGGAGTTCAAAAGGAATTACTTTGAATTGAAAATATGAGAAGTTTTTTGGGCTTGCAAGATACCCCATGTCCTCTATTAGGCCTATTAATTCTACCTAGAGAAGTCCATTGGTCAGACAAATTGGAGGTTCGTGCTACATTTCTCTTTTGGGAGAGTGCACTTTCCAAGAGCAACATCAGCTCTCTGTTGGGCACTGGCTCATTCCTGGAACAAGATGAAAAAGTTAAATTAGTTATTGGGAATTGTGTGTGATTTGCAGAAGCAACTGAAATAGCTCATTTCAGAAGTAACATCAGAAATAACTGTGTTGGAGAAGGATAGAGAAAATGCCCATACTAAAAATACACTGAGAATTCACTGCAAGCATCATAAATTTAACTTTAACAGACTGCTGAAAACCAAAACAGCTTTATCCTATCTGCTGGCAGATGAATGGTTTTGATGGGAATGAGGCAATCAGAGTTAGACAATGGCGTGACCTCTCATCTTTGGATTAGGTTTTCTGGAGGAAGACATTGATATAATCCTCCCCTCTCTCTTTCTAGATCTATTCTTGCAGCATTTAAAATAGGACACAAATTTCTTTCATATTTTCAAAATCACCCTTAACTGTCACCATCCATTCAAATTCCCCTCTTCAAGTTTTCTTTTCCTTTCAGACATGGCAAAAATCTTGCATATCCTGGAGCCTATGGCTTTAGGATCAGTAGGGACCACTGGCTCCATCTACACTGCAGATTCAGATGTATAAAATCAAATACCTTTTTTTCCACATACAATTCACCACCCCTTCCTTGACTTCTCTTCCAATAGTTTTCTATGATACCTCTGAACAAGGTTTGGAAAACTCATTAGAGATTACCCTAGCTTACCTGGATTAAGGGGAGCTTAGTTACTCTATTTACAACTCTAAGAGGTGACGAACAAAATGTACTTGAAAGTTTTTCTCTCAGCCTTTCATTCTCCAGAGCTCTTGATGACTCAGGGAGGCTATAACAATTGGTTCTCTCATCAGGCAGGAGATGAGATGAGAGAAGTGGGTGGGATGAGAGAAATTCAGTAGGAATTTATTGGGAAACAGGTTTTAGGGAACCCCTTATATCACACCTACTTGGGAGGAGTTGGCTCTTACATTGGAAATATATAAACTTGGAACTGTCTAGTTACTGGGGCAAATTCACAAAGTTTCCAAATAAATGAAAATGTATTCAGTCTTGAAGACCAGATGACATACCTTAAGTATTTGGAATATTTTTAAGAGTTAGAATTTAAATATATGATATATATCATACATTTTAGGTTCAAAGTTAGAATTTAGAGGCTAAGTTTACGACTCATTTTTCTCTCTCTAGGCATTCTAGAGTTTACTATTAGGGCTTGGGAAGCCACCAGACATGTACAGCTGATGTGTTTACTGAATGAGTAACTAAGACAGTCACTGCCACAACTGACTCACAGTTAGTTGGAAAAATAGCTGAGACTTATTATCTAATACATGCCAGATAATGTAAGAATAAATATGAGTTTACTCATTTAATTTTCGATGCAACTTGAAGAAATAGGTACAATTATTACCTCTACAAGTGAAGAAAGTGATAAAAAGAGAGTACATGATCTCAGGTGGATAAGCCAAGAATCAAATCTAGGCAATTTGGTTCCAGACTCTGTTCATAAAAAAATTATTATCAAAACTACCATTTTAAATTTGTGCATCATAATATTTGTGCATGTTAATATTAATGAATATCCTCCCTCATTCCAGGAGGTATATCAAATTAGAACATCAACTAAGGCATAAAATATAGGTGATATATTTTCTAATGAGTGAAGAAACAGACATAGATAAATTCAGTTAAATGACAGGATAGCCTAGACTAGAAGCTAAGTTTACTGAATTATATAGGGGCATAAAGAATTATTATTTATTTGATAATTTTATGAGATACAGTCAAATGAAAGAGAATCTGAAGATAATTGAATATGTAGTAGTGTTTCAGTGCCACTTTAAGGTACTGGTCCATAGATAATATTTAGTAGATATTAAAATACACTGTTTTAGGTGGTGGAAATACACAGATGAATTGGGTAAAATCATTAATCTCAAGCAATTTACAGTCTAGTTTGAAAGTTAGCCATGTTTATGATAGTTTATAACTCATGATATGTGAGAGATAAGGCAGGCAGAGGGCCTGCCTTGGATGGCCTTGTAATACTATGCTTAAGTGATTCAGGGTTTTCTCCCTGAGGCAATGCAGACTCATTCAACTAGGGTACTCTTTGACCAAATTTGTGGGAAAGTACACTGCTAGACGTGTAGAGAGTAAATTAGAAAAAAAAATAAGATTAGGTATTTGTAATTTGGGGCCATTCCCAATTTTGTTCTATGTAATCCAAACATGTCCTCCTTTATTAATTTCTTGATTCATTCAAATATATTTTAGTGAATGTCCATTACCTTTTGCTAGGTACAATGGATACATAAATGTCCAGAGGAGTGACTGAGGGGTATTAGGGAAGGGAGACAAAGTCATAAAGAATGTAACAGTTGAAATAATGCTATGAATATATATGAAACTATCAATTACAATTTCAAAGACATGTGCAGGGAGGGTGAGGGAGGAGGAAGGACCCTTTGGGGAGGGCACCAAGAGCTGTGTGCATGTTTTTGTCTGATACTCTGTACTCCAATATGCTATAAAATTACAATGCACCAAACAAAAAAGAATAAGAAAAAAAAATTAAAAAGAACTACCATCAAAGAGCGTACTACTCAGCTTAAAAAAACATTCACTGTAAACATAGATGCCAACAGAACCTCCTATGTGTTTTAATTGTCCCATAAGTATAGTGATAGTGAAATACAAACTGTAGTGTCTGAAAGTTTCTACCCAACGGGGCTGTAAGAACTCCTTGAGGACACATGACAATGTCTTTTGTTTCCTGTATTTATTGAGAGCAGCAGATATACAGTAAGAGCTCAGTAAAGATGTATTGTTGTTATTCAGCGTCTGGTTTGTCCACTAACAATGAGCCCCATAGTGGCAGCTTAGGGCTTAGCCCTGCTCCTGCTTCCTTCTCATCGTAGCTAGTCTTTTCACCCCTTGGTAAAGTGAAGGATGTGAAATCATCACTAAAATACATTTGTGGCACATTCTTCTATTCCTAACATAATATACATAGTAGTTGGAAATATTCAGTCACATTTTGGATGAGGCCCCATTTCAGATGCCCAAATCTGTGACCTTATTCCTTCTGGTTTTGAAAGCCTTGCTAGATAGTTTTCACACCACATAAATTCAGAACCATTAAGATATTTTATAAGGCTCTAAGAGTGAAATTCATCTTTTTTCTATTATTAAGATGATATCCAGTAGAGGAGTTTCAGCTGGAAACAGACAGAACTGAATTCAATGTCTTAGACACAGTAATAGCCCTTTGGGAAGCCTTTGGAGGACTCCTCAAAGAAATCTACTCAAACTCTACTCTGGAAGCTTTTCAGTCAAGTTCAGTACTGGAAAAAGACTGTTGGTTATGGATAACTGCTTTTCCTTTGCCCTCTTTTGAAGGTGTTGACCACAGGGCTACAACTTATGACTCTGGCTTGCCTTTAATTTATAGTCAAATGGTGGTTGTTGACCCTAAGTATTTTTAAAAGCATTATATATAAAGTTTGTGTCAATTTTTTATCTTTCTTGCAAAAGGATTGAGTTGGTAAAAATGTAGAGGACATTAACATCAATGACACAGAACAATTTTGCTCTTTTTAAAATATATATTATTTTAAGACCCATTGTTGCACTGATCATGGTGGCTCACACTTGTAATCCCAGCATTTGGGAGACAGAGATCAGAGGATCGCGGTTTACAGACAGCCTTGGTTACTTAGCAAGGCCCTTTGCAACTCAGTGAGACCCTGTTTCAAAAAAGAAAAAAGACTAAAAAATAGGACTAGGGGTGTAACTTGAAGGTAGAGTGCCCCTGGGTTCTATCCCTAGTACCACAAAATAAGGACCCATTGTTATCTGGGGAGCCTCAGGTTATTAAATTATGATTGTTTTATGAATTTATTTATGTTCTGGTAGGGGAGAAGTAGTTGCTATCTCTCATTCATAATGATAAAAGAAATGGCTTCTATGACTGACCTGAGTAGTGTGCTACTCATAATTTTGAAAGAGGATGGAAAGAGAAAGAGAGGTGCAAAGGGAGAAGGGGAGAGAGAGAGAGAGGGAGAGAGAGAGAGAGGGAGGGAGGGAGGGAGGGAGGGAGGGGGAGAGAGAGAGAGAGAGAGAGAGAGAGAGAGAGAGAGAGAAAGAGAGAGAGTTCTTCCTTCAACTCAATAGGAATCAAAGGAAAATAAAAGAAGTTATGGAGAAAATCTGAATGGGATAATACAATTAAGTTATGTTAAGCAAACAACAAAATCCTGTTGTCATTTCAAAAACCATTCTAAATTCCCACCTTGCTGTGTGAGTTAAGATTTGCTCCTGAAATTTTTCCCACTTCCAGGTGACTGACCCTAAACGCAGAGGGTGGGAAAGAAGAGAGATGAAGCAAGATGTTTTTCTTGACAGAAATTCAGGGCTGATTCAAGCTGTCTTCATCTCTGTCTAGCTGTTTAAAGCAGAAGATCCATTTTACTAGAACTTGTGTGATCACTATAGCTATGAAATGGCAAATATATCCCAATGTCCCAGATGTAGGATGAAGATTTCAAGGGAAACTAAGAGACTCTATCAGCAGAGGTATTTATTCCCCACAGATACTTTCATAATACACAGTGTTCACCATGTACTGAAAATGTTCATTTTTTCTTTGACAGTAATCAATGAAAAACATTAATAATGTTAAGTCAAGGCAACAGCATTATAAGATTTTAATATTTTTTCAATTTATTCAGTGATACACTTGATATCTTTGATTTGATTTGAAGCAACAGAGGCTAATTTTCTTCATGATGCTTCTAAATTACTAGAGTGATGGCCATAGCTATTTTGTGTACTTTCAGGGCTCTCACCAGACAGCCATTTTACCTTGTAGTAACTGTAACAACTTGAGCTTTGTCCAAAAGACACTATAGGATCAACATTCCTGAATAGAGAACCAAATAATTTATTTCAGAATAAAAGAAGCCTTGTAAGAGCTGATATTTTCTGGTCAGAAAAGCTAAGGTGATATTGATTTAGAATATTGAGAAGCTTTGGCTAGGCATGGTGGCACACGCTTGTAATTCCCGTGCTTGGGAGGCAGAGACAGGAGGATTGCACAGGTTTGAAGCCAGCTGCACTGGCTTAAGAGACCCTGTTTCCAAATAAAAAAGTATAAAACTAGGTCTGGGAGTGTAGCCCAGAGGTAGAAGGGTTTCCAGGAACCCCAGTACCACCACCACCAAAAAAAGAATATTGAGAAGCTTAAATATAATTTCCAAGGTAGAAAGAATTTTTCTGGGAAGGAAAAGTCTTATTGTTAGTGTGTACATGTATGTATGTATTCATCTATTCTACAAATAAAGAGTAAAAAAAGCCCTGGAAACACTTAGATTGGATAAAAATATCTCTAACTATTAAGTAATGACAACCCCATGTTTGAATTATGATAAAAAAAAATTCTTGCCTGATAGTGAATCACCTGTTTGCACACTGGAATTCAAGGCAGTCAATCCTTTAGAAGGAAGCCCATTTTGATTTTGATTTTTGTAGAAAAACCAGTGTTGTTTAAATAACACTGTCTTTTAAAGTTAGGTAGACATGGATTTGAATCTTGGTTCCACACTGTACTAGGTGTTATTGAGACATTGTCCTCTCTCTGACATTCATTTAACAAGTTATCTCACATACATGCCTTTGCCTGGGCCCACAAAAGAACTAAAGACCTTTATCATAAGAAATCTCTTTACTCAGAGAAGCAATACTTAACAATTAGGTATTTGTGCTTGCTATTGACTTAGTTAATATCTTTTTCAAGCTGGGTATATTCCCTGCATATAACCATACTCAATCTACTTTGGAGTCTGTTAATATTTTCAAGGCTTTGAATTCTAAAAATCTGTCCCAAATAACAGCTTTTCTTAACAGCAGAGAAATATGTTCCTTAGAAGAAAAAGATTTTTTTTTCTTATTCAGTTTCCACACTTTTTTCATGCTGTGCCTTAAATTTAGAATGCTACTTTATTTTCCTCTAAATTAGTATAAATATTATCCATTCTTTAATTTCAGCTTCCTTCATGTAGCCTTGCTTAGTCATCCTAAGACATGATGCTCTCTCTGAACACATGGAATTCATCACACACACACACAAACACACACACACACACACACACACACACACACACACACACAATAGCACTTATCCTGTTCATTATAAAAAAAACATTTTAAAGGTATTCCCCATTTATGGCATATCTACTATGTGCCAAATCCTACAGAAAAACAAAAATGTAAGTGGGATCTCAGAATGTATACCTGGACATATATAGCTTGCTAATTATTTGAATTTGAAACAAAATCATAGTAATAGAGCAACATGAATGTTTTAATTTTAGCTTGTACCAAGAGGTGGGTGCTGATAGTAAAACTTGGCCAATTTTAACCTTAGTCTAGGTAATTAGTAAAGAGAAAGGGGTTTTCAAACAAACAGATCAGGTTTGAAGGTTTCCTAGGCCTATTTCCAAGAGCAAACACAAACAAACAAACAAAAACACACCCCAAGGGATGATGATGACTATACCTGGAAAAATAAGGTCTTCTATGTTAAAGCAACAGGGATGTGTGGTATCTGTTCTAGCAGGTAATAAGCTTGAAAGTCATTATTTTCATCCTCTTAACAAGAACAAGGAGGAATAAATGGAAAATCAGTAACTCTTCTTAGATATATCAGAGAAGTAAAGTCATAGAGAAAGCCACCACCCTCTCCTGAAATTGGGCAGAGAGAATCATAGCTTACTGACATAAGCTCAGGAGAAAAAACTACAACTGGAGTTAACAAAAGTGTAAGAAATGTAAACTGTAATTGATGAGTTGCTGGAAATTCTGTGTATATAAGCTTGAGAATTAAAAACTATGGGTGGGGTGGGTTGCAAAATGAGTTTTATCTCTAGAAACCTACAATGAAGATCTAAAACAAATTCATCTGTTTGTTCTACAAGGGAGTGGGGAACTATGCATTTTTTTGTGGCACTGGGGATGGAACTCAGAGGTATTCTACCTCCGAGCTACACCCTTAGCCCTATTTTTTATTCATTATTTTGAAACAGGGCCTCACTAAGTAGCTGAGGCTGGCCACAAACCGTGATCATCCTGTCTCAACCTCCCAAATGCTGGGATTACAAGCATGCGCCATCACGCCTGGCTCAAACTATGCATTTTGAAATATACCCAGAGTACTCTCCTCTTCTATGACTTATACTCTGGGGAAAATATTTTACCAGAGCCTAAGGTTTTAAAAAAGTTTACCTGACTTAGAGGAAGGGAAATGCTCAATTCCAATTTCTTGTATCTTTCCTGTGTCATTTAAAGGGGAAAACTGAGAACACTTGTGAAAGTCACAGCCCACTGGTGCAAGCACACTAAAAATATTGAGGCCTAATTATAGGATCATAGAATGCTTCCTATCACATCAATAAAACTTCTGTATAATAACAGAGAAATACAACTGAAAGCAGTGTGTATCTCAGATCTTAAGATGTATTTAAGAAATCTACATACTCTCACTACGTGGAAAGCTGAGACAGGAGGATCACGTGGGTTCAAAGACAGCCTCAGCTACTTAGTGAGGCTCTCAGCAACATACCAAGACTCTCTTTCCAAATAAAACATAAGAATAGATCTGGGAGTGTAGCCTGGAGGTAGAAAGCCCCTGCATTCCATCCCTAGTACTGTGCACGTGAGCATGCACATGAAACCTAAAGACCACAGGGGAGACAAAAACAAAGACACCAGAAGAAATTTTAATCTCTGACATCTATATCTAAAGCAAACAATAAACAAAGCTAGAATTTTAGCCAGATAAACATAAAATCTCACACTAGAGATCTTATATTAGACCCCTTTACCAAGTGCATTATGTCTAACTAAAAAAAAATACAAGACACACTAAAAGACAAAAATTGCAGCTTGAAAATGCAGAAGAAACATCAGAACCAGACTCCACTGTAGTGAGATGTTAGAATTATCAGACTAGGAGTTTTTAAAAGTATAATTCATTTTCTAAGAGATCTAGTGAGAGAAGTATAAAACACACAAAAGTCAAAAGGTAAATGTAAACAATCAGAAACTAAGAAGGAATCAAAGGGAAATAAATACTAGAAATTAAAACCACTGTGAGAGAAACTAAAAGTAACTTTGGATGGACTCATCAATAGACTGGATACAACCATAGATAAAAATCAGTGATCCTGAATAAATGTCAATAGAAACTTCCCAAACTAAATTGAAAAGAAAAAGAATGAAAAAGACAGCATGTGATATCTAAGAACTATGGAAAGATTGCAAAAGATGTAATGTATGCATAGTGAAAAAACATACTTAATCTCCAGTACTGAAAAATTGCATAGTAAAAATATTAGAAGAAACAGAAGAAATATTCACATAACTAATGACTGAAATTTTTCTAAAACTAATAAACACACCAAACCACAGATCGTGAAAGCTCAGAAAAAACAAGTAGGGTAGATATCAAAATCTCCATTTCTAGGCATATGAGAATTAAACCACATAAAATCAAAGACAAAGGAGAAATATTGAAAGAAGCCAGAGTAACAAGCCTTTTTATCTATAAAAGACCAAGGATGAGAATTTCATACTTCTTCCTTTTAGTTACTATGCAATCAAAGAAATGGAATAAAATACTTAAAGTGTTGAAAGATAAAACTCATGAGCCTAGAATTCTGTATTCAGTGAAATTACACTTCTGAATTGAAAGGGAAATAAAGCCTATCTCAGATAAACAAAAATGGAGGTAAATTATCAATAGTCTTTCCTTACAAGAAATGTTTAGAAAATGTTTCTTGGAAACAGAACAAAATAATACATTAGAACGTTCAACCTATATAAAGGAAGAACATTAGAGAAAAAAGATAAATTAAAAGGTATTTTATTTTTTCTTATTCTTAATGTATCTAATAGGTAAATAGCAACATTGTATTTTATTTATGGATAAGTAAAATTAATGGCAATAATGTTATAAGGAGTGTCAAAATCAACAGCATGCTCTATTATAAGGATTTGGTTTCAAAATAAAAACTAAAATAAAGCTGGGGTATAGCTCAGAGGTAGAATGCTATGGGTTCAATATCCAGTACCACACACACACACACACACACACACACACACGCACAATATTTGGCCTACTTGTGAAGTAGCATAGTGTTATTTGAAAATGGATTTTCAGTTAGTTATATGTTGCAAACAATAGGGTGATTACTAAAAAGGAAAAAAGCATAATTTATATGCTAAAAAAGCAGAGAGTGAAATGATACAAAATATTCTAAATCAAAATCAGAGAGGGAGACGAAGAGGGCAGAATGGAGGAAGGCAGCATGTTTTGGTTGCTCCAAGACTTAGAATTCAATCAGGAAGAAGACTGCTTCTTGGAAAGAGAAGAAAAGCAGGGAGCACTCAGCAGAAGAAAGACAGTTAAAATTTAGTTAAATTGGAAACAATAAAAAGAGCAAAGGACTGAAAGGAACTCTGTGTGTCTCATCTAGTGAACAGATAGCTGAGATGTGAGCCATCTTTGTGAGCTTACAGTAGAGCTGGTAGCTGATGGAATCTGGCATCTCTTGGAGACAAACTCCAGTAAAGAAGAAGCTAAAACCTGTCAAGCCAGTGATTGTAGAGAATCAACGGGAAAAAGCAATTGCATTCATTGATTCGTGCTCAAATACCTCTAGACCATGAACTCTAGACTGCCCAGCCAAATTTCCCAGAGAACTCCTAAAACTGCAGCTGAAATAATTAAAACTTAGAAACTCAGGCTCTTTTAGTAAGAACCCAAGTGGCCACAACCAGCCTTGTCAAGACCGAGTTTATAAACCATCACAGTGGAAGTCTGTGTGGCTTCAGGGACTCTTGTGGCAACAAACAAGCTTGTGCGGTGTGAGTTGACAGATTATACATGTGAAGGTGGGGTGCAGTTCATTTGTACATATGTGGAGCACAGTTCAGTTGGACATCAGAAACATGAATTAACAGACACTAAGAGACATAGGGATACATAGCTTACCTCTGTGTGAGCTCCAATTGTTCCAGGAGGCCTGGTCCATAGAGAACAAGAGACAGAGGCCAGAGTAGGATAATTCAGGTTTTTTTATTCACCAGTGAAGGCCCAGTGAGCAAAGCTCCAGGTCTGAGACCCAAATGACAACATTATACAGCTGCCATATAATTTTTGGTATTAGCCTCCTTGTGGCCAGGACTGGGTGACACCATCTTGGCTCTACATGGTTGAGGCTGGGTGGTGCCATCTTGCTGGACTTAGTTGTCTTAGCTGCTGGGAGAGGCCCTGCACTGTTTAACTTAGAAGGAGGGGACTGAAAAGAAAGCTTTATTCTCCCATCTTGAACCTAGGCTTTTAGCCAAGAGTTGTCTTCAAGGACATATCTGTGTTCCTGTCTTATCTCCCTCCCCTTTTAAGACCTGTCACCATGCTTAGTGAGAAAGTCTCACTTTTAGAGATTACTTTTAGTTAGAGCCATAAGGGTGGCATATGGAGGTGGGTCCTTTTTAGCTACTGAGATTTTTATGATGGGGTCACCCATCTCACATTGACTATCTACCCTTGGTATTTGGTGGTCAGCCAGACACTGTCCCAACTAAAGCAGGGCCTAGTCTGAGTGTAACCTGAACTAGTTCAGGGCAGAGGTATCTGCAAGCCTGTGCTAGTTGTCAAATTTTCAGGTAGCTACAAGGTATAACCCAACATTAAACTTCCTGCTATTTTGGTCACATTAATGGTGAAGATTGTAAAGGCTGCCTATAGTAACTCTAACAGTCTTCCCTACAGGACAAAAACAGCCAATTGTTTCCTCATCTTAGCAATGTAAAGTCAAAGTGGGCAACACCTAAGTGGTATAATTAAGACCACTGTAAACTTCACCAGTAAAATCAATCCCAAAGCAGTTATGGCACAAAAATTTTGAGGCATGATATGTGACACTCCTCAATCTTCCACTGTTCATGAACCAGTCAGCTTCTGGGTTTTACTGGAGCAGGACAGGTTGTCTTTCTCAGAATTAGCTTGTTTGGCTCTGCAAGTTTTCTGTTAGCAGACTCTGAGTCATCTCTGGGATTGTTGGCTCTGTGGCTGCTGGCTTCATATGGCTGTGATGGATCCAGGCTGCAATATCCTCGACATTTGAAGTTGTTTGGGTGGTAAGAATAAAAGTAAAGGACCTTCTCCATTTTGCCTTGGAGGCAACCTGATTTCAGTTTTTGTCCTGTTTCTAGGCTCATAGAGATAAATTGGGGTAGTTAAATTAACTAGTGTTTTAATGTAGCACTCATTTATATAGGACGTGGGTGACATTTCCAAGTTCCTCATAAACTTATGGACTTTTATTTTATTTTTATTACACAGCCTTCCAGGAAGTCCTCAAAGGATAGAAGGGGGTGAAGAAATTTTATTTTATAGGGAGAATACCCTGTTCTCTTGGTATGAATACATCTAATTCTAATTCTGAACAGGACTAAGGGTAAGACTTAAACCCAAGTTAGCTTGATTTTCTGACATATTTTAACCCAGTTTTGATAGTTCTTTGTTTATTTTTCTACTTTGCCTGAATTTTGTGGTCTATATGCAAAATGTAGCTTCCAGGTGATACTCAAGGCTGCTGCCACATTCTGGGAAACTTTTGTGATGAAGGCTAGTCCATTGTCTGACCATATGTGTAGAAGAAGTTCATATCTGGGAATTATTTTTCTGAATGAGGTTTGAGTTACTTTTCTGTCTGGTGGGAGTATACTTTTACCCATCTAGTCTGAGTGCATACTCTAACTAGATATCAATATCTATTACATTTTGGTAATTGGGAAAAGTCAATTTGCACATTTTTAAAGGGGGCTACTCCCACAGCCTGTATTCTGGGAGAAAGTTCAGGTCCTCACTTAGGACTATTTTTGCTACAGGTCACACATTGCTGCACAACCTTTTTTGCTAAAACTTCTAAGTGGTATATGTAATAGTACCAGCTGAGAAGTTTTCTAAGGATTTCTTGCTCAATGTGGGTGTATTTATGTGACTCGCACACAAAAACTGGAATGGCTATGGAATAACTGAGATGGCTATGTGGTTATCAGGCATTACTATCCATTTTTGTGGGGGTTACATTGCTTTTTAGCTTTTTAGTCATTCTCATTCTTGAGGCTCTTAGGAGAGGATGCGACTGGGTATTCAGGGCAGGAGTAGGGGCACCAACACATGGTCGAGCATTAAAGGGGCTCTGGGATGGCCCATTTTGCTTTAATGTTGGCCTTGGAGTTCCCTTGCATCTCATGACTTGTCCCTCTTTGTTGCCCTCTACAGTACATGACAGCTACTTTTTTGGTTTTCAAGCAACTTTAAGCAGTTTAGAATCTCTTGAGTGTGTTTTAGGTACTTTCCTCCAGAATTTAACAGTCTCTTTTTCTTATAAAGAGCTCCCTGAACATGTAGAGCAAAAAAGGTATACTTAGAGTTAATGTAGATGTTAACTACATGATCTGTTTCCAACTCTAATGTCTGAGCAAGGGTAATTAACTCTGCATCTAAGACTTTTTCCAAGGTTACAACAACATACATTGCCTGCTGTTTTTCTTGTTGAATAATGGAACTGCCCCCATCCACGAACATTTCTAAGTCAGGATCAGAGTAGGTGTGGTCAGCAGTTACCTTTTGAGTTGCTAAAAGGCCTCTTTTCTTTTTTCCATAAAAGGGGTCTTTATCTCCCCCCTTTGTAGATTCATAAAAGGGTTTTGTTGTGACAGAAAGGTTTAGAATTCAGATACAGCAGAAGCCTACTGCTTTTAAGAAATACTGGAGGGCTCTCTGGTTAGTAGAAACTGTAATAGCTTGGACTGCCTCTTTTTGTCCTTCCATCCAATAGTCTTTCCCTTCTCTGGATGGTGAATCCCAGACATTTAACTTTTCTTTTTAAAAGGCCTGGGATTTTCCTTTAGAGATTTTATAACCACCATGCATTAGGAGGGTGAGCAGCTGTCCTGTTGCTTTGGCAAAGCCTTTAAGAGACTCATGTCTAAGAAGGAGATCATCAATATATGAGTGCAGCCCCCATGATGCAAGAAGGAAAAATCTTGAGGCCACAGGCCAGGACTTCTCTGAAAATGGTGGGGGAGTTTTTAAATCCTTGAAGCAACCTGGCCCAGGTGAACTGGCTTTTGGTGCCAGTTTTGGATCTTCCCACTCAAAAGCAAACAATTTTTGGCTTACAGGAGCCAGATGGATACTGAAGAATACATCTTTTAGATTCAGAAATGTGAACCAGGTTGCAGTGGCTGGGAGCAAACTAAGGAGCATGTATGAGTTAGGCACGGTAGGATGTAGGGTGACAGTGGCTTGGTTGATGGCTCACAAGTCCTGCACTGCCTGGTAGAACTGGCTTCCTGGCTTTCTAACTGGCAAGAGAGAAGTGTTACCCTGGGACTGCCATGATGTGATAATACCATGTTGTTGAAGTATCTTTAGGTGCGTTTGGATTCCCTCTAGGACCAGTAGGAGAATTGGATACTGTCATAACTACACTGGTCAGGTATTAGGGTGATATTTAATGACTACTGGTGAATGGAATCTGGCCATTCCAGGTGGATTGTCCTCAGCCCTTATATTGGGATTACTGGGAGGTTTCCTTGTTGCCTCAATTTTATTGACATGTTGGTTAGTGAAGGGGGTTATTGGACTCGTTTGTGCCCCCCACTGTATTCAGACCATGGGCCCTCGGGGGCTTTGGTACCCAGTCCCCTTCAGTTATGAAATAAACCATCCTCCCTGGCCAGCTGCCAGGAGAGGGACTAGAGAGGTGCCTGATGAGTCCTCTTGGAGCCCTCAACCTTTTTGGGGAAATTTGTTCTTCCAGTGCCTAATTTCCTTTCTTAATGCACATTGGTCATGATGGAAAAGAGCCCTTTTTTCTTTGGGTCACCCTGGGTATGGAGGGTGAGGGGGCCCTTGACCAGTTGGGTTTCATTTTGACTTTGTCATGGAGCATTGTACTCCATGCTGCTATGATGAGGTCAGCTTTTCAGCACATTTTCCAATCTGCTTTCCATTTCTCTTCCATGTCTTGGTTAAAGAAGACCTTGTTTGTTACCTCAAAGAGTTAGGAAGCATTTATTCTTGAAAATACCTCCAGCTTCAGTAGCTTACAATGGATGTTACTAGCACTCTGACAAACAAAGGTGGTGATAACCATTTTCTGGTGTTTTGATTCCTCAAGGTGAAATGGAGTAAAGGTGTGAAAAAATTTTCAGTACTGCTCAAGAAAGGAACTGGAGCTCTCATCTGGCTTCTGAATGACCTCCCAACTTGGCAATGTTGATAGCCTTGATGATCCCCTTCTGAAGCCCCTGGAGAAGGGCTCCTCAATATGCTTCTAGTTTTGCCATGCCTCTGGGATTATTTGGGTTCCACTGGGATTCTTTTGCTGGCAAGGATTTTAGAGCATAAGCCTGGGGATTTGGGCCTTCTGCTGATATGTTTCCCATAGCTCGATGGGTTGTTGCCTGCAGAACACAGCATCATTTTTCAATGATGAGAAAAGTCAGAAGAAGTTGGCAACAATCAGGCTGTATAGGACTGTACAGTTGAAAGATGAACTGGGGGAGGTTGGCCAGGGCCTGTGGCTTCTCAATAAAGGAGGGAGTATGATGTTTCAAATTCAGGAGATCTGTTGTTGTAAAAGGTTGATATATAAATGTCAGTGGACTAGGCTGCAACTGTCCATGTTTGCCCTTGGTAGGGAATCCCTGAACTGGCTTTAGAGAGAACTGGCCACTAGATGGCAGTAGAATTTCTTGAGCAGAGTTTTCATGAGGCCTACTACTAGGTCATAAATTCCAACTAGATCCAGTCAATACTGTTGCTGGCAGAAGTGGATATAGTGATGATGGTGGAAAGGAGGACTCATCTGTAGCCCACTCAGATGATGCTGTGGTCCTGGCACAGGAAGATGGTAGAATTGGGGTCCTGCTTGCCAGATTTGATGAGCTTAGAGGTCGTGATGGGTGAGAAGGTGCTGAAGGTACTGGTGTGGCTGGCAGTTGCTGTAGTGTCTGGGATACATTCAGAATTGGCAAGTCTGGTTCCTTTGGGGGACTTTCCAAAATGGATGGTAGTTGGGACTCACCTGGTTGCTGCCTCTGATTTTCTGACTAACTGATAGAGTCTTGCCTTTTGGTGATTAAACTTTGGGAGACTGAACTATGGGAGAGAGGTTCTGAACCAGCTAGAGCTAAGTGTGTAAGAGAAATGGCCTGTATGTTCTGGGATGCCTGTGACGATCTCAAATGTGTCATGTGACACCTGAATCTAATGAAACTTTTGATGGCCAATGTTCTCCAAAGTTGGGCAGTTTTACCTTATACAGTGCATGTAACAATGTTTTGGTTACTTTGGATCCACAATTACTTCTATAAGCCTTTCCAAAATTTCTGATCATGAGGCTTAAGGAAGTAGACTTACTCTGTTTCTTTCCCATTCCTGCCTACAGAATCGAGACTAGTGCTGGGTTGCCCAAAACAGATAATAGACAGAAGTTGCTTTGTCCATGCCCAGCCATCCCCCTCACAGAGGTATTACAGCTGTCCCTTGGCACAATCAAATCAGTATCAACTTCCAATCTGGTCAGATCAAGGACTTTTACATCCTTTCTGGATTACTACTTAGCTGTTATGGGATGGCCTTGGATCCAGGCAGCTGACTCAACACTCGCTTTGGTCCTGTGAGGTACAAACTAGTCTGACCTGGATGTTTGACTCAGTCACACTTGCACTCACCATTCACACCCAACCTGAATCCTCAACTGAATTCAGGTTTTGTGTTCCTCAGATACTACTCAGGGAATTCCCAAGGAGGTGATCACTCTTTTATGCTATTCTGATGGTAGTACCTGACTGAGTTCCAGGGTGGCCTACTGTGATTTAATTTTCAGTGCTGGACAATGGCCTGTTCTATCTCCAGCCTAAAACCTCAGCAGCTGTTAGTCCTGAAGTCAATCGCCCTCCAGGTGAGGTCTCCCACATAGTGGTA
Source organism: Muscardinus avellanarius (assembly GCF_963383645.1). Taxonomy (NCBI): domain Eukaryota; kingdom Metazoa; phylum Chordata; class Mammalia; order Rodentia; family Gliridae; genus Muscardinus; species Muscardinus avellanarius. The sequence continues at coordinate 113,352,099 of NC_137792.1, read as the reverse complement.
AAAAGGCCTCCAGTGCTTTTAATGGATCGATGTCTGTGACAAGGAACGCCAACTCCCAAGATGGACTGGAGGAAGCAAAACATTCTGGGCCTTGTCTCTTGGACCAGACTGGCCCAAAAGTGCCTCATGGCTGGCTCGCCAAAATGTTGGTAGAAGCTTGGTCTGTGAAGAACAAACAACAGAGACTGGAGTAGGATAAAACAGGTTTCTTTATTTACCAGTGAAGGCCCAGTGAGCAAAGATCTGGATCTGAGCTCCAAAAGGCATCATCATACAGATTATATAGCCACAATGAAATAAGTTTGCTTAGCTCAATAACATGCAGGAGTACCAATAAAAGGACTCAGGTCGGGTTTCATTTCTGCTTCCTGAGGAAGATTTCCAGTATTAACCTTAATGTGGACAGGAATGGGAAGCACCCTCTTGGGTTCCAAGTGTTTGGATCTAGGTGGTGCCATCTTCTTGGACTAAGCTGTCTTGTCTTAAATGCCAGGGGAGGCCTTTCTTTGTTTACCTTAGAAGGGAAGCCTTCAAAGAAATCGTTATTCTCCTTTCTTGTCCTTAAGCTTTTAGCCAAGAATCATATTCAGTGACATAGCTGGGCTCCTGCCTCACAGTGATTACCACTTGACAATGGTGTATTTGGAGAAAAGTAACTCAGCTAACCAGGCCTCAAGCTTGGAAGTCTGTAATTTCCTGCCTGGCAGAGTTTGGACACCATGAGTACTAAGGCTGACAGCTGACAAGGTCTCAAGTGACTGCAGTTGCCAGAGAAGCAGTGGTGTCCCTAGGGTTAAATAGGTCTTCCAGCCATGCACCAGGATTAGAATGTTATAGTTTTTCCAGTTGTGGAATTTGAGCCCCATGAGCAAGAATGTGAGGGGTCAGCAAGGTTTGACTTTGTTCAAAGCTGGCAGAGCAGCAGGGGTGTCCTTAGGGCAATTTAACTAATATAGCCATGCTACAGGCTAAGAATGCCTCAGTCTCTCTCCTGCAGAGTTTGGGCCCGTCAGTCATGGAGGCTAGTGGTTGGCAGGGCTTTGAGTGATCAAATCCAACAGAACAGTGGGGGTGTCCCTGGGACATTAACACTCAGCCAAACCAGCCACAGGCTCAGAATATTATAGTCTCTGGCACAGCTCAGCTTGAGCCAGGAGAATATAAAGGCCTGCACCCAATCAGAGAGCACTGCTTACTTTCACTGTTTAAGTACTATATCCTACTAAAGAGGCTCTGGGGAACTTATGAGACAGATTAATTGAGGCATATATATATATATATATATATATATATATATATATACACACATACATACACACACACCCAGGAAAACACTTATTCTAAAGGGACAATGAATAGATGTAGGACTCCTACACAAAGAGGAAGAGGATGCTAATACAACAGAGATATAAACCTAAGAATCCTGAGAACATGAAAATGAAGACCAAAATGGAAGCAAACTCCCACCACTCCACAATAATGGAAATCATCAATACAGATTTGCAGAAAATACCAGAAGAATCCAGAATTTTGATTATTGATATGGTCAAAAAAATGTAATTACAAGGTACAAAGAAAAAGAGGGCTGGAAAAATGAAACACCAGAAAGAAAAAGACCGCAGTGCTGCGGCCGGATCCACAGCATGGAGCGGCGTGGACGCCATCTTCCATTGCAGCACCAGGCCCCAGAGAGGAGGGGGACTCAAAACAGAGCTCAGAGACACAGAGGAGATAAGCCAACCTCACGCCTGAGGATGCGGCAGCAGCGCCTTACTGCCGGCGGCAGCGGTGAGTTCACCGGATGGCTCCAGACCAATGCACTCAACAGCCCAACAGGCTCCAGAGAGGAGCGGCAGACAGCGAGCCGAGGTGAGCCGCTGCGGAACATCCGGGCGGAATTTGGCAGATTTTTCGGTGTAGGGAGCATCTAAAGCTCCCAGGGCCTGGGCTCAACACACCCTGCAGGGACCCAGAGTGGAGCTCAAAACCAGAGAAGAAATAAACCAGCCTCACGGCTAAGGGTGTGGCAGTAGTGGCATATTGCCACCGGCGGCGGCAGCAGCGAATTCACCGTGTCCACTACAGCTACATCAGTGCACTCAACAACAGTGAGTCAAATTGCGGCCCCTAGAGGAGAAATCCCAGTACCGCACTCCCAGGAACTTGACCCAGTAGGGGAGTGGCAGTGGCAGAGATATTACACCATAGGAGAACGCCCAACCTGGCACCCCCCATGGTCTAAAGCAGCCTCAATTGACTCCCTGGGTCTGAGACTCTGCCATACAACCCAGTAAAGGAGTAATGGGGACTGAGATACCACAGACTCGAGATCCAGAGCACCTTAAGTGAAGTCGTAGTGACCCAAGCGAAAAACCCAGAGAAGGCACAAACTTCAGAAATCATGGGAAAGAGGAATAACAATAGAGCAATGAATGCCCACAACCCCACAATATCAGAACCCGATAAAACAGAAAATCAGAGATTTCTAGAAGATCAAATCAGGAAAATAACTGTAGAAATAATAGATGTGTTTCGAAAAGAATTCAGAGAGAGCCAAAAAGAGATAAAGGATGCAATTAATGCAGTAAAGGCCTCAATTCAAAGTACAAACAACCAATTAGACCACATGGAGAACAGAATCTCGCTCTTAGAAGATGATCACTCCAAAAATGAACGCATAGTTTCTAATTTAGAAAAAAATATCCGACAGCAGGAATCTGACATTGAAGAAATATGGGCCCATTTTAAGAGAGCTAACCTAAGAATAATTGGAATAGAGGGGGGGAAAGAAGGTGAAACCAAAGGGATAAACAATCTCTTCAAGGAAGTAATAGCAGAAAATTTTCCAAACATAGAGCAAGAGGTCGATACACAGGTCCAGGAAACTTATAGAACTCTCTTTAGACAGGATCGGAGAAGAGGATCCCCACGTCACATAATTGTCAAAATGACCAATGTGGAAGCCAAGCAGAGAATCTTAAAGGCAACAAAAACAAAGGGCCAAGTGACAGTCAGAGGTAAACCAATTAGAATCACTCCAGACTTCCCAAACCAAGTCATGAGAGCCAGAATGGCTTGGAGTAACATATTCCAAACTCTGAAAGAAATTTTCCCAGCCCCAAATTTCCTACCCAGCAAAACTTTCTATCAAATTAGATGGGGAAATAAGAAGCTTCCACGACAAATAGAAACTGAAGGAATTTATGTCTTCAAAACCAGCGCTAGAGAAAATACTCAAAGAGATTAGCTACAAAGAAGAAATAGGTAACACACACCAGAACCAGAGAAACAAGATTTTCCATCCAACAGACAACTAAGATTGGTTATCTGTGGAGATTCATTATTTATGTTAGTCTTTTACCTATCTCTAAATTGTATTGTTTGCCTTTATTGTTAATTTTTAGGATTTCTAGTTAGAATATTAATATACCTTCAGATATAGCATTTGGAAATATTTTATCCCATTCTATCAGTAACTTTTAACTCTGCTTACATTGTCTTTGGATATACAATATTTTTTTATTTTTTAGGGAGTTTGTTTACCCTTCTGTTGCCTGTGCCATTGAAATCATATCCAAGAAATCACTTCCAATTTCAATGTTGTGAGGTTTTATGACCCAGATTTTCTTCTAAAAGTTTATAGTCTTAAGATTTATATTTAGGTCTTTTATCTATTTTGAGTTAATATTTGTATATGGGATTAGGTAAGGGTCCAATTTTATTCTTTTTCATGTAATTATTATTTTTCAACAATATTTAGTTAAAAGATTATTATTTCCTCCACCAAATGTTCGTGGAAACCTTGTCAAAATAACTTGACAATATATGGAAGAATGTATCTCTAGGCTTTTATTTAACTCCAATGGTTTATATATCTGCCTTTAGAACAGTACTACACTGTTTCAATTATTGTAGCTTTATATGGTTTGAAATCAGAAAATATATATCTTCTAGCTTTGTTCTTTTTCGAGAACGTTTTGGGTATCTAGAGTCCATATTACATATTAGGATAGATTTTTTGTGAAAAATAAATAAATAAATGTATGATAGTTTCACCTAAAAAAATAAAAAAATATTCTCTGTTAAGAAAGAAAGCAAAAAGAAATATTGAAATGTTATCTTTAAGTTATCAAAAGCTTGGTATCAGACAAATGAAACTCTTATGTGAGATTATCATTTTTGATTTTGGATAAATTGCTATAATACTAGATGTCAACCACTAAGCCAAGCATGGGAAGGAGGGATGGGGAGAGAATGGGTTGGGGATCGGGTGGGGGCTGACTGGGCGATTTGTGCATGTATGTCTACAAAAGTTTTTTTTAAATCCCATTATGATGTATGAATAAAGTGCACCAATAAAAAAATTTAAAAAAGGAAGAGGTCCCAAGAGGAATTTGAAAATATTTTGCATTAGATGAAAATAAAAGTATAATTTACCAAGTGTTGTGAGATGCTACCAAAGCAGTGTTAAAGGTGTATAGCGCTGAATTAATACATTAGAGAAGAAAATTTTTGCATCTGTTATCTAAGCCTCTACCTTGGGGGACTAGAAAAAGAGTAAATTAATTCAAAGAAGTAGAAGTAAAGTAATAAAAATTAAAGCACAAAATAAATGAAACTGAAAACAAGGAATAAGAGAAAATCAATGAAACTGAATGATGTTTCTTTGAAAATATTAAAAAATTGGTAAGCCTCTATCTAGGTTAGACAAGAAAAATGTTATAAGTTGCTGATATCTGATTGATCCCATGAATATTAAATTGGTAATAAGTAAATATTATGATAGCTTTATGATCACAAATTTAATAACCTGGATTAAATGAACCATTTTTCAAAAGACAATCTACCAAAACTCTCACAAGGAAAAAGATAATCTGAACATATGTGTATATATTAAGTAAAATGAATCAATAATAACTTTTCCAAACAAAAAGATATCAGACTAAGATGCATTATGAATTCTATCAAATGTTGAAAGAATTTATACCAGTTCTCTACAAATGCTTCCATAAAACAGAATCAGAAGGAATACTTCCTAACTCATTCTATAACATAATATGATACACCCAAAATAACACAGAATCAGTATACAGTCTGAGTTATAGTCTGGACTTTAATTACTTGTAGTATTTGCAAACCACTAACTTTTTCAGCCTCAATTTCTTTATCAGTGGAGTTAATAATATTGTTATGAACTGGATTGTGTCTTACCCCTTAAATTTATATATCAGTATATTAACCCCAATGTAACTATATTTAGAGACAAATACTTTGAGGAGATATTTAAGGTAAATGAGTTCATATTGGTAAAGCCCTAATCTGATAGAACTGGTATTCTTATAAGAAAGGGAAAAGATATCAAATCTCTCTCTTCCTTTTCTTCCTTATCATTCTCCAATTATCTTTCTCATTCTTTGCATTAGCACAAAAAGACATGTGTGGACACAGTGAGAAGTAGACCATCTACAAGTCAGGAATAGTAGCCTGCTGTTTAAGCCACTTAGTCTGTGATATTTTGTTATGATAGATCAGTATTCTAATTCAGATACTTCTCAATATTGTGAATGTTACTTTGAAGTAAATGGTCTTTGAAAATGATAAAGCTCCATATATTTATATTTGGTATTGTTGATATTTCTCTTTTTCTACAATGAATCCATTTAAAACCATAAAAGATAACTGTGCTATATGACTGCAACTAATTTACCTTCAGCCTTTAGTATTTGTTTTAAAATAATGGTTAATCAATTTTGACCAATAATGTCTTAATGCAGTATAGAAGGTCAGGGACATAGGGAAAGGCCACAGCTTTGCATTTCAGTCCAAAGCTTGGGCAGTGGCAATGAAACAATGTGACTTGTGGGGTGACCTTAGTTTGAAGGTTCTATTTGCATGTTGCTCTTTAGAGCTTAATTGGGAACTGAATTTAAGACTAGAACTTTTCTCCATATCCTCTCCATTTTGTATTCCTTCCCTTTTTAATTCCAAAATATTCAAGCTATATGGTTTCAGTTTTTTTGCCTTCAGATTCATTATCCAGTTACACAAAACAGAGATGGAAAGAGAGAGGTCTAATCCAAAGCACCAGTTCCCAGTACCTTAATCTGCCTCAATGATTTTTCTAATGCAGTGAAGTTTCTTGCACTTGGTTTCAGGTCCAAGGTATATGCAACACTTCAATGAAATTGCTTGTGACATATTGGAGTGAATGCCTGGGAACTATGAGTTTCTCAAATATTAAAAAAAAGACCAACCAAGTACTTATTGTATAGGCACTGAACTCAAGGGGAAATGGTTTTCAAATACCATACCCCAGAGTTGAATTATTTCTGTTTTCCTTAAGACACAGAGATGCACAATTACAGCCTATATCAGAAACTATAGATTCTACAGGCTTCATTCAAAGTTCCCCACATTATGGTACGGCCTCCATTTTAATTCTAATCGGTTATGCTCACTCTTTCAGTTCAGTTCTATATACCTTTACCTAAGTGGTTTCAATATATTTGCTAATCACATGGTAGGCACTGGGGAGAGAAAGATGAATATAATTGCAAACCCTTCTTTAAAAAACTTGCAAGCTCAGGGGGGAAATTTCTAAAGGGTCATACATGATGAACGGGCTTGTTTCACATACATACATATCATACATGAGAGAAGAGAGCAATACATGTTCCATTTCTGAACATTTGTTTTTCTGACAGCCTTGGGAAGCAGTAGGTAAAAGGGACCAGATTTCTGCCATGACAATTTCTACTAAGTCCTGTATTCAAGTTCTGGTATGTTGATTTTGAGTAAATCACTTCTTGCAAAATATAAAAACATAATAAGGTTTCCTTGTGATTAACCACAGAGAGATTAGCAAGCCTCAAGGAGTAAAATGAATTTTTCTTTCAGCAGTGAAACCTTGCCTCTGAGCAAGAGATTTGGTCCTTTTAAAAATTTTGGTAAAATTGTAAAAAGCAGAAAATATGCTGACATTCCAACAGGTCACATGTATGCAAAGTTCTAAATATTTAATGATAGGTACTCAAGTTTTACCTGTGTTATCCTTTGATGTCCCATTTGACCCTATGACATTTAGTATAATAGAAGTATGGATGTTTTAGCTGAGAAGAAGGAAAGGTACCCAGGTATGTGTGGGGTGGGGATTGAGGGATGTTGATACTATATGCCAAAGGAATTTGAGATAATGGGTATTAGAAATTTGGCACTTTTGTACTGTGCCTTCTTGGTAGTAGGCCCTAGTCCTCTAGGGATTTCTAAGGCAAACATTATGGATGAGATGTGAAGAAGAGGCAGGAAGGCTGTTGCACCAATGGAGTTTTGAGATTTGTAAAAAGGATATTTGTGAAGTCAATGTCTAGTGTGAGTTCTGCCACTGACTTACTGTGTGACTTTGACCAAATCATTTTTTAGTTTTAATATATAAAGAAACACAGGTCTCAGTTTCTTTATATATTAAAAATTAGTTCAAGCCAGGTTGGATGATGCCTGTAATCCCATTATTTGGAGGCTGAGATAGGAAGATCGCAGGTTTTAGGCTGGCCTCAGCAACTTAGTGAAGCCCTCAAAGACTTAGCAAGACCATGTAGAGCTAGTGGTATAACTCAGAGGTAGTATGCCCCTGGGTTCAATTCTCAGCACCATAAACAAAAAATAATTCAATCAATTCATCTTTAAAGTATCTTCTCACTCTGATCTTCAATACTTTTGGGTTCTCAGTTGCCCTAGAGAAGAAGCAAATATCAAGACAAGCATTATAAACTGGTAGTTATAGAACATAAGAATAGTAAAATAATTTTAGAGTATTAAAACATAAAGTATATTATATTATTAGTATTCCACTCTGTATTTCCCAGATTTCCTATATATATTCTATATGTATATACATATATGTATATTCCTATATGTATATTCCTATACATATATTTATCCATAGAAACAATCCAAATGTCTTAAAAATCGCAATGTTTTACCATTCCAATTACATCTCCTAAATTGCCTCATTCAGTCAGAAAGGACTTCAGAACAGCAAATATATTTTTCAACAGGAATGAATGCCCAATTTTTGTTTCAGAAAATATGGTTACCATAACTCTATACTACTTACTTAATTTCTCTTTCCTAGGTTTTTTCCCCCATACATATCAAGTTTTATTGGTACAAATAATTTTCAAAGCAATCAAAACTTTGATAATATAATATGCTTGGATTACTTATTACTCACAAATGACACATTTGGGAATATGAAGCATCATTATTAAAACTAGATAATACATTTACTATGAATGTACAGAATAGACAAAAGGCCATCTAAGTTTGTCTACTATAAGGTTCTAGAGATAGAAGGCAGAAGAACTTGAGGAGTAGGGGGACTAATAGAAGCAGAGAGAAGGGGGAACTTTTCAAATATCCACTGTAAGAGGACTCTGCTTGCAGGGATTGGGAACCAATAGGTTTAGACTTAGGTGAAGGAGCACATGAGTAATGCCTGTTTGAGTTTTTATCTGTAGCTCAAACTTCTGTCCTGAGTACTGGATCAGAAATTTGAAGTGGATATTCTCTCTCTAAATGTGGTACCCTAAACACATTTATCTTCTCTGCAAGATCTTATTTCCTGAATTCACTGTTCCTATTACCGACATAGTTTTCATGTTCCTAATCACTAAGACTAACAACTCTGGTAATATTTTTTTATCTCTTCATTGCCCTGCTAATCTAGTCAGTCACCAAGTCATAGTCATATTCCTTCACAGTCTGTCTTTACAATCAGCAATTCATTTTTATATTTACTACCACCATCCTAATTAAGCCTTCATGACTTCTCATTTCAAATGCTGTAATAACCTCTTTTCTGATCCATTCTTTCTGAACTTCAGTAACTTGAATCAATAAAAATATACAGCAACTATTAGCTTAGTCTCTTTCTTACTAGTAGTGTCAGACCAAGTGTACAAGGAGGTGATATTCTCATTTTTCAATGGCACATGTGCATTTTGCATTGAAGGAAATGAAAAATAGCATTCTCAGTCACATGGAATAACATTAGCTTGTGCAACTTCCTAGAATAGTTGGAGGCAGTTTTTGATTTCACAGTAGCTTAAAGAATGATTTTCCTATAATCAGATTTGTGTTTAACTTTGAAGCGCTTTCATTATAATTTTTATCTTTTAATTTGGATGCTAAAACACACCCAACATCTATGGTTTTCCCCTGGCTACAACATGAGATTTGGTCTTCTTTGCCCTTTTCCTTATATATCTACCAGCTGAATGCTTTCCTGTTGTTTTTCATCTTCTAGCCCCATCTGATCCATCTCCCAGATGTTGGGGATTCAGGGATTCCCCATAGGTTTGTGTGTCTTTTCCCTCATTACCAACCTTGGCCTCCTCCCACAGTCATGTTTCCATCACTCACATGGACTTGGCCACGTGGCAGCTTTTGTAATGGGCTCTGCAGCCATCACCCACAGGCAAGGGCCAAGAGGTGATATTCAATCTATCCACAGAGTATACTTCCATCTTGCCAAAGCTGTAAAACTGCCTGGGATTATGGTCCCTTCTAGTTATGTGCACTAGGAGGCACTTTCAAAAGACATTAATTAATTCCCTAATGATATTGTGGCACAGCAGGTACAAATCAAGTGACTTGTAGCAGGAAGATAAGACCACAGCAATGCTGGGCTAGTGCTTTAGTCTCAGAGCTCCTGAAACTCTTAAGCTACAAGGCATGAGAAGTCCATTGGGCATTTCTGGAACCTATCCCAAAGACAAGAAAATATCCAGGCAAAAGGGAAAGAAAATGTTGGGAAAATACAAATGTCCTAACTATTAGGTAAAGGCTGCCCCCTCAGTAAAGGTTATGGGGTGATCTATCCAATCAGTGATTACAGTCAAGTCACCCCACGACTACCATCTCCTCTGTGGGCCCACTTGGCTGGATCTAGAGGCAGCTCCAGTGGGCTCACCCAGTATCTCAGGCATGTACAACACTTCTACCTAACTCAAACCACATGCAGAAAGATCATGTCATACTTGGCGTATAACCAATTGAGAAAGGCATCAGAGGGTGTCCAGACCTCAACTTGTTTGAACAAATGTTCAAAAAACATTTCTAAGGGGATATTCCAGAAAAACATACTCACTCAAGGTCTTAAAACAGATGTTCAGTCTCTAGCATTTTGCTGCTTTGCAGCCATTATTATTGAATGCTATAAATGGGACCAAATCACTTCAAGGTTTGAACTATTATATATGTTTATTCTCCTCCTTCTCCTCTTCCTCCTCCTCTTTCCGCTCCTATTAATCCTCCCCTCTTCTTCCTCTTACCCTCCTCCTCCTCTTTCCCCTTGCACTCCTCCACTTCTAATTCTCTTTCTTTTCCTTTTCCTTCTGTTGTTGCTGCTACTGCTAGTAGAGGCAATAGGGGATATTTCCAAATTAGAAGGGGCATTGAATAGGGCCTCAGGGTCCTGTTTTCCTAGCCTATGAAGGTTATGATACTAAAAAGAAAAACTCCAGGATTACAATTCTAGCTTAAATTAAGATAAATACTAGTGAAATACAGATACCTGGTATTTTATTTTCCTCATCTTGGACAGAAGCTCTTCCACCCTTTAGTAGATAACTGAGTTTCAGAACCTATCCTTGAAAATGAAAACTTCTGGCACTTATTTGCAAGCTAGCTGACCTGTGCCAGAGGCCTAATCCATGAATGGAGCATAGTATGAGTAAATTGACCCACAAGGGGCATGGTACTAGCCTCTAAAGGCACTAAGCTATTCAGTTTCTAATCCAGAGACATTGTATAGCCACCACCAAGAGGCTTGTTAACCACTGCCAAACAGTGATATCTTGAGCTGATTGCCAGAAAGAAGCATGGTCTCACTTTCAATATAGCCATCAACTTGGTTTTTCACATTTTAGCTCTATTAATTAGTCCATAATAACTCACTCTATATTATTTTATTATTTTATTTTATAAATAAAACATTTTATATGGTGTAGGAGATCAAACCTGGGGTCTCTCACATGCTAGCCAAGTGCTCTACCACTGAGCTGCATCTCAAGACTGATACATAATAACTCTTTAAGGAAGTCTACCCATTCATAATTCACCAAATATTTGTTGAGCAACTACTGTATGTACAGCTATAGTCAAACACTGTTCTAAACAGCCAGAAAAAGTCCCTGCTATCATGAAACTTACAGTGTAACTGCCTGGTATGGCCAAATGTAGTATATCAAGAAACTTTATTGGAGAATTTTAAGTCTAGCTATTTGAAACAAATGATGATCAAAACTTTATAACTATACATGTCTAATTGGAGGGAAGATTGGATGAAGAGAAATGAAATGGTCTTACATCCAGGCTGAGAAAAGACTCAGAAGGTGGTTTGGAAAGGGCATTAGTTGACTGTATTATATGACTATATATTGATTTCTCAGATTAATCTGTTTTATACAAATTGTATAGTAAATATATTGTATAGCTATTGTCAATTATATATATTTCCTTTTGAAATATGATAAGTAATGTTATTTCTTTTAACTGTACAGTTCATAAACTGGCTCTGAAGGCAGTTGTAAAAAGCAGCACTTCAAAAATTTTCTAAGCAATGACAATATAATTAGAATACATATATTCATGAGAACACATATATATGTGTACACACACACACACACACACACACACACACACACATACATACATTTATATATTTAGCCAAAGGGACCATTTCAAAATATGGTATACATTTGGGTATACAAGTTCTAAAATGTTTTCAAAATAAATATTAAGCTACCAGTTAATTTGTTTAAAATAACAAAAAAACCTAGAATTTAAAAATTCAGATTAAAAATATATTTGTAAAGCTGGGCATGGTGGCACACGCTTGTAATCCCCACGCTTGGGAGGCTGAGACAGAAGGATGGCACATGTTCGAAACCAGCCTCAGCTACTTAGTAAGGCTCTCAGCAACTTAGTGAGCCCCTGTTTCCAAATAAAATATTAAAAATACATCTGGGAGTATAGCCTGGAGGTAGAAAGCCTCTGGGTTCCACCCCCAGTACCACCAAAAAAAAAAATATATATATATATATATGTAATATGTTTGGAATTATGATTACAAAGGTCAAATAGTTATAAAATTAACTTACTTTAAAATGCACGGAATTAATTTTTCTTTGTGCTTCATTCCTCTCAACAAATTAATGCAAATGCTTCTGCATATGAGTCTTAAAAGGGTAAGGGCTAATTGGGTGATGTGTGCATGTATGTCTCCACCATCTTTTATCCCATCAAGATGTATGACTACAATGCACCAATAAAAAATTTTTAACATCACAGTATAGTTATTTGGCCATTGCTTATGTCATATTGTATTTTTATTATAAAAATCAGTTGTCTGGTTTTGTGACAGGTCTGCAAAAATACTGCCTTCTTATTTAATGCCAGTGTATGATCAAGTTCCTTGTATTTTAACTGATATTTATGTTACAGGCAGAATGTTAAATCAGGAATTGTAAACAATTCCTAGGCAATGTGTATAATGCTTGTAAGTCATTCCTAGAAATTGTTCACAATGCCTGTAACATATATGCAACTAGCAAGATGCCTGAAACATAGGAAACCTGCAAGATGCTAGCTGGACATCCATGTGACAACTTTGGATTGCAACATTTGTTTTAGTAATTATATTATTTATCTGTTTTAATGTCTATATATTAATCATAATTCTAGTAATAATAACTCTACTTGACTTTCAGTGCTGTCAAAGATTTTTGAATTTTTATCAGTTGTTTGGTGACCCAGGGCTTTAGACCAGGGCTTTAGACATGCCCATCTTAAGAGGTACTAGGAAAACAACAAACCATTAGGAATAAAGAGAATCTTGCTTTTAATATGTTCTAAATTTTCTTATTCTTGTTCACCAGCTTTAGCCAAAACTTCCTTGCCTTTTTTCTATAGTTCACTTGACTATATCTCAGCAGTTTTTGGTATCCTAACTCCTCTAAGATTTCCTAGGCCACTCAAAAGAAACATGATTAATTTTTACCAACATCACTATGTCTAAAAATATTTTTCCTTTCTCTTCCTTAGACTGGGCATGCCCATGGTATAATTATTGAATTATGTATTTGATTTCTGTCTATATTTATCTATTTTAATTCACTCATTTGAAATTATCTACATATTGGTTTATATCAATAATCTTTGTTATGGGTTACATCTATGTAACCACCCCAAACCAATTTGGACTTGAAAGGAAAAAAAATAGTTGATTTGTCTCATCTTTGAGTGTTAAGATCATAGAAAATCACTGGACTTCTTTAGACTTTCATGATGGAATACATTTATTCACTACAAAGAACTAAACTGATTTGATTAACATCTGATTGGCAAATAAAGCAGGACCATTCCAGAGAGCTCAGTAAGATAAAGATAGGAAATGAGCTTGTGTGATGTAAGACCAAGAGGGAAACCTCTGAGAATTTGGACAAGGCCTTTTGACAATTGGTCTCTGAATTTAGTATAGGTGTCAATGAATTGGTTTAGTACAGTGAGATACAGCTAAGCAATATTTGATAGTCATACACATGGACATTTTTATTTGCTCAGATGATGACCTTCAGTCTTATTTCTATCCCCACTGCATCCAAACACGGCCCATCTCTCAGAGGTCAGCTCAACTTTTTCTCTGAATCCCCTCTAGTTGTCTTAGGCCACACTAGTCTCTCTTTTTGGATGCTTACATACTTTTATGTTTATTATGCCTCAGCATTGAATTGTGGTAATCTAATATTGTATTGTAGCATATTTTCAAGGATACCTTGTACTTATGGTGATCATATTTTCCAAACCAAAATTGAAGCACATAATCTGAAAATTTAGATAGGCTATTTAAAATTAGCAGTGCAGCCTCAGCTACTTAGTGAGGCTCTCAGTAACTTAGTGAGACCTTGTTTCCAAAAATAGGTCTGGGAGTATAGCCCGGAGGTAGAAAGCCTCGGTTCCACCCCCAGTACCACACACACACACACACACACACACACACACACACACAAAGTAAAATTAGCAGTGTCTGGTAATTGGGTACTTATTCCCCTGTGTGTCATTAACCTATTAAATATTCACTATTGGCTATGATTGATACAAAGATAAAGAAGAAATCAAGGATGCATCTACTGAGTAACAAGTAGAGGACACTAATGTTCTTTGGAGTGCCTAGTATCAAGTGTGAAAGGAGGGCAGCAAAAAATACTAATAGTGAGTGATATTATATGAATCTTAACATATATTATTTAATAAATATGTAAGCTATTATACAAGGATCATATTATATAAGGTACCATATAAGGAAAATCTAAAAAGATGGAATAATGTTATTCAGAAAGACAAATGTGTAGAAGATTTTTCATTGAAGTTTCCAAGGGTTTGGTAAGGTGGACTTAGAGTTGTTTACCAAATTCTGGAATCTTTATTGAGCTACCTATATTTCTGCATAACAAAATTTCAAGTAAATATAGGAAAATAAAGCCAGGTGTGATGGCACACGCTATGTAATCCTAGCATTTGGGAGGCTGAGACCAGAGGATCATCGTTCACGGACAGTCTCAGCTACTTAGTGAGGCCCTCTGCAACTCAGTGAGACCCGGTTTCAAAATAAAGAATAAAAAATTGGGTAGGGGGTGTAGCTCGGAGGTCAAATGCCCCTGGGTTCCATCCCCAGACCCGCAAAAAAAATAGGAAAATAAAAGGGGTGATGAGCACATGCAATTTATTATTTCAAGAGGTGACATAGGCTGAGAACATATCTTTGAGAAGAGTGTAGGCTCATTTAAGATTGACAGATCCATAGAAACATTAAACATTTTTTATTTTTTAGTCTTTTAGTTGGAGTGGATAATAAGATGGCTAGCTAATTTATTATATAGAAGGAAGTAGCTGTTCTAATTTCAAGTCAACCACACTGACAACAATAAGGACAGACAGTTTACAGTGAAGAGGCTATAAATTTATATATATATATATATATATGAATTATATGCCCAATGAAATTTTAGTCACAAAGAACAAAACCACACCATTTGTAGGAAAATGAATGGAACTGTAGAATATTATACTAAGTAAATCTAGCCAGTCCCAACAAACAAGTAGATTTATATTCTCTCTTATATGTGGAAGCTAGAGAGATATTCAGAAACAAGAGCAATATCAGATAGATAAGCAGAGACTCCAAGGGAGTGACTGAGGGAGATTAGGAAAGGGGGAGGAAGTCATAAAGAATGCAATAGTATAAATAATATTATGAGTGTGTACAAAACTACCAATTCCAATCTCAAAGATTTGTGAGGTGAGTTTGAGAGAGAGGGCACACAGTGGGGAGGGCAATAAGAGTTGTATATGTATTTTTCTGATACTCTGTACCCCAATATTATGTAAAAGTACAATGCACCCAATAAAAAAGAAAAAGAATAGCAATATGGAATCAGTTAGCTTAGTGGCTAACTTTCCTACCACCCCTTAATTACCCATGAGAGCAGCACAGCATAGTATAGCAATTCATGTTTATAATGGTTAACTGTGAGTCATTAAGACAAATTTAAATTATATTTCATTTACTCAGTTTATTGTAATTCATGGTTCTTAAAATCGGGTTCCAATAAATTCTTTCTAATCAAATTGGAAGGCCTCAACACAACACCTTGGATTTTTCATACTGATAAAGAGATACAAATAATTGCCAAACATGGGAAGCAGCTATTTGGTGGTGGTGGGAGGAATACAGTCCAGATTGTGGAAGGCAAGACAGGATATTCCTGTTAAGATAGTCTATTAGACTTTAAAAGGTCAGAAACATGGTGTTATAGTATACTTTTGCCCCTTCTGCCAACTGCTAGTAGCATTTTCTGGCAGTTCACAGAAACTAGAGAGGTCTGAAGTCCTAAAAGGGCAAGAATAGTGGTTTTAGATATTCTTTAGATTGAATATCATCAACTAATTATAGAGTCCTTAAAGAAGCATTTTCAAATCTAGCTTCTACATTGAACAGTGCTCATGATTAATGGGCCCAAGGGAAGGTGACATTTGGAAGCTGCCATTCACTATGACAGTCTGCAAGTCAGCCACAGAGTAGGTGGTGGGATGCCAATAAAAACTGAAAGGAGATAAACATTTTTCATCATGTGTCAAGCTACTGGATAAATTTGGAGGATTTATTGGAAAAGTTGGTTTTGCTCCTTCTTCTCAGGGAGCTAAGCCATGCTCTTTATCATATTTTGCTTGGTAAACAATCTTTGGCACTAGTAACTTTTTTCTCATTATTAGGTTCATAGAGTATAATGACTATCTGATTTTATCTTCTATCCTCATGCACCTTTCCTTTCCTCTGCTTTGCCACAGCATTGCCAACACATGGTTTAAGAGTTAAATAAGTATTACTAAATTAATGAATACATTAAGCATGTTTGTCATTTGCTATTAACATATACTTTTATTGTTATTAACCTGAAAGGTAGGGTGTGAGGAGGTGCACTGTATAAACTTTCATGCTCAAAATAATTTCCTCAGAAAAATAGTATGTGGTCATAAATTACCTAAAGTTATTCCTTAGGACCTGAATATAGGTACCTTGGGAAGCAGTAGTTAATCCATCCTTGGGGAATTTTAGATGGATGCTAGGCTGGATAACACTTGTGATGGAAGGTTTGGGGGATGTTCCTATATTAGACTGAAATTGAGAGTACTTAGACTAAACTTCAAGGTATAAATTTGAAAAAGGTAACAATAAGTTATATGCTCCACGAAATAAAAGTTCTAATCCCAAGATGCATGAAAATATCACTGGAAAGCCTAAAAATGTTTTTCTAAGGCCTAATCTAGACTTGCTGGTAGAGATTGACAAATTAATCTTTCATCAAAAGAATAAGAGTTTAGAGTTATCCAAATCAAACTACTTGGAATATCTGTTTGTGGATTCCTACATGCTCAAGTCTGTTACCTCAAGTGAAAGTTGACTTAAGAGAATCAGAAGAGCCAGACACTTTTACAGTCTTCATCTTTGGGCCTAATGTGTTCTAAGTCTAATGCGAGAATTAGGTATTGTGGAAGACAGAAATGTAAGGCTTTATTCTTATTTTGGGAAGGCTTAGGGGAGAGCAGCATGGTTACTTTGATATTGCTTTGCTCTGTTATAATCCCAGTCTCTCCCTTGCCCCATTGACTTCTCGATACTATTATAGAAAGAAATTCAGGCTCTAGTCAACATTTAAAAAATTCTTATTGGTGTATTGTAGTCATACATCTTAATGGAATATAAGATGGTATAGGCATACATGCACATATCACTCATTTATCCCTTCCCCAATTCCCGCCCCATTCCTTCCCTCTCCCTCCTTCTCATGTTTGGCTTAGTGATTGACTTTGATATGTTTGTGAATATACATCATGTGCTTTAGAAAAATTCCCTCTCTCCCTCCCATTCCTCTCAGTTAGGTCACCTTGTTTGCTTACCTATCGTTCCTCCTTCCTTGTCTGGAGTTCCTTCTATGGACCCATTTTCTCCTTAGCTTCTGCATATTAGGGAGATCATCCAATTTCTTACTTTTTGTAAATGGCTAATTTCACTTAGCATAATGTTCTCCAGTTCTATCCCTTTCTCTGTAAATAATGCAATTTTGTTATTTATGGCTGAGTAAAATTCTATTGTGTCCATATCCCATAATTTTGTAATCCATTCATCTGTTGATGGACATCTTGGCTGGTTCCATAGTTAGGCAATTGTGAGTTGTGTGGCTTTGAACATAGATATGCATGCATTAGTTTGGTAGTTTGGTTTCCATTCTTTTAGGCAGATACCCAGAAGTGGTATTGCTGGATTCTATGGTAGGCTCATTCCCATTATCCTAAGGATTCTTCATACTGTTTTCCAAAGTGGTTGCACTAATTTGCAATCCCACCAACAATGTTTTAGAGTTCCGACTTCTCCACATCCTCACCAGCATCTGTTGTTGTTTGTGTTTTGAATGATTGCCATTCTAGTTGGAGTTAGGTGAAATCTCAGGGTAGTTTTGATTTGCATCTCTCTGATTACTAATGATGTTGAACATTTTTTCATACATTTATTGGCCATTTGAATTGCTTCTTTTGTGAAGTGTCTATTTAGTTCATTTGCCCATTTTTATTGGATTATCTATTCAACTTTTAAAAAACCCTGCAATAGTTTCCTAAGGATTCTCTGTGCCTTTAGGCTGCTGTTTTCAAATCTATGCAGTAGCCAGAGATTTTGTCCTAAAGCACAAGTGCAATGATGTTACTCTCTAGTTTATAAATGTCCAATGGTTACACATTGCCTATGGGATAAATTTTTAACACCAAGAATAGCTTTCAGTGCCCTTCACAATGTGGAACTAATCTGCTTTAGGATCAACTCTCTCCATATACCTGTATCTGTATCCTCATCTAACTACTCATATTTGCAATACGGCAGGTCTTATATACTGGTGTATTATTTTATATAATTATGGAAAGTCTTTCTCTATCATTTGCCACCCGAAAAAAATACTTGTCTTTGCTGTAGTTGTTCTCCAGTACTATCAGGTGTAATTAATTTTTCTTCTGCTCTCATAGCTGGGGGAAGATAAAGGCTCATCTTTATAATCAGCTTTGTTCACAAGCTGCCAAAATAGCACTTATGGTTTCATTTGGAGCCTGTTGGGAAGGTCACCATCATTGGCAATTCATAGAATATATAAGTATTGCAATTCACCTTAAAGTCAACTGGTCCAAACTCTTTCATATCAGTGAGTACCCTCCAAGACCCAGAATACCCTGTTCATATTTACACTGTCAGTGTTAAATCCTTCTAGATAAATTAGTTTTAGGTCCATATTCTAGCTCTTTCCCATGTATATCACATTGTCTCTTCTGATGGATGGAAGTTCCTTTTCAGATGTGTTGATTTAAACAAATTCTCTAGGTTGGGTTTATCATTGCCTTATCTCAGCATCTTTTATAATGCAGTGACCTATGAAGGGATATCATCTTAAGCCTTAACACTTAACACTTTAATATAAATATAACCTATCAGATCAATTTCCTCTGTAATAGAAGGTATTAGCAGCAGCACGCAAAAATGTAGAATGAGATGAAACTGAAAAACACATTAGATTCACTTTCCAATTTTGATATAAAATCATTTCCAGGATCCAGGAAACCCGGGAAACCAAGGAACGAACAGAAACACAGGAAGATTAGAGAAATTTCAGAAAGGTCAAATGTGGTATTTTTTTTATTAGTTTCTGAATTCTTCTGTCATGGAAATAGTGTTTCTTCTCTGGTATTGTCCTGGTACTAGAAGTATCCAGGGAATGCATAAGTATGTTCTGCCTTTAAATAGATGTCAGCAAACTGGGGAAATTTCATAAGAGTTATTAAAAATAACAGAGATTTGCTAAATAGAATCTTGGACCTCCTGATGGACCTATTTATGGAAAAAAGTAGTGAGTAGGAAGTCCCTGGGAGCAACTTAAAGGTTAATAGTGATAGGAAGACTGGCTTTTTACCTGGTATAATCTGAGAGGGATGAGGTGACTGTGATAACAACTTAAAAATAGGAGAAATTGATACAGTTATTTAGACTGGTCCCAGGAGAAGAAAGCAAGATTAATAATATGAAATTAATAAGGAACCATAGAAATATATACTGACATGGTAGAAAAGATCATAGCAGACAAAACTAATTAATGGTGCCATCGCCATCATATTTTCAGAAGTTAGAAGCCCTAGACCTTTAAAAAGTGTCCAGGAATTAGTACAACTACTATGGAGATCAGTATGGAGGCTCCTCAAAAGACTAAGAATGGAACCACCATCTTACCCAAATATAGCACTCCTAGGTATCTTTCAAAAAGAATTAGCATAATGCAGTGATATGTGCATGCTCATGTTTATGGCAGCATAATTCATAATAGCTAAGTTATGGAACTAACTTAGATAACTGTCAACAGATAAATGTATAAAGAAAATGTGCTATACACACAATGGAGTTTTACTCAGCCATAAAGAAGAACAAAATTACAGCATTCGCAGGAAAATGGATGAAAATGGAGAGTTTCATGCTAAATCAGACAAGCCCAACTCAGAAAATCAAGAGCCACATGTTTTTGAGGCAAAAATTTAGCTTCAAGACATAAAACAGATTCTTGGACTATCTCTTTGACATGCAAATGTTTAGTGAAAGGTTTTTGAAAAGTCAGTCATGGAGTCTTTTTACAAGTTGTCACACTTCCCTCATCACTTTTAACCTTCACATTTACTTGGTTTGTGCCATAAAGACAGTGGCTAGAATCTTCCCTCTTCAATTTCCCTGCACCCATTTTCCATGAGCTTTCAGGTTTCTTCCCTTTCTAGCTTGTTCAAAACCATGAACATTTTGCAGTAATTACCTTCTTGGCCAAGAACAACAGGGATAGCTATGCCAGATAAGGCCAGAATGACGGGAACTTTGGCTCCAGGGTGTGGGTGGATTACTGAAGGGGTCAGTCAGGATAAGCATCTTGGAGCCATCCCCTCCAAAGCTCTGACTAGAGGCTCACCCCATCTCATGGGTCATCAGAAGGATGAGTCAAGGGGAACTACTATAACATGATTGAGCATTCCTGAACTTCAAACCCAAGCCTAGGCAGACAGAGCATCTGAAGGGAATTGGACTTTGTTGGCATTCAGGGAAGATGTAGATTTAATCAGATGAAGAACTTGTTGGCTTTGGAATGGTGGAGGAAGAACTAAATCTTCTAGTACAAGTCTTTAGCAATATGCTAGCATTTGAGTGTGTGTATGTATAAAGAGTACCATGCCTGATATTTTCTAGATCTTTTTATTTTTAAATATACATTTTTGCGGTACTGGGGATGGAATCCAGGGGCATTCTACCTTCGAGCTACCCCTCCAGCCCTATTTTGTATTCTTTATTTGGAAACAGGGTCTTACTAAGTTGTAGAGGGCCTCACTAAGTAGCTGAGGCTGGACGTGAACTCGGATCCTACTTGGCTCAGCCTCTCGAATGCTGGGATTACAAGCATATGTCACCATGTCCGGCCAAATATAATTTTATTCATGCATTATAATTAGACATCACAATGCAATTCAGACTTATAGGAACATAATAGGCACACATCACTTGGTAAGTCTCCCTATGTCTTTAAGATATTACGTATCATCTAAGTATTCTGTGTGTGTTACATATAATGCCTTTTTTCACTGATCAATAAAAGGTAACAATCTTTTTACACTAGTCAATTTATGCTAGTAATGTTGGACACTGCACAGTATTGCACATACATAATACACACACACACACATACACAGAGGGATAGGTTCTCCCCTGGTGCTCTCTAGCTGGAAGGTAGGGAAAAGAAAAGATAAATACCTTACTTTCTGTATCTCTAATTTGAAGATAAATTTGTAATAGATGAATCAGTTCCACTGTGGTTCTTCTGGTAGAATATACATAGTCAATCAGATTCTCCTTTATAATTCCATCATTATATAACTTGAGGCAAGACAGAAGAGTTGCAGAGTCTGCTGTCCTTCATTTGTTTCACTGTTCTTGACATAGCTATGTACCCTCTTATTTATGCATGGTTTGCTTTCTTCAATTACCTTCCCAATAATTTTCATTTATTCCTGATGACACAGGACAGATCTTATGGATTGGTTCTTGCAGGCTAATATCTTTCACTGAGAACCTATCATAGAAGTCATTGGCTAGGTAGCCTTCCTCTCTGTCTCATTTGCTGGCAGAGTTGTTGAGTTTCCAGCATTACTGTCTACTTGAGACAGGGAAGGATTAGAAAGCAGTTTTTGTTAGCAGAAATACTGCTGGACAGTTTAGGCATTAAGAAACACTTTGCTGGGAAACTGAGGTGAGAAATCATTGGGGATTAAGAGAGTATGTTTTTATGATCCAAAACAACTGTCAAGAGTCACATTTCCCAAAAGGTACATTGTACTACTTCTTGGATTGTTACATTATGGTGATAGCCTTGGGAATGGGGGGTGGAGGTCAGATGAGTAACATTTTGGAGCATAAAGCTCAAAATCTCAGTGGAAACACTACATATTTTCCATTTTATGTCTAGCTGAGACTATATTAAAGAGACCAAAAATAAAAATAAAACAATCACAAGAAGATCCCCATAGAACATTTCCAATTGTATTATCTTGTAAGAGAATCTAATAAAATCCAAATTTAATCTCTCCATCTCTCTTTTATGAAAAATCTGGCTTAATTTTCTTCCTATGCTAGGATATACTTCTCTGAGCTTAAAGGGAAATACAGAGTACTCAATTGGATTCCTATTTATTTCCTTTCTCTTTGCTTACTGTCTCAGATAAGTAAAGACATACTGGGAGTACAGTTTCAAAGTCATCAAACAATATAAAAGCCACAGAGTAAAGTTATTAAGAGTGTAGACCCACAGCAAACTGTCTGCTGAGTTACTAGCTTTATGATCATGGAGAAATCGCTTAATTATTGTATGCCTTATTTTCCTCATTTCTAAGGTAGAGATAATAACTCTCTTGGAGTTATTGGGTAGATTAAATCTCTGTCTCCAAATCAATTGATCAAGAAAAAGGTAGTATCAGTTCTTAGCACTTTACTTGAATTAGCTCTTGTTGTGGACATATAAATTAGGTACAGTTTTGAGTGGAGGAAGAAAATAGATAGTGAAACCTCTCAAAACTCCCTCCTTCCTTTTTGGTTACTGGGGATTAAATCCAAGGAAATTCTTCCTCTAAGGTATACCCCCACACCTATTTTATTTATTTATTTTTATTTTAAAATGAGGTCTCACTAAGATGCTGAGGGCTTCAATAATTTGCTGAGACTGAACTTGAAACTGCAATCCTCCTGTCTCAGCCTTTCAAATACTGGGATTACAGGTGTGTACCACCACACCTGGGCTGGCAATCCCACATATATATATATATATATATATATATATATATATACACACACACATATGTATATATATACATATATATATATGTATATATATACATATATATGTATTAGATGCAAATCCTCTGTCAGATATGTATACAAGGACTTTTTTCAGATATAGGATTCTTGACTGTACGAATATGCCAGGGTTCCACACTAAAATATCACAAACTGGGTGGCATAAATGACAGAAATTAACTTCCTTGTAGTTCTGGAGGATAAAGTCCAAGTTCCAGGTGCCAGCAGGGTTTCTCCAGAGCCCTCTTTGCTTGGCTTGGCATCTTTTCATTGTCCTCATGTGGCCTTTCCTCTACACATGCATATCTCTAGTGTCTCGTCCTCTTATAAGAATCCAAGTCCTATTGGATTAGGTCCCCTGGGTTCTTATTTAAATTGCTTTAATTACTTCCTTAAAGGATCTATGTCTAATTACAGTCACATTTGGGGTTAGAAATTAAACATAATTTTAGGAGGGCTGTGATTTAATCTGTTACATTTCACCCTCTGGTCCTTTAAAAAATCAACCCTTTTCAAATAAAAATATACATCCATCCACCCCATTACAACAGACCCCCACATTGTAAGTCATTCTAACATCAGGTCTGAGTCCAAAGTCTTCTCTGCCTATTGTCTAAATGGGGAATGGGTAGAATTTGAGGTATGATTCATATTGGGTTGAAATACTTCCCCAGCTGTGAACCTCTAAAGCCAGACAAGTTTCAAAACACAATGATGGACAAGTATAGAATAGAAATTCCCATTCTCAGAGGGATAGAGCAGAAAGAGGAGAGAGATGACAGTCCCAAACAGGTGCAATATATCTAACAAGGCAAATTTCATTAAATCTTAGAGTTTGGAAGTAATACTTTTTGGCTTGATAGTCTAATCTTTGAGATCACTGGGATGGCAGCATTTCCCCTGAAGCCTTGGATAGGGGCAGCCTAACCTTCTGAAATGTAAGAGAGAGCCCCACTCTTGGAAGATGAGACAGCTTTGGCCAATGGGCCTGTGCAGGGAGTAGCAGCTTTACTAATCTCTGTGTTTACTCTGGGGTCATTCCTCTCTTGTCTTGATGGATGCTACTATACATTCACAGTTGAATGATTCCATCCTATTGAATCCAACAGCCTTACTTCCTTTTGCCCTGTCTCTGTGTGCTTTAGTTCCAAATAGTAGTATTTCTACTGGGATAATCCCATAATCTTTTTATCAAGTAGAAGTTCAGTCATACCTTTGTTGTTTTCTCTAAAATATACTTCTTTATTATTGATCACAATACATTGGCTGAGAAGTTTCCTAACCTATACATTTTGCTTCCTTTTGCTCAACAAGGTCTTTTTAAATTCATCTCTCACCTCTCACATTTTATTTTAAACCCTAAGGATAAAGCAAGCCACAACTTCAACACTTTGCTTAGATACCTCCTCTGCTAAATATCCAAGGTTGTTACAAATTCTACCTTCCAAAAACACTAGAGCACCACTTATCCATGATCTTTGACACTTTATAACAATGGTTATCTTACCTCCAATGCCCAATAACATGTTTCCCTTGTCCAACTGAGACGTTGCCAGCATCACCTTTAATTTCTGTATTCCTGTCAATAGTTTCTACATGGAAATCTAGGCTTTTCCCTGCACCGACCTCAAAACTCCTCTGGTTTCTATTCATTGACGATTTTCAAAGTTACTTCCACAATTTTAGGTTATTTGTTAGAGTTAGTAATTTCATAGTGCCCAAATCAACATTAGTCTGCCAGGAGCCAGGCATGGTAGTATACACCTGTAATCCCATTACTTGGGAGGCTGAGACAGGAGGTTTGCAGGTTCAAGACAAGCCTTTTCAACTTAGCAAGACCTTGTTTCAAAATAATAAAACAAGGCTAGGGTGTAGCTATATATATTCAGATGTAGAATATCACTGGGTTTAATCCCAAGTATCACATATAAAAAAAATTAGTATATCAGGGCCACCATAACAAAATACCACAGATTAAGTGGCTTATACAACAATTTTTTTTCCTCAAATTCCTAGAGGATAGAAGTCCAAGATTAAAGTGCTAATAGTTTGTCACTATTATTGTGGCTTGCTTTATCCTTAGGGTTTAAAATAAAATGTGAGAGGTGAGAGATGAATTTAAAAAGACCTTGTTGAGCAAAAGGAAGCAAAATGTATAGGTTAGGAAACTTCTCAGCCAATGTATTGTGATTGTGTATTGTCAATTATTGTGTATTGTCAATGTATTGTATTGTCAGTTTGTCCTAAGACCCCTTTTACTGACTTAAAAACGATGGTATTCTTGATCTGTTCCCACATGACCTTGTCTTTGTGCAAACACACTTCTAGTGTTCCTTCCTCTTCTTATAAGGCCACCATTACTATTGGATTAGGATCACCCTTGAGCTCATTTAGCCCCAATTATTTCTTTAAGGGCACTATCTCTAAATACAGTCACACTGGGGGTTAGAACTTCAACATATAAATTTTGACGGAACACAATCCAGTTTGTGACATTGGTTTATGATATTTTTCTTTTAATACTTTAAATATGCCATCTAGCAGGCCTTCTGAACTCCACGGTTTCCAATTAAAATTTGGCTGTTAGTTTTATTTTACATCTTTTGTATGTGATGAATTTCTTCTCTTTTGCTGCTTTCAAGATTCTATTTATCTTCGACTTTAGACAATTTGACTAGAAAGTGCTTGTTGCATATCTCTGGATTTTTCCTTCTTGGAGTTTGTTGAGCTTCTTGAATGTGTTCTTTTGTATTACTTAATTAAATTTGGAAGATGAGACCTATGATTGCTATGATTTCTCCAGATCTATTCTTTCTATCCTGTTTTCTCTTCTCCTTTCTGGATTAGTAAAATATGTATGTTGGTTTTCTTGATGGTGCCCCACAAGTTTTAACTAAATATTGTTGAAAAATAATAATTACATGAAGAAGAACAAAATTGGACCCTTACCTAATCCCATATACAAATATTAAATCAAAATAGATAAAAGACCTAAATATAAATCTTAAGACTATAAACTTTTAGGAGAAAATCTGGGTCATAAAACCTCACAACATTGAAATTGGCAGTGATTTCTTGGATATGATTTCAATGGCACAGGCAACAGAAGAGTATACAAACTAAAAAATAGAAAAAAAATATTGTATATCCAAAGACAATGTAAACCGAGTTAAAAGTTACTAATAGAATGGGATAAAATATTTCCAAATGCTATATCTGAAGGTATATTAATATTCCAACTAGAAATCCTAAAAATTAACAACAATAAAGGCAAACAATACCATTTAGAGATAGGTAAAAGATTAACATAAATAATGAATCTCCACAGATAACCAATCTTAGTTGTCTGTTGGATGGAAACTCTTGTTTCTCTGTTTCTGGTGTGTGTTACCTATTTCTTCTTTGTAGTTAATCTCTTTGAGTATTTTCTCTAGTGCTGGTTTTGAAGACATAAATTCCTTCAGTTTCTGTTTGTCATGGAAGCTTCTTATTTCTCCATCTAATTTGATAGAAAGTTTTGCTGGGTAGGAAATTTTTGGCTGGAAGTTGTTTTCTTTCAGAGTTTGGAATATGTTACTCCAAGCCCTTCTGGCTCTCATGACTTGGTTTGGGAAGTCTGGAGTGATTCTAATTGGTTTGCCTCTGAATGTCACTTGGCCCTTTGCTTTTGTTGCCTTTGAGATTCTCTGCTTGGCTTCCACATTGGTCATTTTGACAATTATGTGGCGTGGGGATCCTTGTCTCCGATCCTGTCTAAAGGGAGTTCTATAAGTTTCCTGGACCTGTGTATCAACCTCTTGCTCTATGTTTGGAAAATTTTCTGCTATTACTTCCTTGAAGAGATTGTTGATCCCTTTGGTTTCACTTTCTTTTCCCTCCTCTATTCCAATTATTCTTAGGTTAGCTCTCTTAAAATGGGACCATATTTCTTCAATATCAGATTCCTGCTGTCAGATATTTTTTCCTAGATTAGAAACTATACGTTCATTTTTGGAATGATCATCTTCTAAGAGCGAGATTCTGTTCTCCATGTGATCTAATCGGTTGTTTGTGCTTTGAATTGAGGCCTTTACTTCATTAATTGCATCCTTTATCTCTTTTTGGCTCTCTCTGAGTTCTTTTCAAAGCACCTCTATTATTTCTACAGTTATTTTCCTGATTTGATCTTCTAGAAATCTCTGATTTTCTATTTTATCAGGTTCTGATGCTGTGGGGTTGTGGGCATTCATTGCTCCAGTATTATTCCTCTTTCCCATGATTTCGGAAGTTTGTGCCTTCTCTGGGTTCTTCCCTTGGGTCACTATGACTTCACTTAAGGTGTTCTGGCTCTCGAGTCTGTAGTATCTCAGTCCCCACTACTCCTTTACTGGGTTGTATCACAGAGTCTCCAACCCAGAGAGTCAATAGAGGCTGCTTTAGACTGTGGGGGGGTGCCAGGTTGCAAGTTCTCCTATGGTGTGATATCTCTGCTACCACCCCTCCCCCACTGGGTCAAGTCCCAGGGAGTACAGTACTGGGATTTCTCCTCTGTGGCCCGCAATTTGACTCACTGTTCTTGAGTACGCAGATGTAGCTGTACTGAATTCGGTGAATTCTCTGCTGCTGCCGACGGTGGCAATATGGCGCCACTGCCACGCCCTCGGCTGTGAGGCTGGCGTATTTTTTCTTCTCTGGTTTTGAGTTCCACTCTGAGTCCATGCAGCGTGTGCTGAGCTCAGCCACTGGGAGCTTTAGATTTTACCTGCGGCGAGAAATCTCGCCCTGCTGTTCCGCAGCAGCTCACCTCGGCTTGCTGTAGCCGTCCGGTGAAGTCGCCGCTGCCTCCAGCAGTATGGCGCTGCTGCCGTGGCCTGGGGCGTGAGGCCGCTGTTTCTCCTCTGTGGCTCTGAGCTCTGTTCTCAGTCCGCTTTCTCTCTGGAGCCTGGTGATTTTTTTGTTTCTCTGATGATGGTGTTTTCTGGCTATGAAAGGCGCTGATTTTGTGGTAATGGAGATTAGTTGTTAGCGGGGCTCTTAAGCCCCGCTTTTCTCGGTCGCCATCTTCCCGGAAGTCCAGCAGTTTCTTATTTACTGTGAACCTTTGTCATCCACAGTGACAGAATTGTTTACTGGTGGATTTTTTTTCTTTGAAGTTTCTGTGTAGGGAATTCTAGGCTGCCTACTTGCTATTTTACTGATGCTATCCCAAATCTCTCTTAAAAATGGTATATTTATGTCATTTTCATGTAATATAATTATTGAAATGCCAGAGTTTAAATATCCATTTTTATTATACTGGGGATAAAATCCAGGGGCCTTCTATCTCCAGGCTACACTCCCAGACCTATTTTATATTTTTATTTAGAAGCAGGGTCTCACTAAGTTTCTGAGAGCCTTACTAAGTAGATGAGGCTGGCTTTGGACCTGTGTGATCCTCCTGTCTCAGCCTCCCAAGTACTGGGATTACAAGCATGTACCACCACACCCAGCAAAATACACCATCTTATTTTACTTTTTCTTCTCTTCCTCATTTTCCTCCTCCTTTTCTTCCTCTTTCTCCTCCTCTTCCTCTTCCTCCTCCTTCTTCTTCTTCAGATTGAACCCAGGGCACTCTACCTCTGAGGTACACCCCTAGAACTATTTTTATTCTTTATTTTTTCTTTTTTATGTCATTTTTATTGTTGCATTGTATTTATACATCAAATGGGGTAAAGAAAACTTGTGTTGACATAAATGCACACATCACCCAGCCAGCCCCCACCCAGTCCCCACCTCACTCCCTACCCATCCCTCCCTCCCATGCTTGGTTTAGTGGTTGACTTAGATATGAATAAGTACATCATACACTTTAAAGAGTTTCCTTCTCCCCCCTCCCATCCCCACAGTTAGGTTGTCTTATTTGCTCCTCTATAGGATCTTCTTTTTCACTGGGAGTTCCTCCTATGACCCCTTTCACCCTAGCTTTCACATATTAGGGAAAGCATCCTATTTCTTACTTTTTGTGACTGACTAATCTCACTTAGCATAATGTCCTCAAGATCCATCCATTTCTCTGAAAATACTGCAATTGTTCTTTTTATGGCTGAGTAAAATTGCATTGTGTACATATCTCACAGTTTTGTAATCCATTCATCTGTTGATGGACATCTTGGCTGGTTCCATAGTTTGGCTATGGTGATTTGTGCAGCTATGAACATAGATACTCGTGCATTGGTTTGGTTTCCTTTCTTTTGGGTAGATACCCAGAAGTGGTATTATTGGATCGAATGGTAGAGTTTTTTCTATTTTTCTGAGGATTCTTCATACTGTTTTCCAAAGTGGTTGCACTAATTTGCAATCCCACCAACAATGTTTTAGAGTCCCCACTTCTCCACATACTCACCAGCATTTGTTGTTGTTTGTGTTTTGAATGATTCCCATTCTAATTGGAGTTAGGTGAAATCTCAGGGTAGTTTTGATTTTCATCTCTCTGATTGCCAATGATGTTGAGCATTTTTATGCATTTATTGGCCATTTGAATTTCTTCTTTTGTGAAGTGCCTATTTAGTTCACTTGCCCATTTTGTTATTGGATGTTTTGTTTTCTTAGTGTTGAGTTTCTTGTGTTCTCTATATATTCTAGATATTAGTCCTCTATCAGAGGGGTAGGTGGCAAAAATCTTCTCCCATTCTGTTGTCTC
Organism: Muscardinus avellanarius; assembly: GCF_963383645.1. Lineage (NCBI taxonomy): Eukaryota > Metazoa > Chordata > Mammalia > Rodentia > Gliridae > Muscardinus > Muscardinus avellanarius. Next base: position 113,322,412 of record NC_137792.1, on the reverse strand, counting down.
TCGATTTTTATTCTTTATTTTGAAATGTGAACCTGTGATCCTCCTGTCTCAGCCTCCCAAATACTGGGATCACAAGCATGTACCACTACGCCTGGATTTCTTCATTTTTTTCCTGCCATACTGGGGGTTACTTGAACATATAATTCCTTTTTTACCAATACTAGCTGTTTTAAGAAAGAGTGATATTTCACTACCAAGTTTTTCCAACCATATCTGTTATTGTGTAAAAAGAAGTTTTCCTTTTCTATTTATTTCTCCAGAATATTTGAGGAAGAAAATGCTCTTCCAACTTAATTCCTTCTAGTTACAGTGTTGTTGATCGTGAAAGATGTATTCTACACTTCCTGTCATATCTTCTTTGAAGAATAAAGAAATTGTTTAAATATGTTCTTGCAGAAACATCTATATTTTGGCTGAATTTAGCTCCTCCTATCTGAGGTTTTCCTAAATATATCTTATGACCAGAAAAGAAATATATCAGTATTATCCATAACCAAGGTCACAAGTTTTTTTATATGCATGACTATTCTGCCATAGCTTATTTGCTTTCTTTTGTTTTGGTGGTACTGGGGTACCTGGAAGCCCTTCTACCTCTGGCTACACTCCCAGACCATTTTTTATATTTTTATTTGGAAACAGGGTCTCTTAAGCCAGCGTGGCTGGCCTTGAACCTGCGTGATCCTACTGTCTCCACTTCCCAAGCGTGGGGATTACAAGTGTGCACCACCAAGCCCAGCTTATTTGCTTCTTTTACATTGATAATTTGAACTTTTTTTACACTGAACTTTTCCAAGTCTATAACTTTGTTTCATTTTTAAGGTGTTTTATTTCATTTATTTAAAAACTGTATTGGTGCATTGTAATCATACATTATAATTAATTTCAGAGTGATAGAGACATACATGCATAAAACACTTGGTGAGCTTCCCACCAGATCCCACCCACTTCCTCCCCTTCACTGTATATGATATTGAGATTGGCATTGGTAACTTTGTATATGTACATCGTACCAACTACAGTGTTTCCTTCATCAAATTTCCATCCTTCCACCTGCCTCCCTACCTTAGGGAGGCACATCCTCTGTCAATCCACTGGGGTTTCTTCTACTTTATCTAAAGCTCCTCTTGTATCCCAATTTCTCCCTAGCTTCCACACACGAGGAAAAACATATAATCCTACATTGTTGTGATTGGCTGATCTCAGTATAATATTTTCTAGTTCCATAAATTTCCCTGAAAATGACATAATTTTGTTTTTTTATGGCTGAGCAGAATTACACTGTGTATATATCCCATAATTTCCAAATTCATTCATCTGTTAATGGACACCTAGGTTGGTGTCATAATTTGGCTATTGTGAATTATGTTATATTCATAGATATAAATGTATCACTATAATATTCTGGCTTTAATCCCTTTGAAAAGATGCCCAAGAGTTGTATAATATATAGTAGTTCCATTCCCAGTCTTCTGAAGACCTTCCACACTGATATCCAAAGTAGGAGTATTAATTTTCAATCCCACTAAAAATGTGTAAGAGTTACTATTTCTCAACATCCTTGCTAACATTTATTATTGTTTTTATTTTGAAGATTTTCATTCTAATTGGGATTAGGTAGACTCCCAGTGTAGTTTTGATTTGCATCTCTCTGATTCCTAATGATGCTTTAACATTTTTCCATACATTTGTTGGCCATTTGTATTTCTTCTTTTGTGAAGTGTGAGTTTAGTTCCCTTGCTCACTTACTGATTGGATTATTTCATTTTTAGTTTTGTTTTTTTTAAGATCTTTGTATACTCTAGATATTAGTCCTCTATCAGAGGAATAGCTTGCAAAGACATTCTCCCATTCTGTCAGCTCTCATGATGGCTTCTTTGCTAAACCAATGCTTTTTATTATTATTTTAATTTCTGTATCTTGCATTATTGGCCCTGTGCCCTCTCCTGGTAATTGAAAAGTCTATGGCCTAATGACCAGGTCTTTAACCCATCTTGAGTTGACTCTTATGCAGGGTGAGAGGTTGGGATTTAACAAACATTCCTTTCTCCGTGTGTGTGTGTGTGTGTGTGTGTGTGTGTGTGTGTGCGCGCGCGCGCACGCGTTGGGGCGGGGTCCTTGGGATTTAACTCAGGCATTCTACTCTGAGCTATACTTCCAACCCTTTAAATTTTTTGTATTGAAACTGGTAATAGTCTCATTGAGTTGCTGAGGCTGATTGCAAAACTATTATCCTCCTGTGACATCCTCCTAAGTACTGGGATGCCACTGTACCCACTTCCTTTCTTATCTTCAACAAAGATATTTTCTTAGTAAAAGCTGTCTTCTAAAACCATATCTTCATCAGAAAATCTGATTTTTATAGTAAAATGTACCATCTAGCTCTAATTTATTCAACAATAGCTGGTTTGATGATAAAAGAAGACTTCCTCCTTGCTCTACGACATAGCAATAGCTATTTGACATTAAACCAGATCTTTTATGACCATGTTTTCCTGCAATCAATAATTATTTGACCTGCAATCAATAATTATTTGACCTAATAATTCATCTAAGTCTGTTTCTTCCTTACTAACATTTTCTTAGTGTATTCTTAGTGTACTTTTAGTGTTGACAGTATGCAATTTATTTTTATTTCTTATTTATTTGTTTTATTGGTATATTATAATTATATATAATAGTGGAGTTCACTGTTACATATTTGTACATTCACATAACACGATTTGGTTAATTTGATTCCACAGTTCCTCCCCTTTCCCTTCCCACTTCACTCTTTCTGGTGTCCTTCCCCTACTAAACTGCTTTCCCTTCTATTTTCATGAGACTCCTCCCACCCCCTTTTTCTCTAGCATCCACATGTAAGAGAAAACACAAAAACCTTAGCTTTCTGCATCTAACTTATTTGGCCTAACATATTGTTCACCAGTTCTATCCACTTTCCTTCAAAGGACATAATTTCATTCTTTTCTATGTCAACAAAACTATTTTCATGAAAAAGGAAATCTACCTTATATTTCATAGTCAAATCTGTTCTTCTATGAGATGTATCTACCAACTTCATGTCATCTTCTATGGTCATTGGAACTTTGGTTGCAAAAGTAATCATCTACTTTCATATCTTCTCCTCCACAGTGTTGTGAATGTGGAAATTTTTCATACATACATCCTCCCAAACCCCAGTAGCTCTGGCAGTGAGACATACCTTCAAATTACCATCTTCTTTTACTGTAATTGATTAGGTACTGAAATAAGTTTTCCACTGAAATGCCTTTCCCTTCCACTGTTGCTTTGATGATTAAAAAAAAACTTTCCATCTCTACATCTTCCCCTTTTCAGTTGCTTTGATGATGTTTTTGTTTACCATGTTTTCTTTAGCTATATCTGTCTTGGTGAAACAAAAATTTTGCCATCTTCCTGTATTTCTCAGAGATTTCTTCTTAACCAAAAAAATATTCTTCATCTCCATGCCTTCCTCTGTCATATCCAGTCTAAAAGATATTCCGTGTCTGTGAATAAAAAATCAACCTTTCAAATTCACTTCTTGGAATTACCTGTTTATCAATTAAGTATTTCATCTCCATTCTTCTTTAAGACATTGCTGCCTTGATTTTCATGGACTCCCCATCTATTTGTACTTTGGCAAGAGACGGCTTTCCATGAGATATTTTCCACAGCCAGACCTACATTAATCATGAATTATATTGTCCACATCCTACCTTTTTAAGCTATTTCTGCTTTGCCCATCAAAATATTTTTATCCAGTTTTTATCTAGTCATCTATACTGTAGCCAAGAAGTAAACTTTTAAATTCCACCTCTTACCCAGGTTGTCAAGGAAGTTTATCATTTTCATATCTTTACCATCTTTATTTATTCTAGTCAGGAGAGAAATCTCCTAGTTACATACATGTCTTTCACAGTTGTATTTATTTTGGCCACAGAAGACATCTTTGACCTGCATGTCTCCTCAAGTTATAGCTGCTTTGAATTCATAATATTTACTTCATATTCTTGTCTTTCCCAGTCATACCTGATTTGATAGTTGTTGAAATAATACATTTCCATATCTTTCAAAGATGCAGATATTTTCCTACAAATAAGTCTTTGCTGATTTGTCTTCTCAAGTAATAACTGCTTTTGTGATAAAAGATGACTTCTGCTATGTGTGGTGACACACATATCTAAATGCTGGTACTTATAAGGCTGAGACAATATGAATGAAGCTTCAAGACCAGCCTCAGAAATTTAGCAAGACTCCACTTCCAGGAAGATGGTGACTGAGGAAAGTGGGACTTATGAGCCCCGCTTACACCAATCTCTATTACTACAAAATCAGTGCCTTTCATAGTCAGAAAACACCATCAGCAGATAAACAAAAAATGTAATGACAAGGGACAGAGAAAAAGAGGGCTGGAAAAATGAGACATGAGAAAGAAACCAGACAGAGAAAAAGAGGGCTGGAAAAACGAGACACCAGAAAGAAACCAGACTACAGTGCTGCGGCCAGAGCTGCGGCACGGAACAGCGCGGGCGCCATCTTTTCTTGCAGCACCAGGCCCCAGAGAGGAGTGGAACTCAGAACAGAGCTCAGAGCCACAGAGGAGATACCCCGGCCTCACGCCCGAGGATGCGGCAGCAGTGCCTTACTGCCGGGGGCAGCGGCAAGTTCACCGGATGGCTACGGCTACAGACCAACGCACTCAACAGCCCACCAGGCTCCAAAGATGAGCGGCACACAGCAAGCCAAGGTGAGCCGCTGCGGATCAGCCAGGAGGAATTTGGCAGATTTCTTGGTGCAGGGAGCATCTAAAGCTCCCAGGGGCTGGGCTCGGCACACCTTGCAGGGACTCGGAACGGAGCTCAAAACCAGAGAAGAAATACACCAGCCTCACGGCCGAGGGCATAGCAGCAGTGCCATATTGCCACCAGTGGCAGCAGCAGCAAATTCACTGAGTCCACTACAGCTACATCTGTGCACTCAACAACAGTGAATCAAATTTCGGGCCCTGGAGGAGAAATCCCAGTACTGTACTCCCAGGGACTTGACCCAATGGGGGGGTGGCAGTGGCAGAGATATCACACCATAGGAGAACACCCAACCTGGCACCCCCCATGGTCTAAAGCAGCCTCGATTGACTCCCTGGGTCTGAGACTCTGCCATACAACCCAGTAAAGGAGTAGTGGGGACCGAGATACCACAGACTCGAGATCCAGAGCACCTTAAGTGAAGTCATAGTGACCCAAGGGAAGAACCCAGAGAAGGCACAAACTTCCAAAATCATGGGAAAGAGGAATAACAATGGAGCAATGAATGCCCACAACCCCACAACATCAGAACCCAATAAAACAGAAATTCAGAGATTTCTAGAAGATCAAATCAGGAAAATAATTGTAGAAATAATAGAGGTGTTTTGAAAAGAATTCAGAGAGAGTCAAAAAGAGATAAAGGATGAAATTAATGAAGTAAAGGCCTCAATTCAAAGTACAAACAACTGATTAGACCACATGGAGAATAGAATCTTGATCTTAGAAGGAGATCATTCAAAAAATGAACGCATAGTTTCTAATTTAGAAAAAAAAATCTGACAGCAGGAATCTGACATTGAAGAAATATGGGCCCATTTTAAGAGGGCTAACCTAAGAATAATTGGAATAGAGGAGGGAAAAGAAGGTGAAACCAAAGGGATCAACAATCTCTTCAAGAAAGTAATAGCAGAAAATTTTCCAAACATAGAGCAAGAGGTCGATACACAGGTTCAGGAAACTTATAGAACTCCCTTTAGACAGGATCAGAGAAGAGGATCCCCACGCCACATAATTATCAAAATGACCACTGTGGAAGCCAAGCAGAGAATCTTAAAGGCAACAAAAACAAAGGGCCAAGTGACATTCAGAGGCAAACCAATTAGAATCACTCTAGACTTCCCAGACCAAGTCATGTCATGAGAGCCAGAAGGGCTTGGAGTAACATATTCCAAACTCTGAAAGAAAACAACTTCCAGCCAAAAATTTCCTACCCAGCAAAACTTTCTATCAAATTAGATGGGGAAATAAGAAACTTCCATGACAAACAGAAACTGAAGGAATTTATGTTTTCAAAACCAGCGCTAGAGAAAATACTCAGAGATTAACTACAAAGAAGAAATAGGTAACACACACCAGAAACAGAGAAACAAGATTTTCCATCCAACAGACAACTAAGATTGGTTATCTGTGGAGATTCATTATTTATGTTAGTCTTTTACCTATCTCTAAATTGTATTGTTTGCTTTTATTGTTGCTAATTTTTAGGATTTCTAGTTGGAATACTAATATACCTTCCGATATAGCATTTGGAAATATTTTATCCCATTCTATCAGTAACTTTTAACTCGGTTTACATTGTCTTTGGATATACAATATGCTCTTATTTTTTAGGGAGTTTGTTTACCCTTCTGTTGCCTGTGCCATTGAAATCATATCCAAGAAATCACTGCCAATTTCAATGTTGTGAGGTTTTATGACCCAGATTTTCTTCTAAAAGTTTATAGTCTTAAGATTTATATTTAGGTCTTTTATCTATTTTTTGTTAATATTTGTATATGGTGTTAGGTAAGGGTCCAATTTTATTCTTTCATATAATTATTATTTTTCAACAATATTTAGTTAAAAGATTATTATTTCCTCCACCAAATGTTCGTGGAAACCTAGTCAAAAATAATTTGACAATATATGGAAGAATTTATCTCTAGGCTTTTATTTAACTCCAATGGTTTATATATCTGCCTTTATAACAGTACTACACTGTTTCAATTATTGTAGCTTTACATGGTTTGAAATCAGAAAATAAAAATCTTCTACCTTTGTTCTCTTTCGAGGATAGATGTTTTCTGAAAAATAAATTAAAAATATATGATAGTTTCACCTTAAAAAAGAAAAAGAAAGAAATATTCTCTGTTAATAAAGAAAGCAAAAAGAAATATTGAAATGTTATCTTTAAGTCATCAAAAGCTTGGTATGAGACAAATGAAACTGTTATGTGAGATTATCATTTTTAATTTTGGATAAATTGCTATAATACTAGATGTCAACCACTGAGCCAAGCATGGGAAGGAGGGATGGGGAGGGAATGGGGTGGGGATTGGGTTGGAGCTAACTGGGCGATGTGTACATGTATTTCTACAAAAGTATTATTTTTATCCCATTATTATGTATGAATACAGTGCACCAATAAAATAAATTAAAAAAAGAAATTTAGCAAGACTCAGCATCTTAGTAATGCTTTGTCTTAAAAAAAGAAAAAGAAAAGAAAAAGATGGCTTCTATCTTTCCATGTGTTATGTGAAATGCCTTCTATATGCTTTATTCCCCCAGTGGTTGATATTACCATCAAAAATGCCTCCAAACTCTGTTTCTTTCCTAACCACAGATACTTAATTTATTAGAGTCTTTCATATCAATATATTCTTCAGAGTTACTACTCTTCCAATAGAAGGTATTTCAATCCCAAGGCTTTGTTTGTCAAAGAGGTCAACTATTACAATGTCCTGTCCTCTCCACTCATAGTTTTTTTTTTAATCATAATAGAATATTTCCATATCTTTCAACCCATAGCTACTCTGGAGATGAATAAAGTTTTCTATATTCATAATATATCTCCTGTTGCAAGAAAGAAGTTTAACTTCTGTGTCTTTATAAGTGGTATATGGCTATAGTTGTGAATGTCTTTCAAATATGTTTCCTTATGAACTGAAACTGCTTGGTAATGAAAGAAGTCGCCCATTGCCATTCCTTCCCAATCTATATCTACCATGCTCACATTTCCCTCCTTCTCATCTTCCACAGGCTGAGAAAAGTTAGTCAAGAAAAAAAATTTCTTACCACCAGCCAAAAAATAAATCCCACACCTTCATGCTTTTTGCAGGCACATCTGCTTTGATAATGAAAGGAGCCATTCATTGCTCATGCTTTTTGAAGGCTCTCTGTTCTAGTTATGAAACTGATCTTTAAACACTGTATCTTTTACAGCCCTTTACATTATAAAACTTACAAACTCTTGTCTTTTCCAACTATAGCAGTCATTATTGTAGAATTGTTTTTCCACCTTCATGCTTCTCAGGTTATAGCAGACTTTCCACATTCTTAGATATTTAAGGTTTAAGAAGTCTTCTAACTCCCTGACTGCTAAGCCATATCTGTTTTTGTCACATACAAAGTTTTCAATTCCCTATTTTTCTCAATCCTAGCAACTTCAGCAAACAAACAATTTGCCTAAATATATTATTTCTCCAGTCACATTTTCTTTGGTCATGAATGAAATTTGTCTTAGTGCTCACAAAGGAAATGTTCTGTCTTTACTAGTCATTTTTCTCCTGGCTTCTTATTATGGTTAGATATAGAATGTCCCCTGAAAGAGCTTATATGTTGATATTCAGAGATGATAAAATTCAATTCTAAGGACTGTAATCTCATCAGTGAATATATCCTAATGGATTAATCAGGTTACCTAGGCAGATGGACTGTGGCTGGAGGAAGTGGGTATCTGGGGCAGTGGCCTTGGGAACTGTGCTTGTATCTTTGAATCTCTTTGCTTGCCTTCTCTTTTACTTCTGGCCTCTGTTGAATGAAAGCAGAGCCCTTGCTCTCTTGCTCTCCCTTGGCCTTTCACCACTATGCCCTGAGATCCACAGATATAACCTGGCCTAACATGGGTTGACTCTCTAAATCTCCAGAAATGGACAAACAAAACTTTTAAACTAGTAGATTACAAGTGTGCTCTACCAGGCCCATTTTGCATTAAGCCTTTCTATGGATAAACCTAAGAAAATCCAGCCTCTGACTAGGAAAGGGAATCTGGAGGATTTATATTCATCACAACTCAGCTCCCTCATGGAACCCAAATTTTGCAAGCAAACACAAGTTTCAGCCTCTACACAGTCACCTATGAAGTCAATCACTAAGCCAAACATGAGAAGGAAGGAGAAGATAGGGAATAAGGTGGGAATTGAGTAAGGGTGAATTGGGTTATGTGTGTATATATGCCTCTACCATCTTGTACTACTACAATGCGTGAATAAAAAATGTTTAAAGTCACCTATGCGTGCAATACACTTTTCTTGAGAATAATATGCATCACTGTGGCTCAGACTTATTGTTCCTTGTTTCCGATATACCTGCATCTATGAACCCCATTTGGCTTCATACTTTACCTCCTGATCCTTAATTGAGGTCTACTTAAATGCTTGGTAAATTTCTTTGGACACGTGTATCTGGCTTGACATCAGTACTTTTTCTTCAGACTTGAAGTTTAGCATTCCTGCTCTAAATCTATACAGCATAAATATAAGTAATAGTCTATCTTGATTTTTATTCAACCCAACTGTTGGGGTCAAGTTGTCGATTAAACCCTTGAGAGAATGAGTGAATTGGAAGCTTGAATACACTCTACAAAGGAAGGAGAATATTAACCTGAACAAGAAAGTACAAGCTAACCATAAAACACCAGAGAGCTACAGCCAATCAACTTATATCATTAGGTTCTTTCTCCCAGGGATCCATGGTAATACCCTCAGTGCCAGTTCAGCTCCATCTCTCACAAAGTAAAACTGGGAAATCCATATGGATGGGCTCCCTTATAGAAAATTGCAAAGGCTCTACAGTTCAAAAATATCTGGGATAAATGATATCTAAGAAAATCTGAAGCTGCTGTTTCTAGACTTGACTACTTAAAAGAGGTGTTGAGATGAGTAGTCTTGTTCATTCTACAGTATATAGAATTAGGTGTATTTTAATTGGGCATGCAAGTATTATTCATGGTTTCTGACTACAATCTGGTAATGTGTGCTCATTCTACTCAGGTGTTTCTGACCAGAACTGCCATGCATTAACTCTGCCAGGAGAAACATCTGTTTTAGCATGTGACCGTGTTCTAACAACTTGCCTAGGAACTGTCCACAAGCCAAAGTCCCAAGAACATCTTCATATCAAGCATCACCTCTCCGTATTTTTTTTAAAAAAGTGAATTCTCCAATTGCATGTCATGGAAGCAAATAGGAAAAGTTTCTAGTAGGTCCTTGCATACATGTCCTAATCAGAGGCAAGAGAAATGCAAGAGAAAAGGGTATGTTGCAGGATATCTCAGGGATATATTTCAGGGATATATGCAGAGAAAATATCTCAGTCACAGTGGAAAACAGATTGAGATATGTAAGACATAATCTAGAGTGAAGTATGTATAGGATAGAATTATAGGAACACCCTGGAATATAGTGGTTTCAATATAGAAAATTTCTGAATTTTTGCCAAAACATTAATGTTTCTTAGGTGAAACTTTTAAGAGAAAATATTCTCAGAGTGAGAGATTTTTGTCCATTATATTAGTAATTTGAGTCAATCCTCTCTTTTTGTTCAACTGTCTAGGTATTTATAAATCTTATTTTTTGAGAAACAAGATTTTGGTTTTGTTGATCTTTTATTTTTTTCTCTATTTCTTTGATTTTTGCTCTATTTTCATGATATACTGTCTTCTACTGGATTTGAGATTATACTGTTCCTGCTTTTCAAGGGCCTTGAGGTGTGTCACTAGGTTGTTTATTTGGAGATTTTCTGTTCTTATGTGAGCACTCATGCTATAAATTTTCTTCTTTATACTGCGTCAAAGTGTCCCAGAGATTTTAATATGTTGTGTCTCTGTTTTCATTTGATTCTAGAAATTATTATTTATTTAACCCTTATTTTTCCTATGATCCAGTCCTCATTCTGAAGTGTAGCATTCAATCTCCATGTATTTATGCAATTTCTAAATGTCTTATGGTTCATTTCTACTGCAAAATGGTCTGAAATGATATAGGGAATTATGTCACATTTTCAAACTTGCTAGAGATTTCTTTGTGGCAAAGAATATGGCCTATTTTGGAGAAGCTTCCATAAGCAGCTGAAAATAATGTGTATTCAGTTATAGTTGAATGGAGTATTCTGCATATATCTAGTTGGGCTTTGGTGTTCTTTAGGAATGAGGCTTCTTTGCTGATCTTTTATCTGGAAGATTGGTCTAGTGGTATGAGAGGAGTATTTATGTCTCCCAATATTATTGTATTGGGGTCTATGTGAGACCTAATGTCAAAACGAGTTTTGTTTTGGTCTGCATTATTACAGCTGTAATTGCAAAGACTGACCATGTAAATTAGAGGAAAAATTTACTTTCTTATGGTTTTGGGTTCAGGCCATGTGAGGCTGGGGACCACAGATCTCAGGACATGGTGGCAGGAAACAAAGAGAAGATGAGCACATGGGCTGTGCTGCTCACATCATGGCAGTTGGAAGCAAGAGTCAGAGCAAGGGAGTAACCATCTGTAATCCTCGAGGCTGCACCCTCAGGGATCTACCTACTCCAGGTACACCATACCAGCCTAGACCATGAATGACCCAGATAAATGCATCATAATGGATTTATATAATCCTCATGACTCAACTATATCAACCCAGAGTATTAATAAATGTGCTCTTGCTGGGCGTGGTAGTGCACACTTGTAATCTCAGCATTTGTGAGGCTGAGACAGGAGCATCCTGGTTTGTAGACAACCTCAGCTACTTAGTGAGGGCTTCTGTTACTTAGTGAGAACTTGTATCAAAATAAAAGATAAAAAATAGGGCTGGGGGTATAGCTCAGAGGTAGAATGCCTCTGGGTTCCATTCCCAATTTATTCCCAGTTCCATTCCCAGTCCATTATTCATTTTTAAGCAAAAATAAATAAATAAATAAATAAATAAACTATTTAGGGGACATTTTATATCTAACTATAACATTTCACCCCTGACCCCTATAGGGCTCATGCTCATCTCAAAATGCAAAATATATTTAGTCCTCTTCAAGACTTCCCACTGGGAGGGTCCAGTATTGCTGAAAACTCCCAAAGTTCAACTCAGACTCAAGGTACATTTTTCTGAGCTCCTGTAAAAATCAATGAAGATTAAAATAAAAAGCAAGTTCCATGCATCCAATATACAATGGCATGGTGTAAACATTTGTATTCCCTAAGGGAGGAGAATGACTATAGAAAGAAGGAATGGAGCCGAGCGTGGTGGTGCACACTTGTAATCCCAGCATTTGGGAGGCTGAGACAATAGGATAGTGGTTTGCTGACAGCCTCAGTTACTTAATGAGGCCCTTTGAAACTCAGTGAGACCCTGTTTAAAAATAAAGAATAAAAAGTAAGGCAGGCTGCTGGGCGTGGTGGCGCATGCTTGTAATCCCTGTGCTTAGAAGGCTGAGACAGGAGGATCTCATGGGTTTGAAGCCAGCCTCAGCTACTTAGTGAGGCTTTCATAAACTTAGTGAGACCCTGTTTCCAAATAAAATATATTTTAAAAGGTCTGGGAGTATAGCCCAGAGGTAGAAGCCTCTGGGTTCCACCCCCAGTACCACCAAAAAAAAAAAAAAGTGAGGCTGGAAGTATAGCTCAGAGGTAGACTGCCCCTGAATTTCATCCCCAGTACTGCAAAGAAAGAAAGAAAGAAAGAAAGAAAGAAAGAAAGAAAGAAAGAAAGAAAGCAGTGATAAAATCCATCAGAGGAAGCATTTGATCTTATAGTGCCAATTCCGACATACATAGAACAGAGCTGTGAGAAGTGATCTCCAAAGGGCTTAGGCAGCCACACCCCTGAAGCCTGGATGATTTCAATTGGTGGTTTATTGCCTTTTCCAACCTGGATCCACAGCTTGCAGCTAGCAGCCTTTCCTCATGGTCATTCCATATTTGTGGCATTTCTAAATCTTGGTTTTTTTTAAACCTTGGCTTTATACCCAGCTTCACAAAATGCCCCATTTGTGCCTGTTTGCAGGGATTCTGACCTTGCCACATATTATCTGGCTTCCCAGGCTTTCCTTCAAAATCTGGAGGGAAGTCTCCATGGCCCCCTTTTTATAGCACAGCCAACATTATGTGGGCTCTGAGATGGACAGCCAACAGAAAAGGTAGTCACACTCTCCTAAATCATAGCCACTAGAGCCTTTTTAATCACAAACCTCAACCCCATTCCATCCATGTGGCCACTGGTCCCAAGATCATCTAGGCCATCCCTGGCCCTAACTCATCTGCCACCTCCATCCTGGCCATTGTTCAACCTCACCTACATGATGTCCACCACTTCTTCTTTCCTTTCAGCCATCTTCCTTCCTTCCTTTGCATCATCTTTCTGAGACTCAGCTTTACACATGCCTTTTCAACCAAACATAAAATCTATAAAGTCTCTTTAGTTTGTTTTCTGCTCCTAAAATTCAGCATACAGTTGGCTGAAAGCAGACAACAATATTTACAATGCAGTTTTGAAATTTGCTTTCTTCAGATTTTCTACATCAGTTTATTTAGCCCATCATTTTTAAATTTAGCCTCACATAAAGTTTCAGGACATGGGAAAATGTGGATAAAATTTTGATAATGTAACACATATCACCTCTAATCTGTTTCCCTATAAAGTCCTCTTTGCCATCCAAAATCTGCTGAGCATAATCTCTAACTTCTGCAATTCTAGTCTCATTCTGGAGCTTCCAATTTCCTCTCACAAACAAGAGTCACAATCCACATAGTCAGATATAGCAACATGATACCATTTTCTGTTCTGATCTGCATTCTTAGAGCTATAATATGTTTTAGAGGAAATATTTATTTTCTTACAGTTTCAGGATCAGCCAAGGTGAGGCCAAGGACTGCAGATCTCAGGGCATAGTGGCAGAGAAGACATGGGCTGTACTCCTAACATTCTGGAGGCTGGAAGCAAGAAAGGGAGTGGGGGAGGAAGGATCCATACATAATCTCCAAGGCTACACCCCATGATTCCCCCCTCCAGCCACACCCTACCAGCCCAGGACACAACCCAGATAAATTTATTATCCATTTCTAGTATAGCAACCCTTATGAATCTATTATATCAACCTTGAATGTTAATAAATGAGCTATTTAAGAAACATTTTATATCTACATTTTATATGTAGATATAAAACAATTTATATGACAAATTTGTTATGTAAAAGTGTTTGTACCTATATTTGAAGCATAAATTTTGACTATTGTTTTATATTCTCTTGTTGGATTGTTTATTTTACCAGTTTTAAAAAAAAACATGGTCTCTATTTTCTGATAAGTTTAGGCTTGAAATCTATTTTTTCTAATATGAGAATTATTATTCCTGCTTGTCTCTGAGTTCCTTTTGCATGTATTACCTTATTACAGCCCTTAACCTTTAGTCTATTGATTTCATTATCTGTAAGCTGCATTTCTTACAAAAAGCATATATATATAATTTTTAATCCATTTTGTCACTTTACATATTTTCATTGGGGAGTTGAGGCCATTGATATTCAGTGCAATTACTGAGAGATAAATTCGAATTCCTATAAGTTTTAGTTGTGTTTTCAGTTTGAGATAGTGTTTATTCTTTGCTTCATTGTTAATTTGGTGAAAATCATCCTTCTCTGGTTTGGCATTTATTTTTTATATCTTTTTAAAAATTTTTATTTCTTTGAATAATTTCTGTAGTGCTGGCTTGGAAAACACAAATTCTTTCAGCTTCTATTTGTCATGGAAAATATTTGTTTCTCTGTCAGATTTGAAGGATATTTTACTGGGCACAGTAGTCTTGTCTGGTGATTGTTTTCTTTCAGAGTTTGGAATATGTTGTTCCAAGCCCTTCTGACTTGGTTTGAGAAGTCTGGAGTGATTCTCATGGTTTTACCTTTAAATGCCACTCAGTGTTTTACTCTTGTTTAAGATCGTCTCCTTGGCCTCTATTTTATTATCTTTTTTTTTGTTTTGTTTTGTTTTGGTTTTGGTTTTTTTTTTTTTTTTTTGGTACTGGAGGGTAGAACCCAGGGGTTTCTACCTCCGGGCTGAACCCCAGCCCTATTTTATAATTTATTTGGAAACCAAGTCTCACTGTGTTGCTGAGATCCTCACTAAGTAGCTGAGGCTGGCTTTGAACCTGTGTGATCCTCCTGTCTCAGCCTCCCTAGCGCTTGTAATCCCCACGCTTGGGGGGCAGAGACAGGAGGATCGCGCAGGTTCAAAGCCAGCCTCGCTGGCTAAAGAGACTCTGTTTCCAAATAAAAAGTATAAAATAGTTCTGGGAGTGTAGCCCGGAGGTAGAAAGGCTTCCAGGAACCCCCGTACCACCGGGAAAAAAATTTCTCAATAATCCTGCTGACAACAAATGGCCTCAACTCCCCAATAAAAGACATAAGGAACACCCTTCTCACACTGATAGACTGCTGTTCTGGACAAAAGGTCAGTAAAGATGCCTCAAACCTAAAGAACACCATCAAGCCATGTGTGGTGGCACATGCCTGTAATCCCAGTATTTGGGAGACTGATACAGGAGGATAGCAGTTTGCAGACAGCCTCAGCTACTTAGTGAGTCCCTTTGTAACTCAGTGTGACCTGATTTCAAAATAAAAAAATCAAAAATAGGGCTTAGGGTTTCACTCAGAGGTAGAAAGCCCTGGGTTCCACCGCCAATACTGCAAAAAAAAAAAAAAAGGACACAATCAACCAGTTAGGTCTATTAGACACATAGTAGGGGGACTTCTGGGAAGATGGCAACTGAGTAAAGCAGCATTTACAAATCCCACCAACAATCGATCTTTATTACTACAATATCAGCGCTTTTCATAGCCAGAAAACACCACCAGCAGAGAAATAAAAACTGCAAGTACAAAGGACAGAGAGAAGGAAGGTTACAAGAACGGCCAGATGCCCGAGAGGAAACCAGCCCACATTCCAGCGGCGGCGGAGCAGCGCTGCCAGCACCATCTTCCCTTGCAGTGCCAGGCTCCAGAGAGGAGGGGGACTCAGAACAGACCTCAGAACTGGAGAGGAGCTACACCGGCCTCATGGACTGGATGCGGCAGCAGCGCCATACTGCCACTGGCAGTGGAGAATTTACCAGACGGCTCCAGACCAGCACACTCAACCAGCCACCAGGCTCCAGAGAGGAGGGGCAGACAGCGAGCTGAGGTGAGCAGCTGTGGAACAGCCGGGTGTAATTCAGCAGTATTTTTGGTGCAAGAAGCATCTAAAGCTCCAAGGGGCCGGGCTGAGCACGCCCTCCAGGGACTCAGAGTGAAGCTCAAAACCAGAAAAGAAATACGCCAGTCTCATGGCTGAGGGTGTGGCAGCGGCACCATATTGCCTTCGAGGGTGTGGCAGCGGCGCCATATTGCCTTCAGTGACGGCAGTGAGTTCACCAAGTCTGCAACAGTGCACTCAACAACCGTTGGCATTGGCTACTGTTTATTGTCATTTTGTGAAGCAGAGAAACAAAATTTTGGTGTTCATGGTTCCTGATTTCTGACCCCTGCTACTCCACCATCACCCAAACCTCACCACTCAAAAAAGTACTGTTTACCTGTTAACTCTTCTAAATACATACTACTAAGACTGTACTATACACAATACCCACAATCAATGGGAAGACAACAGAAGAACAGGCCTGAGAACGTTGAAAATATGAGAACCAGGAATAGTGGAAAAATGACAGAAGTCACGAATACTGACCTAAAGAAATGAAAGAAGGGGAGTTCCGAATCTGGATTTACAATATGATGAAAGGATTGAAAACAAGTCTAGAGGAGATGAAAGATGAGTTGGAAACACTAAGAAAGAATCAGAAAGAGGTCTGGAATGAAATGAAAGAATCAATAAGTGAAATGAAGACAGCAATAGAAAGAAATTCTGGAAGATTAGATGAAATGGAAAACAGAATATAAATGTTAGAAGACAGTACATCCAAAACCAAAAACACGGTCAGCGATATACAGAAATCTTTACAGCAACAAAACCTAAACATCCAGCAAATATGGGATAATATGAAGCATCCTAACTTACGGATAATAGGCATTGAAGAAGGGATAGAGGTACAGACCAAGGGCATCTGTACTCTCTTCAAAGAAATAATTTCAGAGAATTGTCCAAATATGGAAAGAGACTTGGATCTTTATGTCCAGGAGGCATACAGAACACTATTGAGACAAGACCAAAGAAGGACCTCCCCACACCACATAATAGCCAAAATGATCAACATAGAGGCCAAGGAAGGAATCTTAAAAGCAGTGAGAACAAAAGGACGGGTGACATATAGAGGCAAAACAATAAGAATCACCCCAGACTATACAACCCAGGTCAGGAATGCTAGAAGAGACTGGTATGACATGATTCAGACCCTGGAAGAAAATAACTTCCAAACAAAACTACTCTATCCAGCAAAACTACTATTCAATATCAATGGGGAAACAAAAGTATTTCAGGATAAACAGAATCTCAAAAAATTCATGAATTCAAAGCCAACACTAGAGAAAATTCTTAAAGAAATAAACCATAAAGAAGAAAAAAGAAGCAGACTTCAGAACCAGAGAAGAGAGGAAGTTCATAAGTGGGCCATTTAAGTAAAGAAGAAAGACAAAACCACCCAAGAGTAGACAGAACACAAAATGGCAGAAAACAAAAATCATATTTCAATAATATCTCTTAACATCAAAGGACTTAACTCACCAATCAAAAGACATAGACTGGCAATGTGGATTAAAAAAACATAATCTAAATATATGCTGTCTGCAAGAAACTCATCTTATAGCCAAAGACATTCACAGACTGAAAGTGAAAGGATGGAAAAAGATATACCATGCTATTGGAGACCAAAAAAGAGCAACCCTGATATCCAACAAAACAGACTTTAAACTAAAACACATCAGAAGAGACAAATCAGGGCACTTCCTTTTATTAAAAGGAACAATACACCAAGAAGATATAATGATAGTAAATATCTATGCCCCAAACGTGGGTGCAACCACATTTATAAAACAAACCCTTCTGGACATCAGATCCCAAATAGACCCAAATACAATAATTCTGGGAGACTTTAATACGCCTCGCACACCACTGGATCAATCTTCAAGGCAAAAGATGAGTAAAGACTTCTTAGAACTAAAGAAAACCATAAACCAAATGGACCTAATAGACATTTACAGAATATTTCAGCCAGGAACTACAGAATACACACTCTTCTCAGCAGCCCATGGAACCTTCTCCAAAATAGACCACATCCTGGATCACAAAGAAAGCGCCTGCAAATTCAAAAAATGTTATATAATTCCTTGCATCTTTTCAGACCATAATGGAATAAAAGTAGATCAACAACAGGAAACTCAAAAGAAATTATTCAAATACATGGAGATTGAATAATATACTATTGAATGATGAATGGGTAAGAGCAGAAATTAGGGAAGAAATAAAAAAATTTATGGAAACAAATGAAAACAAAGACACAACCTACCAAAATCTATGGGACACTCTGAAGGCAGTATTAAGAGGAAAGTTTATTGCATTGAGTGCCCACATAAGGACAGAGAATCACTAAGTAAAGAACCTAATGACACAACTAAAGGACCTAGAAAGACTACAAAAGTCTATTCCCAAAGCCAGCAGAAGGCAAGAAATTATTAAATATTAGAGCAGAAATAAATGAAATAGAGAACAAAAAAAAAATTCAAAGAATCAATAAAACAAAAAGCTGGTTCTTTGAAAAGATTAATAGAATTGATAACCCCCTGGCCAACCTAACCAAAAGAAAAAGAGAATCAACCCAAATTATCAAAATTAGAAATGAAAAAGGAGATATCACTGAGGAGATAGAAAGGAAATAGGCAGATAGGGAAAAGGCCTTGGTAGAAAAAAGTTAATTTCCTGAATTTCCTGAGTTTCCTGAGGGGCGACAAATGCCTGAAACTCCAAAGGCTCAGAGATAAGAAGGCCAGAGCTTCATAAAAGCCATCTGTTTACTAATCAACAAACCCAGGAGCCAGCACAGAGCAAGTCAGACACTCCTATGAATGAAAGGAGACCCTTCAAAGGACTTGCAAATACCCTATGCAAATTCTCCTTGGAATCCCAAAAGTCACCCTCACCAAAAGTGGACTTGCAAGCAGTCAGGCAAGGCCTGACCGGATGGCAAAAGGGGGACTTTCCTACTCGGGACCCCCTCCCCTTTTGGGGAGCTGTTCTCTCTCTCGCAGGTCGTGTTGGCCCTGAGACAAGGCAGAGTGCATCTGAGGGCACGTGGCTCGGGCGACTCTTGAGTAGTGACCTGAAGGCTTCTGATGGACATCATGGCTGACCAGGGCCCTATGGGTGACCTGTACCTCTTTTCTGGCAGATCGCGTGGACTCTGGGAGAAAGTAGTTTGCAACTGATGGGCACTTGGCTTGGGCGACACTCGGGTAGTGACCCTGAAGGCAGCTACTGAACCCCGGAGTTCCGACCACCCCTATGGGGTGTTCTGCCACTTTTCTCTATTCCCTTCTGCAGATTGCGTGGACTCTGGAAGAAAGCAGCCTGCACCTGAAGGCAATTTGGCTTGGGCTACTTTCAAGTATTGTCCTGAAGGCAGCTGCTGGACCCAGAGTCCCAGCCCCTTTGGGGGTGTTCAGCCACTCTTCCCCCATTCCCTGCTGCTTCAAATAAACCTTTTACTCCCCTTCCTGAGGTCTGTGGGTGTCATTCTTTGCTCACCATAGACAATAACTCGCCGGGTTTCCTCTCAGGAAACCCCGTTTCATCACCACAGATAGTGAAGAAATTCAAAAGATTATCTGAAAGTACTTAAAAAATTTATACTCCAATAGACTTGAAAACATGGAAGAAATTGATAGATTTCTAAGCACAATTAACCTACCTAAACTCAACCAAGAGGACATAGCAAGCCTAAACCAACCAATAGCAATGAAAGAAATAGAAATGGCAATAAAAATTATTCCACCAAAGAAAAGCCCAGGCCCAGATGGGTTTCCAGCTGAATTTAACAAAACCTTCAGTGAACAACTAATACCAATACTTCAGAACTTGTTCCAGGAAATTGAGAGAGATGGAACTCTCCCAAATTCCTTCTATGAGGCCAGTATCACATTAATCCCCAAACCAAATAAAGATAACTTAAGAAAGGAAAACTACAGTGCCGGAGCCAGCCGGCAAAAGTACGTGTTCCGAACAGAGGAGTGAGGATGAAATAATATAACTCTTAAGAATTAAGTTCCAAATATGATTTATTCCTAAGCATGGAAGGATCGCCAGTCAACTCCCGGGTCGATATCTCTACTGGCCGACACTGGAGGTTCTTCTCTTGTGGTATTTATAGTTTTTAGCTTTAGGTTACCCTGGAGGGAAAAATTCCAAAGTCCGGGCAGGTCAAACAATACCCTGTTGCCACAAACAATATAAACCTAGCCTTAGCTCAGACAGAACAATAGCATCATTAGCATTAGTAACCTTGAAGCTTCCAAGGCCCCAAACCTTGTTGACTCTGGGTGGAAGACTGTCAGAAGTATGCTTTTAATAAGGGGAAGACTTTAATGGCTCCCCACACTACAGACCAATAAACTTAATGAACATAGATGCAAAAATTCTAAACAAAATACGAGCCATATGCATTCAAAACTATATCAAGAGAATAATAAATCATGACCAAGTCGGTTTCATCCCAGAAAAACAAGGCTGGTTCAACATATGCAAATCAATACATGTTATTCACCACATAAATAGAACCAAGAACAAAAACCACATCATAGCAATAGATGCTGAAAAAGCATTCGACAAAATCCAACACAGATTTCTGTTAAAAACACTGCAGAGGTTCGAAGCCAGCCACACGCGCTGGCTTAGGAGACTCTGTTTCCAAATAAAAATGTAAATAGGTCTTGGAGTTTAGCCCGGAGGTAGAAAGGCTTCCAGGAACCCCAGTACCACCAAAAAAAAAATTGTGTACGTATACATACGTGTGTGTGTGTGTGGGGGGTGAGACTTAACAGAAATAAACTGAAGAAATGAAGACACTAAGGATACCCCTGAAGGAAAGGGGTATAAATCTGACTACAAGAAAATTATAAGACTCTGTTCAACAAAAGACACCACAGGCAATGTTTTCCCATACCTTTAAGGTATAGCTTAAAATATAGCAATATTCTATGGTTGTATTAAAGCATTTAAAAAATATTTAACACCACTGAAATTAGTCATTAATATGTTGTTAGTACACAAGATGCAATTAATATGTTGTTAGTACACAAAAGCTGGTACACTATGTTTACAGTTATTTTTTAAAAATATCTACACGAGAAAATGATTTTGAGGTCTTCACATCAAAATGTCAATACAAGTTATCTCTGGTTATAAAATTAAGAATCTATGTTTTACTTCTTGCTCTTCATTTTTTGTTTCTTAATAATAAGTATTTATTGATTTATAATAGAAAAGGTTGTTAAAAATAAAACATTTACCAAAAAAAAAAACACTGCAGAAAATTGGGATAGAAGGAATGTAATTCAACATCATTAAGGCAATATACTGTAAACCCAAAGCCAACATTATATTGAATGGGGGAAAACTGCAAGAATTTCCTCTAAAATCAGGAACAAGACAAGGATGCCCACTATCACCACTCCTTTTCAATATAGTCCTTGAGACCCTTGCCACAGCAATAAGACAAGAGAAGGAAATAGGAAGAGAGGAATTAAAATTATCCTTATTCACAGATGACATGATCCTTTATCTGGAAGACCCAAATAACTCAACCAAAAGACTTCTGCAGCTGATTGACAAATTCAGCAAAGTCGCAGGATACAAAATCAACCTAAAGAAATCAGTGGCTTTTCTTTATGCCAACAATGAATCCACAATGAAAGAAACAAAGAAAACAATTCCATTCACTATAACCTCAAAACCAATAAAATACCTAGGAATAAACCTAACTCAAGATGTAAAAAGACCTCTACAACAAAAACTATAAAACATTAAAGGAAGAAATTGAAGAAGACCTTGGAAGATGGAAAGACCTCCCATGCTCATGGATAGGCAGAATAAATATCATCAAAATGGCCATTCTGCCAAAAGTGATCTATAGTTCAATGCAATTCCCATTAAAATACCAGCGACGTTCTTCACAGACCTAGAAAAATCAATCATGAACTTTATATGGAGAAAGAAAAGACCCAGAATAGCCAAAGCAATTCTCAGCAATAAGAAACATGCAGGAGGCATCACAATCCCAGACTTCAAATTATACTATAGAGCAATAGTAGTAAAAACAGCAGGGTACTGGCACAATAATTAGAATAGAAGATACAGAAACAAATCCACACATCTTTAGTCAATTAATCTTTGACAAGGGCCAAACTCATACGCTGGAGAAAAGACAGCCTTTTCAACAAATGGTGCTGGGAGAACTGGCTGTCCATTTGTAGAAAGATGGAACTAAACCCCTATATCTCACCATGCACAAGAATCAACTCAAGATGGATCAAAGACTTAGAAATTAGACCTGAGACTGTGAAGTTATTAGAGGAGAGCATGGGCTCAACACTATAACATATTGGCACAGGCAGTAACTTTCTCAACAAAACCTCCAAAGCTCAGGAAATTATAGCAAGAATTAACAAGTGGGACAGCATCAAACTAAAAAGTTTCCTCTCATCAAAGGAAACCATCAGTAACCTAAAGAGGAAGTCTACAGAATGGGAAAAGATCTTTACCAGCCACCACTCTGATAGTGGGCTAATATCCAGAATACACAAAGAGATCAAAAGACTCTTCACTAGCAAAACAAACAACCCAATCAAGAAATGGGCAAATAAACTGAATAGACACTTCACAAAAGAAGAGATACAAAGGGCCAATAGATAAATGAAAAGATGTTCTACATCACTGGCCATCAGGGAGATGCAAATCAAAACTACACTGAGATTCCCTCTAACCCGAGTCAGAGTGACAAGCATAAAGAAATCAAATAACAACAAATGCTGGCGAGGATGTGGGGACAGAGGAACTCTTTTACGCTACTGGTGGGAGTGCAAACTGGTTCAGCCACTATGGAGATCTGTGTGGAGATTCTTAAGAAAGGTGGGAATAGATCCACCATATGATCCAGCTCTACCACTCCTGGGTATCTTTCCAAAGGGGTTGAATTCAGAGAACTACAGCAACATATGCATACCTGTGTTCATAGCAGCACAATTTGTAATAGCCAAAATATGGAACCAACCCAGATCTCCACCAACAGATGAATGGATAGCAAAACTGTGGGAAATACACACAATGGAATTCTATTCAGCCATAAAGAAGAACAAAATTATATCATTTGCAAGAAGATGGAAAGTCCTGGAGAACATTATGTTAAGTGAGATCAGCCAAGCACAGAAGGAGAAGGTACATGTTTCCTCTAATATGCCCAAACTAGGGAAAACAGAGGATACCAGTGGGACTCCAGATAATGGAGGGGAAATATTAGCAAAGTTTGAATGGAAAGATAGGAGAGGAGGAAGGCTGATCTTGATTAATGAGGGTCTACATCCAAATATGTGTAAAATTATGAATATGACATGGTTACCCCGGACAATCATTGGTGGGAGGGAGGAAGGGAAAATGGGGGCGGGGAAAGAGGGCACCAAATATAGTTTAAATGTATAACATTTATGTTCAATAAAAATTTGTTTAAAAAGAAAAAGAAAATAAAAAATAAAACTACTCTTTTCATATTGACTTCTAAAAGAAAAGGACACATAATAGAACATTCCACCCAACTACAGCAGAGTTCACATTTTTCTCAGCTGCTCACAGAACATTTTCCAAATAGATCACATCCTAGGTCACAAAGTGAGCACTAGAAAATTAAAAATGTGACATACTTCCCTGTGTCTTTTTAGACCACAGTGGAATGAAATTAGAAATCAAGTATAAGAAGATGAGAGAAACCACATAAAAATGTGAAGACTGAACACCACACTGCTGAATGAAGAATGGGTCATAGAAAGAAGTAAGGGGTGAAATCAAGAAATTCCTAGAAACAAACAAAAATAGAGATACAACATAAAACACCAAATAAATAACCTAATTACACATCTCAAATCCCTTGAAAAAAAGCAATAGTCTAGCTCCAAAGCCAGTAGAAGACAGGAAATGATTTAAATCAGAGCAGAAATCAAGAAAGTAGAGAATAAAACAGTACAGAAAGTCAACAAAACCAAAAGCTGGTTTCTTAAAAAAATTAACAAGATAGATAAATCACTATCCAATTTAACAAAAAAGAGAGAATCAATTCAAATTATGAAGATAAGAGATGAAAAAGGAAATATTACCACCAGCAGTGTAGACATTTAGAGCATTATCAGAAACTACTTTTAAAAATGATACTCCAACAAAATGGAAAATCTGGAAGAAACTGACAACTTACTAGACAAATACAACCTTCCTAAACTGAGTAAAAAAGATATAGAAAATTTACACTAACCAATAGCAAAGAGATTGAAGCAACAACAAAGAGTCTACCATCAAACAAAAGCCCAGGATCAGATGGTTTCCCAAGTGAATTTTATAAAACCTTTATAGAAGAACTAATCCAAATACTCCTAAATCTATTTTGTGAAATAGAAAGAAATGAGACTCTTCCAAATACATTCTATGAAGCCAATATCACATTAATATTAAAATTAAATAAAGACAGCTCAGGAAAGAAAATTACAACCCTAAACAAAAGACTAGCAACACGCATTCAAAACCACATCAAGAAAATCATACACCATGACTAAGCAGGGTTCATCTCAAGGATGTAAGGCTGGTATAACACACAAAAATCAATCCATATAAATCACCACATAAACAGAACCAAAGACAAAAATCACATAATCATATCAATAGACAATGAAAAAAGCATTTGACAAAATCCAATACCTATTTATGCTAAAAGCACTGCAGAGTATGGAAAAAAAGGAACATACCTCAACATCATAAAGGCAATCTACAATAGTCTCACAGGTAGCATCATATTAAATGGGGAAAATGTGCTAGAATTTCCCCTTAAAAACAGGAACAAGACAAGGCTGTCCATTTTCACCACTTCTTTTCAATATAGTACTTGAGACTCTAGCCAGAGGAATAAAGCAAGAGAGAGAAATAAAAGGAGTACAAATAGGAAAAGAAAAACTAAGTCTATGCCTATTTGCAGATGACATGATACTTCAGCAATGGAGAAAGACATTATGAAGGGAGAGATGCTAACTCTTTTTATCCCATTTCAGTCATTTACTGGACATTGGAAGTCCGAATGTGAAATCATTGTTTTCAGTAAAAATAGCCTTCATGTTCCTGAAAAGTAATGTAGGCAGTCATTATCACTGTAACCTACATGTCAGAGGTGTTATCAACAGTATAGTTAGTGGGAAACTAATAATGTGTTGCCCAGCTATGCGACCTCCAAAATTAGTGACTTCCAAGTCAACTAAGAACAAGAGAAACAAGCTAAAGAGTTTACATAGGTATTTCCCCAGTAATACTTCTACAACCTCAGCCCCTAAGAACCACCATTCTACTCTCCAGTTCTGTGAATTTGACATTTTTAGATTTCACATATCTGTCTGTGTTTGGATTATTTCACTTAACCTAATGCTTTCCACTTTCATCCATGTTGTTGCAAATGACAGAATTCCTTCTTTGTGGTTAAATGCTAAATGTATTTCATTCTAACTACATATGATTTATTTATTCATTCAGCCATTAGTGTATATTTGAATTGATTTTGTTTCTTCATGCTAATGTGATTATAATTAAAATGTTAATATTCCTGAACTCAAATACATTTTATTGTCATATGTTATATCATTCATTCAGGTGATTTTGATAGGTAGATACACCCCCAAATCGCTTCCAGAGAAATTCATTTATCTCTCTGTAGACATAAGTACTATAAACTTAAATATACCCATATCCTAAAATTGGTATTTTTTTCTCTTTCAATAACATAAGAAGAAAGTGCACATGGTGATACATGCCTGTAATTACAGTATTTGTGAGGCTGAGACAGGAGGATTGCAGATTCTAAGAAAGCCTCAGAAACTTAATAAAACCCTGTTTCAAAACAAAAATTAAATATTAAAAAGGGTTAGGGGTATAGATTGGAGGCAGAAGGACCCTTGGTTTAATTCATAATACAAAAAAAGAGTCCTCAGTAACAGGGGGTTTCCATTCTTACCTCTGTGGGTTGTGGTTGAGAAATTTTTGCAAACTCCAAACATGAAAATGGGTGAGCCAAAATTTCAGAACATGGGCAAAATACCAATAAGTTCTGTGACAGAATGCAACATGTGTGACCTCTACATTTTTCTATGGAGTCCTTTTTGCCCTCCAAAATCTCCTGAGTATAGTCTCTATCATCAGCGTTTTTACCAGCATTCTGGACCTTCTAATTTACTCTCAAAAACCAGTTAAAAACCTTAAAAAAAACACCTAGATAGACTTAAATACGACAGTGTGCCACTCCTCTGGTACTAATGTTCACTTAATGTTCATCAGGCCCTTCCATTTTCTAGCAAATGACATATTTTGTTTACTGGTGAATAGAATTTTACTGAGTGTATTTCCCATAATTATGTACTCCATTCATCTGGATAGAGACCTAGTTTGGTTCCATAATTTGGTTATTGTGAATTCTGCTGCAATGAACATGGGTATACATATATTACTGTAGTTTTCTGATTTCAGCCCCTTTGGAAAGATACCTAGGAGTGGGATAGCCAGATCATATGGAGGATCTATTCCCAATTTGCCAAGGAATCTCCACACTGATCTCCATAGTGGCTGAACTAATTTGCAATCCCACCAGTAGTGTAGAAAAGTTCTAATTTCTCCACAATTTTGCCAACATTTATTGTTATTTGACTTCTTGTTGATTGCCTTTCTGATTGGGGTTAGATGGAATTTCAGTGTAGTTTTGATTTGCATCTCCCTGACTGCTAATGATGTTGAACATTGTTTGCATATATTTATTGGCCTTTTATATCTCTTATTCTATGAAGTTTATATTTAATTCAATTGCCCACTTCTTCATTGGGTTATTTTTTAGTGTAAAGTCTTAAGTTCTTTGTATATTCTAGATATTAGTCCTCTATCAGAGGGATAGCTGGCAAAGATCTTCCATTCTGTAGACTTTCTTTTTAGATTCTTGATGGTTTCCTTTGATGAGTAGAAACTTTTTGAATTAATGCTATCCCACTTATTAATTATTGACTTAATTTTCTGAGTTTTGGGGGTCATGTTGGAGAAGTTTCTACCTGTGCCTGTATGTTGGAGTGATGGACCTATACCCTCCTTTACAGCTTCACAGTCTGTGGTCTAACTTCCAGGTCTTTGATGCATCTCGAACTGACTTCTGTGCAGCATGAGAGGTAAGGATTTAGTTCCATTTTTCTACAACTAGATTACCAGTTTTCTCAAAGTCTTTTGTTTAAGAGGCTGTCTTTTCTCCAATGTTTCTGACACCTTTGTCAAAAAATCAATTGCCAATAAGTGTGTGGATTTGTTTCTTTATCTTATATTCTGTTTAATTGGTTTATGTTCCTGTTTTTATCCTAGTGCCATGCTGTTTTTATTACATTAGCTCTGTAGTATAATTTGAGTCAGAAATTGTGATGCCTCCTGCATAGTTCTTATTACTGATAATTGCTTTGACTATCCTTGGTAATTTGTTTCTCCATATGAAATTTAGAACTTATTTTTCTAGGTCTGTGAAGACAGGGATTGCATTGACTCTGTAGATTGCTTTTGGTAAAATGCCCGTTTTGATATTAATTGTACCTACCCAAGAGCAAGGGAGATTTTTCCATCTCTCCAGATCTTCTTCTTTTTTTAAGTGTTTTATAATTCTCACTGTAGAGGTATTTTACCCCATTGGCTAGGTTTATTCCTAAGTACTTTAAAAAGTTTTTGAAGTTATTGTGATTAGAATTGTTTTTTGGAATTCCTACCCATTGCATTCATGGCTGGCATATAGAAAAACTATTATAGATTTTTTTAGATTAATTTTGTATCCCCCTACTTTTTTTTTGGTGGTACTGGGAGTGGAACCCAGAGGCTTTCTACCTCCAGGCTATACTCCCAGACCTATTTTCTATTTTATTTGGAAAGAGAGTCTCACTAAGTTGCTGAGAGCCTCACTAAGTAGCTGAGGCTGGCTTTGAGCCTGTGCGATCCTCCTGTCTAAGCCTCCCAAGCGCTGGGATTACAAGCGTGCACCACCATGCCCGGCTTCTATCCCCCGATTTTGATGATTTTTTTTGTATTTTTTTTCTTTTTACTTCTTTTTTTAAAATTTTTATTGGTGCATTATATGCATACATCATATTGGGATAAAAAACTTGTGTGTACATACATGTACACATCACTGATTTAACCCCTACCCAATTACCACCCCATTCCCTCCCCATCCATCCTTCCCTTGGTTGGCTTAGTGGATGACTTCAATATGTTTAAGTACATTGTGTGTTTTAGAGATTTTCTTCTTCCCCTCTCTTTTCTCCTCCTTTAGGTTGTCTTGTTTGCTCCTCTATAGGATTTCCTTTTTCATCTAGAGTTCCTCCTGTGACCCATTTCTCCTTAGAGCTCACATATTAGGGAAATCATCTGATTTCTTATTTTTTGTGACTGACTAATCTCACTTAGCATAATGTCTTCCAGTTCCATCCATTTCACTGAAAATGATGTAATTGAGTTTTTTTAATGGCTGAGTAAAATTCCCTTGTGTACATATCCCACAGTTTTTTAATCCATTCATCTGTTGATGGACATCTTGGCTGGTTCCATAGTTTGGCTATGGTGAATTGTGCATTAGTTTGGTAGTTTGGTTTTTTTCTTTTGGGTAGATACCCAACAGTGGTATTGCTGGATCAAATGGTAGGTTTGTTCCCATTCTTCTGAGGATTTTCTATACTGTTTTCCAAAGTGGTTGCACTAATTTGCAATCCCACCAACAATGTTTTTGAGTTCCCACTTCTCCACATCCTCACCAGCATTTGTTGTTGTTTGTGTTTTGAATGATGGCCATTCTAGTTTGAGTTAGGTGAAATCTCAGGGTAGTTTTGATTTGCATCTCTCTGATTGCCAGTGATGTTGAGCACTTTTTCATGCATGTATTGGCCATTTGAATTTCTTCTTTTGTGAAGTGTCTATGTAGTTCACTTGCCCATTTTGTTATTGGATGCTTTGTTTTCTTAGTGTTGAGTTTCTTGAGTTCTCTGTATATTCTAGATATTAGTGCTCTATCGGAGGTATGGATGGCAAAAATCTTCTCCCATTCTGTTGGCTCTCAATTGAGGTTCTTGATATTTTCCTTTGCTGAACAGAAGCTCTTCAGTTTCATACAATCCCACGTATTGATTGCCTTTTAATTTGTTGTACCTTTGGGATCTTATTGAGAAAGTGTTTATCTGTGCCTATGTGTTGCAGTGTTGTACCTATGACCTCTTCAAGGAGCTTCAAGGTCTCTGGTTTGATTTTCAGGTCTTTGATCCATCTTCAATTGACTTTTGTATAGGTTGAGAGAGTGGGATTAATTTCCAATTTTCTGCATATGGTTAACCAGTTTTGCCAACACCATTTGTTGAATAGGTTATCTTTTCTCCAGCGTATGTTTTTGGCCCCTTTGTCAAAAATCAATTGGCTGAAAGTGTGTGGACTTGTTTCTGGGTCTTCTATTCTGCCCCATTAGTCTATGTATCTGTTTTTGTGCCAGTGCCATACTGTTTTTGTTACAATGGCTTTGTAGTATAGTTTAAATTCAGGTA
Source organism: Muscardinus avellanarius (assembly GCF_963383645.1). Classification (NCBI taxonomy): domain Eukaryota; kingdom Metazoa; phylum Chordata; class Mammalia; order Rodentia; family Gliridae; genus Muscardinus; species Muscardinus avellanarius. Next base: position 113,292,793 of record NC_137792.1, on the reverse strand, counting down.
TTGTGATTCCTCCTGCATGGTTTTTGTTGCTGAGAACCACCTTGGCTATTCTGGGCTTTCTGTTATTCCAGATAAATTTAAGGATTGATTTTCCTCTGTCTGTGAGGAATGATCTTGGTAGTTTAATGGGCATTGCATTAAATCTGTAGATCACTTTTAGAAGGATGGCCATTTTAATGATATTTATTCAGCCAATCCATGAACATGGAAGATCTTTCCATCTTCTAAGATCTTCTTCGATTTCTTTTTTCAGTATTTTAAAAATTTTTTGTAGAGATCTTTTACTTCCTTGTTCAAGTTTATTCCTAAGTATTTTATTTTTTTGTTGGAGATCCTGAGTGGAAGTGTTTTCTGAATTCACTTTTTAGTGGATTTATGGTTGGTATACAGGAAAGCTTCTGATTTTTTAAGATGGATTTTGTATCCAGATATTTTGCTGGATTTGTTGATCAGTTCTATAAGCCTTTTGGTTGAGTTTGTTGGGTTTTCTAAATATAGTATCATCTCATCTGCAAACAGTGAAAGTTTGAGTTCTTCTTTTTCTATTTGTAATCCTTTGATTTCCTTTTCTTGCCTTATTGCTCTGGCTAGAGTCTCTAGTACTATATTAAAGAGAAGTGGTGATAATGGACATACTTGTCTCGTTCCTGTTTTTAGGGGGAAATCTTGAATTTTTTCCCATTTAATATAATATTGGTGGTGGGCTTATTGTAGATTGCCTTAATAATGTTGATATATGTTCATTTTATCCCAATTCTCTGCAGTGTTTTTATCATAAATGGATGTTGAATTTTATCAAATGATTTTTCAGCATCTATTTAAATGATCAAGTGATTTTTGTCTTTGATTCTGTTTATATGGTGAATTGCATGGATTGATTTTCGTATGTTGAACCAGCCTTGCATCCCTGGGATGAACCCTACCTGGCCATAGTGTATGATTTTCTTGATGTGGTTTTGAATGCATGTTGCTAGTATTTTGTTTAATAGTTTTGCATCCAAGTTCATCAGAGATATATAGGCCTGTAGTTTTCCTTCCTTGAACTGTCTTTATTTGGTTTGGGTATTAGTGTGATGTTGGCTTCATAGAATATATTTGGGAGAGTCCCAGTTTTTTCTATTTCACGAAATAGTTTGAGGAGTATTGGGGTTAACTCTTCTATAAAGGTTTTATATAATTCACTTGGGAAACCATCTGGTCCTGGGCTTTTCTTTGATGGTAAGCTCTTTATTGCTGTTTCAATCTCTTTGAATGTTCTTGGTTGGTTTAAGTGTTCTATATCTTCTTGACTCAATTTAGGAATGTTGTATTTATCTAGAAAGTTGTCGGTTTCCTCCAGATTTTCCATTTTGTTGGAGTATAGTTTTACAAAGTAGTTTCTGATAATCCACTCGATTTCTACACTCTCAGTAGTAATGTCTCCTTTTTCATCTCTTATCTTCATAATTTGGGTTGATTATCTCTCTTTTTTAGTTAATTTGGCTAGTGGTTTATCTATCTTGATAATTTTTTCAAGAAACTAGCTTTTGGTTTTGTTGATTTTCTGTATTGTTTTTTATTCTCTATTTTGTTAATTTCTGCTCTAATTTTAATAATTTCCTATCTTCTACTGGCTTTGGGGTTCAGTTGTTCCTGCTTTTCAAGGACTTTGAAGTGTGTCGTTAGGTTATTTATTTAAAGATTTTTTGTTTTTCTTATGTGAGCACTCAGTGCTATAAATTTTCTTCTTAATACTGCCTTCAAAGTGTCCCAGAAGTTTTGATATGTTGTATCTTTATTTTCATGTGTTTCTAGAAGTTTTTTTATTTCACCTCTTACATCTTCTTTGACCCATTCTTCATTCAGAAGTGTGGTGTTCAGTCTCCATATGTTTATGTTGTTTCTCTGGGTCTTCTTATAGTTAATTTCTTTTTAAAAAAAAATATTTATTGGTGCATTGTAGTCATACATTACAATGAAATACAAGACTTGTGAGGATATACAAGCACATATTATCCAATTATCCTTTATCCATTCCCCATCTCATCCCCTCCCCTCCCTCGATCCCATGCTTGATTGTTGATTAACTTTCACATATTTGTTTATGTACATCATGAGTTTTAAAGAGATTCCATCCTCCCCCATCCCATCCCCTTTGATTGGTCACCTTATTTGCTCCTCTATAGGGCCCTTTCTTCAACTAGATCTCCTCCAATTACCTATTTCTTCCTAGTTTTTGTGTATTAGGGAAAGCATCTAGTTTTTTTATTTTCTTTGATATTTCTCTGTGTATGCCACATTGCAAGTTCCAGTGCCACTCTTGACAGCCCCAGCACTGGCCTGGCAACCCAACAGACTCTGATGCCAGCCTCGCTGGCTCCAGCACCGGCCTTGCCTCATGGCAGGCCCCGATCCTGGCCTCGCTGGCCCCGACACCAGCCTCACCCCTCAGCAGGATTCGATCCCGGCCTCTTGGCCCTGGCACCAGCCTAACCCCTCGGCAGGCTCCGATCCCGGCATCGCTGGCACCAGCACTGGCCTAACACTCAGCAGGTGCCAATCCAGGCTTCAGAGGCCCCAGCATCGGCCTTGCCTCACGACAGGCTCTGATCCTGGCCTCGCTCTTTCTAGCACTGGCCTAACCCCTCAGCAGACTCTGATCCTGGCCTCGGAGGCCCCAGCACCAGCCTTGCCTCATGGCAGTCTTCAATCCCGGCCTCGCTGGCCCCAGCACTGGCCAGACTCCGCGGCAGGCTCCAATCTCAGCCTCAGAAGCCCCAGCACTGGCCTTGCCCCACAGCGAGCTCCAATCCTGGCCTCACTGGCCCCAGCACTGGCCTCACCCCTCGGCAGGCTCCGATCCTAACCTCAGAGGCCCCAGCACCAGCCTTGCCTCACAGAAGGCTCCAATCCCAGCCTCACTGGTTCTGACTCCAGCCTAACTCCTCAGCAGGCTCCAATACCAGGCTCGGAGGCCCTAGCATTGGCCTAGCCTCACAGCAGACTCCAGTCCCAGCCTTGCTGGTGACAGCACAGGCCTAACCCCTTGGCAGGCTCCGATCTTGGCCTCAGAGGCCCCAGTGACGGCCTTACCTCATGGCAGGCTCTGATTCTGGCCCAAGAGGCCCCAGCCCTGGCTTTGCCTCATGGCAGCCTCCGATCACGGCCTTGCTGGCCCCAGCATCTGCCTAACCCCTCGGCAGACTCTGATCCCGGCCTTGGAGGCCCCAGCACCAGCCTTACCTCACAGCAGGCTTTGTTCCCAGCCTAACTGGTTCCAGCACCAGCCTAACCCCTGGGCAGGTTCCAATACCGGCCTCGGAGGCCTCAGCACCAGCTTTCCCTCACAGCAGGCTCCTATCCTGGCCTTGCTGGCCTGGGCACAGGTCTAACCCCTCAGCTGGCTCTGATCCTGGCCTCAGAGGCCCCAGCACCAGCATAGCCTCACAGCAGGCTCCAATCCCAGCCTCGCTGGTCACAGCACAGGCCTAACCCCTCGGCAGGCTCCAATCCCAGCCTCAGAGGCCCCAACTCCGGCCCTGACTCATGGCAGGCTCCGATCTCAGTCTCGCTAGCCCCAGCACCGGCCTGACCCTTTGGCAGGCTTCGATCCCGGCCTCAGAGGCCCCAGCACAGGCCTTGTCTCATGGCAGGTTACGATCCCAGCTTATAGTTGATTTCTAGTTTCATTCCATTATGGTCTGAAATGACACAGGGAAGTATGTAACATTTTTTTAATTTTCTAGTGCTCATTTTGTGTCCCAGGATGTGATCTATTTTGGAGAAGGTTCCATGAGCAGTTGAGAAAAATGTAAACTCTGCTGTAGTTGGGTGAAATATTCTATATGTATCCATTTGATTAATGGTATTCTTTAGTTCTGAGGTATCTTTGCTGACCTTTTGTCTAGAAGATTGGTCTAATGTTGTGAGAGGTGTGTTGAAGTCTCCCAGTATTGTTGTACTGGGATTTATGTGTGACTTCATGTCACAAAGTTTGATTTATGAAAGTAGCTGCACCTATGTTTGGGGCATAGATGTTGATTATTGTTATTTCCTCTTGCTGGATTATTCCTTTTATCAGTAAAATATGACCTTCTTTGTCTCTTCTAATAAGTTTGGGTTTGAAGTCTAACTTGTTTTATCGTTGCTACTCCTGCTTGCCTTCAAGTTCTGTTAGCATGGATTACCTCGCTCCAGCCCCTTACCTTGAGTTTGTTCCTATCTTTACGTGTAAGATGTGTTTCTTGTAAGCAGCAGATAGATGGGTTCTGGTTTTAAATTTATTTTGCCACTTTATATCTTTTTATTGGGGACTTGAGGCCATTTATGTTCAGTGTGATTATTGAGAGATAATTATTTTTTAAATTTTTTTTGGTGGTAGTGGGGTTCCTGGAAGCACTTCTACCTCCGGGCTACACTCCCAGACCTATTTTTACATTTTTAATTGGAAACAGAGTCTCCTAAGCCAGCGCGCGTGGCTGGCTTCGAACCTGCACGATTCTCCTGTCTCTGCCTCCCAAGCACAGGGATTACAAGCGTGCGTCACCATGCCCAGCGAGAGAGATAATTTTTAATGCCTAACATGTTAAGATATTATTTCTGTTTGAGATACTGTTTATTCTTCTTTGCTTAGTTGTCTACTGGATGGAAAATCTTATTTCTTTGGTTCTGGCGTGTATAACCTATTTCTTCTTTGTAGTTAATCTACTTGAGTATTTTCTCTAGCACTGGTTTTGAAGACATAAATTCCTTCAGTTTCTGTTTGTCATGGAAGCTTCTCATTTCCCCATTTAATTTGATAGATAGTTTTGCTGGGTAGGAAATTTTTGGCTGGAAATTGTTTTCTTTGAGAGTTTGGAATATGTTACTCCAAGCCCTTCTGGCTTTCATGACTTGGTTTGGGAAGTCTGAAGTAATGCTAATTGGTTTGCCTCTGAATGTCACTTGACCTTTTTTTCCCCCTTTAAGATTCTCTCCTTGGCTTCCACATTAGTCATTTTGACAATTGTGTGGCATGGGGATCCTCTTCTCTGATCCTGTCTAAAGGGAGTTCTATAAGTTTCCTGGACCTGTGTATCAACTTCTTGTTCTATGTTTGGAAATTTTTCTGCTATTACTTCCTTGAAGAGATTATTGATCCCTTTGGTTTCACCTTCTTTTCCTTCCTCTATTCCAATTATTCTTAGGTTAGCTCTCTTAAAATGGGCCCATATTTCTTCAATGTGAAATTCCTGCTATCAGATATTTTTTCTAAATTATAAACTGTGTGTTCGTTTTTGGAGTGATCATCTTCTAGGAGCAAGATTCTATTCTCCATGTGGTCTAATTGATTGTTTATACTTTGAATTGAGGCCTTTACTTCAATGATTGCATCCTTTATCTCTTTTAGACTCTCTCTAAATTCTTTTCGAAGTTCCTGCATTATTTCTACAGTTATTTTCCTGATTTGATCCTCTAGAGATCTCTGAATTTCTGTGTTATCAGGTTCTGATGTTGTGGGGTTGTGGGTATTCATTGCTCCATTGTTATTCTTCTTTCCCATGATTTCAGAAGGTTGTGCCTTTTCTGTGTTCTTCCCTGGGTCACTACAACTTCACTTAGGGTGCTCTGGATCTCAAGTCTGTGGTAATCTCAGTCACTACTAGTCCTTTACTGTTTTGTATCACAAAGTCTCAGACCCAGGGAGTTAATTGAGGCTGCACAAGACCATAGGGGTGCCAGGCTGGGTGTTTTCCCACAGGGAGTTGTGACTAGGGTGTAGTATCTCTGCCACCACTACTCCTTCACTGGGTTGGACTGCAAAGTCTCAGATCCAGGGAGATTGTCAAAGCTGTGCAAGTCCCTTGAGTGTGCAGTACTGGCATTTCTCCTTTAGGGGCTGTAATTTTACTTATGGTTATTGAGTGTGCTGATCTGGAGCTGTCACGGGCACACTGATCTTGCCACTGGCAATATGGCGTTTCTGCTACACCCTCGGCCGTAAGGTTGATGTATTTCTTTTCTGGTTTTGAGCTCCCTTCTGAGTCCCTGGAAAGCATGATGAGCTTGGCTAGTGGGAGTTTTAGATGTTCTTTGCACTGAAAAAACTGCTGAATTACACCCAAATGATCCTCAGCTGCTCACTTCAGCTCCTTGTTTACCTACCTTCTCTGGAGCCTGGTGGGTTGTTTAGTGTGCTGATCTGGAACAGTCGGGGGTGCGGTGAACTCACCACCGCTGCTGGCAATATAGCACTGCTGCAGTGCCCTCAGCCATGTCACTGGCATATTTCTTTTCTGGATTTTTGCTCCATTCTGTGTCCCTTTCTTCTCTGGAGCCTGGTGCTGCAAGGGAAGATGGCACTAGTGTGGCTTCAACACTGCAATGCAGGCATGTTTCTTTTCTGGTCTCTGGTTGTTCTTCTAGTCTTCTTTTTCTCTGTCCCTTGTATTTACAGTTTTTATTTCTCTGCTGATGGTGTTTTCTGGCTATGACAAGTGCTGATTTTGTGGCAGTAGTGACTGATTGTTAGCAGGACTCGTAAATGCTAATTTTCTCGGTTGCCATCTTCCCGGAACAGGATTTTTGAGAGAAAGCAGGTCCATAGTCCAGGGACTGGTTCTTGATGAAGCAGAGTAATCCTCATAGGCAAAACTGTAAGTCCCACAAGAGTGGAAAGGAGCAAGACTCCTGGTATATGTTACATAAGGGGAGATTTGCTTAAATGGGTTTTTGAACATTTTGTGAATAGTAACTGTTTTCTACCTCTGGAAATGGACTGTTTTGGAGCATTTCTCTGGAAAGTAACCCCTGTCATGGTTTTCTCTTCAAATATACCCCACTTCTCTAAATAAACCTCTATTATCCCCTAAAAAAACAACAAAAATTTGTGAATACAACTTGTCAATCCTCCAGTGCCTCCCACAAATGAGGATTTATTTTCCTTTTGTGGGGATGTGTGCTCATGGGCATGGAAAGCCTCAGAGGGGTACAGAATTAATTTTATTATATTTTTTGTGGTACTGGGATTCCTGGAAGCCCTTTTACCTTCAGGCTACACTACCAGACCTATTTTATACTTTTTATTTGGAAACAGGGTCTCTTAAGCCAACGCGGCTGGCTTCAAACCTGCGTGATTCTCCTGTCTCCACCTCCCAAGCACGAGGATTACAAGCGTGTGCCCCATGCCCGGCATTTTATTATATCTTATAAGAACTCAGTTGGAAAGAAGTTTGGAGAGTCAATGGCATAACATCCTATTGATCCTATAAGCCTAAAATTAGAACTACCACTAAAAATTATAAATCAGAAAACAGGAAGGAACCAAAGTCAGAAAGTATCTAATTAAACGAGGCATGGGACTTCCGGGAAGATGGCGACAGAGCAAAATGGGGCTTACGAGCCCTGCTAACAACCAATCTCTATTACCACAAAATCAGTGCCTTTCATAGCCAGAAAACACCATCAGCAGAGAAACAAAAAATGTAATTTTAAAGTACAGAGAAAAAGAGGGCTGGAAAAACAAGATACCAGAAACCAGACCGCAGTGCTGCAGCCGGAGACGCGGCGTGAAGCGGCGGGCGCCATTTTGCCTTGCAGCACCAGGCTCCAGAGAGGAAGGGAACTCATAACAGAGTTCAGAAACCAGAAAGGAGATACGCCGGCCTCACGCCCAAGAACGTGGCAGCAGCGCCTTACTGCTGGCAGCAGCGGCGAGTTCACCGGACAGCACCAGACCAAAACACATAACAGCCTACCAAGCTCCAAAGAGGAGCGGCGGACAGCGAGCCGAGGTGAGCCGCTGGCGGGACTCGGCAGATCTCTAGGCGCAGGGAGCATCTAAAGCTCCCAGGGGCTGGGCTCAGCGCACCCTGCAGGGACCCAGAGTGGAAATACTCCAGAGTTAAGAAATACTCCAGCCTCACGGCCAAGGTCGCAGCAGCGGCGCCATATTGCTCCTGGCGGCAGCAGCAGTGAATTCACCGAGTCCACGACAGCTCCATCTGCACACTCAACAGTGAGTCAAATTGAGGCCCCTAGAGGAGAAATCCCAGTACTGTACTCCCAGGGACTTGACCCAGTGGGGGAGTGGTGGTGGCAGAGATATTACACCATAGGGAACGCCCAACCTGGCACCCCCCATGGTCTAAAGCAGCCTCGATTGACTCCCAGGGTCTGAGACTCTGCGATACAACCCAGTAATGGAGTAGTGGGAACTGAGATAGCATAGACTCCAGTTCCACAGCACCTTAAGTGAAGTCGTAGTGACCCAAGGGAAGAACCCAGAGAAGGCACAAACTTCCAAAATCATGGGAAAGAGGAATAACAATGGAGCAATGAATGCCCACAACCCCACAACATCAGAACCTGATAAAACAGAAATGCAGAGATTTCTAGAAGATCAAATCAGGAAAATAACTGTAGAAATAATAGAGGTGTTTCGAAAAGAATTCAGAGAGAGCCAAAGAGAGATAAAGGATGCAATTAATGAGGTAAGGGCCTCAATTCAAAGTACAAACAACCAATTAGACCACATGGAGAATAGAATCTCGCTCCTAGAAGATGATCATTCAAAAAATCAATGCATAGTTTCTAATTTAGAAAAAAAAAATCTGACAGCAGGAATATGACATTGAAGAAATATGGGCCCATTTTAAGAGAGCTAACCTAAGTATAATTAGAATAGAGGAGGGAAAAGAAGGTGAAACCAAATATATCAACAATCTCCTCAAGGAAGAAATAGCAGAAAATTTTCCAAACATAGAGCAAGAGGTTGATACACAGGTCCAGGAAACTTATAGAACTCCCTTTAGACAGGATCGGAGAAGATGATCCCCACACCACATAATTGTCAAAATGACCAATGTGGAAGCCAAGCAGAGAATCTTAAAGGCCACAAAAAACAAAGGACCAAGTGACATTCAGAGGCAAACCAATTAGAATCACTCCAGACTTCCCAGACCAAGTCATGTCATGAAAGCCAGAAGGGCTTGGAGTAACATATTCTAAACTCTGAAAGTAAACAACTTCCAGCCAAAAATTTCCTACCCAGCAAAACTTTCTATCAAATTAGATGGGGAAATAAAAAGCTTCCATGACAAACAGAAACTGAAGGAATTTATGTCTTCAAACCAGCGCTAGAGAAAATACTCAAAGAGATTAACTTCAAAGAAGAAATAGGTAATACACACCAGAACCAGAGAAACAAGATTTTCCATCCAACAGACAACTAAGATTGGTTATCTGTGGAGATTCATTATTTATGTTAGTCTTTTACCTATCTCTAAATGGTATTGTTTGCTTTTATTGTTGCTAATTTTTAGGATTTCTAGTTGGAATATTAATATACCTTCAGATATAGCATTTGGAAATATTTTATCCCATTCTATCAGTAACTTTTAACTCTGTTTACATTGTCTTTGGATATACAATATTTTTTATTTTTTAGGGAGTTTATTTACCCTTTTGTTGCCTGCGCCATTGAAATCATATCCAAGAAATCACTGCCAATTTCAATGTTGTGAGGTTTTATGACCCAGATTTTCTTCTAAAAGTTTATAGTATTAAGATTTATACTTAGGTCTTTTATCTATTTTGAGTTAATATTTGTATATGGTGTTAGGTAAGGGTCCGATTTTATTCTTTTCCATGTAATTATTATTTTTCAATAATATTTAGTTAAAATATAATTATTTCCTCCACCAAATGTTCGTGGAAACCTTGTCAAAAATAACTTGACAATATATGGAAGAATTTATCTCTAGGCTTTTATTTAACTCCAATGGTTTATATATCTGCCTCTGGAACAGTACTACACTGTTTCAATTATTGTAGCTTTATATGGTTTGAAATCAGAAAATATACATCTTCTAGCTTTGTTCTTCTTTGAGATTGTTCCTGGTATCTAGAGTCCATATTCCATATCAGTATAGATTTTTTCTGAAAAAATAAATAAATAAATGTATGATAGCTTCACCTAAAAAAAAAAAAAGAAAAAAATATTCTCTGGTAAGAAAGAAAGCAAAAAGAAATATTGAACTGTTATCTTTTAGTTATCAAAAGCTTTGTATCAGACAAATGAAACTGTTTTGTGAGATTATCATCGTTAATATTGGATAAATTGCTATAAAACTAGATTTCAACCACTAAGCCAAGCATGGAAAGGAGGGATGGGGAGGGAACGGGGTGGGGATCGGGTAGGGGCTAACTGGGCAATGTGTGCATGTATATCTACAAAAATATTTTCTTTATACCATTATGATATATGAATACATTGCACCAATAAAAAATAAAATTAAAAAAATAAACTAGGCATGGTGGTGGATGCCTATAATCTCAGTACTTAGGAGACTGAGACAGGAGGATCATAGGTTTGATACCAGCCTCAGCAAATTAGTGAGACTCTCAGAAACCTAGCAAAAATCCTGTTTCAGAACAAAAAATTTAAAAAAAGCTGGGAGTGTAGCTTGGAGGTAGTATGCCTCTGGGCTTAATCCCCACTACCATACATACAAATATGTATAATTAAATAATGAGACAGGCTATTTTTATTGGTTTCATGAGTATGATTCTGTTTACCCCTATAATAATATGCTTGTATATTTTTACACTTCCGGAATGGGTTTTTAGGACTAGTCCAGTATCCCTATGTTGGGCTGCATTAACTTCTTATCATTTTTAACTGTTAAAGATAGTCAAAGTTCCATCAGGAGTCACTCTTAGGGAATTTTTGATGAACCTCTTGTGTCTTTTGGTCATTTCCTGTAGCATTTGTGCCATTTTCAAGGATGGGTCAGGGTCTTGCTGACCATATTTCTTCTCTTAGAAACATTGTGGCCTTTCTCATGTCTAGTGACTACTTTTGGCAGAATATGCAATTGGTTGGCTTTTAGTCTCTAAGGTCTTCACAGTGCCCCTTATGAGGGAGGCCCGGTGACCCACTGGAGTTTCATGGCCTTTAGTGGACTCATCATTCCCTGAATTCTATTCAGCCTTGGAGGAGGTGGGCTCAAATATTTATTGGCTGTTGTTTCTTAGCTTTTTTTACTTCCTTAATTTCTCCCAGTCTCTGTTGTTAAAAATACCAAATGCCAGTCCCACCAGTCCTTTTTAATGAATAGCAGTCAGTATTATGCCTATCTGTCATGTAGGTGATGACCATCATCTGAAAATATTGCTTGGGTTGTTCTGTTAGAAGCTATACATCTGGAAAATGGTAGCAGACAAGAGTTACATAGTTTTATAAGGAATAGAAACTAAATATAATAGGAGAAAAATAAATCTTGTTTGTATGATAGTTCTGAAAGTATTATGTAACATAAGTAATTTTGCCATATAAATGTGTTTTATTTGCAAATATGATTTTGCAGTCATTAGCTTATCAATGCCCTTTGTTTTTTTTTCCTTTTGTCCTAAATATTAATTTTATTTATGTTCATTAAAATGCCTTAAGGCTCTTAATTCCCAGTGTTTATGCCAAGAGCATTTTTTTTTACTTTTCTGGGTCTAATAATAGCAATTCTAAGCAAAAGGACTGCTAATTGAAAAAAGTAAGCAAGTCAAACCCTATCGATAGCAGCATCTATACACATGCCATTTTCCTTTTTTTCTTTTTTAGTTATTTTTCCTTTAAAATTTTTTTATTGGTGCGTTATATTCAAACATCATATTGGGATAAAAAAAAAACTTGTGTGTACAAACATGTACACATCTCTGATTTAACCCCTACCCAATTCCCACCCCATTCCCTCCCTGTCCTTCCTTCCCTTGCTTGGCTTAGTGATTGACTAAGTTTAAGTACATTGTGTGTTTTAGAGATTTTCCTCTTCCCCCCCTCCTTTCTCCTCCTTTAGATTGTATTGTCAATGCCCAATGTTTGAACTATTGAAGTGGCATAGTCTGAAATGCCAACATGGAACAGACAAAATGTTTGAACCTGATAGAGATTCATAGAATGTTCTCAAATTCCCTTTCCTTTTTTATTTTCAGCAGAACACAAGAAAACTTTGAAGCAAGCAAATTATAGGGTCACGAGTAATTCAGTTTCTATCTCTGAGAACTTACCCCGTGTGTACATGAAAAATAAATGGAATTATTTATTGTAAGAAAGAGGAATTAAAGAAAACATTATTTTTGTAACATAGGTTTGCCCCAATGTATTTTTATTGGTGTATTGTAATTATACATCTTATTGAGGTACAAGATGGTAGAGGCATGCATTCATACATCACTCATTTAGCTTTTCCCCAATTCCCACTGTACTTCCAGTGTTAATTTGAGAATAGAGACTTGTTCTGTAAATGGGAAGAAATATAGACAGAGATCTATTTTGTGTTCTGCTGAACATAAAAAAGGAAAGGGAATTTGAGAACATTCTATGAATCTCTTATCAGGTTCAAACATTTTGTCTGTTCCATGTTGAATCTTTGGGACACTATGTTGCCAATCTACCATAGTCAAGTGTCACTGCCACTGGTTACAACACAATTCTGAATGAGCAAGGCTGGCTTATTACTTTTGTAAGTTATTGGTAGTACAAGTATCCTCACCCCCAGTAAGGAAATTATTACTTCCAGACATTTCTGGAGCCCCTAGTTCCCCCTGTTTTGAAGTCTTTAAGGAAAAGAAGTAGTCCCTTATGAAGAATGTCCCTGAAATGTCAAATGATATAGGCCTGTCTGAGAACTTATGATTTTAAGGTAACAAAGTCAAAAAGACATTTCAGAGTGTTTTAAGAGGATTTGAAAATAATCTAGGATAGGATCAAGGTGTATGTTAATAGGAGATACTTTTGGACCAAGAAAAACTGATACCCCTCGGCAGTCAGGTCTCTTCATAGTGGGGCTTAATGCAAAATAAAACATGTCTAAGTATAGCCATTGCTGCTCCCAAAGGTAGAGCTGTCACACTATCAGATAAATAGTATCCACAAGGTAGGTACCTGTCTCAATCAAAAAAGAGATACATTTTTCCTTAGGACTACATCTATAAGGTCTATAAAAACTGGTCAAAACTGGGAGAGCATCTTTTTCCAAATATTTAGCACAAAAATGTAAAAATTAACACTATAACCAACATAATTTAGTAAAGCAAAGGCCTGAAAATGTTTATTTTCATAGCTGACAGTAATAGTGTGAGACAGGCACATTTAGCCTGAGCATGAAACATGAGACTGCACAGAGATAATTTAGAGAAGGGAGTGAAGGATGAGAGGACAAGAGTTTGTCCTTTGATTCATAGTATAGGCTTAAAGAGTTAAGAAAATGGCCAATAAAATGTTTCAGGTATGAATGTGGTAATTATTGGAGTTTAGTCTTTGGCTACTACCCCAAAGTCAGTTTTCCCTACAGGGTGTTGGATGATAATCTCTATTATTTTGTGGCACCGATGAGTGAACCCAAAGACATTTTACTTCTCAGCTAACATCCCAAGCCATATTTTTATTCTTTATTTTTGAAACAGGATCTCACTAAGTTTGGATGTGTGTGTGTGTGTGTGTGTGTGTGTGTGTGTGTGTGTGTGTGTGTGTTTTACTGAGAATTGAACCCAGGGGTATTCCACCTCTGAGCTGTACACCTAACCTTTTAATTTTTTTTAAAAAATTTCGAGACAGAGTGTCATTAAGTCGCTGAGGCTAGGTTTGAATCTGTGATCCTCTCACTGTTTGTGGCCAGCCTCAGCTACTTAGTGAGGCCCTCTGCAACTCATTGAGACCCTGTTTCAAAATAAAGAATAAAAAATAGGGCTGGGGTATAGTTCAAAGGTAGAATTCCCCTGGGTTCCATCCCTAGTACCACACACACACACACACACACACACACACACACACACACACCTAAAAAATGAATCTGTGATCCTCCTATCTCAACCACACAAGTACTGGGATTACAGGTGTGTGCCACCAAACCTAGCAGCTTGTATTTAAAAGTTACATTTTTTTTCAAAAGTCTGAGAAGTGACTCACACTTATTTACATTTCAGGTGATTGACATAACAAGTCTTAGCAAGAACAGACACCAGACAGATAGCTGAAAGAAAACTCTATAGGTAAGGATTCTTTAAGAGACCAATGGGCTCCTTTGTAGTTTTAGAGTTCAGAGACTCTTACCAGATCCCAAGAATGGCATCAACCATCATCTTATTATCACTTGGATGTAAATGGCTTGGAGATTTCCCAGCCACCTAAAAAGGGGAGCTATGAGCAAGCAGATGGACCGCATTTATACCCTTCACTCTTTGGACGTGAAGGAAACAGAAGAGAGAGAGAGAGAGAGAGAGAGAGAGAGAGAGAGAGAGAGAGAGAGAGAGAGAGAGAGAGAGAATGAATATAAAAAGAATATAAAATAAGTCACAGCCAAGGCACAATGATGACAGACATTTAAGCAAGCTTACCAAAGCCTTTGCCTCAGATGCCACACCATTGGATGTCAGCATGATATGTCACTAGAGGAAGGAAGGGTGGAGTTCCCAGAACGGGAGGAAACTTGTCCCTCAGGACAAGTGGGATCCTTGAAGTACATGAAAGAAAAGAATTTCAGCATGTGCTTGTCAGAGACACAGAGATTTATTTAAGAAACCAGACACACATCCAAGGGAGAACACAGGCCATCTTGAGAGGAAGAGATGTTTTTGGAGTTCTCTGGCTCTTCTTTTAAACGAAACTTGGTGATGGGTGGCTGTGGGAAGGCATGAGAGGATGAAAGCAGTCTGGTCATTCATTCTCAGTATCCTTAGGCTGACATGCACTCCATTATCTGATCAATAGATAATGTTGGAAAGTTCCCTAAATTATAGGTTTCTCAAAAATATTTTTCTCTCTTTGCTTAATCTATTTATTTGTTGAGCTAACAGTGCACAAATTAATTTTCTTAAGTGAGTGAATTTATTGTATGTCAAGATTTACATATTTTATGGAAATTTGGGAGTGACTGGCCAGGAGAGAAACTGGCTTGGGGAATGACAGGTCTAGACAGATATGTGAAAGCTTATATTAAAATTATATTTTCCTGTACTTCCTTTTGTCTCATTTCCACTTTTTTTGTGGTACTAGGGGTGGAATCCAGGGACATTCTACCTGTAAGCTACACCCCTATCCCTATTTTTTCTTTATTTTTGAAACAGGGCTTCACTAAGTAGCTGAGGCTTGATGTGAACCTGCAATCCTCCTGTCTCCGCCTCCCAAGTGCCGGGATTACAAGTGTGCGCCACTATGCCTATCTTCATTTCCACCTATTTTTAATTTCTTTTAACCTTCTCATATTTAAACTTTCTACTCCTTCTTGAATTCATTTCAATAATTTGTGCACTTATGAGAATCATTAATATTAATCATTAATATTATTTTTGTATAATCATTAATATTATTTTTGTATAATCATTTTTGAAAAATAGTAGTAATCTCATCATAATTTCATTTTTTTTCTTTTTTTATGATCCTGGGGATGAAACCTAGGAGCATTGTACCTCTGAACTACACTCCAGCCCTAAATTTTAGTCTTTTTATTTTTTGAAACAGGGTCTCACTGAGTTGCAAAGGACCTCACTAAGTAGCTGAGGCTGTCCACGAACCATGATCCTCTAATCTCCACCTCCCCAATGGTGGGGTTACAAGCGAGCGCCACCATGCCCAGCTCACAATTTCATTTCTAATCAGTCATTTTAATGTTCTCTCTTTATTGGCAATTCAAATAATTTAATTTTTTGATTTTTCAGCAAACCAACTTTTGCTCTCATCAATTTTTTCTAATATATTTTGTATATGATTTTCTTGATTATTTCTGTGCTCATCTTATTTCCTTCCTTCTGGTTGCATTGTGTTAGTTTGTTACTTTTATCTTTAATTTTATCTTCATTTTAAAGGGTTGTTCTGAGAATTTTAAAACTTGGTTCCCAAATCAGTAGCAGTAATGCTGCTTGAATTATTGTTAGAAAAGTAAAATCTCAGACCTTTCTCATCTTATTTAATCAGAAACCCTAGGGATGGAGACCATTATTCTGGTTTTTAACAAATTATTCAAGTGATTATAAGAAACCTTGAGAGAGTGATCTAGTTTATTGCACACACAAACACACACACATACACACACACCACTCTACTTTCAAATGATACTATGCTACTTAATGTGAAATCGCAGAACTTTAGAAAATACTTTTACTTCCACAATTCCATCTCTTGTACTATTTCTGGCATCAATTTAAATCCAATGCATGCTTTAAGTGGCAGACATATTGCTGTTTGTGTTTTATGCATTCAACTTTATTTTATGAGAGAAAAGCATTTTTATTTTGGAGAGGGTAGTGGGGATGGAACTCAGGGGCATTCTACCTCCGAGCCACACTCCCAGCGCTATTTTTTTATTCTTTATTTTGAAACAGGGTTTCATTGAGTTGCAAAGGGCTCACTGAGTAGTAGATGAGATGTCCTCGAACCAAGATCCTCCTGTCTCAGGCTCCCAATGCTGGTATTACAAGTGTGCTGCCACCACACCCAGCTCAGCATTTTAAAATTTATTCATATGTTTGCCGTTTTCTCCAATCTCCATTAATTTGTATAGCTTAATGACTATTAGGTCATGATATTGTTTAACCCTATAGAAATATTTGGCAGTTCAGAGATGTTTTAGGTAGTTACAAGTAGGAGATAATGGTAGCATCTAGCAAAGGATAGTGCTAGTTATTCTAAAATGAATGGGACAGTGCACGGTATTCCTACCATAACTAAGAATTACCTGGTTAAAAATTTCCATTGTTTAGAATCTTTGAAGTAGATCATAGGCTACATTTGTTATTATTTTCCTTCCTCCCAAAGAAGTTGCTTTAATGTTTATATAGTGGAGATTTACTGATGATGATTTTTTTTCTCAGCTTGTCTTTATCTGGAAAGTTTTTGTCCACATTTAAAAGTATTTTGCTAGCTTTAGAATTCAAGATTGACTATCAGGTTTTTCTCTCAGAACTATAAAAATACCATTTTATTATTTTCTGGTATTCATCATTTCTAACAGGAAATCTATGACCATAATTATAATTGCTCCATAGTATATAATGGTTCTTTTTTTCCTCTGTTTTTAAGAATTATCTTTATTTCTGCTTTTTAGGAATTTGATTTTGATGCACCTTGAAATGGTTTGCTTTGTATTTATACTGCATAAAGTCTGTGGAGGTCCTTATAATTTCATCAAATTAGTAAACATTTTCTTTGAACATTTTTTCTCTTGTTTTGTTCTGCGACTACAATTACATTTATCTTCCACTGTTTATGACACCAAGGTTTGGGAGATATTTTTTGTCTTTTTGTTTCATTGTGGCCACTGATAATTTTAAATTTTCTAACCTTCTCTTCTGCAGTGTTTAATGCGCTCTTAATCTGATCCAGTGAATTTTTCTTTATTTTCTTAATTGATTCTTTAATTATAATATCTTATTATTAAAACTTCAATTGGTTATTTCTTAAGTTCCATTTTTTCTCATTACCATGTTTTAGGTTTCCTTTCAATATTTGAATATTATTTATCAATTAATATCACTTGCTAGATCCATAATATCTATCATTCATTTCTTTTTGTGACTTAATGTATATTGAAATTATTTTTTTTTTTGAGGTGAGGTAGCCATGTCACTTCTGAGTTTCTTTTTATTGACACAATTATAAGCTGTATCTTGCCTTTGAGCTTGTCCAATGAATTTTAATAAAATGCTGAACACTTAAAATTTCATGTCTGGATATTGTTATATTCCTTTAAAGAGTGTTGAACATTTTTTATGGTAGTAGTTTAGTTACTTGCTTAGTTCAATACATTTGAAGTTACTTTTATACTTTGTTAGTGCAAGTTGTTAGAATTGCCCTTATTCTAGTGGTAGGTTAGCCACATTACTAAGGTATGATCCTTCTGTGGTCTCTACTGAATGCTCTGAGTGATCAAGAACTTTACATTCTTATGTGAGCTCTAGAAACGGTTCTTATCAGAATTCTGTCTCTGCTCATTTCTCTCTCTCTCTCTCTCTCTCTCTCTCTCTCTCTCTCTCTCTCTCTCTCTCTCTCTCTCTCTTTCTCTATCCCGAGCAACACCCCAACCCTATTTTTTATTCTTTATTTTGAAACAAGGTCTTACTGAGTTGCAAGAGACCTCACTAAGAGGCTGTTCACTAACCGCAATCCTCCTGTCTCAGCCTCCTGAATGCTGGGATTACAAGAATGCACCACCACACCTGGCTTCTTTGCTCATGTATTGTAGTTTTACCCTTTGCATACATGCATTACTTAATATTCAACATAAACTCAAGGAGATTCCTATGCAAATTTTTGGGAAACTTTTTGGCATAGTCCATTCTTTATGAAATTGTGACCCCAAATTTCCAGCTGCCTCAGCATCCCTGAACTCTACTCTCTCTCTTTTTCTTTACCTTGGCTAGATAAGAGTACCTTGTTTGGGGAAAAAAAAACTTCTATTTCAAGGCCCAGAGAGAATACCTAGGAAATTTTATTGTTTACTTTATTATACATTATTCTGTTGCTGAATATTTCCATTGTTTCTAGCTTTGGGATTTAAAGATAATTCTACCTTGAACATTTTAATAAATGTATTCTTTTGTACATGAACAAAAGACTCTCTAAATCAGCAGTTCTAAAAGTGTTATTCACATACCCTGAGGGCTCCCCAAATTCCTTTCAGGATTTCTTTAAGGTCAAAACTATTTTTATAATAACATTAAGGTGTTATTTGCCTTTTTCTTCTGTTGACATTTGAGCTCATACTTTAAAAGCAATGATGGGTGAAATTGGTGCTGTCTTAGCATGAATCAAAGCAGTAGCACTAAACTGTATTAAAATAATCTTATTTTTTCCACCATAAACTCGTGGTAAAAAAAAAGTTTTCATTTAAGAATGCCCTTGATGAATTGGTAAAAGTTTTTAATTTTATTACATTTTGACCCTTAAGAAAATGTATTTTTAAAAATATTTTTATGTGATGAGATGATAATTATGTATAAAGGATTTGGCATACTAATATATAATGTTTGTCTTGAGAAAATAGACATGTGATTTTTTGACTTGTCAGCTAAACTAGTAACATTATTTTCATGTTATTCATTTTTTACAACTAAAAAAAGATGTAAAAGCAACTGTGTATATTCAAATTTGAGCACTTGGCAGACATTTTCTCAAGTGAGCAAATTTAACTTGTCATTTCAAGCCAAAAATTTAGTATTTGAGGCCAATGGTGAAATGTTAACTTCAAACAAAATCAAAGCTTTTTTAAAACATCTGAAAAATCATAGTGAGGGACATTCTACAATGTATGTGAACAGCAATCATCAAATTTCTTAAGGTCTTAAAAGACAAAGGAAAGACTGAGAAACTGTCAGCAATTTGTGGAAACTAAGAACATGTGATTGCTAAATGCAATATGGTATCCTTGACTGGATTGTAGAATAAACATACAAAAAATATATTAATGAACAAATACAGAATATAGTTTATGATTTAGTTAATAGTACTATACCCATATTAACTTATTAGTTTTGTAAAATGTATTATGGATATAAAATGTTAAAATTAAGGAAAGCTATGTGAAGTATATATAATTTCTCTACTATCATCTTTGAATTACTTCTTTAAATCTAAAATTATTTTAAATAAGCAATTCTTAAAAACAAACACAAAAGCAAATAGAGATATTCAAGACGTGAACAATGCATAAAATAAGCTTAAGTTATTAACCATATAGAGTTCTGTAAACTATAAAGAATGTTTATTCTTTTAGTGCATACAAGGAATACTCATAAAAACTAAAAATATATTAGACCATAGGCAAAGCATAGGAAAATTCCAAAACATCAGCATCAAGTTGACTATTTTGTGATGATAATGCAATAAAATTAGAAACACATAACAAATAACAACTAAAAGATTTCATGGATTGGTTTAATAATTTCATATTACCAAATCATCCTTCAACATTTTATACTCTTTGGTTGAAAAGAAAATTCTAAAAGATATAAATAAATATTTCAAAATTTATAATAATGAATGCATTGCATGTCAAATTTTATCAGACAAATCAAGTGATGCTTAGAAGAAAAGTTATAACATTAAATAAACATATTTATTAATATACAAGAACTCTTAAAAATAAATTACATAAATAGCCAATCCAGGATCATGTAAAAACTGTAACAGAGCAGATTTAAATAAAAAGAAAATGATAAATATCAAATAGATACTAATGAAATAGAGAATTAAAAAGCCAGAAAATAAGAATACCAAATTATATTCTGTACAAAATAGTATTAAAATACCTGGGTATGATGGCCCAAACATGTTATCTCAGTACTTGGGAGGCTTAGACAGTAGTGCTACAGGCCTAAGGTCAGCCTCTGCAACCTGGTGAGGCCCTCAGAAACTTAGTGAAATCCTGTTTCAAAATAAAGAAAAAAATATAGCTGGGGTTGTAGTTCAGAGGTAGAATGCCCCTGGGTTGTTATGCCCCCAGGACCACAGAAAAAGTAATAAAATAGATATCTGTGGTGAAATGTACCAATATAAAAATAATATGCAAGGACTTGAGTTCAGTGGAAAAGCACTTCTCTAGACCCTGGTTCCATCCACAGCTCTGAAAATAGAGAGAGAGAGAGAGAGAGAGAGAGAGAGAGAGAGAGAGAGAGAGAGAGAGAGAGAAAGAAGAGAGAAGAGATAAGAAGAAAAAGAAGAGGAAGAAGAGGAAGAAGAAAAAGAAGAGGAAGAGGAGGAAGAGGAGGAGGAGGAGGAGGAGGAGGAGGAGGAGAAAAATATATAAATAACCTTTTTTTGGTGATACTGGAGTTCCTGGAAACCCTTCTACCTCCGGGCTACACTCCCAGACACCTATTTTTTATATTTTTATTTGGAAACAGAGTCTCTTAAGCCAGCGAGTCTGGCTTTGAACTTGCGCGATCCTCCTGTCTCCGCCTCCCAAGCACAGGTATTAGAAGTGTGCGCCACGATGCCCAGCCTAAATAACTTTTGATATAACAAATATTTAAAATAATAGAGTCACATGAAAAAATAAATGCCTGCAATTTAAATGGCTGGGTGAAATGAATAAATTTCTTTAAAAATACAAAATACCAAAATTGACTTAAGAAATAATAAAAAAAAATTTTCTTCCATTCTGTAGGCTGTCCCTTCACACTCTTGATTTTTCCTTCATTGTGCAGAGTATTTTAATTTGATACCCTCTCATTTATTGATTGTTGGTTTTATTTCTTGAGATTTAGTGGACTTATTGAAGAATATCTGTCAGTGCATATATGTTGGAGATGTAGACCTATGTTTTCTTCTAGTAAGTGCAAAGTTTCTGCTCTAATTTCTAGGTCTTTTATCCATTTTGGATTAATTTTGTGCAGAGTGAGAAATAAGGGTCTATTTTTATTGTTCTGCACATGGATATCCAATTTCTGTAGAGCTACTTGTTGAAAAGGATAACTTGATGGAGGAAACAGTTAAAACAATGCTATGTACATATTCAAAATTATCAACACAAAAAGTAAAAAGTCAGATGCTTTTCCTAATATGTGAAAGCTAGGGAGAAAAGAGTCACAGGAGAAACTGTAGTCAAGGAATGAGAAATCATAGATAAGCAGTAAGGTGACCTAACTGAGGGGGGTGGGAAGGAAAATAAGGAAATTCCCTAATGTACATGATGTACATTCACAAACATATCAAAGTCAATTACTAAGCCAAACATGAGAAAGAGGGAGGGAGGAGGGAATGAAGCAAGAATTGGGTAAGGGCTAATTGGGTGATGTGTGCATGGATGCCTCCACCATCTTGTATTTCATTAAGGTGTATGACTACAATACACCAATAAATTTTTTTTAAATCAACACTCATCTCAATATCATGCTCAGGGTGGGAGAGGGAGCAGGGCAGGATCTAGTAAGAAATACCAACTGCTGTGTGCATGTATATTTCTATCACTTTATGCTCCGTTCTAATGTATAATTACAACACACCAAGAAAGGTATATTAAAAAAAGAAAAGGCTGACTTTTTGCTTATGTATATACTTGGCACCTATGTAAAAAATCAGCTGACTTTAGCTGTGCAGATTTGTCTCTGTATCTTCTGTTCTACTCCATTGGTCTATGAGTCCATTTTTAATGCTAATACCATGCTGTTTATGTTACTATAGCTCTGTAGTATAATTTGAAACTAGGTATTGTGATGATTCCAGCATGGTACCTTTTTAAGAATGCTTCTATAGGTTTGTTCTAATTATACATCATAGCAAGATAAGTACAACCACCTTGCCTTTGGTGACTGAGAGCCGCCACTTGGACACTGCCACTCCAGAATCCCACTATACCCATGACATTTAAGTCTCCCAATTGAGTGACTGCATCTTTCACTATAAGGTCTGGAATACAGAAAATAGCAATGACAGAGATAGTCATGGATACCAGTGCCCTCCTCACAAATCTTTTTCTTAAAGCACTGGTGAAAGGCATGTCTTCTGGGCTAATCCACTCTAGCATTCCAAGCTTTTTAAGCCTTTGAACCACTTTGTCCACAGAAAACTAAGAGATGTCAGGCTCATTTATCGTAGATCATCTTTTGCTCTATACTTAAGTTAACTAACCAATTAACTATTAGTATCTCCTATTTTGTGTGTTTTACTGGGGTTAGAACCCAGAGGCATTCTACCACTGAGCTATACCACCAGTCCTATTTTTATTCTTTATTTTGAAATAGGATTTCACTAAGTTGCAGAGGGCCTCACTAAGTAGCTGAGGCTGGCTATGAACCTGAAATCCTCCTCTATCAGCTTCCCAAGTACTGAGATTACAAGTGTGCACCACCACCATGCCCAGTTTAGTACCCTTTTTTTTAATACTATGAACTGTTGCATTAAATCTAGAATCTTTCCTTAATAAGTTCATATCAATAAATTCAGCCTAGTATAATTGTATATTACTTCCACCATTATTCCATACCCTTAAAATACATTCCCATATGCCTTCTCCAGACCTCTACTTGAATAAATTAGAGAACTCAAGAAATTCCTTTGAAGTGTAGCACATCTCCTCTTAGGTCATAGGCTGTACCTCACCTCTAAGTGCCCACTTACATTTGCTTCTAGTTATAGGTCTAGAAGTGAACATGGGTGGTGAAGGTGGATCCTGTGGAGTATCAGTATTTTCTTACTCTGTTTCCATAGGCAATTCTGGGTTAATTTATTCAAGGAAAGGTAGAGAAGCTAATTCTATAGAAGTTGGGTAGGTCATGTCTTCTGGAAAAATAAACCCTTCAAAATGTAGGGATTCAGTGTTCCCAGTCTCTTCAGGGTCCTCCCACACATCTACATTCCAGTGTTCAGGATCCCATTGTTTTCCCAGCAGTGTCCTCGCCTTAACTGCAGACACCTTTCCCGGCTGAGAGTAAACCTTACATTGTAATTCAGCCAGTCTCAGGATAAAGGCCTGTGTTTGGTTTTTGGCAGTTTCAGCCGTATGACTACAACAAAAAAGATTCTCCTTCAAAGCACACCAAGAAGCATTTAGGTTAGCTTTGCACTCCTGGAGTTTATCTTTCTCCTGTGGCAATTTGTCCAGTGATGCCAGGAGCAAGTAGACAAAACCATTATATTCCTTAATTTTCCAGAAATGTCCAAAATTATTATATATAGAGTCACTAAACTCCTTGCCTCTCACAGAGGGTAAATTTAGAGGTCTAAATGCATCCATTTGGCATATCTCTTTAAACAGTTTACACCATAGATTACCATCACTCTCCATACTATCAGGCAGAGGGTCTTTAGCAACTTTAGTCCTAACCAAATTGGAGTATCAGCTTCGAAACCCACAAAACTAAGAAAATTCATCCTCACATTTCTATTTCTCTAGAACCACTCCTAGTACCAAAATCTTTATTAGTCAAGCTTCACTAGAGTAACAGAACTCACAGGACACATACATGGTAAAGGGATATTGATCAAATTAGCTTACAGTCTGAAACAATGTAGTCCCAAGTGGCTGTTTGCATGCAGAGAGCCAGTGGAACCAACAGCATCATTGAGTGGTGTGAGAGCTGGAGTCTCTGAATAGGAATGTCTAATAATGCAGTCCCAGCCCAAGATGAAAAGCCCAGGATACTTTCAGGAGAAGTGATGGTGAAAGAACAGTTCAAAGAGATGAAAGTTGATATCCCAGGCAAGTGCAGATGTGCTTTTCTCAGGAAGAACCACATGTACATTTATGCAGATTTTTCCTTTTTATCCAGATCCTGTATCTTATCAGAATTGTGCTCTGTGCTACTCATATTCAGGGGAGGACTTCCACTTCAGTCTGCCATTACATAAGCCAATCTTCACATCAGTCATCCAAAGTCATATAACCTTGGGTGTTTCCTAACCCAGTCAAGTTGACAACGCAGACTAACCATCACAAGTATAAATACAAATACTAAATAAAATATTAATCAACTCCAATAGTGAATTAAAAATGTAAACTCTACCTTGATCAAAGAGTTTTATAAAAATGCAAAAATGATTCAATAACAAAAAAATTATCATTTTAACTCACCTTTAGTAAATTATCTCAATAGATTAAGAAAATCCTTTTAACTGGGTGTGGTGGTGCATGCTTATAATCTTAGCATTTAGGAGGCTGAGACAGGAGGATCATGGTTCAAGGCTAAACTCAGCTACTTAGCAAGACCCTGTTTCAAAATAAAAAATAAAATCAGGCTGGGAGTATAGCTTGGGGGTAGATTGCCTCTGGGTTCAATCCCTAGAATGAAAATAAAGGAAATCCTTTTGATAAAATATTTGTTTATTTTACATATTTATTTATTTGGTACTGGGGATTGAACCCAGGGGCATTCAACCTCTGAGCTACACCTCCAATGGTTTCTATTTTTATATTGAAACTATGTCTTGTATGTTGCTGATAGTTTCACAAAGTTGCTAAGGCTATCCTCAAACCTGCTACATATTTATGGTAAAAGTTCTTTACAGCTGGGCGTGGTGGCACACGCTTGTAATCCCCACGCTTGGCAGGCTGAGACAGGAGGATCACACAGGTTCGAAGCCAGCCTCAGCTACTTAGTGAGGCTTTCAGCAACTTAGTGAGACCCTGTTTCCAAATAAAGTATAAAAAAGGTCTGGGAGTATAGCCCGGAGGTAGAAAGCCTCTGGGTTCCACCCCCAGTACCACCAAAAATAAAAAAAAGTTATTTACAAACTAGTAATAGAAGGTAACTTATTTTGAGAAAGGTTCACAAACAAAACCTTACAACAATAATTTCACATAAAAGCAGATTACCATCAATGGAACACAAAAGATATTTCAAGAATAGAAGTTACATGTGGGGTTATTATATAGATTTGTGCATATAGGTATTCTGATATACTTGGTTTATGATGAACAGGGCTCCATAATCACTGTGAAATGATTAGGTAATAGTGTTAGGAAAACTGAACATTGTAAAAATGAAATTGCATTCCTTCTTAAGAACACATCTAAAAATAACTTTTGAATGAATTAAAGATCTCAATATCTAAAGTAGAATGGTACAGTATGTAGAAGATGTAGAAAAATTTGTGACGTGGGGCAGAAACTGATTTTGTCAAGCAAAAGTTCAAAGAACACAAGAATTTATTTGGTAGATAGGAAAGATTAACAAATAACAGAACAGGAGGAAATGAGATTTCAAAAACTTTGAATCAATAAGCAAAAACACATGAAAAGAAACAGTGTGGCAAAGAATAATACATTGTTTTCAAGAAAAGGTTTGTTTTTGTTTTTGTTTTTGTTTTTGCGAGTCTGGGGATGGAACCCAGAGCCATTTGACCTCTGAGCTACACCCCCTGCCCAATTTTTTATTCTATATTTTGAAACAGGGTCTCACTGAGTTGTGAAGGGCCTCACTAAGTAGCTGAGGTTGTCCGCGAACCATGATCCTCCAGTCTCAGCCTCCCGAATGCTGGGATTACAAGCATGCACCACCACGCCCGGCAGAAAAGGTTTTTTTTCATATTGAGGATTTATTCCAGGGATATTCTACCTTTGAGCTCTTATGCTTGGCCCTATTTTATTTCATTTTTATAAACTTTGAAAAAGAGTCTCACTAGGTTTCTGAGAGTCACACCAGGTTGCTTTAGCTGGGCTCAAACCTGTAATCCTCTTGCCTCTGCCTCCCAAGTACTGGGATTACAGGTGTGCACCACAGGCTGGGAGTGCATCTTGGAGGTAGACTGCTCCTGAGTTCCATTCCCAGCACCAAAATGATAACAATAATACAGTGTGGTGGGTGTATGTTATGGAGGACCTTGGTGCAATATAGATGTATAAATAATCCACATAGTAGAGTCTTAAAAGCAGGATTTAGTAATGGAAAACATAAGGGAAATAATGATATGCATAATAATATTATTTATTGAAAATTTAAAACTTGCCTACCAAAAGAACACTAAACATATCATGGAAACCAACAAAAGTGTATATAGAGGAGGAGTGGTGAGAAGTAAAATAAAGTAAAATAAGTGCATCAACCAATAATAAGATATCTTAAACAGGAATGTTATTAACTCAGCCATCTGCTTTTGATAGTTGTCATGATAGAAATCCAACATGACTGCAAAAGATTTGGAATAAGGTTAATTTAACAAAATCAATTACAACAAAAATATTATCTCTCAGCTTAGGGATTTTTATTTACTTTTATTGGTATATTATAATTACTCATCATAATGAGGTTCCTCATGATAGAAATATTGATGCAGGTGGCATAGCTCGGAGGTCAAATGCCCCTGGGTTTCATCCCCAACCCCCCAAAAAAAAAGAATACAAGCCATTTTCTTTTTAATATACTTTTGTTGGTATATTATAACCATATATCATACTGAGGTTTAGTGTGCTAGAAATATACATGCACATTGCACTTGGTATATTTTCCTCTTGATTCTGGCCTGCTCTGTCCTTCCCATTCATAATATTGAAATTGGTATTGATAGCTTCATGAATGTACATAAGATCAACAAGAAATTTTCAGAAGAGGATTTTGGTAATGATGAATGATCAAGTCTCATTGTTGAATATAGCCAAGATTGAAAGGTTATATAGTTTATGACTTCCATGCAATGGTCCCCAGTACTTTCTGGAATAGGCAGTTGTTATAGATTCTCCACAAAGAAAGTCTCTCCATGAAATTTTTCTCCTAAATATCAGATACTAGTCAATATACTCTTTGTACTAAACAATAATATATCAGATCTACTTGGAAGTCTTCCTCAGTAATATAAGGATTATTTAGGTAATTTACACCCTAGTACAAATGACAGGAATTCTGGGAAGTAGCAGGGGATGCAATCATAATCTAAACAAGACTAGATACCACAGGTGGAGTGGTGTAAACTGTAGATGTTAGGTTTGTGGACAAACCACAAAATCCACAGATATTAAAATTATAATGTAACTAAGCATGGTGGTGAATGCCTATTATCCCAGGACCTGGGAGGCTGAGATAAGAAGGCCACAGGTTTGAGTCCAGCCTCAGCAACTTAGAAAATCCCTCAGCAATTTAGCAAGACTCTATTTCAAAATAAAATAAAAAGGCTGGTAATATACTTCAGAGATAGAAAATACCTGGATTCAATCCCCAGTAACACACACACACACACACACACACACACACACACACACACACACACATAAAAACCCTGAGACATTAGAATGTTATCCTTTGCTTAGAAAATAAACTGAAAATGATGAGTAAAAAGTATATATCCTCCAAAGGGCCTTGAATATCCCCTAGAAATATTGGAGAAGAAACTCAATACTATATCAGAAATCTTTAACTTGGTATGCTGAGAAAGTTGAAAATCCCATTGATAAAAAGGGTGGCAAGTGGTTAGCGTAGGATTAGGTCGATAAAATAAAATGTTCCATCTTTGAGTACCTTATGACAAAACTGGATATGAGAAGGAAACCAAAGATAAAAACCTTATTTGTTACCACTTGAAGAAATTTGGGAAAGTATGGTGATATAGAGGTTGTGGGCTGGATGAACACAGGCTCAATGTTTACATTTTTGAACTTATAATAGGTCACAGTCTTACTCTACAATGTTCATTTTACGAGAATGCAAGCCACAACATCACATGGTGATATTAAGAATCTGGTTGATGTGCAATCTGGTAGTGCTGGATAGGGCTCTGTAAAGTTTTATTGACTGAGAGACTTTGTTGTCATTTACATGCACACTACAGTGATACAGTGAAACTCAGAAAATTAAATACAATGCTGTGTCTTTTTATATAGTTGCTGATTAAATTAGCAACATTGATAAACTAACATTTTTAGTTCTCCTAGCTTTTCTGAAAATTAAATCAGATTTTATCATATAATCTTTGAAAATCATATAATCTTTGAAAATACATTTACATGTATTTCCTTCTAATATATCTTTAATTTATGTCATATTATAATTGCTATGACTTCCAGTACAAAGCTGAAAAATAGTCAGCATATTTGCCTTGTTAACAAAACTTTTAGATAAATATTCTATAATTTTTTGACATTGAGATTACTTACTTGATTTCAATTATCCATATCACAGTACTCCATTAGTCATAGCAATCAATGATTTTTTCTTAAAGTCCTTAGAATAAAACAGATATATATGGAGAAATAGTTCATTTTTAAGTATGATGATAGCTGTAGGATTTTTTTTGTGGTACTGGGGGTGGAACCCAGGGTTTTTTCTACCTCTGGGCTATACTCCCAGAGCTATTTATATTATATTTTATTTGGAAACAGGGTCTCACTAAGTTGCTGAGAGCCTCACTAAGTAGCTGAGGCTGGCTTCAAACCTGCGCGATTGTCCTGTCTCAGCCTCCCAAGCGTGGGGATTACAAATGTGTGCTACCACGTCCAGCTAGCTATAGGATTTTAAGACACCCTTAATCAAGTTGAAGAATTTCCCTTTTACTCATAATTTTGAGTTTTCAACATGAATAGGTACTGTATTTTTCAGTTGCTTTTCTATATCCATTGATACAATCATATTTTTGCCCTTGTTTTATTAATATTATGAGTTACATTGGAGTTCTAAAAATACTAAACTAACTTTGCCTTCCAATGCACCTCTTATTTATTGTTCAATTATAACAGAGATGGATGTGTACAGTAATTCTATCATGAGAGGGACCTGATTTGTTCAAGGGCTTAGATCCCTCAGGAATTAAAGATTATGATATATCATGAGGTACATTATCAAAGTCTTCAGAGGTGATAGCTTAGGGTGAGAGAACCTTAAAGTGGATAATAAAAAATGGAGAGAATATTTGTCAGTTGTTACATAAAGACCAGCTGTGGGAATGGCTATACTTCTTCCCACTAAATTCTCTCTTTTAAAATTTCCCTAAAATATAAACCCATAAGGACCATGAAAATTTTGCTTTCTGACCATGGATGAAGATTATAATGACAGAAGGATGGACTTTAGTAGTAATGGGAGTGTGTTACCCTGTTATTCCTGTAGAGAGAACCTGCTATGAAAAGCATGTTTATCTGGAAGCTAGGCATGGTGGCTGGCACAGTACTTGGGAGACTGAGATAGGAGGATTGCAGGTTCAAGGTCAGCCTCATCAACTTCTCCAAACTCTATTTCAAGCTTCTATATCTCCTGGGTCTAACACAGTGTTTATGTAGAGGCCACACCTATGACTGAATGTAGTGATGGTACTAGGGTGGGGACACTCTTGACTAAAGAAAGACTAAAGAGGGATTCTCCTGTGGACAATCTTTGCTTTGATGCTCTCATTACCATGGTGGAGATTTTCTCAGGACTTTTTCTTTTTTTTGACAGCCTGAGACTCTTCCTCCCCAAGCCACCTTCCTTTCCTCTCTTCTTTGGGTTCTCAGATTTGACCATAGTCTGAGGCTCTGCTGACCTACCTCCACAACTTCCCTTTTATTGCTCAAAAGCATTTTCCTCCAATCAATCTTGTGCTTTTAAGATTCTGCTTGAGCCGGGCGTGGTGGTGCACGCTTGTCATCCCCGCGCTTGGGAGGCAGAGACAGGAGGATCGCGCAGGTTCTAAGCCAGCCGCGCTGGCTTTGGAGACCCTGTTTCCAAATAAAAATGTAAAAATAGGTCTGGGAGTGTAGCCCGGAGATAGAAGGGCTTCCAGGAACCCCAGTACCACCAAAAAAAAAAGATTCTGTTTGATATTTCCTTTTGGGGGACATTAATACACACAACATATCTTACCTTTTAAAGAACCTCTAAAACTCAGTATCAAAATGGGAGAATGGCCTAAATAAACATTTCACTAAAACATAAATGAATGGCCAGTAGGTACATAAAACATAAGAGAAATGAAAATTTACACCACAGTGATATACCAGTATACTTTTGCTGGAATGTCTAAAATGACCAGCACCTCCAGTTGTCAGTGAGAATGTGGAATAACCAGAAATATGCATTTCTGTGGTAGCATAAAATGGTACAACGACTTTAAACAAAGTCTTGGAAGTTTTTTATAAAGTTAAATGTGTATCTGCTCTGTAATTCAGCAGTTCAATTTTCATGTATTTTTCTAAGAGAAATAAAAACATATGTCTCTACAAAATCTTGTACATGAATATTCAGAGCATCCTTATTCAAAAGAGCTAAAAAGCAAAAAAATCTTAAATGTCTACTAAAGAGGAAATGGATAAACAATGTATAGAATATTAATAGGATGGAATATTCCCCAGTAATAAAAGTCTAAGTAAAAGAAACTGAGCATAAATATAATTTCATTTATATGAAGATCAAAGACAGGCAAATCTAATCTATGGTTAAAAAAATCAGAATGTAGTGAGGGTAGGGCTGGGGTCTGGTTATTTCTGGGACGATGGAACTGTTCTACACACTGTTAGAGGCATGGATTATTCAAGAATATGCATTTGCACAGGCCATCAAATTGCACTCTTAAGATGTTTGCATTTGTACATTCCATGGTATTTATACTTTACCAAAATAATGTAATTATTAATATATATTGAACTCTAACTCAGGCTGGTTTCTCACAGTGATACATGATAGTAATTCTTAAAATACTTTCTTTGTGTTCTAAATTTGAGAAAATTAGTACATAACTTGAGGAACATGCCAACTAGGTTTCTTTCTTTTGGAGAATAGAGCTACAAATATAGAAAAGGCAGGTTTTGAAGGTACCACATGGTTTTGAATTGAAATTTGAGGTAAATGTGACCACTTATTTTTAAATAAATGTCCTTGAGTAATTTTCTTGCACATGAATCTGGAATGACTTGTGACTTACTTGAACCAATAAAATATGGTGAAAAGTGACCATTCCAGGACTTCTTACCTCACACCTTAAAAATTCCTAGTATCTTCCTCTTTAAGTGCTTTTGAAGGCCCTAAACTTCCATGTCGAAATTTGGACTACCTGCTGGTGAGACAAGAAATAAGGAGAAGTGAAACCCAGAATTCTACAGGGCCAGATATTACAGGATCACAGCTGAGCCTGCATATAACTCCAAGAGCTATCTGACTATAATGGTGTGTTTAAAATCATATAAAATATATTAAATAAAACAAATTAAAAGCTATACAATAAGCTGGCTGTAGTGGCACATGCTTGTAATCCCAATACTTTGGAGGTTGAGATAACAGAATTGTAGGTTTGTGGCCAGCCTCAGCTACTTATTGAGGTCCTCAATGTGTAGAGACCCTGTGTCAAAATAAAAAATAACTCTGGGGGTGTATCTCCAAGTAGAATTTCCCTGGGTTCAATTGCCAGTTCCACACACACACAAAAGTTATACGATATTATTTTGATCATTATAGAAATACTGAAAATTTTATAAATAATTATTTTAAAATAAAACATTAGGCAGGGTGTGTTGGTACATGCCTGTAATCCAGTACTTGAGAGACTGAGACAGGAAGATTGCAGATTTAAAGCCAGCCTCAGCAATATATAAAGGATCTGAGAAACTCTGTTTCAAAATAAAAATAAAATAGTGTTAGGGCATACCTCAGTGGTAGTATACCCTTGGGTTTAATCTCTAGTACCAATAAATAAATAAATAAAATTTAAAATATAACATTAATTCAGAATTACTTGTGGGGAAAATTGGTTTTTTAATCCTTATAATGTGGGGCCAAAATGTTTGAAGGCCAAGAAAAGAATAAATCACTCAACTAGGTGGAAAACCACTGAAACGATAATTGAATTTCAGGCAAATTAGTAACTAGGGGAATTATTCACTAGTTGACTGCTTTTGGAAAATCAGTCTATTAGAAAAATTACCTATCAGTTTATTCATTTGGGGTAATTGATAAAACTTAGATAAATTTATCTAGGTGCTCAGTTGTATGAAGAACCACCGTAGCATTCTACCTTCCTTATTGGATGGGGTGTGAAGAATACTACTTGCTCTTATCATTTGATTATTGCCTGGATAATTACTATATATCCTCCAGGTCTCAGTAACATAATTGGATAGGCTTTCCTTTAAATGGCTATTAGAAGAGGACAGCAGCACTTTACTTATTGGGGGCTTGTGTCTGTAAATAAAGGTCCCACAGTTTTCTGCCTTAGCTTTTCAACAGTGACAACTGCATATTAAAGATGACAAAAGGAGGAAGGCAGTTGATTTTGGTTGTTCTGAGACTCAAGATGCAACCAGTGGACAAGCTGCTTATTGACAAAAGAAAGGGAGTCAAAACACAACAGAAAAAAAACAGTTGAAATGTACTTGAATTTGAAGCAGCACAAAGAGCAGAAGACTTAAAAGAGCTCCACATATCTCATCTACTGAGTAGAAAGCTGAGACAGGAGCCATCTTGGTGAGCTTGTATGTGAGCTGGCAGCTGAAGAAACCTGGCAGTTCCTGGAGACAAACTGCAGTAAAGAAGAAGCTAAATTCTGTCAAGCTAGTGATTGTACAGAACCAACATGAAAAGGCAATCATATTCTTATCTCCATGTTCAAAAACCTCAAGACTGTGAACCTCCAGACTACCCAAAGAAACCACCCAGTGAATTCCTGTGACTTCAGCTGAATTATTTGGGTCCAGAGAAGCAACATACTCCTCTTTCATAGACCTGAGTGGCTACAACCAGCACTGTCAAGAGCATGGATACACAAACCATTCCAGTGAGAACTTGCATGGCCACAGGGACTCACATGGCAAGAATAAAACTCATGAGGTCTGTGATTTTACAAACCATCCATGCAAAAGTAGAGGTGGAGGCTGGGGTTGGACAAAGCAGAAATGGGAATTAGCAAACATTTTTTTAGGACACTTGGACAGAGAGTCAGAACTCTTTCTAGCCTCTGCAGGGTCTCCAGCAGTCACTGCAGGACTGTCATCAGTGGTATCTTTGGGGTGAAATAACTCAGCAAACTGAGCTTTAGGCTTGGAAGGCTCTAAACTTTCACCTTGCAGAGTTTGGGTGCCATGAGTATTGAGGCTAGTGACCAGAAAGATCTCACGTGATTGCAGCTGCCAGAGCAGTAGTGGTGTCCCTGGGGATAAATAACTTAGCTGCCATGGCCCATGCTCAGAATGGTTCAGTATCTCCCCCAGCAGAGTTTATACCTCACAATCAAGGAGGCAAGAGGCCAACAGGGTTTCACATGATCACAGATGGCAGAGAAGAAGCAGTGTCCTTGGGGTAATTTAATTCAAACAGCCATGCAGCAGCCTGGGAATTCTACAACCTCTCAGCCAGCAGAATTTGGGCCTGGTGGTAGGGGCTAACTGGGCGAGATGTGCATGTATGTCTACAAAAGTATTTTCTTTATACCACTATGATGTATGAATACATTGCACCAATAAAAAATAAATTAAAAAAAAAGAATTTGGGCCTGGTGATCATGGATGCCAGCATCTGACAGGCATCCATGTGATCATAACCAGCAGAGTGGCAGTGGTATCTCTAGGGCATTGAAGCTCAGCCAGTTGAGCCACAGGCTTAGAATGTCATAATATCTGGCCCTGCTGAGTTTGGGCCTGGTGACTATGGAGGCTGTAAGCCAGCTATCTGAAGGGTTTCATGTGATCACAACCAGGAAAACCAGGGGTGGTGTCCCTGGGGCATTAAAGTTCAGCCAGCTGGGCCACAGGCTCAGAATGTTACAGCCTCTGGCACAGCTGAGTTTGAGTCCAGAGAGCATGGATACCTGCAGCCAATCAGATACTGCTACTTTCCTGTACTAGCTAAGTACTATAGCCCATTAAAAAGGTTCTGAGACAGATTTATTTAGGCAAATATATACTCCCAGCACAGGACTAATTACAAAGGGAAAACAAAAAGACATGGGACCCACACACAAAGAGGAAGAGGATACCAACACAACAAAGTTACAAACCCAAGAATCCTGAAAACATGAGAATGAAGACTGAGGAAACAATAAACTCCCAGAATTCCACAACAAAGATCAACAACAAAGAATTGCATAAAATGCCAGAGGAATTTAGGAGTTTTATTATCAATATAATGAAAGAGACTAGATGTGAAATAAGAGAAAGTATACAAGATATAAAAGAACATATCAATAAAAAGTTGAGGCCCTAAGTAAGAATAAAATAATAAGGAAACAATAAATAAAAAAGTCCTCAATAGAAATTACCACTGGCTCTTCTTTTATAGAGAGTTTTTTTTACTGCCTATTTAATATTTTAACTTACTAAGATCTGTTTAGTCAGTTTTGGTAGTTTGAATCTCTAGGAACTTGTTAATTTTTAGGCAACTGTACGACGTCATGTAGATTGTCTTATTAGTTAAATTATTTATAATATCCTCTTTAGACTCCTTATTTTTGTACCTGGGTACTAATATACTCACTTTTGTTTCAGATTTTAATAATATTAGTAGTCTCTTGTTTTATTGGTCAGTCTAGTTAAAGTGTTGTCAATTTTGTTGGTTGTTTCAACCAACCAATGTTTTGATTTTTCTTTTATTGTAATAAAATATATCTAACACAAAATTTTAAAAAAAGAAATGACCACTGGCAGGCTAGATCACATGGAAATAGAGTCTCATTCTCAGAAGACAGCTAATTCAAAATTGACTACAGAGTCAAAAATATAGAGAAGATAATTCAACAAGACCAGAATATTAAAGAAATCTGGGATAATATAAAATTTCCTAATTTATGGACAAGTGGTATTAAAGAAGGTGTAAAAGCATAAATGAAAATAACAAAAATAAAAAATATATAAAAGCATAAACCAAGGGCATGAAGAAACCTCTTCAGAGTAATATTATCTGAGAAATACAATGAGCTGGACATACATGCACAGGAGACATTCAGAACCCTAGATGGACAATATCAAAGAGAAACTTCATGCCACATAATAATCAAAATGACTAACACATAACAAATGCATTCAAGAATGTGTGACATTCAGGAGAAAAGCAATAAGAATCATTCTAGACTTTTGAAGCCACATCATGAAAACCTAGTGCCTAGTGTGATGTATTCCAAACTCCAAAGAAAACAACTTTCAACCAAGATTTCTATATACAGAAAATATATCTTTAAAAGATAACAGAGAAATAAAAATCATTCCAAGATAAGCAGAAACTAAAAAAACTAATGACTACCAAGATACACTAGAGAAAATACTCAGACATAAAACACAAAGAAGAAACAAGAAATAAATACAACAATCATAAAAGGGACAAGTGCCACCAGGTGAACAAGTAGACAGAGAAATAACACTATATCAAACAGAAAATATAACTCAAAATGACAAGAAATAAAAATAACCTCTCAGTAATATCATTGAATGTCAACAGTCTAAACTCCCTAAATAAAAGACATAGACTGGCAATGTGGATTAAGGATTAGAGTCCAAGTATATGCTGCTTGTAAGAAACTCACGTTACAGGCAGTGGTATCCATAGGCTAAAAGTAAAATGATAAAAAGATATCCCATGCAAATGGAGACCAAAAAGGAGCATGAGTAGCAACTTTCATATTTGACAAAGCAGATTTGAAGGCAAAGCTTAAAGTCTTAAAGAGATGAAGCAAGTCATAGTAAACATAGTAAACATTTATGCCCTAAATGTAGGTGTACCCACTTTAGGATATTTAGACTCAGACCCCAACACAGTAATATTGGGAGACTTCAGCACACCTCTCAGAACAATAATTTGATCTTCTACACAAGATCAGTAAAAATATAAAGAGACCTAAAGAACACTATCAAACAAATATACCTAATAGACA
Organism: Muscardinus avellanarius; assembly: GCF_963383645.1. NCBI lineage: Eukaryota > Metazoa > Chordata > Mammalia > Rodentia > Gliridae > Muscardinus > Muscardinus avellanarius. Next base: position 113,256,597 of record NC_137792.1, on the reverse strand, counting down.
TATACACAATATTCCATCTAACATCAGCTGAGTACACATTCTTCTCAGCTGCTCATCAAAGTTTTTTTCAAAATAGACCATCTTGGCCACAAATCAAGTACCAGCAAATTTAAAATATAATATAAGGACTTCCGGGAATATGGCGACGGAGCAAAACAGGGCTTACGAGCCCCGCTAACTACCAATCTCTATTACCACAAAATCAGCGCCTTTCATAGCCAGAAAACACCATCAGCAGAGAAACAAAAAATGTAATTTTAAGGGACAGAGAAAAAGAGGGCTGGAAAAACGAGACACCAGAAACCAGACCGCAGTGCTGCAGCCGGAGACGCGGCGTGAAGCGGCGGGCGCCATTTTGCCTTGCAGCACCGGCTCCAGAGAGGAAGGGAATTCATAACAGAGTTCAGAAACCAGAGAGGAGGTACGCCGGCCTTACACCCGAGAATGCGGCAGCAGCGCCTAATTGCTGGCGGCAGCGGCGAGTTCACTGGACAGCACCAGACCAACACACTCAACAGCCTACCAAGCTCCAGACAGGAGCTGCAGAGAGCGAGACGAGGTGAGCCGCTGGTGGGACTCGGCAGATCTCTCGGCACAGGGAGCATCTAAAGCTCCCAGGGGGCTGGGCTCAGCGCACCCTGCAGGGACCCAGAGTGGAGTTCAAAAACAGAAAAGAAATACACCAGCCTCATGGCTGAGGGCGCAGCAGCGGCGCCATATTGCTCCTGGCGGCAGCAGCAGTGAATTCACCGAGTCCACGACAGCTCCATCTGCACACTCAACAGTGAGTCAAATTGGGGCCCCTAGAGGAGAAATCCCAGTACTGTACTCCCAGGGACTTGACCCAGTGGGGGAGTGGTGGTGGCAGTGATATCACACCATAGGAGAACGCCCAACCTGGCACCCCCCAAGGTCTAAAGCAGCCGCGATTGACTCCCAGGGTCTGAGATTCTGCGATACAACCCAGTAGAGGAGTAGTGGGGACCGAGATGCCATAGACTCGAGATTCACAGCACCTTAAGTGAAATCGTAGTGACCCAGGGAAGAACTCAGAGAAGGCACAAACTTCCGAAATCATGGGAAAGAGGAATAACAATGGAGCAATGAATGCCCACAACCCCACAACACCAGAACCCGATAAAACAGAAATGCAGAGATTTATAGAAGATCAAATCAGGAAAATAATTGTAGAAATAATAGAGGTGTTTTGAAAAGAATTCAGAGAGAGCCAAAGAGAGATAAAGGATGCAATTAATGAAGTAAGGGCCTCAATTCAAAGTACAAACAACCGATTCGACCACATGGAGAATAGAATCTCACTCCTAGAAGATGATCATTCAAAAAATCAACGCATAGTTTCTAATTTAGAAAAAAAAAATCCGACAGCAGGAATCTGACATTGAAGAAATATGGGCCCATTTTAAGAGAGCTAACCTAAGAATAATTGAAATAGAGGAGGGAAAAGAAGGTGAAACCAAAGGTATTGACAATCTTTTCAAGGAAATAATAGCAGAAAATTTTCCAAACATAGAGCAAGAGGTTGATACACAGGTCCAGGAAACTTATAGAACTCCCTTTAGACAGGATCGGAGAAGAGGATCCCCACACCACATAATTATCAAAATGACCAATGTGGAAGCCAAGCAGAGAATCTTAAAGGCAACAAAAACAAAGGACCAAGTGACATTCAGAGGCAAACCAATTAGAATCACTCCAGACTTCCCAAACCAAGTCATGAGAGCCAGAAGGGCTTGGAGTAACATATTCCAAACTCTGAAAGAAAACAACTTCCAGCCAAAAATTTCCTACCCAGCAAAACTTTCTATCAAATTAGATGGGGAAATAAGAAGCTTCCACGACAAACAGAAGCTGAAGAAATTTATGTCTTCAAAACCAGCGCTAGAGAAAATACTCAGAGATTAATTACAAAGAAGAAATAGGTAACACACACCAGAACCAGAGAAACAAGATTTTCCATCCAATAGAAAACTAAGATTGGTTATCTGTGGAGATTCATTATTTATGTTAGTTTTTACCTATCTCTAAATTGTATTGTTTGCTTTTATTGTTGCTAATTTTTAGGATTTCTAGTTAGAATATTAATATACCTTCAGTTATAGCATTTGGAAATATTTTATCCCATTTTATCAGTAACTTTTAACTCTGTTTACATTGTCTTTGGATATACAATATTTTTTTTATTTTTTAGGGAGTTTATTTACCCTTTTGGTGCCTGCGCCATTGAAATCATATCCAAGAAATCACTGCCAATTTCAATGTTGTGAGGTTTTATGACCCAGATTTTCTTCTAAAAGTTTATAGTATTAAGATTTATACTTAGGTCTTTTATCTATTTTGAGTTAATATTTGTATATGGTGTTAGGTAAGGGTCCGATTTTATTCTTTTCCATGTAATTATTATTTTTCAATAATATTTAGTTAAAATATAATTATTTCCTCCACCAAATGTTCGTGGAAACCTTGTCAAAAATAACTTGACAATATATGGAAGAATTTATCTCTAGGCTTTTATTTAACTTCAATGGTTTATATATCTGCCTCTGGAACAGTACTACACTGTTTCAATTATTGTAGCTTTATATGGTTTGAAATCAGAAAATATACATCTTCTAGCTTTGTTCTTCTTTGAGATTGTTCCTGGTATCTAGAGTCCATATTCCATATCAGTATAGATTTTTTCTGAAAAATAAATAAATAAATGTATGATAGCTTCACCTAAAAAAAAGAAAAGAAAAAAATATTCTCTGGTAAGAAAGAAAGCAAAAAGAAATATTGAACTGTTATCTTTTATTCATCAAAAGCTTGGTATCAGACAAATGAAACTATTTTGTAAGATTATCATCATTAATATTGGATAAATTGCTATAAAACTAGATGTCAACCACTAAGCCAAGCATGGGAAGGAGGGATGGGGAGGGAATGGGGTGGGGATCGGGTAGGGGCTAACTGGGCGATGTGTGCATGTATGTCTACAAAAGTATTTTCTTTATACCATTATGATGTATGAATACATTGCACCAATAAAATAAATAAATAAATAAATAAATAAAAATAAAATAAAATAAAATAAAATGTAATATAATACCTTGAGTCTTCTCAGATCTTAATGGAATGAAAGTAGAAATCAACAACAGGATGACTCAAAGGAATTACATCAATCACGGAGATTGAATGACACATTTTTAATGAGGACTGGATTAGAGAATAAATAAGGGGAAAAATGAAAAATTCTGAGAATTAAACAAAAATAGAGACACAAATACCAAAATCTATGGATAGTTTTAAGGGGAAAGTTCATAGCATCAAGTGCCCACATAGAAAAACAGAAAGTCCCCAAATCGTGAACCTAATGACAAACCTTAAGGCCCTCGGAAAACATAAACATACTAATCCCTAAATGAGGAGAATGAAGTATATTAAAATCAGAACATAAATCAGTGAAATAGAGAACAAAAATACAAAAGAGCAATAAAACAAAATGCAGTTTTTTTAAAAAAAGATAAACAAGATTGATAAAATTTTAGCCAACCTAACCAAAAGAAAGAGAGAAACAATCCAAATTACTAAAATAATACATCGAAATGGATCCATCACCAGACAGTGGGGAAATCCAGAGAATCATCAGAAACTAGTTTGAAAATTTATACTCCAGTAAACTGAAAAACATAGAAGAAAACAAAAAAAAGTATTTAGACACATACAGTATACCTAAATCAAACCAAAATGATATGCAAAACCTAAACCAACCAATAGCAAGCTAGAAAATTCAATAAAACATGTTTCATCAAAGAAAAGTTCAGGTCCAGGTGAATTCCCAGCTGAAGTCTACAAAATCTTTATAAGAGAAATAAACCTAATCCTTTAGAAATTATTCTGTAAAATAGATTAAATAGAGATGAAATTCTCCCGGACTCATTCTGTGAAACAAGAATTACCTTAATACCAAAACTGAATAAAGATACCTCAAGAAAAGAAAATTACAGAGATATAAAATTACAGGGATATAAGTCTGTTTCAACATATGTAAATCAATACATGTAATTCACCACACAAATGGAACTAAACACAAAAATCTTATGATCATCTCAATAGATGCTGAAAAGGCTTTTGACAAAATTCAATACCCATTCTTGTCTTAAAAAACACTACAGAAAATTAGAAATAAACTACATCAACATAATAAAGGCAATTTACAATAAACTCTGTAGCCAACATCATATTGAAAGGGGGAAATGCAAGAATTCCCTTTAAAATAAAAAACATGACAACACCTCTCCTTTTCACCATAGTACTCAAGATTCTAGCCAGAGCAATAAAACAAAAAAAGGGAATAAATGGAATACAAGCAAGAAAAGAAGAGCCAAAATTACTCTATTTGAATATCTAAAATTCTCAACCAAAAGACTTCTACAGCTGATTATAAAATTCAGCAAAGTGGCAGAATTAAAAAAAAATCCATCTACAGAAATTATTAGCTTTTCTATAGGCCAACCATGAATCCACTGAAAAAAAATTTAGAAAACAATTCTATTAACAATATCATTAAAAACTAGGAATACATATATCCAAAGATGTAAAAGACCTCTACAATTAAAATTATTTATGAAACACTACAGAGGGAAATGGAAGGTCTTATAAGGTGGACAAATCTCCCACGCTCTTGGATAGGCAGAATACATATTACCAAAATGGCCATGCTATAGCAAAGGTAGTTGATAAACTTAATTTAACCCCTGTTAAAATACCAGTGTCAATCTGCACAGAGCTAGGAAAATCAGTTCTAAATTTCATATGGAAAAACAAAAGACCCAAAACAGCCACAAACAACTCTGAGTAGTAAGAACTATACAGGAGGCATCACAATACCTGACATCAAATTATACTACAGAATGGTAGTAATGAAAACAGCATGATATTGGCACAAAACAAACACATAGACCAATGGAACAAAATAGAAGATACAGAAACAAATCACACAATTACAGCCAATTGATATTCTACATAGGTACCAAAAACATATGTTGTAGAAAAGAGCCATAAGCTACTGCCATGGAAGTAGGGAAATTATATGTCTAAATAGTGAAAGATTGAAGCACATGTAGAATGAGATATATCCCTTTCTTATATTCCTACTCCCTAGATTGTACAGGCAGAGATTCAACAAGTGGTATTAGGAAAATTGATACCTATTTGTATAAAAATGGAATTAAACTTCAATCTCTCACCCTTCACAAAAGTCAACCCAAAGCTTAGGAAATTAAAATGAAAATTCATAAATGAAATAGCATTAAATTAAAAAGCTTCTGCTCATCAAAGGAAAACATCAAGAGTTTAAAGAGACAGCCTACAGAATGGGAGATCTTTTCCAGCTACTCATCTGATAGAGGATTAATATCTAGAATATGCAAAGAGCTTAAAAGACTTAACCCTAAAAAATCAAGAAATGGACAATTGAATTAAATAGACATTTCACAAAAGAAGAAATACAAATGGCCAATAATTATATGAAAAAGTGTTTAACATTATTGGCAATCAGGGAGATGAAAATCAGAACTACATTGACATTTTATCTAAACCCAATTAGATTAAATCATCAAGAAGTCAAACAACAATAAATGCTAGTGATGAGGTGGAGAAAAAGGAACTCTTCTACACTGTTGTTAGAATTGTAAATTAGTCCAGCCACTATGAAGATCAGTGTGGAGACTCCTCAGAAAATTAGGAATGTGTCCACCATATGGGATCCAGTTATATCACTCCCGGTTATTTTTTCAAAGGGACTGAAGTCAGAAAAATCATAGCAATGCATGCATATACATGTGTATAGGATCACAATTCACAATATCCAAATTATGGAACCAAACTGGGTGTTCAACAACTGATGAATGGATTAAAAAATTACAGGGTATACACACAATGGAATTCTACTCAGCAATGGAAAAGAATAAAATAAAGTCTTCTGAAGGTATGTTGATGGACCTAGAGAACATTATGTTAAATGAGGTTAGCCAGTCACAGAAAGTAAAGGGTCATATGTTTTCCCTAATATGCAGAAGCTAGGGAATAATCAGGATATAAGAAGAACTTTCAAAAATGAAAGAGAAACCCCAGCAGAGTGAAAGTAGTGTAGCCATTCAAAAGCTAGGATATTTAGCTGTATTTCACAAAGCTCAACTATAAAACACGCTAGTAGTGAGCCATAAGCTACTGCCATGGAAGTAGGAAAATTATGTCTAAATAGTGAAAGATTGAAGCACATATAGAATGAGATATATCCCTTTCTTATATTCCTACTCCCTAGATTGTACAGACAGAGATTTATATTTTGGAGGCTGTTGAATTATCAGACAACAAATGATGAGGGCCTGAACTGCATCAGTGTGAGATAGAGAACAGAAGACAGATTCAAAAATATCTAGTCATTTGCTCAGTAAATATTTATTGAGTTTCTACTAGATGCAGCAATGTTCTAGATACCAGGCTGAATTTAGATCATATATTAGTCTATTTTTCCTGACTATAATGAAATGCCAGAGGCTAGGTACCTTTGTAAAAAAGAAGTTTATTTGGATTATAGATCTGGAGATTTATGGGCATGGTGCTGGCATCATTTCAGGTCTGGTGAAGACCTCATGACAGACAGTGCTACAATAGTGAAAGTATACATAGGAGCAAGCGATGGTATCACCAGAAAAGAAGCCAAAGAATGATTTAAAGCTTAGGCTCAGAGACTGGGGTATTGCCCTCCAACGTAGTTACTGGTCTTCTGGAATGAGTTCTCATGAAGGAATGCTGATTTCCTGTTTTGGAGGATAACATCCCCAATGACCCAAGAACTTTCTATTATGTTCTACCTCTTAAAAGTTCCAACATTGGGGACCAGGCTTCCAACATATGTACCCTTGGGGGACAAATCACATCTAAACCATAGGAGATGGTAAAATCAAAGACCAATTAAATATGAGGGCAGAGGAAAGAGGAGTCAAAGATGGAATGGTTTATAATTTAAATTTCTTGACCTACCATTCAAGACCCTCCAGATTCTATACCGAGTCTTCTTTTCTAGACTTCCATCCCACTAGTTTTCAAAGCATACCTTCTATTTTAATCAGGCCTGTCTTCTTCCTGTGCTCCCAAATTTTTGTATGTATGTGGTAGTAGGTATTAAACCCAGAGGCATTCTACCTCTGAACTACACTCTACCCACCCCCTTTTTCATTTTTCACTTTGAAAGAGGGTCTTCCTAGTTTCTGAGAGTCTTGTTACATTGCTGAGGCTGGCTTTGAACCTGTGATCCTTCTGTCTCAGCATCTCAAGTATTGTGATTACAGGAGAGAGTCACCATGCCTAGCTTTAGTGTACTTTTATCAGTGCATTGCAATTATAAACAATAGTGAGATTCAAAGTGACCCAACATACATGTACACAGAACTTAGTATATTTCCCTCCAGTCCACACTTCTCTCCCCTGTCTCTGTACATGTTAGTGAAATTGCTAGTGATACATCCATATTTGGACATAACATTATTTGAACTTTTTCTTTTATCAATTCTACTTTTATCCCTCTCTGCTGCCCCTAATCCACTTTTACTATGCTACTTTTCTCTTTTTTTTTGTTGTTTATCTGAATGCATTTTTGTTTCCTGTTTTTTCTCTCTGAGAAAAAACTCTATTTTCTTTCTTTTTTTGTGTGTGTGATACTGGGGATTGAACTCAGGGGCATTCTACCACTGATCTTCACCCCTAACTTAATTTTATTTTTATTTCTGAAGTAGTGTCTCACAAAGTTGCTGAGGCTGGTATTGAACCTGAAATCCTCTTGTCTCAAACTCCCAAGTTCTGGGATAACAGCCATGCACCACCATGCCCAGCTCTCTGTTTCTTCTTATGCTACTCTTACCACTTAAAAAACCATTTGCTTCTTTGTATATGCTTTTATTGCTGCATACCATATGTAAACTTAACCTTATTTTGTTCTGAAAAATATTTTATTTTACCTTTTCTTTTTGCCCTATTCCAAATTCCTGGGGCTCCTGAGTTCTCTTCTTTACATGCTCTATGCCTGTTCTGAGGAGAAGTACCACCTTTAGGCCTTAACCTATTTATGAAAGTGGAGTAAATTCTAGACTTCTCATTCTAAACTCTATTTTTTTCATTGAGAAATCAAAGAACATGACCCTAGGGAAAGAGTATTCAGGCCTTAGTCAAACTCAAGAGTAAGGGTGAAATCACATTACTGATGGCTTCAGGAAGTATACTGGTTGGTAGAGCGCCTATTTTGTTTCCTTGTAAGGGTTCTCATAATGACAAGAGAAAAAGCAAAGAATTCCAAAAACATTCTATGAACACAGGACAGTCATAGATTGTGGCAAGAAATTGCAGGTTATCAAAATGAATAGATATTATTTTTCAAAATCTCTCTCTATCTCTGAGAACTCATAATCCAGGAAGTTAATATTCTTCTCATCTCTCTCACTGTTCCAAGTCCACCCCACCATTAGGCGGAGAGAGAGTAGATAACAAATATCGAGTGATTACCTGCTGGAAGGTAAATGCCTGGAAATAGCATCATAGGGGATGGGTAAATTCTCTCCCTGCACTTGTAAATCAAAGCTGCTAAGATAAAGTGGGTATGAGCCTGGCAGGATGGCGCACAAATGTAATCCCTGTACTTGGGAAGCTTAGACTGGAGAATCACAGGTTTGAGGCCAGCCTTAGCAAAGTACCAAGGCCCTCAGAAATCTAGGAAGACTGTGTGTAAAAATAAAGGAGGCTGGGGTTGTACCTCAACTGAGAATACCTGCAAGTTCAATCCTTAGCACCACAAAATAAATAAATATATAAATAAATATGTATATAAATAAGTCATAAAGTTGGCCTGGCTGGCTATAGCCATGAGCCAGATAGGAAAGGTACTACTTGTCAACTAGCTGGGACTTCAAGAGTTAGCCACACAATATAGCTACTAGAAGTGACAGAGGACCGACATTAAAGAAGGAACACTGTAAAAAGATGTTTGCTATGATGCACCCAGTCCAGAGTAAAGGAGGAATCAATAATACAGAGGCCAATTCCTTGAAGTTTCATAGACCAGAAGTTAGGGCAGAGTTACTTTTCTAACTCTCCTATCTCAGAGAACTTAAAATCCAGGAAGATAATAAAGATCCTCCTCCTCTCTCTTTCTCTGCCAACTCCCCCTACCATTAGGTGAAGACACAGCAAATAACAACTATATACATATTGACTCCCGGCTGAAAGAGGAATGCCTGGAAACAGGGTCATGGACAAGGGGGAAATTCCCTTCCTGCAGTAGGAAATCAAAGCTGCTAAGATAAAGTGAGTCTGAAGCAGGAAGAGGCTGGCTCTCTGTGAAGCCAGAATCACAGTAATCATCAAGAATGGAGGTCAGACTGAGAAGGCTGAAAAATCTGGAGCATTGGAATGAAGTTTGGAAAAGCCAAACTCCAAAACCAGGTAGTAGTTCACTAAGCAGAGAAGAGAGATGAGTCAACAATTTGATCTGACCTCAATCATCTCTGAGACTTTGGTGGTTTTTTGGTTGTTGTTGTTGTTATTGCTGGTGCTAGAGGCTGAAACCAGGGGCATTCTACTTCTGAGCTACACCTTCAGCCCTATTTTATTTTTTTATTTTGAAACAGTCTTGATAGGTTGCTGTTGGTCTCACTAAGTTTCTGAGGTTGGCCTTGAATCTGAGATCCTCCTGTCTCAGCCTTACAAGTACTGGTATTACAAGCATGTGCCACTATAGCCAGGTAAATATTATTTTTTAAAGGAAAAGAAATAGTTACCAATGTCATTCTATTTCCTATAACACCAGTCATTTCTCCAAGTGTCAACACTAAAACTCCAAATGTAAGATAATAAGACTATCTTTCCAAACCTTATCTTATTTCTTTTCACTTTTAATGTCCTGAGATGAGGGCTATATGCTATGCTAGGTCCTAATAATCCTCTCTTTCTCTTTTTTTTTCTTTTTGTGGTTGTGGGACTAGAACCCAGGAGCATTCTACATTCAAGCTACACCCACAGCCCTATTTTATTTTTGTTTGGAAACAGAGTCTCACAAAGTTACTAAGTGCCTTGCTACGTTGCTGAAGCTGTCTGTGAACCTGTTGTCTGCCTGTCTTAGCCTCTCAAATACTAGGATTATAGGCATGTGGCATTACACTTAGCTCTAATGTATCTATTGTAGTATGAAGACAATCTGGCTTAGTTTTTCAACAGTCAAGGTTGTTACAGAAATAAGGTAAATGAAGGAGAAGGTAGGTCTCCCTCCATGGCCTCATGTTCTTGTCGCATCAAACTATTCATAGTTTTCCAAGTGATGCTTTTTTACCCTTCCATACCTATGTGCATTATTACCTATTTCTGGAATGCACTTTCCTCCTGCGTGGCTGAAGAGGACAAATACTGCTTCTCCTGGGAAATTTTTCATGCTTCCATGACCTTCTCCTGCTCATCAAAATCTTAAGAATTCTACCAGATTATTTATTTACATACATGTTTTCTCTGACCCTTAATTATAAGTACATTTTGAGAATCTGATAGAAACTACAGATTATTAACATAAAAACAAAAATGTAGCCAGGCATGGTGGCACACTCCTGTAATCCCCAGTACTTGAGAGGCTTACTAATTGTAATGGTTGAATTTATAATGCCCCTGAGACTTTAAGCAGCATAGGTAGCCATGTTGGAGGTGGAACTTGGTGGAGGAGGAGGTCCCTGCAGTCATGGCCTTGGGAATTATATATGGTCCCTGCTCTCACTCTTGCTTTCTGCCTCCATAATGAAAGAGAAGAGCCCTTCCTCTTTCCCTCTCTGCTTTTCTCTGTCATATTCTGAGCTCTGCAGATCTGGCCTGAGATGGACTGAACTTCTAAAATCTCCAGAACTGTGAGCAAATAAATATTCATTCCTCTAACTTGTTTGATGGTCATATATATTGGATCACAGTGGTTGAAAATGCTGACCAAGACACTAACCTTCCTAGACTTCAGTTTCTCATTAAAATAAGAGTAATATTAACAACTCCTTCAGAAGGTTAACTCTATAACATGAGCTAATAAGAGTAAAGATTACTTTAAAGAGCAGGGTGTCATCAGAATACTAATAAATATGTATATTAATAGTAACTCTAGGATGCTGAAATGTTTGGAATTGGTTTCAGATGATTATCACCAAGAGTTTATAATATGGAGTTTCGGAAACTAGGTAATCACTTGGCAGAGGATTTGAGGATGCCCTTTGTAAATTCTGGAAATAGATTTGAGGGGTGTTGCTGATGAGAATGAGAGTTTTTGGTGGAGAGAGGGCAGCACAAAGGACTTCAGTAAAGTGGGAGGAGGGATATTTCTGAAATTCTTAGTGGAATCTCCTGTTCTGCAAACCTACCCATATTCTCTTCAATTTCCCTAAAACAGCAAAATGGTTCTCATTCTTGGGGGTACATTAGAATCATATGAAGGAATATAAAACAGATTCCTGGGCCTCAACTCCATAATTTTTCACTTGGAAGATCAAGGATGGGGTCAAAAGATGTTAATTTCTGACAAGTACCTAGGTGGTGTTGATGACATCCTTGGGATCACAAATTGGGAGTCACTGGTTCCTATCTGGATATCTTGTTAAATGCAGATTGTATTTTAGCAAATCCGGTGTAGGGGCTGGAGATGCTGCAGCACTAACAAGTTCCCAGATGATATTAATATTGCTGGTCCAGAGACTACATTTTGAGTGCTAGGGTCTAGGTTCTCAGATGATTCATATGCACATTAAAGCATGAGAAACACTTTTCTACACAATTTCGCCATGACTTT